>NC_138346.1:14775390-19575390 GCF_046562875.1 Panthera onca | reverse complement strand
CGCAGCACCCGGGGACGTAGAACAGGAAGGCTTTGTTTGCTAGTCATGATCGCTTAAGGTGAAATGTTTTCTCTAAAGTACCCCCCAGATTGCCTGTAGTATCACCTAAAGAGGCTGCCGTGCTGCAGAGGCAGGAGCCAGCAGGTGGAGACAGATGGGGACAGATTCCAGAATGCACAGCCACAGGATAGGATCCAGACCTGGAGTGATGCCCGGGACCAAGCCCTTTTCTGGGGAGCCCTAGTTTTCTACCATTGACCTCCTCCATTTTTCTTGACTTCCGGCATTTGCACTCACTGGTACCAGTCCTGGTTGTGGTATTTATCCTTTCCTCGTCTGAAGGAGGAGGATACAAGTGCATTGCACTAGGCAGGGAGAGGCTGGAGCCAGCTGTAGGCTCTGACCTTCCATCTCTTTGGCCTTGCTGTTACACCCGGACGCCTTGTTTGTGCCCCCACCCACAGTGCTGTTCCCTCGCCACACCAATGCCAATGCTCGAGACAACACCATCAACCTGATCCACACGTTCCGGGACTATCTGCACTACCACATCAAGTGCTCTAAGGTGAGAAGGGACCACGGCACCTTGGCTCCTATGCACCGGGTCGTCCTCTCCACCAGAGTTAATAACATAAAAAAATCATTTCTGTGTGGGGCACACCTGGCTGGCTCAGTCGGCAGAATACGTGACTCTTGATCTTGAGGTCGTGAGTTCAAGCACCATGCTGGGTGTAGAGTTTACTTAAAAAAAAAAAAAGTCATTCCTGGAGTCCAGCCTGTTGCTATGAACCCTGATGGTTCTAGAGACTTTAAGATATCATGGCCTTTCTTCCATCTCTTCCCCATAGTAAAGAGGTGAATCTCTGTCTCCAGGAAGGGTTGCCCTCCTGCTTCCCTGCATGACCTTATGTCGCTCGTAAGGCATATGTTCCCAAACCTTCCTGATAACTTCTACTGAAAGCAAAGCTGTCTTTGTAGAACACGACTGCTTCAGTATCCATTGTGTTTGTTTCCAGGCCTATATTCACACACGTATGCGGGCAAAAACATCTGACTTCCTCAAGGTGCTGAACCGTGCACGCCCAGATGCCGAGAAAAAAGAAATGAAAACAATCACGTGAGTAGGGCAGCCTCGCAGCAGGACCGCCATCCTCTCCTAATCTCACCGAGAGGGAAATGGTGTTGGAGACCTGGTGCTCCAGGTGTCTGGGCAGCAGCTACATGTGAAGCAGGCAGGATGGGGGCCTGTAGCCACCTGACTGACTAAAGATGCAGTGGACAGGTTTTCACTTCTGACGGGGCTGGGCTGCGTTCCCTTGTTTCCACATCTTTGTGAGCCAGGAGAATGGCAGCTAGGGGACGCACAGAGGGACCTTTATACTGAGATAGCTGTGTTCTCCTTGGGCAGTCTTGTCCTGTCAAGGTCTGCCTGGAGAAATGGAGAGATTTGCTTAAGGACGTTGAGTTGAGTGAATAGGTCTGGAGCCACCCACTCAGTGTTTTGATCCCCTGGTCTGCTTCTCAGCAGGAATTTTGCATGAAGACAAAGTTGTCTCTGAGATGGAAATGTGGACTGGCGCTCCAGTGTTGGCCCTGCGTGCAGGAGAGTCAGTGTGCCCTAGAGCCTAGCTAGAGATTGAGGTCTCTGGGCAAAATGTCAGGTCTTAGTTCCCCTTCTGCTGAAGCTTAGGTGATCCTGTTCTCAAGATAAGGTAACAGGTGCTCATCTGCCAACCTTTGTGCCCGTTCAACGCAAGTCTGGAGGCGAACGAAGCTTCCGCGTACCCCTCACAGCCAGTGCATTTGCCGCCACCTGGTTCTCTTGGGGGTGACCTTTGGCAGGTGTGGTGTGCATAGGACCCCAGGTCCCCTCCCCTGACATGTGAGGCCTCTCCTGCCAGACTAGTTTCTGCTGCCACTTGACAGGATGAGAGAGGTTCCTGACTCTTGGTACCTGAGCAGAAGATTTCCAGTCTCCAATACAGGCAGTTGAAGTCACTCCTGACTTCTTTAGGCAAAGGCTTAGGGGCTGCCCGTCTCATGAAATTGGTACCAAAGGCCTCTCTTCTGTAGTAGCTCTGCACCTCCTGCCCAGAGCCTGAGGAGGGGTGTTCAACCTATAGCTGGATCCTCTGCTTCCAGAGAGGCGTCCAAATGCTCTGGTTACAAAATGGCAGCATTATGCCTTCTACCCTGCAGCTTCACGGCAGGGCCTAAAATGGGCAAAACAAATCCAGTGGGGAGGGTATGTGTCCTGGAACACACATACTCTTGCTGCCCCTCCAGAACCCTGCCTCCCTCCTGGGGTTTACAAGTTCCCCTGCCCACTCCACCCCCCCCCCCCCCCCACTTTTCATGGGACTACTCTTCTCACCAGGCACCACTTTGGTGACCTCAAGCGTGAGGCAGCTGATTCTGTGCCGTTTTCAGGGCCAGTGGAGAGACTCAACCGGCAGCTAGGCACAGCGGAGGGGAGGCTGGGCTCTGTAACTAGTCAGTCATGGGGCTGCCTGTGCCATCTTCAGCCCAGTAATGTCTTGTCTGGTCAGAAGAGCCCACCAAAGCAGCCACCGCCCAGTGTCTCCCCACAGGGCTTCTCCCCTCCCCTCCCCTCTGGCCCCACTGGCAGGTGGCCTTGCGGTTGCCACAGAGCAAGTGCACCTGTCTTGGGCTGGGGCAGGAGCAGCTCCAAGTTATCTGTGAGTCTCCTTCCTGGGAGACACGAAGAGCAGCTTTGCCTTTTTCTGTCCTGTGATCTCTGTCTAGCAGAGACGGGCCTCAGAAAGGGGAGGGGGAGGCTAACAACCGCATCCAGGCTGAAAACCGGATTGTGTTACTAAGGATGAGTAGAAGAAGCCAGGACCCTCACACACAGCAGAGAAGGAGGGTTTGCATGGAACAGGATGGCAGGCCTGGCTCAGAAGCCAACTGTACGTGTCCATGCCCCACGGTGCTCTCTGCCAGAATCGAACACTCATGAGCTTTGCACGGCGGGGGGAGACGGGGGCTGATAAAGTATGGTTTCGTTTTGGGGTAAGATGTTCAAGGCAGGAAATTTTAGCCCCCATATCTTTGCCCTAGTTTTCCATCGTTCTCAACCCCAGCTTCCAGGCTGCTTTACCAAATAACTTCTGTCTTTGGGAACCAGCCTGTTCCCAAAGCTGGCCCTTCAGAGAAATACCAAGTGGGACAGAACAGAGCACCAGGACTCAGGAGCCTAACGTCAGGCGAGTGTTCTGTAACCCTGGCGTATGGCCCCACATGGCAACACAAAGTGCCTGTACTTGGAAAGTTTGAGCATCTTGCTCCCATGGTGAAAAATGTAAGGGACTGCTGTCCGCGAGCCCGAAAAGGTACAAGCTGTGCAGGAGGAGCCTGAGCTCTCGACCAAGAAGAGGGTTGAGCCCAGTCTGAGATTCAGGTTGGTCTAGGCCGTCCAGAAATTGTGGGCAAGGGATCCTCCCATCTCACTTGGTACATTTAATGCCCTTGTGGGCTTGGCGCAGGTGCTACCCGGGACCCCAGAGTATTCAGCACGAGGAGCTGACGAAACTCTCTTGAGCTGGGTCTTGTTCCGGGCCTAGAGGTCCTACGTTCTCTCTCTGGGATGTCATCCCTAGTCCAGGAGTGTGGGGTGGCAGGAAAGGGGACCCAGAAACCCTCACACTTTTCTCTGCTTTTGAAGGGGGAAGACGTTTTCATCCCGCTAACTCTTGGGAACGGGAAGAGGAGGCGGCTGGCAACTGAAGGCTGGAACACTTGCTACTGGATAATCGTAGCTTTTACCGTTGCACCTCTTCAGGTTCTTAAGGGATTCTCCGTTTCGGTTCCATTTTGTACACGTTTGGAAAATAATCTGCAGAAACGAGCTGTGCTTGCAAGGACTTCATAGTTCTCAAGAATTAAAAAAAGAAAAAAAAAAGAATTCCACTTGATCAACTTAATTCCTTTTCTTTATCTTCCCTCCCTCACTCTCCTTGCCTTCCCCCCTGTTTTCCAAGCTGTTTCGCTTTGCAATATGTTACTGGTAATGAGTTGCAGGATAATGCAATCTTAACTTGTTTTCTCCTAAGTATTTGAGTTCAAAACTCCTGTATCTAAAGAAATACGGTTGGGGTCATTAATAAAGAAAATCTTTCTATCTTACGTGAGAATTTGCTGGGTTTCTAGACTGAGTCCAAAAGAGAGAGGAGGGTACACGTGGCACTACCCTTGAGCCTACAAACCCAATCTGGAAAACCTTACTTTCAGGAGTGCCTCGGCCCGCCTTAGAGGAGAGAGAGAATGGCTGGCTAGTGAGCTCTTGGTTGGCGTTTCTGAATAAACTTGAACCTGTTTCCTGTATAGCTTTGTTACTATGTCTGGCTGTGGCCAAGAAGCTACTGGGCCAGGGACAGTTACATTAAAGTGTTTCTGGCTTACTCTTATCATGAGTAATGCACAGCATTCCCAGAATGTGTTCCATGGCCTGTGTTCTTCTGCAGGACATTGATGGGTATCAAGGTGTGGACCTAATGCAGACCAACTGGCCACCGTTTCTCTTCTCACACAACAACCCAAAAGACGGGCCCTCCACAAAATTCACTTTGGGAGATGCTCACCTAACAGTAGAGAGCCTAGCAAAGTATGCTGATCCCCAAAATAAAATCAGTTCAGAAAGCTTGCTTGGTAAAGAATTATCAGGAGAATTTTCTGAGTACCTGAAATGATCTGAGGGCCAGCCAAATGGTTTCCAGCTTTTTGCTTTCCCTTCTAACTTGTCTCCACCTAGTGCGGTACGTTCCAAACTGGTTTGAGACCCATGAATGAATTGTGAACTCCTGACTTTTTTATTTCCTAGACGGGTTTGAGATCATTGTAGGTTCATACGCAGTTACAAGAAGCAATACAGAAATCCTGTATACACTTCACCCAGCTCCCCCTAGCGGCAACATCTCGTAGGACTGTAGCACGGTGTCACCACCAGGACGAGGTCATAGACAGTCTCGGCCATTCTCATGCACATGCACACGTGTGTATATGTGTGCCTTGTGTGTTTCTGTGTGTGCCTCTCATGTGTGTAACTTCATCACCAGCGTTTTTAATGGGATGGCTTGGATCGGAGTGCACGACATTTCTTAAGGGTAAGTACTGACTTTGGGTTGTGTTTTAGTTGTATACACGAAAAACGTCCTCTTAACTGGTCACAGTCAAGAAATCTGAAAGCTACGTGTCAGTCAGTCGTCTGGACTTCACTGAATCAGGACTCTTAGCTCAGGACATAGCTAAGTGCCCATCCCAACAAGTGTGGGCCCTGCGGAGTGCTGGCCCTGGTGGGACTGGGCCCTTGTCACCTGTTTCTGGTGGGCGGAACACCTATTGACTGCAGCAGCAGCCCTCTTACAGGGAACTGGCACTTAGTTGCCATTTCAGTTCCCTTTGGTCTCATTGGAAGTTAAGACCGTCTCAACAGTGAGGCTAAAGACCCAAGCGTGGGTCTGCTCTGGGGGCTGTTTTGAGTTCAAGCAATGCTACCCCCTTCTGGAGATCGCCTAAAATCACCAGTGTCTCTGGCTTTTAGGGAGCCATGGAGAATCTGGTTTAACCCTAACAGAAAGGACAAGGGTTTCTTCTGCCCGTAGACCTGACTTAGGGTTTTCTGAGGCCAAGATCCTGGCCAGGATTATGCCTGGTGGCTCCCAAGGGCTCGTCTGCTCTTGTCTACAGGGAGTAAAGTTTTGACAGCTGCTTCTGGAGGCCAGCCAGGGTCCAGGAAACCCCAGTGCCCTGTCACTTCCATTCATCCAGTTAGTGAGTACCCCCAGCCCTCGCATACCGCATCCACCCAGTCCCAGGCACCGAGGGTCAGCAAAGAGCTTCAAGTATCCCAAGGGATAGAGTGAACAGAGGAGGCCCAGGAGGATTCCCTGGTGGGATTTGGCCCCTTGACCTAGGCTCTACCTGAGGAAAAGAGTGAGGACCAGGAAGAGGGCTCTCCAGCCTGCAGCTGGAATGAAGCATCTGGAAACCACTTGTACCAGAGCCCTCCTGTGGGCCTAGGGGAGGCTGGAGATGAGTCCGGGCCAGAGATTGATGGGGAAGCAGAGAAGGACTGGATGGTCCAGTAAGGAAGAGCGAGGGTTGAGTGGGGACAGAACCCAGGCTTCCCAGCTCCCATGGCCTAAGATGTCCCCTTCATACGTCATCCCACACACAATGTTTAGACAAAGCAGCAGAGAAGAAACACAGACATCCTGGATCTCGTAGGGAGGAGGCCATGGCTGGGAACAGAAAGACGTCTGTTTATTCCTGGCAATCCAGTATTTGAGGGGCCCCACACCCACTGCTGCCCAGGCCCCAGGCTGAACTCTCCCAGAGCCTCTGACTTCTGCTCGACCAGATAGCGTGGGTCTGAGGGTCAGCTGCTGTAAGCCAGTCTCTGGCAGCCAGCTCCCTTGAGGATGGGTTTGAGGCTGGATGCTTTCCTCCTCCCACTTTTTGTCCCAACAGAAGTTCTGCTCCCCAGGTCCCCCCAGCCACTGTGCAGGATTGGCAGAGCTAGACCCCTCGGCCCCCAGCCTTCAGCCCAGGTCTACCCCACCACCACCCCCGCCGAGGGCACAGAAGTCCCCTGGCTCAGTCTACCTGTGCTCTTGAGCAGGGAAGTCTTTGTCCTCATGGCTCATCTCCAGCTTTCTCGCAGTTTCATCCTGCTCCCTCCCACTTCAGGCCTCAAGGGGGTGTAACTGGCCTCTCTCCAGCACCCCAAGACCTCACCTGATACAAGTGAAAATTGGAGCATCATGCCTCTTGTCTTCCTAGCCTTGAACTTGCCCTTCCTCTCCTGTACCTGGTTTCCCCAGTGTCTCTCTGGAGCAAAAGCACCCTTCCCCTCTTGCTTTTTGCGAGCTGTCTTTCTGCCTTTCTCTACAGAGTTCTTTCTTAGAGGATACAGGTGGCTGGAGGAAGGGACATGCAGAGAAGGGCAGAAATCCTAAGATGTTAATAGCAGCTGCTTTTCATTGTGTGCTCGTGTGCCTAGCGCTTCGTCCTCATCACACATTATCTCGGTTAGTCTCACAATAGGTGAGCACAATATATTCTACAGATGAGGAAACTAAGACAAAAGAGCTTTAGTACTTTGCCCAAGTTCACACAAATTAAGAAAAAAAAAAAAAAAAAAAAAAAAAAAGGATCCCAGCCAGGATTCTGGGATTCAAACCCAGGCTTTCTGATGCCAACACTAGCTCATGCCTCTTAATCATCGTGGAAGTGGAAGGAAATGAATCATTTATTGAGACCCCCACCCCCACCCCACATTAAGTGTCAGGCACTGTAATATATGCAGCCACACATGTTGCTCTGTGATATTCCTCACAGCAGCCCACAGAGGTGGTTTTACTTTGTTCCCATTTTACAGATGGGAAAATTGAGGCCCCAGGGTAGGTCACACCCCCAGAGCCATTTTTACCTCATAGCCCAGAACTTGACTCAAAGTAGTTAAGAAAAGTGTAGACTGACCCCAGGTTCTAGAAGGCAAGGCTGGCTTTTATAAGCTGAAAGGGATCGGATGAGAGCAAAGTTCCAAACACCCCTGCCACTGCCACCATCAGACATGGAGCTGGAAGTGCTGTCAGCCAGATGGCCACTCCAGAGGGTTAAAAATGTAAATGTATTGGGGCTCCTGGGTGGCTCGGTCGGTTAAGTGTCCAGCTCCAGTTCAGGTCATGATCTCACAGTTCGTGAGTTGGGTTCTGTGCTGACAGCTCAGAGCCTGGAGCCTGCTTCGGATTCTGTGTCTCCCTCCCTCTCTGCCCCTCCCCCACTCACGTTCTTTCTCCACAAATAAACGTTTAAAAAATAAAATAAAAATGTAAATGTATTAGCTGGGACAGGAAGTGGGGGATGGACAAAGCCATTTTTATTCATTAACTGGGATGCATTTCTCAGATTAGCCAGGCTAGCGGATGATGGCTCCAAGTTGGGTGACCTGAGGTAGAAGATGGCTGGCGGCTGGAGAGGGGGCATGCTGGCACAGGACAGGGAGAGGGCACTGGACTCAGAGGGGAAGGCCTCGCAGTCAGCAGCTCTGGGTGTGCCGGGTCCCACCCCCAGGGGCGGGGCCGGGCTGAGCCCCACCAGCCCCGGCTCCATCCCTCCAGAACCCAGGCAGGGGCAGAGCCTGGGCAGCAGAGAGCCCGGGGCCCTGCTGTACCCGGGTTGTGGAGGCACCATGCCCTCACCGGCCGGGACACCAGACAGCGACAGAAGCCCTGCGGGCCTGCCTGCAGCAGCTCCCTGACACTCTGAGGAAAGCCCAGACGAGGCCAGCAACACCTGTCCCCAACAGCCATGTGAGTAGCTGCTCCCCTCCCCTCCCCCTGCCCCTACCCAGCACCCAGCCTCTTCTGGACACCTCAGCCCCCGATCCTCAGAGGCCATTGCACTTGGCCAAAGCCACCAGAGCCTCCAGGGGGTGCAAGTCACGGGGCCAGCACTCTGCTGGGAAGGTGGCCCTGGGGCTGTCCCTGCCTTTCTCGCTGCACTGGTGGAGGAGGGGTGGGGACTCACACCAGGGGAGTCCTTGGGAGCTGGAGCTCCAGAGTCCAGCTTGGAAGGACCGGACCCTGAGGTCTTGTGGAGTTTCATAGAGTTGGTGGTGTGGGGACAAAGGGAACAGAAACCAAAGGGCCTGCTAGAGAGGGAAGGGTGTCCTGGGTAGAGAAAGGGGGTAGGGGTGGGGGAGGTTGAGGAAGAGGAAACAGGCTGAAGGGAGGGGAAAGGGGCAGCAGCCTGGTGGGGCTTGGCAGGCCTAGGGGGACTGGGAAGAGGAGTAAGGCAGCATCTCCTGAGCTCAAGGTGGTGGTGGTGCCCTCGGTTCCTATGACCTGGGAGTGGGGGCAGCTGGGAATCCTTTCCGTGTTGACTTAATCCTAGCAACAGCAGCTGCTCCCCGGTTGACAGCAGCAGGAGCTCCCCCGGGGCCAGGACCCTTCTTCCTCCCCACGATATGGCCCCAGCAGGCGGGGTGTCGGAGGGGGGCCGAGAACACAGAGCCAAGAAAGGGAAGGAGAGGGACAGATCAGAGTCACAGAACGGCCAGGCCCTGCCCCACGGCTCCCCCTGCCCCTCCTCTGGGCTCAGCTTCAGCTCCCCAAGGCGTGGCGGGGTGTCCTCCTTGCTGCTGGCATCTTCACTCTCCCTCCTCTCCTCCTCCAGTTCCAGGAAGGGCCCTGTTGCTAGTGTGGTACAGATGAGTCAAGTTTATGGGCTGGAAGTCCTACCCGGAGGCCGCTCATTGAGCTGTAACCAGCTACAAAGATGGCCGAGGGGCAGGGCAGGCGATGCAAGGGACAGAGCACCCCGCTTGCTGCTGCCACCCGTGGCCCTGGCCTGTCACTAACTCCAGCGTTCAGCGAGCCCTGCCTTTGCCTCCGCCTCTGCCTCACTCCTGCCCCCGCCCCGCAACCCTCAGCAACCCACCCTCTCCTAATACTCTGGTGCCAACCAGGCTGTGAGCATCTAGGGACGGGGACCCCTCTCCTTTATCTTAGCACCCACCCCTAGCACTGGCCCCAGCCCAGCCTGAAAGGGGCTCTCAACTGTTGGCCGGCCAGAAGACCACTACACGCCAGCCAGACCTCCCTGTTGGCTGATTTAGAGGTCTTGCCTTGTGGATCCAGAGATGCTTCGGGGCTCTGGGGCTGGGTGGGTTGGCTTTTCAGTCTAACCGGAGGCATAGACACAGCTGCCCCGAGGGGGTCAGACAGAAAGTAGCCATGGCCAACACGGCAGGATGGGGAGCTGGTCAGCTCCAGCTGGTGCTACCCTGCAGGACATACTTGTTGCTGGACAGGACTTTTGAAGAGAAGCCAGAAGTAAGAATTTTTATGTAACTTTTTAATCAGCCACTGATGGAAAAAAAAAAAAAAATGTGTATCAGCAAACAAGATAAGGCCCGCAGTCTGTGGGTGTGCAACCTCTGGTTGCATGTGCAGCGCCCCCTAATTTTGGCTGCCGTCTTCCATCCAGGCATGCTGGCGGCTGCTCCAGGCCTCCCCCGTCCCCAGGCCCAAGATGACACCCAACAGCACCAGGGAGGTGCCCAGCCCCATCCCCGTGGGGGCTCTGGGGCTCTCCCTGGCCCTGGCAAGCCTCATCGTCGCTGCTAACCTGCTCCTGGCCTTGGGCATCGCCAGGGACCGGCACCTGCGCAGCCCACCCTCTGGCTGCTTCTTCCTGAGCCTGCTGCTGGCCGGGCTGCTCACCGGGCTGGCGCTGCCCACGCTGCCCGGCCTCTGGAGCCAGAGCCGCCGGGGCTACTGGTCGTGCCTCTTCCTCTACTTGGCGCCCAACTTCTCCTTCCTCTCCCTGCTCGCCAACCTCCTGCTGGTGCACGGCGAACGCTACATGGCAGTGCTGCGGCCCCTGCGGCCCCGCGGGAGCACGCGGCTGGCCCTGCTCCTCACCTGGGCTGGCCCCCTGCTCTTTGCCAGCCTGCCTGCTCTGGGCTGGAACCACTGGGCCCCCGGCGCCAACTGCAGCTCCCAGGCTGTCTTCCCAGCCCCCTACCTCTACCTCGAAGTCTACGGGCTCCTGCTGCCTGCCGTGGGGGCTGCCGCCCTTCTCTGCGCCCGCGTGTTGGCCACCGCCCACCGCCAGCTGCAGGACATCCGCCGCCTGGAGCGGGCAGTGTGCCGCGGCGCGCCCTCAGCCCTGGCCCGGGCCCTTACCTGGAGGCAGGCGAGGGCGCAGGCCGGGGCCACGCTGCTCTTCGGGCTGTGCTGGGGGCCCTACGTGGCCACCCTGCTCCTCTCGGTCCTGGCCTATGAGCAGCGCCCGCCACTGGGGCCCGGAACTCTGTTGTCCCTCATCTCGCTGGGCAGCGCCAGTGCGGCGGCCGTGCCTGTGGCCATGGGGCTGGGTGACCAGCGCTACACGGCCCCCTGGAGGGCGGCCGCCCAGAGGTGGCTTCGGGTGCTGCGGGGAAGAGCCTCCCAGGGCAGCCCCGGCCCCGGCACTGCCTACCACACCAGCAGCCAAAGCAGCGTGGACCTTGACTTGAGCTAGGGGAAGGGCCTCTGCTCGCTCCTACGAGAAGCAGCCGTCCATCTCGGCCACCGCACCTATCTCTTCTCATCTCCTCTCTGTCCCCATGCCTCTGGATCTGACCCCACCCTGATGGAATAAAGCTCCTTCCACCCGGTTTATGGTTATCTCATTCCACATCTCAGAAAAGGAGGCAGGTGGGACAGCAGCAGAAAAACTGAAGACATACGTGCATCGAGGGAGACTGCAACCGAGTCACCCGGAGGGGAGGACGTGCCACCGCCTGAGAGGCTGGGCTGAGATACCTCGAAATCTAGCAGATTGTGCAGCGAATCTCACCCTGACAGGCCCCCGACTGGTTCCTCATTTCCAGGCGCCACAAAATCCACACACACACGCCATCTCTGGGAAGTATATTTTATTTACATTTTTAAAATCTGTAACTAATATCTCTTCCTCCTTTCCACCCCCCGAGACTTGGGAAGGGAAAGAACGGGGACCTCAGAGACCTACTCCCCACGTCCAAACACACACCCCCGTGGCTCACACCAGCAAATGAAAGTGAAAGAGAAAGAGGCCTGACCCCCCTCTGAAGGGTCCGCAGGTCTGGGCGAGGGTAGGGGGGGCCAAGGGGTGGGTCTCTTAAGAGAGGGGACGGGGGGCAAGTCAGTTTGAAGGGGTTGGAAAGTAGTCCGAGGCCCCCCCTCCTCTTCCCTCGTACCCTACCACCTCTGCTGGTGGGGTTCTCCCTTCACCCCTCAACACCAGACACAGAGCAGAGGCTGCAGCCATTAGCGGTCAGGTCTCTGGACACAAAATACTTTTGCTTTGTGGTCTCCTGACGTAGTCACCACCAGAGAGGCATCTCTGTAGACAGAAAGCACAGGTCGATGGGACGGAATGACCTGGGGCCCCGCCCCAAGCCCGCTACCCAGAGGCCCTCGGCTGGTCTCCTCCAGTGCATCCTCAATTCTAGATCAGTAGTGCCTGGCGCCGGGTTGCTGGGCCCACATCGACTGAACACACTTGGATCAGCCATCAGTAAGGGGATCAGAAAAGAGCCGCAGCAGCGAGGGAGACGATCCCCGCCCCTCAGCCCCGGAACCGAGACGTGAGGCCCCGGGTACGTCACTGTCAACCCAAAGTGACAACTCCCTCAGGCTGCCCAGCACTTCTGCCTCACAAGCCACCACCAGGCCTTGGCTCCCAGCTTCCCTCAGGAATCCCCTCCCGCACCCCAAGGACCCTATGGCCCCCCATGTGCTAGTCCCACCTTCCGAGTACACAAGGAGACTCTAGCCCTTGCCCAATTCACTTACTTGCTGAGGGCAAAGTCCAGGATCTCGGCCGTGTGGCCCCGGTAGTCAGTAAGCAAGCGGCCGGTCCGAGCGTCCCAGAGGCGCACGATGCCGTCCAGGCTGCAAGTGTAAACCACGGCGGTGCCTGCCTCCCACAGCAGTTGCACGATGCCCGACTACGCCAGGGTACGACAGAGACACAGCGGAAGTCAGGGGCGGGACAGCTGACAGGCGTGTGCCCCCACCCGCCTCACAGAGGGAGGAGGGGAGGAGAGAGCCACAGCCATAGCTGCGGGCGGCCTGTACCTGGTGCTGACACTGGTGCCTGAGAGTCTGTGTAGACAAGTCATAGATGGCCAAGGTCCCGTCCAGGTAGCCAACAGCTGCAAGAGGCATCCTGGGCAGAGAAGAGAACCACGAAGGCTCGCAGAGGGACCTGGACTCACGCACTCTTCACTCCTCCCCGGTTCCCCGGCCCAGGCACCTCTCGCCAAGCCCCCTTCTCCCCAGCTGCCTTTGGCTCCAGGCCGAGGCCTTTCTCTCACTCACACGCTGCAGAAGCCCAAGGACTCCACGGAATTGGACTCGCTCTCCTCCCCTTCTCCCACGCTGGGCTGGGAGGCCACGGTTTCAGGTCTGAAAACACCCACTACCTGTAAGCCACGGGAGAGAATCAGAGGATAGGAGGAAGGCTGACTGGAAGGCGGAAAGGCAACGGGAAAGGGGCCGAGAGAATAATCAGAGAGGAAGAGGAAGACACAGAAAGCAGAGCCTAACAGCCAGGCTCCAGGTCGCGCTCACCTTGCCGGTGGTGGCACTGACCAGCTTGGCCTGGCAGTCCACAGAGCCAGTTAGGATCAGGCTGCCGTCCTGGTTGGTGGCGACACAGGTCAGAGGGCCCTGGTGACCCTCAGTCCCTAGGATGGAGCAGATGGCTAAGTCAGGCTTCCTCCCGGCCCCTGAGTCCTGCCCCAGGCCTTCTCCACAGAGGCCCAGTTAACCCTTCCCCTACCTCGGATGCTTTTATTTACTTATTTATTTTAATATTTATTCATTTTTGAGAGCGACAGAGACAGCGCAAGTGGAAGGAGGGGCAGAGAGAGAGGGAGACACAGAATCCGAAGCAGGCTCCAGGCTCTGAGCTGTCTGCATAGAGCCCGACGTGCAGCTCGAACTCACAGACCGTGAGATCATGACCTGAGACAAAGCCGGACGCTTAACCGACTGAGCCACCCAGGCGCCCCTTGGATACCTTTTAATACATGGATTGGGCTTCCCTGCTTCAGGTCCCAGATCCTGATGGTGCCATCCTCATAGCCGACCACAGCTCTCTTCCCTGGAGGGCCACAGGCACAGACGGAGAGAGAAAGCACCCTCAGGCACACCCAGCAAAGGCGGGGGCGGGGAGATGAGAAAGTAAGGGAACAGACGCTGCCCCAGGGACTAGTGGAGAAAACCGAGTTCGGGGTAGGAAAAGGGAAGCGGTCCTGCTCTGGGGCCTGGGTCCCTGCTCCAGACAGCAGGCCTTGGAGTCTGCAGGCCACGGCTTGGGAGGGAGCCCAGGAAGGTGAGTAAACCTGGATCCCACCTCTCCGCACCCAAGACTCACCATCAGGGAGGACTCGGCCACAGGTAGCTGGGCAGTTGGGACCTTGGAAGGTCTTGCAGTCACCGTTTGGGACCTTCCACATCCAGGCGTTGCCATCAGCCGTGCCCGCCAGTAGGACAGGTGCCCGAGGGTGCCATTCCATCCACTGGACAGAGAGGAAATCACCCTGTCGCCCCATCCCACCCAGGAGCCTGTCCTATAAGCTCCACCCAAGCTGCCCCTGCTTCCAAGGTCAGCACAGACGGCCTTGCTCAAGGCACCCTGGGAGCGCACTGGCTTATAGCTGGCTTGGTCTGGTAAAGGCCAGACCGGATCCCCAAGTTCTCACTCTCTACCCGAGGCCCCACGTAGCTGAACACCACTCTGATGATCTCACCTCCAGATCTCCTGCTTCAAAGGACCAGACCTCCTCCTTGGTGTCCACCTGCCACACTTTCAAGAGGCCACTCATGTCCCCTGTGGCCACTAGGGTAGAGTCGTGGCTGAAACCAGCACAAGTAACCGAGTCTTTATGGCCTGCAAGGGAAAGTAGGCAGAAAGAGAGGAAAACATCAGGGTTCCCAGGTGTCTCGCCCCCAGAAAGGACCAGCTCGGTAGAAAAGAAGAGTGAGTCTCACCACCCCACCCCACCATAACGGGTGATCAAACTCACTGCCACTCCAGGAGTCGATACCCCCAGATCTCCTCAGGGGCGAATGCTGGCTTCCTACTCAACCATGCCTAGCCCGGCCTATGTCCTGCCCACACTGTCCACTCCACACCTCTGCCCAAAATACCCACTCCTCCTCTCTGCCTAACTATTCTCACACCAGGGCGCCTGGGTGGCTCAGTCGGTTGAGCGTCTGATTCTTGGTTTCAGCTCAGGTCATGATCTCACAGTTTCGTGGGTTCGAGCCCCGTGTCTGACTCTGCGCAGGCAGCACAGAGCCTGCTCAGGATTCTCTCTCTCCCAATCTCTCTGTCCCTCTGCTGTGCACACTGTCTCTGTCTCTCTCTTAAAATAAATAAATAAAAAAGTTCTTAAATAAAACAGATAAAGAAATAAATATTCCCACACCAGTGCTACCTCCTCCCAGACCTTTCCCACCCTCCTCTGACCAACAGTGGCTCCCTCCCCAGTGCCCAAGACAGACAAAGTTACTCTGCTTTGAGAGCCTCAGGCCCAGCACAGAGCTGGCACAAAGTGGGACTCACTAAATAGCTACTGGGTGCACAACCACTGCAGGCTAGCCCCCTAAGACCGCTACAGGAACACGACCTCACGCGCGCCCCTCACCTGCACACTCAAAGAGAAGCTCCCCATCACTGAGCCTCCACACGAAAGCTTTGTCATCTTCACCCCCTGTCACCGCCAAGGTGTTGGTCTTGGGGTCCAGGCTCACGCAAAACACAGATGCTGTCCCAAGAGATATTCCGTAAATGGACAGGGCTCCCCGCTAAGGTTCTGTCCTTCAGAACCTTCAGGAAGCCCACCCCGTTCCACCCAAAGCAGCATGTATTTCCTCCTGGAAATGAAGGGCGCATCCAAGTGCTTCGAAGTTTCAAACATCAGGTTGTTGGAGAAATCCCTCCAAAAGCTTGCCAAGCCCCAAGTCCCTCCCCAGGCCTGACCCCTTCACTACCCCAGACTCGTGCATAGACAAGAGGAGTGTACACGTGCAAGGCTTCCAGTTCTCTGCACGGGCTGCCACCAGGCTGAGCACAGAGTGGGGCAGCACCGTGTGACTTACCTTATTAAGAGCTAATATTGGAAAAGATTATATAAAATGCGCTCAAAAAGGTACTATCATCCCTAATTTACAACAGGGTAATTTTCTGAAAAGAAACTAAGACCCGGAGAGATTAATAAAGATCGTAAGTCAGTAAGCAGCCACAGGAGGATGGGAACCCAGGTGTCTCGGCTGGCTCAGGAGCCACGCTCTCTCCCACTCCATCACAGGGTGAGCTCCAGGCCCGTCTGTTTCCCCATCTCCACGTCCCTTCTAATGCTCCGTACACAGCAGGTGTCTGATGTTCCAATGCCCACCTGCACTGAGTTTCTGACGGATCTCCTCAGAGACCTACCTGAGTGCAATGCAAAGGTGACTTCGCTATCATCTGGGCCCTCCATGCTGCCGACCACCCCTTCCTGGGGTTCCAGAACCCAGCCCTCCTCATTGCCCTCTTCCTCTTCTTCCTCTTCTTCAAAGTCCACATCTTCCATCTCTTGGGCCAGATCATCTGCTTCGGGGAGAGGGTTAAAAGATGGGGCTCGGCAGGCAGTACGAAAGAGGGCAGGGGAGAGGTGTGGGGAGGCCTGACGCTGGCGTGCAGCAAGAGGGTCGGCTGAGGTCAGGCAGCCAGGGTGAAGCGGGGGCGAGAAGCGGCAGGGAGGAGGGGGCATCTGGGACGGAAGACAGGAGAGGTCTGAGGACCTGGGGTTGGCCAGAGACAGTGTAAGGAGGGAGGACCGAGGGGATGATGGGAAGGGGGTGTGTGAGGGGAAGGGCCAGAGGAGGCGTCAGGGGAACCCCCACCCCTGCCAGGCCTGAGAACTAAGTGTGGGGGTAGGGCAGGGGGGAAGGGCGAAGGAGGTCGGTAGGAATGACCGGTGGGGAGGGGAAGGGAGAGGGGGGAAGCAGGGGTCAGAGGCCAGGGGTGAGCGCCTCCTGTCCCACGGCCTGAGGAGCGGCAGTTCTCACCTGGGTCCGGCGGACCAGGATCCAGTTCTACCACCTCGATAATCTCCTCATCACCATGGAAGCTTAGGGTCTCCAGTGGAGGGGTGTCAGCAGCGGCCCCGCTCTCGGATTCGGACTCCATGCGGCGCAAGCGGCCGATCCACTTCTTTGGGCCCAAACGCCTCCCAGAGTCAGCTCTGCGCGACGACGCGGAACTCGAGCCCCTCCTCCCGGGAGGAAGTAGGCGTAAGCGACTCTCCGGCAGGAAGAGCGGCGGCCGTTCGGCCAATAGCGAAGGGGGCTGACTGGCTGACTCACCAATCACAGGGCAGAGTTGGGAGACGGGGACGGGGCGTGGCAGGGAGAATCCAAACTCCGCCCGGCCTGGCTCCGCCTCCAACAGGAGGGAAACAAGCGAGCGTGCGCGCCTCCGGGGTCTCCTGGGAAGAGTAGTTCTCCTGGGTCCCCTCGTGGGCTTCTGGGAGTTGTAGTTTCTGGTCTGTAGGCAGGACGGAAGGAGCGGGGGAGGCCCCTTACGCAAACTACAATTCCCGGCGGGGAGCGCGGTGAAGGGGGGTGGGATCTGAACATGGCGGCGGTGGTAGCTGCTACGGCGCTGAAGGGCCGGGGGGCGAGAAATGCCCGCGTCCTCCGGGGTAAGGAGAGGGACCCCGGGGAGGGCAGGACTGCAGGGCGTCCCCCTTTTTATACATCCCGACCAACGATAGCAGGAGGTCATGGCTGTCGGTTCCTGCCCGCACCCCTCTGCAGGATCATAAAGAGTCTGGGGGCTAAAAGATGCTCTCTAGAGGTCACCCAGTCCATCCCCCTGCCTTCAAGTTACACGACACCTCTAGGGTCATGCTGCGAGAGGGAGCTCCGAGGAAGCCTTTTAGACTCCCGCGCTCCAGGTGTTTCACACTCACCGCAGTGCAGAGGAAAGAGCCCTGGAATTCAGGAGGCTTGGGTTCTAGCCCCGGATAATTAGCAGTTTGACCTTGGGCGAAGCAGTTCATCTTTCGGGGCTTCGGTTTCCTCTTCTATAAAATGAGGGGATGGAGTAGACTACCTTTAAGCTCCCAGTGCTAACATTCTGCAGTTTGAAAACCTTTTTCTCGGATTTCCTTCATACGTCTTATGTGAGTCCCACTGCAGTCCTTCACATCCTGTCGTCTGAGCAGATGAAGAACAACGAAGCTCGTTCTCCTGGCACCAGGGTGATGAGCCCGCAGTGACGTGGAAGTGGCTTCCAAAGGTGCCACCTCGATGGCAATTTTCCCATTTCCCTTTGGATTCTCCCTGGCACTTGTTACTCCAAACTGCAGTCACTCTCCTTCCTCCCCCGGGCTTTCTTCTCATACTCTCTTACTGACCTTTTTTCCTTCCATCCACAGGGATCCTCTCAGGAGCCACAGCTAACAAGGCGTCCCAGAACAGGACCCGGGCGCTGCAAAGCCACAGCTCCCCAGAGTGCAAGGAGGAGCCTGAGCCCCTATCCCCTGAGCTGGAATACATTCCCAGAAAGAGGGGCAAGAACCCCATGAAAGCTGTGGGACTAGCCTGGTGAGTTTCAGTTAACTCTTTGCCCACCAATGGGGAGTGGCACAGGGGAGGGCGGGACCCAGAAACTTCTCTTAAGTTTCAGGTGGTGAGTTGAATCCAAGGTTGTGGGGACAGAATTGCTTGGTGTGAGGACCGGAATCTCAGAGGAATGGGGCAGGGGAGTTGGGAAAGTATGTGGAATTGGAGAGACAGTGGGCTTTCTGTGTAGTAAGCTGAGCTAATCTGATGTGAATTTGGGCCCCTGGCCTCATTCTCTCTTTTGGGAGCTTGGGGTGAAACCCAGTTGAGATCTTTCATTGAGATCGTGTGAGATTACATTAGGTGTATAAGTAGCATCTACAAGGTGTTCAGTACATCATTATTTGGATCTGACTCTGGCCTTAATATGTGTTGTTGGTCAATATTAAAAAGAAAGGAGAGGGAAATTAACATATTTTTCCACACCTCAGGTGTGCCGGTACTTTACAGTGTAACGTTTTAGCTTTTCTGAGATAAATAGTACATCCCCTAAATACAAAAAACAAAAAGCATTACAAAAATTACGTCTCGTTTCACAGGAGGGAACTGAGGCTCAGAGGTGGGATTCTCACCAGGTCTTGTGACTCCATGCCCTTTCCCCCACACCAAAGTGCCTCCCAAGTAGCGGTTACTGAGATTAGGAGGGGGAGCCTGGGAGGGGATGTGGGGCAGTTAAGGTAGAGGGAAACTTTGCCAACACTTGGAGAAGGAAAGAGGATGGGCTGTCTGGAGAACCTTGCAGAGTCAGTATGGCAGGATTGCGGGACTCGTGTTGAGGAGTGTCAAGCTAGAGGGGAGAGGAATGGAAAGGTGGACAGAGACCCAACCACACTGGGCTTTTGGTGCTGTGCCTAGGAGTTTGGATTTGGCCAGAAAGTGACGGAGCGCTGTTACAGAGTCTTAAGCAGTGCAGCAGCAGGCTCTGATTTGCTTGGGACCCTCCAGCAGCCGGTGCAGAGGCTGCATAGACACAAGAGGTATTGCAGTGTGCGTGTCATCGATGAAGCTGGAATGAGATTCCCCCAGCTCCACTGGCTCAGGCCTGGCCCCTCCCCAAACCCCATGCACATCTCCCCACCCCTAGGGCCATCGGCTTCCCCTGTGGTGTCCTCCTCTTCATCCTCACCAAGCGGGAAGTGGACAAGGACCGTTTGAAGCAGATGAAGGCTCGGCAGAACATGCGGGCATCCAACACGGGCGAGTATGAGAGCCAGAGGTTCAGGGCCTCCTCCCACCATGCCCCGTCTCCTGAAGCCGGGTCGGGGGTGCAAGCCTGAGGAACACTGCAACCCTCCCCTAGACCGTATTGACTGTGGCCTCCAGAGCGCAAAGTCCTTTGGGTTTGGCCGTGATTCTGGTCCTTGCCTGTGAGGTCCACCAGAGGGCGCCTGATGCCCAGGCTGCTGCCAGCCCCTACCCCACCCCTCCGGAGAAGCCAGCCAAAGGCAAATAAAGTTACTAAGTGTTTTGAGCCGAAAGGAACCAGGACTGGGCTTGTGATTCCCTTGGGATGGGAGGGGCAGAGGGAGGGCTTGGTTACTCACATATGCTCCCTCTCACAGAAGCACTCAGTGTTCCCGGCTGGCTGGTTGGGGAAACCACAGAGACTTAAGTACAACAAGCCTAGGCTCAGGCCCTGGGGACCAGGCCCTCAGAGCTGTTGGCCCGGAGGGTGGAGTCCTACTGAGCCTCTAACAAAAAATAAAGAGAATCAAAAAGGGCATTCAGGGTGTGGGGGAAAAAACACGACTCCTCTTGGTCTAGTCCAAGTGACTCAGCCTCTCTGGGCCTCAGTTTCCTTGTTTGTGAGAGGGTTTGGACTAGTGGTTTCTAAGACATGAGTTCTAAACTTGAACCTGTGGTGCATCTCCCCCCATCAGTGTGAAAATCACGTGTACACATACAGCTTTGTGAGTAAGAGAGTTCCTAGCTCTCGTGTGCTTTTGTGAAGGGTCCATGATGCAGAAAAGGTCACGTTACCACTCTCATTCAGAGAGAGACCATTCGTCCGCGCCAGACCCGGTATTGCTAAGGTTGAACCTTTATCGATCTACTGTGTCCATCACCAGGAAGCACTGGGGCAAAATATGTTTTGTGATCTTAGACAAGGTAGAGGAAACCAAACCAAAATGCAGAGGTAGGAAGTGGACGGTTTGGGCAGAGCCAGACCAGCCAGAGTGGACACCTTAAAGAAACCAGAGCCAAGTAGGGTTTTAACTCCGAAACACAAAACTTTATTACGTTTCTACTTATGTCCTTTTGTGTGATATATTTAGGACCAAGTACTTAAGAGAAGTCCTAAGTATACCCTTGGGCTGATTTGGTTTCTACCCCCACTGACAGAAGGACTCTTGTCCTCCTTCCCCATTCCAGCTTGAGGCACTTGGTGTCACGAAGAAAGTGGCAGCTGGCTGGAGAGATGAGGCTCAAGTCTAAAATCCCCCAGCACAAGTTAAGAACAAACTGAGAGGGGAAGTCTCCTTTTGCTCAGGATCCTTCCCAGGTTAGCACAAGGAAAGAACACAGAAATTTCCATGGACACCACAGTAGGCTTTCATACCCCTCAGATCAGGGAGAGGACCCCAGAGCATTTTCCTGCCCCCCACCCTGGCCTTTCTTCACCCTGGTACTTCCTGGCCCCACTTATAATCCTACAAACCACCCCATCTCCTGAGCTTTGCTCCTCACTTTCTTCTTTGAGCAGCTTGAGCACAGGAAGCAAGAGGTCTCTCTGACCAGAGATCTCAGAAGCCCCCAAGGAGGCCCCAGGGAGCTTTGGAGAATGGGGACCAGATGGCTGTGGACAGGCCTGCCCTCTCCACCACCACAAGCCGTGAGGAAGCCCAGGGTAGATGCTGTTCTGTCTTGGCCCGTCCTTGGCTTTGCTTACTCTCCTCATCCTCCCCTATTCCAAATGAACAGTATGTACATGCCATCGAAAGAAGAGGGACTGAAGCAGGGGAGACCCATGGGCAAAGATCTCTTCTACCTTTGTGAGCCGGAAGGCACTAAGGGTTGTCAGAGGAGTACAGGATAATGGCCAGTGAGTCCAGGAGGCTGGGGACAAAGCTTTCTGGCTTTGTTGGGGGTTGAGGGAGGAAACAGCTTCAGCTACCAAGCCCAGAAGCCTATGGCAGAGGTGGGAGGGGACACCTCATCACCCCAAAGTTACTTCTACTTTTCATATTCCCTTTTGGCTGTAGAATAGGCTTTTTCTGTCCTCCCTGCAACCCCAGCAGTCGAGAAGAATTTGGTGCCACGGAGTGGGTGGAGGGAGGAGGCACGTCTTCTGCCTGGTCCCTGCCGAGTCTACCAGAGGCAAGAGTTAGTCCCCGGTTCCTCCAGCCCCGCCAGGTCCCTGCACATCCACCGCCACAGAGGCCACCCGTCCCAGGACAGAAAGGAAACTGGGCATATTACTGGAGGGGAAGGAAGGGGGTCTGAGGTCCGGACTCCAGTCACAGGGCCCAGCCCTCTAGGGAAGGGAGAGCCCACAGTGGGCGCACAGTGGGGTGGAAGGTGCTCCTTAATTGCGGTCCCCCACCAGCTGCAGCACAAAGGTGAAAATATAGATGATGTCAGTGTAGATCTGCAGGGCGCCAGTGATGTAGTCCTCCGGGCTGATGGTGTGCTTTCGGTTTCCCAGGACCAGCTGCGTGTCGTAAGCCAGGAACTGCAGGAACAGGGAAGGCTCGAGTGAGGGCTCAGGGGCCAGATCTCCTGTCTGGTTCTCGTTTCATAAGCACATCTGTCCTAGGAGCCTCCGTGCCATGCAGTGTACTTAGGGACTCTTTAATGACCAGAACAACCCATGGTCTCTCCCCTCAAATGGTTCAGTCTAGGAAGGCAGAAAGACACGCCATCATCTATAATACAGCCTGCTGGGTATTCACAGCAGGCGAATGAACGAGCGATGGCAGGAATGCCCAGGAAATCGGTCACCTCTTGACCGTGGAAAGAGGAAAGGGCAGCTGTGGCCCCACTCCCTGGCTCCCAAGCAGCCTAAACTCCTGCTCCACCTGTATAGTTCCTCTTCTCCAGCCCCCACTCCCCTTCCTAGAGACAGCAGGGCCTTACTCACCAAGGTGAAGCAAATGGCCCCCAGAGCAGCATAGACCATGTGGAGCCAGTAAATCTGGGGAGAGGAGACAGGGACAGTGTTAGAGATCTTAGCAAAGCACAGACCCAGGCAGTCCCTCAGGGCCATTTCCCCCAGAATTCTGGCATCTGAGTGGGGAGACCCAGGAAGGTAGCTATGTGAAAGGACTACTTCTGCCTTCCACATCCTGAAAGAAATTAGGAATAGTAACATATTTGGGGTGCCTGGCTGGCTCATCTGGTAGAGCTTGTGAGTGTTGACTTCAGGGTTGTGAGTTCGAGCCCCACGTTGGGTAGAGATTACTTAAAAAAAAGAACAGTAACATTTGGCAGAGAAAACAGAGGCCATCCTCCAGGGATCATATAAAACCAATCTCCAAAGTTAGTTAGGTTACAGAAGTGTCCACTGTACTTCTGGAAAAAAGCAGGTGGTTGAGCTATAGCTCTGGGAGGGGCAGGAGCCAGGCAGGTACAGCTTGAAGAGCCCTAGACATAGTCAGCATTCAGTAGAGTGGTTCCTGCAGCCTGGTGTGGGAGGGAAGCCCCACTACCACCCTGACGACTGTCAGAATCATGGACCCCCAGGGCAGCCTGCTCAACAGCCCTCCAGGTGCCTGTCCACAGAAGGGTAGGGCCAGCCATGGTCAAGTAGGCAGGTGGCCCTCCTGATTGTACGCCTCCCTTCCCAGCACCACACTCCCCTCCTCGGGGGTCCCCTCCATCGAAGCCCATCTGCCATCTCCCTCCTCGAACCTGACTTCAGCTGCCAGACACATCTCACCCACTGTTTCCCATAGGAATTCCGTAATGTCATCCAGGGCTTCAGGTTCTACGGTGCCCAGGGCCTTCCATCTCCTAACAGAGACGACCCTAACCAAAGGATGGTGCTCCAGCATTGGTGCCTTTTCTAGCCAGCTGAGAGCTTCCAGAAGTCAGAGCCTGCCCGGATGCCTGGGGCGTGGGCGTGCTGCAACACTTCACACGGAAAGTCTCCTGTGAATGTTAGGTTTGCGGACCGCAGCTCTCCCAGGACACTCACATATTTGAAGGACAGCACAATGGCGGTGACAATCCCAGTCACCATCATCACAATTCCCAGGACACAGAAGAGGCCTGTGCATGAGGTGAAGTCCACCTGCCAGGAAGGGAGGAGGAAGCACCTGTTAGACAAGTGTCACAACTAGCAGCCCAGCTAGACTGCCCTGCCTCCCCCCCAGGGAGTCCCAGTGCTGCTTCTTGGAAGGCCTGGGCGTAACCATGACGTTCTAAGGACAGACACAAGAAGCAGTTTTATAGCTGCAGACAGGAGGGGAAGGGGACTAGACTCTCCAAGGGAAATCCCTGGTGTAGAGGAGTCTGGGCCCTCACAGGCCTGCTCAACTGCCAAGCCTGGAGGGCCAGGTTTATGGAAGAAAGGAGGTGGGGTGGCCAGGGAAGGGCCCTCCATACCCTCACCTTGGTCTGGAAGCAGAAGATGGTGACCGAAATGGACACCACGGCAGTGATGATCATTGCAATGATGACGGCTTTGGTTTCATACACACTGAGGAGAAGGAGTTCAGAGAGGCCAAAGGGATAGATAAGTCATGTATGAATGCCTTCAAAACCATCCCTTCTAGAAGGATCTTGCCCAGCATCCACCCACGCAGATGACTGCCAGCCCAGGGATGCCCCGCTCCCACATAACAGACACTTCACAAGAGTGCGGTGGTTTGTCCTGGAATATACCTGGAAATGGTGCCCGTCATGAAGCCCATGGCAAGAGTCTGAGGGAAGGACAGAGACAAGAGTGAAACACATGAGAAAGGTGGCATGGAGGCATGGCCACAGTAGATTGCCAGAGCTGGGGGGGCAAATGTGACTGAGTAGGAAAGAGGCAGTGATGAGACCAATGCCATGGGTCAGGTTAGGGTCGGGGAGAGAGCCAGGGACATCTTCCACAGTGGTGTCCCCAGCCCCTTCCCTGGGACCAACTCTCTCTCTCTGTCACACCATCTCCACACCCTCCCTCAACCCTTCTAGACTTACAAAGAGGGTCAGCAGGATGATATTCCATGGGAAACGGCGTCTGAAGGGAAAGAGACCGTGTGTGATTAAGCGACTTGGGTCTAGCCCGGTATCAGAGGCTCCTTTAGCAGAAGGAAGTTCTTGGCTCAGGTGCGTAGAGAATTAGGCCTTGACTTGGGGGTGGGGAGGCGGGCATGGCCTTTGGTACCTGCTCGGGGGTTCTATGCAGGGACAACATGGGGCAGTGGGACAGACCTGGGCAATGGAGCCACAAACACCTGGGTCCAGTTGCAGTTCTTACAATGACTGCGTGACCGTGAGAAAGTTACTCAACCTCTGAGCCTTTGGTTTTCCATATGTGTTAAATGGTCAAAACGTTACATACCTTGCAGATGTACTGTAAAAATTACAGCCGCGTGGCTGAATAGATCCCACCCACCCAGGGGACTTTGTACGCACCTCAACTTCAACTGCGCCCATGACCACGCAGCTGCTCTAGGGATCCCCTTGCTTCCCCAAACACTTGCCCCTCCCTCGGGCCCCCCACCATCCCTTCTCATCGTCTGTCCAGGACTCACCTGGGTCCCTGGCAGCAGGCGAGGGTCAGATAGGTGCCCAGGAAGACAGCACTGGGGAGAGAGAGATGAGGAAATGGACGACAGGCCCAGCCTGCCCCTCAGCCCCATCTGGGCCCCGCCTGGTGGCACTCACCAGGCCGGCAGGCTGGGAGCCGTTGGGAAGTCTGAGGGGAAGCCACCCAGGACAAGTACCCCCGCCAAGGACACCAAGAACCTCTGAGACAGGGGGCTTGGCCAGGAAGGAGGCTGAAGGAGACCGTGGCAGACAGACTAGGAGAATCCGGGGACCATTTGGCAGTGTGCATGCAGCCACCAGCCCCCCACCCCCTGCTCCCAGGAGCTCTGCGGTGCTGTTACTCCTCACTTGGTGGCTCACACACACCCACCCTTGCCAGCACAGCCGGCAGCCTGGAGGGCCCCTCAAAAAGCATTTTGATCGCTGCCCTGAGAAAAGCTGGTCAGTTGTCTCCCGCTCATCTCGCTGCCCCACCCCCAACACACACACACACACACACACACACACACACACACACACACACACAGCAGACAGGCGCAGAGACTCACTAGGACACATAGTAGACAAACAGGTTTCTCCTCACGAAATCGCCAACTGGTTTCCTGTGGAGCAGGGGAGGACAAGGGAGGGGAGTCACACACCTCACACTCCGTCACACCTCAGCCCGGCTGCCTCCCTGCCCAGGCCCTCCCAGCAGCCTGCGTTCCCACCGCCCACCCTGGCCACCGCGTGCAAACTCCCCTTCCAGTGCATCTGAGCACAGGGCCCGGCCCCACCCGCAGGGCCCCCGAGTCCTCAGACTCACACAAAGGTGAAGATAGCGATGATGGCCACCGTGATGAGCAGCTGGATGGAGATGATGCTGTAAACCTGGAACACAGGCCAGGGTGGGGGCAGCATGTGTCACCATCCCCCGTGTCCCCCCGGGAAGCAGCCAGTCCCCCCCAAGAGCCCCAAAGACCCTACTACCCTGCCCACGTCTTTCACGGGGGGCGAGGGGGCCCCTTCTTAATGGTGAAGGATCTCCTTCTTACTTCATTTCCACTAGGGCCCTCCTCGGCTGCAGCCTGGCCCGAAGGCCCCCCACCCTTGAGGAGTCTGGCTCAGATACTAGACGCACCCTCAGAGCTGACCCCCACCTCCAGCTGCTCCCTGACATCTCCCCCACCCCCTGTCCAACACCTAGCCTCAGTTCCCCACTTACTCCCCCTGCCTCGCTGCACTACCGGGTGTGGCCTCCACACTTCTGGGAGTTCAGTGTGACGTCTGTCAGGTATCTACCTCCTCGGGTATCCACCTACTCGGAGCAGGGCACCGTGCAGATGTGAGATGGGGGAGGGATGGAGTATAAAAGAGTTTGATCATTCTGACTTCAAGTTGCTCACAGTCTAACAGGAGAAAGACGTTTGGGGAGGACAGAACACTTTGGCGAAGCCCGCCTAGATTTTCCCAGATTGAATCTGTCCCCCACCACAAGGTCAAGGAAGAGAAGAGTGAAAGGCGGGGAACGTGGGTCAGCGGAGCTGGGGGCCCCTCTGAGGGCAGGGCAGGACTAAAGAGAATTCGGAAGGCAACAGCGTATCTGCATGGGAATGAGTGCCCCGGAACTAATAGTGTCTGGCCATCTCCACCCCCGGCCCCACCCCATTCCCACAGCCTACAGTGGCCTCACCGCCCATATCTCACCTTTCGGATGAAGGTGTGTCGGACTTTCCTGTCATCCCATTCTCCAGGCCCGAAGCTTTCACTCACTGCTCTCTCCTCCGCATCATAGCCCTGGCCTGGGCCTGGGAACAGATCAAATATGACCAACTGGGGGCCTGGGACATGTGGCCTCAATCCCAAAGCCTGCATGACATTATCTCAGAGTCTCAGGGATCTCCAGCCGAAAGACAAGGGTATAACTCAGGAACTCCTCACCCAAATCAGGTCCTCTGGATGCCCTCAGAGTAACCCAGGGATGGCCTGGGCACCATGCGGAGCCGAGCGTCCCTGTCACAAGGGGACTTTGGTGTAAGCCATTCCATCGGTGCGCATTCACTGATGGCTCCTGTATGGGGGTGCCCGGCCCACACCTGGGTGCTCTGGGGAATGAACACTCATGATCTTCAACTAGGGATCATGATCTAGTGAGGAAGCCAGGCAGGGGCAGGGCTTGGGGCATCAGCCAGAGGAGCTGGCAGGGCCGGAGCAGGGGCGTCACGGATGGAAGGAGGAAGAGGAAGATAGAAACACAGCGCATGTGTGGAGGGTGGAGAACAGAGTGAGGAGCATAATCTGCATCCGGCAAATATCAGCACTCGGGGATGCCAGCGGCCTGCGTGCACAGGACAAAGCATGACTGTGACCGTGACTGATGTGCTAGTATTCCCAACAGAACACAGATGGCCAGCTGAGAGCTGGCCGTGCCCCAGAATTCCAGAGGCTACAGGACTCAAAACATTCCTTCAATGCTTCCTTGGACACTGCTTTCAAAATCCGCATGTGAGCCATTCAGGAAAAATCCCTGCATTCTAATCTCTCATTTCTGACCAAACAGAGCATTTACCTGCCATGACATTTATCAGACATCCAAATGACTTCTGGATGTCTGTAAGACTCAGATGTTACCTTAAAGGATGAGGACTTGTCAGCATCGAGAATATTTAAGGGAAAAAAAAAAAAGTGCCTCAGGTACCAAAGGCAGTTACTAGAAGAGAGGAGTCCAGGGGGTGGCAACTGTCTAGCTAGGACACGGAAATGGCCTCCAGGAACCAGTTGCCTTACGCTGCCACTTTCTCATCTGATATGGAAGTTCTGGTGTGTGTCTATGGACTCAGTCTCCTTGCTGAATAAAGGGGCTAGTGGGTGGCTCAGGGCCAGGTACTAAGGGGACGGGGTGGGTGGGGGCAGGTAACAAAGATGGTGAAACAGGAGAGATCTAAGGAGAAGATGAAAAAAGGGATGGGACAGGAAGCTGAGATGGAAGGAAAAGAGGTGGCCTCATGTGGTACAAGTGCTGCCTCGTCCCCCCCCCCCCCCCGCCAGCTGCCCCTCGGGGACTCACCGTAGTTCATGGGCATCGGGTGGATGGGGGGCATAGGCTGTGGATAGCCAGCAGGGTGACCGTAGCCAGGCTGTGGGTAGGCCGGGTAGGCCGGGTAGCCACCAGGCAGGACAGACGGCTGCCCGTAGCCCCCCTGGGGCGGAGGGCCAGGGTACAGAGGGTTGCGGTCCTCATACGGAGGGGGGGCACTGGGGCTGGACATGGCCACTCAAGGGCTGAGGGCACCTGAAATGGAGATGAGAAAATCAGTCAGGAGTGCCCGGACCCAGCTCACGGGGCCCTAGTCCAGGCTGCCTCTATAGAGAGGGGACCCTCACATTTTCTCTCTTGATCGTGATCACAGTGTCATCCTCTGCCCACAGGCCATCCTCCCCATCCCCACCAGCTCAGCCCCTGTCCCTCTGCCTTCATGCCAGCTTTCTGTCTACGGCCCTCCCTCCTGTGCCGCTTCGTGCCCCCAGGAAAGCAGAAGGGGGGATTTGTGCAGGAGCCCAGAGCAGTCACTGGGCATCAGTGGTGTGAGAGACAAGGGACGGAAGCCCGGGAACTCCCCTGTGCTCATTTAAGAAAAGTTTTCAGTGACCACAGAAGAAGCTTGATGGCCCCAGCCAAGCCTGGGGGTGAGTCACGGGGCCAGCCGGGACCCATTGAAGGGGTCAGCCCAGCCCCCACAGCAGCTGGCAGGAGCCTCAGGCCTGAAAGGCAGAGCTGGGGAGGAGCCAGGGCTCTAAGTGGAGGGGGAGGACAAGCTAGCCCCAGGGCTGAGCCACCAGGCCCAAGTGGGAGGGCAGGGGGCCCGTGGCCAGTGGCTCCGTGGCCAGTGGCTGAGTCAGGGGACGCCTGAGAGGCGTGGGCGAGTAGCTGCCTGGGGCTGACCACTCAGGGCTGGGGAGCTGCACAAAAAAGGTGAGGCCAGAGACAGGACTTTCTGGTTCCTTCAAATAACAGCTAAGGTGCATCCGACGGGTGTCGCAGCATATGGCTGCTACTGTTCTCTTCACAGCCTTGCCAGGTAGTAGATAGTGCGTACAGGGCCCCGAAACCCCCTGGGAGGGAGAGACCCATGTTTTGGGCTCTGGAGCCTCTGGTATCCCCGTGATTCCTGCCTGTTCCCCAGCAGGAGCTGTGGCTAAGTGGGGAGGAGAATGCACTGATGAGTCATGCCTCAAGACCCAGCAGGTGTCTTCTCTGTGGCAGGAGGAGTCCCACGGCCAGGGGAGGGCTGAGGAACGAGGAGGGAACCCCAAAAACACAGCTGAGAGGGACCTCCAGGTCTTATGGCCCCAAATGCTCAATTTAGAGAAGAGGAACAAGGCGCAGAACAGTGAAGCGACTCTTGACTCCCCAGGGCCACAGAACGAGCAGGTTAATGGTACAACCGGAACTGAGGCCTTCAGGGTCCTGGGTCTGCATCCTCTATATTAGGCTGTGTTCTTTCTGCCTCTTAGGCCAAATAAATGTCCTCCAGGCCTGGTGTTCCCCTCTGAGATGGCAAAGATGGGGGCTTGGGAGAAGCTAAGAAGGGGGTCCCTGAAAAGCCTTGACAGGGCCATGACCTCCTCCTACAGCATCTCCCAAGGGGCAGACCTTTAGGACCCCCCAGGGAGGAAGCACCCCCGGATCCAGGCAGGCAGACGTGCTCAGAACCTCTGCTGGAAGGAAGAGAGAACCGGCTTCTCTTTTTAGGGCACCCCGCACAGTCCAGGGATCAGATAAAGAATTGTCTTATCTCTTCTCTCTTAGGAGAACTGGGATAATTCAGAGAGGAAAGTGGTGGGGAGGGGCAGGGAGGAGGGATCGGATATCAGGCCAGGGCTCTAAATGGGTTACTTTGAGGAAAGCTGTTCTCCGTCTTCCCAGAGTAGATGGGCCAGCACAACAAGAATGTGTCAGGTCAGAAATAAGAAAGACCTTTCTGACAGTGAGGGTGTGACAGCAAACCAAGGCTTCAAAAGCAGGGTCATGGTGAAGGTCCTGCACAGTGGAGCAGGGCGACCTGAGGAAATAAGGAGTGAAAGAGAACGAGAGAAGACCAAACACGGAGTGTTGTGAGCATAAGAAACAGATATTAACTGCTTTGGAAATGTCCCGGTCTTCCGTAAGGATAGGGTAATAAGTATAAATATGTGAATCTTAATAGATTTTGAAAAAGGAAGAAACATGAACTGGCTCTCCTCCCCTGAGGCAAAAGGCTCCTTCTCCCTACACCCCTCTGCCCGTCCCTCTCCAAGAATCCCCTTTTAACTCCACCAAGAGAATGGCATCCTGTCTATAGGAAGAGGTGCAAACAGGTCACTTTGGAGTAGGGCTATATCTAAAACTTATTAAAAAAAGAAAGGGGTGCCTGGCGGGCTCAGTCAGTGGAGCATACAACTCTTGATCTCAGGGTTGTAAGTTCAAGCCCCATGTTGGGTGTAGGGATTACATAAAAAAACACAAAATATTAAAAAAAAAAAAAAAAACTATGGAGTAGGGCTATGTGTTATTATTACAGCCATCTCAGCCCGGGGTTCCTGTGATGCCCACCCATCTGGGTGATGGCACACAGATGAATAGGCTGAGCATGGCCCAAGAGGCACTGGCAGAAAAGGCCCTGTGGTTTGAAGCCCCAGCTGGGCCACCACAGGTGATGACACCATGACCTGGCCCTGTCTCCTGCTGGGGGTGCTCCTCTATAAAATGAGGTGTTATGGGTCAGATGATCTGTGAGCTCATTTCCCGCTCTAACAGATTGTGAACTATCTGAGGCACCCAGCGACATGGGGCTTCCCCTTTGCCTGGCCAGCAGTGACCCCTCCCTCCTCCCTCTAAGCCAAGCTGGGCAAACAGGCTCCTTTCCAGACCACAGGGGCTGTGGCCCCAGGGTAAATCATGGAGAGGAAGGTCAGCCTCGGATTGGCCACCAGGTCTCCAGGGGCCTGGTCCAGCTCAGGAGGCCGCTGACTCACGAGGACTCCCTCTGCACGTTCTCACCCCTCCCTTTGACTCTTCTGAGGAATTCACCAGTAGACCCGCCTGCTGGAGACGCAGCAGCTCACAGTCCAGTTCTCCAAGGGCTCAGCCACCAGCCCATGCTCACCAGAGACTGGCACTGACCATGTCACCTCACTATGACTCACTGTCTCCACCTGGAGAATGGGTTTAACACTCTTAACAATACCGTTCTCAGAGTTGTAAAAATATGCATAAAGCACTTAGAAGGGTACCTGACCCCTGATAAAAACAGTAAATGCTGGCTCTTTATAGTTATTATTTTATTAGTCCTTACAGTAGTCCAACAGGGTGGATGACGTTATCCCTATTTACAAATGAAGAAATAGAGGCTTAGAAGAATTAAGTCACTTGCCCAAAGTTACTTAGCTAGGGTGTGATGAAGTCAACACCTGAGCGCCAAGACGGACTGCAGAGCCCCATGCTCTCATCTCTCATTTTGATGCCCCATCTATCTAAGCCTCTCGTCACCACTCACGGCTACCCGTTTAAGACCCTCTAATGACAACAGAAGGCTCACATAGCAAAGGACATGGAACCACTCAGGCCCCTCCGTAATTCCCCATCTCCCGGTTCCCAAACACCGCCAGGAGGTTAAGAGGGTATTCAGAGCTAGAGATTCTTAAATGACAGAGCTAAAAGCAAACTCTCTCATCTAAGGTGAGCCAGCCCACTCGCTTTACCAGCCAGACGGGGAAGTCGAGTGACCTCTCCATGGTCAGGGTCATGTTGCCGAACCTGAGGCGGGGCCTACATCCCCGCTCTCTGATGTGCAGTCCTGGGCACAGGAGAAGGGGAGAGCATTCAGGCGAGTCAGAGGAGTGGCAGAACACAGCCACACCCACCTCTGAGCAGTGCCAGGCGGGCAGGAGCCTTGGCCCACAGCCTGGCCTGCCCCCTGACAGCTGCCCAGCCTACATGAGGGCCCTGGTCACTCTGTGTCATGGAGACCTCGGAGAAGGATGAGGTTTGGGGCCCGCCTCTGCCTAGGCAGTAGGGAAAGGGGGAAGTGGTCAGTGTTTACTTTCAGAGCTGTGAGTAATGGTAGGCGCTGGAGAATGTGGAGTTGAAAGAGAAGGAGGGGAAAGAGGAGGGAGACGATCCAGAGATGGGGAGGATGACTGATGCCCAAAGACTAGAAACCAGGAGTCAGGTCATCTGGGTTCTGCCAGTAGCTAGTAGAGGAGCTCACAGTCTCCATGGGCTAAAGGGACCTTGAAGGGTCCCCACTGGAAGCATGAATTTTCCTAAAACACAGTAGGCATTCAGTTTCTCCTGAACACACTCCAACAACAGGGAGCAAGGCTGTGCCACTTGCAGGCAGCCTGAATCATTAGAACATTCTTCCTCACCATGCCTGTTATCAAGACATTCTAACTGCCCCATCCTTGCCATGTTACAGATCTAAGTCTGCTCCCCCATCGTCAAGACCCCAATCCCCCACCAGAAGGAGCCAGAAGCTCTCCTTTCTCCTCCAGACCCAGCCGTCCCAGCAGCAGCAGTGGGTGGGCTCAAACACAGGACTTGTTGGCTGTCAAGGTTTTCAGGTACAGCCTTGGGGAAACAGCCCCTTCCCCCGGAGCCACCTCGGTGTGGCCACCACAGCTCTGGCCAGCTGAGGCCCAGGCTCAGGCTCCCCTGGGCGCACCTGAAGGGTTAAGGCTCTGGAATCTGCAGAGAGGAGGCCTGAGCTACTGAAGTCACAGCAAGCAAGCAAGCAAGCAAGCAAGCAAGCGGGTGTGTGTTGGAGGGAGGGGCGGAAAGGAGCAGCTGACTGGTCCAGGCAGCCTGCCCTCCTCGCTGCCAGGAACCGATGCCCAGAGTCAGAATGGAAAGAATAGCTCAGAGTGTGCATCTCAGGAAACCCCACCCGGCAGGCACAGGAACACAGCCCCTGGCCTCGTAGGACGGTCTCCTTCCCTCCCTTTTCCTCTACCTACCCCAACTCCTGCAGCTCTCCCCAACCCCCAAGAACCACACCCCCACCCCCAGCACAGAGCCACCAGGGCAGAGGACTAAAAAAGATATACCCAGGAGTGTCTGGGCAGTCACCAGGCCTGCTGCGCACGGACCAAGAGGCCCAGAATCAACTTATCCTTCAGTCTGCCTGGCTTCTGGGAATAACAGGATGACTCTGAGGGGATCTAAAACCTGACGTAAGAGACGGAGTGGCCTTTAGAAATCATCCGGTTATCTAACAGACAAGGAAACCCCAATGCCAAGAAAGTTCCTGTCCCAGCCCACAAAAGGGCCTCTTGGTTATGGGTTTGGAACTTCCATCCCCAGCCCTGCCCAGTGAGGCGGGGCCAGAACAAGATACCCTTTCCCCCCTATCCTCGCCCCCCGCCCCCATCATGCCTTCCTGCTCAGAAGTAGATAAGACTGCCAACCCATGACTTCCGTCCCAGCCCCAGCCCCGAGCCAGGGTGGCCTCTCTCAGATCTGAGGCTAAGAGGGGTGAGGAAGATGCCCTGGAGAGCAGAAGTAAGCCAGGCCCCACAGCTTCAGCCCCCGTCAGTGGGTGATAGAATTGTGCCGGCAGTGTGGGTGAGCTCAGCGACCCCAGCCACATCTATGGTCCCAAAGGCCGGGCCATGCAGATGAGGGAGGAGAATTCAGAGACACAGCCCCTATCCACCTCCTCCTTTGGTTTCCTCTCTGCCTCTCAGTTGGACTTCAAGACTAGGAGGGAGCAGAGGCAGGCAGAATTAACAACCCACCATGCAGAAAGGAACGAACCCTTCCCTGTGATAGGCAGGGAAGGAAGAGAACCGCTCACAGCAGTAAGTAACGTACCTGTCATTGGCTACTCAGGCAGGTCTGAGCCTCACAACGGCCCTCTGGGGTGCATGTTCTTACCCTCACTCTACAGATAAAACTGAAATTCAGACAAAAACAGATCTAGGGTCCCACAGCAGGCAAACAGCAGAGATGTGTTTGAACCCAGATTTGAGGTCTGATTTTACAGTTCATGCCCTTTGCTTTGACACCTGCTTGGAACAGAAGCCCCTGAGGCACGCCCACCAGCCACCTGTGTGCCCAGGCCAGCACCTGGGGCGGGCTGAGGTAGCAAAGACCTTTTCCCTTGCACAAAGTCAGTCCAACGCCAGAGCCCTGGGTTAGAAGGCAGGGAGCAGAGTTCTCGTCCTGGTCTTAACCCCACTGTGAGTCATGGTGGGCCACTCCACATCTCTGGACTCACTTTTCTCCTCCATAAAACAAGTACATGGAACCAAAAGATCAAGTCCATTCTGACTCCAAGAGTCTCTGCTTCTGAATGAGCAGCGGGTTTCAGGGCAGAATGACCCACGGGTTTCAGGGCAGAGTGACACATTTCCTAAGGAATCTACGCTGGGGTCACTACTGATGTAAAATGTCCGCAGAGGCAGAGGCACCTGACACATTCCGGGTTTGGGACTGGCCCTAATGCCCTCTCCTCCCAAACTGCCCCATACTGCCCTCTGGACCCTGCAGCCAGCATTTCCTGGGTGCTCACTTACCCCAGAGTCTGCAAAGAAAGAACGTGACACCGTAGACAAGAAAGATTACCAGGCAGGAAGGCGAGAGACCTGGGCTCAAAAGTTCTAACCCTGCCACCAGGCAAATGCCCTCCCTCGGCTTCCTTTTCCCCCAAATCAGCCCCCATGGGGGCAAAGGGGAGGGACTCATTACCCAGAACCATGGCATTGAAAGCTAAATTCATCCAGCCAGGCATTTCCCAGACTGCTCTAAAGAACACTACCCCGGGAGATGTTAACAAATGAGCTCTGAAACAGATAAGTTTGAAAAACAATTCATACCCCTTTTGGAAATTCCCAAGGCACAAGGGCATTTTTATCTTCTGAGCAGCCCTGCCGTGAGCAAAAGCTGTTCAACTTTGTTTCACCCAGTTTTCCTCCAAACTTGCTCAAGCCTGAAACATTTTTATCAGAGCACACCTAATTAATATCCTGTGGGATCCTGACCAGGCCACCTTTGTTTTACAGATAGACCCAACCCTGAGAATGATTCATGTCCCAACTCCTCATATCTTAAAATCCCTGTCCTTCTACCCAGCCCTCAGAGCAGTCACATGAAGTACAGGCATGCCCCCTCACTCTGAGTCAGTTCACTGCCAGCCAGCGTCCACGGCAAGGGTCCTTCTCCTCTCTACCCCCCACCTCCCAGACAGCTGCTATTATATTCTCCACGGTGGAATTTACTGATCTACTGCCAAGGGCTGGGGGGACATCTTCAACTAGCATAGAACCAGGAGACTGGCATCGCCTACCATCCCCTTGCTGTCATGGGAAAAAATACAAATCATTAAACACAAGAAGAAGGACTCATTCTTATCTTCCTCCCTGACCGGTGTATGGAGTACCCTCAGTACCGGCACTGTGGCCTGTAGACTTCTGAATATCATCTCTACTTCAAAACAAGACCCAAGTTTTGGCTCAGAATCTCAACTCTTAGGGTTGGAGGTCAAGGCCCTCCCCTGTACAGCAGTCCCAACAGAATGCTCAAGAAAGCCCACATCAGCATTAACCGTGTTGTTAGCGGAGACCTTCTTCCCAGAGCTGTCTCGGCTTCCCCTCTCTGACCCTGCCCCTGCAGCCCTCCGAAGACACAAGTGTATGTCCCTTCTCTGGGGCCTCTGCGCTTTCTGAAGGACCCTGGGTGAGAAGTTTGGGGGGTGGATGGAAGTGCTCTGAGGTAGACAGCTTCCAGCTGAGGCCCCTGTTCCCATGGGAGGAGTCTGAGCTGAGGTGGCTATTACCCCAGCTCATGACATGAAGCTCTCCCCACACTTATGGTGTAACCCATCATTACGTGTCTGACGTGCCCATTTTTACAAGCGAGGCCCTGAGGTCATGGCACCAGAAGACAGAAGAAGTCAATGCCCTTGACATTTGTGTGGTCCCGCCACTTCTTTCTAAGTTACAAACTGGGTCCTCTGTTTGGGTCCCGTGGCTAGAGAGGCAGGGACAGCAGGCAGGTGAGGAGAAAGTAAGGCTGCCCCTCGGCCCCCGACAAAGCAGCCCCAAGGCAGCACCTGGCTCCCCCTGCCACCACTGGCCAGGCCAAAGGCGCCAGCTTTGAAACCAAAGCTCACTGGTGAGATGAATATTTCAGAGCCCCAGAGAACTGGACACCTGAAGGACCTGCCATGACATCTGGCCCTGACCCTGGTTCCCTGACCCCCACTTAATCCCATGTCCAGGTTCCTCAGGTAGAATGCCACCCCCTGGATACCACACCCAGGCCACAGTGGGGTGAGAGGGGATGGACACCCTGGAGGACAAGCTGATGCAGGACCCACAGATCAGGGCCAAGCCTCCCAGCAGCCTTCCCCTGCTGGCACTCCCACTGGCTCCTGGCTCCTTCCCCAGCTCCACTTGTTTTCCCCTTTCCCATGTTCCCGTTGGGTTTTTATGCTGACCCAAAGAGGCCACGAGGAGGACAGTACTTCCTTGTAGCTTTCTGAATCCAGCCTGGGCACAGTGGCTGGAAGCAGGCAGGCTGAGGCAAAGTCACGGTGACAGGGGTGGCACTTCCCCACGCCAAGCATAGAGGGCTGCTGACCCCTCCCCCCACTCACTCACAGACTCATTCACCTGTCTACACCAAGGCTGGCACCAGGCTCCCCGGCCGCTCCCCTCCCCCTCCCACCAGCCGAGGGACCTGACAGCCTCATCCCACGCGCAACTGGCCACTCTGGGGGCTCGTACGGGGGACACGCCCTGCGACGCACGCGCCAGAAAGAGGGGGACGCGACACCCACAGACCCTGGCCCGCTCGCAGGTGCCCACCACCCACTGCTCGGCTCCCAACGCCAAACAGGCGCCACCCGGCCTCCCGGGGAGCAGCGGGAAAGCGAAACTCCAAGGGCGAAGGCAACAGATTCCCATTCCGGCACCGCCTCCCCGGGCCGAGCACTCGGAAAAAGTTTGGGGCGTCGTCCCAGCTCTGGCTCCGTCCCCGCCGACACGGGGTCCCCAACTCCCGCCGGCCCCGGCCCCCTGGCTTGCCTGACCGCTCCGACGGTGCGCTCCCGGCCTCCCTCCCGGCGCGGCGAGTCCGGCACCGAGCGCGCTGACCAGGCCTGGGCTGGGCTGGGGCTCCGCGCCCCGCCCCGTCGTTCCAACCCCGTGGGGCGGGGCCTCGGGGCGCCGCCAGGGGGCGCTGGGGTCCGCCCGGGGTCTCGCCCGCGTCCGCCAGCTGCGCGCGCGTGCGCGCGCGCGCGGCTGCCGAGGCCCCGACGTGATTCTAGTGTTCTCACATTTAAAGGCAATACGTGATCACTGATGGAAACTGACAAAACACAAAAATAGAGGAGGAAAATCACGTCTTTCCACGCCTCCCGACTCCCTTCGGAAAGCGCTTGCGTTTGTGCTTCTTTGCCTTATACGTCCATGTGTTTCACTTGTCTTTCTGGAGTGGGGTCATATTATATGATGTTTTAAATATTGCTTTTATTTTACTTAACATTTTATCAAGAACATTTTTTCTTGACACTAGATAATTCTTCAAAAGCGTAATTTTAATGCCGCAAAGTATTCTATCACATAGCTGTGGTGATTTATTAAATCAGTTTCCTGCTGGAGGACATTTAAACTGTTTCCCATTTTTCATTATTAGACATAAATCCCTGAACACCCTTGACAATTCTCTTCTTTTAAGCCGAACGCCCTTTGCAAGTTTAAAACTTCAAACGTCCAAATGTAGAGGGAACCGGGAATCTCTGACCCTGGGAACTGAGACATTCCCCGATTGAAGTTACTTCAACCAGGAAAGCAGGTGTTTGAGAGTCAGAAGGCCTGACTTGGGATGTAGGTTACTAGTATTAGTGTGCCTGTCGTGTCAACCCTCCCGGTCACTAATGCAAGGATGCCCTCCTCGTACCATTTCCCAAACCAGGAAGTGAGTTCTGGCAAGTTTTGAAACATTGCCGGGGTTTGTATTGTTGCAAAGTCCATGTTTTTTCCATTACGCCAAAGCTGCCGGTAGAGGAACAGCCTTATTTCAGGTGTTTATCTAGTGCTTATCTAGTGCTAATAAGCTACAGATCAACGTACTGCTGAATGTCTTTCACAGCCCATGGGCGCTAACTTTCTGAATGGCGGGGGTGAGGCAGGTAAACTTGACAAAACACAGCTAGAAATGAATGCAGGTAGACCACCAAGACCACCTGAAGCCCTCCTGATTCCAAACGCATCACTAAGCAGTTTTCTTTACATGATTATCTCTGGTGGTCTGTCCAGCTCTGTCATAGAGCAGACTTAGGAAGGAGGGGCCCATGGACTTATCTGGAAGCTTATATGCATACCAAACATAAGTGAAAACAGTGTACTTACTAGTAAGCATAGTAAGCAAAATTGCCACATAGATTATATATTTCAAACCAATTAAAATACAGATGTTTTTAAAATTACACCCCCCCCCCCCCGCCCACACACACATACTATGTATATTCGTATAGCTACCATTTAAAAAGGAGTTACTTAGGGGGACTGGTAGACATTATGGCAGGCTAACTCCCCCAGCCACCCCAACTCCCAATGTAAATTCAGTTCTTAGGGGGCCACAGACCTCATTTTAAGAAGTCCCCTCCCAAAGCGTGAGCTCACCGGAGCAAGTCCCCTGATATCAGAATAGAGCCGTAGGTGAGATGCAAAGCCTTGCAGAATCTGGAAAGATCTCCAGACACCCCTTCATGTTCTCTACCCTTGGGCCCGTTCCCCAGAAAGTACCTCTCTACTTTCTGGGAACTGCTAGAACAGTCTCCAAGGAGATTTGTTTCCCAGCCAGCAGTCACATCTGCCCCATGGGCAAGTGGAATGTGGGGACACACACCACCAAGCCCCATGCAAGCCTTGCTGCTTGCTTTTTCCTGGGCCAATTTGCTGATCATGGAATCAAGATTATAATCCTAAAAGAATCTGAAACGAAGCATCTAGCCCAGGGCACACCAGAGGCATTCAGTACCCTTCTCTTGACCCCTTTTTATCCCTGGATAAAAGGGATAAACGTGTTATTCATAAGACTCTTAGCAGATCATTAATTAAGCCCCTATTGTCTGTCAAGCAGACAGCAATTTCTGGTTCTGGAGGTGACAAAACTGAAGGACGTAGCCCCTGTCCTCAAGAAACTCACAGTCTAGGGGAGATGGTTAAAGACCACCTAATTATAATTTTGACAGTTTGGCAAGTGCTGGGATGAAGAAATGCTTACTTGGGAACAGCATCTTATCTTAAGCATGGGGTTTAGGGCCCCCTGGTCCCAGCAATCTAGGATTGGGCGGATAGAGTGGGGTAGGAGTGGCAAGAAGTTGGGCTGAGCTCGGAGACAGGGAGTCAGAATTGAGATTTTACCTCCAGGGCAATGGGAGGCATGTGACTATCAGCAGCCACCTAGAAGGAGGTTGGGAAGGTCGCGGGAGGCCCGCTGGCGCCCCTAGAGTAAAGTCGCTGGCTTCAGCAAATAAAGATGCAGGATGACCAGTTTTATTTGAACTTCAGACATACAACAAATAATTTTTCCCCTAAGTATGTGTCATTGCCCCATATAATATTTGGAAATACTTACACTAAAAACTATTCCTTGCTTATCTGAAGTTCAAATTTAACTGGGCGTCTTGTATCTTTCTGTCAACCCTGCCCTGGGAGGAAAGTCAAGTCAAGTTCAGTCAAGTCAGAGGCAGCTGGAGGCAGCGTAGAGGGAATGAAAGGAATCAGGCTGCTGTTTGTTTTAGGGACGGGGTAGCCAAAGCTTAGTGATTGATGAGAGGAGAGGCAAAGGGAGGTCCGGGAGGAGTGGGCCCCTGGGTGGTGTCCGGGAGCCCAGGTGGAACCAGAAGGGAGTGGGCAGGGAAAGTTCAGCTTTGCACCTAGCCCCAGGGCTCCAATCATCTGTCCTACGAATTCCTCCTGCAGTGTGCCTGATTACTTAGAGTTTATGCATTACTCCACCCAAGAAAGGTCTTTTCATTTATCACTTTCTCCAAAAAGCTGCCAGTCCCCCCCTTTTTTTTCCAGAGGACTCTGTGTTTACTGACTCAAGGCATTTAACCCAGCCTGGGGTAAATATGCCTCTTTCTCCCCACTGGAGGGCTAGGACAAAGTCTCATTCATCCCTAGCTTCAGACAGCCCTGCCCCATCATCTGTTGAATTAAAGGGATTCTAACATTAAAAAATTAGAACTCTTTCCCCTAAAAATTAGTCTTATTATCCATAAACATTAAGTCAGCACTTTCTTCTTCTTTTTTTTAAGTTTATTTATATATTTTGAGAGAGAGATTGAGAGAGTGTTCACGAGTGGGGGAGGGGCAGAGACAGGAAGAGACAGAATCCCAAGCAGGCTCTGCGCCATCAGGATAGAGCCCCATGCAGGGCTTGAATCCACAAACCGGTGAGATCATGACCTGAGCTGATTGAGCCACTCAGGTAGGTGCCCCTAGTCAGCACTCTCATAAAGAAATTGGGAGTAGAAAGAAGGGTGGATGTGGATGTCCCAGAAACAAGAGGTTTGTCCTAGCTTTGCCCCTGAATGGCTGTCAGGCCTGGGGCCCATCTCTTTACTTATGAATGAGTCTAATCATATTGTTTTTTCCTACCTCCTGCACTTTTGAGGCCTCGGATGAAATCATCTACGTGAAAAGCACTGAAAATGGCACGCACGTGGCACTGTTGCTAGCGATCTTAGCAGCTCAATAGAACTGGAGACAGGTTGGGTAAGAGCTCCTTCCCTGGATGCGTCACCTTGTGACAAAGGCTGGGCCACAGAACCCGCCTGGCATCCACTGTGCTGCAGCCAGGGCACCGGGCAATGCTTTCCAATCTTCCCTGACTATCAGAATCACCTAAGGGGCTTGTGAAAATAGGTCAGTTCCCTTGGGGATACCTCTTCCTAGACTCAGAAATGTGAATCAGCATCTTAGCGGAGGCTGAAACGAAGGCCCCCTGGTGAATCCGAATATCAGCCAGCTTTGGTGCTAGACAGACTTGGGCTCTGTTCAGATCACTTTAGTGGCTGTGTGACATTGGGCGTATTACTTAACTTCTCTGAGCCTTGATATCCTTATCTATAAAAAAGGGAGATTAGGGGGTGCTTGGGCGGCTCAGTCGGTTAAGCATCCAACTTCGGCTCAGGTCATGTTCTCAGGGTTCATGAGTTTGAACCCTGTGTCGGGCTCTATGCTGACAGCTTGGAGCCTGGCACCTGCTTTGAATTCTGTGTCTCCCTCTCTCTCTGCCCCTCCCCCACTCATGCTCTTGTCTCTGTCTCTCTCAAATATAAATAAACATTAAAAAAAATTTTTTAAGGGAGGTAACAATAGGGTATAAGGATTAAAAATGGCAGTTTTCAAATACTTGGAGCCTAGCAAACTCTGTGAATTGCTGTGGTCGGTTGAAAGAGAAGCCCAGTGACTCAGTCAGCTAGCGGCGTGATGGCGTGATTGCATTCAGGAAGACTTAACAGGACGTGATAGGTGAATTCGCCTTTGTGTAGCTCAATCCTGCCCTCACACGCTGCCCTCCACGGCTGCGGACCTTGATCTCCTCTGTCACCCTGACCCGTTGGGGATTCCCAGCTTCTGCAGGTCTCTCGTGGGCGGAAAGGCCTTCCTCATTTGCCTAAACAACTGCGCGCTCCAAAAAGCCAACAGCCATTTCCTCTTCTCTTATTCCCAGCCCAAGATAATAGCTGCCCTGCAACCTCTCGTTACCGTAACTGCACCCCCTCTATCATCTCAATTTCAAGTGCCCACGCCCTGACCATCATCTGTCTCTCCAGCTCAACAACCCCAACTGCCATTGTGACCACACCAGGACTGACAACTCATGCGTCTCCCATCCTCCTCCTGTCCCTCCCTGCTTCTCTCCCCTCCTTAACCAGCTTCCATCCCTGGTCCCTCGTGAGAATCACCACACTGCTCTGCCCCTCTCTGCCTGGGGGAACTCAGCGGGCAGATACTGCCCTGCACGCACACGGCTGAAGGGGAGAAGGAAGGTGCTGGCTGATCTCACAGAGTTCATGAAGACTTGGGTTTTTTTCTCGTCATTCATCTTGACATCCCCCACCCTAGATGATTCCTCCACATTTCCCTCAATCTCTTCAGCGCTCCAACACCTTCTCCAAAGCCTCACTCTCAGCCTTGGCCTTGCTTCCTATGTCCCTGAGGAAAGAAATGCAGAGAACTGCCCCCTGTATCTCCACTTGGCTCTCCCAAACTTTGATGTGCAAACAAGTGATGTGGGGATCTTGTCTAAATGCAGATTCTGCTTCTCAGGGTGGGACCTGAGAATCTGCATTGCTAAGGAGCTCCAGGCAAGTCACTGCTGCCTGGTGGACCGCACTCTTCTAGACGAGGCCATAGGCATCCCAACCGTAATTTGGCCAATGTTTAACTCCTTTTTAAAAATTAATTAATTAATTTTGAGAGAGAGAGAGAGAGAGAGCGAGCACAGGTGGAAAAGGGGCAGAGAGAGAGAGAGAGAGAGAGAGAGAGAATCCCAAGCAGTCTCCTCACTGCCAGCGTGGAGCCCGATTTGGGGCTCAAACTCATGAACCACAAGATCATGACCCAAGCCAAAGTTGGACACTTACCCGACTGAGCCACCCAGGTGCCCCTGGCCAACACTTAATTCCTAATCCCTGTCCCCATCTCTACCCAGTCTGACTGAGGATTCTAGCATCTTCCTTCACCTCCATCAAAGATGCAAGATACACAAGAGGGGCTGGAAGGAGAGATGTCAGAAGAACTCCAGGCTTGAGAGTGTTATTCATTAGAAATATGATTTAAGCCACATAAGTAGTTAAAAATTTTCCATTAGGCCCATTTAAAAAGTAAAAATAGGGGCGCCTAGGTGACTCAGTCAGTTGGGCATCTGACTCTTGGTTTCAGCTCAGGTCGTGATTGTAAGTTCGAGCCCCATATCAGGCTCTGCACTGGTGGTATGGAGCCTGCTTAGGATTCTGTCTCTTTCCCCCCTCTCTCTGCCTCTCCCCTGTTCACTCTCTCTCTCAAAATGAATAAATAAAATTTAAAAATAAAGTAAAAAGTAAAAGTAAACACGTGAAATGAATTTTAATTATTTATTTATTTAACCCAACATATCCAAAAACATTATTCCAACATTTAACCAAGTATAAAAAATTAAGTTGGCAGGATTTTTTCCATGCTAGGACTTTGAAATCTCGTTTACATTTATAGCACATCTCAATTTGGACGTTAAATTTTCATCAGAAATATTGACTCTTCATCTAGATGTTATAAAAAAACGTACAGTTGAAAAAGTATTGTTCCATACATATTTGAGTAACTGAAATAAGTGTTGATTTTTATATTTAAGTTTAAATGAATTGAAATCAGACAAAATTAAAATTCAATTTCTCAGTTGCACTAGACATAGTTCAAGTATTCAATAGCCACATGGGGCTGGTGGCTACCATACTGGCCAGCACAGATCTATAGCAGTTATGCTGGTCATCAACTGGAGGAAGACTCGGGGTCAAGGTCTATGCTGTAATTCATTGCAGACACCCCCCCCCCCCCCCCGGCTTCTCCCCAGATGCCTTGCATAGGTCCTGAACTCGGCACTTTTTACTGAAATCAATGTATTTACTGAAAAAATTGACCTCTAGGAAGACAAGCTCAGTTCCAAATATGACCACTAGGGGGCAGGATCTGACTATCATTGTTTGGCAAGAATTTTTCTAGGTAGGTGGAAGATCATCCAGTGCGGTGTCCTTTTATTGCTGATCATGACCCATTAGTGAATTCAATTAAGTGGGTCATACCGACAGTGAAAAAATAGACCAGAAAACAATGAGGATACAAGCACTATTATTACGTGTAACTTTGCTTTAGTTTTGTTGACTCGTCTAGTGTGTATGAGTCTTCATGAAAAATGTCCTTATTGTGAGTCATGGTCAAAAAAAGGTTGAAGATCACCCTAATCTACCTTACCTATGGATAAAGAAACCAAACCCACAAGTTGACCAGTGTTGAAGTTAGAAAACGGGGATAGGAGAGCGCCTTCTACTATTTTCTCTTTCGTTTAGTGGCTCTAAATTCTCCATAAGTCAATTTGAAAAGGAACTGAGCTCAGAGCAGTAGAACGCACACGCGGGCTCACGGTGGCGGTGGCGAGGAGCTGCGGAGTCAGGCCTGACGCCCGGTCCTGTTGTACTAACTCGGCAAGTGCTGCTGGGGGGCTGAGGGGTGAACCGTGCCCTCAGCCCTGCACTACGGGGCGGCTAGACGGGAGGGAAACCGTAAATACAGCTCCTGCCCTCTTGGAACCTCCAGTGGGGAAGACAGACAGGAGCAAGCGCTCTCACTGGTGAATATATCACGACAAACAGTAACACCTACGCCGAAGAGAAATGGGCGTGGTGCCCTAAGAGAGCAGTACATGGGACCTCGTGGCAACTGGAGAGGCCAAGGCAGCTGCCCGACAGGGTGGCTTTGAAGAATTGAAGAGTAGCCTGAGTCAGATGGGCCGTGTGTGTGTGTGTGTGTGTGTGTGTGTGTGTGTGCGCGCGCGCGCGCGTGGCGTACGGTGTGTGGTATGTGTATCTGTGTGTATGTACATGCTATGCGATGTGTGTGGGGTGTGTGGATGTGTGTGTGCGCACGTGTGTGGGGCGGTGGCAGGCATGCTGTGGTCATTCTCCACCGAAGGAACAAGCTGTGAGGAGGCGGTGGAGGCTACCCGGAAGCCGATAGTGCGGGGGAGTGGGGGGGGGGGGGTCCTCGGGGAACTTTGAGGTGAGGGTGAGCCCTGGGGCGTGGCCTAAGAGGAGACTGGGAAGTGGGCGGGGCCCAGATCTACAGGACCTCTTGGTCCTCCTTAAAGATTTTGAATTTTACTTCAAAGAGAAGTCACTGAATGGTTCCGAGCTGGGGAGAGGCATGATTTGGTTCGTATTTTAAGACCATGCCCTGGCTCCGAGCGAGAATGGGCTGGGGGCGGGGAAGGGGAGGGGAGGGGAGGGGAGGGGAGGGGAGGGGAGGGGAGGGCGGAGCGTGAGAGCAGGGAGGCTAGTTAGGAGCGGTTCTCCGCACGGGTCCAAGGCGGTGGTGGGCCTCCACCTCTGAAGAATCAGTGCACTTCCGTTACAGACCCCCCAAACCCACATATCTTCTTGGGCCTCATTTGGCCGGCCGTCTTCCACGTGCCCCCACATTCATCTCTACCCTGCTCGGCTGTGCGCAGAGCTGGCCTGTGCGGACACGTAGGTGGGACTTCAGTCCTCCAGCTTCGGTTGGGTTTGGCCAATGGAGCGAGGGGAGGCAAGGAGCGAGCAAAGTCAGGGTATTTGTTCTCCTTCCCCCTCCTGAAGGGTCACCACAGACTGGCTCAGTCCTCAACCAAAGTTCCCAGTATCCCTCAACCCAAGGTCAGGTGCCCCTGTCCACACATCTCTGTCCCTCCAGGTTCCATTCCTGCTCCATCCCCTCGCCTGTCGGGCCTAGAGGTGGTGCCAGGGCCTCCCTGTCACTAGCCCTGGGGAGTTGCACTATCCCTTGTGTTTCCTACACTGCGCTTCGCCTTGTTAAACCGTTCACAAAGCTCTTCTCGAGTCGTTAGTTGGCGTGTTTCCTGGAAGACTCTGACCGAACCATCTTCTACCCCGGTGGGCAACACAGTGTCAGGGGAATGAGCCTGGGATTTGGGGTCACACAAAACTAGGACTGAATTCTGGCTCTGTCACTTACTAGCTCTGGGATGGGGTGCGTCACTTAGCCTACCCGAGCCTCAGTTTGTCCATCTCTAACGTGAGGACGTCATCGCCAGCCTTATACGATTGTTAGGATGATGAAATAACACACACAAGGCACGGCCCATGCCTAGTGCAGACTAGAGCATCGCTCACCCTAGTTCTGGTCTTCCTTTCCCCGCACCCGAGCACGCACATATCACTCTGCACTGACTCCAGCACCGTGCTAGGCGCTGGGATGAGGGAGGAGACAGGGGAGGCCATGGTCCTGGAAACCACATACAGTGGCTCCCCCAGTGGACCCCCCCCCCGACAGTTCAAGGTCAGAAATATTGAGGGTTACGTTTCAAACTATTCATTTCATTTCCTTTTGACAACTATGCGGCATGCATTTTACTAGAGTCTGGAGATAGAGTAGTGACCAGTTATGATCAGAAGGGGCTTTGGAAAGGAGGTTGCATTTACTTTCAGTTTTAAAGGAGCTGTATACGGGGCACCTGGGTGACTCAGTCAGTTAAGGGTCAGACTTCAGCTCAGGTCATGATCTCATAGTTCGTGAGTTCAAGCCCCGCATCGGGCTCAGTGCTGACAGCCCAGGGCCAGGAGCCTGCTTCGGATTCTGTGTCTTCCTCTCTCTGCCCGCCCCCCCCCCCCCCCCCCCCCGCTTGAGCTCTGTCTCTCTGTCTCTCTGTCTCTCTCTCAAAAATAAAATAAAATAAAATAAAATAAAATAAAATAAAATAGCTGTACTCCCAGAGAAGACATACCAGTCTCCCTGGGGACTGCCCTCACACTCCTCCCTTCCTCCCTGTGGGAGAGCCTTCAGAACTCCCTGAACTGAGAATCGGCCTTAATTAATTACAGCTATTTCTGGGAGTGTATTAGATTGCCTAGGCTGTGCGGAGGCAGAAGTGTGCCTCAGAGGATTTCTCCAGGTGTGGTGGGGCAGATGTAGGGGGCAAAAACCCCAGGACAGTGACCAGGGCAGGCTGACTGGAGGGGTGGGGGGCACGTGGAAGGGAGCAGTGGGAGCATAAAATGCTGGAAAACTGGGTTGAGGCCATATTGCTAAGTCAAGCAATGTGAATTTAATGGTGTAGACACTGGCTTTGAGCAGGGGGTCAGACCTGATTGAGAGCTGGGCTTCCAAAGGCTTTGTCTGATAGTCCGCGTAAGCCAGGCGGGGGCTACAGGTGTCTGCGGTGGACTGGGTGTTAGGACTCCAGGGCCCAAATTTGGGTGATGGCAGTGGGGAACGGAGGGGGAAGGATCACACCCTTTGTTTGCATCCATTCATTAAAATGTGTATTTGAGCACATATGAGGACCAGACGTTGATGCTGCAAGAATGATACAAGATTCAATAACATCATTGAAAGAACACCTCCGATGAGCCAGGCACCATGTACGTTCCCTGGGTAATCACAGTTAATCATCAGAATAGCTCTGTATGGATCCTCGGTCCCTTTTGCCACGAAATAGACTGAGGCCCCTCTACACCTGCTCTGCCACACCTGGAGATGACCGGAAAGAGGATGGGCATTTCAATTTGGAACTCGAGAGGGAAGCCAAGGTGTACTTTCCTCTTTGGGAGTGATGCGTTCCACGTCAGACTGAGGCAGGGAAAGAAAGCAGTGAACATGGCTCTGGAAATTTAAGGGCTACATCATGAACTCTGGGGAACTGGACACGTGAGTGGCAGCAGCAGAACGGGATGCGTATGGGAGAACAGTCAGAAGAGACCATGACAGGAAGGCAAAGCAAAAAGAAGGCTCTGCCCAGAGGTTAGGTGACCAGGACTGAACAGTGACAAAGGGGGTTGACGTTGTAGGAGTCAAGAGCCAAATCAGGATGGACCGGTGGGGGCAGAAGCTCAGCTGAGTGGCCTGAGAATGAGTGGGGAGTGAGAAAGAAAGGCAGGAAGGAGGAGTGCTTTATTTATTTTAATAAAACAATATAAAAAAAATTTTTAAGTAAACCCTATCCCCATCGTGGGGCTTGAACTCATGACCCTGAGATCGGGAGTCGCATGCTCTACTGACTGAGCCATCCAGGCACCCCTAAAATAATCTTTTTGGTTAAAATAATAATACAATCTCATTCTAGAAGGGCAGAAAATATTTTTAAAATATAAAAAAAGAAAACAAGGGGTACCCCATAAGTTCATCAGTCAACAGTCATCACTGGTAGCATCTTAGAGGTTTTTCCATGCATTTTTGTTTACAGAAATCATATCAATTATATAAAATATATATACTTTGGCATCATGTTTCCCCCCTTTATATTGAAATGGAAATTCTACCCACAGTACTTGAGTGTTTGGGGCTGCAAGTATCAAAAAATAGAAACAAAAACAACAGCTAAAAGTGGCTTAAACAATGAGGACAATTTTTCTTTCACATAATGAGAAGTCCAAGGGCAAGGTAATCCAGACTGGTTAATACAGGGACTTGGTTATGTCTTAAGGACGCTGGTTCCATCCTCACTTGTGCTCTGCCATCTCCAGTGTATTGCAATACCCTCTTAGGCTCCTTCCTCAAAGTCCTAAAATTGGCAGCTGCCGTTCCAGGCATCACAGGCAGATGACAGCATCCTGGAGCAAAAGAAGCGCACAGTCCTATTGTATCCCTTTTCGATCACAAGGAAAACCTCCCCTAGAAGGCCTGCAGCCTATTTCCTGCCCCACCTCACAGCTGTGCAACGTGGAGCAATTGACTTGATCTCTCGGTGCCTCGATGTTCTTATCTGTGCAATGGGAATTATAGCTATTTGACTTATAGGGCTGTCGTGGGAGCTGAGAGTTTTCTGCATAAAGGCACTTAGAACAGTGCCTGGCATGTGATTTGTGCTATATAAATATTTGCTATTATTATCTAATGGCAAGAATTGCATCACATTCCTGGGTCTAACCAATTACATGGCGGGGCAGTGAGTGCACCAAGTGGCTTGGACCAATCAAGATCCACCCACCGGGGCTGGGAAGGGGCTCACTTAGAGGCTATGGCAGTTCATAAGAGAGCTAGCAAAATAGGGGTTAGCAAGGGAAATGGGGTGGGAGATGGAGAATGGGTATTAATCAACCAGCAGGATCTGCCACACATGTATTGATAAAAAAAAACAACAACACACATATGAATGGGAATTGCTTTCTAGAAAATGGTACCAATTAATAATCATCACAAGCAGCATATGAATACCCATCTTCCCATAGTCTGTAAAACCTTAGTCTTTATTTTATTAGTCTTATTCTTTTCCATTTTGATAGATGAAAATCATATCTCATTATTTAGCTGACATTTTCTGGATTTTTTTAATTTAAGAAATTTAATTTCACTATAGATGTTAAGAGTTTAAAATTTTTTCATGTATATTAGCCATTTATCCCTTTGTTAATTGGGCTCTTCAGGTTTTCTCATTTATTAGAGTCCTTATATTTGAAACATCCTTATTTGGGCACCTGGGTGTCTCAGTCAGTTAAGCCTCTGACTTTTGGCTTTGGCTCTGGTCATGATCTCAGGGTTCATGGGATCAAGCCCTGTGTCGAGCTCCCTGCTGACAGTGTGGAGCCTGCTTGGGATTCTCTCTCTCTCTCTCTCTCTCTCTCTCTCTCTCTGCGCCTCCCCTGCTCATGTCCTCTCTCTCAAAAAAAAAAATAAATAAACTTTCAAAAAAATATTTAAAAAATTTTTTTTTCTTAACATTTATTTATTTTTGAGACAGAGAGAGAGAGCATGAATGGGGGAGGGTCAGAGAGAGAAGGAGACACAGAATCTGAAACAGGCTCCAGGCTCTGAGCTGTCAGCACAGAGCCCGACGTGGGGCTCAAACTCACGGACCACAAGATCATGACCTGAGCCGAAGTCAGACGCTTAACCGACTGAGCCACCCAGTCGCCCCCCAAAAAAATATTTTTTAAAAAAGGCCTTTATTTATTTACTAAGTAGATTAACTGTGACAAATTTGGGGCAAATATTTTCTACATTTTTTGTTTTGGGCTTTTTCTCTTGTTTGTGTGTATGTGCATGTTTTCTTTTAATATACAAAAGGTTTAAAAATTTTTAAGTAGCTGAAAGGGTAATTGTTTCCCTTGTTAGGTCTCTAGTTGCTTTTTCTCTGAGTTTAATGGTAATATATGCCTATTAAAAAATTAGAAAAATGCTTTTATTGCTTTTAGCCCTAGAAAGTCTTCCACTATCCAGAGGTTGAACATGCATTTAATTTTCTTCTAATTTTGTATGTTTTATTTTAATGTTTATTTATTTTTGAGAGAGAGAGCACGAGAGCTAGTGGGAGAGGGACAGAGAGAGAAGGAGACAGAAGATCTGAAGCAGGCTCTGTGCTGATGGCAGAGAGCCCAATGCGGGCTTGAACTCAGGGACCATGAAATTATGACTTGAGCCAAAGGTGGCCGCTTAACTGACTGGACCACCCAGGCACCCCTAATTTTGTATGGTTTAATTTTATGTCCTTAACACTTTAATTCACTTGGAATTTATTTCGGTATACTCTGCCAGGCACAGGTCTAAAGTGCTCTTTTCCGAATAGCTAATCAGTTGTCCAAGCATCGTTTCCAGCACGATTAATAGCTAAACATTTTTGCTTCCCCCGTCTCCATCAGCGATTGTTGCAATAATGCTGCATAACAAGCAAATCTGAAACTGAGATGTATACAACAATAAGCATTATTCTCTCAGGCATCTGTGGGCAGGCTGAGTTTCAGCTGATCTAGGCTGAACTCTGCAGGGCTGGGCTGGCTTCTAAGCTGGAGTGGGGTCAAGCTGGCTTCATGTTTTTCATCCTCCTTAGACCAGCAAAGACCCGAGGGATGTTCTTACAGCAAAAGGCATGTGCATGTATCCATATACAGAGACCGGGTTCAACCACAATTGCATGTTTAAGACCTCTGCTTATATCATGTCTGCTAACATTCCACTGACCAAAACAAATCACAAAACCAAGCCCAACATCAATGTCATGGGGGAGTCTATTTTGCCTTTATGGAAATGTGCATAGTCATATAACAAAGGATATGTTTACAGGGAGAGATGAAGAATTTCAGAACTGAAGGAAAACAAAAAAAAGAAAGAAAGAATTGAGAACTGAAATACAATCTACCAAACCCATGGAGACTAACTTTCAGGAAAGTTGAGATAAAGGCAGAATAGAATCTAGAAAGGGACCCACAGTCAAGGGACGTTTGTAAGGCAGTGAGATACTCAACTTTGCTCGTAGGGTGAGGAAAAGCAGCGGCCAGGAGGAACACCAGTTGAAGATATGAACAAGGCTAACAGCATTTCCTCTAAAAATTCACATGGAAGAAGCAAAGTTTGTAGATGGTGGGTGGGCACAGACCTTATCTCCTCTAAGGATATTGGCTGAAAGTAAAGGAAGTGGAGGTGTGCCTGAGGTCTCCAATAGCAACTGGAGGTAATGAGAGGGCATCTCGGCAAAGTCAAAGCACTGTCAAGTATAGGTGTTAGGGGTCCCAGAGGGGTGTCGGGGGTCCCTGAATTGTAGAGGCTCTAATTCACATTGGATGGCCATCTTCTCCAGCTTTGTCCATGAGGTTTGAAAAGGTGAGTGACTGTCAGGTTGGTACAGGTAGGTCTCTGGAGATTGGTAGGCTAACGATGGAGGGACAAGGTGGGTGAGGAAGCTGACAGGCGGTGAGTGGTTCAAGGGACTGAATCCAAGTTCTCACTGGGAGGGAAGAAATGTGGGCAGGAGGGGCTGAGGGGCTGGGAGAAAGCACATGGTTTTAGGGGTTGGAGATAAAGGAGTACAGGTCGTGGGGCTGACGACGTGGGGCTCCCCAAGTAGTTCTTAGATTCCCTAAAGTTTGAGAATTGCTGAGCTGCAAGTTTCAATGAGCCATGATTGTTGCAATTCCCCGATGGCAGGAAGTAGACAGGAAGACCAAAACAGGTGTCTAACTCCTCAGAGTCTGGGCTGGGTCAGTGGTCGGACTGATGAGGAAGAGTGGAGAGAAGCTTTCAAATGAGGCAGGAGGAACAATGATCTTGACCTGGAACGGCACATGACAAATGTGGGAGGCTGAAGGTTTCTCCTCCAGAAGGCAGGGCAGCAGGAGGGAGGAAGGGAATAGAAGAGAGGGGTCATGGTCCGTCAGGACAGGGCAGGCTGTGAGGAGGCAGAAGATGTCAGAGGCATTGTTGCTATGCAAACCAGGGTTGCAGGGTGTATGGCACACGCCTTGGAGGGAGGTCCACAATGGGAAGGTGAGCTCGGCGTGGGGGCAGCAGATGAGGGTACAGACTGATGTGAATGGGGCTGGGCTGTGTGGGGGCCAGATTATGCTAGCCACCATTGCTGCATCTGGCTAATTTTTCTACACTGAACTCACTGTTCCACCCTGGTCCAACAAGATGTCTCTTTTCTCTAATATTCAAACAGTTCTTCCATATCAACTCCTTCATGATCGCTCATTGTCACTGGCATTGCCATCATCATCATCATCATCATCATCATCACCATCAATACCATGATCTCCTGAATGCCAGCCAAGCACCCGGCATTAAGCCTGAGCCATGATACGAGATGAAGGCAGGCTCTCGATCCTAATGGAAGGTCCCAGGCCAGTTGGGAAGACAGGATTCAGACACCCTGGACAGACGACCTGAGATGGCAAGTGGATAAGGGGCAGATTCCAGAACCCCTGGCCCACCCCAGGAACCTGGAAGGAGGCTTACTCTTTGGGAGTTGAGCTCTAAAACCATCACATCACAGGCCAGAATGGCACGGCTTCCGGCCACCTGACTCAGGTCATTAAGTGAGTCTCTCCTAGGACAGTCACAGAAGCAAACCTTAGCCTTGCCAGCGCACCCCAGGCTGCTCAAGGGAGGAGGTCATGGGAAAAGAGGAGTTCCTCAGACTTGGCTCTTCTGCAGCCTGCCCTAATGGTATGAAACATGGGCAGTCACCAGGCTGGGTCTGACTCCCCGTTCACCAGCTTTCCTCCTGCGTAGGGCATGGCTTCTGCACAGCCGTCCTGCACGGACGGAACCTATGCTCAGAACTCCAGTCTTGCAACAGTCACGGCACTCAGTGGCAATAACCAAATTATCATTCATTCATTCTTTGTTTCTATCATTCGCTCATTCGTTCAACAGACACTGAACTGGACACCTGCTCTGAGCCACGCATTGTGCACACCGCCGGGAATACAGTGGTGCAAAGACAGACAGATCCTTCCCTGACTTCATGGGCCTTACATTCCATGTAGCAGGAATGGAATGTAGCAGGGTGGCAGACAAGAATCACAAAATCATGTCATGTTGTGCAAAGTGTGACAAAGGAGGTGAGCAGAGCAGTATTATCGAGAGTGATGGGGTGGGCAACGAAGGCCTCTCAGAGGGTAATGTTTTTTCTTTAATTTGACATATAACCTAAATATGGTAAATGCACGCATTTTTAGGGCACGGTCTGGTGAATTTTTCACATTTGCATATGCAAGGATTTCTCAATGTCTGTACTATTGACATTTGGGGCTGGATAAATCTTTGTTGTGGGAGCCGTCCTGTTCATCACAGGATGTTTTAGCAGTATCCCTGGCCCCTACTTACCAGATGGCGGTAGCATGCCTCCCTCTCCCTTTTGTGACAATCAGAAATGTCTCCAGACTTTGCTAAATGTCTTCCGGGAGGCAATTTCACCCCTCTGGGGAGCTCCTGGTATAAGCCATGCAGTCACCAGTCAGCTCAAGATACAGGCTATTTCCATCCCAGAGGGGTTGGCATTTGAGCTGCGACCCAATGGATGAGAAGCTGCTACCTATTCAAAGAACTGAGGGAAGAGTGTTCCAAGAGGGAGCATGAGCAAAGGCCCTGCGGTGAGGATGACCTTGCACATTTGAGGAACAGTGTGCCTGGTCCATAGAAACAAGGGTAAGAATGGCATCTGAGAAGGTGGAAGACACAGGCTTGGTCCCATCAAGCAGGAGCCTTGGAGTTGGCCATTTCACTTGACCTTAGCCAAAAGGCCGAGAAGCGATGGAGTCGGCCATTTCAAAGAACATTTGTGTGAGGCACCTGGGTGGCTCAGTCTGTGAAGCATCCAACTCTTATTTTGACTCAGGTCATGATCCCACGGTTGTGGGATTGAGCCCTCCATTCTGGGAGTGGAGCCCTCTGCCCCTCCCCCACTTGCTCGTGGTCTCTCTCTCTCTCTCTCTTTCAGTCTCCAAAAGAACATTTGTGAGTATTTGCTATGTGTCTGGTACCACCCCAGACACTGGAGATTCACATCAAAGATGAATAAATTAAACCTTAGTCCCTACTCTTCAGGAAGACAGTAAAGTCTTCAAGACTCTAGAGTCTGAGATAGACAGACACGTACAAAAAAATATACAGCATGAGGTATTGCATTGAAAGATAGAATTGTGTACAAGACCTAGTGGCACAAGGGGGGACATGCATAAGCCCATGCTGGAGTGAGAGGGTTCGAGAAGAGCTTTCTTTTTCTTTTTTTTTTTTTTTAATGTATACTTATTTATTTTGAGAAAGAGCCAGCGCGTGTGCAAGCAGGGGAGGGGCAGAGAAAGAGAGAGGGAGACAAAGAATCCCAAGCAGGTTCCTTGCCGTCAGTACAGAGCCCGACTCAGGACTGGAACACACAAACCGTGAGATCATGACCTGAGTCGAAATCAAGAGTCGGACGCTCAACCAACCCAGCTACCCCCCAGGTGCCCTGAGAAAAGCTTTCTTGAAGAGAGCGCATCTGACCTGAGTCTTTGGGGAACGAAGGATGAACGACGCTCCAGGCAGAAGGCACAGCATGTACAAAGTCACAAGGGTGTGAAGCAATGTGATGGGTTCAGGGACACACAAGCAGTTGGGTATCATAAGGTACAAAGTGCAGGAGTGGGTAATGAGGCATCAGTCTGGCTGGGACAGAAGATTCTCATGGGAGACGAGATGAAACTAAAGCAGATTCTGGGGTACCTGGCTGGCTCAGTCAGTGGAGCATGAGACGCTTGATCTTGGGGTCATACATTCGAGCTCCACGTTGTGTGCAGAGATTACTTAAAAAATAAAATCTTTAAAGCAGACTTGGAGCAGATGTTGGAAGTCTTCCAGAGCAGTCTAGGGAAGGAGAAGAGGGCTTCCCGAGCCTACGTGAGTCCCCTAAAACACCCACTCTCACTCCTTATCCCTACCCGTCCTGGCTTCATGTATTTCATAAAATGCATCTTGGATGATTATCTGTCATCTTGTCAATGTGTGTGTGGCTGAAGATTTAGGACTCAATCATTCATGCCCTGAGCCTGCATTTCCTGTTTCAGATGACAGAGACTGTGTTTTGATTTCTCAATGTAATGCCTGGCACAGCCCTACCAGCAGAAAGGTGTGTTCATGATGGCTTTTGATGAGGTTTCGTAATTCTTCCCTTTACATGTAGAGACACAGATTTAGAGACACACAAAGTCCCTTGGCCTAGAAGGGCTTTCTGCAAAGTAGCCTGTCAGTCTTCTCTCCCCTCCGCCTCCAGCATGGCACTCATAGGTGGGAAGCTAACGGCAGGGGCTTAATTCCATTCTATCTCATATATATATATATATATATATATATATATATATACATACATATATATATATACACACACACACACACACATATATGTATATGTACGTATGTATATATGTATATATACATATATATGTATATGTACGTATGTATATATGTATATATACATATATATGTATATATACGTGTATATATACGTATGTATATATGTGTGTGTGTGTGTGTGTGTATATATTATATATATATATATATATATATAATATATATACACATTTTTTTTTTTTTCTGACAGCCCTTGGTGTGCCAGGCATGGAGAAGGAGCTGAATTGCTGGGCAAGGGGACAGGGAGGGAGCAGGCCATAGGCTCTGTTCCTCAAGATGCATCCACATAAGAGAAAGTCCATGTCTGGGGTTTCTGAATGAAACCAGGATTAGGCGTTGGGATTACACTCCAGTCTGGGGATAAATCAACCCATCTCTTGGCTTTTTTCAAGGGTGGGGATGAGGCCTCCGACTCATTGTCCGTATTGATCCTACACTTCCATGCTCTCCACACTGGGGCCCCAGCCTTTAGATCCAGCTGTCTAATCAGAGTCCGTGAGAAGGAGAGTACATGGGTCAGTTTATCTAGCCTCTGAGGCCAGAGCACAGGCAGCAGGGAAGAAAACAGGAGCACTGCCTCTCTTGCTACCCTCCCCAACCATCTCCCAGCAGGACAGAGAGCTTACTGGACTGTTGACAGCATTTCCTTCCCTTGTTCTGGGCCAGGGCCAGGGCTGGAGCCAGAAGGTTTGCCCAAATTTGTAGGTGTCACCACGCCTGCCCTCTACTTCCCTCCCACCGACCTCAACAACTTCTGGAACCCATCAGGAAGGCAGCAGTGCAGGGAGTGGGAGGCAGGGGGTGGGAGGAATGATGTGGAAATCCCACTGGGCTGGGGGGGCAGGATACCAGGGTCCTAGTCCTGTCTCTGCCACCCATTGTTGCATAATCCTGGTTGAGTCACACCCTCTGAGCCTCTGCGACCTTTTATCCTTCAGGGCATGGTTTACATGTCACCTGCTTAGGGAGGCCCTCTGCCATCTAAATTGGTCCTCTCTGTCCTTCATATCATTGCCCCCTCTGCTCACTCCCTTTCTAACAGCACACTTTGTAATCACACACAAGTATGTATGTATGTATGTATGTATGTATGTGTGTGTATATAAACATAAATAAATGCATGTGCAATTATATTTATTTGCTTATTTGGTTTGTTTCCTTGCCAGCAGATTCTAGGTTGTAGGCTCCGGGAACGTAGAGGCTGTGTGTCTTTGACCCTTGCACTCTCAGAGTCCAGCATAGTGCTTGGCACATAGGAGGCCAGAGAATGCTAATTGAATGAATGAATAAATGAATGCATGGCAGTTGGCCCAAGTGATCTTCCAGGTTCCTTCCAGCTGAAAAAGTTTGTCTAAGGTTTCCTGCCAAGAGGACCATTCCAGGGACTCTCCCAGAGTCCCCTGTTGGGGGAAGGTGGGAGGAAAGCCGGGCGGGGGAGGGGGGCGGGGGGACCTTCGAGCTTCGGTCCCCTCCCAGGCCACTGGAGATCTTGGACCCGGATTAGTGCAGGTCCGAAGCCCACACCGGCCCCGCCTCCCGGTCGGCCAGAGGGGGCGGGGCCAGGCCGCCTCCAGCCCGGTGGCATTCGGGGCGTGCGCCCGGCCGACGGTGGCGAGGGGGCGGGTTCGAACGCGAGTCGCCGGGCGGGGCGGGGCCAGAATGCCCCCCACGCCCCCCAGCCCGGCAGTGCAGGGGGCGGGGCCCCATCCCAGAAGGGTTCCCTGCCAAGGGGCCAGGGCAGAGCCGTCGCCTAGCAACGCCCCGCCCCTCCCGCCCCCGATCCGCCGCGGGCGCCTGCCCCCAGCATGGCCTGGCCAGGCTGGTCCGCGCCGTGGCTGTGGGTCGCCGGCTGCGGGCTGCTGCTCCTCGTCCTGGTCCTGCTCGCGAGCCCCCGCAGCTGCCGAGCGCGGCGGACCCTCCGCGGCCTGCTCATGGCGCGCAGCAAGCGGCTGCTCTTCCGAATCGGGTTAGTGTCGGGCTCCAGCGGGATGCGGGGCTCGGGAAGGCGGGCGCGGGGGGAAAGGGGACTGAGAGGCGGGGGCCGGGGGAAGGACTTGAGGGTTCGGGTGGGGAGGGGGCTGGGGGATCCAGAGCCAGAGAAGAGCGATCGAAGAGGCGGGCTAGAGAAACCTCTGATTTAGGGGGACTGAGGAAGAGAAGGAGTTGAGGGGGGCTGGAAAAATGGGATGCGTTGGGGAAGGATTGGAGCGGCAGACTAGGATGGCCAGGGAAAGGAGGCATGAGAGGACAGCTGAAGAAAAGAGCCAGATGAGGGGCTGGCGACAAGGGAACTGGAAAAAGAGGGCAGGTGCAGAACAGAAGGAATGCCTCAGACCATCAGAGTGTCACCGGGAACGGCGGGCTCCTTCCATGTGTCCCTGTCCTTCTCCCCATCACCCAGCTCCCCACCACACAGTGTAAGCGCTTCTGTCTCAAGCTAGAGTCCCAGCTGTGTAGGGACTCTGTCTCTTTCCTTCTATTCCCCGACCCTGGCCCGTGTCCAAAACCCGACTCTACTCACTCAGATCTATCAAGGTTCACTGACCTCCAATGACTTTTTCCTGTCAGACCCCCTTTCCTGAGTCCTCACTCTTTCCTTCCCCCTACTTTTACCCTTTCTTGGGCCAGACCAGGGCGGTAACCACCTCTGATCTGCCACGGAGACACTAAGAGCCTGGGAAAAAACCACAAGAAGCCTTCCTAGGGCCCCAAGAAGGCTTCTTAGGGCCCCTAATCCGTACCCACAGCCAGCAGGGCAAGGGGGCAGGACCTCAAGCTTGAGGGCAGCTCTGATGGGGACAGGAACTGTGGGAGCCCTGGCCACTGGCCAGGTTTGGGGGAGGGTGCAAGCCCGGGAATTTCCTGAGCTTCAGAGAGGACATTGTATGATTATCCCTCCTCCCCAGACCACCCCAGGTCTTCCAAAAAGCTTCAGCCCTAGGATTCTACTCAAACTCAGTCTAAGGAGGAGAGATCTAAAGGCCTGGTGGGGGGAAAACCAGAAAAACATGGGGGGAGAGAGAATCATGGGTGCCTTTGGGGCATTCACATCTCTAATGGCCCAAACATTGGTCGTATTCTTTTTTTTTTTTTTTCTATTTATTTATTTATTTATTTTTGAGTAATCTCTAAACCCAACATGGAGCTCGGGGCTCAAACTCACAGCCCCAAGATCAAGAGTCACATGCTCTAACACTGAGCCAGCCAGGCACCCAACATTGGTCACATTCTTGACCATGCTCCAACCGAGTCACCATTGCTCTGCAAATAGTGTTAAAATAATGAGCTTTACAAGCATTTAAATAATTTCATATCTGGGACCCACAAAATTTCTAGGAATTGTACAGCTCTATTTGGGGAAGGATTTTTAAAATTTACTTCTGGCTTTCAAAATCAGTAATGCTGAAGTCATACAAACAGCCTGAGGAAGTGAAAAATAGATGTTTCCACAAAGAACTGGAAATCAGAAGTCCTGAAATAAGAATTCCCAAGATTGCTGTCCCAGAATCCTGAGGTCTTGGATATTCGTAGAACTTAGGACCTGGGAGTTTCCAAATCCCAAAACTTGGAATTCTCGGAGAACTTCTTTGGAATTCAGTATTCCTGTTGGGCTTTCCTGTGTCTGGATTTCACCATTGCCTTGGAATCACCTCCCAAAATTTGCAGGGCAGAAGGGCGTGCCTGGAATCAGAATTCCAGACCCTGCCCCTCCATGGTCTGGGAAACAATTAGTCCAGTCCCTTGGGGGAGAGGCCGCTTGCTGCTGGGAGGGACAGGGGGTGTTAGCAGGAAATGGTCTGGGGGAAATGGGCAGGTGTTGCTGCTGTGGGGTTGCCTCCAGGAAGGATGGAGGGGGGGTGACGGGACAGGCCATGATGCGAAGGGGCAGAGTTCACGGGCACACTCCACCCTAAATGTGTGGCTGAGAGGAACACAAATAGAAGGTTCCATTGGGGGCTGGAAAGCAAGTGATGGAAATACTAAGAGGAGAGTAATTATTATCATTAATAACAGTAATCACTGGTGTTTGACAATTTTATAAAGGGGTTTCCTCAAACATAACCACAGCTGCCTTGGGATGGGGATGACTGGGTACCGCGGAGGGTAGATCCAGGCTAACCTGAGATAGACACACACATTCGAGACTCTGCAGGGCATGGGAGACAGTGAAGCACATGGCATGCGGGTTCAACAAATCTGCTTTTGAATCCTAGGTTTGTTGCTTAGTAACCATGGGGCCCTGGACAGATAACTCAGCCTCTCTATGCCTCAGTTGTTGGCGTCTGTAAAATGCGCCTGGTGATAGTACCTACTTCGTGGGGATCCTTTGAGGATCAAATGAAATTTGCATATTAAGTGCAAAAGGTCTGGCTCATAGTAAGTGCTTGGGAAATGTTAGCAATCGCTCATTCTGTAGCATGGAGAATGGATGCGAAGGTGGCACCAGCTAGGATCTTTCTGGAGCTTTCTTCCTTCTCCTGTTTTCCAAGCCTATCCTGTCCACCCACCCCTCAGGAAATCCCACATCCCTTTATTCATTCATTGAAATCCTAACTCTTCTGGGTTGGGATTGTGGGATCACAGATATGAACAGAGTCTGGTTGCTGCTTTCCAGGAAGAGGGGAAAGGAACATGTGAAAGGGACCCAATCTGGGGCGGGAGACAGGGCATGACAAGTTCCCCAGGGAGTGGCAGGTTATGCCTATGGAGGCTGGGGTCAAGGGTGTGGGACTCTCCCATGTGTGCCACCTACTTCGTGCCTCAGTTTCCCTTTTGCCCCTTTGCCTTCTCAGTGGTAGTTGAGGGGGTGTTGCAGAATGGGGCCCTGAGCAGAGCCTCAGGGGGCAGGGGTGAATGGGGAGCAAGGCTGGGCTCATCCAGGGCTGGGAATGTCTCACAGAACTGAGAAAGTAGATGGTAGCCAGCCTTTGGGGCTAGACAGTCCTAGGTGGCAAAGCCTTTCTACCCTCCCTGACCAAACCCCCTCTTCATTCCTAGGCATAGAGGGTCTTTCTTGACTCTCCCAACCTAAGTAAGACCAACTGGCCCTGGGACAAACCTTGCTTGCTCCACTTCTGCAAGAGGAACGCCCTCCTCTGGGGCCAGTAAGGTCCACTGACTTGATTTCAAGGAGTGGCAAGAATCCTGGGCTGATGATTCTTGAGTAAATGACCCACCTGCTTGTGACCTGAACGAAGGCTGGGGTAGAGGCAGTGGGCTGGGCCAGCCCCTGCATGAGGGGAGCAGAGGGTCCTTTTCCTTTCTGCAGGCCTCTGGGACCCTGGAGAGCTACAGCTCCAGCATCCACAGTGGCCTCTTTGCTGCAGGGTAGTTTCCAAAGCATGGCCCTGAGTGAATGTTTCCTTCCCCAAGCCACATTGCCTCCAGAATGGAGTCCACACCCCTCACCCAGGCCTTTGGGACCCTGGTACACCCCCTCCACACCTGGCCCAGTGCCATCTTCCCCAAGCCCTGAGCTCTTTCTATACTTCTGTCTGGGCCTGTCAGACCTTCCTTCCTCCCTACATCTCTACCTGTCGAGTTTTGTTGCATCCTCAAAGCTCACCGTTAAAATGTACCCAGGGGTGCCTGGCTGGCTCCGTCAGTAGAGCATATGACTCTTGATCTTGGGGTCTTGAGTTCAAGCCCCATGTTGAGTGTAGAGTTTAGCTTAAAAAAAAATAAAAGAAAAAATATATCCAAACTCTGAAAACACTTATCCCCACTTCCACTGTTAACACCCTGGGTCAACCCACAGTCTCTTCCCAGGCCTCCTCAATTGACTCCTTCTTTTGGCATCTGTACCCCCAAAGTATTCTCAGCACAGCAAATGGGACAAAACCGTTAAGATTTACGTTAGAAATGTGCCGCTTCTCTGCTCAGATCCCTCCAGAATGGCTTAAAGGCCCTCTGAGAGCAGCCCATCCCCCACCTCACCTGGTATGCTGTTCACCTTGCTCATTCTGCCCAGTCAGCCACTTCACTCTTCCCGGAACATTCCAAGACAGGGTTACCTCTGTGCCCTGCCACTGCTGTTCTCTCTCACTAGAACCTTCTTCCCCCTGATGGCCACATGGTTTGCTGCCCCACTCCCTTCAGCTCTCTGCCCAAACTTCACCTTACTGGGGAGTCCTGCCCTGACCACCCCCTGTAAAAATAGCAGCACTCACACCCCTGTACTCTATCCCCTCTGCCCTGCTTTATTGTTCTCCATAGTACGTATCACCATATGACATCCTATATATTGACATGTCTATATGTTTATTGGTTTTCTCCCCCAACCAGAATATGAGCCACACGAGGGAAGAATCTCCTTTCACTCCTGTATCTCAGCTCCCAGAACAGTGCCTGGCACAGAGGTGGCCCTTGTTACAAGTTTTTGGAATGAATGAAAAGCTTGGCCCCGGTGCCATCTTTTCCATGAAGCCTGCCCTTGCTCCCCAGTCAAAATTCATCTCTGCCTCTGTCGTGATCCTTGGCACTGGCATCCCCCTTAGAGCTTTCATTACACACTCTTGCTTGTTCTTGCATTAGGTGTTCCCAGATCTGATTCCCCCACTGGACTCCAAGCCCAGGGAGCAGGACTGAATCAAGAGGGCCTGGCATTGGGATGAGGTCTTCCTCATCCAGCAGGGGAAAGCTGAAACAGACCAGAATCCAAATCACACAAAACCCAGGGTTCTTGGCAGGGATTATAGGCAGGGAGACATGGCCAAGAGGCCTCCAGCAATGGCTGTGCCTCTGGTCCTCCCTGAGAGCCCTCAGCAGTGACTTCTCCTCCCTCTGGGGGGGATGGATGGAGTCCTGAGAGGACTGTGAAGGCTGCAGAAGCCCAACCCGGGACAGGCATAGAGACTGGAGATAGGCCCCGTGGTCTCCCAGGCAGGCTTGTTTTTTGTTTGTTTGTTTTAAATTTTTTTTAACATTTATTTATTTTTGAGACAGAGACACAGCATGAATGGGGGAGGGGCAGAGAGAGAGGGAGACACAGAATCAGAAGCAAGCTCCAGGCTCTGAGCCATCAGCCCAGAGCCCGATGCGGGGCTCGAACTCGTGGACCACGAGATCGTGACCTGAGCTGAAGTCGGACGCTTAACCGACTGAGCCACCCAGGCGCCCCATTGTTTGTTTGTTTTTTTAAGTTTATGTATTTATTATTGAAAGAGAGAGTGCACAAGGTGGGGAAAGGCAGAGAGAGAGAGAGAGAGAGAGAGAGAGAGAGAGAGAGACAGAATCCAAAGCAGGCTCCAGGCTCTGAGCTGTCAGCACAGAGCCCGATGCAGGGCTCGAACCCGTAAACTGTGAGATCACGACCTGAGCCCGTCAAACGCTTAACTGACTAGCCACCCAGGCACCCCAGGGCAGGCCTGTTTTGACCACGTGCAGGTACTGCCCCTCTCCTGGGCATGGAGAACTCTCCCCCCGCCCCCGCCCCCCCACCAGGCATGCTGGCAGCTTCAGGAAACTCACTCTCTAGGGCCATTTTAGCTGTCTCATTAACTTCAGTTTCCTCAGTTTTGAGAAAGCGTAAAACATTGAGCCTCTTTCTGTTCCTAAGGGCCTGTTCCAGCACAGCTCTGTGCCCTGGTCGCCTTCCAGGCCCCTCGGCCCTCAGACAGCGTTTCTGGGTTTGGTTTCATAAAGAGCGTCAGGTCAGACGCAAAGCCTGGGGCAAGCTGGGTCCTGGGGGATCGGAGGGCAGATGCCCAAAGGACCTCTTGACCAGAGGCCTCAGCCACCTGGGCTTGCCCATCGGGTCCCAGTGGAGTCTGGGGCCCAGGCTAGATGGGAGAGCTAACGAGAGCCCTCAGGCCTCTCTCGCCAGGGATAGGGAGACTGCCCGAGGGAGGAGGGGAAGAAGAACTCCATTGTGTGTTCTCCCTGGGTGTCTGAAGGAGGGGGGGAAGGGGTTGTGTCTCAGTCCCCAGCTGAGGCCCCATGGGGCCTCCCAAGGGGCTGGAAGTGCAGACTCAGAAGCCGGAGAAGCCACACTCTGTTCAGTGCGGCTGGGAGTGAAAGGTGTGCCAGTGAGCCCTCACTGGGGTGGCTGTTGCTGTGTCCCAGCCCTGACCCCCCTGACCCCTCAGGGCAACTGCAGGGAATCACCTGAGGCAGGCTGTCCCCCTCTCCCCTCTCCCCCTTCCCCCTCCCCCCTCCCCAATCTGCACAGTGGTTTTTCTAAGTCCCAGAGGACCAATTAAGGAACTTTCTTTTCTTTTTTTTTAAATTTTTTTTTTTTTACGTTTATTTATTTTTGAGACAGAGAGAGACAGAGCATGAATGGGGGAGAGCAGAGAGAGAGGGAGACACAGAAACCAAAGCAGGCTCCAGGCTCTGAGCCATCAGCCCAGAGCCCGACGGCCCGGCCCGACGTGGGGCTCGAAATCACGGACCGTGAGATCGTAACCTGAGCTGAAGTCGGACGCCCAACCGACTGAGCCACCCAGGCGCCCCAGGAACTTTCTTTTCTTTTTGGTGAGGTGACAGTGAGTAGTTCTGGGCCCCAGAACTGCTGGATGAGAATCTGGGTGGGGGTGGGGGTGCAGGCAGAAGAGGAAAAGGTAAGAATCTTCTTGTTTAACCAGCAACCCCAGATCACTCTGATGCAGCTGCCCCAGGCACGCATACATCCCAGCTTCCTGACAATGCCTGGGAACCCCATGGCAGAGAATTTGAATCCCACATCGGCCCTGGGGTGTCTACATCATCTTGTAAATCATGTGACATCATGTGACCTTTCGGGGCTGAGCTGCTCTTTCAAGGAGGAGGAGCACCCAGTTTCACTGAGAAGGAAACTGAGGCTTGGGGAGTGAGTTCCTGCTTCTTGCCTCTGGCAACAGAAGAAAGGAAGCTGTAGGGGCCCATTATATGGGGCAGTGACTTCCAGCTAGGTGGGAGGCTAGGAGATAGGACTGGTTCTTCCCAGTAAGTGCTTCACATTTCCTGGCCAGGGTCTGTTCTGCCTTCCCACTCTTCTGCATCTGGTGCATGATGCTACCCATGGAACCATCAACCCAGTCATACATCCAGGATTGGGAATCAGTCAAGATTTGAAAGGGGCCTTCAGGATTCTCCAGTTTAGGGTGTCTTACCCTGAGGCCTATGGGGTCTCGGACCCTCTGCATTCATCGGTAAAATGCCACACATGTAATAAGTTCGGCCCAAGTCTGAGTCTCAAAAATGCTAAAACCAGGGATCCAAGAGGTTCCAGTGGCCAGATCCTGGGTTGTGTGTCTGGGTCACTGAAAGTGACCCCAACATGGCATTTTTTGTCAGCAGAGGCCCTCAGAGGCGTTGGGTCTGCCCCAAAATAGTTCAGGCCCACTCATGTCATTCTTCCCCCTGATTTGGGTTTGGGGAGGGTGCGGATTCTAGCGGTCAAGGGTGTGTACTCCAGGATCAGGCTGCCGGGGATGAATCTGTGCCCCACCGCTGGCCTTGGTGTGATCATGGGCGGCCCCCTCCCCACCTTTCCGGGCTTCAGTGTCCCTGTCTATGAAATGGAAGATTGGTAGCAGCTGCCTCCAGGTCACTTGGAGGCCGACTGGAGGCGATTGATGGGAGGCACCTGGGAGGCACCTCGCTCAGCTTGGGCTGCCCTGAGGTGATGTTGGGGAAGAATGGACCAGTGAGCTCCAGAGCTCAAACACACATAGTTAAACTGACAGACACACTGTAGGGAAAACAGATGATCTGACAATAGTTAACCTGCCTGTGCAGACCCCCTTCCAGTGCTTCCTCCAGCTCCTCCATTCAGGGGCCCTGGGTCCAGACCCCAGGGTCTGGGCAGCTGGGATTTTGTGCCTTGTAACACAGCCCACCCATGTCTTTGAGTCTAGTGACCTGCTTCTCAGAGCACCTTGCTTGGCCAGGTGCGTGGGTGCAGCAGGGGTGGGGGGGGGACTTGAGAGGCAGGTGGGGGAGCGGGGGAGGGGCAGAGGTGGTTGAAACTTGGGCCCCACAAGCCCCCACTGGGCTTCACAGGGTCCACAGCCAGGCCTGGGGCCCACTGACCTGAAGGAACACCTTCCATTCCAGTCACTTTAACACCTGGATGTTTGCCCCCCACCCCCACCCCCCCGCCCCAGCCTTTCCTGGGCATTCAGCCAGCATTTTCTGAGTGCCAGTTCTGTGCTCTACTAGTGCAGGGGGCCTCCCAGGGGGGTCTGGAGGAGCCACGAGGAGCAGGCTGGGTCACCAGCCAAGTCTGCCTCCCCCATGCATGGCACTCACTGATTAGACACCGGATAGAAGTCGATAAGGTCCCTGCCACTGAGGGGCTCAGCTCCTGCCACCCCCAGGGGTGGGGGTGGGGTGATGGGGGGTGAAGCTGAATGTTCTAGATGGAGCAGAGGAAAGTGGCTTTCTGCTGGGGTAATCAGGGTGGGTTTGAGCAGAGTCCTGAAGGATACTTAGGATTCCAGTAAGAGGAGAAGGCCTGGAGGGTATTCGAGGCCAGAGACCTGCAGGAGCTGAGGCAGGAAGGTAGCTTGAAAATTTAATGAGTTATTTCAGGCATTCAAAAGAAGATGGATAATATAACAACCTCCACCCCCACAGCCCAGCTTAAGGAACAAAATATTACTGACACTGTGAAGTCCCTGTGGCCACCCCCGCAGCCTACTTCCTTCCTGCCTCCGAAGGAAGCCTGCTAACCTGCACGTTGACCATACGCTCAGATGCCTTTATTCTCTGACTACATACATCTGTATCCCCAAACAGTACAGATAATGGTTTGGTGTGCTTCGGCATTTTTAATAACTATTGTCAGATTGTCTGTTTTCCCTACAGTTTGCCTGTTAGTTTAATGCTGTGTGTTTGAGCTTTGTGCACGTTGAGTGAGACCTGGTGCTCTGGATGATCGTGTGGTGACACTCTCCTGTCACCAGTGGGGAGCCAGCGAAGGCTTTTGAGCAGGAGCAGGACTCATTCAAAGGTGGCGTTTTAGGAACTTACATTTTTCCAGTGGTTTACGGTTTGGTTCAGAGGCAGAGAGCTGAGGAAAGGAGGCTTTCGTAGAGACCTCGTGAAGAGCTTCTGGGGCCTCTTCCCCGGGGCAGCCCGTCTTGGGGTTGGGGGGAGCAAAACTGAGAGGGTTCTGTTTTGGTAGCATGTGGCAGGGACAGGGTGAAATGGTGGCCTAAGCTGTGCCACTGGGAGGATGACGGGGCCTTTCCCAGAGAGAGAAGACATGGTGGGAGGGGCTGACGAGCATGGTTTCAGACCCCAGTGATCATGACACCCAGCCAGCACAGGAGGCAGATGAAGAAGAAGCCACAGCTCTGGGACTGGAGAGAGTCACGTGGGGGTCACTGTCAGGGGAAGAGCAGGCCTGAGGACAGGATCCCAGCAGTCACTAGGTCCTTGCCCCCACCCCAGGTCCTTCCCCTGCTCTGGACAGTGATCTAGACTCAGGCCCATAAGGGCCACCTTGTCCCTCTCTCCCACAGCCAAGCAGGGCACAGATCTCAGGCCTGGCGTCCATTCCCAACTTTCTCCATCTCCCCACTCCTCCACCCTGCTCCCTTAAACGGCTCCCTCCAACACTGCAGGCCGGCAAGCTCCCAGAAAGGGAAGTCAGAGCGTGTGCCTCCCCGCTTTAAGAACCACCAGCAATTGGGGTACCTGGGTGGCTCAATCGGTTAAGCGTCCAACTCTTGATTTCGGTTCAGGTCATGATCTCACAGTTTGTGGGTTCGAGCTCTGCATAGGCCTCCCTGCTGATGGTGCAGAGCCCTCCCCCCTCAGCACCCCCCCCCCCCCGGTTTGGGATTCTGTCTCCCTCTCTCTCTGCCCCTCTCCCCACTCGCTGTCTCTCAAAATAAATAAATAAACATTAAAAAAAATAAAAACCACCAGCAGTTTCCTGCCCCCTTCCACTGCCTGGCCCTGCCCACCCCTCTGACCCCTCTCCTGGCACTCTCCATCCCTCTGGCCCTGCCTAGAGACTCCCGAGACCTCCTGGCAACTCCCAGAACATGTCCCACTCCTGCTTGCTTCGGGGCCTTAGTGCTGCTGCATCGCCCAGACAGTCCGCACTCCCTCTCTGATTTCCATTCCCAGCTCATTTGTGACCCTCAGAGAAGAGACAGGCCTTCCCGGAGCACCCTGTCTCCAGTAAGACGGGCTCCCCTCTGCTGCCCTCTTCCACCACCAGCTGCAGTTAGCTCACTTGCTTGCGATTGATTTGTTTCCTGGGTTGGTGTCAGTTGGCCACTCCCCTCTCTATGTTGGCAGGGCCCTGCCTTGCTCTCCGCTGTCTGCACCATGTCCAGCACGTGCAGGAAATAGTTGCTGAAAAGAGTAAATGAAAGAAAGCGGCCTTGTTCACGGCAGCCTCTCAGGGCACAGTCCCTCCCTTTGTGGATCTTGACCTTCGCTGGGAAATCAAGCACATATAATAAGCATCCAATAAGGAAGACAAGGGAACATTTATCAGGTCCCTCCCAAATGTGGACAACCACGTTCTAACAGCTGTGAGGGGTGCCCGGCTGAATTCGGGAAGGAAGCGACAGTTGCTGAGCCTTCCCCCCACCAGGCCCTCAACTGACTGTTAACATTTGTTACCTTGTCTTATGTCACTGAATTTTCACGCAGGCCCGCAGAACTAAATAAGTCATGGTATCACCACTTTATAGATGAGAAGCCCAATCTAAGAGACCAATAACTTGCCCAAGGACACTGGGCTGGGGGAGCCAAGCCATGACTGGAACCCAGGGCCCCCACGCTTTCCATAAGCCTTAGTAGGAAGAAATGAAGTCAGGAACAGGACTCCAAGCACAGATGCGAGGTGGTGTCGGGGCACAGAGGAAAGGGTGATTTTATTCCCTGATTTATTATTTTGTAAGTTTTCACTTTGAAATAATTTTAGACTTGCAAAAATAGCTCACGGGATTCCTATACACCTCTCACCCTGCTCCCCTGAATGTGACGTCTTCCATAACCACAGACAATTAGCGGAACCAAGAAATTGACACCCATAGAAACTCTTTAACTACCCTCCAGACCTTACTGAAATCTTTCCAGTTGTCTCACTGACATTCTTTTTCTATTTACGTTGTCCCAACCAATCCTGTCTCGTTGGGCACAGAGAATCAGCAGCCCCTGCCAGCTGGCTCCCTTCCTCCCTCTGGGGACTTTTACACTTCCGGTCTGTCCAGTTCTGGGTGAGCCTTCCCCACATTCTGACACAGCATGCTCCCTCACTTCTTGGAAACGTTACCCTCCAGAGAGGCCTTCCCTTGATGTCATCATTCTCTGTTCTGTTGCCCGGTTTTATTTTGTCACTTTGACTTGACATGTCTTTATTCTCCTGTCTGTCCCACTAGAATATAAGCTGCTAGAGGGCGGTGACTCTGCCTTACTCACTGTGCGCCCAAAGCAGGCTAAGAGCAAAGGCCTCACTAAACATGGTTAAATGCATAAAAGTGTGAGGCGGCTGGAGCTGATTTGAAAGCACGACGGAGGGGGGCCTATGAAAACTGCACATCCAGACACAGAAAGCATGGCCAGACCCTCCCGTGGTGTATCCAAATCCCAACCTGCACACGTGTGTGGGTACCCAGAGCAGGGATCGCAATGATCAAACTCTGGCAAAATCGAGGAAACCTGCTTGGTTTTTGAAGCACGTGTATGCAAATCAGCCAGCTCTTCCCAAAGGGGGGCCTGAAGAGCGGCTGCCCCTGCCCCCACCACCCCAACAGAAACACAGCAAATCTCTGTAGAGATTTAGGGTGCATTATCGACCCCCCACCCTGTACCTCGAACTCTCTGTCCCAGGCTTAATCAGCCAGAATCTCTGCCCCTCTTCTGACTTGCTGTACAACCCTAAACATTGGCACAGAGGCTTTTGGAAGCCCCCACCCGCCCTCCCAGCACCTGACCACCCCAGCCTACTTCCATTTTCCCTTCAGAGAGGCCAGCATGTGGGACAGCTCCAGGTGGCTCCATCTGGGCCAGCTGGGCTGCTCACATTATTTGCAGGGCCTGATGTAAAATGGAATTTGGAGCCTTTTGTTCAAAGAGCAGGAAAAAGGTGCCATGAAAGGTACCAAAATATAATAAGCTTTTCCTTTCTTCTACAATTTCTCTTTTGACCTGTCTTCATATTTTTAGTTTGCCACTTAATGTCATTCTAAGTAAAGAAAAATTAAAAATCTGAGTCATTAACATGAATTTTGCCTTTTGCCTTAGTCTTAAATGACATTCAAGTCACATATGAAATCATTGAAACTACGTAATTCACATTTCTTAGCGTGTACGCAGATAATGTGTTTTGTTCTTACCTGAGCAGTGGAAAATGCCGCACAAAACGAAGTTACCTGTTTCTATCCCTTTTGACACACACGCATTCTGCCAGCTCTGTCGGCTTTCAGCTCACTCAGGAGCGAGGGAGGACAGAAAAGATGGGACAGATAGGTTACCCTCTTTCCTTTTCCCTCTGTAGCATCTTTTACAGCGTAAGTGATCGGATCATACAGGGTAATAACACGAGTGAGAAAGGATGGACAGGGTTTCTTGGTCATTGGTGTTTCTTAGAATGCCACTAACTTCCTTCTGCATTTAAAGCCAATTCTGGTTTGGGCTAAGGTGTGGCCTCTCGGGCCAGCCGGTGTGCCCCTTAGTCATAGGTGTGTACTCACCTTGTAACCACTTGGAGTCCGAATGCCCACCATGACGGATGCACCAGAAGCCCCGGCTGTGGGCACCGCGCACGCGGTATGGGTGCGGGGCAGTCGGGACAGAGCGCACACGTGCTCTGTCATCTCCTCCACCCACCGCCTGTTCCCTTGTCAGGCTTCACTTGCAGGACACAAGTTCTAAGAAAAAATCATGAAGAGCTTCAAGATGGTGACCACGGAGCGCTAAGCCGAGCTCAGGGGCCTTAGGTGACCGCACTGGTCACACGCCCGTGAAGCTTGCCCTGCCTGCCCGTTTCCTGTGTTTGGAGGCCTCTGTCACTCACAAGTCCCCTCTGTTGTTTGTGCTGACTTGTCGCCTTTTCCTTTCTCTGTGCAGCGCGTGGGATGGCCTGAAATCGTGGCGGGAGGGGGGAGTGAGTGTGGTCAGACCGTCCAGCCTACCTCTCCCTGCTTCCTCCACCAGACAGCCAGACAGAACTTTCTATAGTTCGGCAAAGGAGAGCGCGCTGCTGTCTGCCGCCTCTGGGCCTGGCCTGTTGTTTCCTCTACCCCAGTGGCTCTCAAAGTTTGGTCCCTGGACCAGCAGCAACAAGCATCACCTGGAGCTCGTTAGAAATGCAAATTCCCAGGCCCCGCCCCAGACCTGCTGAGGCTGGGGATGGGGCAAAGAATCTGTTTTAACTCCCAGGCGTGATTGTGATGCATCACTGCTCTCCGGAAACACTTTTTACACCTCATTTCAGCTTCCTAACGCGTCCACCCTTCTCGTGGAATAACCCCCTCCCCTCTGAGTCCCCTCTGAGTCCCCTCTGTGAATCCCTCCGCTCACATCCGCCCTGATGAGCCTGAATCCCTCCGCTCACATCCGCCCTGATGGGCCTGGGGCTCGGGGTGTGTCCATCACGGCAGTGTACTGAGCAGGGCAAACAGTAGGCACAAGATAATGGTAGCGGTGCGCTGACGGGGGGGGGGGGGGGGGGGGGCGTGGCCAAGGGAGTGGACACGTGGGACCTGAGCATCTCCGAGGGCCCCACGCCCACGTGCAGGGGCGGGGCTGAGCACAGACATCCCGCCCCGCAGGTACAGCCTGTACACCCGCACCTGGCTCGGGTACCTCTTCTACCGCCAGCAGCTGCGCAGGGCTCGGAATCGCTACCCCAAAGGCCACTCTAGAACCCAGCCCCGTCTCTTCAACGGTGAGCTCTGGCTGCCCCGGGGCCACCATCGCCCCAGGCTGTGCCCACCCACCCTCCCTGCCTATGCCCCATCACATGCCCCTGGCTGCTGGGCTCCCTACGCGTCACCCTGTCCACAGCCCATCTCTGTCCCCCAGGAGTGAAGGTGCTTCCCATCCCCGTCCTCTCAGACAACTACAGCTACCTCATCATCGACACCCAGGCCCGGCTGGCTGTGGTTGTGGACCCCTCTGACCCTCAGGCTGTACAGGTGAGGGGAGGGGCGGGGGGGGGGCAGGGGTACCTGGTGTCACCAGAGAGGGGCTGACCCTGATCCCTCTGCCAGTGGAATGTGTCCCCTTGCACATGCCCTCACACATAGACCCCCACAACCACAGCGGGGTTAAGGGCCGGTGTCCAGGGCATGGCTGGGATGGGGGGAGGACAGCCGTGGGGGATCTGAGCCACAGGGAGAGGGATGCTGACTCAGGACCATGGTCTGAGGTTTCTTCTGTCTCTCACTCTCTGTGGCGCCTTTCTGACCGTCTTTCTTCTCTCCTCATCTGTGTCTGTCAGTCTCTGGATCTCTCCATCTTTCCTTCCCATTTCCGATTTCGCTGTATGTGGCTGTATCTGTGTGTTTACGCACCTCGGGTCTCCACCTCCCCACCCTCCCCCCATTGCCCTTGCTCAGTCTCAGCTTCCCCCCTCCCCCCTAGCTCCATCCTCTAGCTCTCTCATCCTCTAGCTCCTCTCATCCTCTCATCCTCTAGCTCCATCACCTCCCTGTCCCTCATCCTCCCTGCTGCCCCCTCTGCAGCCAGCATCTTCACCCCTGTCCCTCTCTGCACACCACTCCTCAGTCTCAGTACCTCCTCTCTCTCCCCCAGGCTTCCATTGAAAAGGAGGGCGTTGATTTGGTTGCCATCCTCTGCACTCACAAGCACTGGTAAGGGACTGGGGTGGCATCTGGGTATGGATGACCTTCCCTGGCCGACCCTGGCCCCGGCGGGCTTGTTGGGACTGGACCTAGGGAGGACAGGCTGGGCTGGGGGGCCGGGAGTCAGGATGAGCGGGCACCCACCTTCTTCCTAAAGCCACCAGGGCATCAGCAGAGAAGGAGGGAAGGGGCGGGTCTCCCACCCTGCACTTATCAGACTCCTAAAGCCCTAGAGGAGGGCAGGGCAGGCATTTATCTCTCATTCCGTGGGCATGTAGTAGATGCCTGCTGTGCTTGGGACGTGGGCAGACCTCGTGAGTTCTTTCCTCAAGGAGATTATAGTCCAGTGGGGGAGACAGCCCCGCATGACAGTGTACAACGATGACAAACATTTAGGTGGCACTTGGCACAAGGTGCAGGAGGTGGGGGGCATTTGGTGAAGTGTGACCAGGTCCACTTGGAGAGACTAGAGGCTGATGACCCTGGAGCTGAGAGAGGCCAGAAAGATTGGTTGGCATTGGCTGGGTGACAGAAGGGAGGGGTGGCAAGTCGCGGGGATGACCTTCTGAGCAGGGGAACAGCTTGAGCAAAGGCCTAGAGGTGTGGACAGCTTGGCTCACTTCAGAAGCCCGGGGCTCAGTGCCCAAAGGCCTGGAGATCTGGAAAGAGGAAGGCAAGGAGGCCTAGTACCATTGCCCCTCAGAGTCCCTGCCTGTCTCTGCCATCCCACAGGGACCACAGTGGAGGGAACCGTGACCTCAGCCGGCGGCACCAGGACTGTCGGGTGTATGGGAGCCCTCAGGACGGCATCCCCTACCTCACCCAGTAAGTCCCTGACCCCAGGGTGGATGGTCCTTCCGTGGGCCCTTTCCCGCACCCCACCCTTCAGTCGAGGATCGCAGGATTGCCAGCAGTTGGGTCTTTGCTGATGCCCTTCCTGACCCTTAGAGGGCAGATCAGAGCCCATCTGAAGACTGGCACTACCCATCCCCCAACTCATCCAGCCATGGTCCCCAAAAGAGGAAGAGGCGAGGGTTTGGATCTGAAGCCCTGGGCATCGTGGGTGCCTTCCCTCTTTGGTGTGGAAGCTCCTTGGGCTTAGGGTGGGACAAGGAGCAGCACATCCCAAGCTCTAGTACCTTCTCTCCGCTATTGCCTTGCTTCTCAGTCCCCTGTGTCATCAAGATGTAGTTAGCGTGGGACGGCTCCAGATCCGGGCCCTGGCCACCCCTGGCCACACGCAAGGCCATCTGGTCTACCTGCTGGATGGGGAGCCCTACAAGGGTCCCTCCTGCCTCTTCTCAGGGGACCTGCTCTTCCTCTCTGGCTGTGGTGAGTTCCCCCAAAAGGGAAGCAGGAGGAGGGGCCAGAAAGGAGGGGGAGAGGTCAGGACAGGGACCCAAGGACAGCCACAGTCCCATGCAGTGCATTAAAACTTTGGTTTTAGCACAGATATTGCCTTGACAGTTACTCCCATCTGTATTAGCCCCCCCCCCCTTTTTTTTAATACCTTCACAACTTCCCACAGGGGATGGACAGAATGAGACAACACCGGTAACTGAGTACAGACCTCACAGGGTATTTGTTTCCACCGTGAAGCCTAGTTCTCTGATACAGTCACTGGAGAGACTGGTTACAAAAAGTGGAGAACCTCCAAATGAGAGGGTAAACCATGGGTGGGGGAGGACCACAGTCCCAGGCTGCACGGAGTCTCAAAGGGCAGCACTGGCAAAGAAAAAAGTGCTCCGTGGAAAAGAGCAACCCCACACCAGCCGTGCTTGGGGTCCTTAGAACTCAGCCTGAAGGTTCTGTACCCCCTCCCCACCCACATGTCAGTATATGCAACAGAGGCTTCAAACAGGTCTGGTTGGGGAGTGAATATGTGGGCTCAGCATCCAGTGGGAAGGACGGCACGGAAGCCTGGGGGAGTGGGTATGGCAGGGGCAAGGCTAGGGCTGCTGGCCAGTCCCAGCTCTGCAAGCTGGTCCCCACCCCTCTTACTTACGCCAAGCTGTGTTCTCCTTGTATCTTGTAACATACCCGCCGACCCTCACCAGGACGGACCTTTGAGGGCACTGCAGAGACCATGCTGAGCTCCCTGGACACGGTGCTGGGTCTGGGGGATGACACTCTGCTGTGGCCCGGTGAGGTGCCCCTCCACCCCTCCCTCACTCCCCCTAGAGTCCCAGCCCACCCAGCTTCGGGCCCGGAGGTGACGCAACTCCACCTCTGATGGCTCCGGGGAGCCAATTCTAGCAGTCAGGGCAGAGCGCCCTTCATTTTGGAGCACTGGCTCTGAATGCCTCTGCTTCTCACACTAACTGCCCCTGACAGCCAGCCCTCTGCCTCCTGGGAGCCCTGTAGGCCCTGGTGCATCTCAGAGACATGGCTGATATTTTATAGCTAGAGCCTAGAACAGAAAATAGCCTTTGCTTATCAGAGAAGTCAGTGAATCTACTCTGCACGCATCCAGATCTATACTCCCCATGCATGTACGTTGAGTGTCCATTTGTCCATCCATACAGACACCGCATGTCCCTACACACACACACACACACACACGCACACGCACACACATTGGATATCCATAGTTTCTAAAACGCATCACTAATATGTCAATTAATCCTCAAACCATATATTTATCCATCCATTCATTTGACAAGTGCTTTATTGAACACCTAACATGTGCCAGGCTCTGTTCTAGGCACCAGGGACACATCTGTGTTCTAGTAGCATTATAGTTTGTTTTCTCCACTTGCCAAATGAGAAAATTGTGGCTCAGAGAGGCGCCACGATTTGGCTGAGGTTGCACAGCTGGGCAGGGGCAGAGTCAGGGCTAGGATGCAGGTCCCCCGGCTCCAGGTCTGGTGGTTTTCCCCCCTGAACTGCTTCTGCCCCTTCACTCATGGCTGACCTGTGCCCACATTCAGAGAAGCAGCTCCGTGTGGCTGGGGCTTTCCTGGAAGGGCCACGCCTCCCCCTGGTTGTCAGGTACCCAGAGGCCAGTGGGTAGGGAGGACATTCTCTGACCCCACCACCAATCTCTGTGTGTCCTGCTCTCTGCCCCCGTGGTGGTCCTCAGGTCACGAGTACGCGGAGGAGAACCTGGGCTTTGCGGGTGTGGTCGAGCCCGAGAACCTGGCCCGGGAGAGGAAGATGCAGTGGGTGCAGAGGCAGCGGATGGAGCGCAAGAGCACGGTGGGGGCTTGGGTCCAGGAGGGGCCCGAAGGCACTCCCCAGCAGGAGCCCCTCTCTGCTGAGCTGGGGCCTGCAGGCCCCTCCCCAGAGCTCTGACGGGGGAGTGGGGGGCTCCGTTCACAGGCCTTCAAGCGAGGCCTCCTGGACCCTGAGACAGGGTAGGGGGTGGGGAGGCTTCCCTGACTGGGTCTATTTTCCAGATTCTCTCCGCTCAACCTGGTGCCTCTCGTCCCACAGTGCCCGTCCACCCTGGGAGAAGAGCGCTCCTACAACCCATTCCTGAGGACCCACTGCCTGGTGCTGCAGGAGGCCCTGGGGCCAGGCCCGGGCCCCACTGGGGACGACAGCTACTCCCGGGCCGAGCTCCTGGAGAAGCTCCGCCGGCTGAAGGACCTGCACAAGAGCAAGTGACAGCCCCCACCCCATCCCAGCCCTCCCCCGCGCGGCGGGGAGGCCACCCGTCGCCCGCACCACACCATCCCTCTCATCGCTACCACCCGCCACCTCCACTGGCGCCCACGGCGGGCATCAGTCCCAGCACTGTCAGGGGAGGAGGGTCGAGGTGATGAGGACGTGAGACCGAGGAGGAGGAGGCTGGTGGAAGGCTTGGAGACCCCACCGGGTGAGGCTGAGTTATCCGGGGCGAGAGGAAAGGCGGAGCCTTGGGACATCTCCAGAGCCAGCTGCGAGGGTGCCTCCTCTCCTGCCCTGTTCCTGCCCGGGCAGTGAGGGGTCATCTTCCCCCTTCTCCCATCCAGGGTTGGGAAAGATGGTCCCCCAAAGTGGCCTGAGGTGTGGTGCCTTGGAAAAGCGGTCACTCAGAGGGGGAGCTGGGCTCTGGTGTCCTGAGACACTGGCCCTCCTCCCCAAGCCTCCCCCCACCCCGCCCCTCCTCCCCCCCCTCCCCCCCCCCCCCCCCCCACTCCACAAAAGCATTTTTCAAACAGCCATTTCTGGGAAAGATGAAAGGGCTGGAAGTCTGGCTGTCTGGACAATCTCGGCCTCAGTGACTCCCCTACAGCCTGGAAAAGGGAGGGTGCTGGTTGCCACGGAAACTGGAAACTGAGACCTCAGGCTGAGGAGACACAGGAAGCTGGGATTGCAGCCCCACAGTCTCCTCGTGCAGCAGGCCTCCGCCCCTGCCTGGGGCCCAAAGGACTCCCCTTTCCAGGGGAGAGAAAGCCATCTTCCGCCCCGGCCACGGCAGTTTTCTCCTGACGGTCCTTATTCTTAGGAACTTCTGCCTTGCTCTAACTCCTTCTTTATCCTCTCAGTCCCGCTCTGCTTTTAGTTATAAAGACATTATTCATCTGGCCCTCTGCAGTTTGCCAAGAACACCCCCATGTCATTTCTCATTTGATCCTTGGTCCCACCCTGGCTGGGGGTGGGGGGTCTGCGCAGCAGAGTGCAGAAGTCAGAAGTCTGGGAGCAGACTGCTGTCAGAGTGGCGGCTTCCAGGACCCCAGGCCTGGGCCTTTCTCCCAGCTCAGCCTCTCCTCTGGTCTCTAGTCCAAGTCCTTCTGGAGCCAAAGAGAGGAACCATAAGGTCCTCGAGCGGGCATACCTCGGGTCAACCAGGAGCCTTGGCTTCCTGTGTGCAAGCCTTCCCTCGGGCTCCACTCACCTCTGCTGAGACTCGGAGACGACCCCTCCCTTCAGCTTCCCCTCATCGTCCCGCCTCTGCCTCCCTCTCCAGCCACAGCCTCTGGTACCAACTCTAGCAATACCACCAGAATAGAGTTCCCTGTCCCCCAAGACATGCAGTTTCATGCCTCTGTGCCTTCGCTCATGCTCTTTCTTCAGACTGGAATGCCTTTCCCCTGCCCCTCCGGCCTTGTCTGCCTGGCAAACACCCATTCATCTCTCACAATCCCCCTCAAAGGCCCCCTCCTCCGGGAAGACATCCCCCATGCCCCTCGCCCTCCAGGCTACCTCGCTCTTTGTAAATGCTTCTCTTGTGGCAGTTATCACACTGTATTTTACTTGTTTACATGTTTGTCTCCCCTTCTAGACTGTGAACCTTTCAGGGCATGGACTGTATCTTAATGCATCTCTGTATTTCTGCGCCTAGCACGGTGCCTAGCACACAGTAGGCGCTCAATAAATCTTGAATGAATGAATAATTTAACCGGGGCTTGGTCACTCAGTGAGATCGTCTTTAGGGCTGGTCCCACTTTCCCGTCTCCGTCACAAGTCTGCTAACTTGGAGTTACTGCTCTCCAAGAGCCTTGGCCGGAAACAGTGCTATAAATACATGCTCCCGTGGCTCGTGTGCACTTGTTCGGGATTACAGTGTGCTTCCCTTAGCGTTTTCCAGAGCTTGAGAGGCACAGGTGCACCACTGGCAGCGAGGGAGAGGAATAGCACTGAGGGGCAAGGCCTTGGTGCCGGCCCCTCTTGACGCGTTCTAGCAGAGTCAGACTCCAGGTCAGCACCGTCCGTCAACCATCTTGAGTTAAACGTTAACACCATGGTTGTGTTTTCATCGTATTTACCTTTGAGGCCAATGTTTTTGGCAAGTGATAGCAGTTTTCTTTTCTTTTCTTTTTTTAATTTCTTTTATTTTTTTTCCACAAAGTGACCACAGTTTTCAACTCACGAAAGAGTAACAAAGTCCAGGTGGCATTGTGGGCATGGCAGAACTCTGCGAGGTGGCCCTGACATGCCTGACGACTGGGAAGTACCAGCTTAGTTCCACATTTCCTCGGGGCCGGACCAAGGCATGGTTTTCCCACACCTGGCCACAATTCGGCCTCCCCTCTTAGGCGCCCCTCACCCCAAGCTAGGGACTTTGGCACTGGCCTCCCTATCCTGGACCAGGACTGCGCTTAGGGTAGGCGGGGAGGAAGGGGCCATGGTCCTCACCTTCCTGAAGAAGGGAAGTTCTCTGTGTTCTGTGGTTGTCTCTGGATCACTCCTGTCTTGAACGGGCAAGCCCCCAGGGCCAGGTCTCTTTGAGGAAGCCCAGCTTCAGGGGCACTTGGCGACAGTTCTCTGGGGCTGGCAAAACATTTCTGTAGAGCCTTGGGTGACCCTGCCACTGGGGCATCACCCTGAATGACAGATGGCACGTGCTTTTCAAGGTGCTGGAACTGACCGGCAACAACCATGCTGCCTGCCCTTTGCTTGTAAGAGAGCGGGTGCCACCAGCCTTAGGGACTCCGGCTCCATTCCCAGTTCTGTCATTCAACATCCAAGTGACCTTGGGCAAATTTCCCTTCCATGACCTCGGTTTCTCCACTTTCCATAGAGATGACAACCTTGAAGGAGTCAGAACCCTTTCAGGTGCGAGGGACATACTCAACACTTAGAAGCTTAAAACTAAGAGGAATATTTATCAGCTGGTGAAATTAAGAAGTGTGGGATTATGTCACGGTGACTTCAGGCACGGCTGGATCCACAGAGTCAAAGGGCAGTTTTATCATTCAGCTCAGTTTTCTTCTGTATTGGTACCCTCTCTGCCAGGCTTTCTCCCTGCAGTGGAAAGATCATCTCTAAGTGCTAGGCTTCCAGGCCACTAATTCATCAAATTTAGCAGAACCTCCAGTAATCCCAGAGACTGAGTTTCATTGGTTCAGCTTGAATCATGTGCCCGACCCTGAACCAATCATAGGAGTCAGGGGAAAGGGCCCCTCTCACTGCCAGGTTAGGTCACATGACCACACTCGGAAGGGCAGTGTCAGACCCAACTGAAAAGTGCCGTGTGTGGAAAATGTCCCCCAAAGTAATAGGGACTCTGGTACCAGAAATGAGGCAAGGCAGCATAATCATAAATCTTCACCGACAATCCCACTTACTAGAGGCTATTAGGAGAGTCAGATGAGAAAAGGTATATGAAGTCACTTTGGAAAATGGTACATCAGATTCCTGGTGCGATAATTACTTGTAAAGAAGAGCATAGGTATGTGGCCACAAAGGTATTTGAATATGTAGTTTTAAAAATAACCAGCAAGTTAGGGCACCTGGATGGCTCAGTAAGTGTCTGACTCTCTGTTTCAGTTCAGGTCATGATCTCACGGTTCAGCGGTTCAGGCCCCACATTAAGCTCTGTGCTGACAATGCAGAGCCTGCTTGGGATTCTCTCTCTCCCTCTCTCTCTGTCCCTCCCCTGCGCTCTCTCTCTCTCAAAATAAATAAATAAACTTTAAAAAATACTGAAAAAAATATGGGCTGCCTGAGTGGCTCAGTCGGTTGAGCGTCCAACTTCGGCTCAGGTCATGATCTCGTGGTTTGTGAGTTCGAGCCCCATGTCGGGCTCTGTGCTGACAGTTCAGAGCCTGGAGCCTACTTCGGATTCTGTGTCTCCCTCTCTCTGCCCCTCCCCCGCTCATGTTGTGTCTCTCTCTGTCAAAAATAAATTAACATTTAAAAAAATTTTTTTAATGTGTATTCATTTTTGAAAGACAGAGAGAGACAGAACACAAGCCAGGGTGGGGTGAGAGGGAGGGGGACACAGAATCCGAAGCACACTCCAGGCTCTGAGCTGTCAGCACGGAGCCCGACGCGGGGCTTGAACTCACAAACCACGAGATCATGACCTGAGCCGAAGTTGGATGCTCAACCGACTGAACCACCCAGGCTCCGCCCCCCAAATTTTTTTTTAATAAATAAAAAATAAAAAAATAAAAAATACTGAAAAAATAAAAATAGCATGTTTTCCTGAATCACAGGCTGTCTCTAGGGGCAGAAAAGGAAAAAGAGAGGGAACACCAAATGGGCAGACTTAGGGGTTCGAGGGAAGAACGGAGACCAAGGAAGCTGTCGATATGAACATGAAAAGTTGGGCATACCTGGGTGAGACAGGCATCTCATGTCACCGAGCCTCATTCTGGAGCCGCTGGAAAACTAAATGACATGAATGGTGTTCAGTGAACAGCCTCTCTCTCCTCTTACTGTTATTAACAAACTTAGGGCCAGTCCATCGGGTACAGTAGGACAAACTGATTAAGAACCCAGACTCTGGAGACAGCCCATCCGGATCGGGGTCCACGTTCTCGATTTATTAACTGGGTGACCTTGGGCAAGTTACTTAGCTTTTCTGGGCCTCTGCTTGTCATACGTCCAATGAGGATGCGGCTTGGAAGCTGATTGTGAGGATTAAACGGGTTAACACCTGCAGGGCTGAGCACAGAGTGAGCCCTCTCTCTGTTACCGGCTGTTAACAGAGCCCATCCCAGCGGCTGGAGGACACAGGCTGTCCCTGTCACAGGTTCAGAGAGGCCAACTGTCCAACACGGCTCCACAGCTGGTGTGTCAACCTGGAACCATGTGGCCTTCCACTGGCCTAGCAGGCCCTAAGGGGGGATGGTAACAAGGGCCTGTAGCACATCTCTTTCAGAGGTTTAAAAATAAGATTAACAGCGCACCTGGGTGGCTCAGCTGTTAAGCATATGACTTCGCCTCAGGTCATGATCTCACGGTTTGTGAGCTCAAGCCCCACTTCAGGTAAACCTGAGTCCTGCTTCGGGGGAGCCCCACTTCTCTCTCTCTGCCCTTCATTCACTCGTGCCCTCTCTCTCCCTCTCAAAAAATTAGATTAACAAACTGGATGTTGGGGCGCCTGGGTGGCTCAGTCGGTTAAGCGGCCGACTTCAGCTCAGGTCACGATCTCGTGGTCCGTGAGTTCGAGCCCCGCGTCGGGCTCTGGGCTGATGGCTCAGAGCCTGGAGCCTGCTTCCAATTCTGTGTCTCCCTCTCTCTCTGCCCCTCCCCCATTCATGCTCTGTCTCTCTCTGTCTCAAAAATAAATAAAACGTGGGGCGCCTGGGTGGCACAGTCGGTTAAGCGTCCGACTTCAGCCAGGTCACGATCTCACGGTCCGTGAGTTCGAGCCCCGCGTCAGGCTCTGGGCTGACTCCAGGCTCGGAGCCTGGAGCCTGTTTCCGATTCTGTGTCTCCCTCTCTCTCTGCCCCTCCCCCATTCATGCTCTGTCTCTCTCTGTCCCAAAAATAAATAAAAAACGTTGAAAAAAAAATTTAAAAAAAAAAAATAATAAATAAATAAATAAATAAAACGTTAAAAAAAAATTTAAAAAAAACCCAAAAAACTGGATGTTGATCCTTCCGTGAACCACTTTGTCAAATTTCTTTCTCTCCTAGCAGCTGGCAGGAAACAGCCAGCATCAGTGGGGAGGGATTTGGGGGGGGGGGGGGGTGAGAGAGAACCTGGGCTCCCAGGAGCGGGAGCCTTTGCGGACAGGCAGGCGGGAGTCCTGGGCAGCTAGAGGGGCCTGACCAAGGAGAGGCGAGGGGGTAGGGGGAAAACTCCAGAAAGGGTAGAGGGCTCTGGGAGGAAATCTCTCCTCCGGTCAGGAGTTGAGGGAGGTGAAGTGCAGTAAGGAGGGGAACTGCCTGGGCACCCCTCCTCCAAGAGCCTGGAGACCACAATCTGCTTCTTTTTTTTCTCTTTGTCCTAATAATCAAACTTTGTGTAATTTACATATGAAAGCAATAGGGTTCGCCTTTTTTTGGATTTTATTTAAATCTTCTATTTTTTACCAACAACTTTATTGAGATATAATTTACATACCACAAAATCCATCCTTTCAAAGAGTACAATTCAGCGGCTTTGTGTTCACTGTTTTGTGACCATCACCATCTAATTTTAGAACATTTTCATTCGTCCCCCAAAGAAACCGTGTGCCTGTTTGATGTCACTCCGTGCCTCCCCGCACCCACACTCGGCAACCACCGATCTACTTTGTGTCTCCACAGAGTTGCCTCTTCTGGACGGTTCACATAAATAGGATCAGACACTTTGTGGTCTCTTGTGACTTGCTCCTCTCACGTGGCATTTCCTCAAGGCTCACGTTGCAGCACGCATCACAACTTTACTCTTTTAATGGCTGAATAATACTGCATTGTGTATATATGCATCATGTTTTGTTTATCCACCTGTCAGTTGACAGACAGTTGACTCGTTTCCACTTTTTGCCTGTTATGAATCTCGATGCTATGAACATCTGGGGTACAGGTTTTTTGCGTAGACAGATGTTTTCAGTTCTCTCGGGTATAGACCTAGGAGTGTAATTGCTAAGTCATACGGTAACTCTACATTTAACTTTTTGAGGAACTAACAAACTACTTCCTAAAGTAGTTGTGTGTTCTCTTAATGCCCTGGCAGTCTCCATGTGCAGAGAAACGCTTATTCAGAATTCACTCAAAATAAAATTTAAAAAATAATAAAATTAGAGGCACCTGGCTAGTTCAGTTGGTAGAGCAGGCAACTCTTTTTTTTTTTTTTAAGTTTATTTATTTATTGTTGAGGGACAGAGAGAGAATAAGAGCTGCTTAACTGACTGAGCCACCCAGGCACCCAGAAGCATGCAACTCTTGACCTCAGGGTCGTGAGTTCAAGCCCCACATTGGGCATGGAGCTTACTTAAAAAATAATAATAATAAATAAAATTTTAAAAGATACTCAATTTCTTAAATTGCAAAATTTTAAACATAAGCATTTTTAAAACTTTTAAGTTCAACTTATCAGCCATATTTTAATTATACATCCAGTAAATGTTAATAATAACTTTTAAGGGGGGCTTTAATTAATAATTGGTCCTCTTTTCAGGCCTGGGTGGCTCAATCAGTTGGGCATCCAACTTAGGCTCAGGTCATGATCTCGCAGTTCATGAGTTTGAGTCCCATGTCGGGCTCTGTGCTGACAGCTCAGAGCCTGGAGCCTGCTTCGGATTCTGTGTCTCCCTCTCTCTCTGCCCCTCCCCAGCTCACGCACGCTTTCTCACTCTCTCAAAAATAAATAAAAACATTTTAAAAACTTTAAAACAATCGGTCCTCTTTTCAAAATTAAAACTGCTTTAAGCAGTTTATGTTGTATTTATTCATTCCAGATATTCCATTTCTTTTTTAAAAGCAATTGATCATATATGTCGATTATATCTCATAAAGCTGGAAAAAGGTAAAGTAAAATAGAAAGAATTCCATGCTCTTAAAAAAAGAGAAACGAGCCCCCAAGTACTTTAATTGCAGTCTGATTAGAAGTAAAGACAGAAACATAGTAAATTTTCAGGTTTTTTAAAAAATGTTTTGGTTGTACTTACAATCCCAGTAAGAATTTACCTTCAACGTTCAGTCTAAATCAACTATTCAATGGCTCAATTTATTTATTTATTTTAAGATGTTGTGTTTATTTGTTTTTAAGAAATCTCTACACCCAACGTGGGACTCAAACCTACAACCCCAAGATCAAGAGTCACACACTCCACCGACCAAGCCAGCCAGTTGCCATTCAACTGCCTGATTTAAATCAGCATCTCAAGACATCTTTTAAGCACCCTTCCATGCCAAATTCTTTTAAAGAACTTGAAATACTAAAGATGCACAATATAACACACACAAAAATTAATATTGTGAGTTCGATTTTCTTAAGCAGTTCCACACATAATTCTGAATCTTCCTGAAGATGGGGTGCCTGGGTCACTCGGTTGGTCAAGCATCAGACTCTTGATTTCAGCTTAGGTCATGATCCCAGGGTCATGAGATCAAGCCCCACATCAGGCTCTGCACTGAGCATGGAGCTTGCTTAAGATTCTCTCTCTCTCTCCCAGGGCACCTGGGTGGCTCAGTCGGTTAAGCGTCCGACTTGGGCTCAGGTCATGATCTCACAGTTGGTGAGCTTGAGCCCCGCATGGGGCTCCATGCTAACAGTTCAGAGCCTGGAGCCTGCCTTGGATTCTGTGTCCTTCTCTCTCTCTGCCCCTCCCCTGCTCACACTCTGTCTCTCTCTCTCTCTCTAATAAATAAACATTAAAAAAAAAAAAGATTCTCTCTCTCTGCCCCTCTCCCGTCCTCATACGGCCTCATACATGCCCTCTCTCTCTCTCATAAATAGAGATGATAGATAGATCTCCCCAAAGTGGAACAGAATAGATAATCTATGAGAAGACATTTGAAGATTACCTTCTCAAGTGCTATGGTGGGGGTCGGGGGAACAACTTCTTAAGTGACTGAAGTTTCTCAACAAGATTTTTCTTTTTTTTGTGACTCTATCGGGCTGAACCTCTTAGAGCTGCTATGATGCAGATTCTAACACTTCCAAGGTCAGGACCAGATAGCCCACAGCTGGGGTTTGAGTCATATCAGACCTCAATTACCGTCTTTGTCACTACTCACTACCCATGTTGTAGGGCCTCTCATTTGAATTCAGTGTATCATCTATTTACAGTTTCAGTTTTCTTTGAATTCTCTCTAACCCTGGAGCCAGACTGCCTCCAGTTGAGCCCTGACTCTTTCAATTAGAGTTGACCCTTGAACAATGTGGGGGTTAGAGGGGCTGACACTCCCCCCTTTTCCTGCACAGTTGAAAGTCTGGTACAGTAGTAGCTCCTGGCTGGTTCAGTTGGTGGGGCATGTGACTCTTGATCTCAGGGTCATGAGGTCAAGCCCCATGTTGGGTGTAGATATTACTTAAATAAATAAATAAACTTAAGGGGCGCCTGGGTGGCTCAGTTGAGCACCTGACTCTTGATTTTGGCTCAGGTCATGATCCCAGGGGCATGGGATCGAGCCCCACATCAGGCTCCTCATTGAGCATGGAGTCTGTTTAAGATTGTCAGGGCACCAGGGTGGCTCAGTTGGATTAAGGGCCTGACTTCAGCTGAGGTTGTGATCTCACAGTTCGGTTCATGAGTTCAAGCCCCACATCAGGCTCTACACTGATAGTGCAGAGTTTGCTTGGGATTCTCTCTCCCTCTGCCTCTCCCCTGCTCACACGCGTGCTCTCTCTCTCTCGCGCGCTCTTTCTCAAAATAAAAATTAAAAAAACTTTAAACAAAAATAGAGAGAGATTTTTAAAAAAAGATCCTCTCTCCCTCTGCCCCTCTCCCCCACTCTTGCACTCTCTCTAAAAATAAAAAAATGGGGGCACCTGGATGGCTCAGTCAGTAGAGTGTCTGACTTCGGCCTAGGTCATGATCTCACTGTTCTGGAGTTCGAGCCCCACGTTGGGCTCTGTGCTGACAGCTCAGAGCCTGGAGCCTGTTTCAGATTCTATGTCTCCCTCTCTCTCTCTGCCCTTCCCCGACTCATGCTCTGTCTCTCTCTCTCTCTCTCAAAAATAAAAATTAAGGGGCGCCTGGGTGGCGCAGTCGGTTAAGCGTCCGACTTCAGCCAGGTCACGATCTCGCGGTCCGTGAGTTCAAGCCCCGCGTCAGGCTCTGGGCTGATGGCTCGGAGCCTGGAGCCTGTTTCAGATTCTGTGTCTCCCTCTCTCTCTGCCCCTCCCCCGTTCATGCTGTCTTTCTCTGTCCCAAAAATAAATAAAAAACGTTGAAAAAAAAAAATTAAAAAAAAAATAATAAAAAAAATAAAAATTAAAATTTTTAAGATAAAAATAAATAAATAAACTTAAAAAAAGTAAATAAAATTTAACATTGCATAAGGGGCACCTGGGTGAATCAGTCGGTTGAGCACCTATTGATTTTGGCTCATGATCCTAGGGGCATGGAATCGAGCCCCACGTTGGGCTCCTCACTGGGTGTGGAGTCTGTTTAAGATTCTCTCTCTCTCTCTCTCTCTCTCTCTCTCTCTATCTCTCTATCTCTCTCTCTCGGGGTGCCTGGGTGGAGCAGTCGGTTAAGCATCCAACTCTTGATCTTGGTTCAGGTAATGATCTCGCAGTGCGTGGGTTGGAGCCCCGCACTGGGTTCTGTGCTGAGGGTGCCGAGCCTGCTTGGGATTCTGTCTCCTTCTCTCAGCCCCTCCCCCACTGGTACCCTCGTTTTCAAAATAAATAAATAAACTTTAAAAAATTTTTTTTTAATTTCTTTCTCTCTCGGGGCACCTGGGTGACTCAGTCGGGTAAACATCTGACTCTTGAATCCAGCTTAGGTAATGATCTCACAGTTTCATGAGTTTGAGCCCCAAGTCAGGCTCTGCACTGACCATGCGAAGCCTGCTTGGGAGTCTGTCTCTCTACCTCTCTCTCTGCTCCTCCTCCCCACTCATGCTCTCTCTCACTCTCTCGAAATAAACTAATAAAGCTAAAAGGGGAGGGAAAAAGCCTTAACATTTTGTTTAAAGAAAAAAAGAAAATCCGGGTAAAATTACTAACAGCCTACTATCGACCCGAAGCCTTACAGATAACGCAAACGGTTGATTAACACATATTTTGTATGTTATATGTATTAAATACAGTACTCTTCCAACAAAGTAAGCTAGAGAAAATGTTATTAAGAAATCATAAGGAAGAGAAAATACATTTACAGTACTGTACTATACTTCTTGAAAAATATCCACATATAAGTGGCAGTTCAAACCCGTGCTGCTCAAGGGTCAACTGTATTGACTGGGTCAACCTGGAAGACATTTAACTTCTCGGGGCCTCAGTTTTCTTAGCCATACAGTGCAGGGGGGAAAGCACCTACCCACAGGGTTAGTCTGAGTATTAAATGAGATCACGTATGTGCAGCCTCCAGAACAGTATCTGGCCTGCCGTGAGCATGGTTTAAGGGTTTGTGGTCACTGTCGTTGTTATCGCCATCACTCTTACATGTAGCACTATTCACGTGGCATCTGACTGGGTTCTATGCACGTGAGGCCATGTCTGACTCAGGGCCACAACTTCTAAGGTCATTCTTTTTTTCTTTTTTTAGATTCCTTTTTTTTTTTTTTTTTTTTTAAGTACTCTCCACATCAAAAGGGGGGCTCAAACTCACGACCCGGAGATCAAGGTTTGCATGCTCTTCTGACTGAGCCAGCCAGGGCTCCCTAAGGTCATTCTAGTGACCCCTGTCATCCCCCTGCCGTGTCAAATGCTCCCTCTGCAGGACAATACTTCAGACATGGCCTGAGCCCCAGACCACAGTTCCTACCACTGCTTTCAAGGTCTGGTGGTTTAGTGAGGTGTGTTAGTGGCCCTTTAAGAGGCGATAGCTGGCTTCCGGTTGCCATGGAGACAGCTGAACACAGATCGGGTAGCAGAAAGCAGGATGTCCTCCAAACATCAATCCACAGGTGGGAAGAGGGCTGGCAGGACTAGAAGCTGAAGGGGCATCTTCTCCCTCACAATCCTCCTTGGGGTGGCCTTGGAGGATTCTGCTTTGAGGACCCCTGTCCCATGCCTGTCCTTCTCCCCAAGAATGCCATCTCAGCCTTTCCTCTGTCCCTAGGCCCCAGAGCCAAGGACCACCAGCCCTCAACCCGGGAGAGTCTGCCAACCCTAGAGGCCAATGCCGAAGCCATCCACTTCCTCAACAACCTCCGTGAGCCTGGACAGTGCAGGGGGTGGGGGTGGGGGGGGCGGCAGGAAGAGAGAAGACACAGCCCTGGCCCCCGGCTCTCTCAGCCTTGATTGGCCTGAGACTCAGAAAGCAACGGGGGGTGGGGGGACCTATTTGTCAATAACCATCAAGGAAGGACCCCAAGGACATGGGGACTGGGGGTGGGGAGGGGTCTTCATCTGCTGGCTGTCGCAGAGGCCAAGGGAGCGAGGCAGGAGCTGCCTGAGACACGTGGGATGCGGAGAGGGTGGCTGGAGGGTCAGAGAGTCGGGGCCGGGGTGGGGGGGTGGCTGGGGCTTTATCTGCCCCCATGGGACCCTCACCCCCAGAGCAGGAGGAGCTGCAGATGCTGCTGTTCTCCGAGACCCTGGCCATGGTCTCAGACACGGGGGAGCCTCAGGGAGAGCTGACCATCGAAGTGCAGAGAGGGAACTACAAGGACGAATTTGGTGTCATGTCGCACTGCCTCCTCGTGCACGCCTTTAGCCAGGGCTTCGTGGACAAAATGCTCTGCGGAATCTCCCTCCTGGGTAGAGCTCTTGCTGCCTGACTGGCTTCACCTCCATCCTTCCTCCCACCCCTCCCCCCATGCCTAGGACCTTTGCTCAGGACCAACCCTCCACTTCACCTTGGGAGCAGAATGAGGCAAAGAGGGGTATGGGAGGTGGGGGTGACGGGGAGGTTCATCACAGCCACAGACTTAAGACAAGAGCACCACCTAGTTTTTTCCCACGGTCACACTGCACCTGAGTCCTCCAGCCTGGGCCACCACCCTGCCTCCCTGCAATCTCCAGTCCTGTCCCCGGTGATGGCGACGTTCTCCTCTTACCCCAGGCTATCTTTCGTGGGACCTGCATATCATGGAACAACATACCCAGGAGTTTATCAAGGTACCTCCTGGGGCCCTCAGCTTTGGTTCCAAACCAGGTGTCAGAATAGGTGTCTCTCCCTGGGAGAGAGGGAGGGAAGAAGTGTGGGGGGCTCAGTGGAATGTTACCCCAACTGTCCCCGAGTTACCGTGCAATCCCCACCACACACAACCTGGAAGCCAATCTATCGGGGGCAGCAGGTGGCTTCTCATGACCTTCTCCTAATACAAAACCTTGGAAGCCCAGCATCTTCCGGGGGACCACGCAGGCTGGCCTTTCCCAGAGCCTGGCCTTTCCCAAGGGCCTGTCACTTCCTCGCCTCCAAATTCTCCTGCTCTGTGCCTCCCACACCCTGCCCCGGCCACCTCACTGACTTCTGGAACATGAACCATTTTACACGTTGGAAACCACTCATGCCTAACAACCTTCCCACAGAAACCATTCCCATCTTTTAAAACCCATATTCTAAAGTGCATATGCTTTTGAACTTCGTATTACACCATAACATGCCTTCTGTTCTTTTTTGTTAAAGTTTTTAAAAATGTTTATTTATTTATCCTTGAGAGAGAGAAAACACAAATGGGGGAGGGTCAGAGAGAGGGGGAGACACAGAATCTGAAGCAGGCTCCAGGCTCTGAGCTGTCAGCACAGAGCCCGACTCGGGGCTCAGACTCACCAACCACAAGATCGTGATCTGAGCCAAAGTCAGATGCTTAACTGACTGAGCCACCCAGGCACTCCTGCCTTCTGCTCTTGAACTTTACTACATATGGAAGATTTTCTATCCAAATTTCCCTCAGTTTTCTTGTTTATAAAGGAGAACGGGCCAGGTGGCTTCTGGGGGGCGTCCTGTTCGTGTACAGTCGGGTGAGCTCCTGATTCCCCTCTCTGTGCTCTGGCCCTTAGTTGCACATCCTCCCCACGGAGAGGAAGATGAGTCTGGTGAGGCAGGATGACCAGCTGGTCATGACCAGAAGTGTCAAGGAGGGTGAGGTAAGGGTGAGAGACAGGTGGGAGCCGTACCCCACGTCCTCTTGGAAGCCGAGAGAAGGGGCCAGATTGTGTCAGACCAGAAGCCTGGCATGGGGACTCAACAAGGACCATATGCCCAATAACTGGCTTTCCTGTCCTCCTCACCCCTTCCCAGATCAGCATCCCTGACCCGGATTTTTCCTGAACAGGAAGTGAAGACCGAAGTGACTTTTTTCCCCTGGAGCTCAACTGTGGGCTTCGTCTCTGAGGCTGCCAACCTGCTGTTGCTGAGGGTGATGGCTTGGCGTCAGCTGGTGCCCAGCAATGCCCGTTTCCTGGCCTTGGACACAGAGGGCAAACTCTGCTATTCCACTTATGTAAGGGGTCTCCCTGCGGGGGGGGGGGGGGACTTGGCCTGGGGGAAACCAGAAGGGGCACAGAGATCCCTGAGATGGGAGAAAAGCCAGCTTGGGGGTGAAAGAAGGAGTGGGCTGGGGCCACGGGGGTGGGACTTCCGGGGCAGAGCCCCAACAAGACAGCCTTCGTTAGAAGATCACGTTTGACACAGTGGAGTGAATGAGAGGCACCGAAGCTGTGCGCAGTTGAGAGAAGCAATGCTTTTTGCCCCACGGTCCGTCCAGGAAAAGTAAATATAGTGGAGGGCTGCTTTTAGAGACGCATTTTTTAAATATCAGGAAATACACCATTTCCAACTGCACTTAAATGCTCTTTTATTGTGTCTCAGACGGGAAGGGCGTTTTTTCTCTTTTATTGTGGCTAAAACTAATCAACACACCTAGGACTTCCTGCAATGGGAGATTTTAAAGCTGTGCCTCTCAACACACATTTTGGGGGCCGCCTGGGTGACTCCGTTGGTTAAGTGTCCAGCTCTTGATTTCAGCTCAGGTCATGATCTCATGGTTCGTGGGATGGAGCCCCGAGTGGGGCTCTGCCCTGACAGTGCAGAGCCTGCTTGAGATTCTCTCTCTCTCTCTCTCTCTCTCTCTCTCTCAATCAAAATAAGTAAATAAACAGTTTTTAAAAATAAAAACATAAACACACATTTTGGAGGCTGATTTGACCAGCTTGGTAAAGGACATTCTAGTCTTTTCTATCACAAACAACAAACAGCAGTGTGTCTGGCACAAACAGGCACACCTCACGTCCCCCCATCTTCTTTGAAACACACGTTTTATGCTAGCACTTTCTCTCCATGGCCGCAGCCAGTACAGGGGTTTAAGTTTTAGCTACAACAGGGCAGTCTGCCTGCAGCATGGGCCCAAGGCGGCCACAGACCTCAATCTAGCCCCCTCCTCAGAGCATCACCGGCCCCTCCCTCAAATTGCCCATCGTCCCTCACTCCCCGCCCCACATGCTCCCACCTAATCGGTTGAGCCTCATCCCTGTAACTGACTCTGCCAACTAGAAGCCCTTGGTCATCCAGATGGTACAGGTAGGGTTGGGGCACAAGCAGCATGGAACTGGATCCCTAGGAGGGGGTCCCCACTTAACTTGGGGGTGCATCTCAAATCCTGTGGTGCCTGAGGGTCTGGACAGTCAAGGGTTGCTAATCACTGACAAGAAATGAAGCGGCAAAGTGAAGAGGGCCAGGGTGAGATGTGGGGAGACCCTGTTGGGTATCTACCTCACTTCCCTCCATCTTGGCTGCTGCCAGCAAGCCCTGGGCATCCAGACGATCCAGGTGGGCCACCAGGAGGTGGATGTGTTCATCGTGGAGCAGACTGTCCACTCCGATGAAGGCATCCCTGGTTCCTGCCAGTTCTACCTGCTCTCTGATGGGTGAGCTACTGACAGTGGGGCCAAGGGGGCAGTGCTGAGCACAAGCATGGGTGCTCCATCTTGGGGGCCGGCTTTATCCCCACCATTCACTCTCCCTTCACATATTTACTCATTCTCCTGATGCCTGCCGTGCCTCCCAAACCCTCACCAAAGAGCTCTGAGCGGCTGAGGAGGTCACTGCTGACCCCACAAGGCCTAAGGCATAGTAGCTAAAGCAGCTGCCACGGGTGGTGGGTGTGATACTGAAGAACACCAAGGTTTGAACAACTTGATACCCGATAGGATAGAATCAAAGTGCTGGGGAAAGCATCCTGGCGCCCTCACTGCCAAGCTGGCACCAGCACGGCCCAGGCACCAAATCAGAAGAAAATTGGTGGGGAAGGAGGAAAGAATTTGTTTCTTGAAATTTCCAAAGAGGTATTGATATCATCATTTGTTACACTGGAAAAAAAGTAATCAGAACATTGCTGGCTTTCCTTATTTGATAACTTAGGGTGTTGTTTTTATTTTGAGCATCACATAGCCCGGAGGCTCATCATTTTTAGTGCTAAAGGTCTCATGCCAGACCTAGCAGACCAGCACGCGGCAAAAACGGCATGAACAGGAAAAGCAGGGGCCATCATCTGGGGATCTAGAAATGAACACAACCCTGGAACTCAAGCAGGGTGTTGGGGAGCAGTGAAGGGAGACCCCCAGGACGGCTCTCAAGGGAGTGCGCTGGTCTGGGAGGCCCCCCACTCATGTCTGTGTTGTACCCCAGGCACCTGGCCAAGAGGATCCAGGTGGGTTCCCCCGGGTGCTGCATGATCACCAAGATGCCTATTTTGAGGGACAAGGGTGAGTGAAGCCTCTGGCCGGTGGAAGAGTGAAGGAGAGGTGGGAACACCTGGGGCCTTCCAGGGTGCAGGGGCTGGACTGAGTGTGGGATCAGAACCTGAAATCAGATGGAGAAGTTTTGCCCTCTAGCCCCTGACCCCAAGGCAATTAGGGGAGGATCATTTTGCAGGGAACCCCTTCTGGCAACTCTGGCCAGGTGAGCAGAACCCTGGGCTTTTCCCCGAGCCTGCCATTTGGGTGTCCTTGGGCATCCCTCTGTATGTGGGGAAGGTTCCGGGGCTGGGGGTGTGCAGCCTTCCTCCCTTCCCACCCAGATGAGATCGAGCCTGCCCCGGTGTTTGAGAAGAAGCCCCTGGTGTGGGAGGAGGATATGGAGCTCTACTCGAGATTCCTGGGCCGGAAGGTGAGAGAGGCTGCGGTCAGCCTGGGGTCCCCGTTCCTCTCCCCCCCACCCAGCATAAACCCCACCATTACTGATGTCCCTCGGTGCCGGCTGGAAACGCACACCCCGAGGGAGCGAAGGGAGGGGTGCGCTCCTGGGGCGCGGGGTCCGCGGGTCGAGCTCACGCTCGGCCCCCCGCCAGGAGGAGCTGCGTGTCAGCCACCACAGCTACCTGCGGCAGCACCCCGAGGCCCAGGCGCTCATCTCGGACTTCCTGCTCTTCCTGCTTCTGCGCCGGCCGGCCGACGTGGTCACCTTCGCCGCCGAGTACTTCGGGCCGTTCGCGAAGCGCAACCCGCCGACCCCCGCCTTGCGCTCCTCCAACCGGCCCAGCCCCTTCCGCTCGCTGGACCCGGAGCGCCCCACCGACTAGGGCTGGCCCGGCGCCGCGTGCGGGGATGCGCAGGGAGCGGAGCATCCCTGTCCCCGGAGGGGATCCGGAGGGACTCACTCCGGAAGCGCGCCTTTTGGACTGCGGTTTTGGGGGGAAATAAACGGGGCGCCTCCGCGGTTCCGCTGTGAGCGCCGGAACCTTCCCTGGCCAGACTATTGTGTTTTGGCTAAAAACAGGAACTGTTCACAAAGTTTGTCCGCGAATTTCAGTCTTTTTCCGAGAGGCTATGATCAATATCCCTGTTTTACAGAGAAGAAAATAAAGGCGCAGAAAGGTTAAGTAACTCCTAGAGGTAGTACGTAGGAAGCAGGATTCAAACCTGGACGTCGGGAGCCAAAACCCACACCCTTCGTCACTAGCTTAGTGGCGATAAAGGGGCGGGGCTTCCTGGCCCTCAGAATCTTTCTGGAAGTCACTAAGCATAAACCAAACTGCCCTCCTCCCCATCCCCCCAACCAAGAAAAATGCAGCCGGGGGGGGGGGGGGGGCGGTTAACCTGGATCACCACTGGCCTCGCTCATCACCTCTGAAGCCTCCCAAAACCCACTGGCCGCCGGCTCTCGCACTCCGCCTCTTTTTCCGCTGACACACAGGAACCCCCAAACTGTGTGCAGCGTCACCCGTCCCCGACTCTCTGAGAAAAAGGATAGGTCGGCGATCATCGACTCCTTTAGGCCCCTGGCGCAATGTCGGTCTGGCCAATGGCTCGTTCCTGCCCAGGGCTGGGCGCGGCTCCTTAGCAAATGTTAGGCAAGCTTCTCACGGGCAGCTGGCAATGGGGGTGCAGGCTCCATCTGTCCATCTATTCACTCGTGGGCCTGCCTCTTCCAGACGAGGGAGGCCGGAGAAGCTCTGTACTATGGTGAGGATGGCCGTGACCCAGGACTCAGGGAATCGAGGCTTCGTGGAGAACAATCACGAGTTGAGCCTCGAAGAATTTCTAAAAATATCTTTTATTGCCCCCATCCCTTATTTCAAAAGAAATACATGTTCACTAGAGAAAACTGGGAAAAGCATGACAAACCAATAGAAGAAAATGAATTCACCCCAGTTTCTCAACCTAGAGGCAGTCACTCTTAACATTCTGGCAAATACCCTCTTTACTCATTTTTCTATGCATAAAAGTGGCCAGCGTTTGTTCACCATTTACTCTGACAAGCAGCTTTTTGTTTGGTTACTGATTTAACACGATTTTTTTTTTTTTTTATTGCAGTATAGTTGCAATACAGGGTTAATTATCATAACATCAAGCACTTTTTTTTTTTTTTTTTAAAGTGATCTCTATACCCAACGTGGGGCTCGAACTCACAACCCCAAGATCGAAATCTCATGCTCTTCTGACTGAGCCAGCCAGGAGCCCCCATGTCAAGCACTTATATAGAATGTTTGATCTGGTCTTTACAACTTCATGGACTTTTTTTTTTTTTTTAACAAAAATGAAATCATACAGCAATAAGTGCCCATTGACTGATAATTACATTCTTAATTATATTTTTTACAAGTTTAAAACATTACAGATAAAGCTGGAAACTTCTGACCCCAATCTCCTTGTGTTTTGTAACTTTTTTCCTGCATTATAAGTGGCTTTATATTTTGAAAAGAGTTCCATGGCATTACACAGTCATCTATTTTTTTAATGTTTAAAATTTTTGAAGGGGAGAGAGACAGGGTGTGAGCAGGGGAAGGGCAGAGAGAGGAAGACACAGAATCCAAAGCAGGTTCCAGGCTCTGAGCTGTCTGCAAAGAACCAGATGCGGGGCTCAAACTCATGAGCCCTGAGATCATGACCTGAACCGAAGTCGGTGGCTTAAACGACTGAGCCACCCAGGTGCCCCAGCACGGTCATCTATTTTTGATGCCTCTACCATAATTTGACCAACCTCCCCCTGCCCCCGGGCCCCCCACAGCCTGCTTTTGAGTTTTGTTTTCAGGGTTTGGGAGGGGCTACTACAAACAGTGTTGCACTGAACATCTCTGTAGTTAAATCTTAGCATGAATCAACAATCCTGAAGGATACATGCACTGTGCTTGTTGAATTGATCTTAAGGTTCGTTGGTTTGATTATTTGTTTTAACATTCCCAAATTCTACATGTGTAGGATTTTTATTAAGGATCAGATAAAGCATTCCAGGCAGAGAAAAAGACATGAGTGAAGAGTTAAAGTAGAAAAGTGTAATGCGTGTTTATGGTCTAGAGCAGCATTGTGTGACAGAACTTTCCGCACTGATGGAAATGTTCTGTATCTGCAATGTCTGTTGTGGTAGCCACTAGGCATATGTGGCCATGGAGTACTAGAAATGTGACTAATATGACTGAGGAACTGGAGTTTTACCTTACGTTTGTTACTATTATTTTTTATTTTCAGTAGGCTCCATGCCCCAACATGGGGCTTGAACTCACGCCCCTGAGATTAAGAGTTGCACGCTCTACTGACTGAGCCGGCCAAGCGCCCCTACTTTCATTTTAATTTCAATTTAGCCACGTGTGGCTCGTGGCTACCATATTGGACAGCAACAGCTCTGGAGGGTAACATCTCTTCATTCAACCAGGTACTAAGCTCAACAAATATTGGGTCCCTTCCACGTGCCAGGATTGTTCTGGGCAGTGGGAAATCAGCAACGACAAGACAAAGTCACTGCCCTCATGATGCTTACAGGTTGCATGGGGAGATAGGTAACAAACACAAGAAGTAATTTCATATGTGCAATTCTGGACATTTATGAAAAAAAAATAGGGGCACCTGGGTCGCTCAGTCAGTTGAGCGTCCAACTCTTGATTTCTGCTCTGGTCATAATCTCACAGTTCGTGAGATTGAGCCCCACGTCCAGCTCCACGCTGACAGTGCAGAGCCCGCTTGGGATTCTCTCTCTCCCTCTCTGCTCCTCCCTGCCCCATCAAAATAAGTGAATCAATGTTTTAAAAAGAGCATATTTTTAAAAATAATAATCAAGCCAAGTCGTGGGTAGAAAGTGACTTAACGTTGGAGGAATGAGGGCTGAGACTTCAGGGAGGGCCTTCCTGACGTCTCACTTGAGCTGGAACCTGAAGGAATGACAAGGGATCAGACCCGTGAAGAGTTGTGGGAAAAGCATCGTGGGCAGACAGAACAGCAAATGCAAGGGCGCTTGAGCACAGCATGCTGCAGTCAGAAGGCCAGGACGGCTGGAACACAATATGGCAGGAGAGGCTGGGGTTCCAGAGTGCTCAGTCATGGTGACATAGGCACGGCTGGGTCGACAAGGCCCCCCCCACACCCCAGGCCCTGGCAAGTTCACTTCATCTGTGGAGAACTGAAACTAAGGTCGCTCAGTGCACCCAGAACATTCCCACAGAGATCTTCAGAGTCCCCTCCGGTCCTTGATGCTCTGCCGCAGCAGGGGAGGGGGAGGGTCAGCGACATCTGACCCACAGAGATCCTTCCTCTGCTGAGCTCCCTTGTATCAAGCAACTTACAAAGAAGCCCACCTCTCCCCTGCCTGCTCTGTGACATCCATTTCAAAACGGGTCTGCTTTTAGATCTTATCATTTGTCCCCTGAACTTCTATGACCCCTTTCTCTTGCTCCATAATACCAGGACATATGTGTCTCTGAACAAAGAAGAAACAAACATTGAGCACTTCTGAAGCAACAAGCCCTTGACTAGGATCTGGGGACGCTATGGGAGGATTAGGGCCAGGCCCTACCCGCATGACACGCAGCCTAGAAGAGAAATCAGTCAGGATCCCATAGATGAACATGTGAGTGCGGACCATAGAAGGTGCTAAGAAGGAAATGTATACGTGCAGCAGGGGAACGTTTCATGTGCACCTGACCTGGTAAAGGGAGCCCAGGGAGGCAGAGGGAAATGAATAGTGATAATAGTAAGAACAAGTACTATATAGCGCTTTGTATTCTAATCCCTCTCCACACGGTAATTCATGTGATTCTCACAGCACCCCTGTGAGGTAGGTTCTATTATTGTACCCATTTTACAGAAGAGGGAAAGGTTAAAGCCAAGATCATGCAGCTGGCCAGTGGAAGAGCCACGATTTGGACCCAGGGGGTTGGCTCGAGTCCATGTATAAATTTACTCTGATAAACAGATCAGATGTGGCTCTGGAAACAGATCCCAGAACAGAGAAGAGGCACCTTCTCGCTTTAGAAACTCCCCGAATAGGCTTGAACCATACACTGTCTCTCTCCTTTCCCAGGCATCCAGAAGCTGCGCATTCCCTCCCGCACTATCCCTGACAGCAGCCTCACTGCTGAGTTGCCTGAGTATGTGGGAAAGGCATTGTGCTGAGGGAGCACACAGCCTGGTCCTGGAGAAATCAAAGAAGGCTTCCTGAAAGAGGTCACACCAGAGTTGAGTCCTGGAGGACAAAAGGCTGTTTGCCAGGCAAAGGGTGTGGAGGATGTTTGAGGACAGGCAGCGTCCTGGAAGTGAGAGGGAGGGAGCACTGAATGTTTGAGCCTCTGCAGGGGGTTCAGGATGAGACGGTGAAGGGTCTGGGAACCCAGCAAAAACACTGCTGTCCAGGAAACTGAGAGACCCTCGAAGTGGGTTAAGCAAATGCCTGCATGCCTGCCTGTTTCTGTGTTTTCTTTCCTCCCACCAGAAGCCGTAGGGAGCAGATAAACTAAGACCATGCTACAGATAGATGGAGCCCTATAAGAAAAGTCTTGGGGCGCCTGGGTGGTTCAGTCGGTTAAGCTCAGGTCTTAAACTAAGGTCTTTTGGCTCAGGTCACGATCTCCTGGTTCGTGGGTTCAGGCCCCACGTCGGGCTCTGTGCTGACAGCTTGGAGCCTGGAACCTGCTTGGGATTCTGTGTCTCCCTCTCTCTGCCCCTTCCCCCACCCCTCAAAAATAAACAAACATTTAAAAAATTAAAAAAAAAAAAAAAAAAAAAAAGGAAAGTCTTACATTTTAACATTTGATGATAGAATATAACCCCAGGGCTGGAAATGTCTTTGGAAGGTGTAGCTATGGCCTTCCGAATCTCTGTCATGTGCCTCCTTTCCTTTGGTTAAATCTGCTGTTCCCCCAACACCGGCATTCATGATAAAACCTGTTCTTGTTCAGTTTGATGGTTTTCTCATTTTGTTTTATGATATAGTGCATGGAATTGTCCTCTGTTATTCAATCATCACAAATGTCCCATGGTTGAGTCCCACTGCATCCAAAGGCTTTGGTGGGCAAGACTGAGAATCAAACTATCACAGGCAGCAATATTTGTAGCAATATTTGTAGCAAATGCTCCAAAAGAAGCATTTGGAGTTCCAAAGAACTGAGAGTAACCAATGCCATGTTGGAACCCAATTTACAAAAGCAACTAACTAGAGTCCTCAGTGCATTTCTTGGGCTTCACAAAAACTCTAAAGGGTAAGTACTTTTATTATCCCCCCCTCTCCAGGCGAGGAAACTGAGGGCCTAAGAAACTTGCCTAAGTCACAGAGCTAGTAAGTAATGCAAACGCAGGCCATTTGATTCCAGAGGCTCTGGTGGTTTTTTTGTTTTTTTTTTTTTTAATCCATTTTATTGAAGTATAATATTCATTCACTAAGCCCCATCCTTTTCCTCTATTTTAAAAACTTAGATCATTGCATATTCACATGTAGCTGTAGGAAATAATTCAGAGAGATCTTATGGATACTCTACCCACTTTCCCCCAGTGGTAACAGCTTGCAAAAATTCTTACACAATGTTACAACCAGGAATTTCTTCCCACTTTTTTTTTTGGGGGGGGGTACCAAAATAGACATAAAATTTACCCTTTTAACCATTTATAGGTGTACAATTCAGTGACTTTAAGTATATTCACACTGTTGTGTAACCATCACCACCATCCATTTCCGGAACATTTAATCACCATGGACAAAACTCTGTACCCAATGAACGATAATAACTTCCCTTTTCCCCTTCCCCTAGCTCCTGGAAATTATCATTCTACTTTTTGTTTCTATAAATGTGTCTATTCTGAGTAACTCATATAAGTGGAATCCTACAATATTTGTCCTTTTGGGTCTGACTTACTTCACTTAGCATGATGTTTTCAAGCCTCATCCATATTATAGCTTGTACCAGAATTTCATTCCTTTTTAAGGCTGAATAATATTCCATTGTGTGGATATGTCACATTTTGTTTATTCATCTGTTGATGGGCATTTGGGTTATTGCTGCCTTTTGACTATTGTGGAAAATGTTGCTATGAATGTTTGCCAAATATCTGTTTAAACCTGGGTTTTCAATACAACCAGGATATTGACATTGACACAATCCACTGATCTTTGTCAGATTTCCTGTTTTGTTTTTACTCATTTTTACTCATTTGTGCATGTGTGTGTGTGTGTGTGTGTGTGTGTGTGGTTAAGTTCTATACAATTTTATACGTGTGTGGGTTTGTATAACCACCACCAAGGTCACGATACTTGAACAGTCCCACCATGGAAAGTATCCTTCAAATTACCCTTCCATAATCACATCCACTTCCCTCTCTACCCTCCACCACACCCACTGGCGGCCCCTAATCTGACATTCACTTCCAAAACTCTTATTGCAAAACTGGTTTACAAATGGAACAATACAGTATGTAACCTTTTGAGATAGACCTCTTTCACTGATTTGATTTCCTGGAAATCCATCCAAGTAATTGTATCAATAGTTTGTTTCTTTTATTGTTAAATTGTAACCCACAGTTTGTCCTGAAGTTAGTTTAACTATTCTCCTGTTGAAGGACATCTGGGCTAATTCTAGTTTCTGACTGTTACAAATAAAGCTACAATTCATATGCCAGTTTTTGTATGAACATAAGTTTTAGTTTCGCTGGGAAAAATGCCCAAGGGTATATTCTATCCTATAGATATACCATAGTTTGGTCAACCATTCACCTGTTGAAGAACAATGTGGGTTACTTCCAGTTTGGGCTATTATAAAATAAAGCTGCTATAAAAATTTGTGTGCAGATTTAAGTGTGAACATAAATCATTTCTCTGGGGAAAAACATCCAGGAGTGCAATTTCTAGATCATATGACAGTTATATCTTTAGTTTTTTTTTAAGTTTATTTATTTTTGAGAGAGAGAGAGAGAGAGAGAGAGAGAGAGAGAGAGGGGCAGAGAGAGAGAGGGAGAGAGAGAATCCTAAGCAAGCTCCATGCTGTCAGTGCAGAGCCCGTCATGGGACTCGAACTCACCAACCGTGAGATCGTGACCTGCGCCGAGATCAAGAGTCAGACGCTTAACCAACTGAGTCACCTAGGCACCCCACATCTTTAGTTTTTTAAGAGAGTCCCAAACTACTTCCAGAGTGGCTGTACCATTTTACATTCCAGCCAGAAATCTATGAGTGGTATAGTTTCTCCACATCCCTGGCAATATTTGGTGTTGTGATTTTTTATTTTAACCACTCTGATAGGAGCATAGTGATATCTCATTATGATTCTAATTTGCCTTTCCCTAATGGCTAATGATGCTGAACATCTTTCCATGGGTTTGTTTGCCATCTGTATATCCATCCTATTTGGTGAAATGTCTGTTCATGATTTTTGCCCATTTCTACTTGGATTGCTTGGCTTTTCACTGTTGAGATTTTTTTTAATGTTCATTTGTTTGTTTGTTTTGAGAGAGAGAGAGAGAGAGAACGAGTGGGAGAGGAACAGAGACAGAGAGGGAGAGAGAGAATCCCAGGCTCCACACTCTCAGCCCAGAGCTCAACATGGAGCTTGATCTCACAAATTGTGAGATCATGACCTGAGCAGAAATCAAGAGTCAGACACTGAACCAACTGAGCCACCCAGGTGGCCCTCACTATTGAGTTTTAAGAGATTTTATTTCTAGATACTGGTCCTCTGTCAGATATGTGATTTGCAAATATTTTCTCTGAGTCTCTAGCTTGTCTTTTTATCCTCTTAAAAGGGTCCTTCCATGGAGCAAACATTGGTAATTTTGATGAGGTCTCATTTATCAATTTTTCCCTTTATGGGTCATGCTTTTGGTGTTGAGTCTAACAAGTCTTTGTCTCATCTTAGAGCCTGAAGACTTTCTCCTACTTTCTTTCTAAAAATTTTATAGTTTAATATTTACTTTTAAGTCTGTGGTCCATTTTGAGTGAATTGGGCTTCATGAAATCTTACCCTTCTCATGCAGGGTTTAGTATTCAGCAACAGCTCCAAATCCAAGGGGATCGCTATGTGGATTTCTGGAGCCTTAGCTCAGTAGCTTCCCACTTGCTGATAACCTGTGTAGAAGCTCTGCTCTTAACCGTTACATGATACTACCCTTCCGTAAGGTGGTGGTTGTGCACACTACTGATTGGTCATTAACCAGTTATATTCACTGAGTCCTAACTATAGGTAAAACCCTGCAAAAGATACAAAGAGGAAGATATGTGTTTTAGGGCTCTTCAAAGAAACAGAACCAATAGAAAATATAGATGGATAGATAGATGATAGACAGATAGATAGATAGATAATAAGGAATTGGCTCACGTGAGTATAGAGGCTGAGGAGTCCCAAGATCTATAAGCTGGAGACCCAAGAGAGCCGATGATATATGTAATTCTGTTCTGAGTCTGAAGGACTGAGAAGGAGGAGAGCCAATGTTCTCAGTTCCTGTTCAAGCCAAGACTGAAGGCAGGAGAAGACCAATATCCCAGTTCAAAGACAGAGAAAGCAAACTCTTCCTTACTCAGCCTTTTGTTCTGTTCAATTGGTTGGATGAGGCCCATGCTCATTAAGGAGAGAAATCTGCTTGACTCAGCCTATGGATTCCAAAGTTAATCTTCTCTGAAAATACCCCCAAGAACACACCCTGAAAGTTTGACCAAGTATCCAGGCACCCTGTGGCCCTGTCAGGTTGGCACATAAAATTAACCATTACAATATCCTACCCCAGCCCCAACCCCAGCCATCCCCACATGAGCCCAAGGTAGTGATTGGGAAACGTGAGATGGTGATATCTTAAGCAATAGGATTGCACAGTGACAAACCTGACGTTGCTCTCTCCCCTATGACCTATCAGTCGCCCTTCTTACCGCACCCCCACTTCTCCAGCTCCTCCAAACTCCCCAATCCACGAGCAGCCAGGAAATTGGATGCCAATGTCCCCATCCGACTCTCAAGCTTTGGCTAACGTGTTTGACTCAATGTGGCGATATCCTGGTTCAGGTTTGGGCCTGAGAGCTTGCACCTGTTTTCTCCGGATCCTGAGGTCTCAGACTTTGGAGTTGGAAACCCCAAAGATTGGTCTTGAATCTCCTTGGCAGAAAAGGAAGACCACAAGATAGAGGGCAGGAGTGGGCATGGAAGAAGGGCCTAAGGGAGGTAAGTGGTGGTGTGGGCACAGGGACTGGCAAGGAGAAGCGATCGGGAGCTGGAAAAATCTTGCCCACCACTCACCCAGAGGTTACAGACTCATAACCCTCAAGCGGAAGCTACCGTGAAGGAATATTTTGTTTAGATTACACAATATTTTCCACTTTTTGAGCCCAGGATTCAAAAAGCCTATGTTGTGTAAAAGTCCAAATTGTCCAGCATCCTTGACAAATCAGAAGATATGGTGACACTGGCTGGACACACATCCCAGATGACAATTGGCTAGAAGTCTGTAGGCACTGCCCTCTTCAGACAGAGCATATGACCTTCGTTTTACTACAGTCTCCACCACTCCCTACTGTCCCTCCCAACATTGAGGCTCAGTGTCGTTTGTCATCCGACACCGTTTTTCTTACTCCCAGCGCATCTCATGGTTTATCTTACCTGCCTGGCCTCCTTGGGCACCTAATGTTTTGACCTCTTAGCTAGTCTGAGCCTTTCATTTTACAGAAGAAACGAGCTCAGAGAAAGGGATGGGTCTGGTGACCATCTCAAGTGAATCGGTGGCAGACTCAGGTCCAGAATTTCTGGTGCCCCTTTCTTCCAAGGCTCTCCTTGGCCTGAATCATCAACGCATGTCCCTGTGACAGAAGACCTCAAGGTCCTCTCTTCTGAGGCACTCAATGGGAAACAGAAGCCTGGGTGGTCATCAGGACTTTCGTGGCTGGGGACTCCAGACTGAAGAAAAGGGCCTGACTGCTTGTGTCTGGGCTGGGGGATGGTTGGAGAAGGCAGTCCCGTGATCTGGATGTGAATGCCCATGTAGCAGGAAATGTCCTGAAATTACAGCTAACTGGGGAGGCACAGAATTCAGGGTGCCTGGAAGGGGGCCAAAAGTGTTGTGGGCCTCGGGCCAGGAGGAGAACGAAAGTTCCTGCATTTTGGCCTAGACTCTTCCGCCACAGCTGGCCACTTCTGCCTTTGGAACGTGTTTCACAATGCCTCCTGTGTGTGAGGACAGCCTAGATCAGCTGAGGATGGAGAGGAGGGCGTGGGCTTACATAGTGACACGCACTGGCACTCAGAGAGGAGGCATGAGCTGAGTATAGGCTCAGCATCCCATTCACGCGCGGAGAGTGCCTGCGCCTGCCGTCCTCATGACAGGTGAGTAGCCCCCTCTGAGGTCAGAGGCTCCAAAGGGGGTTGGGAGTAGGGAGAGTCAGGGAGGCAAAGGAAGCCCTTTCCATCCATCCCCCATGGATGTCCTGGTCTCGACCCAATTCCAGACCCCAGCCTGGGGTTGGGCTCTTCGCATCCCCACGGGCACAGCATCCCTTTTGTCTGTCCTTTGTGTGTTTGGAGTTCTTGGAGCTTACTTGGCAGACGGAGGAGGCAGGAGTGAGGGCAAGGGACATCCATATTAGCATCAGTATGCCCTCCTCAGAGCCCAGGGTCCTCCTCTGCATCTTCTGGGGCAAGAGAGCTCTGGTTCGGGAACCAATGTGCTCACATGGAAGGAGAGTAATTCTGGAAGCTCTACTTCCCACGCATCTTCTGAAATGTTTGGTCGAGGGGTGGATGTGATGGACCCACGCTGGGGGTCACTGTTCACTGGGCCTCAATTACTCCACTTTGCCAGAAGGACGAAGGGAAGGAGGACACATGGCTTTAGCCCTGGGCCTCCAGAAAGAAGCCAATCACTCACCATGGCTCACTGGGGCCCTTTGCAGGTGACAGCAGCCCTCAAAGTCTAAGCAGGAGCAGCTATGGCTCCATCTCCAGCCCACCCAGCTCAGAGCCACAGAAAGAGCCTCTCAGAGCAACCTACCTGAGCGAGAAGATCCTCATCCCGGACACAGAACCGGTGGGAATGCTGGAAACTTCCTGGGGTCTTTCAGGATTGGCAGGATGCTATGGGATCCCACAGGCTGGGGCAAAGGGCTCTCCTGAAGACTGTGGGAAGCCCCTTCTAGCTCTGAGCATCAGTGATTGACAGTGGATACTGTACCCTTTCTGTTTCTGTCCTTAGCTCTTAGCCAGGGGCCGGGGGGCAGGGGATCATTTTTTTGTGTGTAAAAATTACCAAGCGGCTTTCTGAATGAATCCCAGCTTTCTTATGGAGAGAAAGGGGCTACGATGAGTTCAGGTTGGAGCCTTGAGCGTTTGTTGCAGTACTTAAAGGAAAGGACCCGGAGGAGGGCATGTGGGGAAGTGAAGGAGGCTCGAGGCTATCTTCTGGGATGCTGTCACCTCGCATTTCCAGAATCTTTAGCAGATTCTCAGGCTGCCAGGCCAAGCCCAGGCTGCCAGGCCAAGCCTCCTAGGGGTGGGGAGACCCTAGGCTCAGTGGACAACAGAGAGGAGGGACCATGGTTTGAGGAGGACTGGGGAACGAGCAACAAGACCCGGCAGGCTTGGCCCGAGGAAAGAACCCCTTTGGGCTCTGAGGATCTGCTGAGTCAGGGCGAGCATGAGGCAGGCTGTTGAGGCGCCTGTGGGTTGCCGAATCTGACTGATGCAGAAAGTAAATCCACCATGACTCAGTAAATCCTGCTGCTTCCTCCCACCCCCACGCCCTCCACTAACCCCTAGGGTGGCAGATCCAGCAATGGGGGAGTGGTGGGCAGGGCTGGCCAGCGCGGGCTGATGAACCCAGAGGGGTTCAGCTGGGGGCTGGCCAAGGTCAGGAGCTACCACCCAAGACCTCGTCACTTCACTCCCACCCGCAGGGCACATTCAGCCTGAGGAAGCTGTGGGCCTTCACGGGGCCTGGCTTCCTCATGAGCATCGCTTTCCTGGACCCGGGAAACATCGAGTCAGATCTTCAGGCTGGTGCCGTGGCTGGATTCAAAGTGATTGAGTCGGGGCACCACGGGGAGGAGGGGTGACCAAGCTAAGTGGGAGGAGACCCCCCCAGCTTGCCACATCTCCCCAGAGTGGCCTACATGACTGGTGTTTGGGGGAGCGGGTATTACGTTCAAATGGGCCAGAGAAGGGTCCCCAGGGCAGCCCTGCCAGAATGGGGGGTGTATGGGGGGGGGGGTGTTGGTCTTCTCACTTCACCTCCTCCACTCTGTCCCCAAGGAGCGTCCTTGGTTAGAGGGTACCAGCAGTCTGGACTTGTCAGACTACCCACCCCCCCCCCCCCCGGACACACACACCAGGCTGAAGGCCTCTCCCTTCCTTCTCTCAGCTGCTCTGGGTGCTGCTGTGGGCCACGGTGTTGGGTTTGCTCTGCCAACGGCTTGCTGCCCGACTGGGTGTGGTGACAGGCAAGGACTTGGGCGAGGTCTGCCATCTCTACTACCATAAGGTGAGCCTGGTGGGCCTGGACAGGGAGCATCCACAGATCCCAAACCCCAAACAGCCATTTACAGCTTCTGTGATCAAGTAAATAAATCATCTCAAGTCGGGCATCACAAGCCCATTTGATAGATGAGAAGACTGAGGCTCGAACGAATAGTACCCAGACTAAGAGGGCTGTTAGACATCATCTGCTCATTTTACAGGAGAGGAAATTGAAACCTGGGGAAGTGACCTGCCCAGGGTGCAAAATAGGTAGGCATTGGCTTGGGATGGTCACCGGCTGGGGTAGACACTGGGGACTTGGTCGTTGTCGGTGTCCAAGCAGGAAAACAGAGACCTGGCCATGAGATCTTTCAAAGGTATTCAATGCAGAGGTGTGGTCACAAAGGTGATGGAAGGACTGAAGGAACAAGGGAAGGAGGTGTTCATCCAAGATCAGGAAGCTGCTGGGCAGCAGCCCAAGAGCCATCATTTGCTGCCTTCAGGAAGCTTGGCCGCTACTGTCAAAACAGCCACCAACGCTGCTGGAGCCCAGGAAGCCTGGTGCCCTTGATGATGCCTGTGCCAGAAACACCACTAGAAGTAGGGGGAAAGAGTGATCCCTCCCTGCCTTTTAATCTCCCTTAATTGTTTCCTACAAAACCTAACTGGAGGCCAGCTGGCAAGGCCGACAAACATAGTTTGTGCCGGGTATGGAAAGGTCCAGGACATCAACAACTAACAATATCTGGCCCAGCCTTGATGCAATGCTCCCTCCTCCCCCCAGGCGCCCCGCACTCTCCTCTGGCTGACCATCGAGCTAGCCATCGTGGGCTCGGACATGCAGGAGGTCATCGGCACGGCTATCGCATTCAGTCTGCTGTCAGCTGGACGGTACTGCCACCAGGGGCCCCAGCTCTTCAGTCCAGCGCTGGGGACTTGTGCTCCTTCTTCCCCAGGCCTCGTCCTTCCCCCCATCCCCCTCACCCCCAGTCCCCTCTGACTTTAGAGCTGTTGCTCAATTTGCCCCATGGGGAACAGGGACCCAGAAACGTAAAGTGATGTCAGTCACCACGCAGACTTCAGGACTGCAGCCCCGAGCTCCCTGCCATGCTGGTCCCCCACCAGCGCCTAGTGCCATTTTCCCACCTCCAGCACACTCCCACCCCCCTCTGCCTTAGCTGCCTGGGGCCACTTGGGTCCCCGCTCCCAGGAGTCCAGATTCCACAGTGTCCTGCCCTGAGGCTGGGCTGACCCCGGCCACTCTGGTTTCAGAATCCCACTCTGGGGTGGCGTCCTCATCACCATCGTGGACACTTTCTTCTTCCTCTTCCTTGACAACTACGGTGGGTGTGCCCCTCAATCTCCCAAGGGACTGGGTTGGGGGAACAAGTGAATGAAGAAACCAAGCTCCGCTGTACTGAGAGAAGGGCTCCCAGCTCCCTCACTCTGGCTGTGTGGCCCTGAGCAAGTTACTGAGACTTCTGTTTCTTTGCCTATAACGCGGGGACGATAATAGCTCAGACCTCACCGGCTGTGGTGAGAACTCACTGAGGCAATATACGTTAAGCACTTGACACAGTGCCTGAAACTTGCTCAAGATAGTAGCCATTAATAATTGCTTCTGTTACAATTTTTGTCATTTTTCTCGCTCTTGTTGTTCCCCTTTGCTTTCCCCCTAGGGTTGCGCAAGCTGGAAGCCTTTTTTGGATTCCTTATTACAGTTATGGCCTTGACCTTCGGCTATGAGGTGGGAAGCCAAAGCCTCCATACCCTCCACCAAGGCTGTTCCTCCGGGCTCCTCGAGGAGCCCCCTATCGGCCAGGGTCAGGGTGGATGGTGGGAATGGCTGCACGTGGCGTGGCCTGGCCTAAGGAGGCTCCTCCCCACAGTACGTGGTGGCCCGTCCAGCCCAGGTAGCGCTCCTCCGGGACCTGCTCCTGCCCTCGTGCTCCGGCTGCGGCAGTCCTGAGCTGCTGCAGGCCGTGGGCATCGTTGGGGCCATCATCATGCCCCACAACATCTACCTGCACTCGGCCCTAGTCAAGGTGAGCAGAGGGAAGGGGAGGGATGTCTGCTCCCTTCAGCCACGCTCTGGTGGCCTCCAAACTTGGAGCCCCGCCCCTTTGGCTCCTGCCTTCCGGATTCAGGCGGGAAGGGAATCATTCTTTATGTATTCAGTATGTAGTAATAGAGCATCTACTATGCGTGGGAAAAGGGGGTCAATGATGAAAAGGCAGACAAGCCATCTGCCTTTCTAGGGCTTGCATTTCTAGTCGGGGCGGGGCTGGGGGGGGGACAGATCATGAGCAAGTAAACAGATAAAGGAAAGAATTACGGGGGCCCTGGGTGGCTTGGTCCGTTAAAAGTCTGACTCTTGATCTCCGCTGGGGTGGTGATGTCACGGTTTGTGAATTCCGGCCGCACCTGTCTGTCTGTCCTGACAGACCCGAGCCTGCTTGGGATTCTCTCTCCCTGTCCCTTGGCCTCCCTACCCCCCCCCCCCACTTGTGGGCTTGCTGTCTCTCTCTCTCTCTCTCTCTCTCTCTCTCTCAAAAAAAGAAAAAGAATTTAAAACTAAAAAATTTAAGAATTAAAAAAAGGAAAATTATGGATTGTGAAAGGTGCTTTGAAGGAAACAAAACAGAGAAGTATGGCAGAGAAAGACTAAAGAGGGGCTCCTTTAGAAAAGGTAGTCGGGAAAGGCCTTGCTAAGGAGGTAATCTTTGAGACTTGAAGGATGGGAAGGAGGATCAGAGGAGAAGATATTCCAAGCAGAGGGAATGGTAAGTGCAAAGGCCCTGAGGCGGAAATTAACTGGGCATGCAGGAAGGGTGTCAGCTGATCAAGGCCATGACCAAACTGCCATGGAGAGGGCTTTGGAAAGAACTGGGGTTTGGAGGGAACATCGGTAGACGTGTGAGGGTGGAGAATGTCGGGGTAGCTCTGAGGAAATTTGGCTTTTCTTTCCCCTCTGACCTTTGCAGTCTAGAGAGATAGACCGGTCTCGCCGGGCAGATATCCGAGAGGCCAACATGTACTTCCTGATTGAGGCCACCATCGCCCTGTCTGTCTCCTTCTTCATCAATCTCTTTGTTGTGGCAGTCTTTGGACAGGCCTTCTACCAGCAAACCAACCAGGCTGCGGTGAGAGACACCTCCCCACACAGCCAGGGCAGCCCCCCCCCCCCCCCCACACAAGCCCTGCAGGCTTTGCTGGGGACTCCAGGCAATGCATCTAAGCCCCTGAGTGTCTGTCTGCACTTCCAGCACTGGTAGGGGAGGGAGTCTGCGATCTGGCCTTTGGCTGAGACCCCTTCCCCACTCTGCTGGAGAGTCACAGCTCTCCCCTGCCCGGGGGGGCAGGCTCTTAGAGAGTCAGACCCACCCCAGGGCCTGCAAGGCACAGACAATCAAAGGAGGAGCCTGGGAGTGTGGAGCTGAGTCTTAGAGGACCCCGCATCCAGGGGGCTCCCCAAAGGATGGACAGGATTTGTCCAGCAAACTGCAGGCAGGGCATTCTGGGAGTAGGCGCTTGCCTGAGCATGACCAGGGAGTTGGGAATTCTTCTCTGAGTCCTCTCTCTTGACAATCTTTATTCATTCAGCAAATAGTTACTGAGGATTTGTTATGTTATCAGGCAGTGCCTAGACACTGGGGGGTAGAGCAGTCAATGATACAAAGCTCCTCCCTGGCTCTCTGGGGTTTGGGACCTGTGCCTGTCTCCTCTCTGAGTGGGTCTCTCTCACGTGGCTCTAACAGCTGCTAGCCAGCGGTGGGGTGCTTACTGAAGGCTGAGCACTGCAGGGGACGACTGACCAAGTCTCCTGGGATTTGGGCACGGCCACTGCCTTGCTATGTGGCCTTGAAGGCCAGGCCAGCCTCAGAGTTGTGGGAAGTGGGTCCCGTGTAAGGGAGAGGGGACCGTGGAGCAGCTGGACTCACTGCCAGCCAATTGTCTCTTTGTGGTAATGCCATTCCCTACAAATGCAACAGAACCCTGGAAACTGGGTTCCCGTGTGAATTCTTCTCAATTTTAGATGTCGGCAACAAATTCACATTAAAGAGAAAAAACATCTGTTAATCAAGCAAAATATATCTGGCCGGATTCGGCCTGCGGGTCACCAGTTTTCAACCCCTGGTCAAGACCTGGCAGTCTGATTTTCTGAAACTTCACATCTCCCTCCTACTGTCCCGGTGCCCACAGTTCGACGTCTGTGCCAACAGCAGCCTCCACGACTACGCCAAGATCTTCCCCCAAAACAACCTTACAGTGGAGGTGGACATTTACCAAGGAGTAAGCGACAGGCGGAGGCGGGCATGGAATGTAAGGATCCCGCAGGCTTCGTCGCCACGCCCACCAGGGGGCGGAGCCTGCTCCGGGGCGGTACCACGGCTCTAACCACACCCCTCCCTGCAGGGCGTGATCCTGGGCTGTCTCTTCGGCCCGGCTGCTCTCTACATCTGGGCGGTGGGCCTCCTAGCGGCCGGACAGAGCTCCACCATGACCGGCACCTACGCGGGACAGTTTGTGATGGAGGTGGTGGGGCCTGGGGAGCGGGCCGGGAGTCCCAGGGGTCCGAGGTCAACAGGCACACCACTTGGGCTCGGATACCAGCCTCACTGATCCTTAAAGCAGCCCAGAGGTCACTATTATAAGCCCCGCTTTACAGATGAGAAAACTGAAATGCGGAGAGGTGAAGCGACTGGCTCAAGGCAGCAGACCCAAAACTAGTAGACGCCTCCTCCCCAAAAGTTTAGTCTTAAGCATTAACCCGGGGGGGGGGGGACCCCCCTATTTCTCCTCATCCATTCTCTCCACCAACTAGGGTCAGAGCCTCCCCCATTTCAGAGATGGAAAAACAGAGCGTTCCCCCTGATGCCTGATGGGCTGAGGGACGACAGAGGATCCCTCCCTTGGAATCCCCAGTCCTGCACCCACCACCAAAATGCCCACTCCACACCCTAGGGCTTCCTGAAGCTGCGCTGGTCACGCTTTGCCCGCGTGCTCCTCACTCGCTCCTGCGCCATCCTGCCCACCGTGCTCGTGGCGGTCTTCAGGGACTTGAAAGACCTGTCAGGGCTCAACGACCTGCTTAATGTGCTGCAGAGCCTGCTGGTGAGCCCGTGGTCCCTAGCCACCCCCCCCCCCACCCCCCTGCAGAGCTAAAGAGGAACCGCAGCAATCCTTCAGAGGGACCCTTCACACACACCCTCCCTCCCAGTCCCCCAGCGCCTTCCCACTATTCCAAACACACGTTTGCTTGTAAGGCTCACATAATCCCCATGGACATCCCAGGGCTAGGAACCACCATTGTCCCCGTTGTGCAGATTGGAAAACGAATGTACACAGTTAAGTGATCAGTGGCAGACTTGAGATGCAAACTCAGGCAGCCTGGGACCAGAGCCCCCAAATGTTTCTCCTGCTTTGGAGCCTCACAACTCTGGAACGCTCAGAGGTGGAGAAGCCTCTGAGTGATTATGGATTAGGAGACTTGTCCAAGGGCACACAGACAGAGGACGAATGGAGCCCTGCTCCACTCCTCCCTTCCTTACTGTATTCTGAGGGCCACGATCCTCAGCCCCATCCTCCTGCTTCTCCCCAGCTTCCCTTTGCTGTGCTGCCTATCCTTACATTCACCAGCATGCCAGCCCTCATGCAGGAGTTTGCCAACGGCCGGTGAGTACTCCCCACCCCAAACACCATGCTTGCAATTCTGCATTTGATCCTCACAACCACCTTGAAGTGGGAATTACCATTATCCATAAGCTCATACAGGTTAAGGAAGCTGTGCAGGCCCACACAGCTAGCAAGTGTAGGGCAATAGGGCTGGAATCTGGAATCTGGGGTCGGGGGCTGCTTCTAGACCCTGAGCTCCTCACTCTCACCTCAGACTCTGCTCTTGCCAGATCCTGCCAGTGTGGAGCCTGGAGGGCCCAGGAGACAGTAGTGGGCAAGGGGTCTGCTCCAGGCCCCACAGCCCAGAGAAAGTAGCTTTGTGTATCCCCTCACTCTCCCCACCCCAGCTCCAGGCTGGCTTTGGGCAGTGGAGACAAGGAGGAGGAGATGGGACCAGGCCTGAGCTTCCCTCCCTTCCCCCAGGCTGAGCAAGGCCATCACATCCTCCATCATGGCGCTGATCTGTGCCATCAACCTCTACTTCGTGATCATCTACCTGCCCAGCCTCCCCCACCCTGCCTACTTCGTCCTTGTAGCCCTGCTGGCTGCGGTTTACCTGGGCCTCACCACCTACCTGGTACTGTAGGGCCAGAGGGTGCCTTGGGGATGGGGGAGGCGCAGAAAGGGGGCAACAGATGGAAGGCATTGGGGGAAGGGGATGCACAGGGAGGGGAGGCTTCCCAGAGGTCTTGTTCTCTCCCAGACTCATGGTCTCCCTTCCTCCAGGTCTGGACCTGTTTCCTTGCCCAAGGAGTCACCGTTCTGGCCCACAGCTCCCATCAACACTTCTTGTATGGGCTTCCTGAAGAGGAGGAGAAGGAGAGGATCTCTGGATGATCTCCCACACAGGGCCTGGCTTGGGCGTGGAATGAGTGGGGCAGACTGGCCTGCCCGTGTGTGTGTGTGTGTGTGTGTGTGTGTGTGTGTGTGTGGAGGCAACAAGATGGAGTGGGAGTTTTGGAGGCAGGCCAACCAGGCTTCCATAGAGACTTGCTGTTTCCCAGCTTGGACAAGTGATTTATCTCCAGTCTCAGTGTTCTCATCTGTAGAATGAGGACAACGCCAACCGTGTGATAGATGTAAAGCACTTTAACACAATGCCTGGCACGTGGGACTTAATAATAATAGTAACTCCAAAAATATTTATTGTGGGCCTATAGGAGTGACCTGACAAATGGACCCATTTGGGAGTGGAACACAGGCATCAAACTGGCAGTTACGATGGTCTGATTAGCTTGATGAATGCTCAATAAATGCTAGTCTACTTCTCATCCAAAGGAACAGGAAAGTAGAAACAGGGAAAGGACAAAATCCTTGGACCAGTAGAAGAGTCCTCCCCGGCCCCCCTCCCATTCGAATGTCAGTTCCTAGAGTAGCTTCAAACTAACCCACTTTCCAGGCAGTAAAACCAAGGCGCAGACTTCTCCTCTTCAGGCGCCAGGTCATGGAACCCAAGAGTCGTGCCTCCGAGGCCCAATTCATTTGCCATTTCCCAAGGGGACTGGGCGGCCGGGACTCCCACGCCACGCACTTAACGCTCCCTGGGTGCTGACTCCCAGCTCCCCCTAGGGGCAGGGACGGTCCCGAGCGCCCTCACTCCCTCCCCGCCAAAGAGCAGGAGGCAAGCGCTCCGACCTCGCGCCCCGGGGCTTCGGAAGGTGGGGGGGCGGAGGGTGGAGGGGAGCTGTGTGGGCGGGGAACCCCCTTGGCCGCTGGGAGCCGCCCGGCACCCCTTCGCCCGGTGCAAGGGTTGCACTTTACAGACGCTCCCTGGGCTGTTTCTAGGCTCCCCCAAGTCCCTCCTCCGGCCTCGTGGGGTCCCACGGACCACTGCCCTGGAGCTGCGGAGAGAGGTGACCAGAAGGGGCCCCCAGGCCTTTGCCCTGGGGTGAGCCTGGAGCGGGCTTTGTGCCTGGAAGCATCCTCGATTGCCTAGGGATCCGGCGGGGCAAGCTCCGCGCTCAGGTTGAGGCGCTTGTTTATGAGAAGAATTTCCTCTTTCTTAAAAGGGCAACGATGCGAGTGGGGCCCTTAAGGAGTGACGGGATGGGACAGGTCTGGCCCAATCAGAGAAACGGTGGGAGAGGGTACCTGAGCTAGAAGGCCGCTGAATCCCTCTCTGGGCTTGGTCCTGGAGAAGATGGGACCCGGGCTAGCGGAAGACGAGGCTGGATGGGGGCAAGATAATGGAGAAAGGCGTCTTCCATACTCCTGCCCAGCGTCCTGGAACTGTCCCCAGCTATACCTCTGCACACACTCTCTAGTCAATTCACTAGGTATTAATTGGGTGTCATCCCTGCGCTAGACATGGGGGAGGGAAGCAAAGTCCCGAATTAAAGATGTCAGCCCTCCAAGAGTTCACACTCCAGTAGGGGGAGACAGCTAGGTAGATGATAACAAACCACTGGGGGTGGGGGGGGGGGGGAACCAAGTGCGTGTCAGGCGCACCTGCAAAAGACAAAAAGGAGAGGCAAGGGCCAGAGAAGGTAACTCCTGGACAGGATTTATAAAGTTGAATGGGGGGGGGGGGGGGGCAGCCAAGGAAAAATGAACTTGCCAGGAGCGAGGACAGGTGTGTGCGACCTTGTGGGGTGGGGTGTTCTTGGATCTTGTGGAGCAGGCCGGGGGTGGGGGGTGCTCCAGAAAAATGAGCAAGCTGGTCACCTGCATACTTACGCCTGGCATTGACAACTTGGGGGCAAGGAAAGCCGGAAGGGGAGAAAACCAAAGGGTCAGCTACAGGGCTACCCTGGGCCTGAGCAAGGTGTTAGCAATGAGGTCAGGCCAAGGTCAGTCATTTCTGGGCAGGGAGGTCCCTACAAAGGGCTTCCCTCCACCCCCATAGTAGCTTTGGTCTTCCTAGGGGGAAGGAGGGGATGTTTCCTCAGCCCCTCAGGTGGGAAGGACCTGCGGTGGGCACCCTGCCTTTCTACACGGACCCCCTACTTCACTTGCCTGGGTTGGGCTCTTACCAACCCCATTTGGCAGTTGAAGAAGCCGAGGTGCTGAATAGAGAGGTCACTTGCCCACAGCTGCCAGAAAGAAACCCAGCTGAGTCCTGGTGTTTCTGGACCCACAGCACTTATGATCTGATTTCCTCCTGGGGTGCAAGGAGAAAAATAAATTGGGGATAAGATGACCTCCCGCTGCTGGGGCAGTGCAGTTAAGGGATAGCAGCTGGGTGTGACACACACACACACACACAAGGGAGGAAACCCAAAGAACCCACCAGACCCTGCACAATACTTCCACCGGCTCCTCTGTCCCCATAGACCCCCAAGACCCTGCGCTGCTGCAGGGGGCCTCCACCCCTCCCTGGGGGGGGGGGACGGGGGGGGGGGGGGGAAGGAGCCTGGCACTGCATCAGAGCCTGGGAAGGTCTCCCAGGGGAAGAGGCCTTGGCCGGGGCTAGTGTTAGGGATGGGAGGTGAGGGGAACAGTGACGGCGGTGGGCAGCGACCCTGCCCGGTGCCCTACCCCTTTTTCAGCCACTCTGACTCTCAAGAGTTCAGCCGGCCAGCTTCCAGCCTTCAGAGAGGGAGAAACGAAAGGACAGGAAGGCGAGCCGCCCTGCTCAGGCCAGGGGGTCACTCAGTCCTCCACCACACATTTCCTTTTGGGGTCAGTGCAAGCCGGGATCCGGAGACGAAAGCTGACATCCCGCCCCGGGGCTCAGCCGAAGGGGAGGGGTCTCCGCTCGGTGGCCAGGATCCCACCTCTACCCTCGCTGGAAGGCTGGGTCTGGTCGCTTCACTTCTCGGAGCTCAATGTCCTCATCTGTAAAGTGGGAGAGGAAGAGGGTCGTTCTGAGGAGTGAGCGAGACTAAGGGGCGCAGCCAGAGCAGGACGAAGCGCTAGCTACACGTTGGCTATTAGTATTAAATGCAACGATGGCGGCGGTGTGGGCGGCGAAAGGGAAGGAGGGGGGCCGTGGGGTCCAGCCCGGGACAGGGTGGTGGCGGTGGTGGTAGAGGTCGTGGTGGAGGGAGTCCCAGCCCGGGGCCACCTCCTGTCTCCCCTGGCGCGGGGCACACAGCTGGCGCGCCTCCGGGCCGGCGCCGCTCTACTGCCCGGCCTCCCCGGCGCGGGGCCTCTCCCCTCCCCGCCTCCCCCCTCCAACCTACCCCGCCCTGGGCCTGGAGGACGTGCGCCTTGCTCGCACCACGCGGCTGGACGGGACAGGACGCGCCCGCTCCGCCCCGCCACCGAGGCCCGCGGGGGAAGGAAGTGCTGAGGCGTGTTTGTCAAGGCTTGGCGTTATTATTATTTTTAAAATAGTGAACGCAAAATAGCAAGGACGAATGGAAAGAACTTCATAAACAGGAAACACACATACACACACACACACACACACACACACACACACACAACCGTAGACCTCACGGCGCAGAACACGGGAGTTTCCCTCGTGAAGAATCCGCGCGGAAACGCGGCTCCCGGCCAGCTGGTGTCTCTGTACACCCCAAATGAAACGGGTGTTTACAATCGTCCAGTTGGTGTCTGTGGACTCCCACGGTCAGAAGTTTGGCCCGCAGGGATTGAGCGCGCCCACTGTGTCCGGGCACCGCGTGAGCCCCCCGCCCCAATAATCACAGAGTGGCCGGCGTGGAGAGTAGAGGAAGGGTCTAGGAAGGCCTCTTGGAGAAGGTGGCATTTCATCGAGGTCAGTGAGATTTGGCTCCAAGAAGGAGCTGGAAACTCTTCCAGGCAGAGGGAGCAGCGCAGTCGAGAGCCCTGAGGCACTTGGTGCCCTGCCGAGGGCACCAGATGGGGCTACCGGGCGAGATCGGCAGGGGGCATTCTGGGGCTGGGAGTAGTAATTTTCACGCCCTACGGATCCGGATACCTGGCCTGCAACTGCGATGAGTGTTGACAGTCACAGTCCGGTCAAGAGCACAATTCTACGGATGTACACAGCCGTTTGGAGCTGAGAGAGAGCCTTCACTCGCTCAGAACTTTACCGCGAGGGGGCCCCCGCAACCACTGAAGACCCATTTTGCAGACCAGATAGCGTTATTCCCGTTTCCCAGATGAGGAAATCAAGAAGCGGCTAGCGTCTGGCCCTCGAAAAGCGCCGAGGTGGAGCCGCGCCGCCCTCGGGCACTCCCCGGCGTGGGCGCTCGGGGCGGGTGGGGCGGGCCCTGGCCCGGGGCGCTCGGCTGTCTGGAACAGTGGGCCGGGTGCCGGTCCTGCCACGCAGCCGCAGAGGCTCGGGCCCGCGGGCGGGCGGCAGGAAGAGAGGCGACGCCCCCTGGAGCGCGGCAGGAACCCGGCCGGGCCCGCCTCCCAGCCAGCAGAGCCGCGCCGGCCCCAGCGGTGATGAAAGCGGCGGCCGAGTCCAGGTCACGCCGAAGCCGTTGCCCTTTTAAGGGGGAGCCTTGAAACAGCGCCCGGGTTCCATGTTTGCATCCGCCTCGCGGGGAGGAAACTCCATGTTGTAACAAAGTTTCCTCCGCGCCCCCTCCCTCCCCCTCCCCCTTAGAACCTGGCTCCCCTCCCCTCCGAAGCTCGCGGGGATCCCTCCCTCCCACCCCTCCCCTCCCCCCCGCGCCCCGATTCCGGCCCGAGCCGGGGGGGAGGCCGGGCGCCCGGGCCAGAGTCCGGCCGGAGCGGAGCGCGCCCGGCCCCATGGACAGCTCGGCCGTCATTACTCAGATCACCAAGGAGGAGGCGCGGGGCCCGCTACGGGGCAAAGGTACTGGGGCCGCGCGGAGGGGGCTGCAGCCCGGGAGCCGCGGGAGGGGAGGAGAAGGAGGCCGAGACCCTACCCGGGGCAGTCGCCGCCGCTGCCCCGGGCGCCCGCCTCTGCGGAGCTCTGAGCTCCTAACCGGAGAGGGAGCGGGGAAAGAGTTTGAACTAGCCGAGGCTCAGAGACGCGGGGCGGGGCCTGGAGCCATTGGGGCGCTCCCGAGTGCTCGAGGTGGGGAAACTGAGGCAGAGGTAGAGAGTGGATTCCTTCCTAGTTTCCTGGGCTGGCGTAGCGGGTTGCCCGACAGTCGCCCCCTCCCCCCCCCATTGGCGCCAATGAAGCTGGGAGATGGGGGGGTTGAAGAGGGCGCCTTCAGGCCACCCTCTGAGGCTCCGCCCCGGGCCGCGATCGCCCGGGTCGGGTCGCCGGAGGGGGTGCCGAGGTGACAGCGGGCTCGGGAGGGTTGGAAGGATCTCCCGCCAATACACAGCTACGATCCCAACAAACTTCCGCGTCATGCGTGGAAGCACTAAGCCTCTCAGAGGCACAGAGTGGGGCAGCCACTTCTAAGGGTCGCTAGCGCGCCCGCGGGGTGTCCCGTACGACGGGCGGGGCACAAGGAGCCCGGGCTGCAGGCCCTTTGGCGCCGGGCCTGTGCACACACGCACCGACCCGGTAAGCCGTGCCGCCCGCCTCCACCGGGCGCCCAGGAGCTGGAGGCTCTAGGCTGGGGGTCTGCCCCTCCCTGTCCGGGTGTTGACCTTAGAGACTAGGAAGTTCCTCCAGGTCTGCCCAGCTCTGGCCTGGTCCTAGCTCAGCCCGAAGGCAGGGGGCCTGGTAGAGGGGCGGTGGAGGGTGGGCCCGTCAATCAGGCGGCGGATGCCCAGCTCTAGGTCGGAGGTCTGGGCGGGGCGAGGGCGGAGGAGGCGGGGCCGGCAGATGGCTGCGGGACACTGGTTCCAGCCAGGCTCCCACTCCCAGCCTCGGGGCCTAGCCTTAGTGAGGACTTTGGACCCACGTGGGCGGAAAGGATGGGAGGAAGGCGGGAGTGGATGGCAGGGCCTCAAGTCCCAGCCCTCCTTGGTTAGGGGCCGACGGAGCAGGGGCTGCTCGGGTAAGGTGGGTGTCAGGAAGCCCCCCACTGGGGCCGAATCCTCAGTAGTGATGAAGGCTGGGAGGAAAAGAGAAAGCACTCTCCGTAGTCCCCTTCCAGCCAGCCCACTTCCTAATGAGGGTAACTTTGTGCCCACACTAGGAGGATTTCTGGGTACCACAGGGTGACGTGGAGTCAAGGCTGTCAGGAGGGCCTGGAGTGTATCTCCTTCAACGAAGGGGGCGTGGCCAGACCCTCTCACCCAGGGGATCGCACCTGGGCACCTACACCCAACTCTGCAGGCTAGAGTGCACACCCCCACCTTGGGCCTCCCTGCTGCAGGTGACCAGAAGTCAGCAGCTTCTCAGAAGCCCCGGAGCCGGGGCATCCTCCACTCGCTCTTCTGCTGCGTCTGCCGGGACGATGGGGACGCCCTGCCTGCCCACAGTGGGGCGCCCCTGCTGGTGGAGGAGAACGGCGCTGTCCCCAAGGTGCGTGGTGGCTGGGTGGGAGCTGCCGGGGCAGCCTGGGCTCAGCCTGGAGGATGTTTAGGAAAAGGGGCTTTTCATGACCCATCTGCAGGCCTTGGAAGGTATGGAAGAGGGTGGAGCCCCCCACCAGGCCCGCCACCCTCCCTCTCAGGTCCCTCCCAGCCGGTCCCTGAATGCCCCAAGACTGCCACCCAAGGGAACTCTATAAGGTGGGAGCTTTCTCTACCTTGGTGTTCCACGTGGGGAAGTGAGGTCCAGAGCCAGGTGGCCTGCCCCAGGCTCCAGTTGGCAGGGGCAAAGCTGGGAAGGGGAGGGTCTCTCCCCACTATCCCTGTGCTTCCCCAGGTAGAGGGCTGGGAGAGGGAAGACGTGCTTAGGAGAAATGACTGGGTTTTAAGAGAATTTAAAAGAAGTGCCCCCGATGACCTCATCTGTCCCTGTCCCTGCAGCAGACCCCAGTCCAGTACCTGCTCCCAGAGGCCAAGGCCCAGGACGTGGACAAGATCTGTGTGGTCATCGACCTGGATGAGACCCTGGTGCATAGCTCCTTCAAGGTAGGCCCTGCCCAGCAGCCCTCAGCCCCGGGTCTCTGAGGGGGCCTGCCCTGGGCTGGGGGTATGGTCTCTGCGGGCCCCGCCCCAGCAGCTCCTTTTCCCCCCACAGCCAGTGAACAACGCCGACTTCATCATCCCTGTGGAGATTGATGGGGTGGTCCACCAGGTGAGGGGCTGGGTGTGGGGGGGAGGTGGGGGGCTTGGCATCTGCCTTCCAGACCCTAGGCTCCTCTCACCAATCCTGAGAACCCCAGGTGGGACTTTGATAGATGTGCGATGTGAGGCCCCAGAGGGTGTGAGACTTGCCCGAGGTCGCACGGACCCTGAGGGACTTGCCCAACTCCAAGGCCTGCAGGGAGTGGGGTTCCTCCTCGGCTCCCCCTTGCCCCACCTTGCCCGGGACCCAGTTCAAGTAATTCAGGATAGGTTGTGTGCTGTCCAGCCTGTTCTCCATTACTTGGCTCGGGGGTCGGTGCCCTGCAGCCTTGGGGTGAGGGGGCTGCCCCCAGGCCCCTACATTTGGCTGAAGCCATAGTTGGGGAAGGGCTGGGCATTAGTGATGCCCCGTGAGGTAGGACGTGAAGCCAGAAGTTGGAGGTTCATTTTGATCCTCTTCTGGAAGGATAGCTGGAGTGGCTGGCTGGCCAAATGGAGCCCGCAGACCCTGGGACCGGCCTCCCTCCTGTGCACCTCTACTCTTCCGTTTGCTCCCTCACGGCCCTCAGCCACCCTCCCACCCCCACCCCCTGGCCTTGCAGGCCTGCAGTTCCCTTACTGGCCCACCCCCTAGGTCTACGTGCTGAAGCGGCCCCATGTGGATGAGTTCCTGCAGCGAATGGGCGAGCTCTTTGAGTGTGTGCTGTTCACCGCCAGCCTTGCCAAGGTGAGTCCCGTCCCCCCCACACTGAAGGGCTCCTGGGGCCACCGGCCTCCCATGAGCCTCCAGCCTGCAGCTGGATTGACCTCTGGGTCACTCACCATTGGCCCCGGATGACCCATCTTCCACTCCGTAGTATGCAGACCCAGTAGCTGATCTACTGGACAAGTGGGGGGCCTTCCGGGCGCGGCTGTTTCGTGAGTCCTGCGTCTTCCACCGGGGCAATTACGTGAAGGACCTGAGCCGGCTGGGCCGAGACCTGCGGCGGGTGCTCATCCTAGACAACTCGCCCGCCTCCTACGTCTTCCATCCAGACAACGCCGTGAGTGCCGGGCAGGACCGGGTTAGGGGCTGAGAGCCAAGGAAAGGGTCAGCCATCAGGACCACCGGGGCCTCCCCATTCCCATGCTGGGTGCTGTCCGGGGCCTGGTGCCCTCCCATTCCTCCTTCCTGCCCTTGATGACCTGTGCCTGCCACCCGCTCACCTCACCCACCCACTACTGCATCCCTTAGTGACCATTTGATCCGTTTGCTTGTGCGAAGAGAGTGCCTGGCCGGGCCTGAGGCCCCCGCTGCAGGCTGGAGCAGTTTCACACTGCTGGCTGTGACCTGTGAGTGGGTCACAGAGGTGCTGCGGTGGGTCCTAGCTGGGAATTTTTAAAAAACAAAATAGAATAGAAAATATTGGAGTGTTTTGCAAACAGTAAGATTAAGTATCATTTCGTAAGACTTGTATTGCACGCATAGATGTGATTTACTGTGGTGTTGCCAGAAATGTTTGAAAACCTCGGGTAAGGGGCTTCTGGGTGGACATCCTGTGCCCAGAGGCCCCGGCCCCCCTCACTGCCCCACATCCATCTGCCCAGGTACCAGTGGCTTCCTGGTTTGACAACATGAGTGACACAGAGCTCCACGACCTCCTGCCCTTCTTCGAGCAGCTCAGCCGCGTGGATGACGTGTACTCAGTGCTCAGGCAGCCAAGGCCCGGCAGCTAGTGAGGCGCCCCGGGGGCCAGGACCTGCCCCTGACCGGTGCCCACGCCCCTCACACGTGGACTGTTCCTTAAGAAAACCCAGCGGCCGCTGCCGCCACCTCAGCGTCATGGGGAAGTGGGCCCTCCCCACCTGCCTGGCCAGGCTGTGAAAGGGGCAGCGGGCTGCACCAAGGGCGATGAGCCCCTGGGTCCCTGTGTCAGTGCCTTAGAACCTCCTCCTTCTTCTTGGGGGACCTGTGGGACCCTGCGTGCAGCTCCCCCTTTTTCTCTCTCTCTGCTGCCATGTTTCTCTGCTGCCAAATCAGGCCCCTTGGCTCTTTCTGGTTCTGCTTGGGGGAGGGGCAGGCTTCTTGCTGCCCCATGCCTTGGGCCCCCAGCCTGGGAACAGTGGACACCAAGTGCCTTGCATAGAGCCCTTTTCCCTGCCCTGTTTTCCCAGGGCCACGATCAGGTCAGCTCTTGCCCGGAACAGTCTCCAGATTGCTGCAGTCTAGCCTGGCAGGGGAGGAACCAGTCTCCGCACCTCCTCCCTTGGGACTGACACAGACCCCCACCAATCTCTGCCTAGGAGAGCAGGGAGGGAAGATCTGTTACCACTTGTGAAGGGAGCAGGGTGCGTCCTACGGGACCCCGGAGTCCAGCTTCTCTAGGCTCAGCAGCAGCTGAAGGCTGCTCTCCACGCCAAGACCTGACCCCTCACATCTGCCTTGACCACCCCAAGGCCCTGGGGCTTGGCTCCCCCAGCTCCTAGTGTGGGGGCATAGGCAAGACCCCTTTGTGGTGCCATATAAATATGTATATGTGTATATAGTTTTAGGGGAAGGGGAGAGGGGAGGGCTGGGGTAGAGATACCCCTCCTTCACCCCTTTCCTGGACCCATAAACTGGGGGGAGGGAGGGAAAGGATTTTTACATTTTTTAAACTGCTATTTTCTGAATGAAACAGGCTGGGCCAAGAAGTCCCAAGCCCTGTCTTCTGTCCCTCACACCCTCTTTGCTCCAATTATTCATTCAAAACACATTATTAGCACCTTCTCTGTGCCCAGCTCTGTGCTAGGCCCACCAGCTGAGTGTGTGGGGTCCCTGCACCTAATCAGTGCCTCTCCACCCACTCCATACTTCACCGGTGCCTTTAGGGGAGCTGTAGGAGGTGGGACCCTTCTTGTGGGGTTTGGGGGTCTCCAGGAAGCCTGGCCAAGCTGTCTCCCCTCCCCAATGCCAACCCATCCCCTGTCGACCCCAGCCTCACCCCCTGCTGGCTGGGGGCAGCTCCCAGGACATCCTGACTTCCAGCTCTGACTTCTCTATCTGGAACCCCTTCCCCCTAAATGCTGAGTGTGGAGGTCAAGGCCTTGGGCTCTCCCCAAGGCCTAACGGTTAAGGGGACCCACGTAGCAGTGCCAAGGGGGATGTCAAATGGAGATGTCATTGCCCCCCTCCCCTCAGAACTGGGGGTGGGAGGGAGGACAAGGTTGGCCTGAATCGGGTGGCCTTCCCATTTAAGTGCCTTCTCTGACTGAAAGCCCCACACTGTGACAAGAACTAAAGAGAACGCCAGACCCCCATCCCGCTTCTGTGGTCTTTGGGGGGATGTTGAAGCTGGGAGTGGTTGTGTCCCGTGAAGCCACACTCAATTCGGTGTATCTTTTGGCGGTGGAGTGGGTGGAGGGAGGGGTTGCCCTAGGTTTCGGGGCTTCAAGAGTGCAAGTGCAAGGTTAGTGCACAGCGGTGGGCGGGTCCGAGCGCCTCGCTGTACTGTTTAATTATTCTACCTCTCTTAGTCTCAGTTTCCTGACCTGCATAATGGAGAAATGCCCTCTTTGCAAGGTGGTAAATGCCTGCACGCGGAGGACTCGGTAGTATTAGCGGTAAAGCTGAGCAGCGTCCTTAGGGGAGGCCCCTGGAAGGTATTTGGAGGCGGGAGGGGTGTGGTCTCCGTCTCGGGGCAGATGGGAGGGGTTCCTGCGGCCCCAGAGCGGGGGGGGGGGGGGGGGGGGGGGGAGGGGGGCGGGGCGAGTTCCTGGTAAGCCAAGTTCATCTCCAAACGGAAGAACTTTGGCCTTGGCTGAGGCGGGCCTCCGAGGCGTCGGGAGGGAGGGGCGGGCGGAGGCGTCAAGGTCTCTGGAGGGACGGTGGGCCTGGCACTCGGTCTCTTGGACCTCCGCACCGCCTTCCCCTACCCGCCCCTCGGCGGCCTCTCAGCACCTAATAGCCGCACCCTTGCACGAGCCTCCGGCCCACTTCCTGCCTCCGCCCCTCCGGCCTTGGCAGCACTTCCTTTGCAAAACTGGGCAGCCCCAGGCCCTGGCAGGAAGTGCCCTCCCGCCCCGCCCTCTCCTGCTTCCCACGGCGGCCACTAGAGGCCTCTCTGGCCTCGCGGACGCCAACCTGCCCCCTCCCCCACCCCGGGGCCTGAAAGGGTGGGGGCCACCCATCTCCCTGGGGTGGGGCAGCCTTCCCCCTAACACACACAGACACACTGTCCCTCCCACAGTTGGTCCCTGGCCCCCCAGCTCTGCCTACCCTATCCCCTCACCCCACTCATCCCCATACCTTGTGAATCCAGCCTCAAGTGGACCTCCTCCAACCCCAGATGCTGATCTGTCCCCGAAGTCTCAGGGGGACCTGCAGTATGTGAGATAGCTCCCTCCCATCCTCTTCCCAGATGGCGCAGGAAGCGGAGCCCAGAGCTCCATCAGCAACACCAGCTCCACTCTGAGCTGGAGCCCACTCTGGCAGGGTAAATACCCAGCCCTCCCTGCCTCTGCCTTCCTCCTCCCCAGGGCACTGCCTGATTTCCTGCTCTCCCAGTAAGCACCGGGTGCCCCACCCCCACCCCCAAGATTTGCATCCCAGGGGCCTTGACAGCCAGAGAGTCACCCAGGTTCCCAGCTTTGAATGAGACCACAGTCAGCCTCTCCCCACCACCACCACCACCTACACAGCTTCACCCACATAGAGTTCAACTCAACCACATATATCCGCATTTCCAGGGTGCCAGGCACGGTGCCAGGGCCCAGGGACACCCCATGACTGGGCCATGCTTCTGCTCTCAAGGAACTCACACCCTAGTGCAGAGAAAGACACCTGAGCAGGCTAAAACCTGAAAGCCTGCAGGTGCACTGAGACAGAGAGACAGAGACAGAGAGAACACGGAAGGTGGGGAGCACAGTGGACACTTCACCCCTCCTGGGTTGGTCTGGGAGGTTTGGAAAATGCTTCCTGCTGGCTTGCATCTCAGAGGAGTTTGGGAAGGAGGAGCAAGTCAGGTAAAGGTGGCCTAAGCAAGGAGGTGCACCCGGGAAGGAAGCAGAAGCATCAGGGGCCTGCCACGGTAGGGAGTGTGGGAAATGACCATTTGGAATGGCCCACAAGGGAGGAAGGACAGGAAACGAAGCTGCAGAAAGCAGAAGAGGTCACATAATGCAGGTCTTTGGGCAGTCCAAGGGAGTGGCTTTCTTCTTGCAGGCCGTGGGTGTCATTGAGGAACACTGAACGGGAGGGCACAGTGCTCAAAGCCAGCAGGTGTACTTTAGAACCTAAACCAGGGATACGGAGGAGAACGGACAGGGAGATCACAGTCATGGTCCTGAACATGGAGGGTGAAAGCCTGAACTGAGGCAGAGGCGGAACAAAGCAAGAAGAGGGTAGAAGGGATGGATGTGAGAGAAGAGAGAAACTTGGTGGGAAGCTATGGCTGGCTGGCTTTGGGGGTGGGGGCAAGGATGGCCTGGAGGGAAGAAGGCTTTGGAGATGTCAGCTGTGAAAATGTATCTAACGGAGCCTGGTATGGGCAGATATTCACTATTTGCTTGTTACACACACAGGAGTAGAGGGTGTAGGGCAACAGGCACCAGATAAAACGCTGCTGGCAGGGGTGTGAGCTGGTGCAACCCACTCAGAGAATGATTTGACGGTCAACATTATTTTTTAAATGTTTTTATGTTTTATGTTTTTGAGAGACAGAGCACAAGAAGGGGAGGAGCAGAGAGAGAGGGGACAGAGGATCTGAAGCAGGCTCCTCACTGTCAGCAGAGAGCTCCATGAGGAGCTCGAACTCACAAACCATGAGATCATGACTTGCACCAAAGTCGATCACTCAACCAAATGAGCCACCAGGCGCCCCTTAAAATTATTTTTTAAATGCAGATACTCTGATCCAGCAATTCCACTTTTAGGAATTTATGCTGTATATAGAATATATGAACATAAGGGTGTTAATTGCATCCTTGTTTGTAATAGCAAAACACTTGAAATAACCTAAGTGTCCATCAGTGAGGGACTGGTTACATATTGCTCTATCACAGAGAACACCATGCAGCCTTGAAAAACAATAAGTTGGAACTACTCAAGCAGATATAGGATGATCTCCAAGACAGACAGCCGGTAAATGAAACTATTAAAATCGAGTTCTAACAATGGTGATCGTGTATTCCCACAAAGCAGATGTATAAAAACAGACACAAACATATGCGTACTTTGGGAATGCTAGCTGGTGCAGCCGCTCTGGAAAACAGTATGGTGGTTCTTAAAAAACTAAAAATAGAACCACCCTATGACCCAGCAATTGCACTACTAGGCATTTATCCATGGGATACAGGTGTCCTTTTCGAAGGGACACATGCACCCCCATGTTTATAGCAGCACTATCAACAATAGCCAAAGAATGGAAAGAGCCCAAATGTCCATCGATGGATGAATGGACAAAGAAAATGTGGTAGGGCACCTGGGTGGCTTAGTTGGTTAAGCGTCCGACTTCAGCTCAGGTCATGATCTCACGGTCCATGAGTTCAGGCCCCACGTTGGGCTCTGTGCTGCCAGTTCAGAGCCTGGTCCCTGCTTCAGATTCTGTGTCTCCCCCTCTCTCTGCCCCTCCCCTGCTCATGCTCTATCTCTCTCTGTCTTAAAAATAAAGAATTAAAAAAGTTAAAAAAAAATGTGGTATGCACACACACACATACACAATAGAGTATATATGTGTTGTGTATATATATATATACACACACACACAAATATATATATATATATACACACACACAATGGAGTATATATGTGTTGTGTATACACACACACACACACACACACACACAATGGAGTATTACTTGGCAATCAAAAAGAATGAATTCTTGCCATTTACAACTACATGGATGGAACTGGAGGGTATTATGCTAAGTGAAATTAGAGAAAGACAAAAACGATATGACTTCACTCATATGAGGACTTTAAGAGACAAAATAGATGAACATAAGGGAAGGGAAACAAAAGTAATATAAAAACAGGGAGGGGGACAAAACAGAAGAGACTCATAAATATGGAGAACAAACTGAGGGTTGCTGGAAGGGTTGTGGGGGTGGGTGGGCTAAATGGATAAGGGGCATTAAGGAATCTACTCCTGAAATCATTGTTGCACTATGTGCTAATTTGGATGTAAATTTTTAAAAATAATAAAAAAATTTTGTCATAAAATAAATAAATAAAAGTTCTTTTTTTAAATAAACCATTTTGAGCCTTAAAAAAAATATATGCAAGGGCGCCTGGGTGGCTCAGTCGGTTAAGCGGCCGACTTCGGCTCAGGTCATGATCTCGCGGTCCGTGAGTTCGAGCCCCGTGTCGGGCTCTGTGCTGACCGCTCAGCTCAGAGCCCGGAGCCTGTTTCAGATTCTGTGTCTCCCTCTCTCTCTAACCCTCCCCCGCTCATGCTTTGTCTCTCTCTGTCTCAAAAATAAATAAACGTTAAAAAAAAAAAAAAAATATGCATACTTTCTTGCACTTTCTTATCCTCCAGTCGGGTACACAAGAAATGAGAGCTGCTGCTAGTCCTGGGGAGCAGGGCTGGGGGACTGGGTGGAAGTCATCTAAGAGGAGAAGGACACATTTTATTATACATCTGATTCGAATTATTTTACCAGGTATATTTATTAACTTTAAAAAATAAATTATTTTAGGGGTGCCTGGGTGGCCCAGTTGGCTAACTGTCTGATTTTGGCTCAGGTCATGATCTTGCTGTTGGTGAGTTCAACCCCCACATCAGGCTCTCTGCTGTCAGTGCAGACCCTGCTTCGAATCCGAATCCTCTGTCCCCCTCTCTCTTCTCCTCCCCCACTCATGCAAGGTCTCTCTCTCTCTCTCAAAAATAAACTTTAAAAAATTATTTTAAAAATTAAAAAATAAAACTCAGTTTAAAACTTAAAACACAGCTTCCTAAATATAATGTCAAAGATAGAAATCATAAATTCCATTTCTTTCCTTCAACATTCATCACATGCCTACAGTGTACCAGGCACTAGGATTCAACAGCGAGCACAACAGACACTGTGGGGAAATCAGACATTAAAAAAGTACAGAAGTAATATTACAAAAGAAGAAAAAGGGGTGCCTGGGTGGCTCAGTCGGTCGAGCGTCCGACTTTTGATTTCAGCTCAGGATCCCACGGTTGTAGGATCGATCCCCTGAGTAGAGACTGCTCGGGATTCTCTCTCTCCCTCTGCCCCTCTACCCCACTCTCTCTCAAAATAATAATAATAATAATAATAATAATAATAATAAAAGAAATAAAAAGTGGTAAATAAAGAAATAAAAATGTTTGTGCTTCTAATACCAAACTGTCACCCCAAGATGACTTCTCATTGCAAAGGAGGGAACGTGCCTTTACAGTGGGGATATCTGGCAGTCACCATTGTCACCAAGGGGTCAAACTTCACACCACTCATGCTAGGACAACGTGACGTTTTATACCTCCTAATGCCACGCAATGTGAAACAGCAACACCTTTGCCCGTGCTACTCAAAATGGGGTCTGTGGACCGGCGTGGCGACATCGCTGAGGAACCTGTTAGGAATTCAGAGTCTCAGGTCCTAGACCTATTGAATCAGAATCTGCACTTTAAATAGATTCCCAGGTGATTCTTATAATATTACAGTTTGAGAAGCACTGACCTTTTTCAAGTATCCTTGAAAAGAGTGTTTAACCAGAACCCAGTCAAGACTTTAGATGTACTTTCGGTTTGTGGGAAATACAGGGGAAAGAGGAACAAATTAAGTAACACACAAAGAAAGATTCAGACAAATCCACAGTGTGAACACACAACAGGGCATCTGTCCTGGACTCAGGTAGGTCAATATAAAAAAAAAAATTGGAAGACTGTTCTAGATTTACAAAATACTGAAGAGTCATAACACTCAAAGGAAATGCATGATCTTAATTTGATCATGCGTCAGTAAAACCAGCCGTCAGAGTCGTCGTGGGGACAATTGGTGAAATTTTAACTGTGGACTAGATAGACGATATTAGAAATTATTCTCAGATGTGAAAATCATATTACAGTTTTGGAGAATGTCCTCATTCTTAGGATATGTGTGATAAATATTTTGGGCTCAAGTATCATGATCTACAAATTACTTCCAAGTATAATTACTTTCACTAATTCTTGAATCCATGAGTGTTTATTATTGTACTATTGTACTATTATTTATGTGTTTCTATTTGTTTGACATTTGCCATAATAAAGAAATTGGAAATGATTTTTTTTAAAGGGGCACCTGGGTGACTCAGTCGGTTAAGCATCCGACGTCGGCTCAGGTCATGATCTCACAGCTCATGAGTTCCAGCTCCGCAACAGGCTCTGTGCTGCCAGCTCAGAGCCTGGAGCCTGTTTTCAATTCTCTGTCTCTCTCTTTCTCTGCCCCATCCCTGCTCATGCTCAGTTTCTCTCTCTCTCTCTCTCTCAAAAATAAATTTCAAAAAATTTTTTTAATTAAAAAAAAAAAAAACATATGTTCTCCCAATAGGAACCCTCGTGCATTGTTGGTGGGAATGGAAACTGGTATAGCCATTGTGGGAAACAGTATGGAGGTTCCTCAAAAAATGAAACATTGAACTACCCTATGATCCAGTAATCACGCTGCTGGGTATTTACCCAAAGAATATGAAAACACTAATTCAAAGGGATCCCTATGTTTATTGCAGCATTACTTACAATAGCCAAATTATGGAAGCAACCTAAGTGTCCATCGATAGATGAATGGGTCAAGAAGATGTGGTATATCTATACAATGGAATACTATTCAGCCATAAAAAGAATGAAATCTTGCCATATGCAACCACATGGATGGAGCTAGAAAGTACAAATGTGAAGTAAGCCAATCAGAGAAAGACAAATACCATGATTTCACTCACATGTAGAATTTAAGAAACAAAACAAATGAACAAAAGGAAGACAAAAGGAGACAAACCAAGAAACAGACTCTCACCTATAGAGAACAAACTGATGATTACCAGAGGAGAGGTGGGTGGGTCGATGGGTGAGATTGGTGAAGGGGAGTAAGAATCCACTTATCCACTTATCCTTATCCTTGGTGAGCACCAAGTAGGGTGTAGAATTGTTGAATCACTATATTATACACTTGAAACTAATATAACACTGTATGTTAACCACACTGGAATTAAAATTAAAAAACAAACAAACAAAACATATATTCTCCCCAAAATCTTGAGGTTAAATTAAAAGGCAAGAAGCAAACTGGAGAAAAATACAGCATTAATGACAGGCAGGTTACCAAACTTAATACATCATACATGTAAACAACGAACTCAACAAATTAATAAAAAATTCGCAAAAGAAGACATAGCCAATAGGTATATTTTTAAGCGGTCTATTTCACTGGTAATCAAAATAACATAAATCAACGCACACAATGATTTTTCTTTTTGGTGATCAGACCGACGAGAGATTTTCTTAAAAAGCCGGAGCCCAGTGCTGGAGAGGACGTGGAGGAACAGACACTCTTCTGTGCTGCAGGTGGTACTAGAAATTAATGGGACTTTTCTGGAGGCCGATTTGCCTGTTCTCATCTTCGATCCAGCAGTCCCAGTTTTAAGAAAGAAAGAATAAGGGATATAATCGAATGGTAAAGATACTCACCACAGCATTCTTTGTAGTATAAAATAAATGGATGTAATTTGGAAGTCCAACAAAGAACTATCGGTTATATAAACTATGCTATCTACTTCGTGGATTGCCGTGAGATGATTCAAATGCAGTCATGGGGGGCCTGGATGGCTCAGTCAGTTAAGCGTCCAACTTTGGTTCAGTTCACTATCTCACGGTTCGTGGGTTCGAGCCCTGCGTCAGGCTCTGTGGGGACAGTTCCGAGCCTGAAGCCTGCTTCGGATTCTGTGTCTCCCTCTCTCTCTTCCCCTCCCCCACTCTCTCTCTCTCAAGAAATAAACATTAAAAAATTATATATATATATATATATATATATATACACACACACACACATACAATCATAAAATGACATATAACCTGTCACAGTAAGGATAGATGGAAAAATAGATACATGTAGATATTATATACATAGAGTGTACACACACATTATGTACTGAAAAATGAAAAACCTACTTCAAAATAAATCACTAACTGATTTATTTGTAGATTATTTCTGTAGTGAAATTATAAACAAGTTTTTTCTTCCCTTCTCGCTCGTCTGTACAACTGAATGAACATAGACTCCTTTTTAGGCACAAAAGATATTCTTTAAAAACAAAGTACTCCCCAAAAAAGGTTAAAAATATATAAATAAAAAACCAAAGTAGAACCTGCCGTGTCTTTACTCCTTTTCCCAGACTGGGCACGAGCATGCTCACACGTGCTCATGTGCGTGCACACACACAGACAGCGGGTCTCCAGAACTCCTGGGAAGGTGTGGTCAGGAGGAGGGGCTGCCCTCACCCAGCCTGCTTCATCTCGCCCTCCAGAGGACCAGGTTCAGAAGGCCGGAGAGTTTCCGCATGGGCGGGAGGCTCGGGGGCAGCCGCCCGAGGTGCTGAGTTTGCAGGCAAAGCCAACTTCAGAGCAAGACCCACAACCGAAAGGGCTGTGCTTCTTTCCAGTCCTCAAGGAGATGGGCCCCCTAGGATCAGGGGTCGGAAATCGAAGCCTTTGGCATCTGGGAGAAAGTGGCAGAGCAGAGTCCAAAGACACTGGTTTATGGCAGCTAATAAAAAGTCCAGGTGGAGCCAGCGCCCTTGAAACAGGGCGGGTGGGGGGGGGGCAGATAGGGAGAGCACCTGTGCCCCCTCTAAGAAGTGTCATGCCCAGTGAAAGAGACCTCTAGGGGTGCCAGGGTGCCCATCTGTCCAGGAGGGGCCGCAAGTGTGAACCCCCCCCCCCCCACCCCCCGCCCCACTGCACTGTGAGCCATTCTCCCGGGGAAGGAGGGAGGACAGCTGAGCCTCGTTGTCTGGGTTGGTAGGAGGAAGGGTCCAGGCTCCCCTGCCTTTCCTGGCTGGTGCTGTCCACCTGCAGTGAAGGCCTGGGCCTTGGGCAGAAACGTACCCTATCCCTGGGAGTGTGCTCACTGGGTGTCAGGGGTGGGGCACATTGGCTCCTGCTGTCAGGCTGTCGCTGGCTCCGCTGGCTCCCAGGGACCAGCGTCCTTGGCGGGCACCTGCGTCCCCACCCCCTCACCCATTCTCACTCTCTCTGGGGCCCTATCTTCCCTTATATGGTGAAGGCAGTTCCTAAGGGGGGGGGGGTGGTGGGGACAAAGGTCGCTCTCCTGCAGCCAGCTTGCCACAACTCCCTGAGACCTCCCAGGTGGCAGCTGCCTCCCCCTGACAGGTAAGGCAACCCTGCCGGACACACCAGACGGACACGCTCGGACGGGACGGTAGGTGCAGGAGAGGACGGGACAAGGGCCCCTGCTTCTTGCTGGCAGCCTGGGGCTTCCTGTAGCACCTTGGAGCGGACGTGAGGGAGAGGCTTGGCACTCTGGAGCGTCTGGAAAGAGCAGGGAGCCCAGTGTGGCTTCCTGGGCCTCCAAGGAAAGAACTGTACAGGCTCCACTCCAGGCAGCTGCTCTTTCAGACTCGCACCTGCCGTTAGCACCCACCTGACTTCAAGTGTCAGCCATCCCGGATTGCCCTCAATGGGGAGATTCTGGAGACACTGGGCTTTTAGATTTAAAACTTGGATACTCCTGGGCAAACTGGGACTAGCTGGTCGCTCTAATCCCATTCTGCCACCCCCTTCCTGCACCTCACCCCATCTCTTTGCATATTTGTTCCTCATATGAAATGGTTTCTTTCTTTGTGCGGTCATTCCCCCTGACACTCCTGGGGCCTCGGGGCTCCTGCATCCTAGGGCGTGAGCAACAGCCATCAGGAATTGAATGGGCAAAGGCAGAGAGAGGCAGGGGGCTGGTGAGGCAGGGCCCTTTTGGCCCCAGTCCATGCTCCCCGGCCACCCTAGCATGCCCTTCTGTCCCCAGGTCCAGTCCTCTGGCCTTACCAGCCACTGTGGCCCCATTCAGCTGAAATGGGGAGGAAAAGAAGTGGGAGCCAAGTCCAGACCAGGGTCTTGGGATGTACTGACCACCTCTTCCCACAAAGCCTGCAAAGACATTCTCAGGGCTTCGAGAGACAGAGTCTGTAGGATGGGATGCTGGGTTGTGTCCTCTCTCCCTGCTCTCATGGGCCTGGGGAAGCAGGAGGGTGTCCTGGGTTTCAGGAACGGCCATACCCCTGTCCAGTTCAGACCCGCATGACTGGGGACTGAGAGCCGGGATGACAGCATCCCGCAGCTCTCTGGAGCTGGAACCCTGAGGACAGGACAGCAATTAGAAAATGAAAGGTGGGACCTGGATGGAGCAGGAGCCCTAACTCCCGCCAGGGCTCCAACATGGTCTACCCCTTCCATCCTACAATTTCGTCTTTAAGTTTTATGAATATTTGTTGAGCATCTACTATGGGGGCTACGCAGACCAACTGTCTAGGTCTTTGACCTCGGAGACCTGGGATTTATAAACAGATCCTTTCATTGCCATGTGGTCAGGGCGCCAAGAGAGGCACAGGTCCAGGATGCTCTGGTGCCCTCGAGGAAGGGCCTCATCTAGCCTGAGGATTCTGGGAAGGTCTCCTGGAAGAAATGAGACCTAAACTGAGTCTAGAGGAGCATCTAAGTGTGAGCCTTGTGAAGACAGGTGGGGAGGCCATTGGGTAAAGGGAAGAACAGGAGCACAAGGACATGGCAGGGAGGGGGAGAAGGCGCCTGGGGGGCAGGGCATCACTAGAAGGCAGCTGTGAGCAGAGAGGGAGGGGGGTGTGGCAGGGGGCAGATAGGAGAGAGATTCTGGTGGAACAGAGGGGCAGGAGAGGGAGGGGTCCAGGGTGTTGCACACATAGCCGTATCTGGGGTCTGGGAGTAGTGGTGCCCTTCCTCAAATTGGGGGCAGAAAATACTGGGGATCAGGAGTGAGGGGGGCAGCCAGAGAACTCAAGTTGAAGGAGAAGGAGGCACACATCCAGACCTGGGGCCATGCTGTGCGTGTCGTGGGTAGTGAGGAGCCCACATCCCTCCCACCAGGAAGGGAGAGACAGTCTCTCTGGGGAGAGCCCACCAGGGTTGGGGGGGGGCAGAGGCATCTGCTCTGACCAACATGGATAGGAGCAGGAGCAGGGCAGTATCTGTGGGGATACCCTTGCGGTATGAGTATACCGCTCAGGGCCATCCCCTTTCCCCCGATCCCTGGCCCAGTGGAGGTTCCCCCTCCCCAGTTCAGGCTGCTGGAAGTTCCAAATCTAGGGGGAGGAGCATGCTGGCCTTTTCAAGTCCCTGCTCCCCCAAATGTCCACTCATCTGATGGGCAGGAAGTGTCTCTTCCTGTCTACCCTCCATCCTCTTGCTGTTCACCCCTAAAAATCAGAGCCTGTCCCTAGAGATCATCTAATTGACCGCCTCCCACATCATAGATGAAGAAACAGGGCTCATGTTCATACAGCTAGTGGGTGTCAAAGAGTCCGTCTCAGAGAAAGGAAGATGTAGGCCAAGGTGGCAAATGAAATAACACAGAAAACATTTTTCTCCTTTGTACCAAAACTGGTCCTACTGACCCAGGTGTCCTGGGAGCCCTGGGGTCTCTGTCGGTTGAGAAATATCTCACAAAGGGGCCATGGCCAACAGGGCATCAGACAGGGCCCAGGCACAAGGGGCTCCTAAAGGCACATGGAAGGTGACCCGACATAGCCATGATCTGCCAGAAGGGCCGCTAATCAGAGGCTGGGCAGGGAGACCTTGCCCCAAACTCCAGAATGCCCGGGAGAGAGGTCACCCCTCAGGACTCAGAAGAGGGAGTTTCCCAACAGTAAAATGCCAGGTCATTGTTCCAAGAGGTGATTCAGAGTCAAGGTGCCATGAGAGATTAGATAGCGAGGTTTCAGGCTGACAGCTTGTGAGGCCTGACCCTCTAAGCCACACGACCTTTCATTTATTGTTCATCAGTTCCAGGAGCATTCCTGGAGGGCAAATCTGTGCCAGGCTGGGTGGTAGGCTCAGTGGGGAATGGGGGTGGCCTCCAGCCTGATAGGGAGAGGCAGGAAACCAGGGAGGAGAATCACTGGAGGCAAGCCGTTCTCTGCCCTCACTCATATCAGAATCTCTGGGAAGTTTTAAAAGCACCCATGCTGTGCTCCCAAAAGTCAGAAAATAAAGTACCCATGCCTGGGCCTGCACCCAGCCTAATTAAATCAGAATCCCTGGGGATAGACCTGAGGAGCAGCAAAGCATTGGTATCATTTAAAAGCTCCCTAGGTGATTCTGATGAGCAGCTGGAGTGGAGAACAGAGCTACGGGTGAAAATGGAAAGAGCCATAAAAGATACCATAAAAGAAGCTTGGCAAGGGGAGGTTTCTTTCAGTTCGGTGGCTGGAGCCTGGTTCACACTGGAGAGTTCACTCTGTCATTCACTCACTCATCCATCCACCCATCCATCCATCCATCCATCCATTCACTCAGCAAAATGCCCACATGGTTTTAGACGCTAGGGATTTAGTACTGAACCAACAAACATGGTCCCTCTCCTTGTAGGATCTCCTTGGGCACCACCAGAACAGTGACTGAGGGGTGTTTGGGGGCAGCCAGGAAGGAACAGGAAGCCGCTGCACAGACTTTTTCTATTGTGGTAAAATACACATAAGATTTACCATTTTAACCACTTTATACAAGTCAGTGGCATTCAGTACATTCACAACATTGTCCAGCCATCACCACGGTCTAGTTCCAGAATTCTTTCATCATCCAGATGGAAACTCTAGTAGGCATCCCCCCTTACCCCTCCCTCCAGCCCCTGACAACCACTGCTCCACTTGCTATGTGTATGGATTGGCCGGTTCTGGATGGTTCATAAAAATGGACTCATCAATACATGGCCTTTTGTGTGTGGTTCCTTTCACCAAGCGTAATGTATTCAAGGGTCATTTGTGTTGCAATGTGTATTAGCCCTTCATTCCTTTTCATGGCTGAATAATATTCCATTGTGGGGATATAGACCGCCTTTTGTTGATGGACATTTGGACTGTTTGTACCTTTTGGTTATTGTGAGTAGAGCTGCTATGAATTTCAAGTTCCAGTTTTTGTTTGAACACCTGTTTTTTCTTGGGGTACATACCCTTTTGGGCCCTCATTTATTCTTTGCTTTCCTTTTAAAAAATTTTTTTTAAATTGGGGGCACCCTGGTGGCTCAGTCAGTTAAACTCGGGTTCAGCTCAGGTCAGTTCGTGAGCCCACATTGGGCTCTCTGCTGTCAGCTCAGAGCCTGCTTTGGATCCTCTGTCTCCCTCTCTTTCTGCACCTCCCCAGCTCATGTTCTCAATCTCAAGAATAAAAATAAACGTTAAAAATTTTTTTTTAATTTTTAGTTTAGAGAGAGAGCACAAGCAGGGGAGAGAGGGCAGAGGGAGAGAGAGTGAATGTTAAGCAGGCTCTCTGCTGAGCATGGAGCCCAACATGGAGATTGATCCCAAGACTCTGGGATCATGACCTAAGCCGAAATCAAGAACTAGACGCTCAACTGACTGAGTCACCCAGGTGCCCCTGCTTTCCTTTTTTTTTTTTTTTTTTTAAGTCCGTATGAATTTTTTTCAGTCAGCATGGCTTTGATAAAAAAAATTCTTAAAAAGAAAAATTGTTTGGGGCTAAACAAAGGGCCTTGAATGGAAAGCTAAAGAGTGAGGGCTTTATTCAGTAGGTAATAGGGAGTCAGGGTAGGGGTTTGAGCAAGAGAGTGACAAGATCAGAGTTGGGTGGGAAGACTGGACGCTGGGCCCTTGGCCAATCAGGGCCCAGGGTGGAGCGCCAACCCCTCCCCTCCCCAAGTTCCTGAGCCCTGGCCTCCTGGTGGTGTTGGGAGCTCTCTGGGGCTGTGCTGGAAGGGCAGCTCCTGAAACCCAGGGCGCTCCCAGCTCCTCAACCCTTGTTCCCGCGTCTCCCTCCCCTAGGCTCCTCACCATGACCACACTGAGCGCCCAAGTCAAAGGCTCCCTCAACATCACCACCCCAGGGGTGCAGATATGGAGGATCGAGGTGAGGCCTGCCTGGGTGTGTGTGTGGGCAAGGGGGGCGGGGGGCCTGCAGGCTGGGATGGAGGGAGGGAAGGAGGGAGCCTGAGATTACTCTGTCCTCAAATCCTGCCCTCTGATGTGCGAGCCCCTGCTGCCTGTCCCCAGGGCCACCCTCCTCCTGCTCCTATTCCTCCTCCTATGGTCACATCCCTTCTTCTGGTCCACTTCCTCAGGCCCTCCTCCTGCTGGTTCTTCACCTCTCCCAGCTCTCCCTGGGGTCAAGGGAGGCGGGGCAGCTGGGGGTTCTGGGTGGTCCGGGGCAGCCCTTCTGAGCTCCTTCCTCTCCCTAGGCCATGAAGATGGTGCCTGTTCCTTCCAGCACCTTCGGCAGTTTCTTCGATGGTGACTGCTACATAGTCCTGGCTGTGAGTGCGGGCGGGTGCCAGAGGGGCCCGAGCAGACAGCAAAGCCCACTGTGGCATTAGGGAGGAAACCTGAGGCTAGGGGCAATAAGGAGGGCTGGCCGGGCTTCACCCCTAGACAGTATTCACTGGGTGGGCCCAGGTGCCCAGCCTTTGGTAGCTCTGCAGGGTCAGAGATATAAGAGGCTCTCCCTGCCCTTGGTCACTGAGCTCCCAGGTGAACGTCTTTGAATGTACAGTCTTGGGGACGCTCTGAGCCAGCGGGATGTCACCCGACCTCAGGTGCACATTTCCGGAATCCATAGTCCCCTTCATGCTGCCACCTTGGTTTTTGCCACATCCTGTACGATTAATGCATTTTTATCTTTCCTTACACTGACTCGCTTTTGAAATTTAAATCTATTGACTAAAAACATAACTCTACATCAGTACCATAAGTGGAAAGCGGTGTCCCATGTCAAAAGCAGAAAGTAGCTATACAGTTTTTACATAATCATTTCCTATGTACATTTGTACACCCCAGTTCATCACCTCATAGACCTGTGATGGTCCATACACATCACTTGGGACGATGCTGCTATGTGCAACCCACTTATTTCCAAGACCCAGAGGGAAAGCCACTCGCCCGATGTCTCAGCGAGTCTGTGGCAGAGCTGGGGCCATTACTCACGGTTCCTGACCACCAGTGCCGTGCGCTTCCTGGATACCAAGCTCACCTGTGGCCCAGGCCCCTTGTGTGTGACAGACCATGCAAAGCAGGGAGGCGGGGAGAGGGCTGTGGGAGCCCAGGGCCTCGGGCACACTGCACCTCCCCTCTCCCTAGATCCACAAGACGGGCAGCAGTCTGTCCTATGACATCCACTACTGGATTGGCCTGGCCTCGTCCCAGGACGAGCAAGGGGCGGCTGCCATCTACACCACACAGATGGACGACTTCCTCAAGGGCCGGGCCGTCCAGCACCGCGAGATCCAGGGCAACGAGAGTGAGGCCTTCCGAGGCTACTTCAAGCAGGGCCTCGTGTATGGAGGGGTGCACTGCTGGCGGGGAGTGGGGCCTGGGCTGGGGAGGGAGGCTGAGGCTGTCGGGGAGCTTGTGAGGGGGACCCACCATGGGCTTTTGGTGATTTTCGTTCTTTCCACTTCCCCACCCCCATTTCTGTTGCTGCCCTGTCCTTGGTCTTCACCCCTCTGAGTGTCTTTGGCTGCCCTAGGGGCTGTTCGGCAATTAGGTGCACCATGAATTTTCATAAATCAACCCCTGTTTGAATGTCCTGGAGAGCTCAGTGCCAAAGGAGGCCTTCCAGGGCCTCACGGTCAAGTCTTCCCTCTGGCCAACGGGCAAATAACTGCTCCTCCATTCTCTAAAGCAGGACTTTCCCACTGAAAACCCAGGTATCTAGCTTTTCTTGAAAAGTCTGAAGCTCTGGCCTTTGGGCTTTTCCCATGGAAACACGGTCAAGAGCCATGTTGCTACTGACCAGTAGGATAGGCCAGAAGCTCTCCGGTTAGCCACAGTCCCCACCCCTCCCTTTGGTCTTGTTCCTCTTCTTCCTACACTTCTAGCAACAGTCCGCCCCTTTGGCATTTGAGCTGCCACCTCTCCTGTCTTAGTGTCCTTGGGCTGCCCTAACAAAATACCGTAGAGTGAGTAGCTTAAACAACAGAAATTAATGTTCTCACAGTTCTGGAGGTTGGGAAGTCTAAGATCAAGGTGCCAGCTGATTTGGTTGCTGGTGAGAGCCCACTTCCTGGCTTGCAGACAGCCACCTCCTCACTATGTCCTCGCATGGTGAAGAGAGTGAGCAAGCTCTCTGGTGTCTCTTCCTATGAGGACACTAACCTCATCACGGGGGCCCCACCCTCAGAACCTCATCTAAACTGTATCATGGGGCACCTGGGTGGCTCAGTCCGTTAAGCCTCTGACTTCAGCTCAGGTCATGATATCATGGCTCATGGGTTCGAGCCCTCTATCAGGTTCTGTGCTGACAGCTCAGAGCCTGGAGCCTGCTTTGGATTCTGTGTCTCCCTCTCTCTCTGCCCCTCCCCCACTTGTGCTCTCCCTCCCTCTCTCTCTCTCTCTCTCTCTCTCTCTCTCAAAAATAAGCATTAAACAAAATTAAACTGTATCAAAATCTACTACCTCTCAAAGGCCCCTCTCCAAATACCATCACAGTGGGGTTAAGGCTTCCATACATGAGTTTGGGAGAGGACACAATTCAGTCCACAGCCTCTCTCCTCTTCCCCTCCACTGTGGTCCCCATCCTTGGAGTCCCGTTCTGTCCTTCCACATTTCCACATTACTACGCACCCGTCTTAGTGGGCCTCTCAGCAGGGCAGGGAGGCAGTGAGTGAGGCATCTAGGGTGCAAACTGTGGGCTCCTGAGATACCTCGCGCACCTCAGCCTAGTCCCAGGCCCAGCCCTCAGGTGGCCCCAGTGGCAGCGGGCACCCGGGCTCTGTCACACCTCCCAGCCCACTCCCTTGGGTCAGCTCCCTCTCTTCTCAGGATCCAGAAGGGAGGCGTGGCTTCTGGCATGAAGCAAGTAGAGACCAACTCCTACCAGGTCCAGCGGCTGCTGCATGTCAAGGGCAAGAGGAACGTGGTGGCCGGAGAGGTGGGCATCAGCCAGGGCCCTGGCGTGTGACCTCCTGTCCTCCCTACCCGCTCCTCCCCGCCCCCCCGCCCCCGGGTGCCGGGCAGAGGCCCAGGAGGGGTGAGGTGGGGAAGACATGATGGACTGTGGAAAGTATCTGAATAGAGGCCACACCTGCCCTCTGGCGCTCCAGGTGGAGGTGTCTTGGAAGAGTTTCAACCGTGGGGATGTTTTTCTCCTGGACCTGGGGAAGCTTATCATCCAGTGGAACGGGCCGGAGAGTAACTGCATGGAAAGACTCAAGGTAAGCCCCGCCCATGCACCGCCCCACTCCTCATCCCACCCTGCCCTCACCTGCCCCTGCACACCTGCCCCTCTCCTACCAATTGAACTCGCCAGACCTCTGTTGCCAGTACCACACCCCCCACCCCCAAACCAGCCCAGTCTCCAGGTCTCAGCTGACTGCCCTGGATGGTGTGTTGGAAGGTAGATCTGAGTCTCCTTGTGTATGTGGAGAGGCATGCATGTTGGGATATGGGTGTGTGTGTTCTCATGGCTGATCCACTGAGGTTTAATACATCCCTGCTGTGCGGTAGACCCTGTGCCAAACGTCAGGGAGCCAGTGGTGAAGGAAATGGGCAGAGCACCTCCCTGGGTCTGGCCGTCAAGTGGGGGAGACCGACAGGAAGAGGGTAATTGAGAGGTGAGGGGTGGGGGTGGCAGTGGGGGTTCTGGAAAGACTTCTGAGAGGAGGTGGGGTGGGGCCGGAAGAAAGTGGCTGGTTAGGGGTCTGCCAGCAGAGCCAGAGCACAAGATGGGGATTACAGGGAGTTTGGAGAACAGAGACCTTGGAGAAAGCCTCGCTCGCAGGGCATGTTACACGGCCAGAAGGCTGAGTAAGAGGCTCGGGTTTTGTTCTCGGTGCCCAGGAGGCCACCGAAGGTTATTCTGACTTCTGAGTGGAGAAGGGGTGTGGGGGCTGTGGGGACGCAGGGCGCCCTGTGGCCATCTGGGTGAGGATGGGAGGAGGCGCCCTGGCCCCTTGGACAGGAAAGAGGGATCCACACACATTATGTGGGTGGCGATGGGGCTGAGGAGAGAGGAGCGTTGCACTTGAGCAGATGGGGTCCCGTTGCCCGAAACGAGCAAGACCAGGAGCAACAGATTGGGGGAGGAGCTCAAGTTCAGTTTGGGGCATCTTCGTGGATAACGTGAGATGACAGCAGGGAGCTGGGCTGGAGACAGAAATACGGCCTCCGCAGTCTGCAGAAGCCCAGGGCCTGGGGCTGAAATGCCGGTACCCAGAGGTACACAGACATTGGGCTGAGGAGGGGGAGCCAGGGTGTGTGTGAGTGTGCGTGCACATGTGGGCACATGAGGAAGTGTGTGCACGTGTGTGTCTCTTCGTGAGCACACGTGGACTGTCCACCCTGGGGGTGTGTGTGTCTCCGTGTGAGGACGGTTGTCTCCGTGTGTGTGTGAGCACACGTGAGGCCATGCGTGCACGTGTGCATGGGTGCACATGCGAGCTCACTTTGGGGCAAAAAGACCGAGAGCTATGAGAGCCAGGGCTCAGCTCTCGTCCAAAACTATGAAGTAAAATCACAAGTTTCAAACGCACCCCAAACCCCCTCTTGCCAACGAGAAACCTGCTTTCCCCATGGGGTTCACTTGGTCTCCTCACATGTACCTTAAAAGCCTGGTCCCCCCTGCCCCTGGTCACCAGGGTAAAAGCAGGCAGGCACCTCACCCCTTGGGGCCATGGCAGGGTGGGCTGGGCTCTCCCGGCATGGTGTGGGGTGGCGGACACGGCCCTGTCCCCCACCAGCCTTCATGGGTCACCGGGGTCTCCCTGCAGGGCATGAACCTGGCCAAGGGGATCCGAGACCAGGAGCGGGGCGGGCGCAGTTACGTGGGCGTGGTGGACGGGGAGAACGAGAAGGAGACCCCGAAGCTGATGGAGATCATGAACCACGTGCTGGGCCAGCGGAGGGAGCTGAAGGCCGCGGTGCCCGACAAGGTGGTGGAGCCGGCACTCAAGGCCGCCCTCAAGTTGTACCAGTGAGTGTCCAGCTGGGCTCTTCGTGGGTGCGGGGGCTCCCTGGGGGCAGGGCACCTGGGTGACAGCTGTGAGAACCCCGCTCGTCTATGCTGTGCCCTTCGTCCTGCAGCGTGTCTAACTCAGAGGGAAAGCTGGTGGTTACAGAAGTTGCCACGAGGCCACTCACCCAAAACCTGCTCAGTCACGAGGTGAGAGGGTCTGGAGACCCCCAGCCCCACCGCCTGTCCCCCTGCACCCAGCCTGCTCTCCCCCCAAGCAGGTGAAGCGCTGGGGGCCTGGGGCTGGCCTGGAGGGAAGGAGTCAGTTTTGTGCCTGAGACTCTGTAGCCCCGCCCCGCCCGCACCCTCAGGCTCCCACCCTGGGTCTTTCTCTCCCACCTGTAGGACTGTTATATCCTGGACCAGGGGGGCCTGAAGATCTATGTGTGGAAGGGGAAGAACTCCAACACCCAGGAGAAGATGGGGGCCATGAATCAGGCACTGGTGGGCATGGGGATCGGCGGGGGGAAGGGGAGAGAAACAGATATAGCAGGGAGAGAGAAGGGGGATCAGACTGGGCGTCCCACCAGGCAGAGGCCTCCAAAGCTCTGGGCCCAGCTCAGCTGGGGGTGCTGAGGGTCTGCTCTGTAGCTCCCTGCGGGGGTCGCTGCCTGCCACCAGGGGCCCACCAACAGGCAACCTGGGGGCCTCCTCAGGATGTGAGCTCCCACCTCAAGCTCAGTTCAGAGAAAGGAGGGAGAAATGGAAGCTGACCTTTTTACAAGAGGGGATCGGGTCAGCAGGAGGCTGGGGCTAAGTCAGAGTTTGGGGTCATTACTGGGGTTGGAGTCAATAACCCTAGCTGGTTTGGGGTCAGAGTGAGAATGGGGATTGGGCTCAAGGTTGGAGATGGCAGCTAGGGGTCAGGGTCAGAACTGAGGTCTCATTTGGTTTTGGGGTTGAGGCCAGAGCAGGCCTTAGCTTTGGGTCAGCCCTGGGACTGGGGTTGGGTTCTAGTTTGTGCTTGGGACCTGGGGTAGGTTTGTGGTTGGGTCTGGTTGGGGTTAGAGCCAGGCTGTCACTTGCATTGGAGGGCTATGGGGGTTCAGAGAGGGACACAGACCCAGCCACCGCTTTCTCTTCCCAGAACTTTATCAAAGCGAAGCAGTACCCCCCGAACACACAGGTGGAGGTGCAGAACGATGGGGCCGAGTCAGCTGTCTTTCAGCAGCTCTTCCAGAAGTGGACGCTACCTAATCAGACGTCAGGCCTGGGCAAAATCCACAATGTGGGCTCCGTGGGTGAGGGCCCGCCCGAGGCAGGGTGCCTCCTGTCCTCCTTCCCAGACACGCCTCTGCCGTGCGCGCTTTTACCCTGGCTCTGGGCTCCTGACTGGGGTGGGGACATGAGGCACACGGGTAAACTTCGGAGCTGTCACAAAAGGGGAGCTGAGAAGCACCTGTCTCTCCTTTGGAATGGGGTCGAGTCTCCCTGGGAACCAGACGGCTTCAGTCTCTCGCCAGACAATAGTTGCTGAAGGCAAGCTCAGTGCCAGGCACCTGCAGGAGGGAAAAAGTGTTGTCCCTCTCCTGGCTCCTCTGGGAGGCCCTGGCGAAGCCGGAGTCTTAGGGGTGGGAGATAGGGTTTCACATTATAACTGCCACTCTCTAGCTCTGTGACCTCTCTGGCCTCGGTTTCCTCACCTGTGAAATGGATCTAAGAATTCTAGCTATCGGGGTTGTTGGGAGGACCTGGGGATCTCAGTTGGTGACGGCCGGTGTCACGATTCCCCCCTCCCTCCAGCCAAAGTGGAGCAGGTGAAGTTTGATGCCATGTCCATGCACATCCAACCTCAGGTGGCCGCCCAGAAGAAGATGGTAGATGATGGCAGTGGGGAGGTGCAGGTATGGTGAGGGTGGAAAGTGGGTGCTGGGGAGGTGGCGGGGGCGGCGGAGCCCGTCCTGGACCTCACGCCGGCCTGGTGCTGGTCCCAGGTGTGGCGCATTGAGAACCTAGAGCTGGTGCCGGTGGATTCCAAGTGGCTGGGCCACTTCTACGGGGGTGACTGCTACCTGCTGCTCTACACCTACCTCATTGGCGAGAAGCAGCACTACCTGCTCTACATCTGGCAGGTCAGGCCCCACCCCTCCCTGCCCAGAGCACAGCCAGCTCAGTTCCCACCCTGCTCTACCCCTTCCAAGTGGCCATCGCCCCTGAGTTGAATACCTCTGGTGATGAGGAACTCACCCGTTTTCCATCCTGGGACTGCTTTGGCTATGAGACCCCAGTGGCACAGAGTACCCCCATATACAACCCTTTCCCCTTCTCTGAGTTCTCAGAGCCTCCGATTTCCATGGCTTCCAGCACATTCCCTTCATCTGGGCTTCTGTGTCCAGATGTGAGTGAGCAGGGAGATGCTTGGGTGCTGGGGTAGTGGTATGGTAGCCATGCTGTTTCCCCCAGTAAGAAGGAGAGGAGGTCTGGGGTTAAGGCCGGGGTTGCAGGGGAACTAGGGTAGGGGGTTGCTGGGAAAGGATAAGGTATGGGGATGAGACCAGAAGAGGTCTGGGGCAGATTGGGTTTGGGCTGTGTCCAGGGTAGGGTTTGGTGGGGAGGACAGTTGGGTTTGGGGCCGGGTGAGAAGCAGGGATGGAGTTGTTGCTGCAGCCGGAGATGGGGTCAGAATTGGAGCTGACTTCATCCCACCCCTTCCATCGTGCTCGTCCCCAGGGTAGCCAGGCCAGCAAGGATGAAATAGCAGCCTCTGCCTATCAAGCCGTCATCCTGGACCAGAAGTACAACAATGAACCGGTCCAGATCCGGGTCCCGATGGGCAAGGAGCCACCACACCTCATGGCCATCTTCAAGGGACGAATGGTGGTCTACCAGGTGTGGTTGCCGACCTGAGGCACCTGGCAGTCCCCACATTTGCGGTGGGGTGGGCGTCAGGAGATGGAGGAGGGGACCTGGGGGGGGCCGGCCTGGAGGTGAAGGGCAGTCTTCATGGGGGAGGACTGTTTGAGGCCCCATCAGCCATGTGGAACCGGTGATAGAAACAACCACCCAGTACTTTAAGAATACATAATGAGTATGTGACATGTGCAAGTGCTGTTTCTCTGCCCACCCATCTCCCTGGATCCTCTACATGAGAAAGGCAGTTCTTGTGCCTAGATTCGCCCAAATGATGAGCCTGTCCAAACTGCACTGGTGCCTTCCAATGTAACGGAATAGACACCTCCTGTTTGTTGAGCACCTATGAAGTCTGCGGCCCTCTGCAAAGGGCCAAGGCTGGAGAAGGCCACGCATTACTGTTTACGGTCCTGTTAGGAGAGCAGTGAACTCACGGCCCGAGGCCCTGTGTGCTTAAATGCCAGAAACTCAAGCTGAGTTCACAGGAGAGTGTGAATACAGTAATCTGGGATAGGCAGGGAGTTCACGGTAGAAAGGGGGTTTGGAGGAGCCCTTGACATCAGGGTCGGAGCAAAAGGGCTCAGCAGAGGTAAACTGTAGGGCAGGAGGCACAGCAAAGACAAAGGCCCAGAGGAGGGGACCCACATGGGACAGTGAGAAGCCTGGCGAGCTACATGGGAGGGTTTGGAGAGAGCAGAGTGGGTCTGGAAGGGTAATTTGCGCCTGAGTCATGTGGGGCCTTCAAAGGCTGGGATGAGGAGCTGGTTCTAGTCTGTAAGCAGTGGGGAGCCACTGAGGATTTCTGAGCAGCGGAGTGCCATGACCCAAGCAACGTTTTGGAAAGGCTACTCTGGTGATGGTGCATCAGAGGACCTGGGGGCGGGCAACCGCCACCCCCGCCCCCAGCCTCTCTTCCTCTCTATTTTCTGTGCCCTTCGAGAATCTTCCATGGTCTCTACTAAGTTGCTCCCACCTCTTTCTCTCTGCTGTCTCCCCACACCCTGCAGGGAGGCACCTCCCGAGGCAACAAAGTAGAGTCGGTGGCCTCCACACAGCTGTTCCAGGTCCAGGGAAACAGAGCCAACAACACCAAGGCCTTTGAGGTCCCAGCCCAGGCCAGCTCCCTCAACTCCAATGATGTCTTCATCCTTAAGACCCAGTCCTGCTGCTACCTGTGGTGTGGGAAGGTGCGTGCAGGGCCTAGTGGCCTCCCCCGCTCTTCAAGTGGGTCTTCGGGATCCCCCCGCCTCAGGGAGCCTCTGGCCAAGTAGGTCCTTCTTGTTAATTTCCTAGTTGGTCTCCTTCCCCTGCAGCTCTGGGTCTGGCCACCCTCACATTTTCTGCCTCTATGTCTGGGTCAGTCTCTCTCATTCTGTTTGTCTCTGGCTACCCCTGGCTGTCTCAGTGTTGGTCTGTCTTTGTGTCCAGGCTCTCTCTCACTATCCCTGTGCCTGTCGCTGCCTCTCCATTTATCTCAGCCTCTTGGATTCCTTTTCCTGCCCTGTAAGGATTGTGCAGACTCCTGTCCCCTCTGCCATTCTTTGGAGTGTCAGACAGAGGAGGGGTGCACATGGGGTCCTGATCTAGGCAGAAGAGCCCTCTCAGATGCAGGAGCTCTGTGCCAGTGAATGTGACACTAGAGATGTTCTCCCCCAACACAGCTGACCCCTCTTTCCCCAGGGCTGTAGCGGGGATGAGCGGGAGATGGCCAAGATGGTTGCTAACATCATCTCCCGGACGGACAAGCAAGTGGTGGTGGAAGGACAGGAGCCGGCCAACTTCTGGATGGCCCTAGGTGGAAAGGCGCCCTATGCCAGCAGCAAGAGGTAACTACAGGGTCCCTCTGCCTCTAGCTCACCTTCTGAGGTTGGAGAGCCTCCCAGCATCTCCATCCCATGGCCCAGAGCCTGCAGCAAGCATGAATTGAGGACTCTGTATACCAGGTCCCCAGGGCTACAAGATGAGTCAAGGGCAGCCCGTACCCTCAGAGCCTCTTGAGCAGTGCAGTGTCTGTGTGGGTGTGCCTCGGGCCTGGTGGGAGTGTCTTCGTGGCAAAGGGAGTTCACAGCCATAAGAAACAACTCAATGAGAGGGGCAGGCTTGCCCTTTGGGAAGAAGATGCCAGAGCCCTGACCTTTAGCGCTGACACAGGACCTGGATGCTGAGAAGCCCCAGCTGTACACACTCTTTCAAATGGTTTTTCTGAAGAATACCCGTGATCCACCATTCCCCAGTTCAGAAGCAAAAGGGCATATATTGCAGTAGCCGTAGGAGGGCACGGAGGGAAGACAGCAGAAAGAATTTCCCAGTGGACCCATAGAAGAGCCACTGGAATGGATGTCCTAGAAAGGCAGTGGGGATTTCTCCCTCGGAGCACTCTTAGACTCTTGGGAGGAGGGGGGGACTTTATGTGTGAGCAGAAAAAAAAAAGAGTATTTTCCTAGAAGTTAGGCTTTCCATGCCAGAGTTCTGTATCCTCTATTCTTCTGTCCCCCTACCTTCTTCTTGGCAACACAATTTTCTCTCCATCCTGCAGATTGCAGGAGGAAACCCTGGCCATCACCCCCCGGCTCTTTGAATGTTCCAACAAGACCGGGTGTTTCCTGGCCACAGAAATCCCTGACTTCAATCAGGATGACTTGGATGAGGATGATGTGTTCCTGCTAGATGTCTGGGACCAGGTAGGACAGAGGCCTGGGGAACCTCCCTTCCCACCATCTCCATCTCCAAAGCCAAGAAATAGTGGCTTAATGGACAGGCTCCCTTATAGATTCTTCCTGGGAGTAGTATTATGAACAACAAGAGCCTACGGAAGAAGGAGGCAGGTAGAGAGGAATGTGCCCAATGGGGCTGCAGGGCAGGATGTATTTTCCCAAAGTCCAATTTTTTTTTTTTTTCCACGTGGCATGTCTATAGCTCTGGAGAGGCTGGGAGTCACACATTGGCAGAATATCCCAGTACAGGACATCTGTCCAACCTCTTCATTTCCCAGATGCAAAGTCAAGACCAGACGGGACCTGCCCAAGGTCACTTAGCACCACTGTTGGTCATCGGAGCCTGGGTGAACCGAGGCAGAGCCCTGTGGGCCAGGGAGGACGGGAAGGACCGCCTGAACCCTGGATTCTCCACAGGTCTTCTTCTGGATCGGGAAGCGTGCCAATGAGGACGAGAAGAAAGCCGCAGCCGTCACGGTGCAGGAATACCTCAAGACCCACCCCAGCGGCCGTGACCCCGAGACCCCCATCATTGTGGTGAAGCAGGGATACGAGCCCCCTACCTTCACAGGCTGGTTCCTGGCTTGGGATCCCTTCAAGTGGAGTGTAAGTGGCCAGCCCACCCTGATCCTTATAGCCCTTCACATCCTCCTCCAGGTGGCTGCTCGTGGTACACCACAAGGGCAGGGCAGACTCCCAGGCTTTTCTGTTTACTGCGATAGATGACCAGTGATATATTTGTAAAGGGGTCTGAGGGGGCCTAGAATAAAAAGTAAGGCTGCATAAAACCATTAACCCCCCTGGTGAGGGAGAGGAAAGAAGGCTATCAAAAACCCAGGCTCACTCAGTTCAGTGCCTTGCCTTATGGATCCAATGTAGCTGAAGGCTGTTGGACATTATTGGTTAGAACCGTACTATTTAAACTTAACTGCAGTTAAACAAAATTAAACATTCAGTTGCTCACTAGCCACAAGCTAAGTGCTCTGTAGCCCTATCGGACAGCACAGAAAAAGAACATTTCTATCATCGCAGAAACTTCTCTGAGGCGGTGTTGGTGGATCCGTAAGCCAGGTGAAATGAAACATGTCAGTTCTCAAGGACAGATAAATATCTTCCCGGCACTGAATTCTAAGCAAAATGGGTCATACACGTGGTCCTTACCTGAGGGACAGGGAGTCAGACTTCCACAGGATTCTCTGGAACTGGTCGCACATAGAAGCAGAGGGCAGGTCCTCAAAATGGAAGGTTTTCTGCAGGAAGGAGGAAAGCTAAAGTAGAGAGTGCCAGCCCAATGGCTTTGGGTGCACTAAAGTGGCAAAACAGATGAGTTTAGGGAACCAGAGCTTAATTTCCTCAAATACATTTCCTCAAATACATTTTTTGAAAGCATTCTTTCAGTGGCTGATGGGCTGAATTTAGTTTTGAGGATAAACAAATCTCAAGGCTGCAAATTTAGATGCCAGAACTTTTCTTTCTTTCTTTCTTTCTTTTTTTTTTTTTTTTTTTTTTTTTTTTTATGAGCAGCAGGCAAAAGTTTATGAGAGTATAAGATCAGAAAGTAAGAATAGTAGGAAAGCTCTCTTTTACAGAGAGGGGACATTCGAAAGTGAATGCCCCGACTCTAGGCGAGGGTCCTTGTTTTATAAGGTTCTGGTCAGCCCCCCTCCCTTCCCCCTTGTTCCTTCTCAGGTCCTACCCTTATTGGCTGGATAACTCTGCGTTGTCCAGTCCTGATTGGCCCGATTCCATTGTGTGAGGGGTGGTCTATGGCCATATCATTCCTTGTGGGTCGTCTGTTTTATGGTCTACTACTTATTTTTAGTCAGGTCTTCCGTCAAATTCCTGAGGGGAACCTGAGGGGGAGCACATGGTGTCTGATACACTCTTAAGAGGAAACTTATGCCTGAGGGGGTAGATGCCAGAACTTCTAAAATTCCTATCAGTGTCCTGAGTCAACACCTCTGACGGCCCTCCCCTCGCCCCAGTCTGGGGGGCTTCTCTCAGGCTCACGCGTGGGCTCACTCCTTCACTCAGCATAACTCCAGTAGGGTGCGCGATGCTTGGTGCCAGGCCCTGGGGATATGGAGACGGGGCTCCTCGTGGAGCTAAGGTCCCTTCTAACTCCCTTTGCTCTTTGGCGGCAGGGTCCCCCCACCAGGCTCTGGGAGGAGCACCCCCCGCTCTCCAGGGCCCCCATGTTCCCCAGAGCCTGCAGGGTGTAGGCAGGTTCTCAAGGCTGCATGTGGCTGCTTGCACTGCCTCTGAGTGTGGCCTCCAGCCCCACGTGGGGCTGAGCAGGGCCTCTTCTGACTGTCAGCCCTTTGGGTGCCCATCCTCGCCATCCAGCCTCCTTTTTCAGGGTCCCCCCCCCCCTCCAGCCCCTGAGCCCCCTCTTCCCCCTTCCCACGCCCAAGCCTTAGACCAACCTTCTTCCAACTCCTGAAGGAAAAAGTTCTTCCATTTCCTCTGCTGAGAACCGGGTCTAACTTGTTATTTACTTTCTGTGCAGAACGCCAAATCCTATGAGGACCTGAAGGTGGAGCTTGGAAACTCCAGGGACTGGAGCCAGATTACTGATGTGAGTACAGGGCAGGTGGCCGGCTGACGATGGCCAGCCCTGCGGGAGCTGAGAAAGCTCCAGAGAGGACACCAGCATCCTGGGCTTTACTTTCCACCATGAACCGCCACCCCTCCCCCCCCCCCCCCCCCCACTGGAAGTCCTTGCTGTTTAACTTCAAGGCCTCTGGCTGTTTTTTTTTTTTTTTTTTTTCTCCTCCATTTCCTAGTGTATGGTTCCCCCATCTGATCATACATGAATCTGATGGGAGCTGGGAGTGAGGGGCGGGGGCAGCTGATTAGAATGCAGATCCCAAAGTCCCACTCACTGCCCCAAATTCTGGCTTGTGGAATTGGGTTGAGACCCAGGAATATTTGCCCGTTCTAAACGAAGAGCCCAGGTGATTTGATGCAATTAGGCCATGGACGACACTTTGAGAAAGAATGATTTCTCTGCCGTGGTCATCCTGGGATAGCCTTCTCCAGATACAAACTGCAGTCTCTGAGTTAGTTAACAGAAACTCATTTAGCCTGTCGGCCTGGTTGATAAGGAAATCTGAAAGCGAAACCTTTCCTTCAAGAAGTTCCCAGGCTTGCAGGGGAACTGAGTCCAAGCAGACTCTGCAAAAATGTATCCAGAACATGAGAGCAATTCCACAAGCATGCTGGGGTAATCAGATAACGCACCTGGCTCCTTGGCCCCTTGGCCCCACCCTCAGGCTGAGTACCTCGTGACACTCATTAAGCCCTTCTCGGTGGACTGATGGTGTACGTTGGAAGGCATATATAGGTCAAGGCTAAGTGAATTTACTGATCACAATTTCATAACCGATAAGAGAAAGAGGATCATAAATGTCCAAGGCGGACCTTAAGCATCCACCATGAGAAGCCATGAAGAAGTTTGTAAGTCAAAGAACAAAATAATCATCTCGGACCAATTGGCTTTGGTTGGACACAATCCACCAAGTTTTAGCTCATGGGTCCGATCAAACGTTGTGTTCTTATGAGGAGTGTGTGTGGGTGGTGGGGTCATGGAAGGCTTCAGGAAGGAGGTGCCCTAGAATCAATGTTGACTCCAGAGAGATAAGCAGCCTGGGAGGTAGCCACAAGCCAGCAGAATTAACCGGTGGTTTCCTTTTCTTCCCTAGGAGATCACAAACCTCAAACCGGATGTGTTCAATGCTAACACCAACCTCATTGTTGGGCCTCTACCCATCTTTCCCCTGGAACAGTTGGTGAACAAGACTGTGGAGGAGCTCCCTGAGGGTGTGGACCCCAGTAGGAAGGAGGTAGGTCAGACTGGAAGAGGAGGATGAAGAGATACGGCTTGCCGATTGCTGGACAACACTAATTGAAGCCCAGATTGTGCCCTGCAAGTGATTAGGTGCTGGGGGGATGCCAGAGAACAAAAGCAGACCTGGTCTCTGCCTTCATGTGAGGTGACATCTCAGTGGGGAGAGAGGGCTCAAAGGACCCTGATTACACTGTTATTTCATTTCACTGATGATAAGTACCACACAGGTGAAGTACAGGTGCCATGAAAAGTATTCCCAAAGGAAACCTGTTATAGTCAGAGCAGAGTTCCTTCTGAAAGGTGGACAGGAATTATTCAGGCAAAATGGGTTATTCCTGGAGAAGGGAACAGCATACATGAAGCCCAGAGGCAGGGAATAAGTGTAGCATGGGGGTGAAACTGCAAGGTGGCCAGAGTGGCTGTGGTGTGCAGAGCTGGGGAGTGGCAGGCCAGGGGGCCAGGGGCCCAACTGAGCAGTGCATGCTACGTCACCTTAGGGAATGTGGTGTGTTTTTTTTGGGGGGGGGGGAGAGCACAAGTGGGGGAGGGCAGAGAGAGGGGGACAGAGGATCTGAAGTGGGCTCTGTGCCGACAGGCTGACAGCAGTGAGCCCGATGTGGGGCTTGAACTCACGAACTGTGAGATCATGACCTGAGCCAAAGTCAGATGCTCAACCCACTGAGCCACCCAGGTGCCCTGGGAATGTGGTGTCTTTTTAAAAAGTGGACAGGAACCGGGGCGCCTGGGTGGCTCAGTCGGTTAAGCGTCTGACTTCAGCTCAGGTCACGATCTCGTGGTCCATGAGTTCGAGCCCCGCGTCGGGCTCTGGGCTGATGGCTCAGAGCCTGGAGCCTGCTTCCGATTCTGTGTCTCCCTCTCTCTCTGCCCCTCCCCCATTCATGCTCTGTCTCTCTCTGTCTCAAAAATAAATAAACATTAAAAAAAAATTAAAAAAAAAAAAAGTGGACGGGAACCATTATGGCTGAAGCAGGGGAGTAGCAGTTAGATTTATGCTTTTAAAAGATTACTGTAGGGGCACCTGGGTGGCTTAGTCAGTTAAGCATACGTACAACTAATGTTTTCGGCTCAGGTCAGGATCTGATGATTTGTGAGTTCGATCCCTGCATAGGGTTCCGTGCTATGTCAGCATGGAGCCTGCTTGGAATTCTCTCTCTCTCTCTTTTTCTCTCTCTCTCAAAATAAAGGATTTATTCTCAAAAAAATTTAAAAAAGAAAGATCACTATAGGGCCACCTGGCTGGCTCCGTTGGTAGAGCATGCGACTCTTGATCTTGGGGTTGTAAATTCGAGCCCCATGTTGAGTATAGAGATTACTTAAAAATAAAATCTTTAGGGACACCTGGATGGCTCAGTCGGTTAAGCGTCCGACTTTGGCTCAGGCCATGATCTCATGACTCCTGAGTTCAAGCCCCACATCGGGCTCTCTGCTATCAGCTCAGAGCCTGCTTCAGATCCTCAGTCCTCCTTTCTGCCCCTCCCCCACTCATGTGTGCACGCGCGCTCTCTCTCCCTCTCTCTCTTTCAAAAATAAATATTAAAAAAATAAAATAAAACCTTTAAAAAAGAAAAGTGAAGAATGGAAGGTGCAGAAGCAGCAGCCCTGGGCAGACTGAGTGTGTGTGTGGGGGGAGTCTACAATAGGTGGTGGCTGGGGAAGTAAGGGAAGGAAGTGGTTTAGAGAAATATTTAGGAGGTAAAGTCAAGGACACTAGGTAATTATTGGATGAAGGGGGTGAGAGAGCGGCGGTGGGGGGAGGGTAGGAATTGTGTCATTTTCCGAGATAAAAAAAAAAAACACACAAAACCCTGGGTCAGACTGAGCTTAGAGGGGACAAGCATGAATTGGGTGGTAGCCATGCCATTTGAGGCCCCCTCCGCCCCCGCCGTGAGACATACGAACAGATGCACGTTTGGTGGGCAGGCAATTCAGAGGAGCGCCAGGGAGAGACTCACCAGCGCTCGGTGCCTCTGGTGGCTGCAGCTGTAGGCCCGCGCTGTCACCTGCAGGGAGGGAGTATGGCAAGAAGAGCTTGTTAAAAATACATTTCCAATATTTATTCCCACTACAGGAAGATCCAAAAGACATGGCAAATCTAGCTTGATGGGGGTATTGAGAGAAAATGTACTCTGGGTATAATAATAATAAAGTCTTACACATGAATTAAGGACTCTACAGAAGAGAGATGCCTGATTTCTCCAAGAAGTCTGTTAGCGATCTGGGCCCGATATACGTTTAAGTATATTGTTCCCAAAGCATTTGTATCCTGCCCTTCACCTTGGAGACCATGTCCGTGCATTCTCTCCCAGATCTGCCCACCATCCGTGTCCTCACTGTAATAGTGGGATGATCCTAATATATTTTCTGTAATAGTAATACTACAAATTATTATTTGCCCAGCACCTGGTACATAGAAAGTGCTCTGCAAATGTAACCTGCTATTTTCACTGCCTGCTCTACACCTGAGAAAACTGAAGAGTGGGGAAGTGACTTGCCTTATGTGACTGGCAAAGCTACTTAGTAGCCAAGTCAGAGCAAGAACCAGGTCTTTGGAGCCCTGCTGTTACCCTCGTATCATCATGTGGCACCAAGTATCTCTAACAGGAGGGGCAGCCAGTGTTATTGAACGAGGTGATCAGTGGGAGGCTGGAGGGATTGCAGGTTTTGAATGGGACAAACAGCATCAAAACAACCCTACCACGGTAGACACAGTCTACAAAATCTAAGATCCTTTTTAAAAACTCAGTTGTCTGCTGCCGATGTTTTTAATCATGGGAGTAACATACATTCTTGTGGGAGAGGTATAGGTTCATGGTCAAGTGGGGACAGTAGGAGAGGTCTTGAGGCCTCGCTGGCTGCTCCGAAGTCGGAAGGGGAGCCAGAGACAATGAACAGTGGTGTGGTGGGTCTGGCTGCAGGCAGTAGCAAGAGGATAATCCAAGTGTTTGAGCGCAAGTGAGTAAACCACAGAGAGGCGGATGTGGGTATGGGTGAGGCCGGTAATCAGCTGGCAGGACCACAGAGTCCAAGAACAGGACTAGGGAAAGATACAAGGCCACTGGGATGGGCAGTTCCTGCTATCTAGCCTAGGGGTCAGAGTCCAGAAGTCTCCACCAAGCAGCGGAGCCAGCCTGACTGGGGCTGAGAGGGCACCTGCATCCACAGCTGTGAGGGACCTGGAGCGGGCGTTTGCTACAAACCAGTTTGGGGTAGGCAGCTCTTCCCCATCCACTGATGCCCAAACCGCCCACCTTTACTCCCTTCCTCCCTGCCTGGGGGAGTGGGCAGTGCTCTCAGGATCCTTGAGGACAGAATGCCCAGGGGTGGGAGGCAAATCTGAAGACAGGTTAGAGAACTGAGGCATCAGACCTACCTGAGCTTGAGGTCCATCTGCGGATGTTTGCCAAGCGGTTCAATTAAGGGCTCTCTGCAGGAGTGGATAAAACACTCTTCTGGGGTGGCAGGGTGGGCTAAGATTGAAAAACAAAAAACAAAAACCTTGCTCTCACCACCCCTCCCCTCTGGGTGCCTGGGGAGCAGAGATGTTGGGAGATGCTGTTTTATAGCAGCTTCAATTTGGGGTTCTCACATTGAGTGTGCCTTGATAGCACTTAGCTTGCCTTAAGCAGCACCACTATTATATTGTATCAGCTGGGAGCAACAGTCATTTCAGGCAATCTCCTCATCTAATGGAGAAAGATACATACTCCAGGCCTAGAAAGGTGTCTCCCAGTCATGATCTCCAAGCTGAGAGTAAAAAGGTAGAATTGTGCTAACCTTCTAGACCTTTCATAGGACTGGAGAATATAGGGTAAGTCATCCAAATGTTTTGTCTCCTGCTCAAATTAGCCAGCTGTTTTGTAAGTGCCACGGCTGTACACGCTTGCTCACTTTGCCCATTGGGGTGGGGCGGCTGCCGGGTGAACTTGAGCCTGAGCAAGTCAGGGCCCAGGAGGGCAAGCCCTCAAGGGCTAGGGGCTTCTGCCAGAAGAGCTGTGCCTCCTGTGGTAAAGACAACTTGGTCTAGATCAGACCCGGGTAGATTCCCTTCTGCAGCTCATCTGCTTCCTCCATGGGCCAGACTCACAGAAAGAAGGGTCCCCTGGCTTAGGTTCACTGCTTAGTGAGACAGATGAACAAGATACTTTCTTAGGGAAACATATGCCCTTTCACATGTAATGTCACTTTCATCCCCATAAAAACATTACAGAGAAGCAATTATTGGCCTTTAAAAAATTTCCCCCATTCTACAGAGAGGAAAACTAAGATGTTCCCCCAAGTTAGCAAATTCTTAACCAAGCTAAGCCAAGTTCTTATTTCAGATCTAGGGTCAAAAGAAAGGAGCTCAATCTACTTCATCTTGAACTCGTTCCAAATTCAGGGATCAAACCTCTTGCATCTCAAAATGCCACCTGACTCCTCCCATTTCTTTCTTGGTTCTCCTGACGTTGCCTGTATTTGCTTTTCATGTGATCGCCACCCCACACCCATAAGACTCATCAAAGTAAACCCTGGGGAAGAGTGTGACCTTTGTCCTCTGCTTCCTCTCTCCTTCTAGGAGCACCTGTCCCCCGAGGATTTCACCAAGGCCTTGGGGATGACGCCCACTGCCTTCTCTGCCCTCCCTCAATGGAAGCAACAAAACCTCAAGAAACAAAAAGGCCTGTTTTGAGAAGCAGGGGTAGCTGCTAGCTGGAGGGCAGTACCCTACCCTGCTTGGTTTTTCATGACCGGGATGGGAGTCCTACACTAATTGAGGTGAAATTTTAGTTACCGGTGAGCGGCCTTCTGTGGCACTGCCACTTTTATCGAGTAACCTACCTATTCTTCCAGAATGATACCTCCGTAAAGACACTGTGATCCCAATTTGAGACATGAGGGTGGGGGGTCACGTTGTTTCTATCCTCAGGTATTGCATCACTTTTAGTATCCTGTTCTAGAGCTTTCCCTCCTGAGAAGAGCAGGCACTCCACGGGACATCAGAATTCTGAGGAGCCGTTGCTAGCTTTTCCTCTCTTGTGACACTTTTATCTACAGGAAGTGGGCTGAAGACCTTTCCCAGCGTAATGGCTTTTCCTCTTCACTTTCCTGATTTAGGCGAGACGTTAAAGGGGACTCCTCCTCTGTAGGAGTTGAATGGCCTGGGAAAAGGACCTGTTAGGCAATCTCACAACACTAACGGGTACCCAGTGAGAGCAACATATCCACTGGGTTTTAAATGCAGGCTATTTCATCCCCTTCTTTGGTACTAATAAGGCAAAAGAGCTTAGCAAAGGCCAATGCTGAGTTTACAAACGGTTATCCAGAACCTCTGTAAAGCTTCACCGGCTCCTCAAATGAAAACGAGAACTCCGTGCCGACCACAGCCACTGGTTGGGTTTGTCCTTCCGTTTCCTTTAAGTTGTAATGGGGCTGCACGGAAATCCAAGTCAGAAGGCCAACAGAAAGGGATCTCAGAACCTCAACACGTGATCGGTTAAGAATGCAAGTGTCTGCAAGAATATGTCCTTTTTAGAAATAACAGTCGAACCAACAGAAGGTTAATAAAGGCTTTAATTTCACACACACAAAAAACTCTATGCATAATTTAAAAAGGAAACAAAAACAAGGAAAAACCGTAAAGGATACAGAGGAACAGTTCTGCTAAAACACAGATAAAGTGCCGCTCCATACAAAACAACATAAAGAAATCAGAATCAAGTCACTCTGAGCACAAAGAAAATCACCTCACAAATAATGTGGCCAAAGCTGCCAGCAAATCTGGTAGTGGCTCAATTAGGCAAAGTGTAGGACCTTTCCTTTTCTGTCTTCCTCTCTACAGCGTAAGTAAGCAACACTGACAACAGGCCAGAGGAGTTGGGATGCAAGGACAAAAACTCAAGAGAGGGCGGGAGACCTGGGGAGGGGATGTGTGTGTGGGCTCAGTCCCCGCAGCCCCTCTGCTTTTGAAATAGGCCAGTCAGTTGATTGCTCTTACTGTTTTGGCATTTGACCTACTGAACTTGGGTCCTGATCCAGACCCTCATTCCCCTCTATTGTTTTGCCAGTAAACATGCCTATACTTTGAATCTCTTAAGGTACTTCAAGAAAAGTTCAATGTTACTAAAATCAACTGCTTATATTCATACTGGCACACTGTTTTAATTAAAAACTTCAAAACCTCAGACATATAGCACACATGGAAAGAAAAATTTACTGTGTATAAATATGATACAACGGAAAAGACTGCCTGAAGTCTAGTAATCAAAGCATGCCGTAAAGGAGTCAAGGATTGTGGTGACACACAGCAAAAGAATTGTCACAAAACTCTCAAGGCCTAACAAACTCTAGTTTCCAATCATATATATGTTTTTCAGATGTTAATAAGACATACCAATAGAGACAGAATTTTGCAGTGATACATGAGGAAGATGTTAGATGGCAGAAATCTGTTCAGGTTTGGTACACACTTCACGAGAGCATTACTCAGTGTTAAAGCAAGACGGAGAGGAGGAAAAGGACACACCTGTTTTGGGGGGACACTTATGTGACTTGCATCTGGTACTGGGTTTTGATTTTTCCAAAAATCTCATATATATACAAGATTCAAATATACTTGGGAGATGTAGCTGTTTCTCTGATTTAAAACAAAAGACCTCCTGAGAGAGGTCAGTTAAATCAGAGAGAAAAAAAATAAAGTGTGGATGACTGAGAGCGTCCACTGCAGTCACTTCAGAGGACAACGAAAGAGGGAGAAGAGTCATATTTATTCGTTTTAATATAAACTCTTTTCAGATCACAAACTCTTTTCAGATCACAAAAAAACAAACTACTTTTCTCCTGTAGGTTTCCAATCCCCACTCCCATGCTCTCTCTACACTCCTAACACTCAAATATAGTGACATGGCCAAGAGATCTTCACTTTAGGTGTTTCCAAATAATTTTCATTATACAACCGTATCTGTAGCTGTACATGCGTCAAGCTATGTTTACATAGTTACATAATGGTAACTGCAATATGGAGGAATAAATAAACTCACAAATTCACCTGCTGAGGTTTTAATTCTTAAAGTTTCTCTTTTGGAAGAATTCTACACTTGAACAAGGAGAGAAGTAAAGAAATGTATAGTCTAGTATTTGCCTCCCAGAGTTAATCAGCTGATTTGTAAGTATCACTGTATACTTTAAAAAATGTAAACACATTTACATTTGTTACATCTGTTACTGAGCCATTAAATTAGGCCTGAAATTAACAGATCACCTCGAGTAAACATAGCTTTTGGAATCAAAATATAAATAGAAGAACAATTCATGGACTTGCCTCCTACTCTATCCTGCTGAGACAAAACTTAGATTTGAGTGTGCACACACATATAAATACCCCCACAAAACAGAGGCTATCTCCTCATAGGCCTAAATTACAGTCATGGCTACTAAAGGGACAGCAGCCATCTGGCCACATGCAACTTCCAATTCTCCATAATATTAGGTGATAAGAGTCAGTAAGTCTGGATTTTAGGTTAGTTTTCTATTCAAAAAAATTTCAATTAAGATCAGTTGTCTGCAGAACTAAGTGCTGTCGAGTTCTAATTCAATGTCGTTTAAAGTAGTGTAACCCTATTTGGTAATTTTCAACAGAAAGGTTACTGTGTAGGCTGCCTGGGACTGAAGCACTCTGTCCCTATCTAACTTGTCCCTTCCGGCCCCAACACCCCAATGCCCCATCCCCCTGATTGTGAGCAAACTGATCAGACTGTGCAAAAAAAAAAAAAAAATATATATATATATATAATATATTATTATAATTTTTAAATATATACAGCCAGCTCAAAAAACCAATAAACCCTTTCAACGTGGTCCAGCTGAAATCTCCATCTGTAGTCATGAACCCTTCACTGAACCTGAATGAGAACACGTAGTGAAAGGGGGGATGGATAAGGAGCGCAGGGGGAGGGGAAGGCCGAACAGGCCATAACAACGCACAGCTACCAAAGAAAATTCAAGTCCAAAACTTGCAAGTGTACAAGCGGTGAGAGAAGTCATCTACCTCAGTAACCTATTTCCAACTAACAAGTTCAGCCCAAGAAATGAAGATCAAATCAAATCAGGTTTCTGAGCCACGTGTACTTCTAAACCACACACACACACACACACACACACACACACACACACACTACCAAAACAAGTCAAATGAGGGCACTTCATGGGCAATCAGGCTTATGGCATTTCTATTTTTTTTATGCCCTAATGCATCCATCCCCCATTTCAAATCATTTCCAACCATTTTTAACAGTACCTCTCAAAGCTCTCAAATACAAACACATGGAAGAGAAGTCCTAAATAGCTACAGAATTTGATCACCACTTCACTCATTTTTGAGAAAACCAGTTATTTCCCAGCAAAAGCTATAATTTTTTAAAACAAATATTTTCCTCTGCTCTATATTACTCTTGCACAACTTACTGGCATACCATTTTGGAACGTTCACTATGGTAATGCATAGGTAAATGGCAGGAGGCAAAGCTTTCATTGGTAGTTAACCAAAAGTGCTGGGGCCGTTTACAATTTGGAAACTGAACATTTTAGAAACAGGTTACTATGTCAGAACACGTCCAAGCATGGGGGGCTGCAGCTCTCATAAGGCCATCTTCCAGAAAAGATGTTGTACCTTCTGTGATGGCGGACTTTAACATGTTTACTTCCCTTGAAAAACTGATGTTTTGTCCCTACCTGAGAGCTAAGAGTTACTTCCTTGTTTATAATAAAAGAAAAACATGAAAGAAAATACTGAAAGTTTCATTTTGCTATACTTAACTGTGTGAACCTAATGATTCCTGGGCTTACAAAAATTATTCTGTGGACAGAATTCTCCTCTGAAACTCATTCTTCACATGGTTTCACAAGCTGCTTACTAACCAAGCTGGTTGTGGCAGCCGAGCGACTAATGCAGCACTTAATACTGCGATCCCATTCAGCCTCAACTCAAAGCACCTAAAAAGATAAATCCGTTACACACCTTTGTTATTTGTTAGCTCTTGGGATCACCTAAACCAATCTCATTCTAACTCTCACCTGGTTTTAAGGGCAAAGCCAGGCAGCAAATGATTTAAATGTTCTTTACCCAATAGCTCATGTACTTAATTTCCCATTTGCAGCAGGGCTTCTAGGGGTCCAGAGTTTTTAGATTTCACGCAAGAATCCTCATCTTGACCTATGGATGAGGGACAGATGCTAGCGTTCTTTCTTATCCCTAAGTATCCTTGCTGGGGAATCCCAACCTCCTAAAGTTTTGGTTGCAATCTTTTAGAGTAACGTTTGCTCCACAGAAGAATGACACGGAAGAAAAAGAAAAGATTCTATCTTCACTACAATAATATAGATGATATACAAAGAATATACCTTGAGAAGGAAATTTCTTTAAAGAAAATGCAAAGTGTAGAATGAATACCAAATGGGGGACCACAACACATTCCAAAGCACCAACAATCCATTTCTTGGGACTGCATGTAAACAGCAAAAGCATTACAAATCCATGAAATAATTTTTTTAAAAAAGCTCCTCATGTCAGGTGGCAGAAATGCCTCTCCTTCCCAAGGAGGACACACTGTCATTAGTGTAACATGGAGAGCTGGCTTTCCAGTGAACTTTACTAATAAGAAACAAACATGAAAGAGTGTAGACTCGAGTGAAACTACTCAAGGAACAGAAAAGCTAAATGCCAACTGATATGTATATCTTTACACATTTCTCAGGTGAATGGACTCTTTGACGCCTTCATTTCTTCTCAGACTGCTGTGCTATTAACTTTGAGCAGGCATACTCTGGTGACTCATCCTAACTCTTTAAGGCTCCATTCACTCCACATATATGTGTGTGTGGATGTGTATGTACATATGTATATATTTACAACACGTATCCCTAAGACAAAAGGAAGCGCCACTACTGTAGGAGAAAAAGAGGATAATCAGCTACAGATGTGAGACCAAAGTTTCCATAAAACAATTAGCAATGGAGCGTTCCACATAATTGCAATTTTCATCTTTTGGTTTGGCCCTGAGCTGTTTGTTGCTCCCGCATCAAGTAGAATTCCGAATTCTCCTCGGGCAGAGAAAGGGTGAGGCGGGCGGCAGTGAGAGGGAATAATACTCAGTGCGCACTGCCAACCCACGAGTTTGTTCCTCACAAGGCCTGACGAGCGGTCTTCCCCACTTCCATGCTAACTGCCTGAGAGTTCTTTTCCGTTTCCAGCAGCTCATCGAAGATCTCCCTTAAAATAAAACAAACAAGAAATAAAACAGGACATTTAGTAAGTAAAGCCAAAGGATAGAAGACAGATACCAACAGAGCCTGCACAATCCCATTTGGTGCCTAAATTTTATTGAACAAGCAGCTCATTCATTTGATCACTATCTTAACCCCATGTGCCAATTTTTGAGAAAGCTGGGTGGCGGCGGGGGCGGGGGGCGGCAATGGCACTAGCTAGCCTTGACAACAAAGCCATGTGATTCCCATCTGTAATTCAGATCTTCCAGCTGATATAACTGGAAGACAGACCAAGGTTTACGATAGGACAACTTTATCATATAGAAGTCTTAAGTTCCATACTTAGATGCTACTGTGAGATAATTAACATGAAGTTAAGATATCAAGATATAAGCCCTAAGCAAAGAAAACAAAAATCAAAAACTGTCAACCAACAAGTGATGCGAATACTTTGTCCTTACAGGGGGAAAAAATAGTTTCAGAGATTTGTAGCCCACAGCTCCAGACCTGGCAGTTTCTTACTTGTGCATATAAAAGAAGATGTAACCACTCCGGTCCCGATCACTCTGCACGGAAGCCTCTTGGATTTTAGATACCTCGAGATCATTGTAAGTAAACCATGCCTGCTTCTTAATGTCGTACACATCACTAATGTAATGACCTAAAATAAATAAAATCTTAACATGGTTTGTTTTTTTTAAAGCCCAACGCGGGGCTTGAACTCACAATCTTGAGATCAAGGTCAAGAGTCAGACACTTAACTGACCGAGCCACCCATGTGCCCCTTAAAATTGTGGTTTTTAGAACACACTGCATTTTTCTCAGGTACAGGAAGTTTTGGAGAGAGAGAAACAGCCTTCCCATCGACCCTACCCCCAGCAATGTTTCTAAAAACCATTCCGAAAACATGTACAGAAACTCAAGGGAGTAATATAGTACAGCAGGACAACTTTTTGGATATAGATATATGTATGTATATGGAAATTTGGGTCATTTATAGAGAAATTAAAAAGTTGTACCTTTAACACAATTCATATTTAGTGTGATCAAAGAAAAGATTTAAAACCTTTTCTTGATGCATTCAACCTACAGCTCATGATACTGGGCACAGAGTCAACTAACAGGGAGTAAATGCTGGCAACTTCATTTATAAAAAACTGAAATCACAATGTTCATTTACCTGAAGATGAGGTGCTACCAATGTGGCTGACAACACTAATGAGCCGGTAAGAATGAGGAAGATTCCCTGTCTGGAAAACAGAAGTGGGCGTGATTTTTAACTCTTCATTTGAATAAAAGTGAAACACTAAATTTAAATGTACTATCAAAGCCGACATGACAGTTTCAGTGTGTGTAGTCAAATTCAATAAAAAAAATCCAGTGGTTGCCATTGTTCACATCTTTTGACCCAAGAATTCTACTCCCAGCTAAAATTTATTCTAGGAAAATAATTCAAAAGGAAAAAAGAATACGTGTGTAAAATTATTTACTGTAGCATCACCTATAATAATGAAAAGTTGGAATTAACGAAAGACTCAAAAATAGTTAAATGATCAGTGGTATACCAACTCAGTGCAATATTATTCAGTGGGTCAGCAATACGTTAACTTGTTTTCCCAACCCACATGAATGCACACAATAATTACAGCTCTATAAAAACAAGCATGTTAATGATTAAGTACTGGAAAACAAAATGAACAAAATGAAAACAGTTGCAGTGGTGCTGCTGGGATCATGGGTAAACTTTTACATTTTTAAATATTTTTTTAAATGCCCTTAAAATATTATTAATAGAAAAAAATTTTAAAAACCCTGAAAAGTGACATTCATGCACTGCAGGGAGCACCATAAGGTACAATGTGGGGAAGGAATACAGCTGTATGTAAACCAGAACCATTAAAATGTTCATAAACTTTGAGGCAGTAATTTACTTCTGGGGATTTAAAGAAGAAAATTCTAAATATAGAAAACACTCAATCATACACAATTCCTCAGTGTATTATTTATCACAGTGAACAACAGAAACTTAGATGCTCATGGTTAAAACCTAAATGAAATGAACAGTATGTTGATTTGAGGGAATACAGTACATACAACAATTAAAAATAAAATGCTTATAACTAATCTTTAATAAGCAAGCAGGATAAAAACTGTACTTATGACTTAAAAAAAAATTTTTTTTAACGTTTATTTATTATTGAGAGAGAGAGTCACAGAGCATGAACAGGGGAGGGGCAGAGAGATGGAGAGACACAGAATCCGAAGCAGGCTCCAGGCTCTGAGCTGTCAGCACAGAGCCCAACGTGGGGCTCGAACCCACAAACCACGAGATCATGACCTGAGCTGAAGTCGGACGCCTAACCAACTGAGCTACCCAGGTGCCCCTACTTTTTTTTAAAGCACACTTGGAGGCAGAGATGACAAAGTATGTCAAAATGCTAACAGTAGTTGTGTTAGGACAGTGGACTCCTAGGCAATTAAAATTACAAAATTGGAAAATGGAAAAAAAAATTATTTCAGAAAAAAAGAAGGGTAAGAAAAGGTTACAATGTGCTCTAGTTTAATAGTACAATAGTTTTTACTGAGTAACAACCAGCTAGTTTTGGTATATAACTTTAAACACAATATAGTTTTGGGGCGCCTAGGTGGCTCAGTCGGTTGAGCGTCCGACTTCGGCTCGGGTCATGATCTCAGTGGTTCGAGCCCCATGTTGGGCTCTGTGCTGACAGCTCGGAGCCTGGAGCCTGCTTCGGAATCTGTGTCTCCCTCTCTCTCTGCCCCTTCCCCACTTGTGCTCTGTCTGTCTCTCAAAAATAAATAAAAATGTTAAAAAAAATTTTTTAAGACAATATAGTTTTGGCAGAACTAAAGGTGAGTTAATATTAATATATGACATCAAGAGCCATGTTACTCATTTACTACCTAACATGTACACGAGGGAGTCAGTTTTGTTTCAGTCTGTTCTGAAGCTTGTGTGTAAGAAACGAGGAGCAAAGGCAAGAGAAAGTGAAGGCCATCGGACAGCTGCCACAGGGCACAGATGAACCCGCAAGGGACATGGACAGGGAGGCCTTTGAAGACAAACAGCAGGAGGAGTAATCCTGACAATGTGACCAGTTCTACTCACGGAAGAAGGTCACCTACCTCAGCATTTCTTTTCAGCTCCTCAGCCTCAGCTTCCGTGTACTCCATATCTAAAACATCCTCATTTCCAGAGTCCTCATCAGAACCCAATGAGTCCAGAAAAGAGTTGTTAAACTCTGAAGAATACAAAAATGTTGTAAAAGTTCTTAGAACAGACACAAAGAGATAGGATTAGAAAAGTAAAAAAACAGCTTGGGGTACACATTTTATCATCCTATGGAAACATACAACATATTATCATTAGGGTTCCAATTTACCCAGCCCACTCTGAGGAATAACAATTCAGGTACCAGGTATCTATAAAAGAAATGTCCCTTTTTCTTTTAAATATATTTATATGAAAGGGATAGGACTCTAATAAGAAAGGAATAAACCTGAAAAAGAGAATATGATTTTACAGATAACCCAATTTCACTACATTCCACATTCTATAAACTGTATGTTAGGTTTGAAGTACTTGGTGCATATTGTGGATGCCCCAGCAAATACAAACCACCTCACAGAAAAGAGACCATAAAAAATTAGTATCCTTTCACATTCTTCAACATTAACTCTTTTGAAATTTAATATAATGGTATCTAACCTTGAATTTAAGGTTCACTTAAAATATACTACACTAATAATTAAATCCAAGATCTACTTTTTTCTTTAATGATGAGTTTCTACTGAAAGACTCCATCTTTAGTAATGACTTAAAGAGTCCCAGAAGCATTCGTAGGTGTCTCTTTGCTTTAAAATACAATTAATCCCACTTAAAATCATAGTATAGAGTTATTTAAAAGACACGAACACTTATGAATGGGAAGAACAGAGAAAGAGACTATAGAATCAGAATCCTGAAAACTACAAAGTAGATGGTGACTGACTTAGCAGACCTAGGAAAGCCAAAACCAAATCTTAAGCCAGTAACAGAAAAGTTGAGAACCAATCCAATTTAAATCACAGACTCTTGTTCAAAAGACATACAACTTGCAAATATCATGTACCCCTGAAATTGGAGGCTAAGGAGGGGATAAAAAAAAAATAAGGATTTGGTGAAAAGTGTTTTGAGAAACAGACCCCCAGGATCCCCTCCCCTCCACTTTATGCTGCTAAGCAGTGACAGAAATCTGGAGTTTCATCCTCTGGAGGGGGTAAAACACTCTCTGGACTGGGGGAACGCCAGGCACACACAGCAAATGGGGAAGCAGGCCACGATTTGCAGAGCAAACCCCTCTACCCCAGCCCTATTCCTATACTTGGCTCTCAGAACTCTGACAGCCTCATCTTTTACCTTTAGGCAAAGGCAATAAATGAGAAAACTCTTTTTTTTTTTTTTAAGTTTATTTACTTATTTTGAGACAGAGAGAGAGCAAGTGCACAAGTGGTGGAGGGACTGAGAGGGAGACAGAGAATTCCAAGTAGGTTCCACACTGTCAGTGCAGAGCCTGATGTGGGGCTTGAACCCACGAACTGTGAGATCAAGAGTCAGCCGCTCAACCAACTGAACCACCCAGGCCCCAGAGAAAACTCTTTTTTTTTTAGGAATCTGACCAGCCCATGACAAAGTCCTAAAATATTAACATCATCTTCAAAACAGTCCCACACTCTAAAACTCAGAGTTGATGAGCCCTAACTATTCATGTGCTCAGAGCTTCCAACCATCTTTTTTTTTTTTTTTAAGTTTATTTATTTATTTTTGTGTGAGAGAGAGAGAGAGACTGCACGCTTGAGTGAGCATGTGAGTGGGCAAGGGGTAGAGAAAGAGGGGGAGAGAATCTTAAGCAGGCTCCATGCTGTCAGGCTGTCAGCAGAGCCCTATGCAGGGCTTGGACTCAAGAACTGTGAGATCATGACCTGAACCAAAACCAAGAGTCGGACACCTAACTGACAGCCACCCAGGTGCCCCCAACTATCTTTTTAGTCTCCTTTTCTTAACAATGAACCAACAACCAAAGATTACTAGACACTGAGGAAAGCCTCTAATAAGTAATATAAAGACCATAAGAACCACACAGGACAGGGCAGTTGGAGGAAACAATCTATTCAGGGAGAAGAAACCTTCAAATAAACAAATCAACTATATTTAATATCCTCAGAGATTTGAGATGGTATTACTTCCATGACCACCCCCCAAAAGCTTACGAAAAAGAGAACATACACAAATCAGTTCTTGAAAAGTAGAAATATGATAGAAATAAAACACTCAAAAGAAGGTTTGGAGCTAGAGATAAGGTTAGAGAACTTTCCCAGGAAGCAGAACAAAATTACCAAAATATGGAAAACTAGAAAGAAGAGATGAGAAAATTTTAAGAATCAGACCAGAAAGTCTGGATAACAGAAGTTTCAAAAAGAGAAAGGAGAGTGAAAGGGAGGAAGTCAGTGAAAATTTCTTATAATTGAAGGACACAAGTTTCTCTATTAAAATGATCTTTTAAGTGCCCAGTAAAATGGATGAAAAAGACCCACATCAAAGCACATCGGTATGAAACTTCATCATAGTAGAAATAAAAAGATCCTACAAGCTTTCAGACAAAAACGGGGTCATATCAGGATAAAGAATGGCTTTCATACGGCAACTCTGCAAACAAGACTTCTATCACTGCTCAGCAGCATGAAGTTGGAGGGAAACAATGCTTTCACAATGACTGCAAACCCAGAATTCTATACAGCCAAACCATCAAATACTAGGTACAGTGAAACTTGCAAAGCTTCCAAAAAAACCTGAGTCACAACCCCTCTTTTCTAAGAAAACTACTAGGACGTTCTCCATCAAAGCACAAGTAGAGGGGTGCCTGGGTGGCTCAGTTGGTTAAGCATCTGACTTCGGCTTGGGTCATAATCTCATGGTTCATGAGTTTGAGTCCCACATCAAGTTCTGTGCTGTCAGTGCAGAGCGCACTTTGGATCCTCTGTCCCTGTCTCTCTCTGCCCCTCCCCTGCTTCACGTGTGTTCTCTCTCAACAATAAACGTTAAAAAAAAAAAAAAAAAGCACAAGTACACAAGTAGACCAAGAATGAGGAAGGGTGAGATACAGGAAATGAGAGATTCAAACAAAGGAGAGACTCAGAGGGAATCCCCAGGAGAATGGTTAGGGAGCTCTCAGGGTATCTGTGCATGGATGTAAAGGGCAACCCGTCCAGACTGGAGCAATGTGACTTGTGACAGCCATTAATGCCACCACTATACCATCTTTCTAATAGAGCACAGAATGCCTGGGTGAAATCTAGCTTCAATTCTTATTTGTAATTGCCTCAACTATGTGCCAGCAAAATTCAGGCTCTCTGCTCTATGCCCTGGTGTCTAGATCAGCCTAGAGCACTCAATTTGTACCAAAGTGTTCTGTTTTGATCTATTTCTGAGAACCAGAGAAAGACTAGTGATCTTGGAAAATAAAAGTGAGCCTGCTTCCCATGACTACATGTCCCTATGGACCTCTAGTATCTGGTCCATATATTAGTTCTGCCACATGCCACAACTATGGTGAGCATTATGTTTCTAAATACTCATGATTTTGCCCACTGATTTGCCAAGAGCGAACTCTTGTAAATTCACAGGGAAACTGAGGCCACATTATCTTCTAGTAGTTCTAATCATGGCAAAATGCTCTTTCACATGTCCTTATGTAATTTTTCAAAAAAAAAAAAAAAAAAAAAAAAGGAGGGGTGATATGGATAGAGATGACAAATTATTTTTTTTAAAAAAGCTACCGGGGTGCGCCTGAGTCACTCAGTTGGTTAAGTGTCCGACTTCGGCTCAGGTCACAATCTCACAATTCATGAGTTCAAGCCCCGCGTCGGGCTCTGTGTTAACAACTCAGAGCCTGGAGCCTGCTTCAGATTCTGTGTCTCCCTGTCTCGCTGCCCCTCCCTCTGTCTAGTTCTCTGTCTCTCTCTCTCTCAAAAATAAGTAAAAACATTAAAAAAAAATGTTTTTTTAATAAAAATATTAAAAAAAAGCTACTGATGGATACAAACATTAGAACAGTGGTTTTCTCTTGGGGTGGAGGGAAGAAATGGGTACACAATTTCTAAGGTTCTATTTCTTTACCTTGAAGGTGTTAAAATTTGTTATTGTCATTAAAATAATACTTTACATGTTTTTCTGTGTGCAATACAGTTCACCATAAAAACAATGTAATTAAAATAATCTCCACACCTTGAAGACTTAACTCTGTTGCTCTTTTGAGGTCATCATCTTCTTTCTGTTCCCAAGCTTCCTAAAGGGACAAAAACAAAACTAAGGTATTTAAAAAGGTACTGATTAAACTTATTTACCAAGGATGAGATCAGCCGCGCTAGAAGCATTTGCTCACAATGTTTTCCATAATCTTACAAATGTATGGAGTATGACCTTTCGAGGGATGTGGAGAAATCCTTTACTTTTTTCAACCCTGTTTTCCTAAAACACAACCTCGGGGGTTAAAAGGGCTTACATGTTATCTCTTCTAGTCAGTCACATTTGGCTTGCTAACCAAAAGCCATTCACTGTGACAGTGTGATCTAATTAATTCCCTTTCTTCTTGTATGTATGAAATGCCTGGCACACAGCAGAACCTACTTAGCAAGTTGCTCTGTTTTCTTTCCTCTGATTTACAGCATCTGCCCATTTCCGTGGTATAAATACTCCCACTGTGGCAAAGTTTAAGCTACCAATGTGATACTGAGTGCACGGCTGGGAAGAGGTGGGCACGCCTGAGCTGACGGTGAGCGGGTCCTAGTGTATTGCTGTCCCTAAGTCTATGACAGCAACAGAAACAATTTCCACAAGATCATTATTCAAACATTTCTATTTTATTCTTTTTTCTATTTTTTTCTTGCTTAAAAAAAACCCCGACACACGTAACAGATACTTGGTGAATACTAAATGAATGCTGCTGTTACTTTTCTAATACATCTGAGGTTCTCTTAGAAAGACAAGAACCTGTGAAAATGTCAACCTGATGACTAATTATAAAAATAGGGAAATGTTGACTCTAAAAATTTTTCCCTCTCACCTGCAGAGAAATTTATAAACTTCATGCATAAATGAAGAAAAGATGTAATTTAAGCAGAACCGTTTTATACTTTTCCCAAGTCTAGACTTGTTTTTAGTTACTAAAGTATATAAGAAGCTTAGAATGAGCTATTCTGCATTACAGTCCTGGGAGCAATAATACTGTATTCAGGAAAGAAACAGATATTCTCTAAGAGGAAATATGATTACTTAAACTCATCCAGCATATAAAGTCTGTGCTGAAACCCAGATGGTAAAAGATACTCTTTTAGCTATTAATAGAATGATGCAGGTATACCAAACTAAAGAGACCTCATATTCTATTCTCAGATGTGAAGATAGGTTCTTAAGATAGTTTTAACTGGGTAGCTGACAAGAAAGAGGATATATGTCCTTTGTGCATGAAAAAGAGGTATGCTGAATTTTTTCTTTCTCTGCACTATAAGGAACTATTGTTAAGAAATCAGACCTTGGTCTTTTAGATGAAAAATAAGTTTTCTAAAACAAATGATTACTATCCATTATTTGCAAAATAGCTGACATAAATACATCTTGATGATGAGGCAGCTAGGGAGATACTTCTCACAAATAAAAGGATACAGAACAGCTGGTTCTGAAAGCATTTTAAAGCAGCAGTTCTCAGCCTTGACTGAACACCAGAATCACTGGGAGGTTTTAAAAAATGGAGGAAGAAGTAAGGAGGAGGGAGGAAGCAAGGAGGAAGGAAGGAGAGAAGGGAGGCTGAGAGAAGGGGGAAGGGGGAAGGGGGAGAGAGAGGGAGGAGGGGGAGGGAGGAGGGAGAGAGAGGGAGGGAGGGAGAGAGAGAAAAGGAAAGATATCTAGATGCCCAGACCATACCCCAGGATCCATTATATCAGAATTCCTGAGGGGAAGAACAATGCAAGTATCAGTATTTTTTAAAGCTCCCCAGATGATAGTAATGTGCAGTTAAGAATGAACCCCACTGTTCTAGAGAAATCAGATTTTAAGATTTTATTTTTAAGTAATCACTACACCCTATGAGGGGCGTGAACTTACAACCCGGAGATCAAGAGTCACATGCTTTACTGACTGACCAGCCAGGTGCCCTCAGACAAATTAGATTTATTAATCTGATTATTTGTAAACACTAAAATGGTGTGCTCATTCTAGGGAGTTTTGGTAAATTTTTATTACTAACATGACGTGGATTGCATAGGATCACACAACCATGAAAACATCACCTTTTAGTCAAGATACCTTAGGCAACTGCAATACCTCAGGCAAAAGCAACAGCTTTGGCAAATATAAGTATGAAGAATTAGAAATTTAAGATTAGATTACTATATAAGAAAAGAGCGGATAAATGTTCATCTTTTCCAGTCTATGACTGAAAGCTGAAATTTCAGATATTATTCAGATAATAGCCCTGAGAATTTTATGCTCAAATAATTCACAGGAAAGAATTCATATTGTGAGAAAGTGACCAGAACAATGCCTTAAAATATTAAAAAATCATGGTGGTATGCTGGCTATTTCTAAAGCTTGTAAAATAAAGTTGGACAGGGGATGATGTGTAATAACCCATCCTGCCTTAGCATGCAACGAATTACACTAATGGGAAGTAATCAACAATACATTTTGTTGCATTTGGAATTTCAAAAAAAGAAAAACTATCACTGTTTCTGTTTCAGAACCAAGGCAAAGTTCCAAACAAGTTTGTGTGTTTTGCTGGACCAATGCCTTAGTGTATGTAAATCACCTGGAACAATGCTTGGCACACAGTAAGTGCTTAATGCATGTTAGTTGTTGTTACTGGGGAAGACAGGTAAGGAGAAAACAGCAATAGAAGTATCTCTTACTTGTTCCTGTAGGCTCTGAGCCAATGCCTGCTGAAGTTCTTGCTCTTCCCTTTCACGTTCCATATCATACTGCTGGAGCCAATCAACCTCTCCTTGAGATCCTTCTGGAGTTTTATTTTCTTTATTCTCATCACAGTCTTTAGTTATCTCAGTAAAACTGGCAGGATCTGAGGAAGCAGAACAAGACGTAACTGGGAAATCCTCTCTAATAAACTGAAATCTCTGGACTAGAGTGACACCTACTGTTCAGAGAGTAACTGACCCGAACCTCATATATGACTTGCTTGGGACACACAATTTCATCTTGCTACATTTAGATCATGGTTTCTCAATCTCAGCACTACTGACATTCTGGGTGGGATAATTTTTTGTTGTTTGAGGGGGCTGTCCTATGCACTGCAGAATGTTCAGCAACATCCTTGGTCTCTACCTACTAGATGTCAATAGCAACCCCCTTCCCCAGATGTGACCACCAAAAATGACAGACATTGTCAATGTCCCCTGGGGGGCCAAAACTGTCCTTGGTTGAGAACCACTGATCTACAGCAATGTTCTGAAACGTAACCAATCAGGAAGCACTATGGCTGAGGATGGAGAAAAATGAACAGCCATATTCATAGCCGGTCACAATGTCACATAGCCAAGTATTAGGAATAAAGCATTGTTTAGAGTAAATGAAGAATTAGGCTAGAATGATTAAGCTAACATTGAGATTTTTTCTCATTATTAAATTAGGTCAAATGAGTGTGTGTTTTCATTAATAATCAAATAAACCTTGTACATATCCTAAATCAAAAGAGCTACATGAAATACGTAAACACTTCATGTACTGCACAAGTATATGACTATATATGTTTAAAACATCCACACAAGGAGAGAAGAAGAAAAAATCTTTCATTTCTTTCTGTTCCTTCTCAATCTCTAGACCACAGCTAGCTGGGATAAACAGTATGGTCATGATTTCGTTCTGGTTATTTGAACTGTGAGAACAAAAACATCTCATTATGATTTTTAATATAGGTAAGAGTGGGTAGACAGAGTTCAATGCTTTCTTTTTCTCAAACACTACAAAAGCAAATATTATCATCTTAACAAGTTAGGGAAAGTCTCATAAAAAGAATTTAACTGGCAAACAAGAATTACCTTTACAGATTCATTTTATATAGATTGTGTTAAAATTAGCATATGCTCTTTATCTGCCCTAATACTGTATCTTAACCACTTAAACGATAGATTTTCCACAGCACTACCAATTAATCTAAGGTTTACAACATCTTGACTTTAGACTCTAAATCAGTAAGTTGTCATCATTTTTTAATTGTATCAAATTGTTGACTGAATACTTACCATTAAAACTCTGAATACTCATTAAAAGAGAAAAACTCTTCGAATATATTAAGTGCAAAAGCAATATGATCCCAATTAAAAAATTATATAAAAGATGTAATTTCTGGGGCGCCTGGGTGGCTCAGTCAGTTAAGTGTCCGACTTCAGCTAGGTCACAATCTCGTGGTCTGTGAGTTTGAGTCCTGTGTCAGGCTCTGTGCTGACAGCTCAGAGTCTGGAGCCTGCTTCGGATTCTCTCTGCCCCTTCCTCGCTCACATTCTGTCTCTCTCTCTCTCTCTCTCTCTCTCTCTCTCTCTCAAAAATAAACAAACATTAAAAGATATAACTTCTTCCTTTCCTCTATTCTTGGAGAAAGTCATTTCCACAAGCTGGAAGGGGGAGCTCTGAAGTCTCTCTGACCCTGCCTGTCCCTCTGGCCTTAGCTTATTGGACCAGGAATGGATATTTGAGTCAACCAATCTGATTACTGCTGGAAATGTGGAACTGAGACATTCAAAATTAGCTGATGTTGAACATTTTAAGTGGAAGAAAGATTTGGGAGTTGAGGCTGCTATTTTAGACCTAAGATAAATATTATTACTTTTATTACCAAAATATACTCATTAAAAAAAGGTAATTTTTCTTAACCAATAATTTTCTGCATTCCAGGTACTGATGTGCCCCACAAATCCTAAAATCATACTACCAATTAATCCACGTGATAGAAAACCAAAGCATTACTTTGAGATGCTAAAATCAAGATAGATTTGTTATCAGGACAAGATTATCAGATGGATACAAACATTACTTAAGATCTATGGGAACAAATATGACCATGGAATAATAACACTCTTGTAAGGAACTTGATCAATGGATAGAAGGAAAGCCACATGTCAGAATTTAACATTTTTACACTGAACACATATCTTCTGCTTCTTCCCCTACACCAAATGAAACCTGCTCCTTTCCTATAGTCTATGTCTCAGTGAAAGGGATCACTATACACAGTTTTTTTTTTTTTAAGGTTTATTTTTATTTTTTGAGAGTGAGTGGGGGAGGGGCAGAGAGAGAGGGAGATGAGGATCTGAAGCAGGCTCTACACTGAGAGCAAAGAGCCCAATGTGGGGCTCAAACTCACAAACTGAGATCGTGACCTGAGCCGAAGTCAGAAGCTTAACCAACTGAGCCACCCCTGCACCTTATGTGCCTTTTTTAAAGACAGAAAGCTGGTGTCATTTTTTACTTATCCCTCATATCAGGTAAGTCATTATTTCCTAACTATCTCTTCAATCCATCGACTTTTCCTTCAAATGCCAAAACCTTGGCCTAAGGCATCATTAGTTTTTGACCTAGACAACTGAAGTAACTTCTTAACAGGTCTCACAGGATTACTTTGAATTTCTTCTCTCATAAATGTGCTATAGTGCAGCCAGAATGGTCTTTTTATTTTTTTAAACTTTATTTTTTTTTTTAATTTTTAATGTTTATTTATTTTTGAGAGAGAGAGAGAAACTGAGTGGGACAGGAACAGAGCCTGACATGGGGCTCGAACCCATGAACTGCGAGATCATGACCAGGACACTTAACCAACTGAGCCACCCAGGCACCCTTTTTAAAATTTTTTTAAAAAGTTTATTTATTTATTTTGAGAGGGAGTGAGAGCGAGTGAGAGCGACAGAGAGAGAGAGAGAGAGAGAGAGAGAGAGCGCGCGCGGTCACATGCATATGCAAGTGGGGGAGGGCAGAGAGAGTGGGAGAGAGGGAATCCCAGTGCAGAGTCTGATATGGTGCTCAAACTCATGAACCATTAGATCATGACCTGAGTCAAAGGTGGATGCTTAACCAATTGAGCCACCCAGGTGCTTTGAGAATGATCTTTTTCAAATATAAATCTTTATCAAACACTTGTTTGCTTATAACTATTCAATAACTTCCTAATGGTTCTGAAATAAAGTCCAAACTTCTAAAAATGGGTTTAGGCCATGTAAAAACTAGAGATGCATAGCTTTTTCTCTTTTGCTTTTCTTCCTCAACACTATGCTCCAGTCATGCAGATCATTCTGAACTTTTTTGTTGCCTACTAACTTGCCATGGCCTCTCTCACATCTCAACCTCTGCACATACTCTTCCCTCTGGCTGGTGTCCGGAGACAGTGAAACCTTACTTGGCAGTCTTCTTGCCCCTCCTCAGTTGATTCATGAGACAATGTGCTGGGCCCCAAATAATTACTGAGAATCTACTATGCACCAGGAATTGTTGTGGAAGGTGGGACTACAGCAACAATTAAAGCAAGATGGCCCTTATCCTCAAGTAGCTTAAGTGCAAAGACTCTGAGACGAGAATGAACTTAGCATATTTGTAGGAACAAAGAGAGACAAAGCCAGTATAGCTAAGTGGAGTGAAAGAGGGGGAGAGTGGAGACAGGCCATTGTAAGAAGCGTGGATGGCTCAGTCAGTTAAGTGTCTGACTTTGGCTCAGGTCATGATTTCATGGTTCGTGAGTTCGAGACCTATATCCAGCTCCCTGCTGTTAACACAGCCTGCTTCGGATCCTCTGTCTCCCTCTCTCTGTGCCCCTCCCCAGCTTGTGGGGAGAAAGAAAGAAAGGAAAAAGAAGCTTGGATGAAGTGTAATGGCAAATCATAATAAGTTTTAAATGTTTACTTATTTATTTTGAGACGCAAGGGAGGGGGGGAGGGGCAGAGAGAGGGAAGGAGAGAGCATCCCAAGCAGGTTCCACCCTACCAGGGCAGAGCCCAAGGTAGGGCTCAATCCCATAAACCATGAGATCATGACCTGAGCCCAAATCAAGAGCTGGGTGCTTAACTAACTGAGCTAGCCACCCAGGCACCCTGCCAAGTGGACGTTTTACGTAGGCATCTCAATACCAAAATTTAAAGCTCAGCTGAGAGATCCAAGCTAGAGGTATGAATTTGGTAGTTCATCGGTCTGTGAGGCTGTGGTAAAATATGAGATCACTCAGGGAGAGAGCTTCAGTAGCAAAAAGACAGCTAATGATGGTATTCTGGGAATACTCCGACAATCAGAGTTCTGATGAGGGGAGGGAAACTAAAGTGACTTGGTTTAGTAGGAAGAAAACTCCCTGACAAGCATGGTGTCATGGAAGCTCAGAGAAAAAAAAAATGTATAAAAGTTTTGAATGTTAAGGAAGGAGTGGTGAATTATGTGAAATACTGCTAATGTAAACTTGATAAACCATTTCAGGGGAGTGATGGGGAAGAAAGCCCACTTGCAGAGAGCTGGTGAGAGAATGGGTGGTGGTAAGAAAGTAGAGAGAATGAATAAAACACTTTCAGAGAATTCTGTTGTGAGTGGAGCAAAGAAAGAGAGCAGTAGCAGTAGGGGAATGTATGGTAACAAGAGAGTTTTTTAAAAATGGATTTTTACCCCATAACCAGTAAGGAAATCAAATTCGTAATCAAAAGTCTCCCAAAAAACAAGAGTCCAGGGCCAGATGGCTTTCCAGGGGAATTCTACAAACACTTAAGGAAGAGTTAACACCTATTCTCTTGAAGCTGTTCCAAAAAATAAAAATGGAAGGAAAACTTCCAAACTCTTTCTATGAAGCCAGCATTACCTTGATTCCAAAACCAGACAGAGACCCCACTAAAAAGGAGAACTACAGACAAATTTCCCTGATGAACATGGATGCAAAAATCCTCAACAAGATATTAGCCAACCGGATCCAACAATACATTCAAAAAATTATTCACCACGACCAAGTGGGATTTATACCTGGGATGCAGGGCTGGTTCAGTATCTGCAAAACAATTAACATGATTCATCACATCAATAAAAGAAAGGACAAGAACCATATGATCCTCTCAATAGCTGCAGAGAAAGCATTTGACAAAATACAGCATCCTTTCTTGATAAAAACTCTCAAGAAAATAGGGATAGAAGGAGCATACCTCGAGATCATAAAAGCCATATATGAACAACCCAACGCTAATATCATCCTCAATGGGGAAAAACTGAGAGCTTTCCCCCTAAGGTCAGGAACAAGACAGGGATGTCCACTCTTGCCCCTGTTATTCAACATAGTATTAGAAGTCTTAGTCTCTGCAATCAGACGACACAACGAAATAAAAGGCATCCAAATCGGCCAGGAGGAGGTCAAATTTTCACTCTTCGCAGAAGACATGATACTCTATATGGAAGACCCTAAAGATTCCACCAAAAAACTGCTCGAACTGATTCATGAATTAAGCAAAGTTGCAGGATATAAAATCAACACACAGAAATCGGTTGCATTCCTATACACCAACAATGAAGCAACAAAAAGAGAAATCAAGGAATTGATCCCATTTACAATTGCACCAAAAGCCATAAAATACTTAGGAATGAATCTAACCAAAGAGGTGAAAAATTTACACACTTAAAACTATAGAAAACTTCTGGAAGAAATTGAAGAAGACACAAAAAAAATGGAAAAAGATTCCATGCTCCTGGATAGGAAGAACAAATATTGCTAAAACATCGATACTACCCAAAGCAATCTACATATTCAATGCAATCCCTATCAAAATAACACCAGCATTCTTCACAGAGCTAGAACAAGTAATCCTAAAACTTGTGTGGAACCAGAAAAGACCAAGCAATCTTGAAAAAGAAAACCAAAGCAGGAGGCATCACAATCCTGGACTTCAAGCTATACTACAAAGCTGTAATCATCAAGAAAGTATGTTACTGGCACAAGAACAGACACTCAGATCAATGGAACAGAACAGAGAACCCAGAAATGGACCCACAAACGTATGGCCAACTAATCTTTGACAAAGCAGGAAAGAATATCCAGTGGAATAAAGACAGTCTCTTCAGCAAGTGGTGCTGGGAAAACTGGACAGCAACATGCAGAAGAATGAACCTGGACCACTTTCTTACACCATACACAAAAATAAACTCAAAATGGATGAAAGACCTCAATGTAAGACAGGAAGCCATCAAAATCCATGAGGAGAAAGCAGGCAAAAACCTCTTTGATCTTGGCCGCAGCAAGTTCTTACTCAATGCATCTTCGGAGGCAAGGGAAACAAAAGCAAAAACTAACTACTGGGACCTCAACAAACTAAAAAGCTTCTGCACAGCAAAGGAAACAATCGGCAAAACTAAAGGCAACCGACAGAATGGGAGAAGGTATTTGCAAACGACATTATCAGATAAAGGGTTAGTATCCAAAATCTATAAAGAACTATCAAAGTCAACACCCAAGAAACAAATAATAATACAGTGAAGAAATGAGCAAAAAACAGGAATAGACACTTCTCCAAAGAAGACATCCAGATGGCCAACCGACACATGAAAAAATGCTCAACTTCACTTATCATCAGGGAAATACAAATCAAAACCACAATGAGATACTACCTTACACCTGTCAGAATGGCTAACATTAACAACTCAGGCAACAACAGATGTTGGCGAGGATGTGGAGAAAGAGGATCTCTTTTGCATTGTTGGTGGGAATGCAAGCTGGTGCAGCCACTCTGGAAAACAGTATGGAGGTTCCTCAGAAAACTAAAAATAAAATCACCCTATGACCCAGCAATTGCACTACTAGGTATTTATCCAAGGGATACAGGTGTGCTGTTTCGAAGGGACACATGGCACCCCAATGTTTATAGCAGCACTATCAACAACAGTCAAAGTATGGAAAGAGCCCAAATGCTCATCAATGGATGAATGGAAAAAGAAGATGTGGTATATATATACAATGGAGTATTACTCGGCAATCAAAAAGAATGAAATCTTGCCATTTGCAACTACGTGGATGGAACTGGAGGGTATTATGCTACATGAAATTAGTCAGAGAAAGACAAATATCATATGACTTCACTCATATGAGGTCGTTAAGAGACAAAACAGATGAACATAAGGGAAGGGAAACAAAAATAATATAAAAACAGGGAGGGGGACAAAACATAAGAGACTCATAAATATGGAGAACAAATTGAGGGTTACTGGAGGGGTTGTGGGAGGGGAATGGGCTAAATGGGGAAGGGGCACTAAGGAATCTACTCCTGAAATCATTGTTGCACTATATGCTAACTAATTTGGATGTAAATTTTTAAAAAATAAAAATAAAAATGGATTTTTAGGGACACTTGGATGGCTCAGTCGGTTAAGCATCGCCTTCGGCTCAGGTCATGATCTCGAGGTTTGTGAGTGGTTCATGAGTTTGAGTCCCACATGAGGTTCTCAGCTCTCTGCTGTCAGCACAGAGCTCACTTTAGATACTCTGTTTTCCTCTCTTTGCCCCTCCCCCTCTCCCTTCCTCCCTCCCTCTCTCTCTCAAAAATAAACATTAAAAAAAAAAGATGGGTTTTTAATCATTTTAGAAATTAAGGCACACGAGAGTAATTTACAAGAGAGGGAAGACTTGATGCAGAAGAGAAGGTATAATTTCAAGACAGAAGGTCAAGAAACAAGTGGATGAAATTCTGAGTATGAATGGAGGGACTGGCCTTAAAGAGCAGGGATATTTCCTCCATAACAAAAGTGAAGGCAGAATGTTCATCTGATTACATCTATTTTCTTTCTTTCTTTTTTTTTTTTTAAAGTTTATTTATTTTTGAGAGAGAGAACAAGCCTAAGCGGGGAGGCGTGGAGAGACAGAGAGGGAGGGAGAGAATCCCAAGCAGGTCTGCACTGCAGTGCAGAGCCCAAGGCGGGACTTGACCCCATGAACTGTGAAATCATAACCTGAACCGAAATCAAGACACTTAACCAACTGAGCCACCCAGGTGCCCATGACTGGAAACCGTAATGAGATCAAGTCATCACTGACAACAGAACAGGACACTAGGTTAAGCTGGACGGAGAGAAGGTATCTGAAATCAAGATTTCAAAGGTGGCACAGTTACTGATGACGACAAAGTCAAGGGAAGGGTTTCTCAAACGTTAGCATGCATCAGAATGACTTGGGAGTCAAAACACAGAATGCCAACTCCTACATCCAGAGTTTCTTATTCAGTAAGTCTGGGGTGGGGCCATTAATGGCATTTCCAGCAATTTCCCACGTGATACTGATGATCTGTGAAAATACTCTGAGAACCACTGGTCTAAAACAGGACTACTGTCAGTGATCAAGATGGGGTAGGAAAAAAGATCTTTGGAATTAAGATCAGGAACTGAGAAACCAGGATTTTGAAAGGATCATTTATGAAGATGCTGAGGGCTCTACGATGTTGATGAGAGAACCTGAAAGGTAAAAGACAGCTATAGGAAGAGATAGATAGGTGGCAAAGTTTAATGTCTTACACTTCGAGAAGCTGGGATTTTTGTAGAATAAAAAGAGGCAGAGGTCTGGTGATGGCAGTGAGTAACAAGAAAAAAACTCATCCCATCTCCAAGGTCTGAAGTTTTATGGTATGGGAAAAAACAACTTATGCTTAAAGAACAGTAGGGCAGGGGCGCCTGGGTGGCGCAGTCGGTTAAGCGTCCGACTTCAGCCAGGTCACGATCTCGCGGTCCGTGAGTTCGAGCCCCGCGTCAGGCTCTGGGCTGATGGCTCGGAGCCTGGAGCCTGTTTCCGATTCTGTGTCTCCCTCTCTCTCTGCCCCTCCCCCGTTCATGCTCTGTCTCTCTCTGTCCCAAAAATAAATAAAAAATGTTGAAAAAAAAATTAAAAAAAAAAAAAAAAAAAAAAAAAAAAAGAACAGTAGGGCAATCCACAACGGAAGCCTTTCAAAGGAAAAACTGGCCGTGAATACATACTAAAGACACCTAACAATCAAATGCAGTGGGTAAACTCTGGGTTCTAGGTGGGGAAAAAAAGTATAAAAAATATTTTGGAGAACAACTGGAGAAACGTGTGTGGCCTCTACACTGGAATTATATATGGACACAGCGTTAATATTGCTGAGATAACTGTTATGTAAAATAATTTCCATATATTTAGGAGACTGAGGCTGAAGTGTTTTAGGGTGAAGAATCATGATACCTGCAATTCCAAACAGTTGCTTTAAAAAGGAAAAGTGCACAGGGCATCTGGGTGGCTCAGCTGAACGTCCAGCTCTTGGTTTTCGCTCAGGTCACGATTTCGACTCAGGTCATGATTTCACGGTTGTGGGTTTGAGCCTCACATTAGGCTCTGTGATGACAGTGCAGAGCCTGCTTGGGATTCGTACTCTCTCTCTCAAAAATAAAAAACAAAAAACTTAAAAAAAAAAAAAAGGAAGAAAGAAAAAAAAGTGCATACATACATGTATGTAGTCTGCAAAGATGGCCTCCAATGAACTACGCAGTACTCTTACTACCAGTATTCTTTACTCTGGTGTAGGCACCCCCACAGTGAACATGGGAGTGCTTTAAGCAACAAAATGTGGTGGAATTGATTCTGTGCTGATTTTAAGCTTAAATAAAGGAGACCTGGTAGCTTCTTCCCCTTCTGTGCTTTTGGGAGCCCTGAACTGTAATGTAAGAAGCTTAGCTATCTTGCTAGAGAGAACACAAGGAGAAGGAGACGCCCTGAGATTACATGAAGAGATGAAAAGATGAAGAGGGGGAGGGGAAAAAAGAATGGAGAGGATATCTAGCCATCCCAGCAGACTCTTCTAACCAACATCACCAAGGTGCCTAGATGAGCCATCTAGGATGTTACAACCTAGTCAAACCCCAGCCAACATCACAGGAAGCAGAGGAGCTACTAGCTAAGACCAGTCAATCCAAGAGTTATGAGAGATAATGTTATTGCTGTTTTAAGATACTAATTTCGGGTAACTGCTGCACAACCATACACACACAGACACACACAATGACACAATGACACACAGACAGACAGATACACACACACACACACACACTATGAGGGAAGAAAGCAAATGTGACGAAATGTTAAATAATGTATCTATTCAATTTCTCTCTAGATTTGAACATTTTTAAAGTAAAAAACTTATGGAGAATATGATATTTGATACTGCTAATTTTTAAAAGTATGATAATGGGATTGAGGATATGTTTTCTTAAAAAGGAGCTCTTTTAGAGACATTGAAATCTTTACTGATGAAATGATCTAATATCTTGGATTTAGATCTAGGGGTGCCTGGGTGTCTCAGTCGGTTGAGCGTCTAGACAACTCTTGATTTCAGCTGAGATCATGATCTCACGGTTTGTGAAACTGAGCCCCATGTCAGGCTCCATGCAAACAGCGCAGAGCCTGCCTGGGATTCTCTCTCCCTCTGCTCGCGCTCTCTCTCTCTCAAAATAAACATTAAGAAAAATAATCTAGGGGATGGGGTAGAGAAGGAAGATAGGGTATAGATGAAACAAGATTGACTTTTTGATAATTACTGTTGATAATGGGTACAAGGGTGAAGATTCATTATACTCATCTCTCTACTTCTGTCCTTGGTCTATATTTTCCAGAAATTAAAAAAAAAAAAAAAAAAAAAGTCTGCAGGAAAAGCAAGGTCTTTGGGTTTCGGTTATAGTAAGAAGGTGAATGGAACCATGACATTAAAGAAACGGGAAACACAACAAAGGCTTGCCTCCAATTGGGGAAGACAGGAGCTAGAGAACAGACAGTTTTACAAAAAGGATATAAAGTACTTACTAACAAGTTTGCTCTCCCCAAAGCTCTTATACAGTTGCAAGCCACCTGTGGTTATTAATGATTTTGATAACTCAGTGTTCTCCCTCATTGGCACAGATAATAAGGTAGAACTAATTGTATAGAAGAATAACTTCCTTTGTTAATTTTAGTGAGATGTAAGACGTAGCAAAGAAGTGGAAGGAAGAGGTGAATGCAGGAATTACTGGTGAAAGGTAAAAGCACTGATATTAACCAATAATATGTAAGGGTGGTGACTATGAGTTTAAGAAAAGAAAGGGATTTCCTAAGGATACTTGCATCAAGAAAGGGAAAAAAAGGGAACACTCAGATCCAAAAACCATCAGCTTTTTGTTTCCATTTAAACTGAGAATATACTAATTCTTATTTTCACTTGCACATAAACTCAGTTGATGAGACTTAACCCCAAAGAATACAGAAAATAATTATGATATACTACTGTTCTCTTCATCTCCAAAATTTCAGGCTTGATGTACTGAAACACATCAGCTACACAGATATAGATAATGTGGATATCAGGAGAAAAATATTAGATTGTTACAGGAAGAGACAGTAAAAGTTTTTACACCTATAACTGTTAAAATACCCACAGTACAAGGCAAGGAGGCTCAGCTCTGTTGTTATCATTGACAGATTTGAGAAATAACAAAATAGAAATAATTAGTACAAAATAATTTTCTATCCATATAGCCCTTTACAATATATGTATATTTGATCTAACATTCTAATCACAACTTTCCAAAGCATGCCTGGTGTATCCCCATACAGTGATCAGAAAGCTGACTGTCAAAGTGGTTAAATCTCCTATTTAGAAATTCATAGCTAGTCAGTGGTACAGCCAAGATTAGAGGCTCAGGGGTGCCTGGGTGGCTCAGTGGGTTAAGCATCTGACTCAGGTCACGATCTCAAGGTCATGAGTTTGAGCCTGCTTGGGATTCTCTCCCCACCGCCACCCCCCCGCCCCCGCCCCGGCCTTCTGCTGCTCATAGGTGCTCTCCTTCAAAATAAATAAGCTTAAAAAAAAAAAAAAAAAAAAGATTAGAGGCTTAAAACTTGACCTCTTAGTTCAGTGGTGTTTCTATCATTATAAAGGGATGAACCCAAAGAATGGAGAACTCAATCTATACACTAAAACTCAGTACAAATTCAAATACAGAAAAATGAGGAAAGAATTATACAAATTTCTGAGAGAGCAGTGGTGAGGAAAAAAGTGGCCAAAAAATGACACATTTACTTATGTGCACAAAGGAATCCTAACTTTTCTTTTGATGTACACTTAAAGGGATAAGGCATACTTTACCAGCAGCCTCTGGATACTACTCAAAATATTTACTCCTCGTTTTTTAAACTGCTTTGGGGGGGGGGGGGAAAGCATGAAAATATTATTAGCCTTATTACACAGATTCATTTCACCTCCCATTATTGAGAAGCCGCTTGTCCCGATAAGGCTACAGAACACCGCTGTGCCTTAACAGATGATTCTTTTCATTAAACCTACCAGGCTCTGCAAGTGTTTTGGGCTTCTCCGTTTCCACAGGGTCTTGATTTTCAGGCATTTCTTGCATATCATCTTCTGCAAATCCAGTATCTGGGCTGCTGGTTGGTTTATCATCATCTTCATGACTCAGGGATGGTGAAGCTTCTCTCTTACTTATCTCTAAAACGGCTGCTAGAAGCTCTTCTTCACTCATCCCATCAAATCCAGAGTTTTCCAATTCAGACTTATCAGGCTCTATTCTGCATGATTTGGAATCCTGAAGAAGAGAGTTACTTTTAGAGGAAACCAGAATGCCTATGAATATAGCAGTCTTAGAGTTTAAAGTGAGAAGTTTATTTCTAAAAAGTTTCCTTTCTTTGAAGTTTTAGGTTATTTAACAATCAATAACCAATATATAAACTCACTGGCAAGCCTACTTTTCTTTTAAATAAATACACGGGGATACAGGTTTATTTTATTAAGTATGCTCTTTGTAGAAATTTAGAAAATACCTAAAAATAATAAAACAAATTCACTCAAAATTCATCACTCAGGGATAATTCCTACAGGTATCTTTGGTGTATTTTCTTTCAGTTACACGTGTACTACACTAGAAATGTTTTCACTACACCTCATATTTACTTTTATTCTTATTATAATTAAAAACTTTTTTTCACGTTCGAGAGAGAGTGTAAGCGTGTGCGCATGCACAAGTAGGGGAGGGGCAGAGGGAGAGAGGGAGAGAAAGAAACCCAATCAGGCTCCACGCTGTCAGAGCAGAGCCCAAGGTGGGGTTCGATCCCATGAATCATGAGATCATGATGTGAGCAAAAATCAAAGGCTTTCATTTCTCATTCTGACTTTCATTTCTCATTCAGGGTGAGCAACCACAAACTATCTTTAGCTTTGAAATTAGATGGGAAACAAGTCAATAAAAAATAACTATTAAATTAAGTGTTACCTAACCAAAAGGGAGATTTAAAATCAAACATTCACACGAGATGATACAAACTCCTAGAGAAGCTTCAAGGTATTAACTATTATTATGTGTCAAGATTGAAAATGATGAAGTTACACCTTCTCACATCCATTATTTAAACCTTTAAATTAAAACAAAAAAATTTTTTTTAATGTTTATTTTTGAGACAGAGGGAGACAGAGTGTGAGTGGGGAGGGGCAGAGAGAGAGAGGGAGACACAGAATCTGAAGCAGGCTCCAAGCTCCGAGCCGTCAGCACAGAGCACAATGCGGGGCTCGAATTCACGAACTGTGAGATCATGACCTGAGCCGAAGTCGGACGCCTAACCGACTGAGCCACCCAGGCACCTCAATTATTTAAACCTTTAGATGACCTGATTGGCCTGTTGATGTAAAACGTTTACTAGAGTCTCCCATATATTAAAAATTAGTATTAAAAAAAATGAGTATTTCGGGACCAGTATGTGAAAGTAGCTCTGAACCTGTAACAACTTTCATTTCTTAAGTCTCAATCCTGGAAACAACTTAAGTGTCCATCAATAGATAAGTAAAAATGTGGCATATACAATGGAATACTATTCCACCACAAACAAGAAATGAAATCTTGCCATTTGTAACAACATGGATAGATCTTGAAGTTATTACACTAAATGAAATAAGTCAGAAAAAGACAAGTACCATATGATCTCACTTACACGTGGAATCTGAAAAACACAAAAAACTTCCCACCAAGCTCATGGATGTAGAAACAGACTAGTGGTTGCTAGGGACCAGAGGTGGTGTGTGCGAGTGAGAGAGAGAGAGAGAGAGAGAGAGAGAGAGAGAGAGAGAGTGTGTGTGTGTGTGTGTGTGTGTGTATGCACGCGCGGGTGCTGGTGTGAAGTGGGTAAAGCAGGCCAAAAGGTACAAACGTCCAGTTATAAAATAAATAAGTCATGAGGATGTAACGTACAGAATTAGGCTATTGTTAATAACCTGTTGTGGGGCACCTGGGTGGCTCAGTCAGTTGAGTGTCTGACTTCAACTCTGGTCATGATCTCACAGTTCGTGAGTTTGAGCCCCGTGTTGGGCTCTGTGCTGACAGCCCAGAGCCTGGAGCCTGCTTTCAGAATCTGTGTCTTCACTAGTCTCTGCCCCTTGCGTACTCACACTCTGTCTCTCTCTCTCTCTCTCTGTCTCAAAAACAGATAAACATTAAAAAATATATATATTATATGCATATTTGAAAGCTGCATAAGAAAACAGATCTTAGAAGTCCTCATAAGAAAAAAAATTGGGGGGAGGTAACTGTGTATGGTAACAGATGTTAACTAGACTTACTGTGGTGATATTATTGCAATACATACAAATATTGAATCATTATGCTGTATGCTTGAAACAAATATGTCAATTATACTTCAAATAAAAAAAAAATCCCAGGGGCATCTGGATGGCTCAGTCGGTTAAGTGTCTGACTTCAGCTCAGGTCATGATCTCAGTTTGTGAGTTTGAGTGTCGTGTCAGGCTCAGTGCTGTCAGCTCAGAGCCTGGAGCCTCCTTCGGATTCTGTGTCTTCCTCTCTGTCTGCCCCTCCCCTGCGCGCTCTCTCTCTCTCAATAAATAAATAAACATTAAAAAAAAAAAAAAAAGAATAACTTAAATCCCAATCCATTTTTAAACAGACTGGTTTTATAGTTATAGAAAGTACACTCTTTAAAACTAGTGTTTCAACAGATCCATTCAGTTTATGATCTACCCTGTGTATTTATTATGTTTGCTGATGCTGGTTATAAAGGCATGTGTTTGGACAGTAAGAGCTATACAAATATTTGCCAAGTATTTTGATGAGAAACTACTTACTTTTTCTAAGTCTTCCTGCTGTTGTTCACAGCCTGACACTTCACAAAGTCTCTGGCTAAGGGCCACAGAGCGTTTTAGCTCATCCTCACTGTCGGAATCAAGGCATAAAGCCAAGGAACTCTTGGATTTGAAGGTGAAATTCCTGTAATTTAAGAAAATAAAAACCTATATGAGTCTGATAAATAAATACTTGTCCTTGTTATTTCCTTGATGCATATAATACCAAAATAAAACAAAAAACTTTTCCATTATGGAATGATTTACAGAGAAAAAAGGATACAGAAGAGATATATTTAAGCATTACCTTTGCCCCACTCCAAAACAGCCATGCTTTGAAAATTAGACAATTCTTACGCTATTATATATCATCCGTAAACCAATCACTTTGTGCCTTTTTTCTTTTAATGATCAACCCCAAAGTAGTTTTTGTTTTTATAAAGCAAGTACTCTACTGAATGCATGCAGACATGGCAATGAATAAATGTTTTTGACAACTTTGTGCATGAGGACTAATTTTTGATCTTTTTAATTATGATCCATGTATTCTAAAATTAACAGTAACATTCCACTTATCCAATTATATGTAAGTCAGACTTCCGGCAACCTCTAGTTTCCAGAACGCAGGGATTCAAAACTAAGAAAAAAGGCTTCTCAGGAAAGCAGTAGTTTCAAAGCCCATGCACTTTACTCTTTAGACAGGGACCCTTTCTTTCCCAGGAAATGGTGCATAAAATAAGGTAGCAAGTTCATCAAGAAATGAGAGCTAGGAAATGAGAGAGAATAACCACAAAAAGGGCAATAAAGAACTATAAAGTCATTTAATATAAACTGTTTTGTAAGAATTAAAAGCCTCTGAGGGCATGATCATATTAAAACACAGTGTAATAGGTGATACTCATAATGCTGATTCTAAGTCATTAAAATATATTTAAATTACCTTCAGTTTATTTTATTTAAGAATATAAAGAATTCTGTAAGGTTACAGAGTACAGAACCATCTAAAATGGCTAAGCATTTTAAAGATCGATGCTTAAAAAGGCAAGCTTTGGCTACATAAAATATCATTCTTCAATGATACCAGATAAGTAAGGTGTTACTGCATTGTCTTCTAAGTGAGCTGAAAATAAACTAAAAGAAAAAGTGGAAAAGGTCAAAGAGCACGAATTTTCTTTGATGAAGGTTAACGTAAATTTGTATACTATACTAAAAAAAAAAAAAAAAAAAAGTAAAATGGAAATTGGAAAAATGCAATTCATCTAAATGTAAAAATTGTAAATAAACATATAGAATGATGGCACCAAGAAATAAGAGGCCACAATGGAAACCAGGAGGATCGCATAGCAATGTAGATCAAAGAAAAGAGGCAAGTGGTCAGTGATAAACCCAAACATAGTCTGTGGCTGAGAGCACCCAGGATATCACTGCACTCCAGCCTACACACTTGAATAGCCTCCCATTAGGTGTTCAAAAGGGTTTTTAGCATAACTTAGAAATAGCCAATCAGCCGTCTTAATTCCTCATTTCTGATTTCATGCTCACCAAGCAAAACTGAATGTATTAATTTGTTTATGCATGTAAATACTTTGCTGAAGGAGGGTGACACCTGGCCACTAAAATACCAGGGTCAAATGTGACAAAGGACATTGTAGAGGAACCAATGGTATTCTTATTCATAACTCAGCCTCTTTTAAGTTTGATCGGCATGACAGGTCTTCTAGGGCCTAATTAATTATCCTTTATTGATCAGCTCTCAAATTCTCATACCAGTAGACCCTGGAGAACAGATGACCATGCCAAATATAATGATGCCCAATGAAACCATCTCTTTCTTGAAACTATAGTGATTTGGTACATAAAGAGTGCATTCCATTAATAATTACTATATTCACAGAAGGCAGCTTGCCTGTAGTAAGGAAAAATATTCATCCTGTAAATGCATCACTTGCTCACTTTCTAAGCAGCCAAGTGGTATTGCTCATTTGTATCTTGAGAACGGGCAAGAGTATTCATATCGGTACCATTTCAGATTTCTAGTCATGTTAGTCATCTGGTTTTAATTGCACTGAAAAATAATTAACAGGAGGAAAAGAAAATAGCAGTTCCCAAATGTCATTTTATGGTTATATTAGCCCCCCAAAGCCCTTAAACAACAAAGTGTTTAATTTTAAAGATAAATGACAACCAAGTCATTTAGAATTGTCTAATCAGGAACTGTGGTTCTAGTTAAATCACAGAGGAGATATATTTAAAAAAAGTATTTTCTTCTCTTCTTGGACAAACTTTTCCATTGTAAGTAAAAAATATAAAACATTTGTAGAATAGCTACATTTCACTGTGTGTTTGTTTTCTTGCTCCCTATCAGAACTGCGCCAGTTAAGTGTCTAAAACAAGGAAGTCCCAGACTGGCTAGCAACAGGCGAAAGATAATTTGGGATTTCCAGGTGTATTTTTGAGGAATAGTGCTTTACACCAACAGGGGTTATTTTATCTCTTCAATCCTTAAAATTCCTTGTCATCAGTTAATTTCTACAGTTGTGGGATGAAAATATTACATATTAACAGATGACTTAAGTTTAAAAACAAAATTTTGAGAGGATCATCTGAATGTGCTTCACTATTAAAGACTTTGTTATACCCTACATTACAGTTTAAGGCAGATTCAGGAAAATTACAAAGTATAGTAATACAGAGCAGTTATCATGCAAAGAGAAACAAAGAAAAGGGGAAGGGATAATCTCAGAAATTAGGGCAAGCCAAATCCTTAAAAATACAAATTTTGGGTACACAAGAAATATAACTCACTTTGAAGGTGTAGAAGGGCTGGTGATGCAGGAATTCACCATTTGAGAGGCTTTCAATGGTCTAGAACTATCAGAAAATTAGAAAATATATAATGTATATAATTACATTACTAAAATATATATTTAACTTACAAAACGAATTATTCTATACTATAGTCCCTTATGTATCCTTTTGAAAAGCAAAAAACTATATAATACTTCTACTAGCAATAGAAGCCAAAAGAGAAAACAAGATACCATCTCTAGGCTCTTCCTGATCCAATGATCTAAATAAACAGCATTGGAAATGAAGTCAAAGGGAATGCATATGAAGAGGACAACTTTGGAAAAATTATCTTGTCTCAGTTCTTTACTTTTAAGCAATAAAATAATAGTAGCTCTCATTTATTGAGGACTTACTGGCTATCAGACACTGTAGTAAGAGCTCACGTGTATTACCTCATTTAATGTTCACAACCATCCTGTTATATTCCCTACAGACAGGTCAAAGAATGTGTCCAGTCTTAAAGCTATTCAGTTGTGGAGTCAGTCATGCAGCCTGGTTTCAGCCTGTGAAATAAACCGCCTATACTAATGGCCAGAAAGAGTAACAGTTCTACCAGCAGTGGGCACTTTGCATGAAGCAGAAACAAATTCTGAAGAAAGGCCGTAAGAGAAAATCCAGAAACACTAAGACTCTGGGAAAATGTCTTTATTAGTAAGTAGACCCATTGAGGCCTTTAGGATAAACTTATATGATGTGGTATATATGTCCATTTCTAATCCAAGGGAAATACATTTTATAAAAAGGCATCAATTCATGTTAGCAAACGTTCATTCACTTTCTGAAAGGTCTATTCCACTTTAGCCAAGAGACCTGGTTCTTCCAGTTGCTAACTGCATAACCTTAAGAAAATCACTTAATCTTCTTGGATCTTCTCTGTAAAATTAAAAATTTAGACAAAATCTCTACGATCCTTTTTCACCTCTAAAGTTTGACAACTTTATGATTCTACCAAATTAGAGTTCAAGTATAAAAAAGAACTACAGTACATGGCTCCAAAGTAATCCAAGTATGCAGAAGGAAGAGCTACATTCAGAGAAGTCCTATGGTTTTCCCAGCATATGTGATGAAGCAAGATCAAAAGTAAAGGTTACTACTTTTCTCATGGCAAAACTTCTAGGAGCCACAAAAGTTCTTCACTCACACTGGTGACGATACATTTATGAAGACCCAATCAATCTGGGGGGCCCTGGCATAACAGTATACTGTTTCTCAAACTTGCATATTCCAGACAGTCAGCAAAGGCATTGTTAAAAATACTGATTTTCTCAGATCTACTGAAACAGAACTTCTAGGGAAAGAACACAGGAATTGGTTATTTTTTATTTATTTTTTTTTTTAGTGTTCAGGTGACTTTTATGAACATGCAAATTCCAATTTATATTCCTAAAATGTATCAAGCTTATCTTCTAGTAATCTAAGAGAGTAAGTGTACTCTCTAAAAAGGTAACTTTTTATGAAAGGCAATTAATGCGCTTGGAAAAATTTTGTTTAAGCATTTTATTTAATTACTTCCATAAGGAAGTAACTTAACACAAAATCCTAAAATAAAGCAAAATTAAAATCTCCTTCTTGGTCTGATTTTACCGGGGAGTCATGTTATCTAGTTCAGTCACTGTTTTGATCAGATATTAAAGCCCTTTAACTTCAAAAGGGAAGAGAAAGAAATTCTCTCTCAAGGACTTACATTGCCGTATGTGCACTCCAACCAAGGGTGAAAGGCGGTTTTGTACTTTCAGTGCAATGAGAGGACAGGGTCAGGTATCTTGGAATGAAGACTTGCTGCCCAATCTTGTTGTTAAGTGAGAGAGTGACGTTGAAGCTGTATCGTTTCAAATGAAGAATGAGAATCCTGAAAAACAGGACATGATGACATTACTAGCTGACACCTAACAGATACTAGCTAGCTCTCTTATAGGTGAAAAGAGATCACTGTAACTAATCATGTGACATAGCTTTTGACTTAAAGAATACATTTGGCTAAACTAAAGATCCTTCAAAAAACATTTACTGAATATCTGCCATGTGCCAGGCACCACTATATAAGTAAAAATAAAACATGGGCATAAGGTGGATAAGTGAGGTTTGGGTAAAATATTTATAATGTTCCCAGAAAAAAAGAAAACAAAAACACCAAATAAAACGCATTTTATTTTAAAATGTGGTACTGGGTTAAATCCTTATTTACTTCAATGTGATGTAGTTTACAAAAAAAATAGGTGTTATATAACCATTACTGGTAATTTAATTAAAGTGTTAAACAGCCCTTATGTTTGAGGGTGAACATTAAGTTTTTCAAAATGACTTCTGACAAGAACTACTCTTACTTCAGTGTAGCACCTTCTCTGGAGAGAGCTAAGAGAGAAAAAGTTTTCTCCACTTTTTTCTCTGCAAAAAGTTCTACAAAACGTACATGCCAAATCTGGCTTGTGGGTCTGAAAAGGCTTTTTAGCTCTGTAGAAGCACTTCTTTTTAGTTACTATTGTGCCAACCTTTTCACCTGTGATACAGACCATAATCTCTGCTAGATGGACTAAATATATCTCACAGCCCACAAGAACACTTAAAAATTTGAATTTCAGAACTCTTATGGGAATAAACCTCAATTTTAGGCAAAATGTCTGATTTATGGAAATCTGTTTTCTTTCTTACCGTACATAGTTTTTCACGGAAGCCACAAACTAAAAAAAATTATAAACTGAAGTTACTGACTGCATTCCTCTTTAAAAAGTATGCTAGAACTCATAATCTTCAAATTCATAACCTAAGAGAACATAAGGATCCAAATGATACGAAGAAATTAAAACTCATGTCATATGTCAAATATTTTGACTAAAGTTTCATATAATCCTACCAAAAAAAGGTACTATGAAACAGATAGAGAGATGATAGTCAAAATCACTGATCTATAAAGTAGACTAAAACTGAACATATTTGATAAAGACACCAGGCACATCAAGAATAAAAGTAGACTGGGGCGCCTGGGTGGCTCAGTCGGTTGAGTGTCCGACTTCAGCTCAGGTCACGATCTCACGGTCTGTGAGTTCGAGCCCCGCGTCGGGCTCTGGGCTGATGGCCCAGAGCCTGGAGCCTGCTTCCGATTCTGTGTCTCCCTCTCTCTCTGCTCCTCCCCCGTTCATGCTCTGTCTCTCTCTGTCTCAAAAATAAATAAACGTTAAAAAAAAATTAAAAAAAAAAAAAAAGAATAAAAGTAGACTGGATTTAATACTGAAATGAACAAAAACAGAGCAAGTCCAATAATCTGGATTTATGATACAAAGGCTTCTAAAGTTCAGAATAAATTATCCTGTAACATAAGTGACCTACCAGAAAAAATAGAAAACCAAGGAAAATAATTCCCGTATTTTTTTTCCCCTTAAAAGACCAAACAGCTAGCCACTGGAAAAGGGAACAGACATTCAGCTTGCCAGGTCAAATGAGTATTTAAAACTATACACTGCTTTCCGTAGTTAATGATAACTGATAACAATCAATCCCTTGCCTTAAGGTTTGCTCCCTCCCACCTCCTGCCTCAAAACACTCACAAATAGGAAAAGACTAAATCTCTTGAGTAAAAAATGGTCAACATAACAATACTGCTGATTTAGAAAGTCATTCCTTTAAAAGAACTTCATTTTCTAACAAGAAGATTATGGAATGTAAAAGAACTAATCTCTAGTCTCTAGGGGCTAGGTTCCAGAAATCCTATGCTTACAGAAAAGAGAAGCTAATAAAAGAAAGTAATGCACTCTGCAGGCAAAGTGCCACATAAATACTTAATAATAACCTTGTTTGTGGTTGAGATCTATTCTTGGAAAGAACTAAAAGCTGCACTATCATCACATCACATTGTGTCTAACTAGTTTGGTTTTATGTATGTTTACACAGAGCTGATACAAGTTAATTTCGTTCCTAATTCAGAACTGTTTAGATCATAGGAAACTTACTAACTTACAAGATCCTTTGTAGAAAATTACTCTTCTTGTTTTATGTTCATGCACACCCTATCATATGTTTGTGGCAGATTTTCACTGAAGGCTCAGGATAAGAGAGGGAGACTAGCACATAACCAAACAACAAATTACAACTGAATGTTATACATTACCAAATTAAAAATGTACTAGCTGATCCCTACCACTGGTCCAAAGTCTCACCAGCCACATCCTCTTCCTGCCATCTTCTGGGGACTCTCAAGTGACTTCCCTTCTTCAGCATTCCAAATATTCTTCCTTTATAATGGAAGAGCATTCTAACTTCCCTCCCCCTACCCTCTCACATCTCCGCTTTGCTTTACCAATCCATTCTGGTGAGCCTCGCTTATTCAGTAATATCTGTAAATACTTCAAAGAAGAAAAACTGAAGAGCAATTAATTTTACCTGGGTAGCCTGTTAAATTTGTGCCTGACAAGAGCACACTTCCCACCACACTTCTCACAGGAATACTCAAGTTCTTCTGCCTGTAAAAAGACGAGAGGGAAAAATAAAGAAGCATGAAGTTGAATCAGCATTACCCCATTCAATGCTAATACTCTTCTCTAGTCATACTACTAGTTCAGTGCAATGACAACTCCGACCAGTTTAAATTTTGTGTCTAGAGCCACAAGCCTTACTAAATTAAGACCTAATCCTCAAAACAGTCATCTTATAATATCATGCCCTATTTCAGAATTCCTAATTTCCTTTTTTACCATGGAAACATCTCAATTTATGATAGCAACTAGACTCTACAGTAGCAGATTCTCAACCTTTTCCCCATGGATGCACAAGAACCACTGCCAAGAGTATATCCAGATTTTAACATTTGGCCATAGCAGAGATAAGATCACCTTCAGGTTAGGCGGAGTTCCTGGTCTGTTAGGTGTAACTCTACCCCTTTCTTATAATGGAACTCAATCTTCTGGTGACAGCCCACTAAGAACAACTGCTCTAAAAGGACCAAAGTTTGGGGTGGATATCATTACCTAGAGAAAACTGAAACAAGAAATCCTTAAAAAACGGGGGTAAAAGATACACAGGAAAAGCTTCAAATTCTATGATAATAACAGGAATAGTAAGGAATGATAAAACAAAAAAAGCAGAGTATTTATCTTTGGGTGGAGCTGAATGTTCATCATTTAAAGAATAGAATTTTTTTTTTTTAACCTTAGGAAGACAACGCTGACCATTTGCTACAACAAAACAAGAACCACTATTAAATAGACAAAGGGTGATCCTGGCAAATTTCCATCAGTTATAAGGACAGCTACACAATAGGTCCAATTATGCCCCCAAAACTTGCTGAATATCTCTAAGAGTAAATCACAGAAACATATTTATCTATAGCCTTGGATATATATGACTTTTCCCTTTTGTTTCTAATAGGGTACATACCACCTAAGGAAAAGCAAAGAGTATTTTTTCATTCCTCAGATCTTAGATACAAACTTACATCGTGTCTCCAATTTTTACCGCTACTACCAAATTTTAGCATATGCTTCAAGTTAGTACTTGTTTACAAGTAACTGCTTGTAAGGTGATCTAAAACACCTGCTATTGAGTTAAATGTATAATCTACTTAAGCAATCAACAGTCTTCAACAAATTAACAACTAGGTTTATCAAGCTTTTAAAAATACTTTTTATAAATATTTCTTATTTGTTTTCCCTTCATATTTGTTGAAACTCTGCCTTAAAGAAACCAATTTCAAATACTATTATCTATGATATATAAAATTTAGTTATGTGAAAATACCAAAAGATATTACTTACCCTAAAGAAAAGATCAAGAGAATCTTGAATTGAACGAGGAGGGAGTGGCTTTTTCCTTCGAGGAAGGTCAATGGAGAGGTCATTAAACTGTTCTCTTTTGGGAATAATCTCTCCACATCTGTATGAATAAAAGACAAATGGAAGCATTTAGAAGTCTAACTATGCAATACAAAATAAATACAACTAGACTTCAGAAACACTGTTTCCCTCATCAGGTACCAATAGACTAGGACTAGGCATAAGCAATGTACAACACAGTGGACTTCACCTTTAGGAAATCAACACAGGAAGAACCTCAACTGCAAGTGTTTAAATACTCCATTAGAACGCTAAGTTTTTACATTTTATTTTTTTTAAAAAGCCCCAAAAGTTAAAAAAAAAACCAAAAAACTGAAGTATAACATATAGAAAAGTGAACCAAAGGTGTACAGTTTCATGAATGATCAGTTAACACCACTCAAATCAAGAAATAAAATATTATAAGGTCCCTAGAAGCCCCCTCACATGCTCCTTCCCAATCACTATCCCTTTCTCCCAAAAGGTAACTATTATCCTAACTTCCAACACAACAGATGAGTCTCGCCTGTTTTTGAACCTTATCTAAATGGAACCATACAGTACGTTTTCTGTAGTCTCTCTTGTTCAACATGATTGTAAGTTCAATCATGCTTACTGCATGTGGTTATAACCCATCTTTATTGCTGGCTCACATTCACCTGTTTTGAGCATGCCACTATTTATCCACAATACTACTGATGGACATTTGGATTGTTTCCAGCTTTTGACTACACAAGCAGTGATGCTTCAAAAATTCTATGTGTTCGGATACTCTTTCTGCCCACAGGTCCTGTCCCTGTGCTTTAACAAAAATACCTTTTTGCACTGAAAAAAATAAATACAATAAATAAAAATTCTATGTGTTTTTGGTAAACTTCTGTCAGACCTGTTTGATTATTGGATATATATGTGTGTGTGTATATATATATATATACGTATACACATATATATATGTGTATATATATATGTATATATATATATTAATGTTTTTATTTTATTTGCGGGGAGAGCAGAGAGAGAGGGGAGGGACAGAGGATCCCAAGTGGGCTCTGCACAGACAGCAGAGAGCCTGATGTGGGGCTCGAACTTGTGAACTGCGAGATTATGACCTGAGCCAAAGTTGGATGCTCAACCAACTGAGCTACCCTAGGTGCCGCTATTATTGGATGTATTTCTAAGAATTTTTAAAAATGGGCTCAGAGATCAAAACTCTGTATCTAATTTATCTGGAAGTAAATTCACTTCCTTTAAATAGTTTTAGCTGATGTTTTTCCTTCTATCTGCATATCAGCATTTTTAGTAATATTCAATCTCCTGCCCTAGTTCTCTACTGCCATAGTTGAAGACTGGAGATCATCAGAATATATTTGTTCATTCAACAAATATTTGAGTCCCTCTCTAATAGGCAGAATTCTAAGACGACCCTTGCCTTTGTATAACTCCATCCCCTTTAAGAGAATGTGTGACTGTGATGAGCTATCACTCCCAAGATGATGTTACTTTACATGACAAAGGGATTTTACAAATATGATTAATGTTACTAATCCTAATGTTGAGTTGATAAAAAAGGAGATTATCTGAGTAGCTCGGATCTAATCACATGAGCTCTTTAAATCTGGATCTAGAGATATGAAATAGAGGAAGTCAGGGATTCAAAGTCAGAGACACTACTGCTGACCCGAAAGAAAGCAACTGCTATGAACTGCCTAAGAAAGCCACAGAGCATGAAACTACAGGCAGCCTTTAGGAAATTAGTAGTTCCAGCCAACAGCCAGCAAGAAAATGGGGACTTCACTGCTACAATCATAAAGAACTAAATTCTGCCCACAACCTTAAAGAGCTTAGAGGGGGATCCAGATGAGAACATGGAACACCTTGATTTCAGCCTCTGATACCATGGGCAGAGAACATGGCCACACCTTGCCTAGACTTCTGACCTATGGAGCTGTGAATTAATTAGCAGATATTGTTTAAAAGCTGATAAATTTGGGCAATTTCTTATGCATCACTAAATATGCCTCCTATCTGCCAGAAACTGTTCTAGTAGCACTGAAGTTGCAACAATGAACAAACCCAAGATAGAATACCTCCTGCACAAAGCTATACTGGAGGAAAAGGGCAATAAAAAATATGTAAGTAATATGTATAGTATGTTAGTGATAAATGCTAAGGGGAAAAAAAAAAAAGTAGAGATCAGAGTAGATGGTTAGAATTTAAATAGGGTAAATTCCTAGAAAATGCCTTACTGAGCAAGTGGCCTTTACATAAAGATATAGAGGAAAATATGGGGAAAGAGAATTTGAGATAAAGGTAAGTGAAAAAGGCCCTTAGGTCCCAGGATCCTGGTTTTGGGGACAACAAACAAACAAACAAACAAACAAACAAACAAGGAAGCTAGTTTGGTTGGAACAGAATAAGCAAGGGGAAAGACTGGTAGGAGACAAAGCCACAGTTAACTGGGGGAAAAGGGGCTGCTGACAGATCATATGGGATTCTGCAGATCACAGTGAGAATTTCAGCTTTTATTTTATAGGTTATGAGGAAAAGCCTAACATGAACTAACTTACTTCTACTTCATATGGATCACTTTGGCTAATGTGTTTAAACTAGACTACAGAGAGACAGGACAGAAACATAGAGACCAGTTTAGAAGGTACTCCAACAATCCCGGCAAGAGATGATGGTGGCTCTGATCAGCTGGTGGCAACAGGTCAGATCCTGGATGTACTCTGAAGGAAGAGCTGAAAGGATTTCCTGACACATGAGATGCAGGGGTGCAAGAGAAAGAGAAGAGTTAACAAATACACCACCCTTTTGGGCTGATAAACCCTACGTATGGAACTGTTACTACTGAGATAGGGAAGACCACAGAAGGTTTTATAGAGAATATTAAGTACTTAGTTTTATATAATTTCTTTGAATGCAGAATTCTTCATATTCAATATTACTATATTGAAATACCTTATAACCGAAAACAAGTCAAATTAAACTACAACGGCTTAAAAAAATAAGTACTTTTGGTAAACTGGCCACACTAACTTACAGCAAGATGTATCAGAGGCTAAACAATGATAATTACAATCTGAGGTGCATGCAGTCTTCCTTCAGCCAAAAACTATTTTGTGTTTAAAGAATGCTCTTGGGGCACCTGGGTGGCTCAGTCAGTTAAGGCTCCAACTTCAGCTCAGGTCATGATCTCACGGTTTGTGGGTTCGAGCCCCGCTTCAGGCTCTGTGCTGACAGCTCAGAGCTTGGAGCCTGCTTCGGATTCTGTCTCCCTCTCTCTCTGCCCCTCTCCTGCTTGCACTCCATCTCCCTCTCTTCAAAAAATAAACATTAAAAAAACTGGAAAAAAAAAAAAAAAAGAAGTCTTAAAGAAAAAATCCTAATAAAGCAACTAAAGCAAGGCCTTCAAGGAAGTAGTACCACAGCTGTTGTGGCCTCATAGAGCCTTTCTGCCTCCCAGACTTGCCACATTCTTGGGCCACTGTTCAGCCTGGCCACCTGGCATGTCTACATCCCATGAAATATGTCACTTCATGCATGGTGCACACACCCCAAGTGTACACCCAACATTTGGATGCTGCACAAGCGAAGTGCCTGATTGCTGCCATTGACACAGTGCAGTAGCCACTGCTCTGATATGACTTCTTTCTTCTTGTGCTACCTGGAGCCATTTCTATCAGAGGCAACTGAAATTCACCTATGAAAAGAAGTTTGGTTGGCACCCTCACAATTAAATGATACAATCACAAATAATCATCAAAATTTTATTTCTTTAACTTGAACAGATTTTGTATGGAAGTGCATTAGAAGAAAGAGAAAGATGACTGGCTACCATATTATTAACTGCTGGTGGGGCTTCCAGTTTGTAAAAAGAGATGGGCTGTATTTATAAGACCTGGACTTTTTCTTTTAAAATAATTTATCCACTGGGGGAAAAAGATTGAAGAAATTACGATGGCAAGAAATGTCACACATACTAGTAATATAAATTATCTGTATAGTGTCCATCTGAATGTTCAAAATTCTAATCCAAATTACTGGAATGTTATAGCTGGAAGAGACCTCATGAACAGTCTATGAAAAACAGAGATATGGAAGACAGAATGGATAATGGACAGCCAATATATGGGTGTTGAGTATTTCTTTTTTTTTTTTTTTAATGTTTATTTATTTACTTTTGAGAGAGACAGAGAGAAAGGGAGGGAGAGAGCACTTGTGCGCATGCATGCACGTGCATGAGCAGTGGAGGGGCCGAGAGCGGGGAAAAGAGAGAATCCCAAGCAGGCTCTGCACTGTCAGTGCAGAGCTCGATGCAGGGCTCACTCACGAGATCATGAGTGAGATCATGACCTGAGCTGAAATCAAGTCAGATGCTTTAACTCACTGAGCCACCTAGGTGCCCCAGGTATTGACTATTTCTAAAGAAAACTCCAAAACAGATGGAAGAGAAGCACTATTTAAAGAATAGTTTCCTTGAGTCGAAGAAAATCCCAAATCTTCAGATGAAAAAGCTGTATCACGTTTAAGGGAAAATTAAACAAAATATTTAGATGTAAACTTGTGAAACTGAATTTCAAAAATAAAGAACACCACGGGTTTTCAGAAGAAAAACATTACCCACAAAATCAGGTTTCTCCCAAATGTCACAGAGTAATAGGATATGATGGGAAAGTGTATATAAGATATTAAGGGGGAAAGGTTATGTGTGATTCAATAGTTCTGTATTAAGTCATGTGCGAAAGACACAAAACTAATTCTTACCTATATAGAAGAATTCCACTCTCTCTGAAAAACATTCAGAGATGTACTATCAATAACTAGGAAACTAATCAAAATAGAACCTTTTGATGTGAAGTGCAAGGTACAGAAGTCCTGACAGTGAGCATGGAAATTAATTAAATGTAGAAAGTCTGAATAATGAATGGAAAATGGTTAAAAACCACTGCAAAAGTTAAAATAATTCAAATTCTGATCCTGTAAAAAAAATCCCATTTTTAATACAAACAATTTGGTTTAATAAAATAAGCAACTAATAAGAGGGAGTCTTTCCAGGGAAAAAGAACAAGTACTCCCAGAGTACTCAGTATTCCACGCAAAGATTAAAAAAAAAAACAACCAAAACCAAACTTACAGATCAAAATTAAGTGCTTAGTCAGCACTAAAGCACATGACAAAATAGTCCAGTTCTCCTTAGTTCTCACCCTACAAAGCATTTTTACAGAAGATAAAGACACTGAAAAGAGATGTTTGGTAGAATCTATGCATTTATGTGTCCTTATGACATAGAAAGGAAGAATTAAAACCTTCTCAAAGAATTTTAATCACCTGCCATAAAGAATTAAAAAGGCGGGGCGCCTGGGTGGCTCAGTCGGTTAAGCGGCCGACTTCGGCTCAGGTCATGATCTTGCGGTCCGTGAGTTTGAGCCCCGCGTCGGGCTCTGTGCTGACAGCTCAGAGCCTGGAGCCTGTTTCAGATTCTGTGTCTCCCTCTCTCTGACCCTCCCCCGTTCATGCTCTGTCTCTCTGTCTCAAAAATAAATAAACGTTAAAAAAAAATTTTAAATAAAAAAAAAAAAAAAGAAAAAGGCAAAGAGTTTTCCTAGAGACTACTTACGCTTTACAGATGATGGAGTGCTGAACCTCAAATTCCAAGTTAGTAATAACAGGGCAAGTGTATACCCTGGTAGCTGAAATATCTGATGAAGTTTCTTCTCCAGGAACAGGTTCAGTCTTCCAAGTTTTATTTAACTTTTCCATGTCCTCTTTCAGCTGGTCTAAGCACTGACTTAAAAATTCATGAGCATCCTAAGAAGGCACAATATCTTTAATTATAAGATCAAAGCCTTTCTTGTCACAAAAATAGCTTGCTAACATTGTGATCTATACAACTAAAGCATTTGGAGGTTAATTAACACAAAAAAGGTCAGATTTATTCTAACAATTTGGGGGTACATATTTTGTGAATAAGAATAAATGACGGATTTTATATTTTTAACTACCAGGGGGACTAGCATGAATAAATAAATGAATCACTCCTACTTTAAGAAAAAGTATGTTAGCTTTTGTAGCTAAAATAGCCCAAGTTCCCGTAATGGCAAACGATATCTGTATTATTAAAATACGATAAAATACACAGAAGAGTCATATTAAACCTTACCCTAAGTCCTCAGGTTTTACAACCTGTGATGAACACATGTACACAAATCTCATTTTAAAATAAAAATCAGGTAACACACTGAAATCATTTCAATTTCCCTTATCTCTAAAGTGTTTAAAAACAATGAGTACTCACATTCTGCATATAACCAGAGAATCTCTCTGCTGTGGCTGAAATGGCATTTTTAACCTTCTTGAGTAAATCTTTTTTGGTCTCTGAATTACAGATATCTTTTTTAACAAGCAAGTGTGCAAAGCGTCTGTTAAAACAAGAGACAAATTTAGTGAAGTTTTACAAAAGTTTGGATAGCATGATATCTGAAAGACTATTACCAATAAAACTTTGAACTTTAACATTTATTTTTGAGAGACAGAGCGTGAGTGGGGGAGGGGTAGAGAGGGAGACACAGAATCCAAAGCAGGCTCCAGGCTTTGAGCTGTCAGCCAGAGCCCGACACGGGGAGCTCAAACCCACAAACTGTGAGATCATGACCTGAGTCGAAGTCAGATGCTCAACTGACAGCAATCCAGGTGCCCCTAAAACTTTAAGCTTTAAGTGTCTAAGGCACATAAAATTTTAAGTGTCCGCAACTGTTATTCTATAATTAATAAGGTAAAAGTTTATTTAGTAAATATGTAACAATTACCTGATAAGTGCATTGAGTGGAATTTTCTTCCATGGGATACCTTGCTTAAGCAAGTCATTTGCAAATGATTGGAGTGAAAACAGAGATTGTAAAATAGCATTCATGTAGCAGGTATTTCCCAAATTGGAGAAGCTGAAAATGAAAAAAAAAAAAATAATAATAATAATGCTTTTGAAGACAATAGTAGTTCCTGACATATGTTCATTAAAGCAGGGGTTCTCCACTACAGCATGCTTCAGAATCACATAGAGGGCTTGTTAAAATACATATTGCTAAGCCCTGTAGGTCTAAACAGAGAGGGTGCAAAACTGCATTTCTAACAAGATTCCAGTTGATGCTGATGCTGCTGGTCTGAGGACTATACTCTGAGAACCACTGCATTATAAGATTATAACAAGTAAAGCTGTACATTTTCAAATGAATGTTAAAAAGAACTGGGGACTTATTCAAAGAGTAATCTGTTCTTATTTATAATTTTAATTTTTCATTGAGATATAACTTACTCATTACTCTTCAGGATATGCCCAGAAGTAGAACTGCTGGATCACAGGATATATGTATTTGGCTTTAATGGGTATTGCCAAACATATTCTAAAGCACATATTTTTTTTTTTTTTTTTCAACGTTTTGTATTTATTTTTGGGACAGAGAGAGACAGAGCATGAACGGGGGAGGGGCAGAGAGAGAGGGAGACACAGAATCGGAAACAGGCTCCAGGCTCCGAGCCATCAGCCCAGAGCCTGACGCGGGGCTCGAACTCACGGACCGCGAGATCGTGACCTGGCTGAAGTCGGACGCTCAACCGACTGCGCCACCCAGGCGCCCCTCTAAAGCACATATTTTTAAAAAAACTTCTATTTGAAAATATTCCCAAACTGTCAGAAAAGTTGCACAAGAATATTCTTTGTCCAGATTCATCAACTGTTAACCTTTTGCACTATATGCTTTGCCATTTAATGCATCTCTCTCTGTATTTCTTATGATGCGTGTGAGAGTAAGTTGCATAAATCGTAACTCTTAAGCCCTATATACTTCAGGGTGTATTTCATAAGAACATTCTCTTATATAACCAAGGCAGAGTTACCAGCATTATAAAATTTAATGCCGATATACTCTTATCTAACATACTTCAATCCAATTTTGCCAACTGGCCCAATGTGTTTATAGCATCCGCCCCCTGACCCCTGGGCTAAGCACAAGATTCAGTCCAGAATAGGATGATGCATTTAGTACTCGTGTCTCTTCAGGTTTTTTTTGTTTTTTTTTTTAAATCCAGAGTACTTCTTCAGCTTTCTCTTTCACGACATTGACATTTGTGAAGAATACATCCTCCCCCCCATCACTATTTTTTAATGGACTGTTCTTCATGTTGGGTTTGTTATTTCTTCATGAGATTCAGCCCAGGCTGGAAAAACACAGTGACATATAGTGATACTGTCTCCTTCCAAGGGTATCACATTCAGAGGTACATGATATTACTGTACTATTCATTGGTGATGTCAATTTTGAATACCCTGAAGAACTTCCACTTCAGACTATGAGAAAGTATCAGGGTCTGGAATTATCCTACCACCATAAACAATGGCGGGGGGGAAAGGACAAAATATTGGACAACAGGCAGCGCAGGACTGTGACTCTTATGAGAAGGGAAGCAGTGTGAATCCTACCATTATGCAGGGTTTCTGGCTGCAGGCAATTTGTGAACTGCAGTCCAGGGAGGCATACCCAAACAGAGCCCAGGAATTAAGCTGAACTGAGTTGAAACAAATCAGAGTTTGATAGGCTGAGATTGCTTAGATGTCTGGGACAGAGTACCTGAGGGGAGGGAGCTGTGCAAAGGAAAAGCTCCAGAAATAGGCACAGTCTGTTGAGTATTCAGCTAAATACCAACCTGTGCATGTTTAGGGTGAAACCCTATGACACCAGGCAAGAACTTCAAGGAAAAGAATGATTATTGGGGATTTTTTTTTTCTAATGTTTAGTTTTGACACAGAGAAGAGAGAGAGAGAGACAGAGAGACAGAGCATGAGCGGGGGAGGGGCAGAGAGAGAGGGAGACACAGAATCTGAAGCAGGCTCCAGGCTTGAGCTGGCAGCACAGAGCCCGACGCAGGGCTCAAACCCACAGGCCACGAGATCATGACCTGGGCCCGATGTCGACGCTCAACCGACTGAGCCACCCAGGCGCCCCATGGGGAACTATTAGCAGAATAATTTCCAGAGCTCTTGCAGGACCCAAAATTGGTTGAATTCCAACCAGAGGAGAGAGATCTAGATGAACTCAGAGGGCATTAGCAGAAATACCAGAAGACCCATGCTTCAGGAAATGAATTACATTAGCCTTAGAATAAAGTCTACTCTAGGTTTAACACCAAAGAGCTTAAACAAAAGTCTCAGAATAATCAAACCCAAGTTGCAGATATTAAAATAGCTATTATAAATATACTTTTTTTTCACATTTTTAAAAATTTTTTTGAGAGACAGAGAGAGACAGACAGACAGACAGACAGAGTGCAAGTAGGGGAGGGGCAGAGAGAGGGAGTCACAGAATCCAAAGCAGATTCTAGGCTCTGAGCTCTCAGCAGAGCCTCAAGCAGGGCTCGAGCTCACAAACTGCGAGATCATGACCTGAGCCGAAGTTGGATGCTTAACCAACTGAGCCACCCAGGTGCCCCGCTATTATAAATATGCTTTAGAGGTGCCTGGGTGGCTTGGTCGGTTAAGCGTCTGACCCTTGATCTTGGCTCAGGTCTTGACTTCACGGTTTGTGGGTTCAAGCCCCACATCGGGCTCTGTGCTGACAGCGTGGAGCCTACCTGTGATTCTCTCCCTCTCCCTCTCTCTCTGTCCTTCCCCTTTCATGCTGTCTTTCTCAAGTTAAATAAACTTAAAAAAAAAATACTTCGTGTGATCACAGGTGCAGAGAAAAACATAAATATAAGAGGAAAGAAATGAAAAATATAAATAAGCCCCAAACTAATTTTAGAGATAAAAAACACAATAAATGGAAATATTATTGAATGAGATTAATAGCAGATTAGACACTAAAGGAAATACCACTGAACCTGAAGACACACCAACTTAAAACATATTTAAATATAGTATTATATTCCAATTTAAATAAAATATAATTTTACACATTCTATTTTATATATTTTAAAAATATTTTATGTATACATATAAGCAAACATGTATATTTTTATTTCTTTTGTAAAAACAGAAGATAGATGGAATGCTATATGGTATATACTTAGTAACTTGTTTTTTTAATTTACCAACACATACTTCGTTATTTTCATGTTTCTTTTTTAAATTTATTATTATTATTATTTTTCATTTTTAGAGACAGAGTGAGTGAGTAGGGAAGAAGGATAGAAGGAGAGAATCTTAAACAGACTCCACCCTCAGCAGGGAGCCTGACTTGGGGGCTCAATCCCCACAATGCTGGGATCATGACCTGGGCTGAAATGGAGTCAGATGCTCAACCAATTGAGCCACCCAGCCACCCCGGGTTTCTTGTTTACCACTACTAGGTGTGAAACAGTATTTCATTTTGGCTATGAGTTTATATACCTTCTTCAACTTTTTACACTTTTTTTTCATAGCTGCACAATTCTCCTTTGTTTCTAGAAATCTATCCATTTCATCTAGTCACCTAATTTATTGATGTAATCATAGAACGGTCTTAAAATCCTTTTTATTTTGGTAAGATTGGTAGTAATGTACCCACTTGTGTTTCCGATTTTAGTTATGTGAGTCTTCTATTTTCGTCAGTTTAAAGGTTTGTTGATTTTGTTGATCTTCTCAAAGAAACAACTTTCGGTTTGGACGACTGTCTCTTGTTTTTCTATTCTTTATTCATCTCTTCTCTAATCTTTATTATTCTCTTCCTCCTGCTAGCTTTGGGTTTAGTTTGCTCGTCTTGCGCTAGTTCTTTAAGGTGTAAAGTTAGATCACTGATTTGAGGTCATTTTTAAAAATATCATGAGAAAATATACATAAAACTTACCATTTAACCATTTTATACATTTTTTTAAAAAGCAAACTCTATGCTGAACGTAGGGCTCAAACTCACGACCCAGAAATCAAGAGTTGCAGGCTTTGCCGACTGGGCCAGCCAGGCACCCCACCATTTAACCATCTGAAGGTGTACAGTTCAGATGCCTTAAGTACGCTCATGCTGTGGTGCAACTATTACCACCATCTATCTCCAGAACTATACTGTTTTCCACAGTAGCTGCACTATTTTACATTCCCACCAGCAATGTATAATGGGTTCTAATTTTTCTACAGCCTCACCAATGTTTCTTTTTTAATGTAAGTGTTTCCTGCTATAAATTTCCCTCTGGGTACTGCTTTTGCTGCATCCCGTTAATTTTGGTATGCTGCTAGGGCTTTCATTCATCTTTAAGTATTTTTAAATTTCCCTTGTGATTTCTTCTTTGACTTCATTAGTTAAGAGTGTGTTGTTTAATTTCCACATATTTCGGGTTTTCCATCTGTAACTGATTTCCAGCTTCATTCTACTGTGGTTGAAGAAGATACTTTACACGATTTCAAACTTTTAAAATGGAGACTTACTTTGTGGTGTAACATATGGTCTGTCCCAGAGAATGTTTCATGTGCATTTGAAAAGAAAATATATTCTGTCGTTGATGGGCAGAATGTTCTATATATGTCCCATACATCTAGGCAGTTTATAGTGTTGGTCAAATCACATGTTTTCCTTAGTGATTTTTCTGTCTATATGCCCTATCCATTACTGAAACTGGAGTATTGATGGTATTTAGCTATTATTTTATAATGTTTATTCTCTCTGGTTTATTATTTATTTAAAAAAATTTTTAATGCTTATTTTTGAGAGAGAGTGAGCAGGGGAGGGGCAAAGAGAGAGGGATACACAGAATCTTAAGAAGGCTCCAGGCTCTGAGCTGTCAGCACAGAGCACCATGCGGGGCTAAAACCCACAAACCATGTGATCATGACCTGAGTCGAAGCTGGTAGCTCAACCGACTGAGCCACCCAGGCACCCCTCTCTAAAGTTTATTTAAAAATTTTGTCTATTAAGTCCAATGTCTATGTTTCCTTAGCAATAGTTTCCATTAATTTCTTCTACCAATGGGCCATACTTTCTTATTTCTTTGCATGTTTTTAAGTTTTATGCTGAACATTTTGAATATTATAATAATTATGGAAACTGGATTCTTAACTCTCCTCAGAATTTGTTTTTGTTATTTACTGTAGTTACATGTTTAGTCAGTTTTCTAAACTCTTTTTGTAAAGTCTGTAATTATTTGTCATGTGTGGTCCCTGAAGTCGCTGTTCCTTTGGCTTGTGTCCAGCTAATGTTCTGACAGATTTCCTTGAAATCTGGATGAGAGAAAGTGAAGAAAAAAAGGAGAAAGAGGGAAGAAGGAAAAGAAGTAGAAGAAACAACAAAATGAAAAAACTTCTCCCAGGCTTTGAAGATTGGCATTATGCTGGGGCACACTTTGAGTGCTTATCTGGGTCATTTATAAACTCTGTCTCAGCCTTCACTGCCAGCTTGCACTGATCTTACAGAATGGCCAGAAGTGAAAGCTTCATGTCTTCTTAGGTCTTTTCTGAGCATGAGTCTTGGGCATGTGCATGTTTTTCAAAATTCCTCAGCATACACAGGAGTTTTAAAAAGTCCCAATTTCCTATCATTTTTATTTTTAATTAATTTTTTAATAAAAATTTTTTTTTAAGTTTATTTACTTTGACAGACAGAGAGAGCACAAGCAGAAGAGAGGCAGAGAGAAAGAATTCCAAGCAGGCTCTGCACTGTCAGTGTGGGGCCTCATGCGGGGCTTGAAATCACTAACCTCGAGATCATGACCTGAGCCGAAGTCAGAAGCTCAACTGATTGAGCCGCCCAGGTGCCCCCTATCATTTTTTTTTTTAATGTTTATTTATTTTTGAGAGAGAGAGAGAGAGAGTGAGTGAGTGTGAGTGGGGAAGGGGCAGAGAGAGAGAGAGAGAGAGAGAGAGAGAGAGAGAGAGAATCTGAAGCAGACTCTAGGCTCCGAGCTGCCAGCACAGAGCCCAACATGGGGCTCGAAGTCACAAACCGTGAGATCATGACCTAAGCTGAAGTTGGATGCTTAACTGACTGAGCCACCCAGGCACCCCGCCCCGATCATTTTTTAAATTGCCTTTTTCTTGATTTAGTGTTTGCTTGATTGCTGTAAACCTCTGTTTTCCACAGAGTTCTGACAAAGTTGATTCTGACAGTTTTGCTTGATTTTTCAATGGCTTTGTGAAGCAATAGAACACGGGACCTCTACCACTTCATTGAGATCTTCTTCCCCTGTCAAGTTTTTAAATTCTTTGTATTTCAGAAAGATCAGCACGATATTTATGATACATGTTGCAAATATTTGCTCCTAATTTTTCTTAGTTTATGCTTTTGGCCATGAAAATTCTAATTTTTTTAATGTTTATTTTTGAGTGAGAGAGAGGGAGGGAGAGAGAGGGAGGGAGGGAGGTTATAAGCAGGGAAGGAGCAGAGAGAGGGAGACAGAAGATCTGAAGTGGGCTCCGTGCTGATAGCAGAGAGCCTAATGTGGGAGCTTGAACTCACGAACCACAGATGGTGACCTGAGCTGAAGTCAGATGCTTAATGGACTGAGCCACCCAGGGGCCCCAAATGTAATTTTTATGTACACAAATTTATCAATCTTCTACTGAATCTTGATTTTGAGTCACAGTTACAAGCCTTTCCCTACACTAAAATTATAAAGAAATTCACTCCCAGTTTCTTTTAGTATTTAAAGTTTCATTTTTAAGGGTGCCTGGGTGGCTCAGTCGGTTGAACATCTGACTCGGCTCAGGTCATAATCTCACAGTTAGTGGGTTTGAGCCCCATGTTGGGCTTTGCACTGACAGCATAGAGCCTGCTTCAGATTCTCTGTCTGCCTCTCTCTCTGTCCTTCCCCAGCTTGTGCCCTAGCCCTCTCAAACATTAAAAAGTTTTTAAAAAGTTCCATTTTTAAAATTGAGGACTCTAATTTTGAATTTATTCTTGCATACAGTTGAGATGAATCTAACTATATTTTTCAAAATAGCCATATAGATATGTCAACCCCATTTATTAAAAGAAAAATACTTCTTGTTCCCGGACTTTCTATTCTGTTCCACTGACCTGTCTATTCATGTATCAGTACTAAGCTATTTTATTTTAGTTTAAAAAACCACTTTTTTTAATGTTTATTTATTTCTGAGAGAGAGAGAGAGAGAGAGAGAGACAGAGTCTGAGCAGGGGAGGGGCAGAGAAAGAGGGAGGCACAGAATCCGAAGCAGGCTCCAGGATCCGCACTGTCAGCAAGCACCCAACGCGGGGCCCAAACTCACAAACTGTAAGATCATGACCCGAGCTGATGTAGGACACTTAACCGACTGAGCCACCCAGGTGCCCCAATACTGAGCTATTTTAATCATACGGACTTTATAATATTACAAATATAGTAAGACTATTCCCCCCTTTATTTCTTCCCAGTATTTTCCTAACTTTCTGTGTTTTTCCATATCAACCTTTTTTTTAAAAGTAGGCTTCATACCCAGTGTGGAGCCCAATGTGGGGCTTGAACTCATGACTCTGAGATCAAGACCTGAGTGGAGATCAAGAGTCAGACTCGGGGCGCCTGGGTGGCGCAGTCAGTTAAGCGTCCGACTTCAGCCAGGTCACGATCTCGCGGTCTGTGAGTTCGAGCCCCGCGTCAGGCTCTGGGCTGATGGCTCGGAGCCTGGAGCCTGTTTCCGATTCTGTGTCTCCCTCTCTCTCTGCCCCTCCCCCGTTCATGCTCTGTCTCTCTCTGTCCCAAAAATAAATTAAAAATGTTGAAAAAAAAAAAAAAAAAAAAAAAAAAAAGAGTCAGACTCAACCAGCTGAGGCACCCAAGCGCCTCTCCATATGAACCTTTGCACACAAAAACATCAACTAGCCTAGCTCCATAAAAAAGCTTTTCAGTCTTTTTATTTGGATCACATTAAACTTACAAATCATTTTAGGGAAAACCATATCTTGATCATGCTAGGATGTCCCCCACCCCAAGAACATGGATGTATCACATGTATTTAAGTTTATTTTATATCTTTTTAAAGCATTTTATAGTTTCCTTCATTCAATTTTAAGTAACTCTTGCTAAGTTTCTTTCCATGTATACACACACACACACACACACAAAACCTTTTTTTGTTGCTACTGTACATGGGGCCTTCTGTTCCATTATCTTCCATCTGATTATCTGTATTAATATACCAAATTGTTCTGTATGTTAATTTCCAATCCTGTTCTCTGCCTAAGGCTTTAAGTTAGTTTCACCATGGTTTATAGGTCTTTCTTTTCCAATGCTTATGTTTCTATTTCCTTTCTCTTGTGTAACTGCATTGGTTAGTACTTCCAATACAAAATTAAATAGAAATATAAATAGCAGGCATCCTTGATTTTTTCCTTACTAAACACTGGTTTTAAAAGTGAGGTATATATTTATTTATTTTTAATTTTATTTTTAAAGGTTTTATTTATTTTTGAGACAGAGAGAGACAGAGCATGAGCAGGGGAGGGGCAGAGAGAGGAAGACACAGAATCCGAAGCAGGCTCCAGGCTCTGAGCTGTCAGCACAGAGCCTGATGCGGGGCTCGAACTCATGAACCGTGAGATCATGACCTGAGCTGAAGTTGGACGCCCAACCCACTGAGCCACCCAGGCGCCCCAAAAGTGAGGTATATATTTAATCAGGTTAAGGAAGTATTCACTGATTCTTATGTTTTCAAGTGTTTTTATCAGAAATGAGTGTTATATTTTGTCAAAGATTTTTTCGGTATCAACAAAGAAAGTCATATGATTTTTTCTTTGGCCTAGTAGTACAGTAAATTATAATAATAGGTTTCCTAATATCGAACTATCTTGCAATCTTGGTATGGACTTGTTCAGTCACAGTTTATAGATTTTCTATATTTTTATTATACATTTTATTATATTTTATTATTTTATTTATATTATATATATTATAATATAATATATAATTAATATAATTATATATATAATTATATATAATATATAATATAATATCATAATAATATATTATATATAATATATATAATATAATATATAGTATATATTTAATATATATAATGTATGTTATATATATAATATACATTATATATAATATGTATTATATTATTTATATATTTTGTGTATATTATAAATAAAATATGTATTATTATATTTTATTATTTATTATTAATTAATTATATTATATAATATATAATAATATATATTATTATTATATATTATTTATTATTTATTATTATATTTTCTTAATGTGATACTGGAATAGAAATATGTCAGTATTTAACTTAAGGTTTCTTGCATCAGTATTCATAAATGATACTGGTTTGTAACTTTTTGTGTGTACTACTTGAACAAACACATACAGTAAAACCTTGGATTGTGAGTAACTTGTTCTGCAAGTGTTCCAGAAGAGTGAACCTTTCTTTTTTTTTTTTTTTTAATTTATTTTTGGGACAGAGAGAGACAGAGCATGAACGGGGGAGGGGCAGAGAGAGAGGGAGACACAGAATCGGAAACAGGCTCCAGGCTCCGAGCCATCAGCCCAGAGCCTGACGCGGGGCTCGAACTCACGGACCGCGAGATCGTGACCTGGCTGAAGTCGGACGCCCAACCGACTGCGCCACCCAGGCGCCCCGAAGAGTGAACATTTCTGATAAATTTTAACTTGATAAATGAACGATGTCTTGCAATATGAGTGGTATGTGATGCCGAATGTCACATGATCACAATTGAGCTAATGGTTCTCTCTCTCTCTCTTTCTCTCTCTCTCTCTCTCTCACACCGCAGGATTGTGGGTGATCGTCCCCCATGCTCAGATGCTCAGATTCAGGGCCTGGTGTTTGGCAGAAATCAGTGATTTCAGTGATTTTTCAGGATGTTGGAAGGTGCCCACAACTGGCACTCGTGTATTTTTTGTCACATCAAAGCACCTATGGACAGTCCTTTGCTTTTCCATACAAGAGTAAGCTCAGGAATGCTTTGCTTCATTCTAGGTCAGGCTGTCTGCGGATATAGATCCTTTCCTCTGCAGCCTTATTGCCAGTTATATTAAATACAGTATATGACAAGAGTTTATTAATACTGTACTGCAGTCAACATCTGTTACTGAAAGTTGTCCTACACAACAGTCCTCCTCTCTTATCTCCTTCACACCAGCCACGAAGGTTTTCAAAGATAAGTGCAGGTTAATTTATTTTTCTTTATATTTTGTATTTTCTTTATTATTTTGTATTACAGTAATCATTTTTTTAAGTTTATTCATTTATTTTGCGAGAGACGGAAATCATGGGTGGGGTAGGGGCAGGGAAAAAGAGGGAGAGAGTGAGAATCCCAAGCAGGCTCTGTCAGCACGGAGTCTGATGTGGGGATTGAACTCACGAACCATGAGATCATGACCTGAGTTGAAATCAAAGTCGGGCACGTAACCAACTGAGCCACTCAGGTGCCCCTATTTATACTTTTTTATAGTGCCATTAACTCTTCTTAAGCTTTTTCTTTTACTATCTAGTCTGTCCATTTTAAAAGGCAACCTTTGACTCATACCTATTACCTCTGACACAATTATTTTATTCTACTTTTTCTTTTCTCTCCCTTTCCATTTCCTTTCAGATGCAATCATACTCCTTTGACAGAAGACGTAATGTTTATATACCATCTTTCCATGTGTTCCCACCATTGTTTTAGTCTTAGCTCTACAACCAAATACATGAAAGTTCATCACCTATCTCTTGTCAGTGTCTCCCTTGTCACCTCTTGGTTGGACGAAGCTCACACTCTGCAGATTCCTCATGAAGAGCATATGTATACAGTTTTTGGAGTTCTTCCACTTCAAAGCTTATTTTCTCTAGCCTGCATACTTGGCCGCTTGGATTGGCACAATCTTTGTGCATCCTTTCTTTCCTCAAGTTTCTTCAAAATTTTGTTCTTTTCTTGTCTTGCTTTGAATGATGACTTGAGAAGTCTGGAATCGGTCTTCTCTTGCCCTTGCAAATAATTTCATCCTTTTGACTCAAGCACTGAGGATTTCTCCGTATCTTTAAAGTCTAATAAAACTTAATCTAAAGTCTAACAGTTTTCTTATCTTTAAAGTCTAGACTGTTAGACTCTAATGGGACCTTCCTTGCCTGTTTCCGAGTTCAACTCTTTCTCCCTGATTGTTTATTATTTACTTACTTATTTATCTCTGATTGTTCATACTTCTCCATCTCATCTCCACTCCCCCTTGGGTGGTTCTTCTGTTTTCCTTCAAAGCCCCTTATTAAATTTTCATGTAAACTTATTTTCCCTTGGGGACCTTTAATTTAGCCTTTTGATATGATGTCTTTCTTCTTTTTTCGGAGCATAAGCAACTGCCATTTCTTCCTGTTTGCCCATTTTGATTTAGGGTTTGAATTCCTGATCCATGGTGTTTTTTTCATACCTTCAAATGCTTGTCTAAGGACATTTAATTCAGTTTTGGGTGCTATACAACAGTTTTCTCATGGTTCACGGTGATTGCAGGGGTACAATTTTTTTTGGTCTAAATATTTTGAATCATGTTTTTTTTCCTTATAATTTTGTATGGCAGTGGCCTGCTTTTTACATTCCTGTTCATTTCATGGACAGGGTTCCTAAGTATACCTTCTTCTGTTAGTTTAGGAAAAAGCCGTTTCTTTAATGGAAGATGGTAGTGGTGGTAGAAGACAAGGCAGGGTTGGCATGTCTTGTTTGCCCTTTATTTCAGCACAACTCATAATTTTTCTCTCATTTTTTTCTTTTGCTTCTAAACCAAGTCTCCAGGTTTGGATGATTCCTTCCCCACAAGTAATGCTTCTTTGAGACTGTTACTTCTGACACCAATTACTTGCAAGTTCCTTTCCTGTAACCAGAGCTGTGAACTACCAAGATCCAGACTTATATTCAGTATTTCAGCAGATGGTATCTGAATTTCTCTAACAGTGATTTTTTTTTTCCTATGCTTCATCTAAGCCTTCTACCACCTATATATTTTTGTTTCACGGAATCTCTAAAGCCTCCTATCCCCAACTCAGCACTCACAGGCTTAAAGCAGTAGAAAATAACACTACTGGCATTTGGTTTGCTTCTCTACCCAGAAGGTAGTTTGCAGGTGATAGTATTCTTTCTCTCCTAGTAATGCTAATGGTTATGTGTGCTTTTCTTTGCACTACTCATTCATTTTATATTTTTTTGAGGATTTGTAAGGAACAATGGAATTAGGTGGCCTCCTTTAACCTCTAGATCTGGCAGTTTTCCACTGTTTGTTGTTGTTTTTTAATTTTTAGCATTTATTCATTTTTGAGAGACACAGAGAGACAGAGCGTGAATGGGGGAAGGGCAGAGAAACAGGGAGACACAGAATCTGAAGCAGGATCCAAGCTCTGAGCTGTCAGCACAGAGCCCGACGTGGGGCTTGAACTCACCAACTGTGAGATCATGACCCGAGCCGATGTCAGACACTTAACCGACTGAGCCACCCAGGCACCGCTGTTGTTGTTGTTTTTAAGGAGTCCTTAGTCCTGAGTACTTAGCCTACTTGAAACCCTACAGTCTAATTCATGAAACGAGTCTGAAAAAAAGAAAGCTATATTCCTAGAGATGGGTATAGGTATATACCAAAATTAAAGAAACACTAGAAGTAGACAGGAAGTCTGGAGCATCAACAGTGGGTAACTCATGAGAATTTCAAAGGACTCTGGAGGAAGCAAATGACAGAGACCAGAAATGGAAACAAAGACCAGAAAACAAAGACCACATAAGAGGAGACAATAAGAAAATGAGACAAATATGATGAAGATAGAGACAAGATCTGGATAAAAAATGGTCACAAGAGGGGACAGGTATGACTAATATAACAAGAATGTTGTCTAGTAAGGAGAAAGCAGGGTAATAATTTGAGGCAGACCAAAAATTTGGTGAAAAAAGCACAGGGAAAAAAAAGCTCAGAGAAAAGGAACAGGAAAACAGAGAAGAAAGTGAAATGTCTTCACTGTAAATTCTATATTATTATCTGCTATGACATGAAGCATATAAATCACTATGGATAAGCCAAATTGGGAGATGCCACTCATTCAAGTAAAAAGATTACCTTAAAGCGAGTACAAAAGCAATAATTTGAGCAACACTGAAAACAAACTGGTAGATGTGAGGAGAGCAGTTTGGTAAGAATAATAAAAAAATTTCAAAACTTCAAAATTGTAGTCTTAACAAAAATACACTTCCAAAAATTTATACTAAAGTTCCAATAAATATTAAAAAGATACGCATGAGAATCTTCATTCTAGCCTAGATGGTAATGGCAAAAAGGGAAATCTAAATGTACACTAACATGGTTAAAGGTTATGTCATAATATAGGAGGAAGCCCATGATTAGTATGGAGTGAAAAAAAATCAAGGAACAGAGAAGTAATAGAGCACAGGGGTTAAGAATGCAAGTGGAGCCCAACTGACGAAGTTTACTACTGCTGTACCACTGACTATATCACCTTGAGAAAGTTAGTTACCTTATCTAAGCCTTAGTTACTTCATTTGTAAAAACCAATTTTTTTTTAAGTTTATTTATTTTGAGAGAGTGTGAGACCACCTGTGCCAGTGGGGGCGGGGCGGGGGGGGGGGGGAAGGGAAGATCGAAGAATCCTAAGCAAGCTCTGTGCTGTCAGTGCAGAGCCCAATGAGGGGCTCGATTCCACAAACCACGCATGAGATTATGATCTGAGCCGAAATCAAGAAAGAGTCAGATACTTAACCAAATGAGCCACCCAGGCACCTCTAAATGCAGATACTTCATACATCTATCTCACAGAGCTGCTATGAGAATTTAAAGAAAAAAAATCTATTTAAACACTTAGTACACAGTATTTGGCATGTAACAAATACTTTAGGTAAGAGCGCTACAATTATTATTAGTTATTACATTGTGATCTCTCTCTCCTTTTAAGTTTATTTTGAGAGAGAGTGCATGTGCAAGCAGGGGAGGGGCAGAGAGAGAGGGAGAAGGAATCCCAAGCTGGCTCTGGGAGCTGTCAGCACAGAGGCAGAGCCTGACACAGAGCTCGATCTCACGACCGTGATAATCATGACCTGAGCCAAAAGCAAGAGTTGGACGCTCAACCAACTGAGCCACCCAGGCGCCCCTATGATCTCCTTTTTATGTGTTTAATAAAACTCTAAGCATAAAGAGGCTGGGGAGCATATAAATAAAATTTAGTGCTGAAATATCTCAGGAGAAGGATGAAGTGCATGTGATTAGAAAATACACTTTTTTTGCCTTATGATTAGTATGTTATACGTATGAATTTTTTTCAAAGTTCAAAAACGGGAGATCAGATAATGGCCTGATATATCATTACTAATGGATATGATAAATCTTTAATAAGGGAGTATATATTTTAAAACTGTAATTAATATGACTCCTTTCATTCTTTTTTACACCAAGCAATATATACTTTAGTTAATCACTTTACAAAAAGAAAGTAAAATACAAGGAATTTACTTACCCCTGCAGTTGCTGCTGTTGGTGAGAGGAAAGGGGCACTCTTGGTTTGTTCCAGCCAGCATAATCCTGATTACACCTCAGCTTTTTGACAGAAAGAGGAGCTGGCTGTGGAAGAAACCCCAAACTTCTTTTGGCAGAGGGAGTTTGGCTTGAAACATTAGTCCTATAAAAAAGAACAGACAATGAGGAAAGCAAAACAATTTTGAATATTATTTTCCCCCCTAGTAGATTCAGAGCAGTCAATGTCTGAAAAAAAAAAATCCTAAATTTGGGGAAATATCCATAATGATGATCACTTGGAAAAAATTCCACAAATGTAAATTAGCAAGTCTGTCAATAGCTGAAGAAGCCTGTGACACTGTACCTACTTAACCTATAATCAAAATAATCCAAGTTAATGGCTTGAAAAAAACTATAATACAGTTTTACTTTACTATTTACTTTTATTCACTTAATAGATATATTAATTTACCCAGTCTTGAAAACATTTAGGCAGTTAACTTTTTCCACTACTGCAAATAATGACACAACAAATATTCTTACCCAGTTTCCTGGAGAACTTCCTTTAGTTTATATGCTTAGAAGCAAAAATGTTAGGAATAAGTATTTTCAATTTTTAATTTTTAGTCTTCTGAAATCTTGTCACTGTTTTCCCAAAAGGCTGTACCAATTTCTATTTTCACTAATAGTGAATTTCCATTTCTTCACATGGTCTCCATCACATTAACGAGTGAAACATGATCTCATCGTTATTTTTCACATCTTTCTGATTACTACTGAGGTTGAACGTATTTTTATAATTGTTCTTCTCTGAACTGCTTTTGCATACCCTTTGTTTTATAAGGGGTTCTTAATGATTTGCAGTTTTTTAAATATTCCACATTCTAATTCCCCTTTTTTTTTTTTTTAAACGTTTATTTATTTTTGAGACAGAGAGAGACAGAGCATGAACAGGGGAGGGTCAGAGAGACGGAGACACAGAATCTGAAACAGGCTCCAGCCTCTGAGCTGTCAGCACAGAGCCCGATGCGGGGCTCGAACTCACGGACCGCGAAATCATTACCTGAGCCGAAGTCAGCCGCTTAACCGACTGAGCCACCCAGGCACCCCTCTAATTCTTTATTATATATTCTAAGTGTCAAGCTTTGACATAATCAAATTTATCAATCTTTTGTAGTTTCATATTTTTTTCTTTCATAACTGAGTTTTTATTGGTTGTTCTGAGGATCAGTACAGACACTTCAATTTGTATACAATTCTTAATGTATATACCAAAAATCTAAAAAATCATGTAGCTGTGATTCTTTTCTAAAAGTTATTCCAGGGGCGCCTGGGTGGCGCAGTCGGTTAAGCGTCCGACTTCAGCCAGGTCACGATCTCGCGGTCCGTGAGTTCGAGCCCCGCGTCGGGCTCTGGGCTGATGGCCCGGAGCCTGGAGCCTGTTTCCAATTCTGTGTCTCCCTCTCTCTCTGCCCCTCCCCCGTTCATGCTGTGTCTCTCTCTGTCCCAAAAATAAATAAAAAACGTTGAAAAAAAAAAAATTAAAAAAAAAAAAATAAAAAAAAAATAAAAGTTATTCCAGTGACCTTCCAGCTTAAAATTTGGAGGCAAATTTCCCTTAACAGTATATCAAGCACCAATATCTTCAAAATGTTGATATGCTGTTACATTAAGTCCTATTAACTCACAATATCATATACACTACATACTTAAATTTTGAATCCTATAAAAGCTCATTAACAAAGTTACTAAGAAAACTAGACTACTATGACCAAGAAGTTACAGAGTACACAATTCTGACAGGGAGAGCCAAGATCAAGGAGTGGTTTTCTTTAGGAAATAATTCTACCAAAGACAACATGGGAATAAAAGTAATTTTAAAATGTTCAAGCAGTGCCTGGATGGCTCAGTCGATTAAGTGTCCAACTTCAGTTCAGGTCATGATCTTGCGGTTCCTGCGTTTGAGCCCCGCGTCGGGCTCTGTGCTGACAGCTCAGAGCCTGGAGCCTGCTTCAGATTCTGTGTTTCCCTCTGTCTCCCTGCCCCTCCCCTGCTCGCACTCTGTCTCCCTCTCTCTCTCTCAAAAATAAATGTTAAAAAAAAAATTTAAATAAATAAATAAAATGGTCAAGACAGGGGTGCCTGGGTGGCCTCAGTTGGTTAAGGGACCAACTCTTGATTTTGGCTCAGGTCATGATCTCACGGTTTGTGAGATTGAGTCCCACATCAGGCTCTGCACTGAGAGCACTGGAGCCTGCTTAGGATTCCCTCTCTCCCGCTCTCTCTCTCTCTCTCTGCCCCTCCCCTATTTGCACACTCTCATTCTCTCTCTCAAAATAAACATTAAAAAAAACGTTCAAGATCTATTAAAGGCATATCTGACTCCAAACTGCTATTTAGTATGCTTGGTATCATAGTATATAAAAACTACCCCACCTATGGAATGTTAAACTGACACCCAAGACAATCAAAGCCTCTCAAATTTAATATCCTATTATTTTCTGGTTATACCAAAAAATAAACAACCAGCAAATTATTTTACCTCTTACAAAAAAGCATTTATACTTTAAAAATGGGTTGAGATGGGATTCCCTCCTTCTTAAAAACATTTCCAGAGGTACTAAAAAACTTACATTTACAAAACAGTTGATAAAAATATTCCTCTGGATTGTACAAGAAGGGAGACAGGGACCACTGATAAGACATGGTAATGATACTAATACAGACTTGGCTTCTTTCTCTCCTGCTTCATCAGAGGCTGGACTCTCATTTTTATTTTCTCCATTTTCTGCAGGTAAGTCTTTTGTTTCTTGGTTAGCCACTTCAGCCTGTTTTCCCTTTGCTGCACTTTTGTCTGAAGACTTATCCTTTCCTCCCTCTTTGGCTTCGTTTCCACTTTTGCAGAAGCAGGTTTCTCCTCCTTTGCTGCCCCCAGTGTGAAGCTGACCTTCCTCTGCGCATCATGGCAGTGGGCCATGGCACACCGAGAGCCTTCGTGAAGCTGGGCTGCCTGGCCACTGTGCTATTAATTTTATAAGTCTATAATTTAAGGTCACAGAAATATTTTCCTATTATTTTCTCCAAAAAGTCTTAACTCTTATTTTCTTCCTATTTAGGTCTTTAATCTGCCTAGACTTTTTTTTTTTTTTTTTTTTTTTTTTTTTAAGGATTTTAAGTAATCTCTACACCCAATGTGGGACTTTAACTCACAAACTCCAAGATCAAGGGTCACATGCTCTACTGACTGAGCCAGCAAGGTGCCCCTACCCTAAAATCTATCATTACCTTTCCATCAGTTGTATCTCTTACGATGCATTCCTAAACACTGTAGTTTGAATAATGCAAGGTGTATTTGTTTCCATCCTTTGGCTCTCAACCTTTTTTCATCTTTATGTTGTAGTTGTTTCTTTTAAATAGTATATAGATTATTTTTCTTCCTTTAATATCCAGTCTTTTTTAACAACAGTTAAAACAGTTTGTATTTATATTTAATGTCATGACTGATTCGGACTAATAACTTTTAATTTCCATATGCTAATTCTATCACCTGTGTCAGTATTTATTAACTTTTCTCCTCCATAAAGGCTGAATTTTCCTGCTTTTTTGTATGCCTAGTAAGTTTTCTTTGGTGCCAGACACTGAGAATTTTTTAAGAGAGAAAGAGCATGTGTGAGTGGGGTAAGCGGGGCTTGGTAGGGAGAGAGGGAGAGACTCTTAAGGAGGCTCTGTGCCCAGTGCAGAGCCCAATATGGGGCTCGATCTCACGACCCTGAGATCATGACCCAAGCCAAAATCAAGAATCAGAATGTCACCCAGGCGCCCCTGGGTATTTTTGGTTTTTATAAACATTCTTGAATTTTGCTCTGGGATGTAATTAGGTTACCTGGAAACAGTAAGATCTTTTTGGGTCTTGTTTTTAAGGTTTGTTATGTGTGAACAGAGCAGCAATTAGTCCAGGGATGGTTTTCCTCACAAATGAGGCAAGGCCTTTCTTAGCACGCACACTGCTGCTATCAGAAACAGGAACTACCTCTAACTTTAGATGAACTCCAAGTATTATTCCCTTAGATGCTTGGGGTGATTCTTTCCTAGGCCTTGGCTAGTTTCCTCACCTGAAAAATTGATCAGCAGTCAACTGAATACTCAAGGGGAACCCTCTGCAGATCTCTGCAATTCTTTCTCTGTGCAGCTATCTTCTCTGCTCGTCTGCTCTGTGAATTCCTGATGTCTTGACTTCCCAGGACTCCTAGCTTCATTTCCTCAACTGAGGAAGAGCACAGGGCTCTGACTGGTTCCCCCTCCTTGTGTGGCAGCCTGAGAACTTTCTCCACGAAGCAAGGTAGGGCAGTCATAAGGCTAACTTCATTTGTTTCCCAACTTTCATGGATCACTGTCTTTCACTGCCTCATGTCCAATGTCATGTCCATACTGTTTCATATATTTTGCCCAGGTTCTCAGTTGTTTCATGACAGAAGGCAAATCTGGTCCCTATAACTCCATCTTGGCCAGAAGCAGAAGTCATCTTTAACTTTTTATTATGTATAACTTAAGTTCTCAAAAGGAACTTAAAATGTTTTAATTTCCCTATATTCTTCCCCACTCTATTTCTCTTTAGTGTCTAAAATTTTATTAATTTTTTGCTCTCAATCCTATTGTCGCCTCATTTTATAAAAACTACCGAACTGTATTTAGATGTACAGAATAACCCTGAAAGAATATTAGCAATAGTATTTGCCTCTGGAAAGATAAAATAAACAACTAGGAATTAGAAAAGAAAGGGAGATTTACTTTTCACTGTTTGCACCCTGTAACTTCTGGAGTTTCTATATACATTTAGCATACAAATGAATAAATTTTAAAAGTATTTAGATTTTTAAATATGGTTTTATAATTTTCTGCTCAGGTATTTATTTTCACTCCTTCAATTTGCTTCTTGCTGAATTGTCTCTGTATATCTAAAAACAGCATTACTTGTCTGCATTTTTTTTTAATGTTTTTAAATTGTATTTATTTTGAGAGAGAGTGCGAGTGTGCACAAGTCGGGGAGGGGCAGAGAGAGAGGTAGAGAGAATCCCAAGCAGGCTCTGCACTGTTAGTGCAGAGCCCAACACGGAGCTCAATCTCACAAACTGTGACATCATGACCTGAGGCGAAATCAAGAGTTGGGCTCTTAACCAGCCAAGCCACCCAGTTGCCCCACCTGCATTCTTGAATTATAATTTAGCTGGGTAGAGAATTCTTTGATGCTATTACTCCAGTGTCTTCTGTTTCTATTGTTACTAATGTCCATCTCCTTTCCTTTTATAAATGATGTAATTCCTTCAAGTAGCGTTTAAAATTTCATCTACAATGTAGATTTTTTTTTTTCAGTGTCTGCTGTTTGGCATTTGTTGAAGCTTTTCAACATGTGGACTTTCATCACTTTCATCCATACTTCTTTGGCAAATTCCTTGTCTTTATTTTCCTCAGTCTTTTTTTCTCCAAAATGCTACTGAGATGTGGAGGATAGACCAATGGAGCCCAACACAAGTCTCTTCATTTGATTTACATTTACCACCTTCTTTCTGTGCTGCATTCCACAATCCCACATTCTTGACATGTTTAATAGCTGCCTCACTGTGGGCCTTTAATCTGCATGGGACTTTATGTCAGAGATTCAGAATTCTTGCCCCAGTGCAAGCAACACTAAAACAGACACCAATCACTAAAATTCCCATTTCTGTGTATTTGATCTCTGCTCAGAGAGCATCAGGCAAGCAGCACATTTTTGGTTCCAAACCCAGGTAGTGCTACAAAAGTGTTTTGCCTTGGTTTATTAGCACAGAAAGCAGTTCTAGATATGTAGCTTCATATAACAAACCAAGTTCTGGCCTGGAATTATGTTCAATTCCCAATCCCATGCTGGTTTTGAAGACCCAGACCTAAATACTTGACTCTAATCTGTGTTTTCCATGTGCCCATGGCTTCAGCCTATTTACTCAGTATTAGTTTTTTTCTCAATGATTTGGAAATTTTCACCTCATCGTTGAATTGCAGCTTTGCCTTAAAAATGTTTTTTCCTTCAGTCATTCCTATGTGTAGTAAATATACACATTCTATTATCTTGAGAAGAAACTTGTACTATAATTAATTTAGGATTTTTAAAAACTTGGATTCTTTTAGGATTCTTCTAATAAGCAAAAATATGTCTCTCTTTTAAATTCAAATAACTTAGTTATCACTGTAGTTATAAAGTGTCTGAAATAACCACCCAAGGCTGAATATACCTAAAGATACAGGATCAAATTCTTTACTTCACCTCATTTTATCAAATAATCAAAAAAATTTTTTACCACTTTGAATTAAATTCTACTAAAAAAACCCAAAATGTCACTTAATAGGTCATCATATAGCATATCTATTATATACCACCATTACCCACTACCCTTACCTTTTACATTTACCACTGCCCCTCCAGGCTACATTCCAAGATAGTGCTTTCTTGACAAGCACTTACCAGTTGTCTAATATATTTATGTTCAGTAAATCTCAAAAAAAAAAATTTTTTTCAATCTGTATAGGATCAGCAATTAAGTTTCTGACTAGTCTTTCCCAGTAAAAAATACTAACGTGCAACTTGTTTTTTAAAGAAAATGTCCTAACTTTTGGTAGTAGCTTAATACACAGGCAACGAAGGCAATTTAAAAACGTCTGAGGAGGCACCTGGGTGACTCTTGATTTCGCCTGAGGTCATGATCTCACTGCTTACTAGTGAGTTCAAGCCCCCTGTCAGGCTCTGCCTCTGTGCTGACAGCGCAGAGCCTGCTTAGGATTCTCTCTCCCTCTCTCTGCCCCTCCCCTGCATGTGTGCTCTCTCTTTCATAAATAAATAAGTAAAAAGCCTAAGGAGAGATCTTGATATGTTCATCACTAGGGATGATGGAAAATACACTGGTCAAGAATCTGATCACATAGTCACCACCTGTGGCCTCAGCACATTTATTCATTTGTTGAAAACATTAAAAAAAAAAAAAAAAAGCATCTGAAAACTAAAACATTTCCAGTTTTTAAAATAATTTTTTAAAAATTTATTTATTTATTTTGAGAGAGAGACAGAGAGAGAGTATGCGAGTGCACACACATGCATGAGAGGGAGAGAGAACCCAAGCAGGCTCCATGCGGTCAGCACAGAGTCTGATGTGGGGCTGGAGCTCATGAACCATGAGATCATGACCCGAGCCAAAATCAAGAGTCAGATGCTCAACCAACTGAGCCACACAGGCGCCCCTCCAGAATACTTTCTAACTAAAATATCGTGAGTCATGATTCTCAGCAATTTTGTTATTTTAAATTAGGATATTCACTTAAGACCTCACAGCCTAAACCATCATTCAGTATTCTGAAAATGAGAGCTCTTCAAGTTCTTCACGAAGCATAGAGCCAACGCATACCTGTCTAGGTTAGTGCTACCAGAAGAGTAGTCCTTGGATCCAGCTCTGCTGCCATAAAACGATGATGACTGTAAAGGTAAAAGCCCTAAAAAAATGAAAAAAACAGGGAAATGTTAATTCCTAAATCAGCCAAATTCATTTAATAATAAAATTACGCATTAGGCCTGTTTATATTTAACTGTTTCTCCCCCTTTCTTTGCATCGAAGTAGTATATATGCATGTTAAAAGATCAAACACTGCAGAAAGGTTATAATACCAAGAATTCTCTCCTGCCCTAAAATTTTGCTTCTAATTTCTGACCAGTTTTAAAACTTAGTTTTCCTCATTTCCTTCATAATGCTAGATAATGTTTCTACTATTTCTTGCTTTATTCATTATAAGTAATATCTCCCTGTTATGAAAAATTAGCAATTTCTCCTTTACATCACTCGTTCTTGTTCTCTTCTCTCCAAGTATTGGTTGTGTTAACTTTACTTTTACTGATTAACTCTGTAACTTTAACACACTTAAAACTTCTACATTTTGTTCCATGAACCTTATCACTTGACTACTTCATTCCTTCTCTCTCCTCCTCTTCCCCATCAACTTTTCTAAGACACACCTTAACTTCAACATTGTCAAGGTTTATTACATCTTTAAGCATTGTTTCCTAACTATAGGTTGATTATAAAAGCTGAAAACCAGTAAGTGGATGTTACAAAATATATTATTATTTCAGAGGTAAGAATTATATTGGAGATACTTCTTTCTGTAGGAGTCCAATGTCATAACCCTGAACCACTAAAAAAAAAAGAACATTCCTGAAGTCCTGATCAAATGAATTCTCTTAAACTCAACACCTGGCCATATTTTAGCTTGCTTCAATTTAATTTCCAGTTGACATAATATTCAAATCAATACCACATAGCTGATTCTCTAAGGAGTTGAGAGGATCAGAGAGATATTAAATGTGGGAAACACTGACAACAATTCGTGGACAGCGTAACTTTTAGTTTTTGTAAAATGGGGTACAAGCTGAGCTTAAACAACTGCTTCAGGCAATAATTCCAAGACCTTCTGGAACTTGTAACAAGCAGCAACACTGATAAAATTCAGTTTCAACCACTTTAACTCCTTGAATTCGTTCTATGGTTCAGGTACTTTGACAACGAAAAAGCTTAACTGTAGGCAGTGAAATAGGGAAGAAGGTAAAGGTTAGAGTCTTTCTTAAAAGAATAAAAATCCCTTATATCTAATACTTTCGCCAAGTACTGGATACAAATTGGCACCTGATAACTAGCACTGAATCATGCACCGAATAATGTAGAGATACGTCCCAGTATAGGTTTTTATTTCTAGTATAATACGGTATGTCATATAATAAATTAGCATTTTATATGAAGACCAAATACTTACCTGATGTTCTATTCTCTTCCGACTGTTTCAAACTCAGCTGCTTCTCTCTACTGCTGGTTAAATACTTTCTGGAGGGATCTGTCATAGCCTTGTTGTTCCTACAGTTAATAATTTAATTCAGTGTGTGTATATATATATCCATATATATATCCATATAGATATAAAAACATACTTCTTAATTTTAAATACTTATCATTTCAGAAAATTTACATTTCACACACAGGTCAAAATTTCTTAAGTGGCATTTCCCCCATCTATTATTCCCAAATACCTAAACCTTTCCAGTGGAGTGGGTTCAGTTGGAGATATGCTCATGCTTTGATTAAAAGTACTAATTTTAGGAGATCCATCATGCATAAAGCCTGTAGCACATAACACAGATGGCTCTACCCAGATTCCCTCTGACCCGGTTTTTGTGTCTTCTCTTCCACACCAATTTAGGTTATGTTTTTGACAGCCAGTACCTAGGGTTCTTTTTCACAGGTTAACCTCAAGCTACTAGAGATAATTTGCTTGCACTTTGAGAGACACAAGTAAGGTCAAGAAGCCAAGCTCCCTTGCTTGGATGAGAGAACAACTTTAAGGTGAATTTTATGTAACAGGTTTTCTCTCTGGAATTAGGATGAAGCCTAACCTCTGCTTGATTTTTGTATGAGACCACACTCAAGCTTCATTTCCTGCACTCACTGACTTGCTTTCCCTGCTCCCCTCCTGGTATCCCCTGGGAGTACTTTCTTAATAAATAACTTGAGCACAAATCTCCATTTCAGCGTCTGCTTCTGGAGAACTTGATCAACAACAGCTAGTTCTAGAAATGGGCCTAGGAAGCACACCCCTAAGGCCAACATTCTGGAACTGAACCACTTGTTTGGCAATGGCAACAGAAATCCCACTGCTGGTGATAATACCTCTGGGACCCTATCAACTATAATTATTAAGATTTTCATTTGTAGTGAATTGGGATGGGATAAACTAGAAAAGAATATGGCTCATGCAATATCTCTAGCATTTGAGAAATATGGTAGATTACACAATGGATCTTACTGGGGTTATAGAAACATTCTAAAACTAGATTAAGGTGATGGTTGCACAACTCAATACAATCACCCAAAATTATTGAATTGCACATTTAAAATAAGTGAATTTTAGAATATGCAAATTGTATTTCAATAGTTTTTAAAAATGTGTCCCAAATCATTCCTTTCCTTGTACCCAAATCCCCATCAAGAAATGCAGTCTATTTTCCCATGCCTTAATGGGGCTGGCTTTGCGATTTCCTTTTCCTAAAAGAATGCAACAGACACAACAGTGTATAAGTCCTAAGGCTAAAGGCACCTTGCAAATTTACACTCACTCTCTTGGAATCCTGACACTGCTATGTGAATGACTCCAGACTAACTTGCTAGATGATGAAAGACACATGGCCCAATCACCCTCTTTACCCAACCAGTAGGAAGCCAATGGCAATCATGAGTGAGGCCATTCTGGACCAACTAACCACTAGCTGCCTCAGCAAGTGACCATGGATGCATGAGAAAATGAGAGTACCCAGAGACAATCGGCCAATTCTGGCCCAGATAAAGTAGAATCACTTAAGTCACCATCAACTCACAGGCAATAATAGTTACTATTTTAAGTCACTAAGTTTTGGAGTGGTTTGCTATATAGCAACAGATAACTGATCCAAGTGATATGGAATAGTAATCATAAAGACTATGGAATTGGTTGGCTGTTGCTATGAGTACTGATCTGCTCAAGAGAAAAAACAATAGAGTCAGTTGAGCCATTGAGCCAATTACCAACTTAAGACACCATGTAGAATTGCTCACCCAAAGAGAATTGCAGCCTGCATCTTTAGGATTTGAGAGCAAGACCATGCTGTCTGCAGCAAAAAAAGTATACATTACTTATAAAGTATCACACACTACTCCTGGCATGTTACTAATGCCTGGAAGAGACCCTTGAAGTCATCAGACCAGAAAGTTACAGCAGCAATCCATCATAAAGTGGAAGTAATTTATCTAGGATGAGTTCTAAGCAAGCAGGAATAGATAAGAGGAATAGGCCTATGAGTACTCTCTATAACCAACCTGGCCTGATTCACAGACAGATCATCTGCTATCTTGGTACAGGATAAAAATGAACTGTTGCTGCACTATAGACCCATTAGGGTACTGCCCCAAAACAGAGTGGTGAGAGGAAATCCTCCATGGTGCAGAGTTTGAGAGGCACACTTCTTTATCCACTGTGTGTGGGAAAAAAAGTGGGCCATGATTTCCGGGACAGCAGCAAATAGTTTGGATGGATAGTAAGAAGCCAGCAAGTAGCAAGCCTGGAAGATCAGGGAGAATGATTTATGGAAGAAGTATATGAACAGCCATACAGAAGTGTGTACAAACAGTGGGGATCTGTTTATTAATGCACACCAGAGAGCTCCACTAAAGAGACATTAAACAATCAAGTCCTGGTTCCCAGAAGGGGAACTTTTTCAACCGTGGGGACAGTAAGAGTCCCATTTAATCTAAAGCTATGGTTGCTACTCATCTTGGGCTCCTCATGTTGGCAGAGGATCAGGCAAAGAAAAGAACTGCTATACTAACAGGGGTAACTGACTTTTGTTTTGTTTTGTTTTGTTTTGTTTTGTTTTTTGAGAGGGAGAGTGCGCGAGAGCGGGTACACACATGAATGAACGGGGGAGGGGCAGAGAGAGGGAGAGAGAATCTCAAGCTAGCTCCACACTATCAGTGCAGAGCCCGATGTGGGGCTCAAACTCATCAACGGTGAGATCACGACCTGAGCTGAAATCAAGAGTTTGACGCTTGACCGACTGAGCCACCCAAATGCCCCGACTCTGATTACTATAAGGAGGCAGGGTTGATACTATACAATGAGGACATGAAGAATATCTTTGGAATAAAGGGGATTTACTAGGGAATTTCTTAATGCTGTCACGTTCAGTTTTAACTACGAATGGGCAATTTTTGCACCCGTGGACTGCACAAGTACATAGTGACCAGGGGCTCATCCCCAGAGGGATGAGGACTTTAGTCATACCACTAGGCAAATCACCAAGACCAGCAGAAGTATTAGTGGAGAATGCAGCAAGTCTAGAATGGATAGCAGAAGAAAAAGATGACAATACCAGTTATAGCCCCAAGGCTATTTATAGCAATAAGGACAAATAGCAGCTCGTCCCTCTAACCCTCTTTTGTAAGATTTTCACCCAGAAATTGAGTAGCATCAATGTGAAGAATCTGTGATACCATGGAATGAACTTAATAGTTCTGCTCCATCAGAGCCCCTCAGATCCCTTTTTATACTTTTCACACATCCCAGTTGTGTGTTTTCAACAGCCAGCACCTGCAGTTCTTTTTCAGAGAACTGCCTTTGGGCTACTTAAAATATTTTGCCCATCAGGGCAGAGCCACAGAACCAAAGGCTGTGCAGTATGGGAACATGAAAGCCCATCTTCCTTGCTTCAAGTTGGAACAGGCCCAGAGACCCTGCTGGATCAAGATAAAGTCTACTCTCTGTGGGACTTTTCGCTAACATCACACCCCTGGGTGGCTTCCTCTCCTTCCCTGTCCTATTTCCTCACTCTGGTCTGTCCTATAAGCACCTTCTTAACAAGTCACTTATACAAGTGTAGTAACCTAGAGTCTCCTAGGAAACCCAAACTCCATACAATCTGACTGTGATGTATTTAAAAGTATTATTAGCCCAAAACAAAGATCAGAAATTTAGGGCTCACTACACAGAATTCTAAGTAGAAAAAGTGAGATGTCCCACAAGTACAGTGAATATGGTGAACTGACATGCAACAGTCCATTAAAACCACCTTTTGGTGTATCTGTCCTGTAAAAGCCAAAAAACAAAAAAACTACATTTCCTAGTTAGTGTTCAGGATGGGAATTAAGATAAATTACATGTAATTGTGTAAGATCTGAAAAGTGGAAGTAAGGCAGAGGTAATGTGTTCTGCTCCTTGTGATGACAAACATCATTTTAGAGGCATCTGGTTTTTCTGTAGAGATTTCTAATCGTGGCAATGGCAGCATGGTCCCAGAGGTGACAGCTTCCAGTGCAGCTATTAGCTTCAGCAACAGCCAGGGGCATCTTTGGTAACCTGATCCGGGGGCATAGCTCTTAAAATCATTCTGAAAGCTTAACCTAAAGCCTATCTTTTCAGCTCCCCTAACGATTCTGTAAGTCTGTTAATACTCTCTGAAGGCAAATACCTTTGTGTATATAAACTAGCTGAAATGAATTTTGTTCCCTACAACTAGACACTGAATACACAAATTTTGTTACTAGAAGTGTGGTACTACCCTAACAAACCTAAAATATATAGCACTAGCTACAGTTGGAAGGTGGAGGGTCAGGACACAGGTATTACAGACTGGAAAGCTGGTGAATACTACTGCTACATCTCAGCAAAATGTTCATAAAACTGTTACTGTAATGTCTTCGTATCAAACCTATAACTCTAAGCGAAAAGACTGAGACGATAAGAATACTGGTCTGTGTTTCAGCATGGTCCTATTCAAGACAGGTTAAACCAGGCAAGGGGCTAGCCAGCTTATAATCAGGGATGAAAAGGAATATAGCCCTCTGTGCCAATGGCCTAGAATTGAAATCGTCTAGTAATTTGAGACCATATGGAACCAAAAAAATCCAATTGCTTTTGATTGTCAAACTGAGGCAATGATAGAAGGTTAACTAAGGAAATAAATTTATGAAAAAAACAACTTGATGTTACTATTAGGAGAAACTGGGTGAAGGGTATACAGGAACATTCTATATTGCTTTTGCAACTTTTCTGTAAATCTAAAATTATTTCAAAACCTAAAAAAAAAATTTTAATGTTTTATTTATTTTTGAGAGAGAAAGAGAGTAAGTTGAGCAGGGCAGGGACAAAGACAGAGAGGGAGACACAGAATCCGAAGCAGGCTCCAGGCTCTGAGTTGTCAGCACAGAGCCAGACACGGGGCTCGAACCCACGAACTGTGACATCATGACCTGAGCCAAAGTTGGACACTTAACTGACTGAGCCACCCAGGTGCCCCTTCACTTTTTTTTTTTTTTTAATGTTTATTTATTTTTGAGAGAGGGAGAGAGAGGCAGGACAGGGGCAGAGAGAGGGAGACACAGAATCTGAAGCAGGCAGGCTCCAGGCTCTGAGCTGTCAGCACAGAGCCCGACGCGGGGCTTGACCCTATGAACCACGAGATCATGACCTGAGCCAAAGTCAAATGCTCAACTGACTGAGCCACCCAGGCACCCCACAACTCTTGATTTCAGCTCAGGTCATGATCTCATGGTTCATGGATTCGAGTCCCACGCTGGACTCTGTGCTGCTGATGTGAGCCTATTTGGGATTCTCTCTCTGTCCCTCCCTTCCTTGAGGATGCTCTCTAATAAACATTAAAAAACAACAACAACAAAACCAAACAACAAAAATATTGGCCCAAATTCTTTCTCAAGTCTATAAAATCCTTGTTCTATATTTAAATAAACTTTTGGACTTCTAAAACTCCTAGGTTTCTGGACACTTCTACACTTGATCTTCACCAAAAGGCTGAGAAGCAATGATTTCTGGATACTTCTAACTCCCAGAACTTTCATCAGCATGAAGCAGGCTACAAAAGCTGCACAGCCCCAAGAAAGAACACAGTCTTCAAAACCCATTTCAGCTATGGCCTTGAAAGATAAAAGACAAAGGAAATCTATTAGGGGGCAAAATCAGGAGTCAAATGAAGTACAATGAGGGAGTTTCTCCCAAAGGACAGAACACAGACTGCTTGCTACATGGGCTAAACTGCCTTCACTGTCTTCATACCTTCAGCCTACCAAGATTTTTTTGCTGCTGTAGAGCAGTGACTCCTTCAGTTTCCTATTCTTGTCTTTTCTAAATAGAAATTTTTATTGTGGTTATAACTATGCCAGCAATGTATGATAATACATGTATAGACTTGGGAGTGGGGAATACAGGTTAACTTGCCTTTTATTTTTTTAGGTATCAGACCATGAGGCACATGGTCCAAGGCACACTTAGACATTATGGAGAGAAATGCACATCACCCAGAGATCCTGGGCTCTGAACTGGATACAATGACTAAATGTATGCGAAGAATGATGAATAGGTATATTTCTATGGCTAGAGAGGTAAACTACAGCAGACTATTAACTGTCCCCAAATAATCATTGTACACTTCTGCCATAATAGTATAATTTGGGCTAGGCTAAGCATATTTCCCAGAGTTCCTCATAATTTGGTATAACCATATGACCAAATTCTGGCCAATATGCACAGAAGTGGTGTGTGCGATTTCCGGCCTAAAGGAAAGCAGTATGCCTTCCCTTTGTTCTTTTCTCCATTCCCATCAACAGGCATGCAGACATGAGAGTGGAGGCTGAAGCATCTATCTTGGTTCACAAAAAGAAAGCTATTTATTAAGAATTGTAGACCAACAAGATAGAAGGAAGCTGAGTCTATGGTGATTGTAGTTTCAGATGCCACACCAGTCCTATATCACCTACCCAGTTTTCCATCTGTTATAGCAACAGAACCAAGACCCCAATAAATATATAAAGTTTCTTTAGCTTTTTCTCAACTCTCTTCTGCTGACCCTTGACCTTGAGTATCAGTTAATTGATTATCAACTGATTTCTGTCAAGGTATTAATTGGCCATTTGCAATGATGTGGACGGAGCTAGACACTATTACGCTAAGCAAAATAAGTCAGTCAAAGAAAGACAAATACCATATGATTTTACTTGTATGTGGAATTTAAGAAACAAAACAAATGATCTAGGGGGAAAAAAAGAGAGAAAACAAAAAACAAACTTTAAAAAAAAATTTTTTTTTTAATGTTTATTTTTGAGATAGAGACAGAGTGTGAGTAGGGGAGGGGCAGAGAGAGAGAGAAAGACACAGAATCTGAAGAGGCTCCAGGTTCTGAGCCGTCAGCACAGAGCCCGACGCGGGGCTTGAACTCACAAACTGCAAGATCATGACCTGAGCCAAAGTCGGCCACTTAACCGACTGAGCCACCCAGGCACCCATTCTTAACTATAGAGAACAAACTGATGGTTACCAGAGGAGAGGTAGGTCGATGGATTAAACAGGTGATAGGGATTAAGGAGTGCACTTGTGATAAGCGCCAGGTGTTGTACTGCTAAATTGTACACCTGAAACTGACATTACACTGTATGTTAACTGACTGGAATTTAAATAAAAACTTTTTAAAAAGGCACTAATTGAAGTATTTCATTAATTGTGTAATAACTATTCTCCCCCAAACAACAAAAAATAAACAAAAACCCTCCATGATGAGGAAGAGACTGTGAGCTGGTGACTGTCCTGTTGCAGGTCTATTCTCTTTTGTTGAAGCCAGAAAATACCTCTAAAAAACTGAAGCTCCTTGCCTAGACCCTATGTCAGGTTCACATCCTTTTACTCCCAGGCTAACTTTTCACATGAATAGGATTTAAAAAAAAAAAAAAAAAAAAAATCACAGATAAAGGGAAGGAAAGAATTCACACCAAAAAAAGCAGCCAACAAGAAACATCTGTTTAGAGTTCTTCAATCTTATTCTTCCTCTAAGTATTGCAGATAATAAAAAAGGCTAGGATGGGAGAAGGGCAATGATCAAAGCAACAGCAATGGCCAAATACTCTATGGAGTCTATAATCTACTGTCACCAAAATACTTTAAATTCTGTTCTATCTTTAGAATTCTCATAAACTGAACACCTCTCCCCCAATCTTCCTTAGCGACCGTAATTACCAATATATAAGAAACACTGATCTAGTGCCTTAAGTGTTCTTTAAGCAACTTACGATGATGAATCATTTTCCTTAGGGTAATCTTCATTCAACTCTGAGCCAGATGATAGCATTCTTTTCCTCTTTTCAGTCCTGTAGAGGACAAAGAAAAAAAGTTATTTAAAAAAGTCATAATTCATACCATTAAGAAATATAAACCAACATATTCAAGGACAGGAACTATGACTACTACTGCTTAATTCTCTAAACCACATTTTAATTAATATACTGTACATCTGCATGCTCAGTATGTGTCACTGATGTAAATCATAAAAAGCCAACACTAATTACCTACTAAAATAAATATATGCTCTATATGTTCTTTTTCTAACATATTTTACTCACTGGACAATCTCTTTTTTCTCAAAGTCCCTGTCTTTCTAAAAGGCCTAAAAGACATTTATAAACAGGCACAGCTAATGACTAAGAAAAAAAGTCTTTCATACCGATTTTCTAATGACCCTGATCTAAGAGGTGTTGATGTAGATGTCAAAGAGGGAATTGTTCGGGTGACAGCTATTCCACTTCCTGCTGCAATCTTAATTGATCCTCTACCTGGATTACCAAGAACTTTTCGAAATGGAATATCATCTTTAGTTTCCAAACTTCCTCTTTTTGAAGGTGTCTGTAGGAATAAAGTTTAACATAGCTAAGTATTCAAATTAATTGGCATGCTTTTAGATCATATTCTCACATGGAAAACTTTTTAAATTTTTTTAAAGTTTATTTCTTTTGGGGGGGGAGGGGGAGTGTCGCACAAGTGGCGGAGGAGCAGAGAAAGAGAGAGACAGAATCTGAAGCAGGCTCCAGGCTCTGAGTGGTCAGCACAGAGCCCTATGCGGGGCTTGAACTTACAAAGCGTGAGATCATGACCTGAGCTGAAGTCAAATGCTTAACCAATGAGCCACCCAGGCACCCCTCATATGGAAAATTTTTATGAAAATAATTCACAACTAGAAACCCATCTCCAGAGAGTCGAGCCTAATTGGCTTGGAGTGAGGCGCATTCACCAGTAGGCTTTTTTGAAGCACTCTAGCTGATTCTAATGTGGAGTCTGCATCAGAAATTGAACTTGACACTCATTTTCTTCTAGCACTCCCATCAACTTAAAATTTCCACACTATAACTGGAGGCAGAAAGGAATTTGCTTTGAATACCGGACTTAAAAAAAAAAGACTCAGATACATAAGATGTGATTCTAGTGATTAGCATGAAAATAAATCTTCAGAGAAAAACATTCAATGATTATGATCATGTGACATAAGTATGAGAAAAAGAAGTAATGATGATATTTCGTTGCCATAACTTAAATACCAAGTCACATATGCCTCATATGACTTTTGAGGGGTTCTAGTCTGGAGGAATCAATGAAACAAATACATCATGATGGGGAGAATGAGAGTGAGACAGAGTCCACTGGCAGAAGATCACTCGAAGAGTCTACCCTAAAAATATAGCAAGAACATTCAAAGTGAATACAACAATTTAAACATCTTAGTTGGGAAGTAGTGCTTTTGGCCAGCATTCTGCCAGATAAGTTTTACAACTAGATTAAAAGCAATGTAATTTCTCTATGGAAGAAATTTCTAATTTTTTTCTTTCTACAGAATTACATACAATCTTAGGATAGGAAAGAAAAAAATCTCTGAGATCATCTGAATGAACAATTTTAAAAAGTTATAATTTATTTTCAAATGGGTGATACATTCTTAAGACTCAAAAATCAAAATACTAATATAAAAGCCATACACTAAGAAGTCTCCTTATCATCCACTGCCATCCATCCAGTTCTTCCGCTTGCCATTCTCTTATCCTCTATAAGTATTCTTCTTTATGTAAATGCAAACCAACTTCATTCTTTTTGTTACACAAATGGTAGTATACTATACAGTATACATATGTATAGTGTTTTGCATTTTTTAACCCTTTTGACCATGATCTCTACTTAGAAATATTTTACATCATAAACTATTATACATACATAAAATGACAATAGAAATTTCAGAAATCAATACTTATCCTTACTATGTATAATACTTCCTCTATTATTTTCTATTTTGTTCCTTTTTTATTTAATGCTAGTTATGACCCATAAAATTGATTTTACAATCCCACTGACAGGAATCATTACTTGGGAGAGTATAAATATTTGTTTCTGCTACGTATGTTAACATTTACATATTTAAGTATTCTAACAGTTTGAATTTCTATCTATATGTGAATCTCCAAATAATTATGCTAAATGAAAAAGACAAAAAATATATACACTGATTCCACTTATATAAAACTCTAGAAAATGCAAACTAATCTACAGCAACAAAAAACAAACCAGTTATGGTTTAGGGGATAGATGCCAGAGAGAAATCAGGAAGGAAGGATTACCAAGAGGGATGAGGAAACTTTTAAGGGTTATGGCTTATGTTCACTTGGTTGATTATGGTGATGATTTTATAGGTATATACCTAAGTCAAAACGTGTCAAATTGTACACCTCAAATATGTGCATTTATAGCATGTCAATCATATTTCAGTTAAAATGTAAAGAAAAAAAACCACCCATAACCTATTAAAAAAACTAACAAAAATAAAATCTCACTGCTTAGTCCAGCAAATGGACTAAGTAATCACCTCTCCCAGCCAAACAGAACTCATCAATTTACTTACAGAATAGTTCAAAGCTTTTCTTTGTCTGGTTTCCATTTATGAGATAAATTTTAAAAGACATAGGACTCCTAAGTTGTAATAGTACACAGCAAGACTCATGGCTATCTGAATGTTTATGAAACAAAAACTACTTAAAAAGTAAATAGAGAACCTCAACAAAGCAGGTTGGTATCATATAGTATAGGGGAAAAGTTCATAATGCAGAACAAACTCAAAAGACGTCACAGAAGTAATAGCAACAAATATTTATAGGATTGTTAGTATATGGTACCATGAGCTAAGCACTTTTACAGGACTATCTCACAGCAACCCTTAAAATACTACTTCTGTCTCAATTTTACCGATGGGGAGTAAGGTTCAGGATACTCAAGGAACTTCTCCAATGACCCAGGACTAGTAAGCAGCAGCACCAAATCTCAAACCTACATCTAATACCAAAGCTATGTTTGTAAAAACTACTCTTTGGGACACCTGGGTGGCTCAACTGGTTGAGTGTCCAATTCTTGATCTCAGCTCAGGTCTTGGTCTCAAGGTCATGAGTTTGAGCCCCACATTGGGCTCCACGCTGGACCCAGCCTACTTAAAAAAAACACATATATATTAAAAAAAAAAACACACTTTACTGTGGTTCACGATGACCATGAGACACAGAGCATAGGTCACATTGGGTTCAGTAAAACTACATGTAAGAAGGGGAATTTGTGATAAATTATGGAAAAAACTTGCATAATAATAGTTGATTTTAACTTTTTTTAAAAGCTAGAAAAGTCAAATGAACATACCTGATTGTCTGAGTAAGAAAGCTGCCTGTTGGTTTCCTTCTGTGAGGTCCTGCTGCCCAGAATAGCTCCAAAACTACCAGACCCCTGAGGTTTCATGGCTGGTGGGGGAAAAATAAATGAATAAATCCCAAGTCATTTACTTTAATAAAGAGATTTACCATTATTACAGAATACTGAAAAAAAAAAAAAAACAGAAGAAACATTAAAAAATCAAAGTGCTGGGGTGCCTGGGTGGCTCAGTGGGTTCAGCCTCTGACTCTTGATTTCAGCTCAGGTCATGATCTCATGAGTTTGTGGGTTTGAGCCCCAATACAGGCTCTGCCCACTGAGAGTGTGGGGCCTACTTGGGATTTTCTCTGTCTCTCCCCCTCTCTCTCTGCCCCTTCAGCATACTTTTTCTCTCTCAAATAAACTTAAAAAAAAAATCAAAGAGCTTATCAACCGATTCTTTCTGAAAATATATCTGCTATATATAGTAATTGAAATTCCAAGCTAGAGTCTCAAGGAAAAAATGAAATAACATGCAAAAATCTGGGAAGATGTAATAGAAAAATAAATTTAAAAAAAATCTTTTTTAACGTTTATTTTTGAGAGAGAGAGAAAGACAGAGTGTGAGTGGGGGAAGGCAGAGAGAGAGGGAGACACAGAATCTGAAACAGGCTCCCGGCTCTGAGCTGTCTGCATACAGCCTGACAAGGGGCTTGAACTCACGAACCATGAGATCATGACCTGAGCGACAGTCGGATGTTTGACTGAGCTACTCAGGTGTCCCAAAAAATAAAATTTTAAATGCAAAATCAAAGTGCTATAAAGTCTCCTCTATAAATATTTGGTAATTAACACTACAGAAAAATTAGTCACTATGTGTCAATGGCATGAACACTGACACTGGATGCTAAGGAAACATGTTAGAACCAGTGACAGATATACTTCCAATAACCTATATACTCTATTAAGTTCAGCAAGCAGCATAAATGGTTTCTATTCCAAAGAAATCAGTGCTAGCTTAAAATACATATGGTACTGGGGCACCTGGGTGGCTCAGCTGGTTAAGCATCTGACTTTGGCTCAGGTCATGATCTCACAGCTTGTGAGTTTGAGCCCTGCACTGGGCTCTGCCCTGGCAGTGTGGAGCCTGCTTGGGATTCTCTCTCTCTCCCTCTCTCTCTCTGCCCCTCCCCACTTGTGCTTGCTCTCTCTCAAAACAAACTTAAAAAAAAAAAAACCATGAAGGTACTGCAGAAGTGTGAATTTGTATATACTTTAGAAGTAGTTTATACTTCAATTTCCCACAGACAATCCTTTGAAATGTTTTAACTTTTAAAAAATGCAAATACTGAGCATTTGCATATCTTCTTGCATGAATAAAATTGTTTTTGTAGAAAAGGAATTCTAAGAACTTGTTAGAATAAGAATTGCTGGAGTAAAGGATGTACAGTTTTTGTTTTGTTATTTTTTGTGAGAGGGAAAGAGAAAGAGAGGGAGAGAGAGGGAGAGAGAGGGAGAGAGAGGGAGAGGGAGAGGGAGAGAGAGGGAGAGAGAGGGAGAGAGAGGGAGAGAGAGGGAGAGAGAGGGAGAGAGAGGGAGAGAGAGGGAGAGGGAGAGAGAAAATCCCAAGCAGGCTCTTTCCTTAGCACAGAGCCCAACGTGGGGCTCGATCCCACAACCCTGGTATCATGACCTGAGCTGAAATCAAGAGTCGGACCCTTAATGGGGCATTGGGTGGCTCAGTCAGTTAAGTATCCGACTTTGGCTCAGGTCATGATCTCACGGCTCATGGGTTTGAATCCCACACACGGCTCTGTGCTGACAGCTCAGAGCCTGGAGCCTGTTTCGGATTCTGTGTCTCTCTCTCTCCGCCCCTCCCTCGCTTGTACTCTGTCTCTCTGTCTCTCTCTCTCGCTCTCAAAAGTAAATAAACGTCAAAAAAAAATATTAAAAAACAAAAAAAGAGTTGGACACGTAACCAACTGAGCTACCTAGGGGCCCCAGGGAAGTGGTTTTAAACTAAATTGGTATTACCAGTTATTCCTCCAAAAAATATCTCTAAGTTCCTACCAAATATATGAAACTATCTTGTTCTCCTCATACTATTGCTGATGTGATACTAAGAACTTGAATTCAATTATTGGTGAAGTTGAGATTTTTTCATGTATAAGAGCCATCTGTTTATCTTCCTGAATTTCCTATATGCAGTTTCTACTACTCTACTGAATTGTCCTTCTCATACTGATTTGGAAAATAGGTCTTTGTTTATTAGCAACATTAACTCTGTCACTGTGGCTAATATTTTCATTGTTTTTTTTTTTTTTACTCTTGCCTCAGAGATCATTTAAGTTTTTTACAGTCCATTATTAATCTTTTCCTTTACTGATTCTGTTTTTGTATCATAGTCAGAAAGGTCTTTTTCATCTAGATATTATGTTAAAATCCAGTGTTCCCCTTTAATAACACTTTTATCATTTTACTTTTTTATATTCAAATCCTTGATCAATGTAAAATCTATTTAGATGAATGAAGTGAGATAGGGAGCCAGCTTTATTCTTCTTAAATGGTTAGTTATCTCATTTATAGATAACACGTCTATCAAATTTAGTCTTTTTTCCACTGATCTGAATTGCCACACATTATATATTAAATGTGCTATACTTTTCAAAGTATCTTTACACTCATTATCCTACTCTAGTCTCTGTAAAGTACATATTACTTTTGGGCAGCAAAGGCAACTAAAGTCAAAAGATTAAAATAACTTGTCCAAGAGCAGCACAAGACAATTCAACTCCACAGCCTGCTCCTTTTGACCTAATTACTAAGTGTCTCTCTTATACCAGTCATGCTTTCTATTTATGAGATTTTATTCTTTAAGACCTGAACTTAAGGTAATATAACCTTCATTTTAGAGATGAGAAACTGAAACTCAGTCGTTAAGTGACATATTGCAAACCACACAGGAAGTAAACAGAGGTAGGATTCAAACCCAAATCTGTTTAGGTCCAAAATTCACATTTCTCCACTATATCATGTTGTTCAGATTTAAATATGGATTTCCAGAGAGTCTATTGTGCTTTCCATTCCAATTTATTTAGAGACATGCTTTTCTTACACGTGTCAACTTTTAAAACAGTGGGTCAATTAACATGATGGGTACAATGAAATAAAACAAAAACAGAAAGGTATATAGACATAGTCCCTGACATATTCTAAAAATTTTAAACAGTATTCAATTCCTTGATTCTAAAATTCAACAGTTATTTAGTAAATTGACATAGCTCAGATTTGGTAACATGAACATATGAGTAGGTACTACATAGCAATCAATTTTTTAATTTTACAAGGAATATAGTGTATCAAATAGATATTAATTAAACACAAGCAAAGTAGCACTCCTACATCTTCACCTTCTAACATTTTTATGTGTCATATTTGAGTTAAAAAAAACCCAAAATTTGTCAACTATAAAATATTAGTAATGAAGTTTTGATGAGAATATAGCTGAACACTAATTGTAATAGTGGAAAACTCATTTTAAGCACTAGATTATTCCTTTAAAAATGTGTATAAATACATTTTTTAAATCAAAATATTTTAAATGAAAGGGATTAGGAAAGGGCAGGGGAACCTAATCATATTGTATGATTTTTGTATAGTACTTGCTATCTTCATAGCAAGAGTAAAACCTCAGAATAAGTCTCATGTAGAGAAACACAAATACCTAAGATTTGAATGACAAGGTAACTCTTCCCAATAGTTTCTCTCCTCCTTTGCTAGCCATAGTCTTTTGTAGAATCTTTAAGGTTTTCTACATATAGCTTAATATCATCTGAGAAGATATAATTTTCTTTTTAAAAAAACTTTTTTTTTTCTTTTAAAGTAAGCTCTACACCCAACATGGGGCTTGGAACTCATGACCCAGAGATCAAGACTCATACACGCTACAGTCTGAGCCAGCCAGGCACCCCTACTTCTTCCTTTCTAATTTGCATGCATTTCATTTCTTTTTCTTGCCCAAGTTCTTTTGCTAGAACTTCTAGTATTATGTTGGGCAGAAGTGGTGAGAGAAGGCATCCTTGCCTTGTTCCTTATCTTAAAGGAAAACCTTTCAGTTTCTCACTGCTGAGTATGTGAATTGTGTGTTTTTCATACATGGCCTTTTAGGTTGAGGTAGTTTCTACTCTTAGTTTGTTGAGTGTTTTTGTCATCAAAGGGTTTTGAATTTTATCAAAGCCTTTTTCTGCATGGAAAAGATCATGTTTTTTTTTTTTCCTTCATTCACTCTTGGTGTATTACATTGATTTTTCATATCCCAAACCATCCTTGCATTCCAGAAATAAATCCCACTTGGTCATGGTATATAACCCTTTTATTGTGCTGTAAAATTCAGTCTGGCAGTATTCTGCTGGGGATTTTTATATCAATATTCATCAGAGATACTAGTATACCATCTAGTAATATTCTTTTTTAATTGTTAATGGCAAACCCTGGGAAGATTTAGTGCTCACCTGTATGAAGTCTGTTTTGATGGACTGCATCTAGAAACAACCTCATTTCCTCTGCATCCTTACTTGGTACTTTGTCAATAGACAAGAAGCTATTATCTTGTAGAGTTAACATTAAGCGGCTTTGTTTCGCTCCACTTGGTCGAAGCACCACATTTTTAATGTTATGACTTAGCTAACCAACACAAAAGGAAAATTACATTATTATTAAAAATGCACAATAAAGTAAAATAAATTGTATAAGGAGCACTTTACTTCATACTTTCTAAGTTAGATTTCTTAAGTCTTTCCCATATTAATTTTAGGGTTTTTTTCCCACCAACCGAAAAGAGTTCCCATTTCTTGATACACTTAAAGATTTCACTTTCAGGAGAGGCAAACACCTACTATTAAAACTTATTTTACAAAGTAATCTTAGCATTCTTGATTTTATGACAGGGAATTGAATATTTTCACATATAGTTATAAAGCTATAAAAGCTAGTGAGTTAACAATTAACAGAGCCTAGGTGGATATACCAGCACTACTCTAGAAAGCCACATTATGTTAGAGGCTTTCTTTTTCTCTCTTCCTTTTCTTAAATAAAAGCTTATAAAATATCTGACAATTGGTTTAGGTAGCTGTAATGTAAAAGGATACATTAATCCAAACTATAATCTTCAAAAGAATTCCACCTCTCAAAAACATGGCAAAATAAAATTTACCAATTTGAGACGTCTTTTTTTTCTTTCAAATATATATTTTAAGATTTTATTTTTAAGTAATCTCTACACCAACATGGGGCTCAAACTTACAATCCTAAGATCAAGAGTTGCATGCTCTACTACTGAACCAGCCAGACACCCCCATCTTTCTTTTCTAATTATCTAAGCAGGTTCATTTAACTTTCTTTCAATCATGAAGATCATGAGTACTCTGGAAACCCTCGTAGCTTACTTCTTCCACTCCCCAGAATGGTCCAGTAATTTGTCCTATAATTTTCCAGACTCTGGATATGTGCTATGAAATGATAACATTTATTTTCTCTTGGCTGAAATTTTTCCAAGACTAAATTAATAAGTCTTCCAGTTTATTACCTAAGTAATTCTTGCCAAATAGGCATCCTTATTCTCTAATGTTCTCCCTCAGCAGGCACATACAAAGGTTTCAAAAGCTGCCTTTTGCTGAAGATATACCCTTTGAATAGCAGAAAAATGTAATAGTATTTCATAATTTTTTAAAACTAGAATTGATCTTTGTCAATTTTTACATAAGATTAAAAATATAATTTTACCAGACTTCATTTATATTCAAATTTTAAATAATATATATATACACACACACACATACAAATATATATACATAAAAGCTTCCTAATAGGTCTTAAACTCATGTCCTTCAGTAAAAATCCTATCATAAGGGGCACCTAAGTGGATCAGTCGGTTAGTGTCCGACTCTTGATTTCAGCTCAGGTCATCATCTCAGGGTTCGTGGCATCGAGCCCTGCATCAGACTCCTTGCTAACAACGCATAGCCTGCTTGGGATATTCTCTCTCTCTCTCTCTCTCTCTCTCTCTCTCACTCTCTGCCCACCCCCCACCTGCTCACACTCGCACACCCTCTCTCTCTCAAAATAAATAAAAACAATTCTATCATAGAACACAATAAACAGTTTCAGAGGCTTTAACTCTGAAATATTTAAACAAGGAGTTTAACATGCAAAAAAAGAGATCACTTAAAACCATTATTTCAGTCCACATACTACTTTTTAAAAATCAAAGTTAACTACAAAAGGGAAAAGTTTGTTCACTAACAAACAGGATGAGAATAATCTGAATTTGATGTCTCTAACAAGTGAAAATCCTATTAGCCCCGCAATTTTTGTTATTACCCATATGGTCAGGCCTTCCAGCTTTAAGCTGAAGTACTCTATTGAAGCCTTCCAGTACTCTATTGAGGCCTTCCAGACCTCTCTGCTGGAGCTCCAGTCCTGTTTACGTAATGCCTACTAGATACCAATATCTGAACGTCTGACGCCTACAACAACTCATCTCTCCTCTCCTCACCCCAGTTCTTCCCCTCTGCTCCCTACCAAGACATGAAAGGGACTACCATCCACTCAGAAATCTGGGAATCTCCCCAGGGTCTTTTCTTGCTTCTATTGACTTTTCCTTTGATTAGGACCTTCATTCCTCACCTAAACTCCCACAATGACCTCCCATATGTCTTTATTCTCCCACTATCTCTTGTAATAAACTCATCTGCCTAGCCCCTAAATGAATTTGAACTTGAGATTCTTGGCTTCTTAGAATCTAAGCTCCTCTTAGTATGACAAACAAGATACTTCAAGATCTGGTTTCTATCTAGCTCTTCAGCCTCTACTTCTGCTACTCATTCCTTACTGTCTGTTTATTTTAAAATACTTTTCTGGTTCCCTGAGTGTCGATTCACATTTGCATGTGTTTGTCCATGTATAGAAATCACCTCCGCCCTACCTCCACTTGTTTGGCAAACTCCTATTTACCATCTAAATGCTCAGGGCACAAACCATTCTCTTCTTTGTGTTACTTCAGTGTGTCTGGAATATTTTTACATCTGAAAATGCATTTGATTATGCTTAAGTTTGAGAAGAAAAACAACTCATTCAGCTCTGTATTAATAGCCCTTAATACAGTATCCACCACATTAATCTGTAGGTGGTTAACAAATGAATGCTGAATGCAAATTGATCTAGAACTGAGATGAGGGCGGAATAACAAGCAGAATCTTCATGCTCCTAAAGACGTAAGTTTGCTTAAACATTTAAGTATTTACTCACTGCTAATTTGGGCTGAAAAACTGAATCTCCATTTGAAAAGGAATCATTTCATTGAGATGAACAATTAGTAGATATACATTTGTGGGAGAAACTACCACTGTTTCTATTACTCATGTTACCACCTCCAATCTATTTAAGAATATCTTTAATACACTAAATCATAAGCAATTTATTTTCACAGTTCAAAACCAAACAGGAATGGAAATTTTATCCCAGGTCTAGGGTTCTCAAGCATAATATTTCATAAATTATTATTCAATAGAGTACTTCAGCTTAAATGAATATTATACTTTTGTATTATGTAATTAACAAATACAGAATTTTAAAGTGCAGAAAATGTTAAGACATTATTTTCTTAAATTTAAATCATAACAAGATGAGTAATTCAGGATAAATAGTATAGAAGTGAAAACAAAATTTACTATTTTCTGCGGTGATGAAATAATGAAATTCTTCAAAAGTTTACAGCTAGAAGAAAACAGCTGTAAATATGACTTCGAATAATCATCCTTGAATGGTCCATACTATAACCTTTGGTAAGACTATTTGGGAAGTAGACATTTGGTTTTAGAAGATACTAATATGTTCTCTTAGAAGCTAATACTAAATAGTGATGAATCTATCATTTTATGCTAAGGAAAAAAAAGGAATAACTAAAGTTATCCTAATGTGGTTTTCAGAATAGCTTAGAAATAGTATCCAAACCCAGTTCCTCTCAGCTTCCTCCCAGTTTTCTTTTCAATAATGGTGACTACTTCCCGCTCCTTATTCTACACCATCAACAATGCTGTTGAATAACTGATAAAAGATATACACAGAACTATCAGTGTCCTAGAAATAAAAAAGAAATATTAACCTAGGAGGAAGGCTACCACTATACTTACTATTGTACAGGGAAGCTACTCACTACAGGGTGTGAGTCAAGATCTATTCCACATCAAAATCTGGTAATACCTGAAATATCCTTGGAATTCCTCCAGTATTGTAGTGAACTACCAGGCTGACTTTATTCTCTTTTTCCACAATTTCAAAGGATCCTTCTTTCCATTTTGTAATTCCAGTCTGCATACTTCGAATTCTGATAGGACCGTGAATCTTCAGAGGAGACATACTTTCTTTAAAAATAAATTGCTTCTAGCCAAATTAAAAAGCAAAAATACACCTGACAGATTCTAAGGAAGAAAAATAAAATAGTAAGTTACAATTTATTAAGAGTGATTAAAATAAGAGTCACTTAAAAGAGAGCATTTAATAAACCATCTTGTACGTCCTTTTCTCTGTTTCAGTAAACCACTTTTTATTAAGCAACCTCAAAGGCCTTGATTAGCTAGCTGGTAAGCAGAAGAAAGACAACTAAAGCAGTCACTGAGTTCAGTGACTGAGTCTACCTACATTTTATTTCTTCTCTACCACATTCCCTTCTTTGCCATGTGTCCAGTATCTGTGCCCTAGCAGTGCCTGAATTTTGCATCTGGCACCAGTAACAACCATATTGCTGCCACTAAAGGCATGTCAATCAGGAATACTAAATTGTCAATGTGACTGCTCACAGCAATATGACCAACTTTTACCATCCTTCATGAATGTGAAAGGGTCTTGAATTTCAAATGTAAGTAAAAAAAATATTTTCAGTCAGCTGACTCCATTTCTTAGAATGGAGTTCCTCTGAAAATATCAAATCATATCATAAAACAATTCCTTCTACCAATCAGTAGTCTAAGCATATCCACATGTATAGACATTAGATGAATAAAAAAATTGTAAGAATAATCAAATGAGTTTAACCTTCAGAATTATATTGAGAAAATAATTTATTCTTTAGGCAAAAGAAACACACACTAAAAACCTCTCTTCCTAAGAACCACCTACCATTTGTTTAATATTACCATAAAGCGGAAAGAATCTTTACCAATTTTATCTTTGACAAATACTCAAATTTCTGAAAGAACTTCTACTTAAAAATTGCTTACAGCAATAACAGAATATCTAAAACTTTCAAACTAGCTTACCAAATGTCAGCAAGTAAACACAACTGTAATACTAAAGAATGTTAGTGTTATGTATTATCTACATGTATGTACACACATACACACAATCATCTAAAATTAAAACAAATTTTCTGTATACTGTTTTCAAATCTCTAAAAACATTGCTAATACAGATTCTTGCTTATAATTTAAGAAATTAAAAATCATCATACTTTGCCTAAACAACTCAACTGGAAAAGCTTAAAAAAAAAAAAAAAGCAGTATACAAAGGAAAAACACAGGAGGCCTAGATATCAGGAGCCAGCTGTCACTAATTTATAACTTACCTTTCTAACCATTAGTTTTCTCAACTGTAAATAGGAATAGCAAATGCTATAGCTTTGCAAAACTAAATGAAATAACATACATTAGGCACTGAACAGACAAAAGCTTTAATATGAATGGAATTAGTGTGTACTTTCTGTATTTATTCCTTGCCCACAACACCTCTTTCTTGAAAGACTTCAGATAAATAAGCTGTTAAAAGGGGTCAAAGTCAACCGCCTATAGGAGTCATGCAGGTGACATGACTTAGGCAGGCAAACTCTGAAAACTGCTATTGAAATCTAGCCAATTTTACCATATACAATTAGTGAACCCAGCTACTTGCCTGATCATCTAACTTTTCAAGAAAACGAGCTCCAAATGTTTATGTAAAACTGCCCATTGTAAATTGTGGGCAATGAATTAAAATTTATTTTTAAAAGCTACAAATCAAGCAAAACCCACCTATAGGTAGGATACAGGCAAGATAGACCCTGGAGGGCCTCTAGTTTAAGGCTTCTAGGTAGTATATATCAAATAACAGAACAAAATTTCAAAAGAGATGTGAAAACACTTTGAATAGTTAAAAGGTGTAATGCATTTTAAGTCCTCCATTTTTTTTTTTTCAACGTTTTTTTTTATCTATTTTTGGGACAGAGAGAGACAGAGCATGAACGGGGGAGGGGCAGAGAGAGAGGGAGACACAGAATCGGAAACAGGCTCCAGGCTCCGAGCCATCAGCCCAGAGCCTGACGCGGGGCTCGAACTCACGGACCGCGAGATCGTGACCTGGCTGAAGTCGGACGCTTAACCGACTGCGCCACCCAGGCGCCCTTTAAGTCCTCCATTATTATTCACTCACCTCATCAAAATTTTTGAATGCCTACTGTGGTCAGATTTAGATAGTGTAATTTGGTAGGTACATGAATCCATCAGAGTAACAGAGTCCTGCTACTGTTTATAGACCTATTAACATGGCACTGCTCAAAGTAGTAACTACAGAATTTTGGACCAGCAATGTGTGTTTGTAATACTCTTTTTTTTTCTTTTGCAATTAATAATTTGGTGCTTCATTGTTTGGACAGGTCCTTGAGACTTTCTTCCACTAGGCTCTCAACACTGCCAAGAATACATGACCCCTCTCCTACCCCAGTTGCCCTTGCTAGAAACATGAGAGTTATCTTTGACTTCTCTCTTGATGATTATTGGTATTGGATTGGAAATGGAAGATCACAGTAGAGTCCTGTCAAGTCTATCACCATACACCTTCCAGACATCTTTATGATGAACTGTAGATCAAATCACATCACTCTTCTCCTTAATATCATTCAACAGCTCCCCATTGCCCTCACAATAAAATCTAGACTCATTAACATGACATAAACACTCTTCATGATCCAGGCCCTATTTACCTCTCTATCCCCACAAGCCCACCAAATCCATCCATCTGAATTTATAATTTCCCCCCAAAAACTATGCCAGTATACTTCTGCATACACTGTGGTCTATCTCTGGAAGATTTTCATGTATTCTCTCCATGCCCCCACAACCCCACTTAATTTCTCTTGGCTATAAAATCAAGGCTTAGCTTAGATGTTATCCTGTTTAAGAAGCCTTTCCCAGCTACCTTTCACTTTTTCTCTCAGCTCACATCCACAGAGACAGTTTCACGCTTCTGTATTTTCCTGTTACATATGTTGTGCTTACCACTAGTGTAACATTTGTCACATTGTATCACAAATTGTTCACTTCTTTGTCTCTATCTAGATTTTGCTATTTGAAGATAAGGAATATATTCTTTAATCTCAGCATCCCCATTTTGACAGTGTCTGACACACAAGAAACAAAATTATTAAGAATGAACAAATCAGCACTAACAATTTTATTCGATTTGCTGTTAATATATACAAAAAAAGAGGGGCACCCAGGTGGCTCAGTCGGTTGAGCTTCCCACTTTGGCTCAAGTCATGATCTCATGTTTTGTGAGTTCAAGTCCCACACTGGGCTCACTGCTCTCAGCACAGAGACTTCTTCAGATCCTCTGTTTTCCTCTCTGCCCCTCCCCCACTGGCACACACATGTGTGCTCTCTCAAAAATAAACATTAAGAATATATATACACATATATGTGTACATACATATATACACACAACAGCAGATACTGGAACCATAAATCCCTCTTATGTGACCAATATAGGATTATATTTACTAAGCTCTTTATAAGTATCACTATGCAGTGGACGACATACAAGTCATCTTTTGAACACTGCATGTAAGTCTTTTCTACAGGCATCTGAACTTCACTAAATGCAAAGCTGTCCTCACATCTTACCAAGATTCAAAGACAAAAAATCATTTGTGGAAGAACAAAATTAATATGCAATTACAGAATACATTAAAACAAAAACATTAGTAAACTTGCCTAAACTAGGATTCATATTGTTCATTGCTCAATGGAGAAACTCCATTTTCAGAGTTCTGTCAAATTCCCTTACCTTTCCTTATATGTCATTATGGATCAGGATACCAAATTGAAAGAGAATAATACAAAACCCCATTATCTTAGCGTTTTCTTCACAGACCAAAAGTAAGGTCAATGACCCTGAATTCCTCCAACAAATTTTTAAAAATTAACATTATTTAACAAAATTGGAAGTATAGATTTCAAAGTTCACTAAAGCATATGAAAAATTAAAAAAAAAAACTTTAGTGTTATTTCTGTTTCTCTCTATACAATTTCTCCCTATACAATTCTAAAACATTTTGATGCAGTTTGGATTAAGTACATGAAATTTTACTTCAGATATTGAACATTTCCTTAACCATTTCTACTAGCCATCTCTCTTTCCTCTAAGGAAAAAACAAAAAAACAAAAAAACAACACCCTGACAAAGTACAGGATGTAAAATTTGCAGAACCAACAAAACTTTTCTTTAATCCCTCAATTTAGTCCATTCCCAGGTCTTGCACTAAACAAATTAACAATATCTACTTTTGTACATTCATCATAGTATCAAGGTTTGCCCTATTCTGTTAAGAGGAAAAAAACTAAGTTTCTTTTTCAGTATGTAGCACTAATCAGTAACAGTTAAACTTTCTATGAATGTAGGACAATGAGGTTTCTTTGAACTCTATAATGCTAATTCCCTATCAAAGGAATATTGGTAAGACAAGGTATAACAAAACCAAATTATTCTTTAAGCATGTCCAAAGAGATTTCTCTTTCCCTAACTTTTTTCACAATTATTAAAATTACTGGTTCAACTTTGAGAATTCTATGAAACTCAATCAATAATATTGGTAAAAATGTTTCTGTACCCTGTACACTTATTTACATGCACATATTTTAGGTACTGCTTTGAAAACATCTTCTCTTTAAAATTTTTTTAATGTTTATTTATTTTTGAGAGAGAGAGAGAGAGAGAGAGAGAGAGAGAGTGAGGGAGGGGCGGGGAGGAGAGAAGGAGGTTCTAGGCTCTGAGCCGTCAGCACAGAGCCCAACGTGGGGCTCGAACCCACGAACGGTGAGATCATGACCGAGCTGAAGTCGGATGCTTAACCGACTGAGCCACCCAGGCACCCCTGCTTTAAAAACATCTTTATCTAGAGGGTGTTCTGTGGTAAAGAAAGCATGCTAAAACATAAAACCACTACTATAAAATAAAAGAAAGAAAACTGTTAATTCCTGCCAATTTGCATACTCTTGGAAACACACATCCAAAATAAAAACATTACTTACTTTTCAGTGACTTTTACTGAAAAACCCTATGTAATAACAATTCACCTTTATTCTGATCCTTGTGCCAAAGGCAATGCACTCTTCTTGGGGAACTACTCATATTCTGCAGCTATGCCCGTTCTCCGGAAGCCATCACCTCAGCTAAAGAAAATATAAGTGTGCCTTTTTAAAAGAATCCAATTTACGAAGTTAAAATTAAAAAAAGAAAGCAATCATTTATACAAAAAGATAAACTCTTTTTGATTATTTAAAAACCACAACGTATCTTACTGAAAACATTTAAAATGTAACGCTCAAGATACACACATATACACACAATCAAAATGAGGGACTTCAAGGCCTACACCTTATCAATTTGTGTCTTGGGGTATTTCTCTCTGCTACATTTTGAAACTAAGAAGGCAGTGAAAAAGAGTATATTCTTTGTTTACTTTATAAACATTGTTACATAATGATGTCCGAAGTCTCAAAATACCATTTCCATGATGTGTTGATACACATTTTGAAAGGTGAGTAAATCTGGAGTTTTTACTTTTCTTACAAAACTAACTTCATGGGTTTGTTTCTCAAATTTAGGCTAAGCCTCAACTTTCCCTGAAGTTCTACCCAAACATCTTTCACGATCTCCTTGAACACTAGCTACAGTACCAACTGTAAATTCATTTGTTCCCTCACTAAAAAATGATTGAGCCACTTTAATTTGATGGCACCGTGGTAAGAATACAAAATGAAGATGATACCATTCATGCCCTCATTAAGAGGCTCCCAGACTTCTCTACATATTCCTTCTATAGTCATTTAGGCAAAAAAATTTAGAATCAGCTTTACCCTCAATCTCACTCATCTAAAACCCAGCCTTTTCATAGCTGCTATCCTAATTCAGAAACTCCTCATTCTACCATCACTCTCACCTAATATTTATTATGCAACACTTACTAACCATAGTGCTAAGTGCCACGCATGAATTATCTTATTTAATTTTCACAATAATCTTAAAGGCAAGGACTATTATCTCTATTTTACAGATGAGGAAACTGAGGCTTAGAGAATTTATCCAAGGATACAGATTCATTAAGAGACAAAACAAAGTCTAACACCAAAACCCATGTTTTGTTTTGTTTTTTTTTAATTTTTTTTAACGTTTATTTATTTTTGAGACAGAGAGAGACAGAGCATGAACGGGGGAGTGTCACAGAGAGAGGGAGACACAGAATCCGAAACAGGCTCCAGGCTCTGAGCTGTCAGCACAGAGCCCGACGCAGGGCTCGAACCCACAGACCGTGAGATCATGACCTGAGCCGAAGTCGGACGCTTAACCGACTGAGCCACCCAGGCGCCCCAAAACCCATGTTTTTAACCACTATCACAATGCATCCTCATCAATGATTTGCAGCAACAATCACTTTTCAGTCTCCATTGTCTCAGGATTTCTCCATCCAATGAATCCTCTACTCTATAAATACCTTTTGTAAAGAACTACTCTTTATTTCTTAACAAGTAAAGCATGCACTATTTGTCTCCTTAACTTTCTCCTGGGAGGGGGGGGGGTGGGAGGGGAGGGGGGGGAGATGTGCAAGGAACCTGTCTTACCTTCTTTTGTACTAGAACAAATACAAGCACTTAGTAAGTGCTAAATATTTACTATTGATGCCAATTCCCTATCATACATTTTTTGTAAATTTTATTCTACCATGGTAAGAATACTTAATATGGTAACAAAACGAAGCGTACAATATGATATTGTTAACTATGGGTACAACATTGCACAGCGTATCTCTAGAACGGCTTGTCTTCATCTTGCTTAACTGAAACTTTCTCCCAAACATTAACGGCTCATCACTAAGTATAAAATAAATCCAAATGTTTTTCTGTATCTGGTACTCATATGCTTCCTGTATTTATTTCCTCTTTTTCAACACAAATACTGTTCTACACACACAAATTATTAAATTTTAGTATTTTCTCCCACATCCACCACCAACTTACTTAAATATGGAATTTTCCTTTAGTTTTTGGAAACCTCATACCCTCCAGTCTCGTAGTTTAACCTGCTGTTAAAATATATAAACCACTTCTAAGAGTTTTCTTTCCTAAAAAGATCTATAAAACAAATGCACAGAGATAAAATTAATATGTGACTAAAAGACAGGAGTTGACCTAAAGTTTATCTCCAACTCAGAGTCTAAAATCTGAATGATTTTATAACTTAAGAATGAGTAAAATCATCCACAGCTGGAAAACTCTTGGGTTTTTTTTTCTTTTGTGTCCTTGAATTTGCCTGAAGAGTGAAAAGGTGCTTGTCATCAGATGACAAGGTATAAGTAAGCTGGTGTTTCTGAAAGACAAGATGTTCCTAAAACAAGCTCCAGTTTACTTATTCACTCGAATTCTTGAGAAATAGAAATGAAATACCTCCTAGCATATGTTCTAATAAAAGACGGGCTTTAAATAATCACACAATATATAAGTACAAGTTCTAAAAAGTGATACAAATATAAAGCACAAGGCATGATGAGACATTATAATTGGGTACCTGATTTAAGACTTGGGGGTAGAGGGTAGGAAGCATCGAGCAAAAGTTAGGCTAATACTGAAGAACGACTTAATTGGGGATGGTCATGCTCGAACAAACCAGGCAACTACAACAGCATGTGCAAGGGCCCTGTAGTGGAAAACAACTTGGTGTGACTAAGGAAATGAAAAGTAATGTAGCTAGAGTTTAGTGAGAAAGAAGAGGCTAGAGCAAGATGAAGCTGGTGAAGCTGGAAAAAATCAAATTATACAGAATCCTGTAGACCATAGGGATTTTTAATTTTACCCTAAATTTAATAAACGTTTAGTGACAGGAAATCCACAGAAGAGTTTTAAGCAGAGAAACAACATGTCACTGTTGAATGCAGAAGTGATATGGTTTATTTGGGTTCAGAGAGGAGAGCAAAAGAAGGAAGAATGAAAGAAAATAGGGCAGACAAGAGAATACTGAAATGATTCAGCTTATAACAATTACAATAACAATACTTATTAGCTATTTATCGTGTGTCATGTGCCATTTAATTTTCAGAACAATACAATAAGGTGATTATTATTCCTATTTTACAGATGAGAATACAGGGAACCAGTGACATTAAGTCCAAGAAGATTGTTGGCTTGAGGGGTGCCTGGGTGGCTCAGACGGTTGAGCCTATGACTTTGGCTCAGATCATCATCTTGCAGCTGGTGGGTTCGAGCCCCGTGTTGGGCTCTGTGCCGACAGCTCAGAGCCTGGAGCCTGATTTGGATTCTGAGTCTCCCTCTCTCTCTGCCCCTCCCCCACTCATGTTCTGTCTCTCTCTCTCTCTCTCAAAAATAATAAATGTTAAAAAAAATTTTTAAGATCGTGCCTTGAACTGGAAAAGTGATACTGAAGATGTACAGAAATAGATTCGGACATACAGATGACCCTTGAACATAGGTTTGAAATGCACAGACCTATGTATACATGGATTTTTTTGATAAGCACGGTACTGTAAGTGTATTTTCTCTTTCTTACGATTTGCTTAATAACATTTCTTTTGTCTAACTTTATTCTAAGAATACAGTATGTAATAAACACAGCATACAGAATATGAACTAACTTTATGCTATTAGCATTCCACTCAACAGTAAGCTATGAGTAGTAAGGTTTTGGAGAAGTCAAAAGTTACACATGGATTTCCAGCTGGAAGGAGTCAGTGCCCTCCACCCTTGCATTGTCCAAGGGTCAACTGTATTGGATATAGAATAAATAGAACTTAAAGATTCATGGGATGAAAGTCAAGAATGGATCTCAAGTTTCCAGCTTATGTAAGTGAATAAGTGAATATGCCGTTAATGAAATGGCATACTGAAAGACAAAGAATTTGGGGAATGGAGATCAAGACTTTGGTTTTAGATATATTATATTTGAAATTCCTAAGAAAAAAATCCAGTGGACATATCAAGCAGACAATTAGTTATTTAGATCTTGAACTGAAAATAAAGGGAAAAGCCTAGAAGTTAAAATTCTTAATCACAATATATAGATGGAATTTAAAGCTTAGGGCAGAAGAGGTGAATAAGACCCTAGCACTAAACCCAGATATTCCATTTCACTCCATCGAACATCTCTCACTAATCATAGATTACTCTGATGTCACCAGGCTTTTTAGTCCTCATTCTGTTGAATTCAACAGAATTCAACACTACTGATTTGCTTCTTTCATCTCGTTTACAAAAGACTTGTCCTCCTCTATACAGTTATTAAACACCAAGAATCCCTCAGTGCTCTACCCTAGATGCATTTTTTTTCCAGTACTACATTGTCCATAGGCAATTTCATCCATATCCATAGCTCCAGTTAACTATCAACACGCCAGGTGACATATATACATTAATTCACATATTCTGCCCAGAACTCTCCTCTGAGCTCCAACCCAGTACATCCAACTGCCTCCTTGACACCCTGTCTTAGACATCTTGTACAGTTAGAGACTTGTAGACTTGTCACATACTGCCACCCCAAAAAGGCATTTACCCAGAGCCAACATTTTGAAAAGGATTACCACAAAACCACTACAGGCCAACTCTCCAGAACACAGGATTTTGTTATCAATGATCATTTCCTTTCACGGATCAAGACCTAAAGCAGGTAAACCTGACAACCTGATCTGATAGCTAGAAGATGGAGAGCAACCAAATGCACGACAAAAATACAATTCATGTCTTTTAGCGAGAGATGGTTAGCAGAGAGAAGAAGATGAAGAATGGTCAAGAGTGAACGTCCAAGGCCTGATGGGTGTACGGCAACGGAAGTCACCTGAAGAGACAGCAGGCCCTGCTAAGGGGCGAGTGGCGGACGACGACAGTCCCCAGCGAAAAGGGGCCAGGTTTGGATTGCGGAGGAAGAGCGTGACAGTAAAGACCAGGTCAAAGGAGAGGAAAAGCCTGGGGGGGAACCCAAGAGGAGTACCTGTGAGGCCCAGGGAGCGTCCTGGGGGTGGGGGTGAGCTAAACAGCAGCGGGGCGACCTCCAGAAGAGTGAACGCCGAGTGGGCGGACCGCAGGGGGCGGGGGGAGGAGGGACCTGGGGAAAACGGCTCAGTTGAGAAGCTCGCCGCCGGGCCCGCCTTACCTGTGCTTGCGGGTCCGGAGCCCTGCAGTAGCCTGCCGGAAGCACAGAGTCCGCGCGGAGGGGGAGGAGCCGGGGGGAAGGAAGGAAGGGACACCAGGCACGAAGGAGAGGGGCCGCTCGCTCCCCCTACTCAGGGAGAGCGGCTGATGGCGGGAACTGTGACCACACGCAAACACGCACGCACGCACGCACACTTGACGCGACCGGACGAGGCGCGTGCGTGCAACCCTGCCAACTCCGCCTTCCCTACGCCTTCGCCCCGCCCTAGCACGGAGCGAAGTCTCGCCGAGACAGTCCCGCCCCCGCCTGAAGTAGTACGCGTGCGCACTTTCCACTTCAAGCACTTCGGCCTTTCCGTCATTTCCCCTCCTACACAGCCCAGTTGGGCATGCGCACTGCTTGTCCTCCGAGACGGCCAGGCTTTTCCCGCCCTTCCCTGGCCTCCGGAGGAGAGTCAGAGTTCACGCTCCTCTCTGGGGCTACCTGCTCGAAGCCAGAGGATGCGGGGACTAGTAGGTGGCGGACGTCCTTCTGGCCAAGAATCTTAAGGGGCAAAGGACAGACTTTGGGACTATTAACTCCACCAAGAGCCAGGAGGCGGGAAGAGGTGTGTGGGCGGGGTCAGGGGTGAAGGGTCACAGGGCTGCGAAGGGGGCGGAGCGAGCCGGAGGCGGATGGCGGCTGCGGCGGCTCTTCATCTTTGGCGGCAGAGTCACTGAAGCGGGGACGCGGGTCAGGAGCGTCCGGCAGTGGGAGAAGAGCGGCGGCCGCTCTCAACATGCACAGCCTGGCGACGGCTGCGGTGAGTGGCTGGGCGTTCCGGCCTGGGCCCAGACCCCGTCCTTAGCCCGGCTTTTCGGCCTCCTCTCCCAGGTCCCCGTGTCGGGCCCGGTGTCCCAGCTCCTCCTGCCCTCAGTCTGCGAGGCCCGGGCCCTTCCCTCTTGGCGCCTTCACTCTGGTGGAGCCGGCCCCCACTTTCCTCTCCGGTCGGCTCTCGCAGCCTCCTGCGCCGCGTATCGCGTTCTTTTCCGGCCCCGGGGCCTGGTCCCGCGCCTCCCTCGCGGCCGGGGCAGGCCATTCATTGATTCATTGCGCTGACCAACAGTCTCAGGGTGCCGGTTGCGTGCTGGGCGTCGGCGGGGATGAGGGGGAATTCCGTTGTCAATCTGACACGGCCCTTGCTCTCGGAACTCGCTCGCTGCCTGGGCACTTCGCAGCGGGAAAGACATGGCTTCTAGCTCACACCACTTGTTTTACAGGTGGAAAATCTGGGACCGGGAGAAGTGAACTTACGTCTGACTTACGGCTCTCTGCCCTTAAAACCTTTTTCACACATCTCATTTAACCAGGGCGATCTTTTAATAAGAAAAACGGATCGTGTAATTCACCTGTCTGAAGTAGTTCTTGGACTTTCCATGGCGTTTAGATAAAATCCAGACTCTTTGCTGTGGCCTATGAGGCCCTGCCTATACGATACGGTCCTTACGTTTGCGGTCTGGTCTTATGTCATTTGCTCCGTAGGCTCCAGCTGCGTTGGCCGCCTGCCCCTTCTTATACCTGCGCTTTTCTACTTCACTTGCAGTTTCTGATTCTCTATTCTTGGGATGCTCTTACCACGTACCACCCCCCATTGCGCGCGCGCGCACACACACACACACACACACAGCCGGTGGATGTAACTGGCTCGTCTTCCTTGGGTCTCTGCCTAAATCTCCCCAGAGTAGCCTTCTCTTGATCACTCTCTTTAAAGAGGTTTTGTAACCCCTAACTTTTCTCTCTTAAAATATCCTTCTCAGCGTTTATCTCAATTTGTAATTTTTGTATTAACTTACCTGTTTGTTGACTGTCTACTTCTTGAGGGCAAGGACAGAGATCCTATGGATCTTGTTTACATGGTTACCCCAAGTGCCAAGACAGTTCCTAGCACAAAGTTTGGTCTCAAATACTTAAATGAATGAAAGAGTATAGATGAGGGAGGTGACTACTGAGAGCACATAGCCATAATGGGGAAATGAGATCATATGATTTGAGCACACTCTTCTGAATACCAGTTGTACTTTTTTTGTTCCACTAGGGTGAAGTGACTTAAGATGATAATACGCTGGAAGTGCATTATCAGGCAAAATGACATAAGTACTAAATAGAGAGCAAAAAAAAAAAAAAAAAATTGCTTTAACTTTAAATATAAAAAGTGAGGGGTGCCTGGGTGGCTCAGTCGGGTGAGCGGCCAACTTCAGCTCAGGTCATGATCTCGCGGTCCGTGAGTTCGAGCCCTGCGTCGGGCTCTGTGCTGACAGCTCAGAGCCTGGAGCCTGTTTCAGATTCTGTGTCTCCCTCTCTCTGACCCTCCCCCATTCATGCTCTGTCTCAAAAATAAACATTAAAAAATTTTTTTTAAATAAATAAATATAAAAAGTGAAAAAGTATGCTGAATGTGACTCAGCTATAGTAAACATTGTCACTTCTGGGGCCAGTGACATCTCTGCCTCCTCTCACTGTGTTTCTAAGCATTTGTAACTACTCAGAGTATCCACTCTCTGCGTTACATCTTTCTATTAAGTGATTGCAATTTCCCCAGCTTTTTTGTTTCTTCTCCTAAATTACACATGTAATTTGGGAAGAAGCAAGTCAGAAGATAAGGTTGCTGCTAGTAGGGGAGGGACAGGTTACCCAAGGGATTCTTGTAAGTTTGGCTTGTCCATTTCCCACAATCTGATTGTGTCTTCTCCAGGCTTTGGTACCAAACTGCTCTTTTCTCTATGACTATCCAAACTCTGTACCTATTCAGTTCCTTTTATTTTCACTTATCCCCTAATGCATCTTTTGAACAATGATTAAGGTTGTGATTCATTACTTATAATAGACACTAAATATATGTTTCTTCAAATAAGTTACATTGCTTTACATTGATTTAAAATCTGAGCTTTTAGGGGCTCCTGGGTGGCTCAGTTGGTTGAGCATCCGACTTCGGCTCAGGTCATGATCTCACGTTTGTGGGTCTGAACCCCATATTTTTGTGAGTTTGAGCCACACATTGGGCTCTGTGCTGACAGCTTGGAGCCTGAAGCCTGTTTCGATTCTGTGTCTCCCTCTCTGCCCCTCCACTGCTCGTGCTCAGTCAAAAGATAAAATTTTTAAATAAGTTAATAAATTTAAATTTAATTTAAAATTTTTTAATTAAAAAAAATCTGAGCTTTTAGATACATTTTCATCTGTTATGCTATTGGGAATCACACAAAAGATCTGACAAGTTGCTTTGTACCACTCATTCACTAGACTGTTTGATTACTGAGGAAACTGAAGCATAGAAAAGTTCAACCACCTCTTTCCCAATCTTTCATGCCTTTTATTAGACTAAACTGCCTGTATTATTCTGATATGCGTAAAGGAATAGTCATGGTGTATATTACTGGAAATTGAGAAGAGTTTAATGCAACACTACCTTTAATCTAAGCCCACTGAGAAATTTTTTTTTGCTGAATGATCAAAACCTATACCTGTGTATGCCTTTATCTCTTTTTTAAAATAACAGGTAAAGCATTAGTTCAGCTAGGGAGATAGTACTATCAAAGGAGAATGTGATCACATGTGAATGCAGGATTTTATTCACTAGAGGGAAGAATTGAGATAATTTGGAAAGTATCTTAAATTTTGAGTCTTCAGTAGTGTATTATGCTAGAGATGTACAGTATGGTATATTCTTGTCATACTTTACAGAATACATTTTAACATTGTCATTATTGCCACCATAAAATATAATTTCTTTCTCACATCTGTGAAATAGGGACAGAAATGCCACACAGGATTATTCTAAAGATGAAATGCGAATAACAAAGTGCTCAGTTGTTGGCCAGATACACTCATTGGTTAAGTGACTTGCTCCCAGACTTCAGCCTTGGGACTATAATTCCTGCCTCAGCAAAGTAACAAACCACCTTGTTGTGGACCTTGGAGGTTGTTTCAGATTAGTAGAACTACAGATTTTCACATATTGTGGGTCTTTGATGACTGTTCCGCTAGTGATCTAAAATAAAATAGCCAAAGGTAAGCCTTTATTTGAGAGATGCATTGGGTATGAATTTTTTAAAAAATTTCTCCACTAATTTCCACCGGTGGTCTTAGTATCCTTAAACCCATGTTTTTCCCCTCACTTTCCACGTAACCAGTAGCATCATCAGTCAGTTTACATCTTTTTGTTGAAGCTGTGCTGGATTCCCAGGTGCTCTCCTGTTTGGCCAGTAAAAGGAACATTGTGCACTCTGAGGGACCTGATTTAAATGCTGTCTCCTCCCATGTCTCCTGTTGAAGTTTTAAGCAAATTGCCTAACTTCTCTTTGCTTATTCACTTCAATTTTTAAAGGGGTGTTTTGAAGAACATCCTGGCCCTTCTAAAAATATGAAGATAATTAAGCTGATTTAATATTTCCTTTGGCACTATTTAGAAAGTGTGTTTTCTTGGAGTATCATCATTATGCAGACACCAAAGCCACATGTTAAGTCATCTCCAGATTTAGGAAAGTAATCTCTTTCAATCTTGTGACATTTTTCTTTATTCACTGTCCCATAGTTATTGGTAGCAAAACCAACAGGTACTTTGGCTCTTGAATATAAAGTTACATTGAGAGGTTTGGTTATTTTCTGTTTTAAAAAGCCATCAATACCAATTTTTTAACTGATGAGGGGGGAAAGTCTTATTTTGCTCCCACTTAAGGATAACGTGGGTCTTTTTTTTTTTTTTTTTTTTTTTTTGAAGTCTGAAATCTCTTTCTCCTTTTCACGTGGAGTTAAGATCTTTCAGAGATAGATGACGAACTATCAGTACCCTGTGTGACACTTAAGAGTTTAGCCTTTGATGACTGACTTTGGTAAGTGTCTTGCCTTGTTAAGCTTTGTTGAAAGGAAAAATTTACTTGAAATACATTTTTCATATCCAAACCATTAAACAGAAGAGAGGAGGGTGATTCTCTCCTAAATTTTGGTAATATAAACATTTTTTTAAACTAATCTGTTGAAAGGACCACTAACTTTAAGGAGGTTATACCTAAAAATGTACAGTTCTATATGATTTCTAATCTTGGAAGTAAGTGTTGAGGATGATAACTAATAGTCCAAATCATACTTCTCATAAATGACTTTCTGGTTTCTGTAATTGAACCCACTGTTTATCCAAGTCCAACTATTAATGACCTGTATTAGAATAGAATGTTAAACTCAAAGTTCTGTATTGAGTTCTTAAAAAATAATTTCTTCAACTTGGAAGGATCATTGTGATTTCAATCCTACAGACTAGGGTAGGGCTTACTGATTGTATAAAGAAGTAGACTACAGTTTGAGTTTAATTCCAGCATACACTCACAATGTGAATTTGAGTCTGCTAAACCTCCCTGAACCTGTTTCCTCTTTGAATTCTGAGGTAATCCTCAGTGACTGGTACATTGGTATAAACATACTATGTTTTGGGGTGCCTGGGTGGCTCAGGCAGTTAAACGGCCAACTCTGGATTTCATCTCAGGTCATGATCTCTCCGTTTGTGAGTTCGAGCCCCTGTTGGGCTCTGTGCTGACAATGCAGAGCCTGCTTGGGATTCTCTCTCTGCCCCTCCCCTGCTCGTGTGTGTGTGTGTGTGTGTGTGTGTGTGTGTGTGCGCGCGCGCTCTCTTTCTCTCTCTCTCTCTCAAATAAACTTTAAAAAAAACGTGTTTTAAAAAAACAAAGTAGGTTTATGTTCAATATATGTTACCTCCTCTCTATAATTTCTAGAAAAGGCAAACCTATTCTATAGTGGCAGAATGCCTATCTGTGATTGCCTAAGACTGGGTGTGTGGTTTACTGAAAGAAGTACCAGAGAACTTTTGGGGATGGTGGAAGAAGTCTGTCTATATGTATATATATAATGTTTATTTTTGAGACAGAGACAGAGCATGAGCAGGGGAGGGCAGAGAGAGATGGAGACACAGAATCCAAAGCAGTCTCCAGGCTCTGAGCTGTCAGAGCCACCCAGGTACTCCTAAAGAAGAGGTCTAGATCTTGATTGTGGTGGTGGTTACTCAGGTGTATAAAGTTCTCAAAAGTCACTGAAACATGGGGTGCCTGGGTGGCTCAGTCGGTTAAGCGGCTGACTTCGGCTCAGGTCCTGGTCTCGCGGTCCGTGGGTTGAAGCCCCACGTCGGGCTCTGTGCTGACAGCTCAGAGCCTGGAGCCTGTTTCAGATTCTGTGTCTCCCTCTCTCTGACCCTCCCCCGTTCATGCTCTGTCTCTCTCTGTCTCAAAAATAAATAAACGTTAAAAAAAAAACAAAAAAAAAACAAAAAAAAAAAAAGTCATTGAAACATACACTTAAAAATGGGTCCACTTGGGGCGCCTGGGTGGCGCAGTCGGTTGGGCGTCCGACTTCAGCCAGGTCACGATCTCGCGGTCCGTGAGTTCGAGCCCCGCGTCAGGCTCTGGGCTGATGGCTCGGAGCCTGGAGCCTGTTTCCGATTCTGTGTCTCCCTCTCTCTCTGCCCCTCCCCCGTTCATGCTCTGTCTCTCTCTGTCCCAAAAATAAATAAATAAACGTTGAAAAAAAAATTAAAAAAAAAAAAATGGGTCCACTTAAAATTTTATGCAAATTAACTTTTTAAAAGAGCTCTTAGATTAGTCTCTCAGCAATAACTAAGAGCTAAATAAAGTAATTTCCAAGATTTGAGAGCTGCCTGGGACTTTATGGTAATTGTTCCCTTATTTTGCCAATGATAAAATTAAGGCTTGCCAAAGTAAATGACTTATACTAGGTCACACAATTATAGAAATGGCGAAACTGTATTTTGAAGCCATTTCTGGCTTCCAGTGCAGTGTGCATTCCACTTATTGTGCTTGTGTAGTTACATGTAAATTGGGGTCTTTTCTATTCTTTCACTTGATAAACAAGTTCTTAATTCTGGATCCATGCATAGGTTACATGGGGTCTATGAATTCTTTTAAATTGTGTGTAAATTTTGTGTAGAAGAAATTATGTGCAAAACAATTTGCAATTGCATGTTTTCCTGAGGAAAAGATCCATAGATTTCACGTGATCCAAGAAGTGTTGACCTGGTTAAGTAGCTGGCTTCAGTTCAGGTCCTTCAGCTCAGGTCATGATCTCACGGTTTGTGAGTTCAAGCCCCACATTAGGCTCACTGCTGTCAGCACAGAGCCTGCTTCTGATCCTCTGCCCCCCATGCCGTGCCTCTGTGCCCCCCACTCTCTCTTCCTCTCCCCCCACTCAAAAATACATAAACTTTAAAAAAAAAAGTGTTAACTTCAATTCTTGTGGCAGTATTCTGCTATTATTTTTAATGTGTTTAAAGTAGTCTACAGTAGTTTATCAGGGAAATACAAATCAAAACCACACTCAGATATCACCTCACGCCAGTCAGAGTGGCCAAAATGAAGAAATCAGGAGACTACAGATGCTGGAGAGGATGTGGAGAAACAGGAACCCTCTTGCACTGTTGGTGGGAATGCAAATTGGTGCAGCCGCTCTGGAAAGCAGTGTGGAGGTTCCTCAGAAAATTAAAAATAGACCTACCCTATGACCCAGCAATAGCACTGCTAGGAATTTACCCAAGGGATACAGGAGTACTGATGCATAGGGGCACCTGTACCCCAATGTTTATAGCGGCACTCTCAACAATAGCCAAATTATGGAAAGAGCCTAAATGTCCATCAACTGATGAATGGATAAAGAAATTGTGGTTTATATACACAATGGAATACTACGTGGCAATGAGAAAAAATGAAATATGGCCTTTTGTAGCAACGTGGATGGAACTGGAGAGTGTGATGCTAAGTGAAATAAGCCATACAGAGAAAGACAGATACCATATGGTTTCACTCTTATGTGGATCCTGAGAAACATAACAGAAACCCATGGGGGAGGGGAAGGAAAAAAAAAAAAAAAAAAAGAGGTTAGAGTGGGAGAGAGCCAAAGCATTAGAGACTGTTAAAAACTGAGAACAAACTGAGGGTTGATGGGGGGTGGGAGGGAGGGCAGGGTGGGTGATGGGTATTGAAGAGGGCACCTTTTGGGATGAGCACTGGGTGTTGTATGGAAACCAATTTGACAGTAAATTTCATATATTAAAAAATAAAAAAAAAAAATAAATAAAAAAAAAAAATAAAAAAAATAAAGTAGTCTACAGTAGAGAAGTTATGGATGAATGTGCTTATCTACCACTGGACAGTGTATGCTCCTAGATTGAGTTCTATATCATCCACAGCCTCCGAAATGGATTAGTGAATTATAAAAGAATTGTAGCAATTGCTTTAGGAATCTTTAGTGGTGATGTTTAAATAGAGAATGGCAGGAAGAGGAAACCTACCATCCTTTACTCATACTTTCATCAGTTGTAAATTGAGGATAATAACCGTGTTCTGTTCAGTAAATGAAACCATCTTTTAGAAAATGTCCAGTACAGGGGCACCTGGGTGGCTCAGTCGGTTGAGCATCAGACTTGGGCTCAGGTCATGATCTCACAGCTCTTGAGTTCCAGTCCCGCATTGGGCTCTGTGCTGACGGCTCAGAGCCTGGAGACTGCTTTGGATTCCATGTCTCCCCGTACCCTTCCCCACTCACACTCTGTCTCTTAAAAATAAACATTGAAAAAAATTTTTTTAATGTTCAGTACGGTTCTGTCTCTTTCCTTATCTACCCCACCCCTCTTTCACTTCCCACACTCTTAGGAAGACATGACTTTTCAGATTCTAATATTTTTGTGAAAGGTGTGCCTAAATGATCCTTGGGATTTAGAAAGAGGGTAAGATACATATTGGGGTTTTATTTCCATCAAGATCTACTAAAATGCTAGAATTGTGGTTTGGAGTTTTATTCAAGGATAATGTCCAGAGGATTTTGTCAGTCATCTGATAATATTAATACGGATGACCCTTGAACAGGGTAGGGGTTAGGGGTGCCAACCTCCCCCATGCACAGTTGGAAATCTGCATAAAACTTTTGATTCCCCCAAAACTGAATTCTTAATAGTCTGCTCTTAACTGTTAGCCTTACTGATAACAGTTGATCCACACATATTTTGTATGTTATGTATATTATATACTACGTTCTTATAATAGAAAAAAGAAAATGTTAAGACAGTCATAAGGAAGGGAAAATACATTTACAGTACTGTAGTTACTGAAAAGAGTCCATGTATGAGTGACCTGTGTAGTTCAAACCCACATTCAAGTCACCTGTACATATATCAATATGTAAATCAAAATGTAAAAATATTTTCCCTTTTATTCTCCACAATAACTAAACTTCTGCATGTGTTATAAAATTACCTGTTGATGTGTGTGGTGGAGGTGTGTGTGTGAGAGTGAAGTAGCTATCCCTAGCTAGATTATTCCTATGAGAACCATGATTTGACATAGGGAATTAGGTCCAACTATCTCACTGACTTTCTCATTAAAATGATGATTATTGAGGTGCCTGGCTGGCTCAGTTGGTAGAATGTGAGACTCTTGACCTCTGGGATGTGAGTTCAAGCCTCACATTGCATAGAGCTTACTTAAATAACATTTAAAAAAAATATTTTGTTGATGATTATCATGTGCTTTGTAGTCTCAATTAAGTCGAGAATATCCCTTCACATCGACAGTATTGGGTATTGTTCATGGTGCTGATTGTTTTTCAGATTCGGCTGAACTAACAGCAGTAACATTTTAAGTTTTTGTCTGAGCTTTTTATATATATGTTCCCTGTCTCTATTGTCCAGGTCACAGGACAAAGCTGTTTTGAGCATCATCTTTATTATTTTTTTAATGTTTATCTATTTTTGAGCGAGAGAGAGCGCGCGCGAGCAGGGGAGGGGCAGAGAGAGAGGGAGACATGGAATCCGAAGTACGCTCCAGGCTCCGAGGTATCAGCATAGAACCTGACGCGGGCCTTGAACTCAGGAGCCGTGAGATTATAACCTGAGCCAAAGTCAGACACCTAACCGACTGAGCCACTCAGGTGCCCTTTGAACGTCATCTTTAGATCAGACCTAATCTTTCAGTCAGGTGAGAAACAGCATTAGCAAAGCAAAGAGTATGGACTCTGTTGCCAAGGCTGCCTGGATTCAGATTTTGGCTTTGGCAAAATAACAGTGTTTCCTCCTCTATAAAATGAGAGTAGTGACAAGTATTTGTTTAGGACAGTGCCTGACAGAGTAAGCACTATGTGTGTTAGCTCCCATTTTTGTTTTAAGAAATAATTGTATTCAGGGGCGCCCGGGTGGCTCAGTTGGTTAAGCGTCTGACGTCAGCTCAGGTCATGATCTCGCAGTTTGTGAGTTCAAGCCCCGCCTCGGGCTCTGTGCAGACAGCTCGGAGCCTGGAGCCTGCTTCAGGTTCTGTGTCTCCCTCTCTCTCTGCCCCTCCCCTGCTCACGCTCTCTCTCTCTCTGTCTCTCAATAATAAATAAATGTTTAAAAAAATTTTTGTTTTAAAGAAATAATTGTATTCATCCCATAACAAATAGATATTCAGTAGGGTTAAACTAACTCCTGTTAAATTGTAGGCAAAATTCACTGGGGGTGATGAAAAAGAGGGTTCTTATCCCAAGTATTTCCTGGCACCAAACTGCCCTCACTGCCTTCCCTTTGCTAGAATGGCTACAGAGCCCATAGGTCCAAGCTAGTGCCTGAGAGGACATTACCACCCACCTGACATCCCTAGCTCTCTTAGAACCAAAGCCCCACAGAGGCTGCAGCTCCCACAAGTAGCCTTAAAAGTTGGAGTATTGCTGGCAGCAGGTGGCCATGACGTTAGATACCCAACTAGGCACCAGGCCCTCTAGAGTGTTAGCATCGCTCCAAGGACACCATCTCCTTGCTGAAGTTAGGCCAGCTCTGGAAATAGAATATGTGGGGGTGGGGCCTGGTGTTCAGAAGCCATGATATGCTGATCGGTGGCTACAAGTGCATCCTGCTGTTATACACCCAGGACTCCCTGGGGCAGCATGAGGCATAGGAGTTCCAGATACAGGTTGCAAACTGGCTGTACTGGGGGCAATGGAGCTTAGTGGTTTGGGGCAACAGGACTTTAGGGGGAGTTGAATGAGTAAAGACTAATCAGTATAGATACTCTATTAATGGAGCAATGAGTATCTCTGAGACCCCTTTAGTTATTGGATTGTGGGTCATCCAGGAGACTGTGGGCAGGAAACTCAAAGCTAAAATTTTAGCCCTTGTTTCCGCAGAGCTTTTTAAGGTGATATAATACTCTATAAATAAACATACCCTGTCTTCCTGGTGGGAATTACATTTCCAAAAATAATTTTTTTTAAGTTGAGGGCCTATCTGTAGTAGCCTGGAAAGGGCAAGTGCTTGGACAATACTGCTTTTGCTATTGGGGGGTGGGGAGGTGGGACTACCCTGTTACTTCTTCATATTGCTGCTGTGGGAGCCTGGGCTTCCTTGAGGACACCACTGATGGGAGTTACAAAATACCTTTCAACAGATTGAGGCACTTAAAGAAGACTTAAGCTGCATGGTATTTCAGTCCATTTAGCAGAACACTTTGTGGTTCATTCTGTCAAGCAAGTGAAATGATAAACATTAAGCTAAAAGCTTATAATCAAGCTTCCATTTATAGAAGACTGTTCAGCTTGGGTACAGTGATTGTGAGTGCACCTCAAAGTCTATCTTAGACTTTTGTTCTTCAACAAAGACAGTTGTCCTTTCTGTGCCTCATCTTTCCATCTGTACGATGGGTAGGTCATTCTATCACACTAAGCTGTAGTGGGAACATATAAATACCATGGGAAGCTGTGTAATGCAGTTCAGGAAGGCACTGGAATATGCAAGTTCATACTTGGGTGAATTGAGCAGGTTAATCCTCTGAGTGATAGTGATCTCATCTGTAAGTATAGTTCTTTTTCTTTTTCTTTTTCTTTTTTTTTGCCTACCCTTCCTGCCCCCCATCTACCCAATAATTCCCCTGGTTGGGGTAACTAAGTAAAAAAATACTGGGCATAGGGATCGAAATCTTGAATCTGTTAGGACTTTAGAGCTAAAAATAGCAATGGTAATCATTTTTCTACTCTATCATATTTTCCAAAGAAGAATAATTAAGGGAGTTAACCGAGGACACAGGCTGTTTGACAGGTGTGGAGAATTATAGAAATGCTCAAATTTTTTTGAACATTGTGATGCTTTAGTGCAATAATAAAAGAATGTTGTCCGTCTTGCCCCTATGTGAGTAAGTAATGGATGATTCTCAAAGGGGTAGAGGTAGAGTATGTATAAGAATCATTAGAAGGGGGGCTTTTCCAAATTACATATGTTTTCTGCTCCGTGGAAGGGGATGCCAGAATTAATGGGGGAAGGACCAGAAGTGGGTGGGGAGGGTGTAACTTTTTTCCTTTCAAAAACTTACAGGGGCACCTGAGTGGCTCAGTTGGTTAAGTGCCCCAACTCTTGATTTCAGCTCAGGTCACGATCTTGTGGTTCATGAGATTGAGCCCCGCATCAGACTCTACACTGACAGCGCGGAGCCTGCTTGGGATTCTCTCTTTCCTCGTCCTTCTCTCTCTCTCTCCAAATAAATCAGCATTTTAAAAATATATCAAAATAATAAAATCAAATAAACTATTATAGATATATGCTTAAGAAAAGTAAACTATGCAGAAGATTTTATTGTTTACAAGGAAAAGTAAATTTCCCATGTAGATTCCAACCTTGGCAGTAATTACTGTTAAGCTTCTTTTTTTTTTTTTTTTTATTGTTACTGTTAAGTTTCTTATGTGTCATTCTAGAAATGTATGTAAATATATAAGTATATTTACGTGTATAAGTGGAAGGGTCTATACTATTCTGTATGCTTTGTTTTTTGGTTTTATTTAGTATCAACACATGTAAAGCTATTTATTTAAAGACCTACATAGTATTACAAATAAAGATGTACCCATAGGTAGCTAACAGTTCCTAGTTGATAGATTTTTACAATTTCAAGTTTTCTGCTTTTATAACAGTGCAACAGTAAACATCGTTGTATGTCCTCAGTACAGCCCAGGTATACCTCTTGGATAAATTTCTAAACATGAAATTATTGAAAGGTGTGTGTGTGTTTTAGATTTTGAGAGATTGAATTTATTTACATCAAGTGTACGGATATAGAAAAGCTCCCCTGGTATTTATAAAAAACACATTCCCTCTAAAGCAGAGTAAAACTTGGTTTGACTCTAACAAAACATGTTTACTTTCTTTTTTCCACTTGAAGCCTGTGCCTACTGCACTGGCTCAAGTAGACAGAGAAAAAATCTATCAGTGGATCAATGAGCTGTCCAGTCCTGAGACAAGGGAAAATGCTTTGCTGGAGCTGAGTAAGAAGCGAGAATCTGTTCCTGACCTTGCACCCATGCTATGGCATTCATTTGGTACTATTGCAGCACTTTTACAGGTGGGTACATACCAGTGAGTTGCAGGTCATTCCTGTTTATCATGTCTCTCTCTGTCTGCTCAATTGATTTCGAAGACTTTGGTAGAATAGTTCTTTAAATGTTAGCATTTGTAAGAATCTGTTTTAGAAAAGTCTAAGGTGCTTGTTAAAATGCAGATTCTTGGGTCTTACCCAAAAGATTTATTTGGTCTCAGATTAAAAATCTTTTTTTAGAAAGCACCTGCCCTGCTCTCAGGTGATTCTGATGCAGGTAGTCTGAGAACTACACTTTGAAAAACACAGCTTTAGGAATACTACGAGACACTTCTACATGACAGAAGAAAAAAGGTAGAAAGTAAAGTATAAGAACTGCAGGGTATATTCTGGCAAAAGGAAATATTAAGATAAAGATATGATAGCTATAGGATTAGAGGTAGGTACACTTGTACATTAAAGGGTAAGTAACCAAAATTTGGTTCTGACTATAATGATCATTGGTGGGAAATAAATTGATATGGTATAATCTTACAATACCAAGATAATGGAATAATCATCCTTTAAAGTATTGTCCAAAATTCCTAATAATTAAATTAGTTTTTCAAGCCTGTTAAGTAAATTTGCATTCATTTCCTATATCATGTAAGCAAGAAACTAATCTTTCCTTTTTTTAATGTATAATTAACATACATACAGTGTTATATTAGTTTCGGGTATACAGTATTACAATTCAGTGATTCAACAATTCTGTACATTACTCATTGCTTATCACAATAAGTGTATTCTTTTTTTTTTTTTTTAATGTTTATTCATTTTTGAGAGAGACAGATTGCAAGCGGGGGCGGGCAGAGAGAGAGACACACACACACACAGAATTCCAAGCAGGCTCCAGGCTCCGAACTGTCAGCACAGAGCCGAACGTGGAACTCGAACTCACAAACCACAAGATGTCATGACTTGAGCCAAAGTCAGATGCTCAACCAATTGAGCCACCCAGGTGCCCCACAATAAGTGTGTTCTTAATCCCCAAAACTAATCTTTCTTTCAGGAACTTTTCCTATAAAAGTTTTACAATTTAAAAAAAAAAAAAAAAAGGAATTGTATACAGCATATCATCACCTTTTGACAGAGTACATATGTTCACTGCTGTTTGAACATATCTATATGTGTATACCCACGTTCTTTTTTTTTTTTTTTTTTAACGTTTATTTATTACTGAGAGACAGAGAGACACAGAGCATGAGCAGGGGAGGAGTAGAGAGAGGGGGAGACATAGAATCTGAAGTAGGCTCCAGGCTCAGAGTTGTCAGCCCAGAGCCGGATGCGGGGCTCGAACTCACAAACTGCGAGATCATGACCCGAGCTGAAGTTGGTCGATTAACCAACTCACGTTCTTATCTCTCCTTTTTTGCAGTTGCTACCTGACCAAATTTAGACTTCTTAATGAGTCACTGTGGTTGATCTACTGACACTTGCTATCTGGCCAGTTATCACTATAACTTAAAGCAGGGTACTGACAAAATGGAGGATTATAAATATAAGAGCCCCTCAAGTGAAGGCCTCAACAGATGCTGGATATAAAGAGGGAAGTGTAGGTGACCACAGTTGCCTCCAGACAAATCTTCTAGAAACCTATGTAGAAATTTCTCATAGTCTCAGGTATCTTTGGGATGAAAAGATAGCATTGTTTATTTCTGCTCCCACTTTGATAGTTCAGTTCTTATAGGATATGTGGAATCAAAAGTTGTGGGAGTTTTGGGGGGCCTGGGTGGCTCAGTCGGTTAAGTGTCCAACTTCGGCTCAGGTCATGATATCACAGTTCGTGAGTTCGAGCCCTCCATCGGGCTCTGTGCTGGCAGCTGAGAGCCTGGAGCCTGCTTTGGATTCTGTGTCTCCCTCTCTGTCTGCCCCTTTCCCGCTCATGCTCTGTCTCTCAAAAATAAATAAATGTTAAAAAAAAATTTTTTTTTAAGTTGTGGGAGTTTTTAGGGTTTTTGCTTTAATACCATGGGAATTCATTTTGTAATAAGTTCTTTATTCATCTGCTGCTGGTTTCCATTTTTTAGGAAATTGTAAATATTTATCCATCCATCAACCCACCCACCTTGACAGCACACCAATCTAACAGAGTTTGCAATGCTCTGGCATTACTGCAATGTGTGGCATCACACCCAGAAACCAGGTCAGTCCTTTGATGCGTCTGTTGATGGAGGTTGTATTGAATATGGTCTTTTTATGAATGAGAGGAAGAGGCATGCAGTGGGGTGCATGTGTGTGGGTGTGGATCTCCAGGATTCTCATTTGCTTTGCTTTTCCTGAAGAATTTCTGGTCTCTAATTCACCAAGTTTTCATGTAGTAACAGCATAGTATTGTTTAATATGTTCTTTTATAATTTTTTTTGCCTTTTTAAAATTACAGTAAAGTATACATAATATAAGCTTACCATTTCAACTATTTATAAGCATAGAGTTCAGTAATAAGAATACCTTTATAATTTGCAACCACCACCACCATCCATCTCCATTACTCTTTTCGTCTTGTAAAACTGAAACTTTACCCATTAAACCATGACTCCCCATTCCCATAGCCTCTGGGAACCATCTTTCTACTTTCTGTCTGTATGATTTTAACTACTCTGAGTATCTCATTTAAGTGGAATCATTCAGTATTAGTCTTTTTGTAATTGGCTTACTTCATTTAGCATAACGTCTACATTGTAGTATATGTCAGAATTTTCTTCCTTTTTAAGGCTGAATAATAATCCGTTGTCTCATTTACTTTTTACTCATTTATAACACTGAACTTTAAAGGAATGACATTCACGGGGCGCCTGGTAGAGCATGTGGCTCTTGATCTCAGGGTCGTAAGTTTGAACCCCACGTTAGAGGTAAAGTTTATTTAAAAATAAAATAGGGGCGCCTGGGTGGCTTAGTCGGTTGAGTGTCCAACTCTTGATTTCGGCTAAGGTTATGATCCCAAGGTTGTGGGATCAAGCCCCACATCAGGCTCTGTGCTGAGTGTGGAGCCTGCTTAAGATTCTCTCTCCCACTGCCCCTCACCCCCACTCGAGTGCATGCACGCTCTCTCTCTCTCTCTCTCTCTCTCTCTCAAATAAAAAAATAAAAATAAAGGAGTGGCGTTCACATCTCAAGAAAAGTCAGGTATGTAGATACTTCTCCCCCCTTAACCCATGGTAGACATCACTGTGCCATATATGAGGCACAGTGCATGGCATTTAGCAGGAGCTCAGTAAATATTTGAACCCAGCATTTTTCCCCACTGAACCTAGATTTGGCTTCAGAATCTTTCTTAACCAAGGATTCTAGGCAGCCTTGTAAAAGATTAGAATTGGCATGCAAGTTGGCCTGCTACATCTGACAGGAAAAGGAAAATCCTGTTCAGGTATCTGCTTTGTGACTTTTATGGCTCTGAGGCACTTAATGACATCTTATTGAAGTCTTTCCTCTTTTTCTCAAGTTTCCTTATGAAATCTGAGTGCTAGGTTGACACTGACGTTTTAGAACTCTAGAGAAGTTACTATGAAAATTATTTTTAAGCACTTAAGAAAAATGCAAGAGTACTGTGTTAAAAATTTAGAGTGTTTGCTCTCCCATAAGGTGTAACTATAAATAATACAAAGTAATGGATTGGTTCCACATTAGTTGCCTGACATATTAGCTTCAGATTACAATGTTTTTAGAATATCTAGTGTATCTGAAATGCTCTAACAAAAAAAAGAACAGTGTGCATTTAAACATAGCAGATAAACCTGATAATGGCTCCTTTGTTTTCCTGTCTCGGTTTATAAGGTTTTGTGTGACTGTACCTGTGAATAGGTGAGGGAAGGCATCTAGGAGAATTTCTCGGGCACTTAATAGCATTTTATGACCTACTTTTTTAAATCTGCAATTGGATATTTTATCAGTTTTTCAGGTACTTGATACTGATTACAGGGAAAATGGTGTATTCTCTTAACCATTGATCTAGACTAGGTTTTTTTTTTAACCTTGACATTGCCATTTTGAGCTAGGTTTTGTGGTGGGAGGAGGGGAGTGAAAGGGGGCTGTCCTGTGCTCTGTTGGATGTTTGGCAGCATCCCTGGCCTCTGCCCACTGTATGCCAGTAGCACCCCCCTCAGTTGTGACAACCAAAATTATCTCCAGACATTGCCGCATGTGCTCTGGTGGGCAAAATCATCCCAACTGAGAACCATTGGTCTAGACTAATGACCGTTGACCCTTTTCTAGAGGTTTCTTGGTTAGGCAATGTTATAGACCTTACAGAATGAACTGCCTGGAAATTGAATGTTCACAATCCTTAGAAATTGAGTCTGGGCTCTGAATGTGATTATCTTTTTCTTTCAGGTCAGCATTTCTTGCAGCACACATCCCACTTTTTTTGTACCCCTTTTTGCACACTGTCAGCAAAACGCGTCCCTTTGAGTATCTTCGGCTAACCAGTCTTGGAGTTATTGGTAAGTTATTAGGGTTGTCTTACAAGCCTGAAATGCTCATTCATAATAGCAATCTTAACTTCGGTGTTTTGTTTTGTCTTTTATAACTTTTGTTCACCAATTGTTTGTTTTTTGTCTTTGAGGTTGAGTCTGTTTTCACTAATAAATGAGGATATAATAACAAATAATAATAAATATTTGTTAAATAATAAGTAAATAAGTCATATAATGGTTCTTATCAAGTACCATTCTGTGTGTTGTTAATAAGGGTATGAAGCCCAACATTTGGGATTAAATTTAGCATATATGTAGAAACATTTATTGGAATTGTAGGGAGAGTAAAGAACAAGAACTGCAGTCAACAAAGAGTATTATTACAGGGATAAGAATTTGAGCTGGTGTTGTGTTTTGTTTGTTTCTCTTTTCTAACTTTTGAGCTGTTCTCCCATAACTGCAGATGTTTGTCTTCTGCTTCACCTAGTTGAATTTTTGCATGCTACAGTTAATGTTTCCACATATATTTACTATGGGAGATGTGTCTAAAATATGTTTTGCTCAGGAAAATAATACATTAGCTGTTTCAGATCTCAGACTCCCAGATAATAAAGAACTATCTTTGGATTTGTGAAAAGTAAATACATTCAAGGTTTCTTTCCAGGGGTGCCTGGCTGGTTCAGTCAGTAAAGCATGCAACTCTTGATCTCAGGGTCGTGAGTTCAATCCCCATGCCCCACGTTGGGCATGGAGCCTACTAAAAGAAGAAGAAGAAAATTATTTCTTTCCAAACTCACCCTTCAGTATCTTTTTCTCATAGTTTTTGCTCATGTACTGACCAAACAGTAAGAACATTGATTTTTTTAATAAACTTTTTTGTTTTAAGTTTATTTATTTATTTTGAGGGGGGGAGGGGCAGAGGGAGGGAGAGACAACCCCAAGCATGCTCCACACTGGTAGCACAGAGCCCAATGAGGGGCTTGAACTCATGAAACCGAGAGTCAGACACTTAACTGACTGAGCCACCCAGGCTCCCCAATAAGAACATTGGTTGTACAGACTTTGTTTTGTTTGTTACTGTTTTTATCTTCAATTTGTGTTCATATCCCTACAATTATAAACCATGGAACAGGAAGTATACTTCAAAAGTTTGGTACTTTTAAGGCACCTGGGTGGCTCAGTTGGTTAAGCATCCAACTTTGGCTTAGGTCACGATATCATGGTTCCTAAGTTCGAGCCTGCACATCAGGCTCTGCACTGACAGTGCGGAGCCTGCTTGGGATTCTTTCTCTCCCCACCTCTCTCTCTGCCCCTCCCCAACTCATGCTTTCTCTCTTTGTCTCTCAAATAAATAAACTGTAAAAAGATAAAAAAACAAAAAGTTTGGTACTTCTGAGACATATTTCTCAGAGACATTTTATTGTACGTTTAAGGAGTAGCTGTTAATCTCATATACAAGTGAATGTTACTCTTTTTTACATCCCCTCTCAAGTGGTACTCTAATTAGAAACTTTTTCCCCCAATATATTGTTTTCTACTTTTAAGTTACAAAAATTTCCCATGGAGGATTTAAAACATGAACAAGGTACCAGCCAAAAGAAAACATTTATATCCTTAATTCTGATTTAAATTACACCCTACTTCTGCTGGTTTTTAAACCACTACAGTTAGATGATGCATTTGGGATCTTGGGATAAACTTACCTGTAGGGGGATAAAAAAAAAAAAATACTCAGACAGTATAAGGCTAGTTGTTTGCCCTTGCATATATTTTCTGAAACTTAATTTCTCCAAGTCAGTTGAGAGTACAAGCAGAAGGTAAATGTTGGGCCTAGACTTTTTGCTTACAGTTCAAAGGTTATCACAAAAATTTGAATATAAATGAAATGATACATGAAAAATTAGAAAATACTTGAAAGTGAATAAAATAAAAACAGCATATCAAAGCTTACAGGGTGCAGCTAAAGCAGGGCTTACAGGGAAATTTGTAGCATGAAATGCTAATACTAGAAAGGAGGAAAGGTCTTCAATGTTCAAACCTTTCCACTTTAAGAAAATAGAAAAAGGAGCAAATTAAGCTAAATTGAACAGAAGGAAGGAAATAATAAAGAACAGACATCATTGAAAATGAGAACAGGACAACAATAGATAAAATCAATGAAACCAAAAGCTGACTTTTTTTGAGATATAATTGACTCATAACAAACATCGTGTTAGTTTTAAATGTACAGCATAACAATTTGATACATGTATATATTGCAGAATGATTACCATAATAAGTTAAAATCCATCACGACACACAGTTATAAAAATTTTTCTCGTGAGGAGAACCTTTAAGATCTCTCTTAACAACTTTGAAATATGCAATACGATATTGTTATTATAGTCATTGCACATTGCAGTCCCAGTACTTATAATTGGAGGTTTGTACCTTTTGACCACCTTCACCTATTTCACCCACCCCCAATTTTTTACTGAAAAAAATTCAGTGGAATTAATAAACCTGTAACTGGATAGACTGGGAGAAAAAGAGAAAACACAAATTATAAGTACCAGGAATGAAAGGGTGTATGTTACAACAGACCATAGACACTAAAAGAATAATAAGAGAATACTGCTAGTAACTCTGTGCCCATAAATTTGATAACTTAGGTGAAATGGCCAAATTTTATGAAACTTTTCCAGAATATAGAAGGCTTCTAAATTCTTAGTAAGGCCAGCATTACTCTGATAATAAACCAGAAAAAGACATTGTAAGAAAACTTTAGGCCAGGAGCCCTCAAGAACATAGATGAAGAAATTCTCAACAAAATGTTAACAAAGCAAGTCCAACAATATATAAAAAGGATCGTCATGACCAAGTGGGTTTATCCCAGGAGTGCATGATGGTTTAACTTTCAAAAATCAGTCAATATAGGGGCGCTTGGCTGGCTCAGTTGGTAGAGCATGCAACTCTTGATCTCAGGGTTGTGAGTTCAAGTCCCACATTGGGTGTAGAGATCACTTAAAAATAGAATCTTAGGGATACCTGGGTGGCTCGGTTGAGCATCAGAGTCTTGATTTCAGCTTAGGTCATATCCCAGGGTAGTGGGGTTGAGCCCCACGTGGGGCTCCGCACTAAGCTTGGGGTCTGCTTGGGATTCTCTCTCTCTCCCCCTCTGCCCCCTCCCTGCTCACATGTGCTGTTGCTTTTTCTCTCATAAATAAACAAACAAATCTTTTTTAAAGAACAGTCAATATAATTGACCATATCAACAGACTAAAGAAGAAATATTGGTTGTTTCTTTCATTAAAAAAAAAAAAAAAAAATAGCGGACAGAATTCAGCCTCCCTTTATGATAAAAACTCCAGCAAAGTAGAAATGGAGAGAACTTTCTCAACCTGATAAAGTTAAAAAAAAAGAATCCTACCATTAAGATCATAGTTAATATGAAAAACCAGGCATTGTCCCCTAAGATTGAGAACAAGGCAAGGATGTTTATTCTCACCACTCCTATTCAGTATCATTCTGGAAATCCTACCTGGTGCAATAAGGCAAGAGAAAAGAATAAAGGGCATACAAATTAGAAATAAAAATGTAAGACTGTTTATTCACAGACAACAAGGTTAACTACATAGAAAAATCTTGAAGAACCTACCCAAAAAAAGCTACTAGAACTAGTGAATTTAGCAAGGTTTCAGGATATGAGGTCAGTATTCGAAAATGAATCATTTTATGTGGTAGCAAAAACAGTCAAATTGAAATTTTAAAAACCTACCATTTATAATAGCACCAAAACATGAAAAATTTGGGTGTAAGTCTTACAAAATGTGCAAGATCTGTAGGTAAAAAACTACAAAACAATGCTGAAATCAAAGAAGTCCTAAATAAAGCAGAGATATACCATGTTCATTGATAGGTATATAAATGATTCAATGTTGTTGAGATGTGAGTTCTCCCCAAACTGATGTATATGGACTTAGAGCAATTACAACAAAATGCCAGCAGGATTTTTTTTTTAATATAGAAACGACAAGCTGTTTCTGAAATTTATATGGAAAGGCAAATGAGCTAGAATATGCAGATTTTAAAAAGAAGGACAAAGTTGGAAGGCCTGCACTACCTGATTTCAAGATCTACTGGAAAACTGTGGTTGTAAAGACAGTGTGGTATTGGAGAAAAGCTAGACTTGTAAGTCAATGGAGCAAAATGGGGAGTCTAGAAATTGACCCATACAGATATGGTTAATTGATTTTTGCAAAGGTGCAAAGATAATTTCATGAACTAAGGATAATAGTCTTTTCAATAAATGGTGGTAGGACAATTAAGATATCCATATGTAAAACCATGAAGCACAATCTATACCTTGTACTCTATGTAAAAATTAACTCAGAATGGATTTTAAACCTACGTGTAAAGTGAAAATTAAATAGTAATTTGATATCTGCTATAGGCCACATTAGTAAATTCTTCTATGTGCTGTTTGGTATGGGGTTTAGAGATTGTAGCATTTGTAGATTGCCAGCTTTTATTTAAGTAAATGATATTACTTTCTAATCAAAAGTGATTAAGTTATTATAGATCTAATTAACTGAGGCCTTTCATACAAAAACTGGTTGATGCGTTGGACAGCTCAGGGACCAGTCATTTGTTTAATGAGGCTCTGCTTCCCTATGTACAGAATAGAGAAGATATCACTGAACTGTGTCTGTTACCTGGTCCGTGGTGTCAGTTTAGAACTCAACAGAATTTAATTGGGATGAATTTCAAAAATCGTTTGTTCCGACTCTTTTTTCTATAGATAAAGAAACAGAGACCTCTAAAGAGAGGGTAACTCTACCAAATTTTGGTAAACTAGTTGCGGGACTAGGATTAAAGTTCAGGTGTGTGTGTGTTTCTGGTTTGGGTACACCCTTCCATGATTGTGCTCTTTGGGGAAAGAGTAACAATTAAGTAACCAAGAAGTAATGTTTGTTTATGTCCAATGTGAAATAGGATTCAAATTGACACCATTTCTTTGCTACCTGGGGATATCCTTTAGTACTGATACAGAACTCTTCTCTCCTCCCTAAAATAAATGGAAAGTAGATGGTGATGTCATTGTATAGCCAAGAATGATAGAAAAATGATTTAGATGGCTGAACTGCTGCTCACTATGTGATGGACCAAACCTGGTACCTGATCTTTCAGATGCTGCCTGATAACAGTCAACCTCTGCTTTCTCTTCCCTTTTTTTTTTTTTTTTTTAAACATCAGTATGAATCTGATTCTCTGACGTGAATGAACCACAATGTATCTTCTCTCTGTTATTTAAGTTCCACAACTAGTTGAATGAACACTCACTCCAAAGTTAATTTTAATTAAAAACATTCACTCTGAAATAATTTTGTCCATATTTTCTTTAGGGGCCCTAGTGAAAACAGATGAGCAGGAAGTAATCAACTTTTTATTGACAACAGAAATCATCCCTTTGTGTTTGCGCATTATGGAATCTGGAAGTGAACTTTCTAAAACGGTATGTTTTTCAACTTAGATTTTATATTTTGTTGGCTCTTGGACTACTTTATGGTTCTGGGATCATTTTCTGCCTCCCTTCAGGCTTTTTGAAACTTATATGAATATATTTTCTCTTTTGGATAAAAATTGTTATAAAATGATCATTTAAAAATCCAGACCTGGGGCACCTGGGTGGCTCAGCCAATTGAGCATCAGATTCTTGATTTCAGCTCAGGTCATGATCCCAGGGTCATGGGATCAAGCTCCCAAGTTGGGCTCCATGCTCAGCGTAGAGCCTGTTTAGGATTCTCTCTCTCTTTCTCTCTCCCTCTCTCCCTCTGCCCCTCTCCCCAACTTGCTCTCTTGTGTGTGTGCACTCTCTCAAAAAAAAAAAAACAAAACAAACAAAAAAAACCATATATATATACATATATATAAATATATATGTGTGTGTATTTTTTTTTTTTATCAAGCCCTTCAGAAGAATATAAACACTGAATTTTTCAGTTTTCTCTGAACCCACTTCTCACCACAAATGTATATAATTCCAGGGGCACCTGGGTGGCTCGGTCAGTTAAGCATTCGGCTTCAGTTCAGGTCATGATCTTGCGGCTCATGAGTGAGCTATGCTCGGAGCCTGGAACCTGCTTCAGATTCTGTGTCTCCATCTCTTTCTGCCCCTCCCCACCCCTCAAAAATAAATAAACATAAAAAAATTTTTTTTTAAGTGTATATTCCACACATTTTTTTAGGCATACTCAAGTGTATATATGCCTTGGGCTTTTGCTTACTTTGCACTTTAACTATGAATGACAGCCCCCGATTGGGTAGAAAATTCTTATCTCTCCCTATCAGAAGTATGTTGCCATAGCCCTGTTGTCTTCTGATATTGAATGTACAGTGAAATCTTGGGCCAGCAGCGTAAGTTAATCCTTTTGTTGGTGAACTTGCCTTTTCTGTGTGGATGTCTGTAAGCTTCTTTTATTATTTTTAACTTCATTTGATGATTCTGTATCAATCTTTTTCTGGAAGAACATACTCCTCGTGTTTCTTGTTAGTTTTTTTAATTTTTTTTTTAACGTTTATTTTTGACACAGAGAGAGACAGAGCATGAACGGGGGAGGGTCAGAGAGAGGGAGACACAGAATCTGAAACAGGCTCCAGGCTCTGAGCTGTCAGCACAGAGCCTGATGCGGGGCTTGAACTCACGGACCGCGAGATCATGACCTGAGCCGAAGTCGGCCGCTTAACCGACTGAGCCACCCAGGTACCCCAATAATGTACTACTTTTTAAATTTCATGTCGTGATTTTTCTCAAGGCTACTTTTCCATGTTGCTATTTTTAGCAACATCAAACCTCAGCTCCTAAAGTATGCTTAGTCACATCGAATTAATTTAATTCAATGAATATTTTATTGCTGGGTTGGATGCAAGCAGATGTAATGGTTTTAAATTTTTTTTATTTTAAACATGCAATACAGGGGCGCTTGGCTGGCTCAGTTGGAAGAGCATGCAGCTCTTGATCTCAGGGTCATGGGTTCAGACCCCACATTATGGGTAGAGATTACTTTAAAAAATAAGTAAATAGGATGCCTACATGGCTCAGTCATTAAACATCTGATTTAGGCTCATGTCATGGTCTCAACAGTTGTGAGTTTGAGCCCCGAGTCAGGCTCTGTGCTGAAGGCATGGAGCCTACTTGGGATTCTCTCTTTCCCTCTCTCTCTGCCTTTCCCTTTTGTGTGCACGCTCTTTCTCGCTCTCTCTCAAAATAAACTTTTTTTAAGAAGTAGTAGGAAAAGTTTTACTTACCTCATTTAGAAGAGATAAGGCACAGCTAAATTTCTAAATTCCTCTTGGCCCATGGAAAAAAGAAAACTAGGTTTTCAAACTAGGTTTGGATCTCAACTCTACAACTTGGTGGCTTTGTCACTTGGGACCTTAACCTGACAAGTTATTGATTAGCAGTTATGCCTGGCACATAGTACATGTTAAATAACTGGAAAAGTATCTACATTTTTTAAAATTTATTTATTTTGAGAGAGAGTGTGCATGAGCAGGGGAGGGGCAGAGAGAGGGAGAGAGAGGATCCTAAGCAGACTCTGCACTGCCAGTGCAGAGCCCGATACAGGGCTCAAACTCACAAATTGTGAGATCATGACCTTGGCCCAAACCAAGAGTTCAGATACTTAACTGACTGAGCCACTCAGGTGCCCCCATATATCTATATTTTTAAGAAATTGTTAGTTACCCAGACCTGCCCTTTTATATAAAATGTGAATAACAGTAGGACCTACCTCACAGGTTTATTGTGAAAGTAAGACGAGGCACGTTATGCCTATAGGACAAACTCTGGCACATAGTATTCAATATGGTAATGTTTATTACGAATCTTTTTAACTATGCCTATCTTGGGGAGTAAGTTGTACATAATGTCAGGGTCTCTGCTTAATTTTCTGATTCACAATTATTCCCGGGAGATGAATCAACATTTGGAAGACAAATCCGAGCAACGTTTTAGACTCTTTAATTTTGTTTTACTCCAGGTTGCCACGTTCATCCTCCAGAAGATCCTTTTAGATGACACAGGTTTGGCATATATATGTCAGACATATGAGCGTTTCTCCCACGTTGCCATGATTTTGGTGAGTTCTTTCATCTATCTCTATCCCCCTTACGGTTACTTCTGATTACACAGCTTAGTCCCTTTTGCAGTTGACATTGAACAGCATCCTGGAACCTTATATAATGATTCTTGAAATATCTGATCTCTGATGTCAACTAGAATTATTTTGTATTTTGTGTGTTTTTTCCTACCCCACACCATTTTGGGGGGAAAATAGGGTAAGATGGTCCTGCAGCTATCCAAAGAGCCTTCTGCCCGTCTGCTGAAGCATGTAGTGAGATGTTACCTTCGACTCTCAGATAATCCCAGGTAACTAAACATTTACAGGATTTATGGGACTTTGGGGAAATACTCTGGTGAATGGTTGCCCTGTCTCATGGCATAGCTCTTAGTATCTTTAAGGTAGGCAAGGGCTATAACTTTAAGTCAGACAGAACTTAATTAAATCCTTTTCAAATCTGAAGTGCTGAATTTAAAAATCCATCAGAGGGGGTGCCTGGGTGACTAAGTCAGTTAAGCATCTGATTCTTGGTTTCAGCTCAGGTCATGATCTCACGGTTCATGAGTTTGAGCCCCACGTCAGGCTCAGCACTGACTGTGCAGAGCCTGCTTGGGATTGGGATTCATTCTCTCTCTCTCTCTCTCTCTCTCTCTCTGTCCCTCCCCCCATCTCTCTCTCTCTCTCTCTCTCTCTCTTTCTCTTTCTCTCTCTCTGTCTCTCTGTCTCATAAAAATAAATAAACTTTGAAATAAAATAGGGGCGCCTGGGTGGCTCAATCGGTTAAACGTCCGACTCTTGATCTCAGCTCAGGTCATGATCTCACAGTTCATGAGTTCAAGCTTCACAACAGGCTCTACGCTGATGGTGGGGAGCCTGCTTGAGATTCTGTCTCTCCTCTCTGCCTCTCACCTGCTTGTATGCTCGCTCACTCTCAGAATAAATAAATAAAAACTTAAAAATTCATCAGAGTTTTGGGGCCGCTTGGCTGGCTCAGTTGGTAAAGTATGCAGCTCTTGATCTCAGGGTCACGAGTTCAAGCCCCACGTTGGGCGTAGAGCTTACTTTGGGAAAAAAAAAATCAGTTTTGTCTCCCCACTGTAACTCTGTACCCTCCTCTAAAATTTCAGAGAATCTAGTCAGTTTCCAGCAAACCTTATGATACATTATTCCTGTGGTTTGAGCTTTCTGTTGCTGCTTCAGGTGGTCAGAAAGAGAAGTATATTTTCAAAGATCTCTTAAGAAAGGAATGGAGCCCAGAGGACTCTTGAATTACATTTTCAGTTTTCTCTTTGATTCCTGTAAAGTCCTTGAACTAATTATTTTATCTGCCTGTGTTCATAATCTTTCTGTCAGAAATCATACATTGTAGATATGATGCATTTTAGAAATGTTTGACCTTTTGCTTTGTAAATCCATAATTCATGCTGAAAGCCACTTGCTCAGGTTCTGCTAAACCACATAATGGGGCAATTTCTGTGTTCCTAGGAATGGGGATAACTCGATTTAATGTGAACGCAGCCTTCTCCCACTGAGGTTATTCAAGCCCTAGCTATTTCTTCAACCATTTTGTCCTGTTCTTCAGTGGTTCCTGTTCCCATCAGTTTGAAAATATGTTTATTTAAAATTCTACTTGTACAAAGAAACCAGACTGAACAAAAGCCATAACTTTATTTAAAACAGCTTTATAAATCATTACCGTTTACCTGTTTAAGGTTTTCAGATTTGCTTTTTCTCTGATTATCTTTTAAAGAAAATGATACATTTAAAAGTTCATCTGATAATGTTGCCACCATTGTTTTGTTTTTACTTCTCACCTTTTATTAAACCTTTTAACTATGAAGCTGAAGCAGGGGCGCCTGGCTGGCTTGGTCAGTAGAGCATGCAACTCTCGGTCTCAGAGTCCTGCATTCAAGCCCCACATTGGGTGTAGAGCTTACTTTAAAAAAAAGGGGGGGGGGGGGAGAAATAAAGAAACTGAAGCAGTTTTTGGAAAGACACAAGTTTATACTGTTCAGAATTAAAGTTCATTCATTTATCATAATGAGTCAAGTTATCTCCCCTGTTCATGCACTGACTTTAGAAATGTTTCATTTACCATAACCCATCTATTTCTGTCATGAGCGTATTGACAGTATTTACTGTAATGAATCCGAAAGCAGTTGGAATTCAGGTGAACTCTTGCACCACTTCATTCCATTTTGCTTTGTCATGAAATTCCACATTGAGGCATCATTCTGAAAATATTCACAGACGACAGATCCTGGAGACCTCTGAGCCCATGCCTAATACAAGTTTTAAGGAATTTTAATGGATTAAGATACCTTGACTGAACTGCATATTCCCAGGATTCATTATGTGTGTATCTAAGACAGAACTTCTTCTCTGTCCCCCAAATGTGGGTTTATTTGCTGGTCTCCCCGGTTGGCTTGTTTGTCTCTGATGTAGGGCACGTGAAGCGCTCAGGCAGTGCCTCCCTGACCAGCTGAAGGACACGACCTTCGCCCAGGTGCTAAAAGACGACACCACCACGAAACGCTGGCTTGCACAACTGGTGAAGAACCTGCAAGAGGGCCAGGTCACCGATCCCCGGGGTATCCCCCTGCCCCCTCAGTGATCCTCCCCCGCCCCCTTCCACTGCTCCCCCAAGTTGGGGACAGGAGGGGGAACCTGCGAGGAAAACAGCTCAGGTTTTACCGCCGACCGGGAATAGACAACCTCAACGCTGAACTGCACTGGAGAAGAGGGGCAAGGTGACCCCGCTTGAGGAGTGTGGGCTGCCATCTCAGGCCGCCTCCAGGACCTGGGCTCCCTCCACTCCTCCCAGGAGATGGGCTCCTGACACAGCAGTCTGCCACCACAGCTCCAGGAGGGTGTCCACACCAGCAAATGCTGTGTCTGCAGCATGCCCGAGATGGCCCTTCTCCCCCACCTCCACCAGCCACTGGCGGGGAGGGGAGGCAGGGTGGTGGCAGCAGCACTGTAGGCATGCTGAGCGCCTGGGACCAAGCCAGGTGGCGGTTTTTTATTTTGCCTTCCTGGAAGACTCAAGATGTGTCTCTTCATCCTCTCTCTCAGTATTTGTTTACTTTGGTCTTTTGTTTTTAATGTCAGAGAGAGGTGTGTTTAGTGGACACAAGCTGTAATACTCAGCAAAACTTTGTCAATTGGCACTGTTTACAAGTCTGTTAGCTGCATAAGCTTAATAAAAAGTTGGTCTGGGCATTACATCCCCTCTAGCAGGCCAATAGCTGCATGAACTGTGGGGAGGAATGGGAAGCAGGGGATAGAGAAAGCCAAAGGACAACAGGACCCCACCTCCTCTTTCTGTTCCCTTTCTGTTCTTCCACCCCCAGTTCCAGATGCCACAAGGACCCTAACCTTGTTTCTGGCTCCAGCTGCTAGCTTTTCCAAATCTCAGTGCTTTTCTCTTTTTTACATCCCTCGTATTAAAACTTTAACAGACGTCTTAATTCATCAGGCTGTCCTGGGAGGGTATTGTACTGGGGGAGGAGAGACAGCAGTGGACCTCACCTTGAATTCCAGTCCTTGGAGAGATTTTCTGGGTGACTTAAAGGGGAGGTGCCTGGGATCAAGATGATAGGCTACTCAATCCCGTTCTTTGCTTTAGTATGAGTTCCTGTAGCTCCATCTGTCTTCATAATTGTACTTGAAGTGGTATTAGCTGAATGAACTCATGTTATTCAGATTTAAGATGGAGGACTGGACTCTGCTTCTTCACTTAAGTCTCCTTTTTTTTTTTTTTTTTTTTTTTTTTTGGACACATTCCCTATTGGTCTATGGGAATTACAGGGTTGACACTAAAATATTTCCAGCTTGTTCATATTGTGTCAGAGAGTCCCCCTTCTATCTTTGGAGCTCTAGATAACTCTTCACACTCCATTGGCTTGAATCTGTAACGTGGTGTAAACTGTCTTGCTTTCCTCTAGTCCTTCCCCCTGCCAACACCTGCTTGCTCTCTCTCATCCCCATCTCCAATCACAGATGGGATTACTAGTCAAGTCTAGAGAGAGACAAAGTATTTTCTGTCCACATCTTACACAAATGAAGGTGCCTCCAAACAAGTTGGGCCAGGAGGCGGGGGGCTGTCTGCAAGCAGCAAGCTCAGAGAAACCTTTGCAGAGACAGTTTTGCCAACATGAGGGCTCTTTCAAGCCGACTTTCACCAAGAGAGCCGGCCTTGTTAGTTGGCTTCTGTCTCTTTAGAACTGAGAAAGTAGTAATTGAGTAGCCTAGATGTAGAAAGGGTAGAATAAGCACTTATTCCCCAGCCTTCCAAAAATGAAGAGGAGAATCAGGTCAGCTCTCAGTCTCAAGCCTGAAGAGAAGAGGTCTTGGAGAAAGCAGAGAACAACATGGACCAGATAGACGTCTGGACCTCCTTCAGCCCTTAGTTTGTGATCTGGAGAGTCCAGCTAAGATATCCCTTATTTTTGCCAACTGCCTTCCTGCTGAGCCAAAGTTTCATTCCCCCTCCACTGAGGAAGCAGCTGAGGCCCAGGGCCTTGCTCCCTGGGAGATTCTCTTCTCTCTCCATCTTTTGGTGCGTTGGCCATGTTACTGTGCCAACAGTGTCTTAATTCCTGTTCCATCTATTCTCAGCTGGTCTTGGACCGCACACAGGAGTTGGGGGAGGGGTGGAAATGGGTATTATTCCTTGTAGTTGATCCTGATGCCTTATGTGTATAAAGAGACCCCTCCATTTTTTGTTTTCCATCCCTCTCACACCCTAACAGGATTGAAATAAAACCTGTTTCTGATTTTATAAAAATAATTTTTCCTTTAAACTGGAGACTTGATTTTGTCAATATCTAGATATCTAGGCACTCTGGTCACATGATCCTTGTCACCCTTGCCCCTACCATCTGTTCATCTACACAAACACACTGTTGTGCCAAGAGAGCATTGATGGTTCCTTTGTGGATAGGTCCCTTGGGAAAAGTCCTGCGGATGTATCAAAGCTGTTTGGGAGGCTGGGGTGGTGCCCTTTATCTGGTAAAATATCTTCCTGAAACAGAACCTCACTCCTGCCTGTAGTGGCCAGAACTTAATATGGGAGAGACTTCTATAAGTAAAGAGGTAGTGCTTGAAACATTTTATCACAGACTTTGATATTCATTTCCTTCTGAGGCTCGAGACTTAGCACACATCTCCTTAGTTTCCATGCCTGTTTCTGGCTCTCAGCGAGACGGAGCCAGCCTCTGCTTCCAGCTTTTTTCCAAGGCACTGGGGGACCTGTGACCGAGTGGTGGAACAGGGCAAGGAGACGCACTGGCTGCCTTGAGAGCACTCTTTCCTTACTGTCTGCATAGCATTCTCCTGCTCACTACCCCTGCTGCTCAAAGGCTGAGAGGCGGAGCAGATAAGGTTCTTGCTGTCAAAAGTCCAAATAGAACATTTGGAATAGGGAAGAATAGAATGAAATGAGATTCCTGAATGCTGTGGAATTTTTAAACTATTTAAATACATTTTTTTAAAGCTGATCTAACAGCTAAGTTGAACAACAACATTAACAAACCTAATGACATACAGAACACTGCACTCTAAACCGACATTATACATACTCTCTTCAACTACACCAGAAGCATTTACCAAAACTGGTCATAGCAGACCACCAAGCCTCAAAAGTTTTTCAAGAAAAATTAGAATAATGTTCTCTGAACACAGTGGAATTAAGTTAGGAAAAAGAAAACTGGAAAGTTCCTAACTTTAAAAAGCAAGCAGTGCAGTTCTAAATGGCACAGAAGAAATCACAAACGTAATTAGAAAAAAAGATAGCCGTATCAAAACCTGTGACATGCAGGTAAAGTAATACTTAAATAAATACTACTTTAAATTCACATGTTCCAAAAGAAAGGATGAAGTGATCTAAGTTTTATGTCAAACTGGGAAAGGATAGCAAATTCAAAAAACAGTAAGATACAAAGAGCAAAAGTCAATGAAATAGAAAACGTGCAATAAAGAAAATGAAGTGGGAAGTCATTCCCTTGAAAACGTCAGTGTAATTGATAAACCCTTAATAGACCTTAGATCGGGGGGGAAAATGTTAGAAAAAGTCAGGGTGGGGGGAGCACCAGGGTGGCTCAAATATCCGACTTGATTTTGGCTCAGGTCATGATCTTGTGGTCATGAGGTCAAGTCCCCAGTCAGGCTCTGCACTGAGCAAGTGGAGCCTGCTTGGGATTCTTCCTCTCCATCCCTCCCTAACTCGTGTACACACGCTCTCTCAAAGTAAACATTTAAAAAAAAAAAAAAAAAAAACTTACAAATTACATTTTGGCTTTTAAGAAAGGAAAAAGGACATCACTCCGATCCACACTCACGAATCTTCCATAAAGTTCCAGAGACTATAGAATAAGGGAACAGGTTCCCATTCACTTTTGAAGCCACCAAAATCTATCAAGGATACCACAAAGGAAAACCAGGGACTGAACTCTACTATGAATGTAGAAGGAAAATTCCTAGGAAAAAATAGGTCTAGCTCGCTCTCTCTCTCTCTCTCTCTCTCGCTCTCTCTCTCTCTCTCTCCATATATATATATATATATATATATATATATATATATATATGCATACAAATGGTAGTGCACCATACCTAATCTGGGTTTACTATAGAAGACTGATTTAACACTTGAAAACTAAATGCAATTCACATAATCAACAACTGTATAAGGAGAAAACCCACACAATTGTCTAGACAGATGAACAAAAGAATACTATGAAATTCAATACCTATTCATGGTTAAAATAACAAACTGAAAACCAGTAACAGAAGGGAACATCCTTAACTTAATAAAAGGTATCAACAAAAATCCTACAGTAAAATACTCAATGAAAAAAATACTGAAGTCCTCCTCCTGACATGATTGAGACAAAGATATCTACTCTCACGCCTCCCAAGCCTGTGTGCTAAGCCAAGAAAATAAAAGGATAGGAAAGTGGAAAAAATCTGCTGACAGCACAACTGTATACATTGATAACCCAAAAGAATCTCCAAACTCAGAATTGAATGGATTTAGCAAGGTCCTAGAATACAAAGTCAATATGCAAAAATAAAAATAAATCAATTACATATTTCTAAATATAAGAAAAAAGTGGAATTTCAAAAATATAATAGGGGTGTCTGGCTGGCTCAATCAGAAGAGTATGTGACTTTTTAAGTTTATTAATTTTTGAGTAATCTCTACACCCAACATGCGGCTTACACTTTTGGGGCTTGCCCAAAATGAATAAACATTTAAGAAAATTTTTTAAAAAAGGGCACCTCGGTGGGTCAGTCAATTAAGTGTCCAAGTTTGGCTCAGGTCATGGAGACACCATTTGTATTTTTTATTCTAACTTCCCTCATTTTGTCCTCTGGTTCATTTTATACCTCCTTGTTCCCCTTCCCCTTGGTTTTTCGTTTTTAGTGTCAGAATAGAGGAATGGCTACATATCCTCCAGCTTTTGACGTTATGTATCCTGGCTTTTAATTAAGTGGTCTCATATTGATGATTTTTAAAGTGGAATTTAATATTTTGAGAAGCGTTTTTGACCACGAAGAAGATGGGCTTCATTTCAGAAGTTTTAGTTAGGCTGGAAGGACTGGGGAACTGACTCTAGTCCTGAGAAGCAAGATGTTTAGGGCATCTCCCCTGTGTGTTAGAAGGGTCTGGATTTGTCTGTGTGGCAGCAGGAGAGGACAGTGTTTACGTCTCCCTCTTTGCCAGCTGCCCCTTCATTTCAATTTAGGGCTTCTGGGCCTTTCCTGGGCATGATTCCCAGAAAATCCCTCTGCTGCTGCTGCCCTGATCAAGTTTCTGGATCTGTTAATAATAGACAACAGGGGGGGAAGGGCCAGGATCATTATGGAAATAGGAACGATCAAACCACAGGGACAGTTCCTGTACCAGGGCCCCGTCTGTCTGCTCCCTCCCTGGGTCTATATAGAGCATCCTGTAGCGGGCATGTCTTCTAAGCCACTGTTTGGAGCATTCTAACCTTGTGAAGGTCTTCCATGTGCCTGCCCCAAAAATGAGAACACATGATCTGAGGAACATTAGCATGAAAAAAAAAAATCTGAGATCTGAACTCTCCCAGAAAATACAGGAGGAATGATAATACCCCTGACCAAACCCCCAGAAAGGAAGAAATTGGGCAGCAACTAGGTAAGGCAAATAGAAACAGGCAAACCATATATAACCCAGGAGTGTAGAAGTGAGGAATGTGAGGCAGAAGTGTGGAAAACTAAGGACGTGATGATGTTAGGGGAGTAAAAATGGGGGAGGAAGATAAGCACATAAGACAGGTGCTCTATTAAGTAAAACCTGAAGCCTGCACCACTTAATTTGTGGTGCTCTCTTAATCTCTCTGTTTCCCTTAAATGGCCTCCATCTTCAGCCTTCCTAGCCTGTATACTCTTCCTTTATCAAAACCTGCTCTCAGGGGTGCCAGGCTAGCTCAGTTGGAAGAGCATGTGACTCTTGATCTCAGGGCCCTGAGTTCAAGCCCCACATTGGATGTAGAAATTACATAAACAAACTTTCAAAATCAAAAACAAAAAACCTGCTCACTGGAGAATATGGAAACAGCTTATAAATTGTGGAAAAACAATAAAACGTCAGAAATTAACACCTGCCCAAACTGGAAACCCTGTTATTGTAACAGATATAGAAAACTACATAAAGAAAACGTATAGTTAGGGGTGCCTGGCTGGCTCAGTCAGTAGAGCAGGTGACTCTTGATCTCAGGGTTGTGAGTTCGAGCCTCACATTGGGTGCCGAGGTTGCTTTAAAAAAATAAAATTACTGGGGCGCCTGGGTGGCTCAGTTGGTTAAGCATCTGACTTCAGCTTAGGTCATGATCTTGAAGTTTGTGAGTTTGAGCCCTACGTGGTCATCGGGCTCTGTGCTGACAGCTCAGAGCCTGGAACCTGCTTTCAGATTCTGTGTCTCCCTCTCTCTCTGCCCCTCCCCCGCTCGTGCTCTGTCTCTCAAAAATAAACATTTTTTAAAAATTTAATAATAAAATTACTTAAAAAAAGAAAAGAAAAGAAAAAAGGGTACCTGGGTGACTCAGGTACTAAGCATCTGACTTCGGCTCAGGTCATGATCTCATGGTTCGTGAGTTTGAGTCCCACATCAGGTGAGCTCCAGCCCCACATTGGGTGAGCTCCAGCGCTGTATCAGGTAAGCCCTGCTTCTCTCTATCTGCCCCTCCTGGCATTCTCTGTCTCTCTGCCCTCCCTCACTTGCGCCCTTTCTCTCTCTCTCAGAAAAGAAAAAAAAAAAAAATGTATAGTTGAATAAGTTAGAAAGAGAAGACTGTTGTTAGCTCCCAGGACTAGAACTAGAACTCGGCCAATCATTTCAGAAGCCAGCTATGAGCATGATCCCATCACAACTCCCTCCTCCCAGAAGTAACCACGATCCTGACATTTATGGTAATCACTTAGGAGGATTTTATTTTAATGGGACTAAAGTTTTAGCTATAAATAATCACTAATGGTAGAATATTAGGCACTTGAGGGGTGTTTAGGGGAGCCATGAGAGGTAGCCAGATCTCAGCACACTTAAAATCACATCATTTCATACAGTTAGTTCCCTTTGTGCCTATGATTAAAACACACCTCCCTGGAAAAGGATCCCCAGAAGCCTAAGTTCAGCGCTGTGCCCTGTGCCTTTAGCTGCCTGATTCCCATCCACCGGTCCAGAAAACTCCATATCCCATAGTCTTTCCAAGGCAGAGCAGAAGTAGGTCCCAGCTCACAGTGCTTGGGAGAGTGCCAGGACCTGTTTGTCTCTGACGCTGATGTGTGAGTCCAGGACATGGCCTCAACTTCTCTGGGCCTCAGTCTCTCCGTGTGAAGTATGGAGCCATAATAAAACCTTTTAAAATTTAGGGGCACCTGGGTGGCTCAGTCGATTAAGTGTCCAAGTTGGGCTCAGATCATGATCTTGTGGTGTGTGGGTTCGAGACCCGTGTCGGTCTCTGTGCTGACAGCTTGGAGCCTGGAGCCTGCTTCAGATTCTGTGCCTCACTCTCTCTCTCTCTGCCCCTCCCCCCGCTTGTGCTCTGTCTTCGTCTCTCTCTCTCTCTCTCAAAAATAAACATTAAAAAATTTTTTTTAAAAACGCATTTTAATAAAGCCTTTTACAATTCCTAAATTGGTCCCCTTGCCTCAGTGTTGGTTTCTATTTCAGCCACCTAGTCATTCACCTTGCAAGAAGCTCATTACCTTTCTTTTCCCTGTGGGTGTCTCTCCAATCTTGTGCTCCACTTTTTTGCCCTTGATTCGTACGTACCACAGGTCCATGCCATCTCTACACACATCTTTATAAACGCACATGCATGTCCTTGCACATTGGAGGCGCTGAACAAGTGTTCATAGCATGGAAAGCATGGAAAGGAAGAACAAATGAACTGTTCGATGCATTTATGCGTGCAATTCCTTCAATGTTTAGCAAGGGCTAAACATAGTCAGAGATATTAACCTGTCCCTCGACACTCTTTTCCTCTCCTCCCTTTCTCCTCATCTTCCTCCTTTCCCATCCTATTTCTTTTTGCCTTTCCCAGTGCCACAGAGCTAGGCTGCGCGCCCCACAAGGCGGGATGCAGAGACACAGAAGCAGGCCGGTGGAGCAGACACCCTGGAAAGGAGCCAGATGAAATGAGGGCAGAGACAGCCGTTCACCATGCAGGGAGAAACTGTGCGGAATGAAAAGCAGCGATTCATGGAGCACCGCCACGCAGACACTCCTTGGGTTTCACTTTGAGAGCTACTGCAGGATTGGGGTCAGTGAGGGCTGGCATCTAGATGAAGGGCAGCCAGGCTCCTCCTCCCTTAATCCCTCTCTACCCACCCCTCCCCCAATATTCCCTCCTGATGACCTGTGTCCTGGGCCTTTAAGAGTTGGAAGGGCTGGACCAAGGAGAGAGCTCATACCTCTCCCCACCCTACTCCTTCTCTTTGGCTGCAAGTCTGCCAGTCACAACAGCAAACTGCAGTAGAAAAGGGGAGGAAGCCAGCGGAGCAGCGAGAGGAGCACAAGAACCCAGCTGGGTTTCCTCGTCCCACAGGAGAGGGCGTCGCAGAGCTCACAGACAGGACTGCTCTCCTGCTCGCGGTAAGGGCCCCAAGGCTCTAACTAGCCTCTGCTCCAAGCTGTGCACTGCCTGAGTCCCAGCCTCTGCCCCCCACATGCTTATCCACCCTGATTAAATTGTACCCCGGACTCCTTAGCCCTAACAGATCTCCAAGGCTCCCACCTCCTGGTTCTCCCTAGCTCATCCCCTTTGATTTACAATTTTCCTCCTTGGCTGTGGCAGTCAGCCCTTTATATGGGGACCTCTTAGCCACCCAGGACTGACACTCAGGGTTGAGCCCCACCCTTGTAAGGGAAGAGAGAACTGGAGTAACCATGCTTTAGCATATATGCATTAACAGAATGTTGAGGATTACCAAAGACCCAGGGAAGAGTATAGAAACTATAAAGTTAGGAGATTTCCTTAGAAAGAACCCAGGTTTGAGTCCGTACCTGTCCTTAGCCTGCTCGATGGGCCAGGGCAGTTTGTTGGCATGCCCAAGTGCTGTGCTGGAAACGCACCTGCTTCTAGTCCCAACTCTGCCTTTAACTAGCTCTGTGACTTTGGACAGCAGCTTCCTGAGCTGGGATAGGAATTCAGGGTTTCCCAGACTTGCTTGTGTATTGGGGGTTCTTTTTAACAATAAATATTCCTGAGCCCCATCCTTTCGAATTCTGATCTGGCCGATTTGGGGTGGGGCTCAGGAGTCTCTATTTTAAGACACTCCTAGGGATAGTGATATAGCCAGGAACCTGTGGGTTAGATGAGTTATGAAAGTCTTCGAGCTCTAACATTCTGCGAGCTATGACCTATGACCAGAGCCATTCTGTCCTCTTTATATGAATGAGTTCAGGCAATAGTTCTGCTCAGAAGCAAGAGAGTGGACAAATGATTCTCTTCCTTCCTGCCCCTCAGAGGGCCCTGAGACACCCTGAATTTCACTGTCATGCCTTTGGCACTATCGGCAACCCTGGCAAAGTCCATCTCTAGGTGACATAAGCCACCTGTAGGTTGAGGACCAAATGTTACTCTGTAGCCCTGGCCACTTCCGACCTTATTTTGCATCTCTGCTCTCTCCTCTGTATTGTAGAGGTAATTATCTGCAGCCTCGAGGATCTCTACATTCACCTCTAGGAGTGAACAGTCAAGACCTACTCTCCTCTCGGGCTTCCTCCACTGTTCCTTACCTTCTCTTGCTCCCACTTCCGATCCTTTGTCCCTTCTTTCCTCACTGCACCTGCATCAGCTGTGACCTTCCTTCCCATCCTACCTTCAAACACCAGAGGAAGCAGCAACACCTAGAACACCTGGGTTCTAAGTCGCGTTCTCTGGGCAATGTGTTCAGTCCGTCTCCTAGGATACGGAGAAAGTGAGCCTGAGTGGAGGGGGTGCACTCCTGAGTGTCCTCCTCCCTCCTGGGCCCCAGTCTCAAAATCTCCACAGGGGACAAGAACCAGAGGTATTGGGAATTAGAAGAGAAAGAAAGAGAGGAAGAGGTGAGCCTGGGGGGAGGGGGGACGCAGGGGGGAGGCGGGGAGAAGGAGGAGGAAAGGAGAGCACAGAGAGGCTGACAAGGAGGCAAGTAGGGAGGCAGACAGGAACAGGAGAGAAGGGTGAGCTGAGGGAAGGGAAAATGAAGGTGTCAGGATGGGGGAGGAGAGAAACTGGAAGAAAGAAAAGAAAGGCTACTAAGTGGGACATGGTGGGGGCAGAAGATGACAGAGAGGAAAGACAAAACGCCCACGTCCCCCATGGATTCGTAGCCCTGCCCTAACCTGCTTCTGAGACAAAACCCTTCCTAAGGGCAGAGCCTTGGTGAAATCTCCAAGCTGGACATATGGAACCATGGTTCTAGTCCCACTTATGCTATTTAGTTAATTCATTCAATGACTCTGGCAGTTCAGTTAATCTTTCTAGTCCTCAGTCCCCTTCTCTATAAAATGAAGCCCAGTTCTGATATCCTGGGGCTCCCAGAGTTGGAATTGGCCCTCGTATGGCCACATGTTGCCTGGATCTAGGTTTCAAATAGCGAGTCAGGAATGGGAGCAGAATTGGAAGAGCAAGGCAAGCCCTGGGGTTGGAGGAGTCTGACAAAAAGCCTTGGATAAATTTCCAAAGAGGGACACCTGGATGGCTCAGTCAGTTAAGCTTCTGACTCTTGATCTCAGCTCAGGTCTTGATTTCAGGGTTGTGAGTTCGAGCCTTGTGTTGGACTACTTAAAAAGAATTTTTTTTTTTTTTTTTCCTAAGGCTCATTTGAGAGGAGATAGGCTCAAAACTAGGAGTGTCCCAGCACTGGAGCTTAGGCTTCCTGTGGGCTTCCCATGTTTCAGGACATTCTGGTGAGGCTTCTGGACACAGGTGTAAGGGAAGGTAATTCTGTCTTTTCCCAGGGCTGAGACCCACCCCATCCCAGAGTCCCTATGCCCCAGACATGGAAGCTGAAATTCAGTGAGGAGAGAAGGCAGGATGTTGGCAAAGGGGAATTAGATCCCTGTCCCCTAGAGTCTGAGGGAGGACCTGAGACATTTAGGAGAGCACCTATTACTTCAGTCTTCGCTCGGCTTTTGCAAGCCTCAGATTCCAGACTGCATCACCACCCAAAAGAGCAGAGCTGTTTTTCTGCCTCTCATGAAGCACTCTGGGCCCCTTTGTCCATCCAGAGGCTTCTTCTGGTCTCATCCACGCTCACATATTCAGCTTCAGCCAGCAAAACCTTTGCTTTTTGGAACTGTCTCGGGGTTCTGTCTCTCCTGAGAGCTGCCTCAAGTTGTCCTTCCCACTTAGATATGGATTGGTTGCCAACCTTCTCCTCTCCCTCTGGGCCCCTGCATGTTCGCTAGTCCTTTAGAAAGTCTTCTGTAGGGGCGCCTGGGTGGCTCAGTCGGTTAAGCATCAGACTCTTGATCTCAGCTCAGGTCTTGGTCTTATGGTTGTGAGTTCAAGCCCCATGTTGGGCTCCACACTGGGTGTGGAGTCTACTTTAAAAAAGAAAGAGGGGCTCCTGGGTGGCTCAGTCGGTTGAGTGTCCAACTTTGGCTCAGATCATGATCTTGCAGTTCGTGAGTTCCAGCCCCGTGTCGGGCTCTGTGCTGACAGCTCGGAGGCTGGAGCCTGCTTCGGATTCTGTGTCTCCCTCTCTCTGTCCCTCCCCAGCTCGTGCTCTCTCTGTCACTCTCAAAAATAAATAAACATTAAAAAATTTTTTTTTAGAAAGGAAGGAAGGAAAGAAGCCTTCATTGTGTCTATCACATTCCTGGACTTCAGCTTTGGGTCCTACAGTCAGGGAAACTGTATTTTCAGTGACCCCCCACATTTTCCCTAAAGATTTATAGGCTCTTCCAACTAAACAGAGATACGGCACTGATAGGCCATGTGACCTGAGACAAGTCACATCACATTTCTGGACTTCTGCTTTTCATTTATGAAATATAGGGAGTTGAACTTCACGATGTTTTAATGGAGCACTACCTGACTGATTTTAGAGATGCTTTTCAGGTTTTAGATACTCACCATTGTCAAAACTTTTAACTTATCAATTAAAAAACACAACAATTCTATTCAAGTGCAGCTCCTTTGCTTATACAAAGCATAGAGCTTTATGCTTCATGAACTTTGCCAGTTCCAGAAAGATTTCGTCAAGAGTTGATAATTTCTTATAGGGGCTACGTATCAAGTCTTCTAGTTCTTTTCAAGGGAAGTTTGTTGTTCCCTACCCAGGTCCTAAATTAGCATAGATCTTAAAGAAGGTTATCTTTTTTAGTAGGTAGAGAGGACTTGAAAACGCAGTTCTAGGACATCTGGGTGGCTCAGTCGGTTAGGCGTCTGACTTCAGCTCAGGTCATGATCTCACAGTCCGTGAGTTCGAGCCCCATGTCGGGATTTGTGCCAACAGCTCAGAGCCCGGAGCCTGCTTCAGATTCTATCTCTGTCTCTCTTTGCCCCTTCCCCACTCACGTTCTGTCTGTCTGTCTGTCTGTCTGTCTCTCTCTCTCTCAAAAATAAATAAACATTAAAAAAATGTAACAAAATGCAGTTCTGAGACTACATAACTTACCTGGTCCATTAAACTGAGAATAACTGTTAGGCCAAGGAGTATAAAATATGCTTTACTGTGTGAAGGCAGAAGGAGATGGCTTATTTTGCAAGTATGGCACTAAGTGTCACAGAAGAGACAAAAGAGATGCTCTGCCCTGGTCCCCAGGAGCTGGTTGATCTGTACAGGAGCGTGGAGAGGGCTCCCAAGATAGAGAAGCTGGGGTGATTCCATCTGGAGAAGAGAAGACTAGGATCTAGAGAGATTCCAGGTTCTTAAAGGGGGCAGCCAGCTTGATGGTAGTCCCTAATAATCAGGAGCTAAGAAGGATGATGCAGGTTACCCAGCGGAATGTGGGGTATTGGGCAGAAAGCTCTGGTGTAGCCCTCTCTGGAGCTGGCTATGGGAAACAGCAGAGGCTTTGGAATCAGACATATTTGGCTTTAAATTCTGAATCTTATGTGATCTGATGCAGGTTTCTTAGCCTCTCTAAGCCTCAGAGTCTAACAAACTCGAACTGGAAGTAAAAAGAGCTGAAGGGTCTGTAGACGAGGTACCTAGCACAGAGTGGCCAGTCAGGGCACACTGGTTTCCTTCTCTTCCTCCTTTGATCTATTATTCTAAGACCACCAGTATTAACCCAAAGCTTTTTGTTCCTCCTTTCTCCTTTAGGTGACTGGCACCAGCTTGTGGAGCAGTAGGTGATGGTGTCCTTGATGCAAGGCCGTGAGTACCCCAGCAGGAGAGGAGGGCTTGGGGACACAGCCCAGGGAAGGGGAGGAGTCTGGACCCCTGTCCCAAGAGCTCCTCCTGGGCCCTCCACCCTCCCTGCCAGCTACCCACCCAGCCCCTTCTTCTCCTGGCCCAGGGCTGCCCATCAATCAAGATGTGCTGCTGATGCAGAAAGGCATGCTGGCGCGCAAGGTGAGGTCCAAAAGCTGGAAGAAACTAAGATACTTCAGACTTCAGGATGATGGCATGACAGTCTGGCATGCCCGGCAGGCGGGAGGCAAGGCCAAGCCCAGCTGTGAGTCACGTGGATAGCTAGGGGTGGGCGTGCTGGGTAGACAGGACTCTGAAGAGGCCAGCAGCTAGAGAGCAGGGGAGGGACCGGGATCCTACAATGTGTCCTTGTGCTGTCCCTCTTGTGTCTCTCTCCTAGCCTACAAAGTGGAAATTATAACAGCACTTGCCTCGTAAGGCTATTTATGAGGATTCAACCAGTTATTGCATGTAAAGGGCTTAGGAGAGCCCTAGCATATAATAAGGCTCAATAAATCACAGGTTATATTTTATTACTATTAAATTAAGGCATGATCTCAGGCATCGGGCTGCTTGGATTAAAACCCTTGCTCTGCAGCTTTCTAGCTGAGTGGACAAGTTACTTAAATTAAGCTTCAGTTTCCTCATCTGCAAAATAGGGATTAAACACTACCTGCCTAGATGGTTACAGGGACTAAATGAGTTCATGTATAAAGCACCTAGCATGGGACCTAAAGCCAGGATGCATTTAATGCATTAGCCACAATGATGAATATTTTTAAAAATCATAAATGCAACATAGCAGTGTGCATCCTATTGGCCAGAGATGCCTTATGAACCCTCTAAAAATCTGATCACAGGACACATCTAAGAGAGTCTGCTTTAGACATATAATCAAAATTCACCAGCCACACCACCTCCAGCTGAGGAAAGGGGGTGGAAGAATTTCTCTGGCTCTCCCCTAGACATCTGGAAAGAGGAAGACCTCAAACCTGGAACAGGGGAATTGAATTTGGGCACATCACAATTCGGTGTAACTGCTACTATGTATACTTCAAGAGTGTTTCCTTCTGTCAGCCCTGACAGTCCTCCTGTGATGCCTCTACATGGGAGCTGAAATTCAGACAGGAGATAAGGCAGGATGTTGGTAAAGGGGGTTTAGAGCCCTGTCCCCTAGAGTCTAAGGACCTGAGACATTCTGTGGCCGGGCCACGGAAGGGACCACCCCTTATTTCAGATGAGAGCACAGAGGGGTTAAGTCATTTTGGTCTGTGTCACACTGCCAGCTGGTGGCCAAAAGCCAGGTCTTGCCACTCCCAACACAGGCCCCTTACCATGCTGCCTATGAAAATGGCCGTGACTCATGGGGAATCTTGAATCCCAGGGGTCTGCATCTCCCTGTACTAAGGATCCAGGGGTTTCATCCTGTGGAGGTTGGAGTTCCTCTTCCCTATGGCTTCACAGAGAGGAAGGGAGTACTGGTCCTTGACCCTTAGCCCCTGCAATTTGGTGGACTCTCTTCCTCAGTGCCCCACTCGTTCCTTCTCCGGCAGTCTCAATCTCCGATGTGGAGACAGTGCGTGAGGGCCATGAGTCTGAGCTGTTGCGCAGCCTGGCAGAGGAGTTCCCCCTGGAGCAGGGCTTCACCATCGTCTTCCATGGCCGCCGTTCCAACCTGGACCTGGTGGCCAACAGCGTTGAGGAGGCCCAGATGTGGATGCGGGGGCTCCAGCACTTGGTGGACTTTGTCACCAGCATGGACCAAAAGGAGCGGCTGGACCAGTATCAGCAGGACGGAGTCAGAGTGGGGACCAGGGGTCACTGAAGGAGCTGCAGGGCTAAGGATGGGGGGGTGGGTGCGGGGCATGTAGGGATAGGGGGGTCTAAGAGTCCAGTTGGGGTGGGCAAGGGCAGCTCAGGCCAATATGAGGCAGAGGATATTGGAGGAGTAATGGAGGCTTGGGACGGCAAAAAACAGCCAGGCAGAGAGTGGGCAGAAGTTAGGCCCTTCAGGATTGGGACAGTGAGAGGCAAAAGGCCAAACAAGGTACTGATCTTGAGAGCTGAACAGAAGATCCCAGTGGCATTAGCTGGCATAGGACTGGGAAGCAGCTTTAGTGGTGTTGACTGATTCAGGTTTCCTAGATTGTATTCACCTTCCATGCCAGTTCGTTCATTCATTTGCTCATTCATTCATTCATTCATTCATTCATTTGCCATTTATTAAGCAGAAGGTGTCAGTCACTATACCACACTTTAGAAGTACAAAGATCAGTGAGACTCAGGCATTGTTTTGGTCGTTGGAAAAAAAATGGAATTGTGTAAGTAACCTAAGTATCTTAGAAGTGTTAGGGGACTTAGATTATTTGTGGGTGTTCAAAGGAAGGAGAAATACTTAATTCTAGCTAAGAGAGTTCTAAGAAAACGTTAGGCAGGAAGTTGCATTTGAGCCGAGCCTTGAAAAGGAGTAGAATTTGAACATAAAGAAGGAGGGAAAGGCTCTCCTGCCTGAGGGAATAGCATGAGTAAAGGCCCAGACATAGAACATTGAAGAGCAGGAGGGAGAGTGGGACATCAGAGAGTGGGGGGGTTGCTAAGTCTGGCCAAAGTACAGGGAGGATAGAGGTGTGGCGAGAAGATGGGTGGGGGCCAGCTCATGGGGGTGAAGACCTTCATCTGTGTTAAGAAACTTGGGCTCCTTTCTGCAGGCAACAGGGAGGCCCCTGCAGGCACCTAAGCCATGCAAGGACAAGATAGATCTCTGGGGAGATTATTCTGGCAGCTAATGTGGAAAATGCATTGGCCATGGAGGAGAGACTGGGAAGATGATAGGGGAGAAGGTGTCAGTGGATGAACATGCACACTCATCTGCACACACAGACACACACATGGTGCTTTTGCCTTGACTCACACCTGGGTGGCTGAGTGACTGGTTCCAGCGTGGAGACAAGAACCAGGATGGTCGCATGAGTTTCCCAGAGGTCCAGCGGTTACTACACCTGATGAATGTGGAAATGGACCAGGAATATGCCTTGCAGCTTTTCCAAGTGAGTCTTTTGGGGAAGGGTTTTCAGAAGCCAGGCAAGGCCACATTCTCAGTTGGCCAGAAGTACTCTGGCCCCATCCAGCATCGCTCTTTGTTGAATCTCTCCTATGCACCCTACCACTATGCCAGGCTCGATGGAGAGTGTCGGGCATGCTTCTTACCCTTCGGTCTTCTTAGAAAGATGATTCATGGGGCACCTGGGTGGCTCAGTCAGTTAAGCATCTGTCTCTTGGTTTCAGCTCAGGTCATGATCTCACAGTTTGTGAGTTCGAGGCCTGCATCGGGCTCCACACTGACAGTGTAGAGCCTGCTTGGGATTCTCTCTCTCCCTCCCTCTCTTTCTCTCTCTGCCCTTTCCCTGCTCACACTCTGTCTCTCACAATAAATAAACTTAAAAAATCTTTTTTAATAAATTAATTTAAAAAAGGAAAGATGATTCATAATCTTATGAAAGGCAAACAATACATTACTATGTCGTAGCTCAAGGACCTCTCTGTCCATAGCCAGAATTTCACAGGTGCCTGGTATCAATGGAAAACTCCAACTGGAATGTGAGCAAATAGGAGGAGGGATCTTTTGACCTTGTTGGGGGGCATTTCACTCTTTCTAATTGAAGTTTTTCTCTAGTAGCAAATGGTGTGGCTGCCATTTTGCTTTTTACTTACCAAAGTGTCTTCTATGAACACTAAATGTCAGGAGTTCTGTGGGCATACTGTGGAAATGTGTTTGTATCCATCTGTCAGTAAGATTGCCCTTACAAGGCAAGTTGAAGCCATAAAATTTGCTCTTAAAAGGATTTGTCCACAGTCCTCTAAACCCTCTCTTGCAGGCAGCAGACACATCCCAGTCTGGGACTCTGGAAGGAGAAGAATTTGTAGAGTTCTATAAGGCGTTGACTAAGCGCCCTGAGGTGCAGGAAGTGTTTGAAAACTTTTCAGCTGATGGGCAGAAGCTGACCCTGCTGGAATTTGTGGATTTCCTCCGAGAGGAGCAGAAAGAAGGAGAAAGAGCTTCAGACCTTGCTCTGGAACTCATCGACCGCTATGAGCCTTCAGATAGCGGTAAGAGGGCCAGAGGGTGGAGAGGCACCGGTCATGGGGCGGGGAGGGGGACCAGGATTACAAAGGTCCAGAGCCAAGCTGCCTTCTGCCTAGCTCAGGGAAGGCTGAGTCTACCCGTATGCCAGTCCCTGTGCTATCATTTTCCTCTCATTCAACCACTCCCTGGGAAGGAGAACAGCGATTTCCTTCCCAAGTAAGACAGGAGTCTCCCATCGTGCTGGATCTCTCCAGAGGAAGACCCTTCCTTAAGTCCCCTCTCTTCCACTCTGCTCCTGCTTCACTTTCAGAATAAGTTCTTCCTGGTATCAACGTTTGTCCCCAGGGGAAAAGGGAGATCCTTGGTCCTCTTGCCTTGGCTTCTCCTCTAGCACATATGATTCCTCTTCCTCTAGCTCCTTCATGGTCCCTGTTTGTTGTTTCTTTAAGTGCTGGGTCTCTGCCCTTTCCTGAGCTCTCCAAATTCTCCGAGTGGTTCTTGAGTCGCTAAGCCCCTGGGGAAGGAAGCTAGCCAGTCCCTGGCTGAGGGGGCGTGATGAGGAGGCCAGTCACCTAGCTTTTAGTAAGCACCACTAACATACGCCCTCTCTGCCTTCAGACCTTTCTCCCTGCCCCTTCAGTGGACATCTCCCTGCCCTCCATGCCCTTCAGAATAGCAGGAACTGACATTAATAATAGGTGATTTACAAGGCACTTTCACATCACTTGCTTCATTTAGTCCTCCCTACAACCTTGTAAATCAAAAGCATAATCTTTATTCGGCTTCTGCTAAGTATCCCGTCATGTGCCAACATTGCTACATGCCTTTTCTCTCCTCATCCTTCCAATGGCCTGTTGAAGTGGGTTCTGTTACTAAGTCAGTTGTGCGAAAGAAGAGAACTAGAGTTTAGAAAGATCAAATGAGCTGCTCAAAGCCAACAGCTAATGAGAGGAAGAATCAGGATTCAAACCCGAGTCACTTGACCCTTTCCTCATACCTCTGTGGAACATGAGGATTAGAGACGAGATGAACGAGAGCTGGACAAAGGACCCACATTTCCAGGTCTCAACTCCCAACGCCCTTTCATTCATTCGTTCACCCACTACGTCAGCCAATGCTTATTGAGCACCTGTCATGGGCCAGGACCTAGGCTCAGGACCAGAAATACAGCAGGAGGAGGTTGGACAAGGACACTGCCCTCATGGAACTTAGAGTCAAACAGAAAGGGCTGGAATCGCTGATTCCAGATACCTGTTCATGCTCAGAGAAGAAAGGGGGCTATAAAGAAATCATTTCAGAAAACTAAACAGAAGAAGAATGCCGAGGCTTTAGAAGTGGGATCTTCCCTTTCCAGTGCAGGATCTGGTAGACATCAGTTACATTTATTCTACTGCCGGTCCTTCTGGATGTTCCCTCCCCTGCATTCACCTGGCAGTTACTATACTCTGGCTGCAGAGCATCGTATCAGCCAGGAGACCTGGGCTCAATTCCCCACTGTACTTCTTTTTTTTTTTCTTTTTCCTTTTTAAAAATTATTTATTTATTTTTAAATTTACATTCAAGTTAGTTAGCATATAGTACAATAATAATTTCAGGAGTAGAGTCCAGTGATTCATCCCCTACATATAACATCCAGTGCTCATCCCAACAAGTGTCCTCCTTAATGCCCCTTGCCCGTTTAGCCCATGCCCCCACCCACAGCCCCTCCAGCAACCCTCAGTTTGTTCTCTATATTTAAGAACCTCTTATGTTTTGTCCCCCTCCCTGTTTTTATATTATTTTTGCTTTCCTTCCCTTATGTTCATCTGTTTTGTATCTTAAATTCTACATATGAGTGATATGATATTTGTCTTTCTCTGACTGACTTGTTTCACTTAGCATAGTACCCTCTGGTTCCATCCACGTTGTTACAAATGGCAAGATTGCATTCTTTTTGATTGCTGAGTAATACTCCATTGGATATATAAACCACATCTTCTTTGTCCATTCATCCATTGATGGACATTTGGGCTCTTGCCATACTTTGGCTATTGTCGATACTGCTGCTATAAACATGGGGGTGCATGTGTCCCTTCGAAACAGCACACCTGTATCCCTTGGATAAATGCCTAGTAGTGCAATTGCTGGGTCATAGGGTAGTTCTATTTTTAGTTTTTTGAGGAACCTCCATACTGTTTTCCAGAGTGGCTGCACCAGCTTGCATTCCCACCAACAATGTAAAAGAGATCCACATCCTCGCCAATATCTGTCATCATCTGAGTTAATTTTAGCCATTCTGACAGGTGTGAGGTGGTATCTCATTGTGGTTTTGATTTGTATTTCCCTGATGATGAGTGATGTGGAGCATTTTTCATGTGTCAGTTGGCCATCTGGATGTCTTCTTTGGACAAGTGTCTATTCATGTCTTTTGCCCATTTCTTCACTGGATTGTTTGATAAGTTCTTTTTAGATTTTGGATACTAACCCTTTATCTGATATGTTGTTAGCAAATATCTTCTCCCATTCTGTCAGTTGCCTTTGAGTTTTGCTGATTGTTTTTCTCACCATGTAGAAGCTTTTTATCTTAATGAGGTCCCAATAGTTCATTTTTGCTTTTGTTTCCCTTGCCTCCAGAGACATGTTGAGTTAGAAGTTGCTGCAGCCGAGGTCAGAGAGGTTTTTGCCTGCTTTCTCCTCTTCCCCACCGTACTTCTTACTAACTGAGTAGCCCTGGGCAAAGTGAGACATGGTTTGCTCATTTGTAAAATAATTGGTTACCGAATGAAATGATGAACATGAGAAGTATCTGGCAACTGTGGATTTACCCTCGTGATTTAAGTTATTACTGTCAAGAAGAAAACTTCCTGCCTGACTTCCTGCCACTGCTTTTCTCCATCTCTAGGCCTTGTCAAAGCTGGAGCAAGGAAGCTGGGCATTAGAGTCAAGTTGTTTGGCCTCCCAAGAGAACCCCCCCTGCAGTGTTGTTAACCTCAGTGAGATGGCATAGCCCAGTGATATGGGTGTGGCTCAGACACCTGGCTGCCTGGGTTCAAATCCCAGCTCCTTCACTTACTAGTTATGTTACCTAACCTCTCAGGGCGGGTTATATTATATCTGCCTCATCATGTCGGTGAGAGCATTAAGAGAGATGCTGCATGGAACGTCCCAGGTATAAGTGCTCAGTATTAGTTGTCATTGTTGGTATTGTATGAAGCCCATGCTGAGATGGGTGAGGGCTATGGAAGGAGTGACAGGACCCTACCATCAAAGAAAGTGTAGTGTAAGGTGATATTGGACAAATACTTTTCAAAATACCATCTAAGAATTGATGATAGGAAGAAACCCTCAGGTCATGGTCGGCAGCAGCTACGCAGCCCAGGGAATAAACCACAGGTACCTCGGTCATGCCACTGAGTCTTTGACTTTGTTTCTCTCTGGTCCTCAGCTTCCCCATCTATAAAATTAACCCTTTGCACTGAATACTATGCTGTCCATTATGGTAACCATGAGCTCTGTGTGACTATTTACATTTAGATTAACTAAAATCAGGGTGCCTGGCTGGCTCAGTTGGAAGAGCATGGGACTCTTAATCTCGGGGTCATGAGTTCAAGCCCCACACTGGGTGTAGACATTACTTAAAAGAATAAATAAATTAAAACTTAAAAAATAATAATTAGCTAAAATCAAAATTTTAAATTCAGTTCTTCAGTCACACAACCACATTTCAGGTGCTCGGTAGCCATATGTGTTTAGAAGCTACCATACTGGATGGCACAGAATAGAACATTTCCATCGTTGCAGAAAGTTCTATTGGATAGCACTGGATTAGAATGATTAAAATGATTTGTTTTTAACTAATACTTTTTTTTTTAAGCTTATATATTTTTGAGAGAGACAGAGAGACCATGAGTGGGGGAGGGGCAGAGAGAGAAGGAGAGAGAATCCCAAGCAGGCTCCCAGCTCAGCACAGAGCCCGACGTGGGGCTCAATCCCACAACTGTGAGATTGTGATCGGAGCCGAAATTAGGAGTTGGATGCTCAACCACCTGAGCCACCCAGGCACTGCTGGACTAGAATGATCTTAATGTTTCTCCTTGTAGCTTTAACTTTCTCTGAGGGTGGCGATGATCGAAGTGACAGTGGGTGGGGCACATTTTGGGATCTAGAGGCTGGGAGTGGACACCATCTATAAGTCAGGACTCTGGAAGAGGGGGTGGGGTGAAAGACGGGCTGGGGTTGTGCTGGGATGCTCTCACTCAGAGCTTCTCACTCTGGCATTCCCCTGCTCCCCACCTTAGGCAAAGTGCGACATGTGCTGAGCTTGGATGGCTTCCTCAGCTACCTCTGCTCGAAGGATGGCGATGTCTTCAACCCAGCCTGCCTCCCCATCTACCAGGATATGACTCAACCCCTGAACCACTATTATATCAACTCCTCTCACAACACCTACCTAGTGGGGGACCAGCTTTGTGGCCAGAGCAGCGTCGAAGGATATATACGGTGCAGCGGGAAGGGCTCCAGCTCATGAGAAGGGGCCATCTGTGCTCTCAGTAGCTAACAGGGATTGAGAAGATGTCCTGGGGGTGGGGGGGGGGGGGCTTGGGGCTGAGGATCCATGGATCCCTGGGAGACTTGAAGGACATGTTGAAGACTGACAGGAGACTAGTATTGAAACTCTATGGGTATATAGAGCTGCTTTCTCTTTCATAGGCTGTGAAATGCTCCTGGAACCCAGAGGTCCTGACAGGTTTATTTTGAACAAATAAAGTAAATGTTACACAAAAGCAGTAGTGCATAGAAGTTAGAAACGTATGTTCTGGAGTCGGACCATTTGAGGTCAAATCCTAGCTCTCTCAGAGCTTGGTACTCTGATTCTAAGTACTTAACCCCTCTGTACTTCAGTTTCCCCTTCTATGAAATAGGGATGATAACAATGCCTATTCTGAGTTGTGAGGACTTTTTAAAATGTTTATTTATTTATTTTTGAGTGGGGCAGGGGCAGGGGCAGGGCAGAGAGAAGAAGACAGAGAATCCCAAGCATGCTCCACGTTGTCAGCACAGAGCCCGATGTGGGGCTCGATCTCACGAACCTCAGATCATGCATGACCTGAGCTGAAATCAAGAGTTGGACACTTAACCGACTGAGCCACCCCGGCTCCCCCTGAGTTGTGAGGATTAAATGAGATAATCCATGTGTTAATAGCTAATAAGTGGTATCTGCTTTTATTGTGATTATCTGTGGTTAGATTGAATAGTCAAGATATCTTGACTTACAGTGCCAGCAACTGAACTAGCAGCTTCAGGGTATACAAAGATTAGTGAAATATATTGTTTCTGCCCCAGGACATTCAGTAGAGAAAATAAAGTATAAATTTACTGAGAGTTTGAGGGGTGCTTGGCTGGCACAGTTGGTAGAACATGCAACTCTTGATCTTGGGGTCGTGAGTTCAAGCCCTACGTTGGGCATAGAGCTTACTTTAAAAACAAACAAATAGGGGTGCCTGGGTGGCTCAGTTGGGTTAAACATCCGACTTTGGCTCACGTCATGATCTCGCAGTTTGTGAGTTCCAGCCCCACGTCAGGCTCTGTGCTGACAGCTCAGAGCCTGGAGCCTGCTTTGGATTCTGTGTCTCCTTCTCTCTCTGCCCCTCCCCCACCTGTGCTCTGTCTCTCTCTGTCTCTCAAAAATAAATAAATGTAAAAACAAACAAACAAATTTCCTAAGAGTTTAAATAACTCAGGGGCTGCAGAACGGTACACAACCAGAACACCAGAAGCATCATGAGGCAATATGTGATGACTTGCTGAAGGCAGCCTGTGAGTTAGGTGGGCTGGGGGTGGGGGGGTGGGTGGAGGTGGTGAGAGCTGTAACAGTGTTCCAGTGGACAGAGAAAGGCCCACGGAGATGTAGCATGAAAGGGTCTTAACAGATAAGTGCCACCGAGCACTGTTCTCTCCAGAGTGGGTAAGGGTCCCTAGTCGGAAGAGGAGACCTTGACCTCTCTGTCTCTTGGTGTTTGGGGTTTTTTGCAGGGCCCTGAAGAGGGGGTGCCGCTGTGTGGAGGTGGATATATGGGACGGACCTAGTGGGGAGCCTATCGTTTACCATGGACACACCCTGACCTCCCGCATCCCGTTCAAAGATGTCGTGGCCACTGTAGCACAGTACGCCTTCCAGGTAGGAGCCCCGGGATGAGCATACTGGTGAGGGAAGATGATCTGAGGGAGGAGCGGCTGGCTCTGGATCTGCAGAGGGTAGAGGGATCCAGGGGAGGTCATATCAAATAGCATATATGTGTAACTGAAACATCAGGCGAATATTAAGGGATTATGAATAAGGGTTGGGTATGTCATCAGTAATTAGTAGTCAGAGAGGCTATTGCTAGAGATTAGTAACTAGTACCTTGAATAACTGTCACCTATTTGGGAGAGGGTGGATAAGGAAGCAGAGAAGATGGTGGGTAGGGCTGGGGGACAAGAGGAATCGGGAGATGAGAGTGTAACATGAGCACATAGTTAGGGGAATGGCCTAGCCTTCCCACTCTGAGGCTAAACACTCAAAGGTCCCAGAGGGACCTGGGTCAGACCTGGTACAAGTCTCAGATTTGGGATCCCAAGAATGACTTTTTAATTTTTCTTCTTATTTATTTATTTATTTATTTTTATTTTTATTTTTATTTTTTTGAGAGAGAGAAAGAGCATGCACAAGTAGCAGGGAGGCAGAAGAGGGGCGGGGAGAGAATTCCAAGCAGGTTCCAGACTATTAGCCTGGAGCCTGACACTGGGCTTGAACTCACCAACCGTGAGATCATGACCTGAGCCGAAATTAAGAGTCGGGCACTTAACCGACTCTGCCACCCAGGCGCTCCCCCAACAGTGACTTTTAAACATGGGGTGAGCCCCAGACCCAGAAAGACCTCCTTGACACCTGGAATCGGGTCAGAGGAGTTTAGCCATCAGGCTACTCCGCTGAGTGAGTCACCAGGGGAGGCCTGGAGATGCAAGGAAGTTACAGGCTATAGAACTCTGGCTCCAGCGTCCCCTCCCTTCCCTATCAGACATCAGACTACCCAGTCATCTTGTCCCTGGAGAACCACTGCACGTGGGAGCAGCAGCAGGTCATGGCGCTTCATCTGACTGAGATCTTGGGGGAGCAATTGCTGAGCACAACCTTGGACGGGCTGCTGCCCACTCAACTGCCCTCGCCTGAGGTAGGCGCCCTGTTCCCCGAGCCCGGGCTCTACCGTGGCTTCCATACCCTCCCCATCTCGGCTCCTTCCTCCATGCCCCTCCTTTCCCTTCTCCTCACCCTCAGATGGATTATCCTTCTCTTTAATATCTTGGAGACAACTTTTTTTTAATTAAAAAATTTTTATTTTAGAGAGGGAAAGAACATGAGCAGGGGAGAGGGACAGAAGGAGAGAGAGAGAGAGAGAGAGAGAGAGAGAGAGAGAGAGAGAGAGAATCCCAAGCAGTCTCCACACTCACGTGGAGCCCAGTGTGGGGCTCAATACCATGACCCGATGTCCCAACAATTTTAATTTTTAAAAAATACAATTGAATACAGAATTGTTTATAGTTCTCTAAATTTTAAATCAATTATTTACTTATTTCTTTTTTCAATGGAAATATCTTTTTTTTCCTGATAGTTCATAATTATTGTAGACTATACAAATAATATACAGAAAGGGAAGTCCCCCACCATAATCTCAGCCTCTCCCAAAACAGCTGTCAATAGATTTTTAAGGTTCATTTATTTTGAGAGAGAGAGAGAGAGAGAGAGAGAGAGTGAATATGAGTGGAGGAGGGACAGAGAAAGAGGGAGAGAAAATCCCAAGCAGACTCTACGCTCCACAGTAAGCCTGATCCGAGGTCGATCTCACGACCCTGAGATCATGACCTGAGCTGAAATCAAGAGCTGGAAAGCTTAGCCGACTAAGCCACCCAGGTGCCCTGTCAATAGTTTTTTTTTAATGCTTATATAAACATGTGTGTGTATATATATTTATGTTTTTAAAAACGTGCATGGGGTCCTTTTCTATATCCCTTTTATATTTCACATACCGTATATATCATGGATGTCTTTTCATGTATAATTTTGCTCCTTCTAATAGCTGTTCTATTTCCTATGTGGTATTCTATTTTCTGTTATGAACCATCATTTATTCAACCAGTAAATGGTAATCATTCAGGTTGTTGCTAAGTTTTCATTTTTACATACAGCTTTGTCCATTTATTCTTTCTGTGAGATGGGTTTCTAGAAGTAAAATTGCTGGGTTGGAGAGTTTGCATGTTGATATTTTGGTAATTATTACCAAGTTGCCCCCGGAGGAAAAAAACCAAATTGCATTCCAACCAACAGTGTAAGATAATGACTACAAACAACTCCAGTAGTGAGATGATTCAGAGTGGCAAATGTGGAAAAAAAAAAAAAAAAAGAAAGAAAGAAAAGTTCAAGTTTTTAAAAAAGAAAGGTCTATATTTTCTTCTTTTGGATTAATTTATATTATTTACCCACTTTTATTGGGGTTTATAATCTTTTTTTAAATTTTATTTTAGATAGAGCTCATACAGGGTAGGGAGGGGCAGAGGGAGAGAGAGAGAGAGAGAGAGAGAGAGAGAGAGAGAGAGAGAGAGAGAAAGAGAGAATCTTAAGCAGACTCATGCTCAGCATGGAGTCTGACTTGGGGCTCAATCCCATGACCCAAGCCAAAATCAAGAGTTAGACACTCAACTGACTGAGCTACCCAGGAACCCCAGGTCACCCTGGGTTTGTAATCTTTGTTGATACATAACAAATTTGTTTGTTTTACAGAGATGATTCCTAAGCAAGAAACTGTAGTTGCGGTTTTATTTATTTATTTACTTACTTACTATTTATTTATTTATTTATTTATTTAGGAGAGACAGAGGGAGAGACAGCATCAGCAGGGGAGGGGCAGAGAGAGAGGGAGTCACAGAATCCGAAGTGAGCTGCAGGCTCTGAGCTGTCAGCACAGAGCCCAATGTGGGGCTCGAACACTTGAACCATGAGATCATGACCTGAGCCAAAGTCTGATGCTTAACTGACTGAGCCACCCAGGCGTCCCTGTTTGTTTGTTTGTTTTATTATTTTTAAGTAGGCTCCATGCCCAATGTGGGGCTTGAACTCACGACCCTGAGATGAAGAGTCCCCTGCTCTCCCAACAGAGCCGGTCAGGTGCCCCTATAACAAGTTTTTAAATGTTAAAGATATAAATGCTTTGGAAAATATCTGTTTTTGCAGTCTTTGCTTTTGGACTATTGCATCTTCTGCCTTATTGGGGATTTTGTTTTTAATGTTTATTTATTTTTGACAGAGAGAGAGAGAGAGAGACAGAGCACAAGTGGGGGAGGGGCAGAGAGAGAGGGAGACACAGAATCCGAAGCAGGCTCCAGGCTCTGAGCTGTCAGCCCGACGCAGGGCTCGAACCCACAAATTGTGTGATCATGACCTGAGCCGAAGTCGGACGCTCAACCGACTGAGCCACCCAGGCGCCCCATGCCCTATTGGGGATTTGAAGCTTTATGTAGTCAAATCTGCCAGTCTTTTTTATGTCTTCTGAGTTTTCATCTCCTGTTTTTTTTCTTCTTTTTTCCACTTCCTGTTTCTAAAGGCTTTCCCACTGAAAGATTATTCAAAAAGATTCTCTATTTTTTTCTGATACTCTTAGTTCTTTACATTTAAATCTTTAATCTGGGAGAAATCTTCAAATGTGAGGTAGGGGTCCCATGTATTGTTTTCCAAATGGATAGGGATGTTACAAGTTGGCTTAAGGATAGGGAATCCCTACTGTATGTATCATGCAGCGCCCCGCCCCCCACCATGGGCACTCCTGACCACCCACTTCCCCTGTCTTTGAGGTGGTCCCATCAGAGCAGTGGGCACTGCATGGTCCCCAGGAGGGGCCCAGAGCAGACAAGTAAACAAGTCCCTTCATTTCCACCCCCAGGAACTTAGGAGGAAGATCCTGGTGAAGGGGAAGAAGCTACAGACCCTTGAGGAGGACCTCGAGGAAGAGGAAGAGGAGGAAGTGCTGGAGTCTCAACTGGAGGGAGAGCAGGAGGCTAAGCCAGAGCTGGAGGCCCAGTTTGAGTCTGAGCCCCAGGAGCTGAGCCCCCGCAGTAAGGACAAAAAGAAGGACAAGGTGGGCCAGGAGGGTGGTCTTTCCGCTCTAGCACTGGGTCGGTCTGTACCATAAGCTGAGTTCGTGTGTGGAGAGACTAGAGCCAAGCAAGGTGGAGAGCCAAGGAGCAAAACGCCCCTTACCCCCAGAAAACGAGGTGTAGGGATGGCACCACTATATATGGTCAGAGAGAGAGAGAGAGAGAGAGAGAGAGAGAGAGAGAGAGATTGCAGTGGCTTTCCAACTTCTTTGGGCCATGAAATCTTTTTCGAATGAAATCTTATACGGGTGCTCCGTATACAAAAGAGATAAATGTGGAGCTGTCCTAGGTGGAGCACCTATTTGGCTCTCTCCTGGGTCCCCCGCTGACTCCTGAGATATCTTTTTAAAATAACCATTTTTTAATGTTCATTTTTTGAGAGCAAGCAAGCTCAGTTCGGGGAGGGGCAAAAGAGAAAGACACAGAATCCAAAGCAGGCTTCAGGCTTTGAGCCATCAGAACAGAGCCTGACATGGGGCTTGACCCCACGAACCAAGAAATCATGACTTGAGCTGAAGTCAGATGCTTGACCGAGTCATCCAGGCGCCCCTCCTGAGACATCTTTGTACTAATTCTCAATCTTCTTAAAGGCCAGATTGAAAACCACTGGTGTGGGGAGAGCAGGGAGAGGAGAAGGAGGGAGGGAGGAAAGGAGGGAGGGAGGGAGAGAAAGAGGACAAAAACACGCTCTACTGTATTGGGTAAGTAGGGCTTAGTGGAGGGACGCCTGTGGCCTCATCTAAAATGAGCTTAGAGAAAGCTTCTTGGAAAAGGTGACTCTGAGAAGGGGCCGGAAATGACCAAAAAGAAGGAACAGAAAGTCAGGGAAGGCGAAAGCTTCAAGAAGGCTGTGCCAAGGTGGTCCAACTCCCTGTGGGGAAGGGGTGCCATTGGTGGGTCCGCCAAGATCCTGGTTTGAAGCCTGCATTTCCTTCTCATGCGCTTCCTTGACTTAGCTGACTAACTGCTGGCTTACCCTGTCCTCTCTGGGGCTGTGGTGTCTAACCTGCTACCATGTCCAGGGAAGGAAATGGGAATTCAGGAGACAAATGTAACGCTATTACTCTGGGACCCTCACATCCTTCCAGGTGTGACTTCCATGCCCATTTGCATACCTTGCATCTGTCTGGGTTTGACCAAAATTCACTATTGTTTTAAAAGATGAGAGGTAGGGAGGATGACACCCCTCTGCTTAAAAATCATTACAAACCTGTTGCCCAGAAAGTAACAGTAGAGCAGACCCTTTAAGCCCAGAAGCTGAAACCAGTCCCATCAGTGTATGTAGACTGCCTTTATTCCCATTCCCATCCCCAGGTTGTGATGTGTCCGCCGTTTTGTACGCCTATCTGTTGTCAGATTATGGTTCAGGCTCCTAGTTCCAAGCATGAGTCCCTTCTCTTTCCCAAGCAGGTGAGGCAGGAGGGGGAATGCAATGGGGAGGCAGTGGGCAGAGGCTCAGGCTGGGTGGGGAAATTCAGATCCTGGCCACCGGCCCCTTCCTCTCAGATCGCTGAGGGTTCAATTTCATCTTCCTATTTTCTCCTTTTCCAGAAATGCAAACCCATCATGTGTCCATCCCTCTCTGCCCTGGTTGTCTACTTGAAGGCCGTCTCATTCCACAGCTTCACTCACTCGAGGGAGCACTACCGCTTCTATGAGACATCATCTTTCTCTGAAACCAAGGCCAAGAGCCTCATCAAAGAGGCTGGTCAGGACCGAAAGGAAGGGCCAGGGAGGGAATTGGGATGAGTAGGGTCAGGCTGCTGGGCAGGCAGATGAGTCCCAAGAAAGAGGACAAAGGGACAAAGGAGAGATGAGGGAGCTACGAAACTCCTCAGAGTAGGCACAGGGACAGGAGTTATGAGTAGTGGGCTCATGGCTCCAGGGATAGGGAACCTGGGGAGACGGGTCAGGATGGAACAGAGAGGCATGGTGAAGCCTTCCGGAGCTGGCCTTGCAAGGTGCTGGGCACAAGAGTGAAGTACCTGGGGCCAGGGAAGTGGTGGAATCCACTCCATTGCCATCTCCCTACTATATCCCTTTTGCAGGCAATGCGTTTGTGCAGCACAACGCCTGGCAGTTAAGCCGTGTGTATCCCAGTGGCCTGAGGACAGATTCGTCCAACTACAACCCCCAGGAACTCTGGAATGCGGGTTGCCAGATGGGTGAGGGGGCAGCAGGGACAAGGAGGAGGGAGGGGAAGGGCCACAGGTGGCAAGAGGGCCGGGGAATGCTTGAAGTGTGCTAGGCTGAGAAAGATGCTAAGGGGGTGTTCCCAGCAGGCCCTCTTCTACCCAACACATTTCCTTACTCCCCTGAAAGAGGGCCTAGATGGTTCCTGAGATACATCCTTCCTTCCTATTCTGGGGCTCTCAGTGGCTATGAATGTGCAGACTGCGGGGCTGGAGATGGACATCTGTGATGGGCTCTTCCGCCAGAACGGTGGCTGTGGCTATGTGCTGAAGCCAGACTTCCTGCGTGACACCCAGAGTTCCTTCCACCCAGAGAGGCCCATCAGCCCTTTCAAAGCCCAGACCCTCCTAATCCAGGTACCTTGGAGAGGAGAAACTGTCAGGCAGAGCCTAGGGTAGCTGGGATAGAAGCAGGGGGAGGAGATGGCTGGGCCTGGTGGGAGCGTGATGGGTGAATTCCTCACGAGGCGGCACAGCCCAACTGTGAACAGTGTGGTCTTTGGGGCCAGTTGCCTCGGTTCAAGTCCGTTCACGGGCTGTGTATCTCTGGGCAGGTTCCTTAACCTCTGGCTCCTCACCTGCAGAATGGGGGTATGATACCACCCACCTCACAGGGTTGTTGTGATTAACATAAAGTGCCTACAACAATGTCTGGTGCAGAGTAAATGCAGGAAAGGGGTTGCTGACGTTAACATACCTGCTTCCAAACCTTGTTAAATTTCTACTTGGATGCATTTTAAATTGCAGGTAGATTACTAGAAGAGAATGTATTACCCAAATCCAGAAGCCGTAGCGCAAGGTCCTGTGTATCCCTGCCCCCCTCCCCTGGGTGTAAGAGTGAGCTGGAGCGGGGCTGGGAACAGGAACTATTGAGGTTCCAAGTCCTGCTTACAGGTGATCAGTGGTCAGCAACTCCCCAAGGAGGACATGACTAAAGAGAGGTCCATTGTGGATCCACTGGTGAGAGTTGAAATCTTCGGTGTCCGCCCAGACACAACCCGGCAAGAGACGAACTATGTGGAGAACAATGGTGAGACTGGGCAGTGCTGGGGGGAGAGGAGGAACATGGCCGTTTTCCTACCATGCTGCCCTCCATGAAGCACAGTCCTGGTCACCACCCCTCTCCCACCCCCAAGAGGAGCAGTGTAGAACGGGACAAAGAAGGGCTCGGACATCTTGGGTCTGAGTCCTGGCCCCTTACTTATAAGCTCCGACAGTGTGGGCAAATTGCTCACCCACTCTGGGCCTCCATTGCCTCACCTCGACTCCCTCACACTGATCGCTCTGAAAATCACAGTGGCCCGGGATGGGGTTAAAGAAAACTGCCAATGATCTGTCCCTTCACTCCCACCGTCTTTCACCCCCTCTTCAGGTTTTAATCCATACTGGGGGCAGACACTATGCTTCCAGGTCCTGGTGCCTGAACTGGCCCTGCTGCGTTTTGTGGTAAATGATTACAACTGGAAAACCCGACACGACTTTATTGGGCAGTACACACTTCCTTGGACCTGCATGCAACAAGGTGGGCCGGTCCCCCAAGCCCTGGCCAGCGGTCCAGCTCCGGCTCCCTTCCTAATGCTGTCCTCCTGCCCCTTTCCAGGCTACCGCCACATACACCTACTCTCCAAGGACGGCACCAGCCTCCATCCAGCCTCCATCTTTGTGCATATCTGCATCCGGGAAGGACTAGAGGGGGATGAATCCTAAGGCGGGCACTTCTTGGGAAGGGTGGGTGCGCTGGCTTGAGATGGTAAGAAAAACCTGGAAGGATGCTCCAGAAGGCAAACAGAGGTGGTAAAAACCAGGTTTTGGGTTGTGCATTCCTAAGCACAAAATTACCTCACCTTTCCTAACAAGCAAATCTAGGACCTGATCTTTCACTCTCTCTCTCTTCCCTTTCTTCGTTTTTCCACCTGTGGTATCTTTTCTGCCCCTTTCTTCGCATACTCTCCGCTGGACTTCCTTCCTCTTGCCACAGCCTCAATCCCATACCTCAGTCCCAAAGGATGAATCTCTTTCATCAACCCTGGCTCAAACGATGGTTGCCACCAGAAACCCAGGGAGGGGCTTGGAGCAGAGAAACACCAAGAGGCATTATCCCCTCCACACTAACTTCCTTAAAGCTCAGAGCCAAGGAAAGGATAGACCAATCCTCCAGATTCCCCAGGCAAAGGCTGGGGAAGGAGACCTGACCCCAAGACTACACGGACTCTTAAGAGAACACTGCACAGCCGAGTCCCCACTGGACTGCTCTTCCCTAGTCCCACTTGTATAAACAGAGCTTTTCTCCCCAGTTGTGCTTGAGTATGGTCTGTCACTGTCGGGCAAGAGGAAGTATGAAGGTTGGGAGACATTCAGGTAGACAGGTGGGCTAGGGAAAGGGTAGGAAAATAAGAAATTTCCAGGGGCCCCTGCATGTGCTACATAATGTAGAAAGGTTCATTAGTATAGCTTCTAAGGGCAAAAGGAGGAGACAAAGGGTATGTGATCCCAACCCTGCTGAGGTTTATAACTGGAATCATCCTGGTTTACATCTGTTGTCCCAGCATAATTACTAAAAGTACCCTTTCATTTTCCCAGTGTGTCCCAGTGTAGATGATTAATCATCCAGTCATTGTAAGGTCTGGATTAGAGATTCACACCAGCCCCCATTCCCCCAAGTCATCTGCATTTCACACTACCTTGTACTTTAACTCTAGTGTCGCTGCTGAGCCAGGCTGAGAAAAGATGCTGAAATAAACCTGCTTCTAGGAACAGGCTTAGTGGGGGGCAGTCCTCCCTCTATAGGTAGACCAAGGGACTTGGCAAGAAGGAGCAAGGTAGAGGCCAAGACAGGTTCAAGGACAGAGAGAAAACAGACCTGGCCCATTTCAGAATCACACAGTGAAAATGGAAGGAGACAAAGGAGAGGCAGAGGTCTGAGAGGGAACAGGGCAGATCAAGAGGACAACCTGGAAATGGTAAGTCAGGGACGTGGACGAGTCTATAAGCTAGTAATCACTCTGTTTAACATGCTTTAGAGAGCATCAGGCACAACAGCACATGCAGGTAGATACAACTGTTTTGAGGGCATTGAAAGAAAACAGACTTGACAGCAAGAAGAAAGGGGATGACAGAATGGGTAAAACCAGCATCTTAGAGCCAGGGACTTTGGGGGAGGGATGGTGAAGAAAGCAGGAACTCATGGGTTAAAAACACAGTGTGCCGCAACAGGAAATCAATTTGTGGTCCATGTTGCTCTTTTATATATATGGCCATCAACTTCAAAGTATTAGAGCCTGAGTCCCAGGAGGCCTGCAGCCCCCTCCCCGGGCGCCTCAAAGCTAGGCCCTCCTCTGGCCCTGAGCTCCAGGCTCGCTCTGCCTCCAGTCAGTCTGCACTGCACGTCTTGGACCACACCCTCCAAGAGGTGAGGTAGGCTCTCAGCCCTCTGGTCCAGTTGGAGGAGCAGCAGGAGCAGGGGGGCTGGGGTCCTCCAACTGCACGTCATGCAGGTGCACTGTGGGGGTGGTGGGGTCTTTGCCCACTCCTTGGTTTGGGTCGGCCTGGTCGGGGTGGTGCCTGCGCACATGCTTAACCACCTGGAACTTCTGCTTGGCCTTGTAGCTGCAGAGGCGGCAGAAGAAGGGGTGGCGGTCGGTGTGGGTGAGGGCGTGATGGCGCAGGCCGGCAGCCCAGCGGAAAGCACGGTGGCACACGTTGCACACATAGGGTTTGGCCTCGCTGTGCTTGCGGAGGTGGGTGCGCAGTAGGAAGCGGGTCTTGAAGGCCTTGCCACACTGCTCGCACATGAAGGCCCGGGCTTCCCGGTGTCGCGTCTCCTGGTGCACACGCAGCGCATCAGCCCGGTTGGTACAGTATTCACACTCGGGACACTGGTATGGCTTCAGTCCTGGGGGACAGGGCGAGGACAAGGAACAAATTACTGCTGAAGGGAGTCGAACAATGCTCAGTGCGCCGGAAGAGTCGCCGTGATCCCGGGACACAAAGAACACAAGCAGCATGGTGACTAACGACTGCATCTTTGGAATGTTCCAGTCTCCTCTGACATTTCTATGCCCTTCTCCCAAAACAGCCCCTTGTATAGAGCGGGTGCTCAATGGATGCTGATAACTGATTCCCAAGTAGCCACCTGACAGCAACGAATATTCACTCAAATATGACAGGGTTTCCAAATGGGAGATTCTAACCCCCTTTTGATCATGGGGTCCTCATGCAACTTGGAAATCCATTTAAATACAACTCCTTGCCCAACCCAAACAGGAAAATAAAATGTTTAAGAAGGAAGAGCTAGAGGCAAAAGAAGTGTCATTCATAGATGCAGAGTGCCTTGAAATGCATCTGGTTACTTCCTTTACATGAGGGGATCATACACAGTAATCACAAGCACGGCATCATTAAGTCTTTCCTGAGAAGCCATAGTTCATGGACTCCGTACCCAGAAGAAAAAAAAGAAGTTAAAACAAGTGAACCCTTCACATTCTCTTTGTTACCCATGACAGCCCATCGTGTCTGCAGGAACCAAGGAGACCTCCTTCAGTCACATGTTTGAGTTCTCAATGGGAGGTGGGTAACCTAGGGCCATGAAGCTTTTACACAGTGCAGACGCATAGGCTCCCAGGTTCACCTCTCTTCCGATTCTGATAGGTCTTCAGTGGGCAGGGAAGCTATTCTGGCCATTCAGCCTCCCTCCCACCTACCACCAATGTGAAAAACTGATGTGCGCCCTGAACCTGACTAAGGACAGCCACAACCTCAAGGAGGCTGGGTGTGCCAGAGAATGGGGGAACCCCTTGGGCCTGTGGAAACCGCACAGACTCACCTGTGTGCTTGGTCATGTGGTACTTGAGCTGGTTGACCCACTTGCACTTGTAGCCACAGTCAGGGCACAGATACTTGCGTTCTTCCTTGTGGATCCGCATATGGTACTGGAGGAGGGAAGAGCAGAGTATGCCCAGAAAATGCGTACCCTTGACACTCAAAGGATGTGCTCCCATCCCGGCCATACTTCTGTTACCAAGCAGGCTCCCCAGTCTGGCCATGTGGACACCAACCTAACCCACTGGGCCTACCTCTTGGTCTGCCCTATCTCAGCTCTGCCACTTGCTACCTGTGTCTTTGGGGGCTTAACCTCTACCTCACAGTTTATTAACCTGTGAGATAAACTGCAGAAGAAATAGCAAAAGCAACTCTATCTTGTGTTTTGGAAGGACTAAAATTAGTATCCAGCATACAATAAGTGCTCAATAAATGTTAGCCATTATCACGGAGATTACCACCCAACTATTACCTGCCTTCATCACATACCAAGCACGTGTGACGGAATTTTATCTCTGTAACAACTCTGTGAAGTATTCTCTTCCTTTTACACCCGAGGAATCTCAGGCTTGGAGAAGTTAGGGGGCTTCACGAAAGTCCCAGAGCTCATAGCTGCGAGTTGGGATCAGGGAAGTCCCCAGGGCCCCAACCTTACCTTGAGTCGAGAAGGGTCAGCACAGGCATAGGGACAGAGGTGACAGCGGTAGGGCTTTTCCCCGGTGTGGATGCGGCTGTGCCAGGTGATCTTCTGCCGGTTCTTGGTGCTGTAAGCACAGTCGGTGCACTTGTAGAGCCGGGTGCCCCCGTGGCCTTTCACGTGGTGGTCCAGCACGAGCTGATGGCGGCACGTAAAGTCACAAAAGGGGCAGCGCAGCGGGGGCTGGCTGGCACCTGCACCGCCCTCCGAGGCCGCTGCCGCCTCATGCTGTTCCAAGTAGTGCTTCACCAGGCCCGCCCGCTCCCGGGCAGCGAAGTCACAGAGCTGGCAGCGGTGGCTGAAATGCTGCTGTCTCCGGTGCTCATCCAGTGCCGGCCGGCTGGGGAAGGCCTCCTGGCAGGCCCCGCACTCCAGCCGCGGATGCTGTTTCCGGGTGTGTCCTCGCAGGCTGGCGGGGCTGGGGCACAGCAACCCACAGCGGGAGCAGTGCAGGGGGCCCTCGGTGGCCTCCGCAGGAGAGCCGGGGGCGGGGGGCGCAGGTTCAGGATGTCGGCGCAGGGCATGCTGCTTGAGTGCCGTCTCGGAACTGAACTGGGCCTCACACCGGGGGCAGGCAAAGGCAGGAGTGCCCCGGTGGCAACTGTTGACGTGGCGAGTGATGTCATGGCGAAGGTAGCCACTGTAGTCACAGAGGGGACAGAAGTGGGTGGGTGTTTTGTCATGTACCCTTAGCCGGTGCAAGCGCAGTTTTGAGTTGGTACCAAATGTCTGGGGACAGGAGCTGCAGGGGATGCGGCCAACACCTGTGTGTCGCGACTGGTGCGCCTCCAACCGGTACCGTCTGGTGGTGGAAAAGTCACAGAAGGGGCACTGGTGCGGCTTCACTCCCTCGTGCTTGAGCCGCCGGTGCTGCTGTAGGCACCGGCCCTGCTTACAGGTGAAGCCACAGTCCCCGCACTGCAGAGGGGGCCGGGGCCCGCGGGCGGGAGCCGTGCTAGGGTGCCTCCGCTTCTGGTGTAGCCTCAGGGCGGCAGCGGCGGCAGTGGTGAACGTGCAGAGGCCGCAGTGCAGCTCGCCGGACCCCTCGAGGGGGCAGCCTCGGGTCTGGTGAGTCCTCAGAGCCCGCTCCTGCTGGCAGCTGAAGGGACATGTGGGGCAGGAGAAGCGCGCCCCCTTCTGCTTTGGCACCGCAGTCGTGTCCCCATTCCCAGGGCTGCGCTCTGTGCTGCCGCTATTTAGGGGAGCGGAGCCTCCATCGCTCAGGAGGGATGCAACGGGCTGGGTCTGGGCGGCCCCCCGCTTTCCTCCCCCGCCACGTCCCCCGCGGCAGCCTTCGGCCACGTGAGAGGTAATGGAGGAGAGCCGAGAACAGAGGAACGTGCAGGAGTTGCAGTGAAACTTGCCCTGCTCGAAGTGGAACTTCTCAGGCGTCTCTGCGGGTGAGGGGTTTCCTGCAGGAGGGACTGCAGGGACACACAGTGTGCCAGGAGGCTCCTCTACTTCCGGCTCCCTGGGAGGCACAGAGGGAGCATCTTTTGGGAGCACCAGCTCTACTTCTAATGGCGCAGGTGGGGGCTTCCCACCTTCCGCATCCCCTGAGTCCTGGGTGCCCGGGGGTGGAGGACGCAGAGGGACGGGTGAACTTGGTCTGGGTAAGCCCTTGTTCTTTCTGAGCAGAACAGGGCACTTCTTCAGCAGGTGGGTGCTGAGGCCACGCTGTTGCTTGAAGCTAGCCCCACACTCAGGGCACAGCAGGGGCTCTCGGCGGCCCTGGCACCCAGTCCTGGAGTGCACACTCAGGGCCTTCTCCCGGCGGGTGATAAAAGGGCAGTGCGGGCAGCGGAAGGCCCGCCCCTCTCCCTGTATCACAACCATCTGAACCCGCCCCTCCAGCACCAGAGCCTCTGCTTGCTCTTTGTCCTGTCTCCGCAGGGCCTTGAGTAAGGACTCTGACTCCGGGAACTGGGGGAGGGGAGCGGTCTCAGCAGGCAGAGCTGCCTTGAAGGTTCCCACCCAGCTGTCAGGGGGCTCCTCTGAGGAAGGGGGGTTTCTGGGGCTTTCAGGGGCTGGCTTTTCCAGAACGGGCTCTTCTTCAGCATCCAAACCAGACGTCCCAGCACCTTCAAAGGTAGACAGCTCTGTCAAAGTTGCACCTGGCCCTTCCAGTCTCAGGGGCCCCGAGGGGTCCAGGGGCCTGAACTCCGCAGGGGCGGGTTCAGTGATCTCCTCAAGGGGCGGCTCAGCCACGGGCTCCAGCTCTACCCCCAGGGCCTCGAGGTGCAGCGTGCAGCCACCTTCATCTGCCTCGGCCGGACTGGGGCTGCTACCCAGGTCGTCCCCCCGCGGAACCTCGCTGCCAGCCGGTCTCCCGGCGCGGTCCTCCTCACCGGGCTCCGGCGGGGCCCGGTCCACCTTGGGGTCCACCACAGTCCCGGGGTCACGGTCTGGCGCCTCAGGCTGGGCAGACAGCTGGCTCGAGGGCTCTGAGTCTGGCGGGGGTGTCGGGCACTGCCTGGCCCCCTCCGGCTCCTGGCTGGCAGAGCGGAGCTGCCACACCTGGTCCCCGGGCACGTAGCCGTGGGCCTTGCGCTTGTGGAAGAAGAGGGTGGTGTTGCTGAAGGTGCGGTAGTCGCAGAGGGCACAGCGGAACTCCCGGAGGCGGGTGTGCTTGCAGTTCTCGTGGCTCAGCAGGGCCTGCTTGTGGCGGCTCTGGTAGCTGCAGTAGCGGCAGGGATAGAGCGGGGCCGGCGCGCCCGGGTGGTGCTGGGAGGCCATGTGCTTCTGCAGCTCATACTTCCGCTTGCAAGCGAAAGCACACACCTCACACATCAGGGACTTGCCCTGGTGGCGCAGCTTGTGGCTGCTCAGCTGGTCAGCCCGGTGGCAGCGGTACGAGCACTGGTTGCACTGGTATCTGGCGAGGAGGACAGGGGTGGGGGTGGGGGGCAAAATCACAATTATCGATCTCCCTTGACAGGTAAATGAGCACTTACTGTGGACAAGGCTCTACACTCGGTACTGTACACGCATCATTTATTCTTTTTTTCCACTGCCCTGTGACGTAGGTATCTATTTGCAAGTGAGGTCACTAAAGCACGGAAATTAATAACTTGCCTAAGGTTAAAAAGGAAGTGAAGGGCAGGGACAGCCTAGCTTCAGGGCCTGTGTTCCAACCCCTCCTCTGTATCGCTTCCCAAAGGGAAGAGAGCATAAATCAGCAACCCGCCGTGGACTCCGAAGGAGCTGACAGGGCTACAGCCTCATGGGGCAGGTTTCTGTGCCTAGGTCCCATTCGCCCGTGGAGGCATGGAAGCTAGGAGAAACCCCCTGGCCATCTGTGCCACAGCTCAGCGGGAAACATGCCTGGGTTGGGGTCACAGGTGCAGCCTCCCTACTTTCCCAGGACCGGACTCAGAACCCAAGGGACACCTTCGTGTGTAGGCCTGCACTCCCTCCCCTGAGCCCAGACAGCTCTCACCATGCACACTGGGCCACAGGCACAGAGGCCAGCTACAGGCAATGGAGCTGAGGCTAGAGGAGCAGAGAGGGACAATAGGAGGAGTCGCTCTGGGGCCAGGAGAGCAAGGTGAGTTCAAGAGGAGGCTAGCCTGGCATAAGGTCCTTGGGAACAGGGACGGAGGCATGCGTGTGCTCATACCTGAGGTCCCCTGCATGTTTCCGCATGTGCACACTGAGGTAGTGCTTCCACTTGGTGACATAGCCACACTCGGTGCACATATAATCCTTGGTGTTGGAGTGGGTCAGCATGTGCTTGGACAGGTAGCTCACGTCTCGGCACGTGAAGTCACACAGCTCACACTTGTGAGGTTTCTCGCCTTATGGGGGAGTGGGGGTGGGAGAGGGGAGAGGACACAGGTCAGACATGGACCGAGCGAGCACAGACCATCTTCCCCAGCAAGCTTGCCCTGATGCCAAGCAGAACGAAAGCTTCACGCGCGGCCCGCGGCGTGGTTCACAAGTCAGTGCTGCTCCCCAGCCCTCGCAGACGATTTCTCCACTCTGACACGGAGCAAGCCCCAGAGGAAAGTGAAGACCATGCTTTCCAAAACCAGCTTGGAAGTCTACCCTTGATTTGTTGTGGAGCTTGTTGGCACTGGCTCCACTTACCCTAGTTCCTTCCAGTTTTGTGGAAGAGGAGAAAAAAATCAGGCAATACAAGAAGTAGTTAAGAATTTGAACTCTGAAATCCGACACAGTTAACAAAGACGTCAATAGCCAACATGTATAGAATGCTCATTATGTACCAGGTCCCCTCGTACTGACTCCTCCCAACAGCCCCCGGAGGAGGACTGCCCCATTTTACAGAAAAAGAAGCCAAGGCAGAGAGAAACCACAGAGCTATCAAGTGGTGGTTCAGATCCCAGCTTACTACCGTATGGCTTTGGAGAGGTCATTTAACCCCTCCAAGTCTCAGTTTCCTTGGCTCCAAAGAGGGAGCAACAAAAATACTGACTGCTCATGGTTGACAGAAGATTAAATGAGATGTCCCAAAGTCCTCAGCAGTGCCCAGCAAGGACTCAAGGAAGAGCTGTCTGTGTAGTTGGTCAAGACCAGGTCCTTCAGGACCCTTCCCTGTGATCCCTGCCTACCCGCTCAGCCCATTTCCCCGCGGACAAAAGCAAGCAACGTGGTGGTCTGGCTCTGGTTCTGATACTAGCTGTGTGATCCTGAAACAGGCCATTTAAGTGTTCAGTTTCTCTTTTTCACCTGTCTTCCTTACAAGATTGTTATTATGAGTTAAATGAAGTAATCTATCTAAAAGAACTCTAAACTATAAAGCACCGTAGAGATGAAGATTTTAGGAAAGGCCGCAGAAAAACGAGGCTTGGTGACCAAAGCATGCGTAGAAATGACCTGTTCCAGGGAAACAATGGCTTTACCCCAAGCTACCTAAAAGCTGGCCTCCCAAAAATCTTTGATGAGATTTTTTTAATATCTTGTCAACCCACTGATGCTTGCCTAGAGAGCACAAATGGGGTGATGCTGTAGGAGGAAGCCTGATGTGGCTGTGTCACTCAAAGCATCAGCAATGCTGGTAACCAATTTAGACTCTGAGTCGGCTGCCAAGGCTACAACATATGTAGATGGTTCAGTCCCCTCGCCCCATCTCTCATAGCACACCTCAAAACTCAAATTGCAAAGGAAGGTATCTCCCCCCCCGTCTGGGTTTCTTCGCTCTAATAGGCTGGGTACTGACCCAGGCAAGCCTGACGAAGGGCAAGCAGAACTGGACGGGGCCTTAACGGTGAGACACAGCAGCACAGCAGTGAGAGCACAGTCTTTGGCTCAGTGGCTTAACCACCGTACTAGCTGAGTGACACTCGGCTTAAGGCTTGATTTATATCTAGGAAGACTGGGTCCAACAAGACAATGCACGCAAGGCCCTTCCTGTATCTTGTACACAGTAAAAGCTCACTTCTGCCGCCCCCTCCTCATCGCCACCCTTACGTTATGGGAAGCAGGGAAGCCAGCTCACCGGTGTGCAGCAGCATGTGGCGGATGAGCACCCTCTTGTGGGCGGTGGCAAAGCTGCACTCAGGGCACTGGTGGATCTTCTCGTGGGCGTGCATCTTGCCCACGTGGTCCTGGTAGGCCACCGGGTTGAAGGTGGCAAAGGGGCAGAAGGTGCAGCGCAGCTCTTCACTGCCGGGGTGGCCCTGCTTCTTGTGTTTGCGGAACAGGTGCTTATTGGAGCAGGCAAAGTCGCAGTGTGGGCAGTGGAAGGCGTAGTGGCTTTTGTGATGGGCCTCCATGGCTTCGGCCGTGGCGAAGAGCATGGGACAAGAGTGATGGCGGCACTCCACGGCCCGCACACCATGGGTCTCCTTCAGGTGCTTTATGAAGGCCTTGCGGTCGGGGGCCGTGTAGCCACAGCCTTCCTGAAAGCAGCGGAGGGGCAGCGGCTCTGCCGCCGCTGCCGCCGTGTGGCTCTTGAGGTGCTCTTTGAGGGCCTGGCTGAGGCGGAACTCCTCGCGGCACACGGGACAGGTGTAGGTGTCTGAGTAGAAGTTGGAGATGTCCTCGTGCATGCTGGCCATGTGGCGGTTGAGCGCGTTCCTCTCCACCGCACTGTAGTGGCACAGCGGGCAGCGGTGGGCTTTCTGGCCCAGCTCCCGCAGCAGATGGGTCTTGAGCTTGCTCTTGCTGGTGAAGAACTTCTGGCAGTTGGGGCACTGGAGGCTGGGGTCCGGGAAGTGCAGATGCAGGTGCTCCACCAGATGGGTCCGCTTCTTAAAGCAGCGCTTGCATTCTGGACACATGTGGGTCTTGAAGAGGGACTCGGTGCCAGAAGCCACATCCCCTGGGAGAGGGAAAGGCACAGAAGGTAGCTCAGCGGCTGGCCAGATAATGGGAGAACCACAATCTGCCCAGACACAAACATCGTGTGGCCTTTCCCGTTTCTCTCCAGGAAACCGAAACAGTAGCACTTCAAACACTGTGGTCTCAAAGAAGAGACGAGAAATTCAAGTATTGAAAGAAGCAATATCACAAGGATTTCTCAAGCCTTGTGGCAAACCTATTTGAAGTGCTTCACCCAGCCACCTACTGTTCCTAAGCCTTTGTCTAGAGCTGCTCGAGAGAACAATCCGGATGGACCATTCTTGTTCTTCCTTGTCCTCGTTCATGGAGGTAGGCAGTGGGATCAGCAGGGTTGGTTGGAAGGAAAAAAACCCCATGGAGTGTGGAGAAGGGAAGTGAAGAAGGTAAAGCACTCCCACTTCCTAACACTGGTTCACTGAGTTCTAGATCATAGAGAACTGGTCATAAATACAACCAGATCTTTTCTATTCCCTTGACAATAAATGTGCTCCCTGTGGGCTGGATGGGTTTCAAATGTTCTAGTGAGTTAGAAAACTGGGAAGTAGGGTTTCGGAAACAAAATCTCAGTGGGCCCAATGCCAGACATGTCAGGCTGCTGATCAATAACCTCTAGCATCTTTGTATGATGAACATCACCCTCTCCTTCCCTGCAAAAAAGCTTTCTGCCCAAGGAAAACCAGCCCAGGAGAGCAAACTCTATTTACCCCGGCTCTGTTTCTACAGTCTTTACTCATTTATCATTTTCCCACTAGACATGTCAAAGTGGAAGGGTAGGAACAAAGGGATATGAGTCAAAGCCCAGGAAACCAAACCCCAGAGCCTCAATGCCAGGCTCCCCTCAATCCATTCCGCCCCACCACCAGGAGGTTCAAGCCTAACCATGTCATTACCTTCTAACTGCTGAGCCCCCTGGGCTTTCTCTGGGGCTTTCTGGGAGTCCTTTAAGGTGCCATTCCCCTCTTCTTCCTCTACGTCCTCCTCGTCAGCTGACTCTCGCCTGGGCAAGGGCGTATCTGCTTGTTCTGAAGGCTCTCCCTCTCTACTGGGCAGTTTCGGAGCTGGAGACACATAACATTCGATGATGTCTATAGAAGCCAATGCCAGCAGTGAAGGCTTGGACTGCTCCTCTTACTGGCTGGCAGAATCACCCCCTCCCCATTTAGTGTAAGAGATCTCGGATTCTAAGTCTATACATTTATTATCACTCAAGACAAGGATAGGAAGACCAAGAGCTAAGCTGTCATTAATGCTCCAACCTAGAGTAAATCAAACCTCAGATAACACCATCCTCAGACCCCTGAAAGGTAAGAGCTTTGAGATCACTGCAGTGGGGGTAGGGGACTGAGAGGGACAGAATGGGTACAGAGCCCTTCCCTGGCTTGGGTTCCTAGGGCTAACGGCTGGTGGCTCAACGCAGGGTAACATAGTCTGTCCTCTTAACTGCTCTACTGAGAAGCCTAATCAGCAAGACAGGGTCACACCAATCCAGCCCTTCTATCCCTCAACAAAGGGAGATGCCTCAGGAAGGCAAAGATACAAGACTATTTCCCAGGAAAAAGGGGTCTTCTCTTTGGGAACAAAGCACCAACAGGTCTTAGCAAGCCTAAGTCTCTCAGCAGAATCCTGACCTTCCAGGCCTGGTTTCTCTATTTTCTCCTGCTCTTCTATCCACCCCATGCCCGTTTTTTTTTGTTGTTGTTGGTTTTTTGTTTGTTTATTTTTGTTGAGACTGAGAGGAGTAAGGATCAGTGAGGCTCCACCCTCCTAGAAGGTTTCTTTTTAAAAGAATCCCGGCTTCTCTGGCCCAATCCCACGTGCTCTAAAAAGAAGTCTACAGGTATTCTACCAGTGGCTACGGCCACAGATGAACACTTTAGCTTCTGCCCTCAGAAAGCTCTGAAATGGATCAAGAAAAGGATACTGGTTAAGTAACTTCAAGGCCACAGCACAGCTAAAGCCAAATATCACTCACTGTCATGGACAAAGACTTGCTCCTTGTCTTATATATTCTGACTGGTCCAGGGTTTCTAGATGCCTTCCACTGTCAGTCAGTAATACTGGCCTCCTGAGCCACTGCTCCACGATCCCTTGCATTCACATATGCATCATGGCACTGGAATCAACGGCCTGTCCTGTAAGACTGACCGTGGCTGCATTCCAGGCAAGGCACTGCTGGGCCTTTGGCCTCATACCTGGCAGCAGCTCCTGGGATGGAAGACCCTGAAGGGCAGACAGTTCTCCCTGTGTCCCGGCCCCATGGCTCCGCTGATGCTGCCGGAAGAGTTTGACGTTGGAGCCCACGAAGCTGCAATGGTTGCAGTGGAAAGGGTAGTGGGCCTGCCGGTGCAGCTCCATGCCCTGCTGGCTCCCAAAGAGCAGGGGGCAGCCCCGGAAAGAACAGGGCACGGGAACCGTGGCGTGGGCCTGCCTCAGGTGGTGCTGCAGACCCTTGCGATCTTCAGCGGAGAACACACAGCCAGACTCTGGGCAGGAGAAGATGTCGGGAGTGGCCCGGTGAATCTTGAAGTGGCTCTTCAGGGCCTGGGGTTGGGCAAACTCCTGTCTACACACAGGGCATGGCAGGGGGCTATCTGGTGGGCCCTGGCCCTGCAGAGGGCCAGAGAGAATGAGGTTGCCGGGGGTCAGCTCTACAGAGCATGGAAGGCTAGAGAGGCCCTGCATAGGCTGTATAAGGGTCTCAGTACACTGGTGCAGGGCCAGCAGAGTGGGCTCTGCGAAGCTCTGCTCACAGCGCTCACAGAAGTACACCTCCACCACCTTTACCAGGACACCTGCAGGCAGAGGACCGACAGAGAAAGGCACAGAATCAGATGGAATGAGACTCACAGGAGTTAGCTACTAGTAGAAAATGTAGGTGAATCTTTTAATATTAGTAGAGTGGAGATGGACCTTAAGTCTGGTTCTATCCCTGGACAGTAAGCTCCATAAGGTCAGGGACAGTCTATTTATTTGCACATACATTTGGATTCCCACTGTCAAGTGCTCGCTTCGGCAGCACATATACTAAAGTTGGATTCCGAGTATCTGGCCCAATATTTGGCACAAAATAGGTATTTAATATTTGCTAAATAAATACAACAAGCATTAACCAATCAGGAAAGCATAGGAAAAGGCAATACATTTTGCCCAAATGAAAAATTACGAACTTCCAAGAGAAGTAAACGACAATCTGCGGAAAACATCTACAGTATAAATGACAAAGTATTACTTTCACATTCTGTAAAGAGATTTTTCAAAGGCACAGTAATTTACAAAATGGAAAATATCCGTTTCCAAAAGACCCAAATCACGTTCACAGTAATCACTGCCATTTCTTAAGCAACGGGCAGGACCTTGACAAAGGTGTAGGAAACACTCACTTGGTGCTCCAGTTGCCCTACGAGAAGAGGGGCCTGGAGTTCTAAGGTTAAGGCCATGGTGCCTGTTAATGGTGGAACCAGGACTCAAGCCCAGGTCTGTGCCACGTCTACCCTGGGAATCCTTTTTTTTTTTTTTTTTTTATCATTTCTTTAAATAAAAGTTCATTGTGACAACTCAAATAACATAGATGTATATAAAGAAAAAATAACCCCCCCACACTCTCACACAAAATTTGGTGTATATTCTTATTCTTTCAGGCCTTTTTCAGTCATTTCTCTGCAATTTGCTTCCCCCCCCCCCCCACCGCTTGCTATATATATCAGATACTTTTTTTTCTGAGTACCTTTAGCTCTACCTTGTATTTTTTTTTTGTCCAGTCCAGAGTACTTCCTGGCATGAACAAGTCAAAATGAAGTCTTGCCCTTACTGATGGACATTTGGGTTATTTGCAATCATTATAAATAAAGCTGCTCGGGACATCCTTTTACCCCTGTCTCCTTGTGCATGTGTGTGAGTTTTCTATAGGACAGAGGCCTAGAAATGGGAATGACTGGGTCAGTTTAAAGTTTGTTATATAGGGGTGCCTGGGTGGCTCAGTCGGTTAAGCATCTTTAAATAACATTTATTTAAAGTAAATACACATTAAAAAAAATTAAAGTTCATTATATAAAATGACCTTCAAAAGATTATGCTAATTTATACACTCTATAAGCTATAAGGCAGTTACCTGTTTTCCTACCAACACTAAGCATTATAAAAAACATTTAATTTTTGCCATAGTTGAGAAGCAGTATGGGCATTTCATAACTGTTATTTTTTTTTAAGTTTTTTTTTTTTTAAGTTTTTTTTGGTTTTTTTTGTTTTTTAGTAATTTCTACACCCGACGTGGGGCTCAAACTCATGACCCCGATATCAAGAGTCGCATGCTCTGGGGCACCAGGTGGCTCAATCAGTTGAACGTCTGATTCTTGATTTAGGCTCAGGTCATGATCTCACTGTTTGTGGGTTCAAACCCCACATCAGTCTCTGCACAGAGCCTGCTTGGGATTCTTTCCCTCCCTCTCTGCCCTTCCCCCCATAGGATCGCTCTCTCCCTCTCAATAAATAAATACACTTAAAAAGAAAAAAAAAAGTCATCTGCTCTTCTGACTGAGCCAGCCAGGCACCCCTCATAATTATTTTTAACTGGAACTTATTTGTGTGTTAGTGAGATTATGCATCCTTATGGTTATTGACTATTTTTACTCTTCCTTATTGAAGTGCCTGTAGGTTTCTTTTTCCCTTTCTAAAAAAAAAAAAACCCCAAAAAACACCGTTTCTTTTTCTTATTTCATAGCTCTTTGAATTTTAAAGATATTAACTCTTCCTCATGTATTGCAAATGTTTTTCCCAGGTTTGTTCTTTGCCTATTACTTGTTTCATTACACAGAAGGTTAGAAATACTCTACGATCAAATTAGCTAATCTTTCCCAGTAGTTGCTGTCACTATACTACACTGCCAAGGGAAGTTGTGACAGCCATAGCTGGAGGATGGCAGTTAACAGCAGGGAAGTTACCTAAAAATAAGAAGTTGTAGATATGGGAAGAATAGAGGGGAGAGTCTTTTTTCTAGAATAAATATAAACGTTCAACTCCCACTCTTGACAACATGCCTCGGATGAGTTAAGTAAGTTATACACAAGAAACTAGGGCAAGGAAATACCAGATTACCTCTGGGAAGCCCTGCCAAGCCCAGGGTGGTGGAGGCGCTGGGCCTGTTGCCTAATCCCTGGCTGCAGTTCCCGAGTGGGAGGGTCAATATGGGGGAAAAACTCCCCGAGGGCTATAGGAGTAAGGATTGGGCAGAGGTGTCAGAAAGGTCTTCCCTTCTGGACTGCTGCCTAGCAGACTTGAAGCCCTCACAGGGATAGACTCTGCCAAGAGCTCAGTACCAGGTTGTGAACCACCTTGCCAGCCTTCAATCAACATTCACCAACTGCAAATCAAATTACAACATCTCTAAGAATAAAAATGTTACCTTGTGTTCTCATCACATTTATATAGAAGGGTCAAAAATAGCACAGACAAAACCTCAGGGCTGACTGTCCCACTGGCCTGGTAGCAACTATGTTTGTACCTGGGGGCTCTCCAGGAGCACCTGGGGACAGGTTTCCAGCTACTGCTTCCACAATGATCTCCATGTTCCCTGTGTCCTCTTCAGTTGCTGTGGACTCTACCAGCAGGCAGCCTGGGTCAGCAGGCAAAGGTGTGGGATTCCCAGCAGGACAGGGGCTCTGGACAGGCTCCAGGATTCCACGGTTAGACAGAGATGGGGGGATCAGCAATAGCTCAGGGCACAGTCCATCCATCTCCCCAGTGCTGTCGGTTGGCTGTGGGTCCAACACGGGGTCTGTCATCACCACTGACCGGTGTCCTGTGGTTTTTATGTGCTGATAAGCCAATCAGAAGAGAACCCAAACAAAATATAGTTAGAGATCTCACTTTCTTCCCAGCTGATGTGGGTGCACGGCCCAGTGCCTGCCCACTTAGGCATTTCCTTGCATGGCAGCATGCCACACCTAGTTAACCTAGAAGTTTTTACAACAATGTTCAGAACGAGAAGTATACAAATGTTAATAGGGATCAATATTAGAAGAGAGCCAACAAGTTTTGGCCAATATACTAAAGACTGAAGGTTAAGTTTCTTGGATCTAAGTAACCCTGGTGAAATCATAAAGCAATCTGGGTCCCAGTTTTCTTATCTGCAACAAAACTTGGGCCAAGGGATCTCAGATGTCCCTTCCCCGCTTAACATGTTATGATCTCACTACTCCTCTGTATGGGTATAAGGCCCTTCCTTCATGACCTGGCCCCTGCTGACCTCTCCAGACTCATCTACCACCTCTCCCCTCAACAGATCTCTGATCCAGTCATACCAATGAGTTGCCATTCTCCAGGCTCAACAACTTCTCTTTTGTTCCCATACCCTCACACATGCCTCTCTCTCTCTCTCTCTGGGCTTGATGGGCCATTTCCCTTTCTCCATCTCTCGTCTGGCTAACCAACTCTTCACTGTCCTTAAGAATCTGCACAAATGTCACTTCTGCTGTGAAGACTTCCTGACACTGTTTATGTAAGTTACTCTCTCTGGGGTCCTCAGGGCCTTGTACCTTGTACCTAACTCTATCAGAAACTGTCACACTGCACTGTTGTTTAGCTATCAGTCTCCCTCCCTAGACTTAGAGCTTTCTGAGTGCAACTGACTGACTTATCACTTCACTGAACACAAACCACAACAATCTATGCAAGTAAGACAAATGAGATTCTAGTGGAAAACCGCAGACATGGAGATGCATCAGAGGGAAGCTAGGTCTGCTACAAAGATAAACCAGTGGTTCCTTACATATGAAGGAACACACCTGGAGAAATTTCAAACTCATTGACTATGGCCTCATATTGAAAACACTAGAACACAACTGAGAAATGAATACCAACTAAATTGCATATCCTGTTACACACGGCTAAAATTAGCGTAAGGTGAAGAATAAGTAATGTATGACAGTAATTACTCCATGAAATTGAGTCATGGAGGTCAAGTAAGGGCCTTAGGGATAGGAAATCAGGTTGCAGGTGTGAATCCTGCAACTCAAAACCTCAGATCGGGGGATTCGGAAGGTAGCTGGGAAGTGCATTTCCACGGTCAGAGGATTCTCTGGAAACCACAGCCTCCGCTCACAGAATTTTATCGCTGCTCTGCGGGGAGCCAAGGAGGACACAGTGCCTTCTAGATCAAGAACCTGAAAACCTGAACCTTCAGCGGCTGGAAAGCGGGTGAGGTGGGAGAGAGGCGGGCACAAGAGGAGAAATGAGCACATCTTTGGGGCAGAGGCAGTGAGCAAGAAAAGGGACAAATTAATGCAGAGAGAAGGGCTGGGGAAAGAATGTGACCCGGCGTGGGGACAAAGGCACCCGGGTTTCCATGTTTCTTTGGGCTCTGACTCACCGCGTGGCCTCTGACAGATACAGTCACCTCGCTTCCCAGGGCCTCAGCTTTCCTATCTGTAAAGTGGAGGTGATGACAGCGTCCACATCGTTGGGCGGGAGCGGCAATCACAAGAGCCAGCAAATGGGAAAGCCGTTTTGTGACCTGCAAAGCTTGGGATGGAGCATCGTCATGATTATGGTCCTGAGGAGAGGCAGCGGGCAACCGGGTGGGATCCAAAGCAGTGACGCGGCTGAGGCACCGGGACGGCTGCTGTGATACGCCGGGGCCCCGACCGTCGGCGTGCTTCTTTCAGCACCTCCTGCAGGGGGTTCCCACCGCCCAGGCCCACCCTCATCCTGGGGTTCGAGAAACTTTTGCCTCCGGCCCGCTCCACAAACACTCCCTACTAGTTTCCGCCCTGCAGCCACTAACTCACCTCCCGGGCCAAGGCCGGCAGGAGCTGTGTCTCTCTATGGTTCACCAGCTGCTGGAGCGGCCTCCCGGGACTCCTTTTGTGCGACCGCCTCCGGCCCAGCCGCCTCTAGGACTTCGGGCCGATGGAGGCCGCTCTCTCTTCCTCTCGTCGGCTGGCGGTGTACTCTATGGTTTTCTCCGGCGTTTTCCCTTTGCCCCTTTTCCCAGCCTAGCGGCCCAAGGAGTACCATCGAGAGTTGTGGGGCAGAGTGGCACGGCCCGCTAGGTGGGTGTGGCGGGAAGTAGGTGAAGGAACGCCGGGGCGGGGCCGAGCGGCGCGTCCCTGGAGTGCCGGGGGCTGAAACCATCGAGAGGGAGGGCCAGAGAGTCATGGCGGTAAGGGGGCGGAGTGAGGGGTTACTCCGAGCCACGCTGCTGGAGGCGCGAGCTGGGGTGTGGAAAGGGTTCGGGAAGGGGCTCCTGGGCGTCAGACAAGGGCCGGGAGGGGGAAGGGCTTTGTCTGTGGCCTTCCACGCATAAGTATTTTGGCATTCTGGATTCTACTCTGAGCCTCAGCCGTGGTCTCGGCTGTCAGTTCACCGTCCCGCGTGCCTCGCGCACAGCAAAGTGGCAGGGGTCGGGAAGGTGTGCTAGAAACGATGTGACTTCCAATCCCTCGGGACCTTACAATCTAAAATTAGACTGGGTCACGTTTTATTGGGGGAGAATTCGGGGAAAATGTCCGTGGAGGAAGCAGCAAATGGACAGGTGTTAAATTGGGGGAGAAGGAAGAGTCAATTAGAATGGGCATTCCGAGTAGAGACCTGCCTGAGCAGAATTATACAACAGAGATTATTAGGCGCTAAGCAATGAAAGATAGGTAGGCCCTGTGTTGTGAAGGGTTTTGAGTACCAGGCAGAGGAGTTTTTACCTAATTCAGAGATCTGTTCAGAACAAGCCATTGGATTGAAGCAGACTGTATGAAGAAAGATCTGGATCCCTGTGTAGCAATTTGGTACGCCAAAGCCAGAGGTGGAGGCCCATTAAGATGACGTTTTAAGAACTAAAGAGACAGTTTAGTCGTGAGGTAATAAAGGCTAACTAAACAGGACATTAGGAACTGAGCGTGTAAAGGAGAGGATATTTGAAGGGTATTACTCATGGTGGTAAGGCATGGGGTTACTGACAGGTCAGTGGAAGAGAGTAGCTTCATCCTCTGTTAACTCTGGGCAGTGGGCCCCTTTCTATCTCAGCTAGTCCCAGGGACCACAAAAATTCTGCCCATTATCCTGATGAGAAGATGGTTACATTGTTCTCTCATGTTTAAGGAATCTTTAGACCTCGTCCTCTGGCAGGAAATTGAACTATGAACAGGATAATGAAGGGCAAAATGGGAAGAGGGGCCTGAAGTCTCAGCCCTTGCATTCCAGCAGGACCTCCATCCCACAAAGGGAGGATATGGAAACACACAGTAGAACTGACCTGTCCTTCCTGCACCTGGCCTCTGTGGGAAGAAGGGATGAGGGTGACGAGGAATTGCAGAGTCCTTTCTAAACTAATCTGCTTTGTCCCATCTCCACTGCTCTCCACCCCCAGGTTTGAAAATGCGTCAGAGCCTGTAAGGTTCAGTGTTTCCCTCTCAAGATGCCCCTTTCAGACTTTATTCTGGCCCTGAAGGACAATCCCTACTTTGGGGCTGGATTTGGGCTTGTGGGTGTGGGCACAGCCCTGGCCCTGGCCCGGAAGGGTGCCCAGCTGGGCTTGGTGGCATTCCGGCGCCATTACATGATCACACTGGAAGTCCCTGCTCGAGACCGAAGCTATGCCTGGTTGCTTAGCTGGCTCACCCGCCACAGTACCCGTACTCAGCATCTCAGTGTTGAGACTTCATACCTTCAGCATGAGAGTGGGCGCATCTCCACTAAGTTTGAATTTGTCCCCAGCCCTGGAAACCACTTTATCTGGTAAGGTTGGGAGCCAGGGAGGGCTCTAAGAGTAGAAAAGGAGAATGAGGGGAGCTGGATTTGACCCCCCATTCATTCACCTCATTGTGACCATTTTTATTCAGGTACCAAGGGAAATGGATCCGAGTGGAACGAAGCCGAGAGATGCAGATGATAGACCTGCAGACAGGGACTCCTTGGGAATCTGTCACCTTCACAGCTCTGGGCACTGACCGAAAGGTTTTCTTCAACATCCTGGAGGAAGGTGTGGGATAGCACGGGCTGCCTTTATGGCGAGGGGGGTGGAGGGGCAAGTTGCAAGAATAGGGGCATATGACGTCAGAGGAAGAGAAGCTTGGAGAGGAGGATCTTAGCCCATGGGACCAGAGGGAAGCTGTTTTGGCACAGGTCTGCCTAATAGCATGGCAAAGACGAATTACTGGCTTCGTCTTATTTCCTCCTCTTAGCTCGAGAGCTAGCCTTGCAGCAGGAGGAAGGGAAGACGGTGATGTACACAGCCATGGGCTCCGAATGGCGCCCTTTTGGCTATCCACGCCGACGGCGGCCACTGAGTTCTGTGGTTCTAGAACAGGGTCTGGCTAACCGAATCGTCCGAGACATCCGGGAATTCATCGATAACCCCAAGTGGTACACTGACAGAGGTGAGAAGCCGCTGGGGTCTTGGCCAGGCTATTTTTGATGTGGTGCTATAGTAAGGGAAAACAGGCTGGTCTCTGTGGTCATATGGGGTGACTATGAAGCTCTAGCTTAATTCCCAGAGATGAAAGTTGGCCCCTAGGGTTAATTTCTTCCAGTACTGAGGTCATCAGGCCACTAGGGGGCAGGGTTGGTAATGAATGTGGACATTTGAAGTAGAGTACTTGAATTCATTTTAGGTCCTGATCATCTTGGCTGTATTCCTAGGCATTCCCTACAGACGTGGCTACCTGCTTTATGGGCCCCCTGGTTGCGGAAAAAGCAGTTTTATGTGAGTAGTGTCACATTTTCTCTTAATCCTTAAACTGGAGAAAAACTGAGCTGTGGGGTTGGAAAGGGAATTAAATGTGGAGACGCGGGAATATGATACACGTGGGACATGAGATGCCTTAAGATGGGGTGATAGAAGGGTTAGGTCTCTGAGACCCCACCCGTTATGGGGAGGACAAGTATTTGGGCCCAAGGACTGATTCCAGGTTGCCTGCCTGCTGTCATCCTGTCCTCCATAGCACAGCCCTGGCCGGGGAACTGGAGCACAGCATCTGCCTGCTGAGTCTCACGGACTCCAGCCTCTCCGATGACCGGCTCAACCACCTGCTGAGCGTGGCCCCGCAGCAGAGCCTGGTGCTCCTGGAAGATGTGGATGCAGCCTTTCTTAGCCGGGACCTAGCTGCAGAGAGTAAGTGAGGGGAGCTGAGGAAACGGGGAGCATTTCTAAGGGACGGTAAATGAGGTACAGGAGTGAGGAGCAGTGGAAGAAAGTGGAAATCCAGAGGGCTGATGGAGGACGCCTGAGTTGGCAACGAGTTCACAAGAGTCACTGATAAGTAGGGGAACGTGGTAGGGAGTAGAAGGTTTGAGTAGGGTTATGATCATCCACGCCTCTTTATCTCTGCCTTCCTCTAGACCCAGTCAAGTACCAAGGTCTAGGTCGTCTCACCTTCAGTGGACTACTCAATGCCTTGGATGGTGTGGCTTCCACTGAGGCACGCATTGTGTTCATGACCACCAACCATGTTGACAGGTAAGAAGGGATGAGGCAATCTGAGACTGTGAGGCAGGACTCCCTGCCCCCTCGGTGCCTTGGGAGATCAGGAGGTTCGGAGAAACCATCATTTTAGGGGGTAGCAGTGGTACTTGTGCCTGTGATCCTGCTTTTGCTGCTCTTAGGCTGGACCCTGCACTGATCCGCCCTGGACGAGTAGACATGAAGGAGTACGTGGGCTACTGCTCACACTGGCAGCTGACTCAGATGTTCCAGAGGTTCTATCCAGGGCAAGCACCTTCCCTGGCCGAGGCGTTTGCAGAACGCGTCCTTCAAGTTACAACTCAGATCAGTCCTGCCCAGGTCCAGGGCTACTTCATGCTGTATAAAAATGACCCTGCAGGGGCAGTTCATAATGCCGAGTCTCTGAGGACGTGACAGGCTGGCCATGCTCAGCTCTTCTCTAGCTCAATAAACACCTGCCACACCGCTCTGGTCTCTGACCCCCTTCCTACCTCCCTGTATTGGTACTTGAATAAAAAGCAAGGACCTTCAGGCATCCAGCATACACAAGTGTTGGGGCATAAGCTAGAACAAAGCAGAAAGAAAAGATACTATGGCAATCAGGGAAGTAGAGTCTTCCATTTAAAAGGCATTCAATTAAAAAGAATGCATATGCATAAAAATGTGTGTGTGTGTGTGTGTGTGTGTGTGTGTGTGTGTGTACGTAGTATATATATGTTATGTTCCCATATATTCTGCTTAAATGCTGGCTGGCCTCTACTAGTTTTCCTGAAGCTCACACTAGCGGAGACATCAGACCTGCCTTTACTCAGACCCTGATCTCTTGGGAAAACAGACTTTAGAGCAAAGTTAGGGCTATTCTGTCACATTCCAGTCTTGCCAGGAAGTCAGAAAAAGCCATACTGCACAAGCTAGGCGCTACTAAACAAAGAAGCCAAACAAGGCCAGATCTCTTTATTGCCCCCTGCCGCCCCAAATCCCTGTCCCCCCACAGTACTGCTAGGAACCATCCTCAGACTCCAGGCTCAGGGGCTCCCTTCGAGTACCAGGACGATAGGCTCCCCGACCCCGAGGCAGGCGGGGGTAGGAAGAGCCCGGAGTCCGACCCTTGGAGCGCTCCCAGCGAGCACAGTCCCGAGTCCTGCGGGATGGGGGACCCTGCCAAGTGCCAGGCCCCTTCTCTTGGGGAGGACCTTCAACCCCTTGGCTACAGGGTTCTGGCTTTAGGTCCATGGGCTCCTTGAGGGGCCCCTCGGGAGGTGGCAGTTCCTGGGTGTCATTGGTACCTTTGTGGGCATTGCACTCCCCTCCCTTTAGGTGCCTCCGTTCAGGCTGTCTCCAGGGGCCTCGACCGGCCCGGGGAGGATCTAGCATAGTTTTCGGGGTCTCGCCCAACCTTTGCTGATTTGGCCCAGCCCCTGGAATCTTCTCACACGTGTGCTGGGAGGCCACAGGCAGAGGAGCTGATAGGTTGGGTTGGGCAGTTGATGAGGTGGACAGTTCTGTGTCAAGGGCACTGGGTGGGTGGGATCCTCTGGAGGCATCTACAGCTGACTCTGGTTCCAAAGGGGCAGGAGGCTAGAAAGAAGTGAGCAGATACAGTGAGGGAGATGCAGTTCCCCAAAGCAGGGAACTGCAGGCCCCTTGCTCACTACTGGAGCTGACCACCATCAGGGTAGAAGAGAGCTCACCCTCAGGGCCACTGTGGCAGACGCGTGCTGGTGGGAAGGTAGGTGGCATTAAGTGAGGAATGAGAAAGCCTTTCCTCACCTGCTGGAGGCTGATGAAGTACCGATTACGCTCAGCCTCAAGGTCGATGATACCCCCCCGCTCCTGCTGCCTTTGGTAGAGCCGCTTGCGCTCTTCTTGCTGGCGCAAGCTCTCTGCGTTAGGCTGGTACAGCTCCTAGATGGAAGCGAGCAGAATGACAAGGAGGAAAAAATAAACAGTAGAAGGCAGACTTGAACCCCTGCTCTTTCAGGATTGCCTTAGGAAATCTGCACAAGGTTCCTTTTTTCTCTGAGAGATAGAGGGGATGCGAGCTAGAGAGAGGCAGAGAGGATCCCAAGCGGCTCCACACTCAATGCAGTGCCCTGATTAAGGGCTCAATCCCATGACCCTGGGACCGTGACCTGAGCTGAAATCAGGAGCCAGGTGCTCAACCGGCTGAGCCTGTTGCCGAGCCTGTTGCACCCCCTGTAGAAGGTTCTTGGGCTTGTCGCTCAGATGGGGCTCCCAAAGTCTTAGCCTAGTGGGGGCTACGGCTCTGCAGAGAGGTCCCAGGCTGGTCAAGCCCAATTCCCAAGATCCCATTCGAAGCAGACAAGATGCCATCCCTCCCTCCTTGGAGAATGCCATTATTTCTGGCTCAGATAAGAAGGGGGTTCCCTTACCATGGGCTGTTGAGGTTCAGGGGCTGCTTTCAGTGAGGCAAGATCATACACGAGGGGCTCCCTGCACACCGGACACTGCACACCGACTGCCTTCTAAAAACAGAGGAGCAATCAGAGCCCTGCTTCACAGCCCATGGTGCTCGCCAGCTGCCTAACCCAGTCAGCCAGCCTAATCCACACGGGGCTGGGACCAAGGGCAGAGGTACACCGTTCAGTAGAGAAGGATAGGACAGGAGTCGTCTCCCCAGATGGAGATGTGGGAACTCTCTGAAACTATAGCAGTACATTGATATGTTTAAAAGAATGCCCTTTTTTTCTGGACAGAGGTGAGCTTTCATTAATCTCAAAGGTATCTGTGACCCTAAAAAGGTGAAGAGCCCCTGGAGTGGAGAGACAGAAAGGGTGTGACGTGGGGGGTCAGGTGGGAGCAGGGGCTGGGGAGCTGACCTGCTTGGTTGCGGCATGCTGTCGTTCCTGCTCTTGTCCTTGTGCCTGGAGCTCATGCTCCATGTGCTGAATATACCGAGCAAGGCAGTGGCAGTGGAAGTAGTGGTAACAGGGGGTTTTGGTAAAGGCCTCCTTCTCCTGAAGGCAGGACAGACATCCAGCATGACATCAGAGCTCTCATGAGCCCTCCACTGCCTGTCCCAAGCAGACCCCAGGTCCCAAGAGAGAAACCCACCTGGAAACCGTACAGGCAGATGACACACTGGCCATGGGGGATGTTGTTATCTGTGAGAATTTCCTTCCCTTTCTGAAAGGAGAGAAGACACTGTTCAAACAGGGAGGCAGGGGCAAGAACTGTGAACAAAGCCTGTCTATTATTCCCAGGAGTGACTGGAGGGACTGTCTCCTACCAAGTCAATGTTACTTTGTGTTCATGCGTTTCTGTCTTGGTGAGGAAGGGAGGATTCACCAAGGGAGGAATCAATCCTCCGTGGCCCCGCCCATCCCCCAGAATCTACCCAGCTGCAAAATCCAATTTCATTATTTTTCCACTCATTAAATCACTTTTAATATGTCTCGGGGATGAAAGTAATACACCTTCAGAGAACAAAATGTTCAATTAAAACGTATCTTCTGGGAGGTGTTCCTAGGTTAAACCCCTCTGAGTATCACTCCCACCCAAAAGTCTGTTCTGGAGTCAGCCTTCGGAAAGAAAGTCAAAGCATGGACAACCCAAACAGACAGAGAACTCAGGCATCAAGTTAGGCAATGAACCAACACATCTGCACTGCTGTCTGAATAGCTAATACTCTGGAATTCTGCAAAGTTCAAAGTGGCATTATGGAGGCCGGGCTCAGGAGCGCTACAATGGTCTAAGCCCACTCTCTGACTCTGGGCCGCCCACCTTCATTCTCTTCTAAACATTTTTTCTCAAAACTCGAAGTTAAGGAAAACAAGACTGTACTTATTGTGTGTTTTTAATCTCAAGCAACAGAAATTATCTGCGTATGTGAACGTGTAGCTCTATGTGTTCCCTGTGTGTTGTTAATTTCATCGGGGTAGAAACTCTGAACCATGATTTACTCAGTCAGTTCCAAGGGTAGGTGAGCCTTCAAATGTTCATTTGTGGCTAGATCCTCTAAGCAAGGCCCCTATCTCTTGCTACTTTCAGCCACCAATGCCAAGCGAATGCACTGAAATGGAATAAAAAAATCCAAGTTAAAGAGAAAAAGTAATTTTCAAGATACTGGCATAGGCAACTTGGGGAAGCTACAGAACTGTCGTTTTTTTTGGGGGGGGTATTCTCAGAAACAGAAGAAAACCTTATTTTTCTGGATTTAGGCCTTACCTAAACAAGGACTAAATTAATGACTCCAGACATATTTAAGATTCTAGGCCCGTTACCTCCCTTGAGAGAAACTGCTCTAGCAGTTTCCCAAGCCAGCACACCTCTTACCTCGATGAGTTCATAGAGCATAGCAGTACCCAGCCCAGCATTGGCCACATGGCTCAGTGCCTGCGAAATCCTAAAAAGGGCAAAGCAAACATTAGGCCTGCCCCTTCCCCTCACCAGACTGAGCTGTATCTCCTCTTCCCTCCTCTGAACTGTCCAACTTACTTGTGGATCTGTTCATCTGAGAGTCCTCGGGGGTTACGGATAGAGATCTGTGGCACCTCATTGGGGTACTAGTGGGAGAGAATAACAAGTTACTGCTAAAGCACTCCACCTCAGGGTCTCTCCCCTTCCTCTCTTTGCTACCATAAAGTAGGGGCCTCACCTGTGCTGGGACCTGAAGCACCAGAGTGAAGCAGACATACTGTGAATCCTGATCTTCTGCCGTGGCAGGGTGCAGGGTAATGTAGATTTCCCATGGTGAAGATCTGCAAATGGATAAAGTGGGGACCTGGGATGTGACTAGGCAGGAGTTTGAGGACTGGGGAAAATGGAGGTGAGACAGTAAAGTGGGTGGAGGAAGTGAGCACTGGGCTCTTTCTTTTGGAGATTAAAGGAATAGTCTTTGTCTCCAGGAGAGCAACATTTTCTCTGGATCAAGGCTCACGGATTCTCCACGGAATCCTCTCACTACTAAGGGGACTCCTGCCCACCTCTAGTTGAATACGTACCTTCCATTTCCTTTAACCACCTGTAGTTCATCCAGATAGATAGACTCTAACACCTCGACTTCAGAGGGAAGTACCCTAGAGAGACAGGGGGAGATTGACTCACCATTACAGCTCTCCCTGTTAAAGCCTGCTAAAGCCAATGAAGGCTGGCTTTGTAGAAAACTGGCACTCTACCTGAGTGCATTCTCTTGCTAACCTCCATAAAAATGGGGGAAATATATTTTAAGCTGTCAAGTGGCCAGAAAGGAAGCATGGAAGTTATCCTGTCAACAGTTGAGGAAATGGATTCCCAGGAAGGTGAAATAACTAGCTCAAATATCAAAGTTTAACAGAGGCAGAACTAGAACCAGAGCCAGGTTCCCTGACCTCCTTTTTAAGTTCCATCGCACTGTTGATTGGCCATCTATCTGACCCAGAAATATCACATCCATTGATTACCAATACCGCTCCTGGATTTCCCTACACCACTGTTCACATGGGTCCCAGTGTCTACACATACTGCCAGTATCAGTCACCCTAAGCCTATTCAAAAAGAGATACCAAGAAAAAGAGATAAAGGCCATGATACAAAAGAGCCACCAACTTTGGAGTAACAGGTACCAGTCACTTACCAGTTACATGATCTGAGTAATTATCTCTGTAAGCTTGAGTCAACCTACCATATATAATACCACCTACTCTCTAGGGTTAGAGAATAAAAGGTTATTTATGTAAAATATGTAATAATATCTTGGCCACAGTAGCTAGTCTATGTCCTCTTTTCTCCTATTGGTATATAACTTTCTCCCTTAAAAGGAAAGAAGGAAGGATGTAGTTAATATTCAATGTATTCATGACCCTTGTTGTTTGGCTGATCTAGATCAACCTGTTTAGGTCAGGATCTGGTGGTCAAATGTAAATGAGAGGACATACATATTTAATCCTAGAAACAGCAGTTGAAATGCCATTGAAGATGAGTGGCTGGGTTGAGTCCGTAGCTCTACCCAGGCAATGCATGTAAAAATGCATTCTTGGTTTCCTTTCTATAGTTATCGTTCCCTCTTCATCAAGAGCAGGTCTGCCCTAGCATGACCTATATATTACTGGCTCTCAAACTTTCTTTTTAAGTCTTAGAGGCCTCAAAATACAAAATAGGTAACAGTGGAGTACTTCGGTTGACATGAGTGTGGGAGTCTCAGAGCATCACAAGCCAGCTGTGCAACCACTGCTACCCTTTCCATGGCTCAAAGTGTCTCCTCCAAATCTTAAAGTTCTCCTGAAGAGGGTTGAAAAACCATGAGCCTAGATGGTCTCAATAAAGGCCAACACAGGCTGGGCTCCCTGAACCAATGAAACACTGACGTGTAACCTCCATTAAGAGGCCCTTCAATACTTCACCCCACCATAGCTGTGACTTGCCCTGGATGTGAGGGATGGGATGGGATGGTGGTAAGGTGGTGGCCAAAAAAAGGGCAGGGAGATTATAAGAGTGCTAGTCCTAAAAACATAAGATTTGGAGTCAGATAACTTGGATTCCTAGTCATAACTATGTACCTTTTTAGCAAATCGATTTGCCTCTTCAGGCCTCATCTAGTCCCACTAGATGCCCCATCTAGTGCCCACACCTCAGTTATTAATGAAAAGAAGGCTTTTATATAGGTTACAAATCCATCGTGATCCTCTCAACTATTCTATGAGGTAGATGCCACACCCACTTTTTTACATCTGAGGACACTGACTCACAGAAGCTAGGTGGCCTGGTTAGCATCACCCAGCTAATAAAATGTGGAGTGAACCCACATTTATCTTATTTCCAAATCCCAGAGTCCTTCCAGGTTTTGGTCTCTTGTTGAGAACGTTTGAGAGAGAGAAGGACTAGGAGAGCATTTTGTGAGGTGTAAAGCTTTATTCAGACAATAGTCCTCATTAGTGCTGGCGGGGAGGGAGAAGGTCGAGGAAAGCCTCGGCGGAACTAGGCTGATCCAAGGGGAAAGAGGGACGTGAGCTGGAGGACATCATTCTGGGAAGTAAAAAGCGGCGGTGTGTGTGTGTGTGTGTGTGTGTGTGTGTGTGTGCTGATAAACAGGCATCCTCCGGGACCCTGGGCAAATCCACTTCAGGGGAGAAGAGGGGATCGAGCCAGACAAGGCGCAGCCCGAGCTGGCCTGGGCGGCGCAGATCCTGTCTCCTCTCCATCAGATCAGCGCCCCTCCACCCTCCCGCTCCCCAGTGCAGAAGCTCTCTGAGACATGTCAGCGTCTCTGCCATCCCTTATCCCTCGCTCCGCCCCACGCGCCCGCCATACGGACCGTCCGCGGCCACTGCCAGTCCCCCGGACCGGATCCAGGCGGCCAGCCAAAGCCCATGCCCCCAAAGTTACCAGTCCTCCTCCCCGGCAGCTGCCGACGCAGACGCCGCCATGTCTTCTCCGGCCCACAGCCGGAACCGGAAATACTCTCGGGGAAGTCGGAGGCGGCAAGTTAAGGGAGGGAACGAGGAAGGGTGGCTACGGGCCGTTTCTAGGCAACCATAGACTCCAGGTCCTTAGTGGGTCCTGATAGCCAAGAGAGCGATCGGAAGTGCCCTAGAAAGTGCCTATGGGTGGTCCGACGACTCTCCAATACTTCTGAACGCCTTTGTCCTCTGAACCTCTCTGACCAGTTCCAGCGAGCACATGTGGTAACAATGGGAGTCTAAAGAGAAAGGCAGCGGGGGTGGAGAAGAATTATAAGTCAGGCAAAATCCACAGGCAGCCGGAAGGGGCGGGGCTGAAGGCCAGGGCCTGCATCCCTCGGCCTGAGGAGCTTGAAGCTCCTAGGCTGGGGGTGAGAGTGGGGCTCCGGTCTGCGAAGCGCGCGGGCAGGTGGCACTGGCGGGGGTATTGAGGAGGTTGGCGGTGGCAGGAACCTGGGGAGACTGGAAGGGGCGGGGTCGGTAGGCGAGGCTGGATGGAAGGGGCGGGGTCGGGTGGGCGAGGCGGGACGGAGGGGGCGGGGCCGTGGGGAGAAGCTGGATTGAAGAAGAGGGGGAGCGGTCGAGTGGGCGGAGCTGCGTGGAGAGGGGCGTGGGGCACGGGTTTCGGTGGGAACGAGGTTGGGTTGGGGGCCAGGAGGAGGTTGAAAAGGAGGGAAAACAAGAGGCGCTCTGTTTGCTCCCAAGATCTCATCTTTCCATCCACTCCACCCTACCATGTTTTTGAGGCCTGGATTATTATGAAAAAGGAAAAGGCAAGGTGGCTAACATAAACCTTTCTTTTATGTCCAACCCAGGCCTCCTAGATGTGTGGAGCTGTCCCTGGAGCTGTAGCCCTTCACCACCATCTCTACCTCCTTCCATCTGAAGGATCCTGAAACCTCTGTCATGGAGAAGTACCATGTGTTGGAGATGATCGGAGAAGGCTCTTTTGGGAGGGTGTACAAGGGTCGAAGAAAATACAGTGCTCAGGTGGTGAACAAGGAGGGATATCTCTTGGGTGGGATTCTACAGGGACCAGAATACGGACCTGTATTCCAAAGGCACTGACTCGGTCATTCCTCTTGTGGAGTGTGTGCTCTAATATTGGATTACTAGGTTCAGACCCTAGATCCACCATTTCTAGCCTTAGAACTGTGGATAAGTTACTTAAACTCTCAATGTCTCAGTTTCCTCATCTGTAGAATGAAGATAAGAACAGTATCTGATTGATGGGGCTTGAGGATTAAATATGATTCATGCTGAATCACTACATTAGTATAGTGTCTGGCACCTAGTAAACAATAAATTTTATTTTTATTATTGTTATTGTCTATCATACCACGCAGGAAGAGATAAACCACCTTAACTTTATTCTTCCTTCCTCATTTTTTCTTCCTTCTCTTTCCCCTAAATCTCTTAAATTTTTACCCAGAGTTCTTTACCCAGATCAGAACACCTCTCCCAGATTCCACCAAAGGGATCTGTCTGGCAGAGGCTGTTTTCTCCTAGGGCAAGAGGTGGGGGGAGTCTGGATAAGGCCAGGGTACTGTAAGGAAGAGGAGTAGGAGACTAGCAGGTAATGAGAATTTGCCCAAACAATCTGAAGCCTGAGTTCTGGAGCTCTGAGGTGAATGTTTCAATAGCATGGTTAGGCCTTGACTCTTCTTCTTACCACTGACAGGTGGTGGCCCTGAAGTTCATTCCAAAACTGGGACGTTCAGAGAAGGAGCTGAGGAATCTGCAACGAGAGATTGAAATCATGCGGGGTCTGTGGCATCCCAACATTGTGCATATGCTTGACAGCTTTGAAACTGACAAAGAGGTGCACTTCAGTTTTGGGTCACCTCTCCCCAGGAAGAAAGGTCCCCCAAATTTCCCAGCCTCAGAATGCATAAATCTGGAGCCATCAGTACCATTGCCTTCTCCCTGCAGGTGGTGGTGGTGACAGACTATGCTGAGGGAGAGCTCTTTCAGATCTTGGAAGATGATGGAAAACTTCCAGAAGACCAGGTATGTTTCCTGGCTCAAACTTGTCCCCTACCCTGACCTCTTTTCAGATTAAGGACTGGTAGCAAAAGCTGAGGGCACTGAGATTCTCCATTTTGAAAACTCCTGAGGAAACTATAAGAGTCTAGGTATATATAGAGACAGTGTGGCATGTCAGTAAAGTAGGTGAACACTGGAGCCAAAATCTCTGAGTACAAAGTTGTCTCTGCCACTTTCTAGCTGGATCCTTTTGGGCGAGTTACCTTAACTTCTTAGCACTCAGTTTCCTCATTTAAAAATGGATGTCATCGGGGCACCTGGGTGGCTCAGTCGGTTAAGCGTCCGACTTCAGCTCAGCTCACGATCTCGCGGTCCGTGAGTTCAAGCCCCCCGTCGGGCTCTGGGCTGATGGCTCAGAGCCTGGAGCCTGCTTCCAATTCTGTGTCTCCCTCTCTCTCTGCCCCTCCCCCATTCATGCTCTGTCTCTCTCTGTCTCAAAAATAAATAAACGTTAAAAAAAATTTAAAAAATAAAAAAAAATTAAAAAAAATAAAATAAAAATGGATGTCATTTTAATGTCTGTCTCATGAGACTATTGTGAAGATTAATGAATTCATGTAAAGCATTTAAATCTTTAAAATTTTTTTTTTTTTTTATTTTTGAGAGAGAGAGAAAGCTTGAGCATGGGAGAGGCAGAGAGAGAAGGAGAGAGAGAGAATCCCAAGTAGGCTCTGCACCATCAGCATGGACCCCGATGTGGGGCTCAAACCCATGAACTGTGAGATCATGCCCTGAGCCAAAGTTGGATGCTTAACTGACTGAAACACCCAGGCACCCCTCATATAAAGCATTTAAAAGAGTGCCTGATGCACAGTATTCAACATTGCTGTTATTAATGCTTTTGCTGTCACCAGATAGCACGTGTGGTGGTACCAGAGAGGGCAGGAAGGGAATAAGAGTTGTTGTTAAGGCAGGATTCACCACCAAGATCTGCTGGTTGGCAGTGGGATTTGATGGAACACATTCTCCAGCCACACTCATTCTAGGGATTTCTCTGTACTCTAACAAGTAGCCCCCCTCCCCAGGACTTCCTGTTGTAGCAATCCATTTCTTTCTAAGCATTGTCATTTGTAAGTCATCATCATACTTATTTTGTCTGTCTTATTTGTTGTCTGATTACTTGTCTTGAGAAAAAAGACTTTGTCTTGTTTAATAACAGCTAATGTAGAGGCACCTGGGTGGCTCAGTCAGTTGAGCATCCGACTTCGGCTCAGGTCATGATCTCCCGGTCTGTGGGTTCGAGCCCTACGTCAGGATCTGTGCTGATGGCTCAGAGCCTGGAGTCTGTTTCTGATTCTGTGTCTCCCCCTCTCTCTGCCCCTCCACCACTTGTGCTCCGTCTGTCTCTCTCAAAAACTAAATAAACAAAAAAAAATTTTTTTTTTTTTAGTAACAGCTAATGTATATTGAAGGCTTACTAAATGCCAGGCACCATTCTGAGCATGGCATGCTTTGACTTGTTTAATCCTCACAATAATCCTATAAAGGAGGTGGTATTATTATCATGAGCTTACAGATGATGCGTATGAGAGGCACGAGATAATTTGCTCATCCCAGGTCACAGCTAGTGAGACTCGATACATTTTCCTTGAACGAGTGAATGAACAAATGAAAGAATGAGTGAATGGGAGTCAAGAGCTAAGGAAGATGTGGGAAGCTCTGGAAGAAAGAGCAAGAAGAGAAGATCTCATCAGTAATTTAGGGAAATGTCTTTGGGCTCGTCAGTAGGCTCCTTCCTCTGGCCTCTCCTTTCCTTCCCCTGCCTGTTTGACCCCTAGGTTCAGGCCATTGCTGCCCAGTTGGTGTCCGCTCTGTACTATCTGCATTCCCACCGCATTCTCCACCGTGACATGAAACCTCAGAACATCCTCCTTGCCAAGGGTGGTGGCATCAAGCTCTGTGACTTTGGGTGAGGACCCTGACCTTCTGTCTCAGCTTCCAGTTCTGCAAGGAGTCTTGGACCATATGCCTCACTTACCTGGACCTCATTTTACAACCCGAGCTAAAAGACTGGGGGTTCCTGTTGGGTCTTTGGAAGGTGTTCTCTGTTTGAGTTTGGGATATCTCACACCATGATAGGCCTTGTTTTTATTGAATATGTTTTTTCTCTTCCCAACTCTGTTCCCTCATCTCCTGCAGATTTGCCCGGGCAATGAGCACCAACACAATGGTGCTGACATCCATCAAAGGCACACCACTTTATATGTCTCCAGAGCTGGTGGAAGAGCGACCATACGACCACACTGCAGACCTCTGGTCTGTGGGCTGCATACTGTATGAGCTGGCTGTGGGCACCCCTCCCTTCTACACTACCAGCATCTTTCAGTTGGTCAGCCTCATTCTCAAGGACCCTGTGCGCTGGCCGACCACCATTAGTCCTTGCTTCAAGGTAATGAACGTCGAAAGGGAGATTACTTTTGCATTAGAAACCTGTCTTCCTCTGCCTTGGTTCCCTTTTCCAAAATCTGGGGCAAGACTGCAGTTACTGAACTAATGTGGGAGCTGGGCCAAGCTGCGTTGCTTTTCTGCTGCAGGGGCTTATTCTGGGAGGCTGTTCTAAACTCTGCAGAATTTGGGAATACCAGCCAGCCCCTCCTTGGGGCGGGCTATTCATATTACATAGTCGGCTATTCATATGTATGTGTGTGTGTATATATGTGTATATATATTCATATGTATGTATGTGTGTATATATGTGTGTGTTTTTTTAAGTCTATTTATTTGTTGTAAGAGAAAGCACGTGCGCGCGGTGGGGAGGGACAGAGAGAGAGGGGAGAGAGAGAATCCCAAGCAGGCTCTGCTCTAGTGCAGAGCCCAATGTGGGGCTTGAACTCACGAACCTGTGAGATCATGACCTGAGCTGAAATCAAGAGTTAGATGCTTACCCCACCGAGCCACCCAGGTGCCCCCGGGGCAGGCTATTCTTTATCACAATGGTAAGGTAGTTTCAAGCCACCAGAGACAGAAACTGTCCTTTTACACATCCTCTCTTCCACTTACTTCCTATCAGATGCAAAGTCCTCATGATATCTAGATTTGCCCACAGACTTCTTAGTCTTCTTCCTGAAAGAAGGAATCTTCAGAAATCCAAATGGCCAGAGCTAGTGGGGCTAGATCAGCGATTAGGGGCAGATGATAGAAGTGGTATCTGTTGATTGCAGCTAAGTCTCAGGAGGTGAGGGAGGGAGGGAGAATAAAGAGTTGACCCTTTTTATTTCTTATCTAGGGCAAAATTTGGGCCCTCAATGGAATTTAAGTGCAACCTTTTCCCAGAGTGCAGTCTCATTATAACTTTCCCTTGGCCTGTCTAAGATGAAAAGGGACAAGTTTCTCCCTAACCTATTTAGTTGGGGAGGCTCAAATAATTATCAAAAAGAATCTAAGCAAAAGAAATTTAAGTGGGTGATCTACGTAGGATATTCATTCTCCCTTAGAGCAGACAGGCAGGCATCTTCAGCAAGAGCCACAATATACTAATCACCTTGTTTTAGAACCGTGGTCATAATCGACCAGTACCTTCTATCCCTATTTTAGGCCCAACTGGGGATTTTCCCAAGGATACACCATAACAGATACACCGTTTTCAGAGGCAGTCTCCCTTCCCTTCTACCATCTCAAGACTTGCTGAAAGATTTCTGTTTTTCTGTGCTCCCAAACACATCTTTACACAATGACTTGTGTGTGAGTGTGCTTTTAACCACCAGTGCTTCTGGTCCTACCCAGCTGCAAACAAACCCGCAATCAAAGGGAGGGCAAAGTGAGCAATTCAGACTCTTTTGAATGTTTGCTTTCTGAAGATGATTGTGAAGGTGACAGTAAGTCTCTGGACAGGAATTGGGGCTCTGCAGGAGGTGAGGCAGAGAAGTCTGTCTCTGAAGCCAGCTAAATGAGGCCTAAGGATAGGATTAGAGAGGGCATGATCAAGACCAGCTAGTTTGCTCATGGAACGGACTCAGGAGTCTTGGTTTCCTAGTTCTGCTGGTGAGTTAGAGGGAGTCTGTAGGAAAGCGATGACCCATGGGGTATTTTTTCTCTCCACAGAACTTCCTGCAGGGACTGCTCACCAAGGACCCTAGGCAGCGTCTGTCCTGGCCAGATCTCTTACATCACCCCTTTATAGCTGGTCGCGTCACCAGTGAGTCATTGGGATTCCCAGGGCTTTTACACTTCCCTGGTGCTCTTTCCAATCTACCCCCTTCCCCCAGTGTCTGGATGTAACATGTCTGATTTACCCTACCAGCTGGAACTTTCTTCCTAACCTTTTGCCTAACCTTTGGCACTTCTCTTGCAACCCCACTCCCTCTTTGTCACATTGTCAAAATGGCCTCCTTCCACAGAAGCCTGAGGACACTGAAGTTGTCTCTGGCCAAGTGGAGATGGTGGTGCAGCCCCAGTGTGATCACATATTCTCCCTCTTCTTCCCTACAGTAATAACTGAACCAGCAGGCCCAGATTTGGGTACCCCATTCACCAGTCGCCTACCCCCAGAACTTCAGGTCCTAAAGGACCAACAGGCACACCAGCTGGCCCCCAAGGGCAATCGTTCTCGAATCTTGCGACAAGCCTGTAAACGCATGGCTGAGGAGGCCAAGCAGAAGGTATGTGGACAGAAGGGAATATGTGACATGACCAGCCTAGTGACTGAGAGAATTGGAGAAGGAAGGTTGAGAAAGGGCCATGAATAGGTTTCATTCTGCCCTCTGAGTAGGTACCATTCATACCTATGAATGATTTTGTTTTGTTTTTAAAGTTATTCATTTTGAGAAAGGGCATGCGCAGGGGAGGGGCAGAGAGAAAGAGAGAGAGAGAGAGAGAGAGAGAGAGAGAGAGAGAGAGAGAGAATCCCAAGCCGGCTCCACACTGTCAGCTCAGAGCCTGATGCAGGGCTCAAACTCAGGAACCACAAGATCATGACCTGAGCCAAAACCAAGAGTCAGATGCTTAACCCACTGAGCCACCCAGGCAGCCCACCCCACAACCAAATAGTTTTGATTCAGTGTGTCTCCTGCCCATTTCCCACAGAAACACCAGAACACAGGACCTGCCCTTGAGCAAGAGGACAGGACCAGCAAGATGGCTTCTGGCACAGCCCCTCTGCCCAGACCAAGAGCCACTCCTCAGGAACCAGGCCTCTTGGCTGGGATCTTGGCCTCAGAAATGAAGAACAGCTGGGCTGAGTGGGGGGCTGGAGAGGCCCCCCCTGTACCTCGGTGAGGAGGGGCTAGCCAGGGGTTTATAGATGGAGGTCTGTTGAAGATCTTTGGTTTTAGTCAAAACAAATACAAAATGGTGCCTATCACTAGCCACCACCTAAGTATGGACAGGGCCCTCGGAATCCAGGTCCTGTGTTCTTGAATTCCGATTCTGGATACTTTCCTGATTCATCAGTGGTAATGGGAATTTTCCTTTCTTTATGCCTCAGTTGTACATTAACTGAGAAGGAAAGAATTGTCTCCATATAAAAGGGAAGATATTTGAGTTGAAAACTACAGGTGAAAACTGCCAAGGTAGGCTTGAGAGTAAGGTTCAAAGTGGAAGGGCAGTCAAGGATATGTGTAGTAGTCAACATCCTGTCCTGCCATATCCTAGAAGAAAGCTCTCTTCTATCCAGTCCTATGTGGCTCGTTTTTCATTCGTATCTTGGGCCTAGAGAGAGGAATATGTAGATGAACCCTAAGCTTCACAGGTCTGGAACTCTTCCTGTTCCCTGTTCCTCTGGCAGGGAAAACCAGATCAGCCAGGATTCTGAACCAGCTGTCCTAGAGCTGAGGCCAGAGGTGGTGAGCCAGCGGAGCATTGATGCAGTGGACCTGGAAAATGAGGTGAGCTGTGGGGGCCCCTCTTGGCCTTGACCTTGCCATCAGATGTTGGGTCTGGGTACATGTTTTTCTAGAACAGTGATTCCCAACCATCCAAGAACAAGCTCCCCTGGTGTTAAAAATTGCTTTCTTACTATTAATTTGTAGATTTTTAATTGCACAGTATAAACATGTAATTATCAAAAATTGGAACACATGGGTAGAAATGAAAGTCCTTCTTGCATCTTACCCCAGTTCCAGAGGTGTCTGCCATTATTAGTTTAGTCTTTCTTTTTCCAAACGTTTGCACTTCTACATGTATGTATACGTATACGTAGAAATCTGTAGTTTGACTATTTTAATGTTATTGAGTTCACACTACATGTACTGTTTTACATCATGCCTCTCTTACCAGATGATCCATTTTGGAGATCTTTCTACATCTGAACATATAATTCTACCTTAATCTTTTCTGGCTTTTTTTTTGGGGGGGGGGGGGTAGTTAACTTTTTATTTTGAAATAGTTTCAAGCTTCAAGAATAATTGTGAGGATACCACAAAGAATTCCTGTATGCCCTTCATCCAGATTCACCAACTCTTCAAATTCTGCCACAGTGGCTTTATGAGTTTCTCTCTGTATATGTCTGCTTATATAAGGGTGTATCCTCTTTCTTGAGTCCTTTTAGGGTAAGATGCAATCATGTCCCTTTACCCCTAAGCACTTTAGTGCACATTGGTTAAGAACAAGATCCTTGACCTACACTACTACAGTACAATTACAGAAGCCAGAAATTTAACATTGATATAATTCTGCTACTTGATCTATAATCCATATTCAAAGTTTGCCAATTGGTCCAGTACTATTCCTTATAGCAAAAAAAATTTTTTCCTGGTCCATGATCCAATCCAGGGTTATGCATTGCTTTCATTGTTATAGCTCATTAGTTTCCTTTAATCTGGAATAGTTCCTAGTCTTTCTTTGTCTTTCATGACTGACAGTTTTGGGGTATACAGGCCAGTAATTTTGGAGAATGTTCCTCAAATTGATACTTTCTCATGATTAAATTCATTTATGCAGTTTTGGTCAGAATACTACATTAGTGATGTGTCCTCAGTACTATAATCTTTTTTTTTCTTTTTTTTTTTTTGTTTTTTTTATTTTATATTTGAGAGAGAGAGACAGACAGAGCATGAGGAGGGGAGAGGCAGAGAGACAGAGACAGAATCCGAAGCAGGTCCAGGCTCTGAGCTGTCAGCACAGAGCCTGACATGGGGCTTGAACCCACGAACCATGAGGTCATGACCTGAGCCGAAGTCGGACGCTCGGATAGTTAACCGACTGAGCCACCCAGGCGCCCCAGTACTATAATCTTTTTAATAACTTCATCATATTTCTTAATACGGATGTGCCATGATTTATTATTCCCTTACTGATTGCCTTTATGACATTGCCAATTTTTTTAAATTATAAATGGACGTATTGTAGGTACCTCTTTATGAACACATGCCAGTGTTCTCCAAGAGACTTTTCAAGACCCCTCACATACTGCCAAACTATACCTTTTTAAACCGGTGGTTGAAGCAAATACATCTGTGCTGAAGGATTCCCTGGTTCTTGCATTTACTCCATGATTCTGCAGGTCGAGGGCTACTACCCTTGAACCTTACACACTTCTGACCTTGTTCGTTCCCCTATGCCTCAGGAGCCCGACAGCGATGATGAGTGGCAGCACCTGCTAGAGACCGCTGACCCTGTGCCTGTCCAGCTGAAGGCCCCCCTCACTCTGCTGTGCAATCCTGACTTCTGCCAGCGCATCCAGGGTCAGCTGCGCGAGGCAGGAGGGCAGGTAACGGGCAGAGGGATACTGTGGATGGGATTAGACTATTTTAATCACAGATGAGGTATTAAAAAAACATAAGGAGAAAAAGAAAGCTTGTCCCTTTCCAATTCTCTTGCAATCATCCATCTATTTAATTCGAGATTTGCTAACCTCCTTTAGTGACACAGAAAGAACAGGCCTTAGGTTTCTCTTTTTTTCTTTTTTTTTTTAATGTTTATTTTTGAGAGAGAGAGTGCAAGTGGGGGAGGGGCAGAGAAAGGGAGATATAGAACTCGAAGCAGGCTCTAGGCTCTGAGCTATCAACACAGAGCCTGACGTGGGGCTCAAACTCACGAACCATGAGGTCATGACCTGAGCCGAAGTCAGATGCTTAACCAGCTGAGCCACCCGGGTGCCCCATTGGGTTCTCTTTCGGAAGGGAAGAGCATTCACCTAGAGCAGGGGTCGGCAGACTGATGGTAAACGTTTTAGGCATTGAAGAGCAAGAGGCAAAAATGGAGGGTATTATTTAGTACTTCCATAGTGAGAGAAAGCGCTTTTCCACGAAATCTTTCCTGATTAAATTTAAAATCTTAATTAAATCAGAAAATTTAAAAAAGTTTAAATAAGTTAAAAATAAGTATACAATATTTTCTAGTATAGTATACTAATGAGAAGAATGAGATTCTTTTTTAAGGAATAATATTTTGCTTAATTGGTATTCATAGTGTTCTCTCTTACAAAGCCTTTCCTTTTTTTTAATTTTAATTTTAATTTTTTTTAATATGAAATTTATTGTCAAATTGGTTTCCATACAACACCCAGTGCTCATCCCAACAGGTGCCCTCCTCAATGCCCATCCCCCACTTTCCCTTCCCTCTCACCCCCCCCATCAACCCTCAGTTTGTTCTCAGTTTTTTAAGAGTCTCTTATGTTTTGGCTCCCTCCCTCTCTAACCTTTTTTTTTTCCTTCCCCTCCCCCATGGTCTTCTGTTAAGTTTCTCAGGATCCACATAGGAGTGAAAACATATGGTATCTGTCTTTCTCTGTATGACTTATTTCACTTAGCATAACACTCTCCAGTTCCATCCACATTGCTACAAAAGGCCATATTTCATTCTTTCTCATTGCCACGTAGTATTCCATTGTGTATATAAACCACAATTTCTTTATCCATTCATCAGTTGATGGACATTTAGGCTTTTTCCATAATTTAAGCCTCTCGTTTTCTGAAACACCATGATCTTCCTTCCTGGGAACTCGCCAGAACGTTGCCTGCATTTCTTTCCTTTTATTTTCTTTAAAGTTTTTTTTAATGTTTTTTTTTTTTTTTTAATTTATTTTTAAGACATAGCATGAGTGGGGGAGGGGCAGAGATAGAGGGAGACACAGAATCTGAAGCAGGTTCCAGGCTCTGAGCCATCAGCACAGAGCCCGACGTGGGGCTCGAACTCACAAACTGTGAGATCATGACCTGAGCTGAAGTCGGACGCTCAACTGACTGAGCCACCCGGGCACCGTTTTTTTTTTGTTTTTTTTTTTTAATGATTTTTAGGAAATTTACCAAGTTGTGAAACCATCACTATAATCTAGTTTTAGAACATTTTTATCTCCCCAGTAAGATCCCTCATACCCATTTACAAGTCATTATCATTCCCAAAGCCCTGGTCCCAGGCAACCCCTAATCTACTTTCTGTCTCATATATTTGCCTGTTTCAGGTAGTTCACATAAATGTAATCATACAGTACACAGTTTTGTTTTTTCTTTGTTTTTTTTTAATGTTTATTTCTGAGAGAGAGAGCGAGAGAGCACATGCACGCACCAGCGGGGGAAGGGCAGGGAGAGGGAGACAGAGAATCCAAAGTGGGCTCCACACTGACTGCAGAGAGCCCAATGTGGGGCCCAAACTCACGGAACCACAAGATCACAACCTGAGCCAAAGTTGCACACTCAACTGACTGAGCCACTCAGGCACCCCAGTACCCAATTTTTACATCTGGTTCCTTTCACTTAGCAGAAAATTTTTGAGGTTCCTTCTTCTTGTGACATATCAATACTTCATTCCTTTTTATTGCTCATTCTCATTAGAATTCTGTCATATGGCTATATCACATTTCGTTTCTTCATTCATCAGTTGATGGGCATTTGAATTGTCTCCACTTTTTGGCTTTTATGAATAATAATGCAATGAACATTCATATGGAAGTATTTTTGTGGATATATGTTTTCATTTTTCTTCTGTGGATACCTAGGATTGCCGGGTTGGATGGTAATTTATATTCAACATTTTAAGAAACTACTAAACTATTTTCCAAAGTGGCTGCATCATTTAACATTCCCGCCAGCAAATGTATGAGGGGCCCCATTTCTCCACATTCTTGCCAGCTTGTATTATTGTCTTTTTATCACTGCCACTCTAGTGAGTGTGAAATAATGGCTTATTGTCATTTTAATTTGCACTTTGCTAATGACTAATGTGGAGTGTCTTTTCATGTGCTTATTAGCCATTTGTGTATTTTCTTTGGTGAAATAGCTCATCAGTACTTTCGCTCATTTTTAAATTGGGTTCTGTCTTCTTGAGTTATAAGAATTCTTTGTATATGCTGGATAAGAGACCCTTATCAGATATGTGATTTGCAAATATTTTTTCCCAGTCTATGATTTGTCTTTTTATTTTCATAAGAGTGTCTTTTGAAGCACAAAGGTTTTGAATTTTGATGACATTCAATTACCATTTTTTCTTTTTGTGTATTATGCTTTTGGTGTTATGTGGAAGACATCTTTTCCAAACCCAGAGTCAGAAAGATTTCCTCCTATGTTTTTTCTAAAAGTTCTTTTTTGATGCTTATTTATTTATTTTGAAAGAGAGAGAGAGAGGGAAAGCACTAGTGGGGGGAGGGGCAGAGAGACAGAGAGAGAGAGAATCCCAAGCAGCCTCTGCGCTGTGCTGTCAGCACGGAGGCAGATACAGGGCTCCATCCCACGAACTGTGAGATCATGACCTGAGCCAAAATTGAGAGTCAGACACAACCGGCTGAGCCACCCAGGCGCCCCCATCTGAACTACTCTTTAGCTGTGTGATTATTGACTCCTTACTTAACCTATCTAGAAGCTTTAGTGCAAAATGGTTAATTGCATTTCCTGCACAGGGTTATTGTAAAGAGTAAATGAGCAAATAAGTGAAAAGATTTAGAAACACTGAATGGCATATAATAAAGCACTTGATGTAAACAATACTCTCTTTTGAAGAGTATCCTTTTATTTTTTAGAAATTTTTAATTTATTTTTGAGGTGGGGGGACAGAGAGACGAGAGAGAGAGAGAATCCCAAGCAAGCTCCGCGCTGTCAGCACAGAACCCGACACGGGGCTCAATCTCACGAAACTGAGATCATGCATGCCCTGAGCCGAAATCAAGAATCGGATGTTTAACTGACGAGCCACCCAGGCGCCCCTAAAGAGTAACCTTTTAAAGAATAGCCATTTCAAAGTATCATACTGACCCTACTTTGTAGGCTATATGAAAATAAGTGGCAGGCTAGATTTGGCCTGTAGGTCATACGTAGTTAGTCAAGTCCTGATCTAGAGTTGGATGATATTGCTTTATCTGTCTGGAGTTGAATGACACTGTTTTGCGTCCATTGTTTTTAATCTTTGGAAGTGCGTGTGGGCACGTACATATGTTTTTTAAAGTTAAAGGCTGGAGAAGGGAGGGAGGAGATAGGAATGGCACTGGGCCTGACAGATTCTGAGGGAGGTCCCCTGTCCCTTGGTCACCACTGTTGTAAGTCAAGTGACCTGACCATCTATATCTATATTCTTCTTCCTTGTTACTGCTTCCCTTTTTTTCTCTTCTCCTTCTTTGGGTTTTAGAGTCCCAAAGAAAGGAATGAGAACATTGGTCTGCTTTGCCAACTCCTTGGGGACAATTAGTATTTGTGACTCCTTTTCCCTCTGATAAGATCGATTACTCTCTCTTTCCCTCGTGTCGCCCAGATCCTGAAAGGCATGCTGGAGGGTGCTTCCCACATCCTTCCTGCACTCCGGATCTTGAGCAGTCTTCTGTCCAGCTGCAGCGACTCTGTTCTCTTGTACTCCTTCTGTCGTGAGGCAGGGCTCCCCGGGCTGCTGCTCAGCCTGCTCAGACACAGCCAGGACAGCAACAGTATCCAGCAGGTAAGCAGTAGGCCAGGAGCCTTGAAAGACTTCCAGGACTTTCTGCTCCTTGGATTTCTCTTCTTCAAAGTGCCGTATCTATTCGGCCCACTGCCTTTTCTTTTCTTTCCTCCTCTCTGGTTAGTAGACCACGAGTTGCATACCCCACTGCCTTCTGATATCAGGCAGATCCCGTCAGTCAGGGAGGTAGACTCTGTGTGACTGTATGAGAGTAGTGGGGAAGACGACAGACCGGAGATCTCGTGCCCAGTCTGAATGGGACATGCCCTCAGCTTCAGCTCACTGTTGCCACATGAGAACACGGGCCCCGTGTTGCCAGATCTTCCAGTTTTCCAAGAGAAGCTAGAAATCCAGATTTTTATGCTCAATTTCCCAATATTTAGAGCACTGTGGTTTGGAATATTAAATCCTAGGTTTTAATTGACCTGCTTTTATAGAACAGAGTACTGAAATTCAGGGATTAATCAACTTATACACCAGCATTAGCTTGTAAATGGCCACAGGGACAATAAATGGAGGAGGTAGGATAAACAGAGGAGGTAGGCATGAGGCTCAGGGTGTCTGAGGCCAGATCTGTGCTACCCCACGCTGCATTCTGCTGTGGCTGAGCTGAGAGGACAGAACACTGAAATGTTTAACGGGAAGCTGCATCCTGCTGGTGAGTGTTAACCTTGAATGTTTCTAAGGAATTTAGAAAGGAATTTGAGCTATTTGAAAAATAGAGCCTCCTGAACTCCTAAATGCTATTCTGGCCAAGCAAGATACAGGCTGTTTACAGCCCCCTGGCTGCCCCTTTGTTACCTCTAGGTTTCCTCTTTCTGTCCAGAAGCCTCCCTGTTTGGTCAGCCTGACTGGATATCTGACACCTTTTTCACTGCCTTTTCTCTTCGTCTACCTTGCCCTTATTCTCCGTCCTCTTCCCTGGCAGCAATGTTGGTATGGGACCTTCTTACGGCACCTGATGGCTGTGATTCAGGCCTATTTTGCCTGCACCTTCAATCTGGAGAGGAGCCAGACAGGTGACAGGTGGGATGAGAGCCAGCTTTGCTCTGTTGGCCACTTCGGCTTCAATTTCTACCCCCAATTCTTCCTTCCTCTGTTAGGAAGAGGCTAAGTAAGGAGAAAGCAACAGGTTAGGGATCCCCTGATTCTCTTAAGGACCGAGACCACTCTAAGTTCACCCCAAGACTTTGAGGTTCTAAGGGTCACCATACACTAAATGGAAGGGTCACAATTTAAATAACGTAGAGAAAATGGCAAAGAAAGGTCTTGGAGGGTATGTAAGACTCTGTGTGTGTTTAGTGGGGGGAGGGGAAGGAGCATTCTGATATATTCCTTTGCACAGATTCTCCTACCTGCAGAGCTGACGTTTACCACACGTGGGCTTTTAGAGAGATGGGCTATTTTTTCCCAGCCTACAGGTGTTTCAGGAGGCCGCCAACCTCTTTTTGGACCTGTTGGGGAAACTGCTGGCCCAACCAGATGACTCTGAGCAGACTCTAAGGAGGGATAGCCTTATGGTAATCTGCTCCCTTGTCCAGATTTCTGTCTCTGATATCTTTCCATGTTTCTCCCTTTCCCTTTCTTATAACTATAGAGGGTTAGATCAAAGTAATAGAACAAACATTTATTGAATACCGACTGTGTGCCTTATGCCACTTGAGTACGAGAAGGTCCCCATTGTCAAGGGACTAGTAGTCTAGTAGGAGAGATGAAAAATGATCAAGGACAACAGCATGAAAAGTACATTAGAACTTGTATAAAACTTGTATAAAGTACAGAAGCACCACTGAAGAAGATATGATTAATATTACTTGGGGAGTCATAGAAGAAATCTCAAAGGAAATCATCTTTGCTAGGATTCGAAGAATGCATAGAAGTTTGCCGGGTGGGTGAGACAGAAAGTAGGGAAGACATTCTAAGCAGAAAGAGCAGCATTTACAAAGGCCCAGAGGCATTAAGGACTGTGGCCTGTTTCAGGGAACCACAAATAGAAGTATTTCTTCTTTTTTTTTTAAATTTTTTTAATGCTTTTTAAATTCATTTTTGAGAGACAGAGAGACAGAGCATGAGTGGGGGAGGCGCAGAGAGAGAGAGGGAGACACAGAATCTCAAGCAGGCTCCAAGCTCTGAGCCGTCAGCACAGAGCCCAATGAGGGGCTTGAACCCACGGACCGTGAGATCATGACCTGAGCCAAAGTCGGATGCTTAACTGACTGAGCCACCCAGGCGCCCCTAGAAGTATTTCTTTTTGAAGAGACTTGCAGATGGACTAGTATTTCCCAAATGTATTTGCCCTACGACTAGCAAGCTAGTGTGTTCTCGCCCCTGGACTCTGGAAATGAGGGACAGGAGAATAGAAGATTGAATGAGAAGATAGAGTTCTGACTGATCTCCAAGGAGACACTTAGGGAGGAACATGAGCAAGGAAATAAACAGTTGCCTAGCCATTGTTCAGACTGGCAATTGGGAACACAGATCTGGGCTGCATTTCTGCCTCCAGTGAGCAGTCCATTCGAACTCTTCTAGTCTGAGAGCCTATTTTAACCTCCCTCATCCTTTCAAGTCAGGAAGCTTTCAGCGTCTAACCTAAACTTTGACCATCAGTGACTCACATTATTGGCCAGCATTTGTCATATGTCACTGTGCAGTGAGTGCATAGGAAGTTTGGAATAAACACCCCACCTCCTGAAATTCTGAATCAGTAAGACTGGGTTGGAAGGGACCCAGGAATCCCCAGGAATTCTCATACTCATGGACTACAGATAACACTTTGAGAAACATCATCTAGGAAGCAGCTGATCAGAGAATAGGATTGATAACCTAAAATTGCCATCCTTGAAATGTGAAGGCAATTAATTATAATGCATTTTCTGTGTGAGGAATACTTAGAATGCCACAGCTGGTCCCCCTGGGTTTTCTCCTTTATTCTCAGGTTTTCTGGGGGGATTCTTGCTCCTTACCCTAAACCCAGTCAGTTTTCTGCTGCCCTAATGTTAATGCCGCCCTTGTCTCCCTTAGTGCTTTACTGTTCTGTGTGAAGCCATGGATGGGAACAGCCGGACCATCTCCAAAGCCTTTTACTCCAGCCTGCTGACTACCCAGCGGGCTGTGCTGGATGGGCTCCTTCATGGCCTGACAGTTCCCCAGCTCCCTTTCCACACACCCCCAGGTAACCAGAGTAGGGAGCGGAGGTTCTCTTGCCTTCTGAGTAACTCCGGCTGTGCCCTCCCGACTGCCATTGCCTCGAAGAGTGCCTGGCATTTAGTAAGGGCTCAGCAACTAACTATGCACTGAGAGAATGAATGGGGATCCGAGACAAACAATCAGACCCCACCCTGCGTTCTTTGCTTTTCTCCATAGGAGCCCCCCAAGTGAGCCAGCCACTACGGGAGCAGAGTGAGGACCTGCCTGGAGCCATGTCCTCTGCACTGGCAGCCATATGCACTGCTCCTGTGGGGCTGCCCAGCTGCTGGGAAGCCAAGGAGCAGGTCTGAGCTGCAGTTTCTGATTTCCTCTCATCCATGTTGCTGGAGATGAGGCTGGCCTCAGCTTCTCAGAAAGGCAGAAAAACAAGCATTTTTGCTTCCCCTTACTCTGTACTTCCAGAAACAGATGCTTCCACCTGGGTCTGGTAATCTGGCCACTTGTTGAACACGATGTCGCCAAAATCCCAAAACCCTTGGCCAGCTGGCTAGAGAGCTCATTGACAAACTGCCCATGTGGTAGGGTAGCTGACCCGAAGCCACCTGTGATGCTGCCTCAAGGGCTCAGGATTTAGATTTCCTGCTCCCTTTTGGCCAGCAACACTTTCCTCTATACCTGTCTCTACTAGGGCTAAACTAGGCCATGACTTTTGGTTCTTCTTTGGCGTTCTTCTTTGGCCATGAAGACTGGGAATAGAATGGGATCTGAGGTTCCTGGTGAACCTGAGGAAGAGTGGCTAGCAAGGGGTTGAGAACCCTGAGTAGTTGGAGATATGAGAGGAACAGGATTGGAATATGGGAATGGGGTTGAGGCTTCAAGTATGTCCCTACAGATCTCTCAGCATTTGGCGAATCAGCTCACCAAGGACAACAACCAACTGAGACCGTCCCTTATCTCTGGCTTGCGGCATCCCATCCTGTGCCTACACCTTCTCAAGGTACTGCCTGTCCAGAACTCTTGGGACTTCAGATTTCTTTTTAACCCCCAAGACCAAGAGAGAAAGACACTGAGAGAGACAAGAAACCCCAGAGGGTCCCTTTCTGCTTTTCAGTCTGTTCAACCTGAGATGACCCCACTGTTAGCCAGTCCTCACTAGAATAGAGCAGTAGCCCTATCTCACCGTCTTATAGCAAGAAGAGGCGGAAGTTGGCCTAAACTTCTCGAATTGCCCCGGTGTGGACACTAGATCTGCGGAGAGGCTAGCCTGCTTCTCAGCTGAGCCTTCTGATCCAGGAACCCAGGGGCTGCTCGGCTTCACTGACAGACTCCTTCCCACTCCTTTAGGTTCTCTACTCATGCTGCCATGTCAGTGAGCGCCTGTGCCATCTGCTAGGGCAAGAGCCCCTGGCCTTGGAGTCACTGTTGATGCTGGTCCAGGGCAAGGTAGGCCAGGAACACAGGCAGGTATATCGTGGTGGCCCTACTGTCTCAATCAGAAGTTGCTCTGATATCTTTGGTTTCCTTTGTAGGTAAAGGTAGTAGATTGGGAAGAGTCTACTGAGGTGGCACTCTACCTCCTCTCCCTTCTTGTCCTTCGGCTGCAAGATCTGCCGTCTGGGTAAGCCTGAAGTAGGGTCTCTCATCTGGAATCTTCCCTCCCGATAGCTCACCCTGATGTAGAATATGGGGAATGGCACCTTACAGCCTATCCTCAGAAGGGATGGGGATAGAAGGGATGGGGATGTTCTCTACACAGAACAGACCTAGATTCCTACCAACTTTGTGCCTTGGGGCAATGGTCATGCAGCCGTGTGGAGAGTGCCATCCAGCGGGGAGGGAGGCCACTCCCTAGCCTCCTTTCATTTGGTGCATCCTTTGATGAATCTTCTTTTTCCAGAATGGAGAAGCTAGGCAATGAGATTGCTACTCTCTTTACCCATTCACACGTTGTCTCTCTCGTGGTGAGTTTTCAGTTTTCCCCTTCTTCCCCTTTTCACCCTGCCACCCAGGCCTGCGGAGTGCACGGGCATCACTCTCATCAAGAGGTGGTTATGAGGCATTCTTCTGGGCCAGAGACATAAATCTTCTCTGCCTGTCGTGACTACTGTGCAGATTCAGACATTCCTTCTCTTCCTCTAATTCCCCAGAGTGCAGCAGCCTGCCTGTTGGGTCAACTTGGTCAGCAAGGGGTGACCTTTGACCTCCAGCCTGTGGAGTGGATTGCCGCAGCCTCACACGCTCTGTCTGCCCCTGCAGAGGTGAGGTATACCGGAGAGGGCACAGACAACATTTTCACTGAGTCAGACCCAGGACTCCACTTGGGGGCAAGACTGAAGCGCCAGCATGGCTGGGGCAAACTAAGCAGTCGTTCCTTTCCTCCCTGTCTGCCCCCAGATGACAGCTTCTCTGAGCCCAGACTGGGCTGGCACTTCCAAAGAGGGACAGAGGGAGGGGGGACCTGAGTTACCTACTGGAGGATGAGATCTTCCTGCCTACTTTAGTCTCCTCCCGCAGAAGCTCCTGCTCCTGTTGTTAGGGTCATTTCAAAAGCTTAATCTCTTCCCCTCTGACTACAGTTTGGCTTCCCTGTCCCCCCTCCTTCTCCTTAACTGAAATGGAAAAGGTGGCTGGCATCCTGAGAACTCTTGAGGAATCCAGTCCATTGGGTAGCCTCCTTTCTGCTTTCTCCTTTTCCGGGCCTTCCCCCCGCCCCCTCCCTCTCCTTTTTAGGTACTTTGGAACCCCTATTTCTTTCATTTTGAAATAAGGATAGACTTCATATTCAAATGATCATCATCCTTATAGATGCAGAATTCTTTATAATTTGGAAAGCACCTCACATCTTATCTTACAACACACTTGAAAGAGAGACGCATGAAATGTAATGAGACTCACCTGCTTTTTCTAGATAAAGTTGAACTTCAGAGAGGTGGTACCAGTTGTGATGACACTCACATTCATCCAGGAGCCCCAGTCAGAAATCTGGGAGTCATCATAGACTGTGTTCTCTGCTCCATTATTCCCCCATCTAGATGGTTCCCCCAGGTCCCATGTGTTCCGCCTTCCTGTTGTGTCAGATCTTTTTTTACCTGGCACCATCACTGCCCTGCCTTAGTTTGTGTGCACACCATCTATCTTGCACTGTGGCGCTTGCCCGCTGAAGGATCTCTATTCTAGGCTCTCTCCTCTCCAGTCTATTCTCTTCACTGCCACCAGGGTGAGCTTTCTTAAAAGTCTAGTCATTTGTTCAAGTATTTAGCACAGAAGTATCTATTGAGTACCAAACACTATTCTGGGTTCTGAGACTACAGCAGTGAATAACAGAGATGAAAATCTTGCCCACGTGGAGCTTGTGGAGCTCAGTGGCTTCCCATTGCTTCCGGGATAAAGTCCAGACTCCTTTACCTTCTCCTCAAAGCTCATCTGTTACCTCTGGGCTCTATAATCCTGCTATACCAGGAGTTACCACTTCCAAAATTCACTATCATTTTTCATGACCTGCCTTTATTTATGCTACAAGGAATGCTGTCCCTTCCTGCCACCTCCTTCTCTTGACTGCTTTTTGAACTTTTAATTCATCGGTGTTCTACCTCCAGAAGGCAGAGTTAGGCACTCTCAACTGTGTCTCCACCCCCACCCCAACCCCAGCCTCTTGTGTGGCAAGTGTCTTCCGACCCTACCAGATGATGTGTCTTTAGAGCAGAGGTAGTCATTGAATGAATAGTCAGGAACCAGGACTTGTGTAAGTCCAGGAGAGCTTTCCCCACTACACCAGGCAGAGGACAAGCTCTTTCTGCCTGACCAGGAGTTGCAGGCATGGGTTTGTGAGGCCCCTTCATCTCTCTTGGGGATCTGCATTCTTCCTGCCTCTCTCTGTCAGGTCCGGCTGACTCCACCAGGTGGCTGTGGATTCTATGACGGCCTCCTCATCCTGCTGCTGCAGCTTCTCACCCAGGTACAGGTGCATCCTAGGTTGGATGGGAAGGCAGGAGAGACAAACTAGGCATTTTGATGAACCGCTAGACGATAGGAATGAAGAAGCAACCCACACTTGCCTCTTCTGTCAAATAAGGTGGCTGTGATTACGTTCAAAAGGGCCCCCCCTGCCCTCATCGTGGACCCTTTCTGGGGAATCCCAGCTGCATCCCAGGATTCAGTGGGGAGAAGAGCTGTAATTCCCTGGTTTCTAGCAGACACTTGGGTTAAGATGTGATAAGAAAGGCAACTAAGACAACAGGGAAATCCCACATTGTTGGGAAAATGGAGGAATTATTTCTGGGACTCCCTTTCCTTAGAGATCAGGGATAAGAGTGAAAAAAAAGAAAAGAAAAGAAAAAGGCATTTTGATACCTGACTTTGACTTCCCTACCCACCCTCCTTCAATTTCATCTCCAGCCAGGGAAGGGTAGCCCGATAAAGGACATGGCTAGCTCAGAAATGTGGACCATTCTATGGCACCGCTTCTCCATGGCTCTAAGGCTCCCCGAGGAGGTGTCTCCACAGGAATCACAGCCATCACAAAGCCCAGAGCCAGACTGGACGCTGATCTCACCCCAAGGTATCTTTCCATAAGCATGGCCTCCTTTGATCCTTTTCAAGAGGAGGCAGCCTAGAACTGGGTTAGCCCACAGAGATTGCAGCCGCTGCCCCCTGGGGAGAGGATGGCACAGACTGCGCTGGATGGGAAGGGGACTAAATAGGTGGGGGCCCTGGAGAAGCTGGAGCATCCGGGGCCCTTCCTGCACCACTGGGTCTCCATTCTCGGTGTTTCCAGGCATGGCAGCCCTGCTGAGCCTGGCCGTGGCCACCTTCACCCAGGAGCCCCAGTTATGCCTGAGCCACCTGTCTCAACGTGGAAGTATCCTCATGACCACCCTGAAGCACCTGCTTTCCCCCAGCTTCCTGCATCAGCTGGGCCGGGCGTGAGTTCGAGCTAGAGGAGGGAGACCAGACTGTCCAGACAGTCTGCAGTGTGGCGGTGGGGAGGGGTGGGCAGGAGAGCCGTAGCTGACAGCTTGAGCTATGAGGCCAGAAATAGGACTGGTGAGGTTGGAGAAGGGGCGCTGGACTCGGGGATTTGAGAAGGGGGCAGAGAATAATAAAGGGTGGGTGAGTAAAACCGAGTAAATCCTTCCACGCTGCCCTCCTTAGGCCTCACGGGTCTGGGTTTCTGCCCGTCGTGGTGCTCTCTGTCTGCCAGCTCCTCTGCTTCCCCTTCGCCCTGGATGTGGATGCCGACCTCCTTGGAGGTGTGTTAGCTGACTTCGTGGACTCAGAAGTCACAGCCCGCCTGCTGCAGGTATTTGGGAAAGCCACCAGGCGTGAAGGTGGAGGAGGAAGATGGCCGACCTCGTGTATTGTAATTCACTTCCCAACAGCTCCAGGGCTCCCCTGAGCCCCTGGAAGAGTGGAGCATCTGGCTTGATGTAAGCGTTGGAGTGGAGAAAGCATTCAGGCCTGAGCAGAAGCACTGGTTGGAGCTGGGGCTGGCGCCTCCCGTCTCCATCTGTCCCTCATCTGGATCTGTTGAAGCTTTGCGGGGAGGACATCCCAGTCTGGGCAGGGAGACTCAGCTCCTCAGCCAGGAGTCACTTCTGTGCAATCCTTGGCATTCAGCAGTGGGTTTTTGAAGGCAGAGAGCCTGAGTCCTTGCAGAGCAAGGAATGATCCTGCACCTGTTCTCTTGGGCTCCACAGTCTCACGTGGAGGGCTCGGGTCAGGTCTTCCAGCTCTCTGTGGTATTTCTCAGCATAGCTTGGCTTTTCTCTTGGCCAGAGCTTGGGCCCCTTCTAGCTACCTCGCTGCGGTGAATTCTTCCTCTCCCTGAACCACTTTGCCTGCTCCTCTATCCCTTCTCCCAGGTCTGCTGCCACCATCTTCCGTTGACGCAAGTTGAGTTGCCGGTCAGCCTCCTCACACACCTGGCCCTCACGGATTCCACCTCTCTCAACCAGTTTGTGAACACAGTGGCTGCCTCCCCTAGAACCATCATCTCCTTCCTCTCAGTTGCCCTCTTGGGTGACCAGCCGCTGCTGACCTCTGATATTCTCTCCTTGCTGGCCCACACAGCCCGAGTACTGTCCCCCAGCCACTTGTCCTTCATCCAAGAACTCCTGGCTGGCTCTGATGAATCCTATCGGCCCCTGCGCAGCCTCCTGGGCCACCCAGAGAATTCTGTGCGGGCCCGCACTTACGGGCTCCTGGGCCACCTGCTGCAATACAGCATGGCTGTGCGTGGGGCACTGCAGAGCCAGGCTGGGCTGCTCAACCTTCTGCTGCTGGGGCTTAGAGACAAGGACCCTGCCGTGCGGCGCAGTGCCAGCTTTGCTGTGGGCAACGCAGCCTACCAAGCTGGTCCCCTGGGACCTGCCTTGGCAGCCGCGATACCCAGTGTGACCCAGCTACTTGGAGATCCTCAGGCTGGTGTCCGGCGCAATGCCGCGTCAGCTCTGGGCAACTTGGGCCCTGAGGGGTTGGGGGAGGAGCTGTTACAGTGCCAAGTACCCCAGCGGCTCCTAGAGATGGCCTGTGGAGACCCCCAGCTAAACGTGAAGGAGGCCGCCCTCATTGCCCTCCGGAGCCTTCGACAGGAGCCCTGCATCCATCAGGTACACCCCTGGGGACTTCCGGACCATGACGATGGGGTTGTATTTCATGACATTTTTCTGAGATAGCTTTAAGGAATTGGGATGCTGCGAAACCCATGGGCGGTGTCTTGGAGATGGGTGTGCCATCTACCATCTCCCACCCCGGCAAAGGGAAGGAATGTGGGAGAGGGCTCTGATGAGTGGCAAATTCCCAGGATCTCCAAGCCCAGGGGTTCTCTCTTCTTGAGGCTATGTGGGAAGGAGGTGAGGCCAGATGAGGTGATGTTGAGGTCTAGAGGGATTTCATTCTGGGGGCTGGGAAGGGGCTATCTTTTTTCTTTTTTTTCTTTTTAGCACTTACCACGTGAAAAGCACCATGCTAAGCATTTTACCTTTATTACCTGGTTTAAGCTATTATATTCCTCATTTTGCAGGTGAGGAAACTGAGGCACTAAGGATTTAATAACGTGCCCAAGTTACAAAGCTAGTTTGGGGGACTGGACTTCTGAGTTCAAGGGTCTGAGTCCTGAGCCCATACCTTAACCACTGCTTTATTCTGCTTTTTGTGCTTGTGACATAAGTAGCCTAATGGGAATCACACATCTACCTATGATAAGGCTAAACCTCCAAATTATAATAAAGCAGTGTGGGAACATTGGCTGGTTCATGCAGAACAGAAATTTTGACGGGATGGTGATGATGTAAATTATGGGATTTTCTGGCAATCCATATGGGGAAATAATATAAGAGACTCTTGGTGGTACTGAGGTTAAGACCCATTGGTCAAGATTCATGACTAGGAATCACACTTTTTGACTTACTGTCACTGCTGCATTTATGACCCTTTCCTGGGACAAATGCATGGATCCCTCGGTGCCTCAGTTTCATGGTGTGTAACCGAAGAGAATGGCAGTAGACCTCCGGTCTCGATGAGCCCTCTCTCCAAAGTTTCTCTTTCCCCGCAGAATGTATATTGATTCCCCAGGGGCCCATTGTCTTTTTCTTTCTTTACTAGAGTGGGAATTGCCGGGCCAAATGAGAGTCCTCTGCATGTCCTATTCTGTCATCTGCTGTCTGTCTCACAGGTGCTGGTGTCTCTGGGGGCCAGTGAGCGATTAGCCATGCTATCTCTGGGGAATCAGCTCCTGCCGCATAGCAGCCCCAGGCCTGCCTCTGCCAAACACTGCAGGAAACTCATTCACCTCCTGAGGCCAACCCACAGCACGTGATCTCAGATTCCTACGGTCCATCCACCCACTTTCGTTACCCCTCTATTGCCAACCTTTTTCTACTATTCAAGCCACCAACTCAACCAAGAACTAAAAAGAGACTAAAAAAAGAGATAAGCTACAAGTCAAATGATTTAAGAACAAGAAACTAGAAGAGATTTATGTATAAAGCTCCCTCCTTTCCCCAGATTCAGGATGATTTCAATCAGTAAACTTCATTGCTGTTGGTGCCAGAGAAGATTCCTTCCTTTTCTACATGCAGGGGTCTTTCTCCAATAATGTGCCTTTAACCCCAGGAGCATACCTCCCAGACCTCAGGGAGGTACCTTCTACCTGAGAGGCCGCTTCCTTTCTAGAGCTTGTATAATCCTCCCAACAGGTTCTTGCTTTTGTGCACTGGCCCTAGGACAGTGATGAAGACTGAGCCCATCTCAGCTCTAGGCTATGGGGATAAATGCTGCTGTGGATGGTTTCCTGACCCATAGCCCACATTCCCATCCATGGGTTATGGTAGAGAGTCTTTTCTTTTTTCTTTTTACTTTCCCCTTTCTCCCCTCCCCTTTCCTTTATTTCTTTAACTTTCTCCTTTCTTTCTTTCTTTTTCTTTTTCTTTCTTTCTTTCTTTCTTTTTCTTTCTTGTTTTTCCTTTCTTTCTTTTCTCTCCTTCCTTCCTTCCTTCCTTCCTCCCATCCACCCATCTTTTCTATGTAAACTCCTGTAGTAAAAGGTATACCTCACCTTACTTGGAGATGCCAGGGTAAGAGCTTGGGTGGGGGGTCAGCTCCTCTCTTGGCTGCTGGTTGGTGCTGCAGCTCTTGTGTCCCGTTCACACAAGACCATGGTTTGGGACCCTATTTATTTATATCTGTTCCTGCCTTCCAGCTTCCTGCATCTCAGCTGAGCTACATGTGGTCACCTACTTCCAAGCCAAGACCAGTGGAGCTGAAATAGGGAGAGATAGGATTAAACAGAGCCGTACATTGGATTGCTTTGTGATCTCAGGCTTAGTGATGAGTTTTGATGTTTGATGGAGTTTCAATGTATAGGGAAGCCCAATTGCTTGAGAAGGGCAGCTGTTTAGGACATCGTGCATTTCACCAGAAAGAGATGTTTGGCAGACCCATTAGAGTTGAGATCCAGCTGGAAACATACTACAAAGTTTCAGCCCTGACTCACCGGATGGCTTGCGACAAGCTTCCCGGAGCCTTCCTTGGTTTCTCTATCCATAAAATGGGGGTATTACTTTTTGTCCTTCCTTAAATTCCAATTGTTTTTTGAAATGAAAGATGAATAAAGTGCCTTAGTTTTATAAGGAATTTTATTTAGCATTCATCTTCATTGTCTGTGTTTATATTTTAGCAAAAATAACATTTTTTTCTAGAGACCACTGGAATTTCCTCCTGTCCAGATTATGGCAGTTCAGTTCAACATTGAGTTCTTTCTCTGTGCGAGATACTGTTGTAGGCACTGGAGATAAAGCAGTGCTTGTTTGTCATAGAGTTTCCATTCTAGCTGCGGAGTCAATGAACTTACCAAAATAAGTGAATTCTGTGCAGGATGTAGAGAGGTGATAAAGCTCTGGAGAACAATGAAGCAGAGAAAGAGGATGAGGAGTGCTGAGTTGGATGGTTAAGGTAGGCCTCACTGGGATGACCTTCGAGCGAAGACTTGATGGAGATGAGGGAAATGAGCAGTGTAGCTATCTGAGGGCAAAGTGAGGCAGAGAGAATAATCACTTCAAAGGTCCGGAGATGGAAGCTTGCCTGGTGAGCTTGAGGAGCTATGATGAGGCCAGTTTGGATGGCAGAAGTGAAGAAGGGGGAGAATAGTAGGAAATGAGGACAGGAAGGTAGTGAGGACCAGATGTAAGCCTGTAGTAGACCTTGTACTTCGAGTAAAGTAGGGATATATTGGAGAGTTTTGACAGAGAAGTGATGTAATCTACTTATGTTCTGAAAGATTACTCTCCATTCTGGTGTTGTGCATGGACTGTGAGGAGTGGGGGAGGCTGGGAAGCAGGGTGAGGGCTTAGGAGGCTGTGGTGGTACCAATGGAATGGTGAAAAGTAGTCAGATTCTGAATATATTTTGCACATGAAGCAAGTAACATTTCTTACCTGATTGGATGTGAGGGTGTGAACGAAGGAAAGCAGACAAGGATATTACTCCAAGGTTTTTGGCCTAAGCAATTGGAAGAATGGAATTGCCATTAACTCAAATGGGGGAGGCTATTAGTGGAGTGGTTAGTTCAGTGAATTCCATTACTGTTCCAGTAGCTACCATATCTATTCTTTTTCTATTCAAGTATTTTAAAACACATCTTGGGAAATATATAATGTAACCCATATTACCTTGGTGTTTATCTTTAACAGATCAGAACTTCTGTTTTTGTTTTTAACAAAGCCACAGCTGGGGCACCTGATGTCAGCTTAGGTCATGATCCCAGGGTCATGGGATGGAGCCCCTTGTCAGGCTCCGTGCTGAGCGGGAGAGATTCTCTCTCCTTCTGCCCCTCTCCCCAACTTGAGCTCTCTCCAAAAAAAAAAAAAAAAGAAAAAAAATTAAAAAACAAAAACAGAAACGCACAAAGCCACAGTATACTTCACTAAGACTTGTCTGGATTTAGACAAATAAGTATTGTGTTTTAAAATCTAGATTTTTTCCCCCCTAAAAGATAAACTAGGAAGAATTACCTTGGGAAAGAATTATTCTTTTTATTTTTTTAATGTTTATTTATTTTTGAGAGAGAGACACACACAGAGTGCTAGCAGAGAAGGGTCAGAGAAAGAGGGAGACACAGAATCCAAAGCAGGTTCCAGGCTCTGAGTTGTTAGCACAGAGCCCAACACAGAGCTCAAACTCACAAACCGTGAGATCATGACCTAAACTGAAGTCGGACGCTTAACCGACTGAGCCACCCAGGCGCCCAGGAAAGAAGTATTCTTTAGGAAACAATTATTCCTTCCCCCCTGCCCCAAATAATTCATTAAATACTAGCTAGAGATATCATGCTTGTCTGGCATATAAAACACTTGATGTAGAGAAATTAAATATACAGACTTTTTAGGTTATCACATAAAGCAATAGTTAATCATTTTATGAGGAAGCATAATAAGAAAACATATTTCCATCCTTGTGAGCATACAATCTAGGGGATTAAAAATCTATAAACAATCTTACACCATTTTATATCATTGCACAAAGTGCTGAGAGGATTAGAAGTGAGTGCTGTGAGAAGTGTCTGGAATTCACAGAACGTCTGGAAGGTTTGAGCGCTTGTGCCCATGTTTCATTTTGCGTATGTATGGGTGCATGTCTGCTTTAACTCTTTTGGTGGGAGAGGCAAGTTAACGTTTTCAAACATAAAAATAGAATAGCATAATAAGCTCCCAAACTCTGATCTCACAGATTCAGCTATTATAAACATTTTGCCACACTGGTTCTACCCATTCCATTAAAAAAATTTTTTTTAACGTTTATTTAGAGAGAGAGTGAGAGAAAGCACAAGCCAGGGAGGGGCAGAGAGAGACAGACACACACAGAATCTGAAGCAGGACACTTAACCAACAGAGCCACCCAGGCACCCCAATAATGGTTTCTTAACATCTGTCTTTGTTCTTAATGTCTCCAGCCCATATTCAGATTTCTCCACTGTCTCAAAAATATCTTTTACAGTTGGTTTGTTTGACTCAGGATCCAAACAAGTTCCACTCATTGCATTTGATAATGTCTCTTAAGTCTCCTACAATCTAGAACACCTTTTTTTAATACTCTGAAGTCGTTGAAGAAATGAGGTCATATGTCTGTACATTGGCCCACCTTCTGGATTTGTCGGATTGCTTTCTTGCAGTGTCATTATTTCTCTTTACTGGAAGTTGGAGACAAAAGCTTGATTAGATTCAGATTTAACTTTTTAAAAAATGTTTATTTATTTTGAGAGAGAGAGCATGAGCAGGGGAGGGGCAGAGAAAGAGAATCCCAAGTGGGCTCCATGCTGACTTGGGCTTGATCTCATGACACATGAGATCATGACCTGAGCCAAAATTGAGAGTCTGATGCTCAACCGACTGAGCCACCCAGGCACCCCAGATTCAACAATTTTTTGACAAAAATTCACTACTTCCTAAATATTGTGTAGTTTAAATTGCATCACATTAGGAAACATAATTATAGCTGTCCCACAATACACGATCTAAGATTGGTTAAAATCTATAGGGGATCCCCCAATCAGTCCTCTAATGGTTTTAGCATCTGTCATACTGTTGCTGAAATCAATGATTTACTACGCATCCTTGCTCTGGTCCAGATTGTTTTCATTAGGTTAGTCTCACCTTTTATTGTTCCCTTTATTTCTGTAGCCTACTGTTTAGAAAAGATCTTTTCACCCTCCAGCTCTCTTTCGATTTTCAAATCCATTAAGTCTAGGGTCATCTGGGACTGAGGACATCTCCGGCACCGTCTGTCTTGCCTAGGGAGATAATGAATTGGAGTCAGTGTTTCCTAAAGTTCATACCTGAAGCTCATAAAGCAGGAGGTTGTAATAGTACTCCGAGTGGACTGGAGTTAGGGGAAAGTGGGTTGGAGGGAAACAAGGGATGTGGCCGCGTGTCCTTTACTGGAGTCAAACTCAAAAGGCTTTTGCTGAGAAATAAGAAAATTCTTCAATAAAGCCTTAATTCCTTGATTTTAGAGGAGCGAATTAAGGCACGGCCCAAGTGAGTCCATAGAGGTGAGGTGGAATCAGGGCCCAGAAAAGGGGAGAATCCTGGAATCCCAGAATATAGTCTTTCAGGGACTCAATCTCGGGACTACAACTCCCAGAATTCTGCTCTCCGGGTCTCACGCGCACTGAAGCGACTGCGCTTGCGCGAGGCTGGTGACGGCCGGCCTTCCCAGGTCCCACAACCCCCGAGATTCCGCGCGCCAGCCCTCCTCCCTCCCTGCGGAGATAGCCCCTTCCAGGCCCTCTGTCCGTCCGCTGGGGGCGCGCGCAGTGCGTGGCAGGCGGCCGCGGCGCCGGCGGCTGGGAGCGCGGGTCGCGTGGTGGTGTGTGGTTGCTAGGGGCGTCCGAGGCCGCCCGCTCGCCCCAGCAGGCCGAGGGAGGAAGCAGCGCGGAGCCGGCGCCGAGCCGGGGCGAAGCTCGGTCTGCTAGGTGAGTGTGGCGGTGAAGCCGGGGGAACGACCCGCCGCCGGCCCGACTCTCTTGCCCCTCCCTCTGCCCCGGTTCTTTCGCGCGGGTCCCCAAGCTCTCCGGCGGCTCCCGCCCCAGCCCTGCTTCCTGCCCGCCAGCTCTCCATCTCCGGGTAGGCGAGGGGGCTGCGGCCTTCCACCGGGCCGGGTCTTCGCGCGTCCTGGGGACCCTTCTCCCCCTCCGCCACGCCCCGTGAACTTAGTCAGCCCCGCCTCTGGGCGCCCGGACCCTGCAGCATCCCCTCACCCTGGGCCTCCGTGCCTCTTTCCCGCCGCGCTGCGGTTTAAATTCTCCTCGCCTGTGTGTGAGCCCAAGCTACCTCTCAGGCTTCATAGGTGAAGTGAACACGGATATCCACTTTTTTAGTTCCCCACCTTCAGTAGGTGTAGAGAGATACTATTCCCAAACTGTAGTTTCAAATAGGGTTTGAGATCCTGTAAACGTTAACTCTTCATTTGTCCATCCCTTTATTTAATCATTCATTCAACAGTGTTTTACAAATATCGACAAAGATTTAATGAGCCAGGGACTGTGGAAGGCGCTGGAAGGGGGAATGGTGAACAAGGCAGGCATGTCTTCGCGGAGCTTGTAGTCTAGAGATTTTCATCAAGTAAACTAGCATTTGCCATACTGTGTGGTGTGTGCTCCGATAGAACGTTAGATATTTAACCCAGCCTTGCTCGGAAAATTATACCATCCCCGTTCCCTGGTCTTCACATTCTCTTTCTGGATGTTGGAAATGTTTGAATCCTTCCTCCTTTATTGAGTAATCCTTGCTCCCCCAGATACTGCAGATCACAACTTCATCATCTGTTGGTTTAGCTAATCAACAAATAGCTGGGGGACCCTTTGGGACAGTGTTCCCCCCGTCCTTCATTTCTTGCAGTAAATATTGAGCCACTGTTTGCATAAAACCCACCCCCTTAGTGCCCGGAAGGCAACCAGCTGCTTATTGATTGGTGGAATGGAACCTTGAAAAGTTATCAAGTGTTTTCTGGGAATAAAGAAGTGAGAACACATTCCAGGTACAAAGTAACTTTAGAGAAAATACAGCAAGGAAGAGAACTGGAACTAAAAAGAGAACTGGAAGCAGTTTGACACGCCTGAGGTGCATTTGGAGGTAGCTATCCAGTGACAAATAGGAAAAGGAAAATTAATAGGGGTTAGATCACAAAGGGCCTTGGATGTTTTGTTAAAGAGAACAGTATCCTCAAGAGCAGTGGTTTTTCAAGCAGGGTAATTGGGGCCCAAGACTACCAAGGGATACACCTGCGTATATAGCTTTAGAAGGCTCCATTTCCAGATCCTCAGCTTTCAAATGAACTCTTCTGAAACTGACTTTACAAGAAAAGGCAGGTGGAGGGGGGCCTGGGAAGGGATGTTATATCCTTCGCACTTCCCTGTATTATCCCAAGTGTAAAAACCTCGGGTTGCCAAACAAAGCATTTGGAAATACTGATTTCAGGAAGGCCTCCTTTGGTGATTAAATTACTTTGAAAACCCAGAAGGCTTCCTCTCCCCCTAATACAGATTTGTGTTAGGGTGAAGTCTGTGATATGCTGAATTCAGAAGAACGCCACAGTTAAATGTGATTAGAATGTTTTTTGGGACCACGGGTTTTTCAAGCTATAGGATCAAACTTGGATGAAAAGCTTTTAAAGAGATTTCTTTTAATTTAGGTGTGTGTTATTCAATAAGATAGCTAAAAATTATTTTATTAAATCATGAAATGCTTATTCCAATTACGGTTAACTTAGTTCTTTTTATAAAATGTTTAGTAGTTTCTACCTCCTTTTTTTTTTTTTTTTTTTTTTCCAACGTTTTTTATTTATTTTTGGGACAGAGAGAGACAGAGCATGAACGGGGGAGGGGCAGAGAGAGAGGGAGACACAGAATCGGAAACAGGCTCCAGGCTCCGAGCCATCAGCCCAGAGCCCGACGCGGGGCTCGAACTCACGGACCGCGAGATCGTGACCTGGCTGAAGTCGGACGCTTAACCGACTGCGCCACCCAGGCGCCCCATCCTTTTTTTTTTTTTAAGTTTAGTTATTTATTTTGAGAGAGAATCCCAAGCAGTCTTCTTACTGTCAGCGCAGAGCCCGATGCACCCAGCTCTATTCCATGAACTGCGAGGTCATGACCCGAGGCTATGCCAAGAATTGGAAGGCTAACCTACTGAGCCACCCAGGTGCCCCTCTGTCTCCTTTTAACAGAAGAATAAACTTGTTTAAACTTGTGATGAAAAATTTTAGAATTAAACTTTATTTATTTTTTAAATGTTTATTTATGTTTTTTTTTTTTTAACCTTTTTTTTTAATTTATTTTTGAGACAGGGAGAGACAGAGCATGAACAGGGGAGGGTCAGAGAGAGGGAGACACAGAATCTGAAACAGGCTCCAGGCTCCGAGCGGTCAGCACAGAGCCCAACGCGGGGCTCGAACTCACGGACCGTGAGATCATGACCCGAGCTGAAGTCGGCCGCTCAACCGACTGAGCCACCCAGGCGCCCCTATTTATGTATTTTTAAGAGAGACAGAGCACGAGCAGGGGAGGGGAAGAAGAGGGAGACAGAATCCAAAGCAGGCTCCGGGCTCTGAGCTGTCAGCCCAGAGCCCGATGTGGGGCTTAAACTCACAGCCGTGAGTTCATGACCTCAGCTGAAATGAATGCTTAACCGACTGAGCCACCCAGGTGCCACAAAGAACTTTGTCCTTGGGAGCCCTCAGGGGTGTTCTGGATAGACAGTGGTATTCTAGACCAGAGTGCTCAGACTTACTACTCTTAGGACTTCTTTATACACTTCAAAAGCTCTTTGGGATCTTCAATATATTTTTTAATTGGGATACATAATCTTGATAGTTACCGTATTAGAAATTGAAATATATATTAATTCATTTAGAAATAAAAAAGCCATTACAAGTTAATGTAGAATTTTTAAAATGAAAAATGATATTGTTTCAAAAAGATTAGAAGAGTGACATTTTTTCAAATCTCTTTAATGTCTGGCTTAATAGAAGACAGCTGGATTTTCATATCTCTTTCTGTGTTCAGTCAGATTTGTTGTTTTGGTTGAATTATTAAGAAAATCCAGCCTCACACGGACATTTAGTTGGAAAAGGAAGAGTATTTTTAATAGCCTTTTCAGATAATTGTGGATATTCTTCTTTGGTGTTACACACAAGTTAATAAGGGATGGTTTTATGAAAGTTATTACAGTGTGGTATCTGAAATGATACCAGTGAACTTTTCATACTTTGTTACATTAAAATCCATTGGTCTCTCATTTTGACTGCGTCTTTTACCCAGAGAGGATTCTGTAGCATTGTGTGATAGGTATCTGGAAAATACTGGTTTCACTGAGTTACGTGGCTCTTCCAAACATTGACACATTTTATTAACAGTGTCAGAAAAATCATATCACCACACTCTCATCAGAAAAAGGGTTAAGTGTTGGGAAGCTGTCAAGCTCATGGCGGCAGATACAGTTTTGCCAAAATTCTAATTTTCTCTCGGAAGCTCAAATTTTATCATTGGCAACAAATACTGTCAGTTTTTTTCTTGAGTTGCCAGTCTCACTTTGTTGTATTTTCTAGAAAATGTTTGCCAAATGCCAAAGTCTGAATAACCCATCGCTTTTGTGTCATTTATTCTTCCAAGTGAGCATGATGTTCCACAGAAAAATTTTGCAATTCATACGCACAGTGCTTTCCTTAGAGGTAGCCATCACCTTCTGTATGCCACATAGGTGTTTTATATGTGCTTCTTGTTTTGTCACACAGAATATTAAAAAGATGCCCTCCAGAATTGAGCTTTAATAGAATTTTGACTCTGCCATCAAGGACATTCTTGGGTAAAGCTGGCATTCTTTCACTGTGTGGTGAGGAAGCGTGTGGTGGCAAAGGATCTAACTTGGCGTGCCATTGTCTCCCTTCTTGCTTCGGCACCAAATGTTGACCCACCATTGCTTTTGTACCGTCAGTGGGAAGGCCAGCACAGTTAAAAAGGCGAATCCCATCTTAGTTTTGTTAGGAAAATAGTTTCGGCAGCAGAACCTGTGGACTATCCCCAGAGGACCACCGTCCACCCTCAGGAGGAGGAAAGAGGTTGCTTTCTGGTGATAAAAGCGAAGGCTTTAGGAGAGCTAGTCACCCAATTATGTTAAGCCTCCAGCAGTTTTCACTCTTCAGTAATTTGTAGATTTACCTCCCTCAGCTCTAGGTGCTGTAAGCTAGATTTTTCTCTCAGGTTGGCCAACTCCTTTTGCATTACTGAACTGTGTTCTGTAAAAGCTGGCTTTCTTAACTTGTGGTATTGGCCCTCCCTTCTCATAGGGCTACAGTATTGACCTTCCTTTCTCAGGAGGCCTTCAGGAAGTTCATTGCTCCTCCACATTTTTTGAGGGAGACATAGCTTGGGATTTATCTCATAAGAGAAATTGAGTCTGATTCCTATATTCCTCCCCATTCAGCTTGGTTCCAGATAAGACAGTTCTATCTTCTAACATATCTACTGAGCGATTAAAGCAGTCTCATTAGAGAGCTTTCGAATTGTAGACTCTGAGCCATTTCTGATGTCCTGAGTTCCCCCTGGTGACGGTGAGAGACAACCTAGGTGGAGGAGGAAAAGGGAAGTGCAGGTCCCAAGGGCCACACCCACTTCTGTAATATAGGAGAGTGATTTGATCAGTGGGTAATGAATAATTGCTTTCTGTAGAAATTGATACCTTGTCCAAGTCTGGACCTGGCCCCTGGAGACTTGATGGTTTGAAACAACAGCCATAGATTTTCTAGCGTAGGTTGCTCATCACTCACTCTCAACTAAGGAGGAAACTTGAGGCAAAATTACATCTCAAAGCGTGGAAGGCGGAATGAAACGGGCAGTTTGTGGATGCCGGATAAAGATGACAAAGCAGATTGGTGTGCTTCCTGAGACTGCTTGCTCTAGAAGAGCAGAGGCTGCAGCCCCGGACGGCAGTTGGGGATCTACTGCAAGAGCCCTGCGTTTGGTGAGGTGGGTGGGTGGGTGGAGGGGGTAGATATTGGGCTAAGCTAGCTCTGTAAACAGAAAGAAAGGGATGTTTGAAGTCATTTTGTTTAAGAATGTTTTGCAGTTCTTTATCCTTTTTATTTTTTAAATTAATTAATGTTTTTATTTATTTTTGAGAGAGAGAGACAGAGTGTGATCAGGGGAGGGGCGGAGAGAGAGGGAGACGCAGAATCCGAAGCAGGCTCCAGGCTCTGAGCTGTCAGCACAGGGCCTGACGTGGGGCTGGAACTCACTAGCTATGAGATCATGATCTGAGACGAAGTCGGTTGCTTAACCGGCTGAGCCATGCAGGCGCCCCCTATCCTCCTGTCTTATCCGTTTAGTCAAGTTTTTTTGTTTTATTTTTAACAGCTTTTTTTTTTTTAATGTTTATTTATTTTGAGAGAGTGCAGGGGAAGGGCAGAGAGGGAGGGAGAGAAAGAATCCCAGACAGGCTGGGGACATCAACTGTGAGATCATGAACTGAGCCAAAATCAAGAGCTGGATGCTTAACCTACTGAGCCACTGAGGCTCACCTATTTTTTTTTAATTTTTTTAATGTTTATTTATTTCTGAGACAGAGACAGAGCATGAGTGGGGGAGGGGCAGAGAGAGAGGGAGACACAGAATCCGAAGCAGGCTCCAGGCTCTGAGCTGTCCAGCCCCGACGCGGGGCTCGAACATACGGACTGTGAGATCATGACCTGAGCGGAAGCTGGCTGCTCAACCGACTGAGCCACCCAGGCGCCCCTGAGGCTCACCTATTTTTAACAGCTTTGTGGATGTATGAGTGACATTGAATGTACCCATCACCCCCAAGTCCATGGTTTTTGAAACCTTGTTCTAGGGAGCCTGGTGCCGGTGAGGTTGTTTGGGGAGGAGACGTGGGAGGCATTGCTGAGGAGGAGGTCAAACTAGGGCAGTGATCTGCCCCCTTCTGCCAGATTAGCTTTGCATTTGTCTGTTATAGGTACACCGGGATTCCCTATGAAGACCATCATGGAGCTTGTGAGGTATATCCAGGTGAAAAGAGAATAGTGTTGAGAGTAGCCTTTGCAAAGTATCACGTTAGAGGAATAAATACGCAAGAGATATTTATGGAGAGAGTGGGGCTTGAGTTGTGCCTGGAAAAGGTAAATAAAATATAAGGATTCAGAAGGAAGAGGCTTAGTGGAGTAAAGGCCTGCAGACAAGTTTGGAAGGTTTATTCCAGGAGTTTAGTGTTAAGACCAGCACAGTTCATACGGCAGTTCAAGGTAGAAGGAAATGGAAATAAGCCTTTCAAACCCAAGCTGAGAAATCTGGATTTTATTTATTGACTCATGTGAGAATCATCTGGAATGTTAAAAATGCAGATTCCTGGGTGGCTCAGTTGGTTAAGCCTCTGACTTGTGCTCTCAGCTCAAGGATTTGATCTCGGGGTCGTGAGTTCAAGCCCTGTGTTGGGCTGGATGTGAAGCCTACTTTAAAAAAAAAAAAAAAAGCACAGATTCCTGGTCCTACCGAATCCTCTCTGAAGATGGGATTCGGGAATCTGCACCCCATGTTATTCTGATGCGGATGGTTGTTGGGCTACTGTGGTATTTAATGAGGACTCCTAGAAAATGTTTGAATCAGGAGTAACCCATTGAAGTAAAATCAAGCAAAGTGAATCTGGAGGCTGCCTGGAGGATGGAATTCAGAAGGGCAGGCCCTGGGAACACAGACTTCAATCTGGATGTTATTGCAATGGTCCAGAACTGGGGTAGGGGTGGGGAAATGAAGCCTGCTAAGGAAGAGAATCTCTTAAATTTTATCACTGGTTTGGCCATGAAGAATAAGGGAAAGGATGAAGTCCGAGGTGACTGACATATTCTTAGGTGACTGAGAGAAAGAAAGTTCCACTGAAAGAAATTGAAGGACAAGTGAGCAGGGCTGGCTTAACAAGCTGGATTGAAGTGATTGGAGACGCATGATGAAAAGGTAGAACAGACAGTTGGTGACGAGGACATGAAGCTTGAGAGAGATCAGGTCTGAAGAGTGGCTCTTCTGTAACTAATAGTTGAAATTGCAAGAGCAGATTGGTTGGATGTGAGGGAGGGGATAAAAGAGGAACTTGGAGGACTTTGGAGGGGGCTTCATGGGGAGAAAAGGCACTGGGGAGGAGTTGGGTGTGGCTGTGGCCTGGTTCCTGCACTGAGTAAAGAAGTAGCCACAAGGAGATGGTGGTAGGAGCACCTGTGTGACCTGAAGAGAGTACACTCGTGGCTGTGCTGGTTTTAGCTGTTGTAGATACATTTGAATATTCAGCAAATATTAAATGAGCCCCGATTACATTTCCAGGGCTCGTCATAACACTATGTAAACAAGGTCCCAGTTCTCAAAGAGCTTTCATTCTGGAAGGGAAAATAGACAACAAAGGAATGCATAAATAATTGAAGTTTTTGTTTTAAAAATAAGGAATATGGTTTTTGACTACGTGATTCATTTTTATAGCCAGAAATTAAAATGATGGAAAAGATAGGTAAGTCTCACACCCCATTGGTAAACTTTAAAAAAAAAGAAATCGGGGCGCCTGGGTGGCACAGTCGGTTAAGCGTCCGACTTCAGCCAGGTCACGATCTCGCGGTCCGTGAGTTCGAGCCCCGCGTCAGGCTCTGGGCTGATGGCTCGGAGCCTGGAGCCTGTTTCAGATTCTGTGTCTCCCTCTCTCTCTGCCCCTCCCGTGTTCATGCTCTGTCTCTCTCTGTCCCAAAAAATAAAAAAAAAAAAAAACGTTGAAAAAATAAAAAAAAGAAATCAGTTCCTATTTATTTTTCCACTATTTCTTTAGGCAGTTACAAGGAAATATTAACATCCAATTATTTCAGTTAGTGGAGGAGTGAGACTAAAACGAGGTAGTGTGATAGGGAAGGATCAGGGGTACTGCATCAGCGTAGACAGGCTTTTTGAGGTGGTGATATTTGCTGACCTCTAAAGATCTGAGTGTTTCAGAGAGAACAGTGGAGCCTCTGGGAGCACAGGTGGGAACACACCTAGTGAGGAGGAAGAATGGCTCTCATAGGGTCAGAGATACAGGAGTCAGATCATGTAGGCCTTGGAACCACCAGATGGCTTTAAGCTACATTTTATTTTTTTATTTTTATTTAAAAAAATTTTTTTTTAACGTTTATTTATTTTTGAGACAGAGAGAGACAGAGCATGAACAGGGGAGGGGCAGAGAGAGAGGGAGACACAGAATCTGAAACAGGCTCCAGGCTCTGAGCGGTCAGCACAGAGCCTGACGCGGGGCTCGAACTCACGGACCGTGAGATCATGACCTGAGCCAAGGTCGGACGCTTAACCGACCGAGCCACACAGGCGCCCCTAAGCTACATTTTAAAAAGGGCACCATGACCACAGTCTGGAGAATTGATTATAAAGAAGGCATAAGAGTTAGAAGCAGGAAAACCAGCAGGTGAGAAGTGATAGTGGTGTGGACTAAGGTAATGGTAGAATTGGAGAATAGATGGCTCCAAGGGCATACATTTGAAGCTGGAAAGACTTGATGGTGGATTGAGTGAGTGGGAGTGAAGATCTGAGGTCAGGGTGAAATCATTGCCACAGGGCACGTTGGGAGTGTTGGTGTTGCATGAATACCAAAGGGACTTAGCCCCTTCTGCCTGGATGTTTTTTTTACTGAAGTCTTTTTGTGCATTTGAAGCTTATTTACTGCCTCTGATTCTACAAGGTCTCTAAAGGTGAGTCGGTTAAGTGAGGAATAGGATTGAAATGATTGATGGCATTCTGGTTTGTTTTTGTTTTTTTTTTTTTTTGAATGTTTATTTTTGAGAGAGAGAGAGAGAAAGAGACAGAGAGAGAGAGAGAGAGGGCATCATGAGCAGGGGCGGGGCAGAGAGAGAGGGAGACAAAGAATCCAAAGCAGGCTCCAGGCTCTGAGCTGTCAGCATAGAGCCCGACACCGCCTGGTGCTGGAACTCACAACTGCAAGATCCTGACCCGAGCCGATGTTGGATGCTTAGCAGACTGAGCCACCCAGGCACCCCTGATTGATACATTCTTATCTCAGCCCCGCTCCCATTGTCCTTAGCACGACTTTACTGAAATCTGACATTCCCATCTAGTTTCAAGAAGATTAACAGAAAACATGTTCCCTTCTTGAGTAACAGTGGTTATAGGAAAAAACAAGAACAAAAAACCTTAAGCTTCCCATTGTCCCCGTGGTCCTTCGACCCTAGCCAGCCCTTATCTCAGCCTCTAGGTTCTTGTTTCTCAACTGGTGCTGACAGCAGCTGCTTTTCAGTTGAAGTCGGGACCAGGTCTTGTGTTTTGTTGGACAATGAGGTTTTGCTTAGAATCAGGTTTAAACAGCATTTCTCCCCTAAAAATCAGAGACCTCCCCCTACATGGTGTGTTGATGGGCCCCAGAGAAAGTGCTGTTGAACTTTATCTGCCAGGCTCCCGTGTTTGCCTTCTTCCTCTTACTCCCCTTTAAGCCAGGGTTGGCAAATTCCCTGGCAGGTTAGAGCAGAGTATGCTGGGTGACTAGTTCATATTAAGGTGGCTACCAGTGGCTACACTGAAAAAACTTATATACTGGGGAGGCCCTTCTTTAAGGCATGTGACCTCAGTTCTTGCACCTTAGTGATGGATCCCCAGTCAAGCCTGCTTCAGGTAATGGAGCAATGAGTGAGTCTTACTTCATTGGCTGGAATCATTCACTGGTAAAATTCATTCCTGCCAGTCTAATTTCAAACAAAAATTGAAGTTGATTGTGCACTGCCTACCTCCTGGTCTGAGGACAACCAAGCTTCCCTTTAAGTAGTAATAACCTTTTTCTTTTTTTTAAGTTTATTTATTTTGAGAGACACAGAGAGAGAGAGAGAGTGTGTGTTTGTGTGTGTGTGTGTGTGTGTGTGTGCGCGCGTGTGTGCAAGCAGGGGCAGAGAGAAGGGGAGAGAGAGAATCCTAAGCAAGCTCCGTGCTCTCAGCTTGGAGTCTGATGTGTAATGTGGGGTTTGAACTCGCCGTGAGATCATGACCTGAGTTGAAATCAAGAGTCAGACACTAGGGGCGCCTGGGTGGCTCAGTCGGTTGAGCGTCCGACTTCGGCTCAGGTCATGATCTCACAGTTCGTGGCTCCAAGCCCCGCGTCGGGCTCTGTGCTGACAGCTCAGAGCCTGGAGCCTGTTTCAGATTCTGTGTCTCCCTCTCTCTCTCCGCCCCTCCCCAACTCGTGCTCTGTCTCTGTCTCAAAAATAAACATTAAAAGAATTTAAAAAAAAAAGAGCCAGACACTCAACCAGTTGAGCTACCCAGGTGCCCCCAGATGTTTTGCCTATTTTTAAAATTGCCTATTTAAAAAATTTTAAATTGGGTTCGTTTTCATCCTTTTTTTTATTATTTATTTTGAGAGAGAGGAAGGAAGAGTGCATATGCACACACGCATGAGCAAGCAAAGGAGGGGCGGAGGGACAGAGAATCCCAAACGGGTTCCATCCTGTCAGCTCAGAGCCCCACTCAGGACTTTATCCTATAAACTGTGAGATCATGATCTGAGCTGAAATCAAGAGTCGGAAGCTTAACCAACTGAGCCACCCAGGTGCCCTTCATCTTGTGAGAATTCTTAGTATATTCTGAATACAAGTCCTTTATAATTGCAGCTATTTCCTCCCTGTTCATAGATTTTTATTTTTCATTCTCTCAGTAGTGTTTTTCTAAGTTCTTTTTTTTATATATGTGTGTGTAGCTTTTTTTTTTTTTTTTTAACTTTATGTGTTTATTTTGAGAGAGAGTGTGGGTGACCAAGAAAGGGAGAGAGAGAATCCCAGGCAGGCTCTGTGCTGTCAGCACACAGCCCAACACGGGGCTCGATCTCACAAATTGTGAGATCATGACCTGAGTCAAAACCAAGAGTTGGACACTTAACTGAGCCACCCAGGTGCCCCTTTCTAAGTTCTTAATTATGATATAATCCAGCTAACAGCTGGACTGTTAACCATACTTTCCTTTAAAATTTTTCAGTCACGATTTTTGTATCATATCTAATAAATCTTTGCCTTGCCCAAGGTCATAAACATTTTCTCCTGTTTTTTTTTACCGGAAGTGTTATAGTTTTGGTTCTTACATTTAGCTCTATGATCCATTTTGAGTCAATTATGGTCTAAAGTAAGAGTCTGAGTTCATGTTTTGTACATGGATACCCACTGTTCCAAAGTCATTTGTTAAAGATTATCCTTTTCCTCATTAAGTTGCATAGGCAACGTTATTGAAAATTAATTGACCGTAAATGTAAGGGTTTATGTCTGGACTCTGTTTGGTTCCGTTCATCTGTATGTTTATTATGCCAATACTTACATTGCCTTGATTACTGTAATTTTATACTAAGTTTCTAAATCAGGTAGTGTAAGTTCAACTTTTTTTTTTTCCCCCCTCTTTTAATTGTTTTTGGCTGTTCTGGGTCTTTTTCATTTCTGTATAAATTTTAGGATCAGCTTGTCAGTTTCTCCAGGAAAGCCTGCTGGGATTTTGATAGGAATTGCGTTTACTCCATGGATCAGTTTGGGAAGAATCGCCATCCTAATGCTGAGTCTTCCAGTTTATGAACATGTTATATGTCTCCATTTATTTAATTTTAAATATCTCTTGGCAGTGTTTTGTAGTTTTCAATGTACTTCTTTTGTTAAGTTTATTTAAAAAAAATTTTTTTTTTAATGTTTATTTTTGAGAGGGAGAGAGACACCATGAGCAGGGGAGGGGCAGAGAAAGAGGGAGACAAAGAATCCGAAACAGGCTCAGGCTCTGAGCTGTCAGCACAGAGTCCGACGTGGGCCAGAACTCATGAACTGTGAGCTTAAGACCTGAGCTGAAGTCGGACATTTAACTGACTGAGCCACCCAGGTGTCCTAAGTTTATTATTATTTTTTTTAATATTCATTTATGTTGAGAGAGAGAGCACACACATGTGCATGCACAAGTTGGGGAGGCGCAGAGAGAGAGGGAGAGTGAATACCAAGCATGCTCCACGTTCAGCACAGAGCACAATGTGGGGCTGGATCTCATGACTGAGATCGTGACCTGAACCGAAACCAAGAGCTGGATGCTTAACTGAGTGAGCCACCCAGGCGCCTGTTGTTAAGTTTATTCTTAAGGATTTTATTTTTTCTAATGCTATTGTGAATGGATGTGTTTCTTTTATTTCATTTTTTCTTGTTAGTATATAGAAGTAAATCAATTGTTATATTTGATCTTGTATCCTATTATCTTACTAAATTTGCTTATTTAGAAGTTTTTTTTGTAGATTTCTTAGCATTTTCAATGTACAAGATTATGTCTCCTGCAAATAAGTATAGTTTTATTTCTTCCTTTGCAATCTACATACGCTTAATTTTTTTTTCTTGCCTTTTTGCACTGGTTAGAATTTCCAATGCAGTGTTGACTAGAAATGAGGAAAGTAGACATCCTTGTCTTATTCTCAATCTTAGAGGGAAAGCATCTAGTGTTTTACTATTAAGTGTGATATGAGCTGTTTCTGTGATCTTACGATGCCTCTATCAAATTTTGAATGTTTCCTTAGTTTTTGCAGCATAAGAGATAGTCTGGGCTCATCTGATGCTTTTCCTGTCCCAACTATTTTCCAAGGAGCTCTAGTTCCTTTGTTCTTTTTATTGACAAATGGTATGTAGTGATCAGGGTCTGGGCACTAAGTGAGTAACAATCACTTTTTAACTCTTCACCCAGTGTTTTCAGAAATCCCAACCATCTAGTTATATAAAAACTGTAAGGGTATATCCCAAAGCATTTTTTTTTTTTTTAAGCTTATTTATTTATTTTGAGAGAGAGAGGAGAGAGAGAATCCTAAGCAGGCTCCACACTGAGTGTGGAGTCCGACACGGGTCAAACTCACGAACTATGAGATCATGACCAGAGACAAAATCGAGAGTCAGAAGCTTAACTGGCTGAGCCACCCAGGCACCGCCCTTCCCCCCCCCCCCCCCCGACAAAAGCACTTTTCAATTGTTTTTTAGTGCCAAGTCACACCTGCAGGTGAAGAACCTAGTTACCAGTAATATAATAAATTGCACAGAAGTTTCCCAAATGACCAGACTACTATGTCTTTTTATACAAACATTATTTGTACTAGCTGAAATTTTGCAACGGAATACTTGTTGTGCTGCCTTCTCCATGTGTGTTTCCCCCTTCCGACCCCTCCCCCCCCCCCCCCCCCCCCCCCATTGATACTTGAGAAAAGAGCTGAGGGAAGAAGGTTTGACCATACGGTGCCAGTAATGAGCATGATAACTGCCACCCACCCCTTGAATGTTTAGTGTGGACTGTGCTTTATGTGAATTTTCCAATTTGATCTCACTGCTACCCAGTGGGGGTTATGATACTTCTTCTCTTGTCTTTCCTCAAACATTCCAGTTGTGTGGTTTCAGCATTGAATGAATTCACTATTCATCAGAGCTCTGTTTGATGTGAGTTATGAAGGGATGGTAACTGCTGACCCAGCATGTCTGTGAGGGATCATAGTGCCCTGGAGACTCTTGGAATACTTCCCACAAGTAACATGTGGTTGGTTGTTGTTGTTTTGAAGGATTAGACAATACAGATGCCCATGAAGTAAACTGGAAAAATGTCCCCCTCCCTTCCCCTCCCTTGCCCCATCCTTCATTCCACTCTTCTCCCCAAGATACTTACCATGATAGTTTAGTGTATATTCTTCCAGCCCTTTGTTTTTGCTTAAACACATTCAAATGTCCTGAGAGCTGTTTCAAAGGGGCTTTTATTCCCAAGAACACGCTCCTCAGCTGATCTGCCCTAAACTAACCTTTCTTTTCAGCTGGGCGTGTTCCTGTTTGGATCTTGACTGAGCAACTTAATCAGAAACAGGCTTGTTTGCTTCTAAACTTGAACGCTTCTGGCAATAGCATAGTGTTTGTATCCCCTGTTCACCCCTTGAGTTCTCCTATTCCCCAGGGATAATCTGTAGGAGCAAGAAAGGTGTAAGATTAGTAGCTCTGTGAAATGTGTTAGATTGTTCAAAATCTAACAGATGAGGTCAGTTTATTGGTTCCTAAAGTAAGTTCCTCACAAGCTCTTGGTTGGAGGGTCAACTAATGGCGGACCCTTGAGAGAGAGTAAGTATGAGTGCCTTTACTTGTCTTTAAGTAGTGGATATATATGTGGCTAAAAAAATGTATGTAAATTGAATGAAAATAATGGGACTTGTGAATCCTTTTAATTTATATAATCACCAATTACTCTAAGTTTAGACTTGCTTGGGTTGGGTGTTCTTGTGTTTTGTTGTTGTTGTAGAAACAGACTCTTTCTTTTAATGTTTGTTTATTCTGAGAGAGAGCACACACACGAGAGCACACGAGGGACAGAGAGAGAGGGAGAAAGAATCCCAAGCAGGCTCTGATGCTGTGGGTGGGGGGTGGGGGGGGGTGGTTTCATCTCAGGAACTGTGAGATCATGACCTGAGCCGAAAGCAAGAGTCGGATGCTTAGCCGACTGAGCCACCCAGGCGCCACCAGTTGGGCGTTTTTGAAACAAGGCTTTCATCAGTAGCCTTTGTGAGGCTTCCTACGTGTATAAATACCTTTCCTTCTTATTCTTGCCTTCGATGTCTCATCCTATAACATTTCCTGGGAGATGGGCAGCCTGTTTCTTAGATTCTAAAGACACACATAGACACACCAGTGTGTATCATCACAGTGTGCTTAGGAATCTGAGGGAGTTGGGGCGGGGTGGGTGGTGTACATTGTGTCAGGAGCCCAGGGTATACTACAAGGGACAGGTTTTATGACCTCGTGGGAAAATGGCCTTCTGAGTATATGCTTTCTCTGGGGTCTGGGTACCAGACACTATTTGTCCATCTAGGCTTTGACTTTATGGCAGAAACCACTATTGCAATGTGTTAGATTTTGAAACTATCTCCTCACTTCCTCTACTTTTTTTTTTAATGTTTTTATTTATTTTTGAGAGAGAGGGAGAGAGAGAACAAGCAGGGGAGGGGCAGAGAGAGAGAGGGAGACACAGAATCCGAAGCAGGCTCCAGGCTCTGAGCTGTCAGCACAGAGCCCGACGCAGGGCTTGAACTCATGAGCCACAAGATCCATGACCTGAGCCGAAGTCGGACGCTCAACCGACTGAGCCACCCAGGAGCCCCTTACTTCCTGTACTTATATTTAAGCCTTCAAAGGCGTTTTTCTATTTTTTTTTTTTTTAATTTTTTTTTTCAACGTTTTTTATTTATTTTTGGGACAGACAGAGAGAGACAGAGCATGAACGGGGGAGGGGCAGAGAGAGAGGGACACACAGAATCGGAAACAGGCTCCAGGCTCCGAGCCATCAGCCCAGAGCCTGACGCGGGGCTTGAACTCACGGACCGCGAGATCGTGACCTGGCTGAAGTCGGACGCTTAACCGACTGTGCCACCCAGGCGCCCCCCGTTTTTCTATTTTTTGTTTGTTTTATGTTTATTTATTTTGAGAGACAGAGTGGAGAAGGAGCAGAGAGAGAGGGAGACACAGAATCTGAACCAGGCTCCAGGAGCTGTCAGCACAGAGCCTAATGCAGGACTTAAACTCACAAACTGCGATATCATGACCTGAGCTAAAGTTGGCCATTTAACTGACTGAGCTACCCTGAAGCCCCTGGAAGGTTTTTTAAAGTTTGTCACTTCTCATTCCTATAGTCAGATGAAGTCATTCTTTGGTACTAGAGTGGCAGTGCTACTGAGGGTAGCATATGGAAAAGGTGACCCATGGCCAGGAGTCAAAGGTCCCTGGGACCCAGGTTGCCTGAATTTTCTAGCTAGGTCTCTATTCCCCATCACATGGGGTTTTGATTTCATTAATGATCTCTAAAGAGAAAGAAGGTTGCTTTTAGCAACCATTATTTCCTGGTCTAAACCAGACACTACTTCTGAACCAAAAACTATGATACCAGGTCAGAACATTTGTACGTGGTACTGTTATGAGTGATACTGTTTACTTCATGTTCTTGAAGCTACTCTGTGTAGGTTATCTGACATGCCAGATCGGTTTTGCTTGGCAGTTCCTGACACCGTCATCTTCGCCAACCCTGGTTATCTCTTACTAGCTCTGGAGCTGTTTCCCAGAAAGGGATGTGCGGAACCCATCTTCTCATCTGTTTGACCCCTGTGTCCGGATAATGTGTCCTTACAAAGACAGGTGGCTCATTTCTAAGTTGCCATCCTACACATCATGGGGACTACGAGAGGAAACAAGGAGTGGGAAACAGCCATTGCAAAGACATAGGAGATCTGGAATCCTGTTAGAGGAGAACCCACTTTACTCTGGCGCATGCCCAGCTGGCCTGCTTCACACTGTGCCTGGGAGCAGGCCACCCGCAGCCTCTGAAGAGGGCAGAAGTATATTCTTTGCTCCTTCTTCCTCATTCGGATTCGAAGTCAAGTCAGCCAGATGCCAGGCCACTTGGTTCAGTATTCCTGGCACTGAGGATTCATGTGACACGATGCAGAGAGGCAAACATTGCGTGGTGTGGGCAGAAGGGAGGAAGAAGGGTTCTCTTCACCCAGCCCTGAGGCAGCAGGCAGTGGGCATCCATGGCTACAGGGGGAAAGTGGGATTGGCCGCGGTTCTGAGACGAGCACATGCTTTTACAAGCTTCGTCCACGAACGGACTCAATATAAACGGTGGGAGAGTGTTTCCAACCTGGGTTTTCTCTTGAACCTGAAGCTTAAGGATAATTGAGGGGACAGGGAATGAGTGTGTGTTTCATTCCTGTTTAAGAGCCATTTAGAGTCAGACAAACTCTAGTTTTAATCTAGGCACCACTCATTATCGGTTGTTTAATTATAGAAGAGTTACTTAGCTTTTCTGATTTTCAGATTCATCACCAGTAAATTGAATATAAGGTTTTTGTGAGGATTAAATAAGATAATAGAGGTAAAATGCCTAGCACACTACCTGGCATTTGTTAGATGCCCAAATTAGTCTTCATCACTGCTAGCGTGTTCCCCTTCATTTACTGAACTTTTTCAGTGTATTCATTCATTCAGCAGAATATTGAGCACTTAACTGTGTTCCAGACACAACTGAGGACATGGGCTAAAGGAAAACATGCTTGTCGCTTCTGGTCAGATGAGTGGTCCAGTAGACCGTCATTAAAGTTCAGCATAATAGAAACAGTGACGGTGGCATGCACACAGATGAGGCATCCTTTGCAAAGCGGAGAGTCCAGGAAGGCTCCCAGGAGAAGGGGATATTCGAGCTGATTACTTTTCAGTCTGGTGAAAAGAAGGAAAAGGCTCCAGGGAGTGGCACTTGCAAAGCCGTGAAGGTCTGAGATAGTGCAGTGCCCACGAGGAGCCACAAGTGGGGCATTTTTCAGGCATACCAGTGACATTTCATTTCCTTAGCCCTTTTCTCCAGTCACTTTGGTGTGTCTGTCGGGTTGCATTGGTAGGGCAAGACGTGAGGACTACGTGAGTTGGGACTGTGAATCTGTTGAGTGTACACAACGCACACGTGTGTGGTCTTGTAAAGTCCACAGCAGGCTTTGATATTCCCTCGTGTCTGCTTCTGTACCATAAGTGCATACTGTGTGATTGTCCCCGGCAGTATTTCCATAGTTTGGACTTGGTGGAGGTCCATTTTCTGTCTCCTTAATATGAGGCTACTGGCATCAAAATCTAGTTTTAGAACTTAGGCTGTTTTTAGCCCACTGCCATTTTGAATGTTGGCAGTAATGAGTTGTGGTTTTTGTACTCTCTCTCCTTGAGAAAGAATTCACATAGGTCAGCCTTTGCAGGAAAAGAGGGCGATGTCATGTGGCTTCTGCAGGCTTTCTGTTGTTAGACAACACCAACAGTTCCTATAGATGTAGATAGGAATAGTGGGTCTTCCTTGGCCATTAGTCTCTTATCAAAATACAAGGACCTCTCCCCGTTGAAGTTTGTGTTTTAGAAGTAACTTGAGCCAAAAAATTCTCTGCTAATTCTTTCCCTCTTGCCATTGCAAAAACACTTCCTTGGTAAGGATGCCAGGATTCCATTCAGAATTATCCCAGATGAATGACTTCTTATAGAAGGGTCTTATTTTTTTCCCCTTTGGATGCTGTCATTTGTGAAAATTGGAGATTATTTTGTGACTTTGATTTAGAAAGTAAGTGACCATGCTTAACAGACTGTTTGGAACTGAGAATTACTGGCTGGTTCAGAGGTTTTGCCTTAGAGGAAACATTGAATGAGGGAACGTCTGAGACAGGCCCTCCCTCCCTGAGATCAATCCCCAACTGATTCCTGGGGTTTGATGTAAGGAAAGCTCTCCTACTTCTTCCTCTATATTCTGCCCCCTGAACTCTCCTGTCCCACTGTGGCTGCTGGAAATGAGGTCACTTGAAGTAAAAATACCGTTGGTGTCCAGTTCCATTTTGTTTCTACTTTTTCCCACCAACAGCTGGCATGGGATTTAAGTCTATATAGTTGGCAAGACGCTTGAAGAGATGAAATCACTGTCTCAGCTTCTGAGCGAACTGCAGAGGTCAGCCCGGGAATTCTCTGCTTATATCTCAACTTGTCACACTTAACTATAAAATGCAGGCCACGCCAGGGGTGACTGAACGTTGGTCAGGGACTCCTAGATGTAAAATCTGTTTCTCAAGTGACCTTTGATCTTTCAGAATTGGTTGGTGAAGAGGAAGATACTGGCTGGTTTCTCTGCCACCCCCAGACTTGCCTTATTCCTTGCCACACTGGGGGTTAGGCGAGGGAAGGAAGCCACTCAGTGAAGTGGATGGTGACACAGAGAGATGTATTTCGCTTTGGAGAGAGAGGAAAGATCTCCCTGAGGGTGTGGGAACACGTGAGCAGACTCACTGGTGGAGTCTTAAAGTCCGTGTCCTTGATGAAGCCGGCTTTGATTGCATGAGGGTAGCAGGAAGACCACTGGAAGCACCCTAGGACTCTCGTGCTCTTCTCTCAGGGTTCTAAATGACAGCCATGGCCGGGTGCCCAGGAAGAACCGAAGGGGGGCTCTGTTGCCCGGGGTCTGTCCTTCTGGGACTGTGACGTTCCCTATGGCTTCTCTCCCCTTCAGGCTGACGGACTTCAAGGATGCAGCCACTACTACTGGAGGTGTGTGGCACCTTTTCCGAGTTGGGCCATGAGGCCACGTGGCCATGATGTGGGCCCCTCATGGCCTCAGCAGGAACAGAGCACTACAGCATTGGCCTCCGCCAGAGAAACAGCTTCAAGCAGAGTGGCCCCTCGGGCACAGTGCCCGCCCCGCCACCGGAGAAACCCTCCGAGGGCAAAGCCTGGGCTCAGGCCCATCAGCAGGTGAAGCCAATCTGGAAACTGGAGAGGAAGCACGTGGGGACACTTTCAGCAGGGTTGGGCCCAGGCCTCTTGGGGGTCCCACCCCCGCCAGCATACTTCTTTTGCCCCAGCACTTTATGTAGCTCAGGGCGCACGGCCGTCATTGCAGGCCACAGCACCTCCTGTTACCTGCACACCCTCCCAGACCTGTTCGGCGGCACCCTCCTGTACCGCCGCTCCGGCTGCAGGCACAAACCGTACCAGCAACTGGAGTCTTTCTGCTTGCGCTCGAGCCTGCCCGGAAAAACACCTTTTTCTCTCCCTCAGAAGAGCCTCCCTGTCAGACTCACTGCCAACAAGGCCCCTTCTTACACAGTCTCCCCCATGGCTCAGCCCATGGCATCCTCATCTACAGATCCATACCTCTCACTGGGAGCGGCTGGGGAAAATCCTTCGGGGAAGAGCCTGGCCTCTGCCATCTCAGGGAAGATCCCTTCTCCATTCTCCCCCTTCTCCCCCTCCTCTCCGTCCTCCCCGTCCTCCCCCTCCTCCCCCTCCAAGCCCACGCTGAATAACAACTCCTTCATGCGGCCAAATAGCACTAAAGTGCCTTTATCGCAGGCCACAGAGGGCCTGAAGCCAGTATCCTCACCCAAGATCCATCTTGTCTCCTGGCATCATTCGGGGGGTACTGGAGACTGTGCAGTGCAGCCTATTGAACACAAGGTCCCCAAGAGTACCGGCACTGTCCTAGATGATGCCCCTGCCTCTAGCACCCTGTCTGCCCCCAGCTCCTTAGACATGTCCACCACCAGTGTTGCCTCTCCCCAGTATAACCGGAGTAACTTAACCACAAGAGCAGAGCCACATCCCTGTGGCCTGGATGGCGACTTTGTTTCTCAGGCTCTGACTAAGGAGGTTCGGTTCACTGAGGCCGTGAGGAAGTTGACTGCAAGAGGCTTTGAGAAGAAGCCAAGGCAAGGCTGCCGGTTTGAACAGTCTTGTTTCATGAACTCCAGCTTGCAGTGCGATCTCCTCAACAAGAACAGGCTGTGGAAACCTCCCTCAGTAGGCCAGCAGTTCCCTCAGGAGGATGCTGGAGCAAACAGCAGGATCCTCCCTAGAGCCCGGGACACGTTGGAGTTGGACAGCACAGTCTTCTGTACCAAACGCATCAGCATTCACCTCCTTGCCTCACATGCCAATGCGCTCAGCCACAGCCCTGCCTGTGGGTCTACGATCGACTCCCCACCACTGGGAGAAGACAAAACTCCCATTCTGCCTTCTCCCTCTCAGCCCCTTGGCGTAGCTGATGTGGCCACCCGTCTCTCTTCCATCCATCTGGGCCAGCTTGGGACGGAGGGGCCTAAGGAAGCCAGGGAGCTGGACTCACCTGCTAGGGATATCAGGTAAGTTGGGGGACGTTTTTGATTGATTTAGAGCAGGAGAATGTATACAGCATAATTTAATGACACTGACCTTATGTCTTTGAAGGTGGTTTTATTTTTTGGCTGCCCCAGAATTTTGGTTTTCACTTTAGGGCAGAGGTTGGCAAACTAGACCAGTAGGTGGGCCAAATCTTGCCCACTGTCTGCTTTTATAAATAAAGCTTTATTGGAACACAGCCTTCCCCATTCATTAACTGCTGTGTATGGCTGCTTTCCTGTTACAATGGTAGGTTTGAGTAGTTGCAACAAACTGTATGGCCCACAAAACTGAAAAGATTTACTCTCTGGTCCTTCAGAGGAAGTGTTTGTTTTAGATTAAAACCAGGGAGAATAATACCAAACATCTTGTGTTGGGGCCTGTGACTTTTCTACTTAATTCCAAACCAGATCAGGCTCTTTGCCATTCCTGGTATGATAGCCATTAAAAAAAATTTTTTTTAATGTTTGTTTATTTCTGAGACAGAGAGAGACAGAGCATGTGTTGGGGAGGGACAGAGAGAGAGGGAGACACAGAATCAGAAACAGGCTCCAGGCTCTGAGCTGTCAGCACATAGCCTGATGTGGGGCTCGAACTCACAAACCGTGAGATCATGACCTGAGCCGAAGTCAGACGCTCAACCAGCTGAGCCACCCACGCGCCCCAATGCAGCCATTTTAGAGTTAGGGTATACACATGCTTGGCTTCTTCTCTTGTGCTTTGTTACCTCTCTGGAATCTTGGTCTACCAAATCCTTGTTCTGAATTCCCAGAAGTCTAGCGACCTTTGAAGTCAGTCACCAGGCATTCGTTGATGGTGTTTTTGTGTGCAGAATTGTGTACTTACGTGCTATGAGGGACTTCAGAGAAGATAGGAGACAGGGTAGCTCTCTACACCACAGGGGCTGTGGGCTTGAGGAACTGTGGCTAGACCTAAGCTCTGAGGGCAGGAGAAATGAGCAAGAGACAGCAGGTTGGTGAGTGGAGAGAAACACTGGGACATGATCAAGGAATGAGGATCTAACTGTGACCTGTCTTACTGACTGGGCTGGGGCATGATTCTTTCTTACAGTTCAGCTACACACCTCCAGGTAGACCTGGGTGAGGCTGAAGATCTAGAAGAAGAGCTGGTAGATGGTTTGGAAGACTGCTGCAGCCATGATGAGAATGAAGAAGAGGAGGGTAAAGGACCCTCTTACCTCCCACTGGGAAGTGGTCACCACCTGCAAGGGAAGGGGGCTGACAGCTGTATGCTGGCTCCTTGACTCCCTTTATCACCTACAGTAATCATTTGCTTCGTGGGTCTAAGGGTGGTAGTGGCTTCTGGGGAATGGGTTTCCTAGCCCTCCCATCCCACCAGTCTTGCTTTCTCTGTGCTGCTGCCCAGCTCACAAAAGGCCGTGCAAGGCAGCAGGGTGGTGTTCGTGGCTCTGCGGGAAGGCTGAGCCAACGTGTCCAAGGAAGAGCTGCCTAGGCTTGGTGAGTTTGTGTAGCAGCCTCTCCTAGTGGAACTTCTCTCTTTGCCCCCCCCCAGGAGACTCAGAGTGCTCCTCATTCAGTGCTGTCTCCACCAGCGAGTCGGTAGCAGTGATCTCTAGGTGAGTATTATGTTGATCATTGGCAGAGGCTCATTTGCTGTCTCTTTAAGATTATAAGGAGATTAATTACCTACGTCATTAATGGCCCCGTTAACTGTAACTCATTTTTACCAGAGTTTTACATTTGCGATTTTAGTTTTCAAACAAGGACCAGAAGCATATTGTATCATTTAGGCTTAAAAATAGTACCATGTTTCTTAGCCTACAGTTTGGTCTTAATTTCCAAGAAATTGTTCAAGTAAAAAAATGATTTCAAGAAGTGCTTAGAAAATTGGGCTACCTGGGTGTCTTAGTCAAGTGTCTGACTCTTGATTTCAGCTCAGGTCATGATCTGATGGTCGTGGGATCAAGCCCCAAGTTTGGCTCATGGAGCCTGCTTAAGATTCTCTTTCTCCCTCTGCCCCTCCCCCACTTGCATATGCGCATGCTCTCTTTCCCCCCCAAAAGGAAAAAAATCTTCTAGCTTAAATCTAGGTTATTTTATTGACTACCCTTGGTAGAGTCTGAGAAATATCCATGTCTAACCAGGGAACCAAAAAGTCAGTCTCTTCATGTAGGCTCTTCTTTTACAAAACAGGTTGTTGGAGGATGCTGCGTAACTGAGATGGGGAACCCAGGGGAAGGAAGGAACGCAGGACTGTGAGGAAGTTATTATAAATGAGGGCAGTCATTCTGCTGAAGGTCTTTCAAGGACTTGCTGAAGGGTCACATATGCTGCCTTTCTGGGTAGAAAGTTAACACCTTCAACATAACCTTACTTGTTCCCCTCACCACTTACAACTTTGCCTTATTACATTGTTTTATTAAATATTATTTAAAAAATATTATAAAGAACCCCCCCCGCCCCAAAGTACTAATTTCTTTTTTTTTTTTTAATGTTTATTTTTGAGAGAGACAGAGTGCGAGAGGGGGAGGGGCAGAGAAAGAGGGAGACACAATCCAAAGCAGGCTCCAGGCTCTGTCAACACAGAGCCCAGTGCAGGGCTCGAACTCACTAAATGGAAGATTGTGACCTTAGCCAAAGTCGGACACTTAACTGATCGAGCCACCCAGGCGCCCCTAGAGTGTTTTTCTTTTTAAAAATAACTTCTGGGGCGCCTGGGTGGCTCAGCTGGTTAAGCGTCTGACTTCGCCTTGGGTTGTGATCTTGCAGTTCAGGAGTTCGAGTCCCGCATCCGGCTCTGCGCTGACAGTTCAGAGCCTGAGTCTGCTCCGGATTCTGTCTTCCGCTCTCTCTGCCCCTCCCCTGCTCATGCACTCTCTCTCTCTCTCCCAAAAATAAACAAACATTAAAAAAATTTTTTTAGAAAAATAACTTCTACTGAAAATGTAAAAGGAACAAAATACAAGTATTGACAGTTGGTGTTTTGTTTTTTGTGTAAAATTTCTCTGCTAATTTTAATGAAAATCAAGCCACGTGTCAAGGCTAACATATACCTACTGTACAGAGCGCCCACACTCAGCTTACTTTTGTCTGTGTCAGCTGTGCCTCAAATGAAGCAAAGAGGACAAGGAGCCTTCCATGCCTTGGTTGGTGCAGACCAGGCAGGCTGCGGCTCTGTGAGTGCGATGGTGGCAACGCCAGCACCAGTTTTGAAGCCCCAAACTAGCAAGGGGAGAGAACTGTTTGGAAAGAGAAGACACAGAACTAGAACTTTCTGTGAAGATGGATAGAAATCCTGTCCTAGGTAACCCTGAGTCTAGTGTTACTCAAAGCCTAACTGGTCCTCCTTCCAGAAAAACAAAGCCACATCTGGATGTTGACTTGAGGACCTCTGCTCTCCATAAGAGGAGGATAATTGACTTGGAGTCCCACCTTTTCCGTACTTAAGGGTGACCTGGGTTTGTCTTCAGGCCTACTTTGAGACAGCTGCACAGCCCTTTACTTAACCTTTCTGAATCATATACTGTAAAATTCACAAAAACAGTTTGCTCATAATTTGTTCACTGGTTAATTTAACTTCTACAAGATGTACAGACCTTCTTATCTATACAGGCTTAAAACATAGATTTTCAAACACATGGAGGTTGATGAATTCCAAACCACTTTGCATTTTAAGGATGACTAAAATCAGAAATACTTTGGGACTAGCTAAAATCATTTTTTCTGAATTGTGAGAGATTTATATATTTTATCTTATAGAAAAGTTGACAGTCATAGAAAGGTCATTGAAGACACTGTCTCTGTTTCTCTACCTAGCAATAGTTTATTGCCTTTTCTGTTTCATATTCTTTTTTGAAGAATCACTTAATTTAATATTTTTTTAATGTCCATTTATTTATTTTGAGAGCAAGAGAGCGTGAGTGGGGGGAAGAGCAGAGAGAGGAGAAAGAGAGAATCCCAAGCAGGCTTTGCACTCTCAGTGTAGAGCCCAACATGGGGCCCAGTCCCACAAACTACAAGACCATGACCTGAGCTGTAATCAAGAGACAGACACCCAACTGACTGAGCCACTCAGGTGCCACAAGAATCACTTAATTAAAAAAAAAAAAATTGGGGGGGCACCCGGGTGGCGCAGTCGGTTAAGTATCCAACTTCAGCTCAGGTCATGATCCACAGCTAGTGAGTTTGAGCCCCACGTCAGGCTCTGTGCTGAGAGCTCACTTGCTAGCTCGCTCTCTCTTTCAAAAAAATGAATACATGTTAAAAAAAAATTTTTTTTTAATTTGTTTTTTTAACGTGTATTTATTTTTGAGAGAGAGAGGCAGACTGCAAATGGGGGAGGAGCAGAAAGGGAAAGACACAATCGGAAGCAGGCTTCAGGCTCTGAGCTGTCAGCACAGAGTCTGATGTGGGGCTCGAACCCACAAACTGCACGATCATGACCTGAGCCGAAGACGGATGCTTAACTGATTGAGCCACCCAGGCTCTCCAAGAATCACTTAATTTTAGAGCTGGAGGTCATTAAAAGTCCAGTGTGTGTGTGTGTGTGTCTCTCTCTCTTTTTAATGTTTATTTATTTTTGAGAGAGGGAGAGACAGTGGAAGCAGGAGAGGAGCAGAAAGGGGGAGACACAGAATCTGAAGCAGGCTCCAGGCTCTGAGCTGTCAGCACAGAGCCCGACACGGGGCTCGAACCCGCAAAGTGTGAGATCATAACCTGAGCCGAAGTCGGATGCTTAACCTACTGAACCCCTCCGGTTTTTTTTTCAGATGTGAATATTGAGGACAGAGAAGTAACTGTTGCAGCGGCATAGTTTACTGCTAGCTCAGAAGCCAGGCCTCTTGAGGAGGCAGCTAACAAAGATTTTCTACCTTTTTTTTTTTTAATTAAACTTTTGATTTGGGGACAATTATAGATGCACATGCAGTTGTAAGAAATAATACAGAGAGATCCCCTGAACTCTTTACTCAGTTTTCCCCAGTGGTAATATTTGGCAAAGCTAGTACCATAGAGTACAATCAAGATATTAACCTTAGTGAAGATACAAGTATTTCCATCACTGCAGAAATCCCTCCTGTTGCCCTAATAGCCAAACCTCCCTCCCTCCTGTGCCTGTTTCCTCCTTAATGCTTGGCAACCACTAATTTGTTCTATAACTTTTTCACAAGTTGATTTCATCTTGATTTCATCAAGAGTATCATAAAAATAAGATGATTGCCATATGTAACTTTTTGGGATGGGCTTTTTTTTTTTTTTTAACTCCACATATTCTCTGCAGATTTATCCAGGTTGTTGCATGCATCGAGGTTGTTCATTCCTTTTTATTGCTGAGTAGTGTTCCATGGTGAGGATATGCCACAGTACATTTACCTGCTGAAGGATATTTGTACTTGGGTTATTTCCAGTTTGGGCTATTGGGAATAAAGCTTCTGTAAACCATCACATACATCTATTTTTTAAATTATTTATTTATTTTAAAAACGTTTATTTGTTGGGGCACCTGGGTTTTCAACAATCCTAAATTCTGATACTCAGTAAATTCAAAGCCTTTCAAGTAGACTGTTTTGGAAATGGGGAATTAAGAGTTGAGTTCAGTGACATTATTTCCTTGAGAATTAGTATTTAACGTGACCCAATAACATTCTTTAAAAATTCTTGATTTAAAATGCTGAAGTGTTTTACATATAGTGCCGATTTCTGGTGTGCTGTAAAATAACAGATAGAATGGCTGTTTAGAATCTAAAGGTTAATCTTAAATAGTAATGTTTGTGGATCATACCAACTCAGCAGAGAGAGTAATAACTATTTTTTCCACCCCCAATGCTATTTGAAGAAATGGTCTGCGTGTGTCAGCTTGTACCCAGTACATAGTTGAGGTGTTCATTTATTTGAGATCCCTTGAGATAGCCTTGGCTATCTTGGCTAGCCACTGTTGGAACAACAGTAGGGACTCAATAGCCCACTGCCCCAGATTCCCAGACCTGTGTTACCATACTGTTACATAAAAATCTGATACCACAAATCATTCCCAAAATGGAGAAAAGCACTAACTATTTGTGTATCTTCAGATTTAACTTACATATAAAATGTGCTAGAAGTATCACTCTTTTCTTTCGCTTTTTTTTCCTTTTTCTTTTTAAAACTCTGTTCCTCTTAGGTCTTTTCTGCTCTTCCTCCTTTTTAATTATTCTTATCAATTTTTTTCTCTCTTCTTTGTCTCTGTGTAGCATATTCCTCTTGCACGCACCCAGACCCATTACCCACTTGCAGAGCCACTCTTCAGGGGCTTCCCCTGCCTGTGACCTGTCACTAGAAATTTTGGAGCTGAATCACAGAAGGAAGTATTGGAAAATTTGGTCTTTAGGTGACATTTAATAGTGTGGCTTATGGGTTAGCCCTAGCACTTTATGGATTACTATTTGCAAAATAATTACTGAGCACTTGTCTTTGTAGAATCACAATTTAAAAGACAGCATCCCCAGGACTCCTGGGTGGCTCAGTTGGTTAAGTATCTGACTCTTGATTTTGGCTCAGGTCATGATCTCACAAGTGGTGAGATCGAGACCTGCATTGGGCTGCATGCCTCAAGCACAGAGTCTGCTTGGGATTCTCTCTCTCTCTCTCTCTCTCTCTCTCTCTCTCTCTGCCCCTCCTCTGCCTGTGCACTCTCTCACTCTCTCAAAATTAATAAAGACAGCACCCCGAAAGAAAGTATATGTCATTGTAACAGCACTCCACGGTTGTGGACTTCCCTTTCTCTACCATGTGTCTGTTTTTCATCCTAGGAGCTGTGCAGAGATTCTGACCAAACCCCTTTCCAATGAGAAAGTTGTCCGACCAGCTCTCATCTACAGTCTCTTTCCCAATGTGCCCCCTACCATCTATTTTGGCACCCGGGATGAGAGAGGTAAACCTGGCCAAGTGGCTAAGTCCATAAGTACCCCCAGGAGAAGGATGCTAGCAAAGTTAGGAGGAGTGGCAATAAGGTAGCAAGGGTTTTCCAGAGTGGCTTTTTTTGGCGCTCGGTACCTCACCTGGTTCACCAGCCTGATATGGGGAACTTTTCCTTGTCTGTCCTGAGCTGACCCTTGTCAGCCCCATAATCTCATGCCCCATTCTTGCCCTCTAGCCTTGTTTCTTCTCCCTTGCAATCTCCCTCCTTTCTGTGTTCCTCAACCCTGTGTAGCCCCCCTTACTCCACAAAGGACTTCTCCTTTGAAACTTTGGCCTGGAACAATACTTAGTGGCTTGTCTACCTAGGTGAAATTGAGCAACAGTGCCACCTTTTTCCTCTTCTCATCCTGACTCGTGTTCTTCTTCACCCCCATCCCTTTTCCCCAGTGGAGAAACTTCCCTGGGAGCAGAGGAAGCTGCTCCGGTGGAAGATGAGCACAGTGACCCCCAACATTGTCAAGCAGACCATTGGACGGTCCCACTTCAAAATCAGCAAAAGTGAGTCACCTGCCTTAATGCAAGCCTGTTCTTTGCCCCAACAGATGGTCTTAGGTAGGAGGAGAGCCCTAGTTACCTCCTGATATGTGGGGACCCTGTCCTGAAGTTTCCAACCTCAGAGGAAGACCTAGCTCTGAACTCCTTCTGGGCTGGAGCCTGTTCCTCAAAATTAGAAGACAAGGAGCCGTTGTTCTATTCCTGACCCCAGAGCCTCGTGTAGGACAGCTCCATGGCGACTCTCAGAAAACTGGGTCTGGGAGCTGTGCCCAGGCCCAGTGGTATTTCTGGGGCCTCTGAGCCTCTCCATCCCAAGGACTGAGCTGCTAACAGAACTGACTCCCCGATGTGCCCTCTGTAGGAAACGATGACTGGCTGGGCTGCTGGGGTCATCACATGAAGTCTCCTAGTTTCCGAACCATTCGGGAGCATCAGAAGGTAGGGGTCCTTTCTGGGGAGCAGGCGGGAGGAGGTCAGTGTTGGGAACAAGGAAAGAGGGGGGTGGCCGTGGAGAAGCCAGGAAGGTGTCTAGAGGAGCAGAGGCAGTGCTGGAGGAGGGTGCGGTGGGACCCTCACAGACCGCGCACCTCTAGCGGTGCAGGGGCGGTGTTCTGGGCAGTTTTAGACTGCCCGAGACACTTTTCCCTCTAATGTGTCTGGAGGTGCAGCACCTGTTTCCATTGATCATGTTTCTCCTGTAACTGCTGCGCGTCACCTCCACTCCCCCAAGCTGAATATGCATAAAGAGGGTGCTGGTCTAATGTTGAAACAAAGGAGTCCCTTGCCCCCAGACTTAATGAAGGCCATGTGCTTTCCTGTCTTTGTCCTACAGGCTGTCATGGCAAAAGACTTAAAACACCTTTTTCTTTGCACTTATCTGACTTAATCACTATTGTGCGGCTGTTCGTGAACTATCAACTCCTTGAGAGCACTACATTTTGGTGTGTTTTGTGTGTGCTTTCGTCATCTTTTGGTACTTATGTAACTGAGTACTTTCCATTAGATGGTGATGGTAAGATGGATCAAGGGCTCATGCTGTCATTTAAGGAAATTGGAACGGTACCATGAGTCTTGCTCTCTTCCTCGTGGCCTCACCAGGGCCATCCCCCTGCTCTCACCCTTTGTCCCTTCTGTAGCTAAACCACTTCCCAGGTTCATTCCAGATTGGGCGAAAGGACCGACTGTGGCGGAACCTGTCTCGCATGCAGAGCCGCTTTGGCAAGAAGGAGTTCAGCTTCTTCCCCCAGTCCTTCATCCTGCCTCAGGATGCCAAGCTCCTGCGCAAAGCTTGGGAGAGCAGCAGCCGCCAAAAGTGGATTGTTAAGCCGGTGAGTGGATCACAGTGGGTGGTAGGAAAAAATGGGGAACAGTGGTGTATTGGGCCGGGAGCACATCTCGTCTCCTTTCCACTTGATTTCTAGCCAGCGTCAGCTCGAGGCATCGGCATCCAGGTCATTCACAAGTGGAGTCAGCTCCCCAAGCGAAGGCCTCTCCTGGTACAGAGGTGAGCCTGTCTCTAGCTCACATCTGGCTCCCCATTCTCCCATCTCCTCAACCTGGAGATTCCCTGTTTATAGTGTTCTTCTGTCCTGTGTCCTCCCAGCCAAAGACCTCCTTCGCCAAATGTTTTAAGGTCTTTATCCCAGGGACTGTTCGCTGGCTTTTGCCATTTTATCCTGAGCCCTGTCTCATTGGTCATGTCCCTGAAGCTGGCCTTTCCTCATGTAGGTATCTACACAAACCCTACCTCATCAGCGGCAGCAAGTTTGATCTGCGAATCTATGTTTACGTCACCTCCTACGATCCTCTGCGGATTTACCTCTTTTCAGATGGACTCGTCCGCTTCGCCAGTTGCAAGTATGTGGTAGTGGTGAGGCCGCATCCTGACTCCTCTGGGGGGTTTGTTTTCCTGAAAGAGAGGGAAAAACTGGAGGATGCTGAGCAGAAAAAACACACTTTGGTAGTTTGGGTTAACAAGAGAGAAGGAGGAGGGTATTTGGAAAACCCAGTCTTCTTTTCCTTCCTTGTGTCTCCTTTTACATGGAATGCTTCATTTCTTTTTTTCTTTTTTCTTTTTTTTTAAATTTTAATGTTTATTTTCTTTTTTCTTTTTTTTTTTTTTTTTAAATTTTTTTTTTCAACGTTTTTAATTTATTTTTGGGACAGAGAGAGACAGAGCATGAATGGGGGAGGGGCAGAGAGAGAGGGAGACACAGAATCGGAAACAGGCTCCAGGCTCCGAGCCATCAACCCAGAGCCCGACGCGGGGCTCGAACTCACGGACCGCGAGATCGTGACCTGGCTGAAGTCGGACGCTTAACCGACTGCGCCACCCAGGCGCCCCTTAATGTTTATTTTCAAGAGAGGGAGAGAGAGAGACAGAGCATGAGCAGGGGAGGGGCAGGCAGAGAGAGGGGACACAGAATCTGAAGCAGGCTCCAGGCTCCGAGCGGTCAGCACAGAGCCCAACATGGGGCTTGAACTCACAAACTGTGAGATCATGACCTGAGCTGAAGTCAGATGCTTTACCGACGGAGCCACCCAGGCGCCCCATGGAATGCTTCATTTCTGACACTTCTGGTCACGAAATGCATTGGGGCTTTTTCTAAACCACATGAGGCAGTTCTCTGAGACACTGGCTGGGTACCTGCAATTTAACTCTTGCCACTGTCCAGCCCCCAGAGCATCCAGTCCTCCAGGTTGGGGCTCATTCTCACAAGGTTGCCTCTTCCTCCTGCTTCAGACACCAGTCATAAGTCCATGTGCCACCTATGCATCTGACAACCGGTGTGCTATTAGTCAGAGGTTCCTGGGACCCCCTTCTCAGGTTCCATTAATTTGCCAGAGAAGCTTACCATAAAAGGAGATGGTAAAGTTTGATTATAGATTAATATCCAGACAAAGCAAGGTGTCAGAGGAGACAAGGCACAGAGCTTCCCTGCCTCTCTGGATACCAATCTCCCAGCACGCCCCACGTGCTTACCCACCCAGAACCTGAACCCCTTACTTATAGAGTTTTTATGGGGGCTTCATCACATACACATGATTGATCATCAGTTCTGTTTTTAGCCTTTCTCCCTCTTAAGAGAATGGGGGGCGGGGTCGAAGATTTCAAGCTTTGGTCTATCTGGTGATCAGACCCTATCCAGGAACCCACCCAAAGTCACCTCATTAGAACAAAAGACCCTTTTGTCGCCTAGGAAATTACAAGGGTTTCAGGAGGTATGTGTCAGGAACTGGGGTCAAAGACCATATATGAGAACAAAAGATGCTTCTAGTGCTCTTATTACTGAGGAATTCTTAAGGGTTTTGGTAGCTCTGTGCCAGGAACCAGGGGCAGGGACACAGAGGTCAGTTTCTTATAAATCGTGTTGTCACTTGGGGACTAGGAAATGAGAAAGTTCTCTACCTCATTGAATGTGGGTTGGGTCTTCCTGCAGGACCAAGGTGGGGATGAAGGAGAGGAGTCCCACATCCCTTGCCCTATACTTCTCTTCCACTTGGCTGTTCATCTGTATCCCTTGTCATCTCCTTTTATAAGCAACTAGTCAACATAAGTAAAAGTTTTCCTGAGTTTTGTGAGCTGCTCATGATAAAAGAGCTGTGGTATTTTAGAAACCTTACTGACGGATATACTTCTCAGACTCTCGTGCATCTGAAAAGATCTGTCCACTTGTCCTTTACCTCCTCAGGATTTGGGAAATGTTTGGACCCTTGTCTGCCTGCCATCTCTCTATCTTACCTCTGCCTTTTTCCTCACTCCCAGGTATTCCCCTTCCATGAAGAGCCTTGGCAACAAGTTCATGCACCTGACCAACTACAGTGTCAATAAGAAGAATGCCGAGTACCAGGCCAATGCAGATGAAACGGCCTGCCAGGGCCACAAATGGTACCCAGGCTGGGCCCCCATGAAGTGGAGGCCTAGAGGGGCACAAGGTTCTAGCCTTTGGGGAGGTTCAAGGGGATGGTGAGCGGAGTATTGATGTAAAGCCCAAAGGTTACTTAAACACTGGGCAGTTCAGAATTGGTCTGTTTGCATCTACGCTCCTTTCTTTCTTAATTGAAAACCTCAAAAGAAGAGATGTGGAGAAAACACCTTTGGACCTCTTACTCCTTTTTCTTTCTCTTTCCTTGATCACTCATTCATCGAATATAACCCCAAATACTACCCCCGTCCCACCCTTGCAGGGCACTGAAGGCCTTGTGGAACTACCTGAGCCAGAAGGGAATCAATAGCGATGCCATCTGGGAGAAGATAAAGGATGTTGTTGTCAAAACCATCATCTCGTGAGTCACACTGCCACCCTGGGTGCAAGGCCTGCCACTGGATCCCCTTTTCTTATGGGCCTCCACGCTGCTGTGTCCTAGACATTGACCACGCTGTGTGTCAGTTTCTGAGGACGGGCAGTAGGAGGGAGTGGATAGAGTTCTGCTCTTCTACTGAACTTCCTCTCCAGAAGCTGGCGCTGGATCAGAGGCGTCTCTTGGGAGCTGCTTTTCCTGGGTTACTTCTGTTCTCCCATCTCTGGGCAACTCCCCTGGCAGGGCGGCCTGTGTAGGGCCCTCTGGGAAGAGCTGGGCTGAATACTTGCTCTTCCCTGTGACCAGGTCAGAACCCTATGTGACCAGCCTGCTGAAGATGTACGTGCGGCGGCCCTATAGCTGCCACGAGCTCTTTGGTTTTGACATCATGCTGGATGAGAACCTCAAGCCCTGGGTCCTAGAGGTCAACATTTCCCCAAGGTAAGTGGGATTCTCAGGGCCCTGAGTAGAACTCTTCTGTAGCTCCGTGATCCTCTACCCCTTTGCCCCCCATGCCTTGCTGACTTTGGGAAGACCTCTCCTTCACTAGAATTTGTGTTTTCCCTTCATGGTCTGTTTTTCTCATTCACTCATTCTTTGCCATTATCTCAAGAGTCTTTGAGGATGGAGAGAGATTGTTAAAAGTTACTCTTTTCAACTTGATCCCTACTGCATGCTTTTGCCCTAGCGGATGAAGGTCATGGCCAGGAACCCCCCCTGAGTGAGGTTATTCACTATCTGTGGGGCAAGAAGTCCCCCATGATGATGCACATGAGTTGGGGAGGCAGTGAGTAAATGGGGCTAGCCCTAACTTGGGTGCATAACCAGAAACAGTTTTACTGCTCTTTGTACCCTTTCCCAAAGCCTCCACTCCAACTCTCCATTGGACATCAGCATCAAAGGCCAGATGATCCGTGACCTTCTGAACCTGGCAGGCTTTGTTCTGCCCAACACAGAGGATATGGTTTCCAGCTCCAGCAGCTCTAGCAGCTCCAGCACCAGGTCAGCCTCCCTGCTTGGCTGTGGCTTGCCTGGCAGCATGAACAGCCCCATGGTGACTGTGGGAAGGGATGATGTCTGGGCGCCCCCTCCTGATGGTCTCCTTTGCGACTCAGTCTGCCCCCACAGTCTATCCACACACCTTTCCCACATCAGTGCCCCTCAAAAGCGTGTCTGGTTATCTTGTTCCCAGCTCAGGAATCTCCAACAGGGTGTGGGGAATCAGCTTTGAACTCCTCACAGGCACATTGGAGGCCACAGCCTCCTTTTCCCAGGTGCCCCTCCCTCTACTCCTCCCCCTGGCTCCTGTGCTCTGACAAATCAATCGCTCATAGGACCTCAAAGTTGGAAGGATCCTTAAGGATCAGTGAATTGAGTCTCCCCCCTGCAATGTATATGGCTTCTCGCTGTCCTCCCATAGTATCCCCTCCTCCGCTCATTGGGATTCTTCCTCCTGAAGTTCCCCTCAGTCAGACCTCCCTGTTGTGACCTCAGCCATCCATGAGAGCCTAGCTGAAGACAGAATCTTCATGAAGCCAGCCCTACATGGGCTTTCTCCACCATAGCCCCACACCACTTGGAACCACTCTTGAGGAAAGGGAGCTAGTATTTAGTTGGTACCTGCTGTGTGTAAGGAGAATCCTGTAACTTATCTCCACAACAACCCCATGAGGTTGGTATTAAGTATCCTCAGTTTACAGATGAGGAAACTGAAAATCACTGGGGTTAAGTAGCCCACCCATGGTTATTCAGCTACAAAGTGGTAGAGCTGGGATTCCAATCCTGATTTGCTAGGAACAAAACTTGCTTTCCCCACCATGCCTTGCAGACTCCTGTTTGGCTCTGTGCTGTGGTTGTCATTTGACACCTGCCGTCTTGTGAGTATTTTGGAGGCTATCTTTGTGTCTCTCAGCGGTAATCATAGTAATGTGGATGAGGAAACTGTGGTACAGGGAGGTCATGTGATTTGCCCAGGATAACACAGCCAGTAGGGCTGAGCTGGGTACTTAGGAAGTGTCCACCAAATGAAACTGAAGTATCCAATAATTATTTGGTGTTGGGGGGGGGGTCCTCTTTTTTTTTTTTTTTTTTTGTTTAACTACTGAAATGCAACCTAATGAGGTACCTTATACTCTTTCAGTTTTCCATGGTAATTGATCTTTGGACGCCCAGACAGGGTATTGTGGTGTGATCTATTCAAGTAACAAATATTTCTCTAAACTTCTTTGTCTTCTCTTGAGAAGGATGTGACTCCATCCAACAAACCACTTAACCTTGGTGCCCTAGTGAGTCCCCTGACCCTGACCAAGAGTATCTTCCTTCTCCAGTTAAGCTAAGGGTCCTGGGATGGACCCTCTCTCCTCATGTCTTCAGGATGTGAAGCTGCTGACCTTACCCTTTGCTTCTTTTCCATCCATTGCCTTAGCCTGCCCAGCTCCCCCAGGGACAAATGTCGAATGACCCCAGAACATTTCACTGCACAGAAGATGAAGAAAGCCTATTATCTGACCCAGAAAATTCCTGATCAGGTAGGAGATTACACACACACACACACACACACACACACACACACACACACACACCGAGTGCCAACAGAAAGTTTCCTCAGTCAAATATTTGGGACCCTAAGGCGACCGGTTTTCCCTTTCCCTAGGACAGGGTTTCCTAACCCTGGTCCATGATCCCTTGGTGTGCAGAGATCTGCTGGCTTATGTGTCGTTCCAGGAGAGAGTTGATGGCCTCTATCACATGGTCAAGAACCACTGCTCTTAGCAAAATGCTATACTAGCCATCCCTTGTTGTCAGAGCCATAGATCCTTTGGGTTTCTTTCCTTGAGGTGCGTTGAGCCCCTAGGAGGGTTGACATCTTCTCAGAGCAGATGAGGGAGCCAAATATGACAGTAGCAGACAAAAGGCTGCTACCAAATCAGAGTTGTTGGATTCTGCTCCTGACTCCAGCCAGCAAACCTCTTAAAATCTCTGTGTCCCAGAGGCTCCCCTACCTGGACCAATGGCGTCTTCCCCAGACAGCAAAGCTCAGTAGGCTTGGGAATAGACGAGTTCCAGAGATGACCCACTAGTCGGTCTTGGTGCTGCCTTGGGAGTCCTGGAGCCTAGGACCTCAGAACTGTACTCACTGTCCCCAGCTTCTGGATTCTTTGCCTCCAGCTCACACTCTCTGTCACGCCCTCTTCCTCTCTGTTCTTTGGGCCTTAGGACTTTTATGCGTCTGTGCTGGATGTCCTGACACCAGATGATGTTCGGATTCTGGTTGAGATGGAAGATGAGTTTTCTCGCCGCGGTCAATTTGAACGAATTTTTCCTTCTCGAATCTCCTCTCGCTATCTCCGCTTTTTTGAGCAGCCACGATATTTCAACATTCTCACCACCCAGTGGGAACAGAAGTACCATGGCAACAAGCTCAAAGGTGATGTGTCCTCCCTACCCACAGGAGGCCATGTTTAGTGAGTGATTAAATCTCAGTAGACCAAGAAATGGGCCTCCCTGGCAAGAATTGACCAGTTGATTCCACCCTCTTAAGTCCCACCCCTGCTAATCTTGTCCTAGGAGTAGATCTGCTTCGGAGTTGGTGCTACAAAGGGTTCCACACAGGAGTTGTCTCTGATTCTGCTCCAATGGTGAGTGACACCGTTGCGGGGGAGGAGACAAATTCAGTCAGTCCCTCACTCCACCTGAAGAGTGCAGCGAGAGTTGGATGGAGATCTAGACCTTCTCACTTCTCCCCTAGGCCTTGTCTCTGTGTCTCATGACTCTTCCTTCCAAGGGAGTAATGGCCTCCGGGACTCCCTGGATGCCTTTCTTTCAAGGGCCAAGAGTGCTTTGTAGTGTCAACTTCTTGCCTGAATCTGGAAAGAACAGAGATTTTTGTCCCAGATGGGCCCATGCTTGAAGGGTAGGGAAGAGGAGAGCCCCATGGTCACTCAGTGCTCCATAGAGCTGGGAAAGAGTCCCAAGACCCCAAACACTCCCTCCTGACTTCTGCCTAGCCCTTTTGACCTCACTGCTTCCTTTGCTTTTAGTGGTCTCTCCCAACATCACTTCTGACTGTCCCAAAGGGTGATGTGGCGCTCAGTGCTTTCAACAAATCAGAGACTGGCAAGCTGGGGTGAGTGCTGTCTGAGCAAGGGAACGGTGTTGGATGTGAGTTCAAGGAGTTTTCTTCTTCCTCCCTTCCCAGATTATGAGAAGATCAGCATTCTCCAACTGGGGGTTGGTGGGATATGCAGCCACATATGGGATATGCGTATCACAATAGGCAGCCAGTGTCCTCTGCCTGGTGACTCCCCTTCTGCCCAGCAAAGCTGAGCTGGAGCATGGGGTTACCTGCAGACACAGCCCCTCTTAGCCGTGCTCACTAGCTGTGGGCTCCTTGAACCTTCCTTCTCTCACACATTCATATTTGCACCAAGCTCTCTAGCCTTCAGATAAAGAAGGTGTATTTTACCATTATTTGTATCTTCGTATAATCATGGTCTGTAGCGCCATAGTGTTGTGAATGTCTGGTCCAGACTCTAAAGACAAATCGTAGGCTGAAGTCTCAGCCACATAGCCATCTCTTTCTTTTCCCACCTGCTTCTTCAGAAAACACAGCTTCTCTGAGGGAAGCATACCACTCTCTGAAGATGGGACCATGCCCAAGCCCAAGAAGACCCAAGCTGGCCATTCTTCTCTTCCCAGAAAACCCAGTTCTTCCAGGGACAGTGAGGATACCAGCAAAGAGCCCAGCCTCTCCACCCAGATGTTGCCTCTGATCAAGTACTCTGGGCAGACTTTGAGACTCTCTGCTTCCCCCACCTCCCAGTCAACCGGTGACTCACTCCTGGCTGCTGTGAGCCCATGACTGGCCTCTCTCCATTAGCCCCTGCCTAGGAGCACCGGTGTTAGCTACCTCATGGGAATTGGCTGGCTGGCCAGCCAGCCTGAGCCCCGGCCCCTTCCTCAAAGTATTTTTTTGAAGTGGTTGAATTGCAGAAATGGGTTTCTGAAGGGCTGGAGGGGTGGTGGGAATGGGGAGAAGGTGAGGAAGGTTCACTGGCTGGTACCTCATATCCCAGCAGAGAAGCCACTGATGGCCACTCAGCCTTATAAAGCAGGGTTTGGTTTCTAACTTCAGAGAGCCACGTGTGGTTTGTGTGAGGCCTTGGTGCTGTGAATGAGTTACAGCTCTGGAGGAAAAAACACATCGAACATATTTGGGCCTGAAGTCCTTTGCCTGTAATTGAGGAGGTCCCTCCGAAGGTCCTTATCTCCTCAGGTCTCCCCACCACCCTCTTCCCCACACTGTGCCCCGAGGAGCCACTTTGAGAAACCTTCTGACCTCCTCAGTAGACAGGCAGGGAGAGGCCATACGTGATGAACCCATTTCCTGTCATCCTAGTCTTTAGGGGCTTCATATTTCCTTTCATATACCCACCAGCCAATAGCCCTGAGTCTGTTCTGACCTCACATCACTACCTGTTCAACCTTCTAGACTTCTTTGTCATGAATGTTAGCTCTTCGCTATCTGTGAGGTGAGAGGTCTTGAGCTTTGTGAATTTCCTGTGGCCCCGGTGAAGGAGCCCAGGTAATCCCAGTTGCTGTTGTCTGTGTCTACACATCAAAAGACACAACCCAGGGGCCGGGCGGAAGGAGCTGCGATTTCCCCACAACACACAGGAAGTTGTGGGTTCTTACCTCCTTCACTGATTAGCGGGGTCTAGCTCACAGGCCACCAGGCAAGCAGAGTCTGGGGGCATGGCCGGTGGGTTGCAGGAGCAGTCACCATTGTAGAATGGCCTTCTAGTCAGACCGCTGACGAAACTCTTGTACTCTTCACTGAATCTACCTCCCTCCCCAAGACTCCGTAAACAGCGAGTGTTCAATAAACGTTGACTGAGCGAACTGTGAGTACAAAGAACACGAACACCTGAACCAGAAGTTCTCCTCTCTGTGCTGGGGCCCAGTGATGCCCAGGGGAAGCACGCGGTGGGATAGTGGATCAGAAAGGTGGTTTTCACTTGAACTATGGTTTCTCCTCAACTCAACCCAGCACTTACTGGTAGCTGCTCACTCCTTCCTGGGCCCTGTGGTCTCTTCACTTCAGTTGTCTAGCAGCTGTGCCCAACATGAATCCACCTGGCCCCAGGCTCTTTGCCTTTATTCTCTCTGAATTTCATAAGGATGATTACCCTGCTTCGTGGCTTACGGAGTTCTAAGTGGTGAGTTGGGATGGAGCCATGGAAAAGTCACTGAGAGGCCTGACTGGGTTCAAGGCCATGCAATAGATGGCTGCGCTGGTCAGTCTGAAGGCCATGTTGACAATTGTGAAGAAAGCTTTGTGACAAGGTCCTGAGATATTACCTGCTGCTCAGTAGCAAGGACTTCAAAGTCAGGCCCAGCAGGAGAGGCCCTGGCGGTCCTTAAATCTGTTCTGATAGAATTGAAGCCAGCTCTGTCCTGTGCCACCTTAGTGCAGTACTCCACTGCAGTGTCAAAACCTTGTGATGAGGGCAGTCAGCGGCCTTCCTAAGAAAACTGGCCACCTGCGTAAGTACTTTTGTGGTGGCTGGTCTGGTGCAAGGGCTTGGCTGTGGAGGCCTGGCTGAGCTGGTTTATTCTTTGGAAACTAGCTTCAGTTCTGTGGCCTGCCAGCTGAGAATCCCCAGAAGGCATAACCAGTGCACTGACATCCCTGTAACTGGAGAGGGGACCAGCATTGCAGCATCATGGGATAAGGAGTGGGAGGGGAGCTTACTAAGTTAAATAGGTAATGAAAATAAGTGTCCGTAATAGTTTAAAACGTGTTTATGCATACATTATTTTTTTTTTTAATGTTTTTACTTTTGAGGGAGAGAGAGAAAGCATGAGTGGGGGAGAGGCCGAGAGAGAGGGAGACACAGAATCTGAAGCTGGCTCCCGGCTCTGAGCTGTCAGCACGGAGCCCAACGCAGAGCTCCACCTCATGAACAGTAAGATCATGACCGAACCGAAGTCGGATGCTTAACTGACTGAGCCACACAGGCACCCTTATACATACATTATTTTTAGTTTCCATCCTATTACAATCTCTGAAGGTGTGGTGTTTTGCCACATGGGACAAAGGAATGGGGATTATAATCCCCCATCACCCTTGAGAGAAAAAAAATCTTGCTTAAGCATTCAGCATACATGTTTAGCAATGAACACCTGTGTTAAGGTATTCAGCTCAATAAGGACTTTGGGAGAAGTAAGATTTGTTGAACGCTTAAATCTGGAGGTGTAGTAGGATAAATGTCAGAACATGCCCGCTGCTTTTTTTAAATTGATAAGTCCCTGTTTGGAGACGGAATGGAATGTTCCGTAGTCAAGAAATGAAGCACAAGATATTTCTGGATCAGTGGAGTAGGGATTTGGGGTGGGGGCATAGAAGGTAGTCACTATTCCTGTTTACTTCAGATTCACTCAGGATTGATCAGAAACTGATTTAGAATGAATACCAATGAAGAATAGTGGTGTTGTGATAGGAAGAGAGCATGGACCTTGTAATCTGACCTTGGGTTCTTTTTTTTTTTTTTCTTAAGTTTATTTTTGAGAGGGAGCACGAGCAGGGGAGGGGCAGAGAGAGAATACCAAGCAGGCTGTGCACTGTCAGCACGGAGCCCATTGCAGGGCTCAAACTCATGAACTGTGAGATCATGACCTGAGCTGAAATTGAGTTGGACACTTAACCAACTGAGCTATCCAGGCACCCCTGACGTTGGGTTCTAATTTCAGTTCTGCTGTGTGACCTTGGGCATGTCATCTAACTTTTTAAAGTCAGGGTTTTTTTAATAATTTTTTTCATGTTTACTTTTTTTACATTTATTTTTGAAAGAGGGAGCACAAGTTGCGGAGGGGCAGAGAGGGAGACAATCCTAAGCAGGCTCCAGGCTCTGATCTGTCAGCACAGAGCCCAATGCGGGGCTCGAACCCACAAACCGTGAGATCATGACCTGAGCCGAAGCCAGATGCTTCACTTCAGCCCACTTCAGATTCTGTGTCTCCCTCTCTCTGCCCCTCCCCACTCACGTTCTGTCTGTCAAAAATAAACATTAGAAAATAAATAATATGAAAATAATACCTACATTAAGCATTACAAATATGTGAAGTATTCAGTCCTATCCCAAGAGAAACTAATTAAAAAGGGACAGCAAAGGGTGCCTGGGTGGCTCAGTTGGTTAAGCGTCCATCTCTTGATCTCAGCTCAGGTCTTGATCTCAGCATCATGAGTTCAAAGCCCCACATTGGGCTTTGCCCTGGGCATGAAGCCTATTTTTAAAAAGAGCAAGGGAGCAATGGGGACCTGGTGGATGGAAAGGGGGAGGAGCAGGGTACAGAGAGTAGGAGACCTTGAACTGGAGCCAAAGAGCAGGTGCACCAACCCAACAGCTGTGCCAAGAGACTGTTGTTACAGGTGCATTCGTCTGGTTTTATGCTATTTACTTGTTGATGGTGATTGTCCCTGTCATGATAGCTTAACAACACACTCAGTTGCCCTCTGGGGCCATCCATCCACTGGGCCAGTGGAGGCAGGGGATAATCCGGCACATGGTATTGCCATGCCCCTCTCAGCTGAATTAGTTGTACAATGAAGGTGGTCACCACAGACAACTGGGGGACCTCCCCTCCTTGTTTTCTTTAGAATTGTCCTTTAAGAGTTTTAAGTTTTAGCTGTGTACTTGGTGAATCCCCCAACTGTTTTGAGACTTAGAAACATTGGCAGTTTCAGAGATGTATAGCTGAGGGACCCCATTTCCTGCCACTTGTGATTCTGATCCAGCCTCTCAAGCCTTGGCCTTTTAGACAACCCTCTCCACCACAGAGTTTGCACCTTCATTAATGTCCAGGGATCAACAGATGCTCTTTTTAAAATTTTTTTTTAATGTTCTTATTTACTTTTGAAGGAGAGAGAGAGAGAGCATGAGTGGGGGAGGAGCAGAGAGAGAGGGAGACACAGAATTCGAAGCAGGCTCCAGGCTCTAAGCTGTCAGCACAGAGCCCGATGGGGGGCTTGAACCCACAAACTGTGAGATCATGACCTGAGCCGAAGCCAGACGCTCAACCGTCTGAGCCACCCAAGCACCCCGATAGATGCTCTTTTGACCTGACCTTTCATCAGTTTTGGAGCAATGAAAGCTGCAAGCGATCTTACATTGCTCTTGACAGATTTCTCACGTAAATGAAAGAATACAAGAAGGATCAATAGTTATTTTCTAAAGCCCATTTGTGCCTTTATTGTAATGGACTAGGACACAATGCTAGGGACTAATTTTGAAAAGATACAAGTTTCAATCAGTGAAGTGAGGAGACCAAAGCATACCTCATATAGTAGTTACGAGGTTTAAATGAGGGGAAAATGTATGTAAAACGCTTGGCAAAGTGATAACATATATAGTGCAGATTTCAAATGGATTCTAGGGGCACCTGGGTAGCTCAGTTGAGTGTCTGACTTTGGCTCAGGTCATGATCTCGCTATTCATGAGTTCGGGCCCCACATCAGGCTTGCTGCTCTCAGTGGAGAGCCTGGATCTCGGTCCCTTCCCTGCTTGCACTCTCTCTCTCAAATATAAACATTAAAAAGTAATAAAATGGATTCTAAAATAACACCACCAAAAAAATTCCTTCCATAAAGTAATAGTAATCTAGCATGTTACTATTTCAATATTTTACAATACTATTACAATAGTGTGTGTCTATTATAAAACTGATTAAAATATACTTTGATTCTATCCGTGGGATACCAAACCTGATTACTTAATCAAGATAATTAGCTTGGAAAGATTGGACCCCCTAACATTAGTTGTCAGGGAAGTACATTTAAAACTAGAATGATGCAGATTCAGATTTGTGTATATGCTTGAATGAGGGCGAAGCTACCATCTGTAGATTATGACTGAATCTCTAAGTCAGAATTCTGTCAAGGCCAAATGATAGGGCAGTGTGTGGCTGGGCCTCCGTTCACCCATTCTCCCAGGTGCCTGCTACAGGGGCACACCGGGCGGCATCCTGAGCGAGAGCCGCTCCTCCTGAGACACGGATGCGTCTGGAAAGGGAGCCGAGTCCTAGCACGCAAGGCACATTTATGGAGAACCTGGTGTTAAGCTGTTTGTAGAGCACTCGCTTCTGGGTCTGGGTTGCTGCGTAGCAGAGCAGTTCCCTCACTGGGGTCTAAGGGGTTGGGGCGGGGGGGGAGGGGGCAAAACAAAAGAAAACCAAAATAAGAGACAAACTACAAGGATGCCCACTTTCAAAGCAGGATGGCTCAAAGGAAAAAGCTTGCAAATCCCACGTGTCAGTGAGGATGCACAGCAAGTGGAACATGCATTGCTGGTGGGAGTGCAGAATGGTCCATTGGAAACCAGCTTGGTAGTTTCTTGTAAAATGAAACGTACCCCTAACATATCACCCAGCAATTCACTCTGCATGCAAATGTTCATAGCAGCTTTATTCATAATAGCAAACACTTGGAAACAACCCAAATATCCAACAACTACTGAAAGAACAAACTGTGATGTATCTACTCAATACGACTTAGGGATAAACTGATACATGCACCAATGTGGATGAATCACGAGAGCCTTGTACTCAAGCCAAAAACAAAGGACTACATACTTTGTGATTCCACTTACATAACATTCTAGAAAACATTCTAGAAAAGGCAAATTGCAGCAACAGCATATCAGTGGTTGCCAGAGGCTGTAGATGAGGGAGGGGATTGACTGTTTAGGGGCACGTTGGAAATATTCTGTATCTTGATTGTGGTAGTGGTTACATGACTGTACATTTGTTGAAAGTAGTCAAATTCTACACTTCAGATGGGTGAGCTGTGTAGTATGTAAGTAAATAAAGCTAACTTTTTAAAAAGAACAAGGCAAAGATACCATTTCCTGATGCATATGCAAATTAAAGGGACAATGAGATAAAACTAGAATAATTAAAATTTAAAAGGCAATCAAGGGGCACCTGGGTGGCTTAGTCAGTTAAGGTTCTGACTTTGGCTTAGGTCATGATCTCATGGTTCATGGGTTCAAGCCCTGCCTCAGGCTCTGTGCTGACAACTCAGAGTCTGGAGCCTGCTTCCGGTTCTGTGTCTCCCTCTCTCTCTGCCCCTCCTCCACTAGTGTTCTCTCTCTGTCTTTCAAAAATAAATGTTAAAAAAATTAAAAGGCAATCAAGAACAAATGTTGGAGAGGTGCTACAACTGGGGCTTTCACATACGGAGTGTAAAATGGTGCAACCATGTTGGAACACCAGGAGTTACTTGTGAGTTAACATTTCTCTACTTATGAGTCCGCAATCCCACCCCTAGATAGTCCTCCTCCCAATAAAATAAGATGCCCAACAAAAATGGTTTTTGTTTTTAACTTTTTAGAATATTTTATTTATTTTTGAGAGACAGAGCATGAGCAGGGGAGAGGCAGAGAGGGAGACACAGAATCTGAAGCAGTCTCCAGGCTCAGAGCTGCCAGAGCCCGACGTGGGACTGGAACTCATGAACCGTGAGCTCAAGACCTGAGCCAAAGACGGATGCTTAACTGACTGAGCCACCCAGGCACCCTGCCCACCAAAAATGCTTATTGCAGCCTCATTCATAATAACAGAGTTGGAAACAACCCAACTCAATAGAAGATCAGATAAAATGGTCTGAAATACTACTACTCAGCAATAAAAAGAAACAAAACTACTAATCTGTTCAACAACATGGATGAATCTCAAACAAATTATGTTGAGTAAAAGAAGGCGATGCAAGAGTACATGATGTATAACTCTACTTTGGTGGAGTTCAACAACAGAGGAAAATAACCTCTGGGGATTAAAATCTGAACAATGTTGGGGTGCCTGGGTGGCTCAGTCAGTTAAGCATCTGACTTTGATCTCAGCTCAGGTCTTGATCTCAGGATTGTGAGTTTGACCCCCACATTGGGCTTCATGCCCAGCATGGAGCCTACTTAAAAAAAATTTTTTTTGGAAAAAAAAAATCTGAACAATGTTTCCTTCTGGGAGTCAATAGTGTAGTAAGGGGCACTAGGGAACTTTCTGGAGTGATAGTAATGCTCTATTCTTGAGGGAGGTGTTGTTTACATAGGTAATGTCAAGTTGTGCACTTAAGACCTGTGCGTTAATTTTTTTTTAGTTTACTTATTTTCAGAGAAAGAGAAAGCACGAGTCTGGGAGCAGCAGAGAGAGAGAGAGAGAGAGAGAGAGAGAGAGAAAATCCCAAGCAGGTGCCACACTGTCAGTGCAGAGCCTGATGTGGGGGCTGGAACCCACAAACCACGAGATCATGACCTGAGCCCAAGTCAGTTGTTTAACTGAGCCACCCAGGTGCCCCTACCCTGTGCGTTAATTTTAAGACAGCACTTTTAAGAAATTGAGGTGACACTGAAATAACATAAAATTAAGCATTTTAAAATGAACAATTCAGTAACACTTAATATATTCACAATGTTGTGTAACGACCACCACTATCTAGTTCCAAAACATTTTCCTCAAACTAAGAGGAAACCCCAGCACCCCTACCTCCAACCCCCACTTTCTGCTTGCTAGTTCTATAGTTTATCTATTGTAGACATTTAATATAAATGGAATCATACAATTTGTGACCTTTTGTGTCGGTCTTCTTTCACTTTGTATATATTCAAGGTTCATCCACTTTGTAGCATGTATCAGTACATCATTCCTTTTTATGGCTTAATAATATTCCATTGCATGTATATGTAGGGTCACAACCCTCTCGGGAGTTCCTGGTGTAGTCTGAAACCACTCCCCAATAGCAGTGGGCAGGGACAGACTGAGGAAAGAGGCAGGCCACTCTGTATTGGTAGGTGGCAATTTTAATAATAGCAAAGGGAACTTAAATACAAGGCTTATCTTGGTTGGCTGCAAGATGAATGGATCCCCACACCTGCCCCGCCAAATCTTAAAAGCTTATAAAGAGGCCCTAACTGGGCTCAGCCACATATACCAGGCAGGTGTTTTCAGCATCACATCACCATCTCAAGGTTCTGTCCTTGGAACAGTCTCTGGGAGCAGAAAGGCAAGGGACTGGGGAGGGAGGGAAGAGCTTTCAAGGGCCTGGGTCCAGCTCACAGGTCAGTGAGTGGTCCTGTCTTTTTTTAATCAGTCCTCCAGCAATATATACCACAATTTATTTATCCATTCATCCGTTGATGGGCATTGGATGGTTTCTATTTCTGGGCTATTGTGAATAGTGCGATTGTGAACATGTGTGTATATGTATTTGTTTGCCTGTTTTCAATTCTTTTGGATATCGTATTAGTTTGCTAGGGCTGCTGTGACAAAGCACCACAACTTGGGTGGCTAGAACAATAGAAATACATTGTCTCATGGTTCTGGAGGATTGAAGCCTGAGATCAAGCTGTCTGTAGAGTTTGTTCTTTCTGAGGATGTGAGGGAAAATGTGTTCCATGCCTCTCTCCTAGCTTCTGGTGGTTTGCTGACAATCTTTGGCATTCCTTGGCTTGTAGACATATCACCCCAATCTCTGCCCTCATGTCCACATGGCATTATCCCTGTGTGCATATCTGTGTCTAAATTTCTCCTTTCCATAAGGACACCAGATTGAAATAGGGGCTCACCCTATTCTAGTATAACCTCAACGAGTTACATCCTTCAATGACCCTATCCCCAAATAAGATCACAGTATGAGGCACTGAGGGTCAGGACTTCAATATATTAATCTGGGGGCACACAATTCAATGCATCAGAAGTATATACCTGGGAGTGGAGTTCCTGGCTCAGATCAGCTACTGATAATGCTGTGACAATGACAGGATCAGTCTCGGTATGCAGCTCTCTAGAATAATTATGATAGTCCTTGAGTGCATGATATATTTAAAAATTTGAAAGATAGTCCAATTGAAACCAGACATCCCAAATCTGAATGTTCTTTGGCAGAGGAATACAAATTTTAGACATCTCTCTTGTTGGGAAACTAATTCAAAACCAGGATCCATGGGCTTGGTAAGTACAGCCATCTCAGCAATCATATCTGAGACTATAGCTGATACAAATATCACTGATTCTGTTGCCTCTGTCAGACAGGAAAAGTCTCAAATCCCTAGAGATGAAAATTTTTTTTTTGCATTCCCTCTCTAGCCTAGACAAATTGCCCTTCTTATGGGTTGTGATATTAAAAGATGAAGTCTTTGACATTGAAAATCTCATCATGATGTATTTCAGAAGGGAAGTAAATCATAGTTCCTGGAGGAGGTATTCTAGACATTTTGTTAATTTGTGTACTTCTCTCCTTATAATGGATGCTTAAGCCAAACAAATTAGTGAGTTTCCCTTATGATTCAGGCATTGTTCTTGGTGTAGACACACATGTGTGTACACACACACACACACACACACACACACACACACACACTAAAAACTTCTTTCAATATTGATATTATTATCTCTTTTTTAGATAAGAAGAATGAGGTTCAGAGAGTTTAGATGACTTGGCCAAGGTTATTGAATGAATTAGTGAATGTATGTACCACCCAGTTTCCTAGTACTTTGTAGCAGTTACCAACCTCAGAAATCAATGGGAAGATCTAGGCTGAAGGAAGGATGGCCTGTGAAGCCAAAAAAGAGTCAAAAAATGTTAGAAGATTGACAAATGTGACAGTGAATTAATCATACGATCAAAGGTGCCCTAACTGTTCAAAAAGTAATAATTAAATGATTTATAAATGATGTTTAGTGTGTTTTTGCCCCATATAGTGTTTCTTATACATTTTCATCTACTGAAAATGATGAAATAGACAGTATATGGCCATATAAAAACTTCTGCCAGTTGTCAAAAGGAGTTTCCAGCACCATTATTCTAATATCTATGGCACATTCCCAAACTGTGGGTTTGGAAATGGAGGTTTGGTTTTCTTCTTTACCTTTCCTTTTCTTTTGTCTCAAGATTTACTTTACTCATACTACTCTAAATTAAGTGGCCTGTGTTGACTCTAGAATAAAATGACCTGCATTTACACTCACAGATCTCCTAGTGATTACATACCCTAAACGTTACCTCACTGTATACCTCAGAGATGCAGCTGTAAAAAAAAAAAAAAAAAAAAAAAAAAAAAGACCTCATAAAATGGAATCGAGAAGTTCAAACTGCAAATTACATTGTATTTTATTTCTATGAGAAGTCAAATTCAAGACCAGTGCTATATCCATCATAGCGAACGACCGGCAGCTAATTAATTCTACAGAGACACTTGTAGTGTCATTAAAGAGTTTTGCCAACTCTCACCTGTCACCTATCTTTTTTTTTTTAAGTTTATTTATTTAATCTGAGAGAGAGCATGAACAGGGCAGGGGCAGAGAGAGAATCCCCAGCCATCAGCACAGAGCCTGATGTGGGACTTGAACTCCTGAACCATGAGATCATGACCTGAGCTGAAACCAAGAGTCAGACACTTAACTGACTGAGCCACCCAGGCGCCTCCCGCACTGCCATCTGTCACCTTTCTTGACAAAAACCCTCCCCTAATATTGCAGATGGTAAACCAACTCCTCAGTATGAAAGAAAACATATGTTTGGAGTCATGAACAGTTTTTAAGAGAGACAGCAATAACATTTTCTAATTTAAAATCTACATGATTGTTTCGAGACAAGATGAAGTAAAAGGGATTGGATTTATACTTCTCCTAGGAAACAGCTAAAAAAATTGGACAAAATATGAAACAATGAGTTTCGGACCCTGGACAACAGGCAGCAAACCTGAGAGATGGGAAACAAAGCATGTGACCTTGTGATTGCCCCAGCTTACTGCCTGGAGAGAGTTTCTAGGCCAAAGCTCAGGGAGTTGGAGGCCAGGGGGAGCTTCTTAGAGCCCCTGAGTTGAAGAAGGGGAACTAGGAGTTGGGAAGACCAGGAATTCATAGGCAGATTCTCAAAGAAGAGAGCTACACCCAGAGAAGGGACAGGGAAAGTGTTCAGGAGATGTACAGAGGAAACTTTTCTGTCTTCAGCTGAATTCTGACCAGCGCATGCTTGAGAAAACACCACCCACACCTGAGGGGAAACCCACCTAAGAGAACAGTCCTCAGAACTCATATAGGGACAGGAATAGATTATGCCCCCCCCCAAATAGATTGGTTCCCCCAATAATTCACGGGACATCAGATTGAACATTCAGAGGTATATAGCCTCAATAATGGGGAAAAATTAGTCCCAGACTAAATAAAGTCTGTTCTAATCCCACCTAACAATTTAAATCTTTAAAAAATATTTTTTTAATGTTTATTTCTTTATTTTGAGAGAGACAGAGAGTGTGAGCGGAGGAGGGACAGAGAGAAAAACACAGAATCCTAAACATGCTCCAGGCCCTGAGCTTTCAGCACAGAGCCTGATGCAGGGCTTGAACCCATAAACCGTAAGATCATGACCTGAGCGAAAGTCGGACGCTTAACCGACTGAGCCACTCAGGCCTAACAGAATTTAAAATCCACATGGTTGAAATAATTTATTTCCCATCTTTGGAGACGGTTGTCTTTCCATCTGGCCCCTCAATAAATATTTTGTAAAGTTGAATAGAGATTTTTACTTTGTCCAGATTTCAGCATCCGACTCCCCAGTTAAACAAGTGCAAAGGAAGACATGGGTGAGAACATCACAGAAGTAAAATGAGGTGTATCAATAAATGTATCGAGGGGTCAGAATATCCCGCCCCCTTCAAGGTCCTTCTAGCTGGACTAAGAAAAAATTGAGGAGCGCCGGGGTGGCTCAGTCAGTTAAGCATCCAACTTTGGCTCAGGTCATGATCTCACGGTTCGTGAGTTTAAGCCCTGTGTCGGGCTCTGTGCTGACAGCTCAGAGCCTGGAGCCTGCTTCCGATTCTGTGTTTCCCTCTCTCTTTCTCTGCCCCTCCCCTGCTCATGCTCTGTCTCTCTGTCTCTCGCTGTCTCTCAAAAATAAATAAACATTTTTAAAAAAGAAAAAAAATTGACATGAGACAAATTAACAGAGAAAATAAAATTTAAGAGTATATGTACAAGCAATCCAAACAAACATGGAAATTCTGACGTCAGGCAAAATGAGGGATATATGTCATCCTGAACTAAGGAGAAGCGGACAGGGATCTGGGACTTCAGAGGGAAGGAATGCACATCACAGGGTGATAACAAGAGCAGGTGTTTGGTAGCTGTTTTCCCTGCCATACAGATGGGTCACTCAGATAGAATTTATCTGGTAATAACCATTGTTTTGGGAAAGATCCCCAATTTAAATTCTTCTAAGTAGTTAAGGGAGGGGCAAAACTTTTATTGAGCCCACAGGGCTTTAATTGCCCTCAGCTTGAAATCATCTTCATGCCAAAGTGGCCCATCTTGGGGCAGCCTGCCCTGGGCCCCTACACATTCCATTTCTATATTTTCTCCTCTGTCTTGCTCGTGTCCCATTTAGCAGCAGGTGAATCCAACTCTCTGGGTAAAACTATAAAATCTAATGTCCCCATCAGTGCTTAGAACATGTGATGACAAAACTCTTTTTCGTAGTGCCTTGGAGGTGGTAAGCAGCTTTAGGATGAAACTGAACACGTCCTTCCAAGCTGCTGGCTGCCAGAGACTCATTGACGTGGATGATGACCGGAAACTTTATACCTCTTACGAGAAGTGTACGGCCACAGAAGTCGATGCTGATGCTCCGGGTGAGGAATGGAAGTGTTATGTAGTCCGCAGCTGTGGTGGCAATGACAAACAAGACTTCCCCATGAAGCATGGTGTCTTGACCCATGGCCGCATCCGCCTGCTGCTGAGTAAGGGACATTCCTGCTACAGACCTAGGAGGACTGGAGAAAGAAAGTGCAGATCTGTTCAGGGCTACGCTGTGGATACCAACCTCAGTGTTCTCAACTTGGTCATCGTGAAAAATGGGGAGAAGGATATTCCTGGACTCACGGATGCTCCTGTGCCTTGTTGCCTGGGGCCCAAAAGAGCTAGGAGAATCCGCAAACTTCTCAGTCTCTTTAAAGAAGATGATGTCCGCCAGTGTGTTGTGATGGGGCTCTTAAACAAAGAAGGTAAGAAACCTAGAACCAAGGCGCCCAAGATTCAGCGTCTTGTTACTCCACGTAACCTCCAAGGCAAATGTCGGCGTATTGCTCAGAAGACACAGAGTTCTAAGAAAAATAAGGAAGAGGCTGCAAGAAGACACTAAACTTTTGGCCAAGAGAATGAAGGAGGTCAAAGGAAAGCGCCAGGAACAGGTTGCCAAGAGACAGAGGCTGCCCTTTCTGAGAGCTTCTACCTCTGAGTCCAGGCAACAATGAGATTTTCTGGGCGCCTTGGTGGCTCAGTCGGTTGAGCATCTGACTCTTGATTTCGGCTCATGTCATGATCCCAGAGTCATGGCATCTAGGCCCACTTGGGCTCCATGCTGAGTGTGGAGTCTGCTTGGGATTCTTTCTCTCCCTCTCCCCCTCTCCCCCTCTCCCCAGCTCTCTCTCTCTCTCTCTCAAAATATAAAAAACAAAATTAAAAAAAAGAGATTTTCTGGGATGCCTGGGTGGCGTAGTTGGTTGGGTGTCCGACTTTGGCTCAGGTCATGATCTCGCAGTTCACGAGTTCAAGTCCCATGTCAGGCTCTGTACTGACAGCTCAGAGCCTGAAGCCTGCTTTGGATTCTGTGTCTCCTTCTCTTTCTGCCTGCCTCCCCCTCCCCCTCCTGCCTTGCTCATGCTCTGTCTCTCTCTCTCTCTCTCAAAAATAAATAAACATTAAAAAAAAATGAGGTTTTCTAAGAGTAACAAATAAATAAGATCAGACATCAAATCTAAAAAAAAAAAAAAAAAGCATGTGCTAGCAATACTGGAAACTGTTTAGCCCCTCATTTTGAACAGACAATGTACCTATTGTTTGGTAGCATTACTGCATCTGTTGCATCCACACGACTCCTGAAACAGAATGCTACAGGCAACAGTGACAGTCACAACAAAGTTTATTACAATAAGAGGCAAGGCTGACCGATCCGGACCAACACTCTTGATAAGAGTGTGGCTCCGAACAGCCAGGGTACAGAGTTTTTAAAGCCGATCACATCGTTTTATCATTACCTGGGAACAAAACAGAGAAACAGTTCCCAGATGAGTTAGAAACAGTTGCCAGATGAGTCAGAAACAGTTATCAAATGAGGTGATTATTTTAGACTTTCTGCAACTAAGTTGCAACCAGTGGGCCTCCTTGACCTTGTCTCTGATGCTCTTTTTTTGAGCTTTTGTTTCCTTCATTGGTAAAGCCTGATTCACAAGAGTATGAAGTATGATTTACAAGAGTAAAAGCAAGGCTGTTATCTTTTGATCTTCAGTGTCAGAACAAAGTTGTTATTTTTCAAGCTGAGCGTTAGCCCTACACTACAATTTAACCCTTACACATCCTTGTTATACAATTATCCATCCACACTATATCATTCAGGCATCGCACCTCTCCAGGGACTATGCTGGTGATTCTGCCACCCAAGACATTCGCTCCCCAGCTCAATGGCACTATTCTCTGAAGCTTGGTTCCGAGAAACTCAGTAATGTTGTTAGAATTGTAAGTTAGTCTTCCAAGGTTGGTCCCATAAGCCTTTTGTTGAAATTGTGGGTTTGTGGGTTTGAAAATGGAAGTTGATCCTTTGGTTTTCTTCTTCTTCTTCTTCTTCTTCTTCTTCTTCTTCTTCTTCTTCTTCTTCTTCTTCTTCTTCTTCTTTTTTTTAACTTTGTTTACTGAGAGAGAGAAAGAGAGAGAAGAGGCAAGAGAGAGGGAAAGAGAATCCCAAGCAGGCTCCATACTGTCAGCGCTGAGCCTGATGCGAGTCTTGAACTCATGAACGGTGAGATCATGACCTGAGCCAAAATCAAGAGTCAGACACTTAACTGACTGAGCCACCCAGTCGTCCCCTTTGGTTTTATTCTTAACCTCTCATTTACTCTAGTGAGTACACTTCGTCATGGGTCCAGCCAAACCTTCTACTATCCTTCAAACTCTCTACAAACCCTCTAACAAGCTTCTAGATTGAGGAATCTTGGAGGGGGCAGGGTACAAATTATATGCACAGCTAGGGGCATGGACACAGAATCCAGCTTTCCTCTCTGGAATGCCATGCCTAATTTCCCACGTAACTCCTACCTATTTCAGCCCTGGGCTGGTCTGGGTCTCCTGCTATCTGTCTCTTTTTCCTTTCCTTCTTTCTCTCCTTCTCTTCCTCCCTCTCTAATTTTTTATGGTGGTAAAATATATGTAACATAAAATTTGCCATTTTAGCCATTTTAAATGTACAACCCAGTAGCATTAATTACACGCGCATTGTTACACAACCATTATCACTGCCTACTCCAAATATTTCATCACCCCAAACAGATGGCTAGTGTGGGAGGCTGTTTTTTCCAAAGCTACTGCAACAATATCTCTGAAAACACGTGTAATCTACAACTGGTCTCACCATTCTTCTGTTAGGAATCAGGGTCTGATTTCCCGCCTCTTGGATCTAGGAGAGCATGTTACTGCTCTGGCTGAAGAGTATGGCAGAAGGGATGCTGTGTCCCTTTTGAAGCTGGGTAATAAAAGATGACGCAGCTTCTGCCTTCTTCTTTGGAACATTCATGCTTGCAGCGCTGAGCTGTCACGTAGTAAATCCTACTCCCTCGAAGCTGCTGTACTTTGCAGAAGCCAAGCCACACAGAAAAGCCATGTGAGGACGCTCTGGACAACAGTGCTTGTCTCTGAGCCATCAGGCACTTCCAGATTCTTCCAGTCCCTCGGCCTTTGAATCTTTCAGACTGAGGTTTCGGACATCATAGATGAACAGAAACAAGTCATTCCCACTGTGCCTGCTCCAGATTCCTGGCTCACAGAATCTGTACGCATAATGCAGTGAAGATTGTTTTAAGTTGCTAATTCTTTGGACAGTTTGTTATGCAGCCATAGCAGAAGTCTAATACAAATTATTGGTTTTAATGCATAATTAGAACACGTTAGCTCCATTCACTCCTTCCTTCTTTTTGCATTATTGTTGTGATTTAGAAGATTACGTATAGCCAGTCATGCAGATGGCCAAAATATATTTCTCATATAAATTTGATCTTCATCCGTGGTTCGTGGCTCACAGCTTTCAAGACCCTTGGAATTTCCTGAAAGAGACAGAATGAATGGGGGAGGAGCAGAGAGGGAGAGAGACACAGAATCTGAAGCAGGCTCCAGGCTCTAAGCTGTCAGCACAGAGCCCCATGCAGGGCTCAAACTCGTGAACAGTGAGATCATGACCTGAGCCAAAGTCAGATGCTTAACTGACTGAGCCACCCAGGTGCCCCAATAAGGTGACTTTTGGAAGGCACCTAAGAATGTGGGCTGGTTGCCAGGGGAACCAACAGTGAGCAGAGGGATGGAACTTTCAGTCCCTCCCCCTGATTTCCAGGGAGGGGAAAGGGACTGGAGGTTGGATCAATCACCAACAGCTAATGATCTAATCAACATGCCTCTGTAATGAAGCCTCCGATAAAAAACCCAAAGGATAGGGTTTGGAAAGCTTCCAGTTTGGGGAGCCAGAACGCTTCCACATGTCGTGGTGCTGGGCCCAAACTCCAAACTTCTGGGGACAGAAGTGCTTTTGTTCTGGGTATTGCCCTATGTTTCTCTTCATCTGGCTGTTGATTTATCTTCTTTTAAATTATTATTTTTTCTTTTTTTATTACGGTATATTATTGTAATTGTTTTTTTTCTTTTTTCTTTCTTTTAAAAAAAATTTTTTTTAAATGTTTCTATTTATTTTTGAGACAGAGAGAGACAGAGCATGAGCGGGGAGGGGCAAAGAGAGGGGGAGACACAGAATCCGAAGCGGGCTCTAGGCTCTGAGCTGTCAGCACAGAGCCCGATGCAGGGCTTGAACCCACAAACCGTGAGATCGTGACCTGAGCCGAAGTCGGACGCTCAACCGACAGCCACCCAGGCGCCCCCTTTTTTAATTATTTTTAATAAACTAATAATTCAGTGAGTAATTGGGTTTCCTGAGTTTTGTGAACTGTTCTAGCAAATTAAAGCCCAAAACCTAGGACCGTCTGCATTATAGCTAATCGGTCAGAAGTACAGATAACAGCCTGCACTTGTTGTGACTGGCATCTGAAGACCAGTCATGGGAACCTCCAATCTGTAGCTGGGTGGTCAGAAGCACAGGTAACAACCTGGGCTTGCAATTGGCATCTGTAGGGGTGGGGGGCACTCTTGTGGGACTGGGCACATAACCTGTGGAATCTGATGTGGATGTGAACAGTGTCAGAACTGAGTTGAATTGTAGGACACCCAGCTGGTGTCCAAGCATCACTTGGTGGTGTGGCCTCTCCACCCCAACAGACACGTTGGAATTGCATGAGCAGAACCCCTTATTTAAAGCTACATTTTAATTCTACTATATATTGCAAGACTCCTGAAAGCAACACTTGGCTTTCTGGAGGCTTTCCTTCTTAGATTTTCAGTCTCTCACTTTGCAGCCCTAGGCTTTGACAAATGTCCTGAGAGAGTAATGCTGTGTGCTGGAAATCTCCCATGAGTTCTGCCAACATTTTTTTTCTAGTTTCTCTCCCCCATGAGTGGTTCTTCTTGAAATGAAAGCCTGGACTTTCAACATCCTGCCTGTTTCCAGAATTTCCAAATGCTTCCAGTATAAAAATACCTGTAGTGATCAGCTACACATTCTTCTTCCTCAATGTCTTCATCCCTCTCGACCTGCTACTCAAAATGTGGTCTGTGGGCCAGGAGCTTGTTAGAAATGGAGAATTCAAGCCCTATCCCAGGCCTCCTGAATCAATACTTTCTCTCCATTTGTTAAAAGAAGTAAACGAAGCTTTGGTTAGAGATTAAACAGGACACTCTGCTATATTATAATAATGATAATTGAGTGATGAACTTGACTTATATTATCTTGCATTCTAACAACAGCCCTGTAAATTAGGTATGTTTTATTCTTTTTATTAAAGAATTTTAGAAAAAAAATTTTTTTGAGAGAGAGAGAGAGTGCGAGCAGGGGAAGGGCAGAGAGAGAGAGAGAGAGAGAGAATCCCAAGCAGGCTCTGCATCATCAGCGAGGAGCACAATGCCAGGGTTGAACTCGCGAACTGTGGGATCATGACCTGAGCTGGACTCAAGAGTTGGACACCTAACCGACCGAACCACCCCGGCACCCCGGGTAGGTTTTATTCTTATTTAATTGTGGAGAACTGAGGCTTACTCAAGGGGTTATATATAATTTGCTCAAAGTCTCATAGCTAGTAAGTAACAAAATTGTAAAGAAATTATAAAGAAATTAATTTCTGGAGTTATATTATATGTATTATATTATAATTATGTTTATAATTATCAAGAAATTGATTTAAAAAGTTAAGACAACATACAGAAAAAGTATAAAGAATGAAAGTCACACGTAATTCACCACCATTATTAATTTTGGTATGCATCTTTCCAATTGTGTGTGTTTGTGAGAGAGAGAGAGAGAGAGAGACAGATGAATTGTTGAAATGGTTTTGTGACTTGTTGTTTCTTAACGAAACATCGTGAGCATTTTAATACCACCCTTGCTCTTTTCACTATATCTGGCTGCCTCTTGTTTCAATAAGTTCTTTTGTGTCAGGATAGGGAGCCGCATTCATGTGTCGGAGAACAGCAGCACTCCTGGTCACTCCCTTTTCATCGAGGGGCCCTCTCCCATCAAGGAAGCAGTGGCTGGCGTGTTTTATCTCATTCTTTTCAGGGAAAGACCCACAGAGCAGAGAAGAAAATCGTCATTTATTTGTTTGCGAAATTTCAAGGTCAGACATATGATGAAATATTTACGAAAAACGTATTTGCTTACTGACCGCCAGCCGGAATTTCCTGCTCTGAAGAGCCTAAGATGTACCTTAGGTGGCAGATGGGGAGACAATGACGAGGAGGTTTAGCAAAAGGAAGTCAGTCGAGAGCATTGCAGAGAGCAAGATGGAGTCACTCATGTCAAACAGTGGCCTGTGTCAAGCAATGACGCAAGCAGCTAAGAGCATCACAGCAAAGACCAGCACCGGGGGGATGCCACACTCAGAACTGACAACCAGAAGGAACAGAGGAGGTCTGCAAAGGCCCGAGACAGATGAAATCCCTTTAGAAAGGGAGGATGTTTGAAGCAAACTATCAGAATCTGGACACTGACCCCTCTGTGTCTGACCACTTCAAAAAGGCAGCTGCCACTGAAGGCTTTGGCCGGTGGATCCCCAACAGAACAGAGACCCTTCACTGCTTGAACAGCATAAGCACTTACTAGTGCCAGGAGCTGACCAGGAGCGGACTGAGGCCTTATCCCAGCTGGGGATCAGACTGCCTTCACTTTTGGTTCGTTCACTTCCTACCCCTGTTCGATCTTGTTTGTTGTGTGACTTGTAGGAGGTGCCCTGCTCTGTGTGACTTCTAGGAAGCCACGTTAAACATGTGAAATGTCATTGTGTTTGGAATGCCGAATCTGCTTTATAGTGACGCTAACCCTGCTTTATGACTGAGTGAAATGGGCCTGTGGAAAGACACAACTTCACAGTGTGCTCACGACAAGCATTCACAATCACTGTGGCTCCCAGCTTTGGAATTCCGGACTCTGATTTTTACTAGCTCTGTGACTTGGGCTAATTATTTTTAATCTCACCCCTCTGCTTTCTCAAATACTAGGAAAATAATATAAACCTCAGTGTTGATGCAGGAATCAAATGAATTAATATTAGGAAAGTCTCAGAAGAGTGCTTGGCACAGAATAAGCCCTCAAATGTTAATTCTCCCTCCTCCCTTTCCCTTCTTCCTCTCTTCTTCCTCCTTCTTCTAGGCTAATGTGTGTCTCTGTGTCCTGTACTTCTCCTCTGCCAATGATTTTGAGAATCAGAGATCAGAAAAGACCTGTACCAGCTTCCAGAAGGGAAGTCCCAGAGATTCCCTCATGCCCAATATGAGGACATCCGAGATATGTAGGCAGATGGGCCTGAGATGACCTCAAAGTTCGTGCCCTGAGTTCAGGAAGAGTCAGATGCTTCCAGGAGCCCATGAAGGATGCAGAGGCAGGAGAGAGTTGTGTGTGTGCGGTGATGGGTGGGGGGCGGGGGGAGGGTGAGACCCTTTGGTCACGAATAGGGTTGGAGTGTGCAGTCAGGCAGAAATGAGGGCATTTCAGTATGAGCCAATAGCAACTGAAGACCAGGTTGGAATCCTCACATGTATTGGGCACAATGTAATTCCCTAAAATTAGACCCAACCACAGTATTGCACCTGCAATTCTGACACAAACTAGCGGGAGTTAGTGTTGCCTTTACAGGTTAAGGGAACAGTCCCCAACAAGACTGCCCTCACTTCAGATGCCACCTGCAATTGGGGGGTCCCCAAGCCACCTATGCTTTTGACCAACTGGCTGCAGTTTCAGGGATTCCCACACCCCTATGAGGCTTGATAATTCACAAGGATGACTTACAGAACCTGGGAAAGTTCTATCCTTAAAATTACAGTTTTATTAAAAAGCATCTGAAAGAGGACCAGACAAAAGAAGAGACCAATAGGAGGATCTTGAGCAATGGAGCTTCCATGTCCTCTCTTCTTGGAATCAGGAGGTGTCACCGTTCTAGAATATTCCTGCATTTGACAACCAGGAAACTCAACTGGGTTTTGGCATCTGGGGTTTTTATTGGCGTTTCGTTACATAGGCAGGATCTAACATATGGGCAAGCTCTCTGGCATGACTACCCCCCATCCTGAAACTATCTAGGGATCTGCTGCCACACTCCTATCCCTCATGTAATTCCAACAGCTTGGGGGTTCCAGCTCGGGACCCGGGGACAAATACCAGACAAATTCTGTATTACACAGCAGCAAGCATCCCTAAATTTGCGCAAGATAACTTTCTGATACAAAATGGAATTCCAAATAAGAGCATGTCAGCCTCAGAAGGCCAGCACATATCCTTGGGGCAATTTCTAGAGACCTCAGGAGGCAGCGCCGGTTGGGATAATGGTGAGCTGCTCCCCCCACAAAGGCTCGAGTCACAAGGACTGGAGGACACTGTTTGCTCCAGGCAGATAATTATGTGGGGCCAGGCAAGGGGTCCTACCTTCCTATGGGCCATCACCCAGCCTCTGGTTATCAGGATAATAGTGAGCTCCTCTCCACCTCCCATTTCTGCAGTAGAAATGTTCATACAACTTCGTCCTTCCTCTCTCCCCTCACATCTAGTGGAAAGAACATTGAACTCAGTGCCCAATTCCTGGGTCCAAAGTCCAGTTCTGCCACTAACCTTTCTTTACCTCTCTGAACTTTAGTTTTCCTTTTTTTTTTTTTAATGTTTACTTATTTATTTTGAGAGAGAGAGGAAGAGTGCGAGCAGGGGAGGGGCAGAGAAGAAGCCTGACTTTCAATGGACTGAGCCACCCAGGTGCCCCTGAACTTTAGTTTTTCTTCCCTGGAGAAGGAGAATAAGGACCTCTAACTATTCAAGGAGACTGTGGTATTCAAATAAACAGCTGTGAGTAGGCAGGTTTTTTTTTTCTTTTTTAAGTTTATTTATTTATTTTGAGAGAGAGAGAGAGAGAGAGAGAGAGAATCCCAAGTAGGCCTCGCAGTGTCAGCACAGAGCCCAATGTGAGGCTTGAACTCACAAATGGTGAGATCCTGACCTGGGTCAAAACCAAGAGTCGGACACTTAACCAACTGAGCCACCCAGGTGTCCCATGTCAGTAGTCTTTTTAAAAAGAGGCAGTATGTGGGAATGCAAGATGGTTCAGCCACTCTGGAAAACACTAGGGAGGTTCCTCAAAAAACTAAAAATAGAACTACCCTACGACCCAGCAATTGCACTACTAGGCATTTATCCAATGGATACAGGTATGTTGTTTCGAAGGGACACATGCACCCCCATGTTTATAGCAGCACTGTCGACAATAGCCAAAGTATGGAAAGAGCCGAAATATCCATCGATGGATGAATGGATAAAGAAGATGTGGTATATATATACAATGGAGTATTACTTGGCAATCAAAAAGAATGCAATCTTGCCATTTGCAACGACGTGGATGGAACTGGAGGGTATTATGCTAAGTGAAATTAGTCAGTCAGAGAAAGACAAAAATCATATGACTTCACTCATATGACTTCACTCATAATATAAAAACAGGGAGGGGGACAAAACATAAGAGACTCATAAATATGGAGAACAAACTGAGGGTTACTGGAAGGGTTGTGGGAGGAGGGATGGGCTAAATAGATAAGGGGCTTTAAGAAATCTACTCCTGAAATCAGTGTTGCACCATATGCTAACTAATTTGGATGTAAATTTAAAAAAATAAAAAAGAATAAAAGAATAAAATAAAAAGAGGCAGTCTATGGATGCCTGGGTGGCTGAGTCGGTTAAGCGTCTGACTTCAGCTCAGGTCAGGATCTCACAGTTGGCAAGTTCAAGCCCAGCGTTAGGCTGACAGCTCAGAGCCTGGAGCCTGCTTCAGATTCTGTGTCTCCCTCTCTCTCTGCCTCTCCCCCGCTCATTCTACCTCTCTCCCTCTCTCTCTCTCTCTCTCAAAAATAAATACTTTTTAAAAAGAGGCAGTATATCAGTTGTCTCAGGCTGCTATTATAAAGTACCACAGACAGGGTGGCTTGACCAGCAGACATTTATTTTCTCACAGTTCTGGAGGCCAGAAGTCTGAGATCAAGGTGTCTGCGGGGTTGGTGTTTTCCTAAGACCTCTCTCTTTTTGGCTCGTAGACATCCTCCTCAGGTGTCTTCACTTGGTTTCCTCTGTGTGTGTGTCTGTGTCCAAATCTCCCCATAAGGTCCTGTGAGTTTAGGGGCCATTCAACCTCGTCTCACCTCGATCACCTCTTCAAAGGCCCTATCTCCAAATATAGTCACGTTCTGAGGTGCCGGGGGTTAAGACTTCAGCACGTGGATTTGGGGGGTCGATGATTCAGTCCATCACAAGCAGTATTTCAAATGGGACTGCATTAGCTCAGGAACAGGCAGAGAGAAGAGTGGGGCATAAAGCAGGGGGTGAAAACCAGCACACACACAGATTTTGTTTGCACTGATTAATCTGTTTATTAAAGCTGTAGGAGGTTTTCATATAAAAATTCAGATTTTGGGGGCTTCTCTTCTAAAATCTAAGAGTTCCAGGGGCGCTTGGGTGGCTCAGTTGGTTAAGCGTCTGACTAGGCTCAGGTCATGAGCTCACGGTTCATGAGTTCCAGCTCTGTGTTGAGCTCTGTGCTGAGAGCTGGGAGGCCAGAGCCTGCTTCAGATTCTGTGTCTTCCTATCTCTGTGCCCCTCCCCTGCTCACACTCTGTCTCTCTGTCTCTCTGTCTCTCTCTCTCTCAAAAATAAACATTAAAAAAAAATAAAAAATAAAAAACAAAATAAAATCTAAGAGTTCTAGCCACACCAGGCCTGTATTCCCACATGGCAACACTTGGCTGAAGCTGGGTGGTAGCTGCCCTGGGGCTGAATCCTGTAGTTGCCCCAATTCCCAGCACACCCCCCACCCCCTCATTGCCTATTCTGATCCCCAGCCTGGTCTGTTTCACCTAAAGTTGTTATGGCTTTTGGCCTCTGGGATGAAGAACAGAGAAATAGAAATAGATTCAAATGCATACTAGAAATGAAGAAAAAATGTATGTGATATTTCAAACCTATGGGGATACATTGTGTGGAAGAATTGACCATGCCATCCCATCCCCAATCGGAGGACAATTTTTTAATGTTTATTTATTTTGAGAGAGAGAGAGAGAGAGAGAGAGAGAGAGAGAGAGAGAGAGAGAGATACAGAGCATGAGTGGGGGAGGGACAGAGAGAGAGAGGGAAACACAGAATCCGAAGAGAGTTCCAGGCTCTGAGCTGTCAGCACAGAGCCTGATGTGGGGCTTGAACCCACAGACCATGAGATCATGACCTGAGCTGAAGCTGGATGCTCAACCGACTGAGACACCCAGGCGCCCCATTTGGAGGACAATTGTTGACTTGAGTTTAAGGCAAGTGCTTTTCACCAGGTGTCAGAGAGTGCAGTCATTAAGAGCTAGTGTAGACCTTCTGTGATGCCAGTAGATCTCCCAGACCCCAAGAAAGGCAGGAGAGAAACCAGTTGCTTTGTTCTTCAGCAGAATAATTGATGCTCACTCATTCTATTTAATTTAAAAGGAAATATTTTTGCTTCAATACGGTTTAGGCTGCACAAATTACAAAAGTAATTTGTCTAGAGTGAGATGCTTACTTTTACAGGTCAGCTGGTAGAGGAACCATGTCAGCAACCCTGGAGCCATGTTCGCTGGTGGGAATATTGTGAATAAAATAGGAACTGGAGGTTCTTCCTTCATCATCGGCCAAGAGCTGGGTGCCCACCCACCCTGTGCCTCTGGGACCATTGGCTGAAACTCAGGGTTGGATGAAAGTACCAAACTAAGACTCAGAACCTTTTCTGAAGAAAAGAATCCAAGCTCCTTGGGGAAGAGGTGGGGTTTTCCCAAGGAAGGGAAAGTAGAGTTTCTCCACTTCAAGACTTGAAGAAGAGAATGCAAGAGGGACAATGAACAAACCCAGAGCTGCAGAACCCAGTTAGAAAGCTGTGGAAGAAGCATCTGAAGCACGGGGTCATGAAGGTCTAGGGCACCAGCTGCCTACCTTCGGGCAACTTGAAGGAGAACATTGGATTCTCCTATGTAGGGATTCCCCTCTGAAAATGTCCAAACTTTTTGCTAAAAAGTTTGGAAACATGTGCTGTATGGTGTTGGGAACACTAAAGAGGCAGAGTGGCGTGATATGAATGGGTATGTCCCTTCCCATATCCTCCTGGCCTCCAGTGAGGATGGAGGGTAACCTTGGGTAAACTGTACCTCTGAGCTGCAGGTGGTAATTGTAATATCAGAGGATGATCCAGAGACAGCTCCTGAAAGCTACATGGCACCAAAGGAATGTTCTGGAGTGAAATGGAAGATAAATCTGCTAAGTCTTATAATTTAAAGGATGCTGCTCCCCCCAGATAGGAGATGGGGGCACCCCCAGCAAATTCCTGAGCTATTATTTAATAAATGATGTTGGAATAATTAGATGTTATTTAATTTAATAACAGTGGGATAATTAGATATGTTAACACCCCAGGTCAAACCGGAAACAAAAATTAATTTCAGATGGATTGACTTGCTAATTGTGAAAAAAAAAAAAAATACAGCATGTAAAAAACAAAGCTATTAAATATAAGGTAAAGTATATGAAAGTTTTTCCCCCTAACAATCTTGGGATAGTCCCAAGCAAGATTTGACACCAAAAAGTCATTAAAGGAAAAATTGCCAGACTGGACCACACAGAAATGAACAAAAGATATCTTAAATACAGCCAAGATATAGGGAACAGATGACCAGGAGAAAATACTTGTAGTATATATAACAGAGAAAGGTTAATCTCCCAAAATAGGAAAAGAAGACCAACAAACTATTAAGAAAGAAAAAACAACAACAACAGGAAAAAGATGAAAGGATATAATTAAGGGCTTCATAGAAGAAATAGAACGGGTCCATAAGAATATGCATTTTTATGTCAATACTGCCCAAAGCAATCTATATATTCAATGCAATACTTATCAAAATAACACCAGCATTCTTCACAGAGCTAGAACAAACAATCCTAAAATTTGTATGGAACCAGAAAAGACCCCAAATAGCTGATGCAACCTTGAAAAAGAAAACCAAAGCTGGAAGCATCACAATCCCGGACTTCAAGCTGTATTACAAAGCTGTAATCATTAAGACAGTATGGTACTGGCACAAGAACAGACACTCAGATCAATGGAACAGAACAGAGAACCCAGAAATGGACCCATGAACATATGGCCAACTAATCTTTGACAAAGCAGGAAAGAACATCCAATGGAATAAAGACAGTCTCTTCAGCAAGTGGTGCTGGGAAAACTGGACAGAGACATGCAGCAAAATGAACCTGGACCACTTTCTTACACCATACACAAAAATAAACTCAAAATGGATGAAAGACTTAAACGTAAGATAGGAAGCCATCAAAATCCTCAAGTAGAAAGCGGGCAAAAACCTCTTTTACCTCGGCCGCAGCAACTTCTTACTTAACATGTCTCCAGAGGCAAGGGATACAAAAGCAAAAATGAACTATTGGGACTTCATCAAAATAAAAAGCTTCTGGGGTGCTTGGGTGGCTCAGTCGGTTGAGCATCTGACTTCGGCTCAGGTCATGATCTCACAGCTCGTGAGTTCGAGCCCCATGTCGGGCTCTGTGCTGACAGCTTGGAGCCTGGAGCCTGATTTGGATTCTGTGTCTCCCTCTCTCTCTGCCCCTAACCCACTCGCATCCTGTCTCTGTCTCAAAAATAAATAAACATTAAAAAAAATAAAAATAAATAAAAATATTCTGCACAGTGAAGGAAACAATCAGCAAAACTAAAAGGCAACCGATGGAATGGGAGAAGATATTTGCAAACGACATACCAGATAAAGGGTTAGTATCCAAAATCGATAAAGAATTTAGGAAACTCAACACCCAAAAAACAAATAATCCAGTGAAGAAATGGACAAAAGACATGAATAGACACTTCTCCAAAGAAGACATCAAGATGGTCAGCCGACACATGAAAAAATGCTCAACATCACTCATCATCAGGGAAATACAAATCAAAACCACAATGAGATACCACCTCACGCTTGTCACAATGGCTAACATGAACAACTCAGGCAACAACAGATGTTGGCGAGGATGCGGAGAAAGAGGATCTCTTTTGCGTTGTTGGTGGGAATGCAAACTGGTGCAGCCACTCTGGAAACCAGTATGGAGGGTCCTCAAAAAATCAAAAATAGAACTACCCTACGACCCAGCAATTGCATTATTAGGTATTTATCCAAGGGATACAGGTGTGCTGTTTCAAAGGGGCACATGCACCCCAGTGTTTATAGCAGCCCTATCAACAATATCCAAAGTATGGAAAGAGCCCAAATGCCCATCAACAAATGAATGGATAAAGATGTGGTATATATATACAATGGAGCATTACTTGGCAATCAAAAAGAATGAAATCTTATCATTTGCAACTATGTGGATGGAACTAGAAGGTATTATGCTAAGAGAAATTAGTCAGAGAAAGACAAATATCTTATGACTCCACTCATATGAGTACTTTAAGATACAAAACAGATGAACATAAGGGAAGGGAAGCAAAAATAATATAAAAAACAGGGAGGGGGACAAAACATAAGAGACTCTTAAATATGGAGAACAAACAGAGGGTTGCTGGAGGGGTTGTGGGAGGGAGAGATGGGTTAAATGGGTAAAGGGCATTAAGGAATCTACTCCTGAAATCATTGTTGCACTATATGCTAACTTGGATGAAATTTAAAAATAAATAAGTAAATTATAAAAAATAAAATAAAATAAAATAAAATAAAATAAAATGAAATAAAATGAAATAAAGTAAAAAAAATTTTAAGGGGTGCCTGGTGGCTCAGTCCATTAAGATACCCCACCATCAATTCTTGATTTTGGCTCAGGTCATGATTTCACAGTTCATGGGATCAAGCCCCAAGTCAGGCTCTGTGCTGACATCTCTTCTACTTGTTCTCTTGCTCTCTCTCAAAATAAAACACTAAAAAAATAATAATAATAAATAAATAAATAACATTTTTTAAAGTTTATTTATTTATTGAGGAGCAGAGGGACAGAAAAAGAGACACAGAGAAAGAATCCCAGGCAGGCTCCACCCTCACTGTGGAGCCCTGCGTGGGGCTCAATCTCACATACCTTGAGATCACGACCTAAGCCGAAATCAAGAATCAGTGGTGAGGTGCCTGACTTGGGCTCTGTGCTGACAGATCAGAGCCTGGAGCCTGCTTTGGATTCTGTGTCTCCCTTTCTCTGCCCTCCCCAGCTCGTGCTATGTCTCTCTCTCTCTCTCTCAATCCCTCAAAAATAAATAAACATTAAAAAGAATTCAATGGGCAGATTTAACGGTAGGTTAGACACAGCTGAATAGAGAATTAATGAGCTAGAAGAGAAAAAAGGATTTAAAAAATGCAGAAAAGTGGGTGAAAGACAGGAAGGATCAGTCAGAAGGTCTAACATATGTATAATCTGAAGTCCTAGGAGAGAGATGGAAAGACAGATTAGGGTAGAAGAAATGTTTGAACAGATAATGTCAGAAAAACTCCCAAACTGATGAAAGATTTTCAGTCGCAGATTGAAGAAACTCTATGTCCCCTAAAGGGATAAATAAAAATAAATCCCCATGTAGCCACCTTAGCTGACCCTCTAATTGTTGCCCCTTTGAACCTAATGTGCCCTTTCTCCTTCTGGCTCTTTATAAAAAAAAAAAACAACCCAATTCTTCCAGTGTTCTTAGAACAAGCCTTCCCATCCTGCTGGTTCTCTCACTAATGGGTTGCATAATCTTTGACCTGTGTTTATTTTATATTTGTACGAACCATGTTTTTAACGTTTTGAAATAGAAATAACTTTTCAATATACTTTGAAATATATGTGAAAAAAAGGATTCATGAAACAATCTTTCTTATTGGCAGTATTTTCTATACTGCTTTATTCTTTTTTATCTTATTAAAAAAATAATTCTGGTTGCAGTCACTAAATCGGCTCAACCTGCACTTTGAAAAACCCTGCCTTGGCAGATTTAGGAGTGTGCGCATTGGGGGTTGGGGGGGGTGGGGTAGAATTGCATTAACAACCCCTTAATATTTAAATTTGTTTGCCAGTTTGGCTTTCACCCTCCAGGAATCAGATGACCTTGGATTTGGGACGGGTTTTCTTTTCTTTCTTTCTTTTCTTCTCTTTTCTCTAGTGGCTGGGCGCTCGGACAACCAGCGGGCGCATAGGAAAAGCCAGTGGCCGGTTTAATCTCAGCAGCCTGTTCCAGCTCCCGGGGAAGGGAGGACAGCTGGGGCGATGGCGCCCTGGGGTGGCCAACCCGCAGGTCAGACAACGGCCAGTCTCACTCACTGGGTGGGGCTTCCGAGAACTTTGTTCTACTGCGAACCAAAGTACCGTCCAGAGAACTTCAAGTTCTCGCTTAGAGTCCGCGAGAGAGCAAGGTGGGGAGTCGCGGCATTGGCGGCCACGGTCGGGGCTCGGGCGGTTTCCGTATATCCCCCGGGACAGCCTCCGCGGCGGCGTGGGCCGACCCCTCCCCCGGGCCTCAGGCTCACGGCTGGAGGAGGTGGCTTCTGTGCGTCTGTTAGGTCCTGTTGGAGAGACTCAGGACCGCGAGGGAAAGTGAGCGGTAAGGGGCCTGGCCAGCCTGCGCCCGGCCTACCCGGCGGCTGGCGCCTTGACCCCGCCCCCTGGGGATTGATCTCTGAGCGGGTTCCAGACGCTCTTCACTCGCGGTCCAAAGACGCGGGCGGCGCGGGCCATGGATCGCGTGGCTGCGTTGAGGGGCGCGAGGCTGCGGTGGGCGCTGCTGGGGACGCGGGTGGCCCTCCCTGGCCTTTGCCCGCACGGGGCCAGAGCCAAGTCCGCGATCCCCGCCGCCGTCTCGGCCACCGCCGAGACTCCTGGAAACGGGCCTGGCGACCGGAGGCTGCGGACCCTGGAGGAGATTCCGGGGCCGGGGCAGCTGCGCAGTTTCTTCCAGCTGTTAGTGCAAGGCTACGTTCTGCACTTACACAAGCTCCAGGTAACCGAGCGGGGGCGGGGGCGGGGCGGGGGAGAGGGTGGGGGCTCGCGACTGGGGGGTGGGGGTGAGCACAAGGATAAAGAAGCTGGAGATGGGGACACGTTGGACCAAAAGTGAAGGACACGAGAATTTAGCTCAGGACCGACTGGAGCTATGGTCATAGACTGGAAATCTGTAGGGATTACGTGCGAAGGGTAGACAGAACCCTGTGAACCGAAATGAATAGTCCCGGAGTGGTATGAATCAGGAGGGCACCAGGAAGGAGGGGACTTGGGAGGCCAGGTTTGGAATGAACAGGGGTAGGGGTGCCTGGGTGGCTCAGAGAGTTAAGCACCTGACTTCAGCTCAAGTCATGACCTCTGGGTTCATGGGTGTGAATCCCTTGCTGGGCTCTGTACTGACAGCTGGGAGCCTGGAGACTGCTTTGGATTCAGTGTCTCCCTCTCTCTCTGCCCCTCCCCTGCTTGCACTCTGCCTCTCTCTCTCTCTTAAAAATAAACATTAAATTTTTTTTTTTTTTAAATAAAATGAACAGGGGTTGAGAGAGGAGAGAACTGTCTTGGTAACATTACTTGGTAATGTAAGGGTATAAGCTGCCAGATGTGGCACAATGACTGTTTAATTGTGTGGTGATGTTGGCGACCACAGACTTCTTCCAAAGGAAATGGATTCTGGAGGATTATGGTCGTCAAGCAATTCGCAGGATAGATTTTTCCACAGAGAGAAAAATGTCACTTCTCGAGTGAAAGCAAAATCATAGACATTAAGGAAAAGGAACATTTGTTTAAATTAAGGAATCCAGTAAGAAGAGTTTATTCAGTGAAATGCACATGTGGAGGCAGATAACCCACTCTGGATGGACAGAGATGGGAAAACCCGATGTTGGCTAAGTTGGAAGAGTTTTAGGAAATGAACTGAAGAGATTCACCTCAGATCTGTCTTCCTGATGACTATGAAAAAATATAAACACGTCCACTCTGCTCCAGGCATGTTTCCAAGTGCTGGGATTCATTGAGAGGTGACCAGTGCCCTCAGTGCTGAGCTGGAAGCTTATACCCTAGGGTTTATGTGCTCCTTTGGGGGAAGAGGGAGAGAGGGAAGTGAACAGATCAATAAACAGCTAATTTGAGGCAGAGAACTTGAGTGCCCTGAGAGGAGAAGCCTGCCCAGGGTTGGGGATTGGGTGGCACCTTTGATTCATTTATTTGCTCTCCAGGCACATGTGTGGTCATCAGTGATTGGCAGGACGAGTGGGCAGGCCTTTGGCCGGGCTGGTGAACAGGCTGGTTACCATGTCCCTGTGCTGGGCAGTAGTCAGAAACTCAGAAGAGCTCTGGGCACTGGGGATAGGACAGGTCTTTGAGGAGGGCCATGAAGGTCAGACAAAGGGCCCTGGTTCCTCCGAGGGGCCATGGTGGGCTCTTGAGCAGGCACGGGGTGAAGATGGCCTCTAGGGGGCACTGTCGAGGTTATGGTGTGTGCAGTAGGATGGATTAGACAGGATTGGTAGAGAGGGCCTCTGGGGACAAAGGATCGGGTGTGGCGGTATCTGAGGCACCCTCCAGACAAAGCTGGACAGGCAGTTGAAGATGAGGGTGAAAATGGCTATGAGGGCTTGAAGTGCTTGCAGTGCTTAGCTCTTGTTTCTTAGATTTGGTGGGCAGGTCACAAGACTCATAGAGCTGGTTAAAAAATCATTCCTTCTGGGCTCAGCTTTAAGATACCAAGTAAGCTGAGAAACCAGAGTTCTGTAAACTTTTCCTGCTTGATTTAACCTCTAGAAATAGGAGAGGCCCAGTGAATGCCCCAAGGGTGGCGACTAAGGATTCCTCCTCATTTCATAGGGAGAGTTTACTGGAAGGTTTTGCTGAGGATTATCTCTAGAGCAGTAACTACCAAAGAAATTCTAGACCACCCTAGGAGGTGGAGGAGGAAGAGGAGAAAGCCAGGAATGTGTAGCCTTTTATTATTATTATTTTTTTAATGTTTATTTATTTTTGATAGAGAGAGAGAGAGAGAGCGCGGGAGAGACCCAGAATCCGAAGGGAGGATTCTCCCAGGGCTCTAACTCACAAACTGAGAGATCATGACCTGAGCCAGAAGTAGGATGCTTAACTGACTAAGCCATCCAGGCACCCCAGGAATGTGTAGCCTTTTAAAGGAGCAGCCAGGGCTAGGATTTTGGAGAGTCCCCTGGCTCCTGCCCTGTATCCCAGAGATCTGGAGTCACATGAACCTTCCCAGGGCACTGGTGGAAATTATACTAGCCCTTCCCATTACATGTGACTGGTGTGAGTTAATAAAGAGTGAAAACCTGCGCATCTATAAAACCCTGTTAATACCCCTATTGAGAAGGAGGATACATTTCAGTGACCCACTTTGTATCAGTTCATATTTGTTTGGTTGGCTCTCACAGTGGCTTAAACTATAAAGTAGCTTTATTGGTTCATATAACCAAAAAGTCTAATAGTTGGATGCCCTACAGCTATATAGCCTGGTCTAGAGATTGATGAGATCATCAAAGCTATAGTTTTGCTTTTCTGCAGTTCTCTTGGCTCTGCTGCCTTGCAAAAGTTAGTTGACTGGCCTGGGTTAATTGCCTGTCTCTGAACCCATCATAGTGGCCATTGACATACTCTAATTAGCTTAGACACATGTAGGCTCACCTCTAAAGCTGGGGTTGGGGTCCCTCCCACCTCAACCAGGTGAGTGCTGCACAAAGCAGAGCAGTTGAAGTTGATATAAAGGCAGCTGACCATAATATCCCCTCGGCACCCTCGACTGTCGGGTCGAAACTGCATATCACACACAAAAATAATAAAGTCAGCTCAGGAGAGCATTGTAGGACTTAAGGGAGTGGAGTAGGGACTGGGACATGTGAAAATCGTGCTAGTCCATAAATGCAGGTCCCTTCTCTTTCTTAAAGAAAATAATATCAAGAGTGCTAGCAAAATGAAATGTGAACATATGTTAAATTTATATGTAAACTTATGTTAAGTTGATGTCTTTCAAAGATGGGGACCCAGAGACTGGTGAGATCAGTCATCTATTCTGTAGCTCTTATTGCAGACTGCCTTCATGTGCCCCACTTTGCCTTGTGCCCATAATTGTCATTTCATGTGTCATGTTTCTTCTCTCTCTCTCTCTCTCTCTTTTTAATGTTTATTTATTTATTTTTGAGATAGAGAGAGTGAGCGGAGTAGGGGCAGAGAGAAAAGGAGAGAGAGAAACGCAAGCAGGCTCCACACTCTCAGCCCAGAACCTGACGTGAGGTTCAAACTCATGAAATGTGGGATCATGACCTGAGCTGAAATCAAGAGTCAGATGCTTAACTGACTGAGCCACTCAGGTGCCCCTCTCTTTTTTTATAGTTACAATTTTTTTCTTGTGATGTCTTTTTTTAAAAAGTTTATTTATTTTAATTAATTAATTTAGAGAGCATGAGCGGCGGAGGGGCAGAGAGAGAGGGAGAGAGAGAATCCCAAGCAGGCTCCACACTGTCAACTCGGAGTCCAATGAGGGGCTCTAATCCATGAACTGTGAGATCATGACCTGAGCTGAGATCAGGAGTCAGACGCTTAACCGACTGAGCCACCCAGGTACCCCTCTTGTGGTAACTCTTAAGATCTCTCTTAGAGACTCTTAAATACAGAGGACAAACTGAGGGTTGCTGAAGGAGGGGGTGGGGGGTGGATTAAATGGGGGATGGGAATTAAGGTGAGTATTTTTCAGGATGAGCACTGGGTGTCATATGTAAGAGACGAATGACTGGATTCTACTCCTGAAGCCAAAACGACACTGTATGTTAACTAAATTGAAAATAAATTAATAATAAAAAAAAAGAAAGTGAAAAGACAGTCCATAGAATGGGAGGAAATATTTGCAAATCATGTATCTGATAAAGAACTTGGGTCCAGAATATATAAGGACTTATACAGTTCAATAATAAAATAACTAACTCAATTTTTTAAATGAAAGCAGTATTGGAATAGGCATTTCTCCAAAGAAGGTATATAAATGGCTTAAAAGCACATGGAAAAATGATCTATATCATTAGCCACTAGAGGGATGCAAATAATAACCGGAAGAGGGGTGCCTGGGTGGCTCAGTCGAGCATCCAACTTCAGCTCAGGTCATGATCTTGCTACTACCAGTGCAGAACCCACTCCGGATCCTCTCTCTCTCCCATTCTCTCTGCCCCTCCCCCACCCTCAAAAATAAATTTTAAAAACATAAAAAAGAGATCTACTCTCTTAGGAACTTTTAAATATACAATACTGTACTAATAATTATAGCCACCATGCTGAACATTACATCCCCGGGACTCACTTATTTTCTGTCTGCACTTTTTTGTCTTTTGACCCCCTTCACCCATTTTCCCTACTCCCACCCGCCTCCTCTGGCAACCACCAATCTGTTCTCTATATCTATGAGTTCGGTTTTGGTTTGTTTTGTTTTTAGATTTCACATGGAAGAGAAGGATCAGTCAAAATTTGTCTCTCTCTGATTTATTTCACTTAACATAATGCCCTCAGGGTCAATCCATGTTGTCCTAAGTGGCAAGATTTCCTTCTTTTGTGTGGCTGAATAATGTTCCACTGTATATATACCACAATTTCTTTTTTTTTTTTAATTAAAAATTTTTTTAATGTTTATTTTTGAGAGAGAGACAGACAGACAGCCTGAGAGAGAGAGGGGCAGAGAGAGAGGGAGACACAAAATCCAAAGCAGGCTCCAGGCTCTGAGCTGTCAGTACAGAGCCCGATGTGGGGCTCGAACCCACGAACCCATGACCTGAGCCGAAGTCCGACACTTAACCCACTGAGCCACCCAGGCGCCCCTATAGTACAATTTATCAATTCATTCATCAGTGGACACTTAGGTTGATTCCAGGTCTTGGCTATTGTAAATAATGCTGCAGCGAACTTGGGGGTGCTTATATCTTTTTGAGTTAGTGTTTTTGTTTTCTTTAAATAAATACCCACAGTAGAATTGCTGGATCATAGGGTAGTTTTGTTTTTGTTTGTTTGTTTGTTCTTTTGTTTTTTAAAAAATATTTTTATTTATTTTTGAGAGAGAGAGAGAGAGAGAGAGCAAGCAGGGGAGGGGCAGGGAGAGGAAGACACAGAATCGGAAGCAGGCTCCAGGCTCTGAGCTGTCAGCACAGAGCCCAACGTGGGGCTCAAACTGGTGAACCGTGAGATCATGACCTGGGCCAAAGTCAGATGTTCAATCGACTGAGCCACCCAGCTGCCCCAAGAGTAGTTTTATTTGTAATTTTTTGAGGAACCTCCACACTGTTTCCCACAGTGGCTGCACCAGTTTGCATTCCCACTGAGAGTGCACAAAGCTTCCCTTTTCTCCACATCCTCACCAACACTTGTTGTTTCTTATTCTTTTGATGTCCATCTTAACAGGTATGAGGTGATATCTCATTGTGGTTTTGATTTGCATTTCCCTGATGATTTTTGACGTTGGGCATCTTTTCACGTACCTGTTGGCCACTTGTATGTTTTCTGTGGAAAAATATGTATATGGATTTTCTGCCCATTTTTTAGTCAGATTGTTTTCATGGATATTTTCTACTGTCTTTTTAGTTTCTATTTATTTCCACCCTGATCTTTGTTATTTTCTCCTTTCTACTAACTTTGGGGTTAGTTTGTTATTCCTTTCCTAGTTTCTTGAGGTGTAAAGTTAGGTTGCTTATCTGAGATCTTTCTTGTTTCATAATGTAGGCATTTATCACTCCGAACTTCTCTCTTAGAATTACTTTTGCTGCACTCCATAAATTATGGCTTTTACCACTCTTCCCCCCCCCCCCCCCCCCGCCCTTTCCCTGAAGCCTGCAATCCTGCTCTCCACTGATATCAGCATCAAAGGCCAGATGACCTGGGACCTTCTGAACGTGGCAGGCTTTGTTCTGCCCAATGCAGAAGACATATCGTTTCCAGCTCTGGCAGCTCCGGCACCAGGTCAGCCTCCCTGCTTGGCTGTGGCTTGGCTGGCAGCATGAACAGCCCCATGGCGACTGTGGGAAGGGATGGTGTCTGGGCGCCCCCTCCTGCTTGGTGTTTTTTCAGCTCAGTCTTATGCATGTACCGCTGCTGCGTCAGTGTCCCTAAAGCATGTTTGGTTCCCCTGCTCAGGAATCTCCACAGGACCTGGGGAATCAGCATTGAACTCCTCACAGGGATGTTCAAGGCCCCAGCCTCCTTTTCCCAGGCACCCCTTCTCCCTTTCCGTTTTGATATGCTGTATTTTCCATTTTCATTTGTCCTTAGATATTTTTTTGATTTTCTCTTCTGATCTCTTCTTTGACCCCACGATTATTCAGTAGCATGTTGTTTAATCTCCACATATTTATGAATTTTCCAGGTTTTTCTTTTTTTGTAATTGATTTCTAGTTTCATACTTTATGGCTTTACCATAAAGTAAAGTGGTGAGAAAAGATCCTCCATACGATTTTACTCTTCTTAAATTTGTTAAGACTTGTTTTGTGGCCTATCATGGATCTAGCCTGGAGAATGTTTCATGTTCACTTGAGAAGAATGTGTATCCTGCTGCATTTGGATGGAATGTTCTGTATATATCTCTTAAGTCCATCCGGTCTGTTGTGTCACTTAAGGCCAATATTTCCTTATTGATTTTCTGTCTCGGTGGTCTGTCCACTGATGAAAGTGGGGTATCAATTTCCACTACTGTTACTGTGTTGCTCCCTGTTTCTCCCTTTAGATCTGTTAATATTTGCTTTATATATTTAGATGGCACATGTTTCATGCCATCACCTGTTTATACGGCTTAGAGGCTGGGCTGGTAAGTTCTGAGGGCTGGGCCTGTGTCTTTCCCACCTCTGTGCCCTCCAGTGCCAGATACAGTCCTTGGTACAGGGAAGGTTCTTACTAATGTTTGATAAAATAAATAAATAAATAAATAAATAAATAAATAAATGTCATGTACCGGCCAAAGGGCTGTGAGTGGTACCAAGCAGTGATTCCATCAGGTGGTAAACTTTGTGAGACTCTCCTTAGCTCTTTGGTCTGGGTTGTTTGACATAAGATCGAGTGAAAAGACAGTAAGGGCGGTGGGCCGACTGAGTCAGCCTCACTATTCAGGTCTCAACTTTTCGAGTTCAGAAACTATATTTTATCAGCAAATTGAACATGGGCAGACTATTAGGGACTGACCAACATTGGCCAAACCCACAGAAACAAATTGTGGACTGGAGTGCCCACGGTTTTATTACTGAAGAAGTCAGCCCTCTCGGGAATCATAATACTCCATCACATAGAAACCCCCTATTCTAATGATCTATTGCTGCATAACAAGCTATCCCAAAATATAATGGCTTAAAACAACATTTTGGTACACTCATGATTTTATGGGTCAGGAATTTGGGCAGTGCACATCAGAAGTGACTTATCTCAGCTTCCCAAGGGAGCAGGGCTTCAGTTTGAATGGCTGGATATGGCTGGGATGGCTCGAGTGGGGCCATGTTTCTGTTCAGAAACTAAATTTGTTTCCATGGCTTCCTCAGTGTTTCCCCATGTCACATCTCCTAGGACTGGAATTTCCAAGATGGCTTCTTCAGTCGCATGTTTGGTGCCTGGCCTGGTTTGACCAGATCAGCTAAGCATCTCTCTCTCTTTCCATGTGGCTAGTTTGGGCTTCCTTACACCATGGTGGTCTCTGGATGATCAGACTTCTTATGGGGTCCTGGCTTTCCCCAAACTGAATGTTCCAAGGGAAAGAAAGTGCAAGTTGCCAGTTTCTTAAGGCCTCGGCCCGAAAACTGGCACAGCATCATTTCTACTGTATTCTACCCATCAGAGCAGGTACAGAGCCCACCTAGATTCCAGAGGAGAAGATGTAGACCTCACCTCTTAATGGGAAGGATGTCAAAGAATCTGTGGCCGTCTTTAATCCACTGCCCGCTCTTCCTAGGATCCAGGTACCTAGGGAGAAAAAGTAGTACCTGCATTAGTGGACTGCTTAGTATGCAGAGACCCCAGAACTAAAAGAGTGGAATTGTACGGAAGGAAATTTCATCTAGGCCTTGGAGAAACCTGGTTGAATGTGCTTCTCTGGTGCCTGTCCATTAGATTAAGTATCTCTCTCTTGAAAGATAAATGCTGCCAAATTCTCGCTGTTTGACTTCCCTCTTCTGGGTTTTGTAACGACCCCTCCCATTCTGTTAACACATTCTTTCTTCAGTTTGGCTAATACCATTGATTAGATGGATTTTCTGCCCCAGTACTCATGTTACCATCCAGCCCTTCGGAGATTGTCCTCTAGTTACCTTTTTTTGGCTTTCAGTCTCATCTGGAAGACATTATGGTAGTCCTTGAGACTATGGCAAAATTGGATGTACTGCCTTTAAGCCTCAGGGTTGGGAACTGAAACCGGGTATTAAGGTCAAAAGTGTGAATCATACCACCTTAGCAACTGCACTGTTAGAATTTTTATCTTACAGATAAAATTCTGTGGTCAAAGACAATACCGAATATTCAAAGTAGCAGGATCTCTGATTGGGAAAGATTAGAATGACTTACATGTCCCATTAAGGGTCTAATTGATTATAGTGTCTTCATCTGGTGGAATTTATGCAACCACCAAAAAGAACAGGGGCAGCTCTATGGGTATTAATATAATTGCTTGCTAAGAGATGGGAAGAAAGTGAGACCCAAAATGGTATTATATGCCATCATCTGTGGATGAAGGGGGAATGTGAGATATACATGCATATATATGTTTAGTAGGTACATGAAGTATCTCTGGGAGGACACACAAGGAATCGGCAATAATGATTGCCTCTGTGTGATGGTTTCTTGGAGTCTGAAGATGAGAGTTAGGAGGAAGTCTTATCTTTTATTGCAGGACTGCTCTGGACCTCCACCAGGTTTTCTCTGGCATCACCCTGCCCAGGCACAGTTTGCCAACTTTTGGGTCCTTTTGTTTACTTTTTCACTGTTTTGAATTTTAACAGTGTGCATGTATGTATTACCTATTAATTTTTTTTAAAAAAACCACGAGAGCCAAAGAATGGAAAGCAGGAGGTAAATGCAAGGCTGACCAAGTGCTTCCTGGTCTCGCATGATATTTTGAGGTCTTCCGATGGCCTTTTCCCTTGTACCCTTGTTTGGCTCTGGGTCCTTACTTTCGATTTCCACCTGTGTGCCTACATCTTCTTTCTAGTTCTGCGTCACCTGCTGATCGTGCAGTCCTTGTTCTTTGAACGCCCTCATTGTTTCACCTGAGACTCGTCCATTTTGTGGGCAGAGTGCCCTCAACATACTGCGGTTTTCCTCTGGGTGTGTGAGGGGTGTAAGTGGGGGGTGGGCAGTGTTTCTGTTTCCCTGACGGCCTCTCTGAGGGTGTCCCAGGCAATGCTTTTTCATGGATCACCCTGTATCCTCAGCCCATTGTTTCTCTACGAGTGCAAAATCAGAGGGAAATTCTTACTGTCCTATGGTCTGGTACATGTTTTAGTAACTTATGACAGTTCTGTCTTCTTACATAAAACCAGACATTTTTATGATGATTGAAGTAAGGGCTACACGCATGCACAACATTTTTTTTGTGGCTTTGTTTGTAAAATCAAAAATTCAGAAACCTGTTAAATACCCATAAGCAGGATAAATAAATTGTGATATAGTCATACAATGGAACAATATACAACAGTCATAATAAATGCACAAGCTCTTAATGTATCAATAAAGAACTCAAAAACAAGGTTGAAGGACACCTGGGTGGCTCAGTCGGTTAAGCGTCTGATTCTTAATCTCAGCTCAGGTCTTGATCTCAGGATCGTGAGTTCGAGCCCCGCCTTGGGCTCTGCACTGGGCATGAAGCCTACTTAAAAAACAAACAAAAAACCAAAAGTCTCAAAACAGCAAGGTTGAGTATAGAATGATAGGTACAGTAGAATACTATTTCTGTAAATTAAAAACCACACAAAAATACTATAAGCTGTCATTGGACACCTATATATACAATAAAATTATATAAACATTGACAGAAAGGATACATTTCTGATTCAGGATAGTGGTTGTCCTGGGGAGGGAGGGCAAAGGGAAGGACAAGAAAGGAACTTGGAAATATTTTTCTTTTGGAAAAAGATTTGAAGCAAATATGACAAATATTAACAGTTCTCTTCATTTGAGTGCATGGGTGCATGTGCATTTATAATGTTATTTTCTTTAACTCCCCACATTAAAATATTCATAATAACAAATAAAGTAATCCTGCTCATCCTAAGTCCAAATAGTGCCCCTGGGCTGGTCTGATCTTGGAGATCATTCAAGGCAAGGTTGAGAGCTAGGAGAACCTGGGAATGCTGTTAATTATTTAGCACCTTCTGTCTCCCGGAAATGTGAATTCCACTTGTGTGAGGGGGTTGGGGCTAAATTCTCCATGACGCTTTGACAGCACTGAGACATGACGGTCCCAGCGGGGTTCCTCTTCACCTTTGACCCTGAGTGGGCCTTCTTTCTGACCATCTGCCAGTGTAGGCAAAGGAGTGGCCCGTGCCTAGAGTTACCTCTCTCCCTCTGTTTATCCAACTGATGGCCTGCCAACTTTTAGGGGCAGGTTTAGTGACGCTGGCAAAACAGTACGTGAGGTTTGTGAGTTTACTTTTGTCCTTGGCGCTATTTACTTGCTGTCTGAGTGTTTGTTGTGTTTTTGGTTTGCTTGTTTTGTTTTTTGTTTTTAGTTTTTGCCGTGCTGAGAGCCTCCCTAAGGAGTCTACCAGTCACTAAACTAAACAGGCCACTAAGTAGGAAAATAGAACCTTGCAATGCGGTATCACTTTTTTCCAGGGGAGATTTTAGTGTTTTGTTTTGTTTTTTTCTTGTAACAGCTTTTTTGAGATATAATCGCATGCCATAGAATCCACCCTGATGAACAACTAAACGGCTTTTAGTATATTCGCACGCAGACTTGTGCAACCATTACCACATCAATTTTCAAATGTTTCCGTTGCCCCGGAAGGAAACCTCGTGCTCTTTAGCACCGCCGGGGCCTCATTCCCTCATCAGCCCCTGGCAACCATTAATCTATCCTCTGCCTCTGTGGATTTGCCTGTTCTGTACTTCGTATAAATGGGCTCATTGAATACGTGCTCTACTGTGAAAAGCTTTCTCCAGTTAGCGTGACGTTTTCACGGTTCATCCATGTTGTAGCACGTGAGCATCAGTACTTTGTTCCTTTTTATGGCTGACTAATATTCCACGGTGGGGATATGCCACAATGTGTTCCTCCACTCCTCGGTTGAGGGAGGTTTGTGTAGTTTCCGCTTTTCGGCTCAGTGTTGCTTTCGAGTTTTCAAGGTGCCCACAGCTGTCAAAGGTAGGCATAGCGGACATGAGTTAGAGTGGTGAAAACAGGTTTTATTCAGTAGTGGCTGTCAGGAGGGGAAGGAAATAAACTCCATTCTGGTGGGGGCAGGGGTGACTATGTCTTTTAAAAGAGGGAGAGAGCGGGGAGCAGGATGGCAGGCCCTTGAGCAGAGTCAGGGAAATGAAAAATTACAAAAGGCAGGAAGGGGGGCAGCTGGTCCATGTGAAACTCATATGGTTAGTTAACTGGTGCTTCTCAGCAGGACTCCTATACTTCCTCAGAGACTGGACAGAGGCCTTATCTTTAGGTGTCAGCTGTTACAAACAGGAAGTTCTTTAGAGTGCAAGCAGGGGAGGGACAGAGAGAGAGGGAGACACAGAATCCGAGCAGGCTTCAAGCTCTGGGCTGTCAGTACAGAGCCCGATGCAGGGCTGGAACTCACAAACTGTGAGATCGTGACCTGAGCCAAAAGCAGACGCTTCACCGACTGAGCCACTCAGGCACCCCTCAGGGCGGCACTTTAAGGGGCCTTTATCCTCGGAATGAAGGTCATCCTATGGAGGCTACTCTGAGCTGTTAGAAACTATGTCTGTGAGTTCAAGTCTTTCTAGGCCCCAGCCGAGGCCCAGTTAAGAAGAGGGCTGGGAAGAGCCTGAGCAGAATCTGGTAAGGAGAGAATCTCTATCACAACCTTTTAAACATCTGAAAGCTATGGCACTTTGCAACAACAAAAAACGAGTCTGTTTACCACATATTGCATAGAATTTCAGTTTTCCATCCCCCACCCCTGAGCCTGTCTGCACACCCCAGGTTACCAGCCTTTGCCTTGAGGTGGGTTAGTACATTTTAGGCATTTTATCTGTGAATTGGTAATTGCCATTATGGCCTGCCTTGGGTTATTCACCTTAACATGTGTGTAGCCACAGGGCACCTCTTTGAGATCAACTACTAATAGAATTCTCTTATTTGACTGATGAGGAAATGTCAAGCAAGAAAAGGCAAAGCCAAGGCCGGACTGATTTAATCAGCAAAGATACAACAAGCCACTGTTAGATTTAGACATTTTATTGCCAAATAGTGAAAGGAAGAGTAAGGCAAAGGTGCCGGCTCCCCATGAACCTTGTCCCGCACATTCAAAAAGACGACACTGAAACTTTTCCCACCAGATGAGTGCAGCGTGAGTTATGGGGTATCCCGTTGCTGAGGCGTTCCTTCTAGACTGCAGCCAAAGGGTTTTATGTTCTGCAGCTCTTGTCTGAGTGGGGGTGGGCAGAAACCCCACACTTCATCGGAACCTGGGAGGTGATGAGAAACTGTTTCATGACAACCTCCCTAGTGAGATAAGGAGGTGAGTGGGTGCGGGCCTTATTGCAACTCCTCACAGACGTTCTTCCATGTCCCAGGAAGATGGCAAAGTGTTCTGCCAAAACTCATAAGCTATGGCTCAAGTCTCTGTGTGCATAAATAGGTACTGGGCTGCTCCACCGTTCAACCCCGACCCTTCACATATCCCAGAATTTGCAGGGATGTAAATACCCCATCAGATAAATATTCCAGTTCTACTGACGGGAGCGCCTACCAAATCTGTCTTTGGCAATATTGGATGAGTCACCACAACCGTGACTCCCTGTAGGTTGATTAGGCCTGTTTGGAGTATATACTGCAGCCAGGCGCCCCATCCAAGGGCAACCGGAGTTGCAACCACGCACACCCCACCTCAGCCAACCCCGCGGAAGTGCCGGGCACTACGGTTGCCTATTACCACCCGTGCTGAAGGGTTTGGAGCAGCCTGTGACAAATGAACAAGAGGCCAACAGTAACAGGATGAAGCTAAAGAGACCAGATCAGTGTCCAGAAGGTTAATCTTGTCCTGTTGTCTTTATTGGAGGCTGACCATTTCTGAAATCACTGGCCCTTGGGAGGTTTCTAAGAGTTTTTAGATTGAGATTCTATTTGGCCAGTGGTCAAGTTGAGGGCGGTGGTGGTCTGAGTTAACTTGGCCACATGTCAGATGCCACCTTGTCTGTAGATAGGGGCTGAGAGAGAGAGAGAGAGAGAGAGAGAGATTAATAGTCCCTCCCTGCACCTCCAACCTCCCGGGGATGACCCCTTATCTCCCACAAGCCAGAGGTATTCCTCTCCCCACAGCCATGTGTACAATGTGACAACCTCCTAGCAGTCCCTTCACTTTTTTGTCCCAATCCTCCTGTGTGTCCTAACCCTCACATGAGCCCTGCTGAGGTGCCTCAGTGATTTCTTCCTTGTATACTTCCTACCATTCTAGAACATCTCCCATCCCCACATCGGGGCCATCTTGGGGCTGAAACCTCATATTCATGGCCATTACCGTCCATATCTATTACTGCCCAAGAGCGGCAAGCAGAACTGATGGCGAAAGAAGCACCAGGTTAGGATAGCTTACTCCATGACTCTTCTCGCTACTTGCAAAGTAGCTGTTAGTTTTCCAAGGGGGTAGGTGTGGGAAGAAAAATGGGGGAATGAGAAGAGTTAATTATGCGGCTCGGGTCTCTTACAGCCTATCTCGGGCCTCTTCCTGGCTCTCCAATCTCACAATGAAGAATTCTGTTGAAATGGCAGATACCCTCCTAGTGAATTGTCACATAGATATTCCAAACTGACTTTCTTAGGTGTGTCATCCACTGGGAGCTGAGGCTGGGTTATCCAGTTATCTTTTTCAGTTTCCCCTTTAAGAGTCCACTCCATGTTTCAGTGGCACTGGCTTCCTGGGGATGATACGAGGCATGGAAGGTTCAGTGAATGTTCCACGCAGCTGCCACTGCTGGGTCCTTTTTACTTCAAGTGGGAACCGTTGTTTGAATGGATGCCCTTGGGAAACCAAATGTATAGCACTGTCCATCGAAGGGTCTTTGAATAGTGTGCCCCTCGTGCTGTGCAGATGGAGACGGTAGTGTCATACCTTGAAGAGGTGTCTGCTACAATCGATGTCCGATGGTACCCTCAAGAGGATGGTAGGGGACCTGTACAGTCTGTTTGGTAGGACAGGCCAGGTCCAGTACCCCTCACTATGAGCCCCCAAATTTCTTTTACCACTGGAATGTCTAGCTGGTGGTCTGGGCACATCTGCCACCTTCTTTGGCTTCACATACTGCGGTCACTATGCCTTGTTTGGGGGCTCCCGTGGATGGACTACCATGCCCTGTGCAGCAGTCTGTCTGGATGGCTACGGTCCTTACATTTGTATCACAGGTCTCCTCAGCTTGCTGATTTCACCCATGTTGATCCAAGGAAACCTTTGCCACGGGCGTCCCTCCGGGTCATGAACAGAGGGTATGGGTCTTGTGTGATCTGCTGCCATGATGATCATTGCCAAAGAGGCTGAGACGTGTTCATCCAGGCATTCCACTGCCAGGCATCAGCCCACACGCTCATGAGTCAGTGAAAATGTAACAGGGTGTATTTGGGGAGGTCTTTTCCAGAGCAAGTAGCACAGCTCACAACAGCGAGCGTTCTCCTTTCCGTGCATAGTTTTAGACAATTTTCTTTGGGGGGTACATGGCAGCATCACCCCAGGACACCCCATGGCCCCCAACTGAGCTGATCTATCCATGAACCAGGCCCAGGCATTGTCAGTAACTTCAGTGAAGGTAAGCCCCCAAGAAATCTGAGGTGTTGGCATAGACCCTGCATCTGAGTCAACACATCTAGAGGGCGACTAACCACTTAATGGCTGGTGTGCTATTTTCTGGATGTACTGCAGCCACATAATCAGGGATGCTTGTCAGGCAGTACCCACTTGATGTTCTCGTTTCCCACGGGACATCAGGTAGAACAGCACTTTGCCGTGTCCGTCTCAGTGTGCATTAGTGCTCAATATCAAGCCAGTAATTGTCTCTCAGTTGGGGTATTCTGGGTGGTGAGGTCAGGCAAGTGCCATGTCCAAAACCCTAAGGAACCATTGCCTAGTGGCCACATAATTTTACCACTGGTCTCAGTCTGTGTAATGTCAGTCACTGACACGTGTAGCTCACATGTCTCATGAGGACTGACTGGCCGCAGTGGAAGAGCAGTTTGTACCGTTGGATTGTCTATCTATCGATCTATCGATCTATCTATCTTAGTAATCTCTACGCCCAAAGTTGCACCTCTTCCAACTGAACCAGCCAGACACCCCTGGATTGTTTCCTTAAGCATGTTTGTCTGTACTAGTTCTTTGATCAAGACAGTGATCTTCCTTTCCACCCCTTCCCTTTCCTTGGAATCCCATACTACTTTACTTATACCGGATGACTGAACCGAGAGAACAAGGTGGACTCCTGGTGGTCCACTCAACCCACTACCACTGCTCTAATCATGGCGTTTCCCCACCGAAAACATCCCTTACAGTTTAGAGAAATATTACATGTATTTAACACATTTATTCCCACAATACATTCAGTATAGCTTTGACGAACTGATGACCAGGGAGTATTTTATCTGTAGCCACAGCCACCTGTCTAATGGAAACAGTTTTCCTTTCCTTAGTAATACAGACGGGTAAGGATCTCGTGGTTCGTGAGTTCGAGCTCCGCGTCGGGCTCAGTGCTGACAGCTCAGAACCTGGAGCCTGCTTCAGATTCTGTGTCTCCCTCTCCCTCTGCCCCTCCCCTGCTTGAGTTCTGTCTCTCTGTCTCTCTCAAAAATAAATGAACATTAAACAAAAAACCACTCAAGTATTTGAAAATAAATTAATTAATAAATATGCATACCTTTCTATATCAACAAGTACACCTATAGCAGTTTTAAATGGCTGACTAGTGTTCTTTTGTATGGCTTCACCAGAATTTGCTGAACTTTATTGTTGTATATTTAGATTTTTTTATGTGTAAAAGCTTTGATATATATATCACTAAATATCATGCCCATCTTTAGAATAAACCCCTAAAATGGAATTATTGGGTAAAAGATTTTGTTCTGGGCTTTGACATGTATTGCCTGCCAAATTGCCCTCTAAGAAAGTTGTAAACACAGTAGTTTTGCATAACAGAGGGCATTCTCAGAGACTGCCCCTGTGTTCTTCCCTGAACAGTTAAACAGACCAGCAAATAACCCTCAAAGCTTGATCCCTAGTCCTGGGTTAGGAATTAACAGTGGAAAGGAAAGGTTGGTCTGGTTCTCTTTCCTCCTTGATCTACAGTTGAGAAAAATTTTGGAACCAAAGAACTGACTCAACTGGACATTCCTCAGCCTCTTTCCGTTCTTTCTTTTCTGAGGGGCTATTTTTTGTTCACATCAGGTTCTTGCTGAGGCTCTGGAGGTTTTAAATGCCAGAAACTTCTAGGCTTTTTTTTTTTTTGGTGGGGGGGAGGGAATTCACATAATACAATTCATCATTTTAAAGTGTACCATTCAGTGGCATTTAGTGTATTTTGAATGTTATGAAATCACTAATTCTAATTTCAAAACTTTTTCAATACCCTAGAAAAACACCCTGTCACCAATTAATCTCTCCTTTTTGCTCTGTCCTGCTGCCCCTCAATAATTGTTAATCTGCTTTCTGTCTCTATGGATTTGCCTATCCAGGTAAATCATATAAAAAGGATCATACAGTATATGACCTTTTGTGTCTGGCTTCTTTGACTTAGCACATGTTTTTAAGGTTCATCCAAGTTATAGCATGTATCATACTTTGTTCCTTTGTATGGATGAATAATATTCCATTTCATGTGTAGACCACAATTTGTTTATCTGTTCATCAATTGATGACATTTGGGTTGTTTGCACCTTTCAGTTGTTATGAATAATGCTGCTATAAATATTGGTGTAAAAGTTTCTGTGTGGCATGTTTTCATTTCTCTTGGGCATACACTTAGTAGTGGAATTGCTGAATCATATGGTAATTCAGTGTTTAATTTTTTGGGGACCTGCCAAATGGTTTTCTGTAGCATCTGTACTATTTTTATAATTCCATCAGCAATGTACAAGGGTTTCAGTTTCTCCACATGCTTACCAACAACTTGTTATTTTCTGTTTTTTGGATTAAAGCCATCCTACTGGGTATGAAATGGTATCTTATTGTGGTGTTGATTTGCATTTCCTTGATGACCAATGATGTTGAACATCTTTTCATGTGCTTATTGGCCACTTGTATTCTCCTTTGGAGAAATGTTAAGTCCTTTGACCATTTTAAAACTGAGCTGCCTTCTTGTTGTTGAGTTTTTTAAGACCTCTTGTATATTCTGGATATTAAACTCTCATCAGATGTATGATTTGCAAATATTTTCTCCCATTCTATAGATTGTCTTTTCACGTTCTTGGTAATATCCTATGATGTACAAGATTTTAAATTTTTTATGAAGTCTTATTTATCTATTTTTTTCTTTTATTGTTCATGCTTTTAGTGTCAAATTTAAGAATCCATTTCCAAGTCCGAGGTCATGAAGATTTGCCTCTATGTTTTGTTCTAAGAGTTTTATGGCTTTAGATCTTGTATTTAGGTTGCTGATCCATTTTGAGTTAATTTTTGTATATGGAGTGAGGTAGGAGTCCAACATAATTCTTTTGCACTTGGTTATCTAGTCATTCCAGCATCATTTGTTGATGAGACTGTTCTTTCCCCACATTGAATGGTCTTGGCACTCTTTACAAAAATCAATTCACCATAGATGGTGGACTCTCAATTCTTGTCCATTGGCCTATATATGTATCCTTATGCTACTGCCACAGTGTTTTGATTATTGTAGTTTTGTAGTAAGTTTCAAAATTAGGAAGTATAACTCTTCCAACTTTGTTTTTCTTTTTCAATATTTTTGGCTATTCAGGACCTTTTGCAATTCCGTATGAATTTGAGGATTGATTTTTTCCATTTCTGCAGAAAAGGTCATTGGCATTTTGGTGAAGATTGGATTGCATCTGTAGACCACTTTGGGGATTACTGCCATCTTAACAATATTAAGTCTCCATATCCATGAACATGGGCTATCTTTCCATTTATTTAGTTCTTTGGTTTCCTTCAGCAATGTTTTGTAGTTTTCAATGTACAAGTGTTTCACTTCCTTGGCTAAATTTATTTTTGAGTATTCTATTCTTTTGGATGCTTGTATTAGTTTTCTCTGGCTGCTGTAACAAAATATGACAGACTGGCTGTCTTAAACAATGTAAATTTATTTTCTTTAACTTCTGGAGGCTGGAAGTCTGAGATCAGGGTGCCAGTAGGTTGATTTCTGGTGACAGCTTTCTTCCTGGCTTGTAGACAGCCACCTTTTCCCTGTGTCCTCGCATGGCCTTTTCTTGGTGTGTACTTGCAGAGAGAGAGAGAGAGAATGCTCTCTGATGTCTCTTCTTATGAGGACACTAATCCTATTGGATCAGGGACTCACTCTTATTTAATCTTAATTACTCATTTAGTCTTACTTACTTCCTTAGAGGCCCCATCTCTAAATACAGCCACACTGGGGGACTAGGGCTTTGTATGAATTTTGGGGAAACACAAACATTCAGTCCAAAACAGATCCAATTCTAAATGGGATTATTTTCTTAATTTCCTTTTTGGATTATTTTTCCAGGCTTTTACAACTAATTCCCACTCCTTTGGAGCCACTATTACTGGTTTCTTGTGAATCTCCTTCTCCGCCTCGCTTCTCTGTCTGTCACTGTTTGTCTTTCATATTCTTCGTGTTGTCTGCAACTTTTTTCTCCACCTGATTCATTGACATCTGCTAAATATTGTCTAAAATGTGTGTAGTGGCATGTCAAGCAACATGGGAGGTAGTTAAGAAGTATGGGGGCACCTGGGTGGCTCAGTCTGTTAAGCGGCTGACTTCAGCTCAGGTCACGATCTCACGGTCCATGAGTTCGAGCCCCGCGTCAGGCTCTGTGCTGACAGCTCAGAGCCTGGAGCCTGCTTCAGATTCTGTGTCTCCCTCTCTCTCTAGCCCTCCCCCGTTTATGCTCTGTCTCTCTCTGCTTTTCAAAAATGAATAGATGTTAAAAAAAAAAAAGACTGCAATTATAAGAAGTATGACATCATTCCTGACCTAGAAGATTTTCAATCTAGTTGAAGAGACAAGACTTAACTAGGGAGCAACTTATAAGCATATGTAGTCAAATTCTCAACTGTGTGGCTCATACACTGAGATGTAAACTCTCTAAGGGTAGCTGTTCCTGCTGTGCACACAGCTGTATCCCCAGACCCTAGATAAGTATAGGAGGAACAGGATATGAGCTCAATAAATAAATGTTGAGTGAATTCATCACTCTCCCCCTTTGGAGTCTCACTTGGTGGAAGCTACCCCTCCCATTCATCCTGGAAGATGATCCCTAGGGGACTCTGTTCTGCAAAGTGGCACTTGGACAGGATCTATCTGAGAACGTTGGGGCTCTCTAACTGGCTCAGGTTACGGCCTAATGGTAGGTTCACAGACATAGCACACTCTTTCAGCAAGTATTATGGTGTCTTTCTAAAATAAGTTCCTACATAAATAGATCCTTGTTCAGTTCCACCGAGTAAACTGAGAAGAGGAATATGAAGGAAGAGGAAAGAAAGCATGGCCTATGCAAAGGGGGAAATGCCTCAGAAACTTCCAAGCTGACAGACAGGAAGAGGTGCCAGAGGCTTTGGATTCCAGAGAAGAAGCTGGTCCCCAAGTAAATGGTTGTTGATCTAGTCTTTTAAAACATGACTTTTTTTTTTTTTTTTCTGATTCTAAGATCATGGTAGAAAATCTGAAAAAAAAAAAATCACAGTATAAAGAAGAAAGTAACCTATCTATAAACCATGACGCAGAGGTTACCAGTATCTGCATTTTAAAAAAAGTTTGTTTATTTATTTATTTATTTATTTATTTATTTATTTATTTATTTTGAGAGAGAGAGAGAAAGAGCACAGAGGAAGGACAAAGAAAGAGGGAGAGAGAGAAAATCCCAGACAGGCTCCACACTGTCACTGCAGAGCCCGATGTGGGGCTTGAACTCAAAAACTGGGGAGATCGTGACCTGAGCCAAAACTAAGAGTTGGATGCTTAACTGACTGAGCCATCCAGGCGCCCCACCTCTATTTGCATTTTTATAAAACTGTAACATGTAATTGTATTTGAACTTAACACAAAGAGAAAAAACCCAAACTGTAGATAAGTATTTCTTCAAAATAAGGTATTGTTTCTTAAGAAGAGTCCTCTAAAATTAAAGCATTAAGACTCATATTAAAAGGTTGGGGTTACAAAACAAAACAAAACAACAACAAAAAAGTTGGGGTTGTTGTGGAGGTTCTCGACCTGGGGTGATTTTGCCTCCCTTGGGACATTTTGGCAACGTCTGGAGATGTTTTTGGTTGTACAGCTTTGAGGGCAGGGAAATGCTAGTGGGTGAAAGCCAAGGATACTGCTAAACATCCTAAAATGCACAGGACAGTCCACTACAACAAAGAATCATCCAGCCCCAAATGTCAATAGTGCCGTGAGGAACCCTGGTTTATTGCATAGTTCCGTTGGTTTTAAATAGTATATATTTTTACTTATTATTTTTTATTAAAAACTTTTAATGTTTGTTTATTTATTTATTTATTTGAGAGAGAGAGAGAGAGAGAGCGCGCGCACAGGTGGAGCAGCAGAGAGAGAGGGAGACACAGAATCCGAAGCAGGTGCCAGGCTCTGAGCTGTCAGCACACAGGTCTCGAACCCACAAATGAAATCATGACCTGAGCCAAAATCGAATGCTTAACTGACTGCACCACCCAGGTGCCCCAATAGTATGTATTTTTAAAGGGCCTAAGTTTGTTTGTAGTTCGATGGAGCAGGTGGTTGAGAACCATCTAGGTGGTCTGAGTTTGAATTCAGACTCTTCTACTTCCCAGTAAAGTGACCTTGGGCAACCTCTTTGGGCCTGAGTTTCCTCTTTTATGAAATTGTGGTAATGTTACACCCCCCTCATACAGCGGTAGTGAGGACTGAATTTCTAACGTAAGTAAAGTGTTTGGAATAGCATCTGGTTTATGCTAAGCTCCGTGGAAATATTTACTATTATTATCATTATTATTATGTGATTAATATCTTTTTTTAAGTTTATTTTTGAGAGAGAGAGAAAAAGTGTGTGCACAAGCGGGGGAAGGGCAGAGAAAGAGGGAGAGTGAGAATCCCAAGCAGTCTCCGTGCTGTCAGTGCGGAGCCCCATCACGGGGCTCGATCTCACGAACCATGAGATCATGACCTGAGCCAAGATCAAGAATTGGATGCTGAACCGACTGAGCCACCCAGGCACCCCTGTCATTAATATCTTAAATAAACCAACTGGAATCACAAATTAAAACTTAGGTTTAAGATAATTCTCCTAAAGAATTCAGTAGAGAAAAACAGACATATAAGTACTTTTACAAAATGGAACCTTATAAATCTAAGGAGTATATACATGAATTGAGAGGTTTGACCAGCCTTTCCTGCTTTCTGGAATTACCTGATCAGTGGCAGATGACTCATTGTTTTGCAAGACACTTTCTTTTTTTCCCTTTAGATTAAAAATACTTGAATCCATAGGGTACCTGGGTGGCTCAGTTGGTTGAGCGTCCAACTCTTGATTTCGGCTCAGGTCATGATACCAGAGTCATGTGTTTGAGCCCCGAGTCAGGCCCCACACTGTGGAGCCTGCTCAAGATTCTCTCTCTCCCTCTGCCTCTCTCCCCCACTCACGCTTTCTGTCTTTCTCTCTCTAAAATAAAAAAAAAAAAAATCAAAAATTTGAATTCATTCTCATAGTTCAAAGCTCAAAACGATATGACAGGATATACATTGTGCAATCTTGCCTCTCACTGCTGTCCCCTCCACCTGCCCCATCGGTAGTCACTTTAATTAGTTTCTGATGTGACCCAATATTTCTTTATAAAAGCACGTGCAAATGCTGTATATTCTAATTTAGCCCCCCTTTCTTAGACAGAAGGTATCATACTTTTCCATTTAACAATCTACTTTGGTTATGTATATTTCTTTTCCATTTAACAATCTACTTTGGTTATGTATATTTCTGTATTACAATCCAACTTTTCATATTACTACACAAGGAGCTGATTCCTCCTTTTTTAAGGTGACATAGTATTCCCTTATGTAGACTTCCCATACTTTGTTTATAAATGTATTTGTAATTTCTATAAATGTTAGCAAATTGTCCTCCATGTAGGTTTGTGTAATTTTAGACTCCCACCAGCAATGTACAAATATGCCTGTTTCTCTCCAGGAATCCCTGTAGTTTACACACAATCATCTGTTCAAAATCATACCACGCTGGTAGGCATTACTGGGAGGTGAAAGTGGAAACAAAACTAAATAGATGTCGGTGGGGTGGGTTGTCAAGGCTGTTTTCCTAGGAACTGACAGAATCGGCTGTTCGTTCGGGGTGGATTCTGGGCAACTGGGTAATATATTGAGGGCAATTAGGTCGCATTGGTCCTAGGAGAATCTAGTTTTTAACACCAATAGTAAAACACAGTAAGAAACCACTGTGTTTCAAATTCTTTAAGTTTGTGGGTGTTAACTTAGCCAGTAAATTTAGTCTCAGTGTTTGTGGATTCTTTTTAAGTTTTACCTCCAAAACTCAAAGTATACTTATTTTCCCCCTCATTTCCAGCACCTATAAAAACATTACACCAATGCCAGTTTCACAGATGCAATGGGTACCAATTGTCAAGTGCTTTAGAAATTCTAAGATAAAATAGTTGATCATTATTTTACTGAGCAGCTAATAACTTTTTTGTTAAAAATAAATTCATACCACATACCTTACTTCATATTTTAATCTTGACTTTCTTTCTCAGCTTCTTGTTTTTCCTGGAGTTTCTACTGTGTTTCTTTTTTCTCACTGAATACATGAGGTATTTATCTTTATCTCATTGAAAGCAAGCTGCAGTAGATTTAAATGCTTCTTTGAAGAAGCCATAGGTATTCTATTATACCTCACTAAAGGGTTCAGTTTCTCTAAAACCTTGGATCCCATATGTTTATACCTCAAAACATACCCCCGTTTACCACATCCCATTTTTCTAAAATCTCGCTTCTCCAAGGACCTCAATTCTCCCAGTTCTGCCAGATACTCATTGCTTTGAATATTCTAACTCCTGTGTGCTCATTTTTTTTCCCCAGTGTTCTTTCAGAACCACAGGCCATCCTAGTGCCTACTTCCTTTAAAATTTGCTTTCGCCCATCCCACTTGCTCTGGTGTGATTATCAGATACTCCCCCATCCCATCTCCTCTCTAGTAAATGCCTACCTGGATGGGCCATGGTTATTCAGCTTTCATTGACCCCCACAGATGCTGAACAAGACCAAGTATGGTCCAATGTGGGTAACCCGCCTAGGGCCTCAGATGCATGTGAACCTGGCCAGTGCCCCACTCCTGGAGCAAGTGATGCGGCAAGAGAGCAAGTACCCAGTACGGAACGACATGGAACTATGGAAGGAGCACCGGGACCAACAGGGCCTGGCTTATGGGCCCTTCACCACGTGAGCTGGGGCCTAAAGGGACTGGTACAAGGCCTCAGAGGGCCAGGCCCAAGGGCAATGGCATTGGGAAGCCAGGGGATGATGGGCAGGGTAGGCTCTCCCTTCATCCTCTGAGCCTGATACTCAGTCTAGAAAGCAGTGGTTGGGATGGGCTGAAGCCCAGCGGCCATTCATTGTCTTTTCCACTAATGTATTTTATGACTTTGGACAAATGAATAATTTCTCCTTCCTTGGCCATATGTTTCTCGTATGTAAAATGGGAAGTTTGGGGTAGAATGCCTCCAAGCTCTCTCTAGGACCTTTCCAGCCCCATTATTCTACATTATGGTTGAAGATATCGCAACGTGAACCATAATCTATGTGTAGTTGAAAAAACATTGTCACCATATTAATTAGGAAGGCTGAATTTGACTTTAAAAATATTTCCTAAATTATGTATTATAGGTTTGTTGTTGCATATAACTTTCACAGGTGCTCTCCATACGTTGAAACAGATGTGGGTTTCAGCCTTGAAATTACACCCAGAAAAGTTAAGATTATTTTGGCAGTGACAAATTCGAGGACGGGCTGAACATGTTATATACGCATGTGCCAATTGAAGTAAACAATCGAGAATCATTGGCGATGAACCATTCCCAGTGTCACAGGTTCTAACTGGGTATATTACAGGGTTTTTTAAAATCGTTTTTTATTTTAATTCCAGTACAGTTAACATACAGTGTTATATTAGTTTCAGGGGTACAAATAGTGCTTCTACAATTCTATACATTACTCAGTGCTCACCATGATAAATGTAGTCTTTAATCCCCATCACCTCTTTCACCCTGTGACAGGTTTCTTTTTGCTGTGGTATGTTAACAGAGCTCCAAAGTAATGAACGACTTTTATTTTCCCTAGTTGCTTGACATCTCATGCTTTCGACATTTCTTAAGAGACGAGAGTTGATCCTGGCGGTGGTTGTGGTAATGGCACCAAGGATAGTAGCTATGTGTTTGTGACATGCCAGGTATCAGGCTAGTCTCTTTACATTTATTATCTCGCCTTATCCTCACAACAAGCCCATGAAGTAGATAGTATTATAATCCCCATTTTACAGATGAAGAAACTGAAGCCTAGAGGGGTTTTACATCGCTTGCCACTAGCGAACGAGATCTCTCCGATTCTGGAATTCAAGAAATTAATGCCTTGATACTTTTGGAAAGGAAGCGAACTGGTGAGAGGGTGCATTTCATCTGTCTTTGATGCCCATACGTCCATTCTCCCATCACATGTGGTTTTTTCCCACCCCTTTTTCCTGGTTCCTTCACAGGTGGACAGTTTTAGAACTTCAACAATTACTGAGCCCTTTGCTCGAAGTTCTGGGAAGAGAACAGAGAATGCCTGTGTTTCAAGAGCTCTTTAACTTGATGTCTGACCCCAAGGATAAGATTTGGGTCTTAGGTTTTTGCCAGGTGAGGCCACCACTGGAATTGGTGGCTCAGGATCTAGAATTGGAGCCGGATGTTATGTGCACCCCTTTGTCACCTGTTTTTAATTTTTTACTCTAAAGCCAGTTTCCTAGTTATATTGTACCATATACATGTATTTTAAAGCTATTTTACTAACCAACGATAAGTTCTTTTTTGTTTTAGCGTATATATGTGCATAAGTACATAAATATATATATTTTTACATCTCATTCTATGAAACATTGTCTTCCCAAGAAATATTTTAACAACCGCAAAAATGTTCTCATTTAAGTTCCGCAAATCTGATCGCTACTATTGGGAGAATTTTTTACTCTCAGAGAAACCCTACAGCCTGAAGTTCCAATACATGAGTCTATTCTGGCTTTCATTTCTTTGTCAGCAACACTTTTCGTTGATCTTTTTGCAGGGTTTCCCAACATAATAAAGAAAACTCCTGGGGTTTCAGGTTCATTTAAATAAATAATTTTCTAAAATTAAAAAAATAAACCCCGATTCTTGCCATAAGCCTTTTTAGCGTCTATCTTTTTAAAATACCATCTTGGTTTTTAAAATTCAAAAGTAATACTTACTGTAAAATTTCCAATGATGAAATATTGTCTGCCTACCGCCCACTCCCATCCCATTCTTCCAAGTAATCCTGACAGTTTGGTGGGTCCTTCTTCTCTACTCTATGTGGAAACATGTGGATACACATACGGATATTTAGGATTTCCTTTCCTCCTCGTAAAATTGGACCATATTGTACTTATTAGTCTGCAACTAGCTTTTAAAAACTTGGCCCATACCCAGCTTGCTTAGGAGAGGTAACAGGTTTGGGGGACAGCTGTGGGTGGGGACAGTTCCTGAACATGAAGCCCCGCTGTGGGAAGCATGGTCCCACCCTTGTGAGCATCCCTGTCTAACCAGGATGGGGACACAACCCCCTACTGGATGCCCGTAGCAAGAGGAGCTGGGGTACCCGCCTGGTGGGTCTCCCTGTCCCTTAGACCCACTAAGTCAAGCAGAGCATGAAGGTCCAGAATCTGAGCATCCCAGGAACCCTCATTTGTTCCTCCTTTCTTCCTCATCCACCACACAGAGGACTGGAACCATCGTAGTTCCTCCTCATTTCACATACAGAAGATTCTGGAGTTGTAGCATCCTAAGATAATCAGGGTCGACATTCCTTAAGCATTCGCCATGTGCCAGGCTCTGATCTAAGCACTGTAGCTGTCCAAACAACCCTACTAAGATAGGCACGCTTATTATTCCCTTTTTATGGAAGGGGAAACTGAGGCACAGAGGCGTTAAGTCACCTGCCTAAGGTCACTCAGCCAGTAATCATCAGACCTGTGACTTGACCCCAGGGAGTCTGGTTCCAGATGCCCATCTTGACTACTCCCACGATGGTATAGTGAGATTCTGAAGTTTTGTGATTCCAAGATTCTGTCATTTGAAATTCGGTGATTCTGTAATTCTAAGTCTAGGAGTCTGAGATTTTCCTAGACCCTGTTGAGGTCTCGGGGCAGGGGGAAGACCCCATCTAATCTAACCTCCATCAGCTGCTTACAAGTGTGCGGTTCCTCCATCCTCCACAGGGAAGGACACCACTGGTACCAGCTACGCCAAGCTCTGAACCAGCGGATGCTGAAGCCCAGTGAGGCTGCGCTCTACACCGATGCTCTGAATGAGGTGATTGACGACTTCCTGGCCCACCTGAACCATCTTTTGGCAGAGAGTGCCTCAGGGGACCACGTGTCTGACATGGCTCACCATTTCTACTACTTTGCCTTGGAAGGTACCCTTGTGGGGACAGGGGCTGGGGCGGGCAGGGGCCAAAGGCAGGTTGTGTTCCCCCTCCTCAAGCCCCCTGGACTCTGGGTGCCATGACACTACCTCTCGTGATGGCCTTTGTGCATTGCCAGCTATTTGCTACATCCTGTTTGAGAAACGTATTGGCTGCCTGGAGCGACCCATCCCCCAGGACACCGTGGCCTTCGTCAGATCTGTCGGGCTCATGTTCCAGAACTCACTCTATGTCACCTTCCTCCCCAAGTGGAGCCGTTCCTTGCTGCCTTTCTGGAAGCGATATCTGGATGGCTGGAACACCATCTTCTCTTTCGGTGAGGAGGCCAGGGAGGGAGGTTGTGGGGTGGGTTCCAGGGTCTGTGCATCAGCAGTCTGTCCCAGGACTCCCTACCTCATGCTTCCAGCCATCAGAGTGGCTCTTGGTCCTGGGAGATCATGGCTTTTGACCTTGTCCTCCTCTGTTCTCCACTGTCTCTGTAGGGAAGAAGCTGATTGATCAGAAACTCAAGGAGATAGAGACCCAGCTGCAGAAAAGTGGGCCAGATGAAGTGCAGATATCTGGCTACCTGCACTTCCTGCTCACCAGAGGACAGCTCAGTGCTCATGAGGTCATGGGCAGCCTGCCCGAGCTGCTCCTGGCTGGCGTAGACACGGTGCGTGAGGGGGGCCAGCAAGGAGACAGGGGGCTCCCAGCTCCTGTCCTGAACCAATTCCCCATTACCCTCATCTGAGCCTGACCTTCGTTCCTCCAGGGACCTGCTTCTCTTTCTGTGTCACAGATGTAGAGCTAGAAGGAAAACAGGGAGGTCCTTCAACCCGGCAGAGGTGGGCAGGAAATGGTTCTTTTTCGTTTGTTTTTTATTTATTATTTTTATCTGAGAGAGAGAGAGAGCCTGCATGTGAGCAGTGGAGAGGGAGAGAGGGAGACAGAGAGAGAGAGAATCTTAAGCAGGCTCCACACACAGCACAGAGCCTGATGTGGGGCTTGATCCCGCAACTCTGGGATCATAACCTGAGCAGAAATCAAGAGTCGGACGCCCAACTCGACTGAGCGATCCAGGTGCTCTGGGAATGGTTCTTTTGTAAGAGGGATCCCATCGCCTCCTGGAGCCTCTCTTGGCCAGCTAGGAAGTCACATCTCACATCTATTTGAGATGCAATTTAAGCAGAGAGCTCGACCACAAGCGCCTTCTTGGTCAGACTCTGCATTCCTTTTGTCACGTGGGGTTTCCCTCTGTTACGGTTTCCTTGTTGTTAGAACGTGATTCTCCATGGTGTGGGTCCTCATCCTGCCGTGGAGTCACATGGAGGGTCCCCATGAGCCCCTGTGTCTGTTTCTGCCATGCTCGCGGCAAATTCATTTTTCCGCGCACGCTCACTCACACTCCCCCCACTACCTAACTAGCCTTTTTCCTAGAAATCCCTCCTCACTTTATCTCTCCCTCTGCCTCCCAGACATCCAACACAATGACGTGGGCCCTGTACCATCTTTCAAAGAACCCAGAGATCCAGGCTGCCTTGCATAAGGAAGTGGTGGGCGTGGTACCCCCCGGGCACGTGCCCAAGTACAAGGACTTAGCACACATGCCCCTGCTCAAAGCTGTGCTTAAGGAGACCCTGCGGTAGGTTGCGGTTCCCAGGAGCACAGGGTCTGTGCAGAGGAGGACTCAGACAGGAGTCGGAAGTGGGGGCTGCTGGGCTGGCGCCAGGGCCAGGGGTGAGATGGGAAGAAGGGCCTGGGGCACCAGAGGCGAACCTGTGCTTTCTTTTCCCTGCAGCCTTTACCCCGTGGTCCCCACGAACTCCCGGGTCATCACGGAAAAGGAAATCGAAGTCGGTGGCTTCCTCTTCCCCAAGAACGTGAGTGGGGCTGAAGAGCTGGGGCTCCCGGGGTGCCCTGCGGCCCTAAGCTGATGGGCTGCCCCTTCTCGCTCTGCAGACCCAGTTTGTGTTCTGTCACTATGTGGTGTCCCGTGACCCTGACATCTTCCCTGAGCCAGAGAGCTTCTGGCCCTACCGCTGGCTGAAGAAGAGCCAGCCTGCTACCCCTGGGGTCCAGCATCCATTTGGCTCTGTGCCCTTTGGCTATGGGGTCCGGGCTTGCCTGGGTCGCAGGATTGCGGAACTGGAGATGCAGCTGCTGCTGTCAAGGGTGAGTGGGGGAGAGGCTGGAGGGCCGAGTGGGCCAGGGAGGGCTGATGGAGGCCGTGGGGAGGAGCGGAAGGGCAGCACAGGGAGGGAGCGTGTAGCGGAGGGCAGGGGACGGAGATCGCGGATTCTAAGGCCCATGTGTGTTTTACCTCCCAGCTGATCCAGAAGTATGAGGTGGTCCTGGCGCCCGAGACGGGGGAGGTGAGGAGCGTGGCCCGCATCGTCCTGGTTCCCAATAAGAAGGTGGGCCTGCGTTTCCTGCAGAGACAGTGCTGAGCTGGGCCCGGGCCTTCCTGGAGCAGCCCCCTTCTCTCTCTCTCTCTCTCTCTCTCTGGCACAGTAATTTCTGGCCACTGCTGTGTCTCAGACGAGAGGCTCCCAGACGCCAGTGGTCCAAGACAGTGTACTTTCTGTAGAACCCTGAGCTTTGGCCACTTTTATAATTTTGAATGTTTCCTTCTCAGATAAAAGGCCACTTCTCCCCCCTGCCCCCCACCCCCCCGGCAGTCACATGGCTATCTTTGGAAAAAATATAGAATAAAAGGACTTTTATTGATAATTGGAGACCTTTGTCATTCTTTTTGATGACCCAGCATCTGACCCCCTTTCTGTGTTTGGGGAACACCGTGTCCCCACTTAAGGATCTTGTGGGAGGTGGAGCCATCTCCCTCCATGGAAAATGAGAACACCTGTGTTTTCCTGGACCTTGCACAGAGGCCTTGGCTTCACGCGCTGTTGGCCAAGGCCCTGCCCGAGAAGGATCTGCAGAACAATCCTCCGGGCACCAAGAGGGGCACCGTCGTTTGAACAGAAGTGCTTTGATAGGGGTAATGAGGTGCTACAAACATGGGTGAAGGCACGCTAGGCTGGATCTCCAGGAATGACTCCTGGGACGCCCCTTGGGCACTCAGCCTGGGATGCGTCACACTGGCCGCCCTCCGGAGGACGAGTGCTGGGAAGCTATCGCTACAACTGCGGGCCCTATGCTACTCCGCGTCTCCCAGGTCAGGGCTGGTGGGGGTGGGTGGGGGATGGGGAGGTGGGCAGTAGCCTCCCCGCCCCCACTCCTGGCCCCCATGACCGCCGCCTCGCTCCCACCTTCCGTGTGCCTCACATACAACTGAGAGGCTGGAGCTCGAGCTGCAAGAGAACATGGGGATGGTAGTTTTTAGTTTTCCAGCCTCTTCCGTACAGGAAGCCAACCAGAGGGAAAGCAGGTTGGCACGGAGACTCGGTGTACCGGGGGCCGGAGAAGGCAATGAGGCCCAGCCCCAGTTGTAAATTCCTGCTGGGTCATAGAAAACTAAAATCAAATTTCTTCTGTTTGTGAGGATAAAGAAAATCATATCATTGCCCTTATTAAAATCCTTCAGAGGCTTCCCTCAGGCATGAAGCAAAGTCCAAAGTCCTTATCATGGCTTAGAAGACTCTGGCACCCTGCCCGCCACCCCCACTCCCTGCCCAGACACCCTTTCCACAGCTGAACCCCAACTCCTTGTATTTGCCTGAGCACGTTATGCTCTTTCTGGCCTCAATATTTGGTTCTTCGTGTCCCCTCTTCTTGGAACAGTCTCTTCACCAACTGCCATGTCATCCCAGAGAACTTGCCCTTCCTTAGGGCTCAGCTCAAATGTCACTGCCTTTGAAAAGCCTCCCCTGACCTCTCTGGGGGGGAGCACAAGCACTTCCTCTGTGCTCTCCCCACCTCCCCACCCACATGAGAGAACTGAGCGCTCAACCTGTTCACCTTGTTGGAGACCCCACGGTCTCCCCCACCAGCTGTGCACCCACCAGAGGGCACAAACCAAGTTCCTTTCAGTTTGGAGCCCAGTGAGCAACTCTGTGTCTAGCACCTAGGAGGCGATTAAAAAATGTTTGTTAAATGAGAAGAGGCTGGGATGGTAGGCAGAGAAAGGAAGAAGAGGGGAGGATACAGAGCTTTCTGTATGGAGCAATCTGGAGAGAACTGGGAGGAATTCCTGACTCTGAGGGCATAGCTGTCCCCCACCTGTGCAGGGATCCACCTGTGAGCGGTCCCTATAAATGCAGAGAATGGGGGCCGGGCTCGGGACAGGGGGTGGGGTGTGAGATTTCTGTCACCAAGTCACTCAGCAACTTCTGCCTTTTCCAATGTCTGCTCCTTCAGACCACGGTGGGGCTGGGGTCTCGAGGACTCTGAGCTGCCCACATAAGTCACAGGGAAGTGTTGTCACAGTGAGGCTCCCTGATTATCCACCCTGACCTGACTGCGAGGAAAGAACAATAGGAATTAGGATAATTACGGATAAGTGGACATTAATTCAGCACAGGAGATACGCTCTTGACCGAAAACAATGTGCACATCTCATTACTCCCTTTCCAGCTAATTTGAACTTGTTGGATCCAATTAGAATCCATATTTTTGGGTAAGACTTTAAGGAATCAGCTTGTCTTCTTCTTCTTCTTCTTCTTTTTCTTCTTTTTAATGTTTATTTATTTATTTTTGAGAGAGAGAGACAGAGAGAGAGAGACAGAGAGGGAATGAATCCCAAGCAGGCTCCATGCCGTAAGCACAGATCTCATGGATCATGAGATCGTGACTTGAGCTGAAATCGAGTCAGGTGCTTAACTGGCTGAGCCATGCAGGTGCCCCTTGACATCAGCTTGTCTTCTTAAACATTTATGCAGCACTCCCAGGAGTAAAAATAGACCGAGTACCCAATATTTTCTGGCTGTCTACATGCTCGTGTTCTACAGATGTTTTAGCTCTTGATGTATCTTGGCTCATTAATGTTAGTTCAGTTCTAGCTCATTATTTGTGATTCCAGATGTAAGGTGCACGTCCAATACAAATTCTGACAGTTGTCGTCAGGGGATGGACATAATGTAACCCTGTGCTGAATTCTTCTGTATTTGCACATGTTTGTAAGGCTAGTGAGAATGCCAGAAAATCGTGTATCTTCTACCTTGTGCCCCTGCTTTCAGCCAGCTCTTCTTGTAGATCTTGGTCATAACAAATAATATAGATGCCATAGGGCGACAGACGATTTTCCTAATTATGGAAATGAGGCGCCTGTATTTCTCAGCAAGCTATCGTGCCCATCACGTGTTATGCATCGCAAGCCTCTAGTTTCTACAAAAAAATACAGTTGCCCTGGTCGCACCCCCCAAGTCAGGAAATTAGCATCTCTCTAGGAACGGAGCCCTAGAATTACCATCTTATAAAGCTCCCCTGGGGATCCTGTGGCATAGCCAGGGTTGATAACTGCTGAGGTGATGTGAGATGATGAGAGAGGTGGATGAGAGTCCAGCCTGGAGGTCACAGAAACTCGGAGGGGCCTCGGGGGTCAGGGCAGGAGTCGGGGGCATGGAGGCAATGATGCCTGCACCATTTGGCCAGCCCCGGGTTCATAGGTATGAACAGAGGAGCCAGCAGAGTGGCTGGCCTTCATACTTTTATTCAGAGTTGGGGCGGGAGTAGTCCCCATGGCAACCCTTTGCCTCTTTTCTAGCAGCCATGATGTGGGAGGGCTGTCAGGAACTGAGGGTTGGGAAGAAGGGCCCAAGGGGTAACTGTTGGGTCCTCAGGATGGTGGGCCCAGGAGGCTGGAGACCTATCTACTCTTGGGTGGGGGGGAGCAGGAGGGGGAGAGAGTGATTTCCTCAGGGCTGCCCTTTCCACCGAACGCCTGGGCTGACCTGACGGTCTGCTCACGCAGAGCAACCTGGGACACCACCTCAAAGGACTGACCCTGCTACACATTCCCTACAGTCAGCTGCAGCAGGAGGCAGCCTGCCCCAGGCTCCCCAAGGTTGTCGCTTGAGACAGGCCCAGAGAAGCACCCCCATCCTCCCACTTGCCCAGGACCTTCCCAGGCAGGGCCAGAGCAGAACCAGCACTGACCCATGGGTTATGGCAAAGTCGGAAAAAAAGCTGCGTGTCTGTGAGAAAATGCCTTCATTTACTGCCTGACTCATCAAGCACAAATGTCTCCACTCTGTTGCTCTGTGAGGTAAATGTGGTGGGATTATATTTTAGAAATATTAACCTCTCCTCTCTCCACTGGATAGCAGACAGCGTCCACTGCCACAGGGGAGGGATGACATAACCGAAGCCTGGCCTTGGCTTTGGAATTTCCAAAGCCTGACCCTCAAGGCAGGTGGCAAGAACTCAAGACACATGCAGTGGACTTGGAAGAATGGATGACGGGTTAGAGAAAAAGGCCCCGCTGGTGAAGATTCCATAGGTTGGTGGGGGGTGGGGAGGCAAAGAGACTGTAGACATTTCTGGGGCCTGTGTCTGAGAAGGGAGCTGTGTCTGAAGGGAGGAGGTGAATATGATAAATACCCCAGAGAGGTTTGGAAACGATAAGGAGATGATAAGAAGAGCCCTGTGCCCTATGTTTCCAGGGTCGGGGCTAAACACACACACACACACACACACAGAGCAAAACTCAGCGCAGAACAGATCACTTGCTGTCCGCCTGGGCAGATGTGCTTGGGACCACACAGCGTCCTGAAGCCCAGAGGGGTGCAGGTCCAGGAGCTAGAATGTCTTCATGCCCCAAGAGAAGGCAGGCCCAAGGAGGCTTTGTGGTAGGGACTGAGGGAGCACCTAGCAGGGGCCATGCCCACCAGTGACCGACCAAGTGACAGAGAGATGGGAATGGGAATATTTTAGCAGGTGCTGACAAGTGTGGTTGATGATAAGTGAGGAACAAAGTCTTCCACTACTCAAAGCCTCCCCTTCTCACCGAATTTAACCCCAGGAAAAGGTGGTGGGTGAACCCCAAATGGAGATTAATTTCTACCACCTGGTGAAATGGGGTCCATAATAGGAATTACATTCAGTGTTTAAAAAAAAAAAGTTGTCTCTAGCAGATTAGAGTTTGTGGACTGAGTTGCACTTACTCTGTCATTAACTAATTAACATCTTCTTTATGGTTTTGTTATAAATAAAAAATGAAAAAAGAAACTAACACTCTATGCACAAAAGCAAGGCCAGTGGTAGCGTTTGTCAATTACAGATTCTCCCTCGCGTCTTTGAATTCAGAAAGCACAGGGCTCTTGCTGCAAGTTCAGGCCAAATGACTAGCGTTTTCGGAGTGAAGCTTATACAATTTAAGTGCACGGGTTGCTTGTTCTTTTTCTTTTTGTTTTCTCAGTGTTCATCCTCAGTGATCCAAACACAGGCTGTCACTGGGGACTGAGAACACCGTTTGCTGGTGCTCGGGATGAGAATGGAGGGAGGACCCCACTCAACAGGCTCTCCACATGGCTGCTGTTTCAATGCTGGGAGGGAAGAAGGGCAGTGGCCAAGTTGTGGGGAGCCACCCTTAGTAGTGTGGAAGAATAGCAGGGCCTCCCAGGTAGTCCAGAAGCTGAGGAATCCAGAGCCCCTGAATACACCCAACTGGCTGAGGGCTCGCTGCTCCACTGGGGCCAGTGGGGGGGAAAGTGATATGGGTAGGCATGGAGCAGGCAGCCCTGGGGTAATCTCAGTGCCTCTGGTTCATAGATCTCCAGGCTCGACTCAGCTGTTCTTAATTTCATCATCCCATGGAGGACTGGGAATTCCTGAGGGCTTCTGGGAGCACAGGCAGGGCAAGGGCAATGACAGAGGGCTGGTGAAGCCTGTGAGGAAAAGAGAAGACAAGACAGTCACTACGTGGGCAGGAGAGGTTGTGTTTCCAGTAGGGGAACCTCGTCTTGCCATCCACTGCCAAACAGGTGGAATCTGAGCCAGCTCCTAGCCAACACGGTACCAGGAAAGAGTCTGAGATCATGTCGGATTTACTGAGATGATTACTTAGAAACCCCCTCCTTTTAGCCGTAGTTCTGACTGAGCGTGGAAATTCCATTCAACAAAGGTTTATTAACTTGCTTCCTTCCGGTGGGATTCCCAGCAGGTGGGAGCTGAGTTGCGAGAAGGCAGGTCAAACTCCCCAGAGCATCTGAAATCACATCACCGCCCTTGCCTTGACCCCAGCCCCTGTCCACCCCTCTTGTGACGACCCTCATGACCTCAGTGGAGAATGGGACAGAGTGGGGACCCCACGGGGAGTCCTGATACTTGTAGTTTTCATGGGGCTGCTCAGCAGTGAGCTGGGCACCCCCATCCTCAGGGGGCCTCAGGCTGAGATCTGAGAGCCTAGGAAGACCAATGGGCTGGTGCTGAGGCCGATGGCCCAGGGCAGAGCCTACCTGAACCACAGCCAAACCAGCAAACTGGGGTGGGGAAAGATGGAGACCGTGTTCCCTGGCTCCCTTCGTTGGCTTCTGCGTGTGGAAGACGGCCTGGGAGTGAGGACTCAGATATTCTCAGGCACCGAGGGCATCGATGCCAGCAGGGCTGAGCACCAGTGCCTGAAGGATGTCGGAGAGGGACACCACGCCCAGGAGATGCTGGGTCTCGTCCACCAGCACCAGCCGGTGTACCTGCGGGTCCACAGAGGATCAGTGAGAGGTTCGAGCCATGCAGCTATGGTAACCAACGAGATTGTCACCAAGACTCAGGGGCAACGACGTAAGCGGGGGAGCCGAAAAGTATCTCCTAGAAACCAGTTAGAAGTAGCTCTGACCACGCTGGGGTGATCGGCTGTCTGTGGCCCTTAGCAGGACCAGTTGCAGACCGGTGTGGACAGATCTCCAGTTGCAGGATCAGTTGCAGACCAGTGTGGACACTGAGAGCTTGAAATGGCCATAAAATGGGAGGACAGGGCAGGTGTCCGGTGTCCAAGGACAGCTGGAGCTGCTCATGGGGACTGGGCCATACGTGCTGGGGGCATGTATGAAGGGGCACGAGGTACCTGCTCCCGGGCAATCCGGTCGATGACTTCCCCCAAGCTCTCATGGGGCTGGCAGGAAAGGACTCCTTCCAGACACAGTGTCCTCTGCTTCAGGGCTTCGCCCACACTCATGTCCAGGTGGTTGTAGGTTTGCTGGGCAGCCAGGTGCTGGGGCGGGGAGGCAAGTGCCATATCAGTCAGCCCCTTAACCAGGCTCCACCTATCCACTTGCCCTCTACACACCTCTAAGGGTCCTTCCGGGCTACAGATACCCCTCCATCGGTTCTCACACCCACAGCCTCCCGGTGGCACCCCAGTTCCCTATTCCCGCAGACACTTACAATCACATCGAAGCGGGAGTAGAGGCCCACGACTTGTCCTGCAGGGGTGGTGGGGGGCCAGGTGGTGAGAGAAGAGGAAGAGGTTCACGTCAGAACCAGCATGCTGTGCAAGGGCCCGAGGCAGCCTTTCAGAAAGAGTTACTGGACATCTCCATGTCCTCCCCAGGCTGCAGGCTTTTTTTTTTTTTTAGGTTATTTATTTTGAGAGAGACAGAGAGGGAGTGCAAGCAGGGGAGGGGCAGAGAGAGAGGGGGACAGAGGATCTGATGCGAGCTCTGTGCTGACAGCAGAGGGCCTGACACGGGGCTCAAACCCATGAACCCGGGAGATCATGACCTGAGCTGAAGTCAGCTTAACCGGTGGAGCCACTCAGGCGCCCCCAGGCTACTGGCTTTAAAACAGGCATCAAGGGGCCACTATCTAAACCCACAGATCACACAGCATCACAGCCAGAGAGGAGACGCCTGAAATCATGCCTCCCCATGTGATGCAATTCGACTACACAGTGTCACTTCTGAAATATCCTAGCCTCAAATGGATAGCCTGAACCTGATCAAGCCTTCAGATCTAATTTCCAGTTTACAGGAAACTCAGGAATAGAGGAACAACACTGAGGCCGTCCGTAGAAAGCAAAGAGACAAATCTGGATGGGGGGACATCATTCTATAGGACAACTGACCCAGGAATGTCATTACAGTGCTATGAAAATTAAGTGAGGAAGGAACTGTTCTGGATTAAAGAAACTAAAGACAAAAGAAGCATTGCAAAGCATGGACCTTAACTGGATCCTGGTTTGTACAAACCACCTGTAAAAAAGATATTCTCGGGGAAGGCGAGGAAATGAGAATTAGATTCAGATATTCGATGATATTAGTAAGTTATTCTGGTTTTGTTAGGTGATATAGGACATATACTGATTTTAAGAGATGCAGACTAAAGGGTTAAGGATAAAATAACATGATCTCTGTAATTTAAATCACTTTAGCAAAAAATAGGGGGAAAAAAAACCCTGGTTATGGCAATGTGTTAACAATAGTTAATCCAGGTGACGGATATGTGGCTTTCATTATACAGTTTGTCCTACCATTTTCATACATTTGCAATTCTTCATAATGAAAAATAAATCAAAACATTTCTTGGGGCACCTGGGTGGCTCAGTCAGTTAAGCGTCCGACTTTGGCTCAGAGCACGATCTCGCCGTTCGTGGGTTCGAGCCCCGTGTTGGGTTCTGGGCTGACAGCTCAGAGCCTGGAGCCTGCTTCGGAGTCTGTGTCTCCCTCTCTCTCTCTCTGCCCCTCCCCTGCTTGTGCTCTGTCTCTGTCTCTCAAAAAACGAATAAACATTCAAAACACAAAAACAAATAAAAAAACATTTTTTGATATCTAGCTTCATTACAGCAATTTTGACTTTGAAACAGTTTACAGCCACAGTTCAACCAAAGAAATGATCATGTAGTCCCTCTAATCCCTCTCTTCAAGGCAAGAAGGTGAGGTCTGGCTGGATCCCATGGCCCATTTTAGGGTGAATTCCCATTAAAAACCTCATCTTCGGTTTCCTCTTACCATGCTTCTTAACTGCACATAATCTTTTCAAATCATCCCGTGAAGTCAGAGGATGGGTGTTATTAAGATTCCCATTTCACAAATGAGGAAACTGAGGCACAGAGAGGCTAAGTAAGGGTCCAAGATTTAAGCAGGCAGACTTCTAACTCCACCCTGGGTCCCGAGCAGACGCCCACAGACCCCTGCCTGCCACGGCCCCACCCCAGCCAGCCCCACTTCTGGGTGCAGGTACCAGCTTCGTTGACCACAGGCAGCGCAGACACGCGCCGGTCCACAAAGATGTCCAGGGCCGTCAGGATGGGCGCCGTGTCCAGCACCACGGCCAAGTCTCGGAATGTGCCGATGCCCAGATCTTGGATGGTGCGGGAGAGGAAGGAGGGCTGGGGCAGCAGGGAGCCCTGGGTGGGTTGGGGACAGGTGGCAGTCAAGGTGGAGCAGCCCCCAGAGTGCTCCCAGCGGCTCCCTCCCCTGTCTGCTGGGCCAATGACTTCTCAGCCCCTCGGGTCACCCTGAGGCTGTGCCCAGGCTCACAAAGATGTGCAGGAACTTGAGCAGTCGCTTGTGTGTGAGGATGTGGAGCACGGCGCCTGAGACCGGGTCCAGGACCGGCAGACGGTGGATCCGGTTCTTGATGAGGGTGTAGACGGCTTCGAACAGGCTGCAGAGGTGGGAGCAGTGGGTCTGGGGGAGACACAACCCCCACCCCAGCCCCTGCAGAAGGACAGGGTGTCCAGGCTGCCTTGTCTGCCACGGGATGGGCCCCTGAGGTCAGAACTGAGGGGCTGACCCGGAAGGGGACTGCTCAGGCAAGGAGGCTCAGGTGGGTGGCTGGGGACGCTTACCTGCTGCTGGGAGAAATGGAGACCAGAGGCTTGAAGCAGCCTTGAAGGTAGATCTCTGTAGGAAAAAGCCAGAGTCAGGCCTGAGGAGCTGGCCACCCTGCCTCACTGGGCAGCCCCTCTGTCTTCCTCCCTCAGGCCCTCTGGGCTCCCTCTCACCCTTCCCCTGCACCCTCCAAGAAATCCCCACTGCCCATCCTCCACCTCGGGTCCTTGGCCCCATGCTCACCCACACACCCTCAGCCCCTTCCGGGTCCCTTCCGCCAGCTCACCTCTCCAGGTCTCAATCTTATGTTCTTCAATCTCATAGATCTGGACCTAGAGACGTTGACAGGACTCCGGAAGTCGGACACGGGCCCCTCGGGCACCAGGCTCCCTGAGCCACCCTCCGCCCCAGCCCAGATGGGAGCCCCTGGGGTCCCCAGCCCACTCCTCACCAGCGGGGACCTGTAATAGCGATGCAGCACCAGGATGAAGTCTGTGATGGTCAGCATCCCTGCGGGGTTAGGAGGGAAGGGCGGGAAGTCAGCCTGGGGCCCCGTGGTGGGAGGCAGGTTGAGAGGTCAGACCCCCCTCCGGGCTCTGCCAGAGTCCTAGGTCAGAGACAGCTGTGGGAACTGTGGACAGAGGGAAGCGGGGCAGCCCCTCCCCCGCCTTTTGTGCCTCCCCTGTAATTTCTCTCCCCGCCCCCGCTGCACCCTTTTCTATTCTCCTAATTCCTTCCTCTCCCTTTCCTCTTTTCCTATCTAGCACCTACGACACGGGACCATGGGTGAGTAGAGCTGGAGTGGTCAGCTGGTCACACCTCCTCCACTCATGGGGTCTCCCAGCTGGCCACCACGAGGCCGGGATCGGATGTTCCCCCACGCCAGCCCCCGGCTTGGCTCACACCAAGGGTCTGCCCGAACCCGTGGCGTGTCGGAGCTCAGCCCCAGAATCCCCTCGAAGATCTCTCTCTTCCCTCTGCCTCCCAGCCCCTCCTCACCCACGAAGCTCTGCTTCTTGCTGTCCCACAGCGGTGCCGCCCGGATGCCGTTGGCCACTAGGGCAAAGAAGGCCTTCTTGATCTGAGGGCCAGAGAGAACACTGAGGGGTGAGTCTCTCACTGCCCCTCAGTGGCACCCTGTCCCAACCAGGGTCCTCCCCCGGGGCCTTCTCCCGAGATCTCCTCTGCATGAGCTTGACTGCCCGTCCTAGGCCATGGCACACACTGGCACGCTCTTTGCCAGGCACACTTGCTACAGAGATGAGGCTGCTGGTGGCCGGAGGCACTGTGGTGACGCCTTCACCTGGCACATCAGGGTGTGACGAACTCACTCGGGGTTTCTACTCGGGTGCTACATGCGTACAGTCACACACACTATGGTTTTCGCTAACCTACGTGCTGGAGGTACGCTTATTCACGTTGCATCTGCAAAATAGATTTCTCTAAATAAATCTGACGTTGACTCATTTGGCTTCACCCTAAGTAATACTATCGCCGTGCTTCTGGAAACACTGCTCCGCTATACGTGATGGTAAAAATGGAAGCAGGCGTTCTATAGCTTAGCCGAAGTGAAGAGCAGGGGCTAGAACCCATCCTATTTTTCTCTTACTGAGAGCTCCCTGCTGTTTGTCCTAAGCCAGCCTGCAAGGTCTTCCCCATACTTAGGGGTTCACAAAGTGCTCCCACTTGACCCGGGTTATTCCAGGAGTCCTCCGAAACTTGGAGGGCAAAGCAGGCATTTCCTGTCCCCATTTTATGTCATTTTTTACTTTTTTTTTTTTTTTTTTTTAGTAATCTCTACACCGAACACGGGGCTCAAACTTATGACCCCAAGATCAAGAGCTGTATGCTCATCTGACTGAACCAGCCAGGGGCCCCCATTCCCATTTTAGAGATGAGAGCGGTGACTGATGCCAAAGCCTACACATACTCAATGGCAGAGCTGGGATGACAACTGGGGAGTAGGGGTCCTCCCCAGCACTGGTCTCCGTGGTGCTAAGAAGGAGCTCTGGAAAGGGACTCGCGGGGGGCCCTGGAGCGGGTGAGTGGAGGCTGCAGCCCCATGAGAACGGAGGTGGGGCAGAGCCACAGCCTCACCTCCAGCGTGGTGTCGAAGATGACCAGCTTGGAACTGGTTGCCATGGCGTCGTAGCAGGTGTGCTCCTGCATGAAGTGCATGTAAACCAGGGCCCCCGGCTTCTGCAGTTCGTCGTCCCAGCCCAGCCTGGGTAACAGGGCCCGTGGGGATGGGCACAGGGCAGGCCTCTCTTCCACCAGGCCGAGCTCATACCCCCACGATGCTGTGGCTGGGAACCCTATGTCCAGCTCCAGCTCGTCTGTGCTGGAGCCAGCGGCCGAGGCTTCGTGGTTAGGGGGGAAGATGTCCCACTCTGTTGGTGGGGCGCCCACTTTGGCCAAAGGAGCAGCCTGGGACAAGTGTGTGGCCTTGGGGAACGTGGCCTCCAGCCCGGCGTACTCAGCAGGTGGCTTGGCCTGGGGATCTGTTGGTGGGGAGAGGACAGTAAGTCTGTCTTCTAGAGACCTTTCTCATCCGCTGGCTCTGTTCATCCTCACAGCAGCCTTGGGAAGCCTGGGTGCTGTGGCCCCATTTTGCAGGTGAGAAAGCTGAATCTCAGAGTCACACAAGACAGTGGCTCTGTCCTGAGTTGGCCGCGTCAGGCCCCTGGCTCTGCTGTGCAGGTGACTTTTCCCATGTGGAGAGACAGACTACAAGGTGAGGGTGGGGCCAACTCTGTGCTCTGGAAGGATCCAGAGCAGAGCCCCAGCCCCAGGCTCCGGGATGTCCCACTGCCCCCGCTCCCATCTCCCCAGAACTGGCCTTGGCCTCACCTTCCCCCAGACCCGGCAGCTCCCCTTCCGCCACAGCCTCCTGCCTTGTCCACCTCGAGGCCTTGGCCCCCTGTTTCTCATGGCTTCTTTCTGAGCCTGTGGTCATGGCCGGCGATGGCCATGAAGTGTTCTCTCCTTGTTCTAGACAGCTCATCTCTGGAAGGGGGAATGGGGCCTGTTTGGTTAATGGGGAGTAACACAACAAAATCAATTAAAATGTTATTAATAATAATATTTCACATTTGCAAGCTTCCCAAGGGTTCTCCTCCAATATATTTCTCACTCAAACCTCATAGCAATCTTATAAGGGAGATGTTATCATCATCCTTATTTTACTAAAGCGGGACCTGAGATCAGAGAGGTGGGGCAATTCACCACAATTCACACAGCTATTTACTAAGTGCTAACAGAACTAGGTTCGGAGTCTTCCGACTCTAGATTCCCCCTACTTCCTCTGAAAGAGGAAAGAGAGGATGAGGGAAAAAAGAAACAGAGGAACAAAGAAGGAAAAAGGAGAGACAGAAAAGCCAGGCTAGCAGAGTGGAGACTGGGGGCCCAGAGAGGTGGGAGACAAATGAAGTAGGAAGAGAGGCTACGCCCTTGAGAAGGCAGCCCCGCCTACCTTGACGCTCAGGTCCCCCAAGGCTGCTCCAGGATGGGTTCTGTGAGGAGAAGAATGTCTGAAGGGGTGGGGAAACGCCCTGCATCCCCGAACCCACGGGTAGCTTCCTTTCCCACCACGTGTGCGCGTGCAAGCACGCACACGCATGCACGCACAGGTGCACCCCCGCAAACACACCCATACACCAACACTTAGACACACTCGGAAAAACACATCCAACCATTCCCAGACATGCAGGGCACCACATACGTCGCTGACACAAAGAACACACACGCGCGCACGCACACGAGTTCACAGTCACCCACAGGCTCATGCGCACACGCACACACACTCATTCACACTCATTCACAGGGTGTGGTGTGCTCGCAATCCCCTGGCCTCGGCTGCCCCAGCTCCCGTCCCCCGGGACCCCTGTACCCGGCTCAGTGCGTGCTCCATGCGGCCAACCCCGGACCAACCCAGAGCAAGTGCGCAACACAGGCTGGGCAGCACTATTCTGGGCCCGGCCCCTGGCGCCCTGCCCTCCCCGGATCGGTTTCTCTCTGGGTGTCAGGCAGCGGGAGGGAGGGCTCCTCGGGCTCAGCTGCTCTCGCCCAGCCGCCTGGGGCAGGGTGGGGAGGGAAGGGGCTCACCTGGAATCTGGAGGCCTGGGCCCGGGCTCCCTCCTGGGTCTCCAAGGACAAGCTCGAAGGACTTTGCGATGGAGGGAGGTGGCTTGGAGCGCTGCGGGGGCGCCAGGTGGGAGGAAGTGGGCTCTCAGAGTCCTGGGTTCCTTCTCATCGTTGTCAGGCGCCAAAGGAGGGAAAATGGACGCAGGTAGAGCTTGACTGTCTTCCTTGTACACACTTCAGTCGTGGGAGGTGCTGAAGTTAGAAAGGGCAAGTTGGAGCCAGCAGGGAGGCTGGGGACAAGGGGTTTGTGGGCGGTCGCGGGAGAGCGGGCATTGTATGCCCAAACGTCCTCATCTGAGTCCCAGGAGCCTGTCCCTCTCTCTGCTGGGGGAGCTGGAGTGGGATGGGCGGGGCAGGTGGGGAGCTAGAATCACCGTGAAGGTGTGCGGTGGGCTGGAGGGCCCAGAGTGAGAGACCTCTGTTTCTACCAGTGGTTTGGAGGTGGGTCCCAGTGTGTGGGAGCCCCCGTCCCAACATCCCTCTGTGCCCGCTGTCCCTACATCTCCCGGTGCCAACAGGATCCCAGCCCGGCTCTGGTGGCTGCCCACCCCCCTTCCTTGGCATTCCTGGGGCCTGAGTCAGTGTCCAAATCGGGAATGCTGACCCAGCTGCTCTAGCTCCCCTCTCTCTGCCCCTCCTTCCAGCCTCTTCCATCCCAGTCTCTGGCCCTGGAGTGGACACTCAGTAATGGGTTACTGGATTTTTTGCTGAATGTATTGAACACATTTCTCATCACCCCTCAAAGCCCCTGCACTGCCTACAGGGAGGGTGGAAGAGAACAGATCGGGGAAGAGACTCTGCCTTTCCATGTGTCTTGCATAGTACCAGGGGTGAGCACAGCTCTTCTTCAGTGGGATGTTCTTGTCTTGTCCCAGCTGATGGAACGTCTAAGGTACAGCTAGTGGGACACTTCACCTGGTGGAAAGGTCAAGTGGACCATCTTTGGAGATATGTGATGTGTCTACCTCCCCCACCCTTAAGCTCTGGGCCACCTTCACAAGCAGGCCAGATACAGAACAGGTGCAGCTCGCACCATTGCCTTCTCCTGCCATACTCCATTCTCCCCTCTACCTCAGGCCTGTTCCACCTACAGGGCCAGTAGGAGGGCCTCTTCTTCAAGAAAGTCTTCCCTGGGGGGTCTGAGGGGCTCGGTTGGTTAAGTATCTGACTCTTGATTTCTGCTCAGGTCATGATCTCATGGTTTGTTAGTTCAAGCTCTGCATAAGGCTCCCCGCTGACAGTGAGGAGCCTACTTGGGATTCTCCCTCTCCCCTCCCCTTTTCTGCCCCCGCCTCAAAATAAATAAATAAGCTTAAAAATGGTTAAAAAAAGAAAAGTCTTCCCTGATGGCATCATTGTCCCTTGCACTGGTGTCCTTATAGCTCAGGATCTGTGTGCATATCTCAGTGTGCACAGAGCGGACATTTACCTAACTATTCACGTGTGAATATCCTTTATCTCCAAGTAAACAGTGGGCACTTTGATGACCAAAATATGTTGGCTGTGTGTCATGGAAGGCGTGTTTTATGGTCAGATGGACCTGATTAAAATTCACACTCTGCTGTTAGTTTGCCACATGACCTTAAAAAGCACTGCTTGTTTTCTCCGAGGCTGATTTCTACCGATGTAAAATAAGGATGAAAACATTCTGGGGCAAACTGCCAGTCGCCTCCCAATATCTATTTTTCTCTTCTTATTTTAGTAGTAGAATCACTTGAATTTCAGCTGAAGCGGCTGCATATAATAAATACTCAGATTCCCAATCTTCTAATCGAAGCCAAATAAGGCCTTGTGACTAAATTTGACCAAAGGGATGTGAGCAGAGGGGATGTGGGCAACTTCCAGGTCAGGCCTTCAACAAAAGAGGGGTGGGTTCTCCTTTTCCTTTTCCCCTTCTGCTGGCTGGAATGCTCCTGCGATGGCAGGAGCTAGAGCAGCTATCTTGCACCCAAAATGGAAGATGCTTGTTAAGGGTTTCAAAGTCACCCTACCAGCTGTAGACCATCTTACAGACCATGATAGAGAGAAATAAATTTTCCTATTTAAGTCATTCTTAAATCGTGTCTTTGGTAAAGCAACCAAACAGGCATCCTAAGGAATGCAGAATTTGGCGTCTGTAAGTGGCACTGCTCTAACAGTCTAAAACGAGTGGCGTTGGTTTCAAGACTGGGGAGCAGATAGCAAAGAAAAGTATTGTTTGCCGGTAAGGTGGTGACCATTGTTATGTGACAGCAAACCCTGTGGTGTGGCAGTCATCTATAATGCTTTGGAAGGTCAATCACGTGCTAACAGAGCCTATAAGTCACAGAAACTGGATGGAAACAGACTGCTGGTGAGTATTGGCTGTTGTTGGCTGTTGTCAGCGAAGACCTACAAGAGGGATGAGCTCAGGCTGGTTGTAAGAGGTGGTTGGGAGGAGGCAGACTTAACAAAGGTTGTGCCGGGAGTTCCAAACCTCTCTCGAGCACTCTGTTCAGCAAACAGGGGGAGCTGGCCTCGTAGGCAGAACAAGGGAGGCCCTTTTTACAGCCAGACATCTTTTTTTCAGATGACCTCAAGATAGCCACCAGCAGTTTGAGAGAGAATAGAAAGTATACCACAGGAATTGTGTCTCTATGAGAGCATTGGCTGTGGTTACTCAAATATGGAACCAGTCAGAAGGCTTTTAAGATTTCGAGGGTGTTGCATTGGCCGAGAAACGATAAGCCTGGTCACCAAAAGCTGGTTTGACCCCCCTCCGGTGACCCCCAGCCCCCCTCAGACCTGCGCCAGCAGGAAGAGGTCTGTGGAAGCTGTAAGGTCTGCAGAGACATGTTTTCCAGTGCAGCCGTGGAGGGTACTGTGTAAGGGAGAACTTCCCAGGATGCAACACCGGAGGCCACACAGGACAAGAGAAAGGGGAGGTCTTCTCAGAGAGCAGAACGAGTGGCAGCCAGTTGCATTGCCCAAGAACTTACTCCTCTGTGGGGGAGCCGCTTTGCAATTCCAGCCCAACTAGATTTGGTAATTGATTCCAGCCCAACTAGATTTGGTAATTGATAAGATCTGGGGACTCCTGTTCTGAGGGGATGTTTTAGTTGGGTTTATCCTGTTCCTCCTCCGCTGTTGTCTGTGGGGAGTGGGAGGAGCAGATTACTTGCCTTTTAGTTTACAAGTCACGGGACCATGGGATCCCATCCACGCCTCATTTTTCAGAGCTGGTGTGGTGCCCGGATGCCTCCCTTTGAAGGCTGCTGAATGTGTTCTCTGCTCAGGGTGGCCAGATGGTGGGCTCTGGCAGAGCAATATCTATTCTCTCCTTCTTTTTCCTCTATGAGTGATCCCCACAATTTTAGCTAAGTGTAACGTTATATTTCCCAGCTTCCTTTGCAGATAGTATGGCCACATTACAAAGCTTGGCTATGGGATCTGAGCATCAGCATTGTATGCAAACTTTCAGAATGACCTTAGAAGGAAGGGGCAGATTTTCTCCTTCCTATTGACTGGAATTCTGATAAGAAAGTCAGAGCTGGAGCAGCTATTTGAACCCCATGGTGGAAGATGCAAGTTGGAAATGGTAGAACCTCTCCCATCCCCGTGCGACCTTCTTCTGGACTGTTATGTTATAAAGAGAAATTAACTTCCGTCTTGCTTAAACCACTGACATGTCAAACCTTTGCTCTCTTAGCTAGGGAGAGCAACCAAGCCTCTCCCTAACTAATGCATTACACTGCAGGATCAGGGTAGGGTTAGAAATTCCAATATAAATAATGATCCTTCACAATTACGCAGCAAACCACGTTGGGCGCAGTATCTCTTGTAATCGCTCGCAACCCTGTGTGGTAAATATTATTATGTATTTTTACTTAAGTGGTAAATATTTAATATCTATGAATGTTGTTATATACTACTTATTAAAATTCTACAGATGAGAGGGGCTCCTGGGTGGCTCAGCCGGTTGAGCATCCAAATTTGGCTCAGGTCGTGATCTCATGGTTCGTGGGTTCGAGCTCCTGTGTCAGGCTCTCTGCTGTTGGCACGGAGCCTGCTTCAGATCCTCTGTCTCCCTCTCTCTCTCTCTCTCTCTCTTCCTCCCCTGCTCATGCTCTGTCTCTGTCTCTCTCTCTCAAAAATAAATAAACACTAAAAGAAAGAAAGTTTTTACAAAAAAATTTACAGATGGGGAGAATTGAGACATAAGGAGGTTAACTTGACCGAAACCTCAAAGCAGGTGAGATGGAGCTGAGAGTCAAAGTCAAAACCAGCGTTTCTGGGCTCTGGACCCACACTCTTAAGCACCAAGCTTACTGTAAATAAAGCACAGGCCTGTCATGTAATAGATGCTCAGTAAGTAGTTACTATAATTATTGCCTCGCCACCTGCTTTCCGTCCCCCTAGACCTTCAGCTACAAGGCTCTGAAGGCAGGCAGGCACGGGGCGCTCTGACCATCACCATGGGATGGTGTCATCAAGGATGGCTTGATCAAGGAGGAGGGCTTCAGCTGGGGCAGACCCAGCACTGCTCAACACTACAACCGTAGTGATCTTCCAGTTGGAAAAAAAAAAGAGCTCCCTGCCCTGCCTTGCCCTGCCCCTGCCCTTTGCCTCTCAGAGCTCCCACACCTGCTCCTGTGGCCAGGCGAGCCCTACACATTATCGGCAGGACGAATCAGCAGAAGATACTGGCTTTGGCTGGGAAATAAATACTCCTTGGATGTTTGCTTTTAGTCTCTGGTCATGGTATCATATTTCTTGAAACCCTATTTCTTGGTTCGCTCTCAAAACTGGGTGTAATAAGGACTTGCACCCTGACCCTAGGGTGAATTTGGCTGCCATATCTGGATAGCTGATTTGCCTGGGACATGGGGTCGGGATCCTGTTTAAGCGTTATTTTTATATCAGAGGGAGAAAAACAGCTTGAGGAGGCCAAGGGGAGTAGCCTGATGAATTACAAATGGGGTCCGCTGTGCCAGAGTGGTTGGGAGGCTGTGAGAGCCCCCTTCATGTCCGTCATCCAAGTGTTCCGGCTCTCGTCCTATCTGTATGTGGCTGAAATCTATGTCAATGTTCCAGAGACCTAGTGAGAACCAGCACCTAGTTAATGCACTTTATTCTGCCTCAAAGGCCTCATTGCTGAGCTTTTTTTCTGTGAGCTGTTGGAGACTGAAGTGGACAGATGGTGCTTTTGTCCACTCAGTATCCACTTACCCCTCTTTTGGCAACCCCCCAAGTTCTCCTTCAGGGAACCACAATTTCTCCGATCTCAAAACACATGGTTTGCAGAGGGGCTTAACTGTGAGCTCCAGGAGGTATACCTCTGATTCAAACTTGGCCAATCAGCACATCACATTCCCCTAGCCATAGCGAAAGAAGTGTTGACCGAACTAGTTCCGATACGGGTGAATCTTGGGACTTTTGTTAGAGTGAATAGGAGCACTTTCCCACTGGATTTGGAGCTGTGAGGATGTGAATGTGAAGATTTTGCTACCACGCAGACTATAACTGCCTGAGAATGAAGGGAAAATGAAGGGCGAAAGAACCGTGACATGATGAGAAAGACCAAGTCCTCCCGATAATTACTGAACCCCTGGATCAAGCTATACCTGAAGACCTACCACTGGGTTTTTCAGTTACGTTAACCAGTAGAATCTTTTTTTTAAGGCAGTTTAAATTGAGCCTTCTGTTACCTGTAGCTGAAAGATTTCTGATACCAGAGTTAACAAAGAAACAATATCTCTATACTTTCAAAGGCTTCTGGGGATGATCTTCAGTCACTGAACTTTCCCAAGAAAAACTGCACATTTGAAAAAGCTATTAGAGCAAATCAATAGGGTAAAAAGGTACTTGGAGAAAATACAGTAAAGGAGGAATTGGAATGGGACAGGTTAATGATTAGTGAAAGAAGGTTTCCTAAAGAAGGTGAGTTTGGATACAGAAATAATAATGATAACAGCAACTATTTACTGAGCCCTATGTGTTTGACACCAGGCTAAGCAGTTTACATATGTGGCAGAACAATATGTTGAAATAGTAGCCCAGTCGAGGGGTACTTTCTTCTACTCTGTAGCCCTTTTCTCCCTCAAACACGGAGTTTCCTTATTTATTGCTTCAGGGAATAAATGATACAGTGCAAAGAAAAGCATCCTCTGGCTTTTAAGTTTCAAAAGTGAAGTCTTCTGGGAGGAAAGGGAATACCGTTGGCTTAAACAAAAGATTTGGGAATTTTGGCAGGCTAACTTATTCAGAAAATATATCCCACTAAAAGCAACTAAAATTGCTGGATAAAATATAAAGGGCATCTTCCTAAAAGCCCTGAAAAGACAAGATAGAAAAGAACTTCCTAGACTCAACTGAAAGGAAAATGAGCACACAACAGAGTTAGTGAAAAGAGACGTGGCTCTGCTCTAGGGCATCTGACGATTCTAGCAAGAGCCATCCATGTAATGGGGGCCCAGGACGCACACAAGCTGGGAGTATGAAAAATTGGGATCTATAAAAAAACTGGGATCTCAAAGGACCACACCCTCAGAGTAAGTGTAATCCAGAAGCAAACTAGCTCTTACAGAAATATACAGACAAGGGTTTCCTCATCTGAGTGGTTCAGAGAGTGTCAAACCTTGAACTTGGTTTAAGGTGGTACTAAATCAGTCATGACTCCAGTTGCCTGGAGGAAGCAAACACAAATGCCCTCTGGACAAAGCTTCTTCAAAGCAACAAATTATTCCAACAATATCCAGCACATAGTTGAAAATAACGAGATACCGTAAGAATTGTGAGTAAGAGCCAGCAGAAAAGACAGAGCAGGAATAAACCCATAAAAATTTCAGAAACTGGAATTATCAGACACATCATATGCTTATTACGTTGACAACATGCTTATTACGTTTAATGAAATACGAGACAGTTTGAAAAAGTACGGAGCAAATAGGAAACTAAGAAAAACAGCATAATGGATTCTTTTTGTTTTTGTGGTTTTTTTTTTTCATTCAAAAAATGCTTATTTATTTTGAGAGAGAGAGAGGGAGGGAGGGTCAGAGAGAGAAGGAGAGAGAGAATCCCAAGTAGGCTCAACATCATCAGCACAGAGCCCCATGTGGGGCTCAAACTCACGAACTGTGAGATTATGACCTGAGCTGAAATCAAGAGCCAGGCACCCAACCCACTGAGCCACCCAGGCACCCCTCATTTTTTTTAAGATTTGATTTTTAAGTAATCTCTGCACCCAACATGGGGCTCGAACTCACAACCCTGAGATCAAAAGTCGCACGCTCTATCAGCTGAGCCAGCCAGGTGCTCCCAGACTTTTTGAAAAAGCAAACAGAACTTCTGGAAACGAAAAAGACCTAAGTGAAAGTAAAAAATAAATGAACTTAACAACAGATTAAGTGCAGCTGAAGAGAAAACTGAATGTAAGATCAAAAGACGTTGCCTAGAGTATAATAATACAGAAAGTAAAAAAAACTAAAATGCATATGAAAGAGAGTAAGAAACATAGAGGTTAAAGCAGAAAAGCACATTTAAATGGAGTCTCAGAAGGAGAGTGGAGAGAGAATGGGGTACAAGTGCTATTTGAAGAGATTGCTTGATGTGTTCTGGAACCGATACATAATAACAATCCCCAGATTCAAGAAGCCTATGCATCCCCAGGAGGATACATGAAAGAAACTCACACATAGAAACATCATAGTGAAAATCGCAGAAAACCAAAGGCAAAAAGAAAAAAAAAAAAAAAGATTACAATTGAGCCTTGAACACATGGGGCGAGGGGCTTTGACTTCCTGTGCAGTTGAAAATCCGAGTGTAACTTTTGACTGCTCCAAAAGTTTACTAATACCCTCCTGTTGACTGGAAGCCTTACCAATAACACAGTCAATTAACACATATTTTGTATGTTTTTTTATTATATAGTTTTTTAAAATGTTTATTTATTTTTGAGAGAGACAGAGTGTGAGAGAGGAAGGGGCAGAGAGAGAGGGAGACACAGAATCCAAAGCAGGCTCCAGGCTCTGACTTGTCAGTGCAGAGCCTGACGCCGGGCTTGAACTCATGAACTGTGAGATCATGACCTGAGCTGAAGTTGGATGCTCAACTGACTGAGCCACCTGGGCGCCCCTTAATATATACTGTATCCTTACAATAATACCCAAATTTTCTTAATTTTTTCAATATTTCTATGCTATGTGGTTTGTGAGTTTTTTCAAATTGCATAAATCTCCAAAAAATTTTCCAATATATCTATTGAAAAAAATTCACAAATAATCAAACCCACACAGTTCAAACCTATGTTGTTCAAGGGTCAAATATACTTTCTTTTTTTTTTTAACTTGTTTTATTTTTTATTTTTTAAAAATTTACATCCAAATTAGTTAGCATATAGTGCAACAATGATTTCAGCAGTAGATTCCTTAGTGCCCCTTATCCATTTAGCCCATTCCCCTCCCACAACCCCTCCAGTAATCCTGTCTGTTCTCCATATTTAAGAGTCTCTTATGTTTTGTCCCCCTCCCTGTTTTTATATTATTTTTGTTTCCCTTCCCTATGTTCATCTGTTTTGTCTCTTAACGTCCTCATATGAGTGAAGTCATATGATATTTGTCTTTCTCCGACTAATTTCACTTAGCATAATACCCTCCAGTTCCACCCACGTAGTTACAAATGGCAAGATTTCATTCTTTTTGATTGCTGAGTAATATTCCATTGTATATATATATACCACATCTTCTTTATCCATTCATCCATTGATGGACATTTGGGCTCTTGCCATACTTTGGCTATTGTCGATACTGCTGCTATAAACATGGGGGTGCATGTGTCCCTTCGAAACAGCACACCTGTATCCCTTGGATAAATGCCTAGTAGTGCAATTGCTGGGTCGTAGGGTAGTCCTATTTTTAGTTTTTTGAGGAACCTCCCTAGTGTTTTCCAGAGTGGCTGCACCAGCTTGCATTCCCACAAATATACTTTCAAAGAAATAACAGTCTAATACCTAACTTCTCAATAGAAAGTGGAAACCCAGAGGACGGTAGAATATCTTCAGTGTGCTGAAAGAAACTTCCAACTTACAGTGTTACACAAAAAGAAAATTTACAAAGAAAATGAAAAATGTCTTGTATGACGGACAAAAACAGGGGGCTCATCACCTCAGTAAAGGAAATTTTTAGGGAACATGCGTCAGAAAGAAAATGATCCTACAGAGTAGATCTGAGACTTCAGAAGGTATAAACATTAAGGAAAGTGGTAAAAATGTAGATAAATGTAAATTAATCATAACTGCAAAAAAAGAAGAGAGAGAGAGGGATAAGGATTATAATGTCCTGTGGGGTTAGAATTAAAAGTGGTGAAAAATGGAGTACCTGAAGCATTTGAAAATCCTTGTATTATCCGGGAAGAGGAAATGTTTTGGGTTTTGATTAGCTTTCGATTTTGATATATTAATCATGAATGTTTTAATGTCTAGAAAAAGAATACAAATAGGATTAATAAGTAAAAGAAGAAGAAACTGAAAGATTGGGAGAGAGAGAGAGAGAGAGAGAGAGAGAGAGAGAGAGGGAGAGGGAGAGAAAAGAAACAACAGAACAGGCAGGACAAACAGAAAGCACAAAACATTTAGGAGAATAAATATAAATAAGAGTGAGACTTTCCTGGCCCCAAGAGGAGACAGAGATGTCTTGATTTGGCAGGAAGACAAGAATCATATGGGAAACAAGGGTGAGCAGAGGTGGGCTCTTAAGGAAGGAGAGCTCTGCCCTCTATACCCTCACCCCCATTTGGTTTTTTGGGATCTGAGAGCAGATGTGGTCTGTGCCTCCTGACAGAATCCAGAGTAGAAAGGGATACATGGTGTATGTGGGGACACAGGACCTTACAGTGCTCCCCCAGACCCAGCACAGTAAAGGGGCGGCAAAATGATCCTAGCACCCAAGAGCAATGCAGGAGGGGACCAAGCTTTTGAAAATTATGTAACATTTCCTATGACCCAGCATAGCATCCACACAGCAAGAATGTTTATTGTGTGCCCAAGAGTGGGACAGAAGTTGAGAGAGAGAGAGAGAGAGAGGGAGGGAGAGAGAGAGAGAGATTGCTGTTGGGAATGAGGGACAGCACAACAGTGACCTGTACACCCCGCCAACTAAGGACCAGATGGCTTTGATGGGTGCCTCAGTGGATGCTGGGTGGAAAGATGATGTCTGGGGACCAAGTACCTATTCTCACTCCCCAAAGCTCAGCCTTTACAGAAGTGCATGGGAATTTAGACATAACCCCAGGGGAGCTGAGGAGACTGAATTGAGATTAAATGTCTCAGAGGGTAAGCTGTATCAGTCGGGATGGCTTCAGACACAAGTAATAGAAAACTCAATTCAAGTTGGTTTAAACAAGATGGAGACTTATTGATTCACTTAACAAGTTGATTGATTCTGGTTGATTTAATCCAATGGCTCTGAAATATTTTTCTTTTGATTCTCTTACCTCTCCCTTCCTCTGGTGCCAGCTGCAGGTACTAAGGGAGTGGAAGCAATTCTGGGTCCCTTATCCATGGCCGACAACATCCAGAAGAAAAGACAACATTTTTCATTTTTTCCTGTCCTTTCTTCTAAGAGATGGAAACATCTTCCAAAAGCCCTTGGAAAACTTGTTTCTTTTTTTAAATGTTTATTTATATATTTATCTTTGAGAGAGAGTTGGGGGGCAGAGAGAGAGAGAGGGAGACAGAGTATCCCAAGCAGGCTCTGCTCTGTCAGCACAGAACCCCCTGTGGGGCTCGAACTCACAAACTGTGAGATCATGACCTGAGCTGAAATCAAGAATAGGACGCTTAACCAACGGACCAACCCAGGTGCCCCTGTTTGTTTCTCATTAGCCCAAGCTGAGCCATGTGCGCATTCCAGAACCAGTCTCCATCATTGAGAGAATAGATTTGACTGAGATTAATCAGGGGTCATCCTCAACTGAAGTCAATTCTCCCAGTTGCATGGCTAGCCCAAACAAGGAGGAATAGAATGGCTATTACAGAACCACCAGAACCACAGTCTTCCCCTGAAGCTGCCCAATAAGCATATACATACTTCATGCCACGTTACAGACCACTTCAGACATCCCTGTGTCTAAATGACATGCACTCGTGCCCTTCTGAAATAGTACCACCTACACTTCATCTAGTTATGTATCCAGTGGCAAATCCAGGATCTCTGGGAGACATGCAGACCTCTCCATCACATCAGTAATGTGCACCTAGATGTAAAAGAAAATGGGTAGGGGGATGAAGTGACCACTTCTGGTTGTGTGAGCTTGGAAAACTCTGACTCTGGTGCCCTCATGTATTAAATGAGAATAATAATGTCTGCTATGCAGGTTGTGAGGCTGGTTTAAATTGAAATCGTGACAAAAATAAACCAAGGAGAGCTGTGTATATTTATATCCCGGCTGCTGATCCATAATAAAGGTGTCACGTTTGCAGCTAATGTGCCAAAGTTCTGCAGCTCAAAGTGATTCCCTTTTGATTAGCAAAAAAAAAAAAAAAAAAAAAAAAATCTCTGCTCTTTTCCCCTGGGACTAACCCTCTTCCTTACCAATTCCTTCTAGGAGGTTGAACACGTTCTGCACATTGTGAGATCCGTTATGCTGGGCTGCAGTCTCACTGCTATGCTGCCCTCTGCTCTTGCCATCCTTCTCTTTGTTGACTGAGGCCACCCTACTGTCCACACCACTGCCTGTGCCATTTCCTTATTCCTCTGACCACAGACCTCTGTGGCTTCTGTCCCTCTCTTTGGCCACAGAAACTTTCCATCTACTTCTTCAGATTAGCTATTTCAAAACCCAAGCTGCTGGCCTCAAGTAATACCCTTCATTCCCTTGCACCACAGCTTCCCCATTTTCAGAATCTCAGAGTGTGGAGGGGGATATGGATGATGGTCATGTGTAGCCTCACTTCCCGCCTGGATTCACAGCATCCTCCAACATCTTGACCCTACTGCCCTCTCCCAGATTTCTTTCACACAGTAATTTATCTTGGGGACCTATTAATGATCTCATTCTCTCTTTCGTTTCCTCCCTCAGTGTTATGTTCTTCATAAAATCCCAGTCCAACAACTGTACATGTTTAAATAACAATAATAAGCCAGGTTCAAGTTCTCTCCTACATAGCCCCTGAGTAGTATGCACACTTGAGTGGGTATCTTTCCTAAAATGCCCTGGTTTACCTAGAGGCCACAGAGAACCTTTGAGAAGAGTCTGGGTCTCAACAGAGCTCCTGCTCTTCCCAGCCAAGAAATGTTACCACACTAGCCGTGTGACTATCAGCAAATCACTTGCTTTCTTTGAGGCTTGATTTCCACATCCCTGTAATGACTAAAGCAGGGCTGAAAGGGGAATATATAGCACTAAATACTCTGCAAAAGTATTTTGCAGAGTATTTTTGCAGAAAAGGGGGAAGGAGAAAGATGGGAAACATATTTTAGTAATAGAAAGATATCCGGGACACATTGCTAAATGGAAAAAGCAAGATGCAATCATGTACATAATAATATGTATACCTTTTGTATATGAAAGAGGGATTAGACTATACATTTATGTGCTTGATTCTGCACAAAGAAACACTAGTAGGATTACATGAAACAACAAAAGTGATCATCCAAAAGTAATACATTAAATGGATCACACATCATGATCAAGTGGAATTTATCCCAAGGATGCAAGGATGGTTCAACATCCACAAATCAGGCAGTGATATAAATCACATTAACAAAATGAAGCATAGAAATCGCATGATCATTTTAGCAGATGCAGACAAACCACTTGACAAAATTCAACATCCATTTATGATAAAAATTCTCAACAAAGCTGGTATGGAGAGCGCATACATTAACATAATAGAGGCCATATGTGACAAGTCCACAACAAACATACTCAGTAGTGAAAAGCTAAAAAAAAACCTTTTCTTCAAAGGTCAGGAACAAGACAAGGATGCCTCTCTCACTTGCTTTACTCAACATAGTATTGGAAGTCTTGCCAGAGCAATTAGACAAGAAGAAGGAATAAAAGGCTTCCAAACTGGAAAGGAAGAAGTATAACTGTCACTATTTGCAGATGACATGATACTATATAGAGAAGACCCTAAAGACATCATCAAAAAACCATTAGAACTAATAGATGGATTCAGTAACATTGCAGTATACCGAATCAATACGCAAAAATCTGTTGTATTTCTATACACTAATAATAAGCTATCAGAAAGAGAGATTAAGAAAACAGTCTCATTTACAATTGCATACAAAAGAATAAAATACTTAGAAATAAATTTAAACCAAGAAGGTGAAGGACCTGTATACTGAAAACTAATGATATTAATGAAAGAAATTTAAGAGACATATATAAGTAGAAAGATATCCATATCCATGGATTGGGAGAATCAATATTCCTAAATTGTCTATACCACTCAAAAACAGTCTACAGATTCAATGAAATCTCTACCAAAACCCTAATGGCCTTTCTTACAGAAATAGAACAAATAACCTTAAATTTTGTATGAAATCACAAAAGATCCTAAACAGCCAAAGCAATTGAGAAGTAAGGCTGGAGGCAACACACTACTTGATTGCAAACAATATTACAAAACTACAGTAACTAAATCAGTTTGGTATTGGTATAAAAACAGACATGTATATCTATGGAACAAACCAGAAAGCCCAGAAATAAACTCACATATATAGGGTCAACACACTTACAAAAAAGGAGCCAAGAATGTACAATGGAGAAAGAACAGTGTCTTCAACAACAAACGGTGTAGGGAAAAGTGGAGAGCCACATGCAAAGAATGAAAATGGACCCCTGTTTCACACCATACATAGAAATTAAAGTGGATTACAGATTTGAATGTTAGACCTGAAATCATAAAGATCCTAGGAGAAAACAGGTGGTAAGCTCTTTGACATGGGTCTTGGTGATGATTTTTTTTTTTTTTTTTTTTTTTTTTTTTTACTGTCAAGTTAGCTAACATAGAGTATAGTCTTGGCTTCAGGAGTAGATTCCCGTGATTCATCACTTACAACACCCAGTGCTCATCCCAAAAAGTGCCCTCCTCAATGCCTATCACCCATTTAACCCACCCTCTAACTCCCCACCCCATCAATCCTCAGCTTGTTCTCTGTATTTAAGAGTCTCTTATGGTTTTCCTCCCTTTCTGTTTGTATCTTATTTTTCCTTCCCTTCCCCTGTGGTCATCTGTTAAGTTTCTCGAGTTCCACAGATGAGTGAAAACATATGATATCTGTCTTTCTCTGACTTACTTCACTTAGCATAATACCCTCCAGTTCCATCCACATCGTCGCAAATGGCAAGATTTCATTCGTTTTCATTGGTGATTTTTTTATCCTGACATCAAAAGCAAAAGCAAAAATAAGTAAGTGGGACTAAAGTAAATTCAAACTCTTCTGTGCAGCAAAGGAAACCATCAACGAAATAAAAGGCAACCTAACAAATGGGAGAAAATATTTGCAAACTATATATCCAATAAGGTGCTGATGTCTAAAATATATAAAGAATTCACGCAACTCAATAGCAAAAATACAATCAAATTTTTAAAAGTGGGCGGGAGATCTGAATGGACATTTTTCCAAAGAAGATATACAGATGCCCAACATGAAAAGATGCTCAATATCACTAATCATCAGAGAAATGCAAATCGAAACCACATTGAGAGATCACCTCACACCTGTTAGAATAGCTATCCTCAAAAACACAAGAAATAACAGGTGTTGGTGAGGTTGTGGAGAAAAAGAACCTTTGTGCACTGTTGGTGGGAATGTAAATTGGTGCTGTCACTATGGACAACACTATGGAGTCAAAAGTGAAATTACCCAGGCCGCCTGGGTGGCTCAGTCGGTCAAGCATCTGACTTCGGCTCTGGTTATGATCTCATGGTTCATGGGTTCAAGCCCGGCATCAGGCTCTATGCTTTGTATTCTGTGTGTGTCTCTCTCTCTGCCCCTCCCCCACTCACTCCCTGTCTCTCTTTCTCAAAAATAAACAATAAGACATTAAAAAAAATGTTTTAATGGAATTACCTTATGATCCAGCAATCACACTTCTCGATATTTATCTGAAGAAAACAAAAACACTCACTCAAAAAAGATAGATGTATCCCCATGTTCAATGCAACATTACTCACAATGGCCAAGATGTGGAAACAACTTAAGTGTCTGTCGATGGATAAACAGATAAAGAAATGTGGTATTTACGTAAATGGAATATTATTCGGTCTTTGAAAAATGAATTCTTGCCATTTACAACAATATGGATGGACTCTGCGGGCACTGTGCTACGTGACATAAGTCAGACAGAGAAAAAACAAATACCATATAACCTCTTTTGTATGTGGAACCTAAAACAAACCAGAACCAAATTCATAGATACAGAGAACAGATCGGTGCCTGCCAGAGACGGGGCTGGGGTGGGACAAATGGGTGAAGGGGGTCAAAAGGTAAAAAAGAAAAGTGGTTGCCTATGGGATTTGGCAGAAGATGGGCAGGGGGATGGGGTAGATGAGAACAGGGTGGGAATAAGATTTCTCCATGCATACTTTGTTATATTGTCCTGGTTTTTTGAACCTTATGTCACCCATTCAAAATAACAAATTTTTTTTCCTTTTCAAATTTTTGTTTAAATTCCTGTTAGTTAACATACAGTGTAATATTAGTTTCAGCAAAACATTTTTGTCTTAAAAAATGGAAAGCATAAAAATAAAAAGATACACAGTTGGCCCATAATCTTACCATCAGAGAATCTCTGTTGACGTTAAAAAACAAAACAAAAACAATAATACACACAATCCACGATGTTTGAGAATTCCCAGTTTTATATACAGAGGTATAAAATTGAAAAGTAAATCTCCCTTTTTCTGTTTTCCCAAAGGTAGCCCCTGTGAACAGTTCCTTGGGTTTCTTTCCAGAAGTTTACCCATTTATAGAATTTATCCTGGCATACTGTTTCTTGTCTGCTTCGTGAACCGTATGTCTTGACCCCGTCAGTACATGCACAGAGCTTGTATTTTATGGTATTTGCTGTAATATAGATAATTATTTTCCTACTGATGGACATTTTAGGTTGTTTCTAGTTGTTTCTCCCCCCTCCCTCCCCACCCCCCCACCCCCATTACCAGTAATGTGCTAATGAGCTGTCTTGTTTAAACATCCTGAGGGTGCCTCAATGGCTCAGTTGGTTGAGCACAAACCCTTGATTTCCGCTCAGGTGATGATCCCAGGATTATGGGATCCATCCCCGAGTCTGGTTCTGCACTGAGCAGAGCATGGAGCCTGCATAAGATTCTCTCTCTCTCTCTTCCTCTGCCCCTCTCCCCTGCTTGCATGCTCTTTCTCTCTCTAAAACAAAACAAAAATCCTGAGATAGCAAATACATTTTGAACTTAGATGAAGTAAGAATGATGAATTTTGAATCTTCTGTAGAATACAATACTTTCCCATGATGCTGCATTACTTTTCTCCAAATATTTAACAATATTTGTGTCAGGAGAGGGACTGGGGAGAGATCTCCAAACCCCACCCAACAACAGAGGCCGTCAAGGGAGGGTTGTGCTGGAATGGAAAGTTGCCTTTTTTTTTTTTTTTTTTAAGTTATTTATTTATTTATTTTGAGAAAGGGAGGGAGAGAGCACCAGTGCGAGCGGGGGTGGGGCAGAGAGAGAGGGAGAGAGAGAATCCCAAGCGGGCTCCCAGCTGTCAGCACAGAGTGCTGGATGCGGGGCTTGAGCCCAGGAACCTGGAGATCAGGACTTGAGCGGAAATCAAGAGTCGGAGGCTTAACCCACTCAGCTGAGCCACCCAGGCGCCCAGGAAAGTTGCTTTTGAATGCCAGCTGGTCTCTAATTGCCGTTAGTCCAGAACCAGACTGGGACACCGCTCTCCCTGTCCTTACCCAGAGCTCTTTCTTCTGAGGAGCCTGCCCTCTAGTCAGTCTCCTGGGTACCCCAACTCCCGATCGAAGCTTGCACTTTTCCCGTCTCACTATGGCTCTTTCGGCCCTCTACTGGATGGTGCGAAGGGAGCCTCGAATCTGCGCCTCAGGGTCTGGCGCCCTCTGCTGGCATAGAGGATTCACCACAATTGGCAAAGGACGGTCAAACGTGCACCTTGGCTTAGAGCTCATTCATTCCCAGCCCCCACTGTCATATGGGGAAACCGAAGCAGCAAGTGGGGAGGCGATTGGCTCAAGGACACAAAGCAAACCAGCTCCTAGGACCAGAACTTATGCCTCCTGACCCATCTTCCAGCACTGTTTCCAGCACACCGTTGTTGGAAGGAATGAAGACATAGGAGATGCCAGACTGGACTCCAAGACTGGGAGAGTCCACCGGCCACACATCCCTGGCAGCTCTAAGGAACTCTCATCAGGGGAGGGAACCCTCTGCTCAGCTTGCCCTCCGCTGTGTTCTGAGGCAGTGACCCTCCTGCCCTCTCTGGGACATGTCATTATTCCCCCTCAAAGCACGGAGTAGATTTAATAAAGCCCAAGGTATAGACTGTGCTTCCCCGTACACCATTATTTGTAGGCCCTTTCGTGGATTTTGCCATATCCACAGATCACCTAGACTATACTTTTACTTAATACTTTTCTTTGAATTGCCTCATCTTAAACTTAAAAGGACATACATCACCCTTCCTGCGGATGACGATCCATAGATACCTCTGGTTCCCTAGGAATTGTCTTCGAGTCTTTGCTGTCTTCATTGACTGCAAGCAGTCCTGATCTTCAACCTGAATTCTTTATTTAGAAAGTAACCATTAGGGGCACCTGGGTGCTCAGTCGGTTGAGTGTCCGGCTTCTGCTCAGGTCACGATCTCACTGTTTGTGAGTTCGAGCCCCGCATCGGGCTCTCTGCTGTCAGCGCGGAGCCTGCTTCGGATCCTCAGTCTCTCTCTGCCCCTCCCGTGCTTGCACGCTCTCTCTTTCCCAAAAATAAATAAATAAATAAATAAACAAACAAGTCAGTTTTTAAAAATTAAAAAAAAAATAAAAACCATTACTAACAAGTGAATGAGAGCTCGGTTTATTTCAGGTACTGACTTCTGTGTCTTCACTATATTATTGAATCCTCATTACATCTCTATGGGGTGGGTATTCTTTTTAAGAAAACTTTTTGATGTTTATTTTTTATTTTTGAAAGAGAGAGAGAGAGCAGGGGAGGGGCAGAGAGAGAGAGAGAGGGAGAGAGACAGAACCCAAAGCAAGCTCCAGGCTCTGAACACAGAACCCCATGCAGGGCTCGAACTTACAGACCGTGAGATCACAACCTCAGCTGAGGTCAGACGCTTAACCGACTGAGCCACCCATGTGCTCCAGTGGGTATTCTTATCTCAGGGGAAGGTGAGGCACAGGCAGGATCATTAGTTGCCCAACAGCTGGCAGATGGCTGAGCTGAATTTGATCACAGTCTTTCTAAAGCCAACCGATGTGACCTTGTTGTCTTTTGAAATTAAAAGTAAAATGATGCAAAGCTATAGTGAAAAGATGATGACAGGAGGGACTCCGAATGCAGGGGAGGCAGACAGAGGACATGAGAGGGCAGTGGGCGGGGCCATGTTGTGACGGGGCAAAGTATGGTATCCTGGCTTATAGGCATAGGGGGCATCAGAGGACCTGTGTGGTGTAAATCCAAGGGGGTGGGGGCAGAGGGAGGAGATGCAAGTAGCTAAGAGGGGCATTCCAGGTTCTATCTTCCTGATGTCCTAGGGAATGCCATTGACCCTGTTAGATATCCTGTGGCCCCTTCTGATCACTTACGAGTCATTCAGTAACATTTTCTCCATGGGAACCCCTTTCAATGGGCAACGGTGCTGGGCCGCGGTGGGCTGGGTGGAAACAGGCGGCAGTAAGGTGCAGCAGAAGCACAATCTGGACTCCCTCCTCTACCACTCGATGGCTATGATCTTGGCCTCAGTTTCCCCATCTGCCGAATGTCCCTCTAGTAAACACAGAGATGCACCACCCAGGTTTCCTTTCACAGAAGGAGCTGCTGCCCACCCATGAGGAGTGGGGTCAACAGACAGTGTCTGGCTGTCAGCTCCTTCACGGTCAGCTGCAGAGAACGTACTCTTCCTTTCCCGGGGCTGCGCGCATATCTGGTGACCAAGTGAGATAGGGGTATCAGGGCCTGGCCATTTCAAGCCATGAGGGACACTCTAGTGGCAAAACTCCCCCCAGAGCAGGCAGTGCCTGTGCTGATGGAGGCTTAGCTGAGCCTCATCACAGCCCCACTCCTCCCTCTGCCCAATCCTGCTTCAGCCTCCTTCATTTTTCAAAAACACCCTTTGCATCCCAAAAGCCATCTTGGCATCTGGAAGACCCAATCTGTGACATACTTATTTTACATGCCCAGGACAAAGGAGGCATGATGCTAGGTTTGATGAAATGATGCTAGATATGAATCCAAATCCAGGACCTCCTTCCTGGCCAGTCCTAGATCCATTTTGGGTAGAGGCATGGAAGGCAGTAGGAAGGTCAGGCTGTGGGGTTCAATGCCAGCCTCAAGGCATGATCTGGCCCTTATGGAATCAGGGCAAATGACTTAAAGACATAAGGGCTGAAGGGCAATCGAGAGAAGCTTCTTGAAAGAATGGCACTGAGGAAGATGGCTGGTATTTCAAGCATGACATCATTTTCGTTTAGTGGCTTCACAGACATTTACTGAACATATATTATATACAAGATCCTGTGCTAGCAGGTGGAAAATTTGGGGGGAAAGCTTCAGGGAAGGTCTCTGACCTTGATTGTCCCAAGGGGCATTCCCCAGCCCCATGAGCTTTGGACATCTTCCTAACCAGTTCCCTCCTTATTTGATTTCTTTTCATTGAATAGCTGAAGTCTCTATAAGAAAAAAAAAAAAAAGTTTCTGTGGTGCCTGGCATGGCTCAGTCAGTTAAGTATCCAACTCTTGGTTTTGGTTCAGGTCATGACCTCATGGTTTCATGAGTTCAAGCCCCACGTTGGGCTCTGAGCTGACAGCGCGGAGCCTGCCTGGGATTCTCTCTCTCTCTCTCTCTCTCTCTCTCTCTCTCTCTCTCTCTCTCCCCCTGCCCCTCCCCCACTCATGCAATCTCTCAAAATAAACTTAAAACAACGACAAAAACAAAAACTGAAAACAAGCTTCCACCAGAGAGCCAATACATAAGCGAAATAACTCAAAATGCTTCTTCGCCGTTGAATAAAATCAACTAATCATAAGACTTTTAATTCTCTTCTGATCCTTATAGCTGCGTGAACTGTTTCTACTTTGTAGTCTTTGTAAATGAAAATAACAGTTCGGGTGCTCTTTTTGTAATTCAGCATTATTTTGTAGACTGTTTCTTGTGTCAATGACACGAACATTTTTGTCAGTTTAATGCCTGAACAATATTTATAGTGTGGCCAACATACCCCACAGCTAGCTAGGCATTGCATAAGCCTTGGGGTCTCCACTAACATGGAAAAGGCAGCTGTTTTTGCATGCATAGTTTCTTTGTTTTTCTCTTAAGTAAACTACACTGGGTATTAGTCCACAGTGACATCACACAAGGGATATGATCAGTGTTGAAGCATGCTCTCCAGAAAACTCGGAAATTATATCTTCGAAAATTTTATTGTTAACTTAACAGGTTGGTGTTCATCCTGGTTTGCATTTTTATTTTCTTTTAGTATTTTTATTTATTTTTTTTTCAACGTTTATTTATTTTTGGGACAGAGAGAGACAGAGCATGAACGGGGGAGGGACAGAGAGAGAGGGAGACACAGAATCGGAAACAGGCTCCAGGCTCTGAGCCATCAGCCCAGAGCCTGACGCGGGGCTCGAACTCACGGACCGTGAGATCGTGACCTGGCTGAAGTCGGACGCTTAACCGACTGCGCCACCCAGGCGCCCCAATATTTTTATTTATTTTTGAGACAGAGAGAGAGAGAGAGAGAGAGAGAGAGAGAGAGAGAGACAGAGACAGAGCATGAACAGGGGAGGGGCAGAGAGACAGGGGAGGGGCAGAGAGAGAGGGAGACACAGAATCCAAAGCAGGCTCTGAGCTGCCGGCACATAGCCTGACGCAGGTCTCGAACTCACGGACCACGAGATCATGACCTGGGCCGAAGTCGGAAGCCCAACCGACTGAGCCACCCAGGCGCCCCTCTGGTTCGCATTTTTAATCTGCATGTCTCTACTACACAGACCTTCCAGAAAGCATTTGCTCCTGAGGGACAGTGTGTTATCTTGCCAGGAGGTGGCGCTGTGACCCTGTCCTTAGGCACCGTGGTATTAGTGGTTGGCCGGGGAGTGGGCCGTGTGCATGCATCAGCAGAGAGGATGTTAAGAAATCCCCTGGTCTCCCCTGGAGCCCCAGTTCCCCACCTGAGTTCAGAGACCTGGTTTTTGGTGAGGCGGTGACACCTCACGTGCTGGGGCTGCTATGCCCGGCCCTGCAGTGTACCTTCCGTGCTTTCAAAGTTCAAAAGAACCCAAGTTTATGAAGGGTTCACAGCAGGCCAGATGGTTCACACCCTGCAAAACCAAACAAAAACAAACCAAAAAAAAAAACACCTCATAAGCAAGTGGAGGAAAAATATACAGACAAAATCAACTCTAAGTGCAGTGCTTCCTATAAAAAAGGTTCAAAGTGCTATGAGTTAATGAGAATTGGAGAGGCCACCTTCCACAGTGTGTGGATAGGTGTGTGGGATCCGGGAGGAAAGGCACAGCTGGGCCTGCTGGGGCGGGGAGGCGGGGGAGCAGAGTGTGGAGGAGGCCGGGGTTTGGGGCCTGACCAAGAGCCACAGTAAGCCTGGAGCTCTGGTGGAGACGAAAAGGAAGGTGAGGCGGGGAGCCCGCAAAGAGACAAACCGTGGTGGGACCTGAATGCCAAGCTAAGGAGTCCGGACTTGATTCGGGAGGTGAAGTTATGCACGTTTTTACAGCAAGAAAATGGCAAGGTCGTATTTGTGCTTTGGCAAAATCAGCCTGAGGTTGAGCTGATTCAGTGGTTTTCCTTCCGTGTTCTATGGACACATTTTCCTCCTCATCTCACTGACAGCTCAGAAATGGTTGCAACCATTGTCCCCTTCCCTCATCTGGTGGTGCTCTTTCCTCGGCTTCCATGAAACCACGATGCTTTTTCCTCTTACATTCTGGAGGCCCTCCTCATTCTCCTCTGCAGCCTCTTCCCCCTTCATCTGGCCGTTAAATACTCACGGGGGCTCCTCTCCCTCTGTATTGTCTCCTGGGAGATCCTGGCCCTGTGCTTGGCTTAATTACACCCTGCACCAGGATGACTCAGCCCAGGCCTCCCCTCTGAGCTCCAGAGCCATATATCCAACTGCCTACTCCCGACAGGGAATGTTTTGGAAGCGTCTTTAACCCAGGTCCCAAACTCCCACCCAACCTTGCCTAATGCTGGCCTTCTTCCGGTGTTCTTTAGCTGAGCGGACCCACCACCATTCATACGGCCAGGCCAGGGAAACATCTCAGAGGCACCCTTGACGCCTCCCTCTTCCTCGTCCCCTTTTCCAGCCTCTCCCCAAGCCCACTTGACCCTACTTTCTTGACACTGACCAGAACTGTCCACTCTTTTTTATCACCCCTGCCATTTACCCTGGCTTTTCCCCCTGGCCACTGCAGGGCCCCTGAGCTGGCCTTCTGACTTCTGCTCGGGCTCCCCTGCCAACCCCCCTCCACACCACGACCATCTCTTCAAAATGTAGAACTGGCCATGCCACTCACTGTCCCGGGGAAATCTCTACAGTGGCTTCCTGCAAAGGCCCAAGGGAGTGGTTTTCTTCTTCGCCCTTTCTTTTCTTAAGCCCTTAACCCTGTTAAGATCGTGGATACAGAAAAGAGCATAGAACAAATGTACAATTGAACACCCTGAAACCAACTGCCATGAAGGGAGACAGAACGTTGCCAGACATCCCATTCCGTGTGCTCCTCAAAGTAGAACGACCACCTCCCCCCACCCCTGAGCAACTACCTAGCCTGACTTCTATGGTAAGCGTTTACTTATTTCTGTCATCTGACCACGTGTCACTAACTACTGTAGTTCAACTTTGCCTGTTTGGCTTTTTGTTTATATGTTAGTTCTCCTTTAATCTAGAGACCACCCCTCCCCCAATCTCTTTTTCTTCCCTCTTGCAATGTATTTGTCTTGTAGAATTCCCATTGCGTTTAAAATTAGAAAAACATTCCCTTCCATGCTTGTAAGGCTTTACTTGGTTTGATCCCCCTAAATCTCTCTAGCCTCATCTCCCACCAGGCTGCTTTTCACTCTCTTTCAACCCATGCCAACCTTGATTCAGTGCCCCCACGCCTTCTCCATCCCCCTGCAGGGCCTTTACCAAGGCTGTTCCTTCAGCTTGAAATGCTCTTCCTTCTCTTGTGTCTCCCGGTTAACCCCACCTTATTTTTGTATCTCAGTGGGAGCATTCTCTCCTTATGACTTGGCCAATCCCCACCACCAGAGCCTCACAGCCCTTCCCTACTCCTCAACAACACAGGTCAAGGTTGCGTTTTTCCATTTGTTTGTAAGATGATATGATTAATCACCACGAGTTCCTTGAGGTCTGCTTTTCTTCACCATTGTTTCTCCGCTACGTAGCTGGGTGCCTGGCACCTAGTAGGTGTTCAATTAAAAATGTGCTGGCTACTGCCCAGGGATAGCCAGCAGATACCAGGACGATTAGGAGAGACACCGAGACTGAAACATCCTGATTCCCTCAGAGGTGGGACCTGAAGCAGTGTGGAGAGGGGGTGTCTCCTGGAGAAGAATGGAGAGGAGGGTGGAGGCTCCCCTCAGAATACCTGAGGCCATGCCAGGGTCCTTCTGCCCACCCCCAGGCCCTAATGCAGGAGCCAGGTCTGGACTGGGATGGCCAGAGAGGCTCCTGGGTCTGACCACTCCCACCCGGGGCCACTGGGGCTGAGCTAAGTGGAAACAAATGTTCCCTGGATTTCCTAGCCCAGTCCTGGTGGGCAAGCAGCCCCTCCCTCTCAGCCCCTGCTCCCCTTCCCCTCCTCAGAGCCCCTTCCCAACCCCCTCCAGTTCCTTCTCCCTTTGACTGATGGGGTGATTGAAAGGTTGGGGCATAGGTAAGGGTGAGAGATACGGAAGATGTGGGAGCAGGTGGGCCCTGTGGGGAACTGGAGCCTGGGGTCACCTTGGACAAAGGCCCAGAGGGGGTCTCAGGAAACTAGGTCTGCAAGGCAGGGATTCAAAGAGCTAATGCTGGGAATCAGGGATCCAAGCTCCCACCCTGGGCTGGAAAGTCGCACCATCCTAACTTCAGGTGGGCTGGAAAAGCTGGGGTAGGGCCATGTGGGGGCTTGGAAGGGAGAAGAAAGTGACCCTTTTTATTTCTCCTTCCCTCCATCTCTTTAGAGAGGAGGGCTAGCCTTTCCTCTCTATATTCTCCAGGGACCTAGACACCCAGGGCCCTTAGGAATTCTCAAGTCCTGTCACCACCCTAAAGAAATGGCAGTTGGGTCCCCTTGCTGGGGAAGAGGGAGGGCAATGCAGAGGGAGGGAGAGAGGGAGGTCCCTGGGAGGGGAAAGGTCACAGGCCCAAATTCCTGGGCTCCTGCAGCTTCAGTCATTCTGAGAAACAAAGGGGCAGAGAAAGTGATTTAGAGACAGACACAAATGGAAACCAAATTCTGGAGATGGGAGAGACACACGGAAAAGACACACGGAAAGATGGGGAGAGAGGATCTAACAGACAGAGAGCTCTGCTTTCCCTGCAGCGACTCTGATGTTATCTGTCTCCAGCTGCCTCTCTCCCCCTCCCCAGTCCCCACCTCTGCCCCTCCTCCCGCTCCCACTCCGCAGCCAGACATCCTTGTGCTCCTTCCGCCTCTCTCTTTTGCATCAGGGCCTAGATGTGGAGTTAAAAGGTTTTCAGGACTGAAGGCAGAGCCACGGAGGAAGAGGTGGAGGGGGCCCAGTGCCCAGAGGACAGGCAGAGGGGGATCAGAGAGGCACCACCCCCCTCCATGCTGCCCCCTTCTGGGCTGCTGTGTTCCCATTCCGGTCTCCTGTGAACGTTCCTCCACATTCATGCGTGTGCAGAGGTGGGGGAGGGGGGAGGGGGGAGATGGGGTTGCATGTGCATGTAATCTCCAGAGAGGCAGGCATGTGTCTCAGTCTGAGTCAGCCCATCTGTGTGTCCATCTGTACCTGTAAGTGAAAGTTACCCAACACTGTCGAAGGGAGGCAAGGGTGTCCTGTGGTGTCTGTGGGTTATCTGGACGCCTGTGCCCAGCTGTGGGTATGTGCGAGTGTGCACGTGTGTGTGCATGCATCTTGATCTGTCTTTGTGTACTTCTGTCTCTATCCCCAGCCCTGCTCCATGAAAAGTTTTCTAAGCTAATAGTGGGGGACTGAAGCCTCAGGAGCATCTGAACTCATCTCTCTAAAGGTTCGGAGGCCATAAGAGCATTTGCTCTGGTTCTGCCCATATGCCAGCCAACCCCTAGAGGGGGGTGCAGAGAAGGCAAAAGAGAGTGAGCAGAGACACAGTGGCCCTGGGAGCCGAGGATTGCCCATCACAGACTCCAGCAGACCCCTTCTCTGCCCCAGTGCTTTTGCAGGCACTACTGGGCCAATAGATTCTGCAATGGGACTCTGGGTGTGTGTGGGGGGGGGGGGGTTGTGGGGAGATGAGGGCTTAGGGAATCCAGGGATGGCCAAATATTCTGTACGATCTGGCCAGAGAGAGTGCTGCAGGAGGGGTGGGGCGATCTGTGTGTGTTTGTAGGAAAGGTGGGGGGTGGGGGCAGAAAGGCCGCCTGCGGGGGAGAAGGCTTCTTGGCAAACGCCCCAGTTTCCTGCGCTGATCCCTGCTCCCTGCCACTGCTCCCAATTCTGTTGTTTCAATAACATCATTTTTATCCACCCCACAGAGAGACTGTGTCTTAGGAGAGGGAGGCGAGGGGCAGGGCTAGGACATGAGGGGGTGGTAATGGAAAGAGGCTGGGGTCTGGAGACAGCAGGGACTAGATTTGGGGCGCTCCCTCCTCAGGCAGAGGCAGGGCGGTCCCAGAGCCCTGGTCCCCTGATGACAAAGACAAATACATTAAAATTCTTGCCTCGGAGAAGAATGCAGGATAGGGAGAGCATTTCATAATCTGCAATAACAGTAGCTGGGTGGGGGCAGGGGTGGGTAGGGGACTTAGAACCCAGGCAGTGATTCCCAGGGGTCTGGTCACTGGCCACCTGCAGCCTTTAGGAACCCTCAGAGCTCTCCAGATGCCTGTTTAGCACCATCTGGCCTGAGTGTGTGCCCAATCTGGGTATGTCTTTGAGTGTATAGTGTCCACAGTTGGCATTGCCCTGGAAAAACAGCAACTGTGTACAAAATTAATAGGTGCAGGGGCCATGGGCGGCAGCTGGATGCTATTAAAGGCTAAAATGGGAGGGGGCAACATTTGGGCCTTGTGCCCCTCACTCTCCCTCAGCCACTAGGGGCCCTACCTCTTCTCTAGAGTGCCCCAGCCACCACCACCACCACCCCCACCACCACCACCAAAATTCTCTGTACCCAGTACAGGGAATTAGATTGACACAGCTTGGACACCACAGCCATGGAGTTGGGTTTGCAGCAAACCTAAGGAAGCAAAACTTCCCTTTGCGCCTAGGGCAATGTTTCTCCATTTCGGTTCTCCACTGGCTCCTCTGGCCTTCCCCAGATCTGCCTCCTCTCCGGGGTTAGGCATCTATGGTCTTCTGTCGCATCCCCTTAGTCCCTCAGCTTCGTCTCTATCCACTTGTCCTCACTCTCTTGGGGACTCAATCTTGCCTTGTCTCTGCTCACCAAGGATGTTTATCTCTTTAGGCAGTGGCTTCCCTCCCTCCCAGAGTTCAGGTGCTATCTCCATCCTAAAAGACCAGGAGCTTTCCTCTGAGTGCCTGAAGTTTCTACCACTAGGGAGACACCACCCCCCCCCCCCCCAACGGTTGATGCCACTCTAGCTGGTGGTGACAGGGAGACTGGCCCTTGCTGAGGAATGTCCTGCACCACCTGTCCTTCGGCACTCCTGGGGCACGCGGGGGCGGAGCAGGGACTGCAGCCACAGCCAGTACGCTAGGCTTGATGAATGGAGCTGTCCCTCCTCCCCACGGAGCCTTTGATCTCCCCCCCCCCCACCTGGGGGGTGGCAGGGGCATCAAAGACATTTTTGTGGCATTAGAGAATCAGATAAACGCCATCTCACCTGCAGCTGGCTCTTCCACCCCTTCTGGCCCGGGCCAAGTTGGGGAAGCCACGAGAGGCAGGCACCCGCGGACACGCGAGGCCCGGCTGCCCCGAGTTCTGCCTCCACTAATCTCTCGCAAGACTGCAACCTCAGCTCTATCGCTCGCTTACACGTGCGAGCGCTTGAGCGCAGGCCATCAAGAGGTTCCTCTTGCTGTCTAATCTCCCCTTCGCAGCCCTCCACCCCCCTCCCCGAACGCGGGCTCGAAGAGGCGGGGTGGCTGGGGGAGCGAGAGCTGAGGCCTGGGGCTTCCTCCTTTCCTGGGGAAAGGCTGAGAAAGGGGCGTGCGGCGCGGAGGTGGGGCCGGTAAGGGGTGACCCCTCCAGAGTCCGCCCGGCAGACGGTAGAGTTCGACACCCCTTCCCGGAGCACCCAGCGCCCCAGGCAGACTTCCTCTCCCGGCCCTCTCACCAGCATCTCCCTCCGAACCACCGCCCCCACCCCCCCAACTCCCTCATTCCTGGGAAGTTTTCTCTCTTTACAGTCAACAAACCTGTCAAACGTCTCCCTTCCAGCCCGTCCCCCATTCCCCAGCTCCTCTTCACCCCCCCTTACCCCTCTCCACCCTACTTCCCCGCCCCTCGTTGCCCCCGACTCTGGGAGGCGGAGGGGTCTCCCAGTCCGAGAGAGGCAAAGCGAAGGGGCGAGGCAGGCGGGTCCCGCAGCCACCGGCGCGCTCGGGCCCCGCCCCGGGACCTCGCACCCGCCCTCCGCGGAGCTCCGCGCCTCCAGCCCCGGGGCGCACGGCTCCCTCCCGAGAGTCCCGCCGCCTGACTGTCGCAACTGCCACCCCACGGCCCCCCTGGCCCCCGCCCCTGCCCGGGCCCGGCTCCCCTCCCACCCCCGCCCCCGGCTCTGATTTCTTCTCCCGAGCGAGCTCGGCGGGAGACACAGGCGCTGGCTGCCCCGTCCGCTCTCCGCCTCCGCCGCGCCCTCCTCGCCCGCGATGGGCCCCCCCGCCGCCGCCGGAGCCATCGCCTCCCGGCCGCCGCCGCCGCCGTAGCCGCGCTCGCCCTGAAGCCCGCGCCGCCGCGCGCACCGGCTGGCCCCGCAGCCTCGCCCGCTGACCGCACCGGCCCGCGGTAGAGCGCTCACGATGCTGCCGCCCGCGCCCTCCCTCCTCGGGCTGCTGCTGCTGCTGCTCCTGTGTCCCGCGCACGTCGGCGGACTGTGGTGGTGAGTGCTGTGTCGGGCTGGCTGTCCCCGTGTGGCTCCTGAAGCTCAAGGGTGGGGACTTCGGGACTGACTGGCGGGGAGGGGTGGCGGGTGGCTCAGAAACGCGGTCCCGCTGCCTCTGGGCAGTACCTGCGAGCGAGCGGGAACCCAGCCCTAGGGCAGCTGGGGAGGTGCCGGGAGGTGCGTGCCGCTCTCCTGCCAGACACCGACTGGGCCACTTCTAAACTGCCATTCAGATGTTCCTAAACCCACACCCCGCACATTCTATTGTATTTCCTCCTACCTTGTGCCACACACCCTCCCCACTCTCTTTCAACCCCCTCCGGTTATGCGCTCAATCCAGGTCCTCAAGGAACTGGCACGCGGGTAGGAAAGAGCTACCGGGTAGACAGCGGGAGGATCTGCAGTGAGAGATCCAAAGAAAAGAGTGTGTGAGGAGGGCCCTGGATTTAGGGGAGGAGGACTGGATTTGTGGGAAGGAGAAGAACAAGGTGGTAAGCCACAAAGCAAGGAAGGTCCAACAGCTGTCTCTTCCCCGCCTTACTTTGCTCAACAACCCACCAGCTTCTCGCTGAGAAGCTGAGTGCTACTTCAAAGTGGATGGTAGTGGCGGGGAAAAAACGTAAAGGGAAACTGAGTCAGGACCGCGGTTTTCTCTACATCCTTCCCCCAGAGCAAAGAAGAGGAGGAAAGACAGGAAAGGGACCTAGGCTCCGACCCTTCCAGATGTGGGGGGTCAGAAATGAAAAAAATGCAGCTCGGGAGGTACTGAGAATCGTGAAGGGTCGTGGTGGAAGAGAGGGAGGCCTGGCCAGCCAGGAGATGGGGACGTCTTCCCAGACCTGGTCTCCAGACCGGGCCCTAGCTAGAGCAGACACCTACGCAGCTAAGGTCGCGGGAACTTTGAGCCTTGGGGATGGACAGCAACTGGAAAGGTGGGTGCCGGGTCGAGACCTCTCAGAGATCCGGATCCCGGAGACTTTCTTTTCCTTCCTAGTCTCTCTGGAGCTGCAAAGACCCGCCTGGAATAGATCAGAGTTTAGAGAGGAGGGACTTGGACAATACCGCTGATGCGTCAGCCAATCCTAAGAAAGCAGGGTCTGGTCTATTTGCATAGGGCCATGTCATTGGCTGGATTCCCTATCCTCCGCTCCTCTTCCACCCTCCCCCCCCCCCCCCCATTTGGATGGAGGGGTGGGGCAGGCAGATCCTTCTCCCCCCGGGAGATAGAGAGCTGGATGCCCACACAGGGAGCTGCTGGCTGCTATCCCTCTTTCGTGATGCGGGAGAGATGTCCCTTGGGGGTGTCAGTGAGGGAGCAAATCGAGGATGACCCAGGTCCCGGCCAGGGAACATGCGTCCTTCGATCCTGGCTTGGTATAATGCTGTGTCAGTTTTGAAATAGACAGACCTGAGATCTAATCTCGGCCGACAATAAGTCTGTGACCTTGGGCAACTCACTTCTCCCCGCGCCTCAACGTCTCAACTTTAAAACTGGGAAACAGTCCCCCTACCTGGTAAGCGAGATAGGAAGATTAGATGGGAGGATCTACAAAATGATTTGACACTGGGAGGTGCTCCATCCATAAGTGTAAGTCTCCTCCTCCACGCTGCGGGTTTTCCAGCTAGAGTTTGTAGGGGTGAAAAGGATTAATTTAAATTTAAAATTCCAAGAGTCCCAAGCAAAACTTCGTAAAAGAATCTCTGTCTTGTTTCCCAGACACACATTTCTAATTTTGCCCTTTCTCAAGGTATGGGGTCAGAGGTCTCTCCCAGATGGTAGCCACCCTCCCGCCTCTCCTTTTCCATTTATCCAGCTCATTCTCATCCTTCCAGTTAGAACAGCACATCTTCCACGACACTGTCTTTTTGTCTTTCCTCCCTTGCCTTCTGTGTGTTCCTACTGCACCCCATGCATGGGACAACCATGCCAGTTACTGCGTTTTACTGACAACCATCCCCTCTGTGGTCTCTCTTCCCTGCTCTGGGAAGTCAGATCCTTTGTCTTTGGGCCCTGGAGGCTAAAGGTGCTGGGGAAGTATTGTGGAATGTTGCTGAATTGGTTGATTCACCTTCCTGGGGCTTGTATTGTGGGGGTTCTTTTGTTCAAGAGGGGTTGGTGGGTGGGTGACAAGCCAGAGGGAGAGAGAGTCTGGTCCCTTGGAGACTGACCCTGAAGCTGGGAAGCAGGGAGTGGGGGAGGAGGTGAGGAGGGCAGGTGTAGGAGAACACAGGGGCCTTCATGGCTGCAGCTGCAGAGCAAGCTGGGTGAAGAGTGAGAGGCTGGGGTGATAAGGTGTCCAGCAACTGCCTCGCTCAGATGCTTCCCACAGAGAACCTGCCTCTCCCACCTGCACCAGCCCCCTCACTCTCCTCTGTTTCCGACACTTCATTCCTTTGGTCTGAGTCCAGATTCCTTTCTTGGGATCTTTGACTCTACTTGCTGACGCTCTTGTCCCCACCCCATCCTACCATTGCTCTCTGAGATCAGGCTTGGGCTGGTGGGCTGGACCCAGCATCCCTGGTGGCCTAAGGCTCCCGTCACTCTTTGCCCACCCCCCACCCCCACACTGCCCTTTACCCCAGCTTCACTTAGGCTAGTAACTTTATCAGGCTAGGGGCTTCCAGGTCGTTCTTTGACCTGCTTGCTGGCCCTCTTTTCCCTGCTTCTCAGAGAATGCTAGCCGGGCTGGAGCTCTAGCAGTAGGCAGGGAAGCAGCAGCCCTGCACGCCATCCTGACATGCTAATAGCCTCCAGGGTGGGAACAGAGAGGACCCCAGGAACGCTGAGTGACTGGATGGTCCTGATTAGGAAAGGAGGCTCCTGTAGGGGAATGATCCAGGGCCTGGAATAGGCTCAGGTACCTGGCTCCAGGTTCCAGAAAAGTCTCCCTTCCACTTCCTTTCCCCCTCCCCCTCATTCCCCCTCCATGCAATGCATGCTTTCTAAACTCTGCCTCCGGCCTCTCTGTCTGTCTCTCTCCCATCTGTAACCATATCTTTGTAAATCACAGAATCCCAGATTCCAGGACATTGGCCAGGCTCTCTTGAGGTCATCTTGTCCAGCCCACTGCCTGCAGGCCATCCAGCATGTGCCCTGGCCCCGACAGATCCCATTTTGAGACCGAGGCAGAGAGAGAAAGTCTGTGGCTTCCTGGTCACCAGCACCCACCCCACCAGCCTGCTCTCCGAGCCCCTCCCACCCTCCCCCAGGAAGTTCTCCTCAATGTCTGACCCATCTTTATTTATGCTCTCAATCAGTGCATGTGGAAAATAGCTCACTCTCACAGAATAGATCAAATCAATCTCCCTTCTCTCTTCCTCTTTCCTCTTTCTGTTTTATATTTTCTATGAAAGAAACCAACCCTCCCCCCTTGTTCCACTAGCAAAAATACCACCCAGTCTCACTCCCTTCCCCCATCTCATCTTGCCTTTCTCCGCACCCCCCCTCCCCGCTCCCCCTCACCCATTATGGAAAGGAAACAGGAACCAGAGGCCTAGGACAACCTCATCTCTGGCCCCACAGGGAGTCAGGGAAAGGACCCAGGCTTCTTCATGACACCCAGGTTTTCCAGCTGGAATCCCCCCTCCACCCCAGGCTGGGCTTGGCCATCCTCCTCCATCCTGTCTTTATCTGACCCTTTGTGGGCAGTCCTGTTCCTGGCCCCCACCAAGCTCCCGGCGGGGTGGGGACTGGGGTGGGGTGGCCACCCAGTACCCCCCTCCAGGCCTCCCGCCTTGGCAGCTTCCCCTGGAGGGAGACAATGGGGCTGTGAGCAGAAAAGGGCAGGGGCAAAAGGAGGCTGGCTCTATCTGGGCCAGAGCATGCCCCAAGCCCACCAGAGCCCTGGCACTGTGACATTTCCTGGAGGGGGGGGGCAGCCCCCTCCTGCCCTGTTCTCATCGGAAGCCAGGAGTTGGTGGGGGGAGGTCAGTGGGAAGTTTGATCACCAGGGCCCAGCGAGGGGGATTCCAGAATGTGTACTTTGATGGAGAAATGCAGCTGTGGAGGGGATGAGGCGAGGGCGGGGTGGGGAAGCCGGGGCCGGGGTCAGGCTGGCAGCAGCAGGGCGCCTGGCCAGCCGGAGCCGGAGGTGCTAGGGAACACAGAAGCCTGTCCCTAGGGACTGGGCAGAGCGCCCTCTAGCCTATGTCCTCCTTCCTGCCGGAGGCGGGGTGGGGCGAGACCTTGGGTGCTTCCCCTGATCCACCTGAGGAGGAGCTGAGGGAGGGAAAAGGTCGCTGGGAGGGAGCTCCGGTTTTCCACCTGGCCTCCAAAGCTGGTTCCTCCAGCTCCAAGCCCTCCATTTAAGCCAGAAATTAGAAATTAGATCTAGAAAGGACTTGGAGATCATCTAGGCCAATCATTTCACTTATGGTTAGAAGTCCAGCAAAGTCCAGGAACTGGAGGGGACTTGCCTTGGGCCATCCAGAATGCAGGCAGTGAGCACTAGGGCTGGGAGTCTACCTCCTGCCGAGTACCTCATCGCTGCGTGCAGTGAGGGGTGGGGGGGGGTGCAGTCAGGAAAGGGGTACAGGGCCTTCCACAGGCCCTTTCTGCCCCCCACCCCACCTTCACATGGGTGCTCCCCACCTCACTATGGGAGAGCAGAAGACACATGACAGATTCTCCTCAGAGAATCCAGTGTGTGTTTGGGGGGGGAGGGTCGGTCAATGTGTCCACTCCTTTGCCTCCCACAGCCCTGACCAGTAGGAAGCCCTCTTGACTGGTGACGTTCATCAGGGAAGGGAAAGCCCCTGCCTCTTCCAAGAGCCATGAGAAGGAGAGCAGCGTGAGGAGGTGGGAAGGACAGTGTCCAGGACGGGGCAGAGGGAACCAAATTGGGCCAGCGTGGGAGAGGGGTGGAATGGGGTATCTGGTGGGCGGTGGGGAGGCAGGGGTTAATGGAGCTGGGGCATCACTGGCTTTGATGTGGTGTTTGGGGTGGGGGTAGTGGCTGGGGGATGGGGAGCAGTAATTATCGAGTTAGACAGAGCAGGACAGGACAGGCGGGCGGGCACAGGCCCGGGCCCAGCCGCCTCAGCAGCCGTCAGGCAACATTTTTCTGCCCCTTCTCCACCACCCACCTCCCCACCCCCATACAGCCCCCACCCACAGCCCCAGGGCTCAGGGCTCCCTCTGCTGGCTCCTAGGAGGTGGGGGTCAGACTAAGGACCCTGGGGGTGGGGAGTGTGAGGAAATAGAGGGTGGCTGGCCAGGAGGCCCTTCAGAGGAAGTTGGGCACCAAAAGGGTCTGTGATCTCCTTGGCCTGATAATCCACTCAGGAGTGCTCTCTGGGGAAGGGGAGGGTCCCGGAGGGTGCTTCTGGTTCACAGGCAGGGCCGGTGAGGGAGGAAGGAACACAGGGATCCCAGCTGAGAAGTCAGGGCAGACAGCTGGAGGAAAGGGTGTTCTCGTGAATCCACAAACAGCTGCCTGCACTCCTACCATTTGCCCTGCTCTGTGCAGGCCCAAGACATGAATGGGGGTGTGAATGGGAGGACAAAAAGCACTTTGCTAGAGCTCACCGTCTGGGCAGGCTCTTCTCATGTGTACCAGGGAAGTTGTCAGGTATCATGATTCCCATTTGACAGTCATGGACACTGAGGTTGCGAAGGTCAGGTCTCATTCATTCAACAAATATTAAGTGCCCACTTCACATGCAAGGGACTTGCTGACGTCTTAGGAGAAGCAAATGGCGGAGCCCAGATCGAAACCCAAGTCACAGACTCCCCAGACTCTGCACGTGTGCCACGAATGACATCGTGCTTCCGCGTGAGATCTTTGTCTTTAGTGTGTCTTTCACCTAAGTGGAGAGAGAAGACAGGGCGACACGACAAAATAGTTAGGCCACTGGCAGGATAATGAGCACCCCCAGATGAGCGACACCTGAGGTGATGGGGGGAGGGGTGGTCAGTGAGGGCTGGGCTCAGGGGCGACAGGGATCTGAGGTGAGCTCGGAAAGATGCCGGGTGTGATTTTGATGACTTAGGAATTGGGAGGGGGTAGCTCTGAGTCCAGAAAGCTGGAGGTGTAATCTGGGATGGATGCAGTGAGCCAACCCTGCTTGGCAGAAGGGCTGTGTGGAGGATGGTATGCGAGGGCATCTCAGCTCTTCCAAAACCCCACGTGGTCATTCCCTCCAGTCCCTTTGGTTTTAAAGAGATTCACCCAGAGGCGCCTGGGTGGCTCAGTTGGTTGAGCGTCTGATTCTCGATTTCGGCTCTGGTCATGATCACAAGGTTTGGTTCATGAGTTCGAGCCCTCTGTGGGGCCCTGAGCTGAGAGCCCCTCCCCCGCACACACACATGCTCCCTCTCTTTCTCAAAATAAACAAATAAACTTAAAAAATAACATTCACCTAAACTTCTTGAAGAACGGATTCCTCCATTGAGTGGCCAAGGTCAGCCACCTCTTTCCTCAGATTTCATCTGTATAATGGGGGTGAAGTGGGTAGAGTAGGAGTAGATGGTTTCTGGCATTCCCTTTGGCCCTCTGAATCTGGAGATGGAAAGGTAGGTTAGGCCAGAACCTGGGGCCCCCAGGGCTTAGAGCTACAGTTGTTGCCAGTAGGAGCTGGCTGTCCCTAACGCCACCCCACTTGGCTGTCGATTCTACCAACCAAGGTCCCTGGGAGGGAGATTTTGGCATCTGCCAAGCCAGTTAGAATGGCCAACCTTAGGCCTGTCCCTTCTTGTCTGCAAGATTTCCTTTAGGACTAGCCTCATTTTTTCTATGCCCAGGAATGGCTATTTGATTAGGATCTCAGATCCTACCTGCTATATATTATATAACTCCTACACCACTGTGCTTAGCCCCCCGAACAAGCAGATGCTCCCAAAAGGGTACATCTTCTCTGGGCTGACCCCAGGCCAATGCTGACTCAGAGGCCAAAAAAGCAGAGTTGATTCCCTAAGGAAGCAGAAGGGAAGAAAGGAGGGTAAAGAAAGAGGGGAGATGGGGGAGTTATTTCTTGATGTTATGTCCAGTGTTAACTTGGAGGGGACAAGGGAGCTTCTCGGGCAACTTCTCCTGTTTCTGAAGCGCGGAGAGAGAGCTGATTTGCCCACAGTGGCTCAGCTCACCCAGAGTTGACAAAGACCAGGGTGCAGAAGTGACGCTTGATATTTTGCCCGATGCCCTGCCTCCCCCCCCCACTCCTCTTCTGGACTTTCCTTTCCTGTGACTTGGGGATGGGAGCGAGGACAGGAGGGCAGGGAGCAAGCTGGTCCCTTGGGATTCTAGCTGCTACTACTGCCCATCCCTCCTCCTGACCAGCTTGTAAACAAGCCTTGTTCCCAGGCAGCAAGCCAGCCTGGGGAGCCAGACCCGGACCAGCAACTGACTCTGGGGCAGCCCCTCAACCCTGCAAAGGGCTGGCCCCACCTCGGGGAGGGCCCTACCCTTCCTGCTCCTCCCGATTTCTCTCCTATCTCTAGCCCCTGGCAAGCAGACAAGGTCAGGAGGTTTTTGCTTTTCTCCCTGCATACCCCCACCCTCTCTTGCTTCCCTAGGGCAGGAGGAGGGAGAGGAGAGGGATGGGGTCAGAGTAACCTTGAGAGGATAAAACCAGTCAACCTTGGGAAATTAGGGAGTTAGCAGAGGGCAGGGCCGGGAAGAGAGACTGGGGAGCTTAGTGGCATGGGGGGTGGGGTGATTTGGGGAAGAAGAGTTTGCAGAGCCCCAGACTCCCAGGTGGAGGCCTGGACAAGCAGGTGGCAGGAAAGGAGCTGGACAGTCATGGGGAGGCCTGCTTCCCTGCCTCTGCATCCAGTGGGGGGTGGGCAGAGGAGGGGTGGAGAGAGAGGAAGCTGATTAGCATTCATGGAATCTCATGTGGACAAGGGCCTGGACTCAAACGAGGACATTCTCCTTAGAAGGCTCATTCATTCATTCATTCATTCAAAAACATGGATTAAATGGTGTTCGTTGTAGTATTAGAATAATCATTTGTAATATTGTAGTATTATAGTAATCATTTGCACATTTTCATAACAAAAATTGGGGGAAATACGAATTAAGCACCTAAAAATCTGCCACAGGAAACAAAAGAAAACGTCAGTTCTAACTCCCAAGGTGCTCATAGTCTTATCTACTGACCCTATATAACCAGGCTGGAAGCCATCTCAAATCCTTTTTGTAATGAGGTGGATAAGTGGATGGGGGGAGGGGAGGATCGATGATACACGGAGAGAGAGAAAGAGACTGATAAACTCTTGGTGGTCACTGGGCCACTGGGAACCACCTTGTGCTGCCCTATCCATGGCACACACTATCCACTGCTCCATCCACCACTTTTCTAGGATTGGGAATGGGCTGGGGCTGGACCTTTCCAGGCTGCAGTTGGAATGCAGTGATGGTCAGGTCCTAAGCATGGAGGAAGGAGTCTGGACTATAACTCTTCACTGAGAAAAGAATCTTGGCTCCAGGACTACTTGGGTGGGGAGGCTGACAATGATCTGATGGGGTGGGGTGTGTGTGTTGGGGGGGGGGGGAGTAGGTTACCTTAGAAAGAACTGAACTTACACATCTTCTTACAACGGCCTCTTTAAGCATCTCGCTCCCCAGAGTTGAGAAGTTCTACCTTAAGACCTAAATTCTTCTTGCTGCTGTTCAAGCCCATTACATCTCCTTGTTGTGGGGCCAGAACATGCCTGGGCAGCCTGTTCTTGTGGAGCAAATGGGGACAAGGGGGCTGATGGGCATGAAGGCTAAAATGAAAAGTAGGCCACCTTGACCTTTGGCACCTATCTCCCACCATTTTCCTCGACATTTTCTATCTCCTGGTGCTACTTCTCCCCACCCGGCGTCTTTTTCTGTCCTCTGCTGAAGGGTTTTTGTGTGATCTCAAATTACTCTCAGGTCCAAGTGTTCCGCCCACTCATTCCTGCAGCACAGGGACCACAGCTAAGCGTTCATCAAATAAGAGCGATCTGATTCAAGGAGTTCCACTCAGCTGCGAGTAACCTTAACCTTCAGGGGTCTGGTCTATGGAAACCAAATAACAGCTCTCTCCTTAGGTGGAATGAAGGCTGGGAACGGAAGGATTTCTGGAAGTGTGTGGAACTTCCCATTCGGTCTTTACCCACACCAAGCCAAACAGGCATTCCCCTTCCCCAAACCAGTTAGGTCACAACCAGTGACGTCAGGGCCTGGCCTGCCTTGCAGGCCATCCTGCTCTGAAAAAGTCACAGACCCTGGAACAGAAGGGTAGTGTCACTTACTTCACCATAATGCTTCAGAGACTCAGTCCCCCAGCTACTTCCTCCTGCTCTCCAGTTCAGAGAGATAGAGGATATCCTCGTGCAAGGGCCCACCTTAGGGACCAAAGCCCAACCTTCCCATTTTACAGAAGGAGAAACTGAGCTAGAGAGGGGGTGTGAGCTTCATCACCCTTTGGGGTCAGGCCTGTTCTTTGTCTCCCTTTTGGCTCACCTGGTGCTGGGTGCCCTCACCTTGAGTCAAATTCCTAGAAGGACTTATTAATGAAGATGTGCACAGAAGGATAAGGCTGAATCCTTGCTCTATAGCAATTTCGGTCCCAACTCTAGTGAAAGGGGACATGGGACAGTAAGAGAACCAGATGGGACAATCTCACACTCAGTTGGGGTGGGGGGAGAGAAGAGGCGCGTCCCAGCGCCTAGCTGTGGGCAGAGCGGGACTGGCCTCCCTCCCCGCCCCCGCCCCAGCCCTTTGAGTCATATCTTGGACGTGCTGTTCTTTGCTTTCTAGGGCGGTGGGCAGCCCCTTGGTCATGGATCCTACCAGCATCTGCAGGAAAGCGCGGCGGCTGGCAGGGCGGCAGGCTGAGTTGTGCCAGGCCGAGCCAGAGGTGGTGGCAGAGCTAGCCCGGGGCGCCCGGCTGGGGGTGCGGGAGTGCCAGTTCCAGTTCCGATTCCGCCGCTGGAACTGCTCCAGCCACAGCAAGGCCTTCGGGCGCATCCTGCAGCAGGGTCAGTGTGGGAAGAGCACCTGAGGGGCTGCTTTTTCTTTTGGGGGATCAGAGGAGAGGGGGGGTTGGGGGGGGCGGCTGCGGGAGCCCCACCTCTCCCGCCGGTCTGTGGGTACCCTGTCCCGACCCTGCCTCCCACCCATGCTGCCTCGCCCACCGTAGCGCCTCCCCCCTCCCCGCCACCCCCGGGGACCCAGCCTCGGTCCTGCCGGCTGACTTCCCCCACCCTGCGCCCGGCCCGCAGACATCCGGGAGACGGCCTTCGTGTTCGCTATAACGGCTGCGGGCGCCAGCCACGCCGTCACGCAGGCCTGCTCCATGGGCGAGCTGCTGCAGTGCGGCTGCCAGGCGCCCCGAGGGCGGGCCCCGCCGCGTCCCCCGGGCCTGCCCGGCACCCCTGGGCCCCCCGGCCCCGCCGGCTCCCCCGACGGCAGCGCCGCCTGGGAGTGGGGGGGCTGCGGCGACGACGTGGACTTCGGGGACGAGAAGTCGAGGCTCTTTATGGACGCGCGGCACAAGCGGGGACGCGGAGACATCCGTGCGTTGGTGCAACTGCACAACAACGAGGCCGGCCGGCTGGTGAGTATGGGCAGGGGTGTGTAAGAGAGTGTGTGGGTATGAATGTGTGGGTGTGGGTAGGTGTGAGTGGACGTGGGTGACGGTGGGGTGTGCGGGAGCGTGTTTGTAGACGTGTGAGGAAATGGGGGTGCGAATGAGGGCGTGTATGTGCAGGAGTATGTTAATGTGTGTGGGAGCCAGCGGGGCAGAAAGGGCGCACTTGGGAAGATTGGCTGGGGGCATGTGGATGGGCATGTGGGAGGCAAGGTGGCCAGCCTAGAAGAGGGAGTCCCTTGGGAGGCCTAGGAAGGCCTAGAGCTGGTGGTCTAGTGGGCAGGATGGGGAGGGGACACCCAGAGAAGAGGACTCAGGACCTCAGGTAGGGAAGACAAACCTCTGAGACCCGACAGGTGAGGCAAAGGCTGGGATAGGTAGAGATCTGGCTACCAGCACAGGGACAGAGGAGGGTGACAAAAGCTGGGGATGAAAGAGAAGATAGAAGCTGGGGCAAAGGTCTGGAGGTGGAGGAGTTGGGAGAAGTGAGGGAGGCCAGGGAAAAGGGCCAGAACGTGGCCAAGGAAGGCTTGGAAAGGTGTGAAAGACAAGGCTGGTGAAGGTAGGAGGGAGTCAGCTAAAGGCCAGGAAAGCTGTGACTGAACCTGGGCATTTGCCAACTGGCTGCCCACCAACTCCAGACTGGGCCCTGCCTCTCCCTTTCCCTCTTCAACGAGGAGTCCCCACCCCCCACCCCACCCCCCGCCCCCTAGCTCTCCGTCAGATGTTTCCAGGAGGGAGGGTGAGGAAGGAAAGAAACCTGGGAAGGGGAGGAGGGCGCACAAGTCTGCATTTCAGGTTGGCCTCTGGACTCTGAGCTTCCACAGATGATATTGCTGAGTCATCTGACACCATAAATCTTAGTGGGGTTGTGACTCTTAGACCCCAGCTTCAGGCACAAATTGCAAATAAGGGGCAGGGGTTCTGGATTCTGGTTCTCAGTAATGCATTCACCGTCGGCCATCCTGAAACCTATGCCTTAGTTCTAAGATGCTCTAGAGACCCCCCCCCCCACACACACACACACATCCTGTGTCCTCTAGGGTTCAGCCCTGAGGCATCAGGCAGGGAGTAAGAGGGGGCCCAGAGAGGAATGTCCAGACAGGCCCACATACCTGTCAGACGCCCAGGAGGCTGGCTCTGCTCAGCCCTGTCTGGGGCCGAGAGGGGCAGCAACGAGGGGGCCCTGTTGGCAGAAGGAGGTTGGCAGGAGGAATAGAGCACGACAGCTGCAACCCCTCCCTGCCTCTAGGGAGACTCTCACCCCAGCCGTCAGTTCTGCTTTCTCTCTCTCCCATTCCCTGACTTTGCGTCCTGCGATCTCTGCTGCACACTGCGCCCCACTCCCCCCAACTCCTCTCACTCTTCCAACTTTGTAATTTTTCCTTCTCTCGGAGCTGTTGCTCCCTGGGTTTCCTCCTCTCCACCTTGCGCTCTCCTTTTTGGTTTTGGTCTGCTCTTTTCACTCTTCCGGCCACCTCACCCTCCCCATCTAATTTTTTGTCGGTCCTCTGGGCCTTTCCCCACCCGGTACCCCCAATCTGTCCGCATCCGCCGGCTCCTTTGCTCCCTGCAGGCCGTACGGAGCCACACGCGCACCGAGTGCAAGTGCCATGGGCTGTCGGGCTCGTGCGCGCTGCGAACCTGCTGGCAGAAGCTGCCCCCGTTCCGGGAGGTGGGCGCGCGGCTGCTCGAGCGCTTCCACGGCGCCTCGCGTGTCATGGGAACCAACGACGGCAAGGCTCTGCTGCCCGCGGTCCGCACTCTTAAGCCGCCGGGCCGCGCCGACCTGCTCTACGCCGCCGACTCGCCCGACTTCTGCGCTCCCAACCGGCGCACCGGCTCGCCGGGCACGCGCGGCCGCGCCTGCAACAGCAGTGCCCTGGACCTCAGCGGCTGTGACCTGCTGTGCTGCGGTCGCGGGCACCGCCAGGAGAGCGTGCAGCTCGAGGAGAACTGCCTGTGTCGCTTCCACTGGTGCTGCGTGGTGCAGTGCCACCGCTGCCGCGTGCGCAAGGAGCTCAGCCTCTGCCTCTGACGCGCCGTCCGGCTCTCCAAACCGCGCGCCCCTCGGCATCTGCGGGACCTCTGGACTCCGGCGGGGGCGCTGCCCCGCTGCTCGCAGCGAAGGTCCATCTCCCAGGCCTCCGCCAACTGTGAGGCGGCGGGGCTTGAGATACACGCCCGCCCACGAAAGCGAGGGGCGCTGAAGGCCATCCACTCCGGGGGAGCGCTCTGGAGGGCCCCCGAGGGAGGCTATGTAGTCCCTCTCGCTCTTTGGCCCCCATATAGGGGAGCCAAACTCGAGGCCTCTGGACGCAGGACGCCTTAGAACTGCTGGCTATGGGGTGGGTGGGTGAGTTTAGTATCAATAAAAATATTTAAACCAATAGGACTGGGCCCACAGTTTGGGAGGGAGCTGGCCTCCTGGGGGCCACCATGGGGCCAGGCTTCCGAAGGAGTGTGTAAAGGAAGATGGTTTTGATAGAACTAGCATCTCAGGGGTTATCACCTTAGGTCCCTATCTCCCCTACTGAATTAGGTTCTCCTGGCAACCGTGGAGAAGAGTGCCGATTCTTCTGGTTCACCCTTGTCAAACATCTCTGGCCTGGATCTGCAAGCTGGGAAAAACCTAGCTGTGCTTCTTTAAAGGGACAGACTGAAAAGGTCTAGGAAAAGAAGACCAAAGCCTCTGGTAGTGTACTCAGCTCTCAGTCAAGCCCTCATCTTCTCTGGGGAGGGTGACACCCTTATCTGCCCTTCTGTTTCTGTGATTCTTGGGGACTTTGAGGGTAGACTTCTAGGGCCACCCAAGCCCATAGGATTAAAGCACTTTGTAAACTGTAGAATGTGATGAGATTATGTTATTAGTAACATCAGGCTTTTTAACCACCAAAACTAACTTCATTGAAAAGACTGCCCCGATCAGCATTTCTAATCACACTCAGTGGGGGAGGATGCAAAGTTGTCCCAAGTTTCTCCGGGCACCCAACCACATTTCCTCCCTTCTGGTTCTTTCTCAGAAAGCTGATGTCGAGGCTGCAGGGACAGGGAGGAAAGGTTGGAGGTTCTGGGTTCTCCAGATCTGGATCTCATGCCTCCATCTTCCCACAGAGAGAATGGGGTGGGGGCATAGGCAAATGGCTAGGATTCAGAGCCCCAATTTTCCCACAGTCCAAATACTGCAGGAGAGAATGACTGCCTAGGTGTGTAGGCAAAGCATGAGCTTTGGATTCAGGCACTCTGTGTTTGAAGCTGCTGCTGCTGCTGTTAAGAAGTTTACAATATAGGCATGTTAGCCTCAGTTTCTTTGCCTATATAATGGAATACCATCATGTTTCAGTTATCCATTGCTGCATAACAAAGGACCCCCAAATAACTACTTCTCCTGATCCTTTAGGTTAGGATTTTTTTCAGAGTTCAGCTTGGTGGCTCTGCTCCTTAGGGCAGGGACCAATGGTTGTGGTCATTCACCTGGCTGCCTTCTGCAGTGGCTGGGCCAGGCTGAACAGTCTAAGAGGCTTGACTCATATGTCTAAGTAGTGCCTCAGAGCTCCTCCAGGGTCTCCTCCTCTCCATGTGGCTAGCTTGGGCTTCCTTACAGCATGGGGGCCTTGGTTTAGTTACACTTCTTACCTAGGCTGGCTTTCAAAATGGACATGCTGAGTGTGAAGGCAGAAGCTCCTTACAGTCCAGCCTTGGAAGTGACACAGCATTGCTGTCACTCCCTGTTGGTTGACACAAGTCATAGAACCAGTGAAAATTCAAGGGAAGGGGAAAGGGACACCATCTCTCACTGGGAGAGTGGCACCATTATCAGGACCATTCACATCCTCATAGAACCATGGGGAGGATTCTTCTGAGACATGAAAAGCACTTAGCATAGCATGTAGCACAATAGTTTATGTCAGGCTTATATTTAATAAATGGTAGTTTCTGTGAGAGTGGGAATAGAGAACTGATGCCTTGCAGGTATTGGGCAGACCTTGATTGCAAATGAAGATACTCAACTCAAACTAGCTTAGGTCAAGGGAATTAACTATGAAAAACAATTAAAAGGGAATTAATTACCTGGGAAGTGCAGGGGTGAGACTGAATTCAAGCACAACTGAACCCAGAGGGCCAGACGATGTCATAGGTCTTTCTCCCTTGTCTTCTTCCCTCACTACCCGCCCCCCAACATCTATGGTTTCTAGCTTATCTCTGCCCTTCTTTTCACACTGCCTTCATTATCTCCTGCTGCAGATAGACCTTCTCTATATGTCAGCCCTATGCCCACATTCTTAGAGCTGGTGATCTAAAAAAGAATGGCTTTCCTAGCCAAAGTCCTAAGGAAGACCCTGATCTGGTCAGCTGGGGTCACTTGCCCACCCCCAAAGCAATAACTGTCCAGGAAGATGTACTACCGTGATTGGGACTGGCAGCCTGAGCTAAGACCACAGGTATTGGGGGCACAGGGAGGAGAGTAGAGTTTTTCAGTGAAACAGAAGGAAGGGGAACTCACCCTGGATGTAACAGACCTTAACCATGGCTTTCAGTGTATCTGTCCTCCCTCCCCACAATGCCTCTGCATCTGCCTCTTGACCTAGCCTGGTTCAGCCCTCAAGAATCACGTTTGGGATCCCAGAGTGAGGCATATATGGAGAGGGGTATCAGGCTGCAGTGGGAAGGAAAGGGCATCTAAATTTTCCTTCCTGCCTCATCCTGACTCCTTTAGGTCAAACGCCCGAGCTTCAGGGAAGTTGGACTCGGAACCTTCAAATGCCCAAACTTCAGAGAATCTGGACTCAGAACCTCTTCTACTCAAGGGGGTTTGACAACTTACCAAGGGTGAGAGTGGAACTGGCATCATGGGCAGCATGGAGGAGAAATGAAGCTTCCTAAATTACAGTTATCTTCAGGGCTCTGCCTTCCCCAGAGCTGGGTTCAATACTAAAAAAAAAAAAAAAAAAAAAAAAAAAATCTCCTGCACTTCTCTCAGGGACCACAAGAGGGTGCACAGAGCCCAGCTTCCCTATTAACAGGGACCAAGAGACAGGACCTGCAAGCATCTGGGGAACTCAGAGAGCCTTGGACAGGAGAGGGTAGGATGAAAGGAAGCAAGGAGACCCACAGACCAGCTTGGGCCAAGCTTCTAGGGTTCCAGACTGTCTCAGACCTCTGGGCTGACCCAGACCTAGGGGCGGACGCCTGCGTCCCAGTGTCTATTGCCAGGTCTTGGTGCGTGGTGTGGAGTAGGTGATGCTAGACTCCCCCATGAGCCAGAGAAGGAAACTAAGACAGTGGCATGAACTGACACCACCCCAAGCAGGTGAAAAGGAATTCAGAGGAAGTAACATGATAACAGTGAGGAAAGGCCTAGTTTGCCAGCTTGACCTTGATCAAGTCAATTAATTTCTCCAAGCCTCAGTTCTCCCGTCATGGAATGGGGGTGCCTGATAGCTTTTTAGTACACTGGAAGAGAGCACTGCAATCTTCAAACCGATGGTCTCATGTTGGTGGTCCATTTTCCCTGACCAAGCTCAGCAGGAGTCTGGGAACCGCCTTCTGTGAAGGGTGAGAGCCTTGGCCTGAGAGGCACCATTTTGAACATTATTTTGGTCATCTTTAAGCTCAGAGATGGCTCTGTGCTCTTGCACTGCTGCCTGGGAAGAAGGCTGGAAGCAGAGCTCAGAAATACGCCCCCCCCCAACCCCCTTGCTTACCCAGCTGCTCAGCCCCAGGCACAGTCTGAGCCATGAAGGTTCCCTGCTGGCTGAGTGGTGGGGGACATGTGGTACCAGGGACATGGGGGAAGAGCACAGAGGCGCCCCAGATGTGTGCATGACCACATCAGGGACAGCGAGAATGCAGGCAGATGGGTGGGGAAGCTGCTGGAAGGCCCAGGATCAGCCTAAGGCCAAGGGCTCATTTCCCCTTCCTTCCAATGACCAAATACACTAGGAGTTTGGGGGACTAAAGCAGCCAGTTATCCCCCCTTATCTTGCTGAGGGGCACTGGTCCCTGAGGCCTGAAGGATGGGATAAAAAGCTCTTTTCTCGGTCTGGGGCTGCTTTCCCCTCCTCTTCACCAAGATGTTCTCTTGCAGAACATCAGGACTGAGCTTGGCCTGGTCCGGGTTGGGGCTGTGAGAGTCCCACCTGTTCTCACCCTGGTGCCTCCTCTAGCCCTCCCTTCCCTGTAACCTCCTCCAGGGTTGCCACAGCTGGAACCATTCTCTGAGCTGCCTTTCATCTCTGGTGCCCCCCCCCCACCCCCAGTGGCCCCTGTAATTGTGGTCTCAGCTGGCGGCTGCGGGGGCTGGGGCTGGGCTGAGGGCCAGAGCCAAGGGCAGGGCCAGGGTGGGGTCTGGGGGTTGCTGATAGGGGCTTGCCCATGGCAGGGGTCATTTGGGACTGGGGCTCCAGTCACACACTCTTTCTGGGCCTCATCTCCGCATATGCCAAGGCCCCTGTGCCTACATATGCCCGCTCCTCTCTGCACTGAGAAGTGCCCCAGGCTTGGGCACTTTTAGACCCTCATGACATCAGGCCAGAACTACGTCCCAGTGCAAACAAGGCTTGAGAATCATTACTTGCCTCCTGGGATTTTCAAAGAAAGGGACTTCTCCCTCTCTTTTACACCTCTGTATTTCTTGAGCTGTTAGAGGGTGGGGGAGCAAAGAGACCTCCCCTTGGCAGAGGCAGGTCAAAGGAAAAAGAAATCAGCCCCTCAAGCAGGTCAGCAGAATTTCCCAAATGTGGTCCTCATGAAAATCACTTGGGATACTGCTAGAAATGCAGACCCCCAGGCCTTCCCCCCCGACAGGCTGATTCAGCTGCATTGGACCGGGAATCAGTATTCCCCACAATGGCATACCCCAGAGGATACCTATGATGAGGCATCAAGCCTGGAAAGGCTAGTGTGAGCTGTATCTGGGGAGTAAGGAGGTCTGCAAGCTGGATTATGAAGCCATTCCCTGTCCCAGGTTGGGCCTCTTCCTAATCGTTTCTGGGTCTCAGTTTCCCCAACAGCCTGGCTTGTCCCTGTGGTGCCCTCTCCCACCTCAGGCTCCTGCCTACCTTCCTGTGCTAAGTCTGGTCCTGCCCTATCCTTCCCCATACCCCAAACCCTCCCCAAACTCTAGTCCCAAGCTGTCCCTGTCCTGCAGCATGGTGAAGGAGAGTGGGGAGGGCAGGGGGCGGCTGGGGTCAAACAAGGCTCTGGCTGACGCAGACTGCTTCCTGCCCCCGGCTGTTTTCCTGCTGTCCAGCCAGACTGCTCCCCCCATTGCCCCACCCCCACCCCCAGCAGCCTCAAGCCCTTAATTCCTGACAGCTGCGGTGGCTGCCGGCAGAGATGGGGGGAAAGGAGGGGGGAGGATGCCGTCAGCCTGCTGTTGCTCGGGCTGCCCCCACCACCTGACAGTCTGGGTACAGGGAAAGCCCCACCCCTCTCCTCCAATTCCCCAGGGATGGGCAATTCCAGGAACGGGCCCCTTTGGTCTCAGAGCCCAGAGTCTCCCGGTAGTTTGTCCTTAAACCGGGAGAGGGCAATGAGGTTGGGAGGGAGGTATGTGTGTAGTAGAGTGAGAGGCTTGTGCCCATTGTACAGAGGAGGATGCTAAGGCCACAGTGGGAATAGGATTCACTATCGGGGCCCAGGTTAGAACCAGAAACAGAAGCTGGAGCCTCTGTCCCCAGCCTGATGTTTCCTCAGGTCCTTGCCTGGCTGTAGTGTTCAGCTGGGGCGAGAGGACATGAAGGAATCCCAGAGAGGAATGGGCCTGGGTCAGGAGTCCGGTTTTGGGTGGCTCCCAGAGAACCAAGTACAGGTAGCAAGGGCCAGGCAAGATCTGGAGCATCTGCAGGAAGGCCCAGGCAAGGAGCGCTCAGTGTTGGGGCCACTGCTGCTGTGCTCAGAGTCAAGAGGACTGGGTTGGATTCCAGCTCTTCATTTGCTGTGTGACCTTGAGTAAGTCATGGCCCTCTCTGAGCCTCATTTTCTTAAGAAATAAAAGGGGACAAAATACACACTTTTGGGATTAGAAGGCTCTCTAATACCTCTCCCAGGGTGTGTCACCCCAGGGAGTTCTGCTCCCAGACATTTACTGGAGTCCCAGCACTTTGACCTTCATTGGCTCACTGATCAGATGAGGTGAGCCTCAGTAACCTCATTTCACGAAAGGGCAGAGGGTGGCTCAGTGAGCACGAGGCACCTGTTTAAGGTCACACAAGGAAGAAGAGCAAAATCCGGAGGCTGCCAAACCCCTTTACAGGACACCCCCCCCCCCACCTGCTACACCAGCCAAGCCTGGGAAGTCCCTCCTGAGGTGGGAGAGGCGGGCAGGGGGGGGCCAGCCCCTCCCCTCCAGTCCCTGCAGGTGTGTATATTGGGGAGGACCGCTCCCCGACAGCTGTGTCTCAGCCAGACACACACACTTCGCAGTAACACACACCTTCTCACACAAACCAGCGCGCCCGGCACTGGCATCTCCACGTGCACGCGCGCACAGACCCCAACACCTCTCCTTCCCCAGCCCTCTGCACCCGCCGCTTCCACCCCGAGTCCGGAGCCTAAGGGCGCTGTGGCCTCAGGACCCATACACGCCTCCACCCCCCGTAGTGACGTCACCTGGGGTAGAGCCCTGAGACACTCTGCGGGGGGGGGGGGGGGGGGGGGGAGGAAAGGGGAGGCGGTAGAGTTCCCTGAGCCGGGACAGTCACTCACTCTCTGGGCGGTGGGGCCGGGCACAAACAGCGCCGTCCCCCCTTCAACACCACCCGCCCCCCCGCCCCCGCCCTCCTCGCACGCCCTCGGAAGCACAGGCTCGTGGCGCTGCTCTGGGGGGCTCCCCGGCACCCAGCCTCTCATCCCCAGCCCGCAGCACCTCCGGGCCCCCCTTACCCTCGAGAGGCACCGGGAGTTGTCGCAGGGGGGCCTCGGGAAATTCCCCGGACCCCTGTGCCAGGAGGTGCCCGGTGCGCCCGCCCGCCCCCCCACCCCGAGGGCGGTGCCCGGGGGCGCTGCCCCATGGAGCGGGGAGGCGGGCGCCGTCTGCTCTCGGAGCCGTGACCCGAGTCGGAGCTCCGTGTCGCAGCCGCCCCGACCCCCGCGGATCATGCGCCGTCGCCCCTGGCTCGCCGGTCCCGCCGGGCTGTGAGCCCCCCACTCCTGGCCCGTCACGGCCCGCGCGCCATGGGCAGCACCCACCCTTGCCCCTGGCTGCGGCTCCGACCTCGGCCCCAGCCGCGGCCCGCGCTCTGCGCGCTCCTGTTCTTACTGCTGCTGGCTGCCGCCGTGCCCAGGTGAGCCCTCACCTTACGCCCCGCCCTCCTGGAGAGCTGGGACCCCCAGCCACGGGGGCCTCCGGCGTTCCCGCTGGGGCAGGGGACCCTGGAAGGAGGGAGGGACAGTGTCTCAGGAAAGAGCTGGTGCCCAATGAAAGACAGTGCCCTCACAGGAGGGGGCTGAACTGGTGACAGAGTATGGGCAGTCCAGGGAGGCAAGGCAGTGCCCAGGAAAGTGATGGCTACTGGAAGAGGAGGTGTGTGTGTGTGTGGAGGGGAGCAAGTGCCAACCTGGAGTCCATGCCAGGCCAGGGGAATGCACCCCTACCCCAGGAGTAAGCTCAGACTGCGTTGCTCCTCCTTGGAGATCTCTCCCAGACAGGGGCATGGGTTGGGGGCTGGAAGGGAGTAGTTCAGGTGGGGGTCACTGTGACACTGCAGCTGGAAGGGTTCTCAGTGTGTGTGTGTGTGTGTGTGTGTGTGTGTGTGTGTGTGTGATATTGTGAGCCCTGCAAGCTATGTTGTTAAATAGCAGTCTGTGTGTCCACATATGTGTGAATGTGCGAGCTTCTGGATCAGTGTATGTTAAGATGAACACGTGTGTATGCTTGTGAGTGTCTTTGTGTACGTGTGTATAACTATGCCTGACTGAAGCGTGCATGCGTGGAAGTGTTCCTGGGTCTGGGTGGCCATCTCCATGTGTGCAGCAGTGTGTCTGTGTGAATGTGACTGTCTGAAACATGTCTTGGGAGTGGTCTCCTGGGGATCGCTACATATGTGAGCATCTATGCCTGGGGATGTACTTATGAAATACCGTGTACGCAGGCATTTCGGATGTGTGTCCATTTACACGTGAACCTGTGTGGGTGTGCGGTTGGCTGGGTGGTGTTGGAGGAAATGAGAGGATCAAGGACAGGAGAGTGCTTTAGGAATACACATGATGGGCCAAACCTTCAGAAGCAGGCGTTGGAGAAGAGGAACTGTGGCCTTTGGGACTGAGTGTAACTTGTTGAATGGGGCCCTCCTAGCTCCCCAAAACACTCACCCACACCCAACCCCCACACCTGCAGGTCTGCACCCAACGACATTCTGGGCCTCCGCCTCCCCCCGGAGCCTGTGCTCAATGCCAACACGGTGTGCCTAACGTTGCCGGGCCTGAGTAGGCGGCAGATGGAAGTGTGTGTGCGGCACCCCGACGTGGCTGCCTCAGCCATCCAGGGCATCCAGATCGCCATCCACGAGTGCCAGCACCAGTTCCGGGACCAGCGCTGGAACTGCTCTAGTCTCGAGACTCGAAACAAGATCCCCTATGAGAGTCCCATCTTCAGCAGAGGTAGCTGCCCCTCGCCCTTGCCCTTCTGCCCACCCCATTCAGCACCCCACCCCCAAAGCTATCTGCCAACCATCCCCACTGCCTCAAGCTGGCAACCTCCCCAGGTGCCCATCTACCAACCATGCTGCTCTTCTGCTTCTTTCTGGTCTTGGACAGTCCGTGGGGGCCAGCCAAACGGGGAAGATGTGTCTCCAGCCTGCACTGGGTGGGCTGACCGTAGCAGGTTCCGTGCCCGAGAGTTGACTCCTGGGTTATCCTGCCTGGTCATTGACACTGTATATCTCAAGCCTGGGAAATATCCGTATCTGTTACCTTCCTCAGTTTACCCTCTACCCTCTAGTAAACAACACTTGGGATGGAGAGCCCGTGATAAAGTACCCAGAGTCAGTAGGGAGGACTTTTGCCAAATGGGGTAGGTGAGGGAAGCTGGGGCAGGTAAAATGTCTGTACTTCTGCAGAAGCTCTTCCCGGCAAGGTACACCACCAGCCTCTGTGTCATTCTCACCGCCCCCGAAAACCTTCTCTGAATCAGAGGCACTGGGTGTGTGCCCGCCTCCTGCCCAGCAGGCCCGACCGCCCTGCCAATCCCTCTTCCTCTCACAGCCCAGAGAAGCCACAGCTTCTCCCTGTCCTCCCTCTGTGACTTCTGAGTGACCCAGGGCCTACCCTGACAACCCTTAGGGTTGGAGATGGCAGGAGGCCTTGTCACTCATTTCTGTTCCCACCCGTCTCCTGCCCTGGTACCTTAGGCCTTGCCTCAGGCCTTTTGGGGGAAGACAGGCGTTATCCATCTCTCCTCTCAGCTGCTTGAGTGGGACAGTGTGGGGACCTGGCACTGTGAGACTTGTCCAATTTTCTTGCCCAGTGGAGGAGGAGTTGTACCCCTATATTCTGTGCCCTTGGGGTCCAGAAGCTTCTAGGAGAGTCAGACTCTAAAGCACCCTATTCCGGAAAGAACTCGGCAAGCCGGGGCCTTTCCCTTTTCACCAGGACCCCTGCTTGCATCCCCTTGGCCCCCAAGTCAGGGGCCACCGCCACCTCCTCCAGCCCAGCCCCAGGCCGCCCGCCCCGCCCCCGCGCGCCCTCCCCACCTCCCTCCCCCGCGCGCCCGGGGCGCTGTTTCTACCCGGCCGAGCCCAGCCCGACGCGTGTGGCGGCATGCAGCCGCGAACTAATCCCCGCGGGCCGCGGCAGACGGCTCCCGGCCCGGGCCGCGCGGCTCTCCAAGGGGCACCCCCCCCCCCCCGCCCCTGCCCCGCGCTCCCGCCCCGCCCGCCCTGCCGCACCCGAGCCCGGCCAGCCGTCAGTCTGCGGCTGCCCGGGACCCCCGGCGGGGCGCCCCTCCCCGGTCGGCCAGCGCTCGCCCACGCCAAGTGACAGACCCGTGCCTCTCTCCTGCCCGGGCTGGGCCCGGCCGGCGCTCGCCGCCGCCGCGCGCCTGCTCCCACTCCGTGTTTCTAGGTCACCCGTGCGCTCCCCGACGCCCCGTTTTCCCTCCAGCACCCGGGCCCGGGAGGTGAGGACACCGGAGGCCTTGCTTTGGGTTTTGCTCGCGGGGGTTTGAATAGGCGCTGAGGTTCTCACCCCTGCCGCTCCAGATGAGGCAAGGCAAGACAAGCTCTTCATCCCTCTTCCCGGCCACGGTGTCCCCAGTTCCCCTCTGGGCCTCCTGCCCCCTCTAGATGGAGCGCGCCCACGCGTCCTGATTACTTCGCCCGCTTGAGGCCCGTGTGGCCTGGTGGAGGACGTGGGGTCTTTGAAGCTCAAGGGTGAGTTCAGAGCGGTGGAAGCACGCGGGGTTGGCGCGGTGCCAGGCGCTCCCGGGTTCACCTGCAGTTTAATAAGCGGGAGGTGAGCTGGGGGGACTGGTAGGGGGAGAGGTTAGGGGTGGAGGGGGGGAGACTTGCCGGGGCTAGCCAGGGCGGGGCAGCGCCCAGCGCGTGGGGAGGGGCGGGACAGCTGCGGCCGGCCGGGCTCTGGCTGGGGGGCTGGGCTCTTTCCTTTGGCCTTGGAACACGGTCCTACCTATGTGGCTTTTGCTCCTGCATTGAGACATCCCATTTTCTACCTGTCCCTCCTCGGAGGGGACTCTAGGCTTCTGGAAGAAATTGCCACTCTCTCTTTCCAGGGGCTACCATTACAGCCCTCTCTTGGTATCTGTGTTCACCCTCCTCTGGGGTTATGTCGCTGTCCATCTTGGCCCATCACTTCGAGGACTACCTAAATTTGAATTCCATGGGGCCACTCTTGGTGGCAGCCATTCCCCTGGATGGGGTCCTTCCCCCAGTTCCCCTTCTTTTCAAGTTATGAATTGTCCCATGTGGGGTCAGGTGACCTGTTTCCCCCAAGTGGAGTACTGGTTGCTGACCGCTCTTCCAACCCAGACTGCCAGTGGGATTCTCTTCAAGGTGCACTCTGCCATGTTTAAAATTCAGAGACTGCAGGGAGGAGGTGGTCCCTGGGACCTGCCACCTTAATACTGTTACCGCCATCTAATTGTCCTGACATCTCCCTGAAAATGGGTTGGGCTGAAGGGATGGAATTCCAGTGAAGGAGAGAAGAGTGCTTGAGCACCTGGAGTGGACAAGCTTGGGAAGGCAGGGCCCAGACCCATCTGGAATGGGTGGAAAGAGGGGGCATGAGGCTCTATAGCAAGCAGGGTTCTCAGCCCAATGGAAGCCCACAGTTTGAGAGTCTGGCCTCTGTTCTCCAAGGCTCTGGTTCTTTCTTCTCCCACCTCTCTTTTACATTCATCCTTGAGGAGTCTTGGTTTTATGGCTAGGCCTCCAGGCGTGGGGTGTGTGGTGGCACTCAGATGAGGAGAAGAGGCACAGGCAATTATATCCCAGGATCACCTAAAGTTCCATTATTCTAATAGCACCCAGTGAATTCGCTAATACTTATTAAGTACTTGCTGTTTGTCTGGCACTGTTCTAAAGCACTTTATCTGTACTTTAACATCCTCGAACAATCCCCATGCGATAGGTCTTATTAGTATCTTCATTTTACAAATGAAGCTAAGAGAGGTTGGGTAGCTTGCCATTAGTCACACAGCTTGTAAGTGAGCTATAGAGCCAGGACTCAAATGCAGGCCAGCTGTCTTTAGAGATTGCACTCAACCCCCTACCATACTGCCTCCCAAGCTCCCACCATGTGTCCAGAGGTGAGTGGCACAATGGACTAGTCCAAGAAATGAAACTCACATGTACACACACACACACACACACACACACACACACAGATACCTACCTTTGTTTGTACAAACGTGTAGCCACATTCAGTGTCACCCCTAAGTGTTCCCACATGCACACAACCTCTTCCTCTCTCTCAGGCCAGGCACATGAGCATGCACAGATTATATGCATGGAGGGAATGGTGACCAGATCTCTCCCCTTCCCTCCCTCTTTGACTCAAATAGGCGGGGCTCAAGCTTCTCTGACCCCTCCTGGTTCCCACTGGCTCCTGAATCCTCTCTCCTCCATGCTCCCCTGCCCTCCAAACCTCCTCCCCCAGCCCCTTCCTGGCCGTTGGCTGCAGCCTGAAGGAGCAGCTGACTCCACTTAGATGCTGGCAGTCCCTGTCCCAGATCAAAGGCAGGACGGCTAATTGTGCGTCTTAACAAGCACCCCCCCTCCCTCCATGCTCCAGGCAGCCCAGCTGGCCATGGCCCCACCCCTCTCCCCCTCCAGCTGGCCAGATGGCACAGTGCCTGCGTCTGCCCCAGACAGCCGGGGCCAGGACCGAAACTGGGGCCCTGAGTGGGAGCTGGGGGCAGAGGCCCAGCAGTCTGGACTTCTCTGAATCTTGGATGTTGGAGCAGAGGGTGGTCACACAAGCCCTGCTTGGTCACCACTAAACGTGGCTGTGACAGCTGCCAGAGGCCATGGGATGGTGTCTTTAGCTGCCTTGAGTAGGTAGGGGTGTTCTATGTAGACTGTAGACTACATTTTTCCAGATTCCTCCAGGCCTGCCTCTGAATGTAAAGAGCCTGGAAGATGGTGGTTGGCCCAGCACATCCCCCTAGACCAGCCTCTTGCTCTTTCTTGGTGCTGTGCATAGATAGGGCCATGGAAACTGGAAATTGGGCTGGCTGGGTTTCTTACTCAGGAACATGTCTTCCCTAGAGCCAAATGTCCTTTAGCAGCCAGTTCCCAGGCCTGGGAGCTGAGAGAGCTGGGCCTGGGTCCTGCTCTGGTTCTGCTCTGTAACCCCTGTGACCTTGGGCATCCCCCTTTTGCACAGTGTGTGTGTGTGTGTGTGTGTGTGTGTGTGTGTGTGTGTGTGTTGGAGGGGGAGATGATTTCTGAGGCTTGGGCTCCTTCTGGAAGTCTGAGTATTGCCATTTGTCCTAGGAGTGGGCTAATGACTCCCCTAGCAATAAGGGAAGCGCTCAGAGTTCCACAGCTACAAGGCAAGGGATAAACACAGAGTGTGCTCCCCAGGGACTTAGGTCTGCCATTTCTCTTGGGCCCTACATCCCATGTCAGTGTCTACTCCTCTTTGGCTCCCACCAATTCCCAACATCCCTTTAAAAGGCTCCAGCCCAATCCTCATCCCCTCCTGTCTGTTCATAGCTGGGCTCCTTACGGAAAAGGTCTGGAGATGCCACAAGCTGGAGAGAGAAGATAGACAGGGACAGCCTGCTTCATGGGCTTCTAGTGGCCCATGTGATTTATTCTAAAATGGGTCTTGAGCTTCTGGGCTCTGTCCCGACTGGGGAAAACAAGAAGCAATGGCCTAAAATTACGGCAGTAGTGAGTGAAGTCAGACAACAGGAAGAACTTCTCAATAATGGCTAATGTTTGTGCAGTACTTACTATGAATAAGGTGCTCTTCTAAGTACTTTAAATTTACTAACTAATTTAATCCTTGGGACAAAAATGAAGCAGATAAAAACAATCTTGTCTTGCAGATGAGAAAACCGAAGCACAGAGGTCAAGTCACTTGGTCAAAGTTGGGTAGCTATTAACAGTTTAGTAAGTGGAAGAGCCAGGATTTGAACCCAGACAATCTGGCTGCTTGAGAGTTCATACTTTTAACTACTACACGTTTTGTCAAGTTTTGTTGTTGTTGTTGTTGTTGTTGTTGTCATCGTCGTCGTCTTCGTTGTTTTGGCTAGACAAGAAAAGGAGGACAGGACCCTATGATGCAGAGGGTGAGTGTGAGGGGCAGGTTTGGGCTAGAGTCTCTGTTCAGTCCTGGTTGGCTCTCTGAGGACTACGGGAACTCCCAGAGCATGTCCTTCCAGGCTTCAGCACTAGGGTGGAAGGATCTAGAGTTTTTTTTCCTCTGAATCTCTGGCCTCCCGCAAGCCATCAATCTCCAGCCAGGTCTGGGCTTCCACAACAGGTGCCTATGGCACAGGTGAGTTCTCCTTTTCATATGGAGGCTCTCATTGCTCTTGGCTTCTTCTCCCACTGCCCACACTCTCTGGGTTCCAGAGGCTGGTCAGAAACTTGTAAAACGCTGCTAGCTGGTCCCCTCTCAGATGCAGAATAAGGAAGAAGCAGCCTGTGGGGCCAGGAGGCAGACCGTCCTCTGTAAGTAGGCCTCCTCCTGCCACAGGCCCAGACCTTCCCAGAGGATGGCTCAGGCTGAGAACACCGAGGAGAAAAGTAGTGTAGACAAGTCCTGGGCCCCTGCAAGTGGTCGTCAGGGGCTTTGTGCCCCAGAGCATCAAAAAGAAGGTGTCTGCCTTAACTCACCCTTCCCTCTCAATTTTCAACACTCCTGCAGGGCAATGGGCTTATTTCCAGCATTCCTCAAACAACCTCTTCAGATGACCTAGACCCACTGCAGGCAGCGTGGCTGGGCAACGCCCGTCTCCGAGCAGATTTTCTGGGATGTCCTGTGGACAGGAAAAGGGGAAACTCTGCTGGCTCTTTCCTCTGCCTCTTGAATCTGGCAGTCAGCCTAAGGGGGTGGCACCAGGCAGGCAATCTTGGGGCCGGGAGCTGTCAGAGGACACCCTCCTCTTAGTTACCCTTCTGCCCATGAACATCTTCTGGGGCCTGGAATTCTATCTCTAGTCATTTATTTTTTAGCTTAAATTTTGCCTTCTTTCCGCAGGCTTATTTTTAAATTGCAAATATCACATGAGAGGTAACAGATGAAGTCCCTGATCTGAAAAAGAAATGTTTCCCAGATACTTTATGCCCAACAGGAGAGAGGTAGACACGAATTCTGAGCTTGCTAAGGGTGATGTTAGTGGAACAGGGAGTGAAGTACAAAAGAAGACTCTGGGGAGACCTCCCACACTCCACCCTGCATGGAGAACTTCTGATGTGATTTCTGCCCCTCTTTGAATCTGTGTCCTTGTCCCAGACCTTCCCCCAACACTGCGCCTCCATTTCCCCTTTGTGTGGTAAGAAGGTTGGGCAGGGAGGGCAGAGGGATGAATGTGGAGGCCCCTGAGAGTCCTTTCCCTGGATCTCCACCCTCAGGTTTCCGAGAGAGTGCCTTCGCCTACGCCATCGCTGCAGCGGGCGTAGTGCACGCGGTGTCCAATGCCTGCGCCCTGGGCAAACTGAGGGCCTGTGGCTGCGACGCCTCTCGGCGCGGGGACGAGGAGGCCTTCCGTCGGAAGCTGCACCGCCTGCAGCTGGACGCGCTGCAGCGCGGTAAGGGCCTGAGCCACGGGGTCCCGGAACACCCAGCCCTGCCCCCTGCCAGCCCGGGCCTGCAGGACTCCTGGGAGTGGGGCGGCTGTAGCCCCGACGTGGGCTTCGGGGAGCGCTTCTCCAAGGACTTTCTGGACTCCCGGGAGCCTCACAGAGACATCCACGCGCGCATGAGGCTCCACAACAACCGAGTTGGGAGGCAGGTGAGAGCCCCACATCCGCCTGGGCCTGCTCCAGATCCCTCTGCCTAGGGCTCCTCCCTTCCCCCCAGGCCTTGCTCTGGGACCCAGAGCTCCCCCCTTACTCAGCAACTCTCTCATTGTCCCTGCCTAATCCAGTCATCAAACATGCATTGGATACCTACTGTGTGCCAGGCACTGGACTAGTCTGGGATCCAGGGATGAGAAAAACCCTGTCCTGGATCAGCCTGCTCCTTTTTTTTTTTTGTGGTGAGCACTGGATGGAGGGGGGGACAGGGCTGCAGACAGGGCCTCCGGGGCCTTGGCCTTGCTCTGCCTCTCTGTGGCCTCCCCTATAAAGCAAGAAGGTTGAACTGGGTCATCCAGCTCCCTAGTCTCCCCTGCCCTGGCCCAGCTCTAACGTTCCATGATTCTGTGCTATCCTATGCTGTGACCCTCTACCTGTTCTCCCAGCCTTTCTGTGCAGAATGAGGGATTCCTGCAAGGGGAGGTTCCTCGGGGCCACTGAGGTCCTGTGTTATGGTTACCTTCCTCCTTTTTCTCCCTATCCTTGAATGTTCGTACTCCCTCAAAGGTCATAAATTAAAAAAAAAAGAAAAAGAAGAAGAAGAAGAAGAAGAAGAAGAAGAAGAAGAAGAAGAAGAAGAAAGGAAAGAAAGGAATAATCAATCGCTTGCATTTATTGAGTGCTTACTATGTGTTAGGTACCGTCTGGAGCTCCACACCACATATTAGCCTTTTTAATCTTTACAACTACCTATGAGGGTGCTAGTAGCAGCCTCGTGTTCAGATATGGGAAGTGAGGTACAGAGAGATGAAGAAGCTTGCCCAAGGTGGTGCAGCTGGTAAGGAAGGGATAGAGGCGGATTCATCGCCAGGCAGCTGAGCCTTTTGCTCCGCAGGGTCGTCTGCGCTGGGTGCGTGCCTCCACTAAGATGCCTCCTTAGCCTTCGTGGTAGCCCAGCACCCTCCTTTTCTGGCTGTTCAGCCCCTATGCCTTCTCTCGGTTCTGCCTGGCCTGCTCAGGCCTCGTTTCTGGCTTCCCCTCACCCGGCCTGGCACCTGCGCCTCCTGACTCCCCTTTCTCCTGTCCTCTCGGCCCTGTGCTTCACCAGCTCCTTCCACAAAGACTCGGAGCTGATTCAGCTCTTCCCATCCTGACTTAGAGGTGAAGTAAACTGAGGCATATCCACCCTCAGGTCACATCCAGCTTCCACCCAGCCCTGCCCTATTAGTGCAGCTCTTTTCCCAAGCTCCCATGCTATCCCAGCCCATACCAACAGTGCCTCCTACTCCTCGTTAAACTGGTTAATTAATGGCTGCTGTCTGTGGGAAGCGAATGTTCTGGAGCCGTTGGCCAGCCAAGGCCCTGGGCTCGTTCCTCCATGGTGTTGCCACCACAGGCTGCACCTACAAGCTGCGGAGCCCTTTAACACTCAGAGGGCAGGGTCTCTCTCTTCTGGCCCTAACCGCCCAGGTGTGAGGGCCCCAGATCACTGGTCTCCCTGTCTGCAGCTGTGTTTTGGAATGGAGTCCCGGGAAAGGAAGATGTCTCCAGTGTCTCTAATGAGGATAATGTCAAGGGGTCCTTTGGGAGGAGATTCTAGGGCAGGTTGAGAGTTGGGCAGGGGGTCGGTATACCACACCCCTGTAACTACCTCCCTTGGATGCTTGGGAACTTCTCGCTTTCATTGGGCTGAGGGTCTGGCTCTCTGGGGGCTGCTCCCATTCTGTATTCAGGTAGAGCTTTTGGCCCCGGTTGGTGTTCACTGTTCCCTAGGAGGAACTGTGACATTCAGCAGTGGGCAGAATAAGCTCCAGCCGGTATAATGGGATGAAGGGGAGACTCCTCAGCTCCTGTCCCCTCCTTAGGCTCCCTGCAAAGGGCTGCAGGGCCCAGAGAAGGAAAGGGGCTTTCTCAGCCTCCCCGCAGCCCCCACTCACAGCCTGGATCGAGGCCAGAGGCTTTGGGGATAGGATACAGTGGGGCCAGCAACCCCCTGCTTCTGGCCCCCACCTGAGGGATGGAAGGAGAGGGAATTTCCCTGAGGATCTGGGATCCCCCCTCAGGAAGCAAGAGCCTCCAGCCCCAAGGGCCCCCTGCAGCTGGTGGGAAAGGAGAAGAGGGGAGGAAGGAGGGAATTCCCCCAGGACCTGGCCTTGTGGGAGGCGGATGGGAGAACAGCAGAAGAGCAGGCGGAGTTCTTCTCCCGACTGCCTAGCTCAGGAGCTGTGCGCCCGCCTCCCCACTCTGCCCCGCTTGGGGCCTCAGCTTTTGCATCTGTTCAATGGGAGTCGGTTTCAGAAGTCTCCGAGGAGATTCTCGCAGGCCAGTGCCTGCGCTGGGAGGAGGGCCGTGGGGCCGACCGCGGGCGTCACCCCTCGCCGTGCCTCCCTCTGCAGGCGGTGATGGAGAACATGCGGCGGAAGTGCAAGTGCCACGGCACGTCAGGCAGCTGCCAGCTCAAGACGTGCTGGCAGGTGACGCCGGAGTTCCGCGCCGTGGGGGCGCTGCTGCGCAGCCGCTTCCACCGCGCCACGCTCATCCGGCCGCACAACCGCAACGGTGGCCAGCTGGAGCCCGGCCCCGCGGGGGCCCCCTCGCCAGCCCCGGGCGTCCCGGGGCCGCGGCGCCGCGCCAGCCCCGCCGACCTGGTCTACTTCGAGAAGTCGCCCGACTTCTGCGAGCACGAGCCGCGCCTGGACTCGGCGGGCACCGTGGGCCGCCTGTGCAACAAGAGCAGCGCGGGCCCCGACGGCTGCGGTAGCATGTGCTGCGGCCGCGGCCACAACATCCTGCGCCAGACGCGCAGCGAGCGCTGCCACTGCCGCTTCCACTGGTGCTGCTTCGTGGTCTGCGAGGAGTGCCGCATCACCGAGTGGGTCAGCGTCTGCAAGTGAGCGGAAGGCTTCCTTCCCCTCCCTGAGCCCGGCCCTCTGCGGCTTGCCGTCTTGGCCTGGCAGCAGCGTCGCCCTGGCTCCTGGGAGAGGAGTTTGGACCGTCTGATCCGATAGGAACCTCCCGGCTCTGAGGGTCAAGTCTGCAATCAGGGGAGAGTCCAGGCCTGCCTGGACCCCACCACTCACTTCTGGGGGCTCCAGGACAGATTTGCCTCCCTGCTTCTTGCCCTAAGCTTAGACGGCTCAGCTGGGCTGGGGATTGCCCGACACCCACACCGGAGGGCAAGTGTCAGCCAGGCAGCCTCTGGGCCTGTCTCCTTTCGTGCCTTCACCTCTAACCCTGGAAGCTGAAGGACAGGGAAAGATGATTAGAAAAGAAGAAATGGACGTAACTGAGCTGAAGTGATTCTGTAGAGACCTAGGATGCCCTCCCCCAAGGGCCTCTGTCCCTCATCATTCATTTAACAAATATTTATTTTGCACTCTTTGTGGCCTGGCACTCTGCAGGGGATGATGGGTGCTGGGGAGACAGATGTGAATAAGAGAGACACAGCACCCGGCCTCTTGGAGTTTACATTCTGGTTGGGAGAGAGGGACAATAAACAAGTAAATATACAAACCAGGTCATCTCAGACAATGCTCTGTACCACGAAGCAAATAAAGCACGGTGCTGGATGTAGAGTGATGCGTGGGGAGTGGGGTCCCTTTAGTTTTTATTTTTTATGTTTGCATTTTAAAAGCCTGTTTTTATTTGAGTACAGTTGACACGCAATGTTACGTTCTTTTCAGGTGTACAACGTTAGTGATTCAACATCTCTATACCTCTGTCACCATATAATGCTATTACAATACCATTGACTCTATTCCCTATGCCGTGCCTTGTAGTGCTGTGACTAATTCATTCATTAGCTGGAAGCCCATTATCTCCCACTCCCCTTCACCCATTTTGTTCATCCCCTCACCCACCTCCCCTCAGGCAACCATCAGTTTGTTCTCTGTGTTTATAGGTCTGATCCTGCTTTTTGTTTGTTCATTCGTTTTGTGTTTTAGAGTCCGCATAAGAGTGAACTCATGGGGTATTTGTCTTTCTAGTCAGACTTATTACACTTAGCATAATACCCACAAGGTCCATCCATATGGTTGCACATGGCAAGATCTCCTCCTTCGTTATGGCTGCATGTATACACACACTCACACCCCACATCTTTTTCATTGATTCATTTATTGATGAATAAGGTACAAGGTATTGATGAATAAGACACATAGGTAGGAGTGTGGCCTCTTTAGATAAAGTCATTGGTCTGAGAAGGCCTCTCTGAGTTATGTTACTCATGCTGAGACCTGTGTGCCGAAGATAGCCCCGCACAGATTGAGGGAAAGGGCTTTCCAGGCCGAGGCCATGTGAATGCCAAAGGTCGGTGGTGAGAGAGATCTCCTCAGGAGGAACAGCCAAGAGGCCAGTGTGATCGGATGAAGCAGTCAAGGGCAGGTTAGCAGGAGAGGAGCTGGGAGGGCAGGCAAGAGTCACATCACATGTCCCTCTGGGCCATCGTAAGGAGTTGGGATTTTCAGAGGAATGAGAAACTTTCAGAGGGTCTTGAACAGGCGAGTGTCATGGTCTGATTCCCACCTGGCTCACTGTGCTGGGGAACTGAATGAAGAGGGGAGGAGTTAACAACAGGGGGCCAGTTAGGAAACTACAGCCATCTTCCAAACCAGATGGGACCTGCCTGAATGGAGGCCAGGGGGATGTTGACAAGAAGCTGGATCCGGAGCTCTTAATTCCAGAGCTCTAGCTGTCCACCTTGTGCCTGAGCCCTCTGCCACAAGCCAGGACGAGTGGCGGTGCCCAGCAGCACCCTTCGGCAGAGACAGGCACTCTGCGAGGAGTAATCCTGGGCAAGACCCAGCTCAACCCAGCCAGCCCAGCGCCCCAGGGAGCAGGTGGGGCTAGAAGGTGCGGCAGGGAGGAGGGTGGTGGGGGAGGGCCAGGAGACTCACTGTCTGGATGCTGGTCTCTCTGAGTGCATGCAGGAGAGATGGGGTATGTAAGTAAGGCCAGAGGCGAAGAGACATCCTTCCTTGGCCTCCTTTGTCCCAAACCCTCAAGGAGGAGGGTGGTAGAGATGGAGGTAGAGTGGTCGGGATCTCAGAGAAAGAACACTTCACCTACTTCATCCAGACCTCCTGCTGCTCCAAGTTGAGGATCCTGCTTCCTGCCTCATTTTACCCAGAATGGCACCCTTCTGGATGAACCAGACAAGGATGAAGTCTTGTTCCTTTTCCCGATTGCCAGCCTACACGAATCCCCATATTTCCTTAGCCCATGTCTCCCTACCTCAGGGTAGGGGTGAGAAGGAAAGGACGCTCTTATGGTGGTGTATCCCTGTTGAGAGTTTTGCCCCAACTAGCTTGCCTTCAGCTTCCTCTCCTCCAACTGCCTGCATCCCGGCAGCTCCTGGACATGCCCACGACAGCCAGGCCTTACACATGCTCAGCTCCGCTGCTTCTGGGGAGGACAGAGTTTCTCTCCCCAACCCCCAAAAGACAGCCCCACAGGCAGGCGGGTTAGAGTCCCCCGGAGAGGAGGGGTAAGCGGGAGCAGCCCGACACACCTGCCTCATTCCTTTCCTCTTGTTCACCCAGGAGGGAGCTGTGGGGGCTGGGTTCCCCGCCCCCTTGCTCCCTCCCATCCCAGGGAGGAGGAGAAAAGAGGTAGGGGGGATGAGGAAGAGAGGCCTGAGTGGGGAGCACTCCCACCCCCAGCAGTGTCCACTGCGTATTAGCTTTGACCTCACCCTCCGGTGCCTTCCAGGCTTAAGGAGCACAGAGCCAGGGGGAGGAGAGACTGGAGAGATACAGGATCAGGGCTGGGGTAATGAGGTAGGAGCAGGAATACTGCAGAGGCTGCTGCCTCCAGAGAGGAGTGAGTGGTGGGGTGGGGCAGGGGCTGGACACCACGTTGTGGGGGGAAGGACGTGTTCCAGTCAAGTCCTGGTGAGCTGATATATGCTGGCAGGATCTGTAAAGGAAGAGAGTGAAAGTTGGGGAAGGAACAAACAAGGTGTTACCCACTCCATATCGTCCCTCTGGGCCAGAAGCTGGCTAGGGTCTCAGGGCAAAAGCTGGACCCCACAACTGAAAAGGGGGATGTAGGATCTGGCAATGGTCCTAAAGGGAGATGTGGAGGTGATGAAGGGGAAAATAGGGCCCAAGGGGCACGGGGCTTAGGCATCCTGGCTGAAGGGCGAGACAGAAATCAATGTGCTGACTGGAAATTGGGGGTGATGGAGGTAGATGGGAGGAAGAATTTGCCAAATAGCTTGGGGGGGGGAGGACCAGGGTTGCAATTTTGGAATAAGAACAGATGGTGGACCATAGATTAGAGGGGAAGGGAACTGACCTGGTCCCCAATACCTTTCACCTTGATGGACCCTGGGTCACCTCCTTGCAGGAGGAAAAACTAGTATGGTTTAATAGAGCCTGGATGGCTCCAGCTGGAGGGAGGGGGAGAACTAACAGAGAATGAGGGTGGTGGACAGATCAGCAGGCAGTGGTCAGGCTAAGGGTCAGGGAGAGGCAGCCAGACCGGGGTGGGGATCAGAACCCAGGCATCCTGCTTTCCAGTCACTCAAGGTCCCAGGGCTGAAATAAGAGGAAAGAGGCAGAGTAGAGGCCCTAACAACTCTAGGAAGACCCAGGATGAGAAGCTAGGTCAGCTTCTCCAAGCCCTCCTCCTCCCAGATCAATGCGCCCCCAGCTAGCCCCCGGCAGGGGACCTTCCACGTTGGAGTTTGGCCAGGCTCTAGTCGCGGCCCCCTTCCTCCCCTCCACCCCCCCCCCCCCCCCCTTCTCATGTGGTTGCCGGCAGCTGCCTGCGGTCGCCCCAACCCCTGCGCTCAAGGCACGGGGACTTTCCAACAGGGGAAAAAATGACTTAATGAGAGTGGGAGCCGGGGGCGGGAGGGACAGGTCCCTGTAATCACCGCTCCACTGTGGGGCCTGTGCGCCTCCGGGGCCATTCCGGGCTTCCTGCTGCCAGCGCCCCCCTCAGGCTCTGTTGGGGAGGTGGACGGGCTGGGGACAGGGGGATCCCTTTTCAGGTTTCAGACTCTTTGGGCCCTCTGGCCACGTTTGCTCCCTAGGCTTGAAGTGCGTGGAAGCTGGGACGCCCCATGATCCCTCTCCAGACTTTGTCCTTGAAGTTGCGCGGGGGTGGAGGGGGATGAGTGGCAGTCTCTCCTAGGAGCCAGGGTTCTCTGCTGGTGGATTAGAGGGGTGAAGGATCAGGAGTAGAGCCCTGTGCCACTTTGCGCCTGCGCACTTCGAAACTTCCCCGGTTACTGTGGCAACCAGGGCAGTCGAGGTGTGTCCGCGGGGCTGGGAGGCGCCCACTCCCCCTTTTCTCGCCGCCCTGCGGGCCAGGCCCGGCCGCTGCGGTGCGCGGGGGTGGGGGTGTGCCGTTACCATGGCAAGGGTGCGCTAGGAGGGCACATTCTTCCCCAGGGTGGGAGCGCCCTGGGGATACGAGAAGGGGGGGTGACGGGGGCGGCAGAAAGGGAAGCGGCGTGTGGTGGTGGAGGGAGGGTCATAACGAGGGGAGGAGTCTCGGACAGGATGAACCAGGGCTCCTTGGGGTTGGGGTGGGGAGTTTGGAATCTACCCCCCTCTGCCTAGCTCTCCAGAGACGTCCAGCTCCTCCTCCGAAACTCTCGCTAGGGTTCAAGCCCCTCCATCCCCACTTTCCGGGGAAGGAATCCCCTACTACCGAATGGAAGGTCTTTTAGCTCCCCTCTGAGACCAGGCTCTGCGAGCTTAGTGTTTGTCCCTTTCCTCCCCCCACCCCAAGCGAAGCTGCAGCCCAGACTGCGACCTGAAGCCCTGCAATTAAGCCCCTCGCCCGCCCCTGCGCCGCCCGCCGGCCCTCTGCCAGACCGGGCCTGCACCGTCAATTACAGCCGTGCACAGCAGCTGATTACTCCGGAGTCAGGGAAGCAGCCGGGGTGGGGACAGCTGGCAGGCCAAGGGGGCGGGGTCCCTGGGGTTGTCCCCGGCCCAGGATCCTTAATTGGAACTTCGAACTGTGGCCCTCTAGCCCAACTTCTCCCCTGCAGGCAACATGGGGGGGACAGGTCTAGTTAGTGCTCTGTCCGGCTGTGCCTCAATTTCTCTCTTCTTGAATGCACACCGCACCCGGGCAGAAAGAGTGCAGGGAGGTTGTGTGTGGTGTGGTGTGGTGTGGTGTGGTGTGGTGTGGTGTGTGTGTTGGACGTCTGGACTCGAGGGCTGGGTACTCCAGAAGCTCAAAGCCCTCAAGGCCGGCTCTCTTTCCCGCCGCAGACAGTCGCGTGGGTCTCCCCTGGCCCGGAGCCCCACCCGGTGGACCTGGCTCTGTTTTGCTGAGCCAGCCTCAGGGTGGCTGCCAGCCCATACTTTGCTTTTGTGCGAATCAGAGTCCCTTCTGGGCAGGAGGCTTCTCTCTCCTCACTTCTGCCCTACAAGGGAAGGCAAACTAGGACCCTGCAGAGCAGCGATGGTGGCGTATTCTGCCATCACCCTTGCCCCCTGCATCTCGTCTTCGCTCTCTCCCTGCCTGCAGGCCTGGAGGGGCTGGGGTTGAGCTAGCGTCTCCCGCGGTCCAGCTCCCCACATCTGGCCGGCAGCTGGCACCCGCCCACTGCGTACTGCTGTGGCCCCAGCGCCCTCTGTTGGTGAGGAGCGGCGGTGCACTAGCTTTCGAGCCTGGGCCGCCCGCAGCCGCCGCCACCACCACGGGTCTCGCTTCAGTTCTTCGGGTCTCGAGGTCCACCCATTCGGCGCCCCTTGTCCTGGGGTACAACCTGACTCCTTCAGCTCTTCGAATTCTGCCGGCCGTGGCCTCGATGACCTTTCCTCTGTGTACTTGAAACCTTGTTCCCTGTGACTTAGCTATCCCCCAACCTCTCATCCTCCCTAGTCGTCCCTGCTTCGTGGGCAAGTTCTGAGGCGCGGTCTCTCTGCGCCCAATGCAAAAGTCCTCAAATAGGAACATGATTACATAAATCAACGCCCATCTGCTCAATGGAATTCTTCACAGCGTCCTTAAAAGTGAGGTGGTTGAAGCATATTTAGTGACTGAGACAGTGTTTGCTCTATATGGTGTGTGTGTGTGTGTGCGTGTGTGTGTGCGCGCGCAAGATACAAAATAGCACAGGGCAGGATCCTTCCTTTAGTGCAACAAAAATTTATAGATGTGATTTGAATTTTAAAAGTCTAAAATAAGCAGCAAATTGCTAATGGAAACTATTTCTGGATGATGGGATTATAGGTGGTTTAAAATTTGTTCTATCTACATTTTTGTTTATAATGAACATGTATTACTTGGGCACAATAATAATTCCAGATTCAGAATGTTTTTGGCCCCAAATGTGAGCATTGCATATAATGAGAATGTACTAAACTTAAGAAAGGAACCTTCTAAAACTAGGAATTAGGGAGATCTGCTCTCCTGACAAGAGCTAATATGATTATGTCATTAGGATTTTCTTCTTAAAATCATGATGGTTTGTAGTGAAAGCAGGTTTCCAGCCTCTGAATCCCAAGGCCCAGGATGCCAAGAAGTTGTAGAAATCCATAGGCACAGCCAGCATTCTCGTGAATAACTGATTTAGCTCCCATTATGCTGCATATGTAAACAGCTGTTGCCCTGATTGATAACATAGAAACAATTTTGTAAGTTTAATACTTTTTTTTCTCAGTCTTGCTCCTCTTCCATCTCTTTGCAACATGAAACATCTTTAACTGCCCTCTCCTTAGAAATATTCTACTATTTTGTGCATTGGCTGACCACGCCCCCTCACTCCCCACTGCCTCAGGGATTTCATTCACTCCTTCCTTGTCTTTTTTCTTTTTATTTGATGTAAAAGAAAAATTACAATATACAAAGAACTTTCCCCTTCCTTGAACCACTTGGGAGTAAGTTGCTTACATGATGTCCCATCACTCCATATACCTTGGTGTATATGTCTCACAAAAAAAGGACGTTCTTGGGGCACCTGGGTGGCTCAGTCGGTTGAGTGGTTGAGCGTCTGACTTCAGCTCAGGTCATGATCTCACAGGTTCATGAATTCACACCTCCCGTAGGGCTCTGTGCTGACAGCTCAGAGCCTGGAATCTGCTTCAGATTCTGTGTCTCCCTCTCTCTCTGTCCCTTGCCCACCCACGCTCTCTCTCTCAAAAAATGAATAGATTTTTTTAAAGGACATTCTCCTACATAACAATGCAATGCTCATGATCAGGAAATTAACATTGATACATTCATATTGTCTAATACCCAGACCTTATTGCACTTTCATCAATTGGCCTAATGATGAAAGGATCCAGGTCCAGAATTATTCATTACGTTCAGTTATCATGTCTTTCCAGACTCCTTCAGTCTGAGACAGTGTCTAAGGTTTCTTTTGCTTTCATGATCAGGACAATTCAAAAGACTGCAGACCTATTATATTGCAGAATGTCTCTCAATTTGGGTTTATCTGTTGTTTCCTCATGATTACATCAGGGGTATGCATCTTTGGCCCCATTATTATAGGCGTGAGTGTTCTACTTGTTGAATCGTTATTTATTTTGATGCTCAAAAATTTCCCAGATTTGGCCACCTGCCAAGCTGGTTTCTATCATAATTCTTTGAGCACTTCCTTACTTCCAGGCTCATCTTGTACTTTCTCTGCTCCAGCCCTGCAACCAGCCATTTATCCAAGGCACCTTTGTTCTTTTTTAATGGAGAGTGATATTTAGAAATCAGGATCTGGGTGCTAGGTGTGTTCATTGTTCTTGGAGTGTCACTGCTTTTGGGCCTCTCAGTGGACAGTGCTAGGAAATATATATATATATATATATATATATATATATATATATATATATATACACACACACACACACACACACACACACACATATATGTGTATACACACACACACACACATTTCTATTTATTGATAGATCAATCAATCTCTCTATGCAGAAAGCCAAGAGTGCACACCATACCTTCAATTCCAGTCCAACACCACAAGGTTTATTCTAATTTTCTCCCTTTCTGGGGTGCCTGGGGGGCTCGGTTGGTTATCTGACTTTGGCCCAGGTCATGATCTCACGTCTCATGGGTTCAAGCCCCACGTCAGGCTCTGTGCTGACAGCTCAGAGCCTGGAGCCTGCTTCAAATTCTATGTCTCCCTCTGTCTCTGCCCCTCCCTTACTCTCTCTCTCTCTCAAAAATAAACAAACATTTAAATATTTTCATTTTCTCCCTTTCTATTTCTGTGATGTCCTCCTCCCTTGTTAGAAGGGTTATTCAATCCCTTTGTAAATCGCTGCCATTGCTGCTGCTCCCTCCACTCCCCTTGCAGACTTCAGCTTCTCCCATCTCAGCCTTGATAGCCTATGCTAGGCTAATGCACCCCTGCCCCTTGCCCCCACAGGAGTGCTTTACTTTGGGCCCCCATCATGGCTTGGGAGCCAAATTATTCCTTCCAGGCAGGAAAGCTAGGGACAGTTTTACTCTTTCTTTTTTTTTTTTTTTTTTTTTAAATTTTTTAACGTTTATTTATTTTTGAGACAGGGAGAGACAGCATGAACGGGGGAGGGTCAGAGAGAGAGAGGGAGACACAGAATCCGAAACAGGCTCCAGGCTCTGAACTGTCAGCACGAGCCTGACGCGGGGCTTGAACTCACAGACCGCAAGATCATGACCTGAGCCGAAGCCGGACGCTCAACCGACTGAGCCACCCAGGCGCCCCCAGTTTTACTCTTTCTTGAAGCTCTGGATATAATTCTCAATTCTCTCTATTCAATAAATGGCAACTGCTCTCCTAGCTGCTCCTATTAAAAGCTCTGGAGACATTGGACTCCTTTATTTCTCTGACACCTCACATGCAATCTATCAGAAAATCCTGTCGGTTCTCCTTCTGTTTATTTCTAGAGTCTGATCACATGTCATGTCCTCCCTCATCACCATCCTGGTCCAAGCCACCCCGGGTCTCTTGCCTTGAATGACTGCAGTTGTCTGCTAGTTGGTCTCCCTGCTTCTGCCCTTGCACACCCCCAGTCTACTCTATATATAGCAGCCAGAACAATCCTTTTAAAGTGTTAGTCATGTCGTGTGCTTCCTCTGCTCAAAATTCTCCAAAGTCTTTCTATCTCATTCAGAACAAGAGCCAAAGTACTTGCAATGACTTGCAAGGCCCTACAGGATCTGGCTCCCACTCCCACTCCCACCTTTACCTCTTTTCCTACTCTTGCCCTTACCCATTTACTTTAGCCACACTGTTCTCCTGGCTGTTCTTTGCGGAAACCAAATTGTCCTGCCTCAGGGCCTTTGCACTTACTATTCCCTCTGCCTGAAATAGGTTTCCCCTAGTAACCATGTGGATGTTGCCTCTCTTCATTCAGGACTTCACTCAGATATCTCCTTACAAGAGGGGACTTTGCAGAACAACCTATCTTATCTAAAACAGCAAACTTCCTCTTCCTTTTCCCTTGCTTTATTTCTCTTCATAGTACACATCACATATCTGACATATTTGTGTATTTGTTTACTGTCTGCCTCTGTACTCTATAATGGAAACTCCACGAGAGCTGAGCCCCTCTTTTATTTTTTTTGTTGTATGTCTATGGCAAGAATGGTACTGAGAACATAGTAGGTACTCTAACAAGTGAATGAATAAATGAATGAACGTCTATGACAATGACTACCAATTTGTCTTCAGGCCCAGCCTAGGACTTTTCTTGAAGTTCTGGCTGCCAGTTAGATATGTTCTGATGTGGGTCTGTGGCACCACAAACTGAAGCTTTATTAAAGCAGGTTCATTATCTCACGTATGTATTTATTAATTTAGAACTGAGACTTTGTTTTCCCCACTGCTGTCTTCCCAATGCCTAGAACAGTGCCTGGCATAGAGCAGGCAATTAATAGTTGTTGAATAAATGAATGGAAGATTTCCTCCTCCAAACTGTTTTCCCTGACTTGCTTGTTTCTCTTTGTAACATTATTGTTTTCCTAGTTGCTAAGACTCAAAACTCTGTCAACGTGGACTTTCCCTTCTCTTCTTTTTTCCATATTCAGTCAGTGGCCAAAAGCTGCTGTTTCTCCCACTTCTTTGGCACTGGCAATATTGTGCTTCATCATACACCCCAAACGTCATGAAGACCTCCCAACTGGCCTCTCTCATTCCTGTTTTTCTCTCTTCAATCTATCTTTATCAGATTTTTCTATTTTTCTCGCCCATAAATTGCTCTGATCATGTCACTTCCTCTGGCTGAAGATTTCAATGGGTCTTTGTGCCGACTAGGGTTCTTAATTGCAGACAACAGAAATGGACTCTGGTTCACTTAAGTAGAAGAGAAATTTCCTGGAATGATATCCGGAAACACACAAAATTGACATGAAGCCTCCAGAATCAGGCTCGGGAAATAGTCAGGAACCAAGAGAGGCTAAGGAACCAGAACCTCAGTCAGGTCTTGCCTTAGGATCAACTTGATTAGGGGACTCTGCTGTTTCAGTGTAACATGGGGTGCAAAGGAGAAAAACTGGAGGTGATGGCTTGTGGCATATCATGGAGGGCTTCAGGGAAACAAATCATAAGAGACTCTTAAAAATAGAGAACAAACAGAGGGTTGATGGAGGGAGGTGGGTGGGGGATGGGCTAGATGGGTGATGGGTACTAAGGAGGGCACTTGCTGTGATGAACCCTGGGTATTGTATGTAAGGGATGAATCACTGAATTCTACTCCTGAAACCAATATTGCACTATATGTTAACTAACTAGAATTGCAACAAATTTGAAAAGAAAAAAAAATAAAATAAAAAGCCGTCTTGGACATCCAGCCCAGATGAGCCTTCCGAGGACTCCAGCCCCAGCTTCAATCTGACTGCAAATGCATGACAGACCCCAGTGAGAAGTGCCCAGCTGAGTGGAGTCAACCCATAGGACTGTGAAAGATAAAAATAAAATTTTATTTTAAGCCACTAAATTGGGGGCGGGCTGTTTGTTACACATTAATAGAGAACCAAAACTTGTCCCTTGGTGGTCCGTGTTCTGCTCTCTCTGGAATGCTTCCCCACTGTCTTTTTTTTTTTTATTTATTTTTATTTAAATTCCAGTTAGGTAACATACAGTGTAATATTAGTTTCACCACAGCAAGTGCACTCCTTAATCCCCACCAATTTCCCCCACCCTCTCCCCCACCTCCCCTTTGGTAACCATCAGTTTGCTCCCTACAGTTAAGAGCCTGTTTCTTGGTTTGCCCCTCTCTTTCTTTTTTTCCCCTTTGCTCATTTTTTTTCCTTAAATTCCACATATGAGTGAAACCGTATGGTATTTGTCTTTTTCTGACTGACTTATTTCACTTAGCGTAATAACTCTCCAGCCCCTTCCATGTTGTTCCAAATGGCAAGATTTCATTCCTTTTTATAGCTCAGTAATATTCTGTTGTGTATATACACGCATCTTCTTTATCCATTCATCAGTCAATGAACACGTGGGCTATTTTCATAGTTTGGCTATTGTCGATAATGCTGTTATAAACATCAGGGTGCATGTATCCCTTTGAATTAGTATTTTTGTATTCTTTGGGTAAATGCCTAGTCCCCACTGTCCTATATTACCCATGTAGCCACTCATATCTGCACTTGTCAGAATCCTTTTGATGAGTGTGGCAGAGCAGAGAGGAAAGAGCCAGGCTTTCGGGTCCATGTGTGGGATGGGAGGGGCTGAATCTAGTTTAGCCTTTCTCTATCCCTGTGACCTCAGGCAGAATAATTAATTTCTCTGGACCTCAGTTTCTGTATCTGCCATCTGGAAATTAGAAAACCTTTCTCCTGGATTTGTTTGAGGACAAGATATGAAATCTGTAAAATATCCATGTGTCTCATTTTAGTTTCAGTGAACGGTAGCCTTTAGCAGATACCAAGCCTTCTAGGCCTGCATCACTGGCATTCCTGAGGTCTACCTGTTGTCACTTATGAACGAAATAGTTTTGGACAAATCCCTTAAACTTCTCTGAGCCTTACCCTCCTCATATGTAACATGGGTTTGATGATAATATCTGTATAATGGGGCTTCTTGACGGGGCTAAAGCCTAGGCTGTCTTGTGGTGTGAGGAGACACTGCCCCCTTGAGGCAGAACGCCCAAGACCCTTAAGCCACATCCCTCAATCTGCAAGGCATCAGGAATCCTCTGGAAGAAGACAAAAACTATGCCCGCAATTGGGGTTCAGGAATGAACAAACATGTCTAGTGGGGAGAGAGAATGTGGCAGGTGCTAGGCTGCACGGAGGAACAGCAGAGGCCCCGAGAGTTCATCACCCAGAGAGAGAAAGAGTTTTCGATGGAGCGGGAAGGGGCACACTGAACAAAGCAGGGGGAGAGGTGTTACTTGGAATGGTGTGAAGCTGGGCATGACCACCTTGTGAATCAGCACATCCCCATCCTCTACTCTCCCAGGGCCTTCCTGGTGGAGAAGGAAAGATCTGGGGTATAAGAGCACAGGCAGGGGTCACCAGGGACATACACCTCTATCATGGAAACCCTTATGAAAAGCTGAGAAGAAGCAGCAGAAGATTCTTTCTTACCTCAGAAAGGGAGAGGTGTGCCAGGAGTCCATGGGCACAGGAATCCCTGGGCCAGTGAGCATGTAGACAGCTAGTCATGATGTTGAGGTGGGTGGCATTGGGGAGTAGCCCTGACCACCTGGGAGGCAACCCCACTGGGCTTCTTCTTGGATTCCCACTAGAATCAAGGAGACAGGGAAATCCAGGAAGTTACAGATTAGCACATGCTGTGTGATTCCAGGTGCATCCTGTGCAAAAGCAAGCAAAATTAATTTCAGCTATTGGAAGGCAAGATAGTGGTTATCCCATAGTGGGAGTATGATTAGAAAGAAACATGAAGGGCATTCTGGGGGCTGGTAATGTTTTGCTTCTTCATCATGGAGCTGGTTATACCATTCAGTGTGTTCATTTCATAAGAACTTAAGTGCATTTAAGATTTGTGCACTTTTCTGTATGCTACTTTGGTAACAAGTTAACATACACACAACTGTTTGGGAAAAGGAGGATGAACAGTCATTTTCTACTTCAAGCCCTCTGAGGTGTAGCCATATCAGGGAAGTGGGGTAAGAGATTAGGGGATTGGAGGCAGGGACCACCTGGTATCTGGCCAGACTTATTTCATTTCTCCCTCCATTCATTCACTCACTCAGTTATGGTTTATTAAATTAAGTACCTCCTACACACTGAACACCGCACAACATAAGGGGTTAAAAAGATTATTAATAGCTATAACTTCCATTTATTGAATGCCTATTTTGGAGTAGGCACTGAATATACACCCAATCCTCATAATCCCGTGAAAGTATTAATATCCTTATCTATCAGTTGAGTCTCAGAAAGGTTAAGCAAGTTGTTCAAGGTCACACAGCATAGAAAGTGTCTGGATTTGCATATGAACATGAGTCTTGTGAACCCAAAGATGGAATACTTTTCACTGAGCTACAGTGTCCTCTAGGAATCTAGGAGTCTGCTGACAAATTGCTTTACCACGTAATGAGGCCTTACAGTCAGACTGGTCACATCCTTTCCCACTTTCAGCAGATTCCTCCATTTTTGAGCCTGTTTCCCCATCTGTACAACCAGGGTAAAAACCACGCCTTTCTCTTGGGGTTATTGTGGGAATTAAAAGACATGACGTGTATAGAGCCCAGTGTCCGGCAGTCATTAATATTTTTGAGTCCTTATCACCCATATACGACAGAACCGGACCAGGGTCAGGTTGAAGGCGGATCCCCACCCCTCCGCTCCTGATCCGAACCTCGGGCCTGATGGACTTAAGTGCGCCTATACAGCCCGGTCCATGCTGCTAGAAAGCGTGCCAGGTGAAGAGCTCTCATCCCAAACACTTCCCAAGAAAGTCACCACCAGGGAAAGTCACCACCAGGAGTCCCGCGGGGGCTGCTCTCCGGGGTTAGCCGGGACAGGCGAGAAGTCGTGATATCGCGAGACCTGGTGGGATGAAAGGGTTTTCAGGACGGAAGTGAGGGGCGGGTCCGAGGGAGCGCGCTCCTTTTGAAACCGGAGGTGGAGATTTACCGATCTTAAAGGTGGGCTGGACGCATCTGACACTCCGGACCTCGAGTGGGGGCCACAGGAGGGGGCAAGTGGGTCGGCGGGGACCTCTGCGTGGGGTTTGGCTGGCAGTGGCCACAGCTTTTTTCACTGGGCACGCTTTGGGCCGGCCACGAGCTTGAGCCATGCTGGCCAGGCCGCTGAACCTCCCTCCAAACGTGAGTAACCTTTCCTCCCTCTTGGCTCGACTCAGCCGTATAAAGAGCCCTTTGTAGCCTTAGGTGATTTGCAATGCTGACGCAACTTCATTTTCTGGATCCTCACTCTCCCAGGCCCCCTCTATGGCCATGGAAGAGGTCGTGTTTTTATAAAGGTAGTAAAACCTGGCATTATTATTATTATTATTATTATTATTATTATTATTTCGGGGGGGAGAGAGTGCGAGTGGTGGAGGAGCAGAGAGAGAGGGAGACAGAATCCCAAGCAGGCTCCGCACTGTCAGCACAGAGCCCCACATGGGGCTTGAACCCACTAAACGTGAGATCATGACCTAAGCCGAAATCAAGAGTCAGACGCTTAACCGACGGAGCCACCCAGGTGTCCCCAAACTAAGACATTTTAACCCAACTCTGTTAAGACCACTAGTGGTCTCTTTTCACCTATGACTTCCCTATCGGGGGAGGAGGGCACTGAAGTAGCCATGAGCATTTTTAGGCATTTTGGAGTAGGGAATACACTTAATTTGAGTTAAGTAGGACACATATATTAGGTTCCTGTATATAGTTAAGTTATTGCTCACCTTCCCAGTGTAGTAGAGGCTTCTAGAATACTTCTAACCCCCACTGTGCTGAATCACAAGCATGGTGACCTGAAGGTACCAGAGGTCCTTTGTTCCTAGAGTGTCCAGCACCAGAAGAATGAAGAGAGATAAAAGATTAATCACTGCACAAGAAAATGCGGAAGTCCTTGAAATCGTATAGGTCATAAAGAAAAGAAACTTGATGGAGATTTCCCCAAACTTGAGAATGATTTTAAAATAATAAGTGGGGATGACGGAAGAAACTTTTTGAACTAGGAATAATAAAGAGCAAATTTTGATCAACAGTGAGAGAAAAAGACTGAATCATCTTCCTTCATAGAAAACATTACAAACTTGTTTGAGGAAACCATTAAAGAATTTGTAGCCAAAAAACGTAGTGGACAAAAAATGGATAGTGGCATGCCAGGCAATTAATATAACAAATGTGTAATTTTAAAAAAAATAGAAAAATTTTTTGCATTACCTTTTTAAAATTTGTAGTTTGATGTAATTTCTCATAAATATTCACATCTGTACCTAATTTTGTTCTTAAAATTTTATATTCTTTTTCTTAAAGGGGTCCTATGAAATGATAAAAACTTCAGGCCCCACAAAATCTAGATACACCCTTGTGCAGTTGTCATTTCCTCCTAATCACTCTGATCAGGGCAAGGCATGTGTTTATTCTCGTAATTTCTGAGATGAGCAGATGGAAGCCTGGAGAGGTTAAGTTGCTACTGTGACTGGCAGAATGAGAATTAGAACCCAGTCTTTTTGGTTCTCAGTTCAGACATCTGGTCACTATGGACAAGTGCCCTATTCCAAAAGCTTTTCCCTTTAGTTTTCTGTGAATAGGGCTTCAGTGCATCTACTTGGCTTGCCCTTGGGTTCTGGGTTGTATGTAGTTCAGGTGAGAGGTGCAGCGAAGGTAAAAAGGGACAAGTTCTGTTTCCGAAGCGCCCCCACATCTCAGATGATGGCAGCCTGCTCTGTGGCCTTCCATCCACCGCTCCCAGCAACGAAAGGCCAGCATTTGGTGAGAGAGAACCAAGCGCTGTGGCCACAGGTCCTCAGTCTGTGTCAGGGTGAGAAGTGTGGAATCCTTGAACAGAAACAGAATCAGCTGGTGAACCGGCTGTGTGTGAATATTCATGCGAACATGTCTTTTGTTATTTCCCAAGCCAAGTATATTTTTGGTCGGTTTCCTTGGAGACTTGAGAATAAGGAGAGGTCTTACCAAGTGTAGGATAATTTTGCTAGCTCTACTTCCTTTCCAGTTCCCAAAATTAGTCACTCCATCTCACTACCTGGACTGATTTTGTCCAAGGTCACCAACAACTTCTTTGTTGCTAAATCCAACTTTTCAGTCCTTACCTTAATTGACTGTCCCCTGCTATTGGTGGGGTCTTTTGAAATGCAAATCTGATCATCTCCACTTAAAAATCCCTCAGTGGCTCCCCATTGCTTTTAGGATTAAGATACAAATCTCTAACTTGCACGGTCTGCCCGTCCTCTTCCGTCCAGTCACACACACTGAATCTTTTCTCCAGAGGCCAGTGCTCTTTTCTAGATACCAGGATTTTTTTTTCTAATTTTTTTTTTTTTTTAAGTAAACTCTACCCCCAACTTGGGGCTTGAACTCATAACCCAAGATCAAGAGCCACATGCTCTACAGACAGCTAGCCACAAGGCTTTTGCACAGGTTACTATATAATACATTATATTATATACTATATGTGTGTGTGTGTGTGTATACACACACCAGACCTACTATTTACCAGACATTGTTTTGGTGCTGGGACTACAGCAGTGAACAAAACTGGCAAAAATTGCTGCCATTCTGGAGCTCACCTTCTGGTGATTGTTTTTTACTGGAATGTTCCTCCCCCTCCCTCTTTTGCTTGCATGGTAAGGAGTTTATTTATTCCTATTTATTATTTCTATTTTTAAAAAAATTTTAATGTTTTTATTTATTTTTGAGACAGAGAGAGGCAGATCATGAGCAGGGGAGGGGCAGAGAGAGAGGGAGACACAGAATCTGAAGCAGGCTCCAGGCTCTGAGCTGTTAGCACAGAGCCTGACGTGGGGCTCGAACTCACAGTGAGATCATGACCTGAGCTGAAGTTGGATGCTTAACCGACTGAGCCACCCAGGTGCCCCTATTATTAGTTTTAAGTAATAGCTTTGTTAAGCTATAATTCACATACTATAAAATTCACCCACTGGAAGTATACAGTTAAACTTAGTATATTCATAGTGTGTAACCATCACCACAATCAATTTCAGAACCTTTTTATTACCCTAGAAAGAAACCTGTACCCATTAATAGCCAGCTCCCCCTACCTTCCACAAATTCCCCCGCCCTAGGCAACCAGTCTACTTTCTGCATCTGCAAAATTGCCAAACCTGCATTTCTTATAAATGGAATCGTACATTATGTGACCTCTTGTGACTGGCTTCTTTCACTTAGCATAACGTTTTCAAGGTTCATTTATGCTGTCATGCTGAGTCATGTGTCAGTACTTCATTTATGTTTTTATTGAGATATAATCGACGTATAATATTGTGTAAGTTTAAGTACTTCATTTGTTTTATTGCCAAATAATGTTCTGTGGTGTGATAATCCTACATTTTGTTCATCCATTCATCAGTTGAAGGACATTTGGTTTGTTTCCACTTTTTGCCTTTTATGAGTTATGCTGCTGTGAATATTTGTATATAATTTTTTGTATGGACATATGTTTTCATTTTCTTGGATATATAGCTAGGAGTGGAACTGCTAGATCATATGGTAATTCTATGTTTAACATGTTGAGAAACCGCCAGACTGTTTTTCAGAGTAGCTGCGCCATTTTACATTCCCACCAGCACTGTATGAGAGTCCCAATTTCTCCACATCCTTGCTGTTATGGGTTGAATTATGTCCCTCCAAAATTCATATGTCCCAGAGTCCCTCAGAATGTGAACTTACTTGGAAATAGGGTCATTGCATATGTAATTAGCTAAGATGAAGTCATATTGGAGCAGGTTGTGCCTCTAATCCAAAATGACTGGTGTCTTGTATTAAAAGGAGAAATCTGGACCCAGAGACTCACACACAAGGAGAATGCCCTGTGAAGACTGGAGGTAGGCTGCCACAAACCAAGCAACTACCAGAAGCTGGGACAGAGGCTTGGGACAGATCCTTCTCTAGCCCCTTTGGAGGGAGCTGGCCCTGCTGACACCTTGATCTTGGACTTCTAGCCTCTGTTAAAAGCAAGACAACAGACCCACAGTGGAGTCACTTATACTAAGTCCCACATCGCCAAACTGAGAGTTAACTTAATTATAGTTTCAACTGTCCCAGAAATGGAATCTTAAACCAGTCAATCAGGAATCACCTGATCAGCACTAGATAGACCTCTGCCGTCCCCTAAGGGAAAGTAACCTCGCAATAACCAAGCTCCTTTTTTGCTGCTGTAACTTCCTTATTCCACTGTCTTCTGCCTATGAAAGTCTTTCATTTTGTACAGCTCCTTAGAGGTCCTTTCTGTCTGCTAGATTGAATACTGCCTGATTCAAATCAGTTTTTGCTCAAATAAACTCATTTTTTTTTTTTTTTTTTTTTTTTTTAATTTGAGACAGAGAATCTTAAGTAGGTTCCACTCTCAGCACGGAGCGCAAGGTGGGGCTTGATCCCACGACCCTGGGCCAAAATCAAGAGTCTGACACTCAACCAACTGAGCCACCCAGGGACCCCAGCTCTTAAAAATTTTAATGCGCTTTAGTTTATATTTTAACATGTCTAAAACTATGCGATAGTAAATCTCTATTGTTTAAGGACTCAGTTTATGGTACTTTGTTATGGTAGCTTTAGCAAACTAATAGATTCTCCAACACTGGTTATTTTCCACTTTAAAAGTTATCATTATGACTATCCCTTTGGGCATGAAGCGGTATCTCGTTATGGTTTTGATTTGCATTTCCTTAATGCAAATGATCTGGAGCATACTTTTACATGCTTATTAGCCATTTGTATGACTTTGGATAATGTCTATTCAAATCTTCTGCTCATTTTTAAATTGGATTATTTGGGGGCGCCTGGGTGGCGCAGTCGGTTAAGCGTCCGACTTCAGCCAGGTCACGATCTCGCGGTCCGTGAGTTCGAGCCCCGCGTCAGGCTCTGGGCTGATGGCTCGGAGCCTGGAGCCTGTTTCCGCTTCTGTGTCTCCCTCTCTCTCTGCCCCTCCCCCGTTCATGCTCTGTCTCTCTCTGTCCCAAAAATAAATAAAAAACGTTGGAAAAAAAATTTAAAAAATAAATAAATAAATACATTGGATTATTTGTCTTTTTATTATTGAGTTTTAGGAGTTCTTAATATATTCTAGTTAGAAATCCTTTTTCAGATACATGTTTTGCAAACATTTTCTCCTGTGCTCAGGGTATGTTTACACTTTCTTGATGATGTCCTTTGCAGCACAAACAATTTTAATTTTGATGAAGTCCACTTTACCTATTTTTTCTTTTGTTGCCTGTGCTTTTTATCTAGTGCCTGCCTGTCTTGATCTTGCTCAAATGTTACTTCCTCAGGAAGCTCACATTCCTTTGGTGTATGCTCTCACAGCCATCTTTGTTATTACAGATTTGTTGGTGAGATTTGTTTGATTGTCTTCCCCACTAGATTGTGAACTCCAGGACAGTAGAGTCGAAGTCTGCTTTTTCTCTCCCCATTGTGTCCCCGGCACAGTGCCTGCTATGTAGCAGGTGCTCAGAATTACTGAATGAGTAAATACAGGCTTGACTGTATGGGCTGGTACCTGCATGAAACACTCTTCAGTGGTCTTGATTACACCCACTCTCCTGCTTCTACGTCTGGATTGCTCCTCAGGTTGCCCTGCTGGTTCTTCTTCCTTTACTCATCCTCTCTTCTCACCCTCCACACTCTCTTTGCCTCCACTCTCAAGGCTCTGATTATCATCTTAAAGCTAATGACTCTCAAGTCTCTTTCCTACATAGAAGGCTCTTCTAAGCTGCAGACCTGCATATCTGACTGTAAAGAATATGTATGCTGCAGTTGTTGAGTGTTCTATCAATGTCAGTTAGGTCAAGGTGGTCGATAGTGTTGCTTATACCTTCCGTATCCTTATGAATTTTGTCTACTTGTTTATCCCTTATTGACAGGGGGATGTTGAAACCTCTGAATATAATTCCGGATTACCCCTTGCAGTCCTATTAGTTTTTGCATCATGAATCTTGGAGCTCTGCTTTCAGGTGCATAAACACTTACGATTCTTGTGTTCTCCTGATGAACTGACCCCTTTGTCATTATATAATGACCTTCTATATTCCTGGTTATATTTTTTCTCTGAATCTACTTTGGTATTAATGTAACCATTTTGGCTTTTTTTTTTTTTTTTTTTTAGTGTAGCATGGATATGTCTTTTTCTACCCTTTTAGTTTTTATCAAAATATCTGTGTCTTTATGTTGAAAGTGTCTTTTTCTTTTTTTTTAGGAGACACATAGTTGAATCTTTTTTTAAAAATCCAAATTGACAATCTCTGCCATTTAATTAATTCAGTTACATTAAAAAAAAATTTTTTTAACGTTTATTTATTATTGAAAGGCAGAGAGAGACAGAGCATGAGCAGGGGAGGGGCAGAGAGAGAGGGAGACACAGAATCCGAAGCAGGCATCAGGCTCTGAGCTGTCAGCACAGAGCCTGACGCGGGGCTCAAACTCACAAACCGTGAGATCATGACCTGAGCTGAAGTCGGACACTTAACTGACTGAGCTGCCCGGGCGCCCCTAATTAATTCAGTTACATTTAATGTGGTTTTTAAATATGGTTAGGTTGATTATTACCTTGCTATTTGTTTTCTATTTGTCCTATCTGTTCTTTGCTCCCTTTTCCTCCTTTTCTACCTTTTGGATTGAGTACTTTTTGTTAGTCCACTCTTTGCTTCATTGGATTATTAGCTATAACTCTGGTTCTTAATTTAGTGGCTGCTGTGAGGTTTATAGTACACATCTTAAACTTATCACTTTCTGTGTCTTCAAATTCACTCATCTTTTCTTTTGCAATGTCTAATCTGTTCCTAATCTCTTTCTATCTCACACATTGTAGTTTCATTTGTAGATGGTTAATTTAGTTCTTTTATTTTTACTTATTTAAAAAAAAATTTTAATGTTTATTTATTCTTGAGGGAGAGAGAGAGAGACAGAGTGTGAGTGGGGGAGGGGCAGAGAGAGAGGGAGACACAGAATCTGAAGGAGGCTCCAGGCTCTGAGCTATCAGCACAGAGCCCAATGTGGGGCTTGAACTCATGAGCCATGAGATCATGACCCGAGCTGAAGTTGGACGCTTAACCAACTGAGCCACGCAGGCACCCCAATTTAGGTCTTTTAAAACTTTCTTCCATGTGTTCACTTAACTGTTGAACATATATAATATAGTTACTATAACTGTTTTAATGCCCTTGTCTGCTAATCCTAAAATCTGTATCAGTTCTGGGTTGGTTTTAATTAATTTTTTTTCTTCCTTTTAGATAACATTTTTCTGCTTCTTTGTAAGCCAGGTAATCTTTGGGTGCCAAACATTGTGAATTTTACTTTATTGGGAGCTGGGTTATTTTCTGTTAACTTTAATTATGTTTGAACTTTGTTCTGGGATGCAGTTAAGTTACTTGGTAGCAGTTTGATCCTTCCAAGTCTTGGTTAAATTGGACCATAAAGGAAATCTTTGCAAATCTTGCAGGATTAAAATTTGACAAATAAGCTGGAAATCAGTAATAATAAAATATTAGACTTCCGGTTTCTGGACTTAGAAGTCACCACTCTGTCCTAACAACAAATAAAAAGCTAAACAAACTGAAAAATTAACAAGTCTTTGATTTGTAAGAGAAGTGAGGTCATAGGGCAAATAAGCTATAGCTTATGATTTGCTCAGAGCTGAGTATGACCAATTCTGAGAGTTAGAAACTCCAGGGGGAACACAGTCATCCAGAGGCCCCCAAGCTTTTGTGAGTTTTACCTTCTGTAATTCTTTACTTTTTCAAATTATTTAAAAAAAATATTTATTTTTGGGAGAGGGAGAGAGTGGGGGAGAGGCAGAGAGAGAGGGGAACAGAGGATCTGAAGTGAGCTCTGTGCTGACAGCAGAGAGCTCCATGCGGGCCTCAAACTCAGGAGCCGTGAAATCATGACCTGAGCTGAAGTTGCATGCCTAACTGGCTGAGGCACCCAGGGGCCCCTTATCTTCTGTAATTCAACCCAGATCTCACAGTGAGTAAATAGAAAAATTTCTGCATGCTTCTGGCAGGGGGAGGAGGAAAAGGAACCATTTTGAAATACACTAGAGCATTCTGTTTGTCTTAGCAAGGTTGGCTTCTGGAGAAACTATTTAACTGGAGTCTAACTTGCTAGGGTTTATCAGAGCTTAACTGACCTGGAGGAAGGGAAATACCTAACCGCAGCTCCCTCTGGCCATCCTGTCCCACCTAATATGGAGTAAGAGGGACTGAGAAGCACATGTGAAGTTCACAGTCCAGAGGTGTAAGCTCACCAGAAGACTGAGACCTAACCATAGGACTGTGGAATGCTTTCTCTCCCCCTATAATTTACCACATTCCTAAAAACTGTTTTTAATGGTTCCTTTAGCCCAGTACATAATGCCTGGCCATTAAAAAAAAAAAATCATAAGACATATATATATTTAATAATGTGACTCTTTAAAAATTTTTTATTTAATTTATTGTTTTAATTTACATCCAAGTTAGCATATAGTGCAACAATGATTTCAGGAGTAGATTCCTTAATGCCCCTTACCCGTTTAGCCCATCCCCCCTCCCACAGCCCCTCCAGTAACCCTCTGTCTGTTCTCCATTTTTAAGAGTCTCTTATGTTTTTGTCCCCCTCCCTGCTTTTGTATTATTTTTGCTTCCCTTCCCTTATGTTCATCTGTTTTGTATCTTAAAGTCCTCATATGAATGAAGTCATATGATATTTGTCTTTCTCTGACAGACTAGTTTCCCTTAGCATAATACCCTCTAGTTCCATCCACGTAGTTGCGAATGGCAAGATTTCATTCATTCTGATTGTTGAGTAATACTCCATTGTATGTATATGCTACATCTCTATCCATTCATCCATCAATGGACGTTTGCCGGCTCTTTCCATACTTTGGCTATTGTTGATAGTGTTGCTATAAACATTGGATGTGCATGTGCCCCTTCGAAACAGCATACCTATGTACCCCTTGGATAAATACCTAGTAGTGCAATTGTTGGGTTGTAGGGTAGTTCTATTTTTAATTTTTTGAGGAACCTCCATACTGTTTTCCAGAGTGGCTGCACCAATTTGCATTTCCACCAGCAGTGCAAAAGAGATCTTTCTCTGCATCCTCGCCAACATCTGTTGTTGCCTGAGTTGTTAATGTTAGCCATTCTGACAGGTGTAAGGTGGTATCTCATTGTGGTTTTGATTTTAATTTCCCTGATGATGAGTGATGTTGAGCATTTTTTCATGCGTTGGTTGGCCATCTGGAGGTCTTCTTTGGAGAAGTGTCTATTCATATCTTTTGCCCATTTCTTCACTAGATTATTTGTTTTTTGGGTGTTGATTGATAAGTTCTTTATAGATTTTGGATACTAACCCTTTATCTGATATGTTTGCAAATATCTTCTCCCGTTCCATCGGTTGCCTTTTAGTTGTGCTGATTGTTTCCTTCACTGTGCAGAAGCTTTTTATTTTGATGAGGTCCCAATAGTTCATTTTTGCTTGTTTCCCTGGCCTCCAGAGATGTGTTGAGTAAGAAGTTGCTGTGGCTGAGGGTCAAAGAGGTTTTTGCCTGCTTTCTCCTCGAGGATTTTGATGACTTCCTGTCTTATGTTTAGGTCTTTCATCTATTTTGAGTTTATTTTTGTGTATGGTGTGAAAAAGTGGTCCAGTTTTCCCAGCACCACTTGCTGAAGAGACCCTTTATTCCATTGGATATTCTTTCCTGCTTTGTCAAAGATTAGTTGGCCATTTGTTCATGGATCCATTTCTGGGTTTTCTTTTCTTTTTTTTTTTTTTTTATTTTATTATTATTTTTTTAATGTTTATTTATTTTTGAGACAGAGAGAGACAGAGCATGAACAGGGGAGGGTCAGAGAGACAGGAAGTCACAGAATCCGAAGCAGGCTTCAGTCTCTGAGCTGTCAGCACAGAGCCTGACGCGGGGCTCGAACTCACGGACCGCGAGATCATGACCTGAGCCGAAGTCGGAGGCTTAACCGACTGAGCCACCCAGGCGCCCCCATTTCTGGGTTTTCTATTCTGTTCCATTGATCTGAGTGTCTGTTTTTGTGCCAGTACCATACTGTCTTGATGATCATAGCTTTGTAAGATAGCTTGAAGTCCAGTAACGTGACTCCTTTTTAATGTTTATTAATTTATTTTGAGAGAGAGGGAGAGAGAGAGCACATGTGCAGGTGAGTGGGGGAGAGAGAGGGAGAGAGAAAGAGAGAATCCCAGTCAGGCTCCATGCTCAGCATAGAGCCCAATGCAGGGCTTGATCCCACAATAGTGAGATCATGACTTGACCTGAAACCAAGAGTTGAACACTTAACTGACTGAGCCACCCAGGCACTCAAGACATAGTAGAAAGAAGAAAACACAGTTGGAAAACACAGAGCAAGTATCAGAACCAGACTCAGATATGGCATGTTGGAATTATCAGATTGGGAATTAAAAACAACTATGATTAATATGGTAAGACATCTAATGGATAAAACAGACAGCATGAAAGAACAGAGGGACAATGTAAACAGATGGAAATTCAAAGAAAGAACCAAAAAGAAATACTAGAGAGTTAAAAAAAAAAAAAAACAAAAAACAAAACACCATTGTAATAGGAATGAAGAATGCCATGTTAGTTATACTTCAATTAAAAAAATAATTCAAAAAAAGAAAGAAATGAATGCCTTTGATGGGCTTATAGGTAGACTGGACATTCATGGCTGAAGAAGGAATCTCTGAGTTTAAGGATATTCATTGCAAACTTCCAAAACTAAAAAGGAAACAGAAAAGGACTGACAAAAGCCAGAACAGACTTTCCAAAACTGTAGGACAACTACAAGAGGTGTAATGTACACATAAGGGGAAACCAGAAGAAGAAAGAGAAAGGAACAGAAGAGATTTGAAGAAATGACTGAGAATTTTCCCCAAATTAAGTAAGGTCAGACACTAAACCATAGATCCAGGAAACTCAGAGAACACCTAGTAGGATGAATAACAAAGAAAACCACATTTAAGTATATTTTATTCCAACTACAGAAATTCAAAGATAAAGAAAAAATCCTGAAAGAAACCAGAACAGACAAACCCCTTACTTATAGAGAAGCAAAGATAAGAATTACATCCAACTTTTTCATGCAAGCATGGAAACCGTGCAAATGCAAGCAAGAAGAGAATAGAGTGATATATGTACATACACACACACACACACACACACACACACACACATATACATATATGTAAATTTATTTTTAAAGTTTATTTTTGAGAGAGAGAGAGGGAGCACGGCAGAGAGAGAAGGGGAGAGAGAATCCCAAGCAGGTTCTGAGCTGTCAGCACAGAGCCCAACGTGGGTCTCCATCTCATGAACTGTAAGATAATGACCTGAACCAAAATCGAGTCTGATGCTTAACCAACTGAGCCACCTAGGAGCCCCAATGACATTTTATTCTAAAATTACATATGGCAGGAAGATCAATGAACATATATTTCATAAGAAACCAAGAACAGCTCATCCTTTTTAAAATTTTTTTCAAATGTTTTATTTTTGAGAGAGAGAAACAGAACAAGCAAGGGAAGGGCCAAGAGAGGGAGACACAGAATCCAAAGCAGACTCCAGGCTGTGAGCTGTCAGCACAGAGTCCAATGAGGGGCTCAAACTCATGGATTGCAAGATCATGACCTGAGCCAAAGTCGGTTGCTTAACCAACTGAGCCACCCAGGTGCCCCAAGAACAGCTCATCCTTGTACAGCCTAGGACATAATTTGAGAACTACAAGATGACTTAGGACCCTAAGTAAAATTTGTGACTGGGTTATAATTGTAATGCCTTCAACATCAGAAGGGCTTCAGTTTCTTGCCATTATGGAAACTCAGCTTGGTTTGGTTTAGTGTGGTTTGGTTTTTTGATTCTCCTACTCCTCCTGCTGGCAGCCAAACTCTTCAAACTCTTCTCTGAATATTGTTTGTTCGTTCTTGGTTTTGCTTACTCATGTCTTCTGCTTCCCGGTGGCTTCAAAACCTCTGTGACCGGTTATCTCTTTGTGTGTTCAGTTTCTCAACCTGTCATCAGCTTCAACTGCTGCATCTCAATTTCAGCTCCACAGGAGAGTGAATCTGATTGATTCAGTTCAGACATGGTTGATTCTCTTGGGCAAAGCTCTTGTGCCAGACTACATCATAGTCATCCATTCATTTGTTTATTTAACAACTATGCATAGGCCACTAGCCAGCCTCTAGATTGTTTGTCTATAAGGTAGGTGCCCAATCGTGATCTAATAGCTATGTTTGTGTGGAGTGGAGGACAAGGTCATAGAGTGGTGAGAGGATGGGAATCTATTTTTTTATGTTTATTCATTTTGAGAGAGAGAGAGAATGACCAGGGGAGAGGGAGAGAGACAGAATCCCAGGCAGGCTTCAAGCTGCCAGGGCAGAGGCAAATGCGGGGCTCGAACCCACTAACCATGAGATCATGACCTGAGCCGAAATGAAGAGTTGGATGCTTAACCGACTGAGCCACCCAGGCACCCCAGGATGGAGATGCATATTTCAGAAACTGGGGGCTATGGACATACCATGCGTTCTACCCCATGGCCAGTTCAGGGGGGATAATAATTTGTTTCAGCAAGGCGTTTGACAGATATAGTTGAAAACAATTAAAAATTAACAACCCTGGTATTGAGAGAGTGATATTTTGTATTACTTGTCAGCAAGAGTATCTTTTGTTTGAGATGGGAGTATTGAAGGTGATAGTTAACGGGGGGGGGGGGGGGGGGGGGGAGGCAGGGGGAGGGGGAGAAGAGTTTATTTTAACAAGAGAACTAAAGAGTGATTCTATTCTGCTGTGATGTGTGGTTGTAGGAGCAACTACAAGAAGGTGAAGATTCCAGAGGAAATTCTATCCCCTAAGACCATGATATCGATAATTTTGGTCTGGAAGATACTCTGAGGAAAGAAGCTTAGAAATGTTTGATTTTTGAGCATGAATTAATGTATAGTTCATAAATTAAATAAACAGATTCACTAAGTAATTGTTGAGAATATCCTCTTAGATGCTGAATGATGTTAGCCAAAAATGGGAATTTGACATTGACATGTTCTTTCCTATTAACAGATCCAGTTTCCTCCCTCCCTCCCTCCATCCTTCCTTCTTTCCTTCCTTTTTTCTTTCTTTCTTCCTTTCTCCTTTACAATGTTTTTCTTTATCAAAAAAATTAGGAAATGCATCATGCACACTTAAGTGTATTACATGAATATGTATAGTTTAAAGATTAATAGCCCAATGAACTTCCATGTACCCACTAACTCAAGAAACAGAATATTATGAGGGTCTCATATGCTCCCTGTGGACTCTTCTGCAATTATCTCCCCCTCCCCCTTCCATAGAGACAACCTTTACCAGTCTTCTATGTTAGTTATCTTCTAGTATCTACAATTATCCTTATAATTTGTAACACCTCTGTATTCCTCTCCCATATATTGTTTTGTTTCATAAAACTGAGTTACATGCACAAAGTTGGACCAGTAAGGAGAGTGCCTAGTTGCTGCCTTAGATAAAGGTCCACAGAAGAAGTTTACAGGGCAAAGGTACAAGTGAATCTATGAAAATTAGGACAAAATTGGGGCGCCTAGTAGTGTCAGCCAAATATTGCCCATGGGCAGGGATATGGTCACAGAGAGTGGGCAACTTTATTCTTCTGATTTGAAGTTCCTACAGCCTACTACCAGCTCTTAGGAAAGGGTCCGAACAAAATATTTTTATGGGAATGAAATAGAAATATTCAGACAGGAGGGCATTGAGGGAAGAGCAGGAACTTCATCCACACATGGTCAAAACAAGCCTTCTGGTGATGCTCCCAACTCCAGAACCAGCTAAAGGTTTCCAGTCAACCAGAAGAGCTGTGGGAATGAGTCCCTCCAGAAAGAAGAGATGAAAGGCCCACAATACTGAGGACGGGGACGAGGATGATGAAGACAGTTGAGCACTTACTCCAAGCCTGCATGGAGTGAGGCAGGGTCCATGATTGTCTCATTTCATCTTCATAACAACCTGAGAGGTAGACATTAATATAATGCCTATTGTCCAAATGAAGAACCGAGCCTCTGGGACATTAACTGGTTCAAGGTCACAGAGCTGGTGACATGAAGCCTGTGCTTTCAATGGAATATTTTCCAGGGATTGAGTCCACATTATCTGCTGGGAGAGAGATGAAGGGACCAGCACAGGGGGTGAACTGATGAGAGCATGCTTGGGGTAGTGAGGATAATAAGAACCATAGTCAACTCTTACTGATTGTGTACTAATTACCCAACACTGTTTTTAAGCCCTTTTACATGCATTAACGATGTGAAAACCCAGATACACAACCCTAAATACACATGAGGGGCCAAGCTTGAGGCTTTTGGAAAGACTTAGAAAGTCTTCCACATTAAACAGCAAACTTCTGGCCACATTAAACAGCAAAAAAAAAGTCTCAGCTGCACTGTAGACCTTCTTTCTGATCAGAGATATCCGTTCCTTCACAATTTATTTATGAAAGGCCTTTTCTCCCAAGCACTGTTCTAGCCACTGAGCAGAGAACAGAACAGATTCCAGAATAAGGAGGAAGTCCAGAAACATAAAAATATTCAGAAACATCCATATTTTTACCCTCTCATCACCACGATCAGCAAAAGAAAATGATAAATACTGTTACATTTGTGACCAGGTACTACACGTCTGTGTCCTTGCCTCATTTCATTTCCGCAAACCTTTACTGTGAGCCACTTATGTGCCAGGCACCACGTGTGAGGGCGCTGGTTGAAAGATGAAGGTGAAGTTTCTATCCTTGAGGAGCATAGTGGGAGACAGACAGGTAAGTGAATAATTATGTTGTAGGTGATTCATGCTATGCCTGCGGTGTGAACAAAATTCTGTAGGAGTGGAGTAGAGTGACTAATTCTGCCTAGAGGTGTCAGATAATGTTTAATGGAGGAGAAGGCTAGGACGTGGCCAGGTGGAGATGGGGAGAAAAGACAACCAGAGAGGAGTCATTTGTGGATAGAACAGGCAAGTTACAGGGCTAAGTTCTAAAATATGGACTACGCAAGGACACTTAGGCCTAGACACACAATGGTGGGGTGGGGGCGTCCACAGGGATTAGCGATTTTTAGAAAGGAGGATCAAGGCTTATGTTGCTACCAGTTAAAATGACTGAGTTGATAAGCAACCCTCCTACTGTTTCTCTACCCAGAAACCATTCAGACATCTACCATGGTTTTTCCACTCTAAGTTATGGTGTCAGAAAGACTTAAAGCCCTGCTGTGCACATTAGGCGAAGGGATATAAATTGGCACAGCCTGTTTGGAAGGCAGATTGGCAACATATATCAAAATTACAAACGCTGCATATATCTTGTGACCCAGCAATTTCACTTCTAGGAATTTATCTTCAGACGCATTCACTCACACATGAAATAACTTATGCACAAATATGTGTCACATCATGGTAATATCAAAAGACTGGAAACAAATGTTCATCAAGAGGGGGTTGGTTAAATTATGATATCTCTTTAAAATGAGATACTATTCATTCTTTAAAAACTAATAAGGTAGCTGTTTATGTACTGTTTGGAATGATAGTCAAATGAAAACAACAAAGGGGCAGAACCACTCTTATGTAATGGGGATGGAAAGAATTCAAGTCCTCTGTGGAGTGTTCCAATGAATAAAGAACCCTGGACTTCCCTGCCTCCAGACTTCTTGTGATATTTGATGAGAAACTCTTTACAGTTTAAGCCAGCCAAATTTACGCTACAAGCATTCAGACACCTAATGTGACTTGTAGCCAAAAGTATTCAGACACATAATTCTGAGGTCTGTAGACGTCTTTGTGTTTAGACCTGGAATAATGTGGAAGAGGGAGTTAAATCTGTGATACGCAGAAATTCTGCAGTTTACTTCACTTTAACTTCAGTGGGAACTCCCAGGCGCTTCTTCCCTCTGGGTATTCTGAACTCTGGACCTCAGAGCAGGCAGTCATTCCCATGATAAAGCTGTAGGGGTTTCTGCACAGGGATGCAATCTGGCAGGATTCAACCTGTCTGTTTACTTTTTTAATATAACCTGATCAAAGCAAAACAGTTAAAAGCCTAGTAGAATCTATTTGCAGTCAGAGGGGCAAGATGGCAACACATGGGATGCTAGAATCAAACCTATGACCTGGAATTTGAACAACCCATTCTCTACCCACAGGAGGATCCAGATAATCCAGACTTGCTGGTGTGACTGAAGAGGTGATAAGTCTCTAGATCAAGCCATGTGGTCTGAGAACTGAAATTGTCCTGTCAGTATCATTCAGACAATTTTAAGAACTCACAGTAACTTACCTGTCCTTTTTTTTTTTCCAAGAAAAATATTTTTTCCCCTGTATCCTGCCAGGTGCTGAGGATACAATGGTGAGCAAAATTGAAATGGCCTTGCCTTCACTGATTTATAGTCTAGAGAACGGGGTGGCAATTAGTTGAATACTACTTACGTCAAATAGGTGCACAATTACAACTCAGCTGAGTAGTATAGAGGAAGGGTTCATGGTAGGTAAGAGTGGGTACCTATGTTAGAGTGAGATCAGGGAAGGCCTGCCTGAGGAAGTGACATTTGAGCTAACATCTGAAGAATGGGTGGGGGTTAACTAGGCAATGTGGGAGAAGGGCAGTCCAGGCAGGAGGAGCAGTTCCTGCAAAGGCCCAGGGTGGTGATGGTGTGTGTGTGTGTGGGGGGGGGGGGGGTGCGCAGAACACTCAAAAACTAGAAGGTCATTGTGGTTGGAGGGAGAATGACGGGGGTGTGCTGGGAGGTGAGACTATAGCCTGGCAAGGCAAAGCCAAGAGACATGTAATTATAAGATTGATGGAAAACCATACATGACATAAAGTCCTAGTTGTCCCCCAATGTCCATTTTCCCTCTATTTCTTTAATATTTGAACCCCAGAATTTTGGCTTGGTACATGCCTATCCAGTTGAAGATCATCTCCCAGATTTCTTTGCATATAGGTTTGCCCATGTGACCACATCTAACCAATGGGTTGTGAGCAGAAGGGCAGGCCTCCATTTCCTCCTATTTTCTTCTCTATGGACATGATGGTCAGGACTGGGGGAGCTATCCTAGACCATGAGATGGAAACCATATGCTGAGGACAGCAAAGCAACAAGATAGAGGAAAACTGTATCCCCATCACCATGGTGTAGCCATACTAGCCCTGGACTGTTAGAGTATATCTGACAAACTGATAAACTTCTAACTTGTTTACAGCTTTTTGGTCTTTATATAGAAGTTTTACCTATATTCTTAGACTGTTATGGTTGGATTTTTTTTGTTTCCCCAAAATTCATATGTTGAAATCCTAACTCCTAATGGTATCAGGAGGTAGGGCCTTTGGGAAGTGATTAGGTCATGAGGGTAGAGCCCTCAGGAATAGGATTGGTGCCCTTACAAAAGAGACTCTAGTGAGCTCTCACCCTTTCCATGATGTGAAGACACAGTGAGAAGACTTGGTCCTCTATGAATAAGGAAATGGGCTCTCACCAGACACTGAATCTGTCAGCACCTTGATCTTGGACTTTTCGACCTCCAGAACTGTGAGAAATAACATGTTTGTTGTTGAAGCCACTAGTCAATAGTATTTTTATTACAGCAACCCAAATGGACTAAGACAGTAACACACCATTGAAGTGTTCTAGATGATGGAATCAGATTTCCATCTTGAAATAATCACTCTGACTGCTGCGTGGAAAGCAAAAACAGAACATTCAGAAGCCATTGCAGCTCCTTATGGAGGAGGATAGTATCTTGGATTTGCAAAGTATTAGAGAAGATGGGACTAGACCCCATTGGAATACCTTTTTCCTGGTATAGTGGAAAATACCATGGACTCTGGCCTCAGGGAGAGCTAAGTTCTGAATCCACTCTTCTGTAGCTGCAATCTTGGGCAAGTTACTTAGCTTCTCTTAGTCTCATCTATAAATTCATATTGAGATTCTTTTTAAGGGGTGTATGGTTAATTTTAAGGTAGCCTTCAGACTGCAACTGTAATATCAGCTCTTCTCTAGGTCTCCAGCCTGCTGGTCTACCCTGGAGACTTTGGACTTGCCAGTCTTCATAATCACTCTTCTTTAAGATAAATGAGCAGTTCCTTAAGATAAATCTCTCCCCTCTCCCTCTGTTTCTATGTATGTGTATGTATATCATATGTATATATACATATTTATATACACATACTATGTATATATGCATACACACATATCCTATTAGATTTGTTTCTCTGGAGAACCCTAGTACAGGGGTAGACTTTCTATGGATATATAATACATGTACAGGTAAGTACACAAATATGAAGGGTACAGTTCAATAAATTTGTACAACGTGAATAATATGCTCAACCACCATTCACAAGAAGATATTGACAACTGAAATTCTGTGAAGATAGCTGTAGCAGAGGCATAGTGTTTTACTCTAAATCTCTACCAAAAAACCCACCAAAACAAAAAGAAACAAAACAACAACAAAAGCCCAAACAGAACAATTAGATAGTAAAACTAAAAACACAACGATAAGATATACAACAAAATTAGGTAGCAAGATATCCTCATGAAGCCCAAAATACAAGTGGGTGTAGACAAGGCAATAAGACCTTCATGGAATTGGCATATATGCAAAAGAAAGCAGAGGAAAGTCGTGGGCTTCTGATGGAACTGAGAAGAGGAGGACACCAAAATAAGCACTAGGTGTTCATGGGTCAAATTGAGAAAGCAGCAGAAATTGGGAGGGTTTTTGCTTAATTATTAGTTGGTGAGTACAAGCAGCTTGAGCCAAGGTCTGAAATAATTGGGGCACTCTAGCCCTTGTGAACTCTCAAGACTGGTCATCAGGGCTCTCTGCCAGGATAAGATCCCACATTAAGAAGAAACTGCTGGGGGAAGAAGCAACACTGAGCAGGACAGATATAATAAAAATAAAGGGGCGCCTAGGTGGCTCAGTCGGTTAAATGTCCAACTCTTGATTTTGGTTCAGATCATGACGTCACAGTCATGGAATCTCATGGGATTGAGTCCCGTGTTGGTCTCTGCACTCACATTGTGGAGCCTGCTTGGGATTCTCTCTGCCCTTCCCAGCTTGTGCACTCTCTTTTTTTCCTTAAAATAAAATAAAAAGATAAGGATCAGACAAAAATGTGGAGGGTAGGAGAGCCAAGAAATCTTAGAAAGTATGCTTCCTATGCTTTATTTAAAAAAAAAAATTTTTTTTAAACATTTATTCATTTTTGAAAGGCAGAGAGAGCGCGAATGGGGGAGGGGCAGAGAGAGAGGGAGACACAGAATCTGAAGCAGTCTCCAGGCTCTGAGCTGTCAGCACAGAGCCCAATGCAGGACTTGAGCCCACGAACCATAAGATCATGATCTGAGCCGAAATCACAAGTTGGGACGTTTAACCGACTGAGCCGCCTAGGCACCCAAGCCATCTGGGCATTCCCCATATTCTTTATTACTACATGAAAATAACAGGAAGGGGAACTCTGTGAAGTTAGAAGAGCTGTTCTGACCCCCACTTCCCTAAAAGCTCAGGAAAATTAATTTCACATAGAAATAAGCAACAAAAGTATTGGGCCCAAATCAATTACAGTTATAAGAAAATAAGAAGCAGAACCACAATACTACCTACAGGCAAAGAAAGCATGCCAGGAAGACATGCCCACAGAGCAGATAAAAACTGTAACCATAGCTATTTAGAAAGGAAATAAAAGACGTTAAAAATAATACAAGACATAAAAGGGCAACCTAAATCAAAGTTAGAGACACTCTAAGATGAGGTGACAGGACTCAGAAAAGAATTAGAAATGAAAGAAAAAAGTAATTTCAGAAGGAAAGGCTGCATTGGAAAAATGCTTGAGTGAATGAATTAACAAAGCAGATAATACCTTAAGAGAAGGTGAAAAGGAAGAAAACATTAAATATTGAAATGAAATTTAAAGAGAAAAAGGATTCAAAGAAGGAAAATTACAAATATTGAAGATAAGCAAGTAAGGCTCAATGCACAGTAAATAGAAATCGCTGAGGAGGAAAATCAAGGTAAGGGCCAGAACAGATAGATGCGTGTGTCCCCTTTCCCCACCCACCCCTACAGTGTGGCCTCAGACCAACCCCCCAAAGAACTGAGGCCTCCTGCCAACAGCCACATTAAATGAGCTTGGCTGTGGGTCTTCCAGCCCTATTCAAGTCTCCAAATGACTGCATTTCCCTCTTTGCAACCTTCATTGTAACCTCAGAAGAGACCCTTCCTTAATCAGGACCATCCAGCTAAGCCACTCCCAAATTCCTGATCTAAGAGGCTGGGAGCTAATAAATGTTTATCATTTTAAGCCACTAAGTTTTAGAGTGATTTTTTTAATGCAGCAAGAGATAACTAATATAATGGGCATTAGGGTAGTTTCCAGTATAAGGCCATTTCAGTATCCCTGCTAAGCTTAATATATGTCTTATCATGAACATATGTGCATTTCTTGGGTATAAACCTAGGAGTGAAAATGCCATTATCTTATTTAAAGGGGCAAGGATAGATTTTGGTGGGGCCTAAAGGTTATATAATCTTGGAGTCCTTCTTAAGAAAAAGATTATAAAATTATGAGTATAATATTAGGCAGGAAAGTGAATATTTAGAATAAAATCATAACAAATTATGAATTCTAAAAAGCTGACACAAATATCACAAAATCTAGAAAAATTAACAATATTTTAATATCCTATAATATTTTTGTTCTACATTTCTTGATTGGATACTCTGATCACATGTTTACATGACAACAATTTTATAGTATCAGTGTCTAAGAAAGACTGGAAAGAATGTAGTCTTTCCTCTAGAATGGGTGATTAAAATAATTTTTTTATTATTCATAGCTTTAAAGAATTGGCTCTGGCTTCAAAACTGATACTGTCACGTCAGTTTTTAAGATTGTTGTCTGATTTGGAAAAACTGCTACCACGTTTCTTTCATATATGAGCCATATGATTTCAGGACATAGTCAAATACATTCCTGACAAGAGGGAAGTTCCATTTTGGTGTCTGAGAACTGAATTCTCCATTTATAGTTTTACACACCTAATTGGAAGAATCTTCCACAGGCAAACTTCTGGGTCCCCACATTTCAAACCTTGTTTGTCTTCCTTACACACTTCTGGTGCTAGGTACTATAGGACATGTCCTTTTTGCAACGTAAGCTCTGATCTGACCTATGCATTTGTTGGCATAGTGAATGGGCACTGATCATCGTTCTGGAAGACAGTCTCACACCAGAATGAATTAATAATGAACTATACAGAGAGATGCCTTTAGATTACACAACTATAGTTCAGCATAGGTTGAACAGTATTCCCCCACCAAACGATTTGTCCATATCCAAACCTCCAAGACCTGTAAATGTGACCTTACTTAGTAAAAGGGTCTTTGTGGTTGTAATTAAGTTAAGGGTCTTGAGATGAGATCATCCTGGATTTTGAATGGGCCCCTAATCCAGTAACAGGTGTCCTTACAAGAGAATGGTAGAGGGAGACTTCAGAGCCAGAGGAGAAGTTGATGTGAAGACAGAGGCAGAGATTAAAGTGAAGTGTCTACAAACCAAGGAATGCCAAGTATTGCCAGCAACTACTGGAAGCCAGGAAAGAGGCAGGAATGGATGCTCCCTCTGAGTCTGCAGAAGGAATCAAACCTGCCAACACCTGGACTCTGAACTCTAAAAGAGAAATATCTGTTGTTTTAAGCCAGCAAGTTTGTGGTAATTTCTTAAAGCGGTTCTAAGAAACTAACAGAGCCACTGAGTCCCAAATTTAGCTTGATCCCACAAACCAACAGAGTTTCAATACCTTCTGCATAAGAGAACATAGAAGCGAAGTTGGAGTGGAAAGAAACAGTAGTCTTTTTTAATTTTTAATGTTTATTTTTGAGAGAGAGAGCAGGAGCGGGGGAGGGGTAGAGAGATGGGGAGACACAGAATCTGAAGCAGGCTCCAGGCTCCAAACTGTCGGCACAGAGCCCCATGCGGGGCTTGAACCCACAAACTGCTAGATCATAACTTGAGCCGAAGTTGGACGATTAACCAACTGAGCCACCCAGGCGCCACAAGACAGCAGTCTTAACCAATTTGGGTTAGAAAAGGTATATAACTGACTACATGATTGGGCCTCTCCCAGGACTTTGGAAGGATCTGGCCAAGTGAGAACCCCTGTGGCTTACATTTAATAAGTTTTACAGGGGAGCTACTTCTGTGTAGGAGGCAGCATAATGTTATAAAGACAAGCACCAGAACCAGATGGCCTGGGTTCAAATCCCAATTTTATGACTAGCTGTTGACTTCAGACAAATAAACTTTCTGTTCCCCAATTTCTCTCTGTGTAAAATGTGAATGATGAAAGCATTATCTACCTCATAGGGTTATTGACCCAGTTAAGTAACATGATACATATAAAGTGCATGATACATGTAACACATGTAATAGTAGATGCCCCAATGTAAGTATTCAATATGTACTGGCCATTTTATGATTTCCTAGGCAAGGCATTGTACTAGGCATTGGGGCACAAAGGCAAATGAGAAGTGGTTCTTGCCTTCAAGAAGCTCACCATCTGTAGAGGAAATAGATGTACAAAATGATTATAATACTTTAAATGCAACAAGGTGGGCACTCTGTGTCCCAGATGTTATAGGAGCACAGGGAAGGATCCTCAGCCTAGCTTGACAGGGGATAGGGCTCATTCAAGGAAGGTTTCCTGGAGAGGGTGACATCTAACTGGAGACTCTCATTATGTCTGTATAACTGGATGGTTTACTGAGGTATGTTAATTCTTGTAGTTTTCCTGAGTTTATTGATCCAAATATTTATAGAATGCCTACTGTTTGCCACGCACTATTCTAGGTGCTGGGAATACTGTAATGAACAAAGCTAGCAAAAAGCCTTGGCCTTACTTATTTTGAAGTGTATTTAACAAAATAAGTTGGACAGAGGATTAATATGTGATAAAGCAAATATAGTAAAAGGGTAATTATAGACAGTAGATGGCAAATATGTGGATTTTCACTGTAGCATTCTTTCATTTTTTCTGTATTAGAAAATTTTAATAAAAGAAACATTGGTAAAACAAATACCTGCATAATCAAACACTGTGCATCCATTAAAAGTGTTTTGGTGAGATATTTACTCTAATAAGAAGGTGAGTATTATCTATTACAAACAAAACATACAAAACAGTAGTTACAGTTTGATCCAGCTTTATTTAAGTGTATACGGAAGAATTAACATTGGGAACAGCACATGCAAATGTCCTGGGCAGAGGCCTTTTCTGGAAGATTTGAAGAACTGCAAGGAGGCAGCTAGAACTAGACAGGAGTAAAGGAGGTGAAAGGTAGCAGATGAGGTCATAGAGATCATGGTAGGGGCAAGGTTAGTTAGGTTCCTTTGGTTATCTGTTTCTGCATAAGAAATTATCTCAAATAATTTGCTTAAAACAGCAACCATTTTTTAAACATCTCACAACTTATAGGTCAGGAATTTGGACAGGACTCAGTTGGGTGATTTTTCTGTTCCATGTGGCATCAACTGAGGTCACTCAGCAGTGTTCAGCTAGCAGATGCATCAGTCCATAGGGTCCCAAAATGTTTCCACTGTCATGTCTGGTGCCTTGGTGGGGATGACTGGAAGCTGGACCCCTTTTCCTCTCTCTGTAGTCTCAGGGTTTTTCCATGTGGTGTCTCCAGCAGAGTAGTTGGATTTCCTGCATAGTGGCTCAAAGTGCCAAGAGCAAATGTTTTGAGAGACAGGAAATAGAAGTTGCCAGTCTTTTAAGGCCTGGCCCCCGAAATGGGTATAGTGGCACTTTCTGCCATGTTCTAATAGAGTAGTAATGGAGCCCACCTAGATTCAAGGGGTGGTGGTGGGCACCAATACACCTCTCGATGAGAGGAGTGGCAAGGAATTTGTGGCCATCTTTAACATAGGCCCTTGTAGGTCATAGCAAGGACTTTGGCTTTTACTCTGAACAAGCAGGGAGCCATTATTAGAGGGTTTTAAGCAGAGGAGTAATATGATCTGGCCTCCATTTAACAGGAGCACCGTAGCTGTCATTTTGAGAACAAACTGTAGGGAAGGAAGAAGTAAAGACCAGTTAGGAAGGAGTCTGTTGCGATAAACCAAACAAGAGATGATGGTGGCTTGGGCCAAAGTGGAGACAGAGGGATTGTGAGAAGTGGAATTCTGGATATTTTGAAGACAGAACTATTAAGATTTGCTAGGGGATTACATGTGGGCATGAAATAAAAAGAGGAATCAAGGATAATCCCAAAACTTTTGCCCTAAGCAATTAGTAGACTAGAAAGGCTGTTAACAGAGATACGGGTGACAGCAGGAGTAGCTTGGGAGAGGGTATCAGGAGCTGGTTTTTGACGCATCAAGATGCTATACATCCAAGTGGAGATCTCAACTGAGCTGTATGTGTGTGTGTGTATTTGCCTTTTCCATGGGATGCAATTCTATGGGATAAAGATCTTGTCTAATTTGTTCACTGCCTGGCAGGTAGTGCCACTTCATAAATATGTATTTGTTGAATATCTAAAGTTCATATATTACCACAATGAGTTATTGCACATAATCTGCCAATATCACAAGTTGATGAGAATGTGGAGCTACAGGAACTTGCATACCTTGCTGGTGGGGGGTGGTGTGAGTAATTACAACTACTTAAAAGAACAATTTAATAATGTCTAGCAAAGTTGAAAATGTGCATGCTCAATACCCCAGCAATTTCACTACTGGGTATATTCCTAGAGAAATGACTGCACATGTACACCGGAGACATGTAAAATATAACAACATTGTTTGTAATCATAAACAATTGAAAACAACCTAAAAAGCAGTCACGAGGAGAATAAATAAAATTTACTCATGCAGTGAAATGTTATGCAGTGGCAAAGGCCAACATCAACAAGGATAAATCTTACAAACTTAACATAAAGCAAAAAAAAAAAAAAAGCAAGTTTCAGATTAATATAGTATGGTTTCACTTATATAATGTTAAAATATCGACAACTGACCTTCAAGAGATAGAAAAATACATAGATATATAGATATATAGGATTCGAAGATGCCTCCATGTTCCTCCTTCTCCACATTACTCCCATGAGTAAGTACATTATACACTATGTTATATGGCACAGGGGATTTTTTGCAGATGCAACTGAAGTTACTAATCAGTTGACTTTAAAATAGGGGGATTATCTGGGTGAACTAACCTAATCATACGAACCCTTCAGAAGCAGGAAGTTTTCTCCAGCTGGTCAAGGAAGTGGAAATAAGAGACATTCCAGGTGTGATAAGGATTCGATGCACGATTGTGGGCAGCCTCCAGGAGCTCAGAACAGCCTCGGGCTAACAGCCCACAGAGAAATGAGGACTTCAGTCCTGTAACTACTAAGTACCGCTGACAACCTAAATCAGCCTTGAAGCGGACTCTTGCCCAGAGACTCCAGATAAGAAAACCGCCCTTGATTTCAGTCCTTATAAAATTGTATGTAGAAAACCAAGCCAAGCCCGCCTGGACTTCTATCCTACAGAAGTAAGCTAATAAATAGATGTTGTTTTAAGCCTCTAAATGTGTAAGTTTGTGGTAAATGTTATGTAGTAATAACACACACACATTTGCTTAATCAAGGACCTGCACATGTAGTAAGAGAATAAAATATATGGAAAGGGTAAACACCAAATTTAGAATGTTGTTTATTCTCTTGAGTGGTTGGTGATAGGGAAGAGGCTATTGGGAAGGAGAAGATAAGGGGATTAAACTGTGTAGGCAATACTTTATTTGAACTAGGGGGTAGATATGTTATTTTATCTTTTATACCCAAAAAAATTTTTTTTTTGCTTACAATTTCTTTTAAATGTTTATTTTCGAGAGAGAGAGAGAGAGAGTGTGTGTGTGTGTGAGTGGGGGAGGGGCAGAGAGAGAGGGAGACGGAGAATCCAAAGCAGGCTCCATGCTGTCAGCACAGAGCCCCACATGGGGCTTGAATTCATGAACCGTGAGATCATGACGGGAGCCCAGCGCTTAACCGACGGAGCCACCCAGTCCTCCCTATTTTTTATACTTTTTGTGTGTCACTTATCACATAACAATTTTAAAGATTTCTGACCCTCAGTCATAGCCTAGAAATGGTACAAATGACAGACTTTGAGATGCTCTTTGGGCTTGGACAATGTGTGCCCCCAAAGGACTGTGCTAGACACCTTTTGTTTTCTGGAAAGGTTTATAAACTTTGGGAGTAGGATGGAGTCCCCATGACAACTAAGACTGAATTTCCTTCCACCCAATAGGATCATGCTACAAGTTGGATTTAATTTAACAAAAAGAAGAAGAAGAAAGAAGAAGAAGAAGAAGAGGAAGAAAAATTTTGCGTACTCAAATTTGTGTTGAGCGAATGAATAAATGAATGAATGGAGAGATGAATTATGAATGAATGCCCAAGTCTCATAGAATCACCATCAAGATTGTGCTTTTGGACCACAGAGTGGGATAGGAAAATATTGTCCCATTAAAGAATAATCCACAATTTGAAAGTAAAAAACCTTGGAGTTAAAAAAAAAAAAAAAGACAGGGATGCCTGGATGGCTCAGTCAGTTAAGCAGGTGACTCTTGGGCTCAGGTGATGATCTATCTCATGGTTCATGAGTTCAAGTCTCGAGTCGGGCTCTGCACTGAGCCTGCTTGGGATTCTCTCTCTTCCTCTTTCTCTGCCCCTTTCTCTAGCACGCTCTCTCTCTCTCGAAATAAATAAATAAAAATTTTTTAAAAAGACAGACGTGAATCATACAGTAACTGAAAATTTTGGTTTGACTGGAGCCCCAGCCCCTCCCCTGAGAGAGCTCCCCAGAGGCAGGACAGACAAAGTTCTGGAGTTCTGGCCAAGAATCCTGGGGCAGCTTAAAGCTCAAGCCCACCCCTTCCCTGGCCCTCCAGAGACACTGTGCTAATGGCCCTGATGATAACAAATGGTTCTATGTGACCACAGCTGCCTCTTACACTGGTTGGAGGCAAACTTGATTCAGAACCACGATGGAGGGTGAAGCATCAAATTTCTTATTTCAGCAGAAAATTGATACCTAAGGAATGCAACCTGGCAGCAGTCCAGAAAGAAGATTTGACAGTCGTGTGGGCTGTAGGGAAAGGGCTTTCCTGTCCCAGGGCTTTTACTTTGAGGAAGGGCCATGATGAAGAGCTCCAATCACCAGCTCTGCTTTGGACAGGGAGGTCCGAGGACTGTAGCAGGAAATAGGCATTGGGGTCAGAATCCACGTTGGGTCAACAGTACCTCTTCCAGATTCAGCCTTTCACTGGCAGCTGGATGTGAGAGACTACCCTCCTCAGCCATTAAGACTAAACATGTATTTCTCTGATGTTACCAACGCATTTCCAGAAGGAAGCTTTTTAGGCAGGATTTTTTTAGCTGGCAGATATTAGATTTGCAACTCAAATTACCTTAAGATTAGGAAAAAAGTGGGGAGGAGGGGCATTTATGGGTCATAGACCTGCATCAAGCCCAGCTGGATACAGCAGCTAAAATTACATCAGGAATGTCTCCCTCCATCTGTTGACTCTATTTTCCTGTGTATTAGTTCAGATGACCTCTCTCTCTATGGGGGCCAGAGAGTCACTGGCTCCTCAAGGCTTTCCTCCCACCAGCTTAGGGGGATAAAAGCACCTCATTCCCAGTAGTTCTAGAAAAGCTCCAAGAATTGAGTCTCATTGGACTGGTTTTAGTCCCCAGCCCGTGCCTGATCCATTGTGACCAGGACACCAACTGCTTGAGTCTATCTTGGATCTAGGCAGGCAAACCACATGGATTAGGAGTGTGGAAGAAGCAGGTTTCCCAAAGGCAAATAAGGTCTTTTGTTGTTGTTGTTTCTGTTTTTTTTTTTATCAGAGGATGCTTGGCCAGCAGCAACCATAGGGAGCAAAACAGAAAGAACAGGTGGGATCTAGTCGTCTCCCGGCATTTTCTTTTCCCTCATAATAATTTCTGATAGTGATGCCACCTTAAGCCCACCTGAAGAAATTATGATTCCACAGATCTGAAGCAGAGTCCAGAAATAGTATTTTCACAAAGTTCCCCGAGGTGGTTCTGCTGAGTAGAGTAGTTTAGGAACTACTAATTAATCTAGTGGACAACCTTCTTACTCTGCTCCCCACTAAAAATCACAAGTGAGTATATATGGGGCTCAAGCTTATAACATTAGAATTGCCTTTTTACTCAGAGGAGGTGAAAATAAAGGATTATCTTTATATTTTGAGATCAAGGAGATGAAAGTATAAATTAATGAACCTATTTCAAAGCCCACCCCCCCACCTGCCCCTAATGCTGGACAAACAGGAGATAAATAGAAGTGGCTCCTAAGATGTTGGACCAGGTAGCAGGCCCATAGGAGCTCTTCACACACACAGTAACTCATTAACTCTCCTGCTCCAAGGGCAATAATGTGTCACTGCGACCAGGGAGTTGCTGAGGCCTGGCTCTGCCTTGGAAAAGGTGTATACCATCATCACAGCTTAGAGTCAGACAGGGAAGGCCATGGATTGGAGAGACCCAAGACAAGGCAGAGGAGCTGGACCTTACTTAAAAATTGATTTTAACTCCCTGCCAGTAGTTGCTTAACCTTGAGGATTCAGGACAAGCTGGATTAGCTGCAACGGTGGAAGGTGGAGGGAGATGGGCGGGATTAGCCAAATCATCCAATCCCATCCTCTGAACCTGATCATAGGACACTGATCAATTACCACTATTATTAATGCTCACGTCTCTATCATCTCTGTTGTATGTTCTTTGAAGGCTGAAACCCAAACTCACACTTTTTCCTGTTCCCAGCACCCAGCCCAGTTGGTTATACTATAACCTTGTAGGTTATAGTTTCTCAAGTAGTATTTGCTAATATGGATTTTATATTTTTTTAATATTTATTTATTTTTGATAAAGACAAAGAGCATGAGTGGGGGAGGGGTAGAAAGAGGGGGACAGGGGATCGATCCAAAGTGGGCTCCATGCTGACAGCAGCAAGCCCGAAGCAGGGTTCCAAGTCACAAACCATGAGATCATGACCTGAGCCAAAGACCAATGCTCAACTGACTGAACCACCCAGACGCCCCTGGATTTTATAATTTTTCAGGACATTTTCTCAAAGCCACAGTCAAACTATGGGGTCAGTATGGTGCCTGGAACATAGCAGGTGTATAGAGGTTCACAAAATTAGCAAGGCCTGCATTGGACCAGAGAAGGGGAACTGATATGCTGTCAGGTCTTCATTACCTCAGGAATCAAATCAAACAAGCCCCCAGGGACAGTCTGAGTCGCAGTAGCTGCCAGCACAATAGCCAAAAAGAAAGGACAGCTGTAAACTTGGATGTCAAAAACCAAACCAAAGAAATGATGATACTGCCTTGGCCTCAATGAAGAATGTTCTAATGAGGAAAAAACAAAACAAAACGTGGTCATGGTACAACTCAAGTAAACCTCTCCTGCTCTGTAAAAATAATGGTGGCAATGTAATTTGTAATAATTCACATTTTATGAACACCAACCACCATGCCCGTGTAGTATACAAGCATTGTGAGATTCAATAAAATCTTACAACAACCCTGTGATGGTCTACTTTTATAGACTTCAAAAGAATTAAGAAATTGTCCCAAGTCTCCCAGCTCATAAGTGGAGAGACTGTATTTGAATCCAGACCTTTATGACTCTAGAACCCACATAGGAATCCCTACACTGTCTCTTTTAAGGTGACAAATATATTCTGTGCTATTTATGAACAAGTCAGATCTCTCCCTGGTCCCTCTGTCTGTTAACAAAGGAATATGGCCAGTGAGCCCCTTATTCAATCCCAAAGGAGACCTGGACCCCAGGCTCTGACTCACTCAAGAGACAGCTCCTAGAACTTCAGGGCCCCTGGATGCTTCCTGTGTTTTGAGATAACAAGGGCTTTCATGGTCATGACTAGAGTCTAGGGACCAAGTACCAAGCAGGGGTTGTTGGGGCAGAAGAAAGCACACCTTGGGGCAGAGAGATGAAGGGAACATCTGATCTGGAGTTCCCAAAGGCCCTCTTTTCCCCCAAGAGTCTCCAAGAGCAGAGTTTTCAGACCTCACTGGGGCTAGGCCAGGGCAGACAGAAGCACCTACCCCAGGGCACAGAGGTCTTGTGCTCGCAGAGTGGACTTGAGACATAGAAGGACAGGGAAAGGGACATGGAACTAGATGAAGACCCAGACACAGCAGCAGCTTCCCTGCAGCCACCTGCCTGGTTGAGATGGAAACACTGATTCCAGCTCCAGCCCCCAGACAGGCTAAGAATATCCCAGAAAAGCAACAGCCACCACCCCCGCCCTTCTTGATCTGCTCCTACATCTGGAGTGCTATGCTGGGTGCCAGCAGGGGCAGGGAGGAGATAGAGTGGGGGGTGATGCTTGGGGTGGGTATGAAAGGGAGGAGGGGGAAAAGGGCTTGGTGGAGGCAGGACAAGGTGAGCTGACAAAGAAAGCTGGAGGGAGCTGGAAGGATTGGGCCCACAGAGCTGTGCTCAGGGGGCAACAAAGGAGGTGAAGGCAGGGGCCAGGGAGCTAGGGAGAGAAGATTGAGGGGTGAGGGTGAGAGGATGAGGAGGGCTGGCATCAGTAACCTGGAAGGGAAACCTTCTTTTATGAAAGAAGGAAGCAGAGCTTATGGCAAGGAAAAGGAGCTCCCAGCTCACCCACATCCTCCCCTGACCCCAATCTTGGGCCTCCAGTATCTAGACATCAGTCCCTTCTCTCCCTGCCCCAGGGCACTACTTCCTCAGCTGTGCTTTCCAACCCTATTCTCTGTTCTAAAACACCTGTTTTGGGCCTCCTCAGTTAGATCCTAACAAGGGGCCTGCTGGAATGGGAAGGAGGTGAGAAGGTGGGGTCTTCCTCCTGACAGCTGGCAGCACCTCCTTTGTCAGGTTCATCTTTCCTCTCTGCTCATCCCCTTTCCCACTCCCCACTGTTGCCTGGGGAAGTCTTCTCCCTCGGCTGCCTCCCCGGACCTTACTCCTCCCCACATGAGCTCTCCTGGACTAAGAGCTTCAGGAGAGGGAAGGAGGGCTGGGAGGGTGCATATCCTTCCCCTTTGCACACCTCAGGAGGTGAGACCCTGGTGGGGACACTGGATCGGTGAAGGAGTCAGAGGCAGCAGGATCCAGGCATTCAGATGCCCAGGCTGAGTCTCCACCCTGGCTGTTTTAAGAAACTTTATTGCCATCAGCCTCTCTGTAAGGGCCCCCTGGAGACATAGGTTGCAATGACCTTAGGTCCTGGGGCCTCCAGGCTTAATGTTCACTGGGGAGACCCTGGACTACCTTGGCATCCTGCCCTTTGTCTCAGAACCTTTCAGGGGCCCCCACTAAAGTTTGGAGGGATCTGGGGAGGGAGACCTGTGAGCCTGAGCACCTCCCCTTCATCTCCTGGGCTGAACTGCAGAAAAGCAGGCCTCACATGGATGCTGTGCACACAAAGACTGAGCCCGTCAGGCAGAAACAGACTAGGGAGAACCAAACAGTGCTGGAGCTAGAAAATGAAACAGATTCAGAGGATGAGTTTTATTTAGAGTCAGAATTGTAGAATTGGAAGAGGATTTAGGAATCATTTTTAAGTCCAATCCCCAACATGTTATCTCCTTTCATTAATATTCATTTTTTTGTCCAATAATGAAAGTAAGATATATAGAATCCCTGCATTTTAATATGAAGGAAAGGAGGTCCAGAGAGCTGAATGACCAGAACTACCTCCTGCCTCCTGGACTATGGCCTCTCAGAAAAGGAGATAAAAGGGTAGAAGAGTCTGAGCAGCATTGCCTGGAAATGTTCCCTTAAAGATGGGGCTCATCTTCCCGGGGGTGGGGGTCAGTGAAGGGTTCATCTCTCAGGTGAAATTGGTGGTAATCCTCATCAATAAGGCTGTGTTCCTACACAGGCTAATACCCTGGTCTAAGCCCTCCAATTCTTGTTTTGAGGTCTGCAGTTCTTGCCTTAAAGAGCCTGCAGGAATAACCATTTATCTGGACAGGGCACTGTTCTAGGAAATCTACAGAGTGATGGAGACAGACAAGGAGCCTGGTCTGGGGGAGGCGGGGTTCTCATCTCTGGGAGTCTAATACAGCCAGCACTGTCCCAGAGGAGCACCCACATCCATGAGAAATGGACAGAGGAGACGTGACATACAGATACTAATACAGATAATTGAATCAATCACAGAATGTAGACCCTAAACATAACCCAACTAGAAAAGTACACTTGCAGATGCGGTGGGAAAGTCACCACCCTTCTGTAAAGCCCATCTTCTCCCTGAAGTTTTTCTATTTTAGCTATACCTATTCCCCTTGGCCTCCACCCTGTAGAGACATAATCTCCTTCTCTCCTCCATAAATGTTTGTTTTTAAGTTGATTTATTTAGTTTGAGATAGAGTGAGAGCGAGAGAGTGGGGAGGGGCAGAGAGAGAGAGGGCAAGAGAGGGAATCCTAGCCAGGCTCTGAGCTGTCAGTGAGCTGGACTCTGGGCTCAAACTCATGACCATAAGATCAGGACCTGAGCTGAAATCAAGAGTCAGACGGTTAACTGACTGAGCCACCGAGGCATCCCAATGTTGTTGTTTTTTTTTTAATAACAGAAATGCTGTTGTTTTAGGATCTGTTTTGATTATTTTGTCTCCTTGTCCTTTAAAAATTCCATCCATAGGGGCTCCTGAGTGGCTCAGTTAGTTAAGCATCTGACTCTTGGTTTTGGCTCAGGTCCTGATCTCTGAGTTGTGAGATTGAGCTCTCTGTCAGGCTCTGCATCGGGAGCCCAGAGCCTGCTTGGGATCCTCTCTCTCCCTCTCTCTCTGCCCCTCCCCTGCTCTCTCTCTCTCTCTCAAGATAAATAAACTTAAAAACTTTTTCATCCATATTCATTTTGCGTATCTTTGATTCAGGACTCAGAGCTCAGCCTTTAATTAACCAAGTTGTTATGTAGCAGTTGCTGTTGGGGAAAGAGTTTAGAAAGATCGACCTCAGGAAGAGCATTAGGTCCCTTCCGATCAGTCCAAAAAGGCTTCTTGAAAGAGGTGGATTTTCAAGAGTTTGTCAGAAGAAGGCAAGGTAGTAGTTTGAGGGAGGGTTCTGGCCCAGGGGTAGTTGCTCAGAGATTCAAGAGGGATAGCCAAAGGAGGAGAGTGGAAAGTGTGTGAGCCAGAGAGAGGGTCTGAGGCAGGACAAGGTGAAAAATGAGAAAGGGAGTAAGACCTTTTAAAGCATCTGTTTTGGGGACCCTGAAGCAGGGAAGAAAATTCTTGATTCTGACCCAGAGGACAATAGGAAGTCACAACCGGGCCTGGAGTGGAGGTACCATGATGGCAACATCTGTGGGTGCTGCATAGAAGATCTTGTCCTACGTGACACCAGTAATAGGCCTTGCGTCAATGAGGGACTCCCGGGAGCAGAACCGGGAGGATCCACGTGCCGTTCAGATCCACGTGTTTCTGCTAGGGCAACTCAGTCTCAGTGGGACCTGTCCTTAACTACTGGTGAGCCTACTGTTCCTTGGGTGCCAGATAAAGGCTGACTCAGAAGCCCTTATAGGAGGAAGTGGGACCAATTATAGAAGCTGAAAAGAGGGAACGCTTTTTTGCAACTAGGGGGAGAAGAAGAGGTTGGGTAGGTCATCTGGGCTGCAAAAGTATAATGATCAGATGTAAGGGAGCAGGAGAGACTCTGCTGAGAAAGTGCTCACTGGGTGCTGAGTCAGGAAGGGGGTACAAGTCTGTGTGCATATGGTGGTAAAGAGATAGGGAAATAAGACAGCCACACCATAGGCCTCCAGGAAGGTGTGAGTGAGCAGGGGCTGTGGGAGAGCAGAGAAAAGCCAGTGCCTCTGGTGGCAGAAACTGCAGCCCAAGGGGATTCTGGAACAGCCTATATGGAACAAACCACATTCACACATACTCATACACACAAACCCTGACAGCGGTAGTCCCTGGAAGTCATTTTGGTGGTCTATGAAGAACATGGAGGTGATTCCAGGGATAATTCTGAGGATTTTGCTGAATACCTAAGCAAGGGCTTCTCTCCCTATCATACCTACCTCCAAGGCCCACTTAAGACTTCTGTGTTGGGAAGCCACAGGGAGCAAGCCTGGAGAAGAGTGGACACTGTCCCATAAAGCAGACAGAACAGACCCAGAACCAGCCTGGATGTGCAGGTAAGGCCCAGAGGGCAAGGCCTTATGGGTGCTGAGGAGGAAACAGAGAGACCCAGAGAGCAATGGGCAGGACCTAGCCTAATATCTTGCAGCTGAGAGTGGGGACAGCTCGGACATGAATGGCAGGAAGAATTTAACAACGAAAACCCATCTCAACCTGGACCCAGGGCTGGGCTGAAGGTTGGGCCAAACCCCTTGGGCTTGGGCCTCCCTCTACACAGGAGGCGCTGTCTGCTGTCTGAGCCCGAGGAGACCAATCCATCCAATTTCTAGCATTTCCCCCAGGAACCAATCATTCATCACCCACCCAAATGTGGGATCAGGGTGTGTTGGTGAGGGAGAAGAGCACAAGAGGAGCCACCCAGGGACCAAAGCCTAGGGTCTCTCCCCACAGACTCAGCTGCAGACACTCAGGCCAGCAAACAGCAGACTCAGGAATATATATCTGAGGGTCTTGCCATCCCCAGAGCAAAGGCCCCCAAGGAGGGGATTGTGACCTGCTGGAAGGTCGGGGCCCTGCCAGCACCCCATCACAGGCAGAGCAAGAATGCACCTGCTGCACTCCTCCACAACCTCCCCGGTGGTGGCTTCATGGGACAAAGGCAGGGGAGGACAGCGAAGAGATAATCTACCTATGGCCAGGTTGGGGAAGCCAGAGCAGTTCGACCCAGCAGGTGCCCGGGCGCCTTAATGAAGGTACTCACTGCCCACCCTGCCCCCCCCCCCCCCCCAACACATAATCAACAGCGGGGAGAGTCTCTTCCCACTGCTTCTCTGCTACCACGATCCAATGCATTAAAACAAGCTGACCCAGGGCCTTAGGACTTGGGGCGGGGGAGAGCAGCCAGTCCCCTCTCCCCAGCTCTGACCCTGAGGAGGCCCTTGGAACCAGGGCCACCTCCTCCTCCTTTCCCCTTTCTGGTGAAGGGAAAGGACCAGAGACAGAGGGTAGGGGGCGGGGCGGGACTTGAGATAGGCATGCGAGTTCTATTGGTCAGAGGAGCTGCCGGTCACAAGGGCAATTCGGGCGAGGATTGGCTGCGTGAGGCGGGGCGCGGCGCTGCTAAAGACCGGGCCCAAGGGGTGGGGCTGACGCTGCAGCTGGCGCAGCTCAGACCCCGAGCAACCGCCGCGGAGCAGCCAAGCAACCACCTTCCCCTGCCCGTTCCCGCGCCCGGGCCGGGGCTAGGCCCCCAACCGCCGGGTCTCCGGGGGCTGCAGTAGCGGCGGCGGCGACAGCGGCGCCGCCCGCGGTTCCCGCCGGGGCCCGGGCGCCGGCCCCGCTCTGCAGGATGGGCACGGTGCTGTCTCTATCCCCCGCCTCTTCGGCCAAGGGCCGGAGGCCCGGCGGGCTGCCCGAAGAGAAGAAGAAAGCGCCGCCCGCGGGGGACGAGGCGCTGGGGGGCTACGGGGCGCCGCCAGCAGGCAAGGGCGGCAAAGGCGAGAGCCGGCTCAAGCGGCCGTCAGTGCTCATCTCGGCGCTGACCTGGAAGCGCCTGGTGGCCGCATCTGCCAAGAAGAAGAAAGGCAGCAAGAAGGTGACGCCCAAGCCGGCATCCACTGGCCCTGACCCCCTGGTCCAGCAACGCAACCGCGAGAACCTTCTCCGCAAGGGTCGGGATCCCCCCGACGGCGGCGGCGCCACCAAGCCACTGGCGGTGCCGGTGCCCACCGTGCCCGCGGCCGCTGCCACCTGCGAGCCGCCGTCGGGGGGCAGCGGGGCCGCCCCGCCGCCGGGTTCCGGTGGGGGCAAGCCTCCACCGCCGCCACCCCCAGCCCCGCAGGCGGCGCCGCCGGTGCCTGGCGGCTCGCCGCGGCGGGTCATCGTGCAGGCGTCCACCGGCGAGCTGCTGCGCTGCCTGGGCGATTTCGTGTGCCGACGCTGCTACCGCCTCAAGGAGCTGAGCCCGGGCGAGCTGGTGGGCTGGTTCCGCGGAGTGGACCGCTCGCTGCTGCTGCAGGGCTGGCAAGACCAGGCCTTCATTACGCCCGCCAACCTGGTGTTCGTGTACCTGCTGTGCCGCGAGTCGTTGCGCGGGGATGAGCTGGCGTCGGCCGCCGAGCTGCAGGCCGCCTTCCTCACCTGCCTCTACCTCGCCTACTCCTACATGGGCAACGAGATCTCATACCCGCTCAAGCCCTTCCTCGTGGAGCCCGACAAGGAGCGCTTCTGGCAACGCTGCCTGCGCCTCATCCAGCGGCTCAGCCCCCAGATGCTGCGGCTCAACGCCGACCCCCACTTCTTCACGCAGGTCTTTCAAGACCTCAAGAACGAGGGCGAGGCCGCCGCCGGCGCCGGGGGTCCACCCAGCGGGGGCGCGCCCGCGGCCCCCTCCTCCTCCTCGGCCGCCAGGGACAGCTGCGCGACCGGAGCCAAGCACTGGACTATGAACCTGGACCGCTAAGGGATTCCCAGGGCCGCGCCCGCCCCCCACCCCCATCCCAGCCCCTGACACGCACTCGGAGCCCCCGGGACCATCAAGCCGCCGCCGCTGTTATCGCCGCTCCGCGCCGGAGGAGGAGCCGCCCCTGTCCCGCAGGGGAAGGTGGAGGCCAGGACGCCAGAGGCCGCGGCTCTGAATATGCTAGGCATAGGGTGGGGGATGCGCGTGGGAGGGGGAACCCCCAACCTCACCCTTTCTGTCTGCCTGTGCCCCATGTCTTCAATTCTACCTGGATCTCCTCCTTCCTTTCTGTGTGCGTCTCTAAGTCCATGTCCCTTGGTCTTGACCATTTCCCGGCCTTCTTCCTCTACCTTCATCCTCCGGTCCGCCTTCCCAACTCCCTCTCTGCCTTTCCATTTTCGGTAACTTGGGTGTGTATTTCCGTCTCCATCTTACCCCCCACCTGGCTATCTCTCGTTGCTCCCGTTTCTCTTTCTGCACCTGTGTCCCCAGCTCCCCTTCTTGTTCTCTTTTTTTCCTCCCTTCTGGCATGTGTCACCATCTTCCCTCCTGTCTGCTCCCCCCCACCCCCACCTATGTCAGCTTGCATTTCTTCCCCCGACTGAGCCCTCATATCCCTCTTCCCAGACCAAAGGGACTATTAATTCTTGATTTGAACTGACTGAGGTGCGGCGAGAAACTGCAGCCCTAGGAGCCCAGACAACCACCTGGATGGTCCTTCGCCCCACCCCCACCTCCTCTCCCTACCTTTTCCAACGTGTTGCATGCCGGGAGTTGGGGGGTGGGGGAGATGCCGGCTTCAAGAGGCTGAGGTTTGGGAGCAAAATCAACCTAGGAGGCCACCCTGGCGGCGGCGGCGCCTCAGCGGAAGGATGGGAGGAGACAGAAACTCTTCTTACACTGGGGGAGGGGCACCTCCTCTTCCTTATCCTTAGGTGTTTTTGTTCCCCCCACCTTTTAATTTATTTGGTTGTTTCCAGAGGGAGGGGGGAGGGATGGGTGTTGGGCTGGGAGCTGTCTGAGGTGCTGATTTGAGGCCGGACCGGAATCCTCCCGGGAGGGTACCAGGGACTGGGTTGGGCCTGGTGCCGTGTCCAAGGTGCCAATGATGAGGGCCGACGGCGCGGGCTGCACTGTCTGTCTGTCCGTCTGTCCCGGAAAGAACTATAAAGCGCTGGAAGCGCCTGCAGATGGTTTTGCGCCGGCCTTTCTTTGGGCCCCAGGAGGGAGGGAGCGGGAGCAGAAGTGAAACTGTCACAGGCACGGCAGGAGGACCCCCACGGGCCTCGTGGGGAAGGTGGGTACCTGAGAAGTGCTACTCTTTCTGTCCCCTCGCTCCCCGCATTGGCTTCCGTTTTACAGAGAGTAAAGTAGCCAAAGGTTGAGGCCTGGTGATAAAGCTGAATCCTCTCACCCACTCCACCTCCATCTTGTCTCATCTAGCTCTTCATTAATGCACAGGCTATTTAGGGATTACGTGATGAGGACAGCAAAAGTGGTTCCCTTTACAAAGTAGTCCACTGAAGCAGAACTAGCTAGTTATGATTGCTGCTTTTCTCTTCCTCCACCTCTCCCCACTATATATACTGTCTAGAGTCCAGTCAGGCCTAAGTCTGTGCTCACCACTCTCAGGTGGGGCCTGACTGTCACACGCAGCTCCACACCCTTCTTCCAACATGCTAGGTTGTTTCAAGGCCGTTTCAGTCACACGCCCACCCAGGACAGCCTTGGGAAGTCCATCCCTGCTTAAGGTTCAAACCTGGCCCCTTATCCCCAGGGAGGCTAGGTAGGACACAGGCAGCCTGGGAGACAGGAGCCATTCTTTGGGGTTGAAAGAACAGAAGTAAGCTCTTTAGCCTGAGATTCCTGTTCCATTGCCTTCTTAGCCACGTGGCTAAGCGCCCCATTCAGTTTCATTGGCCCGAGGAGGCCTGGCTCCAGTAGAGCACTGGCGTCTCTGACCCTAGTAGTCGCCCAGACATCAAGCAGCTGGAGTCAGAACCCCGCGAGGTCTGAAAAGACTAGGCCCGGGTTCGCTGTCCGTGGTGCTGACCGGCTCGCTTGGGCAGGGTGGGGGCTTGTAGGGGCAGGAGGAGTTACAGGCTCAGCTTCAACTAGATTTTCCGGATAATTTGGGGAGTAGGTTGTGATCTCTTCTGGTGGCGAGTTGCAGGAGTCTGGCAGGATAACCTAGGATGCCGGCTTCCATTTACCCTCCTAAGAGGACAGAGCGCGACTCTCCCTCGACCTCGGCCCAGCGCCCTTGCACCCGGCCTGGAGCCGGAAATCCCCAGTCCAGATTTGTGAATCGAATTCCCGGGGGGGAGAAAAGGGAGAGCAGGCGGAAGGGAAGGCGGGAGCAGCCGCCCATTGGCTGGAATTTGGCGCAGTCAGCGCGGTGCCGTCATCTCTCCGGGTTTGGGAGGAGGGAGGGAGGAGCACTCGGGTCACCCCGCGGCTGTCGCCATAGCAACCAGACTAAGCGGGCGGGGCCACTTTCCACTCTCCCCACTCTAGCGGAGGAAACCATCCTAGTCTGCCTTATTTGGAACTAGTTAGCAAGACTACTTGGTTGGAACTTCTGCGTTAGAAGAGTATAAAGTGGGTGGGAAAGAGAGACGATAGTCTACCGAGACTCCCAAACATTCTGCTCTCTGTCCTGCTCCTGAACCCATAGAAACAGCACCCTCCCTTTACTGCACACACACACACACACACACACACACACACACCCGTCCAGGAACCTGTGGTCTGGCACTTGGAGACTTAGAATGAGAAAAAAAGCCTCAGTGCGTGGTGTCAAATTAAATCTCACTTTCCTTGCCATGCCCCCGAGGCATGAGACACTGCCATAATCCGATTAGGGGGTAAGCGACTGGAGGAGGATCAGCATGAATACACGGAAGAATTAGCCTCCTGGGTCAAACCTGGTCAGACTCCTGTTTTCTCTGGCAGGGGTGGTCACATGGGGGAAAGGTTCAGTCTTCTGAGAAGGCAAGGTGAGAAGGGAGAAGGTGCAGAAACAGTGTCAAATGCCTTCTTTTTCTGCTCAGAAACGAACCTCAAGACAGTGAGTCCAGGCTGAGGAGAGAAGTGCTGAAGAGGGCTCAGAATTCTAGAAAAACCCCAGCCTGTGTGAGGGGTGGACTAAGGAAAGAATGGAGATGGAGGGTAGAAGACAAAAACCCAGATGGAGCCATGACTCAGCACTTCCCTTGGCAAAGGACCGGGGTGACTCTCCCAGCACAAGAGGAGCAGCAGAGAGGGGAGGGGAGCAGGAAAGCAAATGTGTGGATAAACAGTGACCTGGCCATTTGTGGCTTTGATATACAACCAAAAGCATACATTTTAACCCAGAAAGGAGATACATAGGCATTTACACTGATGAAGGCTCCTTCAGTCATGACATGTACACATCTCCACTGCCCACTTACTTGCCCCTCTTCCTGGAGCAGAGTACATTCTGTCCTGAGAGATATGCTTGCCTGTCCCTGGAATACCTTGGTACTTAATGGGAAAGGAGAAATGCAAAACAAAACAAAACAAAACAAAACAAAACAAAACAAAAAACTGCAGACGTGGGGGCGGGGGTTTTGGTTGTCATGGTAACTGCTTTGCCTGCCAGACAGAGTGCCCAGCAACCGGAGCATCTGGCAATATCCAAGGGGACATCCTGTGGCCTCTACCCATGGATACCCTGCCTCAGGCACCCAGATGGGCGTCTCTGGAAGATTTCTACAACAGAGGCTGCCACAGCAGCCCTTCTAGCCACACCCCCATGAGGAAAGACAGCTGACAGCCAGGTATGGAGGGCTGACCATCTTCACATGTCCCACTTTAAGTGGCACTCCTGACCCCTTTATACATGATAGACAACATTTGCTGTAAGTGGCCTCAAGACAGCAGGTGTTAACAGTTTAAGGACCTTTATTAAGACCATTACCTTCCTTCTCAGAACCTTGCTAAACACCCTACAGGAAGGTCACCTATAGCCCCAGACTACGTGTGTAAATGGGTAGAAAAATTGTTCTAGTTCAATGATGAAAGATTGGGTGCAAGATAGATAAATTGTAGGGGATAGTCTCAGGATTCAATACATTAGTTGACCTTAGTTTAATACATTGAGATTTAGAGGCAGTCTTTCTGTTGCACTTGCTGGCTGGATAGTTAACTTTTCACTCCAGCAACCTCCACCCCTACTTTTTGTTTCTTCCTTGTGTCTTCAGTTTAACCTCTTAATTCCTGCATTAACATTTTCCCAATCTAACTTAGGCTTTCATAGTTCCCCCCCACCCCCCGCCTCAGTTTTCCCCGCTATTTCTTTAGTAATTAGCTTCTCCTAAGGTCTCTTTCTACTTGGATATATTGCCCACAGCAGTTACCCCCCTCTCTTAAGATTACTCCACTTCCATTTCTTTATACCTCTTGGTCATAGTCTCCTGTGACTGCTGTTTAGCTTCAAGTCCATAAATCATAAAGTTTCTCTGTGTGCATTTTTATATATGACTACCTAAAAGGAAGCATTTTTATATATGACTACCTAAAAGGAAGGTGATGATAAACAATATAAATAGGGAAAGAGGTATTCCACTATAATCTTTCTACATTTAACTCCTTAAAAAAATTACATGTAATCCCAGAAAAACACAGAATATCAAGAAAGCATAAGAAAGAAGAGTAATGATGGAGGGCTTGCCCTGTCAGATATTTAAATGAATTAAAGAGCTAAGGTAGTTAAAATATATGGTACTGACATAGGAATAGACACCAGAACAAAATAGATAACCCAAAGCTAAACCCTGGCATACATGGGAATGTAATATATGATACAGGCATCATTTCAACTCCACTGGGAAAAGATGGATTAGTCAGCATATGGTTTTGTATAACTGGGTAGTCGTCTATATTAAGAAAAAAGGCCAGTCCTTCCTCATTCTTTATCCCCAAATAAATTCCAAATTGATTTTTTAATGTAAAGAAAAAAGCTATAAAATCCTTAGAAGAGGAGACAGCTTAAAAGTACCTACTAAAAATTTAAATGCACATAACTTTTATTTACGAATTCTGATTTCTAGTACTGACCCTAGAGAAATACTTGACTATGTGTACAAAGAGACATGACAAACATATTTTTATTGTGTTATTGTTTGGAGAGAGATAAATTAGAAACAACCTAAATATTCACCAGTGAGTTAGGGGTTAAACAAATTTTGATACAGCCATATTACTGAATACTACAGTATTCAGTTAAAAAGAATAGATTGGACTGTATGTACTGATGAAAGATGTACAAACCATGTAGTATCATTAAAAATTGCATAACAATGTATACAGTATAATATAATTTATGCAAAAGCAAAACAAAACTAAACCTTAATTTGTGTGTGTATGTGTATGTGTATAATAGAAGCTTGAGAAAAATATACATCACTCTTAATAAATGACTTCTTGGAAGAAGTGGGATTGATTTTGTCCAAAGACATTCACCTTATCTATGGAGTTTAATTTTTACAATAAAAATGTACTAGCATATTGTTTGCATAATTAGAAAGTAGTAGTTAATATACGGCAATAGTCCAATTATAATTTAAAAAAACTTGAGAAAATGAAGAATATTTATTAGTATTTTTACTATTGCATATGAGTTGGGTACAGAACATCTTTTTAGGCATAGGCATTGAAGGAAAAGATTAATTCATCTGACTCCATTTTAGATTTTGAATGTTAGAGAAATAGAGAAATTAAAAGAACAACCACAAATAAGATTGAAAGGCAAGTGAAAAGCTGAGAGAACATATTTGTAGCAAAATATATTTTCAGTAGAAAATTAGTTAAAACTTTAAAGAGGTCATTTACACAAAAAATATAAATAATCAATAAATACATTAAAAGAGACTTCACTGTTGACCATGAAATTCAGATTAAAACAGTAATGGGAGATTGCATGTCTTATACTGACAGAGATTCTTAAAATGGAAAATGCCAACCATGATAAAAACATGAAGAGATATGCACTTTCTTGTATTGTTATATATATATATATATATATATATATATATATATATATACACACACACACACACACACATGTTAGTTCAGTCTCTTTGGAGAGCTATGTGGCTAGGGATCAAAATGTGAAAGGCAGAGGTGACTGAGTGGCTCGGTTGGTTAAAAGTCAACTCTTGATCCCAGCTCAGGTCTTCTGTGCTGGGCATACAGCCTACTTAAAAAAAAAAATGTAAAGGGCAGCATGTTCTTTGACCCAGCTTCACATTTCCAGAAATATGCCCTAAGGAAATAAGTGGGAAAGGACCTGACACAAGGATGCTTATCCTAATATTGTTTATAATAATTATAAATTGGATGTAACAGTAGGAGATTAAGTATATTGTGATAAATCAGTATTTATTGGGATATTATGAACCATTAAAATGATACATCAATCTATATTCATTGACATGAAAAATGACCATGATAAAGTGAAAATATCTGGTTAAAAACAATATAATGTGGTCCAGTCCTATTTGTGTGGGAGAGAGAGACTAATCTTTAAATAGCTGTCCTCTTAATGTCATTCAGATCTTGGCTTAATGGCCACCTCTTCCTGATTAATGCATCTCAGCCTGCCCCACAGTCACCTTACTTCACATACCCTTGATTTATTTTCTTCACAGCGTTTGTCACCCCTGATAAATTTTTGTTGCTTATTTATCTTGTATCGTCCCAATAAAAGGTCTGTCTTGTTCATTGCTAGATTCCCTGCACCTAGCATAGTGCTTGGGCACACAGTAGGCAGTCAACGGGTATATACTGAATAATTCTGTGTGTGTGTGTGTGTGTGTGTGTGTGCAGCAACAGAGACTTTTAAGATGTTTACTAAAATATTAACGATTGCTTTCCCTAAGTAGTGGAATTTTAAATGATCAGTTTTACTCTCTTCTTAGTGTTTTTCTGAGTTTCTAGTTTGTTACAATGAATATTATTATTATTGCCTTAAAAAGAAGGAAAATCATTATGAAAGAAAAAGAGAGACAGGGAAGGAAGGAAGGAAGGAAGGAAGGCTGGAAGGAAGGCTGGAAGAAAAGAAGGAAAGAAGGAAGAAAGGAAAATTGAGGCTGAGTAGTGTCTGGCTGGCCCAGTCCCCCCCCCCCCCCCCACTCATCTCCAAGGTCTCTTCACTCCCCCTTCCTCAAGCTCTTTCCAAATCTCAAGAATTTAAGAATGTCCTTTGCTGGACAAGTAAGTCAGATACCTATCTAACACAGCAAACATGTGTGTACACATGCAGCACATGTTTCATACATGAACACAGAGCATGGACATACACATAAACATTTTGCAAGGATCCATTGAAGACCATTTAGGGGCTCCTGGGTGACTCAGTCAGTTGAGTCATGATTTCAGCTCAGGTCATGATCTCACTCAAGCCCCACATCAGGCTTTGTGCTGACAGCGTGGAGCCTGCTTCAGATTGTCTCCCTCTCTCTTCCTCTCCCCTGCTTTCTCTCTCTCTCTCTCTCTCAAAAATAAATAAATATCTTTTAAAAGACCACTTAAAGAATACTCTTCTATCTTTGGCATAACTGCTATAGAAGGCCCATTATCCCTTATTCAAATAATAAACATAGGGGAAATTTTTTGCTTCACATTAACTCACTGATATCCTTTCTTTTAAAATTTATCTTATTTTTTAACGTTTATTTATTTTTGAGACAGAGAGACAGAGCATGAACAGGGGAGGGTCAGAGAGAGAGGGAGACACAGAATCTGAAACGGGTTCCAGGCTCTGAGCTGTCAGCACAGAGCCCGACACGGGGCTCGAACTCACAGACCGCGAGATCATAACCTAATCCGAAGTCTGACGCTTAACTGACTGAGCCATCCAGGCACCCCAGTTTATCTTATTTTTTTAAGTAGGCTTCATACCCAGCGTAGATTCCAACATGGGGCTTGAACTCACGACCCTGAGATCATGACCTGAACTGAGATCAAGAGTTGGTTGCTTGGGGTGCCTGGGTGGCTCAGTTAGTTTAGCATCCTTCCGACTACAGCTCAGATCATGATCTCATGGTTTGTGGATTGGAGCCCTGCATTGGGCTCTGTGCTAACAGCTCAGAGCCTGGAGCCTGCGTCTGGTTCTGTGTCTCCCTCTCCCTCTGCCGCTCACCAGCTCACACTCTGTCTCTCAAAAATGAATAAACATTAAAAAAAAAAAAAGAGTTGGTTGCTTAACCAACTGAGCCACCCAGGTGCCCCCACATTCTTGCTTTAAACAATGAGAACTAGCACAGTACCTGGCATTTAGTAGGGTCTCAAGAAATGTGAAATAGTGACAGTTTCCATGTTTGTCTTTGGTTGCCAATAAGTATACAACTATTCATTGTTGAAAGAAAGATTTCATTCTTTAATCTGTTTTGGAATTTATTTTTGTGTGTAATGAGAAGTAGAGATATAACTATATTTTCCCAAATGAATAACAAGTTGTGCCAACTTTTCAACAGTCTTCCTTTCCCTACAGTGAATGTGATCTTTATCTTTTATGAAATTTCCACATATGCATGGGTCTGTTTCAAGGCTCTACTCAGTTCCACTGGTTTACTTAACTATTTTTGTGCCAAATCACACCTTCAATAACTGCAGCTTTGCAGTAAGCTTATTGTTATTTGGCTAACATTGTCTAGGCTACTCTTAAGCATAGTTCAGAAGAACTTTAGAACCAAGCTTATATTACTTTTATAGACCAATTTGGACAGATTTGACATTTTCTGATATTGGGTCATTCTACCCAGCATCATGCTAAGTGTTCCATTTATTCAGGTCTTCTTTTTTGTTCGTTAGTGAAGATTTGTCATTTTCTTCATTTAGAGGTTTCCATGGTTTTCATTAGGTTTATCTAGGAGCATATTTTTATTGCTGTTGTAAATCTGTTATTCCCAATTCTTTTCCTTATTTTTATAGAGTTATAGGATAACCATAAGTTTTTGTATGTTAATCTTTGTATGTGACTGGATACACTAGTTTCATTAATTCTAATTGTGTTCCAGTTGGGTCTGTTGGATTTTCTAGGTCTGAAGCTGTTCTGTCTGCAAAAAGGACATTTTAATATCTTCCTTTCCAATATTTGTATATAGCATGTATCTTTTCTTATCTTATTGCATTGACTAGGACCTTTAATAGAATGTTCACTACACTTGATCTTAGCCCAAAGGCTGAGAAGTGATGATAGAATGTTCACTGATGGCAGTGATCACAAGGTTAGAAGGGATAAAACAGATATATTGACCTTGTCCTTGATTTATGGGAATGCCTCTCATAGTTCACCAACTGCTTTTTTTTATTTGTCTTTTGAAACTGAATATTCTGTTTTGTGTATATTGCTATACAGTAAGTCTTCTCAACTAATTTTTTGGAAGTGGATAAAACCTTTATCAAAATAATTATTCAAATTGCCTTTTCTGAGGCATGTTGACTGACAGGGTACTGGGCATGCACAATTTGGGGATAAAGGATGGAGTGGCTGAATATTCCCTTGCAACTCCTCCTCCCCGCCTCTACCCAGATATTTGAAGGTAGAATGAGGCGATGTACAGAGAAAAATACCAGAAGTCAGTGATTTGAGTCCCTATTCTACCATTAACTAGCTAGTGATCTAAGTCAGTCATTCAACTTCTCTGAACTTCAGTTTTCTCAACCATCAGATGGAAACAAAGACTTCAGATGTCTATCTGAATTTGTGTCTATCAAATGGCTGTAACAGGAATGACAATATTACTGTTGTTGCGGTACAACCATTGCTAAGGTAGTCAGCACTATTAATAAATATTGACAGATGGAATAAGGGACCAAGACAGAATCCAGAAAGGAGCCTGGAGCTGCTCTGATGAACTCTGCTGGCCCCTGAGGCAGTGGGGAGCTCTGGAGACCTGGACCTCCCATGAGCTATCTATAACCTGGGTGACATGTGTTTACTCCTAGCTGCAGGCAAGGGTCCAGTGGGACCCACGTGCATCTCTATGGAATGCCAGCCAGGGGATTTGCTTCAGCTGCTGGTATGTAGACACTTGTGCCAGCCAGGCCCAGTCCAGCAACATTCTTGAGTTGAGGCCTTTGGGCCAGCAGGCCAGGTCCCTGTTGAAACTCCATACTCCAGGGATCCCCTGGCCCCAGGCTGGTTGGGGTCAGCAAGGAAGAACAGCTGAACCCTGCCTCCATATTGCACCTTCTTTTTGAACAGGGATGGGGATAGGTGCACAGGGGACACTAGGCATGAAGCACCTTCAGACTGTGAGCATATGGAATTGTGTGCACACATGTGTGTGTAGATGCTTGTATAAACATCCATGCTTCAACATGAAGTGGAAATATGCTGAGATTTGCAGCAAACCTGGGCCCTGCTATTTCCTCACTGGGACCTTGAGACTTTTCTCCCCTGTCATATAGGAATTAAAGAAACTGTTGTAAATATTAGGTGAAACTATGTCTGTGGGTGTGCTTTGTAAACTGTAAAGTGAAGTACACATATAAGGTGGTCCTGAGCTTTAGATACATGGTTGCTGATATGGTCATTGCACAGATGTGTGCAAGATGGACCCAGAACTTGTCTTTCTGCCTCTGTGTGCCAAAAGGGAAAAGGGTAGGAGTATTGGAAAGGTGATTATAGGAAACTAGGATGAGGCCCAGAGATTGCCATCCGACCTCAGACCGTTTCCCACTTGTCCCATTCATTTCCCAATCTAGTGTTCCCTCAGATGTCTCCATACTGCAAAATAAAAAAAGGACAGCACTGCCTGAAGCCTCCCTGACAACTTCCTGCTGTGTTGCTAAGCAACTTGTCCTCCTCTTTCAGAAAAAATGAACCTGATGCTCACGCTCAGGGTCTGGCCTTCCAGCCTCCTTTTAACTACTTCTTCCTCCCCTAATCTCATGGAAATTAAGGAAGGAGCTCCTGACTCATGGAAGGAGACTTGGGCTACCGTTGGGGGATTAGACTGGTGGAAGACTGAGCTCACAGGGCAGGTCTCTGTTCTGAGCTGGTTGATGCTGGGGGGATGACACTTATGAAACAGCTCCCTGTGCTAGATTCTTTAGGCACAGTCTCTGCCCTTGCAGCAAACCAACAAGGTGGGTATAATCAGTATCTCCATTCTACAGATGAGGTCACCGAGGCTCAGAGTAAGTAGCCTTCTCAATTCTATAGGAAGTAGGCAAGGGTTGGGTTTGAATCCATGTCCATTTGGTCTCCTTCTACTCTATCATGTCATTTGAGATAAGTGTAAGGGACACAGTTGGCCACAAGACTTCTGTAATTTATGTCTCACTCTATTTGTCTGGAATCCATGGTGAGTGCTGGAATTGGAACCTGTCCTGGGGTTGGGCTGGGGTTTGGGCATATAATCCTGCCACTTCCTGGGCCTCTTAGAATCTGCTCCTTCCTCCATCAGAGATGATAGTAAAGGGTGGGGAAAGGAGTGAGTTGGGCTGCTAGGGTTTGAATCACGTCTCTACCATTTAGCAGCACTGTGACCCCAAGCAAGTTCTTTAACATTTTGTGCCTTAGTTTTCCTCATCTACAGAATGGGAATAACACTAGAACCAACTCCAGAGGGTTGTAAGGATTAAATGAATGTAAAGCTTTTTAAATAGTGCCTGGCACATAAGTGTTCAATAAATAGTACCCTTATTATTATTATTTCTAGGAAGCTTTAGCATATAAAGCTCTTTCGCATCCTTAGTGGTTAAGAGAACTCACTGCTTCTGAAATGAGACTGGGTGCACATTCTGCTCTGGCCTTTTTCACTGTGTGATTTCATTAACCCCTCTGTGCCTCAGTTTCCTCATCTATAAAGTGGGAGAAATCATAATGTCTATTTCAAAAGATTGTTGTAAAGACTAAATGCAATTTGAATGTTCGCTATGGTAATATTAGTTGCTGTAACAAGAAAACTTCCAAACTTCAAGGAATAGTCTAATGCATGTGAATGGATGACCTCTCCATGGGTGTTTTAGGAACCAGGATCCATCCACATGGTAGCTCTGCCTTCTTTCAGGAACTAGTCTTCATCTGAATCCAGACGGCAGGAAGGGAAGAAGAGAGTATGAAGAAGGGACATCCACTTCTAAACACTTTGGCCTGCGAGCAACACATAGTATCATTTTGAGTCATATTCTAATGTGTATTTATTTTTGAGAGACAGAGAGACAGAGTGTGAGCAGGGGAAGGGCAGAGAGAGAGGGAGACATAGAGTCCGAGGCAGGCTTCAGGCTCTGAGCTGTTAGCACAGAGCCCGACATGGGGCTCAAACTCACCAGTCGTGAGATCATGACCTGAGCCAAAGTAGGATGCTTAACCAACTGAGCCACCCAGGTGCCCTGCTATTGTCCACATTTTAGAAGAGAAAACTAAGTCTCCAAATAGTATAGATGGATTTCCAAAATCACATTAGCTGAGATCCTATAATTCTAGATTATGTCTCACCCCAAGAATAAATGGAGGATGCACTGGGTATGGGAGGCCACCCCATGTGCCTGCGGTGTGGCTCCATCACCAGTCAAGAGGCTGGTTCTTGATGAAATTCAGCAGGTAGGTCCAGGACAAGGTCTGGACTGGCCTAGAAAAGTAGATGTAGCCACTCGAGTTCCTCCCAGGACACATGGGGGCATCTGATTGGGACTACAGGGGGAAGAGGCAGGTGCTTTCTTTGTTTGGTGTGGTTTTTATTTGTTTTAATAGAAAACACTGATATATGTACCAAGGTACTTATATAATCATTTAATCTTTCAGCCCTCTCAGGTAGGTTCTGTTATTATCATATTCATTTTGCAGATAAGGTAATTGAGGCACAAAGTAGCAAAGTAACATGCTTGAGGTCACACAGCTATCAAGGGACAGAGCAAGCACCCCAAACCAGGAAGCCCAACCCCAGAGCCCTTGATCCTAACCATTACACTATGTTGCCTTTGTCTACAAAGACAGGAAAGAAGGAAATAGAGAGAATTCTCAGAGAGAGAAAGTCACAGTCAATGGGATGGTGGGTCACTTGCCTCTGCATATGAAACCCACCATCCCAAGACAGAGGAGAGTCAAGGAGAAATAACACTGACAAAACTGAGGTAGGAAATGCCACCAAAGCCAAGGTGCAGTCAGACCCCCAGCCCCACCCATCATACCGTGATCTACTCCAAACTTGTAAGAACATAAGCAGGAAGGTGAAGTCTTGCAAAAGACAATGGGGCAACAAAACAGTCTCTGATTTGTTATCAGATAGAGGCCCTAACTCATAAGGGCACTCATAAGGGCACTCATAAGGGTCCTCATAAGACAAGCCATCAATGTGCCCTTCATAACCAATAGTCTTCTGCTATGACAAGTAGACAAAAGTGTATCTGCAGGGGGCACAGCAGCAGGTCATATCTGCATGAGGAAGAGGCTCTCCAGGAGAGAGATGCTGAGGACCTGAGCTCTGGGATCACAGTCACCTGATTTCTCTAAGCTTCAGCTTCCTCATCTGAAAATGGAGATAGTCATCCCCACCCTGCAAGGTGGTGGCCTGATCAAAGGGGATACTACATGAAAAGCATTAGCATAGGGCAGAGCCTGGCAGAGTCAGGTTCAGTGAGTGGTAGGGCTCATTTTTATTATCAGTAGGTCTACTTGAGATGAATTACACATAGGTTGAGGAACAAGCTGAAGTTAAGTGCATTTTAGAGACATGTTGAAAAAAAGATGAAGGCTAGAAAAGCAGAAGGCTCTAAGAAAAGTACAACACAGAAGCCCATTTTGATGACTATGTTTGGTAACAGAGCCAACGTATGGGCAAGTGCTCTGTCAGCCTCGGTGCCCTAGGTGGCATTGTTGCTCCTTGACCGTGCAGGTATCAGGCAGCACGAACACAGATGTCCTCATGCCGCATGCTAGTCGGGCTTCTGATTCCATCTGCAAGTGGAGCTTGGTGACATGGAACACACATTACTAGAGGAGACACAGGTCTGTGTAATCCTGGCAGGTGGTGGGAGGGAAAGCAGGCAGTGGGAGGGACCCTAAAAACAAGGTGATCAAAGCCACTCAGGATGATGGAGAAACCTATCAGCACTGAGAAAAGGCTTGGGAGAGAGAAACCAGAAGACAGAGGTCTTAGAACAAGCCCAAGACTTTGGCAAAGTCTCTTAATGTCTTGGGCCTTGGTTTATATATCCTTCTAGTGGGTGAAGCAATCCCTACCCTGTCTTCCTCCCTGATCTTTGAGGGGACCAATAAAAGAATGGATGTGGAAGTGTTTTATAAACTTGAGAGCAAAATCATATGGGGTATAGGGGGCGGGGTGGGGAGTGAGTCATATTTTTACCAGTGACACAAATGAGGAGATTGAGAAAAGGCTCAAGACTTCAGGGAATGCAAGAGGGGCTGGACCCTGGATTGGGAAAGGGAAGAAATGTTGGAATCAGTACCTTGGGAAGGCCAAGAACCAAGGGGTTAATCATTAATGAAGACAGACTTGAATCATCAGGAAGCTAAGTGTGTTAAGAGCGTGGCTTCTTTGGGGCTCTGGTGGGAGTAGAGTCATCCCAAGAGCATAGTAACCCAGGCTTGGAAACATCTTGGAGGCAGTGATATTGCCAGTGCCAAGATGGCCTGGAGAAGAGAATACCCATCTATGGGTTGCTGGGGCTGGACACGATCTTAGAAATCACCTTGGAAAGACATTTTCCAACTTTTGGGGGGTGGGGGGAACAGAGAGGAACCCAGGTGACCTTTGAGGTTCCACAGAGTAGAATTTGCAAATCCCTGGCTGAGTCTCTATTTAATAAGATAGAATGGAATTCCAGAGAAGAGATGTGATTGTCCAAAGGTCACATAGCAAATTAGTTGCCAGACTGGGACTGGAACTCAGGTTTTCTTGCTCCCACTCCTGTATCTTAACTTCCCAAACTGGCTCTGTGTGCAGGAAAACACAGAGGGGCAGGGTGGGCTTTAAGGATGTGATTTCATAGGTAAGAAGATCCTCCAATCTAACAACACCTCCCTTCAGCTGCCAAATGGCACCTAAAATCCTGCCTTTACCAAGTCATTCACAGGACTTCAAGAGTCTCAAGATTGGAGAAGTTACCTTGTTCACCTCCCCCTCGACCCCTCAAGGAAGGAGCAGCTGAGTACTGACAGAGGTGCTTCATTAGATCAAACTGATGGGATCTGTCTTCCCGTAGCTTCCTACCACTTGTCCTAATACTGTCACGCACATCCAGGTTCTCTGCCACAGGGCAGCTCTTTGAGTAATTGAGGACGCTCTCATGTCCCTTTCCCTAGTTTGATTTCCAGACTACATCTCTCATTGTTGTTGGTTCTCCAACATTCTTTCTTTTCACTTCCTGAGCCCACTATTCTGTATACTCTCCATTTGATGTTTTCTTGGAAGTGTTCTCTAACACTGTGTACTGTATGCTGGGGGCACAATCATTAGAGCAAGTGGGTCATTTCCTTCATCCTGGGTGCCATAGCTCCATCAATGCATCCTCAGATCACAATGGTCTTTCTGCATTTCATCCTTCAGACTTCCGTTTAATGTTGTGTTGACTAAGAAGCCATTAACTTATACACAGGCTCTACCGAGCCACTTCCTTGCCATGCCTCACACTCTGGCCTCCTGTCTTTTCATTTAAAGATCTAAGAGCAACGGGGCACCTGTGTGGCTCAGTCGGTTGAGCGGCCGACTTTGGCTCAGGTATTGATCTCGCGATCTACGAGTTGGAGCCCCATGGCGGGCCCTGTGCTGACAGCTCAGAACCTGGAGCCTGCTTTGGATTCTGTGTTTCCCTCTGTCTCTGCCCCTAACCCACTCACATTCTGTCTCTGTCTCTCTCAAGAAAATAAACATTAATATATATATAAAATAAAGATCTAAGAGCAAGACTTCACACTCCTTGCCAAAAAATTTCACCTTGTTGCATTTAGCCCACAATTCTTAGCAGCCCAGATCTTTCTGGATCCTGGTCTGGCTCTCAGATGAATTCTTTCTCCCTCCCAGCTTCCTGCCCCCTGCAAAGAGGCCTTTTGCGTGTCCCTCCAAGTCACTGAGGCCCTCATCCCCTGGTTCATCTGCTCCATGGAATACATGAGCCTGACCTTCCACCCATGAAGTTTATAGTATATAGAAGCATAATGATGATGGAACATGTTTATGCCAGAATATTAGGCGACTACAGTAGGATACCATTAAATTCTAAAAGCCATAGCAAAAAGAAGGAGATTATGTCAAAGAGTTATGAATACTGGCCTCTATGGGGCACCTGGGTGGCTCAGTCGGTTAAACGCCTGACTTCGGCTCAGGTCACGATCTCACGGTCCGTGAGTTTGAGCCCCGCATTGGCCTCTGTGCTGACAGCTCAGAGCCTGGAGCCTGTTTCAGATTCTGTGTCTCCCTGTCTCTCTGACCCTCCCTTGTTCATGCTCTGTCTCTCTCTCTGTCTCAAGAAAATAAATAAACGTTAAAAAAATAAAAAAAAAAATAGTGGCCTCTGTGCAGTGGGACTGTAGGTGATTTTTTCCCCCATGTTTCATTACACTCTTCATCCAACACATGCTTAATGAAGGCCTTATGTGTGTATTTCTCAAATTTTCTATGCTGAGTATGTGTTATTCGGAAAACCAGGAAAATATCAAGTGACAATAAAATGAAAAAGAATGAAGACTTTCCCTGGGTGGCCTTTGAGGATTTCATCAACACTTTTTGGGGGAAAGCATTCCAACCCTCCCTGCACTTAGCTGTCCTGCCTTCCACCTGCATTTCCCCTTCCTGCCCACAGGGCACAGGGAAGTCTCAGCCTCCTGGCGGGAGCCCAGGGTGTTCTCCCAACAACCTGCCGGAAGCTTGGGATAGAAGCACCAAGACTAGGTGGAAGGGGAACGTTGGCCTTCGTGTGCAGCCCAAGGCCGCGGTCATCACTTCACGCACATACCCAGGTGTCATTTTCATCTAAGGAAACGCGAAGGAAGTTTTCCTGCCAACAGTTTTTGTAAAAGGCGCAGAAATATTAGGAGGGTCATGGTTCCATGGGTGCAGCATTCAGGAGCGCCTCCAGGTGGTGAGGAAAAGGGCTCATCCAGAATGACCCACTTGAGCCACTTCCAGAACTTCCTAGGGATGTAGGGCTAGGGCTCCCCCTTTGCCCTCCTCTCTGAAGGTCAAAGGAAGGCTGGAAGCTTCGGAGTCCTCCAGTTCTCGGTTAGGGTGAGACACCTGAGGTTCCACCAAGCTAAGCTTGGGTTTAGCTGCAAAACCTGGCCCAGGCTTACCCGGATCCCACCAGCAGAGGGCGCGCGCCACCCGCGAGAAGGAGGGTGCCGCCGCAAGCCACCGCTGGGAGGGGCGGGAGCGGACCGCGGGCTCGAAGGGGTGTCCCTCTTTCTGAAAATAAGGAGGCTGATCCAGAGGAAAGATGGCGTTGGAGATACAGGGGCGCGGGGGGGGGGCGGTTGTGAGTGAGTGTGAAAGTCAAAGTGAGTGTAGGCTGGGGAGGCGAGGGGAGGTGGGGAAGATGAGCTGGAGAGACTGAGGAAAAGTTGAGATGGTGTAAATATTACACAGGGTGGGGGGCGCTTGAGTGAGTGGCTCAGTCCGTTAAGCGTCTGACTTGGCTCAGGTCATGATCTCCCCGTTTTTGAGTTCCAGCCCGGCATCCAGCTCTCTGCTGTCTGCTTGGAGCCTGGTTCCAATCCTCTGTCTCCCTGTCTCTCTGCCCCTCCCCTGCTCGTTCTCTCTCTCTCTCTCTCTCTCTCTCTCTCTCTCAGAAATAAACATTTTTTTAAAAGATAGGTCGGGGGGCTCCTGGGGGGATGCAGTCGGCTAAGCCTCCGACTTGGGCTCAGGTCATGATCTCCCTGTTGCTTAGTTGGAGCAGTGCCTAGGTCTCTGTGCTGACAGCTTGGAGTCTGGAGCCTGCTTAGGATTCTGTGTCTCCCTCTCTCTCTGCCCCTTCCCCACTCGTGCTCTCCCTCTCTCTCTCAAAAATAAATAAACATTAAAAAAAAAGACAGATGGGGTGGGGTCACTGAGCAGGTGGAGGTGGAAGGGAGGGTGGGGCAGGTGGAAGGGAGGGTGAGGCAGGTGGAAGGGAGGGTGAGGCACGTTGGGGTCCTCTGCTCGGTGGAGGGTGGGGCTGCCGCAGGTCAGTCTCCCTCTTAGGCTGAGCCCACCCTCCAGGGGCTCCTCTCTCTCCTCTGGTAGCACCCAAGCCTGCTTTGCCTTCATTCTCTCCAACTCTTCCTCCTGACGCTTCTCTGCCAGGCCTGAGCCGGGCATTTCCTTTCCCTCTGAAAAAACCTTCTGGTGCAGCAAAGAACACAGAGAGGAGACAGTAGGGAGCTCGGGAGCTTTAATAGAAGGGAAGGGAATAGAAACACACCAGGCCATCCTGCGCGTGGGGGGCGGGGGCGGAGGAAAGGGGCCCAGAAGCTACCTAGATGTGTCACAGGGGCAGTGGCCCTCACCAAGTCCGGTGAAGCCCTGGCGGTGGAGGAGCAGGTGGACGGTGTGAGGCCTCCATCATGCTGGGGTGGGGCAGCTTGGTGGGGGAGAGAAAAAATGAGAAAAGGTTTGGAATTCGAAAGAGAGGGGTCATAATGGAGGGGGCTTTCAGGAGCCAGGCCGAAGGACAGGTGGAGGGCAGAAAAAGACGGGGAGGTCCGAGAACCCCCTTCGTGGTCTGGGGTCTAGAAGAAGGAGGTTAAAGGAAGTGGGGGCAGGCCACTGTCACAGCTGGGGGTGGTGGCAAATCCAGTGTTAAAAGAAGACTGAGGAGGCTTCAGGTCCCCTCCGTCGGGGCTGGGGGCGGCGATGAAGTAAAATCTGAGATCAAAGGAACGGTGTGGGGGGGAGGCTCCGGGCCCCTGCCCCGGGGTGTGGACGGGATCCAGCGAGGCCGCGCGGCGCCTGGGAGAGGGCGCGCGCGGCACCCGGCCGCCCCGTCTAGTGGTAGTGGCCCCCCAAGTGCGAGGCGGCGGCCACCGCGCCGAAGGGCCCGGGCGGGGGCTGCAAGCCGGGGCTGGGGTAGAGTGCGGCGGTGGCGGCGGCGGTGGCGGCGGGGCCCGGGCCGGGCCAGTAGGAGAAGCCGGCGGGCGCGACTCCGGCCGAGGCGGCCATGAGGTTGAGTTTGGAGAGGCCGGGGAAGGGCAGCGGGGCGAGGCCGGCTGGCAGCTTGTAGAGCGCGCCGTCCTGGGCGGCGGCGGCGGCGGCGGCGGCCGCGGCGGCGGCGTGGGCGTGCGCGGGCGGCGGCTGGCAGGCCTGGGCCAGGCCCTGGAAGTCGAAGCGGTAGGCGTAGCGCTTGCCGTGCACCTTGCTCATGATGTTCTTGTCGTAGTAGTAGCGCAGCGCGCGGCTCAGCTTGTCGTAGTTCATGTTAGGCTTGCTTTTGCGCTCGCCCCAGCGCCGAGCCACTTCGTCTGGGTCCGTGAGCTTGAACTCGCCGTGGCCACCCTCCCACGCGATGCAGCCGGCGTTGGCGCGGTCCGCCAGTAGCTCCAGCAGAAACTGCCACAGCTGGATCTGCCCGCTGCCTGTGGGGACGGGGCTGTCAGCCGCAGGCGGGATGGGGGAGGCAGGAGGTAGGGGAAGAGGTGAGGCGGGAGACCGGCCCGGCTGGGTGGGACCCGGCGTCGGGGAGGGAACGGGCGCGGCCAGCGGGGTAGCTGGGCGCAGCTGCAGCGGCTGGCCAGGGAGGGGCTGATCCGCCGAGCGGCCCTTAGCGCTTACCGCGCTTTTGCACAATGGAAATACGGCTCCCACCGAGGAGGACACAGCTCCGCGGGAGCCTGGGTGTGTGAGAATTGGGGAGGAGGGCAGGGCGAAGCACAGCCTCCTTTGCGTGAGAGCAGCAGCGGCTCTCTCGCAGGCCAGCAGGGGCCGAATAGCAGCCCCTACTGCCGCCTTGGCCCTGCGCCCCTATTCAGCAGAGAGGAGCCCACACAACCGCACAGGGTAGTCTTTGCAGGTCGTTAGACTGCCCCGTCCCGGCTGGACCTTGTCCGCAAGTCCAGAGGGAAGAGGCAGGAGTGCGGCAGGATCACCCCCGCCCCTAGACAAGGCCTAGCCCCCAAAGGCGTACAGTTAGTCGGACTGGCCCTGACTAAAGTGGAGAAGAGGTGGAGGCTGGCTTTCTTGCGGTACCAGTCAGACAGGAATGGGGGCAGTGGCCCCCAGTGCGCGCCAGGACGGTCAGACTCTGAAGGCTCCCCACCCTTCTCAACTGCCCAGTGCGCACAGCACAGCTACTCGGGTTGAGTCCCCATTTTCGGAACAGGCGGGATTCTGGCAGGTGGAGGTGTTATACTTCTCTGGGGCTTGACGCACAGCTCTGAGGAGAGGAGATGAGACTGGGAAGCCACCCGTGCTTGGCTCCCTGCCTCCTCCCTATCTTTGGCCATCTCCCGGGCTCTTCGGCCCAGTCCTGATTTCAGGATTTGCTGGAAGCGGCCAGTAGGTGTTTCCCAGATACGCCGGCGAGGAGACAGAGGGCTGCCCGAGAATTTCCACTCCCTTGTTTTGGAGGCTCCGTCCGACAAGGGGAGAAAAATCTTGATACAATTACTTCCTCGCACTCTCTTTTAGGGGAAAAGGGGGGGGGATTGTTCCTTCGAGTAGTCTGATGATTGATTCCAATCAAGTCTGGTGGGACCTCTCTTCTTTTCTCAACCCCTCGCTCTAAACGCAGACCTGCTACTCACCCTCACTTCAACCCCAATCCCTCCACACCAGCGCAGCCAGTAGCTGCCTGACTTCAGGTCAGGAGCTTTAGGGTCAGAAACAAGGAAAGGTTTGGGTGAAAACGTGCAGCTGGCACTGATGCAGACCGACATCAGAAGCTTGGAAACCCATTCTTGTTGGAAATCACGTTTCCTTTTGGGTAAAGCAGTTGCCAACCTTGTCTTTGTGGTTACCGTGACTTGGTGAGATCCAGGGTACTGAGATGGGGAAGGGGAGAGGAGAGGAAGGTGGCGGAGGAGAGAGGAGGGGGGAGGTGGGGGGCTTTGGGGAGGCTTTGCGGGAGGGCCAGCCAGGCTCTGAGACCAACAAGGCAAAACATAGAGTAATTTAGAGACATGCGGAACTGGGTGGGGAAACGAAGCCTAGCAGACTTGGCTCCCACAGCCTCGCCAGCCTGGGCCAGTGAGGCAGGTAGGTGCTGGCCCGGTGCTGTGGTGAGGAGGCTTGGAGTGGCCAGGGAGTAATTATTGGGGTCCCCATGCCCAGAGGTCCTGAGCCTTGTGCTCCTGCTGCCAATAGGGAAAGGACACCAAGCACCTGGGTCCTGGCCCTGCAGCAGAAAAGGCCAAGGGCTAGGATCCTCTCCCTCTGCCCTGGTCTGCAGGTCCAGCCCTGGGACCTGGAATATGCTGGAGCCAAAAGCCAAGTGCATGCCCCCTCTCCTCGGCCTCCACAGTATGCCTGCACCCTCCCTTTCCAGAGCTCTGCAGTACACATCGCTTCCACCCTCCGATCGGGTGGCCGGTGGCGCCCGTCCTTTTAGGATGCCCTGGCCTCCATCCACTGTCCTCACCCCCGCCCCCAGTCCGCGGGCCAGCTCACCTTTCTGTACCGCCGGGCTCAGGGGCCCCCACCCCGGGCTCTTCCCATCCTTGAAGAGACCGTCTCCGACGGGATCTATAGTAGCGGGAAAAAACAGTCAGGAGGACCGGGGCGGAGGTTGTGCTTGACCGAAAGGGCTCCGGGCCAAGGCTCGGGAAGGTGGGGGTGTTGGGGGTTGGTTCCTGGGTGCAAGGCTGGGGGCTCAAGCCGCCAGCTCCTCCTCCCGGATCCTGGCCTGGGCGCGCGCCGCGCGGAGCCCCTCCATAACGCCCAAGTCAGGAAACGCGTCCAGGAAAAAGGAAATCCGCTTTCCGAACGGGCCGGCGGGAGCCTTATAAAGCCGAGCAGGCAGTGCGCCTGGCGAGCGGGAGCGCCCGGAGCCCATCGGAGAGGAGAGGAGGGCGCCTGGAAGGCTGGGCTGGTGGGAACGCTCGGAGCACGGAGGTGAGGAGCCACGAGGGCGCAGGGGCGACGCTCAGCGGACCACAGCCTCCCAACGCTGAACGCACACCGAGTCAGTCCCCGGCCACACCGAAGACCTCTGCTCCCCGTACCAGGCTTTCTCAGCCCCTGAGCTCCCGCCCTCGGCCTCCCAGGTTCCCAATCTGCTCACTTGGAGTCCTTAGACCTCGCACTAAAACCCCAAACCTCTCCATCTACCTTTAAGGTCCCCCAGTGCCCTAGATTGCTCAGTCTTCCCAGCAATCCTAGTGTCTGGACCGCATCCCGTTCCCTTGGACCCCAGCAACCCCTTCCCATGCCCTAGCCCAAACTTCCGGCCCCAGGTCCCGGTGCCTCCAGCCCCCGGCTGGTCCCTGGTACCTGGCAGGTACATGTTGATCAGCAGGGGCTGGGAGGCGCCGCTCTGTCTCATCGCCGCCAGGGACTGGGTGGTGGGAGGTGGGGGGGGGGGATGAGAAAGGGGGGAAGCGTCAGGCTTTGCGCTCCGGGGCACGGATCCCCGCCGGAGGCAACCGCGGGTGACAAGGAGAAGAAGACGGAACAGGTCCGACAGGGCCTGGCGGGAGGGGGCTGCCCGGGTGTGGCGGGGGATGGAGGGGGTCCTGGAGCGATGCTCCCAGCTACCAGGCTGCTTGGAACCCTCCGGCCCCCCGCGCGGGCAGGGGCCGCAATTTCCGTTTTAATTAAAGCGCTGCTGCCTCGGCCCCCCGGACCCCGCCCCCGCCCCTCTTATCGCCCCATCGCAATAAAGTCTCCGACGCGCCGCGCCGCAGCCAAGCGCACCCAGCAGCCCCCAGCGCCCCGCAACCCGGGAGACGCGCGGGGGATGGGCCTGGGCCTCCCGCTCTGATAGGGGTCGGGAGCGCATTTCTTTTCCGCCTCCGTGACTCTCAGCAAACAGCGAAGGGGCAGAGTACCCGGCCCACCTCGGACCCCCGGGGCCACAGCCCCTCCTTCCGCCCATTCCCGCCCCCATCTCGGCTCCGCTCTCCTCCCCCTTCCTCCCCCCACCCCCGCCCGGGTTCCCGTCTCCAGGCTGCGTTATCTCCATCTTCACTTTTAAATTTCCGCTTCCCTCCCTCTCGCCTGTCGCTCCGCTCCCGGCCGGGCAGCAGTTGCTCCCTTTATCTCCGCCCCCTCCTCCTCCCAGCGCCTTCTCCCTACTCCTCCTCGCCTGCTCTCTACTCTTCCCTGGAGACCCGATCTCCTTCCCTGTTTCCCTCTTGCTTTGGCCTGTTCCCTGCCTTTCCAGATCTCCCGGGCCTTTAGGCCAGCGCGGGGCCGTCTCCCCCCACAACTTCAAGTGGGTTGCCCCTTCTCCCCCTTTCTAGGTCTCTCGTTCCTCATCTCGTCTCTTCTATGCCATCCCCCTTCCTGTTTCCTCTCTCTCTCTCTCTCTCTCTCTCTTTCCTATGTCTCTCCTTTTCTCATTCATTTGCTCCTAATTTGTGGCATGTGGTGGGCTCCTCTTCCTCCCCAAACTATAGCTCTTCCATCCATCCCCTTCCCCTCACCCCAGCCCACTCTCCACCCTCACAACTACTCTCATCCTGGTTCTCTCTGAACAACTGGTACCTTGTTCTAGCAGGAGGAAAGGGGTGGAAACAGTGTTGTGTACTGTCTAAGGCCCCCAACCCAGGGCGGGAGGAGTTGTGGAAGCTGAAATCCATTCCAAAGATGCTGGTTGTGTATTAGCAAAGCAGATGTGGTTCCCAAGTGGCCTGGAGTCTCTGTGGGGCTTCCTGGCTCAAGAGAGCCTAGCTAAGGAGGGATGCTAGCTGAAGATGAGGCTCTGGACTAAGAGCCCCGCTGCAGCCATGCAGCACCTGGTGGCTACTGTCCAAAAGGACACTGCTTGTGCCCAAGAGATGAGGAGACCTGGGGCTTCAGGTTACACTGATTGGAGTGGGCAAGTCTCCTGCAGAATCCATGATCCAGGGGTGCCTGATTGAGGATGGCTGAGAAGTTCAACTTCGGGGGCTCAGCAGGGTGGGCCCCTGCTCATTCCTCACTTGCTGTAACTGCTGGAGTGTTCATCTTTGCTGATGGAGGGTGCAAAAGTCAGAAGGAGCAAAGGAGGAGTGAGGGAGGCAGAGCCCAGGGGGAAATGGGAGATCTCAGGATGCCAGAGGATCCTAAAGGAAGAGAGATGGGGCTTCAGGATGTGGATGAAGAATCTGGGGGGAGCAAAGATAAGAGGTTAGGATCCTCCCTGGGGACCAAACCCAGGGCTTCACAGGAGGGGAGGGCCTAGGGGTGGGGTTGAGGTCCCAATCTCTTTCCTTCATGCCTTCATATTTCTTTCCTAGATAGAAAATGAGGGGCAGGAGGTCAGAGCTGAGAGAGTGGGGAGGCAGTGAGGTTCACCCACATAAAGCTCTCAGCAGAAGGCTGAGACAGAAGGGAGAGATGCTCAGAGTTGGGGGTCTATCCAGACATCCCAGCTCCAGACTGGTGAGGGATCAAGAGCTCAGGCTCTGTGCCTCCACCTCACTGAAGACTCAGGTGCTAGAGGGGTAGGTGAGCTCTGGAAAGAGTTTGAGAGGTGTCCCCCCCCCCCCCATCCCTGACTCTGCCCTTGGGTCTTGGCTGCACCTGAAAGGAGAAGACCTCCTTCATCCCCTTTGGCCTTGGCTGAGTGCAGCCAATGGATGAGTCCCAGGCAGCTTCTCCTGCATCCTCCTTCCAGCTGGCTGGGTGCCAGTCCCACAGGGTTCTGCTGACCATCAACCTGCCTAGAGTGGGAGGAGGTTGGAAAGGTGGAAACACTCAGTTCTAGCCTGGCCTCTGCATCCCATACTCCTTAGTTTCTAGTGTGGGAAGCGGAGATGGACCCCTAGGTCCAGGAAAACCTAGAAGGTTCGTGTTGACAAAGCCTGAAGCAAGTATTAGCTCTCTCAACTCCCAGGTGGGGACACTAAGACCTAGAAATCGGAGTGTCCTATTCAAGTTCACGCTGGCAGTCCCTACAGCCATCTTGCTGACTCCTCCCAGAAGCCACAGACCCTCCTAGAAGGAGGGCAGCTTAGCTGATGGTGCATACTAGATCTCCCTTTGTCCACTGCCTACCATTGCAAAGCAGGAAGTGGAGAGGTAGACTGCTGGGCTCTGAAGCCAGTTGGTCTGAGTTCTGGGTTCAACTCCAATTCCCCCATTTCTTACTTGTATGGCTTTGGGGAAGTTAGTCCCTTCCACTGTAAAATGGGGATTACAGTACCTACCATACAGAATTACGAGGCTTATATAACCTGTGCTGAACACTCAGGCTCTATATACATTTAGCTATTGTTACCATTACCATCCCCCAAGGGGACATTTAGGACCAGGAAGGAACCCCAGGCTCTTCTGGGACCCAAAGAGGTTTGGGGCTCTGCTGAGGCTTTTAGCCACAGCTCAGGTCAGCCTTCCCTTAACAGCCTGGATTTGGGGTCAGGAGCCCTGTGTTCAAGTCCTGACTTTGTCACCATTTAAGTGGATGGCTTCATCAAACCTTCTCCCTCTCAGACAGCCCAGCTTCGTTGGTGAAATGGATGAAGTATGGAAGGTGTTAGGAGAATCAAATGTAACAGGGGCCATGGACTCTAGAACTTATCCGGGTATAAAGCAGAATTCATACCCTACCTAGAATTTTGTCCCATGCTCTCCCGACTTAACCCTAGGATCCATGGATGGTGGGATGGGGGGTAGTGCAAGGGAATGAGGGCCCTATGTTGACTGCCCCAGTGCTTTTCCATAACACCACAAGCATTTTCAGTGGGTTCTCCTTGAATCCTCACAACACTGTGAGATAGACAAGGCAGGGATCAGTAGCCCCAGTTTACAGGTGAGGGAGTAGAGGTTCACGGATGCTACATTATTGGGTCCCAGGTGTTCTGACTTCTGGTCCAGGGCTCTTTCTAAAGGAGCAGATGCCTGACTGCACAGCTGGGCCCTTGGGAATGGCTCAGGTCCAAGTCTGACTGTTCTCCCTACCTTCTCTGGGCTTGGGCGATGATCTGGGCCACTTCTCCCCATTGATAGGTCCACTAGGGGCTTGAAAACACAAGCATCCCTGAATGACAGAGTGAGGGGAGTCCCCAGGGCCTTGAAGGCCCTGCTTATGAGACTAAGGGTATCATTAACTGGGCCAGTGAGGGAACTGGGTAGAAACTGCTTTGGTGCCAAGGGCTCTGCTACCACACTCAGCACCAACATGGCTATGGTTTTCTGCCACCGCTCCAGAAACCAGGCTTATTGTGGTCAGTGGCTGTGGGGTAGACTTTGCAGCTGACCAACCCTCTGAAGAGAGGGGAGAGAGAGGAAGAATGAAGAGGGTTCTTGGGAACAGCTGAGAGGAGGCGCATAAAAATGCTTTGTAAATGTTGGAGCTCAATGTCTCGAAGGGATTGTTATTCAGACAAAGGGTCTGGGGTTCCACTGAGAGAAAGTCTCCCCTTTCAAAGGCCCCAGGAAGCAGTGGAATTTCCCACTCATTTATCCTTTTACAGTGTTGCTTCTCTATCAGACAGAGATTCTATAAAGCTAGGAAAAGGGTGCAGGCTTTACTCAGTTGGATAGGGAGCCAGGCTAGAAGACAAACTCTGGGGGGTTAGAGAAGAATCCAACTGAGCTCCACATAGGGTTAAGTAGGTCCTGCCGTGCATGCTGGTGCCTGGCCCAGATGGGTGGAATTCAGCTATGAGCACTGTGATAGGACTGTGTGCACCCAAACCAGAGGATGGCAAAGGCACCATGTGTGTGCTATGGTACACCTGGACCAAGCTGATTGGCCTTTATCAGGGAGAGGTGTGGGACTGGTTGTCTTTAACAGGATGCCCAAGGTTCTTAACAGCCGTTTTCTCAGCCCTTTCGGGATCTAGCCACATACATTCTAAGCCAGTTTATGCTTCATAGTCAACAATCCCAAAGCCTGAGGGAAGAGTCAGGTTGACAGGGAAGGACCTTCAGAAGGATTAGGATGAAGATCACAACGCAAGACACCAAGAAAGAGGCAAGAGGGGCAGACAGGTTCAGGAACCTTTATTGAGGGTCCTCATGGGAGGTGTCAGGGCTGTGGAGCCTAGTGCTGGACTCTTCGAATGGACTGCAGCAGCCCAGTGTGGGCCTGTGTGCCAAATTCACTGTAGTTTCGGAACTCCCCACTGTGCCGGTCCCGCTCCAATACATACTGGTAGCCTCGATAGCCTGGGTACTGGTAGGCCACCCACCTAGGCCAGTGAGATCACAGGGGTGGTGAGCAGGCTCTGCCCCCACCCCCACCAATGTCCCCCATTAGCAGCCCTCCTTTCGCAGCCCCAGCCCCTAGCTCCAATGCCATTGCTTCAATTTTCCCTGCAATGATCTCTCTCCCCTATTCCCACTCTCCATTGCCTCTTCATCCATCTTTTTAAAAATCCCTTGCTCTATCCCCACATTGGCTCTCTGACTCTTATTCTCCTATTCTCTGCCCCCCCCCCCGTCTGTCTCCATCATCTCACTTCTCCCGGTCCCCCAGTACTCAGCATCTCTTTACTATGTCTCTTAGCACCCCATCACCTTTCCCAACCCCCCTCCCTGGTCTCCATTGCCTCCATTCTCTTCCCATCTTCCCTGTTCCAGTCCTGGGACTCACGCTCCAGAGCTGACTTTGAGAGAACCCACATCCTTGCTGGCCCAGCCCATGGAGGGCAGGGATGGGTAGTCATCACTGAGTTCAAACTTGCAGCCCTGGAAGTTATCTCCTTCAAACAGGGTCACACGGCTGTCACTGTGATTCTGAAGCACAGGAAGGTGGGAGTGGTCAGGTTAGGCCCTCCAAAGAGGTATTAATGGGTACATTCTCAGCCCTACTCTCCCCACCTTGCCACCAACACAAGCTCTGCAGACACTTTGGCTCCACAAGCATTCCCAAAGATCACTCCATCAGGTCCATAGCAGGCTAGGAAGCTGGGAGGCTCAGAAGTCCCTCGCCTAGTCCCTTCTATGGCTTTGGGTTGAGATGGTGAGACTGAGGGTTTCCCAGAAACCCTTCCAGGTCAGGACTAGAGAGAATCTTGTAATCTGGACCTCTTTGCAGAAGGAAAATCAGGGATCCTGAGAGAAATTTGGCCCATGAACCAAGGCAGTTTTCCTAAGGGCCTCATTGACTACTCAATCCCCTGTGCAGCACCTTGGGAACAGCCTCTCATAGGGTAAGGCCCAACTGAGGGGTGCCAGATGGCAGAATCATAACAGACAGGCCAGGCATCAGTGCTGGCTGAGTCTGGGCTTCCATAGTCCTAGGGCCTTCCCCTCCTGGAATATAGAACCTAGGCTGAGTCAGCATTTGCTCTTTGCCCTCTACCTCTCAGCCCCAGGCCTCAACAGTAGGGTACCTAAGTCAGCACAAGTGAGAAGTGAGATCCTCCTGTCCAGTGATTCATTTGATTCATTGCCAACACTTCCCCCACATACATACACACAGAGATTGATCTCTTCTCAACAATGATCCCTGAATTGAGTTCTAGTCTCATCACGTTAACCCTTGTGTCCGAGGGCAAGTCACTTTGCCCTTCTGAGCCCCATTTCCATACCTGTATATGAGGCTAACAGCAGCCGTCCCAACCTTACAGGACTGTGTGATGGCAGAAGCACTCTTTAACAGGTGTGGACGACATGATGTGAGGAACATGGGTGCTCAAGACAGGCATGGGCTTGGTGCTGTCCGTGGTGCTGATTTTTGGGCACCTGACTGAGGTCCACTGTCCCAACTTTCAGGGACTCTTCTGGCTCTGGAAGTAATGCCACTACCACTCATCTAGGAACTGTGTTTACACATTCCCATACACTGGATGGACAGCCTTTATGAGGTGCCATCGTGGGGTCAGGGTCTGGAGTGAGGAGGTAGGAAGCAGAAGGGGAAGGGGAAGGCTGTGCTTACTGCGCAGAGCACTGGCCGGAAGGAGAGCAGCTGGTCACTGTGGTGGCTGCCACTGCCACTCCAGGCACTCCAGCGAGGATAGTCACCCTTCTCCAGAATGAACTGCTGTCCCTGGAAGTCAGGGTACTCAAAGGCCACCCAACTGGGGAAAAACAAAGAAAGCTGGGAGGCATCTGCCCGAGGCTCACTCCTTCCTCTGTCCCCACCTTGATTACTGTGATCGAAAAGACTGAGAACCCCATCATTTTTCTCCAACCCCAAGTCCTTACCCTGACATACACAGCACATGGCAATATGGCCCCTCTAGAAAAACTAAAGACAGTATATAGCTGCTATCTGGGGTTTCAGGGATCCAGGCTTCCAGCTTAGCCTCCCCAGGATGAAAGGAATTTTCCAGGTCTGAAGATCACCTACCAACGGTTCCTACCTCGAGGATTTAGGTGCCTGCAAAGGTAGGTGTAGGAACCCCCCAACCTGCGGTGGCAATCTGTGATAACAACAACCTGCAATAATCAGAGGTCTCAGCTCTCCCAAGCGCCCCAGGCTCTCAGAGACCAGGATGGAGGGAGAGGAAGAGATTTAGCTTCTTTTGTTACACCAAGTGCAGAACTATCTAGCTGCGCAGAGAAAAACTCTGGGGAGGAAATAACTACACTGGGAACCCCTTCAGGGTTCAGGCCCATCTCTCGGGGCTCCCACAAAGGGTTGCCTCTCGCCTTTATCCTTTTAGTTCACATGATTTGTCTTGTGGCACATGGGGGAGTTCTGGGAGGCCAAGGGGTTTCCCATGTTGGTCAGTCACAGGCAAGGCTAACAGTCTGGGGAACGGAGGGCTGAGAGCTGAGGTCCCAGGCTCGGAGCTTAGGCCAGGGGAGCCCAGCGGCCCCCAACCCAGCCCGGCCGCGCCTGTACCATCACTCACGCGCCATTTTCCACCTTGACGGAGCGCACCCTGCGCAGGCCTCCGCGCTCGGCGATGTTTGCGCAGTCGCTCAGCAGCCTGCAGCGGCGACCCTGGAAGTCCTCCTCGTCCCAGAGCGTGAGGCTGGCGGGCGGCGGGCCCGGCGCGGGGGCGCTGCTCATGCCGCTGAGGAGAGAAGGGTGGGACCAAAGGCTCAGCGTCCCTCAGCCCCCATCCGGGGCCCAGGCTCGCCAACCCGGGTTGGGGGTGAAGAACGCGGGGCTGGACCAGGGCCGCTAGAGGCTCTCCCTCACCTCGCCCTCCCCCGCCCCGGAGAAACCCTGCCCCAGCACCGAGTATTCACCGGGTGGGTGAGCGCGGTACTGACGGAAAAATGGAGAGGCTGCGTGCGGGCCGGGCGTGCGGGGCTTTATACCCGGCCTCGCTTCCCCTCCCCGCATTCCCTCCCGCTGGGGTGGGGGGAGCTGAGTCAGCGGGCAGGCTGCGGTCAGTTCTGGTGTCCTCTGGGGAGCCGAGGCCTTTCCCAAAGCCACCAATCTGGCCCCAGCCCTCCGGGATTACAATAGAAAGTGCTGAGGCACACGTCCCGCGCCCGCCACAGCTGAGGCTGACTCCGCTTTTTCTTTATTGGGGGCCTGAGCCAGGCAAGGCGCACCCGAGCTCTGGGCAGAACGCGCCCTCCCTGGCCCGGACACTTAGGGATGGAGATACCAGGTCACCCTGGGGCCGCCCGGCTAAGACCGCCAATTCTTGACTGGAGGGCGCGGGGAGTTCTTCCCAACGTCTAAACTCCGCCTCTTCCTCAGGCCTAGGTCAAGGCCTCTCTTTGGGGCCACGCTGGGCAGGGAGGGTAGACGCGACTTTCCGCAAGAGACTTTCCTCACGCCCCTCAGTCCTCTTTTCCCCGGAGGATCGGCCCGTTGTGGCTCCTTTCCACCCAAGCTTGACTTCCCAGAACCGGCTCTGCGGTCCCGGAGTTTTCACCCTCAGGACTCGCCGCGAGGCGGCGCTGAACTCAGGGAGAGTGAACCGCCCAAGGGAGGGCGCGGATTTACGAAGCGCTTAGAAATAATAGTAGCTAGGGAAGTGGCTCGCTGTGGTAGGTAGAAATAATATTTCAACCTCAGCGCGACTCTCCCAATCGCCACACCGAGCTCCAGGGTCTGAGAGCTCTGGTTGGGAGTGAAGGGCCAAGGCTCTTACCCTCATTCCCAGCGCCCTGTGTGTGGGGGAGAAGTGTGGGAGGGAGAGAAGGAGAAGGAAAGGCTTGACGACCCAAGGGAGGCTCCAGGGAGGACATTTCCTCACAACTGACCGCGGAATGTCCCAACCATCGTAGCTCTCAATGAGGCACAAAGACTTCTGGCAAAATTGTGAGTTTTCCTTAATGGAGGGGCTATTCCAGCAGAAGTGGAGGGGTGAGTGAGAAGGGAACTAATAATATTTTGTTGCTCCTATGAGCCAAGTGCTTTCTTTATAGACTCAACAACAGTGGAGAGCGGTAGGCTTGGATATACAGATGTGGGAACTGAGGGTCAGGGGTGCGCCGACCTTTGGCCAGATTCACAAAACCGGTGTCGAAGCAAGATTAGAATTTAAACCTTTTGACTCCAAAGCCAGTCCTCTTGCCACTCAGCCCCCTGTGACTAAAAGGACTCATAGGCCAGATGCAGCCACCTCCAGCTCCTGGCAGGCTAGCCATGCTGACCGTCCATCTTTTCCCCCAACTGCCAAAAGCTCACTTCCACCTCAGGGCCTTTCCATTTGCTGTTCCTGTTGCCTGGAGTGTCTTAGTCAAAGACTTTGACATGCTGGCTTCCTTATTACCTCCTGAGTGATGCTGTTCCTGGCATTTACTATTCATCATACCACCCTGTTTTCTTTTCTTCTTCTGTTTTTTAAAATGTTTTATTTAATTTTCAGAGAGAGACAGAGCAGGAATGGGAGAGGGGCAGAGAGAAAGGGAGATACAGAATCTGAAGCAGGCTTCAGGCTCTGAGCTGTCAGCACAGAGCCTGATGCAGGGCTCAAACCCACAAACCCGTGAGATCATGACCTGAGCTGACGTCTGAAGCCCTAGGCTTAACCAACAGAGTAACCCAAGCACCCCTCACCCTATTTTCTTTACAGTGTTTGTCACTCTAAAGTTGTCTTCCTCTTTTGTTTATGTGTGTTTATGGCTGTACCGAGTGTCTCCCTTGCTAGAGTGTAAGCTCTGTTTAAGGAGGCAGGGGCTGTGTCAGTCCTGTTGTTATCCTCAAACCCAGCATGGTGCTGGACACATAGTAGGTGCTCAATAAAACATGAGTGAGTGAGGCAACAAAGTGGTCAGGCTGGGCCATATGTCTGGGGGGAGGGGAAGAGGAGTAGAGGAAATTACCCAGTGAGAGAGCTAGGGTAATGGTTTGCGCACTCTACCAACTCCCCCCCCCCCCCCACGCACACATACACAAATTCTGGAATGCTGAGAACAAGCTCTGGGAGCCACTGGAGCCTCCCTTGGGTCTCTCTTTTCATTGGTAAGGAATAGCTGTTGAGGATCATAAGGTGCGTGAAGGTGAATGCGAAGAATAAAGTGCCCTAAAACTGAGAAGTAAAGCACAGTTAGTAATATTTGAGTCACAGCAAGGACGACCATATGGGGTTGACTGGAGACGGGGTCAGAACCATGCCAATTCCCTGATTCCCTACCCGTGGTGGGCGGTGGTTGGAGAAACACAAATAGGGTATACTTTCCCCAAATCCATAAAGAAGTACAAACTATCGAGGGAGGCAAGAGCCAGTCCTGGATTCTTCGTGTCCTGGCCCTTGGACTTTGCCTGGACATGGTGGGAGGTGAGAACCTGAATCTCTCCTTCCCTCCCTTTTCCTCCCTCTTCCTCCATCTCTATCAGAAATTCTGGATTCGGCCACCAGGAGGCGCGGGCGGGACGCGCCGGAGGAAGCTGGCGAAGAGGGGTGAGGTGGATGAGGGAGTTGGTCGGGGGCTGAGGTGGGAAGGGCGGTGCGCGCGGGTGGCGAGTGCGTCAGGCTGTGCGTCTGCGCTGTTCCGTGACGCTGGCGCTGGGTGTCAGCTTCGAAGGTGCGCTGGTGTCTCTTAGATGGACAGTGTGTTTGCGGGAGCTGGGGCGGGGGTCCTGGGCGCGGCCCTGAGATTGGGGCTCCACCTAGGTGGGCAGTTTCCAGTTTCTCAGCTGGCCAGACAACCACATTCTACAGGAGGGGCGCGCGCGCGCGGGGTGTGTGTTCACAGGCCAGGGAAGTAGTGCGGAGGAATAACAGCTGAGATCCAAATTAGAATTAGGAATCAGGCTGGGATTTGGGGGTGGAGACCCTTTGGGTGAAAAAGGACACTGCCCCTTTTCTAGTCCTAAATTCGGCTTTTGGCTCTGCTCTAAGAAGCTGTGAGGCACTAGCCAGCCTCTTCCCTCCTGCATACCTCAGTTTCCTCATCAGGAAAATGGTGTGTAGGGCCCATTCATTGCTCCCCCTAGTTGTAGATGTCTGTGCCCGGCTCTCTCAGAAATAGGCACACCCACCAAGACCACCGATAGGCAGTTGCCTAGTCCTCTCTCAGGGTCCCCACATCCCCCAGACCCCTCCCTGGCTCTGGGCCTCAAAGTCATGGAGAAAGGGAAGAATGACCTACTGAGGGGAAGGGGCTGTCAGGTGTCCCTGCCTCGTGTGCTGGAATGGGACTCTGGGATCCCTGTCCCTTTTCTGTGCTATGGACCCCTGTCCCAGCCTCCTTTCTCCTTTCTCTGGTCCAGCTCCAGCCCCCCAGCTTCCCCCCACCCCGTCCCAATCCCCTCCTAGCCCCCTCTCACCCCCCAGCAGCTGGTCCTGTTTGTTTTCCCAGCTCAGTTGCGCTCAGAGCTTCCTGAAGGATGGATGCACAGGTGGCTTTGTTTGCCAGCTCAGCACCCTCACCCCTACCTCCTCTGCATCCACAGCCTCAGCCTTTGGGCATGGAGGGGGAAGTTAGACAAAAAGAAAATGGTGTCCCCAGATCTACACTGCCAGGAGACCTCAAGATCTCATAGGGATCTCATCAGCCTCAAAGAACTCCTACCCACACCCTATCCAGCCCTACCTCTCTTATGAGGACTTTCAGTCCCATAGAGAAATCTTCAGTCACCTTCCTCACGATTCTTCAAAATCTCACAAGGCACCTGAAGATCCCAAAGAGAAACCAGCAGACTCAGTCCTGTGTTCTAAGGACCTGTGAGGCCCTCAGACCCCAGTCAGATACCCATACCATAGGGGACGTGCATGCAGATCTGACAAAGAAACAACCTGATCCTGGGCTCCCACCCAGGTCTCTATTCTCTCCATGTAAAGGCCCTGAGAATCCCCAGGGACATCTCCCTCACCCATCCCTGAACAGCCTGACTTCTCCGTATGGCCGGGCAGCTTAGAGCAAGCACCCAGTGGCCAATGTCCTCTCCTCAAGTTGGCCTGCTCCCACCTCATTTCACTGGGAAATCAGTCAGGGCTTTGGTGACTGAAGATGCAAATTCTGTGACTGGGGGGCCCTCCCTCCCCTGGTCCCACCACCAGCCTCTTCTTTGCAGCCCCACTCCCCCACCCTCTGCCTCGCCTCCCCCTCCCCCTCTCCCCCCTTCTAGAACCTGGAACTGGCAGAAGGGCACTTTCCCTGGGGCTGTGAGATCTGGTCTCCTGGGAGACAGAGATAACTGAGTGAGAGATCAGTTCAACTCAGGCAGGGTCCAACAGCCGGCCCCAAAAGAGTGGGGGGGGGGGTCCTGTCGGGGCGGGAGCCCCACCCACATACTCATTGTCTTACCCTGCTAGAAACAGAGCCCCTCTTCTCTGCCCCTCAGTAGGGTGAAGAGCTGGCTACCATCCGGGGAATTGGGAGGCCCCGCCCACTACCACCCACTCACCAGACGCAAAGCGATGGGGCTCACACAGGGCGGCAGGGAGAGGGCACGCGCATACATGCATTCACACAGTTGCAGGCACGCAGACAGATCCGGCAGGCATCACATGTGAACACTCTCCTAGGATTCAGTAGACCCCTCCAAATCACACTCATTTATGGGCACACACTTGTTCACTCAATTATTCCTCAAACGTTTAATACAATGTGCTGTGTGCCACTCTGTGCTGGGTGTTGGAGTACAAGTACGCCCTTCGCTTACACATGCACGTATCCCATTCCACGGCCACGGAGAGGAGGAGAGAAGGTGTCTCAGTCACCCGCCCCTGATCATACAGACACTGAAGGGTTAAGAGTGCTCTGGAGTCTTGCGCTAAAGCCTGGGTTCAAATCCAAGCTCCCCTGCGTATAAGCTGCACTCTACTTCTCAGTTTTTCCCTCTGTAAAATGGGGACAATAGTCTTTAAAAATGTGGTGAAGATTTAGGTGCATGTAAAGCACAGAACTGGCGTGCCATATGCACCCAATAAATGTTAGCTGCTCTGTCATTATGGTTGTGGTTATAACTGGCTTTGCGGCATGGTTTCCCCCGCCCCCCACACCCGCAGGCTGGGCTGGGCTGGAGGGAGGAGTCAGGGCAGCAGGCAGAGCTCTGGGATCTGCATCCCCTTTTCCACATTGGCCTTGTGGAAGCCAGCCTAGTACTCAGGAGGGAGAGCCTTCCTGCCTCACCCCATTCAAGTTGCTCTGCCCTTGATCTCAGTTTAGGAGATCATGAGTGGGGAGGGTCCAAGGGGGTGTATCTTAATGTCCTTTGTTCTTGTTCAGGCCTCTGCTCTTCTGGAAAGAACACTTGAGAGTGGAACTGGGGACCTGACTTCGGGTCTGAGGCTTTTCTGGCTCTATAGGTGCCCTTGGGCAGGTCATTCCTTCTCTTGAGGCCCCAGTTTTGTACTAACTGCTGACCCTGGAAGGGCCCTCCCAACCCTGACTGCTGTGATCCTGTGATGCCTCAGGAAGGCTCTCTCCCCGCCCCACCCAGCCTCTGCACACCACCCCCCACACTTAGCCAGAGTGAGGGGGCGAGTTGCCAAGGTCGCCATGGGGACTAATCTCTAAGAAGGTCAGTGAGGCTCTGGTTCTGCCTTGGCCGGATGGGGATTAGCACCTGGGTATGAGGCCCCCTCCCCCCCCACTGGTGCCTCCACTCCCAGGTCCCCTGACTCTCACATAGACCCTGGGTACCCTCTGCGTCCAGAGGTTCCAAGGCTGAGTCACAACCAGCAGGTGGGCAGGGGGCCGGTCAGCTGCCACAGCTGTCTGTTTCTCCAGCTGTGGCCAAGACAGAAAAGGGCAGAGACGGAGTCAGACCCAAGCCCCTTGCTGCTCAGTGCCCAGTAGGGCCAGAGCCTTGCCCCTCTTCATCTTTTGCCCTTTAATGGGGAAAGATGGGTTTCTCAAGAGAGGGGTATCAGCCCCACCCCCAGCCCTGGCTATAGAAGCCACTTGTCTCTCCTCTCTTGGGGGTAATTTCCCGCAATGTGGGGTTGGAAGCTGTTTTCACATGGTGGACCCCTACCTCCACAGACACTGTGCCTTCCACCTCTCGATACCCTGACCTTTGACCTGGCACCTTAGAATCTCTCCATCTCTCTGAATTGTGCATCTCTTGTTACGTCACGTTGCCTCTGTGTCTCTGCCTCCGTCCATTTTCTCTGGTTTCTCTCCGGTTGTCTCTGCCCTCTCTCTAGCTCTGGCTTTCACAGGGGGATGATGGGCGGGCTGCAGCTCCCCCCCTCCCCGTCCTGAAATCTTCCCTGTGTCTCCCATCCCTTTGGGCTGCACCCTCTGTCTATCCTTCTGTCCTGCTTGTGTTTTCTGCTCTCCTCCTCCCTTCCACATTTCTCCTGCACGCTTTTCCCATCCCACCGCCACCCGCACTCCCACTGCTCAGTCCCTCTTTCCGCTTCCTCCACTACCTGTCCCCTCCCCCGCCTGGGGTGCTGACAGGGATGACAGGAAGCAGGCTCTGGCTAGGAACAGGAAGGGGGAGGGGTAAGGGGGCCCCTCGAACGCCAGCTGCTGAGCACCCCCCCCCTCCCAAGCCCCGCACCTGCAGGCCAGCCTGGCGCCTGGAGTCTCCGCCCCTGGCCAGGCAGGGAGGAGGGACCTGGACGAGACGCCCGTTCCCTGGCCCTGGTCTGGAAATGCGGGTCTTGGGGACTGGGAGTGGAGTTCTGAGGGAAATTAGGCCCTGGGGGGGGAAAGGCAGTGGCTCTCAGTCACAACGGCCTCTGGTGGCCTGCCAGCTGCTGGCCTAATTCTTCCCACCCCACCCCCCCTTAACTGTGGGGCAGTCATTTCAGGGGGAGAGCTCTTCATTGTGCAGCCCCAAGATTTGGAATCCCAGCCAAAGGTGGGGAGTTTTCACCCCCTTCCATGATTAAGGAGGGGAAGAGGAAGCCCTCAACGACACAGGGAAGATGTGCCAGTGCCGGGTCAGGCCCCTAACAGGCAAATCATTCAGTGCCAGGCAAGGAGCAGAGGGCTGGGCCCAGGACAGAAGCCTGGTTGGGGGGCCAGGATGGGGACTGCACATATCCCAGCATGGGGACCCATGGATGCCCCCTCCCTGGGGCTGCTGCAGTCCACCCCCTCCCAGAACTGCCTGGAATCTGTCAGAGCCATCTCATCCCCTCCCCCTCCCCTTCTCTGTGCAGAGGACTCAGCAGATCCCGAGGCCCTGCGGGTAGTTGGGTGGGGGTGACGGGGGGGGGGGGGGCGAACAAGTGGAAGGGACAAGCCAGCACCTCCAGAAGCATCCAAAATGGAGCTGGAAGGGACCAGTGACTCCTCACTCTCCTCTTTCACTGGGGGCTACCTCTGTCTGGGAGTACAGTTCCTACCCCATGATGCTTCCTCACCCTAAGGGGAAACTGTAGCTCCTTACTGCTATCCAAGGAGGCTTCCCTCCACCTACGACCCTCTCTCTGGGGCTAGACCAGCATCACCATCAATTTTGAGAGAGGAGGAATGACGGACACCTGGAGTGAAAGGACAGAGACTCAGCTAAGGGCTCACACTGACCTCAGGCTGTGTGTGGAACCCTCAGTTCTAGACTCTCCAGGGCAGGAGGCCAGGGGTCTAAGGCAATCTCCACCCCCCTCCCTCATGTCAGATCTTAACACTTTGACTCCCTGCAGAAGAGGGGCCGGCTGTCTCAGGTTTGGTTGTGGCTAATGACCCGTGGACTCCCACCTAAGATGAGGGACACTGAGACCCACCCTCACCCCCAGCTGCATATAACAGGAAGACTTGGGATTATGAAATTTAAGAAAGGTGGTTGGCTGTGGTGCCTGGGGACCCCCCCTGGCAAGGGCTACCAGGCCCCATTTGTCCTTTTCCATCTGTCTGTCTGTCTGTCTCAGACATGGGAAGACTGAAAGAAGGGCCAGGGAGATGGCAGGGGGCGAACCCTCAGGATGTCAGCACCAAACAGATGTGAAGGAGCAGACTTGATCTTCATCTGGTTCTAGCTCCCCCACCCTGATTTTCCACACCTCCTCACAGCTAACGATCGAATCCCTCTAAGGCCTCCAACTTCCCAGGTAAGTGGCTCAGCATTATTGCTAGAAGCCCCGAAACCAGGATCTGGGGACTGGTGAGGCCCTTGCCCAAGGCCAGACCAACCCCTCTGAACATACAGGAAAACCGAGGAAAGGCTGGGAAATGACTTGCCCAAGGCCAGAGAGGTCGCTGGGACAGAGAGGGACTAGAAGCTGGGTTTCCACCTCCAGAAGGGCTCCTGTTTCGGCCACAGCCCCCTATGCCACCCGGTGGAGCCAGCTCAGCCGGCCCATATTACCCGGAATCGAGCCGGGCAGCCCCGGAGTTGCGGGCAGGATAAGGCAGGGCGGGCGGGGCCGGATGGGAGCCGGATCTTCCCCGGGAGCGGCTCGCAGCCTCTCCGACCCGTATGGCGGCAGCGGCGGCGGCGACGGCAGGTGCCTGCGTGGCGGTCGGGCCCGGCCCCGGGGCAGGTGCTGAGAGGCCACCCCTGCCTCACGCGAGCCGAACGAACAAAACGCTCAGGTCCGGTTTGTGCGAGGGGCTCGTCGCGGGGCGGGAGCGGAAGGCCCGGGGCCTGGCTGTGGCCCTTGGTGATCTCCTGTCCTGGTCTTCCGAGAGCACAGTGCCACACAGCGCTCCGCTAGCCGCCGCCCTCACCTGCGCGCATCTGCGGCTGACACGTCGCCCGCCGGGGCGGCCACCGCAGGTGTGCACCTGGTCCGCCCCTCCCTTCCTGGCCACCCTTCACCTGGCCGGGCCGTGCTTGGCTTGGTCCCCAGCCCACTCCCCGGAGCTTGTGCGGGATTCTGGGCTCAGCGCGCCCTTATACGGCCTGCTCAGTCCCCGCCCCTAGTCACACACACACACACACACACACACACACACACACACACACCTGTCCGGGCGCCCGTTTGCTCCAAGCAAATATTGACTCAGAGGAGGCGGAGCGCCCCCACCCCCTCCCCACCCCTGCCAGTGCTCTGGGGCCTGAGCTCTTTGGAGGCCTTGGCCGCGGGGGTGGAGGGGGGGTGTCGGGGACCTGGGCGCCTCTGGAACAACACCAGATGTCACTTTTCCACCCACCTGCCTCTGGGGGGGGGGGTGGGAGGAGCAGAGGATAGAGGCTGCCGGGAGGAGGTTAGGGGGAGTGGGAGGGGAGGTGGGTATCCTGGGGGACGAGGACACTCCCTAGGCTGGTGATTCAGATTCACGATGGGAATCGCTTAGTAGGGTCTGTGGCCCGCTAGCTGTGACCTCCACCCGCGTCCCAGCGTCTAGCTCAGCCCTCCGCGACGTGCCTTGGTTTCCTTTCTTTCTCAGCTCTTAGCAGAGCCCCAGGAGCCCGGCAGATGCTGATAAAGGGCTGGCGATGGAAGGACCCAGCCTCGGAGCAGGCGCAACAGGGAAAGGGGAGGGGTGGTCACCTCGCCGCGCGGCCACCTGCTGCTCGGACTAGGCCGGGCGCTCAGTTCCTGTCCACCAGGCAAAGGCCAGCTAGGCCCCGCCCGAAGCGCCCTCCACTGGCCAAACCAGGTCCAGCGCCCGGCAGAGAGCGGCGGGAACTCTCGCCCAGCTGCGCTGTGGAGCGGAGAGGCGCAACTTTCCAGCATCCAAATCTGCAATGAGTCGCTGCAGTCCACCTCAGCCACTCCAACCATCTGTCCCTCCCAGAACGCGTGCGAGAATTCCTCCTAGGTCGGGGAAATAAAGTCAAGGCAGATACGGGGGAAAAAAAAAAAGGCTATATGCTTTACTGGCGGGGCGGTGGAGATGGGGGTCCTTAAAGCAGCAAGTCCGTGGGGCGAGGCGCTGACATCTGCAGAGTGTTGGTAGGGGGCGGCGCCACCGGGCGGGGCACCTCTGCTTGATGCAGCCCGAGGGGCGGCTCTGCCAGCAAGTCTGGAGTCACAATCCTGGAAGGCAGAGAGCCCCAGTAAGGCGTTGGAGAGAGGCTTTGGGCCCGAGCCTGCCCGCCCCTGCAGTCCCTCGCGCCCTTCGGGCTCAGTCGGCGCCCCCACCTGGAAACGCTGAACGGGGGCAGGGCGATGACGCGCGGCCGAGAGGTGAGCACCACCTCCCCGCGGCTCGCTTCCACCAGGATGTTCTGGATCATGTTCTCCAGCAGCGCCTCCTGCAGGTTGGCGAAAGCCGGGAGACTGCGAGTGGCGGGGACATGGGTGTCAGCACCGCCTTCTACAGCGCTCGCGTTCTCTGCTTCCTCTGTGCTGTATACTGTGTGCCCTGTGCTCTACGTGGATTCTCATTTAACTTCCTGCCCTTCCAACACTATAAGGCATCCTTGTCCCAATTTTACAGACCCCCAAATTGGGGCTTAAAAGGGACCAAGTTGCCAAACGTTACACTGGCTGGTGCCAGTGGTGAAATCCGAACCCAGGCAACTGTAGGCCCCATCTCATCTCAGGGCCAGGCTTGGGAAAAGGCACCCAGCGGTGGGAGGGTCCCGAAGGGACCAGGTGGGGCCTAAGGAATCCCAACAAAGACAGAAAGCTGCCCCCAGAGCAGCCCCAGGGGAAGGACCTACCAGAAGAGGTGGTGCTTCTCTCTGGCCTCTAGAAACCCATTTAAGAGACTTCAGAGACTAGAACTACCCCCTGGAGATGATGTGCTAGTGAATGTTAATAGCCAGGTCTTGGAGGGAAAAAGTAAATCTCAGATCGCCATTCTGTAAATACCCCCTGAAGGCCTTCAGCTCAGAGAGATGGGAGTGCACGCTGAGCTGGGAAGAGCCTTGCACGCAGATAGAGGCTGGCCCCAGCACACCATTGCCTCCCAGGATCCTTTTGTGCACAGCTGCCCTCCAAACCCTCGCCTGGCTCTGGTTCCTCACCGGCTGATCGCCTCCTTCTCATCCTGCTCTTGCTCCTCCTTCACTATGACCTTCAGCTGCTGCTGCCACCGCCATTTCAGGGATTCCTGGGACATGCGCTGCCGTGTGGGCTCAATCGCCATCCAGGGCAACTTCTCTTCCTTCTCTAGCTCCTCTGCCTCCAGCTCCTTCTTGCCTGTCTCCTTCACCTCTTCCAGCTCCTCTTGTTCCTCTTCTTCCTCCTCCAGCTCTTCCTCCTCCTCTTCGCTCTTCTCCCCCTCTTCTTCCATTTCTTTCTTCCCCAGGCTCAGTTCGTCCTCCTCCTGCTCCTTGCCTTTGTCTTCCTCCCAGCTGCTGGAGGATGGACACAGGACTGGCGCTAAGTGTAGGCTGTTGTTCTGGGCCATGAACTTGGCTGACTGCTCACTCCAGAACTGGCAGAAGTAAGGTATCTTCTCCACCAGGTTTTGGTCCACGGCCTCATGGAAGATCTTGTCTTCTAGCAGACCCCTGCATGGCAGGGAGGAAGAGAAGGTCCTTGCTGAGAGGCCTTGCAGCCCCCTGTGGGTCTCTGACTTCCGTGTTCCCCAAGGGGCAGTGCCTGCCTACTATGTCTACAAATGGGTGCTAAGCAGGGAAGGAGACCTCTTAGTTGCCCCCTCTATCCCTTCTTTGGAGGAAGGCACCTCTGGGCCCCGTGGGTTCTTAGAGACAGAGCCAGGAGGTCAGAGTCACACAAACAAGGGACAGGAGTCCTGGGTAAACAGTGAACTGACTTGGACCTTATCTACCAGCCATGGACAGGACAAAACTTAGGATCCAGCCCTGAGGATTCCTCTAGCCAGCTCCATTAGAGCTGCCCTATCCTGGGGCCACCAGTGGAAGGACCTTGTAAGGAAGTTCTAGTTTTCAAGAAAGGAAGGGACTTCAGGGCCCATGGGGGGAACCCAGAGTTGGCTGAATGAGTGCAGAGAGATGAGGGGGGTGATGAGGGTCTGGGGGTGGGGGTTGTCACCTGATGATGGCGGTGAGACAGTCAACCAGGAGTTGCTTCTCCTGCTTGGAGACAGGGGCCCACTTGTCAGGGGATTCTTCCTCAGAAGCTGCCAACTCCTTCCTGGGGCATTTTCTCTTTGGCAGCTCCCTGGAACAGGCCGTGACATTCTGAGTGGTCTGGGCAAGCCACCATGCTGGGGGTGGGGTCATGAGCAATGGTGGTGGTGATGCAGTCATGAGAACATAGATGAATTTGGGGCAGGCCCTGGCTTTGGCCCAAATATAGTGCTACTGCATTTGGGGAACCAAGCCCAAACCTCAGTCGGCACAGGATCTGAAGAGGCTCCAAGTTGGGAAGGGAAAGAAGGTGGTGGGGCAGGAAGCCTAGTGAGGTTCCCCAGGGGGCAGAGACCCCTCCCTCCCTGAGAGTTCACCGGTGTAAGAAGTGGCGGGGAAAGTCGGAGAAGAAGTTGGCCAGGAAGTAGTCGGTGGCATGTGCACGGGCAGTGAGGCCCAAGCACAGTATGCCTGGCGAGGGCAGCTGGGGACACAGCCAGGATGGCTCCTCCTTTGAGATCTTAAGGTTCCAGCTGGCAGGCCGGTTGAGAGGCTGCTGATTCTTGATGGGGGGCAGCGTCTTCGAAAAGGGGGAGATGTGGATGACAGGGGTTTGGGGACTCCATTCCCATCACCGATGGGTCCCTAGCTCCCAACCAGGCCTTTAGGGCCAAATAGGGCTGTGACCCCTTCCTTTCAGGAAGCTGGGCCAGCAGTTGGAGGTATCTCTGGAAGCAAAGAAGGATCTTTCAATTTATCCCAAGGAGATGGGTCTAGGACCTCACCTTGTACTTCCTCACAGGTTCACAGGCTGTACAATATGCCCTTCTCTGTGGAAGCAAAGAGACCTGTGCTTAGGATATAAGACGCCTAGAGGGACTCCCCTCTTCCTACCCTTCCTGCTGACCCATGGAGGGCCTAAAGCCAATGCCAGGATCTGCCGCCCTCTTGATCCCACCCAACTCCCAGTCACACCCTTTTCCAGGACCTTCCCTAAGGAAGGTCTGCCTGCAGACAAGGAAAACCAGATAACCCAACTGAAGGAAAGAGAAAGAACATGCCACCAAACATGTGCAGGCTGTCCCAAGGGAGCGTGTCCTTGTGCCTTGGAGCTTTGTGGTTTGGTGTGGTAAGAAAATACCCTCCCTCATTAAGATGTAATTCAGAAATCCCTTCTCCCATACCCTCAAGACATGATTTGCGTTCACAGTTGGGCCACAGTTTCAGAGGGGAGCAGTGCTTCCCTGGGGGTTCAGTGTGGTGAGGACAGAGGTGATCAAGGTGCACAAATACTAGCACAGGGGGGCTGTGAAACCAGAGGAAGAACTAAGATGGATGTTTAGTCTCATGCTTATTATCAGTCTCTTCCTACAAATACTAATAGCCATGTTTAGCACATGCTTACCTGGTGCCCGGCACTGTTGGAGGCACTTTTCTTGTATGACCTTATTTAATCCTTACAACAATGCTGCAAAGCAGGTACTATTTTTCTTGCATCCAAAAATATTTTTTAAACTTTTATTTTTAACCTTCTTAATATGGAAATTTTCGAATGTACAGGAAAGTGGAGAGAATGTACAAAGAGTCTTCCATTATCCACCACCCACCTTCAAAAATCAGTAGCTCATGGCCAATCTTGTCTCGTCTGGGCCCCACCTCTGGGCTGTCTTGAAGCCAATCCCAGATGTCATATTATCCCCATTTTACAGTTGAGAGAACTAAGATAATTAAATAGCTTGACCAAGATGCCAGAGCTAGAAATCATCAAAGCCAAGCATCAAAACTCAGCAAATTGTCTCCAGAGTCTGCACCTGAACCCACTATACCACACTGTCTTCCAGCAGAGGGTGAGCTCTGTCTTGTTTCCCCTGGGTCCCAGCATTTAGCAGGCACCCATTAAATACTGGGGCTACATGAGGCAGGGAATGGTCAGCCAGGTTTTTGTACCCAGAAGAGAGTCTCCTGGGGAGATGCTATGTTTCGTCTAATGAAAGAAAGCTAATCTAGGGCAGGCTGGCCAGTTTTGCATGTAAGACTACCTCAGATCACTACCTCTGACCCCTCTGGTAAGGCGGTCAGAAGATCTGTGGTGTTCAAGGCCCACTCTGGCCTCCTCACCTTTACTTTCTTATCCGTGATGGTGAATTCCACTTTCTGCCGCACCTCCTCACTCTTCCACTCTTGTAGCTCCTTATGGTACTGATTCAGGAGCTCCTGCTGGTGCACCTGTAGCCCAGGATGAGGACAGTGAAGGCCAAGGTCTGGAGGGCCTATGTGCTTTGGGCCCCCCTCATCCAGGGGCTGGCCCCTGCCTCTCTCTGGAAGTCTGGGGATCTCATAGCTCACCCCACACCCGAGGACTGGGAGCTCTGCCATCCCAGCTTCTCTCTGGTGCCAGTCCTACCTTGCACACTAGGTCTATGCTGTAGAAGCTGGCATGCACTGAGGTCTGCAGGGTCACCACAAATGGGATTGTCTCTTCAGGAGCCACCTTCCCTCTCATGGGACTCACAGACACCTGTTTGTTTGGGGAAGGGAGGTCTCTGGAGATTTTCAGGGATGGGATGGGGTGGGTAGGATGAGGTGGGGTGGAGCAGGTTGGACGGAGTGAGATGGTGGGACAGGATAAGATGGGATGGGATGGGGTGGGATGGAATAGGATGGGATGGGATGGGATGGGATGGTGGGGTGGCCTGGGGTGGGATGGTGAGGGGAAGTTGAGTGGGATGGGGTAAGATGAAACAAGATGGGATAGGATGAGGTAGAATAGGGTGGGTCTGGAGCCCTGCTAGAGGCTCTGATTCTGTGGAAACAGGGGACTCTCACCTCCCCAAAGTCTAGAGGCTTCAGCTGCCACTCAAAGACAATGGTCTCATTCTTAGAGATGTTGTTGAGGAACAGAAGACGGCGGCACTTGCTCTGCACAGGAATGTTTCCCAGAGAGATATGAGACCGGGACAGGAAGACATTCTGTTGGTGGAGACAACACAACAGCCACCTTGGAAGGTGAAGGAATAATAACCATAGCAACCACTACCAGTTAGTGAGTGCTTTCAACAGGCCAGGTACCATGGTAGGCAGTTCACATGCATCTGATCCTCACCATGGTCCTGTGATATAGGTATTATTATTGTACCCATTTTACTGATGTCCTGCTAAGGTTTAGAAAACATAAATAATTTTTCCAAAGATCTCTTACAGGCTGGTAGAAACCCAGTCTCACTCTAAAGCCTATGATTTTGACCATTAAAATAGGCTTGGAAGGGCTGAGAAAGGATGGCTGTAAATTAATTGGGGGATCTTCAATCCTTCAATCTGTTGGCTTCTTCACTGGGAACAAAACAGGGTATCTGGAAAAACTGAGGCCACATGGAAGGGGCACTTTCTCTGTCTGGAGCCTGAGTGCCTCCTGGGCTAGGACTTTGCCTGGTTCTTCTTTGTGTCCTCAGGGCCTTCATAGTGCTTCTCATGCAGTTAGAGTCCAAAAAGTGGAAGGGTGAACAGGCAGATGTATGGGTGGATAATGACTGGGTGGCTGCATGGAAGTATGGATGGTTACATGGATGGGTAAATGGGCATGTGGGTCAATGGAAGGAGATGGATGGATGGGTGGATGAATGAATGGGTCAGACCTCCCAACAGTGAGATGTGTTTGAACTAAAGATGGTGTTACTGACCCTAGATGTCTTATAGCAAAATCCATCTAGGTCGAGGGGAGGAACTGTTCTGTATGAAGATAACACCTCACAGCCCTAAAATGGGAGAGCTTCCTTCAACCCCTTCCAGAATCCCCATCCCCATGTCCAGAGAAGAGGGCAGGATGCAGGGCCCTGCAGCAGGTGGAGTGGCTTGAGCAGGAACTCCTATGGGCACTAGATGGCAGGGTAAGCCTCTCTTTGAACCAGTGCTGCCTCCTAAATCTGGAGGAGGGCTGGTTCCAGGCTTTACCTCTGCAACCCTCCCTCTCACCTCCATCGCATTTCCTTCCTAGCTTCCCTATCCCTCCACTGGCCACCCCAGGGCCCTCAGGCTCCTCCTAGGCCTCAGGCCTTCCTACCTCCCTTCCCCCTACCTGTCCAGGAACCATCAGCCTAGAATGTATGGAGTTGTTGTCCCAAGAGGAGATGTTGTGGAAGGGGGCTGTGTCCCCCATGACATGGGGGTCATAGCCCACTCCCTGGAAGCGGATGATGGCTGAGTTCCATCCTAGGATATGTATGGGCACATCCACCTGGGAAGTTAGGAGGGTGGGGAAGGGACTGGTCAGAGCAAGGCTTGCTGAAGAGGCCAACTCCAACATCCACCCTCAATTAGCCCAGGCTGCTGCTCACTGTGTAGGTCTTGGCCTCAATCGGTGAGAAGATCCACAAGACCTGAGCCGTTGAGCCTGGCTGGATCTCCCCTTGGGGGTTGAGGCAGCTGAAGATAGGGTGATCAAAATTCTTTTCCTGAACCTGTGACAGGATGTTGGTCTGGATCTCATATGTCACAGGCACTGAGCCACCGTTATACAGCTCATAAATCTGTAAGGGGAGGGGCAGGAAGAGTGAAGTCTCCACACATCAGCTCAGGGCTGCAATGCAGACAGCCTGGGATTCTGTGTCCGCTATAGGAGGGCAGGTTGATCTCCATGATGTCACCCTTACAGCCCCAGAGCTCCCTAACTACCTTGGGTTTCCCTTGTGGCTTGATCACCCAAGAAGTATGTAACTGTATTTTCAGACTGTGACACTTTAGGATACTCTGTAATCCTTTTTTCCCCTCTAAATTTACCTTTGTCATGGCATAAGGGGACACTAATGCTTGTGTCTCTAGTGTTAAAATTTATAGAATTGGCCACGCATGCACCCTTCACTCTTTAGAATTTTCTAGGCTCTCTTTCTAACCACCTAACACTTTTCATGTCCACCATTAGAGGCAGTCCTGCTTAAAGGCAGATAAGGGAGTGTAAGGAAGGTATAAGGTTCCTCAAGGCTAACTCCGAAGTGTGGGAATCACAGAATGTCCTGGAAGAAACCAGACATCTTCTGGTCCAATCCTTCATTTTAAGAAAATGGAAGCCAGAGAGAATAAACAGTTCATTTGGATCTAGGTCTTGCCCCCTCATCTTTATCAGCAACTGCTCCTGAATATGCTGATTTTATTTTTCTTGCTTGGGTCACCCTCTGAGCTCCAGACCTGGTATCCAACCTCTTCCAGACAAGCCCCCTCCCCCCGCATTGTCTCATAGGCATCTACAATTTGGTAAAAAACCAAAGTCTTCACTACAAAGCCTATTTCTATATGCAGTGTGTCTCCTTTCAGTAAATGCTCAAACTAGGAATTCAATACATCCCAATCCCTCCCTTTCTCCTACTTTCCAAGTCTGGCCCCAGCAAGTCCCAAAGATTCTGCCTCCATAATGTAAATTAAATCTGTTCATTTCTATCTCCGCTGCCCTCTTGCAGGTCCAGACAACCATCTGTCACCATCTCATGAATGACAGAGGAAGTTTGGCCATGGTTGTGGAGATTGGCTGAAGGCACAATTGGGTCTCCTGGCTCCAGATCTGGGAGCATTCTCCATCATCTATGTTGAAGGCCATGGGGGAGTGGTCTAGTCTCTCTGGAAAGATCTCCAGGGGGCACAAGAGTCTTTGCCTCCCAGGAAGCCAGTAGAGTAGAGGGTGGTATAGGAAATCAAACAGAGCTTGGGGCTTGGGGTGCCCCCCCCTTAGGTCCAGAAAGCCCATTCCTCTGACTCTAGGATGGATGACCAGAGGCCTCTGCTCAGAAATACAAGGACTTCTAAAAGGTTAGAAATTTCTCAGCTGTGGCATGTTTGAGAAAACACTATGTCCTGCTCTGGGAGATTTCCAATGTACATTTTCAGAGCAAAGGAACTCAATTCCTTCCAATTAATACAGAAAATTCTATAGCTTTGCAAGGATTCACATTTGTTTTTCACATTCCAGAAAGAGGTCCTTCAAGGAGAGGGAGCCAAGATGGCGGAACAGCATGGAAGTTTTTTGTGTGTCTCACGTCCATGAAATACAGTCAGACCAACGCTAAACCATCCTGCACACCTAGAAAACTTATTTGAGGATTAACAGAAAGAGGTCCTTCTTGGGAGCAGTGATTTTCAAACTGGGGCTGAGACCTATTAGTGAGCAGGTCAGGAAACTAATTTAGCAGGTCATGTCCAGTGTGTAAGAAATGGAATGCAATAAAATAAAAACGGAAGACATCAGAACACTTTGCATGTAGTAGGGTACATATGGATTTGTGATACTATGTTTCAATTGGTATGTGATGTATGTACTTACTGGGTTATTATCCAAAACACGTTAATGTGATTCATGGTCAAAGAAGTTTGAAAAATCCTCTGCTAGAGGAGAGAACCGTCTGCTTTTGCAGGGGAACGAGGTCTGGCAAAGGGCTTAGCACTAGGCACCAGGAAGCAGAAACGTCTCGATTTGGCTCTCTCCCAATTGACCAATCTCAGGGTTCAAACTTGTAGCCCCACCTGGTAGAGTGAGGAGTTCCGGAAGATAGGGTCTTTGTCACCTCTATACATGCTGATATATAGAGATCAATGCTTAGGCTTCTTGGTAACCAGGACAATGTAGACTACTGACCTGCCTTGGGGGCAGTGTGTCGTCGATGGGGACAGGGATGAACAGGTGGCTAGTGGAGGTGAAGTGCACGTACTTTTGCTCCAGCTTCACTGTCACACCTATGAAATTTAGCTGGAAATAGAAAGCCCATGAGTAGCATCCTTCCCTGGGAGGAAGTGAAGCACCCAACAGAGAGATCTGGACCCTAGCTCCCCAGGGGGGAGCACGGTTTCCTGCTCCTCTCTCCGGTGTCCAGGGCAAGAGGAGCTCTAGGGTCTCACCAGGATCTCACGGCCATAGGACACCTTGAAGAGCACTGGGAGGCGATCAGTGCCGATGAACAGGTGGCTGGAAGGGAGGAGACAAATCTGGGATGAGTTATTGAGCCCTGGTACAAGTGGAAGAGCAAAGTACCTGTGACTTTGAGGCAGCCAGCCCCTGGGAACATGTGGAAACCCCTGAGTTGTGATGGGGCAAGAGGAAAATCAAACCTCCCCACCAGGTGGGTGGGCAGGGTCCTCCCAGGGTCGCAGCTACTTAGGGTACCCTGGAATCACAGAGTGCAAGGCCAAGCTCTTCCAGGAACCAAGGGAAAGGGGGATCTCCAGGACAAGAAGTGTAAGGACTGGCATGGGAGGAGCACCTGTATTTGAACTCCACCATCTGCTCTTGCCCAGGACCTAGGCTCCCAGCCTTGGGACTGATGGAGAATATGCAGTTGTCCTGTACACGCATTTGGTGCAGCTCAGTGCAGTCAAACTCTGCTTGCTCTGCCCACAGCTCCAGGTCAATCTGCTGGTCACTTGGAAAGAGGAACGCCCTGAGAGAGGGGTACAGAGCAGGACTGAAGCCTCTTAGAACAGAGAGGTGGGACCTCTGAGCTCCAGATGGGATGGATGGAGGTCTCCCCCACTCCCTCCCCCAATTTGGTAAGCCATCCCATGCACAGCTGAGCAAACGTGGCTACGGTTGATTCTCATTTCATAATAGCCCCCAAACTTGGGAACAGCAGCAGGTCCCTGGTGACACAAAGTGTCAGGTCAGGGCTTCCATTGTGGGTGACAGGGGTCCAGGGGGAGTGCCTGTGTAGGTAACTTTGTGTAGGTAACTTTGAGTTAGTTAGCCATTAACCCTGGAGGGGTTGGTGTGACACAGCTCTTAGGAAGGGCCATTTGAAGCACCTAAAAATGCTGGCAGGACCAACCAGAGGCCCCTAAGAGGTAGGGTGTCCAGGATGGCAAGGGCACAGGGGCAGAGAACCGATGGCCCAGCAGGGCTGGCTCTCTTGAATCTGGAGCAGTTCTGGGCATAGAATTGATGCCTCCCCAAATGCCTCACATTGTGGGAAAGTAGATATTGCACTCTCACTAGCTGACAAAACAAGTGGCAAATGGGTCCCCAGGTTACAATCTGAAAAGACGGACCCCTTCACTCACAAAGGCACAGCACAGAACTGGGCTCAACCTGGGCCATGACAGGGAGGGCACGGACAGGGAGCAGCCAGATGGGGAAATGCTCAACAAAGAGTGGAGGAAATGCAAATCAAGACTCCCTTGAATCAACCTGAAATATTTTCACATCAGAAACATGATAAACAGTTCCACTCGGGGCATCCGGGTGGCTCAGTCGGTTAAGCATCCAACTCTTGGCTTCAGCTCAGGTCATGATCTCGTGGTTTGGTGAATTTGAGCTCACCCTTGGGCTCCAGGCTGAGGTTGTTCAGCACGAAGCCTTCTTGGGATGCTCTCTCTCCACCCCTCTCTCTCTGCCCCTTCCCTGCTCGTTCTGTCTCTCTCAAAATAAATGAATAAAACTAAAAAACCAAACACGTACACACAAAAACAAACAAACAAACAAAAAAACCAGTTCCACTCAATGCTGTGTAAGTTTAGAAAGAACAGACACCTTCAAACATTGGGAGGGAAGGAACCGCTACCACTTTTGTTGTAGGGATTTTGACAGGGCCGACTAGAATTGTAGCAGCTCATGCCCTTTGACTCAGAAATTCCCTCCTGGGAAACTAACCTGTAGGAATAAATGCATGCTTGTGCACGCGTGTGCACGCATACACAGATGTTTATTACAACTTTCTTTGTAGTGGAAAAAAAAAAAGGCACTGGGAACAACTAATGTCATCCAGTGTGAGATTAGCTTAATAACTTAAGGGCCATTCATATTGGGGAGTATTATGCAATATATTAAAAAGAATGAGTTAGAATTGTATGCATCGATCTGTATTGAGCTGAACAGAATGTTACTGGCATCATGTTGAGTGAAAATGTTATTGGTGTAATGCTGAGCAGAAATCATTATGTATAGTATTGTGCCATTACTGTGAAAAAAAGGCAAGAGAAATATAATAACTCCTGGACTGTGTTTGTGTGTATGTTGTCCAAGCGCTGAGTGTGAAAGCCCACTCCACACCCCTCATCACCCCAGCACAGTGGACGTGGAATGGGACCTGGGGAGTTTCTCACTTTTCTTCCATCACCTTTGTGATTTTTGACAGGTGAATAAACTGTTTTTGTCATTTCATTAGTGGGGGGGGGGATACTGATCAGCTGCAAAACTGGAGATCTTGCTACTTTAGGGTTCTCTCGATAGTTCTGACACTTCCGTTTCCCTCACTGCCTGCACCCAGTTCCCATCCCAATAATCCCACCCCCCTTTCCCTGCCAGTCTTCTAGTGTGGGTCTCCCTTCCTGTTCCCCCACCTCAAGCTGCTAGTCCGTTTTTCTCCCTGCACCCTGCACCCTGCACCCCAGACCGGAGTGATAGGTCATGGACGTAGATCATGTCTTTGTCCCCCATCCCTGCTTACATCACCATCAATGCCCTCAGGAAGAAGTTCAAACTCTTAAAAAGATGCCATGGGGGGCGCCTGGGTGGCGCAGTCGGTTAAGCGTCCGACTTCAGCCAGGTCACGATCTCGCGGTCCGTGAGTTCGAGCCCCGCGTCGGGCTCTGGGCTGATGGCTCGGAGCCTGGAGCCTGTTTCCGATTCTGTGTCTCCCTCTCTCTCTGACCCTCCCCCGTTCATGCTCTGTCTCTCTCTGTCCCAAAAAAAAAAAAAAAAAAAAAAAAAAAAAAAGTTGAAAAAAAAAATTAAAAAAAAAAAAAAGATGCCTTGGCCCTTGCCTGCCTCCCAAGCCACATCCCGGGCCCCTTCCTCCCTATGAATCCTCCAGCCACTCTGAGACCTTTTAGCCACGTACGTTCCAGGCCCTCTGTCTGGAAGGTTCTTTGCAGTCTCTCTGCCTCACCTCCCTAGGCTGCAGGTCTAGCTTAGTTATAGCTTTCTTTAGCACACATCACCCTGCATCAAAAAGTTGGCCTGCCCCAGACCCCTATGGCACCCAGAGGGCCAGGCTTGGAATTGTTGGCACCTGGATTCTGAGGGCCAGGTCTGGAGCCTGGACCTAGGAAGCCCCCCGTAAACATTTAGCCAGGACTTAATGAGTGCACGAGAGAACAGAAGATGTTAACCAGCATATCTGCTGTCCCTAAGGCCTTCCGTCTCCCTGGCCAGGAGCAAAGGCACCAGAGGAGATGACCCGGAGGGAGAATGGCTGCTATGGGGTTTCTATTTCTTCTGATGCTCCCCCTCCCACTTGGGGTTCTCACCCTGTCCTGCCTGCTGCCACCTCTAGGCCAACTCCACACTCCCCATTTCTCACTGGTCCTGGCAAGAATAAAACCTTCAGTCTGTTCTTTATGAGCTCAGCAGAGACCAGCTAGAATTTTCAAAAATAGCCTTCTAAGAAACTGAAAGGAAACACAACAACACAAAAAGCCTAGGAGAGTCAAGCCTTCCAAGGAAAGTCCGCTGTGCTTGGAATCCTGGAAGAAGCACGGACTGCCTTCCTGGACCTCAAATGATCTCCTGACGGATGGGCCCAGCTCAGCGGGCACCTTGCCTGGATTTCCTCCCACCTCGGTTTCCAGCAACCTGGACTCTCTCCACAGAGAGTATGAGCTGGCTTGCTCCTGCACAAACACACTTGCATGCATAATCCCCACCAAAATACCCTGTGCCGTGCCAGGACAGACTAACGCCACTTTTCCTGTAGGGCCTGGCTTCTGGCCACTCGAAGAGCCCAGTGAATGGCAGATCTGGAGCTCAGGCGGGCCCCGGGCCTTCCCCACCAGGCCAGCAGTCCTGCCTGCCAAGCTTCCTCAAGTCACCAGGGCCAGGAACCCTCAGCTACTCATAGTCCTGGCCCTTCTCAGACAGGAGCCACCTAGGGAGCCATCTTCCCCAGCTGCTCCCACCACAGGGAGGGGCAGCATGATCCAGAGAGTAAGGACGGCCAGTGCACCCCTGATGATGCAGACCCCACCCCAACTTTGCCCCCACACACCCCAAGACTCTGCTCAGGCAGGAAGTTTCCCGAGATCACAAAGGACCCGCCCCCCCCAACATATTTTCCCAGGCTGGGCCCCTGACTGTCTCTCCCAAGCCTGACCCAGATGGGTACACTTCTTTCTCACCTCCGCTTAGCCAAGAAAAGTTAGAAGTCATCAAAAGGAAGTTTACTAGGAAATCAAGACGCGTGGCAGAGACAGGGGGGAAGAACAAGAAACAGCCTTGGCATGGACACAGGATGTTTACTGGACCCAAGTTCGGGCCCCCAGTGGGAAGAAAGTCGAGCACAGCAAGGGCCAAGCTTGGCAGGCTCAGGGCCCCAGGCCGGTGCCCATGTGACCTGGAGAAGTTCAGCCTGCCCCGCGGCCAGCCTCAAGCCTTCCTGCAGCCCAGGTGTTTTGGCTCAGCCACGTCATCCTCCCAGACACTGGCTTGGCGACAGCCTGTCCCTGTCCTTCCCTACCAGAGATCTTCACTCGCCCCCATGCAGGCCTGGCGTCCCTGGACTGAGGCTCTGTCCCACCCTGGCCTCCCCATCCCATCAATGAGGGGATCCACTGTTCACAGAGATCAGGTAGCCAGGACTACCACCACCAAGAGAAGGCCTCCAACACCTGTCTCCCAAGCCCTTCAGAAGCCCCCTCCAAGCCCACCATACCAGTCCAGGGGTACTGCTCCAATGTTCTTCAGGGCCAGGAGCACCACAGAGGGCCGGGCCTCTATCGGTGCTGCTCCAAAATTGAAGTCGAGCTTCAGAGGGGTGAAGACGGTGGGGATCTGGCTTGTGCTGTGTGGAACAGAGAAACAGACTCAGAGACAGGTGGGAACAGTATAGGGCCCTCCCGGGGGGTGGGGGGTGGGGCGGTGGCTAGCTCAGCACTCCTCTTTCTGCAGGTGGGAATTGGAGAATCTGGGACTCAGGGGCAGTGGTGGGCTAGTGCTCGGACCTTGAGCCAAGCCCTGACTTCTCCTGGCCCCTCCTGGGATGGGCAAGAATTCAGGGGGAGATGAGAGTATTCATGGGCAGGGCCTGGTGCTGGGAGTGTGGTCAGAAAGCTCCAAGAACATCCCTAGATGGGCCCTGCCCCTTCTGTCCGCCCACCTCACCTGTGCCGGGTAGGCACCTTATAGGTGAGCTCCTCGGGGGTAGGGTCGCGCTCCAAGTAACTGTTGAGCCTGTCCAGGGAGAAGAGGCGCCACAGGTGCTTCCGGGTGATGCCCTCAGCGCTGCCCATGGAGCAGACGTCCAGGATGGAGAGTAAGGGGTACACAGCCGTCAAGAAGACGTGACACAGCTCCTGCTTCTCCCCAGCCTTGTTATCTAGGCGGAAGACATGTGGGAGAGAGAAGTGGCCTCACCTCCCAGCTGCCCTGGGGCAGAGCAGAGCACACAGGCTGAGGGTGTAGGACAACCTGCCTGGGACCCTTGTCAGGAACAGCAGGTGTCTCCCAGGCTCTGGGATGTTTCCAGCCAACAGTGAAGCCTTGTCAGATACTTTCTATGTGTCAAGCATTGTCTTTTTTTTTTTTTTTTTTAATGTTTATTTATCTTTGAGAGAGACAGAGCTCAAGCAGGGGAGGGGCAGAGAGAGAGGGAGACACAGAATTCGAAGCAGGTTCCAGGCTCTGACGTGGGGCTCGAACCCACGAGCCGTGAGATCATGACCTGAGCCAAAGTTGGAGGCTTCACCCACTGAGCCACCCAGGCGCTCCGTGTCAGGCATTGTCTTAAGTGCTCTTCATGCATCACTGCATCTAATGTGCACCGTTCATTACTGTTTTCAAACTGACTTTCACTAACAGCTTTATTGAGATATAATTTAGGGGCCCCTGGGTGGCTGAGTCGGTTAAACATCTGACTCTTGATTTTGGCTTTCTGCGCTGACCCTGTAGAGCCTGCTTGGGACTCTCTCTCTGCCCCTCCCCTGCTCATACTCTCTCTGTCTCAAAATAAATAAACTTAAAATAATTTATATAAAAAAAAAAGAGATGTAATTTATATGCCATAAAATTAACCCTTTAAACACACACAATTCAGATTTTTCGTATATTAGAGTCATGCAACCATTACCACTGTCCATATTAGAGCATGTTCATCACCCCAGAAAGAAACCTGGTACCAAGTAGCTGTCAGTCCCCATTCTCCCCTCCCCTCGTCCCTGGCAACCACTGATCTGCTTTCTGTCTCTACAGATTTGCCTATTCTGGACATTTCATATCAATGGAATCATACAATATGTGGCTTTTTTTGTGACTGGCTTCTTTTGCTTGGCCTAATGTTTTCAAGGTTCATCGATGTGGTAACATGTATCAGTACTTTTTTTTTTTTTTTTTTTTTTTTTTGCTTGTGCACCATTATTATTCCCATTTTACTATGCGGAAACTGAGGCAGAGGGTGGTTAAACAATTTGCTAAATTACACAGCTAGTGAATGCTCGGACCAGGATCCAATCCCAGGCAGTCTGGCTCGGATCTAGGCTCTTAGCCACTCTTCTGTGCTGCCCCAGACTCCTCCCAGTGGGCCCCGGAGCAAGCTGGTAACAGCTCCATTTTGTAGAGGAGGAAGCTGAGGCCCCCACGTGGTTGGGGATTTGTCTTAAGATCCCACAGTAAATAGGCACAGCTCCAAACCCTTCACACTGAACCCCTCACGGCTCAGGCACACACAGGCACACATACACACAGACGCATGTGGTTGGCACGAGACATACATGCCATTCACCCAAAGGCACACCCTTGCACGCTAACACTCACTCTGCTTTCCCTGTCCGGAACCTCAGCACCCTTCCGCCCCAAGTCCTGCTCACACAGCCCTCCCCCTTTCCTCCCTGACCCTGATTCTGCCAGATGGCCCAGGTACCTCTGTGTGAGAGGAGGGAGTAGCTGATAATCCAGGAGTACTGGGACCGGCGGTTGGGACATGCTGACAAGCAGATGGTGTCCTGGGACCGGGGTGGCATTCTGCCCTCTGTACGGTCCATTTGCAAAGCTGCTCAGGGATGACCCAGGTGGGGTCAAGGGTAGAAGAGGCCCTCAGTGCAGGCCAGAGAGTCCCGGTCTCTCCTCCTGCTCCTTCCCAGATACCCTCTCCCGGACCAGCAGAGAACCGGCTAGAGAGCAGGCCCAGAGCTGGGAAGCGGGGAGCAGAGTCCCTCCTCCCAGACCAGACAGAGGCAACCAGTGTTCATGTCATGGGCACCTGCTAAGCACTTTGCTCCACTCAGCAGCCCTGTGAGGTAGGTGCCAACAATAGTCCCATTTTACAGATGAGGAAGCTGAGGCTCAGAGAGTGAACTGCCCAATACCACACATCGAAAGGTAGAAACACCAAGTTTTAAGCCCTGCTCTGCCTGCCCCCAAACCATGATCTGGTTAACGTGTTTTTTTTTTTTTTTAATTTGAGAGAGCGAGTGCATGCATGAGAGCGAACAGGGGAGGGGCAGAAGGAGAGAGACAGAATCTTAAGCAGGTTCCCTGCTCATTGTGGAGCCCGATGTGTGTGTGGGAGGGTGCTCGATGCACAACCCTGGGATCATGACCTGAGCCAAAATCAGGAGTCAGATGCTCAACCGACTGAGCCCCCCAGGCGCCCCTAACCAGTCTTAACCAGTCTCACTGCCTGCCTCCCTTGCCCCAGTCCAAGCCCAGGCCTGAGTACCAAGTGGGCTGTCGTCCATGACCTCAGGGCTACATTGCTCCAGGAACAGGCGATAATATAGGGTGCAGTTGCCGTCGTTCAGAAGCACCAGCAACCTGGACTGCTTGCTGTTCACCAGCAGGTTCCCGAAATCCAGCTCCTTTTCCTTTGCCTGAGGGCCCGAGTCAGCCAGCCACAGCCCTGGCTTTCCCACCCCTGGCTTCAGGGAATCTCCAAGGCAGGGCAGGGCCAGAGGGCTCCCATCCCCTGCCCTCTTGGAGTTGGGCACCCCGGGGCCTTCCCCCCGCCCCCGCCACCTATGCCCTGGCCCCCAGAGCCCCAGCTCCCAGCCCCACCTGCCAGAGTTCCCCTACTCACAGAGAGCCTGCTGGTGATGCCCATGCCCACCAGCCGGAGCATGTAGTGGGTGGTAGCGGGGGGCTTGGTGTCTGGGGGCAGACCGGCTTCCCAGACCCACATCCCCACTCGGAACAGGTACTTGGTCTCCTTCAGCGGGCTGAAGGTCCACGTCACCGTCTGGGGTCAGAGAGATCATCCCTGCATGGGGCTCTCCAGAACCCCCTGCCCAGGCCCCTGGCATCTGAGAATATCAAGCTACGGTACCCCTTTCTGAGTGTTTACCCCATGTCAGGCACTTGTCACACATCATATGTTATGTTATCTGCCTCAGTCCCTCAATCCTTTATCCCCACCAGCTAAGTGGTATTATTTTAGTGCCTCATTTTCTTCCTTCTTTCCTTCCTTCCTTCCTGTCCTTTCCTTTCCTTTCCTTTCCTTTCTTTCTTTCTTTCTTTTTGAGAGAGAGAGACAGAAAGCACTCTGGCACATCGGGGGGGAGGGGCAAAAGGAAAGGGAGAGGGAGGCAGGGAGAGAAAATCTCAACCATGCCCAGCTCGGAGCCTGACTCAGAGCTCATTTCTCATGATCCTGAAATCATGATCTGAGCTTAAATCAAGAGTCAGATGCTCAACTGACTGAGCCACCCAGGCGCAGGGAACTTGCTCACACAGCTGGTGAGAGTGCTTGGTGGGAGCTGGGGTGTGAACTCTCAAAGCTGACTCCAGGGCCTGTGTGGTCTCTCACCTCACTACTACCTGGGTTCTTCCAGACACTGTGTGCTGGTGGCCTTGGCCCAAATTTGGTCCCACAAATGGTCTATAAGGCCCTAGACCAGGGAATGAGGCTCTGCTAGTTTGGGCCCCAGCCTGTGTCCCCCTCCAGACTGCTGCTCAGATCTCAAGGAGTACCCTTCTTCATGCCTTAATGACACCCCACCCATTTGGCCCCAAATACAGCTGCTCCAAACCACCTCCCAGCCATCTCACGGCTTTGGGGACCGTGGAGGGAGAGTGGACTTGCCCCTTGAAACTCTGGTTCAAGTTCCAGCTCTGCACCTCCTAATTTACAATCTTAGTAAATGACTTTTTCTGCTCTAAGTCTCAATTCTTCTTTGTAAAATGGGAGTTATGACAGGGGTAACTGTCACACCTACTTAGAAGGCAGGGGAGGTGATTACAGATTGAATGGGAGGGTGCACACGGTAAGCCTGGCCCCTCACAGGCAAGAGTAACAGATGGTGGTGAAAGCAAGGATGACCTTGGATGTCCTTGGAGATGGCCCATCATAGTCCACATAGACTTCCCCCAGTGTGTTTGTTAGCTGGGGGTGGGAGGAGCATGTAGATAGGAGCATGGGTCCCTCTTCCCTTGAATCCCAGCTATTTCCTTCCCTCGGGCCCCCAGCAGTGGGGCAGGGCACTCACAAGGCTCTCACTGGGCTGGATAAGTCCCCTAGTGGGATGGACGGCCAGCATCTTCCGGTGTTGCTGGGAAACCCTCCATTCAAACTCCAGCGGCAGACGCGAGGGGTTGCGGAAGGTGAAGAGGCTGCTGGAGGAGGAGCCCACCCAGGTGGGCTTGAAGAACACGCTCTTACAGGTGTCCAGCTTCAGATGTAGGGGCTCCTCCCGGCTCTGCATGCTTACCTCCTGGGGCCGGAGGAGGGAGAGAAGAGCTCTGACCTCACCTGGCTCCCCCAAATGTTCAAGAAGCCAGGGTGGGCAGCTTTTCCCCCTTGGAGAGGGCAGCAAAAGGCCCTCCTCCAGTCTGGGCATAGACAGCTTCTGTCAAAGCCGAGTAGGCAGTGTCTGACCCAGGAGATGGCTCTTAAAAAGAATTCGGAGACCAAGAGAGGATGTGCAGACCATTCCATGGGCCAGATGGGGCCACCACCCTGACCCCTTTCCCTGGCCCCGCCCCAAACACCCTTCTACTATCTGCAGATATGAGTCTTGTATTGCCCCCACTTATTCCTTTGGGACATCTGCACCCCTTTTCTTGTTCCAGACACCTTGAGGTGGATATGCTGGGCCCTGGGGTTAGGAGAGCTGTTCACAGATGTGGCCAAGGTGCCCTCTCCCTGCTATGGCACTTCCTGGGAGAGGAGCAGCCCCCTGACTACTTTAGGGGAGCTTTAGAGGTCAACCCCAGAATTTGGCTTTGAAAAGGGAAGCCCCAGACTATGGCTCGCTCCTCAGGACCCAGTCCCCTAGCTCTGCCTTTTACCTTGAGATACTGGGGACAAAAATTGAACTGCAAGTAGAAAATGTGTTGCTTCCAAGCGTTGCCCTTCGGGTAGGTAGAGATGAGGAAGATCTGGTGGGCTCCCGGGGCCACAAGGCCTGAACTGGGCCGCAAGGAGATGTCTGAGCTGCTTTGGGGGGCCAGGTTGAAGGTCAACAGCATGGAGCCTTTGTTGATCAAGAGCAGGCTGCGGTAGGAGGGTTCGCTGGGGGACACTGCAGGAAAGAGCTGGGGTGCGAGACAAGAGGGACCCACACTCAGATCTACGCACCTGCCTCCCTTACCCCACCGATATACACACTCAGGGAAGTCTATGTGGGCCTGTCTCCAAGGAGATCCAAGGCACCTCCACACATCCCAATCACTACCCTGGGAGCAGGGAATGGAGGGACACAGCTTGGCACCAAAAAATGCTTCTGTCCTCCAGAAACCTCTGGACAGTGAGATAGAATGGCCGTAGGAAGTGGACCCAGGAAACACAGGCTTGAGATCTCCTCAAAGTTAAGTAGGTCTTTCATTTTAGGGTGCCCTCAAATCACCTTTTTTTTCTTCATGTTTATTTACTTATTTTTGAAAGAGAGAGAATCCCAAGCCTGATGTGGGGCTCGATCCCATGAACTGTGAGATCATGACCTGAGCCAAAATCAAGAATTGGACACTCAAGTGACTGAGCCACCCAGATGCCCTCAAATCATCCTTTGGAGAACTCACTTTCAGAGATCCTGGTCCAGAAACTGTGGGATAAACAGCCTTTTCTTTCTTTCTTTCTTTCTTTCTTTTTTTTCAATATATGAAGTTTATTGTCAAATTGGTTTCCATACAATACCCAGTGCTCATCCCAAAAGGTGCCCTCCTCAATACCCATCACCCACCCTCCCCTCCCTCCCATCCCCCATCAACCCTCAGTTTGTTCTCAGTTTTTAAGAGTCTTTTATGCTTTGGTTCTCTTCCACTCTAACCTCTTTTTTTTTTTTTCCTTCCTCTCCCCATGAGATTCTGTTAAGTTTCTCAGGATCCACATAAGAGTGAAACCATATGGTATCTGTCTTTCTCTGTATGGCTTATTTCACTTAGCATAACACTCTCCAGTTCCATCCATGTTGCTACAAAGGGCCATATTTCATTCTTTCTCATTGGCACGTAGTACTCCATTGTGTATATAAACCACAATTTCTTTATTCATTCATCAGTTGATGGACATTTAGGCTCTTTCCATAATTTGGCCATTGTTGAGAGTGCTGCTATAAACATTGGGGTACAAGTGCCCCTATGCGTCAGTACTCCTGTATCCCTTGGGTAAATTCCTAGCAGTGCTATTGCTGGGTCATAGGGTAGGTCTATTTTTAATTTTTTGAGGAACCTCCACACTTAAATAGGCTTTTATAGATGATTCTCATCTAGGTGGCTGAGGAGAACCCCACTTTGAGAAAGGGAAGGCCCCAGAAATCCTGGCTTCCAAACATCTCTTAAGCACATAGGGTGTGGCCAGCTCCAGTCTACATAAAACACAAGGCCTGAAATTGCTGGCCAGGGTGGCCCATCCAGCTGGGGCAAAAGTGCACGTATGTGAGGCAGTGCAGGGGTGACACAGGCCCAAAATCTGGTGGATGGCAGTAAAGGCCACAAACTGCTGGGATGAACTGGCCAAGGGAAAGGGACAGGGGTCAGGGAGGGGAACCTCATGCAGTCAGGGAGGGATTTGAGCTGAACCTCGGAGGTGAAGTCAGTCGGGGGACTGGAGAGCAAATGTGCAGCTGGGGAGGGGGGGCAGGATCACCCCCTAGCACAGTGCCCCAAAGCAGCACCTTTCCAACAATATGAGGTGTGAAAGGGTAGGGGAGACAGATGAAAAGGGCAACAAAGGTAAGGGAAGCTGGGAAGAGGTGTCGAAGGAACTTGGCCGTCTGGTTCCAAGGTCTGTGCTTTTAAACCATCTGTCATCTGGCTGCCCAGGTCATACAGGGCCTCCAAAAGCCCTTCAGAGAGGCCTGGGAATTATGACTCAGGAAGCTGAGGGACCAACTCTGTGACCCTCACTGGCCTCCCAATGTCCAAGGGCAGGGGCTCATGGTGTGAGTGGCCATACCCCTAGCAGGTGCTCAGTAAACAAGCACAGACAAATGAAAGAGCTAGAGAATTTTAAACCTCAGCATGAGAGGCCCAGGGAGTATCTCAGATGGATCAGGGAGGGGACCAGTGGTCCAAGCCCCAGTCCTCCATGCCCAGAGCCCCAGGGGCTAGTGGTGGGGGAGGTTGAGATGGCCCCGGAGGGTGCTGGGATGTTTCTTAGGGCATCAGAGTGCAGAGATGGCCAAAGCAGAAGCCGAGCTCCCCTGTCCCACCTCCCACTGCTACTGGGGCCACGCTCACCTTGGGGGCGTCCAGAGAATATTGAGGGATGTGGGGCTCCAAGGCAGCAAAATAGCTATGGCCTCGTGTGCGGAGGGTCAGGCACCAGGAGGGGCACACGGTACAGTCCTCCTCGATGTTATGGTAGTTCTGGAGGACCTGCAGGGGGGTGGACCCAAGGATAAGCTCAGAATTCCTGTGTCTGACCCTGTGGGGTCCCCTAGCTCCTCCTCTGCACTGCAGGAGTCCCACATTGGGCACAGAGAGAGGGGTTCCCTGGGAAGGCAGTGCAGAGAACAACCATCCTGACAGTTCCAACTGCAGCGTGCCAGGCCCACGCTGAGCACTCAGCAAATATGCTCTTTAATAACCACAACAGTACAAGGACAAGGCTGGGGCTGGGATGTGAGAACAGCATTCATCCTGCAGGAATGTGCCTGGAGAAGCGCTGGCCAATCAAAATAGAACATGAGACACAAATGCAAGCCGCAAACGTAATGTTACATGTTCTAGCAGCCACGTTAACAAAGTGAAACACGGGAAATTAATTTCAGGGATATGTTTTATTTACCCTAATAGATCCAAAATCTTATCATTTCAACATATAGTCAATATCTAAGTGACGCATGAGCTACTTCACACTCTTTTCGTGCTAAGTCTTTGAAGGCCTGTCTTACGACATATGTCAGTTTGGACTAGTCACACTTCAGGTGTTCGGTAGCCACATGTGGCTGGTGGTTGCCCTATCAGACAGTGCAGGCTATAAAGCCAGCAGCCTAAAAATCTGGAGGGCTCAGCCTTGGCAAAGCCAGGTGTCCACAGCCTTATGCCTACAAAACTCTGCATTTTCCCACTGCCAAGATATTAGAATGGAGGCAATTAAAGACTAAGCTTTGGAAGTCCTTCTCAAAAGTTCGGATATGGCCCCAAATTTTTAGATGAAAAGACCAGGGCTCGGGGACATTAAAGGACTTGCCCAGGGTCACATAGCTGGTAAGGGACTCTACTTTTCTCTCGGCCCCAGCACCTGGACTCTGGGAAAGAACAGCAGGGTGGGCAGAGCCAACAAGGAAAGGAAAAAGCAGGACCAGAGATGAAGAGGGTGCGACCAGCATCTGGGACCAAGAGGCTGGGCTGGGCACAGCCTGTGGTCTGAGTTCCCCAGCCAAAGGAAGTTGTGCTAGAAGCCCCTCCCCCTGACACACACCTAATTACCCAGCACCCCTGACTCAGTGCCCCAGACCTGGTTCCTCCTGCCCATGGGTCTTTGGATGGACCACCTCCTAACGAGCCCTAGGGAGATGCTCCTTGTATGCCAAATTTTCCCAAGAGGCTTGACCCCAGCTGGGTGCTCCCTCTGGAGTGAGTGGGAGGCCACATATAAGTGAGACATAATCAGATGGGCTAAGAAGCCCCTTGGCCAAGGCAAGCCCATGAGCCTGGGAGAAGGCAAACCAGTAAGGACCACTATCCAGCCAAGGAGGAGCTTGGCACAGAGAGGATGGATCTCACAGCAGCACCTCCCCCTCCAACCCCACCCTGCTGTTCAGGTTCCAGGGAAGAGAGGCAGCCCTCCCCACCCCCATCTCGTCTCCCTGCACACACCTTATAGACAGCGAAGGCCTCCAGCTCCACAGCGTACAGGCAGTTAGGGTAAGGCGGATGGAAGTGCAGGCGCATGGCCATGGACTTGAGTGGGGGCACATCACAGGTGTCTGGGGTCACCCAGAAGGGGCAGTCAGACCTCCGTGTCCAGACCACTGTGATCTTGCCTTTGGTGTGGTTCATCAGGCACAGGGGGACAGGGTTGGGGTCCCCGGGCCCAGGGCAGGCACCGAAATCCACATCAGTGGGCTCTATGCTGACAGGTGGAGGGAAGATGGCTATGTCGCTGGTACCATCGAAGAAGTACTCATTCATGGGGGAGATCAGAGGATACTGTGGGGCTGACACGTTCTCCGGGGCCTGTGTGTGGAGAGACAGGTGAGCAGGGGCCCAACTGCCACTCCTCTCGCCACTGCTCCTCATCCACACGCCCCTTCCTGGAAAAGGCTACAAGGGCTCCACACAAACAATCCCCAACTACTGATGGCACCCACAGGGCTCTGGGGGCACAGGGTTTCCCAAGAGTTTCTAGAGAAGGGGGCATGAACCTGGGGAGGGTAGCCTGTCTGTGGGGAGCCCCAAAGGGTCCATCAAACCTCAGTAGGAATCAGGAGGGCCCCATTCTTATCCTGCTCCAGCTTCTTCTCCCTCAGCATGGTGCCCAGGATGTCCGGAGGGTAGAGCGTCAGGCCCCGCGCCAGGTGTGTGCGGTACCAAGCAAGGTGCTGAGGTCTCAGGATGGCTGGCTTGGTGCTGTCCGAGTGGCAGGTCCCAATCAGGTCCAGGAACAGTGGGTCCTGTGACATGTGTCTGGGTGAGGCTGGATTTCAGCCCCCACTCACCACCTTGGCCAGGAGTCAGCTGGTCAGGGCACAATTTGTATGACTTTCCCCAGGGCCCTGAGTTGGGTCCTCACTTCAAGGCTCTCTGCCCCGCACATGCTGTGAGGGGTGAATCCAGTCTCCCCTCTCTCTTCCCAGCCTATTAGCAGCAGCAGCAGCAGCAGCAGCAGCAAAGCCTTCGGCCTGGCAGTCGTCAGGGCGAGACTGGCATACCTGCCTGGCTCCGAGTGAGCCTTCGTGTGACCCTGGCCAAGCTCTGGCTCCAAAAGCCAGGCTGAGGCCCTGGAGAGATGATCCAAGCAGAAGTTCCGGAATACAGGGCCGTGATCACCAAGCATTGTCTTCATCACTGGGCCTCAGGTTGCCTCCTCCAGCTCCCAGCAGAGCCCCTCCTCCCTCCCTCCCCCACCACTCACCTGGTGGTGGATGAGACAGGCCACCCGCCGAGAGTAGATGGTGGGGTGAGTGGGCTGGAAGCTACAGTGCAAGGTCATGCGGGCCTTGCCCACCAGGGTCCCAAAGGCAGGTCTGATGTCGAAGACACTCTCTTGGCAGTCAATGGCAAACTGGAAGTAGGCTGTGCAGTCTGACTTGTTCTCAATCCACAGGGTCTGCTCCAAGGTCTCCCGGAGGTTGACCCAGCCAAAGTTGACGCAGCAGTGCTGCAGGGACACCTCAGGGCCTGGGCATAGGAGATGGGGCTCTTGTGAGCAGGCCCTGCCACCTGTGTGGGGCTGGGGCATCAGTCTCCTGGAGGATGTCTCAGAAAGGGTCCCTCTGGTGGAAGGCAGTGCTGCCTGGAGACAGAAGGCTGGGCTGGAAAGGCCCAGAACCCCAGCAACCTGAGCTGACCTCCAAGTCACCAGGGATGACAGGGGGAACCTGATCTCCAGGTGTCCAAAACTGATTCCGCATGGAGCCCACCAGGGGGCACCAGACACCCAGGCTGAAGGGCAAGGAGGCGTCACACCCTTAAAAGCTGGCAAAGAGCCCTGCTCTGCCCTAAAGGCTGGCTGCTCCGGTCCCCAGAGGCCGGGCAGCATTCTAGGGTTGCCAGTACCTCTACAGAAACCGACGACTTTGAGCAATGTGTGGGAGGCACAGCCAGAGGGCATGATGGACAAGTAGTCAATAGTTCTGATGTCCAAGGTCTCGGGGTGAAAGAACACCGACACGAATTTCTTCTCTCCCGGAGGCACAATGCCATTGGTAGTGGGGCAGGAGAAGGTGTGATCTTTGGCCAGCATGTCTGGGGCCACTTCGATCCTGAAGGGGGCGCTCACCTGTGGGGCCAGGGGGGGGCAGGAAGGGTGAGGTCACAGAGTGAGGCAGTTGTCCTTGCCGAGGTGCCCAGCTGAGGGGGTGAGGGCAGTTGAAGTCCAGCCTATGCCCCTCTTGTCAGTTTGAGCATGAAGCCACCTCCATCAGGAGGAAGGAGGAGACCAAGCTGTGTGCCCTGCACCGGGACTGCCTGGGGACACTCTTTTCTTTCCCAAAGGTATCATAAAGGCTGGCTGTGGTCCTGGGGTTAGGACAATCTTAGGGCTGCTCTTAGAGTTGCTCTGGGGGTGGTCAAGGGATACTCCAGCCCAACCCCCAGCTGAGAAGGGAGGAGGACACCAGCTGACACCTGCTGACACATGTGTGTATCAACAGACGTGGTTCACGCGAGGCTTGGGGCCAAAGGTATGGACAGGAAGAGGGCATTTTGTAAAGGGGGTGGGTTTTAGGAGCAGCCAGCCCTGTGGTCTGCCCCCTCCTTATACACAGGACATTCCCTCCCCCCCTTATACAAAGGACACCCCCTCCGCCCCTTATACACAGGACACCTCCTCCAGTCCCTTATACACGGGATGCCCCCTCCTCCCCCTTATACACAGGACGCCTACCACGCGTACCATGGAAGGGTTATAGAGCTTGATCTGTCTCTCAGCAGTGCAGCCCACAGCAACAGAGCCGAAGTGCAACACTTTCTGGAAACCTTCAGCATCCTGGTCCTCTGGTCGCTTCTGCTTTATGCTCACCAGCAGCTGGGCACATTTGGCTGGGACGGAGATGAGACAGTCTTGGGAAGAAATCCACCTGGGGCCTCTGTGGCCCCACCTGAACAGCCCCTCGAAGAAGGTAGGTGTGCCCAGGGAAACACTGGTCTGCCACACCAAGGAAGGCAAAGCAAAGACAGAGCCTGCAGGGCTGGGGGAGAGTGGGAAACTGGTGGAGGACAGGCCGGCAGGGGAGGTGGAGGGGGCACACTGAGGCTTTGAGACCCGTGACGGGCAGCAGATGGGCTCTGGAGACAGGTGGGAAGTCGGACCTCACCCACGGCCTGCAGCTGGATGCTTCTTTTCTGCTTGCTGCCTTCTCCATACCAGCATGTGGCCTGAACTTCATAGATGGTGGCCATAAGGGGATGAAAGGTCACCTTGATGCAAGAGGCCTGGCCTGGCTCCAGCAGCCCCGTGGTGGGCAGTATCTGGAACGGGCTGGGGAACTCCCAGGTGAAGAAGGTGGGCAAGTCCCTGGAGGGGGTGTAGATCAGGGTCACTGAGCTCATTCTGTCTGCTGCCCCTACTTCAGAAAGGTGGTGATGCTGGGCCCCACCGTCTCTCCCCCTCCCCCTTCCCCCATCAGCTCCCTGGGACCCTCCTCACAGCACTCACACTCCCTGCCTCGGAGCCTCAGCCGCTCCCCTTACCCCACATTTTCCAGGCAGAACCAGGCCTCAGTCATGTCCCCCACGGCACAAGTGGGCAACTGCAGGGATCGTGGGCAGGTCAGACTGTGGCAAGGCAGGGTGGCCCTCAGGTCCACACAGAACATTCCCTCTGCTTTCTCAAACCACAGCTGGTCCACGTACTCCTTCTGCAGGTGGGGTGGGAGGAGGTGGGGGGAGCAGGCAGTCACTGATCGGTGGTACCTACATGGTATTCAGGGACCACACATCCCGCCCCAGCTCTTGGCCATGCCCCCAACACAGTCACTGAGGGGTGGGCTGGGCCATGACCCTCGCTTTTTGTCTTGAAGGAAAGCCGGTTGCCTGTCCTTCAACACTGCCCTAGTCTCAGAGATATGGGGCCTTTTTGGTGAGGAACAATGTATTTGGGGGAGTGTTTTGGGCTAAGGAATCTAGGGCTTTCTTGTGGCTAATACAGTAGCACAAATTTTAGCCCCCAACATCCAACTGGGAACCCCCCTCAGTTTAGTGAGTTTATAGTCTGAGCCTCTCCAGGGCTTCACTAGCTGGAGTTTTTGCTATAGCTGGCAGGATGTGTGTGTGTGTGTGTGTGTGTGTGTGTGTGTGTATGCGCACATGCACGCACACACGCACAGGTGCAAGGGGGGCGGGGTGCTCCTTGCTGCTCTGCCCTGCTCCCTCTTCCAAGGTCATCGTGCCTGTGTCCCTCCCTGCCAGTGCCCTCCAAGTGGCAAACCTTACCTCCTCCAGAGGCCGAAAAATAATGGGGAGCGTGAAGGTTATGCCCGGGCTCAGCAAGATGGGCTGGGGGATGACTGTGAAGAAGAACTTGGTCTTGGGGGACCTGCAGGAGAGAGCCAGGGCTTAAGCACTTCGGGATCAGGGCCCAGAAAACAAGAAAAATCCATGAGCACCGAGCTGGGGGAAACCAAGGCTGAGAACAGACCTATCAGGATGCCTTTCAAACAGACCTAGGCAAGGCCGGAGAGTTCCAGTGTGGGGCAAAACCACAGACATTGCAAACTTCAAAACTATTCATAGGAAGATGATACTGCCAATAACTCTATACCAATAAATGTTAAAGTTTAGAGCCAATAAGCCCATTTCTAGGGAAGTATAAATTACCAAAACTGACTCAAGAATTAGACAATAAATTTTATGGCCACCCTACCTAAAATCATCAAAACCAGTGAATAAGTAGCAAAAAATCTTCCCACAGAGAAAACACTAGGCTGGATGGCTTCACAGCAAGTCCTACCAAACATCTGATTAAAAAAAATCCCAGCCTTTGGGACGCTTGGGTGACTCAGTAGGTTGAATGTCCGACTTTGGCTCAGGTCATGATCTCACGGTTCATGGGTTCGAGCTCCGTGTTGGGCTCTGTGCTGACAGCTCAGAGCCTTGAGCCTGCTTTGAATTCTGTGCCTCCCTCTCTCTCTGCCCCTCCCCTGCTCATGCTCTGTCTGTCTCTCTTGAAAATAAATAAACATCAAAAAATTTAAAAAAATGGGGCGCCTGGGTGGCTCAGTCGGTTGAGTGTCCGACTTCGGCTCAGGTCACGATCTCGCGGTCCGTGAGTTCGAGCCCCGCGTCAGGCTCTGGGCTGATGGCTCAGAGCCTGGAGCCTGCTTCCGATTCTGTGTCTCCCTCTCTCTCTGCCCCTCCTCCGTTCATGCTCTGTCTCTCTCTGCTCAAAAATAAATAAATGTTAAAAAAAAATTTAAAAAAAATTTAAAAAAATAATCCCAGCCTTATCTTCCCAGTAATATGAAATGTGGCAACACACTCCCCTACATAGTCTATGAATCTGACTTGATGTAACTTTGGTATGTTGGTAACTTTATTACCCAAACCTGGCAAAGGCAAGAGAAGAATGGAAAATTACAGGCCTATCCCAAAACAAAAGGAGAGAACCAAACGAATTCAGCAACGTTTAGAAAGAATACTCAAGTATGACAAAGGTGAGCTTACACCAGGAACACACAGTTGGTTTAACAGAGAAAATCAATTAATGTAACCCACCAGGTTAACAAATTAAGAGAGAAAAAATAAAAAGATAATTTCAATAAAGGAAAATAATAGACAGCCTTCAAGGTGTTATGAGAGAAACTCTTAGCAACTTAGGAATAGAAGGGAACGCCCTTAACCTGATGAAATCTTAAAAAATAAAAAACAAAAACCAAAACAAAACAAAAAACTACAGGAAACATCCAAACAAATAGTGACACACTGGAATTTTTCACTTTGAGATCACAAACGAAACAAGGATAAACATCAGTGGTGGAAGAGATCATCAGGGAAAGTGTGAACTTTTCACTAAATGGCTTGGAGATACTTGGCCATTTGTTTGAGGGAAAGTGTTATCGTACAACCATTCACAAAAATTAATTCTGTATAGCTAAAAGGCAAATGTGAAAGGCAAAGCTATAGTCTTTAGAAGATACTATAGAAGACTGTCTTCATGACCTAGGTAGGTGGAGAGAAGGACTTCTTAAGCAAGATACAAAAAAAGCACAAACCATAAAAGAAAAAGATTGATTCTTTTGATTCCTTTGAAATGAAGTAATTCTATTCTTTGAATGCCATGGTAAAGAGGAAAAGACAAGTCACAAGGTGGGAAAAGATATCTATAACACCTGACAAAGGATTGGTAGCCACCATAAGAACTTAAAAAAAAAGGGGGGGTCGCCTGGGTGTCTCAGTTGGTTAAGCGTTCGACTTTGGCTCAGTTCATGATCTCATAGTCCATGAGTTCGAGCCCCGCATCAGGCTCTGTGCTGACAGCTCAGAGCCTGGAGCCTGCTTCAGATTCTATGTCTCCCTCTCTCTCTGCCCCTCTCCTGCTCATGCTCTGTCTCTCTCTGTCTCAAAAATAAATAAAAAAACATTTTAAAAAACATTAAAAAAAAAAAAAAAGAGGTGCCTGGCTGGCTCAGTCCATAGAGCATGTGACTCTTGATCTCAGGGTTGCAAGTTCGAGCTCCACACTGGGGGTGGATTACCTAAAAAAAAAAAAAAAAAAAAAAAGGCAATCTGATAGAAAAATAGGCGCAGACTTTGACAGGAATTCCAAAAATGAAATGGTTGATAGCATATGAAAGACACTCAGCTGTATCAGTAAGCTGGAACATGCAAATTAGAACGACAAAAAATTACTGTTATTAGCAAAACTTTTAAACTCTGGCAATAACAATTGTTGGTAAGAAAAGTGGAGGAATGGGAATTCATGCATGGTTGGCATGGATATAAATAGAAATATATTTTGGAGAATAGTTTGGCTTATCTATAAAAGCAAACATGTACATGTCCCAGATCACAGCAATTCTACTTCTGTGTATCTACCCTAGAAAAAACTCTTGCAAGTGAAGATCTATACATGAATGTTGACAACAGTCTCAAACCAAAAACAACCCAAACATCCCTCAACAGAAGAACGGATGAGGGCATCTGGGCGGCTCAGTCAGTTGAGCATCCAACTTGGGCTCAGGTCATGATCTCACAGTTTGTGGGTTCCAGCCCCAAATCGGCCTCTGTGCTGACAGCTCAGAGCCTGGAGCCTGCTTCAGATTCTACGTGTGTCTCTCTCTGTCCCTTTCCTGGTCACATGCTCTCTCTCTCGCAAAAATAAATAAATAAACATTAAAAAAAAATACAACCCAGGGGCACCTGGGTGGCTCAGTTGGTTGAGCATCCAACTTCAGCTCAGGTTATGGTCTCGCGGTTCATGAGTTCGAGCCCCACGTCAGGCTCTATGCTAACAAACAGCTCAGAGCCTGGAGGCTGCTTCAGATTCTGTCTCCCTCTCTCTCTCTCCCCCACCCCTGCTCATGCTCTGTCTCTCTCTCTCAAAAATAAATGAAGGTTTGAAAAAAATTTTTTTAAAAAAACAGAAGAATGGATGAATATACTACAATATAAGCATCTATTGGGATATTATCCTGCAGTGAAAAAGATGAACTATAGTTGCATGCACATGAGTCTTAAAAACATAACAGAACAAAAATAAAAGACATATATAAAAGACAGATATATACCCTATTATTCCACTTATGTCAAGTTCATAAGAAGGCAAAATTAAATGATATCATTTAGGGATGGAAATGTAGGTGGTAAATCCATTTGAGAAAAGCAAGAAAATCATTATCACTAAGTCCAATCATGGTCACCTTTATGGGTAGGGAAGGTGTTCCAGTACGGATGTGACACGACATGGGAGGTGAGCTTCAGACACATTACTCTTATTGATTTAGTCCCATGGGTTCCCCTTTCAATAATTATTCAAACTGTGCATGTTTTATATACCCTTTTCTAATTTTATATGATAGTTTTAAAGGTTTTTGTTTTTGTTTTTGTTTTCAAAAGAGCGACTGTTTGAGGGGCTTGAGGACTCAGGGGCTGGGTCTCTGATCCCTCATTCTGATACCTGTACTTCATCTTCTGGATTTTCAAGGATAGATTTTTCAGAGTCAGGTTCTTGGTGACCTCCTTCCCCAGTGCCCAGCCTTTCCATTGCAGCTCCTCAGCCACCTCGATGCCCCAGATGACCCTCTTCTTCACTTTGTCTTGCTTCTTTGGGATGCATATTTGGGTGCCCGTGAAGCTGGCAGGCTGTGCAGTTGGCAGGGAAAAGGGGGAGAAAAAGGATGCATTAACCAGGTAAGATTCAAATACCCAGAGAACAGATAAAGATTTCCCATATCTGGAAAGTGAGGACTTACACCACTGCTGGCTCTTGGGGGATGGTCTGGAGACAGAAGGTGAGGGGCAGGCAGGCCTTGGAGTGAGGTATTACCATTTCTGAAATCACTACAATGCTTTTTCAACTAGATTCTCTGTGACCCTGCCCCTGAAGCCTTCCCTGGACCATTCCACCCAGCACTGAGCGATCTTGGCTGGTCTGTTCTGTTCCTCCATGCACCCAAAGATACCACGCCCTTCGGGTACTGCCTTTTCCTTTCCTTCCTTCCCATCCTGCCCTTTCACTATGGAAGCCTCTCCTAGCTGGGGTGGTCTATCCCAGGCACTTTTTGAGACCACAAGGATACGCCACCACTCCCTCTTCCTGTCCCTCAACTGGCTGATGGAGCAGGGGAATGAGTAAATTTGCCTGAAACAAGCCCTCACCCCCCACCCTGATGTGGGGGCCACTCCCAGGCACAGCTCCTGATGATGCTAGAGGTGCAGTGTGCCAACACTTCCCATCTATAATAGAAAATCCTTCATGACCTGATCCCTAGGAGGGTGGAGGAGGATGCAGGGGGAAAGGCAAGGAGAAGGGAAGATGAACCAGTATCTCTTCCTACCCCAGCCATGGCTATGAACACTCCACTCATGGCCATTTTATTTTATGTTTGGCCAAGCATTGCTTCTATGTTGTTACTTAAGGTAGAGATATATTCATCCATTTGACAAATATTTATTGACGACATATTATGTGCCAGACACTATGCTAGGTGCCAAGACAAGAGCGAACAAGACGGATACATCTCTTCTTTGTTGGAGCTTACACTCTCGGTTTAAGTAGGTACAGAGAGTGTCACATGGCCAATATAGTATTTCCTTTCCTGGTTCGCCCACAGGGGAAAGGTGACATGGGTGGGCAAGGGCAATTTATTATAAATATTGGTTGGTGCATCAGTCAGGGTCAGGAAAACAGAAGCCACTTTGGGTGTTTGAAACAAGGAATTTAATGCACAGCCAAGGCATAGTGAAGTCACTCAGAAGCTGGCAGCATCAGGAAGTCTCTGCCACACTAGGTTAGGGGAGGTGGTGGGCTTCTCAGAGCCCTGAGACCTGTCTGGTGGGGGCTGGAGTCATGGGGAAGTGCAGCTTCTGATGGAAATACTGTCGGAAAAGTAGAGATGGAGGGAGAGAAATACCCTGGCTTCTCCCTTCCTCCCCATTTCCAATCTCCTGCCCACACAGAGCAGAGTGGGGAAGGGCAGTGAGTGAATTTGGGGCAAATAGGCCCAGAATGGCACAGGTGGAGGGGTGAGGTGACTCCCAGTCCTCGGGAAGGCAAATGCAAGCACCATCTCACCTAAGGAGGCATGAGAATCCACACATAACACAGACACACGCTGCACCAAACACACTCCTACCCCATAGGCACCCTGTGGGACAACTGCCCCCTACCCCTGCCATGTCACACAGAGACTGTCCTGAGAGCTGCAAAAAGTCAGCCACATCCACATATTGGCCAAACACTTGGTCCTAGGGATCAGGACCAGAAGAACTTTCTGAGGGAAGAGAAAACCGCTGGCTACTCTCTCAGCTCTGATGGGTACCTCCCTAGAGTTCTTCACACACACACTCCCATTCCCCACAACCGCCTCTCCAGTCGGCTTGGTGCCCAATCTATGCAGGAGAGTCAGGTCCTTGCAGATTCCTACCCCCCTGCCCTGCCACCTCTCCCCGGCCCTGCTGCCCCTGCCCCGCCCACCCAGAACATGTCCTCACGTGGGCACTGGTGTTGCTGCTACTGCAGGCACTCAGGGCCGCGCTGCTGCCAGTGATGGTGGGGATGGCCATGGTGCTGGTACTCAGGCAGGACCCGGAGTTCATGGTGTAGTCACCACTGTCCCTGGTCCTCGTCAGGGGGCTTGGGGCTGCCTGGATGAGCATCACACACCTGGAACACAAGTCCAAGGGGAGCACTCTGGCTAAACCAGGAGTTCTTGCCAATTTGGAGTTAGGAAAAGACCACAGGGGAGACAGGAGGGACATCAAAAAGAGGCTGATGGAGTAGACTTGCCGTGGCCATCATTATAATGAAGAAGGGCCGGCTTGCCGGCTTTGGAACCAAGGTATGAGTGACACCATGAGGAATGAGCCTGAACACAAGATCCAGCGCTTTGCCCAGGAGCCTAGAAATTCATCATGCAGGAAAGGGACTTGGGGATGAGGCCCGTGCAGCTCTGCCTGCCATGGCCACACTTGGCATTTCTCAGTCAGTCCCCAGTGAGTATGACTAAAGCATTCGCATTACCTTTATCTGGATTTTGCTCTCTGCTTGTTGCTTCTGAACGTGACTTGCCTCCTGTGATGAGGGGCAAAGAAGAGGTAAATGAGACTGGATGGTTCTTGGTCTTTGGGGTTTCCTCCATCAGTATGCAACCTGTAGTCCAAGTTTAAAGTAAGCATTCACTGAAATAATCACTCAATCCAAGGATAAGTGAATCAACCTCTAGAGCAGAGGGATCCCTGGATAGACTGCAGCTGGAAATTATATGCAAATATATATGTGAGTGTTATATGCAAATCATATGCAAAATGTCATGTATCTGGAGAAGTGCTCTTTTCCAGGAAGAGAATCCACAGCTTTCACGGAATACTCAGAGGGTGTTTGGCCCTGCTCTAGGAGACACATATGGAGCCTAAACTCCAAATCCCCTCTTCCTTTAGCAGACCTCCTTCAGCATACACACCCAGGTGTGGCTCCCATATTGGACAGCATCAATTTAATATCTTTTTGAGCATATGTATATATTTTTTTCAGACTCCACAGTGTCCTTCCCCACTTCTTTGAATAACAATCTCAAAAATGGTAACAACTTCTACTGACATTCACTGAGAACTTATGCGCCAAGCAGTGTTGTAAGGCCTTCTCATGAATTTTAATCTTTACGTCATTTATGAGTAAATGTAAACTGTCTTTTATTTGGCCTAAAATTACTTCTTTTCAAGGTGGGGGTTCAACTCCTTATTATAACATATTACACTTTAGTAAACAATGTTATGGTCACCCTTTAGACATTTATACAATTTCATCAGACACTCTCCATACTCTCCCCACCACCATCCAAAGCAAAAGATTCTGTTGACTCAGTTTTTCCTAACCAGCAATACCTCCAAACCTCTGCAGGAGAATATCTCATTCTCTCACTCACTCACTCATTCATTCATTCACTCACAAAACATTTACTGAGTGCCTGTTATGTATCAGTGCTAGGCAATGGACAGGCAAGACCCTTACCTTCAATTGTAAGGAGGACGGTTCAGGTGGAATCAAAGAAATGCAAGCTGGGGAGACAGGGAGGAGAGTCCCATTACTTTTCTGCTACTGGATGGCTTTGTAGTCCTGCCAGACTCATTAATATCTGTGACCTCAGGGGATTCTATAGATAGTCACTGCCTTGGGGCTCTGAAAAAAGTCTCTAATCATCACATATAGAAGAAATTAGAGACAATGGGGTAGAAATCTGGTCCAGATCAGGTCTTAGGGCTTAGGGAAGTGAACGCTGATCTTGAAGCAAGGAGAGCTGGGTTCCAGCACCTGCTCAGGTTTGTTGAGATGGGCAAGTTTCTCAATCTCCTTGAGTCTCAGTCGTCTCACCTAATGGGGATTATCTTATTTCATAAAGTTGATGTGAACCTGGAATGAAATAGGGAATTTGAAAAAGCCCTAGACAAACCGATGTTACAATCATAATTACAATCGTAATTAACAATCATAACTTCCATACTAGCTTGAGCTACTCTTTCAAAAGACACACATCTGCAATCATCGTGAAGACACGGGCCAAGGTAGGGGTTGTTTTTAAATCCAATTTTTGAAACTTGAGGACTTAAAAACTATATATACATAAACTACATACATACATATATATATATATGTATGTGTGTGTATATATATATATATATATATATATATATATATATATATAATCTCATCTTCCTTTATCTGCTTCATTTCCAACCTAAACAATCTTAATATGATCAGTGGGAAAAGTGGTGGGTCGTCGTGTAGTGTGGAGTGGGAAAGAAATTGGTAAAATGAAGTGATCAAAATACTTAAAGCTGTTCCTCCTTTCTCTAAGAGATCCCAGGCTGATCTCGCCTCAGTCTCGGTCCCACAGGGGGTGTCTAAGGGACATGGAGGGGACCCCTGGCCACAACTTCCCAAAGGAGGCGGCCTTCCAGGACAGATACCTTCTTTGGCCGCTCGCGCTGTTCACCTGGTCCTGGGACCAACTCTCAGAACTCACTCCGCCTCCATGTTGTCGTCTCCCTAGATACAGGACGCTCAAGGCACAGCGTTTCTTGGTATCCCAGGACAACGACGGCAAGCCGAATGAGTCAAGGCTCAAAGAAGGCGAAAGCGCAGTCCAATTTTAATGTTTACCTTATTTTTTATTTTCTGACTTTTCCTGCATAGTAGTCACCGCGCTTCTACCAATCGCAGCATGTAATGTATAGTCTCCAATTGTCGTGACATCCCTGCAATCCTGATTTAGTCGACGACCAAATTCATAGTAGGTAACTCCATTGGCTCCTCCCTGGAGTAGGAGCAATTCCAGTTCTTTCCGGACGCGCGATGGTGACATAGGGTCAGAATCTCAACCGGAACTTCAGTCTGTGATTGCGATTATTAACTTAAAAACACCCCGTAGTTATTTTTCATTTGTCTATTGCTTTACAACTGGATTCTTCTTGCCAGTGGGAGAGAATGTGTCCTATCCATTTCCTGCCGGTTTTTCCTCCTCCCAAGCACCAAGCTAACTCTTTTCTAGGGGTCTGGAAGTTAATGTATGAAGAAAGCATTGTTGTACTAAAGTGATTTTTGGAAGCCCATTTGTTGATTTGTCTGCATTTGCTTTGGGGAAAGTGTCTGTTAAATAACAAAAAGCCAAGGGAGTAAACTTTATTTTTTTTTTAATTTTTAAAATGTTTATTTATTTTTGAGAGAGACAGAGACAGAGACAGAGCTCCAGAGGCAGAGGGGCAGAGAGAGAAGGAGACACAGAATTAAAGCAGGCTCCAGGCTCTGAGCTGTCAGCACAGAGCTCGACGTGGGGCTCGAACTCACGAACCGTGAGATCATGACCTGAGACGAAGTTGGCCGCGTAACCAACTGAGCCACCCAGGTGCCCCGGGAGTAAACTTTAAAGATCCACTTGGCTTTTTTAATCGATTCAAGAAGTGGGCAGCATCCCATAGACCAAATAGAGAGGAGCTCTGAGGAGTTGTGCAAAATGGAAGGTTTTTAAAGACAGGAGGGTGGGACAAGATGTTATTAGCAAAAAAAAAAAAAAAAAAAAAAAGGACTGTTTCAGGCAAGATCACCTTCCCTTATGGGGAAGGACAAGGGGTCTTATTGCAAATTACTTCATCTTCCTTTGGGGGTTGAGGAAGGCACATGTGGCATGACATATTACCTCATTGGTGCTGACCAGAAAGTTCCTGTCTTACATGTTAGAACTACATTTCAGGGGGAGGTTGAAACTTGGCCTAAGTGACACCCATTTTGGTCCTGCGGTTTTCTTTTTCACAGAACTCATTTGCTGAAGACTTCTTAGGTGGGTGAGCTGAAAGCCTCAAAGTTCATTCATGGACAATTAAAGATGTTTCACTATCCAGGACAGTGATGGGGGGTGCGGTGTTAGAGGGAGAGACTTTAGTGAGTCTGGGGGGGGAACCCAGAAAATAAATTCTCATTTGGGAATGTTGGCATTTGCTTGTGAAAGTAAACAATGGACTAAGATTACAATGTGGCCCCAGTTGGCCTGGGAGATCACATGGCCAGAAGCTGGCTGAACTGGAGGGAAGGGGCAGGCCACAGGGCTCATTATGTCAGCACCATTAGATTTGGAATTTTCTTGGGATCAAGGAATGTGGAACTCAGTGAGTTTTTCAACAGTTTTAACATTATTGTCAGAATCTGAAACCTGCACTTTGGACACGACCACTTCTATGCTATTTGTAGTTTCTGTAATGATTTCCTTTTTGTTTTCCTCTAAACACTTTTTGAAATGGTCAACCTGACTCAGCTGGACCTTAAGGACAGGGAAAGGGACCTGTTTTTCCACTCTTAGGCCAAAAAGAAATGGGAGCAGTGACTCTGGGGGCAAGGCTTGGTAGTGACCTCAGGAATCCCAGCAATAAAACCTCAAGAAGGTGGGAAAGCTCACGCTAGGAGCCATGTGTCCTTATGCTTCTTCACTGAAGGAGTGTCCCTCCAGAGCTCTGGTGTGCCCAAACCTTGGTAGATTCTGGGCTTGGGATAATGAAAGGATATTCTTAGTAGGGCTCCTGTGGGTTCCTCTTCTGTGGAGCTGTGGCTGCCTCCTGAGAGCTCTGCTGGAGAGTGACCTTGACTGACATAGTGGACTCCCAGGGAGGGATCCAAGCCAGACTTTACTCCAAGAGGCAAACGACATGGAAAGGGGTGTGACAAATGATTGAGTCTCAGGAGGAAAGAGGAAGCTGGGTTTGCTTTGGAAGTCCCACTTTTCAGGAGCTCAGAACCCATGGGAAAAAATGGGTGCTAGGTCCTGGTTACTGTATCTTCCAGGGACCCAAGAAAGACAAAAGGGTGGGTGTTGTTTGGTTCAAGACTTTGAACAGGGGGTGAGTGATGATTCAGGAAATTGATGAAGACCAGGATGAAGGTGAAAAGGAGGAAGGAGGATGGATAGTAGACAAACTTGCATCCTTTTGTTTGGAAACTGTGGTTGGGGGTAATAAAGATAAAGCACAAACTCAGTAATTTTGGCTTTAGCACACTGAAAAATATTTTTTCTAAGCACCACCCCCTCCCTAGCTGAATAGAATAGAGGAGATTCTGGGCCGAGAAATGTCAGGCTGAGATCAATCCTGACTGTGACTGTGTGACTTTGAACAAGTCACATAACCTTTCTGAGCCTCTGTTTCCTCAACTGTTACCTGGCGATAATGATCAAAAGGCTGGTGTAGTGATTGAATGATCTGGCATGTAAGAAGTATTTGACAGATGGTAGGCAATCAACAAAAAAATGTGCATGCATGCACAGAGGTTGGTCACTGACACTAAGTGGAAGGCCCGTATAATTAAGCCACTTGGTTTTCTGTGCACCCTCCCCTCCTACCACCTCCCAGCCTCTCTGCTACATACTGGAGAGGCAGAAAGTTTTTCTCCTCTCCACATCTCCCTCATTTTTTTCTACAGAAGGAGGCTGCCCTGGTGCCCTGGGATGGAGAAAAACAAAAGGAGGTTCCAGGGTGATTTCCTGTCCAGCTGGCAAGTCAGCCCAACTCCAGCACATGCAAAGTACTCTCCACCTTCCTTTCCTGCAACTCTGATTCCACTTCCAGTGTTGGTTCTGAAATAAGGTCTGAATCCAAGATATACTTAACTTATGGAGGGAGAGGAGGAGGTTAGTCCCCCCCACAGAAATTTCTGACTTCTGAAATTAGTGAGGTAAGTCTTCCAATCCCAACCTGATGGGTGAAGAGTGAGAGAAAGCTGTAACTAAGAGGGTCATTGGGGGTAGTTTGGGGGCTGGATCTATGAGCAGGCATGGAGCTCTCTCTGTATTAGAGTGCCATGGCCCTCTGAAGCTGCTAGGGGTGGGGAGCATGTGTCAAGAGGTTGATGGCACCTCCAGCCTGAAAGAGCTGCCAGAGCACAAAACTGGCAGGGACTTGGGAGAAGACTACCATATCACAAGAGAATTCAAATGAAAGAGTTCCATTTTGCCTAGGACCCCTCCCCACTTCCCACATAGGGTTTTCTAATTCTTTTGTGCCAACCCAAACTCCCTAGATAACTTCCTCCATTTTTTTGTCCCTACCAAATGGTAGATAGACATAAAAGTCAGCATTAGGGGGATGGAGGGAAAAGGACATGAGGCTTACTTCCAGAAGACTCAAGTTCAAGCTTGGGCTCTACCATTTGATAGCTGAGTGATTTCAGGCAAATTATTAAATATTCCAGATGCTCACTTTCCTCATCTGTAAAATGGGGGCAAACAGGGATAGTATTCAAAATTCTTAACAATTGGAAAGGTATGGATGCTGACATATGAGAATGGATACCAGCTGGCCTTAGAGCTGAACAGGTCCTGGTGGCTCACATTGTGCCAGGGTTTAACCCTTTAGTTGTTGGGTCATGGGGAAACATGGCGAGGGGGCAGGGAAAGCAGCCACAGCAGTGGAGGACTCAGTCAGTGACTATTTCCCAACTGGTACAAAAGTATTTCCAGATTTTAACAGCCAGTATAACTATACTGGATAGCACTGGTTGCAAATGAGACCTGAGGAAAAATCCTACCTCACTGGATACTGTACACACAGTTATTTATTTCAAGCCAAAACTTGAAGTGTCTCCCCTTCTGGTTCCTCCTCATTGGTGAAGGATCTGTCACCACATCTAACTGCTCTTTCTTTCTAGTCTGAGCAGTGTTCCTTCTCTGTTAGCTTTCCCACCTGTCTTCCCCTAGACCATCTCCTACTCTCCAGCTACATGCCTGTCTGGCCAGCACCATGGACAGCTCTGGCTGACCAGCCCATCCCCTTCCTCCTGCCTTCTATGCCCGCTTCTCTGCCCCACCCCAGTGGGTCATCCCTGAGGAGACAGTACAGTGCAGTGATTAAAAACAAACTCTGGAGTAAAGAAGTTTGGCTTTGAATCCCAACTCCACCAACTCTCAGCTGTATGATCTTGTTCTTTTGCTTCTGCAAAACCCGGTCTGCTCATCTGTAAACAGGGAAAACTAACAGCTACCTGAAAGGTTGTGAGGTATAAGTGTGATAGAAGATTTAAAGAACTTAGCACAGTGCTTGCCTTATTATATGTTCTAAATAAGGGAAGCACATTATTTTGTGACTTCCATTCTATTTAATTCCTCAAACCCTTTTCCAATCCATTTCTGACCAGGGTTCACTCTCAAGTGCAAGTGCCATAACGTGATCACTGGCTCAGTACAGCTGGCCTCCCTGGGACTTCAAGGATGGTAAGGGAGCCCATCTTTGACTGATCCATGATGTTATGACTTTGTTAGACTTTTTTGTATGTTTAAATTTTTGAGTTAATTTTAGATGTATAGAAGCATCACAAAAATAGTAGAGTTCTCATAAACCCTTCACCCAACCTCCCCTTAGGTTAACATCTCACATGACTGTAGAACACTTACCAAAACTAAGAAATTAGCCTTGGAACAACACACAGCATTCATGAAAGTAGAGAATTTAGGGGCGCCTGGGTGGCGCAGTCGGTTAAGCGTCCGACTTCAGCCAGGTCACGATCTCGCGGTCCGTGAGTTCGAGCCCCGCGTCAGGCTCTGGGCTGATGGCTTGGAGCCTGGAGCCTGTTTCCGATTCTGTGTCTCCCTCTCTCTCTTCCCCTCCCCGGTTCATGCTCTGTCTCTCTCTGTCCCAAAAATTAAAAAAAAAAAAAAAAGTTGAAAGTAGAGAACTTATTTATTTAATTTCATAAGTTTGTCCACTAATGTCCTTTTCTTATTTTAATATGCAATCCAGGATCTTACCTGGGGCATTTCTGAGTCTTTCCTTGTCTTTCATGACCTTGACTCTCTTAAAGAGTACTGCCAATTATTTTGTAGAATGTTTCTCAATCTTGGGTTTGTTTCTTGTGATTCAAATAAGGTATGTATTATAGGGAAGCCTAATACAGAGGTGATATGCCCTTCTCAGTGCATCATATCAGAGGGCACATGGTGTCAATATACATTATTGGTGATAGTAACTTTGATTACTTGACAAAAGTAGTGTCGGGATTGTTCACTGTCAACTTGCTATTTTTCTCTATTTATTAGATTTTGGTCATGTCCATCGCTAGGATTAAGAGTTCAAAAACCAAGAAGCCTCTCCTCAAGTAAACTTTCTACCCTTACACTCCCAACCACTCCCCAAAACACACCCATTCCCTATCATCTGCCTGGTCACTTTCCTCTGAGTTTTCTTTTTTTTAAATGTTTTTTTCAATATTTATTTATTTTTGAGAGACAGAAATATAGTGTGAGCAGGGGAGGGGCAGAGAGAGAGGGAGACACAGAGTCCAAAGCAGGCTCCAGGCTCCGAGCTGTCAGCACAGAGCCTGATGTGGGGCTCGAACTCACGAACCGTGAGATCATGACCTGACCCAAAGTCGGACACTTAACTGATGGAGCCACCCAGGCGTCCCCTCTGCGTTTTCTTAAGTTGGGCATTTGGAGGCAAGCTCAGTAGCCAAATGCAAACACACCTGGAGTTTATAAGGATAACAGGGTGCTTCCAGTCCATTTTCAGGGACTTTTTTTAAAAAAGATTTTTTAATGTTTATTTTTGAGAGAAAGAGTGAGCAGGAGAGGGGCAGAGAGAAAGGGAGACAGAAGATCCAAAGTGGGCTGCACTGTCAGTGCAGGTCCCAGTGCAGGGCTTGAACTCATGAACCATGAGATCATGATCTGAGTCCAAACCAAGAGTCAGACACTTAACCGACTGAGTCACCCAGGTGCCCCTTCAGGGACCTTCTTGTTGAGACCCTGCAAGTTTCTGTGGGCAAGGACACTCAGAGAAAATGTGACCAGCAAATGCCCATAGAAATGTCCAGACTATCTCTCAGATCTGGCCTCAGCTCTTGAGCACTTTATTCAACACCTAACATTTTGGGTTTTTAAAAATCTCTAATAGCATGCTTTTTATTTGGCGATGGATGACTCCTTATTACCCACTAGCTCAGATCCATGAGCTTCCTTCCTTCCAGAAGGCTCTTCACTTCTCCAAGAATTTGCTATCATGGGGGATCCTGCCCCTAAAGCAGATACATAACATTCTTCTAGTCAATTGACTGTGGAAAGATCTATTTACCCAACACTTGAGTTCAAGCCCCATGTTGGGTGTAGAGATTACTTAAATAAATGAGAACGAAGAAGAAGAAGAAGAAGAAGAAGAAGAAGAAGGAGGAGGAGGAGGAGAAGAGGGAGGAGGAGGAGGAGGAGATGGTAATTAAGAGGCATTACACCTCTTCCAGCCCAATGGTGACTCCATTTTTAAAAACTTTTGTGTAAAAGTGTGTTTAAGGCCTCAGAAGATGCCTTCGTAAGTTCCTCTTTGCCCTTTGTTCTGGTTACTATTGTTGTGTAAGAAATCACTCCAAAACTTCAGAGTTCCAATCACACATTTTATTTTGCTTATGATTTTTTTTTTCAGGAATTCAGGAAGGGCTTGGCCAGGCAGTTCTTACTTGGACTCTCTCATGTAGTTACATTTAGATGTTGGCCAGGGCTGCCACCTGAAGGCTCCATTAGGGTGGACACCCAAGATGGCACACTCACATGGCTAACAGTTGATGTTGGCTGTGGTCTGGAAGCTAGTCTATCTGTAGCTTCTCCAGCTAGGCAATCTCAGAGCTATATGGCCTTTTCCTGACCTAGCCTCTGGCCAGATTCAAAAGGAGAGGAAGTGTCAAACAATTTGTGGACATATTTTAACCATTGCCACTCCCACCATGGGATCCTCTCACAGCTTCTAGAACATTATTCCTCCAGTTCTTTCCTGGCCGGTTCTTGGCCACCCCAGCCCCATCAAATCTTTTAGGTTGAGGCTGGAAATGCCTTCTTCCCATTCCTCTAGGATTGATGACTCATCAGTTCCCACCTTCTTCAGTTTGCTGCTGCAGGGCTATCTGGGTTCTGGTCTGGACCCTGCTACTGTGTGACCTTGGGTAAGTAACTTCACTTCTCAGGGCCTCAGTTTCTTCTCTGTAAAGTAGGAATTAGAAACATCACTTCACAGGCTGTTAGGATTTTATTTTTTATAAGCTTTTTAAAAAGTTGAGAGAGAGAGAGAGAGAGAGCGCAGGGGAGGGGCAGAGAATGAGGGAGAGAGAATCCCAAGCAGGGCACGATCCCACCAGCCGTGAGATCATGACCTGAGCTGAAATCAAGAGTTGGATGCTCAACTGACTGAGCCACCCAGGTGCCCCCAGGCTGCTAGGATTCTAAAAGATAATGTAAATGGAAAACTTAGTACAACTGATGCTCTTAATTATGAAAGAAATAACTGTGGGCAAGGCATTTTCCCTCTTGGAGAATTTATTTCTGAAATGGGGATAATTCTCTCAACCCAATCTCCCATGCGGATGAGAGAGGGTCTTAAATGAACTGCAGGAAGGGTCAGCCCAGAGGTGGAGATTTCCTGACTCTAATCTGGCCAGGAAGCCCCCTGCATCTATTCCCTTCTGGGGCCCCAAGCGATGTGCGTGCGTGCGAGGTGGCCGGGGTGTGGCTTGGGGTGGTGCAGCACACAGGGCGAGCCATTATCTGCCCCACCGGCCTTATCAGATCCGGGCTGGCCACAACTCAGCCCCATGGAACAAAGAGGCTTTGAGATCCAGGCTGGGGTGTGGGACGTGGGGCCAAGCCCCAACAGGCACATTCCACTCAGGGGGCAGAGGGCACGGGGTAGGGGAGTCGCCGCCAACCCCTACCAGAGAGGTTTCCCCATGGAGGCAGGGCCCCCTCTGAGGTGGGGAGCAGGGGCCTCTACCCTCCACCATGAGCCACCATTCAGACTTCTTTGGGGCATTTCCTGCTCCAGCACTTTCCACCAGGCCCGTAGCTCCGCCCCTTCCATGGGGCACAGTGTCCCCTACCCTCGCACCCCATCCCTTCACTCCCCACCCAGCTCCCGTTTCCCTTCCTGGCACCTTTAGTCCAAACCACACCGTCTCCCAGTTCCTGAGCATGCCCTGCACCTCTCCACGATCTGTTCCCAATAATCCGTCCATTTACCTTTGCCCCAGTCACTCGAGTCCAGAAGGCAGAAGCCCAAAACCACTTCCAGGAAGTCCCCGGTCATTGCCCTCATCCTGTCCCCACCCCCGTCTAGGCACTCTGCTCTGAGCTCCTGTGTGACACTGTAGGGAACTCCTCTCCAAACTTTAATCACTCTTGGAATCAGCTGAGCCTGGCAGAGGCTGTCGGGGTACATTACGTACAGGCTCTAGGCTGGGCAGGCAAGCCAGGGCTGAAATCCAGATGTGTTGGTACCCCAGTCTGCCCCCTGCACTAGGCTCTCTCCTAAATGGGCTTGCTGGCACCACACCAGAAGAGTTGCTGTTTCTAGTTGGATCTCTATGGGGGGCAGGGAGGGATTTGCTAAATTTTTTAATGGAGGGGCTCCTATTTCCAGTTCACACACACCGGCTGCAGAGGAACCAGTGCTAGCAACAGGCCTGGTTGCCTAAAGGATTGATGCGTTCAGCTCCAGCCTTCACAGCACAGCAATGCAGACTATCAGAAACCATCCCCAAGGCAGTGTCTTCAGGTGAGTGCAGTCCTGCGCAGCTTGGGAAGAGCCATGCCCAGGATGACTGGGTCTCTCCAAACAAGAGAGAGAAGGCTGCAGGGACAGCTAGGGAATGGGTGCCTGAGAGGGCACATCTGCACAGAGAAGTAGACCAGGGTGCAGTGGCTCTGTGTTGAGGGCAGTCTGTCCAGGCGGCTCTCTGGGCCTCCCAGCCAGGTTCCCCCACTTTGTCTCCTGTACCCCAACACTCCAGGTCTCCCTCTCTCCACGTCTCCCGGAGGACTTGTGGACTCAGGTGCCAGTGTTGCATTTGCTTAGACTGGGCTATAAGGGCTACTCTGAATCTCCTCCCTATGCACTCCTGATTGGGGGATGGGCAGGCAGAGACAGCAGGAGCCTGGAGGGTTCCTAGAACCTGGTTAGCCCAGCCTGGGGCATTGAGAAGAGAGGATATCTATATGGGATAGCCCTGGATATCTCCCTTACAGGTGCAGACACTGAGGCCAGAGAAGAGCCACGGTCAAGGGCTCTGGGCACAGGGGAAGCTAGATCTCATGTTTAAACACCTGAAGTTAACTTAAGCCCTTTCTTCAACCTCACGGCTCACCCAAACTGGCTTCAAGTCCTGGCCATTCTACTCCTAAAATCTACAATCCATCACCTTCTTTCTGACCCCCGAGCCACCTCTTCAACCCAGGTCACCAACTTCTCTCCCCAGTAAATGGACTCCCTGCTTCCACAGCTGCCTTCTCTGACCGTCCTCTACACTGCACCTGGGTGAGCTCTCTGAAACAATCTAGTTGTGAGCTTCCCCAGCTTCAAACCCTCAGGCCCTCCCCAAGCCCTCAGGATGAAGTCCAAATGTGTGACATACAAGGCTATGTGTCATCTGATCCCTGCCTACCTCTCTACCTCAGTTTTGTCAAGCCCACATAGCTTTGTGAGGCTGACCTGGTGGCAGTTCCTCCAAGCCCCCAGGCTCACTCAAGCCCCCACGTTGTTGCATTTACTGTGTCCTCAGCTTGGATCCCTTCCTTTACTTGCCTGCCATGCAAACCCTCCTACCTACCTGCCCAGGAAATCTTCCTAGCCCTCAGCCTCTTCGTGGCATTCCCATAGCCCCTGTGAGAGGTCATCCAAAGCACTCAGCACACAGCATGGATATGTCTCCCCATGCTTCTTCCTCCCACCCAAGAATTCACTGATGGGGGGACTACTGCTTTCCCTCACTCTGGCACAGGACCTGACACAAGAATGTCTAGTAAACAATGACTGAACAGGTGAATGCAGGTCACAATTGTGGACACAGCAGCCTTGGGGATTGTACTTGACCCTGAGAAGAGAGGCAGGCATTGGGTCAGTAGATGCCTGGGCCTGGGAAGCACAGTTGACCCTCCTCTGGGCCTTGGCATTACAGACATCGGGGTGAGGTAGGCTCTGGTGGGAGGGATTGGGACTATGATACTGCAGTGCTGCAACATGACTTCCCTGGCTGTCTCCCCATGTCTCCCTGCTCACACAGTCTACTCAGATCTGGCCCCAGGGTTCCCAGAAAAGCCACTGGCCCCCCACTTCCACTCCAAGTTTGGTTTTTGAGGGTCTGAATTTGGATCAGTGTTGGGTTTTTTTCTGAGTCTTTGCAGCCTTCTCTATCTGAAGAATAAGTGTGTTTCCGAAGGAGGCCCATCTAGAACAGAAAGATTTGGGGACACCAAATGGTTCTGGGTCTGCAGGATGGAGAGTACTCAGGCTCAGTAGGAGAAGCAGCTGGACACCCATAGGGGAAAATCTCTCTCTCGTCTTCTCACTCACCAAATGTGTGGCATACAAGGGTCGGTGTCATCCTTCCCCTCCCTTCACCCCCTCCCCCACACCCATGAAGAATGTCATTAAGGGAGAGAATGTAAAAATGAATGGACAAAAGTATCTTGACCTTAATCTTCCATTTTTCTGTTTTTTACTGTAAAGGAGTTCACGGACATTCTGGTTCCTTTGAGCCTTGTCCATGAACCTCTGCCATGGGTCCATTCTAGATGTGCTGACAAAGCTGACTTCCAGGCCTGAAATGCTGAGAGTGCCTTCCAGGCCTGAAATGCTGAGAGGACCCAAGTTCACCAAAGAAAAAGCCTTGTGGTCAAAACAGTGGGCCCAAAAGCCAGATGGAGGGGTGTGAATCCTGCCTCTTCACTAGCTGTGTAATCTCAGGCAAGTTACTTAACCTCCTCCAGCTTCTGTGTTCGTCTGGAACATGGCAATATGAAAACATACACCACATAATGTTGTATGAGAATGAAATAATGCTCTAAATATAAAGCACTTAGAACAACATCTGGTGATAGTTGGTCTTCATTGAATGACAGCACTTGTCATTATAGCTTGTGGGGGCCTATTTCCTCCCAGATGACACAGTCTCCAGGGCAACTTCTCTGGAGTTTTCCTCCATGGAGGTGGGGGAAGGAGAAGGTAAGAGTCTGAGCAGTCATCCCTAACATAGTAATCTCTGTAAGAGGACAGAAGCTGGGTAGTTGTATGTTTTAGCAACGGGCTGTTCACAGTCGGGAGAACTCTACTTTGTAGCATACACCAATTTTGACGGTGTGAATACTCCCACCATGCCCTATATCAACTGGCTTATGAAATTTCTGAGAAATTAACAAGTATAACGCTGGACCTGGGACTCTCAGCTGACCTGTAGCAAGTACAGAAAAACCTGCCTTGGCATAGAGAGACCCAGAAAAAATGAAGAAGGGAGTCACCTTGTCTTGGCAATAAACTGGGCCTTTTCTAGACTAAGCAATGTTTCTCAAAGTGTGGTCCATGGACCATCCGCCATGTTCGGTATTTGTAAAAATTTCCTGGGCCTCGCTCTGGATCTATTAAAGCAGAATTGTTTGAATGGACCCAGGAATCACTTTTAAAGAAACTGCACAGGTGATTCTGAGGTTTGAGAACAGCTAGGTTAGGGACTCCTGAGTTCTCCAAGAAGTCAGAAGGGGCCACAAGGCAGATGTGAATTCTACAAAATCTTCTCGTACCATGGTCCGTTATTCACACTGAAGGATGAGAAACAGGCCCCGAGACAGACTTGAGTAAGCAGGAAAAGTGCCTCGACAGGCCTAGTGAGGTGGTTCTAGATGAGTGAAGTGACCATGGGCTAGTTACCTCCATTCTCTCTCTGGTCCAACAGTGTTTAGGGCAAACTTTGAGATCAGCATGGGAAGGCCTTGCCTGGCACAGAGCCCAGTTCTCTGTGGCAACTTTGCTGGGCTTCTGGGTGAAGAAGGGCCTGTAGTAAAGGTGGGAGCATGGGAGTTTCTGTTCTTGGAGGAAGGTGAGCACACCCCTGAACCGACCCACCCGTGGCTCCAGACTGTGTGTTGGCCCTGCTCAGCATCCTAGACTCTATGGCTCTAACAACTTAAATAATTTTTATTACAAAAGGAAGAAAAGACCAAAACATCCCCAAAATTCTCCCATGGGCTTCCCCCTCCGAGCCAATAAATAAGGTGGGGGAGACTGACCGGAGAGGGGGGTGAGGGTCATGGTTCAGCAGAACAGGGAGCGTAGCCTGGGCAGGGGCAGAAGGACATCCAGCCCGCTCCCCTGGTCCTGGGCACTATGATCACATTGGCTGGAACAAGGAACTCTGCTCACTGACAGCAACAGTCTCTGTCCCGAGGAGTGTGGCCAGGGAGGAAGGTCATGCCTCAGGATGGCCAGACTGGCTGCCCCACCCTGCGGCCTTCTCAGTTCTGGGCAGCAGGTGTTGAGTCCAGCCAGCTCCCTGCTGGCTCCCAGGGAATCTAGCAGCATCGACTGAGGTGCAAGCCCACCTACGAGGGGCCTCAGACAGATGGAATGGGCCCTCCCCATTGGGGGAGGCAGGTATGAAAAATCGAAGTGAGAGCTGGCCAGGTGGGGGAATCCACTGTGCCAGCCTCAAGAGGTCTCTAGAATAGAAAGATAGACCACTCCCTCCCAACCAGCTTAGCTTGTAGCTCTGTCCCTACATCGAGGTGGGGTGGTCAACACTGGCATTGCCCAGTCAAGTCTCCATGGTGTGTCTGGGAAAGAGGAGATGGTGGGAACCAGTGCCCCCCACTCGGGTCCCTTTCAGGGCCAGTGTCCTCTCGGCGGGAAGGCCTTTGGACCGCGTTAGGCAGCTGCAGGAGGGCAGTGAAGGGGTCTTCTCAGCTCCCTGGCCCAGCCATGCCCAGCGAGTGGAAGCTGCCCTCTTCCAACAAGAGCCGCCCCAGGCGGTAGAGCAGCTGGGGGTACCAGTGCACACCCTCCCCCGGGGTCCAGCTGCCCCACGCCAAGCTGGGAAACAGTCGCAGGGGCCAGAAGGCCAACTGAGCCAGACGGTGGTCAGCCACGGCCGCGAAGCAGGAGGCCACCACATCCTCCACCACCAGCGTCCCATGCCTTGTTAGTGGGGCATAGGCTCCCAGGGCCACGTGTGTGGAGACGGCTGCCACTCGGGCAGGTTGCAGGCCCGGCACCCCGGCCACCAGCACGTACTGGCCAGGCTGCACTTGGCTGGCAAATGTGGCCCGGAAGTGGGCCGCTGGTTCTGTGTGATTATTGGCGGTGAAGAGCAGGTGGGCAGGCGTGAGTGCCAGGCGGCGCGGGGGGTCCTGGGTCTCGATGACCCGGAAGGCCCTCAGCCTGTCTGGCTCGCGATCCAGGAAAATGAGCACGTCACTGAAGGTGGGGTTCCCATCCTCCCCCATGGCCAGCACCCGGTCTCCGGGTCTCACAGCTGACAAGGCCACACGTGCCCCGCTCTCTAGGCGCACCTGGGCTCCAGCAGGAAAGCAGCCACCTGTCTTGGCCGCAGCAGAGTGCTCTGTGGGAAGAAGGGACATGAAGGTGTTACTGCTGTGTCACAGCACCCCTCCCCAGAGCTCCTCTCGCTCCCAAAGAGCCCCCCCCCCCATCACCATATTCTGGCTCTGCTCCCCCCTTCCCGTGCAGCCTTGAATACACCCCAACCCACGATGTGATCTGTCCTCCTCCCCCGTCTAATCCTTTGCCAGTGAGAGGAGCATATTGTGGCTCCAAGACCCATGAGTGAGAAAGAAAGGACCCTGCTGAAGCCCCGGCCAAGCCCCTGTCTGCTCGCTGTGAAGCAATGTTGTAGAGCATCAGAGAGGTCAGGGGTGAACTGAGCCAGGTGGTGGTCAGCTGTGACTTGAAACTCGAAAGCTACAGTCTCGTGGAGAAGGCACTTAGCTCCTCTGGGGTCTGGATGTCCTGTCATTTCTCACTCCTTGCTCAGACACTCCCCAAAAATTGCACTCTCAGGCTGACACCCCGAGTTCTGTCCCAGAGCTGGCCCTTGGAGTCCAGATAGAAGCGAGAGGAGGGCCAGCCGTGGGCAGCTATAGACTTCTGGGGAGCCTCAGAGTGAGTGGTCAGGCCAGGGCGTGACTCAGTGGCAAGGGTAAAGTCACCATCTTCAGTTCATGTGCTGGGTCCTTGTGCGGGGACAGGACACGGTGGCATTGGTGGGCGGGATGGTGAGCAGTGTTGTGGGTGGGAATAATGATGGAAGTGGCCACTCGGGGAGCTGGTGTCGGGCCAGTGTTCGCAGGTGAAGGGTGGACGTGACTTGAAGTAGATACAATTGGCAGGAAAGTGCTGGAGGGGAGGATGGGGGTGGGTCACCACAGTGTGCCCAGGTGGGTTCGGGAATAGTAAGCAGTGGGTCTGGTCTCATGTGTCAGGTCTTCGGGTGTGACTGCTACGTGGTGCCAGCATGGAGGGCTGTGCCCGAAGCCAGGTGGAGCCAGACTGGCAGTCACACGGGAACCATCTGAAGCATCCGTGATCAGGTTCAGTGTAGGTGACAGGGATGCTGACAAGATCTGAGGGAGGGGCAAGGCCCCAATGCCTGCCCATTCGGATCAACAAGGCGGCCAATCTGGGAAAATCCATTTTATTGAGTCCACTGTTTATTCTGCCCCTCGTGGCTGGCTTTGCCCCAAACTGTCCAGCTTCAGGGCCCTGAGGGAGAGGTTGGGGATGCCTGCACCCCCTGGAGGAGCATACAAAGTGCCCTAAAGGGCCTGACCTGCAGCAGGGTTGTGGGTTCTGAGTCTCTGGGCTCCCGGCTCCTGGTGAGGCATGCTGGTGTCTGGGCATAAGCTGGCCCTTGGCCCCTGGCCCCACCGCCCGCCTCCATTCTGAGTCATCTGAGCGGGAAAGCCATCTCTGTCCCAGCCTGGCTTCCTCCATCTGTCCAGCTTGCTCTGTCTTGCACCTCCTGCTGCAGGCTCTGGACTGTGGACCGCGAGGTCGGCCCCCAGCAGTGCTGGGACAGGGCCCTGTCTCCCTAGGCTCCTGCCATGACACTACCAGGCAGGGGGTGAGCAGGTGGTCACAAGCAGCAGTGGGGAGCGAGGCGGACGTCCTCTTCCCTGGGGTCCCCGCCTCCATCCCCTGGCGGGCCTCTTCACCTTCTGGGCAGCAGTGAGCCCTGTGCCTGCCCATGCCCTGCGGCCCCGGCCCCGGGCCCAGCCCCCAGGCAGCGGCTCACCGGACTTGACGGAGCAGTGCACGTGGGCCTTGGACTCATAATACACCCAGTCGAAGCCGGCCTCCACTGCCAAGCGCGCCAGCAGTCCATACTTATTGCGGTCGCGGTCCGAAGTGGTAATGTCCACCGCGCGGCCCTCGTAGTGCAGCGACTCCTCAGAGTGGTGACCGTCCTCATCCCAGCCTTCAGTCACCCTCAGCTTCACGCCGGGCCACTGGTTCATCACGGAGATGGCCAGCGAGTTCAGGCGGTCCTTGCAGCGCTAGGAGAGGAAAGCCAGCAGAGTTAGGGGGAGATGCCGGCCTGCATGCGGGTGGAGGCGTGGCCCCGCCCCCGGCCTCTCCCAGAGCATCCGCTGGAGTTAGGAAACCAGGGAGGTTGTTCTGTCCCTCTCTTTTAGGAACAGAGAGCCCTAACTTGCTTCTTTCCCTTCTAGCGTCTGGCTGCTCCAGGGACCTGGACCGCACGGTGGCGCCACAAATCTGGAGGGCGCGTTGGGAGGTGCACCCTTGGGGCGACCTCCTCTGATAAGTGGCCCCTCCCTCCCACGCTCTTTCCCCTCAGATCGGGGTACCGATCCCTCCACAGACCCGGCTACACTTTTCCCGCGCCCAGTCCCTCTGTCCCACCAAGGCACCTGAAGGCCAGAAACCACCCTCTGCCGGCAGGGTTGGGGTGGTAGCGGAGCCGACTGCCTGCGGCTGGCCTGCTAGGCGTGCAAGGCCGGAGGTGCCCAGTAGGTGTCACCGTAGCCTCAGGGCTGAGGCCCCCCGACTCGGTCTGGAGGCGCGGCAGGTGCAGAGCGCCCCAGCAACGTGGGGGCGTGTTGGGAGGGGAATCCCGGGCCGCCTGGATCTCTCCAGCGCCACAGAGTATTCCTGCTGGGACTTAAGATCCAAAAGTGACCCACACCCAATCCGAGGATGCAGAAGCCTGGAAACCAGAAGCCTGTGGAAATGCTAGCGCCCAGCTGGGCCAGATGGAGGGCGACCCGGAGCGTCCTCCGCAGCAAGGGGCGCACGCAAGGCTGATAATCCCAGGCAAGGTTCTCCCTCAGTCCAGAACCTTCAGCACCTCTGCGCCGCCCCTATCAGGGAAAGGGCTGGAGAAACCGAGCCTCTGATCTCAGCGAGCCGGCTCCACGCTCTGTCTCACACGGGGTGGGAGTAGAGCCGCGCCTTGCCGGAAGGAGAGAGATCGACGGTCTGTGATGACTCCCCGCGTGCCTGCAGCCCAAAGGACCCTGCAGTTGGCTGGGGGGAGGGGACTGCGGGAGAGCCGACCCTTTCACAGTCCGTGACTCGGGTGCGAGGCGCCGCCAAATGTGGACAGCCCATGTCTCAACCTACCCCCATCCCGCACAAAGGGGGCCCCACAGACCCTTGGACTCCGCCTCCCAGGAGCCAACAGCGGCTACAGCCCAAGGCCTGGCCGTCCTCTGGGCGAGCAGCCTAGCTGGGGAGCACACTGCCCAGGAAGGGAGCTCGGTGTGCTCCTTGCCTCCAGGCTTCCAGCCGCCCCCCCCCCCCCTCCAGCTAAGTCGGCCCCGTGGGCCCCTGCTCCCCGCCCCTCTCCCCCTCCCCCGGGTCCAGAGCTGGGGAGCGCTGTCAATGATTGCCCAGCCCGTGGCCCGGATCCTTATCTGCATTCCTCGGCGCCCGGCCCGGCCCGGCCACCAGCCAACCTTCGGCCCCGACACCGGCCGGCCAGCCCCGGCGCCAGGGCGCAGGCTGAGGGCTGTGGTGGAGCTGTTCTTCCCAAAGCACCTAGGGAGCAGACTGCCTGCATGCGGGGGAAGCCCCGGGAGACCACCGAGGAAGGGGACGTAGGTTTCTGATCCCTTGGGACCCCAGATGCAGGGAAGAAAGTCTGCTCCCCAGTGCCTGGGTTGAGCGGGTCCTGTTCGGAGCTTGCAGAAACTAGCTAGCGTTAGTTCTGCTCCCTCCCTCTCCCGGCATCCTAGCTCTTCTCTTTCAACACTCCCCGTCCCTGCCACCAAGCCCAGGGGTCCCCCAAGTCCGGTCCCAGAGCCCGAAGTTCTCGGCACCCCACCCTTAACCGCAGCGGCGCGGCTCAGCTCTCCGGGACAGACACGTGGGCTCGCCGGGCAAGTTCCCTTTCCCACCTCCGCCTCCCGGCTCAGCTCTTCCCGGCTGTCCCTAACCCCAGACCCGGGAGGGGGGGTGGGGTGGGGTGGGGAACGCTGCTCCAGAGAGGGCAGCGCAGCGAACCAAGAGCGCGCGGGGAGGAACGGCCCTCTGCGCCCGCAGCTTCTTCGCCCTCAGGGGTGCCGAATGGAGAGGGGCGCAGCGGTGCGGAAGGTTAGGCCAGGAGGGACTGCGTGGGTCCCGAAGGCGCGGGAGGCGGCCGGGTCGAGGTACCTCCGGGTGCCGAGTCTGAGCTCAGCTGCCAGCGCTCTGGGGCAGTGGGGCTGCCGCCACCAGGCTCGGCCGTGGCGCTTGGCAGTGGGGCGCTCTTCTCCCACCTCCGGCGGGTCCGCGGGTGTCCGCACTGCCGCCGGGACCCCTGGCCGGCCCATCTTGGGCAGCAGGCGGCTGGGCTTGGCGAGAGGGGCAGGTGCCAGGGGGCGTGCCAGCCAGTCGAGAAAAGGTGCCAGGGGGGCGGGGAGGGCCGGGCAGGTGGCGGCGCTTCAGCGGCGGCGCCCTGCGAGGGCGGGTCGCGCTCACCTGGGTCATGAGGCGGTCGGCGCCCGTGTTCTCCTCGTCCTTGAAGATGATGTCGGGATTGTAGTTGGGGGTGAGCTCCTTGAAGCGCTCCGAGCTGCGCGCGATCTTGCCTTCATAGCGCCCGCTGGCGCCCAGCGTCTTCTCCGGCACGTTGGGGCTGAACTGCTTGTAGGCGAGCGGCACGAGCTTGCGCGGCGGCCGCCTCCGGCTGCCCACCACCCGGCCCGGCCCGCAGCCCCGCGCCGCCGGCACCAGCAGCAGCAGCAGGAGCAGGCAGAACCGCAGTCGGGGCCGGAGCCGGGCGGGAGACATGGCAGGGGAGCCCGGGCGAGGGGCGGGCGAGGGCGCCTGGTGGGCTGGTGGGTGGGCGAGTCGACGGGCGCGCTGCGGGGGCTCAGGCGTCCGGCTGGCTCCGGGGGGCTCCAGGTGGGGGCGCCATGGGCTGCGCGGCGCGGCGCAGGGCCGGCGGGACTCAGGTGCGGGGCGGGGGCCCGGGGCCCTGGCTGGTGGCGGCGCGCTGTCCCCCTCGGCGCCTCGACTCTGAGCTGCCCGGCTCGCCGGCCGCCAATAAATAGGCCGGCCCGTTTGTTTTGGCAACGCGGCGGCGGCGGGGGGCGGCGGGCGGCGGGGCTGCGGGCCGCCGGGCTGGGCTGGGCTGGCCGGGCCGGCGGGCTGGCGGGCCCCGCGGTTAGCACCCCGGCCCGGCGGTCAGGCGGCTCTGGCGGAGCGGGAGCTGCTGCCGTCTGCGGCGCAGCTCGGGGCCGAGTGAGAGGGGAAATGGAAGAGATCCGGGCTCGGGCCCCGCGCAGACCGCACCCTACCCATGTCCCTGCCTCCTGTGCGCTCGACAGCGAACCTGCAGCAAGGGCGGCACAGCCTCCTCCCCCTCGGGCGGGCGGCCCCGGCACCAGCCAGCCCTCGTCCCGCTCGCTCCTCCGCCGCGTCCGCCCGCCCGCTGCCCTCGGCGCCCCCTGCACTGCCTGAGTTCGCCCTCCCCGCCCGGACGCGCCCCACCCCGCCTGGGCCTCGCCTCTGGGCTCCCCGCGGCTCCGGGGTGCCCCGCCAGGCGCAAACCTCCCGGACAGGAGCTGCCACCCCCACAGAGACCGCAACCCACGGCGCGGCCGGACGCGAGGGGCGGGGGGCAGTGGCCGGACCGCACGGCCGCCTACGGTGTCCCCTGCGGGGAAGTAAAGCCAGAAGACGGGAGGCCGCCCCTAACCTGGTGCCCCACCCTGGCCCGGGAGACGCGCCCTCTCAGCGTGGTGGACTGAATTCTGTATCAACCCGGTGCACATCCCACGGCCACCGGGTGTGAAGCTGGGAGTGGGGCACCCAGCCTCATGAAGAGTCAAATCGGGCTTTTTGGTGGGTTTTGCTGTTTCTTTTGAGTTGGAAACACTATTAAAAAAGAGCAAAATGAAGTTACAAAGGGATGGGCCAAGGTGTGGAGAAGAGCAGCTAAATGATGACATCAGCTGGAGGAACTGACCACGTTAAAGACCCGGCAGCGCTGGTCTGGGGTTGGGGGGGGGGGGGGCAGGGGCTTGCTGAGAACCGCAACAACGACTCACAGCTGCTGGCGTGCAAGGGCTGCTACACAATTCCTCTGTTAATTCTGCTTTACAAATTCAAAACCATAGAGAATACGTAGAGGCAGCTAGAGAAGTAAACACGGACGGTGTGTTTATTTTGATATGCCACTCAGGAAAGCTGAATGAATTAGGATTTATTCTGCTAAAACCAGAAAGGGCAAGGATGTTGAAAACAAATGCCGCCATCACAACAAATTATGTGATTTGGTCGCAGTATAGTCTACCAATTCAATAGAGATAGAAATAAAAGAATGAGAAATAGAAAGATTTAAACATTTTTTTCATTCCAAGAATACTGACCCAGTTAAGTACCACTTTGTTGATTCTTACGTGCCTGGTACATGGGAGCTCTTCCATATGATTATACTAAGTATGCTACTTGCATTATCTAATTCAAACTCACAACCTCAGTTGAGCTCTTATTCCCGTTTTACAAATGGAGATTTTGAAGTTCAGAGAAGATAAACAACTAGCTTCCGGCTGGGGAGCAGAGAGAAAATTCAAATCCTCTACCCTCTACGGGGGTCTGACCCCAGAGCCCCAGCTCTCACCTATGCATCGGTTCCTTGGCCCTCTTTCCTGGGTTTTGAGCTGTGGTGGCTTTTCACAGATGTCCTCACGTTTTCTCTGGATGGATTTTGTGAACATAAGTTCGGAATTAGATGGGGACCTATGATAGTGCTTAATCCAAGCACTTCGTTTCCAGAAAAGGCAACTGAGGCCCACAGAAGGGAAGTTAGGATGATGCCACCAGGAGGAGAGTGTGGCATGTCACTTGGAAACACAGTGCATTGTTTCTTTTTTCCTCCCCGCCCCCCTACCATCCTGCCCCCCATGTTCTCCACTTTGGGTCTCTTCCTTCCTCAGTATTTGAATTCTATGTCTCCCAGTCACAGGTCTCTCCAACATCGTTTCTTTTCCTTGAGCTCTCAAAGAACTTCAAGGTACCTTTTCCAGGGTTCAAAAACTATTCCGGCACTATTCCCCACCGGCCTCCCTCTCTACTGCTCAGATTTCTGGAGCAGACCAGGTCAGTGCCTCTCCCAATCCAGACAAACGGGGGAGGGGAGGGCTCTTCTTAGGGAGCTCAAAAGAAGATAATCCCATAGGTTCCCAGGGTCATCTATTGCAGTGTGTTATAATAATCTTCTAGAGAAGTTTTGCCTTAATTTCAGTCTTTCTTCCTCCCTCTCTAATGCAAATTCGACTGCTTTCCTCTTCTTCTGGTCTTAGAAATTAGGGTAATTATCCTGCTTATTATCCCATGTGCACAGTCCTGAAGAGTTCTTTAAATTCACTTTCAATCTTCTTTTCTCCGAGTAAAAGACAATTTAAGATTATTTTAGGGGCTCTAACTTGTAACCATTTATTAACGTTGCCATTCTTTCATTTCTCTTCTTAAACTGTGATCCCGTTGAATGCAAATCTCTGGTAAAGATCTGATCCGTGTCAAATCAGCATTAGAGCAGCGCTAAGACCGCTTGGCATCAGGGGTGGTCCGACAGCAGTGTGACCTCGTTGGTTTAGAGAGCGCTCCACCAAGTCTAGCCCCTCCTGGGCCTGGCTAACTTTGGAGCAGTGATCAGGGTGTGTTCTGGGAGAAGAACATAACACTTATGAAGTCTCTCCTCTATAACAGGTACTTTAAGCACTTAGTACAATCTTCACAATAACACTCTGTACACAGCAATTACTATTCTCATTTTACAAATCTACAACTCCAAGGCTGTACGAGTACAGTAACTTGCCTGTGGTCCCCCAGTCAAGATTTGAACTCTGGAGCTTTTTCATTCCAAACGTATACTTTTTTTTTCCCCCTCAGGACACCTGATGGTTCAAGATCTGAATCTCAAATTTAGATCTGCGTGAGTCCAGTCTCGTTCAGTGCAGGAAGGGGGAGAAGAGGGCAGAACTGGAAGCATCATAATTTCCAGGGCAGTGACCCTGGAGCATTTTGAATCCAAATTGGGGCCTGAAACCTTGGGTCATTTCTTGCCTGCCTATATTCTTAGTTGTTCAGTAGCTGTAGGGTAGATTTTGAGCTGGGCTAATCCATTAGACCTATCAAACAAAGCCTAGTTCTTTTTTCTAGTCACTTCCAGGCTCCTGCTGGCAGTAAACCTGGAGAACTGAGGTGTGCCACTCTGGGGGCACCAATGGCCTGGAGTTTGAGTAGCAGTGATAGAGTCTGATTGGTGGTGGGGGGGGGGGGCACCTGACATCTGAGTCCTGGGCCTCTTGGTAAAATCACTTTTCTTCTCCCACCTCTAGACCCCTTCTACCCTCAATCATCTCTATTTTGAAGAGAACAAAGTAAGATCTATTTCTTTGGATAATATGATTCAGCTTTTGCACACTAGAGTAAACGTTGGAAAAATAGGTGGAAAGGAAATGGGGGGAAGAAAATATACCATAGAACCTGATCATTAAATATCTGTTTATTAGACTACTATGTTAGTATATTTACTCAATCTTGATTTGAACACTACATAGTTCAAATAAAATGTACTTATAGTCATATGTGTGTGCATGTGTATACAGATATGTGTATATCTACAGACAAATACATGCATACATACTGTGCTGGTCCATACTTCTGTAATCAACTAATCTTTTTTCTCTTTATCCTGCCACTTGGCCAGATCAGTCCTGCTCTAAATCCATGGGTGCTGAGCCACAACCAGACAGGTTGTTGGAATGCAGTTAGCCAAATATCTTCCAATGACTCGGAGCACAGCAGCCTTGGCTCATAGAAAGAGCTCTAGGCCTGGAGTTGTCAGATCTATGCCTGAACATGGTCTTTGATACCTTCTACCTTTGTGGCCTTGGGCAAGTCACTTGACTTCTCTAAATTTTAGTTTTCTCATCTATAAGGCGAAAATATTATCACTTACCTCGTAGGGTTGTTGCGAGGGTTAAAAATATAAGCTGTGAAGTACAAAGCTTATGTGTAATTTGTTTTTTATCCTCCACTGGGCTCACTAGCAGCAGTGGTTCTATGATTCCTATCACCTGTCTCGGGGGAATAATATACAACAGGTTGCTCATACATGTGTGCCCCAAGACAGTAGTGGGATTAGGAGGATCCTTTCTATTAGTGAGCATCTATCTTGTGAACAGTAGTGTGATAGGTGCGTAAGGATAGAGAATACAAACAGAAAGTAAAAAAACACAGTTGTTGTCCTCAAGAAATTCACTATTTAACCTTAAAAATAAATCATGAAAATAAAAGACAGTTGCGAAGCTGTGAATGCCATTTATGAGTGAGTACAGAATAATGCATGAATTCTGTAGATCATGTAGATAATTCTGTAGAATTCTGTAGAATCATGTAGATAAGATGAACTTGGCCTAGAAGGATACGGAATTAAGAAGAGATTAGCCTGGGATCTTTCTTCCCATTGAATTGGTCCCACTAGTTGTCCAAGTTACTTAATTGTTGAAATATTTTCCATCATCTTTAGATTTTTTTTAAGTTTATTGGTTTACCTTCAGAGGGAAAGGGGGAGGGGCAGAGAGAGAGGAAGAGAGAGAGAAAATCCCAAGTAGTCTCCGGACAGTCAGCGCAGAGCCCAACATGGGGCTCAAACTCATGAACCTGGAGATCTTGACCTGGGCCCAAATCAAGAGTTGGACAATTAACTGACTAAGCCACCAAGATGCCCCCATCTTTAGGTCATTTTGACATCCGTTTCATACGTGCTTCAATTCCATCTGATGATGGGGTTAGACCTCTTGGAAGAAATCAGTTTTGAAGGAGGGAAAGGAATGCCTGAAAAGAATGAAGGGGATTCTCAGTGACGGGCAGTGGCCCAAGCAACGATGATGGTGCCACTGATAATGAAAACCCAACCTGGATGATCTAGTAAAGGGGGAAACCCTGGTGTTATCTGATGTAACCTTCACAAAAGCCTTATGAAATTGACACCATTATTTTCACTTTATGGATGAGGAACTGAGGTTCAGAGCTTGTAAGTGAGGGAGTTGGAGTTGGAATCCAGGCCATTTTGACTCCATAATGACCCCATTTCTTTGTAAGTGATTCCTAGGGCAAGCGTGCTGGGTTGTTGACCTCTGTTCAGGTCACTCATTTTCTCTCCAAATCTAGGGGACTCTTGTTACTTTCATCTTGGATTTTTAAGACCTCATACTCTTTAATTTACCATTTCCCCAGCTGATTGCAATAATTCTCACTTCTGTTGATTTTTGAGAGAGAGAGAGAGAGAGAGAGAGAGAGAGTCCCAAGCAGGCTCCACACTCAGCACAGAGCCTGACACAGGGCTCGATCCCATGAGATCATGACCTGAGCCAAAATCAAGAGTCGGATGCTCAACTGACTGAGCCACCTAGGTGCCTCTCTACTGTTGATTTTTTAATTCTTAATTTATTTTTTTAAAGTAGGCTCTATGCTCAATGTGGGGGTTGAACTCACAATCCCAGGATCAAGAGTCTCACACTCCACCAACTGAGACAGCCAGATTTCCCTCTACTGTTGATTTTTTTAAGAGGTTAGCAACTCCACCAAATTTGGCCCATATTCAGAAATGGAAGCAGGCTGTCTTTCAAGCCTCAGATTAGTCCAGAACACATTTGGAGATCCAATTAGAGCCACTCAAATGCTTTGAAAGCTGGCTATTGATTAGAAATGGGAATGTCAAGTTACCTTTGCCCTAACAATAAGCTCATTACGAGGCACTTCAGAGAGATTCAGGCATTAAAGACCTTGTTTTGATGACTTTGAAAAGGTAGGAAAAAGTAGCCAGGTTGTTACATAGAAGAGTTTTTGCCCTCAAATCAGAAACTAAAGATTGTGGGAAACTCTTATAGACAAAAAGACATATATACAAATATATTTTTTGTGTATGGTTAGTAACATGTTTACTAATACTAATGTGCTTTATTTCCACCCCAGCATCTCTATTAGGAAAGAAATTAGTTGCTTAAAGAGAGTCTTGGAAAATATTAGTTCAATGAATGGTCAGTAAAGGGGAGGGTACTAATCTTTAATACTCAAGCCATGCTCCTCAGCTTTCTGTAACAGGGTCTGGATTGGTCCACCCACACCCTCTCACCAGTCTCTCTTGGTACGTAAAGCATCCTAAGGATGCTGGGGATGTATAGCCAAAGAAAGCAAGAAGGTATCCTGTCCCTTACTTTTAATAACTTGTATTCTTAGTTTCTGCAAAATGACATCATTCCATTATGGTTCTAGCTAACAAAATGGCATTTAACCACCACTCTTGCCTTACTACTGGTTGCTGTAAACAAAAAATATTACAGTAACTTGTGTCTACAAATTTCTAAAATCACTTCAAGATACTGCCAGTGTGGAGGGTGTGTGTGTGTGTGTGTGTGTGTGTGTGTGTGTGTGTGTGATCCTCTTTCTTCATATATCCACTCACAAATATTTTTGAGCACCTATTAAGTGCCAAACACTGCACAAGATGCGTGGGATGTGACAGAACCCGAAAAACAAAAAAAAGATTCCTGCCCTGATGGAGCTTTAGTCTAGTGGGGAGGCATTAGGGAGACCAACAATTAAAGATAATGTAAAAATCAGGAAAATGCATAATGTGTTAGAAGGGGACCCGAAGCCCTATGAGCACAAACTGTAAAAAAGGGAAGGAAAGGATTGGGAGGGCAGCTACCTTGCGGGGAGGGTGTGAGGTTGGGAGGCAGGTTCTGGTAAGTGGGGCGGTGAGTGGAGATCTCATTGAGGTGTGACTTGAGCCAAGACCTGAAAGAGGTGAGGTCTTCAACCAAGAGGATATCTAGGGGAAGAACATTCTGGGCAGAGAAAAAGGCATAGAGCAAAGGCCTAATGTACTTGCATATTAAAGAAATAGCAAAGAGACAAGTGTGATGGAAGACGAAGCTGGGGAAAATGGAATAGGTTGGCTTTCTGCTTGCTGACCACGAGTATGATTTTCAAACTTTTTACAGAGCTCATAATGAAGATAATTTGCCCTTTAAAGAGATTTGTGTTTGACATGTAGATATGGACACAACATAGTCAAGTAAAAATAAAATCAGGGAACAAAACAGTATTTATACATAGGATTCTTTTAAACTTTTTAAAACAGACATAGGCATGGCTCTCGCTTTCTACTTTATACAGTTGGGAAAAAAATCTATCTTTTAACTATCATCTTGGGATTGCAGACTTCTTGAAAACAGAAGATATGTCTTCGTGGCCCTGTTGGTGGGGGTGCTGATGTGTAAGCTCTCAGTATGTACAGGATTTGAATTAATTCACGTTTAATTGTATTTGTTTCTTGTTGGATATGGGTTTTTCTGTTTCATTCCTGACACATTTCCTACAAACCTGTGCCTTTCTTTGAATTCCTTTGTGATGATCTGAAGCTTCCCTATTGGACTTCCCCATTTATAGTTCAAGTCTATGTACAGCACAAGGTTTAACCCACCAACCTGGCTCCTTACATCCCCCTTCCTGGTCAGAATTTTCTGGAGCTTCCATTAGGGATCTTTCTTGCCATTGAATTCTTCCCGCACTGGTTGTCCAAGTTACTCAACTGTCGAAATGTTTCCCATCATCTTCAGATCATTTTGACATCCATTTCATAACCTGCTTCAACTCCATTTGATGATGGCCGTTAAGGTGTTTTTAAGATTCTTATCCAGAAGCATACGTATGTCTTAGATTCTCACTCCCAAGAACTATTTTCCAGATGTCTTTCTGGTGGTAAAGTCAGCTTCCATCAAGTGGTTTCTGCTTCAAAATGGTTTTGGTGAGGGGCGCCTGGGTGGCTCAGTCGGTTGAGCATCCAACTTCGGCTCAGGTCATGATCTTGCGGTCTGTGAGTTTGAGCCCCGCGTCGAGCTCTGTGCTGACAACTCAGAGCCTGGAACCTGCCTCAGATTCTGTGTCTCCCTCTCTCTGCCCCTCCCCCACTCATGCTCTGTCTCTCTCTCTCTCTGTCAAAAATAAACCTTAAAAAATAATAAAAATAAAAAAAACCAAAATGGTTTTGGTGACTAACCCACAGGAGCCATGGCCATCCCTGAATTATCACATGGCACCATCGGTGAGAAACAGCAAATGCTCTCTGGGATTGCTTCACCCTCACCCTACGTGAGTAGATTAAATATAGTTTCATTTGGCACGGTTCTGTTTTCATTCTTCAAATCCTAAAAATGCACATACACTTTGACCGTTCAATAGTCCAAGGTGCTGGAGCTGGGGCCTCCCTGTACTTCACCTCCCTGGTGACACCTCTGTAACCAGGGTGGCTGTGACTCGTGCCCAGTGCACCCTGGGTGCATGACGGCCAAGTACGAACTCGCAGTTGGCCGTTTCTCCAGCCAGGTGCTCTAGTGTCTGCAAGAGGAACGTCCTCTGCCTTTTGCTGAATGTATCACTCTGCTAGTTTTCCCTTTAGCACAATCCAGACACTCTGTCTTCTTTTTGATTCCAAATGCCATTGTACGGGTTACCTGTTCCCTCTGTTCTACTCTTCTAATCGTGTAAATTATCCTGCCACACTGAACTGGTACTTATTAAAGACAGCAACGTGAAGGGCAACGTTTCTGAGTGGCAGAAAACCACTCAAGTTGGGGTATCAGTGTCACCTCCATACATCATCACACTATTACTATTTACATTGCTGTTATATCAAGTTACTAGTGAAACAGACATACTTGTTACCAATTCCTCTTGCCCCACCCGGGGCCTCCCTGGTCCTTCCATACACGACAAGGACCCACTGGTTTTGCTCTGTGCTCTGGTAGTGCCAGGCAGCAGTCATAAATGAAACTGGCAGTCTTTCCTCCTCATGTGGCAGCCGTCTTTTTGTCTTGAATATGGGATCTCTTTACCCCCTCCCAGGACCCCCAACAGTACTGCTCTTGACCCCTGACCCCAGACCCAGACCCTGTAGGGCTTCCCCCCCACCCTAGCTCCAACTCTGCTCACCACCCTGCTCACCCTTCAAGGCCTGGGTGGGAGGGGAAGAACAGGATGGAGGGCTAGTCAGGAGGATTACCCTTCTCCTACTCCATTCTCTCTTCTCCTGTCACCGATTTCTGACTGGCTGTCGATCCTATCAGGGGTCCATAAAGCGAGGAGGACTCTGGCCTGGGAGAGGGGGGTAGGGGTTAGGCAAACAGGCCAGGGAGGCAGTTGGTTGAAGTTTAACCACAATATTCTTGGTCTCTATTGTTTTGAGTGAGGCCCAATATTTCCACAGCAGGATTATAGGATCTGATTAACCATGTTAGACAACAATGCCGAGCTGGGATGGGCTTCCCCTTCCAGCTGCCAATATGAAAAAGTAAATATAACACCCAGATTTCAGAAGGGACTCACAGAAGCCCCCAAGCCCTACTCCCCAATTCTAACCCTGCTTCTGTTTTGGGCCCCCAAGTAAGGGGAGGAAGAGTGTGGTGCTGTATGCTCCTTTAACTCCTGGCCCTTGGCCCAGCAGGACAAGTAATCCTGGCACAATCTTCCCAGGTGAGTCAATGGCTGTGTGCTCCCCACACCCTGGAGTCCTTCCAGTGCCTCTTCCGGGTTCCCCTAAGCTGGCCCAGACTCTCAGGAACCCATGAGAGTTAGGTGCTGAGAGGCTAACAGCCATTCAAAGGTCCAGGAGTGTAGAAAGCACAGCAGAAGCTGCTGGGTTTCAGGATAGAGAAACTGAGGGCAGGTAGGAGTTAACAGCTTGGAAGAATGATCGAGCCTTTGCTGGAATGCTTTGGTGCCACCCGATGACTTCCCCTTGTGCCAGGGCAAAGTAACGTGACCCCAGAATTGAGGAGAAGCATAAGGGACCACCATAAAACAAAGTCTCAGGAGATGGAAAAGTATTCCTCCAAGGGTCTGGGATGAAAGACGGAGGATAGATGGGCTTCTAGGTCAAGTAGTGAAGGATTCCCAGGTCTCCTCACACACACACACACACACACACACACACACACACACACACACACAAGCTACCTCATACTCTCCCTGTCTGGAGGTTTCCCCACAGGATGGGATCTTCTGAGGCCCTGTCCGACAGAACAGGGGGGAAAAATAGAGCAATAAGGAACACACAGCAAGAATAACTGGTAGCAGTTTCCAGAAGGTCATGGCAGTTAGGGAAAGCTCTCCCTTCAAAGTGGGGCTCCCTTCCCTTCTGGCATTCCTCTCTGTAACTGAGTGCCCAGCATAACCCATTGCAATTCGGTGAGCCCACGCATTTGCTGATGTTGGTAACAAGAACTAGGAACCCAGGGTCGTGGGCTCTGAGTCTGGAGGCCTCCCATAGTAAGGTCACCTCTCCTTTTGAACAGTTTCTGCATCAGGGAAACTAGAATAGAGAAAATACTTCAGGACAGAGCTTAGAAAAGCATACATCCTGGGGCTCCTGGCTGGTTCAGTCCATAGAGAATGCAACTCTTCATCTTGGAGTTGTGAGTTCGAGCTCCACATTGGGTGTAGAAGTTTACTTGAAAAAAGAAAAGAGGGGAGGGAAAGGAAGGGAAGGGAAGGGAAGGGAAGGCAAGGCAAGGCAAGGCAAGGCAAGGCAACGCAACGCAACGCAACGCAACGCAACGCAAGGCAACGCAAGGCAAGGCAAGGCAAGGAAACATCCTGATCCTATCAAAACCCAGTTAACATCAAGTAGCACCCTTTGGTAATATAATACCACCACGGTGATATTTTCTGAGTTAGGGTTAAAAACTGACCCTGTTCTCAAAGAGTATAATCTAATGAAAGGATGAGAAAACAAAAAGCACATAGGAAATGTGTATATAACACAGATAGTATTAATAGCACAAATAGTGAGGGAGTAGGCAGAACTGATAACATGACTTTATCACATCATGAGGAAGGGTTATCAAGAGGATCTTAGGTTTCCCCTATACTCTTTGGAGCAAGTCTTCCTAGTTTTGTAAGTAGGAGAAAATGAAGGACAGAATGATTAGAGAGAAGGAGATGCCCCTAGTGACAATATCAAGAACAAGACTAAGTTGTTGCCTTTTCTGTTCTCCTTCCTCCTGCCATCTCAGTTGGGTACAGCTGGAAACCCATTCTCTGGAAACCCCAGAGAATGACACACGAGACTCCTGCTCATCTCCCAGCAGACCAGGGTGAGGGGAGGTAAGGGCCTGGGAAAATGGGAGTTTTCAATGAATAGGAAGGCAAGAAAAGGAGGCAAGAAATAGGAAGGCAAGAAATGTACCACCCGATAAGATTAAGAAGCAGTAGCACTGAGTATTCAGGAGAGTTGACCCTCATTCCTTCCCCCAAGTGTTCCCTGTAGGTGCACTGCATCAGACCTGTGGAAGGACCCTGGTCTGACGGGGACAGATTCTTTCCTGGGCCGGAGTGTAGGAACACAAGCCTCTCTCTTTGCTACCTTACACCCTAGGAATTCCAGGGCAAGTTCCTCGGGGTTCAGTAGGAACATGGAGACCAGAAGCTCCTTCCCTCCTTCCTTCTCAATCACTTTGCTAGCTTTTGGAAGCACTCCTTGATCTGGGAGACTGGCTGACCCATAGCAGAACAGAGAATGACCCCCATGGGATTTTTCTAGGAGGCGGCTGGGACTTTGCCTTAGAGGCTGCTGGGAAAGCCCTCAGTAAGGGCTAACTAAAGGAGATGCTGCCCAGCTGAAGTGCTGAGGGATGATTTCCCTTCTAGCAAAGAGCTTGCCTGTCCCAGCTGACTGTGGGGGGAGGGGAGCCAGCCAGCCCGGCCAAGTAGGTCTTGCAGCCTAGGTGGCGCTATTTCCCTATTTTTAGGTCAAGTTGCTGCAGGAACTTCCTCGAGGTCCCTAGTCCCGCTCCTGGTTTGCTGGCTTGCTCATGTAAACCACCTTATATTATTTTTTTTTCTAAAAATACTCCAAAGCAATTGAAAGAGTCCCTTCTCCCACCAGCCAGCCCTGGCCCCAGCCCCGGCCCCGGGGAGCGGGCGGGTAGGCGGGGAGGTGGGCCACTGCTTTATTAAACACAGGGAAAACTAATATTTACGGAATAAAATTTATGGAGCAGCCACGAGAATTCGACCCTTTTATGTGCATGTGGGGTGGGGGTTGGGCTGGGCTGGGGGCCTCGGGGAGGGGCCCAAGCCAGGGGGCAGGGCTGGAATACAGCCTGGCTAGGCCAATTTGTCCAGGCAGGGATTTCCCTGGTATTGCCCAGGGATTCTCAAACACCACCCCTCGTTCTGGGGGGCAAGAACTTCGGGGCAAGAATACCAGAAGCAGACCCTCTGGGAGCAATGTTTCTCTAAGGATATGTTCAGGCAATATCCCCATGGAGGCTGCCACCTTTGGGGTAGAGGGGGGCAGTGGCAGGGAGATCATTAGGCATACTCTTACTTAACCTTTTAAAAAAGTCATGCATTCTTTTGAGAACATGGAAAAGTTATGCTCTTAGAATTTTTCTTACAATTTTAGGGGGTTCACAAACCCCTGATTCCCCTCTGATTAAAAGTACATGCTCTTGAGACCATGGTCTTAGGGCAGAGGGATTATCCAGGGTGAAGAACCTTTATTTTCTCCCAGCTTGCTGGGGCAAATCTTCCCATTTTCCATGTGGTCTCATACCTTACAGATGCTGAAATATGGCTATCTAAATTATGCCAAAAAAATCCCTAAAGAACAAAGTGAGCCATCTGATAGATTGTTTTTACATAGTCCCCAATTTGCATCAGTGATAGTCACGACAGTGGGGCACTGTGATCTGGAGGTGAAGAGTTATCAACGGTGACTGGGAATGAGCCCCGGTGGAGCTCTCAGACTGGGCTAGTCAGTAAAAGCATGGCGGTCCTGAAGTCCTGAAAGGCTCCGGCTGTGAAGAGGTGATGGGAACTACAAGATCCTATTGAAAGGAAGCAGGGTCATAGGAGAAGGGCAGTTACAGTGGAAGATAGAAAAGGCCTAACACCCTTCCTGGAAAACGTTTTCTGTAATGTACATACGGATGCAGTGAAGAACTCAAAAGTCTGGGTTCAAATGCTGGCTGTTACTTATTAGCTGAATGACCTTTGATAAGTCACTTAATCACTTCAAGACTGTATTTCTTAATGGATTAACAGTATCTTCATCATACGATGCTATGAGGATTCAATGCCAGGTAGTTATTAGAGTACTTAGTATATATTAACTGCTCAGTAACTTTTAGCTGCCTATTATTATTGCTGTTCTTATTATAATTATTATTACTTTATCATTGCTTGGATTGTCCTCTTCCCCATGACTTGACATAAGGACAGAAACACCCATCCCAGACAGAGAAGACATGGGGATGAGGAGGCATTTGACCATCATAAGTAAATAAGCCCGAAAAGGCCCCCGTGGGTTCTGCCCCCTTTCCTTCCTCTACCTAACAGCTCCCAGTAAACATCGGGGTTCTACTTTCCTTCCTGTCTCTCCTAAATAATGTTTCAGATGGTCTTACCCATAGAGGAAAACCTAGCAGAAAAGGCCATGGGACTTTGCCAATCCTGGTCTGCTAAATCTTTCCAGATCTGTCCAAAGAGTGGACTTTTTAACTAAGATTCTTCCTATCTCATACAAATTTTGCCTTTTTTCCTGCTAAGCACTATTCATTCCCTAGGCCATTGTCCCAGAGAACTCTGTGGCCATTCCTGTTCCCTGCTGTCCTATCTTCTCGAGTTCTTCTAGTTACCATGTTATTTGAAGTGGCGTGAAGGACGGGAGAATAAAATTCCTTTCTCTCCCACTCCAGTGGGAAACTACCTCGGCCCTTGTGCTCGAAGCTCTTTATAATTTCAATCCCATATTGTGGTTTAGTCTGTTGTCTATGCCTTGGAAACAGACAAAAAAAAAAAAAAAAACCAAGGACAAAAAACAAAACAACACCCCATATGAAGTTGGGCAAAGGAGAACAGCAGCAATCTGTTCTGTCTGTGCCCACCACGGAAAGAGTTCTCAAGATCAAAGTTCCCAAATGGAGGCTTAGCATAGGCCACATGAGAGAAGCATGAGAAGAATCTGAAGGAGCAGATTGAGGGCCTAAACTTCATCTAGAGACAACAATGGGTGGAGCCCAGTAAAGTGAAATAGGTTGGTCATGTTACATAGAATAAGCAATCTCGAAAGCAAGGGGGTGTGAGTGCTTTTTATTCCATGCTTAAGAGAGAAGTGGGTCTCTGAGGAGCACCTGGGACTGGCTAGAGACTCTTAAGAAAGGTAGATAGGCTTCCTGAGCATGTTGAGCCTTTTTGCTGGCTTGCCCTATGTATCTAAAGTCCACGGTAGGACCCTGGGTCTGGAGAACCTCTAACAAAAGAGAGGAAGGTATGGGATTCTCAGAAGCTGGCTTCCACTTGGATAGGGAAGGCCAATGGCCAACAGGCTAGAGCCAAGATTCCCTTGGTCAACAGTACCCATGCCTTTCAACATGGACTTCAGTTATCTTGCCCCTACAGTGGGGCCTCAAACTATATAACTCTGTGTCAGAGATACTCCTGCCATGGGAGTGCCTTTTAGGCTGACATTAGGGCACTCTTCTCCAGGTCCATCCTCAGCAGTTGAGACAGTGACAGGTTAACTGAAGAGCCCCCTTAGCTTCTTCCTCTTGACCTTTGACAACTGAGGTCTCTTCACAGGGCCTGAAGGACCCTAGAAAGAAAAGGAATCCAAGTTAATAGAGGTTTCGAACAGTTCCACTTAGGTTAGGTTGCTCCCCTGACTCTGGGTGGGATGAGGGGCTGGCACAGGTGGTCTGAAGTCTGTGCTGGGCCGTGAATGTGACACAAGACCCTACGCAATGTGTGCATCCCTTCTCCTGCAGGGAACAACCTCATAGACTATCACTGGAAGCGGGGTAAGGGGGAGAAGGAGTCAAGGTCCCTCAGTCAGTACAGGAATTGCAGAGAGGAAATACCAAAGTAAGATGCACAAGACCATGATTCTCCATATAGAAATCCATAATCTAGAGGCCTGGTCACAAATACCCTCCAGTATTTGTTAAGGCAGCATCAACTAGGTGATAGCCACGGGGCCTCTGGCTCAGGGGCTACAGGTGCATGACTCACTGTGGGGTCTTTCTCAGTCACTGGGAGGGATGGTGCTGAGGAGACCGGCTCTTCTGGCTGGCTCAGAAGTTGGTTTTCAGTTCCTTGTGGGGAGGTACTGCTTGAGGGCTGAGGATCTCCTGAAATCAGAAAGATCAAGAGAAGACAGTGATAAATGTCTTCTTCTTACCAGGAAGGCATTAGCATTTACCAAGCATTCTGATAAAGGCCAGGGTTTAGTACTAAGATATAAACAGACAGAAGTAGCCACAAATCCAACTTCCAGCTGACTTTTGGAAAGCTCTGTGTCTACTCTGAAGATTCCCCAGGCCCACTTTAACTAGGTAGGACAAGAGCTTCTTTGACTCAAAACAGCCAACTGTTCTTCAATAGACATTTCCTACCATGTCTCAGGTAGAGAGATTAATCTTTCTCCTGGTCCTCTCACTAATTCTCCAAATACCTAGACCAGTTCCAATAGAAGTTTCTGCAGTGATGGAAATGTCTGCATCTTCACTGTCCGCCTTGGTAGCCGCTGGCCACATGTGGCCACACGTAGCTATTGAGCATTTGAAATGTGGCTACAGCAAAGGAGGAGATGTATTTTTCATTTTATTTCATTTATTCATTTTTAATTTAAATTTAAATCATGACTACCATATTGGACAGCACAGACCTATACCTTAACTCTAACCCCAGGGAGACCAAGAACCTCCACAGCTACGGAGCTACTCACCAGTGCCTTGATGCTCCTGTCTCACTTGGATCTCTTGTCTGGTGACTGCCACATACAGATTCTGTAAATGCATGACAAAGGGTCTTCCGTCACCTACATGGCATGCCTCTGGTAGTTTCTAGAGGGGAGAGAAGATGTTGTCATTGGTTGTACTCTATTGCCAGAGAAAAGGAGTTTGATATTTCCACTGGCAGAAATGGCACCAAACCCAAAAGAATTTATGTAGGGAAGTTAGATCCAGTATAGGACATCCATATCCATATATTGTTGGGAACAATATAAGACCTCTTGTGAGCTCCTCTCCTCTGAAAGGCAACTCCAAATGTATATCTTTAATTCCCCCAATACTTAAAGTCTATTATGTTTTCCCATGAATACCCCTGGGGTACCCATGGGTCTCTGGGGTCTTTCTCCCAAAGGGATGACCTCTTAAAGGACTGTTTTAGGAAATCATCTTCCCTACATTGTCCCTGAGCTGTACAGATGACTGTTTTACTTAAATTCACTCCTACAATTCCACACTAGAGAGAGAAAAAAAGATGAAATCCAGGGAAGGGGAGAAAGAGCAGAATGGGAATGACAGACTGAGAGATAAGACTATAAATTACGGAGCTGTGAAGTTCAGTTAGAGGAGATGGGAGAACTAAATTTTGCAAAGCTTTGGAGGCTTCCCTGCCATTTTACATTCCTTACTGCAATCCCATGGTGCTTTACTGTAATCCCTGAACCGACAAATGGGGTTCCCCCAGGAGAGGAGAAAAATTGATTCTTTAAAAAAATTTTTTTTAATGTTTATTTATTTTTGAGAGAGAGAGAGAAAGAAAGAGAGGCAGAGAAGGAGGGAGACACAGAATCCAAAGCAGGCTCCAGGCTCTGAGCTGTCAGCACAGAGCCCGACGCGGGCCTTGAACTCACGAAATGTGAGATCATGACCTGAGTGGAAGTCAGATGCTTAACCGACTGAGCCACCCAGGTGCCCTGAAAATTGATTCTTGAGGCATAAAAACATCTTACTCTTTTCAAGTATGAAAGATCAGGGCACCTAGGTGGCTCAGTTCATTACGTGTCCAACTCTCAATTTCAGCTCAGGTAGTGATCTCACTGTTCGTTGGGATCTAGCTTCACGTTGGGCTCTATGTTGACAGCATGGAGCCTGCTTGTGATTCTCTCTCTCTCTCTCTCTCTCTCTCTCTCTCTCTCTCTCTCTTTCTGCCCCTCCCCTGCTCATGTGTGTGCACACTCTTTCTCTCAAAATAAATAAGTAAACATTAAAAAAATTTTAAAGTATGAAAGATAACACATACCATATATAAACAGAATTTTGGTATGTCTGTGGATTAAAATTTCTTGAGAGGAAGTGATTAGAAAAAAGTGTCTTAAAAGGCTCCTTATGGGGTGCCTGGGTGGCTCAGTCAGTTGAGTGTCTAACTCTTGAATTCAGCTCAGGTCATGATCTAACGGTTCTTGGGATCGAGCCCCCCATGGGGCTCTGTGCTGAACTCGAGGAGCCTGCTTGGGATTATTTCTCTCTCACTCTCCCTGCCCCTCCAGCCCTGCCCTCACCTTAAAAATAAATAAACAAACATTTAAAAAAGGTTCCTTAGCAAGGTGATAATGAGAAAAAAGTTGAGAAATACCACTATCATCACACTCTGTTTCCTTCCTTGTGAATGAACCATGGATTTACATCTACAGGAAAATGCTTTGCCTAGTTCAAGTTTCGTACACTTGGCTTAACTGAGTTGAAGTAATGGCTGAAGACGGAAGAAAGGCAATAAAAACGAGATGAAGGAGCATGGTATCCCGTGGTCCTAAGCCTGGCTGCACTCCGGAATCTTGGAAAGGACCCAGAGTAACTTCCCCTGTCCCTGTGCATGCAAACAGTCATGGTCCCAGCCAAGCTAGCAGGTCTCTGAGGGAAGCTGTGCCAGCAGCTCACATGGGCACCAATCCAAGCATCCTGGATCGACCCACATCTCGTGTCAAGGGCACTTGCTCTGTGCTATAAGGGCATTCGTTTCTGAAACCCACCATGGGAGAAGGCTGGAAGAAAGAAAGTGGGAGAAGCAGTGAAGTAGTTGCTGAACCACAGTCAGGATTATCTTTCCCTGAGTAGGGTGGTGGCTGGAAAACTTGTTGATGCCCAGGAAATGTAACACACATTTATACTCCAATCCCATTTCCCTAAGGACCACATCAGGCTTGGACTTCCACTGGAAACCACAGATAATGAATCAGGAGCCTTAAGTTGAAACTTTGCTTCTAGCCAATAATCACCCCAGGAGTAAAACAGCCCTGAGGAACAAACTGAAACAGGGAAGGCAAACTATCAGGCCACACACCTCTACCTCGCCTCACTCTCCTTCTTAGTGTCAGCTTCCCCAAGCCACCTCCTCCAGCAGAACGTCCTCTACTCTACAGCCAGAGAGCCCTGACAGTGGAGAGGTCAACAGCTGTTCTCCTTCCTTATGTCTCATGTTTCCAGACTGCTCAAGAAATGGGGGCTCTCAGGGCACCTGGGTGGCTCAGTCAGTTAAGCGTCTGACTCTTGATTTTGGCTCAGGTCATGATCTCAAGGTTCATGAGATCGAGCCCAGTGTCAGGGTCCCATGCTTGGAATTCTCTCTTTCCCTCTCTCTCTGTCCCTCACCCGCTCACATGTGTGCACGTGCTCTCTCTCTCTCTCTCAAAATAAATCTTTAAAAAAAGAAAAGAAAGATGGCCTCTCTTAAGGGTCCTCCACACACAGCTTGTTAGGCATGGTGCTGCCTGTACAAATGGGCTAGGCAGAATCTAGGCAGTCCCATGTCACCCCCTCCTGCCCTTTCTATGGAACTAAGCAGACTCATAAATTTTCTAGGGTGATTTTTAGCCAGCTCCTGCATTTAGTGTCAAAATGAAAGGCCACTAAAGCCAGTGCTGTCCTGAACCTAAGTTCAAATACAGAATCTGTATCTTAAACCTCTTCCATCCTTCCCTGTCTCAGGGACATCTGGTCTCGCAGCTGTTGTCAAAAGTCACCCCACCTGAGTATTCCCTGAAAAGTACTACAAAGAGAATATGGGTACATTTGCTGCATATTTACTATGTGCTAGATACTGTCAATGTATTAACCCATTTGCCTTGTTCACTGCTGTTTCCCTGGTACCTAGAACAACAATAACGACTTGTGAGTTGGGGCGCCTGAGCCGCGCAGTCAGTTAAGCTTCTGGCTCTTGATTTCAGCTCAGGGCATGATCTCACGGTTGTGGGATCAAGCCCCGTGTCGGGCTCTGCACTGACAGCATGGAGGCCGTTTCGGATTCTCTTTCTCTCCCCTTCTCTCTCTGCCTATCCCCATGCTGGCATTCTCTCTCTTTCAAAATAAATCAATAAACATTAAAAACAAAGTAACTATTTGTGAAGGAATGAACATGGCAGGCACTGGTATGACCCCGTTTTCCCGAGGTGGTGCCTACTGGCAAGCAGTGGAGTAGGATTAGAACCCAGAGAGGTGGGCTTTAGTGCCCGTGCATACAATGACTACCCTGCTTACTTCCGGAAACAGCAGAATTTTAGTCAAAAGGGCAACACAGCTTTTCCCAGGATCACAACGCTCTCTTGCCTCACATCACAGTTCACTTGCCTAAACTCCCATCCAGCTCAGGAACACACTCTCTCAGGGAATAAGGAAGGAATGAGCAGAGAAAATGGACGTTCTACCTGAAAAGCTGGCCCCACCTGGAACCCTCAGGGGGCTGAGGCCATCCCTCAATTCCATTCCAGCCATTCCCATCATCACTGACTCCGCAGGCATCATCCTCACAATATGCAAGGAGAAGGAGGTGGAGAGGCCCCGGCTTGGGAAGGAGGAACATTAGCTCCATGCAGGACAATGGCAGGGGCGAGCTAGGGCAGGCGGCAGAGATCAAAGGGAGAACATTGGGGTCAGGACTAAGAAAAGCAAATAGCAGTGCCCCCTGCCATAAGTACAAAGGAGCCAGGAGCAAGGTGTACCAGCCACAAAGCAGGTCACTGCCCAGAGTGGGGAGGGGAAGAAGAGACAGGTCAGTCTACTGTATAATGTGTTCATCCGATTAACCCAGAATCAGTGCTACGCAGCAAAAAGCTATTAAGATTCTCCCACGTGCCAGGCACTGCAGGACTGGGGCGAGGGGGAAAGACGTGTACCCTGCCCTCCTCAGAACAGGACTGAGCTAGTCTAAGATTTAAAATAAGAGTCCCTGCCTCAAAGAGTATATTCAGGTGCAAGGAACGGGCAGTGTAGGGTTTTTTCCAGGTGTTGTGTTATCACAGAGTTATAAACAAAGAGTATTAAGAACCCAGAGAAGAAGAAAGAGGAGGAATTTGAGAGTCTCCCAAAAAGCCTGGGGTGGGGAGGGTGACACCTGGCTAGCCGTGCAAGGTTAGACTGTGAAGGTGGGGAGCTATGTGAGGCACAAAGGTGTGAAAAGACAAGACATGTTGATGTATCTCATGGGAAACAGGACCCGAAGGCGAAGTTCATACCCACCAGATTGCTAAGGGCTTTGTTTTTTGAATTAAGGGTATGCCCGTGGGAGTTTCCTTTTGTTTCACAAAGTGGCTTTCTCTACTACACCCGTGCTTGCCAAGGCTTGCTTGGCTCCAAACGAATACTGAATCAAGAGTGAGGGGTCAGAAGCATTCTCCAAGTTTGCCTCTGCAGGCTTTTGGCAACATTTAGCACCTCTTCACTAACCATCACACTGTGACTCTTCAGGAGTCCCACAGCGACACTTCTCTCCCATCTCCAGTTTGCTGGGACTTTGGCCCCTGCCATCTGGCCATATCAGAAGCTTTAGGAAAACCAAAGCTACAGATCCTCTAGGGCATTTTATTTCCCCTTCTTTTCCCTACTGCAGCTCATTTCAGTTCCCAGTGCCCAAACTCCCCTCTGTCGTGGAGCTGTGTCTGTAGCTCCCATCACTATGAGTCCTCAAACTCACTCCCAGGGGTCCAGAAATTCCAAGGCTCCCTCTTACTCTCTGACCCCAGCAGGATCTGCTGGAGAGATCCCAATTGTCTCTTTCCATTAGAAATAAGACGTTAGACAGGGGTGGGGTGCCTGGGTGGCTCAGTCGGTTGGGCGTCCAACTTCAGCTCAGGTCGTGATCTCAAGGTTAGTGAGTTCAAGCCCCAAATCAGGCTCTGTGCTAACAGCTCAGAGCCTGGAGCCTGCTTTGGATTCTGTGTCTCCCTCTCTTTGTACCCCTCCCCAGCTTTCTCTCTCTCTCTCTCTTTCTCTCTCTCTCTCTCTCTCTCTCTCAAAAATAAATAAAACATTAAAAAAAAAAAAAAGAAATAAAAGGTCAGATTCCCAACCTCACTCTCCACCTCCCTACCCACCCTCACCCCACCCCAACTCCATCCCTCCTTTCCTCTGAAGCTGTTTCAGAAAAGAAACTTTTAGAGTCCTGGGTAAAGAAAGGCTGGACCCTGACTGACAGTAGCTCACCCTACTCAATAGGGGCCCACAGCCGAGGAGACTGGGTGTAGGGGACAAAGGAGAAAAGGGAACAGACCAAGTGTCAGCCCTGAGCAGGTCTTTGGTGCCAGCACCAGGCCCAGAAGCCTGTGCAGCGCCCAGCCCCCAGGCCCCCACAGACTGTACTGTCACACACCAGGGCAGAGCCCCCAAAGCATGATTTCCTAAGGGTAGGAGTTCCTCTCCTCCCTCACGCAACCTGGTAAACTCTGCTGGGATGTTCACAAACTTCCTCGCCTGGAGAAAGCAAGTCCCAGTTTAGGAAATCATGGTGATTTGCATCATTAGCTCCGTTTAGGGTTAAGGGCACATTGGAAAATTCTTCTAGGGTCCCACATTACCAAAGGGTTACCAAAATAGCGAAGAAGGAGAAAAACGGTTTAGGAAGATGACTAATTAGAAAGACTCTAACAAACAGAACTCCCCAGTGCTCCTCTCCACCTTCAATCCATTCACCCAACAAATATTTACTGACCATCTACGGTATTCGGGATGATTGAGATGCTGGGGATATAACAGATCGAACACAAGAGATAAGAAAAAAATCTCCTGCTCTCCTGAAGTCTACATGCTAGAGAGGGGGATCAACAACAAACATATAGCTAATTAAAACATACACTCTATCAGATGGTGACCACAGAGAAAAATAAATCAGCACAGGCGTTATGGGATTGGGGCAGGATTGTGCTGCAATTTTTATCAGAGGCCAAAGAAGGCCTCACTGAGAGAGTTAATATTTTTTAACAACCCAAACAGAAGTGAGAGAATGATCCACATGGCTCTCTGGGTCAAGGGACTAGATTCCCAGTTTGCCTGGGTCCAGTCCCCGCTTATGCCTGTTGCCGTTCATTAATAGAGGTCCCTTTCTCCCTGATTCAGTCCTAGTTTGCACGATAAATTAGACAGTCACCCTGTACCAGAGGACGAGCATGGCAGCTATGTGCCTGTGTGTTTGTGTATTTTTTTGAAATCGGCAGTTAATGTAGTTTATTAGCTTTTGTTCTGGAGGATGGGAAGCCATTAGAGTTTACAAAGGAGTGAAATGATCTGATTTACATTTTGAAAGCATCACTCTGAGTGTTGAAGGACCAGAGAAGAAGTAGGCAGATCTTGTAGAAGGCTGCTAGGATGACCAGGAGAGCCTGGGCCTGGGTGGTAGAGGGGAGGTGGCAACGAAGTGACCAGATTCTGGGTATGTCTGAGGGTATGGCCAACAGGATCTGCCGATGGAGTGGGTGTAGCATTCGTAAGGAGTCAAGGATCACCCCATTCCAGAACAGAAGGTGGATGTCACAGAGGGATGATCCAGAAACCGAAAATAAATCCCCAGACCAAAGGAAACCTGAAATGACCTCTAAGTCTGCAACACAGAGCCAGCTGTGGTAGCAAAAGGGTGAGACTAGAAGGAAAGGTGAATCCAATGCCCAGGGGAAGTATCACGGTATAAAAAGAGAAAGCCCAAGCGGCTTCTCACTCAAAGAGGAAGCAGGAAGATTATCCAGGGATTAGAAAAATAAATTCTTAGAAGAAAAAAGAGAAGTAGAAGCAAGCTTTAAGATCTGGCTTGAGAGTCCAAAGACCTGGATTTGTACCTTAGGTCTATTTGCTAGCAGGAACACTTAGGGCAAGTTATTATACTTAATCAATGTCTGATCTTGAGAGAGAGAGAGAAAGAGAGATGGAGGGATGGGTAGATGGGTGGGATCGGGGGGGTAACTAACAACAACTATGGTCATGGTTCATGGAAGGATTAAATGAGAGAGTAGAGGAAGAACCCAAGAAATGTCTGTCCCTTCCCTTTGCAAGGCACACCGAGACTTCTCTTGCCTGGAAAAGTCCAGTGCCAAGGAGGCTCAAGAAATGTCTTGATGCTCTAGTGCAGACAGAGAAACCAGGTCTGACTCAATTATTAACCCTTCCCCACTGCTCTTCCAACAGTTCAGCGAGAAGTCAAAGCCCAGAGCAGGGACACACTGTCATGGAAACCCTGGTTGGTAGCCCTCAGGGAGTTCACTGCCCACCATTGCCACACTAGCCCACTCCTCAGACTCTGGTCAGGACCAAGGCCAGATGGCTTCTGTACCAACAAGTCCTGGCTTTAAATCCTCACTTTGCCAGTCAGCATCTATGTTCCTAACCTTTTTTGGCTCTGTTCCCTCACCAGAAAAGCAAGGATACCTAGTGACACCTGTTCATATGAGACTGCTAGAAGGGTCACACGCAATAATGTAAAGGTTGCCAGCTCGGTATATGTCTCCCAATCTACCCCAAACTGCTCTGTTGCTTCTCAAAGATCTACTTTGATCTCCCAAGTTCAGGACCTACCCAAGAGGTCAAGATCTTGCTTTTCATCCTCCTCACCCTCTTTTTTTTTCTGGTGGGGCAGGTGCGACCCTGGAGAGTAAAGCTACCCTCTCCAGAGGCACACAGAGCACAAGCAGCTTGCTCCCCAAAAAACTTCAGCAAAAGCATTCCAACCAGCCCAATTTGTCCAATGATGCTTCCGCCAGGAACCCTTTCCCACCACCCCTTCCTGCTCCCTAATGTGCCTGGTGCAAAAGGCTCTGCCACGCCATTTCCATTTTAAACCAACACATGCTCAATCAACAAAGGCTATTTGGAAAGTAGAAAAACATAAAACATGACCTGCAGATACATCATCCACAGTTGACAGACAAATGTATTTTGATGGGATTGATCTCTGTTTCTTCAGAGTCTGAGAGAAAAAAAAAAAAACATTAATGGGACAGAAAAAAGAGAGAGATGGCATTAATATCCAGGTTTTGCAAATACAACCGCTGGCTCTCCCTCCTCCGCACTTCAGTTACTCCACAGCAGCTCACTTGGATGAGCAGTTTTGGAGCTTCAAGCAAGATCCAGCCTCTGTCTTGTCCCTCACAGAGCACCCCTGTGAGTTCTCTCAGTTCGCTGATTGCAAATCTTGCTGATTTGGGAGAGAACACAGTACCCTGAGCACACAAGGCACGCTGCCCTTGAAGACGGCATGTGAAGTCCAGACGGCTGAGGCCGCTCCTGTGTTTGGTCTGGGTTAGCTTTGTTTGGGTCTGGGCCCCACCAGGCCTACCCTGACCACTCTGCCCGCCGCTGCTGACCTCACCGTGCTCTCCCGGCAGCCTCTAGCTCCTGAGCACCCGCCCACTCAGCGCTGGGCTCTGCTAAGGAGAGAGCACAGACAGGTCTGGACTTAATCTTGTGTTTGGGGGAAAAAAAAATCTTGCACTGGGGACCCTGCAAATCAACTGCAGTCCATCTTGCCCCTCCCCACGTTAACGCGAGGTGGGAGAATGGCTGCGTGCACGCGTTCTTACATTCAGGCACGCAGGTATGCCGTCTAGTCAAATCAGTAAATCACTTTGTGGCCTGCCCTTCTAATGGGATAATTTTGCTGCCTCTCTCTCACGGTGCTGGAAATGCAATGGAGATAAGATACGCGCATAGTTCAAAACAGTTCGAGATAAAGTCCAGTCCTACTTGTATTATTCAGATTTTTCTGGTTCCACTTGAGGCCTAGTGAGCTCCCTGAACTGCACAGCTAGAAGAGACGGGAGATGGGAAGAGAGACTATAAAAGAGATGTCCAAGTAGATGGCTTAAATAATATTAGTAAGATTAACATTTGGAGACACTTTTAATGTACTAGGTACTAGGCTAAGCATTTTAATGCATTATCTCAATTAATCTCCACAGTAACCCTATCAGCAAGGCACTAAAATCATTGTCATTTTATATATGAGAAAACAAGGGCCCAGAGAGGTTAAGTAACCTAACCAAGGCCACAGCTAGAAAGTGGTAGGGTGGGGAAGTAGAAGACCTGGGAAGCCGGACTCCAGAACGTACCCCTGAACCACTATGCTCTAATACCTCTTAGAGACACCCCACGAGACACGCATGTCTCCCTTCTGCCCCCGCAACCCATTCCCCACAAGGAAGCTGGTCCCCATTCTGAGGTCCAGTACTAGAAGCTAGCCCTCACCTACTTCTTAACTCCCCAAATAGCCCAAGAGGCTGACAGAAGGAAAAGACAGAAGGCCCTCCAGAGAAGGAAAGCCTTACTCAAGCCCTGGCATGTCCTCCGATGGTACTAGAAAATCAGAAACAGGAGTCTCTGGTACAGGGAGGCTCTAGACTCTAAATCTCCTTTTAAAATAAGTACAGCCCCTCAAAGTCATAGCAGGAAGGCCCCTCAGCTCTGCCCCAAAAGAAAAATAATGGTAAAGGGAGTGGAAGTGAAGGGGGGGGTGGGGGCCGCCGCTCTCATAAGAGCCCTTTGTGGTGGCTGCCTCTGAAAGGAGGTTTTGCTAGACAAGGTGGAACTTCTCAAGGTGACAAGCAAATGGTACAGCCTAAGCTGTGACCCTTTGCTCGCTCCAGAGCCACCCCTCCCCTTTGCAGGGCCAAGCCTAAACTGTCCCAAAGCCCCACCCAGCCCCAGCACAAACCGCGGCTTTCTAGTCTGGGGAGCGCCTCACAAGCGGCAAAGGGGCTGGGGGACCAAAGTGGTTTCCTGGGGGGGAGGAATCCTCGGAGCCCCTCAGAAACTTCAGCAGCAGCTCCCACTCCTTCTCCAAGAACAAGCAGCTCCTGTCAGCTCTGGCTCAGGGAGGGGACTCCGGCCAGCCTGTGCTGGGGAGACAACCAGTCTGAATGACCATCAAGCACCTCTCTCAAGTTCAGCCGCCTCACCATCCTTTCCCCAAACGGAGATGAAACAATGTGGTAAAAATCAGAAAGAAAAAGCGTCATATTTAATAACAACAAAAATCACAGCTATAAGGCAGGCACCTGGCTTTGAAAGCTCTGGATCCCTGCCCTGTGCCACGAGCAACTGTTCAGAAGTGCAGATTTCATTTTCTTTCTTGTTCCAGTGGAGAAGAGAGGACAGTCAGCTGGGTCTACAGGACACAGAGGTGATTTAGAGGACCCGCTAGTATTCTCTGTAGGACCTCTACCACTAAAGGGATTCTCTTTCACTCCAGATTACACGCCTGACAGCTGGGAACACAGCCCATGGCGGCTGTCACCTCATGGGCTCCCTGCCCCCACCACCACCGCGCCTTCTGCCTGCTCCCTGTAGGGTAACACAGTATCCTGTCTACCCTGCAGAATCTTACTCTAGAGGGTGATGCACCGCCTCCCCATATACACATAAGTACACACACACACACGCACACTCATGAGAGGGGCCTGATCTTCATGACCTTAGGTAGGTAAAGATTTACTAGGACACAAATCACAAAGGAAAAGATTGATAAACTAGACTACACTAAAATTAGGAACTTCTGTTCACCAACAGATACCACCAAGAGCAAAACAGCAAGCTACAGAATGGGAGAAAATACCTGCAATACATACAAGCAATAACGGACTCATTTCTAGAATATATGAAGAATCTATGGAAAACTCTTAAAAATCAATATGAAAAAGACAAATCACTCAAGAGAAAATTGACAAAAGGCTTGGTCAAATCTAAATGACCAATAATTGCATGAAAATGTACAAAACCCCATTAGTTATTAGGGAAGTTAAAACCACAATAGGGTGCCGCTACATACTTAACGTAATGGCTAATAGGGAAAGGGCAGATGATATGTGTTGACAAGGATTTGGTACAACCAGAACTCTCAGACGCTGCTTGTGTGAGTACAAACTGAGAGTCACTTTGGAAGACTGGCAACATCTACTAAATCTAAACATATGTGTAACGACGAAGAGACCATTCCAATTCTATGTATGTATCCAGTGCAAATGGATAAATTGCGGAATGATCTTACAATGAAATATTATCCAGAAATGAAAATTAACAAAGCACTGCTCTCCACAACACGGGCAAACTTCATAAACATTTTATTGAGTGAAAGAAGTCAGGCATAAAAGAGTATATATCATGTATATAGTTCCATGTATATGAAGTTCAAAACAGGCAAAAATAACCTATCGTATTAGAAGTCGGGACAGCGGCAACCCTTTAGAGATGGCATGTACTGAGCAGAACTGAAAGTTTCTGGTTCCTGATTTGGGTGCTGATTATATGGCCATGCTCACTTTGTAACGATTCTTCAAGCTCTCTGCTTATCATATGGACACTTTTCTGTATATATCTTACACTTCAATTTAAAACGTTTATTAATAAAAGATAAACCACCATGGAAAGCAATCTGGCAGTTGCTCAAAGAGTTAAATGGAGAGTCACTATATGCCCCAGCAATTGTGCTCCTAGGTCTATACCAAGGAGAACTGAAAACTATGTTCATGCAAAAACTTTTACACGAATGTTCATAGCAGCATTATTCATAATAATCCCAAAGTGGAAACAACATGAGTGTAGACCAACTGATGAATGGATAAACAAAATGTGCCATACCCATATAATGGCAAATTATTCTGCCATAAAAAGGAACAAAGTACTGATACTTGCTTCAGAAGATGGATCTTGAAAACATCAAGTCAAGTGAAAGAAGCCAGATGCAAAATGCCCCATATTGTATAATTCCATTTGTGTAAAATATTCAGAATAGGCGAATCCACCTAGAGACAAAGTAGTTTAGCAATTTCCAGGAGCTGAGGGATGGGGGGGAAATAAAGAGTGACTGCGGATCAGCACAGAGTTTCTTTTTTTAGGGTGATAAAAAGGTTCTGGAATCACAATAGCAGCTATGGCTGTACGACCCTGTGAGCATGCTAAAAACCACTGAATCGCACACTTCTGGTAAATGTTAAAGTATACAAATTGTAACTCAATTTTTAAAAGGATTTTTAAAAAAGATAAAGTCTCTGCTCTCCCCCCTCCTCTTGCCATTCTCCATTCTGTTTCCTCTTTTAGGAACAGACGCTTTGTGCTCGCTTCGGCAGCACCTATACTAAAATAGGAATAGACGCTTAGGCTCTCAACAGGCTTGGACAACTTTTAAAGGGCTTTAATACAGTCAGTGGAGCAGACTCCTGCCTAGTGACTGAGTGACCGGAGTTAGCACAGAACAGGGACAGAACACAGGATCCAGAGTCACACGCGCCCGACTCTGAAAATACGCCCCTCCCCATTTACATATCCATTTTATGATCTTAGCTAAGTGACTTAATCCCTTTGAGCCTCAATTTTCTCTCCATAAAATGAGAAAAATAATTCCCATCAATGAGGGTTGCCGAGAGGATTGTTAAATGAGATAATGTGTGAGACGTATTAATCACATTCCTTTGAGAGTTCCAAGCAATTTGTGTTCCTTGAAGGCAACCAGAAGAAGCACTTCAATCAGCTGAACAGTGTGGGCTTTGGAGTTGAAACGCTTACACTTGGATCCCCAATCCATCACTTTATCTTGCTAGTAGCCCTTTGTTTCTCCAACTGTAACCCCAGGAATAATAATACTACCTGCGTTACAGAGTTATCATGAGGATTAGATGAGATAATGCATGTGAAATGCTTGCTACGCTGCCTGGCACACAGAAAGCGCTCAATAAATATTATATTAACTGTTATTAGCAATTCAATCATTCAACGAAATTGTTGAATATGCCACACAGTGTGCCATGTCCTAAGGATAAGATGGAGTTCACTGCCTTCAAGAAGCTCATATTTTGGTTGAGGAGTCAGACCCATAAACAAATAATTGTTCTTCGTGGCCAGCCACACACTAGAGCCTTTGATTCCCAGTCAATAACACCAGGTCTAAGGTATTATAAAACAAAGCTGGATATGTAAGGAACGGTGTGGGGTGGGGGCAGCGGCGAACACACTAACCATGAATCAACAGTAGACCCTCCTTTTTTTTTTTTTCTATAAATAGCCTACAAGAATCTAGATAAATAGGCATGCAGACTTCCTCCTCGGCATTACTTCTAACTGGCTAGGGGTTTAACAGCATCTCTTATATATCTATCCCCTGCTGGCTTCAAAGCTGGTCCCTTCTCATCTTTTAGATGTCTGTTTAAATGTCACTTCTTCAGGCCCCTGGACCATATCATCTAAAGTATTTGTCCTTATAGAACTCTGTTCTTTTCCCTCCAAACAATTACAATAATTTTCAACTGTTCGTTTGTTTACTCATTTCCTGCCTCCCCAACCAGGCTGTGAGTTCCTAGAATTCAGGTTCATTCTGCAAATATTTACCAAGTGTCTACTATGTGCCAGGCTCTGAAGTATGTGCTGGGCGTTCAGTTTGGGGGTACAGACATGACTACTTCGCTCATGGAGCCTACAACCTATATTCACTGAGCTTTGGGATGGAAGTTTTTCCCAATCCTGGCTGAGGATCTTCTTTTGACTAGCTCAGTTAGATATGGGCCCTTGACTGCCAATCTCTCACTCAGTCCAAAAAACAAGAGGCTGGAACTCTGGGGACTTCTTAGTTCTTCCTTTTGCAGTCCTAGATTCCCATAACCCAGTAGAGTTTAAGTTAGGGCACACGGCACAACCTCAGAGCCATTTCTGCAAGTTCTTATTTAAAAAAGCTATTCAGGGGCGCCTGGGTGGCTCAGCTGGTTGAGTGTCCGACTTCGGCTCAGGTCATGATCTCACGGCTCGTGGGTCCAAGCCCTGCGTCGGGCTCTGTGCTGACAGCTCAGAGCCTGGAGCCTGGGTCCTGCTTTGGATTCTGTGTCTCCCTCTCTCTCTGCCCCTAACCCACTTGCATTCTGTCTCTGTCTCTTTCAAAAATAAATAAACATTAAAAAAAAATTTAAAGCTATTCATATCAGTTTGCTAGGAGCAAAAACTGTTGGTATCAGCAAAGGATGTACTAATTGGGATAGGAGATGGGATGGGAGGTGGGGGGAAGAGAGGCAAGGGTCTCCCTAAGTCCTGCGGAGAAGGAATAACTAGACCTAGAGGTTCTGAGCCCTTAGCACCTTTCAAATTCAATGCCCTGAGATTTTCTGATGGCAGCTTCCCACAGTCTGAGCTTCTCTATCACTGAGCCTGACTTCATCCCAAAGTCTGCTTCCTGCTAAAGCCAGTCTGAGGTCCAGGGATGCTGAATTAGACTCTAGTAAATATATTCTGCTGCAAGTTTTCTGGGAATAGGTAAAGGGAACACTGTTTTCCAGGTCTGGGGACTGGGAGATAATAAAATTCAAAGGGTTATTGAAAAAGCTGCTTTAAATTCTTTATTAAATAAACAAGGGTATACACGCATGTGCACGCACACGCACACATACACAGAATAAATCTTGCTTAATAGCAGGAGATAATTCCCGAAAGCAGGATCAAGGAAAAAAAATCTCAAGCTACAGAAACAAATAAATTTAGTCACTTACTTGGCACCTTCTGTGAGCCAGATTATGCTAGGTCCAAAGAAATAAATGAATGATTATGGGTTCAGCAAAGTATGTTCAGTTCTATGATACAGGTCTGTGCCCAGTCTGCCTTGAGAGAACAGCAGGAAGCAGGCAGGATTTTTCACCCTTGTCAGGGATTTCCAAACTCTGCCCCCAAACTCTCTGCTCTTAACCTACGCTGGAGACAAACGGAAGCAATGCCATGGGGTAGACCTGGAGGGTGGAGCTGGGGTAGATATATGTCCGTTAATTCAGAACAGCACACTGAATTGAAAATAGGGGGGAAATCTACAGGAACCAGCGAACTAATAGCCCCCAGCCCAAATCACTGTTGCCAGATTGATCAGAATTAGTGGCATGACTGAAGGAAGGCTAGCAAGGAAAAACAGTGTCAGGTAGGGAATGAGATTTTGCAGCTACATCTGTGTGATATTGTCACAGGAAAATGAGATTCTCTGGAAATCTCTGCACTCAAATTCCTAACTCAGCCCCAGGTTAGAAGAATGCATGTCCTCAGCATTAGCCTCCCTTGCTCCTCTTTGAGCAGATAGTAAGTATCATGTTGTTTTCCTGGCATAAAGACTGCATATCCTAGATGAATACACTGAGCACATCTATGACAGATTAAACATGGAAGCTATAATTTGGAGAAAATGCATGTGGAAAGAATGGCTCTTCCAGGATCCATGATCCTGGCTGGGGGAAGAAGAGATTTTTTTTTTCACTCAGTATTAAAACTTTACTATTAATTCCAATTACAAACTGTGTTTTCTTGCCATACTAACATGATGCTACTACTTAGACGATCAGTAGATCTCTTTCTGGATTCATATTGATCTATCCACATTCTACTGGTTCCTTTGACAACCAACACTACATACTTTCTTTTCTTTTTTTTTTTTAAAGATTGTATTTTTAAGTAATCTCTACACCTAATGGGAGGCTCGAACTCACAATCTAGAGATTAAGAGTCGCATACTGCACCAATGGAGCCATTTTCCTAGAGAGATGATACAATACAAGTAGGAAGAAAACTGTTCTCTATATCAAATACAAATGACTACAAAGTAAGTTAAGGTGGCCAGGTCACTTAAGCTCCCTTCTCTGGAGGTGTATTCTATTCACCCACATACCCCCATAAAAGGGCAAGATGAGGTGGTCAAATCTGTACTATGTGACCCAGATCTCCTGGACCCAGCTAATTAGACCAAGGGTGGACATCTGACCCAAGAGAACTCAATCCTTAGACCAATCAGATTCTCTCCATCCAATATGTGACCCAAAAGCCATAGAGCAGGCATTCTTTGCTTTTTTGTGTGCCAGGGACTCCTATGAAGTCTGGTGAAGGCTGAGGACTCTTCCAAATATGTACAAAAAAACATACAAGAGGGGTGTCTGGATGGCTCAGTCGGTTAAGCATCCAACTCTTGATGTCAGCTCAGGTCATGATCTCCCAGTTTGTGAGTTCGAGCCCCACATCAGACTCTGTGCCGACAATGCAGAGCCTGCTTGGGATTCTTACTCTCTCCGCCCATCCCTTGTTCACAGTCTCTCTCTCTCTCTCTCTCAAAATAAATAAACATTTAAAAAAAATAAAAAATAAGACATAGAAGATTACAAAGAAAACCAATGAATTAAAATGGTGTTTTTTAAAATATTTTTTAAAATGAGTAATACATTAATATGTATGCTTCTTTATTAATATATTAAACTACAAGATCTAGCCGTGGGCCTAATAACTTGTCATTTCAAACAGCAGTGAATATAAACTATATTTCTTGATAAAATTTCATATATAAATTATTTCATATATAAAATGATATAAAAATATCTGTAATATCTATTGGTGACAAAAATTGTAGGCGCTGCTAATGCTGTAGTGGTTTCTGTTTATAAGAGAAAGAAATGCCAAATTTCAATTACAGGTTAATGAAGATAAGGTTGCAATTTTCCCCTCCACCCGATTCACGAATCCCTGAATTCTAAGCATGGATTTTCAAGGGAACCACGGACCTTTGGGTAAAAAAAAAACCCTGCTGTGGACTTTCACTGAACAACAGTGGATGCTTAGTTAGAACGGCCACGTAGAGTTAGTCCGAGTGAGCAACAAGTCAAACCAAAGCCCCGTGCCAGTCAGTAGTTTGTGGGAGCAGAAGCAAACTGGCCAGGGGGTGGGCATGAGGGATAAAAAGTGATTTGAGATCTCTGGGAAAGAAGCCACCTTTCCAGCCCCTGTGAGGCACGGTTAAGTGCCCTGAAATTAGGTACCAAGAGATCTCTCTGTGCCTTTTCAGTATATTCCCTTTTCACTTAAGCTAATTGATGAAATTTTCTTCCTGACAATTAATTGCTGAGATAATATTTAAACAAACAGGGGCACCTGGGTGGCTCAGTTGGTTAAGCATTTGACTCTTGATTTTGGCTCAGGTCATGATCTTGTGGCTTGTGAGTTTGAGCCCCGCATCAGGCTCTGAGCTGAGAGTGTGGAGCCTGCTTGGGATTCTCTCTCTCCTTCTCTCTCTGTCCCTCCCCTGCTTGTGCTCATGCTGTCTCTCTATAAATAAATAAACTTAAAAAGGAAAACAAATAAGCTTACTGAGAGTTGATAATACACTATGTATATTTGTGTATATTAATATTCCACTGGATTATGAATTCCTTAATAGTTGAGACTATGTATAATCTTAATTCTGTAAAACCTGTAGCTGCTGGTTTCTGTGAGCCTGCTGTAGAAGACACTAATAATGTCCAGTGGCTCGAGGGCTCAAAGGGAGGGGGAGAGCGGCCTGTTCTCTGTCTATGTGACCAACCCTGGCAGGCAAACCTGGGCAGTTTAGATATTTCACTTGTAGGAGCCAGACAAAATGAAGCAGGATGAAAAATCAATGAAGTCCTGGAACTATCTGGATCATTATAGATGTTTAGGTTTAGGGAGGGCAAGGGCAAGAGGGACACATAAACAGCCAGAAGAAGAAACCAAAGCTGTCAGAGTTCTTCTTGGGAAATGCATCTTAAATAGATATTCCATTTTATTGGGGGCAGGGAGGGACTGAGAGGGATGAACTGTGTCCTGATCAGCCTTCCTGTTAACGAAAATAACACTGATGGTCAATGTCTAAACTCCCATTAGACGAATGTACGTCTGGGGCCACTTCTGTGGAGAAGGGAACAGAATGACCCTCAGGCTTCCCCAGCTGCTCTGCCCACTGTTTTCAACCCACTGAGGGTAAACAGGAAAGAGGGACAGGGGATGGAGGGGAATGGGGCTGAAAATTACTGTTAATTGCTTTAAAATGCAGTGACTGGTGGGTACACGGTATTTGCTTTATTATCCTTTATGCCTTATGTACATCATATATTTTCCTTTATATGTACCACTATTTTATAGTGAAAATACTTTATTTTATTATTATTTTTTTAAATTTTTTTTTCAACGTTTTTTATTTATTTTTGGGACAGAGAGAGACAGAGCATGAACGGGGGAGGGGCAGAGAGAGAGGGAGACACAGAATCGGAAACAGGCTCCAGGCTCCAAGCCATCAGCCCAGAGCCCGACGCGGGGCTCGAACTCACGGACCGCGAGATCGTGACCTGGCTGAAGTCGGACGCTTAACCGACTGCGCCACCCAGGCGCCCCTATTATTATTTTTTTAATTTGAGAGAGTGCATGCACACAAGCAGGGATGAGGGAAAGAGGGAGAGAGAAGGAGAATCTCAAGCAGGCTCCACGTCCAGCATGGAGCTCAACGTGGGGCTCAATCTCATGACCCTGGGATCACGACCTGAGCCAAAATCAAGAGTTGGATGCTCAACTAACTATCTGAGCCACTCAGGTGCCCTATAGTGAAAATATTGTAAAAGACACAGTGAAAACCAGATCAAATCAAACATCAAAAACATGAAAAAGTGAAAATTATTTAACACAATATCTGCAGTAACTACCAAAGTCCAAGCATGGTGGTAAGTCCATTGAGGGACATGCTCTCCAGACCTGTGGCCAGTGCCTGGCCCCTCTGGTCTCTGAGTTTAAAGAAGGGCAAGGATTCCAAGGATTCTGAGATTCTAGAAATAAAAATTCTGGATACAAAGTCACTTTCCAGAAAGACAAGAAGACTGGCAGTTTGTGGGTTAGGAAGCTGAAGTGCTTGAAGGTCAACTGCTAGGCCCCAGTTACCTGCTACTAGTTTAACTCAAAATACTCATTCACAACAGGGCACCAGCTAACCCCCTGGCTGGGGTGGCAGTGGAGGGACGTGACCTAAATGTGTCCAATGATGCACTAAAATCCAGTGCCTACCTAGGTTAGAGCAGGGCCTAACGAGGCATCAAAGAGATAGCAGAGGAGGATGGAGCAGAGACAGACGAAAGTGGGGGTTAAAAGATATGCTTCAAGTTAGACCTCAACTCAGAACAGGAGTGTGGTCGTGATGAGGGTGGGTGGTGGGAGAAGGGGGCTGGAGAAAGAGAGAAGCGTGAATCTGCACAGGAGTCAAGACAGGTCTGATGAGGAAATTTTCCTAAATGGATGTGATCAGTCCTGAGGCTAAAAGCTGCTTTCTGAGACTTCAGTCCCTCAGCCCAGGATTTCTACACTCCTTGTCCTCTCTCCTGGCTGCAGCCCAGGTACTCTAAGATCATTTCTAGGTATAGTACATCTCGTGCTCTCTTGGATCTAGGTTTCACTGAGGAGGAAGGATGCCCTGGTTACCTAATTTAGTGCTTCCTACTGATATACTCCTCACTTCCTTGCAGGAAGCCATAATCTTGTGGGTTTAAGATTCCCAGTGAGTTTGCTAAACCCCTAAACCCAGGCTCACTTAGGAGGCAAGAGCAGGCAGCCCTGACACCAGGCTGACCCTAGGGAACAGAAGAGCTACTCCAGGGTTCATCTCCAGGTGAGGGGATGAAAGAAGGACCAAACCTAGGCTCTGGTTACAGGGCATCTTGAACACCTGCTGACAATAAAACATTTTCTGTCAAGGCTTTGGCCCTCCAACCCACCAAAACAGAGGAAGAGGGTGGGAGAGGAATCTTATTCTCTCTGATTCCCACCCCAGGGAATAACAGCTCCCACCCCAATGCCACCCTAAAAGCCACTAGCCAGAGCACAAGGGCACCTAAGGGAGAATCTAAAGGAAGGACTGACCAAGGGTCAAGAGACCATATGGGTCCCTTCCTAATAAAGGGAAAGCAGATAGTAGACATGGGAGAAAGGCTAAGGAGACACTTGGCCAAGCCATCTTTCCTCCATTCCCATTTGTATTATCTCTAACAAGCAAGGTAGCTTTTGGAAGATCTGTTGGGAGAATAAAGCAGAGAAGGGAAAGGAAGTAAAAGCCAACCATGATAAAAAGAGACCATGTAGCGTGTAGACGTCTCCAGGTCTCCAGGTCTTGAGGAGCTTATCTTTCGCCAACAGTCCTAAGTGTTAAAGGAGCTCACCACCAGTGCTTAGCACATGTTTTTATATCAGTAGAATGCTTTACACCTGGTGGTCACTTAACAACTGTCCCCTGCCCAGCTCTTTCCCCACATAATCAAAACCTTAGTTCATGCAGACCCTTAGCCTGTGCCCATTTCTTGTGCCCAGGACTGATCAGGAAGAGCCTTACCAGAGCAGCAAGAGCCAAGAGTGAATAGGAATGGCGCCATTGATAGCAGGAATTAGTTTCTCAATCAAATTCTTAATAACCTGGGATCTAGTTCAGAGAGAAGGGGCATGGGCACTATTATAAATGCAGCTGGAGAGGGAGCATCATCAGAAGAATGTTAAAAGAGCAAAGGGGCAGGTTTTAAGGCAGACAGGAAGTAAGAAACATTCTCACTGAGGTCATAAGGGGCGCTGAAGACAAAAAACCAGAGGTATAGTCAGTTAGACTATATCTGGGTTGGGACCAAGAAGAGAAGCTTTGAGAAGCTGACAAAAAGTAAGAGGGTCAGTAAACCAAAACGTAGATTGGGGGAGAAAGGTGGAGACTCACTTACTGAGGGGCACCTCGTGCAAAGCATTTTGCCTCATCCAGAAACCCTTCCTAAAACTGGATCCCAAAGCCCAGAAATCAAAGAACCATATTGAGAGAGGGACACTTGGAGAAGAAGGAAACATGAAGTTCTAAGATTTCCTTCTTTCTAAATAATTCAGGGCAGGAGGAAAGTGAGAGGGCCAACTTCTTGCTATTTTGGTCTTTTTTTTTTTTTTTTTTATGACTTTGAACTTTGTATTGCATAAAGTTGGTAGAATTTTGCAAGACTAGTCCCCCAGGAGGGGAACACCTGATGAGGGAGAAGAGTTGGTAATAAGCCAGGAAAGATTCTGTAAATATAAGGTGCTGCAGAGACACACAAAATTACTGCTCATTGGACTCAACTGGGCAGTCACCTGTGCTCTGTGATCATGCCTAAAACTAGATGGACATTAATTCAACAGATATTTACTGGGACCCACTGTGTTCCAGGTACTGTTCTTGGTTAGTGAGACACAAAAATGAACAAAACATAAAACAATTCCAGCCCTTGTGGCACTTATATTTTAGTGGTAGAAGACCGGTAATATAAAATAGTAAGTATGTTGGCGGATGTTGCATTCTATAGGGAAAAAAAGAAAGAGTAGCGTAAGGAATTGAGAGTGTAGGGATGGAGGAGTGGATTGCTGTTTTATTTTACCTTATTTTATTTTATTTTATTTTATTTTATTTTATTTTATGTTATTTTATTTTATTTTATTTATTATTTTATTTTATTTATATGTGAGGGAGAGAGCGAGGAGGGGCAGAGGGAGAGAGAGAGAGAGAGAGAGAGAGAGAGAGAGAGAGGGAGGGAGACCCAAGCAGGCTCCATGCTCAACGCAGATCCCAATGTGGGGCTCAATGTCATGACTCTGGGATCATGACCTGAGCCAAAATCAAGAGTTGGACACTCAACCAACTGAACCACCCAGGCACCCCAGATTGCTGTTTTAAATAGGGTAGTCAGGGTGGGCTTTGAGGAGATGATATCTGAGCAAAAAACTTAAAGAACCTGAGAGATTTAGCTCATGGATATCTGAGGGACAAGTGTTGGAAACAGAGGGAACAGCTAGTGCAAAGGCCTAAGACGGGAGTGTGTACAGTGTATTGAAAGAATAATAAGATGGTCAATGTGTCTAGAGTGAAGTAAGGGAATAAGAGATTGTAGAAGAGGTCAGAGAGTAGTTATGGAGGTCAGATAATATAGGACCTTATCAGTCACTCAAAGGACTGCTTTTACTTGAAGTGAGATGGGTTTTGAGCAAAGAAGTGGCATCAATTGACTTAGAACGTTAAAGGATCCATCCAGCTTCGAAGGTGAGAACAGACTATAGGAGAGCCAGGGTGGAAGCACAGAGTCCAGTTAGGAGGTTACTATAGTCATCTGAGCAAAAACTGAAGGTGGCTCAGATCAAGGTGGAAGAAGCAGTGGAAAGTTCTGTATCTATTTTGAAAGAGGAGCCAACAGAATTTCCTGATGGACTGGATGAGAGAAAAAAGGTAAGAGTTAAACATGATTCCAAGATTTTTAATTGAACAAGCAGAAGGACAGAGTTGCCATCAACTGAGAAGGAAAGGTTATAGGAGGCCCATGTTTGGCATATGTGTGCTGTGGAGACAGAGGGAAATCAGGGGTTCAATTTGAATGTGTTGAGTTTGAGCTGTCTAACAGACTTTCAATGGGAAATGTTGGACAAGCAGCTGGAAACACAAGTCTAGGGTCTGGGAAGATCTGGACTGGAGATACAGGAATAAAGATCGTATTTAAACCCATGAGATTGAATGTAATTACCAACAGAGTGAAATGTACGTAGAGATCAGAAGAGGACCAAGAACCAAGCCTTGGAGATAGTACAGGAAAAAAGAAATCATCAAAGGAGATTGTGAAGAAGTAACCAAGAAACAGAAAATAAGGCCAGGAGAGTGCACAGCTCTGGAAGTCAAGTGAAGAAAGTATATCAAGAAGGACTGGCTGACTAATTGTATGAAAGGCTGCTTGTACACCAAATAAGATGAGAACTAAGAACTAACTATTGGATTTTGCAATGAGAAAGTCAGCAGTGATCTTTTCAAGAACAACTTCAGTACAGTGATACGAGTCAAAACCCCAATGAAGTGGTTTTAAAAAGAGAGAACAGGAAAAGAGGGACTGAACACAATGTAAACAGACAGCTCTTGTAAAGAGTTTTGCAACAGAGTGGGCAAAGAAACAGACTAGTAACTGGTGGGCAAAGTAAGATATCAAGGGGAAGATTTTCCAGATGGGAAAAATAATAGCACATGTGTATGCTAATGTGATAAACCTAAAGAAAGCAATAGGTTAGAGAGAGGAGAATCGCTGGAACAATTTCCTTGATACGTGACATGGAATCTAATGCACAAATGGAGGAACCGCCTGTAGACGGGCAGATGGCAAACTTACCTATGCAAAAAGGTAGAAAGGCAGTGTATGAGAGCATATATGTTGGCAGTGAGTAGAAGTGGTGGTGGAAATCTGTTAAGTTCACTTCTGATGACTCTTCTTTTTTGTTTCCCCAGCAAAATAGGAAGCAGAGTGGAGGTGGCTTGGGGAAAGAGGAGGTGTAAAATGACGGGAGAGTGAATGGGTCAGGGAGACACAATATGACTGCCTGGCAGTATTAGGGTGCATTTGAAGTTCATGGCCAAGAATTTAAATTGAAACTAGTCAGCACAGATGTTATGTCTTGTTTTTGTTTTGTTTTTCTGACCATGTTTGGCTACATATGCAGGTATGGAAGAGGTCAAAAAGTCGGGTTTAACTGTACACAAGACAAGAGATGGGCAATAGAATCAAAACGTATGCAAGGAAGTGATTATAATGATTGACCACAGGAGCTGAGTAAAGAAGGGAAGCAGGACATCAAAGAAGCCAGGGCAATAAAAAGGAGGGTAAGATCAATGGACTGCAAGTCCCTGCAGGATTAAAGGAAAGCTGAGTCAAGGTAGAGAAAGAGACCTGGAAGAGTAAAAGGAATGAGTGGCTAGAAAGTGAGATGTATAAAATTGAGATTATAGAGGGGCTGCATTTATTAGGCATGACAAGGTCTAGAGTAGGCTCTAGGGCAGAGTTTCTAAACAGCAGCACCATGGCCTGGACAGCTTCTTTGTTGTGGGGGGTGGGGGCATCCTGTGCACTATGGGTATTGAACAGAGTCCTGGATACCACCCACTACTACCAGATGCCAGTAGTGCCTCTCAAGTTATGCAACCAAACATGTCTCCAGACACTGCCAAATGTTCCCTGTGGACAAAACCCCTCCTTGTTAAGAAGCACTGCTCTACAGTAGGACCACAGAAATCAGTGAATGAGATATAGCAGAGGTCAAAATAATTCAGGAAGACTGGAGAAAGTGGCAGTGAATCAGCAGCTCAAGTCCTCAAGAAACAGATAGGAATGAGTCAGAGTCACTGCACTATAGCAATAAAGAGTACTGGATGATAGAATCGTTTGTTTTGGTTTGGTTTGGGTTTTTTGTTTGTTTGTTTGTTTGTTTGTTTGTTTAAGTAGGCTCCATGCCCAGTGTGAAGTCCAATGTGGGGCTCAAACTCACAACCCTGAGATCAGAACCAGAGCTGAGACCAAGAGTTGGACACTTAACTGACTCAGCCACCCAGGCGCCCCTGGATGATATAAACTGACAAGAGCGTGAAAACCGGGCTTTTTAGGGAAGGAAAAGGAGAATGGTCAGAGAGCAGCAATTAGAAGCATGAAGGATACACATCCCATCACCATACTCAGTGATAAGAGGACTGTAAGAAAAGAAATAGCCACCATGTGAGTGGGCTGCAGATAAAGAAGCATCCTCAGCAAAAGCCAGGTTTCTGAGCAAGGAGAAAGGAATGCTTAGAGAAGAGACTGAAGAGGAAGGACATTTTGCTGATGATGCACTATTGATTACAGAAGGCATAGTGGAAGGGGTTCAGGAACCGGGGAAGGCTGGGAAAAGAGGACAGAGTGAAGAAGTGCAAGACACGCTCCTCCAACTGGAAGGTGGAATCCGGTGGGAGGTCCACTAAGGGCAGCGGTGGTTTGGCAGACACAGGTCTTCAAAACAAGAGAAGAAAAAAGCTTCCTGTTATTTTAGCAAGAAGGTGGACCTAAGGTAAGAATCTGCCGGGAACATGGCACGTGCCACTAGGAGTGACACTATAATTACCAACCCTAGGCTAGACCTGGTCTAGAATAAGAAGGTAATTTTCTAGGCTTCACTGAGGAGCAGCACCAGCTTTAATACACGGAGGCCAACCAGACAGACACACATCTATCGGGAGATGAGAACAAGGGTTTCAAAAGTCTAGGAGCTGAGGAAATCTTCAAGAAGGGTAAAGCTTGAGTAAGATTAGTGCAGACAGGCCTAAAGCCCTAAGTGACATTCTTGGGGTCAGTTAGGGAAGTGCCTTCCTCACTAGGGGATTAGAAATTAGGGTGACCTAAGAGGGGCAAGTGGCTCTAAAGAAGCAATAGAATATGGCCAAGAACCCAGAGGACCTGACCTAGTGATTACACTGTGGAAGAGAAGCAGAATGTGAATTCCCAGATGAACCGAGAAGCCCCCTAAACCAGACAGGGTTGAGAAAAGGAACCTGGACTAGGGGGAAGCTAAATAAATCAAATTAAGAAATAGCAAAGAACGCTATCAGGATAAGGAACTGGTACTGGGTAAACTCATCCAGTACTTTCTCTTCCTCTAAGAAAAATTACAAAATGATATACTGACTTAACACTTAGATATACATTTAACACTTCATTTTATTTTTTTTTAATTTTTTTTTACATTTATTTATTTTTGAGAAACAGAGTGAGACAAAGCATGAGCAGGGGAGGGGCAGAGAGAGAAGGAGACACAGAATCTGAAGCAGGCTCCAGGCTCTGAGCAAGTGGTCAGCACAGAGCCTGATGCGGGGCTCGAACCCACAAACTGTGAGATCATGACCTGAGCTGAAGTCGGACACTTAACCGACTGAGCCACCCAGGTGCCCCCATTTAACACTTCATTTTAAACACTACAGAAGTATAGAAGTAAAAGGCCCCCTCTCTTCATCCCAAACCCATTCTCAGAGGTAACCACTGAGAACAATTTGGTGTGTATCCTTAACCAGACTCTTTCCTATTCTTATATATAAACATACATACACAAAGGTGATTTCCCTCCACAAGGAGCCACATAGTATACATTCGTACGCATTTTGCTTTCTTCACTTACTAGTATAGGACGGCCATCTTTTCACGGTATATACAGGTCTACCTCATTCTTTTCAATGGCTTCATTGTATTTTGTTTTATGGATAAACCATAATTTTTTTCATATTTACATAACAGGCATTTAAACTGTTTCCAATTTTCCCCATTAGAAGCAACACTGCTTTGAACATACTCATGCACATGTGTTCACAAGTTAATAACCCTACAGATTACATTCCTACCTGCTGGATTAAAGGGTATATCTGGGTGGCTCAGTCAGTTGAGCGTCTGACTTCAGCTCAGGTCATGATCTCACAGTTCCGTGAGTTTGAAACCCACACCAGACTCGCTGCTGTCAGCACAGAGCCTGCTTTGGATCCTCTGTCCCCCCGCCCCCCCTCTGCCCTTCCCCTGCTCACACTCTCTCTCTCTCAAAAATAAACAAACATTAAAAAAGTTTTTAAAGGATATATCTGATACTGCCAAAAGACTGCCCTCCAAAAAGAATATATCAATCTATATTCCCACTAAAATTGTATAAAGAATGCCCAATTCCCCATAATCTTGCCAAAGATATAACAATCGATTTCAATTTTTGCCAACTGATAGAAGAGGATCTCATTCTTGTTTTAACGTGAACTCTATTTTGTTCTGTTTGGTGGGGGACGATACATCAATTTGAGAACAATGAGAACTGTTTTCCAATTCGCTTATATACATCAACATTGAACCAAAAACGAAGTGTCTTTGTTAAATACAATGAATCCTAAGTGGAAAGAAATAAGAGAATAACAATAATTAGACACATAACCAATACTTTTGACTGTTTATTATGTTCCACACCGTGAAATGCACTCAAGTATGTATCATACTGAGCCCTCACAACTCCATGAGAACATGTATATGCCTATTTTCCACAAAAAGAAACTGGAGCCAGATAGGTTACGTAACTTTCTCGAAGTCACACATCTAGTAACTGAGTAGAACCAGGTTTTGAACCCAGACCACCAGACTCTGGAGCCCCCATTTAGACAAGTTAAGTAACTTGCTCAGCAAAGTCCTGTAGCCAGTAGATGGTGCCATCAGGATTCAAAGCCAGGTCTGCCTAACTCCAGAGCACCCATGTGCAAGGTGTTTGTTTGTTTAACAGAACTTACATCATCTATATGAATAATGTAATGATAGTGCAGGGAAAAATTTGTTCCTATCTAAACTTTTTTTTTTTCTTTTGGTTCTGGTTTTGGTATTTTTGGTTCTGTTTTGCCTAAGGTTAAAAAAAAAAAATACTGACATTGCCTTGGCTGGACTAAAGGCAGGGCCACTGCATCGCATGACTCAGAGGCATCCTACTTGACCTGAATGATGCTCACTGGAGCCGCTTGGTACCCAGCCTGCAGGGCTGAATGTGGTGGCCCTGGGCCAGATACAGACTGACTAAAGGAAATGGCAGATTTCCCCCCACAATTAGGCCAAAAGAGCTAAGGAAAACAGAGTGCCCCCTAGTGGCTGAGAACAGTGTGGCAACTGCAAACGTCTAGCTAGAGATCTCCAGACCTGACAGAATGAGGCTGGCTGCGGAAGTGAAATCAGGAGACATGAAAAACGAATCGCTACTGTATCCGGAGTGTGCAAGTGAATGCAAGATGTGTCAAGACTACTCTGGAGAGTCCATGGTTTCTCCAGGAAACAAAGGAGAACAGAAGAAAAGTATCACCCAGAACTCGGGTCTTGAGAATAAGATGCCCACACAGTAAATGAAGACAGGAAAGGGAAATGATTTTACTAAACCGGAGAAGGTGGGGATATACATAAATAGACTCAAGACTAGATAATCAGTCCTGGAAACTTCTGAGTAATCTTCCAAAAGGCACCTCCCCCACCCCCCCCAAAAAAGCACTAGAAAATTAGGAGAACCTTGAAAATGTTCTCAAGGGGGAAAATGATGCTAAAAGAAACCCAGATGTGGTGAATGGAAAATGAATGGAATTTTGGATTCATTCCTACTGTCAGCCTCTCTTAGAATTGAGGCAAAGGCAATTGCAGACTTGGGAAGAAAGGCTTAACTTGACCAAATTAAAATGGCTTAAAGCCATGAGGAGACCATGGGTAAAACAGAAACACACATCAGCTGGGCAGAAGATGGGCCCTGAGAATCAGCACAGTAAACGAAAGAGGCGGAGCAGATACAGCCAAGGTAAACATGATGAGAGCAAGTGCCAATCACTTGCCTGATGGGGAAGGAGATATTCTGGGTAAGCGCATTTTGTAGTTTCATGTTTACCATTTGTTACTTACACAGGTTATCAATCTTCAAAGAATTTACAAGTATGTTGTAAAATAAAAATAACACTAAAATACACGACACCTCATCATCTTCCAGTGACGTTGGGTGTTTATCAAAAGTATCAATTTCACTACTGCCCAAGGTTGGTACAGAATCTGGTCTCAGTTACTGACCTGCCAAAAATCTGGCTAAGAGGAAAGAATCCAGAAAGATGGCACCAAATTAGGAGATGACAATATGCCCAGAGGGTTTAGTTCAAAGGACTTAGTACATTTAGAAGTATGGTGAACGATAATGGGGCACAGAAGAACAATGCCACGTTCACTCTGACAACTCACTTGACTGTATTTCTATGAGAGCAAAGACTTTGTTTCGGTAACTGCTCTATCCCTGCATCTAGAATAGTGACTGGCACATAGTAGGCACTCAAAAAATACTCAAAGGAAGAATAAGTGTTGTCCTGCTTAATGCCCTTTCCCATTCTCCACTCCCCCGCCCCGACAAAAAAAAAAATATATTTCTGGAAAGAAAGAATGAATGCTATTCACTCTAATATCCTTTTCCACATTCTCTACTTAGAGACATTCTCATCCTTCAAGGTCCAGCTCAAATTTCTTTTCTTTCTTAAGGTCTTCCCCGAGATCCATTCCTGCTGCCCACCACCCAACCTTCTTCAAAAAGCCAGAATTAAACCTTTTTTATTCTTTGCTTCCAAAGCACATCACTTGGATCTATATTTGCTTTCATTTTGTTCTGCATCGTGTTGTAATTTAGTCTTCGTATGTCTGACCCTTCAGACATGGGTTATAAACTCCTTGAGGGCAAAGTTTTTGAGAGATTTGGTTATTCTGGAACCCCCACCTTCTAACATAATGCCTAACATAATGCCTAACGTAATTACTTAAATGGCTGCTAAGTTTCGTAGAACAGAAGGACATCCTTGGTGTCTAATAGAAAGCCAGCATATAATAGGTGCTCAATAAATGTTTATTATATGAATGAACTGAAAGAAAGATACCAACAAAACTAAGTTCTGTGCCCCAAATCCCAACGCTGGAGGGCATACCTTGAAGATAGAGAAGAGGTCTCTTTCCCCTGGTTCTGAGAGACTTGCCTGGTTCACGTGCCCAGGATCAGGTGCTCCCGCAGCAGAGCTGCAGAGATAAGTCTCCGGGAGTGCCAGGAAGAGGACCATAACTGATGTGAGGTGGGGGGGGGGGGGTGTGGAAGGATGAAAAAGGAGGGAGCGAGCGACAAGGGGTGCAAGGCAGATGGCCTAAGTGACGTCTGGGACTACATACGATAATCTTCTGCTAACACTGGGAGAGTGTAAACACCCAAGCAGGGAGGAATTGTTTAGCCTGGTCTGAAGAGCTAAAAGTAGGAGAAAGGATGAAACAAGGGGTGGGTGATCAAAGCCCTGTGACAGGAAAGCCAACCAGGGGAGACACTGCTCTCCTTGGACTCGGAAAACAACGTGACATACACTTTCACGGATATCAACTAGCGTTATTATCCTCATCTTCAGGCATGAAGGAGGTCTACAAACAGACGGATTATTGAAATGGGAACAACTGAAACCTAAAACAAAGAGCCTATGCTTGCAACACGAAGTCCTTTTACCATTCTGCAAGATAGAGCCCCACACTCCAATGTTATTAGGCAGTGCCCAAAAGCACCACTAATTCAGACTGCACCGTTAAGAGAAAGCACCTTCAAGAGAAGAGGAAAGAAGGGAGAGAAAGGAATCAGTGCAGCAGCGGGACTGGCATCCCCCGGTTCCGTAAAACACATGAAATCTCCCTTCTGGGTCCTCATTTGCTGCTTTCCATTTTAGTCTAACAAAGACACCTCTCAAAGTGGTGTTTGCTGAAAACATAATCATTTCTTCCTATTTCCCATTCCACTCCAAGCCGGGCTGCCCGCTCTCAGGAAGTTTTAGTGGGGGTCAATGGTGCCTACAACATTAATACTGAGTGCTGAGTGGTAGGAACAGAGAAGATAAGGTTTCCCGCTTCAAAGAATTCGCAATCTACTTGAAGAGACAAAATATAAATGTATGCGAATCACAAGAAAATAATTGCAAAGAAACATGTAATATATGCAAGAAAAAATAGGATAAACTATACAACTGCAAACGGTCTGTGAAGTAAGAGGAAGATAAGACAGACCCAATAATTCAGGGAAGGCTTCCTGGCAGAGGTAAATTTTCTTCCTGAAGAAGAAAAACTGAGGAGCACTTGGGGGGCTCAGTCAGTTAAGTGTCTGACTCTTGATTTTGGCTCAGGTCATGGTCTCACAGTTTGTGAGTTCCAGCCCTGCATCAGGTCCTGTGCTAACAGTGTGTAGCCTACTTGGGATTCATTCTCTCTCTCTCTCTCTCTCTCTCTCTCTCTCTCTCAAAATAAATAAATAAACTTAAAAAAAAAAGAAAAGAAAAACTGAAATGGACTGACTGAAATGATGTATGGGTTTATAAAAGCTAGAAGGAACGCTGGGGTGTATTCCATCAAAATTGCTCGTTGACAGATGAAGAAACAGAAGCCCAGGGAGCTTAAGTAATATGTCCAGTGACAAAGAGATAAGCAGAAGAAACGGAATGCAGATCAAAGTATTCTGTCTTCAAATCCAGGGCAGACAGGGGCACCTGGGTGGCTCAGTCGGTTAAGCATCCGACTTTGGCTCAGGTCATGATCTCACTGTTCGTGAGTTCGAGCCCCACGTCAGGCTCCGTGCTGACGGTGCCGGGCCTGGAACCTGCTTCGAGTTCTGTCTCTCCCTCTCTCTCCCTTGCTCACACACACATTCTCTCTCTCAAAAAGAAATAAACGTTAAAAAAAAAAATTCAAATCCAGGGCAGACAACAGGAGCAAGAGTTGGCAAATGCCTGTGAGGAAGAAGGTTCCCACAGATGGGCTGGCTGTGACAGAGGGACTGTTTCATTGGGTCCTGAGAGGTAAGTCCCAGTCTACTGCCAAATGAGCTGAGTAGTTCCATGTGAGACTACACTTTTGTCCCCTCCAGGAGCACCCATCACACCTTAGTGACAGGGGCCCTGCAGGACTTCTGCATTACCCATACCACGTGCCCTGCTCCTAGACTCAGCTCCTAGCAGCTACCATTTCTACTCCCAGATCCCATCTAGTCCTGAGGGCCCCCAAAGCTCCAAGATACAAACTAACCAAGAAGCTACTCCACATATGAACTTCTGGTTCTGCTCACAACCCCACCCTCCTCCTTTGCCCCCACCAACACGGAGGAAACCAGATGTACAAATGGTTAACAGAGAAAAAAGAAAAAATCCCACCCAGACCACTTGAAACGCGGCTAGTCTGGCTGGGCTTCGAGTCCGCTCAGCGACTGCTCCATGCCTGCTATTTATAGCCTCTGGGTGCCCAGCCCAGCTTCCAGGTCACTAATTGTGGCCCAGCCCCGAGCCAATCCCCCCATCTCCTCCCCCGCCTTGGCAACACAGGGAAAAAGAAGCAAATCCAGTTTTGTCTGGCCCAGGAAGAACAGCCAGGAGTGAGATCTGAATCCAAGACCCTATATTATATATCTTGTAGAACGTATCAAAACTGTCCAGAAAGGTCTGCCCTCACACTCTAAATCCTGGAGAGCTGCACTGTCCCTTCCTTCTATAGCAAGCATCCTTTCCTGAATTCTTCAAGTTCATCCAAACTTGAATCCTAATTTCAGGCTAACCCATTCAAATACTGGAGAGGGGAGGTATGGGTTTAGGCCACGAAGGACACCAGTAAACAGTCTAGTCAAGAGCGTATGTCTTTGAGTAAATGCTTAAGCACCCATAGATTGGTATCTTGCCCCTTCTTGGGGTCTATTTGCTAGATGACCTACCTGTTTATTTGTTTTACTACTCTACCACAAGAAAAGTACCCAGGGAGGAGCCTTGCTCAGTATTAAACCTCTCAGAATTCTTTTCTAGCACCCACCAAATACATTTGAAATCCCCCACATTCTTAGTTTCAGATAGAGGCCCTGAATATGATAGTTTTATGAGGGCACTACAAATAATCGCTTCTGATTCCAAGATGCTATTATTTGCATATTATTCTATAACATTGTTTTCCCCTTAAGCGTACAGACGACTCTGAGATGGGCAGTGACTTTTTTTTTTTTTTTTAACATATGAGACTTTGTGAAGTTATTCTGAGTAGAGAAAGGCTTTTTTTTTCATAAAGGCATGGCGGGTGGGGGTGGGGGTGGGGAGCTCGGCAAAAAGATCCAGCGAAGCTTTCTCTGTCAGTTCTGTATCTATGCTACACCGGGGTGACCCCCAGCAGGCCATATACTTGACGATTAATTCTATATCTGAAGCCTTGTCTCCATCCTGGTGAAGCCCGCCCACTGTCAAGGATGTTCGTCTTCAGAGCAAAGGGCTGGGACCGGAGGTGTGGGGACAGTTACAGGTTATGGCAAAAGGGAGAAGTGCCCTTCCTTTCCCAGTGCCTAGCTAGGCTTACCTCTCTTTTCAGACAGTCCAACAAGCCCATAGGCCCCTACGTCCTTGACCACGACTGCCCAAGACTACGCATGCCAGTGTCAGTCTTCTCCTTCTTGTTTTGGGGTTCATCTGGGCCACTGGGTAACATGCCAAGGATTCTGGTTTACTGGAGCCAGAGCCAGAACGCTGCTGTGCTATCTCATCATCACCCACAAATACCAATTCCCAGCCCCAAATGGCCCCAAATCTTTCCTCCCAAGACCACAAGGGGAAAAAAAGTTTCCAAATTAAAAAACTAAAACTGGCAACAAAGGTGCCCCATGGCAGTAACCTTTAAAACTGGCCATTAAAGTTTATAAGTCAGACGGGCACCAACATGAACGATCAAGAAGAGAAAAACAGCCCCCTCCCTTGGGGACCCGGAGCCACAGCCTTCCCCCTAAAGCCACAGAGTTGATGTCACAAGAAGCGCTTACTGCCGTCAAGGGCTCTCTGTGTCCTGACTACAGCCACGCCGCCTCTGTGCGCAGGAGGTGGAGGTGGGTGGGTGTCTGGCTGAGAATGAAGGAAAGGGGAGGGGCAGGGAGGCATGGGCTGGGGGTATAGAGTAGGCAGGGGAAGGTGGGTAGGGGGTGAGAAAGAACAAATCTCCTCCTAGCCAGCACAGCTCTCTGCAAGTCACAAGCCAGGAGGGGACAGGCCTGTCGGGCTGCCGAGGACAGTGGTTCTCAACTTTTTTTTCCACCCAACACACATGAGGCATACCACATATTTTCATCAGTAACTATGGGTCATTATGCAGTGATTCTTAACCATCCTGGGGCAGAGGGAGTGCATATCAGAAATTTTTTGGTAAGGGTATGAATAGTCTGAAAAGACCTCCAAATCATTCTGACCACCTCCCCTAGGGGTTATGTACCCCCTGTGAAGAATCATCAGTTTAGGGAGCTTACTTCTCCTTCCCTCCCTTCCTTCCTTCCATGTATTCAACAAATACGTTTTGAGAGCTTACATGTGCCAGACATTGTTCTACGGGCACCGGGGAGACAGCAATGAACACACAGACAAAATTCCCTGCCCTCATTGAGAATCCATGCCTTCGCAGGGGAGAAAAACAACATAATAAAAAAGTAAAATCTGTGGCATGCTGGGTAATGATACGTGCTAAGGAGAAAAACAGAGTCCAGGGGGAAGGGACAGACGGTGCTGATGGGGGCGGGGAGGGAGGTGGGGATGAAATTTTAGATAGGGTAGCCAGGAAGTCCTCAACTTCCTGAAGGAAGAGAAAGAACGAGCCATGTGGATATCTGGGGAAAGAGCATTCTTAGCAAAGGGACGAGCAAGTGTGAAGGTCCTAGGGTGGGGTTCACATCTAATATGTTCATGGAAGAGCTGGGAGGTGGCCACCATAGCGGGAACTCACATCCTCTCCTTCTGTTTCAGATCCCACGGCTCTGAGGAGTCAGGCGGATCATCTGCTGGACTAAACTGTCCAAGCCAGGCACATGCTCACAAGCAGAAAAAGCATATATAGCTTGGTGCAAGGGGATACGGGTAGGTAAGATGAACTCAGTATTAAAGTACTTCTCTTTCTTTAAACAGCTCAGACTTCTTTTAAATAAAGTCTCTTCATTTGAGGATAAAAACGACTCGCTCAAGGACCAGTTTTTAACTGTTTTTAAAGCTAGAAGCTGGAATAGAATTTCCTCTTGACACGCAGTCCAATGCTTTATGCTTTTTCATAAAATCACAGGACAGTAAAACCTGGAGGAGGCACTAAAGAGATTATCTTATATACTCCCCTCGCCTTACTCGAGAAGCAGCTGGCGAAATTAGAGCCCAGGGTTCTTGGATAAGGGGCTAACACTCCTTAGAAAGCAAAGTAGGGGGACGGTGCAGATTATACAAGAGGGGACCATTTCTCTCCAATCCTGCATTCTAGAATCTCTCCTGTAAAGGCAGATATGGTGGTGATATTAGGATTCCCAAAGACCGAATAGTGTTCTCTGTCCCCTGACCCCAGGAAAAGGGCCATTTCCACACGCCAGGCCCACTGCCCTTTATCTAATACCCTTTAGCCCAAATGTCCTCCATGAGACAGAGGCTGGCCAAGCCAGTGGGCTGCAGGTTCGGAAGACCAGAACCAAGCCTCCAGTGTGAATCCAGATGCACACACACACACACACACACACACACACACACAGACGCACACAGCCAGTGGGAAGGAGGGAAGGAAAGCACACACAACACAACACACCAGGGCAGCTGCAGAAAACAGCTGCTTGTTAAGTTAAAATTAAACTCTGCACAAATATTGACCTTTGGAGGGGACAGAAACCGGTCCCATATTTACCAGTTTTATAAATGGGACTGACCACAGCTGCCCCACGCGCTTGGCCAGCATGATGGCAGGATGGGGCGAGGCCATGCTTTGGGGGTGGGGGAATGAAGGAGAGGGGAAGGAGACATTTTAAACACTCTCTGAAATGCAGTTACTACAGGTAGGTCAAAGTTCCCAAAAGCCTTACAAGAGGAATTTCTAAGAAAGCAAATAAGGCAGTCTCTGAAAGGGGGGCGGGGGTTCAGGGAAGTAGGGAGAGAGAGGAAAAAGGAAGTGTCAGAAAGAAAAAGAATTGCTAAAAATAGTGAGAAATACGACAGAGATTAAAACAGAATGGAAGGAACACTGGGGAGCTTACCCTTTTGAACCCTGGCCCTTGGTCAAACCAAGAGTCATAAGGTAGAAGACCAGGTGACCAACTTAACTTAATGGAACAGTCCAAACTGACCTGGTTTGAGCCTTGGCTCTGCTGCCTACTTGCTGTGTAACCTTGGGAAACTCAGGACCCCAGTTTTCTCATTTATAAAATAGGGACAACGACACAAAAACACTGCTTGAATTCGCAAAGACAGAACCAAAAGGAGACAATGTAAGCAAAAGCGATTTGCCGACCATAAACGCCACACAGATACAGATCGTTATTTTTACTAATCCTATCCCAGCTAACTGTACACCTTTACACTCCAAACTGGCCAATAAACTTCAGTCTCTCTGAGAGCAAAGCCAGGGGTCAGAAGGGGAACTTGAGCTTCCCCCGAACTTGCTAAAAGCCTCCTGCAGGCATACAACTAAATCCTTCCCTGGCGGAAGGATAACAGGGAGGCCGGTTTGCTGAAATAGGCCCCCAAAGCCATACCGCCAGCTTCAAAGGTCCAGATACCACGGGAGAGAAGGGACTCATCAATACTATTTCCCTGAAAGCTGATCTCTGGCAACCCACGTTTTTTCAGGAACAAACATCACAGGTGCTGGGCAACTCAGTTCTGTTCCAAACCTCTGATGCCTTCACTCTCTTTTTGCATTTTCCCTATACTGACGACTTCCACAATTAATAATAATAGACATAAAACAATCTGGATCCAGTCTCTATATAGAAGGGCACCTCTGTAGTTGTGCCACCAGGAATCATAATCTAAAAGTATTTCAAATAAAAACACTTCAAAAAAAATGTATGAAAAGATTTTGCCAAAATGATTCGCCCGGGTGCATGGAAAGCTCCTGTGCCTTTACGTGATACATGGCTTACACTCTATACCTTAAAAGTACAGACCAGCGTCACTTACAGCTCAAGAAACAGGCAGTGATGAAGTTAAAGTCCTCTACCTCCTCACTGCTAACCAAACACACGTCGCTAGTGTCTTTTGACTCTGTTTCGCTTGTTCAATGTTTTACCTTAATATATTACAGTTTATATTGTTAAACGTGTGCCATAAAATATAAGCAACGTACAGCACAACCATGTCAGCAATTCAGGAAGAATTCCCAACGCTGCAGTCTCTGCGGTCACAAGGCAGGGAGATGTTTTGCATTTGGTGCACCAAATATGTGCTGAAGCATAGACTCCAAACAAATTGGGGAGGGGGAGACAGACAGGAAAGAAAAGGGGAAGAAAATGGGGAAATTATACTCCATGTGGGGAACCAGTTTCCTTGAATTCCGATCCAAGAATTTATTTTTAAAAAGTAATCATTGAATTTCTAGAACTCTCTTTCTATGACTTTGTGCTCGTACAGGGAAGTGCTGTGCCTCCAGGTTCTGCCACTCAGGGCTTCTGAGGGTTTTGTTTTTCTAACATGAATAACAGTCCGCTCCTCACTCCACCCCCATCTTCCCCAAGGGCAAGGGACTCCCCTCCCTAGGTCTTAGCTCCATCTTTTTTAAACAACAGAGAACCTGAGCTAGCTGACCTTCCCTGGATGAGCCTAAGATTCCCTGCCAAACCTGTTAAGTTGCAGCCAGAGCTGATAGTATTTTCAAGTATTCCATACTTCTAGAAAAAGGGAAATGAGAACTACCATAATTAAGACTGTCACCCATTTAATACTCCAAAAAAGTTCATTCTCTCCCTCTAAACACCCAAGCTCACAGGAGTAGCCCCGAATAGGACCAGTGAGTCAATCACTCCTCAAGATCTTTCTCCCATCATGTTCCTATCCAAATAAAATCAATGCCTCAGACAGGGAGGTTTCTAGGCTAGGAAAATAGCTCAGGAGCTGAAAACAAGCCCCTTCAAAAGCCAAACTTTCTTGGGGTGGCTGGCTGGTTCAGTTGGTAGAGCATACAACTCTTGGTCTTGGGGTTGTGAGTTTGGGCCTCACATTGGGTATAGAGATTACTTAAAAAGAAAATCTTTAAAAAAAAAAAAAAGGCAAAATATTCTTAAGGAAAAACACACAGGGTTCAGTAGATCTCTGAAAAACAAAACAAAACAAAAAAAACAAAAACCAAACAATAAAGCCCACAGCATTGGGACAAGCAATTATCACCCAGCAATTAGAAGTCATGCTTCCAAGGATGCTTTGCCTATGAAGTCTCTCTTGACCCCCTACCTACAACTCTATCTATGAGACCCTGCTGATACCCTCCCAGACAAAATCCAAGCTGCCTAAGTTCAACAAAATGCAGTAAAATGCAGCCCCACATAGGATTTCTAGTTGAATACTGCTTGTTTCAGCAATCTCCTGCTGTCTTTTTGCCTAACTGGTAGATTGGTCTCTCAGAGAAGTCCCTAAGCAGATCATGTGACAGGGCTGATTTCTGTTTAGAATGCCTGGGCCCAAGCAAGTGACATGTCATTCCTGGGGGCTTCAAGACAGAAGGGCGCCTTAATATTTTGGACAACAGCAACATAAGTGCTCCTAAGGCCTAAAAGAGGTAATGCTTATAAGGCCTGAGAAACAGTGAATGGAAGCCAGGGTCCCCAGAAATGCTCTGATGTCCCAACTAGGACAGCAAGGACAAGAAGGGGACTCTTCCACAGGGACTGGCTAAGGCAGGGAACAGAGTGCAGCAGAGAGACCTGGGGAACATCTCCACACACAAGTGCATGCCTATTTTATATCTGCAGCCCAGACACTGCAGAAGCTTTTGATGGTGTAGGAACTATGTCCATAATCCAGAAACAACTAAACTTCAAGCACACAAGGAAGCATCCCTCCACCGTAATCTTTAAAGCCCAGAGAGAAGCCAATAAGGAAACATTGCTACTGGGTACCAGTGACTGCTGCCGACTCACCAGCCCTAGGAAATGTCTGAACAGAGTCTTATTCAAGCCAAGGGAAAACGCTGTTAAAACACACAAAACTCCTTTGACTAATGTGAGAGGGGGAAAGAGCCTCTATAATTAACAGAAACTGTCACAGGCATTGGGGGCCTCCAACGTGTTCAACGCAAACCACTTGAAAAGACCTGGTCTTCTAGGAGAAGGCTGGGGTTTGTGAGTGGGGCTCCAACAGGCTGGGGACAGTTTTTCCAAAAGAATCCCACCATATTAAAAAAAAAAAAAAAAAAAAAAAAGAAGAGGAAGGAGGAGGAGGAGGAGGGGAGGAAGAGAAGAAGAAGAAGAAGAAGAAGAAGAAGAAGAAGAAGAAAAAGAAGAGGAGGAGGAAGAGGAGGAGGAGGAGGAAGAAGAAGGAGGAGGAAGAAGAAGGAGGAGGAGAAGGAAGAAGGAGGAGGAGGAGGAGGAGGAGAAAGAAAGGGGTTGGTGGGGGGAGAAAGGAAAAACCCAAAACTCAGCTGCATATTTTTCCACCACTGGAACTAAAAAGCAGAACAGAAGAAGAAAAGTCCAAATGCAACCAGTTTTCAATTAGGGCCTAATTAGAAAGGAAAGTGGCAGTGCTGTTATTACAGATCTGGGGAGGAAGAAATTCAGTCAATGACTTTAGTTTGGGCTGAGCCGTCCACTTGAAAGCTGTGATGATTAGGGGAACAATTTATGGTGAGAGATGCTGGAGGGGAGTAGGGAATAGGAGAAGAGGGCCTAGGGCTGGTTCAGCGTGCCTGTCACGAGCCAAAGCAGAGTCTGAAACATCTATTGATCCCCCACAATGTGCAAAGCATTACGTGAAGGGCTGAAAGGAGAAACAGAGATCCTAACAGACCTGAAGAGGCTTATAAACACTGTCCCTGCACTAAGTACCCACCTCTTAACACTCAGCTGCTATATACACATTGCACACATCTTCAGAGAGAATCTAACCTCGGCTTCTTTTTATACACAACGTCCAGTGTGACCACTCATGTGGCCTCTCTCTGCATTTCTCCCAGCTCCTTCCGCATCTCCATATGGGACACACAGAAGCCCTAGAGAAAAAGGAGCCATCATCAAGAATAATCCCCAAACGAAGCTATCTGGATTTGCCTCAGCCCTCAAAAGAAGCCAGTCAAGGTCTACCCCCTGGCGTGGATAGACTGAGACCCTACACCAAGATGGGGAATCTCAGAATAGTTGGAAGGGCCTTTTCTGCTTTCTTCATGATCCCAGAGGATTCCAGTCCAGTTTCTAGGTAAAGGCCATACTCCCTGAGAACAAGCAGAAAGGCACTAAGGATGGGCACCCTTACACCTGGCTAGAGGAAGGAATGGGTCAGCTAGTTCCAGTCCCTATTTGCAATAAAACAAAGGAGTCTGATTGGTAGATACATGAAGGACTTTCTTCCCTTGCTCTGGGGTACCCTCTCCCTTGTTGATTTAGTTCAGGCAACTTGGAGGAGGGACAGGAAGGGCCAGGGCAAACATGTCACAGCCTGCAGTGAATAGGGCCAACAGAAAGGAGAGGCAAAGAAGAGAGCTGAGAGGAGAGGAAAAGAGAGGAGGCCTCCTTTCCCATCCCACAACCTGGGCTCCATCCAACACAAAGTTAATTCCTAACCTCGGCTCACCACCCTGCCCACTGCTTGCATGATTTATCCCCCTATCTGCCTGCATCGCCTTTACAAGCCTCCTAGCCCTGCATACCATTATAAAAGCTGTCTGTGCTGCTGGCTCGACCTGGCCTGGCCCGGGCTCCTGCCACAGTAACCCTTCCCCACCCCTGCATTTTACAAGCCTTCCGCCATCATGGAAATCTGAAATCCCACGAAAGAACAGTAAACATCGTAGGGAAAAGAAAATACCTAGCCAGGCCACTCTGGACAGCAGAGTCACAAACGGACTGAGGTCTCTGAGCCAGGGATGAAGGTGTCTAGGCAACAACAGGGAGCTGCCTTCTTGCCCGAGCTCAGCTGGGTAATAACAAAGAGACGCACGCTGCACAGATGTGCCAGTCCTTTATGGGGCACAGCCAAGCATCCGGTGCCCTGGGAATTCCCAGGCTCAAAGAAGCAGCCAAAACGTCAGGGAGACTCACAAGTAAACACAGGTGTCAGGTTTAGAGACCATGTGGAAATGTGAACGTTTTAAATAACGGAAAGAGACTAAACATTATTCAGACCACAAATTAAGTCAGAATCAGCTTTGTCACCTTCTTATGGGCTCTTTAGGGAGGTAGCACGGTGTCGTGGAAAGAGCAGGGGCTGTGGGTTTAGCTCAATGGCTTTGAAGCCTGGCTTCATCGTTTGCTGATTAGCTCCATGACTCTGGGCAACTTACATCCTCTGGATCTCAGGCTTGCTCTCCATCCCAGGGGAAAATACCAACTCCTAAAAATGTTGTGAACAATAAGAACAAGATTTACAGCCGGAGGGCCTGGGCTGGCACTCAACAGGTATTAAAAAATTATTGCTGCTATTGATTACTTGGGATATTAGACATCCCCAAATTGGTGGTGGGGGGGTGCTGTCTATTGCTTCCCTATGCAAATTTTAGCTCACTTAACAGGTTTCTCCTTTATTCTATGCAAACTTTCCCTTTCTAGACCAGATTTCACCTTTTTCTCTCCTGGCCAGAGAATGAGCCAAAAGGAGTCCCGGGGGCAGGGGGGCGAGTATTCTTTCCTACCCACTGTCTTAGGTACACTTGTCCCCTCGCCACTTTCAACCATTCAATCCAGTTCTGCTCCTGACCCTCCTCATTAGGCCCCCATTGGCTCCTCCAGCCTCAGTTTATAAAGGCTCTTCTTTCTCTTCATTTGCCTCAAGAGAACCAGCCAGCAGCACCCACTGGGTTCCATTCTTTTTGAGAAATGCCTGCATGCCCTCTGACAGCCAGAAGTCAGGGTTCATACCTTCCCCGCCTAGCTTAGTGGAGAAACGGACACTAAAGAATTCTCCACGAGTCTCTGGAGTTCCAAAATGCTCTGCCAACGAGGCTGAGTGCTCCCCAGAGCTCTGTTATTCACTTGGGGGTAGGTAGTGGGAGATGGAGGGGGAGGGACGGGGGAGGGCAGGAAGAGAAGAGAGCCTTGATTCAGGGGCCAGACTGAGTCCGCCACAGGCCAGGCTCCGCTGAGGTTTCTCGGGTGAAACACGCCTCTGTGATGGCTGTGCCTGTGAAGCGGATGGAAATGCCCATAAAGCCGTATCAAACCCTGTGCAGAGAAGGACAGGGATATATATAGAACCAGGAACCAAAGGGGCCACAGGGGATTCAGGCGGACAGCTCCGCCCAGCCCTTAAACCCGCCCTAGGGAAGGGGGGAGGCCCAAGGAACAAGCTCAAGGAATGAAGGTTGGAGACAGCCCGGCGGGTTTACGAAGGGAGTGGGGAAATTGGGGGCGTCAGGGACAATACTGGAAGAGAGCTAATGGCTCCGCGGTGGTGGGAATCAGTCAGGGTTGAGGGAGCTGTGCCTGCCCAGCGCGGCTGCAAAAGAGCCTCTGAGTTCTAGTCCATCCTGACGTGACTTTTAACACTGCTTCGGTGTCCTGCAGTCTGGACAGTGCTCTGCTTCCTTCTCAGAACCAGAGAGCCTCTAATGGACTGGCTTGCCCTGTCCTCCTCCGCTCTCCCGGCCAGCACCTCTAGTTTAAATTCATCTAGGGGCCAGTGTTCTCCATTCCCTACTCCCTGATCCCTACTTCCAGCACCACCCCCCACAGAGAAACTTGGGAAGGGGGGGACGTGAGAAAAAGAAATCTACCCGTAAGGAGAGTGTCCTGAAACAAGAAAAGTATCTCAAGATAGACAACTGTCAAAATTTAGAAACAAATTCACAGAGAGGAAAAAGAGGCTGACAGTATGAGGCAAGAGCCTCAGAAACCATTGCACCTGGCAGAATCAGGCCCCAAAGGAGACACAGTGACAGAGACAGAAAGTGAACGGGCTCTTCTTCCACTCTGATCTGCTGGGACCTCTCCACCCCCACCCCAAACAATCTTCTTGCCAAAGAAGAACACTGTAGGTACAGATCCTGGATGATAAGGAACTGGCAGGCACCGAGCCCACAAAGATCTCTTACCTGAGCAACAGGGCCAAGATAGCCAGTCTCCCTCTCTGCCCCTAGTTCAAAAGAGAATCCTCTCCACCTGGAGTCTTTTCCCAAGCCAGCACAAGTATGACAATGTTTTGGCGCCACCTGCTGTCCTTTCCTGACAGTTGAGTAGAATAGATCCTAAAACCAGATGAACTTCAAATTTACCTTTAATTCATCATAAGCCTAAAAGGAATGGAACCCAAGAGAAGAGAAACCATAACTCCCACCAAAGGGACTATTCCAATGTAGCACAATGGACAGATCCAGTGTTCCACCCTTCCCAGGCTTCCTGGGACTGATGTCTTGAGAATCCAATTAGCCAAACCCCTGTCCCTGGTTTCTGGTTCCAGTCTTAACAGCCATTAGTCTGTGAAGTTCATTCTCCAAGCATCTTGCTGGCTTGAGAGCCATGAATATTTAAGAAAGCTTTTCTCTATTTAATAGATTCCCTATATTTCCCCCCTATATTTTAAAATTATTTCTATATTGGGGTACCTGCATGGCTCAGTTGGTTGAGCGTCAGACTTGGGCTCAGGTCATGATCTCACAGCCCCGCGTCAGGCTCTGTGCTGACAGCTCGGAGCCTAGAGCCCGCTTTGGATTCCGTGTCTCCCTCTCACTCTGCCCCTTCCCTGCTATGGCTGTCTCTCTGTCTCTCTCAAAAATAAATATTAAAAACAAACAAACAAACAAACAAACTTAAAAAAATTATTTCTATATCACCCTGTTTTGGTTTTTCTTGGTTTTAGGTAGAAATTCTAATTTTGCACCAAAATGACATGATCCTTTGTCATCAAGCAGTAGAATGAAAACATTGTCACCCAACAGCAAGGGCTTAGACATTTTACACTGCTCTCCCATTCCTGTGGTCCTTAATATGGTCTGGGCAAACATTCTAATAAGCAAAACGCTCATTGAGAAGTCAGCTCATCTCACAAATATAAACATTTGTTCATCCATTTAACAAATATTTCTGTAGCACCTCCCATGAACCAGGAGCAAATTGGAGGTAGAGGGTGAATAAGACAAGGTTCCTATTCTCACACAGCCTCCACCCCAGCATCATCTGCCTGATTCGTGAAGGTAGTCTAGCAATTTCTCACCCATCTTAAAGAATACCTGTGTGAACAGCAATGATCAAGACAAAAAAACACGAACAGGCTTTGTAAAGAAACAGAAGGAAGAAATGTAAGAGGACAGAAGAGGAAAGATGTACAGAGGAAGTAACAACTGAGTGTGGAAAATAACAGGTTTTTTTTAATTTAATTTTTTTCATTTTATTTATTTGAGAGAGGGAGAGAGAGAGAGAGAGAGAGAGAGCGAGCAAGCATGGGGGAGGGGCAGAGAGAGAGATAGAGAGAGAATCCTAAGTGGGCTCCACACTGACAGCACAGAGCCCAATGTGGGGCTCAATATCACGACCCTGAGCCGAAATTAATAGTCAGATGCTCAACTGACCAAGCCACCCAGGGACCCTGAAAAAGAACTGTTAATATACTACACCTGTTGTGAGGGAAAGACACAAAGAATTCTAGGAAGGGAGTTTCCAAGTTTCCCTGGTAACATTCAAGTAAAAAATATATATATATATTTTTTTCTCTCTCTCTACTTCAACTATATCCTTATCACTATAATTCAAGTTCATCCTTTCTTGCAGTATCTTAAATGAAATGTGGAAAAGTTCTTTACCATCGTACATGTACCAATATTCATATTTAAACGAATGAGCTACCAACCTACTTTCTGAATTAAATAATCCCATTTTCCTTGGATACTTTTTTGAAAATTCTGTTATACCCCTTTTGTTATTGTCCTGATTTTCCTATGGCACCAAGGCCCCATGTATCTTTCAAACATGACACAAAAATCCTAAGAAGCCAACTACTGCTAAATACAACGGGAGGGTGATGTGGCCTCTCATGCTCTTCTTTTAATTATACAATCTGGAATTATGTTCATCTTTTAAAATAGCCAAACTTGCCAAAGACTATATCACAGTTGGGAGCTCTTACTAGTTACATTTTTCAGAAGAAAAAAAAAAAAGAAAAAAGGTTAAAGTGTCCATCTAGGAAGTAGAAGGATACTTTATGGGAAAGAAGTTCTATTAAATAAGATATCAGAATAGCTAAAGCATCTGATAAAAGGATACAAAGGCAAGGTTGGTAAGCAGGAAGCCCCGGAGGGGCGTGTAAAGTAGCTTTATGCCTTACTGAAGGTTATTAAGAGTCACAGAAAATTCTCCTTTACTTCCCTTAGATTTGCCCTCTTTCAACAGCTCCCTGGGAATCCTTCACTGCCTTCCCCACAGAGAAGGACTTCCTCATCCACCCCCACCTAAGTACCTGGTGTACATCTCTATTTAGCATGGCATTCTCACCTGGGATTAGAGGTATATACACACCTGTGTCCCCTTCTCTTCCATATGCTTCTTGGGGCAGGAATCATGTCAGGTATCACTGAAAACTTAGCAGTGCTAGCTTCCTACTCCCCACAGTGCCTCATACAAGAACCCAAACCCACTGGTATTCAATAAACACTGGATAAGGATGATAACATTAACAGCCATCCAGCCCAACTCCACTAAGTTGTCAGACCAGTTTAGGATATTGGCATGAAAACTCCTTTTTCTCTTGGCCCAGACATTTACTCTTAAGGTTTGTCTCCTCCTCAAGAGACTTCAGGAAATAGGGTTAGTTTTAAAGTTCTAGAAACTCTAATTATTCCTGTTTTCTCCGAGCTAAGGGCCTAAAGGAAGACTGTAGATACCTCATGAATATTAATGAGCCTCTGCGGTCACATGAATATTAACAACACCCTGTGGCTTTCGGGAACAGCAGCCCGGCTAGAAGGCCTAATATTAACCTTGGCTAGGCCCAAAATGTGGGAAGAGCATATACCCATAGGTCTCCATGGGGAGTAAAGAGTGCATGGCAGAGCCTAGTTTGGGGGTTGGCCCCTAGGCAAACACTGGGCACAGAGGCAGTGAAGAAAGGACTAAACATTGTGCCCCCTGTCCCTGGCACCGAGGGCTCTTGTAGCTGCTACCTGGGCAGAAATCCCCACTTCTCAAGCTTTGCAGAAGAAAGGATGCCGAAACTACATCCTACAGGGGGGTAAGGGAAGGTTCAAAATCAGTTCTCAGTGGACAAAAACCAGAATCAAATAATAAGACTCAATCAGACAATAAAATACACAGTTAACAGATCACATGTTGACAGTAATGAAAGAACTACGGAGTGTAGCGTTTCCAGCCCCACACCTCCCATGAGGCTAGCAGACACAGAGACCAGTGACTCGGGTTTAAGAGGAGAGGTGTCCTAAGGTTGAAGCAGCAAGAGATGGGAGGGATCAGGTTCTTTTAGCACTTACATATTCTGGAACCAAGAGACATCAGAAAGAATGATGGGTGTTATGAAAAGTAAATATGGGGCGCCTGGTGGCTCACTTGGTTAAGCGTCTGACTTCGGCTCACATCATGGGTGACATCATGGGTTCGAGCCCTGTATTGGGCTCTGTGCTGACAGCTCAGAGCCTGGAGTCTGCTTCAGATTCTGTGTCTCCCTCTCATGCTCTCTCAAAAATAAATAAATATTTAAAAAAAAAAAAAAAAAGTAAATAAGGGCACCTGGGTGGCTCAGTCACTTAAGCATCCAACTCTTGGTTTCAGCTCAGGTCATGATCTCAGTTTATGGGTTGGAGCCCTGCGTCGGGCTCTGCAGCTGTCAGCTCAGAGCCTGCTTAGGATTCTCTCTCTCTCTCTCTCTCTCTCTCTCTCTCTCTGCCCCTCCCCCACTTGCATTGTCTCTCTCAAAATAATAAACTTAAAAAAAAAATGTAAATAAAAAAAAAGTACTGTGAACCAGAGCAGACCAAAGAAACCCATGCACCCTTGGCCCCGAGTCTCAGTTCAAAACCTACTTCTATGGATGGGCACATGACAACGCTATTAAAAGGAAAGGCAAGTTGAGGTGCCTGGGTGGCTCAGTCAGTTAAGTGTCCAGCTCTTGATCTCAGCTCAGGTCTTGATCTTAGGGTTGTGAGTTCAAACCCTACACTGGGCTCCATGCTGGGCATGGAGCCTATGTAATAAAAATTAAATTAAATTAAAAATAAAAGGATGGAGCGCCTGGGTGGCTCAGTTGGTTGAGCATCCGACTTCGGCTCAGGTCATGATCTCGTGGTTCATGAGTTCGAGCCCTGCGTCGGGCTCTGTGCTGACAGCTCGAAGCCTGGAGCCTGCTTCGGATTCCGTGTCTCCCTCTCTCTCTGCCCCTTGCCTGCTCATGCTCTGTCTCTATGTCTCAAAAATAAACATTTAAAAAAAATTTTTAATAAAAAAATAATAATAAATAACTAAAAGGAAAGGCAGGCTGAGTGGCCTCGTGCGGCGACTGGAATCAATGCTAATAATAAGACCCCTGCTGAACTCACACACCAAGATACAGCTGAAAACTAGAAAAGCACCTCTTTACTCCTCTGGCCTAATCCTACCCAAAGGCCTTGACCCCTTACTTCTGTCTGAAAAGCTGTCCCCAGCCCCCTCTGCATACACTCAAGAGGAACAGAGAGGCCTGTGGGCCTAGCCCAAGCCGAGGCGGTGAGAGGCCACACCTAGGAAGAGGGTGGGGGCCGCTCACGGGAGCTGTGTTCTGTCACACAATTACCATATTATGTAGCTCTAATAAAAAGAAATACTTGAAGTTTTACTAGTGCCATATAATAAAGTATTTATAGAATCCGGGGGGTGGGGGTAGGCAGAGGTAGAGACCGGGAGGGAAAAGGAGGAATCAGAATTGTTAGCAGGAGCCCTGGCGAAGATAACTCCCGGGACTTATCACACAGGTAAACTTCAAAGCCGTCAGCCTGGGACATCAGGCTCGCGCTCACTAACCTAGATCAAGGTGGCTGACTGCTCACCCCCTCTCCGTAACAAACAGTCTGTCTCTGACTTCTTCCCGCTTGACAAAGAAAGAAATGAAGAGCTGGGGAGAAAAGAAGGCAGAACGAGGAAGGCAGAACTGTGTGGCGCCTAGGCCCGAAAAGGCTGGGGACCAGAGCAAAGGGGACACAGTTGAAAGAATGAATGGCACGTGAGCGCTAAAAGGTTCCATTCTGAGGCTAAACTTCTCCATCTCACCATCCTACATACCTGAGAGTTTTGAAAGTTGCCCAAATCGGGTTTTCCATCATTGCGCTAGCCCCTTCCACACACCTTTCACCCCACTTCCAACCATGCTCTCCACTCGCCACCACCACGAGAGAAGTTCAGGCCACACCTACCGTGACCACACAGCGCGTACCCGCAGCTTCCCACACCTCCCCTCCGCACACATGGGCCCTGCAGCCACAGTGTCACACACACACACACACACAACACGCTCACCACAACACGCTCTTCCCCGAGGGTGCTCACTGGCTGCCTGGATTTCCTGGGGATCTTCCCAACCTCAGACACATCCTAGATAAAAACATTTTCTGAGTCTACAACCCTCTTTAACATTTCAAAATTTTCTATTACCCAGAAAATTCTCCCCAAAGAGAGAGAGCAATGAGGGCTGTGGCATTATTACAGAGGAGACTATAAACAGAACAAATATAGAGCTGCTTTATTACAAGGCAGTGTGGGGCTGGTGGCTGGCTGATTACAGGGACACTCCCCAGAGCTCTCTGCAGTCCCAGACCTCAATAAAGGCCAGACTAGAGCTGCGTTCAAACTGAGGGGGCAACTGGATCCAGGGGCCCCCTAGAATCTCTTCAGATTCCAGTCCAGGATATGATACCTGCCTCGAAGATAAGAAGAAAGCAGACACAATCTAAGAACAACCATGCTTGCTTGGCAAAGAGCCACCAGGCCATCTTCTCAAAGGCAAATACAATTAGAAGTACGGTTAGAGTTTCTTGAACTCAAAAGATTTCAAGCTTTAGATTAAAAAAAAAAAACCAACTACAGAAATCTAGAACAAATTGATAGATTAAAATCCACGCACGTCAGGGATAGTGAAGATCGAGGAGGAAAAATGGGTTAGAAGACAGAAGGAGAAGCAGCGCGGCAGTCTGAGTGACTAAAGCAACTCGTATTACGCCTAAAATCATAGAAGGAAAGAGTGGGAAATCCACAAGTCCTCTCTTCTGGGCTCTGGGCACACGGCGTCCCTTCCTGGGTGACTCACTGCGGGATCACCTTCACCCCCTGCTTCATGTGGTAAGGGCCTCTTTATAAGGAGACACACGGCGAGCCTTCTCCTCCTCCATCCCTGCGAGCCAGGGGAGTTGCGTCACTGACCTCCACACACACTCACTCCCTCCTCTTTCCAGCCGGCCACCACACAAGGGATCTTGTCTTGTGGTCCCTGCGATCCTTTCATCTGGGCTCCAAACCCACTGTCACCTTGGCCCTGAATCACTCCCCAGGAGACACTGGGAAAACACTGACGGACAAAGAGCGTCTGGGTCCCGCGTGGCTCGATTTTACTGATCCCTGCTGGTGAGAGAAGCCAGGCCACGCTCTTCCCTGCCCGAAGGCCGGGGCTCAGGAGTAACTTTGAATCTGGCCTTGTGGCCAGCTCTGCCTACAGACTAGGTTTCCGTTGATCTGGGTGATACCAATTCCTTCCAGCTCCCAATAGCTAAAGAATAAAAAGGGCTGAGAGGCAGCCTTAAACACTCTAGCTCATCTACTTTACTTGTTCAGTGGCTGAGAAACTGGTGGAGATGGAAGAGGGCCAGCAAGTGTCCCCCCGAGCCCCTCAGTTCTGTCCTCATCCCACTTGGCTGTCCTGTTCTCAGGGCAGCCCCAAAGAAAACATGCTGGCAGCCGAAAATGTCAGTGTTTCTCAGATCCTTCTCCAAGATTGAGGATTCCCCTCCAACTGTGTGTGTCTCAGCTCATTTTCATGTCTCATGGTGTTGACATTTTTCCTCGACCTCCTATGTGATGATAATCTAATTTGGTGCTCAGCCATTTTTCGAGAATTTCAGACCTACGTTTCAATGGGAAGATTTAAGAAGAGTTACAGGAATGCTTTTTTTATTCTCTGGGTATCCTCCCTTCTCAAATATATTTCATTAGAACAGAGCCTCTGAGACAGGGTGAGAAACCAGGGGAGAAGGGGACAGGGGGTGGGAAGCTCTGTGCTAGAAAGTTGCAAGACGAGGTTCTGGTTTCGACTGCAATTACCTGTGGGACTCAGGGCCACATAATTTCTCCAAATGAAGCCATCGTATCTCCTCATCCTGAAGTGGCCCTTGTGGGGTTAAAAACATTTATGTGCATTTGTTTCTTCTTTTTATGTGAGTAGGTGATCAATAGATTTGTGTTGAATTTTATTCAGCAAAGCCTGCTCATTTCACCTGCTAGTTACAAGTGAATCAAATTAGGGGCACCTGGGTGGCTCAGTCAGTTGAGCCTCCAACTTTGGCTCAGGTCATGATCTCACGGTTTGTGAGTCCAGGCCTCGCACTGGGCTCTCTGCTGTCAGTGCAGAGCCTGCTTCAGATCCTCTATCCCTTGCTCTCTCTGCCCCTCCCACACTCACACTTTCTCTCTCAAAGATAAATAAAAACATGACTTAAAAAGAAAAGTAAGTGAATCAAATTAAATAATAAAGGCAAAATTTCTCTGAGTACCTACAATGCATCAGACAAGTTAAACAAGGCAGATCATACCCCTGCCCTTGGGGAACTTACCATCGGGGGCGGGGAGCCAGAAAAAAATAGCAATTACAATGCAGTGTGATAGGGCCTATGATACAGGCTTTCTAAAGAAAGGCAACTAAACTGAACTCAGAGGGCCAAGGAAAATTCCCTCAAGGAAGTGACATCTTCACTGAAATCCAAACAATGAACAGGAGTTATCCAGGTGAAAAGGTCTGTGGTGGCAGGGATTTTCCAGGGAGAACAACGCATGCCAAAGTCTAAGAGATAAGAGAGAAAATAATGGGCTCTGGGAGCTGACAGCAGGTCACTGTGCCTGAAGTGTAGATTTGGGATGGAAGGTAGAAGTGTGGGTGGGGAGTGTAAGTGTGGCCTAGCAGGAGAGTAGGAGAAGAAGCTGGGGAGGTAAACAGAGGCCAGATCATAAAGGGCCTTAATGGTTTTATTAAGGAGTTTGGACTTTATCCTAAGGTCAATAGGGAGCCACTGAGGAGTTTTAAGCAGGGACATGTGACCAGATTTAATCAGGAGCTTCCATCTGGTTTCTCTTCCTGATTGCAGATCCCTAGGGTTAGTGGGGTGTTAAAAAGAGAAAAGACACAGAGGTGAGTCTGGGCCGACTTCTCTCTTCCTTCTTCCCTTAACAAGGGTGGAACCCAGCAGGTTCCCACTCCCTCCCTCATGGAACTCTCCAGTCCTTTAAATTCCTGGCTTACTTTCCAGTCTTCTCTCTCAGTGCCCTATTCCTCTTTCTCTGGCAAAGACAAACCTTTCACTGTGTGGCCAGTCCCCTCTACCCAGCCGTCCTGCAGACCTGGGCTGTGAACCCCCACCCTCCAACTAGGGATGTTAAGTAACCCTGCCAGTAAGCCACAGTTCTAATCCAAGGCCCAGTTCTTATCTCTTACTTGAATTCCACCAACTCTGCCAATATTTACTTTTCTCCTCAATCCTAGATCTCTCAACCTCTGGAAACAATTTGGTGGCCTCCTAACAGAAGACAAAGATAATGCTGACCAAACACATGATCGATCTGTATAAGAAAGACCTCATATCTAGATGAAAATGACAGACTAGTAAATGAACCCTATGAAAAACATCCCCCTCCTTTTCTTTCTTTACCTTGGTAAGTCATCGAAAGCTACTCTTTTAAGATTCATCAAGACCATTAACTTTACCTCTTGGCCTTACCATTTAGCATTAGAATCACAGAACCTTGGCACCGGGAAAAGAAACCTTTAATCAGCTAAGTTCAAGCTTCCAGCTCAGTACCAGAGCTCTTTGGCATGACCTGGCAACTGAGATCAGATTGCTTCTTACTGCTGAAATTTCCTTAAGAATTTCTTTTTCTATCCATCCCCTACTGAACCCCTACTGAACATAAGGGTAGGACCTCTATGACCAATAGGAAATAGCTCAAACTCACTAGGTCTTACAGTTTTAGGACAATGCTATTCAAAGTGTGATCAGCAAACTGGTGCTGGCCCATGAACTCCTTGTAACTAGCCCATGATGGGGTAAGAATAGAAATCAAGTATAAGCATTTAAAAATTTTCATAGCCATCTGACATTGCCATGATATCCACACACTAGTTCAGAGGACTCATCTCAATGAACAGGGTATAAAATGGTTTGAGTACTGTTGAACTTATCATCACATGGGACACATGCTGCATTTTAGCTACGCACAGTAAGACCATGGGTCAGATCACTTTGAAAAGCACTGTTCTAGAAGGTTCCATGGGAAGAGAAGAGGATAGGTCTGGGGACAGGAGGGCTAACTCTTCCTTTTCTCAAACCCTTTCTGGGTACAATAGGGAGTGAATCTGCTGCCTGGGATGAGGAACAGGAAGCTGCTCCCACTAAGCCACTGGCTGCATGGGGTGAAGAGGAGGGCAGGAGTTGGTGGCCAGGTTATCAGGCAATAACAAACTCAGCATCCAAGCACGCGACTTCCAGCAATGCAAGGAGTTTCCTTTGTTTGGGGAAAACAAGAGCCGCAAGAAGCCTCTCCTTGACACGTTCTTGCCTGGCTTCGGGAGGAGCCCAACCACCCCTCACACACAAACAGGACAGTCCTGGCCAATGACAGACAAGCCAGTACCCTGACCACAACCCCTGTTTGCTTTTCCTTTTCCACCACTTCCTCAGTTGGAGGGCCACTGTGGGGCCATAGGTAGCTGCCAGCCTAGGTCACCATTCAAGAACTTCACCCCCAATGACCCAGTATCTACGCCATGCAAGTCTTCTGATGCTCTTTCCACAGCTTACTTTCTCTCCCCAGTATGGTGCTTTTGGTCTGAGGCCACAGGCTCCTGGCCCCTTCCCTAGAGTTAACAGATAAAGCTAGGAAGAGCACTGTTCTCACACAGACCAGGGTGTGCTCTAATGAACTGTGCTGTCTTAACTCCAAAACTGAGAAGATCAGCATCAACTCAAGTGCCCCAAAAGAACAATATTTGAGGTTTGAACAGAATATTCTAAACACATTCTAAACAGAATATGTTACCTGAACAGAGTTGAGTTACGTTAGATCCTCAGCTTCAAGAACCCAGTTATCACCAAGACTAAGATATATATAAAACAATGTACCTCTTTGTGAGGCAGAATGTTGTCAAAAGTAAATGTCTAAGTAGCTAGCTAGGGAGCTTAGGACCAAAGACCAAAAAATCCAACAACACTTGGGAGCCAGCTCTTGGGGTTTTATAAACAGAGTAAGAGTGTCAACCTCTCAGATTCACACGAAAGTGCCTTCTAAGACTAAAGACTTCAGGGTATTTTCTCTGAGAGCTCTGAGAAGCAGGGCTAGTGAGTTCCACTTCTGACTTTACTGTGTTAAATCAAGAGCCTTCGCGACCAGAAACCTTCCTCCCTTTCCGATTAATCAAGAGAGCTTAGTCTTTACCCTAATGGCCCAAGAGCCCAGGTTTCTATGAAGACTCATTTGTCCAGAAAGGGGAGGGGTGTGGGGGCGGGACTCCCCCCACTCCAGGCCCCCTTCATGCCAGAGAAGGAGGAAACAGAATAAGCAAAATAAAATTCATAAAGCGAAGCAGTAATTATGGTGTGGTCAACAAGAGGCTGTCCTCAGGCCCATCATTATGTGGCTAAATTTAACGCCCTGCGCGGCCAGGGGAGCCGTGCGCCCCGGGCACCGTGTGTCCACACAGACGCCAGCTCTGCCACCTTCACCCGCTCGACAGCCGCCAGGGCTGCCAGAAAGCAGGTCACAATTTTTTTTTATAGTCTGTTTACCAAGATGCTGTTTTTACTGCCGAGGTTTCTCTCATTTTATCTCTTTTTCCCTTTTGCCCAAACAGACTGGCCTGTATTTTCTGTCCTGGTTTTTTTTTTTTTTTTTTTCTTTCTCCCTCTCTGAGTACTATTTTCAGAACTCTAATTTTATATGGTATGTCCCTTTTTTTTTCTTTTCTTTTTTCTTTTTTTTTTTTTTTTGGTAAATATTTGCCATGACTAAGCCAGGCACATCCAGTTTAAAAGACTCCGTCCCACAAAACATCGGGTCTTTAATGATATGCATCTCATTAGCTTGCCCCATGAAAGGGGGTATAGAAAAAAAAAAAAAAGCAACTTACAGACTCTCTCACTTTTTATATCTAGAGAGACCTATATTTATATACGAGGACAAGCGGCAAACTGACATTCTGAGCCCCGATACAAGATTGGTACAATGGTCACTTGATTCAGGCTTTGGAGGCCTGAGAAGCAGTTTCAGGTGAGACAGGTTACTGGTCTGAATATCACTGCTGGTTGATCCAAGAGGGTCTGACCAGTTCAGGGCCACTAGAACCAACCCTTGGACTGTGAAGAATTAGGACTCTCTAGACCCGGGGAACAAAACTCTGGGAAGTCCTCTGACACTAAATTTCCTCAAAACGGCTGTGAGAAAACAAAGAGAGCAAAAGGGCCAATCTTCCTCTGCACCACGGGCAGATGAAGTCAGAGAAAGTTTAAATTAGAGAGCTCTGAGAGAGTCCCCCTCCAAGGCAGAACTTCCACACTTTCACTCACCACCCAAAAGGGCTTCTCTAGCTGGGCAAAGCCCCGAAATGGATGGCACGTTTTCTGGAAGTACACGCTGAGTTTGATGAAAGGGGCGGCATGGCCGGGCCCACCTACTGCAATGACCAAGAGGGTCAGCGTCCAATAAGCACTACCTGAGGACTTAGCTGGGTGCTTTTAAACCCAGCGCGATCCTCTAAGATGGTTAGAGGAGCCCCAGGATTCAGCGTTTGCAGTAAGAAATGTTAGGGGAGGTAAACAGCCAGATACACAGATTGAGAGACCCTGAGAAGCTGTTGAAGCAGCATCTCATGGGAAGTCTATACTTTGTAGGGGTCACCAAAAGTCCAGAGTCCCCAACTTGGTTTTCATTAGTTCATTTAGGGATAATCAGATTCCAGAGGACTGACAAGTGCTAACTAAAATCATAGAACACTACTTTAGAAATTAAAATGCCAGTGTATTAGTTTATAAGGTGGGGGCTATACCATTCCAGTGACTGAACTATCTTCAGCTGATTTTTCCTGGGAAGCCAAATAAACACTGAGTGCTATTTGTCAAACACAGAAAAAAAGGCAGAAGACAGCAAATGACTTTATGGGAGACTTCGTATACACTGTGGAAAAAAACTAGACATTTGTCCCCATTCTATTTCACTGCTTTGGCACTGTGGTAGATAAATTAATAAATTGTTACTCCTTAGTTTCTCTTTTTTCAAATTCTATACAACTCTGCTCCTCTGCTAGAACATCTTCTCGGACCTCATGAATAAATTATATAAGTTTTTCTCTAATTGCTTACGAGAGCCCAGAGGTGTGCAAGACCAAGGGCTACAAGAAAGATGTGGAGGAAGAGAGGCGTACTCAGGCAGAGGACTCCAGCCACGGACCACTTTCCCATCTCTTACGTAAGCTAGGTCTCCATAATGCTCACAAATAGGTCTCAGTCCTGCCTACTGCCCACATAAAGTTCCAAGTGTCGCTGTGTAACACGTGGCAAGGCAATAGAATATGATGGAATAATACCGGACCTGAAGTTCAGAGCCATGGGTCCTGGTGCCAAAACCTACCCCTGCTGGTCTACAGGGGTAAAGTTGGTCTACAGGGGTAAAGATAAAGTTCTTTTATCTTTGCAGGCCCTAATTTCCCCAAAAGTAAAACAAAGAGATTTGATATATTCTTAGATCGATAAAGACCCTTCCAGCCCCCCAAATTCTATGGCTCTAATCTTCTCTGCACATACTAGAAACGCCATGATTTCCTTCGTTAAGTTACTAGCCTACGCCCTTGTTGAGACTTGTAACCTAGTCTCATAGGCAATATATTTACAAACAGTAGGGTAAATCATTTCTGTAGATAGCTAATCTCACCCATTTCATATCTCAAAGATCCTCCCCATTCCTAGCTTCACTCACACCAAATTGGAAGGGGTTCTGTGGAGTAAAAGATCCTAAGAGGACAGTGTACGGTTTCAGAGCTGCTCAAGCTTCAAGGATAAGAGTAACAGAAGCCAAAGTGTTTTTGAAGGATTCCCTCAAACCACCACACCTAGGGAGAGCCTCTCAGATTGTGTAACTGAATAAAATACCTAGTTGTGTCTTTCCTTCAGTAGCCATTCACCGCACGAAATCCCTACATTCTCTTAGCTCAAGATTTACCTCTCCGAAAGAGGTTAGAGTGGGAGAGAGCCAAAGCATAAGAGACTCTTAAAAACTGAGAACAAACTGAGGGTTGATGGGGGGTGGGAGGGAGGGGAGGGTGGGTGAGGGGCATTGAGGAGGGCACCTTTTGGGATGAGCACTGGGAGTTGTATGGAAACCAATTTGACAATAAATTTCATATATTGAAAAATAAATAAATAAAATATAAATAAATAAATAAATAAATAAATAAATAAATAAATAAATAAAAGATTTACCTCTCCGGAAATACCTCTTCCAAACTAGCTTGCTATGCAAATGAATCTGTTTCTTCTGTCTCTGAGGTGACATATATTTTAAGTATTTAGAATATCCTTTGTATATATGCAAATTCCAGTGGTCTGATCTCCCTCAAAAGTCCACCTTTCAAGGGCAGAAACCACGTTTTCACTTTTCTGCATGATTCCACAATGTTTAATATTTCCAATGGTGCTTAAAATGTACCATCTACATAGAGTTTAAACCTCTAAATATAAAAACAAATAGACTAGGGGCACCTGGGTCGCTCAGTTGGTTGAGTGTCTGACTCTTGATTTCAGCTCAGGTCATGATCCCGGGGTCATGGGATTGAACCCCTCATTGGGCTCTGCACTGAGTGTGGAGCCTACTTGAGGTTCTCTCTCTTTCCCTGTGCCCCACTCACACACACACACTCTCTCTCAAATAAAATTTTAAAAAATAGACTAAAGATTTCCCATACAAAATGAAAAAACTGTTTCTTGAGGTTTTTAACGGCAATCTCTCCCTTGACAATTCCTTTATGGGAGAAAGCAAAGATACCCATGAATCCTAACATCTTGCTCCCTACGCACTGGACTGCTCAACTGCTAACCTACAGGACTCAGTCTCTCACTTTTCAATGTGGCTCACTATCCAAAAGAAATATCACCCATGAGTAAAGGCTATAATAAGAGAACACTTTAGGCATAAGGCTAAAGGTAGGAAGCCGGGGTGCCTGGGTGGCTCAATCGGTTAAGCGTCCGACTTCGGCTCAGGTCATGATCTCATGGTTCGTGGGTTCAAGCAGCGTGTTGGGCTCTGTAGTGACAGCTCAGAGCCTGGAGCCTGCTTCGGATTCTGTGTCTCCCTCTCTCTCTGCCCCTCCCCTGCTCGTGTGCTCTCTCTCTCTCTCTCTCTCTCTCTCTCAGAAACAAAAAAACATTAAAAAAAAATTAAACTTAGGAAGCCAACACATCAGGAAAGTTTAAAGGTAAGTCATTTGATTCTTTTGTTTTTCCTCCACATTTCTATAACCGGAGACAACATTTACCCACGTGAGAGGATCTTCCAATGCCACGGCCTTTAAGCTATAACCACTCATCACTGTGTGCCTCCTATATACAAGGCACTACGGTGATGAGTGACACAGAAAAGACACAAAGTGACACAGGAGTTCAGAAGAGGGAAAGAATACAGCTGATACTTTCACTGCTGTCTGTTTCACTATTTTGGTCATTAACAGAAAAGTCATGGAACCATCTGATGCTAAAAGTCCTTGGGAAGGACTTTAAAATTCCTGAATGAACGGGCAACATCTCCTGGGGAAAGAGGATGGAAATAGGCCAAGATCAAGTCATCTGCTCAAAACATCACCTGCGCCTTCAGGCCATCCGCAAGTCTCAGAGGAAGGACTAATTCTCCCACTCTGCTCAACTCCACAGGTCCTTGCTTCCCTCTATCATTTTCCCTTTATCAGCTTACGTTGTTGCTGTTCCAGTGGCTCCTCCTTTGCTTTCAAATACACGTGCATCTTCTCACCTTCAGAAGGGGTTCTGCTAAGCCACAGCTAACTCAGCAGCCAGCTCTCAATTCCTTTTCATTGTGAAATGAAATAATGAGAGTTCTATACCCATTGTGTCCATTGCCTTATCAACTGATCCTTCTTTAGCTGCCTGCAATCTGCTGATATTGCCCAAGATCACAAATTGCCTAATGGACTTTCCTCTGGCGGGCGGGCGGGCAGGCAGGCAGGCAGGCACTCGTTCAGTTTGGTCTCTCTCCCGCAGACGGCGCTCTGGATCACCCTCTGGGGTGATGGGAAGAGCACGGGATTTGAGTAAAGACAAATATGAGAAAATCAGGTGAGTTGACTTGAAACAAATTACTTAGCCCTTGAGCCTCTGCTTCTTTCTCTTTCAAATGAAAATAATATCACCAACCTCATAGGTTTGTTTAAGGATTGTAAGTTAGATAAACCACCTGGCACTGTGTTTGGCACATGTACGTATGTACTTGATAACTGTCTGTTCCCCTTTCTGGGTTAATTAACTACTGTGTTCAGATTCTCCTCCTATCTGCTCGCACTTCCTTCACTGGCTCCTACTACTCCTTCCAACTATGACTCTTCTCCAAATCTCAATCATTGGACTTTTGTTCTTTTCTTCATGCTCTTCCCAGCAAAACAGGCATCCACTCTCATGACTTCAGGTATCTCTCCTCTGCAGCAGACTCCCAGACCTATTTCTATAGATCTTTTCAACCTAAGCTTCAAACCCACTTTGTCAGTGCTTTCCTGAGCATTACCACTTATAGGTCCTACAATCAATTTAAATCCAACACGTATGTGAAAAAGACTTTCATCTTATATTTTTTCATTAACTCTGATCATATATAAGTCATCATTTTTTATAGACTAAAGCACTGTTTAATGGCCATAATGTAATGAATGGACTTTGATGAAACCTTTCCTCTACTGGGGAAAGAGGAGAGAGACTCAGCTGTGTGAATCATTGCCAAATGTCCCAGAGGTATGAGAAGCTTAGAGTTTAGGCCTAAGAAGGCTGGATGTTTGCCAGAAATAAGATATCCATCATCACTGCCTCACAACTCAATTCTCAACTAAGTGGATTTCGCAGACTGGAAATAAGAATGAAACCAAATTAAGAGGCTAATGGTGGATTCAGTGGAGCTAAACAAACAAACAAAAACAGTTTTCATTTTAGAAGAGTTGGTAACGTCCTCTGAATGAAGTACGATACACAATCCCCCAGAGCAGTGTCTGTTCAACTGTGCTAGCCTATCTGGGTCTAGACACAGGGGGCATGCGCAATTCAGTTTTCCACAGACCCCTACAAATCTCTGTTGTCTTCTCTCCAGCCTGATACGCATATTTATGTTGCATGCCGGTCCCCTGTAGTCATCTGAGTTAGTAACACTTGATTATAAGGCTTTTGGATATGAGAATTTAGAGGCTGATGAAGTCGTTCACTATTAGGATTGCCACAATCAGAAATCTTCTCTTGGAAATGAGTGATTTTATTCCACTTGTATTTGTTATGTTGATTTCCTTTTTGCTTTCCCTCAGGTTTTTGATAAATTTTCTTTGGAAACTATCAACCCCTATAATGCTTTGTAAAAGGAAAATAAAGAAACAGGCCTTTTAATACATCCTTGGGCCCAAAAGAAAAGAGGTGGTGGCTGGTGGCAGCAGGGCTCAAGGGTGACTACGGGAACCACATTGGGAAAACCCCAGAGGAGGCAAAATTCCGAAGAAATGTAGCTGAGAAACGTATGCAGCCATTCCTTCCTCTCTGGAGATTTTCATTCCAGAGCTCAAATACTGGTGGATTTGTGTTTTAAATAAGGAAAACCATTCCTTTGTATGCCCAAGATTAGATTTAATTGAGCCCCACCCATGATTTTCCTAGTCTGTCAACAGTACCACTATTCTTGAGCTCACATAGGCATACCACGGACAGACTAATCTTCCCAAAGATCACTTTCCTATGTCAATTCTCCAGCCAAAACTTTCCACAGCTTCCCACTATCTACGACAGAAATGAGTAACTACAAGAAGGAAGTGCTCATCTCCTTCCTAGGAGATGTGCCGGTTTGAGAATCACTGCCTGTAATGATAGATGTTAATAACTGAACACAAACCGGCAAATAAATGGAATGCCGGCAGAAAAAAAAAGCTGAAACACATTTACCTTCAGAATGAAGTACCAATCTTCCAGAGCAGCATTTAAGGCCCCCCAACAACCTAGCCTGAAGTTATAATCTTGCTAACCTTTTTTTCTACTAATCCTCTCCCACTCATTATTATTTTACAGCCTTCACCCATGTGCTTCCCAGCTAAAATGTCTTCCAGAGTTCCCTAGCAAAACCGAAACCGAAAACAAACATGGAAGTCCAGATCAAGTCCTGCCTTTTGCAGGAAGCTTCTTCCGATCACTCCACTACCGTGGCCCCTATCACCATTCATTAAGCACTTTGACGTGCAAAAGCTCTTTGACGATAATATTCTCATACCCTGCCCGCTCACAGAACCTGGCACGGTGCATATACATCACGGAGAATACTGGGAGAATGAATTAACCACAGGGTTCTCTCAATCAGAGAACTGACATGCATGCTGGTAGGGAGGACAGTCTCCTGCATCTAGACTTATCCTTCTTTACGATGCCCATGAAGGCATACCGGGTCCTGTGCCTTCCTCCACATACTAAATACCAGGCATATGGTAGCAGGGCAGCCCTTCTAACTGCGGAGGGAGAGCCCAGAGAGAGGAAAATTTGAGGAAAGAGGAAACTTAAGAATTTACTTTTGGCTGTATGACTAATGTTCTTTCCAGGATTTTGGTAGGTTCTTATTCTTTTGGTTTTTGTGATATTTAATTTCTTAACTGGTCTAAAAAAGAGGTTCTGGGGTCACTCAGTAAGAAAAGATTCAAGGTTGATAGTTCATCCCAAAGTTGGGACTATCTCCCAATAAACAGGCAGGTGAGAGAATGGCAATCAGACAGCAATTCTTTCCTTAGGCTCCTCATCTATTTATAGTAGGGCTATCTAGATCTCGGGCTACCAACAGGTGATCATTTCACGGCCTATTCATAAGGTAGGGAAAATAAAGAGGAGTGGGAAGATAAGATTCATTCATCCATTCAACAAATATTTATCTCATGCCTACTGTGTGTAGAGGCACTGTTCTATGCACTTTGGATAAACCAGTGCACAAAACATATATACTTGTCTTTGCTGAGCTTACACATTCTAACAGGGGGAAGATACCATAAATGATGAATATAATGAAATAAGGAAATTTTATAATATGTTGAAAGTGAGTGCTATGGAAAAAATTAAAAGTAGAGCTTGGTAAAAATGAAATGGGAGTGTCATGTACAGAGGGGCAAGGATGTGGCTTACAATTTTAAATAGGATACTCAGGGTAAACTCCATTGTGAAGGTGACATTTGAACAAAACCATGTATTATATTTTTGAGACACCCCCCCTTAAGAGGTGGAACTTAATTACCCTCCCATTGAGTGTGGCCTGAACTTAGTGACTCACTTCTAATGAAGGGATTACAGTAAGATAGTGATGGGCTGTCACTTCTGAGATTAGGTTGTAAAAAGACTGCAGCTTCCATTTTGGTCTTAGTCTGTCTCTTGGATCACTTGCTCTGGAGGAAGCCAGGACCATGTAATGTGAGCAGCCCTATGGAGAGGCCATATGACAAGGCAATGGCACCTCCTGCCAACAGCCACATGAGAGAGCTTGGAAGTGAAATCTCCAGCCCCTTATGATAATGGCATTCCCAGCCAACACCTTGACTGCCACTTCATGGGAGACCCTGAGCCAGAAATCACCCAGCTTAAGCTGCTTCCAAATCCCTGACCCTCAACACTGTTTGTTGTTTTAAACTATGATATTTTGGAGTAATGTGTTATAAAGAAGTAGATCACTAAATTTTTTTTTTTACATTTATTTATTTTTGAGAGACAGAGAGAGACAGAGTACAAGCGGAGGAGGGGCAGTGAGAAAGGGAGACACAGAATCCGAAGCAGGCTCCAGGCTCTGAGCCGTCAACACAGAGCTCAACGCAGGGCTCGAACCCATGAACCGTGAGATCATGACCTGAGCCGAAGTCGGTCGCCTAACCAACTGGGCCGCCCAGGCGCCCCAGTAGATAATTAATATAGACAAAAAGGAAGTGAGGGAGTTGGCCACACAAGTATCTGAAGAAAGAGCATTCCAGGCAGAGGAAACAGGCTGCAAAGAGGACTAAAAGCAGGTGGTAGTCAGAGAGAGTTAGAAAAACAGCACAAGGCCAGTGTGGATGCAGTGGAGTAAAAGAAGGAGAAAGTGGTAGGAGATGAGGTCAGAAAGGTAACAAGCAAAGTCCATGGGGCACCTGGGTGGCTCAGTCGGTTAAGCATCCAACTTCGGCTCAGGTCATGATCTTGTGGTTCGTGAGTCCGAGCCCCACATCGGGCTCTGTGCTGACAGCTCAGAGCCTGGAGCCTGCTTCCAATTCTGTGTCTCCTCTCTCTGCCCCTCCCTTGCTCATGCTCTGTGTCTCTCTCTCAAAAATAAATAAACATTAAAAAAAAAAAAAAAGAAAGGTAACAAGGTCCAGATCATGTAGGATTTTGCTCTGTAAGTGTAATGTGAAGCCAATATGAAGGACTTTGAGCAGGGGAGTATCATGATGTGATCTGTGTTTTAATAAGATCGCTTTGTTGGTAATGGGCCAGAAGGAGGCATAGGTAGCAGCAGGGATACCAGTAAGGAGGTTACTGCAATAATGCAAGAAAGAGACAAACGTGGCTCAGACCAGAAGGGTAGCAGCAGAGGTGAAAGTATGCATGTGTTTTGAAGGAAGAGCCAACAGGAGATCCTGATGGACTAGAGGCAGGATGTGAGAGAAAGAAGTCAAGGATGACTCCAAAGTTTATGGCCCTAGCAAGTGAAAGAATGATGTTTCCATCAACTAAGATGTGAGGGGGCTGTTGGAAAAGCAAATTTGGGGGTAAGATGAGGAGTTCAGTTTTGGACACATTGAGTTTGACACTCTGGGGGACTTCCACGCGGATATGTTGAGCAGGCAGCCCAGAGTCTGGGGGGAAAGTCTAAGAATAAAAATTAAATTCGGGATTCATCAACAAGGTGGTCAAAGCCACGGACTACATGAGATCACTAAAGGAGTGAGTGAAAAAATATAAGAGCACCAAGGACTGAATGCTGGGCACTCCAACATGAAGAGGTAATAAGGGAGAAGAACCAGCAAGCGGTTTGGAGATGGAGCAACCAATGAAGTAGGATGAAGGACAGGACAGTATCATACTACGGAAGCCATGTGAAGAAAATCTTGAGAAGGAATTAACCAGCGTTATATTTAAACTTTTTTAATGTCTATTTAGTTTTGAGAGAGAGAGAGAGAGAGAGAGAGAGAGAGAGAGAGAAAATGCGTAATTGGGGGAGGGGCAGAGAGAGAGGGAGACACAGAATCCGAAGGCTCCAGGCTCTGAGCTGTCAGCACAGAGCCTGACGTGGGGCTCATCCCCATGAACCACGAGATTATGACCTGAGCCAAAGTTGGACACGTAACCAACTGAGCCACCCAGGTGCCGCAGAATTAACAAGCATTATAAAGGAAAAGCCTAAATGAGAAAAGATCAGCGAACTCAATTTTCCCTGCCCCCCCATCCTTCTTTTTCATTTCCATATCCTCCCTTATGCCAAATGCCATGGCAGAGATATGTACAAGAGGCTGTGGGAATAGCAGGATAGTGTCCCTGTGCCTGAAAGGAGAGCAGACTGTGGAAAGGAAAAACTGTCATATAAAACACAAAAGAGATGATGTCTGTGCAGAGTCAGGAAAGCTAAATAGGAATCTGCCACGAGGACGAGACGGAAAAGAATACCAGGCAAGTTGGTCAAGAGACGTATGGGCATTAAGACTTCAGTGTGGTAGGGGCCCCTGAGTGGCTTCGTCCGTTGAGTGTCTGACTTCGGCTTCGGCTCAGGTCATGATCTCACTGTTCGTAAGTTCAAGCCCCACATTGGGCTGGCTGCTGTCAGCTTGTCAGTGCAGAGTCCGCTTTGGATCCTGTCCCCCTTTCTCTGCCCCTCCCCTGCTTGCACTCTTCCAAAACTAAATAAATATTTTTAAAATTTTCTAAATAAAAAAAATAAAACAAAGACTTCAGTGTGGGAGAGTGACAGAGGATCAGACCGCAGAGGTCAAGAGGACCAAATCATATGCCATGACCTTGTGTGAATGACCTTGTGTGCCATGCAAGGAGTTTGAACTTTATCCTGTAGGCAACCGGGAACCCCTAAATGACTCTAAGCAATCTGGTTTTCTGTTTCCGTTTCAAAGAGATCACTCTGACAGAACGCAAATTCAACTGGAGGGGAATAAGGACTGACTGAGTGACAAGCTAGGACGCTACTGGAAGGTCAAACCAATAAAAGGGGGATGGGGGTGGGGGTGCTAATCTAAGGCAATGAATGCCGGAATAGAGTAGAGCAGATTCAAAAGAGAGTTGACAAGTTAGGCTTTGAAAGTAAGGACAAAGAGAAAAATGGGTAACTCTCAAGTTTCTAGCTTAGAAAGCTGAATGGATACTGGTACGATTCCCCAAGATAAGGAATATAGGAAGAGAAATGGGTTTAGGGGAGTAGATGGTTTCTTTTGGACAAGTTTAGGGCATTGCATGTGGGGCATCCAGGTGGGCATGTCAAATGTGCAGAAAAAAATATGGGCTGCAGCATAGTAGAGACATAAGATTGGCACTCGCTGGTGTACTTGTGACAGTTGAAACTGGGGTCTGGATGAGATGCCCCAGAGAGGGAAGGGTGAGTGGATAAGGACAGGATCTTGAGTAACACTAACATTTAAGGGGCAGGTAAAGAATGGAACGCTGGCCAAGGAAACCAAGCAGAGGCTATCTGTGAATGAACTCAACAGGACAGCAGATTCCAGGTTAAAAGATCATCTTCCCCAGGGATCACTGATATAACCTCTAGCTTTCTAAGAGCAGCAGTGAGTATCTTCACAACTTGAAGCATCTGCTCTAGCATCAGGCTGCAACCAGGCAGAGAATGAAGACAGTAGCTTAAAACTAGACGGGACACAAGGCTACATTTAGGACGCTGAGTCAAATCAATGCTACCTATAGGTACATAACTATAACCATATAATAGACATTGGTGAAGGCACTATACCGAACGGATTAATTTAAATCTTACAAGGCATGCAGCCTGCAGCAACGGGAATGACTGGCTATGCTGAATACTCTCCTCTGAAGATAGGGAAGGAGAGAATCCGTTAAGGCCCCCTCCCTAAGGAAGCCAACTTCACACAACCGCTCAGGTTTTGGTGTTAAGGGCTGATTCCCCGCCAGGGGTTGCCAGCTGCAGAGGGCGGGGCTCTATTTTGGGCTGCCTGCTGTCCCTGAGCCTGGCCGCGTCTGGTTTGAGCAGCATGCAGCCCCAGTGACTCACACACCCATGCAAACCGCCTGTGGCTCAGTGGCACGGCCTCGGAATGCCAGCCTCAGGCCAGCTCCCTCCTCACCCCATTACACTGGGATAAATAAATAAAGAGCCCGCCAGCAGCCGCACAGCCTGATGGCAACCAGATGGAGAGAGGGAGGCATGGACAGGGCCAGGGGAAGGAACTCCCTCCAGTGGACTAGAGTGAGAGAGGGCCATGCCAGCCCCATCCTCCTAAACTTCTTTAACACAGTGCCTACTGCCATGTGGTAATAGTCCCCAGTTCCTGGACTCATCTTCCATTCCTGATGGTGCCTCCCAGCCCCCAGTCCTAGGAAATGCTCTTTATGGGGATCTTCCCTCTATGAAGATCATACCAGCAGCCACTCCATCCAGCCAACTTGAGGAACACTGCCAGTACTCCCCCTCCGATCAGGCCACCATCGATTGGCCCCCTGGGGCTCCCTGGAAATGCGAAATCGAAGGCTCTTGGCGGGAGAGGAAAAACAAAAGAACTAAATATGAAGATGTAACCCCTGTTCAACCCTTAAATATTTTTCCTGGCCTTAGTCTCCTAGAAACTTCCCTGCCCTACTGCCCTCTGTGCTCTATCTCTATGGCCTCTAGCCTAGAACTAGGAAAAACAGACCCTAGCCACTGACCGCATGGCCCTCTGACATCAGCCGTGGCCCCCCTCTACCTTCATCCCGAGCTCTCTGTCCCCGGTTTGTTTATCTTCCTATGTTGCTTATTTTGATGGCACATCCTTTCAGCTGTCTTGGGTGACCCCATGACCCTTCTGTGTCCTGTTTGTAGGACCCCAGGCAAGAAGAGTAACTGAAAAGGTACAGTGGCCCTAAGAAATTCTGCAGTCCCGTTAGGAAACGGGTTCTAGCGGCTATGCAGGACATTCAGTGATCCCAGAGGTCACAAGAATTCCACATTGTCCTAGCCCTTAACTCTCCTCTAATTGGTGTATACAGCCAGTTAGCGTGGCAAAACAAAATAGGGATGATCCCAGATAAGAAATGTAGGCGGTCCTAAACATACAGCTACAGCTACAGGACCTTAGGCAAGTCATTTAACCTCTCTGGGGCCCAATTTCTTAATCTATGAAATGGAAAGCTACAGCCACTTGTCTCTCAGCTCCTTTGCAGATATATAAAATTCCGTAAGTCTATGTGGTTTGGGTGTGATCCACCCAGTACTTAGAAGACCAGTATTCCTGAAGTAATTGGTTCCAAAACACCAATATTCTTCCTGGGTTGGCACTAGGACTCTCCATGCTTTCTCATTCGATTCTGCAGGATTGCCCCCACCCCAAAGCATGGAAGAGAGGAGCTTCCAATTTTACAAATGAGTAAATGGAGGCTCTGAGTACTGATTTATCCGAAGCTGCAAAATAAACCAAGAGAATAACTGAATACCCCAAATATAGGTCTCACAAGCAGCACTGTATGCACAGGCCACACCGCCACACTTTTCATGAAATTCCCCTAGCACGGATTTTCCAACATCTTCATCCACAAACTTAGTGAGAACCTATGACTCCTAGGCACTCTGTTCAGTGCTGGGGATACAGAAAAGCATACAACACAGTCCTTGTCCTCAAATTGTCCACAGATCAATGGAGGAGAAAGGCATAGTCTTGCAGACATATAAACGGTAATATCACAAAGCTGTAAGTGGTAAAACAGAGGTAGGAACCAAGGTACTATGGTGGCAGGAAGAAGGACTATCTTTACAAGGAGAGTCTGGAAAGGTCTCCCAAAGAAGCCAAAGCTGACACTTCAAAGATTAATAGAAGTTTACAAGGTAGATAAGGCCAGGGCGTTGGGCATTATAGATTAAGGGAACAATGTATGCCAAGACATAAAGGCTGAAGAAAGGCACTTTGGCAATTCAAAGTCATTGTCTGTCACTGAAGTATAAGGTTCATAAAGAAAAACGTTAAGAAATCAAGATGGATAAGTATGTGGGCACTAGATCAGGAAGGGACCTCTCTGCTGGGCTAAGACGAAGCTTTGTATTGTTTAACTAAGGGGCTGAAGCAGGGAATTAGCATGTCACCCCCGGCCTGTGTTAACCTCCTTAATACCTACACTTATGGGCAGAGGAAGCTATCTGGCAGAAAAATGGCCTAGGAAATCTCTCTGTGGCAAGTGTAATGGTCTCTCTTTCCCCATAAAGACTTGAAATCTCCTCTGCTTCAGGACTCAACAGTACATGCTTTCCTTCTTCTCCAGAGTTAAATTGCTTCAGTCGGTGGACTGAGCACTCAACTCGCATTTTTTGCTCTTAGTGTTAAGACCCCAAGCATCATGGCGTCTTGGCTTGGCCAATGCACAGAGGCAGAACAGAAGGTTCCAAGTCAAGAACACCTGCTTTAGGCCTAGCCCTGTGAAAAACATTAATTTCATGTTCAAAAGAAATATGAGTCACCGTCCCTGTCCACAAAGAGTTTACAAATTAGCCTAGATGACAAGACAAAAATATGAATAATCTATACAGAACGCAATATTATAATAGCATTATTTGCTTACATAGTAAAGTACCAACTTGGGTAACACATATAATTAGAAAACAGGGCAATAATACTAAGGTACTCACTGTACAACTAACCAGTCCCAAAAGAGTTAGAGAAGGAGAAGATCAATATTGACTGTTATTATCAAAGGTCACTATTATTAATACTCCCCCTGTTTGGCATTTAATAGATGTTTCTTTTGGCCAAGCTCAATCCTTAGAAGGGAAACCTAGGCAGGAGCTTCTGACAGGCCACAATTATCTACTCCCCATTCATTCCTTTGCCAGTCCCCTTGTATAAACACTGTGATTTTCCACAGCCTACTGTGCCCACAAGACAGTTCCCAAATGGTAGCCCTGTGCTTTTCACCTTCCCCTGCTGCGGGATGTTGAAGGGGCCTGGACAAGTAATAATAACTAGCCCCCCACCCTATAATCCAGACCTGCGATCTGATCTCAACAAGCAAAAATTTATCAACTGGTCAACCAAACTTTCCAAGGTTAGAGAATTCCAAATGAAATCCCTACGTTAACAGAGATGTTTTACAAATGTTAACCAGCCCACTTTCGCCTTTTATATTCTTGCCCCCTATTTCACCCTATCTTCCCCAATGTGCGTCTCAAGTTTTATCAGATTTTCTCTAGGCACCTTTTTCAGAGAAAGGACTTCCCAACCATGCAAGCGAGCTAACACCCAAAACGCGTGAGAAAATAAAGCAAAGTTGCGCAAGGAAAAAGAAAGTTCTTATTGTTGCATACACTACCTCTACCATAAATTGTTCCAAGAAGGAATTTTCTTCAAATGGCTCTGTCTTCAGCCGATCTGTAATAAGAAGGGATACAGAAAAGAAATATTAGTCTTAGGATGAGCTTCTTGACTGTGAGAAGGAAAAGAAACAGAGCCCAAGATTTCTTGGGAACGAGCATAAACATGCAACACCCAGAGTCCAGCAGGAGAAGGGATGAGAGTGTGTGAGCAAACAGGAGGAGGAAAGGGTGATTAGCCACACAGGACATGTTCGGTGGCAGCATGTGCTCTTAGGAGTTTTTCCTGCCATGAAGACAAAGGTCAAACTGAGTTTTTATTCTGAAGCTGAAACTCTAGCACTTCCCAAGGTCCCAAGTCTGTGTTGCCCTCGTACAATTTTGTATAGAGCTGTTGGCCCTTTTCCAAAGTCCCCCCTTGCCATAACCTAGGCCATGGCTGGACTCAGTTACAGCTTCTATGGCTACTGGACACCAGCCAAGTCCTCAAGGCAGAGAGAAGTGTCACCCAGCATCTGGTCAGCATCTCCCCAGGGAAACCCATCTCTAATGCAAACGACTCTCCCCTTTTCTGAGGCCCTTTGACCATCTGAACCATTCCCCTCGCAACACCCCCAAAGAATACCCTCTCACCTCGGCTCAGCACAGCCCCACTCTCCTGGTAGTCCTGGATCTCCAGATCTTTCATTCGAAGCAAGGTTGCTAGCTCCCTCCCTTGGCACTGCAAGGCCAGGCTCATGCCCATGAGAGGACGAATCAAATGCTGGGAGACCTTTCATAGAAGAGACGTCCATCAGCCAACAGACACTTACAGAGTACTCCCTAACACTATATTAGGAACTAGAAAAAAATATTGAAAAATAAATGTTTTCACAGGGACTTACAGTTTCATAGGCAAGCAATCCATCTACACAAATACAGTAATAAAATAATTAAATAGGTATGTGAAAGAAGTTCAAGGGTTTTCTTCGCAGCACGGATAAAAGGATGGGAAGAATAGAGGAGAACACAGGGACAGATAACCTGGAGTGGCAATTTAAAGAGAAGGACGTGGGGTGCCTGGGTGGCTCAGTCAGTTAAGCATCATCTCTTGATTTCAGCTTAGCTCATAATCTCACGGTTTGTGAGTTCAAGCCCCATGTTGGGCTCCATGCTTACAGCACTGAGCCTGCTTAGGATTCTCTTTCTCTCCCTATCTGTCCCTCCTCCACTCACGCTCTCTCTCTTTTTGTCTCTCTCTCTTTCTCTCTCTCAAAATAAATAAACTTAAAATTTGTTTAAAAAAGAAGAAAATAAAGAGAAGGATGTGACAGAGGAAGAGGTAGGTGTTGCCTCAATTCTCCTCAGAGACTGAGGGACAAAAGCTGAAACCCAAGTAACCTTCAGGAAAGTAGGTGTGGCTTAAACAGAGTGAGCTAGCTGGCGTATAACAGAAGACAAAAACCAACAGAGAGTAGAGAGCCTTGGGTCAGTCTCAGATTAAACCCAGACACTGATTACGAGCCATTTCAGGGCTGCCAATAGCCCAGAATGAGCCCAGAGTTTCAATTTGCTCCCACAAAGGCACCAAAGTCTCAGGTCATAGTAACAGAAGCCAGCCAGTCACCAAGAGGCCAGCCTGGGAAGGAATAAACCGACTAGCACAGCTTGCTCTTAACAAGAGATAAGAAGGATGTGAGCACAGCCACGCCACCGAGCAGCTAAGATGGTATTCTCACATGATAACATACAGCTATATAGAAAAATCATTTAATTCACCTACGCAAGGTATTCAGTAGCTTTAGAAAGGAGAAAGCCATAGCCAAAGAAAAAAGCTAAAATCAATCATCTCTCTGTGGCTGGTGCATGCTATCCGAGTTCCTCTCCCTACCCCCAAGCAGATGAGCTAAAGCAGGCACTAAGAAGAAATGCCCTAGATCAGAGGTCAGCAACATTTTCTGTATGAGCCAGGTAGTCAGTATTTTCAGCTCTGTGGCTCATGCAGTCCCTGTCACAATAGTCAATTCTGCTATTGTAGCAGGAAAGCACCCACAGACAACGTGTAATACATCAGGGTGCTGGGGTTCCAGTGTAACTTCTGAAAAATAGGCAGCAAGCCAGAGGTGGCCCACTGGCCGTAGTACACCAACCCCCACCTTTCTCTAAGGACAAATTAGGAGAAGAGATGGGGGGGGGGGGAGGCATAGGTAACAAGGGATAGTGGCAGCAGCTTTTGTACCAGCACCAGGACCCAAGAAGTGCAGGGTACTGACACAGAGCGGAAGGCCAGAAATCAAGTCTAGCTGCAAATACCAGTCACTTCTTTCCATCACACAGTACATCCCAACCTGGTCCTGTTTCTCAGTTCAGGTCCTTCGGATAAACTTCAGCCTCCAGGAAGTACTGTTCAAAATGTGGCAGAAGTTCTGCCTCGGGAAAATTAATCTGCTCTAGACCCAACCCTCTTTCCTAAGAATTATTTTCTTAGGTTTGGTCCTGTTCAAGGTAGATTAGGAGGAAAAATAGGTGAATACTTGTATGAAAGTAAGTCAATGTTTGCAGGGGTTGAAGTGAAAGTAATTACAACTCGTAACCAAACAGTGTCACCGTCCATCTGGTAACAGCCTTCAAATAACAGAAACTCCTGGGGTGCCTGGGTGGCTCAGTCAGTTAAGTATCTGACTTCGGCTCAGGCCATGATCTCATGGTTCGCGGGTTTGAGTCCCGTGTCGGGCTCTGTGCTGACAGCTCAGAGCCTGGAACCTGCTTCAGATTCTGTGTCTCCCTCTCTCTCTGCCCCTCCTCTACTCATGTTCTGTCTCTGTTTCTCTCTCTCAAAAATAAATAAACATTAAAAAAAATTAAGTAAAAAATTTTTAATTAATTAATTAATTAGAAAATAAATAAATAACAGAAACTCCTAACGTAATAACCAGCCTCTCTCTGGGAATCCACCTTAATAGCAATTTCTTTGAGTGGTAGTAAGTATAACAACATGAAACACAATGAGAAACTGTTTTTAACCAATGCCATGTTCTAATTAAATATGGTAATACCATACCAAGCACCTGAAATGATCTATCAGACTCTAATGTCTACATAGCAAAAAAAAAAAAAAAAAATTAAGCTTTTTATCAGTAAATATTTCAATTTTTCCAACAATTTCCTAAGATTGGGTTACACCACTCTGGATTATCAGGGTATAACTCATTTCAAAGTTAGATGAACACTAATATAGATAAGTATGACAAGGCATGTGGCTGAAGTAACAGATTTCAGAGCAAATCCACAGATACTACAAGGAAAAATCTTGAAGTACTTCAGGAGGTCAGGAACACCCCACCTCTTCATTTACAGACAACAATATATGAAGAGAAGGAGTTCAATGAGTCAATTCAACAAATAACTACTGTGTGCCTCATACATACTCTGACCCTTTGAGGCTTCTGCCCTCAAAGAGCTCACAACAGTTAAGGAGGTCAGGAAGTGTGGTGGATATAGAGGCAGGAGCTGCCGATCTTTTCCAGAGGAAAAGCTACTTATAACTTCCCCCGATGTCTTCATATTTCCCATTGAAATATTTACAAGTCAGAGGCAGGAGAGCAGAATGGCAGTTATCAATCCCGAGATGAATTCTATCAGGTTTGGATATAGTGAAGAGCGCAACACACTGGGAATGACATCTAGATTCCAGCTCTGGTTCTGAGAGCACCTGATGTGAAAATGGCTTAATCCCAAGCACCTTCAAGGTCCTTATCTTTTTCAAAGGAAAATTACGGAGTCAGAGTATTTGCTCTCACAGGTCCGCTATAATGCTAAAAGTTCAGTAATACTACATATGTTCTCGATTTACTCTTCACGATTCCATAGTAAGGCTGTGACTGGCATCTCCCCTTTAGAGATGAAGAAACCAAGTCTCATAAAAATTCAATTATTGGGGCAACTGGGTGGCTCAGTCAATTAAGCGTCTGACTCTTGATTTCAGCTCAGGTCGTGATCTCAGGGTTCATGAGTTGGAGTGCAGGCTCCGTCAGGGCAGAGTCTGCTTGGGATATTCCCTCTCCCTCTCCCCCTCTCTCTCTTTGCCTTTCCCCTGCTTGCTCTCTCTGTCTCTCTCTCAAAATAAGTAAAAATAAAAATTAAAAAGTTACATTAGATACTAGGAAGAACGAAGGAAGAAGGGATAAAGGGAGTTGGCTGGAAGAAGAAAGGGGCTGGAAAGCGGTGACCCAAAGCTCTACATATTCCATGATATCCCGCAGAGACTTGAGAACTATTAAGTCATTAGTGTGAACATCCTGTGTTGTACCCTCCTGTTCTCCTGCATGACTAGTAGGAGTTAAGCTGCGTAATCTCTCTGGAAGACAATTTGGCATTATGTGAGCAAGAGTAAAATTACAAATATTCCTCGATTTAGCTATTCCACTGCTAGTTTACTCATACGTTTACACATAGGAAAAGTAAATACAAGGACAGTCACCAGGCATAACAACAAAAGAATGGAAACAACTTAAGAGTCTACTAGTAGCATATCAATTAAATACATGTTGATATATTCATTAAATAAAACTCTGTTACCATTAACGAATATTAAGGCAGATCTTCTCAATATATTGCTATGAATGATTTCTAAATTCTAGAATTAAGTGATGGATTATGTGGATAGCACGCTGCCATTTGTGAAAATGCACACACACACACACACCCAGATACGTATTTGACTGAGTGAGTATGTACATACTTACATATATGCAAACCTACGTATAGCTTTAAGAATTCACAAGATGGCATCCGTAGCTGCTTTAAAGAAGGAAAAGGAGCGACTAGAAAAAGGAGTAGAAAGACCTATTTTTTCACACTAGACCTTTAAATGCTATTTGAAATGTTTGTCTTTTGCATGAATTACTCATTGAAAAAAAATGAAATAAAAACTATCACAACAATGAGTAACAAACAAAAATTATGACTGTGTGACCTCACAGACACACACATGAGCCTGAAATAGTATCTGCCTACACCCTTGACAGTGTCCACGGGCTCTAACTTTTTCCCTGTAAAGCCTCCTCAGGTTCAGGGGTTTCCCTGGGATGGCATGCTTCTTCTTTTTTTAATAATAAATATATCATTTTACCTTAAAGCACTATTGTTCACCAACTGATCCATAGTCACGTCGCCCTGTGGCCAGTCAGGACTGATTCCACTCCAAACACTAATGCTTCTTTCCTTATTGCAGCTGCCCAATTAGAGAAATTTGCCTACAACAGCTAGTTTTCCCTTTACATAGTATTTTCCATTCTAATATCATTATGTAAGTGCTCTTTATTCTTTCAGGGAGAAAAAACAAAAAACAAAAACATTTGAGCCCACCAGCCTCCTAGGAGACCTGCCTCCGAAATCTCACTATTCTGAATTTCTAGGGCTGTGTGATGCAAAATGAGACTAGCAAGAGCTGGCGCTTCCCAAAGGCAGCCTTAATGTTCTGGTCCCGGAACAGGCATTATCAAGGGAACAGTGCCCCCTGGTGTTACTTAGAAAAAGTTAACAGGGTTTTGAACAAAAGAGCGACGTCTAAAGAAGGATGGAAATTTTCATCAAAAATTTCAATTAAAAACAACAGATATCAATGACTGCTATCTGCTAAGCACTGCTGATGGACCTTAGAAAGTCTGAGATGAGAGGCGCCTGAGTGGCTCAGTCGGTTAAGCGAGTGACTTCAGATCAGATCATGATCCCACAGTTCATGAGTTCGAGCCCGTCGTCGGGCTCTGGGCTGACAGCTCAGAGCCTGGAACCTGCTTCAGATTCTGTGTCTCCCCCTCTCTCTGCCCCTCCCCCGACTCGCACTCTGTCTCTCTCTCTCAAAAATAAATAAACATTAAAAAATTTTTAAGAAAGTTTGAGGTGAATGAGAAGTAGTTCTCCGCAGCACCCAAGCCCAGCTTTACTGGATTCTAGATCAATGGGGCGCCTGGGTGGCTCACACAGTTAAGCATCTGACTTCGGCTCACGTCATGACCTACTTGCGGTTTGTGAGTTGGAGCTCCGTCTTGGGCTCTGTGCTGTCAGCTCAGAGCCTGAAGCCTGCTTCGGATTCTGTGTCTCCATCTCTCTCCCCTCCCCTGATCACGTTCTATCTCTCTCTCTCTCTCTCAAAAATAAATAAACATTTAAAAAAAATTTTTTTAAACACATGAGAGAAGAGCTTCTCAAAAAGCACTTTGTCACATCCACTCTGTTGATGCCAAAGCATCACATCATCTCTGGAAAACTAAAGAGGGGCTATAGGAAATGATGCCCACTTGTCTTCAGGTCCTTCTGCTGATAAACCTACACCCTGAGACCTCCCTTAGAAGACGCAGGCCTCTAATGCTACTGACTGAAACAAGCCGTTTATATAAAAGGGTAGAAGGGACCAGTGGCAGTAATTCCTGCAAACAAGTTTAGTGTTTACTCTCAAGCTAATTCCTAATAAAAGCTCTTGGGGCCTAGAAAGCTACAAGTGAGCAAAGAACATTATCTTCCTAGTGGCTGAAAATGGGCTCTTGAATCAGACCTACCTGGGAGTAAAATTCCAGCTCATTCATTTATAAGCTGGATGACTCTGGACTGCCTTCGATCTCAGCTTCCTACTCTGAAAACAGGGATAAGAATACTTACCTTGCAGAGCAGCGGTGAGGATTAAGTGACAAGAAGGGTTCAGAAAGGTACATGACACTGTACATACTCTGCCCTGTTGCCAGGCTGATCTTGATAAATTACAAATTGGATCACGTTAAACCCCTGCTTAAAGTTTTTCAGTGTATCCCTGTTGCATTTAGGATAAAATCCAAACTCATTAGAATCCTTCAAAAGCTGGTCACTGCCCACCTCATTTCCCACAACTCCCTGCAGTCATGAAGTTCCCCCACCTGCCCACACTTCTATATCTCCCTGTTTCTCAAAATACACTCTGGCCTAGAATGACCTCCTGATCTTCTCCCAATTACTTCCTGCTCACCTTCAAAATCAGCTCAGAAACTATCTCTCCAAAAAAGGTTTTTCGGACCTTTGATCATCCTGAGCTTACCTCAATCAGAGAATTTGCCATACTTTATCCCATTTTCTGTCTGTCTTCTCACTAGATTATGAACTCCAGGAATAGGCTATATTGTGTTAGATCTAGACACCCAACTATGGGCTCTTTAGCCCATAGTAAACACCTAATAAATGTTGAATAAATAAAGCAATGAATAAAGACACACAATAAAGCAGGTAAACCCAAACTCTGCAAGTAAAGGATACACCAGTCAAGAATTCATTTTGCCTTCTGTCTAGTCAAGGAAAGTTTTCCAACTGGAGAAGAATTTCAAATGGAGTCCACAAAAAAAATAAAAGCACCTAAAGATTCATTTCAAAGCAGCTGGCATTCCCCTTCCCCACCCCGTATCTGAATTGCACTCACCAGGGAAGGGTTAGCTAGGATGCAGTGGAAATTCCAATAAAAGGGGAGACCAGAGAGCTCACTCTGCACCCGTAGTATCACTGCCTCGTCCACACGATCACAGGAAAAGGTAGCTTTGCCAGGGCAAGCAGTGTCCTTCAACAATGGGCGAAGCAGATCATCCAAATGACAGAGAAAAGCTGCAGGGGGGGCAGTCAGGCGCTTGTTCAGCTCCTAAAAAGACAGCAGGGGTCGTACAGAGTGAGACTACTAAAAGGAAAGTGACTCCCCACTCCGTAACAGCAAAGGAAGAAAGCTCGTTAACATGAAGACAGTGGGCATGAGAAGAAGGGAGGGAAAAAAGACACAGGAACAGGAAAGAAGAAAACAAAAAGAGAGAGCAACTGGCCTCCTTCACGATCGTGCGTGTACTGCATGCCGTGCAGAAACTAACACACGTACAACCAAATGGAAAGATCCCAGGGCTTTGGGTAGAAGTGCAGGACACTCATTGGAACTGTCTCAACCTGACCCGACCTCCCTTGGCAACCTACAGGCCAGTACGCTGGTTGGTGTGAATGTACCCTGACCTCCACTGAGACAGAAATCATACCCACGACCGCCCCACCGCAGGACTTCTTGTCACACTTACCTTGGCTCTCTGGCTGACCACACTAGCGTCCACCTGTTCATGCCACACCTGTTGCAGATCTGAAACCAGCAAGGCATAGCCCTGCTTGGTGATATAAGCCTTGACCACGAGGGAGTTCTCGGCGAGTGGCAGCCACGCCCATGGCTGCATCAACAGACCTTGCTCCAGTTCCTCCATCTGCAGGAAAGTCTTAATTTAGGAAAGTGCCCCGGGGTACTGCAGGCCTGGGGGTGGGGGCACCACTCAAAAGCTCTATATCAAATAAGCCTTGTGAAAGACTCCTCCCTCATAAGACAGACGGCACGGACTTAAATCCTCCCCCTCCCCTCCCCACACACAACCCCCCACTCCCATCCCCTGCCCCACATGTAACCAGCTGGACAACCTTACTACCTCCTGGCCACTACAAATCTATTTAGAATTTTTTTTTAATTAAGTTCCTAAAGGGCATAAAATATCTTTCTTCCATAGTGTTCAAGCCTTGGCATATTGGTATGAGTATTTCTGCTTGCTAACAATATAACTTAATGTGGAAACCTGAACCATTCTTGTTACATCTTTTTTCTTTTTTTAATGTTTATTTATTTTTGAGAGAGACAGAGACAGAGCTTGAGCAGGGGAGGGGCAGAGAGGGAGAGAGACACAGAATCCGAAGCAGGTTCCAGGCTCCGAGCTGTCAGCACAGAGTCCGACGCGGGGCTTGAACTCACGGACCGCGAGATCGTGACCTGAGCTGAAGTCGGACGCCCAACCGACTGAGCCACCCGGGCGCCCCTCTTGTTGCATCTTTATCACATTCCTAATAAAAACATCAATGCTACCCTGTCCCAGAACTTCTAGAAGAGAAGTAGTTCTTGTCTTATAAAACATCATAAATCATAAGTGTCATGAGCAGGAAGTTCAAATTATTTGATCATTATCTAGAAATAAAACTCTAGAAACTCTCAGAATTTCAAATATATATTTATATTCTCTAAATACATATATACATACATATAAACATATACATATACATACATACACATTTCTATACACATACAAACATTCCTCAACACAGGGATTCTTAATCTAGCGTCTGTGCTTGTGAATCCTCTGAAATTATATGCACAATCTATGCAAACATGCGTATAGCCATTTGGGAGGAAGAAGTCCACAGCTACCTCAAATTCTCAAAGGGATCAATGACACACATATACAGACCTAATAAACTCTTGTTTGTCCAGAAGCAAACAAAAAAGCCCCAAATCCCATTTCAAGAAGAATGTGGGTGACTAAGAAGTCATAAACACAAGGCACAGCATTTCGCAGAGGTAGAGACAATTCATTAACTTCCATTTCACTCATCCCCCCAGATCCCCAACCCAAGGCACTGTCATGCCCTGCTGTATATCCTGGAACTCCTGGAAACCAACTTTTCTAGTTCAACAACTAAATTTGTAGTCTTAACTTAGTAGATGTTCTGTAACTATGGTTACTTTACAGGAAGTCTGGTCATTTTTCCTTTGGTTAAAAAAAAAAAAAAAGTGATACAATTTCCTTCATTATTTCAGTCTATAAATACAAAGTGAAGTGAGGGAGTCATCTTAGAATATAAAGGAAATAATGAAATTCCTTGGATTTCATTAACATGATTAACATGGCTCTATTCCTCCTGTCATTTCCATCACAGTCTAAACCGTTATTCTTACAACCATAACCTCGCTTTTGAAGAGGGGTCTTGTAACAAAACTTAATTTGTACAGTCAATAGGTGAAAAGTAAATATATTTTGTGATTTTTATTTGCAGCAGCCTTGTGTTTGGAGGATGGGACTGCAGTCACTTCCCATCTGCTGCTCCCACAGGGAGGAGATCTTGGAATGATTAAGCTAGCCCTCACTAGACCAGAGTTCCACATTGCCAAAGGTCACAAAGTCAAGTGAACAAGTGAAGTCACCAAGCCCTTCAGTGCACCCTCTAAGAGTGCCAAAATTGGGTTGATTCTCCTCGCCTAACACTTCAGAAAGCCTGGAAGCTCAAAACCCTCAAACTGTATAGTTGTAGGTGGGAGAGGAGTCTAAAATGCGCTCAGGGTATGGGGCACACGGGTGGCTCAGTTGGTTAAAGCCACAGACTTCGCTCAGGTCAGGATCTCACAGTTCATAGGTTCCAGCCCCATACTGGGGTCTACGCTGAGAGCTCAGCTCAGAGCCTGAGCCTGCTTCGGATTTTCTGTCTCCCTCTCTCTCTGCCCCTCCCCTGCTCGCGCTCTGTCACTTTCTCCCTCTCTCTCAAAAATAAATAAACATTTTTTTTAATTAAAAAAAAAAAAAACGTGCTCAGGATCAAGAGGCCCCATAGGAAGGTCTGAGACATTCAGCACCAGACCTGGGATTGGCAATGCTCCCACCACGCGCGTCCTATTGAGTTCAAGTCCTCTGAATCTTATCTTTCCCCACCTCCCCCCCACCCCCTTCAAAGCCCTCTTTAACCTTCATGTTAACAAGATTCATCCATTTATTATTCTTGAATGACGCTTAGGAGCGCCGACAGTCAGGTGCGGTAGGTAGTCTGAGAACCCGGGTCCGCACCGAGTCCCGCCCCTCGGCCCAGCCTCTCTCTCGGCGCAGCTCCCCCGCCATCCTGCAGAGGGCAGCAAGGCCCCAGCCACCGTCCGGGTTGGGCCACGCCCCGTCCCTCCGTGGGGACCAACCCTGGCTCCCTTTACCACAGCCCCGCCCCAGGAGTCGCCTGACGTAGTTTCCATCCGCCCTCGCCGCAAGGGACTTCGCCGTCTGCCTCTCCACTTTGACAGCTGTGGCTGCACCGAGGCGCGGCTCGGGACCCCTCGGGGGTAACAAAACCGACCACCGGCCGCTTTGCAGCTCCGAGGAGCCCGCCAACCAGTAGCCACACAAACCCGCCTCGCCACCGGAAGGCGGGCTGCGCACGCGCTGCGCACGCGCCCCGCCCACCCACGGAGGCCTGCCGCAGCACTCGGGCCGCGCGCGGCTCCCGGCACGCCGGCGGAATCCCGGGGGGCCTCTCGCCGCCTGGCTCCGGCTGAGGCCTCGGCCCTGATTCGAACCCGACACCACCTACCGTGAGCGGCCGCGAGAGCTCCCACCGTCCTCTCCGCAGACCGCGCAAACCGAAAGGCCTAGAGTAGAGGCCTTTCGTGACCTAGGGGCGGGGCCGAGGCCCGACGTGGGCGGGGCATCTGGGTCCTCGCGGCAGAAGAAAGCGAGCTGGGGGGCCGCCGCTCGGGGAGAGCGGGAAAAGGACCGCTGGACCCGCTGCTGGGAAAGTGGAGTAGTAGTGGCGCCCCTCGGAATCGCGCTGGCCGAGTAGGAAGAGTGGCAGATGAGGTGCGGGAGAGGGGTCCCAGGATTTGGACCCTTCAATAAACTCAGGTCACTTCCCTCCCCTACCTTTCCAGCCCCCCCCCCTTTTTTTGTTTTAATAAAATGAGGAAATTGAACTTCACTAATTTCTCTGATCCTCACCAGCACTCAAGTTGTTTCAGAGATGATTCTTCCATGCATAAATCCCATGGTCTGACCTCATCCTTTACCTCTCCTGTCTCATTTCTCCTTCCATTTTTACCCCCATACTTCTGCTCCATCACCACGGAGAAACTTGAAATCCCTCAACTCATCTTGTACTTTGTACAGTTTACGGTTTTGCTTCAGCTGCATGCCTGAGCCTGACATATTCTCCCCATCCGCTTTCCACAACAAGAGTCTTCTCGTCAAGGCCAGCCTCAGTGCTGCATCTTCCATAAGGTCTTTGCCACGATCCACAATCAGAATTAACTGTTTCTTCTCTTTTGCTCCCATAGCATTGTTTTAATCTTTAATACAGACTGCCTTCTGGCTTGGATTTTAATTAATAATTACATAGGTCTTTTTTTTTTTTTTTAATGTTTATTTATTTAGAGAGAGCACACAAGCAGGGGGAGAGGCAGAGAGAGAGAATCCCAAGCAGGCTCCACGCTCAGCACGGAGCCCTACACAGTGCCTGAGCCAAAGTCAAGAGTTGGACACTTATCTGACTGAGCCACCCAGGTGCCCCTACATAAGGCTTTTTAAATGGTAGGTACCTTAAGAAGGCAGGGACCCTGTGTTCTCCATATCTGTAGTTCCAAGACCTTGCACATGGGAGGCCCTCAATAAATATTTGTTAAGTGAATGCTGGGGTTCGACTATAGATAGTTCACATACAAAATCTCATTCATTCATTCATGGTCCACTAAACCATGGCCCCTGCCGGGAACAGTTAGGCCTAATTAAGAGAAGGAAAGGCAACACACCTATTGGGAAGTGAGACCTTTAGGTGGGTCCATTTCTCACACACACACACACACACACACACACACACACGCACCTTCTTCCTAGGAGAAATTAGAGCCTGTGAGCTGACTCTCACAGCAAGCTGGAAGATAGGGCTAAACTAACCAGGACAGGGGCAGGAGTCCTGGTAATCACTGGGACCTAAGTTCTCTGCTAGACTCAGGACACTGCTCCCCAAAGCCAAGCAACAAGTCTGCTGTCTCTCCTGGCTCACAGGCCCCTCCTTCCTCATTCCTAGGGTCTTCAGGGAGAGGGCAGAGGCAACGGAAGGGCTGGGGGATACAGGGAGACCAATTTTGGGTGGGGAAAGGAAGTTGGTACTCTTTAGCAGCCTTCTCCCTGGATTTCTGAGGCACCTGAGCCTCTTGGGTAGAGAAAGGAGATGGCAGCCCTTGACCTAGGCCTCGCTCAAGCCTTGTGCCTGCAAAAGAAAGGTTGGTCAGGCTATTGCCCCACCCAGGGAGTGATAACATCCGGGCTGCTCCCCAGTGCTGGGGCTTGGCCTCAGCTTACCAGGAATGGTGTTCTCTAAGAGGAAACCCAAGAGTCCTGCCAGGAAGATGGGCTCTGTGAGCAGCGAGCGCAGTAATACATCCAAGGGGCTCCAGCCTACAGAAAGTTGGGGCCAGGCAGGAGGGGAACTCTGATCCTATGCAAGGCCAATGGGTCATACTTCTAGACCTAAATCTAAGTCTTGGGCTAAGGACAGATCTTTTCCCATCTCCCCCACCTTTTACCCCTACTCTCTAGTTCCCCACCCAGGCCCTTCGCACAAGGTCCCTGCCTATCATCCTGTCTTCTGAGCATCCACATGCCCTCTGAATATGCTTTGGTAGTTCCAGGCTCTGGAAAGCTTGGTATTAAAAGTCCCAACCTTACTTCCCACTTCTTATATTCTATGCTGTACCCTGGTTGTCTCAACCTCAGTACTACTGACATTTTGGGCCAGATAATTCTTTGATGGAGGGGGGCTGTCCTGTGCATTGTAGGATATTTAGCATCATCCCTCTATCCACTAAATGCCAATAACAACCCCCTCTTCCGTTTGTAATGGCCAAAAATATCTCTGGATATTGTCAAATATTCCCTGTGGGGCAAAATCATCCTCAATTGAGTACCACTGCTAGTTGCTAAGCTCCACTAACTAATGTATTTGCTACTCCTCAGACATACCCTATGACCCTATTTCTATATCCTTGTTTATGACGGTTCCCCCGCCAGAAATGACCTTCCTCCCACTAAATATGTTCAAATCTTACCATCCTTTAGACCAGCTCAGTGTTAACTTTTTCTGTAAAACTTACTTGGATCATCTTAAGCAGAAACCATTTCTCACTGCCAAGCACCCCAGCCAGCTCCTTATCTAAGCCTTTCCCTGTTACGTTCCTACACATGTCATCTCTTTTGTTAGACCGTAACATCTGGAGGCCCCTTTATATCTGAAGGGGCTAGCCTGGTGCTCAATAAATATTTGCTAAACGAATGGGTGAACTATTTACACCAAATCACAGAAAAGGGTGTGGGACCTGGAGTCTAGAGAGCCTCCAGCCTCCAGCCCTTGCTTTCCCAGTACTGTCCAACTCCTCTTCCCATCCCCACCCCCACCTGTGCTCAGCACAGGGGCTTCCTGAAGCCATCTCGGAAGCAGCAGGGCCATGAAGACGGAGAAGCCAACAATGAAGACGTTCCGCCCAGAGTCAATGTCAGCCAGGTGGAAGCTGGAGAATCCAGTAGACAGAACCACGGCCTGGGTCACCCCAAGCACCCCACCTGTCTCGTAGGGAAGTAATCAAAGGGGTTGGGAAGGGCTGGCAAGGAGAGAGTATTGCAGGGTGGGGCAGGTTGTGATGGAGAGAGACAACCAAAGGCTCATTTTCCCATTATGTCGGAAGCCCAGTCAAGAGGCCAAGATGTTGGGCTGAGAAAATGAGGGCAGCTGACCCACAGCTGACACCCCGTAGGTCAGGGGTGCTGTTCAGAAAGAGAGGGGGCCAGCCACAAGCAACCAGTTGGCCATCCTGGGGTGGGGGTGGGGGGTACTGGTTCAATGCCAGTCCTGCTGATACATCCACTCACCAAGTACAGGCAGCGGGATGGTGGTGAGGAGTTGGGCCAGCCTCGGGGAGAGCCCAAGCCCCACGCAGAGCAGTCCCACCAGATGGGCCACTCGCCGAGATCCAGCCTATGCGAAGCAGAGATGCTAGAAAACACAGCCACCTCCTTGATCGCCTCTTCAAGAGTTTTGCCTGGCTGGCCCCTTCTCATCATTTGGATCTCAACTCAAATGTGATCCTTCCGAGAAGCACTCTACTTAAAGGACACTCCTTTTCTCAACCACTATCCCCCTACTACCCTGCTTCATTTTCTTTTTCTTTTTTTTTTTTAAGAGTTTATTTTCAATTTTTACCTGCTTTGTTTTCTTGATAGTACTTAACACTCTGTACCTATCTTACTTTTTTTTTTTTTAATTGTCTGCCTCTCCCTCTCTGAAGTGCCCAAGAGAGCAAGGACTTTGTGTGACTTGATCTCACCAGACGCCCCAGCAAGGGTACTGTGTCGGAGGTATGGGAGTTTAGTAGTGACTTAGTGTCTTCCTCACGGTCCTAGCCGTTACCACTTCTAGGCACCTCCCTAAATGAGATCATTGAGGTGGCGTGCCTGGCGGAATGCTGGACACAGATGGCAACCGGTCAGCGTGAGTTCCCTTCCCTCTCGTGTACTTCCACTCCCCTGCCCCCACCCCTGTCCACATACCTGGATAAGACTCACTGTGCCCACGTTGGGGAAGCTGGATGCAGTGCCCAGAGGGCTCCCCAAAAGCCCGGCCAGCACACTGCCCAGACCCTCCAGGCTCAGCCCTCGATTGCAGGCATGTGGAGGTGGGGAAGGCAATTGCAGGAGCCGGCCACACAGGGCATAGCAGCCCAGGGAGCTGGTGGAGGCTGCCAAAGCCATGGAGATGCCTGCAGCCACAGCCCTGGGCGTCAGCAAGGGCCAGTCCCACTCACCTGGGGAGGGAGAAAAAGCCACCTTGGGGCCAGACTCAAGTCTGGAGCATCCCCCTGCTTCCAAAGGCCTGCGCCACAAGAATCCTCGAGACCCCATTGTCTTTGAAGACAATGTCTTCTGACAGAACCAACAAACTCAGGATAAGGACTCATCCCTTTATCATGGTCTACAAGGCTTCATCTTCCACCACACTCTGCCCTACTCTCTTTACTCCAGATAACACTGGCCTTGTTTCAGGCCCTTGTCCTTGCTGTGTTGCTGGCTACCACAGGGCCTTTGCACATGCTGCTCTCCCCACCTAGAATGCTCTTCTCCCTTGCCTTCACCTTGTTAGCACCTCCTCACCTCTCACATCTCAGCTCAAAGATCACTTTCTCAAGAACAGTTTTCCTGATCTCTCTGGTAAAGTCAGATTCTCCGTTATAAGCTGTCATTACACAATGCATCTCCCCATTGTTACACTTACCACATGTAATTTTCAATTTACTTGGGTGACTGTTTAATTAGTATCTGCATTCCCTAGCAGATGTAACCTTCCTGAGTATAGGTACTGCGTCTGTCATATTTAACACCACGTCCCCTATCACATGCCCAGCACATAATCAGCACTCAACAGACCTCTATTAAGTTGACGAATGAACAACTTTTGTACACAATGCCTCAAAAGCAAACTTCATATGTAGGGCCACCAACTCCAATGCTTGTGAGGGTAGGTAGCATAAGTGTGTAAATCGGATGAGGATTATTAACAGGGAGTGATGGGCTTGCAGATGTCTCTTAACACTAAATAAAACTCCTGTGGTGAGGGGCTGGTATTGCCCTTCGGACTGGCAATTTCTCCCCCCTGGGTGTTTTGAGAAAGCACAGGATTTAACTCAGAAATGAAATTCGCTAAATCTTGAGTTCAAAGAAATAGACCTTTGATTTGAGTAAGAGGCTGAAGGATGAAGAGCAGACCTACCTGGGTGAGGCAGCCAAATCCATGGTGCCTTGGGGGAGGCAGACAGCTCCGGGGGGATGACGCTCAGCCCCAGAAGGGCAGAGATGATCCACACACAGGCCACTGGTATCAGCACCTGAGGGGCGAGATTGAGACCGGAAAGAACCTCTCCCCCAGAACCTTCCGAGCCAGCCTTCGAGGGGTAGACAGAAACCAAAAAGGTAGCGGGCCAATCAAGCATTCCATGCCAGCCCTTCTCACCTCAACTCGCCCTGCCCAGACCCCAACATACCGAGAGGAGCCGGAAGACAGGAATGTGAGTGTGAGGCGAGGAGGCTGAAGCTGGCCTCCAGGGGCACCGAGGTAACTGGCAGGAGCCCAGGTGCTGAGAACAGATCACCATGACCAGGATAAGCCTAGGGGAGAGAAAGAGCTTTAGGAGCAAAAGGAAGCAGGCATCCTGAGGGGGGTAAGGGAGGTAGAGGAGGGGCAGAATTCCCTAACAGGGATCCCAGAGAAGAGAAGGAGGAGGACACCTTGGAGGGGCAGCAGGGCACCGTGTAAAAGCCAGGGAGACCACACGAACCCAGCAAAAGTCCTGGATTCCAAATCCACAAAGCATTGTCCCTGCTCAGATGGCTGGTGAATCGGGTAGGGCCAGCTGCTCTGCCCTCCCCCAGTCCCGCACAGCCCACTGGTCACCACCCCATGCCCCTCAGGACTTACGTACAGCAAGGCCAGTCCCCAGTGAGTAGAGCAGAAAAGGGACACCTCCCTGTGGGCAGAGAACCCTGCCACCACCAGGCTGGGGGCCAGCACCAGGGGCCCACAGTGGGAGAACAAATGGCCGGGACTCCCCAACAGCCCCAGCGTGCCCTGCAGCACCCCGGATACCACCACAGCCCCGGACACCTGGAGAAGCCGAGAAAAAGACAAAGAGGATGCATTCTGCTCCATGAAGTTGACCTCAGTCTGGACTTCTCAACTAATCCCAGGGGGTGGGTCTCTGTCCCAACTCCTTCCCCCAGATCATCTCAGGCCCCAGCAAATGGAAACAGGAAACTCCTCCATCCCGGCACCACCTTCAGCCCTCCTGCTCGCCATCCCCAGGCACTCACCTCTCGGAGAGAAGTGTTCCGGAGCGCCAGGCCATGGCAGCCAGGCCCCCCACACAGGCGCAGCACAAGGGAGGCTGGGGAAAGTTGGGGGCGTGGAGAGGAGAGAGGTAAGTGGGACAGAGCCCCATTGTTCTACAGTCCTTGCTGGTCCGGGGCACAGCTCCAAGACCCCATAGCCTAGCAGTTCCCACCACTGCCCACTCTCAATCCTGTGCCCGCCCAGGCCTGGAGGCTCAGACTGGCACTCCACTCCACCCTCACCCTGTGCCCTTGCTCTGTGCTCACAGTTTCCAGGTGTCCGGATGGCCAGAGGTAGCTTCTGGCTGGTCAGCACCAGAGCAGGGACGAGGAACTCTAAGGACGGAGCCTGGACAAGAGGCAGCCTGTAGGAATAGCAGCCCTGGCTACTAGAGACAAGTGGCAGCCAAAAGGACTCCTCAGGCCACTCCTACACACACACACACACACACACACACACACACACACACACACACGCTTGCAGGAACCCGCCCCGCCCCATTCTCTCCAGGGAGTTCCCCTCACCTGCTGCCTATCCAAATTTGCAGGGTGGTAGACACACCACACGAAAAGAGGCTGGAGGCCAGGAGTTGGGCAGGGGAATATGAGAGCTCTCCTTGGGGGAGATTTTGAAGCAGGAGCAAGTGGGAGACACAGAGCAGAGAAGCCAGCACCAAGATATGCTGCAGGAGAAGAAATGGGAAGGAGAGTCTTCAGAAACAGGTGGAAATGCCTGTTTCCTGAGGGTTTCTCATGCCACGCCTACTCCCCCCTCCCCCCCCTCCCCCCCCCCCCCCCCCCCCGCCCCGCCATCACCCCTTCAGCTAGGACTAACTCCTACACCTCTGCCTCCTACCTGCAGAGCCAGAAGACAGCTGAGGCCCCAGGGAGGAGGCCCACACTGAGAGGCCCAAGGGTGAGAGGAGGGATTTTGGACAGCAGGCTGCGGTGGGAGTGGTGGTGGCGGCAGTGTGGCCAGGGCATCCTGGGGGCCCATAGACTGGAGTTGGACGGGATGGGGGTGTGATCGGCTCATGCTGACTGCCTTTCTTCTTGTCTTGGCTGCCCTGGGCCAGAGTTAAGTAGAGAGAGTAAGAGGTCGGAGTTTGGAGGAAGTTAGCTGCCTGGAGTGGGGAGGGGGTGGAGGCATCAGTGAAGCGGAGCGAAGGGATGAGGGATTTGGGGCAGGACAGGCCCTTTCACCTTTGCCCAGCTCTTGTGCAAATTCCATCACCCATTAACTGGGGAGCCACGTTCTGGACCCCTCCCCCGCAAGAAACTCCCATGCAGATCCCCTGTTTCATGCTTTGGAAAGTAGGATAGGAGAGGTGGGGAGGAGACTTAAAAAATATCCTGGGGAGGTTTTAGTGTTCCCTCCTCACCACCAGCATTTGAAACGATCATGGTTACACCAGTTCTCAACCCTTTCAGGGTCAAGCCCCCAGGATTACCTGGGAAGGAAATGCATGGGTAATGTCCCTACATCATGCATGGCAAAAGTGACCACAACTCTATATAATTTTCTCACTGTAACAGAAAGGAGAAATAAAGGTAGGTGATAATAAAAAGTATTTTGTGGGGCGCCTGGGTGGCTCAGTCGGCTGAGTGTCCGACTTTGGCTCAGGTCATGATCTCGTGGTTCGTGAGTTTGAGCCCCGCATCGGGCTCTGGTGCTGAGAGCTCGGAGCTTGGAGCCTGCTTCAGATTCTGTGTCCCCCTTTCTCTCTGTCCCACCCCTGCTTGTGCTCTGTCTCTATCTTTCAAAAATGAATAAACATAGGGGCGCCTGGGTGGCTCAGTCGGTTAAGCGTCCGACTTCGGCTCAGGTCATGATCTCACGGTCCGTGAGTTCGAGCTCCACGTCGGGCTCTGTGCTGACAGCTCAGAGCCTGGAGCCTATTTCCGATTCTGTGTCTCCCTCTCTCTCTGACCCTCCCCTGTTCATGCTCTGTCCCTCTCTGTCTCACAAATAAATAAACATTAAAAAAAAAATTTAAAAAAATGAATAAACATAAATAAATAAATAAATAAATAAATAAATAAATAAATAAAGTATTTCATATGTGAAACTTGGGCCCAACTAAAGGAGAAGACAATGTCATCCACTGCCTACCCCATATAGAGAATAACCATGGATGTGGTAACTACAACATCAACGGATACTAGTGCTTTCCTGGCGACTCATGTATCACAAGCAGTGTTGCCATTGGTGACCTGATGTTCCAAAGTAGTGAACAAGTTCTTGGCCAAGTGCAGAACAAAGCAAAGTCCAGTTTTAATTTACACGTAGGTACGTTCCTGGCAAACTTTGAGTCTTTTCCAAAATGTAGAAAAACGATTTCGTGTTTACATGTTAAAAATAGTTCTATGCTCAGATAAACAGGCTTTTCGTATACATGATGTCCAGCAGGGCATTCGAAAGTTATCTTGGGAACTCTTCATAAGGGAGGGGTCTCAAGCATTCCAGGATGCCTAGCATCTGGACCACACCAGCTAAATGCCAGTATCATCCCTTCAATTTTTTGCTGCAATCAAAAAATGCCCCATAAGTTTCCAGACTGCCCCCTAGGGGACAGTACTACCTGTGTTGTGGATCCTCTTAAGAAGGAGTCCCACCCAAATACTCTCAGTCCAGGTGCCAGAACAGTTCACTTTCTTCCAGTGATAACCCAGCTTTAGACTTAACACCAACTACCACCATGTGTCAGACCAGACTGGAAGTCAGGACACTCGCCCTGGCTTCTCGGGATCCACAAGGATGGAGCTCACCCAGAACTTGTGACAGGGCCAACCTCAGGCATGATAGAGTCACCATCTGTGACCCAGAGCACCCAAGTCAAAGCAGTGCTACAGGCCCCTGAGTGCTGGGAGCAGGGATGAGTGTAAGTTTGAGATGGAATCCTGTAACCATCAAACAACAGGGAAGTTCTAAAATGGGGCTCAGAGCAAATGAGTTGCCAGATGATGGGCTCAGGAAGTAGAAAAGCTTAGAATCTAGATATGGGGAGGAAATTCTTCAAGGGCTGCCGCGGAAGAAAGAATCCCAGCCATGCAACTGAAACTGTTTATTGAAACCTCAGTTCTACAAAAGCGTGAAAAACCCAAATACAAAGCAGTGGCCAGAGAGGCCTGTGAAGAGAACACTCAGGAGAAGAACTGGAAGAGAGGGAAGCCCAGGAGCAGGGTACTAAGAAGAGGTTGGAAAGGGCAGGGCTGAAGGCGGCAGCAGTCCCTGGCTCCTTTAGGCTACACCCAAGGGATGGGGTGTGGAGAGGGTTTCCCACCTGACCCCGCCTTCCCTCGGCAGATCCCACCTTGGCCCTATCAGTCCCTCGCTCTCCTGCTTCAGGGACATCACTCAGGCCCCCAATCAACATTTCCTCCCTCCCTCACCCCATTTTTCCCCTTCCATCATAGGGAACTCAAAAGCAAAAGTCTAGAACCCAGGGAGGTGGAGAGACAGGGGCTTCTCCTCTGTCTGGCTGTGATGTGGCCCTGGTCACCAAGCTGGAGCTTTCCCTGGTACCATCACTGCTCTGGCCAAGCAGCCAGCCACTGAGGTCTAGGAGAATGAGTGACCTTCAGTCCTTCTACCCCACAACCCCTTAAGCTCCATTACCTAGGAGGACGGGGACCAGCCAAGGACCCAGAGAGGTAGAGAGGATCTAAATCAAGCTTTCCCCCTCTAGGTTCTCAGGGATTCCCAAATCCTCTTAATGCATTTGTTGAATGCCTGCCTAGCCCGGGAAAATGAAAGACTTGAGACGGGCTAGCTCCATGACACTGAAAAGGGAACACTGCTGGGGCGGGGGGAGCAGGGGGGGCATTGGACTCCAGAGCCAGGGTGGAGCCAGGCCACGGGAGTGGTACCCAGGGCTGGGAGACCCAGTGGAGACAGTATGGTTGGAGTGATGGCAGGCGTGGCAGCTTGGGGAGTCTCTCTGGAGCTTCTGGCAAAGGGGACAGTTATGGAAAAGAGTGGGAGGGGCGGGAGGGGCAGGAGGGTCTGGGGGAGGCAATGGTGGAGGAGTCAGTGAAGCCAGAAGACTGCCCCAGAGTGAACGCAGCCCTGTGTCACCATCCAGGCAGCTGGAGACGTTAACAGGACATGGCAGGCACTGTGGCACGGGAGAAGGTATGCAGGGTTCCAAGAGGCACCTGGAGGCCAGTCCAAGGTCCGGGGGGCCGGGCGAGGGGCTGCAGGGCAGCCCCAAGGACTGGTGAATTACAGCCAGTGACGCCACAGCCAAGGCCACACTGCTCACATATGCCATAGCTAACAGGCAAGACAGCTGCGGGAGCGAAGATAAGAAAAGTCAGTGCCCAAATACCCTTCCCCCAAAACCTGCTTCTGACTGCCTTCAACACATCCATCCCTTGTCTGGAAACTTGTGCTCAAGTCAGAGCTCTCTGTCGCCATCTACTCTCAAACCCCATCTCCTGAGACTCTCAGCATTTGCTCACCCCACCTTACACACCAGCCCAGTTAAGGCCCCTATCTTTCCCAACCCTCCTCACCTTTGCCAGCCGCTGGCAGAGGGAGCCCAGGGCCAACTGCCAGGCCGGCTGCTCCAGCAGCACACACAGGTCTGTGTAGGTGTACCAGCCCCGCCGCCGTCCCTGCTGCTCAGCCACGCTGTTGGAAGGGGAGAGAGACAGAGGACACCTTCAACACTCCTGCTGCTGGCCCAGTGGCACCCTCACTCCCCTGGGGACCCACACTGGGGAACCTGTTATACACACAGGTTCCTAAACTACCCAAGATCTGTGTTTTAAATAAGGTTCTACCACCCTTCCAAAGAAGATTACAAAGAGGGCAGATAGGTTTAGGAACAATTACCTTGGGAGATTCGCCTTGTCGTCTCCTCCCTCCCCCCAGTTACACCCTAACCCTAACGGTTTAGATCTAAGCCCCCAAATTCCGTAAGCCCCTCTTCCCAACTCCTAGAACCTACCAGCTCTCCAGCCAGCTCAGCACCTCAAAGATCTCCCGAGGGTCAGTGTAAAGACGCCAATCCTATGGGTAAGAAGAGAAGGGCACCAGGCCAAGTTCAGATAGGAGCCACAGCCATTTAATAACCAACCAAGACCACGGCAGCAGCTACAACCGCCACTACGGCAGACACTTTTCTTGGCACTTACTACGTGCCAGATACTGTTCCAGGAGCTTTTATATATTAACTCATTTGATACCACATTATCTGGTTTCACATTATACCCTCAGTTAAGGGCAAAGAAAGAAAATAATCCTAAGAACGGTCCACACTCATAGGGAGCTCACAGTCATGAGGCAGAGAAACTCTGGAAGCAAATAATCAGAACCCAGTGAGATAAGCTCTGACTCAGAGTGTAACATGTTGGGCTTGAAGGAATTAGGGAATGGTGTGGGGCGGGGGGGGCGGGGGGGGGTTCCATTTCTGGCCTCACCATGCCAGGAACCTCCAAAGGCTGTGGTTGGTCCAGAAAGGCTGGGAAGGGAAGACACTAATAAGGAAAGACACGAGGAGAAGAGGCAAAAAGAAACTACAGAATGCTGACTGAGAAAAGCAAAGGATGAAGGGAACATGACAAGCGGTCAAAGAAACAAAGTGAGAAATAGAATAGCTACTCACCATGGCATTCAGGAAGCCCCTCTCCAGGGCATTGAGAGTGGGCACGGCCACACCCCCTGCAGCTCCCCATTCATCATTGAAGACCTCCTCCTCCTCCCCTTCATCATAGAGGTACTTACTGGCCACCATCTGCAGGGCAGCCAGAGGTGGTATCAGAAGCGCTCACACCCGGCTCCTGGGTCACCAGGACCCAGAAGGGGAGGGGGCGTCTTACCATGGAGATCAGGAACAAGTCAGAGGACGACACGTGCTGTAGGTAGTCTGGGTTTCGATGGCGGAGCCGTTCAATGTACACCAGAGCGAGCATCATAGCACACGGGGAGATGCACGCCTCCCTGGGGGGCAGGAAGGATCAGTAATTAGCCCCCAGGGTCTTTCAGCACTTATAACTCTTATGATGCTCATCCCTGTGTCTTTATACCTTCTCTTTAGAGACAACCATTTCCCCCTTTCTCTAGGGCCCAAATACTACCGCCCTGTCCCCCTCAATTCCAAGCTCACCGGGACACATGAGCTACGTATTTCTTCTGGAGCCGGCGAATAGGGCTGGGGGCTGCCTTCTGGAGCAGTTCCACAGCAATGTCTGCAGAAGGCAAAGGGAAGGCAGAGTAAGCAAACAACTCCTCCCTTGCCACCACCACCCCCAACTCCCCCATGCACCCCCATCCCCAGTGCTATCAGCAGAAGACCCAGATCTGTATTATCTGAAGCCTTGGGGACAGAACCACAGTCACAAAATGTATCAAATTCTCCCACGTTGAGACAAAAAAACCCATTCTACATTTGGATTTCAGCTCCTTCCAACAGGAAGGCTTATTTCCCTGTCACCCGAAATTATCTAGATTTGTCTTTCACCTTGCTCATTTGAGAAAATAAACGTGCCTTGTGAATTTGGGATACATATGATGTGTTTCTCGTATACAAATCAACAGTGGGGGCGCCTGGGTGGCTCAGTTAAGCATCCAGACTCTTGAGTTTAGCTCAGGCTCATGATCTTACAGTTAGTGAGGTGGAGCCCCCTGTCAGGTTCTGAGCTGACAGCGAGGAACCTGCTTGGAATTCTCTCTCTCTCTCTCTCTCTCTCTCTCTCTCTCTCTGTCGCTGTCTTACCCCCCGGCCTACACACACGCACTCTAACACACCCCCTCAAAATAAATAACTTAAAAAAAAAAGAGTGGCACAGATCTGTAAGATAGCAATGTTTTTTTACTCACTCAGGCTACAAAAATGTGGAATGGAAACCCAGTCCTTACACCAGACGTCGATAAGTTAGCTATGAAAAGACGGTGTAGCTCATGGGGTACACCGAGTTATTTTGGTGACTGCTGACAACCCCATTTTCATGCTTCTTACTTGCCCAGGTACAAAACACTAACCTGCCACGGGGCTGGAGAGTTCCTCCAAGCTGCAGTCAGCTTCCCAGTCCCAGCCATAGTAGAGTCTCCTTCGGATCCGGGCGCTGAGCTTCTGGTGTCCAGGGAGGAACTGAAATGGCAAGTGGTGGAGGGTGAAAGGCAGGGAAGGCTACGATGGAGATCCTGGCTCCAGGCTGGGAGTGGGGTGCGGGGCGGCAGGTTCACCTCACTGCTGGTGGGACCCATGCCCCACCCAGCCCCGTTCTCTAGATTATTTGCCAATGGTAGTTTATCTACACTGAGCGTGGGGGTGGGGGGTGGGGGGGGAGGAGGAATCCTCCACCACTGACTACTCCCCAGCAGAGGTTCTCGGAGAAGGTCCCGGGCGGCCACCCCTACCTCCAGTCCCCTACCCCGCGACTCTCCCTCAGGGCCCAAGGAGCCGGGGCCTCGAGTAGTCAAAGATCGAGTGGCTGCCGCCCGGCTTCCGCACCAAGCCGTCAGGCGAGTTCGCGGCGCCGCCCGGGCCGCGAGAGGAGCGCCGGGGATCCCGAGCTCAAGCACAGGAAGGCCAGGGAGGGGGCGGGCCGCGCTCTCACCGAGAAGTCCTGGAAGCCCGTGAGGGAGAAGGTGCCTTCTTCGTCCAGCAGGAGCCCGGCCAAGTCCATCGCGCCGCCACCTGCCGCCCTGAGAAAGTGGAAGGGAGCGAATGGTAAGGGAGCCGCGGAGCCCTCGCCTGAGCGCCGTCCTCCCCCGCGCGGACGGCCGCCTTCGCCAGCGCAGCCCCCTGTCCTCGCGCCGGCGGCAGCAGGCGGGGCCGGGTTGGCGGGCGCCTCTTCCTGTTCCGCCCCGGGCGGGGCTCGGGGCTCCGGGCTCCGCGATCCGGGCTCCGGGTGTGGGCCTCGGAGGCCAGGGCGCTCACCTCACCCAGTGGAGAGGAGACCCGGCTGCGAAGCGCGTGTTGTGCCTCTGTCCCGCGTTTAGTAGCCGCAGGGGTGTCGCCGGCGAGTCAGCGCGCGGCACTTCCTGCCGCCCGAGGGGCCCAGCCGCCAGCCCCAACAGCCACGGAGGAGCCAAGCTCGCAATCCTGGTCGCCCTGAGCCCGGGCGAGTCCCAGAACTAAGCCCCAGCGTGCCCTTGTCTGGGTGGGTAATGGGGACAATTCCCCGGGGACCACGCCACACTGAAGATGAACGAGCCCGGCTGACCTTTTCGTATCAATGTGGATGTTAATATGAGTAGAACAAAGATGCAGGACGAGTCGCTCCCAAATATGTTTTTAAAAGATACGCACATAGAACAATATACATGTATAAAATGCGTCGGAAAAAACGCAGAAGAAACAACAGTGGGTACACTGTGGAAACGTGGCAGGGAAACTTACTTTTTGCTGTATACCTTACTTTCGGTAGCTTGAACTCTAAACCTAATTACGTATTTTGTAGGGTCACTGCAGAAATTAAATGGTCACAAAGAAATACAAAGCGCCTAGTACGCTGTAAGCCTCAGTAAATGGAATTAATCCCCCCCCCCAAGAGTCAACAGCTAAACAGGATTCTATTTTTAAACCCGCGACCCCAATCTCCCGTTTGAGCAAGGGAATGGAAAAAGCTCCGATACGTGCCGGCAGTAAAGTTTACGTTTGGGGAGGAAACAACTTTACTGAGTAAGTGAAGCTGTTTTCGAGTCAATCGAGTCACGCGCTGGTGTTTGTTTATCCCCGAGAGGAGGGAACTGGGAGGACCAGTAAGTCAAGGACTGACTAATGGGACAGCCGCCGCCCTTCCCGTGCTGAAGCAGATCCTACTCCGGACACTGGGCATTTGGCAGCCCACTTCCTGCCCCTTCGGCCCGCATCACACTGGGAAAACCGGGCCAGCACGGGTCTCCCTAGCCGCCCTGCCTACACAGGCAGAGGAAGACGGCTGGAGTGCGAAGACACGGATACACAGTCCTTCGGTCCCGTGGAGCCGGACAGCGCACAGTCACGACCCGAGATCACGACTCCAGCAACCACAATACGAACCTGCGCAGCATAGGAGCCCTGGCAGCCGCCTGTGCGCAGGCGCGGGCCGCCCTATCCCGGCGGTTGGGGTGCGTCACGTGACGGGCTCGTCTTTCCTCCGTCACGTGACGGCCCCTGGGCGGCCTCGGCTGCGCTCTCCGCGGCGTGCGCCCCCTTCCGCCTGACGCGCCCCCGGCGGCGGCCGCGCAGCCCTGGCTCCTCGCGGGCTCGGGCGGCGGCTGCGACGGGGCTATGGCGAGCGGCGGCGGCGGCGGTGGTAACACCGGCGCGGGTGGGGGTTCGGGGGCAGGCCTGAGCCTCGGCCTGGGCCTGGGTCTGAGCCTAGGCATGGGGGAGGCCACCGGCGAGGCGGAGGAGGAGGCGGCCACGGCCGAGGCGGTGGGACGCCTGGCCACGACGCTGTGGCTGCGGCTCCGCGGCTGGGAGGCAGTGCTGGCGGCAGCGCAGCGGCTGCTGGTGTGGGAGAAACCGCTGCACAGCCTGGTCACGGCGGCCGCACTCAACGGCCTCTTCTGGTAACGGCCACGGAGGAGGGGGCGGGGCCGGGCTGCGCGGGCGGGCGGGGGCGGGAGGGGCCGGGAGCACCTTTCCCGTTCCTGGGGTTGACACTTGCCTCGGGGGAGTGGCCCCCTTCCCCCGTCTGTTGTCGGTCGGGGTTGTCCCATACCTCTGTCTCGGGTCTCATGGTAGGCCTGGAGGTTCCGGTTCCCCCATCAGTGGGCGCTTTTCCGCCTTTCGCGATGGATGCGGGGGCCTCTCACCCACTCATCGCTGAGGTGCCTGTCTCTCCCTAAGGTTGCTCTCTTCGTCGTCCCTCCGGCCCTTCTTCCTACTCAGCGTCTCACTTTTGGCCTATTTTCTGCTGGATCTCTGGCAGCCTCGCTTATTCCCTGACATCGCAGGTGAGTATTCATTCAGTAAGCCCCGTTGTGCACTTGCTTTGTGCCTGAGCCCGCTGGGTGGGTTGAATGGTGAGGGCAAATGTACAGCAGGCCCCCGGGTCCCAGGCATCACCTTAAAATTAGTGTTACTGTGAGCGTAGTAGTTAAGAGTGCAGACTCTACAGCCACATTGCCTGGGTTCCATTGCTTGCTCTGCCGTTTGCTGTGCGTGTGACCTTGTAAGAGCCACTCAATTTCTATTTCCCTCGGTTTTCTCTTCTATAAAACAAGAATGATAGAATTTAGTCGGTAAGCAACTAAAGACTAAATGAATTAATACCTGTTCTGTGCTCGTGGTAGAGGTTCAGATAGCACAGGAATCATGGGAATATTAGGTTCTGTTTTTGTTGTTGTTATGCCTGTATTTACTGAATGGGTATTTTGGAGCAATTAGATGTCACCTGTGTGTGAGCTACTTGGGATGTAAACACGAATAAGGTGTGTTTGAAAAGAGTGAAGTTTAGGGGCACCTGGGGGTCTCAGTCAGCTAAGTGTCTGACTCTTGATTTCTGCTCGGGTCATGATCCGGAGGGCAGTGAGATCGGGCCCCAAGTCAGGCTACGTGAGACTTTCTCTCTCTCCCTCTCTTTTGCTGCCCCTCCCCCATGCACGCATCTTGTGTGCTCTCTCTCTCAAAATAAATAAATTAATTTAAAAAAAAATTAAAGTGTGGGGTACCTGGCTGGCTCAGAGCATTCTTGATATCGGGGTTGTAAGATCAAGCTTCAGGTTGAGTGTAGAGGTTACTTAGAAATAATAAAGAAATCTTTAAAAGAAAGTGATTAAAGAGGGAGACAGTTGTGTAAATAGAAACAATTATGACAATGTAACTTTTCCTACCTTGGTGTCTGAAGGTGCTCTGGGAATGCAGAGGAGGGGCAACTGTTTCTGCCCTGGGAAGTGTCTCCCAGAGCCCTACCACTCAATAACTTGTTCCCCACCTCTCTCTATAGCATCATCCCCAGAGGAGCCCCACTCTGACAGGTGAGTGCAGGCCAGCTCTTGAAGACAAATGCCCAAACCCTGTTTTGCTTTGGTGCCAGTGTCCCCACAGTGCAGGGCGACACTGCAGGGTCTGCAGAGACCCCAGCATAGCAAATGGACTGGCAACAAGTTCGGTCCTGGGTTCCTATTTAGGTGTTTGGGTGCCTGATGCTTTGGGGACAGAGGGTTGGGAACTCTGGGCTTTGCTTCCCAAGATGAGGACAGCCTCCTTTTGGGAGGTGGGGTTGTCCAGTTTTTTAGACTGAAGATCTCATTGGCATTCTCAGAGGGATTTGAGTGCCTAGGAAGCTGGTGTCTGAGGCCTCCAGGGGTCATGTCATGTCTCCCCAGTGAGGGTGCGGGGTCAGGCGCCCGGCCGCACCTGCTGAGTGTGCCCGAGTTGTGCAGATACCTGGCTGAGAGCTGGCTCACCTTCCAGATTCACCTGCAGGAGCTGCTGCAGTACAAGAGGCAGAATCCAGCTCAGGTAACCTCTTTCATGTCATATAACAGTTTCCCGCACTGTGGGGAAATAGAGGTAGGGGAATGGGGAGTAGTAACGTGAAATCCTTGGCTGGACACTGAAGGAAGAGGGTTGGGGGCCTTTTTGAGGCAACACATGCAGCGAGTAGCCTGGTACAGGAGTAGTCTCATTTCAGAGAGTAAGTATGTGATGTTTTGACACTGTTTCCTGTTAAGGGATATCAGTCTGAGTTGTAGGCATTTGATGATGTCTATTGTAAGCTTACTGAATTGGTTGTCTTGGGCATTCTCTTGACTAGACTAGATCGCTGCATCCCCAGAAGGCATACCCCTCCTTCCACCAGCTGAACAGCAATTTCTTGCCCAGATGAGTGGGGCATATACCTCTCAGACCCTGTTCTCTTCTCTGCAGTTCTGTGCTCGAGTTTGTTCTGGCTGTGCTGTACTGGCTGTGCTGGGACACTACGTTCCGGGGATTATGATTTCTTACATTGTCTGTGAGTAGACTTTAACCCCTGCCTTTCCCAAAGCTGGTTCCTTCTCTTTCTTTGGACTGGGTCAAAGGGACTGGCTAGCCCTAAGGGAGGATGGTGCACTCTCTCTCTTTTTTTTTTTCTTTTTTTTTTTTTTTGATGATCTGTTTATGGAGATCTCCAGGGGATGCTGGAGTGTTAGTGATGGTGGAAGAGTCATCTGGGCAGGAGAGTGGTAGATGTGGAGGGAGAAGGTTTGTCCAGCCTCCAGAAAGCCTTCAGCAATTTCTGTTTAGGGACCAGTTGCATGAGGGCCCTCAGGAAATAGGCATAGGAAGCCCTGAGTGGACTCTCTAACCTCCAGTGCTGAGCATCCTGTTGTGGCCCCTGGTGGTTTATCATGAACTGATCCAGAGGATGTATACTCGCCTCGAGCCCCTGCTCATGCAGCTGGACTACAGCATGAAGGCAGAAGCTGATGCCTTGCATCACAAACACGACAAGAAGAGTAAGGGGCTCCCATGCCCAGGAGGGGGGTATGGGGGAAGGCATCGGTTTATGGCTCATGAAGTGCCCTGGAACTTAGATACTCTCTAGTCTCTTGACCACGTTTGTCCCCCACCACCGTCTCTGCTTGGTCACTGCCCTGCTGTTATTTCTCTAGAGCGGCAGGGGAAGAATGCACCCCCTGGAGGTGATGAGCCACTGGCGGAGACAGAGAGTGAAAGCGAAGCAGAACTGGCTGGCTTCTCCCCGGTGGTGAGGTCCAAGGGAGATGGGATGCCAAGTAGAGGCTGGAGGAGAATCTGCTTCAGAGCAGCTACTTCTCAAGAGGGTGGGAGGCAGTGGGCGGGGGTGCTTTTGAAAAATCGGTTCTCTTATTTTCTCATCTGTTCTGTTATCTGGGTTCTCCTGCAGGTGGATGTGAAGAAAACCGCATTGGCCTTGGCCATAACAGACTCAGAGCTGTCAGACGAGGAGGCTTCTATCTTGGAGAGTGGTGGCTTCTCTGTATCCCGGGCCACAACTCCACAGCTAACTGATGTCTCAGAGGGTATGAGAAGCTCTTTGTCCTCCCAGTCTTCCTGTTCCCTGTTGTGGATGCTGGCCATGTTCTCTATCACCCCCAGAAATGTTTTTTCTGGGAACTGATCCTGTAATTCGACTTCAAGCTCTGAAAGACCTTAACGCCTAAGGCCTGGTCCAGTATTCCATGTCCTGAGTTCTCATCCTTGAATTGACTGCCTGTTGTGAGAGTTCAGAACAGCAGGCCCATCCGCCCATTCCTGACTCTTTGTTTTCTGCATAGATTTGGACCAGCAGAGCCTGCCAAGTGAGCCAGAGGAAGCCCTGAGCCGGGAGCTGGGGGAGGGAGAGGAGACGGAGCCAGTCCCTCCTGAAGACCTGCTGGGCCCTCCTCAGGCCCTCTCAAGGCAAGACCTGGACTCGGAAGAAGAGGAGGAAGATGTGGTAGCCAAGGAAACCTTGCTTCGGCTCTCGTCCCCTCTTCACTTTGTGAACACGCACTTCAACGGGGCAGGCTCTCCCACACATGGAGGGAAGCTCTCCCCTGGAGGACCAGCGGAGACACTGAGCCCGGAGGCAGTGAGTGGTGACCTCCCCACTCCACCGAACACCCTGTCACCCCTACTTTGCCTGGCCGAAAGTGACCCGGTCCCCTCCCCCTCAGTGCTCCCACCTCCTCCCCAGGACTTGCCCCAGCCCCTGTCTGTCCCTGAGGAAGAAGAGGCACTTACCACTGAGGACTTCGAATTGCTGGATCAGGGGGAGCTGGAGCAGCTGAATGCTGAGCTGGGGTTGGGGCCAGAGACACCCTCAGAGCTCCCTGATGCTCCACCCCCTCCATCCCTAGGGCCCGACACCCTCTCTCTGGTACAGTCAGACCAAGAGGCTCAGGCCGTGGCAGAGCCATGAGCCACAGGGGAAGGAGTTGCAGGCACAGTAGGGTTTCCTGGCCAGGGACGTCACCGTTTCCTCTTTTTCCCTACTCTAGGGAGGGGTCGTACATGGGGAAGCTGGCTGTCAGATGGTAGCCAGTCCACCCTCTGCCTGCCTGCCTGCCTGCCTGCTGTCCCAGGCCTGGAACAGTGCCCGTGCCTGGGATTGGTTTTAAGTTTGTAAATAATTTTACACTTGGGTTAGTGGATGTGAACAGGGCTAGGGAAGTCCTTCCCACAGCCTGCACTTGCCTCCCTGCCTCATCTCTACTCTCATTCCACTATGCCTCCAGCCCTGGTGGTCGTTCCCTTTCTTTTTCCTCCTATCCTCAGGGACCTGTGCTGCTCTGTCCTCGTGTCCCACTGGTTGTTTAGTTTGGGCACTTGACCATTTGTCTTTCCTGTCCCGTGTTCCTCTCTGCTTTTTATATCCTGCCTGTGTCCTGTCCTTAGCAGCTCCATCCCCGCTCTTTGCCGGCTCCTTCCCAGCAGGTGGTGGCTAAGCTTTAGGGAGGCTCCTGTCTGGGTGGTACAGACTAAACCTGGGGTGGTGGGTCAGGCCGGTGGTTATGCACTTAACGTCACTATAGCCCACATAACCTGCACCGCGCCCTCGCCCTAGATCATCCCAGCCTTTCGTGATGAGGGAGGAGAGCGGGAATCCCACAGCATGTGCACCAGCACTGCATTAGTGAGCAGGAGCTCCGTCTTGTTGGGATGAAGGGTCCTCTTACTCTAGGAAGGAATAAAGCGACCGCTCTCTGGGCCGTGAATGGTCCTGGTGTGGTGGGACCCCTACTAGGGTCAGGAAGTGGACAGTAACATCTGTGCAGGTGTTGAGTGGAAAAATAAAGTGTTGATTGGCTAGAACTGCTGCCTGCCTGCCTGCCTCGCTGTGAGCTGCCTCCCACACTGCTCTGTTCCTTCCTCACCCCTCACCCCTCACCCCTCACCCCTCACCCTTGTGCCCTCAGACTTGTTCCTGGCTATTTATTTACCTTGGTGCAAAACAAGGCCAGAAGCAAGGATTACCCCAACAGCCCTAACTTGCCCTTAGTCATCTTCCCTGACAGAGTGATCTGTACAGTGAGATTTAGCATGTGTGAATAAAGTGTACGCAGGAGGAAACTGCCTCGTCTTCCTAGTCAGTACAAATCGAGGACCAGAACGATCGTTTTCTGCCATGTTGCCTACAACCTCAGTGTCCCCACAAGTCCTGTCCCGTGCGCATATTCACAACTAGCTCGCTCAACCGTGACTTGTTTATACTGGGGACCCAAACAAGACCTATACCCATATCAAAACTGCTTTGAGTCCAAGGAACACCGAAGAAATAGTACGAATCAAAAGCAGAATATGTGCGTGGCACTCTTCCAAGCGGTTTATTATATTTATTAACTCATTGTTTCCCCTCCTAATCCTGAGACACATAGCAACTCCATTTTACAGGTGGGCTAACTTTCCTGAAGACCACAGTCCTAGTAAATGATGGAGTCTGGATCCAAACTTAAGCAGTTTGGCTCCAGCGAACGCCCTGGAACAGGAAGCCCCTGTTCATTAAAAGGGCGCAAATGGGGAGGTGTTGGAGGATGTAGGAACTATAGAGAACCAATCTAATAGCTTCGTAGAGTGGACTCCGGAATCCTTGCTCTTTAGGGGGAAGAACAACATTAGAGAAAGCCCTGAACTGAGCAGATGGCCTCTTTGAGGAGTTCACGTTCTCTGCCTTCAGCTGGAAGCATCCTGTACTGCAAGGCTGCCTGATTTTGGGGGGTTGACTCCCATGCCATGTCTCTCCTAAGCACGTGAGAATATTTTCCTCCATTTATTTCATCTTTTCCTGAGAGACCATCCTTTAGGGTTGATTGAGGCCCTGTCCTCTGTCTCCAAAGGACCATGCACTTCTAATCATCTGGTGGTCTCAGAAGGGAAAAAATAGAGTTCTAATCAACAAACGGGAGATTCAAGAAAAATAGAATTAACTGATCAGAAAGACAATAGCTGCCATGTGCGTCACCTTGAACCCATTTTTTTTAACTGAATTTTTTGTTTACTTATTTTGAGAGGAGGGAGGGGCAGAGAAAGGGAGAGAGAATCTCAAGCAGGCACCGTGTCCAGTGCTGAGCCGGATGCAGGGCTTGGTCCCATGACCCCGGGATCATGATCTGAGCTGAAATTAAGAGTCAGATGCTTAACTGACTGAGCCACCCAGACACCCCCATTTCCTTCTTACACTTACAGTCTGAAGACAGAGCCAAAAGCCTTGGATCAAAACATTCGCCATAGATTTGAAGTTCATGAGGGTCAATTCTTGACATTCACCTTGGTCTGATGGTTGCTACATGTTTGTCTACAATTTTTTTCATTATCAGGTGTCCTGGCTATTTCCTGCCCATGATGAAAGAGACAAGAAGAAAGCTTTTCCTATGAGTGAAAGAAAAATGGGCAGAGATGTGAAACCTACAATTTAGGCTAAACAAAAATCACCAGTAGTAGTACAGGCTGGGGCCACGAGAGTCGATTACATTTATGTTGGAGGAAGGGCAGTGCGCTTTAGTCAACTATACATTCAAACAGCTGACAGTGTAAGGTGTCTGGTCATAAACTTAATTTTAGGCTGCATTGCTAGCAATAGAGTTTCCCAAGCAAGGAAGATAATACCTGTAGTGAGCTGTGCACAAGTTAGAATACTGACAGGGGATGGCTTCCTACGCTCATAGACAAGCTGACACAGTGCAGTGTGCCCAGTAGAGGATCACCAGAGATGAAGGCTGAAAATCGTCACCTGGGGAACCGGTGAGGGAACAGAGAATGTTGTCCCAAGAAAAGAGAGAGCTGAGCTGAGTCACATTAGCTGCCTTCAAACTTTGAAGGATTATCTGTAGGACTTCAGAGGGCAGAGATTAAATCTTTGACAAGAATTTGATTAATAATAGTGCTTGGCAGAATTTGTTTTTCTGGTCAAAGGATATTGCAAAATGGAGTAGATTTAAATGATCTTTAAAAGTACAGAGATCAAGGATTAACAGATCAAGAACCGTCCATTCCATCGTGGAAGGACAATAATATACCACCATGTTGCTTTGCTTTTAACGTCTGACTGAAGTTTCCTTGGACTCCTTCCTGCTCCCTTAAATGTTGGTGATCGTCAAGTCTGTCACTGGTTCATCTTTCTTCCCACTGCCAGGGCAATTTCACACGTTTGCCCATTTAGTTTCTACTCACGTGCTGATGACTTCTGCATCTTAACGCGACTCCTTGCCCAGAACTTCCAACGAGGCATCTCCACCTGAACCTCTCTTAGGTACTTACTGCTCAGCATACTGAAAGCTCAACACACCCTCTTTCCGCTCTGCCCTCCACCCCCACCTCCCCTAAATAGATGGGCTTTTTCTCTATTTTCCATCTTGCTTGCTGCCATCACCAACCATGAAGCCCTACTATCCGCCTCATCCCACACCCAGTCACCAGTTGCTATTTTGATGTCCTAATTACTTCTTGATTCTGTCACTTTTATCACCGCCCTGATCCACATCTCTCTCATCACTCATCTGGCACACTGTGACAGTTTCCCTGCCCACACTCCTGTCCCCCACTGAAATTCGTGCCCCGAAATATGGCTAGATTATTTTAAAATGCAAATTTGGTAAGCCTTTCTGCCATTTAATATTGATCAAAGGCTCTCCTACAAACTTTCATTCAAGCTCCCTGGTATGGCTTAAAAGCCTCTGAGATCTGTCCCTGCCCTGTCTTGCCTTTTTTTTTTTTTTTTTTTTTTTGGTGGTGAAACTAGAAGGGAATTTATTTCAGTGGGCCAACACTGGGAGTGCCCTGTCTTGCTTTTTACACTACAGCACCAAACCCCACACAGCTTGTCCTCCCCCACCCTTGCTTTGCACACAAACACACACCCCATCCTTCTGTTTGGCAAACACTTCACTTGTCTTTGAACATGTACTTTAGGACACTCTCCATCTACAAAGACTCCCTTGATGTCTCACATCACTTGCCCCCCACATCAGACCTGCTCTCCTGGTGTTCCCTCAGTGTCCTTCTGTTTTTCCATGTATCACGTGGAATCTTCATTCTCTCTATACAAGCATGATATGGGGGGGGGCGGGGGAGATATAGGTATATGTGTGTATGTATAACCTCCACTATACTGCTTATTCTGGAAGGCAGGGACTATGTTTTAATCATCTGAATATTCCAAGAGCCTAACACAGTGCCTGGCACATAGTAGATGTTCAGTAAACATATGTCAAACTATACTAAACCAGTGTTTGAACTTTTGAAGCAGCCAATGTAAATAGATTTTTGTGTGGTACATACCTATTGATAGTAAATATCTTGCCTTTGTCTGCTATTGTTTTAGAGTGGATGGTAGCTAAGCTAACATAACCTGCACATAGACTTGTGAGCTCTTTGTTCCTCTGCTAGGCTAAAGGCAGTGAAAATGATCTAGATTTGGAATTTCGTATTTGTTGGTTTTGGAGCTAAAGGCTTTTCTGAGTTTAAAGTAAGAGTGCCCAACCAGCTTGATCTTCCGTGATTGTATCAAAGTGTCATGTTTCCAAAACAGTTTTGACCAAACTATTTAGACTCAGCTAAATATTTTCCTTTAAAATCTTTAAAATTTTTTTTAAATGTTTATTTATATTTGAGGGAGAGAGACACAGGGCAGGATAGGGGCAGAGAGAGAGGGGGACACAGAATCTGAAGCAGACTCCAGGCGCTGAGCTGTCAGCCCAGAGCCCAATGTGGGGCTTGAACCCACGAGCCATGAGATAATGACCTGAGCTGAAGTCAGACGCTCAACTGACTGAGCCACCCAGGCGCCCCTCAGCTAAATATTTTCATCAAAAATCCAGTTATATGTATTAGTGAATGCTTGAAAAAAAAGTGACTCTGCAGAAATGGAATAAGGTTAAAAGAAATCTCATTTTCTTTTTAAGTATGAAAAGTGAGTGGACTCCCCTTCAAAATGTCTATTTCATAAAACATAATGAAAATCTGAGGAACTATTCAAGATTGAAAAGGAGACCAAAGTGGGGTGCCTGGGTGGCTCAGTCGTTTAAGTGTCTGACTCTTGATTTCGGCTCAGGTCATAATCTCAGAGTTTCGTGAGTTCAAGCCCTGCATCGGGCTCTGTGCTGGCTAGTGCAGAACCTACTTAGAATTCTCTCTCCCTCTCTCTCTACTCCTCCACTGCTCATGCTGTCTCTGTCTCTCTCAAACATAAATAAATAAACTTAAGAAAAAAATATTAAAAAAGAGAAGGAGACCAAAGAGAAATGACAGTAAATGCAAGGGATGATCTTGGATCTGGGTGGGAGAAAAAAAGTTCCTATAAAGGTCATTATTGGGACAACCGGTAAAATTTGAATATGGATTGTATACTACATAAAAGATTGTATCAAGATCAAACTTCCTGAATTTCACTTTGTTTCTATAAGAGGATATCCTTATTTTAGGATATACATCCTGAAGATTTCAGAGATGAAGGGTCATGTTCTCTGCAAAGTATATCAAATGATTTGGAAAAGTAAATAAATACATGAGTATGTGAATGTATGGTGTGTGTGTGTAGAGAGAGGGAGGAAGGGAGAGAGAGGGACAGATGGACATAATGATAAAGCAAACGTGGCACAATGTTGGGAAGAAATACGTATGATAAATACAACATATGGAAGTTTGTTATTCAGTGGATAAATGTTGTATATTTCAGACAACTAAATAGAATGAACAAAGTGTAAGAACAAAAATATGCATGAATCTCAAACAAAATATTGAATAAAAGAAACTAGACAAAAAAATACATATGATTCCATTTATATAAAGTACATTTATATTGTTAGAAGTCAAGATAGTGGCTACCCTTGGGGTGGGGGAGCAGCATTTGGAGGAATCTTCTTAAGGGTGGTGATATCTCATTTCTTGATCTGGGTGCTGGTTATACGGAAGTGTTGAACTTGTGAAAATCCAATCACCTATATACATTTCTGTATGTATTAGTTATACATCAACAAGAAGTGTCAATACCAAGTGTATTGATTATCTATTTCTGCATAACAAATTACTCCAAAACTTAGCAACCTAAAACAACATTATCTCACACTATTTCTGAGGATCGGGATCTGGGAGCAGCTTAGTTGGGTGGTTCTGGTTCAAAGTCTCCCACAGGGCTGCAGTGAAGATGTCAGCTAGGGCCGGCTGCAGTCATCTGAAGGCTGGACTGGGGCCGACAGATCTGCTTCCACAATGGCACACTGAACACAGCTGTTGGCTAGAAGCCTCCGTTACTCACTGGCAAGAGGCCTCAGTTCCTTATCATGCTAACCTCTTCCTATGGCCATTCAAGTGTCTTCACATGACAGCTACCTTCCCCAGAGCAAGTGATCCAAGAGAGAGCAAGAAGGAAGCCGCAATGCTGTTTATGACCTAGTGTCAAAAGTCACACTCTATCACCTCCACCATATTCAATTTGTTAGAAACCGGTCACTGAGTCCAGCTCACGCTTTTGAAGGGAGAAGAAGCAAAGGATTCGGGGACACATTTTAAAACAACCACACCAAGCTTACCTGGAAATTTCATTAAAAGATTTGGCTTATCTACATATTAAAAATAAATAAATAGGGGCGCCTGGGTGGCGCAGTCGGTTAAGCGTCCGACTTCAGCCAGGTCACGATCTCGCGGTCCGTGAGTTCGAGCCCCGCGTCAGGCTCTGGGCTGATGGCTCGGAGCCTGGAGCCTGTTTCCGATTCTGTGTCTCCCTCTCTCTCTGACCCTCCCCCGTTCATGCTCTGTCTCTCTCTGTCCCAAAAATAAATAAAAAACGTTGAAAAAAAAATTTAAAAATAAATAAATAAATAAAGACCACGTATTAACACGTGGGAAGTGGACAATACGGTAATAGCTAATCATATACGTTTGCTACGTTATTTAGTACACATGATACTATGATGCACATAGATCTAAGTGCTTTACATGTATCCTTTTATGTACTCCTCACCACTGCATTTTGACGTAGGACTCCCTCACCTCCTACTTTACAGATGATGAAATTGAAGCCGAATGAGGTAAATGGCTTGCCCTAAGTTACACAGCTAGTTGTGGTTATAGCACTGTTTTTCAGTATTCTGGTTGTCCCATACGTCCTCCTATTTTAAAGCACCAACATAGAATTATAGGTGAGGTAAAGTGATTCTTTCTTTTTTTCAACGTTTTTTTTTTATTTATTTTTGGGACAGAGAGAGACAGAGCATGAACGGGGGAGGGGCAGAGAGAGAGAGAGAGACACAGAATCGGAAACAGGCTCCAGGCTCCGAGCCATCAGCCCAGAGCCCGACGCGGGGCTCGAACTCACGGACCGCGAGATCGTGACCTGGCTGAAGTCGGACGCTTAACCGACTGCGCCACCCAGGCGCCCCTAAAGTGATTCTTTCAACATTAGAAAAAGAAATCTGAATTCTGGGTCATTTATAAATGAGGTATAGCTGAATTAAAAATTTGAACAGGGGCGCCTGGGTGGCGCAGTCGGTTAAGCGTCCGACTTCAGCCAGGTCACGATCTCGCGGTCCGTGAGTTCGAGCCCCGCGTCGGGCTCTGGGCTGATGGCTCGGAGCCTGGAGCCTGTTTCCGATTCTGTGTCTCTCTCTCTCTCTCTGCCCCTCCCCCGTTCATGCTCTGTCTCTCTCTGTCCCAAAAATAAATAAAAAACGTTGAAAAAAAATTAAAAAAAAAAAAATTTGAACACACAAAGTGTAACTTGTTTAAAAAGCACTATTGCACTCCACAGACTTCAGGAGGAGAAAAATATGTCAACAGACAAAATGAGCTTCTATTACAAAAATACTTTTACTAGTTCAAGGACACTTTAAACAACTAGAATTAATAACAGGACAATATGAAGATTAATATAGATTCTCTGCATCAGAATCTCAATCTCTAGTCAATGAAATTAAAGAAGATGGATACAAATCAGAAACTTTTCATTTGAAACAAACACTTGAGTTTGCCAGAGAGCAAAAGGATCACATCTACCTCAAGAAACAAAACATTGGTTCAAAAAGATCTCCTTGTTACACTTAGGGTGAGCATACATAACATATAGACTTGTCAAATCGCTATGTTGTACACCTCAAACTAATGTAACGTTGTGTGTCAACCATACTTTTATTTACTTATTTATTTAGTTATTTATTTTAATGTTTATTTATTTTTGAGAAAGAGAGAGACAGTGCACGTGGGGGAGGAACAGAGAGAGAGGGAGACACAGAATACAAAGCGGGCTCCAGGCTCTGAGCTGTAGCACATAGCCCGACACGGGGCTCGAACTCACAAACTGTGAGATCATGACCTGAGCCGAAGTCCGATGCTTACTTAACCCATTGGGCCACCCAGGTGCCCTGAGAACTTTTTTAAAAAGTATAGTTGACACACACGGGGTGCCTGGGTGGCTTAGTCGGTTAAGCGTCCTGCCCAGGTCATGATCTCACCAATCATGAGTTCGAGCCCCACTTCAGGCTCTGTGCTGACGGCTCAGAGCCTGGAGCCTGCTTCCGATTCCGTCTCCCTCTTTCTCTGCCCCTCCCCCACTCGCGCGCTCTCTTTCAAAAATTAATTAATTAATTAAAAAAATAAGTTCGCGAACAAGAGATGAGATTATTTGAATAAGGAGGAATCAGAGAACTATATTTGAAGTTAGATTTACAACTTCATCTCCTCACATTCTCTTGAGTAGTAAAACACCAGAAAGCCTTTCCAGCAGCTAGGAAAATTTGCACAAAAAATACACTTAAAACTTAATGGTGAAATCTTTACATATTTTAAGAAATTATTACTTTAAAAAAAGCAAATAATTTTATTTTCAATTACTTATGATTATATTTTAATTTTTACTGGTGTTTAGTTTATGCTTTAAAATAATATTTGATTAATTTTATATTCTGGTAATCTATAGTAAAACAATATATATTTAACATCCATGCTTTTTAAAAATTTTTGTATTTAAATTCTAGTTAGTTACCATATTGGTTTCAGGAGTAGAATTTAGTGAGTCATCACTTACCCACAACACCCAGTGGTCATCACAAGTGCCCTCCTTTAATACCCATCTAGCCCATCCCCCTCCCTCCTCCTTCCATCAGGGGGAAGGAAGAAGGAGACAGCGAGACTCTTAAGCAGGCTCCACCCTCAGAGAGGAGCCCGATGCAGGATTCTAAGACCCTAGGATCTGGGATCTAAGGTCTAGGATCTAAGGATCTAAGGTCTAGAATCTAGCATCTAAGACCTGGATTCTAAGACCCTAGGATCATGACCTGAGTGGAAATCAAGGGTCTGCCGCTCAACTGACTGAGCCACCCAGACACCCCCAGAAACTACTTTTTTAAATGTTGAACATTTTGCTGTAAAAATAAATGATTCCTTTGTTTAAAATAAATACTCGAAACATCAGTGAAGTCATTTTGGTCTGATCTGTCAACCTCTAACGGCTAGTAATTATTGACACTGTGATTTGAACTGCTCAGAATAGCTCCAATTTTACATTTCATCTCAATCAGGGGTTTTCCGGGCACCTGGGTGGCTCAGTTCGGTAAGCATCAGACTCTTGATTTCAGCTCAGGTAATGATCTCATGGTTCGTGAGTTCGAGCCCTATGTTGGGCTCTGTGCTGACAGCCTCCTTGGGATTCTCTGTCTCCCTCTCTCTCTGCCCATCCCCTGCTGGCTCTCTATCTCTCTCTCTCAGAACAAATAAATAAACAGTAAAAAAAAAAAAAAAAAATCAGGGCTTCTCAGCTGTTGACTAAAGGTACTATTGACCTTCTGAGCCAGATAATTCTTTGTTGGTGGTGATAAGGATCATCCTGTTCATTGTAGAATGAAGAGCAGCATCCTTGGTCTCTGTCCATTGGATGCCAGTAGCACCCTCCCCAAATCCCCTCCACCCTCACAAATGTTCCCTCAGGGCAAAATTGCCCCCTGTTGAGAACTATTGATCTAAATTATACTGCTCTGGCTATATGGAAAGAATACTAAACTTGGAATCAAGGTGTGAATTTGAATGCTAGTTTTCCCAGCTATACATGTTTAGAAGCACACCTTTCAAAATAATACAAAAGTTACCTGGCTTTTCAGCTTCATGTCTGGGGTGCCTGGGTGGCTCAGTCGGTTGGGGGTCCGATTTCGGCTCAGGTCATGATCTCTAGGTTCATGGGCTTGAGCCCCGCATCGGGCTCTGTGCTGACAGCTCAGAGCCTGGAGCCTGCTTCTGATTCTGTGTCTCCCTCTCTCTCTGCCCCTCCCCTGCTCGCTCTCTGTCTCTCAAAAATGAATAAACCTTTAAAAATTTTTTAGAAAAAAAGACTGAGATTTTCTTACCTTTGCTTTCCTATTTTTCCATTTTGTTTTCTTTTTTGTTCTTCTTTCTAAAATATCTTCCCAATTTTACATTGCAACCATTCTTCTGAATTGTTTATCCTGTGATTATATTTTTTATTTCGAAGAACTTTCTTTGTTTTCTGAATATCCCTTTTTAGAATTTCTTGCTCTTGTGCGTTAGATGAAAAATCTGTTCTTTGAGGGTAATTGCATTAATCATTATTAATATGTCATATAACTATATATTATATAATCACACATAATAAAATATTATTATATATAATACCTAATAATAGTTCTATTAATTATATTTTTATGCTCCCTGCATTGTCACTGGTGCCCCCCACCCCCCACATTTTTTTCTTTATTTTGGCCTCTTTCATGATAGAGATTTCCCAAATCCTGGTTTGCTCCTTCATATTTGAGTAGAGGCTCCTAAAAGCCAAATGAATACTCTCCAGGCACAAGTAGGACCCAGTGCTTGGCATCTTTCCTGTAGGGTGATTTGGCAGAGACAAACATTTTGTTGGGAACCCCCCAATGCCAGTATCTGTGCATCTTTTTGCTTAGGCCGGTCAGTTCCCCTAGAGAAGAAGGCTGCACTTTCCAGCATGAGGAGTATAAACTTGACTGCCAGCGCTCTAGAAGCCAGCTGAAGTAAGGGTGTGGTTTCTCTTCTCCCCCATCAGCTGCATCTGATGGCCCTAAGCCCAGAGTCCCTCTGGTCTGTTCTCAGGAGGATATACCTCCTGCCTTCTGTTGAGGTAAGAGAAGCAATCATCTGGCCGCTCAGATCAGAGGAGGGAATCTGGGAATCTAACTGCTCCTTATGTGGATCTTCAACTCATCCCTCTGTTTTCAGCCCCAATCTCCCATTTCACCTTCAGATATAACTGTTTCTTCCCATCCCAAGCCTTTCCAAGGCCCTGCAGCCCAAATTGACTTATGCCCCCAATCATCCCTCCTCTATTAGCTTTCCATTTTCCAAGATTTTTAAAAAATCATATCTAAATAATATCTAGTCATTTTTAAATCATGTGTTCTTTCTTCTGCTCTCTTTATTCTCTTATTTGAGGCGAGTTTGAGAAGGGAACAAACATAAAATGTGTGTGTTCAATCTACTTTATTTAACAGAAAGTTCCTTTTCCACTCTCCTAGCCTCTTGTGCACTCAATCTCCTCCATGCCCTACTTGTTAGGGTAATCTATAACATTTGCAGTGTTCTTCCCATGCCCTTCCTGGGGCTGGAATACCTCTGGCATCTTGTCTGCCTGGAGAATTCCCACTGTCCCTCCCCAATCCCACTCCTGGGCATTACCGGCCCCCTTTTCTGTGTTCTATAGCTTATGTACATTCATTAGAGCACAGTTTTCCAACTACGAGTCATGGATTAGTGGGTCATGAAATCAACTTAGGGACCCTTAGATAGTATTTATGTTACATTTAAATATATTGGGATGAGACATAAAATATATTTCTTGGTGTGGGTCAAGGTTGAATAAGTTTGAAAGCCACTGTATTAGGGCATTTTTCACTTTGAATTGGTTGTTTATATGTCTTTACTACTAGACATTGAGCAACTAGGGGGTAGAGACCATGAGCTATTCACTTTCTCTATGCCCGGGGTATTATGAAATCCAACAAGGCTTGGTCAATATTTAGTGGGTTGAATCAAATATATATGAGATCACTGTGTAACCCATAAAGTCATATGAACTTGAACTATATACCTAAACTAGGAGTCTAATTAGCTCACAGGACAGCTAGGGCACTTGAGAACAAGTGACAATATTGTCACAAAGGTTGTGTATCACATACTTGAGGCAGCAAGGCAGACCTCAGTGAAGGTGGACCTATGCTGCTCTACTAATTCCTGGGATCTGAAGCCAGCTCCAAGAGCTTCCGCATCCTGGTTATCTCACTTAGATATTTAAACATCTTGCTCTGCTAGAGTGTTTGATTATTGATAACCCTTGAATAGATCTGGGATTCCCTACAAACACTCTGAGAAACCTGCCACTTAAGATTCCTCTTTTCAGTTGTTAAAAAGGTTATAAAGTAGATTTGGGGGAGGCAATGTTGTATAATGATTTCATCATACAAGCGACTTATGGCCATACAAAAATCTGGCTCCAGATGCTATCTCCTTGAGAAAGTAACTTATCTCTCAAATTCAGTTTTCTTTCTTTTTAAAAAAAATTTTTAATGTTTATTTATTTTTGAGAGGGAAGGAGAGTGTGAGCGGGGGAGGGGCAGAGAGAGAGGGAGCCGGAGAATCCCAAGCCGACTCTGCACTCAGCACAAAGCCGAGCTCAGGGCTCGAACTCATGAACCGCGAGATCATGACCCATGACCGGAGCCAAAATCGGATGCTCAACCCACTGAGCCACCCAGGCGCCCCTCAAATTCACTTTTCTCATCTGCAAAATGGGAATACATAATATCTACTTCGAAAGGTAACACGTGAATAAGACCAGGACTGGACAGTGAACACAACAGCTTTCCTTTCCTTTTCTGTATGTGTTCTCTAAGAGTTGTTTGAAGAGGAGGAAAACCACTAAACGGATACCATCAGGCTAACATTTGAGTCAAATTGGGCACCTTGACTGGCATCCTCACTTTGACCTTGTCTGCTTTAAACCTGCTGGCCCTGAAACAAGAGGTGCCTGGCCATCACCCCACCTGCTAAGTTGTAGAGCCGATTTCTGCTGTTTCAGGGAGGAGGCTGAGGCTCAGTTACCCACAGCTGAAGCACAAAGCTGCTTCTCAGGTCTGCGTATGCTTTGTGGGTCTACAAAGAGACTTGCGCAGTATTCAACTGTTAACTGATAACTTCTGACACACCTTGTTCAAGGTAGAAATGTTACTGGATTTCTCTCCTTTATTCCTTTATTCAGGGAGCGAGGAACCTACATTCAATCTATGCATTAGGGGGTGGTGACTTGGGTTGGTTCACCACCCTTTTTAACTTGTGGAAAGCTCCTGGGCTACTGATCCGCACAAATAGCTATAACCCATCAGGTTAGGAGGAGTTTTGCCTGAGAAAAGAGAGACTGTCAGAGCTTCGCTCTCTCTTGTGGTCTCTGCGGTGTCTGAAGTAAGTCTTGTGGTGGTTAAAACATTCTGGCTCATGCTCAAGAGAGAGCTCCAAAGATTTTATTTTTAGGGTCCTCTAAGCCTTCGGTTATCTGAGCATCCATGGAGTGGGAGCAGAGAGAAAGACAGTGTTTATCTTTGTTTAGTCTGCTTCAAACAAGGTTCCAGAAACTGAAAGCCTACAATTCTAAAGCCACTGATGAATGTAGACAGGAAAAAAAAATCTTGAAACCAAATGACTATAGTTTAATATGAAGAAGATGATTCAAAATCTGATAGTTGTATATTAAAGCAAAATAAAAGCATTTATAAAGCCCTGGGAAATATTTATTATTTTTTTAAGTTTATTTATTTATTTTGAGAGAGAGCAAGCACGAGCAGGGGAGGGACAGAGAGAGGGAGGGAGAGAATCCCAAGCAGCCTCCACACTCAGCATGGAGCCTGATCCGGGGCTTGATCCTACAATGAGATCATGACCTGAGCCAACATCAAGAGTCAGGTGCTTAACTGACTGAGCCACCCAGGCACCCCTAAGCCTTGGAAATTATTTAAGATTAACAATAAGTAATCAGAGGGGTGTCTGGGTGGCTTGGTCGGTTAAGCGTCCGACTTTGGCTCAGGTCATGATCTCACAGTCCGTGAGTTTGAGCCCCACATAGGGCTCTGTGCTGACACCTTCCGATTCTGTGTGTGTCTCTCTTTCTGCCCCTCTCCTGTTCATACTCTATCTGTCTCTCAAGGATAAATGTATGTTAAATAAAATAAATAAAATAAAATAAAATAAAATAAAATAAAATAAAATAAAATACTAGTAAACAGAATATTTTTAAAAAAATTTAATGTTTATTTTGAAGGAGAGAGAGACAGCGCGTGAACAGGGGAGGGGCAGAGAGAGAGGGAGACAGAGAATAAGTGGGCTCCAGGCTCTGAGCTGTCAGTACAGCGCCCAACGTGGGGCTTGAACTCACGAGCCATGAGATCATGACTTGAGCTGGTCAGATGCTTAACCGACTGAGCCATCCAGGTGCCCCTTAACATAATATTAATGCACAGATTATAATATTAGTATATCAGGAATCTTGCCAGAGCTGTGAAGGGAGGGTCTGTAAGGTTGGTCGGGAGCTCAGAAATCATTCTACTGCTACCACCACACCCAACACCATGTGTAGACAATCCACCAGCAAAAAGTTCCAACTGGATGAATCACATGTTCATTTTTATTAATGTGAGTTGCCATAACAGGTATATCATAAAGGAAGTTTGGGTTGCAAAACACAGAAAACTTCACTAACAAAGACACTTATTCTGTCATATAACAAAAGGCCAGATGTGGTGCTCAGGGTAGGTTAATTTATCAACAACTCTGGATCTTTCCCATCTCTCTTCTCTGCCACCTTCAACATGTTGACTTGTCCTCTCTGCTTGGCTCCATTCATGGTCACAAAATGGCTGCCTGAAAGCTACCTGTCACAGGTAATGTTTAGAGCAGAAATAAATTCTCATCTAAGTAGACAGTAAGTGCATATAAAGGTTTCATTTAAATCATAAATGAAGGAACTGATAAAGAATACAAAAAGTGGGGGCGCCTGGGTGGCTCAGTCGGTTGGGCGTCCGACTTCGGCTCAGGTCATGATCTCACGGTCCGTGAGTTCGAGCCCCGCGTCGGGCTCTGTGCTGACAGCTCAGAGCCTGGAGCCTGTTTCGGATTCTGTGTCTCCCTCTCTCTCTGACCCTCCCCTGTTCATGCTGTCTCTCCCTGTCTCAAAAATAAATAAACGTTAAAAAAAAAAAAAAAAATTTTAAGAATACAAAAAGTGGAGGTGCCTGGGTGGCTCAGTCGGTTGGGCGTCTGACTTCAGCTCGGGTCATGGTCTCACAGTTCATGGGTTTGAGCCCCGCTTTGGGCTCTGTGCTGACAGCTCAGAGCTTTGAATTCTGTGTCTCCCTCTCTCTCTGCCCCTCCCCCGTTCGTGCTCTGTCTCTGTCTCTCAAAAATAAATAAACATTAAAAAAAGTTTTTTTAAAAGAATACAAAAAGTTGGGGCGCCTGGGTGGCTCAGTTGGTTAAGTGTTCAACTTCAGCTCAGGCATGATCTTGTGGTTCGTGGGTTCAAGCCCCAAATCTGCTGTCAGCACAGAGCCCACTTCAGATCCTCTGTCCCCCTATCTCTGTCCCTCCCCCACTCTCACAACCGCAAGCTCGCTCACTCTCTCTCTCTCAAAAATGAGTAAACATTTAAAAAAATGTTTTAAATACAAAAAGTTGGTTCCCTGCTTTCAAGGAAGAAATATGTATATCAATAAATGAACATAATTATTAGGTTAGGTACAAACCAATGAATGTTCCACAGGCAAAAAAATAACGTCTTTGTGGTTAGTGTTTCTTCAAGGCTATGTAAGAACAACACCGTATCAATTTCCACAGGTTAATGGTACAAAACTGTAAACTGTACTTTTATCAGCAGTGGATTGTTAGCCAAATATACTATAACAACAGCTATATTTCCAACAGTGCCAGATGAAGGTCAAGCAGGCTTATTAGAAAAACTCCATCATTATATTTTTAAAACAACAATCATCATTTTGTCTTTTTTAAGGTTTAGGACCAACTTTTCTTTCAGGTACAAATTGTATTATATGCCTTAACCAAGGTGAATGAGGGCAGTTTAATCGGCTTAGAGCAGTAGGGCTTTCTTTTCTTTCCTTTTTTTTTTTTTTTTTTTTTGCGGGGATTTTTTTAATTTGAACTAAAGTTTGCAACCCATTTATGGGATGGTGGGATGGAAATAATACAGTATGGCAACCAGCATTTAAAAAGAATGAAATAGAATATCAGAGTGCATCAAACATAAACATAATGACGTCAACTATCAGTTTTGGCCTCTGGGGTGTGTGTGTGTGTGTGTGTGTGTGTGTGTGTGTGTGTGTGTGTGTGTGTGTGTTGAGTATCAATGTAGTTATAAAATGGGTATAAAATGAGGGTGCCTGCGTGGCGCAATCGGTTAAGCATCTCACTCTTGATTTTGGCTCAGGTCATGATCTTGTAGTTCCTGAGTTTGAGCTCCACTTCAGGCTCTGCGCTGGCAGTGCAGAACCTGCTTGGGATTCTCTGTCTCTGTCTCTCTCTCTCTCTCTCTCTGTCCCTCCCCTGATTGCTCTCTTTCTCAAAATAAATGAACTTAAAAAAAATTTTTTAATGGGTATAACATATGAGTAGTGGTTAGAAAGTTTGAAAAACACTGACTTAGGCCTTTTAAGACTCATCCTGGTGGCTGCAAAGGGATCCATGTAAAACACGACTGCTTGGAAAAGGGTGATTAAAATCATGGTTTTGTCCTCAAGGAGGGAGCTGGGGAAAGGCTGTTGGGTAGACAATCAACAGAGTGGGCTACAGCAGAAGAGTGGCCAAGTACTGCTCAATCCCATTGTTCTCATCTTCAAACCCCATGAGCTAAGAAGCCTTCTACAATCTTGGCTGCTATGCTACATTAAGTGACCCAGCACCTTCTTTACTACTTCAAACTCAAGATGGTCCGCATACCACAAAATGTATCCTTTATCTCCCCTTGTGACACTAGCTTTCTCCCAAATATCTGTTTTCTTTCACTGACAAAATAATTGAAATTTTATCTGGGCACATGGCTATCCAGCTAAGGACTACATTTCCCAGCTAGCGAATGAGCATGACGGAGATCATGTGACTATGCGAAGTGCACAGAAGTGATGTATGCAAATTCAGGGTCATGCCCTTAAGTTGTAGGGGGCGCTCTCCTTTTCTTCCCCCTCACTCTGCTGCCTGGAGCAAGGACTCATTTGGGACCGTATGACAAAGGCAACAGCTTAGGATGGTGGGGACACAAAATAGGAGGTGTCCAAGCCCTGGATTATTACACAAACGAGAAATTAAGCTTCTTTCTCATTTGTGCCACTGTTTTTGAGTCTCTGTCATGGCAGCTTTGCCTGAATCCTATCTAATACTTTCTTCCTATGTATTATTAGTAGCAAATGGCAGAAGCTTGAAGGGCAGAGGAAAATAGACACTGGACACATCTGTTTTTAAGGTGTGTGGACTTTAAACCATACTCTCAGACAGTAACTGTTTGCTTTCATGTCTGGGGTCAAAATCCCAGCAGGCTGAGGATTAGATAGAAGGTCAGAGAAACACAATTCTTGCCCATGATATATGCTGCTTAGATTAGATTAAATCATACGGAAACATTTTAAGTTAAAAAAAAGTCAAGTATTAGCAATTTCGTAAGTTTAAATCTAACGGAACTGATGGTGGATTTCACAGATACGGAGTTCTGGAGTTCACAAATGGCAGGTTCTTCAACAACTGTTCTTTCTTAGGGACCTACGTCAAAAGCTGGACCCCCATGGCAGAGGGCCCTCACTTGCACACCTGCATCAAGAGCCTCCACAATGCCATCAGCCTGACATCAGGTTGTGATCAGAGATTCTGACAAAGCCTTGAGAAATACCCTGAATCTACTGGGATGACTCCTAACTATCTTAAAACAGACAAAATGAACTCAATGAAATAATAGCAGTTAGCCATAGTTTCATCGGGGTGTAGACTTTGGGAGGAGGCAAAAGACTTAGGTCATGATATGACTTAAGCCCAAATGTGTGAGCCACAAGATTAACCTCTTTTTATGGAGCTCACTGTGTCCCACTGCAGATAACAGAGGACTGCAGATAGCAATCTCCTCTCCCGTCCCCCAGTCAGTATGACAGTATGGTACTATGGCAGATGGCCATCCTATAGCTTATATATTATGAATACTGATTCTCTCGGCCTCAATTCCAAATTCTTGGGAAAGAATCTGATTGGCCGTATAGCCAAATACAGCAGATGCTCCTGGTGCCCCGGGCCACATTTGCTTAGTCCATCTATGACTTCAGCTACTGCTGGGGACAGTTCCTATAAGCCTTACTGGCTTCCCACCTCAAAACCCAGCCTCACCATTTCTGCCCCCGGGGCAAAGCCTCCATAGCTCAGTCAGCTCACACACAGGTGCAGATTGGCTGTACCAAGTGAGTGTGGGAGAGTTATCACCCCCAGCAACAATCCCCAACTTACGGCAGACAGGAGTCCGCCCAGCCTTCTGTCCTTTAGAAAGACAATTCTGAGGTGCATTCTATATCCCAGTGGAACTGAGCTCCTATTACCACAGTGGTAATCAGCTCGATAACATTCTTTTTCTTTTTAATGTTTATTTATTTTTGAGAGAGAGACTGTGTGTGAGTAGGGGAGGGGCAGAGAGAGAGGAGAGAGAATCCAAAGCAGGCTCCGTACTGCCAGTGCAGAGTCTGACGTGGGTCTTGAACCCATGAACCGTGAGATCATGAGTCACTGAGCCACCCAGGCACCCCTCAGTAACATTCCTTTTTTTTTTTTTTCACATTTATTCATTTTTCAGAGACAGAGAGACAGAGAGTGGGGGAGGGGCAGAGAAAGAGAGGGAGACAGGACAGAATCTGAAGCAACCTCCAGGCTCTGAGCTGTCACCAGAGCCCAACACGGGGCTCGAACTCATAGACCGCCAGATCATGACCTGAGCCAAAGTTGGATGCTCAACCGACTGAGTCACCCAGGTGCCCCTCAATAACATTCTCTATTGGTTTTCTTTCCTTCCTTGTCTCCGTCTCCTACTTTGGCTGGGATTACCTCCCACATGAACCACCTGCACCCAGATCCTTATCTCAGGCTATGCTTTTGGGGCAACACAAGCCTAGATACCTAGTATGTGTCAGATGATTACCCCCAGACCAATCATCGCTGGGAGGGCAGAAACATGGTTGTCCTGAGCCACCCCAGGGTGTGAGGGTGGGTTGAGGGAAGCAGCAGCCAGAATTTCCCTGAAGGAATGGCCAAAGTGTACCCCATACACTAACCCCATTTGGCTGAGCTTTTGCAGAGAGGTAAGTCAAGGTGTTTCCTGCAGATAAGGTTGGGATTTTTCTTAAAATGTTTTTTTCTAAGTACTTCATAATTGCTCTGGGAAAATAGAATTCCCCCCTTTCATTTTATCCTTTCAGTGATATATTGGAAAGTTACTTTTATTTTTTTGAGAGAAAGAGAAAGACTGTGCACATGTGAGAGTAGGGGAGGAGCAAAGAGAAGGAAAGGGAGAGTATTCCACGCAGGCTCCACACTATAAGCACTGAGCCCAACGCGGGGCTCAAACCTATGAACCTTAAGCTCATGACCTGAGCCGAAGTTGGACACTTAACTAAGCCACCCATGCACCCCAGATAATTTACTTATTTTAAAATATCTATCTCATACCTAAACTCCTTACTGAACTCTAATTCTAAACACTGCCCCCACTCCAGTTCAAGCCATCATCATCTCTTGCTTGGATTGTAGCAGCTGGTATCCTATCTGGTCTCCCTTCTTCCGATCTCCTAGCTCCTCTGATCTGTTCTCCACTCTGAAGCCAGGGTGATCTTCCCCAAATACAAACCTGATCATGTTCCTCCCCTACTTAAAGCTATCTGTAGTCTCTTATTATATTTATGCTGAAGTTCTCAATACTACTGTGGCCTCCACTATCTGAGCTAATATGACCCCTGCTAGCTCTCCAGCTTCCCCTCCAGATTGCTTTTTATACCCTAAGATCCAGATGCCCCAAGCTTTTTTAAAGTTGATGTAAAGACCTCGTTCCCTCTCTTATCTCCGGGTCTTTGTCCCTGCTGATTCCTCTGCCTGGAATACCATCTCCTTCCACTCTACTCCTCTCTCCCTTAGCCTTGACTTAGCTATCATGCACTCATCCTTCAGGTTTTGACTTAAAAAGATACTTGTCCACCCCAGACTGGGGGTTCCTGAAATGTATATATTTGCCCTGTATGACATGTCTTTGCATATATCATCCAGTTGCTTCTTCATATGTTTTGATTAAGCTTTTTAGATTTTTTATTTCATTTTTAAAAATATTTTTTAATGTTTATTTATTTCTGAAAGAGAGACAGACTACGAGCAGGGGAGGGGCAGGGAGAGAGAGGGAGACACAGAATCCGAAGCAGGCTCCAGGCTCAGAGCTGTCAGCACAGAGCCCAATGTGGGGCTCGAGCTCACAAACTGCAAGATCATGACCTGAGCTAAGTCGGACGCTTAACTGCCTGAGCCACCCAGGCGCCCCTATTAAGCTTTTTTTTTTTTTTTTAAGTTTATTTTATTTTTATTTTCAGAGAGAGTGAGCTGGGTAGGAGCAGAGGGGAAGGGGGAGAGAGAGAGAGAAAGAGAGAAAGAGAATCCCAAGCAGACTCTGCACTGTCAGCACAGAGCTTGACTCGGGGCTTGATCTCACCAACCCGTGAGATCATAACCTGAGCCGAAATCAAGAGTCGGATGCTTAACCGACTGAGCCCCCCAGGCGCCCATATGTTTTTATTAATAAGCTCCCAGGGGCGCCTCAGCAGCTGAGGGGCTGAGTTCCTACCTGTGAGAACAGAGGAGACCATGACAGCCTGACACAACTTACTTCATTCTTACAGCAAAACGACTTTACTTCTAAAAACAATTTTTGAAATACTATCAAACCCACATAAACAAAACCACACAATTCTAGGCACTGCGCTGGGTGCTAGGGACCCAGAACTAGGGAGACGTGGTCCCTGATTTCCCAGTACATTTATGTGCGCCTGTGTGACCCGCTGATTACAATAAGGTGATGTGGGTGCTAGCACAGAACCAGGGAGATCACAGAGCAGGTACTGGGGAGGGTCAGGGAAGTCTTACGGAAAGGGCATCAGAGCTAAACCTGGAGGAAGGATCCACAGATCCGGAGAAAATTCTGCACTTCGAGGAAATATGGGAATCTTCAGCTCGTGGACAGGAAGTGCAGCCGTGGCAGCGGACGAAAGGGCGAGGGGGAAAGTGTGAGAGCGAGAAGCGGGCAAGGGACCCAACTGTAAAAGACCCCAAGCTACCCCAGCCCGCCTTCCCCAAGATATCTACCCTCGTCCTCGCCGGTCCTTTGGCTCTTCTGGGAGCAAAGCCGGCGCGCCGCGCGCGGCCACGCCCTCGCCTCACCCAGCAGGGAAGGGCTGGGCTCTCCTCTGCAAGGGCGTTCCTCCCGCCGCCCCGTGACTGCGCGGGACGTGCCCGCCCTGCGCGATGACGTCAGTGCGCCCGCGCGCGCCGAGGGAGGAGTGGGACCCCGCTGGTCGGGAAGGGCTCAGGCTCCGGTAACTCGGGCTGGGCGGGGGAGAGGAAAGGGCGGAGCTGGGAGCCCCCCAGAGTGCGGGGTCGTGGCCTGGACCCGGCGCGGGAGCCCTAGACACGATCAGCGCCGCTTCTTCGGCCAGCCGGCCCCGCCCGGTCCGGCGATGGAGTTTCCGGACCTCGGGGCTCACTGTTCCGAGCCGAGCTGTCAGCGCTTGGGTGAGGGGCGGAGCGCGCGGGGGGCGGGGCCGGGCCCGCGGGGCTTGGAGCTGAAGGTGGGGCGAAGGGTGGGCTCCGGGGCTGGAAGTGTCAGAGGAGGGCGGGGATCGAAGTTGGGGTGGGTGGCTAAGGGGGCGTGGCTAAGGAGATGGAGCCTAGGAACGGGTATAGTTTGCTGCAAACCCGGTGGCCGTTTTTCCTTACCGAGTGGAAGGCTTGAGTGAGTGGGAACGACGTCGAGGTCCCGCTGGGCCTGCAATCCGACCCACTTCTTGCAGATTTTCTGCCGCTGAAGTGCGACGCCTGCTCGGGCATCTTCTGCGCAGACCATGTGGCCTACGCCCAGCATCACTGTGGGTCTGCTTACCAAAAGGTGAGGGGGCGGTCTGAGGGTGAGAGGGGGCGGGTGGAGAAAGCATGCAGCATCTCCGGAATCCCTCTGCCTCTCTTTTCCTCTGCTTTATTGCTTTGAGGCTCAGCGGTGCAAACATTGTTTCCTTGTGCGTTATAGGGGGCATATCCAGGTTCTTTCAGGGAGGCTGTTTCAGGACCTGATATTTGGTTGGACTGGGAGCGGGCCACAGACTGAACCCTGCTCCTTAACTCTAGGATATCCAGGTACCTGTATGCCCACTCTGTAATGTGCCTGTACCTGTGGCCAGAGGGGAGCCCCCTGACCGTGCTGTGGGGGAGCATATTGACCGAGACTGTCGCTCAGATCCAGCACAGCAAAAACGTAAGGTAAGCATTGGAGGGGTTAGCCATGACCTAGCTGGGACCATGGATGCTTGCAAACTGGAACAGCTGTTATGATGGGGTTCGAGAAGTGGGGGTCAGAGTCTCAGCAGAGGCAAACCTTCCCACTCCACCTCAGATCTTCACCAATAAGTGTGAACGCTCTGGCTGCCGGCAGCGAGAAATGATGAAACTGACCTGTGAACGCTGTGGCCGAAACTTCTGCATCAAGCACCGTCACCCACTGGACCATGATTGCTCTGGGGAGGGTCACCCAACCAGCCGGGCAGGGTAATTGCAACCAAGTCCAGTACTTGTGCCTTTAGGATCTCCCCATCCTTTTGGAACTTACTCAGCCTCTTTCATTACAAGTTGGGGAGCTTCAAACCTGTTGCCTTTGGCTAGGGGAGTCTTTTAGCTTCATTTTCAAGTACCTATTTTTCTAGACTGTTTGGAGGAACTCCCCTCCTGACTTCCTGGGTAAGGCCTGGGAGGAGCCTGCAAGCTATCCTTGGAAGCATGCCAAGAGTGTCTCTTCTCTACAGACTTGCTGCCATCTCCAGAGCACAAGCTTCTTCTACAAGCACCATCCCCAGCCCGAGTCGGACATTGCCTTCATCTACCTCTCCCAGCAGGTAGGCCTGCCTGTTTCTCCTCTCCCTTTTTCCCCTTTGCATCTCTGACCTCAGCCTCTTGAATGTCTGCCATAGAGCCACAACCCAGTCTCCATCCCGGACAGCCCCTCCGGTGATTGCTCTGCAGAATGGCTTGGTGAGTTGGGTGGAGGTTGGATGGACAGAAGGAAACCCACACGGAGAATAAAGTCCAAGGCAACTGGTCTTTCTCCTTTTTACAGAGTGAGGATGAGGCTCTGCAACGAGCCCTAGAACTGTCCCTGGCAGAGACCAAACCCCAGGTCCCAAGGTACCTACTCTGGTGAAAGACGATGGGATGCGGGCAAAAGCTCAGATTGGAGGGAGGTACGTGGGACCACTCCAACCCCATGTAGGATGATGGTTAGGCACTTGGGCTCAAAATGAAGCTTATTAACTATATGATCTCTGACAAGTTCTTTTAACCTATAAGGTTATAAGGTTCTTAGTTTCCTCTAAAATGGAACAGTACTAATACCTACCTACTTATAGGGTTGTGTGGAGATTGAGATAATACTCAGAAGTGCTTAGCACGGCGATGCCTAACAGATAAGACACTCATGTTTCAGATATTATTGTCATCTAGTTTAAGCTGTTCCTCCCTCTCAGTTCTCAGGAGGAAGAAGACTTAGCTTTAGCACAAGCACTATCAGCAAGTGAGGCAGAATACCAACGGCAGCAGGTATGAGGACTGGGTGGGGGGAGTTGAGGTCCTGCGTTGGGAGTTTGGGGGGCTTTCTTCAAGTGGTAGAGAGTGTGGAATGGTGGTTATCCTTTTGCTTTTGGTGTGACTCTAGCCCACGCTGGGCTCTGAAGTGAGGACTGTCCCTCATTTCCTTGACGTCGCACCCTGTCTTCCTTCCCTTCCTTCCCCCTTCCTTGCTCCAGGCGCAAAGTCGCACCTTGAAGCCGTCCAACTGCAGCCTGTGCTAGGGCCTTGGGCTTGGGGAGGGAGGCTCGGCTGAGGAGGACTGTGGCCCTCACACCTCTAGGGTACAGAGGGAGAGGAGGCTGGGAGCAGCCTGGAAGACTGAGGAGAAGGAGAAGAAACGGAGGCCCCCTCCAGGGAGCGTCAGGAGGAACAGCTGTGGAGCCCAGCCCACAGAAGGCCCCGCTGGCCTCTCCAGCTGCATAGGAGAGAGCGGCTAGAACCATCCGGCGGCTGGGCCTCGGGGGATGCCGGCCAGGCCCCGTTCAGCTCCCTGCATCATGTAATCCCCCTTACACTGGGGCTGCCTCATGCCGAGGGGACAAGGAGGGGCCTGCAAAGAATAAAGGATCTTGGCAGTCAATAAGACCTCCAAGTGCTGTGTTTCTTTCTCCTCTACAACCGAAACCAGGGGGGTCCTGTCAAGAATGCTCCCCTGACTTAAGTGTAGAGGCCCACGGCAGTACCCCACATCAAAGTCACAAGGATCCTGGCATAGTCCACACTTTTATTTCCCCAAAAAGTGCTTTTCTGAAAGGTTCTTTGCTCTCACTATAGCTAGCACCATACCCCAACCCCAGCATGAAATATACTGGGAAAAGGGATACATCTCATTCCCTTCTGAGTTTTCCTCTTGGAGGGAAGTGGCCACAACTCTTGTCACTGTGTCTCAGTCTGGGATTTGGTGTCTTCAGAGACTTCTTCCTGTCCCCGCTGCTGCAGCTGCCACATCTCCGCATACACCCCACCTCGGGACAACAGAGCCTCGTGCCTGGGGCAAAGTGGAAAGTGTAGGTCCCAGCTATCAGTTCAACCCCAAGAGTCCTCACCAGCAGCCCACAGAGATGAGTGCGATTGGCAAGGGAGATCCCTTTCAGAAACTCCTGGGATTTCACCTTTTCCTGGGGCCCCCAATTCAGAGGCCCTGCCTCATTCATCCTGCTGTGTTCCTTACCGTCCTCTCTCCACAATGCAGCCATCCTTGAAGACGAGGATCTGGTCGGCATCAACCACAGTTGAGAGCCTGAGAAATCAGAACTGGGTTATGCACCACACAACACGAGTGGGCCCCCCGCCGCCTGCTGCCCCGGTCCTGTACCTGTGTGCTACTACGATGGTGGTGCGGTTGGCACAGACTTTGGCCAGAGAAGCCTGGATGGCCCTCTCATTAGACGTATCCAGCGCCGATGTTGCCTACAGAGAGGATCTGTGTAAACCTGCCCCTGCCACCCCAAATCCCCATGGAAGGAGGATGCCAGCTGCTAGCTGAGGGAGGCCTCGGGAATCAAAAAGAATCTGTCTGCACTTGAGAACCGTAAGGTGTTTTTATGAAGCCAGGATTCATGATATCTATCCGTGAGGGAAAACTGCCCACCAGGAATGGCCTGGCCACAGGCAAAGGAGGAAGGAGGAGACTGGGCTGCCCAGGGTTCTCACCTCATCCAGCAGAATGATGTCTGGAGCCTTGAGAATGGTACGAGCAATGGCCACACGCTGCTTCTCCCCACCACTCAGCTTCAGTCCCCGCTCGCCCACCTGTGTCTCGTATCCTGTGAATATCGCCCACCTCCCTCTAGTCACACATAATAAACTTGGTTTCTGTGACCAGACGGGCAGGAAGGGATGGAACAGAGGTGGGGGGGGGGGTGGGGACAGCAGGACTCAATCAGGCAGGGCACGGACTCTGCAGGGAAGTTCACCTTCAGGGAAAGCCAGGATGGTGTCATGGATGCCCGCGGCCTGAGCAGCGGCCACCACCTCCTCGTCCCCGGCTGTGATGCAGCCATAGCGGATATTGTTGGCGACGGTGTCATTGAAGAGGACGGTGTCCTGGGGCACGACTCCAATGTGAGACCGGAGGGAGATCTGGGTCACCTGGGGCCAAGAGACCATATGCCTCAGCCTGTGAGACTGCCCCAGGCCCGGGAGATAGGACAGACTGGAGGGAAGCACATGGGATGAGGTACAGGAACCCTGTCACCAGCCCCCCAAATAATTCTAGCTGTGGGGGCAAATCACTCGACCTTCCCGAGTCTGTTTCCCTGTCTACAAAGAGAAAATACGCTTTTTACGCTCATGACTACTTTACTTGGATAGGCCACGGAATGCCAAGAAGGCTGAGGTCTCTTGCTGCAGCTTTCTGCAGGGGTGACATCTCCTTCTCTCCCTGGAGAGTGGCCAGCACTTCACAGAACGCTATTCTTTCACACACAGGCCCCTAAGTCACAAACTCCTCCCGAGCAACCTTACCTGGGAAATGTCCTGCCCATCTATTCGGATGCAGCCAGAGCTGAGGTCATAGAAGCGGAACAGCAGGCGCAATACTGTGCTCTTCCCTGCTCCAGATGGGCCCACCTGTTGCATTGGAAACAGAAGGAAAATATTTTCAGGCCCACTGGCTTTTAAGGCTTGCTCTCCAAGAAGCCACCAATGTCCGTGGAGGCTGCTACATTCAATCCTGTGGCCCACTGTGACAGGATTCTGACTCCACAGCCTGGGTCACAAATTTCCATGAGCACCGCAATAGGGAAACTCAAGGAGTCTGGGCCAAGGGGCTGGGTCTCCTCTCACCAGGGCCAGTGTCTGTCCAGGCATGACAGTGAAGGACACATCCTGCAGGGTTTCTCGCCTGCAAGGAAGGGTGGGCATGGTCAGCAGGCCTGCTGTACTCCCATTGCCCCCTTCCATCAGCAGAGCTGCTACCGGGCCCTGCCCCTCCCCTGCTCAGGCTCTCTTTCCAGGCAGTGGTGGGCTGAGAAGCAGGGATGGCGTGGGGGTGGGGATGGGGAGGGTGGGGAATGGGGGCAAGATTGCATATGGACAGTGGGAAAGGGGGCTGTGAGATGGCAAAAGGGGGGCTCACCCACTGGTATAGCTGAAGTGCACATTCTCAAATTCTATCTGGCCCTTCTGGAAACGCAGGGGCCCGGCTCCAGGAAGGTCCTTCACCTGGGAGAGTGGGACCCAGGCATGTTGCCATTATGGGTCTGGTACTCTCCAGACACCAGGAGCACCGTGTGGGCTCCCACTCCCCCCCCCCCTTCACTCACTTCTGTCTTCTCTTTCAGCAGGTCGAACATGTTCTCCATGTCGATGAAGTTTGTCTGGATCATCCTGCAAAAACAGTGCTGGCTGGGGCTCCTCTGAGGAGTTGGGGAAAGAACTGTGCATCCTCAACAGGCGAGGGTGGGAGATCAGTTACCTGTAGTAGGTGCCAAACCAGTTGAGGGGCATGTACAGCTGGATGATGTAGGTGCCAAACAGCACAAAGTCCCCAACCTTGTGAAGATCCACAGAGAAGTGCAGAGTCACAGAAGGCCTTCAGGCTGTCACCTTCCCGCTTCCCACCCAGGAACCTGGGGGCCCAGACATAGGCCCTCTGCCCTGTCCCCAGCACAATTCTCTGACCTGTAGCTTCTGCTCACTGACAAAGTATGCACAAAGCAGGGAGCCAGCAAGGAGCCCAAGTCCAATCACCAGATTCTGGGTCTGATTTAGTAAAACCAGTGAAGCATTTGACTTCCACTCCAAATCCTGGGGCAATAATACGGGGCAGGGGTTAGCGGGGTCGGGGAGGATGTCACATATACACTCTCACCAAATCCAAACCTGGGCCCAGGCATCTTCAACCTCAAATTTTCAGCCAGAACCGTACTCCTCTTGGCCCTGGCAATTCCGCGAGGCTAGGCCATTGCTCTCGGCAGGCCTCAAACTAGCATCCTCACCTGATAGTTGATAATGGCCTCTCGGTAGCGGTCCACTTCGTAACCTTCCGCGTTATAATACTTCACCTGATGAATTCAAACCACAGTTGTGAGACGTGGCTGCAGCATTTACACCTGGATTATTTCCTCCAGGTCCCCAATCCCCCCTTCCTCATTTTAAACAGCACCCCACCCCCCCCAGCTCCCTAGCAGCCCCGCCGGTCCCAGACACGCTGCTCCACCAGCCACTGTGCCTCACGCTACTGCCACCGAGGCCTTCATTACCGTCTCAAAGTTTAGTAAAGAGTCCACAGCTCGTGCCCGCGTGGCATTTTCCTGTAGGTTCATAGCACGTCGAAACTTTGTTCTCCACTCAGTGACCACAATGGTCAGGACTGCGAGGGACAGGAGGAGGAGGGAGAAGCGATCAAGACATCACCCCAAACCAGAGACCACAAGAGGATGTCTGCTATCTGCCACATACACGTGAACCCTGTACTACAGGCCAGGGACCCAGATTCCCAAAGGGAAAGAGCACTAAGCTCCCTGAGGGAAGGGGCTGTGACAGAGACACCTTTGCAGCCCGTGCAAAGCCTTGCGTGTGAAAATGCTTCGTTGGTGGCCAAGTGAAGCCAAGCTGCATCAGGTTACACAAATGAGGTTTCTCCTTGCCCTGTACCCACAGCAGGCCCCTAATGTGACCAGGATGCCCTTCCCTGGCCCTCCGTCCAGGCTGAGCTAAGGTTCCCCTGGCAGAGGAGGAGGCCAACCCATCATGTTGGGGAGCAGCAGGAGCTTATTCAAGTCCACTGATCTACAACCTCCCCGTGGTGGGCCACCTGAGTGGGGGCGGGACTCATGCCCAAGGGAGTCCCTGGCATAGTTCCGGGAGATGCCTTCACCAAGCAGCACTCACTGAGGTAAAGACTCATGCACAGGAACACAATGAGGCCAAACCAGGCGTTGAAGAACATGCTGAAGTAGATGATGCCAATGGTGATGTCAGCCAGGGTGGGGAGGACGTTGAATACCAGGTAGCTAGGAGGACAAGTCAAGCGACAAAGAAAGGTTTAGGGGCTTAGAGCCAGCAACTCTGCCTCCAGGAATTTCAGCGTGGTGTTTTCTTTTTCTTTTAAACGTTTATTTATCTTCGAGACAGAGAGAGAGAGAGAGAGAGAGAGAGTGCACGCGCGCACATTTGTGCATGAGTCGGGATGGGGCAGAGGGAGAGGGAGACAGAGAATTCAAAGCAGGCTTCGCACTATCCGTGCAAAGCCTGACGTGGGGCTCAAACTCACGAACCGAGTTATCATGACCCGAGCAACGTCAGATGCTCAACCAACCGAGCCACCCAGGCACCTGAGTGTTTTGTTTTTCAATAGCAACAGACCAGAATCAAGCTAACTAACCCTCAAGAAGTGGGTGGCTAAGTAAACTGTACCTGCCCCAAGCACAGAATGCCGTGTCAATTAGAATGAATGAGAGGGAGCTTCATGCATAGTAAGAATATATCTCCCTAATGTCTTATTAATAAAGCAACTCTAATAATGACACCTATGTCATGATACTGCTTGTTTTATGAGAACCCTCCCCAATATCATATTAGTGCTGTGAGTCTCCACGTATACATGTGAACACGTAAAAAGCAGAACTCAACATACTAGATGGAGTGGGAACCTTTGGAGAAGTAAAATTTATAAGATATCACATAAGATATTTGCTCCATTTTATTTGTCTTATTATGAGAGCAGGTACGTGCTAATCTTGAAGTTAAAAAAAAAAAAGGATGGAGAGGCAGCTGAAGCTGGGTGCTTTCTCTGGACAGCCCCTTCATTCCTGTGTCTCCAGCCCCACCCTCCCACACTCCATTTCCACTGGCCTGGCACCTGAGCAGCCCTGTGACGCTGGACGTGCCCCGGTCTACAATCCGCAGCACTTCCCCCGTTCGGCGCCCCAGGTGCCAGCGCAGCGAGAGCTCATGCAGGTGGGAGAAGAGGTGCAGCTGCACCTGCCGCGATGTGAACTGCTGTACCCGGATCCACAGGAACGTGCGCAAGTTGCTCACAAAGCCTGGGGGGAGCCAGGGGAGGCCTCAGTAGAGCTTAGGGGCCAAATGACATCGGCCCAGTACCCAGACATGAAAAGTCTGAGAACCCCAAGGGGCCAGGGGAGGGATGCTTGGGGGAGGAAGGCAGGGAGGGACCAATACCAGCCAGGGGGATAGCAGAATCCCTCATACCTGTGCTGCCAGTGCCACCGCCCTGGAGGAACTTGAGGAAGACATAGGTGATAACAGTCCAGGCCAGGGAACTCCAAGGCGCCTTCTCAGTCAACAAGTTCACTATGGTGGAGAAAATAAGTCAGAGGCCACTTATGGCCCCCAGGACACTCTTCAGAAGAAACCGATCCGGGCACCAGCCACAGCCTCTTTCTGATTATCCAGCTCCTAACACTGTCCCACCTTCCTAGGTTTGGGCCCCCACCCCTCACCAGGCCGAATAAAGGACCAGAAAGAGCTGAGCTGGCACTCCTTCCCCCCTCACCTATGTTCCTGTAGAAGATGGGGACCAATACGTTCAGCCCCCGTTCCAATCCCATGAGTCCCAGGCAGATGAGCACAACAAGCTGCAGAGCTGGACTCCCTCGAGGCCACAGGTAGCCACTCAGTAGGCGGAGCTTCCTGCCAAGGTCTCGCCAGGTAGAGCCTGGTGCTTCCTCTGTTGACTGAACCTAGGAATGTAAAACACATAGGAGAGGAGAGCTCAGAAATCAGAGAGAAGTGCCCTAGAGGCACCTGAGTGGCTCAGTCGGTTAAGTGACTAGATTCTTGATTTCGGCTCAGGTCATGATCTCACAGTTCATAAGATCAAACCCCACATTGGGCTCTGTACTCACAGCACAGAGCCTGGAGCCTGCTTAGGATTCTCTCTCTCTCTCTCTCTCTCTCTCTCTCTCTCTCTGCTCCTTCCCCATTCGCACACACACTCTCTCAAAATAAATAAGTCAACATTAATAAAAAAAAAAAAAAGAAAAGGAAGTGCCCTAGCCAAACCCCTCTAGGGAAAATGTATGGGACTGCAGCTTCCAGTTATCTTAGACCCCAAATGATTCCTGATGAGGTCAGAAAGCCTCGTGTGGCATAAACTGAGATTTGAGAAAGAATTATTATGGTGGCGAAAAAGGATGACAGGCAATGAAATTAAGACAGGCTCTAAGGTTCAGAAATTCAGGTGTACCTGGGACCTCTCTACATCTTGATCTTCTTCATTAACCTTCAAGGCGTAGGACTGGGGACGAAGTCCAGGGGCCCAGAGTCCCAGGATAAAAAGCCCTCCAGAGACCACATACCGCAGCACCCATAGGCTAAATTGGACCTAGAATGAAACGCGTAGGGAGAGCATCAAGGAAGGCCAAAATGCCATTGTTACCACTTAGAACAGGGCTAGGGAATGGGGCAGGGCACACACCCAGCTCAGGGGCCCAGCATCAAACAGGCTTTAAAAAAACGTAGAGTGACTCAGCACAGACACACCCCACCAGCTGGCTATCAGCAACCTGCCAAGCAGGCCTCCTCCTTTTTCTCTTAGAGGCATCCCAAAGTGTGGAGCCAGTGTGACTAGACATTCTGTCTTTCTCCCCAGCCCTTGCCACTCATGATTCTCCATTCCCCACAAAGTCCCTTACCTTCTGGCTCAAGTCTGCCCTTGCCCACCACCACTGTGGGCTGTTCCAAGACACAAGGGCCAAGTTCTCAGCTGCAAACGCCACAGTCCAGAGGAGCAGGAGACCCAAGCTGTGCCTGAACTCGATCCAGATGCCCATTGCTAGCCTTTGCCAGGCCTGATTGCGTTCCACCACGAGCAGCCCCAGGCCACAGGCGCTGGCCAGAGTCCCAAATATGGAAGCCAGCAGTAGGTAGCCTGGCAGCGGGGCTCCCCCAGTAGTGCCCACCCGGCCAACCAGGGTAGCTAGGGGCAGCGCCACCTGGAGTGTAGCCAGAAGTAGCTGCAGCCCATAAGGAAGGACAAGGGGGCCGGCGCTCCAAGACAGCTCACGGGAGCCAGCTGGCCACTCCCGACGCTTGCAGGTAAGGGCTAGCACCAAGGCCAGAGCCCCCAGGGCCATCAGTATCGAGGGCACAACCGTGAAGAAGAAGCAGGGACTAAGGCCACCCTTCTCCCAGGCCGGACCCACGGGCCCTTCGGCCTCGCAGTAATTGCCCACAGTCACCATGGTAATGCGTGGCCGCCGGCCGAGGCTGCGGGGACTGCGGGAAGGGAGAACGGGACCGGCTGCTCAGGGCGGGACGCGAATGCCAGGGTTTCTCGGGTCATGGAGACAAGGGGCGCCAAGCCGCGGGCCTCTCGGGCAGGGACACACGTGGGTCCGGCCACACTACCCACTCTCTTCGCGCACGCGCCGCCGACACGCACTCACGCAGGGCACGTACGCCGTCTTCGGCAGTCCGTCCGCCCCTCGCTCGCAGCCCAGGCAGGACCCTCCTGCCAAGTCCGGGCCCAAAGGAATGTTGAGCATCTGACTGGAGCGGCTCTGGCGCAGCAGCCCTGCCCACCGGGGGGCGGCCTCAGCCCCTACCTAGGGTCCCCATTGGCCAAGCTCCCTGAAGGGGCCGGGAGTTAAGGTGCACGCGGGAAAGGCAAAATACAGGGGCGGGGTCGGGCTGGTCACGTGCGCAGGGCGCGAAATCTGACCGCACGTACAGCGGGAGACCTTGACCTCCACGGAACCGTGGCTAGGAAATGGACCTTTTGCTAGCACGCTGGCTCGGTTTAGCTGAGTGACGGCATAGGCCCACTTTCCTATAGGGCCCCAGCCACCTGGGGGATCAGACGCAACCCACTCGTTCTCAGAATCCTAGCCGCGCGAGAAAACAGGCCAAGACCTGGTCAAAGTCCCTTTTTTTTTTTTTTTATTAAGGGTTATCAAGCTGTACACAGTTCCTACTCCTTCCGCTGCGAGCTCAGGCAGCGCGGTTCACCACACCCGCAGCGGACCAGACCTGGGCGAGGCGCGGGGCGGAGAGTAGGAGCTGAATCCCAGCATGCAACGCGGCAGCTCAAAGCCTAGGGCGAAGGCCTCCTGTCGCGCCTCCATCCCCCTCTAGGGGTCAGCGGGAGACAGGCCAGAGCTCTCTTGCTGGGAGGTAGACAGCCAAGGGCACACTCCAGCCCAGTCCGTCCCAAGTGCAGGCGGTAAGGGGTACAATAAGCAGCAATGGGGGCCAGGATGGCCTCAGTCTCCCAGGGGCCCATCCTAAAAGTGGGAGAGGGCAGCAAATAATTTCTATCCTGCTCCTGCAATTTAGAAACCTTCCTTCTTAGTGTCAAAAGATAGCTGGGAGCTAGGGCCTCCACACCAGTGCAAAGCAAAAGCTGAACTGAACGGGAGCAAGCGAACAGAACGGGAGCAAGCGGCATACACGCCAGTAATGTGCGGGAAGCAGGAGAGAAGTGAGCAGGCTGCAGCACTGGGAGAGAAGTGGGAGTGAGGTAAGGGCCACAGCCTGAGCTGCTCATCTGTTCAGGGTGGAGGGAGGGAGGCTGCAGACGTTGAGGGTCCAGACCCAACCTCCCCACTCCACAGTTGGCACAGGTGCTCCCTGCTTGGCAGCTTCTGTGATGGGCAGTCCTCTGGAGACTTGCAGGGGCAGGTGCGAAGGTGGCAGTACTGGGGCTGGGCTGGGGACCAGTTTCTAGCACCACACTCTGAGCCAAGGGGGGGGGGGGGTCCTGGGAATGAGGCTAGAGTCCTGTGTGCCTTGGTTCCTAGGCCCCCAGTTTCTCTCCTGGGGCTGTGGCAAGCCCAGCGTTGGCACCTCCCTTGGCCGGGCACGGACACACAAACACCACACACGTGGAGCTGGGCGACACTCAGAGAAGCCCTCCGTGGCGGGAGGATGGGATGGAAGGGCAACAGTGGCCTCCATCCTGGGACATAGGGACCTTCCTCAGCCTTGCCTACACCTGTGGAGAGAAAAGGGTTAGTAGTGGATATAGTCTTTAGCTAGCTGCTGACCCAAATAAAGCCTGGAGATAAAGGAAAAGGAAAGCTTGATTCCTTCAGAAATTGATTTCAGAGTAGGTGAGGGAAGAAAACGGGAGTGTATGTTGGAGGGGAGAAGCAGCATCTCTGTACGAGAGGGCTGCCTTCTCTCACATGGGACTTGGACCTCAGCCTGGAAGTTACTACTTCTGGTAGTTGTTCTCGGGTCCTGGAGCCCTTACCTTGTGCACCTGTGGGGGAAGCTCGTCCTCCGAGCCCTCCTCGGGCACAGGCTCTGGGTGCCTTGATGCTGACTGTCCATCTTCAGCCCACCCTCCAAGGGGCAGCCGAGAGAAGTGAGAGGGAGCCCGGGGTACTGTGCCAGGATCTAGAGACAAAAGTAAACATACCCTTAGAATTAACCCAAACCGAAATGTGGAGAAAGGTTCTATGCGGGGTGGAGATGAGGGTTAGTCTCTTTGGGCCTGATTGCTCTGACCTCTTTCCTCCCCAAGAGGCTTCGGAAAGAGCCACCCTTCCCCCAAGGCTCTGTGTCCTCCCTAACCGCCATTGGATACCTGTGATGCCCCCGTAACGCCTCTGGAAGCCCCCCTGCAGGGCGGTGGTCTCAGGTGCTCCAGGCCGGGGTGTAGCACAGGGATAGCTGGCAGAGCGGGGGATAGGCTGGGGGGCCCGGGAGCCCTCTCCCCCCTCTTCAGGGGCACTCTCCCCACTCTCATCGCTCTCCCGGCGGTGCCACACGTGCCGCTCGGGTTCGGCCTGGGCCTGCTGCTTGTGGAGCTGAAAAGTGGGGGGGCTCATTAGTTGGGGACAGGATGTCTGAAACAGCTGCCCCCCACCATGGTATCCCCCAGTTCCCATTTTTACCACCTCACCCAGAATCACTAACCCAGAGTAACCATCATGTTAACACACATATGACATCTCTCAGGTTAAATTCTCCGCAGGTCCCTGGAACAAATCTGTGTGTAATGAAAGAGCTGTAATGACCCTCGCTTTGTGTAGTCATGTAAGTCAAGAACAGATTGGTTGCGCATCTAAGTGCCAGGCACTTTTTTAGGTGATGGGACTACAGCGGTGAACAAAATAGACAAAAATCCCAGCCCTGTATGGCTTATATACTGGGGGATGGGGTGGGGTTAAAGACAATAAAATAAAGAGGGGGAAAATACAATATGTCAGATAGAAGCTATGGAGAAAAACAGAGCAGGAAGATTTAGGAGGGTGGCCAAGGGAGGCTTTTAGTCAGGGTGGCCAGAGATGGTCTCACAGAGGAGGTAAGAACAGATACGTGAATAAAGACAACGGGGGAGCCATACGCATATCTCAGGGAAGTGGATTCTTGGCAAGGGAAACAAACGGGTAAAGGCGCTGGATGAAAGTAAGCTTGGCTAAAAAGGATAGTAAAAGGGTATATGCGGGAATGGAGGTTACAGAGTGGGTAAAAGGCAGAGAAGGGTTCTGAGCCCAGGTCTTGCTTTTCCACACCCCAAACCCTCTCTTTTTCAGCGGCCACCTGGATCCCGTGGCTCGGCCCCTTCCAGCCCACTCACCTGGTGCATATAGAGGGCATGCAGGCTCATCTCGGTGGACGCGTATTCCGACAGCACCAGGCTCTGCAGCTGTCCTTCCCACACGCTGCTCCCGGAGCTGGCTGTCCTGGCATCCACCCTGTCCCTCCCAGCACAGACAGACAGCAGCCGTCAACATTTCTGACCCACAGAAGTTGCTGGGGCCTATTCCCAAGTCCTCCCATCGCGGCCCACCTCTACTCACCCAGAGCCTGTCATGGTGCTGGCGGCTCGGCCCGTGGGGACCTGACCCGGGTGCAGAGGGGAGAAGGAGCGCAGGGCAGAGGCGACCTCAGCCCTGTGCCTGGAGCCTTGAAGGTCTCTGGGCAGTGGGGGGCCCCGGCAGGAGGAGCCGGCTACCACATTTGCAATAAGGCTCAGTGGCTGTGAAAGAAAACGGGTGGGTAGACTTCCCAGGGCAGGAGGGAGGCTGCGGGGTCCCCCAGTATCCTGGGTGTCAGGACTCAGTGGAATAGACGTAACAGACAGAAGGAAACCGATAGGGTAGGTAGGCCCTTCCACCCCACGTCCAGTCCTCAACTCCCAGCACCTGGAGCACACGCTGCCCGTCACCGCCCAGGCCCCAGGAACACACCTCAGACTCAGATTGTAAGGACTGGATGGACGTAAAGAGAGCATTTTCAGGGAGCAGACCCCCTTGGGCAAGGCCAGCCGCTGCTCCGTCCCGCTGAACCTGCTCTTTGAGGAAGCCGAGGAAGGCCGTGCTCTCACGTGGTGGCTGCCAGCCAGGGTTGGTGATGGCAAAGTGCATGAGGGACAACTCTGTCTTCCCATCCTCAGCTTGCTGGTACACTGAGGCCTCTGTCTGCCCACCGGACAGCCACTGCACAAGGGAGGCTACAGTGAGCAGGACTGTCCTCTGACGGGAACCGTTTTTGTACCTTTCCTGCTAGAGGGGAGGCTGTGCCCCTGGAGGACGGACCACAACGCGCTGCTGTATCTTGTCCAGGGGCCCCGGTGCCCCACCCCAGGAGTAGTCGCGTGCTGGACTAGTTGCTCGGTTTGTGCCTTTCTCAAGGGAACGTGGCCAAAGGTGCAAGTTTAAGACTAAAATCCAGCCCTAGCTCCGGTTTACCAAGCAGTGTGCACCCTGGCACGTGGCTGCCCAGAGGCAGGGCTGCCTTTTTGTGGTGATTCGTTGGCTCAGTTTGCCCAAAGACAATGCCGGCATCGCCTCTGGCCACCTGCCCGTCCTCTCCCGGTACCTGGGGATGCCCATGCTGGCGAACATCCATCTGAGCAAAGGAGCAGGTATCTCCAACACCAATGACCTCTACGGTGAAATTGCGGAAGAAGTCTATAATCTCCAGGGCCCGTGGACGCAGGCAGAAGATGAGGATCAGGGGTGTGACAATGGGGCTCAGTAATTCCTCCAAGATGAACACCTAAAAGGGAGGGGACCCAGATCATAAGAGAGGAGGAGGGATCCCAGCCCTTACCACCGAGCTATTAGCCAGTCTCTAGCAGGCCCTAACTCCAACTCCACTCACTGCCTTGTACTGGAAGAGCTGGGCAAACTCGTCCCGGGTCTGCGAGCGGTGGGCATTACCCTGCCAGTGGTCAGGCATGTAGTGGATGTGAGCGAGGATCACGCGGAGCAGCTGCTCAGGGCAGAACACCATGTGCTGGTCCGGAATAAAGGACCTAGGGGCATCAGGGTCCCCGTGAGAGGCAAGCCTTTCCCAGGAACGCTAGCCTGCTTGCTCCCGCCTGCTGCCCCTGGCCCACCTGCACACGGTCACGGTGACCCCCAGGAGTGTGACGGTGGTGAGGACGTGTTCCACAGCCAGCACATCTTCGTCGTAGATGGTGAGGGCAATAAGCACGGCCAGGATGGAGCCAGCGAAGAAGGCGCCGTTCTTGGCCAGCAGCGTCAGCAGAGGTGACAAGAAGCAATTCATGTACTTGGAGGCGGGCTTGTAGCCTCGGTTGAGGCGGGACTGCAGCTCGTGCTCCAACTCGTTGAAGTGGCGGAGGTAGCAGCGGCCGTAGAGTGACCAGCAACGTGCTCCCAGGGCCCCGGGCTCCCGCTTCAGCACCTCGGCGTAGCTGAAGAAGGCGTACAGGATCTGCCAGATGAGGATAAGGGGGCACAGCAGGAAGTTGGCGATGCCGATCCACAGGATGCGGTTGCTGAGGCGCTGGGCCAGCTCTAACCGTTGCCCCCCACGTTTGTACTCAGCCTTGAGGCTCCATTCATTGAGAAACAGAGAGCCGGGTCCCCAGAAGAGGATCAGCTCGAAGTTGTACTTGAGGCCACGGGTGAAGAAGACGGCCTCCCCCAGGCCGGGCAGGCGGAAGCGCAGAGGCAGGAGGGATTTGTTAACCAGCGCGACCATGTAGTTCTGGAAACGGAGGATGCGGTGGTAGATGTCCAGCTCGGTCAGCTCGCGCTTGTGGATGCAGATCTGGTGCTCTTTCTGGGTCTGCACGATTCGGGCCTGCACTTCCTGCCACGTGCAGTATGGAAGGGCAGACTGTAGGGTGGGAGAGAGACAAGGCAGGGAAGGTGGGCTTTTGCCCCGACTCCTTCCCCGCATTAGCTGTGAGGTCCTGTGCTTAGCCGCGCGGAGCCTTTAAGCAGACACTCCCTGACCTACCAGTGACGGATGAGGATGCCCGAGGCCCAGGAATACACCCCACGCTTCCCTAGCCACAGAAGGCATCTTGGGCTGTGGTGCTAACCGCTCAACTTCCCAGTCTCACCATGGGGATACGCAGAGCATGCAGGTAGAAGGAGTGGATCTCCCAGTAGCAGCAAATGTTATAGATGAACTTGATAAGCCGATGGATCCAGAATACAGCAGCGATGACCAGGATGGTGATAAGGGAGCCATTTTCCTGAATCCTAGTGGGGAGGAAAAAGGAAGGAAGGAGGGGTGGCCCTTGCGGAGTCTTGGGAGACACGATGCTATCCTGAAGGATGTGGCGAGGCCGAGTCTGTGTTCTAGGGGATGTGTGACTACCTCACATTCCATTCCATTCCCCACCTGTTAGCAGAACTCTGCAGCCCTTACCTTGCACTACAGACCTGGGCAGGCAAAAAGGCATCTGGCAGAGTGACCTTGACAGGCTCGGTAGGGTGAAGACTATGGTTCACCATCTTGTTGGCAAATAGGATGTCATAATCCACACAGCTAACCAGGAAGGTGGTGAAGGCAACCACAAAGAGGAACTGCCTGGGGAGTTGGGAAGAGGGGCCACAGTCCAGGAGTCAGAGAAGCACCAGTGAAACAGTGTGGGGAAAGAGAAGGGTCTGGAAGCAGCAGAAGGAGATTATAGACTACAGCCTCTAGGGACACGCAGGCGCTGGAGAACTCCCAGGGGGCTCTCCTTACTGCCCAGCCCCAGGGACCTTCTAAGACCCAAACCAGCTACTACTTTTTCCTTTTAGCCTCAGGGCATCACACAATCAGCCAGCTTTTCTCACCAGTAGTAATCTCTGCCACCACTTACTAGACTCTCAAAAATCTTCTGATTGTGGTTTCTTCTTCCCAATCCCTGATTTCCTTTTGAGATAGTATTTAGAAGCCCTTAGGGGGTTTATAGTCTTTTCTTATTGAAGGAAGGTTTCCCAATCCCATTCCCTTTGGCAAAACCATATGGCTCCTCCCTTTTAGAAAGCTCTTTGCCTTCTAAAGCCATCTCTAAGACCTCCAGACTGAACTATGCCCATTCCATTGGAGCTCTAATGAAATGATCAAGTCTGAGTTCTCTTCATGGAAGAGATAGGACTTGGAAAGCATTCCTTATAGGGGAGATTAAAAAAAAAAAAAATGAGATTGGAAATTTTGGTGCCACACCCAGTCCCTGAATTCTGAGAGTCTGCAGAGTTTTGAGCCTAGGACTGAACCGCCTTGGCAGGAATGGCCAGGGCTGAGCTCAAGGAAAGACTGACATGTAGTCCTTCACCACATCACCATCCCTTCTTAGACTTACATGAGCTCAAAGATCTCCCCGATGAGCATGCAAGTGAAGCCATTCTTCTGGTGTAGATTATAAACGTAGAATTGTCAAGAAAAATGTGGTTGATAGAGACAGCAGTTAAGAGCACAGACTTTGGTGTCACATACCTGAACTTAACTCCTGGCTCCATGACTTTCAAGCTGTGTGACTTTGGCCAAAATTACTTACCCTCTCTAAACTTTTGTCTGCAGTGGTACCTGTCCCATAGATAATAGCACCTGTCTTATAGCACCTGTCTCATAGAATTATTAGATATGAAACAATACGCATAAAGTATTTAACACAGAGCTGACACAGAATAAGTCAAAAGATATTATTATAGTTATTAGCGTCCCATCAAAAAGAAAGATCACCTTTAAAGAGGTTCCTTATAAACTGACACCACAAAGTGAAAGGCACGTAGTTCTTGGTAAACCTGGGGTATCATTATCTATAACAATCGTTATTTCCTCAGCCTCTTTCAGTGTTAAGAAAACTTCCACCTCCCTTCCAGAGACTAGAATCAGACCCACCCCAACTGCCCAAGAGGGGCCTGGCTTAGGGAGGGGATAAAGTTCCCAGAGCTCCAACACAGAGACACAAAGGATATTCGAGAGAAGAAGAGGTCAAGGTTTTCGATGTGGTGCCAAGGTGCTGTGGGCATAGGAGCAGAGATGTCAGAGCCCCGAAGGAACATGAGCCCCTTGTTCCCTCCGTGTTCCTCCACCAACTCTCTCCCCCTGCCCTGGCGCCCTTGTTGTGTCCAAGCACTCACATTTACTCCCCTCAGGGACGTGCACCAAGAGGTCCTCCTCCCCAGGGGGTGAATCACTGTAGGAGGCCTCAAGGCGCTGGTATTCAGTGTCAAACTGCGCCATCACCACCGCCCCCTGTCCACTTTGTCCACCTGCCGGTAATGAAAAGAGATCCAGGTTCAGACTTTGGTGCTGCTTGTCTTCTGTCCTGCCTAGTAGGCCAGAAAGAGTGAGAAAGAATCCTTGGGCTTGGTGTCCACTACCAGTCTTCTTGGCTCAAAGGCAGTGGAGTTGCTACCAAAGGAGAGCAGCAAGCTCAGGGCCTGGGAGGTCAGTCATTCCCAGAGCCTCTACTGAGTGTCTACTGAGGTCTTGCCGGTCTGAAGCCAGGCTCTGCCCCTTTGCTGGAGGGCAGGGGCTGTTTCATCTTCTATTCAGTGGAGATAAGGGGACTTCCCTCTGCCCTCCAGGAGAAACCCGGGTCTCCCAAGAGACTAGAAGTTTGGAAGCATTTTGTAAACAAAGGTTGAGATAAGCACATGGCCCTACCAGCTCCATGGACAGCATCTGCTCCACTCCAGCCCTTGATGCCCTGGCTCTGCAGCTGCTGGAGGAGAAGGTGTCAGGCCCCAGAGAGTGGGGATTGGGGACAGAAAGAAACCCAACCCCCCTGCCCACCCACCCTCAACTAAGAGGAGGCCAAGCATGGGGCAGGGAGGCTGCAGTGGGGAAGAGGCACTACGGCTATGTGCCCTTCCTCTGGTTGTACTATACAGGGCCACTCATCCAACTCATCCCAAGAAGTGGCTTGTTGAACCTGTAAAGACTGGATCAGTACAGACCTGAGGTCAGGCAGCCCCTCTGGACTGTTTTTCCATCGCCCCACCTCAGCCTCAGAATATTCTATAGGCCTCTCAGGGTCCTCAAAGCCCCAAATCCAAAACCCAAGAACAGGGTCTTTCTGAACAAGACCTTTCTGATCACCCCCTTCCCCTGGTTCCCTAGCAGCAAAGGTCCAGCAGACAGGCATAGTTCCTGGAGGGGAAATCCTGACTGGGTCACTGTAGACACAGATCCTGGGCAAAGTGTGGGTTCCCTAGGTCCCTGGAGCCAGGCATGTTTAGATGGCACTCACCCAGTCGGTGCAGACCCTGGGGCCCTGGAACACGGCCCAGCCTGGCCCCAGTGGGATTCCCTGGGTTAGTGAGAGCCCTGGGTCAGAAGGAGCTGACCAAGCCCTCAGGGAACTCACCACTGACCAGGTCAGTGTGGACCCAGGGTCATGGAGCCCCGGCTGGCCGGGCCTGGGCTCAGAGGTTCCTGCGGATGTTGGAAGAATCGAGCCAGTCCGACAGCAGATCGCCCCCGTGGGCTGGGTTGCCTCCCCACACCCAGCCGCCAAGACCCGAGCCCAGTGCGCCCCAGGGTCGCCCGGCGCCAGGCCAAGGGCTCGGCTCCCAACAGCGGACAACCTCGCGCGCGGCCCCGCCGCCCGCGCGCGCCCCCGTCCGCGCGCCCCCGCCATCAAAACATTCCGGCTGCGCGCCTCCGCCCCGCCCGCGGAGCCCCTTCCCCCCGTTACCCGCTATGAGCTCACTTAGGGCTCCGCAGGCACCCTCGGTCAGGCCCAACCCGGGCCCCGAGATTCCAGTAACCGATCTCGCGTTTCACTTCAGGAACCGTGACCCGAGTGATTCCAGGGGCTCGGTCGGCTCCGCTGGGCTCGTCCGGACCCAGAGCGCTAGGCCCGGCGCCTGTCACTCACTGTCACCCGCAGCCAATCTGACCAATGAGCGTGGGGGGCGGAGACATGACGGCCAATTCTCGGCTTCGCAGGCGGGACTAAAGGATCGAGGTGGGTCTTGGACAGTACAAGGACCAATAGTGCGCCCTATGTGGGGCGGGGCTGAGTTGCGGGCGACGCCATTTGTCCCCTTCGCTGCTCCGTAGTGACGAGATTGTTGTGATGTTGCAGAAATCCGGGCTTGGAATTGAAGACGAACATGCGGCTCGGTTCCCAGGACCTTTGGTGCAGCTGCTGAGGGCGGGGGCGAGTACACGCGGTTTAGTCATTGCTGGAGTTCATCGCACGGGTAACGAGGAGCGGTCGATTAGGGATTGTAGCTCTTTTGGACTCGATTTGGGAGCTGCATGCTCCCCTTTCACTCTGTGTGGTCCGGGACTAGGGGTTTGAGAAAACGGGTTGGGGTCACGTATTAACCTGCAGAGCGGACTGCTGGTACCAGAGTGAGGCCCGAAGTGCCTTGCGGCGTTGGGGAGACCAAGTCAGGTAGGCAGGAGACGGGGCGGTAGGATCTCTCTCTCTCTGGGGAGCTCTGTTTCTGTTCCCCGCTTTCTGCTCCAAGAGCCGCTCCTAAATAATTTCTGCTCAGCTATGTCGCCAGTTTCAGCTGCAGCCCAGGTTCCTACGTTGGTCTCCCTGTTTGACCTCAACGCGGATGCTCCGGTCCTTCAGGGCCTGAACTTGGTGAGCCACCCTTCTGGGGAGGCTCTGGCCCAAGCTCTGCGGACTTCCTGTCCAGGTATCTGGGAAGGTTTGGGGAGGATCCATGAGGTACGTGACACGCTCTTTAGAGCTTATTGCTCCTCCAGGGAGCACGTTCTTATTGATATTCCCCAGTTTAAGAGCCCTTGTTGACGTCTTTCTATGGATAAAATTTATCTTAGATTCACTCAATCTCTGGGTTGTTTCCAACACAGACGCCTGGATTGTCTCCAAACCAACCTCTTGCCATTGTTTGTATCAGGTCACGTTTACAAGCACTGCCTGCAAAATCACTTCAGAATTCCTAGAGTTCAAATTTAACTGGATCCCAATTAAATTACTCGTTCTTGTTGAATATAGAACAAAAATTTTTTAAATGTTTATTTTTGAGAGAGAGAGTGAATGGGGGAAGGGCAGAGAGATTGGGAGACAAAGACCCCCAAGCAGAGGTGGGGCTGGAAGCATAGAGCCCAAGGCAGGGCTGGAACTCACCAACCATGAGATCATGACCTGAGCCAAAATCAGGAGTCAAATTTTAACTGACTGAGCCACCCAGGCGCCCCAATGTAAAACTTTTTTTTTTTTTTTTTTTTTACAACATTAGTTTGTCTTTGGCTTTTTTTCTTGAGCATGTTTTTTAAAAACCGGACTCTAATTGGAAACGTTAATCTATTTAAAGGGCATCTGAGAAGTGGTTTTTGCAAACATGATTTTGTTGCCAAAAATTATTTTCTACAGGATTCCTCTAGGTAATGCCTTTAGTTAATTTAGTGTTTGATATATATTCACCTTACATACATTTTTTCAGAAACTTATTGTATAAGGTGATTACTGTGCCATTTATTTCATTATTACTAGATTATAAATTCTTTGGAGGAAAAGATGTCATCCTTTTCTTTTGTATCCCCCTTTGTATATTAGACAGTGAATGTGATTCCAGGTGCAGATTTGGGCTCCCTTTCCACCTCTAATTACCCTCCCCTTATTTAGGTTCAGGGGAGAGCGCAAGCCCAGAAAGAAAACTCCAGGGTCTGCTTGATATTTCAGAAAAGTTATTTTGTTCAACTTGTGACCAGACCTTCCACAACCACCAGGAACAGGTAAGGCCAGGTGCGGAGGTAAATGGTGGAAGCAAAAGTATAATGGTGGGTGAGGAGAGGTAGACGTATGATTTATCTTTAATAAAGGTTCACGTTTTGAGTAAGGCTGTTGGTGTTATCCAACACACTTCCTGGAGTTCTGTTACTGGTGATGGGTACCATAAAGGGCCAGAGGGGGGCATATTTCCACATTCAGCCTCCCCCTTTGCTTCCTACCAGAGGGAACATTATAAGCTTGACTGGCATCGGTTTAACCTAAAGCAACGTCTCAAGGACAAGCCTCTCCTGTCTGCCCTGGACTTTGAAAAGCAGAGTTCCACAGGTGATGGCTGGTAGACCTGTGTTGAGTAGGACGTGGGGGTGGAGGAAGGCTCTAGTTTAGGAGCCTGTGGAAAGGTCAAAGATGGAACGCCAAACTTGTGCACCTCATGTTTTCAGGAGATCTTTCCAGCATCTCAGGATCAGAAGACTCAGACTCAGCCAGTGAAGAGGGCTTGCAGATTCTGGATGAGGAGAGGGCAGAGTATGAGAAGCCCAGCAGAGCCCAAGGCTTCCGCCCCCATCGGGTTCTTTTCCAGAATGCCCGGGGCCAGTTCCTTGATGCCTACCGCTGTGTCCTGGGCCCTCGCCAGGCAAGTGGCAGCGCAGGTTGTGTGGTCAACTGCAGCCTTTTGGACACTCAGCCTAGATTTCCCCTGAACCCAGTCCATTTCTTACTTCTTTCTCTTTCTTCCTGTTGCATGTGGGGTCACAATTGACAGCACAGTCTTGGATTGAATTGGCCTGAATCTGGGGTCGGGTGTAATGGAGTTAAGTTTGGAAACAGACCAATCTAGGCTTGAATTGTCATTCTGCCACTTGATCTTGACTACCTCTACAAGCTTCAAATTTCCTGACTTGTAAAATGGAAACAAGCCTCAGGATGGTTATATGAAATGAGATAGTGCAGGTGAAACACTTAGCCCTGGCACTTAGTTTCTTACTCTCAGTGAATGCAACAGATAGGTTTGTGCTGTCCCTGTCATCCAGGTGTCCCCAGAAGAACCAGAACTGCTGCTACAGAACCTGCAAAACGGAGGTCCCAGATGCTGTGTGGTGCTCATGGCTGCGGCTGGGCACTTTGCTGGTGCCATTTTTCAAGGGTGAGAGGGTGCTGTGTGGGTGTAAGGATGGAATGGACCCGATTAGCCTGGGAGTACGGGCTAGTTTCCAGTACTGAGTCCGTGTTGTCTACAGAAGAGACGTGGTGACACACAAGACCTTTCACCGCTACACGGTGCGGGCCAAGCGGGGCACGGCCCAGGGAGTTCGGGATGCCCGGGGTGCGGCTTCTCGTTCTGCCGGAGCCAACCTGAGGCGCTATAATGAAGCCACGTTATATAAGGTGAGTTAGGCGTCCCAGATCTGGTGGTCTGCTAATCTACTGTTTACCCCTCTCAACTTGGCAGATACTCCAGTGGGGGTGGGACTCCCGTGTCCTCCCAGTCTTCGTTATTTCTGAGTAGGCGAAGGTAGACTAGGGATGGATCCCCAAGAACCTCAGCCTTCTCATTCTTCCTTCCCCTATGTTACCTTCTATTTCCCATCCCTTACACGTCATCTGTGGGCCATTTTTTGGTTGGAGATTTGAAAACAGCAAGTGAAGATACACTGGCCTGACTTACTCTTTTTTCTAGGATGTTCGTGACCTGCTGGCAGGGCCGGGCTGGGCTAAAGCACTGGGGGAGGCTGGGACAATACTGCTACGTGCCCCCCGCTCTGGCCGGTCCTTGTTCTTCGGAGGCCCTGGCGCACCCCTGCAACGGGGGGATCCCCGGCTTTGGGATATCCCCCTCGCTACCCGCAGACCCACCTTCCGGGAGCTACAGCGTGTGCTCCATAAGCTGACCACTTTGCATGTCCACGGTGAGCCTTTTTTCTAGATCCCCAGACTCCCTAGATCTTCCTGTACTTTCCAGCCCAAGCTTTGGTTCTTATTTGTACATCCAGACAGCATCTTCATTGAGAGAAACCTGGAATGGCTTCTCCTCAACTAAACTTGAGTAACATCTTTTGTTTTATGGCAGAAGAAGACCCCCGGGAGACAGTCAGGTTGGACTCACCTCGGACACACTGGAAGACCATGAGAGAGAAGAAGGCTATCGAGGCAGAAAGAAAGGTCTCCAGTGATGAAAATGCACTTGGGCAGAACGAGGAGTCTCCCAAACAGGGTTTGAGCACCATCTGGCAACTGTCCAATCTCTATCTGGGTGTCTATCCTGGAAATGCAGTCAGATCTCCTACTGTCACTTCCTTCTTCTTTTTTTTTTTTTTTAAGTAGGCTCCGTGCCCAGTACAGAGCCCGATGCAGGGCTTGAACTCACCACCCTGAGATCAAGACCTGAGCTGATATCAAGAGTCGGATGCTTAACCGACTGAGCCACCCAGGCGCCCCACTTCCTTCTTTATAGATGAGCCCTTACACAACACACACACACCGTTATACACACACATAAGTCTGTTATGATAAGGGGTATGTGGTAGCAGTTACAGAGACGTGTTTTGTGACCTTTCCAAATTTCCTGTTCTCTTTTGTTCATGGATGTATCCTCAGTACTTAGAAAACACGAAATAGTACATGAAATAGATGCTTGTGTTGCATAAACCTTACATAATTGACCTGTCTTACCGGATGGTGTGGTTTGGAGCTAAGGCCTGCTTTCCCGGCTGCAGACTCTTAGTCTGTGTGGCTGTCACTGCTCCCATGCTCTACTCTGTTATGTACCATCCTAAGGCTGCTCAAGGGGAGAGTCTAAGGACACTTGTTCCTGCATAGCTCCTGCTGGGTCTGTCCTTGTCTGAGCTGAGAGTTCCATTTCTGCATGTGATACTAACGGACTCAGCTTTTGATGTGCTACTTGGTCTTGGCTGACAAACTACAAATACTTAATTTAATTTCAAGATCATCTGAATTACCTTTTTATGTACACTTATAGCATCTGGGCCAGCCCACATACTGCCACCCTCTGTATATCTCTTTGGACGGACCTAACATGTCCTATTTGTCCCCAGGTTCAGGGTCGGAGGGAGAGGACAGCTTCCAGGTGGAGTTGGAGCTAGTAGAGTTGGCAGTGGGGACCCTGGATCTTCGGGAGTTTGAGGTATTGCCAAAGCGGAGGAGGAGGAAAAGGAATAAGAAGGAGAGAAGCCGAGACCTGGAGGCTCTTCCCCAGCAAACTCAAGGAGATGAGGCCTTCTCACAGTCCACCCAGGGACGGGCAGCCCCTGTGGGGCCTTCTCTGGATGAGGCCAAGACCCCCGATCAGTCAGAGCTCTGGGACATGCTTCTAGCTGCTTGCCGAGCCGGAGACGTTGGGATGTTGAAACTCCAGCTAGCTGCCGGCCCCATAGACCCTGGAGTTCTGTCTCTGCTCAGTGCCCCCTTGGGCTCCAGCGGCTTCACGCTCCTGCATGCGGCAGCTGCAGCTGGGAGAGGCTCAGTGGTTCGCCTGCTGCTGGAGGCGGGTGCTGACCCTACTGTGCAGTAAGTAAGGGTCCCCAAGCCGAGCCCTTTAGGGTATAGAGAGGATCATCTGGAGGCTAATGGTGGCACTGGCTACTTCACAGTATCCCCTTCATCTGTCTGGGTGAGGTTGGGAGATGTAGGAAGCGAGCTGAACCCATTTTTTTTGTGGGGGCGGTTTGCACCTAGGGACTCGAGGGCCCGGCCGCCATATACAGTCGCAGCTGACAAGTCAACACGTAATGAGTTCCGAAGGTTCATGGAGAAGAATCCAGATGCTTATGATTACAGCAAGGCTCAGGTGAGCTGGAAAAGAAGCAGCAGCAGAGTAGGAAGCCATCACAGACTCTGGCTAGATCTTTTCCACTTTCTTCTAGTTTCCCCAAAGATAGCGTGTGTGGGTCTTACCTTACCCCTCCCTGGAAATTCTCCAGGTGCCAGGGCCCCTGACGCCAGAAATGGAGGCACAGCAGGCTCTGCGGAAAAGGGAGCAGAAGGCTGCCCGGCGGCAACGGGAAAAACAGCAGCTGCAGCAGCGGGAGCAGGAGGCGCGGGAGCAAGAAGAGCGGCGGCGCTTTGCCGCCCTCAGCGATCGGGAGAAGGTGAGGCCGGTGGTTCTCTCTTCCACAGCTGAGACCTCCTGAGAGGTCTGACCCCTTCCCAGTGTGCCGCTGTCACTTCTGGAGCATCCCATCCACCACTGGGGCCTTGTCCTTAACCAGACTTCTCTTCCCCGCAGAGAGCCCTGGCTGCAGAGCGCAGGCTGGCTGCCCAGCTGGGAGCCCCCACCCCTCAGGCCCCAGGCTCTGCAGCCGTCAGTGCTCAGTAAGTGCTCAGCCTGCAGGGGCAGGCGTGATGGGTGGGCTGTGTTGGGGCACGCAGAATGAGTGCTTGCAGAGAACTCGGGCTGTTGAGGGGACTTGAGATGTTCTGGGAACCCTCTGGAGCCAAACCAGAAATGGCAGGAGGGAATGGGGAGAGCTTGGATCGGAAAGTTTCTGGGGTACCTGTTGAGCCCTTTGTGTTCCTCTTGTCCAGACGCTGCTGGAGTTGTGGGACATCCCTCCAAGGCCTCATTCCCTTTCACTATCTCGACTTCTCTTTCTGCTCCACACGCTGCCTCCGGGATCATCGCTGCCAGGCTGGAAAGCCCTCTTCCTGATCTCTTAGGGCTGCGCCTGGGGCTGACTCTGGGCCTTGAGAGGGTGCATTCATGCTAGCCTTAGGCTTCTTCTTTCCCATGAAACCAGAGTGTTTGGAATAATAGGGAGGACACTCAGGAACCAGGGCAAAGACAGGGCCACAGAGGTGTGCGGAGCTGGTACCGTCTCTGGAACTTTAATCATAATAAAGTTTGGCCAGGAAACTGCACTCGTACTCGCATTCGGGCCTTGTGACCTTTGGTTCCACGTGGTCACCAGGGCCAGCACCAAGGGATCCTACCCACTCCGTGTCCCAGGCCCAAGGGTTACCTTTCTTTCAGTGCCCACTTAACTCCATTGGTTCAGAGGGACTTTGTGTATCAGCTGAGAGCGAATAGATGTATGTCTTATGCAAGGTGCTATTGAGGATAGGCCTATCCAGAAACTGGATTTGGGGCTCAGGAGGCACGTTTTCTAGCTCTAGCAATGTGATTTTGTTGAGGGCTCCCCTAGAAAACAGCAGGGGTCTTGGCACATAGAGGGTCTGTTGTGGCCCCTGCCTTGTCCAGTACCGGCCCAAGTTAAACCCATTGATCCAGACTTGGCCCTGGCAAAGAGAGAAGAAAATAAAGGGTCAGCTATCAAGGGCGTAGCATCATGCCCTTTGGGGTTTCTAATCAGAGGAATTTCTGCTGCCCCTTCTTCCATGATTTTCCTCTCATCACCTTGACCCCAACCCCACTGTCAGCAGTACCTTGGTCCATCCAGGTAGAAAGAGGAAAGTGTCCCCGCCTTCTCCTAAAATTGAAAATGTTGTGGAGTAGAAGGTGGGGCCAGAGGGAGCTTGCGGGTGTGAACTTCTCAGCAACGGGAGGGGAAACCACCACTTTACAAGCTTATCAACTTTCAGAGGGAACATCAGCCACTGGGTAAGGGCTGTTTGTCCCAGAACTGGTGGCTCTAATAGGCCCTGTGAAGAAGACAAATGAAAATTCATCATTCGTTAAGCTCTTAAGGCCAAACTGTCCCTAATCAAGCCCTGGGATATAACTGTTGGCCATGTCTAGAGCCCCACAAGTGACTACTTTGCTGCCTAACTCCTAAGCACATGGCTCTTGTCTATCTTTCATCAGGCCCCTATCTTTCCAAGGGACTTTGGTCAGTAAGAGTATGGAGGAGAAGGGGGTGGGCAAAGCTAGCTCACCTTGAAGTCACTGCTGTTGGACCCAAAACTGAGCCTCCCCATGTTCTCCAGCAGGATGTCCAGTTTGGCCCCCATTTTCCCTATCAAAAATAGTTGGTGTTTCATGTTTCGTTCCAAGACACCCTGAAACACCTGTGGATAAAAAGACCTGTGAGCGGAAGGGCTCCACATCCAGCTCGTGGCCATGACACAGGAAGCTACGTTAGCACCTGTATCTGGGGAGCAAAGAGAATGTGGCCTGTCAGTTACCCATCCATTCTGGAACCTTAGCCTCAGCCAAATTCTTCCTCATCCCAGCTTATCCCTGGGCCCCCTGCAAATGTGGGCAGACAATGGGAAAAGGTAGATAAGGGGACCTTAAGGCTAAAGGTGCTGGGAAGGAGAGAGGAGATGGGCTCACAAGTTTCTTACCCCATCTACCATCACATAGGCACGGTCATGGACTCCATTGTTAGGCACCCACAATTGTGTTGGCTCAGAAACAGTATGGGTCAGATAGGTCCGGTACAACATAAAGCCCTGGTCCTGGGTGTGGAAGAGTTAAGCACTTAAGATGAACTGAGAGGTAAGAGAGGACACTGTGGGGAAGATGTGCAGCTCAGAGAACCTTTGGCTACAGCTGTTGAGGAAGGTTGCCATTCCTACTGGATGTGGGATTATGCCTTACCTGTTTGACAGCCTCAAAGGTCATTGGCAAGATGGAACGGATGGGCCCGTGGGGACACAGGATGTCCAGGAAAGACAGCAGATGCCCATCCTATTAGAAAAAGGGAAAGGTATTAGAACAAAGGGGAAGTTTCAGAATAGAGGGCAGGATAGGCTAGGCCATTTATAGAGAATAAAGAGGGAGGATCAGAGAAAAGATGGGGAAGAGCTTACCAGGTGCAGGGTCAAAGGTCCGAGCATCATCTTAGGGCTGGGGGGAGGTAAAGGTCCCAAGGGAATTTCCTGGAACTGAGCCCAAATTCTCTCAGGAGCCATAGGAAAACCACACAACCCCTATTCCAAAACCCCGCACAGGGATCTTAACCTGGGGTCCAGGGAAGGGCTTCATGGGGTCATGAAGATCCTGTAATTTTGCACACACTTGTGTGTATCTTCCCAAATAGTTCCCATTTGGGTGGGTGGGAAATGCTTCTGTGAGGCTATGTGGCCCAGACAACAACCAGTGATTTATGGGATCCCATTACAAACAATTTAAGTACTCCCTTTCCCCAAATTAATAAAAGCCTTTGGCACTCAATGAAGTGGTAGGGCACCTTGCTGATGACATTTCGAAGAGCAAAAAGCTTAGGTGTAGGGTCCCCAGCTTCCGATATTGGTGCATCATAGTCATAGCTGGTAGTAATTGGAAGAAAGCGTCCCTTCTCATCAGCACCTGGGGTCAAATCAATTTCATTAATTCAGTATCTCTCAAATAATAGGCACTAAGCAACAAAATTCATGCCGAGAAGTTTGCCATCAGAGGGGACAGGGGTGGCCATATCCAGCTTCTAGACCTCATAATCTAATTCCTTGATACGTCCCTGCTTCTACCCCAGGGACCATCTGGACTCACCATTCCAGTATCCGAAGTTGGTACCTCCATGGAACATGTACCTGAAGAGGGGGGGAAGGTGGGGGAAAGGCAAAAGCTGACCCACTGAATCTTCATTTTCATCCCCAATACCCAGTTACAGCTTCATGTTGGCCCCCGTGTCTCCAGTTACATGTTCACGCTGGCTCCCAACTTCAGCATGGCCTCTAGACCTTTGGTTACAGCTGAAATGGATCGTGTGGAGTGATTCTGGCCCCAGTAATCCAGCCAGCCAGTGTAGTATTCAGAGTTCACCTAGAAGGTGAAGTGGAAGATACCATAAATGAAATGGGAAACTGAGCTTGACCCATTCCAAACCCTGACTCTTGTTTTGACTGTCATCCCCTCCAGCTCCTCACCAATGGCCCATGGGGTTCATATTTCCGAAGCAGGGCAAAGATTTCGGTCATGTTGTCAGCTGCAGAGAGGAGGCAAAAGGTGAACGATAAACATAGAAGAGGTGCCCCTTCCCCAGACTCCACTCCTAACCCTTGCTCAGGAGACCTGGGCCAAAATCTACAGTGGTATAGAGTCCCTGGAGGGAGCCACATTTGAGTCCTTCAGGCCCATCTGTGGTGAAGAGCAAGATCCTGTCTCCTAATAGCGCACGGAAGAGCCCAGCCAAGTGTCTCATGTAGGTGAAGTCACAGGCTTTGTAGCTACCATATTCGTTCTCCACCTGCCAAGGAAAAGGAAAAGTGGAGCTTGGCCATGTGGTGGGGGTTAGGACCCCTGGCTCCTCCTTCCCCTTACCCAGTCAATTTGTACCCAGTCACTTGTACCTGAATGCTAATGATGTTGCCCCCATTGTGGTAGAGCCATGGATATAACTTGGGCAGCAAGACCTTGAACCAGGAGTCCACTGCAGCAAGAAAGTCTAAAGGAAGGAGCAGTGCTCTGCTCATTAGGACACCACCGCCTCCATAGCCCCCACCCTTAGTATCTATGCCAGCAACTTCAGTGATGCCTGAGCCCTGCGCTGCAGTTGGCATCCCACTTGTCTGCAAATAAATCTGAGAAGCAGTGAGTCTGAAACCCTCTTATGTACTTGTATGGCAAGGACATCTGGGCATAGGAACCCCTGAAGCAGTGTTTCTTGTAAATTTAGTTTTTAAACGTAAGAAAAATGTTAAATGCATCATATGGAGCTATTATTATGTAATCAGTGTATACTTGCGAGGGCTGTGAAGTAGCATGGGAATTCACAGAAATGCAGACTCTCTGACCTGCACCCTAATGTAACTGACGATCCACGTGATTTGAGTCATTAATTGAAATATCGCTGTATTAGGTATCACGCCTTAGGTATCATCCTCAGCTCCTGTTTGTGATTTTTGTTGATTCACCCTCAGGGTCTTCACTTCACTTCCCTCTGCCGGACACTTTCTCCCCACCGTCCTTTATCCAGCCAACTCCAATGCAAGCTTAAGATCTTAACTTATTTCGCTTCCTCAGGAAAACCTCGGCTATCCCAGATGAGCGCAGATGTCTGTTACACACTCTCACATCACCTCGTACTTCTTTTTCAAGCATGTAACAAATTATAATTAAGCATTTACTTCTATAATTGTTTCCCGACCATCTCTCTCCCCCACCGTGAGCAGGAACCTAGTCTGTCAGGTTCATTTGCTGCATCCTATCGCTAGGGACAATGCCTAGCAGACAGCAGACTCTCAAAGGTGGAGTCAACAAAAGATGTGTTGGAGGATATTTTTGCATTAAGACACTGAACCCCTTTACATTTTGTTTCCTGTATAAAGGGTGCCCAGGTTTGACCGCCTCCTTTAATCCAAGCGCATATTAAATCTCATCCAACAAGTATTTACGGGTGCTTACTATACACCAAACAATGCTCTAGGTGTTAGGGATACAGAGGACAACAAAATAGACCAAAATCTCTGCCCTTGTCGAATTTCCTTTCCAGTGAGGAAGGCAGACAATAAATAAATAGCTAAAATGTATCGTGTGTTAATGCCAACAACAAAAAAATATATATGGAAGAAGGATATATATGGAAGAAGGAAGAAAAATATATATGGAAGAAGGGGAGCTTAAATTTTAGAGCGTAGCCCAGGGAAGGCATCACGGAGAAGGTGATTCTGCAGGAAGACTGAGGGAGCACCGAGTGCAAAGGCCTCAAGGCAGGAATGTGCCTGGTGAGTCTGAAAAACAGCCAGTGAAGCCAGTGTGAACAATGAGGGAAAGAGTAGATGTCAGGTAGGTGACTGGGCCAATTAGGTAGGACCTAATAGGCCATTTTAAGGAGTCCATGGTTCATATTCTGAATGAGATGAGAACCTATTAGAGAGATTTAAGTAGAGAAATGACATGATCTGAGATATATGTTTAAACTTCTATTTGCATTGAGAACAGACTATAAGGGGTGAGGGCAAAGAAGGGGAAGCAATAAGGAACCTATTCAAGTAGTCCAGGTGGGAGAGGCAGCTTGGACCAGTGGGGGTGATGAAAAGTAGTTGAAGTCAGTATATTCAATATATTTGCAGGACTTTCTGATAGGTTGAATATGAGAAAAAGGTGTAACAAATACCATAGTGTTTAGCCTGGTCAGTTGGAAAATGGAGTTGCTATGAACTGAGGCGAGATGGTAGGAACAGCTCGTTGGAGAGGCCATACCAGAAGCTTAATTGTATCATTATGCCTTGGATCTCCAAACCTGCAACCAGATATATGTTTTCAGAGGCCAAGGGAGAGTCCTGGAACTGGAGATACATATTTCAGAGTCATTAACTATTAGATGGGATCAAAAGCCATGAGAATGGATGAGATTGTCTAAGGAAACACATAGAAAAGAGAAGCATCCCAGGACTGAACCCTGAAACACCCCAGCATTTAGAGGAAACAGAAAGGGAGAAGAACCAGCAAGAGACTAAGAAGGAAGGGTCAGCAAGGCTGGGATGTGGGGGAAAGGGGGGGGGGGGACCAGATAAAGGTGGTATTTTGGAAGCTGAAAGAAGAATGCATTTCAAAGAACGGAGGCCTAGAGAGGGACCGTGGATTCAGCAGTGAAGAGGTTGCTAGCTTTCTTGAGAACAATGGACATTGCATGTTGGTGTCCCATCACTACTTTGCCATTTCAGATGCATTTCATAGTCAGCTGAAGTCAGAGGAATTGCTAGAAGGGGCGCAAAGCTCTTCAGCACCCTATGAAGTGAAGTGCCTGGAAGGTCCCCAGCAGATACGAAGCAATTTTACCAGAGTGATCCTTTTTTTTTTTTTAATGTTTATTTTTGAGAGAGAGAGAGAGGGAGAGAGGGAGAGCATGAGCAGGGAAGGGGCAGAGAGAGAGGGAGACACAGAACCTGAAGAAGGCTCCAGGCTCTGAGCTGTTAGCACAGAGCCCGACACGGGGCTCAAACTCATGAACTCTGAGCCGAAGTCAGAAGCTTAACCAACTGAACCACTCGTGCTCCCAGAGTGATCTTTTTAAAAGATATAAATCAGATAAAATCACTCCCTTGCTCTGATGATGGAATTCCTATTTACACCTGAAGTAAAATCCAAACTCCTTGAAATAGTGGGCATTTCAGAGTTGATCATGAGTTCTTATCTTGTCTCTCCCTATGTTCTTTCCCCAGGCAATGGCCCAGTATCTGTGGATCTAAGTGCCATCTTTAGACTGGTGAATCCTAAATTTATCTCTAGCTCAGACCTCCCCGTGAGCTCCACACTCACGCAGCCCGTGGCTTAACATCCTCACTTGAGTGTGATATGATAAAAATTTAACATGATCAGAAGAACTGCTTTTCCTCCAAAAAGGTGGTCCTTTGCCACCCCTAGTCTCTTCCACCTTTCCTATGTCAGTAATGGCACCGCCATCTTGACTAGCCAGAAAGCTGGATTCCTTTCTTTCTGGACCCTACCCCCTGCCCCTACTCTTCCCCTTCCCAACAAAATCTATCAATCAGTCCTGGTGATTTTGATCCCCAACTTGTATCTCAATTCTGCCCTCTTCCCATCTCCGCCACCGTCACCTGAGTCCAGGAGCCAACACCTGCCTCCTCAACTACAGCCAGAGTCTCCCAATTAGTTTTTCCACCTCTATCCTTGCTCCCCTCCCTCCATTCTCCACACTCAGGCTCAAGTAATCTGAAAACAAATCAGTATGTCTCTTTAAGAAGCTCTTTCAATGGTTTATGTCTCGTTAAGCTCTTTCAGTGGCTTTCTACTCTGCTTAGGATAAAATGCAAACCCCTTACAATGGCCTACAAGGTCCTGTATTAACATTCCCTATCTATCTCCAATTTCACAGCACATTCCTCTCTCCCTATGCCCCAGCCAAGCTGGCCTCAACCATGCCACGTTCTTTCCCATCTCTGTGCATTTGAATATACTGTTTCTTCTACCTGGTCATTCTCACCTCACTCTTTATATGACCAGAGCTTTCCCTTCCCTGGAGTCAAGTGAAATGTCATCATTTCAGAAGAGCCTTCAGAACTTCAGACTTCCCTACCAAAAACAGGTGTTCCCGGTTTTTAATTTTTTTTAATGTTTACTTTTGAGAGAGAGAGAAAGAGCATGAGCAGGGGAGGGGCAGAGAGAGAGAGACACAAAATCTGAAGCAGGTTCCAGGCTCTGAACTGTCAGCACAGAGCCTGACACTGGGCTTGAACTCACAAACTGTGAGATCATGACCTGAGCCGAAGTCGAAGTTTAACCGACTGAGCCCCCCAGGTGCCCCAACAGGCCTTCTCTGTTATTCACGATCGCGATTCCTTGTCTGTTTTCTTGTGTAGTATTTATACAGCTTGCAATAATCTTACAGGTTTTGGTTTTTTAACAATCTGTTTCTTTCACCATAAGCTCCATTGCACAGGGACTGGGTCTGTCTGGTTCCCCAGTTTCTAGCATCTTGTTGGGCATGAAGGAAACACTCAAATATCTGCATGAATGATCTCCAGTTTGGGGATGGTCTCTTCTGTTTTGGGCACCCAACGACCCGTTTTGTTGCTGTTGTTTGCTTTTTTTTGTGCTAAAAATCTTGTCTCAACTCACCTGGATCTGAGGTTCTCAGTTGGATTTCAGGCTTTTGAAGCAACCAGGCTGGGAGACCCCCCTGAGACAAACATAAAGACAACAGGTTTTGTTGTTTGGGAGTGAAGTAGCGGAGGTAAGAAGGGAGGATGTTGTGTATAGCGCTGCAGTGTGGGCAGATGGGAGGAGTCCAAGAAGAGCACGAGTGGCCCTTCTCCTAACTCACCATCTCCCACTCTGCACAGATGTAAGGTCCTGGTCTGAGTATGACCAACAGGTCTGCTATAGATGCCTCATTCAGAAATGCAGTGAGGTCCCGGCTGCCATTAAAGTTATAGACCCCAGGCTCTGGCTCATGGTAGTTCCAGGGCACATAACTGAGAAAGAAAGAGGTTAACAGGGCCCGAGGCAGGGCGGTGCTGGAGAGTCCTAAGGGATCAGGCCTTGCAGGGAATCTCCAGGAAGCGGTTGGTAGGAGGTCCTGGCCCACCCTTTCCCACCCTAGGCCTGGAAGCCCTGGAGCTCTCATACCCAGCCAGTCTATCTGTCCCAACACCCTTCTTAAGTGGGTGGTAGGAGCCACCCTCCATGGCTCTCCTGAGCACTTCTTACAACTGTACAGCGTTGAGGCCACTCATTCGCATCTTCAAGAGCCGGTCTGCCCAAAGCACCCGTGGTACCCGAAAGTAGTGCAGGCTGCCGGACACGAAGCGGAATGGGGCCCCATCCAGGAGGAATCTGTCATTTTCCCGATCCACTATGAACGACCGAGTGTCTGCCTGCAAAGGGAGAGATTATGCTCAGCAGAGGTCGAGTTGGCAGGGGGATCGGTGTCTGCATTGGAGATGGAACTAGCCCTGACCATTGTTGCGTTACTTTTCACTTTCTTTCTCTCCTGGGCTAGATCTGATCCCGTTTCACCGCACCCAGCCTGCTGATTCAATCCTGTCATTTTACCTGGGGCAGCAGCAGCGTCAGAAGTGGCAACAGCAGGGAAGGAAGGCAGGGCGGCTTCTTGGGAGCCATGGCGCTAACACGGCTCCTTTAGTCAGAGAGGGCGGTCCGACTGTCACGTGGCGGATTCCTGGGAGGGAACCTCAGCGAGCAAGGGGGCGGAGACCACCTCTAGTTGCCAGGCGATCAGCCTGGCCTTGTCCACCCGCTACTCTACTAGTTTGTAAAATCCTCTACATCTTGAATCAGCTTCATCAGCGTCACCTGGGAGCTTGTTAGAAATGCAGAGTCTCAGGTCCTACCTCAGACCTACAGAATCAGAATTTGTACTTTAACAAGATTCCCAGGCGATTCTAAAGACATCCAAGATTGAGAAGCACTGTTCTACTAAACTGAGCTCCCTGAGGGTGAAGAGTACCTTGTCCACCTTGAATCCTCAGCTTCTAGTACAAGGCCCGGCACATAGCAGGTTAAATCTAGATGAATGAATGTCAGAACCGGGGGGCAAAAACAGGTTCAGAACCAAGAGAAATCAGATCTTCCCAGTGGTGTGAAAGTGGGGAACAGATTATAAGAGGGATCTTTTTTCCTGGTGGCCCTGTTTCAGTAAGAGACCATCTCGGCCATCCCGTCTTCTTTGGATGTGCACTGCTCTCCAATTTATCCCTGCCCGCCTGTGCGAGAGATGCCAAGGACAACTTGGGGCCAAGACTTGGGGATTTGTGAATTTCCATGACTCCTGCCTTCACAGTCCCAAGCCTGGGATGTAAGGACCAGGATAAAATAAATAAAATGATAATAAAAATAATAGTAATTTCTGTTTACTGACACTAAGGGCTGTGTGTCAGATATTGTGCTCAGCACTTTACATCTCATTTAATCTTCAAAAAACTCCGCGCAGTAGATAATTCTCATTTCCATTTTACAGATGAAGAAATTGAGAGAAAATTTAAATAGCCTGTTTAAGGTCACATAACTAGTTTAGCTGAGATGGGATTTGAACTAGGCATTCTGGCCCCACAGTACGTGCACTTAACTTTGGGTACTATTATACCTTGTTACCATTTAGGGAAACCGAGGCTCTGAGAGGTTAAGTAAGTCGTCCGAGGACACACAGCTAGTAACTAAACTGTTAAGACAAGATTTAGAACCTAGTCTGGTTCAAAAGCCTAAGCTCTTAACCACTGAAATTAGAGTGGTGGGATACAGGCCAGAGCCCCAAGGTTGTACTGATCAGAGACGTAGAGGTCCAGGCCGCCAGCACCCACCCCAGAACCGCCCCTCTCGGCTGGACTGTAGTCAGCCTCCTACCTCCGGCATTGGGAGATGGAAGTCCTGGGGGCCTCGGGCCGAGCCCGGCTTTGCTCCCCTTTGGCGTAAGTGCCTGCGTCTTGACCACTACTGAAGGCCAGGTGTGGAACCTTCACCCGGGTCCTGGGACCCGTCCTACCCCAGGCTTAGCCCGCCCCCGGCCTCTCTGCTTCTGGCCCCCACATCATCCATACGCCCAGCGGTTGCTAGGCTACCGCGGGCCGTTACGCCGGCGCGGAATGATGACGTACTCACTTCTTCCGGTCTCCCGCGTCTCTCTCCAGCCCGAGCCAGGTCAGTGGGGATCCGGGGCTGACTCTCCCCGGGCTCTGCGCGGCGAGGCCGGGGGTGGGCCCTTCTGGAGGTGGGCTGGGGCCTCGCACCCCCCGGAACTACCCTCTGCCCTGCCGTGGCGGCCCGATGGCCGTGGGAGCGGGGGCCTCTCCAAGGTGGGCTGGGGTTGGAAGAAGCGGCCTGGTAGTCGCTCTGTGGCCGGAGGCTTTAAGGCACCTGACTCCAACCTTCTTGGAGTTGGCGTCGCCAGGGCCCGTTTTCTCTACGTTCAGGGACCTGGGCCCCAGCTCTCCTGGTACTTCAGGGGTCGTCTGGATTGTCCCTGACCCACGACTCTGCCGTTTTTTTCCTTCCAGCATGATCCGCTGGGCCCCCAGCGCATCCCCTGGAAGAGCCCACTCAACCTGGACGAAGCCTTCGGCAGCCTCAGACCGCCCTTGAGGAGGATGACTGAGACACTATGGGCCACGCGCTGTGTGTCTGCTCTCGGGGAACTGTCATCATTGACAATAAGCGCTACCTCTTCATCCAGAAACTGGGGGAGGGGTGAGTGTTTGGCAATCACTTAGCTAGTAGTCCCCAGCGTTATGGCGATTGAAGGACAGCAGTCTGCACAAGATAGGGGCATAGAAGTATCCTCTTAACATATCCTTTAGCTCACCTGTCAGAGCCTAGCGACACGGTAGTCAGAACAGTGGATTCTGGAGCCAGGCCTCCTGGATCCGCCTTGTGTGACCTTGAAAACCCATGGTTTCTTCATCTGCTGAATGGAGATGATTTTTTTTTTTTTTTTTTTTTTTTTTTTGTCACTGATGGAGTTGTAAGAATTAAATGAGATAATGCATATAAAACATCTCACCCAGTGACTGGTTCACAGCACTTGATAAATGTTGAGTGTTACTCATTTAATATTTATGGAGCGTTTGTCATGTGCAGAGCACTGCCTTATGATCACAGCACCTCAGAGGTTACTGTGTTCCTGCTCTTGAGCCCAAAGTGTAAAATCGTCACACTCCTCTTGAAGCCACATCTTGGGAGGGTTTTTGCCAACTGGGAAAGATACCCCCCCCCCCACCTCTTCCCTCCAGGGAATCCCTAGCAGTATGGGAGATGACCGTGGTCCTTCACTGACCCCTTTGGCCCACAGTGGGTTCAGCTATGTGGACCTAGTGGAAGGGTTACATGATGGACACTTCTACGCCCTGAAGCGGATCCTGTGTCACGAGCAGCAGGATCGGGAGGAGGCCCAACGAGAAGCAGACATGCATCGCCTCTTCCATCACCCCAACATCCTTCGCCTTGTGGCTTATTGTCTGAGAGAGCGGGGCACCAAACATGAAGCCTGGCTGCTGCTACCCTTCTTCAAGGTCAGAAAGTCTCCTGGCAATGGAGGGGCTTGCAACAAAGCCATCTACCAAGGGCTGTGTGAGTAGTCAAGCATGTTAGGAAGCAGACGCCATGTCCTGGGTTTGACCACTTCAGATTTGGGGTTTAGAGGAACCCAGGTGGGAATGTGAGGTGTATAGTGCGTGCAGTGAAAGAGTTGATAGGCTGTGACACAGGGAAGGGATCAGGGTCCAGGATCAGAGGCTCAGAAAACATCTCCAACTGTGGGAAAACTTGTGTTGCAGAGGGGTACGCTGTGGAATGAGATAGAAAGGCTGAAGGACAAAGGCAACTTCTTGACTGAAGATCAAATCCTTCAGCTGCTGCTCGGTATCTGCAGAGGCCTTGAGGCCATTCATGCCAGAGGTTATGCCCACAGGTCAGTGGGAGGGCCGTGCGTATTTACGGGGCAGAAAGGAAGAGCCTCACCAAGAGGATCAAGAGGTCTCTGCTCTCCTCCCAAGGAACAATCCCCATGATTCTTTTGCCCTCAGGGATTCCAGCCTCCCTGTCCAGGGATGCTCATGGGCCATTTCTACTTCCCTACAGGGACCTGAAGCCTACCAATATCTTGCTTGGAGATGAGGGGCAACCGGTTTTAATGGACTTGGGCTCCATGAATCAAGCTTGCATCCATGTGGAGGGCTCCCGCCAGGCTCTGGCACTGCAGGTAACAGAGCGTCCGGCTCCTTTGCCCTCCTGTTCCCCATCCGCAACTTCTTCCGGTGTGTGCCCCAATTTGGTCACATGACTATGACCTGTGCCCCACTTTTGAGTTGTGGTGCCACTGTTCCAGGACTGGGCAGCCCAGAGATGCACCATCTCCTACCGGGCCCCGGAGCTCTTCTCTGTGCAGAGCCACTGTGTCATCGATGAGCGGACCGATGTCTGGGTGAGGAACATGTGGGCGGGAGTATGGCGGGGAGAGGAATGCTACTCTGTACCTGCCGTGAAATAGAGAGGCAGGTCTTTGTTTTCGAGTGCATGGGGCCCCAGGAACTGCATGTGTCCCCATCCCCCTCGACTTCCTTCCTGGGAGCTGTCACTGACACCGTACTCAGTTGCTCAGGAAGTGGTATAATCCCGCGCTTTGAACAGAGTGAGTACAGCTAAGTGTCAGGCCTGAAGGCAGTGGCTAAACGAGGGGTACAGAAGCCTCCAGCTACCTGGTGATTTCTCTGGACCCTGGTTTGGTGTCATGTGGCTGAGGTCAGCATAACCTTTTTAGCTTATGCAGTCACATTTCACTACAGAATTAAGAGGAGAGGTATCCTCCCCATTGGTCCCCTGTCAAAGAATAACCAAGTTGTGCTCAGTCCCTAGGCTGTGTGCTATATGCCATGATGTTTGGGGAGGGCCCATATGACATGGTGTTCCAGAAGGGTGACAGTGTGGCCCTTGCCGTGCAGAACCAACTAAGCATCCCGCACAGTCCCAGGTAAGCAATAAAAGGGCCACCAAACATTTCAGACTGCTCCCAAACATTAGTGGAGTTGGAACCTTCGCACAGGGAACGAGGACTGTCTGGTCACCCTGTCCGCCTCCTTCCACAGGCATTCTTCAGCACTGCGGCAGCTCTTGGCCTCCATGATGACTGTAGACCCCCAGCAGCGTCCTCCCATTCATCTCCTTCTCAGTCAGCTGGAGGCACTGCAACCCCCGGCTTTGGGCCAGCACACCACCCAAATCTGAACAAACCAGTGGCCATGTTGAGGTGGCCCCCGGGCCTTGGAAGGAGGATCCCATCCCCTTATTAGAATCTCCACGTGTTCTCTCCAGGACTGCTGTCTTGCAGTTGGGGGCAGGTGGGTGGGGACAGTCAACTCAGTCTCCTGTCTCTGCTTCTGCTCGCTTATCTCAAAGAGCAACAACTGAACAGGGGGACAGACTGAGTTGGGGTGGACAGGGTTGGGGAATGGGGAAAGGGAAACTGATAGAATCGAGACAGGTTCTGAGCAGGACTACTGAGCTTACATCATGGTCTGCCTCCACATCTGGAAGCAAGAGAATGTATAAATAGAAGAATAAAGTGAAAGCAGCTTGGTGTGGATCTTAGTCTCATTGTTCCTGGAGTGAGAAGAGGTGCCAGGGGCCCAAGGTCTGGTTGACGTTTCCAAGGGAACAGACTGGGAAGAGACACTGGTGTAGCGAAGGGTGGTGGGACTTCGTCATTCCATGTGAGGAGGCAGGTATCCTTACCTTACATCTGGCTAGCCAGGAGCGGGCAGTTCTCCTAGCTTGCCTTGGTCAAACACTTAAAGCTGTTCTGGATTGAGCTGGCCTCTGTGCTAAGAACTGGGACCAGGGCTCCCTAGAAGCACACTCAATTCTTTCCTTCATTCCCAGGAGTGGGTAGCTGAGTCAAAGCAGCCCAGCCGGTTTGCCAGGCACGGGCTCCTGGGTGGAGACACCTGAGGAAGCTTTGGGACAACAACATAACAGGTCTCCCAGCCTCAGCCTGGGGGCAAGGGGAGTGGAGGTGGCAGCCTTGTGGCCCACAGTTTCTCCCAGATGGTTCTAGCTCACACATGGTTAATGATTAATGAGGCCACTTGGTGTGGCAGTATCCAGCTGCCACTTCCTGTCTACTCTGCTGAGTAAACAGGGGCCCTGCCTTTGCTAGGCTGAACTGTTCCCTAGGGAAGGGCACTGCGTCCCTGAATCACCAGGGAGGGGAAGGCAAGGGCAGGGCTGGCATCTCCTGCTCCTGAGATTGAAGCTTCTTTTCTCCCTCCCCCCCGCCCCATGCTCACCCCCATGTGCTGACGTCGATGTGGGTCCTGGGGTGCCTATTAGCAATGCTGGAATTTTCTCCAGGGCCCTGGCAGGAGGCTCCCCCCAGCTAGCATAGAGGCTGAGGCCAGAAAGAGAGCACAAACAGAGAAGAGATGACCTGACTTTTAATGGCACAGCCCTAGGCCCCAGCAATGCAGCAAGAGAGACACTCAGCTGTGCAAAGCTGCTCGGAGGTGCAGTGACACAACTCAAGGAGATCGCCCTTGTCCCCTCCCATCCCCCAAGCTTATGACTAGGCTCCGTGCCCAGGAATTGTGGGCCAGCCCGGCCCCGCTCCCAAGCCCTCATCACGCACAGAGGTGCCTGGGCCAAGCTTCCAGAGTCAGTGAATGCAGAAGCAGCAGGAAGAATAGGGTAGCAGTCTAACTCAAATACAGAAACTGCTGGATTTAAACTTCTACTTGGAAAGGAAATGAGAACTCGTATCTTTTCAACAGCTTGTGGCTGGACAGACAGGTCCGGGATTCAGTCCTCCTTTCCTCTCTACTCTCCTGGGCGCCCCTGGGATCTTACATCAAGGTCCCTGAGGTCACGTTTCCTGGGCCTGGCAAGGACCCCTTGGCAGATCTCACCTTCAGCCATGGAAGGGAAAGGGGTCATGGGCAGCAAAGAATGAGGGCGGCAGCAGAAGCAGTGAAGCAGTGGCAGCGGCAGCAGCACAGAGAGGAAGGCAGCAGAAGCTCAAGCACTCACAGAGGGGACAAGAAACCGTGCAAGGAGACTGTTTATTTCGAAAGGATTTTGCAATAAACATAGTGAATGGGCTCCAGGCAGCTGTTCTATTCTTCTCCCTCATCCTCGTCCTCATAGGAGTCGATGCCCACCTCCTCGTAATCCTTCTCCAGGGCAGCCATATCCTCCCGGGCCTCAGAGAACTCCCCCTCCTCCATGCCCTCGCCCACGTACCAGTGCACAAAGGCCCTCTTGGCATACATCAGGTCGAACTTGTGGTCCAGGCGGGCCCAGGCCTCCGCGATGGCGGTCGTGTTGCTCAGCATGCACACGGCACGCTGCACCTTGGCCAGGTCACCCCCGGGCACCACGGTGGGTGGCTGGTAGTTGATACCAACCTTGAAGCCCGTGGGGCACCAGTCCACGAACTGAATGCTGCGCTTGGTCTTGATGGCGGCGATGGCGGCGTTGACGTCCTTGGGCACCACGTCTCCGCGGTACAGCAGGCAGCAGGCCATGTACTTGCCGTGACGGGGATCGCACTTCACCATCTGGTTGGCAGGCTCGAAGCAGGCATTGGTGATCTCTGCCACGGACAGCTGCTCGTGGTAGGCCTTCTCTGCAGAGATGACCGGTGCATAGGTGGCCAGGGGGAAGTGGATGCGAGGGTAGGGCACCAGGTTGGTCTGGAACTCCGTCAGGTCCACGTTGAGGGCCCCGTCGAAGCGCAGGGAAGCCGTGATGGACGAGACGATCTGGCTGATGAGCCGGTTGAGGTTGGTGTAGGTGGGGCGCTCGATGTCCAGGTTGCGGCGGCAGATGTCATAGATGGCCTCGTTGTCCACCATGAAGGCACAGTCCGAGTGCTCCAGGGTGGTGTGGGTGGTCAGGATGGAGTTGTAGGGCTCCACCACGGCCGTGGACACCTGGGGGGCGGGGTAGATGGAGAACTCCAGCTTGGATTTCTTGCCGTAGTCAACCGAGAGCCGCTCCATCAGGAGTGAGGTGAAGCCTGAGCCGGTGCCCCCTCCGAAGCTGTGGAACACCAGGAAGCCCTGAAGTCCTGTGCACTGGTCAGACTGAAAGGCAGGAAAGAGAAACAGCAATGTAGGTGGGTGAGGGGCCTGAGAAACTCTACCTTCTGGCTCCACAAAAGCCTAAAATCTCTCAGGAGTCAGGGCAGAGACCCAGAGTCTGGAACATGCTCTGGAACACATACAATTAGAGACGACCCCCTGAAATGGATCCTGAAAAAAGACGTTCCTGACCATTAGCATTGTCTGAAAGCTCCCTCCCTTCCATCCCAAATTCTCACCAGCTTGCGGATCCGGTCCAGTACGGGGTCAATGATCTCCTTGCCAATGGTATAGTGACCACGGGCATAGTTGTTGGCGGCATCCTCCTTCCCAGTGATGAGCTGCTCTGGGTGGAAGAGCTGCCGGTATGGGCCATTTCGGATCTCATCTGGAAGGGCACAAACACATCGTTAGGTCACAAACCACAAGGCTGTGCTCAGCAGGGACCTCCCTCCCCCAGTGTGGTAGCTGCGGTCAGATGTATGGAAAAGCTCATCCTTCTGTAAGCCTGTGATACCAGCCTGTGAGAGAAACCCACACCCACCACCCAGCCTGGCCTGCAATCAGCCCGCCTTCTTCAGCTTCAAAGATGGCACAAAGAGTTTGCAGGGCCAGGAAAGCCAGGTCTAGATACCATCTCGCCAGAGAGAAGCTTAGAGTCCCTCTCTGCTCCCCTCAATTCCACCCCATCTTCCTCTCACCAATCACAGTGGGCTCCAGATCCACAAACACTGCCCGTGGCACATGCTTTCCAGCACCGGTTTCACAGAAGAAGGTGGTAAAGGAGTCGTCCCCTCCACCGATGGTCTTATCACTGGGCATCTGCCCATCAGGCTGAATCCCATGTTCCAGGCAGTAGAGCTCCCAACAGGCATTGCCCATCTGGACACCTGCTTGCCCCACATGAACTGAGATGCATTCACGCTGAGGTATAAAGAGAGGGAACACAGCATAAGCCCCACATCTACAGCCCTCACCTCATGAGCTTCTCTCCCACCCTATCACCTACCAGCCAGGATGCTTCAGTTGGCCAAAGTGGACGCCTGGGGCTGAGCAGAAGTGGGAAGAGGCTGGCAGCCTGCCCAGGCTGCCCCACATAGGACTTAACAACTGGGGGCACCCAGTAGGGCAAACCAATCCCTTCAGTCTACTTCCCTGTGAGGACCTTGTCAAGTAAGAGCTGTGGCTCCACATGACCCCGCCACACTCAGAAGACCCTCAGGGAGGACAGAGAGGGTAAGTGCACATGAAAAGCAGGCAGATACTGCAATGACTCTGAGCAAGGACAAGCGACTTTCCAGCCATTTTCAGATTTATACTCCCAAAGCTACCTTTCTCAAGAACCTGAGAAAGGACAGGTTTTCCAGGGCCATGAGTTTATAGCTAGAAGCCCCCCAACTTGACTAATTCTTTGAGGATGAGCAGCTAGAATTTCATATAACCCTCTCCCCCTTTCTTTCCTGTGGGCTGCAGAGGTGTCTCAGACCTCGAGTCTGGCATCAACTGACCACACTGACCGTCAGGGTATCCTCTCCAACACCTTTAAATCCCATCTGGCTCTGGAGATCAATCCCAGCTGGCTCCTCTCCCCACCTCCACCCCCACACTCTGGGTGTCTTCACCACCTTCATCCACCGCGCAGCCCTCACGGAAATAGCAGAGGGTGCAGATGGCAGGCGCGGGCAATAAGGGTTGTGGGCACTGGGGCACCGGCTGCCTTAGGCTCATCCCTGCCAGTCTGAAATTAACCCCTAAAGAGCCAAAGTGGTGCGGCGCAGGGCCCGCGCAGCCTCCCTTCCCAACACCGAAATGGCGGGGTGACGGTTTCCAAACACCCAGAAAAGGAAGCGGAACCTGCGGTGAGGCCCCAGAGGTAACCCGCCTTGCCCTGCGCAGGGTGAGCGCCATCCTGCACCCCCGGTCCCGCAATCGCCCCCCTTCTAGATTCTTTCCAGTTACATCCCAGCCGAAAGCGAAGATTGGATTTCGGCCCCCGTTCCCGGACTATAAATACCACCCCCCTACACACACCTCTTTCCCCTCCCCCCAACCTGGCCTGGGCCCGCGCTCTCGCTCAGCGCCAGCTGTCTCTGCCCGTCCGTTCACTGGGCTCGGGCAGGAGAGGGGCCGACTCGCCTCATGAGGCCGAACCCCATTCCTGCCACCCCTCCTTGGCTCAGAAGCGGGGTGCTGAGTCACGGGGGGGGGGGGAGGGCTGTGGGTAGGAGGGATGCACACACAGTCGGAGGAAAAGGGGATGCTGAACCAAGTAATCTGACCCCCTACCACCTTCTTGTGCTAAGCACGTGTTCGTTCAGTTCCGGGGAGCGGGGGTCGCGGTGGGGGGAGGCCAGAGGCGGAGGGCAGCCCAGGGGGTCTCTCTCATCCGCGGAAAGGGCAGGGAGCGGGACTGCGACTCCCCCCAGGAGGGTTAGGGCACAAATGCTTGGTGGAGCAGGAGGCGATTTCCAGAAGGGCTCCTCTCAGCCTCTCGGCTAGCGAAGAATCCCACTCCACTCCACCCCTCTTCCCCAGCCTCCAAAAGTGGACAGCACGACTCGGTCAAAGTCACCAAGACAGTGGGGGTGGGGGAATGCACAAACCCTCGCACCTCCTCGAGCCCCGGAACGCCGGATGGAGGGTCCGGAGCATCCCGGGAGGGGGGGCCCCCAAGGAGGAGAAGGGCAATAAGGGGACTGGCGCGATCGCGGCGGGGCCGCACTCACCATGGTGAGTCCGGGCGGTGGGTCTCACGTAGAGTCCGGGTGACGGGTCTCGGTGAGAACTGCGCTAGCTGCAGTGCCGCACCGCTCTTATAGGCGGGGGGCGGGGCCCGCGCACTGCGCTCACCCACTAGGGCTGTGCGGCCCGGAGGCCACGCCCCCGAAGGGTAAGCGGCCTCGAGGGGTGGGGCCAGGGAGGGTCCCCTCCCCCTTCCCGGTCTTGGTCTCACCTGTCTCGCCAGGGTTAGGAGTGGCGACCCGGGCTTTAACCCTTCGCTCGAGGTCTTGAGCCGACACTCTGGGCTCCGGATCTCCGCTGCAGGGACGCAGGGCATGGTGCCAGGGCGCATCTCGCCAGCACCTGAGTCATGCGGGCGCCCATCGCCCAGGTGTCCTGACTTAGGCCGGGTGCTGTACAGGCTGTCCTTGCGAGGTGGCTGCAGCCAGACTTCGCCCGTGCCCTCCCCGCCCCGCCTCCCCGGAGGCTCCGGCCAGTCCCGGGGGAACCCTTTGCAGCTGCACACGGCCTGCTGGTCCTCGGCCTGGACGGCTGGCCTTCGCCAACGCCCGTGGGCGGCCGAGGACCAAGAGCTGCACAGCCTGAGCCCCAGGGTGCGGATCCCTTAGAGTACCCCACGGAGCCAACCCCCGCAGCCTGCCTGCGAGGGCCGACCCCAGGAATCTGCCGCGGCTCGCCGGCTGGCCTCCGGTCTGTGGCCCCGTCATCAGCGCCGTCACTATTAGTGAGCCCTCTCCACCGCCACCTGCCCGCTTCCCTGCGGCCAGAACCGCCGGAGCTCTGGACTGAAGACGGAGCTTCAGAACGCCGGAGCTCTGGACGTGGATTCCTGTCCTGACTGCCCTGTGTGACCTTGGGCAGGTGACCTCACCTCACCGAGTCCTTGGCGTATTCATTGGCGAAAAGGAGACGCTGATTCCGCGCTGACGGCGTTATTGTGAGGAATCAAAATGTTTGTTGACTCTGAAGAGGAAAAAAGAAAATGGAGATTTTGATATGGTGCCTGATTTCGACTTTCCCATCTTCTCCTGTTCCTAGGCCATGGCCAGGATCTGTGACCTGCGTCTTAACGCCTTTAACGCTCAGGCAGAGGCCTCCACGGAAGCTATTCCTTCTTCCCCCATTCCATCTCCATTTCTTGTGGGAATGGGCTTTTCGATCTACTTCTGCTTTCCCTTACATGCCATACATTCTCTAGCTGTCTCCCTTCACTGGGGAAATCATCAGGAAATGTCCCCTGTGCCCATTGGAATGTCCAGAAGGAACCTGCCTCTCAGGCTAATCGTTTGGAAGAGATTGACCTGCCTCACCTACCACAGTGTTTCCTTAGGGCCAGAGCTGTCTGACGGGACAGCACAGTAGGATAAAAAACTAGCAATGGCAACTTCCTACCTACAAAATAGCTAATTGGCACCTTACTTAGGAAAAGCATGGAAGGGAACACAGTCAAGTATGACCAGGTCTCTTTTCCCGATAGACTTGCCACCAAGGCTCATTCATAAAAATGAAAAGTGGCAAGGGGATATAGTGAGGCTGCTTTGAGAAACCGGCTCATTGTCTCTACGGAGACCCTTGGTGATTACAGAACGTATGGTCTCCTTCAGACCTTCCCTGACCCTCCTTTTCTCTTGCGCACCCCCACCCCAGCAGAGTGAGTATTGTGAAAGACCTGAGCTCTCTTAGGCAACACCCTAAACTTCTTTGACCTTCACGTTCAGGTTCTTCCTTTGTGAAACAGGGATAACAACTTCAGATCGTGAGGACCGACCAGATGAATTTAGGGATGTGTACATACACAGCAAAGTGCAGTGGAAACGGCTATCTGGATTCTTAGAGCATCTTATTCATTTACTTTAGTGCGCATAGCATATCATGCTGCAGTTATTCGTGTACATGTCTGTCTTCCAGGTTGTAAACTCATTCCAGGTAAGGATTGTATCTTCTTTATTCATCTTTGTGTCCCTGGTTCCTAGGATGTCATGGGGGTAAGCATTTGTTAAATGTGTGTCAGAGGAGTTGCTTCACTTCAGAGATGGGAGTGAAACTAGGGTAGAATTCTTAAGAAGCCAGAAGTTTCAAACTGGCAGTCTGGAGGCCAAGTTCCCTCTCAGAATTGTTTTGTCTGGTCCTCACGGTGTTAATCCTCGTAGCATTTAGAATATGAGAAAAATCAGGAATTGTCTTTGTGTTGGAGCATCCCCAAGACCATCCCCATGTCAGGAGATTTACTAGAAGGACTCACAGGACTCAGGACATCAAGTTGTACTCCCAGCTAAGGTCAACCAACAACAGTGATGTAGGAAGGCTACACAGCTGGATTAGGAGGGGAAAAGACACAAGTGGAATCTGAAGGAACCTATACCCTCTCCCTCCCAGGAGGGCTCACGCAGCATGTTCTTTCTCCAAGATGAAAACAGAGCAACATTTTCCTGCAGTGTTTCTGCCCAAGGAAGCCTGTTAGAGACTCAGCAATCAAGGTTTATGGTGAGGGCTGGTCACAGAGACGCCTCTGCTTTGCACGTACCAAAATTCCAGACTCCTAGAAGGAAAGCAGTTGTTCAGTATCAGCCATGTTCTTTACACACTGTCTAGGCTCAGCGAACCATCCTGATCAGACCATCATCGACTGGGAGCACTCTAAAGAGCCAAGTTCCCAGACACCAGCCAAAGCCAAGTTTACAAGTTACTTATTTGTTTATTACTTACTTACTTACTTCCTGGGGCAGGGAGTGTACAGAGAGAGAGAGGGAAAGCAAGAATCCCAAGCAGGCTCCTTGCTGACGCAGGGCTCGAACTCATGAACCGTGAAATCATGACCTGATGACCTGAGCCAAAATTGAGAGTAGGAGGCTTAACCCACTGAGCCACTCAGATGCCCCACAAGCAGACCTTTCTAAGGAGCAGTCTCAACCTGCTGTGTTAACTCTTTCTGCACAGTCGTATAAAAATCCAGATGTCTAGCTTATCTTGAAAAGAATTGGAAGATCTGGCTGTATCAGGCCTGCATTCCTATATAGCAACTGAGATAGGCAGAATAATAGTCCCCCAAAGATGTCCACATTGTAATACCTGGAACCTGTGACTATATTACCTTATGTAGCAAAGAACTGCAAATGTGATTCAGGTAAAGATCTTGAGATTATTCTAGATTTTCTGGGTGGGCCCAATATAATCACAAAGATCTTAAAAAATTTTTTTTTAATGTTTATTCATTTTTGAGAGACAGAGAGAGGCAGAGAATGAGTGGGGGAGGGGCAGAGAGAGAGGGAGAGATAGAATCAGAGGCAGGCTCCAGATCTGAGCTGTCAGCACAGAGCCCCGTGCAGGGCTTGAACTCACAGACTGTGACATCATGACCTGAGCTGAAGTCAGACACTTAACCAACTGAGCCACCCAGACGCCCTGTCACAAAGCTCTTTATAAGTGGAAGAGGGGGGTCAGAGTCAGGGAAGGAGAGGTCAGGATCAGAGGTCAAAGTGATGTGATTGTTGGCTTTCAAGATGGAAGGAAGCCATGAGTCAAGGAATATGGCAGCCTGTAGAACAAGGAAAAAGCAAGGAACAGATTCTCCTCTAGAATCTCTAGAAGGAGGGCAACTCTGCCAACACCTTTTTATACCTAAATAGGTTCTGGTATTAATTCCAGTGGGGGTGGGGATGGGGAGGGCTTCCCCATACAGCACCAAACAATTCTCAGACACCAGCAGGGTGCCTTAAGAATTCAACTCATTCTGGCACCATCTACCCAGAGATAGCATCAGATTCTACATGTAGAGGGTTTGGTCCTACACGACTGCACCTCCAGCACCCTTGTTGTTAGCTGGGCTTCTGACCCACTGGCTATAAATTAGAGGTTTCCATGAGCTCCTCTTGGGTTCAATTAATTTTCTAGAATGGCTAACAGAGCTCAGAGAGACATTTCACTTACTGTATCATTCGTCTGTTATAAAAGGATATAAATCAGGAATGGCCAAATGAAGGAGATGCATAAGGCAAGGTATGGGGAAAAGACCAGGAGTTTCCATGCCCTTTCCAGGCATGCCACTCTCCCAGGACTTCCATGTGTTCACCAACCTGGAAGCTCTCCAAACCCCATCCCTTTGGATTTGTATGGAGGCTTCATTACATAAGCATGGTTGATGGAATCATTGACCATTAGTGTTTGCACTCAATCTCCAGCCCCTCTCCCCTCTGGGGAGGTGGAAAGGGGACTGAAAGTTCCAGCTCTTTAACAAGTGGTTGGATCCCTGGCAACCAGCCCCCAACCTTAGGTGCTTTCCCCAAAGTCATCTCATTACCATAACAAAAGACACCTTTATCCCTCTGAACACTTAAGAAATTCCAAGGGTTTTAGGAGCTGTGAGTCAGGAATCCTAGACAAAGACCAAACATATATGAGGAATATATTTTGGTCATCTGAATAACCAAATATATATTTTTATAAATCACAATATTGCAATCCCCATAAGACCTATTTTGGACTTCTGATCTCCAGAACTGTAAGATAATACATTTGTATTATGTTAAGCTACTAAGTTTGTAGCAATTTGTTACAACAGCAGTAGGAAACAAGTAGGGCAACAAATGGAGCTGGGCGGTGGCCACCTTCTTAGGATGGACAGCAAGCTGCTTCAAATCACCCAGTCCACCGTTTACCATCATATGCTCAACTGTAACATATTTATGTTATCCTGGCTCTTGTAGCAAGGAGTTTACAACCCCTGAGTAGGCCTTTTGGCAGGGAAAATGGAGAAGACAAGGCTGCTGGGAGAAATGTCCAAGGCATGTTAGTGGAATATAGATTCTGCTTCTGACTCTGTGTGTGTGTGTGTGTGTAGACGTTCATGCACATGTGCACATGACTGTGAGTATGTATGTATCTCCTGAATTAGGGCCATAATGTCTGGGTGGGTGTACAGGTAATAATCTGTATTACTAGATTGAAAACTTAGACATTCACATACATGTACAGAATCCAACAGATGATACCAGGCACTTCATTTTTCCAGTTGAATCACCGCTTTGTCCATCTACCCTACAAAGGTGTCCAGCAGACCACTCTCTCTTTGGATCTCTCTTCCTCTTCCCCTGCCCATTGTTAGGTCCATCTTTTCTAACCCCTTCCCAGAGTCTCACCTCCATCTTGGAGCAGTGCAGCAAGGTCCTCAAAGTTTAAAATATCTCCGCCAATTCCATCTGGAAAAGATGGAACTGAGCCTTAGTGCACATCCTTCCATTTTCTTCACACTGGAGCATCTATTGGCTGCCCACAGCACAATCTTTCCAAAGGGGATATCTCCATGTCTTCTCTCCTTTTCACTGTCCACTGGTTCACGTGCTTTACTGAGATGTTCTTGCCAAAATCCCTAGTAACTTCCAACTGACCAAAGCCAAAGGTCATGTTTCTACATCTTTCTCAGCCTCTCACCAGCGTTCGAGACCGTCGATCCTTCCTTTCTCCTTGAAGCACTTTCTTCTTGGCTTCAGTGACATGCCCCTCTCCTGATTTTTCCCTGGCCTGTCCTTCTTGATGGCCTCTGATGGCTTACCCCTAACAGGTGTTTCCCACAGCTCAGTCCCAGGCTCTCTCTTTTCTTCATTTGTTTTTCTTCCTGAAGGAGCAATTATTGAAGGTAGATGATGTGAATATGGGCTTTTATTATATTATCTCAACTTTCAGGTGTATTTGAGTGTCCTTAATAAAAAGTTACTGTAACATTTTAAGGCTATTCAAAAAGGAATAGAACTAGAGTATATACATTCCCAAACCATAGAGAAAGAATAGAATAGAAAGAAATACCACCCATGAGCTGATAATTCTCAAATTTATACATTCATTTCAGACTCTGAATTTCAGACTCAGGTGCTTATTTATTTTATTTATTTATTTATTTATTTTTTACATTACCACTTGAAAGCCTGTTAGACATCTCCAACGTAACTTACGTTGAATTTCAGACTCAGGTGCTTATTTGTTTTATTTTATTTTATTTTTTTTACATTACCACTTGAAAGCCTGTTAGACATCTCCAACGGAACACATTCAAAGTAGAACTCTCGATGTCCTACCCTCACCCTGCTCCCTGCCAAACCTGCTTCTGTCCTAGGTTTTCAAGTCTTCTACCCACATGCTTAAGTTAAAAACCTAAATACTTGTTGAAGAAATTAAGATAGGGATTGCTTCTCATTTTATAACTCAGATACATTAGTATAATTAAAAATCTCAGTCTCTTCAGTCTGTTGTACCTAAGACCCTTTTCCCCGGCCTACCTTTAGGACAGTTTTCTTTCCAGAGTTGGTGACACTTATGTTGACTCTTGAGATGCCCGACTTTGAAAGCCAGTTGGGAAGCTGAAGTGTTCGACAAGAGAATTTGGGGCCCAGTGGGCCCTCTGGGCCCCAAATCCCTCCTTCTGGATAATAATTCCTGAGGTCTATGGCTTCATGGATCAACCCAGAGTAGGCAGAGCTTGCTTACATTTGCAGTGTTGGCTGGCTGCGTCTTCTTTCTGGGGATCTTGGCCTCTTAATTCCAGGTGGCAGAGAGAAGACTGCAGTCCACAGCCAAAACCAGAGTTAGCTATCTTGATATTGTGTCACTCCCTGGCATACGGTGGTGAGAAGGACTCTGAAAAAGCCCCCACCTCAAAATAACTCCCCCACCGTTTGCCACAGTGACTGAAATTTCACACTGGCAACTGCTTCGTGGATAAAGTTGCAAGATAAAATTCTTTAATTCGCGAAATCTGGCATTCCTATTCTTGGCCATGGTTGCTAATTGAAAGAATGACTGCAGAGACACAGTGTGGTTTCCAGGCAGCATTAGAGTCCATTTGAGGTTAGTGGTCATACGTTTGAAGTCTGGTTCTGGGTTTTTCTGCAGCCGCTGTTTAGCTGGGTCAGTACAGGCACAGAGTTGGTGAAGAACCAGGGTTGTGGTTTAGTCCAACGAGGATGCTGAAGCTGGGGGAGGTAAGGGAGTGCTCCTGACTGACTGTGGAACTTAAGATGGAAAGGAAGGCAATAAAGACACAGGAGGGGGATGAGGGACAGTGAAAACTCTGCCTTGTGGAAAGGGAAGAAGCAGTGAGCCTGAGTCACAGATGAATTTTAATTCCACCACTAATTAACCCCCATGTGACCTTGGGCAAGAGGGAAGAGGCTTCCATTTCCTTTTCTTCATCAGGGGAATGGGGGGCCCACCTCCCTTACCTCATAGAGCTGTGGAGGGACTCAAAGGAGATAAGGGGTGAAGCTACCTTAAGAGCCACAAAGCAGCATACAAAGGTGAGAGATTAGCATGTGTATTTCGTAAGTTCTGCCTGAGGCCACAGGGAGACTCCAGCGGAGGGGGGGGGGGGGGGGGGAGGGAATGAGGCCAGGCAAGGCCTGCAGCAACTTGTCTGGAATAGGGAGAGAGCCTGACAAGTAGCCCTGAGCCCCTGCTCCTTCCTCCTTTTGCTTTCCCTGGGGAGGAGAACAGCATTTCTAGACTAAGCACTTAAGAAAGTTTGTCTTGTTTCATCCTTACAACACTACCTCTCCCCATTCTACAGATGGGAAAACTGAGGCGGAAGAAGATGTTAAATGCTAGAGATGGCCCTAAGACTGAGCTCTCCTTCCCTCTGTCCTAAAACATTCCAAGTTTCCACCAGAAGGCCCTGAGGCTTGATCTCTGGCCCTAGGACTCATTATTTCTGGTTCAGTGCACTCTTTTTAGCCCCACCCACATTCCACTTCCTGCCTTCACCCACCCCAGGGGTGGCAGTGCTGCTAGAGCTCAGGGGGGTTGATTTCTGAATCCTCTCCCACCTGTGCCAGCCAGCTGAGCCACCAGGAAATGGGACTGTGTGACTGACCAGCAGACACTGTGTACCCGGGGGCCTGGGTACCTGTGTGGGGTGACCAGCTGAACCCCTCCTCTGCTCACCCCCTCACCTTGCTGCCCTGTTTGAGCCCATGCCCAGCGCTTGGTAACCAAGTCAACGGTTACCCTCCTGGGGCCCTCCTGCCCTCCTGGGGCCGTTTGTAACATACCCCCTGAGAGCCGACCAGAGACCATAAAGAAGCCGGTGGGTCTGGCAGTGGATCTCTCACAGACCCACATCTGCTTCCCATCAAGCAGCAGACAGACAGACAACCCTAGCCAGCCCCCAGCCAGGCAGCATGGTGAGCAGGGGTAGGGGGCTGGGCATGCAAGTGAGGGTCCTAGTGGACCCAGGTGGGTGATGTGAGGTTCCCTTGGTGAGGCCAGGTTTGCCTGGCCACAGTGTGGGGGCAGGTGAGGTGGAGAGAGGGAAAGAGACTTCCAGATGTGAGTGTGGTCCCCCAGGTGTGTTGGTATGTGAGAGCACATGAAGGGTGGAGGACATGTCTCTAAGCCTCTATTCAGGAGCTGGGCTGCTGCGGGGCTCCAAATTTAGGGGTAGGGAGTGTGGGGTAAGCAAGACTGGAGCAGAAAGTGTAGGCACTTTTCCAGAAACCTGAAGTATCACAGCAGATTCACTGTTGGCCTCTAATCCCACCTCGCAGCTCTTGGGACACATCCTCATGGCCCTGTTCATCTGATGCATCTGACCTGACCCCTCATTTCAGTAGAGAGAGTGAGGAGGAGGGGGGAAAGGGAGGGTGCTCCCACTTACGGAGAGCTGGCTGTACATGGGGCTTCTTTGATATCTTTTGCCAGGGTCCCCAGCAGGAAGGGTAGAAGAACAGTTAAGAGCATGGTTGGAACGAAACTGTCCCCACTCTGAATGTTAGGGGTTTTGCTCATGACCTAGAGCTAGTCGCTTAACCTCCCCGAGAGTCAGTTTCCTTATGTGCAAAATGGCATAAAGATAGTACCTACCTACAGCGGTTGTTGTGCAAATTAAATGAGATAGTGTATGTTGAGCGCTTAGCACAGTGCCTGGCACATAATTAATGCTTAGCGTAGGGGGACTAAATGACATAATGAAAAGGCTGCCGGGTAAGAGGTCGTACTATTTTTACATCCAAGGAAAGGGCTTAGAGCAGCTGAAGAGAAGTAACTTGTCTGAGCTCATAGAGGGAAGGGGGTTTGACACAAAGTCTATGGGATTCCAGGGATTGAGTTTTTTGTCCCAAACCTGTTGCCCCACAGTAAGGGGCGTCGTTCCCAGCATCTCAAGTAAAGGTCAGAGTTGCTTTGCGTGGGCCAGCAGTCAAGGGAGCCAAGATGGTGTCTGACTTTGTAGACAGAGCCTGGGCAGGCTCAAAGTTGCAGCAGCCGGTGCTGGCCTTGCCAGGGAATTGGTAAACCCTGTCAGCACCCCCTCCTGGATGTGCGGATTTCTGTGAGTCCTGTGTCCCTAAATCCCTACATCCCAGCTTAATTCATTACCTTCTCTTACTAGACAGCAGGGACTGAGGGTGGGAGTTGGTAGGGGACCCAACATGTATGGTGCCCGTCCCCCCCCCCGTATGTGTCATGAAATGAGCCAGCAACTTGTATGCATTCTTTCATTTAATCCCCATAGTAATTCTAGGAGGGGGCTCTTATTACTGTCCCAATTCATGAGATAGGGGGACACCCACAGAGAGGTGAAGATTCTTGCTCAAGGCAGGTAGAGAAGTAGTGATGATGTTTGGATTAATCCCAGTCATCTTAAAAATCATCAAAAGTTAAATCATATTTAAAAAGTCAGAGAACGGGCACCTGGGTGGCTCAGTCGGTTAAATGTCCGACTTCGGCTCAGGTCACGATCTCATAGTTTGTGAATTCGAGCCCCGCCCGCGTCAGGCTCTGTGCTGACAGCTCAGTGCCTGGAGTCTGCTTCAGATTCCGTGTCTCCCTCTCTCTCTGCCCCTCCCCTGCTCACGCTGTCTCTCTCTCTCAAAAATGAATTATTTAAAAAGTCAGAGAAGTATTAAATTTATGGATAAAGCATCCTCCTTAAAAATTATGAAATATTCCAGATACTCAGGAAGGCAGAAAAAATAATAAATACCTGTAACCCGGCCTAAGAAATAGAATCTCTCTCCAAACTGCGTTCACCTCCCTCTTCTACCAGAGGGAACCATTATTCCAAATTTAGTGTTAATATTTCCTCTTGCTTTCTTTATTTTTGTAATACACACACACTACGAGAATATACAGCAAAGTGTACATTTATCTGTAAATGATGCACGGTATTGTTTTACGCATTAAAGGTTTTTATCAATAGTATCCGCTTGTATGATTCTTCCTTACCCTGCTTTTCTTTTCCGGTAAGAAATTTTTTGATAAGATTCTTTCTGGTAGTTCATCCATTTTCACTTCTGAATCATTCTTTATCCATTTTCTGCTGTGGAAGGACATTTAATTGGCCTCTGTTGCTGTGGTGCCGTGATTGTTCTCGTACCTGTTTTTGTCAACCTGTGTGAGAATTTCTCTAGAGCAAGAGCATCATCCGCTTTCCTAGATATTGCCAAATTTTTCTCCAAAAGAGATGTGATGCACGTTAGGCTTCTACCAACAGTTTAAGGGTTCCCATTTCTCCACATCCTCCACATGGTTCGGCCTTAAAGCTTCGGTGAATCTGATGGATGTGCTCATTTTGGTTTGTTTTTTTTTTTTTACAGAGAGAGACAGAGCATGAACGGGGGAGGGTCAGAGAGAGGGAGACACAGAATCTGAAACAGGCTCCAGGCTCCGAGCCGTCAGCACAGAGCCCGATGCGGGGCTCGAACTCACGGACCGCAAGATCATGACCTGAGCCAAAGTCGGCCGCCTAACCAACTGAGCCACCCAGGCACCCCCTCATTTTGTTTTTAAGGCCTGTGGTAATTACTTCTCAAGCAGAGCATGAAGGCATACTCTGGTATCCCACCTGCCACACTGTTATATATCTGTTAGTGTATGAAACTCTCCCTTCCCTGGACAGTGGGCTACTGAGGGCCAGTGTATTAGATGCCATGCGTCTCCAGTGTCAGCCCAGCATCAGGAACATACTAGAGGCCCAAATGTTTGATGGAGTGAGAGGGTCAAACCTTCTTGATTCTCATGAGGCTCCCCAGGAAGGGCAGTGACCTTTTGGATTTCCGGGACCAAGCACCTTATCCCAGTCCTGCTTTGGGGGCCAAGAGTTCTTTGACCACCAGCCTAGAATCATGTGGGAAAGACTTTTTCCCCAGCCCCACTCCACTCCAGAACTGTGCACACCCAAGAGAGGAAAGGACAGCACACCCCCTTCCGTTTCAGGACCACTTTTCCCTTCCTTACTGGCCTTTCTAGCTGTAACACGATTCTAGAGTTCTTCCTGCTTTCAACACCTCCCCCTGGCCTCTGATCCCTGAAACCTCTGATCTTGTTTCTCTCACCAAGGGTCCTTAATTTCTTTCTGAGCATGGGTGGATTGACTATCATGCTCTGCCAGACTCATCTGACCCCCCTCAACACTCCTCACGATGCTTAGTCACTGAGCAAGAAAGACTATATAATCTTGGAACTGCCCACATCTGCTTCCTTTGTGGGTTTTGGCCCCCAGCCCCCTGAGCCTGTTGATCCTCAAAGCCATCAGTAAAGGCTTAGACACGGGAGGTGGGGCAAGGAGAGTAGAGTCCAGGAACCTTTGTTCTCAGCCAGAGAACCACTCAAGAAAGGATTGCAGGTGGGAACTGTATCCAGGCATGGCAGGTTTCTCTCTGCTAAGAGTGTTCTCTGCCCTTTGCCCGTTCAGCGTGAGTGCATTTCAGTCCATGTGGGGGCAGGCTGGCGTGCAGATTGGCAATGCCTGCTGGGAGCTCTACTGCCTGGAGCATGGGATCCAACCAGATGGGCAGACGCCCAGTGACAAGACCATCGGTGGAGGGGCTGACTCCTTCAATGCCTTCTTTAGTGAAACTGGGGCTGGAAAGCACGTGCCCCAGGGAAGTGTTCGTGGATCTGGAGCCCAGTGTGATTGGTGAGTGATGATCAGTCCCTGCCACATATGTCACCTTGTCCTGGGTACCACAGCGAGTCCTCCGAAACTGGAGCACTAGAATTTGTAGTTCCCAGCTGCAGCAGCCAATTAAACTACAGATCTGCTGCCACTCAGCTCCAGAGTCTCAAGGTTGCTCCACATCCCTCACATCCCTTTCCTTTTTATTGAGGAATACTAAAAGTCAAGGGCAATAGCAGCAGCCTGAATGGGGCTCCTCTAGGGTAGGCCTTGGGGCCTAGTGACCCGGCCCCTTCTGGGAACTTTGGGGAGCCAGGCTGCAAGGGAAGGAGGGGTGTCTAAAACTCTGCCCATTACAGACAAGGTTCAGATGGGCACATACCGCCAGCTCTTCCATCCAGAGAAGCTCATCACCTGCAAGGAAGACGCTGCCAATAGCTATGCCCGAGGTCACTAACACCACTGGAAAAGAGCTCATTGACCTGGTACCAGACCGAATTCGGAAGCCAGTGAGTGAAGGGCTTAGGGCTGGATTTCTGTAGTGAAGGGATCTGAACACCAGACAGGAAGAGGAGCTTCAGCCCTTGAGAGAGCTTCCTCCATGAGTTTTAAAGATGCAGGATCAGGACCAGTGAGGAGGGGCATTCCACTCTGATCAGGGGAAACAGGTTGTAGGCTCCAGACTAAAGCCAGATGTCCTCTTTACCTCCTATGGCAACTGGTCCAGGCTGGGCAGAGTGGCCACCAAAGGCAAACATGTCCACGGGCTGCCTGGCCAAGCTATGGAGGTCCACGGGCATTCCCAGAATATCACCTTGTATGGCAGGGATGTGGGCAGAAGGCCCTGTGAAAAACAGGGATCCAAATAATCTTGGCCCAAGGCTTTGAGAATGACTTTGGCCTCCACAGAGGATGGGGATCGGGTTCCTAGATTATTGATCTCAGTAAGGAAGCCCTCCAGAAACATGTGAAATTAAGTCAGGGGTAAACAGGTATGAAGCTGGGCAGGGTTGGCAAGTTATGATCACAAAAGTGACTATGTCATGAGATTCAAGAGAGCTGTGTGCGGGCACCTTGGGAGGTTGTAGAAAGAAAGAAGAACAAGAGAGAGAGGGGGCCCTCCCTATGAGGATCTATTTTGTGCATTTGGAAAAATCTTCCAAGGATTTAATGCATTTTGGGGGGGAATTTGAAACGGCAATGACTTGGCTCTTTCCTTTCCATCAGCTTCCTGGCCCACATTTCTCTTCCCCTTGCCCTTTCAGTCTGACCAGTGCACAGGACTTCAGGGCTTCCTGGTGTTCCACAGCTTCGGAGGGGGCACCGGCTCAGGCTTCACCTCACTCCTGATGGAGCGGCTCTCGGTTGACTACGGCAAGAAATCCAAGCTGGAGTTCTCCATCTACCCCGCCCCCCAGGTGTCCACGGCCGTGGTGGAGCCCTACAACTCCATCCTGACCACCCACACCACCCTGGAGCACTCGGACTGTGCCTTCATGGTGGACAACGAGGCCATCTATGACATCTGCCGCCGCAACCTGGACATCGAGCACCCCACCTACACCAACCTCAACCGGCTCATCAGCCAGATCGTCTCGTCCATCACGGCTTCCCTGCGCTTCGACGGGGCCCTCAACGTGGACCTGACGGAGTTCCAGACCAACCTGGTGCCCTACCCTCGCATCCACTTCCCCCTGGCCACCTATGCACCGGTCATCTCTGCAGAGAAGGCCTACCACGAGCAGCTGTCCGTGGCAGAGATCACCAATGCCTGCTTCGAGCCTGCCAACCAGATGGTGAAGTGCGATCCCCGTCACGGCAAGTACATGGCCTGCTGCCTGCTGTACCGCGGAGACGTGGTGCCCAAGGACGTCAACGCCGCCATCGCCGCCATCAAGACCAAGCGCAGCATTCAGTTCGTGGACTGGTGCCCCACGGGCTTCAAGGTTGGTATCAACTACCAGCCACCCACCGTGGTGCCCGGGGGTGACCTGGCCAAGGTGCAGCGTGCCGTGTGCATGCTGAGCAACACGACCGCCATCGCGGAGGCCTGGGCCCGCCTGGACCACAAGTTCGACCTGATGTATGCCAAGAGGGCCTTTGTGCACTGGTACGTGGGCGAGGGCATGGAGGAGGGGGAGTTCTCTGAGGCCCGGGAGGATATGGCTGCCCTGGAGAAGGATTACGAGGAGGTGGGCATGATAGTGTGGAAGGGGAGGGAGGGGAAGAGGAGGGGCATGAATACTAGGGGATTCCTGTGTGTCTGCCGTAATTAAAGGACCGTGGGCTTACTGTCGCACGAGGGTCTTTTTTCTCTCGGGGAAAAAAGAGAGAGGTAAGAAGGCTGGGATCTCTGCCTGGGTTCCCCAGAAAGCAGACCTGGTTCCAGATTTTATTAAAGAGGCAATTCCAGGAAGCAGATTGGGGGCCAAGGAGAGTAAAGCAGAGAAGGAGGCAGAATTCATCCTAGAGAAGATGCAGCCGAATAAATGGCATCTCAGAATCATTCCTTGGGTGGGTGGGGGGGGGACAGGAGAGGGGGTGTGGGTGGGGAAATTCATGCACCTGCTCCCTTCCTCCATTGGTCAAGCCTTCACCCCATCAAGCATGAACTCCCCTGCACTTGTGAGGTTGCACACACTTGGTCTGTAGCGTCACCAGGGAAACCCTGGTCAGGAGGTAATTGAAGTTGGTCCCAGGCACACAGGGCTGCAACCAGAGCCTGGTGAGACCAGGAGGGTCCGAAGTGGTGACTTGGAGGAGTCTGACACAGCTGGGGCTCACTAGGCCTCCCTGCAGATTGAAGGTTTGTCTCTTTCAGGCAGGAGGTTTGGGTCCAGAAGATCCAGAAGGTGGCATTAGGGCCGAACAGTGGCATGGTGGCAGCAACAGTGGGGAAATGATTGTGTGTGTGTGTGTGTGTGTGTGTGTGTGTGTGTGTGTGTGTTGGCGGGGGGTGGGGGGGCTGACCTCCCTGTAATCTCCGTCAATACTCACCACTTTTTGATAATGACAAGTGACCTTTATTTCAATCCCATGCCTCGTGCTAGGCAAGCCCGCACTTCCAACCAGATGGCTGGCTGTAAAATCTTTATATATGGATTTTCTGTAGCCTCTGCTGGGCTAGAGGAATGATTGAACCATTGGAGGGATTGAAACTAGGGCAGTCCCCACCCCCCATCCCCACCCCCACCCCCAAGAGATTCACTGCTTAGCGTTGGCCTCAGCTCTGTCCTTCCTGCAGCCTCCCTTTCCCAGGATTGGATGCTGGGAAGGCAACTGAAAGATCAGTAGCCCCAGGAAACTGCTAGCAATCCTAGGGCTGGAGGAGCCAAGGGATGAGATGATGGTGTCAGAGCCTTGGAGCTGGGATGCCAGGTGGGAGCTAGAGCCACGGCAGGGCTGCCCAGAGGTGGCAGGAGGGACCAAGGAGGGAGGGACATTTGGACCAGAGCCATGGAGGAGACACAACCACTGCCTGGGGTGCCCCCTGATTTAGAGAGAGGGGGAGAAATACCCTGGCTTTTCCTTCCTCCCGCCCTCAATTTCTGGCTAGAAATCTCCCCCTGTCTGAAACTAGACAGGAGCTAGTTGGCAAGGGGGCCTGGGTCCAAGGGGGTGCAGCCTGTGAGGTACAGAGGAGGGCCGGGGAAGGTGGGGGAAGTGCGTTTCAGAGAAAACAGGCAAACCATGCCTATACCCACCCCAGGTCCAGCATTCAGGGCCTGTGGTGGATTAAAATGGAGTGACTCCTGGCACCCCTCACCTGTCCTTGTCACTCTTGTCCCGATGACTACTCTGTAGTGAGTGGAGGATGGAGTGAAAGCAACAGGGTGGGGAGGAGTTTAGAGAAGCCAAGGGGCATGCCCAGGGCAGCAGTGTTTTCCTTCCAGTTTACGATGATTTGCCCAGGGAGAGCATGTATTCTCAATTCCTCTCTGAGGATTTAAGCATATAGGGGCAGCTCTGTCCTGGGAAGAAAGAGGCCTAAAAGGGTGTGTGTGTGTGTGTGTGTGTGTGTGTGTGTGTGTTAGCCGTGGTGGGAGTAATTTAATTCAGTGGGAGCATTTAGAAGCCCATTTTGGCTGAGTAGCTCAGCTATACCCTCAAATCCACTTTCTTTTTCTTTTTCTTTAAGTCCACTTTTTTCCCTCAAAGGGCTGACTTCAAATCTCTACCTGACTCCCGTGTCTTTCCTTCTCTCAGCTGGTTTCAAACCTGGGAAGAGAAGAGGGGTTATTTCGGGAGCCCTTCAAATCCCAAGAAACATTTGTCATTGATCGAGCACCTACCATGTACCAGGCCCCGTACCCATATCACCTTGTTTAATACTGAGGTAAATACAGTTATATACACTGGACTGGACGCTTCATGAGAACAAGGCTTGTTCTATTCTCAGCATCCAGAATATTTCTGGGTGGACATATTAGGTGACATATGTGTTGAATTGACTTGCTAAGTGAATGCCTGTCTTACAGATGTGGAGACTAAGGCTCAGAGAGGTTATGGGACCTGCCCGAGGGTACTCAGCTGTAAATGGAGGAGTTGGGATTCGAATCCAGGTCAGCCTGGACAGAAGCTTATGCTGCTGTCCTCTCCTTCCTCGGGTGCCCTCCCTGCTCCTCTCCACAGGAGTTCCAGGCACCTCCCCAGAAGCCACCTCTTCTGGGCCTGCCAGGCCTCTAATGCCCAGACAGTGACTCAGGCACCTCAAAGGCAAGGAGGGGGTGACGCTTGATACTCCCTTGCCCAGGCGCTGTGGTGGAGGGCATGGAGGGGGGTGGCAGAGACACAGCTTCTGGGGCTGAACAAGGGCAGAAGCAACTTCGGAGCCAGGTTTGGAGGCTGTCAATGCCATCTGGAAAGGGCTCCTGCTTCCAACATTTCGTAGGGTGTGAGTTGAGGGCTTGGGAGAGGCCAGAAGGATGTGAGGTGTTCACCAGCCAGGATTGCTGGGCATCCAGAGAAGGGGCCAGGCGCCCCTCTTGTCTGCTGTAGCAGCCTGCCCGCCCTGGGCAGCTGTGTGGCTGTCTCCTCTCAAACCCTGCAAGGCCTCCCAGCTAGTAACTCTGCTGGCAGGCACTGGCAGGCCTAGGTTGGACTGGGCGTGGGTGCAGGGAGGTGGCAACCCAGACCTCCATGGGGCAGCTGGGAGCGCCACCCAGGCTCCTGGGGACTCCCTCAGTACAGGGAATGCTTTCATCCCTGATGCTTCTAAAGGCAGGGTGCAATTACCTCCTGCAGGCAGACACAAAGACAGATTCCCAACTTGAATTCCACCCAATGCATTTATTCCTTCATCTCTGGTGTGTCAGGAATATGCCTGCCTCCAAAGCTGCTTTCTCACCATCCCCTCCTTTTGGAACACCACCACCTCCCCCTGCTTGTCTCTGTGTTGCCATTCCTTCCAGCTTAGGTCACAGTCACCCAGAACCAGCCAGCCCTGGGAAGCTCCCCCTTCTCTAGATTCTCCCAGCACCTACTGTCTGTCTCTATCACTCATCTGGCACTTGGCATGGACTGCCTTGTATGGTGGCACCCAGCTTCTTGCCAATATCCTACTTCTCCTAGATTAAAAAAAAATATGTGTATATTTGAACGGTTATTATGTGAACATGCTTCTAAATTGAAAAGGTTCAAAAAAGATTTACAAACAGCAACAATAGGGGCACCTGGGTGGCCCCTCCCCTGCTCGTGCTCTGTCTCTCTCTCTCTCTCCCTCAAGAATAAACATTAAAAAAATAATAATAAACCAAACAAACAGCAAGAATAAGTCTCTAAGTGGAAATAAGTCCTCTTCTTTTGTTTCCCTCTTGACAGCCTCCGTTATTAACTTTTTTGTTAGTGTTTCCTTCCAGAGACATCTACATATATATATATATATATATATATATATATATATATATATATATTGTTTTTCATGTTTATTTATTTTTGAGAGAGAGAGTCAGAGTGAGTGGGGGAGGGCAGAGGGAGAGGGAGACACAGAATCTGAAGCAGGCTCCAGGCTCCGAGCTGTCAGCACAGAGTCCTATGCAAGGCTTGAACCCAGGAACCATGAGGTCATGACTTAGCCAAAGTCGGACACTCAACGGATTGAGCCACCCAGTCACCCCTATTAATGTGTATATAGTAGCCCCCCTTTATCCATGGGGGACATGCTTAAGACCCCAACGGATGCCTGAAACCATGGATAGTACCAGACCCCATATGTATTATGTCTTTTGCTCTAGATGCATCCCTATGATAAAGTTTAATTTAGAAATTAGGCACAGTAAGAGATTAAAAATAATAATAAAATAAAACACGTATAACAATATACTCTAATGAAAGTTATGTGAATATGGTCTCTTTCAAAATATCTTGTACTTAGCCTCCTTGTGATGATGTGAGATGATAAAATGCCTACAGGATGAGATAAAGTGAGGTAAATAGCGTAGACATTATAATGTAGCGTTAGGCTAATTTTGACTTCTGATGATGTATCAGGAGGATCATCTGCTTCCAGACTGCAGTTGACCGTGGGTAACTGAAACCACAGAAAGTGAAACCGTGGACAAGGGGGACTAATGTACGCACACTTAGACACGCTTTGTTTTACCCTTGTTTTTTCATTTAACAAAAAACCTGGAAGATGGTCCATTTCAGTACATACAGATATGCCTCACTCTTTTTGGTAACAACATAGTATCCACTGTATAGTGTACCATTGTTTATTTTTATTATTATTATTTTTAATGTTTATTTATTTTTGAGACAGAGGGAGAGACAGAGTGCAAGCAGGGGGAGGGGCAGAGAGAGAGGGAGACACAGAATCCGAAGCAGGCTCCAGGCTCTGAGCTGTCAGCACAGAGCCCGACGCGGGGCTTGAACCCGTGAACCATGAGATCATAACCTGAGCCAAAGTCGGACACCTAACCGGCTGAGCCACCCAGGTGCCCCACCGTTGCTTATTTAACCAGTCTGCTATGAATGAGCATTTAGGTTGTTTCCAGTCCTTTGATTTGGAAACAAATGCTGGAACTCTTGTACATACTTCTTTGCACATATGTACAACCATAAGTTCTTAGAATCAGAATTGCTGGGTCAAAAGCTATTCACCTTTAACTCTGATATGTGCTATATTGCTCTCCCACTACCATTGTACTCGCATGCCTATGCCCACAGCCTTGCCCATACAATGTACAACTTTTTGACCTTTGTCAATCATCTGATAAGTGAAACAAAGTATTTTATTGCAGCTTTCCTTTATAATTCTCTTGTTATGAATGAGATTGAGCACCTTTTCATATGTTTAAAAGTCAATATTTTCTCTTCTGTGATCTGTCTTATCTGTGCCTTTTGCCCATTTAAAAAACTGCATTGTCTTTTCTCTGTGAACAAAGGAAATTAACCCTTTGTTTGCTAGATGTGTTCAACATAATTTCCCTCAGCTACCATTTGTCAATGTCCCAACTAGATTTTTATCTTGAGTATAAGGACTGCAACTCAAACCCCTTTGTATTCCTAATTCTTAATATAATATCACATACGCAGTAGGTGCTAGACAAATGTCTGCTGAGATAAGAGAAGTAAGAAGAAAGATTTGGATGGAAGATTTTGGAGTGATTCCTTCCACCTATACTAACTAAGGTCAGTCAGGGCTCTCCTTGTAAACAGCAGAAATTAGCTCTGGCAAATTAAAAACAAGAAAAAAGACTCTTCCCTGCTTCCCTCCCACAAACATAAAATGGAGAGATGCTGGGTAGCACACAAAGTTAATACTAGGGCTTCCAGATGAGACTCCACAAACAGGTAGGCACCAAGGGAAGCTGAGCAGCTAGCACCATAGTCAAGGTCATGGCACAGGACAGCCTGCCTAAAAGACCCCTGTTCCCTACAGAACAGGGGCTGCAGCGAGGCTCCCTCTCACCCAGGCACTGAGACTGACATTTCCTCCTCCAGACACTAGAGGCCGCTGCTGGCTCCGCTGTCACAATCACTACGGAAATGAATTCTCAACTGCCCCTGCTTCTCTGTGACTTGCTCCACATTCAAAGCCCCAGTTGGAGCTTTCAATTGGCAGGGCTTATGTCTTTTGCTTGTACCCTTGGAGCCGAGAAGTCTGGGAGAGCAAGTGTCAGGGCTTTGTGACAGGTGGTGGCCTGCCTCCCATCCAGGCCTACAACAATGGGACTTTCCCAAATGCAGGCAGAAGGGTCAGACTGTGGGCAGCCAGGGAAAGCAGACAAATGCACACCACCTTCTCTCATGTCTGGCTCAAGCCTTTCTCTTCAGTGAAGCATTTCTAGGTCATCCAGCCGAAAACACTCTTCTGAACTCACATAAGCCTTACTGCTTGGGCCAATCATGATGCCAGAGAGGATATGTACTAAGACCTAGGGATACTATGCACCACACCTCATCTGACTAACAAACAGCCCTAGGCGTTACCTGTACTCAGGTAGGAAAATCTGAGTCCTCAGAGGTTTTGCCAAGCCACACAAAAGTGCCAGGTTGCAAACCCAGCTCTGTCTGTTTTTAAGACCTTGAGGTTTCCTGGTGGGCTTTATTGCTGGGCTGGTTATCTCATCATGTTGGAGCTCTGTGAAGCCAGGTATTGGGCCATATTCTTCTTTTTACAGCCTGGCCGCATCTACTATGTAGAAGATGTTCAGTTAACACTTGTGCATTGGCCTGGATATCAAGTAGCAGCCAATTCTGGAAAGTTCTCTAACTCTCCAGTGAGTCCTCAACCCAGGAATCATTGACAAGGTCTACATGAGATCACTCTAGGAGAAAAAAAAAACAAAACAAAGCCAAAAACAAAACCAAAAAAACAAAAAACAAAAAAACCCCAAAAAACAAAAAACAAATTTTGAGCCTGCAGAATTTCCTTTTCCTTTTTTAAAAAAATTTGTTTTCCTTTTACCTTTTAACCCCAACTCCCCCAAATGTGTCAAAACTGTCAACAAGAGATTCCAATCTGTTCATTATTTAACCATGCAAAGAATATTTTTGAACCCCACTACTGCTCCCATACTCTAGTGCAAAAAAAGACACAATTTCTGTCCCGTGGAATTTACATGCTAGTGGGGGAGGTGAAATGTCAATCAAAAAATCAAACAAGTAAGTGCTGACTTGTATCTCTGACGAGTGTGATGAAGGATGTCACGAGATGCTGACAGGCAGGTCTGACCTACTCAGAGAAGTAGGTGGGGCAGCCTGTTTTCAGGACCTGGGGCGGGAGGAGGGGGAGGATTCAGGCCCAGAGGGGGAGTCTGTGAGTCCTTGAGGTGGTGAGTAGCCTTCGATCATCGAGCCTGTTTATAGGAAAGCGACAGAGGGACCACGGGCCGGGTAGCTTGTTTGCCGAAGAGTGCGTCACGCCTGGATGCAGCCGGCCGTCCGTCTCCCGGGTCCGGTCCAGGGATGACGTCGACCGGGTGCAAGCCCAAAATAGCCGGCTCCGCCCCCATCTCCCGGCAGCCCCTGCAGCAGCCCCCCGCCTCCCCGCCCCCTGGGTGACAGGCCGAGCCGGCCTCCTCTGGGTCTCTAGTAGTTTCCGAGCCGCTGACGCATGCTTGCGCACACAGCTGGGCCGGGCGCATCCTACGCAGCAGCCGCGAGCCCGGCGGCCGGTGCCAGACGGTTCCGGCGGGGGGCAGGGGCGGGGCGCTGCAGGAGGCCAGGGACTCCCGGCGGAGGAGGTGCGGGCGGGGGGCCCCGGGTCAGGCTGGGAGGCCCCGGTCCGGGCTGCTGGAGTCAGGGGGCTGCGATAGGGCTCCCGGGGCCTGGGCGCCGAGATAGCCCGTGGCACCGGCCTGCGGGGGGCCGATAAGGCAGCCCGAGGGAGCCTCGTCACCGGCCCCGAGCAGAACCCAGTGGGCTCCGCTTCCCGGCTGGGAGCTGTTCCCGCTCCCTCGGGGGGTCTCCAGCCCCAGGGAGGGGCCCTCGGTTCTTTCTGCCTGACTCCTCCTCCTCTCCTGCAGCCCCGAGGAGGAGAGGCCCATCTGACTACTGACGAGTTGCCATGGCATCCTACTACGATATCCTAGACGTGCCGCGAAGTGCGTCCGCTGATGACATCAAGAAGGCGTAAGTGCCTCCGCTGCGCATCAGAAAGTCTCTCACCGCCGCCCCCCCAAACCCCAACACCGCCATGGGGTCCTTCAGGAGCCTTGCCGCGAGAGAGCTAGGGCCTTAGAAAGGATTGGGGGAGGGTTCCCTCTATAGTGAGGAAGAAGACCCCTGGAAGAGTAGGGGAAAGCCCTTAGCAAGAAGTTCTGCTGGGAGCTGCATTGTGGGGCCCTCTCCAGTGGATCCCGCCTCCCCCCTCCCTCCTACCCCAGTCCCGGCCCCTGGGGGTCGGCTTTGTCAGGATACCTGCAGGATTCACAGGTCCAAGCCCTGTGACCAGGAGGGGCTCGTACCCTCCATGGCAACACATATTTCTAACTTCTGCAGCCCTAGTGCGCTCCAGGGAGGGGTTAGGACTGGGGCTTTCTCAGGCTTACATGATCATCTGCTGCTACTACAGCCCCTAGCACTGGCTGCAGAGGGGAGGGAGAGAGAGAGGGACTCCTTAAAACGTGGCAGCAGAGGCGGCCCCGGGCTGCCGGGGTGGACACTATCTGAGTGGGGAAAGGACGGTGGCGGACTAATGGGCGAAATGGGCCGTTCTGTTCCATGGTGGGAAGTGCTTGCTTTTGTCCTCTGACCCACCCCTCTGAAACCACTTCCTGCAGGTATCGGAAGAAGGCTCTACAGTGGCACCCAGACAAGAACCCGGATAATAAAGAATTTGCTGAGAGGAAGTTCAAGGAGGTGGCCGAGGCATATGAAGTGCTGTCAGACAGTAAGGGCCAGGGGCAGGGCACCCCCATTTCACGCCCCATCCTGCTGCTTCCCAAGGCCATGCTGCCACCTCCTGTCTCCTCTGTGCTTTTTCCAACCTGGCATCTAAGTGTCCCCCCGCCACCTCCCTGTGGGGACTCGGGGACTTTTTTCATTTTTGCTTCAATTCAAGTGAGCACCTGCTACGTTCAAAGCACCCTTTTATTCTTTCCCTGATGCCCTGTGCTCAGTGTGTGCTCCCCAGGGTCTGATAGCTGCAGGATGGGTCTTGACAAAGGGAAGGGAGCAGGGCAGGTAACCTACGTGTGCCGAACCTCCTTTGTGCCAAGCACCGGTGGGTGTGATCTCCAGGAGTCCTCATAGCCATCCTGTGAGGCAGGATCTATCACCCCCACTCTACAGGCAAGGAAACTGAGGCTGAGAGAGGTGAAGTAATTTACGCCAGGTCACACAGAGCTGGAATATGAATCCAGGTCTGTCTTTTATTTATTTCTTCATTCAAAAAATATTCATTGAGTGTTTATGGTGCTGGGTCCTTGCTGGGTACTGGGGGACCATGGAGGACGAGCAGACACTGTTCTCGTCCTGATGGGTTTATTCCATTTTGGTCCAGAAGACCGACATTAACCAAGGAAGTACACAGACAAGAGTATTCTGAAGGAAAGTAGCAGGGTGATGTTGATAGGGATTAATGGGCACCATTTTTTGTTACAGTGGTCACAGAAGGTCTCTCTGAGGAGGTGACATTTAGGCTAAGCCCTGATTAATACCAACAGTAGTAATTATTAGCTAGCATTTATTGAACACTTACTGAGTTATCAGGCACTGTGCTAAGCAGTTTATGTGGATTATCTTATTTAATCCTTGCAATGACCCTGTGAGGTGGGTGCTGTTATTGTGTCCATTTTACAGATGAGAAGGAGCCACTGTGTGAAGAGCAGGCATTGCTAAAACCTATAGCCCGCGTCCCCTGTGTGCCCTGCTGCGTCCTTAGCGTCAGTCACTGGGCAGACCTCACAGGGTCCCAGTCTGGAAGGGGAGGCCATCATCCCAGAGGGAGGGAGAAATGATCTGGTCTCTTTTTCCAGAGCATAAGCGGGAGATCTACGACCGTTATGGCCGGGAAGGGCTGACTGGGGCAGGTAGGTGGAGTGGGGGTGGGGAGGGATGAACGCGGCTCATGGAAGAGAGAGGGAGGGCAGGTTATTGCAGTGGATGGTCTCTTGAGGCCCCTGGTCATGCCTTCAGTGGGGTCCCTTGGCTCAGGGTGAGATGCTTGCCCTGAGCCCCCTCCCCATCTTGCCTCTCCTCCAGGAACTGGCCCATCTCGAGCGGAACCTGGTGGTGGTGGGCCCGGCTTCACCTTCACCTTCCGCAGCCCCGAGGAGGTCTTCCGGGAGTTCTTCGGGAGCGGAGACCCTTTTGCGGAGCTCTTTGGTGAGTGGGCTCGGGAGGCCTCTTAACGGCCCGGCTCCTGCTCTAGGCCTGTCGTCCATCAGCCGGGAGGCCCTGAGGCAGGAGGCTGAAGGGGAAGCAGAATTCCGCAGACAGAAGATTTTGTGGGGGTGGATCCAGTGACAGCTGGGACAGAACCTTACACAGGCCTGAACCCACAGAGACTCGCCTTATTAAATGATAGTAACAATAATACATTGTTAGGCTTGCACAATAGCAACCATGAAAGCAAGACTCAAAGCACCATGTGACAATAATAATGACATCACAAACAACAGATACCTTTTTTTGAATGATTAACATGAACCCTGTGAGTTGGATCATTTTCTCTCCACTTACAGCTAAGAAAACAAAGGTACTTTCAGATAACTTGCTTGGAGTCACACAGCAAAGGGGACAGCCAGGACTCATAGCCAGGTCTGCCCGACTTCACACCATGCTTACCTGCCTATATGGAAGGAACCGGCTGTCCCCCCTTCCGCTTTCCCGTCCCTCCTTCCTTCCTTTATTTTTTACTGTGGACAGAATTTGCCAGGGGTGTTTTCCATATATGATATTAAAAAGAAATTTAATTTGTAAACAAGTCCAATCAAAAAAGAAAAACGATCAGAAAGGCTTATCAGGTTACATTTCTAGACTGACAGGGTTCACACAATTTGGGGGACAAGTCTCTTTGCCGATTAGTAATCTGCTTGCTCGTTGCAGATGACCTTGGCCCCTTCTCAGAGCTTCAGAGCCGGGGTTCCCGACACTCGGGCCCCTTCTTCACCTTCTCTTCCTCCTTCCCTGGGCACTCCGGTAAGTGCTTTCCCTTCCCTGTTTTGCAAGCTCTGGGCCCTGGAACCCCTCATCCCAGCTCCCAGCTCATGTGTGAGAGAGAGGCTCAAGCCTCTCTCCTGCGTGTCTGGAGCCCTGCCTTCTGTCAGTTCTGCGGGGAGACCCCACAAAGGCTTCTGGCCCATGGTGACTGCGGCATGCCAGCTCCGTCCTCCCTCTGACAACCTCTCCGCCTCCTCCTTTGTCTCCATACCAGATTTCTCCTCCTCATCTTTCTCCTTCAGTCCTGGGGCTGGTGCTTTTCGCTCTGTTTCTACGTCTACCACCTTTGTCCAAGGACACCGCATCACGACACGCAGGTGAGGGCTCCTTTGGGACCATACTGGGCATAGGGGTGAGGGGGTGAGGGGTGGAGGGGGGCGGCATACAACTAGAATGTCAGCTTCTTGTGGGCAGAGTCTGTCCTGTCCACTGTGGCATCCCAGGGTGTGGAAGGCACCTGCGGGATTCGTGCATGCTTGCTGACCGAACTGGGCCGTCTCTCACAGAATCATGGAGAACGGGCAGGAACGGGTGGAAGTGGAAGAAGACGGGCAGCTGAAGTCAGTCACAATCAATGGTGAGGAGCGGCTCCGCCACCCAGTCCCTGGCAGGAAGCCCCAGCCCCAGCCCCAGGCCCCAGATCCCCCTTCCCAAACTGCTCCTCTCCAAACTCCTTTGGGGCAGGGAAGGAATGGCGGCCACATTCCAGACTGGCAAAATCAGAGAGGGGGGTCCTGGGAAAGGGGCTGGGGCAGGGAACCGAGGAGTCTCAGAGGGCCAGCTAATGACCATTGTCGTTAGTGGGCGCGTGGTGTTTGTAGAACATTTGACTATTTTTTAAAAATGTTTATTTATTTTTGAGAGAGAGAGAGAGAGAGACAGAGAGAGGCAAGCGGATAGAGGATCTGAAGCAGGCTCTGCACTGACAGCAGAGAGCCTGATGCGGGGCTCAAGCTCACGAACTGTGAGACCACGACCTTAGTGGAAGTTGGACACTTAACCGACCGAGCCACCTAGGCATCCCAGCATGTTTTTAAAGTTATTTATGTATTTGTTTATTTACTTATTTATTTAGAGAGAGCAAGTGGGGCAGGGACAGAAAGAGAGGGAGAGAGAGAATCCCAAACAGGCTCCACAGTGTCCGTGCAGAGCCCAGTGTGGAGCCTGAACCCATGAACCATTTGATCATGACCCGAGCCGAAGTTGGACACTTAACCGACTGAGCCACCCAGGCGCCCCAACATTTGACAATTTTGAAAGGACTTGTGCACATAACATGACCTCTTTTGAAACAGCCAGGGGGAAAGCAGGGCTATTGGTACTCGCCCTACTTTTCTTTATTTTGTTTTGTTTTGTTTTCACCCTATTTTTCACGGAAGGAGACTGAACCTCAGCATGGTTCAATGACCCTGACTCCCAAATAGCCCCAAGCCCCAGGCTTTGTCCTACCTAGTAAGGGGTAAAGCCAGGCGTGACACTCAGAACGCAGGATTCCTGGGGTGGAACTCTTCCCACAGGAATGGGTTGGTCACCACAGCTCCGCTTCCATAGCTCTGCGAGCCCCGTGTGCTAAGTATGCTTCAAGGGCTGTCTTATTTAGTCATCTGAACGATTTGACAATGCAGACAGTGTCATCATTTCCATTTTATAGATGAGGAAAGGGAGGTTTAGGGAGGTTGAGTAACTGGCCCCGGGCAAGGAGACTGTTCGGACCTGTTGGAGCTGAGTACCTGCCGGTGCGCATGATCACCATGCTAAGTGCCAAAACGCATGCGGGCCGGTTCCAAAGGAGGGGCTGGAAGTGGTCAGAGTTGCTGCTGCCTGAGGCAGCCTGGCAGGGTTCCCCTGGCCTGGGTCGCAAGCGGCTGTGATTCCTGCAGGTGTCCCAGACGACCTGGCACTGGGCTTGGAGCTGAGCCGGCGTGAGCAGCAACAGTCTGTCACCTCCAGGTCCGGGGGCACACAGGTCCGGCAGACCCCTGTCTCCCGCCCCTCTGACAGCGACCTCTCTGAGGATGATGAAGATCTGCAGCTCGCCATGGCCTACAGCCTGTCAGAGATGGAGGCAGCTGGGAAGAAACCGGCAGGTGGGCGGGGGGCGCAGCGTCGACGGCAGGGGCGGCCCAAGGCTCAGGACCAAGATCCCGGCATGGGGGGGGCTCCTGAGGCTGCCAGGGGGGACGCGACCAAACCCAGCCCGTCCCCGGAGGAGAAGGCCTCTCGCTGCCTCATCCTCTGATCACCAGGCCCAGACCGTCCTGATTCGGGGCCACCAGGGGTCCTGCTCACTGTTGGGAGCAGAGGGGCACGGCCTGGGTTGCCGGAGCCCTTCTCCAACTGCGTGCTCCCCCCGCAGGTCTCCCTGCCACGTCCACCCATACTGCGGGGTGGACTTGGGATTTGCTCCGCTCAGCCTACAGCTGATAGGTCCCTGGCACAGCCCAGGGTGGGGGGGCCTCCGGGCAGTGGGGAGGGCCTCCCAGGAGCCAGGATGCACTTACTCCTACTAGATGGGGAGTTTCTAAAGGGCATTAGTGGTGTGGGTCGGGCCTCTTGTGCCCAGGTCTTCTGCCACCTGTGTTGCTGATGACTTCAAGGAAGGAGGACTTGGCCTGGGGTTCTCTGAGCCGGAGTCGGCAGCTACACCGGGGAGTCTTCCTGTGCTCCCTGTCCAGCTGCAGACACCCCACCCTGGTTTCTGTGCAGCGTTGAGCTCTGACGTCTCTGTTGCTTCCCTTCTGGTGCTGCTGCTCCTCCCTCGCTCTCTTCTCTCTGCACTTCCCCGCGGGCCGCATCGCTTGCTTTCATGCCATCTGGCTAGGACTCCCTTCTTCCTTCCCCAAGAAAGCCTCAGTGTGACCAGGAAGATGCTGTGGCCGGTAGGGCCATAAGGTCTTCTGGGGAGGCTAGCTGGGTGGGGCGGGAGCCTCTCGTCCAGAATCGGAACTGGAGCCCACTCCTCCTCCCTTCCTCTTGCTGCCTCAGCCTGCCCCAGGGCCTCGGGACTAGGCAGAGGTGAGGCCGCTATCCCTGGAGAGGTGGGATAAGGCCAGGGTGCCCCAGGAGGGAGGCCTAGGAGGGGACTGTGCCCCGTCCTGCTTCACCATGCATCAGGGCTCAGGGAGGAGCCACAGGGCTAGCCCAGGTTTGCATGCTTGGCCCCATCCTCCACGGCTTGCTGCTCACCATCTCTCCTGTCACCCCGCCCCCGCTCTCTCTTCAGATGTGTTCTGAGCTGGATGTCCCGGATCCAGAGCTGCTGCACAGTTCCAACAGGACAGCGCCCTCCCCTGTGCACTAGGAGGGGACCCTCCATTCCTCTCTCTCGCCCATGCTGAGCGTAGAGCTGGGCCTGGGTGGTGGGTGGGGGGCCGGGTGGGGAGGCATCCATAGTCTTAGCCTGTGAACTCTTCCCTGGGTGTTTGGTGCTGTCTTTGGGGGACTACAAGTCCCAGAATGCAATGCACCCTGCCTCATTTCTGACAGATCATCTGGGGGAAGCGGTGCGTGGTTGTGGAGCTGTGCATCTTGGGACATGTAGTTCTAGCCCAGGTCGGCTTGTCACTTGCTGTGAGATGGGGAGATCTTGTCATCTGATTTGACTCTGGCCGGGGTGGCAGGAATGTGGATGAAGGGGTAATGGACCAAGCTTCGGTTCCCCTGACACCTCTTGCTGGCACCGGGCTTACAGCGTACAAATCAAAGCGCTGCGGCATCTGGAAGAGGCTCTTTCCCTGTGGGCAGTCCTGGGTTCCAAGGAATAAGCCCCAAGCCCGGGTAGGATCGACAAGCGGGCCATGACCCCAGAAGGCTGATAGATGGGTGTGGGCAGGCAGAGAGCTTGGAAGGGAAGGAGTGTGAGTGAGTGTGTGTGTGTGTGTGTGCACGCACACGCATGGCCAGGATTGGTGTGTGTGGCGCTCTGGGCATGTTGCTGCTTGTATGGCTTCTTTGGCCTCTGACCCTGCTGCCCATCCTTTTTCTCCCAACACAAACGAGCTGCCTCTCCTCCTCCCTGCCTGGGGAGCCCAGGGGCCAGGGAGGGGAGCGGTGGAGCCAGAGTGCTAACCCTGTGACATTGTATCTCAGAGACCTATCAAAGCCAGCTGGGCCGAGCTCAGACAGAGGGAGAAACACTGGAAGTCAATAAAGCTGTTTTGAGAGCTCAGTGCTGTGCTGTGTTCCTGTGTTCTTCCTTTCCAGGGTGGCCCCAAAGGGACCCTAGGGACCAGAGGGTAACATGCCGTGCCCCCTCCCCCCACCAACCCGCCCCATTGCCCGAACACCTAGAGGTCACAAGCCTTCCTAGCTGACAGCAGAAGTCCCTCTTTGACCAGGCTGCCCTTCCCCCGTACACTGTCGAATCTCCAGAAATGCTCAGGTCTGCCTGCTGGTCCCTCTGCTCACTGTGCAGGGCAGATATACGCCCCTGTTTTTCCTGTGAGGGGAGACAGCTTTGGCAAGGTTAAGAGGCCTTAATTCCCAAGTAGCTCCAGGCCCAAGGCTCTTTTTGCCTCATTTCTATGTCCACCACCTTCGTCCAAGGATGCCTCCTGACATGCAGGTGAGGGGTCCTCTGGAACGTACAGAGAGAAGGGTTGGGGGCGGGTGGAGAAAGGGAGAAAGTGCTCCCTGCCCCCAGGTGAATGCCTGTAGTGATGTCTCATAAGCCTGGTCTACAAGCTGCTATCCAGAGTTCAGCTACTTTTGCTTAAGTTGTGCTGGCACTTTGCCTGTACCACCTCGCCCAGTCCTAACCTCAGTCCTGCACAATGTACATCTTCCTGAGGCTGAAGGGAACAAAGCAGCTGTTCTAGAATTAAGAGAGGCAGTAAAGAGGTTAAGCATGCCCGGGTTCGACTGCAAACTCCACTATATACAATTTGCATTTCCTTGGGAGAGTTTCCTTCAGGGCTAGTGATTGAAGATTCAACAAGCTGGCGTATGTGAGCGCCTTGGAGAGAGGCTGCCAGCCACATGGGAAGCACAGCACAGAGAACTGCTTCCTTCCTGGCCACCATTCAGGGCTTGAGAACCAGGCTCTGCAGCCTGGCTCACCCATCACTATCTGCATCTCCTGCGAAATGCAGCAGGGCCCAGCTCCCCACTGAGGCCGGAGCCGGAGTCTGGAAGCAGAGCCTCCGGAAAAGCGTAGGAGTCCAGGTTGCAGCTGCACACACGACACACTAACTTTATTTCACGTTGATACAAAAGTAGATTTTTCTAGAAATGTTCTCTTGTGCCAGAGGGAGAGAGCTGAGTGGCACGTGGCAGGAGGGCAGGGGAGGAGGCCTGAGGGAAGCAGGGAGGGCGGGGGCCAGAGCAGGGGCGTCACAGAGGTAGGGGAGCAGGCAGCAGGGGCTGGGAAAGCAGGAAGGGCTGGGGGTGGCGGCCCTTCGCCCGGTTCTGTCCACACAGACATAGTGGGAGCTTCCAGGAGATGGGGCCAGGGAACTCAGGCAGGAGAAGACTCTGGGTGGAATTGCTGCCCATGACTCTCCTCCGCTCCTGGCTGTCTGCCAGCTCCCCCCATGGGAGCTGACGTGTGAGAGGCTGGGTGGGCCCGCCCCTTCCCACTCCCCCTTCCTGACACTCCTCTTGGATGGCTGGCCATCCCCAAGAGGGACCAAGGTCGTGGGGCTGGGGAGTGAGGAGTGGGTACACAGATGGATGCTCACATAGGCAAAGAGGGAGCAGAGGCTGGTTGCCCCCTGAGGGGCCCCAGGGGTCTCACTGGGGCAGCGCCTTGAGGATGGCGTTCACCTCCTCCGCCACAGCAGTCAGAGCAAATTCAAACTGGTCCTGGGGAAGGGCAGTGGGAGGATGGTGACGGGGAGCACCGACCTCTGCTTGTGCACCAGGGGCGCTTTTGGGAGGGGGTGCTGGGGAGGTCACTTGGGAGAAGGGGGATTCCTCCTGGGGAAGGCTGGCAGCTACGATCAAGGCAAAGAGGAACAGTCACCTTAGAGCGGACGAGGCCGGGCCGTTGGTCACGGACATGCTCCAGGGTGGCAGCGATGTCAATCTCCTTTACTCCTGGAGGTGGGAGAGGAGGTTGTCCAGAGGAGGATAGGACCCAGAACGCCTGGAGCATCCTGGGTCGGGAGGCTTGGAGGATTGGGCAAAGCCTGGGGGTGTAACAACCTGTCCCTCCTAGAGCTCCTGTGAGCCTGGGTTCTGGAAAGTCTGATCAGGGGCTGGACTGCAGGTACCGTGGGGAAGGTCCTCACCTTTTGCCATGCGGTTCAGTACCATGTCAATGAGGATGTAAGTGCCAGTCCTCCCTGCACCGTCGCTGAAACAGGAGAGGATGACAGGCTCAGCTCAGGACCCGGCAGAAAAGGGGAAGGGGCAGAGGAGACGGGAGGCTTAAGGTGGCGAAGACACTGGTGGAGCCATTAGGGTTGGCTCGAGGAGGGTGTAAGTGAGCTAAGGAGGCAGCAGTCATAGCCCCTTGGCCCTGGGAACTGGGACTTGAGTGGGGAGCCTGTGACCCATGGGGTGTCATTTGGGTAGTGGGCCAACCTAAGAGGAGATCCCCGGCTCAGTCTTAAGGTGAAGGCAGCAGGAGGGGATGGGACCGCCCCTTCCAGCCTCTGGCCAGGCTTTTGTTCAGCAAACTTTTTGTGTCAATGGCCAGAGGGTACACGTTCTCCTTTGTGGGCCAAGTACAGTCTCTGTCATACATTCCTTTTTTTTTTTTTTTTTTTTTTCCCCTTCAACCATTTAAAAATGTGAACACCAGGGGCGCCTGTGTGGCTCAGTCGGTTAAGTGGCCGACTTCGGCTCAGGTCATGATCTTGCGGTCCGTGAGTTTGAGCCCCGCGTCGGGCTCTGTGCTGACAGCTCGGAGCCTGGAGCCTGTTTCAGATTCTGTGTCTCCCTCTCTCTGACCCTCCCCCGTTCATGCTCTGTCTCTCTCTGTCTCAAAAATAAATAAGTGTTAAAAAAAAAATTAAAAAAAAAATATGAACACCATAGTTAGCTCATGGGCCATTAAAACACACACACATACACACAGATAGTGGGACATCTGGGTGGCTCAGTCAGTTAAGTGTCCAACTCTTGGTTTTGGCTCAGGTCATGATCTCATGGTTCATGAGATCAAGCCCCGCATCGGGATCTGTGCTGACAGCGCAGAGCCTGCTTGCGATTCTCTCTCTCTCTCTCTCTCTCTCTCTGCCCCTCCCCCTCCAAATACATACATACACACATACATAAAACTAAAAAAAAAAACAAAAAACAAACAGATGGTATGTTGAACTTGGCCCATGGGCTTTAGTTTGCCAGCATCAAGGCAGGCAGCATGCATAGGAGATGTACCCGGGGACAGAGAGAGGGCAGGAATCATGAGTGCCCCCACCTCAGAGCCCTCTGGCCTGGGCTGTCCTGTCCCCTTTCCTCCCCACCTCTGCCCACAGCCCCTCTTCACGCACCTGCAGTGCACAATGATGGGGCAGGAGCGGCCCCGGTAGCACTTGTTCACTTTCCTGCAACAAGAAATGGGTGTGAGGGTGAGGGGTACCAGCACCCACCTGTGGGCCTCTCTTTCTTCCTTTTCTCCCCACATGCCCAGGGCAGAGGAGGGAAGAGGGCTGGAGAAATGAGTCAGGGCTGGAGGCAAAGAACCAGAGATGGTGTGGGTGGCACTGGGCTTGCCCTGTCATTTCATGAGCTAGGTGCCCACGCTGTGCCCCTGGAACAACAACTAATTTAACCTCTTTGAGCCTCAGGTTTCTTACCTGCGAAATGAGGGCGATAATAATAGTAACCTTCTTAGATTTCTCACCGTGATTACATGAGATAATTCGTGTACAGAATTAAGTGTAAGGTTTGACATACAGTAGGTGCTCGATAAATGCAGTACCGTTAATGATAATACATATTAATAGTGACCTCTGCCAGAAGTCCAGGGAGAACAGGCTTTCTGGTGACTTCAAGGGTGGCAATCTTGTCACATTCCTGCTCTGCCCCTCCTTTACCACTGTCCAGGTTGTTCCCCTCTCCACTCAGGCTCCTTGGAGTCCTTACTAGCAGTGAGGTCAGGCAGACCTAGGCACAAAGCTCTTTTGGCCAGGGGAGGACCACTTCTCAGCTCTGAACATTATGTTGCTGTCTGTCTCCCTGAATCAGCCTCATCTCAGCACAGGTGTTTTGTGGTTGGGTCGTATTTAGACTTGGGGTCCACTTGGACCCCAGACTCTTTTCTGCTACCCTGATTGCTGCCCTCTCAGGAGGGAACAGGGGGTTTGTCCCTTCCTCAGTGGTCCAGGCTAACCTGCCCTTGTCCCTTATGACTTTTCTGCTTTGAGAGTCACCTGCAGAAGCCTGATACCCCCAACGGGCCAGGGCTAGGGAGGATCTCCTTAGGGGTTATTAGATTGTTTCAGGGGAAACTTGGAACTTAATGGCCTTCCCGTCTGATTCCCCCAGGCTTGTAAGGGCCAGGTGACTTCGAATGGTTTTATAGGAGTCCATATGGTTTTCTAGCAAATTGGCTCATGTGTTAGAGAGCTGGGGTTGAACAGAAGTTGCCGAAGTAGTTCCCAATCATTTAATAAGAATGACCATGAATTGCATCTAGAATTAATCGAGCCCTCGCTGTATGCCAGGCACCTAGATTTTTTACAGACTTTATCCCATTGACTCTTGTAACAACTCCCTAAGTATGGGTCATCATCCTCATTTCACAGGTAAGTAAACAGGGAGATCAAGGAACTTGCTCAGGGTCACTTTTAGCACTTCAAAAAAATATATTTTGCCTTTCCTCTGGTGGACCTTCACTGAACCATACTGATTAAGCAGCAATTTGTTCTGGCTGTCTAATGCCAACTGAAACTGAGTTTACATAATTCTGGCCTGAAGCAAAGAAATGTAACCTTGTAACTTACCTGTGCAGTCTTAAAAAAACGGTCCATGCACATAAGGAGTTTTTAAATGAGGAAAACAGGAAATAGCTCTATTACCCCTGGCACTGCTTTTGAGACACCTGTGCCTCAGGCATCAGGGAGCCCAGGTAGAAACCATTATCCTGAGGCTCAGAAACTATCCTCAGCTTCCCACCCCTGCTCAGCACCTGCAGACCACAAGGGGGGGGGGGAGGGGGGCAGCAGTGTGGGCGAGGCCCCACTAGGGGCAACACACTCCTTCCTCAGCCACCTGTCTGGGGAGTGGAAGACTGACTGGATGCTGGAGGACTGGCCTGGTGGTGGTTTTGTTGTCAGAACTGGGTAAGTCCCCTAGTTAGCTTCCTGTCCCAGCCCCCACCGGCTCCACGGAGTCCCCAGGAATCCGGAGATCCTCTGCAAGGCCTTTGATGGTGTTTATCTCCTCTGAGTCAACCCCCCCCCCCCACCCCCGCCAGCCCCCAGCTCTCCCAGCAGCCTTCAGGGGGCCCCTGGGCCCACAAGTCCTGATCGGATTGTCCTGTCCATGCAGCGGCCACACCTGCCAATGATCACTTTTGTGACTATGCAACTGGAGAGCGAATACTAGCTGCAGATCACAAAAATGACACTGGCAGCCGTGAGAGGGAGAGAGACAGAGGAGGAGGGGGGAAGAAGGACAGAGTGGGGAGACAGACAGAGGGAGGGTGAGAGAGAGATGGCAGGGAGGTGGAGAAAGGGAACGGAGGACAGAACAGGGGAGAGGTGCAGGGAGAGAGATGTGGAGATAAAAAAGTGGGACAGACTCAGCCAGTGAGAGAGACCAAGAGATGAGGGGAGAGGCAGAGTGAGGAGACAGAGAAAGGAAAAGAAGGAAAGAGAGATGGGGAGAAAGAAAAACAGAAGCAAAGAAACAGCAAGTGATAAATAAGGGGAGATGGGCAGGAGGGAGTGAGAGAGGAGAGGAGAGGGGACACATGGAATGTGCTGGAGCTCTGAAAGAGCAGCACAGGAGAGGCAAGGAGGCGGGCACCAAGTAGAGGGAGAGAGGGCGAGAGGGAGGGAGCTTGGACTAAGGTGAATCTGCGGGGGGGGGGGGGGTAATGGAGAAGGAGCCAGACCTGGGGAGGTAGGGAGAGAAAGGGGCGAGGGAGACACAGCCAGCAGAACGAGAGCGAGAGCGAGCAGAAACGGAGCAGGACCACAGGGGTGGAGGGATGTGCACAGACAGACAGAGCATCAGTCCGGGTTGGGGGGTCTGGATGGCGGCGGCTGGAGGTCAGAGGCGGAGGCTCCAGGTCAGGCTAGAGCGCCCCTCCCCCGCCCCCCCCCCCGAACCCCCCGAACCCCTTGCTGCCGTGCGGACGGCTCTCTCGCCGGCTCCTCCGAGCCTCTCTTGGGGCCGCGCCTCCGCGCAGGCTCAGGACGCTCACCTGCGGAAGTCCAGCAGCGGCCGGGTGGACGCCGGAGTGCCCTCTGCCGGCCAGCTGAGGAAGTGGAACTGCGTGAGCGTGCGCGTCTCCTGGGTCTGCACGTTCTTCAGGTAGAAACTGCGCACCAGGAAGTCCTCGCACCAGATGTGCTCCGACACCAGGTTCACCTGCCCGCGAGGGAACCCAGGCCTGAGCACGGCAGGGCCCCTCCAAATCCTCCCGGCTTCCCAGGCCGGTTCAAATTCTAAATCCTCCAAGAAGCTTACCCGACTGCCTGCTCCAACTGTCCCAGCTGTCCCCAAGCCCCCTAGTCGTCTGCGTCTCTTATCTGCCGCTCAGGACAACCGGTGGTTTTTCCACCTAGACACAACTATTGCGGGCTTCTTGAGGTCAGAGCTTCTCCTTCCTCTTCCTCACAGAGTCTAGCAAAGTGTCTGTGCTACACACACCACAAAGCTTGATGGACTTCTATAGTTTTATTCTTTCTCTTTAACCATGAGCAACACCAATTTTTAAAAAGTTTAGAAAAGACTGCCGAGTGCTCATCTGATGATGGAATACCTACTCTCTGGGTTCAGGGATCACCTGGTGATGAGAAGCTTCTAGTGTGCTCTTAGTGACTCTTGTTTTACAGGAGGGGCACCTTCCATGTGCCAGGAACCTGTTCCTCTTTCCTCGCCTGGCTTTGCCTCTACCCAGTTCCCCCCCTACCTCGCCTCTCTCCTAAGGAAAAAGTTTGTGTCTGCCTTCTATGGGCAACCTATGTGACTGATGGTATTTCTTTCTTGGCTTTGGCTTCCAGGAAACTCAGAGCTAAGTGAGGCTCAATTAAAGTAGGTCTTAATGTTGGTCTTTGGTTTTATCTTCCCTGTCTCATATACTCTTGACTCTTAGTTGCTTACCTCAGTTTTGGTGGCTTTATGGGTTCGTTTCTGTACCTTTCACCTTCGGTCCCTATAAATGCTTTCTGGCCCTAGACTGGACACATACGTGTAGATGTACATGTATGTGTGAATGTGTGTGTGTGCATATGGATGTTTATATGCATATACGTTCATACATGTATGACTGGTTCTCCACCCACTCTCCATTCCCACTGTCCCCTGGCTATAGGGGCCTTGCTGACCTCATATACGTGGTAGAGGGAGGACCCCTCATCTGGCCAGTAGCGGTCACACTGCTTGACAGCATCCTCCACCAGTGGGGTCAGCATGACGATGACAGTGCAGCCACTCTCCCACACCATCTAGGGACAGAGACTCCACTCTAACGTCTCTGGGCCCCGGCTGGCCCCAGCTGCCCTCAAAGGCCACTGGTCCCTGGAGAAGCCCTCCTTCCAAGAACTTACCTGCCAGAAGTCTGCGATGGTATGGGACAGCGGGCCCTGTGTGGCTATGTAGGCTGGCATTCGAGGGTCGTGCTCAATCTGGGGCAGGGAAGACACATCATGAGCCAGAATGGGACATGCTCCTGGAGAGAGGCTTGGTCCAAGGGAGCAGGCCAGGATGTGGGTGAGCTTGAGAAACCCCCATTTCCATGCCAGGATACCCGGCCTCACAATTCCAGGGCCTCAGATGGGGTGGATGGTGACCAGAAGGTAATGGAGTTCATGCAGGCAGGATAAAAACGGGGCAGAGGAGGGGGCTGGAGCTGGGGCCACTTACAATGGGGCTGGCATTGATGTAATCACTCCGAGAAGGGCTGCTCTCCACCTTCAGCTTGATGCGAGCATGATCATCTGCACAGACCCCACGTCTCACCTCAGGTGCCCCTCGGTCATTGGGGTGCCGGTCCCTCTGCCACTTGACCTGAGCCAGGCGGCCAGCCCCTCCCCCAAGCCCTCCAGAGTTCCCAGCAGAGAGAGGGCTGGGCCAGGCTGGCCAGCAGGACTCACAGGGCAGAAAGTCAGGGTGGCGGTTCTTTTTGATGTTTCCCTCCCCCTGGGCGGTGGCACAGGTGTTGGGCTCTGCCTGGTAGGCACACAGGGCCTGCCACTCCTTGGCCAAGCGGTCCCGGTTCCGCAGATGGTCCTCCATGTACGCCTACGGGGATAGCACAGCCTGGCTCCGGCCCACACCCTCAGCCCTGCCTCTCCCACCATCCTGTCCCTTCACCGGCTCTGGGCCCGGGCCCAGTCCTGACCAGAATCATGTGCCCTGTGGAGATGTCCATGTTGGCCTGGGCGGGTTCCTCGCACCAGGATGGCGTGCTGCTGTGGGAGCTGGGGCTGGCCTGGGCCGCATCACTAAACTGGGAGGACACGCTGCTCACGCGAGAAGGTTCCGGCGGGCCCTCCGCCCGGTTGAACAGGGACTTTGTGGCCATGTGCTGGCGGCACAGGTCCTGCAGAAGAAAAATCAGGCAGGGTCCCAGGCCCCTTGAACCCTTTTCAGCAGAGTCCTGGGTTCAATTCTAGGCTTATCCTTGATTGATTTTATAGGAAATCCTTCTCCTGTGGGGTAGGCTTTTCTGCCCTGGACCTCATCCTTTTCAAGGGTGTTCTGTTTGGGGGGTGCCTGTGAGAACTTCAGATATTAGAGGGGAATCCCAGAACCCCAGAATTGTTGCATTGGGAAGAACTTTAGGAACCTTCTCCCAATTCCCATCCGTTCGAAATGCCCCCACAATACCCCAGCTTGGGCTTCTGTAGCCCCTGCCTGGATATTCCCAAGGATGTGTGCTCACTCCCCATCCAACACCCCACCCTCACCCCATGTGCGACCCAGACTCCCAAGCCCCTTCCATTTCCCTGTCATCAACCAGCTTTTGGGGCTGCACACCTGGTACTCAAAGGTAGTGTCACCGTGGGCTCCCTCGGGCCCCAGGGCTGCCAGGCGCTCCTTGTCCCGCTGCCGTGCATGCTGCCGCACACACAAAGCCACTGCCAGAGCCACCAGCAGCCCGGCCACACCCGCCAGGGCCACCAGAGTGAGTAGCACGGAGCGCATGGGAGAGGTGCTGTGGGCCGGCCGGGGAAGGACTGCGGCCGCCTCCTCCCTCTGTGGGAACAAGGCTAGAATCAAGGGAAGTGGCGGCAGGGGAGAGGTAGGAGCCGTTCCTCAGCCCTGTCCTCCCCTGCCACACTCCCTGCTAGGGTGTCCCCTGGGGCAAAGCTGAGAGGGCAGGGCATGGTGGCACAGGCAGAAGGTTTCAAATAGACCCCAGGTCCTCCTTCTCAGTCCCCATCAGACCAGCTCAACCACACTGCACTGCCTGAAACTTACTGGATGACCCCCCACCCCCCACCCCAGGAGTTTTTGCATTTAAACAATGGATGTAGAGAAGTTTGGAGACACAGCTTGGAATCGAATAGTAGAATGGGAGGCATCAGTGTTGGATGCAGAATAGAAATCTATTTTGAGTTTAGGGGTGCCTGGGTGGCTCAGTTGGTTAAGCGTCTGACTCTTGATTTCAACTCAGGTCGTGATCTCATGGATTGTGAGATCGAGCCCAGTGTTGGGCTCAGTGCTGACAGTGTGGAGCCTGCTTGGGATTCTCTCTCCCTCTCTCTCTGCCCCTCCTCTGCTCACACTCTCTCTCAAAATATTAACTATAATTAAAATCTATAAATTATATGTTTTATAATTATATTTGAATTTAATGTCCTTTATGCATAGGATCTTCCCTTAAAATTTAGAGATTTTGTTCCAGAAGGCTATGGACATCTCAGGTCGTTACTCCAAGCAGGAGTATGGAAGGCTGGTCCAGCAATAGGGGCTGGGGGTCGCGGGAAGAGCCGCCACTGGGGCCATCTGCTGGCCAGAAAGGAAACTGCAAGGGGGAGGGCTGCTTTGGCAAAGCCAGCGGGCCAGCCAGGTACAGGAGTTTCAGCTCTGGTTCTCCTGCCAAGTTTGCCCCCATCTCTTGCGGGCAACGTCAGCCCTCTGGGGTGTCAGCTGATTCTTCAGTTCTCATACCTGTCCCACTCCTGTCTGCAAGATCTGGAGCCCTGTCTGTGCTTCCAGTTCTGATTTCACCAGCCCTGCAGGGAAGATGTAGGTCAGACTCTCTCCAGCCACATGTGGTCCCCACCCCCGTCATGCTATGCTAGGTGGCAGGCAGGGCCTGTGTGCGCTGGAAATATTTCAAGGTGGGGGCATCAGCCACAGGCCTAGGAATGTCCTACTAGGGCTGGGGCTGGGACCAGGCAGTATTTACCAGCTTGCTGGGTAACATCAGCCAAAGACAGGTTCTGTTCATTATGTCGGATGCGGAAGGTGAGGGCCGGTCCCACCACACTGCCAAACAGGAGCTATATTACTGCCTCACCCACCACAGACCCCAGACTGTAACAGAGAGGCCAACTCTGGCCCTCTCCCCATGAGAAAAGGAAGCTGAGGCTGAACAGAGATGCCCTATAGGGATGTTTGAGGCCCAAGAAATGCTGGAGGAGGCCAGCATCCAGTGTGTGTGTGTGTGTGTGTGTGTGTGTGTGTGTGTGTGGCGGGGGTGCCTGCCTTGGCCACTCACCAAGACTTTGTCTTCCCTTCCTTCCCTGAGTCCCACCAGCCACCTCTCCCCTCAAGCTACCTTCTAGATACCAGATACCAGCCCCACCTGATGTTGATGAAGCTGCCCGAGGACACGTGAACATGCTCAGCTAGGATCTCCAGCAGCTTCACTCCTGCAGCCAGACTCAGGGGCCTGGAGGCAGGGAGCGAGCAGAGAAAGGAAAGCGGGGATCCTTTTAGCCACTTCCTTGAAACAAGCCACCTCCAAGGATGCAGAGCAGCTCACTCCCCACTCCAACCCCCATCCAGTTCACATCTGGATTTCTGCTCTCTGTTTCTATCCAGGCAGGCCAACCCACCCCCTCCCCCTCCGGGAGGGTAGACTAAAAATCTTCCCCAGGCTGAAGCCCTTACTTCTGGTCAGTGACAATGTAGCCGTACTCCTCTGCTGATGGCTGAGCTGAGGGCGGCCTCACCACTGTGGGCTGGCTCTGGCCCAGGGAACTTTTCTTCTCCAGCAGGACCGGTGTGGCAGGGTGGCCAATAGCTTTGGGGGGCTCAGAGGATCCAGAGATCAGCACCTGCTGGGCTTTACTGGAAGTGGGGCTGGCAGTGGGGTATCCAGGAAGGGAGGGTGTGGGGGGCGGAGGCTCCACTGTGTGTCCACCCTGCACCTGCTCTTCCACTGTCTGTTTAGAAGAGAGGATAGAGGGGCACCTGGGTGGCTCAGTCGGTCAAGCGTCTGACTTTGGCTCAGGTCATGATCTCACAGTTTGTGAGTTCAAGCCCTGCATCAGGCTCTCTGCTGTCAGCACAGAGCCCGTTTAAGATCCTCTGTCCCCCCTCTCTCTCTGCCCACCCCTCTCTTTCTCCCTCAAAAACAAATAAGCATTAAAAAAAAAGAGAGAGGATAGAGGTATGATCTCTGGACAGTAGAGGGGATAGGGGAATGGGGGTCCACATCCCAACTCTGAGGTCCCTAAAGAGGACCTCTGGACTTGTTTCTTTCTACCCCCCAGGGCCCAGGGCAACACTGGGCACAGAGAGGTTACCCAGAAAAGTGACTCAGGTGGATGAATGGATGAATAAAGGATTGAATGAGTGCAGCGTGGTCAGTAATGGTCTGCAAGATGGGGCTGGAGTGGGGAGAGCCTCTGGAGTGAGGGAAGGTGGCGTTAGGAGAGAGGTGAACAGGCTGGTGATAGGTTTTAGACTTCTGTGTAGCCACAAAATCGCAGAAGTCCAACATGTGAAAAAGAGAGAGCTCTTCAGGCTACAGGGGGGCTAGGAGCATGCATGCTTGCAACTCCCCCTTCGCCTAGGGATCCTCAGAGCAGGGCCTGAAATGACTACAGTGAAAAAAAGCAGCGAGTCGAGAATTCCAGTTTCTAGACCCAGCTCTGCCATCAACCTAAAGTGAGATCTTAGGCAATGACTTGCAGTCCCTGGGCCTGGGTCCCCCCCTGCTCCCCGCCGCCCCAAATGAAGAGGTGTGGAGGACACAGATTTGGGTCCCGATGCTGAAGTTTAGATTTTGACAAGGGGGTTTGCTGGCAGGGGCTCTGTGGGCCAGGGAGGTGCCACAAACTCACTTTCTTGTTGTCAGCTCCGACATTTACAGCCCCTCCTGTAGAGACAGGAAAAACAAGACTTTGGGCAAAGGGTCAAGGCCAAGGCCAAGGTCCACACAACATGGGCAGGAGAGAGGGCCAGGGGCCCCGAGCCTGCTGTGGCCTCTTTTCCCTCAGTGACCCAGCCCTGTCTTTGGTCTGATCCTAAGCGTGGCCTCAAGCCTGTTCGCTTCTACCTTATAATTGTTTTCTCAGCTTCTCCCTGTGTTATTGGCTGCACCTCTCAAAACTATTCTTTATTCAGTCCTCCCCCTACCCATCAATTATTGGCTTCACCTTTGCATTGGCCTCTCCCTTCCTTAGAGGCTGTTATCATCCACCCACCTTCCTTGGTGCCTAGTGATCCCTGCTCATACCCCCTGTTGGCTTCTTCCATTACTCCCACCCTGAAGTTCTTTCCTGCTCTAACTCAGCTTACCACCCCACTCCCTTGCTTCCTGCTCTTGGCAGGCAATGACCCTGTGCTTGTGTCTCAAAAGAACTCCCTTCCCTGACCCTGACCCTGACCCTTCCCCTCTAGGCTGCTCCATGTGGTCTTGAGAGATGGGGGCAAGACGCCATCATGGAGCTGGTAGTTGCTAGTTTCTCTGCCTGGACACTCACCCAGATTTCGTCCTGAGCCCTTGGGCAGCAGCTGCAGCAGGGTTGAGAGGCTGGAGAGCTGCTCAGGGGTCAGCTGACGCAGCTCCACCCCATAGCCCGCCAGCACAGATGCCAGTCTCTGCAGAGTCACATCTGCTGGGAGCAAGACGCAGAGCTTATGGCGAGAGGGTGGTGGTGACATGAACTTGTGGGATGTGTTGGGGGTGGGGGAGGGAACTAGCACATTTAAGAGCTTCTTTTCAAACACCAGGAAACTGATGCCCTCCACCTTCCAGCCCTTGTCCACACTTTGGGGGGAAAGGCCTTCCTAGGGCCAAGACCAGACTTCAGGCCCACTATGGACATCGTGACTCTCCAGCTGAAGGAGTTATGTCAGCTCCACCCCCTACAGTATCCCCACTGCCCACCTAGTGCCTGGCAGAGATTAGGTTGTCAGTGGACATTAATTAAATGTATGAATGACTTTAAGGGCAGATTAATGAATGCATGGATAGTTAGGAAGGAGACCCCGAATGCAGCTCCACAGGAGGGGAATGGATGCTGAGAACTCCATTACCTGGCTGCTCTGCTGGAGAAGGAAGCTTCTCCCTGTGACCTTCTAGCCCTTCTTCCTCATAGCCCTCTGAAGAATCCTTTGGCCGGCTGCTGCCCCCTTGCTCTGGCAGCCTCGGTGCCCTGGCCCTGCTGGGCACTGGCAGCTCCTGGGCCAGGTAGAAAAGCCCTGATTCCTGGAAAAGCTGACCAGGTGAAGGCCCTGGAGGGTCCCCGTAGGAGTGGTCAGAGTGAGCCCCAAACATGCCCTTGGAGGCAGTTCTGCTGAAGAGGGCAGAAGGTTCGGCCTTGGGTATGGGGCCGACACTGACCATCCCGGGTGAGCTCTCTGAGCCCCGAGAGCCATCGCGGGAGCCAAACTGTGGGGAAATCAGAGATCCAGGTGAGAGCAGATGTCAGGGCTCGGGGATAGGTGTTGGGGTGGGGCCGGTGTTTAAAGCTCACCTGATGAAACAGGTAGGGCTGCAGCAGGGCAGGTTCATAGCTCAGGGCAGGGTGGGGGGCCTGCGGGGGTAGCAGCAGATGCTCCAAGAGGGGGGGCAGCAGTTCAGCCTGCAGAGAGGACAGTGGAGAGCCCACCCCCCCACCACTGCCACCCACTGGAGGTTGAGGAAGCCGGTGCTGGGCAGCAGGGGTGGAGCCAGTAGGGATGCCCTGTAAAAGCAGCTCCCCAGCAGAACCAGGTCTCCTGGGCACCAAGCCAGATCTGGGGAAAAAAGCAAAGTGTATGTGTGTGTGTTGGTTGCACGGGGCAAGAGTGTACAGAGCATACAGGACACAGAGATGGTGGGACCAGACAGGCTCAGCAGTTTACAGTAAACCTGACCTCTTAAAAAAAAATGAAGTAGTCTCAGGGAAAGAGACAGTAGCATGGGGAAGGACCAGAGGGCCAAGCCTGGGTATAGATCATTGCCTCCCGGGTAAGCATGCCTGGGTCCCCGAAACACAGCGGCAGAGGTTAGGGAAGAGTGAGGCAGGGGATGGAAAAGGAGAGAATGGGTACAGGGGAAGGCAGCCAGGTACCTCTCTAGATAAACTGGGGCTACAGTTTGCCTCGTTTCCCCTATATTCATATGCCCACACCTGGCCTTCAAACACTCAGTACTGTGCCCCTCGACTCTACCCTCCCACCCCACTCTGCCTTTTTTCTCCTGGTATCATCACTTGAGCCCCACGACCCTCATTTACTTTCCTCTGCTTTGCAGGGTCTGAACAATGCTTTCATAGGCCCTAACCACAAAAAGATGATGATCTTTCCACATATCATTCCACATAGCAATGAAATGGAACATTAAACAACTTCAGTATGACAAAACTCGTATTTGTCCCATGCTGACCCTTTGATGCTTCTTTTAAATTATGAAATGTCCAAGTTTTCAAAAATATTTTTTTTGCTGTTTTGCTGGATCCCCGGGGATGAGCTCAGCTCCTACTAAGCATGTGAACACGCCAGATGACCACTCCTGAACCTCTTTTACTTGTGCCTTAGGCTGCTGACGTTGGTGGCCACTTCCCTCTGTCCATTAGGAAGACCACAGGCCCACCAGCCTTTCTGTGCTCGAGCTGTTGAGAAAAGATGCCTACCTGTCCCTTGGACGGGGCTCTGGGGGGCGAAGCCTGGGGATGCGCTCCATCTCCTGGGAGATCACATACTGGGTGAGGTCATCGTGCCAGGACAATCCTGCCAGGGGACAGGATAGGGTGAGGTTGGCTCGGGACAGTCTGAGGGCCCAGTAACGGTGAAAATCAAAACCGCACTCCCTACCCGGCAGTGTACTGAGTTTGGTAGAGCAGAGGGGCAGTGGAGGTGCTCCAGAGACTTGGTGGCTGATCTGAGCTGCCCTCTTCCCAGTCTCCGGTACAGATTTGGGAGTCAGACTGCCTCCAGTGAAACTAAGTTTGCCACTTACTCATTGTGTGACTTGGGGCAAATTGCTGAACCTGTCTGAGCCTCAATTCTCTCTTCTGTAAAATGGGGGTTTATACCTCCTAAGACTGTGATAATTAAAATAACCTAATGTAAAATGGTATGAACTGTACCTGTCACGTTGTGAAGTTTAAACAGCTTCTCTTATTATTGCCATCATTATCACTCCTATTCTTATTTTTGTTGACCCTGAACCTTGCTTTTCTTTATTTGTAAGGTGGGAAAAAGACATACTTCATGGGGCTGTTGTGAAGATCAAGTGTAATCAGGGAAATGAAAGTGCTCAGAAAACTCCAAAGCACTGCACACGTTTTAAACCTTCACCACCACCCCCGCCTCCACCACCACCATCAATTATCTTGTGCTGATGCAGATCTCCTGTCTGACTCTTGCCTTTTATGAAACTGCTCTCAGGAAAGGTCAGTCACCTATTCTAAAGGAATAATCTCCCACTCTCTACTCCCATTCCTTCTTCCTTGCTTCTGAATTAATAGTCTGCTCTTAACTCATATTCTAGGATCTACTAGCGTCGATACTTGCCTTCTTGCCTATGAACATTAGATAGCTCATCCTATTTAGGGCCAATCCCTCCAAGTTAGGCACTAGATTTCATCCCCTACTATCTACTCAAGAACATCTTCTCTGCAATTTCCCCCTATTTCCTATATGATCATTTTTCTCTGCTCTCTACTGAATTATTCTCTTTAGCCTACAAACATGATGGAGCTCCTTTCAACTTAAAAAGTTACTGCATGACCCCACATTCCTCTCCAGCTCTCACTCCATTTCTTTCCTTTTCTTTGCAGCAAGACTCCTTGAAAATGTTATCTGTGCTGGCTGTATCCAATTCTTTTCCTCTCATTCCCTTTGAATCCACTCTATTCAGGATTTTATTCCCACCTATTCTACCAAAACTATTTTCATCAAAATCGCCAGTGACTTCTGCATATCTAAAGCCAGTGGCCAGTTCTCAGATCTCATCCCATTTCATCTATCATCATTATTTGATACCACTGATGGCTCCTTCCTCTGCAATACACTTCCACTTGGCTTCTAGAACACGAGACATTCTTGTTTTTCCTCCTACCTCATTGGTTCCCCTTTCTCCGTCTCCTTTGTTGGTTCCTCTCCTTGTCCTGGTCCTCTTAATATTATAATTCTCTAGGCCTCTTCTTCATATACACTAAAGCCTTTGCTTATCTCATCTACATCATGGGTTTAATTGCAATTTATATCTCCACTCCGGAATACTCCATATTTCAAAATCCAACCTCATACTCTCAACTTCCCACTGTACTTGAATGAACGTCTTTTTTTTCATTTTTTATTTATTTTAGAGAGACAGAGAGAGAGTGAGAGTGAGAGAGAGAATCCTTAGCAGGCCCCGCACTCAGCACAGAGCCTGACATGGGGCTTGAGCCCGCAACCCTGGGATCATGACCTGAGCCGAAATTAAGAGTCAGATGATTAACTGACTGAGCCACCCAGGTGCCCCTTGAAAGAACATCTTAAATTCCTCCCTGCAACCACCTGGTCCATGCAACATTCATCTCTTACATGAGTCACTGTGGTAGCTTTTAATGATCTCCCTGCTTCTACCCTAGACTCCCTTCAGTCTATTCTCAACAACAGCAGGCATGGCCCTTTTAAGGTAGACGTGAGATTATGCACCTCTAGGCTCAAAACCTTGTGATGGGTTCCTCTTTTACTTAAAGACAACAGTTTTCTTATAAGGCCCTACAATGATCTGCATCTCTTCCCCCAATACCTATCTGACTGCACCTTCCACTTTCCCTATCACTCCTCTATAGCCACACCATAAAGGTGTTCTCCATGATGTTCCTCAAACTCATGCTCCTGCTTTAGTAAAGGCTTTTGTTCTAGCTGTTTGATCAGCTTGAAACACTGCCTCCAGATAACCTTCTGGAAAACACCTCCACTGCCTTGATGTCTTTGTTCAAATTTCATAGTCTCAAAAAAGTCTACCTTGACTACCCAGGTTGATACTGAAGCTTCCTACCCGACCATTTCTGACCTCTTTATCATGCTGTAATATTTGTAAATACAAATATTTGTAATATTTGTAATATTTGTAATATTTGTCACTTATCACCTTAAAACATACTATATGTTTTCTAATTTATATATTGCATTCCCTCCCTAAATTCCAAAATGTAAGCCCCAATACACACAGATCTTTGTCTGTTTTATTCCCTGATACATCCCAAGCACCTAAAACTAAGCTTATATAGTAAATCCTCAATAAATAGTTGTTGAACGAGTGAATTTTATGAGTGGAGTGATCTGGCCAAGCACTCCAGGATTCATGGTTCTGGAGCACTCAGTTCCAGGAAGTGCGCTGGCCCTAGGGAGACGGATGCTGGTCTCTTCCAGTGGCTCCTTCTAGAAGCCTCCTCTAGACTCTTCCAAAGAGTCTGAGTGTGGACAGCCCATCTCTATGGCTCCACCTCCCACTCCTGTCTTGCCCCCTTCTCTAGCAAGGTCTGGGAAGGTGAGGCTCCAGAAGTAGGTGTGAAAAGAATGTTTCATAAAGAGAAACCCTTGAGTCAGGTGCACGCTCACTTCCCCATCCTATACAACCAAGTTTCCAAGGCCTCTCTTTCAGTGCAGCTAGACCTCACCTTGGGACATGAGCTGTCGGAGCACACTTTGTAAGCGCTGAAGAACTGGGGAGGTGACTTGCAAAAGGGGCCGGGCTTGCCCCACTCCCACCTGGCATTGTCCAAACAAGCCATCTAAGAGCACAAAAGTGGTGTCAGTAGGGGGCTTGGACAAGAGGCTTTCTAAAGTCCAGGTTGCAAATGGGCACTATCCTCTCCATCTCCTCTCTTGGCTTCAGAACCCTGCTCCTTCAGGCCCTTCCCACTTCTCCCCAGGACTAGTACCACTTCCCCCCCCCCCCCCCGACCTCCCCCACACTTCTTTCTTGTTGTGTTCCCCATCTTGTAAATCCTATGCCTGAGCCTCACTCACCCTGAATACAGACTTCAAGGTGAGAGCAGAGTCTGCGGTCAAACAGACAGCCTGTAGGGGGAAAGGTGAGCTGCTCAGACATCCACACACATAGAATGGTCAGAGGATGAACAGGCTGGGAAAGGGGGAAGGAGATGGGGTCCATTCTTTCATTCAAAGAAAGGATTGAAGCTGGGAGGAGAGTAGGGAAGAGGCCTAGAATTCTTAACAGAAGGAAGCACAGGATCTGACTTTGGATTTTAAGGATCTGAGAGCCTGGATAGTTTCCCTAAAAACCTCAGTTTGCTTAACTGGGTGATGGGGAGAAGACTTCCAGGTGCATGGGGGTAGTAGAGGATCATATACTTCTACTCTCATAGAATTACTACGAGGACATTTTTGGCCAAATTCTGAGAAGGGACTTTCCTCCCCAAATCTCCCAAAGCATCCTAACTATGATAAGTTGGGACTCAGAAGTGATGGAAACCCTAGCACACCTTCCCTCCGTGTGGGAAAAGGGTAAGGGTGGGGTGTCTCTAGGGCAATGCTCCCCACACTGTTCCTGAGGTCAGCGGCCCCAGAGCCCCCCTGGCGCTGTCCACGGTGCTGAAGATCTGAGCCTGAGGCTGCCGAGGGCTAGCCTGGAAGCAGTTATGGGGGAGGGAGGGGAGCTAGGGTCAGGAATCTCCACAGACCTGACCCCTCCACCGTTCTAGACTTCATTTGCCACCCTACCAACCCACAGTGCCACAGGAAGTACCCTGTATTGGCCTCCAAACCAGGTGGGGAAGGAGGGCGTCAGTGAGGCTGCGCCCCTTCCCCCACGCGCCCCACCACCCCACCCTCCCCCGGCCCATGAGTCAGCGCTGACTGTCTCTGTCCGCTCAGATGTGAGTCAGCATCAGCCTGGCTGTGGGGAGGGGGACAGGAAAGGACCCCTCTCCCTTCACCCTCTTTTGCCGCCTCCCCTAGCTGTCTTCCTCTTATTGGAGATTCGATCGCAGCAATCTGCCTCTCTGGGCTTAAAGAGAAACCCTGGTCCCTCCTTGGGTCTGATCCTCTTCTGGGAGCTGGGATCCCGATGCTCTTGACCCTGATTCCTACCGCCCGGACATCAGCGCTGCCTCTTCCCACCCTTATCCCCTACCCCCAATCCCTGAGCGCCAGTCACCACTTCTTTGGCGCCTCGGCGCGACTTGCTTCTCTCGTGGTCTTGTAGCCCGTCTCTAAATCCTTCTGTCCATATGCACCCCCATTCCTCCTCCCAAACCCGCAATCTTTCCCGGAGTCTGTTTCTCTTAGGTCCCGCCCCCGTATTCCCAGCCCCACCTCCAGGCCTACGCCCCTTTCCTCTCAGTCGCCCTCTCATCTTCCCCATCTCACAGTGCTTCCCCCTACCCTACTCCAGACATCACACATTCTACCTGAGCTTCCTACCTTCTCCCCACCCCCCACCGAGTTTTGCTCCCGGCACCATACTTCCCCCGCCCTCCCCCCCCCCCCCCCCCCATTTCCTCCTGACCGTGGGCACTAATGGCGCTGCAGCCTCCCGGGCGGCTGCTCAGCAGCAGGAGGCAGACGAGCACCCGGAGACCCCCGGATCCCCCGGGACCCCCAGGCCGCCGCGGGCGCCGCATCCTTCGGGGCTCGGCGCACTCGCTCCCCTGCCACAACCGCAGCAACGCCGGCCGGAGCCAGCCAGAGGGGCCGAGGCGGGGCCTGCCACTCCCCACCCACCTACGAGGCGGGGTCTAGACGCCCCTCTCGCGGCAACTCCGCCAACCCTGGGCGGGTGGTGACGACATCTCCACCCCCGGCTCTTACGCTTACTTGCGTCAGGCGTGGCGTAAGAGCTCTGCCTTAGAGGGGTGCCGACCCGCCCCACGTCTCCTCTGCCAAATAGTAGGTGCTTCACTAGAATTCCCACTTGGCACCACCCCCTTTTGACCTTTGCTTCTCCCCAAGGACTACCGCCTCTATCAACCAGTCCCAGGGTTGGAGAAAAAGGTTAAGTTAGGTGGGGACCAGGAAATACATGTGAGTCGGTTAGTATAAATCCTAAAATGAGCATAAAAGTGAGTAGAATAGGTACTGTTACGCGTCTCAATTAATGGTACTGGTATCCTTAACAGCAGGGATGGTTATATGTGTGTGCCTGGATTCCGGTTCTAGCAATGCCACCTACTGCGAGTATAACTTCGGGCAAGCTGCTTAACCTCTCTGCGCCCAAGTTTCCTGACGTGTAAAAAAAGAGGTGCCAATAATTCTTACCTCGCAAGGTGGTTGTGAGGATTACACGAGTTAACGCATGTGGGTCACTTAGAACAAGGACTGCACTGGCATATACTAAACGCATGACGCATATTCTCTTTAGTTATTAGCCCTGACTCCCCTTTCTTTCTCCTTTCTTCCTTTCTTTCTTTCTCTACCTGCAAAATATATCTCCTATCTACTCCTTTCCTCCCTACTCACTACTTTATCTAAGTCACGGTGCTTTTTCATCACTAATATTATTGTAATCAACTAACTAGTCTCTTGTTTTCACTCTTCTCGCCCAATAAGGTAGGGAGTGAGCTTTCTAAAGTTCAGATTGGATCACTTTATTCTCTTACTTTTCAGGGAAAATTTTCCAAAATACAAGAAAAGATAGTGGTGCATAGTAAATACTCAATATACACATCATCTAGACTTAACAGTGACTGCTGTTTTGCCAGATGTGTTTCTTTTTAGTATTTAAGAGTCAATGATAGACATCATATTTCCCTTATAAATATCTCATTATGTATCTCCAGGAAATAAGGGTATTTCCCACATAATCCAAATGCCTTTATGACATCTAACAGAATTTACAGTAATTCTCTAATATCATTTAATGCTCAGTTTATATTCAAAAATTCAAATTGTTTCCAAAAAATGCCTTTTTCCATCTGTTTTGTTCAAAATAGGAGTCAAAGACCACCATTGCATTTGGTTTGTCTCTTAATTCTCTTTAAATGAACACAGACATGCCCCTCCCCCATTTTTGACTATGTCTTGTTGGATAGACCCGGTTAGTTTTTATTTACAACTCCCCGCCTTCTGTATTTGTCTGATTGTTTCCTCATGATAGATCTCCCTGTATTTGCCCTGTATCTATCCTGTGTATCCCCTGCATTTACTGTAAACTAGAAGTTATATCTAATGTCTTGATTGGATCAGGTTAATTTTTTAAACATTTTTAACTTATTTTGAGAGAGAGGGTGGGAGCAGGAAAGGGGCAGAGAGAGAGGGAGAGAGAATCCCTCTGTCTATGCTGTCAGCATAGAGCCCAATGCAGGGGCTGGAGATCAGGAACCATGAGATCATGATCTGAGCCAAAACCAGGAGTCTATGACTTAACCAACTGGGCCACCTGGGCGCCCCTACCCTGAAATACAATTCCAACCGGAAATACAATTCCAGCTGGAAATGTAGCATACATTCTTATTTTTTTGGTTTACCAATTTGGAGCATAATGAATTTTGGGTGTAGTAGCTACCTTCGACAGTGACAAATAAATTTTTAAGAAACATCCTAATGACTTTTCTTGTTTGAGCATTACTATGGGAAGTATGGGTTTTCATATAGTCAATGAGCATCAATCAATTGCAGTAATCATTCTTTTTTTATATTCAAATTGCCCCAGAATAAGTAAATGAAAGCTCCTTTAAACTGGTTTGGTGTCTTTTTGAAACATCCCACTAATAACTGAAAGTTCTCTTACTTTCTATCATTCCAAGATGTGCCAAGTTCATGTTTTTTATTCCCTGCCCTAGACGTGAAAGCAGCCATTCTTCCAAAGATACTTGGTAGCTTTTAATAAGGACCGATTTTAGAGACCACAATCTGGCTGGGTATTTTTTAATGTTTTTATTTATTTATTTATTTATTTATTTATTTATTTATTTAGAGAGCAGGAGAGGGGCAAAGAGAGAGAAGGATAGAGAGAATCTCAACCAAGCTCCATGCTGGGCATGGATTCCGGGCTCAATATCACGACCGAGAGATCATGACCTGGAGCCGAAATCAAGAGTTAGACGCATAACCGACTGAGCCACACGGGGTGGCTGGAGCCTGGGAGCCACCCAGGCTCCCCCACGATCTGGGTTTCCAGGGTGATAATGGAGGAGTGCCTGGGTGGCTCAGTCCGTTAAGAGTCCAACTTCAGCTCAGGTCATGATCTAATGGTTTGTGCTGATAGCTCAGAGCTTGGAGCCTGCTTGGATTTTGTGTCTCTATCTCTCTCTCTGCCCCTCCCCTGCTTGCACTCTGTCTCTCTCTCTCTCAAAAATAAATAAACATTGAAAAAAAGGGTGATAATGGAAACTGAAGTGATATTGCTTTTAGGCCCTTTCAGTGCACAGAGCTAGAATATTAAGATACATGCACACACAAACCCACAGTCACACATACTGATATTTCCAATTTAAAAAGTTTTTTATTTGAGAGAGAGAGAGAGAGAGAGAGAGAGAGAGAGAGAGAGAGAGAAGAGAGCAAGAATCTCAAGGAGGCTCCACACTAATCAAGGAGCCTGATGCAGGACTTCATCTAACGACCCTGGGATCATGACCTAAGCCAAAATCCAGAGTCAGGTGCACAACTGACTGAGCCACCCAGGCACCCCAACCAATTAAAATTTAACTGTGATTTTTATTGCACTCTTGATTTTGTACTGGTATCTCTTTATTCTCACACTGAAAACTTTGGTTTCTTATAGCATTAATATAATCACTTATATGTGTAATCTTTACAATATACATACAATAATTTACAAATAATAATATAAACATTACTCAACTAATAAAACTATAAGGACATCTAAGATGTGTGGTAGTTTATTTTGTCCTTGGATTATAACCCCTCGGGGTATACCATCAAAATACTGCTTCCTAAAGTCACTTGAAATAGTTCTTTGTGTAGTCATTTTTACCAATTTGATATACAATTTGGTTTGTTTCAGTTTGTTTTCAATTTTAGGGTTTTTTTTTACTTTATATATAATTTTAGTTTTTGAATATGTAAAATATTTACATTTTTCAGCAATCAAAACTATATAATAAAATATACTCGGGGAATTCTCCTCACCTTCCACAATTCCTCCTGCCATCTTTATCACTTCACTCATTTATTTCCTTTTTAAAAACTTTGTAAATTGTGAAATAAAACAAACAGAAAAATACATAAAACCAAAATGAACAACTTAACAAATTATCACAAAATGAACACCCATGTAACCCAAGTCAAGAAATAGAACATTTCTAGCACCCTAAAAACCTTGTGTTTCCCAGTCATTACTCTTCCAAAGGTAGCCATTATTCATTCTCTTTTTGACCATGTTTCTTTGCTTTCATTTACAATTTTAACCTAAGAATGCATGGTTGGGTCATGAAAGTATAAAGAAAAGTAAATATACATAGATTTTGGATTATCCCCAGTCTTGGGTTATCATGAATAGTGTGACTGTGTATATACATGTTTCCTGTTGCACGTATGTGCCAGGGGGAATGGACAGCCTGTAACAACCTCACAGGGAGGAAGCTGGGGAAAAAGAACTTTTATTCTCTCTCCTCATTCCCTCCCTCTGATCTCTCCTAGTATTCCCATTGTCCTAACCAGAATCCAGGGGAAAAGGGAGCTCATTGAAATAGTACATACAGGTTAGCCTCCTGAGACAGAAAATAGGGTGAAGGTAGAGAGTATATCCTAGCAGCAAACTTTAAGTATCAGCTCACTTGATCCCCTTTTCTCTCTCTCCCTCCCCCTCTCTCTTTTTGAGAAATCATCTGAAGTATAATTGTTACTCTTTTAGAGGTAACCCATCTTTGATTGTCAACAGTTTTAATACGTTGTGATTTGAGAGACATTTCTTTCCATTTATTCACCCTGAGATTCAGTTTCTTGAATACATGGCTTGATGTCTTTCATCAATTTTGAGGCATTCTCAGACATTATCATCTTAAAAAATTTTTTTAATGTTTTTATTTATTTTTGAGGCAGAGACAGACAGAACATGAGCAGGGGAGGGGCAGAGAGAGGGGGAGACACAGAATCCGAAGCAGGCTCCAGGCTCCGAGCTGTCAGCACAGAGCCTGATGTGGGGCTCGAACTCATGGACTGTGAGATCATGACCTGAGCTGAAGTCGGACACTCAACCAACTGAGCCACCCAGGCACCCCGACATTGTCATCTTAAATATTGATTCTACCCCATTTCCTTGTTCCCTTCCTTCTGGAACTCCAAGTCAATGTATGTTAGACTGTCATGTAGTATCTTTTATGGTTCTACCATATCTTTTGTATCTTCCATTCTTTTGTCTATACTTCATTCTGGATATTTTTTTTTGAACTACAGTCCAGTTTATTAATTTTCTCTTCACGTGTGTACAGTCTAATGCTTTGAACTTGTCCAGAAACTATGGTACACTCAGTCAAAGTAAATCTGAAGAGTTTAATAAAAGAACTACCTATAAAGGTATGGACAGGTAAAGAAATGTAGACCTTTGTCAACTCACAGCCAGACAGTGATTGGAGTCAATCACTGTGGCTAATATAGTGATACCCATATCTGTCTATTGGTTCAGTGGCATGAGGAACCCAAAGTGAGTGAGTGGTAGTCTCAGCTTCCAGTTCAACTATGACTATGACTATGACTATGACTATGACTATGACTATGGGAAAACATTCCTCTCTTGGGCACTAGGACCTGAAAACTCATTATTCAGGAGATGGGAAGCACAGGTTCCTTCAGATATTTTGAGGTATAATAGTGAGGGGGCCACTCTGACCTTTACTCCTTAGTCCCAAAACTCTTGGGGATGGATAAAACAATCATTCCATAAGTTCACTAATGGTGAGTGAACATTATCAGAAGTATTGAGGACAGAAAGGGCAAATCCATATCCAGAATATAATTCACTGCCATTTTTCCTTTTTCTTTTTAAAAACTGTTTATTTGTTTATTTTTAAGAAAGAGAGAGAGAGGGAGAGAGAGAGAGAGAGAGAGAGAGAGAGAGAGAGAGAGTGCAAACAGGGGAGGGGAAAGAGAAGGAGCAGAGAGAGAGAGGGAGAGAGAGCATCCTAAGCAGGCTCCTCTCTGTCAGCTCAGAGCCTGATGTGGGGCTTGAATCTACGAACCACGAGATCATGACCTGAGCTGAAATCAAGAGTTGGACACTTAACCGACTGAGCCACCCAGGCACCCCTCTTTTTCCTTCCTTCCTTCCTTCCTTCCTCCTTCCTTCTGTTTTTTCTTCTTTCTTTCTTTCTTTCTTTCTTTCTTTCTTTCTTTCTTCTTGACAGAAAGAGAGTATGAGTGGGGGAGAGGGACAGAGGGAGAGAGGGAGAGAGAGAGAGAGAGAGAGAGAGAGAGAGAGAGAGAGAGAGAGAATCTTAAGCATACTTCATGATCCTGGGATCATGACCTGAGCTGAAATCAAGAGTTGAATGCTCAACCAACTAAGCCACCCAGGTGTTCCTCACTGCCTTTTTTCATGGTGAAAGAGGTTCAAAATAAAAATCTGTCACCAGGTGTGCCATTTTGGGAGCTCAACATTATCCTTTGCTGTAAGCAAACTGGTATTCAGGTGGGCTGTAACCGTACCATTCAGGAGGAGGGAAATTCATGTTGGTAAGCCCATGCATTTCCTGCCCCACATCCATTGATATGTGGACCCATTAAGAAAGCACCAGGGGGCCTGGGGAAAGAGGATGAATGTTATCCACAGAATTGGTCATTTCATAACCTCATTACTGACAATCTTTCCTAAAGTCTACTTCTTCTCATGATTATTTACACAGGAAACCACGACTGTCTTCACACTGTTCCTCCCAAGTGAACCCTCTCAGACTTTCTGGTCACAGATTTTCATATCTTGTTCTATTCAAATCCCAGATCAGCCAACCAACCTGTTATTCATGAATACTGTTATCAGTATAGACGAATACTTCAATTTTTTTCCTCTTCAATTCTGAGTGGACCACCAGATCTACCAACAAAACTTCCCACAGAAAGGATTGCTCTTCACCAATGTAATTCACAGACACTTCTGAATTGTGCTGTAATGTAGCATCCTTCCATTTCTAACTGTTGACTGCATTTTGTGCAAACATGTATAAATTGTCTCTGTGCTTTCCCCCCACTCTATTAGGCAGTCATAGAGAATTCCCCAGAAGGCTGTAATAAGTGAAGCAAGGAATCTGGGCTATCTTTTCATGTAACTTGTTTAATCCATATCTTCTTGGGCCCAGTCATGTATACACCATTTCTATTTAACAGTAAAACGCTGTGATGAACCTCCAATTTTATGGTTTACTGGATCAGATAATACCCAATGCATAATTACTGGTTGTCCCATGGCCTGGTGTTCAGTATTCCAGGGCCTGGTAAGAAACTAAGCTGCTTTTCAAATGGAGAATAGCTGATGGCCTAAAAGGGCACAGCTTTCCTTTAAAATCCTAGGGATCTACATTATAATAATCTTACTGGGGCTTGCCATAAGATTCACGTGATGTCTCCGTCTACTACAGACACTTCCGTTGCTCCTGAGGCCACTGGTCATAATTGTCAAGTGAAAGGACTACTTGCATTGCCACTCGGAATTCCTGCAGAATGTTCCCTTGTTTCAGGCCATACGAAAGCCTGATGGGTTAGAGTTGAAATGTGTTTTCTGTTGCCTCAAATGCCAAAGAGGCCCATTCTTCCACAAAGAGTATTGTCTCTTTTTTATTGCAAGTGTCTCACTTTAGAGAGGGCATCTCGACATGCCACAGACAATTGGACCCTAGAAACTTCATTAATGTGGCAGGACTCTGAGCTTTCTTGAGGTCCTTCTTCCATGCATGTGTCTTATGACATCTAGGGTTCATGCTACCTTCTGCTCATCATATTCAGTTGCCACAATATCATCAAAATAATGGACCAGTGTGATTTCCTGTTTTCTCTGACATGTTGGATTGTCCGGAGGGCTCCTCATGCTTTTTGTGTTGATTTGTGGTTTTGAGGATGTGTTTGTAACCTGTAATGAGCACTGGCTTCAGGTCAGAATTAAACAAAATTCTTATTTGCATTACCAGAAACCCCAGCATTATGAAATATATCTGGGAACTGGCTGTCCTACAACTGGAGGGCTGTTGGACTTTTTTGAGTTTCTTTACCTAGTCTCTTCTTGTGGAATCAAAACTGAAGAGTGCCCATGGAGTATTCTCACTGAAAGTTCAATCACTTACAAGCCAGCATATTTAAATATCACTGGTTACCTCCCAATATCATGCTATAATCAAAGAAGATTTTAATTCACTTTGGTGCAGAATGAGATAAAGAATAATAGTACTACATATGGGGAAACATCCCAAGGGCCAGTGGGACAGGAAAAGTCAATATCACCTTGAATGGAAAATGTGGAGACTCATCCACGACTATCTTTTGGGTATAGTTTTCCCCTTTTGGACCACATAAATTTTATCCTTCCCTGTTAAGGGTAGGAATTAAACTATAAATTCTAGATGGTGAGGTAACCTTATTGGCCTTGGCACGGTGACTGTCTGTGGATTGCACTGCCTATTAGAAGCTGCACTAGTGCCCAAGGGTATCATCTTTTACCAATTCATAAACGATATCTTTAAATGAAGAACTTGCTCCAATGTCTGCATTTGTGAACTCATTGGGTAGGGGAAAAAAAGAGCTTCTCTAGATTTTAAATTTATAATAAAGGCCTATTTAAAAGGCAAAACAACAACAACAAATTATAGACCAGTGTGATTTTCTGTGGGCCATCAAGTAAAAAATATCTCTCCGAGCCACACTTTTAAAGAGAACAGACTTGCCTTGTTTCTTCTTTACTTTTTAAAACGTGTGACTACTAGAAAATTATATTTTTAGTTTTATTTTTTTGAAAAATTTAAATTGCGTATATAATTATAAATTATATTTCTACCAGACAACACTGACTTAGGAAATTCATCCTTTTCCATTCTTATCAGAGAAGACAGCTGGGAGAAGTTGGCATTCACATGACAGAGATAATAGTATATCCTAAAACGGTCTTTCTTGAGCTCAAAGAGTTTATAGATATTCTTTTTGTTTGTTTTTGAGAGAGAATGAATGGGGGAGGGTCAGAGAGAGAGGGAGACACAGAATCTGAAGCTGGCTCCAGGCTCTAAGCTGTCAGCACAGAGCCCAACGCAGGCTCAAACTCACAGACCATGAGATCATGACCTGAGCCGAAGTTGGACGCTTAACTGAGCCGCCCAGGTGCCCCAAGTTTGTAGATATTCTTAATTTAATATATCAAATGTACCATCTTTTCCTTTATTTATTGCACTTTTGTTTCCTCCTTAAGAAGTCATTTCCAACTATTAGGACATGAAGTTATTCTTGTGCTATCCTCTAAATGCTTTATCTACAAAGTTTTGCAGAATAGAAGTTCAGAGAAGTGAAATAAAACCACCAAATGGCTTTAAGCTATAGAATAAGTTTCATCATTTAATTGTTCACATTGACCTATAATACACCTGGATTCTATTTGTGTGTACATTTTAAGTTAAAGTGACAAAGGTGAATTTTTCTTGCAAGGGTACTCCATTGTTTCTGAACTATTTATTGAAAATATTACCTTCTGTCTGCAGGGCCACCTTTATTATAGAGTATCCGCATTGTTGTGGACCTATTTCTGGGCACTTTGTTTCATAGATCTACCTGTATATCCTCACATCAACACCACACTTCCTTAATTACTATAGCTTCTTCATACTAAGTATTGATAGCAGGGAGAGCAAATCATCCATTTCAGAAACATCTTTTCTCCTATTCACTTTTTACATTTTTTACTTTGAGAGGCTCCTAGTTATTGTTTTTTATTATTGAAGTATAACATATCCAATAAAGTATATAAACTTATGTTTATTGCCATATGATTATTAGTATATGCACACATATACTTAGAGAAATCAAATACTGATACCTGCCCACTTGTTTACACTTGTGAGTATCCAGTGAGTGTGAGAATATTTGAGAAGCATAAAGCTCTGCAAATAGGATATTCTGGTGTTCAGTTGGGCTGAACCTAGTTGGTCAGATTACCCACTCCCTTTTAAGATTTTCAGGTGTCAGGAGGAAACTGGCAGGAGCCATCAAAATGTTTAACGTGTGCACACTTTGGTTATAGCACTTCTCTGTTGATTCTTGGGAGCAGGGTGATTGGGAGATGGCTGGCAGGAGTGGTAATGCTGGAGATGGAGACCCTCATAAAACAGCAGGGTCCAGGCCTGTCTGACATGGAAGGGTATGCAACTAGACCACACAGTGCAGGCAGGCGTGGGTGGGGAAGGCTGCATTCCAGCTGTGGTCCCACCTCCACTTTCTCCACTTCAGGAATGGTCATTGGAGGGAAGACAAGACAGCATTCCACCAGCACCAAGGAGCTGTGCTCTTTTTCACTGCACCCTTGTTCTGGTCCACCCCTACTCTTCCACTTCAGAGGCTCTGGCCGTGTCCAGACCCCACCCCCCCTACCTCAAGACAAATCACAGAAAGAGTTTGCACAAAAGTCCACTTTAATGATCCAGATTTGGGTCATCCTAGAACTGCCCCTCTGGAGGGCAGAGGGCACTGGGGCAGAGAGGCTTCATATGAGGTCTCAATCAGCAACAAGGTTGTGGCCCACAGTGGGGGGTGGCTCAAAGAAGTCCTAAAACAAGAAGAAACAAAGGATTGGAATCAGTATGTGGGAAGGTGGCCTCTTCCTCACCTACTTTCCCTCACAAAATGCTTCAATAACAGCCTGATTTGAGTAAGCTACAATGACTCAGCCCACCCATTGTCTGTCCTTCTGGCTCCCACAAAGAGTTCTCCAGCTCTCCCATGCTTTTCCCTGGGGCTCTGGGCTGGGGAAGAATGGCAGTACCTTGTTTGCATTTACAGAAACACCATGGCAACCATCCTTTGCAAGTGGATCTGTCACCTAGCTCTGGATGCCTTGACCCAACAACCAATCCAGACTTAGGAAGACCAGCTGCTCTCTGATGGAGTGGGGACTGGTTTCCTAGGAGAGCATGCAGGGCTGGAAGCTCCCTGTGGTGCAGGCTTCTTGCAGGCTCTCAGTTTCTATGCTTGCTCTTCTCACAGCCTATACCCCAACATCACAAGAGTGGCCTTTTGAAATCATGTATCACATTATGATTGTTTAGGGCTTCCTTAAAACTTCCCAGTTAACTTGCCACTACACTTTGGACGTTGGGAACAGCCCAATTCTCACTGCAGTCCCTGAGAGGAAGGGCAAGGGATGTGCCCCTGTGAAATGTCTGGGAATCAGGAGCCCTGGGTCCAGTCTTGGCTTTGCCATGAACCTACTATGTAGCTGTGAGTAAATCCCTTGACCAGCCTGGGCCCCAATGTCTTATCTATAAAGATAGATGGGAGTGCTAGATGGGTGTTTTTAATCTGGATTCTGAAGAGTTTAAGCATCTCAAAGAGATAACCCAGAGCCTTGCCCAGGTGACTTGCCCAGGCCACAGGGTAGAGCAAGGAGGGGAAGGAGTGCTGAATGTGAAGGCCTCTGGACTACCTCTCCCATTTATCCAAAGGAGCCTTGCTATCCCTTGCTGTATGCAAAGGAGTATACGGAGAGAAAAAAAGGACTTTTTAATTGTTTTTAATTTGGCAATTTTAGGGGTGCCTGGCTGGCTTAGTCAATAGAGCATGCGACTCTTGATCTCAGGTTCATGAATTTGAGCTCTGCATTGGGCATAGAACTCACTATAAATAGATAGATAGATAGATAGATAGATAGACAGACAGATAAACTTGGCAATAAACTTTGCAATTTTCAATGCTTATTTTATTTTGTTTTTTAATGTTTATTTTTGAGAGATGAGAAAGAGAGAGAGTGAGAGCACAGTGAGGGAGGGGCAGAGAGAGACACAGAGAGACAGAGGATTGATCTGAAGCAGGCTCTGTTGTGACAGCAGTGAGCCCTACATGGGGCTTGAATTTAATGAACTACGAGATCATGACCTGAGTCAAATTCAGGCCCTTAACTGACTGAGACACCCAGGTGCCCCTCAATGCCTATTTTAGACTCAATGCCTATGCACAACCTATAGATAATTTCTTCTTTAGAGGCTTCCACATCTGCCCTCCCAACCTCTCATACTGATACCCCCAGGTGTTTCTGTGAGAGAGAAGGAGGGTGGGGGTACCTTTCGATTGGGAAAGAAAAGACCTTCAGCTTATCTGTTCACACCTCAATATTCATTCCCTTCATAGCTGCCTCCCTCATTTCAACAGGTTCTTGGTGATTCCAAACTCCTGAGAAAAAGTCAATCCCTTACCTTGACAGGGTTGGTCACCTCTCGTTTCAGGGTCTTCAGATCCACTTTGGAGGTAAAACATTGATCCCTGTTCACTTTGGCCATTGGGCTCTGGGAGGGGGGAAGCCAGAAATCAAGAAGAAGGCAGAAAAGGATGACAGGGCTCCAGAAGGGAAAGGGCAGGATCCAAAGTCAGGGATTTAAAATGCTTGAGAAGACACATAAGTCTTACCTTGGGGAATAGGAGTCAAAGTTTCTCCTCTTGCTTGCCCCTAGAAGAGACAGGGATGACAGATGGGAGGTAGGCCTGCTAACATCCATCTCTCCCTTTGCAGATATCACTAATGGCTAATGGACCTGTTTTTTTGTGGAGCCTAGACAAAACATCCAGATCATTCTCATAGTCCTGCCAGCAGCTCTTACCTGCAGTTTTAATATCTGTTCTCTCCCTGCTGTCTGTCTGCTAGATGTGTGGATCAACCATAGGCCTTTCATACCTTATCCCAGTGGTTTTGGTGGGAAAGGTTGCCTATCCATGCCTCAGACATGGATCTTGGGGGTAGAATCTGCTGATGTGCCCCATCTTCTGGGTCATCACACCCTGGGTGATGTCATCCTTCCAGAACAAACCTGCAGGGTGAAAGGATGTGGTGAATTGACACCTGGGACACTGACATCTCGGAGCCTGAAGCCTGCTTTGGATTCTGTGTCTCCCTCTGTCTCTGCCCCTCCCCTGCTTGTGCTATGTCTCTCTCTCTCAAAAATAAATAAACATTAAATTTAGAAAAAAAAAAGTTGCTTAGCATAGTGCCTGGTGTGCAATAAATTTTCAACTAGGATTATATTCTGTTTGCTGGTTCATTTGATGCTATTGTGAGGATTAAAAGAGATTAGGGATGTAAAGAGTGCTTAGAAAACTCTTAGGAAGCGATTCCCAAACTTTAGTGTGCATCGGAACTTCCTTGTTAAAACACAAATTACTGTTTCCCACCCCCAGAGTTCTTGATTCAGTAGATCTGGGGTGAAGCTCAAGAATTAGCATTTCTAACAAGTTCTTTGGTGGTGCTGATGCTCCTGGTCCTGGGATGCACTTTGAGAACAGCTGCTCTAAGGCATTACACGCATATTAGACATCAGCAGTAGTACCAATCATATGAATTCAAGGTAGATTTCCTATCTGACCCTCCCCCATTCATTAAATTCTGCTCTAAGGAAGCATCAGCCATCTGTCTCCAAGGGACTTTCCACTCCCTTTCATTCCTCCTCTCTACTAGTCATCCATTTGCTCTGCTTCCTACTCAGAGGCTGAGGGTGTGTGTGTGTTCTGGCTGAGAACTTAAGGATTCCTGGCTATGGAAAAACTCAGATAGCACTATGGGCTGGAGCTCATCAGAAGGAGTTGGATGCTGGCTTCTTCTAGAAGCCTCTGCTGGGTTCTTCCAGGGTGATCAAGGTCAAACAGTCCACCTATCCACCCCCATTGCACTCATACCCCCTTCTCCATGAGGTGAGCATGACAGGAAAGTTTCAAGTAGAGAAATCTGACAAAGAAAGCCCATCCACAGATCAAACAGCCCCTCACTCACCCACCCCAATTTTCTGATCAGGCTCCAGCCTCTCTTCCCAGCCCGTACTCACTTAGGGGCACAATCTGCTGGAGTACAACTTGCAAGTGCTGGAAGACTATAGAGACAAATCCTTGGAGGGGCCAGAGCTGCCCCACTCCCACTTGGCCGTGACCATCTAAGGGCAGAATGGTGGAATCAGCAAGAGAGCTTGGCCAGAAGCTTTTTAAATCCCAGTTGAAGAAAAGCAGCTGTCTTTCACTATCACCCCTGGGTTCCCTGGTCTCTGTTCCTCTCACCAGACCCTTCTTCCTTACAAATCCTCCTTCTTTTCATTTTTCCCTCCCCCCCCCATCACCACCTGCCCTGTTCTTCAGCACCTGCACCTCATTCTCCCTTGATGCCATTTTCCAGGTAAGAGCTTGCAAGCAAAGCAGCCTGTGGAGGATGAACTAAGAAGACACTCAGAAAGCTACACACCTGGAATGGATAATCGGATGATAAGTGGGGCATGGGAAGCAGGTGAGCTGCATCTCAAAGAAGGCCTGAAATCCTGGAGGGGATTAGAACGGAGGCCTGGAATCCTTAGAGGAAGGAAATATTGGTAAGTACAGGATTTGTGTGTCTGGATCCTTGTCCAGAAAACCAGTTTGTCTAACTGCATAGGAGAAGGACAGGGTGTGGGGGAGAACAATCCCTAATGCTATAACACTTTCATTATTCCGGGTAGACGGGGTAGAGTTGGCAAAGTCCATTTTTTTTTTATATAATGGAATTACCATGAGTCATTACGGACAGGCATTAAAAAGGAATTGTCCTCTGGAATCAAATGGATCCCCATACCAATTCCCTGCCTTTAGGAAGGAGTAGAACCTCCAGCAGCCTACTGAGAAAGATAAGAACTTCTTCTGGAAGGGGAGATCATTGTCTGAGGCATTGATCCCAGGACTGATAGGAAAACTGGTGACCTGGACACCCTCTGCCAGAACGCACAAAGCACCTGGCGCTGTCCGTGGTGCTGAGGGGGTGGCCGAAACCTGGCTAGGAAGAGGCGTCTGAGCGGCAAAGAGGGCGAGGCATCCCTACAAGAACGTCCCCCCCGCCGCCCCCCGCCCCTCCACCAGCACACACACACACACTCCTCCAGTCAACCGCCACCAGGCCTCCTCCCACAGTTCTTCACGAGTCCTCCGCATTGGCCTCTAAATCCAAGAATCGGGCGGGGAAAGTTGGCGTCAGACTAGGAGTTTGCGCCCTCTTCCCCACGCTCTTGGCACTGGAATCCTCGAGTCTGCGCAGTCTCTGGCTGCTCAGACGTGAGTCAGCGCTGGTCTCCCCCGAGGGCGCTGAGTGGAGGGAGAGGAAGAAGGATGGGCCTTTTCCCCTCCATTCTCTTTTACCCAGCCTAGCCTTCTCCTTCTTATCAGAAATTAGATCGCAGACGCCAGGCTCTGAGGGCTTATGATGAATCCCTGGCTCGTTTCTCGGCTCAGCTTTCCCTCTGGAGTCAGGACGCCCGTACCCGTGGGTCCCTGCTCCTATTGTCCGGAGATCCTGCCTATCCCTCAGCTCCTGGCATCTCTCTTCCTTGGTCCCTCGGTGCGTCTTCTCCTGTACCGGCATAGGCGGGGCTTACTTCCCTCTGCCCACTTATTTTCCCGTTCTCCTTCACAATCTTCCCTGAGTTCGCTTCTCTTAGGTCCAGATCCCACATGCGGAGCCCCACCCCAGGGCTGCGTCTCTTTCTACGAGACGCTCCCACATTTGTCTCTTTTCACGTTCTCAGACACATAACTTTTCCTCCTAAGTTCCTAACCTTGAGGCCCCCGACCCACTTCTCTCAGGATCGCTCTCTGGCCTGCCCTTCCCCACCCCCTCCCCCAGGTTTCCTCCTGACCGTGGCCACTAATGTCGCTGCAGCCCCCTGGGCGGCTGTTCAGCAGCACGAAGCAGAGGAGTAGCGGAAGCCCCCCAGAACCCCTAGGCCACAGTAGGTGCTGCATTCTCCCGGGATCAGCGCGTTCACTCCCTCCTAAGTTGCAGAGAAAGTAGAGACAGCAGCAGGAGGGGCTAAACTGGACTGTAGCTTCCCACTCGCAGCGAGGGTTGGATCTGCACAACCCTCCCTTGGCAGCTTGGCCAATCGCGGGCGGACCCTGTCCCCTGCGGACGCGTAGCCAACTCCTCCCCTTGTTTTTTTTTGTTTTTGTTTTTGTTTTTGTTTTTTTACCGCCCCCAGAACCATCCTAACTCATCCCCAGTTTCCTATATAACCACAATACCAGACATCTGTGGTAGGCTAAATAATGGTCCCTAAATATGTCCATGTCAGAGTCTCTTGGAGCCTGTGAATGTTATATGGTAAAAGGGACTTTGCAGTGTGATTAACCTTAGAAGGTGATTAACCTCAGATGAGATTATCTTTGGATTTTCCAGGTGTGCCCTGTATAATTACAAGAGTCTTTGTAAGAGAGGAGAGTCAGTAGTGGGAGATGTGACATTGGAAGAGGTTTGGATAGATGTCAGGAAGAAGCCACAAGCCAAGGAATGCAAACAGCCTCTAGAAGCTGAAAAAGGCAGGAAAATGGATTCTTCCTTTAAGACTCCCGAAGGAACACAGCCCTGCTGACATCTTGATTTTAGACTTCTGACTTCCAGACAGTGAGTTTCACAAATTTGTGTAGTTTTAAGCCACTAAGTTTGAAGTGATTTGTTATGGCAGCAATTGGATAAGAACATAACAACTAGACGTGTTTATAATTCCCTAATACTCACAGTTCTCTGGTACTTCTAGATACAACTCATTTATCAGATAAATGGTTTGTGAATATTTTCTCCAACTCTGAACATTTCATTTTAATTTTCTTACTGTGTCTTTTGAAGAACAAAATATTTTCATTTTGAGGAAGTACAATTTATCAATTTTATCTTTTTATGGCAAATGCTTTCTGTTTCTTAAAAATGTTTCACAACCCAAACCTACCGAGATTTTTCTCCTGTTTTCTTCACAACATTTGGTTCATCGAGTCAGTCAGAAAGCATTTCCTCTTTTGCTATTCTGTGAAAGGCTTTGTACATGATTGATATTACTTCTTCAAGCATTTGGGCTCAGAGTTTCTTTGTGAGAAAGTTTTATTACAATTTAATTTCTTCAACTATTCAAGATACCCTATTTCTTTTCATGTCTGTTTTGGAAACTTAAATTTTTCAAGAAATTTGTCCATGACATTTAAGTTATCACATATTATTTCCCTTTATTTTCTTTGGGTCTCATTTCCTTTATTTTTCGAACTTCCTGAGTTGATAGTTTATCATTGATTTACATGTTTTCTTTTTTTTTAATTTTTAAAAATGTTTTATTTATTTTTGAGACAGAGAGAGACAGAGCATGAGCAGGGGAAGGGCAGAGAGAGGGAGCGAGACACAGAATTTGAAGCGGGGTTCCAGGCTCTCAGCTGTCAGCACAGTGGCCAGCGGCGGGGCTCGAACTCATGAACCAGGAGATCATGACCTGAGCGGAAGTCGCACGCTCAACCGACTGAGCCACCCAGGTGCCCCACATGTTTTCTTCTTCACAGTAAATGCATGTACAGCTACACATTTCCCTCTAAGCATGACTTTTTTGTGTTTTAATTATCAAGTGGTTAATATTTTCTAATTTTTCTTGTAACTTCTTAGACCCATGGATCATTTGGAAGGATGTTGCAATTAGGGACTTTTTAGTTTTTTTTTCTTTATTTATATTTTCTTTATTTTTTTATTAATTTTTTTTAATGTTCACATATTTTTGAGGAAGAGAGAGAGAGAGAGAGACAGAATGTGAGCAGGGGAGGGGCAGAGAGAGGGAGACAGAGCTGTCACAGCTGCGACAGCTGTGTGTTGTCAGCACAGAGTCTGATGCCGGGCTTGAACTCGCAAACCATGAGATCATGACCTGAGCCGAAGTCTGTCGTCCAACTGACTGAGCCACCGAGGTTCCCCTGTCATTATATTTAAAGCATATGTCTTATAAACAAGATATAGTTTGATTCTGTTTTGTTTTGTTGTGTTTGTAAATCCAGACTGGCAATCTCCACCTTTTGATTGGATTGTTTAATAGTTCCTTACATTTAATGTAATTATTGATATGTTTGGGATTAGTTCTGCTACCTTGTTATTTGTTTTTTTATTTGTCTTACCCATTTTCCATTGTTTCTCCTCTCCTTTCTTTTGGAATAATCAAGTAATTTTTAGTATTCAACTTTATTGACTTTTTAGCTATTCATCTTTATATTGTATTGTTTTTTAAAGTTTATTTATTTATTTTGAGAGAGAGAGAAAGAGAGTGAGCAGGGGAGGGGCAGAGAGAAAGGGAGAGAGAAACCCAAGCAGGGTTGCACTGTCAGCACAGAGCCTGAAGTGTGGCTTGAACTCATGAACTATGAGAAGCCTAGTTAAGGCGGGAGCATTTTAGTTCTGTTCTTAATCCTAGGCTGTATCCTTTAGTGCTGTGACATTGTGCTTACACCTAGAATTTGGTCCTTTTGGGATTTTACTGAAAACCCCAGGGCGTTTACCAAGACCTTCTAATTTCATGGGTCCTGAACCCCACGTTTGGTCTCCTTAACACACTGTGGCAGCTTCCAAAATCCCTGCTCAGATATTTGACTTTTCCACTAGATTCCTTGAAATCTCTTCCTGAACATGTACCATTTAAAAGGTAGTTAACTATTTGAAGGAAATTTGTATGTGGATTTTGGGGTTCACCTCTCTGTAGCTCACTCAGTTCCCAGATTTCTTCCTCGTTTCCAGCTGCTCTGTCATTTCTGTGTTCCAGCCTGTGTTTCAGAGGCCCGTCAGACTGCCACTTTCCTGCCCATGCTCTATTTCCCTATGTGCTGTAGGGAAACATGAAGTGTCCTTAGGAGGAAAGCCTGTTAAATGTGGGACTCACCTGTGGACTCTGTTTTTTTCAAGGATTATATTCCCTCTAGTTTTTCTTGCTTTTGGTTGGTCTCCATGCTTTCAAACGCTTATTTTTATATTTCGTCTCGAGTACATATGTTCAATGTTAGAGACTAACACAAACTATTTTGTCATACCAGGAGCTGGAAGTTTATGTGGTTATCATGGACTTGGGTTATACATGATATTTGAAAACTATTTACAGAAATAATTTGAGGCCTAAGAGCAAATGAGTATGAATCTGCTTTGAGAAATATAATGCTGTAGGAAAACAGAACATACTGGTCTTTTGGTGGGTTGAACAGAGGTCACTCAGCTTTTCTCCCTTCTAAGATTTCAAACTACCAGGGAAATTGGAGGGGGCCTTAATGCTGGGAGTAGTAACCTCAGAAAACAAAGCAGGTTCTCAGGCCTATTGGACCTGGAGTTCAAAGGAGGAAGTTCCTTTTCTAAGGGGAAAATAACCACCAGAAAGGGTGGTGGGTGGGTGAGGAATGACTGCAGTTCAGGTGTGGTTCTACTCTACCTTGCAGTCAAGTTATGAATGATGACTAGAAGGAGAAAGGAACCAAAAGCCAGGCCGCCACCCCCACCACGAATATCTTCTCTATTCTGGCCCTCCATATTTTCCTTCAGAGGCTCTGGTTGGAGCCCACAGAAAAGTTTTGATGAAAACACACTTTAAAAATCCCAAAACGGGTTGACCTAGACCTGCCCTTCTAGATGCCAATGCAGGGTGTAGGGATGGGGATACCTTAATCAGCTACAAAGTTTTGCTCAGAGGAGGAAGAAGTTTAAAAAGCTCTAAAGTGGAAGGAAACATGGGATTTGCAATTTGTGTGGATATATGCTGGAGGACTCCCCCATCTACAGCATAAAACATCTCCCCCCTCCCAATAAATAATAAGCTCTAATAGTAGTCCTGATTTGGGCAAGTCCTAAGGCATAGTGACTTAGCAACTGCCTGACAGCTGGCCTCCCCTTGGGTCCAGTATCTGATCTTCTCTTCCCTCCCCTCATTTCCCCATAGCTTTAGAGTTACTCAAAGACCCTGACTTGGAGAAGAGCGGCAGATTCTTTTATGCATACTTTAGCACCATGGCAACCAGTTCTCATTGTGGGGATTAGTCATTTAGGGCTGCTGATGTCACCACAGCGACCAATCCAGGCAGATGAAGCATGGTTACCATGGTGACAGGAGGCCGGAGCTGTTTCCTTGGAGACCATAAGGGTCTGGATTCTGCCTGAAGTTCAGGCTGTCTCTGGGTAGAGTACATGGCCAGCTAGAGATACTCAGCTCTATGCAATGCCCAGTCCAAGCTACCAGTGTCCTCCTGGACAAAAACAATACTTCTTAACAGGCCTGTCTTTTCCACTCTTGTCCTCTATCAATACGTTATCCAGCAGTAGTAGGGTGGTCTTTTAAAATTGTACATCACATCATTCTATTCATTTCCTTAAAATCCCTAGTGATTTTCTTCTGTCCTTTGTTTTTTTTTTTAAGTTTATTTATTTATTTGTGGTGGCAGGAAGGGGAGGAGGCAGAGGGACAGGGAGAAAGAGAATCCCTGAAGGCCGAGTCTGCCTTCAGCGCAGAACCCAGCTTGAGACTCAATCCCATAAACTGTGAGATTATGACCTCAGCTGAAATCAAGAGTTCAACGCTTAACCAACTGAGCCACCCAGGAGACCGTCTTTTGCCCTTTGTATAAGATCTAGACTCTTTACTACTAGCTGAAAAGCCCCAAATGGTCAGTTTTGGGTCTACTTCTCCAACTGCATTTCTTACCACTAGCTGTTCTGTTTGTTCCTCTAATGTGCTATTTTAGAACCAAAAATATCCAATAACCAAAATAAAAACTTGCTGGATGGGCTCAATAACAGAATAGGAATACAGAAGAAAGTATCTGTTAACTTGAAGATGGACCAATAGAAGTGATCCAATCAGAACAGCAGAGACAAAAACATTGGAGAAAAAAGTAAACAGAGCCTCAGCGACCTGTGGGACAATACTAAAAGTCTAACATTCATGTCATTGGAGTCCCAGAAGGAGAAGGGTAGTAAATTAAAAATATTTGAAGAAATAATGGCTGAAAACTTCCCAAGTTTGTCATAAGCCACAAACCTACAGATCCAATAAGTTCAGTGAACTTCAAATGAAACCAGTAACCAAGGGGTTAATGGGGCAGATAAGCACAGCTGCAACTTTTTAGCCCAAATCTGCTTGTTCTCAGAATGCTGTCCACCACCATGGTTCTATAAGATGATACAAGGATATTCTGACACCATGATAACCAAGTGTTGATTTAGTTTTGCAAAGACTCAAGGTTTAACCAAGAAGCTGGCCAGAGCCAGTCAGGATTAGCGGCCACCTCTTTGAAATGAGAGAGCAAAATGAAATTAATTGTCTCGTACTTAGTAACTTCCTTTATTATTTTTCTTTTCCAAGTTTTTATTTAAATCCCAGCTAGTTAACATACAATGAATATTAGTTTAAGGTGTAGGATTTAGTGACTCATCACTTACATACAACACCCAGTGCTCATTGCAAGTGTCCTCTTTTTTTTAAAAAAATTTTTTTTTAATGTTTATTTATTTTTGAGACAGAGAGAGACAGAGCATGAATGGGGGAGGGTCAGAGAGAGGGAGACACAGAATCTGAAACAGGCTCCGGGCTCTGAGCTGTCAGCACAGAGCCCGATGCGGGGCTCGAACTCACGGACTGCGAGATCATGACCTGAGCCGAAGTCGGCGCTCAACCGACTGAGCCACCCAGGCGCCCCACAAGTGTCCTCTTTAATCCCCATCGTCTATTTAAACCATCCCCCCTGCCACCTCCCCTCCAGTGACCCACAGTTTATTCACTATAGTTAAAACTCTGTTTTCTGGTTTGCCTCTGTCTTCCCCCCCGCCCCCAATGTTCAACTGTTTTGTTTCTTAAATTCCATATATGAGTTAAATCATATGGTATTTATCTTTCTCTGACTGACTTATTTCACTTTGTACAATATTCTCTAACTTCCTTTATTTTTGAGTCATGAAGCCTTTCTCTCCTTTACCCAGACCCCTTTCCACTTGCCTTTAAAAATCCCTGACCCTTGGGGCACCTGAGTGGCTCAGTTGGTCAAACGTCTGACTTCAGCTCGGGTCATGGTCTTGCAGTCTGTGAGTTTGAGCCCCACATCAGGCTATGTGCTGACAGCTCAGATCCTGGAGTCTGCTTCGGATTCGTGTCTTCCTCTCTCTCTGCCCCTCCCATACTCACACTCTGTCTCTCTCTCTGTCAAAAATAAAATTTAAAAACATAAAAAAATTTTTTTTTAAATCCCTGGTCCTTCCCCTCTGAGGAGGCAAATTTGAGTATGCCCTTTCATCTCTTAATTTGGCTGCCTCTTGAATAAACCCTTTCCTTGCTACAAACTTGATGTCTCAGTGATTGGCCTTTACCTGCATCAGGCAGATGAACTGGAGTTTGTTTACACAAACAAGATAAGCTTGAAAAAATCCATGCCTTGACACATCATAATCAAACTTCTAAAAACTAAAAACAAAGACAAAATCTGGAAAAAAGCCAGAGAAAAACAACTCATCACTTATAGGAGAACAATAATCCAAATGATTGTGGATTTTTCATTATGATCTATGGGGGACAGAAGGAAATGGAATGACATTTTAAAAGTAGTGAAAGAGGGGCGCCTGGGTGGCGCAGTCGGTTAAGCGTCCGACTTCAGCCAGGTCACGATCTCGCGGTCTGTGAGTTCGAGCCCCGCGTCGGGCTCTGGGCTGATGGCTCGGAGCCTGGAGCCTGTTTCCGATTCTGTGTCTCCCTCTCTCTCTGCCCCTCCCCCGTTCATGCTCTGTCTCTCTCTGTCCCAAAAATAAATAAATAAATAAATAAAAATGTTGAAAAAAAAAATTAAAAGTAGTGAAAGAAAAGAGCTGTCAACCCAGTATTCTATACCAAGCAAAATATACTTCAGGAACGAAGGTGAAACAAAGATGGAGAAAAACTAATTTGTAGCCAGCAGACCTGCTCTAAAGAATTGCTAAAGGAAATTCTTCAGATAAAAAGGAAATGATTTCAGAAGGAAATCCAGAACATCAAGAATGGAGACAGTAATCAAAATGGGAACTATCTGGGTAAATATATTCTTCTCCTTTTGAATTACTTGCAATATGTTTGATGGTTCAAAGCAAAAGTTATTAACAGTGTCTGATAGAGTTTCAAATGTATGTGGATGTAACTGATTCTAATCGACAGCTGCAACATAAAAGCCAGAGAGGGAAGGAACATATGCTAGTAAGATCTCTGCATTTGGCTCAAAATGGTAAGATCATAAGCAGACTGTGAAAAGTTAAATGTGTATACTCAGATCCTTAGAGCAACCACTTGAAAAGTATAGAAAGATAATGAAAAATACAATTGCTAAATTAAAATAGAATATTGAAAAGTGTTTCAATAACCCCAAATAAGGAAGGAAAGAATGCATACAATTATGGAGGCTGAGAAATCCCATGGTTTGCTGTCTGCAAGCAGAGAACCAGGAAAGCTGGTGGTGTAATTTAGTTTGAGTCCCAAGACTTGAGAACCAGGTGAGCTGATGATATGAGTTCCAATCTGAGTCCTGATGTCCAGGGGCAGGAGAAGACATATGTCCCAGCTCAAGCAGAGAGCAGAGTCATCCTCCCTCCACCTTTTTGTTCTGTTTGGGTCCTCCATAGATTGGATGATGCCCACCCGTGTTAATGAGGACATCTTCTTTGCTCAATCTACTAATTCAAATGCTGTTCTCTTTCAGAGACATCCTCATAGACGCACTCAGATATAATGTTTTACCATCTATCTAAGAACCCCTTTGCCAGTCAAATGGACACATAAAATTAACCATCACAATGGGCAACTGGGAATGAACCCTGTTGGGGACCCCTGAGGATCTGTGTAGAACTTGTCTCAGATTTACCCCACCAGGGATGGATCTGCAGGAATATATATCTACTAAACTCAATCCTTAACTGCCTCTGGGAGTGTTAATTCCCAGACATCTCAGAGTTGTCTTGAGCACAGGTAGGCAAGTTTCTCTAGCATTCCAGAATACCCACAGGACAAGAAGTAGAGTGTCAGCTTGAGGTGAGAAGCTGTCAGCTTGTATAGATACTGTCTACCTGCAGTTCACAGATGAACTCAGAGATGGGGCAGGGGATATGACGCAGGGCATCTGCATGGTGTGCTACACAGGTGTTCAATAAATATCTATTGCATGAATATGTTATATGTATGTCTTACTTCCCTAAGCTTCAGTTGCCTTGAGGCAGGAACCATGAATTGTGGTGGCCAGACACAGTGAATGTATGATGAGGAAAAGTAGGGTAGGTGGTAGGGGTCAATCTAGCTAATAAAAACTAGGTATAGGGGTGCCTGGCTATCTCAGTTGGTTAAGCATCTGACTTCAGCTCAGGTCATGATCTCAGAGTTTGTGGGTTCGAGCCCTGCATCGGGCTTCGTGCTAACAGCATGCAGCCTGCTTGGCATTCTCTCTCTTTCTCTCTCTCAGCCCCTCCCCTGATCATGTTCTCTCTCTTTCACTCTCAAAATAAATAAAGTAAAAAAAAAACTAGGCATAGATAAATATGTTGAGTATTATGTTTAGTTATGTCCTTAGATGCACAGATGCAGGGGATAGGACATGCATTGGAAGCATGAGTAAGCCTGTATTGCCAGAGGAGGGTGTCTTAGTTTCCCTGGGTTCTGTAAGTAAGCAGATCCAATGGTCTCAATGTTTGTGTGCCCCCAAAATTAATATGTTGAAATCCTAACCCTCAAGGTGATAAGAAAGTATTTGGAAGTGGGGCCTTTGTGAAGTGATTAGGTCTTAAGGATGGACCTCTCATGAATGGGATTAGTACCCTTATAAAAGAAATCCCAGACAGATCTGTCCCTCTTCCACCATGTGAGCACACAGTGAAAGACATTGTCTGTGAACCAGGAAGCAGGTCTTCACCAGACACCGATTCTGCCAGCACCTCATTGGCTTCCCAGCCTCTAGAACTGTGAGAGGGGCACCTGGATGGCTCAGTCGGTTGAGCATCCAACTTTGGCTCAGGTCATGATCTCATGCTTAATGAGTTTGAGCCTTTCATCGGGCTCTCTGCTATGATGAGAGAGAGAGAGAGAGACAAGTTAAATGTATATACTCAGATCCCCAGAGCAATCACTTAAAAAGTACAGAAAGATAATAAAAAACACAATTGTTACATTAAAATAGAATACTGGAAAGTGTTTCAATAACCCCAAATAAGGATGGAAAGGATGCACACAATATGGAGGCTAAGAAATACCTAACATTCCAGAGGTATTTTTGAAAACTTAACCCTCAAGGGCTTAAGGAAAAGAAAGAAAGAAAGAAAGAAAGAAAGAAAGAAAGAAAGAAAGAAAGAAAATTCATTTATTACATTATTTATAAACATTAAAAAAATTAAATTTAAACATTTAAAAAATTAAAACTGTGAGAAATGAATTTCTGTTGTTGATAAACCACACAGTTTACAGTATTTTGTTACAGCAGCCTGAACACACTAAGACAGTAGGATTGGCACCTTCCCCTGTGTTCCCATTTGTGAGGATCAAATGAGCTAGGCGCTGTGAGAAATACAAAGCTTGAGGCATGAGATGTCTGGAGTTCGGTTGGATTGAGCGACGGTGGCTGGTCCCCCTCTCCCCAGGGCAAAGTGACCACAGAGTATCAGAGCGTTAAATGTGCAAAGCATTTAGTCACAGAATTCTGTGTGGGTTCTTGGGTTTGGGGCTGGCGTAACTGCTCTGTAGGGGACCCCAATGCTCAGATGGTGCCATGAACCTCAAAGGCAGACCAAGGTCCCAGGCCTTGCAGACCCAAGGTCTGGAAGGAAGATTTTCCTTCCATGAATGGAAGATACATTTGAAGATACATTTGATACACCAAGAAGATACATTTGAAGGCTGCGGGTGGGGATGGCTGTGAGTCCATCTGCCTTAGAAGTAATCCGTAGGGGGAGGAAGGGATCAGAACCCATGCACTGGGTGCAACCAGGGCTGTGTTCTCTGAACCCCACACCCCAACTTTTCCTGTGTTCCGATCCTAGCTCTCTCACCTCAGAGACTCCTGTCAGGTCCAAACCCTCCCCATCCTGCCTCCAGACAAGTCTGTAGGAAGAGTTTGCTTGAAAATCAGCTTTAATGATCCAGATCCAAATTTGGGTCAGCCTGAAAATGCCCTTCTTCTTCTTCTTCTTTTTTTTATTTTTTATTTTATTTTATTTTTAAATGTTTTTATTTATTTTTTAGAGAGAGAGAGAGAGACTGAGCATGAGCAGGGGAGGGGCAGAGAGAAAGGGAGACACAGAATCCGAAGCAGGCTCCAGGCTCTGAGCTGTCAGCAGAGAGCCCAATGCAGGGCTTGAACTCACAAACTGTGAGATTATGACCTGAGCCAAAGTCAGATGCTTAACCAACTGAGCCATCCAGGTGCCCCTTCTTCTTCTTTTTTTTTTTTAAGTTTATTTATTTTGAGAGAGAGAGACAGCATGAGCAGGGCAGGGGCAGAGAGAAAGGGAGAGAGAGAATCCCAAGCAGGCTCCACACTGTCAGCACAGAGCCCAACATGGGGCTCAAACCCACGAACCATGAGATCATGGCCTGAGCTGAAATCAAGAGTCAGGGGCTTAACCGACTGAGCCGCCCAGGTGCCCCCTGAAATTGCCCTTCTTGAGAGCACCAGGAAGGTGTGGGGGATGGAAGGTTTCCCCCTCAGGTCTTAATCAGCTGCGAGGTTGTGACTTGTGACTCAGACTAGGGAATAGCTCAAAGACATCCTAAAATGGGAAGAAACAAGGAATTTTTAATGAATACACTGACTTCCGTCCCCATCCCTCCCCACCAAATTCAGAGCAAGTCTCCATAGCAGTCTTAATGTGAATAAGCCTTGAGACAAGGGACTCAGGCACTGTCAGACTACAGGCCTTTCCCTGGTCCCTATCTCTAATTCTATCTCCTTCAAGGGATTTTCCATTAGACACAGGGCTGGTTGGTCCCCTGAGCCTGAAGGAGAATGGCAGTTCCTTGTTTGCACACTTGATAGAACCATGGCAACCAGTCCCCATCACAGGGTCAGTCACAGGACCAGAGATGTGGTCCAGCAACCAATCCAAGCTAAGGAGGCCTGGCTGCCATGGTGACAGAGATGGGGACCAGTTTTTTTGAAAGGGGTAAAAGGCTAGAGCACTTCTGAGGTGCAGGCTGCCTCTGGATGGAGTCCAGCTAAGAGGTTCCCAGCAACGCTGCCCCGATCTTCGTCTAAGGTACCACCAGATCCCACCTGGACAACTCAGTAGCCCCAGACAGTTCTACTTGGTTCTACTCTTGTCCATTTTATAATCCATTTTCCAGCAGCGTCACTATGTCTTTATAGAATGTTAATCATATCGCCTTTCTCTTGCTGATGATTTCCCACTACACTTTGAACAAAACCCAAACCCGTCTATAGACCTGAGTAGTCCTGGGCCTATTCTGCTGCCATAAGCCTTACTGTTTGTTCTCCTAAGGAGCCCTGCAATCTCACCTGAGGGCAGTTGTATTTGTAATTCTCTCTGCCTTGGGGATTCTTCCTCCAGATCTTCCCCCGGCTGCTTCCAGGATGTCTTTTAGGTCAAAGTTCTAATGTCACCTCCTCAGGCTATCCTCAGTGTGGAGAAGTCTCATGTGTCAAGCAGCCCAATCTCTATGGGGGCCCCGGAGAGGAAGGGTGGGGCTGCGGTGGGGGAAGGTTGGTGGGGGGACCTGGTCTGGCCCTGCTCTATGCCTGCCCACTCAGTTTCTCAGCTGTAAAGATGGATGGATAACTAAGAGGTGGGCAGTTTTCTACCTGGGCTCCAGAGAGCTCAAGGGTCCAAGGGGATGCCTGAGAACCTTCCCAGGTGACTTCCTCCACACCACTGAGAAGAGCAAGGGGGAGGCTGAATGTGAGACGCTCTGGGTACTCCTCTCCCATTTAAGGATCTTCATATCTATGTTTATATGTGTATGTATAAATGTGTGTGTGTGTGTGTGTGTGTGTGTGTGTGTATACCGAAAGAGAGAGAGAGGGAGAAATGTATACAGATATACGGCTATGGATGGATGGGCAAGGTGAGGATTTAGAGTAATGTCATACGCAAGATTTTCTTAGAAAACCAGGGAGCCCATATATATTTTTTAAGTTGTGAAACCTCTCAAGTAGATTTCTGCAGGCCCTTCAAGCTCTGTGACTGTGCTTGATCTTACAAAGCAAGAGTCCACTGCAGGCCCCCAGCCCCTTGCAATCCCTAGTTGTTGAAATCGGTGAAAAGCTGTCTGTGAGAGAGAAAGTGGGGGCGCCCTCCAGTGGGCAAAGGGAGAATTTCCCCTCAATCCAGCAACCGCTGGCATTTTTCGTATATTGTCTTTGATCCATACAGCAACACCAGAAGGGTCGTCTTTATTACCATTCCCATTTTACAGATGTGGAAGAAGGGACTTGAAGAGCCTAGGTAATGTGTCCAAGGTCACGGCTGGGCAGTGGCAGGGTGAAGATTGGGCTGGCTCTGTTCTTTTCCATCCTCCAGGCCCTCTCTTCCAGAAGGTTCTCCATCAGTCTCAGTGAAATCATTCCTTATCAACCAATGTCTATCCCCTCCTTCACCCTGTCACCCTCTGTAAACAGGCCCTTGGTGGGCTCAGCATTCCTGGACAAGGGCAGGCCCTCACCTGCAGTGGGGCCTTGCTGTGGTTGGTCATCTCTTGCTTGGTTCAGGACCTCCAAAACCATTCTAGAGTTCAAGCATTGTTCCTTGTTCACCTTGGTCACTGGGCTCTGAGGGGAAGGAAAACAGGAGTCAAGGGTGAAGAGAAAATGGCGAAAAGGCCCAGAGGAAAAGAGATGATATCCAAATGAAGAATTTCAAAATCCCCGGGGACTCTCACCTTAGGGAACAACAATTAGAGTTTCCCTTTGCACCTGTCTCTAGAAGGCGAAGACCAAGCCAGGGATAACACATAGTAGCAATGCGTCCCAATTCCCTCCCTTTGTGGACATCACCAAGGTATCATGGGATTGCTTCTGGCTGAAACCAGACAGGCGCTCTCTTCATTCTACTCACTGGACTTCTGACAGCTCCTACTGGCATCCCTGACACTCCTTCCCTTCCCAGTTGCTCTGTCTACCAGACACGTGCAGTGTGGACAGACCACAGGCCTCACACACCTCAGCATGGTGGTTTTGGTGGGAAAGGCTGTCTACCCATCCCTCATGTAGGTCTCTGAGGCGTGGAGCCTGGGCATGTGCTCCATCTTCTGGGTCTTTACATCTTGAGTGACATCATCCTTCCAGAACAGTCCTGCAGAAAGAAAGGGAGGAGCGTGAGTTGACATTTGGGACAGTTGGATTGGCCTACCCCAGAAACCAGAGAGCAACTGGAATTTCTGCTTTCCATAAAGTACGTAAGGGCCACGGGGCACTGGAGGGATCCAGAGACGGTCTGGGATACAGGGCTTTGCCTTCTGCCCACCTCGGCACTGGAATCCCTGCTCTTACTGGTTCTGTGACCCTTAACTTAACTTAATTAACTGGGAACTTAATTAAATTGGCCGAGCTTCAGTTTTCTCATCCATGAAATGATGAACCATTGTTGAGAGAATTACAGGAGGTAATCCATGTAAGTTTCTTAGCACAGTGCTTGGTGAGCGATAAGTAGCCAAATGTGAATTTAACAATCGTGCTGTTATGAGGACCAAATGGAAGTGGAGGACATACGCAGTGTTTCTAAAACTCTAAGGCATTGCTCACACATCATACACTATGATCATTAATAGCAGTGATTCGAACTCCAAGCAGATCTCCCTTCTGAACCCTGCAATCATGAAACCCTGCTTTCAAGGAGGATCAGAAACGTTTCCCCAAGGAATCCCCTCCCATTCTGCACCCCCATCTGTCATGCTTCTATTTGCCATACACTCTGAGCTGTCTACTCCCCCAATTCAAAATCTGGAATATGTGTACGGGAGGGAGAGGTTCTGACTGGGGACCCCATGATTCCTGGCCCTGAGCACTCGGAGAGCACAGGGCAGAGGGGCATAGGGCTAGTCCCAAGGAGATGGATGTTGAACTCTTCCCGGGACTTCTCATTGCCTCTACTGTGCTCCTCTAAAGAAGGTAAGTAAGGGGTGCCTGGGTGGCTCAGTCAGTTGAGTGTCTGACTTTGGCTCAGGTCATGATCTTACGGTTTGGTTTGTGAGTTCGAGCCCAACATTGGTGGGGCAGGACCCGATGCACTGACATCTGTCAGCACAGAGCCCACTTCGGATCCTCTGTCTCTCCCCACCCCCACCTCCCCACTTGCGCACGCTCTCTCTCAAAAATAACAAATATTTTTTAAAAATAAAGAGAAGACAAGTGACAACAGCTTTCCCACAAAGGCTGGGAGACCACCACCCATCTTGCTCAGGGTCTGAGCAGGTGAGGCTCCAGAGGTGAGGATGAAGAGAAAAGTTCAGGCAGAGAAATCTGTGGAAGGAGCTTTTAATGTCAAGGTGGGGATCCCACAGCCCAGCCTCTCTCTTCCAGCTCTTCTGGTCTCACCTTGAGGCATGAGCCACTGAAGCACATCTTGCCAGTATCGGAAGACCAGCTTGACGACTCCTTGCCGGGACCTGGGTGGCTGCATGCCCACCTGGGGCTGTCCCTCTAAGGGTACAGAATGACATTAGCAGGGAGCTTGGCCGAAAGCCTTCAAGAGGGCCTGGTTGCAGAAGAGCAGTACCCTCTCCACCATCAAGCTCAGATCCCTCCCCCCCCTTCCCAGTTATCAGCTCTCCCTCCATCACACCTTTTCCTCTTTACCCTCTGGGTCTCACTCACCCTTGGCACAGACTTCCAGGTAAGAGCAGAGTCTTCGGGCAAAGAGACAGCCTGTGGATGGACAGGTGAGCAGAGCCTCAGAGGGCTACAAAACTCGAATGGACAGACAGGCGGACAGCGTAGGGATGGGGGAAGAAGTTTGCTTCCTGGGTGGAGAGCTGGAAAGACTTCCAGAATCCTTGGAAGTATAAAGCCTGGGGGCTGGGTTCAGACTGTTAAGCCTTGGGATCCCAGGTTCTTATCCTGAAAGCCACAGTATACCCAGCTACACAATGTGAGGCATAACTTTTCTACCATACAGACCCCTCCTCAGTCCAGGTAGATGGGGTAGGAGCGGGGGGAAGTCCAGGAGATGAAAGGGTTCAGGCATCTGCACAGGGCCTGACTCCCCTCCGCGCCCTTCCAGCACTCTGCAGAGCCCCAGGCCCGCGGGAAGCCCTCTGCATTGGTCTCCAAGTTCAAGGACGCGGAGGACAAGTGGAGAGGGAGGCACACGGCTGTGGGGAAGGCTAGGCGTCCTCCCGCAGATCCCCGCCCCCCCCAACCTACCTCCCCAGGGAGGAGGGTAAGCCCAGGCACCTGGCTCCAGTCAGGCCTCATCCCGAGGTCAAGACTGGATGCCTGCGGCCAGGCTCCTTCCGTCTACCCCTCAGCGCTGGGTACCTCCACCCTAGCCCTCCGCGTGCTTTTCCTCCCGTGGCTTCGTGGCCGGGATCTGTCACCTCCATTCCTCCTGCTGCACCCCTAATCTCCCCTGGGGCCCACTTCTCTTCCGTCCTACCGCCACCTTCCGATTTTTAACCGCCCCCCCCTCCCGTCCCCGCCCGTGCTTGCTGACTTTACCCACCCGACACGGTTCGCCCTGCTTCGTGCACCAACCGCTCCCGCAGCCCCCACTTCCCAGACCTTCCCCCAGCTTTCCTCCTGACCGTGGGGACTAATGGCGTCCCAGCCCCCAGGGCAGCTGCTCAATAGCAGGAAGCAAAGCATCAGACGCATCCCCGCAGGTCCCCGGGCCCCCCGCGCCCGCCGCGCCCGCTGCTGCATGGTTGCTCTGGCGCGCCGGCTCCACCGCTCCAACCGCCGCGGCCAAGGCCAGACGCCAGCGACACCTGCGAGCGCCCCTCTCCGGCAGCTCGGCCAATGGCAGCGGCTGGTGACGAGGCCCCCAACCCCGGCTCTTCCCCGTCTTGGCGACAGAGTTCTGCTATTAACAGTTGAATATTCATGTTTTCTGCCCATTTCTTCACTGGATTATTTGTTTTTCGGGTGTGGAGTTTGGTGAGCTCTTTATAGATTTTGGATACTAGCCCTTGTCGGATATGTCATTTGCAAATATCTTTTCCCGTTGGTTGCCTTTTAGTTTTGTTGATTGTTTCCTTTGCAGTGCAGAAGCTTTTTATCTTGATGAGGTCCCAATAATTCAATTTTGCTTTTAATTCCCTTGCCTTTGGAGATGTGTCAAGTAAGAAATTGCTGCGACTGAGGTCAGAGAGGTTTTTTCCTGCTTTCTCCTCTAGGGTTTTGATAGTTTCCTGTCTCGCATTCAGGTCCTTTATCCATTTTGAGTTTATTTTTGTGAATGGTGTAAGAAAGTGGTCTAGTTTCATTCTTCTGCATGTTGCTGTCCAGTTCTCCCAGCACCATTTGTTAAAGAGACTGTCTTTTTTCCATTGGATATTCTTTCCTGCTTTGTCAAAGATTAGTTGGCAATACTTTTGTGGGTCTAATTCTGGGGTTTCTATTCTATCCCATTTGTCTATGTATCTGTTTTTGTGCCAAAACCATGCTGTCTTGATGATTACAGCTTTGTAGTGGAGGCTAAAGTCTGGGATTGTGATGCCTCCTGCTTTGGTGTTCTTCAAAATTACTTTGGCTATTCGGGGCCTTTTGTGGTTCCATATGGATTTTAAGATTGCTTGTTCTAGTTTCAAGAAGAATGCTGGTGCAATTTTGATTGGGATTGCATTGAATGTGTAGATAGCTTTGGGTAGTATTGACATTTTAACAATATTTATTCTTCCATTCCATGAGCATGGAATGTTTTTCCATTTCTTTATATCTTCTTCAATTTCCTTCATAAGCTTTCTATAGTTTTTGGCATACAGATCTTTTATGTCTTTGGTTAGGTTTATTCCTAGGTATTTTATGATTCTGGGTGCATTTATGAATGGGATCAGTTTCTTCATTTGTCTTTCTGTTGCTTCATTATTAGTGTATAAGAATGCAACTGATTTCTGTACATTGATTTTGTATCCCATGACTTTGCTGAATTCATGTATCAGTTCTAGCAGACTTTTGGTGGAGTCTGTCAGGTTTTCCATGTATAATATCATGTCATCTGCAAAAAGTGAAAGCTTGACATCAGTTTTGCAAATTTTGATGCCTTTGATTTCCTTTTGTTGTCTGATTGATGATGCTAGAACTTCCAACACTATGTTAAACAATAGTGGTGAGAGTGGACATCCCTGTCGTGTTCCTGATCTCTGGGGGAAAGCTCTCAGTTTTTCCCCATTGAGAATGATATCAGCTGTGGGTTTCTCATAAATGGCTTTTATGATGTTTAAGTATGTTCCTTCTGTCCCGACTTTCTCAAGGGTTTTTATTCAGAAATAATGCTGAATTTTGTCAAATGCCTTTTCTGCATCAATTGACAGGATCATATGGTTCTTTTCTTTTTTTTTTTCTTTTATTAATGTGATGTATCACATTGATTGATTTGCGAATGTTGAACCAGCCTTGCAGCGCAGGAATGAATCCCACTTGATCATGGTGAATAATTCTTTTTATATGCTGTTGAATTTGATTTGCTAGTATCTTATTGAGAATTTTTGCATCCATATTCATCAGGGATATTGGCCTCTGGTTCTCTTTTTTTGCTGGGTCTCTGTCTGGTTTAGGAATCAAAGTAATGCTGGCTTCATAGAATGAGTCTGGAAGTTTTCCTTCCCTTTCTATTTTTTGGAACAGCTTGAGAAGGATAGGTATTATCTCTGCTTTAAATGTCTGGTAGAATTCCCCAGGGAAGCCATCTGGTCCTGGACTCTTATTTGTTGGGAGATCTTTGATAACTGATTCAATTTCTTCGCTGGTTATGGGTTTGTTCAAGTTTTCTCTTTCTTCCTGTTTGAGTTTGGGAAGTGTGTGGGTGCTTAGGAATTTGTCCATTTCTTCCAGGTTGTCCAGTTTGTTGGCATATAATTTTTCATAGTATTCCCTGATAATTGCTTGTATTTTTGAGGGATTAATTGTAATAATTCTATTTTCATTCATGATTTTATCTAGTTGGGTCATCTCCCTTTTCTTTTTGAGAAGCCTGGCTAGAGGTTTATCAATTTTGTTTATTTTTTCAAAAAACCAACTCTTGCTTTCATTGATCTGCTCTACAGTTTTTTTAGATTCCATATTGTTTATTTCTGCTCTGATCTTTATTATTTCTCTTCTTCTGCTGGGTTTGGGGTGTCTTTGCTGTTCTGCATCTGTTTCCTTTAGGTGTGCTGTTGGATTTTGTATTTGGGATTTTTCTTGTTTCTTGAGATAGGCCTGAATAGACACTTCTCTAAGGAAGACATCCAGATGGCCAATAGGCACATGAAAAGATGCTCAACGTCACTCCTCATCAGGGAAATACAAATCAAAACCACACTCAGATACCACCTCACGCCAGTCAGAGTGGCCAAAATGAACAAATCAGGAGACTACAGATGCTGGCGAGGATGTGGAGAAAATGGGAACCCTCTTGTACTGTTGGTGGGAATGCACACTGGTGCAGCCACTCTGGAAAACAGTGTGGAGGTTCCTCAAAAAATTAAAAACAGATCTACCCTGTGATCCAGCAATAGCACTGCTAGGAATTGACCCAAGGGATACAGGAGTGCTGATGCATAGGGGCACTTGTACCCCAATGTTCATAGCAGCACTTTCAACAATAGCCAAATTATGGAAAGAGCCTAAATGTCCATCCACTGATGAATGGATAAAGAAATTGTGGTTTATATACACAATGGAATACTACTTGGCAAGGAGAAAGAATTAAATCTGGCCTTTTGTAGCAATGTGGATGGAACTGGAGAGTGTTGTGCTAAGTGAAATAAGTCATACAGAGAAAGACAGATACCACATGTTTTCACTCTTATGTGGATCCTGAGAAACTTAACAGAAGACCATGAGGGAGGGGAAGGGAAAAAAAAAGAGAGGAAGGGAGCCAAATCATAAGAGACTCTTAAAAACTGAGAATAAACTGAGGGTTGATGGGAGGTGGGAGGGAGGGGAAAGTGGGTGATGGGCATTGAGGAGGGCACCTGCTGGGATGAGCACTGGGTGTTGTATGGAAACCAATGTGACAATAAATTTCGTATTTAAAAAAAAAGAAAGCAGGAAGAGAAAACTAATTCATCACCTACAAAGGATCCTTCCTAAAATGAAGACCTGATTTCCCTTGGGGTGCCTGGGTGGCTCAGTAGGTTGGGCACTGAGTTCAGCTCAGGTCAGGGTCCCATGGCTTGTGGATTTGAGCCCCATATCAGGCTCTGCACTGACAGTGTGGAGCCTGCTTGGGATTTTCTCTCTTTCCCTCTCTCTGTGCCCCTCCCCCACTACCAATTTCTCTCAAAAATAAAGAACTTAAAAAAAGTTATTAAAAAAACACTAAAAACAAACAAACAAACAAACAAAAAAAACACAGTTGAATAGCTGAATATACTTGACCCTTCCTCTAGAATCTCTTCTGGACACTCCCATCCTCCCATCCTCCCATCCTCCCCCCCCTCCCCAGAAGCACAACCTCCATCTCCTTGTCTCCAAGTGTTAAAGATGTGGGGAGGGGGCAGGGGGTGCTGGAAATCCTGTGTAATTGCAAATCTGTAACCAGCACCTGGGCATAGTTCTTGAGAAGTAGGGTCCCCTACGTGGGTACTTCGTAAGGTGGTGTGCTGGAGTAAGATCGCCTAGGGTCAAATCCAAGTATGGGCAGTAGCCCTTTAACTTCTCTGGGCTCTAGTTCATCTCTAAGAGGAAGGTGATAATAGTATCTAGCTCACAGTCTTCCTAGAAGGATTAATTAGTTTAATATCCCGTGAAGCATTTAGAAGTATGACCGGACTGGCACATAGTAAGTACTCAATTAACATTAGCCACGACTGTTCTCCCATTCTGCCTTTCTGTCATTGCTCCATGCCACCACCATTGTCCAAACCACCATCATCTCCTACCTGCTACTGAGATTGCATCTCATCTGGTTGCTTGGGGTAACTGATAGATTATGGTGTGTTCCAGAAGCCTAGAAGAGGGTCTGGCACAGTCACTTGCAGGTGCTCAATAAATATATGTTTGAATATGTGTTGTTCCACTCTTGCCTCCCGATAATCTCTTTTATAAGCACCCGGAGGAGCTTTCTAAAATAGATATTGAAGGATGTTTCTCCATTGCTTACCCCTCTTCCATGGCTCTCCTACGCTTTAGATGAACTGCTGAACCACCTATAAGGTGTGCATGACCTAGTCCCATCTTCCTATCCAATCTATTTCCTTCTCTCCTCTTCCTCTCGGTGTTCCAGCCACACCAGCTTCCCCTCCGTTTGTGAACCCCTGAGCTCTTCTCACAGACTGTTTCCTCCTCTGCCGCCCTTATGGTCGTCTCTTTGTTTCGGTATAAACACCACCCTTTCAGAGATGCGTTTCACCGCTTCACTTTCCTCACAACACTTACCACAATTTATAATGACTTGTTCCTTCGTTTACTTGTTTATTTTTTAAGTTTATTTTTTATTTATTTTTGAGAGAGACAGAGACCACGTGAGTGGGGGAGGGGAAGAGAGAGAAGGAGAGAAAGAATCCCAAGCAGGCTCTGCGCTGTCAGCACAGAGCCTGATCTGGGGTCTGAACTCATGAAACTGTGAGATCATGACCTGAGCCAAAACCAAAAGTTGGATGCTTAACCGACCGAGCCATCCAGGTGCCCCTACTTGTTTATTTCTGCCTCTTCACTGGACTGTAAGTTGCTGGGGAGAGGGGGAGGAGGGACCTGTCTGTTTCATTTACTGTCACACCCCCAGTGTCTAGCTCCAGACCTATCTCAGAGTGGATGCTCAATACATATTTGTTGAACAAATGAAAGAGACTCTGGGTCCAGAGACAGGTATGAAACCTCTTTGCCTCAGTGTTCTTATCTGTTAGATGGGCATCCTATGAAGGAGACTGTGAGAATGAAATGGTGACAATGGATGAGAACAGCATCATGCTATACAAACACATTGGGCATTGAATTCTGCTCCACCTCAGCTTCAGCCTCCCTGGGATTCTCAGATCACAGCCCAAGCCCGATGGCTGGGCGGAAAACTTTGAAACCCAGAAGGGGAGGTCTGGTAGAGTATCAGGAGCAGAACCCAGGAGTCCTGCTTCACAGCTCATCGGGGAGATGGGATGAGAGAGCCCAGCTAGTCCCAGAGCACAGAAGCTGCTCATCCTGATTGGGAGAGAGGGAGCCCCAAGGCAGCCTCACCAAAGCCGGGCTAAGGCTGGACTCAGCCTTGGAGGCTCCCCAGTAGCTTTTGTCTAGGGGTTACTTTGGGGTGAGGGTGGGGGGGGGGAGGCAATGAGTGAGGCATGGGCTTCCATTACTGTGCCTCCTCTTGGGTATCCAGGGAAGGAGATATTATCATTGTGTTGAAGTCTGCAAGACCTGGACCACAACCCTTGGTCAGGCAACAGTGTCTTCCCTCCAGGACATAATCATCCTTTGTGGGAATCTCCTGGAAAATGAGGCTGTGCACTAAAGGAGCAAAGGAAGGGCAGTCTCCAATCCCTGGAAGCTGAATTCCGTGGAGAGCAGCGCCCCCTGGGGGATGCAGGGGGAACCCGGCCAGGGGAGGGGTATTTTCCTGGAAAGCGGGACTGACCTCCTCTATTCTCTGCCCAGGGCCAGTCCTGAGCTTCTCAGGTGTATTAGGCAAGAAGGGAACATTTCTTTACATCTAATAACCCAACCATCTTAGAGGCAACTCTTCTATTTAGAATGCATCTAATGCCACCTTTTGTGTTTGGAGGACTTTATGATTTTTTCCCCCACTTTTTGATGAGTATATTTAAGTGATGATTGTGAAAAGTGATACAGATAAACACAAGTGGTTAAGATATAAAGGTGAAGCTCAACAATTAGAGTGTGAACAATCATGTCATACTCTCCAGGCCACAGAACACTGCCAGTACCCCAGAAATACCTCCTTGTCCTTTCCAGATTTCAGCCCTTCTTCTCCCCACAGTTAATCACTCTCTGACTTTGTGGGCATAACTCCCTTCCTTATCTTTGTTGTGCAACGTAAGTGAGTACACATTTCTAAAGAGTAGTTTTTAGAAATGTAATTATACAGTGTACTAGCTTCCTAGGGCTCCTGCAACCAATCACATGCTTGGTGGCTTAAAACAAAAAGGTATTCTCTCCAGGTGCCTCGGTGGCTCAGTTGGTTAAGTGTCCAACTTTTTTTTTTTTTAATTTTTTTTAACGTTTATTTTTGAGACAGAGAGAGAGCATGAACGGGGGAGGGTCAGAGAGAGGGAGACACAGAATCTGAAACAGGCTCCAGGCTCTGAGCTGTCAGCACAGAGCCCGACGTGGGGCTCGAACTCACGGACCGTGAAATCATGACCTGAGCCGAAGTCAGCCGCTCAACCGACTGAGCCACCCAGGCGCCCCAAGTGTCCAACTTTTGACTTCAGCTCAGGTCATGATCTCACAGTTCCTGGGTTTGAGCCCTGTGTTGGGATCTGTGTTGATGGTACAGAGCCTGCTTGGGATTCTCTCTCTCTCTCTCTCTCTCTCTCTTTCTCTCCCTCTCTCGAAATCAATAAACTTAAAAAATGTTATCGAAAATGTATTGTGTCACACTTCTGGAGGTCAGAAGTCCAAAATCAAGGTATTGGCAGGGCAGTGCTTCCTCCAAAGGCTCTAGGGAGGATCCTTGTTTGCTGGACTAGCTTCTGGGGACTCGAGTTCTTTGGCTTGTGACAGCGTCTCCGCCTCCATCCCTGTGTCTGTGTCCACATCTCCCTCTCTTTTCTCTTATAAAGACACTAGTCATTGGATTTAGAGCCCACCTGAAATCCACAATTTCATCTTGAGATCTTTAACTAATTACATCTGCAAGACCCTCTTTCCAAATTAGTACAGGGAGGCAGCAATTTTGGAGATATGCTATTCAAGTCACTAAATTACAATATATATTATTTTGTGTTGGCTGCTTTTGTTCAACATTATATTTTATTTTTTAAAGTAATCTCGATGCCCAATGTGGGGCTTGAACTCACGATCCCGAGATCAAGAGTCGCATGCTCTACTGATTGAGCCAGCCAGGTACCCCAACATTATATTTTCAAGACTGACCCATATCATTTTTTAATAAATGTTTATTTTTGAGAGAGAGAGAGAGAGAGAGCAGAGGGAGAAGCAAAGAGACAGGGGGACAGAGGATCCGAAGCTGGGTCTGTGCTGACAACACAGATTTGAGCCCCGCAAACTCACAAGCCGTGAGATCGTGACCTGAGTAAAGTTGCAGGCTTAACTGTGCCACCCAGGTGCCCCAACTTACCCATATCATTGAATGAAACAGTATTGTATTCATTTTCATTGCGGTTGTAGTCTTCCATTGTGTGATAACATTACATTACAGTTCAGAGTAGGGCATACTATAAAGCCAAGAAACCTCTAGCTCCAGGGATCCTTGTCTTCCCAGACCACTTCCAAGGTTCTGGGAGGAGCCTTAGCAATGTGTTCACATGATCGAATGTTTGTGTATGTTTTGTAAAAATTAATTTGTTGTACTATATATTCATATTCTAGTTACACATTTTTCTTGCCTGATTGCCCTGGGTAGAAGCTCTAGTATAATGCTGACTAAAACTGGTGAGCGTAGACATCCTTGTCTTGTTTCTGATCCTTAGGGGGATAGCTTTCAGTGTTTCATCATTGAGTATGATGTTTATCTGTTGGTTTTTCATGGATACCCTTTATCAGAGTAAGGAAGTTCCCTTCTATTTCTGGGCGTTAAATGTTTTGTTTTTTGTTTTTAATCATGAAAGAATGTTGGATTTTGTCAAATGCTTTTTCTGCATCTGAGACCATCATGTGGTTCTTGCCCTTTATTCTATTAATGTGGCATATTACGTTGATCGGTTTTCGTAAGTTGAACCAAGCCTGCCTTCCTGGGATAAGTCCCACTGTGTCATGGTGTATAGTCCTTTTTACTTGTTGCTGGATTCAGTTTGGTATTCTGTTGAGAATTTTTGTATCTAAATTCATAAAGAGTGAATTTCTTTCCTTTTCATGTGATGTCTTTGGTGTTGGTATCAGGGTAATGACTGATGTTCTCTCTTTCAATTTTTGGAAGAGTTTGTGAACAGTTGGTGTTACTTCTTCCTTAAATGTCTTCGTTCTTGTGAGACATTTGCTTTCGTACTAAATTCTTATTTGTAATTTTGTATGCTTCTACTCAAAGAGGGTCCCCAAATTGTATGTTTCAGCCCCCACAAACCTGTGACCTCTACCAGAGTCTACTGTGTTGTGTATGGACCTTGGGTTGTTTCTGGTTTGGAAATCTTGTCAACAGTTGCTGTGAATACTCTTGTACGTCTCCTGGTGCACACGCAGATGCTTTTGATGCCAGCAGGCTAGGTCCAGGGACCAGCCAAGAGGGTCCCTAGCTGTGTTTAGGATAAAAATCAAATGCAAGCCCGCAGGAGGTGAAAGCAGAATTCACTGTAGAGAGAGAGTGTAGGTATAGACAAAGTGTCTGGGAGATCTCAGTAAGGAAAGGAGAGAAAGTCTCCCCTTTGCTTAGGATCTGGGGTTTTTATTGAGGATTGAGGTCTGGAGTATGTGTCCTCTCAGGCTTCCAGGAACCAGGTAGAACAAAGGGCCCAGGTGTTCTTAGTGTTGAGATGTCTATCACTGGTGGTCTGGAATACACATACGATAGCTTCCTCCGGTCATTTTCATCTGGCCTTTCCTTAGCTGTTATCTATTCTAAAGAAATCATCACCTCTTTGTTCCCTTCCAAGGAGGACATATGCGTTTTGCATTTCAAGGCATAAAGTGGGTGTGCATGATTTCATCTTGAGATCTTTAATTACATCTGCAAGACCCGCTTTCCAAATTAGGACACGTTCTAAGGTTCCAGGGAGGCACCGATTTTGGGGATATGCCATTCAAGTCACTAAATTACGATATATATTATTTTGTGCTGACTGCTTTTGTTCAACATTATATTTTATTTTTTAAAGTAATCTCGATACCCAATGTGGGGCTCGAACTCATGATCCCGAGATCAAGAGTCGCATGCTCTACTGATTGAGCCAGCCAGGTACCCCAACATTATATTTTCAAGACTGACTCATATCATTTTTTTAAAATGTTTATTTTTGAGAGAGAGCAGGGGGAGGGGCAAAGAGACAGGGGGACAGAGGATCTGAAGCTGGATCTGTGCTGACAGCAGAGAGCCCAGTGCGGGGCTCAAACTCATAATAGCAGGAAAAGAAGATTTTTATGGAGCCCTTTGGCTTCCAGTCTCATTCTTACTGAGGGTTTCTGCTGGAGTGAAATAGCTGGGCCAGTGAGGATAATGCCAAACTGACGTCCTGAACTGTTGTCAACTTACATTCCCACTAACATTGTACAGCAGTTCCCATAGGTCCACATCCTCACCAACACTTGGTATTGTCAGATTTTAAAATTTTATCTATCATAATGGGTGTGTGGCAAGGTCTTATCACGGTTTTAATTTATATTAGATTAAACCATATGAAATGACCATTTTTCAGTCAAAATGGTCAAACACAAACAATGTCATGATTCAGCCAAGTTCCTCTGATGACTGACGAAGTAGGGCATGTTTTCATATATTTAACGGCCATTTAGATTCCCTCATTTATGAAGTGCCTGTTTAAGTAATTTGCCCATTCTTTTAGACGTCTGCCTTTTCTTATTGACTGTAGGTCTTATATACTCTGAATATGAGCTCTATGTCAATTACATGTGTTACAAACAACCTTTCTAATCCTTTTAGAGAGGTCTTAATTTCCAAGAGGCCAAATATGTCAATACTTTCCTCTATGTTTAGTGTTCTTTGTATCCTACTTAAATCTTCTCCTAACCAAGGTCATATTCTCCTCTAATATTTTCTAAAAGCTTTATGATCTTGCCATCTACATTTAGATTCAAAATCCATTTGTAATTGATTTTGCGTGTTGTGGGAGGTAGGGCTCCAACTTAATTTTTCCATATGGATATCCAATTTCCATAGCACAATTTATTGAAAAGATCATCTCAATTGCCCCTTTCCTCATAAATCAAGTAACAGCTATTCACTTGTCTTTATTGGTTCTATTGGTCAGTCGACCCTTGAAACAATAATATACTCTCTTAATCACTACAGTTTTGCAATCAGCTTTAACTGAAAAGGTGATTGTCTTCTTCAAGTGTGTTAGCAATTTCCATATATATTATAGAATCAATTTGTCAACTTCCACAAAATAAGAAAAGCAGGGAGGAGCAAACCCGTTAACATTGTTATCAGGATTGCACTGAATCTATCAATTTGGGGGATAACCAGTATTTTAAAAATATTTTCACATCCACAAATAACACCTATCTTGCAAATTATTTGGACCTCCTTTCATATAATTCTTTTCTGTAGAAATCATGCATACTTTTTAAAAAAATATGTTTATTTTTGAGAGAGAGAGCACAAGTGGGGGAGGGACAGAGAGAGAGAGGGAGACACAGAATCTAAAGTGGGCTCCAGGCTCTGAGCTGTCAGCACGGAGCCTGATGCGGGGCTTGAACCCACGAACCGTGAGACCATGACCTGAGCCAAAGTCGGATGCTTAACTGACTGAGCCACCCAGGGACCCCCATGCTCACTTTTTATATTTATTCATAGCTACTTGATTATTACGCTTTGTAGAAGTTGTTCTAAAATTTTCATTTTCAAACTATTCGTTGCTGGCCTAAAGAAATAATTTCTGTATATTGATTTTTCAGCCAGCTACCTTGATAAACTCTATTAATTCAAATAAATAATATAGCTTTTGAATTTTCTATGTAACAAATCATATCAAAAGGAACTTTACTCCTCCCCTTTCAGTGTTTCCTTTATCCTTTGTCTTCACCATATCACCCAAACTAAGGACTAACAGTGCAGTGTTAACTAAAAATGGAAAACCAAGCATCCTTGTCTTATTCTCCCTCTCCAAGGAATTCTGTTTAGGCTCTCCCAGCAGCAGACCTGAGACCAGGATCCAAGTGCAAGGAGTTTATTTGGAAGGTGGAGGTAAACACTGGCAGGGGCGTGGAGGTGTGAGACAAGGAAGGGAGGGTGGACGATAAAGGGGTATGTTATCAAACTTAATTCTGGAGCTTGGTTCTGCTGCAGAGTCCCATGCAGACTGCAGAGTCCCATGCTACCCATGTCCAAGTGATCTCCCAGGATGTGAGGGAGCTGGAGTTTTCTTCTAGCCTTGGCCTTCTGGTTGGAGCTGTTCTGGGGTGGGGAGAATTCATTCCCTGGCACTTCCAAAGGTCATGAATGGAAAACTGTAGTCGAGCAGCAAAAGCCAGCCCCCAGGCAAAGAAGTGTAGCTGTAAGCAGTTGGAAGTTGGGACAAGTCTACTGAAGTGATCAAAGTGAGGGACAGAGGGGGGGTTGCTAACGGTGTCTTCTACCAACGCCTTCCGTGTTTTACTATGACAAACAGCACTGGCAGTCCCCATAGGAGACCAGCAGCTGCCTAAGTCCAGAACACGTCCTCCAAAAATCACCCAGTTCATCCAAAAGAAGGAAATAAAAATACTCGTATCTCGGGGCGCCTGGGTGGCCCAGTCGGTTAAGCGTCCGACTCTTGATTCAGGTCATGATCTCAGTTTCTTGAGTACGAGCTCCATGTGGGGCTCTGCACTGACAGCACAGAACCTGCTTAGGATTCCCTCTGACCCTCCCCTGCTCACACTGTCTCTCTGAAAAAAACTTAAAAAAAAAAAAAAACAACCAAACTACTTGTATTTCATGGTTACAGCATACTGAGAAAATACTAGACTTCGGTGATAAAGGGCTGCCACCTGGTCTCAGCGATTCTGAGATCCTATGATCACATCAACACCAGGGAACTCAGTTCCAAAGCAGCGTCCCACCGTCAACCCGGCCTCCAAAGGACTGGGCTCGGCCAGCGAGAGGCTTGTATTGGTGACCGTGCCACATGCCAGGGTCTGTCACCAGCACACTTAGCGCTAACAAATATGACTGCTGGCGCTTAGGAAAAAAGCCACAAGATAGGCAAACTTAAGACAAAGAAGGGGAATGAACAAATACAAGGAAAGGAGCAGGAGGAGGAGGAGGAGGAAGAGGAAGAAGACGAAGAAAAAGAGGAAAAAAGGAAACAGGAAAAGAGAGGAGAGATAAATGATGGAGGGAAATTACTAACTAGAGGAAAAACATTTAATTTAAGAGATTGATTATAAAAATTCATAAGAGGCTGAGAGGGGCGGGGAGGGGGACAGCCTGGGCTGCCCAGGGCAGCTCTGGGGTCCCATGCTGAGCATGGAGCCCCCACAGCACGGAGATGGGCTCCTGGACTCTTCCGGTAATGGAAGATCATTGAGGCTGCTTCCCAGAAGGGAGGAGTAGGGATGGGAGAAGAACCTTCCAATTGTGGACCCACCTACCTGTCACCCACTTCAGGCACGGGCTTAAGGAAAAGTGATTCGAGATCAGGCCTCCAGCTCCCAGGAGCTGCGCCCCCACCCCCACCTGCCCCCTACCTCCCCCTCTGTTCTGGTTCTAGTGGTTCAAGCCAGATTCAACTCCCACCCCTCCAGCCTTCAAATGAGCACAACAGAATGCATCTGAGTGAAAAATCCACTTTAATAATCCAGCTTCAGCTCAGCTGACAACTTCTCAAGTGCAAGAGAAGTCTTTCCAAGAGGCCTCAGTCCACTAAGAGGTTACGGCTCAGAGAAGGGAACAGCTCAAAGAAGCCCTAAAATGGAGAGCAACAAGGGATTTGGAATCAGTGCAGACCAGATGGGGGGGCCCTGCTCCCGCCAACACAGGCCCAGCCAGAGAGACACAGGTCCTTGACCCACACATGACAACTGCCCCCGTCTTCCCATCTCTCGTCCCCACTCTATCCTCTCATTATCCTCTGGGGGCTGATCGGGGCCCCTGTGTCTCAAGAAGAATGGGCACCCTTCCTTTCCTACAGGGTAGCATGGAGCCCCAGCAACCAATCCAGGCACCAGAGGAGGAGCCCAGCCACCATGATGATGGATGAGGTGGGAGTCACCTTGAAGAGGGTGAGGGTCTGGAGCACTCCTGAGGTGCAGGCGGTCTCCCGGATGGAGTGCATGGCCAGCTGGGGGCTGCCTAAATCCAGTACTCGCAGCCCCAGCCGAGAAGCCAAGATAGGTCCAATGGTGGTTCCACAGGGAGAGTCATTCCGCACCATGAGATCCTACAGAGAGGAGGACAGGTTCATGAACAACAGGTAGTGTCTGCTCATTAAGCCCAAACAGGAAGTCATCTTAGAACTGCAGGACTGAAAGGGGCCCTGGCAGAGGGCCCACTTCTGCCCCCTCAGAGAGTAGATGTGACCAGAATAAAGATAGCCTACATTAAATGGCAAGCCCAAAGGACAGTATATTCTGAATTGGTCCTACTCTCTCCATCTGAACTACTGCCACCCTAATTCCAGCCACCTTCCCTTCCATTACGATTCCTTCCTCCACATAGCAGGCAGGGGAATTAAAAAAACAAAATGTACCCTTTATATCAACCTCTTGCTTAGCACACACTCACTTCCTGTACCCATACACACACAAAGAACAATCACTCTGTAGTTTTAGTGTTTTTAGAAATATTGCTATTGGCATTCTGAATTTCTTTACATTCTGATAAAATTAAATTAAATAAGAAGGGGCACGTGGTCGGTTCAGTCGGTTAAACATCCGACTTTGGCTCAGGTCATGCATGATCTCATGGTTTGTGAGTTCGAGCCCCGCATCGGGCTGTCTGCTGGGAGCAGAGCCTGTTTCTGATCCTCTGTTCCCCCTCTTCTCTCTGCCCCTTCCCTGCTCACACTTTCTCTCTCAAAAATAAACAAACATTTAAAAAAATAAATAAGTAAATAAGAAAATCATAATATGTTCAAAATTAAGATTTTTAGTATAAGGGAAAACAGGATTATAAAATCAGATAAATTAAGCAGTAACTATTACTTCTTACATAAGTATAGCATTAATTCATGGTTTGCAAAAAATATGTATATTTTTCTAGCTATGTCAGCTGTGCTGACTGCTCAGAGCCTGGAGCCTGTTTCAGATTCTATGTCTCCCTCTCTCTCTGCCCCTCCCCTGTTCACGCTCTCTGTCTCAAAAATAAACGTTAAAAAATTTTTGAAAAAAAAAAAAAAGAAGAAAGTAAATGGCTACAGTGCTTTGGGTCATAATGAACCAATGAAACCCTTGATTTAATGACAGAAACGGAAAAGGAAAAAAGCCCCTTATCTGTCACCATGTAAGGTGGCTATTAACACAGCTCACCTTGAAAACTGATTAGTAAAGGGAAAGAATTAGCATTTATCCTGTCTTTCCACCAGAAACCCTATTGCATGATAACCAAATAGCCCTGGCTGACGGGGAGAAAAGTTCTGCTTCCTAGAACAGCAGCTAATCTATGCAGAAGGGATTATGCGTAGAAAAGGGATGAATTGGGGGAATGAATTTAGTGATTTCAGCAAGGATTATTGACTGGTGTCAAAACCATCATGTGTCTGGTTGTCAGGGATCTCATCACTTGCACAGGGTACTGTCCAGCCAAAGGAGGAAAACCCCATATGACAGAGGGGAAGGAGGGCACCCCAACGCACTGCATCACTAAGGGTGGGGCGCCCAGATAACACAAGTATGATGCAACATGAGGGACCCACCAGTCATGACTTCTGGCTAAAAATGTGTCATCTGCTAAGTCTTTAGGTATGAATTCCAATCGGCAGGAAATGCAGGACCTACAGGCACCAGCTAAACACCACCAAGAGGAAGCAATCAGACAAATTCAGCAGGTGGGAAATCCTGTGGGATGATGAGCCTTGTTTCTTCAACAATATTTTATTTTTTTAAGTCAATGTTATTTTAAAAGGGGGGTGGTGAGGGCTGCACTACGTTATGAGACATTTAAGCAACATATCAACCAGATATAATGCGGTCCTGAACTGGATACTAAGGTGGGACAAATGTCTGTAAAGAATATTTGGGGGAAAGGTGCCAGGGTGGCTCAATTGGTTAAGTCTCCGACTTCAGCTCAGGTCATGATCTCATGAGTTTGTGAGTCTGAGCCCTACATCGGGCTCTGCACTGACAGTGTGGAGCCTGCTTGGGATTCTCTCTGCCCCTCCCCCACTTGAGCTCCCTCTCCCTCTCTCAAAACAAAGAATATTTTGGGGATAACTAGGGAAAACTGAAAATGATCTGGAGGTGACTGGCTGGTTCAGTTGGTAGAGCATGTGACTCTTTATCTTGGGGTCGTGAATTTATTATTTTTTTAATTAAAAATTTTTTAGTGTTTTTTTATTTATTTTTGAGAGACAGAACATGAGCAGGGGAGGGGCAGAGAGAGAGGAAGACACAGAATCTGAAGCAGGCTCCAGGCTCTGAACTGTTAGCACAGATCTTGAAGTGGGGCTCGAACCCACGAACCATGAGATCATGACCTGAGCTGAGGTCAGACGTTTAACCGATTGAGCCACCCAGGGGCCCCTCGGGGTCGTGAATTTAAGCACACTGGGTGTAAAGCTTACTTTAAAAAAAATGATCTGTGCATTAGATACAAATTTATTGAAACAAAAATTTACTGAAATGAAAAGGTAAAGAATACGGAGTGAAGAGAAAACAAGAAATATATCCAATACGATTCCATTTTGTAAAAAAAAATGTTTTAAGTATACGCATAGAAAAAAATCTAGAAGAATATACACAAATCTCTGTGGATTAACATTTTGTTTCTTTTTGTATTTCCTAATTTTCTGAAGGACACATGTCCTGCTTCTGCTGTAAGTTATTAAAGAAAATTCCTCCAATGTCGTCTCACTGCCTTAGAAGAAAATGCAAACCCCCTTCCATGGCCTAAAAGGCCCTATAAAGCTGGCCTGGGCAGGCCTCTCTCCCTGCAACTCTGGCTCTCACCCCAGCTCTATCACTGGCACTCTGTCTCTTCCTGACAGACCAAGCTCGCTCCTGTCCCCGCCTCCCCTCAGGGCCTTTGCACTCATTCCCTTTGGCTGGGATGCTCTTCCTGCAGACTCACCCACGCCTCTTTCTGGTAGTTAAGTCCCAGCTCAAAGTGTCACCTCCTCAAAGAGGCTTCCCTAAGAGTGGAACTACTCAGGTCTACAGGGGACAGGGTGGGGCTGTGCGGCAGAGAGAGCCCTGAGCCGGGAGACAGGATGCCAGGGTCCTGAGTCACCAGGACCTGCTCGCTGCTTGTCACTGGATCACCTGGGCCCCAGGCCCTTAAATCTCTGCTTCTACCTATTTCTGTCGAGATGGGCCACTGCTGAGGCAAGAATGCTGAGGCCGTTAGAGTTCCAGTCTCCCCAGCCCTGAACTTGCCTTATGGAAGCCCCCAGGGTATGTCAGAGAGACACAGGGGGCTGGATGGGAAAAAGGCAGGACTGACCCACCATGTGCCTCGAGCACTCTGTACCTTCAGTTCTGACAGAAATCCAGGAGAGGCATCGTTATCAGCCCCATTTTACAGGTGTGGAAACTGAGGCTCAGAGAAATGAGGAGACTGGCCCTCAGCGGCAGGACCAGCCCCACAGCAGAGCCAGCACTCATCCCAGCTCCGCCTACATCCAAAACCCACTCTTCTCACTCAACTGGAAGCCCATCCACTACAGGTTGGCTACCAGGCCCCCCTCCACTGGGGGCCCATCTGCTTATGTCCCCCAACCCCACTCCCTCCATCACATCTTCCCAGGCAGGGCCCGGCCTCACCTGCAGGGGCACCCCAACATTACTGGCCACCTCTCGGATCAGGGCCTCTGAAACCGCATTCGAGGCGTAGCGCTGCTTGCTGTTGACCTTGATCACCGGGCCCTGGAGAGAGGGACACCAGGAAATGAGGGCAAGCCACACATGAGTGACGGGCCCAGAACCAGCCAGGTCTCCCAAGTCCCTAAGGAGAAACAGGACTACCTCACCTTGTGGAATAAGGGCCGGTGGTTCTCCTCATGCTTGTCCCTGCAAGAGGCGGATTAAGGGCCAGGGATGGCAAACAGGAAGTGGGCCTGGCATCACCACCACCTACCCCGTGGAAACATCACTAATGCATCCCAGCATTCTTCCCCACCCAGCCCGGCAGGACCTAGGAGGCATATCAGTGTTCCAGGCGGCCTCTAGCAACAGAGGGAAAGAAGTTCACAGAGTCTCTTCAACGTACCTGGGAGGGGCATCACATGACTTTGGCCAATTTGGGCCTTGGAGCAGTCAAGAGGAAGCCGTCACTGACCTTTCCCCCAGAAGGAGGAAGGAGGGGAAGGGGGAGGGGCTGGGGCCCAGCGTTAGGTTACCCGCGGGCCGCCAGCTGTGAGGACTACGAGCCTGGCCCAGCGGACTCACAGGTAGTTGGGGTGCACGGCGTGGGCCATGTCTGCGCTGATCATGTAGGACTTGGGGATGGCTTCCTCGAAGGCCGTCAGGTGCTGGGATGAGGCCGAGATCCGGCGCAGCACCAGCTCTGTCAGCAGCGACTGTGCCCCCTGGGCGCTCTCGGACCCCACCTGGTGAGAGCAGAGACTGGCTCTGGGATCGGGGGCCTGAGGCAGAGGCCAAGGAGAGGGGCCCAACACCCCAGACCGGCCCGGGACCCAACTGATTCAGTGGCTGAGGACTGTGGGATGTTGTCAGCAACGTCCCCAACACCGTGCCACTGAAAACCTGATGGTGGGCTGGGGCCAAACTAACCCTGAGTCGTCTCTGGGGCAGCAACAGCACTTTCTGCGGGCTTCCTACATTGCCCCCCCCCTTCTTCCTTCCCCTGACCCTCATGTCAGGGCCTCCTCGCAGATGCCCTCTCACACTGGCCAATCTTCTTTTATGCATGTGACAGAGGCGGCTAACTACCTGTGCTAGCTTGTACAACAGAACACCCCAACTGCAGCTAAGCATACAACTACTCAGGTAGAGAGGACATTCCCAGCTTCCCCTGCAGCTAAACGTGGCCATGCCAAGTCCCATGAACACAGACAGTGAGGAACGGCACCTTTGGGTGGTGCCTTAAATGAGCGTACACTCTCCCCGTGCCCTTTCCTCTCCTCCTAACTCAGTACAGACACGATGGCAGGAGCTAGGACAGCCACCCTGGATCCTGAGATGGAAGCCCAGTGCTCACGATGGCAGAGACCTGTCCTGAACTGCTCACTCTGACCCATGCAATTATGTGCGAGAGAACAACCCATCTGTTCAGGCTCTGTTGCGTTGTCTAAGACTGCACCTGACACAGGCACGCAGAGTAAAGGACCCGCCATGTGCTGAGCCCTGGGACTAACAGATGAAAGGGCAGGGTCCCTGTCCTCGAGACGCTCACCATGTGGCACACACAGAGACAGAGGAGGTATGGTCTCACTACTGAAAGCAGATATATGCTGAGCCAGGGGGACCAGGCGCTAAGAGAGCACAGGCAGTATCTTCCCACCTTTGTGGCTTCCGGAATAGCCCTGGCTTACGGTGGGTACCTGACACGAGCTGGCTGCAGAAAGCTTCACAGAGGGGACCCTCCACAGAACCCTCTATGTACCTCTTCGTTGTCGTAGAGAGCAATCATGCGCACATGGGGCTCCGCGGCCAGAGAGGCAGGAGATGCACAGGAGTCGATCAAAGCCTGTTTGGGGGGCGGGGGGGGCGGTATCAAGAGCATCCTCCTCATCCCCCCTTCTTCCATAACCCTCCCCACCAACACCTCGGAGGTTCACACTCCCCGCCTGCCTTCTGTCATCACGGCCGGAGGGAAGTGGGCTGGGGCTTTCACAGGCTTTCATCTCTTGGGGCGCTGCCCAGCATGCGGGAGACCTTTTCAACTGGGCTGGGAGAACCACCCTTTGGGTGTTCTCCTCCCCTACCTTCCTATGCAAAAGGCAGGAGGATGAATAAGCTGGAGGGGAAGAGCTGAGAATCCTGGAAAGTCAAAAGAACCACACAGAGCGTGTAAACTAATTGGCCTCAGTGAAAAGATCAAGGTCCAAAGAGGTGACCAGGTGACCCGGACTCCATCGAGGTGATGCAGCTGGCTGGCTGCAGAAGCTAATACAGGTCCCAGGTCTGGCTCTGGTCTCAAGTTACAGCCCAAAGCCTGTCTCCAAGAACAGGATGGGGAGGGAGGGAGAGGTATGACAAGGGACAGGGCAAGAGGAAAGAAAGAAATAGAACTGACAGGCACCTGAGTGGCTCAGTCGTTAACCATCTGACTTTGGCTCAGGTCGTGATCTCACAGTTTGTGAGTTTGAGTCCCATATCGGGTGAGCACAAGTCCTGCCTTGGGTGAGCCCTGCTTCTCTCTCTCTCCCCCTGTCTCTCTCTGCCCCTCGTGGGATTCTCTTTCTCTCTCTCTGCCCCTTGCTCACTTGTGCCCTCTTTCCCTCTCTCTCTCTCAAAAAAAAAAAAAAAAAAAAAAAAAAAAGGAAATAGAAGTAACTAGGATAGAAAGGTGGGGACATCAAGGTGACTGGGAGGAAGACAGACTGCCCCACTGAGACCCCAAGGCACAGACAGAAGGCTGGGTGGGCCTCAGCCTGGAGGGCAGGGGGAGCAGAGGGAGGCGGAGGACATTGCCTTATGAGATACTAAGGCCTCTCCCTTGGAGCAGAGGCTAACACAGGGGAGAAGCAGACGGAGCAGGGCGAGGAGGAGACACCATGGTGCCCTGGCCGGCCTCTCAGCCTTCCCCCACCTCAGCCCCTGCCCATGGCCCAGCCAGCACCAGCAGACCGGGGAGGTGGCCAGCGGCCCTCTTCTGACCTGCTAGGACCTGAGGCAGTCCTCCCCACCCCCACTGCTGCTCCTCCTGGTGATGTGCTGCCTGGGGTGCCACCGCCACTCACCTGCAGGGCACAGAAGCAGCTGTGCAGGTTGTCCAGCCGAGGGGCAAAGATGAACTCCTCGTAGGCACCGCCCAGGACCTAGAAATACAGGACAGTCAGCCTGCCCTTCGACCCCTCACCCCAACTCACCTGCTTCTCCCTGCTCCCCAACGCCTGAGTGTGAGCGAGCCTCCCTGGCTCTGTGCGCGGCCCCTCCCTGCCCCCTGGCTTAGGGCACTGTGATCCTGCCGTGTAGGGCTGAGTGGACGATGGGGAACAGGGTCGGGCAGGAGCTGAGGGATGGGAGGGTGATGTCTATAGTTCCTACCAGTTCCTGTGAGACTAGAAAAGGGAGACGCTGAATGGTCACAAGACAAGCTAAGGAAATAAACAAGAGACCAGCCCGGAAACAGTGCACATTCAAACAGGCCCAAACATCCAAAGACTTCACAGTCTCCTACTGTGGGCAACTCAGAGGGGCACGAGGGCAGGCTCCAGAGAAAGGGGTGGGGGAGCACAGCCAGGCCTTCTGCCCTCAGAGGTGTAGGGCCGGTATGGGTCAAAGTACGAGTGACCACCTGCAGCAGAAACCCCTAAGGAGCGTGTGGAAGGAATGATTTCCAGGCCCCATCGCAGATGTCCAGGTAGGCAGTTCTGGAGCAGGAAAGTGCCCTTTTGAGAACCACTGGCCTGGAGGCAGAGGGGCATGATGACTACTGGAAAGAACAGGGATGAGATGGGAGTAACTGGGGGACCGGCCGACACGGTGAGTGCTTCAGGGCGCACAGAGGCAGGCTAGGATCCCGGCGATCCCCACCCATGAGTTCCGGCAACCATTCCTCACCGCAGGCTGGGTGTCAGCAAGGCAGAGCTCCATCTCCAAGATATCCTCAGGGCTCAGTCCCAGATGGGCACAGAGAAGGGACATGAGGACCGAGTGGTGCCGGTCATCCTGCAGGGCAAAAGGACGTTAGGAGAAGGTCTGCTCTTCCCCTCCTCCCCCTTCTCAGAGAATCAGTCCCTGCCCCACTCCTCCCCATGAGCAGAGGACTCTCTTACCGCAGCACTGAGAGGTCCAGGCTCAGGAGTCCCCTTCTCCAGCTCCTCCTGAACGGCTGTGGCAAGAATGGGGACTCTGTGTGGAGTCACAAGAGGGAAGTGTGGGGAGGGCTGGAGGCATGGCATCCCTGAACTCCAGCATCTCCCAGTGGGAACTGCCCTTGCCCTGATTCTCAGCTTGCTTTCCAAGTGGCAGAGCAATGAGGGACCTCAGATAGCATCAGCTGGGTCCCAACAGTAGAACCTGGCTGTGGCCACCATTAGGTAGGTAGTGGTGTCCTAGATCCCACCGGGCCCCTTCCCTCACCTGGTGCCACAGCCCTCGCACCAGACTCACAAGTGCATCTCCATGTTGGGCCCGAAGTTCTCGTTGACATTTCGCTGCAGATGGATGGCCAGGTGTGGGATGCGGAGAATGGGCCGGTCCACGTGCACCAGGCGCTGCTCCAGGCGGCCTGAGGCAGGGCACTGTGGCCCACCAGGCCAGGTCAGCCCAGGGCACCTCCCAATCACCGTTGGTTAAAACCCCAGACTGACCAACATGGTCCTCAGACCAGACTGCCCCGCCACCCCTTCCCTGGGGGGCTCTCCACAGGTACCCTAAGGGAAGGTCACAGTCAATCTTCAGGCAGCTGAAGGTGAGAACCTCCCAGGTCCCACCCCAGTTCCCACCTTGACAATGACTCGTCCGGCCAAGGTCAGGTCCCGGTCAAACCAGGTGCTCCAGATCCCGCCACCATAGGTCTCCACACCAACCTGCTGGAATCCCACCTGGCTGCGGCGGGACCGCCGTTTCACCTGCGTGTGAAGGTGGGGAAGTGAGAGAAGGCTGAACGACAGGATGTGGAGAGGAGACAGACTGATCGAGAGCTAGTTAACACAGAGCGAATACTGCCGCAGAGAAGGGCCCAAAGTGTGGAGGAAGGGGGCGACAAGTTTCAGGAATAGACTCCCCAACCTGTACCTCTCCACTTCCTTTTGACCTGTCCCCCCCACCCCCGCCCCCGCAGCCCCAGTTCCTCACCCGCAGGCAGGGGCTGTCCGTGTGGGCCCCAATGAGGCTGAAACCGTTGCCAGGAACATACTGGCCTCCCACAGCAAAAGCGATGATGGTGGAGGAGTTCCTGGTCAAGAAGTACTGGGGGGGGGGGGGGGGGGTGAAGGGGTGCGGAGATTGAGTTGGATTAGCTAGCCAGCTGGCACAAAGGACTTTGAGCCCCAGCCTAGGAACATGCTTCTCTGCCCCCACCCCACCCCAAGTACCTTGCTCTCTGGCTTGATATCCCAGCTCTCCGTCTCTTTGAGTTCATGGAAGCCAGCCTGGAGGAGGCGGCTGCGGCACTCAGCCACAGCTATAGCGAAAGAAGGCTTTCAGAGCGATGGAAGCGGGTAAGGGGGCACACCGGCCCCACCCTCCTCCCCTGTCCTGGTCACTTACCGTGGAAAGGAGAAGGGCTCCGGTTCACGAACTTGAGGAGTTCCCGGGCCGCGGCCTGCACTGCCTCTTTGCGGGCTCTGCCGGTCATGACCACCTAGGGGAGGGGAGGTGCTCAGACTCCTAGAGGTTTGGGACCCTAGAGTTATATCATCCAGGCCCCGGGAACCACCTCCTTCCCCAGCCCCATTCTCCCTAAGTGACCGCTGCGAGGTTCAGACCTCTGCTTCCGCCCCTTTCGCTACGGACAGACGCAGATGCCGGGCCAAACCTGTCTCAGCAGAAAGCTCCAGCCCTCCAGCCAAAGTATCACAACCCCAAGGGTGCTCCCCGCCCAGCTCCTCCCAGACGGCCCGCCCCCAATACGAGCTTTAGCCCGGCCCCCTAAATCCTACCCCCACGTGCCCGCCCACCGGGGAAATCCCGGTCGGTTCCAAGCTCTCAGCTCCCAAACGGGCCCCTAAACTCCGGGCGGGCCTGCACCAAGGAGCCAAAGCCCTATTCTCTGGGGAATACCACCCCCCCGTCCCCTCCACCCCCACAGTCTATAGCAGGCCACCCTTTTCCAACCCCAGGAAGACCAGGTCACGGAGGCCGGGCTTTCGGTTTCGCTTTGGGTCGGGCACGGCCCTCACCTCAGAGCGCTGCTGACCTCAGTCCCGAACGGGATCGGAGGGGATCTGAGCTGCAGCTGGGCGGGCCCGAGACACCTACCTGCATAACCCGACGCGTGGGCCGGTGTCCGCTAGCCTGGCTCCCGCTCTCTGCCCGCCCCGCCCCTCGCTAGCCCCCGCCTCCGGGCCCGCCCCTGCCGCGCCGTTTGCTCTGCCGCGCCGTTTGCTCCGCCCCGAGATAGGCCGCGCCGCCAGCCCCGCCCCGCCGTCCGCGGTGGGGGCGGGGGCCCTCTGCTGCCCGGGAGGTGCTAGAGCAGCCTCCGAGTAACGCGCCTCGTCGCCTGTCCCAGGTCAGAGAATCTGAGAAAAAACTCGCCCCTGCCGGCTCACCTGGTCCGACGAGTACGGTACAAAGTGCTCTCTCTCACCGCAGGCACCCTTGTGGTAATAAAAGCAACATGACTAGTGTTCATGGAGCGTTCACGGTAAGCTTTAGCTTTCCAGTAAGGCTTAACGTGTTACCTCGTTTAATCTTCACTATTGCTTCGTCAACTTTGTACTTTTACTGTCCCCATTTTACACATGAACGAAACGAAATACGGAGGCAAGTACCCTATCCAGGGCAGTAAATGGCAGAGGTGGGGTTTGAGCCCAATTAATTTGATTCCAGGGGCCTGGAGCAAGCTACTCTCAGATCGTTTCTCTGCCTTTTTCTATGCACCTTGGTGAGTGTAACGTTACACGGCAAGTCCCCGAGGCCCAGGGAAGTTAATGACTTGCCTAAGAGCACACAACTGTTTGGATGCATCTGGAATGACTCATACCTGCACTCTTTCCACTTCTTAAGAGGACAAAATAAACTCCACACGTTCTTGGAGGCAATCCCAGTTTTCACATGTCAAGAGTGGTAAGCCACAATTTAAAAAACCAAGGTGCCCACCTAGTCATAGATTCTGATCAGGACTGTTGGTGGCCCCTAGGTACAAAACAGGGCCCAGCACTCAGCGGTGTTAACACTCTAGGGATTACAGGTGAGCAAGCTGCCCTTTATATACTGGGGTAGGAATGGGCCAGGGGAGTGGTCAGAAAGGCCCCGCAGCCTTCAATTCACAGAAGTAGGTATTGCGGGGGAGTGTTCCAAGAATATACGAGTGGTGGGGTAAATTCATGGCATTCCCTGTTTATTGAAATGTATAGTTTTTGTGCTGAGAGTGTCATGGAAAGAACATTCTTTTCCTCTGAGAGCCAGAGGCTGGTTAGTGGGGGACACATTCGCAGACAGTGACAAGGACTGAAACGGTGCAATGTATAAGGGAAGGAGATTTAACAAAAAATTTTTGATGCTCTTCTGAGTACAAAAAAAAAAAGTACATGCTAATGTGAGAAATTCAAATAACACCAAAATGGGTAACTTAGAAAGTGAAAGTAAACATTTTGATAAATTGAACATCTATTCTTGATTAAAAAAATCCAAATGAAATCCTCTTAAGAAACCAGAAAGAGGGGGGCGCCTGCGGGGCGTTGGGCATCTGACTTCCCCTCAGGTCATGATCTCGAGGTCCGGTCCGTGGGTTCGAGCCCCGCCTCCGGCTCTAGGCTGACAGCTCAGAGCCTGGAGCCTGGTTTGGATTCTGGTATTCTGTGTCTCCTTCTCTCTCTGCCCCTCCACTGCTTGTGCTCCGTCTCTCTCTCTCAAAAATAAATAAGCTTAAAAAAAAGAAAGAAAGAAACCAGAAAGGAAGGATAAAGACTATCTACCAGAAATCTACAGTAGAAATTAGTGGGGAAATACAGAAGTGCTCCTGTTCAAGTCAGAAGTAAGACACTGGTGAGCTATTACTGCTCGTAGTCAACGTGGTTCTGCAGTGAAAGCCAGTGCCACAAAGCAAAATAAACAACTATAAATGTGGAAAAGTAAATTTTCTCGTTATTTATAGATTATTTGATTACCTAGAACCTCCAAGAAAATAAGCTGATAAGCTATTTGAGCGGGTAGCAGGAGTGACCTGATTTTGAAAATCATCAGCTTTCCTGTGCAATAATCAACTAGAAAATATACTAGTAAAAGGGTCCTATTTACAAGAACAAGAAATACTATTAAATTCCTAAGAATGAGTATGAGATACTCAGTCTCACTGTAATCTGGGAAATGCAAGCTGAAAGTGAGGTGCCATTTTTGATTTGTCATATTAGCAAAAGTGAAAAAAACTGGTAAAGTCAAGTGTTGGAGAAGACTTGGGGTAACGCATGCCTTTATACCCAATTTCTGTGGTGTAAACTCTCCCAGTGACTCGTTCCAAGCTGCCAGCATGAACTGAATGTGGAGTTGGGAAGAGATGCACAAAAGCAGGGCATTGTATAGATTTGTACCATACAGATATAATGGACATAAATAAACTCAAGAGCAGAGATTGAGGGGGGCCTGGCTGGGTCCGTCAGAGGAGCATGTGACTCTTGATCTTGGGGTCATGAGTTCAAGCCCCATGTTGGGTGTAGAGATTGCTTACATAAATAAATAAATAAACTTTAAAAAAGGAGCATAGATTGATAATAAAATAGCTAAGAAGGTGATGATTTTTGAGTATTTATTATATGTTTGCAATATAATTTATTAAGAGTGCATAATTGAATTTTTTAATGATTTCTATGTTTAATGGCAGGATCACAAAACTCCTGGACATTTGATAATCATTTCTCACGAGCTGATCCAAGTCAGCTCTAGCACACAACTTCTCTCAGACTCTACGTCTTTGTTCCTCACAGTGTGATTTTTGACCAGCAGCATCTACAATTCTAGGGAACTTTCTAGAAATGCAGAATGACAGGGCTCACCCCAAACCTATCAAATCATAATCTGCATGTTAACAAGATCCCTAGCTAATCTGTATGCGAATTCAAGTTTGAGACACGTTGTTTTAGACCGCTGTGTGGTAGTAAAAAGCAATGAGGTCAGGGGTGCCTGGGTGGCTCAGTCGGTAAGTGCCCGACTTCGGCTCAGGTCATGATCTCACGATTCATGGGGGTCATGATCTCACGATTCATGGGTTCGAGCCCCGCATCGGGCTCTGTGCTGACAGCTCGGAGCCTGGAGCCTGTTTCTGATTCTGTGTCTCCCTCTCTCTCTGCCCCTCCCCGGCTCATGCTGTCTGTCTCTGTCTCTCAAAAATAAATAAATGTAAAAAAATAAAAAATTAAAAAAAGCAATGAGGTCATGCTTTTCATGTATTATCATAGAAAAAAATTCTGAATATACTGAATGGAAAAAAGGCGATTTCCAGGACAACACTTACACGGCAAGAGCATTTAGGTAAAATTCACATAATGAGCTAAATGTCTAGATTTTATATGCATATACATGTAAGTGCGTGGAAACAGGTTTGGAGGGAGAATGGAATGACATTAGTTAGGAAATGGGAGGGTCAACGGGGGGACCTTAGCGATCCAAAAAAAGTTTCTGAGAATCATTCTTGCCCTCAGCCTGCTGAGAAAATCTTCCCGACCAGTCCTTAGCTGATGTTTACAATGCTACCATCATTCATTTCTGTTTGGCTGAACAACTTTTATCTTACTTTATTATTTTTTTAAATGTCTATTTATTTTTGAGAGAGAGAGAGAGAGAGAGCATGAGCAGGGGAGGAGCAGAGAGAATGGAAGACACAAAATCTGAAGCAGGCTCTGACAGCTGACAGACAGCTGACAGCTCAGAGCCTGACCCGGGGCTTGAACCCACCAATGAAGAGGTCATGACCTGAGTCCCACGAATGAAGAGGTCATGACTTGAGCCCAAGTCAGATGCTTAACCGACTAAGCCACCCAGGTGCCCCTTTGGCTGAACAACTTTTAAAGAGCAAATACCTGGAAGTTATCATAGCAATTAGTCACACACACTTCAGCGTGTGTCCATTGGTTATATGTATCCTTTCTGACCCCTCTGTTTGTGAGAGAAGCTTTCTAAGTAGTAATTCGTCACATAATTGTTAAGACTGCTTTGAGATACAGAAGACCAAAGCAATGTAAGGGAGAAAAGGCGTGGGGTGTGTGTGTGTGTGTGTGTGTGTGTGTGTGTGTGTGTACTGTCCCTGTCTGCTAAAATGATCTTGATTTCCTGATTCTAAGACAGACCTGGGTGTCTCATTGATATCTTGGTTGTTTAAATGTATGAATAATTTGCTTCTGGGCATAATGATAGGAGCATACATAGGACACAGTACAATATGTCCTTTCACAGTGTTGTTGGAAGGACATTTTCGTTTCCAGCACAAGTCTTCTGCTCAAGTTCTGTTTTCCATGCAAGACTCAACGGATTAAGAACTACAAATCCCAGGATGCCTTGAGGTGATCTTCGGTAAGATTGAAATTTTCAACCAATTACGTTCTAGGAGGGAGGCTTTAAGAAGTAGTTTGTATGGTTAAAAAGAATGCAGCACCTCTATAGGTACTGATAGGGAACAAATTTCCAAGATATACTAAGGAAAAAAACAAGGTGCAGAATAGCAGTTATGGTATGTTCTGTTTGTGTATAAACACACACACATACATACACGCATTCTTATATGTTTAAAAGCAGTCACAAGAAAATAGTGACTCTGGGAAAGAGAAATTTTGGCTAAGGGTCTGTGGTAGGAGGAATGTTTCTTTTTTCTTATAAATCCTTTTGTATGTTTTGAATTTTTTTCTACATACACATATTACCCACTTTTAAAACGAAATAAGTAAATTTAAAAAACAGATGGAAAGATGATCTTTAAGTACTTTTTGTGAACATCTTGTTTTCTTCTGTACCCTGATTGAGTTAGTGAGCAATTTGTTAGTTAACACTTAACCCTAAAATCTTCAGTTTAAAAATGCCCATGTAATCGCCTCTGTGGCTCAGTCGGTTAAGCATCTGACTTCGACTCAGGTCATGATCTCGCAGTCTGTGAGTTCAAGCCCCGTGTCGGGCTCTGTGCTGACAGCTCAGAGCATGGAGCCTGCTTCAGATTCTGTCTCCTTCTCTCTCCTCACCTCCCCCACTCACACTCTGTCTCTCTCTCTCTCAAAAATAAACATTTAAAAATTTTTAAAAATACCCATGTAGGGGCGCCTGGGTGGCTCAGTCGGTTAAGCGGCTGACTTCGGCTCAGGTCATGATCTCACAGTCTGTGAGTTCGAGCCCCGCATCGGGCTCTGTGCTGATGGCTCAGAGCCTGGAGCCTGCTTCAGATTCTGTGTCTCCCTCTCTCTCTGACCCTCCCCTGTTCATGCTCTCTCTCTGTCTCAAAAATAAATGTTAAAAAAAAAAATTAAAAAAAAAACCATGTAAAACTGTATTACTTCTTTTTATTTTTTAAAATTTTTTAATGTTTATTTTTGAGAGAGAGTGAGACAGAGCGTGAATGAGGAAGGGCCAGAGAGAGGGAGACACAGAATCTGAAGCAGGTTCCAGGCTCTGAGGTCAGCACAGAGCCCGACGCAGGGCTGGAACCACGAACCGTGAGAACATGACCTGAGCTGAGGTCGGACACGCAACTGACTGAGCCACCCAGGCACCCCTGTATTACTTCTGATATAGAAATTGTGTCTACATTTGAAAGAAGGTGTGGATAGAATGTTTCTTTTGATGTTGATGATATTTAAACAAAAAATAGGGGCAACTGGGTGGCTCGGTTGGTTTAAGTGTCCTAAGCATCTGACTCCTGATCTCGGCTCAGGTCATGATCTCACATGTGATCATGTTGAGTTTGAGCCCCACATCGGGTTCCAGCATAATTCACTCAGTTGTCTTAATCATGCCTGTGCCCTGCCACTGCATTTGCTTACTTGCCTGGCAAACACCCAGCCCTGACTGCACCGAGATCACCTGCTCCATGTCTGCATCTGGCACCTTGTAGAGATACAATAAATACCCAATGAATGAGATTAAAAAAAAAATTGTTCATTGTTAAAATTGGCCCCCAGAGAATACTCCCCAGCATTTAAAAGGAACAAAGTATTGAAAACTGCAACAACTTGATTGGATCTCATGGATGTTATGCTAAGCGGGGAAAAAAATGACAAAATTATAGGCATGGAGAGGGAATTAGTGGTTGCCAAGGGACAGGCGTGATTCTAAAGGGGTAGCACAAGGAACATCTTTGTGGTGGCAGAATGGTCCTGTATCTTGATTAGGGCAGTGGTTGCATGCCTCTACACGTGATAAAATGAGGGTTGCCAGCTAACATACAGGACACCCAATTAAATTTGCATTTCAGATAAACAATAATTTCTTAGTATAAGTATGTCCCAAATGTTGCATGGGATATACTTACACTAAAAAAAAAAAAAAATAACCGAGTATCCTTTATCTTTATTTGTCAAATCTGGCACTCCTAGGTAATAGGGCATAGAAATATACACACACCTTTTGCCAATGTCACTTGCCTGATTGTGATATTATCCTGTCGTTATGTAAGATGTGACCATTGAGGGAAGTGGGTTAAAGGTACACAGGCCCTCTCTGTACTATTTTAGCAACCTCCTGTGAATGATAATTATTTCAAAATTAAAAAGTTTTTTAAATGGCCCTCGAAAGAAAACCAACGGCTCTTGTGGGTAATAAAAACAGAGCTAGAGGAAGCACAGGCTATTAACCAGCCAAGAAGTTTTATGGAGCATTGTAAAACTGGCACTTCACAAAGGTCTTAAGATGTATCCCCTTTCAAATGTCAATGATCTCATGTAGTTATTGACGGTATAACAAAGTGGTTGTGCACGGGGGCTTGGGATTACACATACCTGGGTTTAAGTTCTGGCCCCTCCATTGATTAGCTGTGAGCCTTGTTTGCCTGAAGTGCTGGAACCAGCTCACACCCCTATGTCTTTCCAACTCCACATTCAGTGACATCGGGCTGGTAGCTTGAAACCAACCCGGGAGTATTTACACTACCGAGATTGACAAACACTATGAATCAGGGCTTTTTTTTTTTTTTTTTTTAGTTTCAAAGGGCTTATTAACCATTTACCATCATACCATAGACTTTGAGCCTCAGTTTACGCATCTGTAAAATGTGGAAAGGCATCCGTAATGACTGCCTGATGTCAGGAAGAGTAAATGAGATCCTTAAATGAGACCCATCATGTTATGAGGGCTAAAGAGTGCCTGTAGGGTGCTTATCATTAAGTGTGTCAAATCGGCAGTGAACACTATATGTTACTATTTGTTCTTGTTTCTTTCATATTAAGCTGTGAGCAACTTGAGGGCACGGTTATGCCTTCCTTATCTTGATATCTTTAGCGACGGGCTCAGGGCCTGAAACACAGCAAGTGCTAAATAAATGTTCGCTAAATTAAGGAGTAAATGGCATATAATAGCGACTCAAGGTTCTATACCTCCAGAAAATGTGCATTTTGTCAGAGACTTTTTGGGGCACACTTCTTGATCTTGAAACATGGAGATGTTCAGGCCCCGCGGCGGGCTTGCAGGGAGGGTTGGGGAGCACCCATACCCCCCAGGATGATGTCTGCTTTTGCAGGCCCGGCTCTGGCCACCAAGGCAGTGAGCCTGGCATATACCCCCAGGTGACAGGGACAGGCTCTCACCTCTCCTTCCTCCCGGAGCCAAGATGGGGCATTTCTGGCTCTGAGCCTGTCTGACTAGAGGTCATTTAATCCTCGCTGGATTTGTCCTGTTTATTTTAGTGAACAGGGCTGTTTACTTTCTGTTTGTATTTCTAGGGGTGGCTTGCTCATTTTGCTTCCCTTTTATTTACTTTTTGCAAGCACTTGGGTTTGAGTAAATATGTCTATAAAGTTCCAGGGACTGGGTTATTCTGTGTCTGGTATTTTAATGGCTTTTAAACAGTGTCTGCTCAGGTAAGCATTTTATAGATGGATCGAAAAGATAGAGAATTCTTTTCTCAGTGGCCTCTGATTCCTTCCAAGCTGACAGCCAGCCACTAGCAGCCTATGAATCATGGCTTTTCATCAGTAATAAAAATATCAAAACCAACACCCATGTTGGACGGAGAAACTGACCCAGGCTGGTCAGCTGGACTGGGGAACTATAGTAGGTATTTAAACACCAGGGCAGTGCTTAGGGTAAAAAATTACCTAGGGTGTTTTTGAAAATGCAGATTCATGAGCAGCTTTGGAAGGTTTGGGCTGAGGCTCAGGAATGTGTGTTTTTATCTCGTGCTGCAAATTCTATCCTTAGATCACCCTGAGAAACACAGTTCAGATTCTCAAAAATACTGCGGCCGACGGGGGAGCTGCCCTTAAGCTCAGTGCCTTGTGGGCCCACACAGAGAGAAACTGGGGGACCAGACAGGGATGTTTGTAATGATCCCATCAACAATTAGCACCCTCCGCCTCCAAAGCTAGCCAGGAGAGGATGAGGAGTATTATTCTGATAAGCCTATTGCTCAAGGTCTAATTTGTCAGCAACTCGAGGGTAGGGGCCATATCTCCCGCATCTTATCACCCCCCACAATGCCTAGGACAATGCTCGGCTTACAGATTGGCGATCTGCTCTGGCTGGGACTCTCCCACCCAAGACAGACCTAGAAGGCAGGCCTGGTTACCTCAGGGTAGCTTGGGAGCCAGTTGTTGGCAATGGACGAGGCAGAGAGGCTGATCGCCATGGTCACCTGCTCACCTCCTCCTGAGCCGGGCCAGGTCTGTCAGAGGCTGGATAGAGACCTGGGGTGGGGGGGGCAGCGGGAGTCCCTACTGCCTCTTCTGCCAGCTCCTCCCCTCACCTCTGCCCCTCTGCAGCAATTCACTGGGTCCTCACTCCCTGTCCCCATAGGGCCCATTGTGACATCATCAATGCAAGTTGAAACAGTAATGCCCTCACAGCGCCAAGCCTCAGGCTAGCCAAGAGCGCCCGATGTCTAAACAATGACTCCTGACCTGGGCGTGGGAGGGTCCTGCGTCCCAAGAAGCTACAAACAGACTTTCTTCTCTGCTTGAGGGATTCCGCTCTCATTCTCTCTCTGGGCCCCTTTGTTTCCCTTCCCAGGTCAGTGTGCTTAATTATTTCATTTTCACGTGTTTACTTGTTTATCCCATTTCCCGACCAGAAAGTCAGCTCCAAGAGGGCTTGGCCCACATCTGCTTTTCACTGCTGAATCCCTGGTGCTCAGCACAGTGCCTGATACGTAGCAAATGCTCAACAAACACTTTGGGGGTGCACGAATGCATGAATGAGAGGCTTCGCTGGCTCCAGCCGTCCGTCCATTTATTCACTCGACAGGCACGCTTTGTACATCTGTCGCGGATCTGGCTCTTGTCAACCCAAATAACTCCTTTTCTGCCCCAAGGAGCTCCCAGCCTGGTGGTGGGATGCTGGAGACGCATCCTTTGTGCAACGCGCCCTGACGAGGGCTATATCCAAGGTCTGCGGAGATGGGGTTGCAGGCAGGATCACGCTGTGGCAATGACAGGCACTTAAGCCAGAGAAATGGTATATGGTCTGGCAGGATTTCCCCAGCCTGAGTCAGGGGGCCCTAACTGCCCTGAGGCGTCTGCCTCTGCCTCTGCTGACAACCACGGCTGCTTGTTTCTGCTAATATTGCAGCAGGGTGCATCTATAGAAGCGATCTATAAAACACCATTTACAGCCATAACTAAACCACAAAAATCAATCCCCAACGCTCACTCCCATCAACAAACATGCTTGGAGGGCCCCTCCTGAGGGGGGGGGGGGGGCGCACAGCTTTAACGTGCCACAGGAGATACAGGGATGAATGAAGTGAAAGCTCTGACCCAGGGGGCTTCTAATCTCCCTGGGGAGACAGGACATGTGGGGAGGGGTGATTAGCCACACGTAATAAAAGTGTGTACGCATGACCCCGTAGAGTAGCCACCGGCCACGTGTGGCTGCTGACCGCTTGAAGTGGGGCTAGTCTGAATTGAGAGATGCAACACACGGAAAGCAATATACACATCAGCTTATGAAAAAATATATAATCTCAATTTTAAAATATTGATTACATGTTGAAACGGTAACATTTTGGAAGAGCTGGGTTAAAATACTATATTATTAAAATTAATCTCACCTGTTTCTTTTACCTTTTATTTATTTAAAAACATTTTTTTAAAAGGGGTCCCTGGGTGGCTCAGTCAGTTGAGCATCTGACTCTTGATTTCGGCTCAGGCCGTGATCCCAGGGTCGTGGGATCAAGCCCCGCGTGGGGCTCTGCGCTAAACGCGGAGCCTGCTTGGGATTCTCTTTCTCTCTCTCTCTCTAATATAAATACAATGAAAAGAAATTAGAAACATGTTTTTAATGTCTATTTATTTTAAGTGACGGAGAGAGTGCAAGCAGGGGAAGGGGCAGAGAGAGAGGGAGAGAGAGAGTCCCAAGCAAGCTCCGTGCTGTCAGTGTGGAGCCGGACGTGGGGCTTGATCTCACGACCGTGAGATCATGACCCGAACCAATATCGAGTGGGTGCTCAACTGACTGAGCCATCTAGGCGCCCCTCTTACATTTTAAAAACGTGGCTGCTACAGGGTGTTAGTGCTCAGTTGGTTGAGCTTCTAACTCTTGGTATTGGCTCAGGTTATGATCTCACAGTCGTGAGATCAAACCCCACATCTGGCTCCACACTGACCGCATGGAGCTTGCTTGAGACTCTCTCTGTCTCTCTCTCTCTGCCCCTTTCCCTACTTGTACTCTCTCTCGCTCGCTTGCTCAAAATACATACATAAATATAAAAAAAATAAAAATGTGACTGCTAGAACGTTTAAAATGATACCTGTGTGGCTCTCATTACATTTCTATTAGGCTGGTCTAGGAGTGGAGGGGACCCAGTGGTGGACGGGTAGCCTGTGCTAAGACAGCTGGGAAGAATTCTGAGGAAACAATTAGGAACAATTAGGAGCAAGCAAGAGGGTGGGAAGGGATGGGAAGACATTTGAGAAGCTTGATCACAAAGGAAGGAGGGAGGATGACAGCTCAGGGAGGCAACAGAGTCCTAGGAACAATGCACACATCACCCGGGCTCTTCCTCCCCCTCCTGTCATCTTCCCAAAAGACGAACCTTGGGTGCCTCCAGTCACCCTCCCATGCATTAACTCTAGAATAAGGCTCTCTTCTCTCAATCCTGGGCAATACACAGTTGGCCACACGTGGCCAGTGATCTGGGTTTGGATGCTGAGTATCAGGTAAGTAAAATCCCTATTCACACTGTCCATTGCAAGAGTGGCCCCCATTACCCCTCCCTGATTCCCAGCACAGGGAATCTGGGCCCTGGGCAGAGGGCAGTGATGGGGGAAGGGAGAGAAGACCAGGGACACGGAGGCAGGTGGAGCTGGGGGTTTGGTCCATGTTTGAGATGGGGAGGATTTCTCAGAGGAGCAGTGTGGCCCAGGAGGGGGAAGTCAGCCCCCAAACCTGGCCAGGCAAAGCTTCCATTGTGGACCTATTTCATCTGGGGAAATCAGGCAGCCTGGATCGGATATTCCTGCCTCTTCCCTCCCACTCAGCCACATAGAGAAGCTGTAAACACTCAAATGCAAGGATTAACTCTGCATGTGGTGTCTGGGACATTGTGAACAACTCTTGGGGGCTGTGTTTGTGTCTGTGTTAGATTGATCTTTTTAACCCCAGCACCTAGGACGTGAAGCTTGGTACACAGCCAGTGTTCAGTAAATACTGAAATATAAAGGAAGGAAGGGAGGGAGGGAAGAAGGAAGGGTGCATGAGTGAATAAATGACAAATCTGTGAACGCACAGAAGCAGATACTTGGAATGGGCTATACTCGGTCTATGCCAGATTTCTGGATGTGGGTAGCAGGAAGGTTTTCTCAAGGGCAAGATACCAGTGTCCCAGTTAGAGGAGAACTGATGCCCAGCACAAACCATCCCACCATCCTACCTCCCTGCCACAGGGCTCTGGGCCCACAAGTTTTGAGAGACAGTGTATGTCCAGGCTCTAGCCCTTCCTGGGCTAAAGCTCTGTCCCTGGTGTCTTATCCTATTAAGTACTTCTTTAAAGCCCCTTAAAGCCTCTGTAAAAGGAAAGATAATGTGAAGAATTCCAGAAGGGTTGGATAAGCCTGGCTGGGGGGTGGGGGTGGGGGCTGAGTTCATTCCTGGGACAGCAAAGGAAGAGCGCCCCAAGCTCATCAGGGAGCCTGCAGTTTTCCCTTATGGCCACTGGAGGGCACTTCGATCCTGAAATACCAGCTCTTCACCGCCTGTCTTCGGAGAGAACCGTTTTTTAAATCCTCCCAATAATGGTCGTTCTCCTGTGTTGAATATCCAACACAGTGCCAACACCTTAAAATATATATATTATCTCACTTAATACTCACTGTAATTGTGAGTCATCTTGGCTGTGTAGGAAAAACCGAGGCTTAACGAAGCAAAAGAATTTACTTAAGTTGGATCAGCTAAATATCATTTGGGGGGCGCCTGGATGGCTCAGGTCATGATCTCACCGTTCGTGGGTTCGAGCCCCGCGTCCGGCTCTGTGCTGACAGCTCGGAGCCTGGAGCCTGCTTCGGATTCTGTGTCTCCCTCCCTCTCTGCTCCCCCCCTGCTCACACGCTGTCTGTCCCTCAAAAATAAGTAAAGATTAAAAAAAAAAATAAATATCATTTGGGAGTAAGAACTTGAATCCAAGCCCTTATCACCAACGATAATCAACAAATGTACAGGGGTGCCCAGCTGGCTCTGCGGGTAGTGCATGAGTCCCCAGACTCTTGATCCCTGGGTTGGGAGCTCAAGCCCCACTGTGGGTGTAGAGGTTACTTTAAACAGAAATGAATGCACATGAAGCAGCAAAGGGGGCTGGCTGAATAGGAGCGTAGAGAAGAATATGTTCTTCTCAACACAAATATTGTTACTGAACAATTTATACATATACAGAATTGGAAGATGGCTTACAATTTGTACATTTCATATGGTAATGTTTTTTTCCCCCTGAAATGATGTTATTAAATAAATGGAGTGTTTCACAGTTCATGGGTGTCTTGAAGGAAATGGTCATTGTAATATAAGGCAGAAAAAGATAATTTTCATTTCATACTTAAATAGCACTTTACAACCTACCCAGAACTGCTTTAAGCACTTTATTTACATAAAGTAACTCAATTAATCCTCAGAGCCACCCTCTGAGGTACGCACTGTTATGATCCCCATTTACAGACGAGGAAATAAGAGTCTCAGAGAGGGAAGCAATATGCCCAAGGGCAGTAAGAGGCAGAGCTGGGATTAGGGACGCTGGCAGTCTGGAATCTGTACAGAATCTATAGTCTGGAATTTGGGAAATTAGGCTGGAGCTGGCCTGGAGAGGGGAGGGCTAAGAGTCCCTTGGGAAGGAATGCACTAGGGAGGTGAGGGTATTCCAGGCAAAGGGGAGAGCATTAGCAAAGGCCTAGAGGTGGGAAAGTGAGGTGAAGAGTCAGGCTAGTCTGAGGCCGGTGGCCCTGTGTGGAGGCCAGATGGCAGAGGCCTGCGCAGTCAGAGCTTCCCTGGGCCTCCTAGAGGTGGGAAGAAGAGAGGCACTGCAGGGGTGCCTGGATGGAGTGGGGGTGCTCCAGTGCGGGGTAGAGCTGAGGCCACCCTGCCCCCACCCCTCTCCAGGGACCGGCGTTGGGGAAGTGCAGTCTGTGCTCAGGAAACGGTTGGATTGGATTACAGGGAAGATTAAAGGAGCTAAATTGGGCCTGGGGCTGGGGGAGGTGTCTGAGAAGGGGACTGCAAAGGGCCAGCAGCTGGCTGGCCCCAAGAGGCTGCTGGGAGCTAAGGGTGGGGGCAGGGATCCCACACCAGGCAGGAAGTCCTTCTGACCCCAGTAACCGGAATGTGGGGTCACCAAGCAAGGGCATCCTTACTCAGATGGAGCTGGGGGAGGGTGGGGGCAGAGACCCAGAGACCAGAGGGGTGGGGTGGAGAGACCATGGCGGGGGCGGAGACAGACCTGAAGGTTGAGGGTTGAGGAGGGGTAGGAGGAATGGCCTGGAGAGGAGGGAGAGGGGGCAGAGACCAGAGAAGGGGAAGAAGCCGGGCTTGGAGACAGTCTGAGCCCCATCCTGAGAGGGTATACGGCACTCCAAGCCTTGTGGCTGGGAAGAGGGAGGCATTGTTGCTTGTAGGGTGTTGGTGGAGAGCTCCTGGCACAAAACTGAGGAGTACCCTCCCACAGTCCCAGCGCCCCCCTCCTCTCCTCCTAACCTCCCCCCACCCCATGCCTGATTGGCAGCACCAGCTGTGGCCCCTCCCAGCTCCCAGGGCAGGTGGTCAGTGGTCTATTCTGGTGCCAGGGTGGCTGGGGAGCTTGGGGAAGGGCAGAGGGAGAGCCTGGCCCATGTCTTCAAGGCTCGATGGGGAAGGGGCATAAGGGGGGCTTCTTGGGACAGTTAGGGGATAGGGTTCTGACTGCTCTGGGTACGGAGAAAAAACTCCAGTGCTCTGTTTCCAACAAATTGTCTCTCGAGATCTTTAAAGTTGGGAAGGGGGGTGTATCTGAGACATCTCTAGGTGGCTCTGGGGCCTGAGAGCTGTGGCAGTGGGAGTCCCCAGCAGCTGACCTTGGACCCCAGGATCCAGCCCAGCCCCCAGTCCCAGTCCTCCAGGCAGCCTCTCGAGGACAGAATGGGGCATGCTTCTGCCTGAGGCCAGCTCCCAGGCCAGCTGGGGGCAGTCTGGGGCCAGGGTGCATTCAGGGGATCCTCTCCAGCTGGCAGGGGAGCCCCAGTGCCTGGCTGGCCTGAGGGTGGCACTGGGCAGAGTGACCCCCACCAGCCTCTTTAATCCCTGGATGGAATATCCTCAGTGCTCCCAGGTCCCATGGGATGGAGGCCAGACCCCATATGCTGATGGGGTTTGACTCCCTAAAACCTGCCCCCTCCAAGCCCAGTCCCCTTCCTGGAGGGCAGTGGGGTTGGGGAGAGGAGCAGGGTGGAAGGTTGAGAAGGACTTGCCCACTACTAGACAAGGGACTTTTCAGTGGAGATCCCTGGATGGGGCTGAGTTAAAAAAAGGAAGGACCTAGAGCTGAGGCTACCAAGTCAGTCTGTGGCAAGGCCTTAGAGACGCAGAGAAATGAGCTGGGTTTCTAGGAGCTATCAACTTAAGGTTCAACCCAGACTTTGTTTTTACTTGCTATGCAACCTTAGAGAACTTCCCTAACCTCTCTGAGTCTAGTGTCCATAACTGCAAAATGAGGATAATGGTTACTTCCCCATGTTGTAAGGATTAGAGATATGGTGATTTTATACGGCAGGTGTCCAGAATACTATGCCTAGTATACAGTAGGTGCTCCATAACTGGTAGTTTTATTGGGCATGGTATTCTGGACACCTACCATATAAAAATCTATCTCTAATCCTCACAACACTGGGAAGTAACTATTATCCTCGTTTTACAGATGAGTAAACTGAGGCTCAGAAGGGTGAAGTAACTCACTCAAGAGCGATAGATCCAATTTGACCCCAAGCAGCGGTCCAACAGTTGCTTCCCAAATCCCACCCCCCCCCCCCCGACCCACCCCTTACCCATACCTCTGTAGGGTCAGATGGAATTTAAGCCACTGGCTGGCTCTCTGGACAGGTGTGAGAAGATAGAAAGATGAAGGACAAGGGCTACAAAAACACTGAGGGTTCGAGAAGGGCTATCTTCTGGAACCCACGACTCACTTCCACTGTGTACTTGGATGGTTTGAAGAATAAAGCACCCCACTCAGCCGCTAGAACAGCTCAGAGTGCTGTGGTGGACTGTGGTCTGGACTGGCAGAGAAGGCCCTAGGGTCTGAGTGGACCCCAAGATGACTGTGACTCAGCTGGCTAGAGGAAGAGGAGGATGATCCTATAAGGCTATAGATAGCAACTGTGCATAGTGGCCATGTGAGGTCATTGCCAGCCTGCTCAGGCCCTGTTTAAAGCACTCCACAGCCTCAGAGTGATGTAGGAAACCTGGAAAGGGCCCAGGACAGCAGAGATATGACCAAACTGGAGGGGCTGAAACCAAAAAAGCCTGTGAGGAAAGATGAAAGGAATGGGGACGAATCAAGGAAGGAGAGGCGGAGTGATGGCACTAAGAACCTGCCAGAAATCCAGGGAAGAGAGGAAGCTGCCTTTTCTATCTGGTCAAATTCTAAGAAAGAAGGGGCTTGCATTTCAGCAGAGGGATTAGAGTCTGGCCTTGAGAGGCTATCCAGGGTGTGAATCCTTGGGCAGGTGAAGGAGCCTGTGAAATCTTGCATGGAGGTCGGAGCAGGGCGGAGTGCCATCGGACCCCATCTCAGGGGCTCTCCACTTCCCTCTGACACCCTTCACCCCACTTCTCAGACCCCTTACCCTCTTCCACCCAGATACACCCTAGTGTGGTCAAAGAGCGTTTCTCTTCTTCTGCTTGGGGGTTTCCGCGGGGGGGCGGGAGGGGTGCATGGCTGTGTGGGGACAGACAGCTCCTCTGCCTCGGTTCTCTGTCTCTTCAGGAAATGGCTCAGGACCCGGCGCCATTTGGAGAAGTTTAGAGGCATCCCCTCCAAACTGCTGGTAATCGTGCTGAGGAGAGATATGTGTGGGGACAGCTGGGAGAGCCGGCAGGACACAGGGCTGTGTTGTTTTGTTGGGCGGGACCCCCCCCTCCCCAGGGAGAGGGAAGACAGGAGCACCTACAGGTTGCAAAGAACAGGAGGGTAGGGAGAACGTATGTCTAAGGAGGATGTTGATCCCATTTCTGCTGGCTGGTGTAGCCACGTCTCATCATGGGATTGGGGCCATTCTGTGGCTGTGCCAGGGAGCTGGGTTCCGATTGATGGTGAGTCTGAGAGGCTCCCAACAGGGCTGCCCCGGGGAGGCACCCAAGCCTTGATTCAGAAGAAAAAGGCCTCTCTCACTCCTCTCCTTGAGGCAGAGTAGGGAGGGATGTCCAGGATATTTCACTTTAAGCAAGGAGAAACTGACACCCAGAGAAAGGACATAACAGTCTGGTCACACAGCTTATCTGGATCTGGCAGGCCTCTGGCCTCCCAACTCCCAGCCATAGGCTGCTCTCTGCACATCAGAAAGCCTTCTGGGGGGGACCTTCTTCTAATGCTACTGAAGCCCCTTCTCCTTCCCTGGATTTGACTTTGGTCCCCTTCCTCTGCTTCTCCATCTCCTACCCATGCGAGTGACACCTGAGGGGACAGGATGCTCCGGGTCCACAAGGCAGTTTCACCTCTGCCATCTCAGTGGCCCCTCCCCTTGAAGCTCAGCCTCACCCCCCATTCTCTCCCCAGCCTGCAAAGTGTCCTATTTGGTAGAAGTTGGGGGCTGGGAGGAGGTGAGATTGGCCTCAGACTTCTCCTACTTAGGCAGAAAACCCTCAGCGTTCCATGTCTGTAAAAGGAGCTGTGGGGCAGGCAGGGGGTTGGAGCTGGGCTGTGGGGCCTCCCCGGGGAAGGGGCTGGGTCAGCGGTGTGGGGGTGATGAGGAGGAGGTGGAGGAGGGATTTATGAGAATGGAGGTGGGAGTGCCCCCCACTCCCCATCATGAAGCCAGGGGCTCAGAAAACAGTCTGGGATCACATGGAGACTGGCCTGAAGGTCTTAAGCCAGTGAGAGGCAGAGGGAGGCAGATGAGGGCTGGGGGGCTGGCCCAGCCTGGGGAAGGGCAGTATGAGAGAGAGGAGTTGCAGGGAGAATCCTGACGCCACCGTCCTGCTGGGCCCCCAACTCAACCTCCCCCTGGTGATATCAGGAAGAAACAATTGCCTCTGGACATTCCTTCCCTTTTACAGTCACTCCAGGCTCCTCAGCAGCCTGTAGAAGGTTAAGCAGCCACTAGAGCTGAGAGGAATGGGCAGGGGGGGGTGGGGAGGTGCCGTAGGGAAGGGGGCTGTTGCCCAGGGAGAGCTCTGGGAGCGTTGAGGCAGGGAGGCACCAGAGAGCAAGGGCTCAGCCCTCAGCCGGGGACCACTCACCACTCCCTGTTCCCACTCCCTCGGCCCAGGGATTCAGGATATCAGAGGCTGAGGGGACCTCAGAGGTGACCTGGCCTGATCCCCTTTCACACTTCTGACCGACAGAGCCAGAGAGCAAATGGGACTTGTCCAGGTCACCCAAATGATTAGTTGGTGAACCCCCAGGATGAAGACCCGTATCTTAGCCTTTGGCTGACCACCCCACACCCACACCCACACCCCCATGCTTGAGCTTACTACCTCCCTACCAAGCGGAAAGCTGAGGCAAGAGCCAGGGTTCCAGAGTTCACACCTGCCACACTGTCCCCAAGGCTCTCGTGCAATGGCTGCCTCCTGGCCCAACCCAGCTCTGGGTAGAAGCCCCATGTGTTCAGCTGGAAAACAGAAAGAGGGGAAGGATGGGTCCTGGAGAAAGGGGCAAAGGGAAAGCCTTGAAGGGGGGGGCACGTCAGTGGGTGGAGGAGGGGTGCAATGTGGGGAGACATCAACACTGTCTCCCACCTGGGATCCTGGGCCAGACTTGGGGTATGAGGTGCTCCCAGACAGGGCAAGGTGGAAGAGTGGCTCCTGGCCCTTTTCTGCCCTCTTTCAGTTTTTCCTCAATCCAAATGCCCCAGGCTGGTCAGGTCAGCACCCCCACTCCAGCCATCCACCAAGGCCAGCCACCTGACCCCTCATCTGTGCCATCTATGGGATCTGGGAGGTTCTATGGGCAGTTCCAGGGAACCCTTTGTGAGGTTCAGAGATCTGCCTCGGTATCTACAGGCCCTCCAGACACTAGGTCGGCGTCCACAAGCCCTCCAGACACCGAGCTTAGAGGAAGGCAGGGGACAGCAAATGCAGAGGTCTGGCGGCTGGAAAGAGCCTGGCAGGGTCGTTCAACTGGTGTCATCCAACCAGTGTCACCCAACAGAAAAGAGGATGGTGTGGTTGAAGTAAGGTGTGCCCAAAGGAAAAGTGAATGAGCTGAGGTTGGCAAGGTGAGCAGGGCCGGTCCTATGGAGCCTTGGAGGCCATGATGACTCTGGGTTTTGCTGGTTTGTTAGCTCAGGGAAGGGAGAGAAACTGAAAATGGTGAAACAGGCAGAGTCTCCAAGAGGAAGGTGTACTGCCCCCAAGTATTTGATCTGTGAAAGTGGAGCTCTTTTCACTCTGCTGGGCTCCCTGGTCAGAGTAAGAGCATAGCAGAGACACATCATGCAGGTTCAAATATAAGGGAATGTTTTCATATATATGTGTGTGTATATGTGTGTGTGTGAGTGTGCGTGCATATTACATATACATATACATATGTATTGGTATTGGAAATGGGAAGGTCCCCTAAGACAGACCATTTCATTCAGTGTTTTTCAGTATATACATTTTCAATATAATTTCAGTATTTTCAATATATATATATATTTTAAGTTAAGCTCCATGTCCAATGTAGGGCTTGAACTCACAACCTTGGGATCAAGAACCTCATGTTGTACTGACTGAGTCAGCCAGGTGCCCTTAAGGAAATGTTTTCTAACAGCACAGCTGTCCATTGTCCGTGACGGAGATGTGTGGTACCCAATGACTCTTAGTGGAATGGAATGGGCTGCCTAAAGACACCAAGTTCCCAGGCAGTGAAGGGATTCAAGCAGGACCCATGCCTGCTAGAGACACCAGGGAGATTTCAACCTTAATTGAGAAGTAAGGACATTGGACTGGCTGACCTCGTGACTTTTGAAGTCACCTCCAACCTCAAGCTCCCAAGACTCTCCAAGGTCAGGGTAATCTGGGAGGATTTCAAGCAAAAGCAGGACTGACTTTTTTCTTTAATTGGGTTGACAAAATGTATTGATAGCAACCAGTGTACAAGACATTGTACCACATACACAAGTTTATAAATCGTCCCCTTTTTTTCCTGAAAAACACTGAATGAAATGGTCTGTCTTAGGGGACCTTCACATTTCCAATACCAATTAGCTCAAAGTAAGACTGTGACCATAAAATAATCTATTTTTTAAAAATATCTTATCAAAATTTATAAATTCAAAAGTGTGTCCCCAGGATGTTCACAGCAGCATTGTTTATCATAGCAAAAGAATGGAGACAATATAAATGCCCATAAATAAAAAATTGGCTAAATAAATTATGGCAAGCTCAAACAGTGAAATACAAATGAGGATATTAAGAAGAATGACTCAAAATGTCCCAATAAAGAAAAGAGCAGGTCCAGATAGATGGCTTCACTGATGAGTTCTACCAAACATTTCAGAATTAACATCAGTACTTCTCAAACTCTTCCAAAAATTTGAAGAGGAGGGCATACTTCCTAACTCATTGTATGAGGTCAGCATTTCCCTGATACCAAAGCCAGACAAAAGCACCAAAAAAATGAAACTACAGACCTATATCCCTTATGAATATTGATATAAATTCTAGAGGCTCCTGGGTGGCTCAGTTGTTAAGTGACCAACTTCTGCTCAGGTAATGATCTCACAGTTGGTGAGTTTGAGGCCCCCTTGGGCTCTGTGCTGACAGCTCAGAGCCTGGAGCCTGCTTCAGATTCTGTGTTTGCCTCTCTCTCTGCCCCTCCCCTGCTTGCGCTCTGTCTTTCTAGCTCTCTCAAAAATAAATAAACATAAAAAAATTTTAACAAAACACTAGCAAACTAATTCAGCAGCATATTAAAAGGATTATATACCATGACCAAGTGGGATTTATTTCTGGGTTGCAAGGATGTTCAACATATGAAAATCAATCAGTTTAATATGCCACATTTACAGAATGAAGGGCAAACCCCACATGATCAATTTCATTTATAATAGCATCAAAAGAATAAGATACTTAGGAATAAACATAATGGTGGAGGCATAAGACTTGTTCATTGAAAACTATAAAACATTACTGACATAAAGAAGACACAGATAAATGGAAAGGCATCCTATATTCATGGATTGTAAGACTTAATATTGTTAAGCTGTCAATACTGCCCAAAGTGACCAACAGATTCAATGCAATTCCTATCAAAATCCCACAAATATGTTTTGAAGAAATGGGAAAATCCATCCTAAAATTCGTATGGAATCTCAAGGGACCCCAAATAGCCAGAACATATTGAAAAAGAACAAAGTTGAAGGCTTCACATTTTCTGATTTCTTTTTTTTAATTACAAAATTTTTTAATGCTTATTTATTTTTGAGAGAGAGAGAGAGAGAGAGAGAGAGAGAGAGAGGACATGAGCAGGGGAGAAGCAGAGAGAGAGAGGGAGACACAGAATCGGAAGCAGGCTCCAGGCTCTGAGCTGTCTGCACAGAGCCTGAAGCAGGGCTCAAACTCACAAACTGTGAGATCAAGATCTGAGGGGAAGTTGGAAGTTTAACTGACTGAGCCACCCAGGTGCTCCTCCTGATTTCAAAACTTATCACAAAGCTACAGTAATCAAAGCAGTGTGGTATTGTCAAAGGACAGAGAGATCGGCCAGTGGAGTAGAACAGAGAGCCCAGAAATAAATCCTCACACATAGGTTGAAATGGTTTTTAGCAAGGGTGCCAAGACCATTCATTGGAGAAAAGACAGTCTTCAACAAATGGTGCTGGGAAAGCTGGATTTTCACATGTAGAAGAACAAAGTTGGACCCTTACCTCACACCACACACAAACATGAGCTCAAAATGCATCAAGGACATAAAACTGTAAAACTCTTAGAAGAAAACATGAGCGGTAGAATTCATGACATCAAATCTGGCAGTGATTTCTTGACTATGACACCAAAAGCACAGGGAATAAAAGAAAAAATAGATAAATTGGATTTCATCAATATGAAAACCTTTTGTGCATCAAAGGGTATGATCAACAGAGTGAAAAGGCAACCAACCCACAGAATGGGACCTCTTGAATTTTGTGCCAAGTAGATTACACATCCAGATAAATTATTATTCTTTTTAGTGTGTCCCAGTCTAAATAGTTCCCTGGGGAGGCTAAACTCTTACTCCTGAGGTGCTGCCCAGTTCAGAACGTGTTTTGGAGCACTCCTCTTTCACCTGCTGTCCAAGACTTGGAGTGTTGTTTTGCTGCACTCCATGGTAGCAAATTCTTGGGGTTGGAACTGAAGTTTGGAAACAGCCCCAAGTGGTTCAGAGCCAAGTCTGGTAGATGTTGATTTTGAGTAGAGAATAGGTGACATAATTTATTTGTTTGTTTTCTACTTCATTTCACCAAGGAACTGAGATCTCGGGCTGGTCTGAAGGGCAATTTCCTTATGTGGTCTGGAGACTGTTCACAGAGAGGACTCCCAAAAATGTTCTGTCCTCCCTAGGAAATGGGTGCACAGTCTCCTACAATAGATTAGTCAGGAATGTTTGGCTACAAGTGAGAGGAGCCAGCACCAAGTGCCTTAAGTGAAAAAAAAAAGGAAAAGTTTATTGGCCCCAAAGTCAGGAAGGACACTGGGGGAGCTCACAACATTGAGGGAAGAGCTGCAGAACCAGGGCCCCAGGGGTTGGAATTTAGGACTTTTTGCCTGGCACTCTCCTCTCGAGGTGTCTCTGCTTCTCCTTGAATGTTGACCTCCCTTTCCTCCTAGTGCAGAAAGACCCCAATGGGCAAAAAACATCGTTGCCACAGCCTCCAGTTTAGTAATCAATGTTCCAGCTATAAATTCCAGGGAAGGTCTCTGATTGGCCCTTCTCAGGTCCAGGTCACCCGTTGAGCCAATCATTGCAGTCAGAGAGATACAGTTTATAATACCGGCTGGGAACTGAGTCACCTGTCCACCCATCATGTGCAGTGTGTGTGTGTGTGTGTGTGTGTGTGTGTGTGTGTGTGTGTGTAAGTGTGTGTAAGTGTGTAGCATTTGTTACCAAAATAAGAGAATGAGAAATAAAGCTTGCAGGCTAGTTTGAATTACAACAAGGACGGTTGTTGCCTAGGATATGCTAAGGATCCACATGGTCTCTAAAATTCTCCAGGAGCCTACAGTCTAGTTTGGGAGACAAGACACAAAAATAACCAGAACTCAACAGCTTGCACTGACTCCAGGCCTGGATAAGAATATCTGGAACTCCCCACCCACCTCATAGGCCTGTCTCCTGGATAAAAATTAGATACTTGGTGTAGAAAGACTTTGAAAAGACAGCAGTAACAAAGCCCTTTACAGTTCACCTGGCACATTCACATCCATTCTGGGGGCAAAGCACAGCTCTGGAGTTCGACTGCCTCAGCTCCCTGCAGTATCCCTGGGAATAATACTAGTTCCTACTTTATAGGATTGTTGGAGGATTGGGGGTCATGGGTGGGGAGTGCTCAGCACAGCGGGTGCTTAGTATGTGTAAGGTATTATTTGCATGCTGTTACCCAAGCCTCTTCAAACCCCTGTGGGGTAGATATGGCAAGGCTGACCATTTCCACTTTATTTGACTTGTGTGACTATTTCCACTTTATAGTGGAGACACAAAGAAGAAGGACTTGCCTGCTAGTAATTTGGCCCCCTGGTGACGGCAGAGCTAAGCCAGGACCAGCACCCTAATTCCAAAGTTTGCATTCTGAGAGGGTCAGATCTAAGAGAGGCCTGGAAAGTGCCAGGTAGAGATGTAGGGAGACAGCCAGTGCTCGTGGAGAAGTCCTCAGAGGTCAGCCAGTACCTTGTACGCTGCGAACGGGGAGCTATGAAGGACTGGACAGGTCCTCTGTGGGACTCCATTCTTGCTGGGGGCTTGGAGCCTTATGGGGGTGGGAAGTGACTGGGGCTTCTCTCCCCAAACCTCCCTCCGCCATCTGACACCCATGCCTCCTCAGGTACGGGCCCCCATCCCCCAGAGCGCCTCTCCCGTGCACTTGCTTCCCGGATTGATGCATTCTCCTCTATAAATACCAGCTCTGGTATGTCAGGGCTGGCAGCTGTTGCTGCCAGAGAGATGGCTGGGTTGACATGTGGCTCCTGACAAAATACAAACCCCTGGTGTACGTGGGTGTGGGTGATGTGAGTAGGGGGATGAATCAGAGTATGGGTGGGGGTGGGCACAAGGGGGCAGAAGCCAGGCGAAGTTGGTGTGTGGGGGTGAGAATACACAGCAACTGGAAACTGAGAGGGCACTAGACTCTTTCTGGAAATCACCCTGTTGTTTATAAACTTGAGGCTCCGCCCTACCCCCCCCCCCTCCCGAGGAGGGGTGGGGGAAGGGCCTAGACTAGCCCAGAGGGAAACTGAGGCTCAGGACTAGAACCCTGGTACCAGTGTAGATTCAGGAGCAGGCGGGATCTGGCCAGGACTGTTCTTTGCCCCCCAGGATCCTCTCCCACCCTGCCTGCCTGGAGACCCTCTTCCTCTATGCCCGGCTGGTGGGCTGTGTTGCCTGAGCCCTGCCGAAACTCCGTCCCTTCTAGAAAATCTTTGCAGGGGAGGGAGGATGTGGTTTTGAGCCTTTCTTGGGAATAGGTCTTGTCCCTTCAGGAAATGACTCAAAGTCTCTCCTTAGAGCAAAAGGGACACCCTCAAACCAAGTGGAACCCTCTCTCCTACTCTCTCCCCTGACTCCCGTCCCCCTCCCCAGGCACCCAAGGGCTGAAAGAGGCCTGTCAAGGGGTTCTGGACATGCTTGCTGCCCCCGGTGAAGGGGTTGGCAGGCCTGCCCATCTTCTGCCCTCCTAGGTCCTCCAGTCTGCCCCACACCTCTTGCAGGCCCCTTCCCACCAGCTGAGGGGCGCAGGCCTCCTGCGGGGGAGCCGGCCTCCCCGCCCCCACGCCAGCGGCCGCCCTTCCTGGCAGGACAGCGGGATCCTGCAGCTGTCAGGGGAGGGGCGGCGGGGGCTGATGTCAGGAGGGATACAAATAGTGCGGACGGCTAAGGGGCCCTATCTCCCCTCGACGCATCCACTCTCCGGCCGGCCGCCGCCGCCCGCCGCCTCCTCCGTGCCGCCCAGCCTCGCCCGCGCCGTCACCATGAGCCAGGCCTACTCGTCCAGCCAGCTCACGTCCTCCTACCACCGCAGGTTCGGTGGGGCCTCGGGCTTCCCGCTCGGCTCCCCGCTGAGCTCGCCGGTGTTCCCGCGCGGGAGCTTCGGCACCAAGGGCTCCTCGAGCTCGGTGACGTCCCGCGTGTACCAGGTGTCGCGCACGTCGGGCGGGGCCGGGGGCCTGGGGTCGCTGCGGGCCAGCCGGCTGGGGACGGCCCGCGTGCCCTCCTCCTCCTCCTACGGCGCGGGCGAGCTGCTGGACTTCTCGCTGGCCGACGCCGTGAACCAGGAGTTCCTGACCACGCGCACCAACGAGAAGGTGGAGCTGCAGGAACTCAACGACCGCTTCGCCAACTACATCGAGAAGGTGCGCTTCCTGGAGCAGCAGAACGCGGCGCTCGCCGCCGAGGTGAACCGGCTCAAGGGCCGCGAGCCGACCCGGGTGGCCGAGATCTACGAGGAGGAGCTGCGGGAGCTGCGGCGCCAGGTGGAGGTGCTCACCAACCAGCGCGCCCGCGTCGACGTCGAGCGCGACAATTTGCTGGACGACCTGCAGCGGCTCAAGGCCAAGTGAGGTCCCGGCGCTCCCGGAACCCCTTCTCCATGGGCTGGGCGCGGGAGGCGAGGCCGGGCGGCTGGGGCGCAGCCGTCAGCACCTGCCTGCCCCCAGGGCGCCAGGGACTCCTCTCCTCCCCACTCCGGGGAGAGAGCCGTCTACGGTGTCCTCCGAGGAGAGATGGACCGCAGGTCTCTCCCTCGTGCTCTCACTCTGCAAAGGAGGAGTTTTCTTGGGGACCTCCTGGGGGTGCAAGTGGGAGACCTGGGCCCTGAGGACAGCCTCCTTAAGAGCATCTTAAGATGCTGGGGTGGTGTTGACGGGGGACAGGCAGAGGAGTGGAGGGAGGAGGTCGGGGTTCAGTCAGAGGGAGAGGAGAGGTTGATAGGAGACAAGGAGGATGGGGCCGGCTGGGACAGGCAGGGGCTGGGGAATCCAAGTGGTAGCTCTCAGCTCATCTGTAAGGGGGCCCAGGGGAAGTGGGTAGACAGCAGATCTTGGTCCTTGTCCCTAGCTGAGGCTGTGCCGTTTCACAGAGGGAATGGATAAGCTAGAGGAAAAGGGGGGGAGGAGCTAGCTGCAGCCCCCAGAAAACTTGGAGGACTTGGTGGTGGGCTTCATCAGGCTTCCCATCTGAACAGGGAACAAGAACAGAGCAAGTGTTAGTAGGTCCTGCTTCTGACAGCTTAAGTGAGCAGAATCACTGTCCTGCCACTGGGACACAGACAATAATTGAGTGCCTACATGGGCCAGGCTGGGGCTGGGAACCAGGAACATAGCAGTGGATAAAATAGACACAGTTCCTAATCCCAGGGAGGTCACAATCTGGTGGGGACATAGACTTCCGGGGTGTGGCTCTGGGGAAGAAGTTGGACCACTTCCTGTCCCCTCCCTGGGTGGGCGGGGCCTCTTGTCTCTACCCTTTAGCCAGGCCTCCTGACACTGTGGGAGCCCCACTCCCTGGGCAGCCCCCACTCAGGCATCTCCACTGCCAGTTTTATCCCCACGGACTGTCACTTCCTGTCTGTCTGTTCTGGCCAGGCTGCAAGAGGAGATTCAGTTGAAAGAAGAAGCAGAGAACAATTTGGCTGCCTTCCGAGCGGTGAGCCCTCTTTGGTCCCCCAGTGGAGCCTTACCCTTCTCACCCCATGTGACCCCTGGTCTCCCTCTGCCCTGCCTGGGTTATCAGTGACCCTGTCCCTCTTGCTTGATCACTCCCAGGACGTGGATGCCGCTACTCTAGCTCGAATTGACCTGGAGCGCAGGATTGAATCTCTCAACGAGGAAATTGCGTTCCTTAAGAAAGTGCATGAGGAGGTATGCCCTCGGACTTCATCTTCAGGGTCTTTAGACCCTGGTGAGGGCAGCTGGAAGGGATGGGGGGCAGTGCAAGGCTCTGGGAACGGGGCTGTGAGGGTGCTATGTGGGCGAGTCTTGGTAAAGCACTGAAACCCAGCTGCACCCTGCAGGAGATCCGAGAGCTACAGGCCCAACTTCAGGAACAACAAGTACAGGTAGAGATGGACATGTCCAAGCCAGACCTCACTGCTGCCCTCAGGGACATCCGGGCTCAGTATGAGACCATTGCAGCTAAGAACATCTCAGAAGCTGAGGAATGGTACAAGTCAAAGGTGGGTAACCTAGCCCAGGCGCCCTGGCTCTTCTGTCCCCCTCCATCCCTGTTTAGAGATGCTTCCTCTGCTCTATCCATGGGGAGGAGGGTGAGCCAGGTCTCCGTGCTCCCTTGTCCCTTGCCGTCCCTACCTGCATCCTCCTTTTCTCATGCCCCTCCCTACCCTTAGGTGTCCGACCTGACCCAGGCAGCCAACAAGAATAACGATGCGCTGCGCCAGGCCAAGCAGGAGATGATGGAGTACCGACACCAGATCCAGTCCTACACCTGCGAAATCGATGCCCTCAAGGGCACTGTGAGTCCCTGCCCACCTTGCCCAGCCCGATCCTTCAGGCCTACAGCTCACACTCTCCCTCTGTGACCTTGGTTCCTTCCCATCACACACCCTCTTTGGGCTTCTGTCTCTTTATATCTACCACAGGGATGAAAACAGATGGGTGGATTCTCAGTTGGACTCTCAGGAATTATGGGGCTCCTAGGTGGGGGTGGAGAGGGTGAACATTGATGCTTCCTTTTATCACTTCTGTTCTCTGGGTTTCTACATAAGACTTCACTTGAGTTCAGGGTCCCCTAGCTCAGAAGAGTTTTCCAGCTCCTGGACCTGACCATCTGGGGTTGCCTCCTAGCTCTGAGGCTGTGTCTCTCCCCATCCCAGGTCACTAGTGCCCACCCCTCCATGCCTGTTCTTGACCTGGGTGTCCCTCTCCTGCAGAACGATTCCCTAATGAGGCAGATGCGGGAGCTGGAAGACCGCTTTGCTAGTGAGGCCAGTGGCTACCAGGACAACATTGCACGTCTGGAAGAAGAGATCAGGCACCTCAAGGATGAGATGGCCCGCCACCTGCGCGAGTATCAGGACCTGCTCAATGTCAAGATGGCCCTAGATGTGGAGATCGCCACCTACCGGAAGCTGCTGGAGGGCGAGGAAAGCCGGTGAGAGGCGAGGCCGGGGCTGGTGGTGGGGTTCTGGGGAGTGCTAAGGCGCCCATTCCTGCCCTGGGAGGGGGGCTCAGGATCACCTTGGCAAGATCTGGAAATAATTTTGTACACGAGGCCACCACACCACTAATTGTGGAGAATTAACTAAGGCCACCTGAGTAAAGGTGATTTAATTAATAGCTTTTATAAAAAGAGAAACATAAGTATTCCCTCATCCACCTTCAGAATTAAGAACCAGCAGCATAAAACCATGTTCAGCAATGAGTAATAAAATATTACTGCCAGTCAAGGGGGAGTTGAAAGCAGAGTAGGGGATGATGAGGAAGGTAAAGGAGGGGCCAATAGAGACAAGTAGAGAGCCTTGGACACAGGCTAAGAAGGAGAGTGCAAGACTCGTGCACTGAGGGTGTACAAGTGCACACACACACACGCACACACACACATACACATGCTCGGAGGATAAGACAGCATGACATGCTCAGAGCAACTTAACCTCTAGATACCGAAAATGACATGTGACTAGAAGGCAATGTGAGGGAAATTTCTGGGGTGATGGAAATGCCATACATCTTTTTTTAATGTTTGTTTATTTATTCATTTTTGAGAGAGAGAGAGAGAGGGGGAGAGAGGGCATACGTGGGAGAGGGGCAGAGAGGGCAGGAGAGAGAGAATCCCGAGTGGGCTCACAGAGCTCGATGTCATGAACCATGAGATCGTGACCTGAGCTGAAATGACGAGTTGGGTGCTTAACCGACTGAGCCACCCAGGCGCCCTAGAAATGCTGTATATCTTGATTTAGACTGGTAGTTACATGGATGTAGACATTGATCAAAACTTGCTGACTTGTATACTAAGCAACTGTGCATTTCCCTGCATGTAAACCTAACCTCAATTTAAAACAGGTCAATTGCTCAAAAAAAAAAAAAAAAAATGACACCTATTGATACTCATAAGAATGATAATATCTAAGGTTTTAAAAAATCAGCAGACATGTTTAGATAGACTGCACATAGAGAGATTTCAGATTTCATAGAATTACATGTACATATAATGACCTTTTAAGGTGGCTCAAGTTGCATTCTCAATGTTGCATTCTCCCAGCACTAGGCATAAATGGGGATGGCATTTACGCTGGCACTTGCCCTCCCATGGGTGGGCTGGAGGTTCCCAGCCTGGCTGGAGAGTGGGCATACATGATGGATGTTGCCCACAGCTGCTATCGATACACCCTGCAGTGCCTGAAGAAGGAAATCCTGGTGAACTGGAAAGGGCAGAGGGGTTGGGAGTACTGATGTGAGGCCAGCAAGTCAGGGATGGAATAAGTGATCCTTCCAGAAGGAACAGTTCCTGGGATAGCTGCAGTTGACCTTTGACCCCATGGCCTTAGTGGCATGAAGGTGGGAGTGTTAAGGTCAATGGGACAGGGACAGCTGACAATGGTCTTTAGAGGGGGCCTGGGCAAGCTTTGGTGGGGGGGCGGGTCACAGGGAGAGATGGAGGGCCCTAACCCTTTGGGGGCTTGGTCTCTCCCCTTTCAGGATCAACATCCCCATCCAGACCTTCTCTGCTCTCAACTTCCGAGGTGAGTGCCTGTTGGTCAGTGGATGCTGGGTGGCAGGGGCAGGCGTCCGGCATGGGCACTGCCCGAGGCCAGCCAGGAAGGGAAGATGGAGCCGTGGGGACAGGGCTGAGGTCTGGGAAAGAGAAAGGGGGCTGCTGCAGGTGGGTGAGGGAAGTTAGGGAGAGGCACCGTCTGACAGCAAGATGTTCCCAATATACCCAAACTCTGAAGGTACCAGGGGTGTCCTTGGGGGCCTGGCAGCAGAAGCATCTAGAACCATACACCCTGGGCTACAAGGCACCCACCAGCCAGTGTCTGTTTGGCAAATTGCCAAGCATCCCCTACCACTCCCACTCCCACCCCCAGCTCCTTGTTGAACACCTCCAGTTTGCTGGAGCAAGATGTTGGATGCATGTTTTAAAAAAACGGAGCCAAACCTTAGCAAAGCCAAACAATTAAAAGAACGAGCTCCTAGGGCATTCTGCCATTCTGACATTAGTAATATGCAGATCGAGTGGCTTTCCAGCCCCAGAGAGCAGAAAAACACGCTATAATGATACATTAGGAAAGCAAGTCGGAGTCCTTGGCAGGATCGCCTTTCCTAGATCAAACCTTTTATATCTTCGACGTTCATTTCCATCGGGAAAAATACATGCCGTACCCCACCGAGTTACAACGTTCATCACAGGCTGGTTGCTCGCTAAGGAGATTCATGAACACCAAACTCAGAATACTCAGGACCTAAATTTGACCTGCCCTGTAAAACTCAGAACCTCTTTTTTCAGTTGGTAGTTTATGCAGACACCCGAGCGTAAGCCTTGCAACTGAAACTGCTTAATGCTTTTTCAAACCAATGGTTCTGTGGCCATGACAGTGCAAGTATCATTGTTCCTGTTTCACAGTGAAGACACTGGGGCGTAGAGGGGCAAGTGACTGGCCACCAGCACGATGAATCAGTAGCTGACTTCTCTGTCTGTCTGTCTTTCATTAAGACACAGTTTACTCATCTGGAGTCTGAAAGGGGCTGGGTGCCATGAGGTCCTCCAAAAGAGTGTCTTGACGCTGGGGTTGGGGTTCTTTCCAGGTACAAATTCATGCAGGGCTGTGTTGGAGCCCAGTGGTAGAGAGGGAGCAAAGAGGTGTGTGAAGAATGGGAATGTTGGGTGGTCTGGGGCCTCAGGGATCCCCCACCCTTCTAAATCAGCCCATAGCTGGAGCACATCTGTTGGCTTCTGAGCCCTTCCCGGCCATGGGATTGGCCCCAGTGTCTGCAGAGCCCGCTGCTGGATGCTGGGCTCAAGGACAGGTTATGAAGTCTTGCTGAAGAAGTAACAGGCCCATCTTGAAGGGGGAGGAGACTTCTGGGCTCCATCCCATGGAACCAGGGATGAACTTCTAGTCCCTGGAGTGGCCCAGGCCTGGACTTGGTCAGGCTGATTATGTGGTTGGATCTATTACAGAAACAAGCCCTGAGCAAAGGGGTTCTGAGGTCCATACCAAGAAGACAGTGATGATCAAGACCATCGAGACCCGGGATGGGGAGGTGAGCCATCTGCCTGGTCCCCTTACCCTTGGAGGGGGGGCTACGGGGTGTGTCTGAGAGGCTGTCAGCCAGGTGCCTTCCACCAACTGTGCTGGTTCAAGCCTCTACCTGGAAGGAGAGGGGGTCCTGCTGCCCTGGAGTTGGGGGGCAACCCAGGATTGGGGCTCCATTCTCCTGCCAACACTGGTTTGCACTGGGCTTCTCTTCTCCCCCAGGTCGTCAGTGAGGCCACACAGCAGCAACATGAGGTGCTCTAAAGCCAGAGACCCCTCTGCCATCAGAGACCATCCTCGCCCCTGTCCTCACTGCCTCCTGAAGCCAGCCTCCTTCCATCCCAGGTCACCACACCCAGCCACAGTGCTCCCCTCACAGCCTCTGACCCCTGCTCACCGACCACTGCTCATGGCCCCTACAGGGGACATGGCTCACCCCTGCCCAGGCACAGGCAGCCCCAGCTGTGTGAGTCCTGGATGTTGGAGATGAGTGAGCCTGGTTCCTGGCTGCCCTCAGGGTGTGCTGGGCAGGGCCAGGATGGAGCCAAGGCAGAGCAGTGCCCCTGCCCCTCCTACCTCTGTGACCTCAGGCTCTAGCCTCTGGCTTTGGAGAGGGCTCCAGAGCAGGGTGTTGAGACCCCATGTGATCAGGATGGAACCTATGGACGTGCCTACTCCCTACTCCCTAGCCTGGGTCAGAGAGAAAGGGCAGCCTCCCCAACACGCCGGGCAGGTGACTGGGAGACTAGCCCCTGTGGGAATGGGGGCTTGAAACTGACCCCATGGCCCCTTCCTTTCCCACAGTGGGCTTAGAAAGCAGGGGCTGCAAGAGGGAACCCCCGAAGGTGCCAGATGTGGGAGCAGGAGATTCAGAAAGAGAGAGGGTGGGCGAGATGCTGGAGAGGAGAGGAGAGGAGAGAGGCAGAGAGCGGTCTCAGGCAGGGGGAGGGGTGCCCCCCTCCATGCCTGCCCCTCCCCTGCAGCAGGGGCTCTGAACAGAAACAATAAAAAGGAAGCACAAGCCTAGCATGTCCTGGCTGTGTTGACTGCCTGGTTGCCTCTGGGGGCCCCCAGGGCCCTGTCGCACGCCCCTTGAGATGGATTGTGCGCTGCCCTCCTGCCCAGTCAGACTGTCCCCCAGGGCCTGTCACCCCTACTGTTCCCAGAACTTCCCAGCCTTGCTGTGTGCATGTAGTGAGTGGTGGAGGGGGGTTGGGCAGGAGACTTTTTAAAGGGACCCTTGAATACCTCCTGTTAGGCGCCAATTCCTGAGCTGCTGCCTTTGGGCCCCCTACCCCACTTCGAGATGATCAGGGCCCCAGGGACACCACCTGCTGCTCTTTCTGAAGGACACAGACTGGCCCTGAAGTAGAACTCCCCTATTCCCTTCCCCAAAGAAGTTCACAGCCTCCTCCCATTAAACCTGCCTGAGCACCTTCGATGAACAAGGGCTGATTCAGGAACAAAAACAATGTTAAGAAAAATGGAAAGCTTTATCTTGTTCTTGGAGAAGAAGTCTCAACATTCTAAAGATGTCAATTCATCCTACATTAATCTATAATTTCAATGCAATGCGATCTCAGTGAAAATACCAAAGGGAAATTTGGGGACAATTTGGTAAGCATAGGAGAGGGGCGTGTAGGACATATGAAAAAGCATTAGGAAGTCCTAGAATAAAATATTAACACAGATGTGTTAAAGGTTTCTGTGGGAGAATATATAGGCTTAGGGGTCATTGGGCAGCCATTGGGGCAGGAGTGAAGCCTGTCTCTTTACTCCTTCCAAAAAATTCCAGATGGACCTAAGATTTAGGAAGCCTGATGGATCCGTATAGGCCTCAACCTTCAAGTTAGTCCTCACAGATTTAAGAGATTACTCTTTATAAGAGAGGAGAAGAGGGTAGAGATCACAAATGTGGTCAACTCAGGCACAGTCTGTAAGGAAAAAAAAAAAAAAAACTAATAGGGTTTTAGTCTTAAGGTCTCTAGGCTGACGCTCCTAAATGGCTTTTTCCAGAAACTTCCAGAGCCTTTCTGGTGTCTCTATCATTCTTCTCCTTGGATGCCACCCTCCCTCATGAGTTGCCCCTTCCCTCTGGGTTGTGTAGCCCCTCCCTATAAGAAGGCTCCATTCTCTGTCTTTGCCCTGGGAGCACCGTGGGCACACCCAGGTCCCCACCCTCTGTCACTGGCAACTCATGGTCATTTCTTTCCCCCCAGTGATCTAGTGGGATGAACCCTGCGGGCCCCAGAACTACCCCAATCAACCCGTAGTGAAATTCCAAATGAAATCAGGAGTAGTGTTTACAGTGTCCCCTTCCTGGGATACAGGAGGAGGGACAGGTGAGGGGCTTCTCATCCCTGAGCCTGGTGGGGGCCCTGGAGTCTGAATTAGTTTCTCTGTGAGAGACATGCTTGGGTGAGGCTAGGCTCAGGTGGATAAGAGGTAGTGTGTGTATCTGTGAGTGATTTCAGGAGCCTCTCAGCAATTTCTTCTTTCCCCTAAATGAGTATGTTCACTCATCTACCCCACAAAGGCTAAAGGGACACGTAGGTCAGGGGAGGTCTTAGAGGCATCCCTACCCTCCAAAAAAAGGGTAGGTGTAGACTAGTCACTAAAGTGGAGAGAGTCTAGGCATCTTCGACTCTCATAGTCAGACCCCAAGTCCCTGAGGCAGTGACCCCCACAATACAGGAGTCCCCTCCCCAGCCTCGCCCCAACACCTTGGTGAGCGGTCGTCAAGCTCTGCTTGAATATCTCTGGTGTCAGAGAACATACTACCTGCATGGTGACCCCTTCTAGCTGGGATAGCTCTGCAAGTCAGAAAGTCCTCCTCCTTGGCACACTTCTGTCTCCGGTAACTACTACCCACTTGTCCTCAGAGAAGAGAGAAGTCCAGACCCACCCTGTGTCCCCAGCGGGGAAGCATTCTCTGAGCAGAGCCTTCCTGGGCCTAGAAGTCCTCTGGTTCAGGGCGCCTGCCTGGCTCAGTCGGGAGATCGTCTGACTCTTGATCTTGGGGTTGTGAGTTCGAGTCTCACGTTGGGTGTAGAGATTACTTAAAAATAAAATCTTTAAAAACAGCAAAAAACCTAAATAGAAATCCTCTGGTTCTAAGTCCTCTGCTTTGCCTATCTCTTTGGGAGGTGGACAGTGATATAGGGACTCTAGGGCAGGGGACACGGATGTGGTGCTCCCAAAGAATGGACAAAATGAGCCAAAAAAAAAGATCTGGGTTCCATGTGGTCATATATATGCACCCCATCACCTCCATGGCAAAAACTCTCCCTTTTCCTTGGGACACTCTGGTATCTTCTCCTGTAAGACTCTGAACATCATGAAATAAGAGAGCCCATGGAGGGCTGACTAGCTTCACATTAGACCCAGGGGACCTGTTCTAGACCAACTCAGATGCCACCTGAGGGGTGAGGTAGGAAGGACTATAAAGACAAATATGTCCCTGGGCCAGGAACTGAGGGCTCAGCGGACACTGTCCTGCCCTCTCTGTCCATTCTGACTACCCTCCTCCTCCCCCTGCCCCTGAGACAGCACCTTCTACCCAATTACGCCTCCCTCTCCCTCCTCTCACCTGGTGGCCCAGGACACTTATGCAAATACATCAATGGCCTCCGGTCCAGCACCTGAATGTCAGCTAACCAAGGTTGGGGGGGTGGTTCATCATTTTACTCACCACTGTTCCCCTGGTGCCTGGGAGAGTGCTTGCTTGCTCCATAGAAGGTGTTCTTAAATATTTAAGTACTTGTTGAATGAATACCCACCGAGCACTTTTATTTACATTTCTCTAAATTAAATATTTACTGGGAAGGTTGATGGCCCCCACTTCGTTCACTGATCCAACCAACATTTATTGACCTTTTGCTGTGTGCCAGGCACACGGTGCATCCTTATGTTCCAGAGGAAACTCCCCACGGCCCAGAGAGGTGGGGTGAACTGGCAAGGTCACACAGCATCTCCACGGCACAGGAGGACCAGGCTCCAGGCTCCTTGGCCTCCGGAGTCCAGATCTCTTTCCATGACACCATAGGCTTGTGATCGCAAGGCAGGGCAGACTGGCAGCACACACCCAGCCCGGCGCCAGGCCGCAGAGCACTATGGGGCCCATTCTCAGGGACAGATGAGCGCCTTGTAGCCAGCTGTGCCGGGTGGTGGGCCTGGCCAGAACCTGCTGGCTTCTGACCGGCACGGCTAGTACGGGCTCCTCCAGGAGAGGGCACCAGTGACTCACATGGGCCTGTGCCCTCCCTACGGGGCCCACACACCCCTGAGCACACATCAATGAATGGCCCCCCTTATGGACCTTCTGCCAGGAGATACACAAGCCATGTCCCAGGCCCTGCGCCAGGCCCTGTTAAATAGTTAATATTCATTTTAATATTTAATATAATAATTTAAAGCCATCACAACAACCTAAGTCAGATCATGTAATTCCTCAGCTCAAAATCCTCCGAAATGACTTCCCGTTTTCACTAAGAATAAAAGTGCCATGGCCTACGAGATGCTTGCTGTCTGGCCCCTGCTACCCAACTGACCTCATGTCCCTCTACCCTCCCTACCACTCCCTCCAGCCCCACTGGCCCCTGGCTCTGCTTGGAGCCTACCAGGCACGCTCCCCCCTCTGCCAGAAGCAGTCCTCTCCAGATATCCACACCTTTTGTTCCCTCACTCCTTTAAGATTGGCTCAATTATTCCCAGTGAGCCTCCAACCACCCTATTCGAAAGTTCAAGCCCCATCACGCTCCCATCTCCCTTGCCCTGCTCCATTTCCCCCGCAGGGCAGGAATCCTTGTCTTTTTTGTCCACTGCTATATCCCTACTCCCTAGGACAGTGCCAAGCACAGAATAGGAACTCAAGAATGTTTGTTGAATGAACGAATAAATCCTGAGTTGGGCTACCCCATTTTATAGATGAAGAAACTGAACCTCTATGACATTAAGTGACTTACTCAAGACCACACAGTTCATTTATTCAACCAACTGACCAACCAACCAACCACCCAGTCAACATTTACAGACCACCTAACTGCATGCTTTCTGAGCGAGTTGTTGAGGTCTAGTGGTAGGTGGCTTTGGATTACTGGGTTTTGTTCTTCTTTTTTTTTTTTTTTTTTAATGTTTATTTTTGAGAGAGAGAGAGGGAGAGAGCACTCCAGGTGGGGAGCAGCAGAGAGAGAGAGGGAGGCTCCAGGCTTTGAGCTGGCAGCACAGAGCCCGACGCAGGGCTCGAACTATGAACCGTGAGATCATGACCTGAGCCGAAGTGGGACGCTTAACTGACTGAGCCAGCCAGGCGCTCCTCTAGTTCTTTGTTCTTGATGTTCCATCTGCTTGTGAAGCCTCCTGCCCCGCCCCCCGCCACTTTTATCTTTTTAGAATTACATTCATGTTTAATACTTCATTATCAATGGCTTCCAGGGATCGGCAGAGGGGATGTGGTTGTGCACAAAAGGGATATTCAGGCAAATATTTAAGGTGATGTTCTGTATGGTCCTGAGGTAGAGGATGCACAATTCTGTGCTTTCGTCAAAACCCAAAGAACTGAACAGCACAAAGAGTAAGCTCTAATGCATGCAAACAACAAAGAAATTTCATTCCTCAAGGCTCTTAATCCCTGTGGACATAATTCAGTGCTTAAATTGTCTCTTCTGTACCCTCTGCATTCACATGCACAAGCACACTTTGACTTTGGTCTTCCCGAGTGAGGGTGGGGGGTGAGGTGACATTGAGAGTAACTTTCTGCATCTCAGAATGACTCAGGGCTCCTCCTCGGGCTCCTCTCTGCCCTCCCAGGCTTCACTCCTTGAGGCTCAAGTTCAGGCCTGGGTCTGTCACCTGAACTTTTGTTTAACTTTTTATTTCGAGATAACTGTAGATTCACATGAGATTCTAAGAAACAATACAGAAAGATACTTCACTTGGCGATCCCCAATGGCTCCGTGTTGCATAACTATAGTACAATGTCACAACCAGGAAATTGCCACCCACTTTCTTGACATTTTACCAGTGTTCCATGCACTCATTAGTGTGTGTGTGTGTGTATGTGTGTGTGCACGCAATTTTATCACATATGTAGATTCATGTGGCTACCACCAGTCAGCGTATGAACTGTTCTGTTGCATAAGTCTCACTTGAACTTTTAAGACCAGTAATGTCCCATCTTGATGTTTGTCAAAGTGCAACCCTTAGATGCATCTGAGTCACCTGGGCCACTTGTTAAATGTGCAGATTCCTGGACCCTCCCAGCACCCCCGATGCACCTTGGTCTCTGGGGGTGGGGACTGAGAGTCTGTACTTTCAACAGGTGCCATACTTTGAGAACCACGCTGTAACTGACCTCCAGCTCTCCCATCAACTCCGACTCACCCTGAGCACCATGGCTGCCAAGAGGGATCCTTCTAAAACACAGCTCTGACCATGTTATCCTGCTGTGTAACTCCCTGTAGCAGCGCCCCACTGCCATCAGGATACAGACCTTGCAAGCAAAACCTCCACTCACCCCACCCCACTGCAGTTCAATGTCTCCAAACTCCTCTTAGAACATGTCATCTACTTTCAGCTTGCTCTGATTTAGGTCATGCTGTTCCCTCTGCCTGGAACGTCCTTCCACCCTTCTCTGCCTGTTGCAACCCCTATTCAACTACCCATTTTTAACAGATGAGGACTTGGGGGTTGAGAGAGCTTCATTACCACCCCGCAAGTTAGGGCAGGACCAGCTGGGAGCCTGAATCCACTGACTCCCTGTTCCTGGGCTTACTGTTCACCAGGCTGGCATGGAGGCTGGGGGTGGCCACTGGTCCTTCTTCCTGGCTGTCTACTCACCTCCGCTGAGGCCTGCTTCCCCATCTGTCTCTTAGACATGTCATCCAGGACCTCCTCTCCCTCTCCCCCAGCTGGGAATCAGCAGCACCAGGGGAGGGTGGAAGGAAGGGCAATGTGATGAGCCCAGGGGTAATCCGACTCCAGACTCCTGAGTGGGCCGGGGGCGGTGCACCATGGGGGATGGGGCCTGGAACCAGTCCTCAGGGCCCCCATTTAAGCCGGTGTTGGAGATAGGGGCTCCTGGAGAGAGGGAAGGGGCAGTCTGGAGTCCAAGTCCCCTCCTCTGCTGCCCCCTCCCTCCACTGCTCCCTCGCAACCCGAGCCGGGGGGCCTAAAAATAGCCCCCGAGGCGCAACCGGCCGGCCGCCCTGGTGACCTTCTGGGTAACACAGGCCGAAGGCGGGCGGGCGGCAGGAAGGCAGGGCGCCGGCCCCCCAGGACTCGTCTCCCAGGGCACCATCCCCCGGGTGCCCCCCGTGGCCGTCCGGTTCCAGCGTTTCCCCCAGCCCAGCTCGCAGAGGCCATGCAGAAAGCCCGGGGCACGCGAGGCGGGGACGCGGGCATGAGGGCACCCCCCAGCCCCGGGGTGCCCCCGAAGCGAGCCAAGGTGGGGGCCGGCGGAGGGGCGGCGGCCGGGGCGCCCGTCTTCCTGCGGCCCCTGAAGGACGCGGCGGTGTTGGCGGGCAGCGACGTGCGGCTGCGGGTGGCGGTGAGCGGGACGCCCCAGCCCAGCCTCAGCTGGTTCCGGGACGGGCAGCCCCTGCCCCCACAGGCCCCTGAGCCCAGCTGCCTGTGGCTGCGGAGCTGCGGGGCGCAGGACGCCGGCGTGTACAGCTGCAGGGCCCAGAACGAGCGGGGCCAGGCCTCCTGTGAGGCTGTCCTCACGGTGCTGGAGGTCGGAGGTAATGGGGAGGCGGGGGTGCCCGGTGGGGAGGGGTGCTCGGAGCCGGACAAGGACTGCCAGGCCACGTGGGGAGGTCCCGGTGCATCCAGGTCTCTTCCCAGGTGCTCGGGCTTCTTAGCTGCGCTGACCCAGAAGTGCCCATAAGAGGAAAGTGTGTGCTGGGGGGAAAGGGGTGTCAGAGTAGAGAGGCTTCCCCCACAGGAAGGTCAGAGGTCAAGGGTCAGCATTTGGTAAGCAAAACCTGAGCCCCACTCAGGCCTCTCTGGGACTTCCATAGTGAAAGCCCTCCTAGTTTCCAGTAAAGAGAGTCCTCCTGGGGAAAAATCCTCTTCATCAGCTCAGATAACTTAGACTTGGGACCCCTGACAGGTGTGCACACGTCTGAAAGAGGGGCGGGCTCCCCAGGTCCCACTGCGATGTGAAGGGATGGGTCAGAGCTCCTCACAGTCCGTTGCTGGGGAGGGTTGGTGTAATGGGCACCAGGCTAGTTAGAAGAAGCCAGTGGGTAGACAATTATGAACAGAGTGCAGAGCATCAGAGAGTGAAGCTAGGTCTGGGGGCTCCCCGGTGTGCAGGGAGGAGGGTGCTTGAGAATCCACGTGCAAGGGTGTGCACGTGCATGTGCGTGTGTACCTATGCGGGCCGTGGAGGGGTCTGGTGGCACAAGCAGTTGAGGGATGGGATGGGATGGGATTTGTGGAATTGGGATGGAAAGACAATCGGCCATGTATGTCTACCTGAGGTTCAGAGGGCGTGGAAAGAGGATGCTCAGGCCTGTGCTTGGGCCCCTGCCCATGTGGGGGTAGAGTGCCAGGCTCGTGTGTGAAGGGACAGATGTCGATCTGAGGCAGAAGGGAGGGGACCGAGATTGGGCCTGGTCCTCAGGGTCCTGCTGGGGCTGGTGTGGGGGCCAGGCCAGGGCGGACTCTCCCGGGGTCAGTGTCTGGGTTTCCTTAACTTTCTCAGCCCCTAAACCAGCCAGTTCTTCTCTGCAGACAGAACCAGAATCCTGGGGAAGTAGGCTGGAGTTGGGGAGATGGCAAAGAGCGTGGGGATCACTGATCACTGAGTGTGTCCCAGGCGTCTTCAACAGGGAATTCTCATTCCAGCTGGGTGGTGTTGTGTAGGGGTGCACCCTTGGGTAGACACAAGGAGGAGGCACAAGGATGGGGGACCTCGGTAGCTGACTCTGAGTTACAGCGTGTCGGAAGATGGAGCAGGGGCTCAACCTCCCTCTGTCAGCATCCCCCCTCTCTCCTGCGTGCCACCCTGCTCACCCCCACAGTCTTCAACAACTGGTTCCTCGGACTTCCTGTGGCCAAGCCTGGGACGGAGAGGGTCAAGGCTGGCTTCTCTTGATTAGCCTTGTACTTGGCCAGGCACAGGAGTCGGGGAAGAAGACCCATCCTGGTAGTGCTCTGAACTGGGGGAGGATCGGAGTCCTTGGGGATCTGGTCCCCTTGGGGCAAAGGGGACCGAAAACAGAACATAAACCGAAGTGCATGATAGATAGGTTGGTGAGAATACAGTCTGGGGGAGAGAGATTTTAGGGAGGGGAAAGAAAGCACTGAGGAGTGCCATATTTGTTTCAAGTTGAAATGACCACAGAGAACCGTAGCTCCAAATACTTCCTTTTGTAGGCGAGGACACTGCAGTCCAGAGTGGAGAAAGATCTGCCAGAAAAATATTGCTAGTTATGGCCACCCCAGAATTAAGAGCCCATTCCTCCTGGTTTCCACCTTGGGGGCTTTTTTACTACTCAAGGAGTTCTGGAGGTAGGAGAGAGAAAGAGAAAGGGAGGGAGGGCAGCTGTCCATTGTATGGGGAGTAGCCCAGACCTTCTCTTTCAGAGGAGAGCCTTCTAGCCTGCTCTGGTTCCTCAAAGTGGGGAGAATGACAGGGTGCTAGAGCCCTCCTGCAAGATGTGTTTCCTCAGTCCCTCTGTAAACTGGGTAGCATGGTTGGCAGGGCTGAATGCTGGCGGGGCGTATCTAGATAGAGGCCAGGAGGATGGTCTCCAGGCTGCGCTGGTGGAACAGAGGCGTGGGGTAGGAAAGGACCCTAGGTGCCCCGGGGACTGGACTTGGGGCCTTTTGGCAGTTATGTTAAAACAGAAAGAGGAGTGGGCTGCAGCAAGTCATAAGTCGCATTTGAGAGCTTTTTCCTACGGGCAAAATCTCTACCCCAAGACCAGTCTTATTATTTATTTATTTATTTGTTTGTTTGTTTATGAGAGAGAGGCAGAGGGAGAGAGAGAGAATCTTAAGCCGGCTCCCTGCTCAGCACGGAGCTCCATGCAGGGCTCGACCTCACAACCCTGAGATCGTGACCTGGGCCGAAATCAAGAGTCAGACCCTCAACCTACTGAGCCACCCAGGCGCCCCTACCCCAAGACCAGTCTTATAATTATTATCAGTAGGTAATAATTCTTGGTAGTAATCTGTAATGTTATGACGAGCTCCACAGTACTGCATGGCAGATGACACATTATCATATCTGTTGATATATAATTGAAGTCCCATAGCAATCCTGGGGGAGCTGGTGGAGAGGATTAAATGTCATGTCTTATACAGATAGAAGGTGGCTCAGCTGGATTTGGGGGGGGGGATCTGATTCGCCGCAAAGAACTAGGTGCTTAACTACTACGCCCCTTTCACATGATTTGGGGGAGGGCAGAGCTTTGCTTGGTGGTGGTGGGGGACTGACTGCATGAGTCTGGCTTCCTCCTCCTCCTATTGCCCAGTCCCCGCCACCCCACACCCGCCCCCCGCCCCCACTGCCAGTCCCTGCAGTTACAGGTCTTGGTCAGAGGCAGCTGGGCCAACAGCTCAGCATTGCTCAGACTTACTCATGGAAAACTTTTCTTGGTGGGGATCGACAGCAGGAGGACTTCAAGGTTCTCGAGGAAGCCAAGCCAGGACCTGGCTGCAGAAGAAGGAGGCAGTTTCCTGGCTGGGATTGCTGTCTGGCTCCGGAAGACAGGGTGATGCTAAGGCTCCTGGCACTCCTCCTGAGATGTTAGCTCAAGGATGGAGGCATATTGGCATGGCTTGGGGAGACTGAGGCCTTAAGAAGACAAGTGGGCCACAGGCTGGAGAGTTTGGAGGATGGGACACAAGAGAGTGGGGTTTGGGGTGTAGAAATGAGGAAAGACTAGGAATAGTGAACATGGCAGACATGTAGGCTACCTGTAGAATCCTTAGCATGTGTACAGAACCCTCTATCATTCCATTATTTAATCTTCTAAGCCTAGATTACTGTTGTGATGGTTACACATACAAGAAAACTGGCGTTCCAAGAGGGAATTGACTCAAGGTCACATGCCTACAAGAGGTGTCAGAGCCAGATCTGAAAGCCAGGTCTTTGGGTTCAGGTCCACGTTGCCTGTCCTCAGGAAGAGAAGCATGGGAAGACTAAAGGCAAGGATCTATCATCATTAACCATCCTTCTCCCAACCATATCCCCAAAGCCATCTTCTGGCCCGTAGCTGGTCCAAGATAGGCGGGGGCATTCTCTTTCATGACTGGGTTGTGGAGCGATGTGCAAATCAAGTGACCAGAACAAGCACCACCCTCAAAGCTTGGGACATGTGTGGTTGGAGGTGGAGGCTTAAAGGGCAAGGGGTAAGGAGGACAAGGCACAGCCGAGAGAAGGGGCAAGCTGACAGTGCTTACCCTGTTAGTTGCGTGTTGTGTAGCTGGAGTCTGGAAGACTCTGGTTTCAATCAGAAGGGCCAAAGGTCAACAGAGAGGAGTGGGCCATGCTGGGGACTTGAGAGCATGGAGAGGAGAGGTTAGAGACAGGGAGAGAGGGCTTGTTCAGCAAGGAAAAGGTGGGAATACACCAGAACCTGTGTTGAGGAATATTCTGCAGTTCTCTTTTTTCACCAGGAATTCGGAGTGTCTGGATGAAAAGCCAGGAGGAGACTAGTATGGAGTTGGGAATGGGTGGGGAGAGTGTCGCCATCCATTCATGCCCAGGCCTCATCAGGTAGGGGAGGAGGAGCCAGAGTGGCAGCAGTGAGGAGCCCTGGGATAAAAGAGAGACAGGAGCAGAGAAGCCCCAAAAGAGCCAAAGCCCATGCAGGAGAACTTTCCTGAAGCCAGGGAAGGCTCTCCTGGGAAGATCCTGAGTGGAACTTGAAATGACCATTTCTCCAGCTATTTCTTAGGAAAGGGTCTGGGTCTGGACAGAGGAGGGAGGAGGGCTCGATGAATGAGCTGTTCCAGGAAGATTTACCATCCCTATCCCCACCATCCCCAGCTCTGCCCTCCCCTCTCATTTTATCGAGTGTCTACTGTGGGCCAGGCACTGTTTCAGGTGCTTGGGCTACATGAGAGGAGGGGAAACCCCCAAGTTCCTGTCCTAGAGATTACATCCTAGTGAGGGGAGACAGACAATATGCAATCAACACAATAAATAAGTAAAAATATTATGGTATGTCCGAAATGCAGAGCAGGGTAAGCAAAAGGAGGGAAGGGGGAAACTGGACCTTCCAGGAAGGAAAGAGAAGAGGCAAGGAGGAGGGGAGTGGGTGCATCTGACTCTGAGGAGGGTCCGTGTGAGAGATCGGGCATGGCATGATGAGTTGGGCTTTCTTTGGAAGGGGAAATGCTAGCAGTGTGGGAACTGGAAGTCTGGGTTTGGGGAAATGACAAAGGGGCACACCTGTCCAGCCATGGAGGGGAAAATGGGGCAATCTAGGGCCAGCTGGGGGTGGCCCACCCTGCAAGCCTATCGCAGGCCAGCCCTGTGGGGGTGAGCAGTGCAGACCCAGAACAGGAACACAGAATCCCACAGGCCTGTCCTCGGCCCAGCTGTCCCGTCACTCACGCCCGCTGCCCATTGGTTATTTTTGCTATGGAATGTGCCAGCCCCTCGGATTCTCCTGGGGAACAGGGGCTCAAGTTACCCCCTCTCCTCACTCAGCTTCCCCATCTGTGAGTGGGTGTGTTTGGGGGTGGGCAGGGAAAGCGCCTGTGGGTGTCCAGGGTCCTCTGACTGGAACCGATATGGACGCACACGTGTATGCTCTGAGTGTACATCCCCATGCACATACCTGTACATGCGACACTTGCCTTTGGGGTTCTGGGAAACAGGACCACCTGTGTGCACCCAGAATGTACAAGACATGACTTTAAACTTAAAAAGAAGGGGCGCCTGGGTGGCGCAGTCGGTTAAGCGTCCGACTTCAGCCAGGTCACGATCTCGCGGTCCGTGAGTTCGAGCCCCGCGTCAGGCTCTGGGCTGATGGCTCGGAGCCTGGAGCCTGTTTCCGATTCTGTGTCTCCCTCTCTCTCTGCCCCTCCCCCGTTCATGCTCTGTCTCTCTCTGTCCCAAAAATAAATAAAAAACGTTGAAAAAAAAAATTTAAAAAAAAATAAAAAAAAAAAAAATAAAAAAAAAAAGAAAAAGGTCCATAAATTCAAATAACTTCAGAAGCCCAGTAGAAATTGATAACAGAGAGGTATTGTCGTCAGGGGCTGAACTTGAAGGTCCATGCCCCACCTAAAATAGAGTGCAGGCTAAACAAAACTCATCAGTTGGCTGCGTATTTATTTTGGACCCCTGTTTTAAAGAAACAAAGTTAGGGAACATACTGACTTATTAGCATGTGAGGCTCTATTGCATAGTGGTCAATAACTCGGTCACAGTGCTTGGGTTAGAATCCTGGCTCCCCCAGTGATTGGCTGTGTGACCTTGGGCAAATAACCTCTCTCTGCCTCAGTCCTGCCTCTCATTGTAAAGCTTAAATGAATTGATTCATGTAAAAGTGCTTAGCACAATGCTCAGTACATACTAAGCATGCAGTAATTGTTAATGAAGATGACTTTGTAGTCACAGCTCAGAAACCAGGAATGGCACTACTTGTGTATGCTGGGGTGGGGATTTGGATCTAGAGGACAGGGTGACACAGAACCTGTATGGCTTTGGCTAAGTGATAGGACTTCTCTGAGCCTTAGTCACTTGTCAGTTAAATGGAGCCTGTTAAATGTCCATAAGGGGTTGTTGTCAATGAGGTAACATTTATAAAGTGCCTGGCACTTAGTAAATGCTTAAGAAACTTAGTTATAATGATTGCTGGGTGGGGGGAAGGAAGGGTTGAGTTTTGTGTAGGCAGAGTGTGTGTGGTTCTGAATGGGAGAGGGACAAAGGAAGTCTGGGAGTACACTCACCTATGAATGAGAAAATGGGTCCTATTTGTGAATAATAGTATCTCTGGGCACCTTAGCTGGTGTGTGTGTGTGTGTGTGTGTGTGTGTGTGTGTGTGTGTGTATGCGCCACTGGGGTAGGGACAGAGTACCTACCATCAAGAAACTCTAGGGCCCTCTCTGGCTCTCCTGAGGAGCCAGAGGGTTTTTAGTCTCGGTCCATGGCAGCACGGAGCCCCCACCCACCAGGACTTTTACCCCGTGTGTGACCTAGACGCCCCCGCCCGGCGCTGTGGCCCTGCGGCGTGTTCCCGCGGTGACGAGTTCGGTACTGCCTGGCACAGTGGAGTGTGCGCATGTTTGTGGAGTGAGCGAGTCGAGATGCGGCTGACCTTCCAGAGCGGCCCCGCGGGACGCGAGTGGGGGTGGCGTGGAGACCGCGTCGGGCTGCCAATGAGAGGGTGGCCCGAACTCTCATAGGGGCCACTGCACCCCGTTCTGTGCCTCAGTTTCCCCATGTGCCCAGGGCCCGGGAGGCAGGTGCGGGGCGGGGGTGACCGGAGGCAGGTGAGCGCCGCCCCGGAGGTCGCAGGGGAGCAGGCCTGGGAAGGGGCGCCAGGTGGGGTGCAGGCTGGCGGGGGAGGGGCGGGCTCTGGACGCCGCCGCCGCCGCCGCCGCGGCCGCCGCCGCCGCCTTCCCCCCGCCCGGGCTCCAGCGGCCCCGCGGCTCCTTCCGCCACCGGCGCCGGCTCCCGCCCGCTCCCCCGCTCGCCCCCGGCCCCGCCTCCGACTCCGCCCCGCCCCCGCCCGTCCCCTCCTCGCCCGGCCGCCGGCGCGGCCCCCTCCCCCGCCATGAAGAAGCTGTGGGTGAAGAAGCGTTTCCAGGTGAGGGCTCCGGGGGCGGGCGGCGCCGGGAGGGGGCGGGCAGGGCTGGGCGCCCCAAGGGAGGGCGGGTCACCGCGGCCGGGCCCCGGGGGAGGGGGCGCCGGGGCCGCGCCCGCCCCACCCAGCGGCCCAGGGCCGCGGCCGGGCGCGCTGTGGGGGGCTCCCCAGACTGCGTGCCGCGCGCGCCGGCCCCTCCCCGTGCCGAAGGGCAGACCCCCAGTTGCCCGCAATCCCCGCGACCCCCCGGGAAGGCCCCCGCCGCAGTTCGGCGTGGAGCACCCACTGGCTTCTTTGCCACCCCGTCCCCTCTCGCCTCGGTCCAACCCCGGCCCCCCGCCCCGGCTTTCCCCAGCCCCCCCACTCTGGAGCCTTCCATCTTCCCGAGCTCCTGGAAGCAACGCACAGGGATCCGCGCCGAGCGCAATAAATTCCCTAAGCCCTGCCCTGTCCTCCGCGTACCCGGGCCTCCTTCCTGCATTCGTGAGGCTCCGGCCCTTGGGGGACCTTGCCTTCTGCTCCCCCATCACCCTCCCCGCCCGCTTGACACCTATTTCAGGTATCTGTCCTCACCCACCTACCCCCCCCCCCCCCAAGCAGGAATCTGTGCCCTCGTCCCTCCATCTCCCAGTCATCCAAGCACCCCACCCCCCACCCCCCCTCTATTCCTTCACGTCAGTCAGCTTCCTATTTTATCCCCTAGCTTCTATCTCGGGGGGTGTCGCTCAGGTCTCCAGTCCTGTGAGCCTCTGTCAGAGTCCCAGCATTTGACCCACAGCTTTGCTGTCCTCTCTCTCCTTCCTCCTCTGCTCCTCCCCAGAGCCAAGCTGGGTAGCCAGCCTGGAGCTCCTGCTGGGAGGGCTGAAAGGCAGGGAAGAGTGGAAACATTCCCTACTGGGGAAGCTGGCTGCCCTACGTCTCTGTGCATTAACCCCCCGCCCCACCCCAGCCCCTGGAACGAGTTTCTGTTTAATATAGAGGTTTCGATGGGAAGTAAGGGACATCAGGAGTGAGCCTTCCCCTCAACAATTCATTCTGGCTTTTCTCTTTCAGAAAACCGGCCACTCCCGCCGGGCCTTTGGCCGACTCACCCATGGTGCGTGGACCATGGGCTCCTTGCTCTAGCCCATGCCCACTCCTTTTCTTGGTCCATGTCCCTTCATGAGGCACCCAGGCCCGGAAGACAGCCCATGAGATGTGGGATCCCCCAGTACACATCCATACCCACTCAAGGAGGTGCCCCGTACCCTCTGAGAGAGAACCTAACAATGGCGGGGGAGGGGGGGGGACTCACTAGCACACCCCAACATGGGCCTGGGCTCAGGGTTCTCCATCTGTGGGGCCGAGTGGTGATGAGCTCACTGCCATGCTTTGACAACCAGCACGTGGCTGCTGCTTGTCATAGCACTCATAGAGAAACTGAGGCACAGAACCTGATAGAACCTGGGAAAGTTAAAAATATGCCCAGGAAACTTTGCTTCTCACCTAACCACTGGGCATTGTTGAGGACCACTCAGAAGTAGAAGAGAGGGATCAGGAAGAGGGTAGCTGTCACATCATGATGCAGGACAGGTGGGGAGATTGGTTTGCAAGGAAGGGTCAAAGCACAGCGCAAGTATTTTAAGGAGGGTGGGCCTAACCCCTAATGGGGGGCCTGGGTCTGTGACTGGGCTCAACACAAGCAGATGTATGTGTGTACATGTGTGTGCGTGGCCAGTGGCAGCACCAGTGAGAGTGCCAAGGGTACAGACTTGCTGGGGTAGTTGGAATAACCAGTCTAAACAGGTGTGCTCCCCAGCTGGGCACAGTGGGAGCCTGTAGGCAGTCAGGATGAGAGATGCTTTGCCCATTCCAGGTGCCTCCCTCCCCCTCCCCCATCCCCACAGGGCATTTCTGGGCACTGGGTACCCTCATGCCCCCTCTGTCCTGCCTACCCACCACGCCCTGCACCACAAACGCTCTGATAACAGTCTGTCCATGTCTCTCTCCTGCTGCTCCTATGGAAGCGAAGTTTTCCGCTCCTGCAGAAAGCAAAGTTACGGTAGGAAACTGGCTCCTGCCCTAGCCCTCCACTCCCCTCTCCCTGCCCGGTCCTGGCCTCTCCTCACCCTGCCTCAGCTGCACCCTGATGTGTTCCGGCTGGCTTGGGGTGGAGGACAGGCTGGCCCTGCGGTTGGTCAAGTGCCCTGACAGTACGACTCTGAGGTGACTCCCCTTTGTTCCTGGAGTATTGGAACCCACACTTTAGAGCCTTGGAACCTAGGATCTTGTTATTTGGGGGCTGCACAGGAACCGAAGCTATCACTGACCAGGGAGGAGGGGGAGGGCTGAGACCCTGGTAATCCATTAAGTGGCTGGGAGGGGGGATGGTAGGTGGCTTTGAGAGCACTACCCGGGAGGCAGGGGTGAGTAGCCAGGGGCGCAGAGGTGAAGCCACGGGACTGGCCTGAGCAGCCCAGGAAGGGCAGGGGGACGTGGGGGAGCAAAAGAGGGGAGAAGATAGGTGTGGAAGCCGTGCTGGTGGTAAGATGGAGCCTGCTGGGTGGGGGGGAGGCGGGAGGAGACACAGGGAAGAGTTGGAGTCAGAGGGAGGAGGGCCCTGCCCACACAGACCCCTTCTTCTCCAGACTCGGAGACGGGCGAGGATGACATCAGCGATGTGCAGGGGACCCAGCGCCTGGAGCTTCGGGATGACGGGGACTTCAGCACCCCCACGGGTGAGCTATCTGGGCTGCTCTAAGAGCAGGCAGGCGGGCTTCCTACAAGAGGTGCCCGGGCTTCACCGTGCTCCTTTCTCTAGGGGGCTCCGACACCCTGGTGGGCACCTCCCTGGACACACCCCCGACCTCCGTGACAGGCACCTCAGAGGAGCAAGTGAGCTGGTGGGGCAGCGGGCAGACGGTCTTGGAGCAGGAAGCGGGCAGCAGGGGTGGCACCCGCCGCCTCCCGGGCAGCCCAAGGCAAGCACAGGCAACCGGGGCCGGGCCACGGCACCTGGGGGTGGAGCCGCTGGTACGGGCGTCTCGAGCTAATCTGGTGGGCGCAAGCTGGGGGTCAGAGGATAGCCTTTCGGTGGCCAGTGACCTGTATGGCAGCGCATTCAGTCTATACAGAGGACGGGCGCTCTCGATTCACGTGTAAGTAATGGCCTCACCCAGGCCTGCACTGTTCCACCTCACCATGCTGTCCTGCACTGCCCCTCACCACCCCGTCAGCCTTCATCCCCACCTCCCCTGCACCATCCATCCCTCTGTGCACTTCTCCACCGCCCCTGCTTCCACCCTGGCCCCAGCTACCTACTCTGTCCTCCCACACTTTCCGTCTCCCTCCTGTGCCGTCACCACCCACAGCCTCCTGTTCCCACCGGCCCTGGCTTCCCCCTGCCATCGCCATGGTCTCGTGGACCCCTCTGTCCCTTCCTCGTCCCCTCCAAGATCTCCACTTTCCCAGGGGCCCTCTCTCACCTCGCCCATTCAGGCTCCAGTTGTCCCCCAGATTCCCCCCCCCCCCCCAGGGCCCCCTCCGTGCCTGCTGTCTCAGCAGCTGCTGCCTTTTCTTCTCTCTGCACATTCCTGTTCCCATGTGGGCCTTTTTCTGGGAGGAACGGAACCTTTCCGCAAGGCAGCTCCCGAGAGAGCAGGAGAGCAAGGGAGCAAGAGCGCAGCCGGGAGAGAGAAGAGAGTGAGGTGGTCAGGGAGTAGATGGGGCCAGGGGCCCGGGAAGGCAGGAGGATGTGGGGTGTGTGGGAGGCAGGGGTGGGCAGGGAGGGATGGAGTCAGGGGGCTGGGGTGGAGGTAGAGGGCTGAGTGATGGAGGCTAGGAGCATGTGATGACCTGGTGGGAAATGCCTGTGGGGGGCGGGGCGTGGGAGGGATGAAGGTTGTCGTGGCAGGGGGTGGCAAGGAGCGGAGGTGTTTGGAGTGAGGCATTGGAGCCATTTTTAGAGATTTGGGGGCTGGCAGATAGAGGAGGGAGTGCTATAGTAGAAGAGGGGAGTGGCTGATGGTAGAGGTATTGGGGGACATTTGGGGAGCTGAGAGGGGCCTAACTTGTGATGGGTATGAGTGTGTGGGGGAGGGACCATCATGGAGGAGGATGAAGGAGACTGGTGGAGGGAGGCTGTTTTGAAGGTGGTTGGAATGGCTAGCAGTAGGCAGGGGAGAGGTCTGGGGCAGGGGAGGCTCCCTTGCTTTATCTGGTTGGCATTAACCAGGCACTCCTGGGCCCTGGACTCGCTTTTTCCTTCCCTGCCTTCCTTTGCCAGGCCTCAGCCTAAGCCTGGAGTTGCTATGGCAACTTCAGAGGAACCCATTTCCTTAGCGGTGTCTGTGGTACAGAGGCTGGCCTGGAGCTCAGAACTGCCAGCAAGAGGCCTCCTCTGCTGTCCCCGTTTTCTTTCCAACGCCTTACCCAGTTCCCAGAGGCCATTCATCAGGGACTCTGCTCTCTGCTGTCCCTTCCCCATAGTAAACTCTGCCTCCCTGCAGGTGGCTGGCTGAGATTCTGTTCCCTCAGGACACTGTGGATTGCTCTTCCACCCATCATCCTCCCCTCCCCCCCCCCCCCCACCTTGCAGTCGGAGGTGGGGTCTGCAGTGTGGGTGGCTGACCCAGGTAGGCTGAAACATCCTTACACTCAGGCACCTGCTAGAACTTCTGCTTGTGGCTGGTACCCTATTTCTCCTCCCTTCTGTGCCCTCAGAATCCTAGACATTTGCAGGGAATAAGGGCTCAGGAGTCAGACCGCCTGGGTTTCAGTCCTGATACCAGCCATTTCCTAGCTGTGTGACCTTGGTAAGGCACTTTTCCTCTTTAAGCCTCAATTTGTTCATCTGTAAATGGAAGCAGTAACGCTTCCTATCTCGGAGGATTGTTGTAAGGATTAAGCGGCTCAGTGCACCTTAAGCATATTTAGTCCACGCTTTGGCACACAGTGAGTACTCAATGAGCCATTTTCTAAGTTTTTAGTAAGCTCTCTCCAGTGAGTCAGGTATGATGTTAATATCTCCGATTCCTTTCCTTGCCAATCCTTCTGTTTGATGTGTTCCCCAAGAATCCAGATAGGGGAAACTGAGGCCCAGCTCTTGGGCATCAAAAGCTCTGTGGGTGAGAGGGGTACTCTGAGCTGACCAGCTTATTCCCTCTTCCTCTTCTCCCACACCCCCTCTTCAGGCCCACGCAGTAGTTATTTCTGAGCTGAGTTATTTCGGAGCATACCCCTTTGGGGAGCTTCTGTGCTGGGTGGGAGGAAGGTGGCGGAGGTGGGTGAGGGGGTTCAAAGGATTCAAGGTAATTTTCCCAGAGGCAGGAGGAAGTCAAAGGCCTGTAATGGGGGCAGATTGATCAAAGAGAGTGGGAACCTGGGTATTCTAGTCTCCCACCCCAGGGACTTCAGCTGCCACCTGCTGCGTTGTGTCAGCACTGGCAAGGGGCTTAGGTCTGAGTAGGTGCTAGGTAGTCCCTGGGATAGGGGTGTTGCCCCCCGAAGGCTAGTGCCTATTCTTCTAGAGGCCACTGTGAAAGGGGTATGTCCTGCTAAGGATGGGCAGGGCTGCGGGGGCCAGCTGGGGGCAGGAATGAGTGGGAGGCTGCATTCCTGAGAGGGCCCCTCCCCATCCAACCCTCCTGCCTTTCTTCACCATCCTTTGGGTCCTAAGCTCATTCTTTTCTCTCCCACCGCTCCGTTCTGTTTTTGCTGTTTCCCAGCTTCCGGGGCTGGGGGGAGGGGACTGGCCAGAGCCCGGGATGCTGAGTCTGTACTTGGGCCCAGCCACCAGACCAGTCTTCTGGTGCCAGGGCAGCCAGCCTCTCCCCAGCACCTGCTATGGCTGTGCCTTCCTCTTGGGGGGAGGGGGCAGAGGGTCTGACCCATGTCACCCCCAAGCCTTCCCAGCATGCCCCACCGTCCAATTCCTATGACGAGCTGAAGGTCTAGGAGGGGAGATCCCTAAATCTTCCACCCCTCTTCCTCTTGGTTCTGCAGCAGCGTCCCTCAGAGCGGATTGCACAGGGAGGAGCCTGATCTTCAGCCTCAGCCGGCCAGTGAGGCCCCGCGTCGCCCCGCCCTACCGCCTCCCTCCAAATCCGCGCTGCTGCCCCCACCGTCCCCTCGGGTGGGTAAGCGGCCCCCGCCGGGACCCAGCGCCCAGCCCCCCGCCACCCCCACATCGCCCCATCGGCGCACGCAGGAGCCTGTGCTGCCGGAGGACGCCACCGCAGAAGAGAAGCGAGGGAAAAAGTCCAAGTCGTCGGGGCCCTCGCTGGCGGGCACGGCAGAGTCCCGGCCCCAGACACCACTGAGCGAGGCCTCTGGCCGCCTGTCGGCGCTGGGCCGCTCGCCCAGGCTGGTACGTGCCGGCTCCCGCATCCTGGACAAGCTGCAGTTCTTCGAGGAGCGACGGCGCAGCCTGGAGCGCAGCGACTCGCCGCCGGCGCCCCTGCGGCCATGGGTACCCCTGCGCAAGGCCCGCTCACTGGAGCAGCCCAAATCCGACGGCGGAGCGCCCTGGGGCACACCCAGGACCTCGCAGGAGGAGCTTCGGGCGCCGGGGGGCAGCGTGGCCGAGCGCCGCCGCCTGTTCCAGCAGAAGGCGGCCTCGCTGGACGAGCGCACGCGGCAGCGCAGCCCGGCCTGTGACCTTGAGCTGCGCTTTGCCCAGGAGCTGGGCCGCATCCGCCGCTCCACGTCGCGGGAGGAGCTGGTGCGCTCTCACGAGTCCCTGCGCGCCAAGCTGCAGCGGGCCCCGTCCCCCCGAGAGCCTGGCGAGCCCCCGCTCTTCTCCCGGCCCTCCACTCCCAAGACCCCTCGGGCCGAGAGTCCCGCCGCCGCCCAGCCACCCCCTCTGAGCGTCACGGGGAAGCTCGGGGACGAACAGGGGAGGCCCAGGAGCCGCGGGCCGGCGGGCAGGACAGAGCCGGGGGAAGGCCCGCAGCAGGAAGTCAGGCGCCGGGACCAGTTCCCGCTGACCCGGAGCAGAGCCATCCAGGAGTGCCGAAGTCCCGTGCCGCCCCCCGCCGCCACCGATCCCCCGGAAGCCAGGACGAGAGCGCCCCCGGGTCGGAAGCGGGAGCCCCCAACGCAAGCCGTGCGCTTCCTGCCCTGGGCCACGCCGGGCCAGGAGGGCACTGCTGTGCCCCAGACCTTGGAGAAGAACAGGGCGGGGCCTGAGGCCGAGAAGAGGCTCCGCAGAGGACCGGAGGAGGACGGTCCTTGGGGGCCCTGGGACCGCCGAGGGGCCCGCAGCCAGGGCAGAGGTCGCCGTGCCCGGCCCACCTCACCTGAGCTCGGTAAGGCCTCGGGGAGGGCTGAGAAGGTGCTGAGTGAGACCTGGGTGAGAGGACGTTTGGGGAGAGCGACGCTGCTGGGCAGTTGAGAGGGCGGGCTTCACAGGGAAAGCACCAGGTTCGAGTTTGAGTGAAGGTCTGTGAAGGTCCTTGTGCTGGAACCTGCCTGCTGGTGAGGCGGAGTGCGAGTGTGTTTTGGTGGAGGCTGGGGGAAGCCGAAGAAAGAAGGGTGCCCAGATGCCTGCCACAGGTGCCCTGGGTCCAATGGCCAGCTGGGTCAAGGACCTAACCATGGTGGGAGGCATTGCTGGGAATCTAAGGAGCCCCTCCAAACCCCACTCCTCTGTGGGGGAAGAGATGGAAAGCCGTCTCAATAAATAATGTGTCAGGCCCCTGTTCCAGGCGAGCTTTGGGCCAGCCACCTCTCATCTGTGCCCTTTCATCCCAGCGCCATCCCCTGACCCACCTGTGGCCACTGAGATCTGACCCAGTCGATCACCTCGCTGCCTCTCTCCCATCCTTGAGTCCTTGTGTGGCTGTGCTGACCGTAGATACATGCCAGCCTGTGTGTTGTCTCCCAGTCGTCCTGTGGATGGTGTCCCTGCTCCTAATTCTGCTCACCCTGAACATCAACTCGGGGTCCACTCCTGGATGGAGGCCTAAGAAGCCATCCTTGACTCACTCGCACCCCCTGCTGCTTCCCCAGGCCAGGTGCCTCGGTTCACTGCTCCCAGGACCCTCGTCAGAGTTGCTTTCGTTTCACTTACCACCTTGTGTTTTTCTTCATCACAGTTAATTTATTTTTAATTTAAGTATTACCATCTCAAAGTTTTAAAAAATAATTAGGTACCTGTCCATTGCCCTATTGGCCACATTATTGCATACCGCAATACAGGTGTCGTATTAACTGGGAGCTTAGGGATGTTGCTTTATTTTAATTTGTATGTCAGCTGTGTAAGATGTTGAGTGTTACTAATCAGCTCCACCTTGCAGATAACAGAGCTGAGGTGCAGAGAGGTTATATCATTTGTCCAAGGTTATGGAGCTGGAAAACAGTGTGATTGGGAGTCTCGCTGCTCTTTTGGCTACCTACGCTGTGCTTTGTTTGCTTAAAGAATGTCAGAGTTGGGCCATTCTGGTAGAGGGATCCACTGCAGTGGGGTTGGAGGATATATTCGTGCGTACAAGCTTCCTGGAAGCAGGGAGTGCTTCTTCTTTCTTGTTGTATTCCTGGTACTCATACAGACCTTAGTGCACTGTAGGTACAGTATTACTGTTTGGTGGATGGTCAGAATCAAAGCTGATTTGAGAGGCATCTCAGACGGCTGCTGGACCCACGTGCTGCTCCCTCTTGAATCCGGTGGCATCACTAATTTGGCAACTTACCACATGTTGTCCTGTGACAGCGGTATTACTGCTTAAGGCTTGGGTTGCTGTTAGCTTGTACTCGGTCTCCTTGGCAGCTGGGAACACCTTGTGCACTCAGAGCACTTCCTAAAACAGGGCCTGATCTACCACCCTTGATGACTGATTTGTGGAAAGACGTGCAAGACTTCTTCCAGAAACCACAGTCGCTGTGGCTGAAGTTGAGAAGTCAAGCTAATGTGGAGTCCTGGCTGCCCTGTCCTGTTTGAGAACCTCTCTTCTGTCTTTTCCTCCCTGTTTCAGGACATTCAGGAGTGAGAACCCTTGTTCCCCAAACCCCACCTTCCGGAAGCCCTTCTCTCTGGGTTTGGCTTTCTAAGATACAAGGCTGTCACGATCCCCTGTCCCCCTGAGTCACCCCCACAGGGACCATGTCCCCTTACCTCGTCACCCATGTCTCCGGCAGAGTCTTCAGATGACTCATATGTGTCCGCTGGAGAAGAGCCCCTGGAGGCCCCTGTGTTTGAGATCCCTCTGCAGAATGTGGTAGCGGCTCCAGGGGCAGATGTACTGCTCAAGTGTATCATCACTGCCAACCCCCCGCCCCAAGGTGAGCTCCAGGGCTGGGGCCAGGCTAAGGTTGAGACAGGGAGCGGGAGGTCCCCCGTCAGTCCTCGGAGGGAGGGGAAGGGGAGGAGGCACATCTGCCCCATGGGGCTGGCTGGACTCCTGTGTGTGTGTTAGGGGAGTTTTCCCAGAACCCCCTGGGAGGAGAGAGGGCAGGCCTGGGCTTCTGTGAGTGAGGGGGCAGTCCTCAGGATTCCCTAGGGTTTGGGCTCTGTGTGGGGTGAGGGGAGATTTGCTCCAGTGGACTACTGTGGGCCATGGCATCCAGTCACTCCGCTCCTTCCTCACAGTGTCCTGGCAGAAGGATGGGTCTGCGTTGCGCAGCGATGGCCGCCTTCTCATCCGGGCTGAAGGAGAGCGGCATACCTTGCTGCTCCGGGAGGCCCGGGCGGCTGATGCCGGGAGTTACACAGCCACCGCCACCAACGAGCTGGGTCAGGCCCGCTGTGCTGCCGCGCTGGCCGTGAGACCTGGTAGGGAGCCTGTGGGGCCCCGGGCGGGATGAGCCGTGACCCTTCCCACTCCCAGCCCAGAGCTCAGGTTCTCGACCAGCGTGCACAGTCTGTTCTTAGATGTCACCTGCTCTGGTGGAAGCATTCTAAGTGGCCCAGTCTCAGAGCGGGGGCCGCGTTCCCAAAGGCACACACCAGGCCGGCCAATTCATGAAGTCACTGAAATTTGTCTTTACGTATCCTCTAAAAGCCATCCTCCGGTGACATTTCCCTGAAAATGGTCCTGTGGGGAAAGCAACTTATCCTTGAGTCTCAGAGAAGAAGAACCTCCCAGGTCAGAGGGCTTAAAAGCCATCAGGAGCCTTCTGAGGTCTGAAGTAAAAAGAGACCCTTCCCCACTCCCTCGCTCCTGTTGAACCCAAAGCCCTAAAGAGGAGGCAGCTGAGAGCACTGCTCTGGAGATGGCTGTGGCTCTGGCTGCTTTGTTTTCTCACTTGGTGTTGGACTACTTCCTTTGGGTGTAAGCCCGGTTTCTTTCAGGTTCGGGGCAGGGCCAGCCTGGCGTCAGTGTGTGTGGTTGGTTCTACTCATTCAGGTTGATGGGCCCAACAGTGTGCTGATCCTGGGCAGTGGGGGAGGGGTAGGTGAGGCTGGGTAGAAAGGAAAGACACAGACTCCATCCTCAAGGATGTTACCATTGGGTCACCAAGCTTGATCAGAGGACCTAGGTTGGAGGACACTGCAGGGCAGAGGAACCCAGGTCCTAGAACACGGAGCAGAGCAGTCAGTCAGTGTTATGGGATGCTGGATTGAGAGGCAGATTTACAGCGGCAGCGGGAGGGGCTGGGCATGCCTGGAGGGGGAACAGCACACGCTGTTCTGTCCCTTTCTTTCACTCAGCTCGATAGGAGACAGGATTACAGAGCCTGTCTTGCTGTGGTCCCGGGGCTCCCGCACTTTTCACCATAACGGTGATTTTGGTGGGATCTGCCCTGAACCCCAGTCCTGCATTAGATCCTTTTGTTTGCACCTGTCTGGCTTTGCAGACCAGCAGGTCTTCGTCTGCCTTAGCATACACACCCCTCCCAGGAGCCCGTGTTTAATCTCTCTCCTCACCCCTCCCACCACGCTGAATCATGCCCGGCCCTCCATGGCACGTTTCCGGCCTTCCATCACCTCTGGGATCTGGCTTCTGACTCAGCTCCCAACTCTCCTCAGGGGGCCTGGGGCTGGCTCCAGGACTCTGGTCAATACCTGGCTTGGGCTGGGATCTGGTAAGGGGGTGGGGGGTGCCCCGCTACTGGCTTGTGGCCATTTGGGAGCCTTTTAAGGTTGGGAAAGAGGCTTGGGGCAAGGCAGCTGTCAGCACTTGACTGGGAGCTCTGTGTTTGTTGCACTGAACCTCCCTGTGCTTTGGTTTCCTCATTTGTAAACCAGAGATAATTATACCATCTTCACGAACAAAAGTAAATGTGTGAATGAGCTTTATGAACTGTAAAGCTGTAGACAAACATTAACTGTTAGCGTTATTAAGGGGTGCCGTTGTGCACAGGAGCTCAGGTCTCCACGAGCCTCCAGAAAGCTGCCTTTTCCTTTTCTGACCATTCTCCAGACTATCTGTGCCCTGGGGCCTCCTTCCCTGCTCTTGCCAGGCCTGCAGCCCCAGCCCCTCTATATTTCCCAGTGTTTGGGTCCTCAGCCTATGGTGGCATCTGTCTGCCCACCTCCCGCCATGGGGAGTCAGAAAAGCTTCATCTCATTAGTCAGCCACTAGTCAGTGTCTTTGTCCCCGGAGAGCAGCCCCCGTAAGTCATGCTGACTCGGCCCCAGGACTCCCTTGGCAGAAGCAGACTTTCTTCCCCTACAAGGCACTGTTTGGTCCAGAGTGGTTGGACAAGGGCCAGTGGACCTGGAGAGCAACAGAGTGGCTGGAACGATGGGGTGGCACGACGTTTGGCCAGGGCGGGGTCCCGGGCCTGGACTGTGTGCAGTGAGGGGGCGGGGCTAAGGAAGAGTGTCAGGCAGCGTGGCAGTGTGGCTGCCTGCAGGGCGGTGGGAGCCCGCCCAGGGAGGGGGTGCGTAGTGTCTGGTAGGAAGCGGCCTCCTGGAACCATCTCCCTTTCTCGTTCCTTAACCACCCACCCCAGGACCCTGGCAACCAGGGCTGACTGTGCAGTGCCCTCTTGGCATGCCCACCCCAAAAGGGCCTGTTTTGGAGAGCCCACAGATCTCAGTTCCCGGTTGGGAACCATGGGAATTAGGGAATGGGTAACTGGGCAATGTAGTTGCTCGAGTGCTGTGGTTTGAGGGGCAGGGTCTGGTTCTCTTCCACTCCGGCAGCCCCACCCCGGCCCCATGTCCCTTCCAGCCTGCCCCAGCCCACTGGGTACTGCTGAGACCACAGTCGTTCTCCCGGAGGGCGTGTGTGTATTGCAGCGGGTGGTTGGGGAGTGTGAGAAGTATGCTTACCTGAAGTGAAGCATTCTCAGCTGCCTGCATCTGTCACACAAGCATCTATTGAGTACCAGCTGGGTGCCAAGTTCTACATCTCTCTGAACAGTTTTTTGTGTGTTTGGAGAGTGTCCTTTCACATCTCCTCTCTTACTTGAGCTACATTGCACCGTATATACCCCTTGGAGAGGTACATGATAGGTGGCGATGTTCCCATTTGACAGATAGGAAGACAGAAACAAGGAGAACGAAGTGACGTAGAGCCAGCGCTAGGCCAGCAGCCTTTACTGAGTACCTGCAATCTACCTAGGAATGTTGTAAGCAACAGGTGATCTGGGGTGATGGAAATAAGCTTAGGTGGATAGCAAATGAAAAGAACAAGGAGTTAGCTTCTAGTCAGTGCTTCATATGTACCAGGGCCTGTGTTGATTGGCTTATCACATTTACTCTTGTCCCGGGAGGTAGGTTCTATTATTATGCCCACATTACACATGAGGAAGCTGAGACTTGGAAAACTTGAGCAAATTGCTCTGGAGAAATGCTGATCAATAGAACTTTCTGTGGTGATGGAAATGTTTTATATGTGCACCATCCAGTATGGTGGCCACTAGCCACATGTGGCTGTTGAGCCCTTGAAATGTGTCTAGTGTGACCAAGGAAGTGATTTTTCTTTTCATTTAAATTAATATACGCATAAGGAGTCTCAGGTGGCTAGTGCCCTCCCTGTTGGGGTGCTCAGCTCTAGGAGCAGATGGTCAGTTGGGGGCTGGTCATGCTTTGAAGCCCTGTCCCTGGATCTCCCAAGCCTACACTCCTTACCATCACCTTCCCTGCTACTCTGAACAGGTTCAAGGTGAAGGTAGAATTGTGCTCGTGAGCTCACACCGGGTTGGGGGGGGGTGGTCAGAGACTGCTGATGCCCTCTGTGGGTGGGTCAGATGGGGGGGTTCTCTCCTTCCTCTCTTGACTCCCCATCTCTGCTGTGGCTGTGGTCCAGCACCTCAGGCTCTGACAGGAGGCCCTTTGGGTGCTAGTCAGGACAAAAGGGGACATGGGGGCTCCATTCTGCTTCCTTCCGTCCTCCCTCAAGCACAGGTCTTGTGTATTTGAGCCCAAGGTTCTAGCATTTTCCAGCTGAGGCCTTGGCCTCTTCATGTTTCCTTGTCTGCCCACAGCTTCCTCATCTGTAAGGTGAGGGTCCTTATATCTACTGGGCTATTTACTTGGTAAGATTTATGAGGCTCTGTGGGGTGAGAATGTAGACAAGGACATTTGGGCCAGAGGATATGGCTTTTCAGGGCTCATTCTGGTCCTACCATATGATTGACACTGTCGCAACAGAATAGAGTTTGGCTATAGCGGGTCATGAGGACAAAAGGAAAGGCAAGAGTGTCTGCTCCTGCCCCTTCTCCTGGCCAGGGCTGCTGCAGAGTTACGGCGTCTCCCCTGTGAAGGCAGAGGCTGCCGAAGGAGGGGATCTTGGAATGCCGTGTGACCCCATTGTCCATCTTTGAAGGGGGGTTGGATAGCATCTAAAAAAGCAGTGTGGTCCCTTGGCCAGACTCAGCCCTTCCTCCCCACTCCTGTCTACCAGGAGCAGGTTGGCCGTGATGGGTGTCTGCCCAAGGCTGCTTCCTCAGAGTGGGGGCTGTCACACTCAGCCCATGAGAAGAATGGGGACTTAGTCTAACATGAGTGCCAACCCTCTGTCTAACACAGAGCAACCCCAAATAGTCACATGTAGGGAATTAACTGTTTCTATGGTGAGGTCAGGCCGACCGTGTGAAATTCTCTCTGCCCCCTTTTTTTTTTTTAAAAAAATTTTTAACATTTATTTATTTTTGAGAGAGAGAAGAGCATGAGCGGGGAAGGGGTAGAGAGAAAGGGAGACACAGAATCCGAAGCAGGCTCCAGGCTCAGGGCTGTCAGCACAGAGCCTGACACGGAGCTCGAACTCACAAACTACAAGATCATGACGTGAGCCGAAGTCAGATGCTTAGCCAACTGAGCCAACCAGGCGCCCCAGTTCTCTCTGCTCCTTGTCCCTTGGAAACCAAAACAGAAACCTCAGTGCTGCTCTTCTGCTTTGGAAGGGGCAGTACCCATGACAGCACCTGTGCCTTCCCAGCCACAGGCTGGCCTGTATCCTCCTTTTCCCTCAGCCTCTCTGTCTTCCATGGTGGCCTGACCACAGCAGACATTTAAAGGCATCACCTCTGGAGGAGCCCACTGAGACAGTGCCCGTGGAGAACGGACTACGAATAATGGCTGGGCCATGTTTGAGTGTTTGTTAAGTCCCACATGTCATGCCCTCCCTCGGAAACCTCGAGGGAGCTGCCCTTTGCCTTGAGAGTGAAGGCCACTCCCCGGAAGCTGGCCTCCGCCATCTGGCCCCGAGGATGACCCGAAGGTGGCTGGAGGCCGCTGAGAGGCTGAGAGAGGCACCTACTCTAACGTGGTCAGGTCTCTCTCCTTTCACTTTTACCCAGTTTTGTAAGCAAGTTGAGCTGCAGTGGTCTGCATGTCCTTTTTTTCTCCGAATATTTGCTCACACAGTTTCCTCCTCAGGAAAGACTTTCCCCCTTTTCCTTCTTCAACCAAAAATTTTTTTTTAATGTTTATTTATTTTTGAGAAAGCGACTGAGGAAGGGGCAGAGAGAGAAGGACAGAGGATCCGAAACAGGCTCTGTGCCGACAGCAGAGTCCAATGCAGGGCTAGAACTCGTGAACCGTGAGATCGTGATCTGAGCCGAAGTCGGATGCTTAACTGACTGAGCCACCCCAGCACCCCTCAACCAAATTCATAATTCCAATAATACCCCTTCCCTCAGTTACCCTGTCTTCCCTGAGTCCAGAGTAATCTGCTCTCTGCACTCCCGTGGCTCTGATCTGCCCTTTTCTTGCCACCTTATTCGTGCTCACTAGACTAGTTGTGTATGTGTCTCAGTTGTCACCCTTATCAGGCAGAAGGCTCCTAAAATCATGACCATGCTTTGTCCACTTCTCAGATATCGTAGCCACACCTGGAGGCCCTCCTGGCTAGTCTGGGGCTATGTGGACCGCAGGGATTGCATGTGAGGTAGCAGTGTGGGGGGAATCAAAATCCATGTGACTGTCTCAGTCCCTGGAACAGCCTGGGTGACACGCAGAGGCTGGGTGGGACATGCATCTGCAAAGGGTACTAACGAAGATCTGCCTAAGCATGGAGGTTGGGATGGCAGAAGAAACCATGGGGCAGCGGTCTTTACAGTGTGGTCCCCAGACCAGCAGCATCCGCATCACCCTGGGAATATGGTAGAGATGCACATTAACATACCCCCTCCCTCAGAAACTCTGGGGGTGGGGCACCTGGGTGGCTCAGTCAGTTAAGCGTCAGACTCTTGATTTCAGCTCAGGTCACGATCTCACAGTGTGTGAGTTTGAGCCCCACATCGAGCTCTGTGCTGACAGCAAAGAGCCTGCTTGGGATTTTCTCTCTCTCTGCTTTCCCCGGCTGGCATGCACATGCACATGCCATGCATGCTCTCTCTCTCCAAATAAATAAATAAACTTAAAAAAAAAAAGAAAAGAAACTCTGGGGGTGGGGCTCAGCTATCTGTGGTTTAAGCTCCATCCTGATGCACCATGAACTTTGAGAACCACTGCTGTAGAGTCAGGAACCTTGCTCAAGGTGGGAGGCCAGGTGGTCCTGTGGGAAGCACTTGGGCTATTCAGATCCCTGCCCTGATAAGTGGCCAAGTAAGGTGAGCTCACCTCTCAGGGTTGTTCTTCCATGAAGATCACAGGGGTCCCTAAACTTTCATGTGCATAAGAATCACCTGGCATGCTTTTTTTAAAATGTATTTTCCTGACCCCCATTTTAGGACATCTAATTCTTCAGAGTAAGACCCAGGAATTTATAGATTAAACAGGCTCCCAGGTGGTCCTGATGTGGGTGGCTGAAAAGCCCTGGTGTAGAAGGCCTTTCATGTAGGTGACTGTGACTATATTTATCCTTAGAACATCTCAAGGGATGTTGGGACCAGTATTGAGCTGGATGCACGGGTCTGGGGAGGCTCCCTCACAGTGGTATTTTCATCAAGTGAGTCTGACCTGGGAGCAGTGTTGAAAGGCCACACGTGTGCACAGAGTCGGCATGTTTTGGGGTGGTGGGGTGTGTAGGGGCAGCACTCATGTGGCAGCACCTAACCAATATGTGCATATTAGGTTATACCCACTTCCTGGCTGGTATAAGAATGTTTCCCACCGTGAGAGCCAGGCTTGTGGGTGGAGCAGGACTGGCTACAAAGATGGTCTGGGTGGTGGGATCAGTAAGAAGTGGGGTGGCACCAGAGCCTGATGTGGAACCCCAGAGGTTCTGGGAGCTGGAGACAGATCCTTGCTCAGTGTCTCCGGGCAGCCTCAGGACCTTGATTCACCTGGTCGCTGGATGCCCTCAGGGTGCAGTTCCCCAAAGCCACCACCAGGGGTCTCTGAGGCTCCCTGCAAACCTTGCCAATCTGCTTTAAGTCTCTGCTCTCCCTTCCTGGGCCCCTGAGCGCCTGCAGCGCCATCCAATCTCGAGGTGACCTTGGAGGTCACCAGGCACCACAGAGAGGAGGGGGCTCCCGCTTTCAGGGCCCATGCCTGTGGTCTCAGCATCAGCTGGTGGCCAGGGCCCGGGCAAGATGTTCTCCAAATGCCATTCCGACTTGCCTCCCTACCCCCACCTCAAGGCAGCCAACCTGAATGGTGGGTGCCCCTCCTCTGCCAGTCCCCTCCTCCTTCTTCACTGGCAGTGCCGGGAAACACAGGTCATGGCTTGGGAATGTGGCCCTGGGTTGTGGGGGGGGGGGGGGTGATAGGAGGAAGGAAAAGGACATGTGACTTCTCCTCAACAGCTCCCCTGTTCTGCTGCTGATCTCCAAGCCCTTTCCCCAGCCCTGGTACAGAAGGATGCTAGTTGTGGGGCATTACGGGGAAGCAGCCCCTGCCTCGTGACTGTTGGTCCTGGTAGAGCTGACAGGGTGAGGGACAGTTGCCAACAGGTGCCCCTGATAGAGCCTGAAGGAGGAGGGGTGAGTGCAGGCCCGGTGCCCCTGGGTGGTACAGGGCCAAACCTGCCATGGCAATAGTGGGGAGGCAGAGGTGGTATTCTGGGCCCCCTCAGATTGAGGAGGGTATTTCTGGGAAGAGGCTGAAGGTCCTGACAGTTCCCTGATTCTCAGCACCAGAAAAAACAGGGTATGGCCTGGCTCCAGGATTTGAAGCTTGTCAGCACATTCCCACGTGGGGAACAAGGGGCGTCATAGGGGCCATTTGCCATCGGCCCCTCATCTGGTGGGTATGTCAAAGTGAACGGGTAAGGGCAAGCATCTTAGGTGCTGCAGTGAAGATAGCACCCCCATCTTTCCCTGGGGACTGAGGCCCCCGCACTTTGAGTCAAGGTACCACCGAGGGGGCTTTGCTCTTGTCAGGGTCTAGAAACTGTAAAGAGAGAAAAGGCAGGTCCTGCTGCTTGGGAATGAGCAGGGTGGCTAAATCCAGCCTGGCTGCGCTCTGCCCCTCCCCTCTCCTCCCCCTCTACTCCAGGGCCCGCACTGCTTGTGGTCTTAGCAGGCACCACCTTCCCAGCCAGCTGCCTGCCTGCCACCGAGCCTGTCCCTGCCCTGCCAGCCCCCACCTCCTCCTTCCCCTCCTTGGGCTCCTTCCCCTCCCCCAGGCCCTCGGGTGTAGAGCCTCCGAGTGAGTGGGGCTGGGCAGGCTGGGATCTTGCTCCCTGGGGAGCTGGGTGGGGTGGGCAGTGGGCAGGCAGCAGGAGGGCCTGGTGCCAGGGCAGAGCCTTCAGGACAGGCACAGCCTGGGGTCTGTGTGCAGAGTCTCGGGTGAGTTGGGGTGCGGCCCTGTGGGGGGGCTGGGCCACAGGGGCTTGGGGTGGGGGAACCAGGAGGAGGGGCCAGGGGGCTGTGGTGGATTCATGTCTGTATTTGGTAGTCGGATAGGAGCCAGCTCAGTGAGGCTGGGCCCCTGGCCAGTTGCAGGAGAGGGCGTCAGGGCCCTGGGGACACCCCTCCCCCAAAGCAGACACTCGTGCCCCCCTCCTCTCCCAGTCTCAGCTGCCCTTCTCTGTGGATCACTCAAACTGCTTTTCCATCCCCTGAGAGTTTTGGGGTCCATGCTCTAGGGCTGGGGCCAACAGGTGCCCCTGGGGTATTTGGGGCAGGAAGCTGAGAAGGGAGAGGGGGAAGGGCAGGCTGGACAGTGCCGCCTCATTGGCCCTGGCACTGTCCCGATGGGGCTTGTCTGAGGTGTGTGTTCCTCTGCACCAGGCCCAGCTCACCCAAGAAACGGGTCCCTGGCTGTACCACTCTGGGGACCATCTGCATTAGGAACCTGCAGTTCCATGCCAGGAATGTGGGTTCCCTGCTCCAGTAGAATTCTAAGCCTCCTTTCGGGCCCAGACGGCAGCCCCTCTGGTGCCTGAATGCCTTGTCCCAGGCCATTGCCTATGGTTCTCCCCCCCGGGAGGGTCAGCAGCGTCAGTGTTAGGAGAGCCTGTGGCAGAGCAGGATTCATGGGCTCAGGGACAGGAAACACCTGAGCAAGGTCATGCAGCAAGCAAGTAGGAACCCCATGAAGTGAAATCAGGGCAGGGCTGGCCTATGTCCTGGGCTTTGCGGGACATTCCAGACCTTATCAGGCCCTTGATCTGGGGCTGATCTAGCCAGCTCTGTCATTCTCTCTGGCCCTTCTTCCCCCGCTGGTGTCTCTTTCTGTGCCACTGTCTCTCTTCTGTCTCTTTTCCAGGAGGGTCCACATCACCTTTCAGCAGCCCCATCACCTCTGATGAGGAATACCTGAGTCCCCCAGAGGAGTTTCCAGAGCCTGGGGAGACTTGGCCCCGAACCCCCACTATGAAGCTCAGTCCCAGCCAGAACCGCCGTTCCTCTGACACTGGCTCCAAGGCACCCCCCACTTTCAAGGTCAGACCGCTGAGTCCAGCCCCCGGGCAACCTCATTCCTTCATGTGTGCCTTTGTTCTTGGGGCCACACCAGGTTTTAGCAAGGCCTAGAGCTTGGCCCCATTAACCCTTCTTACCTGGAGCCAGCCTCTGTCAGCCTAGTGTGGAAGAGGTTTCTGTCCCAGAATCCTCTGGCCCCCAGGCCACATCTGGGTCCTGAATGTCTCCCCTGACACTTTGGGGTCCCCCCTTCAGGTCTCACTTATGGACCAGTCAGTAAGAGAAGGCCAAGATGTCACCATGAGCATCCGTGTCCAGGGGGAGCCCAAGCCGGTGGTTTCCTGGTGAGTAGCAGCCACTGGCCACCACAGGCCAGCTTCCCCCATTCCAGCCTTGGCCCTGGGAGGCCTGGCTTTGGGTTGAGGGGAGTGGACCCTTTGTGGACTTCCCTGTGATCTGCCCAGGGGTCTATCCCGGGTCCACTGGTGCCACTCCCTTAACATGCCTTTGTTCAGGCTCATTCAGGGCTTCTTCTGGGGTAGGGTTTGGGTAACAAAAGGTCTCCTGTCTGTCCATTTGGGGATGAATGGACAGGAGTCATCTCTTGGAGAAGGCTGCCCATGCCCACCCCTATCAGGTGACAGCGGGGTGATTTTCAAGGCCTGCTCTGTTCCCAGACCTGTGCTAGGCCTGGGCATAACAATTTGTATCTGAGCTGGCAGAGCCCAGGGTTAAATGTGGGCCTCAGCTGCACTGCTTCCTCCTGGGTGCATAGAACTTTGATTACTCAGGTCGCTTAGATTCTTATTATTTGGATTCTAGTTTTCATCTGTAATTGATTGTCTGGTCCCCTGTGATTTTTTAACATCGTAAGTTATTTCTTAGCCCTTTTGGGAAGTGAGAAAGCTATCCGTTGGCTATAAATAATAAAAAAAATAAGACACGAAGACAGTTCAGAGCTACCAAGAACGGAAGAGTGTAGTTAGGTTCCAAGGAAGGTTAAGATTCAGGTGGGCAGAGGAGTTCTGGAAGTTCCTGGGGGTGGGGGAGGATCTCAGAGTCAGGGTGAAAACTTGGCCCTGTTAACCCAAGGGTGCTCATGGTCAGTGAGACAGATCTGACAAGTGGACCAAAGACGGGGTGGGGGGTGGAGGAGCCTGCTTGGCTCTGCGGCCCCACTTCCTGGCGCAGGCAAGTCAGGACCTGGGCCCCTAGACTGAGTTCCTGTCCTTCTGACAGGCTGAGAAACCGGCAGCCGGTGCGCCCAGACCAGCGGCGCTTCGCGGAGGAGGCAGAGGGCGGGCTGTGCCGGCTGCGGATCCTGGCGGCTGAGCGGGCCGACGCTGGCTTCTACACTTGCAAAGCGGTTAATGAGTATGGAGCCCGGCAGTGTGAGGCCCGCCTGGAGGTCAGAGGTGAGTGCCTCACGCTCTCCATAAAACCCACCCTGCCCGCCGGCCCTGGCCCCCCCATCCCCAGCCTCTTCCCTGCTCAGATGCCAACTTTCACACAACCTCAGTTAGAGGACGCCAGAACAGAAAGGGCCTTATAAAATCCTGTAATTTGTTGCTTATATTGCAGTTGAATAAACTGAGGCCCAGAGAGGGGAAGTGACTTGCTCAAGGCCACCTGGCAAGTTGTTCAGTGCTTAGTCTACTACGCAGTACTGCCTTCCCTATGCTTAGTCGCACCTGCTCCCTGATATTAGCCAGAGAGAGACCCTACTTCCTGCCACCAGCTGTCCTCTCCACACACCCTTCCAAGCTTTGGTCACCTTGCCCTTTCCAGGCCTCTCCCTCACAAACCCCCTCCCTGCCCCTTTGCCCTCCTACCCATCCCATTGCTGTGCAGAAGCTATTGTGGCTGGAGGTTGCAGTGGGGAGAGTCTGATAGCTGGACCCGTTCCGAGGGGCCCTTGGGGTGACTTGGGCTTGAAGCATTGCCAGGGACCCCAGGGCTGTGAGGGTGAGCAGGGCCATGGAATGTGGAGAGGCCTGGGCCCCCGGAGTTGGGGCATGAGGGCAGGGGGCCTTTCAGGCAATGGGGATAGCAGGCAGGCCTTAGCCAGGCTGCCCTTGGGGGGCTGGTGGTGTTCCTCCCGAGGGCTGGCTGTCAACCTTGCCTTCTACTCACCTTTCTCTGTGGGCAGCTCTTGACTGGGAACCCTTCCTTAGTTCTGCACTCAGCCATCATCCCTCCCTTCCTGGTAGAGGCGAGCTTCTGGATACCACCAGCCCCTGCTGGAGCTTAAACCCTAACAGTCACGGTCACCTTCGCGGGGCCCTCCCTATCTCAGTTACCTGCCCTATGCCTCTTGTTCTTGGAGCTGCCACTCCTTGGTCTCTGAATTCTTCAGCTCTCCCTGCTCCCATTCCCTGGCCTGTTCCTTCCCCTCCAGGGTCTGGCTCTGCCTTGCTTCTCTGTCTTAACCCATGTCTCAGTGCTTCTCTCTCTTTGGGATTCCTCCTGACATCCCCTGGGCTTTGGGTACCCCTGATGCCTTTTCCCTAGTTGCCCACAGCTTCTGCCCACCCAGGAACCCCAGAGACCTCTGCGGTCTCTGCCCGGCCTCTGGCTGGCTGCCAGTCCCCCCATCCCAAGGCTGATCTTGGAGGGAACTGAAAGTGGCAGTGTGCCCTGGCAGTTTTAGAGGCAGGTCTCCACGTAGAGGGGCCCTAGCCAGGTCTGCGTGGTGTGCGTGCCCGTGCGTGCGTGCGTGTGTGCGTGTGCTGCACTAACCTGCCGCTTGCTGACTGAGGTTTTTGTCTGTACACAGGCGAGTGAGCTCAGGGGGCCGACTGCGCTCCCCCCCGCTACCCTCCGAGCCGCGCCCCTGTCTCAGGCACCTCTCGGACCTCGCTGTGTTTCACTGCCTCCTGCCCACAGACCCTGCCGGCCCGCCGGCCTGGACCCTGTCCCAGCTTCCCATTCCCTCCCCTCTCCACCTTATGCAGCATCCTGGGATAGCCCATGGGCCCCTAGGGACCCTTCTTCCCCAAGTGGACCTGTGGCTGGGCAGTCCCCCCATGGACTGAGTGCCAGGAAGGGGCAGCCATGAGGGGTATCGAGACACCCCCCCCCCAACTTCTCCCTGCAGGGGAGCACCCAGCGAGCGCATGTGCTACCGCTGCTACAGGCCCTGTCTGTCTCTCTGTTTGTCTGTCTGTGTGTCTGTGACAGTCAGGGAAGGATGCCTCTGAGCTGGTGTGGGGTAAGGCAGAGCAGGACAGGCCAGGGCATAGCCTCTGCAGGATGGAGGGGCCTAGGAGGGCAGGAGGCTGTTGACAAGAGGCTCATGAAGTGGGGGGCAGTGCACTGACCATTCCAGAAGTGGGTTTCAAATGGCACAACACTTTCTATTTCACAAGAGACTAAAAGCCAGAGGCCTCAGGCCCTATGCTGATGAGGAGGCCTGACCAAGTCCTGCTCTGGGCAGGTTTAGGGCTCATTTGGGGCTCCCCTTTTCACTGTCAGGGCCTGGGACGCTCTGTCTGGAAATGAGGGTGTTAGCCAGGCTTGGCCAAAGAGTGAGGGCCTGCTGTAATGGGTGTGGAGGTATTTGGAAAAAGTTGTTTCTTAGCTCAAATAAAGTCCAGTTTGTACCCAGCTGGTGTGCTGTGTTTTTTTTTTTTTTTTTCCGCCGCCGTCTCTGCCCCTACGTGGCCCTCTCAGTTTCCCTGCCCTTGATTCCTTCCCGCTTCCCCTGAGTCCACCTTCCCTGGCCCAGCTTGCCATCCTGAAGGCAGGCCCTGGAGTTCCTTGCTGTCCTGGCCGGGTGGGCGGGCTTTCCCTGTCTCCAAAGGAACAAAATGCATCTCTCTCTCTGTATCTGTCTGTCTCTTTGTGTGTGCGTGTGTGTGTGTGTGTGTGTGTGTGTGTCTCCCTCACCCCGTGTGTCTCTATTCCTCGCGTGCCCCCCTGTGGCCGCTTTCCCCCCAGCACATCCTGAAAGCCGGTCCTTGGCCGTGCTGGCCCCCCTGCAGGACGTGGACGTGGGGGCCGGGGAGATGGCGCTGTTTGAGTGCCTGGTGGCAGGTCCTGCTGACGTGGAGGTAGACTGGCTCTGCCGAGGCCGCCTGCTGCAGCCCGCACTGCTCAAATGCAAGATGCATTTCGATGGCCGGAAATGCAAGCTGCTGCTCACGTCTGTGCACGAGGACGACAGTGGTGTCTACACCTGCAAGCTCAGCACGGCCAAAGGTAACTGCCCGCTCAGACCCGAGGGCTGCCATGGGCACCCCAGAGCTGGGGGGAGGGGACCGGAAGTGTAGGAGCTGGGCGCAAAGTAAGATAATGCGGTACACCTGCCTCAACACGCGGAGTAGCGCCTGGCACGGAGGGCCTTCTGTGTCAGTGTCAGCTGCTGTTCCCGTAGAGAACCAGTCTGCTGAGGTGTAGCAGAACCCACCCGGACTTGGGTTCCAATTCTGGCCCTGCCACGCACTGCCACGTGACTTCAGACAAGTTACTACATCTCTCTGAGCTTTAGACTATCTGTAAAACGAGATCACGAGACTCGCTATCTTGTAGGGGAATTGGTCAGATTAATGAAATAACATGTGTAAAGAACAAAGTACAGCACAAGGCTGGCAAAGGGTGGCACCTGATAAATGTCACCCATTATTATTATTAATGACATCTCTGACCTGGTCTCTGTCCTCATTGGAAGAGCAGAGATGACGCCTCACCAGCTTGTGGTAATGAGCCCCTTAGGTGACACTGGAAGTCTTTGTAAAGCAGGAAAGGATCCGGTTGGCATAAGGGGCTGTTCTTTCCCCCAGAAGATTCCTTGTGGGCTAGCTTCACGGGGTCTGGGGTGGGTGGGAGGAGTGGAGGCACAGCCCAGGCCCAGAGGACAGTTCCGAGGGGAGGTGAAAGGTGTGGGGGAGGATCGGGGTTTGGCTTCCAGGCCCCTCTCCTGGAGCTGAGCGGAGCTTCGTCCTGAGTGGGCAGGGGCAGTGACGAGGTGGTTGGCTTCCCCAACCACCGTGGCAGCCTGCCGCCCACCGTCGCCAACCTCCACCCTCCTGAGAAGGCCAGGTCTTTGGGTCTTGCCTACTACCTCATTCTGGCGTCTGGGGACCTTGCTGGGCTCTGCCCAGGCTCCAGCTCCTGGCCCAGCTCCCCTCTCCTGCCTGGCATATGAGGGCAGGACCTGTGGGTTGGGGTTCCTGGGACTCCGTGGCCTTCGCTGCCCCAGTGCTGACCTCCCCCCGGCCACTAGATGAGCTGACCTGCAGTGCCCGGCTGACGGTGCGGCCCTCATTGGCGCCCCTGTTCACTCGGCTGCTGGAGGACGTGGAGGTGCTGGAGGGCCGGGCGGCCCGCTTCGACTGCAAGATCAGCGGCACTCCGCCCCCTGCCGTTACCTGGACTCATTTTGGTATGGCCCTCCACCCTGCAGATGTTGGGCGCCTCCTGAGGGCCAGAGGGCCGGCTGGGGGGCCCCCACTGAGCCTGCTCTGCATGCCCGCCCCTCCCTCCCCCAGGCCACCAGGTGGAGGAGAGCGAGAACTTGCGGCTGCGGCAGGAAGGAGGTCTGCACTCTCTGCACATCGCTCACGTGGGCAGTGAGGACGAGGGGCTGTACGCAGTCAGCGCTACCAACGCCCACGGCCAGGCCCAGTGCTCGGCCCAGCTCTACGTGGAGGAGCCTCGGACGGCTGCCACCGGCCCCAGGTACCGCGGCGCGCCCGGGGCTCCCAGGGCTGCCTCTGTGTGGCCTCGGCCGGTGGTGGGAGGGGCTGCTCTGGGCATCTGGGCAGCTATGTTGTTCTTACAGCTCAAAGCTGGAGAAGATGCCCTCTATCCCCGAGGAGCCAGAGCAGGGCGAGCTGGAGCGGCTGTCTATGCCCGACTTCCTGCGGCCACTGCAGGACCTGGAGGTGGGACTGGCCAAGGAGGCCATGCTGGAGTGCCAGGTGACCGGCCTGCCCTACCCCACCATCAGCTGGTTCCACAATGGCCACCGCATCCAGAGCAGTGATGACCGGCGCATGACACAGTGTATGTGTCTAGGGAGGGACCCTGGGGAGTGTCCCCTCTGGCACCCTCTGCACACACAGTACCTTCACCTTCTCCCTGCCCTTGAGCCTTCCCTTTCTAGCCTGCCCAGGGATGGGGCGCTGCCGGGGAGGGGAGTGCGCAGGCGCTAGGAGGTCTTGGCCTCCTTCCTTGAGTTGCACGGCGCCACCTGCTGGATCACCGCTCTGAGCCTGGGGTGGCCCCCTTAACACTTGCTCGACAGGCCCTACAACTTGCTGCTGACCAGCTGCAGGACTGTGGGCAAGGTTACGGAACCTCTCTGTGCCTCAGTTTCCTTATCTATAAAAGCTTGTTATGAGCTTTAAATAAGTTAATACATATAAAGCACTCAGAGCGGGGCCTGGCAAATAGCCAGTGGTCAGTAAATGTTAAAAATATTATCATTGCTATTGTTTTTGTCGTTGCCATTATTATCCTTGTTCATAAAGCAGTGTTGCTCACACCTTCCTGGAGAAATTTCAGTGAAAAGGCCAGTGTGGGCAGCGTCTGGCTCCGAAAGGATGCTTGGCCACGGTTGTTAACAATACCAAATAAAGAAAAGGAGCCAGGGGAGAAATACAGAGGAACGTATCTGGGACCGTGTCCTTTCCACCTCAGATATTTCTCTCGGCGGTATCTCATTTCCATCCTGGAAGGGATCTGAGTCTCATGGGAAAAGATTTATCTAACCCCATCAGACAGCCCATGCTGCGACCGTGATGGGTGCCTCTTACCGCTGTGACATGACAGAACTTATCTTTCTTGAGCACTCTGTGAGTCCCAGACCCTGAGTGCTGAAGGCCTGACATCATCAAGGGCCTATAAGGCAGGTACTATTATCCCGGTCTGCAGGCAGGGAAACTGAGGCTTACAGAAGGACAGGGACTTGCCCAAAGGCAGAAAAACACCATCTGACCCTGGCACCCACCTCCTAACCAGGATGCCCCCTGTCACCTGTGCCCCACTCCCCTACCCCACTGTCCAGTGCTATCACTGTGGCTGTGACTCTTCTCCTCACAGCCCCCTCCTCGGGCTGTCTGTTCAGCCCACAGGCTTCCTGTCTCTCATTCTGCTTGAGGCCCCCGGTGGGTGTCTCTTGGGATCTGAGCTGGCATCTCAGCCTCTGTCTGTATCTGGGGTCAGCGGCAGCCCTTGGTCTCTCTTCCTTTATAAATAGTGTCAGCAGAGATAAATGAATGGGTGAGTGTTTCACGTGGCGATAACCACTAAGAGAGGGGAGGGGTGTTTGGGGATGGCCTTGACGTGAAGGAGGACAGTGCAGGCCTCTTCCCCTTCACACCCCCGCCTGAGATGGCCTCCCTATCATCATTCAGGGATCACAGTGTAGAAAAGGAGGATCAGAATCAGAGGGAAGCAACTTCAAGCCATGGTTCCATCACTCATTAGCTGGGTCACCTTGGACAAGTCCATTAATGTCTCTGATCTCATTGGTAAAATGAGGATCATCTTGCAGGGTTGTTGAAAGGATTATGGAAGAAAGTACATGTCAAGTAGCTGGCATAGACTGGGCACAGAACAGACAACTCTTATTATAATTTATAATCTAACATCTTTGGCACTTACTATGTGTAAGGCGTCGGGTACTGGGCCTGACAGGACAAGTTAGCCCTGTCTTTAAGGAGCCACGACACATGTAAGTAAAGGGGAAGAATTACCCACAGCAGTGCGGGCCTGGTGCCGGGCACCCCGGGGAGGGAGTCAGGGGTGGGGGTACAGAGAAGGCTTCCCAGGCTGGCATTCACTTGATCTGTGTCTTGAAGGAGAAGGCGTTAAGTAAGGGAAGAGTATTCCAGAAGGGAGGAATTTCGTGAGCAAAAACCTGGAGATGGAACTCCTGGGGCTTGTTCAGGGACCTGATGGCTTGTCAGGGTTGGAGGAAGAGAGGGAGACGTGGCCGGGTGGGTGTTTGGGCTGAGGGCTTTGGATGCTAGTAGGTACGTCGAGTGCGGTAGGTGCCGTCAAGGTTTCCAGGTCGGGAGGTAGCATGCAATGCCATTGGCAGAGTGTGGACTGTGCCAGTGGAGGGCTTTTTTTGGGTGCCGTGCTGCAGACGGGACCAGCAGTGGCCATGCGGGATGAAGAGGGGACTGAGGGAGGGGCCTTAGGAATGAAACCTGTCAGCACTTTGATGCCCAGGTGTGACCGCCAGAGGTGCAGAAATGAGGGGTAGTTAGCGGGGTAGGAACTCACAGAGGGTGAATCAGTGTGGGAGAAAGATGAGAAGTCACTGGAGGGACAGCCAAGAGGGGCTAGGGCTGCAGGTGTAGGCTTGGCAGCCTGGACTTCGGGTTTGCTGCAGGGTGGACGTGCTTCTTGCCGTCCGCCCCCCTCTTGCCCCCTCGCTGCTCCCTCAGCGGGTGAGGGTAAAGGGCCAGGCCTGTGGTGGCATGGGTCCAGCCCTCCAAACCTCCTCACTCAGGCTCGGTGTCATTGTCTCCCTGCCCACCCCCCAGACAGGGATGTCCACCGCTTGGTGTTCCCTGCTGTGGGACCTCAACATGCCGGCGTCTACAAGAGTGTCATCGCCAACAAGCTGGGCAAAGCTGCGTGCTATGCCCACCTCTATGTCACAGGTAAGGCAGGCACTTTCTCGGTCAGCTGGCTTCTGCCTACACAGAGGCCTAGGTGAGGGAGAGGCCTCCCTTCCCCTTATGCCCTTTGGAGCCACTTGGCCTTGCCCTTGGCCCTGTGGCTGTGCCTCTGGTCTCCATCCCACTGTCCTGAGGCTTGGTGATCCTGCGGAGCCATTGGGCCCTAAAAGACCCAGCAGACCTCTGACCTCTGGCTTTCAGATGTGGTTCCAGGCCCCCCAGATGGCGCCCCGCAGGTGGTGGCTGTGACTGGGAAGATGATCACACTCACATGGAACCCCCCCAGGAGTCTGGACATGGCTATTGGTGGGTCAGGCTGCACAGGGCTGTGGGGTGGGGATGGAATGTGGGCAGGGACACCCAGGCAGGGGCACCCAGGGAGCCAGGATGGGGAGGCAGGACCCAGAGAGGTGTACCAGTGGAGGGTAGGACAGAGCAGGGGACTCGGAACATGGCCAGGAGCTGCTATGCCTGTCTCCTCTCCAAGGTGGATAAAGCCCTGGGTCCACATCAGGGGAGGCCACAAAGGGGCCTCCACATTCCCTTTCTCAGAGGGACTGGGTGTTTGGGTCATGATCCTGGGAATACCTTCCCCTTCCCTGTGCATATGACTTCTCCCTGCTCTGTACCTCAGTTTCTCCATCTCAGGTTGTAGCAAGAAATTGGGATATGAGTTAAATTCCCTCCATGCCTACAACTGGACCCCATGCCTGGCACCTGGTTGGCCCTGAGCATGGCTGGCCAGGTTGGAAAGAGCAGATGGGAGGTAGGCAGAAGCAACAGGAGAAACTGAGGCAGGTCCTTAGAGCAGACTAATGATGAGTGTCTGGGTCCTGAGCCAGCTGAATGGGGGGGTCAGGGGGTGTCCCAGCAATGCCCACCTCTAGCAGCTACTTCCCCACTAGACCCAGACGCCCTGACCTACACCGTGCAGCACCAGGTTCTGGGCTCAGACCAGTGGACAGTGCTGGCCACGGGCCTGCGGGAGCCCGGGTGGGCAGCCATGGGGCTGCGTAAGGGGGTCCAGCACATCTTCCGGGTCCTCAGCACCACCATCAAGAGCAGCAGCAAGCCCTCACCCCCCTCTGAGCCTGTGCAGCTGCTGGAGCACGGTGAGCCTGGGTTCTTCTATGGGGGTGGGGGTGGTTGGGGCTGCTGGGCCAGGGAACTGGGTCTTCGTGGTGGAGGCTCAAGGGCTGATCTAGACATTCTAGCTATGGGGGGAATAGCACGGCTGGGGGCAACCTTGACCAGTCCGAGCACGTTTTCCTCCTGAAAGCTGCATGCACAGTGGGCAAGGCTGAGGCTCTGGAGTCAGACAAGCTCGGGGCAAAGTCCCCGCTCTGCTACTTCCTGGCTATGTGCCCTAGACAGATAGCTGAACCTCTCTGAACCTCAGCTTCCTCATCTGTAAACACGGAGCTCCCATGGTGGTTGGCGGGTGGTTAAGAGCATACAGGACACTAACGACCTGGTATTAAGCCCAGAACCAGCTCGTGCTCTTCTCCATCCAGGCCCACCACTCGAGGAGGCGCCCGCTGTGTTGGACAAGCCGGACATCGTGTATGTGGTGGAGGGACAGCCCACCAGTGTCACGGTCACCTTCAACCACGTGGAGGCCCAGGTCGTCTGGAGAAGGTGGGGCCCTGCCTTGCATGCCTCATTCCCCACCTGTGGCCGTCCAGCTCTGGCCATCCTGGCCTGACCCCCACCCTGTGCCTGGATGCTGGGTGACCTCCCTGTCGTGTCTCTTAGCTGCCGAGGGGCTCTCCTAGAGGCACGGGCAGGTGTGTACGAGCTGAGCCAGCCAGATGATGACCAGTACTGTCTTCGCATCTGCCGGGTGAGCCGCAGAGACGTGGGACCCCTCACCTGCACTGCCCGCAACCGCCACGGCACACAGGCCTGCTCAGTCACCCTGGAGCTGGCAGGTGGGTGGCAGGACGCTTCCTTCCCTCTCCTCCCTGTCAGGCCCATGGTCCTTGCCTTATCCCCCCGGGTGCATACACCCTCCTGTCAGGCCTGGCCATCTAATGGCTGTAATAATACGAATGCTAGCAGAAATAACAGTGATAGTGCGAATAAGATATTTATTGAGCACCTAGTATGTGCCAGGCTCAGTGCCAGATACCTTCCGTGTATCACCTCATGGAATATTTACGTTAGCCCTGTGATATGGGACTGGTTATTATCCTCATTTGACAGATGGGAAAACTGAGGCTTGGAGAGTATGCTAAGTAACAGGCCCAAGGTCACACAACTTGATAAGGACAGGAGCTGGGATTCAAGCCTGGATGCCCAACGCCAGGGCCAACTCCTGGCTCCTGTGTTAAACACAACAGGAAATAGCACCTCAAATGTAACAAGTGTAAGGGGACCAAGTTTAATTTCAAAAAGAAAAAAGCCCAAGCGAGCATATTTGATTAGCAGACTCTCAGCTCTGGGGACCCTGGCTGCCCTTTTGCACTGGTCTATTTGACAGACCCTGCCAGCCTTTGCAGTGAGGACCCTTTTTATAATTTCTCCTTTAAAGATGTAGGCTCTCAACCGGTGGCACGCGTTAAGTAGTAATTGTCTTGTTTTCCGGTTTGTTAATTAACTCTAGGCATATGTACCCGCCACTCAGAACTTCAGATCAGCATGAGCTAAACAGTGTTACCTGCTGAGTAGATACAATTCCAACCAAAGGCAAAGAAAGTGACATTTTAGTTAGCACAGGCAATCATATCTGGATAAATGTACATTTGCTGGTGCTTTTAAAAAATTGTTCAAGTTCACTTGAAACCTTCCAGTCCTTTGACCTTCACGGAGTAACCCCCCCACCACCTCTGGACGAGAAACCAGATTCCCCGAGGGGTGGGAAGGGATCTTTAGCGTGGAAGAGAAGTGGCCGTAGGGTGTGTGAGGAAGAGGTGAGGGAGACCTGCTGGCGCTGATATGGATGGGGGGTGGGCACCGATCATCTGGGTCCCTGTCTCCCTTTTGTGTGTTTCCTCCCTTGCCCAGCTTCTCCACCCGTCCCCCACCCCCCGACACTTCCTACTCAGCTGCCACTTTGCTCCTCGTTTTTCTTCCCAGATAGAGGAAGAGCCTTAGGGTTTGGGAAGCCCTGGCCACTGAGAGCCCTGCAGCCCAGCCAGGCTGGGACAGTGACTGAGAGAGAGAGAGAGACACTGTGTTCCAGTTAGCCGGGACTAGAACAGGCCTGGGGCTTGGATCTTCATGCCCCTCCCACTGTGCCCACCACCCCCCAGCCCCCAGGCAGGGCAAGTGGAATTGCCTCCTTCCTCCATATCTGCCCCACGGTAGGGTCTTCTTCACTCCCAGGGAGCCCCCCTTTGATCTCTACAAAGTCAGACTGGGTGCCTGTGATGGGTGGTGGTCCCTGCCCTGTGCCCCTGTTCTTCCCTCAGGGTCTGCTCACTCCCACTCCTCTTAAAGCTGAGACCCTCAAACATGCTCAGGAGGTGGGGCACTGGGAAGTCACAGGTTCCTCTGTGAAGCACGCTAGAATAGGTATTTAATTCCATTCCGAGAATTAGAAGCCACTCTGCCAGGAAATAACATGACCGCATGATATGCGTAGAGAATGAAATCACTGTCACATGTGGGAGAGCAAAGCTGAGGATTGGTATCTGTTTGTTCATCTTGTCATCTCCCAGATGGCAAAAGGCGCCTTTAAACATTTAAACAAGATTCAGAGAGAAAACGTCAAGATACAGGCAATGCCATCCGCGAATTTAATTCAGGGTCACAGCCTGAGCTGCCTTCCGGGGCCCAGGACAGTAAAGCCCGAGGTAGGGCTGTGCAGAAGGGCGGTCACCCACAGGGGGCAGCATCGAGCCACTCTGCACCAGCCCATTAATGCAGTGAGGGAAGAGGCTCACTCAGCATGGCCAATCCTGATTTTTTCAAGAGAGGCAGGAAATCCAGATTTCTTTTGTGTGTGAAAATCTCCTAGTTTCAGAGCTGGCAAATGAACACTGAGGGTCCAGCAAAGCAAGGCTGCACCCTCTGGCTTAGGTTTTCTGGGATTTGGAGAACATCACATATGGATTTACAGGCAAGGAACTCTGGTGTTCCCAGGGGCCGAGTTTGAGACCCCGGTGGGTGGGGTGCTGGGGTGTAGGGGCTTCTGGTGTTCTGGCTGAGCCTATCGCTGAGGGAGGGCTTGGAGAGGGACTGAAAAGGCACGCCCTCATGACCTCAGTGTTGTCACCTTCCCTTCCTCACCCCACCCCTGTGTATTTCAGAGGCCCCTCGATTTGAGTCCATCATGGAGGACGTGGAGGTCGGGGCTGGGGAAACCGCACGCTTTGCTGTAGTGGTGGAGGGGAAACCACTGCCAGACATCATGTGGTACAAGGTCAGAGGGTGACAAAGGCCTCAGGGAGTCCTAGCATGGGGCTGGCTGGGAGCCTGAGGGTAAGGGAGGAGGGATTTCTGGACAGGAGGGGTCTTGGCAACCTTAGGAGGAGGGGAGCCTGGACAGAGAAGAACAAAGGTGCTGCCAGAGGTGTGGCTAGGAGAAGAAAACGGGACCCAGGGTGCCGTGTGACACTCGTGGGTGTTTCAGGAACCAGGGGACTAACTGGGTGGTGCAGGGCTATTACTGGGAAATAAAGTGGAGCCAGTTTCGGGTGCTGAAGGGAGCAAGGCCCCTGGGGCAGCGATAATATCGAGCCGTGGGGTAGGAGTGTTCCTGGCCCTTGAGGTAGGGCTGAGACTGGGTCTCAGTCATGGAGATAAAGGTGGGTCCCAGGTAGAGGTCAAGCCAGGCCTGGGCTGGAGGTGACGGCCAACTCTGCAGGACGAGGTGCTGCTGACCGAGAGTAGCCATGTGAGCTTCGTGTATGAAGAGAGCGAGTGCTCCCTGGTGGTGCTCAGCACAGGGACCCAGGATGGAGGCGTCTATACCTGCACTGCACGGAACCTGGCTGGCGAAGTCTCCTGCAAAGCAGAGTTGGCTGTGCGTTCAGGTGGGCTGGAGTGCGAAGGGAGAAAGGCAGAATGCTTATTCTCGGGAATGCCATGTGAGCCCCCAGCCAGGAACCACTCACCAGGCCCTTCCCTCTTAAACCACCACTGTCTTCCAGCCCCGGCACCCCACGTCGGGCCCCCAACATTCCTGGTCCTCTTTTGTCTCCTTCATCTGCCTTGCCTGTCCCGGTCTCTGCTCTCGTTACTCTCTTGCCTTCCCCCACCTAACACCGGGCATCTCTTCCCCAGCCCAGACAGCCATGGAAGTAGAGGGGGCCGGGGAGGCCGAGGAACAGCGAGGAAGGAGACTCAGCGACTTCTATGACATCCATCAAGAGATCGGCAGGTGTGGGGCCGGGAGAGAGTGCCGAGCCTGGGAGCCAAGGGCGCCTGGGTCTGAGGCTAGGAGGCCTTGGAGAGCCAGGGCTACCTCGATGATGGAGCCCCTCACCTCCCTGTGTCGTCACCCAGGGGTGCCTTCTCCTACCTGCGGCGCGTGGTGGAGCGAAGCTCTGGCCTGGAGTTTGCAGCCAAGTTCATCCCCAGCCAGGCCAAGCCAAAGGCATCAGCATGGCGGGAAGCCCGGCTGCTGGCCCGGCTTCAGCACGACTGCGTCCTCTACTTCCATGAGGCCTTTGAGAGGCGTCGGGGACTGGTCATTGTCACCGAGCTGTATCCTGGGATAGGTTGGGCGGGTAGGGGACACGTGGCCAATTAGCAACATGTTTTATACTTCACAAAGTGGTCCCATTGACCTTTAGGAGGTACTGACCACCTATTAGGAAATGTTCCCATCGATGATTGGGAGTTCTGAAGACATCTTGTCAGAACTTTACAGAGTAGAGTCTGGAGACTTCTGCAAAAAACAACACTTTTTAGCTCCCCCCCCACCCCTGTCTTTTAAATTTTTTTTTTTTAATGTTTATTCTTTAGAGAGAGAGAGAGAGAGACAGAGACAGAGGATGAGCGGGGGAGGGGCAGAGAGAGAGAGAGGGGCACAGAATCTGAAGTAGGCTCCAGGCTCTGAGCTATCAGCACACAGCCTGATGCGGGGCTTGAACTCTTGAACTGCGAGATCATGACCTGTGCTGAAGTCAGACTCTCAACCATCCAAGCCACCCAGGCACCCCTTTTAGCTTAAACTTACATAGCATTTAGTGGGTGCCTGGCAGTGCTGCTAAGTTTTGCCAATATTAACCTATTTAATCCTCGTATGTACCTATGTCATGGAATTTTTTTTATCCCCATTTTACAGATGATAATACTGAAGTATAGAGAGATTAAGTAACTCATCCAAGGTCACATGGCTAACAAAAGGCGTGTACACGAAATACAGTACAATATATTCAAACTTTCGAAGTGACCCCATTTCAGATGAGCATCAGGACTGGTTTTATTTGAAAGGTTGTTTTCATGAAGAATAGATTTTGCCCTTCCATGAGAGCTCTGTTTAAACAGAGGCACACTGTGATAAGGTGGTCAGCTTGTCTCTCCCACTAGCAGGATGACCATATCCTTCACACCAGCCTTCCAGTCTGCACTATAAGAGCCCAAACCTCAGAAAAATGACCATTTGTTAAATGTCACGGGTCATTCTCAAAAAGAGGCAAGAAGTTCCATCCGTGGTCCACAAAATTCTGCTCTAACTTGGCCTTTTTAATTTTTTTTTTTAACGTTTATTTATTTTTGAGACAGAGAGAGACACAGCATGAACAGGGGAGGGACAGAAAGAGAGGGAGACACAGAATCGGAAGCAAGCTCCAGGCTCCGAGCCATCAGCCCAGAGCCCGACGCGGGGCTCGAACTCGCGGACCGCAAGATCATGACCTGAGCTGAAGTCGGACGCTAAACCGACTGAGCCACCCAGGCGCCCCTCTAACTTGGCCTTTTTAAATAGCTAACAGAGGGGTATGAGTGAAGATGTCATCCCCATTCTCCACCTGAGGGAACCTAGGCTCAGAGAGGTTGGGTGACTTGCCTGAGACCCCACAGCAAATGAGAGTTCAAGCAGGGTGGTCCCATGTATGCACCCAGATGATAGGGAAAGGGTGGAAACACAGAACTGGTATTACATATGCTTTAAGGGGAAAGAGAACTCTGTGCAGAGCCAGGATCTGACTTGAGCTCTAGGGGTAGAGGGCACTGCCCGGGGAGGGCCCAGGAGTTGGCCCTGCTGTCACTGTTCTCCTTGATCTGGGACATAGATGCACAGAGGAGCTGCTGGAGCGAATGGCCAGGAAACCCACCGTGTGTGAGTCTGAGGTGAGGGCAGTGGGTGGTAGGGGTCAGGTTGGGCACCCGTGGTTACCCACCTGAGCTCTGAGAATTGAGGGGTGGGTCCTGGGCATGCCGTCCATGCCCATGAATAGGCCAGGGGTGGTGGTGGAGAGGACTGTTAGGCAGGCAGGACCAGACTTCCCACGCTGGGACTTGCACAGTCCTCTGTAAATCTCAGTAGGCCCACTGGCCCCTACCTGTGTTGTTTCCCAGTCTTCCCCCCATAAACATTCCTCAGATATTTCCCTCGGGAGGCGCCCCACCTCGACTCCATTTAGTCTCACTGCTGTCCCGCCATGGAGGGCTGTACAAATTATACACTGCACAGTTCTACTTATTATAATGTAAATGGCTCCCTCCTATATTTGTGCTGTGCCCAACCTATACAGTTGTACTTGGAGACCCCAGATCTCAGGAACCCCAAACCTATGTTTCAGCTACCTCCACCAGCCGGCCATCTGAAGGCCACTTCTCAGGCATGGCCTGATCTCTTGCCACAGCTCTGGTGGTGAGCAAACCTAATACCCCACCCTTGCCCCCGCGGACTTTGGGCCTCCTGTTTCCACAGATCCGGGCCTACATGCAACAAGTGCTCGAGGGAATATGCTACCTGCACCAGAACCATGTGCTGCACTTGGATGTCAAGGTGAGGTGCAGGCAGGGGTGGGGAGCAGGCAGCCCCCGTGGGAGGCAGGCAGTGGGGCATCCCCCCCTCTTCACTCAGCTCCCATGCCTTCCCTTGTGTTCTGCAGCCTGAGAACCTGATGGTGTGGGATGGCGCAGAGGGTGAGGAGCAGGTGAGGATCTGTGACTTTGGGAATGCCCAGGAGCTGACTCCGGGAGAGCCCCAGTACTGCCAATACGGCACACCTGAGTTCGTGGCACCTGAGATTGTCAATCAGACCCCCGTGTCTGGAGTCACTGACATCTGGTAATGCTGGCATACTGGGCCGCGGGTGGGCCAGGGCCTCTTCCCTCAGTGCCGTGCTGGGGCCTTGCTCGCTGGCAGAGAGGAGCCTCACTAAGCCCAGATTCCTCCTCTGACAGTAGGTCTATTGACCATGTTTCTACCTGCCCCTCATCAGTCAGAGTTGACCCAGTCACTCAAGGCCTTAGCCCTCCCTGTCCGTCCTTGGCTCCTGATCTCCCCTAGGTGCGGCGACTTCCCCCTTTGTGGCCATCTTGCCTCCCCGCAGTGAGGGAGGCCAGCTCTTTGGCTCCCAGACTCCTCTGTGCTTCCTGGGCTGGCCCTGCCGTGACCCTTGACTCCTCCAGGGACCTTGAGACCTCTGGGTTGAGAGGCCTCCTGGAAGGAGGCATCCCTGTGCCCATTTGTCCCAGTGAGGACACTCCTCACTAGATTAGCGGTTGCAGAAAACCGCTCACTGCTAGTGGGAGGCGGGCTGTCCACTTACCCCTCGATTACTCTCTTTTCCCCACAGGCCTGTGGGCGTTGTTGCCTTCCTCTGGTAAGGACCCCTCTACACTACGGACCCCAGTTTCCAATGGTCTCCTAGCAGGCCCACCCCTAACATTTGCAGAGCCTGGGGCAGGAGAGCAGTTTAGGGCCTGCAGCCCACCCCTTCTCTTTCTCACCCCTGCACTGTCAGGGGCCTCACGTGCATGAACGTGGATGCCTCGGGCTGCGAGTCTAAGCTCTGTCTGCCACCACGCTCCTCCGTGAGGGGCGGTCATGCTAGCAGCATGCTTGGGAGGCTGGACAGAGAGAGGCCCGTGCAGGCTCAGTGCCATCTAGGCAGGGTATTATAAGGCCCTGAGTGTTCAGAACAGGCAGTAGAAGAAAGAGGCTCAGGCTCAGGGCGCATATCCCCTGGGCACAGACTCTTCACCTCAGGAACAGGCCGTGGCTGGAGGAGGGACAAAACAGGTCCTCTAAAGTATGGGTGCAGGGCCCACCTGGGTGCTCAGGTCTCAAAGCAGTACTGCCTCCTCACCTATTTGGCAGTGGGGGGTGGCGGCAGGACAGGCAAGAGTCTGAAAGACTGCCCTCTGTTCGGATTCACCCTGCCTCTGCCTTCCCCAGAGCCCCAGGGCCTCCACCTGTCCCCAGCCCCATGTCCCCACTGGCATCCCTCATAGTCTCTGCCTCAGCCCAGGGCCCCACCCACCTCTCATGCTGGCCCTCTCTGCCTCTGCAGTCTGACAGGAATCTCCCCATTTGTTGGGGAAAACGATCGGACGACATTGATGAACATTCGAAACTACAACGTGGCCTTCGAGGAGACCACATTTCTGAGCCTGAGCAGGGAGGCCCGGGGCTTCCTCATCAAAGTGCTGGTGCAGGACCGGCTGTGAGTACAGGGTCCTGAGGAGCCCCCCACCCCTCAGAGTCCCCTCATGCCTGTCCCCCACTCCTGACCCAGCCTCTGCCCTTAGATGTTCAGTCTCTCAACTCCTTACAGGCCCTGTTTGCCCATGTGTTGACTGGCTCTCTGAATGAGTGATGGAGCCCTTCTTAACCTTCATTCCTTTACAGGAGGCCTACCGCAGAGGAGACCCTAGAACATCCTTGGTTCAAAGTGAGTCTCTTGCAAAGTTGTGGTAGAAGAGGTGGGGGGAGAGAACATTATTAACAGCTCCATTTACTGAGTACCTACTGTGTGCAGTATAGTCTGCGAGAGGCAATTTATAACCATATGGTCTGTTAGCCTCACAATAGCTCTGCATGGAAAGACATTATTACTCCTGTTTTGCTAATAAGCAAAGTCATCAGGGTTTTCCCTGGCTCTCAAGACCAGCCCTGGTCCTCCTCACTCCTGTGTGTCTGCCTCTGTCCCGCCCTGCGGTTGGTGGGTGGCCCGGCTAGACCGGTCTCTTGGTTTTGAGCTCTGTGTGGCCAGAACTCTCACTCATTGATCTTCAAACCCCAGCACCACAGGGCAGAGGGGTGGAGTTCAGCATATGACCCAGAAAGAGTGACTGAATAAACCATCCATTGAGTGTTATGCTGGGTCAACTGAAGGTTGAGGTCATTCTGGTATCCGTCCTTGGATTATGAGCCTTGTCTCTCAGATCATAAATGAGCTCTTTTCAGACACCTGGGTGGGAGACTGAGGGAAATATCTGTCTCCGCCTGGCCCACCAAAGCTCCAGATGTCTGGGACGCCGGCTCTGCGTGAGACAGGTGGTGAGCTGGGGAGTGGAGCCCAGGCCAGGGGCCCAAGTGCAGGCTCCTGAGGGCAGCCAATGTGCCAAGACGGTGTAAGAGCCCTGGCGTAAGCCCCAAACCCACACGAAGAGCCACTGACTTTCTGCCCTTCCACTTAGGTTCAGGGATTTTGTCATACGTAGGCACCTTGGCTGTGGGAGCCGTGACAGATCTAAGGGGAAGGGACCCCTAGGAACCCAGACTCAATGCTGCCCAGTCCACTGTCCCCTGCTGTGGACTTTGCCTCTCTGTTGCCAAACCTTGAGGGTCTAGGTTGACAGAGGACTTTTCCTCAGGCCCTCTTTCCTGGGTTTGCAGACACAGGCCAAGGGCGCAGAGGTGAGCACGGATCACTTAAAGCTGTTCCTCTCCAGGCGGAGGTGGCAGGTGAGTTTGCCTGGGCCCTGCCTCTGTGCCTTCCACCTTTTCGCTCCGCAGTTTTTCTCCTGAACCCTGCCTTGTTTCTATCACGTGCCCTCGCTCCCCACTCGTCTGTCTTCATCTACTTTTTATTCTCTCAACCCCCAGTTTCACTCCCGTTCCCCAACCCTCCGCCTGCCTGGGGTCTTCTCCCCTGGGGCTGAGGTGGGCTTGAGTGGGTCAGTCTGGCCCCGGGGGCCCCTCTCAGGTCTGACTCTAGTACCTTGTCTCCAGCGCTCCCAGATCAGCTACAAGTGCCACCTGGTGCTGCGCCCCATCCCTGAGCTGCTGCGGGCACCCCCAGAGCGGGTGTGGGTAGCCATACCCAGAAGACCGCCCCCCAGTGGGGGGCTCTCGTCTTCCTCTGACTCTGAGGAGGAAGAGCTGGAGGAGCTGCCCTCAGTGCCCCGGCCACTGCAGCCTGAGTTCTCGGGTTCCCGGGTGTCCCTCACCGACATTCCCACTGAGGATGAGGCCCTGGGCGCCCCAGAGGCTGGCACGGCCACCCCCATGGACTGGCAGGAGGAGGGAAGGGCCCCCTCTCAGGACCAGGAGGCCCCCAGCCCTCAGGCCCTCCCCTCCCCAGGCCAGGAGCCCCAAGCTGGGTCCAGCCCCCAGAGGAAAGAGCTCCGGAGGGGCACCTCTGCCGAGAGTGCCCTGCCCCGGGCCGGGCCGAGGGAGCCGGGCCGGGGCCTGCACAAGGCAGCCTCTGTGGAGCTGCCACAGCGCCGAAGCCCCAGCCCGGGCGCCACCCGCCTGACCCGGGGAGGCCTGGGTGAGGGTGAGTATGCCCAGAGGCTGCAGGCCCTGCGCCAGCGGCTGTTGCGGGGAGGCCCTGAGGATGGCAAGGTCAGTGGCCTCAGGGGCCCCCTGCTAGAGAGCCTGGGGGACCGTGCCCGGGATCCCCGGCTGGCACGGGCTGCCTCCAGCGAGGCAGCCCCTCGACACCAGCCCCCACCTGAGACCCGGGGCCTGCAGAAGAGTAGCAGCTTCTCACAGGGAGAGGCGGAGCCCCGGGGCAGGCACCGCCGTGCTGGGGCGCCCCTCGAGATCCCCGTGGCCAGGCTTGGGGCCCGCAGGCTACAGGAGTCTCCCTCCTTGTCTGCCCTCAGTGAGGCCCAACCACCCAGCCCTGTGAGGCCCAGCGCCCCCAAATCCAGTGTCCCCAAGTCTTTGAAACCTCCTACCACCACACCCAGTGATGCCCCGCAGCCCTTGGCACCCCAGCCTGCCCAAGAGAAGGCCCCAGAGTCCACGCCGGAGCCGGTCCCAGCCCCCAAGCCCACACAGCCCTCTGTGACTCCGCAAACCCCAGTGGCCCCCCTCACACCTTATGCCCAGATCATGCAGTCGCTCCAGCTGTCAGGTCACACGACGGGCCCCCTGCAGAGCCCTGGGGCATCTCCATCAGAGCCCAGACCCCACCCTGCTGTGTTTGCCCGGGTGGCCTCCCCACCTCCGGGAGCCTCCGAGAAGCGCGTGCCTTCAGCCGGGGCGCCCCCAGTGCTAGCCGAGAAAGCCCGGGTGCCCACAGTGCCCCGCAGGCCAGGTAGCAGTCTCAGTAGCAGCATCGAGAACCTAGAGTCAGAGGCTGTATTCGAGGCCAAGTTCAAGCGCAGCCGTGAGTCGCCCCTGTCGCGGGGGCTGCGATTGCTGAGCCGCTCGCGCTCAGAGGAACGCGGCCCCTTTCGCGGGGCCCAGGAGGAGGACGGCATGTACCGGCCCAGCCCGGCAGGAACGCCACTGGAGCTGGTGCGACGGCCGGAGCGTTCCCGCTCCGTGCAAGACCTCAGGGCGGTCGGGGAGCCGGGCCTCGTCCGCCGCCTCTCGCTGTCGCTGTCCCAGCGTCTGCGGCGGACCCCGCCCGCGCAGCGCCACCCAGCCTGGGAGGCCCGCGGTGGGGACGGGGAGAGCTCGGAGGGCGGCAGCTCGGCGCGGGGCTCCCCGGTGCTGGCCGTGCGCAGGAGGCTCAGCTCCACGCTCGAGCGGCTGTCCAGCCGGTTGCAGCGCAGCGGCAGCAGCGAGGACTCAGGGGGCGCATCGGGTCGCAGCACGCCGCTGTTTGGGCGGCTGCGCAGGGCCACGTCGGAGGGCGAGAGTCTGCGGCGCTTCGGCCTCGCACACAACCAGCTGGCGGCCCAGGCCGGCGCCAGCACGCCTTCCGCAGAGTCCCTGGGCTCCGAGGCCAGCGCTACGTCCGGCTCCTCGGGTGAGGGACAGGGGCAGAGTGGCCGGTAAATGTGTGAACACGTGCGGGTGGGGGGTGGGGTGGAGCTGTGATGACAGGTGCAGAGCCCGGAAGAGGGTGGGAGGGCTGGAGGGAGGCTCTGGGAGGAGGAGCTGGAGGTCCTGGAGAGGGGGCTGAGGCTGGTTTGGGAGCAGGCTGCGGTGGGGGCTAGAAGTTCTCTACTTCCCTGGGCTGAGGGCCTCAGGGAGGTGGGAGCTTTCTGGCACTGGTTGGGCCAGGGCTTACGGTGGCCTGGGTCTTCACAGCTCCTGGGGAAAGCCGGAGGCGGCTTCGCTGGGGCTTCTCTCGGCTGCGAAAGGACAAGGGGTTATCACAGCCAAACCTCTCTGCCAGTGCCCAGGAGGATTTGGGTCACCAGTATGTGCGCAGTGAGTCAGGTAATAGAGGCCTGCTGGGTGAGTAGCCCCCTCCCTGCCTCAGGAGCGGTCATAGCTGGGTGGAGCCCACCTTGAGGACGCTGGGCAGTAGTGGAAGGGACCCAGAGTCGGGAGAACAACAATAATAATAGCATTAACTGATCCTGTTGACTAGTAATGCTGAATGTCCTAGTAAGTGCTTTACAAGCGCTGCCTCATCTAACCTTCCCACGTTGTTTAGGAACTGTTCTTATCATCATCCCTATTTTATGGGTGAGGAAACAGGTTTAGCCATGCTAGCCGAGAGTTGGACTGCACGGTCCTCTGTAGCCAGAACCCAGAGGTGGCTTTGGGACACCGTACTTATGCCTCTCTTTGGCTAGCCTCCCCCTCCAAATGTGTGTATGTACAAAGACATTCTTTTTCTCCCAGCCCAGCGGCCCACAATCTGGACTGTGCCCCCAATTCTCTACTCCTCCAGAGCCCTGAACACCCTCGCTGCCCCTTCCTGTCCTCCCTGCCCCCACAGAAGGCACTCGTGTGGGGACAAGCAGTCTTCAGGGCTCTTTGCTGAGGGGTGGGGGACTTGGCATATGCCCTGGTCTGTTTCTCTGCCCAAGTATCCTGGGGCTGCAGGGAGAGAGGTATTTTCCACCTGGGGTCACCCCAGTTCCCCACCAGAAAAGGGCTCGTTCCTCAAGGACCCCAGACAAAGGCTTTTGGGGGGAGGGCAGCTTTTCCAGACCAGCACGCAGAAAAGAGCAGGCCCACCAAACCCTGCTGTATGTGGGATCTGTATCAGTCACCGCTCCGATCTTCCCCAGTTTCCTGATAAAACTCCTCAGCACCGTTCCAGCCGTGCCTCCGCTGGGCGCAGGGTGACTGTGTCCATCTTCGGCCAGGGGAGCTGGGGTGTCTTTCTTAAGGCAGCAGGGCCTGTAGTGAGCAAAGGGGAGGGAAGGAGGCCAGCCGGTGGGGGCAGGGGTGGAAGAGGCAGGGAGAGAGACATAAGCCAGCACTGAGGCCCACGGACAGCTGATTCCTTCCCACTGGGGCTTCTCTCCCAGCTGCATTTTGCTTGTGCAGCTGATTTTCTGCCGAGGCAGTGTCCCCTTACCTCATCCTCTGCCCCCTCCCTGCAGGAAGAAGGCTATCCCCCGTCCACTTTACCAACTAGGGCTGGCCTCTGCGGGAATGGAGGTGGGGCTGGCAGGGCTGAGCTGGGGTCACCTTTCACGTCTCCTCCTGGCCCCCCTCCCTCTCCCCTCTCCCCAGTACCCTCACTTGGCCTGGAGGTGGCCACTGATGAAACTATATTTACTTTGCATTGTTGGCGCCTCGGTGTGGGACCCCTCCTAGGGAATACTGGGGTATAGTGGGAAAGGAGGGGTCATGCTGGCTCTCCTGATATCCACTCTGGCTGATCATCCCTCCCCTACGCAGCTCATCCCCACCTCTGCTCCCTCCTGGTTCTTTAGACAGGCAGCAGCTGGGGCTCCCAGGGGTATCGACCCGTCAGCTCTCTTCCCACATGAAAAATGTGCCCCATACCCCACCCCGCATTGGTCTCGACCAGATTGGGATTTTTCTAAAGAGACTTTCCAGGGAGCAGGAATGCAAATCCTCAGGACACCAAGGAGCCATAGGCAGGCTGTACAGCGGCAAAGACCTTGACCCATCCACAGCCCAGGCTTGGACACACTCACCAGCCAGCTATGAAGCCAGCTTTGCTGAAACAGCCTATTTCTCTGGGGGTCTGGCCTTAGCTCCTCTACTGGGCATGTCAACGGGATAGTAATCCTGACAACAATAAAAACTAACATTTGTGAGCACTTATTACATGTTAGATACATGCTAAGCACTTTCCATACCTCTTTTAATTCTCACAGCCTAGGAGCTTTGTGTTAGGATTTTCCTCGATTTACAGACAAAACATGGTCCAAGGTCATACAGATACTGTCTCTTGTCCCTGAAGAAGCTCTCGCTACTTAGCTGACCCGAAGGAATATATACGAGGTCTGGGACCGTGTGCCCAGACCCCAGGTGGGGTAAGGGGCCGGGGAGGCTGACACACTTCCGGGGTTTGCCCCGTTTGCCTTGACTTTGGATCTTTCGAGATGATGCGTTTTGATTGAACGTAATGTTCAATCTCAGCAGTCTGTGCCCAAGTCACTGGCTCCTCTCACTTTACTGTGGTGCCCCACAGGAGTGGGTATTTCAAAATCTTAATCAGCATAGTGTTCCAATATTTGTTTTTCCTTTATTTAACAGATGCTTACAGAACACTTACTTAGTTCCAGGCCCCACTCCAAGCGCTTTACAAACATTATGAGGTAGCTCCCAAGCATCTTCAATAGTCAACGAAAGAAAAAGCTAGTTCTACACCCAGAGGAGGTGATACCCTAAAGAAAATTCTCAAAGGCATGGTGTTGGGGTTCTCCTTCCCACATCTGACTGGGAAGGGACAACTTTTCACTCTGCTTCCTGCTGGCAGCCCCCGCTCTCACACACATCTTCCCTTCCCTCCTTTGTAAGTGAGCTGGGGTTCCTGCAGACCCATGGCTGTCTTTGTCCTCCCTGCAGATTTCCCTCCGGTCTTCCACATCAAACTCAAGGACCAGGTGCTGCTGGAGGGAGAGGCAGCCACCCTGCTCTGTCTGCCAGCGGCCTGCCCTGCACCCCACATCTCCTGGATGAAAGGTAAGGAGAACACTCCTGTCACAGACAGCGGGCAGGCAAGTGGTCCCACAGCCAGGGGATGCTCAGGGGAGGTGGTAACTGGGGAGGGGGGCCTGGAGCCATCTCACTCAGCAGCCCCCTCTGCTCTTCCCGGCCCGCAGACAAACAGTCCCTGCGATCAGAGCCCTCAGTGATCATCGTGTCCTGTAAAGATGGACGGCAGCTGCTAAGCATCCCCCGGGTGGGCAAGCGACATGCTGGGCTCTATGAGTGCTCGGCCACCAATGTCCTGGGCAGCATCACCAGCTCCTGTACCGTGGCTGTGGCCCGTGAGCTAGGGGCAGGGACTGAGGGGGGCAGCGATGGCACGTGGTGGGCTAGGGTTTGAGGGTCCCTAAGCTGGGGCACAGGGGCTCACTGGGGCTCCCTTCCTCTTGCCAGGCATCCCAGGAAAGTTAGCTCCTCCTGAGGTGCCCCAGACCTACCAGGACACGGCACTGGTGCTCTGGAAGCCAGGAGATAGCCGGGCACCTTGCACATACACGCTGGAGCGGCGGGTGGATGGTGAGGGACGGGGCAGGCTGGCGGAAGAGGGGGTGGGAGCTGGGAGGTGCACGGGTCCCGGGAGACAGTTGCCCTCCCTGGCTCCTCACAGATAGCCCTGGGAGTTTGGGCCACCCCTTCTGTGGCCTCAGCCCCTCCCCCATGCTGCCCTACAGGGGAGTCTGCCTGGCACCCTGTGAGCTCAGGCATCCCTGACTGTTACTACAACGTGACCCACCTGCCAATCGGTGTGACCGTGAGATTCCGTGTGGCCTGTGCCAACCGTGCTGGGCAAGGGCCTTTCAGCAACCCTTCCGAGAAGGTCATCGTCAGGGGCACACAAGGTCAGTGGGACAGGACGGGGGGTGGCCAGAGAACTATGGTTTTGCCCCAGGGGTACCATGGTGATGATTTTCTTTCTCTCCACTTAGATTCCTCAGTTCTGCCATCTGCTGCTCACCAAGACGCCCCTGTTACCTCAGGGCCAGCCAGGGCCCCGCCTCCTCACTCTCCTACCTCACTGGCCCCATCCCAGACTCCCACCCCAGCTCCTGCTCCCCCAGCCCCTCAGTCAGCCGCTCTCAGCCCCTCATGTCCCCCGACACCCCCCAGTCAGGCCTTGTCCTCCCTCAAGGCCGTGGGTCCACCACCCCAAACCCCCCCACGAAAGCACAGAGGCCTGCAGGCTGCCCAGCAAGCAGAGCCCGCCCCACCCAGTGCCCAGGCCACCCCAAGTGAGCCCAAGTCTTCCATCCCTGACACTGGGACCCCAACCCCAGCCTCCACCCCTCAAGGGGTTAAACCAGCGTCTTCCTCTACTCCCCTGTATATGGTAACCTCCTTTGTGTCTGCACCCCCAGCCCCTGAGCCCCCAGCCCCCGAGCCCCCTCCCGAGCCCACCAAGGTGACTGTGCGAAGCCTCAGCCCGGCCAAGGAGCTGGTCACCTCCCCTGTGGGTGGTCCCCCCAGCTCTCCTGGGCCAGAGGGCACCGCTCTTCGACAGGGGCCCCCTCAGAAACCCTACACCTTCCTAGAGGAGAAGGCCAGGCAAGTGGGTCTGGGGAAGGGACAGAGGACGGAGTGGGGAGTGGATGGGATGTAGGGAACAGCAATTCAGAGAGAAGATCAGGTTGCCCTGGGCAGGGTTGGGGAGGGACTGAGATCTGGGTGCCTGGCATATTAAATTCAGATTTTCTCTGCCAGGCACTGTGCTAAGCTCTTTAATCATATGATACCATTTAATCTTCACAACCCTGAGAGACAGACAGAGACTGCATTATTATCATCAGCCGTTTCACAGATAGGAAAACTGAGGTTGGACAGGTTATGGGATTTGCCTGAGGCACAGAGCCAGTAAGTGGCAGAGCTGAGACTCCCATCCAGGCTCCTAGGATTGAACTTCAGAGGCCACGCTCAGAACCATTGCATACTTCTCTGATCATGTGGTGTCCCCCCCCCCCATACACACGTAGGGGCCGCTTCGGTGTAGTGCGTGCATGCCGGGAGAACGCCACCGGGCGGACATTCGTGGCCAAGATCGTGCCCTACGCGGCTGAGGGCAAGCGGCGCGTCCTGCAGGAGTACGAAGTGCTGCGGACATTGCGCCACGAACGGCTCATGTCCCTGCACGAGGCCTACATCACCCCGCGTTACCTTGTGCTCATCGCTGAGAGCTGCGGGAACCGGGAGCTCCTCTGTGGGCTCAGCGACAGGTAACCCGGCGACCTGGGGGAGCAGGGAGCAAGTGGGGGCAGCTGAGCTGGATGTCACCTGCTCCGCCCGGGCCCCCCCAGGTTCCGGTATTCAGAGGACGATGTGGCCACCTATGTGGTGCAGCTGCTACAAGGCCTGGACTACCTCCACGGCCGCCACGTGCTGCACCTGGACATCAAGCCTGACAACCTGCTGCTGGCCCCTGACAACGCCCTCAAGATTGTGGACTTCGGCAGTGCCCAGCCCTACAACCCCCAGGCCCTGCGGCCCCTTGGCCACCGCACAGGCACGCTGGAGTTCATGGGTGAGGGCGTCATGCCAGCCGGGGGTTGGGGTGCTACCAGAGGGGTGGAAGCCGGGGCTCACTCTGCTTCACTCACGTATGTGCCATTTAATGAGTGCTTATTATATGTAAGCAACGAATTCTGTTCTTTCCATGCATTTTCTCTCTTTTCTTTTTTTAAGTTTATTTTTTCTGAGAGAGAGAGAGAACACGAGAGCATGGGTTGGGGAGGGGCAGAGAGAGGGGGAGAGAGAGAATCCCAAGCAAGCCCCACACTGTCAGCACAGAGCCTGATGCGGGGTTTGAACTCACGAATCATGAGATCATGACCTGAGTGAAATCAACAGTCAGCCGCTTAACTGACTGAGCCACCCAGACACCCGCCATGGATGATATTTTCAGTAGCCCTAGAGATTGGCATAACATTACCCCCATTTTACAGACGAAACAGAGGTGCAGTGAGGTTAAGTATTTGTCCAATATCAGACAGTTTATAAATGGTAGAGCCAGGATTTGATAAAATTGGACAGAGAGGAGATCAATCATTAATCTATATACATAAGGTAAACCAGCTACCGTTTAGCTACCTACTGAATACTTTATGCTCATCATCTCTATTCCTTGGAGTTATTCTACAAGCCACACTTTACAGATGAGGAAATGGAGAGCCAGACAAGTTTAGTACATTGCCAACATCCCACGGCTAGAAGGACAGGCCTGGGATTAGAGCCAGCCAGGCTGATTTCAAAGGCTCTTAACCTTGGTGTTGGCCACGCTTTTTGTGAATGGGTGCCCTACCTCAGGGCTGATCCGAGGGAGCTAATGGCCCTGGTTCCCAGTACCTCTGCAGTTCTGGGGACCCCACCATTCAGTACCTGGGCCAATTCCTCAGGCAGCCCACATCTCCGCTGGGGGCCACCCAACTCCCATTCGACCTGCTGGATCCAGGGCCTGTTGCTCTGGTTGTGCCCATGGTCTTGTGACCTGGGCACTGTCCTGCTCCCCCAGCCCCCAGGGGCCTCCCTTGTCTCTCCCACTCCCCTGCCATCAGGAAGCTGGTTCAACTTGGCCTCTGTCTCCCGTCAGCTCCTGAGATGGTGAAGGGAGAGCCCATCGGTTCCGCCACGGACATCTGGGGAGCGGGTGTGCTCACTTACATCATGTGAGTGCCCCTAGGACCCACCTTCCGCCTACATCCCTCTCCCCGCTCACAGCCTCCCCAGCACACAATGCACACGCCCAGCTCAGGCTCAGTAGACTTATCTCTGAGCACTGTGCCCTTCTGAACCCCCACACTAACGTCCCCCTGGGGCTGTGAGCTGACCTTCGGTCCGCATGCATCAACTGAACCGTCTCCACAACAGGCTCAGTGGACGCTCCCCGTTCTATGAGCCAGACCCCCAGGAAACAGAGGCTCGGATTGTGGGGGGCCGCTTTGATGCCTTCCAGCTGTACCCTAACACCTCCCAAAGCGCCACACTCTTCTTGCGGAAGGTCCTCTCGGTACACCCCTGGTGAGTAGGCCCCACACTTGCCAACCCATCTGGCATTGCCTGCCCGCGGCCTCAGACCACCCTGGCCAAGCCTGAGCCGAAGCCCCCCTCCCACCCCAATTCCTCCCCGGCCACCACTAATACACTACTACTTTTAAATGGTTGTTCTCTCCACCACTGATGCCTTTAAGCCCCGTGAGGCGGGCAGAGTCACCGCCCCTGCTCCAGAGATGGGGAAACCGAGCCCCAGAGTTGGCTCGCTGAGGGATGTGAATCCAGGCCCGGGACTTGGATCCGTGGGAGGGCGGAGCCTTCCAGGCTCACTGTCCCTGGCCGGCCTGGCAGGAGCCGGCCCTCCCTGCAGGACTGCCTGGCCCACCCCTGGCTGCAGGATGCCTACCTGATGAAGCTGCGTCGCCAGACGCTCACCTTCACCACCAACCGGCTCAAGGAGTTTCTGGGCGAGCAGCGGCGCCGCCGGGCTGAGGCTGCCACCCGTCACAAGGTGCTGCTCCGCTCCTACCCAGGCAGCCCCTAGCGGCTCGGACCACAGCCTGGCCTCGGGCTTCAACTCGGGGCTCCACTGAGGCCACGGGACATTCCAGGGCCCCTACTGAGCCGGGTGGGCCCAGGGCTTCGGACACCACCAGCAGCAACATCCAGCCGGGCTGTTACCTCATGGACCTGCAGGGACAGAGGCCCTGGGCTTTGCCGATGCCACCCCGGCCAGAGCCAGAGGGGGAGACCCATGGGCCAGGCTGGGTGGGGGTGGGGGCACGGGAGCAGGGAAGCAGGAAGAGGGGCAAGAAGGGAATGGGTAAGAGACAAGGAAAAGAAGCCACGGGATAGGGAGAGGAGACTCTAGGAAGGTTCTGGGGGGGGAGAGACAATGTATCTGGGGGGAGACCAACTTAGCAGGGTATGAATAGCTGGAGAGGAGGAAGAGGAAGGAGCCCAGCGTGTCAGGGCCATGGGCTGGAAGTGAGTGTTGGTGGAGCGGGGACAGGACGTGGAGACAGCGCTAGGGAGCCAGAGCCAGCACGTGAGGGAGGGCAGCAAAGTGGGGGAGGGAGAGGAGAGGACTCAGGTGGGGTGGGGTGAGGTGGGCCAGCTGCCAGCATCCCAGAAGGAGAACCTGGAGCACTGGGGCCTGGAAGCAGTGATTACGGGAGCCAGTGCTCTCCTGTCCCAGTGGATGCAGCTGTGAGCACTCTGCTGGCCCAAGGATGTCCCCGCTGCCCCTCTGTGGCCTTCACCCTTCTTCCCATTCATGTTTATTTATTTATTGACTTTTATGAAATTTCCCTTCCATCCAGTTCCTATTGCCCGTGTTGTCCTGACCATCCCCCCAGCCATCCAGCTGTCTGTGCAGCTGTCTGTCTGTCTGTCACAAGGAAAATAAAAACGGCAAGCAGCAGGACCTATGTGTGGTCAATGGGGAGGGATGATGGGGGGGAGGAGAACAGGGTGCTGGGGGTGCTGGGACAGGGGCATTTCGGCCCGCTCTTGGCCAGTGAGAGCTGAGGTGTAACAGCTAGCATCTTAGGACCATGGCTCCTGACCCTGACCCTCCTGGCCCCTCACCTTTCCCTTATTCTGCCCCTCCTTCTGAAGTTTTCTGGAATCCTGGCAGGACCACTGACTCCTCACCACTACCATGTAACCAGACTCTGGTGGCCCCCATCTTGTCTCACATATTACCTCGTTGCAACTTGGAGGATACTGGGCTCTGGAACGTACCAGTCCACACCCCAAGGCTGGAGCGGCCAGCGTGTCTGCCCAGGAGACAGGCCAGCTCTGGTCCCGACCCCTGGAACAGAAGGGCTTTCATCATGATAATTGGCAAGATGGTGATGATGTCACGAAAGGGCCGCAGAGGAAACCAGGACACGTTCTCGCTCCATGCTTTTGTGTTAGAGCACCAATCAGGCACCTGGGGCGCCAGCTGCACAAGGCTGTGGCCGGCGTGTCGGCTGAGATGGGGCCACCGACGAGCATCTTCCTAGAGCTAAGGGGCACGCCAAGCTGGATCTTCTTGTCCCCATGGCACGCTAGGGAGTCTGATGGGTGCCGAGGCTCCTTGACTCTAGATGCTCCCTGCAGCACCACAGAATGGTCGCTGGGGTCCTAGGACTGAGCTGCCCTGCCCAGAGGTGAAGGGGAGGAGGGAGCCAGTTCTCCTTGTGTCCAGTGGGGGCTGTTTCCTACCTCCTCCTCACCTTGCAAACTCTGTTCTTGGCAAAGTGAGAGGAATTAAAGTCTCCTCCCACCATGAGCAGAGAGAGGTAGCACTGGTGTGTTGCCGATCGTGGTTGAGGGCCCCTTGGCTGTGCCCCCAAACAACCTTCGCCCAGCCTCACCCAGCCCAGCCTCCCTGGCTTCTCAGGAACCCCAGGGAAGAGGCAAGCCCCACCATCATAAAATAACAGGATGTTCAAGCCAGCTGGAAGGAACTACAGAGACGTCTTGCCCACCTGTCATTTTAGCGATGAAGATATACAGTTTGCCTGTGAGAATATTTAATCCCCTACTCACTGCAAGTGTTTTCATATAAAAATGAGGTGCCTGAACTCATATCTTGATAAATGGTAAAATTCCTCTCCCGTCCCCACTCTGATCTTGAGCTCCCTTCCCATCTCCATTGAAAATGGCATGTGAACTGCTTGTTCCAAACCCGGAGGAGCAAAGGTAATTTATGTCAGCAGAGCTGTGTCAAAATTGCTCTGATCAAAAGGTGACAGTGCTCCACACCTGGGCGGGCAGTTACAAAGAGTGGAAGCAATGCTCTTCCTGGTGCCCTGGCCTGGGTAGGCTGGACTCCAGGCAAGTCCCAGCAGGGTTAACGGAACCCCTTCATCCAAGCTGTCTGGTGCCCCTATGCACTAGTTTACGACCCCAAAGGGGCTTGGGCAGACCTAGAATTGGGGAATTGGTAAATCCCCAAATCCCCAAATCTCCTGGGACAGTGCAGCCCAGCCAGACCCTACCATGTCACATGGAGGGAAGAGAGTGGGACTGGGGTGGTAGAAGGGGGTGCTGTTCTCAAAAATCTTTACCGTCCCCTCTAGGTTTATCTCAGTTGACCGCCAGGGGGCACAGTGCGGAAATGACAACCCTAGGCTTCCAGGGCCAGGGGAGTAAGTGCTTCCAGATTGGTCCTGAGAGCCACACTGCCCTCTCATAATTGGCTGGATGGACAGCGAAGTACCCCGCTACTCTAGCGTCATTCAGGGACGCCCCCACAAACACTTGTGCCCCTTAATGGACAGTGTCCTGGGAAGCGCATGTTGTCTGACGGTCTGGGGACTGACCAGAGCGTAAAGCTGCCCCAGCTGGGAGCTGAATCTCTTGTCAGCCTGGGCCCTTGTCTGGTCCTCCCAGGAGTGGGATGGTTACCCCCTGCCCTGGGAGGGGGTGGGGCCGCATCCAGCTGCCCAGCTGTCCAGGTGCTGACATGAAGTGCACCCCAGAGCTGCTCGGGTTTCCTCCCCCGGGCCTGCCCCAGAGGCTGAGCCAGCATCCCAACACATCCTCAGGCTAAATAAGGAGCCCGCTTGGGTCAGTGGGCGGGGCTGGGGTCCCCGGGGGGCTTGGGGCAACCACGCCAAACAAGGCAAGAAGGGGAGTGATGTATAAAACCGGGGCCCTGGGCTGAGCACCTGCTCGTGCCCCTACTGTGCCTTCCAGGAGGGCTCTGTCCCACCTCCCACCCAGCTAGTCGACCCAAGTCCCGAAGTCGACCCGCCCGCGGTGAGTCCCCATCCTCAGACCAGCCCCAGACACTCCCATCCCCCAAGATGTTCTGAATTGACAGGGAAAAGGCTGAAAGTCAAAGTCTCTGTGTGAGCCTAGACCCCATGTTTGTTTTGCGCTCCCCAGATGTCCAAAGCAGCTCCCGCCAAAAAACCAGCGGCTGCGGCCCCGCCTCCGGGATGTACCCTGGATATCAACGACCCCCAGGTCCAGAAAGCAGCCATTCGCATCCAGGCCTCTTACCGGGGCCACAGGTGAGGGGGAGCCCGGAGCCCTCAGGAGGAGGGGAGCTGGAGCTGCAGAAAGCGCCCTGCTGCGTGGGGGGTGGAAGCTGAGCACAGTGTTATGGACCGCTGGGGTCCCTGCACTTAGGGGAAAGCCGTTAGTGAGGTGTGGCACAGTGGCCGACAAGAATAAATCATTTCATCAGGGTAACAATTCAAGAGCAGGCTCCCTCCGAACCCATCCCCACATTTAAAGTTCTAGTGGACCGAATGGGGGAGGGGGCGAGGAATTTGGTGCCGGCGGTCCAGAGCCGTGTCGTAGGACCTCCGGGCCCTGAGACGGCTCTCTGATAGGTCCCGGAAGGAGCTTCGCGAGAAGGGGCCACCGCGAGTGCTGGAGCCCCTGAAGGACGTGGTGCTGATCGAGGGCAGCGCGGCCAAGCTGACTTGCCGCATTTCGGCTTTCCCGGACCCATTCATCCGCTGGAGCAAGGACGGCAAGGAGCTGCGTGACGGGCCCAAGTATCGTTACGTCTTCGAGGACCCTGACGTGGTCGCCCTGGTGGTGCGCGACGGCGAGCTGGCAGACCTGGGCCAGTACAGCATCAACGTAACCAACCCCTTCGGCCAGTGCTCTGACTCGGCGCGCATCCTGGTGGAAGGTACGCGCGCCCCGGGTGCCACCACTCAGAGCGGCACCACCTCCAGGTGCCGCAACTGGGTCCAGCCGCGCGCGATCCGCTGGGCCTAGCCGAGTCCCGATGGGGCTGGGGGCACCGCCTGCCTCAGGAGCCCTTCCCACCCAGACTGAGAAGTCCGCAGTGGGCTTCTATCACTCCACACCAGGGCCCCAAGGTCACATTGAACCAGAGGCATTACCAGCGTTAGGGCCCAGGTCTTCGGACTCCAACCCGGGGCAATTTCCACTACGTGGAGCTGTCTCCAGGGCACCGAGGTGTGTAAACATTCCCGGGCTTGCACTCGTAGTACCTCTTTTGATCCTCCGTCCCCCCCTCTCCCCCGTGGGAAGTTGGAACGGCAGCTGCTAGCCCGGCTTAACAGCTGAGGAGATGAAGCCACAGAGAGGCTACAGGCTTGCCCAGCGTCACACCGCGAGTTTAAATCCATCTCGTATTTAGCGCTGGGTATTATCTGGGTAGGTGATGCCCCTGCCCCGCCTCACCCCTAGGACCCTCACTAGGTCGCATGCCCTTTCTCTTCTAGTCCCTGCGAAGATTCAAAAGGGACCGGATAACACTAAGGCGCGCAAAGGCGCCACGGTGACGCTGACTGCGGAGATCATGGGCGAGCCTGCACCCGACGTGGGCTGGACCAAGGACGGGGAGGACATCGAGGAGGATGACAGGCGAGGGCGGGGACCTGCAGCTGGGGCGGAACGGGGCCCAGAAAACTGGCGGGAGTGGGCCGGGGGGCGGGGAACGGGAGGCGAGCACCAGAGCTGGCTAACCAGCCGGGCCCCGGGTGCCTGTAACCTGACCGCGGCCCGCCCTCCCCTCTCCCGCTCTCCCCGCCAGGGTGTTCTTCGAGATCGGCAGTACCACCACGACGCTGACCATCCGCCGGGCCACGCCCGAGGACAGCGGCAAGTACGAGGTGTACGTGGAGAACAGCCTGGGCATGGACCAGAGCTTCGCTCGAGTGGACGTGGCCTGAAAGGAACGCTCGGACCTTTCACCCTGGCTCCAAGCCCCGGGGTGGGTGGGACCGACAACCCTCCTCCATCTTGCTTAATAAAGCTGCTCTCTCTGACCCTCCGCCTGTTCTGTTCTCTGGAGACGCCGTTTCTTTTCCCCTGCACTCCAATCCCACGCTTACTCCAGACCCACACACCACGGTCACAGAATGTTGGGATCAGAATGTTTGGAGAGTGACTGGTCCGGTGCTTTATTTTACAGACTGTAAATCTGAGACAAGGGTTCTCTCACCGACCGAAGCTCCTTCCCTTGCCAGCCGGACGGTCGGAGGATCTTATGACTCCGCCTTCTCTTTTTCTGAGTCCCTCAAGCCCCACCCACTCGCGGTAGGAGGCTCTCGCCACGCCCATCTCAAGACTGGCCACACCCCCTTTCGTCTCTAGCCCCGCCTCTCCGTGTTCCTGTTCTTTACTTTGACTGCTACTCCTGGGCCCGTTCCTGGACAGTTCGGGGTCCTAATTTTAGCTTCCAGCCTCGCCTCTTAGGCCCCACCCTTCCCTTTAGCCACTCCCCTCGATCCCTAGGCCGCGCCCCATTCTTCTCCGTTTAGTCCCACCTCCCTCCTCTTTTGTAGTTGGAAGGAGGGGTAGCGAGGAGGGCTACGGAAAACAAGAGCTTAAGAACTACTATTCCCGGCATACTCCGCGAAGGAGTTCTCGCGAGTCGCGAGAAGACACGTGCGCGGAAGGAGCAAGCGGTAGCTGGCCGCAGAGCTGGAATAAAGGGACCTAGTGGTAAACCGAGCCAAAGGAGGGGTGGCGAAAGGGGTAGGAGGGAGGGGACCGCCCCTAGACCGGTGGCTGCTCGGAGGTCCCGGCTGGCCCTTCGGAGGTCTGCTCTTGTGTTAGCCCCGCAACCTCTGTCTAAGCAAGGCTAGGGTTTGTTAGACGGAGTCAGTTGTAGGGTTCAGAGGGTCAGCAATCCATCCTCCGAATGCAGAGTTTTAGCACTCGTCGCCAGTATTGGGACTCAGGGGCTAGTAGATTCCGTGTTTGAGATGCCAAGGGAATCTGTCTTTTGATTCACGGTTCATCACTTAGAGGTTAGTTTTAGGATTCAAGTTCGGCATATAGAGGGTTTTTGCTCGGACTTGGGATTCATGAGATGCGGATCAGTGTTACCTTATTTCTAGAGATTCACTCTTAGGATGGTGGTTAAATATCTAGGGCATACTCAGGATTTGAGATTTAGTATTCAGGGTTCACTCTTGGGATTCGGGGCTTAACATCTACAGCATAAGAATGTAACAATTGGAAATCATTGGGTTTGGGGTTTTGGTTTTGAGGTTTGGGGTCTAAGAGGTCTATTACTGAGTTTTTGAGTTAGCTAGATTTGTTTATGGCCACAGGGAAGTCTGTTGGATCAAATTGCAAGGTGTGAATTTCAGGATTTAGGAGAAACCACTGTGGGGTTTAAGGTCAGTTGGAATCTGGGATGGGATTTCAGATGTGTGGGATTTGTGAGGTGTTGTGTCCAGGGAGGGACTACACTGAATTTTGGATTTACATCCTGTGAGAGGGCTAAGTGTTTCTATTTGGGGTTTGGGGTTTGCTTGGGATGTGAGGGGGTTCTTGGATTGGGGTGTGAAATCTGAGCCTGATTTCTCTGTTGGGATTTGAGATTTAGGTAGCAATTGCCATCATGCTGAAAGCTGTGATCCTGATTGGAGGCCCTCAAAAGGGTGAGGAGCCCCGGGGAAAGGAGCAGGGAGGTTGGGCTGGAGCGGATGGTGGAGCGGAGGCAGAGGGAGGGAGGCAAGAAGCTGTAATGGGCTTCTCTCTCCTGTCTCAGGGACTCGCTTCAGGCCTTTGTCTTTTGAGGTGCCCAAACCCCTGTTTCCAGTGGCAGGGGTCCCTATGATCCAGCACCACATTGAGGCTTGTGCCCAGGTAACCCCGTAGGCTCCCCACTCCCACCTCACTTCCTGCTTATCTTCTTCATGCTGTACGTCCCCCTTTCCAACCGTGTCTTGTTCCCACCAGGCATAACTCCAAGGACTCCCATTTACAAATGACAGTGTGAATGGTGTCCCTTAGAGTTATGCAGTGCAACTGCCCTGCTGTCCTTACTAATCTGGTCTCTCATCTGGCCTCTTCTTGGTTAGATTTCACTCCTATTTTTAAAGCACGGAATGTGCGAGCAGGCAGGAATCTTAGAGACATCTTCAGATGTGGGGGATGGGGGTGGGTAGTAAAATAATAAAAGATTGAAAGACCAGGGACAGACTTCCTCTAACTTCCTTTTTGTCTGGAGGAGAAATCAGGCCAGAGTGGTAAAGTAAGTGCCCAGGGGCCCCACAGCTGAGACCAAAACTGTGGTCTCTGGACTCCTGGGACTGTTCCAGGGGTTCCCCGAACACTCCCTCCTATCAGATATTTTCTTTTTCCTCCCAACCTCTTCCCTTGTTCTCAGGTCCCTGGGATGCAGGAGATTCTGCTCATTGGCTTCTACCAACCTGACGAGCCCCTTACCCGGTTTCTAGAGGCTGCCCAGCAGGAGTTTAACCTTCCAGTCAGGTGTTTGTGCACACGTGCAGTATAGGGGTGTGGGACGGTGACCTAGGCCTCAGGGTTCTCGTGAGTGGGTTGAGTTGGTGCTTGCCAGACTTTACCCTTCTATACTGGGAGGATTCTTGTTTGGGCCTCTCTGAATCCGTGAGTATATTGGCCTTAGGCAGATGTACTCCTGGGAGCAGGAGGGGTCAGATGCCAGGCTCAGGATATCTGCCTCCTTTGATCTCACTGAGCTGGCTCTGGGGTCCCTGGGGACAGGTACCTGCAGGAATTTGCGCCCCTGGGCACAGGGGGTGGTCTCTACCATTTCCGAGACCAGATCCTGGCTGGGGGCCCTGAAGCCTTCTTCGTGCTCAACGCTGATGTCTGTTCTGACTTCCCCTTGAGTGCTATGTTGGATGCCTACAGACACCAGCCTCACCCTTTCTTGCTCCTTGGCACCACGGTGAGGGGGCTGGGAAGGCGGGAGGGTGTAAAGGGGGTGATCCAGAGAAGTTCCTGGAATGCAGGGTGTCGGGGAGGCAGGGGCAGCCCAGGGAGCTGGAGTGGGAACCGACATCAAGAGGGAAATGTGCCAGAAATCCCAGCAGTAGCTGAGGTGGCGGTGGAGACCCTGAGCCCTGTGGCTGCTTGGAAAGAAGGGAGGGGGAGGGCAGCTGTCAGTTCTCCCCCTGCTGAAGGCCTGTCAGTGGCAGAAATACGTGTCAGGTGCTGCAGAGGAGAGAAAGAAAGCAAGAAAACAGACCTTGCTGCCCTGGAGCAGGCGGGTCATTGTTTTGGTGTGTCTGTCTTTCAGGCTAACAGGACACAATCCCTCAACTACGGCTGCATTGTAGAGAATCCACAGACACACGAGGTGAGAGCAGAGAGGGGGCTGGCTGGGTTCTTACTCTGTGTCATGATTCCCCCACCCCTCTGCTTCTAGAGAATGCTAGAATGCTGTTTTTTTTAAAGCACTTTAGTTATTTTGAGAGAGACAGAGAGAGTGCATGCATGCACACACGTGTGTGGAGGAGGGGCAGAGAGAGAGGGAGAGAGAGAAAGAATCCCAAGCAGGTTCCATGCTGTCAGTGCAGAGCCCAGTATGGGGCTCGATCCCTCAAACCGTGAGATCATGACCTGAGCTGAAATAAGAGTCGGATGTTCAACCGACTGAGCCGCCCAGGCGCCCTGAGAATGCTGGAATGCTACTGGGGGGGCCCCAGTGCTGTCAGACTGGTGGGGCATACCCTTGGTTGTTCATCTTCTATCCGTTCTAGAGAGATTGGCAAAAAGCAAAGGGGTAACAGTTAATTTCCATGGGTTCAGCGCCCCAGTAGATGTATGCACAGGGTGCTATGGGAACACAAAAGGAGGCCCACCCCAGCCTTGCCTGGGTGGGGGCTGGGAGAGCTCCCTGGAAGAAGCAAGTTCTGAGCCCAGTTAAATTCACATAGAGGAAGGAGACTGGAAGGCATTGCAGGTAGGGGGCCTGCAGGGCAAAGCAGAGGTTCTCTGTCCTTGTTTGTGAAACTCCCGGCCCTTGAGCCTAATTGACTTTCACACCAACCTTTTATTTGCTCAAGCTTTCCTATTAAAAATACATCTAAACAGGCACACGCAGGTAGACATACACACATACACATAAATATGTGTGATTTCGGGTGTTTTTAAGTTTTATGCGAGGCACTAGCTAGATGTTAGAGAGACAGAGCCAAAGAAATACAATCCCTGCCTCTCAGGAACCCCCTGTCCGTGGGAAAGACAGGCAAAAATCAAACGTTGCAAATGACACAGGTGCCACAGTGGGGTGTGGCCAGAGGCCACGGGTGCCCAGACCTGAGAAGCCACCTGTGGGGCAGAACAGAGGCACTCACAGAGGCAGTGGCAGAGTCGACTGGGTTTTGAAAGCTGGGTTTTCCAGATGAAGAGCGGAGAAAGGGCATTCCAGGCACAGGCAGGCGCGACGGCATTGAATTGTGCTCCAGGGCTGCTGGGAGGTGGGGAGGATTGGGAGGGAAAAGGCGCGGAGTTGGGACTTCTCTTGAAGGTGAAGGGCAGTGACTGCAGTTAGGAAGACCACCCTGGCGGCGGGGAGTACCTGGAGATCAGAAGGTCTTAGGGGATGGTGGCAGCGGCCCCTCCTCTACCAGACTCAGCCTGCTGTGTCCCCAGGTCCTGCACTACGTGGAGAAACCCAGCACTTTTGTTAGTGACATCATCAACTGTGGCATCTACCTCTTTTCCCCCGAAGCCCTGAAGCCCCTTCGGGACGTCTTCCAGCGTAACCAGCAGGATGGGCAACTGTGAGGCGGGCCCCATGGCCCTGTAACCCAAGTACCACTCCGTCCCAGACCACCCGTAACCCCTCCCACCCCCCCACCCCAGTCTCTGCAGGCTCCATCTCTACCCGCTCACCTTCCTCCTTCCTTTTCCTTTCCTCTTGTCATCCCCAGCTGAGCCTTCCCAGTCCCTCCCCTTCTAACCTCATTCTGTCCCTCTTCCTTATCCATCCCGGTTCCTCCTCTGTCACTGCCTGCCCACTCCCCTTCTGGTCCATTTCTCTCAAGCCCTAAGTGTCCCAGAGATGTCTTTCAGAACAGAAGGCAACACACACACTTGGGCGCACACACGCTTGGGTGTAGAGACATGCAGAGAGAGAGAGAGAGAGAGACACACACACACACACACACACACACACTCTCTGTCAGGCTGATGCTCCCCTCAGAGCATAGTGCCCAGAGTCCTGCTGAGCACAGTCCCCTCCCCAGGTCATCCTTGGAGGCCCCGGACGTGTTTCCCCCACCCCCGTGGGTCCTGCCCTTCACCCCCTCCTCCCCGCTGGCTCCCCATCTCGTGCCTCACTCTCTCACTCTCATCCATCTCTGCTTCTCTCTCCATCTCTCCTGGCCTCTGTCTGTTTCTGCTGAGCTGGCACCTCTACCATCTCCCTCTCCCCCTCTCTTTCTGTGACTGTCTCTGCCCTCACCAGCTGTCTTCCTCTGGGGTGAGTGTCTGTGTTTCCTTCCATCCTGTGAGAGGGAGGGTAGCCGGAGGTGGGATTGGGAGGAGTGGACGGGGAGGAGAATAGGAAAATGGGGGGAAGCTATGTCTGGGTCAGCTCCTTGGACAGGGGGCCGAGATGGGGTGTGGGTCCATGCCTGGGGATCCCCCGGGATAGCACCCTGGCTAGGGGTGGAGGGTGATGTGGGTAAGGGCAGTGGGAGAGTCTCCGGGGACAGAAGCCTCCCCTTGGAGAGGATCTGACCCGACCTGGAGAGGGGGTGGGATTCCCTCAGATTCCTATCCTCTGAGAGGCTGTGTGGGTCTCCCACGCCAGCTCAGCCGGGGCACTGATGCCCACGTCTTCTCCTCTCTGCCAGGGAGGACTCTTCAGGCCTATGGCCAGGGGCAGGCACCATCCGCTTGGAACAGGATGTGTTCTCAGCCCTGGCTGGACAGGGCCAGATCTATGTACACCTCACTGATGGTATCTGGAGCCAGATCAAGTCTGCAGGGTACGTATGCCTCTGGGAGGTGAGCGGGGCACCTGGGGGTTGAGACTTTCGGGTGCTAGGCACCTGCTGGCCCCTGAACCCCTGTTCCACTTTGTGGCCCCTCCAGCTCAGCCCTCTATGCCTCCCGCCTCTACCTGGGCCAGTACCAGCTCACTCACCCAGAACGCCTGGCCAAGCACACCCCAGGGGGTCCACGAATCCGAGGTACCCGCCCTGCCCCCTTCCTAATTTTTGCCCCCCACCCCAGCCTCCTGTACCCTCTGAGCCATGACTCCCAACCTCAGATTCAGAGGTGAAGACTCAATCCCTGCCCTCCCTGAACCAGATATGGTTTAGGGTATTTGCTCCCAGGTCTTCTCTTCTGCTTCTAGGAAACGTTTACATCCACCCAACGGCCAAGGTGGCCCCGTCGGCTGTGGTAAGCGGTGGGCCAGGCTGTCCGGATGGGTGGGGCGGTGCAGATAACTCCTGAACTCAGAGTGCTGGGCTCTGCGTTGTCAGCCCATTGTGTGGCCACAAGCAGGTCCCTTCCCTTTATCTGTTCTATGAAGGGTTTGGATTTGGGTTTCTCCAAGGCCCTCCAGGGGTCATAGTATGTGTTCCTCTCCACAGCTGGGCCCCAATGTCTCCATTGGGGAGGGGGTGACCGTGGGCGAGGGTGTGCGGCTCCGAGAGAGCATTGTCCTCCATGGAGCCACGCTGCAGGTAGGTGCCCAGGCACATGCGGCAGGGCATGGGACCCCGAGGCTGCAGGGGAGGGGGGAACCCCGCGTGCTCTGCATCTGGCACCTTCTACTCCCTCACTTCACACTGTCGTGTTTGGCAGGAGCACACGTGTGTTCTGCACACCATTGTGGGCTGGGGGAGCACTGTGGGGCGCTGGGCCCGTGTGGAGGGTACCCCCAATGACCCCAATCCCAACGACCCGCGAGCGCACATGGACAGTGAGAGCCTCTTCAAGGATGGGAAGCTGCTGCCTGCCATCACCATCCTAGGTATGGCTTCCTAGGGGACAGACGGCTGTGGAAAACCTCCACAGGTGATGGCTTTGCCCTGTGGGGAGCATGCATGCACGTGTTTGTGTGTGTGTGTGTGTGTTTGCGTGCACACGTACACGTGCGTGTTTACTCCCTTAGCAAACATTTACCAAGTGCTTGCTGTGTGCCAGGCCCTGATTTGAGTCACTGGGGGCAAGAGGCCAGGGCACAGATGGGCAGGGAGGGATCCCTCCCGGATGGCAGTGGCCCCAGCTCCTGGCCTCTGGTCTCCCCTCCCCATGGCTTCCTCCTGGTGCCCTCGTCCCCCCTGCAGGCTGCCGCGTCCGGATCCCTGCTGAGGTGCTCATCCTGAACTCGATTGTTCTGCCACACAAGGAGCTGAGCCGCAGCTTTACCAACCAGATCATCCTCTGAGGGGGACTGCCAGAAGGCACCCCTCCAACTCCTGCCCACCCCCCTCAAGGCTGCTGCCTGCATGGCCAGCCTCTGTCCAAAAAGACCGGAGGAAGCCAGGCAGGATCTTCACATGTCGGGGAGCAACGTGGGTGGCCGGGTGGCTGGGGAGACTCCAGGCCTCCCTCTCCGCTCCCTAATAAACCCCCGTGAACCTTGGAGCCAGCACGGACTCCCGTTTGTGCCTGGGCTGGGGGTGGGGGTGGAAGGGGGGCAGCTGAGTCAGGCCCCCCCACATTAGCATTTAAATTGGAGTCATCGCTGCCGGCTCATGAATAATGAATCTGGAGCCCTGGTAAATCTCCCCCTCCCAGTGCCTTTAGCCTCTCTCGCTGCTAGGGAGGAAGGCCCCCAAGGCTCCCAGCCTGCCTGGCCCCTGCCTTCACCCCCACCCCAGCATGGCCAGCTTGCCAGCCTTCCTGTTCCTCTTCGTTGGTCCTGGCTCCGGCTCTGAGTGTAAGGATTCTGAAGGGAAGGGTGAAGGATTTCGGTTGGGCCGTGGGGTGCTGGCCGTGGGCTCACGGACTGAGAGCCACAGGCCTGAGATTGGATCAGCCGGTGGTTGCTTTCCTCAGTTTCTGCCCGGCCCGGCCCCAGCCTGTTTTCCACTTTGCCAGCTCCATCTGTTCCTCGCCTGGCTTTTGGCAGGGTGGGGGTTTCTCCCCTCCCGAGGCCTGGTTGGTGTCTGTCTTCTACTCCCCTGGCAGGCGGGACAGACCTAACTAAGCTGGTACCTGCAGCATAGTGGGGCCCCTGGTGCTGGGAGGGGAGGGGCCCTGGCCACCTCCCGCCACCAACTCTGCCCTTTGGGAGGTCTTAGTCCTCTCCACATTCCTGAAGCCCCAGAGAAACCCAACCATCTATCATGTTTGCCCGTGACCCCCGTGTGCCCCTCTTGGTGCCCCCCCGCCCTTTCCCCAGCTGTGGGTGCGGAGCTTAGTTGCCAGATGAGCTGGTAATGATCGTAATCTGCTAATTGAGAGGAATCTAATTACCCAAAGAGAATGGGGGGGCAGGGTGTGGGTGGGAGGGAGGAGGGGGTCCTGGCAGCAAGCAGGGGTGGCAGGCGGCAGGGTGCCGGGGCCTTGTTATCGGCACCAGGGTCTGGGACAGAGCCCAGGATTTCAGAGCTTCAGAGCTGAGCAGTTAGGAAGATGTGCTTTCTCTGGAGCTGGGCTGAGGGTAATGTGGGAATTGGGCTAGATGTGACCTCCCAGCCCCCTCAGGCCCTGCAGGCTGTATGGGAGCGTGTGTGAAAGGAGCCAGGTTTTAGCAGTCCCGACCTACGACCTGCCTTGACTCAGCCTCTTTCCCATTTCCTGTCCCTGCCTCCAGCCCAGACCTTCCATTATCAGCACGGGGTTGGAGGGAACAGCAGATGCTTACTCTGGGCCTGGGGTCAACTCCCTGAGGAGGGAGCTGGGAGAGAGATGGGCTATGGGGCCAGAGACTGGGTCCCTTCCCTGCCCTCCCCCCAGTCCTGACCCTTCTGTTCCAAGTGGTTGGCAGAGGCCATGGCAGCTCCATCATAAATATGATAATTTAATTATTTTCTCAGCAAAACACCGTGAAATCCAATAAGTCTGTGTCAGGCCCTGGCCCCCGGGATCCCCCTCCTAGGCCCAGTGGGGGTGGGGAGAGGCACTGGAAGGGGAAAGGGTCAGTGTTTGAAGTGGGGGGTGGCCAGTGTAGCGGAGATCCTTGTAACATGCCCCCTCCCACCAGGCTGCCCTAGTCACTGCTGCTTGTGTGCTCAGGCAGAGGTGGGGGTCTAGGAAGGAGCTGTGATGCCCTCCACTCCCCTCCAGCCCTTGTCCGCCCCAGGAGGGACTCAGCACCCAGTCTGCCTCTGAGGGCACAGCTCAGGGCCCAGGATGTGGGAGCCCCCTTCTCCACCACCTCTAGGTCTTCATTGGCCCTGTAGGAGTAGGAGGGTGCTGGCCCCCAAAGGGTTTGAGAAGGGAGAACGGAGGGAGCTGGGGTGGGAAGTGGGGGTGAGCGGAGGGAAGGGATGCGGGGGAGGGGTGCGCTCCTGCCATTAGTGCTTTTTTAGGTTTCCATAAAAAGATGATTCTGTAAAATCCACGAGGGGGAGCAAGCTGGGGGCTGGGGAGGGGGGCAGGTCCCTGGCACCGAGCTGGATGGGGCAATGGGAGGAGAGCTGGGGACCGACCGGGACCGAGCTTGGACGGAAATTTGGATGGGCTTCAGGAGCCAGCGAGGGGGAGAGGCCGAGCCAAGAACACTGACTGGGGGGAGGTTGGCCAGGGTGGGGTGGGGGCAGGGCCCTCATCTCCCTCCTGTCCCTTTGGCGGGGCTGACCAGGGCCCCAGTCCCACCCCCATCTCCATCCCCTCCCCCTGGCGCTGAGCAGCCATTATCGGGGGAGCAGATTGCAGCCCCCTCCCCCTCTCCGGGAAGCAGGCACAGCTGGGGCCCCACCACATCTGCCGCATCAGCACGGAGCACAGCTGGGTGTGCCCAGAGCTGCGCTCCCCAAAACACAAAGGGGAGGGCGGGGGCCAAGGAGAGCCCAGACCCCTGAGACAGACACACTGACACTTCTGCCAACAGACACACACTCCTCGAGGTGAAGCTACACCCACCACCACACACGCTCCCTCCTGTGCAGACAGGAGAACTGACAAACACGCAATTACTCTGCCCCGCCTGCCACCCCCGCTCCCCTCCCCCCCGCCCCTTCTTCCTCCTCCCCTTCCTTCCCTCCAGGCTCCCCCTTCCGCCGCCTCGGCCACCTCGGCTCCTCTGGAGGGAGCAGGGGCCTCACCCTGCCTGAGCACACCTTTCTGGGAGGCACGGAGAACCGGAGGGCAGGAGGTGGTAAGGGGCCGCCCGGTCTGAGCAGGAGCCTGGGCAAGCCACGGCCCACCCTCCGGGCCCATACTCCTCCCTACAAAGAAGTGCCCCTTGAGACATTAGTTCTTGCCACCCTGGGCGTGATGGGGCTGGCGCTCCATCCCGGGGCGGGTGGGCTGAGCACCCTTGACTGTTGCTCCCCGTGGCAGAGTTCCATTGGTCACCTCAAGGAGGCGCTGCGTTGCCCTGGGTTCTCCAGCCAGGAGCTCAGAGGCTCCCAGGGCCGGCACCTGCCATTCCCACCCAATCTACCCTGCTCACCCCTGCTTAGCTCTGCCACCCTTGGTACTCGCGGGGTATGGGGCCTCGCCAATAGTGGCAGAGTCCCCATGCCCAGAAGAGATGATCAGGAACTCCTTCTTTCCTCTCTGCCAGGCAGTAGTCATCTCCTGGCCCCTGATTTAATCTTGCCCCCTTCACAGCCCTTGTTTCTCCTGCTCATCTCCTTGGCCCTGATGTCCTGCCCTCAGCCCTTTTCTTCCTACCCCTCACCCCACGCCCCCCCCACCCCCGTCCTGCGTCGCGCCCCCGCCCCTGCCCCTCAGAGCTTTAATCCCTCCTGCTGCTGTGCCGCCTTATCTGCTCCCAGCAGCTTTCGCTGCTGCAAAGCCCTCTCCCCCTCCTTCTCTGGATCTTCTCCCCCTCCTTCCCTGGCTCCCTCTTCTCTCTGACCAGCACCCCCACTCCCAGCCGGTCTGTCTCTCAGGCCTCCATGACGGCTCCTGGCTGACCCCAAATTTGCCCTCCAGTGCCCCTTGCCCTCTCTCCAGCCTCAGTTCAGAGGTTGCCTGATGCCCACCCACTCCCACACTGGTCTCTTCCTACCCCGCCCCACCCCCTCAGGCCCCGCAGACTTGGTCAGTTTCTGACTAGCCAAGATTTTTCATCTTTCTTCTTCCCTGCTCTCCCTTTCCTGGTCCTCTCTTCAGTTCCTCCGGTTGCCTGCCCCTCGATCTTGGACCTGGTGTCCTTCGGCCCCGGTGATCCATTGCCTTGGCTTGGCCATCCTCAAAAGGGGATGGGGGGGGGGGGGTGTTGGTGTGAGCCACAGGAGAGGGATCAGGCTGGGTTGGCCCTAGGACAGGGAAGGGGGTGCAGAATGCTGGCGGGCAGTGGGGGCAGGGCCTGGCGGTGGGACGCTAACCCTCTTCAGTCGCCTCAGATCACGTCCGGGCCTCCCCACCCCCCTTCACTGGAACTCTCATTAACCGCTTCTCCTGCCTCGTCCGCGGCATAAATAACCCAGATAAATCAGCCGCCGTCCGCCCCCCGCCCCCCGGCCCCCGCACAGCCCGTTTGTCACCGCTGCTCGCTCACCAGCCAGGCCTGGCCCAGTCCCGGCCTCCACCCCCCCATCCTTGTCCCTTCCCGCCCACGTCTGTCCCACACTAGCTCATCCCTTGGTCCGCACCAGAGCCAGGCCTGGGACAGGTGTCTGGGCTCGGAAGGATGGCAAGGTGTCCACTGGGAGGAGGGGGAGGCTGGGGACTCTCTCTAGGAGAGAGTTTGGGGGTCATGTCATTTATGTGTGGGCCACCCAGGAAGGGAGTCTGAGGCTGACACAAAGGTGAGAAGGGGCAGATGCAACTCAGCATGGGGGGGGTCCCTCTGCTGGGAAAAGAGGTGAAGCCCCAAAAGCCTGGGTATAGGAAGGACCTTGGAGGATCCCTTAGGAGCCCCCCCAGGCTGGATCATGAGAGGTGTCTGGATCTGCCTTTGAGGCATTTTGCCCAAATAAAACCTGCACCTTCTCAGGTGCTCTGTAAGAACCTTCTGCCCTCCCTGTCATCTCCCTCACCCTCTGTCCCCCATTCCCATGCCCTGCCTTATCTGGCTGTACAGATGCCACTCTAATCTCTGCCTCTCAGTCTACCCACTGCCATCAGGAAACCTAGTTCACCCTCTGGGGGATGGAGATGGGTGGAGATTGGACTAGGAACAAATCTGGGAAATGGGGACAACTGGAGAGCAGAGGAAATCTGGCTCTGAAGCCCCCTTACCCCTGTGCCCCACACCTACTCGGGAACCAGGTCCCTGACAGACCCTCTCCCTCTGCTCACACCCAGCTCAGGTCCTGGCCAACCACACTTTGGCCCTGATGCTCACTGCAGGGGGCAGGTGGTCCCTGGGGAGTGGGTGGGGGAAGTCAGGAGGGGATGGGGGAGCTTGGGCGCAGGGCTGGGGGTGGGGGTGGGGAAGAAGCTGGGCCAGGCCCCAGGGACCAGCTGGGCAATGAGCCGGGGAAGCAGCCGGGAGGCTAAATGAGGGAGATTATCACCCAACTGCAGCCGGGCAGAGAGGGAGGCAAGCAGGGAAGCGGGGAGAGGGAAGTGGGGGGGGGGGGGGGAGGACGGGGGCCAGAGGGGAAGGGGGTGTAGGGGGGGCAGGAGAGACGGAAGAGACCGGAGGGGAGGCACAGGATGGGCTGCAGGGATATGGAAGGGGGACTCTCGCCAAGCGTGACCAGATTCCTAGGGGTCTGGGAGACGGGGTGATGGGGACCTGGGGACAATTGGAGACAGCTGGCTGTGGGGCACTGGCGGGGAGTGAATGCAGTTCTACTTCCCCATGGCCTGAACTCTCCTCTCCACCCACCCCCCAACTTTGTGCCCTCCAGAGGAGTGTGATTTGGGCTGATGATGACGGAGGCCAGTATGTTAAAAGAGTATGACCCCATGATCTCAGTGGATGGCAGGGCAATTTAGGCATTGAGTACAGGGTAGCAACGAGTGCTGGGGAGAGCTTGGGGAGTAGCTCCCTGATTTCTTGGCAGAGCCCCAGACTGAAGTAACCTTAAAAAAGCAATTAAATCACCTTAAAAAAAAAAAAAAAACCAGTAAAGAAAAATCAATACTAGGAGAAAGGGGAAGAGAGGCTGGGGGAGGAGGAGGTGGGGTGGAAGCACTAGAAGGGTCTAGGAGTCTAGCCGGGAGGGCAGAGCATGGCAGGGGGCTGCCTGGGTAGGGGGTAGAGAAAGGGGGACTGTCTGTGGTCACTTGGAGACTCGGAGTGCTAACTCGGCAGCTGCTTCCAGTGCCATCCCCACTTTCCCCTCTGGGAGGCCGCCAGAGGCAGCCCTGACCCCAGGGGTCTCATCTTCCCAGCTTGGGGGAGCTGGCTTGTGGGGAAGCCCAGCCGCAGTCCCCCACCCGGCCCCCAGAAAGCTACTTTGATGAGAGGCTGGGGACAACACCGCAGGGTGCCAAGGGTGGCCAGGGCAGGGGGCTGGTGGGCTCTGTGCTGGGGCGACGGTGACTGATGGGGCCTGATTTGGTCTCACAGCCAGGGTGGCCCCCGTGGTTCCCTACCCCCACCCCCGGGGTAGCCGCCCGTGGGCCCCTCCTCTGGGCCCAGGCGGGGGCTGCGACTGGCAGGGCAGGCCTGACGCAGGGGAGGGGTGGCCTCTGGGCAGCGGGTGGACCTCGGGCTCTAATCCCCAGCAGCTGCCGTTTCCCTCAGATCGATTCCCTTCTCACTTTTTTTTCAGCTGCTGGTTCCGCGGCTCGGATCGATGGAGCCGCCTCCCCCGCCCCTCTGAGCTTCCTCTCCCTGCTGCTCATTAGTGCCCCGATTAATCAGCCCCCCCTTTCCTCTGGGGGACAAGTGCTTCCTCCCCCATGAGGGCTCACGTTCTCACGCGGGCCCCCCAGAACACAAGCTGCTCCCTGTGACCACCCCAGCCTGGGAGCACCAAGGCATTTCCTCCTGGGCTGCCCACTGGGGCCCCACCCCTGCCTGCCATACCAACCCACATGCCTGTTCCCCTCGGTAAGACAGCAGCCTCACCAGGGCGCCCCTGCCCTATTCTGCCGTCCACCCCCTGCTTCCGCTTCTGAGATAGTACTCCCCATCCAAGCCCGCACATTTCTCCTCCCTCCCAAATCCCCATTTGGGCTCTTCCACTCCCTCCATTCCTTACCCTCTCCTCCACCCATCACACCTCCTCCCTGCTCCTTGGCCCGTTCACCCAACACCCTCCCCCACCCACCAGACAGGTGTGGCAAGGGATTTGGGAAGCGTTTGGGGAAGAAAAATGTGGCCACAGATGTTCAAGTCAGCCAGGGTGCCCTCTGTCCCAGACACAGGAATGACTGAGTTTGGGGGCGGGGGAGGGGGCGGCCAGCATCCCAGGAGGGGGTGGGGGGGAAGGTGGATGTTGAGCCCAGGAGCAAAGGTCCAGGCCAGTCACGAATCTTGGTGGAGTCACCTATGTCCCCTTGTCTGCCTTGCCTGCCCTCCTCTGCCCTCCCCTCCCTCATTCAAACAAGTGGCTCTCCCAAGGAGTTTCTGGAAGCCGCTGTGAGTGGGGTAGTTGGGGGCAGGTGGTGGCCAGGTGCTGGGATCAGGAGTCAGGAGTCAAGAGTCAGGGAGGTGGGGGGGGGGTGGTGAAGTCGGCTGAGCCTGGGTGTGGTCCCCCAAAAGTGGCAGAATGAGCTGAGGACTCTGGGTGCAGATCTCTTCCCTGGGTGGCCTGGGAGTGGGGCCATCTGGGGACCCCGTGAGTGCGTAGGGTGTGACAAGAGTTTGGGCGGGGGGCAGCCCGACAAGGTTGTTGAAGGCGGGGGCCGGGGATCCCAGTCCTGGGCTGGGGGCTGCCCCCGCCCCTGGCCTGGCTCCTGCCGCCAGTGCCGCCGGTGAAGCGCTGTTGACATGTCCTGAATTATTAAGCACGGGGTGGGCTCCGGAGCACATGCTGAGCGGAGCGGCTGGGGCTGCGCGGCGTGGCGGAGCAGCGCTCACTCCCTCGCTCGCTCGCTCGCAGGGACACACGCAGGGGCTGACAGCTGTGCTGGTGCTGATAAGGGAAGCCACAAGGAGACGATCGAGGAGAGAGACAAGCAGCAGCAGAGGCAGCAGCAGCAGAGGCAGCACGAGGGCTGCGGAGCTGCTGGGAGTGGGAGTGACTCCCCCACCTCGGGCCCCCACCCTGTCCCTGTCCTCCTCCCGCTTGCCCTGAGTTGAGGAGAGCGGCCGCTGCCACCACCGCCACTCCGGAGGGCACCGGGGGGCTGCCGGCCAGGGAGGGACAGGGGCAGGGAGGCTCTGGCCAGTCCCAGCAGCCGGGGACAGATGCCGATCGAGATTGTGTGCAAAATCAAATTTGCAGAGGAGGATGCGAAACCCAAGGAGAAGGAGGCAGGGGATGAGCAAAGCCTCCTGGGGGCTGCACGGGGGGCAGCAGCCCCCCGGGACCTGGCCACCTTTGCGAGCACCAGCACTCTGCACGGGCTGGGCCGGGCCTGTGGCCCAGGCCCCCATGGACTGCGCAGAACCCTGTGGGCACTGGCCCTACTCACCTCGCTGGCTGCCTTCCTGTACCAGGCGGCTGGCCTGGCCCGGGGCTACCTGACCCGGCCTCACCTGGTGGCAATGGACCCTGCTGCCCCAGCCCCGGTGGCTGGCTTCCCGGCCGTCACCCTCTGCAACATCAACCGCTTCCGGCACTCGGCGCTCAGCGACGCCGACATCTTCCACCTGGCCAATCTGACGGGGCTGCCCCCCAAAGACCGGGACGGGCACCGAGCCGCCGGCCTGCGCTACCCGGAGCCCGACATGGTAGACATCCTCAACCGCACTGGCCACCAGCTTGCCGACATGCTCAAGAGCTGCAACTTCAGTGGGCACCACTGTTCCGCCAGCAACTTCTCTGTGGTGAGTCCTGCCAGCTGGCCCGCCCGGCCTGGGGTGGCCGGAGGCCGGTGGGGGCGTGGGGGGGGGGGAGGTGGCGCGCAGGGGCATCCTCAACAGGGCTCTACAGGGCTTCCCTTCCTTCCGCCACCAGAGGCTGGCCTCGTGTCTCCCCCAAGCCCGGTGTTTCCCTCTAGCTCCCCAGCCGCGGAACAGGGGACACTCCTAGGGGCTCACCCTGGTGCTGCTGCGGCCGCTCCTCTTCTCGGCTCTGCTGCTGCTGCAGGGCCCAGGTCTGGGCCCGGGGTCCCCGAAGCTGGGCAGCTTGCAGGGAAGGAAGGGATGCACCGTGCCAAGGCCGGGCCGACGGACCCCCACTCATCTCTTGTTCCCTTTTTCCTCTGGATTCTTCTCCCCGCTGAATGAGGGTGTTGGGGATGGGGTGTCTGGGGGGCTCCAGCAAGAGAGGGACTCAGGGCTGCCTCCTGGGGAGCTGGCCCGACCGGCAGGCTGGATACAGATGATCTTGATCTTCGTGTACACTGGGTGCCAGTGTCTCTTCTCTGTCTCTGTGTCTCTCATACACACCCCCTTTCACAGACTCCCTCACACATCCCTCTTTCATGCTGCCCCTCCAGCCTCTCTCCCTTTCCCTCCCTCCGTTTCCTGGTTCTTGCTGTTCCCTTGCCCGGCTCTGGCTCTTACACTGAGAATCACTTATTCACTCCTATGTGCATGGCTCACCCTCACTGCAACCCAGCAACACACACACACACACACACACACACACACACACACCCCTACTGCTCAGGGACAGTTTTCTGCGCTCCCTCTCTCATACTCAGTGTCCCTGTCACCACACTCACATGCACACCTGCACACCCACACACCGAGAGCTACCCATTTCTATGCCCAGATCCCAGCTCTTACTTAGCTGCTGAGGACGAGGACAGGGTCACACTGTGGATGCCATCCCCTTTGTGATGCCCCCCGCCCATCTATCTTGATCCCTGCGCCCCATGCGGGGACTGCTGGTGCCATCTCTCACATGTGTGTGGACACAGACACACACACACACACACACTCTCTCATTGAGATCTGGAGTGTCGGCTTGGGCTGCCCTCCCATGCACACCTCCCACAGTCAGGTGTGAGCTCAGGGGGCGTGTCTTGTGTGCTGTCTGTCTGTCTGTCAGTCAGTGCTCCATTCACCCACACTCACAGGGTATCTATTATCCCTGGTGCTAGAGATCCCCGGTGCACGGTTGACTCCCAGCATTGTGTACATGTGTGTTTACATCCTTGTTACCACTGCCCAGTGCATATGCAAATACGTGGCGCCAACATGGTGCCCACTCCAGCCAGCCTCCAGTGGCCTGCCCCAGGGATGGGGAGGGCGCTTTCCTTCCTCTGGCCCAGGTTCCCATTCGCTCACTCACTGCCTCAGTACAGCAGGAAACGTGCCCCTACTAGGTTCCTCTCACCGCTACCCATGCCTGCAGCCTCTGGGTCCTCCTGCCACTGGGTGTGGGGGCAGTTGTGTAGAAATGGAGGAAGGGGCAGGAAGGAGGGGTCGTCCTGGGTGGGGGGCACTGGGCTTTTGTGTGGCCACACACCCCTCTTCTAGGAAAAATCACTGCTCCCAAATCCGGGACTGCGAGAGTCCTCAAGAAGGAGGTGAGGTGTAGAGAGTGTGCATGTGGACTTCTGGGTCCATGGAGCCCCTCTGTCTGACATCCTCACCCCTCAGAGTTGGGGGGAGGGAGACACAGCCCAGTCCCAGCAGGTGTTGTTGGGGCAGAAATCAATGGGAGCTTTGTGTCCCTGTGCAGGGAATGGGGGGGGGGGGCGGGGTGGGTGTGGGTAGAAAGGAAAGGGGAAGTGTGTTGAAACCTCAGTGGGAAGGAGGGTGGCGGGGAGGGAGAGATGGGGAAGGGGGGAGTAAGGTGAGGGAAGCAGGGTTTCCTGCCTCGCTCTAGGAAAAGGAGGTGCCCGGAGGATCTGGGAACAGGGAGTCTCTGGGAATCCTGAGGATGGCTAAAGGGGAGGATGGGTGTCCAGCGGGCCCTTTCATACCCTGGGGCTGCAGACAGGAGGGCGACAGAAGTTTGTGGGTCTCAGCTTTGGGGCTGCGGCAGGCCCAAGAAGGGTGGAGGGGCAAAGCAAGCACTGGGGGACAGGAATTCCCCGTTAGAGCCTGCGTTCCCTGTCTCCCACCCAGTCTAGACCCCATATCCTTCTGCCCATCCCCCGTCTGCTGAGCGTAACTCTCCCTTGGACCTGGCCTTCGAGGGCTGAGTCTGCTGCAGATTCACCAGGGTCTGGGAGTGCGGGCTGGGATGGCGGTTCATGCCGCACGGCCGTGGGGAAGATGAGGGTGTACCGCAGGGTGAGATCAGAGAAGGGGCAGGAGATGAACACAAGGGGTCTCTCAGGAGGACACGAGGTCCACAACAGACCCTGCGGTAAGAACACGGAGCTCCTGGTGGGATCGATGGTGGGGAGACGGGTACGGGGATCCGCTGGCAGGGGACCTGCCAGGGTGTGAGTGGTGAGATGGTCAGTGACAAAGACAGGCTTTGGGGAGGGGGCTGGGATATGTGTTCTGTGGCTTTCCCTGTTTCCTCCTTCCCACTCCCCACTCTGCTGTGACCTTTCCTCCAGAATCCAAGTTAATAAATGTCACATTTTCCAGCCTATTTTTACTCTGGGTAATGTGCCCTCCCCCAGTCCCCTAAGCTGCTGCTCTTGCTTCTGTTACCACTGCAGTCGCTTTCACCCCCACGCTCCCTAATACCCCCTCACCGACTCCCAGTCACTCGCCCAATCAACAGGAGCTCTGAGTGCCTACTGTGTACCTGCTCGGTGGTGCGGGGGGGAGAACAAAGAAGGGAAGCCCCAGTCCCCGGTCCCTGTCCTCAGGCAGCCTACACTCTCCTGCTGGAGCAGAGACAGGGACACTCAGAAGCTTAACCAACCATGCAAGAGTTAACCAGCCATGCAGGTGGGTGTCCTGAGCTGCCAGGATCAACTGCCAAAAGAGGCCCATGGGTAGTAAAAGCCCAGACAGAGAGGCCACTCTGGGCGGAAGAGGGCTGGGAAGGTTCACGGGGTGAGGCAGACCTGGGAGGTTTGGAGAGGAGGGGAGAGAGAGAGAGGAAAGAGCTCCTGGGCAGTGGGGGACACTCACCGCTCCACCCATGCTTCCTTCCACCTAGCTTACCCCGTCCGTTCTCCTCTTCCCTTCCGGCTCCTTACTCAGTCTCGTACCCACCCACCCACTCCCACCTCGCCTCCTGCTCTCACCACCTATATGTTCTCTCCCTTCCTCCAATTCCCACCACCATCTGCTCCCCGCACCCTGGTGCTCCGAGCCCCATCCATACTTTCCCCATTGCGGCTTGCTCTCAGCCTGCCCACTTACTCGAAGGCAGAAATCACTCTCTCTCCCTGGGCTTCATCTCTTTAGCTGTAAAATGCAAGGGTGGCTCTAAAATTCAGCTTCTCCTCTCAGCTGGGGAATGTATGGCGGAGCAGTCAAGTGTGTGGTTTCTGGAGCCGGACCGTCTGGATCTGAACCTCGGCTCTCCCCTCTAAGCTGTGTGGCCTTGGAGAAGTCAAAAAGCTTCCGTGAGCTTTCGTTTGTTTCTACATCCAGTAAATGCAATATTAGAACCTAAACAAGGCGGGCAGTTGAGAGGATTAAAAAGATGGCCGAGAAGAACTCAGCACACTGTCTGGCGTGCACATAGTGTGTCCTCTGGAAGAGTCCACAATTGCAAGTGCCACTGCCCCAACTTCCTGCTCTCTTACCTGTCGATTCCCAGCACCACCCGCGGTTGCCGACCCACATGCAGGCATCTTTGCTATTTGCCGTCTCCTGTCTTTCCCCCGGTCTTGATCCTCAGGCCCAGCCCCTCCCCTCCCCTGTTACAGCATTCCCGTGTTACCCACCCCTTCCAAATATTCACGCATGTGTGCGTGCGTGCATGCGTGTGCACAGACTCTCTCCAGATCGGTGCTCTCCCACAGAACATCTCTGGGATGATAGAAATGTATCCGTGCTGTCCAACATGGGAGTCACCAGCCATACTGGCCATTGAGCATCTGACATGTGATTCGTGTGACAGAGAAAATGAATTGTTCAATTCAGAGAGCCGCACGCGGGTAGTGGCAACCGTGGTGGACAGCACAGTTCTCAGTGGACCCAGGAACTAGGTTCAGACTGCAGGACTGGGCAGGGCTAGGAATTCCAGCCGGGGCCAGAGGATATGGGTGGCAGGTGTGGGCTCTGGTTGGAAGCTCTGGCGTCTACGATCTGGGCTGAGGTCCCAGGTTGAGCTGAGGATAGGGCCTGGGTCTGGAGACACGGAGGTGTCTGTTGACATCACATGAACCGATGCACCTTTCTTCCCAGGTGCAGGACATGACCTCAGTCTTTTCTCTTCCATTCTATTGTCTGGAAAATTGAGGCGTGGGGGAGGTGGAAAATCCTGGAGGAGGCAGGGGTAGTTCCATTCTATTGTCTGGAAAATTGAGGCGTGGGGGAGGTGGAAAATCCTGGAGGAGGCAGGGGTAGGATGCAGCCCCTCTCTGTGGGTCGTCAGGGGTCCAGCCACTCCCTGGAGGGGCAGGTGACCAGGGACGTGTGGGCACTTCACTGTCCCCATTCCCTCTTGGCTCTCAGACTTCCCTCCCCCTCCCAACCCTCCTTCCCCACTCGCTGGTGACTGCCGTGACTATTAATCACTCGCCCTGTTCTCTTCCTCTCTACTAATCAGGCACAATTAGACAAGGCCTCTTCCAGCTGGGCAGTCCCCCTCCCTGCCCTCCTCCCTCCTCTCCCAGCCCCACCCCGGCTGCCAGCCAGGACAGCTTAGAGGCAGGGGGGCAGCATGCATTCGGCCCTCTAGCCCTCCCTGGCTCCCCCATGCCAGATCCTGGCAATCCCCTGCCTTCGATCCCAGCTTCCTCCGAAGCTCACGGCTTCCTCCTAAGCCCGTTCCCTTCCCTGGTGTGGTCAGGGCGGTACTGATCAGCTCTGCCCTGCCTCCTCGGTTGTGGGAAGGCTACCCCATGAGCGTGACAACTCCATACCTTGGCTGCTGGCTCCTGAGGGCCTGAGGGTTGCCCCCTGCCCCCTCGACTCAGGAACGGACGGGCTTCCCTCTGAGGTTGGCGCAGGCCTCTTACCTACCAGACAAGCTTACCTCTTACCCTCACCCTCTGTCCAGCCCCTCTGCCCTGTCCTCTCTTAAGGCATGAATCTTGAGAACATTTAGTTCAACATCTAGTTCAGGGTTGTCCTGCCTTCAGGAGCCAGGCAGGTCAGGTAGGGGAGGGCACACATTAGGGAAGGGTGGGGTCTGAGCAGAAGGGAAGATCACTTATCCCCAAGAGGAGCCGCTGTCCCTCAGCCCCAGCTAACTCACGACCGGGTCGGGGATGCCCAGTGTTTGGGGGTGGGGGCAGGGTCTTCCAATTTGTCCAGGGAAGCCCAAGTCTTGATGATTTGAATAAAAATTTTCCTGACTTTAAGAAATATTTTGAGGGCTACATACAAGTCACAGCTTGCAGAACCCAGTGTTTGCTCTCCCCACCGCCTGCCCCAGAGCTGGCTGCTGGCCCTCCTGGTGGCGGTGCCCTCAGTCTGGCTGCTTCCCATTGGCCACAAGTGGAATTGATGGTGGGGGATTCAAGTGGTGTGGCCAAGCACCCAAGGGCGGGGGCTGTTATTGTTGCAGAGGACTGGTCTTCCAGGGCAGCGGGGAGGGCCAGGAGGGACCTGCCCCACCCGGCCCCACTCAGCAGCCCTGTGGCCTCTTCATTAATCAGGAATCAGCCCCGAGCTGGGCTCATTATCAGCTCAGCTTCTTGTGGCACTGCCGGAAGATGCTGATTAGCATTTGAAGAAATGGCCCCAGTATCCCCCTCCTGTCCTCCCTCTGTCTCCCCTACCCATGCTCCTTGCAGGATTCCCACCCTTGCCCTTTGGATTCCAGGGAGGAATCTTCTCCCTCTTGTGGCTGGCAGCAGGGCTGCCCCTGCCAGTCCCAGGCTAGGGGGCAGAAAGGAACAGGAATGGGTGGCAGGGAGGCAGGGGCATCCCAGGGAGCACTAGGAGGGCTGAGTTTCAGCGCTGCTCAGGTTGAGGCCCCTGAGTCAGTGGGTTCCACTGGGCGGGAGTGAGTGCAGGGTGGAGACAGGGTGGTCAAGGAGAGATGGACAGTCACCCTGGAGAGGGGAGGAGGGCAGCCTCAGGCTGGTGGGTTATCAGCGTTGCCCTGTCCTTCCATGCTCTCGGCAATGCCACCTCTGTCTCATGGCGGGAGGTGGGGGGGGGGGGGGTGGACAGCCAGAACCTTGGTCAGGAGACCTGAGGGTTAGGGTCTTGGAGCCATCCAGATGAATCCAGATGAATGGGGGTGGGAAGGTGGGAGGAGGACAGAGACAAGGAGGGTGGAGAGGAGAAGGTTCAGAGTGCTGTGTGTTTCCAGAAAGGGGTTGGTGGGGGGAGTGTTTGCACTTCTTCCCCTGGCTCCCAAGCTGGGGACCCGCAGCGTTGGAAATCCAACCCCGGGCCCCCTCTAACGTTCACCATGCCCTTGGGACACCCGTTTGGGGTTGGAGGGGGAGCAGTTCCAGAGAGACAGGCATGGGCTGCAGCAGCCGAGGCGGCAGCGAGAGTTCAGAGAGGAGCCACGGGATGATTAAGGGGAAATGGAGGACTGATTTAGGAGGAAAGATTAAAGGAGCTAAATCCGTGGCGCTTGGCTCAGCGGTGACTAAGCGTGGACAGGATAATAGCTTACAAATGTGTGAAAGGTGTAAATACCAAATGGGGGGAGGGGAGGCGGCTCGGCAGGCCAGGGGAGCGGGGACAGGGACTGGTCAGGCCCCACGGGGGGAACTGGGGACTCCTGGGAGACTGCCCGGTAGGGCTGGCCCCTCTCCAGTGGGGGTGCAGGGGAGGGAAACGGGGTTGGGGCTCCCCAGGTTCCAAGCGGGTTGTCGGGGCGCAGCTTCGCGGGCCCGGTGCTGACCTCCACGTTCCACTCCCGCAACACAGAGGACCTGAGGTTCAAATCCCATCGGAGTCCGTCTGCGCCCCTCGGCCCCAGGCCTTTCCCGCCGCTCCCGGGCCCTCCAGCTGCCCCCAGAGAACTGTTCCCCCGGGCCCCCGCCCTGCCGTCCGGGCTTGCGCCCCCTCGGCCCTCCCCGGCCGCGGCGGGCGGCGGGAGGCGGTGTCTCCCTCCGCGGTGGAAGCCTCTGGCTTCTGCTGTGTGCGGAGGTCACTTTGCCGAGGAGCCGGGAGCCGGGGGAATGCAAATGAGGCAAACCCAGGGAGGAGAGCCGAGGCGCCCGGAGGAGACGGGAGGGAGGGCGCTCGGGCGCGGTGATGGATGCTTGCCCCGCGGGAGGGAGGAGGGGGCGGCGGGGAGCGCGCGGCGGTGGGTGCGGCCCTCGGGGTGCGGGTGGGCCCGGCCCGGATGCCCGGGTGCGTGTGCTGGGGTGGGGGGCGCACACCCACACACCCACCGCCACCTGCTCAGTCTTGGCCCGGGAACTCCCGCCCGGCCGTGGGTGTGTGCCGCACTGTGTCAACAAAACTCTCTAACGAATAACTTTGCGTCCAGGGGCGGCAATGTCAGGCAAGGGCTTCGTTACAAATTAAAAATATTCTCGCCTGGAAAACTGCCTTTCTAGGGTTTAAGGCCTAAGTGGTAGCTACCTGGGAGCAGGTTTACGGGTTTACCTGCGTGCTGGACACCCTGCGCGCTCCTCTCCCGTGGAAACGCGGCGCACTCCTGGAGTCACCGCATTCTTCTACGGCCCCAAGCTCTCCTGGCTCCCAGAGCGACCTCGGCCTGGAGTCACGCGGCCTTGACCGCCCCCTACTTCTCTTCCACCGCAGCTCACACATTTACATTTGAACAAACACTGCTCCCATTTCCTCCCGGACCTGGGAGCGGGCGCGCTTCGACCTTGGGGGGGAGGTTGCTCTGAAAAGCACCTGGCTGGCTGTGGGGGTGTGGTAGGGGAGGAGGCCAGGCCTGCTTGGGGGTGGGGGGGTGGGGGGTGGGCATTCTCCGGTCTGGACCGTGTGGCGGGAACCCAAGCCCTTCCGGTGCGGGTGAGTGAGCTTGCTCCGGGAAGCTCTACCCTCCAACCCCAATCCCCCTGCCGGAGGACTTGTGGGATTCCCGTCACAGCAATAGTCCCAGGCAGTAATGATCTGCCTATACGTGTGATTGTTCTATTTTGTTCCCGGCTGCTGTGCACCTGCCTCATAGTGTAGGTGGCTCGATAAACACGTTTTGAATGAATGAATCCCTTTGCAGCCAGACAGCAAACGCCTTCAGGGCAGAGACTGTCTGTTTTGTTCTCTGAACCATCCCCGGCACCAAGCACAGTGCCTGACACAGTGCACAGCCTCAAAGAATAGTGACGGGCACATAAATGCTGTTTTAACACCTGCCATTTCTTGAGCACCTACTATTTGCCAGTGCTGTGACGGGTGTGTATCATCACACAGTGGATATGAGCACAGGCTTGGGCATCGGACTGCCTGGTACCCTGCTGTGCCATGATATGCGACCCTGGCAGGTTCCCTACCCTCTTTGGGCTTCTAGTATTTTGTCTCTACAATGGGGATAAGAGACCTCTAGTGCAGGGTTTTTGTGGGAATTAAGGAGTGAATTTATATAAAGTGCCCAGGGCCATGCCTGACACAGAGTAAGCACTAAATAAATGTTAGATGTTGCTATGATTTATGTATATCATCTCTTACCTCATAACACAGATCCGAGAGGTTCAATGACTGAATCCGAATCCCACAGACAATATAGGCAGGCCTCAGATGTGAACCAGGCTGGGCTGCAGGCCTGTTCATTCAGTGCTGCTTCTCATCCGGTAGGAGAGCCGTATCCCTGTTCCCGGGGCGGGTGGTTCACTCTGACAGAGCCCCATCCCCTAAGAAACACAGTCTCTCCCAAATTGCTGGGAGAGCCTTTACCAAGGTGCACGGTGCCCTGAGAATGGGACCAGTGGGAATCCAAGATCAAAATGCTACACCAATGTCAAGTATACTTCAATGAGGAAGAAAGAAAGAAAGAAAGAAAGAAAGAAAGAAAGAGAAAAAGAAAGAGCTGCACCATTTGGCAAGAAGTCCCATTCACAAATCTATACCCCATACCATACCCCTTCCCTTATCTTTCTTGAACACCCTACCACACCCCACTCTGAATTTATCTCTAATCCTCATAACTAACTTCAGGAGAAGTTACCACTTCCCTTTCACAGATGCGCAATCCTAGGCTCAGAGAGATTAAATCATGCATCCTTACCCAAGGTTACTTGTCAACGGTTGGTGGCATAGCCAGGATTTGAACCCTGTTCTGTAGGATTCCAAAACACGTGCCCCTTTCCCCATGTTATGAAGCTATGATATGTGTATCCATTTCCAGCACCCCCTCCAGTGGTCGATCTCTGCCCCAGGTTTTATTGGTCTCTATGACACTCTTGTTACTAATATTGAGGACTCATGTATATTATTTCACTCTGCAGATGCCTCTTTCATACACTTACAACCGCCCTATGAAATAAGTCAGGCAAGAATTTCTATTTCCACTTGACCGATGAGGAAACTGAGGTCCAGAGAAGTCAATAAATCACTTTACTAGCCAAGGTTACACAAGGCTGTCAGTGGTAGAGCTAAAGCTGACACCAGGGTCTGCTGACCCCTCAGGGGGGGTTAGAGGACAGTGTTGGGGCCAGTGGAGGAGAGGGACTGGACTCTGAATTTGCCCCGTCTTCCTATGTGCCTTTGGATACGTACCTTGCCACCCCTCTGTTGTGGCCTTTGCACGATGATGCCCTCTTCCTTCCCCATCGAGGAGGATAGAGAGGCAGGAGCCTTTGAACTTGGACACTTGGGCCACCCCTGAGTGTTGTTTCAAGAGCTGTTCGGCCTGGGGTGTTACTCACAGTCCAGAACGGATGAAGATGCACCCCCTTCCACTGGCCACCCCCACGGACTCCAGGGCACCACAGGGTTAAAGGGAATTCATTCCGGAGGCCTGAGTGAGAGGCCCAGGCCTGGACCACATCAGGGGAGGGCTGACGGAATGTGGGGCAGGAGGAAGCTCTTATGGAAAAGTTGGGGGGAGGGCGCCAGGGCCTTAGCAGAGTCAGGGTGCCCAGAAGGCAGTGGAGATAAAAGCCTAGGCTGCAGATTAGCTCTGGGATTAGCCCAGCCTTGGCTGCTTGGCTTCTTATCTCCTGGAGGCCCCTGGCCCTCTCCCCCACAGCTCTGAGCCCTGGCCCCGCTAATTGCCTGTTAACCCCGTGGGCTCTGTGACTGCAGGGAGGATGAGGGGTGGGGAGGGCTGGGGGTGCATGCAAGCCAGCCAAGGAGAGCTTTCCTGGGGGAAATGGGAGCTGTGGGTAGATGGAACCCAAGAGGCTGTGAGGAGCCACTGCTCAGAGTAGGGAGCTCAGAGAGGACAGATCCTTCCCAACCTCTGATGTTGTCCGGGGCAGACCTGGAGGAGGGGGCAGGGAGAAGGAGAGGGGGGCATGCCCGGAGAAAGGTTCCTGGCTTGGCAGCAGCAGTCTCAGGCCCAGGGGAGAGTCTAGTAGGAAGATAAGAGATGGGGACTGGACACCTCGGCTAGGATAAACAGGCTGCAGATGCAGAGGGCAAAGGAAAGGAAAGGACAGGGCGCAGCCAGGCCAATGGGAGAGGAAGACAGAGGCCAGGGGGATGGGCTGGCTGACAGAGGGCAAGGGACCGAGAAACAGAGGCCAGATGGGATAATTTATCAGATGCTGAGGACAGGCAGGACAGGAGAATAGAGAAGGGCCGTGAGACACAGAGATCAGAGGGACAGAGACTAGGGAGTCAGACTCAAGCCAGGGTCCAGGCCAAGAAAGGGTGGGCTGGTCTGAGAGGGACAGGCGGAGGGCTGGCCAAAAGGAAAAGAAAGGACCCTTGGAAGGGTCCAAGGGTCCACACGCAGCACAGACAGATTCCCGTCTAGAAGCTTATTCAGCCCGGGGCCAGAGGGATTCTGGGAGGCCATGTGCTCAGCCTAGGGTCAGGAGGGCGGACCCAGGAGCTAAGGCAGAAAGCGAGGCGGGGGTGGGGGAGTGGGGGTGGGGGTGTGCAGACCAAAGGCAGAGGTAGGGGTCTGAGATGGGAGGGGTCTGGGATGGGAGATACAGAGGTAGGGGTCTGAGCCCCTAAGGCTGAGGGCTGGTAGTGGGTCATTTGGAGACAGACCCTCGGCCCACTCCGGCACATCCTAGCCTAGCACCTGCCCCTTTCCGCTGCGGGGCCCTGGACTCTCCTGTATGCATTCCCTCCTTCTGGGCCAGTCCACGGGGAAGAAAGCAGTGACCAGCCTGGGGGACCTTGAGGCAGAGCGGCCGTGCCGTCTCCATGGAAGAGGCTGTGGGCTGTGCCGCCACCAGGGTTCTGCCACTTAGGAGCTGGCAGTTCCACCCGCCGCTGCCTGCCTGGCCCGGGGACCGTCTCCGGGGCAACGCTCTGCTCTGCCCAGCGGTCGGGCCTGACCTGGGCTGCGCAAGTGGCCCGGCCCTGCCAGTCTGGCCTGTCCCTTCCCTGCAGAGTATCTCCATCAGACCCAGAGCACGTCCACCCACCGTCACCCCCACTCTGCACAACCCCCTCGAGGGCAGGGGTGCCAGGTAACCACCCCCCCTCCAAAGCCATTGTAGTCAAAGTCTTCCTGGTTACCCCTGCCCCACACAGGGCCGGGCTCAGTGTCATGCAGAATGGTCTGTGTGTACTTACTGGAGGTATTGAAAGGGAGGCTGCCCAAGGCCCGCCCAGGGTCAGGAGCCTACCAGAGTCATTTAGTCACCGGATACGCACCCGCCAGGTGTTTTATAAGCGCTAATTCTGCTTTGGCACTGGGCTCAGTTCCGTTCGGATCTCTTGTCGTTTACTGGCTGTGTGCCTTTAGTCAACTCACTTTCCCTCCCTGGGCTTCCTCACCATTAAATGGGGGCAACGATACTTTCCTCATGTGGTTTTCCGGAAGGCAAAGGAGAGCCCTTCTCAAAGGAGAAAATAAGTCAAAAGCACCATAGTGCAAGACCTTTGGTAGGGTTCACCTGGCACTCCTTCCCTCCACCTCACGCCTTCTACGAGTTGTACTGGGGTCTGCGCAGGCCGAAATGGGCTCTGAGCCTCTCAGCTGCGGGGAGTCCACAGTCCTTCGGGCTGGGTCAGGCTGAGCTGTGGAGAGGCCGCGACGGTTCCTGGTGATCAGGGGGAGCCACCGGGGCGGTGCTGCACAACGGGGGTGGGGGGTAGCTCACTAAACCTAAACGGGTCCCCCATACAGTCCACGCCTTGTTTGGCCTCTCAGCTGGAGCATACACTCAAACCAGCGGCATCAGCAAGAGCTGATTCCAGCATCTTCTTGGCCCGAAGTAGGAAGAGGGCGGCCGCCTTGAGATTTGAGTCAAATACTTCTGTATTCTCCCTATCTACCCTTCCCACCCGCCCTGGGGACCCAGGAATCTTGCACCAAGCCCCTCTCCGGGTTCCCCTCCTTCCAGTAACACGTTGTCAGAGGGCAGACCTAAAGTGGAGCTGTCCTACGGGACTCTCACCCGTTCATTTTGGGCCTTTCTACTTGAAGTACGGTCCACGTGCCAGCGGTTGTTAGAAATGCAGAATCTCCGTCTTGTCCCCCCTCCCCTTGCCAACACACACGACTGAACCAGAAACTGCATTTTAACAAGGTCCCCAGGTGCTTTGTGTACAATACAGTTTGAGAAGCAATGATCTTGGAGACCTTGGTAAATCAACCCATCTCTCTGAGCCTCAATTTCCTCATCTGATAGAGGGGGATGTGAGGATTCCATTGGAAAGAGCACGTTAAGCATTTAGTCAGTGCCTGGGCACAGCGAATGCTCTGGGACTGTCAGCCATGCCTACTCTTGCCCCACAGATAGACGTGCAGCATGGAGTGGGCAAGGCTGATACAGACAGGGTCAAGGACTGGAACCCAGAAATTGGTCAGGGGGAGAAGCAGGAGGGAGGGACAATGAACTGAGGGGCAACAGATCTGGAGAACAAAGAATGAGGAAGGTGTGGGGCGCCTGGGTGGCTCAGCCTCTTGATTTCAGCTCAGGTCATGATTTCATGGTTTGTGAGTTCGAGCCCCACCTTGGGCTCTGCACTTACAGTGCAGAGACTGCTTGGGATTCTCTGTCTCCCTCTGTCTCTGCCCCTGCTCATGCCCCACCCTTCACTCACTCAAAATAAATAAACGTTAAAAAAAAATGAAAGGCTTAGAAACAGGTAATCCCTGACCCCTTATCCCAAAAGAGAGGGTTAGCTTTCCAAAAAAAAAAAAGTGAGGAAGATGTACGGAAGTGGAATGGAAGGGAAGGAGGAAGTGGTGGGGGAGGGGACAGACGGGTGTTAAATCACTCACCTCTCTCATTTCTCACCTGTCTCATTTCAGCTGGTGGGACTGAGAGGGAGCTGGGGCTTGGGTTGGCAGGTGGCAGCTGTGGGTTGTGGGAACAGCTCAAGTCTTGCATCCAGATGAATTCCGCCTCTCCTACCGACTAGTTGACTGGTTGTGTGGCCTTGAGCAAGTCACATCACCTCTCTGAGCTGCAGTTTCCTGGTCTTTAAAAGCCAAGTAATTTAAATCTATCCGTATCAGAGTTGCTGAGTGCATGAAATGGGGGTGGGGGGGTGGGGGTGGATGTAGCCATGATTTGTAAATTGCAAGGTGCTTGTTAGACACGTGTTTGTTTGAGGATCTGCAGGCAGGATATTTGGGTGACAGAAGACTTAACCCTGCTCCCCAGACAACGGTGCCCCAGGCCCCCAGTTCTTAGAAATCATCCTTCCTGCTGCCCACAACCCAGCCCCTCTCCCTTCTACACCCTTTCTCTGAAGCTAGGCATTTAGGATATCTTTTCCCCAACACCGCCCAAGCCTTTTCTCCCAGCTTTTACCAGCTGGAAATGTTTCCAAGGAGAGGGGAGAGGGAGCACGAGAGTGATTGAGGGCACTGACCCCTTGCCCCCAGGGAAGGTGCTGCCTGTGATGGGTTTGACCCGGGGGCTCGTCTCTGTGGGGTGAGCCTGGCAGCGGGGCACCTGCCTCCGCCTCTCTCTTGACCCCCGCTCCCCAGCTGCTGCGCAACGACCCCATCGCAGCTCCTGGCCGGCGGGGCTTCGGCATCCATCTCCGGGACGCCAGCGCCATCTGGTGTCCATTCTTGGGAACCCTCCGTAGTGGAAAAGAGCTTCGTTTGGTGTGTCAGTAACTGCTTATAAGCTTTCCTCCTGCCGGCCGCTGGGCCAGTGCTGGGGACACCAAACCCACTGCTCCTGTGCAGCATAAACCTCAGTGGGGGAGATGTTGACACTGAACAAGGACAACCAGATAAACAAGATAATCTCAGGTCTTGGTATACAATGAGCAAACCGATGAACACCTGCGGAGGATCACCCTAAGTGTGTGTGTGGTATATGTGCGTGTGTCTGAAGACGGGACACTTGGGGCGCCTGGGTGGCTCAGTCGGTTAAGCGTCCGATCTCGTCTCAGGTCATGCTCTCACAGTTCGTGGGTTCGAGCCCCGCGTCCGCTCCGTGCTGAAAGCTCAGAGCCTGGAGCCTGTTTCAGATTCTATGTCTCCCTCTCTCTCCCTGCCCCTCCCCTGTTCACGCTCTGTCTCTGTCTCAAAAGTAAATAAACATTTAAAAAAAATGAAGAGGGGGGCACTTAAGCTGAGACTTAAAAGACAGCTAACCATGCCAAAGGTGGGGGGAGGTGGCATTCCAGGAGGGAGAAATAAATGAACAAAGACCAGAGGAAGGAAAGGTGCTCCATGGGTTTGAATTTGTCAGAGATCTGGGGGTAGAGTGGCAGGAGAGGTCATGACACATGGCGATTTTTCAGGCTAGGGAAGGAGTTTGGCTTTATCCTCTGGGGAACGTTGGGCTCCAAGCCAGCAAGGGACTCAATTGGATCCCTGTACTTTACAATGGGCACTCTGGCTGCTGTGTGTGGGGGCGTGCCAGGAGCGAGAGGCAAGGATGGCTGAAGGCAGACCAGTTAGGAGCCCGGAGCGAGGTGGGAGATGCTGGTGAAAGAGGGGACACAAGATGGAATGAAAGTGTTTGGATTCCAAATAGATTTCAGGAGTAGAGTTGCCCAGCTCAGATTCTGGATTGAATGTAGGAGTGAAGGAGAGGGGGAAAAGTCAGAGAATCTGACTTGAGAAATGGGGTAGATGGTGGGGCCCTTAAATCAGAGGGCCGGAGCACAGAAGATCGCAAGAGTTCTGCTATTGATACTCTAAGCTGGAGATGTCTTTTAATCAGCTAAGAGAGGATGTCAGTAGAAAATATAGAGCTTAGGGAAGAGGCTGGGCTGTAGAGTGGTTGCTGTTGGACAGCGATGTCCAGGCAGGCGGGCCCTCTCACAGGACAGGGAGCCTTGAGCTGCAGGAATTGTCTTAGCTTCACCTCCTCTCTTCCTCTCTCTCACCCCCCTGCCCCAGGTGTATACTCGCTATGGGAAGTGTTATACCTTTAACGCGGATCCACAGAGTTCACTGCCCAGTCGGGCTGGGGGCATGGGCAGTGGCCTGGAGATCATGTTGGACATCCAGCAGGAGGAATACCTGCCCATCTGGAGAGAGACAAGTATGCAGGGAAAGGGACAGGGACCGATTTGGGGGCTCCAGCCTGGGCCCTCTGCCTGGGAGGGGTTTCCAAAGGTCCGCATCTCCACTGTGCAGATGAGACATCGTTTGAGGCCGGCATCCGAGTGCAGATCCATAGCCAAGAGGAGCCACCCTACATCCACCAGTTGGGCTTTGGCGTGTCCCCAGGCTTCCAGACCTTCGTGTCCTGCCAGGAACAGCGGGTGAGCACCTCCAGCTGGGCCCTGGATTGGACACTGGGCAGGGTCTTTGGGCCCAGAGGGGATGCTGACCAGACCTACCCTCCAGAAGCTCACAGGCCACCAGGTCACTCATGGACTTTACTGAGGTTGTGGGCAATGGAGGGCCAGGTGGGCCTTTTGGGCATGACCCCATTATGCACCCCCTCTGCAGCTGACCTATCTGCCCCAGCCCTGGGGCAACTGCCGGGCAGAGAGCGGGCTCAGGGAGCCTGAGCTTCAGGGCTACTCAGCCTACAGTGTGTCTGCCTGCCGGCTGCGCTGTGAAAAGGAGGCCGTGCTTCAGCGCTGCCACTGCCGGATGGTGCACATGCCAGGTGGGCACCCTCCCCTCCCGCCAGCCCTCCGTGCCCCCCTGCCAGGCTCCAGAACCTCCAGGGGCAGAACACTGCTCATGTGCACGAGCAAGCGCATGTGTACAACAACATGTGTGCGTGTCTACACTCACGTGAGTGTATGCGTATGTGTTTGGGACTTTATAAATGTTTTCACGTGTGCGTATGGCAATGCACGCATGCATGTTTGTGGGCCTGTTGATGCGCACTTCTGCATACGTGGGCTTACGTACATTTGGGCTTGTGTATTTGAGGCGGTTGTGTGCATGTGCTGGTACACATGCGTACAGATGTGTGTGCATGTGTGCATGCAGGCAATGTGCATTCGTTTGATGCACATATGCATGTGTACATTTTCGGGCGTACATGCACGAGCATGTGTACGCTCATGCATGTACAGGGATGTGCAAACATGTACGTCTGTGCGCGTGCATGTGCGTGCCCGCATTTGGGAGCGTGGTGGGGGAGAGGGGGTGGAACCATAGACTCCAGGAATAATCTTCTCTCCTTTCAGGCAATGAGACCATCTGCCCGCCAAATATCTACATCGAGTGTGCCGACCACACACTGGGTCCGTGCTGCCTTCTCCCCTCCCCTGCCTCTCCATCGCCTCCCTCTTCACCCCCCCTGTCTGCTGTTCTCCTCATTGCCTTGGCCCCCTTCCTCCTATTCTCTCCCTGGACACTCCCTCCAGGGTTGAGCCTTATCCCATACCTCCAGGGGGTCTGAGGACTTTGCAGGTGTGGACACTTGGGTAAGTGGAGGCAGCAGGGTAGGGGTTGCAGAAAAACCAGGACTGGGAGTGAAGGGTTGGGTTTCTGTTGTGGCTCCACCAACGAGCTCACCCTCTCTGGGGAAGCGAAATGACTTCTCTCTTGGTCTGAGGAAACATGCGCTGCTATCAGTGTGGGTAAGGCAAACCCCATCTGGCCATAGGTCTCACCTGGGTTGCGATTCACTCATTCTTTCCTCCATCCATCCATCCATCCATTCATTCCTCTGCAGATGGTGGCAGCCTGGGCTGGTGCTGGAGGTGAGAGTGGGAACGAGAGGCCGCCCTCATGGAGCAGGGCTGTGAGCAGGCACCGTGCTGGCACAGGCACAGCCTTGGTCCTTGGATAGGGGAAACACAGGGGTGCTACAAGGCCCCAGGGATGGGCGTGCAGCTCCACCTGGGAAGGCAGGACGATCCTTGGAGGAGGTGATAGATTGATTAGCTGAGATTTGAAGGGTGTGGAAGAGTCAGCCTGGTGAAAAGGGGGGGACATGTTCTACGCAGTGGGAACAGTTCAGTGCTAAACATCTGTAGCCGGAAAGAGAGTTGGGAGGGGAATCACGGAAAGGTCAGTGTGGCTCGAGGGCAGAGAACACAGGAGGTGGGGAGGGGGGAGGCAAGACTGGAAGAGGCTCTGGGAAGCCAACAATGGCTTAAGGCAAGGCAAGAATGCCATCTGATGTTATCAAGGTGACTCCGATTAGCTGTGGAGAAGGGATGGTGGAAGTTAAGACCAGAAGCAGAGCAACCAGTCAGGTGAACACTGCAGTAATCCAGATGATGGGGCCCCCAGGGAGGGAGAGACATGACAGGAAGTGGAACTGAGACCTTCTCTGTCCCGCATTCCAACTGCGTCGGCCAAAGGGGCAGTGGGAGAGTGTTTAATGAAGGGGCAGATGTGTGAGCAGGGACTTTAGTTGTCCAGAATTTTGGGGTGTGCTGTTAGGCAATGGGGAGCCACTGAAAGTTCTAGAGAGGTATTGGGATGATAAGGAGTGAATGCCATTTGCTGCTTTACAGGGTAAAGGAAGGGAGCGCCTCTGGGGCCCAGGCAGAGACGTGTGGCTGTCCCAGAGGACGGGAACTCCGGCCACAAGAGGGGGAAGCAGTCTCAGCCAACCAATGGCCTGGTGGTGAGGAAGCTGGGGAAAGAAATATCCTGGCATCTCTCCCCTCCTTGCTCTCTGACCCTGCTGGGGTCTCCCACTGGCCAAACCCAACTCAAAGCCAGAAGACAAGGGAGTCTAGGTAATGCATTTGGCAGAGAGACCTGCCTCCTGGACACAGAGAAAAGTGGAGGAGAGTGGAGAGTGGATCTGAAGGGGGGAACAAAGAAAATCCAGCATATGAAACATAGCATCTGTCCTTCTGCCCATCTGTCCACCCATCCACCCACTCATCCATCTGCATATGTGAAAACATGCATATAATCCCATTCATCCGGCATCCTCTCCAAGCCCCGTGTGTGTCTGAGATCTCGTGTGAATGGCTCTGACGGATGGGCTGTGTCCTCCGTCTGCACCATGAGGACTCCTCAGCCCCAAAGGGCTAGGACACAGAAAGATAAGCCTGTAGGAGGGTGCTGGGGGGTTCTGCCCTCACCCACTTTCTTAGGTGGTCTGAAGCTGGTCCAGGAAGGAACTCCCAGCCAGTCCCCCTTAGGCAGTGCCAGGGTGGCCAGTAGAGGCCCTCAGTGAGGACCTGCCTGCCTCAGGACAGCCCCTATGCCTTCTCCCTGCAGCCAGTGGGCCTCTGGGCCACCTGCCCCCCCCCCCCCCCACCACTGCAGTTGGTACCTCTGTGTTGCAGACTCCTTGGGTGGGGGCACCGAGGGCCCGTGTTTCTGCCCTACTCCCTGCAACCTGACCCGCTACGGGAAAGAAATCTCCATGGTCAGGATCCCCAACAGGGGCTCAGCCCGGTACCTGGCAAGGAAGTACAACCGCAACGAAACCTACATACGGTATGTGTGTGTGTGTGTGTGTGTGTGTGTGTGTGTGTGTCTTTAGTAGAGGCCACCTGCAACAGGCCTGGTCCATGGAGACTGGGAGTGGGCGTATCTTTCTTACTAATGAGTCTTCTGCCAGGAATGCCTTTCACGATCCCTTTCTTCTAATTAATCCCTACCCATCCCCCAAGCCACATCCTGTGTCCCCACCTCCAGGGATGCCCTTCTTGATCCAAACGCCTTTCTTCTGAGCCCCCACAGCACTCTGTACCTCTCTCGGTCATTGCACTTAATGGTCGTTTTACAGCCCTCTGCTTGTGTCTCCCCAACCCCCCCCCCCCCACCCCAAGCAACCTGGGAGCCATTAAATGCACATTGAGAGAATGCTGTGCCAAGGGAGAGGGACAAGGTGGCCTTCAGGAGAGGCCTCATTGAGTCTTGGGTCTGGTCCCCTGCAGTCAATCTACAAAGGCTGAACATCCTGTGGGTGCCAGGGTACCAGGGTGTGGGTCCTGCGGGGACAGAGGTGATTACACCACAAAGCTCCTGCCACAATTTGTGGGTGAGGCCACGTTTGATAGTGAGGTGCTGATCGTCAGGCCTCCGCTGAGATTAATGGGCGGGGCAGGTGAAGCAGGGAAGGCATGTGTGGGGCCTCTGAGGACCCTGGGTGTGTGACAGGAGGAGACAGGGTGGGGGAGAGGCATCCCAACTAGAGAACTGTGGGATCATATACAGACCAGCCTGGGCAGTGGGGAGGCTGTGTGGAGAGAAGCAGATAAGAAAGAAGTCTGGATAAGAAGGTGCAGATCACAGGCAGTCTTGGAAGTCTGGAAAAAGAATTTTGGGGTGTACTGTTAGGCAAAGGGGAGCCACTGAAAGTTCTAGAGAGGTATTGGGATGATACAGAGTGAATGCCATTTGCTGCCTTACAGGAGGCAGGAGGGGCTCCTTCAGGCCCAGGAGGTTTCTGTTTGTTTGTTTTTATTTTTGTTTTCGTTGTTTTAATGTTTATTTTTGAGAGAGAGTGCACGAGAGGGGGAGGTGCAGAGAGGGGGTGGGGGCGGCAGATCCAAAGTGGTCTCCACACTGATAGCAGACAGCCCGATGTGGGGCTCAAACTCATGAACTGTGAGATCATGACCTGAGCTGAAGCCAGACACTCGACCGACTGAGCCACCCAGGTGCCCCCAGGCCCAGAAGTTTCGTTTTGCTCTCCCAGACCCTTGGCTAACCCTCAAAATATGAAACAGATATGCATCTGGGACTGTCTTCCCTCACAGCCTTTGGGAGTCTGAGGGTGGTCACCAGCTTCTTGGTGCAGGGGACTCAGATCAGGATGGCCCCACAGGGACACCCTGCTTCCTGTCTCCACAGGGAGAACTTCTTGGTCCTTGATGTCTTTTTTGAAGCCCTGACCTCCGAGGCCATGGAGCAGCGAGCGGCCTACGGCCTGTCAGCCCTTCTGGGTGAGACGAGGCCCTGACCCAGATTCCATGGGGGCAGATGAGCCCAGCCTGTGCCTCTGACCCTGCTCTTGTGTGCCCCAGGAGACCTCGGGGGACAGATGGGCCTATTCATCGGGGCCAGCATCCTCACCCTGCTGGAGATCCTGGACTATATCTACGAGGCAAGGGATGGGGGCCTGGTGGGGGCCACCCAGAGGGGGCGTGGAGGGTAGGAGGAGGGGCTGTGGGAAAAGCAGGGGGCAGTACAGTCTTCCTGGTGCAGCTGGCTTGGCTGCAAAGCCGGGGTTCTTGGCCAGGGTCTCCTGACTGGCTGGAAGGCTAGGGGGTGCTGAGGAGTCAGGAGAAGGGGATGGGTGGGGAGGATTGGGGAGTCCTAATGGGGGTTTGCTGGGGAAGCAAGTCCTACAAGGTGGACCTGGTGAGGCCTGCCCTTCTCCTCTACCAAGTTTCCTGAGCCCGCTGCTGTCCCCTCACTCTGAACCCCAAGGTGTCCTGGGACCGACTGAAGCGGGTGTGGCGTCGTCCCAAGACCCCCCTGCGGACCTCCACTGGGGGCATCTCCACCCTGGGGCTGCAGGAGCTGAAGGAGCAGGTGAGGGCGAGCTCTGCGGAGTGCAGCCGGTGCCCTCTCCCGGGACTGAAGGCCTCGGCAACTTCTGAACTAGCCTGGCCAAGCTCTTCCTGGGTTCCCTGGAAGCCCCTACCCTAGGGGGCGAGGAAAGGCTGGCTGCTGCGGGGTAGGGGGGGGGCGGCGGGGCATGGGGGCAGGGCTTGCATTCTCCACGTCCCACTCCCTCTTTACCTTGCAGAGTCCATGCCCAAGCCGGGGCTGTGCTGAGGGTGGGGGAGCCAGCGGCCTGCTCCCCAACCACCACCACCCTCCTGGTCCCCGAGGAGGCCTCTTTGAAGACTTTGCTTGCTAGGATGGTGCTGTGTCTAAAAAGACCCAGGAGTCTGGGACCCCTCCCAGGATCCCCAACAGTCTCCTCCTGATCCTGGGACACAAGGCCAGGGCGTGACCCAAGGGGAGGGGGAGAGGGCGGTGCTCACTGGGAGGGTGGGGACTCAGTTCACCAGCTCTGGTGCCAGCTACTTTGCACAAGGGTCCTTCTTGTCCACACCTCCCACCCCCAGGCTGGTGCCCAGGGAGGGCTGGAGGGGAGGGAAGGAAAGGAGAGAGGGAGATGGAAGAAGGGGCCCACCCAGCAGGGGTGGAACCCCCTGTACATTTGTATATATTTAGGGAGGACAGGGTGGGGGTGGGGATACAGAAGTAGAAGCAGGGTGGGGCTATGGGGGTGGGTGATTCAGGGACAGCCAGGGTCCCAGCCCTAGAATGTCAGCAGGAGAGGGAGAACCCCCAGGACTCAGGAGGGCTGGGCTGGTCCTACTTCCTGTCCCTCTCCAGGCCCAGCTCCCCTTTTTGCAGGGGGACTGGGTGGCCCAGCAGGCCTGGCCTAGCTCCCAATTTCCCCTGCCCCCACCCCACCTTCAGAGTCCCCTCCACAGGGAGCAGGCCGACCTATCAGACCTTGGCTGAGTTTGGGGGTGGGGAAGGGAGCCTTCCTGAATGGCCTCTCTGCCTCCAGTCTGGTTTTATAAGTGCTGACGAAACTGAGAATAAAGAGGCCTAAAGAACTTTCCGTGTGCACATATGACCAAGCTGTGAGCTGGGGCAGGGCTGGGCATCTCATGGCTTAGTCCCTGGGAAAGGAGACCGGGGCCCCAGCCAGGACAAGGGAGGCTCCATCCTTACCACCAGCCCTCCCAGTCCCTGTGCCACCTTGTGAAAACTCAGAATCACTAGTCCACACTCAGCCAGTTTATTAAAGGCAGGGAGCTTCATCCAGGTCCAGAAGGGAGAAGCCGGGGGACACCCCCTCTTCTTCTCTCAGCTCCCCGCTTCCCCAACCACTCATCTACAGCCCAGCCCCCAGGAGGGAGATGGGGCTGGCGTCAGGCAGACTGCACTGCATAAATATTCAGAGGCCACAGCCTGAATCAGCAGCGTCAAGGGCGGCTGGGGGGGGGGGGGGGGGGGGGAGGGGAGGCAGGGAGACCAGGTTTGGGGCAAGAAGGGGTGGCTCCAAAGGCACCTCCCAGGGCTTGTCCTGAGCCCGAGGACCCACAAAGCTAGAGAGAGGGGGCCAGCGGGCTCTGCCCTGGGGTCTGAGACCACGGCCGGCCCTGTCCGGCGAGGCTGGCAGGTGACTCTGGGTTGTTGGGGAGGAGAGGGGTGCTGCCGTGCCAGGGCGCTGGGGCGCAGGGCGGGCTCAGGTGCTGTTGCCCTGCTCCTGCTCGAAGAGCAGCATGGCCAGCTGGGTGCGGGAGCCCAGGCCCTCCAGCTCGCCCTGGCGGCAGCGGTGGTACAGGTCCTCGCTGAGCCGGGCACTGCATGTCTGGGCCCGGTAGCGCTGCAGCAGCGCCGGCTCCACGGCCCGCAGAACGTGGAGGCTGGAGAAGCGCAGGAACAGCTCGTACACGTCCATGCTCTCCAGCAGCTCCTCCTCCTGCTCTGAGGCCGCCGCCAGCCGCCCTCGGGCCGCCACGTAGTCGGAGTTGTAGAAGCAGGCCTCGCTGGCTGCCTGGCGATCGAAGCGGCCCGTGTCTCGGCCCAGCTCCGGGGGCCCAGGGCCCTGGGGCGGGGCCACGGCAGGGTGGAAGGCCTGGAAGTGCATGGGAAAGAAGGCCTGCCAGCCAGAGATGGCGTGCATGCGGCAGCGGTTCAGGAAGTCAGGCGTGAGCACCGTGTCTGGCCCGGCCAGCAGGAACAGTGTGTCCAGCGGGTGCTTCTTGGAGAGCAGATCCATGAGGCGCAGCGGGGAGGGTGCGGCCGTCTGCACGCTGAGCCAGGGCACCCGGGCCCCGGGGAAACGCCGCTCCAGTTCCGCCACGTGGGCCTTGACGGGCGCAAAGACATCCGCGTGGGCCGCCCGTTGGGCCTGTCGTGGCTCGTACAGGAGCAGCAGGGTCAAGGCTGCTGCGGCATCGCCAGGTTCCAGCGCCGCAGTGGCGAAGGCTTCCAGGAAGCCAGGGGCCAGGTCCCGCTCGGCCGCAGCCAGAGGCAGTAACACGGTGAGACGCGAGGCTTCGGTGACGTAGGGCACAGGCAAGATCTCCACACGGCTCAGTGGCCGCAGCAGCTGCACCCGGCGGGTGAGGGGCCGGCGGCCACCCTGGGGGGTGAGCGCCTCCAGCTGCAAGTCCAGTGTGTACTCCATACCCCGGGCAGGATCAAAGCGTCGGTAGCCATTAACTAGCTGCTGCTTCTGGAGCCGCAGGGCTGGATGATAGCGACGGTTGAGCTCTTCCAGGGCCGCCCCCAGAACGTCAGCCACATCGGCCCGGTCAGCCCCTCGCAGCGGGCAGCGGGGCGAACCATCAGCGCAGGAGAAAGCATGCTGCTCCGTGAAATAGTCCCAGCGTAACACCTCAAAACGGGAGGCCGGGCGGGATGGTGCCGGAATGCCCACAGGCCAGGCGGCTGCGCGCTCCCCATCGGCTGCCAGATGGCTGGTGTTCTGGATCTCCCACTAGATGGGAAAAATAGACCAGGAGCAAGGTATAGACCGTGGGGGCCAGCGCAGAGCTGGAGGACTAAGCAGACGGCAGGTGCTACTTGGGATGGGTCCCTAGTCCCCAATTTCTACTATCCCAGGGCCTCCACCTATCCTTTCCCCAGATTGAGGCAACCTAAGAATTAAAAGGGAGGCTTCTGGAAGAGCTTCTCAGAAAAGGCAGGAACAAACAGGGACTGGGAAGCCAGTTTGTTCCGATTCTAGTTTTGACTTCCCTGGGATCTCAGATGTCTTAGGACCTGTCCCCTCTGTCCCCCAGGGCCCCGACCATACCTGCAACTCCTGGATCTCCTGGTATGTTCGTTCCAGCTCAGCTCGGGCAAAAGCTTTGTGCAGCTGGTACATGTGTACGGGGTCATGCACAGGGTGGGCTGTCAGGGCACTGCGGAAACGGGGGTCTCCTTCCTGCACATGCTCCCCAGGGCTCAGCTCCAGGTAGCTATAGTGTACCCCCTGGGGAGAGGAAGGGAAGGGGTCTATGATGGGAAGAGATGGGACAGCTCCCCATTCACCTCCCAGTGTGGATTTCATCTTCCCCTCCCATGACCTATGTGGACCTGGGGTCGGAATTACTGGGTTTAAGTACACCTTGACCAGTTGTTAGCTTGTGTGACTTTGGGCGAGCCTCTGCTAGCTCATGTGTGAAATGGGCATATGCATCCTATCTCAGAGCTGTCCAGGGGCTCAAATAAAAATCATAGTAGCCAACACTGAACGCCTGCTATGTGCAAGGTTCCCTTATTTTTTCTAATCCTTAGAACACACCTGAACCATAGTTATTTTCATTGGTATGGATGAGGATACCAAAGTTCAGGAGATGCAGTCATTTACCCAAGGTTACAGGGATAGAAAGTGACAGAACTGGCATGGAAACCCAGGCCTATTATTTCCAACTACCCCTTTGCCTCCGAGGGGGAAGGGCACAAGCTCAGGCAGGAGGTGCCAACGGGGCGGCTTATCTTCCCACCTCGTGGTCGCCAGTGCAGCCCACCCCTGTGGCATCGAGGATGCAGCGTCCCAGCCACTCATCCGGTCGCGCACTGACGATGTCGTTGCGGCAGCCTTCCAGGTGGGGGCGCAGCTGCTGCAGCAGTGTGCGGGACAGCAGCACCCCAAAGCCTCCATGGCAGTAGCGGCCTGGGGCGGGCTCTCCACCGATGAAGTCCTGTGGCCGGCCCAGGTACAGGTGGGCAGCGGCCGCCAGGCTCAGACGGCCGGCTAGGCGAGCCAGTCCATGTGCCTCGGTGTAGGTGGCATCGGGCACTATGAAGAACCAGTCAAAGTCGTCACCGTGTTGCTCCAGTAGGTGGCGCAGTGCCAGGTGCAGGTGCCCTATGGGCCGCTCCTCACCCAGTGTCACCACTGCCATGCCTGGTGGTGCCCTGCGGCCGCGAGAGCCCGTCAGGAACACCACACGCTCTAGCCGGTGCCCCAGCGTGCGGTTCACGGCCACACCCAGTGTGGGCAACGTGGCTTGTGAGGTCAGCACCGCCACAAGCAGCCTCTGCCTGATGCCCAGCTCCGTGCTGATGTATCGGGTTCTGGGGGAGAAGAGGGCACAAGGTTATCAAGAAGACAACATAGGCTCTGGCAGGTCACATCCTCTCTGGCCTGTTTCTTCACCTACGAATAGGATAAGAATAACCAACTCCCCGGGGGTCATGGGGATTTACATGAAATATTTGCCTTACCTATATAGTGCCTTGAGGAGGGGGGGATGGCAATGTGTGTGGAGATATGAGAGGTACATTGTGGATTTGATTCTCTGTTTCACGACTTAGTAGTTGTGTCCTTGAGCAAGTTATTTAACCTACCTGAGCCTCATTCAGTAGTCTGCTCTGCATAAAGGAGCTGATAGTATCTATTCAAAGCACTTAGGCAACTGCTCAGCACATAGGTACTCCACACACCATGTATATACTTATTTCTATATAAATATGCCTTCATAGCACAAATACATCACATAAATGATGTAAAGGAATATAGGGCAGAGGGATGTACTGAGTGTGTTTGGGACAAGGGCAAACCGGGGCTCAGCAGTTCTGGTAACTTAGCTTCCATAATGCAGAAGGTAAGTCGCAAAGCTGAAATTTGAACTCAGTGTTGCTTAGAAGAAAAGTATTTCAACTCATGCGCAAAGGCATTAATGGGATGGGTACCTCACCCCTCCCCCACAAACCTCATCCCGAGGTGCCCCACCCAGGAACAAGAGATACAGGTAAATTCTGGTTTCTCTTTTTTCTTTCCCTCTCTCTATGCACCCACTCTATGCACCAGTCATTTCTCGAAACCCAACAGCCCAATTAGGGAGCTAATAGGATCTATGAGGGACCATGGGGTCGAGCCAGTTTAGGACAGAGGAGGGCAAGTTCCACCCAGGCCTGGACGGGGCCCAGAAAGGGCCTCAGATGGGTTCCACAGCTCCCGGGGAAGCAGGGCAATCGGAAGTTATTGGGGCCAAAGACTTCCTGGCTGGCCAGCCCCTTCCTTCCGGAGCCTAACCCAGCCTCCGGCGGCCTCCCCGGCGCGCCCGACCCGACCGGTGCCCAGGGGGTGGGGCTGGCGGGGCTGATCCCTACCTGACGGCCTTTTTGGCGGCCTGGCCAGGCTGTGCAGGGTGGTAGGGCAAGACACGCGGCTCCCAATTCTCCCCGGCGCCTGCGCCGACCCCAGGCCTCTCGCGCTCCGCTCCCGGCTGCACCGAGTTGGGCCGGCGCGCCGCGTTCGTGTTGCCGCGCGGCGGCAGCTCAGACTCTCCTGGTTGGGGCGGCCCTGGGCCACACGGTTCCTCCACCCAGGTGACGCTGAGCAAGCTCAGAGTGAAGCCCAGGGAGATGCCCACGGCCACAGGCCCTGCGGGCCGCAGCACCGACAACAGCAGCGATGCCCGCATGGCGCCGGGACCACGGGCCCCGGGGCCCGGAGCAGCCCCACAGCAGCCCGAAGAGGCTCCGAGGGGGCGGGACCGGGGAGGGGGCGGATCCGAAGGGCCCGGGCCAAGCGGGCGGGCCCGCTCCCTCCCCGCCGACGCGGTCCTAGTCGAATCCCCTGCGCGGCGCTCCGATCCTCCTCCGTCCGGCGCAGGGTCCCAGCGCTCCGCGCAGGAGCCTCGACCACGGCCGCCGCTGTCCGACGTGTCACTGCGAGGTCCCCGCCCCCGGGGTGGGGTCTCGGGCTCCAGCTACCGGAGACGGAGGAGAAGGGGGAGGTTAAAGGGGAAGGACCCCCGGAAGTGCCCCCTCCTCAGTGCGGGTGAGGGAAACGCCGGAGGCGGAGTCCCCTGCCTCTCCCGGCGTGGTTGGTGCGTCCCTGGTGACGTCAGAAGCAGCCCGCCCCTGCCTGGATGGTGCGCCCTGAGTGACGTCAGGAGCAGAGGCCGGAGCTGTCCATCAGCACCAAAGGCCGCGGGCGGGCTCAGGGCATGGGGCCGCGGCTCTGGGGCAGCCCAAGCCCCTGCTCCTGCTCCTTTCCCTTCCCCAGACCCAGCCTGAGTCCCCAGACTCCGCGGCACTGGAGTGCCAGCCGGTGTTGGAGGCGGAGCAGCGACGCCGCCGCACAGAGAACGGTCCCTCCGGCCCAGCAGCCCCCTTCCCGGCTCGGCGGACTTTTCCCGGACCCCAGTCAGCTGGGGCCTCTGGCGCTCTGCAACCCCGGACCCTCCGGCCCCTGCACAGCCTCTTTCGCTCAGAAGCTCAGGTCGCCTCCTGCCCAGGTAGATCTTGGACAATCCCAGATTTGGCCGCCCACAGAGGAGTCTCCTGGCTGCCTCTTTCTTATGGGCAGCACACTGTCCTCCTCTTCCCCCAACCAGGGTCCCTTTTAACTTCTACATCTCAGCCTCCTTTAGCCAGGCACTTTTGTTTCCCTTTGTCTTTTGCTCCACTTCAGAGATGCTTCCAGAGCTGGGCATCACTCCTTTGTCCACTGGTGTCCTTGCCTAGTTCTCCCATTCCCATTCTTGCCCCCATCCTGGTGGAGACCCAGCACTCCTCCTTGACCCCAACTTATTCTTTGTCAGGCTGACCTGGGAGGTTGACTCCCTTCCATTCCCAGCACTATGCCAGGCACTGTGGCGACACTGCGGTTCCAGCTGCTGCCCCCCGAGCCAGATGATGCCTTCTGGGGTGCACCCTGTGAGCAGCCCCTGGAGCGCAGGTACCAGGCACTGCCGGCCCTCGTCTGCATCATGTGCTGTCTGTTCGGAGTCGTCTACTGCTTCTTCGGTGAGACCCCTACCTCATCCTTCACCTGGGCTCCCCACTGTTTCCCAAATTATTTTTTAGGCGCCTCAAATCTTCTCTAGAACATCATCACCACTACCACCATCACCACCACCACCATGAATAACTATCTTTCTTTTCTCTTTCTTTCATCCCACACATGTTCATGGATCATCTAGACTCTAGGTCCTAAAAAACACAGGCTTTTAAATTCAGCATGCTTGAATTTGAAACTGGCTCTGCACATTACTAATTGTGATACCTCGGCACATTAACCTGTCTGAGCCTCAGTTTTCCCATCTAAGCTGTGCGAACAATGATAATTGTCTCATAGAGGGTTGTTGGGAAAATAGTAGATGCTCAATAAATAATAGCTATTATGGTGAAGATGGGTTTGGGTCACTGTGCTAGGTAGGCACAGAAAAGCATTTAGCAGGGTGGTTGAACATGGTCCCTTACCACATGGCATATTGTCTGATAGGGGAGAGACTTCTGGAACATTCACACCTGTAATACATGTTAGAGCGGGCTAGATGGTAGTCACATACATGGAGATAGCTATAGTAACCAGGCCTGCTATAAACAGTTGTTTAGGATGGGTACTGCACAAGAACTCCCACAAGGGAGTTCAATTGAATAGGCAACCGGGAGCTGAAATCCAGCCCATGGTCCATTTGCCAAACTCTAGGCCTTGGCACAAGGCTGCTTTACCTAGAGGAAGACATGACTTTTTCTAATTTGCACAAAGGTACCAGATGGGCTAGTGGAATAAGTGCCTGGTGACTACTGCAAGAGTTACAGAATTTTAGAGAGGGGAGTGAGCTCCATGGGCTGGGGGCCCAAGGGAAGCCTCTAGGAGGATCATTATAGGCAATTGGAAGAAGTACAAAGGAAGCATGGAGATCTGGATTCCAGGCTGGGCAGAGGTGCCATGAGACTAGTGTTCTGCAGCATTTATACCTCCCCCTAGAATGGCTGTGTAGTAGGTAAGGATGGGAGCCAGATGGTCCCTCCTCTTCCACCCCCAAACTCCAAGCTGAACAACTGCAGAATGAGCAAGAGGAAGTGCCCTTCTAAGGGTTTAGGACACATTCTGGGTCTCTAAGGAGTCTGTCACCTCATGCTCTCCACTACCCATACCCACTCTCTCTGCAGTTGCTCAAGCAGCCTGACATTCTCTCCCCTGGGCTTCTCTGCCACTTTACCCACCTTGGATGCCCTCATTCCCAGGCTCTTGGACTCTGAGCCCTTGTGTATGCCCTACTCCTCTATCTGACCCCAGAACCTCTTGGACTCTGATGCTTCCCTCATTCCTAAAACTGAATCTCCTCTTTTTTAAATTTATTTTTGAGAGAGAGAGAGAGAGAGAGAGAGAGAGAGAGAGAATATGCACAAGAGCAGGGAAGAGGTGCAAAGGGAGAGAGAGGATCCCACACAGGCTCCATGCTCAGCACAGAGCCCAACATGGGGCTCAATCTCACGATCTCGAGATCACAGCCTGAGCCAAAATCAAGAGTCAGATGCTTAACTGACTGAGCCACCCAGGCACCTCCTGAATCTCTTTATGAACTTTCTCTTTGGCGTACCCTGACCCCTTGACCTCCATCTCTGACTTCCATCTTCCCAACTGTTCAGTATCTACAAGTCCCTCACTCTTCCAGTTACCCTTAATGGGTATAACTTCCATTTTTCTGAAACTCCATGACCACCGGTTCCCCTTATAATCCTCTTGAACACTCTATGACCCTAGTGACCCCCAGCCGCCTCCAGTTATCTCATTACCTTCCATCCCTCTGTCTCCCTCTGTTACTCCTGACACTTTGATCCCTATGATGCCATTGTCTGCCTACCCTCATGATCTCCCATTTCTCTGGCTTCAATATTACCCTCTCAGAAACCCTTTAACACTCTCAACGATTCCATGTCTGTTAATTCCCCTGCTTGCAATGACCTCATCTTCTGGAACCCCTCCCCAATAACCCTGCTTTTCCATTCTCTTTGTAATTTTCTACTAATGTTGTATCTCTGAAGCCCTGTTACCCCTTAAAGACATTATCTTTCTGAACCTGTGTGACCCTCATCTCTCAAGTTCTTTCTGACTTCTAAATACCTCGTATCTCTGAACAATCCCTCCTAAGGCCCCAGTGATTCTATTGCTGATCGCCTGTGACCCCAAATGACCTCTCTCTCTGACCCCTATGATTCCAAAGACCCTAATGACCCTATCACTGATTCACTCTTGACTCCAATGGTTTATCTGACCCTCAAAGACCCAACACTCATCTCAGTAACTCTTATCTCTCTGCTTTCCCAGTGAGTCCCAATGACCTATCTCTCTGACCTCCTTGGACCCCAATGGTCCCATCACTGATGCCCTCAGAACTCCAGTGGCCCCCAAGATTCTGACCTTAGTGTCCTGCTCCTGGTTCCTCTGTGATTCTCATGTCCAAAACCCCTCTGATCCCCTTTCTGGAGCCTGGTGACCTCATTTTGGCCCCTCACTAGCCCTTGTTCCCCTCCAGGTTACCGCTGCTTCAAGGCAGTACTCTTCCTCACTGGGTTGCTGTTTGGCTCGGTGGTCATCTTCCTGCTGTGCTACCGAGAGCGGGTGCTGGAGACACAGCTGAGTGCCGGGGCAAGTGCGGGCATCGCACTGGGCATCGGGCTGCTCTGCGGGCTGGTGGCCATGCTGGTGCGCAGTGTGGGCCTCTTCCTGGTGGGGCTGCTGTTGGGTCTGCTGCTCGCTGCTGCCGCCCTGCTGGGCTCCGCTCCCTACTACCAGCCAGGCTCTGTGTGGGGCCCACTGGGGCTGCTGCTGGGGGGCGGCCTACTCTGCGCCCTGCTCACACTGCGTTGGCCACGACCACTCACCACCCTGGCCACCGCCGTGACAGGTGCTGCGCTCATCGCCACTGCCGCTGACTACTTTGCTGAGCTGCTGCTGCTGGGGCGCTACGCGGTGGAGCGACTGCGTGCCGCCCCGGTACCCCCCCTCTGCTGGCGGAGCTGGGCCCTGCTGGCACTCTGGCCCCTGCTCAGCCTGATGGGCGTTCTGGTGCAGTGGCGGGTGACGGCCGAGGGGGACTCCCACACAGAAGGTGAGAGGGTCCAGGCCAGGGTGGGTGAGAGAGAAATGAGTGGCCAAGGACGGGTGGGAGGACTGAGCAAATGGGGCACAGGGGAAGGAGCAGTACATACTAGTAACCAAAGGCCTCAATAGGGTTAGAGAGCTGACTGGCTCAGGGTCTGGGAAGACAGGACCGCAGCCCCACTATTCATTCTGCAACAAGGTATGGGGCAGTGGCTCTGTGGCAAGCCCGTTTCAGGCACAGGGGATCCAACAGAAAAGGACCCTGCGCTCATGGGGTTGCATTCAGGTGGAGGGAGACAGACAACAGAATGCATACAAACTAGATAATTCCAGCTCTGGAGTGATACGAAAGAAATATGCAGGGCAATGTAAACAAGTGACCTACAGAGGCTGTTACGGATACAGGGGTCAAGGAAGGCCACTAGGAAGAGGTGACATTTGAGTAGAGTGCTCAAGGATAAGAGGCCACGTGCAAAGAGCTAGAAAAAGAGGGAACAGCAAGGGCAGGTCCCCAGAAAGAAAGATCTTGGCTTGTTGAGGAAGTGGGCTGCAGTGTGGTGGGTGAGGCATACCGACTGTGCGGGCCCTGTGGGCCGTGATTAGGACTCTGGATTTTACCAGGAGGGCAATGTGATGCTATTGCAGGTTTAAAGCAGGGGGTGGATAGAATCTCATTTAGTGTTTGGGATGCTCATTCTGATTGCTGAGTGTAAGAAACATTGTGGAAATGGGGGGCAAGCATGGAAGGCCCAACCAGTGAGAAGGAGGCTGTAGTTGTCCAATTGAGAGATGATGACGGCTGGTTTAGGTGAGTCACCTGGGGCTCAGGATTGGGAAAGGGATAATAGCTGGAGAGGGAGTACTTAGAAGTCTAGGAATCTTCCATATGAACTTTGGAAGAAAAGAACAACTGCAGGAAGTCCCATCTGGGGCATGGGAGATGGGGAAAGGAAGGGGGAGCAGGAGGTTATGGACAAAGGGAATCTGGACACCTGGAGCCCTGAGGTAGGAAGGATCAGGGAGGCTTGGAGGACACGAGGCGTGTGAGCCTGTGAGTCCCTTCTCTGCCCACCCCTGCACAGTGGTCATCAGCCGGCAGCGACGACGCGTCCAGCTGATGCGGATTCGGCAGCAGGAAGAGCGCAAGGAGAAGCGGAGGAAGAAGAGACCCCCTCGAGCGCCCCCCAGAGGCCCCCGGGCTCCTCCAAGGCCCGGGCCTCCTGACCCCGCCTATCGGCGCAGGCCCGTGCCCATCAAACGCTTCAATGGAGATGTCCTCTCCCCGGTGAGCAACCTGGGCCCCTCCAGCCTGAATGGGGGGAGAAGGGAGTACTGTAGACTCTGTCCAACGGAACTGGGCCTTCCCCAGAGGCCGATCTCAATCTAGAAGGGCTAGCATTTGTCTGCCTATTGTAACCCCTGCACAAGGAGCCTGACGGGTTCCAGCTCTAGGACTGGGGGAAAGGTGTCCTGAGTAGGAATTTTAATGAGGTATAGTAAGGGTAGGGTCTCTGGCTATGGACTATAGCCCGAGTGGGCTGTGGTGAGGCCCTGGGCCTGTGGCACTCTGGGGTGAGTCTGAGGCTGTGGCGTGCAAGGAGAGGATGTCCCTGGAGGTGGCTTCCGGGGCAGGATTTCCACGCTTACACCCGTGTTTACTTTCCCACAGAGCTACATCCAGAGCTTCCGGGACCGGCAGACGGGGAGCTCACTGAGCTCCTTCATGGCCTCGCCCACAGACGCGGACTATGAGTATGGGTCTCGGGGGCCACTGACGGCCTGCTCAGGGCCCCCCGTGCGGGTATAGCAGTACTGCTGCTCCTGCCCACCTAGACTCTGAGGTCACCAGCTCTGCCAGCTTGGGGAGGTCTGCTGGGCCGCTACCCAGCCTGCCTGGCCCTGTGGCCTCTGGCTGTCCCCCTCCCCACCCTGAAGAGGGCTGGCCCGGCTACTGGAAGAGAGAACCTGTCTCAGGCTGGGCCTGGCCTAAGGGGAAAGCCTCCTCCCGAGCTCCAGAGGGGCTCTTGAGGGATGCGGGGTGTGAGCCCCATTGGGGTGTGCTCAGGGTTGTGAGTGTGCCGCCTGTGTGTGTGTGTATATGTGTGTATGGAGGCGTGGGCTTGAGGGGACACTGGGACCCTTGCCTTAGATTTCTGATTGGTGGGGCTTCTCCAAGGTTGGCCCTGCCTCCACCCCCACTGCTGGGGTCCCACAGGCCACTCTCCTGCATGTCTAAGTGGAGGATGTCTGCCTTCCTCCCCCACTGCTCCACCTCCCAACCAGACTCATCTAAGGCTTCTTGTCCTTGTCCCTGGGGCAAATGGCAGCACCCCTAGCCCTGGTCCCCTGTCTCCTACAAAGCCACCAGCCTGAGGGCAGTGGCAGGGGAGGGGGGTGGGAGGTGCTGCTCTGGGCTGGGTTAGGGAAAGGGGCTGGGGGAGGGGGCTTAAATGCACGGTGCATGTCTGGTGTCTGTCATGCCACCCTGGACACCTCATGCTTCTGTCTCCCCTCACCCCACCCTGTTTTACATATTTTATAAATGTGCCAAACTGTGTGGCTTCTGCCAGGAGTGGTGGTGGTCTTCAGTGGCTGGCACTTTCACGGGCCAAATGGGAAGCCCCGCAGCCCTTGGTGTCCTGTGTCACTTACTACACAGAGGCTCCAGGCAAGTTCTGCCCTCCTACATCACACAGAGAGCCAGGGAAAAGGACTGCACCACTTTATTGTCCCCAACACCTGTGGTTCCCTTGCCTCCCCACCCCTGCCCAGGGTACGGGCACACGCCTTCCAAGCTGTCCGAGGGCACCTGCCTGGCCTGGTTCGGTCCTCCTAGCTACCTGCAGAGGAATGACTCGGCGTGGGGCTGGGGAGAGAGTGGGTACCACCGTCCTCTCCCCTGGCAGAGCCTGGGCACCCGCACAGGAAGAGCTGGCTCCTCACCCTCTGCCCCACCCTTTCTGGACCTCTGTCAGGGATGTCTATGAGGGCAGGAAAATGGGAGTCAGCCCCCAGTTAGGGGTAGGAAATGCGGGAATTCAAGTGGAGGGGGCATCTCTGTGGAAGAGGAAGGAAATGGGACTAGAGGAGCCCTCTTCTCAGCCCGATGTGGAGCTGGCTGAGATGGGCAGAAGCCAGCTGGGCAGAGAGCAGGAGGGGGATGAGGGACAGATAGGCACAGATCAGGGGCTAGTAGGTAGGAAGGAGAGGAATTAGGGTCCAAATGGGGCATTCAAGAGAGACAGACACAGTCCAGAGGCAGGAGAAAGTGAGAAGCCTGGACAGGAAAGGGCATAGAAAGGTGGAAACGGCTGACCTGAACCAGATGGTTCCAGTAGAGAACACAGGGCTCCCTCCTCTGCTCAGCCCTCAGCCCCTCCCCCACTCCCCACCTCCACACACCCCAGAACCAGTTGGCCATCCCAAGTCCTGGAAAACCTCTGGTAGGCGTGTCTCAGCCCACCAGCTCCCAGGCGACCCCTCCCGTCTGGCCAGCCAGCCTGCCCCTCTGACCTCTGCCCAGTCAGCTCCACTCACCCTCTACCAGCAACCGTGTGTGGGCGCTGTCCTGGCCGGCCTGGCAGCAGTAGGTGCCCTGGTCCTCAGGTCTCACGTCATGGATGACCAGGCTGTGGGTGGGGCCGTGGCTGCGCAGCTCATACTTGTCTCCCGGGCACAGCTCGACCCCCTCCCGCAACCAGCACACGTGGCCCCCCGAGCGGGACACAGTCACCTCCAGCACCGCCCTGCGGCCGACCAGAACCGTCTTCTCTCGAGGCGGGCGGCGGCACATCTGGAGAGGCAGTGCTAGGGGTGAGGACGAGGGCTTAAGTTAATAGGGACACGCAGGGCCCCCAGGAGGAGAGACGCATCTTCCCCCTCCCTGCAGCCTCCACTTCTCTTAGATATCTAAGGCACCAGCCCGATCCTCTGTACCCTTAACCCAAAGTCTCCTCCTCCCCAGGAAACGCACTGCCCTCTGTGACCCGCCCCAGAAGAGTCCCTCGAGGAAGGGAGGTGGGGAGGCAGTGTTCCCAGGACCAGCCGCCAGCCTGCCAGTCCCGAGGGGAGATGATGCCCTCTCCCAACCGTCCCTCCCCAGTTGCTTACCCTCCACCTCCAGCTGAGCCACGGACTGGGCGGGTCCCGCCTGGAAGCGGACCTCACCGGCGTCCTCCGGGCGCAGCTCGCTCAGCACCAGAACATGTTTCCTCCCTGGGGGTGAGAGAGGCGCTAGCGAGGCCGGAGCAGCCAAGGGGAGGGTTCGGGGATGAAGGTGGGCCGGAGTAGGTCCCCGGGTCGGTTTGGACGCGGCCAATGTGCGCCGGGGGCGGGACTGAGGGGAAAGAGGAGTGGTCCAGGACCGGTGGCTCAGAGCTGGGGACCGGGGAAATACCGGGAGAAGGTTCCTTGGGCTGTGGGGCGGGGCTCACGCGAGCCAGAGGCGGGGCTTATCCTAGTAGGGCGGGGTTTGCCTGAGTCGGGGCGGGGCAGCAGGGGGCCAGAATAGGAAGAAAGTCCGCCAGACCTTCCTGTCGGATGCGGACGCGGCCTCCGGGTCTCAGCGGCCGGCCTCCGAGCTCCCAGCTCCCGGTGGTCTCCACCTCCGACACGGTGCACTCGAACGTGGCGCCGTCGCCTTCGCGGGCGCGCACCGCCCGGAGCTCGGAGAGCACTGACACCGTGCGCTCTGGGGCGGAGCCGGGGGCGTGAGGCGGGGGCGGGGCTGAGGGGGCGGTGCCCGCTCACGCCCACACTCCGCCCTACTCCCGGGAGGCACCGGAGTCTGTCCGGGGCTAGTCGGGTCCGCAGCCCCCGCGCCCGCAGCACTGCCCAGTCCGGGCAGCGCCCGGTACCCACCGCGCACTGCCAGGCGAACGGGCCCGGCGCGAGCCGTCCCCACTGCACAGCTGTAGGTCCCGGCGTCCAAGGGGCAGCAGCGCCGCAGCTGGAGAAGGCGTCGCGTGCCGAGGGCCTGGAGCCTGAGCCGAGGGCTGGGGGTGAGCGGGCGCCCGTCCTAGGGGCGAGATTTGCAGAGGGTCGGGGAGAATTCGGTTGGACACAGGCAACCTCGGCCTTGGGAGAGGGCGGCGCCGTCTGTTGAAGTCCAGAGGTTTCGAGGAGCATTTATGCCTCTCTGTCCCCCCAGTCTGGGATCTGGCTGTCCTGAGCCTTTGGGGCCTCCCCAGGAGCCTCACTGGGAAGGTGTCATCCTTGGGGATGTTAGGACTGAAAAGGGGCGCCGTGGGCACTGGAAGCCAAAAGTCGTGTACCGATCACTCTGGACATGAGCATGGATTCTAGAATAAGGCAAATCTGGATTCAAATATGGCTCTACCCCTTTTGTCTGCCGCTGGGCGATACCACCCCACTGAGCTTCAGGCTCCTTAGAGATAACACAGAGATAGCAAAACCTACTCTATAGGGCTGTTGTAAGGATTAGAGGGTTTAATGTAAAGTAAATCTGAGCACAGTGCCAGACACATCTGTTCAGGGAGTATTAGTTGTTTCCATTTGGGCCATTATCATTATGTCCTTATGATGTCAAGGTGGGATGGGTTCTGACCTTCTCCCAAGTGACATCAGCCAAGGCCTGGGAAAGCTCGCACTCCAATGTAGCTGTGTCTCCCTCGGTCACCTCTAGGTCCTGCGGCCCCCTCACAATGGTCACTGGGGCCTCTGGGAGGGGGAGAAGGAAGACACACTTGGGCACAGGGGTCAGTGGTGGACGCATTTGGGGAAGGTGGTGGGTGGAGGCCACTCGTCAGAGGGGGATGTGCCGGGACACAAGTGGTCCAAGTGGGATGCTAGTCAGTGGAGGACACAACAGGGCCACAGGGGTCAATGGGACAGGAGTGGCCAGCTGGGGGTATCACACTTTAAGTTGGCCAGTGGGGGACATGCTGGAATTAGCGGGGCATGGGGGCGGGAACCAAAGCAGGGACGCCAGTGGAGTCACCTATAGGCAGGTATGGTCAGTGGGGACCACACTTTACTGGAATGGACAGGTGACACTGGCCAGTGGGAGACATGATGTGTTCAGAGGAGCAATGGGGGGAACTCCAGAGCACGTGTTGTCAGTGGGGAATATGGGGCGTAGAAAAATGGGCGTCCCTGAACCAGAGTTGCTAGCAGAGTCATCCTTAGGCAGTTAGTGGGTCACTGGGACTTGAGCGGTCAGAAGGGCACACGCAGGCAGGCAGCAGGGGCCACGGCAGGCAGGTGTGGTCAGTGGGGCCACACTCAGAGTGGTCAGTGGGGCCCTGGTCAGGCAGCAGACAAGAGGGACCACACCGGCACAGGCACACTCACAGTGGCATGGTCAGTGGTTCACAGGGACCAGAAGGTCAGTGGAGTCACGCTGGATCAGATCGGTCAGAGGAGCCACACTCAAGCAGGGCGGTCTCGGGGGCCACCCAAGGCCAAAGAGTCAGGGGAGGCACACTCCGACAGGCAGGGTCAGTGCAGGGGGCCACACAGGGAGGGGGATCGGTGGAATCACACTCAGGGCAGTCAGCAGGCAAGCAGCGGGCCCAGAATCCACACCTCTCACAGTGAGTCTGGCTGCGCAGCGCAGGGAATCCGCCGTGAAGGTGATGCAGCCCGAGTCAGCCAGGCCCAGGCCGCTGAGTACCAGACGGTGACTGTGGCTCTCTGCATGCATGTGGCACTTGGGCCCCGGCTGCAGCCGGACTCCACCTCGGGCCCACTCCCCGGTCACACCCTCCTGGGACAGCTCCAGCTGGAAGGTGGCACTGCCCCCCTCAGTGACGGTCACATCCTCCAGAGGCCGCAGCACCCTTAGCTGCCTCGCTGGTGGGGGGAGATGGGGAGAGAGGGAGGATGAGGGCTCCAGCTCTGGGCAGGGGTTTTGAGGGTTCACACAGCTCTTGGCCCCGCCTGTACCACCCCTAACACCCAATCTGAGCCCCTGTGGAAGGAAGCCCGGAACCAGGGTCAGGGAGAAAGGAGCACAGGAGGCCAACTGGGCGGGGCGGGGAGGGGCTTAGGAGAGGGCACACGTGAAGGAGATGAGTTGTGGCTAGAGGGTCGAGGAGTCTGGGTGAGGGGTACTGTGACACTGGGAGGAGCGCAGGAATCGGAGTCAGACAAGCTGGGATTACGCCCTAGCTCTGCCACATGGTTTGTGTGCTGTGTGACCTTTGGCAAACTGCTCGACCTCTCCGGGCTTTAGTTTCTCCAACCGTACAAGGTGAACAGCATTGAGACATGGGTTTATTGCGATTAAATGAATGAAATAAATTAGAAGAGACTACATATCAGCAACAGCAACCATTTACCAAGCTCTGTGTGGGCATTTTTCATGTCATCTCAGCTATTGTTCCTGAAGACCCTTGAAGTACGGATCAGCCCCATTCTTGAGAAGACTTGGCTCAGAGAGAGTAAGTAACTTGCATGAGGTCTCGCAGTTAATAGAAAGCTCTGGCTTGGGGCAGATGGGGGAGTTGCTATTTGCCAAATGGGCCCGTGGACCCTGGGGCAGGTGACTGAGGGATAAACACGGCACGTGTTTCTGGTGTATAATATTTACGTTTACAGCAAAGCCAACTGGGACACGTGAAATGGAATGCAAAATCCACACGGACTTCTAGGGTAAATAGAAAACACTAGAAAATGAAAAGTTTTGCTTTGGGCAGGCTGCTTCAGGTCACACTTCTGGAGGCCAGCCAGGGCTGACTTGCCTCAGTGGCGAGGGGCACTTTGGTGGGGGGTCTGAGGGGCCCTGGGGCAGCCAGGAAAGGCTGCGCCACGGGGCAGTGTGATGGGTTAGGAGAAGACAGGGCACTCACGCCTCACGCTGAGCCTGGCCAGGGTGCGATCGTGGTGGCTCTCACAGCCGTAGGTGCCCTGGTCGGCCAGGACGACACCGTGGATGAAGAGGCGGTAGACGTGGCCGTCCTGGGCCGTGGACACGCGCGAGTCACGGGGCAAGGGCTCCCCACCTCGCACCCAGCGCACGGCACCTGCTGCGCCCACTCGACCTGTCTCTACTTCGAGGCACACGTCCTGGCCTTCCTCTGCCCGCACATCCTGCAGCCGCCGCAGGAACAGCAGCTCCGTTTCTGGGGAGGAAGGGGGAGGGGGGTCATGGAGCCTGGTGGGGCCTGGAGGCTGATGACCGACCCCCTGCTCACCGGCCGGTCCCTGGGCAGAGGCGCAAGGCTGCCAGGGCCAGGGCTGAGAGAACAGGCACAGGAGACAAGACCACTGCATCCCCATCAGGACCAAACCTCGAACGTGGAGCCGGGCACTTGTGGCTGTGCCCCCTGCTCGGGCAGTCACGGTCCCCGCATCGTCCAGCTGACAGCGTCGCACCGTCAGCATGCGGCTGGAACCATTCTGGGCCATCTCCAACTGGGGCCCCGGAGTGACAACGGCCCCGTTGCGGAGCCAGGTGACATCGGCATCTGGCGGCGAGACTTCACACCGGAATGTGGCATCGTCACCCTCATGGACGGTGAGTGGCGTCAGCTCTGAGACCAGCTTTGCCAGTGGTGGTTCTGGGGGGATGGGGTCAGGCAGTGAGGTGGGGCTGTGTCTTTCCCTCTCCCTCCTTTCCATCCTCTCCTGGGTGCAGGTCCTCGTCTCTCAGTTATCCGAAAGATCTTTGCTGAGGACCACGGGGGGTATCTCAGAGGACAAGATGCCAGCTCCCTGCCGCTCCTAGCTACCTCCTTTCAATCCCAGCCTGGCTCCCTACTTCTCTGACTCCCTATTAGGTAATTTACCATGGACCCTATTTATCTCATTTAAGGGTCACAACAGCCCTACAAGACAAGCACCACCCCCCGCCCCGCCCTTCAGAGCCGGGGCCCAGAGAGGTGGAGCCACTTGCCAGAGTCTCACACGACTGACAAGTGGAACCCAGATTGGAACCTGGGTGGGTTGACCCCAAAGCCCCTGCTTTTAACCACTGGGTTATGGCTCCTCCTATACAGAGGGTTCCTGAAGCCTCATCCAAGTACCGGTTGTGCATGCACGGGTTAGAGCCCGAGGCAGCAAGGAGGGGGTCGGGGGCTGAAGGAGTCCCAGAAGGGTGCAGGGGTGTGGTCTTTGGGGTGACAGGGCCCACAGGGAGTGAGGGGTGCACTGTTACCTTCCACGCGGACGAGGAAGATGCGGCTGTCCTGGGGCGTGTCGCACAGGTACTCCCCAGCGTCCCAGCTCCGTGCCCCCCGCACCCGCAGCACCTGCCTCGCCCCGGCCTGCTCCAGCTGCACCCGCCCCTGGCTCGACAGTCGCTCCCCGTCCTTGTACCAGCGCACAGGGCCCCCGGGCCCGGAGAGGCGCACCACCAGCTCTAGGTCCCCGCCTGGGGTGCTGCGAACCCTTGTCTGGGCTGCCTCGGGGGCCACCACCCGCACGGGGGGCTCTGTGGGGTCAGAGCTGGGGGTCACTGGATGGGGAGAGGCCCGAGGGCTGTGGGGAGGGCAAGATACTGAGAGAGGTGGGTGAGGGATGGACAAAGCATGCTAGAGAGGCGGGGAAACTCATATGGGCTTGGGGGTGCAACGCTCTCAGGCTTTCTGCTCAGGCCATACTCACCAGCCACTTGGACAGTGAAGCTGAGGCTGGGAGCCCCCGGGGCTGTCCCGGACTGGCAGGTGTAGAGGCCTGCGTGGGCCAGGTCTGCGGCCCGGATACAGAGGATGCGGCGGGGGCCCTCAGCATGGAGCTCCAGGCCCTCGCCCTCCTGCACCGGCCTCCCATTGTGAGTCCAGAAGACCAGGGCACTAGCCCGGGACAGTTCGCAGCTCAGCACCACCGGCTCCCCAGGGGCCACACAGAGTGGGGCAGGGGCTGCCTCTGGAGCAAGGAACTGGACTGGGGGCTCTGGACACAGAGAGGAACATGTCAGCTCCGGCTGACTGCCCCCTCCGGCACCCGGGCTGGCAGGAAGCACCCACCGGCCAGGCTGACGTTGAAGGTGACGGCTTCATCCCGAGTCTCGCACACATACTCCCCGGCGTCCTCGGGCTGGGCGTGGGGCAGGGTCAGGGTGCGAGCGGGCCCCTCGGCTCCCAGCTGCAGTGCGTCCGATGCTTCCACCTCCAGCCCATCTTTGTACCAGCGCACCTGGGACCCGGCAGGGGCCACCTCACAGCGCAGCTCCACACGCCCTGGAGCCCTGAAATGCAGGTCCAGGGAGCGAGCTGCCGGGTGCACGATCCTCTCTGGTGGGGCTGGTGGACAGACAGAGGGAAAGGTGCTCAGGCTCAGCCAGCAGGCTCCCACCCACTCACACTGGCTTCCCAGCACTCTCTCTTTCCAGAGCAGTTCTCGGGACTTGTGTGGCTACCATCTGGGGGCATCTACTGTGTGCCCGGTGCTGTGCTAAGCACACGGCAGCTCTTCTCACAGCTACTCCTGACACTCCCGAGGGCGGCACCGATGTTGGTTTCACTTTACAGATGAGGACTCGAAGCCTCTTTAGAGGAAAGTGATTTGTCTGAGGGCCCACGGATAGACAGAGGTAGACCCAGACCGATGTGACCCCAATGCACGCCCCACCCTACCACGCCCCCACTCCATACCCCCTTTCCCCACTTTGCTTCTGATGTACTTATCATCACCTACTGGTTGTCTGTGTATCCTCACTAGAACTCGAGCTCCACAAAGACCGGAGGTGTTCTCTTATTGGCTTGCTACTCTATCCCTCAGCATCCAGAACAGTGCCGAGCACATAGTAGTTGCTCAATAAATATTTGATGAATGAATGGATGAATGAATGAATGCTCCTAACTGCTGGGCTCTCTCTAGTCACTGTCATGGCCTGATCTGGGCAAGCCAGGGCTCTCTGATGGCTGAGAATGAGGAGTCTGGGGGAGGGGCAGGCTGTGTGGGGCAGGTGGGGGGCCCCTAAGAAGCAGGAAGTGAGAAGGTTGGGTGTCTGTCCCTCGGCCTCCTGCCTCTCTAGCTCCCCACGGTGCCCAGAGAATGCCCACCTGTGATGGTGACAGTGAAGAAGGCTGAGTCATCTCCGGCATCACACACGAACTCGCCCCCCTGCTCGGGCTGGGCCGCAGGCAGAACCAGGCGGCGGCGTGGCCCGTCGCTCTCCAGCACCAGGGCCTCGCTCTCCTCCACCTCCAGCCCATCCTTGTACCAGCGCACAGGGGCGTCCTCCCGAGACAGCTCACACATCAGCACCACACACTCCAAGCTCACGGCGATCAAGGTCACCTCATCTCGGGGGTATATGATGCGCACCGGGGGCTCTGCAGAGTGGGGCAATCACAGGCTGTCACAAACTCAATCGCCAGCCGCCCTGGCAACACGGAGTTCCTGTCGCTCGCAACAACAAGAGTGATAAGGATAATGATAACAAGGAATAACAGGTCCACGATCTACCCTCCGAAAACCCTGGGGCCAGAGATGTGAATCCAGAATGCTTCAGATCCCAGGAAAAAAAGGTGCATTTATTATATATCACATACCTGCCTCTCTTAGCCCCCACTGGAGCACCCCCCCCCCCCCCGCGCCCCATCCCCCGCCGCAACCAACCACACTAACATTTCGGCAGTGTGACATATACATATACTCACTCTAAACAAGATACTTAAAGAGCAGAAATAGTTTCACAGGTTTTACTGAAATGACTCTGAAGACGAAACTTAGAAACAGACTTTTGGTTTGGAGAGGTTTTTTGGATTTCAGAATTGTGAACAAGAGATTGTAGATCCGAAACAGCGAATACTTCTGTATGATTTCCTAAGGTTCCAGGAACAGTCCTAAGCACTTTACACATTGAACTCTCACAGCAATCCTAAGAGGTAGGTATCATTTTATCCCTGTTTTCCAGATGAAGAAATCGAGGCAAAGAGTGATTAACCAATCTCTTTAAGGTCACAGCTGGGTCCACGTACTCGAGGGCTGGAGGAAGAGCCACCATGTGTTAAAGGGAGGCTCAGACTCTGTGAGCAGTGGTAGGGATCGAAAGCCAAAGCTTGCAGAACTCAGTAATGATTTTTGCATCTGTGTCTACGAGTTGCCAGCACCTGTATGAGTTCCCCAGGGATGCTAAACGCTGATTCTGGGAGTTCATCTCCAACTGCTCCAAAGGGGTCATTCCTCCACAGGAAAGGACCTCCTATGTCAACACTGGAGGTGACTGGTGCTCAGGCACTGAGTCCGAGCCTGCCCATGCTCCCATGCGCCCTGAACATCTCCCAGAATCTTCTAGTTTCCAAGACATTTTAGAGCCCCTTTACCATGCGGCCCCCTTGTGGCTAAGCTCAGGAACTGCTCGCTTCCCGGAAACACTTTTTTGCAGAGGTGCGCATGGGCAGACGTGCTCACCAGCACACAAGTCCTCTGCCTCCACAACCCACCTCCCTAACAGGGCTTGTTCTAAGAGTCCAAAGGACGCAGGCTGGTTCTCGGGGGTCCAGCAAGGCTGGTAGATTGCAAGGTGCGGCTGCCTGGGGAGCTAAGGAGGTGAAGGGAGCAGTGGGGTGAGGACAAGGTGCCATGACAGGATTGGAGTGTCCGCACAGCTGCGGGACCTCAGCTTGGCATCAGACTTGTTTATCCCTGGCCCAAAGCCGGGCTGGCTCTGTGTGAACTTCCCGGCCGCTTGTGTGAACTTCCCGGTGAGCAATCTGGTGTTTTGTGGGGAGGCCAGGTGTGAGCTGAAATGTGTGTCTGCCATTGTGTCTGGCCAGGGCGTGGGGCTGAAAAGCTTGAAGGGGTCACTACAGGACAAAACATGCACAGAGAGGCCTTTGGCTTTGTGGCTTGGGTGTTCCAGGCTGCACTCTCGCGGGTTGGGGGTGGGGGCACCCAGGCAGCTCAGCCTGGATCGAGGCATCACTGCTGGGGCAGAGCGGAGGACAGGGCGACAAGACAGTGCCAGTGCAGCCAGCACGTTTCTTCTGTGCCACCGAGCTGTCAGGCCCTGCGAGCGCCACCCCCCCCCCCCCCACCACCCGAGCTGCACATCCACACCAGGTCTGGCGCTGAGGCCTGTGTCCCCACGCTTTCCAGCACCGAACCACCGTGACTTTCACAGTCGTCTTGTGCTTTTCCAGCTTTGAACATTCTCCCATCTACCTTCGGCCCAAACCTGACCCCACTCAGCTACCTCGGCCCCTGCCCCCAAGTATCTGCCTTGAAGGCACTTCCTGCCTGCCGACAAGGTTAGGAGCCCCCCAGCCTTGAGCTCCCTCTGTACCCCTGTCACAACACTGGACAGTCCACCTTCTGAGACCCTCTAAAGTGTCTGGCTTTCCTCCCAGGCTTCGTGCTCCCGGAGGGAAGTGAGCGGGTCTGTCTGCTTGCCACCAGGTGTCCAGAGTCCAGCCCAGGGGCGTGGCGGCTTTCTCCGCAGCCCTCTCTGACTCTCCTGTTCTCTCTCCAGCCCTCTGCTCCTTCACATCACTTGTCACGACGTGTCAACTGTGCATTTATTTGTGCATTTATTGGTTTAACACAGGGGTCGCAAACTCAAATGCCCACAGGGGCCAGGTAGGTGGTCAGGTGAGTGGCGGAAGGGGTCTGGGGAGAGGCAAAGAGGAATGGCAGAGGCGGAAGGGCAGAGGAATGTGGGCCCCATATTATGGGGGCAGCTGCTACTCAGCACCAGCTGTTCGTCGCCATGGGGGGAATCGGGACCAGAGCCGCCGGGTCTTCGGCTTTTTCAAGAGGACGCATAACTCCGGATTGTTATTTGAACTGTCCTGACTTTGGTAAGACTCTGCAGGCCAAACAAAACACATCTGTGGGCTGCATGGGGCCCTACGGACTGCCCGTTTGCGACCCCTGGTTAACAGCTGCCTCCCCAGCTAGACTGCAGCTCTGAGAGCAGAGACGGTGCATGTATATCACACACCAGTTACCTGCAGCACCCGGCCCGGGGTCTGGTGGCACGTGGGAGGCACCCAGTAAATGAGCCAGGGGAGCACAGCTCTTCCTGGCCCTGGTGCTGGGGAGGAGCCTGCTTCCTTGAATAGGGGCCCTGGGGTCTTCCGGGCAGGGAGCCTCGGTACATGCACCCGCAGCCCCACCTCCCTCCTCCCCAGTGTGCCGACTAGGGAGTAGGTGGCCAGCTCCCCCGAGGGCTCAGGACTGTCCTCTGGTGACCCCGGGCGGCTGGGGTGAACCCACACCTGTGACAGTGACGGTGAAGGAGGCCGACTCGTCATCGATTTCACACAAGTACTCGCCGGAGTCCTCCAGCTGGACGGCAGGCAACACGAGGCGGCGGACGGTGTCCTCCTTCTGCAAGAGCAATGCGGGGCTCTCCACCACCTCTTCACCGTCCTTGGTCCAGCGCACCTCGGCCCACGGCCGGCACAGCTCACAGGTCAGCACCACACGCTCCAAGCGCACGGCCGCCACATACACCTTGCCACTGGGGTACACGATCCACGAGGAGACATCTGCGGGACAGGGACAGTCATAGCTGGGACCGAGGCGCCCGGCTGCCCTCCCTGAGCCACGCCTGTTCCCTCCTCCTGCAAGTGGGCCACGTGTTGACGAAGAGAGCCTTCCCACCTTCCCACTTACACAGAACGCCCAGTGCTTATCACAACAAAAAAAAAGAAAAAAAAGAAGAGAATCTTCCTTTGGATTAGGTCTCCTAGCTGCTGGGACAGCCACCCCCATCTGGAGACACAACCATAGACACCAAAGCACGTCACAGGCACGGTGGCCTCATCGGGACCACGGTGTCAGCCTTTGCTATAGAAATGGTCTACGCTCTCTGGGTTGGGGCAGGGACCGTACGTAAGATGGGGCTGGGGAGAGGTGGGTTAGGTGCCCAGGTGGAGCCAGGGTCTCCCATAGACTTTTGAGGTCTTCTGACCCCTCTAGGGTGGGGGCTTACCTGCCCTACACCCTGCCCCGCAGGAAAGCTCTGCCATTCCTGAAGGTTCTCCTTCTCCAGAGAACGGAAAGGGGCAGAGGTGCCCTGTGACTCGTGGAGCCCTGGCCAGCGTTTAGGACAACGTAGTTTTGGTGGGTGACTGAATCGTAGGATGCAGACCGAGGAGGGGCACGCAATCAGCTTGCGGGGAGGGAAGAGGGCCTGGGGAAGAGTGGCCCGGAGGGGATCTTGTGACAGCTGCTAGGCGGTGCCACACGGACCTGCCTGTCCCCCCACCTGTGATGGTGACGGTGAAGTAGGCACGCTCATCTCCAGCGACGCACTGAAACTCGCCCCCGTCGGGGGGCTGGGCGGCAGGCAGCACCAGCCGGTGGTGGGGCCCCTCCTTCTCCAGCACCACAAAGTCACTCTCCTCCACCTCCTGCCCATCCTTGTACCAGCGCACGGGTGCATCCTCTCGGTCCACCTCACAGGCCAGCATGACACACTCAGAGGTTATGGCATGCACAAACACGTGCTCCTGGGGGTCCAGGATATGCACCGGGGGGTCTGGTGGGAAGCAGACAAAACGAGGTCACGCAGACAGGAGACTCACAGGAGACAGTTTCCTCCCCAGGGGACACTAGGAGGGTTAAGGCCGTGCTGTGCAGGGTGGTCTGGAGCAATGACGTGGGGTACTGAGGGCATGGCAGGTGAGGCAACGCAAACCATGTGGCACCTTTGTGTTCTGGGTGTCCCCACGGGACGTGGGGGTGGCTGGGCGGGGACATGGGGGAGGGGGAGGCACAGATGACAGCCTTTGCCTAGGCTGAGAGGAGGTCATTATCATGGGCCACACTGGGCCACGCTTGCTGCTGTTTTTACAAGGGATCCCCTGGAGCACCGGCCCTAGGATGGGCAGGAAGGGGGAATGACTTAGGTGCCACAGTGAGACAGCTGCTCACTACAGGTAGTGAGTTCCCTGTCACTGGGTGCGTGTACAGCAGTTAGAGGGCCTCCTTGCAGTGGGGTTGAGACAGGATGTCCACTCGAAGCGAGAAGATGAGGTGAATCAGTGGTTCCCAAGCTGCCTTCCCGGAGTGATTCCCAGGCTCTACCCTGGATAGTCTGGAGCTGGAGAGCTGGGGGGCCTGGGTGTATGCATTTTATAACAAGCTTCCCAGGTGGTTCTGAAGCAGCCAGAACATGGCTTGAGAACCACTGGACCCCTGCACTTAAAGCTTCCCTTTGACCGTGGCTACCTGAGATAGTAGGATAAGCACAGACCTGGGTGTGAACCCAGCTATGGTGTTTGCTGGCTGTGTGATAATGGGCAAATCACATAACCTCTCTGAGCCTGTTTCTTCATCTGTGTTGTAGAGATCTACTGCTTCTCATCCAGATGTGAAGATTACGTGAAACCCTATGTATTTGAAACATTTGGTATTATGTTGGGTTCACGGCAGGGACCCAGTAAATGTTAGCACGTGCCTCTCCTTCCCTACATTGAATTTCATTTCCCCACCCTCATTACCTAGCCAGGGGTATGTGGAGGGCAAGTATGCTGGAGGGTGTTGGTGCACGGGAGGATTAGGAAGCAAGTACAGAGTAATTTGAAAATGTGTCCGCTGGCCCCCCTGGCTCTCCCTGGAAGGGACCCCCAAGCAGGCAGACCAGGGGGCAGGGCCTGCATGGCCCCCGGGAATCAGCCTCAGCTGCAGGAGCCCAGACCACCATCATTGCTGACCTCGGACGGTGACACTGAAGAAGGCTGAGACGCCTTCTGTTCTGCACTCAAACTCGCCGCTGTCTCGGACTTCGGCGGCCGGCAGGATCAGGCGGTGTTTGCGCCCATCTATCTTCACCACCAGCGACTCGCCCTCCTCTACCTCCTGCCCGTCCTTGTACCAGCGCGCTGGGAAGTCCACCCGGGAGAGCTCACAGGTCAGCACCACCCGCTCCGAGGTCGTGAAGGTCAACGACTCCTTGTCCTGGGGGCTCAGGATGTGCACCGGGCTCTCTGTGTGGGGAGAAGCGTGGGCACAGGCAGCACCCTTGTCATGCTCCACCTGGGATAAACACCCGTCGCTGGTGCAGGCCGGAGTACATCAGGCCAGACAACCGCTGGCTCAACGCGTTTGTTGGAATTAAAAAGAAAATCGCTGGGCTCACACGCCAATTCTCAAGGGCAATGTTTGAGCGTACAGAATTCCTAGGGAGTCTACTGAAAATGCAACCTCTTAGGCCCCACACAGGCATGCAAGGGCCAGGGGATCTGCATTATCAACCAGCCCTCCAGGCAGTTCTGATGTCAGGGGTCCCAGGCTGCATTTTGAAAATGCCACTCTGGTTGTTGGTTCTTACTCTGCCCTCCTCCTAGGATGCCAGCAGCTGACCACCTGCCTGGCCCTGTGCTCGGTCATGGAGGAATTCCTTGATTGGCCGGACAAACTCCAGCAATGGTGAGATGGCAAATGCCATATGTCCCCTGCACTTTCAGATGCCCACCAAGAACCGTCCTCCTCAGGGACCCCTCATCCCCTTCCTTCCTTGTTTCCACAGGTAGCACAGTGGGATTCTGGCACCAGACTGCCTGGCTTCATAACCCAGCACTACCACTCATTAGCTCGGTGACTCTGGGCAAATCACTTAACCCCTCTGTGACTCAGTGTCTCCATGTGTAAAATGGACTCACCAAAGAATCTATCTTGTAGGGCTGTCGAGAGAACCGTGTTAATTAACGCACGTAAAATGATTAGGATTGTGCCTAACACCACAAGAAGTTGCTCTGATAATGTTGTCGGTTACATGATAAGGCAGGAAGCAGTCAGGGACTAGGGCCCAGGGGCCATGCCTCTAAGATAGCAAACGTGATGGAATTCTATAAGCCACAAAGAGAATTTGGCTACGATGCTGAAGATAACGTACGTTGTACGTAGGTGGAAATTGGCCTTCTGGACCGCTGAGCCCTCCGTCTGAACCCACCAAGGACTTCTGTGTCCACCCAGGTCCCCACCAGCACCAACCTTGGATGGTGAGGGCGGCCGAGTCCTGCACACCGGGGCAGCTGAAGCCAACGAGTGCCCCGCTGTGCTGGTGCCTGACAGCCTGCAGGAGGAGTCTGTGCTGTGAGCCTTTCTGCTCTATCCGGTATCGCAAGGCCCCAGGCTCCACCTGGCCCTCTGGCTCATTACTCTCGAGCTCTTCCCCGTTAAGGAACCAGGTGCCCTGGATGATGGTGGAAAGATCCAGGGAGAAGACCGCATCTTCCCCGTCGTATACCTGTACGTCCTCCAGACCTGCCACCAGGCGGGCTGTGGGCACTGAGATGGGGACAGAGTGCTGCCATCAGAACCAGAGGGCTGGCAGAGGACAAGAGTTGGCAGGCAGAAGGCATATAACACGACGGGGACAGAAGGCTGGGGAAGGGAGGAGAGAGGGTGGGGAGGTGTGACTGGGGTACGGCCGCGGACAGGCTGGGTCTGGAAGGACTGACTCACCGAGGTGAGCAGACCCATGGAACACAACGTGGGGACTGCGGCCGTGCTCGCTGACTGTGCAGACGCGGAAGCGGTAGTCGCCCTCGGAAGGCACGCAGTCCCCTGGGACCTCCACGGCTCCGGCTTTCTCGATGCTGAAGCACTGGATCCAGTCTTCCGAGCCCACCTCCTGCCGCTCCAGCCGGTAGATGAAGGGGGTCTCAGGAGCCGGCTCGGGGGGCTTCCAGGTCAGCAGGACTGTGTTCTTATGGCCCTTGAACATCTCTGCCAATACCGGGGGTCCCGGGGGGCTGTGCTTGACGCCTGAGACAGAGGCAGGGTTTGCATTCCAGCCCTGCTCCAGCCTCCCACAGCCCTCCCAACTTGAGTCCGCTTTGCCAACCCAGGCTCTGGCATCTGGTCACCCTCCTGCCCTGGCCCTCCTGTCCGGCCCTCGAAGAGTCAGTCTGCCCACGGGCTTTCCTGCCCTCACATTTGACTCTGAGCAGAGTGGTGGTACGGGAGTTGCCCAGGCTAAAGGTGACCTCGCCGGCATCTTCTCGGGTGACCCCTGGAAGGACCAGGGCATGCATGTGGCCGGAGCTGCTCTGGCAGATGGTCGGCAGGTCCTCCCCATCGCGGCTCCAGCGCCCCTGGACCCCAGCTTCCTGTGTCTCCACCAGCAGCACCGCATTCTCTCCCTCCAGGACGTCGAGCTTCCGGGGCAGCCGCTTCAGGATGGGCCCTGAGAAAAGGACGGGAATCCCCCAGCCTGGGGCCTGGGCATCCGCCTGCCTCAGCCTCGGCCTCCTCCCACTGGCCAGCCCACCTTTGACTGTCACATTGGCCACCGTGCGCACCCGGCCCCGCATCTCGCACAGGTAGACACCGTCGTCGTCTGCCTTCAGCCTGTGGATGATGAGGCGCCGGACGGCGCCCTCCTCGATCTGCTCGTACTTGCGGCAGGGCAGCAGCCGCTGGTCCTCACGGAACCAGGCCGTGGGAATGCGGGAGTTGGGCACTTTACACTCCAGCACGGCAATGCCATGCTCCCGGCCCTCCACATCCTGCAGGGGCCTGGTGAAGCGCAGACGGGGCTCTGTGGGGAGGGGAGAGATAGAAGGCTCTGGAGAGGGCCAGACCAGGGGAATGGCTCCGTGCATTACCAACTGCCTATACCCGCGTCAGCTCCTGCCATTTTCCTCCCAGGCCAGCAGGTATTCCAGGATCACAGAAAACCCAACAGGAGAGACGTCAGGTGGCCTGGATTCTCATCTGACCCTGACACTCCAGCCACATCACCCTGAGCAAGGCCGTTTCAGTGATCCTGGGCCTCAGTTTCCTGACCGTCAAGCGGGGAAAGGGATGGAAGGGTTTGGACCACAACGGTGATTTTCCAGCTGTTCCCTGGGGTCCCTCAGAGGCACTACACAAATTCTGCAAGGGGCTGAGCTGAATTTCATTTTTAAAGAACTTTAGTCGTTTTCACCTGGCTAGAGCTAGAGCATATAATGCTGAGTGAAATAAGTCAGTCAAAGAAAAATACTATATGACCTCACTCATATGTGAAATTTAAGAGACAAAGCAAATGAGTGAAAGAAAAAATAAAAAAAGAGGGAGACAAATCAAGAAACAGACTCTTAACTATAGGGAACAAACTGATGGTTAGCAGAAGGGAGGTGGGGCGGGAATAGGGGATGGGGATTAAAGGGGCACAATAATCATGATGAAAAAAATAAAATGATTTTTAAAAAGTGCAATTAAAATTTAAAGAAACAGGGGCGGCTGGGTGGCTCGGCAGGTTGAGCGTCTGATTCTTGACCTTGGCTCGGGTCATGGTCTCACGGTTCGTGAGTTTGAGCCCTGGATCAGGCTCTGTGCTGACAGTGTGGAGCCTGCTTGGGATTGTCTCTCTTCCTCCTCCCCTCCTGGCACATGAGTGCATGCGCTCTCTCTCAAAATAAAGAAATAAATAAAACTTAAAAAAAAATTTTAAAGTAGTCATTTTCAGGGGGGGCAGGTGGCTCAGTGTGTTAAGCAGCTGACTTCGGCTCAGGTCATGACCTCGTAGTTCTTGAGTTCAAGGTCCACATCGGGCTCTGTGCTGACAGCTCAGAGCCTGGAGCCTGCTTCAGATTGTGTCTCCCTCCTCTCTGCCCCTCCCCACTCTGTCTGTCTCTCTCAAAAATAAACACTAAAAAATAAAATAAAATTGTCGTTGTCAAAACCGCATTTTACAAAAAGAAAGCATGATGATGGAAATGGCCAGCGGGTTATCAGGCCGCTGGAGAAGCGTGTGTGTCCTGTGCCTCTGGGAAGTTCTGCCTTCGCACTGGGCTTTTCTTTCCTGATGGTGTTAGTGCAGTTTTGCGAGTTTGTGCACATCAAACCTCACCACAGAAGCACAGGTGCCACATGCTGCCCTCGAGCCAGGCAGGGCTCAGGAAATGTGCCCACTTTTCTTCCTCTGAGGGGACAAGTTGAGGAATAGCCAGTGAAAGTATAATCCCTGGAGTTGCAGGGAACTCCTATTCTGGAGAGCTTCACCTTCCAGTGGGAGTTTGGGATGTTTTTTTCCTCTGAGTTTTCTGTTTATGAGCAATGTATCTAATGTTATTAGATATTGCTGGTGACTCAACTTTGAAATGGAAATCTCTTCTCCTTCACCTTCTTCTTCTTTCAAACCTGGAGAGCAGTTTCATAAAAGTGCATTTTTTTTTTCCGCCCTAAAGTCTACCTTTGGTGTGAATCAGGAGTTTCTCATTGTGTCGCTTGCAGCCAGACTTTCCCCCCAGGACTCACAGACTAGACCCAGTTGTGAATGCAGCCTCCTCTTACCCTTGTTCTCATGGATAGTTATGAATCTGGACCTGGAAATGTACACCCATAAAATGTTCCTTATATCAGTCTCCACAAGGGATTTCCATTGAGGGAAGGGGAGTGAAACAAAAAGGATGAAATCCCCTGGACTAGAAGTGCTCCCTCTTGGTTTGTACATCAATCACTCCTTAAAGCGGTTTATCAAAGGCTGGTTTTCCACCCTCGGCCTCAGAATCACTTACGAAGTTTGCTAAGAAGTTCCTGGGTACCCTGGAGACCTACTAAATACGAATCCCTGGGGGGTGGGAGGCGGGCAGGAAACGGTATGCTATTAGTCCGTCTCCCCTCCCCCTACCGGCTCCCGGGCAGCGCTGGAGGCCCCTCCCCAGGGCCCGGGCAGCCCCAGGGGTGCCGCAGTACCTTTGACATGCAGCTGCACCGCGCTGAGAGTCTGGCCCGCCGAGTTGCGCGCTGCGCACACGTAGAGCCCGCGGTCCTTGGCCTGGCAGTAGAGCACCTTGAGCACGAAGCCGCCGTCGCGGTCGCGGTACATGAGGCGGCGGCGGTCGGAGAGCAGCGGGCGGCCCTCCCAGTGCCATTCGATCTCGGGCTCGGGCTTGCCCATCACGTAGCAGCGGAACTTGGCGTGCTTGCCTTCGTTCACCCAGAAGGTCTTGGGCGCGCACTTGAGCGGCTCCACCACGGGCTTGGGAGCCTCATCGGGGTCCTCGGGCGGGCTCTCGGGGGGCTGATGCACCTGCAGCAGCGCGCCGGCCTGCGCGTGGCCGTGCGCGTTGCGGGCGTGGCACACGTAGACGCCCGAGTCCGGCAGCCGCGCCGCCAGGATGCGCAGCGCTAGGCTCACGCCGGGGCCGCCCTCGGCACGGCCGGGCTCGAGCACGAAGTGGCCGCTGTCCCACACTTCGTCCAGGGCCATCCCGTCCTTCTCCCAGTAGAGCGCGGGCGCGGGGAGGCCCCCCACCTGGCACGTCAGCACCACCTGCTCCCCCCGCAGCACCCACTGGGACCGGGGCCCCGCCAGGAACACCGGGGCGCCCTCCCCCGCCCCGGGAGGAGGCAGCGGGCGCTCGGCGGGCTGGGGCTCGGGCTCAGGGGCCAGCGGCTCCAGCACGGTGACGGCGGCCGCCGCGTAGGCCTCTCCGGCCGCGTTGCGGGCGCGGCACACGTAGACCCCCGCGTCGGTGGGCAGGGCGCCACTCAGCAGCAGGCCGTGCTCGGCGCCGTCCACCGGGAAGCTGAGGCGCTCGGAGGCCGCCAGCTGCTGGCCGCCCTTCTCCCACACGACAATGGGCGGCGGCTCCCCCAGGACCACGCACTTTAGCTCGGCCTCGGCGCCACTTACCACCCGCACGGGCCGCGGGAAGCGCAGGAAGCACGGGGGGCTTCCCTGATCCCCCGAGCCCGCCTTCATCGTGGCGGCCGGCCCGCAGCGGCGCGGGGGGGAAGGGCGGGCGGCGGGCGCGCGGAGGCCGGGGGCGGCGGCGGGAGCCCGCGAGGCGAGGCGCGGCGCGTCTGGGGCCGGGGGCGGCGGGGACCCGCGGGGCTCTCCCCCGGCCGCCCGCTCCCGGCTCGCCTCCTTACCCTCGGCCCGGAGCTGCGGCTCTGCGGCGGCGGCGATTCCCGGGCCCCGAGTCGAGAGCTCGAGGGGCAGTCCTTCCTGTTTGCCTTTGCAGCGAGGGGCCCCGCAGCCTCCCCTGCCCGCGGCCTGGCTTCCTGCTCCGGAGAGCCTCTCTTCCCAGCCCCCTCCCACAGCCTGGGCCTCTTTCCCCTCCTCCCTCCCACCTCCAGCCGCCAGGTCCCCAACCGCCCGCCAGGCTTGGGCCTGAGTGGCAGAGGCGCCTGCAGCTGCCAATCCCAAAAATATTCTCTGATGACACAGCTGGAGGACAAGAGCCCAGACTGGCTCCTCCAGGCTAAGTTTAGAGCAGGCGGGACCACCTGCCCCCGGCCCTAGCCCCAGTTCTAGCCCCGACCTAAGCCCTTCCCCCCCATGACCCGCCCAGCAGCTGCTTGGTTGAAAGCCACCCCCCCCACCCCCCCCCCCCCCCCCCCACTCCGCCCAAGGTCTGAGGGGCTGGCGCATTCTGTCTCCTCGACGACGAGTAACACTGTTAGGAGCTGGCTGACCCCAGCTCCCAGGCTCCTGTTGTACCTGATGTCACCTCTGTGCTGGGTGCTGGGATGTGGCTGTGTGTGTGTGTGTGTGTGTGTGTTTGAGAGAGAGAATAGGGGGAACGGGTTGTATGTGTAGGTCAGGTCACTCTGGGTGAGAACTCTCACCAGCCCCCTCCCCCACATGCCTGGCAGGAGTGGGAGATAAGGCTCAGGGCCACAGACATCTGCGTCAGAGATAGGAGGTCTCAATGCCATGGGCAGGGGCAACTTGGACTGCAGGGCGTGGGAAGGACTGGGGAGACTGGGATGAGAGGGGTAGAAGAGGGCCAGTACTGGGATGGGAGGGCAGAGTGGGGAGGCGGGGGGTGGGGGGCAGACCCTGACAGAAAGGGCACCGGACATCGCTGGCCCTCCGCTGGGTGAGCCATGTTGCCCCAGCCTCCACTCCTGCTCCTCTTACTGCTGTCTCTGAAGAGTGGGCATGGCTGCCCCGGGCCAGAGCTGGACCGGGAACTTGTCCTGGCCAAGGTGAGGGCCCTGTTCTTGGATGCTTTGGGGCCTCCGGCAGTGACCGAGGAAAGTGGGGATCCTGGAGTCAGGCGTCTGCCTCGAAGACATGCCCAGGGGGGCTTCGTGCACAGGGGCTCTCAGCCCAGGGAGGAGGAGGATGTCTCCCAGGCCATCCTTTTCCCAACTACAGGTAATGAGGGCAGGGAACTGGCAGGGTGACTTTGACTTTGAGAAGCAGTGTGGTACATAAGGCGTGGGCTTGGGAGCCAGACAGGTCTGGGTTTGAGTCCCATACACGCCGCTTAACTGGCTTTGCAACAGGGGACCAGTTACTAAACCTTCCTGAGCTTCCGTTTCCTCACTTTAAAACGGCAGCAGGGGCGCCTGGGTGGCGCAGTCGGTTAAGCGTCCGACTTCAGCCAGGTCACGATCTCGCGGTCTGTGAGTTCGAGCCCCGCGTCGGGCTCTGGGCTGATGGCTCGGAGCCTGGAGCCTGTTTCCGATTCTGTGTCTCCTTCTCTCTCTGCCCCTCCCCCGTTCATGCTCTGTCTCTCTCTGTCCCAAAAATAAATAAAAAACGTTGAAAAAAAAAAAATTTAAAACGGGCAGTAATGCCTACCTCTTAGGATTAAGTGAAATGATGTAAGGCTGAGAGGAAGCATTTGGGAGATACTCATTGGGGAGACCTAGAGTCTCTAGCAACAGAGATATTTGGGTATTGGCCCCTTCCTTCCATGTTTCCTTCTTTCTCTGCCTCCACTCCCTGCTCGGAATCTTGTTTCTTTAGCCCCAATTAGCTGAGGCTTGAGAAGGTATCAGAGATGCAGGAGTGAGATTAATTGAGACACTTTTCCAGGAAATTAGTCTACTTTCTCTTGACTTCTCATCTCCTTATGCACGTTCCCATGTTCCACTGACTGAACCAATAAAGTCCTCTTCCGGGTGGACTTTCTCGTAATCTGGCCCATCTTTCCCTCAGAGGGGACCCCCTGCCTCCCTGTGCTTTAGTCCTCGTGCAGCACTGTGAGTTGGTGTGGCTCTGGGATGGGGCAGAATCCCAGCCTGGCCACTTAGTAGTTCATTTTTGTAACCCTTTCTCCTTATCTGCAAAATAGATCACTTGTGAGATTTATAACAGAATCTGGGTCACACTATAGTCTTAACCCCAGTCTGTCAACTAGTCCAGATTGTTTAGTATAGCCTGCATACCTGTTGGGGAAGGATGCCAACCACCTTCCTTCTCTCTCTCTCTCTTTTTTTAACTTTAATTTTGTTTTTTTTTTGTTTTTTTTTTAATTAAAAAAAAATTTTTTTTTAACGTTTATTTATTTTTGAGACAGAGAGAGACAGAGCATGAACAGGGGAGGGGCAGAGAGAGAGGGAGACACAGAATCAGAAGCAGGCTCCAGGCTCTGAGCCATCAGCCCAGAGCCCGACTTGGGGCTCGAACTCACGGACCGTGAGATCGTGACCTGAACTGAAGTCGGACGCTTAACCGACTGAGCCACCCAGGCGCCCCTTAATTTTGTTTTTTAAATTTACATCCAAATTAGCATATAGTGCAACAATGATTTCAAGAGTAGATTCCTTAATGCCCCTTACCCATTTAGCCCATGCCCCCTCCCACAACCCCTCCAGTAACCCTCTAGCCAATCACCTTTCTTAGAAAGCCCTGCCCTCTATCCTGGGCTGTTTACCTTCCCCTCCTGTCCCTCCTTTTTCTCTCTGGTATTAACCTTTTTTTTTTTTTTTTAAGTGGAATTGTGTGTGTGTTTTTTAAACGTTTATTTATATATTTTGAGAGAGAGAGAGAGAGAGAGAGAGAGAAAGAGCGCGTGCATGAGTGGAGAGGGGCAGAGAGAGAGGGGGAGAGAGAATCCCAAGCAGACTTCTTGCTGTCAGCACTGACCCTGACACGGGGTCCAATCCCACGAACCTCAAGATCATGACCAAGAGTGGGAAGTTCAAATGACTGAGCCGCTCTTAAGCGGAATTGTTTTTTTTTTTTTTTTTTTAATGTTTATTTATTTTTGAGACAGAGAGAGACAGAGCATGAACGGGGGAGGGGCAGAGAGAGAGGAAGACACAGAATCCAAAGCAGGCTCCAGGCTCTGAGCACAGGCTCTGAGCCTCAGCACAGAGCCCGACGCGGGGCTTGAACTCACAGACCGTGAGATCATGACCTGAGCTGAAGCCGGACGCTTAACCCACTGAGCCACCCAGGTGCCCCAAGCGGAATTGTTTTAAAGAGTTTATCGTGCAACATTTCTGACTTGTAAAAAGATATATGAGGTACTAAAACAATTGCCTGTGTATCTAAAGTACTATCATCCATTTCACACTATCAGTGAGCAGAGATTCAGGCCTAACAGCTCCAAGTGAAAGTAGAGGGTGGGCAGGGCCTCGTATACGTTGCTGATAGGAATGTTAATAGGTAAAACCACTTCAGAGGGAAGTTGGCAGCGTCTTATATTTTCTGCGTCCTATAGAGATGAAATAACAAATGGAGAGCCTCTGTCAGTTCTCTCAAGACCGGAGAGGGGCCCCAAGTCTGACAGAGCACTCAGGAGAGTGGCTGAGGAGGAGGGGTCCCAGGCTCTGCCAGTCCGGGCTGCCCTCTCCCTTCCTGCTATCTCCTGCAGGTGCCAGCTGTGGGGATGAGCCGGCTGCCAGAGAGCTGACCCAGGAGGCCGAGGAGAGCCTCTTCACGTATGTGTTCCAGCCATCCAAGCACACACGCAGCCGCCAGGTGACATCAGCCCACCTGTGGTTCCACACGGGACTGGACAGGCAGGACAGAGCAGCCTCCAACAGCTCTGGACCCCTGCTGAGCCTGCTGGCGCTGTCATCAGGGGTCCCCATGGCTGTGCCCATGTCGTTGGGCCAGGCCCCCTCTCGCTGGGCCGTGCTGCACCTGGCCACCTCTGCCCTCCCTCTGCTGACCCACCCCGTCCTGGTGCTACAGCTGCGTTGCCCTCTCTGCTCCTGCTCAGCCCGGCCCGAGACCACACCCTTCCTGGTGGCCCACACGCGGGCCAGGCCGCCCAGTGGAGGGGAGAGAGCCCGCCGCTCCACTCCCCCGCTGCCCTGGCCTTGGTCTCCCGCCGCGCTGCGCCTGCTCCAGAGGTCTCCAGAGGAACCCGCTGCCCATGCGGACTGTCACCGAGCGGCCCTCAATATCTCCTTCCAGGAGCTGGGCTGGGACCGGTGGATCGTGCACCCTCCCAGCTTCATCTTCCACTATTGTCACGGTGGCTGTGGGCTGACTGCCCCACCAGACCTGCCCCTGCTGGTCCCTGGGGCTCCTCCGACCCCTGCCCAGCCCCTTTCTTTAGTGCCAGGGGCCCGGCCCTGCTGTGCTGCCCTCCCTGGGACCATGAGGCCCCTACGTGTCCGCACCACTTCAGATGGTGGTTACTCTTTTAAGTATGAGACCGTGCCCAACCTTCTCACGCAACACTGTGCTTGTATCTGAGGGAGTCCCGCTGGTGGCCAAGCCCCCACCATCAACAGCTGGAAGGAAGAGCCGAGTTCAGAAAATAGATGGTTCTTACTTCCGCCTCCTTCCATCTCTCTCTGCCTGAGGGCCCCCCTCCCCCATATGACCCTGTCCCATGGGCAACATGTGACAATAAACAACATAGTGCATATGACTTGTCATGCATTCTCTGGCTTCTCTGATATGGTGGGGAGCAGGTCTGGGCCCCAGGAGCATAGGATTGTAGGCTCTCAGGTCACACAGCCTCACTTGACCTAAAGATCTGGAGTTCAAGAGCTGTAATTGGACATGCATCTGGTGGGGAGCTGGTGTGGAGAAAACATAAAAGTGTTCTGAGCCCTCGACAGCCGCTCTGGAGACAGCTGACCCTCATGCCTCTCCCTTGCTATTCTCTACCTTAGCTGATGGACCCCTAGTTCAAGATCAGCTGATTTGCAGACTGGCCAGAGATCACGGCTTTCAGGGCCCCCCTGAGATAGATGTTCAGAGCAGCTCAGATCTTGGGTTCCTCAGGAACTTGGGTGGGAAAGTCAGGGAAAGACGGATGAATTGGCAGAGTCTGAAAGTAGACAGGGGCAGAGACGTGGAAGAACGAAGACCCAAGAATTTCAATTTGCTGAGGGTCCCAGGACTCCTTTGAATCTGTCACTGGCTCTTGATGTAGACTCCATGAGGCCTGGCCTCATGGGATTCAGGTTCTAGAAGCCTTTGCTTCCCTTAATGTGCCTGGTATATCTTTACATAAACCCTTAACTCAGTCCTTAACGTTGGAGGCGTGGAAAGGCAGAGCCTACCGTCGGAGAAACGCGCTCTTCCTGTTGTGTCTCCTGTCAGTCCATTCCTGCCTGCCTTGACTGGGCCCTGCTTCCCTGGCCTTCCTTCCTGCTTTGTCCACTCTCCCCTTTCTCTCTCTGTCTTATTATCTTCCTGCCCTGCCCCGGGGTCCTGGCTCGAAGCCAGTAGCTTCCATCCAGTCTCCCTTTAAGGGGGATGTTCAGGCCCCTTAGACTGAAAGTTGGAGCACTTTCTGATATTGACCGCACAACCACAGCTTGGATTGTGACTCATCAAAGACTTGTTCCTGCGAACCCAGCTCCACGGGGTGGTGACTGCTTGCTCTAGGAAGGGAGTGTGGAGGGGCGAGACTCCCATCCCTTCCCCCGTGGGCTAACACCTTCCCCCACTCTGAGCTCAGCTGAATGAGCTGCTGTTCCTCATGACACAAGGGAATAGCCCGCATCCACACTCCTGAGCTAACCTGTCTCTGTTGATGCTGAATCCCCAGCTGGTTTGCTCCTGCTCCCGAGCGGGGGGACCTGCCTGTTCAGTCTCCTGTCTCTCCCAGCACCTTCATCTAGACCCAGCATTGCAACTAGTCTGTGCTCAGGGCTCCTGGGGGTCCCTACTCAGGCAGTGGACTTGGGGAGAGGGCTGGTTGGGCTAGGTCAATGCTGGGAATGGGAGATGTTCCTCAAGACTCTCTGAGCTCCACGCTCTCGCTGTCTGGCTTTCCTTGCCAGATCCTCCCTGCTTTGAGTGAGGCCTTCCCTGGGATCTGCAATCCTCCTATAGGCCTGGGACCCTGTGTTGTTCAGACTTTCCCTGTCCCAGGGATGTGGATGACATCTGATGGGTGGAAACTCTACCAAAGGGCACGGGTTCTCTACTAGGCCAGTTAGCGGGTTGCTGGTAAAAGGTTTTCACATACCTGAGACAGAGTGAGAAAAGTGAGTACAGTGTAGTGTCTTTCACAAAGCCAAAGATACTCATTTCACATTTTTTTTGAGAGAGAGAGCAAGAGAGGGAGAGAGAGAGAGACAGCATGAGCCGGGGAGAGGGGCAGAGGGAGAGAGAGAATCCCAAGCAGGCTCCATGCTCAGCATGGAGCCCAGTGTGGGCTTGATCCCAGGACCTTGGGATCGTTACCTGAGTCGAAATCAAGAGTCGGATGCTCAACGGATTGAGCCAGCCAGGTGCCCCCCCAAGGTATTCGTTTTAAAGAGATATCCTTTGGGGTGCCTGGGTGGCTTAGTCGGTTAAGCAGCCGACTTCTGCTCAGGTCATGATCTTGCGGCCCGTGAGTTTGAGACCTGCATCGGGCTCTGTGCTGACAGCTCAGAGCCTGGAGACTGTTTCAGATTCTGTGTCTCCCTCTCTCTGACCCTCCCCCATTCATGCTCTGTCTCTCTCTGTCTCAAAAATAAATAAACGTTCAAAAAAATTTTTAAAAAATTAAGAGGTATCCTTTGCCTGAAAGTTACTCTGTGTGTGTGTGTGTGTGTGTGTGTGTGTGTATGAAGAGAGACAGAGAATGTGTAAAAGTATTATTTTTCTGATATAATATTCTTTTATGGTTACTTAACAAATTAAAACTTAGCAATTCTAATTTGGACCCTAAGATTTGTCGTTATAATTTTGCTAGCTGAGATCTGCGAAATCCCAAAGTCAGGGAGTCACACATTGGTCTGGGCCACCCCTTCCAGAATCTCTAAAGCCTTAGATTCTTCTCACTTAGCAAATTGAAATGACACATCTATCCTCCCTAAGAGGGGCTGACAGTAGGTAAGGACATGTTTTTGTCCTCACTTCTTGCAAGAGACTAAGAGCGGTAGATTTCAGAGATGCTCCTCCTTCCAGTGCTAATCATTAGAAACACTCTGAAGACTTTTAATTCAGAGTCAGTTTGAACAGAAAACACAACTCAAACTGACTTAAACCAAGCTAAATTTAGTTTAATTTAGTTTAAAAGCCACTGGCTCATGGGGTGCCTGGGTGGCTCAGTTGGTTAAGTGTCTGACTTCGGCTCAGATCACGATCTCACGGTTCATGGGTTCGAGCCCCATGTCGGACTCTGTGCTGACAGCTCAGAACCTGGAGCCTGCTTGGGATTCTGTGCCCTGCTCTTTCTCTGTCCCTCCCCTGCTCACACTCTGTCTGTCTGCCTGTCTATCTGTCTTTCTCCCTCTCTCTCAAAAATGAATAAGCATTAAAAAAATTACTGGCTCGTGAGACTTTTGTGACCACGTCTGGCTAAGTTTTGGCTTGTTTTGGGGCTCCAAAGATGCCTCCAGGATCCAGCTCTAGGCTCGACTTCCCTTGGGCCGACTTCATCCCAGGCACACGGCAGCCTGAGCAGTTCCAGGTTCTTGGCATCTCATACCTGGTGTCACGAGGGAGTCTGCTTCCAGACATCCCAGAACGTGTCTCGGTGGCCTGACTGTCCTGATTGGGGTCGTGTGCTCCTCCGGGAAAGGTGGCCGAGGGAACAGAATGAGTTAATAACTTATATATCCTGTGTCCTATCCCCGGAGCCCCAAGCCTAAAGCACAAGGGCTAAAGGTGAAAAAAGGTGATTCCCCAAAGCAGGGTACAGTTAACACAAAAATGTGGAGTCGATGCCTAGAGGCAGGTACTGTTGCTGCCTCCTCCTAACTATCTCTAAAATCAAGCCCCTTTTCTCTCCCTGCATAGACGCTATTCTGTCACTTCCGGGAGAATTCTCGAAGAGCAGTGCAACAGCCTCCTGAACCAGTTCCTAAGCAATCATCCCCACCTCCCCAGCCACTTTCCACCTGGATGCCGAAGGATACTTCTTTTGTGATCATGTCCCTTGGGTGGCTTAAAAAGTTGTGTCCACAAAGTTCAACCTCCTCAGTGTGTACAGCAGGCCTTTATAACCCGTCCACACAGCCTGATCTCAGACCCGTCCCTCCCTTCCTCTCCCCACCCAGCCACACACGCCAGAAATATAAATTCCCATCTTCCTCAATCCATCATTTCATTCTCAGGCAGCCCTGTCTTCAGCCAATCTCTTTTCCTCAGGCAACGCCTCCTTGAAGATCCAATTCTCATGTCATCTCTTCTGTGACTTCCCTTGACCCCCAGATGGCAGAGCCACTACTCTTCCTTGCTGTTTCCTGGGCACTTTGTTCTTTCACGTTGATTTTCAGTAAAAGTTGCTTGCTTGTTATTGCACAAAGAACACGCAGATATGTTCTCTCGGTCAGGTTGCAAATATGGAAAATAATGCTGAGGTTCTCCTTGGTCGTCCCCTCCATAGAGGTAAGTATCCTGCCAGACACATTTCTATGAATTTACATACAGACATATACCTTGTAGAGATAGCTTTTTCCTCCACAAATGATATCATGCCTTATGTTGAAACTTTACATTCTGGGGGCGCCTGGGTGGCTCGGTCGGTTAAGCGTCCGACTTCGGCCCAGGTCATGATCTCGCGGTCCGTGAGTTCGAGCCCCGCGTCGGGCTCTGTGCTGACAGCTCAGAGCCTGGAGCCTGTTTCAGATTCTGTGTCTCCCTCTCTCTCTGACCCTCCCCTGCTCATGCTCTGTCTCTCTCTGTCTCAAAAATAAATAAACGTTAAAAAAAATTAAAAAAAAAAAAAGAAACTTTACATTCTGAAACGTTATATTCTGAGGACTTTCATTGACTTTATTTCCAGTCCTGCCATTACCTTTTTTTTCCTTAGAAATCACACTCCACCCACCAAATAATCTTGTTTTATTAATTTTACTATTTATACAACAAAGAGCTATATAGAGCTTACTGTGTGCCAGGCACGTTACAAGTAAGAGCTCATCCAATCCTCATAACCATCCCATGAGGTGCGCACTGATATCACACCCATTGCACAGATGAGAAAATGGAGGTATGAGAGATTAATTAATTTATCCCGAGTCACATGTCTAAGTGGTGGAGCCAGGATTTGGACTCCAGAAGTCTGGTTCCAGAATCTGTGCACCCACCACTATGCTGCATTACCACATGGCCTTTCCTCTCCACTGTTCTCCAAATGTGCCTGCTGAGGATATGAAACTGTGCTCATTGGTAAGGAAGACATCCTAGTGCCAGGACACTTGTGAAGATGGCAATTTCTTTCTTCCTCCCTTCCTCCCTTCCTTCCTTTCTTTCTTCCTCTCTTCCTTCCTTCCTACTTTTCTTCCTTTCTTCCTCTCTTCTTTCCTTTCCTTTCCTTTCCTTTCCTTTCCTTTCCCTTCTTCCTCTTCTCCTTCTTCTTCTTCCTCTTCCTCCTTTTCCTTTCCTCCTCCTCCTCCTCCACAATCACTTTTGATCTCACAAATGTCTTGTCCTTTTTTTTTTCTTTTCCACTGAAAACATTCTTCATTTTCATTACCTATATCATGCAAAACAACTGACCTCACACGGGGCTGTCTAACTGCTCACTGTGACACCATCTTTCTTGAGACCATTATACATTTTTAAAAGCTACAACGATTTGGGGCGCCTGGGTGGCTCAGTCAATTGGGCATCCCACTTCGGCTCAGGTCATGATCTCGCGGTTTGTGGGTTCGAGCCCCACGTTGGGCTCTGTGGTGACAGCTCAGAGCCTGGGCCCTATTTCAGATTCTGTGTCTCGTTTCTCTTTGCCCGTCTCTGTTTGCACTCGTATTGCTCTCTCTCAAAAATAAACATTAAAGAAATTAAAAAACAAATAAATAAAAGCTACAATGACTGCAGGGATTCAGTAAAAGGAATTCAGGAAAATGACTCAATGAAGCAGCATGCTGTGCACTTTCACAATGTGAAAGTATTGTTTGTCTACAGGCAGGAAACAAGCTGATGAAACTCCTCAGCTATAAACACGTGCCACCTCTCATGAAAAAGCAATGATTCTGATAAGGAGTCACAGGCTCAAAGGGTGAAGCCGGAAGCCACAGATTATTCCCAGGCCTTCAAACCTAATGAATGCAGTCTTCCTGGCTGGATTGCTACATTGCTTGGGACTGGTAGCTCCTTCGTTCATTCCATTTTCTGTTTTATGAATGGGAACATCTGTTACTATTACTCTATGACTGTCTTACCATTATATTTGGGAGCAAAGAACTGGTTTTGTTGGTTCACAGGTGCACAGATGGAGAGCAATTATGCCCCAGGAATCATACCCACATCCTCACCCATACTTTAGATAATTTAAATAATAAGATCTGGGACTTTCAAGTTGGTGAGATTCAGATAAAATTTTGGGCTTTGAGTTGATGCTGTAATGGGTTGAGACTTTTGAGAACCTTTGGATGGGGTGATTTTACTTGGGATGGATGTGAATCTGGGGGGCAAATGTAGACTGTGGCAGGCAGAATAATGGCCCTCCAAAAATGTTCACGTCCTAACCCCCAAATCTGTGAATAGGTTACCGTGATAAAAGGGATTTACCAATGTGATTAAGTCAAGAGTTTTGAGATGGGGAGATTATTCTGGGTCATCTAGGTAGCCTAAATGTAATCACAAGGATCTGTGTAAGGGGGAGGCAGGAGAATCAAAATTGTAAGGCCAGAAACAGAGATTGCAGTGATATGGCCATGATCCAAGGATGCCAGCAGCTTCTATAAATTGGAAAAGGCAAAGGACAGGTTTTCCCCTGGAGAGAAACTTTCCTTCCTACCGGAAGGAAACTGTAAAGTGTTAATTAACATGGCAAAGGCCACTTTGCAGGTGTGATTGAGGTTCCCACAGACTTTAAGATGGGGAGATAATCCTGGATTATCCAGTGGGCCAATCTAATCACAGGAGTCCATAAACACAGGGAAACTCCCTGGCTGTTGCAGAGAGATGGGATTGTGGAAGAAGGGTCAGAAAGGTACAAAAAGGGGGCTACAATCTAGGAGATGCGGGAAGGCTCTAGAAGGTGGAAGAGTAAGGAGATGATCCTCCTCTAGAGCCTCCTGAAAAAAATGCAGGCCGGCTCTTACCTGGATTTTAGCCCAGCGAGACCCATGGTGGATTTCTAACCTATGGAATTGTAAGATGGAAAGTCTGTGTTATTTTAAGCCACTAAATTCGTAGAAATCTGTTGTGGCAGTAATAGGAAACTAATCAGGAGTAGTGACCAAAGAAGACATGGTATCTGGGAAGAAGAGAAAGCTTTTCTATCATTCCTGATGTAGCCCACCTCATTCAGGAAATGCTTGGGTTCCGCAGAAATGCAAACACTTACGGAGGTCATTCCTTAGATCCAGTGTGTCTGACAGAAGATACATTGCTGAGTCTCTAGACTGGTTTTGTCCTGGAGTAGAATATATTTTGAGTTGAGCAGTTCGAACAGTTTTCAGGATATACAGTGGGTCTCCTAGAAGACTGTGTTGAGTGAATGTGATCAGGACAGTCTCTGGGAGGGACTGTAATGACTCCATTTTAAAGTGCTCTTGGGGCTCCTGGCTGGGTCAGTCAGTGGAGCATGTGACTCTTGATCTCAGGGTTGTGAGTTCAAGCCCCGTGTTGGGTGTAGAGATTACTTAAAAATAAAACCTTGGGGCGCCTGGGTGGCTCAGTCAGTTAAGCGTCTGACTCTTGATTTCGGCTCAGGTCATGTTATTGATGTTCTTGAGATGGAGCCCCCATGTTGGGCTCTGCGCTGATGGCACGGAGCTTTCTTGGGATTCTCTCTCTCTCTCTCTCTCTGCCCCTTCCCTGCTTGTGCTTTCTCTGTCTCTCTCTCAAAAATAAACATTAAAAATTATTGATAAAATATTAACATTAAATTATCAAATTAAAATTAAATTATTAAAATTAAAAATTATTTTGGATGTTTATTTATTTTTGAGACAGAGACACAGCATGAGCAGGGGGAGGGGCAGAGAGAGAGAAGGAGACACAGAGCTGTCAGCACAGAGCCCGATGCAGGGCTCGAACTTATGAATCGTGAGATCATGACCTGAGCCCAAGTCAGATGCTTAACCGACTGAGCCAGCTAGTGCCCTAAAAAAAATATTAAAAAATAAATAAATAAAAAATAAAACCTTAAAAAAAATAATTAAAATTTATCACATCTTTTCAAGAACTGTTGACCTTTATTTCCTTTTATTTCTGGTTTATGATGGTCACAGCTCTACAAAATAGAACCAAACTGTACTTTTTGATACTATTAATGTAGTTAAATCAGTAAGTAAAAAGGAAGCATAAAATCTTGGGACACCTGGGTGGCTCAGTCAGTTAAGCATCCAACTTCATTCAGCTCAGGTCATGATCTCACAATTGTGAGTTCCAGCCCCGCATCAGGCTCTGTGTTAACAGCTTGGAGCCTGGAGCCTGCTTCAGATTCCGTGTCTCCCTCTGTCTCTCTGCCCCTCCCCAGCTTGCTCTCCGTCTCTCAACAAAATAAATAAAAAAACAATAAAAAAGTTTTGAAAAAAGGAGGCATAAAATCTAAACAGGAGAAGTAATTATTATCTGATCAAACTATTTCAAAATAAGAATACAGATACTTTTTGGTATATATCACAGAAAACTTTCAACTTAATTTCCTAAAAAAATTTCTTAATGGCTGTTGGTCAATGCAGCATTAAGAAACTGTAGTGCAAATTCTACCAAATACATTTATCACAAAGGGGGTTTGTTCATTTTTCTGCAAATAAATGTTGTTACATTAACAGTGAACATGTAACAAATTGGGTTGCCTGGATGTTTAAAAGCTATCACCATGGGGTGTGTGGCTGGCCCAAGAGGTAGAACATGCAACTTGATCTGGGGCGGGAGGGAGTCCTGAGTTTGAGCCTCTGCTAGGTGTAGAGTTTACTTAAAAAACAAAAAAGCTATCCCCATAAGCCAGCCCTGCAACTAAAAACTCAAACATATTAATCTCAAGATCCATCCTTAGTCCAATATTATCTATACCAAGGCTGGAAGACCTTAATAATAAGAATAAAACCAAAATGTATTTATAGAAGCACTAAAGAGGCACCTGGGTGGTTCAGTCGGTGAAGCATCCAACTCTTGATTTCGGTTCGGGTCATGATCTCTTGATTTGTGAGTTCGAGCCCTGTGTCCAGCTCTGCACAGACAGTGAGGAGCCTGCCTGGGATTCTCTCTCTCCCTCTCTCTCTGCCCCTATCCCACTAATGCTCTCTCTCTCTCTCTCTGAAAATAAACTTTAAAAAAATAAATAAAAGTAATAAAAATCATTTGTTTTAATGTTGAAAGTATTTTCCTTACTAATATGGCACATACTCTTTCCTAGCCTTTAATCAGCTATTTGGAAATGAAGTCACGAGAATAAAGTGAAGACTTGGAAATTCAGGATGAGACTGTGCAATAAAGTCCCCAACATCCAGGAAACTGTCTGGTACACTATTGTATCTTCATATCAAATGACTGTCATCTGCTAACCCAGATTGAATTCTTTTTTTTTTTTTTTAATGTTTATTATTGAGAGACAGAGAGACACAGAGCATGAGCAGGGGAGGGGTAGAGAGAGGGGGAGACATAGAATCTGAAGCAGGCTCCAGGCTCCGAGCTGTCAGCACAGAGCCTGACGCAGGGCTCGAACTCATGAACTGTGAGATCATGACCTGAGCCGGAGCCGGTAGCTTAACCAACTGAGCCACCCAGCCGCCCCTGAATTTTTTTTTTTTTTGAAGTAATCTCTAGGGGTGCCTGGGTGGCTAGTGGGTTAAGCGTCCAACACTTGATCTTGGCTCAGGTCATGATCTCATGGCTTGTGAGATGGAGCCCCGAGTGGTGCTGGCAGCTTGGAGTCTGCTTGGGATTCTCTGTCTATCTCTGTCTCTCTGTCTCTCTGCCCTTTCCCCACTCTCTCTCCCTGTCTCTCTCAAAATAAATAGATAAACTTTAAAAAATAATTCATAAAAAAATAAAAATAATCTGTATGCTCAATGTGGGTCTCAAACTCACGATCCTGAGATCAAGAGTCACATTGTCTACTGATGGAGCCAGCATGGCGCCCCTGGATTTGAATTGGGTTTTGTTGGCCCTGAATCATCAATAAGAACAACTGCATTAAGTATTGACTTCTCCTCCTCTTCTGGGGAAGAAGGTGTACTGACTATTTCAGGTGTAAGGCTTCCAAAGGTTTGCCTTTCTCCACGGAAAGCCTTGAACCTTATTCTAGGCTTTAGGTATTCTTGATCTTGACCATTCTCCATATCCAAATTCACTTGGTCACCATGAACCAGTCACTGAAGTTCCAGGGGAGTCTCTTTTGAAACCTTCTGCCAACAGTAATGTCACTTTAAAGGATTTCTAGTAGAAGTTGCTGAATTTCAAGCATACACGCAGAGTCACCCTTAACAGATTCCAGAAATTGAACATTTGTTGGATCATTGTACCGTTTCAACTCACCATCATCTAAACTGAAACTGTTATTGAAACTGTTTTAAGCAAAATCTGAACATCTTGTGGCTGATTTGGTCTATAGATGTATTCATTCCTTACAAAAGGAATGCCCCAACCTGTACCTTCTACATGCAAATGACTTTTGTTTGTCATCACTCAAGGCTCACGTGGCTTCTTTCAGAGGGACATCCAATGTTCCCTCGCCTCTTTGAAAAGTTCATTCACAACTTTTCCAGCTGAAAGTTGAATTACATGTGATCTTCTGTACTCATGTTCGTTTGCACAGCACCTTACAGAGAAGTGATGTGGTCAGCACCTTAACCAAGGGAACATATCTTCAATAGCAGGAAAACCTTTGATGTAGTCTTCATGGTCTTTTATTTATTTATTTAAAAAAAAATTTTTTTTAATGTTTATTTATTTTTGAGACAGAGAGAGACAGAACATGAATGGGGGAGGGTCAGAGAGAGGGAGACACAGAATCTGAAACAGGCTCCAGGCTCTGAGCTGTGAGCACAGGGCCTGACGCGGGGCTCGAACCCACAGACCGCGAGATCATGACCTGAGCCGAAGTCGGCCGCTTAACCGACTGAGCCACCCAGGCGCCCCTTCATGGTCTTTTAAAGACTGTAACTTTAGGCCTATCAAATTTGGAAGATTTGTATTTCTGCCCAGGCCAATTTCTTTCTCCCTTCCTTCCTTCCTTCCTTCCTTCCTTCCTCCCTCCTTCCCTCTCTTTCTCTTTTTCTTTCTTTCCCTTTTTTTCTTTCTTTCTTTCTTTCTTTCTTTCTTTCTTTCTTTCTAAATGTTTATTTATTTGTTTTGAGAAAGAGAGAATACAAGCAGGAGAGGGGCAGAGAAAGATTGGGAGACACAGAATCAGAAGCCGACTCCAGACTCCGAGCTGTCAGCACAGCCATGCAATCACAAAGCCATGAGATCATGACCTGAGCTGGTGGTCGCTTAACTGACTGAGCCACCCAGGCGGTCCTGAGTCCAATTTATATCTTGATACATCATCACTTAGGTTGTTTTCAGGTTTCTTTATTTTATTTTAAAAATTTTTATTTATTTATTTTTATTTTAGAGAAAGAAAGCATGAGCGGGGGGGAGAGGGGCAGAGGGAGAGAGAATCTCACGCAGGCTCCACGCTTGGCACAAAACGTGACACAGGGCTCAATCTCATGACCCTGGAATAATGAATGACCTGAGCGGAAGGCAAGAGTTGAACACCCAACTGACTGAGCCAGCCAGGCACCCCTGTTTTCAGGCTTCTTTGTAAGGTCTTCACATTCTTATTAAATTCTGCAAATCCTGGGGTGCCTGGCTGGCTCCATCAGTAGAGCATATGACTCTTGATCTCAAGGTTGTGGGTTCAAGCCCTACATTGGGTATGGAGCCTACTTAAAAAAAAAAAAATTGCAAATCCTGTGTGCTTGGGGGCCTTGGCCCTGTGACCTCCTCTCTTATCTACCCTGTGGGCTAGGCACTGCCCTTGCCCTCTCCAGCCAGCCCCCCCTGCTCTTATCCTTTATTGTTTTTTCTTCCTCCCTCCCTCCTTTGTATATGTGGGCCTATTTTGTCCTACATTTTAGTTTGAATGAATTTACTAAAGTCTTTGCTTACCATTGCTGTTTGCTCCCTCACTTCTTCCTCTTGAATTCATTTTTTTCTTAGTGCTGATCTATCCTCTTTTTTTTTTTTTTTAAGTTAATTTATTTATTTTGAGAGAGACAGAGACAGTGCGAGGGGGAAAGGAGCAGAGAGGGAGAGAGAGAGAATCCCAAGCAGGCTTTGTGCCGTGAGCATGGAGCCTGACATGGGGCTCAAACTCACGAACCGTGAGATTATAACCTGAACTGAAACCAAGAGTCAGACGCTTAACTGACCGAGCCACCAGGCACCCCACTTTTTTTTTTTAATATTTTATTTTTAACTAATCTCTACACCCAATGTGAAGCTTGAACTTACACCCTGAGATCAAGAGTCGTATACTCTACTGACTGGGCTAGCCAGGCGCTCCTACATTAATTTTTATATCCTTCGTATATTTTTATTTTTAACCATTAGGGATGAGAGCAAGAGGCTGCAGCCTGTATTCAGCTTGCAGTCTGGGACTGGAACCATCTCCCCAAAGCACTATCTCTACCATAACACGCATCATGAATATGGTAGGCAGAATAATGGCCTCCTCCCTTCCCTCAAGATGTCTGTGTCTTAATCCCTGGAACCTGTGCAAATAGCACGCTAGATAACAGGGGAGAATTAAGATTTCAGATGGAATTAAGATTGCCAATTAGCTAACTTTACAATATGGAGAGTATCCTGGGTTATCTGGGCGGGCTCAATGTAATCACCAGGGTCCTTAAATGTGGAAGAGGGAGCCAGAATAGCACCAGAAGGATGGATGTGAGAAAAGCCCAATTAGCCATTGCTGGCTGTGAAGACAGAAGGGGGCCAGGGAAGTGGGCAGCCTCTGTAAACTGGAAAAGACAAGAACGCATATTCGCCCCTGGAGGCTCCAGAAAAAAACGCAGCCCCACTGCCACCTTTATTTCAGCCCAGTGAGATACATTTTGGACTTCTGACCTTCAGAACAGTAAGGTAACAAAGGGGTGCTGTTTGAAGCAACTAAGTTTGGTGTAATTTGTTACAGCAATAGGAAGTGAACACAATGTTGAAATGTGATTGTTGGTGTCTGTCCTTCCACCTCACTGCCAGCTTCTTTTAAAAAAAAAAAAAATTATGTTTTTATTTTATTTTTGAGAGAGAGAGACAGAGTGAGAGCCGGGGAGGGGCAGAGAGAGATGGAGACAGAATCTGAAGCAGGCTCCAGGCTCTGAGCCGTCAGCACAGAGCTCGACGTGGGGCTTGAACTCACAGACTGAAAGATCATAACCTGAGCTGAAGTTGGACGCCCAACTGGCTGAGCCACCCCTGCGGCCCTCACTGCCAGCTTCTTGAGGACAAGAGCCATACTGTTGTCTCCTTTATTTACACGGAATCCAGCACAGGATCTGGCATATAGTCAGGGCTCAGTAAATATTTGTGGAACCGGTGAAAGAATGAAGACCTGCTTTAACTTTTTGAGGTTCTACTCGGGCTCTGAGATTCCAAAGCGGCTACTGCCTTTCTCTTTCCCCAGGCCCTTGGAGACCCTCAGCCCTTTGATCTCACTTTTCTCTAGTTTCCTTGCCCCATTGATACAAGTTTCCCGTTGCACTACTCCACTTCCAGATTCCTCCCTTGTTGTGGACTCTTCTCTCCAGCTTTGTGTGCAGGAAGAATTGAGATGGAAGGCACGTGTCACATAACGCACCTGACTCTGCCATCAGGCTTATGCCTGAAACCGACGTTTTCTTCTTTTCCAAGATTCTGCTTGCTTTCCTGTCTTCTCCGTAGCTGCCTCCAATCCGGTTTCCTATCCAGCTTCTGATGAGGAATAGAGCTTTCATTTCATCTCTTCCTTTCTGTTTTCTGGATTAACCTCAAGCTTCCCATCTTTCTTCCAGCGCTTCTTAACCCCTCCCCATATGATTCTAGGGGTTTCCAGCAGAGACAATGTAAAGAATTAAGGCACTCTCAAGGACCTCAGGTTTATAAAGCCACTCAGGGACTCCCTCAGTTTATTTTATGGAGCACTGCAAAATCTGCTCAGGCTGGGCTCTTCTAGCTGCTGTTGGGTCACTGCGATATTGTTATTTTGTTACTTCCCTTTCAGTCAGCCATTCTCAGGCCCTGGCTTCTCTAATCTCACGCTGAGCTTGGCTTCTGCTTCTCTGGCTTTCTCTTCATGAGCCTTGTGTTCAGTCTCTCCTGGAACCAGGCTCTGATGGGCTTGCTTGGTCACCGTCTAAAGCAGTGTTCTCATGCCAGACCTCCTGTAATGCTGCTGATTTGTCCCATATGTCTGATTCTGGTAACCGGGCCAATTCCTGGGCAGTCTTTTGTGGCTAGGTCTGGTATCAGAGCCAAGAGAAACAATGTGTGGTAACTTATGTAGAAAGAGCTGCCTCTGACCACTCAATCCTGGGGCCATCGGTGCCAGGCACAGGGCCTCTCTAGCACAAACTCCTTTACCACAGCACTCTTTTTTTGCAGGTGATATTCACACCTCTTCATTCTCTTCCATTTGCCCCCCTTTCCCAGTCATGAAGAGGTTGGTGAAAGAAACAGATCATCCAATTTCACTCTCCCTACCCACAACCCAGTTTCAGGTGTGAAATTTTCATTTTGGAGGAAACCTTAGGTCTCAATCATCTCATCTGCTGTGGGAGGTTGTAGCACCACAGCAGTGAGGTCTATATCTAGGACAATGGTTCACGTCCTAACCAGGAATCATTACTCTGTTGCCCTGTGGGCTATAGTCTAGGGGCCTGCATGCTCCAAGGTACCAGATACAATCAGGCTTTGGACTAGGACTCTGACGTCTGTATTCTCTGGTAACTAACTTTGTCATCATTTTCTTCTTTTCTTAAAAAAAAATTTTTTTTTAATGTTTATATTTGAGAGAGAGACAGAGGGTGAGCAAGGGAAGGGCAGAGAGGGAGACACAGAATCTGAAGCAGGCTCCAGGGTCTGAGCTGTCAGCACAGAGGCTCGAACCCACGAACTGTGAGACGGTGACCTGAGCCTAAGTCGGATGCTTAATCGACTGAGCCACCCAGACTTCAGTTTTTTAAAAAAAGGTTTTGCCTTGGGGCATCTAGGTGGCTTAGTCAGTTAAAGCATCTGAACCTTGATTTCGGTCCAGGTCAGGATCTCACAGTTGTGGAGTTCAAGCCCGCCTGGGGCTCTGCACTAAATGCAGAGCCTGCTTGGGATTCTTTCTCTCTCCGCCCCTCCCCCACTCACGCTGTCTCTCTCTTAAAATAAACTTGAAGAATAAAATAAAAAAGCTTTTGTCTTCCTCAAGGTTCTTAATGGTAGCAATTTACAGAGACACACTCAGACTAATTTAGGCAAAAAAAAAAAAAAAAAAAAAAAAAAAAATTGGGTAGGAATTCTTTGGAAGGTGGCCAAGGCCTCTCCCCCAGCCTGAGGGCAGAAAGGGGAGTGGGCCTCCTGCGGGGCCTGGAAACAAGAACTGCTTAGTCTTCCCTTGTTGCTTCTCTCAGGGGATGTTTTCCTTTCCCTCCATAGTTCAGTTTTCTTTGCTGCTCTCTGTTCCACTTTCACATTTCTGGGGGGCTAAGGGATGGAGAGCAAATCTGGCTACAGGGGTCTCTCCGTATTAATAGAGCAATTCTCAGAATCTGTGGGCTGGCAAGACACTCCTGAAAGATTTCAAAGCACTGTCAAGTCAGGAATTTCAAAACAATCTCTTTTTTTTTTTAATTTTTTTTTTTAACGTTTTATTTATTTTTGAGACAGGGAGAGACAGAGCATGAACAAGGGAGGGTCAGAGAGAGGGAGACACAGAATCTGAAACAGGCTCCAGGCTCTGAGCTGGCAGCACAGAGCTGGACGCGGGGCTTGAACTCATGGACCGAGAGATCATGACCTGAGCTGAAGTCGGCCACTTAACCGACTGAGCCACCCAGGCACCCCAAAACAATCTCTCTTCTTGCCTAAGAGGGTTACCGTTGGCAGTGACAGCTATGGGAGAACCCTCCCTTCCTAGTTCCAGGTGATGGATGAACAGAGACTGACAACCATCATGGCTCTGGGATTAATAATTCGACAAAAATATATTGAGACCCTACTCTTCCTTTGTATACTGCTCTACCGTTCACTACGTGCTTCCACTTACTTCATTTGACTGCCTTTTAGGCTTTTGGCTCAGATCACACAAGTATGTGATAAACGCTAAATTGTCTGGTTTAGAGGCAAAAATTGCCATTTCAAATATTATGTCTTTAGAAAATTAGATCCTTCAAATTTTGCAACTTGAGATAAAGGTAACTATAGTCTCACCCTCAACTGGTAAAGGATTCATTTGATTTTCCTCTGTAGAAAAGGAACTTAAGAAAGGCACTTAATTAAGGCACAACTCTCCCTGAAAAACAAATCGTTACATTTTTCTTTAATCTAGCTCAGTAGTTGATGTCTTTTTTTTTTTTTTTTTTTAATGTTTATTTTGAGAAAGAGAGAAAACACAAGCGGGAGAGAGGCCAGAGAGAGGGAGAAAATCCCAAGCAGGCTCCTCCGTGGCGTCAGCGCAGAGCCCCACGCAGCGCTCCATCTCACGAACCTTGAGATCGTGACTTGAGCAGAGATCGAGTCCCAGGCTTAACCAACTGAGTCGCCCAGGCAACGGGAGGTCCTCTTTTGACCAGGAGCAAGGTGAAAGCTCTAATGGAAACTTGGAACCAGGAAAATTCGGCAGTCTTGACAAAATTGGTTACTAATTGAAAGACCTTTGCAGGTAACGGAGCCTCTGTGAACCTGTTTTTTTTTTTTTTTTTTTTTTTCAAAGCTGGCCTAACAATTTTTATTCACGTGTTACGAGACGGAACGCGGTAAAAACAAGAGACCTGATACACGTGGAGCATTACCAATCTCAGTATGAGAGTCTGACATTGCTGAAGGAAAAAAGGACAGAGTTTGGAGGGACGTTAAGGAAAAACCGTCAAGGGGCACTCCAGAAGTGGCAAATTTGCCAGCTCCCGCTTTCGGCAGATACCAAAAAAACTCCTATGGCGGACTCGCTCTCCTTTAATTGGAAAACAAGTGTTCGCTTTGGCCGAGTCCTTTCCTCACTAAGAGAAAATTCCGTTTCCCAAAACTTTGCTTCCTCGCCCAGTCTGCAAACAACGAGTCAGGTTTGTTTTCCTTACAGGGGCCGCGGCAAGCCGAGTGGAAGTCCCTTGCCGAGCGGAGCCCACGAGTGGGGCGGGGGTGGCGGTGGAGGTGGCGGTGGAGGTGGCGGCTCCCCTTCGGGCGGGTGGGGGGGGGCCGGGCCCAGCAGGTCGGAGGCCGAGGGACCGCCCCGTCCGCACCCAGACCCCACCGCCTCCAGCCGACACGTCTGCACGACTTAGGGCGTGGTTTCCGGCAGCGCAGGCAAGCTTTCCGGTTGTCCCGCTTCCCCCGCCTTCCTTCCGGGGCGGGACTTCCCGTCCATTATTGATAGGCGCCGGGCTGCAGAGTTGGTGGAAGGAGCACACAGGAGGTCAGTTTGGGTGGCTAGGTCTTATGCCCCTCGAAAGGGTACCCGGAAGGATACTCTTCCTCGCTCTCTCTCTTACTTTTTTTCCTTGCGAGGTCTCGGCTTGCTCGGACGTCCTAGGCTTTTGGTACTACCACCCACCTGAGGCTCTTCCGCTTCCTCTTTCTCAGGCTCCGCCCCCAGCGTCCCGTGGCCATGACGACCGCCCAGCGGGACGCCCTGGTGTGGAAGCTCGCCGGGCTGCTGCGGGAGTCTGGTGAGTTGATCTGGGGGCTGGGGCAGGGTGGGGGTGCACCCTGCCTTACAGAGACACTCCCCCTAGGAGTCATAGAATTACAGCTGTTTAAGGTCACGAGGGTTCGAGCGTCAGTTCATTTTTTTTTACTTCTCTGGGGTTTTTTCTCTGGTGCCATTGCTTACAGTGTCCTTTGTCTTTGACAGTTCAAACCTTAGCCATCCTTCGAGGTCCAACTCCAGTACCACTTCCTCCATGCGTTCTCTGATACTCTCAGAGGAAGGTGATCATTACTTGGCTGTAAGGCTCTGGAGACCAGGGACTAGTATAATCATTGCTGTGTGGCAAGACCCTTCGTATAGTTAAAAGCACGAGGTTTGTTGGAGTCAGATTCACTTGGGTTGGAATTCCAACCCTCTTTCAAACGTGGCGAAGTTAAGTTTTCTGAGCTTCAGTTTTCCTCACCAGCAAAATGGCATAATGATTGTACTTAACTCAAAAAGTTGTTGACGGGATTCATTTTAATTCATGTAAAGCACTTAGGACAGTGTTTGCATAATATGTAAGGGCTCAAAACTGGTAGCTGTTTTTACTAGAGTTTCTTCTTTCAGGACTTGGGCATGGTGGAGCCACACTGGTTGTTCAGTATGTGGTTGACATTAGTTGTGGTACAACAAGCCTTGGCTTTGAGATCAGACAGAAGTACCAACTTCCTACCACCTATATAATCTCAGTTGATATTCTTTTCTAAGCTCTCATTTTCATATCTGAAAGAGGTGGTCAGTAGTGCTTCTCTTTAGGAGATTTTAAAGAAGTTTAAATGAGGTAACAAAGTTGTCTGTCACATACTACCCAATTCATGTTAGCTGCCTTCTAGCACTCTGTACTCCCATTGATGGTATCTGTGGAATCTCTGTTTGTAGCAGTTTCAGTTTCTGGCTTGTTTTATTAACTGTGTATGTATTTTATCTCTTGTAGACTGGGGGGCTCTTTGAGGGTGGGAAGAGTCTTTGAACCCTGTCTGCATCTATCCTTAGTGTCAAGTACATAGACCATCTTTCAAGTAAGGTTACAGGATTTATTGGTTTGTTCAGACAAATCTGACCTGGTGCTCCAGGGGTTAGGCATGATGGTGTGTGTGTGTGTGTGTGTGTGTGTGTGTGTGTATGTATGTATTGCTATAAAGAGGTAGCTAGAGAGAGAGATTTATGGTGATGGAATAGTTTTGTATTTTCATGGTGATGTTGGTTATAGGAATCCACACCAATGACAGTGGCATAGAACTATACGGATGAACTATACGGATGTACATATATACATCATCAGTTTCCTGTCTTTGATCTCTTACCACATTTACATAAAATGTAACCATTGGTGGAAACTGGGTGAAGGGTATAGAATACCTGTCTGTAAGATTTTTGCAACATCCTTTGACTCTGTCCTTGTTTTTATTTAAAATATTTGTTTATTTTTGAGAGAGAAAGAGGGAGAGCATTTGTGTGCAAATAGGGGAGGAACAGAGAGAGAGAGAGAGACAGAATCCCAAGCAGGCTTCACGCTGCCAGGGCAGAGCCTGACCCAGGGCTTGAACTCACGAACCGTGAGATCATGACCTGAGGCGAAATTAAGAGTTGGACACTTAACCGACTGAGCCACCTAGCGCCCCTATATCTTGGTTTAAAAAAAAAAAAAAAGTAAAAAAAAATATTTCTCTGTGCCTACCTCATAGCTATACTTTTTTAGGTGCAGTGACGGGTACCAAGGTGATCAAAAGATGCCCTCAAGGATGACAGTCTCGTTAGAGCAGTTTTAGCATAGAGATCAAGAATAGTACCAATGCTATAACGAGCGGTTATTCTTTTTATGACGTGCATTTTAGGATTGTTTGAAAGTTTCTGCAAGTGTGCCTATCTTTCAATCAGAAAAAGAAGTAAAGATGAAACCAACACCTGGGGCACCTGGCTGGTTCAGCGGTGGAGCATGTGACTCTTGATCTTGGGGTCATGGGCTTGAGCCCCATGTTGGATGTAGAATTTACTTAAAAAAAAAAAAAAAGATGAGACACATTACCAGCTTTTATGTAAAATGAATGATTATGGTCTAAAAGTACAGCAGTGTGACACAGTGAGAAAGAAGCCTGCCTGGAGGAGGTAGGTCTCAAGCTGAGCAGAGTGGAAGGGAATATCAGAAAATGAGGAAGCTGTGAACCACGCTGACTGTATTCCCAGCATCGTGAGTAGGCCAGACTCTCTTGAGCAGATGGTGAAAGAAAATTTGGAAAAGTCGGTTGGATGTAGTGACACGATTTCATATTTCAGGCTGAAGAGTTAGGACTTTTTGGGAAGATAGAGGGGAGCCATTGAAGACTTTTGGGCGGGGGAGGAGATAGTATGATCCTGGCAGTGGGAGATTACAGTGTGGATTGGACTGGGTGTATCCTGGGGTAGCAGAGTCTTAGGATAAAGGGAAAGACCCTTTTGTTATGTTCTCCTTCCTGTCCGCCCCTTTCCCTGCAGGTGATGTGGTCCTGTCTGGCCGTAGCACTCTGAGCCTGTTGACTGGCACCCTGCAGCAGCTGAGCCACGTGTTTGAGCTGCACCTGGGACCATGGGGCCCTGGCCAGACAGGCTTTGTGGCTCTGCCCTCTCATCCCGCCGACTCCCCTGTCATCCTCCAGCTTCAGTTCCTCTTCGATGTGCTGCAGAAAACTCTTTCACTCAAGGTCCTGGGGTGGGAATTGGGTAGGATGTACACAGGGCCCAAGAGCTGGGGGTGGGTACATGGGTGCAAGAAGTCTGCAGGGCCCAGATCGAGGAGATGTGAGAGCTGTGGGTGGCTGTGCCGAGGAGGAGAGGTTAAGGAAAGGGAGATGTGCTGGCCTCAGTGACATGAGTGGTTTTTTCGTTTTGTTTTGTTTTAGCTGGTACATGTCCCTGGTTCTGGCCTCCCAGGGCCCATCAAGATTTTTCCCTTCAAGTCCCTTCGGCATCTGGAGGTATGGAGTGTTGGATGCTGGCACACAAAACCCAGCTTGGGACAACCTTTTGGGAATGGAGAAAGAGAGACGGCCTCTTTTGCCGGGGGTGGGGGGGGGGGTGGGGGCAGGGGGGCAGGCCTGAGTGTGCCCATTGCTCTGTGGCAGTGTGACATCTGTCTCGTGTAACGGTTCCCTGAGTCATAGTTGGCCTTGTCGACTTTTCCCTCCCTGTAAAAGGAGGGAAAGTGAGGTGAAGCGTCTGCCTTTTGTGAAGTTTTGTCTCCCTCCTTCCCGCCCTCCTTTTCTCCACCGCAGCTCCGAGGTGTCCCCATCCATTGCCTTCGTGGCCTCTGTGGCATCTACTCCCAGCTAGAGACCCTGATTTGCAGCAGGAGCATCCAGGCATTAGAGGTAAGGAGAATGAAGGCTGGGCCTGGATGCCCTGTTCTGAGGTACATAGAGGACCAAGCTCTGACACTCCCTCTTTTTTGCAGCCTTCCCTGCCTCCTGCTTCCCTCTGGACAGTGTCCTTGCCCCCTTTGCTCTGCTCCCAGAGCACTATGTATCTGTTTATATGTTTATGGCCACACCTACCCTCTTGTATTCAATATTCCCATGTTTGTCTCCCCATTCTCCCCACAATGAACTCCTGGGGGCAGGGCCCTGGGCTTTCTTTCAGTCTGCCTCTGCAGACCGACTTTAGTATATAAAGAACGAATGAATGGCTGGGAGACAGCGTGGCCTTGCATTGGGGAGGAGGGGACAGTGGCAGTAATGGAGCACCCTGTCTCAGGAGCTCCTCTCAGCCTGCGGTGGTGACCTCTGCTCTGCCCTGCCTTGGCTGGCTCTACTCTCTGCCAACTTCAGCTACAACGCACTGACTTCTTTAGACAGCTCCCTGGTGAGTGCCTGAGAGGGAAGGGAATTCGGGGAAGGACAGGGACAGGCCCTTAGGGAGGAGGGCCAGCTGGTTGCATGGAGGTGTCTGATTCTCTGCTGCTTTTCCCATGCCCCCCAGCGTCTCTTGTCAGCTCTGCGCTTCCTGAATCTGAGCCACAATCAAGTGCAGGACTGTGAGGGCTTCCTGATGGTGAGTATGGGCAGGCTGGTTGGGGCTGGCACCACATGGGTCTCTGATTCTGCTCTGATCCTCTCTCCTGGACCTGCTTTTGCTCCCACCTTCGTCTTGTCCCCCGCCTTCCCCCAGGTGGGGCTGCATCCTGGAGGCAGTACTGTTTGAGAACTCAGGCTCTAGCATAAGACAGGCCAGCATTCAAATCTCAGCTCCTAATCCTTGTGTGATTTGGGACAAACTAACCTCTGAGTTTTTTCACCCATCAAGCAGAAGTCATAGGAGTACCTGCTTGTGTAGTATTACCGTGGGTGCGAAGGTTGTGGGATGTTGCTCAGCCTATGCCTAGCTCAGAAAAGATGGCTTCGGGAAGATGGTGAAGAGCCTTCTCCCGCATCTCATAGTCAGGGGTAGCCAAAGTCAGACACTAGTTAATGTGGTGAGAACAGACTTTAATCCGTAACGCACCATTGGAGTAGTAATAAGCTATCGTGGAATGTAATCAGCAGTAAAACTATTTTAATTGGTAGTAAACTTCAGCGTGAACTGAATTCCAATTCAGTTTGTGCAGAGATTACTGGGACCTTTAAAGGGAGAGTGAGGGAATGGGGCCGGGGAAGACAGGGGCTTGAGCAGATTCTCTCCAGTTAGTTTCCTCAGGTCAAGAAAGTAGAAATGTACAGAAAGCAGGAAGGGGGCATTGGTCCATATGAAACCCATCTGGGTCTGGGTTTGCTAACCGGCGCTTGCTAGAGTTAGCTTCCTACCTTCCCACAGAGGCTGGGACACAGGGGCTGTATCTTCAGGCATTGGCTGCAACAAACTAAATTCTCCTGGCAGCCTGGAGTTTCTCTAGGACGGAACGGAAGGGGGTTGGAGTTGTCTTCCCAATGATGTGACCTTGAGCTATTAGGAACTATGCCAGTGTTTGTTCAAGTCTGTTAACGTGGTGCGGGGAGGGGGGGTGGAGGACTGGATGAATCATTTGTGCTGAGAGTACGCAGTCTTTATAGGCCAAGGTTGAGGCCTGCTTGAAGGCTCAGAGGAGCCCGGCTAGAGTCTGGTCAAGGAGAGAATCTTTGTCACCAACCCCTCTCAGGACTTGTCTGAGCTCTGCCATCTGGACATCTCCTATAACCACCTGCATATGGTGCCAAGAATAGGACCCTCAGGGGCTGCTCTGGGGACCCTGATACTGCGAGGCAATGAGCTCCGGAGCCTGCAGGGTGAGTGGGAGTTTGGGGAGGGAAGTGGGGGGCCAGAGAGTAGGCGGGGGCACACAGGGTTTTAGGGGCAATGTGAGACTGAGAGTGGTCCGGGAACCGCATGCCTCCAGGGCCTCATGTGGGTCTACGGGTAGGTCTGAGATGCCCAGGCTGGTCTTTCCGCTGCATGTCCCCCAGCACCCTGCCCCCTGAACTCACCCACCTGTCCTTCCTCCCTTCTCATCTCTACCCAGGCCTGGAGCGGCTGAGGAACCTGCGGCACCTGGATGTGGCGTACAACCTGCTAGAAGGACACAGGGAGCTGTCCCCGTTGTGGCTACTGGCTGAGCTCCGCAAGGTGAGTCTTGAGCGTTTCCGGGACTTGGGAGCCAGCTGTGCGCCTCTCCCTCCCTCCTGGGCTGATTTGGTGAGTGCCCTTCCTCACTCAGGGAGGCCTGAGGCCCATCTCAGTCTCCCCTTCCTGCTCTTCAGCTCTACCTGGAGGGGAACCCTTTGTGGTTCCACCCTGCGCATCGGGCGGTCACTGCCCAGTACTTGTCACCCCGTGTCAGGGATGCTGCAGCCGGCGTGAGTAATCTTCTCACATCCGCTCTGCTGTCCCTTTCTTGCCTGGTCCTGCCCTCGCCCCCTTGTGCCTCTTTCCACCCCATCCTTGGGTGAGGGGCCATAGCCCCGGACTCCCTGCTTGTTACGCTGTTGCCCCTCGCTGAGCCTAGTGGTCCCTGGGCTGAAGGGTTTCCCTGCGTGGGCAGGCAGGAACTCTACCACCAACACGACCCCCTCCTCTTTTGTCTTTGCTCAGTTCCTTCTCGATGGGAAAGCCTTGTCACTGACTGACTTTCAGGTTAGTATGCTGGGAGCTCTGGGAATAGGATTGGTTTGGGAGGACATGAAAGGGGTCCCAGGGTAGGGGTCTTTCTGGGAAGCTGCAAAGTAGGGCCTGTCCTCTGGCTAGCCTGGCAGGGCAGAGGTGTACCTCTGGCTCCAACCTTTCTGTCCTTCCTGTTGTCACACCCCAGCTCTCCACATCCTCCAGCTCCATGGCTCCACCTGTGCTCTGGCCAGCAGGGAGTACTGTTGAAACCTCAGGTGGCCCTGACTTGAGCGACAGCATCTCCTCTGGGGGCGTTGTGGCCCAGCCCCCACATCGTAAGGTTAAGGTAAACGGTGTCCTAGGCTGCCTTGTGCTGGGGTTGAGTCCCTTTAATGGGTGCTCTGGTTTATCGATGGGCTGAAAATAGTAAGGCCTCGTCCTTGGTTGTGAGTGGGGCTTTCTGGGTAGGTTGGGTGGGTGGCCGTGGATGGCAGGGTGGGAATCCCTGGCTTTCATAGAGCATGGGCCCTCTGTCCACCTTCAGAGCCGAGTCCGTGTGAGGCGAGCAAGTATCTCAGAACCCAGTGATACAGACCCAGAGCCCCGTACTCTGGACCCCTCCCCGGCTGGTAAGTCCGCCATGCTCCCAGCTGCCCTTGCCCAGTCCTGTCTTCAGTGTCCTGTCCCAGTCTTCTCGGTAGAAGGATTCTGTCTGTGGTGGAGCACAGCATTATAGAGGGCCTCGTAGGCTTTCCTCTTTCTTTCTAATTTAGGGAAAGGAGAAGAGACCACTCCTGGGCAGCATTTTCCAAGGTGTTTTTCAAGGAACGTGAATTTTGTAGGCTGTCGAAAGGTCACTTGATGACTAGATTCCGTGGGAACTTCTGGGCTAACCAAAGTCAAATAGACGTCCTCCTTCTAGGACGTCTCAGGACCTCCAGGGTGCCCCCTTGTATCTCGAATCTCCCAAACAGTGGATGTTGTGTGGTTCCGAATTGCACACGACCACAGGTGTTCTACAGAACACGCTTCAGGACACGCTGCTGAGGGGAAGCCTTTAGTTTCCCCCTGATGCCCAGCCCATATTAACATTACACACCCGTTTACTTCACTGTGAGGAAGAGTTGCAGAAGAGGTCGGGCTCGGCGCAGGTTGTGGTGGGGGCGTGGGCTCGCTCAGTGGTGCTCTCCCCACCGGCCCAGGGCAGTTTGTGCAGCAGCATCGGGAACTTGAACTCATGAACAGCTTCCGGGAACGGTTTGGCTGTGACTGGCTACAGTATAGGAATCACCTGGAGACCTCTGGGACCCCGGTTCTGGCTGCCTCCCAGACCCCTGCCCTCAGCACTCTGTGCCCAGACACCCTGAGCCCAGGGTCCGTGCCTGGGCCTCCCTGCCCAGAGAAGGAATCACCGCAGGAAATGGCAGAGGAGGTCAGGCTACGGCCGGAGCCCCGGGAAGAAGAGGTGGTGGAGGAGCTGGTGAAGGAGGAAGAAGGAAAGGAGGAAGACGAGGAGGAGCAGGAGCAGAATGAAGTGGAGGGTGAGTTGTGAGCGCTCAGTGCCCGTCAGGGAGACGGGGCCCGGTGCTGGTGGCGTATCTGGGAGAGTTAGGAAAACCCAGACTGGGGATAGCTCACCCCTGCAGTCTTTCTTCATGTTTATTTTTGAGAGAGAAACAGAGGGCGAATGGGAGCGGGGCAGAGAGAGAGGGAGACCCAGAATCGGAAGCAGGCTCCAGGCTCCAAGCTGTCAGCACAGAGCCCAATGTGGGGCTCGAACCCACGGACTGTGAGACCATGACCTGAGCCAAAGTCGGATGCTCAACCGACTGAGCCATCCAGGCGCCCCTGGCTTACCCCTCTTGGATGGAAGGCCACCCCTTGGGAGGGCAGAGTCAGGGATACCTCTCTCTTCTTATGGGGCTGCTCCCCTGATCTCTCCTCAGCGGAACTGTGTCGCCCCATGTTGGTGTGTCCCCTGGAGGGGCCTGAGGGCGTGCGGGGCAGGGAATGCTTTCTCCGGGTCACTTCTGGCCACCTGTTTGAGGTGGAACTCCAAGCGGCCCGGACCCTGGCACGGCTGGAGCTCCAGAGTCTAGAGGCGGCTGAGGTGGAGCCGGAGCCTCGGACCGGGAGAGAAGCGGTGCTCGAGGTGAGCGGTGGTGTTAGGGGTCCTGGAAGAGGGGCTGGGCTTTTTGCAGGAGCCGACTCGGACAGCATGGCTGTTGGGTGCCAAGCACCGGGACTGCGAGTTTCCCACAGTCTCTCGTTGGCTCTTGGAGCAGAAGAGGGAAGCTGCGGGGGCAAAGGCATGGCCCCAGGCAGCCTGGGAGGCTGGGCTGCTGAGCTGGAGTGTGGATGCAGCAGGAGCATTTTCATGACATCCAGAGCTACTGTTGTCTGCCATGCTGTCAGTATAACCGGAATCCCTCTGGTCCACTCTCTACTCTCTCTTCCTTTTTCTTTTCTTTTCTTTTCTTTTCTTTTCTTTTCTTTTCTTTTCTTTTCTTTTCTTTTCTTTTCTCTTCTCTTTTCTTTTCCTTTTCTTTGCCTTCTTTTCTTTCTTTCTTTCTTTCTTTCTTTCTTTCTTTCTTTCTTTTTTAACGTTTTTATTATTTGTTTTTGAAAGAGACAGAGACAGAGTGTGACTGGGGGAGGGGCAGAGAGAGGGAGACATGGAACCTGAAGCAGGCTCCAGGCTCTGAGCTGTCAGCACAGAACCTGCTGTAGGGCTCGAACCCACGAACCATGAAATCATGACCTAAGCCAAAGTCGGACGCTTAACCGACTGAGCCACCCAGGCGCCCCTTCTCTACTCTTTTCTACCCAGTCCCCCTCTTTGTGTGCAGGGCTCAGATCTGCTCCCCAGGGCCCCTGTCCTTGTTCTGCGTTTCTCCTATATTTGCCCTGACCGGCAGCTGCGTCGATATGTGGTGCTGGAGCCCGATGCCCATGCAGCTATCCAGGTAATCGGGCCCGGAGCGAGGCCCAGGAGGCTGGGGAAGGATTGGGCGGTCAAGGGCCAGGGTCCATTGCTCACAGCTGTTTCTGGCCAACCCTGTATCAGGAGCTGCTTGCCGTGTTGACCCAAGCAGCCACCGCGGCTCAGTGTCAGCCTGGGGAAGCAAGAGACCCGCTGAGGGGCAGACTCCAGTGTCTACGTTGTGGCCATGAATTCAAGCCAGAGGAGCCCAGGTTGGGATTAGACAGTGAGGAAGGCTGGAGGCCTCTGTTCCAAGAGACAGGTACGGGCCCGGCCCTTGGCCTTCCTGCCCACACCTCTCCCACCATTTCAGAGACAGTGGCTTTGAGGGAGGGAGTGTGGAGGGGGAACCCCAGGGAAGGGAAGGAATTGGGACCAGCTTTTCTGCCTGGAGGAAAATAGACTCATCTGTCTGATACATTTATCAAAAAAAAAAAAAAAAAAAAGAAAAAGAAAAAGAAAGGAAGAAAGAAAAGGAGCAAAAAGAGAAATTATATTCTTTCTTTTTGAAAGTCAGGAAATACAATCTCTGAAACTATTTAAACGTACTCATTATTTTTTCATAACTTGAAGGCTCTTTCCACTTTTTCTGGCTAATATTTAGAAACTGCATAAAAGCTCCTGAGTTCTCACTGCAGTATTGGGTGTAGTGCTGTCCTCTGAGTGTGTTTGGCTGTTGAGTAAGATGCTGTGGGAGTTGGCTGAGATTGTCCTTCCTTGGAAGGACTGACCTTGGAAGCTACTTCATATCGAGTGGTGCCTCATGGCATCTTTTCACACTGTGTTCTTTAAAGGGAGAGATTTTTTCCACTGTAGATCAGTCAAAAAGCTATGTCTTTGAAGACATTAAAGAAGAAAGAAATATTCTTGATAACGTCTGTGTTGAAACGTATGACTTTTAGTAGCCACTTTTTTCTTCTTGGCAGCGGCTAGAGCAGAGGTTTAAAGTTTATTGAGAAAATAGACCCCTTTCCACCCCCCTCTCTAAACCTCCCTCCCCAGAGGCCCAGAAGTACAATGTATACAGTGGAAAGAGCCCCATCCCCTCTAAGACCTTTCTGTGCTCCACAGAGTCACGTGGCCCCTGGGGTCCCTTCAGTGGGTCATTATTATTGAACGTTCCTGTGTGTTACGTCTTCTTTTTATTTGAGCCTTGGTTACCTCATCTGAACAAAGAAGGGAGTGAACTTGTCCTCTGTACTGTTAGGAGATTTAAATGTGACAGAAAGACGCCAGGCACAGTGTCTTGCACAAAGCATAGGTCCCCGTAAATGGTAGCTACCACCGCTAGCCTCAGCTCCACGGTCTCAGTCCAGGCACGTTCAGTTATTAGATCGTTGCTTTCCTCATTTGCAAAATGGGGTCGGGAGAGTTTTGATTCTGTCGTCAAAAGTTCTAGCGTATGCCCAGCACGCTATAGCTGCTCAAGGAATGTTTTTTCTCTTGCTGCCGATCCCTGACCTGGGTTCTTTACCTGGTCCGTTCACCCATCCTGACAACTCTGTGAGATAGGCACTGTCATCACCCTCTGTTACCGAAGAGGAACCGGGCTCAGGGAGCTTAGGTGACTTGTCATAATTGCCTAGATGACAGCCGTTAAGTGACAGAGTCTGGAATTGGACCCATACCTGGCACCCTGCCTTCCTGATCTGTTGATTTGGAGCTTTCAGACGTGGCTGGTGGAGCATCAGAGCACATGACCGGCCTGAGGCTGTGGGAGGGGACCAGAGCAGGGCCTGGCTGAGTTTGGTCCTCTCTGAGAAGGCCTCAAATCAGAAGGTGGGGTCCATTTTGAGGAGGTTGCAGGCCATGGGTTTAGGTTTGCTGCTCCCTCACCGGGATGGAGGGTGGTTAACAGGCCTGCTGAGGGAGTGGGGAGAGGGGCGTTGGGAATGGTAGGAGTGTATGAAGCTGGAGATGTCGGCCAGGGGGAGTCCAAGAGGGGGTGGGGAACATTATGAGCGTGGTAGGGGATTGTGACACTGTGGGGCGGGGGGGTGGTTCACAGGGGCTGTGCCCATCCTTCCTTCCAGAATCTCCTGCTGTATGTCCAAACTGTGGTAGCGATCATGTGGTTCTCCTGGCTCTGTCCCTGGGAACCACCAACAGGGAGCACAGGGAGGGAGAGCAATCGCCAGCTCCCTTGCAGTCCACCAGCACTGTCTGTGACCCTTCTGACCACAGTGACCACAGCGACAGGGCCCACCCGGCCCCATCTCAGGCACCAGGCTCCCGAGATCACCACAGTTGGAGCCTCAGTCCCCGTGAGTAGAGGTGAAACGAGACAGGGGTGGTGTTTGCGGGAGGCAGGAGGTCCTGCCGGGGAGGCGGGATGGCGCTGTGGCAGCCAAGGCTGACGGCCCACTGCTGCCCCCAGCCCCTGAGCGCCACGGCCTCCGCTCCGTGGACCACCGACTCCGGCTCTTCCTGGATGTTGAGGTGTTCACTGATGCCCAGGAGGAGTTCCAGTGCTGCACCAAGGTCTGCGCCAGCCCGGCACTGCCCCGCGCCTCTCACTGACCAGAGTGCCCACTCGCTGCCAGCGCAGCAGATCGTGTCAGGGCAGTGGTTCTGGAAGCACCGGGTCCGGTTCCCGGTTTCAACTCCAGCGGTCACGTGCAGCGTGGCTGTGGTATCGGAGTCTCAGTTGTCACCGCTCTGCAACGGGGGTAGCAGGGCCTGCCTTACAGAGCGTGGTGGCGTCAGTGAGGGCCCGCGTCACAGCTGCCTAGCACAGCACCTGGCGCCTGAGGGGGACCTCCCGTTGCTGTTGTAGATCTACGATGTCACTGGTTCCTCTGTGAGCATCTAGCATGTGCAGGACACTAAGGGTCTAGGGTGAATCGGTGTCGCCAGCCGTCTTACGTTGTGGTGTGAGAAACCCGATGGTCTGGAAAGGGCTGGGATCGGGCTGAGTGAGGGAGCCTCTCTTTGGGGAGCCGATCTAAGGTGTAATCCGGGTCTTGAAAAAGGAGTTACAGAGTAGGAGGTGAGGATCTGGGGGGAGGAAGCAGCACGTAGGTGGGGGCCTGAGAGAGGAGCTAGTGCGTGGGGAAGACTGCTGTCGGGGCAGCAGGAGGAGGGGGTGGGAGGGGGCGGGTGTCCTGAGAGGAGTCTGAAGAGGGAGGCAGGGGTCAGCTGAGGGGCAGCCTCAAGTGCCCGCCAAGGGGATTGGACCCGATCCCAAGGGCCTCAGGAGCCCTGAGGCAGGGGAGTGGCAGTCTAGTTTGCTTTAGGACGGTCCGGCGGAGTGTGGAGGGTGGGCCAGAGGGGGCACGGTGCCAGGCAGGGAAACCCGCTGAGCCCAGCTGAGGGTCAGGGTGCGTGAGCACCGGGGGGAGGGTTGAGTACAGCGAACCTGTTCTCAGCCTGGCAGCCTCCTCCCTGGTCCTCCCTTGCTTCTCATTAATTTTCCCTGCTCCTCAGGTGCCCGTTGTGTTGGCAGGCCACCCTGGGGAGTTTGTGTGTCTTGTGGTGGTGTCTGACCACAGGCTTTACGTGTTAAAAGTGACAGGGGAGATAAGGTGAGCGAGCGGGGCCGCCAGGGTCAGGGCGGGGCCCCCTTGGGTCTCACGTCACTCACTCTTCGCCACCGCTTTGGCCCTGCCTCTCCTCAGCGGGCCTCCGGCTAGCTGGCTACAGCCAACCCTGGCCGTCCCCCTGCACGACCTGAGTGGCCTTGAACTGGGGCTGGCAGGACAGAGTCTGCGGCTGGAGTGGGCTGCCGGGACAGGCAGCTGTGTCCTGCTGCCCCGCGATGCCAGACATTGCCGGGCCTTCCTAGACGAGCTCACCGGTGAGAGGGGGGGAGAGGGGGAAGGGAGGTGCAGGGAGGGCAGGTGGGGGCTGCCCGTGTCTGGCAGCCGCAGTGGAGACAGACGGGTACTGGGACTCGTCCCTTGTAGAGGTTTCTGAAATCTAGAGATTGTGAGAACGGAAGGTGTTGAGTGGCGGAGAGGGTGGGGTGGAAGAGGTGGGGTCGCTGAGGTTCCCTGTCCCTGGCCGGCTCGGTCCAGATGTCTTGCAGGCTCTGCCTCCTGCCTGGAGGAGCAGTGTCAGCGCCACAGAGGAGGAGGTAACCCCGGAGCACCGCCTCTGGTGAGTGGATAGGAGGCCGAGGCCGGGCTCGGTGGCCCATGCGGCCGCTCTTGGAGCACAGGCCCTCTCCACCAGCTCCGGCTGCGGTTAGGCCCTGAGCACCTGGGCCTGCCACCTGCCCTCACGCCTGCACCCCCCTGACCCAGCTCTGGTCCCTCCTCCCTGCCCCTCTCAGTATTTTCTGCCCCCCTCGCTGACCACACCTTCTCCCCAGGCCTTTGCTGGAGAGGGGCTCTTCCTCGGAGCCTCCCCTGTTCTTCTACCTTCGGGTGTTCCTGGTTGAAGGTAAGGCTTCGGTACCTCATCTTGTCCAGGCCGCTGGCTACGCAGGCTACGCGCACCTCCCCCCCCCCCCCCCCCCCCCCCATACCTCTCATGCCGTGGTAGCAATTTTCAGCTCCTGGAATCCAGACTTCCTCTCACTCACAGGCACACCCAAATGACAGCCTCAGTCTTCCCGGCCTCTCTGAGTGGGGCCAGGAGGTTTCCTGGGTCCTCAGTTGCTCAGAGACCTTTGCTTCCGGGTATGGGCTTTCTATGAAGTGGAGCCGATTGGCTGGGTCTGCTCCACCTCATCCTGTCAGAGGAGGCGAGTGGATCTTTCTTTCTGAGTGGGGTGGGTGGTGGGGCAGGTTCCCTTTGTCTTGGGCCTCAGGTTTTGGAAGCTAGAGATGCCTGGAGTTTGGAGAAGGGAGGTCCCTGGCCTCCAGGGGCACAGGCTGCCCTCTGACCACCTCAGCAGGGTGTGGTTCACTCCTCTCAAGCACACTGGGATGCTGCCCCAGGGATCTGGGCTCCTCTGCGGCTCTCCACCCTGGGCCTCGCCCTGTCTCTTTCCCTCTAGGCCCTGCAACCTGCCCTGTGTCCCTGTTGATGACTCTGTCCACCCTGTACCTGTTAGAGGAGGACGTTGCAGGGTCCCAGGCAGAGCCTCCTCTTCCAGCACCATCTGGTGAAGCTTCTGAGAAGTTCCTGCCCTTGGGGCTGGGCCCTTCTGTGCATGTCAGGGAGCAGTGGCCACTCAGCAGCCTGAGCTCGGTGCTGCTGTATCGCACGGCCCCGGGGGACCTGCGACTGGTCTTCTATGATGAGGTGTGTGTGTGTGTGTGTGTGTGTGTGTGTGTGTGTGTGTGAGAGAGAGAGAGAGAGAGAGAGAGAGAGAGAGAGAGAGAGAGATGAGGACAGGGGTGGTGGGCAGTGTGGGAAATGAGTATGAGTCTAGGAGGGCTGGGCATTGGAGGCAGTGTGGATGTGATGGGCAGTCATGCTGGAGGGAGCATGGAGAAGTGGGGTGCAAGGAACTGGGAGGCTCGCTGGGTGTCTGGATCAGCAGCAGGTAGAGGCGGGGGAGACAGCCACGGAAACCCCATGGACCTGGAGCCTGGCTTTGTGTTGCCTGGGAAGCCTTTCATGACGCACCGGCTGCTGCTTGGAGTTCGTGTTCGATTGGGCCCCAGTGCCAGCCACCTGGTTTTCACAGCCTCTGTGGGAGGAGTACTCTCATTAGGCCTATTGCAGATGGAGAAACTGAGGCTTGGGGACATTAACTTACTTGCCTGGGTCACAAGTGGTAGATGCAGAAATTGAACTCCAGCCAATTCCTTGGAATTGACTCCAGAACTTATATTCTGAAAAACGGTGGATTAAAAGAACAAGATAGTAAATGTGAAAGCCTTCTGGGGGGCCTCCAGTAAGTGTTGATTGTGTTCTGTTTAAAAAGCTCAAAGTCAGGGTCTCCTACAGGGAGTGACACAGGCTTGGGGAAGGAAAGATGCCTTTGAGTCGAGGGGCGGTGGGTCCTCTGTGAGCCTCACCTCACCGCTACTTTGTCTGCCAGGTGTCCCGGCTGGAGAGTTTTTGGGCACTTCGGGTTGTGTGTCCTGAGCAGCTGACGGCCCTGTTGGCCTGGATCCGGGAGCCTTGGGAGGAGTTGTTTTCCATCGGACTCCGGACTGTGACCCAGGAGGCTCTAGATCTTGACCGGTGAGGCTTCCTTGCCGACCCTGCTTTGGCCTTAGGAGCCACGGCTGCAGACTGTCTCTCCAGACTCTGGCTGTGGACTTCTCCAGCCTTTGGATGCTCAGTGAGGCCGCAGAATGATCCAGGAAAGGGTCATCTCACCCAAGGGAAGGGTGAGAGAAGTTGCCTGGCCTGGTCTGGCCCAAGGGGTCAAGCTAAGTGGTCAGTAGGAACGTGTCTCCTGCACAGTGTCTCAGGTATCAATAAATTGTTTCCATTCCAGAGGCCGTGGAGGTATTGACATGTGTCATTCATGCAGCCTGTCGCTCCTTTCTCTCTTCTAACAGAAACTACCCCACCCATAGCTCTCTCTCAGTGGACAGCGCAAGCAGCCTTGCTTTTTCTGTGAGACCCCATCTCCAACCCCACTCTGCCCTGGCTGATGGGAGCAAGTAGGACCCCTGACTCATGGGCCCCAGTCCTCAGCCAGTAGTGCCTGTTACGGGGCCTGATGTGGAAATCACTGCCTAACGAACAGTCGGGCCAGTTCGATTCTCACTGTCTCGGATTACCGTTGGGAACTAATGAAGCTCTCAGGTCATTGGCAGGAGGTGCCCGATATGAGACGGTGTCTGGGGCGAGGGTGTGTGGAGTTGGGCTGCGGAGGGAGTGGTTGGCATTCTGTGGGTTGCCGCTCCTACCTCTTCTCTGAGCACTTCCTCGCTCAGCCTGGTGGCCTGGCTGGGTTGACCCTGCTCCTTCACCTCTGTCTCTGTTGCCACAGCGATCAGTTCAGGGATGCTCATGTGACTTGGTCTGGTTGCCGGAACGCCCAGGAAAGAGGTACGTTTCCCCCGTGAGGGGTGCTGAGAGGAAGCCTGGAACTGCTCGCTGTGAGGGGAGAGCTTTCCTGAGAGTGGAACTGCACAGAGACAGGACAGGGCCGAGAGACGGGGCGGGCAGGACCAAGTCCTGGTGGTGTCTTTGGAGTTCCCGGGTCCAGTCATGCCTGGAAGCAGGTGCCCCTGGAACTTTGGGTTATGTGAACTAAAGGAAATCCCCTCCTTTTTTCTTCTCTTTGTCTCTCTTTTGGCTTAAGCTAATTTGAAGCAAGTAACGAGCCAGAGAAAGGGTCTTAATTGTGTAAATCCGCACCCTGACTTGAACCAGCCTGACTTGGGACCTGATTTTTGCACCCAGGAATGCGCACAGCGGGAGGAGTGGCACCCACATGTTTGTGCACAGAGGCCCTGGGAGGAGAGCTTGGGGAAGGAGTGTTGAGGGCTTAAGTAAAGCTTCCCTTAAACCCAGAAGCTGGGCTCCAGCTGAGTCTGTTGTGTGGTTTTGGGGTGGCTCTCATCTATGGAGCATTTATATGCCAGGCCCTGAGCCAAGTGCTTAGGGATGGTACCTCCTCACAGGAGTCCTGAAGTGGGTGGCATCTTGTTGAAGGAAATAGGCTTACAGGAGCTAAATGACTTCTTCAACGTCCTATCAGTAAAGGGCGGAGACCTGATAAGTCCGGACTCGTGGGACTTCAAAGCCTGGGCAGTCAGCAAACCACAGAGCCTCACTGCCTCCCATTCCCTGCCATGGATGGGCCTCTGTGCCCGGCCCCACTCACAGTTCACAGAGAGGGACCACTGCCCACCCTGCCCTGCATAATCCTAGATGCGTGCAGGACAGGTGAGCCAGATGGAGTGTATCTGAAGTTTCTCTTTCCTCCAGGGTGTAGCGAGATGTTAGGTGAAGTATTAATTCATGGGTGATTTTCACCCCTTCTAGCAGAACTGTAGAGAACAGAGATGACGATCCTTAGGTTTTAAGTCAAAGGGCTAAACAGTAAGAAGAGATTTGAGAGTGACCATAAAGGGACGAAGAGCTCTGCAGGGGAGAGAGGGGAGAGTGTTTACAGAAGGGCATTAGGAGCAGTGAAGGAACGATGCCCCATACCGCTAGGGGCCCTGTGCCTAGCTCCATGTTTGGAACTAGGGAAGACAGTGACCAGTCAGATGTTCCCTGTGCCATGAGGACACTTAGAGCTGGCCTTTTGGAAGGAGGTGGCAGGATAGGGCTGGTGACAGTTGCCCAGATTTCTCTCAAATGGAAAGGGGAGGGGGCCCAGAGGATCCTGTGGGTTCCCGGAAGTGCGGGGAAGTGCACGGAAAGCATGCTAGAGAGCTTGGCCGGGTCCTTGCAGCAGCACGGCCGGAGGGTGGTGTAGGTCCAGCCCCCAGATGGGGATATGACCAAGTTAAATTTGAGTCGCTTGAATTTAAATCACTGATGAGGCTGACTTGACTTGAATGTTAACAGATTAACTTCTCTGTTGGTTGGAAATGGGGCTCGTTACAAGGATAGAGTTGAGTTGTCAAGAAAACCACATTTTTGCATACCTGAATTTGGAAGACTGCCATGTTTTCTGGAATTTTCATCTGTTACAATTGGAAGAGTCAACATAGAAGGGTGTGGAAGGTGTGGACCTAGAGAGCAGGGGCGTATGGTTTCTTTGTTAGTGGTCTGGGGGTTACTCCTCTCCACTAGAAGGCCTTCGACTTAGGGTTCATGGGGGAGGGATGTGCTCTGGAAACTGGGTCAGGCATCACTGTAAAGCTGCTTTGGGGGAGTCCAAGGTGGGACCTGGGGTTGGGGTGTGCTGTAGGCTAGAGAAGACTGTGCCCCAGTTCTACCCTTGACCCAGCCAGCCTCTGCAAACCCTGGGGCTCCAGAGGGTGGAGTCGTATGGGAAATAATCAATGCCACTGGAGGCCTGTCACTCAGCCTCAAACCCTGCTCACGAGAGAGCAAAAGTACAAGAGAGAAACCCCTAGATTCTTTTTTTTTTTAATTTTTTTTCCGTCTAATTTATTTTAAAGACAGCAAGAGCATGAGTCGGGGGGAAGGGCACAGGGAGAGAAAGAGAGAGAGAGATTGAGGGCGAGAATCTCAAGCAGGCTCCGTGGTCAGCCCTGGAGTCTGACGCAGGGCTCTATCCTGTGACCCCGGGACCATGACCTGAGCTCAAATCAAGAGTTGGACGCTCAACCGAGCCACCCAGGCACCCTGAGAAGCCCCTGAGTTCTGAGGAGGTGAAGGAACTGTGGGGCCCTGGGAGGGAGAAGCCTTTGATCCTGGTTAAGACCCCCTCCTTAATTCTGCCTTTTCTGACCCTCATGTGGGTCAGCATTGTTCCTGTCCTGAAGCATATTTCTTCCTAAGTACACTGAAAGGATGAGTTTATTTATTCCTTCACTTGATTGGTTAATAGGACACAGGTCCTACCGCAGAGCCCATTAGAGCACACGTCAGGGCAGGCGGGCTTCTCCAGCAGCCCATAAACTACCTCCAGGAAATCACCTACCTTCTCTGGGTCAGGACTGCTGAGAGGGGCTGGTGGTGCCAGTATGTAACGCTCCCTTGAGGATTTATAGAGGCACACCTCAAAATAATGAGGGAGGTAATAACCTAACAGCTATGGCTTAGTGAGCCCTTACTACGGTCCGTACGTCGTTTAAAGCAGCTCATTTTCCCAGGTGTTTCCTACACCCTTTGATCATGAGATGTAGAGCCAATTCGCCTAAGAAAAGAGCCATCAGTATAATAGAAATGACCCAGACCTGGCAGACCTGAGCCGAGGCCCCAGAGAGGGGGTTTCTTCTGCACCTCAGAGCCAGATGGCTTCTGTCTCCTGCTTCCCCAGCCGGATCCTGGTCTGGTCTAGCTGGAGAGTGGAGAGGAAGCAGTGTGAATCTTGGAACTGACCAGTCGGGAAATGCTGGCTAGGGTGGAGGTCCCTCGGTGACAGGCCTGCGAAAGGACTGTGCAGAGGTTCAGAAAATAAGTTCACCTACTTCTGTTGGCTCAGAGCTGGCCTGAATTTTTAATTGAAGCAAATTAAAACTTCCCAAAAAGATTAGTCCACTTTCTTGGTGGTGTGCACACCCCCTTCCCCATCAGCACTTTTGCACCATCTGCGAACAAGCCGGTATTGGCCCCAAGAGAGACCTTCCCCAGCCGCTGGCCCAGAGCTATGGTTCAGAAAGGTCGGGCCCATTTATAAGGACTTCTCCAGAAGTCCTGTCAGATGGTCCCTATGAGGCAGACTAATGTCTAGTCATCGTAGTGTGATTTGCAAAGCGGTGTGAGGCTGGTGTAGTTCACGAGGAACTTCTTCCGTTTCTTTGTGCCTAAAATCTCTACGGGCTTCTTTGTCTTCTTTAACAAGTCAGTGGAGTCCTCTGCGCCCTTTGTCCTGTGGTTGCTCTTTCTTTGGTGACCCAGAAGACAGGTGCTGGTATCAGCCACCGAAGAAGTGGACGATGGTGAGGCCATTACCATTACCACTCTCGGAAGCATCTGGCCTTTAGCGCCACGCCTCACCAGGTGCCAGGATGCACCTGCTTCTGACACTCTGCTGCCCTCTGAGCGGATGGGACCTGCTTTGCTACTGATGCTTGTGCACAGATGGCCGTCAGCAAGCACTGGCCTCTCACGCCCTGGACTGGCCCCAGGGATCGACCTGTCCATCCAGTCTGGCCTTTCCCCTCTAACAAGTGCTCATTGATCATCTGTCTGGCCTTGGGCTTGCTGGCAGTGCAGGCCTGAAGCAGTGGAGAGAAAGGAGTCACTCCCTAAAAACGTCACTAACAGCACTGTGCCACATTTTCTGTAGAAATAAGGTAGGATGAGATGAAATGTATATATTCATATTTACTTCTGTTTGTGTAAGTGAATTCCAGAGGGACAAGTTGTGACGGGGATGAAGATGAGAACAAGGCAGAGGGGGTCAGGGATGGTATTGAGGCTCTTTTTATTTTAAAAATATTTTTAACTCCCCTAAAGGTATGATTCAAAAGTAATATTTATTTTATTTATTGATTTTTTAAAAATGTTTATTTTTTAGAGAGAGAGAGAGAGAGACAGAGCATGAGCAGGGAAGGGGCAGAGAGAGAGGGAGACACAGAGTCTGAAGCAGACTTCAGGCTCTGAGCTGTCAGCACAGAGCCCGACATGGGGCTCGAACCCACAAACTGCGAGATCATGACTTGAGCCAAAATTGGATGCTCAACCCACTGAGCCTCCCAAGCGCCCTCAAAAGTAATATTTAAAAACTTAGATGAGGCCCTAGGCGGTCAGTGGCCAAAACTTAAAAGTTTTCATTTATTTTTATTTTTTTATTATTTTTAAAATTTTATTTTATTTACTTTTTAAGTAAACTCCATTCCCAACATGGGGCTTGAACTCACGACCCTGAGATCAAGAGTCTCACGTTCCGCTGACTGAACCAGCCAGGTGCCCCCTAAACTGAGTGGTATAGACGACTCCTGAGACTTTGGAAGGTGGGGAGTAGGTCACCTCGAAGACTCTTTCTTTCTTTCTCAATGAGACAGGGTCCACCCTTGCTGATGGGTCACTTCACGTGGAATGAAGAGTCACATCCCTCCCCCTTTGCCAGGATGCCACGGTGGCTTCTGAGAAGACCCTCCCCGGATCGCTTAGGCGTGGTTGGAAGTTCAGCCACAGTGCTGGGCTGCGCGTTGCCTGTCTGCAGGTGCGTGCAGTATTTTGCATCTGTGTACTCACGAGTGCGTGTGGGGTGATGGTCATCCAGGGAAAGGCACGGTGGATTCGATCCAGAAGGTCCAGGCTTATGCCTTAGTTTTGTGGCTGACTATTCCACCACGGGCAGGTCACTTGTCCTTACCGATCCGTGGCACCTCGATCTACAGCGAGGATGAGACTCATCCATAACTTGCCAGTTCACCAAATCGTGGAGTGCAGTAATGCATGTGGAAGTGCTGCGTGAGCCAGAAAGCAGTAAATAAATGCTGGTTTAAACAAACTGCCTGCGAGTTATCACAGCCCGCTTTGTTGCCCAGAAATGCCCTTTGTAATCAGAAGAAACCTACATCTTGACCGCCCGCTTGTTCACGAGTGGCTGTTTCCCCAGGGTGCTTCGGAGGGGAGCTCGGACACTGCTGGGGATGCGAGCAGGCCATGGCATGTTTTTTTCTTGGCCCGTCCTCTGTCATTTGATCGTCTTGGACGCGGGGACTTCTCTGTCCTCCGCAAAAACATTCCTCAGTTTATTAGTTACTATAATTACTCGCGCGCTTGTCTTCAATTCCACGACATTTATTGAGCTCTTAAAATGGGCCAGGCTCTCTGGAGAGAAGATGGGAGGGGGAGAATAAAGACGAATCAGACGTGCTCCTGCTCTCAAGGAGCTTCCAGTCCGGCGAGCGAGTGGGACACGGCGCCTCGGAGCCGGCGCACGAAGGGTGGGTAAGACTACAACGGGGAAGTATAACCTCCATTTTGGAGCACCTGCTTTGCGCTGGTCTTTGCACTGATCATCTCAGTGACGCCGTTGCCCTCAGTACAGCCCTGAGGGAAAAGCATGATCTCTGTTTTACAGGTGAGGAAACGGAGGCTCAGGGCAAGGAAGGTTAAGATTCTCACCAAGGGGATGCCAGATCCCAGACAGGACCCCTCTTTTTCCTAAATGGTATTTCTTGCCTCTTAGACCTTCTAGACTTCTAGACTAGGCTGTCTTCTAGACTTCTAGACTGTCCACCCTGGCTCACCCTCAGTCACTGTATTATTATTTTTGAAAAAGATCTTATTTTTTTTAAATTTTTTTTTTTTTTTAATTTTTTTTTTCAACGTTTTTTTATTTATTTTTGGGACAGAGAGAGACAGAGCATGAACGGGGGAGGGGCAGAGAGAGAAGGAGACACAGAATCGGAAAGAGGCTCCAGGCTCCGAGCTGTCAGCCCAGAGCCTGACGCGGGGCTCGAACTCACGGACCGCGAGATCGTGACCTGGCTGAAGTCGGACGCTTAACCGACTGCGCCACCCAGGCGCCCCTTTTTAAATTTTTTTAACATTTATTTATTTTTGAGACAGAGAGCATGAACAGGGGAGGGTCAGAGAAAGAGGGAGACACAGAATCTGAAACAGGCTCCAGGCTCTGAGCTGTCAGCACAGAGCCCAACGCGGGCCTCGAACCCACGGACTGTGAGATCATGACCTGAGCTGAAGTCAGACGCTCAACCAACTGAGCCACCCAGGCGCCCCAGATCTTATTTTTTTAAAGTAATCTCTGCACCCAACGTGAGGCTCAAACCCACAACTCTGAGATCGAGAATTGTATGCTTTACCGACTCAGCCAGCCAGGTGCCCCCACCCTCAGTCGTTTTAAATCCGTCTCCTGGTGGCTCCAGGCTCCAGGGATACCACGTCCTGCCAGAAGAACACCATCCAGACCCTCCACACCCAAATATCCATGCCTTTTCTTTCCTGCCACCCGGCCTTCCCCAAGCTCTTCCTTCTGCCTGGAATGCTCTCATTTGCCCTGCTTCCCCCCATACCCTTCATGGCCTTTGCTCAATCGTCCCCTCTCTCCAGAGCGTATCCTTAGCTGTGCCACCTCAGTGGTCTCTGTAACTGGCACTTGCCATGTTTTGTAATACACTTATGTGTTGCTTGTCTGTTGACTATAAACAGCCCAAAGGCAGGGAGCATGGCTGATTTTTTCACAGAGGTACATCCAACACCTGATGTATAGAGTGAGTGTGTGGGTTTTGGTTTACACACTTGGGTATGCCTGAAACCCTGCTTTACAAAAACATTTTCTTCTTTTTTTTTTTTTTCCATTAAAAAATTGTAAATGTTTATTTTTGAGAGAGAGAGAGACAGAGCATGAGCATGAGCAGGGGAGGAGCACAGAGAGAGAGGGAGAGACAGAATCTGAAGCAGGCTCCAGGCTCTGAGCTGTCAGCACAGAGCCTGACTCAGGGCTTGAACTCAAGAACTGTGAGATCATGACCTGAGCCGACGTCAGATGCTTAACCGACTGAGCCACCAAGAAGACGTCCCCATGAAAACATTTTCAAACTTTTATTTCAAGCCCCCATCCTATGAGGTTGGCGGAGCTCACTGACCTCACCCTCCCCATTCCCCACATCTTGGGGGAACCTCCTCCTGCTTTGCTGACTGGGGGAGGCGAAGGGTCTGTGACAACCTCTGGACCCTCCACCCCTTTCTGGCCAAGACACCGCATGTCTCGCTAACCCCTTCTTTTTCCCCCTCTGCAAACCTCCCTCGGTTTCCTGAGACTTCGACTCTGAGTGCAGAAGACGGAAAGGCTTGCAGGCTTCTGTCCTACCCATTCTCAAAAGCCAAAATTCAAAGCAAGCTGTCTGCTCAGGCGGGTTGGGGGAGGAGAGCAAAAGGACCTAAGCTTCTGTGTCAAAATGTCAGTCTAGCCACAAAGAATCCGTATATCCAAAGCTGAAAGGTGGGCTCTGCAGGGGTGAAAAAACCTTCCGGGAGAGGCAGTGCCCTCAGATTGGATTTGTTTCAGATCTGAGTCCAGGTTTGCTGAGGGACACGGGTTATGGCGGAACCACTGCAAATAACAATAGTAAATAAGAATGACATTTGTCGAGCACCTGTTCTGTGCCAAGCATTGAACTGGTATTTTGTTTTATTTTTGTTTTAGCCCAACTCCAGAGTTGGGGCTCTTTCTCGAGCCATGGTATCTCTCTTGTAAAAATAAGGTCTTACTCATCACGAGGCTGGCCAGTCAACCACAAATGGCACTGGGTGTTCAGCTTGGGGGAACAGGGGTGAGGGACTCTTGCTTGGCCAGAGGGGATTCTAGGCCAGTTGAAATGGCGACTGGCTCCGTCGGTAGCACATAGGAACCCACACCCTCCCATCTTCTAGAAGCTCTCCAGTCTGCTGAGGGACGATTACCAGAGCAAAGTTTGGTTCACTGGCCAAGGAGTGTCAGAATCTATCCTAGTGGGGATAAAAGCTGTTCTGGAGCTCTCTGTCTTTGAATTCGCATGACTAGTACCCAGTCTGGCTGGAAGACTGACTTAACGGTCCTTTTAAGTGTAAGACCATTCCTGCTTACTTTGTGTGTGTACATTTCGTCACTTTTCGTAGTTTAAGTTACCCGAGGTCTTTTCAATACCGTGTCTCTTAGATTTGTAATGGGATTGAAGCTAGCTAACATTTACTGAGCATTTACTATGTGCCTGGCACTGTTTTAAGTGCTTTACATGGATGAACTCATCTCATTCTTTCAACAACCCCATTATTATTGCCATTTTACAGAAGGGGGATCTGAGGTCCGGTGAGGGTAAATAACCTGCTCAAGGTCATGTGATTGTCAAGTGGCAGAGCTGGGCTGTGAACTCAGGCTGCTTGGCTCTAGCCATCTCATGCTTAACCACTCCCCTCTGCAGCCTCTGGTAGCAAAGGTGCAATCTCCTTAAAAAATTCATCTGGAATTTCCATTCTCATGGATGGCACAGTTTGTGCTCGTGACGCGGAAAGTTCAACAGTTGCAGGAGGACGTCAGGACATGGGGGTGGGGCTGGGGCCACTGTAATGTATGGGGATGAATATTGCACATGAAACCAGAAGCCCTTGGGTTGAATTCTTTTTTTTTTTTTTAAGATTTTTAAAAAAGTAATTTCTACACCCAACATGGGGCTCAAACAACCCCAAGATTAAGAGTCGTATGCACTACCGACTGAACCAGCCAGGCTCCCCACCCCTGGGTTCAATTCTTGGCCATGCTGTTTCCAGAGACCATGGGCAAATCACTTCAACTTTCTGAGCCCTTTCTCTCTCTCTCATGTCAAATGGGATTAAGACACTCTACCTCAGAAGGTTGTTGTGGACTAATGAGATTATGAATATTAAAGTGGTTTATAACCAGGATAGCACAACCAACATTTAAGGTAATGAGGTTATTATTGTGTATCATGAAGGTTAGGGAATGGAGGGCCGCCTGGGTGACTCAGTCAGAAGAGCGTGTGGCTCTTGATTTGGGGGGTCATGAGTTTGAACCTCACGTTGGGTGTAGAGATTACTAAAGAAAAATCAACTTTATTTTATTTTAATTTTGTTATTTTTTTAAAACTCATTTTATTATTGATTTATTTATTAATATAATTGTCAAATCGGCTAACATACAGTGTATAAAGTGTGCCCTTGGTTTTGGGGGTAGATTCCCATGGTTCATTGTTTCCATACAACACCCAGTGCTCATCCCAACAGGTGCCCTCCTCAGTGCCCATCACCCATTTTCCCCTGTCCCCCACCCCCCATCAACCCTCAGTTTGTTCTTTGTTCTAAGAGTCTCTTATGGTTTGCCTCCCTTCCTTTCTGTTTGTAACTATTTTTTTCCCCTTCCCTTCCCTCATGGTCTTCCGTTAAGTTTCTCAAGATCCACATATGAGTGAAAACATATGATATCTGTCTTCCTCTGACTGATTTCACTCAGCATGATACCTTCCAGTTCCATTCACGTTGCTGCAAATGGCATGATTTCATTCTCTCTCATTGCCAAGTAGTATTCCATTGTGTATATAAACCACAATTTCTGTATCCATTCGTCAGTTGATGGACATTTAGGCTCTTTCCATCATTTGGCTATTGTTGAGAGTGCTGCTATAAACATTGGGGTACAAGTGCCCCTATGCATCAGCACTCCTGTATCCCTTGGGTAGATTCCTAGCAGTGCTATTGCTGGGTTATAGGGGAGAACTATTTTTAATTTTTTGAGGAACCTCCACACTTTTCCAGAGCAGCTGCACCAGTCTTTATTTTTTATTTTTAAAAAGTTTATTTAAGTCATCCTCTAGAGGTTATTTAATCCTCTAACGTGGGGCTCAAACTCATCATCCCCCAAATCAAGAATTTCATGTTTTTCCAACTGAGCCAGCCAGGCACCCCAAATGAATAAACTTAAAAAAAAACAACAACACAACAGATTAAGGAGTAGAGTTGGTGAGGAGTGACATAGTAATAAGAGGACAGAGACTGCCCAGGTCTGCTAAGAAGATGGTCATCTCGGGGCACCTGGGTGGCTCAGTCAGTTGAATGCCTGGCTCTTGATTTCTGCTCAGGTCACAATCTCACAGTCATGAGATTGAACCCCATGTTGACCTCTGCGCTAGGCATGGAGCCTGCTTAAGATTCTCTCTCTCGGGGCGCCTGGGTGGCTCAGCTGGTTAAGTGTCCAACTCTTGATTTCGGTTCAGGTCATGATCTCATGGTTCATGAATTCAAGCCCCGCGTTGGGTCTGTGCTGACAGTGTGGAGTGTGTTTGGGATTCTCTCTCTCCCTCTCTGCCCATCCCCCACCTCAAACAAACTTAAAAAAAAGACACTCTCCCTCTCTCAAAAAAAAAAAAAAAAAAGGATTGTCATTCTCTCATGTGCCTGCCCCCAGCTCCCTGGTATTGGTCCTGCTAATGCCTGGTGCCTGCTTAGCCTGTGCCCTGGAATCAGAGCCATTTCCCCAATTCTATCAGTCAGAATGCTGAGCTACTTCAAGCTGGAATTTGTTAAAGGAAATAATGAACGTTAGGTGGTATTTGGGGGAGGAATAGAGAGGAACCGGCCCCGTCAGTACAGCTTCTCCAGCAAAAGCAGCACCGCTGCTCTCAGAGGACCCACCCGCCTCCACCCCTGTGCTCACTTCTGATTTCAGGCCTTGCACAGGCAAGTCTGCTTGGTGGAACCCAGGTTGCGTCTGTACCCTAGCTGCAAGGGAGTCCGGCGAGGGGCACTCGGCTTTGACCTTGGAGGGACAGTACTCATGGGCAACGACCAAAACTGTAGAGGGTCTGCAAAGGTTTGGGTGGCCGCAGAGGACAAATATCCACTACGTCAGGCTGGTTCCCAACGTGCTTGGTCACAAGACTGTGATTGCAGGGAATGGCTAGGGGAGGACCCACCCCGAGGGCTCCTGGTCCATTTGTGAGGAACCCTAGAGGACGATGTGCTCGTGTGTCTGCATCCGGGCGGCGTGGTGGCGTGGCTTCTGAGCTCTTGGACATACGGGACAGGCCTTGGTGGTGGTACATGTGTCAGATAAGTGTTCTGGGCCTCAACATGCAGGGTACGGGCATTCAAGTCAGTCTGGGCTGAGGAGAAGGGTGCCAGTGGGGTACTCTGAGTTTCTGCGTTGGTCACCTTTCCTGTTTCCTTTGTCTCGCACACACAGTGGCCATTCTTTGAGTATGCAAGAAGCACGCTTGTCGCAGGATTAAAGACTCCACTGGGAATCCCCACTGTGTTGGGGATTGACAATTACAGGTGCGGGAGAACACAACTGGAAAAGCCTCCAGGAGGCCAGGACATCTGAAGTGGGAGAAATGGAGCATTCCCTGATGTCTAATGGGATGAGTTGGCATGAAACAGCCAATGGCCATCAGCATTTCCCCCAAACTTGGATACCAAGTTTGTAGCCTAGAAGCCAGGGACGGGGCCATGAGGACGACCAAGGGGTCGGAGGTAGACTGAACAGAGCCCTTTGCAATGTTCCCCACTGGAAAAGGCACCAAGGCTCTTGAGTATCTCTAAGGAGGTGAGGGCCCTGTGCGAACATCCCTCAAGATAGAGTCTTGGGACCGAGTCACCTGGCTCAGAGTATAAAGGTTTGGGATGGCATGTCAGCGTGCTAGGGCTGCCGTAAGAAAGCACCGCAGACCGAGAGGCTTAAACAACAGAGATTTAGCTCAGAGTTCTGGTGACTGGAAGCCTGAGATCAAGATGTCAGCACAGCTATGTTCCCTCTTGAAAATGCTAGAGAAGGATCTGTTCCAGGCCTCTCTCCCAGCTTCTAGTAGCTCCTTGGCTTGTGGCATCCAACTCTGTCTTCACACGGGGTCCTCCCTGAGTGTGCGTCTGTGTCCAAATCTCCCCCTTTTATGACAACACCAGTCCTTTTGGAAAAGGAGCCCACCCTACCCCAGTCTGACTAGGCTGTTTCCATATAAGGCCACCTTCAGAGGTGCCCAGGGTTAGAACTTCGACCTATAAATTTGGCGGGGACACAATTCAATCCATAACAGATGGGTGTCACTCCTGGAGTTCTGGGGCACAGTTCCACATGCTCCATTGGCACACAGCTGACTCACACTGGCGTCTTGTTTCATCCTCTTGATGACCGCCCGCCCTGCAAGATGGGGAGGCCGAGCACATTTCTTTCGATGTAAGAGGCTGGGGGCAGTTAAATGGCTGTGGTTCGGACAGTCACCCTGTACACACCCCCGAGACCTGCTCGGCAGCCTGCTTTCCCAGCTGGGACCATGGCAGGGTAATCAGCCTCCCTGCATCTCTGTTGTGGGAAGGCTGAAACGAGTTTGGAGAGGGTCTGGTGCGGTGCAAAGCCAAGTGGGTGTTCACAGGCCCTCGCTGCCCTCCCCTCTCCCCTTGTGTGGCTCTCGGTGTCGAAAATCTCTTGAATCGAGCCGAGAGCCAGATGAGGGCAGGGGTAGGAGAGCGTATATAACATGCCCAAGGTCACAAGGTTAAACCTCTTTCCCATGCAGAGCACCATCCTGTCCAGCACCCTGTCCCCCATACCCCTTCTCTGCAGGCGTTTTTTTCCCCTCTCCTGGGCTGGCTCACCTTCCCCTGCCCTTTAGCTCCCTCCCGGTCCTGCCTCCACATCGTCTTCTGTCTTCCCAAAGATTGGGGAAGTGGCTGCACTATGTCTTCAACACATTTTATTGAAGGGCTGTTATGGATGTAGCCTGGGGCTGGGTGCCCAATTTCAGCCAGACACCGGAGGATCAAATTGGGATCCAGCAGTTCCTTCCAAAGACCTTTGACCTTGGAAAAGGAGATATGACCTTGGAAAAGGAGAAGTGATCTCAGGGAGTGTAGGTGGGGAGGGGGGCTGTGGCAACTGGGCTACAGAATCTTAGAGCTGGATGGAACCCTGGAACACTCCTACTCCAGGCCACAGAGGGGCAAACCCGGGAGGGGAGGTGATGTGCCAAGGTCGAATGTTGGGTGGTGCCCGGTGGCAGAAGCCAGGCATCTGAGGCTATATTGGGACCAAAGGGGGACGTGGGGGCTGCCTTCCGGTGTCTGTGAGCCTAGTTCCCAAGGTTGGAGGGGCTTGTGTCGGTGCAGGGGTCGCCTCCAGGGCTCCTGAGGGGAGGGAGGGGAGGCTAAAAGCAAAGTGGGGGAGCGATCTGGGGATTGTGGGAATGTAGGGCCGTGCACCCGCCCCCGGCCATGCGTGGGGCGCCGGGAGAAGGGGCTGGCGGGCAGGGTGGGTCCTGCGGGGGCTCGCGCGTGGGGGCCGGGCCGGCCGGGGCGGAGTGAGTCACGGCCCGCCCGCTCCCATTGTGCGGCCCGGCGGCGGCGGCGGTGGCGGCGGCGGAGCTGCGGAGCCGAGCGCGAGGAGGTGGAGCCCCGGGCTGCGGGCTCCGGCGCCTGCGTCCGCCCGGCCGGCCCGGCTCGCCGCCGCCGCGGGCGCCCCCCGGCCGTCCGGCCCTGCGCGGCGCCAGGCCCCGGAGCGCGCGCGGGAGATGGGGCGCGGTGGCCGGCGTTGGCCCCGCACGCTCCGGAGCCCCGAGGTACCGCAGGGCGGGGCGCGGCGGGCCAGGACCAGGGCCGGGGCCCCGGAGTGTCCCGGGCGTGGCGGGGCCTCGGATGGGAGCGCGGGCGGGCGGGGGGATCGGGCTCGGCGAGGGGGAGAGGGCGGCCGCGCGAGGCTCCTGACCCCGCCCTCCTCCCCCAGGGCTCCTCACTAGGCCCCTGCAGCGCCCCCTTCTTCTCAACCGGGTCACGGGTCCCTCAGTGAGCAAGGCTCCCAAGTCGCCTCCCCGGCCATGGCCAACGGAGTGATCCCGCCGCCCGGGGGCGCCTCCCCCCTACCCCAGGTGACTGACGCGCGCGGGGGTGGAAGAAGACGGGAGGGACCCCCAAAGAGGAGAGGGGAGTCCTCTGGCCGACCTTGGGACCCCCAGATCCAGGGATGGAGCTGGGTTGGAGGGTATGGGGCGGGGGAGGGGGGGGCGCTTTGGTATTTTTCAGTTCTGTTGCCTCCTCCCCTCCCAAGCCCGGGGAGCCTGGGATGCTGACCCAAGCCTGGGGCACAGGGAGAGGGGGTTGTTGAAGGTGGAGCCCGCTGGTCTCCCCCGCCCACAGCCAGGGCTGGGATTTGGGGGGGGGGGATGTGGGGCGTTCTTGGGTCAAGGGTCCTTAGGAGAGGCTGTCTGAGCCTGCAGGTCCGGGTGCCCTTGGAGGAGCCCCCTCTGAGTCCAGACCTGGAGGAGGAGGACGATGACTTGGGCAAGACCTTGGCTGTGAGCAGGTTTGGGGACCTCATCAGCAAGCCCCCGGCCTGGGACCCTGAGAAGCCCAGCCGCAGCTACAGCGAGCGGGACTTTGAGTGTGGGTAGCCTGGGGACCCCTAGTGTGGCCGCCCTCACCACCATCACCTTCATTGCCACCATCACCGTGCTCACCACTGGCTTGGTCACCCAGTGCCATCTTGTGCTGGACGCTGTGCTGGACGCTGTGCTGGGCCACCATGCCATGTTAAGTCATCCTGCCTCACCCATCGCCTGTCCACCTTCCAGGGGACCGGGCCCCAGACGCAGGGGAGACACAGGGAGATGGGCCTGAGGCTTCCCTCCGTGACCTTCGTCTTCCCCAAGTCTCTGCCATACCTCTGGCCCTGCTCTCTTCTCTCTGCCTCCTCCCTCAGCTCTGACTCTGCCTTCCCCCCTTGCTGTATCGTGTCCTGTTTCCCCGAGCCCCCCTTTCACGACCTTCTCCCTTAGGCCCATTCCCCCGCTCTGCCAGGCCTTACCAATGGCAGGACGTGGATACAGGTGTCGGGGGGAGCCTGGCTCTCGAGGAAGGACTAGGGTGCCCTTGTTTGAGGCCCTGAGCTAGAATAAGGTGTGTGCCCCTAGGGTGGTGAGGGGCCCCCTTCTGCTGTGGGAACCCCAACCGGCTCTCCTGCACCCCCAGTTCACCGGCACACATCCCACCACACCCACCACCCGCTCTCGGCGCGCCTGCCTCCACCCCACAAGCTGCGGCGACTGCCCCCCACCTCTGCCCGGCAGACCAGGAGGAAGAGGAAGAAGGAGAAGACCTCTGCTCCCCCCTCTGAGGGGACCCCTCCCATCCAGGAGGAGGGGGCAGCCGGAGTGGAGGAAGAGGAGGAGGAGGAGGAGGAGGAAGAGGAAGGGGAATCTGAGGCAGAACCTGTGGAGCCCCCGCCCTCAGGGTCCCCACAGAAAGCAAAGGTATGGGTCTGCCCCCGAAGGAGCACCGACTCCTCAGGGAGGGGTGCAGAGAGGAGAGGAAGGAAGACGAAGCAGAGGGGGCTGGGGCTGCCCGGGGGAAGCAGAGTCGGGGGTTGGGGGCTGAGTCTGGGCAGGGACCCAGGCACTCTGCTTTGTCCACAGTTCTCCATTGGAAGTGACGAGGATGACAGTCCTGGCCTCTCTGGGAAGGCTGCCTTCACCAAGCCCCTGCCCTCGGTGGGCCCTTGCTCTGACAAGAGCCCCCAGCAGTCAGTCAGGTACTGGCACCCAGCCCAGAGCAGGTCCCAGGCTCCTTCCTGACCCTGGGGATTGTCCCCAGCTCTGACCCCGGGGAAGAGGGGAGGAGAGGAGAGGGGGCGGAGGAAGCGAGGAGGGGCACGCCTCCCTCTCTATCCACATGACTGACAAAGAGGAGAGAGAAGGTGTCACCAGAGAGGACAGGCCTAGAGGGGGAAGGACAGAGAGGAAGGGGGGGACTGGTGTGGTGGGGGCAGGGAGCTGGACGTGAGCTTCCTTCTCTGCCCAGAAGGAGTCTGTGTCTAGTGCCCAGGGGGCTATTCCAGGCCCCACCCCAAACTGGAGGAGGGCAAAGGAACCCCCTAACCTGGCCCATCTCCACCATGGTTCCCTGTCAAGTCCAAGGCTGCCATGGTGCCTCCTCAGCTCCCCGAGCCCCCGGGCCCGGGCCTCCCGAGTCGCTGGGGAGAAGAGCCGGCCCTGGAGCCCGTCGGCCAGCTATGACCTTCGGGAACGGCTATGCCCAGGCAGTGCCCTGGGTAGCCCAGGTGGCCCGGAGCAGCAGGTGCCCACTGACGAGGCGGAGGCCCAGATGCTGGGCTCCGCGGACCTGGACGACATGAAGAGTGAGTGACACCCTGTGGCAGCCCCCGTGGCCCACCCCCATGGGCGCCCCGCCTGTGAGGAACCTTGGGGAAGCTCTGTGCTCTCCCCAGACTAGCGCTGGGTCCCCTCTGCAGTATCCCTGTCTGCTGGAATGTGGCCAGGGGCGGGGAGCTCACTACCTCACCAAGCCACTTCTCTGGTTGCCAGAGCTGAGATTTCCCTTCGTGACACCTCTGTCCTTCTGTCCTGATTCTGTCCTCTGAGTCACCCCCTGAATAAGGCAACCTCTCTTCCCCATGGCATTTGGAGATTTTATATCTCCTCTTCCCCTAAGGCTCATCTTCTCATCTTCTTTTTGGCCCCTTCACACTGGCCCCCTGAGCGTGAGCCACTCTTCTGGGTCCTGCTTCTCCCTACATCAGGGGCCCCATACTTGTCACACCACCGTTGGCAGGGCCTGGCCGTGATCTCGGCACATTCCTTCCGTCTTATCAGTGCCCTGGTTTCTGTGCCACCTGTCATCACCCACGGGGCTCTGCGCCCGGGCCAGGGGCATCACTGACCCCACCTCCCTCCCCCTTGGAACCACAGTGTGTGGGCGCGGGTGGGAGGGAGGGCTTTGAGCTCAGTACGTCATGGAAAGTTGCCAGGGCCTGAGGACAGGGACAGGAACAATCCGATGGCAGCAGTGGTGTGGGGGTGGGGGTCAGGGGGAGGGCGTGTTTACAGACTCAGGGAGGGGGCTGGAAGCAGCAGGGAGCAGGCCTGGGGCTGCCAGGAGTCAGGAGGCTCTGGTTGGGTGAAGACCACTGGCCCAGGCTCCCACCTTTTAGGAAAGCCAGGGCTCTGGGAGGGAGCAGGGGCCGAGGGCTCTCCCCCCGGGGGAATGATGAGCCTGCTGGAGGAGGTCACAGAGCCCATCGGGGCACCAAGCCCTAGGCCTGAGGACTCTGAGAGCTGGGGCCCTGGAATGGCCCCAGCCCCCAGCACTCGAGACTCGCTGACCTCAGAGGACTTAGAGATGTTGGTGCTGGACCTTGATGACTGTGACCCATGGGAACCCACCCAGGGCCAGCTGAGCCCCATGGCAGGGGGACCAGCTTGTGAGTAACTGGGCAGCTGGCCTTTCCGCAGCTGCTGGCCTGGAAGGGGCAGGCGGGGAGGAAGGGACAGAGCCCTCCTTGAGTCTGCCAGATGTGTGTATCAATGGGGGAGACCTGGGTGCTGAGAGAGGGCACAGGGAAAGTGTTGGGGGCCTGGTGAATTGATACAGGTCATAGAGCTCCAGCATGAGAGGCAGCGGCCATGGGCGAGGGAAGGGAGCTGGGGCCGTGGACTGAGCTGGGGTCTGACTTTTTACTGTGCTTTGGCCGGTGGTCCCCTGTGTTACTTTGGGCTAGTCCATCTCCCTGTCCGGGCTTCACTGTCCTTGTCTGTGGTGTGGAGGTGTGGACATGGCCCCTGGGCGACCGTGGCACCCGCCAGGTAGACTGGCTGGGCAGAGCAGGGGGCCGGAGGGGTTAACTGTGGCCGTGAGGCCCTGAGCTGGACCCCTGGGACCACGAAGCCTGCCTCGTCTGCAGGTCACCGGCTGGAGGACAACCCTGGCATGCGGCGTCACCTAGTGAAGAAGCCGTCGCGCACGCAGGGTGGGAGGGGCAGCCCCGGTGGCTTGGCCCCCATCCTGCGCAGGAAGAAGAAGAAGAAGACGTTGGATCGGAGGCCTCATGAGGTACCGGGCCTGCGGCTTCCTCTCCCCTCCTCCCCAGAGCCTCCTCTTCCCTCCTCCCTGCCTCGCCTGGGCGCCGTGTCTCCGAGACCGCCGGTCCCACCTGGCGGCCCCCAGACCCTCACCTTGGCGTCCGCCTCAGGTGTTTGTGGAGCTCAATGAGCTGACGCTGGACCGCAGCCAGGAGCCCCACTGGCGGGAGACGGCGCGCTGGATCAAGTTTGAGGAGGATGTGGAGGAAGAGACAGAGCGCTGGGGCAAGCCCCACGTGGCCTCGCTCTCCTTCCGCAGCCTTCTGGAGCTCCGGAGGACCATCGCCCACGGTAGGCGCCCCGCGGGCCTGGCCCTGGGGTGCAGTGCCCTCTTCAGAGACCCCGGAGGTTGGCCCGCAGCAGGCCGTCCAGCTCTTGGGGACTGCTCCCTGGAGTCCTGGGCCCAGGCGAGGTCCGGCTGCCACTCTGGAGATGTGGGGTCTGACTGCTTGCGTAGCCGTAAGCTCTGAGGGCCTGGGCTGTGCCTCTGGTGCCCGGCGCAGGACCTGGGCCGTAGTAGGCCGCAGTCCACGTGCGGGAAGCTCACCCATGGCTCCCCTTCCCGGGTTTGGAGGGGCCGTCCCTCGCTCTTGCGTTCCCTTTGCACACTCCCCTCTCTGGCTCGGCGAGGCCACGTGGAACGGTGAGCCCCGGGCGCTTGGCTCGCGCCGCGTGTCTGCCTGCCCCGGGGGAGCGAGGCGGCCGGGGTGGTTGTTCCTATCTGACGGGGCCCTGCCCCCTTCCTTGACTGTGCCCCCAGGAGCTGCCCTCCTGGACCTGGAGCAGACCACTCTGCCGGGTATCGCACATCTCGTGGTGGAGACCATGATCGTGTCTGACCAGATCCGTCCAGAGGACAGGGCCAGTGTCCTTCGCACCCTCCTGCTGAAACACAGGTGCCAGGGTGGGGCGCCTGGGACGGGCCTTCTAGGTCAGCTGCTCTTCCAGGAACACAGACTCACCTGTGTGGCTTTCTAGCCTCTGCTTGCATAACCCAGGTGACAGGGAGTTTATTCCTCGTTCATCTTTGGACAGCACCAGCCGTTAGAAGGTTCTTTCTTACACTGAGGTACAAGGGATGCAGACCCTTTTCTTTTTTTTCTTTTCTGTTTTCTTTTTTTTCTTTCCTTTTCTCTTTTTTTTCTTTTCTTTTCTTTTCTCTTTTCTTTTCTTTTTTCTTTCCTTTTCTCTTTTTTCTCTTTTCTTTTCTTTTTCCTTTCCTTTTTTCTTTTTCCTTTCCTTTTCTCTTTTCTCTTTTCTTTTTTTTCCTTTGTTTTGCTTTTTTCTTTCATGTTTTTTAAATGCTTTTATTTATTTTTGAGAGAGAAAGAGAGAGAAAGAGGATGAGCAGGGGAGGGGCAGAGAGGGAAACACAGAATCCGAATCAGGCTCTGAACTGTCAGCACAGAGCCCAACGCAGGGCTCAAACTCACGAACTGTGAGATCATGACCTGAGCCAAAGTTGGATGCTCAACCGACTGAGCCACCCAGGCGCCCCCCCCCCCCCCCTTATTTCTCATTTCTTCATGACCTCAGCCCACTAAGGGCATCTCCTCTTAACCTGCCTTGCTCCCTCTGCCCTCTTCACAGCCATCCCAATGATGACAAGGACACTGGCTTCTTTCCCCGAAACCCGTCCAGCTCCAGCGTGAACTCGGTCATGGGGAATCATCACCCAACCCCCAGCCATGGCCCTGACGGTGCAGTGCCTACCATGGCCGAGGATGTGGGGGAACCAGCCCCTCTCTGGCCTCATGACCCAGATGCCAAGGAGGTCAGTCGCCTTGCTCTGACCTGGGCTGGGGGACTGAGAGGGCTTCTGATTTCACACTGGAGGCCACTGATGGCTTCGTTGAGTGGGTCAGGAAGTTTGGATGCCTGGTACCACACAAGGCATGTGGGGGATCCAGATATGCGTGAGGGCCTCTGCCCTACAGAAATAGGAGGTTTAGATGAGATGATGCGGCAGACCCATGGGAGCCGTTTAAACGAGATAAGGCTGAGGCCGTCGTGAGCTGCTCGGAGGAGGGGTCCACAGCCCGAGTGGTCTCCTCCCGATGTGGGGCGCGTCACCCCGGGGAGGGACAAAACAGGGCCCAGGTCCAGGGGTTGGAGGGCAGAGTCCAGGGGGGCTGAAGCAAGGGAGGGGAGGGCCTGCCACGGCCTCCGGTCAGGGTCCCAGCCCTATTCCAGTTCTGCGTCCTTAGAAGCCCCTCCACATGCCTGGGGGAGACAGTCACCGGGGAAAAAGCCTGAAGCTACTGGAGAAGATCCCTGAAGATGCCGAGGCTACTGTTGTGCTCGTGGGTAAGGAGGGCGGGGGGCTGGGGTTACTGGGTGTGTGGGTTTCCTTCCACTGTGGTCTGCTGGTCTTATGCTCTGGCCTGCAGGCCACCTCTTCCATCCCTGGCCAGCCCCCCAACTTGTACCTGCTTTTCCTGACAGCCTGTCTTGCCCCCAGCTCTTTCTTTCTCAGTCCTCTGCCTGCCTCCCGTCCAGTTTTCTGCTGTTTGGGACTGCTGCTAGTCTGTACGGCACTTTTGTGGGAGTTAAAAAGAAGCACTCTTTCTTGAAGACTGTGAACGTTTCATCTATTGATGAATCATAATAAATATGTAAACGTATGAATGAATAGGGTTTCTTTAGATTGGGGTTTCTTCGTGCAGCACGCAACCTGCTCAGCTGTACATGACAGCCCCAGATGTTTTCTTTAGGGCCAGCCTGGACTGATCCTCTTTGCCCAGTGCCCGGTGCCTTACTCTCCCCCACAGGCTGTGTGCCTTTCTTGGAGCAGCCGGCGGCAGCTTTTGTGCGACTGAATGAGGCTGTGCTCTTGGAGTCTGTGCTCGAGGTCCCGGTGCCGGTTCGCTTTCTCTTTGTGATGCTGGGTCCCAGCCACACCAGCACTGACTACCACGAGCTTGGGCGCTCCATTGCCACCCTCATGTCTGACAAGGTGGGTCCTGCAGGCCCCGGGCTGGGTGCTCTAGGCCTGTTCCCCTGAGCCCTACTTTTTCCCAGCCTCTCCCGGCCTACCTTGGCGCCTGTGGATGCAGGGGTGCTGGGGGCCCTTCTGGGTGGAGGCAGTGCTCTGGAGTGGTTGTGAAGGAGCTGTTGGCCAAGGGGAGAAGAGGGAGCCCTAGGCTGGGGCCGTTGGAAGGGGAGGTGGTTGAAGAGGGAGAAAGAGTTCTGGATGAGTCATGAGACTTGAAGGGGAGGGCTGGGTATGTTGGTCTTTGCTGTGGTTTCTCCTCAGCTTGGATAGGAAGGTCCTCTGGCCAGGGGTGATGTTGGAAATCCATACTGACCAACCTGTAGGGTGTGGGTACTCTAGTCAGAATGGTTTCGGGGGCCCCTGCTATGCCAAGCGTTGCCCCTTTAGTTGTGGTGTTGTGGAAAAATCTCGAAGCTCCTAGGGGAACAGAAAGCATTCGGAGGTTCAGGGTTGTGGCCGGCCGATTCCTGGCCAGCAGGGACATGACTCCGTATTTTGACAATCGGATTGGACGTGTATACGTGGCCAGACATCCACCCTGCCTCTGGCTCTGTGAGGGCCCAACGCCTCCTCTCCGAAGCCCTCCCAGGGGCGCTCTGGGAGGCTCAGCCCTTGCCTCTCCTGCCCCCAGCTGTTTCATGAGGCTGCCTACCAGGCAGATGACCGGCAGGACCTCCTGAGTGCCATCAGCGAGTTCCTGGATGGCAGCATCGTGATCCCCCCATCGGAGGTAGAGGGCCGTGACCTGCTGCGCTCCGTGGCCGCCTTCCAGCGCGAGCTGCTGAGGAAGCGGAGGGAGCGTGAACAGACCAAAGTGGAGATGACTACCCAGGGAAGCTATGTGGCCCCTGGGAAAGGTCAGCCCCTTTGGGGCCCATCCCCTACCCGCCCTGGAGCTCCTAAGGTCATGACCCAGCCTGCCCTGACTCCCTAGCTCCTGCATGCCCGCTCCCAGCCCCTGTCGGGGAGGACTGAGCCCAGGGCCCCGCCGCGGGAGGGGTGGTCTGTGCTCCAACAGCCCCTTGTTCCCCCAGAGCTGGCTGTGGAGTTGGGGGGCTCTGAGGCGACCCCCGAAGATGACCCCCTGCTGCGGACTGGCTCAGTGTTTGGGGGGCTCGTGCGGGATGTGAAGCGTCGGTACCCGCACTACCCCAGTGACCTGCGAGACGCCTTGCACTCCCAGTGCGTGGCAGCCGTGCTGTTCATCTACTTCGCTGCCCTCAGCCCTGCCATCACCTTCGGGGGCCTGCTAGGTGAGAGGGAGGGGAGGCAGGGCGAGGCGCCCAGCGTCACCCTCAAGGTCTGTGGTCGGGGGACCCCAGGGATCACTCTTGCAGGGGGTGGGAGGGGTGCAAGGGGCGAGGGAGGCTGTGGCCGCCCCAGGGGTGCTGGTGGTGAGGGGCCTGGGAGGGATGGGGCTGGGCTCTGGGGGGCTGCTCTGTCCTAGTTGGGTCTCCAGGTCAGGGTAAGTTAGATGAAGAGGAGGGCCCGGGTCCAAGGAGCCAGGCCAGGGCCCTCCTACTGACCCTCGCCCTCACCAGGGGAGAAGACGGAGGGCCTGATGGGCGTGTCCGAGCTGATTGTGTCCACCGCTGTGCTTGGCGTCCTCTTCTCCCTGCTGGGGGCCCAGCCGCTTCTTGTGGTCGGCTTCTCCGGGCCATTGCTGGTGTTCGAAGAAGCCTTCTTCAAGGTGACGGCACTACCCTGCCCCTCCCCAGGGATCAGCTTCTCATGCCCTGTCCCTTGGCCCAGGCCATGGGTCCCTGCAGTGTCTCCCCTCCTCCCCGTTTGGATCCCGTGACCTCTCCCCCCCCCCCCCCCCCCCCAGGGTCTCTGACCTCTGTGGGTAACCACACCTCCCTCCTGTCCTCCAGTTCTGCCGAGCCCAGGACCTGGAGTACCTCACCGGCCGGGTGTGGGTTGGCCTCTGGCTGGTGGTTTTTGTCCTTGCCCTGGTGGCCGCCGAAGGCAGTTTCCTGGTCCGCTATATCTCACCTTTCACCCAGGAGATCTTCGCCTTTCTCATCTCGCTTATTTTCATCTATGAGACCTTCCACAAGCTCTACAAGGTGGAGGTCCAGAGAGGTCTTAGGGGGTGGGCGTAGGTGGGGGCTGGGAAGCACCCTGGGGAGGAGAGCATGGGGGTGGCGCATGGAGCCCTGGGAGCAGAGGGGGCAGGGAGGAGGGCTCCGTTGGGTGTGGGCGTGGGGGGTTGGGACACCCTGGGCTAGGTCAGCGCTGAAGGGCAGGGAGCCACAGCCAGAGGGTACAGGTTAGAACTCCAGTGGGGTCCAACCAGTATGTGATGGAGTGGGGCGCTGTCGGTGCTATGGGGCTCCTTTTGTAGAGGACTGTGTGTGTGTGTGTGTGTACATGCGCGTGTGCGCGTGCATGGTGTAGCTGGGTGTCCCGTGACACTGTTGCCTGGTCAGGTATGTGAGGACCCAGGGCGAAATCAGGGTGATGAAATTAGGGTCACCTGCCCAGGTTGAGTGTCACAACCTTGTAACCCACACAGGTATTCACGGAGCACCCGCTGCTGCCATTCTACCCTCCTGAGGGGGCATTGGAGGCTGGGCTAGACCTGAATGGGAGCACCCTGCCCCCCACTGAGGGGCCGCCGGGCCCGAGGAACCAGCCCAACACGGCTCTGCTGTCCCTCATTCTCATGCTTGGGACCTTCCTCATTGCCTTCTTCCTACGAAAGTTCAGGAACAGCCGCTTCTTGGGTGGCAAGGTGCGTGGCTGGGGAGTGGGGGGCCCCCGTGGGTTCCCCCCACCCCCAGTTCCTGCCGTCACTGCCAGTCTCCGCTCCAGAGAGGGGCTTCCCCCTTGTCCCGGTCAACCCATGGACCTAAACCAAATCTGTGCAGTCCCTTCCCCACCGGAAGCTTCAGAGAAATTGAATCGGGGGAGGAATGTCCTCTTGAGCTGCGCAGCACCCGTGGGACTTAGAGGGACGGGTCAGGGGATTTCTGGCTCCAGCTCAGACCCAAGGGAATCGGGAGTAATGAGCCCTCATGTCAGTGCCCCTGACCCTCACGTTCACCTTCTGCTCCTTTACCCCATTGGCTCCTCTCTCCAGGCTCGCCGCATCATTGGGGATTTTGGCATCCCCATTTCCATTCTGGTGATGGTCCTAGTGGATTACTCTATTACAGACACCTACACGCAGGTGAGCGAGCTCCCCCGCCCCCCAGCCCCGGCAGGGGATTCTCACCCCAGAGTCCTGAGAGGGAGGCCACGACTCGTTCCCACTGCTGCAGTGGCCACGATCAAGGGTGGGCCTCAGCTTTCCTAGTGACATGGTGACCTGCTGGGGCTGCGCTGGGGTGGGTGGGTGGGCTGGGGGCCGCTGAGGAGGCCAGCCGGGGGTGTGTGTGTGTGTGTGTGTGTGAGGCTGTGTGACCCTGTGCCTAGACTCCTGGAGCAAGTAATGGGCTGGGGGCCAAACGACAGGTGTCCCTGGGCCTCAGGGAGAAAAGATGTCATTCTCTTTTACCAGACCCTTGCAGGGACAGTGACTTTGGAAGACGGAAAACTAATTTCCCCCAAACCTGTTCACATCCAGGTTTCCTGGAGTCCTGGGACAGGGAACACAGAACTTGGTGGTGGGGGCAGTGCCACCCTGTGGGGTTCTTAGCAAGGGGAGGCCGTGTGCCTGAACCCTGTCTTCCTTCCTGCCATGCAGAAGCTGACGGTGCCCACAGGGCTCTCAGTGACATCTCCCCATAAGCGCACGTGGTTCATCCCACCCCTGGGCAGTGCCCGTCCCTTCCCGCCCTGGATGATGGTGGCGGCGGCTGTCCCTGCCCTCCTGGTCCTCATCTTGATCTTCATGGAGACACAGATCACTGCGTGAGGGGGCTGGAGGACCCTGGGTGGAGGAGGTTGGGGAGGAGAGGGAAGCAGTGGGAGTGGTGGCAAGGGGGGGGGCACGTGGGCCTGGGCACAGTTTCCCTGCGGTGCTGTGACACGATACCCATCTGTCTGCATCACCATTTGCGAGGTGGCACTTGGCAGTCCTCACCACACTCTGGCAGTACGTTCTCTCGCCCAGTGATGCTCGCATGTGTCTCATTTTGGTTTTAAACCACAACGTGGTGAGATCTGGCATCTGGCTTTTGTGGTGCTTTAAATACCCACAGTATGAGATTTTAGCTCTGATTTGCTTAGCCGTGAGAACATCGCTTTGGGAACTTGAAAGAGGAAACTGGCAGGCCCTGGGGAGAGCTCTTCCCTGCATGTCGTTCCCCCCACGACGACGCTGTCCCTGCTGCGCGTGCCCGGCCTCGCGGCTGGCCTGCCCTCCTAGCCCCTCAGCCCTCGCTTCCCGTCCCGTCCCTGCAGGCTCATCGTCAGCCAGAAGGCACGGAGGCTGCTCAAGGGCTCTGGCTTCCACCTGGACCTGCTCCTGATCGGCTCGCTGGGGGGGCTCTGTGGGCTGTTTGGGTTGCCCTGGCTCACGGCTGCCACCGTCCGCTCAGTCACTCATGTGAATGCACTGACTGTTATGCGCACTGCCATCGCTCCTGGCGACAAGCCCCAGATCCAGGAGGTGCGGGAGCAGCGGGTCACTGGAGTGCTCATCGCCAGCCTCGTGGGTGAGAGCACCCACCTTGCAAGGCCCCCTGCCCCCACCCCACAGACTTGCCTTCTCGGACCCTGTGGCCTTAAATCCATTGTCTATCCCGGACTTGACCCAGGCGACTCCTGAGTCTCTGAAGGCATCACGTCTAGCACCCGCTGTGACCCCAACCTGCCTCTTAACACTCTGTGAACCTTTTTACCCCGAGCCTTTTCCTGGTTCTCTGTCCTGCTCCATCTTCTCTTGTTTGTAGCAACGAGGCCCAGATCCCCTCTCCACGGGGCCCGTCCATCTTCATGGGGGCCGTCCGAGGGGTCAGGTAGGTCTGTGTCACCTCCTCCAGGCCTGTCTATCGTCATGGGGGCTGTGCTGCGCCGGATCCCGTTGGCTGTGCTCTTTGGGATTTTCCTGTACATGGGGGTCACGTCACTGTCCGGCATCCAGCTGTCCCAGCGTCTGTTGCTTATCCTCATGCCGGCGAAACACCATCCTGAGCAACCCTATGTGACCAAGGTAGGGCCAGGAAGCATGGAGGTGGGGGGGAGGGGTGAAGGGGAGGGGCCGCGAGGGATTCCCCGGGCTGGAGATGGACAGGATGACGGTGGAGGGTAAGTTGGGGCCTGGGGAGCTGAGTCCCCAGAGACTCGGGGGGGGGGGGGGGTGGGGGTGGGGGGAGGAGCAGGCCGAGGGCTGCGCCGCCGTGAGACTTGAGGCCGGTTCCCCAGGTGAAGACGTGGCGGATGCACCTGTTCACCTGCATCCAGCTGGGCTGCATCGCGCTGCTCTGGGTCGTCAAGTCCACAGCGGCCTCACTCGCCTTTCCCTTCCTGCTGCTGCTCACGGTGCCTCTGAGGCGTTGCCTTCTGCCCCGGCTCTTCCAGGAAAGGGAGCTGCAGGCGGTAAGGGATGCCGCGCGGGGCGGTGTGAGGGCAGATGGGCCCTGGAATCGGGGGCTCCTGGGTCCCAGCCTCTGCTGTGCCACCTGCTAGTTGTGTGGCCAGAGGCAAGTTACCTAACCTCCTGGAATCTTACTTCCAGCTGTAGGAAGGGGCTGATAATGGAGTCTTCCTTATAGGAGTGTCGTGAGGGTTAAGCGCTAATCCAGGTAAAGCACCAAGTATGACGGTTTGGTGTGAAATCCGCACAGGACTACTGCAGATAGCTGTGCAGGTCGTGTCCTGGACGAAAGCACACAGCTCAGGGACAAGCGGGGGTGGAGTGGCACCGAAACCCACCCCGAGCTCTGGTTTGGTCAGCTGGAGGAAGGGACGTGGTTTTGAAGTCACCCACCCGAACGCGCTGTACAGGGGTAACACAGGAACGAGGATTGGCCCCTTGGAAGTACTTGAGTGGCGGTAGCGGCTGTCACCGTTACTGTTATCGGGAGGTGTCACTGGGCCGGCGACCTGAGGGTTTTGGCCAGAGGGAAGTGTTTCAGGCTGGGGTCATGGTCCCCGCAGTCAGCGAGGCCCGGGAGGGTGTGGGCTGCTGGCCGGAGGCGTTGCCGGGGACTGGGAGGGCGGGAGCCGCCTCCCTGCCTCTCCCAACCCTCTCCCTTCTGCAGCTGGACTCTGAAGATGCTGAACCAAACTTTGACGAGGACGGCCAGGATGAATACAACGAGCTGCACATGCCCGTGTGATCCTCCAACGTGGTGCCCCTCAGAGATCCCGATACCTTAGTGGTCGACACCTGGGCCCCAGTCGGAGCCCAGCCCCAGGGCCAGCGGGTTCCTCACAACCCAGAGACGTGCCTGGAACCACCACCGCCACGGCCAGAGCAGCCCGATGACTCTGCCCAGGGCACTGACCTTGGCTCACCCAGGCCCTTTCACAGACCAGACCGGCACAGGCTTTGAGCTCATTATAACCACACTCCTTGTCTTGTGTCTGCCTCACTTTCTTGGTTCCATCTCTGGTCTCTCAGGTCATACTTATCCAACTGGAATTGGAAGAATTCTATTTTCAGGGTCATCAAAGCCAGGGAGAGTTTGGAGGCAAGGACAGAATTCTTGGGGGAACGGGAGAGAATCCAGGCCACAGAAGGTCAGAGCTGGACCTTATCGTCACCCCCTTGGGCCCTCACGAGTACAGCTGAGGAAGGAGCAGGAGGCTCAAGGTCTGGCTCAAGGTCACATACTGCTAATCTGGCCCCTGCTTAGAAGGGGGAGGGTGGGAAAGGGGAAGGGGAGGAGGTTGCTCCGCTTTAGCCACTAGAGAAATCAGAGTGTCCCCAGTGGCATTGGGACTGTAGAGGGAAATGGAAAATGTTTATCTTCTTTTCCTGATCCCTGGCATTCCGAGGAGCAGGGACAGTAGCCCAATCCCCTAGACGCCAGGGTGGTGCTGGATTTGGGTCCCTGGACCGTTTTAGATTCTCAGGGCTTAAAAGAGTGGCAGTTGGGGATTCCTGAGGCCACTCCTTGTGCAACAGTCTGTTATGCCAGAAATAACCTGTGAGGCCTTGAAGAGGGTGCAAACTGGGAGCCCATTGCGTCACAGTTGCTAGGCAACCGGTAGCGTTGTGAAGCAGGTTGGCCCTGTGTTGCCCCCTGGTGGCCATTCTCTCACACTGCAGGCTCCGTCCCCACCGGGCAGGAGTAGTGCTGCCACCTGGTGGACCCGCTGGATCTCGTGGTCAGAGATCCCAGGGAAGCACATTCTGTGCCTCCTTGGGGGACACGGAGAGGGGCCGGGAATGTTACGTGGAGTCCCACAGCCCCCTGGGTGGCTCTGCGCATCCCGATCCAGGCTCCCTCAGCCCCACCCTAGCTGGCCTTGCTTCTTCCTTAGCCTTTTCCTAGTTTCCTCCCTCGTGTTCAGGCCAACAGCTAGAGCCCTGGTGCTGGTCAGCACAGAGGGGACAGACCGCTGTGAGGCCGTTTGTCGTGTTCATCGGGAAGAGATGCGCCCTTCCAGACGTCCCAGATTGTCATTTGGGTTTAAGCATTTCAGTCCAGCCGGCCCCTTTGGTCTCCGGCGACACCATGGCCTCTAAGTTCATTTGGCCTTTGACTGGCTCGCTTGGCCTAATGAAGACAAAACCCCTTTTCCCTGAGATTGGCCAAGTCCCGGTGGAATTTCAGAGGAACTGTGCCAGGAGCAAAGTGAATGAAGGTCAAACACAAAAACCCGGAAAGTAGATGAGAGCAGAGCAGATTGCGAACGAGATGGCAGAGGCAACAGATACGCGTGGCTGAGAGGCGTCGTATGCAGGGGTGGGGGTGGGGGGTCCGTCAGGGTGCGGGTGGGTTTCCCCATTTGGTCTGGGGGATGCGGGGACCCCACAGGAAAGAACCTACTACTTTCTAAGCCCCTGAGGGCAAGTGCTAACTTGAGCCACGAAAGCTTGGCTCTTCATTGGACACGGGCTGTGTCAGTCATCTCTACTTGGCAAATAGCTGAGAGGTGGGGGTGTTCCTCAACCGGAAAATGAGAAACAAGATGGCGGGGGCTTTTCAAAAGGAATGCGTCTGGGTCCTGGCTGGTGGCCTTCAGTAAAATTAGGAGCCAGGGCCTCAGAGCAGTAGGTGAAAAGGTAGAACCAGATACAACTTCTGGCTAGTGAACATGTCGCTCAGTGTGGAAGGACTTGAATAAGACCTAAGAGCCTGGGACCCTGAAGACAAGCACCACCCACCTTTTCCCGGCCCCCACGGAGGGAAGGCAGGTGCAGTTGAATCAGGTTTTGGAGGGCAGAGTTGGCCAACCCATACGCTGAACTGCCTGGTCAGAGGGATTCTTCCTCACCCAGGGTGGGGGCCTGTAGAGGCTCCAAGAGGCCCGAGGAGGTTGCAGCACCCCGAAAGTTTGCCAGGGATGGGTACCTTGAGGGGGGCAGAGGAAGGAGGCACAGTGGGGGCCAGGTTAGGCATGGAAGAAAGACAAGGGATGATGAAGCAGTGGCAAACCCATAGAATGGCAGCTGGCTTGGTTTGGGGCCTGGACAGTTAGAGCTCATTTCATTTCATTTGGGTTTTCTCTGACTTTCTCTTCACTGACCCTCTCATCTCATCCTCCTGGGGCATTGGGCAGCTTGATTGAGGATGTCTTCTTCCGGGGGAAGGAGAGGGAACCAACAGAGAGGAGCCCCATCTGGTACCATCTGGTGGCCCAGCTCTGGGGGACTATGATGGGGTTAGAGGCCACGTATTTATTTTTTTATTATAATTTTTTTATTTTAGAGAGTGAGAGCACATGGGGGAGAGGGGTAGAGGGAGAGAGAGATAATCCCAACCAGACTTCACACTCAGCGCAGAGCCCAACAAGGGGGTTAGATCATGACCCAGGGTCAAAAGTTGGATGCTCAATCGACTGAGCGACCCAGGTACCCTGAGGTCATGGTACTTAAAAATTTTTTTTGCTAATGTTTGTTTATTTTTGAGAGACAGAGACAAAGCACGAGCGGGGCGGGGGAGCAGTAGACAGAGAGAAAGGGAGACACGGAATCCAAAGCAGGTTCTAGGCTCCGAGCTGTCAGCACAGACCCCGACGCAGGCTTGAACTCAAGAACTGTGAGATCACGACCTGGCCTGAAGTCGGATGCTTAACCAACTGAGCCACCCAGGCACCCCTTTGGTATTTTTGAATGACAGGCCCCACTGCTATCTGCTAGAGACTAGAAGCAGCTTGGCAAGTGGGCACAAGCAAAGTGGGACAGGACCCTTCTGATAAGGAGAATAGTAGACCCACTGCCATTTTACCCTCCCCTTGCAGCTTTCTGAGTGGAGTCATGGCCACATCCTGGGTGGCTGCCCAACACTTTCGTTCTCAGACAAGTCCAAGCCCACTTCAGGCCCAGGGAAGTGCTACCTCATTCTTTTACTTTGAGCAAAGAGGGCGGCTGGCGCCTTGTTCCGTGCTGAGGATTCAGCTCACTCAAGATGTCTGATGCCCTCGTGAAAGCTTCTGGCTGTCAGCGCTCATAGACCATCTGCTTGGATTGCCCTGAACCCCTCCTTCAGGGCACAGAACCTGGCAATAATGTGTCTCGTTTGGCAGCCTGTGTGACATCTCTTATTGTGTTAGGTGACTCAAATAATGATCATGCCTGTTGACACTTAGAGCTTCCGAAGGGAATTCTGAGTAGCAATGGAAAGGCGAAGCAGAAGTCAAGGACACTTGTGCCAACACTGCCCGTATAGCTGGTCATGAAGCCATTGCTGAAAATAGCAATAAAACAGGTTCTGTGGATCCAACTGTGGATTGAATCTAGTGTGGCAAATAGGAAACCCAGAGCGAGGGGTTTGGTTTCCAGATAAATAAATGATATAACTCTCCGAGAGACAACTCGATTAGTTGTGTGACTGCCCACTTGTGCAAAGAGCAAACTCCAGGATTTGTAGGGTTTATGTTCTGGAAGGAAGATTTATTTGAGACCTCTGCTGGGATTATTTTTAATCTAGTTGAAAATGTTTCTTTTGCTTTTTTTTTTTTTTTACATTTATTTATTTTTGATAGGCAGAGAGAGACAGAGCAAAAGTGGGGGAGGGGCAGAGAGAGAAGGAGACACAGGATCCCAAGCAGGCTCCAGGCTCTGATCTGTCAGCACAGAGCCCGACGCCGGGCCCGAACTCACAAACCGGGAGATCATGACCTGAGCCGAAGTCGGACGCTCAACCGACTGAGCCACCCAGGCACCCTGGAAATGTTTCTTTTTATTGAACAAGTCTTTGTCAAGTGCTGGCCAAGCAGGCAGCTGTTGGGATGTTCTGTGGGGGTGGGTGAGCCCCACTTAGATCTGGGGGGCCTGGAGAAGCAGCAGAGGGCTCTTGGGTCAGGGCTGCCATGGTCATGGAGGTGACGGACAGAGAGGAGATGGGTCCAACTAGAGAGAGAGCAGGCCTGGGGGCTGCTGGATGACAGTGTTGAGGAGAAGGGGGCACCGAGGAATGTACACAATGAGACTTTCATTTCAGGCTCCCTTAGCATGCTGGCCACGGCATGACTCCCATGGCACCTCCATGGCTCATATTCATCTGTCTCCGCTCTGGGCCATAAGATGGGCAGAGACCCAGCCTGAGCCTTTTTTTGTGCCCCTAACAACAACAACAGCAATGACAACAGCAACCACAACAAAACAAGGCCTGGTCACAGGGGGGCATGGAGGGCAGAGAGGTGAGTAGGTGGCAGAGAAGGAAGGGTCAAGAGGTCAAGGACGCTGCCCTATTTAGGATCCCCTGAAAGCCAAGGGTGACACCAGTAGAACCGTTAAAAAATTCCAAAAGATGTTTTGGTTCTTGTGTTTGTTAGTTTCATTCACAGCTGTCACTTTCTTGGTGTCTGGTAGTGGTACTACCCTCAAGACCCAAACAGGCATTGTGGGTTTCTTTCTGAGTCGGCCGGAAGGAGAGATGTTGTGATGCTGCATACTAGGCTGATGAGCAGACGGTGGCAGGTGGGAAAGAGAAAGTGCCATCAAGGGCCCCAGGAGCTGTAGGAGCCAAGATGGGGGATGGATGGGAAGCCCGAGAGATGGCCCTGGGGCTCCAGTCAGCAGAAAGCTTTAAGTTCCATCTTAGCTGTCCCATTCCTGCTTTATGGGTGGTTCTTCAAAATGTTAATGATGGAGGGACCACAGCCTCTCCTTCGTTCTGGTTTTGGAGGTCCCGTCGAATATAGTGCTTCTTTGTAAGAGCTCTCCCTAATGCCAGGATCTCTGGAGGCCATCCTCATACCCTGTTTGCTCTCTGAGGCCCAGCCCTCACCTCCATTCCCACTATAGCTGAAAGTCATTTCTTATCATTGCTTCTCCTTAGTGTGGACATACAAATACATGGTGCATTTATTTACTTTAGAAAGGGCAGGACCATGCCTATTTCTCTTCTGTTTCCCATGCAACCTGAAGGGCTGTATGTAGCATATTCTAACGTTTGGGCTGATTGGTTGGGGGCTGTGATCTGTGAGGTCCTTTCTGGCTCTGCTGGCTTTGCTGTTGTTGAGGGCGTTGTGTTTCAGTGGCCAGAGCATGAGGCTGGGAGTCAGGAGTCCTGGGTTCTAGCTTGGCTCAGGGGATTAGGTGATGACTTTGGTTATGTCCCCTCATCTTTCCGGGGTATTAGGGATTTGCTTCAGTGCCTCTTCTGTGGACCTGTTCTTCCAACGGACCTGGACTGCTGCAGTGCCTGCCCCAGGAAGGGTGGGGAACAAGAGGCTGCAATGCCATGGTAACCCCCAAACAATCTATGGGCAAAGTTGCTAAGCTTAAGAACATTTTCCTTAGCCTTGCCAGGAAAATAGATCTTGGGAGAGCTCACTTTTCTATTCCCAGGGGAATTAGAAACTCAGGGATCTCCAGGGGGTGAGGTGGGGTGAGGAGTGGGGCTGAGCGTTGATCTTGGAGGATGACTTTGGGAGTCATGACTGAATAATCAGACAAAGCTCTAAGAGATAACTGGAATTCAATTAGAGGAAAGTTTAATACCCATGAGAATTGTGTAGTCCTAAGGCATGAGAAGCACATGAAAAGAATGGGGGATTCTTTATTTTTTTTAAGGATTTTATTTTTTTAAGGGGTGCCTGGGTGGCTCAGTGGGTTGAGCGTCTGACTTAGGCTCAGGTCATGATCTCACGGTTGGTGGGCTTGAGCCCCGCATCGGGCTCTGTGCTGACAGCTCAGAGCCTGGAGCCTGCTTCGGATTTTGTGTCTCCCTCTGTCTCTGCCCCTCCTCTGCCTACACTCTGTCTGTCTCTCTCTGTCTCAAAAAAAAAATATTAAAAAAAAAAATTTAAAAATTAAAAAAAATATTTTATTTTTTTAAGTAATTCCTACACCGAATGTGGGGCTCAAACTCATGACCCTGAGATCAAGAGTTGCACGCTCCACCAGCTGAGACAGCCAGGTACCCCTAGGATTCTTTAGAGTTAGATGGAAACATATATATAGTTACATACCTTAAGGGTCAAATAAATGCAAAAATCAAATGTAGGCCCTGGATAGGGGCTGTGGACTGGACTCTGGTTTGAAAACTAGTAATCAATTACCAGTATTTAAGGGAGTGGTCTCCCACCAATGAGGATCCAGTCAGCATCTGCCCCAAAGTTTTCATTGATGAGCAACCTTAGTTAAAAAGAAGGAAATCATCTCTATCATGGATAGACATTTTAGTAGTCCAGGGAAAACATGAAATTCAGCACACGAATGCTTAAGGGAATCAAAACTGTAGTTTTAATTTTTTCAAGTTAAAGGAATTTGTGTGTATATTATTGTCTTAGCTGTTTGGGCTGCTATAACAGAATACCATAGAGTAGGTGGCTTATAAACAACAGAAATTTATGACTCACAGTTCTGGAGGTGGGGAAGTCCAAGATCAAGTTGCTACAGAGTTGGGGTGTGTGAGAGCCTAGTTCCTGGTTCCTAGATATCTGCCTGTCTTCTCACTGTGTCCTCACATGGCAGAAAGGGCAAGAGAGTTCTCTGGGGTTACTTATAAGGGTACTAATCTCACTTATGAGGACTCCACCATCATGACCTGACCATGTCTCAAAGGCCCCTCCTAAATGCCTTCACACTGAGGGTTAGGATTTCAACATAGGAATTTGGGGGGGACACTAACATTCATTCCATAGTGAGGATATTTCATGTACATGTGGTTTTAAGGAGAATTTGGCTATGACAATAATAGATCACTAACATTCCACTTTTATGTTTGTACTTGAATAATTGATTGAGATTTGAAGTTGAAATCTCTCTAAATTTACATATAGTTTGGAAATTTATGAGAACATAAGCTTGACTGCTTTTTGCATGCCGAATTTATTAACTTTTCTGAGAGTCACTTTAGTACTTGGGAAGGTGTGTCAGATGAAGTACTTAAAGAAGAATGGAATGTATTAAATTTATAAATGCTGCTTAAAATGTTAAAGAAGTTTAATTAACTAAGTGTATAAATGGGACCAAACAGTAATCAAAAGCCCTCTTGAAGTGATTGTTAATATTTGCTAGACTTATAAATAGGACAATAAGCTTCCTAAGCCAATTTTAAAAGCTGAAGGAAGAGCAATACATTTCTGAATCTCTATTTTAAATAAATCAAATACTCATTTGAGTATTTGAGCAGACCCAAGTAGAGCTATGCGTGGTCTCTTCTGTGCCCCAAAGCCACCCTCAAGGAATTAAAAAAAAAAAAAAAAACGTTCCTCTAAGCAGTGAATGGGTGTTCAGTGATGCCGGAGGGAGCACAGTGAGTGGAAGGGGAGAAAGGGAAATAAAATTTCAGTGTCATTGGGATTGTCTCGTTCCTAGGGTCAGTCTAGTTGGTTTATTCCACCCAATGCCAAATTGCTCATCTCACAGGGAGAGACTGTAATTAAGTGTATGCTCACTGTGTACGGGGTCAGAATAGCTGACGAGGGTGTTTGGCAACTAAGTGAAGTCCTGGTGGCTTTGGGTTCCTCCGCTGCCCCTCTCAGCAAGCCCTTCTAGATGCAGGTCCCCTGCTCTTCTACCTGTCAGTTATTCCTCAAACCATTTCCCCTGAGCAAGAATAAGGACGTTTGCAGGAGAGACCAAGATTTTGTTTTCCAGAAGGGTTTGCTGCTGAGGGCCAGTGGAATGTGCATCAGTCAGAATGCTTATTTGCACCTCATAGAAGCCAGCTGTAGCTAATTTAAGCAGAAACAGAGCTTAAAGAACCACATATAGAACCACTGGGAAGGTAGGAGAATTCAACTCAGAAGTGACGTTGGCCAGAACCACAAAGACACGCCATAGAAAAAGTTGGGTGAGAGGCGCTTGGCTGGCTCAGTCAGAAGAGCATGTGATTCTTGATCTCAGGGTTGTGAGTTCCGGTCCCAAGTTGAGTGTAGAGACTACTTAATAAAAAAAAAAAAAAAAAAAGCAACACACAAAAAAACCCAGTTGCATGAGAATGCTGCAGCCACCACTGAGCCTACCATGACACAGCTTGAGCCCCTGGTGGTGGATGCCTTACCTGGTATTGCTGCCACAGGTGGTCCTATAGAATGATATCACGCCGTCCTGCCTCTTGGCATGGCCAGAGCCTGACCCAAGGTCTCAGGTGGATGCATCTGGTTCTCCAAGCGTATATCATATGCTTGTGTCCATACTGCAGGGAAGGCTGGGAATGAGAATCTGTGACATTTCTAGCTTCTGGGGTGGAAGATGGGCTCTGACTTCCTCTGAGATTCATGGCAGTGGTGTCTGGAAGCCAGTTTACAGGAATCAATTGTTAGAATTTCAGGGACTTGTGAGCTGGTTGTTAAACACAGCCACTATTAAAAAACAAATTACAGTAGCTGTAGTTTCCCCTATTTTTCCTGCAAATTACAACTAAAGCCCCTGGTCATTGTATATGAAAGAAACACCCTAAGGAGACCAGAAGGCAGACCAGCTAGGGACCTAGAGACCAAACACATCAGTGATTTCCTTGGGATTTCTTTTTGCCTCATCTTTCCCAAATATGGAGCTGTAAAAGAGCCGGCAACCCAGAAATTGCCCGCGGGTACAGACAAAAAAGCTCTAACAAAAGTCTGCTCTCTAACCAATGGTCAGGAAAGGAGCAACACAGCGAGATAGAAAACGTCTAAACAATAACTGCCAAACACCAGAGAAAACTGCAGCCCCATACCCACTCATGCCAACAAAGGTTAAGTGGGGAGCCTACATTTTCAACCTTGAGAGACCTCCACACCTTGCTGGGGTAGTGTCATAGAAGGCCAACTAGGGGACCTATACTTCCATCTCTATCTACCAGTAAGGAGGCACAGTCTCCCACATCCCCTGAGGTGGAGGCAGAGGAGGGCCCGGTGGAGAGTCAGAATCATTGCCCAGCAGTAGGAGACAGAGAAGATTATTATGTAATGATGATAAAAAGTCAATCCATTAAGTAAACTTCAACAACCAAGCTATGAAATATGCAAAGTAAAAACTTATTGAACTGAAAGGAGAAACAGACAAATCACAATTATAGCTGGAGATGTTAACAATCCTCTCAACGGTTGATAGAACAATTGATAGAAAACTAGCAAGGATATAGAACTCAACAACACCATTGGCCAACAGGACCAGACTGACATTTATAGAATGGTAACCCAACAACATTAGAATATATATACTCTTTTCTTTTTTTAAAAAGTTTATTTTGAGAGAGAAAGCAGGCACGTGGGGGAGGGGCGGAGAGAGAGAATCTCAAGTGGGGTTTGAACCCATGAACTGTGAGATCATGACCTAAGCTGGAATCTGACCTGAGTCAGATGCTTAATGGACTGAGCCACCTAGGTGCCCCTGTATTTGAAATTGAAATCATCAGTGTTTGTTCTCTGACCATGGTGGAATTGAACTAGAAAATCAATAACAGGAAAATTTACAAATGCCTGGAAACTAAACAATACACTTAAGAAAGAAGTAAAAAATAACCCAAATACATGGAGGGACATACTATGTTCATGGACTGGAAGACTCAGCATTGCAAAGATGTCAACTGCCCCTAAACTGATATACAGTTTTAATGTAATTTCTATTTATTAAAATTTTTTAAATGTTTATTTATTTTGAGAGAGAGAGAGAGAGAGACCGAGTGTGAGTGAGGGAGGGACAGAGAGAGAGAGAGGGAGAAGCAGGCTCCAGGCTCTGAGCTGTCAGCACAGAGCCTGGCATGAGGCTTGAACCCATGAACTGTGAGATCATGCATGACCTGAACCGAAGTTGGATGCCTAACCGAATGAGCCACCCAGGTGCCCCTTTAATGAAATTTTTATTAAAATCGAAGCAATATGTTTTTTTGTAGATATGTACAAGATTATGCTAAAATTTGCATAGAAAAGTGTATGAACTAATAGCTAAAACAATGTTGAAAAAGTGGAATAAAATGGGATGAATCAGTCTCTCTGATTTCAAGACTTATTATATTGCTACAGTAATCAAGACTGTGTGGTATTGGTGGAGGGATAGACACACAGATTAATGGAGCAGAATGGAGACGTTAGTTCTAGATCCACACAAATATGTACAAGTGATTTTTGACAAAAAATGCAAAAGCAATTCAACAGAGGAAAAATAGCCCTTCTAATAAATGGTGATGGAGGATTTGGACATCCAGAGGTGAAAATATGAACTCTGACCTTAACTGAACACCTTTGATAAAACTTAACTCAAAATAAGCCACAGACTTAAATGTAAAAGTCAAAACTATAAAATTTTTAGGAAAAAAAAAACAGGAGAAAATCTTTAGGATATAAGGCTAATCAGAGTTCTTAGACTTGGCAATAAAAGCATGACCCATAATAGGAATAATTGATAAACTAGACTTCATCAAAAACTTTCAATTTTACTCTGCAAAAGACCCCAAGAGGATGAAGAGATAAGTTACAGGGTAGGATAGAATATTTGCAAACCACATGTCTGACAAAGGACTAGTATCTAGAATAGATTAAGAATTTCTAAAACAACTGCAAAAAACCAAGTAATCCAATTTGAAACATAGGCAAAGCACATGAAGAAACACTTCACCGAAGAGGATATATAGGTAGCAAATAAGCACATGAAAGATGCTCAATCTGGGGCTGCTGCGTGGCTCAGGTGGATAAGCGTCCGACTTCAGCTCAGGTCATGATCTCACGGTTGGTGGGTTCGAGCCCTGCATGGGGCTTTGTGTTGACAGCTCAGAGCCTGGAGCCTGCTTCCGATTCTGTGTCTCCCTCTCTCTCTGCCCTTCCCCCACCCATGCTCTGTATCTCTCTTTCAAAAATAAAATAAACATTAATAAGATGCTCAACCTTGGGGTGCCTGGGTGGCTCAGTCGGTTGAGTGTCTGACTTCAGCTCAGGTCATGATCTCGCCGTTCCTGAGTTCGAGCCCCACATTGGGCTCTGTGTTGACAGCTCAGAGCCTGGAGCCTGCTTCAGATTCTGTGTCTCCCTCTCTCTCTGCCCCCCCCTCCCCCCATGCTCTGTCTCTCTCTGTCTCAGAAATAAATAAGCATTAAAAAAATATTTAAAAAAATAAGATGCTCAAACTTATTAGCCTTATCAGGGAAATGCAAGTTAAACTTGCAATGAGATATCACTACACACTTATCAGAGTGGCTAAACCTAAACATGCAAGTACCACATAGCGTAGCATGTGCACTCCTGGGCATTTGTCTCAGGGAAATGAAACCTTATGTTCATACCGAAACTTTTACACACGTATTTATGGCAGCTTTACTTGTAATAGCCAACCCAGATGTCCTTCAGCGAGTGAAAACAAGCTGGAATACTAGTCAGCAATGAAAAAAATGAACTTTTGGTACACACAACAAACTGTCTATATCTCCGGAGAATAATGTTGAGTGAAAAAAGCCAATCCCCAAAGGTTATACACGGAATGATTCTATTTATATAATATTCTTTTTTTTTTTTTTTAAAGAAAGTGCTTTATTTATTTATTTTTTTAACATTTATTTATTTTTGAGACAGAGAGAGACAGAGCATGAACAGGGGAGGGTCAGAGAGAGGGAGACACAGAATCTGAAACAGGCTCCAGGCTCTGAGCTGTCAGCACAGAGCCCGACGCGGGGCTCGAACTCACGGACCGCGAGATCGTGACCTGAGCCGAAGTCGGCCGCTTAACCGACTGAGCCACCCAGGCACCCCTATAATATTCTTAAAGTGACACCATCATAGAAATAGTGAACAGGTTAGTGCTTTTTGGGGTTAAGGAGGGGATGTGGCTAAGAAGGAAGTGGGTGGCTATAAAAGCACAGCCTGAGTGGTCATTATGGCGACGGCAATGTCCTGTATTCTTGGCTGTGTCAATGTCAGTATCTGAATTGTGATATGACCTCAGAATAAAAAGCTTAATTTGAAAAAAGTAAATTATGTAAGCCTAATTAAATACATTATTAAGAGCAAAGGTATCAAATACTTGAAATTTGTCACTCTCTAATTATTTTTATTACTTTTACTATTATCTGTGTTCCTGAAGTTATTTATGCCTGCGGTATCTGCACAGGAGGAAAGATTTGTAACAATGTGCAGCTGTATCTTTCTCCCCAATTCTGCCTTCAGTGTCATCACCCTGATAGCTTCATCAACCACAGTGGGAGTATCTCACAGTGGCAGTGAGCAGACACCGCGGATTAGGTCTCTGCTCTCTTCATAACAGGTTGTTAAACTTATACCCGGACACCACTGCTTATAAGGTCATGGATTCCCCCCCCCCCCCCCCCCCCCACTCGCACAACGTATGTCCATCAAACAACGGATAATGACTCAGATCAGTTATGAGAAGAAGAAGCTGGGCTTCTTAAGGTTATTTTCCCTCCACTTTGTTGCTACCTCATTTTATATGAGGCAGTTGTGGACTGAGGGTGATGCAGATGCTGGGGGTGGGGTGGGGTGGGGAATGGAATCCTGGGTGTTGATAATCTTGTTTTTTGAATATTCAGCAGGATGGTAGAACTACAAAAAAAAAAAAAAAAAAAAAAGGAGCCCTATGAATGGTCAGATATCTTTGTACTTTTCTCCAGGCAGTCCTCTTTCCTCTCTCTCTCCATCAAATTCTGGTCTTTTCTTTAGCACCCTGACCTACGGACCGCGCAGCTATTGTTTTGCTCTGCCAGTAAAATTTTCCTTTTCATGCTTCTCCGTTTGGCCACCGGTGGTGACGGGAGTGGGGGGCGATGGGCCTGTGATAGGGATCTGATGAGCCACCCTATCCCATGTGGTGGGACGGCTGTGGAGACCGGTCCAAAAGGGGGGCATGCACAGACAAGGGGTGACATGGACAGGGGGTATAAGAAGTTCTCTTCATCCACTGGGGTTGCTAAATTGGCACTGACAGAATCTATGCTCCTTGCCACCCAGAGACAGCCTCTCTGAAGCCAGAGAATGGCCAATACAGAACGAGGCAGAGATAAGAGACAGACAGACAGATGGAGTCCGATTTGGGCTGAGTCCCTGCGAGTTCCTGAGGCCCTGTCCCCGGAAGCTTGTTCTTCCTGGCTGAAGTCCATTCTTGGCTGAAGCAAATTCTAGTTGAGGTTCGTTTTTTTTTTTTTTTGGCACGTGGAGCCAGAAAAATTCCAGATAAACACACGCTCCTTATAGAGCCTCTCCCGGTCTCCGTGGCTTCTCTCCCTTCCTCTGGTTCTGGATCTCTCCTCTCCCCCGCCGTTTGGAATTTATATATGCTGCCCAAAGGGGCCAGCCTGAACCTGAAACCACGGGAAACCCCTTTCCCCCAGATGTCTGTGAACTCACAATCTCCAGAGATCCCCTTAGCAGGCTGCTTTGCTCCTCTGAGTGGATACCGCATCCAGCCGCGGAGTCGGGTCAGAGGCAGGGTAACAGCACGATGCTGCCGCCTGCAAGAAACATTTGGGCCGGAATCCACTTTTTTTTTTTTTTTTTCCAATATAGAAGAAACCTCCAAAAATCAAGCCAAATGTTTTTGAGAAGCCTTTCGTGGTGGTAAACTGATTGGGTGCTGAGACACCTCCGTCGTCAGCCCCCGTATTCCCTGATTTATTCTGGCACGAGAACGTCTGTAGTGCCTCCATCTAGCCACATGTTCAGTTTTTGTCTACGCAAGGGTGTAGACCGCATATGGTTTGTTTCAATTAGCTTAATTGTTTTTGGTATTTAATAGCTAATTGTCTTAATGAGCTTCCAGAGCACAACAATGCCGACAACGGTAATGACTACATCTTAGCCATATGGTTACAGAAGACGGACGACTCGATTGCCCGTCCTCAGGCTGCGCGGGTCCCAGGAGAGGACCGAGCAGATGCGAGAGGAGGAAGATGGACGTCCTCCAGAGGACTGACCCGGCCTTGAATGCAAACCTGAATATTAAGAATAAATGAGGAGGTGATGGACAGGGGAATAAAACAGCAGAGTGAAGGATTTATGCAGGACTTGAGTCATCGATTTCCTTAATGTACATACCATGGAGTGATGCTGGGTGAATAATAACAACAAATTGCATGGTTCCAGCAGGCTCTATGGCTCTGATATGAAGAGGCAATGTTGGAAGACCAAATTGTAGGACACTGAAAGTGAGGAATGCCCCGAAGTGCAATCTGTCTCAGGAAAAGCTGGTCCCAGTCAAAACGTGGGTGACATTTCTTTGGCAAATCTGGCTCAGAAGTTCATAGCTAGCGCCTGGCGTATATTCAAAGCTTAATGTATGTTTTAATCAGCACCTGTCAGGAAATCCTTTGGGCTCAATCTTCAAAATATATCTAGATCCTGCTGCTTAGCACATTCTTAACGGCCACAATCCCGCTCTGATCTGCCATCATCTTTGACCTGCCCACCTCGCCCGGCCTCCCCACGCGTCTCCCAGCGTCTACCCTCAGCCTCTACAGTTAATTCTCAACACAGCAGCCAGAGGAATCTTTTGAAACATAAATCATATCGCTGCCCTTCTCAGAACTCTCTAATGGCTCCCACCTCACTCGGAATGAAAGCGGAGTCCTTGAGATGCCCAGCCAGGTATCTGATCTTGTCTTACCTTTCTGAGCTCATCTGTTCCCACTTTCCCCCGGTCCCTCCCCTGCACCTGCACTCGATGTCCTGCACGTTTTCACACTGCACAGGGCCCTTCCCACTAGCCACATGTCCCACACTGGACAGTGCACGGATAGAGCATTTCCATCGGCACAGAAAATTCTGCCGGACAGTGCGGCTTTAGGGGCTTTACAGCGGCCGGAAAGCTCTTTCCAAAGATGTCCATGTGGCACACTGCCTCGACCCCTGAGCCTTTGCTCAAATGTCACCTCTAAGAGGCCCAGCCTGACCACCCAGCTTAAAATCTCAATCCACAGCCCGGTTCCCCCACCAACCATTCCTGCTCCCCTCACTCTGTTTTTTTCTATAGCACCTAATGCCTTATTGCATATTATACAACTCAGTTATTTATTATTCTCATTGATTATTGTCAGCCTCCCGCCATGAAAATGAATAGGGGTTTTTGCTTCTGCTGTCTCCCCAGCATCTAGAATGGTGCCTAGTACAGAGTAGATGCTCGTTAAATATTTGTTGAAGGAATTGGTTAATGGACCAACATATTTACTGAGCACCTGCTGTGTTCCAGGCTCTGTGGTAGGCACTGGGGATACATAGAGGAATAAAATAGACACTGTTCCTGCTGTCATAGTTTCTATTCTAGTGGGACAGACAAGTAAACAGATACTTGATACAAATTCTGAATGGTTCTATGAAAGAGACAAATAGCAGAAATAGAAGATAACGTGTGTGTGTGTGTGTGTGTGTGCGTGCGTGCATGTGTGTGTGTGTGTGTGTCAGGGTAGGGAGACTTTTTGGTGAGGACAAGCCAGCTTTGTAAAGAAGGGTGGAAGGGAGTGCTTGTAGGGAGGTGCTGAAGACCATTCCAGAGGAAAGAGGCCCTGATGCAGACAGGCATGCACGGAAGGGCGGGTCAATAGCAGGGGAGTTGACTATTAGTCATCAGAATTTGGGCACCAAGGGGGACAGCCTTTCCTGGTAGTGCTACTCAATGTGTGGTCTTGAACCAGAAACATCCACATTATCTGGGGTCTTGTTAGAACAGCAAATTCTGATGCTTCTGGGTGGCTCAGTCGGTTTAGCATCTGACTCTTGATTTTGGCACAGGTTATGATTTCGCGGTTCGTGGGATCGAGCCCCATGTCAGGCTCTGTGCTGATGGTGTGGAGCCTGCTTGGGATTCTCTCTCTCTCTAGCTCTCCCCTGCTTGTGCTCCATATCTCTGTCTCTTGTGCGCTCTCACTCTCTCTCTCAAAATAAATAAATAAACTTAAAAAAAAAAAAGAAATGCAGACTTCTAGGGCCTATCCCAGACTTGGGAATCTGTATTTTAACAAGCGTGCCAGGTGATTCTGACACTCTCCGTGCTAAAACACTGCCTCCCCTGGAGAACCCAAGCAGAGCCGGGCACCTGATGACCTTCGAATGAATGAATGAGTGAATGAGGGGATATGTGCAGTGCTTGTGTGAACAGTGCTTGTTCCCTTTTTATGCTCTCATTCTTTGGCAAGAGCTCAGAAAATAAGGCGGCCCAGAATACAAAGCGTTGTTTGCTTTGCTTATCGAGTCAGATGGCAATCATTAAGTGGAAGAATAAAAGAGAAGGGAAGACCCAAGCATCACAGGATTTGGGGGTATGGATTTGGAGGGGAAGGTGGAAGGCATTCCTGATGCAGAAATCAAAGGCTTGAGGCTGAGGGGAGCATGCCTTGGTCCTGGGAGAGAGCAGGGGGCCACCAGCTGGAAAGGGCACTGTGTATGTGAGGAGGGGAGTGTGCTGGAAAATGGACAGGTCTGTATTGCTGCTGTAGAAACTGGACCACAGTAGGTACAGGGAGCTGGTCTGCGGGCAATTTTAGGAAGGTAATGTTGCCTTTGCGAGCTGATCGGAGTGACATTGTACAGTGGTCTTGGCATTACTTACAGAATACCTTAGCTATGCGTTTAGTATTTAAAAGAGCAGGATGGTACCATCACCTTCTAGCATTTTCTATATGCCACACACCGTTATAAGCGTTTTACATGCATATGGTCATTCAATCCTCACAATCCAATGAGGCAACTACTCTTTTATTGGACCGATGAGGGACTGTGGCACAGAAAGGTCAAGGAACTTGCCTAAAATCACCCAGCTGCTAGGTGGCGGAGACATTTTGAGCCCAGTCTGGTTCCACTATACTCTGCTGCCTCTACTACACTCTGTGCCCAAAGGACCTTGGGAAGTAGTTTGCTCCCTTCTGCTCACCAGTCCCTTTGGAGGCCCTCTTGGGTGTGGTGGTAGTGGGTGCTTCAGAATTCCCCTCTTTTCTAGATCCTTCTTCCTCTCCTCTGACTCTGTCCTCTATCCTCTGGTGTTTGTGGTCAATGTGTCGGCCAATTTGCATGGGTGGATGGGACTGTGCAAGTAGAAGGAGGGGGCTGTGGACCTTGTCCTTCTGCATAGGGGGGAGTGGGATTTTTACAAAATGTTTATTTATTTATTTAGAGAGAGTGAGAGAGAGCACAAGCTGGGGAGGGGCAGAAAGAGAGAGGGAGAGAGAGAATACCAAGCAGGCTCTGCATTGTCAGCACAGAGCCCGATGCAGGACTCAAACCCACAAACCGTGAGATCATGACCTGAGCCGAAACCAAGAATTGGACACTTAATCGACTGAGCCACCCAGGTGCCCTGGGAATAGGATTTTATGGGGTGGGAAGTTTACATTATGGTGGGAAGCTTCTTTAAGAAAAGGAATACAAAAATGCCTGGCTTTTGCAAGTTAAAAAAAATTTTTTGTAATGTTTATTTTTGAGAGACAGAGATTGGGGTGGGGGGGGCGGTGCACAGAGAGAGAGAGAGAATCCGAAGCAGGTCCTGAAAGAGCAGACCTAGGCCGGCCAACTAGTGACTATACCCCTGACATGGCTACAGAAAGAGGTTCCCGCTCAAACCTCAGACCACGCCTCCTCCCCTTGAGTAACTTATGTTTTCTAAGAAAGCAGGCTACTGATTGATGCATTCTTCCGAAGTCTAAGGTGGGAGGAAGGGGAGTATGAGAGGCGTGGAAAGTGTGAGTAGAAGAGGGAGGGCTTCTCTCAGGTAGGGGCCAGAGGCAGGAGCCCTCAACCCTGTCCAGGCTTAGAATGACCTGGGAGCATTTTACCCCTCCCCAAACCAATTAATCAGAGTCTCTGGGGATGGTGTTTGGTGCTAGGTATTTATATAGCACAGCAAGGCTGACAGCCAATGGTTAATAGGTGACCAGTGAGAAACGTTCTGTATACACTGAGGCCAAACGTGTTAGAGATCCTCGGACACAGTGGTTCTTAAACTTCAGGTGCATCAGAATCTCCTGGAAGACTTGTTCAAACACAGATTGCTGAGCCCCACCCCCGGAGTTTCTGATTCAGTAGGTCTGTGACCACCAGGCCCAACATTTGCATTTTTAACAAGTTCCAGGTGACGCTGATAATTGCTGATCTGGGACCGCACCTTGGCAGCCATTGTTCTATCCTTCCCCAGCCAATCGGCTGAGGCCACGATCCTTCCCCAGCCAATCGGCTAAGACCATGATCCCTATAAAACCTTTGTGCTTTTGAAACCCTCTCTATCTCACCGCAGATAGAGGTGCAGGTAGGGGATTGAGCTCCACCTAGCTTGAATACAGGCTCTTTGCTTTTGCATCGGACTCGGCTCCCTGGTGGTCTTTGGGGATCACTAATTCTGGGCATAACAGTCCCAGGTTCTGAGCTGTTAGCACAGAGCCGGACTCGGCTCCCTGGTGGTCTTTGGGGATCACGAATTCGGGGCATAACAGTTCCAGATTCTGAGCTGTTAGCACAGAGCCTGATGTGGGGCTCAAACCCACAAACCTTGAGGTCATGACCTGAGCCGAAGTCAGACACCTAACTGACTGAACCACCCAGGCAGGCGCCTCTGGCTTTTGCAAATTTTATAGAACCATTGACCTTGTGAGTTCTGCAAATACCCTCCCCACATCTGGGGCTTGGAAGGGGCCCCATTAGCTTTTGAGAAAAAAACTGCCTCTGGGTTTGGGCCCATTTTCTTTTCTTTTTGAATTTATTAATTTTTAGTAATCTCTATACCCAGCATGGGTCTTGGACTCACGACCCCGGAGATCAAGAGTCACATGCTCTACCAACTGAGCCAGCCAGGTGCCTCTGGGCTTGTTTTCTTCAGCTATGCCAGAGTGGAAGGTCTACAAGACAAGCATCTAGTTAATAGTGATCTCCTCTTAGAGTAAGTGCATTATGCTTCTGGAATCTCTTTTTCTCACCTCAGCAAATCCTTGGGGGTGACCCTGGTATCCTTCTAGCTTGGGAGAGCACAAGAAAAGTCCACCCTGCCTCATTTAGGAGGATAGAGGTGTATTAAAGGGTAAGGCGGTACACAGAGGACCCCACTGTGAGCTGGGACACATAAACTCCTCACCTCCAAAAAAGGAGCTGGCTTTCTCTTGGCTGGGCTCCTAGGGACAGCCTGTCATCTATTGCAGTAAATGACCCCCAAACCTTCCCCTTTGCTGGCTTTGTGTTTATTTCAGCCTGGTTCTGCACACGTTTTATAAATATGGTCAGGTCAGGGTATGGTCTGGCTGTATATAGAAGTAATTTAGCAGGTAGCAAAGCAAGAAAAGCAGCTTCTGTAGAAAAGTCTCTTCCCGGCACCCATTTGGGCTGACAGCTATGTCAGAAACTGGTTCTGGTCTGTCCTTAAAACAGGAACATGATCAAGGGTGGCTTTAGAGGCATAACTGAGAGGTGTAGGCAGGATTCTGGCCAGAGAGGCAGAGAGGAGCCAGGGGTGGGCGAGAGACAGGAGGGGTGAGCACTGAAGCAGGGGAGTTGAGTGGGGATGGAGGTCAAGTTCATACATTTTCCTCCATCACAACCCATTAATTCTAATGAACTGATGTGCCACTCCAGAGCAGGTGACGTGTGCTCTCAGAGTGTGCTGTCAACTTCACTGTGGTTCTCCCAGGACTCACGCAGGCTATCGAAAGTGCTCACTTGATATTCAAATATTCCCTCTTTTCATTTTCTTCTCTCTCTCTCCCCCTCTCTCTGAGGAAATTGACTGTAAATGGCAACTTCGTAGATGGTCCTGAGCTGCACATTAGAGCCAAGCCAGCAGTCCTGGGATTTACAATCATAACCTCTTGGAATTGAACTATTAACTAATCCAAACACTAGTATATTAAGTCACCAACCCTGGCCTCCAGCAATTACCAAGACACCTCATCCTCTGTAATTCTAAAATGGTTGGAATTGCCACTGCCTCTTTAATCAGGTCTCAAGCTCGGGGAGGCTGAGAGCCTCCTATTTTTCTGCCTCCCCCATGTTTTCCATGAAAGAATTGCAGGGGCCTTGCTGAAGGGTCTTTTTTTTTCTTTCTTTCCCCCTCATCCCTCCAGAAAACGTGTGATAAAGTTCAAAGCCTGAAGATGGTAAAGCTAAAATTAAGTGCAAAATGTTCAAATGTCTTGGTATGTGCCTATTCCTTTTAAGAAGGATTATGTTACTTGAACAGGAAACCAAACAACAGGCAGAATCCGCCCAGAAACTGAAATGACCAGTGAGTTGTAAAAGAAACACTCGTTGAAGGCAGCACACTGACCTTGAGAACAGGATCTGTTTTTATCAAGGTCACTGTGCAGTGAATACAAGTCTTGACTCTAAATGAGTGAACCGGGGCTGGCATGTCTCTGTTCTGATTCAGGCTGCTTTTGATCACTGGTCGCTAAGGGGTGGGGATCTTAGCTGATGAATGCATAACATTAAGTAGCATCATGAGAACTGGGTTCTGTTGAGAGTCACACTAGCTGGGCTGGAATCCTGGCTTCACCACTTACTGGATAAATGACCTTGGGCAAGCTACTTAATCTCTCCATGCCTCAGTTTCCACATTTCTTGAGGGCATAGAGTTGATACCTGCCTTTTTGGGGTTGTTTTGAGAACTATGCCTGGCACATAGGGCTATATACATGTTTAATGTTATGATGATGAATTTGCTTTTGATAATTCTGATTAAAGAGAAGGTCTCAATTTGGTGCTGATTGTCTCTAACCAGCTCTCTGTTCTTGCTAATCTCCCTTTAAGAGAGAGCACGCCTTAGTTACAGAGCTAGCTAGAATGTAATCATACTGTTTTCCATTATATTTATTTTTATGGTTACCTCGTATTTACATGGCAAGTGAAACTGGTTTTCTCTTTTTTTTTTAAACATTTTTTTTTTTAACGTTTTATTTATTTTTGAGACAGGGAGAGACAGAGCATGAACAGGGGAGGGGCAGAGAGAGAGGGAGACACAGAATCTGAAACAGGCTTCAGGCTCTGAGTTGTCAGCACAGAGCCCGACGCGGGGCTCGAACTCACGGACCATGAGATCATGACCTGAGCTGAAGTCGGCCGCTTAACCGACTGAGCCACCAAGGTGCCCCTGGTTTTCTCTTTTTAACACTGACATAAAAATGTTTTAAATCTTTCTTTTTTTAAAACATTTTTATTTATTTTTGAGAGACAGAGAGCAAGTGGAGGAGGGGCAGAAAGAGGGAGAGACACAGAATCTGAAGCAGGATCCAGGCTCTGAGCTGTCAGCACAGAGCCAGATGTGGGGTTCGAACCCATCAACTGTGAGATCATGACCTGAGCTGAAGTTGGACGCTTAATCCACTGAACCACCCAGGCGTCACTCAGGAGTTATTTATTGAATTGATGTCAGGGCACCCTATGACATAAAAAATTTTAAAGTTAACTTTATTTGAACAAAATGTCAGTTGACTTAAACAGAAAATATTAAGAAAATGGCAGATATAAGTGGAAAATGAAAAGGAAAAATTATAAAGGTGGGGCATGACTGACAGAATAGTAGGTCAGGCAATCTTTGTCTAAAAGAACCTTCCAAATAAATAAATAAATAAATAAACCTTCCAGCACAAAAGTTTCAGGAAGGATGACACTTTGGGCATTAAAAAAAATTTTTTTTAATGTTTATTTATCCTTGAGAGAGAGAAAGACAGAGTGTGAGTGGGAGAGGGGCAGAGAGAGAAGGAGACACAGAATTGGAAGCAGGCTCCACTCTCTGAGCTGTCAGCACAGAGTCTGATGTGGGGCTCGAACTCAGACTGTGAGATAATGACCTGAGCTGAAGTTGGCCACTCAATTGACTGAGCCACCCAGGTGCCCCACTTTGGGCATTTTTATATTCATGTGAAGGTGCTTCAGCAGAAAGCTTTCTCTGGCTTCCTCTTGGCTTCCTTATGTCTTTCTGTGGGGGTAAGCTTAGGAATCTCCTGGGCTTACAGCAATGGGTTAACAAGGCATAAAGAATTACAAAGTCATAAAATGCTCACACCTGAGTTTGGGTAAACCAGATTGGCACCCCGAGAATAGGGAGACACAAAGGCGCCAGGAATAGGGAGGTGCAAAGGCACCCCCAAAATAGGGAGTGCAGAGCTCCCAGAATAGAGAGGGAGGGGCAAAGGCCCAAAATAAGAATGGCGCAAAGGTGCCCAAAACATAGGAATAGGAAATAAACAAGATTAGATATTCAGGGTGGAAGCACCCCCAATTTAGTACTATAGTAGAAAGCTGCTGTCATAGGAGATTAGGGCCAGGTTAGGTAAACTAGTGAATTGGACTATGGACTGCTGCACTGCAGGCAAAGCAGCCCAGGGTGGAGATGGTTAACAAAAGAAAAAGGTGCCTTGTCAACCCTGAGGTTATTCCCCCTATCTATCTCATCCCCCAGGCTAGCTAAGGTAAACAGAGGTGCTGCCTCGTGTCCGCTGTAAACAACCCTCCTCCCGACAGCCCAGTGCCCGGATTTTGTTTTGTATTAACCCAAATCCCTAACCCCCAAATCGTCAAGACCCCCTTTCCCTCACAACAAGTTAATGTTCACAGTTTCTTTGTCCTTTTGTGCACACCCATCACGTTTGTAAGCCTTCTGATCTGAATAAATATGGGGCAAGGACCCTTATTCGGGCTCTTGTCTTATCCTGGACATTAGCCATCTCTCACTTTAATCCTGTGTCCGCTCTTTTGCTAGCCAAAAGAGAACTATAGACTTAGAGTCCACGACACCTTTCCATTTGTGAACAGCCAGAGAAGTGAGTCACTGGGTCAGTTGAGGAACTGCCCCATCCTATGCCCACACCCTCTCCATGATCCCGCCGCTCTGACAGCTGGGATGGAAGCTTCGAGAGAAATCAGGCAGACTGTGATCATCAGTGCAGGGGGCCAGGGAAGGGGGGAGGTCATGCTACACCAGAGAGTAGGATTGTGAAAAACTGATAATTTTGATGAATTGTGAATAACTGATAGGGGTTGGCTAAGCCTGAATCCACAGCTTCCCTTTCCCGATACCAGATTCCTCACTCCTCCTAAATGAGAGAGAGCAGATGCTCCAAGTCTTAGGGAAGCAAAACAGATTAAGATCAGCTTTGTCCATAAAGGAAGGACTGGGCACAGCTGGATAGAGAAAGATATGAGGAATATATGTTTTTAGATAACCATGAACAAACAGATTAAAAAAGTTGGAAATGTGACATTCTGTGATTTAACTGAGTTATTAGAGAGAGGCAGATTTGGGGCCCATCTAAGGAAAATCTGGGTAACATAAACAATACATGAGTACATCATAGGGGTGGTTGAAATAAAGGCCTTTTATTATTATATTTTTAAGTGTTTAGTTTTGAGAGAGAGAGAGAGAGAGAGAGAGAGAGAGAGAGAGAGAGAGAGATGAGGGCAGGGGAGTGGAGAGAGAGGGTGACAGAGGATCCAATGCCGGGTTCTGTGCTGACAGTTGCACATGAGATGTGGAGCTCAGAGATTATGACCTGAGCTGAGGACAGAGACACTCAACTGACTGAGCCACCCACGTGCCCATAAAGGCCTTTTATGAAACCCAACTGTGAGAATTTCTGTTTCTTTTTTTTAATGTATGTTTATTTTTGAGAGAGAGAGCAGGGGAGGGGCAGAGAGGGAGGGAGACACAGAATCTGAAGCAGGCTCCAGGCTCTGAGCTGTCAGAACAGAGCCTGATGTGGGGCTTGAACCCATGAACTTCAAGATATGACCTGAGCTGAAGTTGGACCCTAAACCAACTGAACCACCCAGGTGTCACTCAGGCGTTATTTATTGAGTTGATGTAAGGGTCTCTCAATCTTTTCTTTCCTGCTGGAGAAGTTTCTGTGGCTTGGTGGGGAGAGAAAAGCTCTCATGAGACCCTGGTCCAGTTTAAATCCCTAGGAACTTCCCTGAAACTGACACCCTTCTTGGAGTCGGGTCTGGGGATCCACCCCAGCCCTTCTTTGTCCTCCTAAAAAAATCCTAATCTGGGAGTATGAAAGGACAGCTTTAATTCCACTGGTGCCCAGATGGTCAAATAAATGAAGGTATGAATCTGCAGGCAGATAGGGGGGTAAAGCTGCAGGTGGATGTCTCTAGAGACTGCCTTAGGTCCTTGATCTTTACATTGACACCCTACCCCCGCCCCCCATTTTCATTCTTTAATCATTTTTGGAGAATACTTTTCCATTGAGGGAACCTAAGTTAGCATTTTTATTACTAAAAAGTAACTGACAAACCATACAGAAATATTTATATATTCAAACTCAATCCCTGCGTGGAGAAACATCTTGTTGATGTAAGCAGGGTGCTTTATTGTAGATAGATAAATTTGTCCCTTGCTCATTGAATAAATAATCAGACTTTAAGGCAGGGGATGCACAGTGGAGTTAAGAGAAAGACAGCCCTTAACTTTCCATTGCACATTTTTTTTCCAGTAGAATTCCCTGGTGGCAAATGTTTTTTATTCCAGAATAATATGCCACAGTGTGTACAGAAAGATTTCTTATTCAGCAGAAAAACGGTTGTGTTATTTTGATTACATTCTTAGTCCTTGGTAATTGTCTCATTTTCCTTTTGTAAAAGGAATTCAGACGCCTAACACAATTGTACCCTGACACCAATTCAGGTTGTCATGAAGAATTTTACTGATAGAATTCAGTGAGTTGTGAATACCTTCTTTGCCCACATTTGGTTTCCTCAAATCATCTTTGATTCATAGGTAGCACAGATGTTCCCAGCTGCTGGAAAATGAAGCCTGAAGTTCAACCTGATAAGGAGAAAAATACCTAATTCAAATTCTAGGAATTATTTGACCTAAATCAATTTCAACTTGAGAAAATGGGGTCAACTCTCTGTACCCCAGAAGAGCCACCTTGATGATTAAAAAGTAAATCTTGAAGAATTAAATTATGTTGCTGTTCAGCTTTCATATGCACACTTAGGAAAAAAAAAAAAAAACAGAGCATCAAAGGCTGTCGGAATAACTCAATTTAGTGACGGTGGCAAAGCATTGCTGAAGGAGGACTTTCCAGGCAGCGAGCTTTGCTCGGGGGAACTGTTACACACTTCAATTGGTATCTGAGAAAAAAGGAGAAGTCTTTCAAATGAATAATTTTATGACTTTGAACCACACACATACTGCTTGAATATCAAATTATTTTAAATGAGAACTTCAAAAAGATCCACTTGTTAAATGAGTAAAAAGCCCTCAACAGCTGCCTACCAGAACAAAGAGATTTGGATTCAAATGCCAAACAGAGATGGGGCTAGGAAAGACTCTATTCCAGGATTACCCTCAATGGAAGGGGGGTATTGACTTCAGGATTTTATAGATAATCCAATCCAGCCCTCCTTGGTTTACAGATGAAAACACTGAGGCCAGAGCAAATGTGTCCTGCTAAACCCGGTCCCCACCCTATTCAGTGTCTAGTCCAGACATGTCCCCAGTTAGTGCTCTCTGAGTGGCATGGAGAATGGTTAGTGACGAATAAACCACTCTGGCCTGTAGGCTTAATGAAAGATGGTGGCTTATGTGTCAACTTACCTGGATATTTGCATTTTCAAGGAGAACTTTCAATACTTTTAACCCTTAGCTCCTTGCAGAAGCAGGGATTTTCAGGCAACCGAGTCACCCCTCCCCCACCCCCATCTTGTATATCAAACAAGTAGACAAGTGTTTATGAAGTTGTCCATTAAGTGCTGTAGAGGAAAAACTAACTGCCTTTGTGGTAGTTGGAAGATCCAAATTCTTGTCTTCCATCTGCCATCGAAGAGCCATGTGTCACCCTGAGTAGTTGGTTTATGAGCTTTAGAAAACTGCACATGGGCATTTGCCCTGGGTATCTTTGCTCTCAGGGAAGTCGTAGAGAAGATACAGGCTCATGAAAGTGAAAATGCGCTGTGAACTGGGAGGATGTGATAGGAAGGTGTATTAATCATGTCTTTTTATTCTGTATTTTCAGTCCTTTGCTATCTTGGGGCCTTACTGACCCTAGAGACACTGCCCCTGCCTGGGTCAGCTAATTTCTAGAGATAGCAAACAACTTACCTGCAAACCAGCGCCCATACCCTCAACCAACCCCTTTATCAAACTCTTAGCCCTGGGCCACTGTTCTCCTGTCCTAGTCACCCCAGAGCCAGGTTCCAGACAACTAGGGACAGCCCCTGTCTTAGAGACTGCTGAAATTATTTAAACTAGCCTGCTTACCTTGCCTCACCTGTCTTTTCTTTTTTTTTTTTTTCAACGTTTTTTATTTATTTTTGGGACAGAGAGAGACAGAGCATGAACGGGGGAGGGGCAGAGAGAGAGGGAGACACAGAATCGGAAACAGGCTCCAGGCTCTGAGCCATCAGCCCAGAGCCTGACGCGGGGCTCGAACTCACGGACCGCGAGATCGTGACCTGGCTGAAGTCGGACGCTTAACCGACTGCGCCACCCAGGCGCCCCTCACCTGTCTTTTCATGCATGAACCACAAGAAAGGCTCTTGTCTCAGTTTTCTCCTCACTCACTCTGCCTCCTGCTGGGCCTCGGGACTTCCCCGTGTGGCCCTCCATGAATTGGCATGCCTCTCTTCTCTTGGGATCTGTAAGTATAACAAACTATTTTAAAAATTGATTATTTTTTAAATTAAGATTTTATTTACTTTTTATTACCAATTTTTAAAAATATTCATTTTTGAGAGATAGAGAGAGACAGAGCATGAGTGGAGGAGGGGTAGAGAGAGAGGGAGACACAGAATCCAAAGCAGGCTCCAGGTTCTGAGCTGTCAGCACAGAGCCTGATGCAGGGCTCGAACCCGCGAACTGTGAGATCATGACCTGAGCTAAAGTTGGACACTTAACTGACTGAGCCACCCATGTGCCCCAAGATTTTATATGAGGGGTGCCTGGGTGGCTCAGTCAGTTAAACATCTGACTTTGGCTCAGGTCATGATCTTGCGGTTCATGAGTTTGAGCCCCAAAATTCGGGTGAGTTTGAGCCCCACATTGGGTGAGCTCAAGCCCCACTCCCAGTGAGTCTCGCCTCTCTCTTTCTCCCTCTCTCTCTCTCTTTCTCCCCCTCCTTCTCTCTTTCTCCTTCTCTCTGTCCCTGCTTACTTGCACCCTCTGTCTCTCAAAAAAAAAAAAAAAAAAAAAGATTTTATTTTTCAGAGCAACTTAAAAGTCCATAGCAAAACTGAGGGGAAGGTACATATGCTCCCCGCTCCCACACATTCATAGCCTCCTCACCATCCCCCACCACTGTGGTCCATTTGTTACAACTGATGAACCATCATAACCACTCAAAGTCCATAGTTCACCTCAGAATTCACTCTTGGTGTTGTACATTCTATGGTTCTGGACAAATGTACAATGACAGTTATCCACTATTATGGCATTGTATCGAGTATTTTCACAGCCCTAAAACTCCTCTGTGCTCCATCTAGTCATCCACCCCAACCTCTGGTAAATGCTGATCTTTTCATTGTCTCAGTAGTTTTGCCCTTTCCAGAATGTCACGTAGTTGAAATCGTGCAGTATATAGCCTTCTGAGTTGCGTTTCTTTCACTTAGTGATATGCATGTAAGTTTCCTCCATGTCTTTTCATGGCTTGATAGTTCATTTCTTTTTTAGCATTGAATGATATCCCATTGTCTGGATGTACCACAGTTTGTTTATTTATTTATTTATTTATTTATTTATTTAAAAATTTTTTTATTTATTTGTTTTTGAGACAGAGAGAGACAGAACATGAGCAGGGGAAGGGCAGAGAGAGGGGGAGACAGAATCTGAAGTGGGCTCCAGGCTCTGAGTGGTCAGCACAGAGCCCAACGCGGGGCTCGAACTCACGGAGCATGAGATCATGACCTGAGCTGAAGTCGGACGCTCAACCGACTGAGCCACCCAGGCGCCCCTAGATGTACCACAGTTTATCCATTCACCTACTGAAAGGTATCTTGATTGCTTTCAAGTTTTAGCAATTATGAATAAAGCTGCTATAGAAATCCGTGTGTAGGTTTTTGTGTGGGTGTAAGTTTTCAACTCCTTTGGAAATACCAAGGGGCACGATTACCACACAATGGTAGGAGTATGTTTAGGTTTGTAAGAAACCTCCAAAGTCTCTTCCAAAGTGGCAGTACCATTTTGCCTTCCCACCAGCAATGAATGAGCATTCCTGTTGCTCCAAATCCTCCCCAGCATTTGGTGTTGTCAGTGTTCTGGATTTTGGCCATTCTAATAGGTGTAGAGTGGTATCACGTTGTGGTTTTAGTTTGCATTTCCCTGATGACACGTGATGTGGAACTTATTTTCAAATGCTTACTTGCCACCTGTATATTTTCTTTAACGAGCTGTCTGTTAAGGTTTGGGCCCATTTTTAAGTTATGTTGCTTATTTTTTTTACTGTTGAGTTTTAAGAGTTCTTTGCACATTTTGGATACCAGTCCAATGTGTCCTTTGCAAATAATTTCTCCCAGCCTGTGGCTTGTCTTCTCATTCTTTTGATATTGTCTTTCACAGAGCAGAAGTCTTTAATTTTAATGAAGTCCAGCTTATCAATTATTTCTTTCGTGGATCGTGCCTTTGCTGTTGTGTCTAAAAAGTTACAGCCATACCCAAGGTCATCCAGGTTTTCTCCTGTGTGATCATCTGGGAGTTTTAGAGTTTGTGTTTTACATTTAGGTCGGTGATACGATTCGAGTTAATTTTTGTGAAGTGTGTAAGGTCTGTGTCCAGATTCATTTTTTCGCATGTGATGTCCAATTGTTCTCACAGTTTTTTTTTTTTTAACTTTTTATTTATTTTTGAGACAGAGAGAGACAGAGCATGAACGGGGGAGGGGCAGAGAGAGAGGGAGACACAGAATCGGAAGCAGGCCCCAGCCTCTGGGCCATCAGCCCAGAGCCCGACGTGGGGCTCGAACCCACGGACTGTGAGATCGTGACCTGAGCCGAAGTCGGACGCTCAACCAACTGAGCCACCCAGGAGCCCCTCTCACAGTTTTTTTAAAAGACAGAAATTATCTTTCCAATGGCAGTTGTCTCCTCATCTCTAGGCCTCCCTATATCTGGATAATAATAAAATCTGTATTTTGAAACAGAGGGTCTGATTTTCATTTAGCTAGGATGGGATGCCACTTCTACTCACAGCAATGCCTTTGCCGCCCAGTGTCCGCCTTTGTTGGCCTACTCAGTCCCCTAAATCTTGGGGGCCTGGAGCGCAACATGTCCCCATGGAAGGAGTGGGCGGCTGAGAGATGAGTGGTGGGCACGCAGGTCAGTTCCTCCCCAGCTATGCCCAGAGCCACGGGCACCCCAGGAATGCACTTGCCTCTACACCCCCACTGGCCCATGAAGAATTCCAGGCTCTCTACCTTTTCACCTCTGCTTCCATCTTCTCTGTTATCTGTTCTCTCTGGTTTCTCTATCTGGCTCCATTTGTGTAGTCTCCCACTCTGTCTTATCATCTGTCCAGCTTTTAAAAATTTATGTAAGGTCCTCATTAGAATTTTAAAATTTGTCTTCATATAGGTTCTGCTCATTCCTTATTAGGTTTATCCTTAGCTTTTTGTTTGTTTTGTTTTGACTTTTTGACTTTTTTGGGTTGCTGCTTTTTTTTTTTTTTTTTTTTTTTTTTAATTTTTTTTCAACGTTTTTTATTTTTGGGACAGAGAGAGACAGAGCATGAACGGGGGAGGGGCAGAGAGAGAGGGAGACACAGAATCGGAAACAGGCTCCAGGCTCCGAGCCATCAGCCCAGAGCCTGACGCGGGGCTCGAACTCACGGACCGCGAGATCGTGACCTGGCTGAAGTCGGACGCTTAACCGACTACGCCACCCAGGCGCCCCGGGTTGCTGCTTTTTAAATGGGATTTTTCTTTCATTATATTTTCAAATTAGTTGTGCGTATGTAGCAGGCTATTGATTTTCATATATAAATTTTTATAGCTAGTCACCTTATTGAATTCTCCTATCGATTTTAACAGTTCTCTCTTTTTTTCCTACTTGATTCTCTTTGGTTTCCAGGTATAGAGTTGACACCAGCCAAAAATAATAACAATTTTTTTCTCATTTATGTTTATGACTTTATTCTCTCATGGCAACATTAAGTTACAGCGGTGAGAGTGGGCATTTTTCTCTTGTTTGCTTGGCTTTTCGGTTTGGTTTCTTTGAGGATTCTGCCTCTTAGATTCCCCTTACGATCCCGGATACTGAACCTGAGTTCTTAGCATCCTGGGCTCTCATTGCTTTGGGAAATGGGAGTCAGGAGTGTTATGGGGTCAGGGGGTCTCTGGGCTTGGAACTCACAAGGCTGATAGTTCACTTAACCTTCTGCACATCAGTAACACGTATCCTGGTCCACATCCCAGCTTCTTCTTGGAACTCCCTCCGCCTTGACTTGTGTTTTCTGGAGCAAGTAATTTCAGGGGAAAGGAATGAAAAAAAGGAATAGTCATAATAAACTAACATTATTTCAATGGATTAATTATGTACTTAGGTAAACATATTATGGATGTATTTCTAAGGATATTTTGCCCATTTTTTCATTTCTTCTTAACCCCTTGAGCACTGTTCAGTTGCCAGTGATGGAAATCAAAATCAAACTAGCTTAAATTATAAAAGAATTTCTTCCTTTTTAAAAAAAAAAAATATTTTTTAGAGAGAGAGGGAGAGAAAGAGCAGGAGAGAGGGGCGGGGGGGCGGGGGCGGGAGGAAGGGAGAGAATCATAAGCAGACTCCCAGCTCAGCACAGAGCCCAACACAGGGTTTGATCCCACTGACCCTGGGATCGTGACCAGAGCCGAAATTACCAGTCCGACACTCAACTCACCGAGCCACCCAGGTACCCCACAAGAGAATTTCTTGATTCCTAGAATCAAACTGCAGGAAGGCTGGGTTGTTCATTCCTGTCTCCAATGAGGGCTGAGTTACACTCAGCAAGTGCCTTGGTGCGGGCCAACTCTGGAGATGTTGTCTTTTTTTTTTTTTTTTTTATTAAAAAATATTTTTTTTAACGTTTATTTATTTTTGAGACAGAGAGAGACAGAGCATGAACAGGGGAGGGTCAGAGAGAGAGGGAGACACAGAATCAGAAGCAGGCTCCAGGCTCTGAGCCGTCAGCCCAGAGCCCCACGGGGGGCTCGAACTCACGGACTGCAAGATCGTGACCTGAGCTGAAGTCGGACGCTTAACCCACTGAGCCACCCAGGCACCCAGAGATGTTGTCTTTAAAGTAGTAACGACCACCTACTGAGCTCTTAGTAAGTGTCAAGCACTACTTTTAAGTGAGAGGCCTACAGTCTCAAGTAACCATCTGCACAACCCTGTGGCATGGGTGTGGTTATCCCCATTTTACAGATGAGCACGTGGAGAACTGGCCCAAGCTCCCAAAGCCAGTAAGAAGGCGAGCCTGGGACGAGGAGTTAGCCTGACCGAAGGGCTTGAACTCTTAAGCCCCGCAGACTCCGCTGCCTCTTTTCCCTGCAGCAGAGAGTAAGCAGCTCCCGGGGGGGGGGGGGGGGGGGGGGGGGGGGGGGGGGGGGGGGGGGGGACTCCAGACAAAACATTCCTGAGGGCGGGCTCTGATTGGCTTGGCGGAGGTCATTTGCATATCCCTGGACCAATCGCTGATGTCAAAGGGCCCTATCACTAGTTTTAGCCCGGCGGAGGTCATCGGCCCATCTCAAGGGCTACAGAGAACCAGATGGGGGAGGAGCTGTTTCCCAAAGAAGGTGGGAGTGCTGTTTGGGGCAGATGAGATGATAAGTGTCCCCTACAACTCCCAAACCCAAACCCTCCACTTCACCTAGGCCAGCTGTCTTAATACCCTGGGAATAAGCATGGTGCATTCCTGCCCCCCCTCCCCCCCCAATGTCTTGCATGCCATTCTCTCTCTGAAATGCCCCTTTTCTCCTACGTTTGGGGTAGTATGCCCCTTCTTTCTATGTGTAGTCTCTTTCTTCAGATAGCATCAAGCTTCCTCCCTTCCTGCTGATTTTGGGCATTGGTTCTACAGATTTCTCCAATCATTTGACTGAGGGTGGTAGAAGGCGGTTCTATTTTCTTGGGGGCGAGGAAAAGCTTCTTCCACTCACTCTTTCAGGATCTGGATCACCCCTTCGAACTTTCCAGCTGATTTAACTTTGCTGGGCAGCAAAGCAGTTCAAGGTGCCTGTGCCAAGATATTAGCATATACTGCCCCAGGCAAAGACACCACTGGAGTGCTCCATCTGCTTTGCCAAGTTCTGTTATGTAAGTGACAGCCGAAGGTATCTTTTAGGAGCCGTAGTGTTTGTGAATGATGTGTCTTAATAGAAGAACAATGAGACACGCCAGCATGCAGAACTGGCTTTGTGGGAGCAGGTTTTTCGCCAGAGGGTGATTTGGAGGTTTAAGGATGTGTAGAAGGAATGGCAATCAAGGTGGGGCGCTGGGTTTACCATGCTGAGAGGATTCTTTTCATTTGTCAAGTGTCAGTGGCAGCTGAACCTCCTCTGGGGGTGCCTGTCTGGGGGCAGGGTGGACTCATTCTTGAAAGACAACCCTAGGGGTTTTGCTGGGGCCACCCACTATCCCCTCGTCTCCCACCCTGATGAGAGACCGCCTCATGTCTGGCCCACTTGTGTCTCTAGATATTATCTGTAAGCTCAAGAGCAGTAATGTTAGCTTGGTCAGTGTGATGGGTGTAAAATGTGACTCCAAAATTCTTTGGTACTCTTTCTGTCAAGGGGTGGGGTCTGTGCCCCTTGCTGTTGATTCCGGGTAGGTTGTGACAGCCTAAGCCGATAGAGTATGGCAGAAGGGCTAGAAAAGGCCCCGTGGCTTCCACTTGGTCCTCTGTCCAATGCTCACCCTCCAGAGACTCCCTCTGGGGAAGCCCCCTTTTGCCATGTTGTGAGAAACTCAAGCCACATGGAGAGGCTGTGTGTAGGTGCCATGCCCTGTCCTTCAGCCATTCTAGCCCAGGTGCCAGGCATGTGTGTGCAGAAGCCAACTTTGAAGCCCCAGACATCATGAAGAAGTTAAGAGCCACCCCCACTGTGCGTGAATTGCTGACCCACAGAATGTGTGAGCAGAAGAAAATGATGCTGGTTTTATGCTGTGGAGTCTTGGGTGTTTATTACAAAATAAAGATAACTGGAACAGAGGCTCTTCATACTACAACCGAGGGCACCAGAACCCTCTTCAGCAACTTGGTGCCAGAGAGTATTTGTATGATGTTCTGTGCAGAGTTCTTTGCAAAAACTTGGATCCCAGGCTGTCTGGCATTATTTTATAAGCCCTCCAGTATGTACCAAAAGGATGCCATCTTGCTCAGGCATATTTTCCCAGCTCGGAGTCTGCTTTGGTTCCCAGGACATTTGGGCACTCTGCCCTACTCTGTCAGCCTTGCTGGAAAATTCCAGTGGACCTTTTGCTCCTACAGTTATATTTTCTAAGTTTCTAAGAATCAAGCTCTAGCACCCCATACCCAGGGTTTGCCAATTATATGGAAGGTTTGATCTCAATATGCTTCTGTCTCCTCTCACATTGTTCATCTCTTGGTCAGTGAATGTGATACTGGGTTTAGACCACTGAAGCTTGAAGGAGTTCTATCAGCCAGTCAATCAACAAACAGTGGTAGACTGACCACTGTTTGTAAGGGCCTGTGGAAAAAATTAAGAACATTATGACTCTCAAGAGCTAGCAGTTTATTTGGGGAAATAAGACACAAATGTGGAAAGTAAAATAGCCCAAAGATTGTAATATTTCCAGCATTTAAATAGCATGTTCACCCATGAGAGTGGGTGGCACGCACTCTTCTCTGTGAGCCTTTGGAGCCCAGGGTCCCCTTTTATAGAACATAGGATTACCAAGGAAACCAAGCACATTGAAATATGGCCATCCGAACACTAAAAGCCAAAACCAATTTGTGAACGGAGTAGCAGCTAATCTTCTATATTCACCCATTAAGTAACAAGGGCTAACATTGGTCTTACAACCACCATAATTTTGAAGAAGTGATGAGTGTAAACTATATCCTTGGACCCAGGAGATACATACAATGACTATATTACGGTATAAAACATCTGTGATTTCTATGGGTGACAAAAATCCCAGGTACTATTAGTGCTTCTGTGGGAGGTGCCTACATTTAGAGTTGAGGGAAATGCTAAATTTTAGTTAGAGGTTATTGCAGACAAAAAGGGTACATGGTCTGTAGCAAATTTAAAAACAATAACAAAATCGAAGTTCGCCTTGCTTTTATTATCGCCATGCACCATTAATTTTAAACAATGTCAGTGATAAAGAACATCCCTCCAGGGGCCAAAGATTCCTATTGCTCCTGCCCTCAACCCCAGGATGCCACCAAATGAAGGTACAGTTTTTTCCCCAGCCAAGTTCATAGACCCCTGAATGCGATCCATGGATCCCTTGGTGGTCTCTGACTCCAGGTTACTCTTGCTGTGTGGTACATCTTGGTTCAGGCTTTGAGTTTTGTCTTTCTTTTTTTTGGTCTTTGTTTTGTTTTGAGAGAGGGAGAGAGAGAGAGGAGGGGCGGGGAGAACCTGCATGTGGGAGAGGGACAGAGAGACTCCTAAGCAGGCTCCACGCCTCCATCCCATGACCCTGGGATCATGACCTGAGCTGAAATCAAGAGTCGGATGCTTAACTGACTGAGCCACCCAGGTGCCCCAGGGGGTATGGGTTTTAGAATCAATGGGTCTCGGCTTGAGTCTACTGGGTTACTGATGGGTTGTATGACCTTGACAGAATTGCTTAGACTCTCTGAAGATCAGTTTCTTTCTCTGGAAAATAGGATATAATAATGGGCACTTTCCTGTCATCATTGGGTGGACTCATGGAGATCAGAAAGTGGGTGAAGTGGTCAATGGTTCGCCTGGCCTGTGGAGCAGGCTCCATCAGTGGTGGTGGAGCTGGTGGTCATTGTGATGGTTGATTTCCCAGTGGCTCTGGGAGAAAGGTACTGTTATCCTGGTTTATCAGGTAAGACTGGGTCTTCTGCTGAGGGGCTTCTGATGGAGCAGGAGATGCCCTCTACCTTGCTATCACCCACCTGGCCAGGACTGTTAGCCTCTTTGATTCGGGGTCCCTCCCCACCATCAGTGCCTTCCTGCCTGTGGTGGGTACTGGGTCACAGAATCTAGGATGAGCTATATCGTCCCTGTTCGGGCTGGAACTGATATGGGATGGGGTGGATCCTCCTGTGCCCACTGGCGCATACGGGGTTCTGCAGCCCGGTGAAGCTTGCTCAGATCCCTCCTCTTGCATGAAGCTGCTTGACCTTGGGCATCACTCCTTGTTAGAGCTTTTGAAGACTTCCTGGTCTGGACCATTCATTCATCTGGCACTGGAGATATATATGTGGCTGTTGTTTCTCTCATGCCAGCTGCTCTCCTCAGTTAGATCGTAAATGATTGAGGGCAGGGAACTGTGAGAGAATTCCTCCGGATGGAAGGAATCTTTTATCTTCCTCCCTCTCCACTTGACAGCCTTGCACGTAATATATACTTATTTATTGAATGTTTACCGAGTGAATAGACTAATCAGTGGATGAAGTGACCAGCCACAGGATCCTGGCTCTTGGCGCACTTCTCAGGGCAGTTAACTTTGGGCCTTGCTGCCCTAAGCCCAGATCTGTCTGTGTTGTCTTTTTTCATAGACACAGGGGCTCCTCTCTTCATGAGGTTGGCAGGTGCGTCGATCACGTCCTAAAATCAATAGCTAGTCAGGTGTTGTGCCAGAATGCGGGACTCTGGAGGTCAGACCACAGAAAGGTTCCTGTTCCACTACATCTGCAGCTGGGAGCTAAAATCCGGGATTTGAGCTGTCTGGCCCCAAACCCAGACATTCAGATCTAATTGATCTGGGCCGGGGTCCCTCAAGTTCCCACTGACCTTGGCTGAGAACCACAGCCCAACACTAACACGGAGGGGGCCCAGGTGGCATGGGGGCTTTTCCTGTGTCTGAGAGCGGGACCCCCCACCTGCCAGCTGTGGGGTCCTGGGTAAGTGACTTAACGTCTTTGAGCCTCCATTTCCTTCTCTGGAAAATGGGGGTAATGATAGTCCCTGCCACTAGGGGGTTCAAGAGGATCGAATGAGACCATGAATGTAATGTTCCTAGCATATCTTAAGCGCTCAATAAATGGTAATTGCCATATTATTATTATTTATGATATTTATTTATTTTAATTTTGGAATTTATTTTTGAGAGAGAGAGTGGGGGAGGGGCAGAGAGAGAGAGGGGAACAGAGGATCCGAAGCGGGCTCCATGCTGACTGCAGAGAGCCCGATGCGGGGCTTGAACCCGTGAACCGTGAGATCATGACCTGAGCTGAAATGGGATGCTTAACCGACTGAGCCACCCAGGCACCCCTGTTATTAATTATTTTAATGACGCGTATGAGTGGAGGTGGAGGAGTGGATTCAGGCCATAAAGGTGTCCCTGTCGTGACTCACTCCTGGGCTGTGTTTCTGTGTAGAACTGGCTCCAATGACCCCCCATGCATGAATACCCTCGTGTTGTGCTGTGCTCAGGGAGAGGCAGCGTGGCCGCCCCAGCCCCTTTGTCGCGGTGGGGCCACAGAAACTGGGAGCTGTACCACGCCATTTATTATCCAGGCAGGAGGAATGGAAAGGAAGAGGCTTCTGGACTTAAAGCACTTTTACTTTATTAAGTGTCTTTCTAATGTAAAAAATGCTCACACAGCCACTTTCCATGGCAGCTGCCTTACCATTATTTTCAACACTCTGAGGACAAAATGAGATTAGGTGTGGGGAAGGGGAGAGGCAGGGGGAGCATTCAAGGGCTAGATTTAAATCCAATTCTGCAGGTTGAGCCCGTGTTAATGCAATATTATAGGATTTGGAGGCGAGGGCCTCTGTGTCTTAATCCAAGGTTTCTTCAACATCTGGGTCATTGGCAATGTCACTGCTGCTTTTATTCTAACTATATCAAGGGGATAGTCAGAGAGAGCACTAATTCTTAATTCCCACAATTGCTTGCCTTTAAGGCACCAAATAGACACTCTTGCCAGGGAACCTTTTTTGATCATAGGAGACCTGAAATAGAAATGATTTAACCCATTCTGATGATTAGACAAGGCACAGGGACAAACCTACCCTGGTATCTTTCCACTTTGAATCTCAAACAGGATTGCTCAGAGATCAAAGAAGGATGCACGTTTAATTACCCCAGGGGAGCCACGCATCTGCTCTGCCTGCCAGGAGGCCCCAAGAGCTAGAGAAGGAGGCTGCACACGCATTCACCGAGCACGTATTTATCAAAGTGTTGTGTGCTGGGACCCATGGATGGTACAGTGACCGAGAACTCAGTCCCTTCCCAGAGGGGATTCAGGGTTTGGCATGTGACAAACTATAATGAAAGATACTACTGTGACTAGGGCCCTGAGATGCAACAGAGCCGATACTCTTCCCAGGCTGACCTAGCAGCCTTATTAACGTTTCTCTCCTTTCCCTCATCTACCCTAGAGACTGGGGGAATTATATTCTCATTTCCTCTCCTCTGTTGCCACCAGAAGGGGTTGGTGATGTAGTCTGGAGGCATGACTGGTCACATAGAAGTCTGCTGGTGGGTTTCAAGAAAGCTTTCATTCTCCTACTAAAAGAGGCAAAATAGCTGGAAAACAAATAATGATTTCCCTGGAAGCAAATATGATGTCTGGATGTTCAGCAGCCATCTTGCAAGCATGAGGCAATGAGTGTAAGACAAAGGCCACTGTAGAGAGGCTATCCCTGATATTGTAAGGCTTTCAGATCTAAGTTAGGAGTTGCCTTTCTTGAGATTCCTTTTTTTTTTTTTTTTAAAGTTTATTTATTTGGAGGGTGGGAAGGGGTAGAGAGAGAGGTAGGGAGAGAATCTCAAGCAGGGTCCCTGCTGTCAGCACGGAGCCTGACATGAGGCTTGATCCCAAGATCCATGGGATCATGACCTGAGCTGAGACCAACAGTTGGTTGCTTAACCGATTGAGCCACCCAGGCGCCCCTTGAGACTCTTAATGTTGGTTTATTTTTGAGAGAGAGAGAGAGAGGGAGAAAGAGAGACAGAGCTTGAGTGGGGGAGGGGCAGAGAGAGGGAGACACAGAATCCGAAGCAGGCTTCAAGCTCTGAGCTGTCAGCACAGAGCCCGACACTGGGCTGGAACTCTCAAGTCGTGAGATCATGAGCCGAAGTTGGATGCTTAACTGACTGAGCCACCCAGGCGTCCCAAGACTCTTAATATGCATATATCAGGCCTTGGCAGGAGCCCTTGCTTGGGCCATTCCTGACTGATCCAGCACAGAAGGAAACCTAAAATGAGGAACCTTTGCACAAGGACTGCCTGAGCAGGGCCCCATCTGTGATGTCCTGCTCTATGTGATAGCCCCAAGTGGGCCATAGGGAATGAGGGGTGAGTTCCCCAAGGAACCAGAAGATGGAGTGTAGACAAAACCCACAGTGACCACAGGCCTTACAAAGCGGTTTGTTTGGGTACGAGTAGATTGGGGAGCAGCCGGGCACAGATCTGCTCTTGAGCGTGTGTCTCAGGGTCACCTGATCTGAGGCCCCTGCCTTCCCCTGCTTGACTGAGATTGTGAAGAATTGCATGAAGGCAGGGCTTGCCACACTGCAGCCAGAAGCACCTCCAGGGGACGCCTCCGAGGCCAGCCCCTGCCAGAACTTCCTCTCACATTTGTCTTTTCTCCTTCCTTCATCTGCCTTCTGGTTGGCTGCATGACCATTTTCCTACTGTTCAAGACACGGCTTTCTCTCTCTCTCTCTCACTCTCTTTGTCTCATTGAAGCAGAAGTAGCAGGACAGCTGGGCAAAGTGGCAAATCCTGGGCTGGTTTCCTTATCTCTGGGCTGAACCAAGTGTGGTTCGGGAAGCATGCTAGCCAGAGGCCCCTGTCATCTCTCATCTTCCTTGGGAGCCCTGGGGGACTCTGCCCTGGGGGCCTGGCCTCTGGAATTGCCTGTAGCCCCTCCCTGGACTAAGGCATCACCAGCAGAACCAAACTCTGTACTCTCTGAGCAGCTGGAGACCTTTCAGGGCAGAGACTTCCTGCCTGAGGTCGTTTGTAGGCAAAGACAGCTTGGTGCAGCTCAGGACAGACACTTGATTTGGATGCTCTAAACTTTTTGTCTTGGGGCGCCTGGGTGGCTCAGTCGGTTAAGTGTCCGGCTTAAGCGGCAGGTCACGATCTCACGGCTTGTGGGTTCGAACCCTGCCTCAGGCTCTGTGCTGACAGCTCAGAGCCTGGAGCCTGCTTCGGATTCTGTGTCTGCCTCCCTCTCTGCCCCTCCCTTGTTCCCACTCTCTCTCTTTCTCTCAAAAATAAATAAACATTAAAAAAAAATTAAAGTTCTGTTCTCTGTTCAGTTTCTGGAACCCCTTACTCCCACAGCAGTCCTTTGCCTTTAAACCAATCAAGAAATCTGTCTTCTTTCTGCACGTGGTGGGACATGGCAGGTGGGGTCCTGCCCAGGCAGAGCTTTTGGAGAAATGGCTCCTTTCATGTTCCCCATCTGTGCTGCATTGATCAGGAATGACCCAGGCAAGGCCCATGGTGCTTTCCCTGAGGTCTGATATATGCGTGGTAAGAGTCCAAACCTCCCTTTCTGCGGAGGTTTCTAAGCTGGGAGAAGGGGAGTCTGACCCTGCTGCCTGGTCACCTTGTCTGCTACTCAGGGAGAGCTCCCCAAGAACAAAGCCAGAGAGGAAAGGAGTTAAAAGGACAAGAGACACATGCCTGATGGTGTAATAATTTCTGTTCCTGGATCCAGACAGACCCGGAGGGAGTCAGATCTTGGGCTTCCCAATCACAGAAGCAAAACGTCGTCCTCTGTTGTTCAGTTGGGTTTGGGTTTGGCTTCTGAACTTGCAGAAACAGCATACTCTTCCCCACCATTTCCTGCTGCCGCTTCTGCCTCTGCTCCCACTGCAGCCTTCCCCACCCATCTCTCCCTATTGAACCTGAAAGGCTTTTAGGTCCCAACTCAAAGGCCACCACCTCCTACGTGAAGCCTTTCCTGACCCCCTCCTGTGCCAACGCATCCCTCCCACCTTGACAGGCTCTGATATGTCATCTGTGTTTTTCTGTGTCCATTAGGATGACATTCAGCTACAGGGAATAGAAAAGCGGACTTACAGCAGCTTAGGTAAACAGGGAGCTCTTTTTTCTTGCATAACAAATGCATTCATTCCACTACCATTTCCTGAGTCCTCGCTTGGTTCCAGGCATTTTTCTTGGTTCCGTTACTTGGCCAAGCAAAGACTCCCCCGGAACTTTTGGCCAGCAAGTGTGATAGGCATCCCGTATCCCTGCTTTGGAGGGACACTTTTGAGTTTGGTGCTCATCTTCTCCCTTCCTCCTGCCTTCTGACTCCAATCTTTCCTTTCCCTCCTTATTCCTGCTCTTTTCCTTTCCAGGACATCTGGCTCCCCATCAGCCTTTGGGAAAAATGCCCATTGCTTATGTTTGTTTCTTCTTCTCCTCAATACACACACAGCTCTTACTCTCAGTGTAGCTTGCCTTCTTCTTTTTTTAAAAGTTTATTTTATTTATTTTGAGAGACACAGAGAGAGCTTGAGCAGGGGAGCGGCAGAGAGAGAATCCCACGCAGGTTCTGTGCTGTCAGCATTTGCCCCATGTGGAGCTCGATCTCACAAACCGTGAGATCATGACCTGAGCCAAAATCAAGAGTCAGATGCTTAACCGACTGAGCCACCCAGGCACCCCATAGCTTGACTTCTTATTCACCTCTTGGCTCTTGGAGAAATACTTGTCTTTGGTGGCAGCAAATGTACCAGAACGAACAGGCAATTCTGGAGTGAGAAGAGTTTCATGTTCAAGTCCTGGTGCCAGTACTGACTATCATGACCTTAGGCACGTTACTTAAGCTCTCTGAGCCTGTTTCTTTATTGGTACAATGGGTATGACATAAACACCTCTCCATAAGTCTTTTACGGGGATTAAATGAAATGACTTAAAAAAGCACGATGTGGACGTTTCTTGTTCATCAACTGTGCAGAAGGTCACCTTAGTGCTGATGGCAGCAAAGGGATGTTCATAAGCACATGGGGATCTGTCCTTCAAGCCCAGATCTCAAGATCTGGGAAGGCTCCTCATTTCCAGTGCTTCCTGCTCTCACCCCAGAGGCAGATGTTAGAAGCTGGGAGGTTTTCTGGCTTCATTCCCCCAAACATTCAGGGTTTTATGTTGCAGAGCATCTGAACAGGCTGGAACTTCAAACTCTCTCCTGCCACTCCCAGTCTTATTTTGGAAATGAATTTAAAGTCACATTTGGAGCTATTTGGAGGTTCCATTTGTTGCTGTTTATGACCCTGGGCTCTTGACCTGATTTTGCCATAGCTTGGAACTCACCGGAAGACCCCCGGGCTCTCCTTTCATGTCGTCTGGGTTCTCTGGCCTCTGGTTTCATGTGTCATGGTTTCTTGGTTTCTGATTTGGATTTGGTATCTCCCAGATTCGGTGGCTACCGACCCTGTACATCCTGTCCTATTTGTCCTCCCACCAGCCTGTCAGTGGCCACTTTGCCTTTTCGATGGTCCAAGCCCTTTCTGGAACTTTCTGGTGGGAAGGCTCTCATCTAGCTATTCTTCCCTTAACATTAAGCAGGACTGCTCTCCTTTTTAAAAAAAAATTTTTTTTTAATGTTTATTTATTTTTGAGATGGAGACAGAGCATGAGTGGGGGAGGGGTAGACACACACACACACACACACAGAATCCGAATGAGTCTCCAGGCTCTGAGCTGTCAGCACAGAGCCTGCTGAGGGGCTTGAACTCACAGACCGTGAGATCATGACCTGAGCTGAAGTTGGACGCTTAACCGACTGAGCCACCCGGGTGCCCCAGGACTGCTCTCCTTCTTTTAATTTAAACCTATGATTTCCAACCAAATTCTCCGTGCTCCAGTGAGACTTCTTTGGCTGCACATAGGATACGTTCTTCACTTTCTTCCAAAGTGCAATATTATCTATGCAATATATCACCTGATTATATTTTACGTAATGTATAGTGTTATACAATATATTATATATAATATGTACAATATATAATATTATATGTACAAGCTTTCCTGAGAATCTGACACATTGGTTTTACGGCTACTTGGAAAGCTGGAAAAAAAAAAAAAAAAAAAAAAGAGGTAAAATAGTGGGTCATGCTACCCCCTAGTGGCAGAGCATGGCAACACACATCTGAGCACAGGTGAAAGTTTTATACTCTCCTACCAAAACCGAAAAACCAGAGAATTTGGGTTATTTCCCTTATGTTATGGATTTACGTGTATTTTCACTGCAACTTGTATTCACAGATAACAAGATATTTCTTTTGAGCTCTGTGATTTTAGTCTTATTTTTAGGGATAATAGACTATCGCTGCATATCAAAAAATGTATTCTTTTTTATGGAGTCACAATACTGAATGCTATATTCACCTGAATAAAATATTTTTCCCCTACAACATTTGTATTCTTTCCAAACAACTTTCTGTAAGATTGAGATGTGTCTCACACCCTGGGGCATTTCACATTAAAAAAAAAAAAATTATTTATTTATTTTGAGAGAGAGAGAGAGAGACAGAGGGAGAGAGAGAGAGAGAGAGAGAGAGAGAGAGAGAGAGAGAGACTACCAAGCAGGCTCCACACTGGCAGCACAGAGCCCGATGCAGGGGCTTGAACCCATGAACCTTGAGATCATGACCTGAACAGAAACCAAGAGTTGGAAGGTTAACCGGCTGAGCCACCCAGGCGCCCCTCACATGCTGACAAATAAGGTCTTCCACTGGAAGCGGTGCACAAACAGCTTTGCATGCTCACCAAATGCTGCTGTAAGGTCAAGGATTCTGAGCATCCGGTTCCAGCTTGTTGGGGGACTGCTATGGGAGTCCGGCAGGTGGTTGGGCAGCCCCAGTTGGGGTCTGCTGTGCTGTGTGGTCCTCTTTGCTGCTGCCTGAACTTCGCCCTTCATTCCTTTAAGAATCTCCACCTAATACTCCGCCCTGCCCCCAACCCCCCAACCACGGCGTGGGGGGGGTGGGGGGTGGGGGTGGGAAGTGGTCCGTGCCCGTGACTCTGGCAATAGACATAATTGCCCTCCAGCTGCAGACCAGACGTTGCAGCACCTGACGGCCATCCAGAGCCTTAGCCACACTGGAAATATAGAACACAACACACTGTGTAGAGCAGGGTGGCAGATTTTTTCTGAAAAGGGCCAGAAAGCGAATATTTTAGATCTGTGGGCCAGATGGTCTCTGTCATGACCCCTCACTTCTGCCGTTATCATGCCAAAGCAGCCACAGGCGATACAGAAATGAGTGGGCGTGGTTGTGCGCCAATTAAACTTCCGGCACACAAAAAAATCGAATTTCATATAATTTCCACGTGTCATGAAATTAAAAAAATTTTTCCCAACCATTTTAAAATGTGAAAATCCTTCTAAGTCCAGGGTATGAAAACCGGAAGCAGGCTGGAACTGGCCTGTGGGCCATGGTTTGCTGACCCTTGCATTAGAGTGAGTAATCCTTCACCCCTTTCTAGCTGATGACAATTTTTCTGACAACCATAAACGACTGGATTCAGGACTCTATTCTATCCAGTTGTCTGGATAAAACTCAATTCATCAATGGTTAAAATTTTTTGTCAATTCCTAACAGGCACATATTTATGTAGGTGTTTTGAGCTGCTTGACCGCGTCGGCCTGTAATTTCCTCCAAAGAATTGGTTGATCCACTGAAAATTCTCTTTGAAAAGCAACCTCATGGATGTTTTCCAAAAGTCTAATTTAAAACCTTTGGGGGCCTCACGCCCTCACCTCCGGATCCTTTTCTCTTTCTATGTCTGCACTTCCGTTCCTCTCCTCCTTTCTTCTTCCTAATTAGCTGACTACATAATTAAATGTTTCCTCATTTAGAGGTTGGGAGCCCTCGCTGCTGTCTAATCATCCCGTGGCCCTCCTGTGTGCCTCTTCTATTTCCTTTTGAGATGAAGTGCCCAGAACTGAATGGCAGTCAAGGTCAAGCTGCCCGCATTTGTATTACATACTAGCACACCATTACCATGGTGTTCGCTCCTCCTTAATACAGACTAATAGCTCATTCTCCTTGGTGACCTCTAGTGAGCACCGAGCAGCCCTCTTCAGGACTCTCTTTGTGATAATTTCAAGATCTTTTCCTTAGGAAGTTATAACTAATTCAGGGCCCATCAGCGATCATAAATAGCTTAAATTGCTCTTTCGAGTGTGAACTGCCTCCCATGGGCCATTTAATTTACCAGGTGTCCCCTGGCTGTGCTTGTCCCATGACCAGCCGCTGTCCCTGCCCTTTTACACTCAGTTTCCATGTCTTACTTTGGTCCAGTCAGGAGAGGCAGAACTTGCATTTGGGAATGAGCTGGAGCTCTGCTACCGACCTGCCTAGCAATGCGTTAATGATGGTCTTGATAGGATTTAAAGTGTTTCAAGCCCGAGAGGCTGTCTCTGGAGGATTTTCTGAGAGGCCAAACTGATCCCGGAATTGTGCTAACCGTCGTTTTCCTTCTGTTCGGAGAAAACTTAGGGATTTTACTTTACCTAAGACTTCCCCAGTTTTGGGGTCTTATTGGGCTTTCATAATGTGCTACTCTGGAGAACTGCCGAGACTTCTGCCTAGTTGACTAGACTTAAGTTTTTAGCTGCCCTCGTTTGCTAGTTGTTTAGGATGCTTAAATACACAAATCCAATTGGTGAGGTTTGAATATGGATTAATTAGATAATATGGTGATTAGCTAATAATATTGTATTAATGATACATTTCCTGAATTTGATAATTGCCACTGTGATTATGGAAGAGAATGTAGTTGGGAGTTGCATGCTGGGGGATATAGGGGTGGAGGGTCATGATGCTGGCACCTTTTTTCAAAGGGTTCAGAAAATATTTATATATATATTTACATTTGGGAATGTATATATATATAATATACAATATATATTATGTCTATATTATAATTTACAATGTATATTATGTATATATATAATGTACATAATAGTGCATACATAAGCACACACATATATGTAAAAAAATGAAGAAATGGCAGAATGGTAATGATGAATCAGGTGAATGGAAAATGACAAAGGACAGAGCTAGGGTGAAGAACATATGGGGGTTCGTGTGTAACATTTTTGCAACTTCTATGTTGGTCTGACATTCTTTGTGAATGGTTTCATTAATTGAGATGGTGGATCAGTGGTAATAATGGCACCTGAGACCTTGATAGATGGCTGGCCTGGCCCCGCCTTCCCTCCAGTTCTCCTTGGTGCACTGTTCCTGCCCCTGCTCCTGCTCTTTCACTCACCGTCCCCACTGGTCTGCCCCATGTCAACTAAGAATCATCAAACGTGGGCTGAGCAACAGTACATGCCAGGTGCTGGCAGGGACGGGAGAATGGAGAGTAAGCAGACGTGTCCCCATCCTCAAAGAGCTCCAGTCTAGCAGGGAAGACAGAACCTAAACAGAGTCACAAAGGACGGTAGAGGGGATGTGCAGGTTGCTGAAGGAAACGTGTCAGAGGGTCGGGTCTAATCCATCTGGGGGCTCAGGGAAGCCCTCCTGGGGAAGTGGTATTTGAGCCCAGAACTATAGGAGGGTGGGGATTAGCTTGGCAAAGAGAGGGTGACAGAGCGACGAGTGCGTGTCAGGGGACTGGATGGGTGTGTTGCAGATGTTAAGAGAAGCCCAGCCTGGCTGGAAGAGAGAGCCGGGGCAGGGGCAGAGGAGGTGGGAGAGGCAGGCAGGGGCTGGTAGGCCACTTTGAGAACTTATTTTTCTTTATTCTGAGAGCCGCGAGAAGGGAGTAGGCAGTAATGTCATGATTAGCTTTGGATTTAAAAACACAAACAAACAAACAAACAAAATCCCTCTAGCTGCAGTGTAAAAGTGAGTTGGAAAAAAGTGAAGTAATTGTGGGGTGGGAAGCCAGGAGGCTGTTGTAGTAGTCTGGTAAGCAGGGATATCTTCCTGGACCAAACAGAGAGAGCTGCGTGGATATTGGATATACGTGGAAGGTGAACTTGGCGGGACTTGATGATCTATTGGACTGTCCCATTTGGATATCCCTTATTGACAACTTTCTGTTTTTCCTTTTGGTTTATAGATCTGGTTGGGAAGTGCTATGTTTTTTGTTTTTGTTTTTCTCTTCCGAAAGCATTTGCAAATATTCCCCCTTACATGGCATTGACTAATTGCCTTGCTTGTGTATGCCTGCCATGAATATTCCTTGCACAAAGACGAAGGTTTATCTCATTCATTAAGATCTTGCTAATTAGGAATTGGGATCTACCCCTCTCACACATTCTGGAAACTTAAGATGTAAGAGATAGAAATTAATGTAATTTAAAAATAATCTACCTCTCTCACACATTCTGGAAACTTAAGATGTAGGAGATAGAAATTAATGTAATTTAAAAATAATCTATTGCACTTAAGAAATTGCACACTAGACAATCGAGTTTATATCGGAAGATATGGATTTTGACCAGGAAGAGGCCCTCTGCATGATGTAATCACAATTCTGACAAATAAATGCCATTGTACTTTTCCATGCCAAGAGTGATTTACAATTATAGAAATACACGGTTCTCTTTGATTTATGGCATTGTGTTAACCACAGAATTACTTAGCGAAATCAGCTTGGCTTGATGTAAGATATTTTCCTTGCCTAGGAAAAATTTTGGCCTGAAGAAAAGATGACATTAATTTAGGAATAGTGGAGTTATCATTGAGTTATCAAAATAAATCTGAGGACATAAATCAATTCTACTGCATGGAGAATGCTAAATCGATAAGTCCAGAAAGACTTTATTGATTCCATGGCCATCACTCAGGCCTTCTTCATTAGATTCCTCAGCCATATGTTTAATTGAAATGATAATGCAGATAGCTTTAGGTAAATCCACGAATCCTGACTTTGATATGGGGTTGTTCAAGGTAATGAAAACAGTTTGGCGAGGCTGGCTTTCTCCTTTAGATTCAGGGGATACACGTGGGAAGACTTAACATCTTCCTGTTTCCTGGAAGATGTCTGGGCAGATGATGGCTCAGCAACTTTAAGTCGCTCCTTTTAAATTTAGTTTAAAAATTGTAATAGCAAACTGATCATAATATAAGAGGATATTTAAAAAAAATTACTCATGGGGCACCTGGGTGGCTCAGTCACCTAAGTGTCTGACTTTGGCTCAGGTCATGATCTCAAGGTTCATGGGATCAAGCACCACCTGGGGTTCTGAGCTGACAGCTCAGAGTCTGCTTGGGAAACTCTCTCTCCCTTTCTCTGCCCCTCCCCAGTGCACATGCTCTCTTTCTCTTTTTCTCAAAATAAATAAATAAACTTAAAAAATTACTCATGGTTAGTGCCACCCTAACATATCTACAATTATTATATTGCACTATAATATCTTTTTCTGTGACTTGTCTCTCTCAGTTAAAAAATGATGAGCCACTGGGGGCAAGAGTCTTTTTATCTTGTATCCCTACATCTGGTTTAAATGCGTGAATGCTTTTACATAGCTGTAATTAGAGCTTTATCAGTCAGCTTTTGTTGTATAACAAATAACCCCGGAATTTTGTCGATTGAAAAACCGAACATTTTATCCGCTCATGATGCTGTGGGTCAGACAGGTGGTTCTGTTTCTAGCGGGGACTGGATAGTCTAGGATGGCTTCATTCATGTCTCTGGCAGTTGCTATGACGGTGGGATGATGCTCTCCTGTCTCTTATGATCCAGTAGGCGGTTCACATGATGGCGGAAGAATTCCCATCAGCAGGAGGGGGAGTAATTCTCAAGAACTTGTGCAAGTACTTATTAAGGCTTTGCTTCTGTCACATTTGCTAATGGCGCCTTGACCAAAGCCAGTTCCTTGCCGAGTCTGTATTGAGAGGTGAAGAAATGGTCTCTGTCTTGATGAGAGGACCTACAAAATATTGTGACCATTTTTTCCAATATAGTGCAGAAATATAAGTAAAATTATATTTTATGCATTTTCCCCTTAACTGTAGATGCTTCTTACATTTTTAAAAAAGCTAATATATTGGATACTTAACTCTGTGCTAGTTACTTTAGATGAAAACATTTAATCTTCAGATAACCCTAATCGGTGGGTAAAATTGTTATTCCCGTGTTGCTAATGAGGAAATGGAGGCTCAGAGATATCAAGCAACTCACCCAAGGTCACACAGCTACTAAGTGGGAGAGCAGAGATTTTAACCTTGATCTCTCTGGCTCTAGGGCCTGAGCCTTAGCATGCTGTTCATGATAGGTACCACCTGCCTTGTGTTTAGACACTGATACTTTTCTGGAATGGTAGGACACATCCTCAGGAGGATTTTCTAAACTGTATGTGAGACTGGACCTCTTTACCTAAGGGTGACTTGGGCCTTATGAAAGAATCATACCATGTTCCAGGCCCACCAATAAGACCTCTTCGAACTTACAGTAGCTTTGATATTCACGTTTCTCGTAAACCATGGAAACGAGGCGGTGGTAGCCAGATTCTGTCAAACCCTAAATTAAGGGCCTGGGCACTATTCTGTGACCATAGGTTGATTATAGATACAAGAATTTGGCAAAAATCTATAACACATTGTGTGAGTCCATTGGCTATATGGAATTTATAATAAAGAATACCGTATAATTTCTATTGTTGATAATTGAGTGCTATACATCCTTTGTATCAGTAGAACATGTATTAACCTTATAAATGTGGGCTAGCCATATAGGCACACACTTTTTCCCCACAGAGAAGTAAATACTTACCAGCACACCACTGGCATATTCCTACCACTCTCTTATCTGTCACATGTAAGAAGTTGGGAGATTTTCCTCTTCAGTTTACATGCTTGAGAATACCTTTCCTCTTTTTAAAAAATGTTTTGAAAGGGGGGGGGCAGAAGGAGAGAGAGGGGGAGAGAGGCACAGGGAGAGAGAGAGAGAATCCCAAGCAGGCTGCATGCTCAGTGTGGAGTCCGACACGGGGCTCGATTCCACGACCCTGGGGTCATGACCTGAGCAGAAATCAAGAGTCAGACGCTCAACCGAATGAGCCACCCAGGCGTTCCTGCCACCATTTCTTTTATCCTTGGCTTGCTCACTCACAGGAAGCCCTGGAAATCATCAAATTCAGCCAGCCGAGGAAGTCCAAAAGGCAAAAAACGCCGACTTTCCTACAATCTGAGGCCTTTCCTAGGAAGAACTCTAACAGCTGGAGGACAGAGTTAGCAGGTCTCCGGTCTCCTGCAAGTGGAGTGTCTTGTCCGTCACATCCGAGCATTTTAGAATTTTTGCATTTACGTTTATCAGATAACAGTAACAACAAGCATTTATATGCTTTATCATTTACAAAGCATGTCTACATTTATTAGCTTCTTCCGTACTTCTAACCTTTTCTCTGTTTCCAACCACTCACGTGCAGCTGGAGAGGGGGAATATTTATGACAGCTGTAGACACTAGCTAGCTCGTTTCTCTCCAGGAGAGACTCAGGCCTCTCGGACATGGTATTAAAGGTGTTTCCTTGCTATTTCCTACACTCTTTATTATACCCAATCTGCAGTGAATTCAGGGCAGGAAACAAAACCCCTTAAGGGATTATTAACGGTTCGAGTGGAGAGAGTAATCCCACTTGCCAAAGTAAGTATGATGTGGTTGTCTTTGAATCCGGTTCGCTCCCTGGGGTAGAGGGCACAGAAGGGTACCGGGAATGTGAAGGGAGCACGAGGGAAAACGTAGTTGTTTCAAGGATTATGGAGAGAGTTCCTGACCATTTTCTAAACACTGTACCCGTTTTAGCTTTCATTACGATAGAGGAAAACACCATCTGACCCAATTATTTTCTTTTGTTGTTGCAATCAACACCACAGTTTGTAAAGCTTGTTCTGGAAAATTCTGCATAGAGTGAGGTATGAATTAATCCAAAAGCACATGGCCGCTCGTTTGTAACAGTTCATGCCTGTTAACAACAATTAGACGAGGTCTCTGGACCACACAGGACATGGGGAGTGTGGCTATTATCCTCTTAACATGATTGATTTTCAGAGCTACATGGGATCTCTCAGACCTGAAAATGGGCATTTGGGACTAAAAGAACTGCTGTGGTCCTCTCTGATGATCGAAGCAAGTCAGGTTGTTATCAAATCTTAACTCTGCTTTATGTTGTGCGAGCTTTGTTTGTCTACAGTAGCGTCCTTGGCACGCTTGGGAATGAAGAAATTCAATTTCAAAAGTAAACACAGTTAGAGAACAAAAATAGTTCAGAGGACAGCTTATCCATAGAGCAAAGCCCAACTAATTAGGGTGAACAAATCCAACGGCAGTTTGCAGAACCGAAGCGCTATCTAATATAGCCAAAGATCGCCAAATATATTTCTTCACCAAGATTTGCTTTTTTCTCTTTAGCTATTGATTACCTTTGTGAAGGAGAGAATATTGACATGTGCAGAAAACCGTAACAAGTTGAAATAGTTTTAGATAGAGTATCTTTGGCAGGTCTTCGTGTTCTGATTTAAGTGGGAACCACTGTGGGTTCTGAAATAGCTTCTATAACCAGTTTCATCACAGACCTAATCATCCCAAACATCATTCCCTGTAATTTGACTGAAAAGCAGTGAGACAGCAGAAGCTCCAAGTCTTGAAAAGGACTTGGCAGCCAGCCAGCTTATGCTTATTAGAGATTCTCTTACACCACCCCCTCTCGCCTCTCTCTCCTCTGGCGACCACTAAATAAATCCAGAGGTTTCCATCAAGTATGGAGGTGAGAGGGGCAAGGCAGATGACCAGAACCGACTCCTGCAGGGAGACTGTTTGGTTAAAAAAATATTAAACAAGGCTTTACTGTCCTACAGAACTTAGGTCAAAATATTGAAAACTTGAAAAGTGAGTCTTTTTTTTTTTTTTTTTTTTTTTCCAGAGGACAAGGAAGGACACACAGTCAGGCCAGATTATAGTGGAAAGAATCCAGTGCTTGATGGGTGGACACCTGACTCCTAGAACCTCTTCTCCACTGTGTGACCTTTGACAGGACTCAACGTCTCTGAGCCTTGGTCCCTTCGTTGAGGCTGTGTTTGCTTTCAGTTCTTTCTACCATTTCCCACCCTCCCATCCCCAAAGTAAAGCTTTCCACTTTTAAGATTAAGGCCCTTTGAAAACTTTGCTCCAACATCAGGCTGTCTGAATTTTATGTTTTGGATTTTTAGCAAACATTATGGAATTTAGATGTTGGGGATATCTGGGAAGGCCAGATGTTTTTGGAATGTATAAACCAAAATGTGAGAAAAGTACCATCCTTTGGGTAACCAGCCCTCTTTTCAATTACATGCACTATAGCATTAAATTAAAAAAAAATCCAGATAGAAAATTAAGTGCATACATGTCACCCAAGTGCCTGCCTTCTCCTCCTGCATGAATTAGAAGTATATTAGATATGTGATAGAGGTTGCCTTCCTCAACACCTCCTTTTGTCTTCCCTGTTCTCTCTTCACCTTCATGCTATCTCCTGGGACTGCCTTCACCTCTCACTTTCTAGCTGAACCCTCTGCTGGAAACCACCCTTCATCCTTCATTCCTTTATGGATCAGTGGCAAAGGCGGGTGTAGAACATCTTCACTAAGTATCTGCAGGTATCAGGGGTGATTACGGTGAAGGGCAGGGGACAAGTTCAGTTCAGACATCACTGTTCTTAGAAATTTGTCACTCGTAAATTTACCCACTGTGGTGGGTAAGTGGTAATGGGGAGGAGGATGACTAAATAGAACATTTAACAGTAACCCTTTCTTCTCCTCCCCCTTGTCAGGCCTTGGAGTGTTAGAACAGAGATGGAGAAGGGGCATTTCAGGATATGAAAAGGGGAAGGAAGGCACTGCAGAGAGCGGGCTGCCTTATTTGCCTGGAGTTGTCTCTGTTAGCAATAACCCCCCAACTAGAAGAAGACCTTCAAAAATTCCTTTGGCTTCTAACATCTGGTTAAGTCAACTGCACAGCAGGACGAAATCTGCTTGATGAGGTTGGCCCGAGCCCTGCATTTTTCCCTGTTAGTTCTCCTCCTGGTCTGTCCGCGTGAAAGCTTTTTGGGGTGTTTAACCACCTGGTGACAGATGTGGAGATTTAACAACTTTCAGCCCCTGGATTTTCTTTAAAAATTTTTTTGTTTTTCAACGTTTATTTATTTTTGAGAGACAGAGCATAAGTGGGGGAGGGGGAGAGAGAGAGAGAGAGAGAGAGGGAGAGAGAGACACATACAGAATCCAAGGCAGGCTCCAGGTTCTAAGCTGTCAGCACAGAGCCTGATGCAGAACCCATGCTCAAACTCAGGAACTGTGAGATCGTGATCTGAGCCTATGCTTAACTGACTGGGCCACCCAGGCGCCCCTTAGGCCCCCTGATTTTCTTGATGACATAAAGAGACTCTTCTGGTGTCACTCATCTGATCCAGCTTGTCTTAAGATCATATAGAAATTCCTTTCTGTCACACTCCCCACTCCCCCCCCCCCCCCGCCACCCCGATCGTAATGCTGTGGTTGATTAGCCTTATTATCAAGGCCCATCAACTCCATGCTCTTAGTTAAGTGATACCCACCATGAACCCCAAAGCAGAGCTTTGCAGGGTTAGTTGAGTGTGTTATTACAATGATTTCATTTAATAAACCTCCGTCAGCATCTTAATCCTTAGTCAAGAATAAGCATGAGAATCCTTGTTAGCCATGATTAGGTGACATCGATGGTTAACAACATTTTCTCATTCCACAGGATTCATTTTCATTAAAAGTCTAAATTGATTTGAAGAAAAAAAAATCCAACAAAAGCACCTGATTGATGGTGACTTTATGAGCTTTCATGATGAAGGCCTGTTGTAAGGAAACTGTTTCAGTGGCTCTGATGATTTTACATTTGGGTTTATGCTGGGATCTCTTTCCTGTATGGTTTCCAATCCTTCAGCCTCCTCTTCTGCCTTACCTGTGCTTGGGTCCTGTCCATAAAACTTAGCTAGGTGTTCTCTGCATGTGTGCCCTCTCCTAATGGTGCAGAATATTCCCCAGAAGGCGTGATATCAGGAATGGTTTTCTGTCTTCCCTCTTGGTAGGCTCTGAGGTAGAGCCGTGTTGGGTTCTTGGCAGTGGCCAAGGTTCTGGTCAGACTGGTGGATTCAGATCTGATTTTGAGTGCCTTTCACCCACCTGCCCCCTGCTGGGAGCTCTGCCATTGTGTCCCCAACCCCAGACAGTGCCAGGTACAGAGTAAGCCCTCCATGGACATCTGAGGAATGAAAGAATGAGGGACTGAGGGTCCCAGTTTCCAAATACACCACTGTTGTCTCTTCTTTCTTGAGAGTTGTGCTCATCTGGGTCCTGGGAGAAGCAGGAGCTGAGAAAGGATTAAACATGTGAGGATTTCATTAAGGAAAATGTCTACATGTGGAGAAATGGGGAGAGAGTTGGACAGTCTGGGAAGGCTGTCAGCGAAGCAAGGATCTCCTGAGTGAAGGAGTGGGAGAGAGAAAGGTGGGTGGTTACATCCTAGACTGTTGAGCAAGCAAAAAAAGTTTTAGCAAGGATGCTAGGGAGTCTTAGAGCCAAGCTGGCTGCCACCCTAGGAAGGACCTGCCTTGGCATCCTGGCTACTCTCAGTCATTGGCAGGGAGCAGCCTGTGGGAAGTGTGGCCTTGGTGCAAAGGTGGCACTATATTTCTGAGCACAACAGCTGGGGCCCTTGGCAAATTCTACAACTTGGATTGGACGTCGTGAGGGTCCCTCCCATGGTTGCCCAGAGCCAATGGGCAGAGCTAAGCCAAATGCCACTGACCAGTACCTGCCTCTGGGTCTGCCTTCTGTTTGGCTGTGGATGCTTCCTGTCTCGGTGATACTCATCTGTAGGCATCTGCGGTTCACTGCTAGGCCTTGTTGCCCATGAGGCCACTCGTACCGGACCTACTGCTGCTGTTGCCCCGGATCCTCCACACCTTCTTGTTGTTGAAGGTGTCGTGTTAATTCTCTGTGGGAGACATGAGTCATTCTGCCAGTGAGATCCAGGGGCAGGGAGAGGGCTGTGATGTTGGAGCAGGATTGCAGAGGGCCTTGGGTGCTGTGCTGAGGAGGTCAGATGTCCTATGAAGGTAGTGGGAAGCCACTGAAGAGTTTTTAGCATGGAGAACACTGTGGTCAGATTTATGAATAAGAAAAACAACTCTAGCAGCCAGGATGAATTGCTTGGGGAGGGAAGTTGCAGGGAGGAGAAGGAATCAGAGTTGGGAAGATACTGCAATCATTTGGTTAAGCTGATGGGTGAAAAGGAACACCTGTATCACCTCCTCTATCTGTAACTTCCTGCTACCCCACTGGGGCCTCATCCTTTTCCTCTCTGCCTAGGACACCACACCCAGGAGAGCCTTTCTGGATTGCCCCACCTAGGACTGGTCAGGACCCTGATAACTACTTTCTCTCTTTTCTTTCCCTGGCACCAGCTAAACTAGTTGGTATAATAGTTTTGTTCAAAATCAATTCTGTTCATCTGTGGTTATTTATACCCCCACTGTTGGGGGGAGAAAATTACCCCTGTAGCTCATGCTGTGGGAGGCAGACTCAGTCAACATATGTGCACATTCATGGCTCCTCACTGGTGGGGAGTTAGTGCTTCATGCCTTGCTTTGATCTTTATTTTCACTGTAGTTGTATTCCATTTGCTCTATTAACTCTTCCTTAATCTTTCTGCTTTCTTTCTTTCTGGAATTTCTTTGTGGAAGGTGAGATCTCACTTATTCTCAGTGGTTGTAGATGATCTCTTCTTGAGGAGGGAGTGTTTCACATGGCCACACAACCATTCTATTTCAAGAACCTAACCCCTGCTGTTCTTCCCCCCCAACCCCCCCAGCTTTCCCCCTTTGTCTTTTAATACATTCACACCCAAGTTTATCAGAAGAGGGCACTCTCTATGGAAAGAGGAACTCCTGGACTTTCCAGTTCCAACTCTTGTCTCTGGAGGTTTGTCTTCTTGGGAGGCTGTTACTGCAGCATCTCTCATGAGCCCCTGAGTTCTCTTCCCTGATTACCAAGAGAAGACACAGCTCTTTCCCTAAAGCACAACTGAGACCAGACTGGTATGTGATTTAGACATTATCACTCATTTGTTGGGTTATACACAGAGCTACCTATTGTGGGTGACCAGCTGTGGCTGGGGCTGGATCAACTCTATCTCTAGTACCCATCTTTGTAGTCCCCAGCTGGTAACCCTATTTCCCCATCTCATATCCAGGAGCCCTGGAATCTCTACATTACTTAGAATCTAGCCTAAGAGAGCTACATAGGAAGGAAGCCCCTGCCTCTAATTTCAAACATGTCTACCGAATTTTAAGGTCCTGTCCTAGGACCTGTGGCTTTATGAAGGGTCCGTCCTTTTTTTTTTTTTTTTTTTTTTTTTTTTTTTTTTATTTTTGGGACAGAGAGAGACAGAGCATGAACGGGGGAGGGGCAGAGAGAGAGGGAGACACAGAATCGGAAACAGGCTCCAGGCTCCGAGCCATCAGCCCAGAGCCTGACGCGGGGCTCGAACTCACGGACCGCGAGATCGTGACCTGGCTGAAGTCGGACGCTTAACCGACTGCGCCACCCAGGCGCCCCGGGTCCGTCCTTTTTATGCATGTATGTATGTATGTATGTATGTATGTATTTTTGAGAGAGAGAGAGAGAGACAGAGACAGAGACAAGGAGACAGAGACAGAGAGACAAAGACAGAGAGACAGAGAGACAGAGGGCACGAGTGGGGGTGGGGCAGAGAGAGAGGGAGACACAGAATCAGAAGCAGGCTCCAGGCTCTGAGCTGTCAGCACAGAGCCTGATTCAGGGCTGGAACCCACAAACCATGAGATCATGACCTGAGCTGAAGTCGGATCCTTAACCAACTGAGCCACCCAGATGCCCCGTGAAGGGACTGTCCTTTAAAGACCCCACACTGCCACTCACAGCACTACGGTCTCACACCGTGGTCAGACAAGGGAATCTAAGCAGAACATGGTCACCCAACGACCTTCTGCAGAGACACTTGCTGGAGGCTGTTTAACCACAGCATCATGATCTCCTGTCCTGTACCTCATGGTGCTCACACTTCAGCCTGAGCCATTTGTTAAATGTGGATTTCTGGGTTTTGGCTCCAGAAATTCTGATTCAGTAGGTCTGAGATGTTCTAGTGATGAGCCTAATGCAGCTTAAGCTCACAATTTGGTTTCTCTAAGCTTGTGTGTCTGGCTCTGTGCTCGTATTTAGCAGGAATGGCTCAACTGTGCACTGGATTTAGCTTCCAAAGAGAAATTTAGAGGCCAAGGTCAGGGGTGAGGAACAATCGAAAATTGGAAAATAAGAGTGTGGTGTTTGCATCTAAATCCAGGGAACTATGGGAAGATCTTGTGTTTACAGCTACTGCTTGGGGATTGTATTTCCCATTTGGAATCTCAGTCTTAAAGTTGATAGCTTGTGAAAGAAGTTTTCAGTAGGGAGAAAAGGGAGATGTTGTGATTTGGGGAGTCAAATGTGATGTCTAGGTTTTAGGGTTTTGCGCTAAATTTGATATTCACTGTACTGAAGAGAATCCCTGTTCTTGAATTAGAATGAATCTGTTTGGTGCAAACCCACATCCTATAAGTACCAGTATATTTGTGTTTTCAAATACCCTGAATAAAAGACTAACAATATCAGGAATAGCAGTGAACAGCTTTGTGAACTTCTTTTAAAAAAATGTTTATTTATTTATTTTAAGGGGGAAGGGGCAAAAGAGAGGGAGAGAGAAAATCCCAAGCAGGCTCCACAAGGTCAGTGAGGAGCCCGATGTGGGCTTGATCCCACGAACTGTGAGATCATGACCTGAGCCAAAATCAAGAGTTGGATGCTTAACTGACTGAGCTACCCAGGCACCCCAACCTTGTAAACTCTTTTTTTTTTAATTTTTTTTAACATTTATTTATTTTTGAGACAGAGAGAGACAGAGCATGAATGGGGGAGGGGCAGAGAGAGAGGGAGACACAGAATCGGAAGCAGGCTCCAGGCTCTGAGCCATCAGCCCAGAGCCTGACGTGGGGCTCGAACTCACGGACCGCGAGATCGTGACCTGAGCCGAAGTCGGACGCTCAACTGACTGAGCCACCCAGGCGCCCCTGTAAACTCTTTAATGCAATTAATTAATTAATTAATTGCTAACAATCTAAATGAGACATGCATCTATAGCTGGTGTGAACATAAAGCTGCTGAAATACAAATTTACTGTTTTCAAATTGGCATTTTATAATGAAAAACAAATTGCTTTATGTAGAATGTTTACTTAATTGTATTTGCACTAATGGGATTTTATCTGAATTATCTGGCATGTGAAGGAAAGGAACTAGGTTCTAAGTTGAGAAAAAAGAATAATAGGGGGAGGCTCAGTCAGTTGAGCATCTGACTCTTCATTTTGGCTCAGGTCATGATCCCAGGGTGGTGCGATTGAGCCCTGTGTTGGGGTCTGTGATGAGCATGGATCCTGCTTAAGATTCTCTCCCTCTGCCCCTCTGCCCCCTCTCCCCAACTTGTGTGCTCTCTCTCTCTCTCAAAAAAAAAAAAAAAAAAAAAGAAGAAGAAGAAGAATGGGGAGAGTTTCTACAATAAATTGCATGGAGAAGACTCATCAATTTTACTCTACATTCACTATACAGAAAATTTAAAAAAATACAGCCTATATATAGCAGTATGCTCTACTGGAGCATAAATACTTTAAATCTGTATTTTCTCTCTGTTCTAGCAAGAGACGGTTAGAAAGGTACCTAAAGGTACCTTGGTTGTCTTAAGGAGAATAAATCTTGTCTTTAAAAAAAATTTTTTTTAAATGTTTTTATTTGTTTTTGAAGGAGAGAGAGAGAGACAGAGCATGAGCAGGGAGGAGCAGAGAGAGAGGGAGACACAGAATTCCAGGCTCTAAGCTGTCAGCACAGAGCCCGATGTGGGGCTCGAACTCACAAACTGCGAGATCATGACCTGAGCCGAAGCCGGACGCTTAGCCGACTGAGCCACCCAGGCACCCCAATAAATCTTGTCTTAAGGAGAATTGCTGACAATACCTCCTATCCCACCCTCATGAGATCTGGGACCCCTGTAGACAATTGAGAAAGGTGAAGGAGTAGTTCCATTTTCCAGACATTTTGGGGCCAGGGTCTGGGAGGAGAAACAAATAACATCATGGGAGGAGGCTTGAGGAAGAGAAGGTGCTCTGGGTCTATGAGACAGTGAAAGCTGAGCCCACCTGGTCTGGGTTCCAGGGCTGGCTTTCAGACCAGGAAGTGGGGGAGGATGGGAGCAGAAAGAGAGTGCTGTGATAATGGGCATCCTGCCACCTGGCACCGTGTTCTTAGCTTCTCTCCCACCTGCTAGGGCTCTGCTCCCCTGGCTCTCAGGAGACCTTGCAGGCAGTGATACGCACTAACTCGGCTGGGGAGGGGGGCTCAAGTGACCATAATTTGAAGACAAGATGAAGCATGAAAGTGCCCCCTGAAATGTGGCTGAATCAGAAAGGCTGGCCCTCCCCTTAATGTAAGGCTTCCTTGTGGCACAGGGAATGACCAGTGTTAGTCATTAAGATAAAGACCAGTAGACTTTCCTAAGGGCCTTTGACATAGGAAAGTCTCATCTGTTTGGGGTGGATCTTGGGTGGTTCTGCCTGGTGGGGAATAGGGGGCAGGAGATGGGGGAGGAAGAGCAGTCAAGGATACCAAAATAAATTTACTTGTCACACTGGGATTACTGCTTACTCATCTGCTGAAATCTGGATGGGTCCCATCATTGTTCCTGCTTCTCCCGGTTTGCTAGAACTCCCCCAGGGCACATTTAAAAATATGGAAATCAGGTGCATTATCCTTTATGCTTGGTTTCATAAAAATTAATTATGGGAAAAATATATGCTGTGACGTGCTCTTTTTATCCCACTGAGAGAGGAATCTTTGTAGTACTTTCTCTTGTGAATAGAACTCAATAATTCTCCTTTGTGTAGTAAAATGGTATTATAGTCATGCTCGATCGTGGTATTGCATGTAATTACAAGCCTGTTGAGTTCTGCATTTAAGCCCAGTTTGGGGGGCTGTGGAGCTCAGCTTTTTTCAATCACACAGGATTAAACTTGGCATTCAAGTTTTTGTATAAAGCTGGTGCTAGCTGGTTAATGTGCATTTTGACCCCTGGTGTGAAGAAAAATTAATTCCATTCGGGGTACTCAGCCAGCATGCACTGGTGGTGGACTAGGGTTGTGGAAAAGATGGTGTCCTTTCTGATTCAGGACTCATGCCTGATTGGTTCGTATTCATGTCATACCAGCAATGGAATATTGCCTCTGAATTGTATCTCTACCTTTGTTCTCTGTAGTTTGGATTACTGAGATGTGAGCCAAGATATCTTGTCCAGCCTTGAAATTAAGTGCCAACTGACATGTCTAAAATTTATGGGCAACTGATGAAGGGCAATGGATTTATAAGAAGCTACCTCCGGGCTTCATCAGATGAAGCAACGGAATACTGTTGAAATAACTGTTTTATTTATAGCCCATTAAATTTTTAATGGGCAAACTTCCAAACTGGGGTTGGTAATACCTGGGACTATAGGTCAATAACATCCTGGGACTATAGTCAACTTGACTATAGATCAAATGTGACCATTTCTCCCTGAGGTCCAGGGTAGTACACATGTACACGTGCTCACTGGTCTAACCAGATCTTCCTCCTCCGTGACTCTGTGATGGGTCAATTCTTGGGGAGCTGGGCAGGTAAGATCTCCGTAAAGTTGATCCCTGGGTTTCCCTGAAGTTCTTAGTTCTGAGTGTTGTCCCCTATGCTGAGTTTCTGAGACATACTATTCTGCCCGGAAGGGCTGAGATTTGGGAAAAAGATGGGGAAGGGTAAGAATCTTCGGGATTTATGTAACAGTGGTGAAATTGGAGATTGCACTTCTCTTGTCCAATTTCCCCAGGGCCATTGTAAACCCTTCTTGCCGATGCAAAGTCAGCCAGGTGTTGTAGACCTGTCCTGACCTACCATTCCAAACATGTAATTATGACTTATGTTCATAATAATGATAAGTAGGATAAAAGCTGTCATGTAGTGAAGCAGTGGCCATGTGCCAACTCCAGGACTAGTGGTTTCACATATATTATTTCATTTAATTTTTAGAACAACAGCCCTGTAAGTAGTAATTACTTCCCACTTCTTATAGATAAATACCCTGAGGCTCTGAGAGATTTGGTACCTTGCCCCAGTTTACTCAGCCTACCTCTGTCCAGCACCAAAGCTCACGGTCTATCTTTGCCGCCATTTGACCTCCCAGAGAAACAAAATGGTCTCATTTGGCCACTGCATTTTCTAAAATGAGATCTGGGTAAGTCTTTCATGTGCTCCAACTTTGTATGCAAAGTTCATATTTCCTTTAAAATTCCTCTGCTCACTCTCTAGTCAAGGTTATCTTGGACGCAGAAATTTCTTCAAATATTCAGACCACCTGTCACCAATGGAATGTTCTGAACCTTGACAGTCTCTGCAGTGTCCTCCCCTTGCATGAAAATAGCTTTATCTGGCTTATAATTAGAAGTGAAATAATTTTAAATGGCTTCCACACTACTCAGCTTTCAAAGAGGTTCCAGTTACATATAACTTCACATAAACATAATCAGAGGCCAGAGCTGGAGAGCACAGTTCCTGCCTCCTAATTGGCATGAAGCAGGGACATCTGCTCTGCATGAAGCCTGGGTCAGGCTGCCCCTCTCATCTGTGACCTCCTGCGGTTGGGAGGGACAGACCCTGGATTGCATAAAGATTTCACAGGAGCATTGAAAAATGGGATGGAATCAACTTGAACAGAAAATCACATGGGTTTGAATCCTTCCTTAACCATCAGTAATCATTTTGGGATTGATAGCCTATCTTATAAAATCAATGTTTGCCTTCCAGAGGTAGAATTTCTTACCTCAGTTGCAAGTCCAAACAATTTCGCTTATAAGGCTTTGGCAGAGATGACCCTGATATGATTCTAACTGCTTTTCTTATTTAAGATGAATTTTTCAAATTGGAGGATATGTAACATGACATTTATTCAGTACTTTTCATCTCACCCTTCCCCTCCATCTCCTTGACACACACACACACACACACACACACACACACACACACACACAGCCTTTATTATTATTATTATTACTAAATTCCAAAACTGGATGGGGGTTTTGGAGGTGGGAAAATTGTGCAAGCTACAGGGCCTGGAGCTATGGTTTCTCTTGAAACCGTCATTGGTTTTCCAGAAGTCCAGTTATTCCAAATGTACCTAGAATGCAAAGGTCCTGAAATTGTTGAGTTTCTGAGTAAGGCTGCTTAGAGCTGAAAGTTCCTTTGCATGAGGTCTAGGGGCATGATATGTGCTCAGGAGAGAGGCAGACAGAGGATTCTTTTAGAACCTTCACCTAGGGTTCTAGAACCCCTGCTCACAGCATTTCTCTCTGTTCTTAGCAAGTCTAATTTTTTTTTTTTAATTGGTAACAACAATACATCTTTGTTTCTAACTCAATTATGCTGGGTACACTGTGGTTCTGTTCTACATTCCAGAATATAAGCTGGAAAAACACCAGCTACCCATAATATAGGTGTCTCATGGCAAAAAAAAAAAAAAAGGGCAATAAGCAAGCTACAAAATGGCCTTTATACATCTGCATTTTCTGCATAAGCCTAGCATACATGCCTTTCTTTTCTTTTTAATTTTTAATTTTAATTTTTTAAATTTTTATTTTTTAAATTTATATTCAAGTTAGTTAGCATATAGTACAATAATGATTTCAGGAGTAGATTCCTTAGTGCCCCTTATCCATTTAGCCCATCCACCCCTCCCACAACCCCTCCACTAACCCTCTGTTTGTTAGTTTGTTTGCTCTCCATATTTAAGAGTCTCTTACGTTTTGTTCCTCTCCTTGTTTTTATATTATTTTTGCTTCCCTTTCCTTGTGTTCATCTGTTCTGTGTCTTAAAGTCCTCATATGAGTGAAGTCATATGATATGTGTCTTTCTCTGACTAATTTCACTTAGCATAATACCCTCTAGTTCCATCCACATAGTTGCAAATGGCAAAATTTCATTCTTTTTGATTGCTGAGTAGCACTCCATTGTGTGTGTGTGTGTGTGTGTGTGTGTGTGTGTGTGTGTATACCACATCTTCTTTATCCATTCATCTGTCAATGGACATTTGGGCTCTTTCCATACTTTGGCTATTGTTGATAGTGCTGCTATAAACATTGGGGTGCATGTGCCCCTTTGAAACAGCATACCTGTACCCCTTGGATAAATATCTAGTAGTGCAATTGCTGGGTTGTAGGGTAGTTCTATTTTTAGTTTTTTTGAGGAACTTCCATATCGTTTTCCAGAGTGGCTGCACCAGTTTGCCTTCCCACCAGCAGTGCAAAAGATATCTTCTTTCTCCACATCCTTGCCAACATCTGTTGTTGCCTGAGTTGTTAATGTTAGCCATTCTGACAGGCATGAGGTGGTATCTCATTGTGGTTTTGATTTGTATTTCCCTGATGATGAGTGATGTTGAGCATTTTTTCATGTGTTGGTTGGCCATCTGGATGTCTTCTATGGAGAAGTGTCTATTCATGTCTTTTGCCCATTTCTTTTTTTTATTTAAAAAAAAAATTTTTTTTTTAACATTTATTTATTTTTGAGACAGAGAGAGACAGAGCATGAACGGGGGAGGGTCAGAGAGAGAGGGAGACACAGAATCTGAAACAGGCTCCAGGCTCTGAGCAGTCAGCACAGAGCCCGATGCGGGGCTCGAACTCACATACCGCGAGATCGTGACCTGAGCCGAAGTCGGACGTTTAACCGACTGAGCCACCCAGGCGCCCCATCTTTTGCCCATTTCTTCACTGGATTATTTGTTTTTTGGGTGTTGAGTTTGATAGGTTCTTTATAGATTTTGGATACTAACCCTTTATCTGATATGTCATTTACAAATATGTTCTCCCATTCTTTCGATTGCCTTTTAGTTTTGCTGATTGTTTCCCTCACTGTGCAGAAGCTTTTTATTTTGATGAGGTCCTGATAGTTCATTTTTGCTTTTGTTTCCCTTGCCTCTGGAGACGTGTTGAGTAAGAAGTTGCTGCGGCCTGCTTTCTCCTTGAGGATTTTGACGGCTTCCTGTATTACATTTAGGTCTTTCATCCATTTTGAGTTTATTTTTGTGTATGGTGTAAGAAAGTGGTCCAGGTTCGTTCTTCTGCATGTCGCTGTCCAGTTTTCCCAGCACCACTTCTGAAGAGACTGTCTTTATTCCATTGGATATTCTTTCCTGCTTTGTCAAAGATTAGTTGGCCATATGTTTGTGGGTCCATTTCTGGGTTCTCTATCCTGTTCCATTGATCTGAGTGTCTGTTTTTGTGCCAGTACCATAGTCTTGATGATTACAGCTTTGTAATATAGATTGAAGTCCGGGATTGTGATGCCTCCAGGCTTGTTTTTTTTTTTTTTTTTTTTTTTTTTCAAGATTGCTTTGGCTATTCGGGGTCTTTTCTGGTTCCATACAAATTTTAGGATTGTTTGTTCTAGCTCTGTGAAGAATGCTGGTGTTATTTTGATAGGTATTGCATTGAGTATGTATATTGCTTTGGGTAGTATTGACATTTTAACAATATTTGTTCTTCCTATCCAGGAGCATAGAATATTTTTCCATTTTTTTGTGTCTTCTTCAATTTCTTTCATAAGCTTTCTATAGTTTTCAGTGTATAGATTTTTCACCTCTTTGGTTAGATTTATTCCTAGGTATTTTATGGTTTTTGGTGCAATTGTAAATGGGATTGATTCCTTGATTTCTCTTTCTGTTGATTCATTGTCAGTGTATAGGAATGCAACTGATTTCTGTGCATTGATTATATCCTGCCACTTTGCTGAATTCATGAATCAGTTCTAGCAGTTTTTTGGTGGAATCTTTTGGGTTTTCTGTATAGAGTATCGTGTCATCTGTGAAGAGGGAAAGTTGATCTCCTCCTGAGTGATTTGGATGCCTTTTATTTCTTTGTGTTGTCTGATTGCTGAGGCTTAGACTTCCAATACTATGTTAAATAACAGTGGAGAGAGTGGACATCCCTGTCTTGTTCCTGACCTTAGTGGGAAAGCTCTCTGTTTTTCCCCATTGAGGATGATATTAGCATTGGGTCTTTCATATATGGCTTCTTTGATCTTGAGGTACGATCCTTCTATCCCTACTTTCTTAAGGGTTTTTATCAAGAAAGGATGCTGTATTTTGTGAAATACTTTCTCTGTATCTATTGAGAGGATCATATGGCTCTTGTCCTTTCTTTTATTGATGTGATGAATCACATTGATTGTTTTGCAGATATTGAACCAGCCCTCCATCCCAGGTATAAATCCCACTTGGTCATGGTGAATACTTTTTTTTAATGTATTGTTGGATCTGTTTGGCTAATATCTTGTTGAGGAATATTGCATCCATGTTCATCAGGGAAATTGGTCTATAGTTCTCCTTTTTAGTGGGGTCTCTGGTTTTGGAATCAAGGTAATGCTGGCTTCATAGACAGAGTTTGGAAGTTTTCCTTCCATTTCTATTTTTTGGAATGGCTTCAAGAGAATAGGTGTTAACTCTTCCTTAAATGTTTGGTAGGATTCCCCTGGAAAGCATCTGGCCCTGGACTCTTGATTTTGGGAGATTTTTGATTACTAATTTGATTTTATTACTGGTTATGGGTCTGTTCAATTTTCCATTTCTTCCTGTTTCAGTTTTGGTAGTGTATCTGTTTCTAGGAATTTGTTCATCTCTTCCAGATTGCCCATTTTATTGGCATATAATTGCTCATAATATTCTCTTATTATTGTTTTTATTTCTGCTGTGTTGGTTGTGATCTCCCCTCTTTCATTCTTGATTTTATTTATTTGGGTCCTTTACTTTTTCTTTTGATCAAACTGAAGAGTGGTTTATGAATTCTGTTAATTATTTCAAAGAACCAGCTTCTGGTTTCACTGATCTGGTTTACTGTGTTTTTTTTTTTGGTTTTGATAGCATTAATTTCTGCTCTAATCTTTATTAGTTCCTGTCTTCTGCTGGTTTTGGGTTTTATTTGCTGCTCTTTTCCCAGTGATATAAGGTGTAAGTTTAGGTTGTATATGTGAGACCTTTCTTCCTTCTTTAAGGAAGGCCTGGATTGCTATATACTTTCCTCTTATGACCGTCTTTGCTGCATCCCAGAGGTTTTGGGCTGTGGTGTTATCATTTTCATTGGCGTCTATGTACTTTTTAATTTTCTCTTTAACTTCTTGGTTAACCCATTCATTCTTTAGTAGGATGGTCTTTAGTCTCGAAGTATTTGTTACCTTTGAAATTTTTTCTTGTAGTTGATTTTGAGTTTCATAGCATTGTGGTCTGAAAATATGCATGGCATGATCTCAGTCTTTTCGTACTTGTTGAGGGCTGATTTGTGTCCGGTATGTAGTCTATTTTGGAAAACATTCCATGTGCACTGGAGAAGAATGTATATTCCACTGCTTTAGGATGAAATGTTCTGAATATATCTGTTAAGTCCCTCTGGTCCAATGTGTCATTCAAAGCCATTGTTTCCTTATTGATTTTTTGTTTAGATGATCTGTCCATTGCTGTCAGTGGGGTTTTGAATTCCTGTACTATTATGGTATTATTATCAATGAGTTTCTTTATGTTTGTCATTAATTGATTTATATTTTTGGGTGTTCCCACATTTGTTAGGGTCTTTTGGAATTGTTTACAATTGTTTACAATTGTTTAGGTCTTCATGGTGGATAGACCCCTTAATTATGATATAATGCCCTTCTTCATCTCTTGTTACAGTCTTGATTTTAAAGTCTAGATTGTATGATATAAGTATGGCTACTCTGGCTTTCTTTTGTTGACCATTAGCATGATAGATGGTTCTCCAACCCCTTACTTTCAATCTGAAAGTGACTTTAGGTCTAGAGTGGGTCTCTTGTAAACAGCATATAGATGGATCTTGTTTTCTTATCCATTCTGTTACCCTGTGTCTTTTGATTGGAGCATTTAGTCCATTGACATTTAGAGTACTGAAAGATATGAATTTATTGCCATATGTTGCCTGTAGAGTTGAAGTTTCTGGTGGTGTTCTCTGGTCCTTTATAATCTTCATTGCTTTTGATCTTTATTTATTTATTTATTTATTTTTCATCTTTTCTCCCCTCAGAGAGTCCCCCTTAAAATTTCTTGTGGGGCTGGGTTTAGTGGTCATGAACTCCTTTAATTTTTGTTTGTATGGGAAACTTTTAATCTCTCCTTCTATTTTGAAGGACAGACTTACTGGATAAAGAATTCTTGATTACATATTTTTCTGATTCAGTACATTGAATATATACTGCCACTCCTTTCTGGTCTGCCAAGTTTCTGTGGATAGGTCTGCTGCAAACCTGATCTGTCTTCCCTTGTAGGTTAAGGACTTTTTTTTCCCTTGCTGCTTTCATGATTCTTTCCTTGCCTGAGTATTTTGTGAATTTGACTATGATATGCCTTATTGATGGTCAGTTTTTGTTGAATCTGATGGGAGTTCTATGTGATTCCTGGATTTTGATGTCTGTGTCTTTCCCCAGGTTGGGAAAGTTTTCTGCTATGATTTGCTCACATAACCCTTCTACGCTTTTTCTCTCTCTTCATCTTCTGGGACCCCCTGTGATTCTTATGTTGTTCCTTTTTAATGAGTCACTGATTTCTCTAATTCTTAAATTGTGATCTTTTGCCTTAGTCCCCCTCTTTTTTTTCTGCTTCTTTATTTTCCAGAAGTTTGTCCTCTATATTGCTGATTCTCTGTTCTGCCTTATCTATCCTTGCCTCCTTGGCATCCATTTGAGATTGCAGCTCAGTTATAGCATTTTAAAAAAATGTTTATTTATTTTTGAGAGAGAGAGAGAGAGAGAGAGAGAGAAAGAGCATGAGTGGGGGAGGGGCAGAGAGAGAGGGAGACACAGAATCTAAAGCAGGCTCCAGGATCCAAGCTGTCAGCACAGAGCGCGACGTGGGGCTCGAACTCATGGACCGTGAGATCATGACCTGAGCCGAACTCAGATGCTTAACCGACCGAGCTACCCAGGTACCCAGCATTTTTTATTTCATCCTGACTAGCTTTTACTTCTTTTATCTCAACAGAAAGGGATTCTAATCTATTTTCAACTTCAGCTATATTCTTATTATCATGATTCTAAATGATTCTAAATTCTGGTTCAGCCATCTTGCTTGTATCTGTGTTGGTTAAGTCCTGGCTGTTGTTTCTTCCTGCTCTTTCTTTTGGGGTGAATTCCTTCATTTCATCATTTTGACAGGAGAAAAGGAATTAATGAGGTAAAAAAAATTAAAATTAAAAAATTAAAATAAAAAAACTAAAAACAATACACACACACACACACACACAAATCAAATAAACGATGCTAGATCCTAGGTGTGTTTTGGTCTTGGTGTCTAAAGGGGCTTGATAGATTAGAGAAAAAAGGGGAAAGAAAAAAAAAAAGGAAATCGTTTGACAATTGGAAAAACTGAATACACTGAAATAGAATAAAATGAAATGATGGAAGTAAAATAAAATTTGAAAAAATTTACACAAAAGTAAAATATATAGTAGAAAAAAACTAAAGAAAAATATTTTTAATAAAAATTGAAAATAAAAATCAATTTTTTTCTCTTTCTGTATTTAAGAAAAAGAAAAGAAACGAAAAGAGAGGGAAAAAAAAGAAAATTGAATAGATGGACCAGCGAACAGACTGAAATACGATTGAAATTACTTCGTTTTCCCCTACAGGTCAAGCCATGAAGTGCCGTATAGTCCGTAAACCAAGCAGGCAGAGCAGTTTGTGTTCTTGAAGAGCGAGGTTGGCCCACTTCGGCGAGGCTTAGTGTAATGGCTCCGTTCTCCACTAGATGGCGCTGCTTAGCTTACTGGGGTGGAGTGTTTTGGCACGTGTAGGTGCCTATGCGCATGCGCAGGAGCGGCAAAAATGGCGTCACCCAGGTATCCAGTCTGTAGCGTGGGAACTCTGTTCTTCCTGGTCAGCAATCTTGCACCTGTCCTTTGTCTTCGGCTTCCATTCACTCCCGGCTTTTACACGGTCTGTGACCAAGCCCCAGGCGGCACCTCTCTCCCGAGTTTTATCTCAGATGCGGCTGTTTTTCCCGACCCCTTACTTCTGAGGGACTGCGGCTTTGACCCATTCCGTCCCTCTGCGGGAGGGTCTCACTGAGCAATGGCCGGGTGTCAGCTGCATCCAGGAATGGACCCTGTTGCTGTCATCGACCAGAGACTGCGGCTGGGTGTCAGCCCGCCCCAGAAAAAAGTTCATGTGATTGTGTCGCAGCAGTGTTTCAGGGATTATGGAAAATCACAGCACACATCTGGCACAAGGCTTCACCCCCAACGACCTTGTTCCAGCACCAGCGAATGTGGTTGTTTTCCCGGGTCCAGTGGGGGAGCCACACAGCCTCTACCAGATGTCCTCCCAGCAGGGGAACCACCTCTCCCCGTGTGGCCCCAAGACCTCTGGACTCCACTCTGCTCCTGGGGATTCGACCTTCCCACCAGAGCACCGCCAGGTATTGAGCTGCGGAGTTTCAGACTCTGTGCTCCCTCTGTTTATAGAGTCTTAATGGAATTTAAACCCTCTCCTTTCCCCTTTCTCCCTTTTTAATTCAGTCCCTGCGGCTGTTTCCACTTTTCCACTTTCTCTCCAGCTGCTTTTGGTGGGGGTGCTTTTCTCCTACTCTCTCCCCATCTCCTGTTCTCTCTCCACAAGCAAAAACAGCTACTTGCCCTCCGCAGCTTCTCTCTCCCCCAGTTCACCTCTCTGCACCACGTACCTGCTGAGTTCTGTGGTTCAGGTTGTGCAGATTGTTGTGTTAATCCTCAGATCAGTTTTCTAGGTGTGCAGGATGGTTTTAGTGTTGATCTGGCTGTATTTCATGGATGTGAGACACACAAAAACTTCCAGGCTGTTCTGCCATCTTGGCTCCTCCCCCTAAATTTTTTTTTTATGTTTTTCATTTTTGAGAGAGGGAGCACAAGCAGGGTAGGGGCAGAGAGAGAGGGGGACAGAGCCCAAGCGGGCTCTGCATTGACAGCAGAGAGCCCAATGTAGGGCTAGAACTCACAAAGCCTGAGACTGTGATCTGAGCTGAAGGTGGACGCTCAACCGACTGAGTCACCCAGGTGCCCCTCGGCAAGTCTAAATTCTGTCCATTCTTTGTATGATGGTTTGGGGCCATATCTTCTCCACAGATTCTTTTTGCCAAGTCCAGTCTGCATTGATTCTGTCAATTAGTTAATGTCATACATTTTAATTTAATATTGGAACGAGTAGCTATTCCTGCAAGGTGTTGGTCTAGATATGTTCTGTGGGGCCGCAAAGATAAACCAGATTTCAATTCTTCCCTGAAGAGTTTATAGTCTACCAAGTTAGTATAGCAGGGGATGGGCAGGGACTCAAGTAACCAAGCAGTTACTATTTGGTACACTAAAGTAGAAAGTGATACAATGCAAAGAAAGAGGATATGAGGAAATTCCCCCAAATTCCCTGAAAGGGTTCTCTCCAGTTTGAGGGTTCCTTGAGATACATGATGTCTACCTGAGCCAGGAGAAGTCTGCTTTGGATTTCTATTTGTCTTTATTTCCTAGTTGCCGGGAAGAGGGCCTTCAAGGCAGATGTTGACAGCAGGTGTAAAATGGGATGGGCAGTTTGGTAAGCCTTACCTGTAGGAATGAAAGGGAAAGGCAGGAGTCCAGTGGTGCTTATGGCATCCAGCTCAACAAGATGTAAGAACCAGCAAGCAGGGCGGAACAGTCAGAGAGGCTGGTGAGCTTCCATAAAGCCTGTGACTTGTCTCACATTTATTATATTTGTTACCTCCTCCTCCCTAAGGTTTTCCTTCTGGGGATTTAGGGATTGAGGGTAAAGCCCTTTAGCAAGTGGGCTCAGTGCCTCTGTCTCTAGGAGCAGGGAGGAGGGAGAGTCTGAGGAGGCTGGGCCAGGCAAAGGAGAAGTGTGGGAGTCCACTGGCTAGAAAGAGAATCAAGAGAGAAGGTGGGCAGGCTAGGCCTGGCACCAGTTAGGCAGGAATATGACTTGGCCCCAGCAAAGGAAAGCTTCTGGGGTCCCCAACACAAGCAGGGGTGAGTGACAGGGAGGTTCTGGGGTCAGAGAATTACTCTTGGCTTAAGGGATCGAGGCAGGTTGGTCCCATCGGAGGTTGAATGTTACTTGAGCCCTGAAAGACAATCCAGATCGGGCACATGAATTTTAAGGAAATGAATGAGCGAAGGGCAAGGAAGAATGTGGAGAGGATGTGAAATAGACTCACTGGGTTTGGTTGGGCAAGAAGGGAAGGAGTGAAGGTTAGAATAGAAAGGTAGATTGGGGCCAGGTCACGAAAGCTAAGGAGATTGGGCAATGGGGGAGGGTCATCGAAGGCTCTAGGAGGGTGTAAAGCTGTGCTTTAGGGAGCTCGATCGGGCAGCCATGTGGGAAGAGAGGTTGATGGGGAGGGAAATCAGGAAGCTGTTGCTCTGAGGTAGGAGAGACTGAGGTAATGCGGTCTGTATCAGGCAGGATTCGTTTCCTCCGTTTATGTCAGTAGCTTTCACAAGTTAAAAGCTTCTTTCTCTCTCATATAAAAGTGGTAGTAAGCAGTCAAGAACTGACGTGTAGACTCCATAGCTATCAGGGCCCCAGTCTTCTTTAGCTATTTGTCATTCCTAGAGAGACGCTGTTGTTATCAACACTGAGCCAGCCCCAAAACAGAGGAAAGGTGTAGAAGAACATGCCCTTTTAAGGAAACTTCCCAGAAGTCTCCACCACACTTTTACTTACTTCTCATTGGTTAGAACGCGTCCCATGGCCACACCTAATCGGAGAGGAGTCTGGGAGGTGGAGTTTTTAGCTGGGTGGCCGTATGTTTGGCTAACACTGAGGGTTCTTTTATTAAGGAGAAAGTAGGGAAAGGAGGGAGGGGGAAGGCAACTGCGAGACTCTGCGTCAGAGCCTGGATTTAAGTAGCAGCAGAAGGAATGGAGAGGAAAGGGAAAGTATGTGAGACGCTTAGTGACATAATGACTGGGCTTAACCGCCCATTAGAAATGATATGGGGGTGTCTGGGTGGCTCGGTCAGTTAAGCATCGGCTCTTGGTATTGGCTCAGGTCATGATCTCACGGTGCATGAGTTGGAGCCTTGCGTCGGGTTCTGCATTGACAGTGCTGTGCTTGTGGTGGCAAAAATAAAGAGAGACACTAGGAATACATAGATTCATATGCTCCTACCATGTCTTTTCTCTACATTGTTTCCTCTTTCCCTTGAGTATATTTAACTCCTGTGGTGCTCAGTGATAGGTGGTAAAGAAAATGTGTTTAAATGAATTTCACACGTAGGCTTGGAAGAACACTGGAAATGCAGACAACCTGTCCCTTGTTTTGGTCATTGACAATTTCAAGCCTTGGCCAGGGGTGGGCACTGAGCGCTGGCCATGCCTTGTGGGGGCTGGGGGTGGTTCTGGGGGCTGCATCCTCATAGATTTCCCAGCCCTTTCAGGAAGTAGACTGCCCAGAGCCTGTTACCAGGTTCAAATGGGGCAAAAGGGGGAGGAAAAGCCAGGCAGGAAGCTTGTGGGGCCCAGAGCCTTGGGTAGCTCATGCCTGAGAAAGCCTGGGTGCCAAGTCAGGAAGGTGGGCTCTAGACAGATCAAAACAGGGACCTTCAGTATGGGGCCTGGGGGGCAGTGGGCAGCTCTGTGCTCCAAGGGCTTGGGGATATAGCTCTAGAAAGGACAGAAGGGATTTGTTTTGTGGCCAAATATAACTTGGAAACAATATCCTCTTGTCTCCTGTTGCTGCTTTGCAGAAAGCATGCCTGAGGTCAGGTCTGTGCCAGGGCTATAGACCAAGAATGGAGTAATGTCTGCAGAAAGAAGAGCAATTAGCAAATTCCTTAATTAGAGCTGGGTTCCTATTTCTCCAGTCAATTCCAATCATTTGCTAGGTTTTAACTTGGCTCCTTTGGCCTGCAGTGTGCATTCATAGAGTGCAGAAAATCAGGGCCTACTGATCTTGGATAAAGTACGTAAGACCTGGTTTCCCCTTCTATAAAAATATTATCGCAAAAAACTTATTTTCTGAGACTATCGGGATCCATAGAATTAGTACATGAAAGTGTTGGCAAGATCTCAAGTTTATTTATCACGTTAGTGATAACGATGCCTTATTAGTCATTAATGCCTGCTAGTAAATGATTCTGTGCTTAAATTTCATGCTTCATTGAATTCCACTGACTTCCATTTCTCACTGAGGTGCTGTTCTGCACTGACACCTGTAATCAAAGCCTGGAGATTTACTTAGGTACCAAAAGATTAATCTTGACAAAATTCATGAAGTTTCTAATTTTTTCCTGTTCACTGGGCATCAGCTATCATCCTTGGGATGTGACATCCTTCTCTTATTCTGATGGGAATTTGTATTTAAATATATTTTTAGAAAATATCTTGTGGAAAAATGCCGTATGTTGACTGTGGAAAAAGTGCTTTCTTTGAACAAAAATTTCACACTGGAATGAACCTCGGTATCTATATCATCTATATGTATATGTATACATATATCTAATCTATATCTATATCTATAGTTTGGATATATCGTGCCTCCATTTTATTTTATTTTTTTTAAAATGTTTATTTTTGAGAGAGAGAGAGTGGGGAAGGTGCAGAGAAAGAGGGGCACAGAGGATCCAAAGTGGGTTATGTGCTGACAGCAGAGAGACTCATGTGGGGCTAGAAATCACAGACCACGAGATCATAACCTGAGCCAAAATTGGACACTCAACTGACTGAGACACCGAGGTGCCCCATATACTGCCTCCATTTTAGGTTGTTCCTGCATACTTCCGTCTTCCATTCCTCATTTCCTTCTTTCCCTGCAACCAAGATCTAATTGCAAGAGAGCACACTCATCTGTAGTTATCCTGTTCTAAAAACACAGAGGAGTAAGATGTAGTTCTGTCCTCAGTAAGCTCACCACCCAGGACAGAAGACACACTCAAAAATAAATAATTATAATATGGTGAGACAAACACCATTAAATAAATAGATATGGGGTACAGAGGTGGCATTTCAACAGGAAGAAGCAAATGCATATTGGTATTTTAGCAGGAAGAAAATGCATTTTGGCATTATCCCCAACTAAATATGCAACCCCAGAACTCATTCATCACTCGGTAAAACTGACTCTCCTTGCTTGCGTTTAATGTTATTTAACAATCCTTTTAATTTCAGAGATTGAGAAGTAATTGGATTTTTATTAGTTCAGTCTCTTCCTTCTTTCATCTCATCGTACTTCTTAATCCCTTGTTTATGTATTTATAATGCAAAACACATTAGGTCATCCCTGCTGCCTCTATTATCTCCAATGATCTTTGCATGTACTGTTTCTGTTTTTTCATTATAAATCTTTAATGTGCATAACGATGTTCCTTTCTTTAAAATCCAACCTTGCCCCATTGGATTTGCAAAGACCTGAAAGTTTGACAATACCCTTGTCAGCAAGGCTATGAGGAAACAGATATTCTTATACATCATTGGTGGGAATGAAAGATGGTGCAAGTCCTATGGAGGGATATTTAGAAATATGCACCCAAACTATATGGGTATTTATCCTTTGCTCCAGCAATCCAACGTCCAAGAATTTATCCTGATATACCTCCAGCAATATGAAAATACAAATATATAAGTTTATTCACTTATAAATACAAATATTTGTATTTGTAGCATCATTGCATTTATATTTCACAAATATTATATAAGATACAAATATCACAATATAGTATTTGTAATCACAAAGACATTGGAAACAGCTCAGTGTCTAGACAGAAAATTGAATGAGCTATGCTCCTCACGCACAGTGGAGGCTATGTAGTTGTGAACAAGAATGAGGAAAATCTTTATGAACAGTTGTGGAGTGATTTCTAGGAGATTTTGTTCATTGAAAAAAGCAAAGTACAAAAGAATATGTATATAATATATATATGACATCACATATAACATATATATAGTATGCTACCTTTTGTGTAAGAAAGCAGGAAAATCAGAAAACATATATATTCGCTTATTTGTACAAAAGAAACCCAGGAAAGATAAATCAGGAAACATTAAAGTTGGTTACTTACAAGAGGTGGGGGTTAGGGCAAAAGAGAGATGGAGGGAGTGTTATCTCTGAGTGTTACCTTTTTGCATCGTTTTGACCTTCAGAAGCATGTTAATGTTCTAGATTCAAAAGTAAAATTAATAAGGATGGGAGCGGGAAAAATCCCTAAAACTGAAAGCGAACTGAAACAAATCACCCAATTATATTTCAGATAAATACCATAATCATACTGAAAAGAGAGGGAGAGGGAGAGACCGGGGGGGGGGGGGTAAGAGAGAGAGAGAGAGAGAGGAAAGACTAATCCAAGTTACTTATGAACACAGTATTTGACTATATACCCTGTCTTAGGAAGAGGCAGGTGGGGGGATTGCACACAAATCCTGAATTCTTTTTAGTAGGCTTATTTTTTGCAATGCTGGGGAAAAGCAATTCTGAAACAATTTTATATGTGTAATAGGATTGAGCCAATGGATAAATGTATTGTTGAGAGCCAGGGCTCTTACTAGGAAAGAAGGGACATAATATGGGATAGGAGAAAGAAAAAGAGCCTTTTTGGGATGGATTGAAATTAGGTCTATTAGTGTGTACCATATTTCTAAAGCGTGTGTGTGTGTGTGTGTGTGCATGTGTGTGTGTGTGTGTTTATGCATGTATATGCATGGGTGAATGTATATTTGTATGTATAAATGTGTACACACACATATATTACCTAGTTTTGTCTGCTGAAAGGGCTAAGAAGAAGTAACACTTCAGTTACATTGAGTATGCCTGGTGCCCAGATATTGGTCTCTAATATCATTCCCCACTAAAAGGAGCCAGGGCTCCTGGGAGAACCCGCTGATTCCAGGGCTGGGGCAGGATAAGCGCTAAATAAGCCTGGAACATTTTATTACCCTAGAAATTAAGAAAGTGCTCAAAAGAGATGGAAACACATCACAAGGACATGGGAGCCAGCTTGAAAGGACTCCTACTGGTTAAATCAGAGACAATTTGAATAGAAAATAATGAAGTACTCTCATGAGTCATAATCCATTAAAAATAGGAATTCACGAGTCCATACCAATAACAAATGGATACAATAATAATAAATATATGGGGCAGAAGGGGGAGCTCTTGCTTATAATGAAATGCTGAATACCAACTGATGAGTTGGGAGAAGGTCCTAAAGTTGGAAAGTTAGTGTCTTGGAACCATTATGGTAAAGATTAGATCAAGCAAGAATCATCAATGCATGCTAAATTTAGGGAGAAATTTAGATTAGGAGCAGGATGTCCGTACGGTCTTAAAGTGTCTCCCACAGACTGATCTCTAGTTCTATGGGAAAAAATAGCAATTATGCAGTGGAGACATTTGACATTTTGACTGATCAAAGTTTCCATGAGCCATGAGAGCAGATGGACATTATGTGCCTCTAAATGTGATATCCTGAGAAGGATACAAGCATCCATTCTTGCCAAGAATGTATGACCTGAATTATGAGGAAACATTAAACAAACTCCAAATGAGAAGCAGTCTATTAAAAATGTGGAAGAGGGGAACTAAAAACGTTGTTGTCATGGGCACCTGGGTGGCTCAGTCAGGTGAACGTAGTCTGACTCTTGATTTCTGTTCAGGTCATGATCCCAGGGTTGTGGGATCAAGCCCTGAGTTGGGTTCCAATTCTCTCTCTGTCTCTCTCTGTCTCTCTCTCTCTCTCCCCCTCTTCCTCTCTCCCACTCTGTCCCTCTCCCCCCCTTCTCTCCCACTCACATGCTCTCTCTCTCTCTCAACAATAATAAATAAATAAATAAATAAATAAATAAATAAATAAATAAATAACTGTTGTTGTGGATGATCAAGAAAGATTCTGGAAGTGTTCCAGATTAAAGAAGGATAAGAAACATGAGATCTAAATGCAATTCTTGACTCTGGACTGGATTCCATATGGGAGGGACAATGCTGTAAGGAAATTATTGGATCAGTTGACAAAAAATGGGATATAGGCAGTAAAGTATGTTCCAATGTTGAATTTACTGAAGTTGAATTTATTGAAGATGATAACCATCCTATAGTTATGTAACAGAATACCTTTTCAGAATGTCTTTGTGCGTAGAAAATAAAATAAATGTATTTAGGGGTAAGTGGCCATGATGTATTTAACTTTTTCCAAAAATGATTGAATGGGGGGAAAAAAGAAAAAAAATATATAGAGAGAGGGTGGAGAAGAGAGAGAGAGACTGATCTAGATAAAAAGAAAATCAGATATTCTTTTACTATTTTCATTCTTGTGACTTTTTTCTAAGTTTAAAGTTGTTTCCACTTAAAAAGTTAAAAAATTCAGTTTTGCATATTTGGTGCAGGAACATTTATCTCCCTACAATTCTGTTCATTGGTTTTGGTTCTGGGACCTTGTTGATGTCTGATCAGTTGTTAGAATATATCAGTAGTTAAGGAAAAAAACCTCACTTTTTAGGGGGGTAGTGAAGCCCTTTCTTTGCAAATGAAATCTTATATGGAACGTCAAGTTATAGAAGAGATGAAAGAAAGGCTTCACTGATTGAGGCATGAGTGTACTTGTTGGGGGGAGTTTTAGAGTCCTGTCTACTTCACCTCCCCTTTCCAGAGGGGCATCTGTGAGACTCCTCTAGGGAAAGGAATTTGACAACCGCTGCTCTTAAGTAAACTGGGCATATGGTGCCACTGATCTCAGTATCCACTGACTGAGAATGACCATCCTGTAATAGAGGGGGAACCTCAGGATTACTTAAGAGCAGTTGACCTGTGCTTTCTGAACATGTCCTAGTGTGTGCTTTCAGTGATCAATGATCAGTTCCTTTCTAGCCTCTCCTGTCCTTGGCCCATGCTTCACACTTGTATTCAGCAGCAAGGTCCTCTATGTCAAGCCCAGTGTGAGTTTGTTCCAAAGAATGGAGTTGTTTCCAAAGAAGTGTGTGTAGATAAGACTTGTGTAAATAGAATCACATTTTCTCACAGCTGCTTCATGGTTGTTTGGAATTCAGTTTCAAAAGGCTGGGGTGCCTCACAGATGGGATTTATGTTTCTCCAACCATCTTCCTTTCCTTTGCTTTCAGGTAGTTACGAGTCTTTAACACATTTGGTGGAGAGGAACTTGGCATTTAAAAAAATCTTTGGCAAATCCTCTTGTAAAGTGATTTAACACCCCCTCCCCCCAAAGTTAAGTGCCGTGAAAGTTGAAACCTCCATATATTTATATCTATTTTAAAACTCAAACCTGAGTCAGCCAAAATTTAAGAGAATTATTTATTCAGCAAGCCTTGGAAAATTGTATGTAACAAATCTATTTTAAGAAAATGTGGCCATTTTAATGATGTGCCTCAAGTCTCCAAGGCTTTTTGGAGGGCCCGAGACCCTAAACTACTACCTGTCCCGTTGTTCCCTGTCCCCTGTCCCCTGTTGTGAGAGGACAAGTCACCTATACAGTGAACCGGGTAAAGCTGACAACAGAGATTTCATCTCTTGTGACAATTTCTGTGGACTGGTAGTGACTTTTTGGAGTCCTACATTGAGAGGGATTCTGGGGCATCTTCTGGCCCTGGTGAGAATGAGTTCCATGAACCATTTGTGATGTCTGCTTGGGGTATGGAATGGGGAAGTTATCCAGATGTAGGCAATATATGTGATGCTCCTGGCCTAAAAATAGCTCTCAGGGGTCTGTTTGGTTGGAAAGAACTTGTTTCCCCTTTGGACATGAGCACTGCTTTCTTACTAATCCAGGAACCTTGGTTTTAGTGCCCCAGATTAGATATGGGAGGAACTGTAGAGCCCTCCCTGAATCTTTGAGGTGTTTTTCCTGCACATCAATGGCACTCAACACCACAAACGAATTCTTAGTGGGTGGGATGGTAAAAGGCGGTGATAAAGCCCCCCTGTATCTGGGTTCAATTGGTTGTCATGTCCATCTTGAAATTTTAGAATCCTAGGTTTTTTGTTTTTTTTTTTTTAAGATTTCCAAACCCTGAAATTCTTTGTGCAGCGCAAACTCATGGATGTCTCCTTGTAATTTAAGTGGCATGAAAAGGTGACCCTGGCAAAGCCCAACGTCCCTTAGAGCCTTCCTCAATACTGAGGCATAGGAAGCAGAACAGAATTCAGAGACAATTCCTCTGTGAAGCTATACCCTGCCCTTCACATGGGTGGAGAATTCCCTGCCTTCAATCTCTGAGCGTTTTGTGCCTCTTAGGTTAGCTAGGTCGTGTTGCTTGACAGACTGGCCACTGATGCTCCCCTCATCCATCAGTGCAAGAACCTTTCTTTTTTATTTTTAAATGTTCATTTATTTATTTTGAGAGAGAGAGAGAAAGCAAGCGAGCATGAGTGAGCAGGGAGGGAGGGAGAATCCCAAGCAGGCTCCATGGGGCTCGATCTTACCAATGGTGAGATCATGACCTGAACGGAAATCAAGAGTCCCCCTGCTTAACTGATTGAGCCACCCAGGTGCCCCGATAAGAACCTTTCAACAAACCTTTAATCAGTAAACATTTTTTGGAGAGCAATTATTATGTCTTGCTTTTCTTTGTTTTTTTCACAGTTTCTGGCAGTGTTGCACACTAATATACCCCAATATGTGTTTGCATGCTGAATTGTTTAAAAAAGACCCGTTTTGGGACTTATTTTTCAGGTTAAGAAAGGGCTGGCGGGAGCCATGTGAATCCAGGTGATTCAAGAAAGAACTGGGTCTTCTCCCTGGAGTTGTGTCTTTCCCCCTTCCCTCCCTCCAGGTGTTTGGTTTGGGGTTATTTTTGCAAATCTGCAAAGACAACTGCCCGGAGCCCCCAGGCTGGAGGGATTCTTACTGGGAGGCAGGGAATTAAAGGCAGTACTCAGAAGGATTCAATGCGTGTTTTATTCACAAACAGCCCCAAATAAGGAAGACTTTGTGTGAATGTTGTCATATTTCCCAAGAACACATGCTTGAATTAGCCCCTGCATCCTCCCCACCCTCCCGTCCCTGAAGCAGAAAACAGCTCCCCATTTCTGCACTCCTTTCCGGTCAGACCCTGTTTACAGTGAAGCTTGGTCAGACTCTGTTTACAGTGACTCTCCCCTGGGTATTTCTAACTTGGGGCCAGACCAATAAACAGGAGCTCAGGGGCAGAAATACCTCCACCCAAAGAAGTCTTGGGTGGAGGAGGGTCCCCAGATAGGAGCAAGAATAGCTGTGGGCATTTGTGAGCTGGAGTTTTAGGGCAACACTCCTTGCTTTCCGGGAGAAGGACCCACATTCCTGTTTCCAAAACCCTGTAAAATGGCTCTTCCCGGCTTCCCTTTCTGCTGCATCCTTCCTCCTTCGCCGAGGAATCTGAGGACCTTTTAATTAAAAAGTTGAAACTCGAAAGAACAAATGACATGGATTGATACGTTTTCTTTCTTTAATTAAAAGAAACTGAAAACACATTAAAATTTCAGTTTCAGAGCATTTTCAGGGGATTCTTCTTGGGAAGAATCTTCTTGGGACCTACTGTCCCAGTTTTGTTCCAGCCAGGTGGGTCGTCTTGACGTGACCATGGGATGAGATACTTGCTTGCAAGAGTCCAAGAGAATGATTTTATTGTTTAGCAGAGATGGAAACAAAACCCGGGGCATGTAATAATTTTGAATCCAGATAACTTTTTAACTTTTTTTTTTTTTTTTTAAAGGTTTAGAAGTTTTTTTTTCTTTTCTTTTCTTTCTTTCTTTCTTTCTTTCTTTCTTTCTTTCTTTCTTTCTTTCTTTCTTTCTTTTTGAGAGAGAGAGACAGGGAGAGAGAGAGGGAGATAATTCCATGAGGAGCAGAGAGGGGTGGGGGGGGGAAGGGGGGAGAATCCCATGCAGGCTCCCCACTGTCATCGTGGACCCCAAAGTGGGGCTTGAGCTCACCAACCGTGAGATCATGGCCTGAGCTGAAGTCAGATCCTTGATGGACTGAGCTACCCAGGCCTGCTGAATCCAGATAACTTCACTATAATAACTGACTGGACCCTGAAGTCTGACAGCTTCTCTAGAACTCCTGTATGGAACTACACCTGTTACACCTCTGCCTGGCCCCCCAAACTCCCGTCCTGTCTCTTTCTCCTTCCTTCACCAGGCCCCAGGCCTTCCTTAGACTTGCCCGGCCCTTTGCCCTTACACTTCAGGGTTGCCTCTGGGTGCTGCTCCCTCTCCATGGAGGAGGCTCCCCTCCCAGCCCCTGCAGGCATTCTAATTGAGGGTGATCAATAATATGCTTCTTCTTGGGGTGCCCGGGTGGCTCAGTCGGTGAAGCATCTGACTTCGTCTCGGATCATGGTCTCACAGTTTGTGATTTGAGCCCCGCATCGAGCTCTGTGCTGACAGCTTGGAGCCTGGACCCTGTTTCAGATTCTGTCTCTCTCTCTCTCTCTCTCTCTCTGCTCCTCCCTTGCTTGCACTCTGCCTCTCTCTTTCAAAAATAAACATTAAAAAAATTAAAGAAAAATATGTTTCTTCTTATTTTTCATTTTAGCTTCCGTTTCACTTTCTTCAAAGTGTTCATCAAAATTTATAATCATTTTATGTGTTAGTTCACTTGTTTTTTGGAATGTAACGTCTTTGAAGGCAGGGACTCCGTCCTCCTGCTTCAGCAGTGTTATCGGTTACGAATATTTGTGGAAGATGTGAACTTGTGAACCTTGGGAGGTCCCTAAGTGGAAGCGGCAGGAGTAAAACACACGGGGACCGTTGTGCCGGGAGCCAGGCTGGTGAGGAGAGGGGCTTCTGTCAACAGGCTTCCTGCCCCTGCAGCCAGTCAGGCTGGGTCAGGAGGTTCGAGGGTGGAGAGCCTCCAAGAAGAAAAGTTAAGCTCCTTCTGATCCTGGGCGCTCTCTGATATCTTAGTGGTGAGGTCCGAGAGAGTCAGCTCAGGTGTGGCCTTGAGGTTGTATCTTTTCTGGCAAAAGGTGAGGATGTGGCTCATAGTTACCACATTCAATGTTAGATGTGTGGCTTGGAGTTTTTCCTGGAAAAATGCAGCTTTTTAATAGCAGACATTCAGAAAGCCATGAAGGTGTCTTTTCAGCCAGATATGGTGCTGGAGTCGGGAGGCACAGGGATGAAGGGGACAAGCGACTCAGTGTCTGGAGAGGAGACCTGATGTGTCAACAATTATAACACACAGTGACAAGTGCTGTCACGGAGGTGCAGGTGCGCCTTAGGGAGGGCAAGGGCGGCAGTGGGTGTGTGTGTGTGGGGGGGGGGGGAGGCTTTCCAGAAGGGTCAGCCTTAGCCTGCTACATCCCTACTGGCTCCTTAAAAGAGGATTTGGTGACCTCTGCTGGGGGCTGAGACCTCTGGCCTGAACGGAGCCCACTGGTGCCAGGAGAGGGGAGATTTGTACAGAGCCAAGAAGGCTTTCTAAAGTAAAATATTGGCTTTAGGAGATAAAGCTTGAAGGAGACTTGATAAAAAGTGGAGGGGCTTAGACCCAATAGCAGCTAGAAACTACTTTCTGGAAAAGGCCAGGGAGTGGAGAAGGCTGGTGGGATAGGGATGGGGAAATGAGAGCCAAGAGTAGCACCCTGGGTGGGTAAGTGGAAATGGAGCCCTCGCCAAGTGGCTGAATGTTTGGCTGGGGGTTTGGACTGAGCAATTCTCCCTCTAGAAGTTTATTCTTGGGAACTGATCAGATACACGTGCAAAGATATCTACTCCTTCATTGATGGTAAACACTAGAGCAACTAAACACAGGCGTTGATTAAATAATTTATAGTATACCTGGTATACATCATTAAAAATGATGGTTTTGGGGGGCACCTGGGTGGCTCAGTCAGTTGAGCATCTGGCTCTTGGTTTTGGCTCAGGTCATGATCTCACTGTTCGTGGCTTTGAGCCCCTCATTGGACTCTGCTGACGGTTCAGAGCCTGCTTGGGATTCTCTCTCCCTCTCTCCCTTTTCCTCCCCTCCCTCCCTCACACACAGATACTCTCTGTCTCTCAAAATTAAGAAGATAAACTTAAAAAAATGATGGTATAGTTTTATTAGTTTTATATAGGGATGGAAAGACATTCAAGAGATATTGATAAGTAACAAGACCAGATTACAAAACAACATTAAAAACATATAAAGCACTGGCAGGAAACACAAAATGCTCACAGTGGAGGGGATTAAGAACAACTGTTTATTTTTTGCTTTACACTTTTATGTGGTTCCCCACCCCCCCACAATGAGCAGCCATTAAATTTACAACCAGAAAATCAGTAAAGTTATTTCCATTTTGAAAGGAAAAATCCACAGGGTTTTAAGAGAGACGATTAGGGCTAGAATCCCAATTGAGTAAGTAACTGCTAGAAAATGCTGCATTACTCATTCATGATTTTCCAAGGAGATCCTCTTGGTAGGCAGGGGCTCTGGACCTTGTGGTTTTTGACTCAGGGTGGAATGATAAATTTTTCTTTGAGTTTGCTCCCCAGTACTGACCTAGGGATGGGGATGTGGTCCCCTTTTAAGGCTCTACAAGAGGTATAAGAAGGGGGGCACCATGCTCCCCGAGTGATTCTTTATGCTGGCTGCAGGTTAGAATCGCTGGGGACCTGGAAATAATACCTGTGCCCAGATCCCGCCCCTCAGACCAACTAAAGCCTGGCATCTAGTGCTGAGGCCCAGGTAACAGGCTCAGGTGGTGCTTTTCTGCAGCCAGGGTCCAGTGCACCCTGATTAGGGGATAATGAATGAAAAATAAGCAGCATAAATTTGGATCAGTGTTTTCAAGGCATGCCAGCCCTGAGTATTGATCTTTGGAAAACAGATTCCTTGGTCCAATACTTCTGTCCCTCCTTCTAGGAAAAATCTGGAAGCACAAGAGCAAATAAGGGCTCTTGGAAGTTCCAAGGTAAAAACATCTGTTTGATTTAGTTCACCTGGTGTTTCCCATTGTACCTGACCATGGAAACTTTTGTCTTGGGTGACCCTTTATCTTGGGTTACAGTGGGCTGGCAGCGAGGGCCTGGAGTCTTTCTTGTCTGCCACATAGTTTGACCACCCTGTGGGCACACTTCTCCACCATGTCCCTGGAACACTGGTAAGACGAAAGCAGATCTTTGGACATAGAGGTGTATAAAGCTGGAACTTTGGGGTAAGCCTGTTTCTGGCTGGAGCACTTGACCTGGGACTGTGGAGGGGTGATACGCTGGCTACAAAGTCAGGTGTCCACAGGAGGAAAATGAGGTCAAAAGAGGTTGTTGATTGCCGTATTCCAAATCACAAAGCCTGAAAGGGACTAAAATCCAGACTTTCTGCTTCTCATTCAGACGCTCCCCCCCTTTCCCCCCACCAACTTAAAGGCATTACCTCAGGCATTTTATGATCTTTGAATAAAGGAGTACTGCCAAGATTAATGGGAAGTTCCGGCCTTCTTATCCCATTTTGTGTTCCTATCTCCATCTGCCAAGAAGACACCCAAAGCTCTAAATATCATTTGGTTGTAAGGAATGTTTAGAATTGAAGAGCTGGTTGACACAATTAAAAGCTTCCAGAAGGCTGTTATGGCGCCAGTTATTTACTTAGCGATAGCAAGCTATTTAAATTTCATTATGGAGTAGAAAATAGGGAGATAAGAACAAAATATGGTCAGGCTGACTGTGACCTCAAAACCCCTGCTCCTTTAGTTCATAAAAGATAGCAGAAGCAGAACATTCTGATTCAAGGATCGTTTTGTTAAACGGTGCATTCTCTTAAATGAAATTGTTTCTTAATCTCTTTGTGGGCTGCTAATGGGCCATTTATCGAGACATTCCAAGGCAAAGGCAATCTGGGCCAAATAGGGCTGCTGGTCTGGGGAGGGGTCCGTCTGTACTGCAGGTGGCTGGACAAATGACTCAGTATCTCCCTGCCTTGAGCAGACTGAGGTTTCTCGTTGTAAAACCATAAACATCCCCCATCCACAAGGCAAAGAAGCAATGTTTACTCCTTTATTCTCCTTACTCCTTTATATATATATATTACTTCAATTGTTGAAACTCTCCCTTCTCTCTCCCTGCCCCCCAGTCCCCTTTCAAGACCATTCTCTAGAGTAATTTTAACCATAACATTTCCAATGGCACAACTTTTCATTGTGTTCTTCTTACGGAAGAGAACTGGAAGGGCTGGAGGGTATGGTAGGGTGGGGGATCTGATTCAAGGGATTGTCAAAAGGGCACTTAAATATATATAGTTGAGGAATAATTTACATACAGTAAGATTCACCCTTTTTAGTATATAATTTTATGAATTTAACAAATGAATTCAGTTATATAACTACCGCTGAAATTATATATATATATATATATATATATATATATATATATATATATGAACAGTTCCATCACTCCCAAAAGTTTCCTTTTGCCTCTTTGTTGTCAAATCTGCTTTTCACCTCTGGCTCCTGGTGACCACTGATCAGTTTCTTATTCCATAGTTCTTCCTCTTCTAGAAAGTCATACATGGAATCACATGGTAGGCAGTCTTTTGAATATGGCTTCTTCCACTTAGTGTAATAAATTTGAAATTCACCTGTGCTGTTGACTGTGTTAGTTGTTGTGACTATTTCATGGTATATGTGTATGTTTATCCATTCACCACTTAGGGGACATTGGGGTTGTTTCCAGTTCTTGGCTATTATGAATAAAACTGCTATGAACATTCACATATAGGTTTTTATGTGGGTATATGTTTTCATTTCTTTTGAATAAAAATCTAGGAGTGGTATTGTTAGGTCATATGGCAAGATTATGTGTAACTTTATAAGAACTATGTTTAATTTTATCAGAACTTTATATGTTTAACTTTATAAATAATATTTTTGATTTTAATCTGTTTTTTTTATTTAAACAATTACATCAAAATGCAATGATTTAATTGTTTTTAACTTATGAAAGGGTATCATGCTGGGGTAATCTTTTGAGGCATTTTTTTTCCCCACTTAGTTTCATAGTTTTAAGATTTATTTCTATTTTGACATCTGGCTGTGAGTGTAGTATTCTTGCACATTCTACTGATAGGCATTTGGCATATTGGTTTACAGATTTTTCTTTTCTTTTCTTTTTTTTTTTTTAAGTGTATTTATTTATTTTGAGAGAGAGAGAGAGAGAAAGAGTGTGACCAAGGGAAGGGCAGAGAGAGAGGGAGAGAGAGAATCTCAAGCAGGCTCCTTGCTATTATCACAGACCCTGATGCAGGGCTCAAACTCACCAACTGTGAGATCATGACCTGAGCCAAAATCAAGAGTCAGACGCTCAACTGACTGAGCCACCCAGGCATCCTGGTTTCCAGATTTTTCTATAGTTTTGTTTTACTACTGACATTCTTGTATATGTCTCTTGTGTTAGTTATCAATATTACCCCAAACTTAGGGGTTTAGGATAACACACATTTGTTATCTTGAAGTTTCTATAAGTTGAGAGTCTACATATGGCTTATCTGGCTCTTCTGTTTCAAGTCCTCACAAGCAAGCGGAACTGTGGGCTAATCTCAGGGCTTGACTGGGGAAGGATTTGCTTTCAAGCTCTTGTGGTTGCTGGCAGGATTCTGGTCCCTGCAGGTTGTCAGACGGAGGGCCTCCGTTTCTTGCTAGCTTTTAGTCAGAGGTGACCCTCAACTTCCTAGCATGCTGAGGGAAAGCCTGCTAGCATGGCAAATGTTAGTCTTATGTAACATGGTCACAGAAGTGACATCCCATCACCTTTGCCATATTCTGTTGGTTCAAAGCAAGTGTGTGTGGGTCTTGCTCATACTCAAAGGGAGAAGATTGCCCAGGGGCATAAGTACCAGGAAATAAGTATAGTGGGGCCCACTTTACGTCATTTGTTCCACACAGACACGGTTTTCCCTTGGGTTTGTAGCTGGGAGTGTAATTGCTGTGTTTGAGGGAACTCTTCTATTCCTAATGATGCTCTTTACTTAAAGACTATCTCCTCTGGAATTCATATAGCTAAGTCCGCTTCCCTTTGGCTAATATTTGCCTAATATTCCATTCTTTTGCCTCCAACCCTTGCACATCCTTATGTTTGAAGTATGTCTTTTATAAATAGCACATATCAGAATTTAAAAAAATAAGGCGATTTCAGCATGCAGCCAAGTTTGAGACCCCTCGTCACGACTAGATTGTGATTCTGGGAGTCTGAAGGAGAAGGAATATGGAAATAACTTCCAGGGGTCAGTTGGTTCCCCTGTGTTTTTTTTCCTTTCTTCTGAGGACATCTGTGCCATTCTCTATGTCTTAGGAGGAGGGGTGCAGGCACTGTTTGCCACAAAGAGATGAGGGGATGGCTGGGGGAGGCAGGAACAGAATCCCATCTATTCTTCTATTTTCTCACAAGCCTGCTGGGCTGGGTCCTGCCCTGGACAAAGCCAGCACTCCAGAAACACCAGTCTGAAACAGCCCTGGTAAACTCTGGGAGCTTCTCACAACTTTCTCTTTACTTTTCTGTTCTTGTGGTGTGGATGGGGCTGGGAGACTGGGGGTGAGGACCCAGCAGTCATGCTGGCTCAGCATCTTGGCCTGAACTAGGGCTATTCAAGGTGTGATCAGCAGACCACAAGTATCAGCATCCCCTGGGAGCTTGTTAGACATGCACACTCTCAGGCCCCACCCTGGACCTACAGATTCACAGTATGTATTTGAACAAGATCCCCAAGTAATTCTCATGCACAGTAAAGTTTGGGAAGCACTGCCTTGCAGGGCACAGATGTCGAATAAATACATTTAAATAGAATCAGGCACCTTTTTGACCAAGCACCTCTCAGTTTGCTTGGTCCTGTTGTGCCTGTAAAATGTTGATTTTGGTTCTTTGATTTGAGCTTTCTCTGCCCTAGGCCAGAATTCAACAATGCTGGGTTTGCCTACCATGCAGACAGAGTTTTAAAACAGAGTTCTTCAGTTTAAGAAAAACAATGCTCCAGTAGCACCATCTACCTCTAGGTTTTAGCACTCATTGCTATTGTAATTTCATATTTACTGGTGTGAATAGCTGATTGATGTCTGGCTCCTGCATAGTATTGGAAGCTGCGTCAACACTAGGAAGGTATCTGGCTTTATTAGCCATCATCTCCCCAATGCCCAGCACGATGCATGGCATACAGCAGGTGCTTAATAAATATCAGACCAGAGAAATGAGCACTTGTAGAGACCTATTTATTTGATGGTTGTCTATTGAGTACAATTATGATATTAATGATTATACTTGCAAAGAGTCTTTTGTGAAGAACTATATATATGGTTTTGGGAATATGTTTTTCATCATTACTATTTCTTGTCATTAATATTAAATCCAGCTACTTGAATTTTTAAAGTCTTATGTTTATTAAAAAAAACTGGAATGCATACTGGCATTTAAATAAATGCTAATATTTAGTATTTACCAATTTCTTAATTCAGTGTCTACATTATTTTTTCATAAGACAAAACAAAAAATGTTGCCTTCAAGGGATTTCACATCTCCTTGGTATACTTAGAAAAGAAGAAACACATTTATTATATGATATAAAAAAGCAAGTGGGTGCAGGGGTCATGGCATGTGCTGAGAATGAATCCTATTTGGATTATTTCTATTATAATTTTTCTCTCCTTTCCTACTCCAGTTTAGGCCCAGGACAGCAGCCCAACCAATTAATATGAAGTTTACTCTTCCCCTTCTGTGTCCTCTCTGCCAGATATTTATTTTTAAAATTAAATTTAGTTAATTAGAAAAAAAAATTTTTTTTTGAGAGAGAGTGAGTGGAGAAGGGGTCAGAGAGAAAGAATCCCAAGCAGGCCCCATGTCCAGCATGGAGCCTGACGCTGGGCTCGATCTCATGACTGTGAGGTCATCACCTGAGCCAAAATCAAGAGTTGGATGCTGAACCCACTGAGCCATTCAGGTGCCCCTCTGCCAGATTTTTAAAGGTGTTGATCATGAAAGAGGCTTGCTTCTTCTCAGACCAAGAGAAATGAGAGGCAAGCGTGCACTTGCTTAAGAAAATCATCTGACAAAAATCCAGCCTTTTATTACGTAAGGCGTGTGAACATGCATTTAAATAAGCACTATTTAATTTGAACATTATATTTTATTGGTAAAGACAGAGCATAGGTTCCATTATGCTGGATACTGATGTCTTTTATTGTTGCAGTTCCCCAAAGCTAGGTGATTCCCCCCAATTCATAGAACTCTAAATAGGGTTCCCAGTCTGCTTTCTTGTGTGTCTTCTTTTTTTCCTCCCTTCAACAAGCCTGATTACACACACATCATCACTACATGTGTGGCAGCACTAGACAATTAAAAAAATTAGATTTTTAAAAGGTCTTGCCCAGCTTTTCTCTGGAAAACTTGAAATGAAGTATTTTGCTTTAAACTTGGCAAAGCTAAAGACCAAAGTGAGGTCTGTGATCGGGGAAAGTCTGACTAACAATCGAATACTATTACAGGGCCAGTAGCATCACACATGCTTTTTGCTTGTCAAAGGTGATGAAAGATACGCAGAGGGCCAAAATCAAGCAACATAATGAGAACACCATGGAAATGATTTTGTTTTGAGCGTTGCTGAGTTTTAAAGCAAAGTAATTTATTTCAAATTTTTCATTAGACATTGAATTGTAAATTGTGGAGACTCTTTTGAAAATGCTTAACTTTTAATTCCTAAAATGAGCATTCATCTAACAAATGTAAACCTTAATGAGACATTTAGGGGAGGGGGCTGCACTTTCATTTACTCTAATTACCCTCTACTTTCAAAATCGGTTGCAAATTCTTCATTTCATTAATGACATATCAAAAAAAAAAAAAAGAAAAAAATAAATTATTGAGTTCTGGGTGAAAGCATTTATTTATTTTTTTTCTAGAGAATAATTATTAAACACAATAAAAACCTCACTGAATCTCATTTCTACACAGAATTAAAGAGTTTCTGGGCCATACAATGACTTTTTGCTGAAAAGTCTGTAAAAATAACTAGTGTGGAAAAAATGATCATGTGTTCATGGAGGACATTACACACGCTTACCTCCCCAACTCTCTGCTCACTTTTTTCTTTGCAGAGTTGGGAAAATAACCAGATTATGAAAACCTCCCAATTTGACCAGCAGAGGTCACCCTTTCTCCTTTATTGTTCCCAATAACCGGTTTCTCTGCTGTGATTCCTCAGTCCAAGGAAATGCAGGTTTCGGCTGCAAGCACAGCCAGAGGGCTGGTGGAAATATATGCATCGTTCACACTGGCTGCATCTTCTTACATAAGCACTGTTGAGACATATTATCTACCTGGACTTTTAAATAGATAACTTGCATACATACAGTAAGAACCTTTAGGTTATGTATAATAATCCTATTCTTTAGTTCATCTACTTCATCAAGTTCAATGCTTACTGGTGCCAGCTCAAGTTCTGCCCATTTCTCTGACTCATGGCCCAAAGAGTAGGGTCTCCCAACCCCCTGGAGGTGATTGCCATGAGTCCTCAGAGAATATCCTCTGGTGAGTTTCTGCAGGGGAAAGAGGAGGAATTAAATTGGGTGAGGATTGACCAAGCATGGAGCCCAGCACCAGGTACTACAAGGTAAGCTCGAGAGGAAGAGACCTCAGTCTCAGTTTTTGCCTGTGGTTTTGTTTTGGAAACAAAAGCATACATTTGTAGTTCATTTGAAGACTAACATTGAACTGCAGAATGAAGTTCTAGATGGATTATATATGCATGTCCAGAGAATGGGTCAGTCCATAACTATAATCTACAGAAGGCTAGAGGTAGTCGCGTGATCGAATTGCTTCCATCCTGTTGCCTTATACTGGGGGAGATGGGAGTGGGGGTGGGGAGAGGTACACGTGTCTGGCCAAATTCAAAAATGGGAATTCCTTTTGTCTTCCTCCCTTTATGGGGGAAATAATAGGCATTTTCTTGGGGTCCCTGGGGAAATTGGGCTTATTGGTTTTACATGAAGGTCTTTTCTCAATTCCCTCCCTGTTTCCCTTCTTTTCTTTTTTTTCTGTAAGTCAAAGTTTTAGTTGGCATTTTAGAAGTTTAAAAATAAGGTGGGTTTTGGGGATTCTCTGTGGCTGTTGCTGTTCCCTTGAGCTTGAGGTAGCATGCCGGCAACGCACAGGGGATAAAGTAGTGCTTCCTTAACAGAATTGCTCTTACCCGTTCTGGGAAGGAGGACAGCCGAACGACCATGGCAGCGGACCTCCATTAATGCATGTGAGGTGACACATCCCAGAGAGGAAAGTCTGCTGTGTTCCTGACATCACCCTCTGGGGTCCTCCTTTTTCTGCTCACTGGACTTCTCTGGTCCTCCCAGCTGGTTCTGCGCAGGGTCACCTGCTATCTGCTCTATGTGACTTGTAGAAGTATCCTAGAGTCATCTGGTACTGTGGATAAAAAGGCAGGAATTTTGCAAGCTGCTTTTTCAACCATCGGTAGCTTGAAATCAGCCGCCGTGGGAATATTTACAACACAGAAATTGGCAAACACTACGCGTCAAGCCCGCCCCCTGCTGGCGTACCCGTATGCCACAGCCTACATGCCCTTCTGTGTACTAACTGAAACCTACTCACGTCATTTTTTTTTTTTTTAACAGTGACACCCACAAATATTTACCAGAAAAAAAAAGAGACACAAATAGCCTGACTTCCTTCTGCTCCTTCTTCAAAAGTGTTGAGACGAAAGTTTTTTATCAAGTGCAGATTTCTGCTCTTAATTTTAACCAGAGTTTGTTGAAAAGACAGGCAAGTTGTCCCAGCTTTCAAGCACAGTCTGATTCCTTTCTTTAAGCCCACATTAGCCCAATTTCCTTTTAAAATCCCCCATTTTCCTCTTCCTGTCTCCTCTGGCTTCCTGAGGGTAACTGTCCCCTGACATTGTCTCTACCCTAAGGCATCAGACTCTCCACTGGTTCTTTTTTGGCTCCAGAAGCCATTCTAGGTCTGCAGACCCACCCGGGCTGTCTGCTCTCCTCAGGTTTGTTTGTGAGGAACAATGGCTGTTTCTGATTTCCCCACAGCATCATCCTCTTATTTCTTGACAGGTCAAATCTGGACTCCATGGCATTACACCTGGACTCCTGGCATTGCTGAGGCAACAGTCTAGAGGGAGAGGAGAGTAGTTCGCCCACTGGCTTCCTCACCCAGACGATAAGCACTGTTCCTAACCACTCTGGGGAAGGTACAGCTACACAGTCCCAGAGGCTGCATGTTAGAAAAAGCCATGTGGATTCTAGAACCCACAGGCTAGAGGTATTGTGAGGAGGCTGCCCCTCCCAGCTGGAGATGTTGTCATATTTACTGCCACAAACCCAGTGCCTAGAAAAGTAGTTAATCCCCATTTGTTAACGGACCCGTTTTATCTCCCTCCCTCAGGCAGAAACGTATTAGTCAGCTCAGGCTGCCATAATGAGGGGGCCACAGACTGGGTGGCTTACACAGTAGACATTTATTTTCTTCCAGTTCTGGAGGCTAGAAGTCCAAGATCAAGGTTATGGGAAATCTGGTTTCTAGTGAGACCTCTCCCTTTGGCTTCTGGATGGCTGCCTTCTCACTCCTCCTCCTCCTCTTCCTCCTCCTCTTCTTTTTAATGCTTATTTATTTATTTTGAGAGAGATAGAGAGATAGAGAGTGAGCAGGGGAGGGGCAGAGAGAGAGACAGAGAATCCCAAGTAGTCTCCACACTGTCAGTGCAGACCCCAAAGTAGGACTTGAACTCAAGAACCGTGAGATCATGACCTGAGCCAAAACCAAGAGTCAGATGCTTAACCAACTGAACCACCCAGGCACCCCTCCTTCCTCTTCTTATAAGGACACTGTAAGATTAGGGCCCCACCTTATGAACTCATTTAAACTTAGTTACCGTCTTCTAGGCCCTTTCTCCAAATACAGTCATATTGGCTAGGGCTTCAATATGTGAACTTTGGGGGTGGGGGGTGGGGGGACAGAATTCCATCCATAACAAATGGGAACTGGTTCTGTTTTAAAAATATTTACAGAAAAAAGGAAATGCCCTCACAATCTCCTTTAACTCACTCTTTCAGATTCAACAACCCACTCTTCAGGGAAGTCTCCCACATGGCTTAAATCCTGCTCCATGGAGGGTGAAGCCACTGTTTCTTCTGGCTTCCACAGGGAGGGCAGAGAGCGAATCCTAATTCGGTATATCTGTGGTTTCCATCTGTGCATCTACACTTATCCCTCAAAATTTATCCACTCAAAATTAATTTTTATTCATTCAAATTTAAATAGTAAGCACGTGCAGTAATCTAAGAAGAGGCGCACAGAGCCAAGTCAAACAGTGATGGGGCTTTGTGACTCTCCAAAGTGAGAACTTTAATTCCTTCAAAACCCTAATAACACAGTGGGTTTGAAAATCACGATTACATTATCCCCTACCCTTCTCTTCTTCAACTAATTCCTTCTCCAGTCCTGTTTCTTCTGTTAGCTGTTGAGGACATAAGTCAGGGTGGAAGCCAGACAGCATGCCTCTTTACTCCTCATTCCTATTCAGTTTTTCCTTCATAAATTTGGGTTTCGTGCCTCTTTTTGTGGGGGTAAGTTCTTCTTGTGTTTATCAGATGTTTTTGGGCGGCTGGAGAGTGGCAATGGGAGCTGGTGAATGGGAGCTGGCAAGAGGGTAGCATTGGGAAAACAAGTCCAAGGCTGAGTACATGCTCCTTTTCTGTGCACATTTAACAGGAAACTTCTGGAAGCAAGATGCTTGAATGCAAAGAAACTGAGTGCCTATGATGAGGGTTTCAGGCAGGTCTGTGAGAGATAGTTTGTGGGGGTGGTGGGGACTTTCTTCAAATCACACCATCTAGACAAGCATCTGCCCCTCCCCTTCTCTCTAAAGTAGCCCAGAGAGCTGCGGGCTGGGGAGGGGGCAAGGACAAGACTCAGCCAAGGAGACAGGGTGGGGGATGACTCTGTTTGTGACGCGTGCACTACCTTGCCTCCGAATGGGTTATTAGCTGCATTTAGGGTTGCACTGCCCACGTGTGGTCCCAGGCGCAACAGGCTTGAAAGGAGCTGGACCTGGGCCACATCAGAGGTGGGGCTGGAGGTTGGCAACCCCAGGGTGGGACCTCCCTCCCCCAGTGGAATCTTGACTCTCAAGACTTAAGAGCTGGGAGGCACCTCAGAAGCTCAGCCAGCGTAAGCCTTTCATTTCACAGATGAAGTCACTGAGGCCCCAGAGGGCTCCACCCTCTTTCTGGGCTTGTCAGAGGCACTTAAGAAATACATGTTGACTTGACACGACCCACGGTGAAATAGGCATAACAAAACTCCCCGCAAGGCAGCCGGATTAGGCTGCCAGCAGCTGGGAATGATTCTCCCTCTGCTGGTTAAGCCTCAATAGCAGGGGAGTAGTAGCGGGGCATTGTGGGAAGTCTGAGGGCACAACCTGCGCGGAGGTCCAAAGCCTCCTTTCACAGATGAGAAACTTGAGTTTAATACAATGTCATTGAGCCCAACTCCCCCTCAGGTTACAGATGAAGAAACTGAGGCCCAGAGAGGGGAGCCATTTGGCTGGTGAATTGCAGGCAGAACTGGGCTTTGAACCCCACAGGCAGGCTTCCCGACCGATCGATGTTCTCCAGGGACATCTCCTCCGACAGGGAGCCTCCTTGGCAGCATGTCGCCAATATGGGATTGGCTGTATCGTTTGGATTCAGAGAACACGGGGGAATGAGATGGAAGGGAGGCTGGGGAGTAGGGAGGTGAGCAGCGAGAGGCCTGGGGAGGCAAGTCTGGCTTTCCTGCACGCCGCCATTTTGTGACTCAAGATGGAGAGCGAGTTATTGTCCCACCAGTGAAATAGAACCATATAAATTAAACCTGCAATGAACTGTCTGCTGAAGGTGTGAACAAGGCCGACAAATCCCTGGGAGCTTAGGAAACATCTGCTCTTTACCTCGAAGGCAGAAACTTGACCATAAAGCAGAAAAAAAGCCAGAACTGGAATCTTTCACTTTCTCTGAAGGGCCCAACCTTCAGATAAACTCCATAACTGAGGGAGATTTTGTGAACCATGAGCTAGCTTCTCCCCTTCTCCTTTCCTAGTCTGGAATTTCCCCGCTTCTGCCATGCTTATCTCAGTTATTCAGTGATCTTGGGCTGTTGTTATGCAGTCAGAGAAGGGAATCTAGACCTGGTCAGGGTCCTTTCTGCTGAGTCTCAATGGTGAATGGGGGGTGGGGGGTGGGGAGGAAGAGATGAGAACAAGATGTGTGTTGGGGGACAAGAATTAGGAGTAGAGGCAGGTCACCAGGCCTTGGTCAGAACCCCTGGCCAGAGGTCGGGGGCTGAGCATCGGTGTGGGGGAAAGGGCAAAGAACAACCAAGAGCTGAGGTCAAGAATTCAGATCATCAGAATTGGATTGTTCATTTTTGAAAATGTTTATTTATTTTAGGGAGAGAGAGAGAGAGAACAAGTGGAGGAGAGGGGCAGAGGGAGACAGAGAGAGAATCCTAAGTAGGCTCTACACTCAGTGCCCAACATGGGGCTTGATCCCATGACCCCAGCAACACATGACCTGAGCTGAGACCAAGACTCAGTCGCTCAATTGACTGAGCCACCCAGACCCCCCAGAATTGGATTGTTAATCTAATAGCAGGAGTCTTGGAATCAGAGGGGCATGAGGAAGCACCATGACTGAGGGCTAACATGTGAAATGCTGATTTGCAGCAAGGTCTTAAACACAAGGATGGCAAATAGGTGACATCTTGCTTGCTGATCCTACCTGAATGGTGATGGCCATGTGAACTGTGGTATTTGGGAGGGTCAGATCCCTGATAGGTCAGGTCCCTGGCAGGACACACAGATCCCTGCTGTGTCCATTGATGATGTCTGCTATAAATAGGTCAAAGAAGAGACTGCCTGGTGTGACATATTTCCCATTCCTACTTTGATAGCCTCTCCTAATAGTCCTTATTCCATTCACTCCTGGTTTGCGGCTTATACCTATGCATTTGGTTCACCCGTAGTCTTTCAGAATTCTGAACGGGTGCTATGCTGCTGGTGCAAGTCATGGCACTGCCTTAGAGATGAGAAATCTCTCTTCGTTTACCCCTGGAGTGAGGTCTAAGACTTGTTCTCTTTATATCCTGTTAGTGTCAGTAGCAAAGGCTATTGTGTGAGTAAAATCCTTCAGGTATAAAATAATAGGTATTTTCAAGGCTTGGAGGCTGTGCCTGGATGTAGACCACCGTCTTTGTCATGTGGTCCCATCTCTTATGTTTTCTCAGAGGAGCATGAACAGGGGAATCTAGTAGATGGTGATTAGTGAGGAAGCAACGCGGTCCATTCGATGCTCCTAGCTCTACCTCGGGATAAGCTCGTATTTTTCCAAAATGATGAGGAGCAGATATATAATAGGCAGTTGGTAAGTGAAATGAACTCTGTGGTGCACAACAGACCATCACAAGGCAAGAATGGCCCAGACCCTGCCCTCAGGGGCTTGTACTCCAGGAAGTATATGTGGCAGTGGAGTGAGGAAGGATGGGTAGCAAGAAGGATTTAGTTAGTAATAAACTGAGATGGCTGGTGAGAAGAGCCAGTGCAGTGGGCTACTTACTGCTTTTGGTCATGGTCTTATGGACACAGTTGTGCTTGGTTGGGGCGGTGGTGGGGCCAGGGAGAGAAAAATCCATATTTCTTCCCCCTCATTTCATCTGCACACATGAGATTGATCAGAGTTGCGACTTTGAACTTTTTGATATTTCTCCAGGGGCAGGTGTCAAAATCCACTGTGTATAGAGGCAAGCACCTGGGATTGGACCTGGATGTTTCTCTAATTGCTTCTTAGCATGACTTCGGGCAAATACGCGATCTCTTTGAGCTCCTGTTTCTTCTTTTTTAAATCTGTGAGGTGGGGTAAAATATCTGCCTTGCTATCTAATAGGATTAAAAAAGCATTAGTATGTGTGAAAGTGATTTATAAATTGTAAAGCCCTATAAAAATGCAAGGGTTTACTGTGCCATTAAACATGAATCATTGTTAGGTACAAAAGACATCCCTACTGCGTTGAAAAATGGGGTCTCTCTTGAATGGGATGTTTACTCCATATTTTATTTAACCAATCTAGAATCCATGGTAGTGTTCTCTTCTTTCACTATTTGATGATGCTGAGCTCCTGATCAGTAGTTAAAACCTCTGAGCTGTTTTAGCAAAGGTGGAGAACTTTTCCCCTCACCCTCCACGGGCTGGTTGCTCTACAGAGAGAAGGGGCTTACATTGTTTTAAATGTTTATTTATTTATTTTGGGGGAGGGGCAGAGAGAGAGAGAATCCTAAGTAGGCTCCCCCCTGTCAGTGCAGAGCCAGGCAAAGGGCTTGATCTCATGAACCGTGAGATCACGACCTGAGCTGAAATCAAGAGTTGGATGCTTAACCTACTGAGCCATCCAGGTGCCCCAAGAAGGGGCTTGCATTTTAAGATCGATGACCAAGTGTAAGGTGCAATCTTGGACTGCAAACTGGAGGAGAGCTAACTGGCTCACAGAAGCCTTGCTCTCTTGGTTCCTGTTAACCCACTGGGAGTGGCTGGACAAAGGAATGCCAAGCACCAGGCTTGGTTGTTTGGAGCCTGCTTTAGTCCAGCACGTGACTCCCCTCCCTGCAGGTTGCCAGGATGCAGTTCTTGTTGCTAGCAGACATTAGGGAGTTTCACTGCAAATTCTGTTTAGCTAATTTGGGCAGAAGAGGGTCTTGTCCCATTTGAGTCAAAGGCTCTGCAATTTGGAGCAAGTGCACTTTGAGCTCAGATCACATGCTGTGCTGGCAACTTGTTTTAACTTTTAATTCTTATAGTTAGGAGGAAAAAAAAAAAGATTTCAAATGTCATTTGCTATAATGATTAGCTCCAGTGAGGGATTCTAGCTATGGTTATTTGCTTCAAAGCTTTAATTGGCTGAAGCCTGTATATTTGATCATTAACAAAATGGTCTTTCTTTTTGTATCATGTTAATAATTTTTTTTGTTTAATAGGAATGCAGCTTTGATTTCTTCCTGGGCTATGTTGCTATTTTTCTGGCACTGAGAAGTGTTGGTTTAAGATTTTGCCACATACGAGTCACGGCAGAATTCCATCTTGGAAGTCTCCAAGCTTGGGCCTGCTCAAAAAGATAGGACTGGAAGGAATATTCTTGGCCCAGCTGCAGGAAGCAGTTTGTTTAGATCAGACCCAAACAAAGAGGTTGGCTTATGTGGAAACTTTATACCTGTCTCACATGTTTTAGACACTTCTGAGAAAACAAACAGCTCCATATTTGCAATTACAAGGTCAAAAAAGTCGAATATTGGCCCCGGTGCCAATTTAGCTGAGTCCTCAAATGGCACTGATGTTAAGTAGGAGTATGTTGTGGCCACTTAACCAATCTCCACACCTGGAAAAAATAAAAAATACAAGAAAGAACGCAAAGTGAATTTGAAACCAGAGTGGGCTATAGTGACAGTGTTCAGATTCTGAGCTCCTGAACGATCTCTACATTCCAGGCTTGGAAGGATATTTGAAAAGCATGCATCATTATGGGCAGAATCTTCTTAATCCGTATCTCAGGGGCAAGATTAACACTGTGCAACTCCCTGCATGGACCTGGATTCCTGGAACTATATTCTCATGAAAATTGAGAAAAAGTGACCAAGTCATCGTTTTCTTCCTTGTCTGTCTTAAACCAGCTGGTTCATCTCCTGAAATTCAATATGCTCCCCCTCTTTTTTTTCAGATATGTCAGTGCACAAAAGAGGTTCATGAAAGGAAACAGCTGCACCGATACCAGCAGGAGCTGCTGCAGCTACAGATTTGAGGCGTGCACCTGCGTGGGGTTGGGTGACAAGGGATTTGTCAGGGAAGGGAGTATCATGGAATACCAGGACTCTAAAGCCAGAGGGATGGATGGCTCCAGGGTGGCAAATTGGATACCCCACTGCTCACCTGGAGGTCATGGGATCACACCTGACTTGAATTAGTCAAAAGGATTCCAGGATGAGGGTTAGTTGGTCGTTTCTGAATGAAATGATTAGCTGGATATAACAGTTCCTAATAAACAGATTGTCCATATCAATGACATCTATTCAATGAGCCACAAACAAGCGGCATCTCTGTAACCCTCATGTGGGAGGGGGAAGGACTGATGAGGGCCTGGAAGAATCCTGTGAAGGCCGTGACTGAATGAGATCACCAAGAGAGTAGGGCATGTAGAGAAGAGTCCCCGGTGGCCAGCCCTGTGCCCTCTAGTATGAGGAGGTGGGGAAGATCAGGAGGAGCACTTGAGGGAGAATGAGAAGGAATGACTATGAGATAGGAGGAAAACTAGAAAAGAGTCATGGCCTGAAAACCAAGTGAGCAACGTGTTCCAAATAGGAGGAAGGGGGCAGCATGTCCAGTGATATGTAGGAGGGGCACTGGGCCTTGATTTAGCTGCATAGATGTCACTGTTGACTTTGACAAGGGCAATTTGATGGGGTGATGGGGGTCACCATCTGACTGGAGGGAGTATAAAAGAGAACAAGAGGAGAGGATTTGGCAAAGGAGCACTGACAATTCTTACAAGGAGTTTTATTCTATAGTTTCATTATATAAGGGGAAGAGAAATGGGGTGGTAATTAGAGGGAAAATAGAGTGAAGAAGGTTTTTAAAATTAAAAAAAAATTTTAATGTTTATTTATTTTTGAGAGAGAGAGACAGAGAGACACAGAGAGAGGGAGACACAGAATCTGAAGCAGGCTCCAGGCTCTGAGCTGTCAGCACAGAGCCTGATGTAGGGTTTGGACCCATGAACTGTGAGATCATGACCTGATCCAAAGTTGGACACTTAACCGACTGGACCACCCAGGAGCCCCTAAAGGTTTTTACAATTTACTTTTTCAGCTTTCTTGAGATACAGTTGAAAATAACCTCGTGTAGGTCTTTTCTTTTTTAAAGGTGGCAATAACATGCCAATGGGAATAACCCAGCAGAGAAGGAAAGTTGTGTGATGATGTAGGAGAGAGAGGCGAGGGTTGTTGAAACGATGTCCTCGAGTGGGACCTAGGGTGCAAGTGGAGGGGCTGACCTTCTCTTGGAGCAGGATGGTCCATCCATAGTAAGGGGAGGATGGCAGTATTTATGGGGCAAATGCTGGTAGGTGTATAGAAGTGGAGGTGGGAGACTGTGGCAGTTCTTTTCTGAAAGTTTCTGTTTTCTCCAAGAGATAGACAGTGAGGTTAGCAACTTAGAGCGAGGAGGGAGAGGATGGGCTGGAGGGTGAGGGATGGTCATCCAGGAGGGTGGCAGGTGCATGAATGAGGGAATGAGGCGTGATGGCCAGGCAGCATGAGGACCCAGATGAGGTCATGGAAATGAATTACATTAAGACGAGTGGGTGTTGGTTGTATGATTTTCTCCAGCCATGTTCAGCTGTGGGATGTAGTACAGAACAGGCGGAGAGAGTTGGATTTCAGGGGTTGCCAATGGAGTTCTACCAAGCAGGAGAGGGGCACCCTGAAGATTTTTTTTCATTAAAGAAATAACTGATTATATAGACTTATGACACTGATTTAACAAACTATTAATTGGTTGTGACTCATCATTTGAAAACCACTGATCTAAATGGCATACACATTGTTTTTCTGCTTGGCTTTTTAATGTAGAGATAAAGCTTCAGTGAGGATTTCTCTGAAAATCCATCAGGCATTTGTTGAATACCCACAAGGTGCCTAACTAGTTTTTAGTGCAGGGGTGGGGGAGACAGAAGGGAGATAAAACCCAGTTCTCGCCTTCAGGGTGATGTGTTAGGATGCAGTCAGCTGTCCCTCTCTCATTCAGCACCTGGGTCAGCTCACTACTCAAAGATGGCGCCTCATCGTGGTGTGCTACTACCTAAACAGTTGAGTGTATGCCAAGGGGCCAAACATCACAGATGTCTACCTTCGTGTCAATCTGAGAACACCTATTCTCCACATGCAGTCAGATCACCTGATCCCAGGACTGTCAATTCCTTTTACCTGATCAGCAAACTCTATTAAGGCATCCTAAGATAGTTATCAGCCTTCCAGGCAACCTTAGTAAATTATTGGCTCACACTGGACTCATGTTCCATTCTCTGAGACTTAAAAAAACAAACCTTAGTTGTCATCAATTTTTTATTATGTATTTAATTTTTGGGGGGTGGCAGTGTGGGGTAAACTATATGCCCTTTTTTGGGGTTTGGGGACTGTGTGTTTTGGAGCTGCAGATACCCACTTGCTGTGTGAGGATAAAGCCAGGGTGGTAGCTCCCTCAAATTTTGGTTCATCTCAGAACATATGGCTCTGCAGGATTTGCAAGAGTCTTTGATGCAAAGAGAAAAATACTTAATTTCTTCATCTTTTTGTTCTATTTTTTGTTCTTTGATTCAAAGGGAGGAATGAGTTAGGACAAAAGTGATGTATTCTACCCTATCTTCTAATTATATTTTAATTCACTAGAAAAGGACTTCATTTCTCTCTGTGACATTCAGTGTTTACGGTCCCAGACATGGCATTTGCATTCTCTGTTTATGGTTTGGATGCTTTATGCTAACATACTTGTCACCGATACAGTTGGGCTTGCCTTTCCAGGCAACAGTTAAACCAGCAGGAGACCACTTGTGTGCAATTTGTTGGAATGAAATCTACATTTTGGGATTAGATTACTTAGTAGTGTCATTTTGCGTCGAGGCAACTTTGTGGGTGGTCTCCAATAAACCCTGCACGTACAGCGAGTGTCAGCCCTGATTATCTCCAAGCAAGCTTGTAATGACTGCACAGCTTGGTATTTACAAGAGAAAACCAGCTTCCCTTAACTTTTAATTTAGGGAGTGCAGGGGCATGGATGAACCCCCACAAGAGGGTGGCAGAAAGAAGGCCCATTGCAGAGCCATTCTTGAAGGGGTGCACCTCAACTTCCTGTTCCTTCTGGAGATCAGGATAATGGCCACAGATGTCACTTGGGGCTCACCAATTCGGACATTTGTCTTTAATGACGCCCGAAGGAGCTATCAAATCTCAAAATATGTAAGGGCTGAAGGATTCCTTGAGAAGGACAGATTAGTGGCATGAACTGTATGTTTGATTGAGGCGTGAATATATATGGTAAATAACAAATGACGTGCTGGACCCACCCCGATATCATTCTGGTGGTAACAATTCTCCAGGGCAGTGTTCTTCACCAAGGGTTGATTTGGCCTTCAGGGGATATTTGGTGGTGTGTCTGGAGACATTTTTGTTGTCACAGATTGCTACATCTAGTGGGTAAAGGCCAGGGATATTGTTAACCATCCTGCATTGCACAGACTGTTCCCTGCTCCTCCTACAACAAAGAATTATTGTGCCCCAAATGTCAGTGTGCCAAGGTTGGGAGACCTACTCCAAAGTACAGGAGTAGTGAGTAACACACTCTTGCCCTTGCCTATCCTCATTTCTTCCCTCCACACCCTCTGGTCCACATGGATTTCTGCTATTTTTCTGCTTGCCTGGAAATCTCATGGTACTGGTGGTAAAAGATTAGAGTCACATAGTGGAGAGAACGCCTGATTTGGAACTGCACAGATCTGGGTTAAGTCCCAGTCCGATGGCTCCAGTTTGGGTGGCTTTGGGGGCAAATTAATCTCTCTGAGCCTCAGTTACAAAAAAATCTAAAACAATGGGGACTGCAGTCCTTAGTCAACACTGACTGGTAGGGAGATTCAAATTTATATAAACGTATCAAGACTTGGTCGCTAGGAAATAGGTACTTCATAGCATTTTTTATCATTGCACGTTTTTGCTTGCCATTATTAAGGTTCATTTTCCTCACGTTTAAGCATTTTCCCAACAATTTCTTTTTATTGTGGAAAATTTACAAAAAAGATAAGCAAGCAGGAAGAAAGAAACTAAATCACCTGTATTCTTATGCCTTACACACAGAGATAATTACTGTTAATGCCTTCTGTATATGTATTTCTAGACTTTTCCTCTCTGTGTGTATGTGTGCTCATGCTGTGTGTACTATTTAGTGACTTGCTTTTTAGACTTCATGATGTATTAGGAACATCCCTCCATGTCAATACATACAGTTCCACATCATCTACATCATCTTTAAAAAAAGCTGCCTAGTATTTTATTGCATCAATGAACCATGATTTAATCAATCAATCCCTTAAATTCTTGGACATTTAGATCATTATAGTTAGTCTTTAAGGCCCAGGAGAATGTCTTGTCTAGGCTGTACGGAGCTCATGGTTTGTAGTTCTAGAAAGGCAGTCCTTTGCGTGTGCACTTGCTACCGTATAGACATCCCCAGGTAGTCAATTCAGGAGAGCAGCACAGGATATATGTTCTCTCTGCCCCACAGAGTGGAGTGAATGTCCTTTTCTTTTCATGACACAGCATCATACAGTGGCTCAGTGCTCAGGCCCTGTAGTCAGGCAGCCCATGTTCAAATCCCAGTTCCCCTTTTTTGATACATGACTTCACCTGCCTGAGCCTCAGTTTCCACATCTGTAAAATGGTGATGCCAATTGAACCCACATCATTGAGATTTTCTGAGAATTCATTGACGTAGCGTACGTCAGGCACGTCATGCAAGGTCTGGTATATATATCTATGTGTGTATATATATATGCATATATGTATACACACACACACACACAAACACACACACACACACACACAGGACTCAATGTGTTTTTACTTGTATCAGGTGGGAACAAATGTCTGACAAGCTGAGTGCTGCCTGGAAGTCTATGTTCTCTGTGTAAATTATTATCTAACATTACCAAGTGTCCCCCAACTGCCAGGACTAGCAGGAGCTGGAGTTCAGAGACCACTACCTGTTTTTTTTTTTCCCCTGGAGCTTTTGTTTTTAACTGCTGTTATTAGTCTCCTGTTGTTGCTGTAACAAAACCCCATGAACATAGTGGCTTCATACAACACAAATTTGTTATCTTACAGTTCTGGAGGTCAGAAGTCCAAAATCAGTCCTCCTGGGCTAAACTCAATATATTAGTGGGCTGCCTTCTTTCTAAAGGCTTTAGGGGAGAACCTGTTTCCTTGCCTTCCCCAGCTTCTAGAGGATGCCCAAATTCCTTGTCTATGGCCTCACATCACCCTGACTTTTGCTTCTGTTGTCACACATCCTCTGACTCTGACCTTTCTGCTTCACTCTCTTAAGGACACTTGTGATTGCATCGGGCTCATCAGATAATTTCCCCATTTTGGGGTCTCTAACCTTAATCAATCTGCAAAGTCCCTCTTGCCACGTAAGGTAGCATATTCTCAGGTTCTGGCTCGTGCTCTGCTGGCTGTCACAGAACTCTTGCTCCTAGGGCCTACCAGCACACTTGTCCCCTTGGCCAGGCTCCCACAGGCCTGGAGCAAGCCCTCTTCTCTCGCCCTCCCTTCCCACTGTCTGGCTTTGGAGAACTACCCTGCCCCACAGGGTGTTTCCAGACATGTTTCTTGAGGCTGCCTTGTTCTCCAAAGTTTAGTTAGAGGAGCCCTGCTCACTGTTACAGGTTCACCCTGCCTCCCTGACCAGAAGTGCATCCAACTCTCACTCTACCTTATCCAGCCTGTGCTCCCCTCTGCCCAGCTCCGAATGTTCTATATGTTCAGTGTGGCCCAGGGGCCCTTCCACTGACTAGTAAAGTCCACAGATCCTAAGGCCCCAGGCTCAGGAAGTGCACTGTGACACTCACACCACAGCTGGACCACCATAGGTGGGCTCTCTCAGGGCAGGTGGATGAGTGGCCCCCAACACGAGTTTGGGATAGTCGACTGGTGAGATCCTTGGGACCCATGGGTGCAGGTGCAATCCTTCCCATGGCATCTCCTTGCTGCAGACCTTCTTTGATAACCTTCTGGAATGTGACCTTGCATGATTGGGTCCCATTCAGGTTCCTTTCTGCCAGTCCTTCTTCCCGGTTCTCAGTGCCTAGCCCTACTTGGCAGGAAGCCTGTTCTCTTCTTGTTATTTTCCTTCCACAGTGACCTTCAAGGCCCATTTAGGGAGGATGGAATCACCCTTTACATTAGAGCCCCAATCCTTAGTAACATAGAGTCGGCTTTCCCAAGCAGGCCTAGGTGTTTGCTTAGGAACATGGTAATCTGTTTTCTAACCAGCAAGAAATCAAATTGCATTTTGATATAAAAAACAGGTTGACTATTCCTATCCAGACGCTTCCTCCTTTCTCACCCTCAGGCAAACAAGAATGACGGCCTCTCCTGTCTCACTTCCACACATTCTTAAGTCTGGTTTTTATTTTAGTTTTTCAAAACTTGCTCAGTGTTACAGAACCATTAGCCGAATATAAAGAGAAAAATGCACCCATATTACCACTGTCATCCCTGACAAATTAAATGGTTTTTATTTTTTCCGTGATCCCTTCCAGTTTTTGTCCCTGCGAACATATAATTTAAATAATCGTAATCATAGTGTAGCTATCATTTTGTGTTCTGCATTTTTCCACTTAGCATTAATTATATCATAAGCATTTTTTCCATGTTGTAGCAAAGTCATCGTAATTATCATTTTTAATGACTGTATGAGAATTCATCAAAGCGGGAGTAGATCACTTAACCCTTGTTCTGTTGTAGGGCCTTTTGCGGCTCCTTCTCTGTTCTGTTTCTCCTTTGGGATCGTCTTTGATACCAGGTACCTCGGCTATTCTTGGGGTGCGGGAGGCAGGCGAGGGAAGCGGTGGAGGTGGGTGGGGAGCAGAAGCAGGAGAAAAACAACATCAGGAGAAGCAAGAACAGGAAGGAAAAGGAAGCCTGCTTTACACACACTCACGGTTGACACTCCTAAAGCCAAGAGCTGGAAGGAAACCTGGCCTTCACCTGTGAGTTCTCTTCACCAAAGGCGGATTTTGAGAATGACTTTCTCATTTACATTTTGGAGTGACTTTCGATGCCTGGAGAAAGGTGGCCTACAGGAAACTGATGGAGAAAACAAACTTAACCTATCAGCGTTAAGGCATCCAAGATCGACTCCAAATGCTAGCCTAATCTGGAAAATATAATTTTTGTTAATCAGGGATGTAGTGCTGATTAGAGCTAACATGATAACTCAAGAAGGTCTTAACTATTCCAGTGTTTCTTAACGTTCCACAAGCTCTAGGTGCGAAAGATGCTTTATAAAACAAGGATTCCTTGGTAAAAACTGTTTGAGAAACAGTGATGCTGTGTGCTAGGTCCCCTTCTTGGGTATTCACAATGCCCATTCACATAGTCAATGCTCTGAGAAGAGCTGCAGGGAGGAACACTGTTTACCTGTGAGTGAGCACATTGGCAAGGGAGTCTGGGAGATGTAGTTTGTGTGTCCCATGGTCACGGGGCCCTTTTGTGGTATGGCACCTCCACCAGTCAGAGTCTACTCAAGAAGCTGAAAATAAGCTAGATAATTCAGAGAGGATCGACTATATAGATCTAGTTGAAAAAGTTCTGGGTGAGCTGGAAAAGCTTAAAAGGTATTGTGACCCAGAGATTCACAGCTGTAGGGAGTAGCTGCAACCCGAAAGTGTAGATGTGGTGTTATCACAACGTGGGGCACACTTGCTTCTGCAACCCTAGGGGTAACCCACAGGATGCTGAGACTGCCAACGGGGCATAGGGCATGGTGGGACACAGCAGGTGGTGGGGACACTGGGGAGATAGGAACCAGGATGATGCAAGTGGCTTGAGCTGTGACAGCTGGATCTGTGCAAGGACCTTGGAGCCCACAGCTGTTTCCTGGAGGATGTGGCCCTCTGTGATAGGCAGAATTCTGCTCCCCAAGATATCTAACTCTTGGTGTCAAGCCTGTGAGTCTGTCACATCACATGGTGAAAGGGACTTTACAGATATAACTAAGGTTACTAATCAGCTGACCTTACGACAGGAAGCTTATCCTGGGTTACCACACAGACCCTGTGTGATCTCATGAACCCTTAAAAGTAGAAGAGGAAGCCAGAATGAGAAGTCAGAGAAAGTTGAAGCATGGGAGGATTCAATCTGTCATCACTGCCTTTGACGATGAAGGGGGCCAGGAGCCGAGGGATGTGGGCAGCCTCTGGAAGCTGAGAATGATTGCTGGCTGACAGCCAGCAAGGAAATCTCAGGGACCTCAGTCCTACAGTGTCAGGAAAGAACTCTGCCAACAAGCTGAATGAGGCTGGACTAGAGCCTCCACTGGAGCCTCCAGAGAAGAGTCCAGGCTGGCCAACACCTTGATCTTGGTCTTGTCAGTCCCTAAGCAGAGAACCCAGTGGAGTATCCTGGTTTTCTGACCTGCAGAACCATGAGATTAAAAATGAGGTTGTTTTATATTTTTAAAAGATATTTATTTATTTTTTTTGAGAGAGGGAGGTGGGGGAGGGGATGAGAGAGAGGGAGAGAGAGAGAATCCCAAGCAGAATCTGAGCTGTTAGCACAAAGCCCGACGTGGTGTTGAACTCACAAACTGTGAGATCATGACCTGAGCTGAAATCAAGAGTTGGATGCTAAACTGACTGAGCCACCCAGACACCCCAATGAGTATTGTTTTAAACCACTGAGTTGGTGGTAAATTGTTATGGCAGCAGTAGAAAATGAATGCATCCTCCCATCTTTGAATCACCTTCCATTCCTTCACATTCCCTCATGCAGAATTGAACTGGAAGCCCATTGGCAAGGGGATCTGCAAAATGTAGTTTGGGGGGTCCTAGATTTTCCATAATTCAGTGCAGAAGGGTGGGAGTAAAGGCTAAAATCACGAGTGAGTCTCTGGCACAGCACATGCTAACATTTGGTGAGATGAACATTAGGAAGACCACTTTGGGGAATTTTGATTATGCTATAGTAGCATTGGACTTTTGAAATGGGTACGTTGGGGCCCCTCATTAAATGAATGAAGATGATACATTCATGCCAATCTTATAAGATTCCCAAGGTGGCACAGTAGGGTGTTGTGAAGAAAACCCCACAGACTGGAAGTCAAATTCTGACTCTGCCCCTCACCCATTGGGTGGCTTTGTGTGGCTCACCATTCCAGGGCTTCCACTTCTGTGTGTGGGGAGCAAAGGGAGTTGACGGAAGCAACCTGTCAGGTCTTCCCAAGCTTGAAAGTTCTCCTACTTGGAGAATAATTTTACTTTTTAAAGTGATTGTGGATTCTATTTAAAGGATTGTAGTCATATTTATGATTGATTTGATGCTGAATTCTTGATTAGCAACGGAACTCCCGATCACAAGATTGTTGCTAAGGGAAATTATGATTTAGTTTGCAGTTATCCGCTCAATATGAGAACAATGAGCAGACTCAATAATGATAATCTTTGGCTCCAAGTGAACTGAGGAGCCTCCAGTGTGGGTGTAAGACGTTCATTGCTAGATCAGCTGGGGGCCATGCTGCATAGCTTCTGCACTAGTCGCTAGAGGGGAAATTAGAGCCATGAGTCATATAATCCCTGGCTTCAGGGAGCTTCTAATGTAGTTGAGTAAGATGGACATGAGAAAATGGATGATGATAGGAATGAATAGAACTGTGTCTTAATTACATTGCAGGTTGATGTCAACTTCTTATAGTTGCACTGGGCTTTTTATAAAGGAGGCCTTTCCTTTCATCTTTCCAGATCACAGAGAGAGGCACAAACCTCTGGTTCAGGGCTAGGTTTTGTTGGCCTTTGCATTTTTACTTGGCTTTCACCAGGAACTGTTTTGTGAAACCATGAGTGTCTTTCCTGAGTTTCCAGTTTCCCAGAGGGTACAAAACATAACTCACCACCCACCTTGAGCAGGTTGTTTTTTGAGGCATTTGAAAGTAAAACAAAGTACCCTGCCATTAATGGAAAGGTAGAATTTTCTATCCACTTATACTTCTGACAGGTTGGTTGATGCTGTCACGGGCTGTGTGTGCCTTTTCAAAATGCATGTTTTTAACTTGTTATTCCTGGGTGGATTAATTCCTAATGCTCTTCTTTTATATGAAATGATGCCATGCTTTTTATACAGCCCTACTCTGTGTGTTGCCCACAGCGTAGAAGCAACAGTCCTGCCTTCCAACAGCCTGCACATCTGCACAGGGGACTGAAATGTTCATTTTGCACCCTGGATGTTCAGGGGTCATGGAGATACACGTTCTTAGCTTTAAGCCTCTTTAATGTTAGAAGCACCTTCGTGTGTTGTATATTTGGTGTTTCTTTTTCTTTTTTTAAAACATTTATTTATTTTCAAGAGACAGAGAGAGACAGAGTGCAAGTGGGGGAGGGGTAGAGAGAGAGGGAGACACAGAATCCCAAGCAGGCTCCAGGCTCTGAGCTGTCAGTGCAGAGCCCGATGCGGGGCATGAACCCACCAACCATGAGATCATGACCCGAGTGGAAGTCAGACGCCCAACCGACTGAGCCTCCCAGGTGCCCGTCTTTTTCTTTCCTGGGAGACTGTGTGGTTTTGGAAACTTTTAAAATGGGACATGGAACAAATTTTGCCTTTTCTGTTTTTCTGTGATAGTTTGGGAGAAGAGTATGGAGCTGGGGAATGCTGCCTGGGGTTGAGTTCTGATTCCAACATTTTTTTGCACAATTTTCTTAACCTCTCCGAGACTCAGTGTTTTCATATGTGAAATGGAAGGAAAACAGCCTGACAGGGTTGCCGTGAGGATTAAATTAAATAATACGTGTTAAGTGCTGAACGCAATGCCTGGGAAGTCAATGCCTGCTTAATACCTGTTAGTTACCATTATCATCTCCATCAGGACCATCATCACCGTCACCATTATTACCATTGTCTTCATCACCATGACCATCAGCATCATCACCGTGATTATCAGCATCATCATAAGGATCGCCATCATCATTATTATGATTGCCATAATCATCGTCATGATCATCACCGGCATTATCATCACCACCACCACCATCACCACCACCATCACTACCAGCACCACCACCACCACCATTATCATCACCACCATCACCACCACCACCACCATCACCATCATCACCACCACCACCACCACCATTATCATCACCACCATTACCACCACCACCACCATCATCATCATCACCACCATCACCACCACCACCACCACCATTATCATCACCACCATCACCACCACCACCACCACCACCACCACCACCACCATTATCATCACCACCATTACCACCACCACCACCATTATCATCACCACCATCATCACTACCAGCACCACCACCACCACCATCATCATCATCACCACCATCATCACCACCACCACCACCACCATTGTCATCATCACCATCACCACCACCACCACCATTATCATCATCACCACCATCACCATCACCACCATCATCATCATCTGCAGCACCATCATCCTGCCATCCCAAAGACTCTCTCTAAGTGCCTGATATGTAACAATATCTGGTGGTGAGGCAGACATCAGGCCCCAGCTTTGCCCTAGCCTTGGCTGTAACCACTGTACCTCTGAGGAAAGGCGTGAGCCCCCCATTCTCCCAACCATGATGCGTGGATTCTTCTTTGTTTTCCCTCCTTGCACAGTTCTCTACTTGTCTGGAGTCCTGACATTCAGCCTGGCATTTGCTGGCCCTGCCTCTAGGGAGGTTGGAGCCTCCCCTGGTATAATCTCTTGTAAGGATCTAGCTGTGGAGTGGTCTTCTGAGCCTGTGGCTGCTGCCTGTTGGACTCAGTATTTGCTGCTTCCTAGACTCGTATCATGGTAGGTTTAGGCCATGCGTGTATTGACTTCACTCCTTGAGACCCTGGTTGTGGAGAATTTGAGGGATTTGGGGGCTGATTGAGGAAAAAGATATGATCAGGAGGGGGCAGGTCTACACAGGCTTTATTTGGGTGACACTGTGACAGATTTGAATGTGGAAGAAGTCCCTCCTAGCATGAGATTGTCCAGAGGCTACGACATGGGAGTCACTACTTAGAGAGGGGTTGGGGGGACTGGGGGATTGGGGGTGGTTTAGGTATCTAGATGATGTCACTCAGCAGCCTGGCCTGTGTCGGAGAGCTCCCCAAAGCAGCAGTGGCTGGGGGTCTTTATAGCCTCGGGGCTTATCTTATCTATGGCTAGCAGATGTTGGCTATGCAGAGCAGGCAGGCTCTAAATAGCTAAAAATCTGCTTATTTGGGCTAAATAAGATAATTGGATATGTTAAAATTTGAGATCAGAACCATGGGTTTTTGAGCTACCACAGACTGGGTGGCTAAAACAACAGGCATTTATTTTTTACACTTTTAGTGGCTGGAAGTCCAAGGTCAGGGTGCCAGTATGGTGAAGCTCTTGGTGAAGGCTCTCTTCCTGGCTTGCAGATGGCTGCTTTCTTGCCATATCCTCACATGGAGTAGAGAGAGGGTGGGGGAGAGCGAGCCAGCACTGTGGTCTCCTCTTACAAGGGCAATAACTCCATCTGGAGGACCTCACCCTCATGATCTCATCTACACCTCCCAAAGGCCCCACCTCCAAATACCATCACTCTGGGGGTTGAGGCTTCTACATATGAAATTTGGGAGAGACACACAAGCATTCAGTCCATAACACTTCTAATATAGAACTTTCTTTTCTCTGTCAGAGACAATAAATGGAAATATATTTTGGAAAGCGAAGAGCATTATACCAATGGAACACATCATTTTTATTACTACTTGAAAGGTTAACGTCTAGCTAATCACAAATAGTTTCCGATGTTAGGTTTCCTTACAATGCAGATGTAAGACTTAACTCCGTCTTTATTCCAGTCTTTCTACTGAACGATGTCAAAGAATGCCAGCCTGCACAATAAAACCCACACCCTCTGTCCCCTCTCCTTCTGTCTGGCAAGGGGAGGGGTGAAATCACAGTGTGTCAAGCAGGCTGTAAACATTTGAGCTGCTTTCCTTCAACTTTTGGGAGGGCTTCTTGGGGATGACAGGGGGACAAAGGGTTGCAATGTAAATTACCATGCAAATTGCCACACTGTTTGAACTTAAGACACCGTTGCCTGCCACAGCTCAGTGAACTTGAACTTCTGTGACTCCCACTGAAGGGGAGACTTGTGGTACCTTCCAAGCTGAGTCGCTGTTAAAATATGAAAACCCAAAGAGTATGCCTGAAGGTGTGTCCCTGTTGATCTTTGAACAAGTTTCCTCTTTAAATGTCAGCGGTAGGATAACTCTGACCAGTTTTGTAGTGTGATGTTCTGAGTACGTCTTGAGTATAGGCATCGCCAACTGTAGCACTGCCCACACATGGATGCTGGGACTTTCTTTTCCCATGCCCTCCTTTCCTCCTTCTGTCTCTTTCACTGGGTCAGCAAAGAAATGGATTGCTCATGTGGGAGGTCGCCTTCATCTCTGAGGTTGGCAGGCTTGGTACTTAGTGCTGCCCCCACCAGGTGATGAGAGGCAGGACTTCAGGACATTTCCTTTCAGGCAAAGCTCTCTGGCTTTGTTGGCTTCTTGTCTCCATTCCCAGGACCATGTCTATAGCATGGAGGCTGCAGGCCATATCCAGGGGTGGTGGCTTGTTCAGAGCTCTCAACTCATCTTTTCTTCATAGGAAATGACTCCCTCAGGGCGCAACCCTAATTTAGGATAAAGAGCGGACCACAGGAAGTGCCCTGAGGAGTTTCCATTCCAGGTTATAGGGAAGTTTCTAAAGAGCCATTAGACCTGATCTTGGTTCGTCTTCCCTCCACACCTAACCCTATGTCCAGTGTGGCATAATCATAACTCACAGTGGGAGGCATCTTTTCTTTGTGTTAAAAAAAGGCACAGCCACCACAATTAATGTCTATCAATCTTCGTGTGCTGGGCACTGTGTTGAACATTGTACATATTTCATGTCATTTAAGCTGGACAAGAATGCCTCAAAGGTAGGTATATTAGGCAGGGTTCTCCAGAGAAGCAGAACCAATAGGATGTGTATACATACAGACATACACATACACATGTATGTGTATATACACATACATATATATACACACATATATACACACATACATAATTTACTTTAGAAGGAATCAGGGCTTATATTTGTGGAGGCTAACAAGTCCAAGATTTGTAGGATAGGCTGGCAGGCTGGAGACCCAGGGAATGGCTAATGTTGCAGCCAGAATCCAAAGGCGGTCTGGAGGCAGAACTCCTTCTTTGTCAGGGGAAATCAGTCTTTTTTGCTCTTAAAAACATTTTTTTTTAATGTTTATTTATTTTTGAGAGACAGAGCATGAACAGGGAAGGGGCAGAGAGAGAGGGAGACACAGAATCAGAAGCAGGCTCCTGAGCTGTCAGCACAGAGCCCGACGCAGGACTCAAACTTGTGAACCGTGAGACCATGACCTGAGCCAAAGTCAGATACCTAACCGACTGAGCCACCCAGGTGCTCCAGTCTTTTTTTTTCTCTTGAAGTTTTTTTTAAAAAAATGTTTAAGTTTTTTTTTTATTTTGAGACAGAAAGAGAGTGAGAGAGAGAGGCAGAGAGAGAGAGGGAGAGAGAGAATCCAAAGCAGGCTCCATGCTGTCAGCATAGAGCCAGAAGTCGGGCTCAATCTCATGAACTGTGAGATCATGACCTGAGCTGAAATCAAGAGTCTGACGCTTAACTCTCTGAGCCACCCAGGTACCCCTCTCTTGAGGTTTTTGACTGATTGGATGATTCTCACTCATATTATGGAGGGCAATTTGCTTTACTCAAAGTCTACTGATTTGAATGTTAATCTCCTTGAAAAAAACACCTTCCCAGTGACATTTAGACTGTGTTTGACCAAATACCAGGTTGACATGTAAAATTAACCATCATAATTGGTATAATTTCCTTTTTACAGGTAGAGACCACAGGTCTCAGAGAAATTAATTCACTGACAGTGGTAGGCTGAATAATCCACACCCCCCCCTGCCCCCCCCCCCCCCGGCCAAGTCCATGTCCTGGTCTCCGGAACCTGTGAATATTGACTTATATGGCAAAAGGGACTTTGTAGATGTGATTAATTAAAATTCTTGAGATGGTGAGATCATCTTGGATTGTCCAGGTGAGCCCAGTATAATCACAAGGGTTCTTATGAGAGGGGAAAAGGAGGGTCAGAGTCAGAGGACAAGGTGCTGTGATGACAGAGGAGAGATTGGAATGATGTTCTTTGAAGATAGAGGAAGAGGAGGCCACAAGCCAAGGACTACAGCTGGCCACTAGAAACTGAAAAAGGTGCTCGCTTCGGCAGCACATATACTAAAATTGGAACGATACAGAGAAGATTAGCATGGCCCCTGAGCAAGGATGACACGCAAATTCGTGAAGCGTTCCATATTTAAAAAAAAAAAAAAAAAGAAACTGAAAAAGGCCAGGAAATGGATTTCCCCCTGAGCCTTCAGAGGGAACTAGCCTTGCCAAGATCTTGATTTTAGTCAGGGAAACTGGATTTGGACTTCTTTCTTCCAGAACAGTAAGGGAATATATTTGTGTTGTGTTAAGCCACTGAGTCTGTGGTCATTTGTTATAGCAGCTATAGGAAACTAATACACTTGCCATAGCCATGTAGTTAGGAAACTGTAGAGGTGGGATTCAAAACCACAGCCTCAGGTGCTTGACCCGGTTGTCCTCATCAGTCCTGTTGATCTCTCTCAAACAACAGTTCTTGCGTCCATCCCTCCTCTTGCAGTCCTTGTCCAGACTTCAACCACCCTGTCCCTGAACTTATAATAAAAGGGACTGGGGATAGGGGGCCAAAGGGTAATGAAAACAAGAGTCCCCATTTATTCCTACTATGTGGCAGGCACTTTATAAATATTAGTATTTCATTCTTCCAACCTCCTTGGAAGTCAGGTACTACTATTTTCCATAGTTCATAGTTGAGGAACCTGAGATGAAGAGAGATTGATTAAGTTGCCCAAGATCACACAGCTATTAGGGGGCCGAGCTGGAGTTTAAGCCTAATCTGTCTGATGCTGATGCTTTTGCATATTCTCTCTACCACACTTGCTTCTCCAAAATCTTGATCACAGAGCAGCAGCAGCGGGAGAGGAAAATGTTGGTAAGAACTGAAGAGAATTGGAGACTGAAGCTTCCCTTTCCAGAAACCTCTGTCTCAGGTGTACAGGCTTTGGATCCAAGGTCAGAAGACCCCAGGGGTGTCCTCTACACCCCTGGTGATCGAACTCCTCTGGCCATGCTGGAGCCTTTTGTCCGTTTCCTTCCCTTCTGCCTTCTTTTCGCACCTCTGTTCTTGGGCTGCCCTTGACATCTGCCAAAGTGGCATTTGAGTTATCCCCACCCCCTTCATGCACACACTTGTTTCCCTTTTGCCATTCTCACTGTGGCCACCTACAGAGGGGGTCCAAAAACATGGGAGGGAAGGGGGCAGAGAGTGAACCCTGCCTTCCAAGGTGGGCTAACCAGGCTTCTCGGCCCATCCTGGGTAATGGACAATCTAGAGATGATGGCCAGGCCTTGGTCCTGTCCATCCAGTGACTGAAGATGACTCTGGCAACTGGGGCTGACCGGAGACATATTGCTGATTCTGAGCCGAGTGTGTGACTTTACAAAGCAGGTTATCAGCAACATTGGGCTAAAAATACCATGTTTATTTTTGAAATAAGTTGTTTTGGCAGTTATAAATACTCTATGAAGCCAGCTTAGAGTGTAGTCTAGCGGCTCTCAGGAGAACTGAATCATATTTCAGAGGCACATGCGGAATCCAACATGCAAATTCCAGCCAGTTCTTCACTATCCTGAGTAATGGAGGAGAGATTGGGTGTGGATAGAGCCAGTGGAGAATCAATTTAGTGCAGGCTTGCAGCCTAGGCTTCCAAACTGAGAATCTTACTTTGGAGTAGGTTACTGCTGGAAGAAATGTTCAGGGACATTTTCTTTCCCTGCTTGGGTACCCCTTTGCCCTTGGGTAACAGAGAACTGAAGTGGTATATCCTAACTCCCTCTTTCCTCCCTTCTTCCTCCCTTCCTTCCTTCCTTCCTTCCTTCCTCCCTCTACCTCTCCTCTCTCCCTCTCTTCCTCTTGCCCCTTCCCCTCTCTCCCTCCCTTCTTTCTTTCTTCATCCATCCACCTTTCAAACAATTATTGAGCACCAACTTTGTGCCTGACACATTGCTGGGTGCTGGGGATATGATAAATAAAACCAACTTGATCTACGTGCCCCTCCTCCCCAATATGAAGTTTAGGAACCACTGTGATTGGTAATTAGCAAAAGGAAAAGGGAATCAATAATTTAAAAATGTGCCCCACCTTCTGAGTGATATGTAGGAGAGAGGGGGAGAGGCTGGGGTGGCATCTTAGTGCAGACAGGAAAGCTTCTCTGGGTGGTTGGGAGGGGGCATTTTAGCTGAGTCTGGAAGGATGAGGAGCCCCTGGGAGGGGAGAGATGGGGGATGTTCCAAGACAAGGAACCAATGCACACAGAAAGGCCTGAGAAAATGACTGATTTGAGGAACTGGCTTGCTACATTTTTATTTATGGAATTTCTATAAAGAACTGCTTGCCTGGCACTCTCAAGAGCTTGGCAGAGACTCTCACTCTCCTCCTTTTTCCTCCTCTTCCTTCTCTTCTCCCTGTTGGGGGGACGTTCTCTTCTGCCCAAAAAACCTACTTCCACTGTCACCCCCACCCCCCACCGTCACCTTATTGTCTTCAGCTCAGAGCCCATCAGTACCTTTGCTGCCACATCCTCCACCTGCCTAGCCTTAGAGGCACCTGGATGTGCTGATGAGAAAAAGGCTCCTGCTTCCCATCACCCACCTTCACCAGGACTCTCTTTACCACCAGCCTGGTGGCTTCACCATCAGCACCATGCTCACTGTCATAGCTCCAGTGATGTTCAGTCACCAGGCCCCCTGCCAACATTCCTGGCCATCCCCCCATCTCTCTTGTATCTCTCCTGTCTATCGTCATCCTCTTCCTCCCTTTATCTGCCCCAGGTAGACGTTTTCTTCTCTCTCCTCCCACCGACACTATGATGGCATCCCTGCTCTGCTTTGTCCCAGGGGGCGCTCCAAACAAGGAAGAACCTGACTATCCCCAACATGTTATAGCAGAAGGAACAGAGACCTTGGAGTCAGATGTAGATTAGCTGAACGGACAAGTCCCTACTCTTTGGACCATTATGGTTGGTCCACCATTATTATGAGGATTATGGAAACAATTGATGGGACCATGCCTGGCATCTAATAGGTACTTTGTAAATGGCTATTTCTTCTCCTTCTCTCCACCAGCATGGATATTGTGACTGGCAAGCAAGAAACGAAACAGCACAGGGTCACCTGCACCCACACTCAGCCTGTCCAGCTCTTTAGCACCTCCACTGCTGAGGAAGTGTTTTAGGAACAACTCTAGCACTCCCCCAGTGCCAGTTAACAGCTTTTGGCTAATGGTGCCTAATATAGTTTTTAAATTACACAAGTAGTACTTGAGTATATTATTTTTAAAAATTTTAATGAATGAATGAATGAACGAATGAACAAATTTTTTAAAATTTTAGACAGAGAGAGAGCATAAGTGGGCGAGAGGGGCAGGAGGAGAGAGAGAGAATCTTAAGCAGACTCCATGCTCAATATGGAGCCCGATGCCAGGCTCGATCCCATGACCGTGGGATCGTGACCTGAGCCAAAATCAAGAGTTGGATGCTTAACTGACTGAGCCACACAAGTGCCCTGCCCTAATATGTTTTAATTGAAATTGCCAAATCACCTTTAAACATATTACATCAATTTTCCGTCCTCCTGAGAGTTTATAATTGTACCTGTTTCCCTAAGCTTCCTTAAGTCATTATTGTTCCTGTTTTCCCTAAGTTTCACCACAGTTAAAATGATCAGTGTTTTAGAGGCACCGGGGTGGCTCAGTTGGTTAAGCATCTAACTTTGGCTGAGGTCATGATCTCACCATTCATGGATTTGAGCCCTGCTTTGGGATCTGTGTTGACAGCTCAGAGCCTGGAGCCTGCTGCGGATTCTATGTTTCCCTCTCTCTCTGTTCCTGCCCCCCCCCCCCCCGAAATAAACATAAAAAAAATCAGTGTTTTAAGTTTTCTGTGAGTCAGATGGGGGCAAGATCAAAATTACTGTGCTTGTCAGTGACTCTCAGGATCCATGTGGCTATGCAGTCTGGGGACCCTTCTCCTAAGGGAACCAGATCCCCAGGGTATAGATCCCCACAAGATGGGCAGCATTGCTGCTGGGCTGTGCCTAGATAAAGTGAGTGATTCATTGGGCGGACACCACAAGCAGAGAGGGGATTGGCTATGTTTTCAGGCGGATTCTTCTTTCCAATCCCTGCACTGAGCCATGACTCCCTAAGGGAGGCTTATCCCTGGTTGAAATATGAAGCCATTCGGCTGAAGCTGGTTGTGCCTAGTTGTGACTGCATTGGTCATCTTCACTCCATTAAGGCACCAGCCTCAGCTGGTGAAAAGATGGTGAGTGAAGGCTTGGAAGGATACCTGGGCATTGCCATGGCTGTGTGCCGGCTGTACCTCTGCTTTGTGCATTCTGTGTCTAAGAGGTTTCTGATACCTGCTTGCCTGGTTAAGATATATAGTGGGGGTTGCAGGTGAGGGTAAAGGAGGACTGTGTACAGCAGTGGAAAGAACTCTGGGCTAAAAGTTTTGTCCATTTAGACCCTGTTTTGTCCATCAGAGCGCTGTGACAGGGTTATTCTCTTTATCAGTCGATGCCACGGTTGTCCTATCTGGAAAATGGGGACGTGAGGGCCTGCCATACCCAACCCCTACCCCTTGCGATATTATCATGGTGACATGAAGTCTGTGAAGGCATTTCAAAGTGTCTATGTGCTCTTCCAAAGCCAAGCTTAGCGTGCAAAATCCACAGACTCTGCAAACTAGAGAAATGCCCCCTTTCCTGGTAATTATTCAGTAATTATTCACATAAGAAGGATTTCATTGTTATGTTTCATATATTCATCGCAGTTGATGGCCTTTTAATAGTGGCATTGAGTTTGTGTACAGACAGGTTATTCATTTTAAGATTTCTGGGCCTTAATTGTTATTTGTTTTGCTTGGTTCCAGCGCACTATAAATTAGTGATATCCACAGAGCGTATTTGTCTTGGCACCATGGTGCATTGTCTGCAGTGAGCCCTGTTTGGCCTGGCACTGGCTTGGATTTCCCCATCTGTTTCTGATGTTTACATTGTTAAAGATACGACAGACACACAGGACACGGCCACATGCAGAGAGGGAACTTTTTTCCACTCCAGTGCATCAAACAAGGTCTGAGCCTGTAATAAGCACAGCCCTAAATTACACTCGAGCCTGCTAAAGGCCGGCCCAGCCTTGGTGACGGGGGGATTGATTGCCAGGACCCTGGGGTGTTCACTCCTAAGAATGTGTCCAGCGGGCTCAACAGCTCAGTCTCCAGAAACTCATTTTTGCCTGGTCTTTGAGAAAAAAGAACTGTACTCCTGAGTGGGTTCCTAGAAGCCAAGGATGGGAAACATTGGTGATCAATCCCCAAAGAATCCTAGTGCCGTGTCCCTGGGGGCAAATGTATCTCAGGGGCCGGGGACCCATGAGGCATTGGTGCTTTCTGTCAGCTTTGTGGAATGGCTGGTCCTGACCCCTAAGCCGTTCTACACGGCCACCCCCCATTTGCTAAAGTGGGGGCCCATATCTTTTTGTGAAGGGGTCTTAAATTTTCCTCATGGTGTGAGAACCCATAGGAGGTGAAGAAAGGAGGTGGGTGGTGAAGTAGGCTGGACAGGGGAGGGACATTTGGCTTCTGTTGGGAGCAAAGGCTTTGAGGAGGGAGGGGATGGGCACAATGACCTCCTTAACCTCCCTAAATGAGCGAGAGAGAGCGCATGCATGTATATGTGTGTCCGTGTGTGTGCACAGGCGTGTGTGTGTGTGTGTGTGTGTGTGTGTGTGTGTGTGTAGGGGGTGAGGAGAGAGACAGCAGGTAGGGATTGAATGTAGCAAGGACATTTGGTGGAGGCAGCCAACAGCCTTCTGGTTAGCTGAGGGCCAGGCTTTGACATCTGCTGTCACATCGTTATTTTCATCCTGAGAGTCCCTCCTCTGTACCGACTTCAAGTGTTATTAGGTCAGAACAAAACCTGCTCACTCTTGCTAAACTGACACCCCTTTCACTCCCCTGAAGTGAAGGAGCTGAGAGGTTGGCTGAGCCAGTTCTTCCCCATGGACCCACAAGGGCCTGAGGTCTGGGTTTGCAGAACTCAGAGACGAGAAAGCTTCAGGTCCTCAGCTTCTGTTGGAGTGGAAACCAGTCTACTTTTCCCCTTGCCTTCCAGGTTTATGCTTTTCTAATTTGGCACCTTATTTGGGTCGATGTAGCCCCCTGTGGAGGGCAAGAGGGTGGCAAATTACATAGGATGATTTGATGTTGCTGGCCTGCTCAAATGTCTGCACACTGCCCACAGAAAAATGTTGGCATTCCCTAGTCCGGACCCTCCATCCAGCTGCTCTGTCTCCTAAACAACCCCCACACCTCTTCCCAACACATTCTCCGTACTGCAGTCAAGATGAATTTCCTAGAACACTTGGGGGAGGATAATATATTGAGATGTCCACTGGTGTTCTGTTCTTGCTATATTTCCCCCATCATAATGACTCCTACCCCATGCCTACTTCTGACAAAGGTCATCGGACTCTGCCCAACCAACCCCAGGAGAGTCCGTGTTTCCTGGCCAGGAAGTGGGAGTTGCCTGCAGAGAAGCAAATGCTCTTCTTAGCCGTGTTTTCCAAAGCTTGAACTTCTTGTGGGGATTATGTTAAGAAGGGTATTGGGGTAGAGGTACAGGGGAGAAGAAGGAAGTAGGGGCACCAAGGACCTAAACTACTTACAGCCTGCTACTTTCTGTCCTGCCGTTTCTTCTCCCTGGAAACTCTGACCTCCCCCTCCACCCCCCCTCCCCCCATCATTCTTCAAAGCTCAGCTCAGGGGTGACCCTAGGAACACATCTCTGACCCTTCCTGGGGGTCATCGTAAGCCCTGAGACTTGCTCGTCTTTGATCCGTGGCACCTGGCAAGGTGCTGGGCAGGTTTGCTGAGTGACTGCTGGCTGGGGGCTCTCCAGGGGCTTCTCTCTAAGGTAACCTCTGCGTTGTCCTGGAGGTCCTGTTCATTTGTTCTGTGACATTGGGCAGGATCTCTTCATGTGCCTGTCAGGTTAGGAAGTAGGACTGGGTAATCTCTCAGATCCTTTCCAGGTGCTGATGTCCCCAGGGGAGGATGGCATGGCACTTGATCAGGTAGAGAAGGCCACACTAAACAGTGCCTTTTTAATCCATCATCTTCTCTGCTATAGCTGTGGTTTCTGCAGAGGTGTTATGATCAGGGAAGGGCAGACATGCAGCTATCATCACCCGGGGATCCAGAACCTTCCCTTTTTAATTGGGCCTCATCCAACATTTTTTAATTTCAATGAAGTTCATTACCCTCCATCCAGTTCTGCAAGTCAGAAACCTAAGAGCTGCCCAGTGACACCTTGCTTGTCTTCATCACTGTCCCCATCCAATCCACTCCTTGGTCCTAGATAGTTTCAAACTACCTCCTGAACTGAGGCATTCCCGTCCTTTTCACTTCCACCCCAGCCTGGCCATTGGCACTGCCAGTGTCTGCCCTCCCCCTCTCCTGTTTTCCTCATCTTATACCTGCATTGCCGCAAAGTACCTGATACACCTGCTGTCCACACAGCCACTCTGCCTCCTTCTCTCCCATTTAGACTCCACACTTCAGCCAGAGAGATCTCAAAATTCAAATCTGACCCTGACACTCTCCGTTTCAAAACCCCTTGCTGGCTTCCCATTGTTCTTAGGAAAAAGATAAAATTCTAGAAATGGCTACAAGCTCCTGCCTTTTTTTTTTTTTTAAGAGAGAGAGAGAGAGAGCGAGAGTGAGAGCAAGAGAAAGCTCGAGTGGAGGGGGAGGGGCAGAGGGAGAGAGAGAGAGAATCTCAAGCAGGCTCCACACTGAGTGTGGAGCCCGATGTGGGGCTGGATCTCACGACCCTGGGATCATAACCTGAACCGAAATCAAGAGTCGGATGTTCAACAGAAGGAGCCACCCAGAACTACCCCCCCCCCCCCCCCCCCCCCGCCCCCGCCGACTGCCTCTTTAACCTCTTTTCACACCAGGTCTCTCCTCAGGTTTATTTTTCCGGTCATTCTTGTTCTCTGGTTCTTTCATTTCGTGCTTCGGGATACCCTCTGTCACGGGGCCTTTGTACATGCTTATCGGCTGTTACATTGCAATTTTACATTTATGAGTGTAATTATCTCATTAATATCTGTTTCCTTCAATACTGTTAGACCCAGGCAGGCAGGACCATCTCTGGCTCTGCTCACTATACTATCTCTACACCTAACATGGTACTTGACACTCAGTAAAGACTTTCTATGTAAATAAATGAAGGAAGAAAGGCAGAAAGAACAGCACACCCTGGTCGACATTCGTATACTTACTTTACTGGAACATAGTTTGTCATACTAACCGGTAACTACTACATTTAATAGAAGGAAATTTTACTTGGGCAACCCTGTTCCTTGCATTTTAGTAGTCAAAATCTTCACATTCTAAAGAGAGTCAAGATTTGCTCCATTGTACAAGGTTCCATATGGCCTTAAGAATTAGCTCTAATGAAATGATGAATGGCACTTCATTCCATTAACAAATGATCATTAATTTTAATTCATATGTCTGACATCTGTTCCCGATCTTTGTCCTCTCAAGTGTAATCAAAATAATTGTAAATATGCAACCCATCACTGAAAGTTACAGGTGATTGTACCATGCCATGTTGACTCTCCAGCCAGCGAGACTATATTTCCTTGAGGGTGGGACCCATCCCAGCCGGGTGCTCAATCAGCATGGGGGAAAGGAGTGGTGTGGTAAGGAACAGACATCGGGTTGGTCTATGTGGGAGGCAACCATTGAAAGGGATGGCTTGAAAATAGATTTCTCTCCAATGTGACCATGAACCTGTTCTCCAAAGGGCAACTCTGCTTCTGTGGCCTTTTTTGCTTTAACTATCCACCCAGAAAGTGGTGAGATTTCTTTCTTGCTTACAGTCCCCAAAGAGTGTAATTGAACATGCCTGAGATTCGTCTTCTTCTTCTTTGTAATGTTTATTTGTCTTTAAGACAGAGAGAGAGCGAGAGAGAGTAAGAGAGTGTGAGCGGGCGAGGAGCAGAGAGAGAGAGAGGGAGACACAGAATCCGAAGTAGGCTCCAGGCTCCAAGCTGTCAGCACAGAGCCCAATGTGGGGGCTTGAACTCACAAACCGGGAGTTCGTGACCTGAGCTGAAGTCAGACGCCTAACCAACTGAGCCACCTAAGCGTCGCTGCCTGAGATTCTTCTAAGAAACAAGAGATTCTTTCTTACAATTAGAAGGACTGTAAATTAAGATGCTTTTGGAAGAGGAGGTATTTGAATTCACACTAAAGTGTGAATGACTGACACAGAGTTATTTCCCAGAGAGGAAATTTTGATATGGAAAGCATCCTGAGTGCCTAGAGTAAGAATAAGGGCCCAGAAAGGAGAGGCTTAACAAGACTGTGTTGCCTGGGCATTTCCAGAACTTTTAGGTTTCAGACCTCGCTAAGCCTTTGTTAGAATAACAGGGGACAAAGCCCTGGAGCAGGCAGCATGTGGAAAGGGATAGCTCTGGAGTCAGAATGTGGGCCAAGCTTGTCCCTAGGCTCAAGTCTAGGATTAATCATGGGAAACCCAGAGAAGGTGACCTTCTCCATGTGTGCAGGAGTCCCTGGTCCCTGGCAAGCAGGAGAAAACTGGCCTCCATAAACAGAGTCTGCAAACTCTGCAAAGCCACTCCCTTATTAAACCTCTCATATCTCCTTCTGGGAGAAAACAGGCTTTATTGTGGATGAAATAAAAATGTTAATACACTTGGGAAAAACCATGGAAGTGAAGTGTTTTCCATATACCTGGATCTAAATTGTTACAGGGACATTTCATCGTAATAGAGCCCATGATCTCAGAAACCAGGTTTTTATCCGGAGGCTATTCTACTTTTATAACCACATCAAATCGGTGGAACATATGAGCTGATGACAACTTTGTTTCTCAGATCTGTCGTGTTTGTGAAACCAATTTCTGCTCCTGACACAGGTTCAGCCATGAGGTTGTTGTATCTGGGAGGGAAGAGTGAGTTATCTCCTTCCCTCCCTCCTTTCTGGGACTCTGTTCTCTCCTTTGCACCTAGGAGAGTGGGTACTGAGAATGCTGGTGTTGGAAGCAGAGAGGAGAGAATTCCTGAACTCCCTTCTCCTCATCCATTCTCCCCCATGTTTTTATGGGGTGGTGGGGAAATTGCTCCCTTGGTTACAGCCCACATGTAAACAGAAGAGGTGGCTGTGATGTTGTAATAACCCTCGTAGAGGAGATGGTTTGAACAGTAAAAGAAGCCGTAAGCATCTTTTCTGTTTTCTCCTGGGGCTCCTCCCTTCTTGAATACATGGGAATTTTCCTTGGCTTAGCACTGGCCATTGTCAAGTTAGTGATAGAGTTACTACATTCTTCCAAGATGTGACTTTCTCCATCCATTACCGTGCTAATCTCTAATCTAAAAGTTTAAAATATTACCTTTGGACACCTGTAGGCACGTGGCATTCAACTGAACGTGGCAATTATTTCTGGTCTTCAAATCGACTGAATCTGAGCACGTATTTGAATTCTATAATGGCAACACTTACAATAGATGAGGCACGTCTCTTAGAGTTGGTGGGAAGAAATAAAATTCTGTATGTAGAAAGTTGGATGGCGAGGTGGAGAAATAACTATATTTTTCTTTGTAAAAATGTATTATAGTGTAGTTCGCTGTATGTTCTGGAAAAAGGAACTGTAGTTTCTCTAAAAGTAAGTAATTGCTGTGAGAGGTTGAGGTGGGGGAAAATGCCACCTCCCAGAACTAACCACTATTAATATTCTCCCAGACTTTTTTTCCTGTGTAAGTATCTTTATAGTTTTCAAAAGTCATCTCCTATTATGCATACTATTATTAGCTGCTTTTTCCACTTAACGATATTCTGCAGCTATGTTTCCATAACAATTACCCTCTATTTTTTTAAACGGCCACCCAGAACCTAGTTGTATGGGTGCACATTAATTTACTTAGCCAGCCCTCTGTGGAAGCACTTTCAGGTTGTTTCCTATTTTTCACTGTTATAAATAACTTGGAGATAAATATCATTTTTACATCTTTTTAAAATTTGGCCAATTATTTTCATAGAATGAATCTTAGTACCCCTGCACCGGAGACATCCGCTTAGAAACAAGAATACGTCTGCTATAAAAATGCAAAGAAAATCCTTCTGTGACCCCAGTCCCTCCTCCTCATAGCCAGTGTGGCATATTTGCATGCTGTTTTGTTAAGTTGAGGTTTCAGTAAGGGTTAGTGAGCCACAGGAAGGATAACTTCATATTAAAACAACAACAACAACAACAACAACAACAACAACAGCAGCAGCAAACAACTCCTACTTGGCATTTTCCTTCGGATTCCACTTGTGTTTCTCCACTCTTTCCCTCTGTTATCACTGGATACTCCCTTTACCTCCTTTATCTTGTCCGGAATGTTTCCTTTTTGGAACTTGGGTGCCAAGCTGTCCTTCAATTCTGTTCTGAGCTTTAGGTATTCAGAGGGAACGAGAGAGACTTCATACTCCTACAGATCCATTGAGAAAGAGAGAGAGAGAGAGAGAGAGAGAGAGAGAGAGAAGAGGTGGGGAGGGAGAGGGTAGAGAGAGAGGAGAGGAGGCAGAAGGGAAGGGAGGGAGAGAGAAACAATTTCACTAACAAAGAAACAAAGTGGACATTGAGATCTATTTGTTTATTCCTGAACCTCTGCTATATTGTTTTACACACTGCAGCTTTTCAATACATTTTAATACTGGGCAAGGCAAGACTTTTAGAACTCTTTTTAAGAGGATCAAGTTAAACAGAGATGCAGGGCAAAGATCAGGAGAAGGAGGAAACAGAGGGATTTATTGCGGTGGGGGAGTGGATAGGAAACTCCCATCTAATTGGTAAAGATTTTGATGCCCAGGGAACTCTCCCAGCTCTTCAGGAGGAAGCTTTGCTGGGGTATCCTCAAGTTCAGTCAAAGTAATCTGTCCTTCTCTTACTCATGTCTGGGTGACAACAGCAACATCCCTGTGACTGAAATAAGACCAGGGACAGAGCCATGACTTTAGCCAGAGTAATAATCAATTATATTGCAGCATCCTTAGTGTAGTCCACAGGTACAAAGTGGATCATGATGCGAAGGAAAATCATCAGATTACTCAGGCCATGGCTAACCTGGTTCCCTTGAATGTAATCTGAGGATGAATACTCACATTTCTGAAGTAGCTTTTCCTTTTATTTTGATTCCTAACAAGTTCTATTTCCTCTTAAAATTGAAATAAACATTGATTTTTTTTATTGTTGCTGTTGATGAACAATTTCTGATGTAGAGTCTTCCCGTTTTTGAGTTTTAACCTACTACTGTACTTCCTAGCCTAAGTAGAAATTGATTTCGGGAAGTGAAAAGATACAATTCTGTTGAACGGTTTTCATTTTACAATGATAGCTTAGTAGTAAATGAGGACATTAGAATAAACATCATGAGGTCCTGGCTGTGAGCATCAATAGTGTTTTTTTAATAGCTATTAGAGTTATCGAGTTTTCCATTTTATAATACCATTTGTGATTATGCTGGAGTGAGCAGAAAAGAGAAGGCTATGGTACTATGGATTTTTTTTTTTTTTTTTTTTTTGATGCATTAAGGAGGCATATTGGAATCAGAATCCCAGATTTTGGTTTCAGACCAAGCCCCACCACCTCTGTACTCAGTGTGCCACTTTTCTGTGTATCTCAGTCATATTGTCTGTGAAATAGGGAAAATAAGACCGGCTTTACCCATATTTTGGGTTGTTGAATGGGCTGAAAGAGATAATGCACGGAAAGCCACTTTGTAAAAGGTGAAGCATGATCCATGTTAAGATACTACTGTTCAGAGATTATTCCTATAAACTGCTGTACAATTACCTAGGAAGACAAAACATGGGTCAAATTCCTTCTGAATGGTACTTTGTAAATAACCCCTGTAACCCACTAATTGATTTTAGGACCTGGTTAAAGCAGTCCCAATTCACTCTACTTTAACATTGTTGGTGATGGTCACATCATGGGCAAATCTAGGCTCTTCTGTGGCCTGGTTTGCTTTTCCTAAGAACAATCAGGGGCACCTGGGTGGTGCAGTTGGTTAAATGTCCAACTCTTGATTTCGGCTCAGGTCATGATCTCATGGTTCATGAGTTCAAGCCCTGCATCAGACTCTTCAAATGTGGAGCCTTCTTGGGATTCCACCCGCCCCCCCCCCCCCACCTCAAATAAATAAATAAACTTAAAAAAGAAAAGAAAAGAAAAGAATCAATTGCCCTTTGGTACCTGGGCATGGAGGACTGGATACTACAGATCTGTGGTTCTTAAACCTGGATTTCCATCAGACTCACAGGGAATTTTTAGAAGGTGCTTCTTCAAAATTCTCACTCCAGACTTAGTTCATAAGAATCTTCAGCAGCTGGGGCTCCCAAATCTGTGTTCCTAACCAGCTCCCCAGTGCTTCAGATGCACAGCTGGATTTATAGCTACACTTGGTATAGGAACCAGAAGGTGAGGGTTCTGTTTTTCGCTCTGTCAGGTACTAGTTGATTCTCTCTTGGCCTTACTTTTGACCTTAGTAAAATGTCTGTGAGTTTATTTTTTTTTATAAATTTTTTTTTAAACGTTTGAAAGCGAGAGAGAGAGAGAGAGAGAGAGAGAACACGAGCACAAGCGGGGGAGGGACAGAGAGAGAGGGAGACACAGAATCAGAAGCAGCTCAGAATCTGATGTGGAGCTTGAACCCACAAGCCTTGAGATCATTACCTGAGCCACCCAGGTACCCCAAAATGTCTGTGTTTTTAAGTTGTGATCAAAATCCAGGAGAAGAGGATTCTTCAGATACTTCAGATACTTCAATGAAGCATTTGAAACCAATCTGAAGATTTAAACTCTCCTGAGAACCTCTGGTTGCTTTTGTTTAATAGTTGGGATCCTGGAAGCTTCTTTCCCTGAAACGAGTCCCACAGCTAAAGAAGTTTGGGACCCACTAAGAATCTACGACCCCTACATTACCTTCCAGCTCTGACAATCTGTGGTTATATAGCTACAGTTCAAATGCTCTCCGAGAAGGTGCTATAAAACTTTCTTTTGTTTCATGTTCTGGTTATTAAAAGTCAGCACAAATCTTCACAGCATTGAGAGACCAGCTTTGAGGATAATTTGGGTCTTCAAAGAACACTCCTCTGCCTCCTTGAAAAAGTTGTGTTAAAGCAATTAAATGTTATTTGAAGGAAAGAAAAAGCACAAGCTGACTACTGAATAACAGGACTAGTGTTAACAAAACAATCCTTACCCTGGGATCAAAGCCAGAGAGAGGCAGACAGATAGTGTGCAGGGGATAAGGGGAGAGAGGAAGAACGGGAGGTGTTAGAATGGCTTCGGTTCAATTAGGGATGCGGATGCGCAATTTGGGGATAGTCTTCTGAATTCAGAACAATAGCTGGCGATGGAAACGAGAATGGCCCCATGAGAACTCACAATGCAAGAAACACTGGATTCGGCATCTCTGTTCAGACAAGGGGCCAAATAAAGGAACAAAACAAACAAGCGGACATAATTGTTTGCCATTCAAGGGAGCCACAGACCGCTCGGCATATGGTGTGTGGAGATTCCGGAATGCACAGGCGATCTCATTTGGAATGACTATTCTTGTTCCAGAAGCCTGGGAGCCAGACGAGCTGGAGGCTGACTGAAAGATGAGGTGAACTGCACCCTCCATTTCTGATGCCGAAACAGTCTTTCTCAGCTTCAGCGCCCAAGGTATTCACCAGACTTGGCTCCAGTAGATATTCATTGTTTCCCAAACTCAAATCTCTCCCGCGAAGGACAAAGAGGTGCCACGACTGAAGAGATTTTGGAAATACGCGATAGACTGAAGAGTATCTCCAAAAGGGAGAGGCAAAAAGTCTTTTGAGTAACACTGGGAATAAGGGCCCCGGGTCCCCATATACCAATGGACGCGTGGGACGTCTGGTGCTTTTGTTGCTCTGTTTGTGGAGTGTTTAGACAATGGGGAAGACTGAGCTGTGGCCTGAGAAGGCCTGAGAGAGGTAACTACCTCTTAGTCTGGGGGCTTCCTGGCTTAGAAGCAAAAATTCACGGAGCATCATGCTCCCTGGGGGCAGGGAGGGGAAGGTGGACATGGCTGTTAACAAATTTAACTCTCCCAACCCTGTGTGTACTTAGGGAGTTAGTTCATTGCTTCTGAGCCATGTTACAAGGGGCAGAAGGAGAAATTCTTAGGCCAAATACATCTGGGAAACAGTTGAGGTAAAACAGGATTTTTTTTTTTTTTTTTTTTTTTTATTGCAGGACTTTTCATAACCTTTGGTATTCTAGGAAAGGGATATTGTGTGCAGCTTTTTCCAAGTGATTTGCTCATGGAAATATTTACTTGCATGGCATCTCTTGGGACTAATGTTCAACAGAACACACGTTGCAAAGGAAAGAAACTGAGTCAAGGAATCTTAGGGACCCTAGTGTCTGCTTCCTCATCTCAGAAATCAGGGTATAGATCCGGAGAGAGAAAATGATTGCGTCAGGATCACACAGATGGTTTTTGTCTCACACTGGAAGAGAAACTGGGGTACCATGTAGAAAGTAACAGGTCTTAGGAATCTGGGTATACTCTTTCTACTACGTCACATTGTACTTGTCACTGCCCCTTTGTACAGGGGTTTGATGCTATTCAATAGCAAAGCTGAGATCAGGAAGGACGGATAATCGGGGGTCAGATTTTGGAGCGGTTTGAATGCGAGATATTTTTGAATTTTATCCAGGTGTGTTATACTTCATCTTGTCACTTATTACACCGTATCATCATGGGTGCCACTGGAAGATTATGTTATTTTGCTCACATTTTGCTTCTTTCCCCATCTCTGCTACAGTGGGTGGAGTCTACTTCCTTGTCTCATTGATGTTGGGCTTGGACATGTGTTATGGGCTGAATTGTGTCCTCCCCCCACCCCAAATTCATATATTGAAGCCCTGACCCCCAGTACTTTAGAATGTGACTGTATTTGGAGATAAGCTCTTTAAACACGTGATTAAGTTAAAATGATGTTAGTAGGATGGGCACTAATCCAGTATGGCGGGTGTTCTTATGAGAGAAGGAGATTAAGGCCCAGACAGGCACAGAAGGAAGACCGAGTGAAGACACAGGGAGAAGTGACCATCTACAAGCCAAGGAGGGAAGCCTCAGAAGAAACCAACTCTGCCACACCTTGATCTTGGACCTCCAGCCTCTAGAACTGTGAGACAGTAGGTTTCTGTTGTTTAAGCCACCCAGCTGGAGGGACTGTGTCACAGCAGCTGTGGTAAACTAAGAGAATGTCTGAGAAAGTGTTCATGATGGGTAGGTGGCTATCATCCAAGGAATCATCAGGAACCCAGGCCTTTCCCATCTTGTGGCTCAGCCATCTTCAACGCATGGCTTCCAGAGTCAGTGTGCTTGTTTACAAGAAGATGGCAGTGGGAGAACTGTCTTATGGGCGATTTCTGGAAGTGGTGGTATATACCGCTTCCACTCACATTCCACGGTCAGAACTCCATTCATGGGCACACCTGCTGCGAAGGATGCTGGGAACTGTAGTCTGGCTGTGCACCAGGAAGAAGAGGAAGTGGATCTGGGGATTAGCCAGCCAGTCCTGGCCATATCTCTTAACTACCCCGTGGAATAGGTTGTGTGAGAAAATGGCAATAACTTCTCTTAGATCATAGGGCTGGCTAGAAAAGGGCATATACTTTATAAAAGAAACTTGTGCTCATTAAAAAAAACTGTGTAGAAGTGTGAATATAAAAAGTAACAGGCCCGTTTGTTCTTCCCCTCCCAAAGCCAGGTCCTGGAGGAGACCAGAGCCAGCCCCATGGCCTCGTGGGCAGGAATATCCCATCTGCTAAGGTGGTTTGTGGGAGGCGGGGCTTCCCACCCGTGCTCCGATAAACGATTGCCCAGGGAGTGTGTTCCTCCCCTAACACAAAAGTCACTTTCCTGGCCCTGGCGGTGCCCTGATTGGGAAATCACCCTGATTTCTACACGCAGAGAAACGAATAATGCTTTCCTTTCTGACTGGCATTTATTTGGTGGCAACTGACTGAGATTCAGACGAGGTCAGGAAGTCAGAAAAGTATCAGATCATTTTGGCTGAAATGAGTTGAACATCAGCTGGCGGGACAACCCAGACACACACTCAGCGATCATTACCAATTTTTTAAAAGCTTATTTATTTATTTTGGGAGTGGGGGGAGGGGCAGAGAGAGAGGGAGAGAGAGAATCCCAAGCCCCGACACAGGGCTCGAACTCACGAGCCACGAGATCATGACCTGAGGCGAAACCAAGAGTCGGACGCTCAACCGTCTGAGCCACCAGGAGCCCCAATTATTAATGATTTCTGATGTTGGTGGTCTTGGCACAATGAAACACAATCATGTCAGTAGCTCCAACTTTGATAGAACAGAGTTGTTGGGACTCCCTTGCTTTTCTCTTTCTACTAGAACATGTTGATTCTAACTAAACCTTGTTTAAGCTTGGAGCAATTTAAGACAAATTTTTCTCATTTTAGACAAGGAGGTGAGTTGAGATGGATTACCATCAAGTCATTTCTTCCAGGAGCATTTGTTCTAAGCACAGGAATAGCCCTCCAGTTTTGCCCTCCCCGACATTTGCAACACTCACCTTTGTTTCTTGCTGTTTGATTCTCTTGGGTGTCTCTTCTCTCCCAGGAACCCTTGCCTCACTCAGGTGCTGTTGCGTTGTTAGAAAATAGGTTTTAATTCTCTTAAGGTGAAACGTTTCCCTCATTCACGTTTCATTCAACAAACATTTATCAAATGCCTTGTGGTACCAGGTCCCCAGAGTACTAAAATGAATGAGACAGTCCCTGCCCTCCAAAACCTGTTGTCTACGGGGGTTGGCCCCATTGTTGCAGAATGGTGTCTTGTGGGAAGCTGGGTTATCTTATTCTGTGTTCCAGGAGCAGTTTAATGCATTGAATGAAAAGACTGAACACAATCTTGATATTCTTAAAACATTAAAAGGTGTCATTCTGGGCATACACGCAAATGTAAATAATTTCCCTTATTATTGAAAAAGGTGGTTGAACGGGAAGTAAGGACACTATTGCTGGAAAATAGCACATTACTCAAAAATGATGTGGAATGAATCACTGGCTTTATTAGAAAGTAGTTCTCTATTAAATAAATTATTGAACCCATTTGGGAGGGGCCTAATAACAAATAGTCTATATTCTGTCTTTTCCTTCTGTCTGTCCTTCCTTTCCTCCTTCCTTCCTTCCCTCCCTCTGCTATCCCTCTCTCTCCCTCCCTTGATCTTTTTTTCATTTTTAACATTTATTGAAAACCTGCCACATTCATAGTGTTCTATAGCTAAGATTTTCCAGCATAGGCCATATTTTAATAATTTTATTCTTTTCCAATAAGATGTTTTATTAAATATTTAACTAACTGTGATTTGGTTTCAATATCCTTGTTAAACTTTTCACATGACAGAACTCACAAAATGGAAAAAAAATCCTTGCTAGGCCTTGGGCTTTTCTATCTGGCTTGGGAAGTATGCCCCTGGGTATGGTAAAGGTTCTGGAATAAGCTGGAATGGGACAGTGTGGGGACACACAGGTGAATAGGGCTCAGCCCCTGTTATGATCTAACAGGAGAGATAAGGTGAAATCTGAGTCTCTGTCACAAAGGCACAATTTACTGAGTGCACACCACATCCCTCATTGGCTTTCCCCAACCAATCTTTTAGGAAGTGTGTAGAAAGTGAGAAATTACTTCCACTTGATTTTATCCCTATACATTTAGGTTTGAGACAACCCTTATAGACAATATGTTTCCTAAGAATTGGCTTTTTGTTGATTTGATAAAATCCAAGATACTGAACTCATTGGGAGAATTTGACTTCTCTGTTATAAGTTGTGGGGGCCAAGAAACTATGGCCATCTGTTTTCGTAAGGCCTGGGGCTAAGAATGGATTTTACATTTTTAAATGGTTGACAAAAAATCAAAAGAAGACTATTTCATGACATGAGAAAATGATATGAAATTCAAGTTTCCATGTCCATAAATAAAGTTTTATTGGAACACAGCCATGCTTATTAATTTACATATTGTCCATGGCTGCTTTTGCTACAATGGCAGAGTTGAGTATTCATGATAGAGGCCATATGGCCCAGATGTAAAGCTGGAAATATTTATTATCTGGTCCTTTAAGAAGGCTTGCTAACCCCCTGATATATTGTTTTATTTGCTAGTGGAGAAAAGTTAAAAAAGGCATTTAACACCTGGACCCAGAATCTCTTCTAGAGAAGGAATGGTCTTTGTTTAGAAAAATCCTCAGATGGACCATTTGGATGTGCAAGGCTGGGAGTAGCACCCAGCTGCTTTGTATAAAAATGGAGGACAGATGCCTCTGTCCCTAACCTTCCTCGTCCAGTTTAGAAAGAAGTCTCTTATAGTAAAACGTACTCAGGTTTGAGTCCCACCTCTGTGTGCCTTCTGGACAGTCATTTAACCATTCTGATCTTCAGGTTCTTTATTTGTAATGTGAGAACAATAGCCAAATTTACCTCTCAGATTTGTCTGATGATAAAGTGAATTAATGTATATAAAGCACTTAACATAGGGCTTGGCACATAGTATTTTCTTAGCCTGTGCCTTGCCATTCTTGTTGTTCTTCTTCTCCTTTTCTTCTCCTTTTCTTCTTCTTCCTCTTCTTCTTCTTCTTCTTCTTCTTCTTTTTCTTCTTCTTCTTCTTCTTCTTCTTCTTCTTCTTCTTCGAGAGAGAGAGACAGACAGAGACAGAGAGAGACAGAGAGAGTGAGACAAAAGGAGAGAGAAAATCTCAAGCAGGATCCATGCTTAGCATGGAGCCCAATGTGGGGCTTGATCCCATGACCCTGGAATCATGGCCTGAGCTGAAATCAAGAGTTTAACCTACTGAGCCACCTGGGTGCCCCGAGCCTGGCACATAATAAGCTTGCTATCTCTTCTAGCTATGATTTATGATTATCATGATTATATTTATAGGATACAGGAAAATTAAATGAAATAATATACACAAAGTGCCTAGAATACTGGCTAGCAAAATCCCTTTTACATTCCAATGGAAGGTACCCTGATGTTCAATCCTTCTTGGAGCCAGGTCTCTGATGCAGTCTGATCCTCAGATGTTTGGATGTGTATCTGAAGCCAGAACTGGTATCAGGGACACCTGGAGGGTCTGGGTAGTGTGACCCTTGGATATGAAGGGTGGGTGTGATTAATAATGAGTTTTAGCATAAGCAGTGTCCTTGTATAGAGCTGACATTGTCTTTTCAGAGGTTGAACAGGAAGAAACTGGTTAGTGGTGCAATGGGATGTACAGTATCCAGAAAGAATCTACAGATAGTGATGGCTGTTTGCTTGATTTTCCAAGAAAATAAGGAGTGCCCAGGAAATAGGAATGTTTAACTTCACGCAACAGAGGCCGGGGGACACTAAGGAGTGTTTTTTGATGATGATGAGTTGTTTAGACCTTGTATCCTCAGCAAAGGGTTTCCATCAACTATAAACTTAGAATAAATGCTGTCGGCTGGTCTAGAAGCTGCTTTTAAAACCTGTTAGATGAGCGTACACCATTCTGTGTGTGAGTACTTGTTTAGAGCTTGGATTCTAGAGGCAGAAAGATGAGCCAAATTCAGATCTTGCGTTGGCCATTCATTAACAGTGACCTCGCACAAGTGACTTCACTCATCTGTGCCTCATTGGCTCACCTGTAAATCAGAAATAATAACAACACCTACTTTTGGTAGCCAGCTGGCCCCCAGGGACCCCCACCTACTGGTATTCACTCCCTTAGTATCTCCTCCTACATCGAACCAAGGTTGTCCACGTGACCCAGAGAACACACTAGAAGTAACATGTATCACTTTGATTCTCAGATTACTTGATCCAGGTGAAGCCAGATGCCGTGAAGTGAGGACACTCAGGCAGTCGGTAGAGAGGCCCACGTGGGTTGGAACTTAGGCCTGCCAGCAGCCACATGAATGAACCTTGAAATGGGTCCTCTGCCCCCAGAAGATAGCACCTCTGGCCAAATTTCCATCCACGTGAGAGATCCTGAGCCGGAACCACCCAGCCAAGCTTCTCCCCCCAGTCCTGACTCACAGAAGCGGAGATAATAAATGCTTGTTGGTTTAAGTTGCTGCATTTGGGGTACTTTGTTACATAACTGACACAGCACCTCATAGAGCTGTTAATATTTATAATGCTCTAGAACAGTACCTGCCACACAGTAATCAACATGTAAGTGCTTGTCAAACATATAAATTCACAGATAAATACATACCTAACTGAGGGATTAGGGTGAAGGAAGTGTCCTTTTGGTTGGTCAAGACTCAAATAGTCAAGTCTTGGCTGTTTCAAAATCAAAGCCTTCTGCTTTCTTCAGGGCAATCTTGCCTGTTTTCATAACAATTTGCGATAAGGAGGAGATCCTGATTTATATTTCCCACAGAAGAGAAGAGAGATTGAAATGGTAAGTGCCAAAGAAATTAAAAGTCATTTCGGTTTTTCAATTCATTACTTCTGGAAAAAAACTCAAGCCCAGCTTCATTACTAGTGCTCTGTTTTAGTGCTGATGATAATTGCAAAGGCAGTATTTTTAAATTAGAATGTATAAGACCACATGTAATTAACCTGTACAGAAGGGCTGAGACTTCATATTAGACTATTAAATCAATCCCAGCAGAATCACTAATGCTGAGCAATTGATTTGAAAATACTGTACGGGCAGAGTAAAGAAGCTGGATGCTAATTACCATCCACGAGAATTTAGCACACTCCTCGGATGTAGTTAGAGTGGCAGGCTTTTTCCTCTGGCCCTTAACCCACTCAAAGCTGAGAATGAAAATTAGTGCAGACTGAAGACTTAAAACAACCTGGAGTTTAAGGCAAGAGAGGGTTTTTCTGCTGCTCTTCGAGTGTGATGATCATAAGGGGACTCTCAACTGTTTGGATGCTGTGACTTGGAAGACTGAACTTGTGCGCTCTTGTTTTGGGATCCAGGTGAAAAGGAAGACTCTTATTATAGCATTTCTTTTTTTTTATTAAAAATTTTTAAAAATGTTTATTTATTTTGAGACAGAGAGAGAATGAGCTTGTGCATGTGTGCAAGCAGGGAAGGGGTAGAAAGAGAGAATCCCAAGCAGGCTCTGAGAAGTTGGTGCAGAGCCTGACATGAGGCTCAACCCCAGGAACCGTGAGCTCATGCCCCGAGCTGAAATAAGGAGTTGGACGCTGAACCAGCTGAACCACTGTGGTGCCCCTGGTTGTATTATTTCTTGATGTGGTGGGCATGAGCTACTCCTTCTACTACTTGCATTTTGTGTACCACCCTCTTACCCATTCCTCTCTCAAGTCATCTCCATTTCTATTTCTTCTTGTAGGCTACCCTGTAACATCCATTGTCTTGCTTTATTCTTTGTCTTTTTCACTTGATGAATCATTCAAGCGACCTGCAAATACCTACTGGCTTATCCAACAAAAAGAGCAGTAACAACAGCAGCTTGCATTTATGGAGTGCTAGGGCACAGGATGCAAGTTGGCTATCGGAATCCAGTCCTTGCTTCCCCTAAGGGATGTGGGTGAAGCCAGGCACAGGGTCAAATTACACTTCCCGGGTTCGCTTGTGTTGAGATGTGGCCAAGTCCCTCCATGGCGCTGTGAGGAGAAGTGATGTGTGTCACGTCCAGGCCGAGCCCTTTCAAAGAATGGGTGTATGTCCTCCTGACTCCATCTCTTTGCCGGCTGGATGCAGACGATGACATGTCCCTAGAGCCACAAGATGGGGTGAGTCTGGGTCGCTGAATCGCCATGCGGAGAAAGGCCAAGATGAACCAGGTTCATGTTCAGGGGTCTATCGTGTGACCAAGAAACACTTTGTGTTTGGCCGATTGTACATTTTAAGGTATATCTGTCGTATCCCTTTAGCTTGCCCCCTGCTAACGTTTGCATGCATTACCTCATTTAACCCCCTAGCAACCGTATTAAGGGCACCATTATTACTCTATGTTACAAAAGAAGAAACAAGATCTCAGGAGATTAAACAACTTGTCTGAGGACACCCAGATAGTAATCGACAGACCCGGCACTGAGGAATTGCTAAAGAAGTTCAAAATGTAGTCTTTGGACTGTGGTAAGCTACAGGTTACAGAGGCCCATCCTCTTTATGACTGAGAATAATTAGATAACCAACCAATGCTGATGCTTTACAGCTGGCCATCCATTCTCACTGGTTGGTGCCTATGCCTTGCTGCTATTAAATATTTTTTCTGCTTAAGGCAAACTATGGTGGTGGATGCCTCTCTCCTGTGGCTGTGAGGTTCTGTGGGGCTCCAGGGTGAAGAGGTTGGTGACCGTTGAGAAGCCATTCTTGTTCTTCCGGTGCACCATGATATGAATGCGGCCAACACTTCTTGGGCGTTCTTGTTGCAGTGCTGTAAATCTGAGTCTGGCTTCTAAAATAAAAACAATAACAACAACAATTTTTACAGGGTGGGGGTGGAGGTAGCAGGGAGAGTCAGGGGTCAGTCTTCTTTGGTTGGACGTTACTATTAGGCCTAATCAGGTTAAAATGAAACCCGGAATGATCACTGGCACTTCCTTCGTGTCTCGGGTTGGGTTCCTTCATGTGTGTTCATGTGAAGTGACCAATATGGATGTTCTCCCCGGGAAGACAAGTAGGGGAGTGGGGACCGGGACAGGGGGGAAAGGAAGGTAAGCAGGGGTGAGGTTTCAGGTGATGTTCCAACTTGTTGAATGACCTGGTGTGGAAATCACCTGCAGAGGTTGCCCCGACCCTTCACCTGGCAGGCTCTGGCTCCCGCGGTAACTCCCAGGTACTTCCGGGCCTCCGCGTGGCTGTGGTTGTTCTAGGGAAGTCCTCTGCAGATGCAGCAGGCATGGGGGCTCGGGAGGGCCACAGGGAACCCGACAGGGACCTGGGCAGGCACCGGCAGGAGCTGCTGCGCCTCAGGAGACGGCGCTTGTCCACAGACACTGGTGGCTTCTCTCGCTTCTCTTTCTCGCCTGGTTTCCCCCTCTTCCCTTTGCTAACCTGGGCTCCAGCCAAAGACCCCCCTATTCCATTACTTGGTTACATCTTCCCTTTTATGCCTTTGCCCTTTCATTCCTTTTGCTGGGAACGACTCCTCCTCTCTCCTCTTCCCTAACTCAGATCGCAGGCATCCCCGGTGCCCATCCAGAGGCTCTCCTTGTGTGGAGCCTTTCTTTACACCCTCAGCCTGAGGCATCTGTCCATCTGCCCTCTGCCAGCACTTCATATATTCTATCGCTGGCTGTGGAGCAGGAGGTATATGTTCCCTATCCTTTCCTGTCACCCCACCCACAGCAGCGAGTTTGACAGGAAAGTGAGGAACGAGAGAGTACATGGCAATGGGAGCTGGGAGCCTCTGAGGCAAGGATGAGCACTGGGGCTGCTAGACTATACAGTACCTTGGTAGGAATTAGGCAAAACAGCCTCCCTGGGTAGACAGAGGCTTGAGAAAGGTGCATGACTAGGTAAGGGTGCACGTTTCGGTTGGTTACTTTTGCACAGTGCACAGCTGGCACAACTGTACACTGGGGCCCTACTTTGCACACTCTTTTCTGAGCTGGGTTCAGGTAGGGGATTGGGGATATATGTGGTTGAATCATAGAGGAAAGGAACTGTTGTCTGGATTCCTACAACATAGTATGTGTGAGGAAGGATAGCATTGTCTGAGAGAGATGTGGCCTAGGCCAGCTTTGCCTTCAGCATTGGGGTAATCATTAAAAAAATTTTTTTTTAATCTTTATTTTTGAGAGAGAGAGAGAGACAGAGACAGAGACAGAACATGAGTGGGGGAGGGGCAGAGAGAGGGAGACACAGAATCCGAAGCAGGCTCCAGGCTCTGAGCTGTCAGCACAGAGCCCGACACGGGGCTCAAACTCATGAACCGTGAGATCATGACCTGAGCTTGGAGTTGGGTGCTTACCTGACTGAGCCACCCAGGCGCCCCTGGGGTAATCATTTCTGATGGTACTGTGACAGGTGTCAAAACTTGCCCCCAATTTTTTGATGCTCCTTCCATTGAGAGGTGGGACAAATTCCCCACAAATATTAGTGGCCTCAGTGACCCACTGGCAACCAACAGAATGGAATGGAAATGACACCGAGTGACTCCTGAGGTTGGGGTAAGTAGAAGCTATGTAGTTTCTACTTTTGTTTCTTGGAACACTTACTCTTGGATGCTGTGTGTCAGAACCCAGCTGCCATGCCGTGAGAAGTCCAAACCACATGGAGAGGTCATGTGGAGGTGCTTGCTTCAAGGAATGGCCCCAGCTGAGCTCCTGGCTGACAGCCATCTTGGACGTCCAGCCCATTGGGCTTTCAGATGACAGCAGCCCCTCCCCCCCCCCCCCCCATCTGACTAAAACTACATGAAAAGTCCTGGGTAAGAATCACCCAGCTGATCCAATTCATGATGGACCAAATCCCAAACCAGAGAAAGTGACTGTTTTTAACCACTAAGTTTTGGGGGTATTCATCATGCAGAACAGGCAGGTAGATTGCCTCTGCCTATCCTTGCTTCCCAAAAGTGTTTTGTGTTGAGGTCTGGGTGGAGAGAATATAAATTTCCAAACAAACCCTTGGGTTCCCCTGTGTTTGTACTAGATGTTTTCTTATTTAAAATCTTTGTGACATTTCACACATATTTGAAGCTGGAAAGGCTTGTTAATGGGTTAAATTTAGAGGCTGTTACTTTCTTGTATTGTCAGTAAGAAAAGCAGCTCTATTAATAAGATTTAAAATGCCTTTTAGTTATTTGCGGTTGGTTAGATATACCTGAGGAGGGTTGCATACCAATGCCACATTAAAGAAGGAAAAGGAAAGGAAAGAAAAATCCCTAAGTTCTTTAATAGAGTCTGACGTTACAGTTTTTAAAAATTCTTGGCCAAGATTCTACTAAGTTGTGCTCAGTGGAGTTTGTGCCATATTTAGTTTGCCATCCAGAAAACTTCCATGGAAATCGAGATTTGGAGGAAGACAAGTGAGGATCCCACCTGAAGCCTTCAGGTAGCCCAAAGTTGCCAAGATGTTTGGAGTTCAAAGTTGAGTAGCTTAGTTTTCTTCCTTCATTTGTCAGACTGAAAACCGAAAGTGGATTTTCGGGATTCGAAGAGATCATCACCCAGGCAGAACTTACGTTTGATTTTGTATAAGCAAGTACACTTCAGGAAATTAATGAAACCGGCTGAACTTTAGTATTTGATGGGCCCAGGCTTCAGGTGCTTTAAGATTGATTTGGAATCATTCTTCCACTGAAGGCAGTGGTTATAGCCGTGTTCTGACTGGTTGCTAAACTAGATAGCCTCTTCACATTTGGCTGATTTAACACATCTTCCAAGGGGAAGGGTTACTGCAGATCTAGTATTTGGACTTAGTTAGGTCTCTGAGTCATGGCTTAGGGGTTGTCTCAGGTTGATGTATTAAGTGCTGTTCTTCAATTTCCAGGTTATACTGTGGTTTTCCATGTGTTTCAGACCAGTCTTCCTGTATGTTAGTCCTAGGGAGGGACCAGTGCAATACACATGACTGGGGAGCAGTGAAGTAGGGATGTGAACACAGACTTCCTTTATTTTATTGTTCCTTAGCTCCCTGAGGCAGCAAGGGGTGCAGGCCCCCCTCCTAGGCAATAAGCAGATTCAGTCAAGATGATGCCCTGAGCATAATCAGGCATATGAGCTATGCCCCAGGCACTGCTGGGAATGGGCGCAGGTCAGGCGAGCAAGATGGGCATGATCTCCTTCAGGGAGTTTCAAGTTGAGTTGGGGAGACAGGTAGTCACATCACAGACATAACCCCAGTGTAGTGGGGGATCATGAAGGACATGCACAGGGAACCGTGATCACGATTCCCAAGAGGGACTTACTTAGGACAGAGCAGACAGGGAAGGCATTTAGCCTCCAGCCTGAAGGATAAGAAGGTACCATTATTGAGAACGGGAGGTCAGAGGGTGGGGGAAAGGGGCAGATGACCTCAGAGAAGAGAGGTTTGCACTTGACAGTGACTGTTTTGAGGGTATTTTATTATGTCTTCCTGGTGTATTAGCTGTCTCAGCCTTAGCTCTCATGGGGGCTTTCTGGGCTCAGCGGACTGAGGGAAGATATTTGTTTGGGAGCTAAGGGCCCCTACTGCCCACACCTGCTCTCACCTTTACAGATAGTTTTAACTTGAGGGGGTCTCCTGGGAGTTGTCAGATGTAGTGCAGGCCCTACCCCCTGCCTATACCCACTCCTCACTTGAGTGCTGTTTTCAGTTCCACTGGAAGAAGTATCCAAGGAGCCCTGGGGCTGACAGGTCTGTGCAGGACATTGTTTTGCCAGGCCAAGTGGAAGGGGGTTGGGCCTGGGCTATTCAGCTGCCCTAGAGCTTGGTGGGATGGGGTGTGGACCTGCAAGTGTGCAGAAGACCCTGGGGAGATAGAACTCTTGAATCCTACCATTGGCTCTGGTCCCGCTGAAATCACCCACTCCTCCTCCTTGAGTCCCAAGCATAAAGTCAGGGCAGCCTGATAAACCACCAAAGAAAAGAGGCACGGTCCATGTGTGCAGGTATGCACACGCGTACACACTCATTAATCTGGAGAGGGTGGGGCAGAGACACTTTGTACAGACTCTCCAAGCTCATTTAAAGTCTTAAGAAAATTCCTCAAAGGCTCCATTTATCTTTTAGAAGGTCAATTTCTTTCAGAGGTGTTCTACATCAAGGTTGTTTACATAGATTTTGCTAGAGGGAAGGGTATTGCTTATCCAACAGAAAGTAAATCCACTTTTCCTGTGTGGTTTTTTTTTCCCCCCTCTTCTCTAGAGCATTGGAGACAACTCAGCATGCATCTTTTTGGAACCTGACTCTGAGCTCCAGTCCCTCATGTCCCCAATTACAATGGCCTCTAACCCATGGCTCATCCAAATCCCTCATGGCTCAGAGTAAACACATTTTCACTAGTTAGTCTTTCCATTGGGAAGTCACGGGACATCTTATTGTAAGTAACATCAGATGAGATTTTGGGAGAGTTTCACCAAGTGTAAATCAATGCCTTGAGGCTTTGGGAGTATTCCTTCTTGTCCTTTCTCTTGGAATATGCAGTTTATTCCCCATGGGTATAGTTTAGCACGATCTCAAACTAGAAACTTATTGAAAGTAATCCCCAACACAATTCCAAACTTTCTTGAACATCTCTTTCAGCAAAAAGAATAGAATCTAGTTTTTTCCCCCTTATGAATAAATGCACATGTCATCCAGTTTTTCCACCTCAATTTAGGAGGGAACAAAGTATTACAACTCTGGGTCAGGGTCAGGGTCATCTTTATTTGTCTCTGAAGTGTCCTGGGATCCACTAAGCCATCACCGAACTCTGCAGGCTTGTTTGTGTACCTGCTCTGTGCCAAGCTCTGTGCTGGGTGCTAGGGATGGAAAACTACTCAGGATATCACCTTTACCTCGGAGAAACTAAGGTGTACCCCAGCAGCAAAAGACAGGTAGAGAATTAACCATAGGATAAAATGACAAGGATAAAAGGGAGATACTTATATATTATAGATATATACACTACAGGAATGAATAGATGGGAAAGGAAATCTTTCTGCCGTGGGGAGGAGGAGGCAGTGGGTGATTTGTTCCCTAGGGGACATTTGGCAATGTCTGGGGACATTTTTGATTGTTAAAATTGGATGTTGGCGGGGTGGGGGAGTACTCCTGGCATCTAATGGGTTGAGGGATGCTGTAACCATCCTATAATGCTTGGGACACCCTGTTACAAGAAAGAATTGGGTCCTTCAAATGTGAAGGATGAGAAGTAATACCCTAGGGTCTGAGCTGGACCTGAAACATGGCTGGAGTCTACTGGGCTGCAAATAGGGAAGGCCATTCTGTGCAAAGCCCTTACTCCATCCCTGGCTTTGGGGATGCTACAGGGGGCAAGACTGAGAAGAGATGAGGCTCTGGGTTTGGGGGGCTCAGCTCGCAATGATGGTGTTCCTGGGTGGCTTCAGAGTTGGCTTTAGGTGGTTCCTGCACCTAGTGTGGTGCAAGTCAGGGGTAACTGGGCAGGAGAATGATATTTTCTTCTTTTAATGGTGGCTCAAGAGGGAGAATTGAGGAATTCTCTTGGCCCTGAAGAGAATGGGTGTACAGCATGCCTGGAAAGATACAATGGAGAGAGCAACAGCAGGAGATACCCCCACCCCCCACCACAATAAGTGACTTAACTTGGACCTGTGCTTTGCAACACTAGGGAGGCAGCCAGCCCACTGCATATGAGCACTTAGAGCTAGAGACTTAAGGGCCAACTGGTAAACCTGTTCCACCCAGGATCTGGACTGGAAGGCTGGAGCCGTACCTTTGATTTTCTGATGTCTTTGGACAGATGCTAGAAAGGTGTTCTTAAGTGAAGTGAAACAGCATTATCTGAATGGACCCTTCACCCCCCACAACCCTGCGAGGTTGCTCCCCAAAAGGTAATAGTACATTTAAGTACAATAGTACAATTAAAGAAACTGAGACTCAGAGCAGTTTGGGTGCTGCTGATTGGAAAGGTGGAGAAGCCAGAGTCCTGGTTTGGCTGGTGGACCAAGGCTGAGCTATTTGCTGGAATTGTGCATAGCCCTCGATCGGCTCTGTCCTCCAGCCCTCTGACAGCTGCTCTCACTTGCGCTGGGCTTTGTGGCCTCTGTTTTCCCCTAGCTTTCATTTAACACCACCATGAGAACACTCCAAGGGTGGGCGCCTGGGTGGCTCAGTCAGTCAAGCTTCCGACTTTAGCTCAGGTCATGATCTCACGGTTCGTGGGTTCCAGCCCTGCATTGGACTCTGTGCTGACAGCTTGGAGCCTGGAACCTGCTTTGGATTCTGTCTGTCTGTCTGTCTACCTCTCTCTCTCTCTCTCTCTGCCCCTCTCCCACTCTCACTCTGTCTCTCTCTCTCTCTTAAAAATAAATAAACATTAAAAAAAAAAAAAAGGTGTAAGAATGAGATCTCTCACAATACCTCACCCTGGGGGAATTGTTTGGTTGTGCTTCCTGCCATTATCCATACAGATCTATAGTTGCAAAAATAGCATAATTGTTGCCGAGTCCTTTTGCACATGTGATGTGCTTGCCCATGTTCTGCATAGACCCCATGAATCATTTTAATGAGCGCATGTTATTCCATCAAGGTGGAGTGCTATCATTTACCTATCAATTCCCCTCTGTGGTCATTTCAGAGGCTTCCAGAGTCTCAGAATCACAAATATCATTGTAGTGAATATCTTTGTGTGAATAGATCTTTTGCTTTCTTTCAAAGATTTCTTTAGGATACATTTCCAGCAGTGGGATTAATGTGTCAAAGGGTATGAATGTCTTCATGATTTCTGATATATGTTGTCAAATTGCTTTCTAGGAGTGTAGCAATTTACATACCTGACATGAATAAATGAATGTAGCAGGTGGGCAAAATGTTGCCAACATTGAATATTATTAATTTTATTTTCAATTTTTTTTGGTGGTTTAATATGTGTCAAAGAATCCCAATTTAAATACATGGGATATGCCTAGGATGCAGGTTGGCACATGGTAGTTGTTTTTGTTGATGTTTCCTTGCAGGTTATGATCCCTGTCCTGCCCTTGGACTAGAGCCTAGGTCTTCTGTCTGTCCTGTACAACAACCCCCCCAGCCCCCACCTCCCGCATGATCTTGACTGCCATCATTCTCCTGTGAGTGCCTGTTCCCTTAAATGTTAGGCATTAATGGCGATACTGAGCATCTAGGTTGAGCCCCTGTGTAGCACAGTGGTTGAAAGACTCTTCATATTCATCTCGTGGCTCCTTAGTTTGTCAGCTGCGTGACCTTTGATAAATTACTTAATTTCTCTAAGCCTGGATTTAATTGAGATAATGTATGTTAAGCACATAACACCACGCCGGATATAGAGTAACGCTAGTGTTAATAATCGATTTTAGACATTTTTTGCTTTTGTTTTTGTTTTTAATGTTTATTTATTTTGCACGCGCAAGAGAGTGAGCAGGGAGGGTCAGAGTGAGAGGGAGAGAGAATCCCAAGGAGGCTCCATGCCATAAGCACAGAGCCTGATGTGGGGCTCGATCCCACAAACAGTGAGATCAAGACCTGAGCTGAAATCAAGAGTCAGATGCATAAACCGACTGAGCCACCTAGGCACCCCAATAATAATCGATTTTAATAAATCATGTCAGTCTCTGAGAGAGGCGATGTTATATCCTCATTTTACAGATGAGGAATTGAGGCTCTGAGGAGTTAAAGTACTTTGTCCAGTATGGGCAATGCGATGCGATGTGATCTCTGGCCCTCACCCTCTGTGGCTTGGATCAGTGGGCTCTGTGGGTGGGAGGGGAATTCAGGAAAGCCCTCTTTAGACTGGGACAGCCAGCACTAACTTACCTATACATGGAAATGACTGCAGGCTACAGACAAATGGGTCTCTAAACCCAAACTGAATGAATTCCACACTGCTCCTTGTCTGGATTCCCCAAATTCCAGCCACCACTCCAGTGCTGCCTAATCTGGGAGGGAGGTATGGCTGAGGGAAAGTTCGAGTGGCAAGGGATTAATCTTAACCAGTTACGGTTAAAATGTCTCACTTCTGGAAATTTTGCAAACACGTATGACTGTGTGCACCACAGCTCCAGGCCTTGGGAGGGGCCGGCTGTGTGAGGGTCCCTTAAGCTGAAGCTTCATTGGCTTCATGATAAATCGGTTGTGGGCCTGCTCTCTTGACTAGCAGTTTACCAGGCATAGCATGGACTAGTTACTTCAAAAAAAATTTTTTTTTTAACTTTTATTTATTTTTGGGTGGGGAGAGGCAGAGAGAGAGAGAGACAGAGACAGAGACAGAGACAGAGACAGAGGGAGACACATAACCCGAAGCAGGCTCTAGGCTCTGAGCTGTCAGCCCAGAGCCCAACGCAGGACTTGAACCCACAAACTGCTAGATCATGACCTGAGCCAAAGTCGGATGCTTAACAGACTGAGCCACCCAGGCGCCCCTGGGCTAGTTACTTTTGGTGGCTTGTCCCTTTTTTCTGAATTAGAACTTTGCCATTAGCATAGTTTCAGTCTGAGAGTTACTGCCAGGATGGAATTACTCTAATTAAGAGGAAAAGAAAAATATGTTGCTAGTCATTAATTTTTCTTGATTAGAAGGTGACCCAGTTTGAGGTTAAAAGAAGAGGATGGAGGTAGTAATTTAGTGCCTGGGGGGGTTTGTGGAGATTTTCTTGGGCTGGAGAAACGACAGCTGGCTCCAAGATGGCCATCTGATTTGAATTCATAGCTACACGTAAATAGATGTGTAAGAGATCTTCAGGAATGGTGTGCTAATTTTTGGAATGAATAAAAGCAAGGGTGCTACCCTCCGACGCCATGTCTATGTCCCCAAAAATGTTCGGAGGCATTTTCTCTTAAATGTGAAAATACTATATTTTCATATTTCCTTGATATGAGGATCCATGCCTTGACTGGTCAAATTCTGGGATGGCAAGAAACTTATCTTTAGCCTATGCCCATAGCATTGAATGTATGTTAGCATAGTTACAATATTTCAGCTCTCTTAATAAAGCACACAAAATTTTGAGGTTTCTGTGATGAAAGCAATGCATCATGTAGGGCAAAGAGCACACACTTGGAGCCGGAAGACCTGAGTGTGAGTTCTGCTTCTGCCGTTGGCTAGCCCCGTGACTTTGGAATTAATCTTTTGGGGCTCTCTGAACTTATTTGCAACATTACAGACCTAGTTTGAGGAATCTAATGAGATAACTAAACATATGGAAAAACAAAGTGATATACAAATGTTTTAGTGGTATCCCTGAGTTCTCTGATGACTTATAAATTGGGATTTCAAGCAGCATCTTTGGGAAGGTGAGGCAGGTGTCTAAGTTTTCATTTTAAGGGCAAAGCTGTAGGAGTTACAAGATGTAGAGGCGTCTCCCAGTTGAGGCAAAGGCTGCTTGGGCCTCCAGGGGCCACGGGCCTTCCTCTTTCATCTGCTAAGGCTCCCCTGGCCCTGGAGACTGTGCACATTTTGGAGAGACATAACTTCATAATTTTTTTATGGTCCATGGCCGAGTCTAAAGAAGAGGTGGCGGCTTGTAAAATTTTTATTTATGATGTGATTTTCAGAATTCAGTGTTCACAAATACTGGCAGGGTTGAATTTATGGAGGCGGAGGTTATTGGAGTATGTTGTTATCCACTCAGTTTAAAACATTGCCCCGACGGAGGTGTTAGAATCCGGCTGCAGTGGATGACGTCCTGGCAGCCGCTTGTCCTCAGCAGGCACTGTCCCGAAATTGTATCGTGACTTGCAGGTTGAAATGCTCAATGCCATGAGTTCGACTTGTAACTCCTATAGATTTCAGTTTGGCTGAAGCAAGTTTTGTTTTCCTGGGTCTATTCTTAATTAGTAATTTGATTCTGGTTTAATTACCATTGTCTGGTGATTGTTTTTGCCTCCTTAGCATTCCTTAACCCATTAACTTCGAAATTTGAAGTGGTTACCTCGAGTGGATACAGAATAATCTCTTTTTCCTGAAGACAATTTTTTACGTGGGAAAGATTATAATTCACAGTAATTTGCAATCGGTGTCAGTTGGTGGAACAGGAGCCAGGGGCCCCTGTCCCCCCTCCGTATACCTGCCTGCTGGTATAAATGCAGGCCTGGACTGGCTTCAATAGACCAAAGTCCTGATCCAGCAGGTGCACATAGAAACCTCCCTGGAATATTTTTCAAACTTGAGCTGCCCTTTGCAAAAGACGTCTTACATTCATTTTTTTAAGAGCAAGACTGAGAATCCATGAGGCATAGAAATGATGGCTCATTTTAGAGAAATTCCATGTGGCAAAAGAAAAAGACAATGTCATCAGTTCAACTTTGGATTTTTTTAAAAAAAATTTAAAAATTTATTTATTTATTTTGAAAGGGCGGGGGAGGAAGAGAGATAAGGGGAGGGGCAGAGAGAGAGAGAGAGAGAGAGAGAGAAAGAGAGAGAGAGAGAGAGAGAGGGAGAGAGGGAGAGAATCCCAAAAAGGCTCAGCGCTGTCAGCACAGAGTCCAGCTTGGGGCTGGGACTCACGAACCATGAGATCATGACCTGAGCCAAAATCAAGAGTTGGATGCTTAACTGACTGAGCCATCCAGGTGCCCCTCGACTTTGGATTTTTAAAGTTTTCCGAGACACATAGAGAAACCCAATGACAGAAACAACCAATGGTTCTTACAATAGGAATCCGTGTTCTTTCAAATGGAGAGCATTCAAAAACAGGAACTGAGAAGAAAAAATTCATTATCCTGGTTATGAATTTCCCAGAATGTGAACCGCAGGGTGGCAGGAGTGTTGGAGGAAAAGCAGCTCCTAAGTGGAAGGTAACAGGCAGTCCCAGTTGTGCTCTCAGGGGACACTCTCACAGACCCTTCCTTCAGGAAGCAGACAATGTTGATACACACTAGAGCCGGCCCCACCTGCTGGCTTCACCTATGAGCAGCTATGGTCCAGCAGATCTTATAATTTAGTGCCGAGCTCAGATCTGGGCTGGAATCCTGACTTCACCATTGACTCATCATATGATCTTGGGCCATTCACTTACTCTCTCTGAATCTGTAAAATGTGGATAACGGTCATGCATAGCTCTCAAGCGGTTGTGCGGATTAACTGAGATAATATATGGTAAGTGTCCCGGTCTTGATTCCCTCCCCACTTCAGCCCCTTGGAGCACAACCAGCCAAACTGGCATTGAGAAAGACAAGAGTGGTCATGCTCCAGAGACGTGGGAGAAATCAGCCTACCTTGGAGACCCTCTGCCTTGGAGATGTTTGTCCTGAAAAGGCCCTTCTCTTTTCCCTGTGGCAGAGCCTGGCGTCTCGTGATTCCAAGCAGAGAGCCTTGGGCTTGGGCTTTGGATAGTGTCCCGGCCTTTAGGCTTGTCCTCTTTGTGTACTGTACAAATATTCATGTTTCCCTAGGGCCTAGGAGACAAGTGGGGGAAGGTGAAACATTCTGAGGCCAGAAGTACACAGGACATCATCAACCCCTGGTATAGTTCTCTATTGTGGCTTAATCCAGGGGCTGCTTCTGTACCAGAGAGAGAGAGAGAAAGAGAGAGAGCGAGCACATGCCTGCAAGCCTCACGAGCTCTTCCTCCTGTCTCCCCGGCCCTGACTGAGAGATCAGGAGTCCCCTTTAAAGACTCCATAAAGTCTCCCTGGTGGAGGTGTGATCACTGTCTGTCCTGGACTACTGGTGCTCCAGCAGCAATCCCCTTGCAGGGAGGTCATGGAGGCTACATCTTGCTTTGTAATGAGTGACATGACAGTCCAGTGAGGAGCTAAAGTGTGAGCAGCAAAGAAGTAAAAAAGAGCCAAATTTAATTTTAGTAGACTTCCAATAGAGTAGGTATTGGCTATTGTTGATAGTGCTGCTATAAACATTGGGGTGCCTGTGCCCCTTCGAACAGCATACCTGCACCCTTTGGATAAACACCTAGTAGTGCAATTGCTGGGTTGGAGGGTAGTTCCATTTTTAATTTTTTGAGGAACCTCCATCGTGTTTTCCAGAGTGGCTGCACCAGTTTGCATTCCCACCAGCGTGCAAAAGAGATCCTCTCTCTCTGCATCCTCACCAACATCTGTTGTTGACTGAGTTGTTCATGTTAGGCATTCTGACAAGCGTGAGGTGGTATCTCATGGTGGTTTTGATTTGTATTTCCCTGATGATGAGTGATGTTGAGCATTTTTTCATGTGCTGTTGGCCATCTGGCCGTCTGGATGTCTGTTGGCCATCTGGATGTCTTCTTTGGAGAAGTGTCTATTCATGTCTTTTGCCCATTTCTTCACTGGATTATTTGTTTTTGGGGCATTGAGTTTGATAAGTTTTTTATAGATTTTGGATACTACCTCTTTATCTGATATGCCGTTTGCCAATATCTTCTCCTATTTGCCTTTTGGTTGCCTTTTGGTTTTGCTGATTGTTTCCTTCGCTGTGCAGAAGCTTTTTATTTTTATGAGGTCACAATAGTTCACTTTGCTTTTGTTTCCCTTGCCTCTGGGGACCTGATGAGTAAGAAGTTGCTCCGGCCAAGATCAAAGAGGTGTTTGCCTGCTTTCTCCTTGAGGATTTTGATGGCTTCTTGTCTTACATTTAGATCTTTCATCCATTTTGAGTTTATTTTTGTGTATGGTGTAAGAAAGTGGTCCGGGTTCATTTTTCTGCATGTCGCTGTCCAGTTTTCCCAGCACCACTTGCTGAAGAGACTGTCTTTATTCCATTGGATATTCTTTCCTGCTTTGTCAAAGATTAGTTGGCCATATGTTTGTGGGTCCATTTTTGGGTTCTCTATTCTGGTCCATTGATCTGAGTGTCTATTTTTTGGCCAGTACCATACTGTCTTGATGATTACAGCTTTGTAATACAGCTTGAAGTCCGGGATTGTGATGCTTCCAGTTTTGGTTTTCTTTTTCAAGACTGCTCTGGCTATTTGGGGTCGTTTCTGGTTCCATACAAATTTTAGGATTGTTTGTTCTAGCTCTGTGAAGAATGCTGGTGTTATTTTGGATAGGTATTGCATTGAATATGTATATTGCTTTGGGTAGTATTGACATTTTAACAATATTTGTTCTTCCTATTCAGGAACATGGAATATTTTTCCATTTTTTTGTGTCTTCTTCAATTTCTTTCATAAGCTTTCTATAGTTTTCAGTGTATAGATTTTTCACCTCTTTGGTTAGATTTATTCCTAGGTATTTTATGGGTTTTGGTGCAATTATAAATGGGATTAATCCTTGATTTCTCTTTCTGTTGCTTCATTATTGGTGTATAGGAATGCAGCTGACTTCTGTACATTGACTTTATATCCTGTCACTTTGCTGAATTCATGGATCAATTCTAGCAGTGTTATTGGTGGAATCTTTTGGGTTTTCTGTATACAGTATCATGTCATCTGTGAAGAGGGAAAGTTTGATCTCGTCCTGGCTGATTTGGATGCCTTTTATTTCTTTGTGTTGTCTGATTGCTGAGGCTTAGACTTCCAATACTATGTTAAATAACAGTGGTGAGAATGGGTCCTTCATATATGGCTTTTATGATCTTGAGGTATGATCCTTCTGTCCCTACTTTCTTGATGGTTTTTTATCAAGAAAGGATGCTGTATTTTGTGAAATGCTTTCTCTGCATCTATTGAGAGGACCATATGGTTCTTGTCCTTTTTTACTGATGTGATGAATCACATTGATTGTTTTGCAGATATTGAACCAGCCCTCCATCCAAAGTATAAATCCCACTTGGTCGTGGTGAATAATTTTTTTAATGTATTGTTGGATCCGGTTGGCTAATAAGTTGTTGAGGAATTTTGCATCCATGTTAATCAGGGAAATTAGTTTATAGTTCTCCTTTCTAGTGGGGTCTTTGTCTGGTTTTGGAATCAAGGTAATGTTGGCTTCATAGAGAGACTTTGGAAGTTTTCCTTCCATTTCTATTTTTTGGAACAGCTTCAAGAGAATAGGTGTTAATTCTTCTTTAAATGGAAAGCCATCTGGCCCTGGACTCTTGTTTTTTGGTAGATTTTTGATTACTAATTTGATTTTTTTACTGGTTATGGATCTGTTCAAATTTTCTATTTCTTCCTGTTTCAGTTTTGATAGTGTATATGTTTCTGGGAATTTGTCCATTTCTTCCAGATTGCTCATTTTATTGGCATATAATTGCTCATAATATTCTTTTATTATTGTTTATATTTCTGCTGTGTTGGTTGTGATCTCTCCTCTTTCATTCTTGATTTTATTTATTTGGGTCCTTTCCTTTTTCTTTTTGATCAAACTGGCTATGGATTTATCCATTTTGTTAATTATTTCAAAGAACCAGCTTCTGGTTTCATTGATATATATCTCTATCTATCTATCTATCTATCTATCTAGGTTTGATAACATTAATTTCTGCTCTAATCTTTATTATTTCCTATCTTCTGCTGGTTTTGGGTTTTATTTGCTGTTCCTTTTCCAGCTCTTTAAGTTGTAAGGTTAAGGTGTGTATCTGAGACCTTTCTTCCTTCTTTAGGAAGGCCTGGATTGCTATATACTTCCCTCTTATGACCACCTTTGCTGCATCCCAGAGGTTTTGGGCTGTGGTGTTATCATTTTCATTGGCTTCCATGTACTTTTAATTTCTCTTTAACTTCTTGGTTAGCCCATTCATTCTCTAGTAGGATATTCTTTAATCTCCAAGTATTTGTTATCTTTCCACATTTTTTCTTGTGGTTGATTTCAAGTTCCATAGTGTTGTGGTCTGAAAATATGCACGGTATGATCTCGATCTTTCTATACTTGTTGAGGGCTGATTTGTGTCCCAGTATGTGATCTATTCTGGAGAATGTTCCATGTGCACTGGAGAAGAATGTATATTCCACTGCTTTAGGATGACATGTTCTGAATATATCTGTTAAGTTCATCTGGTCCAGTGTGTCATTCAAAGCCATTGTTTCCTTGTTGATTTTTTGTTTAGATGATCTGTCCATTGCTGTAAGTGGCATGTTGAATTCCCATACTAGTATGGCATTATTATCAATGAGTTTCTTTATGTTTGTGATTAACTGATTTATATATTTGGGTGCTTTCACATTTGGAGCATAACCTTGGAGCATTACCTTGATTCCAAAACCAGACAAAGACCCCACTAAAAAGGAAAACTATAAACTAATTTCCCTGATTAACACGGATGCAAAATTCCTCAACAACTTATTAGCCAACCGGATCCAACAATGCATTAAAAAAATTATTCACCAGGACCAAGTGTGATTTATACCTGGGATGGAGGGCTGGTTCAGTATCCACAAAACAATGTGGATTACATCTGAGGTCTTCTTGGTGGATAGACCCTTTAATTATGATATAATGCCCTTCTTCATCTCTTGTTACAGTCTTGATTTTAAAGTCTAGATTGTCTGATATAAGTATGGCTACTCTGGCTTTCTTTTGTTGACCATTAGCATGATAGATGGTTCTCCAACCCCTTACTTTCAATCTCAAGGTGTCTTTAGGTCTAAAGTGGGTCTCTTGTAAACAGCATATAGATGGATCGTGTTTTCTTATCCATTCTGTTACCCTGTGTATTTTGATTGGAGCATTTAGTCCATTGACATTTAGAGTACTGAAAGATATGAATTTATCGCCATTATGTTGCCTGTAGAGTTGGAGTTTCTGGTGGTGTTCTCTTGTCCTTTATAATCTTTGTTGCTTTTGGTATTTATGTATGTGTGTATGTATGTATGTATGTATGTATGTATGTATGTATGTATTTTAGTCTTTTCTCCCCTCAGAGAGTCCCCCTTAAAATTTCTTGCAGGGTTGGTTTAGTGCCCTTTAGTTGTTGTTTGCCTGGGAAATTTTTTATATCACCTTCTATTTTGAATGACAGACTTCAACTAAAGGGCACTAAACCAGCCCTGCAAGACATTTTAAGGGGGACTCTCTGAGGGGAGAAAAGACTAAAATAAATAAATAAATAAATAAATAAATAAATACTCTGTACCTTTTAGAGGTCATCACAATTGAATAAACCTTTGGTCTAAAAAAAAAAAAAAAAAAAACAGAATTCTTGGCTGCATATTTTTCCAATTCAGCACATTGAATATATCCTGTTTCTGGCCTGCCAAGTTTCTGTGGATAGGTCTGCTGCAAACCTGATCTGTTTTCTCTTGTAGGTTAAGAACTTTTTCCCCCTTGCTGCTTTCACGATTCTTTCTTTGCCTGAGTATTTTTTGAATTTGACTATGATATGCCTTGTTGATGGTTGGTTTTTGTTGAATCTAATGGGGGTCTTCTGTGCTTCCTGTATTTTGATGTCTGTGTCTTTCCCCAGGTTAGGAAAGTTTTCTGCTATGATTTGCTCACATAACTCTTCTACCGCTTTTTCTCTTTCTTCATCATCTGGGACCCCTATGATTCTGATGTTGTTCCTTTTTAATGAGTCACTGATTTCTCTAATTCTTAAATAGTGCTCTTTTGCCTTATACTCCCTCTTTTTTTTTCTGCTTCTTTATTCTCCATAAGTTTGTCCTCCTTATCACTGATTTGCTCATCTGCCTTATCCATCCTTGTCACTGTAACATCCATTCAAGCTTGCAGCCAGGTATAGCATTTTTTGTTTCATCCTGACTAGCTTTTACTTCTTTTATCTCCACAGAAAGCGATTCTAATCTCTTTTCAACCCCAGCTAGTACTGTTATTATCATGATTCTAAAATCTGGTTCAGACATCTTGCTTATATCTGTGTTGATTAAGTCCCTGGCTATCATTTCTTCCTGCTCTTTCTTTTGGGGTGAATTCCTTTGTTTTGTCATTTTGAAGGAAGAAAGGAATTAATAAGGTAAAAAAAAATTAAAATTAAACAATTAAGAACCACACACAGACAGACACACACACACAAATAAATGATGCTAGATCCTAGGTGTGTTTTGGTCTCGTTGTTGAATGGAGCTTGATAGATTAGAGGAAAAAGGGAAAGATAAGAAAAGAAAAAAAAGAAAATAAGAAAAAAAAGAAAAAAGGGAAATGTTTGAAAATTTGAAAAAATGAATATAGTGAAATAGACTAAAATGAGGGGCACCTGGGTGGCTCAGTTGGTTAAGTGTCTGACTTTGGCTCAGGTCATGATCTCATTGTCCATGATGAGCCCCACATCAGGCTCTGTGCTGATAGCTCAGAGCCTGGAACCTGCTTTGGGTTCTGTGTCTCCCTCTCTCTGCCCCTCTCCAACTTATGCTCTGTCTCTGTCTCTGTCTCTCAAAATAAACATCAATTAAAAAAAGAATAAAATGAAATGATGGAAGTAAAATAGAATTTAAAAAATTTACAAAAGGTAAAACATATAGTAGAAAAAAATTAAAGAAAAATATTTTAAATAACAATTGGAAATAAAAATAAATTTTTTCTTTCTGTATTCAAGAATAAGAAAAGAAAAAGAAAAAAATTTAATAGATGGACCAGCAAACAGACTGAAGTATGATCAGAATTACATCGGTTTCTCCTAGAAGTCAAACTATGAAGCTCTTTACAGTCCATAAACTAAGCAGGAGGAGAGATTTGTGTTCCTGAAGAATGAGACTGGCCCAGTTGGGTGGGGCTTAGTGTAATGCCTCTATTCTCCACCAAGTGGTGCTGCTGAGTTTACTGGGTTGGACTGTTGTGGCGTTTGTAGTTGTGTATGCGCATGTGTGGGAGGGGTGAAAAATGACATTACCCAGCTACCCAGTCTCTAGTATCGGAACTCTGTTCTCCCTGACCAGCAATATTGCACCCATCCTTTGTCTCTGGCTTCCGTCCACTTCCTACTTTTATACTATCCGTGACCAAGCTGTCAGGTTGTCAGGCGGCACCTCCCTCTTGAGTTTTATCTCAGATGCAGCTGTATTTCCCAACCCCTCACTTTTAGGGAACTGTGGCTTTGATCCATTCTGACCGTCTGGGGGAGAGTCTCACCGAGCAATGGCAGGGTGCTGGCCCGCCCCCCTGGAATGTTTGTGGAACTGTGGTGCTGCTGATGCCCAGAGACTGCAGCTGGGTGCCAGTCCCCCCCAGAAAAATTTCATGCGATCATGTAGCAGTGTTTCAGGCATATGGTAAATCACAACACACATCTGGTACCAGGCTTCACCCTTAATGTCCTTGTTCCAGCACCAGGGAATATGGTTGTTCTCCAGGGTCCACTGGGACCCTTGCCTGTGTGGTGGCTGCACAGCCTCTACCAAATGTCCTTACAGCAGGGGAACTGCCTCTCTGCATGTGGCCTGAGGACCCTTCAGACCTCAGTCTGCTCCTGAGGACTCGCCCTTCCCACCAGAGCACCACCACGTATTGAGCTGCGGAGTTTCAGACTCTGTGCTCCCCCTGTTTATAGAGTCTTAATGGAATTTAAACCCTCTCCTTTCTCCTTTCTCCCTTTTTTGTTCAGTCCCTGCGGCTGTTTCCTCTTTCCCACTTTCTCTCAAGCTGCTTTTGGTAGGGGGTGCTTTTTCTGTACTCTCCCCCCGATCTCTATCCTCTCTCCACAAGCAAAAACAGCTCCCTGCCCTCTGTGGCTTCTCTCTTCCCCAGTTCACCTCTCCTTGCTGGGTACCTGCAGAGTTCTATGGTTCAGGTTGTGCATATTGTTATGTTAATCCTCAAATCAGTTTTCTAGGTGTGCAGGATGGTTTAGTGTTGATCTGGCTGTATTTCATGGATCAGAGATGCAAAAACAAACAAACAAACAAAAAAAACCCTTCCATGCTGTTCTGCCATCTTGGCTCCTCCCAGTAATGGGGTAATTTAAAATTATTATTTTAATTTTTTTTTTTCAACGTTTTTTATTTATTTTTGGGACAGAGAGAGACAGAGCATGAACGGGGGAGGGGCAGAGAGAGAGGGAGACACAGAATCGGAAACAGGCTCCAGGCTCCGGGCCATCAGCCCAGAGCCTGACGCGGGGCTCGAACTCACGGACCGCGAGATCGTGACCTGGCTGAAGTCGGACGCTTAACCGACTGCGCCACCCAGGCGCCCCTAAAATTATTATTTTAAAGGCAAGAAGTAGATGACTGTATGTATACTGTCGAGTTCCACTTTGATTTTCTTTCTATACTCTTCACTCTCTTATGAGTTAGTTGAGGCAAACAACTTTTTGGGGTCCTTTCCACTTTCTTCTGATTTCATCTCCCCATGTATTTACTTTTCTCTTTCCAAAAGCAAACAATGGGTTTGACGTGGGGTAGGATCAGACTGTGTGTGTTTGGGAGATCTATATGTGCCTTTCCTTCCCCACAAAATGGGTGATGATGGAAGTTCCAAACCCAGGTTCTATTCTCATAAACACCAAGAAGGGCTAACTGAAGGTAAGTGCAAGAGCGGTATCACCATTGGTCTTCCCTGTCCACCTTTGCTCTCGAAGGTCCCGATTTCCAAGATGCACTCTGGGGCACAGGGAATCACAGCTGTCTCCATTCATTCCACAAAAGGGAAAGGGCAAATAGCACGTTAGCACAACACGAGCTGATTGTGAGCGATTGGTCATGGCGCTCCGCCTACCATTATGCTAAGTCCTGTGCACCCAGCAGAGGGCAGTGGGGAGCGTGAGATGCATGGTGCTTGAAGCCTTCATGTTCGAAAGCTTAGTTTTGTCCTTTGAATGTGGGAAATGGTTTCCAAGGAAATCACATTTTTGTCTGGATCAGACTGGAGAGCCCACAACCTTAACAGAACTTCAGCATTTCAGAGGTGATTGGGTTTGTCTAATTTTATTTTTCAAAGGAGGAATGGAAGGCCCAGGGAGATTCAGTGTCTTCCTGCATGTCCCATGGCACCCACCTCATGCTGGATCTGGCTTTGAGGGAGTGCAGATACAGTGAGGATTCAAAGTGTGAGCTGTAAAGAAATAAAAGTAGGCAGAGCCAGAATGGAACTCTTTGTTCCTTTTATAAAAAGGGGATTGCTCTTGTTTCATGTACACATCATCTTGTATGTAGGAAAAAGTTTTTAAAAACCGAATTTGATCATACCTTGGTGAATATTCACTGTCTTCTTAGTGGAGAAGATCAATGCAGTCGGATAGAAAAAGTTCTGGGACTGGAAGAGGGGCGGGAAGGCGTCAGAAAATCTAGGTTGAAAATATCCATCGACTGACCAATGGATAAAGAAGAGGTGGTATGTGTATACAATGGAACATTACTCGGCAGTGAAAAAGAATGAAATCTTGCCATTTGCAACAATGTGGATGGAACTGGAGGGCATTACGCTAAGTGAAACGAGTCAGTCAGAGAAAGACAAATATATGATTTCACTTATATGTGAAATTTAAGAAACAAAACAGATGAACATAAGGGAAGGGAAGGAAAAGGAAGATAAAAAGAGAGAGGGAGGAAAACTATAAGAGACTTAAATACAGAGAACAAGCTGAGGTGTGCTGGTTGGGTGTTGGTAGGGGGAAGGGCTAAATGGGTGATGGGCATTAGGGAGGGCACTTGCTGGGTTGAGCACTGGGTGGGATCTGTTAGTGATGAATCACTAAATTCTACTCCCGAAACCATTATTACACTATATGTTTACTAACTTGGATTTAAATTAAAAAAAAAAAAAAAAAAAAAGAAGAAAACCTAGGTTGAGTCCAAGATGTGCAATGAGGTACTCACTGTTTCTTCTTAGTCACTAAATCCTCATTTGTGCTATGAAGGGTTGGACTGGATAATTTCTAAATTATAACACTAAAGTTCTGGAACTTTGTGATTGTACATGCAGTATTAGGACATAGTTTCAGTGGTGTGTGACAGACATAAAAAATAAAAGTGATTTTTTTTTAAATTTTTTTTAACGTTTTTTTAATTTATTTTTGAGACAGAGAGAGACAGAGCATGAACGGCGGAGGGTCAGAGAGAGAGGGAGACACAGAATCTGAAACAGGCTCCAGGCTCTGAGCTGTCAGCACAGAGCCCGACGCGGGGCTCGAACTCACGAACCGTGAGATCATGACCTGAGCCGAAGTTGGACGCTTAACCGACTGAGCCACCCAGGCGCCCCCAAAATAAAAGTGATTTAAACAAGGTAGACCTGTATGTATGTCTCATGTAAATGGTCAAGCTGATACGGTGGCTCTGCTCTCTAATGCCACCAGGGGCCCAGGCTCCGTCTATGTTGTTGCTCGGCCAACCTTAGAGTGTTCCCTGGTCTTCACCATCCAAGATGCCTGGCTGCCATGCTCATGTTCTGAGCAGCAGGATGGAGGAAGAAGGATGAGGAGAGGGAAAGCCTTTATAAGCATGGCTTAAAAGTTGTACTTATCATTTTTGGTCAGACCCTGCTGGCCAGAACTTAGTCAAATGGTCATACCTGGATGTAACGGAGTCTAAGACACGTAATCTTTATTCTGGCTTGCCATCCGCCTAAGCACAAGTTCCAATTTTATAGGAGAAGAAGAAATAGATATTGGGGATAACTATCAGTCTTTGTCATATGAGTCATGCTCGAGACAATATAGTGCACAGACTCATCTGTTGCCTCCAGCACTGCTCAGTGAGGCATGGGAGGGATTGGGTGGGGACGATGTCTCTGACAGACCGGACGAAAGCCCAGCTTGAAGGAATAATGGTGGGGCTCAGAGAACCTGGTGCTGAAACTCTATTATTCAAAGAAGTGGGTATTGGTTGAAAACTCCTTTTGGGGAATCTGCCCAGTTCCTGATGTTCCCCTTTCTCTGAGCTTTAATTCTTGTTCCCCAACATAGTGAATGATGACAGCCATGTTTGTAGTGGAAGTCTTTCTACTCACTGGTGGCCACAGACTGAAATGAATGTGGACGTAATCTGCACTGGGCCATCACATTCTATCTCGTGGGTTTTCCGAGCTGTGACCAAAAGACTCATGTTAGTTAGAGGTCATTTGCCTCTATTTGAGTGTCATAAACTCAAAAGTGGCGGGTCACCATCTTCTGTCATGAGTGTGGAGAATCAGAAAAATCTGGTCCTTGGACAAAGAAGGATGAAACAAGTGTTCAAGAGACAGCAGGACCCCAAAACTGGGGGTGGGGTGGCTCTGAAAGAGAAACTGGAAGGGGCTGCTGGTTCCTAATGGCTCCACAGACAGGTTTTCAGTTTTGCCTAAGGCTCTCCTATGAAAAGCCTTTTAAAAAGACACCATGTATAGATAGAGCTTTTTTTTTTTTTGACAGAACCAAAACCAAAACCCAAAAAACCCCACAAAAACCAAAAACCAAAAAAAACAAAACAAAAAACCCCCACAAAAAACTCCTAATCTGGCCAGTTGAGTTTTTCTTTCCTTTTTCCCCCACCCTAACAAATTTTAAAGTCTTATGTACCATCTTAACAGCCAATGGCTTGCAAATTTCAATTTTCTGCTCATCACTAGGGGTGACAACTCAGAGGAGACTATATAAATTGATTCAGCTAGCCAAACTTATCTGAAGTGGGGAAGCTAAATAGGTCAGTCAATGGAAACCAAAACCACAGTGTCTGTCCCCCAAATAAAACAGCAAGAAATCCCCATAGGAAGGGGTTTCATACAATGCAGTGGTTCAGAAGGGAGACTGAAAACATGTTGTGAAAGTTCCCATATGAAGTACAAAATCCACTAAAAGAAATATGTCAGAGTCAGACTTTGATTAACTGGAAACTAATTAATCAGAGCTTTCGATAATTATTATTCTTCAACCAACTTAAATCAGGGATATAATAAAACAAATCAAGACTTAGGGTGACTCCTAGCTTTAGCTTTAAATTTGAAAAATTTTTTAATCTCTCATACTTATCTAGAGCCATAGAATTGGCCAAATAACTGGGTTTTAGAGCTAGCAAGATGATATCAGAATCTCAGGGAGTAGGACCTGGGCTGATTTTCCAAATGATTCCAACGTGGAGTCAGGCTGGAAAACCAGGGATCTTCTACAGCTGTCCCAAGCAGTAAAGTGACTGACCCAGATTGCCAGCTGGTCTAGAACCAGGAGGGCCTCTGCCCTGTTACACCTGTTATGCCAGCAGGCTGCCAGCTACACACAGCCAACACGTACCACCCCAATGCCAACCGCTAAACCTGTCCACCTCCAACTTTGATATACCTCCCGGTCACCAGGAGAGCTTATGAAATGTGGCTTCTGATGAATAGATCTGGGGTGAGGCTCCGAGTGTTCTTTTCTTTTCTTTTCTTTTCTTTTCTTTTTTCTTTCCTTTTCTTTTGTTTTCTTTTCTTTTCTTGCCTTGCCTTTTCTTCTCTTCTCTTTTCTCTTTTCTTTTCCTTTTCTCTTCTCTTTTCTCCTTCCTTCCTTCCTTCCTTCCTTCCTTCCTTCTTTCTCTTAATGTTTATTTAGTTTTGGGAGAGAGGGACAAAAGACAAGTGGGGGGGGGGAGAGAGAGAGAGAGAGAGAGAGAGAGAGAGAGAAAGAGAAAAAATCCAAAGTAGGCTTCAGGCTCTGAGCTGTTGACACAGAGCCCGATGTGGGGTTCGAACTCACCAACTGTGAGATCATAACCTGAGCTGAAGTCAGACACTCAACCAACAGTCACCTGGGCGCCCCTAAGAATGTGCATTTCTAACACGTACCCAGGGATGCTGCTGCTGCTGCTCTGGGTACATACTTCAAAAACCACTCTGTGGGCTATCATCAGACTCTCCCTTCCACAAGCATACCTGCCTTGCACCTAGGTGGCAGATTTTAACTCTTCTCCTCCTCCTTCAAGGACCTGATTCCTATTTCAGAATCTCCTTGTTTTTCCAAAAGCGTGTGCAGGTATTCTGTTCACTCAGAACCCAAGAACCATCCACTGATGAGGTGTCTTTTGGGGCTGAGGATTCCACAGCCCTTGTGCTTTCTTGAATTGCAACATTTGGCTACATCATTCCAGAGCAGGTTTTTTCTCTTTTCTTTTCTTTTCTTTTCTTTTCTTTTCTTTTCTTTTCTCTCTTCTTTTCCCTTCCCTTCCCTTCCCTTCCCTTCCCTTCCCTTCCCTTCCCTTCCCTTCCCTTCCCCTCCCCTCCCCTCCCCTCCCTTCCCTTCCCTTCCCTTCCCTTTCCTTTCCTTTCCTTCCTTTTTTCTCAGCTTATCCCCAAGAAAGTGAAAGATGTGCTTCATAATATGGGTGACACCAAGGAGGTTAAAGTTCATTGACAAGGACCAATCCCTTAGGCAGGATGAGTGTCTGCGCTCTGCTTATCAGCCTACACATGTGGCCGGAGATGGAAAAACTGACAGGCAGTAGAATGAAACCTGGGCACCTGCGGAAATCCAGGCCTAATCCCTTCCCATAAAACAAAGCGGAAGATAAGTGAAAACGGTTGAATCCCGAAAGCAGATGGCTGAGCTCCTCCACATTGGGCTATAAAGGAGGACCTTTGTGACAGAGTATTTATGGGGTTGGAGAAACCTGACAAGGTGTTGCTGTAAATGCCAAGAAATACACAGAACAGCGATTTTGTTATTTGAACACATCTCATGATGACTGCAGCTTAGCAAGGATGGGGAAAGACAGCTGGTGTGTGTGTGTGTGTGTGTGTGTGCGCACGCGTGCACACGTGTGCACTCACACTGCTATGAGCAAGACTAACTTGGTGTTTGGGGGATAAAGGGCTGCCAAGGGAAATCCCTGCAGATGCTTCAGCAGGAACAAGCTGACCACTCGGTCACAGAGGAGCTCTGTGGGGTTTGAGGATGGGGCCAGGGAGTTTGGACTCACAGTTTTAGCATTCTCCTTAAAGAGCTCCTCAAAACAACATTGCCTCCAAGAAGTCACAGAGTAAAGTAGATGTATCTTTGGCCATCTCTGTTCTAGGCCATTCCACTACTCCTTTAGGCCACAATCTTTTGCATTCGGCATTTTAGCCTCAGTACTTAGAGCAATGCTGCCTTTTCTGAATAGGTATCAGACCAGGATTAGTATCTTTCACTGGTCAATTATTCTCAATCTTGTAAGTTTCTATCCTTGCTCCTGGCCTGATACACAGAATACTTCTGATAGATAAAAAGAATTCCTTAATATGCAAAGGAGTAACTAACTGGACCTTTGTAAGCTATTCTCTCTGAAAAAAAAAAAACCCCACATGTATTATTTAGAAGTCTGTTTTTAACATCCAAAGAGCACTTTCTAATTGCAGTCCTGAAACAATCCTGCAGGACTGTGTGGTTGGGGGGAGGGGGTGGCCCTTTTGTCTCCAATTCCAAAAAACACGTGCTTTCCTTTTCAGAGTGGAAGCAGGAAGATTTTCAATTGTAGTTTAAACCGAGTGGACCCTTCGGATTTTCCTGGAGCTTGTCAGAATTCTATTTCTGGGAAACTGCATTGTGATAGAGAAAGACAAGGGGGGTGGTGGAGAGAGGAATCAGAATGAGAACATGCAAAGAGAAAACAGATGTCTCAAAGTCACATGCCGGGCCCCTCATTTGCAGTGTTCGGGTAAACAGGGCTGAGTGTGGAGAAGCAGCTTTGGACGTGAACAGTAAACACAAGAGGGAAGGAATCCATGGCCCCAGAGCCCCACCACGGGACTGCTCCACACCTGCCAAGGCTGACTTCAGACAGCAACTGTAGATTGCCCTCCTTGTCTTGGAGGGGCCTGGCCATGTACCCTCCTGAAGGAAAGGAGCGAAGACCCCCCCACCGCCACCCCAGGATTTGCTGGCACAGGCTGGTGGTCCAGTGGGAGGGGGCTCCCTCCTGGGCGGTACACCTCTCTCCAGGACATCTTTCCTGCCTTTCGCTGTCAAATGTTACAGCTTCTGTAGCACTGGAGCCGGTTCGATGAAATCAGCAGCATCTCTCAGGGCAGGCCAGTGGTTCTTGACAAGTGGTCTCTGGACCAGCAGTGGCAGCAGCACTGAGGAACTTGTAGAAATGAAGATTCCCGGGCACCACTCCAGATCTACTGAGGCAGAGACTCTAGGGTCTCATGATTCCACAAGCCCCTCAGCAGTTTGTGCTGAAGTTCGAGAATCACCCATACAGACTTGTAGAAGTGATATTTACATTGGAGCAGAGGGGCATCTATGGACAGAGGTGAATCTCCTAATTGGGAATTTGGGGGCACTATGGAAGGCAGTGGAGGAGGTAAAATTTAGGGGTGCAATTGGGCCCTCGGTTGGCCTCTAGATGACTCCCTGCTTTGTTGATGTGTGAGACCCATCTTGAGTGAAGCTGGCTTTGGGTAGGTGATGTTACTGCTCATGGTAGGGTTATAATATCTTTGAGAAGGTCCTCCAGGGAACAGTTGTACTCATCCCACTGCCATCACCCCCTTCCTGGAATTCCTTTCCTTTTTTTCTTTTTTTTTTTTTTTAATGTTTATTTTTGAAAGAGTCAGAGACAGAATGCGAGTGGGTTAGGGCAGAGAGAGAGACAGAGACACAGAATCGGAAGCAGGATCCAGGCTCCGAGCTGTCAGCACAGAGACCGACCGGGGCTCGAACTCACCAGCTGTGAGATCATGACGTGAGCCAAAGTCAGACGCTCAACCGACTGAGCCACCCAGGCGCCCCCTGGCATTCCTTTTCATTCTCCAACATGGTTTGGATGTGTCATCTCTCGGGCTGTCTTCTTTGGAAGATATGCCCCATATGCCCCCAAACACACACACAGGCAAGTGCGTGTGTGCACACACACGCGTGTGCGCACACACACACACACACACACACCCAAGTCAAGGACACAGAGGGCATCTCTGCATGCTTTTGCTTTCTTCTCTCCTGGGAAATGAGCCCAAGAGAGGCAGGCAGCAGAGTTTCTTTGATGAAAACTGTAAAATATTGCTCACAGAGCTGCTTTCCACATGTTTTGGCTGTAGAATTTCCAATTGCAGATTAAATAGTGCATGTGTCTACTTAAATTAACTCCTCCTTGCCCTCAGTCCTGAGTTAACTGTACCGCGTACTGACCTGCCCCACCTTTCCCGCCTTGCTGCGTGGATGCTGATGCTGATTTAAGAGGACAGATTTAGTGCAGTCTTTGGCTGGACCCCACTAACCCACAGTGATCTCTCCCTGGTTTTTGGCTGCATGAGCCAAACTTCTCTTGGGTCGCCCATGCACTCTAGACCTTCTTAAAAGTGTAACTAGAGGAGGCTGACTATGCCCTCTCCTTGGCAGGAGAACAACAACATTTAATTCTGACCTTTCTAGATAGACCTATTATGATAACCAAGGGACAACCATTAGAAGTGAAGTAGGCTCCTTTCCACCTGAGTTTGGCTCCCAAGATGGAGCTGAGAAGCCATACTGCATTTCTTTTTGGATGACGTTGGGGAAAGATTAAGTTATTAAGAACTTTAACTGGTCTTCTGCTATGTTATCATTCCCTTTTTGGAGTCTGTCCTAACTCTTCAATAAAGAATCTCCTAAATACCTGTTCAGCCTGGTATGCAAGTTTCTGGGAGACTGAAGACAGAGTGTAAAGGCCACCCCAGTTCCTTGATGACTTCGGTGGGCATGAGGTATCCTAAATATTGAAGGACCTACATTTAACCTCTCAAATGGTGGCCCACTGAGTCCCTGGGAGGAGTTGGAGAAAGACCACAGGCAAGGAGAATAGCTCCTAGATGGGAAACTCAAGACATGCAGTCAAGGTGGCCAATGTGTATTGACATTATGGTATTTTAGGGAATAATTGCATGGGAATCCAGACAGAGCCAAAGAGTCAGCCTCAGGAAGAGCAGGGTTGGAGATTGGACCTAGAGCCCCAAAGGTGGCTTTGGGGAACATAAGAGTTTATGAAGTTGGTCATGGATGGAAGTATGTTCCATCATTTCAGGGACTCTGTTCTTCCCTGCTTGTCCACTCCTTCAGTTTCTTTCTCTACTGACCTTTCCCCCTCAACATCCACTTTGGATAGCTGTGTTTACTCCTCTAGATCTAGCTTTACCCCTCTCTACCCTGCTCTGTACCCATGGAGGCTGAACCATGTAGAACAGTGACCATTAGAGCTGAAACAGAAACTGAGTTTGTTAACCTGCCAGGCAAATGAACACACGCCAGTGAACAAATCCACTGAGTTGTTCTTGGAAAAGTCAAGGTGTTTTAAAAAAGATTTAGTAAGAGGGTGTCAGAACAGAACGGTAATGCCAGTTAAGGATCAAAACTAGCACTCTCCAGGGTGCCTGGGTGGCTCAGTCAGTCGAGTGTCTGACTCTTGATTTCAGCTCAGGTCCTGGTTCGAAGGTTGTGGGATTGAGTCTTGCATTGGGCTCCGTACTGAGCATGGAGCCTGCTTAAGATGCTTTCTCTTTATCTCTTTCTCTAAAAACAAAACAACACACACACACACACACACACACACACACACACACACCCCTAGCACTCTCCATAGGTCTGCTCTCTATTCATTCAAACAGGTCCCATGGTTCCTTGGTGAGGAAGGAGCCTGCAGTAAACTCAAGTGAGGGCCTTTCAACAACTCCAGCTTGTAAGGACCAGCTACAACAACACAAATTCAGTTTTGATATCGTTTGAGCCAAAGTGTGCCGCAAGGGGACACTTTCTCTCTACACCTAGATGGACAATCCACCAGCTCTGGTCTGGTTTGGCTAACTGAGGCAGTGCAGGAGAACAGGGGGTGGGAGGAGGGTGAAGGCACGACTTATTCCCTGGCTCCTTTCGATCCAGGCTGGCCCCAACTTCTGCCTGAGGCAGCCTCCTCCATCCAGCTCCCCTCTTCTGGCCGGATGACATCAGGCTTCAGGGCGGTTGGCTCTCAGGTACTGCTTTATCCCTTGTTAATTCCCTCAGCCCTACCCCTAGCTTGGAACATAATCTCTTTATCCAACCTTTCTCGAATTACTCAGTGTGATGGTGCCAGGACCTTGACAGGTAGGTTGACAGATACAACCTGCCCTGCCTAATTTTTTCCCCGCCTGCCTTCTTGTACATCCTTCTTACAGCTTCCCAACTTGACCCTGCACATGGTCCTTCTCGACGCTATTCTATAGGTTACAACTTTTCAGCTGTAGCTCCCACAATGAAGGGCCTCTATCAGTTAACATTTTTGAGCAAGTATCAGATAGGCTCAGAGTCTGTTCTTATATCTGGTCCACATCATATATGTCGGGTGAACCTATAAGTTGGCCCATTTGTTCAAATACTCTTGGTTGCATCTCCCCTGGCTAAAGGTGGAGGGAATCACATAAATATGGAATGTGTGTGTGGGGACGGAGTGGAGGTACTCCCTTAGATGGGGAGTGGCCATGGCAGACACTGTAACTGACATACAACTTTTAATACATCATAGTCTCCCCCCCCCCCCCAACTTACTTATAGGCTCCTTGAGGGCAGGACACTGTCTTGACTGCCCCTGTATTCATGCAAGTGTCTAGCTCAATTCTTTGCTCAGTGAATCTGGGTGTGAGAGTCTCCTTCCAGAGAAGCTTCCGTCCACCAAGGATCAGCAGTCTGTCTAGTTCAGTTACCAGGGAGGAGGGATGGCTTTGAAAACTGTTCACCTTACCAGTTCAATTTTTGAAATTCCTCAATCATCCTTCCCAGAGTTGGATCCAATTTCTCCCTACTCAGATATGCAGCAGGGAGCAGGTGAACTGATGAGGCCAGATGGACTGGGGAAGTAGCTGGTATTTACTCAGTAGCTACTTGGTTTAAGGCACTTTCCTAGTGGTTTGTATACGTTTCTCTTTTAATCTTCTAGGAAACCAAATGATGTGGGCATTTTTCTCCCCATTTTTTGGGTGGGAAACTGAGGGAAACTGAGGACCAAACAAATTAAGTTCCTTGCTCAAATTCAGTGGCACAGCCAGGACTTGGACCCTCGTTTCTCGATTCAAAACCTTTGCCATTACCACTCAGCCACATTTGCAAACACCACCCACTTGCTGGCTGTCTCTCCTCTCCCCATCTGTTACCAGCTTCCTCTGCTTCACCCAAACGCTGGACAGTGTGGAACAACTTGAGTGAGGGACCTGTTTTAAATGCTTTTTCTTCTACATACCCTGCAGTGCTTAGCACATAGTAGGTTCTCATAAATCCACAATAAATTCAGTTGCAAATGGAACAACGAGAAGTAGTTTTGATTAGGTAATTTCTTCTCGAGGGGGGCCAGGGTGGAGGAGAAATGGCTATGAAATAATTTACCTTTGCTATAATACTGGCATTGTTTCTCACTTTTCATCTCTTTGTTTGGACCTTATATGAATAGACATTTGATGGCCCCCATAAGTTAGAATCCAATGAAAGTGCTGCAAACCTCAGCCTCTGATATCCGCCCTCCGCAGAGTGTAATTTTGAGAATTGCTTTCTTGATTGGCTATTGTGGATAGGTAAGAAGAGACTGGTGCTCAGGTAGGGCGGCAGAAATGCTTCTGGAATTCCAATGGAAGTCTGCTTTGAATGCCTGGTACTTATTCATGAGAACTCTTTTACACAGAATCACACTTCCCGCACAAATGAAAATATTTATACGATGGTATTCATGCAATTTGAAAAAAAAAAATTGCAGCCTGCGATGCTTCCCTTCCCTGTGTGCCCCAGCATCTCAGAGTCTTTTCCTTCCTCCCCCAAAATTAATGAAAAAGAAATCAAACTTTTGCAGGCTTCACTTAGTTCCTGACTTTCAATCAGATAAATCTGTGACCTGAATATTTCCTTCTCCTCTTTCAGTATTCATGAAGAATCATTTGCGGCCGGGCTGGTGGATTTAAGCATTTGTCTGGTTCAGGAAAGACAGATTTATTCCTTGGGAGTTGTGTGTAACTTACAACCTACATATTTCTTGCCCCTCCCCTGCTTTCCCCATCCTTTTTTCTGTCTTTAAATTTAGAGGGAATAATTTTTTTTTCTCCTGGTTTGTTGTTAGTCCAAAGTTAAGGAGTTTGGGCTTAAAATATTGATCCAGCTTTTCCCACAGAGACTTGGGTCTTTGAGTTGTGCAGTGTGGTATGCCTGATTGAAAGTGATCTGGGCTGAATTTGCTTAATAGGATGTTACTCTCCTCTCCTGGGTCAATTTGTATCCACTTTATCAAGTTACTTATTGATTACAGTTCTTGTCACATGCACATTAGTTTGCCGAGAAACTCAAAGATATGTTTTGTTTCTTGCTTAGAGTAGTCTAGGAATGTTGTGGACTCTAGTTCACCTGGGACCCCAGATGCCCTGAGTTTTAAAAATGACTCCATTCTGTCTCACGCACTTGGCTCTGAATTATGAGGTTGATGTTGACTGTCTAGGATAGGAAAGCAAAACAGATAAGAAGTCCTCCTGTTTAGTACTTTCTTCTCTGGGAATGCTTGGAGTCAGTCTCCTCTTGAATAAAGGGAACACAGCGAAAGTACTGAAATGGGAATTTAAGAGTGGAGGGAAGGCGAAGAATGGATGCAAGTCAAGCTAATGGGTTAAATCCAACAGAAGCTGGGCTGGGTATTTTCATGCCTAAGAAAAAAGCAATTTGGAAAAAGGAAGGAGAATATGCTTTATGCTACTGTACCTTGGGCCTGGCCAGATTTTTGAGATTTTTGTTTCCTTTGATTTGCAATCAGATGTAGAAAACTCCACTATGAAAACAGAACTCTAATGAGCTTGATTCTAAAGATTTGGAACCCCTCAGCAAGTCATGGATTACCCCAATTACTGGGAGTATTGCTGCCGGGGGAACAAAGAGCACCCAGGAACACACTCAAAATGGAAATATGTATTTTTCTATTGGACCTCAGCTTTGCATATGCAAATGGTTATGTCTAGGGCTAAGTCCAAGTAGAATCATAACGTTTTCTTCAGGGTCATCCCACCTCCCTTTTCACATAACCTAATTCAAAGTGGTATATGTCTCCCAGAGCAGATATAACCTGACACTTATCTATATTAAACCGAGATAACATTATCTTCTAGGTTGTTAGTATTTTCTTCTGCTAGAGTGCCAACAGCCTAGAAGGCAAGCCTTTGCCTAGGAGGTTCTCTCCACACCTTTCCTTGTTTTTACAAAATCCAAATATGCTAGCTAGCCTTGAAGATAGCCAGCAATGTTTCTGGTCTCCGTCTTCGTTCTCTTATGTCACCCCTTCCGTGTGACCAGTAGCATATCGCAGAAGTGGTTGCCTATGATTATGAGGTCATGTCATGAAACACACGGTGGGTTCTGCTTTGCTCTTTATTGGATCCCTTGCTCTGGAGGAAGCCGGCTGTCATGTCATAACCACACTCAAACAGCCTGATGGAGAATTTGCGGTGAGGAACCAAAGTCTCCCGCCAACAGCTAGCTGGCCATGTGAGCGAACTGCTTTGGAAGTGCATTCTTTAGCCTCTGTCAAGCTTTCAGATCATAGCCCTGGCTAACACCTTATCTGCAATTTCACGAGAGACCCTGAGCCAGAATGACCCAACTGCTTCCAGATTCCGGACTCTCAGAAACTGTGGAAGATAACACGTGTTTCTTGTTTCAAGCTGCTAAGTTTGGGGATGATTTGTTACACAGCAATGGATAACTAATACACAAAGGGAGGCATGCCCAGGTTAGTTCCCCAGTGGAAGCCAGAGTGGGGGCAGAAGTTTCCTTTCTCAGATTCCCAGCAGTTAATGCTTGGGCATGTGACCTCAACTGAGTCAATCGGATGCTTACATTTGGGCTTGTAACCGCTACTGGGGTCAACCAGATGCTTGTGTCTAAGACCTTGAATCTGAACAGTGTTATAATACAGCAGAGTCCAGTGTAGAACTAATTCCCTCAGCGACAGCAATAACAGCAAATGGTGTCTTTTGTTGACAATAATGAGAATGAGCCGTATGCTTCTGTACCGTGGGCCTGGCCAGCTTGGTGGGCCACATGCAAAGGTGGGTTGGGTGCTGTGTGCATCTGTGGCCTCATATTTGCTGTGGCATGATACTGAATGTCATTCTGCCTATTTGGCCTCCATTAGGTTCTCCTGTTTTTAGAGCTTCACTCTCTAGTGTTACTAGTAATTGCTGCAATGTGAGATTCTATAGAAGTTAAACAAAATTAGCTTATATTTTATACGACCAGGAACCCTGCCTAGGACAGCACTCAAGTATATTTTTATAGTGACAGTGGTAACTTCTTTTCAGATATGTCCAACGCCTTGAGTAGTGGCTAGACACAGAGCAGGTGACAGGTAGATCTTTATGGCTTGGAAGGCTAATTAGTGAGCATCTTTTCTCATATGAACCTATCAGTTCTATGTTCTAGATAATGTTCTATCAGTAGCTTTGTGGAGATGGCAATGTTAGAGGTAGTACCTGGCACAAGGAATTCATGATCTGAACCAGAGAAACCATCCCACCTTCTCACCCTGCTGTAATGATCTGGTCCCAGTGATATGGATGGAAGAGATCTCTCTTTGGAGGCTGAGCTACTCCACCTGTTAGCTGTGTGATTTCGGGAATGTTGTTTGATATGTCAGAGCCTCATTTTTCTCACTGACAGCATCACGACCCCTAGTCCACTGGGTTGCTGTGAGATTAGGTTAGACAACATGTGAGAAAAGAGCTCAGCCCTTGGGAATGCAGGAAGGTCATTATTGAGCACTTAGTGCTCAAGCTCTGGCTCAGGGTTGGGTGGCCGGCTTTGAGCAGTGAACTCTGGGTTCTTGGACGGCCACTCACCTCTACTTCAGTTTCCTCATCTGAAAAATGAGCAGGTTGGATTAGGGCCGTGATTTTCAAACTATTTTTTTTCTCTTTCTGGAAATCTAAAAAATAAACTCATTTATAGACCTCAACATAAAATAAATAGTATTTTATTAGCATGGATTTATTTTATAAATTTGCCTATTACAAATTCAGTTGTTGAGAACCATGAGGCTATTCTGATGAAGATAAACATTTGAAGTTAGGGTTATGGGTGACATTTACCACCCAGGCTTAAGTATCACATTGCATTCTGCATATTATATTGGAGGCGCATCAGTGAGAAAGTCCTGATTCATATATATAAGTAGTTGCATGTGTAATTGTTTTTCATGGGGTATCTTGCAGTCTCAGAAGATTTGTAGTTAAACAGAGAAGGTTTGATGTGAGGACTGCATGAACACAGGTTCTCCAAGTACAGGTTAAGGTGCAATGGATTTAAGTGTGGCTTATGCCACATTTGGCCTATGGAGCCCTAGGGAAACAAATTGTTAAACTCCAAGAGTAGATGATGCTAAGTTTCCTTTCAGTTCACACACTCAGTAGTTCTAAGGACTGACACAGGAGTGATATCTGCATAACACCAATCATCTTTTTAATGTGCAAAGGTAGTTTGTGAACATATGCTCAGTGTAAACACTTCAAATACCATGGGAACATATAGAATGAAAAGTAAGAGTTCCTATTCAACCATCTCTTCTCCCCTTATGGCCCTGTCCTCCTCTTGTCCCCCTCCCTTTCCCCAGGGAACCACTGTCAGCCTGAGTCCTTCCCTTTTTTTAAAAAAAATTTTAATGTTTATTTCTTTTTCAGAGAGAGAGAGAGAGAGAGAGAGAGAGAGAGAGAGAGACCAAGCACTAGAGGCGGAGGGGAAGAGAGAGAGGCAGACACAGAATCTGAAGCAGGCTCCAGGCTCTGAGCTGTCAGCACAGAGCCTAACACAGGGCTCGAACCCACAAACTGTGAGATCATGTCCTGAGCCGAAGTCAGGCGCTTAACCTGCTGAGCCACCCAGGTACCTCCAGCCTGAGTCCTTCCTATTGCTCTGCATTTACATATGTACACATGTGACTCTCTCTCTCTCTCTCTCTCTCTCTCAGCAAGTTTTCTATGAATATATAACTCTACCATATCCTTTTAGACTCTTATTTAATATTTTGTAATATAAATATCCACAATTCATGCACTGTTCTCCTATTTAACAAACATTTAAAATAATCTGTTTTTTTCATTATTACAAACAGTGCTGTAGTCATCACCTTTCTACATACACCTCTCCTGGCCTTTCAGTAGGATAGGTCTTGAGAATTGGAATTGTCTCATCAAAACAAACAAATATTGATAAATACTGTCCAGTTGCCCCTTCAAAAGTCTATGCCAAATTATATTCACCCACAATACCGACTGTCTTAATTTACACTTCTCTGGTTACTAGTGAGGTCAAGCATCTTCTCACGCTTATTGGCCACTTCTGTTTATTTTTCGCTGCGTTGACTCTATCTTTTCCCATTTTTCCATTGGGTCATAATAATTTTTCTTTCCTAACTGGAAGTAACGTATCTTTTAAGTAGTGTTTGGCATGAGAGTATTCCAGAGTATCAACAAATCCAGATAGATTTTTGGAACTTGTTGCCACAGTCGTTACTCCATATAAGTAAACGTTTCTATCCACTTATTCATCTGCACACCAGTCATTCAAGAAGTACTGAGGTGTATTAGAAGTACAAAAATACACGAGACCTACCCCTTACAGTCCAGAGTTGACTTGGGAAGACAGATACATAAGCGGTTACAGTTCTTAGTGTAAGAGCTCTAACACAGGTGTGCCCAGGGAGCTGTTGGAGCACCAGGTCTACTGGGTATGGGTTATAGATGTACCGGGTGTGCTGTCTAGAGCGTCATACCCTATTAGCTCTGAAATTCAATGGCGGAGGTAACAAGACACCACGCGTGCGTTTTAAGGAATACATTTTTAGAGACCTGGAATTTCAAGAGATGTTTGAAAAGCTGGGGGGGGGGGGTGGGGGGCGGGGTGTGTGGGGCGGAGAGGCTTAGCAGGCTCAGGAAAAGAAGAGAAAATGGCATCAGAAAGCTTTAAGTCTGTAATGAGGAAATTACTTGAGTAGCGGAGTGTGTAGGAGAGATTGGATGAGTGAAAGGAGATGGCGAGGAGGGCTCGGAGTTAAGAATATTTCAGGGAGCCTGGGTGGCTCAGTCAGTTTAACGTCCAATTCTTGATTTCAGCGTGGGTCATGATCTCACAGTTCATAAGTTCAAGCCCCGCATCAGGCTCTGTGCTGACAGCGTGGAACCTGCTTTGGATTTTCTCTCTCCCTCTCTCGTTGCCCCTCTCCACTCATGCTCTCTCTCTCTCTCAAAATAAATACATAAACTTAAAAAATTATAAGAATATCTTAACACAGACTTCCATGGAGCTCAAGGACAAGGAATCATAGTGTCAAACAAGTCAGGAAAGAGGATTTCCTAACTCCCACCTAAGATTTACTAACGTAAATCTTACCTACTAAACCTCCTTCTGTGGAAGGAGGATGAGACCCCAAAGAGAATTAGATCAGCTCTCCTTGGAGATAGTCAAGAGCTTGACTAAAGTGCTGGGTTTCAGTGTCACAGAGAAATGCACACTCACACACACACACACACACACACACACACACACACACGCTTATATATTTATATATTTTGAGGCGAGAGAGGGCCACATTTGATGATGGAGGGTGGTAGAAAAGCATTAAAGCTGGGAGTCAGGATAATGGAAGTTTTAGCTTAGAGTTCTCCAGAGTCTTCTAGCATTCTCTAGAAGGCAGAACCTGAGGCAAGGGTTAAAGTGCTAACATTGTATTTGGGAGGTACAAGCTTAGGGTGATGAGGGTGAAGCAAAAACATAAGTGAGGCAAGAAGTATGTGAAACGTTAGGGTGCAATGCATGATTGCACTGGTCATCACTTCCTAGCGAACCTCACTGAAATACAGTAGGTCACTCAGCAGGTATATTTGCTTGGCATGTGGGACTTTCTAGGAAGGACTGGAAAGAGGAAACGCACTTGAAGGAGAAATCACACCTCACAGTTGTCCCTGTAAGAGATTATGGGTGGGGAATTTAATGGTTAGCCCCCTTCTTTCTCCCATTTTTTTGTTGGTCAAATTTTACTCCTTGGGGTGCTGATTGCCCTGTACTCCTTTCTGCTTGTTTGCAGTGAAGGACCCTGAAAGACCCCTGCTATGATGACCTCCATGGGTTCCCATCGTTGTGGCTTGCCTCTCCCCATGCTTGACTCAATGTGTAGTTTCTGGCACTGACAGTGTTCTTGGAAAATTTACTTAGGTGATTCACCGTCAAATCCATCATTCTTCCAGCTACTCACCTTCTGACCACAGGTTCTACTTCTCGTAACTTTATTTTTGTCTCTTTTATACTCAAGTCTCCATCCTGTATCCCAGGTCCATAATTGGTTCTATGCCCTCATCCCTGCATCTCTTCCCTTATAACCTGGGTGGGATTTATATGGAAGTAGATCTGAAATTAATGTAATTGTAATTCAACCCCAAACTGGGCCTCCTGTGGGCTAGCCTTGGCAGAGAATTGCACTCTAAGGAACACCATCCAGCAACCAAAAGCAATTAAGTTAAATTAAAACTTTACTGGTATCTCTGGGAAGGATGTCAAGGGAAGTAAATATATTTTTAATGTATAGCGAGACTTGTTAAACTTTTCCCATCTCTGGTATTTTCCACATCTTCCACATCCCCCCACCCCACCAAACTCCTTTCTCCTTCACTCCCATTCTAAACCAAGAATTTTCCTGTTGCTCTGCCTCAGCGAGTCCCTTATTTTCTTCCTCTTCCTCTTCCCCCTTCCCTTCTGCCTCAGTTGTTTCTCTGCCAACTTCTGATACATATACCCCATTTTTGCATTTCCAGTTCTGTCCTGCTTTGCTCCATTGTCCCAGAAACTGAGATTGCAGAGGCAGAATACTTCTTAAAAATGGGGAGGGAGGGGGATACTCACACATTGATCATTTTTATTTTCAGCATTTGAGAAAGGAGTTGCTAATGAGCAGAGCTGTGGATCAATGAAATAGGTGACTCCATTAGGCAGTGAGTCTCCTGTCATGAGGAATAACTCACACGAAGTCTGGAGGATCAGTGCTCAGGGATACTGGGAGAAAGTTCTAGCTCTGGGTGATGTTGGGCCAGACGACTTATAAAGTCCCACCATGTCCAAGATCTGAGATTTAGGTTTGTGTCCCATAAACCCTGCCATAGTGTCAGTTTTTAGTGTCCTGTCCATCTTTCCCCTCTTTGGAAATCTCTATGCCAGCGATGGGGAACCTCGGACTTGGACCTTGCTCTAACTCTTGTGGTTTAAATTTCTTTGAGACAACTTATCTACATTATCTTTTCAGCATCCCAGCCTTCCCTGCTGTAATCAACGAGCTCCATTATGTGTCTCTCAAATGGCTCAGCTTTGCCACTAATGTGTCAACTACAGAGTCCAGCTGTGCCAGGCCCTTGCTGGATGACTGGTCATTTTACTCAGAGACAGCCTTCTCTTTTTTTAAAAAAAGTATTTTATTTATTTATTTATTTATTTATCCATCCATCCATCCATCCATCCATCCTGAGAAAGGGTGAGGAGAGGTAGAAGAGGGAGGGAGAGGGAGAATCCCAAGCAGACTGTGTGCTGAGCGTGGAGACTGATGTGAGGCTTGATCCATGACCATGAGATCATCACCCAAGCCGAAATCAAGAATCAGATGCTTAACTGACTGAGCCCCCCATGCACCCCCGAGGCAGCATTTTCTAGGGGACAAGTGGGCACGGTGCATACTGGATTGGTAGAAGGCAGCATCCAGGAGCTCAGATTTCCCCAGTGAGGGAATGGCGTCAGGATGGTTGGCTGGCTGGACCAGTCATGCTCTAGGTGAGCAGTGCAGTGGGAGAAGAAGGGCACGCGCTTCGGGGTCAGATGGGCTTGGTCTGAATCAGCTGCTTGTACACAGGGAATGCTTGTTAAGACTCCTTGGGTTGCAAATGACAGACTTTGAACTAGCTTGTCAAAATAAAAAGCAGGGTGGTGGTGGTGGTGGTGATGGGGTATTTGTTGACTTCCAAACCTGGAAGTAGTCACAACTATATGCAAGAGCTCAAGAGACTTGTAAAGACTTGCCTTCGTTTCTTTCTCTGTCTTCCCAACCTTACCTCCTCCAGTTTCTACAGTTCTTCATTTTCTATCCCAGTGGAAGGAAATCCTTATACTGAATGTTTTGAACCAACTTCTCAGAGTCGAATCTCATTGGCCTGGATGGGGTCATGTGTTTGCCCCTGAGTCAGTCTTGGTGGCTGGGGGATAGAGTATACTGACTGGCCAGGAGAATGTTTTCCCAGGCGGAGAGTGAGACTTTTGTGTCCACGAGGAACAAGAGCATATGGATGTTGGCCTAACGAAAACAGCCCACATCTACTACAATACAACCTTAGCAATGATGTCGTTGCTCTGAGCCTATTTTCTTCAGGTGTAAAATTCCTATTTCACAGAGCTGTTGTGAGGACTGTAAAAAATAAATGCATAGCACCGGTCACATGGCGGGCCTTCAATACTTACTAGTGATTCTTATTGTTAGGTACAGAGGACCAGTTGGTGAGGGCAGAATTCCACCCAGTGGGGAGATGTGTGTGTGTGTGTGTGTGTATGTGTGTGCATGCATGTGTGTGTGTACACTCATTCCTGGGCTATCAGGGAGGCCCGGGCTAATAGGACTTGTTCCTCAGCCAGGAAAATGTGATGTTCTGACTGCCTTGGCTCCGGACCCCTACCTGCTGTGGGGCTGAGAGTGTGGCTGGCATGAACTCCAGAGGGAAATTTTATTTCATGCTTTACTAGATGAAGGACAAATGGATGCTGCATAGGACAAACCACAAATGTCCCCAGGTGATCTTCCTCAGTTTTCGGATCAGCACAATGAGACTTAGAACGGCTACCTCACTTGGCCAGGTACCCACACAACTGGTGGAATGATGATTCAGACCCTCCTGTGTGCCAGCAAAGTCCTTCCCCTTCTTGGTTGTCTTAAGAGATTCAAAGCCCAGGGGTATAGCCATGGGATGGAGCATGCTAGAGGCAGGCCTCTATTTACTGAAAATAAAGTTTCACATTCCTTACTTATAATTTTTAAAACCGAGCAAGTTGAAAATGTTCTCTTTTCTCCAAAAACCAGCTAAGCAATAAAAGCTGAACATGATTGTTATGTGTGGTCCTTGATCTCATCCACGGGGTGGTGGATTGTGGTAGTAAAAAGGTTCCGCACGTTTATAGGGACTAGAGAGGGTGTTAAAGACAAAACCGGAGTGGGGGGACAAATGGGAGAGCGGAAATGGCGAGTCTCTCCTCTGAGGTTCATAGACCTTTGGAGAAGAAAGAGATCAGTCCTTTAGAGATACACACGTTTCAGAACGAAAGCGTAAGTAAAGATGAAATGGAAAATCTGCCTCGTTAAAACACAGCTCTTCAAATAATTAGGCTCACAGCTTTGCCTCTGTGCTGGGGCCATGTATAGCCACCAGGCTGGCCATCTGCTGGCTGATCCTTTTTGAGAATGTAATTGTGGCTGAGAAAGGTGGTTCTATGTCAGAGCAGTCAAGGGACGGTGGCCATCTGGACAACTATACACAAAACCAACTTACTGCTTCTTTAATGTCATCTGCAAGCACAACTACATGTCATTTCTTGTCGCAAGGGGCACTGGCAATACTTGGGAAGACGGGAAGAGGAAGGGGCACGAGAGGAGAGATGAGGAATTCTGCCTTGCTTCATGCATTACATGAAGAAGGTCAGATAATACTGCTGGGCAAACTCTTGCACTTGAGAGATGGGATCATCCCAGGGGGAGAGGGCATGAGTGGATGGGGGGAGGGGGGGCTTGGGTATTGCTCTAGGATGGGAGGGATTTGAGCCTGACTCTAGAGGTGGTGCCCGAGCTAATGAGAGCATACGAGCCTATGTGGCGTGTACAGGAGACACAGCATTATCTGCTTTAATGTCATCCACGGGAATGGAAGGAGACTCCCCCGACCCCTCCTCTGTTGGATGATGCTGGGGGATCTTCTGTGGGCTTTGCCCTTCTCCCTACAAGTGAGAACACTGACAACCCCAGCCTCACGTCTTTCCTGGGCCTGTTCCGGGGATTCCCTCATTCAGAAAGAATTTACTGAGCTCTGACCACACATTCAGCACTGGGTCGGACACTTCGGGGAATAGGGAACAAGGTTAATTCTCGGTCTTTTTCCTTAAAGAACTAACAGATGTGAAAGACTTTATAGAGCCGTTAGGGGTGTTTGTAGATGAGTGGTCGGGGTTGGGGGGTAATCTGCCTGGCCAGGCCTCAGGGTTCGTCCTGCTGTGCCCCATACGGACTGGGCTGGGGCACCCCTTCTCTGGGCCTTACCTACAAAACAGTGAGGTTATGATAGTGGTCCTAGGGCGTCTCTTCTGGCCTGCATGAATCTTCTCACTGCTCACATCTGCTTGTGAGGTCAAGTAGGAACCCAAGTGGATGGCCAGGAGGTGTTAGGTTTTTATTTACAACAAAGCCACATTGCCTCCCCTGACCCCCAAACAAACAGTTCTGCAAAGTGTCATGACCTTTCAAGTTGGAGCAGCATGAAAACAGCCCCATTGTTCTGACCGGGGATTCGGGAGGGAGCTGGGGTTGCAGGTCTGTCCTCATAGGGGAGGGGTGTGACTCAAGGACAGGAGATCTGGTTAGTGTTCCTCCCTGGCATCCTGGGGAGGGCATGCCCTGGTGGGTACCTCTGCCGTCTGTGCTGGCACAGCCTCTGTTGGATTTCTTCTTAAAGGTCTGATCAGAGCAACTCTAGACTCTCAGCGCCCCTCCATGGCCAAATGTTTTCATTTTTCTCTTGGCTGGATTCCTGGTGCCATCCTTCTGAGTGGCCGTGGGTAGGCTTGTGTTTCAGGAGCATCCTGCTGACTCTGTGGGTCTTCTCCAAAAGCCATTTAAGTGGATAGTCAAGGCCATTTCCCAAACTGGAATCCACAGCGCCACTGATCCACACAAGCCAGAGGCAAATTCCTGCACCCCACCTTCTGACAGCTTTTGCAGTCTGGCTAAAATATAAGATCCCCATGCTTCTCCATTTGAAGACAGTGTAAAGAAAAACAGGTGCCCAGTGGTCTAGTCACATCCCCTATAAAACTGCTGGAGTCTCTGTTTTTTGTGGGAAAACAGCAGAGGGGGGTTGGACTAATTAGTTTCCTCCCAGGAATCTGATTAAGGGAAGGCTGAGCAGTGTGGGAAGGAAAAGTGAACCGCCACCCAGAACGGTCACCAACGAGAGCCAAGCCGTTGGGAGACGCGGAATGGGCTTCCTGGCTCCAATGTGTTCAATCAGAGACTGGGCAGCCGCTCTGGGGACGAGAATGCACAGAGGTGACTGATGTACTTGACTGAAGTTGGAGCAGGGTCCCCGAAGGTTTGCGGTGGCTCTGAAATTGCCTTGAGAAGCTGAAATATAGGAGAGGGCAGCATTAAGTGCCTCTACTCTTTTTTATGTTATTTGAATGTCTTTTTTTTTTTTACATGATAAAATACACATTACATAAAATTTGCCATTTTAATCGTTTTTAAGGGTAAAGTTTGGTGGCATTAAGTGCGTTCGCATTGCTGTGCAGCTATCGCTTGCATCCATCCCAGAACTTTTTTATCTTCCCAAGCTGAAACTCCATACCCATTAAACCGTAACTCCCCATTTCCCCTTCCCGAGTCTCTGGCAACCACATTCTACTTTCTATTTCTGTGCACTTGACTACTTTAGGCACCTCATATAGGGGGAACCATACACTATTCATCCTTTTGTGTCTGGCTTATTTCACTTAGCATTATGTCTTCAAGGTTCATCCATGTTGTTGCATGTGTCAGAATTTCATTCCTTTTTAAGAAATGCACATTGTATGTGTAAAGTGCATTTTCTGTATTCATTCCTCCATTGATGGACACTTGGGTGGTTTCTACCTTTCCGCAATTGTGAATGGTGCTGCTAGGAACATGGATGTACAGATACCTGTTCGAGCCCCACTTTCGATCATTCTGAGTTTATGCATAGAATCAAAATTGCTGGATCATGTGGTAATTCTATGTACACACATCATAGGCTTGTACCGTTTTACATTCCCACCAGCAGCACACAGGAGCTCAGTGTCCCTACTCTTACGGAGCCATTTCTTAGGATGCGTGGGCAGGAGATACACCACTGGGCTTTTCTTGGTCTGAACCATCAGAGAAGAAAGGGTGGGGGGAGGTTTGGGTCTGGCTGGTCTCAGATGCCAGGAAGCTGGAAATGTAAATAACCCTGGGGAGGTGTCAGTTCTAGTCGGTAACTGGACTGAATTAAGCATTTAACAAAAAGGATCCAGTCACCATTATAAAGGTGGAAGAGTGGAGATGGAGGGCTTTGTTCCTGTGTTAGAACTCAGGTTGAAGGAGTGTCTGTAGCAATTTAAGGCTCATGCGTCTCTTTCAGAGCAGGTACCAGAGTTTGTGTTTCTCTCCTGTCTTTCCCAGGTCCCTAACAGCCAAATGCATCTTCAGGACCCAGCATTTATTAAGCGCTCACTATGTGCCATGCATTTTAGGAACTTTCTGTTTATTTGCTCATTAGTCCTCCTGTCTATTAACATCTGGGAGGCTGATGTCCTGAGAATCACCAAATCCAAAAATACCGCTGTAGTTTACCCCGGCTCCCCCATAAAGTGCAGTAAAGCGTGACTAAAGTTGGAGTGAGCACAAGGCCTTTAATGAGAGTGTGGCCATAGGGGGACAATGCACTTCCACGGATATTTGGAGGTTGAGCCTGGGCTCTGTGTGGCCCTAGGCTCCATGACTTTCCTTTAGCTGCTTAATGCATCCTCCCTGGTTATCTTGCTTCTCCGGTGACTCAAGGTTACATCAATTAACCATTCAGAGCCTGGGTGATCTGCATAATTGTTGAGTTAAATTAAGAGCAGCAGGTAAGTAACAAGTTTATTCCAGTTTCTCTCTCGTGCCAGGAAGGGAAGATGGAGCTGCTTTTGGAAGCCCAGGAGGGAGAAGGTTCTCTCTTGTTTCTGGACAGGTAACACTCACATCTGGCACCCAACAGCTTAGGGGATGTGGTTCATGTTCTCTCTTCCTCTTCAGCCCTGACCTTTACCTCCTCTCTTCGACTGGGTCTCCCGAGAACATCATAATCCTGGCATCTCACTGTCTTGCCTTGTCCCATGCCCACAGGCATTGGGGCATCTTGGCCACCCAAACCTTTAACCTTGGAGTCACCTTTGATTGCTTCCTCTTTTGCTCTGGCCCTCTCAGAACAGGCTGGCAATTCTATCTCTGGGATTCTGACCTTCTTGAGCCATTGGCACAGCCCAGCCTCCCTTGGCATCCAGGCTCTGATTTTCCCACATGCCGATTTCTACAGCAGCCTCCTTCCTAGTGATCCTTTCCCACCTGCAGCCCCATGCCTCCCGGCATATTCTATAGCCAACCGCTAGGCTAATTTTCTCTGAGTGCTATTTTGATTTTGTCACTTGTCCATTCAGAAATCGGCAGGAGCTCCCATTCGCTTCCCACCTTTAATCTAAACTTCCCAGCATGTGTTTTAAGACCTTTGCAAACTCACATTTAACTGCCCTCATCTCCTGCAAACTCCTGGCTTCTCATCTTCGCTCTGGCCCGACACAACACACATAAATTGCAAGCTTTGGGGCATGACTCTGCTCTTGTCCCTCAGATTCATGTCTATCCCTGTTGACACAACAGAGATGTATGAGTAGGGCCCCGCTAGGCTTGTTTGACATTATAGCCCTACCTCCTATGCAATGCCCGTCACCTAGTAGGTGCTCAAACAATATTTGCTGAACGAATGAAAGTTAAAGATATCTTTTCCTGGATAGCACTACCTGGGTTAATCAGCGCAGTCATTAAAGACTTTGTGCTAACTGTTTAGGACACAAAATGAGTCAGCTCTTGCTTGGGGAACTCACAATCTAGTGAAGACCTATAGAGAAATAATAGATACTTCCTCGATTATATGATTGATTGTGAGACACAATGTTAATGTAAAAGCAGATTTTGGGTATAAAAGAAATGCTACCAGTTTAGTTATAGACAATGTATGTTGAGTTTTAATTTGGGAAACTTTGAAAGGTGAAAACAACACGCATCTTAGAATGGAGAAAATAAAGTGTTGCCACAGGGAGCTTTAGGTGCTATAGTAGAGAGATGTGCAAACGTAAGGGAAGGATGCTCTTGACTCTGTGAGTTAACTCTTGACTGGTTTCCCAGGTAGACCAGGGAGGGAAGGAGAGGAGGTAGGTTTCAGGAGGTCTGGAAACTGGCATCTCTGGCCCTTCGAAACTGTGGCCCAAGACAAATGACCTAATCTCTTTCAGCCAACTTCCCCCTTCTATGAAATGCAGGTAATAATCAAACCTATCTAGTCATCTGTATTGTAATGCTATTTGCTAGGCATTTACTATGTACTCAGCCTGGGCAAAGTGCTTGAGATCTGTTATTCGATCTTCACTTGTAGGCATTGTTCATCCAATCCCGGGCACATAGTGAACACTCAACAAATGGATTTCCTTAGCCGATACCAGTTTCGGTGGACATTGATGCTCCAGTGCCTGCCTGTGTGGTATTCATTCACTTCTTTCCTGGTAACAGCACTCAGAATTCCCTTTGATGAAACACCTCTCCAGCTGTCAGTACACATTGGTGTGGCTGTTCCCTCTGCCCCTCCCGGTGGGACCCAGGCGTGGGCATATAGCCTAGGCTTGGCCAGTGAGACCGTTGAATCCCGCTGCACAGTGACTGGTTCAGAGACGGTACCTGGTGCCTGACCCCAGCCAGTCAGAACTGTGAAGAGGACCCGTCTCTCTGCCAGGACTGCTGGATTGGTGGCATGTGAGCTCGAAGCATCTCGCTGAGGCATCCTGAGCACCTGTCTGAGAGTGGGGCCGACAGGGAGTGGATGGACCCTGTGAGCATTTGGATCCATGTTTCAGCGTGCTCAAACATCTCAGTTCCTGGAGCCAATACATTCTCTCTTCTGATTTTTTTGGCTTACACTGGTTTTGGTTGCAATTCTCTTTTTTACAATGAAAAGTCTGCTCTGACCCAAACAGAAATTGTGACGGTAACAATAGAAGGGCAAGAGGCTCAGTGTAGCTCGAGTATAGGCGTGTGTGTGTGTGTGTGTGTGTGTGTGTGTGTGCGCGCACGTATGGAACTGAGTCCACATGTGGCACTTGAATATCTAACTGCACAAGACTGAAAACATATAGCATGGGACACGTGCTAGGTGCTGCAGGGCTCCAGGGGAGGGGGCAGCTTGCTGGGCGGCTAGGTTGAGGGCTAGAGCTTGTAGGAACCTGTGGGGAGACTGTGGGGGCTTTTGGGGACCCATCGGGAGACTGTGGCCAGCAAGGAGGGAGGGTGGTGCTGTAGGCGGGTGGTGAGTGATGTGGACAGGGGGCAGTGCAAAGTGTGGTCAGGACAAAGGGAGTAGGTCAGCCTGGCTGCTTCACTTAGGGAGGGAGGACACAGCAGGCAGACTGGTCTAGGGGGCTGCCATCCCAGGCTTTGGGGTTCCAGACTTGGAAGGTGGGGGTCAGTACCCCTCTCTCAGCAGCCACATCACCGAAGCACCCCATTTTACTCTCTGGAACAGGATTTCTAAGCAGTGGTGCATATGTGTTCTTCAGCCTTCCAATGTGCGTTTCACTTTTCTGCAATAGAATGTGAGCCCCTTCCTGGCAGGGAGCTCTGCTGCCTCCTGGTTTTCTATCATTTTAGCATGGTGGTTACAGACTCAGCCTGTGGGTTACACAGTCTGCCTCGGTGTAAATCCTGGCCCGGCGCTTACCATCCATGACCCCTTGGGCAAGTCACTCCCTCTCTTTGTGCCTCAGTTTCCTCATCTATAAAATGGGAATAACAGGGGTACCTACCTCAGAGCGTTGCTGGGAAGATAAAACGAGTCAGGGAATGTACCGTGTTGAGGACAGTGCCAGACACAGAGTAAGGCTGTGTAAGTGTAAGCTAGTTATTATTAGCGGTAATATTATTCATTCCATTCCACAATGCTTTCTTTTCTTTTTCTTTTTTAACGTTTATTTATTAATGAGAGAGAGACAGAGCATGAGCATGGGAGGGGCAGAGAGTGGGGGAAGACACAGAATCCAAAGCAGGCTCCAGGCTCTGAGCTGTTAGCACAGAGCCCGACGCAGGGCTCGAACTCACAAACCACAAGATCATGACCTGAGCCGAAGTCGGACGCTTAACTGACCCAGGCGCCCCCCTTTTTTTTTTTTTAACGTAGACTGTTGCCTAAAGCCAGTGCTCAGTAAACTAGTTTTACAAATGCGGAAGCCCAGGTGCTCTTGGTTATATCTTGCTTCGGCCTGAACTGACTTGGGGAGGGGAGTGGAGAGGTAGCCTACTAGAGCAGTTGTGGAGAACCTCAACATCTCCAGCCAAATCTGGCTTGCGGGTGTGTGTGAGGACTTGGTTATTTTTTTCTTGCCCTCCCCGGCCCCCCCAGCCCAAGCACTCTTTGGAGGTTCCATCTTTGGCCTCGTCTCTCTGGGGCCTCCTGACCGGCCAAAGCCCTGATTGGCATGGCCATGAAATTCCCCAATGCCCAGGCTCGCCTTGCCTTTTCTTTGTTACTTGGGCTTCTTTTATTTTGATTCCAGGAGCATCTGCTTTGCAGGATTTCCGACACTCCTGGGCCCTCAGAGCCATGGGGTCTCACTAACCGACGGTCCCTCCGTTACTACATCGAAAGGCGATTTACCTAACAGATGGGATCTTTTGAATATTTATGTCTGGACACATCTGTTCTGGACTTGAAAGTTTAATAAAGCTTTTCATTTGCTGAAGCGCTGGTGAAGCCTGTCTGTGGCAAGCTGACAGCCCCATGGGTCAGCAACTCAGCGGTGACTCTGGGGCACGGGGGTATGGCTCGGACACCCCATTTGGCGGGCCGCCAGTCTCCCAATCGCTCTTCCTTTCTGCTGCAACGGGAGGGAATGGCCAAGGGGCCAGGGGCAGGCGGTGAGGTGCTAACTCAGTAGACCAGTTGAATACATTTACAGAGAGGACAGTAGCAACAATTACTTGCAAAGGGGAGCAGTATTTTCTTGTTCTTCCCTGAGGAAGGTGGGTATCCTGGTATGGGTGAAGGATGGGACATTCTGACCTGTCTGGTGTTTGCCCCCAGGGTACACTAAGGCTCTTGGGGGGAGTCGAGGTGGCTGTGTAGGTAGGGGGAGGCTGTACCAATACCCTCAAAGGTGGGATGTGGGGGTATTTGCATTGAGTACCTTCAGCTTCTTAGGTCTTGCTGCCCCATTCCCTTTTCTCCTGACCTTGATGGCATTCTGTGATGTCCCCACCCCCTCAGGCTCTGTTGCAGTCCAAAAAGACTCCCAAGAAAGAAAACTACTAACAAGAAGAACAATAACATGCAATGCAGATATGCACTGAGTCGTTACAAGCGCCAAGCCTCATGCTACGATTGTTACCTTATTGCATGTCTCATTATCCCCACAATATCCAGGTAAAACTCTTATTACTGCCATTTTATAGAAGAGGAAACTGAGGCTCAGGGAATTTCTTTGACTTGCCCAAGGCCATGTAATTAGGATTTCAACCGAGGCCCTCTTATACCAGAAGCCAAACTCAGTGCTTTATTGCCTGCTGATTGGAATCTGCCAGCCAGCATTTTCCAAAATGTGTTTTCTGGAACGTATAGTGCAATGATCAAATAACTCCAAATGCACTTTTCCCTCTCAGGCCAATTTAAAATACATATCAATTTCTTCTTCTTCTTCTTCTTTTTTTTTTTTTACATTTATTTATTTTTGAGAGGCAGAGTGAGTCAAAGTGAGAGTGGGGGAGGGACAGAGAGAGAGGGAGACACAGAATCTGAAGCAGGCTCCGGGCTCCGAGCTGTCAGCACAGAGCCCGATGCGGGGCTCGAACCCACAAACTGTGAGATCGTGGCCTGAGGCGGGAGTCAGATGCTCAACTGACTGAGCCACCCAGGCACCCCAATACAGATCAACTTCTTAAAGGCTCTGAGAGGTCCTAGGGGCGCCTGGGTGGCGCAGTCGGTTAAGCGTCCGACTTCAGCCAGGTCACGATCTCGCGGTCCGTGAGTTCGAGCCCCGCGTCAGGCTCTGGGCTGATGGCTCAGAGCCTGGAGCCTGTTTCCGATTCTGTGTCTCCCTCTCTCTCTGCCCCTCCCACATTCATGCTCTGTCTCTCTCTGTCCCAAAAATAAATAAAAAACGTTGAAAAAAAAAAAAATTTAAAGGCTCTGAGAGGTCCTGCAGTAAAGAAACATTGTGTACCTCAGGGTTTTCCAAATTCCTTTAACACCCCCCTTTGCTTTATAACAACTAACAAAGGCCTCATAGACCTAATACACTGTGAGCCACTTTGGGAAACACACCTTGGGAAATACCACTTAAAATACTACCTCACCCAGATTTACTTGCATTTTAACAAAGTTCAAAGTTTTAAGTCTCAGTAAGAAGAGGGAAGTTCTGGGTAGAAACCATATTTGATGGAATTTTAGGTGTCATTAGTAGAGAGGATTTTCTTAAGGGGGAAACTTTAAAAAGCCCTGGATTCCTGTCTGTATGATTTAAAAATATATATTTTATTCCATTTTTTAAAAGTTTATTGATTTATTTTGAGAGAAAGAGTGCACATGCATGCACACACACATGAGCAGGGGAGGAGCAGAGAGAGGGAGAAAGAGAATCCCAAGCAGGCTCCGTGCTGACAGCACAGAGCCCGACGTGGGGCTTGATCGCCCGAACCATGAAATTATGACCTGAGCTGAAATCAACAGATGCTTAAACAACTGAGCCACCCATGTGCACTTACTTTATTTTAAAACCGTTTCAAACCTAAAAAAAATTGTAAAAACAGTACAAAGAACTCCTGTATACCTTTGACTCTGACCCCTCTCAGGTTTTGCCAGCGTCTCAGTAAACACCAGTTACACCACTGGCTCCCCTCCAGGGTCACGCACAGCAGTCGGTGGTCATGTCTCTCCCAGCTCTTTCAATTTGGGACAGTTCCTCCTTTTCTTTTGATTTTCATGACTTTGAAAATCTTGAGGTGTACAGGCCAGTTAGTTTTTTCAAGTTTATTTATTTATTTAAGTAATCTCTATACCCAGCGTGGGGCTGCAACTTACGACCCAGAGATCAAGAGTCACAGGCTCTTCCTACTGAGCCAGCCAGGTGCCCCCAGGCTAGTTCTTTTGTAGAATGTCCCTCCATTTGTGTTTGTGCATTGTTTCCTCTCCCTTAGACCCGGCGCACGTGGTTTTTAGCCAGGATATCATGAATGCCGTGTTCTTTTCATGGAAACCTGCTGAGTTGGTCAGTGTGGGCTGTCTATTGGTCCTGTAAGCAGTGGTGTTCACTTTGATTACTTGCTGAAGAGGGTGTCTGCAGGTTTCTCCGCTTAAAGTGATCCGTCCCCCCGCCCCCTTTTTTTTCCAATGAATGTTTTGTGGGGAGGTACTTTGACATTGTGTAAAACCCATGCCTCACTGTGCCTTCACCCACCTGCTGTAACATCCCTTGATGCTTCTTGCCTGAATCGATTGTTACTATGGCGGTTGCCAAACAGTGAATTGCAAATACCGTGACTCCGTCTTCATTTGGTAGTTAGTTGCCTTTCTACCGCCAGGAAAAGCTTTTCTTTGTCACTTTTATTTATTCATTAAAATTTTATATCTCTGTGAGTTTGTGGGCTCCTTTTGTTTTCAATGGCTATAATCTGTCAATAACATTGTTTATTCTGATGCTCCAATTTTTTGAGATTTGGCCAGTGGGAACCCATTCAAACTGTCTCCTATATCATTTAAAAATTTTTCTATCATTTGTAAAAGCACTTCCGTACTTTCTGGCAGTACAGGTGTTCTAGGCACATCTACTTTCCCTTCCTTTGCCCTAGAACCAGTCATGTCTCCAAGAAGCTCTCGTTCCTTTCCGTGGAGGATATTATTTCAAAACCAAGATTTGGGCCATATATGTGCTTGCCAGTGGGATGTCACAGCTCTCAGCCTCTACCAATGGATAGAGCTGGGAAATTACACAGTATATGATACACACACATTTATATCTATATTTATTGAAAACTATGAATTCATGTCACTACTTCTCGTTCTAATCCAACATCACAGAGTATATTCTAGTTTTCTCCCTTTACATATTTGCACTTCCTTTTTGACTGCGAGAAACCAGACTCCCCTTATCTTACCTGCTCTATATAGTTAATCCCCAGACCCTGTGACCCCCACTTTGTGTGTGGACCCTGACACCAGCTTGGGCCTGCCTCTCCCAGATCTCTTGCCTAATTTGGGCCTACCTAGTGGCATTTTGATGAAGGAAGGTAAAAAGGAAGGAGGAAGGGAGGGAAGGCGGGAGGTAGGGAGAGAACAAAGAAGGGAAGAAGCTAATAAATATTTTGTTTAAAGCAGAAAGAGGAAGGGAAGGGGACAGGGAAAGCCATATGGATTTTGCAAATTTTTTTAAATACTCAAAATGAACAATATTTGCATTTGTGGGAAAGTTAGTATCATTTGATCTTCTCAGATATTAACTTATATGATTCTTAGCACTCGAGCGAGCAGAACGAAGAGCACTAAGTAGGAATTGTATGGTGGCAGATTTCAGCTCACCATGAAAAACATTTCTCTAGTCAGAGCTGTTCAACACCGAAGGGTCTTGGTTGCAGAGGAGTGAGCTCCCTGTCAACAGAGGAGTTCCTTTAGAGACCATGGGCCCACCAGTCAGAGTGACAGTGGAAAGTTTTCTTGCATTGGGTGAGAAATTGGATTAAATGCCTGTAGCGTTCAATGCTGACTCAGTGATAGTGGCTCAGCGGGAAGCCAGAATTTGGCCAGGTTTGCCAAGGGGCAGTGACACCAAACTCCTTCATGGGTGACTGAGGAGGCAGGCAGGTCTCCAGAAGACTTTTCTCTCTTTCCTGCTGGAGTCAGCAGCACGATGGGTCTCCCAGAGCCCGGTGACGGTGCATCTCAGCGCTGCACCAACATGAAGGAGCTATATGTGCGTTTGCAAGATGAATTCGCATCTCGAGATAAAATGTAGCTCCAGATTGAGACAGCTTTCAGTTCCAGTGCCAACAATGTAATGTTGGCTTCAAAGAAGAAACTAAAAAATGTTCTTCTTGGAACTGGTTCTGGCCCTGGTATTTCTTTTATTGTTCCCAAATGGACCACATACTGGCGGAGCTTTTGGGATTGCCCTAACAACAGTCACCTGTCAAACACAACAAGCAAAATCCAAAAAGACTTCGTTTCTTCTTAGGAGCAAATTTGAACGTCAGATGTTTCTATACTCCTGCCCGTTCATTTTTGCAGCCCTCACTCAACTAATCTACCTATGACTTTACTGTAAAGAAGCTACAGTTTTAATTTCTTCTCAAATGTTGAATCAAACTTCAGACTTAAAATTCTATCTAATACCAGCAAGCATGCCTTTAATCTCCTGGGACCACCAGCAGTTTAAGAAAACTTTAGTTGAATGCCTTCTTTGTGTGAGCAATTGTGCCAGCTCTGAATTATACAACCAAGCAAGGTGTCCATGGTCCCATTCACAGGTAAGAGAACTGAGGCAGAATAGGTAAAAAAAAAACTTTACTATGAGCAATAACAACCTTCAGTGTCAAGGTATATCTTCTCTTCCTGCTTCCCAGAACAGCATGGTTACCTTGTTACTAAGGAGGAATGGAGAGGGGCTCATCTATCTTGTAAATTACAGCGTTCATGACTGTGTTGTGTTTTCCTGATGAAGGAGCTGTAAATCAGAACCAATATTTTTGAAAATTTTAAATGTTTATTTATTTACTTTTAAGAAAGAGAGTGAGAGAGAGCGCACACACATGGGGGAGGGGCAGAGAGAGAGACACAATCCGAAGCAGGCTCCAGGCTCTGAGCTGTCAGCACAGAGCCCAACGTGGGGGCTTGAACTCACGAACGGTGAGATCATGACCTGAGCTGGAGTCAGACGCTTAACTGACTGAGCCACCCAGGTGCCCCAATCACAACCATTTTTAAACCAGGGTCAAATCCTGATGGGATTCTGCATCTGGACATTTCTTTAACATCTTCATAAAAACCTGATGCTTTCTAGCGGGTTTGCATTATGTGTAAATATTGTTCAGCATGATGGTGTGTCTTTTGTAGGTGGGCACCCAGTTTGTTACTGTGAATCCTGAACAAGCTCTTCTACCAGGGAATAGTAATGATAGTTACCGTTCAGTGAGCAGATTGCTGCACAGACGTTATCTCCTTAGCCCTTTCCAACAGTGGAGTGTACACGATTAATTGACAGACGAGGAAGCTGAGGCTCAGAGAAGTCATTATGTGTTCCATCCAAAGCCCCATCACTAGAAAGTGGCAGTCAGATTTTTTTTTTTAAATCTTTTTAAATGTTTATTTATTTTTGAGAGAGAGAGAGAGAGAGAGAGAGAGAGAGAGAGAGAGAGAACAAGCAGGGGAGGGGCAGAGAGAGAGGGAGACACAGAATCCGAAGCAGGCTGTCAGCACAGAGCCCAACACGGGGCTCGAACTTGTGGACCACGAGATCATGACCTGAGCTGAAGTTGGATGCTTAACCAACTGAGCCACCCAGGTGCCCCCAGAGTCAGGTTTTAAATTTAGACTTGTCCAACTCCAAAGGGGTGACATCCACCACACTACACTGTCCCTTAAGCCGGGTGGTGGAGCATTGGGTGGTGGCAGTTATGATGGCTGGCAATGGGCCCCAAAGGGCCCCAAAGAAACAGGTTACATAAGAGTTAAAAAAAAAATTCTACCAGGAAGGTTTTCATGTGTCTTTTCCAAAGGCCAGAGTTCAGATTTATGATATTAGAATATTCATGAGTCACTGCAGAGTACTGTACTAGGGAGAAGAGCTTCTTGTGACAGAATTAAACTTAAGGCCAGAGCTCTTCTGAATTAAGGTTCAGATATGGCAGATGTAATCAATGCAGTCATACAATGCACTTGGGAAGCTGTGGAGTCACATCTTAAAATGGTATTTATGATTTGGAACATGGTAGTGCCTATTTTCATTCATCCACCCACCCGTCCACCCACCCGTCCATTATCTGCTATTTGCCTTACCCCCTATTGGGGCCGGTAGAGTATACCAAAACCCAACGAAACAAACCCTCCTAAGTGGTTTTCTTCTAAGTTGGGTAGGAATAGATAGGTGCACGTACGAATAGACAAACCAAAGGGAGAGGAGGTGTCTAAAGTATCAAAATGGCTGGTCCAGAGACCAGAAAAGACTAGGTGTCTTCCAGAGACCTAGAAAGGAGAGGCCTCTCAGGATGTGGCGAGGCTGGTCTGGCCATTTTGGTTGCCTTCAGGTGCCTTTGTGGCACCTGCAAGACTGCCGGGAGTCCAATTAGTGCTGGCCTTAATACAGGCTGAGCTGGAAAATTGGATATATGGTCTACCCACTGCTGAGATACAGTTTGGATCTCTTTAGCTCCCTGTTTGAAAATGAGATGCCACCTTTCATCTTAAACAGCGGTGTGATGGTCCCACAGGATTGAAAGAAGATGAAACAAGCAGAGATTCATTGGAGGAAGAACCGTTCCTCTTCATTCCCCAGTTTCACCGCTAAAATATAATGAGAGTTTGTTTGTATGTCCGAAGCCAGTAAAACCAGCTCTCCAACAGCAGTCTCCCCTGGCTTTTATGACCTCAGGGGCTTCAGGGTTGACAGTAGGGGACCCAGACACTGAGGGGGCCTTGAATGTGAGGTGCAGACATACGTGACATAATTAGCCAGCCTTTATGAGGAAAGCAGAGAGAAGTCATTAGAAATGCTGTTTAACAAAGGGAAACTTCCTGCTCCTACCCCCCTATTAAAGAGCTGCTTTTCAACTGTGTTGCACTTCTTTGATCCCCGAAGGCCCCTGATGTTTCGTTCACATCCTGTCATGAGATTTAATGATGCCTCACATGTGCACCAGGAACGGGGCCCAACTTAGCATCGTCTGGGGAAAGGCATTGTAACATGACAAGTTTTTGATGTGGGTCCTCACACGGCAAGGTTAGCAAGGTGGCTCTGTGGCCACTAGTGAGAGCCCTGATTCTGCTGGCTGTGGGAGCGGTTGAAAGGAATGATTGAGGGAGTGAGACACTGCCAAATTCTTCGGCAGAAATTGTGTTTATTATGGGGGTCTATAGCATCAGCTGGTGCAATGCTCAGGAGAGGAAAGAAAGAATTTGGACCGTCTTCTTTCAAAAGGCTGGGGAATGTTTCAGAGGGATCTTTTTCCAACCTAAGATTCCCTGTGATCATATACACGAACAGCTGCTAAAAGGAAGATTAATAGGCCCTGAGGGACCACCCAGCCCCTACCAGATATAGGAATCCTTCTGCAAAATTCCTGGTAGGCAGTCTTTCCCTGTCTGCCTAAATAGTCCTAGGGATGGGGAGCTCCCCTCAAGGCAGCCCAGCACACTGTGGTCGCTCTGACAGCTTGAAAGCTCCTCTCCATTCAGTTGCCCTCCTGTAGCTTCTAACACTGGTCCCAGCTGGGCACTTGGCAGCTACACGGAACAACTGGCCTCTTCTTTGTGAGAGTGCCCCGAGCCTTCTCATTTCTAGGCCAAGCACCCCATTTCTGATACTGTTCCTCTGATGTGCTCTGGTTTCCATAGCCTGATGGTCTGCACCTGATGGTCCTTCTTGGAATGTCCTGGCAGGACAGCACCACCGCACTTGTTCTCTGATTTTAGTCGTTGTTGAAGGTTTCTGAAATGGAACCATCATCTCAAAATACAGTGGCCATCATTTGGATTTCCCATGAGATTCCCAAATGGGTCCAAGTTCATATTCCAAGTGTTGGCTTGTGTGAATATTTCTTTTCCTTCCTGGCTCTCTGGATTAAAAGCATGTCACAGATTTAGGCTTGAGCCTCTCTCTTTGCCGATTTCACTCAGAGGACAGTATGAGATCCACAGATGAATGCCAGTGGGGTTGAAGCAGACCATTCCTAGCTGCCTCTTAGTGGAGATGCCTCTTGGTTCGTCCGCTACTCTCTACCTGCGTTGCCACCATATCGTCCAAGCCCTGGCATTTCTGTCCCAGTTTACAGCCAGAGCCTCCTAATGATCTCCCTACATTTAGTCTTGCTCCTGTAAACAGAAATTGCTAAAAACATTTCAGCAGTTTCCCAGTGCACATTTGATAAACCCAGTCATGTTATCAGGGCCCTCAATGCCCTGCAAGCTCTGACCACTGCCTACTTCTCCAGGGTCATCTGGTACCTCTCTTTCTCCTAACCTTACCCTCCATCCACACTGGCTACCTTTCAGTCCCTTGGACATACTGGCTTTTTTCATGTTGGGTGTTTACACGTGGTTTCCTCTGCCTAGAACCCTCCCTCTGTCTCCACTCTTTGCCTAGCTAGCTTCTTTCCATCTTCAGACTTTAAATATTATAGGTTTATACACTGTATCTAGGGAGAGACCCTCCCATATCACAGACTCCCTGTCTGACCCTGAACGCTTTACTTTATAGAACTGATCAAAATTTGTAGTTATAAATTTGTGTACTTGCTGATTTTCTGTTTCCTTTTACCCCTCTCACTTCCTGGTCCCTCATCAGGCCAGGGTCTTGTCTTCTGTGCTCTCCATTGTATCCTCAGCCCCAAGCTTAGCTCCTGGTGCATGATGAAGTTGCAGTCTATGCTTGTTGAATGAATAAGTGAATGGATGAATGAATGAAGGCATATTTGTCTCCAGCTGAGCATCAGTTTGAATACAAGGTTCATTCCTGAGTTATAAGCTTTCAGTTTCAGGAGAAAGTTTTAAGACAGAACAGTCCTGCTGAAATAAGCATCCCTTTGTTTTTTTTTATTCTTTATGTCCCGACAAGAGGGAGAATTATTTGAATCTAATCACAATGTAAATGGGATTGTCCTGGTCAAATTATATGTCTTCCACTTAGATTTATATTGCTTTTATTTTTGACAGGCTGAGAATATTTTAAAAATAGTCCTTTCTTGAGTGTCCTAGTGTCTTGTCTAGATGGAGAAAAAAAAAAAAAGAAAAAGAATTTGAAAATTTGAGCACCATTCTTCCCTCTAACCTCAAAACAAAGGATTCAGATGTCTTCAGTTTTAAATGTAAATTTAATTTTCCTGCAACTTCACCCCAAATCACAGGATGGAGAGAGCTGATGCTAATCAAACCGATGCTCTCAGGTGTTATCTATGAACTGGAAAATATGTAACAAAGTACCACACACTGGGGGGTTTAAAACGACAGACATTTGTTGTCTCCTCGTTCTGGAGGCTGAGAGTCAAAAATCAAGGTGTTGGCAGTGTTGGTTCCTTCTGGAGGCTCTGAGGGAAAATGTGTTTCGTGTGTCCCTCTTAGCTTCCGGAGGCTGCTGGCTATCCTTGTGTTCCTTGTCTTGTGGATGCATTGGTCCAGTCTCTGTCTGTCTTCACATGGCCTCCTTCTCTGTGTCTCTGTGTCCATGTCTCAATCTCCTTCTTCTTTCTCTTAGAGGGACACCAGTCACTGGATTTAGAGTTCCTCCTAAATCCAGGATGGTCTCATCCTGAGATCCTTAATTATGCCTACAAAGACCTAAGTTCCAATTAAGTCACATTTACAGGTTCCAAGGAATAGGAACTGGACACATCTTTTTGGGGACCCAAGACTGGGCAGTGAGATCCAGAGAGGCAAAATGACTTGCCAAAGACATACAGTTACTTACTGATGAAATCAGAGCTACAACTCAGATCTTTCTGAGTTGCTCTTTGCACTCTATTGTCCCTCAAAAGAATGAACTCTTGTCTTTTAAGTCACTGATTTTGTGTATATATATATATATATATATATATATATATATATATATATTTTTTTTTTTTTTTTTTTTTTTTTTTTTTTTTCCCTTTCCTCTGTTACAGCCCCTTTTATGATCTGGCAACTGACCTTGCAAGCTTCTACAAGCCTAAACCACATCAACCAATCTAGTCTAACTGACACTAGTTTGTGCAGGTGATGTTTCTTTCAGTTTGGAAAAGAAGATAGGGATCACACAATATATTTTTTGCTGAGCTGATTATATCTAGTGGACATGATTGTGTTTGTTGATGTTCAGTGGCAGTTATCTTTTGTAAATAAAGTGAGAATTTCCCCAACTTTGTCTTTGACTACTTGGGCTAGGAGCATTTGGTAGAGCCCAAAGAATAGCAGTCAAAGTGAACTGATCACAGGCCAGAGCAGTGGTCTTCAGTCATATTCTTCCCCGACACACACGTTAGATGGTTGATCATATGCTGGATACATGGTCATGAGCCCACCCAGGTTTTCAAAGAATCCAAACTATTTTTCAGGAAAGCAAAGCAAAAAACACCATAACCCTTTCCTTCTACTCATTTTTTTTTCTTCCCTTTTCTTTTCTCTTTACTGGGGGAGCATATGAGGGACCTTGATATTCATGAAAGCATTTTACAAGGACGTGAGTAATAAAATCCATCTTTTAAAGCTGTAACGCCTTTTACAGGCTTTCTTAATGTATCCTTGCCTTCCCTCTTCCTTATAAAAAATTTAGCAATGATTAAATTAAAAAGAAAACGGAAGTCATAATAAAAGAAGAACTCACAAGCACCATGGTAATCTGTAATTGCCACAAATATTAATGGTACATCCCTAACTGGCACTCACTACTCTTGTGGCCTAGATAGGATAGGATGTGAGTGTCTGCAAATTCCCTGTATCTAGCTGCTGTAGCATTCCTTGCTCTCCACTCAGGAGAGCATTTGTAAGGCAAATAACTGGCTAGATAACTACAAGGAGTCCATTCTTTTTTTTTTTTAAATTTTTTTTTTTTTTAACGTTTATTTATTTTTGAGACAGAGAGAGACAGAGCATGAACGGGGGAAGGTCAGAGAGAGGGAGACACAGAATCTGAAACAGGCTCCAGGCTCTTAGCTGTTAGCACAGAGCCCTACGTGGGGCTTGAACTCACGGACTGTGAGATCATGACCTGAGCCGAAGTCGGCTGCTCAACCGACTGAGCCACCCAGGCACCCCCAAGGAGTCCATTCTTAAACTGCAAAGCTAAAGCTCTTTATTACATGGTCACATAATAGAGGACCCAACTTGAAATTCTTTTAACAGTAAGGATTCACCGATCTCAGCACATTATCTTGTCCTCAGACCAGTGTCTCTCATGATTGCAAGATGACTGCTGTAGCTCCATGCATGGGACATCCAAGCATGAGTACCCAGTAGGGTAAGAAAAAGTTCTGTTTCTTGTGTCTTTTTTTCCCTAAAGCAAGAAACCTTTTCTAGAGCCCCCCGGAAGACCTTCTCTCACACTTGATTGGCAGATTTGGGTCACATTTGTACCTTAAACCAATCCCTGGTAAGGAAATATGACTACCACCATTAGTTTAGCTAATTATGTAGTCCATGTAGGGGTATACGTTACCCAACCAAAGTTGGGATTCTGTTCCAAAGGCACAGGGGGTATATCAGGACAATCTTTGTTTCCAAGTATAAGGACATCCAAATAAAAATGACCTAAACAGTAATAAAATTTTCATTATCTTATGTAACAAGAAGACCAGCAGCAGGTAAGTCTAGAGTTGGTGGATTTGCCAGCTTAGGGATGTTGATCTCTCCATGATTCTCTTGGCTTTATGGATATGATTGGTTTCACTATGGCTGCCTCAACCCACAGCACTGCCACATTCAAATGCAGGAAGAGAGCAAAGTCTCTGGCTTGTGTCCATTTTTTTTTAGAACACTAGAAACTTTCCCAAAGACCCATGAGAATGTTGTCCTTATGTCTTTGGGCCAGAGTTACATCCTGTGCCTTGTTCTAAATCTATTCCTGGCACGTGAACAGGATCAACACAACCAGCTTAAATGAATCAACATTTAACCTTTATGTTAAGGATGAGAGGGGAGTGTCCTTGGCCAAAGACAAAGGGGAGGAAGGGAAGGTTTCTGGAAGCATCTGGAGAATCTGCAGACATCTGCCATCCAGGAAGAGGAGGTTGGGAATACTGAGGGGTATCCTACCTCATATGAGTCTTTATTTCTCTAGTTGGAATAATTAAGCTGAGCACCTAACATGACTGAGGAGTGCTCCCCTTTGACTAGAAGATTTAGGGGCACAGATTTCACAGTGAAAAAGATAGGGAACATGCAGTCATGGCTTCCATGAGGTCATGGGAGCACAGCCAGCGATGCTTTTTTCTTCTTCTTTGGGCTAGGAGCAGAGGAGTGGAAATCACGCAGAATAAATGTGTTATTGAGGTGAGCTGCTCATGTGTGCTCCTGCGGTGAAACGCTGGAATATAGAGAGGGGAGCAGCACAGACCTCCTCCTCTAGCCCAGCTCCCTGATTTACAGCCAGGAAGGAAAAGAGGTTCACCTCCCATACCCTGATGCTGCCCATAAAGGGGCCTTTCCTCTCCCATGTCTACCCAGTGGTCCAGAAGTGCCTCTGGGACTTACAGGTCTGACCCCTCCTTCCCTTTTCCGAAAGATGCACTGAAAAGTAGCCAAAGCAAGAGGAGGAGCTGTTGGCAAAATCTTTTCATCAGGATATACAGCTGTTCACTTCTTTTCTTGGGGCTCAAATCTTGAAGGCATCTAACTTGATTTGGGTCTATCATTTTCTCATTTCTTACCTTCGGCAGTTTGACCTAACTTGGCTTCCTGGTTTTGTCACTGGCTGGCTTGCATGCAGAAGGTGGGGCCAAAGCTTTGTCACTGAGGACCTGTAGGGTTCAGGATAAGTCTTTTCACAATTACGAGGACTAGTTTCTTCATCTCTAAACTACAGATAATTATGCTCACCTTGAAAGAGCAACGCATACCCTACAGTGGAAGGCATTTGTGCTGTGCAATAGTAATCGTCTCCTCTTTTGTCTCCTCTGAAGCTTGCCTCTCTCTAATTTGTGGTTTATAGCCCTCTTGTTTGTTTGGTTGTTTACTTATTTATTTATTTATGGCAGTGGAAGCTGGGCCTCTTTACCTGATGGCTGGGGTTCAAAAACAACTCCTCTGGACTCATCCTTCATTAATATTCTCCCAGTGTCTTGCAAATGGCTCTGGAGGCCTCTCCTTCATGGGCTGCTTTAATGTGGCAGTTATGAAAGCAGCTCAGACCAAGCTCGATTAGCATAATAATGAAGCTTCGGCTGCAGCGTTATCATCCTCAAAGGAAATAGCTGGAGTGGTCACAGAGCCTTTAACAAGTACTGCTTTAGGATAAAAAAGGACAGGGTGGGAAGTGATAGATGGCAAATGTGCAGTATTAGAGGGGAGATTGGAAGGGGTGGGAACTAGCAGGGGAATTGGGGAGGGAGTTTGTTTACTGTCCTTTGCCTTGTTCAGAAGATGTGTTCTCTGCAACAGAACTTCCTTTGATAGTGGCCCCTTAGAAATCATTGATATCTGTATTTCCAGAAAAAAATTAGTGGTAGTGTCTCTTCTGGCTGTAGAAGAAGAAGAAAAAGAAGAAGAAAAAAAACCCCAGTCCACTATAGTAGCAAAGTCTTTCAGGTGTTCAATAATCCCCCCAAAATAGCCTGGGTGGACATTATTATCTACTTTTCACAGGCGAGGATCCATCCATCCATCCATCCATCCATCCATTCATCCATCCATCCATCCATCCATCCATCTTAATCTTGTTCCAGAAATGATTTCAGGTAGTTTCCAGATGAAGTATCCAAAATCTCAATGCCAGGAAGAGCCAGTGTGCAGATTTGAACTCAGATCTGCTGTCACTCTCCCTCTTTCCCTTCCACCAAGATTCTCTGTAATCACAAAAAAAATCCAAAGCAAGGACCATATGTTCTAACCCTTGCAATTAATTGTCAAGAAACAGGTTCAGCTGGATTCTTGTGGCTGATATTCATTTACACTCTTCCAGCTGGGGGGTCTAACATGAGTATGAATATGCCTCTACAGAGCCATTTGATTGTCCAGTGGCCCAATTTGGGCCAGTGTAATAACTCTGATTTGCACATTTAAGCTATTGGCTACTTGGCTGGAGTTTTAAAAAACAGGAATCAGCTATTCCTTCATTACACAGACATGAAAAACAGCAGGAAAGCTGAAGTACACTTAGATTTTCTCTAGCTACGTAGAATCAAGCACTAAGGGGAAGCATAGTCTGGATAATTCAAGAGAATCTTCTTAAGCCCCTCCCTCTCCCTCATCAGCGCATGCATGTAGGGCAGGAAGAAAGAAAATCTCTGCTGAGAGCAAGAACTGGCTGCAGGTATATACAGTTTGCCATACTAGGCCAGTGGAATATTTCACATTAGGGGAGATGGCTCTTTGTTTTGAAAACTACCTGAATGGCCTCTTAGGTGTGAACAGTGAAGCCTTCTCTCCTCCTCCAGAGGATGATTTGGAAAGGGGCTGAGGCAAAGGGAGATCAGAATGACTCTACATAATAAAGGGGAGAAGACACAGAAAACGGAATAGGATGCAGAAACAGAAGCCACTGGGTGGGGAGCAGGATGCTGAGGAAGACACTTGTCCAGTGGGGGGAACTTGGGGTGGAGATAGCCCAGGAGCTGTGGTTTTAAGTTGTTTGTGGTGCTGTGGTATAATTCGTTCTGGAGTCTCTGACCTTTAGTAAAAAAAGTCTATCTGCAATATGCAACAGCTTTAGCATGGGTGGGCTTTGGAGATGTAACAGGAAAAGGGCTGCACCTCATATTCAGCTTGGTATAGGACAGAAAGAGAGTGACCACAGAAGGAAAGGGACATGTGACAATTTGAGAGATCACCAGGAACAGGAAGTTTGAATGAGGGGTTACCCTGGGGAATAACTAAAAATCTTTTGATATGTACGATGAGGCTTAAGTCAGATTTCCTCCCAGATTGAGAAGAAATGGGACCCCAGATGTTTATTTAGGCAGAATATATTTGCTTTCATTTTCTTGAAGTTCTGAGGGAAGTCTGAATGATCAATTCAGCAATTACGATTGCTGCTTCAAACCTCTACATCTTTTTGCAGAGTTTGCTGTCCAAGATCACTTGCAGAGATGTCACATTCATATGGTTCTTTGCAGATGATAAGCACTCTGCATTATTTTACGTAATCTTCATAACTACTTTGGGAGGGAAGCTGAAAACCCAAATCACCCTAGGAACATCGATCTATTGCCGTTAACTTGTTTGCTCTCATGAAACAGCTTTAACTAGTTGTATATGCAAACAAAATACTCAACTCAATGTCCATATAAGGAAGAACATACTAGCATTGCAAGGCTTTTGGATGATGGAGGTGGAGGTAAGGGGTAGAGTGTGCAACTATAGAGCAATTTCCCTTCCAGTTGCTTTTTAAGTTTTAAATAAAAGCTAAGAAGGATTAGCCCATGCAACCCTACTGAAGCTGTGACCACATGGGGTCCACTCTCAAAGGTGCAGTCAGAGAAATAGCCCAGGAACCAAAAGGCAATTTTATAATATGTCTAGTTCTTGTAATTGTTCAAACATCATGACTTGGATGCAAAGTCCCTAGTAATAATTTAAAAATTATTTCCCTTTTCAATTTGGTGAATGCTTTCACATTCCCTGGATTCTCTTCTGAGCTTTCTGAAAACTCATTCTCCTCAGGTCTAGACTTGGTGGTGTGTTTGTTCCTTCTACCTCTTTCTGTCTGTTCCCCTCCCCCCAGTTCTGCTTCACAAAAGCTCCACGGAACAAACCTGGCAATGGCAGAGCCCGTCTCAAAAGGAGAGGGTAAGAAACTGAGTCAGGGAGGTTAGAATATGCTTTTGTGCAATGGGAGAGAAAGACTAAGAATAATTTACATAAACATTTCAGGGTTGTAATAAATAATGTTACAAGTTAATCTAGCAATATGCATGATTATTGTTTTGTTGTATATTAATTAGGCAATAAATGGTAATGGTTTATGCAAATGATGGTGCTTATTATTTATTTTTAAGAAGAAACGGTATTTTTATAGTTGTTCTCTTCTGTCTTTACAAGTTCTTCAATGTTTTAAAACAATGGCCATACTGTTGGCTTTTGCCTGACACGATGGATATAGTTTAATTCTCATGGGAGGGACCCAAAACCAAACATTACTCACTGACACAGACTTGTCAAAAGACAAATACGTAAATCTGATTCCTCAGAAATATTGGTTCCAATAATTCTTCTACTAACCCTTTATGACTAAGGGCTGTAGATTTTTGAGCAAATGTTTTTTTTTTTTTCCTTTCAGAAAATCTTAAAATAATTAAAGCTGGCTTGCCTTCAAGATCAGCCTTATGGTGACTCACAAGTGTGATATGATTTTGGGGGCAAAAAGGAGGTCCTTCTGTCCCCTGCATTGCCACCCCCTATTTGCTAAAATTCACTATTTGCTAAAATTACTTCACTTTTCCCAGCATTCCATTTTATGAGCTCAAGGAGAGATAACGCTTTGACTGAAGTCATTCTCACATCTCCAAAGAAAAGCTGAGTGGGGAGGCGTTTTAGGTGCTAAAAGGGTTTAGAGGGGGACTCATGCCCAGCTTTCCAGGAACTGAGAATCCTGGATTTTGCTGGTTCTGGAAAACAGGCATTAAGGGACCTGACTGCCACATTGGGTTGTGCAGATGGTTGGTTCAAGGTGGTGGGCAGTGAAAGGGAGAGAATATGCTACCCCAAAATATGCCTATTTGGCATAAAGATTATCTTGAGCTGGTTATTTTTAACAAATAGCAGACATAGGACTAAGTAGCTCTGAAAACGGAGAAGTTACCCTTTTGTAAGAGACACATTTATAAGGAAAATTTATTATAGAACATTTACAGTTACATGCATGTACCATTTCCCTTCTGTACCTAGAAGAGGAGGATGACCAAATCTCTAAGAACTCTAATCAATGGGGAAGGCAATGAATGACATAAAAAACAACCCTACCCTTGTTGTCTGTGCTTTGCCTGATAACCTCCCATAACTGGCTTCATAACCTGCCCCCCCCAACACCTTCTTTTGTTTTTCGCTGGAGATGGTATTTAAGGTGGTGGCTTGGGCCATTTCAGAGAGTTACTCCGTTTCCCTGGTTATCAAACTTCTGTTTGTTTTGCTTCTATTAAACTGTTCTTTTATTAGAGGGGGGAGTGTTAGTAAAGAACCTAGAAGGGTAGAAGGAAATTAGTTTTTCCTCCTCTGCAGCAGGCAAGAGAGAATTTGGTGGTATTTCCTATAGCTTGCAAGACAGACTTCTGCCAAGGTATTCAGGAGCAGACTATGACTGTCTTGCAGGCCTTGGTGACTGTTCTTTGCCCGAGCTGTAGGGAGGGGAGCTTGTAGTCCCCTTCCAGGTAGGGGATGTTATCCATTTACCATGATATTGTGGGACTCTGAGTTCCATAATTTTCCACTGCCTGAAGACAAAAAAGAAGGAAAAAGAGTTGGAATCTTACCCAAGGCCCAGTCTGGCTGTGATTTTCTTATTTTCTTTTCTGTTCTGATTTTCTTATCTTCTTTCTTCCCTGCAGGTAATCTGAGGCTGACTCTTCTCCCCCCAACCTCTTCCTCTCCCAAGTTGTTATTTAAAGTCCAAGGGCTTCCGGACACCTCCTCTCTGCCTCTGAGCTGCAGGGAGGGTAGGCAGGGATCACGGGGGCAAGTGCTCACTGTCATTCTTCCCGACAAGGTGGGGCAGGTTCTGTCTTCCAGAGCCTCAGAGCTGGGGCTGATAAGCAGCCTCGCCAACTACTTTCTTCCAGAATGGTCTGGGATTCTCCCTGGAGTGAAACACCTGCACCTTGGTGAGCAGCAAGCAGAGGAGTCAGGGGAGAGGGAAACTGCTGGAGGTTGCAGTAGTCAATTAATTAACATCATGTAGCCAAGGGGGGGGGGAGGAGTTCTTGAACTTGATATGCAAACTTATGCAAAATCATATGCAGATTATCCTAGGTTCAAAATGAAAAGTTCTGGAGGTCTGGCATTTTTCTTAAATAGGAATTCAGCACTGTGGAATCATATGGAGAACAAGTAGTAGAAATATTTTGAGTTACAGTTCAGTCCCTCACAATTTGCTTCCATGATAATAACCACTGTTTACAATTTGCTGAGTGTAGGTAAATCTCATGCAACCTACCTGTTCAGCTGTGTCACTGTTTTCCATAAATCTCGATTTTGAGGGTTCCAATGGACTTCTCACCTGTGTTAGACCAGTATATTCAGTGCACCTTGGCCACTACGCATTTCTGTCTCTGAGTTTTGCTTAAATCTGTATAAGGTATCAAACAGCCATGCAGTGAGTTCTGGAAATGTGAGTTTCAGAGCTAGACTTGGGTTTGGATTGGACTGGGCAACGTTACATAACCTTAGTGAGTGTTACTTTCCTCTTCTGCAAAATGGGGATAAGGGTATCAACCCTATCATGGCTTTTGGGACTGTTAAATGAGCCACTATATTTGAATCAGATAGCATGTGCACATCATAAGCTCTGTTATTATCCAAATCTGATGCAAATTTTAAGGCCCAGCTTGAGTCCTACCTCCTTCATGGAAGTTTTCATTTCCACCACAGCTTGAAGTAATCTCTATGTACTCTTGAGGTATTTATTCGCTGTGCAATGCATATGGAAATTAAAAATGCATTGCTTCATGACTTGTCCTTTGTTGTTGTCTTATTAATTAACATGTGTTGTTATTTAATTAACATTTTATATCTGTATTTCTTGTCTTCCCAACTTGACTTTATGGTCTTTGAGGATGGAAACTATGTCTTATGCTTTCGAGTCTCCCCAGATGTCCAGAACAGTGTTTTGCAAAATAATACTCAATCACCTTCCTCTCTACAGATTGAGAACTGGGAACAAAACACATTGGTTAGTAAGCATTCCTAAGTGATCACCTAGACCATGGAATATGTTTCTTCCTACGAGGGGCTTATCCTCTAACAAGATAGCCCCACTGTCCTTCTATGTGTCCCATCTTGCATGTTCTCTATTTTCATGAGGAACAATAAAACCCAATGTCAGCCCACGGGTTTTTAGCAGAAGTTAATAGAGGTAGGCACAAAATTTATGGAAGAACAGATAAAGAGGTGGAAAGTCTCCTTAATTAGACTTTGCCTGTTGAAAAGAGTGGCGATAGAAATGGGACTTAGCATGCTTTATCCCTCTTCCCTTGATCTTATCAAGCCTTGAGGGAGCCAGCTGTGACTTCACTCCTCACACAGCCTTGAAATTCTTAGCTCCAGCCGTCCCCAACTCCCTCCCCACCCCACCTTGGTTTCTGGGTGGAGCACAGTCATGGTAGAATTCCTACTTTTCCCTAGACTAAACCCCATCACTTGAGCTGTAAAGATCAGAAAGTCATTTAAGTGGAGCACCTTGATATGCTGCTTAGAGCTCTGGAGAAATCTTAGGGAACAGATCAGTTTTTTAAGGCACACACACACACACACACACACACACACACACAGATTTTCCCTTTAACCACACTGTAATAAACAGGGTTATCCTGTGGTTAAAGTGATACACTCTGCATTTGGGGTTATGTTTATTGGACACGACTCTTATTTTCCATACATGTTTTGGTGTGAGACCAGAAAATGTGAACAATTATATCGGTTTCATATTTCTCCAAGGGACATTGTGAGGATGGATGAAATCTGCCAGAACCTCGGTTTTATATCCTAGGTTAAAACCAAAAAATGCTGAATGTGGAAACAAGTTCAGAAAACTCCGGGTTTTCCTTTTGAGTGATACTGTTAATTCTAAATATGCCATGTGCATTTGTTATATTGGTATATAAATATGGGTTGTCTGAGGATCTGGGTGTTCACAAGAATTCAGACCAAATCACAAAATCATATTGATATGCCTAGTGTCTTCTGCACTGTGTCCTTGGGTGGGTATGTCTGTTCCTCTCTTGCTGAACAGGTGGTTGGCACTGACCCTCAGGCTGCTGTCTGATTGGTTCATTTTCTCTCTTTGCTCTCCTTCTCCTTTGACCTTTTTTCTCTTGCTTCTCTTTTATACTTCATCTTTCTCCCTTCACTTCTCCCAGCCCCCTCTTCCCCACCTATTTTTTTGCCTTTCCTTCCTTGACCTTAACTTTTTGTTGTTGTTGTTAAAACATCACTAAATTATGCATTAAGCAAGTGATACTTGCCAGGTTCCTTATTACTAAAAAGTACTCTCTGGGTATAAATAAATAGGTTTCAAACAGAATAGAGATCTTACAAAGAAAAAAAAAATGAAAACAACAATGACATCTAAAAACAAGCTGCACACACACTTCTCCTGCGGTGGAGTTATGGAAAGGAGGTTTTTGTTTTGTTTTGTTTTGCAATTGAAGCCATGCCAGACTTTCACATAGGGAAGGTAGGGAAGGTGCTGATTTAGTTTTTTACGCTTTCCTGATGTCTGAACTCAAGGAAGAGCTGGGGATAGGGAGACATTGGGTGTGTGTCCAGGAGGAGACCCTGAAGATCTGTGGGATCTTATTCCTGATGTGAAAAGAAATTGTTCAGTTTTTCTGATTAATCTTAGTGGGAATGTTGGTCTGAAGTGGAACTCTAATAGACATATATTATTATCTCAGTTATTCCTCACAGCTGTGTAAGGAAAGCCGCATTATCTTCCTTTTCCAGGTGAGGACAGTGCTCAGAGAGGGCTGGTTTAATTGCTAAGATTGGTTAATTAGGAAGTGGTGGGGCTGGGGATTGAACCTGGGCAGTCTGACTTGAGAGCCCCTTCTTAACCTATTGAAAACATACTACCTCTGCACATGGTAATTGACAAAGGTTATTTGTATTTACTTCACCTGCCTTGTTTTACCTTTTACTTTTCCCCTCTATCAATACCAGTTTTACTTGTTCCATCCATGATGTGTAAATTATGTAAACTGATGCCAGATAAAATGTTTAGTTATCAGACTTACCTCTTTTTCTTTGTTATCTTGTTCTTTCCTCCATCCCTCCCTTCCTTCCCCTTCCTCCGTTCCTCCGTTCCTCCCTCCCTCCCTTCCTTCCTTCCTTCCTTCCTTCCTTCCTTCCTTCCTTCCTTCCTTCCTTCCTTCCCACTCGGTGTTTAGGTGTTTTAATTCTGGAGATACAAATCAGATATCTTTAGTTCTTGGGGTTAGCTTTATCTAAAATAGAAACAACCTTGTTTCAAACCTCATCCCAAGTCCTGCTGGAAGTCTGGCACTCTACCCAGTGGTTCTGCAAATTCCCCAAGGGCCTATGTTCTTGTGGTTGTCTCTCACCCTGATTTCCTGTTCCTGCTGAAATCCTTGCTCTCATGCATATCTTGCTTCCTGTATCTCCTTTATCTGCCCTGCATCATCTTGAACATAGCACACAGTCCCCATTCCTTTTCACAAAGTTGCTTCAACCTGGAGCTCTTGCATACAGCAGATGTTACCCAAGGTTTGGGATCACATTGCAGAACTATAGACATGTTATTGAAAGTTGCACATCCCGGCCCCTGAATTTCCTGGCCCTTTCCATCATGGGAATTTCCAACTTTCCTTCTTAGGTGCCCAGCTTCTCTCATGTCAGTTTTCCACCCTCCTCCCCACTCCTGCCTTTTTAAAACTTTTTCTCATTTTTATGGTCCCCAAATCTCTTCCTTCAGTTACTAGTAAGCAGCCACCCATAAACTCCCCAATTCCTATTATTTATCTAGCTAGACCAATTTACTTTCTTTTTGTCTGAGCCTTTTTCAGGGGTCCCATCTTCCATAATCAAATATTTCGTTATGTTTTACTAACCAAAAGAAAAGTTTTTTCTCTAAGAGAAATTCTGTCTTCCTCTTGTTTCCTGGCTCAAAATGCACTCTGCTTGTAAAAATAATGGTTTTCCTCCTTCCTGTTACATCATCTATATGAGACCCATATCCATGCTATATTTTATTTTATTTTCTGTTGGCCTCTAGAAATCAGGTGACTTGATGGTATAAACTTCCCATTTTACTCAATTGGTATTTAACCCTTATTTGGCCATTACTGTGTTTTTCTTTTAAAAATCAAATGGACTGGGTGTCTGTGGCTCAGTTGGTTGAGTATCTGATTCTTGATTTCTGCTCAGGTCATGATCCCAGAGTTGTAGGATCGAGCCTACATTGTGTTCCATGCTGAGTGTGGAGCCTGCTTAAGATTCTCTCTTTCCCTCTCCCTTTACCCCTCTCCCCTGCTACTTCTCTCTCTCTATCTCAAATAAAAAACAATCAAATGAATTGTTACACCTTTAACAGGATAAGTACAGATGATCACTTTTCTGTTAATATTAGGTTGAAATCACACTATTCACTTTAAAGACAATTCCAAGATGAAATCATGAACTGAAACAGGTTTCACAGCCCTTTTTATTTGTTTGCAGCCCCATACTATGCTCCCCCAAGTGTGGAAGAGATGGCAGAGGGAATAAGCAATGTTACCTGATTCTGAACCCACATGGGGTCCAAACATGGGGGACAACGTCTCTTGGCTTTTAGCATCAGCTGGGTTTTCATTCAATGGATTGCTCTTGGCTGAGCATTTGGAGTCTCTCCTTTCTCTGGTTTCCCTGTCTTGCCTCCCTGTTGCCCCATGCATACTTCTAAGTTCTCTCCCACCCAGGGTCTTGGTGTCATTCTGGTTTACAAGACAAGGTTAAGCCCTTTGGGGTGTTCTTCCTGGTGACTAGGGCTCCCTGGAGTCTACCTGGCTATGGAGAGGAAAGAACACCTCCTCCAGGCACACATGCATTTACTAATGATGTGGGGTTTATAGGTGGGTTGTGGTGGGTCAGGGAAGAGGTGATAAAAAAGCCAAGATCTGGCTTTCTGGAGGCTTTGTCCACCGGAGGGGCTCAGAGTCTGGTATGTATTGAGAACGTTTCTTTTGCAGCTATGTGGAGTAGGACTCTGTGCATTTATTGGGCTGTTTGCATTTACCAAACTTTCTAATTTTTTGAAACATTCTGAAAAATTTCCCCTCTCTGCTGGTAGTGACTGCATAGGGTCCTAATTTTGCTCTGTGTCCAGACCTGCTTCTCCCCCTGGGCAGTGTCTATGTTTGCTGTAATTGGATGATGCCACACAACCCACTGCCTTTGCCAGATTTCATTATGAGTTGGCATCTTCTGTATTAATTTCCCCACTTTGGGGCTGTTTCGAAGCAAGTGAGGCCAATTTCCTTTTCAATAGAACAAATCTGGAGGCCCGTTTTGAGCTGTGAGCTAAGTGGGTGCATTTGTGCTGCTCTGATTCACTGACAGTGCACTCTTTGTTTGATTTGATTTTTTTTTTTTAAATGAGAGCTTGATCCTGAGAGGCAGCTGGCATTCACTGGAAGCCAGAGGATCCATCCTTGGAAAGCCAAAGAATACATTTGGGCATCTGGTTTTATCCAGAATGATTTTTTGTTGGGGAGGGAGACACAGGCCTTCACTTCCGAGTCAGTGCCGCACCCCTGCAGCACCTACCCTAGTTGACCCGGGAGACTTAACAGTTCTGGTCACTGGAGGAGTTTGGAGTGAGAAGGATGTAGGGGGATATGAATAGATTTCCCAGAGAAAATACAAGATGCCCAGTTAAATTTGAATTCCAAATAAACAATGAATATTTTCTCTTGCAATTTCTGGGAAATGTTGCATGGGGTATACTTATACTAAAACATTCTTCACTGTTTATCTGAAATTCAAATTTAACTAGACGTCCTGTATTTTTATTCACTAATTCTGGCAACCTTAGATACATATAAAAAGGTAAGTGTGGTTGTGGTTACTGAAAAAAGCCAAGAAGACGAAGGAACCAAATCCGCGGACAAAGAGGAAGGAAGGATCATTTGAAAAATAGGAGCTTGCCAATGGAAAACTTGTTTAATTGGCAAAAAATAAAAAAATAAAAACAAAAAATATATCTCATGGGAACTAACTGTGCTATTTTAGGCTCCTTAGCAACAGGAAAACGGGGAGAGTTAGTTTCTTAAAGACTCATATCCTCCATTAGATATTGGTGATACTATGAATTGCAAGCAGATTAAGCATTTCTGATTTGGCAGCATGTGGACAATGGTTCTCAAACTCATGAGACTCACCTGGAGGGCTTGTTAAAACACAAATTAATGGGGCACCTGGATGGATCAGTCAGTTAAGCGTCTGACTCTCGATTTCAGCTCAGGCCATGATCTCATGGCTCATGAGGTCAAGCCCCGTGTTGGGCTCTGTGCTGGTGGTGTGGACCCTGCTTGGGATTCTCTTTCTCTCTCTGCTTAGCATTCTCTCTCTACCTGTCTCCCTACCCCTCCCCTGCTCACTCGCATGCTCTCTCTCTCAAAAATAAATATTAAAAAAATCCACAAATTACTGGACTGTACCCCGTGTTTCTGACTCAGCAGTTCTGGGCTGGGCCTGAGAACTTGCATTTCTATGAAGTTCTCAGGTGATGCTGAGCTGCTAGTCTAGGGTCCACACTTGGGGAATCAGTGATTTAAACTTGGGCTAACAATGGTAGTCCCAATGTTTGAACTATGGCTAGTCTGAATTGAGATGTGTTTTGAGTATAAAATACACATCAGAATTTGAAGACCAAGTATGAAAAAGGAATGTATAATATCCCATTATGAATTTTTAAATGTTGATTACATGTTGAAATGATGGCATTTTGCATATACTGGGAAAATAAAATATAATATTAAAATTAGCCTACTTCCCCTTTTGCAAAACTACATTTACTAGAAAATGTAAAATGACATCTGCGACTCATGTTTGTTGTTTGCGTTATTTTTCTGTTGGACAGCGCTGTTTCAGGCCATCCTTTATGGGTCTGAATTTGGGCATCCATGAGTTAGGGAGAATTAATGAGCTAGGCAAAAATGCTTTAGCTTTTTGTGACCTGTTCTTGAGTTCAGTTTCTCTTCTAAGACTTACTAAATTCTCTCACTTGGGTGTGACTTTTGGAATTTTAAAAATGTTCCAGTGTCCTGGTACTTGATGCAAGTAGGCTCCGGGGCATGACCTAGTGGTAGGTCAGGTTGTGACAGCAAGGATTTCTACTGGGGAGCTATAAGAAGCGACCAGGCCATCACTTCCAGTCAAGATGCCTTCTGTTCCATCTGTAAAGCAGAGGCAGTCACAATCACAAAGGTGACCACTTCTGTTCTTCTGGTTGTCCCCTTGCCCCATGTTGGCTATTTGCTGGATTAGAAAACACCCAGTGATGTGTAATCTATAAATAACTGTGGGAGGAATGGACCCTAAGAGGCCCATTTCTTCCCTATTTTCTGTACAGTCAAAGCTCAGCAAGAAGCCTGGATCCAGGTCTGGGTTCTGCAGCTAATAAGGCCATGTAGAGCTTGGACAAGGTTAGAAAGAAACCTCCAGAGAAGGTTAAAGCATGAAAATTGTATTTCTGATAAAAGGCCAAGCTGACTTGGAGTCTTTCCTCTGGAGAAGAAAAGCCTTCAAGTATCTGAAAGACCACTCCACAGAAGCTTGTGGATAATTGTTCTGTCTCTACTAAGAATAAAACTGGTAGAAAAACATTTAACTGCTACATGGGGGATTTGGTTTTCTGGGAAAGGAGAATTTCCTGACATCACAGTTTATCTTTAAAAGAATTTCTATTAATGTCTGCCCAGCCCTTTCCTTCCAATTTCTTGCCCAGACTGCAATGACATTCCCAGGTGATCTCCATTGCTTAGTTGGGGGATCAGGAATTATCCCCCCTTCCGTGGGGGAAGGCTTTGTGCCATTTTGACCAGAATAAAGAGCCAGAAGGCATACCTATGATGCCAGACTACTGGTGTTTCCCCAACCTTGCATTCCTAACCTGTGTAACTTTTCCTCTTGTCGTTCATTTTAGTTGCTCATGTTTTTTTGTTGAAAACATTACAATTAGCCTAAGCATAAAAGGAATTTATTAAAAGATCTGGGGGTGTCTGCATGGCTTAGTCGGTTAAGCATCTGATTCTTGATTTCAGCTCGGGTCATGATCTCATGGTTCATGAGATTGAGCCCCATGTCAGGCTGTGTGCCAACAGTGCAGAGCCTGCTTGGGATTCTCTCCCTCTCTCTCTCTAAATAAATAAATAAACTTAAAAAAAAAAAAAGATCTTAAGCATTGGTGAGCTGACCCAGCTCATAATGGTTCCTGAACGCCAGTTGTTAAATTTTATGAGCTGGTTGATGTCACATTGATAGCATGAATCAGATGCAGTAAGAGTATTTGCACCATGGAAACTGGCACCACGGAAATGGGCAAACAATACAATCCAGAGCCACTTGCCCCATCTTTCCTCTGGAGAACCAATTGTTAAACATTTACCAACACTTGGCTAGAGGTTAGGTAGCATAGCAAATTCTTCCTATGTTCATGTCTCATCTCTTTGGACCACTTCTGATTTCAGCTATGGCTGTATTGGTCAGTTCCACTGCATACAGAGTGCAAACCCCCCACAGGTATCCTCTGTCTTTATCCTCTTTGCTGGTTCAGGGCTACTCCTGAAGCCATGAAGTTTGCCCAGCTCTTACACAGGGCAGCCTGGACGTATGGCTGCTTCCAGGTGCAGCCCCAACAGATGGGGGCTGGAAGCCAGAGGATAGATGCCTCAGACATTCATCATTTGGAGACAAAGACAATTCTACAACACATTCTGCATGGTTCCTCAGTGGGTCCCCAGTAGGACTGAGCCCCTATTGACTTTTCCTCCTTCTCTATTACACTCTCCCCTCTTCTTCACTCTTGATTCTGGGATCATCTCCCATATGAACTTCTTGCACCATGTCTTTGCCTTAGGCTCTGCTTTTATGGGAACTCAAACCAAGAGAGGAAGCTTAGGGAGTCCCTAGGAGAGCCAGAAAACCAGGCTGGGAGACCAAAAAACTAGAAATGATGCCTGGAGTCATTCCCAGAGCTGATTCATCGGCAGTAAAACTACTGCCTCCATTGGGCCACAGACATGTCTCTGCTGATCTTGACACTGAGTGTTACCACTAGAAAATCTGCCATTGCCCATTTGAAGCCATTGCATCTACTCTTCTTGACAGACTGCATCTTCAAGCCACTAATTCTTTTTTTTTTTTTAATTTTTTTTTCAATGTTTTTTATTTATTTTTGGGACAGAGAGAGACAGAGCATGAACGGGGGAGGGGCAGAGAGAGAGGGAGACACAGAATCGGAAACAGGCTCCAGGCTCCGAGCCATCAGCCCAGAGCCTGACGTGGGGCTCGAACTCACGGACCGCGAGATCGTGACCTGGCTGAAGTCAGACGCTTAACCGACTACGCCACCCAGGCGCCCCATCAAGCCACTAATTCTTGATCAAAGCCTGAAGCGAGTGTGTGTTTCATTGGTAGACCCTAGATTCTGTGTTTCCTTTCTAGCTACAAGGAATGTTGGAAAGTAAGTGTTTCAGTTATTTATTGTCGTATAACAAACCACCTCAAAACAGTGGCTTAAAACTATTTTATTTAAAAAAATTGTTTAATGTTTATTTACTTTTGAGAAAGAGAGAGAGAGAGAGAGTCAGAGAAAGGGAGACACAGAATCCAAAGCAGGCTCCAGGCTCTGAGCTGTCAGCACAGAGCCCGACGTGGGGCTCCAACCCATGAACCGTGAGATCGTGACCTGAGCTGAAGTCGGATGCTTAACCCACTGAGCCACCCAGGCACCACAGACTGCTATTTTATTTGCTCAGATTAGCTGGCTGGTTTTTTCTATTCTCATCTATGGTCACTCCTGTGGCAATTCCATCTGTCTGCTCACCTGGACCTCAATGGTCTACAGTGGCCTCATTTATATTACCAGCGATGTTTTTGCTGGCCGAGTGTTTCTTTCTTTTATATGGACTCTCACCCTCAAGGAGACTAACTTAGGATTCCTCATATGGCAGCATGAGTTCAAGAGGGTGAAAATGGAAGTCACAAGGTCTCTTGAGATGTAGGTCCCAAAGTGCCAAAATATCACTTCTGTCCAGACTCAAGGGGTGGGGAAATAGATACTGTTTCCTGACAAATGGAGCAGGAAAGTCACAGTGCAAAATGAAGGGCAAATGGGTGTATCAGGCTTATTGTGGCCATTTTGCCTATAATCTGACTCAGAAAGTACCTGACTTCTACAATGGGAGATGGGAATTCATCAGGTGGGGAGTTCCTCAAATATACCAAAGAGGTGTTCGAAGGTGCTAGATGGCTCAGAGCGACAAATTGTCCACTCGAAATGGCTTGTTCCAGAGTGGGGTGATTAGATTTCCTGTTCGTATTCCAATGCCCCTCCTGGCCACTGACCTTCCAGGAAGATTCCTTCCTGGTTTCAATCTCACAGGTGCGTGGCCAGGAGGGGACTGGGCCTGGCTTTGGGACCAAGATAGCCCTGAATGGACGTACCAGATGCTGGGCAGGACTGAAATCTGAGGCTGGTTGTAATTATTGAATAATTAAAATGAGAGTTCTTAATAAGGCATTGTTTCAAAGAAATGCATCAATTTGTATAGACATGTACTATCTATCAGCATTCATTAGTTGAAACAAATGTTGAGTACTGTGTATTTTTAGAATGCGACAAAAGCGAGAATGACAAAACCCTTCCTTGATTAGTGCTTTTCCTCAAAGGAGAGTATGAGGATTAGATAGGAAGAGGAAAGGAAATGAAAGGAAAGGAGAGTGAAGCTAAGGCTTATTGAGGGCTGGTATTACTTGGGGTGTTAGATCACTTGAGCATGGTTGCACCTGCTCTCTCCTTGCCTCAGACTTTGAGATGGGGAAATGGAGGCTCACAAAGTTTATACAGCTAGTGAAGAGAGAGCAAAGCTGGATCCAAGTTTCACTCCAAGATGTATGGTTTCTGCACCTCCTGTGCTTTCTCTGTAGATAATACTGTCAGGATCTGCCTGTTTCTCTAAAGACCAGTGTGCTTGCCATTCAAGGACTTGTGCTCTACAGTCAGAACAGGACCTGGAATTTCAAATTCTGACTTTGCTTCTTGGAGACTCTGATCGTAATGATGTCCCTTGACATCTTAGATCCTCAGTTTTCTCATCTATAAAATGGGGATAATAAAATTAACTCTCTGTGATCTCACTTAAGCACTTAGCATGCTGTCTCGTAGCCAATAAGTTAGGTACCCACACCAACTGTTCCTGTTCATAACCATTAGCAATTGGTTCTTAGTATAGAGCATGTTTTATGCTCTGTCTATATTATTTAGTCTAACTGAAATAATACTATAGATTCAATTTTTTGGGTAATCCAAAGTGCTGACTATGGTACAAGGAAATCACTGCATAGACAATCTGATTTGGTTATTAGGTGCTTTGATTCTTTTTGAAATAAATTGTGGAAAAGGAATGCACTGTGTCAGGTTTTTAATGATATGTTTAGCAGAGATACGAGAATGACTGAATTGGATTAATTATGGGGTCCTTCAATGGATTGTTTAGTAGTAAATTTGCAGATATCTTTTCAGATAAGTCCGCATGTTGGACGAATGGTGTGAATTTCAAGTTTACCTGTAGTAGCAGAAGAGATGGAACAGGTCATTTCTGAAGAAACAAATATCTCAGGTCTTCCAGGGTGCGAGAGTTGCTATCATTAAAACTGCAAAGAAAGGAGAAGGGAGGGGTGGTGCATCACTGATTTACATTTATTTCTGTGTTTGCCAAACTCAAACAGGGCCTGTGTGAAACCGTTCTGCATAATCATCACCGCCAACATCTATTTAAGGATTGCTGGTTTCTGGCACCATGCTAAGTATTTTATGTGTGTTTTTCTTATTTATTCCATACATTAATCCTTAACCAGTAGACACTGTTTGTTAACCCATTTTTACACACAAGGAAACTGAGGCTCAGAGGGGCTAAGTGCTTATTCAAGGACACACAGCTAGAAAAGTGATATAAACCCAGGCAGACTGACTGCAGAGCCCTCACTCTTAGCCTAACTCAAACTTGTGAATGAAAGCCTTTGCTGGCAGTGAGATTTCTGTTGGCTCTGGAATAGGGAAAGGAATTCAATGTGTTTCAAGCATAGTTTAATGTCCATGCTTAAAAGTGACCCCTTGTTTCCTTGCTCTTAAGAAAGATGGACAGGAAGCCAGACTCTCCTGCTGGATACGAACAAGGGGGCATGTAGCCTGATTGTTACTGGCAGATTTCCCACAAAGTGGAGGCCAATGCTATGAATAGCAGAATGGAGAGATGGGAAATTCCTGGGTCTTTGATGACATCACCAGCCTCACCCAGAAGTCTGCTGTGCTTCTGGACTTTGGCTAATGTAATTGATTTCCTTATTGACTGTGGCAGAAACAGCTTGTTGCCTCTCCAATATCCTTCTTTCCTCTTTCCTCACCAACCAAACCCTGGTTTTGTTCAGGGTGGCCATTGCCAGTTACAAACCTATACATCTCAGTCTCCCTTGTATGGGGTGGCCATGCAACAGAGCTCTAGCCAATGAGATTGAAAGAGAGATCCCTGCTGGAGAGTTCTGGAAAGGTTTTGCTTTTCCAATAAAGGCACCATCCCTCACTTCCTAATGCCTGGAATGCTGGTAGCCGGTGCTGGAACAGAAGTCCTGGTTGTATGAAGGAAAGAACGGAGATTTGCAGAGACCTGGGCTCTCAGCTTCCAGAGTAATGCTGGGAGGCCTTACCTCCTTGTTCTATGAGAGAAAATAAAATCCTAGTATGCTTAAAAACCAAGTATGCTTAAAACCCTAGTGTGCTTAAAAAGCCTTGTGTTTTTCAGCCTTGGTTATTTGCATACAAATTCAATTCCTAGCTCTGAAACTGAAATCTTCCATTGACGTGGAGTCTTTCTTGGTGTTCTGGTTATCTACTGCTGCATCACAAACCATCTAAAACTTAGTGACTTATAACAACCATTGTTTTATTATTTTTCATGTGTCTGTGGGGCAGACATTTGGACAGGGCATGGCAGGGACAGCTCATCTCTGCTCCAGGATGTCTGAGGCCTCAGATGGGATGAATTGAGTGGACAGAGCTGAGATATCCTAGGTGGTTTCTTGACTCACATATCTGGCACATTAGCGATGTCCCCATGTGGCCTCTCTCTCCAACACATTGGCTTTTTACACACTGGCTCAGGGCTCTGAGAGGGGGAAAGCAGAAACTGTCAGGTCTTTGAAAGGCTATGTCTAGGACTGGCAAGATGTCACTTCTACCTTATACATTGGTCAGAGCTGCCCAGACTGAGAGGAGTAGAGGTATAGACTTCACTTCCCAATTGGAGCAGGGGAAAAATTGATGATCACCATCTTTGGGGGCAAGCTATCACACTTGGTAAGTTGGGAAGGATTTGTGGATTTGTAGGCAACACCTCTTCTTTAGGTATAAGGATAGTCTTTGAATTTATCTTGTATCTGAAGTGTTCAGTACTTAAATGCGGGTTATACTCCGTTATGTGGGATTTTTATGTTTTTCATCCTCTGGTGCTTGAAAAATTGCCTTTTTGCCATGGTGCCTTTGGAAGGTCAGTGGGAGAAGATGGGAGAATGCCAGTGGTATGTATTGATTAGGGGATAAGCATGGAGAGTGAGTGAAAGCAGCTTTTCCCTGAGAAGAAGAGAGATCATTTAGGATTGAAAGTGTGGGAAGAAATGAAGAAAGAACCTGCTAGTTGGTACCTGAGCTCAGAAATAATGGGGACTTGATTGCCATCTGAGAGATGTTCAGTCAGGAATATTTATTGATCACCTACCACCAGCCGGGTATGGTGCTGCTGTGAACATGGCAGACGTGGGTCCCTTTGCAGGTTCAGTTAAAAAAAAAAAGGCTCTTTAGAAGATCAAGAGGTCAGGGTTACTTCTAGTTATGGGGATTATGACACATTGGAAAAATGAAGTAAAGCCAAGACAGAGTTAGAAAGATTATAGCACATTTCAGTGTTTGCATTAAACAGATAAATACTTTTTAATGTCAAACCCTTAGAAAAAACAAACACAAACCAAACTAATCCAGTAACTGTGTGTGGAGGAAGGTCCAAAGTTCCTATCTGAGCCCCTGTGATAGGTCTCGCATATCGTGGAGGTGGATCTCTCATGCCGGAGACAAAGGGTGACAGAACGCCTCTAGAAGTTGGTTCTGAGACCCAGGGGTTGTGTGGTAGTAAAGACCTTGCAGAGGAGCAGTGTTGACACGGATTGGGACAGGAGCCACACTGGCCAGGGAGTGGCTGTCCTGGTGAACTCCCTTCCTGCAGAGGGACCAGAACCAGGGCTTAGTAAAGATTGATGCCCTGTCACAAGCTGACCAAAGGAGATCCTAAGGTGAATCCTGTAACAGAACCCGAAGATGGCGCTAGTGGTTGGAACTGAGCTCTTAAAAAGCCACCATTTATTGAGTTCCTAGTTGAGTTAACTGACCTTAACAGTTTATTTGATTTCTGCTGCCGGGCGCTGGGCTGGAGCCTTTCCTGCCCATCGTTCAGAGAATCCTACAGGGGTACAGAGCCTCCCTTTGTCTCTTTGCTGTGAATCAACTCTAAATGGAGAGGTTTATTTATTTGTTGGTTGGCTTATGGTGGGGGGGGTCTATTATGATAGCACCTATTCTTCAGGTTTAAGCTAGAAATTCTAGGGTTGCCTGGGTGGCTCAGTTCATTGAGTGTCTGACTCTTAGTTTCAGCTCAGGTCATGATCCCAGGGATGTGGGGTTGAGCCCTGTGTCAGGCTCTGCTCTGAGTATAGACCCTGCTTAAGATTCCTTCTCTCTCTCTCTCTCTCTCTCTCTCTCTCTTTCTCTCTCTCTTCCTCTGTCTTCTTCTGCCCCTCTCCCCTTTTCACGGTCTCTCTCTAAAATAAAAAAATAAAATAAAAATTAAGCTAAACATTTTAGGCTCATTCACAATACTTCCCTCTTCAAAAAATTTTTATTTTATTTTCACCATATTCTTAAAGGGAGCAGATAGGGAAATTAATTCATGGTGAGATGCATGGATGGGTATAGTTTGATGTCCTCCTGACTGGAAGAGGATGCTAGAATAAGGGTATGGACAAATAAGTTGGCTTTAGAGCTGCCCTGCTAGCCATTGCACTGCACGGGACTGTTATGCTTCTAAGACATGAGTCCTGCCAGCAGCAGGCTCCTAATCCTTTTGTTGATTGTGTTTTCTGGTCATGTTGAGGCATGAGGCAGACAGACTGCTTCAGACCAATACAGGGGAGATGGATGCTGATATCTGTGTTGTGAGGAGACGGTCTTGAGGGGGTCTCTGCCAGCTTCCGTCTTGATGCTGGCCACAGAAGCTCAGGGAAGGTCTGATGATAGTCTAAGGGAGGGGTCCTCTCTTCTCCTGCATGAAGAAGGGCAACTTACTGCTTCCTTCTCCTGAGCAGAGAGAGGGAAATAGATACTCAGTTTTAGAAACATAATCTAGGACCAGGGTTTGCCCAGGGTTTGCACATCATCACAGGAGGTGGAGAGGAGTGGACAGGGCAAATCTTCTCTCCAAAAGTATTAGCCCCACTGCCTATCTTTCCACCATTAGACATGCATTCCTTCCTCTTCCAGCTTTTCCAGCTTCAAGCGACTTCTCCTGAAACACAACTACTTTCCAAAGGGTTGATATTTTAAATCTGTGCCAGTCCAGCTGCCACGTGTGGCGATATGAACAGCAATGGAGAAAGCCCACAGGATAAGCATAATGTGCAGAACCTGCCCCAGAAACTTGCTTAGAAATGCACAGTATTCCTTTCATATTAAAATTAGCCCAGATGTACTATGGCATGGCACACAAAATGTGCATCGAGTGCCTGAGATCCATCTTGGAGGAGCTCAGAACACTAAGGACCAGGGTCAGCCTCCTCTGCGGTGAGGAGTATGCATTGTTAGGCTTCTGTCATTACGAGCTATTATGTCTTAGATCAGTCCTCTGCTGAGAGCCCAGCTTTGTGGAACCTTCCACAGACCCCAGTGGCGGAGTGGGGGGTGTCAGACTGGGTTCTCCAAGCGGGAGGAGACAAGGGAATGATCCTTCCTTTTCCTTTCTTTTGCCATCTGTGGTAGATTTCCCTAGCTTTCTTAGGGCTAGTCCAGATTAGGAACACGTGTTGGTTTTCAAAAACCCAGTTACCTAGTGTTAACTATTTGAACACATATATGGATAATTTGCCTTTTTGGGTGGCTCATTACCTTGCTTTCTGTCTTCCCCCTTTAGAGTTTTAGAATCTATTGTCTGACCACAGGCCTCCCTTGTGAGGTAGGCTTGGACTAGGTGGCCGCCACCTGGGTGGCTGACCTGGGCTCATTAATTCTGATATTTTGACACCTCATTGATGCTGATTATGCTAATTGTAGGCACAGTTACAGTCTTGGTTCTGTTTGTTCCATTTTGCTTTTTTAGCTGAAACCTCAGGGGGACTGATTTTTTTGTCATGTGGCTCATTTCCATTTTTCATTGCTTTTCATTATTTCTGTGGTAGACACGGTGGTAGGCTGAAAAAAAAAAAACCAAACGTATTACTATTTTTAACACAATCTAGGAAAATCCAGAAGAGAGAACAAGTAAGCATAATTTTCCCCAAAACTTGTATCATTCTTTACTTTCCCTATGGTATTCGCTTATTTAAAACAACAACAACAACAACAACAACAACAACAACAACGCCTCTGGAGAGTCTTGAAAAATATCAAAACAAAACATCGCAAAACAAAACAGAAATGCCACACCTCCTCCAATATTCTTGAGCAAATGGTATGAAAACGAAGTGCAACAGTCGCTCGCTCTAACAGATTTCGAAACCTAGCTAGATACCATCACCACGTAGATTTCCATAGCCACCTAGATACCATCACCATTTGGCCACAAATATCACTACAGCGGGGAGAGGGGACTTGGAAGACTTGGACTGAAAAACAGCAACAATCTGGGTCAGTCAGTAGAGCACCTATTTCCGCTCAGGTCATGATCTCGTGGTCATGGGATCAAGTCCCACGTTGGGCTCTGCGCCGGGTGTGGATCCTGCTTGATTCTCTCTCTCTCTCTCTCCCTCTGTTCCTTCCCTGCTCTCTCTCTCTCTCTCAAAAAAAGAAATATTTAGGAAAAACGGCAACAATCAACACCCCGAAACAACTTTGGTTGATGAGATGGAAGCTAGAAGATTCTAGAATGGAAGTCCGGGGCTATGATGAAATAGGGCAGAGCCGTCATGGCCGAAGCTCCCAGCTTTGTTGAGTTTTCAAGTTATTCTTCTGTTTTGTTAAATAACGTGAATGGGGCTCCGTGATGTGGGCTGCTGTCACCTCAGGGAGTGTCTAGAGGTGTTGGTGCGACGCTGCTGTGATGTGGACAGCAGGTGGTGTGTGGGGGTGCCGAGTGTTTTGTGGGTGGGGTCTCCTGTGTCTTTTGGAGTCAATGGACATCGTGGAAAATATGACACTGGAAGGGAAGGTTGGAGTCAGACAGAAGAAGGCTTTGAATTCCACACCAACTTTGCAATGGCTCCCGCCTTCTGGTGACACTTGTGTCGCTTGGGGTCCCAGCACACTCATGTTAGGATGGACTGTGGAGAGCTTAATAAAAGGATTATTTATGGAGGGGTGCGCAGAGTGTAGAGAAAGCATTAAGGGTTAGTGCATTCCCCCGGGCTTAGTAACAGAGGCTTGGTCAGCATCTGCAGACCTGACAGTGTGAGGGAGGGTGTGGTCACCTTACCCGGAGGTGGCCTGCCTTGTGTGGTGACAGTGCCTGTGAGGAGTGAAGGCCTTGTGATGATTGCACAGGGAGGAGGAGCTGGGAATGGATACTAGCTCCCTTTCCTCCCTCTGATTTCCTACCATGGCTGCCTGTATGAGTCCGGGGTCTCCAGTGAAACAGAACCAACAGGATATGTGTATATGCACACACATACACAGAATGATTTAAGGGATTGGTTCACATGATTTAGCCAGACCCAAATCCTGATGGATGCTGGAGACAGAGGGAAGTGTTGCAGTCCAAGTCCAAAGGATGTCTGCTGATAGAATTTCTTCTCATTGCAGGGGGAGGGGAATCTCTGTCCAATTCAGGCCTTCAGCTAATTGAATGAGACCCACCCATGCTCTGTAGGGTAAACTGCTTTACTCAAAGTCCACTGATTTAAATGTTAATCTCATCCAAAGAGCACCTTTGCAGAAGAATACTGTTTGACTAAATATCTGGTTACCGTCGCCAGCCAAGTTGACACATAAAATTAACTACCGCACTGCCCATTGATCAGTCTCAATCAGGAGTCAGAGGATGTGGGAACCCCTTGATGCTATGCAGGTGGATTGGCCTCCCAGGCATTGAGTCTGGTAGAGGCTGGGCCTGGAGGGGGCAAACCATTTACTCCAATGTGATGTGGAAGAAAATAAGGTCAGCGTTTACACCCTCACTGCTCTGCTTGGATTGAGATTGTAGGTCTTTCTGAGCTTTAAGTGTTTCCAGAGATCCTGTATAATATAATACCTCCGCCTGGCTCCCAGAAAATGGATACAAGCATCAAGTAGAAGTGAAATCTCTTAAAATGCTGCTGGTTTTCCTTCATGCTTTTACTTACTTTTTTCCCTTAAACTACAAGGATAGCAGTATAAGCCATGTGCAATTTCAAAAAGCAAGCACCTGGACAGTCTGAAGAATCAGAAGACTTTAATATCAAGGTCTGTGTACCTACTTTACTATAATACTACGCCCACTGCCTCTACACCGCACACCGGCTGTTCTGTATTTTCAGAGGATGGCACAGAAGGACTTAAGCTAGTTCCAGAGAGATTTAAGTTAGTTTCAATAAGGAGCTTCATTACCGAGGCTGTGAAATACCAGGAGGGATTTCTCTGTTGAGTTGTTTTGAATTTAGGACTTATTGAAAAGTAAACACACTAGGGTCAAATTTACATCAAAACAACACTTGTCAGACGGAGACTCAATGAGTTATCTAGCTACTTGCCAGAAATGAATTTTAAAAACCCGACCATTGCTTCAATTCTTGATTTTGTATGATGTGATATACATGTCTGTTGAGTTCTGAACTGGTGTTCTGCAGGAAGTGACAAGAGTCTGGAAGTGTTGTCACAAACAAATAGAAGACAAAGTGCTGTACTGGAGATACCATAAAGATCTAAATTCAGGCAACCTGCGGGGGTGGCTTCCAGAAGCAGAAAAGTCATGGCCACAGGTACTGCCTGGTAGGGGGATGCAGACCAGCCTTGGTCCTGGTGAGCGGGAAAGTGAATGACTGCTTTACTCGGGCAAGTCTCTTTTCCTTTCTGGGATCTTCCTCCCGGAAATGGGAGACCAGCCAAGTCTCAGCACTGAAGTGGCAGACGTGAGCGTACCACACCTCCATCAGATAACAGAGCTCAGACCGCTTCTTTCTTGCATCTCACGTTTGGCTCAGGACACGGGCGTCAGAGAAACCAACTTTTATTCTGGCGACGGCAGATTGGATGGGCAGACATGCTGAAGCCACAGAAAGCCATGTCTGCAAAATCAAGGCGCTCACTTGATTGCTGGAAATCTGGCCAAATGAAATTGTCATTTCTTCCAAGTGAATGCTAAGGAACCTGGCAGGTCGCTTGAGCTTGGTTCCACCCAAAGATGTTGAGTTGGATCTGAGTCTCCATGGGGTTGCTCTATGTCTCAGAACTGGGATCCGAAGTCTATGAAACAACTTCCTGTGGCATGCCATTTTCCCACATAGCTTTGCAATAAATCCCTATTGTCCAAGGTAGTCTGAGTGCCTTTTCCTTCTCTGCTTAACTAGTTGGACTGACCTGACCAGTACAGTCTCTAACAGCGTGGGATTCTAACTCTACTGTGATGCCATATATTGCCAGGGAGGCAGGATGGCGCAGGGGCTGGTTGAATGGGCTCTGGGGTCAGATGCCTAGATTCAGTTTGAGCTCTGCCACTGTTAGGTAAGGTATGGCTTATGTTCCTGTAACACAGACACAAAATAGCAGCACATTCAGCAAGCAAGATGGAAGTTTATTTCACGTTCCCATAACACTGTGGATAGAAATAGTTCAGGTCTGATAAGGCAACTCTGCAATTTGAGAGATCCAGACTCCTTATTATTTGGCTCTACCGTCTTCAGGGGTTGCTCTCATCCTCATGCTTTAAGATGGCTCACCACAACATCTATACTCCAGCCAGAAAGAAGAGAGAGAGGGAGAGGGGGTGGGGAACAGAAGAGAAATTGCTCACAGTACTTCAGCTATTGGCCAGAACTTAGTCACATGGCAACACTCAGCTGCAAAGGAGTTTGGGAAATGTAATCTGTATTAGTGTTCTGTTGCTGTGCAATATATTAGCACAACTGTGGTGGCTTAAACAAATTTATGACCTCATAGTTTCTCTGGGTCAGGGGTGCTGGGGTGGGTTAGCTGAGTCCTTTGCTCAGGGTCTCACCAGGCTGAACTCAAAGTGTCAGCCAGGCTGTGATTTCAGTTGAGGCTCGAGGTGCTTTGCCAAGCTCACTGGTTCCCCGTGGTTATAGGACTGAGGTCCCACTTTCTTGCTGGTTGACAGCAAGGGTCCATTCTCAACTCCTAGAAGCGACCTGCTATTCCCTACCATGTGGCCTGTTCTGCAACATGGCTTCTCCAAGACCAACAGGAACATCTCTCCGACTCTGAATCTTTTGCTTCAGCAAAGGGCCCTGCTCCTTTAAAGCACTCTTCAGATTAGGAGAGTCCCACTCAGGGTAAACTCTTTTTTCATGGACTCACAGTCAATTAATTAAGAACCTTATCCTTTCATATTCACAGGTCCTACCGACACTCAAGAGGAGAGGATTATATAGGGCAGGTCTATCAGAGGGTGGGGATCTTGGGGACCATCTTGGAATTTTTATTGCCATGTCATCTCTATTTGGGTGGCCATACAGCTAGCCAGTAGACATCAATACACCTCTGATTTCTATGGTTCTACGACTGGAGAAGGATGAGAAAGAAGATATTGGGATTCACATAGCGGTGTTTGTCATAGTAACTTACTAACCACGCTATCTTGGTAAGTTACTTAATTTCTCTGTGCTTTTCAGCTTCTTTTATAAGATAGGGATAATAATAGCACCTTCCTCCTTGAGTTGGTTGTTGCAAGGCTTAAATTAGATTGCATGCGGAACAGGGCCTGGCACATAATAAAGAACTCATTAATAGTCGGCAATTCTTTTCCTTCTTACTCTTTTTCTTCTTGATTTTTCTTCTTCTTATTCAAAATCAGGGATGAGACACAGAAATAAAACAGGGGAAATATTCAGGATCTTTCTAAAACTGTAGCCATATCTTTAATGACTAACGAGTACAAAAAGGACTTGCTGAAGTCTTTCCAACTTTGACCCTTTTTTGACAAGTACCGGGACAAAGAGAAACCTGCCAGATAGTCCCAGCACTCCACGTTCACCATCGCAAAATAAATGACATCATGCAGTAGAGATGTACCTAGATTATGTCACATCCTAAAAGGAGTAGTTGCTATGGCTAAACCTTGGAACTTGATGTGCATTCTTCCAGGGAAAGTGGAGTTGCATGATTTCTGTGAACTTGAAAGTCAGTTGTGCTCAGTATGGATATGAAATGTGTGTGTATGTATATCCTTGTGGTGTGCGTGTATGTGAAATTAGCCACGTACTGATTACATTTTCCTATTGGCTGAAGGGATGGGAAGTTTTGGAGAGCCATCGGAGGAAACAAAACAATGACCTTATCATATTGCTTAACTCAACAAGTTCTGGGATTTAGCAACTAAATCTGAGCCATTAGTGTGTGGCTTTAGTTTTTTAATAGGAAAATGTTCCACATAGGTCAGGGAATGTTCATGTTAGGATTGTTTAACACTTTCATATGCTTCTGAGATACCTAACATGGAGTGTTCCTCGAATAACACAAAACACAAACAATTATTTCAGACATTTCAGAAATGAAGTGCTACCAGCTTCATTGTGCTCCTCTGCTCTGGTGAGTAATGAAAGACACATTCTTAATGCAAAACAAAAGAGGATTGTGAATATTAAAAAAGCAGGCCAGCCAACTAGAGTTAAACCGTCGGGATAAGATATTAACTTAAACCACATGTGAAGTGCAGCTGTTTCTGTTGAAGCTTTCATCAGACTCAAGTGGAAAGATTGGTGGGTTTTAATATGTGGTTTCCAGCCAGGCCAATAGGAATCTGGGGAAAATGTGTGTGAAATCAGGGCTCTGCCAGGGGGGTCCGGGGCTCTGGGCTGGTTTTTCTTTCTCTTAACACAAACAGGGTAACCCAATGCTGAGGGCAAGCTTGCTCTATCCAGAGCTTTAGCTGTAAGGCTCTGGAGTGACCAGCCATCTGTAGAGTTTTGGGATTCTTTGTACTCACTATCAAGAGAAATGGATAGGTCCCATGGTGTTAGGAGCAGAGATGAAGGAAGAATCTTCTTGTATCTGTTCTCTGCTACTTCCTCTCAGAAACAACTAGAATTCATGCAGCTTCTAGTAACTTAGAGTACTGAAGGGTGCCAACTCTATGCAAGCAAAGTGGTGATGTGTATGAGGAGGTACCTATCTGTCATATGAACATGAAAACGTTAGAAATTAGTAGAAGCATATCAAAGACATGAGATGAGTACAAAAATAAGGATTGATCATACGCTATTTTTTTTTTTTTTTTTTTTTAACCAGGACTGAATTAATTAACAGCCTTAAAGGTTGGATAGGGTGCTGCCTATTTTGTCCAGCCTGCTGTCGGGGTCTTAGATTATTGCAGCGATCTTACATCGTTACTTCTGGACTGACTACTGGGTGACGTTGGCCTTCCACCATGTGCCTCCAGCATCACAACACTTCTTTCTGCATCAGAGGCTTGTAACAGAAATAACCTTTATGGGCCCACAAATTCAGGAGTTGAGGGAGGAAAATGAAAACATCCAAATTGTACTCAGTGATCTTAGTTGAAATACTACCATTTATATGCACTCATTCATGTGTTCAACTAACATTTATTAGGCAGCTACAAGATTCAAGGGACCTTGTGAAGTACTCTAGGGGATACAAAGATGTGTAAGGAGGAAAGGATTTGACATTTATTGAGCACGTATTATGTACTAGGCATCATATAGGCTCTTTAATTACATTTTCTCATTTAATTCCCCAAACTTTGAAATTACAAGGCCTGATCGTTCCTCTCAAGAGCCTTCAAGTCTGGGATCAACTAGTAGATAAAAGTTAGACCCAAATACGCACGAAATAAGGTAATCTTAAGCATATGCCAGAAGAGAGGTTTCAGTGGGAGCTGAGAGAGAACTGGATTATACAGAGAATGAAGGAGGGTCGGTTGCAGAGGATCACATTTGAATTGAACATCGAAGGTTGGGTGGGATTTGGATTCACAGAGAGGGAAGACAAGGGACGATCCTGGTGAAGGAAGAGCAGGGGAGGGAAGAGGGGAGGCAATACCTATGAGTCATATACTACTTAGGGGTTAAGTGAAAATCACTTACAGGCAAATTTTCTCTTATTATTGCTTCTCGAGTCCAGCACAGGTGTGGCAGGTGTCTTGACTTTGCAGCCACATTGCTTGGAAGATGCATGTCTTTAGACACTGGATACATCTTCAGTGCGTTGAGATGCTTGAGCCATCAGAAGCTGCCCAAATTAAGAACTGCTGAGGAAAGTGCAGCTTCTCCTTTCTAATCTTACGCCCACGTGCACAGAGTGGAGTGGCTGGCAAAGTGGCCACCACTGTGGAACTTGTCATCTCTCTGTCCGGTTATGCTGGGGCTGGGCTGTTGGGTTTCAGAGTTGACTCTCCATAGGAGCTGACTCTGAAGATCGAGAAGGATCACAACGGAGTCAAGTCCAAATTAATTACACCATAGGCAAGTGTGGATGTGTGTGTGTGTGTGTGGTAGTGGTGATGGAAAGTGAAGGTAGGCCTAGGCAGGGACGGAGAGGCTGGGGTAGAAGTTTGCACGGCATTTGGTGTAGGGTTTGGTGACAGTGAGGTGTAAGAATAAGAGTATAGGTAAGCTTGTTTCAATAGGTTGGAGCTATTGAATTGCAACTGGAAAGCAGGGTTGTATTCTCTGGACAACAGTCACCCAAATTCCACTTTGTCACATTGCTAGAACTTGACTATGAGTAGAAAGCAAGTGGCCTCTCTAATGCGGCCCCTGTTCCTGATGGGATGTTGACAGTCACCATGCCTGAGATTAAATTGATCAGGCCCCTAGGCACGAGGCACTAGAGAGACTACAAAGATGTTTGAGACACAGTGCCTCATTATGAGGACCCCTGCCATCAGATTTAAGGCCCACCCTCATCTGGTATGTCTTCATCTTAACTTGATTATATCTGCAGAGTCCTTGTTCACAAATGAAGTCACATTCACAGGTACTAGAGGTTAGGACCTCAGCATATCTTTTGGAGAGACATGGTACAACCCACAACAGGTATCAGTGTATGAGCTGGGTCGAGGCACAGCTCAGCTTCTGTGCGTCTTTTGCAAAATAAGGAGAGGTGATAATGGCACTGCTTCATAGACTTTCTGTGTAAGAGGATGTGAGTGAGGTGCCTAGGGATCAGTCAGGGATAACATCTCAGCTGTGGTGGGACTTGAGCACTTTCTCAAGGATGTACAGCATTTGGATGGAGAAGCGGATTTGGATGGAGAAGTGTGGGGAGGGGGGAAACAGGGAAGAATGATGTGGCTGGAGTCACAGAGGTTGGCATGTGTGAAGTATATCAGAGTAGGGTGAGGAGACTAGCTCGCAGGAACAGAGGAGTTCCCTGGACGGTGGTGGAGGTTGAGGCTGGAGAGAGAAACCATGGCCACCTTGTGGAGCTGCCCAAGCATCATTAGAAGAACTGTTGGACTGTATTTCCCATATTCTGGAAAGCTCTGCCCAACAGTCTCAAATGCATTCAGAAGACAGAGACAGGCATGCAAGGAGGGATCTTATGTCCAAATCTGCTTCTAAAGGATATCCCATTTAAGAAAAGCTTATGGTCCAGCCAATGAAGTAGCCTGAGGAAGATCTGCCACCTCTGGCAAGGGCATCATGAACTTAAGGCAATATGTCATCATCAAGGTAGAGCAGCAAGCAAAAGGCCAGGTTCTTGACACTTCTTTTTGGGCTGCATCTTTCCCATCTATAAAGCAATGGCTTGGGTTGTGACACACTGCAGTTCCTTGACTCTTTATAATACAGTGGTCTAACTTCTATTTGAACAGACGTAAACCAAGTTCATCTGTAAATTTTTCTTCATTTGATATGGCATCTCCATAAGGTGGAAACAGCAGAGGCATTTTTACCCCATTTGGATAGATGAGGATGTAGACTTAGAGAAAGTTCATTGACTCGTGGAGACATTCAGTCGGATAACGTCAGAGCCAGAAGTTGAACACAGGTCTTCAGTGCCTTCTGTTCTACACAAATGCCTCCTCTCTAATCAGACATTCTGTTCATTCGTTCATTCATTTATTCATCTAATCAGTCAACAAGCACATATGTAGTGAAGGTCCACTATGTGCCAGGTACCTTGCTAGATCCTGGAGATAGGTGGATAATTTTGGTAGAATTCCTGCTCTCAAGAAGTGCACAGTCAACTGGCCCAGCTTAAGGTTTTTCATAATGGTGGGGCAGAGACTAGAATCCGGGTTATGTGTCCTCCTTCCATCAAGCCAAGCTCAGCATGAGATCAAGGGTCTGCTGGGCAATGCTCTTAAGCCAGCTTTGGTTCTTATTTTTTTGTTTGTTTATGTATGTATGTATGTATGTATGTATGTATGTATTTATGTACGTATGTATGTATTTTTCCAGTTTGTAAACACAAGGCTTGCTACTGAAAGCACATCTGACTTCTTGTATGGTTTGGTCAGTATTTATTATCAGGAACACTTAAGGTTAAATAGAGAAATTAGCAAAAGGTGAGCTCTGAAACTGAGTCAGCTACACTATTAAAATAGTAGCTACTTCAAAAAGAAAGAGAGAGAGAAAGAGAGAGAGAGAGAGAGAGAGAGAGAACCCTCTCAGGCCACCGCCCTTATATCTGCATTGCATTTATCAGTTGAAAAAACCCTTTAGTGTGTGATGGCCCCTTTGCTAGGTGTTACAATCTTAGGTGACATCTGCATTAGGATCAGGTAGACCTTGGACCCTACCACCTCTAGGTGAGTGACCTTCACAATTGCTCTGCACAGCTCAACCTCTGTTCCTCTTTTGCAAAATAAGAAGGGGTGATAATGCACTACTTCATAGAATTTCTGTGTAAGAGGATGTGAGTGAGGTGCCTGGGGCTCAGCAGGACCTCAGGAAATGGGAGATCCTTTCCCCTACATCTCAGTGAAGTAGCCCAGCTCACTTTGCTGGTAGGTTCCTCTTTGTATGTGTTTTAGACTCTATGCTGGGGTTTGGAAGAAGTCACGGTTTTCCGGACTCCCATCTCTTCCAAGATTTTTCCATAGTCATCTGTTCAGTAACCAGTAAGATCAGCGAGGTGTAACTTGGGAGACCTCTGATGGAGTTTACTATTTTTTAGTTGCTTTTAATTTGGTCAAATTCGTGTCTGAATGCATAGAATAATATGCCTAAGTTCACATCCACTGATTCTGTGACTCCAGATCCTGAGTTCTTCCTATTAAGCGCCCATTCCAAGATTCAGGCCTCAGAAGTGGGGACATCCTCAGCACTTTTGAGAAAGGAGATTGCTGGGTACCCAGACTCAGGTGCTATCTTTTCTCAAAGATCAGCCTGGGGGTATGGAATGAAACACATGGCTTTGTTTTACAGCTAATATTTTAACTTAATTTGTTCTGTTCAGCTTGTCTGAATTTCAGGTTGGTAATGAATAAGGATGATCCCTCACATGCTGGCCCCATCCACCAGTGATAAAAGTGATCCAGAAATATGTGGAAACCCTGGGAGCATTTAGATAGATTCCTTAAAATATGATTCTCCACCAAATTGCCTTGCTGGGGTTGGAGTATCATGAGCATAAAAATAAAATTTAGGGCGATGAACAGTTAAAGTCTAAGAAATTGTCAGCAATAGAAGCAGGAATTATTCATTCTTACCAATCCTGGCACAGTGTCCAGTGTTTTCTCACCATCTTATACATCTCTTCAGAAAAACAAAAACAAAAACAAAAACCCAAAACACAACAAGTAGAATTTGCCACAGGGACACAGCCATTCTGGAGCCAATGGAGCTGTTGGAAACACTCTATAAATCTCGTCTCCTGTACCGTGACCTTCAGCCCATTGGGGACAGCACTCACTTTATGTTCATCCTGCAAAGCGCTGTAGATGAGACTTACAGCAAGACCCAAGGGCTCCGTATCCGGCTTCTTTGCCAGGTGAACAAAGGAAAAGATGCTGCCGGTTTTCCCAGCCAGAAATCGAGCTCCCATTCCAGCCGCCAGAGAACAGCAATACTCTAAATGAGGTCACCATGCTCTGAAGGGGGAGCAATTATGTGCCTTTTCTCTCGCACTTGCTACTCTCAGTATTTAATAGGGAGGCCCGTAACATCCCTTTGTCTGCCCTTTCCAGATGCTTTGTCCACTACACAATCAAACAGGGTGCAGAAAGTGGCTGAGTTTGGTAGAGGGAGCCTCACATTTTATTGGCTATAAGGTAGAAAGCTTTTGATTTTATTTTTCACTGTAATGCAGGGTGTGCCTTTGAGAAATGCTTATGTTAATTTGGAATAGGAATAAAACAGTGCCAGGCCCTTGTGTGGCAAGGCCTGATGCGTCTGACTACTGAGGGCATCTGGTTTCTAAATCCATACCAGCGCTGAGACCTGAAACTGACTCCCTGGGTGCGAGAAACCAGGGCGATGTGGGACCGGCATGCCTTGCCCCCCTCCCCAACCAGGCAGCATCTGAGACTTAGTCTGGGACCAAAGATATGAAGGGCGATGTTGCAAAGAGATTTGTAGCAGATACAACAGTTGTCTTGTCATCGGATGAGGAGCAAAGTTGAAGGAGCTCAGAGGGGGCTCTACTTAAAATTCTGCACTACATTATACACTCCGGGGCACAGCTCAATCCCCATGTTCATGACATCTTCCCAGCAGTCCCTGTGGGGCTTCCTTTTGTCTTAGTATCTTTGACATGCTGTGGGTCCCCCCGCATTCATTTTGGCACCGAATGATCTCCAGCTATTGACTATGAGTTTTATTGTTTCAGCAGTGAGACTGCAGGTTCCTTGAGGGCCCCTTGGGAGGTTCTTGCTCATCCCTGACTTTAAGCAGATGCAGACAGGAGAGGTAAGTGTATACTCCAGTTCCCCCATCTCTTTCCTCCCCAGCTCTCTCTCCTGGCCCACTGCTAATGGCTCCGTGTTCTCAAGGCTAAGAGGACACCACTGGAGAGTGGTCCAAGGCACAGAGGGGGAAGCACATCCTTTCTGCATACTACAACATGTAGCAGGAGGCTAGAATGGCTAAAACAGAGAAGCTTTATGCCTTTGACTTGGCAGGAACCTGACCAGGCTGCCTAGATAGAGTACTCCAGCAGGGGCTGCCCGTGTGTCTCAGTGCGTGTCTTTACATGGCTGCCAGCTCTATACCCTTGCCTGCCAGGGGTTACCTTCCTGCCACGAGGTGCCATTGTCATGGGAGACCCAGGCTGTAGTACTGCTTGACGTGGTGGCTTATCTGTGCCAATCAAGTAATAGCTCTTTTCCTCCAAGCCTCTCCTGGTTGATAAGGCGATCAAGAGATAGGGAGATGTGTGAGACGGAGGGTGTGTTGCACGCATGGGAGGTAGTATTGCACAATGGTTAGTATAGTACACCGCACGCACAGGGTCTGACCACACAGTCAGGAATCCTGATTCTGCCATTTAATGACTGCATGACCCAGCAAGTGATTTTAATTCTTTGGGCCTCAGTTTTCTGATCTGTCCAAAGAGCTTAAAAGCGGTGACTTCCATATAGGGTTGTGCGGGAGTGATGCGTGCCCCGAAGCGCTTGATATGCTGTAAGCACGCAAATATTAGGTCCTTCCTAAGGAAGGTGCTGGATTATTGGGTTGGATCTTTAGCTCCTCTTCCTTGCATTGCTGCATAGCACATGTCACATTTCTTTCAAAGCCACCTGACGACTTCACTCTTTCCTTGCTAAGCTCTGACTCACTCTGGGGAAGCAACTGTGTCTTCATCATCTTTGTCTCCTGCGAATGGTGCCTGGTATAAGGAAGACCCTGGGGGTGGGTATCTATGGTGAGAGTCTGCAGATAAAGCTTTGGCAGTGTGGAAGCCATATTTATATTCCAGTTAGTGAGAACACGGGCTCTGGAGCCAGACTGCCTGGCCCTGTTCTCCTCTTTGACACTATCTGTGTGACCTTGGGCCACTTACTTGGCCGCCTGTCCCCCTCAACATCCTCCCTTGTAAAAAGGGGGAAAGTAACGGAATCTAACGCATGCGGCTGCTATAAGGATTAGATGAGATGGTACGTAGAAAGCACCCGGGGTGCAGCCTCGCTTGTTGTAAGCTCTCGATAAATGTTAGCGACTATTATGGCTGCTATGACAAATTCCGTGCTACGTATCATGTCTTAACTCACCTACTTTCCATGGCAGTCCCAGTGGTGGCTGTTGTTATCCTGCTTCACAGATGCAGAAACCGAGAGGTTGCGGAGTAAAGCTACGCATCCGGCACGTGGCTGAGCTGAGACGCAATGCCACATCTACCGGTTTGGGGGCCGAGTGGGCAGCCTCTAGTGTTTCCTCCTCATGGGGGTGCAAAGCAGGGTCGGCGGGTGACACCTGAGACCAGCTACAGACCCATCCACTCGCTGGCTCGTCCAGGCTGGTCTTGGTTCCAGCTCCCTGGTGAGTAGCTGCTGTGAGGCAAGACAGAAGCCAACACGAGGACAGATGGACAGATCTTCGGGCTCACTTCTTCTCAGCGTCTGCTCTCAGACCCTATCCCAGCCTCTGGGGAGCCTCAGTTAGGTTTCCAGAAGCCTTCTCTGAGGACTGTGCTATTCCATGATGATGATGTGGTCTGCACACCTGCAAATTATTTGAGCGAAGGTGTCCCCAGTGTTTTCCTAGGTGTTGGAAGCAGACTCGCTTCTCTGCAATTTGCAGGGTTAACAAAATGAAAAAAAAAAACACACCAAAATAAAAAACGAACTCAGGCCCCATGCTGACTGTTCCTCAACCTGGCCCTCATCACTATCACCGTCCTCGTTCTTGAGCACTGTTGACCCTTTCTGTATTCTGGTGGCGTTTAGAACATCATAGGGTCCAATTTTAGCAGGTGCGGTTTATCTGTCTAGCCTGCTTGTCCTCCTCCCTTAATCCTGTTATCTGTCATGATTTCTAATGTAACCTTTGGGGGTGGAATAGGGGCACCAGGGAACAATAAGTTTGCATAAAAACAGCATTAGAAGGGGGCGCCTGGGTGGCTCAGTCCGTTAAGTGTCTGACTCTTGGTTTTGGCTCAGGTCATGATCTCACGGTTGTGAGATCGAACCTCACGTCTGGCTCCACACCAGGCATGGAACTGGCTTGGGATTCTCTCCCTCCCCCTCTGTCTGCCCCTTCCCCCACACATGCTCTCTCTCTCAAAAGAAATAAACAAAACCAAAACCAAACATTAGAAGATCTGTCCCCGAGGTCCCCTGATAGTTGCTTTCTCTCAAATAGATAAAAGATCAACAATTTTCCTTGGTTAGTTTCCTTTTTCTGATGTTTGGTGGGAGTATGGTAGAAAGGATAGATTTTAGAGTCTGTAAAATTTGGGTTCAAATCTCTTCTCTGCCACTTAAAGGTCCCTGAATCTTGGACAGGTTTTCTGTGGTCTGAGCCTGCCCGTGTCATCCTGAGATGGGTGTGGCAGCGTCATTCTCATGTGGCTGCAGTCAGGATCAAGAGGCCCTTCAGAGACATGCAATAAATATGAGTTTCCCTGCCTTTAATGTTTGAGCAAAGTGAATCCAGATTTCCTTCATAGCTCTTATAAACTCACCAATATATCATTACCATTTTTCAGAATGTAGCCTTCACTTTCTGTGGGTTTCCTAATGATGAGCTTCTGCAAGAGAAGGAAGGGACTTTTCATGACAAAGGAGGGCTGTAGGACATCATCAATTGTCCTTAAGCTCTCTGGGTGCTCACTGTGCTAAGGAGAACAATAGATTGGTCACATATCATTATTAGTCTTATTTTTCTGCCGATTCAGAGAGAATAGTAATAAAATACCATCTAGTACTTATCAGGTGCTAGAAGCTATCCACTCCTTTGGTCCTTATAAGGGCCAAAAAGGGGATACCATTTTATCTTCATTTTACATATAAGGATATTAGGCTCAAAGAAGTTAAGTATCTTGCCCGAGGTGACCCAGCCCATAAATGGTGAAGCCAGGATTTGAATCCCGGTGGATTTATTTCTTATTTCAGGACTGTTTCCTCTGGGCTCTTTCATTGTTTCAACTCCCCTGATATTAACTTCTACTTTCATCTGTGGATAGAAAAGTGTTAACAGTGGAGGGTTGGGTACCCACTGATTAGAAAAAAAATTAAACCAAAGAAACGGAAACCCGCCATCACCTTCCGCTCCCCCTCAAAAGTAGCACAAGGTGGATGTTCGTGGAATGGGTCTCAGCTGTGGCAGGAGGGGAAGGGAGAACAAAGTTGGAGGATCAAAGACTGTTCTCTGTGGCCATCCACCAAGTTTCATCCTAAGCATTACAAAGAAATAGGATTCTTCAGAGTCTTAGGACTTTGGCTTTGTGGGGGATAAATTGGAATTCTCTCTTTGTCGTTCATCTTGGAGGCCAGCTGAGACTTGGTTGAGGTCCTTCAGTTACTGGTACCGAAAAGTGGAACCAAATTGGTTTCCTGTTCAATGGATAATAAGCACCCCAAAAGCTTGTTTCTGTCACGGTGACAGTACTGTGTGAACGTAAATGGGGACTTTGTATATGGAGCTTCTTTGTAAAGGAATAAGCAAATATGAAGGCTTATTATTAAAGTGTAATGGGTGTTGGAGGGTTTAAAACGAAGGGGGAACTGTTGGTGTTCTCTGTTAGAAAAAAATATTAGGTAACTGGAGAGAACTCTGTAAGTAAGCAATGTTTAGAGGCGTTGCTCCAAATTGGAAGTTGTGTGCCTATGAGACCAACTCTGAGTGGGTGTAATGCTTGGGAAAGACGTAAAGGCCCAAATTATTGGAGGAATGTAGGAACGAGAGGGTAGAAAAACACCTGAGCGTTGTGTTAAAATAAAAATACAGTAAGGAAGCATGGGGCAAGATCAAGGAGAAGAGAGCTCTTGGCAGGGACCGCTTCTGTAATTTATCCCAGACCCCTTAATTCCTGACCACGACCCTGGGGAGGAGATTATCACCTTCCCCAGCCAGCACAATTGGCTGGTATGGAGGTTGTTAACTTGAGAAAATCACCAGAGATGGTACCGGACAACTTCAAAAGTCCACTGTGTTTTTCAATGAGCTTGTTGTAAAGAGGCTTAAACAGAATACTAATAACAGCTAAAGATCTAGCTGCAGGTGGCTGTCCAATTCCAATCAAAAGAATTCCCCCCCAGTCTTAGCGGATAAAGGAGGGCAGAATTAAAAAGGGAACCAAGAGTGATTTTTGGCCCGGGCACCCAGTCTGTTGTGAAGGAAGACGATTGGTGTTGGCAGTGTGCAGTTAGGTTTTTCCCCAGCAACAAATTTCCCTCTCCCCTCGATGGCTTGCAAGGCCTGTCCGCAAATGCCTTTGTGTTAGTTGTATGCAGCTGCACACACGGTGGGGCATTTGCTTCAGTCAACGGTACAGTGGAGGGAGTCAGAATTTTTGAAAAATCAGAATTACTATAAACAAATACATCGCCCCCTTTTCTGGAAGCTTCCATGCTGAATTGACAACATTCTCTTTGAGGATTACAGACCTGATGTCATCGGAGTTTCTTTCTTTGGGGTAGTTTAGGTTTAATTAATGTTCTATTAGAGTTTCTAGGACTGTGTTCCTTGATAAGGAACATATCTTGAATACAAGTTTTAGTAGTCGAGATCACCGAACGCCAGGCTGAACAAAACTTGACAAGAATCTTTAATGCAGGAATTTCCAGAACCTTGAATATGCAAATCTGTTTTGAATTGCCTAAAAAGGGGTCCATTTTTGCTCTGAAATTATCTGGCCTTTTGTTTCATAGATGCATATCGGGAAATACCGCTTTCTTTAAAAAAGAAAAAGCCGCGGCAGCAGTGGCTCCAGTGAGAAGCAGGTTTGCCAGGCGTTTCTCTAGCTGTCCCTGGAGAGAGGACGCCTGAGTCACCTGCCATACACAGCACACGGTGGGACATGGCCTTAGTGTGTGTGTGTACACAGACATCTGAGCTGGTGGTTGGAATGGAACAGTAGAAAGGTGAAGGTAGAAAAGTTGAGAATCTGCCCTCTCCCCTTGGGGACACCCAGGCTTATGGGTTTCCTTAAGAACTTTCTTCCCAGGCCTCGAGCGTCAAATCCTAGTCCTAGGTGGAATTGTTGTAAACGCTATTCCCAAGTGGCTCAGTATTTATAGCTTGTCATTGACGTAAGCAGATCTCTGCAGCTGAAAATAGTGACATCCAGTCATTTGGACCAATTTGTGAATTTTCCTCAGGGACCTGTGTTCAGGGAAGTAATTTTACGGCAAGAAGAAAGTCGCTGGAAATGGTTGTTTTCCTGAGTTCTGTCCTCTTACTTACCCTTAAAAAGGAGACAGGACCTTTCAGATGGCTTCAGTCCAGGCACCTCTAGTATAGTCAGTGAACAATCCTCTCTGGCTGCCTCAAGTCTCGCGGGGTTGATCATTTTGCCAGTCTTCTTTCATTGTTGCCTAAAAGGGTTTGAACTCTGGCCGGTTTCAGGGTGTGTGAAGGCTTCCCGATTTTCCATCGAAGTCATTTTTGGCTCACTGGACCAGAAGGGGGAAAGCCACAGCTCTGGGCCTCTCTTTATGCCTCTCAGACTGAATGAACAAACCCAGAAAAAGTCGAGCATGGCAGAGCCAAAACAGTCATGCAGATAAAAACAGCCTTGAAAAACAGTCTGGAAATAGCTCTAAAAGGTTTTTTCTAAGCCCTGGCCATGCCAAGCGGATCCTCTTTTAGTAATTTAATAATTAGAGAAGGAAACCTATGCCCAAGAACTGAAGTCAGCAGCTCGATTGGGTCAAAGGACCCGCGGAAGGGCACAGGATTGTTTATTAATCTTACAGTATCTCTTTAGTCTGTAAAACCCCTTCAGTCTGCCTTCTGCATGTTACCATTACATTCAATCCGGGTCTGTTGGTTATTTATTTATTTAAGATGTTAGGCCTGTTTGGAAATTAAACACTTTCTCGGGTTTCATCTCCCTGGACCAATGGCAGACCTGCCGGGGTGATCCTAAGAGGACACATTGATAAAAGCCTTAATAGGGCAGCGCAACGGGAAAAAGCCAGAATGAATTAGCTTGCTGTGACATGGCTAGCATCATTGCGTTTATATATGTTTCATTAAGCGGGGGCTTGACAGCTTTATGAGGAAACAGTGGGGTTTGCGATGGAAGAAGGCCCTGTAACTCTGCCAAAGCTGATCGCGGCCTGTGCCATGCATGCTCTTTAATAGAATAATATTTGCGCAGTGAAAATGTCATTTTAAATGACTGGTTTGATAATCCTTTAAGCTTTTAAATGATCTGCAAAGTCTGGAAACCCTACCCCGGTGTTTGAAATTGACGGGGACATTAATGAACGCAAACATTAAAGGATGGTCCCTAGCTTTGTTTCCCCGAGTCAGACATTGTTACTGGGGTTTCTTTCCCTTTGTCTCGTGCGCCCTTTAGGCGGTGCAAGTGTGTTCGCGGAGCAGCTGCGGCAGGTCCTCCTGCCGGAATGCTTTTGAGGAGGGGAGGCTCAGTCTGCAGCGGGACCTGGATTTACCGGGGTTGCTGCTAGCACGAGGTTCCTTCGTGCGGAGTAGAAAAGGCACCCGCTCTGAGGCGGGGGGGGGGGGGGGGGGGGGGGGGGGGGGGGAGCTTGCAGAAAGGGTCCCCTCTGGGCAGAGCAATTAGCAAAGGGCTTGCTTCTTTCCAGCTGGTGCCTCCGAGCCAGGGTCTTAGCTCAGTGAGCGGTAAATAGGAAGGATTTAAACCCCCTGCAGCCTCTCCAGGCCTTGTCCTGCCTACCCAGATGCGGCATCCCTGGTGGGGTCCACCTTTTGTTCAAAACCCCTTTGGGGCAGGATAAAAACCTCTTTCCCCAGACAATATCCTGTGCTGTAGGAGATGCAGGGAGGGGCTTTCCCTGGGGGGGCAAAAGCCCCACTCACTCCTTCCTCTCTGCAAAGACTGGAATAGGATAGGAAGGCTGGTGTAGAGATTGTTTTCTTACGGATTGAGCAGTAGGACGTGAGGCTTGGCGAACTACAGCTTGTGGTCCAAATCTGGCCCGATGCCTGTTTTTATAAATAAAGTTTTATTAGAACCATGGGAATGCCCATTCTTTTATTGTCTATGAGGGCTTTCCTGCTACAATGGCAGAGTTGAATAACCATGATGGATGCTGAATGGTTCACAAAGATGAAAACAGTTGCCATCTGACCTTTTATCGAAAAAATCTCTGGACCCCTGCCCTTGAACAGTGGGCAAAATGAGGTAGAATCTCTGGTTTGAATTCTGACTCTGTCAATTCCTATGTGTCAATTCCTTAATATCTCTGTTCCTCAGGTTCCTCATAAGTAAAATGGGGCTAATAGTTCTGCCCTGCCCACTTCATGCAGCCGTTGTGAGGATTAAGTGAATGAACAAAGGGAAAGTGCAGTACGCGTGTGGGTTATTATCCATCTCAGGTCTGGCATGGTCTAGCGATAAGACCTCGGGGAAGGCGCCTTGACCTCTTTGGAGGTGTTTCCTTATCTATAAAACAGGAGGGTACTCTAGATCACCACTCCTCAAACTCTAATGTGCCTATGGTCACCTGGGGAGTTTGGTAAAATGTAGGTTCTGATTTGGCAGGTCTGGGGTGGGGGCTGAGATTCTGTGTTTCTAACCAGCTCCCAGGCGATGCTGCTGCTGGGCTTCACTGTAGCAAGGGGCTAGATGACTTTGCTAGCATTCCCTGCTGGTGTGATCAGTGAGCTGTCTTGGGGCGCCTGGGTGGCTCAGTCGGTTGAGTATCTGACTTCAGCTCAGGTCATGATCTCATGGTTCCTGGGTTTGAGTTTCGCATTGGGCTCTCTGCTGTCAGCGTGGAGCCTGCTTTGGATCCTCTGCCCCCTCTCTCTACTCCTCCTCCACTTGTACTCCCTCTCTCTCAAAAATCAATAAGTGTTAAAAAAAATGAGCTGTCTTGCAAATGCTGTTGTACCCATACCAGGGACAGTCACTTTCCCAGCCACCCCTCTCCCACCATCCACCTTGATGGCAGGGTCCTGACTTGTTTCAGGTTGCACCCTAACTCTGCATCTGTTACAGGGCACTGGTGAGATGAGATGGGGATTTTTCCACTCCTTGAGGGTTCTGGCCAAACTCTTCTTCTGGCAGCCCGGTGGCTTGGCAGAAGCAGTTGCTGGAGGGCCCGACACTCCCCGGCTGGCCTCAAGACAGACTGAGTGCAACTGAAGCTGGGAGTGATGGAGTGGCTGGAGGGTGTCCTACCTGCCTTCTTCCTGCCCCAGACAACAGGACTTGGCGTCACACTTTGGAGAGTGGACGTTGCAGGAGTCCGATCCTTTTGTACCATCCTGCATCTTCCTGTGCTCCAACTGGCTGCCAGCACTTCTAGGGATTCTCTTGGGATTCTGTGGCTTCTGACCACATTTCCCACAGGCCTGGGAGACCTCAGACCGACTGCTACCCAAAGCCACTTACTGGTCTTTTTAGGAGGTGGCTTGTCCTGCCGCTGGAGACAGAGCCACTGAGGGGTGGGGCAGGTAGCAGAGGAGCAAGCTGGGAGCATACGTGTGGGGAGGTAGGTGGGAGAGAAACACATCAGGGGCATTGTTCATGGCAACACGTATCAGGTCAGGGTCCTGGATTAGTCCTAGATACAATGGGGGGCAGGACAGGGTTATGATGTAAGAGCACTGGTGTTTAGATTCAGACCAACTTGGGTTTAAATCTCGACTTTGCCCCTTTTTGCAGTGGGGCGTGGGCAAGATTCTGAACCTCTCTGATCTTTAGTCTTCTCTGTGAGAGTTAAAGGAAGGTGTGTTTGTTTCCCCGTTCCAAACCCTCCGGGACTTCCTCTGACTGGATTTTGGATCCTACACAGCTCAGTCTCTGGCACTAATAGAAATTCAACAAAAATACAGTCAACAGAAGCTGGGCCGTGGAAACTACGCACAATGATTTTACAGGAGGAAAACAAGGAGCACTGAAACACTCGTTTGATTGATTCTCCACATTTTAGTCCATCTCAGAGGATGTGGAACCTCTGGCACCTTCCTTAACTTCTTTATGGCTCAGTTTCCTCATCTGTGATGGCAGGGTAACAGTTGGGCTGCTTAGGTGGGGTTGTTGGGGGCATGAGATGAATAATATAGCTTAAGTTTTAGCACAGCTCTGGCACCCAGAAAACACTCACTGAAGCTTTAGCCCATCTTGCAGTCACTATTTCAAGATCCTGAGTCATGCTCACTTGTGATCACAAGATGCTCCAGGGCCTGTGCCTGCATGGCTCAGTCCATTGAGCGTCCGACTCTTGGTTTGGACTCAGGTGGTGATCTCACAGACAGATTGTGGGTTAGAGCCCCGCATCGGGCTCTGTGCTGACAATGTGGAGCCTGCTTAGGGTTCTCTGTCCCCCTCTCTCTCGGCCCCCCCTCCCCCAAGTAAATAAATAAGCATCGAAAAACAAACAGAAACATAAAAAAAAAAAAAGATGGTGCAGGTCAGTGGTCGTGAGATCCTTGCACAATAATGTCCCTTAAGGTGCTGTAAAACCTAGCCAGGGTGGAGGAGTCAGGGTGAATGCTCTCCCAGGTTGGGAGTGCTGTCCCTGATTGGGAGAGGAAGACTCCAGGCAGACCTGACCCATGTTTTTCAACTCTAATGGGTTCTGGATACTTCTTTTTAACCCTTGTTGCCCAGCACAGTCTCTGCATTGGCCATTCTAGACTTCAACACTTGTGTCTTGAAGTCGTCTTTGATGCTCTGTTCTTTGCTCTAAATACTAGGCTGTCATCGGGACCCTGATTCTTCCTCCACCAGGATGCTCAGGTCCAGCTACTTCTCCCTGTTCCTATCCACGCCAGCTTGCCTCAACCTCTTGCCCCCCATCTGGCCAGCTGCAAAGCTTGAGGACACCAACTTTCAACCCTGACCCCACCAAAGTCACCTGGAGAGGCTTTAAAAAGAAAATATAGCCCTAATGCCCTAAGCCCCAAGATTCTGATTCAGCTGGTCGGGGATGGAACCTCAGACATCTGTGGTTTAAAATCTCCCCAGATGAATCCAATTTGCAGCGTGGGTTAAGAACCTCTGTTAGAGGCTTTCCTGCATTCGGCTGCAAAATTGGGAGCCCAACAGCTTTTATAACTTCACTTCCCTCACCTGGAGAGAGGAGTCAGTGCAGTCAGATCAGACGCTTCGGCTCTGGCTCTAATGCCTCCCTATCATTAACAACCAACCGACAAACAAACGACTGTTTCTTCTATGATCATATGTTGCCTTTCATTGTATTTGTTTGAAAACTTACCTTATATCCTCATATAGTAAGCTTGTTGGGAAAGGATGGGTAGCTTGTTTAACTTTGTACCTCCCACGATATTTAGCAGGGCTTCTCACATAGTAAATATTCAATATATAATCACTGAGTTGATTTATAGTTGCCCCACAGGGTCTAGAACAGTTCTGAGAGCCTAGTAAACACTCAATAAATATTTCCTGATTGATTGATTGATGTATCTACTCAAAACCTGCAGAGGAAAGGGAGAACACAATTCCTAGCCCTGAAGGACTAAGTAGGTAAGTGCTATAGGTAGGTGATTTAACTCTGAGTGCCTTTGCTGCTGGTGGAGGGGGTATGCAAGAGCCTGTGGGAATACGTGCGCACGCGCGCACACACATGCACACACACACACACACACACACACACCCCAGTTCTTGGAAATACAGGAACTGTTCATCGGCTTAGATGATCTTATCACTGCCGTTCAGTGAAACCCAGAACGTTAACCGAGAACAATGTCAGGTATAATTTTATCATGCTCAACATAAGATAATTTCATATAAAAGTACTTTGAAAACTACCACCCACCTGCAAGTTAGTACAAAAGGGTTGTCCTGGGTCGAGGGAGGGTGCCTGGCTCCTAGTCTCAGGGCTGTTGCTCACCTGTCACACAACACTGGTGATGTCCCTTAACCTCCCTGACCCTCGGTTCCTTCTTCTGAAAAGTCAGGCTTTGGATTAAATTAGCGATTCCTCCTTCTTGAAGTACCTTCCAAAGAACATTGGTTTCTTAAACTATGAACGATAGTAATGGGTATTCAGAACAAAGCTGTCAACAAACAAAATTTTGAGGAACAAATAAAAGTTGTTTGGGAAAGTCTGGTCAAGCCAAATGAAGTAGCTCAAGACTTCTTAAAACCTTTTTGTTTGTTTGTTTACCAAGCCTCACCAAGAGGATAGGGACAGGTTTCCCCAAAACCATTTGGCTCTGAAACATTCTTTTTTTTTTCCTCCATGGAATATTTACTAATGATCTGATGAATTGGCCAACTGGTCCTCCGGGGTGGTGGCTGAGTGTACCCTGGTATTTTGCCAGGACAACCATTCCATAGGTTGCCTTTAGGCAGTGACTCACTGCGAAGACAATTTCCTTGCCTGTAGTGTTTTTATTTTTTAAGGCTATCTGTTTCTTTTGAGTGAGTGAGAGAGTGCATGTGTGTGTGAGCAGGTGAGGGGCAGAGAGAGAGGGAGAGAGAGAATCCCAAACAGGCTCTGCACCATCAGCACAGAGCCCCACGTGGGGCTTGAACTCATGAACCTCAAGATCATGACCTGAGCCTAAGTCAATTGTCGGAGGCTCAACCGACTGAGCCACCCAGGCACCTCGCATGTGGTACTTTTACTCTGGTTCCCCTGGCACCTGGCATCTAAGTCTTACCTATCATCCATTAACTCACCTCCTTCTGGAAGACTTCCCACCCTGCTCCATCCCATGGCTATACCCCTGGGCTTTGAATCTCTTAAGACAACCAAGAAGGGGAAGGACTTTGCTGTCACACAGGAGGGTCTGAATCCTCATTCCACCAGTTGTATGGGCACGTGGCCAAGTGAGGTAGCCTTTTGAAGACTCACTGTGCTGATCTGAAAACTGAGGAAAATCACCTGTGGACCCTTGTTGTTTGTCCTGCGCAGCATCCATTTGTCCTTCATCTAGTAAAGCATGAAATGAAACTCCCCCTGGGGTTCATGCCAGCCACACCCTCAGCCCCACGGCGGGTAGGTGTCCAGAGCCAAGGCGGTCAGGACATCACTTTTCCTTGGCCACAACAATGGGCATGTGACCCAGTCAGGATCAATGACTTTGCTGATAGTTCTAGAGAAGAGGCTCTTGCTCTTTTCCACGGGATTTGGAGCGTAGGGAAGAAAAGGCCTGAGTTGCTGCAGCCATCTTACAATGGTAAAGGGAGAGCTTTTCTGAGAAGAGAATCAACAAAGTGGAATATACACGTAATAGTTGAAATTTCAGCAGCCACCTTGGACCATGAGGTGACTCTGGGAATGAAAGCTGTGGAAGATATCCGATTCCCTGCTGCCGTGGAGCACCATCCCAGTTTTGGACTATTTCTTACCTTTGCAAAAGTGAGGAATAAACTTCCATTACATTTAACCCACTGATATTTTTTCTGTTATTCATAACCGAACCCTAATCCTAACCCATTGTTTGTGTCCGATTTTCTGTTTTCTTTGCTTGTTTGTTTGCTTCTAAACACAAAAAGTCCTATCTGACATATTCCCTCATCTCCATGACAGGTCTATGTTATGGGCTGATCTGTACCCCCAGCCCCTCAGCAATTCCTAGTTTAAATCCTAACCCTCAGTACTTTGGAATATAACCGTATTTGGAGACAAGGGCTTTAAAGAGGGAATTAGTTTAGGGGCACCTGGGTGGCTCGGTCAGTTACGTGTCCGACTTTGGCTCAGACAGTTCGTGAGTTCAAGCCCCACATAGGTTTCTGTGCTGACAGCATGGCACCTGGAGCCTGCTTCACATTCTGTGTCTCCCTCCCTCTCTGCCCCTCCCCTGCTCATGCTCTGTGTGTCTCTCTCTCTCAAAAATTAATAAATCTCAAAAAAGAGAGAGAGAGAATTAGGTTAAAATGAGGTCTTTAGAGTGGGCCCTAATCCAGTATGATTGGTTTCCTTTTAGGAAGGGGAAATCTGGACACATATGTGAGTGAGCACAGAGGAAAGACCATGTGAAAACAGGGGACAAGATGGTCACCTACAAACCAAGGAGAGAAGCTACAGAACAAAACCACCTCTGTCCCCTCCCCCCCAAATACCAACCAACTCTGCCAACACCTTGGTCTTGAACTTCTAGCCTCCAGAACTGGGAGGAAATACATCTCTGTTGCTTAAGCCACCCAGTCCATGGTACTTTCTTATGGCAGCCCCAGCAAATGAATACAGAAGAACTGAAATAATAATGTACATAGGGCATCCAGCTCAGTATTTGTGCCCAGGAGGCCCTCAACAAATGTTACATCCTTTTCCCCATGTACTAACTCATACTGTCAGGAAACCTTCTAGGATGCAATGTGCTCCATTTTCCTAACTAGATCCTTGAAGTCTCCACAGCACCTGACTCAGGACTATTATGCACACTGGAACACTCAATAAATGCTTATTGATTAATTAGGACTCCCTAGGCCATGCTAGGCAGGCAGAGATGGATTAAGTTGTTTAATAAAGTCTGTCCTAATGCACCAAAATCCTCTGGCAGGCTTCTGCTTTAAAAGGGAGAAAAGAAGGAGAAGGCAGATTTTACAGCTGGTTGAAATATACTGGAAGAAGCTGTCAGGGGAAATCGTCCTGGAGATGAAATTGACAGAGTGATGGCCAGGCAGCCCTTTGCTATTAGTTTCAAGGTACCAGTTATGTCTGTTTTAATCTGGAGGATGCTTTGGTAATGAAGTGAGTGAGTGTGTGAATCTCAATAATGCAAAGTTAATGTTGTTAGCATTTGTGGCCATCATTGCTTTACTTTTGTCCAACAGGGAGATTTTTTTTTTTTAATCCTTCTTCCGAGCTGTAATAGGATGGAAATATTCTTGCTCACTGTTATTTTTGAGAACTGTAAGTGAATGTTGGCCCTTCTGCCCCTTAAATCCATGGCAACAAACCTATTCCTTTTAAAACCTAATTTCAAAACGGTGGCTAGACCTAGAAATCTATCCTTTTAAGCTCAAATGTGGCATGGCAGAGGTTATATCTTCACTCCTGTAATTTTCCTCTGGGGAACAACTAGACCTTCGCTAACAAAGTATTGGTTAAATTTCACCCACTGGGAAAAAGAAAACTGACAAAAATGTGTCACATTGCCAGGGTACAGGGTTGCAGAATGTGTTTTTCCCCAGTAGCTGGTAAAGATATGAAGATGTTCTTTGATCCTTTGCCTTTCCCTGGGTAAAGGGGTGGATAATGTATTTATCTGTATAATTAAATAAATGTGGAAAACAAAAGCAGAAACAAACAAACAAAATCCATATATGTCTGAGCTCTCTGAAGCTTTTCTTAAGATAAGATGAAGGAGGAAAAGTGATGGGCACTTGGGTGGCTCAGTCGGTTAAGCATCCAACTTTTGGTTTTGGCTCCGGTCATGATCTCACAGTTTGTGAGTTCGAGCCCTGTGTCAGGCTCTATGCTGACAGCATGGAGCCTGCCTGGGATTCTTTCTCTTTCCCTCTCTTTTTCTGCCCCTCCCCAGCTTGTGCTCTCCCTCTTTCTCTCTCAAAATAAATAAACTTAAAAAAAAAGACGAAGGAGGAAATGTGAGATGGAATTACTCAGATAATCGCCTAATTCTCTTATCTGCTTTGTGCAAGGGGATGGTCTCAACCCCAGAGGACTAGCCTTTCTTTAGCATTGGCTCTTTCAAGACTATTATTAGAATAAGCTTTTTGAGAGTATCACCTGTAAAGCCATGCAGATTGTTTTCCAGAAGATGCCGTGGAGGGTCCATTAGATGAATAAGTCCTTGTAAGTACATTGTAAGAACAGTCTTGCATCACTGGGGCTACTGACCTGACACTTCTTACCTTTTTAATAACATTGCATCTGATTCTGCCAAAAGAAGTATTTAAAAAAATGTTGATTAGTAAGCATTCCATTAAATGTTTTATGGCCGAGTGATTTTTCCTTGCCAGTTAACATCAGGTGGCATCAGATATAAAAGCCCTATTTCAAGATAAGTTTTTGGAAAAAGTTTACCATTATTTCTAGATTTCAATCTTGAACAAAATAACAAGGATCTCACAGTTAAATGTTAGTTTTTAGATATTTAGCTTACTTTTTTTTTGTCTAAAGTTTACAAAGAGAGTCTGCATACAGATGAAGCTGTGTGTGTGTGTGTGTGTGTGTGTGTGTGTGTGTGTGTGTGTCTAAAAATAGAAGAGGAAAAGTCCATTTTGACTCTTAGAAGTACCTGCAAGGCTATTAGTTTGCCTGGGTCAGCAAAGCCTGATGGTCAGAGAGAGGGAAAGATTCCCATCTTTTCTCCCTGTATAAACAAGGCATCCTTGGGGCTGATGTACAGATGCGTTGCTGTTGCCAGCTGTCAGGCTCAGGGTCTGCCCAAGTGCCTTCTTTAGGAAGAATTCCCCTCTCTCCTCCGCATCACCCAGTGGCTCAAAGTCAGATTGGGCAATGGGAGTGGAGACGGGGTTAGGATGGATGCAGCAACCAATGGTGGGTGATGGGGGGGTCCCCTCCAAGGGAGATGGTAAACATTACCATCCTGAGTGGATAAAGTATGTGTTATATAAATGGGCCAAAGATGGCCTCTGTATATTGGCCCTAATGTTGTCTGTTTCTTCATTGCAGACTGAGGCCCAATAGCTCGAAAACTTGCCTGTGCCAAACTCAAATTTTTATATATTCAGTTATTTGAAACAACAGCCACAAACAAGCATATTTTAGCCATTTAGGGCCTGCCTGCTTTGCACACAATGCAAGACCTCCCCCAACATTTTCTGGCCACTGATAAAGTAGAGCCTTGTGGTTATAAGATCCCAAGCTGTGAGGGCTCTTTGGAAGTAGACTAGACTCCCTGCCATCCTGCTGACCCTAGACATCATGGGGACATATAAACCCCTCTGGTCTCCTCTCTCCCAGGAGTTCTCTTGCCCCCCCCCCGCCCCCCCCCCCCCCCCCCCCCCTCCGCTTCTGGATAGCAGCCTTCTTTGGACAGTCTTGTGCTGTGAGGCTCATGCAACCCTGCCCAAGTGATTCCCAATACAGCTTGTTGTATGTACTGCCTCTCATGGTCATATCTTTGTCCTTCATCCACGGCCCGAGTCCTCAAACCCTCTGCAGTATGTTATGATCTACACCATGTAGAACTTGGCTATTAGTCCGTGCTTTGTCTGAACCAAAGGGTTGCCAACAGAAAGCACATATTTGACTGCCCTATTTTATTATTTTTTTCAACTCTTCTTCTTGAACTCGAAGAATGCTCAGTCTTGCAAAGCTTGTCCATTTTGAAACACTCACAGAAACAAATGATCTCACTTACTAAGAGGCAACCATTGACCGGTAATGTTATTGCTTAAGTAAAATGACAAGTACATAGATGTTTATTTTATTGTTCTAGAAACTGTAGTTATATATCAGCCTTTGTATGATGTATACAATAATGAAATGTAAAAGGAAAAGAGTCAACTTTTGTTTTTTTTAGCGGTGAAGAAAAAAATGAAAAGTAGAAATAAAATTAGTATCTGATTGTTTCGTGGCTTTTGCTAATCTTTCTGTAACTATATGACAGACTTTTTGAGAGTGTGGATAAATGTCTTTGTGTCCTAGTAAAATATTGGATTAATATTTGTTCTCAGTGAATAGTGCTGATGGATGAGAAGCTAGAGAAGAGGAAGATGACTGAGGAGAGGAGAGGTAGAAGGAAATAGGACAAGGGCTTAGATAGGAAGAGAGAAAACTATAAAAGGAAGCTTAGCCGTGTAACCTTAGTCAAATCTTAGAGCTTCAAATTCCTTTTTCTTTTTTTTTTCTTTTCTAAGTTTATTTATTTTGAGAGAGAGAGAGAGAGAGCACACAGGGGAGGGGCAGAGAGAATCCCAAGCAGGCTCTGCACTCACAGTGCAGAGTGCAGAGCCTGACATTGGGCTCGATCTCACAAACCATGAGATCGTGACCTGAGCCAAAATCAAGAGTTGGATGCTTAACCAGCTGAGCCACCCAGGTGCCCCATGAGCTTCAGATTCCTAATGTGTGGAACGGGATGAGGCAGGTGTGACTGGCAGTGGGGAGTCCCATGGGAATGGAAGGACTTTTATTGAAACAGAGGGATGTGTGTGTACTTTATCCTCTCCTCTGCCAAAAAACTATGAAGGAAGCCCTCAGAAGAGTAGGTGGGCCTCAGACACCAGGAGTCACTTGGAAAGTCTCAGAGAGTTAGGAGCAAGGTCCCTGCAACCCACTTTAGAAGACAGAAGAGCAGCCTCTTTGTTTGGGGATGACATCATCTAGTTAGGTTCTTTGTGTTTTTATGGTTCAGAAGGCAAAGTCCAGACCTCCAGGCATGACTCCTAGGGGCAGAAAGCGGCCCTGGGAGTCTGTATTGGCAGATCCTGGTCCCACCTTCACCTGCTTTCTGGGCCCAAGCAGTAGCCAGACGTGGCCGTGTTAGTGAAGCAAAGCACTGAGAGCTAAATCTTGGGACCCAGCATGCATGCTGCTTCAGAGGAGCTGAGCACAGAGGGACTAGGTGATCCTCCTAGGAAGAACTGTGGTCACCTGCATAGGAATCTCCATCTTGGAGGAATGTTCTCAGCCGGTTTGGATTATCAAAGGGTAAGAGGAGTCTCAGAAGAGAATTAGACTCCTTGCTAATAAGGCATGTGGAGATTTAAGACAATAGCTTTCCACTTGATATATGCAGAGTGGTTCTGACCAGTTATATTATGATTAAGCATGCTGCATGCCTCCCGTGGATGATGAACCAAATATGTATTCCAAGGCAAGACAAGAACAACTATAAAAAGATTTAGGAAGATGCCAAGGTTATTGATTGGAACCATCTATTGTTCTGTATTATGTGGCATTGCTTGGGCTTTTTCCCTGGTGAAATCACATTAGAGACTATCACTTTCATACTGATTTCTACAGCATGTGGGCAAAAACAGAGGGTTTAAAAAGCCTTTATAGTTGCAAATCAGGGATGGAACCCCTTGAAACTGGTTTCAAAAACTCAGAAAAAAAATGGAACTTAAAAGCTTCTCACAACTGTTTTAGATTTCAGTGCCCTCTAGGATTGATAGCCCATTTTTTGGCTGTACATTGGAAAAGCAAGCGGGTTTCTGGAAAGTTGTGGGGACTCTCCCAAGGTAATTATGTCACCCTGGTCAGAATGGGAGGTGAATCTCCTTGCGGACACCTTCTTTGTTAGCAGTATTTAATCAGGTAATCCTTTACCCCAGGCACCAACATACATTGTTTCTTTTTCTAAGTCTTTTTTCTTAAAACAAAACAAAAGGAGACAAAACAAAACCTCCTCCCAACCCCAAGAAACTCTTCTGATAATAGTACGAGAAAACTAGATTAACTATTTTTTGGTTTGTAATAAAGCTCCCACAAACCCCCAGTACAGAAAATCGGAAGAAGTAGTGAAAAGTAGAATCAAAGAGTCTCCCATAATCCTCCCATTTTGAGACAATCAAGCTACATTTTGGCATATATACACATGTATGTGTGTATATGCATACACAATCTATATAGTTGTTGAATTGTTGACATAATTGAGATCACATGGAACCGAACAAATGAATACTTCTGGGCTTTTTGGCTTAATATTTGACATAGGCATTTCCCCATATTACCAAAAACTCTTTATAAACATTTTAAATAAGTGAATAGCGTTTTCTTTTGAATGCACCGTAATTTGCTTATCCAATCTCCCAATCTGAAGCACTTCAGTTGTTTCCAATGTCTTTGTTATTATAAATAGTGCTGCATTCAGCATCTTTGTGCATGATTCTGTTTTTCCTGTTCTTAGACTGAATGGCTCGGCTGATAGGAATATTTTTTGAGCTCTTCATGTGTACTGCCAAAACACTTTTCAAAAAAATTATACCACTTACAGTCCTCCAGAAGTGAGTTCCCTTTTCACTCTACCTCATCAGCACCGGGTAATCCTATTTTTAAGAAAATGACTAATTTTAGAGCTAAAAAGCTGCATCTTATTACTTGAATTGTTGCCTATTTTTCTTTGTTTGCTTGCCATTCTATTTTTGCTTTTGACTTTTTCATGCACTTGGTCCACTAATCTGTTGATCTATTTACCAAAGCCATTTATATATATTAGATTGTAATAATTTTTGTGTGGTATTGAGTGTAAATATTTTGTTTTTTGTCCTGTTTATTTTTAAATGCATACATTGTAATTTTTTGATTATTTCCTTTTTAAAAATTCCTTTTTGACAATTTAGCGATTAGATACTACACACTTATATATTCTTATAGTTTTGTTTTAATCGTAACTTCTCATACTTACCTTTTTAATCTCTCTAGAATTTACTCGGAAATATTTCTGAGATTAAAAAAAATTTTTTTTTGTTTATTTATTTTTGAGGGACAGAGAGCACGAGCAAAGGAGGGGCAGAGAGAGAGGGAGACACAGAATCTGATGCAGACTCCAGGCCCCGAGCTGTCAGCACAGAGCCCGATGCGGGCCTCGAACTCACAGAGGGCAAGACCATGGCCTGTGCCAAAGTGGGAAGCCCAACCGACTGAGCCACCCAGGCACCCCTCTGAGATGTTTTTAAATGGACTCTTCTTCTCCAATGGCTGAGTGTCACAGATTTATGGGCTGGAAAGATGTTTGTTTTTCTACAGATTTGTGATGAATCTTTTCCTAAGTACTAAATTTTACATATATTAGTGTTTGCTAAATATGTATGCTGTTTTATTAATTGTTTCAAAACGTCGAAGAGCTAGTGCCCTCTCATTACTTTTGTTTTTAAGAAATGTTCTTGATTCTTCTCAGATGTTCGTCGTTACAGATGAGCTTTAGAATTATTTCACCAAGTTTAAACAAAAGTCTTGTTGGAATTTTCATCAGTATTATTACAGATATCAAGACCAAACGAGAGCAACAGAGGCTATTTATTTAGAGTTTTCTGCAGGAAGGGAATTAGCCACCATCACTTGTGTTTTGGCAGACTCAAAGGCGGGCAGAGGATTGGAAAAACTTTACAGTGGAGAAAAGGGAGGACTTCAGGTTGCCCTGATGGGAGGCTGTTGGCACAGAGAGGCTGGAAGTGGGTGAACTAGAAGTAGAGGATCCTATGTGACTGGTTAGGGGTACATATTTAACTTTCTCTGATTGGTCCTAAATTGTCACTGGGGACAAAAATTATGGAGGCTGTCAGTTATTAATCAAGACCTGGCCAATTTGGGCTAACAGTTACAGAAGGTATTGTTTACCTTCCTGGACTGTTACTAGAGTTAATAGTTGGACTTTCTACAAGTCTGATTTTGGGGACTGTTTATTTTAGATAAGGTGTGGGTTTCCTGGGCGGGTAGCTGCCGCTGTGGGTCAGAGTTCTGCGTTTTACATAGAGCTTGGCCATTGTCCATTTGTATATTCAGTCTCATGTTAAAAGTATCAATTAAGTCAAGAATTGGTAGCCTGATACTTTTCAATATTCTCATCCAAGAAATAACTTTTGATTTATATCTTTATTCAAGAGAGTTTGGGGTTTACTTTTTTTTTTAAGTTTATTTATTTATTTTGAGAGAGAGAGCGAGTCTGTGTATATGCACCCTCGTGTGGGGGAGGGACAGAGAGATTGGGAGAGAGAGAATCGCAAGCAGTCTCCACACTGTCAGCACAGAGCCTGGTGCTGGGTTCCATCTCATGAACCATGAGATCATGACCTGATCCAAAACCAAGAGTCAGACACTCAACCGACTGAGCCACTCAGATGCCCCAAGTGCCTCTCTTGAGTTTACTTCTTATGGATCACTTATGTTGCTTTTAATAGTTATTTCTAGATTGTGCAGCTGTTGTAGCTTTTGCACATGGGCTATTTTATTGTTCTGTATTTCTTTTATCTTTTTTCTTTTTAAAGTAATCTCTACTCCCGACTTGGGGCTTGAACTCACAACCTCAAAATCAAGAGTTGCATGTTCTGACTGAGCTAGCGCAGTGTCCCTATTGTTCTGTAATTTTAATCACTGACAAATGGTATAAAGTAAAGTTAATTACTTCTTAAGATACTTTTCCAGTATTCAGATAATTTGCCAAGCATGAATTTTCTAGGCATGTAAGTTATCTCCTCCTATTGAAAATACTAATACCTCTCACTTTTGTTTCAGATTTTATTGCATCATGAAGATTTTCCATATAGTGTTAATTATAGTGGTTATGGTGGAAATTCTTATTCTGGCCTCAATTTTAGGTGAGGATGACTTTAGGAACTATATTTTACTACTTAGTATGATGATGGTAAAGATTTGAAGATATTCTTCATCATACATTCATCATAGTATGAATGTATTCAGGATAAAGGAAACGCTAGGTATCCTATTTTTAGTTTTAAGTAATTTTTGGATTTAAAATTAAATTTTATTAAATATCTTTTCAACCTCTTTTGGTAAGATAATATGCTTTAAAATTTACTGCCCAAATCTGAGCTACTATATCACTAGATTTTTTTTCTTTCTATTACTGGATTTTTAACACTTATATTACTAAACTAAAACTTGGCTTTGGAAAATTATTATTTTAATGTGTACTAGCATCTTAGTTAAAACTTTAATATCTATACATAAGGGCTATTACCTATTATTTTGACAACCCTCAGGCTTGTTAATTCACAAGAAGGGTGCACAAGACTCAGCCTGTGGAGTCATACTTATGCTATGATTTAGTACAGTGAAAAGATATGGAATGAAATCAGTGAAGGGAAAACCAGGCACAAGCTTCCAAGAGTCCTCTTCTGGTGGGGTCACATGAGATGCACTTAATTCCCCTAGCAACGAGTGTCACAACTCATGTGAAATGATGTCTACCAGGGAAGCGGCTCATTATAAACTCAATGTCCAGGGTTTTTACTGGAGGCAGCCTCTGCTAGGCAGGTACCAAAATTTCAGGCTGCCAGAAGGAAAGCTGGTGTTCAGCATAAAACATAATTGCACAAACAGTTTAGGCATAGTGAGCCACTGTTATCAGTTAGGGGGATGGGAACCCTCCTGAACTCCAAGTTCCCAGATGCCAACCAATGGCCAATCTTGTAAGTAGATCTTTCTCTCCCCCCCCCCCGCCATTAATTAATTAATTAATTAATTAATTAAAATTCAAGTCAGGTAGCATACAGTATAGTCTTAGCTTCAGGAATAGAACACAGTGATTCATCTCTTACATACGACCCCCAGTGCTCATCGCAACAAGTGCCCTCCTTCATGCCCACAAAGTAGACCTTTCTAAGATTAGCAGTCAGGCTTGTTAACTCTTCTCTATACACCAATATTTGTGTGTATGTGTATATGTGTGCATGTGCCATTTTGTCAGCTTTTGGTACACAGTTAAGATAACTTTAGGAAATAATTTGGGCTGAATCCTTTTTCTGGTGTGTGTGTGTGTGTGTGTGTGTGTGTGTGTGTAATGAAACAGTTTACACAGAATGAGAATTTTCTGCTCTTCGAGGATTTATAAGAACTTACCTATAAAATTACATGGCCACAGAATTTGTGTGTGTGTGGGGGGGCGTAAAAATTAACTTACTTCTTCTTGAGTCTCTTTGTTATTCACCCACCCCTCCCTGCCCTACCGGAAGTTGCCCATTTCACTGAGATTTGCTAATCTATTTACACACCTGGTGAATTTTTCACTTGTAATTTTAAAATCTTCTGTGTACCGATTCATTTATCATCTTTCATTCCTAAATGTATTTATTTATGATTTTACTTTCTGTTTTTATTGATTAGCTTATCCAGGGATTTGTTTGTTTTATTGAATTTTGCAAGAACCAGTTCTTACTATCATCTATCAATTTTGTTGTTCTATTTTTTAAATTCATTTATGTATTTATTTATCTTCATTATCTTCTTTCCTTGCTTGAGTTATATTTTGTCATCTTCTTTAGTTTCTTGAGTTGAAAAAACTTTATTTTCTTACTTTAAAAAAATAGTACCAAATATTCAAGACTGCATATTATAAGAAGTACAGCTTTAGCCATATTGTATAAATGTATATGTATGTAATTATCTGCTATTGTACTTTTAATTTTTACCTCAACCTTATCATTATTTAGGAGAGACATTTTTCTTAACTCCCAAGGGTTTAGAAAGGTTTCCTTTCTTTAACTTCTAGCTTTATTGCGTTGTAGTCAGAGAATGTGGCCTAAGTGATTACCCAGAAGCAGAACCTGAGACAAGGATTTGAGTATAGGTAGATTATTTGGGAGGTGATGGAAATACTGGTTAAGGGAGTAAAAAAATGAAGCAGAGAAGGGAAGAGAGCAATATTTAGCAAAATTAGGTTCCTATAGCATTTGCTATTTATTTATTCCTCCTGTTTAAAATTGAGGAATAATATATATATATGATAACCATAGATCTTAAGTACATAGTTTGATGAATTTTCTAAATATATACATCCATGTAACTTGTTCCCCTATTAACGTATAGAGCATTTGTATTACCCCAGAAAAACTCCTTCCCAGTCAACTCCCCCTCCTCCATAGGCAATCATTGTTCTGACTACTATCTCCATAGATTAGTTTTATTCATTCTACAACTTTAAATTTTTTTTTTTAACGTTTATTTATTTTTGAGACAGAGAGAGACAGAGCATGAACGGGGGAGGGGCAGAGAGAGCGGGAGACACAGAATCGGAAGCAGGCTCCAGGCTCTGAGCCATCAGCCCAGAGCCCGACGCGGGGCTCGAACTCACGGACCGCGAGATCGTGACCTGAGCCGAAGTCGGCCACTTAACTGACTGAGCCACCCAGGCGCCCCTCATTCTACAACTTTATATGAAAGGAATCTTACGGGTGGACTCTTTTGTGTCCAAACTCTTTCCCTCAGCATAACATCAGTGAGAATTTGCACATATCAATAGTTCCTTTTGTTGTTGAGTAGTATTCCATTGACTGAATATACTAGTTTGCTTCTCCATCCTTCTGTTCATGGCCATTTGAATTGTTTCCTGGAGAATATGAGTAAAGCTACTATGAACATTCTTGTACACTTTTTTTTGGACATACGTCTTTATTTGTCTTGGGAAAATATCTAGGGATGGAATTGCTGGGTCATAGGGAAGAGGTATGTCTCACTTTATAAGAAACTGCTGAACAGCTTTCTAAAATGGCTCTACCATTTTCACTCCTATGAGCAATGGGTGGAAGTTCTAGTTGCTCCACACTCTTGGCAACGTTTGATGGTGTTCGTGTTTTTAATTCTGGCTACTTGAGTGCATGTGAAATGGAGCATTGTGCATTGTGGTGCTTAATTTCCATTTTCCTGATGATTTATGAAATTGAACACTGCCCATGTGCTAATTGGCCATTTTAATACCTTCCTTTGTAGAATATTCATTCAGGTCTTGGGTTGTATACATTTTTATTGGTAAGTTGTAAGAGTTCTTTGTATATCCCGCATACAAAATAGCTTTGGGATTGCCAGCAATCTTGTTTAAATATATATTCCTGGGCTGCATCTCAGACTTCCTGTACAAGATTCTTGGTCAAGGTGGGCTCTGGGAATTGGCATTGATGCCTGTGCTTCTGATGACTCCGATGCACATTCAGGCTTAGAAACCACTGGAGTGGAAGGAATACCAGGTTGGGTATTGAATGACCCAGGGATGACCCCAGTGCATTCACTAACTCAGCTTCTCCCTCTGGTTCCCAGTGTTGCCATCCATGCAATGAGGGAGTCTCCTAGCTGGCAGCTGAAGCCCCTTCTGGATTTGAGATATTTGGTATTATCAGCTGCACTGAGATTCTCCAACCTGGCACACTGAAGACTGGTTGGCACGTAGGGCTCCAGCCAAGCCCCACATACTTCCCCACACAACACGTCTGACAGTCACGTTGAGGCAAGAGAACTGAAAACAGACACTGTAGCTCCAGCATGGGAGCAATCTTTGAAGGACCCAACAAAACAGCCGTTGGCTGGAAGCTCTCGAGTAGCAGCTGGTGGAGTCTATGAGCTTCTTGCAGCTGTTTGTGATATGTCAAATGAATTTTTGTTTTTATGTGTTAATGTACTCTGAGCTATTTTACAGTGTGTTTGACATTTTACAGTATAGGAAAGTGTGTACATGCCTAATTAAAACAGATGTGCATTTGATAAAATAATTACAGGATATGCTGAAGAAAAATGGCTAATTATATATGAAGCATAAACACCTAAACATACGCTATAAATACATACTTGAAAAGTACTGGAAAGTAGGTATAATTGGCTAGATTCTCTTTTTGCGCCCAGACTTAGAGTCATTCTTTAGATTTTCCTGGCTTTGGGATCCGTTGGCATTAGAATTTTCTGCTTAATTTGTTATGATATCCCCCCACCCTGCCCCACATCTCATCCTTCTTTCCTCTCCTAGAATCAAGTTGAGGAGACTAATTTCTCCTGGAGTTAATAACATACAAACATAAAGAATGACAGTGAACTTGTATTACTATGTGCTAGGCACTGTCGTAGACACAATATTATCTCATTGAATCTTTGCACTGGTTTTGTGAGGTAGTTTCTGTGGTTCTTTCCCTTTTACAGTTAGGGAAATTGAGACTCAGAGGTTGACAACTTGCTGAAGATCTCTGAGTGGAAATGGAAGCGTCAAGATTCAAACTGAGGCCTGAGGACAGAGCCCACTCTCTTTAACCACTACCCCACACTGCCTCTATGAGAGCGTCTTTCCATGCAGCCACTTCTGTGCTCCCAGACGGCAAATACTACTGGTCTAGGGAACTCATTTCAAATTCCTCTGGGGGTGCTTGGGTGGCTTAGTTGGTTAAGTGTCCGACTTCGGCTCAGGTCATGATCTCACAGTTCGTGGGTTCAAGCCCTGCGTTGGGCTCTATGCTGACAGCTCAGAGCCTGGAGCTTGCTTTGGATACTTTGTCCCCCGCTCTCTCTGTCCCTCCTCTGCTCATGCTCTCTGTCTCTCTCTCTCAAAATAAATACTCAACATTAAAAAAAATTTTAAAAATTCCTCTGCTACCATTTTATACTATTTCAGAGTATCCCAGACCATCTGCTATAGGTGGTAGGGTAAAAAGTATTTGGCCAGGAACATAAATGTATGCAGAAAATATTGAGAAGTCCTTTAAATACCAAACAAGGGTTTGTTTTTTTCAAGGTTATGTCAGCCTTTCTGTAGACAATCCAGCTTGCTTGGAGTATGGGGAATACCAAAACAGTCCGATAGTCCTACTTGTGGGAAGGTAGCTACAATCTGTTTTCTGATATTTTGGAGAAATGGGTTATCCTGGTTCTCTATGACCAGATATGATCTATGAGGATACTGAGAGTAATTTACGTAGTGATGATTCAGGAAGTGCTTAGGGTCACAACAGGAGTATCGAATTTCAGTGAGCATAGAATGTATGGCTGAGGGCATATGCTCTTTCATCCAGTTGCATATGTGACTTCTAGCCAGTGGCTTAAACATGCTTCAGTTTCTTCATCTCTAACATGGGGATAATAAAAGTATGTGCCTCTAGGCTTGTTGTAAGGTTTAAGTGAAATAATCTGTGAAAGGCATTCAACACAGTGCCTGGCAACAGTAAGCATACAACAAATGTTACATCATCATCATCATCATTATAATTATTGGTTTGGTAACTTAGAATTATTTATCTTGGAAGGTAAAGGGAGGAGGGTACATTAAATTGATTTTAGACTACCAGATTATAATCTTAGATAAATTACACCTACCCTGTCTTGGCCCAAGTGTTTTCCTCTGTAAAACAAAATGGTTGGATTAGAGGACCTTTTGGATCACTCTGGCTCTAAGGATCTGTGACTCGAGATTACACATTCCATGACCATTTGTGTTCTTACTTCATTTCTCAGCTGTGGGAACCATGTGTACGTAGAAGGATCCCAAGTAGAGGGAAGGACTCACGTACAATGCAACAGTAGGTATTGTGGAGGGCCACAATGGAGCGGTCTTATTGGAAATGTCTTATTTGGAGCTGTGTTTCTTTCTTTCCTTTAAATTATTTCTCCTTCATGGTCACACTTGGCAGTCAGGGAGAGTGGAGGTGGGTGACTCTCCTGGGCTCTGAGATGAGAAAAACCTGGCCAAGCAGGAGAAGGCGTGAGCCTTGTGAGCCTCCAGAGTCTGGAAGGCTTTGCTGATTCAATCAACAGGCCCAGCAGCAAGTATTTTTTGGCAGCAACTTGATGTAAGAGCTGCTCCTGAGGGGCATGGTCTCAGCCCTGTTCTAGTGATAGTGGGGGAGGAGGTGGAGAGAGAAGGCAGCTGTTGGCACCTGTGGGCTGGGGAATTCTAAGGCACTGGCTCATCTCTGGAGTGCCCCAAGCTATGGCTCTTCCTGGGTTCTGCACCTGCATTTCTCTAGCGTGGCATAAGCCTTGGTGCATGGAGATGCTGTAGAGAAGAGTTTGCCCCCGCTTCCCACATCCTATACCTTCAAGTGGATTTATAAAGGAATAACAATGCCTTTATGGAGAAACATCACTAATGACATGGTTTAAATAATTACCATGTGTGGTGAATATTTTTAAAGAGACCTCAGTGCCTCTACTTAGGATAGTGCTAGGAACTGCAGGAATGCTGTTTTCAGCAGTGTAAAGGGGTTTCAGGGAGACCGAGCCTTTCATAACAGGGTCCATCTACGGAAGTGGACTGGACTGTTCTTTTGCTGCTGCTGACTGCAGAGATGAAGGGATTAAAGGTTGGCTCACAAATGGTGTGGAGGCTGTGGTCTTGGAGTACATTGGGGGTGGCACTGTGGGCAGCTATTCAGAATTAAGTGATCTTGAGGGCGGATATAGAGATGGATTATGGCAAAGGACTTTGGTGAGAAGATGGAGGAGGGGGCAAACCACAAGTGTGTTTATCAATCTTTCTGAGTTTTGCAACTGATTAGATAACTGGTTTCCACAAAAGGACTGATTGATGGATGTCAAGCAACCACATCTTTGGGGAATCAATCCTAGTTGGAGTAATTAACACATAAGTGTGTGAAATACCACGATGTTCTCATTTGATCCTCAATCTGTTTCTTGGCCAAATCTCAGGCATTTAAATTTATATTTGGATTTAAAGCGGCATATCTTACACTGGAAAATATGCTTGTCAAAGAAATAAGTCAAGTATTGAGTATTGATGAAAATGGAGTATTCTCCATATTCTAAAGATGGGAACAAAAATCTACTTGGATGCAGATGTAATTACTGTCCCTCATGGTTTATAAGAACCCGCATGGTTCTTGATCTCATCTCAGGTCTTGATCTCAGGATTGTGAATTCGAGCCCCACGTGGGGCTCGGCAGCAGGGTATGAAGCCTACTTAAAAACAAAAATTACTGTCCCTCATGGTTTATAAGAGAGGATGGATCCATCTAGGGTCCCTGAAGGAAAGGCTCTTGTTCATTTCATCATGGTCTTATGCCTGTACCTGAAAGGTCAAAATGTGGGCTGGCCAACTAAGTTCCTGATCTCTAATCAGATAAGAGTGCAAGTTAAGTTTACAGAAGAGAGGGTGATGCAAATCAATGAATCTCAGCTGTAAATAGATTATTGCCTCGCGTCTTTTTTCTTTTGCTCTCCTTTTCTGATGACAAAAATCAAGTTATTATAGAAATTACTTCTGAAGAGACTTTCTACTTAAAAAAAGAAGTCCAATTTATTGAGCTTGATTCTCCAACTTAGAGGCTGGAGAGCAGATGTCTGAGTACTCAATTGGAACAAAGATGGAAACTGGGAGGAGAGACTCTCAGGGCTGATGCCAGTTTCTAGTAGAGAATTTGGAAGAATTATAGAGACACGTTCCCTAAGACTTTTTTCAAGACTGTTAGTGATGGAGAGGATAATTGTGTAGACTGATTTTATTCTTTTCCTAAGTAAAGGGGTGACATTTTTTGATGTCCTGAATATGAGTAATTTACTGCACTTAAAGTAGATGGAAAGTTACATCTCATATGAAAAAAAAAAGAAAACCTTGACAAATGATTAGGAGTTGAACATATTTTCTACCAAAACAACGTTCTCTTTCTCTAAAAAAATATATCCCTGGTGGGTGTTTTGAATCCCACCTAAAAAGAATAAGATGAAGAGAAAATTGAATGCTGTAAGACATGTGTGGTGTAGTTTAACATTTGGTTCTTTTGAGAGGCAAATTTAGTGTTCTGAAGCCGTCAGATCTCATATGGCCATCTGATAGTTAGTGATATACTATGTGGGGGTGTCTGTTTGAGAAGAAATTGCTGTATCATTTCCAGATCTTACCATTTGTGAGATGATTATTTTTCTTATTTTTTTTCCTCCCTCCCCTAAGGAAGAAAAGGCAGACAATTAACTTGGCCTTTAGCTATTCAGTTTCAGCTTTGAAAGATTTTTCTAAAATGTGGATCTTTTAACGGTATGTATCTTTTCTAGGTGTGGTCTTATCTTGAGCCAGTTCATTCCAGACTCTGCCTAGCTCTGGATTTATGACTCTGGACTATTTCTGGGGAGAAAATATTTGATTCTTTTGATTCTGTTGTTAGGAATAGACCACATAAAACCTATGGATCAGGATTGATTTGTCAAACACATGAAGAGGTGCCCAATGACATTAGCCACTAGACAAATACAAATTCAAACTGCACAATGAGATAATACTATATATTCATCAGAGTGGCTAAAATTAAAGACTATACTAAGTATTAATGAGGATGTGGAACACTGGAATTCTCATACACTGCTGTTGGAAATACCTCTTCGCATGTGTGTGTGTGTGTGTGTGTGTGTGTGGTTTGTTTTTTTTTTTTTTTTTTGGAGGGGGGAATGCCTCCTTGGAAGAAAATTTGGCAATTTATTATAAAGTAGAATACGCACTTACTGTATGATCCAGAAATTCCACTCCTAAGAATTTAGTCAAGAGGATAGGAAATATACGTCCATACAAAGACTTATGCCTGCAAATTCATTGCTTCCTTATTCAAACTGTTCCAAACTGAAAACAACCCAAATACTCACCTATTGTGATACATTCATATAATGGAATATGACTCAAAAATAAAAATGAAAGGACTACTGATACACAATAACATGGGTAAAACTCAAATGCATTATAGTAACTGAAAGATGCCAGACAGAAAAGACTACCTACTCTATGATTCAATTTATATGCAATTCTAGAAAAGTTAAAACAATAGTGATAGATGGCGGCCAGGGAGTAGGGAGATAGAACTGATTGCAAAGAAGCAGGAAAAAACTTTTTGCATGATGGCAATTTTCTTAATCATAATTGTAGTGGTGGTTACAATAATTGTAAATGTTTGTTAAGACTCACTTAATTGTACCCTTAAAATTGGTGGATTTTACTTTATGTTAATTACAGCCCATAAAGCTGATTTAATTTTAAAAAGTGGTTCAATGTGCCACTTTTAGGTGGTTAGGTGCCATGGAGGGAAGGTTGGATCCTTGTCAGAAAAGAAGCAGCTTGTGGTCTAATTGAGGGAAAAAGACTTTTCCTCATGTTCCATTAGAAAATAAGACCATTTCTTAAAACATAACTTCACTCTTTCATAAATTCATTTATCAAAACATATATTGAGACATTACTAAAGCCGAGCACTAATCAAAACATAAAATTGATTGGTGAAAACATTCATTGGTGCTCAAAAAATATTGAATTGAATTGAAAATTTGGGTGTTTCGTGACAATATTATGCAAGAATCTACGAAGTAGATCCTTCTTGAATTCAGTGGCTATTTTGGGGTGCCTAGGTGGCTCCCTTCATTAAGCTTTCAACTCTTGATCTCATCTCAGGTCTTGATCTCAGGATTGTGAATTCGAGCCCCACGTGGGGCTCGGCAGCAGGGTATGAAGCCTACTTAAAAACAAACACAAAAACAAAAACCAAACAATGGCTGTATTGGGCTCAGATCACTGGGTTTTGGGTATTTGTGATAATGAGAAAGCACTGGCACTGACTGAACCCTTGATTCAAGTTGAGTATTGAGCCAGAGAAATGGAATTCTCCCCTTTTTGCATTTCTGTCACCGGTTTAGAGGCTATGGGCCTTCCCTGCGGGAGAGCTGCTCTGCTCTGTGAGAAGATGAGGTGGAGGGATTTTCACTCTGCATATATTCTTAGAACTTTATGGTTGGTTTTCAATGTGATTATATAATCTCCATGCAAATGCCATCTGCCATGTTTGGCACTTACGATAAAATATTTGAGATATTTTATTCATTTTGCTTGAAAAACAGATTTAGAGAAATCAGATCTTTCCCTTCTTGAGAACACAACTCTGTAGAGGCTGTGTATAAGTTCTCCTATGCATGACTCAGTTCTATTTTTACCCATGGCTAGAGCTATAAACTTGGTTTAAAATTTTTGTTGAAGCTTTTGTTTGCCATTTTGAAACCATAAATTTTAAAATCAACTTCAAGGTTTGCCTGCTTTTTGTTTTCTATTTGGTATGAATTTATACTGTTCTTTTCGAAGGCAGTTTGCACTTTTAGGGGCGCCTGGGTGGCTCAGTTGGTTAAGCATCCCACTCTTGATTTCCGCTCAGGTCATGATCTCGTGGTTGGGGAGATTGAGCCTTGCGTCGGACTCTGAGCTGATAGCATGGGGCCTGCTTGGGATTCTCTCTTTCTCCCTCTCTATCCCCTCCCTGACTCAAGCATGCTCTTTCTCTTTCTCAAAATAAATAAATAAACTTTAAAACAAACAAAACCCCCCAAAACAAAGGCAGTTTGCAGTTTTAAAACTTTTTGTTTTAACATTTACTTATTTTTGAGAGGCAGAGAGAGACAGAGCACGAGTGGGGGAGGGGCAGAGAGAGGGAGAGGGAGACAGAGAATCGGAAGCAGGCTCCAGGCTCTGAGCTGTCAGCACAGAGCCCGATGCGGGGCTCAAACCCACAAACCGGTGAGATCATGACCTGAGCTGAAGTCGGATGCTTAACCAACTGAGCCACCCAGGAGCCCCAAGGCAGTTTGCAGTTTTAGAAGGATGCAAGGAAGGCTAACTTCCAGACTCGGGTGATCAAAATTTCCCTAAAAAGGACCAAAACCTATTATTATCTAGGTAAAGTAAAGAACAACATGGCTTTCTCTAACATAGTGGGTCCCTGACTCATAAGCACTCAAATATATATAATCGATCCAATTATTTAAGTAGTTACTGCCTATCCCTACCTGTGTCCTACTTTCTCTCTTCCATTCCTAGATTCTTCCAAGGAAGAAAAACAATAAACAATAATAATAAACCTTGAGTATTCTGGAGAACACATAGGTTCACAAGTAGAGGAAAAAATGAACAAGCTTGATATGGTAGGGAATGGGATCCAGGAGAGCTACCAGGCCAGAGTGACTTCTCCATGTGGTGGATTCTTTACAAAAAAACTTTTATTTCTTCCATATTTTCCAGAAAATTTCATTTTACCCCTCCCCCACAAATTAATTTAATTTTAACAATCCAGACAATTATGGGTTCTAATGACAAACAGGTTTTTTAAAAAAATGTGTTAATTTTAAGTAGGCTTCATGCCCAGTATGGGGCCCAGCTGAAGGCCCAGCTTGGGTTCTGAACTCACAACCCTGAGATCAAGACCTGAGCTGAGATCAAGAGTCAGACATCCACCAAATGAGCCACCCAAGTGCCCCCAAAACAGGGGTTTTATTTAAAACCTTTAAAAAACTTTGTGAGGGTTGAGAGGTTGTTAGTCAACCAGATATTTTTATAAAAAAAAGTTTAGTTTCTTTGCCTTTTACCTAATTCTTACCATTGGTCAATGAGGGTTTTGTTTTGTTTTCTTTCTTTGTTTTTTAATTTCAAAATTTTATTATGAACATTCCCAAATATACAGAAAAGTTGAAAGGATTGTGCAATGAACAGCCATGTATCTATGTATGAGTTTCCTGTTGCTGCTGTAACAAATGAGCACAAACTTAGTGGCTTAAGAACATCAATGTATTATTTTACAGTTCTGGTAAAATTACATACTCTGAAATGAGTCTTGTAAAGTTAAAATCAAGGTGCCAGGGGCACCTGGGTTGCTCTGTCAGTTAAGCATCCGACTCTGGCTCAAGTCATGATCTTGTGGTTCATGGGCTTGAGCCCTGCATGGGGCTCTGTGCTGACAGCTCAGAGCCTGGAGCCTGTTCAGATTCTATGTCTCCCTCTCTCTCTGCCCCAGTCCTGCTCTGTTGCTTTTTTTTTTTTCTCTCTCTCTCTCTCAAAAATAAATGTTAAAATTTTTTCTTTCTTTCTTTCTTTCTTTCTTTCTTTCTTTCTTTCTTTCTTTCTTTCTTTCTTTCTTAAATAAAATAAAATCAAGGTGCCAGCAGGGTTGTGTTCTAGGGGAGGATTTATTCCTTGCTTTTTCCAGCTTCTAGGGGATGTGTATACTGTTTGGCTATGGCCACATTCTATGACTTCTGCTTTTGTGGTACATCACCTTTTCTGCCTTTGGATTTACTGCCTCCTTCTTTAAGGACTCTGATTACAATGGACCTGCCTGGATAATCTAGGATAATCTTCCCACCTCAAGAATCTTAATCACATCTGCAAAGTCCCCTTTGTCAGGTAACATAACATCTTCACAGTTTCATGGGATTAGAATGTGCACATTTTTGGGGGCCCATTATTTAGCTTGCCACAAACTACTACCTATGTTCTGAGATTAGCATTTTGCTTTATCACTCATCTATCCATCTATTCACCCCTCTAGCTGACAGCCATCCATCGATTCATCTTTCTTTCCTAGTTTCTCTCTCTCTCTCTCTCTCTCTTTCTTTCTTTCTTTGGATGCATTCAAAAAAAGCTGAAGACACCAGTAAACCTCCCACTACAAACACACATGTCGTTAACTAGAGTTCAATATTTATTTATGGTGCAATTTATTTTCTGAGGTAAATTTACATATTGTGAAATGCACAGATCTTAAGATGTCATCAACGCACTTTGACAAACACATACATGTGTGTAACACAAGCTGCCGTTGAGATACATAACATTACCGCCTCTCCAGAAAGTTCCTTCATTCTCTTTCTCAGTCAAACATTGTCCCGTCCTAATGTTTCATTTTTTTCCCATTATGGTTAAATTTAGTCTCTTCTAGAACTTTACTCAGATAATGTTTTTGAGACTCATCCATGCTGCATGTAACAGTAGTTCTTCTCTTTTATCGTTCAGTAGTGTTGCATGTATCTATGGTCCGAACTCATCACAGGTTGCTTAGCTGGTGCTGTGTTAATGTGCACTGGAATATTTCCAAGTTTTGGCTCTTATGAATGAAGCTGCTGTGAACAGTTTTGTGGCACTCTTTCTGGGGACTTACACTTTTTTTTTTTTGGAATAAGAATGGCTACAGTTTTGTACTTTGGGTAGGTGTTAGGGATTACAATATATATCCTTAGTTTTTCATGGCCTATTTAATTGGAGCTAAAATTGTACTATTTTTCCAAAAAAAAAAAAAAAAGAAAAAGAAAAAGAAAGAAAAAAGAAAAGAAAAGACAAGAAAAAAGAAAGGGAAGAAACTTGCACAATTTTGGTCTACTTACTCTCACTTTGTAGTATTTATGCTGGAGTTGTTATATGTGCTGCATGCACATTGTATAAACCCCACAATAAATGGGATGCTATATTTTTGCCTCAAGTATCTTACATAGATTAAGAAGGACATATATATTTTTTACACATATATTTACCACTTATGGTACTATTAATTCCTTCCTGAAGATTCAGGTTGTGATTTGGTGTCATTTCTTTTTGTCTGAATAATTTCCTTTAACATTACTGTAGTGCAGATGTGCTGGCAATGGATTCTCTTAGTTCTTATATATCTGAAAATGTCTATTTTCCTTTCGTTTTTACAGGATATTTCTGTTGTATGGATTCTGAGTAGACATATTTTTCTCTTTCTGCTCTTTAAAGATGTTGCACCATCTTTTGGCATACATTTTTTCTGATCAGAAATCAATGGTAATTTGTATTATTGTTGCTCTGTAGGTCAGGTCTTGTTTTTCTCTGGCTATACTCAAGATATTTTCTTTATCAGTTTGACTGTAATGTGCCTATGTGTGTTTATCTTTGTATTTACCCTGCTTAAGTTCACTGGACATCTTGAATCTGAAAATTGATGTCTTTCTCCAAGGCTGTGAGATTTTTGGTCATTATAGCTTCAAATTCTGTTTTTAACCCCATTTTTCTCTCTTCTTTCCTTTTAGAACTCCAGTTACACATATGTTAGGCTTTTTGATGTTGGCCTTTTTTTTCAATCACATTTTCCTCCTCTGTTTTTCAGAATGGATTATTTCTATTCACTTATCTTCAAGTTCACTGGCTCTTTATCCTGTTATCTCCTGTCTTCTGTTAAATGCATTTAGTGAATTTTTCATTTCAGAAATTGTATTTTTCAGTACAAAAATTTCTATGTTTCTAAAAAAATTGTTTCTATTGCTTTACTGAAATTGCCTACTTGTTCATTCATTATAAACCATTTTCCTTTCCATTATTGAGCATAGTTATAAAAACTGCTTTAAAATCCTTATCTACTAATTCTAATATTTGGATCATCTTGGGGTCAGTCACTATTGATCGACTTTTCTATTCATATAGTTCATATTTTCCTATATTATCACATAACTACTAATTATGGGTTGTATTCTGGATACATTTTGTAAGTAATATGCTGTAGAGGCTCTGAATTCCGTTATGTTCCTCTGAAGAGTATTTGACTTTTTGTGTTAGCAGCATTTGGTGGAGTCAGACTCCAAACTCTCTTTCCTCTGAGATAGGCAGGAGATGAAATATCTGTTCAGTTCTTCTAGCCTTAGCTGGGCTTCTTGGAGCCTGCCCTGCACACATGTAATTCAGTGATGAGCCAGAGATTTGGGCAGATGTACAAAATTCAGGGCTCCTTCTCTTTTGCTCCCTCCTTTCCAGAATTTCCCCCTCCACTGTTCAGCTGCTGTGGTCACTCCAAATTTTGTCTACTCATTCTTCAAGTTAGTAGACTGCCTGTTTTCAATCCCAGTTTTAGCTGCCTTGCCTAGCCATGACTGGGTCCTGAGGCAGAAAACTATCAAAGCACTCAAGGCTCTTCTCAGTGAGACTCCTCCCACTGTCCTCTGCTTTCTCCCTGCTTTAGTTGCTCTCTAGGGCCTTATGGTTAGTTTTTATATTTTGTCAAGAGCCTATAGCTGTTATCTACAGGAGTGTTAGTTTGGTATGAACTTCATTCCCAATGGAGCTCTGATTTAAGCAGATCAAGGTGAAATTTTAGCCCTTGGTGGGGAGGTCTGAGTGGTAACTTCGGGAAAAACTAGGAATGCAGTTCAGGAACTAAGGTAGAGAAATGCCAAACGTAAGACTTTATGACTGCAGAATTTTGGTTCAGGCCAACATATCTCTCTCCACCTGAACCTCCTATACCTTCACTACATCTACCTTCTTCACTTCCTCCTATTGCCCCAGGATCGCATGTCACCTTCCTTATCCTAGAATCCAGACTTTAGCAAAACTAGTCTCTGTGCTCCTCTTCAAGGGCATTAAGGATTAAATAAACACTTGTAGGCTGTCTAGGGAATGTAACCACCACTTGTAAAATTTTGAGTTCTGGACATTTAGAAGTCAGTCTCCGAATGAAGACTGCCCATACTTTAAGTACGACTTCTATGTTTTAGCTTGGTGGCAGGGGTTGATTCTATATTCCATCCCCTTCTTTTACCAGGAGCTCCTGAGAGGTTATCTTCGTTAGGGCCTGAGGCTATAATAGCTGTAGTTGGTTGCTAACTTGTAGAATAAATTACTTTTCAGTTCTCTTTTAGAGGGAACATTCTGTTCTAAAGTTCTTTGCCTCAATCTATTTCTCTGCCTGTGGTACAACCAACTGGACCAGTTTCAGCCCAGTTTAGGTTTCTCTTGTGACACTAACAGTGGAGTACAGAATAATCAGTTAAGTGTGGGATGGTCCATGTTGTTATTTTAGCCTACCAAATCACTCCAGCCTCCCAGCAGCCCATCAGCCCATCTGCCGCAATGACAGAAAATTGATTGATTATAGAAAGACCATTTAGGTAAGAGGGAGAGATGTGATCTTACATTCTATTCAATTCAGACATTCTTTTGAGAAGAAGGTATGACAAGTTTTGCACCTGGAAAACTGGGAGAAGAAAGAAACGTCAGGGGCGCCTGGGTGGCGCAGTGGGTTAAGCGTCCGACTTCAGCCAGGTCACGATCTCGCGGTCCGTGAGTTCGAGCCCCGCGTCAGGCTCTGGGCTGATGGCTCGGAGCCTGGAGCCTGTTTCCGATTCTGTGTCTCCCTCTCTCTCTGACCCTCCCCCGTTCATGCTCTGTCTCTCTCTGTCCCAAAAATAAATAAAAAACGTTGAAAAAAAAAAAAAAAAGAAACGTCAGACTTCTTTAGCATTACTATTATTATTTTGGAAGGTAGAATTTGGAAGCGTATTGCTTCTACCAAGAACACTTACTTTCTTAAACATCCTCTAATTTACACACATACTCTCCGGAATATACATTGGAAACAGATTTAGTATCCCGTAAGAAAACCAGCTCTGCAGTTGTAACACCTAACTCACAAAACAGCTGCATTAAGAGCTTAGTGTTCATAGTACTAAAGGGTTATTTGTTTTACAAAAAGGTTCTCTGAAGTGTTCCCTGCAAATACCAAATTCCCTTAGTGACTTTAAAATGAGAAGCACATTACAAAAATCCTATTTAACAGAACATTTTGGGAACATACAAGGTGTGATTGTAAAAGATTATGGCTGATTTTAAGAAAAATTCCAGAACTTACAAATTCAAAGGAGTGGCGTTCCCTTCAAAGTATTCACCGAGTAGGTCTTCACGCTTACGTCATCTGGAAGGGGTCTCCCCCAGTGTGCCTGGGAAGAGTAAGTGAGATAGCTAGGGAAAGTGCACAGGTGCTACGAATGCTCAAGAAATAGTCATTTTTTGTCTCCAATTCCAAAGAGGCTACAATTACTCAAATCATTAATTGCAGAAGTCCACTGTGAGCACTGCTCTCCAGGTCTTGCTGAGGGTTCGTCTTTGGTCTATGGGGTGAATCTGGAGTCAGTCATGGAGGGTAACGTGATGATGGAGTGTGTACGTGGGCCTGGGCACATGCACTGTGACTCGTCTACTTATTTGATGAGCCGCTTAAATTGGTAATCTCACGGAACTCATAGATATACATGTTTATGTTTTTATATGTATGTATGCAGTGTACATATATATGACATAGAGTAATAATAATCGTATATGTATTATTTTTGTATTTAATTTGGCAGGGTAGAGGGGCAAAGATAAAGCAAGTGCTGTGTTTCTATGGGGAAATGGACTCAAATGCCTATAACAGGGGTTCTTAATCTTTGCTGTATAGTCAACCACCTAATGAACTTTAACAAGATCCTAATATTCAGCCATATCCCACAATAATTAAGTTAGAACTTATGGGAAGAAACATCAGTGGTTTGCGCAGCCAAGCCTGGGAACCAGAACTCTGGGCTGGTGGTGCTCAGTTCTGGATGCACGTTAGAATCACCTGGAAAGCTCTTAAAAATGACGAGTAGGTCTTGGCCTTACCTTTTGGAGATTCTGACTCATTATCTGGGGTAGAGCCTGGGTATGGGGTATTTTTTGAAAGCTCTCCATTTGATTCCAATGTGCAGCCTAGTTTGGGAACCAATAGCCTCAGGAGCCCAGCTGGTAAGGTAGATGGGGGCAGTGGGAGGGAGGTGGCCACTCCGAGAGAGTGCTCTGTCTGACCGGAGCAGAGGGCTGCTCTGATCTCTGTAGGAATGTGGGCCCAGCATTGCCAGGTCTTTTGTTTTTTCAAAAGACACTGGTCAGGATATTTATGTGGAAATTTTGTAACCATCACCACCATCCACCCCCAAAACTGTTTTCATCTCTTCAAAATGAAATTCCACACCCATCAAACAATAACTGCCGATTTCCCTCCCACCCCTGCCCCTGGCAACCACCATTCTACCTTTTGTCTCTATAAATCTGACTACTCTTAGATCCTCATGTAAGTGGAATCACACACTATTTGTCCTTTTGTGATTGGCTTATTTCCTTAGCTAGGTCTTCAGGGTTTATCCATGTTGTAGCATATGCCAGGGGTTCCTTTCTTTTCAAGGCTGAATAGTATGCCATTGTATGCATAGAGCACATTTTGTTTATCTGTTCCTCTATTGAGGGACACTTGGGTTGCTCTACCGTTGGGCTATTGTGAATAATAGTCTTACAGAGATGGATATACATATACCTAAGTGACATGGCTTTCAATTCCATTGGGTATCTTCTAGGAATAATCACTACTGTTTTCCTTTTATATTCATAGTACTACCACTTGCACACTCCTTCACTTCACGTCTGACACCAGTTGTCTAGGTTTCTCCCCCACACAAGCGACGTTCTGTGACACGGGCTGGGTGTCCCACAATTCAATGACATTTTCTGACTAGACCTGGAGTTAGCACAGACCCTGCAGGTTAAGTGCTCAGTTGCAGGAGACTGTCCCAACCCTTCTCCCAGACACAGTTGCAAGTTTCACGTTGTTCCTTGTACTTCTGATCAAGCAGCTATAAATCAGAGGTTCCCGCGAATCCCTCCCGAGTTTGATCATTTGCTAGAACAACTCACAGAGCTCAGGAAACTTTTATGTTTACTGGTTCCTTATAGAGCGTATGAAACAGGATACAAATGAATAGCCAACGGAAGAGATACATAGGGCGAAGTCCAGAGGCACCTTGAGCATAGGAACTTCTGTCCCCATGGAGTTGGGGTGGCATGCAGATATGCTCGCCAACCTGGAAGCTCTCTAAATCCCATACTTTTGGGAACCTTGGAGGCTTCATCAAGTAGTCTTGAACAATCTCTAACACAGTCTCCAGTTCCTCTCTCCTTCCTAGAGGATGTAATGGGTGTGGGGCTGAAAGTTCCAAGCTTCTAATCTTGGTCTCCCTCGTGACCAGCCCCCATCCTGAAGCTCTCCAGGAGCCCACTAAGAGTTGCCTCATTAGAACAAAAGGCATTTCTATCACCCAGGAAATTCCAAGGGTAGTAGCTCTGTGTCAGGAACCAAGTCAAAGACTACAGAGTAGAAAAAAGATGTTCCTAGTGCTCTTATCACTTAGGAAATTACAGTGATTTTAAGAGCTGTATGCCAGGAACCAGGGACAGGCACCAATATATATATATATAGTTTCTACATCATGTGTATAAACCCAGAAGTGGCATTACTGGACCATATGTTAATTCTATGTTTAAGAACTACCATACTGAACTTCTTAATTTTTAAATATTTGCAACTAATTTAATAGCCAATAACCAATAACGCACTTCAACTGGGTTGGCACCTTGTGAGCTCAAGACATTGGTATAAAGTGACCCCTTTCCTTGAACGGCTTATAAGGACACAAGCCACTTCCCTCTGGCCTGTTTCCTCCTCAAAATGAGGACACTGGGCTGAATCATCCCTGGTTTTGTTTTGCTCAAACGGTCCGTGATGTTGGAGTCTGTAAGATTCTAATTTGATTGTGGTTCTTTTTTTGCTCGCGGTTCTTTAACCTCAAGACCAGTATTCTGTGTCCGGGTGCTCAAATCACAAAAGTCCACACGATCTAGCAGCTGTCTAGATAAGATAGGGGGAGTCAGAGCAGACACATTGTTTGGGTCTAACCCGACACAAGTGGAGTTTAAATCAGCCAAGATAAAACCTGTTTGCGCTAGCCACAAAGCAGTCAGTTTGCCCTTTTAAGGAAAGAATAATCTATTTTCCAGCCCCAACAAATTTCAACCACATTTGAACAGAAAAGATCACATTTCCAGGCTGTAGGTAAAAGACTCCTGTGGTAGTAACATGATTCTTTGTATGTTTGTGACAATTTCTTAGCAGGAGCTCCTTGTCGGCTTTTTGGAGGAAAGATGTAGGTCCAGCCTTTTGAAAGTTTGTTTACTTATTTTTATGAGCCTCTTAAATGGCTAATCTCACAGGACGAAGGCACATAGCAGGCAACCACTCCCAGAATCCTTTGGGTTTTTCCTAATGCAACTTGTGCATGTCCCTAAAGGACTTCAGTTTGTGCCTTAATAGGATTTAAATAGGAGCACAGCATCTCCAAACTCTTTTTTTTTCCTTCTCCCATCCTACTTTTAACTTGATTCTGATTTTTTCATAAAATTCTCACCAAGAGGAAACAGATTTTTACACCTTCCAAAAAATGCATCAACAACTTATTTTATCATTTCGTGGTCTTCTGCCATTCAGGACTCAAGCCTACAAATGTGTTTGGTTTCTTTTGTTTAGGGAGGAGGATCTCAGGGTGGGGAAAGCATGGGATGTGGGGCCAGGCTGGTGTATACCAGCCAGCTTTGCCACCTTGCATTGTGACTTCAGACATGTGAGGAGTAAGAGAGATGATTCATTTTCAGAAATATCAAGTAAAAGCTGTTAATTAACGATAGGTTTACAACCTATTGGAAATATGTACTACCCCCCCACCCCCCAAGTGGAGTCCCAAACCCTTAGACACTTCACTTCCTGGTGCTTCTTCCCCTCTCCTTTTTGCGGGTTCATTTTTGAGGGCTTTGCAATGAGCATGTGCCAAAGAACAAAGGGAGGAGGGACTGAAAGTATGCTTCACCTCAGGGAATGTACATTTGTTCCAATCAGACTGCTTTTTGCCTTACATGGGCATAGGCGACATCCGGGTAAGGCTGTAACCTCTGAAGTCCTCAGCCAATGAGGAACAAGGAGAGGGACTTGCATGCTAGGAGATAAATTGTCTGTTGTAACCGATCCGAGTGTGCCTGTCCATCAGACCCCTGCTCTTGCAAGAATGTTGATTAAGGCTTCACTTCACTGAGTTCTGAGTTTCCACGTCCCTCCTTTGATTGGGTTGATGGCCTAATTTCTAACAAGACAGATGGGGCCTGATGCGCTTTTGGAGTGGTGGTGGGTTAGGAGCCGATGGCCGAGAAAGAATTCTTGAGATGTCTTTGGTACAAAATGGTGGTTTTATTAAAGCATGGGGACAGGACCCATGGGCAGGAAGAGCTGTTTGGAGATTGTGAGGAGAGACTGATTACATACTTGGGAGTTGGGGGAGGTAAAGTCGAGGGAAATTTCTACGAGGACTTTCATATGCTTAAGAAGACTCACAGGATCCTGAAGGCTATTGTCAAGCTAAGGTTGTTTTTCCTTCTAGCAAAGCATTAACATTAAGACAGTCAGGAGTTCCTGGTGGACTGTTCTACTCTTCCCGCCTCAAGTCTTTGTCAATGGGCTGCAGGTTATAGGAAATTTAATCTTATCAGCCATTCCTTCTGCCTTTGTGTCCACATCAGGGCCTTTGGTTGGGCATTTGTACAATGGGGACTGTATCTTCTAGGGCTGTAACAAAGATTAAGTTAATAATGTATGCATAGCCCTGGGCTAGGGGACATGACCCACAAGAAAACCTCAATAAATGGAAGCCATTATTATTATTGTTATTAATAATATTATTATTATATTTTAATATTTACTTATGTTTGAGAGAGAGAGAGAGAACATGCGTGCGCATGCGTTGGGGAGGGGCAGAGGGAGAGGGAGACAGAGGGCCAAAGCAGGCTCTGCGCTGACAGCAGAGAGCCTGATGTGGGGCTTGAACCCACGAACTAGGGGATGGTGACCTGAGCCCAGGTCAGAAGCTTAACCAACTGAGCCGCACAGGTGCCTTTAATGGAAGCCATTATTAATCAGCTTAATCCCTTTCAAGGTGTCGTGAAAAACACAGGGGGTTAGCCACTGGAAGACTTGGATTGATTTTGTTACAAATCAGCAGTGTGATCTTGGGCAAGTGACAAATTCTACATGATTTATTTAATAAACACATCGGAGTTGCTGACTGATATGCCCCGATTCGAGAGACCCCTGAAAACAAACCACCAGAGTCCAGAGTCAAAGCCAAGCGGCAAGGGTTGTTTATTGCAGGTTTGAACCCGGTCCTGCGCACTCGTTGCCGGTGACGCAAGAGGCCCCGAGCAAGGATCTTACAGCTTCTTTCATAGACAGGCACAAACAAGGTAGGGATTTTTTGAGGTTACAGAGCTGTTGTTGGTTGACATTTAAATTTGAATGCTCAGCAGAACTTGTTTGGTTCCCGCCTTTATTTCAAACCACTCAGCAGAACTTGATTGGTTCCCGCCTTTATGTCAGACTACGACCGGGCGCCCCTGGCTGGTTTCGGGAACGGCGGGGGAGGGGAAAGATCTTTTCTTTGCAGTTGTGAGTACACCTGGTAATTTTTCTCTTAGCCTCTCACTGACCAGTAGGCAGGGCCTACAGCAGGAGATGAGAATAGAATGATGAGTGGTAGGTGCCCACGTCTGAAGACTTCACCAGCCAGTTGAAGAAGACAGAATCCCCAAGGTTGTGGACTTGCATTAGAAGAGCTTTGTGAAACTTTGGGTGGGAGCTCCATTATCATTTGCCCCAAGTTATGACAATTTTAGGTAGAGGCCGTTAAGGGGCTCTGATGAGCTTTAAAGGGTTTGGTTATCTTTTCCTAATTGGCATCACCTTGTGTGTAGGGAAAGCTATACTAAGCCCTGTAGCGAGGCGGAGGCCCTCCTCCCTTGGCATTGAGGTGGAAAATAAGCTTTATACAAATTGTTGTATATACACTTGTTGGCTGGCTCTGATAAGAAAACCAGAGTCAGTTCTGATGCTTTGTTATTTGCTTTGTAGCAACTTTGCCACCAGGAGTGACCAGCAGGGTGTCTGTGTTTCATTTCTACTCCAGGTTGAAAGAAAATCATTCTTTGTTAATCGTTGTATTGTAATTGTGAAACACCATGTTAAGGAAGAGTTTCAAGGCAGAAATGGCCTTGAGGTCTAGTTCTTTTGTTTTCTAATTTGGAAGGAAGGAAATTCTCTCACCCAAATTCCCCTATAGCCTCCAGGCATTGGCATTCTAAACAGCCTGCACACAGGAAAACAGATCATATTTTAAAAGGGTGTTCTCTCTCTCACCCCATTTACCTCTGTACCATTCAAGGGAATGTGAAAAAATGGGAGTCTTCTATTTTGTAAAAAAAATGTTTCTACAAAAAAAATCAAACCATCAGTCTTTGCCATTTCCCATTGCCTGGGGAATTGGTGCATGTCTTTAACGCTAAAAGAATGTTTTCGTGTTGCTTTGCATTGCTAATGAGCTTCATTCTTGGAAGACCCAACTGCCCCTCACCTTTGGATTCCTGCTGACCAAAGGGAAATAGCAATTTGGTCCAGAATAGCTGCTTGATAGGATGTTTGGGGCTGCAAGGTGGTGGGTCTGGCTCTTGGGTCACAACAGCACTGTGCTCGTCACAAATGCAGGACCAGTGTAGGGACAAGGACCATTCCCTCTAGGGGTAGGCATGGAAACTAAGAGGCGGGCAAGAGTCCAACAGAGATAGAGATGGAGAGGGAAGTGAAAGAGAGAGAGAGAGAATTTGAAATCATCCATAGCAATTGAAACACCACAAGAAATAACGTTTGTTTCTTGCATCATTCTAAAGTTACTTAGTTCCCAAATGCCATACCTCCACACGAGTCTCTGCCCTTTCACCGCCAGATTTCCTTAGCCATTCTTTTGGAAGAACTTTCTCCTTCCAAGCCTCAGAAAGCTGGTGTGTCCTTGGACGGACTGACCTGGACCCTGTGGTCAGGGTAGGGACCTGTGGGGCAGCCTCCAGTCTTTCTTTGTTTACAACTCTAGGTCCTGCTTTCACATTACTTCCTTTAATATTTCTCCTCGCCCCTGAGTCCTAGCAATTGTCATGCCTACATATTAACGTGAGGAAATTGTTGAAAAGGCCTCACTCTCAAGGCAGTGTTCCAGCTCTCCTGCTTCCTCCCAGCCCTGCTTCTGCTTCCTCTGCCTTATGTTACAGTCATTAGTTGCTTGTCCAATTCCCCACCTCAGCTGCTTCTGGGCATGTCCCGGAGCCCATCTTTCCCCACGATGTGCTCTGTGGTCCTGTGTCTCCACCACTAGACTGTAAGCATCTTGAGCAAAGGGGCCGTGCTTTTAGCTCTGTGGTCTTGGCAACACAGTAAAGTGCACCTAGTAGGCATTCAGTAAACACTCTCTGCTCTGGGTTTCACATATGGTTCACATTTTCTAGGAATGTCTGTTTGTTCTGATCATCTGCCAGCCAAGTGTACTCTTGGGTAGAGAAAGGGAAATGGACTAAAAGATGTGGTTCAAGAAGTAGTCAATAGCCTGCTCATAATTACTAGTGGGACTGGAATAAGCATAAACTTTCTTGCATAACTAATCAATATCTTAATATATCTCCATTAGTGAGGGTGTGTTTTACGTTATTGATATTAAATATCTACCTATTGTGTCAGAAAGGTTTCAGGGTAATTGTTATCGATGGTTAAAATCTTGTCGGCTGCTGAATATAGATTTTTTTTTTAAATGGATGATGATTGGCTGAGATTTATTTTTCCTGTATTACTATAAGCCAGATTCTCCATTAAGCTATAAAATATTATGATTCACTTGAAGCAATGTAATGTGATCCAAACACACAGTTATAACTCATTTCATTATTAGTCACATGTGCCAAGACATTAGCATAGCAGTTAACTAGTACTGGGGTGAACGTGGTGCTCAGGAATATTTTTTAACAATGCAGTCGCATTCGTGCCATTATAGTTTAATTATCTGATGGTTATAACCACACGTTTAGTGATAATTGGGCAATGGAATCACTGCTGACATGGATTTTTAAGGCAGAATCTCTGTTTTAGTTCTAAATGCAAAAATCCGATCTAGAGAATAGTGTGATATCTGCCATTTTTGGTACATTTCAGTTTGTTAGATGAGGCTCCAGTTCACTGAACTGTCGCTCTGTGGTTGGTAGTACCTGAGTGGTAGCTATTTAGAGATGGATCTCTGGGCAGTCCAAATCTTCTGCACTATTCTGTATTTCCCTGAAGTGTCTCAGAGGTGTGAAGTCAGAGCACCCAGGCTGCTGTGCACTCCCAAATGTAGTTCAGAAATCCCGTTCATCTGATCCAGCTGCTTGTCCAGCTTTTCACTTTAGGTACATATCACTTCTTCTGTGGAATATTGCTGTGTTAGACTCCATGGACTGTTCCAATTCTTCACCCTCTCAATGGCCACATCCTTTACAATGTGACTTTGCAGGTCCTGCCACCAAAGATGAGTGATGTTTCCCTGCCCTTGACTTTGGTTTCGGCCATGTGACTTGCTTTGGTCTTTGAGATGTTAGAAGGTGTCAAATGACTGCCCTTCACTTCCCTGACTTTCCCTATTTCTTGTTGCAGCTGTGTTAAATTCTGTACATTCTCACAAGACATCATGCAGTCTTGCACGAAACATCCCTTCGTTCTAAAATATCCTCTCTTGCATACACACCCCCACCACATCCCTAGGGCTCCTCTGTGTGAGCCATACTGACTCATTGTTCAATCAACACTCAGTCAAGAAAAATCTCCCAAAGGTTCCCTGTCCCCTCACCTCCCATGTTGCCCACTGTCCTTCAGGGCAACCCTCCAGGGCTGTACTTGTTGCCTGATCTTCGAGTTACTGGTTTCTCTGCCCATGAGTTCCTGGAGGACAGGGACATGTCCCTCTGTCTTCCCAGTGCCCAGCACAGTGCTTGGCACAGAATAGGGAAGCCAACCAGTTTCATACTTCTTTTTGCCTGTCACCCTACCTCATTCCAAAATAGGACTTGAGTCATGATAAAGAAAGTGAGAAACACAGGATCAAAAATTAAGTAGGTGAAGAAAATGGGAGCAAAAGAACATAAGGGAAAAAAAACGGATGATGAAATGTCAGGATGTTCTGTATAGTTGCTATATTTTGGCCTCTCCTTGAGTTCTAAGCTTCCAACCAGCCAAAGCAAGTAGGAAAATAGGAATAGTTATTAATGTTGGACTGGAAATATCTGGATATTTCACAAAAGAAAATGCATAAGTGACTAATAAACATATTGAAAGATGCTCCACATCACCAGTCACCAGGGAAATACAAATGAAAACCACAATAAGATATCAAGTTATACCCTCTAGGTTGGTTTAAATTAAAAAGACTAACAATACCAAGCGCTGGTAGGGATGTAATAAAATGGGAACTCTGATGTATTGTTGGGGAGAGTCAAAAAGTTTGGCAGTTTTTTATGAGGTTAAACATGCACGTATCTAATAACCTACTAATTTCACTAAGTGTTTAGCTAAAAGGCTTGTACCTGACTTAAACACAAAAGACTTTACACGAATGGTAGCAGCAACTTTATTCATGGAAGCTCAGAACTGGTGTCACTGAGTGAATAGATAAAGTGTGCTATATTCACATGATGAAATACTACACAGCAGAAAAGTCAACAAATTGCAGACTCATGCCACATGGATATGTTTTACAGACATTCTATTTAGAGATAGAGACCAGATCAAAAAAAAAAAAAAAAAAAAAAAAACAACCCAAAAAAACCAAAACCCACACATTTCATACGATTTCATTTACAGGAGGTTCTAGAACAAGTAAATTAAGTCTATAGTGATAAAAAATCAGATCAGTTGTTGCAGAATGGGTGTAGAGTGTGGGGAATGTACTGCAAGGGGGCATGAGAGAATTTTCTGGTGGGATGGTCATGTTCTACATCAGGGGTCAGCAAACTTTTTCTGTTAAGGATCAGATAATAGACATTTCAGGCTTTTCCCATATGGTCTGAGCTACAACTATGGGCTTTGCCATTGTAGCACGAAAGCAGCCACAGACAATATGTAAATGAACAAGCATGCCTGGGCTCCAATAAAATTTTATTTGTGGACATTGAAATTTGAATTTCATATGTATTTTACATGTCAAGAAATATTATTCTTTCAAAAAAATTGTTTTTAAGTCATATGAAAATATAAAAGCCATTCTTTGTTTGTTGGCTATTCAAAAACAGGCACCAGGCCAGATGTGGCCCACAGGCCATAGTTTGCCAACTCTTGTTCTAAATCCCAATTGGGGTGGTGGTTACATAGGGATATCCATCTGTAAAACTCATCAAACTATACCCTTTTGCATTTATTTTATACTTTATTATTATCATTTATTATTTATTTTATTTGCATTTATTTTATACTTAATTTTAATTATCACGTAAATTATATTTAAGAAAAGATTCTGTTTCCTTAACGTAAAAATATGCTTCTGTTAATCTGCCAAAATCTAGCTTTTCAGGATAGAAATTTCTCCTCTGGGTTCTTTTTATTTTTTAATGTTTATTTATTTTTGAGGGAGAGAGAGAGAGAAAGAGAGAGTGTGAGTGGGGGAGGGGCAGAGAGAGAGAAGGAGAGGGAAAATTTCAAGCAGGCTTCTTGGTGTCAGTGCAGAGCCCAACATGGGGCTCAATCTCATGGGGGGGGGGGGCTCAATCTCACAAATTGTGAGACCGTGACCTGAGCTGAAATCAAGATTCTTTTACTTCCAACCTCTTACTATTCTTATATTTAAGTTGTTTCCCCTAGAAGCAGTATATGTTTAGATCTCTTACTCATTTTTGTTCATACTACACAGCAATAAAAATCGACAAATTGCAGACTCATGCCTCATGGATATATTTTACAGACATTGTATTTAGAGATAGAAGCCAGACCATTTTTGTTCATTTGTACTGTTTTGATATTTTTGCTCATTTGTAGTGTTTTATATTTTTCAGTATCTTTAAATGATTTGTAGAACAAACTGTGAGGGTAGCCCTTGTCTGTTTTCCTTGCCAGTGTTTGCCCAGAGCCTAGCATAGTGTCTGTACATAGTAGGAGCTGAGTGAACAGGGTTGAAAATATGAGTAATTCCACAGAGAAGTAAGTGCCCTTCAGATAATCCTTATGATGCTCATTCCTTACAAAGGAGTTCTGTTAAGAACTGAGAAGCAGTGAGTCTGAGATTATATTGTCTGGCAAGAAATTAGAGAGATAAATAGTTGTACCTTTCCTAGGTGTGGAAGATGGCAAGCGCAGACAATAACATGTGCTCTTGACAAGTCCTGTCCAATATGGTCTACATGTGGCTATTTAAGGTTAAATTAATTAAAATAAAATAAAATTGAAAAATCAATTTCCTCATTTGCAGCAGGCACATTTCAACACCACTTGTGACTACTGGCTACTGTATGAGATGACATAGAGAACATTTCCATGATCACAGAAACTTCTGTTGGACAGTACTGATCTAGACAGATTTGTCCTAAACAATTATAGAATAGAGAAAAATAATGCACTTAAATAATTTCTAAGTCTTCAATGTCAGATGTTGCCATACGATAGGGACTGGGAAGCTATGGCCCCAAATCCAGCCTGTTTTTGTAAATAAAGTTTTATTGGGACACAGCCATGCTCATTTGTTTACATATTGTCTGGCTGGCTTTTGCAGTACAATGTCAGAGCTGAGTTGTTGTGACAGAGGTAGTATGCCCTGCAAAGCCTCAACTATTTACCATTTGGTCCTTTACAGGAAAAAATTGCTGACCCCTGATACAGCATGAGCTTAGTTTATAATTATGGTGTTTATATTGAAGTGTCTTTTGGCATCTATATGCCAAGCAAATAGAAGAAAATGGAAAAGCAAATAGAAGAAAATTAAAATCTTATTATCAACCCAGAGATAATCACTGTTAACCTGATGGTGTATAAGTTTTTGGTCCTTTTTTTTTTTTTCTATGCTTGTATTTTTTTATGCTTTAAAATACATAATGTATGAAATATTCTGTTTAAAAAATTTTTTTTAGGTTTATTTATTTTTGATAGAGAGACAGAGCATGAGCAGGGGAGGGGCAGAGAGAGGGGGAGACAGAAACCCAAGCAGGCTCCAGGCTCTATTAGCACATAGCCTGACGTGGGGCTTGAACTCACAAACCCTGAGATCATGACCTGAGCCGAAATCAGAGGCTTAACTGACTGAGCCACCCAGGCGCTCCTTATGTTTTTTCAAAATTGGGATTACAGGGCACAAGCTTGTTGAAATTTCTCCTCTACCTCCAATATTTTTGGCATTTTTAGACAAAATATTCTGTGATGTGACATTTTATTCCCTTATGTATTTCTATAATAATAATTTACTTAACACCCTACGGATAGGTATCCTGATTGTTTCCAGTGACCACTGTATATGAAGTGCATTGCTTTATCTTTTCCAGGTATATGTACTCTTTCACATTCTATTAGTGAGTTAATTTTAAGTTCTTTAAGAACATTTTTTTCTTCCATAAGTCTCTAAGTGTGAAAATCCAGCCAAACCAGTATCTTTGAATCACTTCCTAATAAGATTTGAAATTGAGCACAATTTTACATTCTCTTCCCTCTCTTATCCAACTTTGTTTATATGATCAGGGTTTTAAATCCCAAGAATTATAATCCACTTTGAAAGATTATGTAATTTTGCATTCAAGAATAAATTTTGACATTTGTGTTTGGCTTATAGCCAGATTTACAATTATTTAGATTTATCTCTATAGTTAATTTGTTTTAGTGTGTATCATCACTTCTCTGATATCTTGACCACTTCATTCCTAAAATCTTAATTTTGTTTAATCTCTGGGTTGATTGAAGTACACAAAGTGACTTATTTTTTAAAGGAAAGGTTGATGCATAATATATACACTTAGATTTTCCATATCTGAGAATCATTTTGTGTTGTATTTATGCATAAAAGACAAATGGGCTTTTCCCCTTAGAACTCTGCAGATTGTGCTTAATTATTTTTGGCAATTAATGTTACAGAAGAGAAGTCTGAGACTGACTCAATTATTTTTTCTTTCATAGTTAACTTATTGTTTCCCATTTGAATGTTTGAAAGATGTTTTCTTTATTCATACACTTTGTAAAAATTGCAGAAATTAATCTAGGTGAAGTCTCTTCAGTGATTTTTTTTTTCCTGGTTCATGATGAATCCTTTCAAAAGGAATACAGCATATTTATATTTCTTCAGCCTAAGGTAGTTTACCCTTTGTGTGTGTGTGTGTGTGTGTGTGTGTGTGTGCAAAAAAGGTAGTTTCATTAAAGCAGGGCACAGGACCCCTGTGGAATGTCCCTTTATCTTTTATTATTGCTTTTGTTTCACTTCACCATTTTCTTCAGAACCACTGTCCCTATCTTTACTTTTCATTCTTTATTTTTCCTTTTCCATTTTTTCTTTTATATTAACTCATTGTTTTCATCTCTGTCCACTGCATTCTGAGAAAGCATCTCAAGTTAACCCCGTGATTCACCTACTTGACTTCATTTATTTTATTATTTCTGCTCTTTATCACTGTCACTGTGAATATTATTGTTTTTGGTTTCCTGCCATCTTTGCTCATCTTGTCTTTCTTGTCATACCGTTCTGCTGTCTTCTTTGCATGTTGTTTTTTCTAACAGAGGCTTTCTCTTGTATACTTTTGAGTTTCATTTTTTTCTTTTCTTCTATCTTCCTCAGCAAAATATTTTCAGAACTACATTCTATCTCTTGGTCTTCAAGACGTTATCCCCTTTCTCTTGTCTGGCTGTATTTCCCCATAGACCCTGTGATATTTATTGCCTTTCCTCTTGGAATGAGGCAAGATCTACACAGGCTCAGAGTTTGCCAAATGACAGTGTTAGTTGATTTACCTGCTTTTGGCCTTTTTCTCTGTCCATCTGGCAGATGGTTAACGCTCTTCACGTCTTCAGAGTAGAGGCGTATTAAAAGGTACAACTCTGAGCGCAAATCCCTCATCTAGCAGGGAACTCAGCTGCAGAGATTCTTTGCCAGGTTCACTGGTACTTTTAAACAATGGAGGGCACAAAAAGACTACAATTCCCAGAATGCTCCACACAGGTTCCTCTTGCCTCTGCCTACCCTTCCCACAAAGCATTACAGTGCCTGTGGAGACTACACTTCCCAGGATGCAATGCTTTACAGATACCTCTTAGACATTCATATGAGGGGGATGATAAGAAAGTCGCTGTTTTTGAAGAGAATATAGAAAGTTTTAGGAAGGCTGCAATGTGGCTCCGCGAAGAAGCGGCACCTACGCAGTTTTCTGGTTGATACATACCCTTGATTTCCAGAATGGGGAGAAAGTAGGAAGTATTAACCCTATACCTTTTCAGGCAGGCGGTTTCTAATCTCTGAAGACTCTTGTTTCGTGGAGATGAATCCTGCATCTGGGACAAAAAGAAATCTGGGTGTCTGGTTTAGTCTCGTTGAATACATACTGGAGCTTCTTTCTGGATTCTGGAATTAGATTGGCCTTTACATTAGGTTTGGCTGCTGGGAATTTTGGCGTTCTTCATTGCCATTGCAGTCTTTGAGTGGAACTTAGGAGAGGCTGCACCGGATGGGTGATTACTGGCGCAACAACACTTTCAGCTGAATGCTTGACTTATTTTTTCTAAATTAGGATTTCTCAGGCAGCTACTTATTTATCACTAGATCGCTCCTCCTTCCAAAGCCAGCCAGCAACAGTATTGCTGAGATGCTCCATGATTTCAGCTTTCCTTTTAATGGCCTTCTGCCTAGGCTTGCCTCTAAAGGGGCCACCCCTTTCTCGCTTCTCTGAACACTTCAAACCGCATTTGAAAGGAACATTTAAAAACAGGGTTAGACAGTGATTTCCTCAAATCTGCAGTGCTTGGTGAAGAAGCATAAAAGAAACCTCTGATAGTAAAAGAGTGAATCCTTTCCTTGTATGCTTGGGCTTGACAAAGGGATTACAAAGCTATTGTTGGCCCTGTGAGCAACTCAAAAGTAAGAATTTTCTATTTGTCCTGTTGAAATTTTGAAGGACTTTCTGAATCAGAAAGGTCACTTTTGCATCAAGGCCTTGCTATTTATTTCAGAATTTAGTAACACAAGGTAGTGATGTCTTGGCTCAAGAGATCTGGGTGGGTATGACCAATTTTGAACAAAGTTGGCGATCAGTGAAGGAGGGAAAAATAACGTGACAGCTGAATGGAAGCTGCAGCCTCTAATTCATCACTTACCAGGAAATAATTTTCTTATTGAAGAATTAATGGTGGGAGATTTTAACCTATGAATGCCAAGAGAGGGATTCCAGGGAGGTTTGGTATTTATGGAAACATATTATTAATGAGAAATGTGAAGTTATTCACAGATATGCACACACAGCACCACTTACTGAAAAGCCCGGATGGTGACATGATACTTCACTTCAAAGCTGGCATGTAGGTCTAATCAGCGGATGTGCTCTCTCTGTTCACTTTACCCACGGGTTTTTATTTTGTGGTTATGACAGGAACAGTGAAGGATTAAGGTTGAGTCTAAATCCAGCTCACGTCATCTCTCTCAACCTTCTTTCCCCACCTGTAGAAAAAATATGTCTCGAGGGCTCCTTCCAGCCGACATTGTCTGATTCCTTGTTAAATGCACTTTGTACACACAAGGTGGCTTTTTCATGAGGTGACGAGGTTTGCTGTTGTGTGGTCAGTCCACATTAACTAGCCCACGAGCAGCAGGGATCTAGAATTATTTGTTGTGCTCGTTCTCTGGGGCATCCTAATGAGCTATGGCAAATTGGAGTTGTTGAATCTTTCAGGCAAGTCCTGTTCCCCCAGTGATATGTTCTGAGATAGCGCATTACAGAAATGAAGATGTGTTTTCATGGACTCTCTGCTATAAAATATTTATGCCCTGCCTTTGGTTATATAAAGTATTTTGCAGTGTAGGTCATCTTCTCGGCAAAATGTTTCACGACAAGAGCAGCTTCCTAAAGCCCCTGTGGATCCTTAGGGCAGGTGCATAAGATGGCCCAACAGAACAAGACACTGTCAGGGCTAATGCCTGAATATAAATGGATCATGCATGACTTAACCCTAAAAGAAGATTTGGCGTGAATAGAATCTCCAAGATGTATAATTAACTCTTTTATATTAATGAGAAGTATAACCTCCAAAGATGTTAGCTGTCTCAGGATACAGTCTACTATAATTTAACTCTTTCCTCCCTCTATATGGAGGAATGTTCCACTGTTCAAATCTGTAGGTACACAGAGGGAGAAGCAGTTAGACCTGCTGTTCCCTTTGTCTTGTCCTCCCCCACCCTCCTCAATGTATTTCTTTGGGGACAGTGTGATGTCATAAGTACTGTGTGGGAGGCATGCAGATATATATAACATGACTTCTGCCCACAAAAGACTGATCATTTCATTGGAGAGTTAAGACATTGTCCTAAAGAAAGAAACAATTTACAACAGCATACATGAGACATAATGTGTTATGTGCAATGGAGCTGGGTTCTAATTTATAGGATGTTGATAGTGAATACAATAATGATTATAAAGAGTAAGGATTAATGTCAGCTAGAGGAGTTAAGGAAAGTTTTTTTTTGGGGGGGGTAGGTGAGATTTTAGCTGGCCTGTAAAAGGTGGCAAGGTTTGGGGCAAGCAGGAAAAGGGAAGAGCCTGTGTGGTTCACAAGTGAGGAGATTTACCAGATGCTAGAAGTAGAGGAAAAGCCCCTGACAGCTATGCCAGGCAGGATAGACAAGGTTATGCAGCAGTAACAAATAAGCCCCAATTTAAGCCAAATTAAGTGGCTTAAATTAGTCCAAGCTTCCTTTTCACTTGAGTTATAAGTTCATTGCAGACTGGCAGAGGACTCTGTTCCACATTGTCCTTTCTCACCGAGGCAAGCTGACAGAACCACCATCACCTAGAATGTCTCTCGTCACCTTGGTGGGGAGAGGGGAGGGCAAGTCACACGCTGGCTCTTACAGGCTTCCAAGTGGAAGCGACACATGTCACTTCTTATATTTCATTGGCCAAAGCAAATCACCCATGCACATTTAACTTCAAGGGGAAATGCATTTCTCCTGTGTGCTTGGAAGCAAGAGAGGAGGAAATATCAGTGAGTAGCTATAAGAACACCAACGACATGTTGAGAATGGGAGAGACTGTGTGGAGTAGTGGACAGCACAAGGACATTGCAGACAGATGTGCCTAAATTTGAAAGTTCTGTCACTTACTGGCTGGGTGACCTTTGGCAAGAGGCTGCATCTATAGAATGAGATTAATTATTCTGCTCTAGCAAGGTTGTTGTGAGGACTACATGTGCCAGTAAATATTGATTTATTTAGTTATTGCCTCTCTCTCCTGACAGCTTTCTGTTTTTTTGTTCTAATCCTACATAATAGCTACTGTACCTCTTGCTCTTGGGTCCCAAGAAATATACCTATAACCTTGCAATAAATATCCCTTTCTTGATTAAGGTAGCCCAAGTGGATTTCAGCCAAGGCCTCTGCTGGTCCATGAGGTGTCTTTGCAAAGCAGAAAAAGGCACCCCCTCTTAAATGGGTCTGCATGGGTTTGTGGGCATACAGTCACTTGGTGTGAATTAAGAAAAGGTTCCCTCCCCCTTCTGATAGCCCCGTGCCAGGATATGTGGCTTGAAAGCAGACAATGAGCCAGATTTCAGCCCCACTTCCCTCTTTGGTGGATGCTCTTGTGCAGTGAATAACCTGTGTAATCTTATATGGGGGCTCTGATTTTAGATCCTTTTAAGAGATTCCTAAGAAAGACAGTTGCCCATTTATTGTCCATCTCCCCTTTGCGAGAGAAGAGAGAACTTTTAAATGGTGTTTCAGCTATTCTTGGGAAAGTATGCTACACATAGATTCCCAATACACGAATTCCCAAGAAAATAACTAAGAAGCATTATGCTCTCACACTCTTAGAATATCCTCACTTATCTGCTATGTTTCAAATCAATAGTATAGTTATTTATAAGCAATTCCCACTGATCTTAATGAGTTTAATGAATAAAGAATGAGCATAATAAGTGAGCTTAACTTCACCAAGAAATAATTTCTTGTACAAAAGAAGTTTGATATTAAACTACCACCAAATATAATATAATTAAATCACATTAATTCTCTTAGGTATAATGCAATTGTCTGTGCTGTGCATAGATAAGAAGCTGAAAGCAAATCTCTGGTATGCCTTTGAGAAAAATTTGTGTAACTTTAAAAATAACTCAGAGGAAAACAGGGCCAGTATTGAGAGGGTTTTCTAAGATATAGAAGATATTTTCATTTACATTACTTACTGGGGCAGTGTCTAATTTAATAGTCATGATTCATAGGATGAGATTAGAGGGGAGAAGTTGAAAAAATGTTGACCCCAGCTTTCCCTTGTTCTGTGGGGAAAGAGAGGAAAGGGAGAACACTGTTTGTGTGGTCATGGGTCTATGTGTTAAGTGGTGGGACCTTCTCTTTTGTGCTTTGATGCTGTGAAAGCGCAAACAAGATTGTGGTGGGCTGAGTATGAGCCCCCCACCCCCACCCCCACCCCCGCCAAAGTGTCTACATTCTAATTCCAGGAATCTGTGAATATGTTACCTTGCATGGCAAAAGGGACTTTGAAGATGTGATTATGAATGGATTTTGAGATGGAGGGATGATCTTGAATTATCCAGGTGGCCCAATGTAGTGACAAAGGTCTTTATAAGAGGGAGGCAGGAGGGTCAGACAGAGAAGGATATGTGAAGTGGAAGCAGAAATTGATGTGGCTACAAGTACCAGCAGCCTCTGAAGGTTGGAGGAAGCAAGGACAGGATTTTCATCCACATCTTCCAGAAGTAACCATTCCTGCTGACATCTTGATTTTTTTTTTAATTTTTTTTAATGTTTTTTATTTATTTTTGAGACAGAGAGAGACAGAGCATGAACGGGGGAGGGGCAGAGAGAAAGGGAGACACAGAATCGGAAGCAGGCTCCAGGCTCTGAGCCATCAGCCCAGAGCCCGACGCGGGGCTGGAACTCACGGACCGCGAGATCGTGACCTGAGCTGAAGTCGGACGCCCAACCGACTGAGCCACCCAGGCGTCCCACGACATCTTGATTTTTTAGCCTAGTATGACCTCTCACTGCCAGAATTTTAAGAGGGCAAATTTGTGTTGTTTTAAGTCACTAAGTTTGTGGTAATTTGTTATAGCAGCCATAGGGAACTTACAGGAAGCAAAGATGGAGGCGTTTTGAGGATTCAGCTAGGGAGGGTGAGTGTGTAGTCATGGCATCCTTGAGTCAGTTCACTAGCGCAAGAGTCAGCCAACTATGGCGCATGGGTGAAGTCCAGCCTGCCACCTGTTTTTGTACAGCCCATGAGCTAAGAATAGTTTTTACATTTTTTAATGATTGAAACAAATTAAAAGAAGGATAATATTTTGTGACATGTGAAAATGATACTAAATTCAAAATTTAGTGTCTGTAGTCAAAATCTTATTGGAACACAGCCATGTTCATTCACGTACTTATCGTCTGTGGCTGCTTTCACTCTACAGTGGCAGAGTTGGGTAATTGTGACAGATCCCGGATGGCCTATAAAGCTTAACGTATTTATTATCTGGCCTGTTACAGAAAAGGTTTGCTAATCCCTGCACTCGAGTCAGGACATCAGCTTTGAGCTTGAGGTCCTAATGTTTTGCCTCATCTTTCATGAGACTAAGTTTATCCTCACCCCACACTATCTACCGTGTTCACTTGGCCAAATCTTATATAGCACTTACTGCTTCTCTGTCTCAAACAATGGCTTCACTAGGAGGCCTGTTTACCATATTGAGAGCTCCATACACTGTGCTAAACACTAAATGTTGAAGATACAACAATGAGTAATATATGGTTTATTCCCTCAAGGACTACACACCCACACACCAAAACAATAACAATAACAATAACAACAAATCCCATTATATATCACACGTATTCAATCCCTATTAATACTCCTGACAGTCATCTGACATAAATATTACTGGATCAGTTTTCCAGATGACAAGACTGAGGCTTAGAGATGCTAAATAACTTACTCATAGTTACTTAAACAATTCTATTTAATGCCTAAGGTTTAGCTCTCTCTACAATATCACATGGTGTTTCCAGAGTCACCTGGTCCTACCCGCATTCCTCCCATCCTTTGCTATAAACTGGAAGCTACTGTGACCTCTGCCCTCACTCACTATAGCTTGAAATCTGTACTTCTTTATGGAGTTTATAGTTTTCAGGCACCTAATAGAGTTTGGGAAGGCTCCCCCAGAGTTTTGTTATCAAAATGTCAAAAGAGCCAACAAATTAGATGTTTGAAAGAAAATACTGGATTGAAACTTGAAGCAACATTGTAGGCATGGTGGCTGTGAAACCCTCCTGGGTGAGGCAATGAACAATTGACATTAGCCAATGTATCTCGAGTCCCGTCAGGTAGTGATATGCCTGCAATTTTGACTTTCTTCTTATACCTCCTTTGGTGGTAGCCACTTGAATGATCATCTATGTATTTACTGTAGAGAGGACTGTGAACTATATATATCGGTCATTTTGGTTCCATCTCCAGATATAGGTGGTAACGACCGATGCTGGCCGCCTTCCAGTGCCCAAGTGTGAAGCCAGAGGTATTGGAAAGAACAAAGGACTAGGGGCCAGTTTAGGTACCATGGAAGAAAATCAGTTTTTTTATTTACTTTTGATCCAAGTGTCTGCCCACCCTTCCTCATGGGATTATGGTGAGCATCTAATGAAAGCATGCATGTGCCCTCATGGGATTTTCTCTCTCTCTCTGTCTTCCTCTCTCTCTCTCCTGCACTCCCTCTTACTCCCTCTACCCTTCATTCACCTGCACCCTCTTTCTCTTTCTCAAAAAAAAAAAAAAAAAAAAAGAGAAAGAAAGAAAGCATGCATGTGAAATATTTTATTCAGAAAGTGCTATACCAGTATAAGACTTGGTATTAGATTATGCCAAATAGGGTATGTTCTTATTTTCAGCAACTTTTTTGTTTGGGGGGGCGTGTATCATCCATGTTCTCAGCTCTGTTGTATGGATTCCTAGAGAACTATTAACAAGCATTGGCAGGTACTACAAATTCTTTCTTATCAGGGTTTTCTTGGATGGCAGAGAAATCATATTTTATGTCACTTTGACCTGACTTCACTGCTGCTGACTGTGGTTCATACGTTTCTGAAATGTAATCTAATCAGGGGGAAAGTAGACATTTTTCTTCCTGGAAAGCCCTGTAGGTTTGTCACATTGCTCTGAGCAATAGTGGTTGAATTTCCAAGTTTCTATCAGTAAGGGAGCAACAACATATTCTTGGTAAGAAGAGGGGAACCAGTGGGAAGAAGCCTCTGTCAAGAATATGTAAGAAAAGAGACTAAAAAAGAATCCAAATCTGAAGGTCTTCCACTCCAACCCTGCTGAGTGTTAGACAGATTGAGTGTATGCAGAAGGCTTTAGTAACCCAGCTTTGAATCCCAACAAATCAGATTATCCACCCAAAGCAGCAGCATCTGGCTTGACCCGGGAATTGAGACATATAAAAATAGTTATGGGGAAGTTTTAAAGAAGAAAACAGATGTAGTTTTAAAATTGGGATGGGATCTATTTGGTCAATGACTATTTATATGGGTGTGGTCGAATCAGACACGCTTGAAAGATTTGCTTTTTATAATTCACCACAGCTTATTACAAATGGCAGGGTTGTACCAGTATGGGTATGGCTTGCTTTAAGAAAATCCAGTATTTATAACCCCACGAGTTTATAAACGGATAAACTAAGGGATGAATATTTCCATTGTAAAAGGATTCATTTATAAGGTTTTCTTCCAGAATCTTTAAAAGATGACTTGGTTTACAAATATGGTTTGCTCACGAGTTTTCAGAAACACATCTGAGAAAAATATAAATGCACACACACATGCTCAGCTGGATTTAGATTCTTCATTAAGGTAGGTAGATGCTACATTATGTCTCAGGATGACTACACCTGCTATAGCCTTGTTCTTCCTGCATATAGCCAGCTCGCTTAACAATTAAGAACTCCTTATTGTTGAGAGAGGCAATCTGCCATGGGCTCTGTACTTTTTTGGTGCACATGCCAAGAATGCAAAGCTTCGACTCTTCTTCATCTGGACTGTTTCTCAGGGTTATTGTGTTTACTGTGAACAGACTTGAGGGGTATGGTAACGTCTCTCTTTGGAATAAAAAACAGGTTTGTTTACTGCTTACCAGAAGAATATCATGGGCCTTAGGCTCAGTGTTCCTCGTCTGTATGGCAAACCCATTGTGTGCACAGCATCCATCTGGGCTGACAGCATTCCTCCAACGGGACTTGATGGCAAGGGGAGTTGGTACACGTGCTGGTGCTCATGCTTCTTGCTGCACCATGAGTAATAAAGTCTTCTGTCTCTGACCCGAGTGTCTCATGTTTTCCGCAAGCACCCATGAAATAGTAACCAGCTAACTTATTGGTTTGTGTGTAGGGTAGAATCAAATCCCAGACCTGACCATGATTTCAATTTGATTGTGTTGGGCCTTGATCTGTGGATTTGGGGCTATCTGGGCACTTAGTTGACTTGACGTAAAAGGCATCTATGACTTTATTTTTCCATCTTTTATTTATCTAGGACCGCACACTAAAATAGTTATTTTATTGTCATAGGTCTAAGCTACAGCAGTTGATCTTTGGCTAGATTTTTGTGATTATTCTTTTCTCTTATATTTAGAAAGGGGAAATCTTTGATGCTATTGAATTGGCATTATATTCTCCAAGTTCAACTCCACATTATACGTGGAAGGGAGAAACGAATATTCTTAAGGAATCTGCATGTTGGGACTGAGGTTGTATGTACAACTTATGAACTGACTGTGTATATAGGCTGTGTATTTTAAAAGTATCTTAAAAATTCTCCATGTGTGGTTACCTGTGTATGGAGTGCATTACTAGAAAGTATCTACCTGGACCACATGACAGATGTGCTTTGTGTTCTGAAAATTAGAATTCTGGGTCCAGGAATAGGTTTACTTCTTTTGCTCTCTGGGTTGGGGTCAAGTGTCTTATTTCTTGGATGAACTTCAGCACATTTGGGAAACAAAAGATACTCCCTGTGGGATAGAATACGTATGTGGGCATTTGCATGGGTGACTTTGTAGATCTGATTTGTTGCGTATGTTTGTGAATGGACATGGCAGTGTCCTGGATTTGTCCTGAAGGAACATATAGAAATGATCCAAATGAATGCCATTCTCTCAAATTATCACCTTGTGAATCTGTATGTAATTCCTAAGTTATTGCCAATATTATGACTTAAACTTTCCTATAACTCCTTTTATGGTGGTGTGTCAGAATCTGAGATCCAATGGTTATCAACCTTTGTGCTCTTTTCCCAATTGCCAAAAATCATTTAAGAGGCAATTCAAAGGTTAAAGTGGGGAATCAAATGGTATAAAAACACTAAGACATAAAAACCAAAAACCCCAAAAAACCCACTAAGCCATATAAAGTAACAAAATTGATTTGCAAATGGAACCCAAAGGCTATTTTCAAGTGAAATTACAGAAATCTCTCAGAACTAAGTGTATGGCTTCCCAAATGTCAACTATGAAAGGCTCACAATAAATATGTTTATATTAGCTTGGGCTTCTAAAACAAAATATCATACACTGGGTGGCTGAAACAACAGACATTCTGGAAGTTCTGGAAGTCAGAGAGTCTAAGATCAAGGTGCTAACTGATTTGGTTCCCAGTGAGGACCTTCTTCCTGGCATGTAGGTGTCATCTGTGATCTTGTGTCCTCATGTGGCAGAGAGACAAGGGGCTTTGGTGTCTTTTCCTCATCTTATAAGGGTACCACCTCCATCACTGGGGCTTCACTCTTATGACCTCACCTAAACCTAATTACCTTCTAAATGCCCTACCTCCTATGACCATCACATTGAGAGCGAGGGCTTCGACATATGAATTTTAGGGGGACACCAGCATTCGGTTCACAATGGTATTCATCCTGTTACATTTAGGGCCATGGTTGAAACGTACTGGCATGTCAATACCACTGTGAGTCTGTGTGGGATGGTGGATGAGTATGTGCTTCATGACCATGTGTGCAACCTATTAGAATTGGTCCCAACTGGTTCATCTTTATTCAATTCAGTGCTGCAAGCTCTGTGAAAAACCAAGTCCTTTAATATCAGTGAGGCTTTTTAATGACTGGTGACATGCTGGTCTCAAACTTCTGCCGTGTTTCTGGAGACATGGCCTTTTCCCCCATTTTCATGATTATAGAGCAGGTGCAGGGAACTTGGGCATCATTCGGTACACTGTTCCCAAATTTCAGTCACTTTGTGTCATGATTTTGCAATAAATATGTACCAACTGTGTCATTGTTAACTCATTTTCCTGAAAGTAACTCACTTGGAAAAACCACAAATTTATTTAAAAAGGAGACTCTGTATTAGTACTATAATTGAAAACCCATGTGACATAAATACAAGATAACCATAAAATACATACACAAAAATGAAATAACGTTATAAATTCTAACTAAATACTGATTCTCCGAACCAGAGTTCTAGTTTTTTTTTTTGTTTTTTTTTGCTAACAGGAGAGATTAGCAAGTGCTGGAGAGATTTTAAGAACATATTAAGGCTGTGAAGGGTTATTGCACCTGAATTTGTTTGTGCCTTATAGCTACGTTCTTGGATAGTCCCCGCCCACACTGAGTCTGGTTTTGGCCATGTACTTTGCTTTGGCCATCAGACAATAGCAAATGTCATGCTACCAGGGGCTTGATAAGTACTTGCACATTGGGGCTTTCCCTCTCTTACTATTCTTGGAACCTTTGACCAACACATGAACAAGCCTGGGCTAGCCTGCTGGATGATGAGAGTCACATGACCCAGTCACCCCATCACCCCAGCCAACAGCCAACTAGTGACAGGGCATGTGATTAGCTAACCCTAATCAATTTGCTGGCTCCAACCGCAATAACGAGCTCAGCCTGGGTCACCCAATCCTGGCCCAGCTTAGCACAGCCAGTAGACCCATAGGTGTGAGAGTACTAATAAACGGTTGTTGTCTTGTGCCATGAAAGCATTTCAGGGTGGTTTGTTATTGAGCACAAATTAACTTCGATCCCAAAGTAAGATTTGTGCCATGCAGCTGATAGCACAAAATTTTCCAGTACAATTTTTTCAGGGTTGAATTTGAGTTCAGCCATCCAGTCTTACGTCTAATGACATATATTCCGTACTTCAGGAAACTCTGATTCAGTCTAAGTTTTGCCTTTTAAGTTTAACAGCTGAAGGTCCAGAGAGGTGACATGACTTTACCCAGGCTTCATAGTTAGCTAGTGACAAAGATGATGCTAAAGTTTAGATGTGTGCGGTCTATTTCCAGAGCAATTTGCTGCCTTCTTCAAGATTGCTGTGTTTAATCATAAAAAAATGATGAGTAAGGTTTTAGGGAGATATTGTGTCATCAGCTTATTTTGTCTGTATCCTCTCATGAAAGCAGAAGAATTCAAGTTAACCCACAGAATTGACAAAGGTCATTAATTTAAAAAAAAATTTTTTTTTGGACTATCTGTGTTCTGGATTGAATTGTACCCCCTTCAGCCACAAAGGTACATTGAAATCTTAACTCCCAGTACCAATGGATGTGACCTTATTTGGAAATAGAGTCTTTGCAGATGTAATCAAGTTAAGACAAGGCCATGCTAGGCTAGGGTAGTCCCTAAATCCAGTGAATAGTATCCGCATAGAGAGAGAGATTTTGACACAGAGACACCCAGAAGGGAGATAGCCATACAGATGGAGGCAGAGATTAGGATTATACTGGCACAAATCAGGGAATGGCAAGGATTGCTGGCAACCACCAGAAAGTAGGAAGAGACAAGAAAGGATTCTTCCCTTGAACCTTCAAAGAGAGTGTGTCCCAGCATTGATTTCCACCTTCTATCTTTTGGAACTGAGAAAGAATAACTTTCTCTAGTTCTAAGCCGCCCAGTTGGTGGGACTTTGTTAGGGTAGCCCTAGGAAATGAAGGCATCTTGCCTGTTCACTTCTGTTGGCAGTAATATTCCACCTATGTTACACCTTAAATGAAATGTGAAGCAGAGAAACCGATAGAATAGGAAGGCTAGGGATTAAAAAACAACCTCGTGCATCCCCTTAAAATAAGGTATTGAACAGAAACACCTGCATGGCTGAGAGCTGGGGCTATATAGATGGTAGGAGTGCAGCCTGGTCTTGGGTTTCTTCCCATCAACAAAGGAGGCACCAAGGCCACCTCGTTCCCTTTGGGCCACTCTGGCTCAGACCTGGGGCGGCAGAGCAAATCTACCAGACAGGATCTTTTTCAAAGTTCATAAAAATGCAGAAATTCAGTCTTCGTGGGGGAAGTTAACATTCACCAAAGAATTCCCTGTGGGTTCATTTTATTTGGGGTGTGACAAACATCTCTATCTTCTGTCAGTGAAACCGTCTTCTAGGAGTGAAGATACCCAGATACACTCAGAGTCGACATTCCCTCATTTCTTTTCCTAATTCTGTTGTGATGCAAATGCTGGTTTTCCTACACAGGAGAAAGTGTTGCAGGCGCCCAGTGAATTCCTACCTTCTGCTCAGGATAGTACTTCCTTTGCAGGGTTGCATTAGGCATTATCCATTTACAGTCATTTACATTTTGAAATCCTTATCCTGCTGCATCAAAGTATTAATGGAGGGGGATATAGGGCAGCTGCACCAAGGTAATTTACTTGGCTTCTGAAAACCTCCTCCAGATAATCCAGAAAAATCTGTCACATGGGACCCCAATTTGTCTGATTACCTTTTTCTGACAGATGCTAGGGTCATATGCTCAGACTTTTATTTTTGTTGCTTTCATTTGGTTAATTCTATTAGTGGCTTACTCCGGACATGAAAGTCATTTGCTATTAAAAACAAGTGTCATCTCAAAAGGAAAATCCCAAGGCCGCCTTTCCTTCTGATCTCCCTGTCAACAGCAGAGTCTAGATGTTCAAATCAAAAGTGTTGCTTTGCATTAATTATCTTCTATCCACTGTACCTCTTTAGTATTTGGGAAATAATGCCTCTGAGTGAAGGAGGAAACAGAGGTCCTGATTATTGGGTGAATTTGAAGCTGTCCCTCAGATCGGATCTGGATGGCACAACCAAGTCTGATGTCAACCCTGAAAATTTTGCTGGTGAGTTTGTCGGTGACTGCCAGCTGCCTCAGAATAACCTTGCACCCCTTCTTCCTCAAGTGTTAATTTGTTGGGGCTCCCAATGTGCTCATCTACAAAGCCATATTTCCCAGTTTCCCTGCAGCTAGGTGGCCATGTGATGCAGTTCTTGCTAATGACGTGTAAGGAGAAGTCTGATGGGGATTTCTGGGAAGATTTTGCTTTCTTAATATAGGCGTTGTTCCTCCCTCCTTCCATCCCCACTCTCCTCCTTTCTGCCTATGAAACGTCTCAAGCTGGAGCAGCCATCTTGTTACCCTGCAGGAGAAGCCAAGAAAATTGCAGAGACTTTGCCCCGGTGCACTTAGCTACCAAATAATGCCAGGAAACGTCTACTTCTAGACTACTTTCATGAGCAAAAATAAGCACCATTTTATCCGCATCACTGTTAAGTGGGTTTTATTGTTATGTGCAGCCACACTTGATCCTTGGGTGATACCGTGGATTTCTAAGAGCCCAGTGCGCTGCTGTATCTTAGGTTAAAGAGTTATCTAGAGCTGGAAGGAAATATGAGCCAGGGAGGGAAGCCCGGCAGAGCTGAGTCCTGGCATTCCCCGTGTGTGTGTGTCAGACTGAGCCTGTTATGGTCTCAGTTCACTCTATGGCTTCGGGCTTTATTGGTGTTCTGGGTAACTTGTCAGAGGGATCCCCTAGGTTTCCATCCCCTTTTGGGGAATTGCATTTAATGAACAACTGCTTTGTTCATTTCCTCACTAATTTTCCATTCTTGAAAGAAAAAGGAAGCTCTGACTGAGATAATGATATCCTAGTGCCCATTAGGAGAGAACGGTGTACTTCTAAGTGAATTGGGGAGGGGGAAGGATGTATTTCTGTGAATTGAAAATGTCATTTTGTATATAAGAAGTCATTCTGAGTAAGGACAAAAATACTCATAAAAACCAGAAATGTAGCTGGATTGGATCATCTCTTTTCCTGACATTTTTAAAAAAAAAATTTGTTCCAGAATGTTCAAGTCATTCTTTACCCCTGCAATCTGAAGACTGGGAGTCTCCTGGAGTCTCTTGAAATTATTCTGCTGAACGTGGGCTCGGAGTGTTGGTTGGGGGAGCTAGTTGTACTGCTACCATGGTGGGGAGATCTGTGCTTGTTCCTGGCTTTTGGGGGCCTTTGTGGAGTCCCCTCATGGCCTTGGGCCCTGACCTAGAGAAAGACAGCTGGCATGGGCAGACTCCTGGTGTACAGAGGGACAAACATTCTCATGAGGAGAGCAGGGCAGACCTCTCTGGATTTGCTTGCTCTTGATATCTGAGTAAGCTCAGAGATTTCTTGGTTACTTTTTATTGCTCTGGCTATTCTCTTCATATAGCTTGACACAAAATGTACCTCTTCAGATAGCAAGTAGGAGACAGGACAGTATAATAATCCACAACTTGGTCTCAGTTCTTCTGGAAGAACTGTGTTCTGCCCTAGTTCTGCCATTGACATGCTCGCTGACCTCAGGTAAGTTACTTAGCTTCTCTGAACCTTGGCTTCCCCATCTATAAAATTAAGTATTCAGAGTATCTGTTATTGTTGCATAGAAAACAACCATAAAATCTCAGGGGCAACCAGCAATATTTCTCACTCACATGCCGCTCGTCAACTAGGGGAGTGCTTTTCCAGATTGTTGAAGCGTGAGCCTCAGACCCAGCTTGTAGTCTGCTTCATGCAGATTATTCTGGGGCTCAGGCTCGGACAGTGGCTACTCATGGTGGAGTTCTGAAGCTTCTTGGCTGGTGAGCGGAAACTTGTGACCTTCTTTGGGTTTGTAACTCAAATGCTGTCACTTGTGCTGTCACTCCATTGGCCAAAGCAACTTACGTGACCAAGCCCTACATCCACAGAGTGGGAAATATATTCCTGCTATGGGGGAGATGGGAAATGAATATTTACTAAACAGTATTCTAATGATCCTTCCCAGCTTAAATTAAGAGATGTTTTGGAGACTTCCTGAGGATGATGAAAGGCATTCAGCATGGAGCCACACATGTGGTAAGTACTCATGAAATGTTAACTGTTCCTCTTGCTGCTGTCGCTTGCCCTGTCTGTTAGTACTATATGCCCAAGCTCAGCAGTGAGGGAGGCTCTGCAGACGAATGCATCGAACAGGCTGTGCACTATTCAAGGCCTTGCTGGCCTGAGAATCAAAGCATTACCTCCTCCACCTCAGCAAGCAGTGTTCTCCTCTTTGACTTCAAATGGGCCTGTGGAAGCTTCTGAAAACTTTCAGAACTCCATTATCATTTTATGGAGAAGAGAGAAGGTTAGGTTGATCCCAGGTTACGTCTGTCCCTTTGGCCTCATAGTCTAAAGCTTGGATGGCAAAGTGTCATTTTCAAGACAAGGGCATTAGTTGAGGTATAAGAATTAACCATAAAGATTTGGAACTTCAACATTTATTTCTCCATTCATTCATTCATTCATTCACTCATTGAACAAGCAGACATTTATGGAGCCCTGTTACGTGCTCCATAAGCACTGTGGTGAGTGCCTTAGATACATTCTGTAAGGAGTAGAGGGCTCAGCAGACTCTGTGGTAATTCCAGGCCCATCTGGGGTTCAGAGCTTAGCTGGGAGCTGGTGGCGAGGCCAGAAGTAGGAAGTCTGAGCTTGCTTATCACCCCTGTGTCACTCATCACTAGTGTTCTTCATGAGCCCACATCTCCTTAGAGCACCCACTAGGTCCAACTAGGCCATTCTTTCAGGTTGCACTGGAATAGTTCAGGGTCCCCAGAAGGCCACACATTGACCTAGTTGGAAATGTACATAGTGCATCCCTTGAGTAATCTCCCTGTGATGATGGGGCAACGAGACCCGATACTAGAGTTGGGGGTCATGAGCCTGGGTAGCTGCATGGATTCCATGGCCAAATGGAAGCCTGGGAGTCTATCTAATGATACCCCCTTCCCACTCCCTCTCGATTTCCTGTCTCTGAGATGGGACCTGTGATGCACTGGACAGAGAAGATCTTGATTAATGAATTCCTTATTCTCAAACGACCTAAACTCACAATTCAAACATATGAAGTCAATATAAACTATTTATCCCCATTTTTACAGATGAAAAAACAGTCTCAGAGAGGGTTACTTGTCCACTGTTTTGCTACAATCCCAGCTGACCTCACGGATGCTTTCTAGTCTTCATTCCATAATATTTTTCCATTCACAGACAGTCTGTTGTGTTGTTCCTTGCAATGCCCTGAGCTTGCCAACACTTATCTGTCAGTGGTGTTTTGAGGAGGCTTGAGGTAGGAGGGGTAAATAAAGAACGAGAATCTTCCCTTCTCCTCCATACCCCAGGGAATCCTTGTATTCTCCCTCCCCACCCCCCCCCCCCCCCAACCCTGGATTTGTAGGAAAAGGAAGAACCAATCCAGAACCTAAGCCTATTGGAGCCAATCGTATCCTGGGTTGACCGTGATTCAATAGGGCATGGCTACTCTGTGCTGGGTGGGCACCCTTAGCTCTCCACCAGTCGTGGCCCCTTGGTGTTTGCTCATCTTTGGCCTTAGCCAGCTGTGGACCTGAAGTCTCTTGGTTGCTTTATCAGTTTATCTCTCTTACCCTTTTGTTGGAGATCTTGACGTCAGAGCTTCAGAATGTTTCACAAATGACAAAGGTATCTGGGCTGCCTGGAGTGTGTGCTCTAGGCCAAAATTCTACTAAGTGCCTTATTTCTGCTATTTGCTCTGAGTGGATTTAATACGTACTCCTATCATATAGGTGGTGCTCTCTTCATTTTATAGGCAAGGAAACTATGAAGCTCAGATAGGTTATTTCTCTTTCTCGGGATTACACAGCTGATAAAAAAAGTTTAATTTTTCTATCACATAATTCTTTTCAATAATAGTTGCTGATACGGGTCAGGGTTTTCTAATATGTTATTTGCAATTCTCAGAGCAACTCTGCTTTCTTTTCCCCTTTATTGCACAGAGGGGCTAAGCAGCTTGCCTTAGGTCACATGGCAAATATTATAGTTATGAAGTTCAAGCCTGGGGCTGTCGAGACTCCCACACTCCTCTTCTTCTTCTTGCTGAGAAAGACTTCTCGGACTCCCCCATAATCTCACTGAGCTGCTCTCAGACTCCCATGTGTGGCAGAAGACTAATTAAAAGAACAGTGAGGAAACATTTTTCGTTTAAAGGGCAGCCTGTGTGTTTTGTGTGCAGAGGGAGATGGTGGGAAGTGAAATCCTCTCCCCAGTCTTGGTGGTTGGTACCAAGACCCTTACACCTTCTTTCTGATCATCTTTTGTTGGCACCACTATCTTCTCTAGCGTTTGACTTCCTGAATCTCTGGTCAACAGCCGTGGCTCTAAGGATTGTCTGTCTGACCTATAACCCCATTCCCCCAAACCATTCAAGGTCTGCCTTAGTGAGGCGAGCCAGGCACAGCCAATAAGAGAATAGCCCCAGCCCGAGAAGCTTCTACCGCCAGTAAGTGAACCAGGATCTTGCCTGGACTCCAGCCCAAGCCCAGAATATGGAGCCAACAGGGGGGTCACTGGGAAAGGATATTATTAGCTCATTGCAACCTTTACCATCATTGCTGTGGTTTCACTCTTGCCTTGGAAAAAATTGCCTATTTTTCCTGACTACTCCCTAGCACCCCCACATAAACCCAGATGTTGAAGGGCCCATGTGGATCAGGGCGAAGCACACCCAGCTTACCCTGTGATGCGGGAAGTGCTAGGTGTTATGCATTTTCTAATCTGATGACATTTTCAGTCCACACTGTCTTTATTTCTCACCTCCTAACTGATTTCCCTGCTTCCACCCCTGCAATTTATTCTTTACTCAGCAGCCACCCTGATCCTTTTATTTAAAACAATTTTTTTTGATGTTTTTATTTATTTCTGAGACAGAGAGAGACAGAGCATGAGCAGGGGAGGGGCAGAGAGAGAGGGAGACACAGAATCTGAAGCAGGTTCCAGGCTCTGAGTTGTTGGCGCAGAGCCCGACGCGGGGCTCGAACTCACGAGCTGTGAGATCATGACCTGAGCTGAAGTTGGACGCCCAACCAACTGAGCCACCCAGGTGCCCCATCCTGTTCCTTTTAAATTGTGAGTCTGATCATGTTACTCTTCTGCTCAAAGTCCCCCAGTGGTTTGTCATGCTCCTCAGAGAAAAGCCAAAGTCCTTACGGTGGCCTCTAATGATCAAGGGCAGGGGCCAGTAAGCTTTTTCTGCAAAGGGACAGGTAATAAATAGTTTTGGCTTTGGGGGCTGTTGGTCTCTGTGGCAGCTACTCAACTCTGTGAGCATGAAAGCAACCAGTGACAATATGTAAATAAATATGTGTGATTATGTCCCAACCAAACTTTGTTTCCAGAAATAGGCAACAGGTTGGCTGTGACCCACAGCCTGTGGTTTGGTGACCTCTACTCCAGGTGACTGGCCTCTGCTACCTCTTGGTCTTTACTATTTTCTCTTGTCCTCTGCTTCAGCCCCGCTGATATTTACAAACGCTCCAAGCCTTTGTTTGGGGCCTTGCACTGGCTGTGCTATCCAGAACATTCTTCCCCTATGTATCTGAGTGCCTCCTTTCTCATTTCCTTCAGGTTTCTGCTTCAGTGTCATTGCCAGAGAGCCCTTTCTGGCCACTCTGTCTGCAATAGCGACCTTCTCGTTTTCTTAGCACCTCACATTCTTAACTCTGCTTTATTTTCCTCAATAGCCCTTGCTATCAGCTGCAATATTTATTTATGGAACAAATACGTGATTTCTTTGGCAAATATTACTGAGCGCGTTCTTAATTCCAGGCAGTACTCTAGGTGCTGGAATTCCCTAAAGAACAAAGCAGACAAAGCCTTCTATCATTGGACTTTAAGTCTAGCTGGGGAAGAGAGACAGTGAGCGCATTGAAAGCAAGTGTGAATGTGGCAGGTAGAGATAAGTGCTCTGGAAGAAATTAGGCTGGGCAAGGGGACAGGTTTGGGGGGTCTGCCTCTGTTTCTCTCTCAGTATGCATCTTCTGACTGGCATCATTGCTAAGGTTTCCCGAGTTACAGCAATGGTGACATTAACTCCCTTTGCTCAGCTTGGAGCCTGACGTTGCAAAGCTGTTGTGTCTGACAAAATCCCGGTGCCGACAGGGGGCGCCACAGACTGTGCAGAACTGCCTGCGCAGATAGGTGTGATCGAGCCAGGGGCAGCCAAGCTTCGGAACAGGATGGAAAGGGAGGTGAAGGCTGCAGTGGAGGGATGGGGAAGTTGGAAGTTGTGGGGATGTAACAGAATCTGAACACAAACTGCCTGCGCCGCAAGTGTTTTTCATGGAGCGCTGCCTAAACTACCAGGCATTGCGGGACAATGCATTTCTGAGTCGGATGCTTAATAAATCAGCCAGGCATGCATTATTATGCCGCCACGGAGCCCTTGTTGTGTCTTAATGCTCAATTATACAGCACAGAATCTGGGTCGGGCTTTCTATCACCTTGGATGTGTGGCAGAAATGGCCTGGCTCTAATTGCTCTACATGGGAATGGGTTCATTTGAGTTTGGCCGGTGACTCACGCTGATTGACAATTAGATTGAAGGGACCTCGTGGAGAATCACAGGCCCAGACAGCTCTAGACCTTGAAAGAGATCTTAGAAGTGATCCTAGTCCAATCTGCTCCTGCTGCAGATGGGGAAACTCAGGCTCCCGGAGAGGAAGTTCCTTGCTCAAGGTCATCAGATAAATAGCGATGGGGGCTCAAGTCAGGCTACCTATTCTGCATCAAATACTGTCACACCCCAGGCAGATTCTCAGGACGGCCACCTCCGCCCTTCCTATGTCTGCCGCAAATGCCGTGGACACTGACATCTGACTGAAGCTGAAGACCAGCCGGAAGAAACTGTGCCTCATTGACTTGAATAAAAATGGACAACCGGTTAAAAAAAAACAACAACAACAGACTTCCATATTTTATGGATCCCTGGGGACCCAGTGAACTCATGCTCCCAGATTAAAGGAAAGAGGAAAACCATACCCTTCTTGCTGAACTATGCTGCCTGCTGGTTCCCCAGTGCCCCAGCAGTCTCTGGAATGGAGATTGTCATATGTGACAGCTGGAGAACATTATCGCTTGAAGGTTTGCATTCTGGCTTTTATATTTGATTTACATAGATCTGCATACTGTATGCTATCGGCGTTGTTTTCTGTTTTGTTCTAGCCTCACAGCCTCCTTTCTCTAAGCTCAGTGGGTATTTTGGCTTCCTCAGTGACTCTGGGTGAGACAAGTAGTTGGCTAGAGTTTGATCTAGAGAAATATCTGGAAGTTCCACCTCAAGGAGAGGCTCTGGGGCAGAGCCACTGCTGAGCCAGTGACGTGTTGGAGTCCTGTGGCTGTCATTTCTTGTAGGGTTCCATGGTAGAGTCCTGCTTATTGTAGTCCTTATCTAGCTCTGGCCGTCTATGTGTATAAACGCCCATGGGGTAGCTTTGACTTTCTGTGTGTCTGGGCCTACATAGTAGCACCTTCAAGATGCCATGGACAGATGACCACATTTGGGGCACCTAGATCAATCCTAGATGAGAAATAGCTTACTTTAGAAAATCCCTTGACAAACGTTCTAGAGGCAAACATACCTCTCCTATGACCTGGCAATTCCATTCTCAGGTCTTCCACCAAGGGAAGTGAGTGCACATGTCTACCAAAACGCATGTACAAGAATGTCCATAGCTTCATTCATCAAAGCAAAGTACTGGAAACTACCCAAATGGACAGGTAAACTGGATATTCTCATACAGTGGAATAGTGCACGGCAACATAAAAGAATCGACTGCTTATATGCAACATGAATGAATCTCACAAATGTTTAATGTGCAGCAAAAGAAAACAGACACAAAGAAGCCATACCACAGGATTCCACTTATATGAAGTTCAAGAGCAGCAAAGCTGGGCTGTGTTGATAGACTTGAGAATTGTGGTTACCTCTGGGGAGGGAGATGGACCAGGAAGAGGCATGGGATGGGAAAGGCTTCTGGAATGATGGGAATAATGTTACATATGTAAACATTTATTCACTTCAAATGTGTGTACTTTACTGTGTGTCTGTTATCCCTCAATAACACTGAGGAAGAGGATGAAAGGAGTCTGCTTAGAAGGCGCCCAGTGCCATTCTGGTAATGTCCCATGCCTCTGACTTCCAGGACTTGAACTCTATTTCCAGATTCCTGATACCAATTTGTTTTATGGATTATGCTTTTCAACCTTTCCTGCTTGCCTGCAGGTTGATGTTCAAACATGCCCTAAGCCTGCTACCAGCCTCTGTGTTTGTACACTACATGCACACCTTCAAATTTGTCCAACCTCAAGTTGAGCTGATGGTGTCAGAGTTCACCTGCAGCAGAACAGCTCTTTCAGGATGTTCCTTCTCCACTCTCCAGCCCACTTAGTCTAACCCTTAGTAGTCAAGATGAGATGGGCCAAGGAACTCCTCATACCATATCCTCCCTCAGTTCCCCACTGCTGCCACAATTTCCAAGGGGCATCTGTAGAGGGACACTCCATTACTAGCTGGATAATAAACTCTGGGTGGTCTCAGGGAGCTGGATTACACGGACTCATCCAGACTCCTTTGGGGTAAGCTAATGGCCAACTGAAGGCTTGGAATAAAAACAGACCCCTCCCCTTGGGCCCTCTCCTTGAGGATAGGGATGGCAAATACTTCATACATGGGTCAACCCATCCTCTCTGGCTCCTTCCTACCCTATGGCAGACGTTAATCATTGATTAGAGCACTTATCTTTTCTTTCTTTCTTTTTTAATGTTGATTTATTTTTGAGAAAGACAGAGCGTGAGTGGGTGTGGGACAGAGAGAGAGGGAGGCACAGAGTCCAAAGCAGGCTCCAGGTTCTGAGCTGCCAGCACAGAGCCTGATGTGGGCTTGAACTCACAAACCGTGAGATTGTGACCTGAGCCGAAGTCGGATGCTCAACCGACTGAGCCACCAGGTGCCCGGATTAGAGCACTTTTCTAATAAGCCTGGGTGGAAAAGCTCTCCAAGGAAACACAAGAGACAAAGTGTATGCTCAAATCTCTGGAGAAGAGCTGCCCTCTTAAGGCCTAGGCAGGGGAGTACTTCCTCCCAAACAAAAGGTAAACCTGGGACCAGCTACAAAAGGAACAGGAGAGAAGGAAGTTCTAGGTCTGGTTCTTAGAAGTAGATGTCAAGAGAATTTGCCCATGAGGGACTTACTAAGGAAATACTTCCAGGTTGTAGAAGGGGATGAAGGGGCAAACAAGGGAATGTTCTCAGGCAAAAGGCACCCAGAGGTGGCTTAGCTCAGATTGGCAGAGGCATTCTGGAGTATTAGTTACTCTGGCCATTGTCCCAGGGAGCTGGGCTTGCAAACCTTTGCCTCTGTCCATCGTTGATCAAGGACCTTCCAGGGGAGGTAAATTCCCAGGCACTCCTGGCTACCAGTGTGCCGGAGTGCTCCAGTGGCCCAAGGGCAGCCCTCTAAAGATGAACCTCAGGTGTAGGTGTGGAAAGTAAAGGTGTACCCAAACTGGGACACATGGAAAGGGTAATATATGAACACTCTCCACTACTAAAGGCAATTCAAAAAGACAAAACAGTTTCAAAAAATGTTTATTTATTTATTTTGAAAGAGAGAGAGAGAGAGGAGGGAGGGGCAGGGAGATTAGGAGAGAGATCCCCAAGTGGGCTCTGCGCGGCTAGCTTGATCTCACAAACCATAAGATCATGACCTTCATGGAAATCAAGAGTCAGACGCTTAGCCAACAGCCCCCCAGCACTGTGGTCTTGCACCCTTTCCTACTATGGGGAGGAGTGTGGGCAGAGGAGAGGAAGAGGGTGATTGCATTCCTCATGATCAATGCCATCCTGTCCCCCACCATAATTGTCCCTCACGGATGGACAAGGGAGGAAGGGTACTGCCTCTAGATGCAACCATTACAAAGGCACAAAGGGATCTCCCCAGGAGAGGCTGCCAGCTCCTCACCCTCATGCAAAATCCACTTGATTCCTGATCACTTCTGTTTTCATAACACCGTACAATGTCAGAGTGCTTTCCCATGCCTGGCGTTACTTTCGTTCCTGTGAGGTGGGCAGGGATTGCTTTCCATCAGTCACATAACACAAGGGGTTGATGCGCTTACCGGTATACTTTGTGCTGCTTCTCCAGTCGGTTTGTATTTTTGTCTAGAGTGGACCCTCCTTGTCTGTATCTGCAGCTGAACTGGCAGGGTTAAGGAGCCCTGTTAATTCCCTACCTTTAAACACACCTCTCCTTGCTCTAAGTAATAGAATGATTTTTTTCTTTTTCCTTTTGTGCAAAAAAGATCAAGACTCTGGACACCTGGCCCCAGGGTTGGCTCAGCCCAGCTGCTAACTGTAAAAATTCTTTAACCTCTCTGGGCCTCAGTTTCCTTGTTTGCAGTTTAAAGAGGTTGGCCTAGATTACAACTCCAGTCCTTGTTCTGAAATTGTGTGCACGCACGGCTCTGGGTTATGAGAATTGTGTTTCTTTGTTCATTAGGAACAAAGAGCAGGACTCAGATTTTAAAGGTTGCTACTATATTTTAGTTTCAATACCTTACTTTTTAGGTAACGTTTTTCTTTAAGAGGAGGGAGCTGGCTGGTGTAAGGGGACCTGTTTTTTTCTTTTCTTTCCTTTCTTTCTTTCTTTCTTTCTTTCTTTCTTTTTTTTTTTTTAAACATTAAAGCCCCTGTCTTCAGGGAAGAAGAGGCTGTTGGATGTGTTTTGAATGTTTCAAATCAAAGCCTGCCAAGGGAAGGGGAGCTATAGGTTTCAATAAGCACCTTCTTTCAGCAATTTTAAGAATTTCACTTATGAGGATAATGAAATCTTCAGAAACTGTAGGAGACATACCAGGAAAAAAATATGATTCATCAGTGGAATTTTTTTTAGATACTCTCTGTCCCTACTCCATGTGTCCATCAGGAGGGTCCTCTCTGCAGACTCTGAAGTCTTTTGCACCCTCCCTGGATCTTTGGGAGCTTGAACGAACAGCATCCGGGCTCGCCGTTGACCACCCTGGCTCCTGGGGCCTCAGTTGTCACTAATGTGTAGCTCTGTCTCCTCATGGCAAACGTTTGCACCTACAGCCCAGGCCAATACTCGTTCCTCTGCGTCCGGCTTCTCACAGAGTCGCTTTAATCAAAACAAAGATGTGGATGTCCTATTTCTGTGTTGACTTCTTTTAGATGTGGAGTCTGCACGCACCCTGGGGTGTATGCGCCTCATTTGGGTCCATCTGTCCGTGCAGGCCCTGATAGGGAGCGTGCCCTGCTTCTGGTAGAGAGAGAAGTGGATGAAGCTGGCCTCTTTCCTTTTATAGGTTTTCTTGAGATTTTGCCAACATTCGTTCCCAGCTATTTAAAGATTAAGAAAAGGAATACATTTTTGAGAACTTAATTTGATGTAATTTCAGGAAAAAAACAACACATACAGTTAGAGAAGGTGATGGAAAATCCTCAAAGACCCCGTTGAAAGGACGAGTTGATGTTTAATGAAAAGCAGTGGGTGTGGGTGGATTCTGTACATTTTCAAGGATCAAGTTACCTGCGAAGAGAGAGAAATTGTGGGATGGGTATAACATAAACAAAAAAGCAGAGTTCAGATGAGGACTTTACGAAATTAAAATCAAAAGGGACGCTTCAAAAAAAAGAGTCCATCTTGGGCATTAACCTCCAACATGGAAATGAAAACAATTTTAAAAAGCTCTATATAAAAAGACAACCCACATTTGGGCATACTTCAGATCTTTTGGCCTCTAGCTTTCTGTGGGAAGCTATGGTTTCCCTTCATTTGCTTGCGGGATGTACCATTTGTTTTCTACATGTGCATCTAGGATTTCTTACTGGCTCTCCAAAGCTGTGCTGGCTTCAAAAAGGAGGGCATTTTGTGGCTCTTGTATGTGAGGCGCTCACAGTATGTGAATCCAGCGTGATGGTGGACAAACACAGAGCAGTAACCAGGAGACTTAGCGTTTTGGTTGCATCTCTGTGTCTCACACACGGAGTGACTCAGGGGAAATTACTTTCTTTCTCTGAGACTCAATTCTCTCACTATAACATGAGACCCTTTCCAGCGCTGTCTGAAAGTGTTTTCTGTGATGATGGAAACATTCTATTTCAGCAGTGTCCAATATGGTGGCCGCTAGCCATATGTGGCTTTGGAGCCCTAGAAAAGGTGTGGCTGTGGAATACATTTTTAAGTTTATTTAATTTCAGTTGCCACACGCAGCTAGTGGATAACACGTCGGACAGAGCAGTTTTATTTTTACTTTTTAAAATATTTCACGGGGCGCCTGGGTGGCTCAGTCGGTTAAACGTCCGACTTCGGCTCAGGTCACGATCTCGCGGTCCGTGAGTTCGAGCCCCGCGTCGGGCTCTGGGCTGATGGCTCGGAGCCTGGGGCCTGCTGCTGATTCTGTGTCTCCCTCTCTCTCTGCCCCTCCCCCGTTCATGCCCTCTCTCTGTCTCAAAAATAAATAAAAAACGAAAAAAAATATTTCATATATGTAGGCTGTATGCCCAACATGGGGCTTGAATTTACCACCCCGAGATCAAGAGTCAAATGCTCTACCAGCTAAGCCAGCCAGGTGGCCCTGGGCAGAGTGGTTTTAGACAGTAGCTGAAATCCCTCTGGTTATAAAATTCCATGATTCCATATTCTGGTGCATAGGCTTGCATTGCTAATCATTCACAAACATTCATCAAATCATTGTTTGGGGTCTTGCCTGATCCAGGTGTACTTTTAATTCCTAGGGAAACAAAGATGAGTAAGGCAGAGTCCTTGTTCCTTAGGGGCTCATAGTCTCGTGGGAAAGAATCATAAACTGCTAGAAACTGTAGGCTGTTGAGGCTTGAGACTCCTGGGAAAACGAAAAGGAGAGCCAGCCTTCGTCAATATCCGTGACACACGAGTCTGTAGCATTTGCTGAGCAAGGATGTCGTGCCAGGAAGTTTGTCCAAGCTAGGTCTGGCCCACTTTTCCTGCCTAACCTTAGCAGCTAAAAGTAATCTGGACATTTGCCAGCTGCTGAGTCAAAACCTGGTTATTTTTAGCCTTTGGGAACCTTGAACCCTAGTTAGGGTAAATAACCTAACAGAATGGGACTGAGGGATTCAGCTTTTCATTCAGCAAATAAGGACTATGTTCGTGTTGCATGTCAAATGGTCTAGACATCAGGATATGGCCACACAGCAGATAGGTGTGGGCCTTCTACTTGGGGAGCTGGCCCAGCATTCGAGGGGAAGAGGAAGACATCACACAAGCAAATAGAGACAGTGATTTTAAATAGTATTGAGAAGAAAAGAAGATGTTGGCAACTAATAAATGTAATAATAGCTTAAAAATATCATTTATGACAACCTAACCGAATCTGCTGGTCTCCAGCTTGTGGTCTCTGGGTAGCTATTAGCATGGGGCTAGTGGTCTAGAAGTTAAAAAAAAAACAAAAACAAAAACAAAGTAAAAAATAAAAAAGTTTCCAGGCCTGGTTGTGCTCCTCAGTTTGGTGTAAACCTGGGGAAACAGAAGCTTATTTCTTGGGATACAATAATATAATGTGTGTGAAATAAATTAAGCACTCTGTAACAGTAAAGGTCCATTATTAAAAACATTTTTTTATTGTTTATTTTTGAGAGAGAGAGACAGAGCGCAAGAGGGGCGATGGGCAGAGAGAGAGGGAGACACAGGATCTGAAGGAGGCTCCAGGCTCTGAGCTGTCAGCACAGAGCCTGATGCAGGGCTTGAACTTGGGTACGGCGAGATCATGACCTGAGCTGAAGTTGATCACCTAACCGACTGAGCCACCCAGGCGCCCTGGTAAGAGTCTATTATTATTGCTTAGGCTCCATAATCTCCTGGTTGATAGTAGTTGATTAGTTGAGGACTTGTGGTTCAGCCCCCCGGGAAGGGGAGACCCAGGAGAGGGACCGAGAACATTGTGAGGAACATCTGAGGGGTACTAAGGGTCAGGTATCTTGGAACAGTGTTCTATGCAGCCCTTGGCTTCCCCTGAGAGGCCAGCCCAGTGGTCTGACCCTACTTTACCTAGAACTGCCTCGTCTTAATTATTCCATATGTTGGATGTATGTGTAAAGTGTTGATAAAAGTACCTTTTGGCAAAAAAAAAAATGATTTTGGTAACTGGGTGGGTGGATGCTGAGGGAGGCTGGGGTCACCAAGGCTAGCAGGGTGCTGAAGGACTGTGGGCCCAACTCTCCCTAACCCCTTATTGTGAGGTTTTGCTTCCTTTTAGGACCCAAAGGGTGTGAGCTGTGTGACCATTAGGAACCTGGGAGAATCCCTGAGGCAGGATGGGAAAGGAGCAATGGTTTCGGTTCCCAGTCTGTTGTCCAAGTTACACAGTACATGGTGTATCCAAGAACAAGTAACTAGGGATACGAAGTAAGCTGTTACTATATCCTGAATGTGTGGTACAGGCTCTGTGCCAGGCTCTAGAATTCCTGGTGCTCAGGAGCTTCCGTTTGCCCCTGCAGTGCGTCAGGGGGTCCCCGTGCCATCCTGTCTCTTTCGGTTTTAACCAATGGGAAGAATGGAGACCCTGAGGGAGGGAGTAGAGTGAGGTCAGTGCATTTATTTGTGCATCTCCTTTGCTGTCAGGTTGCTATGAGCTGGCTGCATCTTTGCACTGAAGGTCATGACTCACACCAGGCACCTGTCTTCACAGAGCTCTGGCTTTCTTTGGGTGTAGATAGCCACGCTTGTCCCGGTGTCCTTTCAGGCCTGGGCATGATAATGACATCCACTGTTGTTGGCCTTGGGGCACTGCCCCCTCTCTTGTGGTTTTGCTACATCCTCCATCCTCCTTTGTAGCTAGTTCTTTTACTAAAACCTCCTGGGATTATCCAAATTTGAGTGAACTTCTCCCTCCTGGCATTCTGACGCGTGTGCATGAGGTATGTACAATTGCTACTCCTATCCTGAAGATGAAAAAATCAAGAAATAAAAAGGTTAGGATATGTGTCCGAGTTCACACAGCTAATGAGTGAGCCTAGGGGATTAAAAACCAGGCAGTTGGATTCGGAAGCTGTGTCCCTGGGCGATGCATTATAGCGCCTCTCAGAGCAGAGGAGGTAGTGGGGACGGTGGATGAGGGGAATGGTCCTGAGCTTGACTTTCATCACGAAGTCCAACATCCCTTTGATATCCTGGCTTCCTCATTAGCTCCTCTTGTCTGTCAGCCCTGCCAAGCCTGGCAGGCAGCCTGTAAGAAGTGACAGTGTGGTGAGGTCTACAGAGGCGTGAACAACAAAGTTTATTTCTGTGGTTGGAAACAACAAACAAAACAAAACAAAACAAAACAGGGCAACCCCTAATTAATTAAATGAGCAGAAAATAGTCTCCTGGATGGGGCAGGGGCTGACAGCTCCCCCTTGATGATTCCATTCAGTGGTGATGGTTTTCTCAATACGACATGCTGTCTGGAACCACACACAGTGTCTTATTCTGTCTGAGAAGATTGTTTTTTTTTTTTTTTTTTTTTTTTTTTCCCTTCTGAGCTGCACAGGCTCTGTCTGGGAGTGACAGAAGCCAGCCTGTAACTTCGCTGACCTACTTCTCGGCTGGCTCTCCAGCCAGCAGCCCACGCATCATCCATTTTAACCAGCTTTTCAAGGTCACGACTTTTCAATGCAGAGGCTGGCTTTTGCTTGACACAAAGCCAGGTACCATCAATTGTCCTGTTTACGAAATTTTCAGTGTTCCCTTTCTTTAGCTGAGTAAAAAGTATGGGTTGGGCTCCTGTTTAGGACAGATAACAAATGCGGTTGCTTTGAGCCTAAATTGGCCACTTGGTCTATACTTCAGGTGCTTAAAAAGCAGGTTTTCCACTATTATGGAGCACCTGGGCCAGACCAAATACAAACAGTGAAGGATTTAGGTTGTCCCGGTAGACAGTCATACTCCTTTTTTTTTGTGACGCAGACAAATGTATGCTCCACATAAACACAATGTCTTATTTTTCACTCTTATGAAAGGACCATATGAAACCAGCTCTTCACAGATAAAAAGCAACTGCTTTGTGTATCTATTACTGTACCTTTCATCTCCCAAGGCTTTGTGAGAAACTTCCAGCTGGAGCTGCATTCTTTTCTGGTTTGATAAAGATAAATTGTATTCAGTGAGAGAGAAAGGGGAAACATTTTCTTGATTATTCTCTAAATAAAAAGTCAGGGAAATGTGATTTTTCCCCCCAGTACTCAAAGTAGTTAGTCCCCCTTCAAAGTGACCCCAAATTTTCTGTGCTGCTCAGCATTCTAAAACTGTTTGATCTTGAGAAGCTTGTTATCTATTGGGTCCTGGGAGCTCATTAGAGAATAAAGAGGGCACATAGCTTTCTCTACTAATATCTGCTAATCATCAACAGTTAGCTTTAGGCAATCTAATATAGTGTTTGTGGTATAGGCTCTGCAGTGAGAATCTTGGCTTTTCCCCTTGCTGATTGTATGCATTTTAGTAAGTTACTTAAGTTGTCTATGTCTCAGTTTCCTTATCTCGGGTATTAGAGATAATAATAGCACTTGCATAAAATGTTGTGAGAAGTAGATGAAATAAGACATGGAAGGTGTTTAAAATAGTGTTTGCCACATAGTTAGCTTTGAGTAAATATTAGCAATTATTATCTACCACTGGAAGGATGGAAAGGCAGAAAGAAACCTTGTCATCTGTGTGTGTGCGTGTGTACGTGCATATCTAAGTATGGAAATGAGTTGCTGGGTGAAGGGAGCCTGGAGAAACAGGGAGCAAAGGAAGAAGCGGGTATGGTGGGCTTTCTTAAAGGAGCTAAGTGTGATCCAAGTTTTCGGGACTGCTTCTCTTTCTCTGTTGGCTTTCAATACAAGCAAGAAGACAAGAGGAGACCAATGTTCTTACCTGGGCAGTGCCATCTAGAGCTCTGAGCAAAGGGCTTTGATTTTAGCAGCTGCCAGTGTTGGTGCTTGCCATGTCCTGAGGCCAGCTGGAAATGGCCAAGGTGGGGTTGACTCCTGACCTTTGGTATCTGCCTTGACCCTTTGTTCTCTAAGAAGTCCTCTTTCACCGTGCCTGGAGCCAATCACAGTCCAGGGAGCTGCTGGAATGGAGGAGGCAGGTTGCAGGTGCTTGTGGCCTCATGATTTTGGGGCCCAGAATATTTGACCTTGCCATCTTACATTGTGAATAAAAGAGTTTTAATAGAATCATACCAATATCACTCGGTTTTTGTTAGACGTGCATTTTTTTCTTAAGCAATTCCATTAATTCAGTTTGGTTTCTTGAAAAATATTCTAGCTCACACAGTAAGTACTTTGTGATATTTTTCTATTTTTTTTTTTAATTTTTTTTTCAACGTTTTTTATTTATTTTTTTTGGGACAGAGAGAGACAGAGCATGAACGGGGGAGGGGCAGAGAGAGAGGGAGACACAGAATCGGAAACAGGCTCCAGGCTCCGAGCCATCAGCCCAGAGCCCGACGCGGGGCTCGAACTCACGGACTGCGAGATCGTGACCTGGCTGAAGTCGGACGCTTAACCGACTGCGCCACCCAGGCGCCCCATCTATTTTTAATGAAATTATTTTCATTTGGATCAGATTCAAAAAGAGGCAGAGAAATGAGGACAAGGAAAAAGATTAAGAAAGGGAGACGGAGTGAAAGGCAGAGAGAGAGAGAGAGAGAGGAAGCAATATACACAAACACATATATGCAATGACAGAAAAATACAAAGGTATAGATACAATTTAGAAAAATTGGAGGATTTGCAGAGCAGTCACACAAAGAGAGAGGGAACCCGAGAAACACAGAAAAAGACACGACACACAGATGAAGAGAGAGAACAAACAGAAAATGCAGATACATACACACACACACACAAACACACACAATGACAGAGCAAGAGAATCAGAGAGAATACACCCTCTCCACTCCCCATGACCAAGGAAACTATAGCTGTTCTGGTGTATTGATTGTGAAATTTTGGATACGGCAGGATCAAAATACCATTTGGCTCAAAAGTGGGGTTGAACTATCTTCATGATCAAAATGGCAGAATTAAGATCAGGTATATAAAGTTTTTCACAGTTCTCAATAAACAGAAGGTATCAATTTTTTTTTTTTTTTTAGCTAAAGTACTTGTGGAATAACCCCCTTTCCTGGTTATAGGACCACTTTTCTGTGACCTCAAAGATATTTTTCCTTTCTGGGGTGGGAACATCCTGGATTCAGAACCTCTTCATCCATTGACATGTCTCCACTCCCTTCTGTGTTTCTGACACTCATGGTGGGCAGATATAGCTGTTGTTCCCTTCTGTCTAGGAAACTGGCAAACCTTGCAAAGGCTGAAGGCCTGGGTAATGGAATTTGGTAAGAGAACAGACCGAAATAAAATGTCCGTGATTGGGGGCACCAAATACCGTGAGATTCATACTAAGCAGTGTTTTATATGGCTGTTTCAAGATCTCAAAATCCTTATGGGTTCTTAAATCCCAAGGAAATGGGCCCAAAGACACAGAGAATGTAAACTAGATCTTTGAAATTCCCTTTGGTTAGTCTCTAGAAACTTATTTCTGCAGAAGTGCCTTCTGATTGACAAAAGCTCACTTTTATATTCACAATCTCACCCTGTCAAGGTCTAGTCTAAAATCACCCTCAGAGAATATTGTGCAGTAACTTCTAAGAAACCCCAAATCCTCCGGATTTATGCATTTAATTTATTGTTTTTTCTCTTTCAGAGCTTTCCTTTGTACATAACCAAATCCTGATTTTGAGTGCCTATCACACACAGCTAAGCCATGATGTTGGAAGGCAGTGTTTTGAATGTAGAGCTTGAAATTCTCGGTTTACTACGAAGTCCCTGGTCCTTTGGAAATTTATGTAAAATTTCCCACCCCCTCCTAACCTCCTACTTTCTGGTCCCTTTGGAAGCAGTTAATTAATTTCATGTCTCAAAGATGCTTTGTTTCCTTAAGTAGTTCAGTCTGGCTCATCTTCCACTGGGTATCACTTTTCGCCGGCACTTTGCACAGACTCATTCGGAAATAGCTCATTGTGGGCCAGTTGTCTGGGTTTGATGGGACAATTGCTTATGAGGTCAAGGTCTTTACGTATCATTCAGTCATTCAACAACTGTTCATGAGCCCCTGATGTGGGCCATGCACTAGGGATAAAAAAGGACTGATCTTCGTGGATCCCTGCCCCCCTCCCCATAAAGGCCCCAGTGACTGAGCTGACTAGGATCCTCACAGGCACTCTGGGGGATTTTATACTGAAAGTAGAAAACACAAGAGCTGGTGAGCAAGACCAAGACAGGGCCTTTGACGGAGAGGCAAGAGAGCAGGAGAATACACGCATCTGTCAAGCCAACGGGACTATAAATGGGAGAGAGAACCAAGAGTCGGTAACCAGACAAAGAGCAGATTAGAAAAGGATTAGGGTGAGTAGGTTATAGGATGACTGCCTTGAGCTCTGTTGGGGTGTTGACAGCTCAGATTTATGGTCCTGAAGGTGTATAGTGTGTGGGTGTTTCTGGCTGGATTAAAGGTATAGGATCTGGATGGAAGCTGTCCCCCATCCCCCATTTCCTAGGCCTTCCACGCAATATGGGCTGGAACAGGGCAGCCCTCACTGCATTCAGTGAAAGAACAGAGGGATATTCTGGGATATTCACACTAAAGGCCTGATTACTTTGATTTCTCTTCTGGGTCATCTCCTTTGCGTGGTTGCAGGTATTGGAGCTGGAAAGGGTATCTGCGATAATCTGGTATTTCCTTGATTACCATCTCTGACTTCTTGTCTTGGGCTAGAGGCCAGGAAGAGGAGGTGTAGGGGAGAGCACAGATGCAGGCAGGTCAGGCTAGCAGAGAGAGGTAGATAAGGTGTGTGTGCACAGAAAGTACAGCTTGTGGCAAAAGTCAACATGGTCATTTGCAGGACTTACGGTGACTTTAAGAAGGGCCTGTGAGTTTGGGGGAGGGGCAGATGGCAAAGACTGAGAGGTAGAGAATGGATGGACTGATAGCGGCAGCACAGGGCCAGTGCAGGGGACGTTTACCGTTTTGGTGAGTGCCCCTACCATGATCAGAATTACGTTGGGCCTTAGGAGCGTAGCAGCTCCATTATAAAACCCAAAATTATAATTTTTCGGGACTGAGAGTGAGGGGGCTTATCCTCAGGGGGTGTTATATTTGTGAAAGTTGTATTGTGTCTGGGCCTCAGGGAGCTGTCTGCTTTTGTTCACCCCCACCTCTTGCCACTTGCAAGCCCTGTGGTGTCAGGCTCCCCCTGTGGCACCTGAGGCCAGATGTTTGGGTAGAGCTGGGTCTCTTGGTAGAAGAGACCCACCTACACTCAGTCTAGTAGGGGCTGCCCAGAAAGTCTCAAGCCACACCAGACCTGATTGGGCATAGGTACCCTCTGCCTTTTCCACCAACTTACCTTTATTAATTTCACCTGTGACTGGACAGAGGCACCATTTTTCTGGGTAGAGAAGTCCTTGGAGCAAGATATTTTGCTGTTGCCTTATAGGATGAGAAATCTGTGTAGTCGTTTCAATGCGAAGCATTAAAAATAATCTCATCTCATCTTAAGGTCCACAAGTAAGAAAGGTGACATTCTGACGCAGGTCTCCATGGGGTACAGATGACTTAGTCATAGATGACAGATGAGGGATGAGGTTCTTTACCAATAGAATGTGGCAGAAATGACAGTGCCGGTCTACACTTTGAAAAGGCAAAGTAGTTTCCCCTTTTGTACTTTGGGGAGTCCTGAGTTGCTATGTAATGGGAAGAGGAGAGGCATAGAAGCTGGCACTCAGCTCTTGGCATGTTCCAGCTGAGTCTAGCTTCCTGACCAGTGCTGCCAGTATGCCAGACAGCTGAATGAACCATCTGGAATGTTCCATCCCAGTTGATAACCCTGATGCCTGCAGATGCAGCCAACATCACATGGAATGGAAGAATCATCCATGAACGCACAGACTCATGAGAGGTAAAAAAATAATTGTTACTTTATGCTTAAGAATTGGGGCGGTATGTCCTATAGCTATGGGTAACCAAAACAAGAGACATATCCTTTATAATTTTATCACAGAAGCTGGAAGATTATGACTCACAGACCAAATCTGGCTCCACTACCTCCTTTACTACTAATATTTACTACTCTGAAATACTTAATTTTTAAGTTTTTCATTTTTAGACAATTCTTATTCAATTTATTTAAACTAAAAAAAAGGAGCTCACCCTTTTCTCCTACCTCTATCCTCCACCTCTTGTAACCACCAATCTGTGTTCTGTATCTATGAGATTCTTTTTTAAAATACCTCATATAAGAGAGATCATACAGTATGTATCTTTCTCTGTCTGACTGATTTCACTTAGCATAATGTCCTTGAGGTCTGTTCTTGTTGTTGCAAATGGCAAAAATTCAGTCTTTTTCTATGGCATATCTATCTATCTATCTATCTATCTATCTATCTATCTACCTACCATCTACCAAAATTTCTTTATCCATTTCTCTGTTAATGTACACTTAGGTTGTTTCCATATCTTGGCTATTGTAAATAATGCTGCAATGAACATACGGGTGCGTATATGTTTTCAAATTTGTGTTTTCATTTTCTTTGGGTAAATACCCAGAAGTGGAATTGCTGGATCATAGGGTAGTTCTATTTTTAATTTTTTGAAGGGTCTTCCACAGTGGCTGCACCATTTTATATTCCCACTGACATTCCTTTTTAATCACATCTTTGCCAACACTTGTTATTTCTTGTCTTTTTGGTAATAGCCCTTCTAACAGGAATGAGGTGATATGTCATTGTGATTTTAATTTGCATTTCCTTGGTGATTAATGACGTTGAGCATCTTTTTGTGCATCTGTTGGCCATCTGTATGTCTTCTTTGGAAAAATTCAGGTCCTCTGCCCAGTTTTTAATCAGATTATTTTTTAGCTATTGAGTTGTATGAGTTCTTTGTCTGTTTTGAATATTAGATCTTTATCAGTTACATGATTTTAATTATTTTCTCTCATTCAGTAGGTTGCCTTTTCAATTTGTTGATGGTTTCCTTTACCATGCAGAAGCTTTTTAGTTGGTATAGTCTTACTTGTTTATTTTTGCTTTTGTTGCTTTTGCTTCTGGTATCAGATTTAAAAAAATCATTACCAAGACCTATGTCAAGAAGCTTACCCATTATGTTTTCTTCTAGGAGTTTTATGTTTCTGTCTTATGTTTAAGTCTTTAATCTCTTTTGAGTTAATATTTTTGTATGTTGTAAGATGGTGGTCCGGTTTCATTCTTTTACATGTGGGTGTCCAATTTGCCCAACACTATTTATTGAAGAGATTACCCTTTTCCAATTGTATATTCTTGGTTCCTTTGTCATAAATTAGTTGACCATATATGTGTTGGTTTATTTCTGAGCTCTCTATCCTGTCCTATTGATCTATGTTTGTTTTTATGCCAATACCATACTGTTTTAATTACTATAGCTTTGTAATGTGGTTTGAAATTAAGGAGTGTGGTGCCTCCAGCTTTGTTCTTTCTCAAGAATTATTTGGCTATTTGGGGTCTTTTGTGGTTCCTTACAAATTTTAGGATTGTTTGTCCCAGTTCTATGAGAAATCCCTTTAGAATTTTGATAAGGATTGCATTAAATCTGTGGATTGCTTTGAGTAGAATGGACATTTTAACAATATTAATTCTTCCAATCCATGAGCATGGGATATCTTTCCATTTATTTGTGTCTTTTTCAATTTCTTTCATTAATGTCTTGTAGTTTTCAATATGCAGGTCTTTCACCTCTTTGTTCCTAGGAATTTTATTCTTGTTTATGCAATCGTAAGTGGGACTGTTTTCTTAATTTCTCTTTCTTATAATTTATTATGAGTGTAAAGAAATGCCCCAGGCTTTTTTTTTCCCCCCGATTCTTGGCAATTGCTTTATTTCCTTAATTCCATCTTCTAATGATAATGATGTAAAATATTTACATGGTTCCAAGATTAAATCTACAAAATAAGTTATATTCAAAGAAATCCATCTTCCATCTTTGTCCTCAATTCAATTCTCTTCACTCTTCTATAGGTCACCATTGTTTTCTAACAGATTTTTGTGTATTGATTTTGCATCTTGCATCTTTACTGAATTTGTTCATTAGTTCTAACAGTTTTCTGATGGAGCCTTTAGGACTTCCTATATATAATATCACGTCATCTGCAAATAGTGACATTTTTATTTATATGTGAACAAGATTTTATTGGAACACACCTATATCCATTTGTTTAAGTATTGCTAATGGCAGCTTTTGCACTACAGTAGCAGAAATGAGTAGTTGCAACAGAGACCATGTAGCTGCAAAGTCCAAAAACTTTACTCTCAGAGGCGCCTGGGTGACTCAGCATCTAACTTCAGCTCGGGTCATGTCTCATGATTCACGAGTTTGAGCCCTGCATTGGGCTCTGTGCTTACAGCTCAGAGCCTGGAGCCCGCTTCGGATTCTGCGTCTCCCTCTCTCTGCCTCTCCCCTGCTCATTCTCTCTCTGTCTGTCTCAAAAATAAATAAAAAGTTAAAGAAATTTAAAAAAATGTACTCTCAGACCCTTTATAGACAGTGTTTGGTTTGTTAACTGTGATCTATTACACCAATCTACAAAAAGGTGAAAGATAAGTGGACCGACTTCTTTTAAACAGTGGACAAAACCCGGTGTGTAGAAACCAGTGGTGTGTGGGAAATGGCTCATCTCAATATGAAAATAGTTTCTAATATTCCCTAAGCTGTAATAGTGGTGTGATCTCTCTACAACGTATCCTCCTAATGCTGCAGAGTGCCATAGAGTAAGTCTGTGTCAGGCTGTGTTACTATTTAGCAGAAGTTCACTCTCCCTCTCTCACCTCAGTGGGAGGAGGATATTTTCCGACCCCTCTGATGTACTTGGTTGTGAGGCTTGCTTTGGTCTATAGGAGATGAGTGAATGGGACATGTTCAGAGGTCTTAAATTCACTTGTGTGCTGTGGCTTAACTTCTTGAGCCCGTGCTGTCTGCCATGAGAAAAACATGCTTTAGGCAGCTATAGCTGATTTTGCCTGGGTCTCAGAATGAGTGACACATAGAGCAGAACTAAACCTGACCTGAATTCTTGATGGTAAATTGGTCCAAGTCCAGCTGAGTCCAGCGGAGCACAGCAAACTCTGCAGAGCCATGAAAAAATAAATAATTGTTCTTTCTTTCTTCTTTTGCTCTGTGATCTACAATGGCAGCCCTGCTGTTGTTAGTCACTGACATTTTTTTGAGTTGTTTGTTACATGGCGTCTTTGCAGCTGTGACTCATACAAAGTCCAAGTATATGGAGAAAGGGAATTTTCTTTACACTGGGATGCTGCTAGCATGAGGGTGCCTTTGTGAAAATTAGCGAAAGGTTGCCCTCTGTCAAGGTATTTTATTTTCCACCTATCAGAAATTGCCAGATATTGATTATGCTATCACAAGACCCTTGATTGTAACACCGGGCCTAGTTTTACTGGATAAATGAAAACTATGAGATCCGCAACATCGTTACCCAGTCAGACGTGTCTCCTGTGTGCAACATGCAGCACACACAACCCAAAGTGACGATTCTCTACTGTGAGAGAACCCAGTGAATTGGGTCTTCCTGAATTAATTCGTGTTATGTTAGAGGCAGATATAAGGATGACCATCATTCAGGACATTAGGTTGTTGCATAATATTATTTCTCAACAACAGAAGTTGTAAATTATTTTGCATTTGCTTTTGCGTTTGCATTCCTTCACGGATCAATTCTAATCTTCCTCCTTGCCGATAGTTGCAAAGGTGGACCAGGGCAAAAGTGGTGTACTCAGAAAGGAAGAAAAGAAAAGCCCACTAAAGATATTAAAATTTTACCATGATTACACACGCCAGTCAGTCCATCTGGGTAAATGCTAGCATGTGGGTCCTGCACCCTTGCCACAAGTTAGGACAGGCTATGGTGAAATTCATGCTTGGTTTATGCTACAGAGCTCCCCACTGGAGTGGGCGGAGTGAGGTTAGACTTTTTCCATTCCCTCCCTGCTACCTCACCCTTACAGGTTCTTGGGAGCACTTCTGTAACAAACCAGTTTTGTAAGAGTCCCCATCACAGGCTCTGCTTCCGTCCTTTGTCCTCTTTCCTTTATGCTCCTGGAGGACAAGGAGGGATAAGTTGACCCCAGTTTAATGGTGAGTCAGGACTGAATGGGGTGTGATTGGATTTGCTTTGCCGAGAGATTTATCTGAATTAGTTCAGGCTAAGGTGTGGAACTTTCCAACCTGCTTCTGTTACCCAACTTAAATCTGTGCATCCCAAAGCCCTGGAGGCACACCACATACAGCAATGGAAAAAAAAAATTGAGGTTGTATGGTTAAAAAAAAAGATGTGCTTTGAATTCTGGTCCCGCAATTTATTAGTGACCTGAGATTCAGGTTTCTCATTTAGAGAATAGCGAAACTAATTCCTGCTGCAGAGGGTGGTTATGAAGGTTAAGGGCGATAATGTGCGAGATTAAGCTAGAAGAGTGTGCTCCATAGTAGGCATTTGCTGGTGGTATTTTTTCTATGCTCTTTAGTCCAAAGGGAAAAAAATGCAAAGTAAAAATCAGCTTTGGCGTTTCCTCATCTGTCTTCTCTATTTACCATTTTTTGCTCTCTCCTACTTTCTTGCTGCCATCATATGAGTGTCCAGGTTTACATCAAGTCATAGAAATGAGCTCATGATTATGGCATGTGTGGTCTCGCTCACTTAGACCCAGGCATGCCTCTCTCTGGCGTGTCCGTATCCCTTACTAGATGATAAACTCCCTGAAGCCAAAGGCCTGTGAATCTTAGTCACGTTGTATGACACACAGGGCCCAGCTGGCGCTAAGCACCTTCTCGAAGCAACCTGTGATGCTTACAGAATTAAAATTGCAATGCCTAAGTCATTCACCTCCGTTCATCTCACGGCGTAGGCATTTTATCATCTCGCATCATCACGGGAAGAGGGGTGACAACTGTATAGTATGATATTTTGAGAGAAAGAAAGACCACGGTCACATAGCTTTTATTATAGTGTAATTATTCTATTTCATTATTAGTTATTGTTGTTAATCTCTTACTGTGCCTAGTTTATAAGTCAAACTTTATCATAAGTATGTGCGTGTAAGAAAATATAATATATACAGGGTTCGGTGCTCTCTGTAGTTTCCGGCACCTGCTGGGGTCTTGCACGGAATGTATCCCTCCGGACCCATATTTGTCAGAGGAGGACTATCTGCCTCCAGATAAGGGGGCGGGGACTGCACTGTCATGTTGGGGCACCTACGTCCTGCATCCTTGCCACAAGTAAGGACAGGCTATGGCACAATTCATGCTTGATTCATGCTATGGAGCTCCCCATGAGAGTAGGCGGAGTGAGATTAGATTCTTTTCATTCCCTTCCTGCTACCTCACTCCTTACAGGCTCTTGTGATCACATCTAGTTTATAACAAACCAGTTTTACAAGAATCTCCTTTGCGGGCTCTGCTTCTGGGGAACCCAACCTAAGATACAAGCCTTCAGCTTCAGGAACCTAGAAAAAGTATTCCCTCAAAACTAAACCAAAATAAAAATATAAGCAACTAATAAAAGAAAAGTGGAAATTAGTGAAAAGGGAAAAAATGTGAGCTTGATAAATGTAGCCAAGAACTTGAACTTTTGAGTACTTCTGTAATAGACATCTTAACTCACCTAGACTTATCTGACCCACTGGATTAATCACAGCTCCTTCCATTAGTTTTACAAATCATAGTGCTTTAGATGAAAAATGAGTAATTTAGGGGCGCCTGGGTGGCTCGGTTAGGCATCCAACTTCGACTCAGGTCATGATCTTGCGGTCCTGGGTTTCCAGCCCTGCATCGGGCTCTGTGCTGACAACTTAGAGCCTGGAGCCTGCTTCAGATTCTCTCTCTCTGTCCCCGTCCTGCTCGCCCTCTGTCTCTCTCAAAAATAAATAAACATTAAAAAAAAATTAAAATAAAAAAAGAAAAGTGAGTAATTTGGAACTCTAAATAGTTGGTGTATGCTCAAATAAAAAAAAAGAAAAAAAAAAAAAGGGCCTTGTCCTTACACCAAAAGTTGCAAAGGTATTCTTTCTTATGTGTGTCTATTGTTAGAATAAAATGTGTCCAATAAAAAAAACATTGCATTGTGCAGTAAATGAAAGCATAACTGTGTCACAGTGTGAAAATTCTTTCCTCTGGTCATTCAGTGAATATTTATTTCTTGTTCACTGTGTGTCTGAATTTTATGGCTACGTGTAGAGATGCTGCCATTGTTGAAGATTTGACTTGGAAAGCAAATGCTTCCTGGGGCTCCTCTTCAAGCTTCTGGGTCAGGGTAAGCTAGCCTCTTGAGAGAAGATAAGTGAAGTATGAATAGTAGGCCCTTGTAGCTTTGGGACTGCAATGAAGCTCTAAAAACTTGCTGTTACAATTTTGTGTTACTCAGAACTAACTTTCACATCTTACTGATTGAATTTCCGATCAGTAAGTGTTACATAAACTTGAATTTATAAGATGCAGTATTAACCATGTTTGGCTTGTGTCTGTTTCGTATGTATTATCGGAGGTCCTGATAAGATTTAGCTTGAGGAAACAGGCACAGCTGCTGAGAAAACTACTCTAGAGCAGAGGTCGGCAAACTTTTTCTGCAAAGGGCTAGATATAAAATATTTCTGGTTTTGTAGGCCATGTAGTCTCTGTCATAATTATTCAGCTAGGCTGTTGGAGAACATGAAAGAAGCCACCGAAAATATGTAAAGGAATAGGCATAGCTGTGTTCCAATAAAACTTTATTTATAAAAGCAGGTGGTGGGCGGGGTTTGGCCCAGGGGCTGTAGTTTGCCAACCCTGGTCTAGAGGAGAAAGGACAAGCTTTGGAATCCATAGACCTGGGTGGGTCGCTTATTCTCTCTTAGCTTCAGTTTCCTCATCTGAAAAGAGGGTTAATAAAACCTACCTCACAGAGCATTGAGAAGGTTAAGTAAGATGGTATATAAAAACACCTAGCATCACCATAGTTTTCTTTCTCGATATTCTTTCCCAAACAGCCAAAGCTGCAATTCATTTCTCCCTTTTTTATTGCCCTGATCAGTTGCATTTCTTCTGTGTAGCTACTTGAACTAGTCATTGTTATGATTTAATACTCACAAAAAAGAGAACTAACACTTACCACTCCCAGGGGGTTTGTGTTAGAAATGAGAATTTAGGGGCATCTGGGTGGCTCAGTCAGGTAAGCATCCAATTTCGGCTCAGGTTGTGATCCCACGGTTTGTGGATTCAAGCCCTACATTGGGCTATGCACCGGTGGTGTGGAGCCCTTTCTCTCTCTGACCTTCCCCACTTGCGTGCGTGCTCTCTCTCTCAAAATAAATCAACTTAAAAAAAAAAGAAAAGAGAATTTACTTGTTTAACCAGCGCTCCAGGAGGAAGATTCTGGAGCCCAGACCTTCCATTCTCCCTTAATATCCTTATTTTGGATGTGAGTTATTTCTTCATCTTTGAGCACTTCCTGCTTACCCTACTCCAATTAATTGGTTTTCCAAGACATAGACTCAGATTTGCCTTGTGCCTGGCACAGCCTAACAGCACTCACCCACTCTTGTCTACAGAGCAGGAAGTTTTGCACCACAGGGAGTAGGTGGGCATAATTTTGGGGCTCAGCTTGAACTGATTCAACTAGTGTTTTGAAGGCGAACGGTCCTGGGATTGTATTCTGACTCCTGCCCTCATAAGTGATGTGGTCTTAGACAACACAAATAACTTCTTTGAGCCTTCCTTTCTTCATATAATAGAAGCGATGATAATACCTACCTAACAGGGTTGTTGAACTGAACTATATAAAATTTGTAAACAAAGCTTACACTAGGGCTGGCACGCGGAGACCCTGTGTTTCTCATCACTGCCTGTCTCCCAAAGCTAGAATTGGGCCCGAGACGCCAATATGGTGGATTAAATAAATGACAATCATTATCATTGTTATTATTTTTATCATGACACATATGGCAACTAGGACATTAATCTCTATTATCAGCACCGTTTACTGTTGTCTTTGATCTCTCGTTTATATTATCACCATCACTAGAAACCAGTGGTACATAATTAAAAAAACGCATTGCCATTTTGAATGCCAGTTACAAATGCGAGGATTTTCAGACTGAAGTGGGAGGACTCGGGAGTTGCTAAGCCCTGGGTTTAAACGCCTCTTCCTTTTGCAGTGCATGGACTCTTAGAGGCAGAGTGAAATGAAGTTGATACAAATGAACTTCCAGGGCCGGTGGGAGGATTAAGTACATCGCATAGTAGTGACTTCATAAATGTTAAATAAATAAATAAATAAATAAATAAATAGCAGCTTCGTAAAAATGAGCAGTCATTCCCCTTCTCATTGGTTTCGAGGCAAAATATGGGAAACTAGGAGAAGTCCTGTGTTTGGTGCTCCCAGAAACTCCCCCTCATCTTCCAAAATGTATCTGCTTTGGGTCATCAGAGCTCCACTCCTGTCGTCGTACACACCAGGTGTGAAGGGCTGTTGACATCTTGAAGTGTGGTCCCTCTAGGGTGTGAAAATAGGGTAGGTCAATGGGGTGGTGGTGGTCATTGTAACATGTTTAGACCATTATTGCAGACGCAGGTGGCTATAGGGGCCAGGCAGGAACCTTAAACTAGAGATGGGTGCTCACTTCTAATTTCTTAAAACATGTCACCTTCCAAGACCATCTTTTGTTTTCCTACTTTTGATACAGAAATGGACACAGAGTAGTATTTCTCTATTACAGCAGTTCTCGGATGTGATTCATGGACCCCGGGGGTACCTGAGATGTTTTTCAGGAGGTCCAGGAGGCCGAAACTATTTTTATGAAGTACAAGGCATTACTTGCTTTTTTCACTGTATTGATATTTGCTCTGATGGTACAAAAGTAATGGTGACTCCACATGAATCAAGGCAGTGGCACCAAACCATTCTATGAGTTATTGCACTGTTCACTGCCATAGAAGCACCTGAAAAAAAGGGTTTCACTTAAAAATGCACATGATGAAACATTAATCTTAATTTTATTAAAATTATCAATTATTTTCTTAATTTCATTAAATTAAAATTATTAATTACTTTTTATTAATGATTAATTTTATGAATTATGAAGTACTTATTATTTTAATAAGTTTCAGTTGTTGAATAGAATAAAATTATTTTATTGGACCTTACCTCTTATTGAATACCTATCTTATTATTATTATCTTTTAATGTATATTATTTTTTTAATGTTTGAGAGAGAGAGAGAGAGCTGGGGAGGGGCAGAGAGAGAGGCGGGCAGAGCATCTGAAGTGGGCTCCATGCTGATAGCTGTGAGCCCGATGCAGGGCTCAAACTCATGAACTGTGAGATCATGACCTGAACTGAAGTCAGACGCTCAGCAAACTGAGCCACCCAGCACCGCTATCCACATTTTTTAAGTATTCAAGATCAGAAGTACATGTAAAGCCTTTCTGCACAATGAAGTATGGTGGCTGCCTTAAGGAAAAACATCTGGGCAATTGTTTTGAGTTGCAGGCTGAACTAGCCATTTTTTTTTTTTCATGGAACACCATTTTTTTCAAACTATGGTTATTCAAACTTGTGTATCTTGCAGACATTTTCTCAAAAATAAATGAAGTTAGCCTGTCACTTCAAGGAAAACAATTGCCAGAGTTTGCTGCCAGTGATGATGTTGGAGCTTTCAAGCTATATTAGAATTTAGGAAGACTCGTATTTGTCATTGTGAGTTTGATAGCATCATAATATTTTAAAGATTTTTCTGATGAGTTCACATCGAAAACAATGATTCTTTCTTTCTTTCTTTCTTTCTTTCTTTCTCTCTCTCTTTCTTTCTTTCTTTCTTTCTCTCTCTCTCTCTTTCTTTCTTTCTTTCTTTCTTCTCTCTCTCTCTCTCTCTCTCTCTCTCTCGATGTTATACAATGAAATGTGTCAATATTTTGAAGGTTTGCAAAGATAACTCAGTGAACCAATACTTTCTAAATGACCAATGCATGATGTTATAGTCTTGCATGGATAGAAGATACATTCTAAGTGTAAGACAGTCCAGTGGGTTTTAATGTAACAGAGTATGAGCTCCTTGATATGGTTTCAGGTTCCACACTGCAACTAACCTTAAAGAAATTACCACTTGCTGAGTTTTAGCATAGTATCAAAGAAGAATATCTGTAATTATCTGAGAAGGCTGTGAAAACACTTCTGCATTTTCCACCTACTTATACAATTATGTGATGCTGGATTTTCTTCATTTGTTTTAACCAAAACAACATATCACGATAGATTAAATGCATAACAGATATGAGAATCCAGTTGATTCTATTAAACCAGATATTTAAAGATTTTAAAAAATATAAAACAATGCCATTTTTTTCATAATCTTTTTTTTTGGAAAAATAGTTTTTCATAAAACTATGTTATTGATGTTAATGTGAAAAGACTATATTTTAATACTTTCTCAGTTTTAATTTTTAATAAAGTAACTATAGATATAATGCACAGAAACAGAAGCTCTTTGAGTGCTTAATGATTTTTAGGAGTATGAAAGGGTTCCAAGACCAAATATTCAGAAACCCCTACTCTACTATAAGAAGTGCAAGAACTGAAGAGTGATGATAAGTGACAGCTAGAACTTGGCTTTGCTGAGGGAATGGTCCAGCCTGTGGTGCCCACAGAATGCTTGCTCTGTTTAAGCAGGGCAGTGCCTGCTGATTGTTGTTAATGGGGAAGACAGGCCCAGAATTGCCAGATGTTCTGGTTTTTAAAGAAAATCCAGAATTCCAGACTTAATGTGAAATCTCTCCATTTTAATATTGGCAGTACATTCAAGGGGTTTTTAGCACCCTATGTGGGCTGAATGAAATCCACCTAGGGACATGATGTTTTCCCTGGGACATTCAGTGCAGCCTCTGGCCCAGGCTTGTAGGCTTATAAAACTCCTTGGAGGGGAGCAATATATGACTATGATGAAAATATGTTATTTTTTTATCTTCCTGTGCTCTACTCCCCAACATTTTAATTGTCATGTCACTTCCCAAGTCAAACATCTTTAATAATTTCCATCTTGGAATAAAAGCCAACATACCTACTCTGGCCTTACACCAACCTGTCCACCTTCATCTCCTACAGTTTTTCTTCTGGTAACCCTGTCCTCTGTCTCTTTCAAGTTCAAGTATTTCAGGCATGGAACCCAACTGAAGGCCTTTGCTTTTCTTTGTACCTGACTGGTCTTGCCATTCTTTCTACCTAGAGTGCTCTTCTTCAATATCTTACCATAGTTTACTATGGGAATTATTAAGGATTTCAGAATTCTGGGAAGATGACAAAAAATTCTTTTAGGGGCTCCTGGGCTCAGTCAGTTAAGTGTCTCACTTTGGCTGAGGTCGTAATCTCGTGGTTTGTGGGTTCGAGCCCCATGTCGGGCTCTGTGCTGACAGATCAGAGCCTGGAGCCTGCTTCAGAGTCTGTGTCTCCTCTCTCTCTGCCCCTTCCCCACTCACATCTCTCTCTCTCTCTCTCTCTCTCTCTCTCTCTCTGAAAAATAAATAAACATTAAAAAAATTAAAAATATATTCTTTTAAAAAAATCACAAAAAGTACAGATTGCTAGAAATTTACCAGGCAATGGTATTCTCCATGGCAGACATTGTGCTTACCCCATTGGGAGGCACAGAAGTAAGGGCTTTTCCTTTCTCTTTCTTAATTCCTTTTCTGAAAATGAATGCTTTTTGTCTCTACCCCTCACTGTAAAGAAAACCAACTCCAGATAACATAATAGCTCTTTGTTTTTTTATAGTGTGGTTGCATTTTCTGTTCTCAACAGTTTGCCTCCTTATAAACTGGCAAAAAAAAAAAAAAAAAAAAAAAAAGAGAAAAAGAAAAAGAAAAAAGAAAAAGAAATGAATTGATGCTGGATTCCTTAAAGTTCAGCAGCTTGTAGCTCCATTTGTAACAAAAATGGAAAAAAAAGCCCTCAAAAGTAGCACAATTGGGAAATTTGTCACGATTGCCTGAATAAAAATGCTTTTAATTTAATATAACAGACCAATTTCAAGAGCAAGCCAATTCACATAAAATGTGTTTTTATGCCCCTAAATCAAATTATTCTAGATTTGTAAAGAGTATGAAATTACAAGTGTTGTATATGTGTAAATTTTCTTCAATATTTTTGGTTTTCTGTTTACTTAAAACAAATAAAAGTGCCCGTTCACCACCCAACCATCAGTTTATAGCCTTGACATAATCCATCTTTTCCATTTGTATGAAGTGAGAACAAAATCCCTTTTTGAGTTTTGGGATCTAATAGGAAGAGGTGGGGTGGACTTAGCCATTCATGGATTTGAATTTTCCCTCTATCATTCACACTAGTTACGTTATAAGATTTTGAGCAAATTTTGAAGCTCTATGAAACTCATTTTGTCCTTTGCAACACGGCAATTATAAGGCTGGCTGAGAACTAAGTGAGGTGCTGGTACTCAGCACAGGGGGCTGGCTGGTGGGCCTAAGAGCTACAATGATAGAATAAGAACCTACCTTTATTGAGTTTATCACCATGTACTAGGTATTGATCTAAACACTTTATATGAATGAACTGATTTAATACAATGGCTTCTTGAGAGACGTGCTATAATTATTCCCGGAAGTTAAGAAACTTACCCACGATCCTACAGCCTAGGAAAGGGAGGATCCTGGACTCGGACCCTGGCAGTGGCAGCTTAATAAATTTTGCCATCCTCCTTTTCTTCTGCCCCTCTGTTTTAGACAGTCCCACTGTGAGGCTTCTGGGTCTGTGATGCATAGGAGTAACAAGAAGAGAATGGAGAGCGGGAGGTGAAGCGTGTCTATGATGCAGGCAGCACAGCGGGGCCCTACCAGGGGGTTGGTGGGTGCAGAGAGCTATATCCACTTATCCCAGACTCAAATGCCATTATGATTATCACTCAGAGTTTAATAAGTTTTTTGGAAGTCAATTTTAAGGAACTCACTTTAAAGAGAAAGGGTACGAAATGTGCTCAAAGGTGAAGTGATTTAGAATGAAGGAAAAAATCATCTATCTTTAAAAAGCCAATAAATATCACAAGCACTATGAAATCCAGAAAAAAAAAATCTGTTTTCATATGACAATGATTTTATGGTATCGTTTTTCACAATGAGGATATAAAGATAGTCCAGTTTGCTGGCATTTAAAAAATTATAAATAATTTAGAAAAGTTCCTTTGAACTTCCTAATTCGTTCTTGGTAATGTCGTTTGCCTTCAGGTTGGCTGTCCGATTTGAGAAAACCACTAGTGAGTTTCATTTGTAATTGAGCTGTTACAGATGATGTACTGAAGTTGTGGTACTGCTATGGGTTTTCCTCAATAGCTCCAGGAATTTTGATAAATTTGTTTCACATGTTTCCCATCAAAAAGAAAAAAGAAATCAATAGTGCATTTATAATTGCCTATGCTGCATTATTGAGTATATTTCCCCAATAAGAAGGAACTTCTGTTCTTATTAGGCATTAATGAGAACCAAATATTCTACTTACAATTTTAAATCTCTGATGATTGGAAGAATTGTCCACAGACTGACTTCTGGTTCCACACATTTCAAATTAGGTTTCTCTTCCACTACCCACAAACTTCCACACTGGGTGCTGTAGGACCTGTGAGTGTCTAGATAGGACTTTGGCGCTGGCCCTGGTGTCAGGTGAGTTGATATTATGGGCAGTAGGGGTGTTCCTAAAAGCTGTTCCTACCCTGGGACAGCTAACAATAACTTCACTGTACCCAGAAGTGACTGTGGGCCACCGCAATACAAAATAGGTACACTGAGGTTGTACTAAATGCATCCTGACTTAACTTTCCCTCAGCCAGGTCTCCAAAATGCCTGTGGCCTCTCCAAAACACCTGGCACAAGGGGAGAGCCTAATGGAGAATAAGGATGGAAAGGTATAGTGATCTTAACACACTGCAGTTAAAATACCTTCCTTTTGCAAATTTCACAAATAAGGTTGACTGAAAAAAACACCACTAGGCATCTGCAGCTGAGCTTTGTGGTAAACTCACTAGGTAACGGGAAAGACCATGTCACTCACTGGTAGAGAACAGCTTGAAATGCCTTTGATTAATACTAAAAAAAAAAGAAGGCAAAAAATTTTACACAATTTAGTAATTGATCCTGAGGTTATGGCCTCATCATGATAGTCATTGGATATCACTATCAACCAGTGTTTTAAAGACCCTTTAAAAAAGCAATAGAAGTTACATGAGAGGACTTGTGATGAGGGGAAAAAAAAAAACACCAAAATTTCTCTTCTGTTATGAGATTGGGTACTTGCGTATTGAAACGAAATTTCCGATGCAGAATAGAACAGTCTAACTTCTTGCACAACTTGGATGGAAATGAAGATGGTGTGCTCTGGGAAACCATAACACAAAGACACCTCTGTGTAAATTGTGAACATTTAACACAATTGTTTCAAGGAGTGTGAGAATGGAGGAAGCACTGTTGTCATGTGTTATGTTGTATAATGTAAGTCTTAAAGTATATGTGTAACTAAATTAATAAGTTAACTATAACAGGCCTGATGATCTCAACTTCATCCCTGTATAACAAGCAGCCATATATTCTCAGTGGGATTAAACAAGAAGCAGATATTCATCACTCCTGTATGTGCAGGTCGCCTGGGGTTGAGCTGAACTGGTCTGAGCTGTTTGGGCTGAGCTGTGGGCTGCAGGCTTTGTTTAAGTTGGTGTCCAGGGCTTTCATTCTTCTTTGACCAGCAGGCTCCTCAGGGAATGTTTTCCCTTGGAGATGGCAGAAACATAAGAAGGCAAGCCCAACCACGTAGGCACCTCTGTAGTCTCTGCTTGCGTCATATCTACTAACATGCCATTGGCCAAAGCAAGTTGTGTGGCTGAGCCCAAAGCCAAGGGCAGAAATGCACTTTCCATTCGCGTTGGGGTGTCAGCAAGTCTCATGGCCATGCCCTGCATCGATGGCAGGGACATATTCCCTTCTCATTGAAGTAAAGGGGAAGAAGTGAATAGGTACTGTATTTGTTTCCTGTGGCTGCTGTAACAAATTAACACAAACTTGGTGGCCTAAAACAGCAGAAATTTATGCTCTCATGGTTCTGGAGCCCAGAATTTCAAAATCAGTATCGCTGATAGGTGCTGATGAGGCGGTGCTCTCTCCAGATGCTCTAGAGGAGAATCCATTCCTTGCCTCTTCCAGCTTCTGGTGGCTGCTGGCATTCCTTGGTTTTTGGCCACATCACTCCAGCTTTCAAGGCCACCATCTTCAAATCTCTCTCTGCTCCTTCATTATGTTTCCTTCTCCTCTGCATGTGTGTCAGATCTCCCTCCACCTCTCTTATTAGAACACTTGTGAGGGCATTTAAGGCAATAATAATCAGATAGTCAGATAATTCAGATAAGCACTCCCATTTTGAGATCCTTAACTTAATCACGTCTGCAGAATCTTCACCATACAAAGTTATAGTTGCCGTTTTTAGGGATTAGGACCTGGAACCTTTGGTGGCTACTGTTCTGTTTGCTACAACAACAATTCCCACAAAGGTATATATTCATGCTAAGAACGAAAAAAATATCTTTTCTTGGGAAATAGTGGATTGCTGTATATTTGGAGTGACTTTATACTTGATTATTTATTTATTTATTTATTTATTTATTTATTTATTTTTAATATAATTTGTTGTCAAATTGACTAACATACCATGTGTCAACTGTGCTCTTGGTTTAAGGGGTAGATTCCCGTGGTTCATCGCTCATATACAACACCCAGTGCTCATCCCAACAGTGCCCTCCTCCATGCCCATCACCCATTTTCCCCTGTCCCCCACCCCCCATCAACCCTCAGTTTGTTCTTTGTATTTAAGAGTCTCTTATAGTTTGCCTCCCTCCATCTCTGTTTGCAACTATTTTTCCCCCTTCCCCTCCCTCATGGTCTTCTGTTAAGATTCTCAAGTTCCACATATGACTGAAAACATATGATATCTGTCTTTCTCTGCCTGACTTATTGCACTTAGCATAATACCCTCCAGTTCCATCCACGTTGCTGCAAATGGGATGATTTCATTCTTTCTCATTGCCAAATAGTATTCCATTGTAAATATAAATCACATCTTCTCTATCCATTCATCAGTTGATGGACATCTAGGCTCTTTCCATAATTTGGCTATTGTTAAAAGTGCTGCTATAAACTTTGGGGTACATGTGTCCCTACGAATCGGCACTCCTGTATCCTTTGGATAAATTCCTAGTAGTGCTATTGCTGGGTCATAGGGTAATTCTATTTTTAATTTTTTGAGGAAACCCACACTGGTTTCCAGAGCAGCTGCACCAGTTTGCACTCCCACCAACAGTGCAAGAGGGTTCCCGTTTCTCCATATCCTTGCCAGCATCTATTGTCTCCTGATATATTTGATAATTTAATTGGTTAGGTGGGACTAAAAGATTGGGAGTTAGGGCTCACACTTTCATTTAGGTGTTCAAGTCTAAAATCCATAGGTTTTAGCAGTTCACCTTCCGGCTTAATCAGCTCCGGCTGCTAGAACGAAATACCACAGACAGGGTGGCTTAAACAACAGAAGTTAATTTCTCACAGTTTTGGAGGCTGGGAAGTCCAAGATCAAGATGCCAGCTGATTCAGTTTCTGGTGAGAGCCTTCTTCCTGGTTTGCGGATGGTATGTCTTCACATGGGACAAAGAGAGAGAATTCTGGTCTCTTTATGTGCCTATAAGGGCACTAATTCCATCATGGAGGCTCTTCCCTCATGACTTCATCTAAACCTAAGCACCTCCCAAAGGCCTCCACCTCCAAATACTACTGCATTGGGGGTTAGGGCTTCAGCATATGAATTTTGGGGTGGAAAATGCAGTCCATAACACCTGACAGCCTCATTAAATCTCTCAGGTGCCTTTGCATTGCCCTTGAAATTTGACATTCCTTTTCTGATAAGATATAGAAAAAGGAACAAGATGTTGATTTCAAGATGATCACTTGGGGCTACTAGGTACAAACAAGGAGACAGTGTATCTCATTGGTGTTCAGGCCAGAATTCTGCTAGGACATCTCTGCCTGGGGGGAGGAGGCTGCATAATACACTAGGAGTGATAAGCAGGTGGACAATGGAGCTACAGAATCTAGATACCACTCTTCTGGCCTTGATGATATCTGAATGAAGAAGGCATGGAAATGTCCCCAAAGGTGAGAGGCTCTTGTGAATTATTTCATAAAGACTTTTGGAAGCCTGCTTTGGAGAAAAGGAATCTATGAAGCTTAGAATTTTCAAGCATGTGGTGCCTGAAGCAGGTGCTGGCTAAGAGGGTGAACCTGTATTTTTGTTAAACGTAAAGTAATTTTCGGGGCAAAAAGAATAGGGTAAGTGTAATCCAGTTGCTTAATGTTATGAATGAATTAACTGGAGCCCCAGTTGATTCAGCTTTGCCAAGGTCATATAATTGGTACCAGAGCAGGGATTAGGACCCAGGTCTTCTGGAGCCAGGCTCAGTGGTCTTCAAACTGCTATGACTCAATAGATGTACTTTGGTTGGGTTTCTTGACTTATAAGGATTTCTCTTTCTCTAGGGCCATGGGATACATGGGGCTTGTCCCTATGGGCCATGATCAAGTAGCGTGGGCCTCCTTCCCTGATGGTGGCAGTTGGTGGGAAGTAGCGGGTGGTTGTGGGGAGTCTTCTTCCCATGAATGTGAATCCTGAAACAGTGACACAGGGAGAATGGCAGCTGGGCAGTTGATGGAGCTGAGATATCTTGTCGTGCTGTAGAAAAAAGGCAACATGTAGAAAAAAGGTAGCATAGAGTCTTGGCTTTACCACTCATTAGCTCTATGACTTTGGGCAAGTTACCTCTCTTTCCTTAGCTTCTTTACCTTTAAATTGGAGATGTAGAACCTACCTCATGATACTGTTTTCAGGGATAAATGAGAGTACACCTTTAAAATATATAGAACAGTGCCATATGCAAGTAAATATTGAACATATATCAGTTATTTATCTTCTGCTGAGGGTCAGGAGGTTCTCTGGCTTCTTTGCTTTATGAGTTTATTCAACTCTCCTTTTAATTCTGTGTAATAACCTGGGATCCTTTCAATAAATGTCTTTTCTCCCCTCTTTAACTTAAGCAAGCCAGAGCTAGCTTCTGTTTCCTGAAACAAAAATAACTTAAAAAATATTGATGTTCATGCGTATCAGCTTCTACATTATTAGGGAAATGACATACAATGTGATGGCTCTAAGCTAGATGTATATGTGTGTGTGTGTGTGTGTGTGTGTGTGTGTGTGCGCGTGTGTGTGTATCTGTGTGTCTGTGTGTATCCTGGTAGCACAAAATGAGAGCACACATTCTGTTTGACAAAAAAATTAAAAATCAATATTTGAAGGAAGCAGTACTAAAAAGTAATGTGTACTGATGGTACTTTACATCTGTGAATGGAAGTTGAGCCAGTTAGATCTATATAAAGAGGGTATAGACAAATTGATCCAGATCATGATGTGTAGTGAAATGGATCATCATTAATATATTCAAGAGCCAGTTATCAATGCTTAAATTACCAAAATATTGACTTAAGTAACTTTATCTGCCAATACCAATAGAGAAAATTGCTGCATTCCACCATATTTATTGGCTTACATAGCTCTTAATATATATAATATGCAACTATAAATAAAGTTCAGCTATTACATTTAGGAGAGAAAGATCATTTTGATAGCCTATATTCCATAACATTAGAGGGAGTGATTCCTAATATTATGCACCAAATACACTTTTGTTTAACAACTTGCTGTCTTTGTGCTTTACATAAATTAGATATATAGCAGCAAGTTCAATTAACTCTACAGAATAAAAATAGCAATTTCCAAAAGCAACTTCAGGACATTTCTGTGTAATTCTACAAGATGCCTTCATGCCATTCAATGAATGTAATAAAGATGCTGGTAAAAATAGCATTTGCATTGAATTTGGAGTGGAAAATAGAATCAGTGGGGATATTAATAAATACTAAATCTCCAAATGAATCTCCAAGTCTATTAAGAGTTTTAATGCTGCATTTCAAGCTCATAACTCCAGGCAATCCCCTGTCTCACTTAGCTTTGGCAAATGTTTATTTTGAGAAATGCTCAGTCATCTGTTTTACAAGCTGATTCTCTTTATACCTGAAACTTTCCATAAGAAAGTTGTTGGAATAAAAATAGACTCCGTTCTTAGGAAAGGTTGAACCCGTCTGCTTTAGGGTTGAGGATAGACACAAATATTGACTATTTGAACTGGAAGGAAATCTGAGAGGATATCATATCCAATCTCTCATTTATAGATTGTGAATTGAGGCCAGCATGGTGAAGTACATGGGCAAGATCACACAGGGATTTGGCAGAGCCAGGATCATGCCCAGTCCTAGTCCAAGGCTTTCTACCACATCTGCATTAACTCCCGTTTTACACCTAAAGTGGCCAAATCTTGAAGACATTAAATGACTTAGTAAGAAGGTTGCATGTCTTTACTTACTTGTTAAGGTGATTAATGGCTGGCTGTGATCAGCAGGCCTCTTGATGCTTGTCTAGTGGTTTTGATCTAAGTCTATAAGGATACGATCCCACGGACCCTGAAAAATGTCCTGTGATCTAAAGATGATTTCTCCTATGTCTATCAGGTATTTAACATTTTATTGTAGTGGGAAAGAAACTCCTTTCATTCATAATTAGACATTAGGCTGAAAATGAAAATATCCGTGAGAAAGATATTGGCTCAGACTTGTACCAAAGTACCTTGGATTTGCCCAGATTTCACCAACCAGTAGGTACAAACAAGATTCCAGTACCATTAGGATCCATGTCTTTCTGTCTCATGGCCCCCACTGGGACTCCAGTGGACAAAGTTCTAGGTGGTACACTTGGTATGCTAAGTTAAGTGGCCCTCTGGGGGGGCCTCACATAGATTCATGGCCTTGCTGCATGTGTCAGAGTCTTCGGAAGAGGAAGATTTGAAGACCAGGGACAATGAGGTCTAGATGAATCTATGGCAATGGGCATGAATTTTGTATTGCAGGTACATTCTCACAAGAGAATATCTGCCAAAAAGGGCACACAAAACACCACCTGCCAATGACTCAGGCAGGTGACATCAGTCCATCTCTGTCATGGGCCATCTCAGTGATGGCACAATGGATGAAGAAAGAATAGCTGTGCTATAAGAATTAGGGCAATGCATAGGTGCCATAGCATGGGCTTTCACTCACTAAGGCTGATCTAACTACTTCCACTGCCAAATGTCCAACTGGCTAGCAACAGAGACCAAAGTTGAGCCTTTAATATGGCAAAACCTGTTGAGGAGACCAATCAGACCCTTGGTGGCAAGTTGAATACATTGGACAACTTCTACCTTGAAAGAGGCAACCATTCATCTTGATTGGAACTAACACATGCTCTAGTTATGAGTTTGCCTTTCTTACTTTCGGGCCCTTAGCAAGTACTACTGTTTCATAACTTACAGAATGTTTAATCTACTGACATAGACCCTACATAGCATTGTCTTGGACCAGGGGAACCATTTTACAGCACAAGGAGATATAACAGTGGGCCCAGGCTATGGGATACATTGGTATTATCATTTCATGCATTATAGAGAATGATAGAGTGATGAAATGGTCTATCAAAGAGGCCTTTTAGATGCCATCTTGAAGATAACATACAACAGAGATGGGGCACCACCCTCCATTTAAGATATATACCTTCGATCAATGACCATTCTATGGTATTCTTTTTTTTTTTTTGTAAGTTTAGTTATTTATTTTGAGAGAGAGATAGAGAGTGAGCAAGGGAGAGGCAGAGAGAGAGGGCGACAGAGAATCCCAAGCAGACCCCGTGCTGTCAGCACAGAGCCTGACGTGGGGCTCGAACTCACGAACTGTGAGATCATGACCTGAGCCAAAACCAAGAGTCAGACGCTTAACCGACTGAGTCATCCAGGTGCCCCATTCTATGGTATTCTTTAGTATGCAGAATACATGGGTTTGGAAACCAGGGAGGTAAAAGTAGGAGTGACCCACTTGGGGAACTACCACTCTTCTTTCCCACAATTTGTGGTTCTGTGAGTCTAAAGATCCTGGTTTCCAGAGGAAAAGTACTTCCCCAGTGAGGCATAGTATCCCGTTGAAGTGTGGCTGCCACCTGGTCAGTTTGGGTTTCTAATGCCAGGAGGCCAGCAGTCAAGGAAAGGCGTTACATACCATTAACAGTAATTGCCTCTCATTTGAGGAAGACATAAAGCTACCGATATATAAAGACAACAGGGAAGAAAATGTTTGACTCCTAGAAGATCCACTGGGACACCTGACCCAATTTTAGTGGAAAATAGGGAAGTGCAACAGGCATCGCCCCAAACTGACATGTGAACCTAGAGCGCAGAGCCCTCAGAGATACGTGTCTGACTCATCCCACCAGATACACCATTTAGACCAGCAGAGGTTCTAGTCAAGAGTGAAGGGAATCTAGAATACTTGTAGTGGAAGAGGAGAATGATGATGATCAAATTCAGCCTTGAGATCAATTGTAGTAGCAAGATTGTTCTTTGTACAAGTCTTTGTCCTATAAGTTTCTTCTGGAGACAAGGTCAGCCAGAATAGTAGAGAAACTGTGTCTTTGATTGAGTGGACTTACTGTAAAAACAAGTGCATAAAGGGTGGACCACAGTGAATACTGTTGTGCTCCATCCAGATCTCTCTTCAGAGCTGATACAACTATCCCTAGCTCCTGGGAATATTGGCTGCTAATGGCTTACAGCTTGGTCCTCAATAGGAATTGCTCTCAGCCACAGAGAACTGCCTCCTCACAGGAGCTATGCATACCCTCCTAGAGGACAATGTAAGGCCCCAAACTGGCCGCTAAAAGAGTTAAAAGGTCTGGCCTCTCCTCTGAATGTGGGGCGAGTCTTACAGGCCATCCAGCTTTAGAGCTTCTCACTGGATTGCCTGAAGCCTCCGCTGCAACCACATCGTGGGGCAGTGTTTTCCTCTGCCCAGTTTTGCTTTCTTCACCTCCTTAGATCTTGAGAGCACTCCCTCGTAAGCCTCCGGTGGGGCAACTTTCCATCTCCTGGTCTGTTTCCAAGGATCCCAATTTAAGATACCATAGAAATGGAAACATAAACTCAAACCGATTCCTTGACACTTGTACATGTAACCTAGAACCTTGGCTGGATGGAATGTATCTGTCCTCCTGGGAAAAGAGTATAAAAATATTTTAACCATTTTGCTCTGAGCTATTTGCATCTGGAGCACAGGCCTCTGTTGGGGGTTTAAATTCTCAAGCAATCATTATTATATGCCTAAGGGAAAAAGTGTTGGTTTGGAAACAAGGGAGGTAGAGCTGGGGGATGCAGAGGGAACTTGGACTGTGCCTTCTTGTAACAGTGTGTAACATGGGGGCCATGGTATAAGGAGTTCAGAATAAAGGAGGAGAAAGAGGAAGAGGGATTCCTCATCAAAGGTATCCCGGGCTGACTTTATTTCAGGTTTTATTTTTAACCAGAGTTGTACCCTATGTATTCCGGTAGCTGAACAGTTGCTGAAGAAATACATCAGGGGGCAAGGACCCCTCCTTGAATCTCATAAATCACACATGCCTTTCCTTCTGAACTGTAAGGTATGGCTGCTCCACTTTCTGCCAGCTCTGGTGGGAGGGTAACCTTTCTCACCTCATTCACCAGACTCTCCTGACTGCGGTCAAGCTGGATAAACAAAGGCTGCTGGGGGTGGGAAGCATGGGGGAGTATTCAGGGCAACTTCATTAAGCTCACTTGTAAGCTCTTGGTAGAGGAAGGCTTGTGGGTAAGGAGGGGCCTTGGTGTTGGCTCTACTTCCCGGTGGCCTATGGGTGGCCAGATGCCATGGCCTGGGGCTGGAACTACAGCTGGGCATTCTCGCGTGCTTCATTCCAGCCCTTCTGGGTGGTACTCTGCCCCAGAGGCCATGGGGACCAGTCCAGCTTGTGCAAAAATGGGTTCTCTGCTAAAGTCTGTAGATGGATTGCCAGGCAGAGAAATGTGGTCTGCAGCAGACTCTGCCAGCTGCAGCTTGTGGGTTGGGGGGTGGGGTGGAGGGAGGTCTGTTGGATAGGCAGGGGGTTGTCATTTTTAGACCATGACTAATAAGAAATCTGGATTTTCTCAGTTGTAAAAACTCTTCCCACTCTTCCCTTTCCCTCTCCGCAAGGTAATTGCAAAAGTCTAGAGCTCTGGAGTTATTTTATGTTCTCTTTTGATGGCCTAAAATGAATTAGAAGCTGGAAAACATTGTACATGGGAAACACTAGATGTGTATTGTGTATTACATCTTAGGCTAAATGTTATATGAGAACAAATGGTTTAAGGGGGTTTGAGCACACAAAAGAGGTTGGCAGTCATTTTAAGCCCGACATTTGGCCCAAATTAGCAATTTTCAAATATTCATGTTTATATTTGAATACAAAGATTTCTTATTTCAAACCAATTGCTGCTGATCAGTAGCATAACTTCAAATTTGTTACAGCCTACAGGAATGGGGAGGAGGGGAGGGCCAGAGCAAAATGGAAAATTTGAACTTGAAATTAGAAGACCTTCGTTCTCAGCTCTTCCATTTACTAGCAATATGACCTTGGGCAACTTATTTAAGTTCTTTCCCCCTCACTTTTATACATCAGTAAATTGAGCGCAATAATTTTTATCGTACAGGGATATGGGGAGGATCAAGAGAGATTATGAAAGTGAAGGTGTTTAGAAAACCATAAATTCTACCCAAATGCTAATTATAATTAGTGGGAATGTATACGGAGTTGGTTCCAGAGCCTCAGAGGATTCAGATGGATTTGTGGAAAGGGTCAGAGATGAGTGACAAATAGGATTGTCTAGGCAACGTGGCTGTAACTGAATCTAATTCCTAGTTCCAACAAGTATTTTTCCATGAGTCCTAAGAAAATGACCTTCTTTTCCCCAACACTCTGTGATTTTTATATAGGTGCTCACCTCTAATATACTGGCACAGAACAAGAGATACTTTTGCTCCATGGTCTCCTTCCCTTGGAAATCATTATTCTAGCTTCGAGGTTTATCTCTTTGGACTTTTTTTTAGCCTCTGGGACTTCAAGCTATGCCAATTTGCTTAAAAGAAAAAAAAAACAACAACTAAAAAACCTGAAATTCATTTCCAATTCTATGACAGGCCAGTTATACAGATTACTCTGCTAAAGCCACCAAACGTGGTGTGTAGTTGCAATGTTAAGAGTTTAATGCAAACTGAACACTTCTACCTATACGTCTCCCATCACGCTGTAGATGATGCTGACAGAAATCTGTTTGTGTGTTCGGACAAGTGAAGGAGAGAGTCACATGGCCAAGTTAAATCCATGCTCTAAAATCTCATGCATTTGTTAAACTTTTCTATTTGTTGCAAGAATCTTGTGTCTATTAGGATGTTTTCAGCTGCAAGTAACAGAAGAATCCCCATTTAATCTGGAGCGACCATTATACAATTTAATATATCACGTAGGAAGAGTCTCGAGGTGAGGTAGGCTCCAAGTTTAGTTCACCGGGGCTGAGGCTTGACTTCTCTGCGGCTTTTTTTGACTCTTCCCTCCTCTTTGTTGATTCCATCCCCATGTTGTTAATAAGATGGCAGTAGCAGTTCTAGGTTTTGAAAACAGGACACGGAGATCTCCCAAGGGACGAAAGAACCCACTTCTTCCAGTGTCTCCTTTGAAGCCCCCAGTCGACCTCATCTCATGTCTCCTTGACCAGAATTGGGTAGACCAATACTTGGCAAGGAAAACAGAATTACTGTGTTTAGGTAAGAACAAATCAGGATCTACCGCTGGAGTTGGGGGGTGGGGTCGCCTTTCTCTGAGTCATGAGGACACCTGAGTGAATCTGGGTTCTGATAGGATGGAAAAGAAGGAGAAATGGGTTAAGGAGGCCATCCAGTATATCCACTACTGATCTCTTGGCAGAGCAGATCATATTGTGTAGCTTAAAAAGTGGAAGATTGCTAACCCATTCCTGAGAGAAGTACTACTATATGCAAAATGCTTTAAATAAGAGCCCAGATAGAAAAGGAACCAAAATGGGTGAGGAAGGGGTGAGGGTGAAGGTAAGATGAAGTGAGAGAGTGGTCTTCCCACCCTGCTTTTAAGAGTGAAACGGGAAAACACATCCTTCAGATGGAAATATCCCCACGGAAGTTTGGTAGAAACTTAGGGTGTAACTTTGTTGTTTCCTTTTCATGGACAGAAGAGAAGTTGAACTCTGAGAAAACATGGCTGAAAGTTGTGAGAAGTTATTTCAAAATTAAGTTGTAAAAGAGGAGAATCACAATTTCCTAGGCTGAAATTACCACAGCTGGCAGTTGGGAAAAGCAATATAGGTTTTTGATTCTATGTGGGCTTAAAGTCCAAATCAATCCCAAGGAGGCTTTGGCTTGGAAGTAATTACAATTCCGGGTGATTTGGAAAGAATTCTAAACAAATCCCAAGAATAAGGCTAAAAAAAAAAAAAAAAAAAAAGCTGTGTTTGATAAAATAGATATTATTTACTCTTTTTATATGCACTTAAATGTGGCTTGTATTAAAAGCTTGATCCATAAAAATCACTGACTTTATTGGTTGCTATTATTCAGTTGGAGAATTCATGTTATACTTTTATAGTACAGTTTGATAGAAGGATCCCAATTGCAATACCATCCAGGGGGAAAAAGCACCCTTCCATCTGGTCCTGCCATGCAATTCCATAGTTCGGAAGTGAGGCAGGCATCACACAAGTGGGGTGACACTTCAGGCTTCTTCATGTTTGTAGGTGTTCCTGACCCTTGATTTGGGTGTGTCATACTTCTGCAGCACAGGTGGTCTGCTTTCTCATCAGACAGTTCACATCCCCAGCAACAGTCCTCGCTCCCAGCCTTGATTTCGGTCCACTTATTGCTAAATCTGCGTCACTGAAGATGACATCAGTGGAACTTTGGAGCATCTCATCTTACTGCCAATCAGAGTCACTCCATAAATTGTCCTTTTATTACCTTATCAGGAAAGACCCTGAGATGCCTCTATTCTGCAGAGGTCTTTCCCTGCAAGGTTGTTTTCCCACTTAGCTCTGTTTTGTTTTTGTCTGTAAGACAGACCTCTTTCCGGGACTTGTTGTTGGTGAGCCAGTCTCGACACATCTTGTCATCAGACCATGTTCATGATACTTCTCAAGAAGACAAATGGGACATTCAGATCCAGCCATGGGCTGGCCATTCATATGGCATATTCTGAAGGTTGCTAAGGGACTTTGTGCCCCAAGAAGCATTATGTAGTCTTGTCATGGGTGTTTAGACATAAGCTCAGTGTCTTCAGAGAGGTATGCCAATGGGGGCTGTGTGTTTTTTGTCTGTCTCCTAATGATGATACAGGAATTTGTAGACTAGTTCATTTTTAAATTCTCAGTGACAACTCTGTTGGGCGGATTTCACATTAGTTTAATGTGAGGTTTCCTTATAAAGGTTTTTTGCACCACAATCCAGCTTTTCCATAAGTTCTCAACATCATTTCTTTCTTAGATAGTATTCTTTTACTTTTAATAATAATAATAATAACAATATAGCATCCCTTTTTGATTCTATTTTGTGCTAAGTATAACATACATCCCTATTTACTTATGTCTTTATAACTCTCACAGCAATGCTACAAGATATTATTATTCCCATTTTATGAGTGAGAAAGTTGAGGCTGAAGGATCTGACTGAGATCACACACACACTGAAAGGTGGAGGTGGGACGTAGACCCAGGTCTGTGATCCTCCAGACCCCTGATCTATCCAGTGTGCCTTGCCAGCCCCCTGAACCAGGAGGTAAAATGAACATCAATTCCTTGCAACCCTCTTCAAGGTGACTTCAAGGACGGTGGATGGTGGTTATGTAAATTGGTTTTTCACAATTTAAGGATTCCCATATAACCTCACAAATGGCTTATAATTTGATTTCTTTTCGTGGAAGACTACAATAATGCTACCACTTTAAAACATCCACGTTTCTGTATGGGAAATATTACTTCTCTCCAACCCTGTGGGTGAGGGGAAGTCAAATCAACATACTAAATTCTATTTTAAAGTAGTGATTAGATCCGATCCTGTACAGAACAAAAGGAAGTGAATTTAAAGCTGGGATTGATGGGTACCATATGGCCTGAAAAAGGCAAAAAAAAAAAAAAAAAAAAAAAATGTAACTTGCAGTGGGAAAAGGTTAAGCTGGAGTGTCATCCAAAGTTGCACAAATGAAAGTTTTCATCTTGACCACTGCTCTCGTGCAGATTTCTCTCTTCCTCTTACCCTGTAATTAATTAGTGATTGGGCCAAGAAAATGAGGGGGAAATGTCGATGGAGAAGAACAGATGAAAAGTTGAGTGGAGGCCTCATTGAGGTTTGAGTGAAATTTTGGCTCCAAATTTCTTTACATTATTTGTGTTTTGTTTCAGACTTCATGGTACTGGAATTAAAAAATACGTACGTGTGTGGTGTTAATGCGTTTAACAGCATGATTGATTTAACAGATACTCAGGAAGACCGACGGGAGAAGCACTCTCTCAGTAGCACAACATCCATGTTGAGGAGCGCATTTCGTTTCTAGTAGCCAGTGTGTGAATAGAACAACAACTTCCACAGCCTTGCTCCTGTGTCTCCCCCCCACTCCCCCGCCCCCCGCCCACTGGATTTGCTGATGAGCTGTGCGTGATGCCTGGCGATGGCGCCATGACGAGAAAGGGTAGCTAGGGAACAGGCAGCGCCATTACTCACATGACTCCAAATTGAAGTATTGGAAATATAAATAAAAGATGGTCGTGGGTTTCTTGGTTTTGGAAGAAAAAAGCTTTTCAACAGCAATGTTATTCAATTCAGCTCCTGCTTTCTTTGCCAGCAGCTCATTGAGGAGAATGGGACATGAAAAGGGGTGTGTTGGAGGCGGTGTAGCCAATGGAGTCTCATTAGTCAGCAACTAGAATCATCTGGGGTCAATATGTGGTGTCCCCACACCACATCTCCATTGCAACAGGGATACTTGGGGCTCCCAGACACATATTGAACCCTTAGATAAATGCGGATGAATGACTTGGAAAAGCCAATTTTATTGCACAGAGAAAGGCTTTCCTCTCCTTTAGTGCACTGGTGATGCTTCTTTAGTTCAGGAGGAGTCACAGGTATCGCTTCCCACTTTGGAAGTGAGATAATCAGAATCATTCAGCTAAATCTCCAGACATCTAAAATATACATTAAAATTTTTTTTGAGGGGCGCAGTGGGGCAGAGGGAGAGAGAGAATCTTAAGCAGATTCCATGCCTAGTATGGAGGCTGACTCAGGGCCTGATCTCACGACCATGAGATCACAACCTGAGCTGAAATCAAGAGTTGGACGCTTAACCAACTGAACCACACAGGCGCCCCTAAAATATATGTCTTTAGGGAGAAGCTGGGAGGAATGATCATAGAGTGCATTCAAGCTGCACTTGGCTTCTGCGTGGATCTGGAGTGTTCTGGGAAGCTGGGTGGGGACAGAGTGCTTAGCATTGGATCGGATGTTGCAGGAAGAGAGCTGATGGGTCCCAGTGGCCTAAGCCAGTATTGCATTACCAGCTGGCAGGGAACCTGAGATCATTACCCATGCCACTGGCAGAGCTGTGCCGTATGAAAACTAGAAACGATTTTGGAGATTATTTTAGAATATTCTTTTCCTTTTATAGTCAGGGAAGCAGGTCCATGGAGGATGAATGGCCAGTCTAGGACCAGAGAGGCCTGGGTGCAGAAGGAGGGACTGGCCTATGCTCTCCTGGCCTCAGTTTCTCGGCTCTGTCCACCAGACTACTCCTGGGCTTCCTGTGGGGCTTCTTCCGAAGTACTCACTCGACAGGTCTCTGGGATTTGCCGAGTTCTGGCTGTGCCTCAGCAGGGACTGGCTGAGGGCAGGGAGCCCTCAGGAAGCAGCTGCCTTAGAGGGGACACCTTTGAGCATCAGAAAAGCTTGTTTAGCACCTTCCAGGAGGTAAAAGAGAATGGAGCCAATTATGGGTCCAGAATCCTGGACCCTTTCTCCCCGCTGCACTAGATTCTCTGGTCTCCCATGGTGTACGAGTTGCTTGTTAAATTAATGTTTGCCTGTCTGGAGTGCCAGAGGAATAGACATTATAGGCCAATTAGAGATAAAAATCAAACCAACCAGAATTGTCCTTTTAAAAATTAAAAGTCCTTTTTATGTGCTGTGGAGGTGTCGGCATTATCATAAAGACTAATTAGGACATTTTACAACATCCTGGTTACGGGAGGAAACAATATTGTTGGTAACTTTAAAGATTATTAAGCATCTTTAGCACTTCAGGTCAGATATTTAAGATGCTTTCTGTGCTCACCTGCTGTTGCTGCAGGAAGTATTTTATTGTCTCATAAGAAGAAATGAGCGTTTTGAAGGCATAAATGCCGGGCTGTAATGGACGGTCCTTCCCTTTGCAAAGCCCTAAAACAAGGTCTCCAGGAAGAGCTGGCTGTGACTTGAGATGAGATTTGTCACACTGTATTTATCAGTTTGCACTGAAGGCACTTTCCATCTTGGCCACCCGGAGAAAAGAAATCTCTAAGGCAGAGATTACCAGGAGGGTTCTTTCTGGTCTTGGCAGCAGGAACAAGTGAGCCAGACGTGTGTGCTTCTATTAAAAATGCTGCTTTTTGCATTTGGGCAAATGCTTCTCCTCCAGCCTAGCACACAGGTTCAAAAGCACTGATGGGAGGGTTGGGGGGTGTCCATGGAGCAATTTCGGGGGGAGAGCTTGTCTGTGATTCGCCAATTCCTCATAGAAACCATGAATTGGAACACATACTTTGGAACTTGATTGAAGACAAAAGGCTTGTGGCAGATGCGAGTTAGATGCTTAAATTGCCTGCCATTGTCATTTAAAGAATTGCATATTGTCTTGAAATTCAAATGTCCTTTAACAAACAGGGAAATTGTATCAAGGTCAGACAAAGCAGAAGGGTGAATTTAAGTGTCACAAAAGTAGCTAAAGCTCTTAAGATCTGTGTACAGAGACTTCCAGAAAGCTAAGAAAATCTTAAAGTTCCCAATGGAAGGCTGTGCGTGAAAGTGTTATCTATCTGTGAGATTGTTTAGAAAGGCTTTCACATTTTCAGCAATTTTAATTGAGACTAAAACCACACAATTAGGCCTCACTTAGTTATCTGTGAGAACAGTAGCTATTTACTTTGTAGTCTTAATGATACAACAAGTGTAAAGAAAACACAGGGCAGAGTTAAAATTTAATTCTCGGCTTTGTGCACTGGGATTTTGCCACGTGAACTATTCACGTGAATCGAGATTTTTATGGTAAGATTTCCGAATACAGTCCCCAAACTTGACCATTTCCTGCCGACTTGTTTGCCACACTCCAGTTTTCAAACAACAATTTCTCTTTTTAAAAGGCCATTTCCCTAAAATTGTAAATATATAATGCAATCTTATAAATACAACCTGAAAAAAGTCACCAGCATTTCCCACCCACACAAACATTATTAATGTCTTTGTGCATTTCTTCTCACCTTTTCCCCCTTATGAATCATTTTATTTAAGATTTACGTAATTGTAACCACAATATTTACACAATTTTATATCCTGCCTTTTTCACCTAATATATTGTAACCATTATCCGTGTTATTTTATGGTATTTGTAAACATAATCTTTAATGGTCTCATAATCTGTTATTAAGTGAATATGTTATAGTTTGCTTAACTAGTCCTCTCTTTTAGACCCATAGGCTGTTTCCAGTTTTTTGGAGAGGGTACACACCTAGTAAGAGGAGAAATTTGGTTTGAAACCCTTCCCTAGATTTGTGTTTTCCTGCTATTCCAGACTCTGCCTATGCTTTATTTAGCCTGCACGAGTCCTGCTTCATTTTGGAACCCCCTGGCTAATTGGATAGATCAGAATGGTATTCTGGATTAAATTGCATTTCTGTTGATTACAACTTAGACTCTTTTTTTCTGTATTTTGTCAGCTAGCTCTGTTCTTCCTTAACGATGCAAATGTCTCAGTTTACCTCTTTATTTCAGTTATTTTATCTTAGTATACATGCAGGCCTGAGATTTTTATGCAGTTAAATCCAGGTAGCTTCTCTTTGTGGCTTTTTTCTAAACCTTTAAAGTTAGAAATTGCTCTTCACCCTAGAGGTTTGGTAAATATTCAATTCAATTGCCTCTTAGTTTCTTTCTATGGCTTAATTCTCTTATGTTTTACTCTTTAGTGCATCTGGTATTTATTTTGGTGTCTGGTGTGAGATATGGATATACATTGTTCTTGCTTCCAAATTGCAAACCTATTTTGTTGACTGAATCCTTCTTCTTTTTGATGTGTGATGTATTGTATTTCATATATCATTTTTTTACTTGCACGTTGTAGGTATTTGTCATAAGAAATATACCAAAAACCATTGGGATTAATCACTTTTATTTACATATTTAGTTTTATATTGTGGCAAGTTATTTGGATGAGGCAATCATATGACTTGCTTCAGAGTCAAAAAAAAAAATGGGCTAGTTGTGCACAATAGACTGTCATGTGGGGAGCCCCCTCAAGCTCTAGAAAGAAAAGAATTTAGGTCACTCTTTCTGAATGAGGGGTGCTTATCAGAATCACTTATGGAACTTTAAAAGATATACAACCTTAAGACCCACCACCAGAAATTGTCATTCTGTAGGTTTGAGGTCAGGGCTGAGCATCTCTGTTTTTTTAAAACATTGCATAGAGGATTCTGATATGTACCCCATTTGAGAACCATGGTCCAGGGCAGGGGTCAGCAAACTAGGGTCCGTGTGCCAAAGCCAGCCTGCCACCTGTTTTTGTACGGTCCGTGACCTAAGAAGGGTTTTCACATTCTTAACTGGTTGAAAAAAAGTAAAAAATTAAATTATTTCATGATGTGAAAATAATACAAAATTCAAATTCCAGTGTCCAAAGATAAGGTTTTATTGGACTACACCCACGCTCGCGTGTTTATGTGTTGTCTTTGGCCATTTTACTGCTGCAATGGCAGAATTGAGTAGTTGTGATAAACTGTATGGCCTGCAAAACCAGAAATATATACCATCTGGCATGTTGCAGGGAAAGCTTGTGATCCTGGCCCACAGGAATGAAATGAGAATCAGAGGTCCTTGGTTCTAGGGTATGTACTGCTGATGGGCTGAATGGTTAGGTTCATCTCAGAATGAACAGAATGGTTAGTTGTTCATCTGAGAAGCAAAATTACTACAGTTATACAAGGCTGAGTGCAAGAAACAGTGTTAAATTTTTTTTTAAATTGCAGATCTGCCATTTCTTGCAACAATGTGAATCTAACGTCTTCAAGTTTTGCTGCAAAATAGCCAAAAATTCTGCTTGAACTAGAATAAACCACTCTAAATGCATGGCTGAACTTGAAAGAAAGGGTCATTTTCAGAGACTATAAACAAGGTAGAAAAGTAAACCCAGAGAGCTGAGAGTGTGTGGAACCTGGCATTTGCCTTAAGGGAGTCTTATGATCCCTGGTGATCACTTGGGGGAACAGGGCACAAAGTCTTGGGCCAGTGTAAGGTAAAGAGTTGAATTGTGCATCCCGGTCCCCCACTGCCAACACTGGGACTCTTGGACAACAACACCTTTTCTAAGAGGGTGACTTAGAACAAAAAGGCACACAAAAGCAGACAACAAAGAATCTTGCTTAGTTCAGAGTAAGGAAGAAATTGTCCCCTGGGAATTCACAGCCAATCTGGCTCTTATGCAGACTTGGGGCGCAGACTCACACAATGTGCAAGGTGTGAAGACACCAAGAATTGGGTTTCAAGGGGTTTCAAATTGGTGGTGCCCACAGGTGTCTGGCAGCAGAAAAGCTATGTCCCCTCTGGAAGAATGAACTACTCAGCACTACTCAGAATTATATATAATTCCCGCACAGAAAACTCCAACGGACACAAACTCATACAACAACAGATGTACAAATAGCAAAGCACATGAGGAACTAAGGCACCACGAATGAGGGTCAGAACAAACAAGTGGCAGAAGTCATCCCATTGAGACCTCAGATAAAGGATTTGCTGGATACAGATGATAAAGTTGTCTTGTTTTATCAGTTTAAAGAAATCAAAGAGTAGGGGCGCCTGGGTGGCTCAGTCTGTTAGGCATCCGACTGTGGCTCAGGTCATGATGTTATGGTTTGTGAGTTTGAGCCCCGCGTCGGGCTCTGTGCTGACAGCTCAGAGCCTGCAGCCTGATTCAGATTCTGTCTCCTTCTCTCTCTGCCCCTCCCCCACTCATTCTCTCTCTCTCTCTCTCTCTCTCTCTCTCTCTCTCTCAATAATAAATAAACATAAAAAACTTAGAAATAAAACAGTAAATCAAAAGTATGAGTAAGGAACAAAGACCATTCAAAAGGACCAACAGATTGGAAGAAGAATGAAATAGAAATAAATGTTCCAGAAATTAAAAAAAAAAAAACAACATAATTATTAAAATCGTTTAAACTGAAAAAAAAAATAGTCTACACTGTCAATTTAATCACTGTCTACTTTCAGGAGAACAAATTGACCATCCTAAATGGGTGGTATAGGTGGAGATAAGTTGGCTTTGGAATGAACAGTGGAGAGCTCTTAAAGACATCCTAAAGATTTTGGAACTTCTATGCGCCATGAAGACCCACTGGTATCTCTCAAGGATGTGTGTGGTGGTGGTCATGTGGGGACTCAGGGTCCCATCATATTTAACCCCAAGCCCACCATCCCTCGGAGCATACAACTATGGACTTTCTTAAGAGACACAGGAGTCTTAAAAAATAACAACTAAGTTTTAGGGTGCAAATAAGAAATAAGTGGCAAGTTCAGTCCATCACCGAAGGGACAAAGCAACAAATTAACAATGTGTGTTACTGATGCCAACATGGCTGCTGAGAGGCAGGGAAAGGAAGAGCAAAAGCCCAAGAGAGAGTGGCACAATGAGTTAAGAAAGCAGAGGCGTTGGATTGGAAAATGCAGATTGTGGCAGGCTGAACAGGGAAGTAAATTAATGGATGAAGGTGAAGGTGGAAGGAAAAATAGTTTTGGGTGAATACATAGAAACGTTACTGATTGAACCTAAGGACACAGAGTAGCAGCACCAGGGAGTTACCAGTAAACCATGGTTTTATGGAGCCTGGAACCTTAGTGGCTGGGAGGGAGGGAAGTTTCTCTCATTCATTGGTTTCATTCTGAAGATCAAAGCCTTGATTTTTATCATCATTTCTAACATCTTTTGTTAGTATTATTCCTCTAACATGGTATCTTTCAAAGTCTTTCATGAGATCTTTATTTTTGTATCTTCATTGCCCTGATGTTACTATTTCACACTGCATCTCCCCTGTACCCAACACACTGCCACCATCTTCTGAAGCCTAATGTTTTGAAAATCAGCCCCGCCAGCTCCAAGGAGGTTCTCTAATTCTGCTTACATCCTATGTTTTCTTCCCGATCTTCATAGATTAATTTCATTGTGAGACAGCATGCAATTAATGAGACTTATTATGTTAATGAACACACAAGTTATTATTTAATAATTATGTTAGCGATGAAAACAGTTATGGGTTAATTGTTACAATTACTATTAAAATAGACAGCTGAAGGTTGAATTTATGCCTATCGTTCAATGAAAAGGAAATTTAAAGACAGAACTGTGAGCAAATGCTTGGTATGTAGGAGACAATGTATGTGTTTATACATGTAGAAATGAACAGCTATCAACCTCACCGGTAAACGTGGTACAAGAAAGAATTTGACACAAAGAGGTTTTGTGCAGAGTAATCTTAGGAATCTTTTAAGAAACACAAAACTGGGGGCGCCTGGGTGGCTCAGTTGGTTAAGCGTCTGACTCTTGATCTTGGCTCAGGTCATGAGCTCACGGTTTGTGAGTTCAAGCCCCTCATTGGGCTCTGTGCTCACAGCAGAGCCTGCTTGGGATTCTCTCTCTCTGCCCCTCCCCCATGCTCTCTCTTTCTCTCTCTCTCTATCTCAAAAATAAATGAATACACTTAAAAAAATATCCTTATTAAGACAATGCATTGCGAGAGTGATTCGTTGTTAATGGCACAACAGTCTATAAGGGCATGTTTGAGTGGGGAGAAGGAGCGTCATGATATCATGTGTCTGTCCTGGTCAGCCCTTCACGGCCACTACTGACTTTTTTTCATTTTCTTTATTATTATTAAATTTAGTTTTTATCATTTTTTAAAAGAACATATCCATTTTACTTTCATTGATTTTCTTCTTTCTGTTTGGCTTGAACTCATAGATTGTTGAAGGCAGAGGGAGTCTAGAGCTCATGTAGTCCAATCCTCTTATTTTACAGATGAGAAAACTGAGGGCCAGAGAGGAATAGTTATTTGTCCAAACGTAGAAGGTCAATTTGTAGCAAATTTGGAACTAAAATTCATTCCAGCCTTTGACTCTTTGTTAGATGCTTTCTTTGTTATAAGGTATGTCATAAATAATATATCATTTTGTATTGCTAAAGCATTTTACAATTTTCAAAATGCTGTCATATATATATCATCTCACTGGGCCGTTACAACACCCAATAAGGTAAACTCAGACATTTTCTGTCTGCATTCTAGCCAGAGGAGAATCCTGAAATTCACTTGTCGAAGGTCACGTGATTAACGAGTGGTAGAAGTGTCAGGAGAAGCCACTCTTTCCAGTTCCAGCTTATTGCTCCTGCATAGCTCCACGAGGTGGCAAAATAGGGGATGAGATAATAATGATTTATTTCAAAAACCCAAAAGCAACTTTAAATTTACCTTGCAAGCATTTTTTTTTCAAACTATCAACTCATCACATCGGCAGAATTTGCCTTTGGCATATTTTGCACTGACCCTATACCGTCTACGTGGCAGTGAGGAGAAGCAGACCAACACTTGGGGTGTGAACAGCACACCTCTGTAAAACCCGTTTTGTGCACTGTTCAGGGATCAGAAATCTCAGTCTTGTGAGGCTAAGCAGTGCTGACAATGAAGCCCTAAGCCCTACGGCCTGTAGAGGCATTTAAGAGAAGTGCGTACAAAAGGTGAGAATTTAGCAAAGTAAGAACGGAGACAGGGACCCAGGAGACTGAGGTCAAAGAAGAGGCTCAAAGGTGGCATTTAGAATTACCCCTTTTCCCAGCCTGTTATTATTGATCTATGCCCTTCTCCATTTGGGATGGCCCATGGTAGTAGCCGCCAATGAATGACCCTTCATTCAGGTTCTTCCAGGGCCAAAATTTATAAAAACAGTTAATAGTTATTAAGATTAGCTCATCATGACACAGTTGACATTTATTGAGAGTTTACTAAGTGCCAGGCGCTTGTTCTAAATACTCTCCGGGTATTAACTCAGTGAGTTCTCACAAGTTTATGAAGTAGTTTCCTTTTACAGATGGAAAAATCGATGTGCAAAGAAGTGAATGAAGTATTTTGCTCAAGGTCACACGGCGAGTCATTGGCAGAGCTGGGATTCAAACCAGAGTCCTTGGGATTAATCACCAGGCTACACAGGTAAATGTCGGGTAAATACTAAATGGTACCAGAAAGGATTGATTACTTGGCCCCTTTGGTGACATCATAGCTTGCTAGGCAGGCTGCTGTGTGTTTTGCTTGAGGTGCGAACTATGTGCCCAAGTGAAAAGTCAGCCACAGAGGGCTGACTTTGTGCAGACTGGCCATTCCACACCCAATATGTCAGTTTTCTGTGTGGCTGTGAAAGGCACTTAGCTGAAGGCTGTGCAAACCACAGCCTCACCCATGAACCATTCTCCGCATGCATGAGAATATGCCAGTCTTTTTTTTTTTTTTTTAATTTTTTTAACGTTTTTTTAATTTATTTTTGAGACAGAGAGAGACAGAGCATGAACAGGGGAGGGGCAGAGAGAGAGGGAGACACAGAATCGGAAGCAGGCTCCAGGCTCCAAGCCATCAGCCCAGAGCCCGACGTGGGGCTCGAACTCATGGACCGCGAGATCGTGACCTGAGCTGAAGTCGGACGCTTAACCGACTGAGCCACCCAGGCACCCCGAGAATATGCCAATCTTAATGGAAGTATGCTGCAGTGTGGGTGTGGCAGTTTCTAAACCCTTCACCACCGGGTTGTAGGGACGTGCGGTATTATGCCCTTCAAACGTAGAGGTAGAGTCAGTCCCTATATGTGTTAGAATCAGGCCAGGGTTATTGGCAGCTTCTGTGAAGGAGGAAAAAGGGAGGAGGAGCCAGAGTAATTCTCTGTCTTCACTGATTTCAGAGGCTGTTTACATGCAACGTTTCAGTTGTTTCTGCAACTTTTCTTCTCCTTTTCAACAAAAATTTACAGTGGAGGGAAAAGATGTGCTCAACGGTGGTGCCAAGAGTCCTGCAGAAAGTAGAGCTGCCAAGGTCAGGAAATGGAACACATGCTTTTCTCCAAGGCAGTTTTTGTTTGTTTCTCGTCAGATCAGCGGTCATGCAGGGAAAAGGGCCATGGACAGGTCCAGAGGCAAGTGTAGTGGTAAGGAAATAGCCACGGCCTCCAATGGGTTGTAGCTTATGATCAGAACAGCTTGAAATAGTCTGTTTCATTAAAACAGGGGCCTGGCATGGAGTGTTGGCTTCTGAGGGCTTGGAAGGTCAAGTAGAATCTATGCCTCACTTCTGCTGCAGCTGTTATGAGTCATTATAGGAATCGTGAAGCCAACGAAAGCAGAACAATAGGATCTATAGCAAGTAGAAATCGTCTGCTTTCAGGGTTAGAACATGAAAGGTTCTCTTTGTCCTTCCAAGATGATTTACTACTTTTTAGATCATGGGTCTATGGTGATGCTGAATCTAGCTGCCTGGCTCTTTAAGGAGGCAACTGAGGATGGGCCGCCGAGGTGGCTCAGTCGATTGAGTGTCCCACTCTTTTTTTTTTTTTTTTTTAATTTTTTTTTTTCAACGTTTTTTTTTTTATTTATTTTTGGGACAGAGAGAGACAGACAGAGCATGAACGGGGGAGGGGCAGAGAGAGGGAGACACAGAATCGGAAACAGGCTCCAGGCTCTGAGCCATCAGCCCAGAGCCCGACGCGGGGCTCGAACTCACGGACCGCGAGATCGTGACCTGGCTGAAGTCGGACGCTTAACCGACTGCGCCACCCAGGCGCCCCGAGTGTCCCACTCTTGATGTCAGCTCAGGTCATGATCCCAGGGTTGTGAGATTGCGCTCCTTCTAGGGCTTTGCACTGAGTGTAGAGCCTGCTTAAGGTTCTCTCTCGCTCTCCCTCTGCCCCTTTCCCCCACTCATGCTCTCTCTCTCTCTTAAAAAAAAAAAAAAAGATGGAGACAACTGAGGAAGAAATACTCTTTAATTTATCCCTAAGAAGGCTTTTCCAGTTAAGAATCAACCAAACAACAGGCACCTGGGTGGCTCAGTCGGTTAAGCCTCTGACTTCAACTCAGGTCACGATCTCGTGGTTCATGGGTTTGAGCCCCACATCAGGCTCTGTGCTGACAGCTCAGAGCCTGGAGCCTGCTTCAGATTCTGTGTCCCCACCCCTGCTCATGCTCTGTCTCTCTTTCTCGCTCTCTTAAAAATAAATAAACATTAAAAAAAAAAGCAACCAAACAAGCAAACAACCCAATCAACCAACATCTAAAGAATCTGAACATCTCTATCAGTAAAATCCCAATTTGTGGAAACCTGCATTTGGAAATAAGTGTTTTTCAAATCCAAGGGTGCGGGAGGTGTGAATGTTGCTTGGCAAATCCAGGGCATTGTTATTAGCTGTAAATATTAAAACATTTAATTAATAAGTTTGCTCTCCCCTTTGAGTACAGCTAGGCATAAAGGGGCAGAAAGCCGAGTTTATAAGTGACTTCAACACCTTCCAGGGCCCTGTTTATAAGTGACTTCAACAAAAACAGTGCTCCTTGCTGCCCAAAGCCTGATGGGATTCTCCCTGCGACGACAAAACACAGCTGGATGTTGGCTCACAGGCAGGGCAGGGTCTCCACTCACTCGTGGCCCCTGGTTCTTCCTTTGATGTGCCCACTTTGGGAAGTGCTAATAGGAGCTATTAAAACCACTGGGGTGAGGGTGGAGGCTCAGAAGGGCATGTGACAAGCTAAGCATCTATGTGGCTGTTTGGTGCTTAAAAAGAGATGGGAACGTAGCTGAGCCTAGACAAGGACCAGTGCTGACTGTTGGAATTCCAGAATTAGGTATGTTTCTGTTTGAATGACATTTTCTGCCCCACAAGAAAATAGGTGGATGTCACCATTAGGAACAGGGGAAGAGCCAGCAGGTTACCCTGCTTGTGATAGATCCAGTGCGAGGCGTGTTTCTCCAGGAGATTTGCGGGACCAGATGTCTTAGGGTTTTTACTGTTTGGAGAGTGACCGCGTGGAGAGGTTGGCTTTCTGTAATACTGGATGCTGGTGTGCTACTCAGGAGCACGTGGGTACTGATCTGGCTTTGTCTGCTCTGACAAGGGCAAGGTATAAGACTTTGGATGCAGAATTTGGGTTAAGATCCAGGAGGACCTGAGGTTCTGCAGTGTTCCCGAAATGGAAACTCACAGCTTGTTGCTGTCTTGGTGATGTATGCCCGAGCATAGATGGACAGGAATTTGGGGTCTCTCCTAATTCTAGCAGAGGGAGAGGCTGATGCAGAGTGTCTTCACCTGATCCTGGGCCAGGAAGACTCCTTGCTGCTTCCTTTGGATCCCTGACTATGTCTCATGGAGATCTATAACTGTGCATGAAGGTGGCCTCTTCTTACCATGTGTCATGCTGCAAATAATGTCTCCATTTTAGCTCTGTTTATTTTAATATCTGGGGGGGAAAAGACTTAAATTAAATCACATACAGAAACTAAGTCTACCAATTTTCTGGAAATTGAATTCAACCAAAGTGTTATATAATGGCTAACCTACAAATGAACTGCATCAAAAAAAAAATCTAATGAATTAGTTTCAGTTAGAACTAAGGCAGTGCTGTTTTTAACTTTTTATCTTGACATAATCTCAGACTTCGAGTAAAGTTGCAAGAACAGTACAAAAGTCTGCCCAGGTCCCTTTCATCCTGAGTCCCCAAATGGGAATATTTTACCAATTTTGTTTTCTCTCTTCTGCTTTCTCTCTCCATCTCTCCCTCCCTGTCTCCCCCTCTCGACTGTTTTAAGAAAGTTACAGACCTGATGCCTCTTTACCCATATATTCTTCAGTGTGTGTTTGTTAGTAATAAGGGCGTTCCCTTACATAACCGTAGTACAGTTATCAAAAGCAGAAAAAGAATATTAACACAATACCATTATTTGATCTATAAGCCATATTCCTATTTTGTCAGTTGTCCCAGTGGTGTTCTTTATAGCAAGATAAAATTTCATATCATGCTTGGCATGCAGTTGTCCTATCTCCTTAGCCCCTTTTATTTTGAGACAGTTTCCTAGTCTTCCTTCAAAGCAACCCATATTTAAAAGCATTTAGAGTAGATTAAAGGAGAGAATCAAGGTGATGTGGAGCCTACCAGCTTTCCTTTCATCTTTATAATGGAATTGCATCATAATAGCATTTTTAGTTGAATACACGATCACCTACTTAAAGACTACATTTCCCAGTTGACCTTTAGAGGTGGCCAGGTGACTAGAACGTCAGGCAATGGGAAGTGAGCAGAAGTAATACATGCAATGGGGGAAGAGATAACACTGGTGGTGGCTGTGCTCTCTTGGACCATGAGACTGATCAATAAGAGATCCCTGATAATCTTGAAACAACCACACCAGCTCTTGGCGATCTACCTGATTACCCGCCCCCCCCCCCCCCCCCGCCATCTCCTTATTCCTCTCAGAAATTTAAGGACTTAAAAAAAACAACCCCCAACATACTGTTACAGACCTAAGAAAATTGATAATAATTCTTAATATTATCAAGTATCCATATCCTGGTCCTTATCATTTTGGGTTTCTTTCTTACAGCATTTGTACTATTAAGCTGACCAATGCAATTGTCTAAACCACTATTCAAGGAATTGTTCCAATATCCTGGAAATATGTCTGCCATAGGAGAAAAAAGCATAAGAGTTAACATGGTAACAGTGTAGCAGAGATTGTTTTTATTGGTAATTTTACCAAGACTGGAATCTTTTGCCTCCTTTATGCTTTTACTCAGTTTTTTTTTTTCATGACATTTTCTCATGTGCATTTGTGTTAGTCAAAACTGTAATCTCTGTGAAATTACAAAACTGTCTTTGTTCTGTAGATTTAAAGTCTTGGAAGAGTTTTGGGTTGAAAGATCTGCCCCTGCAATTTCCACATGTTGCCATCAGGTGGCAGTAGAGTTATATATGTTCTGAGCAGCCTAGGTAAGGGAGTTTCTCTGGTGACATCAGTGGGAGTTTCTGAGCTAAAACACTGGACAAAAAACATGATCTATTTATTTTAAAAAGGGCAATACAACTGAAGAAAATTAACTTCAGAGAAAATACAGGACTCTCATCTACATCTGTCATGTGTCCTTTAGCATAACTAAGCTAAAATCGTGGTCTGATGTTAAACCTGCAAGGACTTTATTTTTCATTTTCTATTTCTCACAGGACCACTCTTAATACCCCTTTCTCTTAATTGCTTTCTTCAAGTAAGGGAGTTCTCTCCCTCTTGTAATCTAGACAAAAGTGTAGGCTTTCTGGTCAACTAAAATGGCCTAAAATTAAACTTTTCTCTTTAGCCTTTTGCTAAAATTCCTTTCTTACTCCTAAATATTTAGGAAGAAGGAAAAAATTGTAAACAGTATCTCTTTAAACCTATTCCAACCTTGTGTTCATGGGTTCAACTACATATGGTATTTTGTCACTTAGCATTCTTCCCAAATTTCCTCCTTCCCAAATTAATACAGTTTGGGAACATACTTGACCCACTCTGCATACCTAATTAACAGTCTTTTGTAGCACCTGGGTTATCAAAGATAACACCCAGGAGGAAGCCAGAGAATTCAACCAAAGTGAAAAAGATTTGGATGAGTTTTTGTTACTTGTATAAAGAAAAGTGATCTCATGCATTTTCCTCTTTCCCACCAACAGCAGCTACAGAAAGAATGAGAAGGGAGTTTTCCACATCTTTAAGCTAAGGCATGAAGAAGCCAGGAGGGTCTTGGTTATAAGGGAGGATAAGTTTGCTGTAACGATGTTGCTTTAGATCTGTCCTGTGGGTGTTATGTCATTGTAGACGAGATTAGGGTCATTTGCTCCCTGATGCATTTTATTTGGAATTACCAGTGCCAAGTGGGCTAGAAATAGTTATAAATGTTAGGTGCACAATTCATAAGTTTGGGTTCTGAAATCATTGCCGGAAATTAGAAAATAAAATGTTCAGTTCTTTGTCCTACCCAGGGGCAAAGTTGTGCCCGGAAAGCTGCTTCTGTTCATAGGTAGACTTGGGCCTACAGCTCAGTCCACAATGTCCATTATGGTCTCTTTGGAACCTTTTGTTCTCTTTCTATACAGACTTTGATAAAAGGCAGAGGAATTAGACACACACACACAATCAATGTAATTCATAGCTTTGTTTATATCAAGGAAATATATAGAAGATGTGACTCAAAGTAAAATGAGCTATTCATTTATGAAACATTTCTTGAGTATCTTCTGTGTGTTTGACACCGTACTGGGTGATGTACCAGCAAAGATAAAAAGATACTGTTTCTACTTCCATGGGTTCACGGTCTCCTCCATGCAATACCTATTTTTTTTTTTAAATTTCTTTTTATTTTAGAGGGGGAGGGGGGAAAGAGGTAGAGGGAGAGGGAGAGAGAGACTCATAAGCAGGCTCCATGCTCAGCACTGAGCAAGGGGCTTGACCCTGGGATCATGACCTGAGCTGCAATCACGAGTCTGAGGCTCAACCGACTGAGCCACTCAGGTGGCCCCACACGATACCTATTTTATTATTATTTTTTTAAAATTTTTTTTAACATTTATTTATTTTTTTGAGACAGAGAGAGACAGAGCATGAACGGGGGAGGGTCAGAGAGAGAGGGAGACACAGAATCTGAAACAGGCTCCAGGCTCTGAGCGGTCAGCACAGAGCCCGACGCGGGGCTCGAACTCACAGACCGTGAGATCATGACCTGAGCCGAAGTCGGCCGCTTAACCGACTGAGCCACCCAGGCGCCCCCACAATACCTATTTTAAAATGTCGAGAGTAGCCTAACGAGAGACTCAAAATATTATTGAGGCCGTTGGTTTTCCTTCAATTCTCACTTTTTACAGGTATGAATCACTGAGCTATGCAGCAACTGCTTGGTCTTTGTTAGGATTTCTCTTTAACACAGGGAAGTTAAGAGAAAACCTTTTAAAGCATGGGACTGAAACTTACCTGCCATGTGGCTCATACCCCAAAATGGGTAACTTTCTGGAAATGGCAAATCCACTTATAATAGGAAGCAGTTTTCCTAGGACATCTCTTTTTTTTTTTTTTTGCCCCCGGGTAGGACAAATTTGGCAAAATTTCCTCACTCTGTTTTTTTTTCTCCTGAAATCTTTTCCATATATTAATACATGTAGCAAACCTCACAACAATGCTAGGAAGTATTATTTCTATGCTCATTTTATAGATGATGAAACTGGTGCCCAGTGTGGATTAGGAACTTGTCCCAAGGTTACAGAGCTAGTTAAGTGCCAGCAAAGATCTAAAAACAGACAGTGGGGCTCCAGGATCTGCATTAAAAATTTTTTAAAAATATTTATTTTTGAGAGAGAGAGAGAGAGAGAGGAGCGAGTGGGTGAGGGGCAGAGAGAGAGGGAAACACAGAATTCAAAGCAGGCTCTAGGCTCTGAGCTGTCAGCATGGAGCCCGACACGGGGCTCAAACCCACGAACTGTGAGATCATGACCTGAGCCAAAGTTGGATGCTTAACTGACTGAGCCATCCAGGCACCCCCAGGATCTGCATTTTTAACCACTTCTTTCCATACTTGTGGTCTTAAGTGAGGGGTGGGGGGGTGGTACTCATGATAAGAAAACATCCCTTATTTTGGAATTTCACTTCAAGGCAACTAATTAATTTAGAGGTCAGCATACCTAGGTAGTAGCTTACGCATCAGGGACTGAGGATTCTCATAAACTTACTATGGAGTAGGGAGATAGACATATCTGCAGATAGCTGTGGTAAGAGGCAGAAAGCGACCAGCACTGGAGCAGCTGAGAGCATGCTCCGTCAACACAAAGGAGGGAGCAAGAGCAACTTTGTCCTGATTTTAGTGTTGCAAAATCTCACTTGGAGATAACTGTTGGTTCTCTCTATGCTTAACAGAATTTTGCCTCTGTTATTTGGGATGGGAATTCTTGGTTCTATCCTTGTTGTGTAGACTTTTTTTTGGCCTCTGTTATTGTCCGATAATAGAGGGGCTAATATCTACCAGCACTCAGCAAATGCATAGATTGGTGCTTGGGTTCATATTTCAGTCCTCAACCGAATGGCTGGATTCAACCATCTTCACTTGACCCAAAGAGCTTCAGGGCATTCATCTCATTGTTGGGTCCCTGTGAACTGGCTTATATGACCTACCCATTGAGCTTGAGCTCTTTTGGGTGGAAGGAGAGCCTTTTGGCTGGAAGCTGCAGACCTAGGCTGGGACCAGTCACTCACATAGTAGGTACTCAAAAGCAGATATTTATGAAATAAATGAGATGCAAACAATTAACCCTGGGAGCAAGGAAAGAACCTCATCACCTATTTGTCGTACTGCTCAGTCCAATATACTTTTGACATCCTTCCTTCTTAATGAGGACAGAAGCTGTTCATTAAATAAATTAACCATTAAGTTGAGAACACGAATGTCAATATAGACACAGGCTGTTAATTTGCCAGTCACTGATGCATCCAGGGCCTGAAGGACCTCAGACCCTGCATGTATGTTCAACAGCAGGCAATTGAAACATGGCTGGGAGGGACTAAACCGACACGGAGCTCACACAATTTGCTAGAATTGTCCCAAATGAGATACTCTTCCCTCTTGAAAAATGGATGCTTCTTGGCATCAGAATTTGAAGCTAAGTGATTAGGCCTATCCGTTCCCTTTTGACTGTTTAGTTTCCATTTTAAAATAGATTGTACTATTTCTTACTTGTAATTTGGGCTAATGTTGCCTTGAAAGAAGAAGGTGATAAAGAAAGGGGGAAGAAATCTTTGATCATTCGTCATACTGTGGAAAATCTGCCAGTGGCTTTTATTAACAGATGGGACCCTAGAGAATTTCTCTGCCCAATCTTCCCCCAGTGCTCTGTCTAATTGAGTAGGGAAAACAGCTTAGCGGGATCAGGACAGCTGCCGAATGAAGCCATTGGCATTTCAGTTGAGGCTAAAATCTCTGCCATGCTCTGAGCTATTTTTTTTTTTTTTTTTTTTTTTTTGCACGCTGCTCTTGTAGGCTGCTGAAGCATACATAGTTGAAGGATGATGGTATTAGTGAGATGTGGTGGCAAAATCACCGACATGGAAACTGGGAGACTTGAGGTCCAGCTGGTTCTGTCGCAACCAGCCTTGAGAACTTGGAGGGAGTCCTTTCCTTCTCTGGGCCTCAGCTTCCATGTTTGTAACATGCACAGAGCAGAGTGGATAATCCCCTGGGTCTTACTCAATTCTGACATTTAGTAAGTCCTTCTTGCCATGGAGAAAAGAGAAAAGTCGCTTAGAAGGTTAGGTTTGGAAGATTCTTGCTTGGGGCTTACACAACTGTTATCCTACAAGTAGAATTTTTCCAAATATGTTTGGCAAATATGAAGGCAGGGTGAGGCTGGTGGGGAGGATGGAATATGAAGATGTCTTTGGAAATGCATTTGGGAAACTCTTTATCTACCTCCCCCTTCCCTTACCCATCCATTCCCCCACAGAACTGCTAAAGGAATCTACCTATGACACCAATTCATTAATGCATTAAAATTTTTTTAAAGTTTATTTATTTATTTTGAAAGATACGGAGATAGCACGTGAGCAGGGGAGGGGCAGAGAGAGAGGGAAAGAGAGAGAAGCCCAAGCAGGCTCCGAGCTGCCAGCGCAGAGCCCGATGCAGGGCTCAAACTCACGAACCGTAAGATCATGACATGAGCTGAAACCAAGAGTCAAACTCTTAACCGACTGAACCAACCAGGCGCCCCTCATTAATGCTTTTTTTTTTTTTCCTTTCAGAACTATCAGTGCAGCGAGGGCAGGACTACATTTTTCTTGTTCGGTGATGTATCCTAGTAATGCGTATTGAAAATTTTTCAGTGGTTAGCTATAGAGGTCAGTTTCCAGCTTTCATCCATAAGTGCCTTCATGATTTTGTCCCTGTTACCTCTTTATCTTCATTTTATACAACCCTCCTGAATATATTTGTCCCTCCAAGTATACTATATTGTCTGCAGTTCTCCCAGGATACCACAATGTTGATCATTTCTGTGCCTTTGTATGTGTTACATGCCATGGATGCTTTTCTCTGAGTGTTCTTCTAGTTAATTAGTTCATCACAACTCACATCACATCCCATTTACTCTGGAAAGCCTTGTCTGATCTCTCTCCCCCATTTATGATTTAAATGGGTTTTCACTTGGTTTCTGTGGTATTCAATGCATAACTCTATCTAACTATTTATCATGATATTGTGCAGTTATTACCATTCCTGGCACACTGTCTAGAATATACTAGATGCTCATTTAAAGTTATTTAATGAATGATTCAATGAGTTAATCTCTCAGCTCCCATTCTAGGCTCCTATTGTGTCCATAGGTCTCTTTTTCCTTTCATGCACGAGGTCCCAGAGCTTCAGCTTTTTCTTTGTCCTAGGATTCCTCCAGCCCTCAAAACTTGGCTATAGAGTAGAAGTCCATTTTCTCCATTCATTCTTTTTTGTTGGCTCAGTGAAAAGTCCACAGACCCTTTTTGTGTTATGTATTGATCACTTCATGGAAATAGAAGATAAAACTAACAAAGCTGGTTCTAGAAACTCACAGTCACTTTCTACCACTGTCCTCTTTATCCCTTTCTGTGATGATAACTGGAATCTCAGCTAGACTTCTGCCCTCTGATTTATGCTCAGAGTTGGAGTTCCCCGATCCGTTTCATGCCTTTGACCTCACCTTCAGGTGTCTTATGAACCTCAGTCTTTGTGATTGGTGCCTCTTGGGGCTGAGGATATGGTTAAGGCTGTATAACAAAATACCCCAAAACTTAGCAGCTCAAAAGAACAAACATTTATTATCTCGCAAAGTTTCCGAGGGCCAGGAATCCACTAGTGGCTTGGTTGTATGGTTTTGGCTCATGGTGCCTTACGGGCTGTCAAGTTACTGACTGGGGATACAGCCTCAGCTGAAGGGTCTGCTTCAAGCCCATTCACACGGTTGTTGGCAGGCCTCGGTTCTTTGCAGACTCCTAAACTGAGATCCTCATTTCCTCACTGGCTGCCGGCTAGAGACCTCCCTCAGTCCCTTGCCATGTGGACCTCCCCATAAGACAGCTCACAACATGGCAGCCAGCTTCCTCAGAAGTGACAAGTCATCACTTCTGCCATATGTTATTGGTCGTGCCGACTCAGCCCTGGTACCGCGTGAGAGGGGACTGCACAAGAGTGTGAATACCCAGAGGTGGGGGTCATTGGGAGCTATCCTGTAGGCTGGTTGCCATAGGCAGAATTGGGGCATTTTTTTCTCCAGTGGAAAGTAGCGTTTTTGAGAACTTCCCAGCTGGATGGGGCTCGTGGTGTACTTGGGAATGATTTTTCTCTATGCATTTCTTTATTGATGTTTTGGCGTTTAAATCCAAACTCTTTTTACAATTTTAGATACATCATTTCAGCTGATGCAGCTTTTGACTATTTGGAAGAAAGATGAGCATCCCATACAATTAGGAGCGTAGAATGCAATCTTGGCCTTAAGCCATCAGATTTCCTAGACTCCAAATGGCAAATTAGAATAAAAGTTTCTAATTTTTGCTTTGTAAGCAAGGCATTATTTTCTGCACACTGAAGGTGGGTGTCAGGAGGGCAGAGAAGTGCCTAAGGCGTGATGAAATGATAGATTTTTTTTTAAATAAAATCACCTGCTTTGTGGTTACTTCCACCGCTTATAAATTATACTTATGTATTATTCACATAAGTGATTTTCTAATTAGTTATAATAGAAATCATCAAGTCAATCCTGCTGTTTTCAGAACCTGGTAGATAAGTCGACGTGACAGAAACATTTTGAGGGGATATATCTTGGGGTCAAAGGGTCAGACTGTCTTGTTGGATCAGCGTACAAGCATGTGAGGTGTCCTGGTCCATGCAGTTATGCCCTGTTCACAACTCAGCTCCTGGATGGTGGTTTTCACAGTAACTCTCTTAGAGTCCTAGCGGACGGGAGGGAAGGGAGGGGTGGTGATGACTAAGGCTGGTGCTGTACCTGGAATGTTCCAGCCCCCCCTCCGCCCCCCGCTTTTTACCCTTTCTACAAGTAGAGTACCTCTACAATTTTTTTTCTTATATTAGGTTCCAGATAACTACAATATCATTTTGAGAAGAGATTTAGCAGCTTCAAATAAAAAGGCATCTGAAAACCTCCAGCCTGGGAGACAATGTAATTGAAGTATCTCAGAAAGATACCCCTGAGCGCATGTGACATTTTTGATAAGAAAGACAGTGAGCAGAGAGATCAAATGGGTGGTTTCTCCTCTAAATTCTCCTTTGGGGAAACCGAACCTTTTTTCTGACGACGGTGCTTTAGTTCAAAATGCGGTTGAACTGTTAAATCTGCTATCAGAAGGCTCAGGATTGATTAACACCTGCATCTTCCAAGGGAGGATTTGCCACCAGGGTTTCTCAGTTGCAGCACTGTTGACATTTGACGTAGGGGCTGGATCATTCTTTGCTGTGGGGTCTGCCCTGTGCAGTGTAGGAGGTTTAGCAGCATCCCTGGCCTCTACCCACAGGATGCCAGGAGCACCCTTCTCCCCAAGGGTGACAACCAAATATGTCTCCAGACATTGACAAAGGTTCCCAGGGTGGCAAAATCCCCCCCTGGTTGAGAACCACTGGGGTAGTAAGTATAAGGAACGACCAACGGGACAATGCTGTTTTTGGCCCCCAAACTGTGGTTGCATGTGAGGCACTGTCACTGCTTTTCATGTGACTGGTTCAGAACCAACTCTGAAGCCATTCTCCAGAGAGAAGTGCCAAGACATTTTTGAATAAAATTCTGGCATTGCTGCAATGAGGGTTGCATCTCCCAACATAAATTCTTGGAAGGTAGCAGACTTGTTTAGCTGTACAGTTCTGGTATGTTTGTTATAAACTAGCCCACCAAAGTCTCTCCCTCACCCGAGGAGAAACTGATGTAGAAAAACACAAGCATGGTGCTCTTGTTGTCCGGTAATTCTGTTAGTAAATTTAGGAGGAAAAAAAGCGGGGGTCGGGGGGGGGGTGGGGGTGGGAATCCTTGTTTCGAAGTCTGGCGTTAAAGATCACGTTTGTGATTAGCATAGATTTCTACCTCTGCCTCCTCCTCCTGGAAGTTCCCTGGATGTCTCATTCTTCCTGACTGATATAACTGCAATATCCTATTGTCATTGAATCATAAAAGAGATTTTGTTCGCTTACCTGACACTGGTAATAAGTTTGCATTCCCCCCTGCAAGTGTCCAGGCAGGGTAAGAGCAACAAAAACAAGGGCAGAAGAAAAGCTTTCTTTGAAAAGCATTTGCCCCTAATGGATTGCAGCTGTAACAGACGACGCCACCAATTAAAACACCCTGGCTTTGGCTCTGCCCAAATGAAGGGTCCACGTGCTGACCTTACGATCAGTCACCTTGGGGGCACTGAGGGTCGAGGGGCATCTGTTTGAAATTTCCTGCCACAACAGTGCCATTTGCAGAAATGGCCAGGCAACAAACCAGGACGGTGTGGGCTTTCTTTATCAGATGTCTCCTCGGATCCTTTTTTTTTTTTTTTTTTTTTTTGAGCGAGAGGTCCTAGAAAAGAAGGTGATTGCTTGGTGTGGAGCACCAGGACTCTATTAGGAAAGAAGACCCCCAAACGGCATGTGATCCTGGGGCTGGGCTGTCCCTGGAGGAGAGACCCATGTTCCCTCAGTGGGGACCAAAGGCAAGAGCAGAAACTCCAACTGAAAAATGCACGTCAGGGGACTTACTGGAACCCCCGGTACTGGTATGAGAAATACATGGACAGAAAAGCAGAATTTGTATAGGTTAGATGCTGCTAGTGAAAACGGTTATATAAATGTCTGGAGGAATACACTGAATTTATTTTTAGGTTGCCTTTGTTACAGGCTAAGATCTTGGAGAGGTAGGGTTGAAAATGGTGGCTGCCTGATAGAAAACACAGTGGAATAATCTGTGGATGTCACCAGAGCTTGTCACCTAACAAATGGTGGGTAAAATGGTAAAAATAGTGATCATCATTATCATTAATTGCATGGGGGCTATCGCATATCCCTATACATATCCGAAGTAAAACAGAGAACAAAGTAGATATGGAGCTGATTTAGCCTTTCAAGCGAATTGTAGCCTCAGTTACTTATTTTAGGCAAGCTGTTAATTATCTGGATAGTTCTCTGTGCCCTTGTATTGGCTTCTGCGGCTGTGGCAACAAAGTATCACAAACTGGGTGGCTTAAAACAGCAGAAATTTATTCTCTCAGATCTGGAGGCCAGAAGTAAACAATCAAGGTGTTGGCAGGGCCCTGTTCCTGCCCATTTGCCTCTGGAGCAAATCCTTTGCCAACAGCCCTTGTCCTTGAGGGCAGACCAGAAGTGTGTTGGTAGGTGGTGAAGGTTGGGGTGTCGGTGCGAGCTATCCTGGCAACAGCATTGCCTTGTGCTAGTGGAGACTTAAGGAATTATTCCCTGTGGAAGAGAAGAGGTGCATTGAGAGAGGTTCTGAGTAGGGATGACAGGCTTGGTCACAGGTTGCATAGAGGGGCTGAAAGGCCAGAGAGGGGCTGATGATGACAGATTTCTTGTTTGAGAGACCGGTGGCATTAGTGACAGATGTGAGGAAGTTGGGGAGGCAACCCATGCTGGGATAGCAGCTGGTGAATTTGCTTTTAAAGAGTGGCTTCTGGCCTCGTTAACGTGTCGGAAGCTCCTCCCCCATCCATAGAGTCCCCGTGACTCACCCCCCTCATGGCTGTGCTATTGCCCCATGCGCATGTGCTTGAGGGGAGCGCGGGTACGATGTCAGACTTTGACATCTCTAGGATGTCAGTAGTTGGACAATAAAAGCTCCTCGAAGCCTGTGTTTTTGGTAGGTCTACAGAGCGATTTCTAACAGCTATTTAGAATAATGTGTGGAGCTTCGCATGATTTATTGTTTTCAAAGCTAGGAAAATATACAACTTCTTATGCTTAGTCAATAATTAGGGAATAATAAACCCCACCAAAGAACTTCTGTAATTTTTCAAGGACCAAATGTTTTACTTCTCAGATATCTGTTTTCCTCAGTCATTGACTGCTATTCAGCCATTTAACTAGTTAATATGAGCACCCAAGGTAAATAAATGGAGACCTTTTAACCCAGAGACTTTGAGTGACAGCTTGGGCTACACCATCCGTCTTCCACCCAAAGAAAACACAAAAACGACCCTTAACGAAGTGAGATGCAGACATGTTTTGAAGGTCAGGTAATTTATTTATTTTTTTTTTTTGAGGGAGCAGAAGGGTAAAGAATGACATTTTATTAATTATATGTATATTTTCAGTCCCATTTAGTTTTGCAATACTGAGAGACCACAGAGAGAGACTCAAATTATTATAAATTACAGAAGAGGTCTAGCCATGGTGAGCTTTCTAAATTAAGGTTGTTTTTCTCTATCTCACAGATATCTCCATCAGCCATGGAGAGAGAGATGTAAAAGGCGCCTTGTCCTGAAAGGAGATGCATTTCCAGTGAGAAAGAGGAAGGATGGATCAAAATGAGGAGGTCGCTCAGAAGGGCCCAGTTAAGGGGCAGGCTCACCGGGCAACAGCTAAGCGTTAAGACGTCACTGGAAACATTGGAAATAGTGCCCCACGTAATTCGGATCATTACGTGTAGCCAGAGAAGACAGCGCCTCCCAATGGAATTTTGAAAATAAAACATCTCTTTCCAATGCCGCCTCTTACCCATGATGCTGGATGGAAAGAATATCAGTCAGAAGTGACTCCGGATTCTTGGGATGCCTGGTGTGCCCATGTGTCTGGATGCCACCCTGGCCAGGGCCACTCAGCGCATCCACACACAGACCATGGCAGCAGCCCAGGGGTGCCCAGAGCAGGAGCTAGGCCCAGAGGCACTTCTCAGTTGTGTCCAAAAGGAACGTTTGGCCTTAGTCCCCACCTCCCAGAAATGTCAGTCCAGTCTATTTTAAGTTCATCTCTCATTAAATAGCAGTGACTGATACCAACTGATACTGTACTTTTCTGCAAATCTTTGTCATTGTTTTTGCCTGGAATAACTGATGATGATTTCCTGCCTTACAAAGTCATGTTCTGTGTTCATGATGCTGGCCTTACCCCTGGCTTCTCTCTCACCCATTTGTTAACCCCATCCCTCCATCCTCCGGCTGGCCCCCTCATCTAGCTCCCCTCACTCCACGGGCCGTCCCCATCTCTGGCTGTGCCCCACTGTGGGTAGGATGTGCTCAGATGTGGAAGACAGTTTTGCTGGCAGCCTCTGGTCAGGGTTACATTTTATTATTTTATTTTATATTTTATTTTATTTTTAAGTTTATTTATTTTTTTGGAGGGGGAATGAATGGAGGAGGGGCAAAGGGAGAATCCCAAGTGGAGCCTCATGTGGAGCTTGAACCCACAAATCGAGAAATCGTGACCTGAGCTGAAACAAAAAGTCAGACGCTTAACTGACTGAGCCACCCTGGTGCCCCCCACCCTCAGTCTGTACTTTTAAATATTCCTAGAAAACTCTCACTCTAAAGCCAAAAAAAAAAAAGAAAAAAGGTTTTATTGGTGTATTTTCAGGTGGTAGCTAGCAGAGCTATGAATGGAAAGGAATTAACCACTAATGAGCTATTATGACTCAGGAGTTGTATATGTATGATTTTGTTTAATCTTTATCAAAAGCTGATATATAGACGTATATTAAGGAGTCTCACGGGCATCCTTGAGTTCAAGGATGACTGGCACAGGCAGCCTACCTGAGTATCCTGGAAGAAGAAGAGGGACTGGAATATTTGATGAAAAGCTAGTGGTCTTTGGCACAGGCACTAAGTGCTTCACAGGTAAGGAAGTTCTAAGTTACCCAAGATAACTCAGCTTAGTAAGTGACTGAGGAAGGATTGGGGCAAGGTACAGTATATTCCGGTATCCTGGCACTTCCAACATTTCCTGGTTAAGGCACTGTAGTAATTATAATTTCCATCAACTGAGCATTGTGCCTTTCACCTCATAAGGGTACTAAGCTGTCAATTTCATTATCCCACAAGTGCTAGGCAAGGGAACGGAAGATCAGGGTCGCTCTGTTACATGCTCAACTGGAACCAAGTAGGACTGTGATGCAGACTGCTTCCCTCAGACTCCACAACCTATCTTTGGCTGTTCCTCTATAATGCTCGCTACCCTGATTCCTCAGAGAATCAGCTCTGGATTCATAATCGCGGCTGGATGCAGGCTGGGGGAGGACTGGGTCAACTAGGTTAGCTATCAACTTTCCTTGAGTACATCTTGCCCTTTATTAAGCACAACTTTGCTCTACTCCTGCTGTTTTAAAGCTCAATCCTCCAATCCATTCATATGGCTTTGATTGGAAGTCTAAATGGCAAACTAGGTCCTTCTGGTGAATAATATTTACAGTGCTACTTTCTTCCACATATTCACAGACATTATTCTGCAAGAAAAGAGGGGATAGGAGTTATCCTCTTAAACAAATGTTTATTGACCACCTCATTACAGAGGAACTCAGGGCACTGGGGAGTGAGGATGTAAATCATAGGGTCCCCTGTTCTCCCTGGCTCATAGATGGGCTGGGGAGATGGGACGTGGCTACGTCACAAGATAAATGACAACACAGGGTGGAGTTTGGTGGGAGCCTTGGGACCAGCGCCAGTGACGGCTGGGAGATGGTGTTTGAGCAGTCACTAATGCGGCAGCCTCAGCCCTAGGTGATTTTCTATGTTTTCACATTAATCCTATAGGAATTCAATGGTGGGAGTGATCCCTGGGGACTGGAATGGTCAGAAAGACTTCAGAGAGGAGGGAAGGCAGGAGAGGAGGGTTGAATTACGTGGTGATATTTTTCAACAGTAATATTTTTCAAAGCTGGCTGAGCTGAGACCCAGCGTAGAATTTCTCACTGGCTGGTTGCTTCAGGTAGTAATAGCTTCAGTGCCCTTCAGAATGGAATTTTTCTGAGCCTGTGAAGATGTGTGAGGTGTACCCGGCAGGTTAGCCTTCTTTCATTGCCTTCTACCCGTTGCTGTAACTGAACACACTTCTTCTCTTGGTTAGTTCTTCCAAGCCTCCTGAAGTTCTAGAAGCAACTGAACGAGCAGTCCTCTGGGTGGTAATTAGGCAGAGGGTGGGGGGAAAGGTCTTTGAAGTCCTGTTTCACATGGTTGGTGGGGTTTGGGGGCAAGGAGACAGCGGGATCTGGTTGAAATACAGAGGGAGAGAATGATTCTAGGGAAGATTTCCTCTTATTTTGGAGTCCCCTTTCTTATGTCATTTCTGTGGCTTATACAGAATTCAATTGGGGTTCATGCAGGAGGATCTCAGATTAACAGTCTTCTCTAGGAGTTAGGAAATAATAGCAAACATAGCTAACATTTACTGAGGGCTTACTATAAGCTTAATCCCTCCATATGGATTACTTTAATTTTTACAATAACTGGGGCCCGTTTTACAGATGAGGAAACAGGTTTAGAGAGGTTAAATGAGTTGCTCAAGATTACACAGCTAGTAACTAACAGAGATACAGAGGGATTGGAACCCTCCACATTAAATATACATATTTTTTAATGTAATGGCTTTATTAGGATATAACTCACATACCTTACAACTTGCCCACTTAACGTGTGTAATTCAATGGTTTTTTAGTTTATTTAGATGTGCAACCATCACTGCAATCGATTTTAGACCATTTTCGCCTCTTGAAAAAGAAACCCTGTACCAATTAGCAGTCGTGCCCTATTTCTCCTAGCCCCTGTCTCCTGCTAGGCAACTGATCTACTTCTGTGTCTCTAGATAAGCCTATCTCATATGAATGGACTTGTACACTGTGTAGTCTTTTGTGACTGGCTTCTATCACACAGCATAATGTATTCCAGGTTTGTCCAGAATGTGTGTGTGTCAACACTTCATTCCTTTGTATAGTTGAATAGTGTTCCATTGTATGGGTATACCACGATTTTTTTTATTGATTCATTGATACACACTTAGGTCTGTTCCACTTTTGGCTCTTCGGAATAATGCTGCTATGAGTATTTAAAACTTATACATATACATTTAAAACAATGTATATTTGCATTTCTCTTGGGTATACACCTAAAAGGGGGATTGCCTGATTTCATGGTAACTACGGTTACCATCGGTTTCTTTGAGAAACTGATAGACAATTGCAAATGTACCAATTTCCACTTCTACCCGCATGAGATCCTCAGCGTTGACCACAAATAAGGCAATTTATACCTTTGCCACTTACTTGCACAAAAAATATATCCACACAGCTTAGTAAAGCTCTAATAAAACCAATTAGAAACCAGAGAGTTTTCTTGATGAGAAATCTTAAAGCTGAACTTGGGTTGGAAGCTTTGGTGTTTTTTTGATTTGAAGACGTCAACTGAGCCCAAGTGCCAAAGAGGTAAATGGCGAGAACTGCCATATTTGTGTTTCCCTCTATTCTCTGAGGCATTAGGGGGATTTTCTGCTTATTTCTAAGAGCCAGTGGGTTCTAGCAGGACTTACGCAGGTGCTGCGGGACTGTCCATTATTCTGAGAAGCCACTGACATTTGCTGAAAGACAGCACACAAGAGAAGACTTGCATAATATCTATGCCTGTGTCACGCTGGTCTTGGAAAGTTAGGTATTTTGGCATCAAGTTCACTGCCACTTGATTGCAAATGACACAAACTCAAGGCCACTAAAAAAATGAAATAATAATAATAATAATACAAATAAAAGAGAGACACAGAAAGTGATTTTTTCCCCCTCTTGCAACAGATTCTTGAAAGTGTCCCAAAAGGTGATTTTCAACAAGGTATACTTGAGTGAGTCTTGAGGTTTGCTGTCTGGGAATGGAGGAGCATTTGTTGAGTGCTCATTTTGAGTGCACTGGGCGTATATGAGAAGAACATAAGCCATGGTCTCTGCCCTCTGGGAATTTCTTTCCTGTGTCATTTCAGAATAACTCAATGCTAAACTGTGACTGTAAATGCTACAGGGGTGGAGAGAAGGGAGAGGTGGCGTGTGTTGGAGTGGTGGCTAAGAAAGCCTATGCGGGATGTGGGAATAGTCTTAAAGCAAGCCAAACCAGGACTTCGTTAAACTGGAACAAATAGCGTGACTATTCCAGGCCCAAGCAGCGGTGCCAACATGACAAAAGCCAGGAGGTACTTAGGGGCCAGTGGACAGATGGGCCTGGCTGGAGGAGAAGGTGTATATGAAAGCTGGAGAAAAGGTTAGCCCCCGCGCATCAGGGCGAGAACACGGGGCAGTGAATCTGGCCCCGGACGCTGCTTTCAGTTCTGCCGCTTAACGAGTTTTTGGTAGAGGCTGTGATTTAGCAACTTGGGGCTTCGGTTTCTTAATCGATAGGCTACGAAAGTTGGACTAGTCCTGTTCTCAAAATGGGTTTCACATTATAATCTCCTGCATGTTTATTTAGAATACAGATTTCCAGATCCCAGCCCTGGAGAACATGTTTCCATAGGTAAGAGGTAGCTGTTCTCTGGGCTCCACATTAGAATCACTCAGGAAACTTTCAAATCTAGTGATGTCTTGGTTCCACCCCCTGAGATTCAAGTTCAGTGGGTCCCGGGCTCAGCCAGGAGTGCCCAGGTGATTCTGATGAGCAGCGAGCCTGAGAGCCATGATCTCTGGTCAATTCTGGAAGTCCTGAGGGCTGGCTAGAGACTCCACTGGAATGGAAGGGCTCTAACTAACGCCTTTCAAGCTCTGAAGGACTTTGATTCTGTGAAAAGAATATTGGGATCGTGCATTATAGAGGGCCTTCCATGTTGGACTAAGGGATCTCTGTACTTTGTTTTGTAAGTAGCAGGAGACATGTTTGAGCACAAGAATCGTTTAAGACCTCTCACCTGTGTACATTTCATTGCTTTGGAATGTGATAGCCACCATCAGGGAAAGAAAAGAAATGAGCAAACTGCCTCTTTAGTCATGCTTCTGGCTGGAAAGGAGTGACGGTTGCCAATTCCGTCGTGTGACAGGGTCTACTGTCTCTGTGCAGCACAGAAACAGCCAAGGGGGATAAGTGCCCAAGATGTAGCCTGGGACAGTGGGACCTGGAACATGGCCTTAACTGAAGCATGGGCATCCTTATCCAAAGAACAGTCCCACTGGTGGACTGGAGACAGTGGTAGATAGGGTGGGCTTTAAATTACATTTTAAATTATGCTCCCTTTTCAGTTCTCCTTTTAATCCTCAGACGAACAAGACAAGTCTCAGTTGACCAATAGTTTGACTCTAGAAGCTCCCTGACACTTGCCCATCTACTCCTTCGACAAAGAGAGAGCAGGCCCCAGGCTTAGAGCCCCAGGCAGGTGATGTATCTTGCTAGAATTTAGCAAGAGTGTCCCTCCTTATCTAAATCCTCCTGGTCCCTGAATTTCAGGGAGGTCAGATGGGAAGGGTCGGGTTCTTTTTTCCGAGGTGCTGATATGATCTTCCATTTATAGCACTGATTCAAAGTTTGCTTCTTGAATAAATTTGAGTGAAAACAGGAGTTGATTAAAAAATAACTGTTAATAATAGCACAGATGGAAAGGTGAGGCAGAAATAAAATAAAATTGTGAAGGAATACTAGTGGAATCAAGGAATACCTGAAGGAATACCTTCAGGGAATACTGGTGGGATCTTTCCAGAACCTGCGCCGGGAAGAGGAAGCCCTAATCTGGGTTCTTGGTGCTGGCTCATGTCTCCAGTCTGTTAACAGTCGGTGGCTCCACTGGATAATGTTTAAAATTCTTGCCATATCTGGAATTCTATGTTCCCATGGCAATATTTCTAAAACACAGTCCTTCTCCAGGAGACTGATCATACCTGTTTATTCACCAGTGGTCATGTCACCACCCTGTCTCCCATTAGGCATGGAGACCTTGTGGGCAGCTCCCCAGAATGAATCCTGGCAGCACTCCGGTGGGATCACCAGCCCCAGGTTTTCTCAGATTTGCAAGGCAGGAATATTTTAAAAAATGTGGGCCCTGCAGGCTAAAACATAAAAAAACTTCCAAGGCGGGGGGGGGGGAAAAACTCAAAACAAAATGCACAAATGAAACAAAATCAAACCAGCAGAAACCACATCAAACCAAAAATCCTTAGAGTAAACGACTGAATTTCCCCCCAACTCTCAGTTTTTTTGGGTGTGTGTGTGTGTGTGTGTGTGTGTGTTTTCTTTTCCTTTCCTAAAAATGTTTTGTTAGGGAACAGACGATGAATTCCATTTGAAATGTGTTTGTTGCCACTAGATCTATGCTTCATTGGACCAACATGGAAAAATACCTCTTCAATCCCTCCCTTAACCACCTCCCCCCCAAAAGCTAGTGCCAGAAGATATTATTCCATAGATCATTTGAGAGGAATTTTGTGGTTCTGTAAGTATGCGGTTCTCAGATGCTAGTGTATAGAAAAATCACCTGGGGAGCTTACTGAGCACGGAGGTCCTTGGACCTCCTTAGCGGCCTTAGCAGTCGGATCGAGCAGGTTGTGGGAGGAGCCCAGGAGGAAGGCTGTTGAACAAGCTTCCCAGGTCATTCTGATGTCGATGATCTGCAGAGGTCCCACGCTAAGGGAAGGTATGTGATGCGGGCAGTGATTTCTCTGTTACCCTGTGTTCTCAAAGGCTCTAGCCAGGGCCATCCTGGCTCCCCTTTCTTCCCTCATTTTTACTCAGACTTCAAATGAGTATCAAGGTCAACCTGATGTGATCAATATCCCAACAGCAGAGGAAGGATAATGTAACGGTTTAAGGGTGTAAGTTCGGGCAGTTCAAAGTCTGCCTTCAAATCCTTATTTTCTAGCTTTGTGATCTTGGGCAGCTTGCTAATTCTCCAGTCTCAATTTCCTCATCATTAAAATGAGGATCACAACAGGGTTAATTGAGTTAAGCCCCTGGTACGAGGTAAGCATGCAATGAAGGTTAGCCTTTATTAGTATGGGTGTTGCTTGGAAGGAAAACAAAAGGGCGGGATATGCGCGGTATCATGAAAATGGAGCTTGGATCCCAAGGGTTGCATGTGACCAGGGAGAAAGGCAGAGTTTCTTCCGGTAAGGGATGTGAATGTGCAGCAGCTCCTCATTTTTATCCCATGTGAGCTTCTGTGGCTTCCTGGTGCCCGAGTGGCAGCAAATGTCAAATGTAGTGTGGGCATACAGCAGGGGAGAGTTCTCAGGATTCCACACGGTGAGTCTCAGTTTGGCATTCCCGCCACCGAGGTCACTCAACATCAAGTCTCTGGGCACTAGAGGCTACTCAGTGGTACCACATTGCTCACTGCCGAGTGGTCCCATCTACAAGTCTACCATGGCTGTGTCCTGGGCTGTTCCCAACAGAACATCCCCCGGGCAGCCTCCAGCACTCTGGGGGGTTTGCTAATGCATCCCGCAAATGCTTTTATGAGAAGGACTCAGCAAATAAAAGGTAGTTGCTTCCAGAAAGTTAGCGGGGCTTTGTTAGTACGTTATTCGGGGTTCTGACACATACTGTGTGTTTTGTTTTGTCTTTAGGTGTTTACCAAAGTTTGTGCACAAATAGTGCAGACATGGGGTATGAGAACCAAATTCCCTTTATCCTTTCCCTGTGCAGAAGTATTGTACCTTGACTTTGGCAGAGAATCAAACCTCACTCCCTAGGAGACTCAGGTGTGTCTGAATCTCAGGGAGTGAGTTGAGTTTGAGCTCTTACCATGTTTTCTCTGAGTGGTAAAACCTGCTGACAAGGAAAACGGATAAATTTAAAGAGTAAGATGAAGGAGATTTCATATACAGAGGATGGAAAATTCAAGGTAGCCAGTGTAGCTGATGGTCCCTCTTGGCATTGGCGACTGAGAGGAGGAAGGACACTGGCTGTCTAAACTGGCCTCCCCTCCCTTTTCTCCGACCATCGTTTCTGGGAAGGGATGAGGAGAAAGGGAGGAAATATGAGGACAGAGCAAGGAGTTGCCTTTTTGGTATAAACTGATTTTTATCACATTTGGAATTTCTTTCCTTTTTTTTTTTTTAATATTTTATTTATGTTTGAGGGGGGTAGGGGCAGAGAGAGAGGGAGACAGAGGATCCTAAGCGGGTTTTGTGCTGACAGCAGAGAGCCTGATGCGGGGCTCGAACCCACAAGCCATGATATCATGACCTGAGTCGAAGGCTGATGCTTAACCGACTGAGCTACCCAGGCGCCCCCACACATTTGGAATTTCTAAACTTACCTTCTAGTCTTGGAATCCAAGTTTATGAATATCTCCCAAATAGTAGAAAAACAATCTGACTACCAAAGTTGGATGTTATTTTAAACACCAATAATAATGACCTTTTCTGAAGGTGCACGGTGTTAAAACATACAGAGAAAAGCCAGAAAGTCACCACCTTCCAAAGTCATGAGCCACACCTTCCCGCCTTGGCTGCTTTTCTTTCCGGCCACCAGGATACACTCTTCTCCCGCCTTGTAGCAGCAGCCCCAGCTGTTGTTTTTTTTTTTTTTTTTTTTTTCCCCCTCCCGCTGTCAGCCAATATGAATCCAATAAGGGGCCTCCCTCTGTGTCGCCAAACAAACCCCAACTCCTGATGCAGAGGAAAGATGCAGAGCCCTGACCCCAGCCAATAATAACAATGTTATAACATGTTCTAGATTTGCCTCTTAGGCGCACGGCTTTGCTTTCCCCACCTGCCTTTAATTTTTCTCTTACCACAAGCCGATAGAGATATGCATCAAAGACTTATCAGATGAGTGCACTCAATAGAACTGAAATGCTCAGTCCATCTAATTTGGCAAATTCTAAATAGCTACCTTCAACTAAGTTCAAAGAATATCATTGTTCCTATGTTCTTTCTTAAAAAAAAAAAAAAAAAAAAAAGGAAAAAATCTCCTTTGGCTAACTGAATCAAGACAAGCCACTAAGAAAATGTAGCAAGGTATTTAAAAAAAATGGAAAATACAAGAAAATTGAAAGTTAACAATATTTTCAAGCAGTAATTTAAGTTTTCACAAAGGCTTAGGGTTGGTCCGTATTCTGATGTCACTGAAATATCCCTGATTTAAACATAAGTACTTTAATAACTAGTTAGGGAAAGAAAAACTTTCTTTCCCAGGCAAGCAGCAATAGAAACCTTTCTGTTGGATTCCTTTGATTACAATAGTTCTTTGTTAGCAGATTGTAACTTTGCCCCAGGGCTGTTGATAAGCTCCTAAAATCAAGAGGACCTGCCCGTGAAGAGAAGTGTTCACCTTGAAGATGGATGGAAAAGAAAAGAAACAGCTAGAGCTTAAACTTTATTCTTATTTGTCTTTCTACATCTCTTTGCCTGAGAAGTCTGACAAAATCCACATTAGTGTGGAAATAATGTAAAGCCAAAGCATACTGAATGGAAAAGATGATTCACATTTGTTGCTTGGAAATCCTTCTGAAATTAGGAAATATCATCATCTTTAGGTGTGTCCCTGACAGTCAGAGCAGAAGTTGGGCAATTATCAGATTCATTTGTTTAAAGTGGGTTATCAGGACAAAAAGATCCACTTTGGAAGACCTGAATTATTTAGCCTGATTTTATAATGGTCAAATTAAACCAGTCCTGAATCACTAATTCATTTGGAGGAGGCTAGCTAAGTGTCTTTGGGTCTCACTTAGGAGTCCTTTCATCAGTGAATGAACCAATTATTTTGTAATTCTATTATTATTATTATTATTGCTATTCTGTATTGCTATAATTTTGTAACATTTTTGTAACACTAATTATTTTGTAATACTTTTTCCAGCTACAGAAATTCTAGGGTTCATAGATGATAAGGAACTTGAAAGATGATTCTATTTCTCCCATTTTACAGCCAATGACAGAGGTACTCAAAGTTGGGCAGGATTAGAACCCAGAGCTACGAGCTCTCAGGCCAGTGGACTTTCTATCCTCTCCCATTGCCTTATTATTTGATGAGTAAAGACTTTGGCTGGGAGGAGCAAAGGAACTGAGATCTGCACTCTAACCTGATTTTATACATCCTACTGTCTTTCTTCTGGGTACCCTTCTGCCTGTGTCCCTTCCAATCCATGGATTGGAAGGGAAAAAGGAGAAGGGGAAAGGACAGAGAGGAAAGGTGAGAGGAAAGAAGAGAAGGATTAAGAAAGATTTGGACAGAAAGCTGGAGAAGGATTCCAGGGAAATGGCTAAGTCAGATGGGGTGGGTTCTCCTCCCCAAATGAGAGGAGGGGCCCAGCTCCCCTTCTCTCTTCCCTACCCCTGTGCCAGCACTGCTTGCTAAGCGTTTCTTCCACACTTCATCTCCATTTCCCCCTCCAGTGGATGAGTGTTTTCATTCCTGTTATGCCTGAGAAAGTTCCAAAAATACGCAGAGAAAGTCTGGTTAAATGGTATTTAGAATTGGCCCCAGAACAGAAACTGCTTTGAAAAGGAGCTCGTTTTCAGTGTCTGTTTGTTTGCCAGGATCCAACATCACCGTATAGGCTTGGGTTTTGAAATAAGTACTCGCATATCTGTGTTTTATCCCAACCAGTCTCAAACATTTGAGTTTTTCTCATTGCCGAGGCCCATTTTAATGATCACACTGCAGTTGAGAGTCTAAGGCTTTAACCAGGGAGACAGGAATTGAATCCTGGCTGGACCCCTATGAAACCGTGGGTAAATTTGTTAGTCACTACAAGCCCTGGTCTTCTCATCTGTGGTGGGAATAATATCATATATCTCCTGGAGTTAATGAGGAATAAATAAGATAATGTTAATAAGAGGATTCCCACAGTGTGTGACCTGGAGTAAAGCTCAGGAAGTGGCAATTGACATCTCTGTCACATCACCATCATCACCATCATCATCATCGTCCAGTTGTAGCCATGTACCAGGGCTTGGCATGTATCTGTGCTTAACTAAATGTTAAGCTAATCAGAAGCTTTCATAGAATAATCTGGAAAACTCTTTCAATACTCTTTATGTATTGGGTGAAGGTTAATTTCCCTTAGATGCATATTTTTGAAGAATTTGGGCTGAAACAGACTGTCTGTATAGAGAATGGAACTGTCCAAGTGGTGTCATCAGGGATTTCTGGGAATGTTTACTTTGCCATGCCTATGACAAGAACTGGAATTATACTGTTTGGGGTTTAAATCCTGGGGCTGCCATGAACTAGTTGTGGACCTTGGCAAGGCACTTACCTTGGACTCTACTGAGAATGCTTTAATGGGAACTGATTTATCAGGTTACTAGCCCATCTGAGGGCTGGCTGAAGAGGGGGCAGAGGGGAGCATGAGCAGAAATCTTCAATGTGTATTGATGGTGTTGGTGTTCATAACGGGTAGGCAAGGGATCCAAAGGTGGAAGAGAGGCACAGTTGGGAGAGTTTCCATAGCCAGGATTCCTATAATGGCCCAGGATATGCAATTTTGCGAGAAAGCCCCAGACAGTCAGATCTTCTCATAGCTTTTGAGAGAGTGACAGATGGGACCCAAATACAGCCTGGACTCTGTGTTTTGGGTCTGTAAGTCACCGTGACATGGGACAAATTCTTTGACTCTTCTGAGCCTCCATTTTCTTGTGTGGAAAATGGGGATAACCGCTTCCCTGCTTGCCCTGCTGTGTACTGTAAGACTCAAGGTCGTTGCATGAAAGCACTTTGTAAAGTTGAGCTGCAATTGAAACATGTTCATAATTTTTTCATACCAGAGGAGATGACTGAGTAATCTGGATCACACTTCCTCCTACTCCTCTTTTCAGTACATCTTTCATTCTCCTTATGTCCACTCGCTTAAGAGGGGGCATTGTGCTCCTTAGTGCAATATAATCAAATATGAGAAAAGCAGTTGAAATGATGTGATAGTTACAGGACTCATCAGCATGCAAAGGAAAAATGGCTCCTATTTTAATTATATTAGACAAAAGGTAAATAAATGATTGAATTGATTTTGACATCTGCAGTCAGAAGAGGGCTCTACTTTTTCCCTTATAACCTTAAAACAAAAAACTTGACAAAATTACCAGATTTGATGGCTGTGGGACAGATTTGTGGTTAGGGAGGGCATGATGGTGGAGACTTAGAATCGAAAAATCAACTGAGGAGATTAAAGTCTGGAAAATGCCTACAGAACCTATTCAGTTCTGCAAAGGAAATTTCCATATCAAAACAGCTCACTTGACCATATGCATTATAGCTCTGCCTGCCCCTGGTTTTAACTTTTATTAGGTTATTCCATCTGGCTCCTGGTCACCATTAGAAAGTATTATATGTGAGGAATCTCTGCAGCCTGAGGTTTTAGTTCACTGAGAATTTTGATATTTCCACTTATCTTTATTGGGTTGCTTGTAAAGAGATTGAAGTTCTTTAACCGAACACTGTCTAGAAGTCCACACGGAGAGAAGATGATGGCTAAGCGATTAAGCTGTTAAAATGGAGACAATGCAGGATCCATTAATGGTCGGAAGGAAGACATCAGGTGGTGCATTGAGCTATTTGGCTGCTTGTCGGGGCTACCTACGGTGTGGGGGCTGTGTGTGTGGGGGCTGTGCATGTGTGTGCGTGCGCATGCATGTGTGTGTGTGTGTGTGTGCACATGTGCACATACATCCACGCTATTCACCTTGGGTAAAATTGTGATCGAAGCTAAGATGTTTCTTCTTATTCCTCCCTCTTCTTTTTTATGTGTTACTTTTCCCTACTTCTCCCTTCTGGCCCAATACTCTGTTATTCTCTCCCTGTCTGCTTCAACCCTTCTGTTCAAAGTCTGCAGTAGGCACTTTGCTTTCCTACACACTGAGGGTCGTTGATCATTAACAATAGCATAGAGTGGTTTCCGGGGGGTGTGGGAACCACTTGCTTTATCAAGTTCTTGCTTCAAAGAAACTCTTGGGCCCCAAAGGGTGGAAATGTTGACCAGGATATCAGGGGCAGAGGTCTAGTGCTTGGAAAAATCGCTTCCCTCAAGGACCTGATGATGTTTTACCTGGAGGCACTCCTGAGACACATAGAAGTGAGAGCCGTTCGGGGGGTGGGAACAGGGACTAGGGAGGACCGGTGTAGGGTCAGGAGGTGCAGGGCACCAGCAGCAGTGGAGCCAGCCCCGAGGAGAGGATTTCATCTCAGCTGTCAGGGGAAGGGCCCCAGGATGTGAAGGAGTGAACTCTGAGGCCCCAGCAGGGCAGAGGGGCATTCTTGCAGTGAGTGTGACTGAGGGAAGGGACACACTACGTCCCCTCCAACTCCAAGTACTAAGATTCACCCCCACTCCTTCAACTACGTCTGGGGGTCAGCCCTCCAGCCAAAATCAGCCTGTATTTTCACTAGAAAACTGTAGTTTTCCTTCTGCTTTGTCACATTGGGAAGGCAACATCAGGCTTTTAACAAAGTTTATCCAGCCCCCCGCCCCCCGCCCCCCACCCCCATTCTCTGCCAAATGTTGATTTTTGCTTCTTCATCACTGTTTTGTTCTCTATTTTTAAAGGGGTGGTCAGGTAGCTTGAATTTGCTAACTTAGACTTTCACAACTTCCTGGAGACTAAATAAATTCCTGCCTTGCAAATTGTAGTTCTCAAGTGCAAGGGCATTCAGATGACATGAGACACAGTGGAAAATGGCATCATTCTCATTTTCAATAAACATCTTGGGTTCGTATTCATTTGAGATATTAACAGTGCCCAGAGTAAACACCAGGGTTTTATCCCCTCATCTAAATGGGCATTAGCTCAAGGTATGCCCCTTCTGTTTTGTCATGATTCATAAATCACCAGCCTGTAAAAATCAAAGGCTAAGAAGATTTGGTTACCTGTGGCAATGATGGACTTTCTATCAATGACATTTGCCTTCCTGCCCTGGGTTCTTCTTAAGTACTGGAGCCTTTCTCCCTCCACCTTTGACCTGGACTTCCTGCCCTAGCATAAACATCTCTCCTTTATTCTGACAGATGCCTGTGGAAGAGCAGTGAAATGTTACGAGACTTGGGTTTGTTTGTGTTTATTTGGTTCCTCTGCAAAGTGGTCTGGCTCAGTATAATCAGCGTTGTCCCTCTGCTTGGTTCAATGGGCTCTGAGTAATGATATGCAGATGCCAAACATGATGTGTTTGGGCACAGAGTAGTTTAATTCTAGTCGTATTTGCGTCTCATGACTTGATGTCATTATGGGTTTCGTCTCCAAGAAGCCAGCTCCGAGAGAAAACCAGCCATGGCTCAGCACACTATAAATGCAAATACATCCTATAAAAGGCTGGAGCACTCACTTAGCGGTTGGTTCCAAGTTGGAGGACTTAAGAACTGAGCTAAATCATTGCGACCTTTCTTCCCTTTATTTTTTGTTTCTTTGCTTAAATGACAGTTATGAGTCTGTCCCTCAATTCACACCATTTGACATAGGGCATTTAGAAGTTTGGATTGTTGAAGGAGACCCTTTCAAAGGGTCTTGAGGTTGGGAGTTTGGACGTAAGCTCAGCCTGTAAATATCTTGTTAACCTTCCGATTATGGAATCTGTTGGGTGGGAGGTCTATATGTTACTCCCTGGGTGACCCCCTGGCATTAAGTGTCATTACTATGAGCAAGAGTCTTCCCTTGACCTCAGATGCCCCAGATAATGTGGTAAAATATACATAACATAAAATTTACCATTTCAACCATTTTTAAGTGTACAGTTCTATGCCATTAGTACATTCTCATTGTTCTGCGACCATCACCATTATCCACCTCTAGAACTTTTTCATCTTCCCCCACAGAAACTCTGCACCCAGTAAATGTTACCTTCTCATTCCCTCCTCCTGGTAGCTCTGGCGACCACTCTTCTGCTTTCTGTTTCTGGGAATTTGACTGCTCTAGGGGTGTCATATTCCTAGGGGATCCTGAATGCTTCCCTTTTACCCCCCAGGTGACCACTACTTCTCTCCCTGGAGATATCTGCTGCCAGTAGTGCGATGAGAACTTCCAGTTTCCTTCTACACATTTCCATGCTTAAATTCCTCCATATATGCATGTTTCCTAAAAAAAAAAAAATCAAAGAGTACACAGTATTCTAACTATTCTGTAATTTGTTCTTTCCATGACACAACATGTCTTGGAAATCACTTAGGGTTGAATTCTTTCTTCTACTGGCATCATAGTATTCCATAATATAGATATACCATAATTTATTTAAAGTGCTCCTGAATTGATGGACTTTGAAACTTACAGTGTTTCACTATGATTCATGATCGATAGCTCCAAACAACTTTTTTTTATTTTTTATTTTTTTTATTAAAAAAATTTTTTTTTTTAACATTTATTTATTTTTGAGACAGAGACAGAGCATGAACAGGGGAGGGGCAGAGAGAGAGGGAGACACAGAATCTGAAACAGGCTCCAGGCTCTGAGCTGTCAGTACAGAGCTTGACGCGGGGCTTGAACTCACGGACCGTGAGATCATGACCTGAGCCAAAGTTGGACGCCTAACCGACTGAGCCACCCAGACGCCCCTCCAAACAACTTTTAACATCCTCCTTTTGTGCATCTAGGCAAGTATTTTTTTAAAGCTTTATTCCTAGAAGTGGAATTGCTCAGTTAAAAGGCATGTGAACTTAAAATTTTGATAGATGCTGCCAAATTGTTTTTCAAAAAGGCATCGCTAAGTTACACATTCCCTAAATGAATGATGATGTTGCATTTCCTGGCATCCATTCCAGCATTTGATATTGTTAGTCTTTTAAACTTCTGCCAATCTGACAAGAAACCCCTTAAAATTTGCTATTCACATTTATTTACTATTATGAGAGAAGAACCCAAAGAAGGAATAGAAAAGAGCAGAGGATCAGAGGGGGAAAAGGGAAGGGAAGTTGGCGGGGGGGTGGGGTGGGGTGGGGGGAGACTGTTCTGGAGGTGCCGGGACTCCCTTAGGAATGTGCAGGGGCTGGATGAAAGCCATGGAGAACAGATGTTCCCAAAGACATTTGGCTGGCTCACTTCTGCGGCATCTACAAGCCATGTGGCCTCTTGCTGCGTGGCCGGGGAGTGACCCAAGGCTGTCTACCCCCCATGAGTTGGCCACAGTTGCCTCTATTCACAGCAGAGGCCAACACATGCATGATCTCAGAAACAGCAATTCTTTTAGTGATCCCAGGGCTTCACTTGAATGTGCTTCACCCACAGTGCTTCCTCTGCCTGGGCTGCTCTTTCACTGACTCATCTGCCAAATCTGCTCATCCTGAAGTCCCTTTGAGTGTCCCTTCTTCAGAAAGACCTTCCCGAATGTCTACCGGTCCAGTGCTTTTCCTCCAAAGCGCTTGTAACAATTGTAGTTAAGTGTTTTTCCAGGGATCATCACTGATTGTTGATAATTGTCAGGAAAGTTTGCCTCTTCCTCTAAAGTATAAGCTCACTGAATGCAAGAAACAAGTGTATCAGAGTCCCCATGCCGGTCTCGTGGCTGGCGCAGAGTGGGCACTCGTTAAATATTTGTTGGATGAATCAAGGAAAGCCAGGCACTTGCAGTATAGAACGTCACTCCCCTTGATTTGCAAATGAGAAAACTAAGGTCTGGAGAGGCCCAAACACTTACCTATATTGAGTGATTGCTGTGTGCCAGGAAGGTTCTCAGCAGTGTACTCAGTGCTCAGAGCAATGGCTGGTACTTGGTTGAATCATTTCATCTCAAAGCAACCCTATCAGGTAGTTAATATCCTTATCCCCATTTTAGAGATGGGAACATCAAAACACAGAACCTTTCCTGGGACTAAAACGAGACGATCTACTTGCATCATAGCTATGGTTGGTTCCTAACAACTCTGTAAGGAAGAGAAGACCAGTCACCCTTCTGATACCTTCCCTTGTAAGGGGGTTCCATACTCTGGACTTACTTGTCTTGGTCTACTTCCTTTGAAGACTGGTAGGTGATTGGCTAACTGTTCTCAAATAAACCAAATGAGCCAGGGTATTAAAAATGATCTAATTGGGGCGCCTGGGTGGCTCAGTCGGTTGAGCGTCCGACTTCAGCTCAGGTCACGATCTCGCGATCTCGCGATCTCGCGGTCCGTGAGTTCGAGCCCCGTGTTGGGCTCTGGGCTGATGGCTCAGAGCCTGGAGCCTGCTTCCGATTCTGTGTCTCCCTCTCTCTGCTCCTCCCCCATTCATGCTCTGTCTCTCTATCTCAAAAATAAATAAACGTTAAAAAAAATTTTAAATTCCACATAAGAGTGAAATTGTATGGTATTTGTTTTTCTTTGTGTGACTTATTTCACTTAGCTTTATGCCTTGTAGGTCTATCTATGTTATTGCAAAAGGCAAGATTTCATTCTTTTTATGGCTAATATTCTGTTGTATCTATCTATCTATCTATCTATCTATCTATCTATCTATCATCATCTGTCCATCCACCCACACAACACATCTTCTTTATCCATCTATTGATTTATCGTTGGACACTTGGGTTCCTTCCTTATCTTGGCTATTGTAAACAATGCTGCAGTAAATGTAAAGGTGTGTATATCTTTTCAAATTCATTTCCTTTGGGTAATTCTATTTTTAACTTTTTGAGCAATCTTCATACTGTCTTCCACAGTGGCTGCACCCATTTGCATTCCCACTAACAGTACAGAAGTGTTCCTTTTTCTCCCCATCCTCACCAACATTTGTTAGTTCTTATGTTTTTGATTTTAGCCATTCTGACAGGTGTAAAGTGATACCTCATTGTGGTTTTAATTTGCATTTCTCTGATGATTAGTGATGTCCAGCATTTAAAAAGAAGATTCCTGGGGGAAACAGCTTAACCAAAAGGAATAACTCTCCTATGATGGAAATCCCAGGTTCTGTTGGAGAAAAGATTGGAGGAAGATTTGCAGCATTTCCTCACCCTTTGTGATGTCACATCAGAGAGGGCTCAGTCCCCAACTCTCCTCCGGGAAGAGTCTGGTCTTGCATGTGGCTCTATTTGGATTGCTCCCTGTCTAAGCTAAGAATGCTCTTATAGGGGAGATTAAATTTCTTCACAGAGATGGATGAAGGGCCTGAAAACTTTTGCTTTCTCTCCCTGAGGTCTAGAAGGCATTTAAAAATCACATTTCCAGTCTCAAAATAGAGACAAAAATCTACTTTAATTCATTTAATTTCCTCTTTTATATCCCAGATTTTCCACAAAGGGAGTCAGCCAGAACCTATTCTTGACTGCTTTGAATCAGCATGGGACAATGCAAAGAACATGGATTCCGAGATTAGTCTGGCTGGAGTTTGAGACCCGGCTTTGCTACTGTGTTTTAAGCGTTTGTTCCTATCTGAAATGTTCCCTTCTGTAAAATGGGAATGGTGGTTCCTACTCTGTATGGTGATTGGGAGGATTAGAATAATATCTGTAAAGCTCCGAACAGAGAGTCTGGTAGATCTCAGGCAAACATCAAATAGTAGCTACAAGTTTTGGATTTAAGAGGATTTACAAAGTCAAGTTTTCATGAAATCTCCTAAATTCTGCCCTTATTAAATTTATTAGGTTTTCCAAGACTTTTAGAAGCGTTGGTGTGTATATGATACAAGTGCTTTATCTCTACTTCCTCTTAATTCAGTTTATGTTACAACATTATGAAGAAATGTGTGCTTTATCTCATAGTCACGTTAGTCCTGGAGAATGATTTTTAAAATTAGTACGCATCTTTCAGTTATTTATATATCTTAAAATCTTTACCTGTATTTTCTCTCTTTAGCTACCCGTAAAACCATTAAGAATTTATTGAGAGTCATTTTCCTGGGACTGTAATCAGGCTCCATCTCTGAAAGCATGACAATTGCCTTTTAAACTTTTAATGAGGTAGGGCGATTTTTATTTCTAACATTAAGACTTTCAAATGATATATGTGCAATGAATGTAAATAGCAATGATAAGTAAGTATCACATAGCTTGAAAAATTTCAGTGGCTGTTTACACCCGGGCCAAAGTAGATTGGAGATCGAACATAATGGGAACAGGGACTATGGTTCAGTAAGAGAATTTAGCTTTGCAAAGAGATTGGTTTGACACCTACCTATCTTATTTATTTTTGTGTTCTCAGGATTTAGCACACATTGGGTGCTGAACAGGTATTGATTGCATGGATAAGCATCATTTTCATGTCTCCGAGTCATGTTGACCTATGTGGCTATCATAAAGATTAAGCCCTTTAATCAACTTTTCATTCATTCTGCATTCTTTTATTGAGGATTTACTAAAGCCAAGTACTGAGTTTGGGGATAAACTGTTGAGGAAAAACAGACACAATCCTTCTTTGCTCTCTTGGAGCTTATGTGCTTAGGAGGACAGGGCATCATGTGGAGAAAAATAAAATCACAACTGCTAGGAGACTGGAACAGTTCAATAAGGAAGAAAACCAGAGTAGCTGGAGGGTAGAAGTAGGGACTAGTTAGTGGCCTGAGAAAGCTTTGGAGGGGTGAGCACAGGACAGACCAACCAAGACCATTTGTAAGACTGACTTGAGCTCCCCCCAATTCATATTTGAATCTCTAACCCCCAGTGTGACTATATGTGGAGATAGGGCCTTTCAGGAAATAAACTAACATTTAATGAGTTCCCCCCAAATTCATATTGGAATCTCTAACCCCCAATGTGACTATATGTGGAGGTAGAGCCTTTCAGGAAATAAACTAATGTTTAATGAGTTCCCCCAAATTCATATTGGAATCTCTAACCCCCAATGTGACTATATGTGGAGGTAGGGCCTTTTAGGAAATAAACTAATGTTTAATGAGGTCACAAAGACAGGGCCCTAATCCATTAGGACCTCACTGTAAGAGAGACACCAGGAATATGTGTGCATGAGGAAAGCTCATGTGAGGACACACAGAGAAGTCAGCTGTCTGCAAGCCAAGGTGAAATCAACCTTGTGTCAATACCTGAATCTTGGACGTCTAGCGTCCAAAGTGTGAGAAAATGAATTTCTCTTGTTTAAGCCACTAAGTCTGTGATGTTTTGTTACGGTTGTGCAAGCCGACTAATACAGCTATACAGGCCACATTGAGGGATCTAGTTGTTACTCTAAAAGCACGGAAAGCAGTGGAAGGTTTTAAAACAGGGGTTAGCATGGTCAGCTTTGTGTTTTGGAATGATTGCTCTGGCTGCAATGAGAAACCCAATTAAGGGAAAATGTTTCAGGAGTCCCAATTTCGAGTCTAATTCTTTTTCCATCATGCTGCTGAGAGTTGGTCTGAAAGATAGAATTCCCTCATGGTGGATTCTGGGAAGGGTGATGATAAAGGCCCCCAGTTTGGTCTCCAATAATGGCTGTTACGGATTATGGAAATCTCTTTTGACTCTCTAAAACCGCTGACTAGACAGCATCCTGCAGGAAAACAAGGGATACTGGTGGGGACCTGGCTCCTTTCTCTCTGCTTCTAAAGCCATTTTTGGTTGAGTTTATGCACCAATCAGAGAGTGGGGAGGGAAGTAAATGGACTTCAAAGTGAAATACTGTAAGATGCCTTTCCTGTCTAGCCCTCCTACCCTCTTCCGAGTAATCTTAGTATTTGCTTCAGCCCCAAACCAATATTTCTGGGACCCTAAGAGCAACTTTGATGAAAAAAGTCCCCAGAAAATCTGGGAAACTGTTGTAATCACTAGTCAAAATAAATAGAAAATTAATGAGGATGTGTCGGTGGTAGTTATAAATGGCTACCATTTTTTTTTTTTTTTTTCACTCATGATCCTGCATGTTGGAAATTTGGGCTGGGCTCAGGTGGGTGGTTCTGCTGATCTAAACATGGAGATTGGCCAGCCGGTCTAGGGCTCAGGTCATGTGTCTGCTGTCAGCAGTTGGGTCTCCCTAGGGGCTGGCTGACCATTAGTTGATTGCCTTAGTTCTACTTCATGTGGTCTGTCACCTTTCGGCATGGTAGCCTGGGCAAGAAGGTATGCCCAATGAGCATGCATTTTCAAGCTTCTGTTTATGGCATATTGGTTAATGCCTCTTTGGCCAATGCAAACCCCAGAGCTGGCCAGAATCAAGGAGTAGAGAAATAGACTGCCCTCTTGATGGAAGTCTCCACAATGACACATTGTATAGGGATGCGGGAACAGGGAAGGGAAGAATTTGTGGCCAGTTTTATAATCAACCTCCCCCTCCAATTTCAGTCTTTTGGTGAACAATGCTTACACCATTTGCCATGTTCATATACTATCCTTATTAGTTTTCTTTAAATCAACTTTAACTTAAAAAGTACGCATTTTAGCCGCCACCTCAGCAATCTTGTCTTTGAAATCACAGACTCAACGTGTTAGTTATTGTTATAGGTTAAATCGTGTCCCTCCAAAATCCTTATGTTAAAGTCCTAACTCCCAGTAAATCAGAATGTGATCTTGTTTGGAAATAGGGTCTTTGCCCATGTAGTTAGTTAAGATGAGGTCATACCGGAGTAGGGTGGACCTCTAATCCAGTATAACTGGTGTCCTTATAAGAAGATGGCCATGTGAAGCCAGGGGCTCCAGGAGAACACCGTGTGGTGACAAAGGCAGCTGCGAGCCAAGGAATGCCAAAGATAGTCAGCAAATATGAGAAGCTGGGAAAAAGAAGCAAAAGCTTCCCTACAGGTTTCAGAGGGAGCATGGCCCTGCTGACACAATTTCGAATTTCTAGCATCCAGAACTGTGACATAACAAATCTTCATTGCTTTAAGCCAACCAGTTTGCAGTATTTTGCTATGACAGCGCTAGGAAATAAATAGTTACATAAAAAAAAATATGTTAGCGTAAAGCATCTGAATTTGTCACCATTGTGTTTTTTAGGTAAAAAATGATTGAATTACAGCAATTTCATATTAAAATAAATATCTGGCTATTGAAAAAGTTTGTGGACTGCACAAAATGATCTTGTATGCTGTCATTGGCATATCATTACACTTTTGAAGACATCGAATTGAAGTGTTCTATTAAAAAATAAGGCATTTACACTTCAGTGGGAAAGTCTGGCTCAGGATGATACTTTTTCTCTACAGCATTGTCTTTCCTGGTTTTACATACTTGAGGAAGCTGTAGAATGAAAAGCTGTATAATTAATTTGCAAATGCTCTGAACCTAAAACCAGAAGAAACTCAGATTTTCTTAGTATGGAGCCTGATGTTTCAGAAACAAAAACAAAGACAAAAACATGTGAATTAGTCTCCAACCTTGAGATATTAGTAAAATCAAGGAGTGGATTTTCTAGAACAAGGTGTGCCATTTGGCTTCTAAATAAGATACGTGGATTGACTGAAGTTTCCTTCATCAAGAAAGTCCCAATCAACTTGTAACTATTTCAGTAGAATTCAATTTCAGTCACTTGTGTCTGGAAATAATAATAAAAAAGGGAACAAAATCTAAAATTTTGGAATCTTGCAAATGGTAACTAATTAAAAGACTTTATCTGTCATGATTATTTTGAGCACCTGATCATTTCCATCAATCACCCAAGCAACCCTGATAAGCCAATCCTTTTTTTAATCGATGTTGAGCCACTGAAAAGTTGCCATAGATACCAAATTCTACAGCCATCACAACAGAAAGTCAGGTTGGAATTGGGAGTGACAGGTGTATTCATCACATAGTTAACAAGCCTTTGAAGGGAAAGAGAGAGTTTGTCAGAGTCCTTAGGCTGGGTATAAAAGATTGCAAAGAACACTCAAACAATTCCCAAAGAGCACTTCAAAAGCAGGGGGAAAGATCCGTTTTTCATTAGAAATGCAGGAAGATGTTTGCTTGAAATTCAAGCTCTAAGTAACAAGTTCCTTGAAGTTTTGCTTGGCTGTCATTTACCAGAGGTCACCAGTAAGTTATCTTAAGAGCACAGTTTCCGTTTCTCCCTCCTCTTCTTTCTGCATCAGAGTAGGGATGGTGGAGAGCATAGTGCAAGGGTTACTGTAAAAAACAGTCCTGGCCGCACTGTTTCTAAATGTGGAAATTTGAAGGTCTATGCATTTTTGTAGATGTTTATATATATTTACCAGTTGTCAATATAGTCAGGAAAAAAAGTGTAGTGCATGAAAGAAATGTCTTTTGAGCGTCATTGTGCGTAAGCCAGTATCTATTACTAGTAAAAATATTGGATGTTCAGAACTTCAGAGAGTTGGTGAAAAAAACCCAGAGGGTTTCCAGTGAAAGAAATGAATCTGTCCCAAAGATATAGCATGCACCTTGCAGTCTTATGCTAAGGCTGAGACAAACTTCTTGATGAGCTGGTTTGTCTCCTGCATATCATCAGTTGGACTGTGTGGAAACACAGTGATGACCTAGGTCCCCAGGAATGAGCACTGGAAAGGGAGTCACAGGAACAGAGTCCTGAACCCTGCTCTGCTATTTACTCACTTTGAATGCAAGTTTCTCCGGGACCGTATGACCCAGGAGGGGCAAAAGTTTGGTCTCCCCCACCAGAAGTTTCATCTGGTTCTAACCTTCTTTGAGTCTCGAGGGTTATTTGTGTCTATGCTGTGCAGCCAGCTGAGGCTTGTGGGGACTTGTGTCCGACTTGTCCGCCCTGCCTCGCTGTTGGCTGTCATCTGCTTCTTAATGTGGGTCACAGGGGCCCTGTGGTGCCGCTTTGGTTTTGTGCTCCTAGGAATCATATAACCTAACCGAATGAAATAGTTTGATAAATAACGAAGAGGAGTTTTGAGGAAGTTCCTGAACACTCAGAGCCAAGGATGGGAACTTTAGTGTGTGCGTAACTATGCAGGAAGTGATTCTGCTCATCTGTAAGGAGGGTGGTTTCCCCGGGCAGCAGAATCTTGATTTCAGTTCCCAACGTGTCCAAGCATTCTGTATCTGTCTGCTTTGCAGAGCCTGGAAGGTGGTGCTTCATCATGACAACCATATGTCAGTAGAGAAGAACTGAATCCATACCAGGGACCATGCAGTTTATCACACAGTTACATGATCTATTTTTGGTTATATTATCTATGAAATCTATCTATCTCTCTATGAAAAATAATCATCTAGAGTATGTCTGGTATTAGGTACCCCTGATTTCCTCCCTGCTTTTTTCCTATATCTCAGTTCATGGTTATGATTATGATGGGCCCATGGTGGCCTCTTTCTTCTTTGCTCACTTGTATGGATGTGGTTCCTTTTATTCCAACACTTCAATACCTGCCTTCCCCAACATTGTCAACGATTTTAACGCTATGCGAAATGTATCAATGCCTTGCCACGTCTGTATTTCTAACATAGGTAAACGGAATTTTGTTACAGATCTCATTCCGTTTCTTGTGCTTTTTTCACCAAGCACTAGACTTTTCAGATCCATCCTTACCGCTATGTGTCCTCATCTCTTTGTTTAGATATTCATTCATCAAAATAGTCATTAAGGACATACAATGTGCCAGGAGATGTTGTTGGCTAGGAGATATACAGTGAAGTCTGCAAACAAGATCTTTGCTCTATTGGAACCTACATTCTACTGGGAGGCAATAGACAATAAACAAGTAAACACATAAACCAGACAATTTTGGGGAGTGATCGGCGCTGTAAAAAGGGAGAAGTAGTAGTACTTGGAGGTCTACTGTACATATGGGGTTGGTCAAAGTCATTCTAAGGGGGTCAGATTTGAGTTGTGACCTGGCAGAAGAGCATTGCAGGAGAGGGGACAGCTGTGTGATGTTTGCAAAAGACTTACCTGTTCAGAAGCAGGAACCCATCACGTAATCGGTGAATCCCTCAGGCAGGTGTGGCTAAGGGCAGACAGATACACTTTCAGCTTCTTCAATCCTTTGTCTTTCTTCCCATGTGTTGTTCTTTTCTCTGATCCAAGGCAAGGGTTGGAGTGGACAGAGGGTATGTGGCATGGGGCAGAGTCACTGAGTTCCTAAAGTTCTCTTCTTTGACAACAGTGGATCCTTCCTTCCTCCTCTTCCCCTCTTTCTCTCTCCTTTATTCTTCCCCTGCCACCTTCCTTCCATCTCTCCCTCCTTCCTTGTTTTTCCTCCTCTCCCTCCCTTCTTCCCAGCATGCATTTACTGAGGACCTAAAGCATGCCAGGCACAGTGCTAAGCATTGGGGGCTAAGCATCATTTTTACCCTCGTGGAGCTTGAATTCTAAGCATTTCCCCATTTTTGTTACATCTTGGGCTGTCCTATTTCCTCCCCATCCTCTCCAAAGAGTTTAATGGTAATGAGGGAAATACTCACTCTCTTCTTCTCCATGGTTTCCAATAGGGAAACACATCCCCTGTCACCACCTTCTCCTTTTCCGGTCACTGCTCATGGTTTGCAATCTGTTAAAGGCTATTCAGAAAAATTTTCTTGAGATTTTTTTTTTTTTTTTGTCAGGAATAAATTAATTGTATTTGTTAAAATTGCTAAATTTTAATAAATTTAAATTGTATTCGCTAAAAAACAAAATTGAAAATCCAGCTGTGTTTCACAACATAAAGATGTGCCAATCATGGTTCCAGTAAACAAAAGTGTAATGTAAGTTGGAAGAAATATGTGTTTTCTTGGCACGGAGGACTGTAACCCGATTAATACAAACAGTGCCTTCTTTAAGAACATGCTAGGTTTATTTTATTTTATTTATTTTATTTTTTTTTTAATGTTTATTTTTGAGACAGAGAGAGACAGAGCATGAACGGGGGAGGGTCAGAGAGAGGGAGACACAGACTCTGAAACAGGCTCCAGGCTCTGAGCTGTCAGCACAGAGCCTGACGCGGGGCTCAAACTCATGAACTGCCAGATCATGACCTGAGCCGAAGTCGGCCGCTTAACCGATTGAGCCACCCAGGCACCTCAAGAACAGGCTGGGTTTAAATGTTCATTTGTAAAAGGCTTGTTTAGAAGGCAGTATACTTTCTCATGGACACAGGGTTTGGGTGGGGTTAGGTGTCTAACCTTAACTGCAAAACACTGGTTAACACATAACACACTTGGTAAGTTGTCCACGTTGTCTAGTTGTGCTATAAAAGCTGGCCATCACTTAGCAGTGTACAAGGACATTCTCCTCCTGCCATTCCCCCAGCCGTTGCTCTGGTTGGCAGCCTGCTCTCTCTCACCTAACTTGTCCCAATAACTTCCTCACTTGTCTGTTTCCTCTGTCCCTCTCATCCCCCTCTGTCTCCTTTGGATGTTCACCATCCATGTTACAAGCATGAAATTTCTAAAATACAAGTTTGTTTGTAGCCCTCCCCTCTAACTCGGCGGTACTCCCGCTACTTTTGGAATCAAGACCAGACCCCTAACCAGGAGTCCAAGACCCAAAAGGCCTCTCTCCCACTTACCTTTGAGCTCACCTCTCCATGCTTCCCCTCTGCAGCTCCCCAAATACACGTCGCTTCATCAGGCCTTTGTCTTCTCGCTCATGTGGCTCCACCACTTGGAATGCCCTCCCTCTCTTTGTACTTGCAAAATTCCTTCTCCTTTTTCAGGATTTAGATAAAGAGTTCTCTCTTCTCTGATCACTCTCCCCCCACTCTCCAGAGTTGTCTGTCCCTCTTCTAGAAGGTAATATCACATTGTTTTGTAATTACTTGTTTACACAGTTCTTCCACTGGACACGGAGCTCCTTGAGATCAGGTACTATGTCTTGTTCGTTTGTATCTCTGGGACGTGGCACAGTAAAAGTAGTCGATAAGTATTTATAGAGAGGAGTGTGTTCATAGCCATGAGGCTGGGATAGGAAGTGAGGGCTAGATATGGGGCTCCCCATATTCATTTCAGGAGTGAAGGATCTGAGGTTGCCTCTGGAATGAGGACTCTGGTGATGACTTAGGATGGTCTGGGCTCTAAGCAGTCAGTCATGTATGTGTAGTTCTAACAGGCTAACCCATAGCATTTATGTAGGGGAGTTAATTGAAATGAGCTTGGAAAGTCAGGTTCAGGTCTTGAATAGCAGGCTAAGGCACTTTTCTACTTTCTCTGCAGTAGGGAATACCAAGCGTTATTTGAACTTGGAAATGACATAATCCAAGGCACTTGGGAATGACGCAATCCAGGTGTTCTGGAACACTAAATGGCCTGATGTGGCTGGGCTGATGTGGGAGAGAGTGCAGCCAGAGGGACCAGTGTAAGAATGACTGGAGCAGACTGGATATGAGCTGATTGGAATCTGAGGTGTGGAAATGTCAGTCGAGATGGAAGACAAGTCCATGCAAAGTATATAGTGATTATCGGGCTATATTTCATATGAACTTTGTAAAACAATTGACATACCTTGAATTATTTTATCAGAGGCCCATGTCCTTGGACTATTTTAGAGCTCCACCAGGGTTACTCTGGGACTGAAGGCTCTCCAAAGTCAAGAAGAGTCAGGAGTGAGGAAGACTGAGTTGAAGTTTGCACCAGTGAATATCGTAACCCCCCTGAAGGTGGGTGGCTTTTCCTCCTGCTTTGAAATGGAGATTTGTTTTTTCTGTTGCAGCTAATAAGAATTTCATGATCAGTAGAACTTCTCCACTCAAATTCATGTGTCATTGGGCTTGAAGACAACAATGACAATAAACTTGAGTTATGGGTTTCATGTGCCCAAATGTGGATGGTGTAAGCTGGGGCCATCCCCACAAGAGACCCTGATGTCATCCTTCGTCTGATTGGGTGGTTCTTGGGGCTCTACCGCTCCACCCTGATGACTCCAGAACTTTGGTTACATATCGACATTAGATCTATAAGCAAAGCCAAAGTAGAGGCAACCTGATGTCTGTTGCCTGTTAGACAGGTTTTCTTTACCTTCTAAATACATTCGACTTGATTGCTGATGGATAAATTGACACCAACAATCAACCAAAAAAGACAAAGATGTTTGGGAGAAGCAAAATATTGGCTTATCCTTGCACTGAGGTGTGAAGAAAAGTATTGGGCACTCGGCTGCCTTGGCTCCCATCCTCTCCGTGCATCATGACACCTGCTTCATGCAGATGTGCCTTGATAGTGCCTTGCCTAGCAACACGGTATATTCCTCACTTGCTTCTCTGGAGCTTTCCTGATCCTGAGATGTGGGGAACTGCAGGAGCACACCTGGCATCCAGCACAGCCTGGAATTGCAAGAAAGTTCCCGTCTTCTCTGGTCTGAAGGTTTGTGTCCCCGCCCCCCCCCCTCCCCCTTCATATGTTGAAAAACGAATCCCCAAAGTGATGATATTAGGAGGTGAGCCCTTGGGAAGTGATTAGGTCATGAGGGTAGAGACCTCATGCGTGGAATTAGTGCCCTTGCAAAAGAGGCCCAAGGCAGATCTCTCGTCCCTTTGGCCATGTGAGGACACGATGAGAAGACAGCTGTCTATGACCCAGGAAGTGGGTCACCAGCAGACAGCCGCAGACACCAAACCTGCCAGCACTTTGATTTTGGTCTTTCCAGCTTCCAGAACTGGGGGGAATAAATCCCTGTTGATCACAAACCACACAATTAATGGTATTCTCTTCTAGTAGTCCAAATGGACTAATACATTGTCTAATGAGGAGATCCTTGCCAGTGGAGGACAGGAGCTGATGGACAAGTACTATCCCTCAGGTGGACGTCTGTGAGGCATGTTTTATATGGAGTGAGCCCCAGTGTCCACAGTGGGGCCCTACCCAAGGATATGCTCTTGTAGTTACCGTCCTTCCTTCCTTCCTTCCTTCCTCCCTCCCTTCCTTCCTTCCTTCCTTCCTTCCTTCCTTCCTTCCTTCCTTCCTTCCCAGTTTCACTCTTCAATCCCTTTTTCCTGGGATGACTTCTAAAAATAAATGACCAGTATGGGAGCTTATATCTCAGGCTCTTTGTGGGAGTGGGGAAGCAGGTTAGCACCAGGACCGGGGTTTGTCTCTCCTCTGAAGGGTTACTAGAGGTGGGAGAGGGGGAGGAAGACAGCATCAGGACTGGGTGTATCTCACCTACATGCCTGTTATTGGCTTAGCCATGTTTGTGAATGTGTCTTCATGATGTGTGCAGAACTGAGCAGGAAAGTGTGCTTTCCATGTGTTTGTGGACAAAGCAATTCAAGCAAGCTGAAACACCACTCCCACTGCAGCCCTTATTAGACAGTAATCGTGTCAGCGTGCTTGACTAGTGACAAAAGTCAGTGATGAGGGTGGGACGTGGAAAGGTTGCTGGGCTTTTGGTCTTCAGCTCAAAGAAGCTATTTATAAGTCTAATTGGTGGTTTTGGTGTTTGTTCTCACTGTGCAATTATCATATTACACTATATTAAATCTCTCCTCAGTAATGAATGCATCTGAATGTTAAAAATTGGGATTTTCTCATACATAGTTTATTTTTAATTCTCCTCTCTCTTCTCCCTCTGTCACTTTCTTTACTCCTTCTCCTCTTTCTCCTTCCTCTTCTGGCTAGGGGCTCAGTGCCTGGGCTCAGTATCTTTGAGTCTCTGAGAGAGTCAGTGCCTGACCTCATGTCATGGAGTTGTGATACCTGTTGGTACCTGGTACATCCTCCCATCCCCCATAGCTTCTACCGCATCACTGGCATGTGCTCCTTATGTGCTGCCACTCTCTCCTGGATTCTTTGTCCTGAGTGTCCTCTACCCTCCACTCCCTGCCTCAAACACCTCCAATCTCTAGTGATAGAGATGACACAGATTTAAAAATCTTCATGCTTCCTATTACCATCCAAAATGTGTTTGCTTGTCACTTTCTCATCCTGGTTTCCTGGGTGCCAGCTGAGTATCTCTGCTTAAGAGGACATTTCCCAAAGAGTTCCAAGCAGAAAGTGAAAAGGAATATGAATCCACATATGCTAGAGTTAAGGTACAATCTTTGTGGACAAGTCTTGGGAGAAGTCTGACTCCTATTTACACCAGATTGACACTTTTAACAGCTACCCCCCAGGACCCCTTCACCCCCATGGAGGATCAGCACCCAGCACCTGGAGGAGTGGTTACCCTCACTGGCTCAGAGAAGGACTCCAGTTCTGCTCCAAACCCCAGGTCCATCCTGCCTGCCACCTTGTGCCTGGAATCCCCTCCCCAGTTCGGCTCCTTTGGATAGTGACTTATTCAATGAGTGTGACATTCTCCTGGAAGATATGTTGCTTCTCAGAGGAAAATTCTCTGCTGGTGGCTGCTGCCCTTCCCAGGAGCTGATTGCCAGACGGATGAAAAAGCACATGGAGATACAGCACAAGGAAGAAGAATTGAACTATCAGCTTTGCACCTGTCACCGCTATCTCCAGGGAGGCTCGTGAGGTACTATTGAAGCCAAATCCTTTCTGCAGGTGGCACTGAATTTGCTTTGACTTGGGTAGATGTGGGAGTTGGCTTAGATGGGGCACATATTCAGTCTACTGTAGGAGAAAGAACCACACAGATGGAGAGAGCTGGACCTCAAGTGATTAGAAAGAAGCCACAAGGCTGTCTGGACTGTTCTTAATTATTAGCACAAAGGTTAACATAGGCCATGGAAGAAGATAGGGGTAGTCATCCTTCATAGTCAGGCAGGTAAAGATTTCACAATTAAGAGATCCCAGGCCTCCAATCAACCACTACCTCCTCATCCACTGCCCAAGGGCCATGCGTCCAGTACTACTGTTTCTTCCCACACCATCTCCTGACTCCCAGGCCATTACTTTTGAATGCAAGATCTCTAGAATTCAGCCTGCTCATTGGCTGTGGTTGAAGACCTTCAACCGATGCTAGGCATGGCAAGGGCAGGTGGAGATATCAATTCCCTTTGTCCTATTCTTTTATTAACTCCTTAAGGAATATCCAATGTGTTTATGAATTTTTATTGCCTCCTTTCTTTCTGGTTATGCCCCTAGTTGGCTAGTTACTTTCTCGGATGTCTGACTTGGTTTTTAGAGGCCAACCAGGACCAATGGGGTTAACTCTTTTGACTCTACAGACTAAGGAGTTCTTACTTAACATTTATAGCATTATAATGCAATGATGTTTGCTGGAGGTGAACTTCTTTGCTTCGTCTCACCCAAAAGTGGAAAAGGCAGCCAACGGAGACCAACCCAAAGATTCTCTGCTGGTCCTTAGACGCATCTGGGTCTTGAATTTAGAATTTGGCCCTAGCAACGCACCTGTCTTGGCCACAGTTGAGTGGTTGGGAGAAGATCAAAGGGCAAGAAGAAGGCGACCTGTGTAAGAAGTGCTTACATCCTTACGCACCAGACAGATCAGAACAGGATTTTGTGAAGTGTGGACCCCAGACTATTGCTATCAGCGTTACCTGGGAACACATTAGAAGTGCAGTTTGGGGCCTCACCCCGCAGCTACTTAGAAACTCCGGAGGTGAGATCTTTCAATCACAGTCTCCTAGGTCCCCCAGGTGGTTCTAATGCATGGTCAAGTTTGAGAACCTCTGCATTAGAGGAACTAGAGCGGGATTCTTAAAGTTGACTGTTCAACTGAATTACCTGGAGGGGGCGCTGGCTTTTAGAACCCCAATGCCCAGGTGGCACCCCACAGCAATTAGATCAAAATCTCTGAGGATGGGATTGGGATCCAGGCACCAGTATTTTTTTTTTTTTTTTTACGCTTCCCATATAATTCCAATGTGCAGCTTGAGTTGAGAACCACTAGGCTAGACCCTTTGAGAAAAAGAGTGGTGACATAAGTGTCTATGCCTGGCCATGCCCTTCCCTCTTTCTCTTCCATTTCTTCAACTCAGGGACTGCTTAGAACTTACAAAATGAGAATGCCTGTAGGGGTCAGTTGATTAAGCGTCCAGCTGTTGTTTGGGTTCAGGTCATGATCTCATTACTTGTGAGTTCGAGCCCTTCACGGGGATCTGTGCTGACGGTGAGGAGCTTGCTTGGGATTCTCTCTCCACCCCTCCACCCCTTGCTCACAGGCACTCTCTCTCTCTCTCTTTCTCAAATAAATAACATTAAAAAGCAAGAACTTACAAGATGCTCCCACTGTTGAATAATGTATTTCTTGTAAATCTGTGTTATCACAGTCTAAATATGCATATGTTAATAACTTGTCATAGTTTCTTCTTTTCCAGAAGTGTAAGTTTCTGGCTAGTAGACCCAGGCTAGCTGGGCATTTCTCTGCTAGGTCTTGTTTGGTTCTTGGAAGCCGAACATATACTGTAGGGGCCCTTGGATTAGGTGTTCCCATCCTACAAAACTAAGACATTCCCAAAATCCTCTGGAAGGGTGCTTTGAAGTTCTCTGAAAATGTCTTTGGACTTAGTCTGAAATGGTCTTGGGAGTTACTTTGTAAAATTGGGCTCTACCCAGGAGAACATCACTATATTATCTGGCCCTTTTGGGCCCCTCTCAATGCTGCAATTTGGTATATAGACAGAGAAATAGGGAGAATTTACAAATGTTTTTGTTTCTAAATTTGAAAATGGCTAGGTCATGAACACATGTTCTGAAGGATCTTCCCCTGAGGAAGCTTTCAAAATCATAGCCTGTCAGTGCATGAAGGGGCCTTGAGAGCATCCTTTCAAACTCCTTCATTTTATAGATCTGGCAACTAAGGCCCGAAGAGGGTTAATACTAGCCCCAAATCACACAGCATATTAGCGGCAGAATTAATAGCAGAAACCAGATCTCTTAACTCCCACTTGGGTGTCTCTGCCCTGCTACATCATGCTGTCTCTTATATTTTAATTTTTTTTTTTTTTTTGCCAACATGGGGTTCCTTCTATTTTTCTATCACCCCAAGGATTTCTATTAAGGAAATGTCTGTTTTATTTTTAAGTGGCTGATAGAACTCAACAATTAGATCACTGACATCGTTCTGAGGATGCATTAAGTCATTTTTATATATGATGGAAAACGAGTCTGTAAAAGTATATAACGCAGGGTAATGAGATGTCAAAAGTCATGGAAATGAGAGGATCTGAGTAAAATCATAGAGACTCTGAAATAGGCTTTGGAATTTTCCAGAGTTTTTGGAGCCCTTTCATTGTTTATGTTTTATTGGTTGTATAGTAATTGATGTGAAAAACCCAAATAGCCACGTTTTTCCATTTGGGCCCATGACTCAGAACACCAAAGATCTTTTCAGGGCATTTTAACCATTTACCACACCTTTAATGGGGGAAAAAAGGTTCAGAAATTCCTTTATTTACTTTTTCACATGTTTTATATTTTCTGGATTTCTTAGTGGCAGCTGTAAAAAGGGCTTTTCATGTGATCATTTCATTCAGTAATTTGTCTAAACTGAGGCCTTTCCCCTTTTTTTGAGTGCCCGCCCAGCTGTCACTGTTGCCTGCTAAAGCTATTTTTCTCTATTATGTTGTCACTTTACACTCCCACAGGGTCCAATCTTGCAAGCCTTACATGCATGGAACTCACATTAAAGCCATTGGAAGCTTTAATATGTAAGAATGTGGGTTTGGGGCCCACAGAAAAGGCCTATTTTGAAACCTCAGGCTCTGGAGCACTGATCCACACTGCAGTTAAAATGCTAGCACTCTACCTTGTCTCCTGTCTCCCTGGATTGTTGATACTCCATTGGCCGAGATGGCCAATCATTGGAGGATTTGGGGGGTGGATGCTTCAGCCATCCAAAGGGGAGGCTTTCTTGGGTTTTATATTCCAAGGCTTCTTCCCTCTGCCCCGACTCCGCCATTCAGAGTTTGTATCAAAAGCAGGGAAATGGGCATCCCAAGGGAAATGAGGTGTATTATATCAGACTTAGTGTGTTTCTGGTTCTGAGAGGAGAGGCCTGGCCCGGTCAGAAAACGGATTCAACAAATTTGGAAGGAAACGGAATTGTACTTAGAGAAGGAAAACACCTAAGGTGAGGAGAGAGAAAGCTGGTCAGCGTGGGAAAGGTCCAGGAGTTAAATTTTATTTTTCTCTTCTGTTTTATGTGGTTTGATTCTGCCTGCTCACACGTGAGATGGCTTTAGGGCGTGGGTTTAATTGATCTCCTGTGAACAAATCAGGATCAAGTGATTCCTGGGCCTGAAATGTTCTATTTTATGTTTTGTCTGAGTTTTAACGTCTTTAAGCATCAGAAGCACTACCTCCTCCTGGAAGCCCTCCAGGAATACTCTAGGTCTCTCTATCTTGGCTTCTCTTATTTCTCAGAGCATCTATGCCTGGAAGAGTAGCGTTACCTGACCTACATTTAGTTGCAGATCTGGTGGCCCAGTGGCCAGGCAAGTATCGGCTGACATGAATTATCAGGACAGGTGGGCGCTGGGCTCAAAGTGGAGGCAGGGGATCTTCTTTTCGAGAGGGAGGTCTCTGAGAGATGAGAGATGAGAAGGTATCTCTCTGCTTAGCCTGAGTGTGGCGCTAGGAGAGATGGGTCCTAAAGACTTTGTGAAACTCTCAGCACCTCATAGGGTCATTTTAGGACCCAGGTGACAGAGGGACACAGAATTGGGCATAAGTCTTCTTTCTTTTAACTACTCACAAGTCTCCAGGTAGCTCTGGTACTGAGGGTCCCCAGGTGGGTACCAGTAGACCCCTGGAGAGGTGCTCAGCCCCACCAAAACCCTCTGAGGGTACTAAACGACAGGGAGCTGTGGAAAAAGAAACTCCTCAGAGAATTGTTCGGATGCATGGGGGACAATGAACAGCGTCCAGGCCTCCTCTAAATAACTGAGGGAGTTATTGCTTTTTTAAAAAAAATTTTGTAAAGTTTATTTATTTTGAGAGAGAGAGAGCAAGTGGGTTAGGGGCAGAAAGAAAGGGAGAGAGAGAGAGTATCACAAGCAGGTTCCACACCATCAGCACAGAGCCCGATGCCGGGCTCTAACCCATGAACCGTGAACTGTGAGACCATGAGCTGAGCTGAGGTCAAGAGCTGGATGTTTAGCCAACTGAGCCACCAAGGCACCCCTCAAGGGAGGTTTTGAGGGAAGACTGCAGTTCTGTGAGAACACGTGTGGGCTCAGAACGATGCTCATTGGACATTAATACTAACATGAACGTCGTATACTCTCACAACTCCCTTTAGACAGAAGGGAATGTGACTTCTTTAGAATGAGGGATGGACCTGGGTGTAGCCAGTGGGAGGATGTGGGATGCGGGAGGAGGCCAGAAGACCCCTTTCTCCATGCACACATACCCCTGAATCAGGCTGGTCCCCAAGGTCACTACTGGAAGGAGGCTGTGCTCTTATCCCTACACATTCCTGCATGCTTCTCACTGCTCTGGATGCTAAGCGCCTTCCCAAAGGGAAAATGTCTCTGTTGTTTTAAATATTTATCCAGGTTTCCAGAGCTATTGACCCTGAACTTCCTGCTCCTGAGGGATCTATACCAATTTGGTTTGTTTACATGCCGTTTTATTGTAGAGACGTTTGGTTGTAGACTGGTGACAGCATGGGGTAGGTGCAACCAGGAGACTTAGGTACACACGCCTCATTTAGATGAGCACAGGATAATTTTTTGAGACCTCTTCATATGAAAAAAAAAAAAAAAGAAGAGTCACAGGGGAAAGAACATTGGTCTTGAAGTCAGAAAATCAAGTTGAATGGCTCTGCCATTTCTAGCTATATGTTTTGGTGTAAGTCATTCGAACCGAATGTCAGTTTCACCCGTCTCCATTCCAAAGTCTGTGTGAGGGTCAAGTGTTTTACGTACGTATAATATATAGTGAAACATATATACACATACGCTATATAGTATGTAGTATATGTGTATATTGTATACATGTATACAATATTTATGCATATACGTTAAAATCTTACCTATACATACATTTTGGAAGACTCTAAAGCATGGAATATCAAGTCTATTTGGGATTATTACTTTTGAGATAACGTGGTTCGCACGATTCCCATTACGTTTAGTAGCGCTGGAGCACATTTTCAATGACGTTTGAATTTTAAACAAGAAGCACTGTGATATAATAGCTCAGTTGTTTTAAATGGACTGTCCCTTCTCCTCTTGGGGAAAATGAAAGTAACAACAGAAAATCATCTAGTATGCACCTCTGTTTCCAACTTCGATTTACTATGTAGGCACAGGAACAAAGAGGAAGGTAAGTCGATCAGCTGTAAAGGGAACGGTGACCTTCATTCATTTTTACTCTCTTTTTTTGGGACTGAGGAACAATAATAATAAATTCTCCTCCCTTGCCTATTTCAAGACAGAGCGATTTTAAGTGTGTTTTATGACTTCAACTTGTCTCAGACCCGTCTGCTCCGCTAGTGATGATGGAATAAGCCTTGACGCCATTAGCATAAGTGAACATTACTGATGGGGTCCTAATCAGCGCTGATTCTCCCTTTGGCATTGCCGTTTGGAGGGTGCAGCCAGGTGCTCTCCCAGATGTGAAAGGGAGAGAGCCCTGCCTGCCCCCCTCCCCACCACCATGCCAGAATCCTCAGCTGCACACGAGTTCATGCCTGACTGAGAACCACTCAAGTGTTCACTGAGCCCCTCACCCTGCATCTAATAAAATCTCTCCCTCCCCCAGTCCTGCTCCAGGAAAACAGACACAACTGTGAGCGGGGGAGAGCCTGTTTGTGGTCCAGAGTGTGAAGACTGGCAATTGTGTTTCCTGATGTCTTTGCCAAGAGACAGCAGGTCCTGCAGCCCCGGGGTCGGTCACCAGGGACAAAGTTCCAGCATACGTACTCGGTGGTTCTGTTCTCCTTTCCTACAGAGGGGGTCCTTGCGCTGTGCAGATTAGCTCTTTCCCTCGCAGGAAGTGGGCTAGCGAATGAATGTGTTTGCCAGCATGCCTGTGTGTGATGGGTGGGGAGAGAAAGAAGGCAAACAAAGTCTCGCGATGCCAAATCACTGAGGGAGAAAAAGTACCCAGGGTCCATGGTTAGCTCTAGAGAGGACACCCCCAGGGATAGGAAGCAGCATCCAGGAGTAAGAAGACCTGAGGTTCAATTCTAACTCGGGTGTCCCTCGGAAATACTTAATGAACCCTTTTAGGTCTGAGAGTCTTGATCTGTAGAATGGATAACAATGCATGTCCTAAGACCCTTCCAGGGTTGAAGCTTTCAATGACAGCTTGCCTTTGTACAGAATTGCTTCAAAGTTTACGAAATGCACTTAAAAATAAGGTGAGCTATGATATCTCTCAAAGCGTGGGCCACTGAGCCCCTGAGTCAGAATTAACAACCAACCTCCTCTAATAAACGTGTCAGCTAATGGTAAGCTGACCAGATACCCCATTCTGGGAATTCACCTTGGGTCATGAGCCATTCCAGGGAAGATTATGATAAGATCTCAGTTGTCCCCATGGAACTGCCCCAAAGAGACTGTCTTTGGGTCTCTGTCCTTCCTAAGTTTGAGGTTACATCTTCCTTCAGTTTCATAAGTCTCTTAGTATTCTCTGAATAAATTCTCTTTCCGACTTAGGTTATCCTCAAATCCCAACAGGTGGAACTTCCAAGATTTCTCAGGTAGAAAGGTTGTCCTTTGAGGACCTTATGACTTGGCCTGCATGGAGGAAGTTTTCCCTGTGATCCAGGGTTTTTTTTTTTTTTTTTTTTTTTTTTACTCTGGTCTCAGTAGGAATGATGGCTCCCACTCTGAGAAAAAGAGAGGAGACACCGTGGAGGTCTCCGGAGAAGTCCTTAACATCGGGGTGTAACCTTTCTGGGACGTTTAGAAGATAGTCATGTAATGATGGGGTGACATTGGAATTTCTTGGAACTTCTTAGGCAAGACAAGGAAGTGGTTGAGTTTGAAGGTTTTGGAACCAGTTTACCTGGCATCGCATCCCAGCACTGCTGCTTGCTAGCTATGTGCCGGGGAGGCCACTGTGCCTTGATTTCCCCAACTGTAAAATGGAGACAAGCGTGACACTGCCTCAGAGGCTGTTAGGAAGCTTCACGAGCTGGGACACATCATCTGCTCAGAATGGTGCTTGGCACACAGGAAGTGCTCAATAAGTGTGAGCTAACATCGTTCTTATCCTGGTGCTGCTAACTCTGCTACTATCACCAAGGGCGCAACCCCCTTGGAGAAAACCTAAAGCTGCATTTACAGAAAAATAAAAGCATTTTTAGAAACTCAAGAATGGAAAGAAGGAGCCATTGCTTGCTGGTGCCTAGGAAGATGTGCTAAGGGCAGAGTCCTCTTTGCTGGAGGGAAGGTTCCTTACAGTGTTGACTCCGGATTCGATTGTTCTGTCCAGTGGAACCCAACGTTCTATCCAGTGGTTTCTAGTTGTGCTTTCCCCCGCTGTTAGGGAAGCACCTCTAGTGGAGCTAAGATGGCCGAACACAGAGGTTGCATCATGAGAATTTTGCTCATCCGGGGTCCGCAGAACAAGCTTCAAGCGTATGGGAGTCTCGTGTTTCTGAGAGAAATGGACTAACACTCAAGGCTTCAGGACACCTTAGAGGGCATGGGGATTTATGACAAATGGCATGTGGGCTCCACAACATCTATGTAAAACATGTCTACTTGCCCAACAATGACAAACTACTCACCTTGGCAAAACAGGCATGATATTCATTTGGAGGCTTGCTTCTAAGAAAGATAAATCCCGCTGTCATCGCACAAAGAGATAAGAAAGCCCGATGACAGTTTTTCATTGATAAAAGATTCTGTCTGTATTTTAAAAGAATTTACTTTCTTCCCCTCTACTGATACCCACATGAGTTAAGGCAGAGATACACTATCTTTCATGTTTTTGTCAGAATGTGTTATTACTACGGGTGGCAGTGACTCAATTGCTTTGTTTAGTGATCTGACTTGAGTGCCGCGTCGCCTGTCCATGAGCGGCAGGGCCCAAGGGACGTACAGCTTCCAGAATTAAGAAGCAAGACCGGAAGCATTCGTTGCTGGAGGGGCAGCTAACAAAGGTTAACCTGAAATGGGAGAGGTGAGCTGCTTTATGTGTCTTCCTGGAAATTAATCTTCCCTAAGAGAAGTTTTAAAAATTTGCTGCTGACTAGGGCATTTCTGAAAATCTTGCTGGGAAAACACGATTGCACCATCATTAATTTAAGATAGGCAGTAATTAAATTAATTGCCACATGATGATATAACTAGGTTGAAAGGAAAGAAGGGGATGAGAGAGTGGCCGTTTGTCAGCGTCCTGTCTACGGAGAATGGGCAAAGCAGGAAGTTCCGCTCTTCTCGATATGTCTAAATGTGGGTGAGCAGGCAGTCCTTACAGATACTCCTAAGCAGAGAAACTTCTGATCTGAGGTTGGTTTCCCAGGTAGACTTTTATACTGGGGAAGAGGGCGTACCGACCAGTTGACATGAATATTCCGGTCTGCTTATCACTCTTACTTGCTAACAGTAAGTCAATCCTCATAACAACCCAAAGAGGTAAGAACTTTGTTAACACCATTTCAAGGATTGGGAAACAAAGGCCCCAATATGTCAACTTATCTTGATAGCTTTCTGCTGATAGGAGACTTTATTGTCTCTGACAGATGAAACCCTGAGGCTCAGCACACAGTGGATGAGAACTGCCACCCTGAGCTGCACCCCTGGCTTGCCTACCTGGTCTTAAGAAGGTACCGGAGCAGGGGCCCCGGGGTGGCTCAGGCGGTTAAGTGTCTGACTCTTGGTTTTGGCTCACGTTATGATCTCACAGTTTTGTGAGTTCAAGCCACGCATCGGGCTCTGCACCAGCAGCATGGAGCCTGCTTGTGGCTCTCTCTCTCCTAATCTCTCTGCCCTTCCCCCACTCACACTGTCTCTGTCTATCTCTAAATAAATAAACTTCACAAAAAAAGAAGATACTGTGGCAAACTGCACTGTCCAGTAATATATAGCCCCCCTCACATGCTCTTCTAGAATCTTACCATTATGGATCAAAGGGTAGGAGGGGGGTGTTCCCTCCTCTTGAAACTGTGCAAGACTTTAGGACTGCTTCTGAGAACCCAAGGTGGTGGAAGTAATGCTGTAAGACTGTGAGATGATTCACTTTCTACCAGGTCCTCCCTCCCTGGGGACCGTTGCCCTGGGAAGCCGGCCACCATGCCATGAGGAAGCCCTCAAAGAGAGACCGCATGGAGAAGTCCCTGTGAGATGATTCACTTTCTGCCAGGTCCTCCCTGGGGACTGTTGCCCTGGGAAGCCGGCCACCATGCCATGAGGAAGCCCTCAAAGAGAGACCGCATGGAGAGGTCCCTGTGAAGGGACACTGAGGCTCCCAACTGACAGTAAGCATCAAATGCCAGATGTGAGTGTGAACAAGACATCAGATGATTCCAGACGCCAGCCTTCGGGTCTTTCGGTGGAGGCAGAGACAAAAAGAACTTGTTATGTCCTATTCTCATCTCTGAGTAGCAGAATCCACAAGCTAGTAAGTGTCAAGTTTGGGGTAATTTGCTACAAAGCCATAATAATTGGAATGACACTTTCTTCCTCCACGTGTTAGTTTCCTCATCCACAGAATGGGAATAATAGCAGTACCTGCCTTGTGGGGGTTGTGAAGGTTTAATGTGTGTAAATTACTGGGGCGCCGTTGGTTAAGCTTCAGATTTCAGCTCAGGTCATGATCTCACGGTTGGTGGGTTTGAGCCCTGCATCAGGCTCTCTGTTGTCAGCGCTGAGATCCTCTGTCTCCCCTCTCTCTCTTTCCTTACCCAGCTTGCACACGTGCGTGCTCTCTCTCTCACTCAAAAATAAATAAAATAAAAAATAAAAAAAAAAAAAGTATGTGCATTGCTTAAGCATACTTCCTGGAGCGTAAGAACCAGTGCTTACACGGCCCTGTCCTAGGGACTTTATGCATAGCATTAAATTTAAATCCTTACAATACTCTTATGATGCAGGTGCTAGTTGAAAACAAAATGTATTGGGGCACCTGAGTGGCTCTGTCAGTTCAGCGCCCAACTTTGGCTCAGGTCGTGATCTCGCGGTTAGTGGGTTCAAGCCCCACGCCAGGCTCTGCACTGGCAGCTCAGAGCCTAGAGCCTGCTTTAGATACTGCGTCTCCCTCCCTCTCTGCCCCTCTCCCACTTGACTCTGTCTCTCTCTTTCAAAAATCAACAAACATGAAATTTAAAAGCAAATGTATTTTATTGAATTGAAATGGACCTGGCCTAAAATTGGCCATTTTAGAGCGAACGATTCAATGGCATTTCTTGTATTCACAATGTGGTGCCACCACTGCTCTATCTAGTTTTAAAACATTTTCATCACCCCAAAAGGAAACACGGGTACTGCTTTGAAATCCATTTTGCAGATGAGGGAATTCAGGCAAAGAGAGGTTATGTCACTTGCCTTTGGTCAGATGGATAATAATGGCACATCTGGGATTAGGGTACCCGTGGGCTCCAGCGTCCGTGCTCTGTGATACCACGTCACCCTGCCTTGAACTCATGAATGGTCACCACTCGCATGAAGTGACTTGCCCCAAACTGCACCCCTATCGGGTGGTTCCCAAAGCTTGTGCTTTTTCTGCTGAGATAAAGCCTACATTGAGCTTATCAATCGAGTTCCACAAACAGCTGCCATAGGGACAAACTGAGTCAACATTCAGAGCCTGCTCACCCTACGGACTCACCATGCTGAGGGTCTGAGCCTGAGCCTTCCCAAACGACACCCACCTTCCCCCACAAGGTGTGGACACCCATCGAGGGCGCACTTGAAATGGCCCGCTCCGCTGAGCATCTTAATTGCAACACTGATCTATCTGGAGTGGAAAGTATGTGCTGCTACCCTGCAGGAAAATGGCTATTTGGCAGAGAAATGGATCTCCGGTCCAAAACTCATAATTCTTTTACTCTGTGGCCTACCAAAATATTTGGGTAATCACTCTAGCCAGGACCATCCAATCCGGGGCGTCGCTACCCATAGTGGTTTTTCTGTAGCTGCCTACACTTTGCATGCATATAGAGAGATTTACAGTCCTTGGCCCTGGACACTTAAATGTGTGCTACCCTCATAAGAATAGAGTTCTGTGCTCGGCAGGCTCCGTGTAGATTTGATTGCCTTTCCTTTCTTTCGTCGTGTCAACACTCTTTAACGGCACAGCATTCTATGTGCTATTGCAACATGAGTTGGGGCTCAAGAATTAGGCAGATCAAGGAGCTGTGAAATGCAGCAGGCGGGCCCAGGTAGGAGACGGAGAGCACACCCGCTGTGGGACAGATGAAAGCCTGTTCTGACTAGTACGGGCCGGGTGGGGTGGAGGTGTTTACAGAGACCTGGAAACCCTACCTGAATCTTGCCAAGAGCTGAAGGGGACATTCCGGTGGGACTGGTAAGCGTCAGGCTCGCAGAAAACATGGATATTCTTGACACCTGGGCCTGATGGGGCAGTGGATTTGGAAACCTTGCCTCTTTGCAAGCTTGGGTCTTGTGCATGGACTGTGTGTAGCCCACGTGACAGGGAAAGGGATGTCTGGGGTCCTAAGGGCAGGCACTCAGTGTGCTGAGAATAACCATGATGTATGTTCTGCACGGAGACGCCACGATTAATCCATCAACAGCAAAGCATGTGCTTTGAGTGATTTTGCTTTTTCCAGTTGGATCTGCTCTGTGCTACCCAACACCGGCTTGACAAAGAGGAAGGAACGGGAGATTTTGGATTCAGTCAGATCCTGGTTTGAGTCCTGGTCATGTCATTTATTACTTGTGTCGCTACATCACAGTCTTCCTGAGTCTGGTCTCCATTTCCTCATAGGTATCCTGGGGCTAATAATACTGATGATGACTTTTTTGGAAACTGACGTATAGAATACCCATAAAGAACACTGTATGTAGTAGGTACTCAACACGCGTCATCAGGGCATCCACATGCAAGAAACGGGAGACTCCTTGACCGTGAGCCGCCCATATTCATGAAGCCGCACATTCATCATGAATCTTGGCCTTCACAGACCTCTGCTCTAACCAACTGAGCCAGGCATGTATTTACCGATGATACTGAGTTTATACGGACTCTTGGTTCAAAGATGTGAATCCACATCAGTGTTTTATTTTGGTGGCAGTTAGCAACTCCTCAGTCACTTTGCGTCAATCCAATTTGCATTTGCCATTTTGCGACAGGGCTGGCATCACAGAGCTTAATTTTGGCAGGTAGCTGGTGCAGTCGCCCAGTGGAGCTGCAATTTAGTAATGAAAAAGTGTATCATTTTAACTATGAAATTTAACACAAAGAATACAGCTGCTCAAGCGGGCAGTGACAGCATACGTTAATTTGATTTATCTACACGCAACGTACCGTGCCTAATGCTGAATGCTGGAAGGCTCCGGCAGGGCTGATACCAGCTCTGTAAAGGAGACTACCATTCTGGGCTGACTTCCTGTGTGTCGGTGGGCCTTCTTGAAGCAAGTAAAGCTGCAAGAGCCAGTCCGTGCAAGAGAAACAAGAGGGAATGTTCTCCTGATTGGCATGGATGAAGGCTGGACTCTTCTGGAAGTATCTGCTGTCATGTAAACAGAATCTGTGGCGTGGGGACTGGTTTAGGGCTTCCATTTGGCTCACGACATGCTCTGCGTGGAGAGCAGACTGTAGTTTTCTATGAGGACAAAAGAGAGAGAGAGAGACGTACCTCCCTGCTCCCAGGCCAACCGGAGTCTCTGAGAGCAAACTCTTATGTCAGCGGATGCCTGTGTGAAATGCACATGGAAATAAAAGCACACGAGTGTGCTCTGTGGGGTGTGTGTGTATCTTGCATATGTGTATATTGTGTGCAGGGTATGTCTGTGCGTGATGGTGGGTATTATGTGTTCATGTTGTGTGTGTTTGGGGGTCTGGATGTCACCCTCACTTGGGCCCACTTGGGTCACTTGGGTGACCTCGGTTCGTCACAGATGCCTCAGCACGCAGCCAGACCTCTCTCCTTCCTCACCTTTCTACATCACTGTAAAACTAGTGTATCAACAGAAATGTACGAAGCAGTGAGTGAAAATCACCCATAAGCCTACAACCCCCTCATTACAGCTGCCGCTATGTTGAGACCTGCATTCCCAGTGTTTAGCCACATGAATAAAAAGCACGTTTGTCATCATCGGTAGATGTTTCACATTATGATAACTCTCCATATTGCCACTTAGTCGTCATAATTATCATGCTTCGTGGCTGTATAATATTCCACCCAGTGCTATTCCAGTACTTAGTTCTCTGTAAGTCGTTCTATTTAGGTGGCTTTCAGGCTTTCAGTATAATAAACAGCACCATCCCGAACGTTCTCCGTTCCGTCAGACCCAGACCCCCTTGCCGCCTTCAACTCTGCACTTAGTACTGTGGCCAGAGGCTCTGTGGAGACGAGGGACCCTCTGCACACCAAGCACGTCTTTATGCGGCCCTGTCAGGGCCAGGACAGCAACCGACGGGCCTCCGGTTAAGCACGCGTGTGCTCTATTTTCCCTGAGCCCTCTGGCTGCATCCTTAGCCCTTCCTTACGAAGCTGTCTCCCAGGTCACCATTCTAGCACCCGTGTCTCCGGCAATCCCACAACCTGCCCTGCCCCCGAACCAGTACTTGCTCACGCATCACTCTCTGGGCACCTTCCCGACCTCTTCAATCCAAGGTCATTGGGCCCGATATCATCTAACTGCAGGATTAATTGATTTCACGGTGTGGAAATCACCCGTTGCAGAGCAAGCCCACGGACACTGGAGCAGCAGGAAAGCTTGAGGAGGAAGGGGACCATGGAGAGGACTCCTTTTCAGCACTTCCAGTGTCTTGCCACACTCTTAAAAAAATTTTTTTTTAATGTTTATTCATTGGTTTTTGAGAGAGAGAGAGAGAGAGAGAGGTGCAGAATCTGAAGCAGGCTCCAGGCTCTGAGCTGTCAGCACAGAGCCCGACGTGGGGCTCGAACCCACAAACTGTGAGATCATGACCTGAGCTGCAGTCGGATGCTCAACCGACTGAGTCACCCAGGCGCCCCTTGCCACATTCTTCTAACACCAGCATCAGGAGGCATTACCCTGACTGGAAAAGCTACCTTCCCCGTTCCTTTGAGCTGATCTAGTTCTCTCTCCTTTCACTGGCATAGGAAGTATTTATATCCTCAGGATCTTTCTTCACCTTCTCTTCTCTCCAGCTGGTCTTTTCCAATACCCAGTACCTTTTCCTTGAGGAAACACTGCTCTCGGGACAGCGCATAGCAGGAGAAGTCTACCTGACCACCTTACCATACTGCCTTACTATGAAATGGAGGGGCTTTGTCACCTTAGCAGTGGCTAAAGGTTGACTGGTCACATAGAGCGGGATCAAGTCCTTACTTGCCAACTCACTAGTTGTTTGGGTTCACTTTTACGAACCTCAGTTTTCTTGTCTATAAAATGGGGATAATACCCATCTCAGATGACATGAGACGTGTTTAATATTAAGCAAAGTTCCTCATTCATAACTACTATTTATTGGTAAGGATTGTTATTTGAACCTCAGCTTTATTTGGGGGAAGAAAATATTTCAAGGAGTTTCAAGCTTCAGAAGATTCTGAAGTGTGTGTGTGTGTGTGTGTGTGTGTGTGTGTGTATAAATGTCTACCAGTGGATGCACACCTGGGCAGTTATTTGGGGGGAATTGGAGACTCTGTGAAACATACAAAAGGAAGAATTTTCTTCCCTTAGTATTAATCTCATCCTTCATCCATGCCAGTTCTCTTTTTCTTCTTTTCGTCTTTACCCAGTTAAGTGTGTATTTCTTCCAGGCATGATGCTTTCCATAGCTATACTTCTTGCTTTGTAAATTTCCACGTTCCTGGTTTGAAATGTCTACTTCCCTCTGCCTTCCAGGCAGAGCACTGTTGGGCCGTGGATCTCTAGGAAAACCAGAATGCAGGGCCCTGTCCAGTGAACAAGGGTAAAGTTGCTGGCAGGGCAAGAGCATTTTGGAGAAATAAGTCTTTTGGAAGGCAATTTGCTAAGGACTATAGCAATTAAAGATATAGTCATTATTCCAGTCTAAGAGTCCACCCTAAAGAAGGTTTGCATAATATGTGTGAAGAGACATATCTAAAAATGCCATGGTAGCATTTTTTTTGTTTTTGTTTTTGGTCATGGTAGGAAACTGGATAAAACTTAAATGTTTACCAATGCCGAATCAAAGAATGAGCTTGATTTATACATGTGCTCACAGAATTCTCAACGAGACGATGGCATGTAGGAAAAAAGAGGGGAACAAAGCTGAGCTGTATGTGGGCATGTACCTTTGTGTAGAAAAAGGACAATGCATGCCACACTGTTGACAACTGTGTCAGCCAGTGAATCGGGGAAGCAGAAACGCAGAGAATCACAGAATAAGGCAATTTATTGCAGGAATTGCTCCTTATACAACTGGGAGAAGGAACCGAGCAGGAACAGGTCTGCAAAGGGGAGTTGAAGGTTCTGGAAGCTGGCGCATCTAGCAGCTGGGGCGGGATTGCAGAGGGGGAGCTTGGGAGGTTATTGACTGTTCCTGTGGAGCTCTCTGTGAGTTTGCAATGAGGCATCGGGAGGTTACATGCTGCTCAGCTGGAGGCAGGTGGGAAGCCGGGCTGGACATGGAGAGGAGAACAGTGACAGACGGGCGCCGGCCAGTGCCTCTGCTCTGTCTCTCATTGCCTTCTTCCAACATGACCTTCAGAGCATCACGGCTGCTGCTCGCTTTGGCTTCACAGATATTGTGTGACCTCGCTTTCAGCCAACAGCAACCCAGAACCGCACAGAGAAGGGACTCTGGGATTTAGGGTTCCCAGAGTAGCCAAGTTGACAATAGAAATACTCCAGCACTGCCATGTGCACCTCTGAGGAAGGGGCCGGAGCTAGGAGGTCGGGGGCTTCTTGTACACTAGGTTCTGTACACGAGCATACTCTCCCGAATCTTTTACAACAAAATGTGCGTGTGGAGGGCTGCTTGTGTGTGAAAAACAAAGCCAAACAGACAAATGAACAAAAAATAAGGAACCCAGATGATCTTAACTTTTTTGCAAACCCTGAACGGTCTTCTACACGTCTTTCCATATAATTCCCTCCTGCTGCCCTCATGAAATTTTTTTCCTTGTGTGAGTTTGTCAGTGATTTCGCTTTTTAAGAAAGTTTTTAAAAATGTGTATTTTTGAGAGAGCTAGAGAGAGCATGAGTGGGGGAGGGGCAGGGAGAGAAGGGGACAGAGGATCTCAAGCGGGCTCTGTGCTGTCAGCCCCATGCGGGGCTCGAGCTCACAGACCCTGAGATAATGGCCTGAGCTGAAATCAAGAGTCAGACGCTCAACTGACTGAGCCACCCAGGTTCCCAACGATTTCACTTGTTAAAAAGAGAAGCTGAGAAGGTGCACGTGTGTGTAAGAGCTTGTGCCTCCGTGTCTACATGTATGCGCACGGGCATATGTGCATGAGTGTGATGGGTGTGTGCGAACCTCCCATCTGATCTACCCCTGGCCCCTTTTCCTTTAAGGATGGGCCTTTGACCTATAGTGAAGACACCCAGGGGACAGGGGGCCTGGAAGGCGGGCTTGGTGAGAGAACAGGGATGTGAAAGCTCCCTGGGAGATGAACCTCATGCACCACACAGGGGGCTTTTGTTCCATTAATTTTTATTGGGAGAGACACATCCCCCGCTGCTTTAGACTGCTTCTCCCTTGGGCACAAAGCAAACTGTGTGCTCCTGCCAGCGCCGTTCGCACAAATAACTGGGGAAACAACAGACAAGGTTTACTTGCTGCATCCAGTATGGACGCCATAGTCCAAGATGCTTGACTTGTCCCTGGGGGTTCTAGGGAGGTGAGGAGAAATGAGGTGGCCGGGGGGTGAGCTGATGGCACCCCATCAGTGGGAAGCACTGTCTCCTTTTGGATCCTGCCGGGGGTGGGGTTGGTAGCAGTGAGTGGGCTCGCACCGTGAAGGTGAACTTGGCATTATGGCCTCTTGTTCTCCCTGAGCTGGACCCCTCAGCATTTGTCTTTACTGGGCTGAGCATCTTCTGGAGAACGTGGGAAATGACCTAAGGTGAACATTCCTCTTTCTTAGTGGGTCACCAGGTGTCCCATTACAGAAGAGTTCACCTGTTCCTGGGGGTGCTGGGGATGTCGGCATACAGAGCATCTGAGATGCTTGAGCAATGTGAATTTAAAAGAAGAGTTAAGAGGGGGCGCCTGGGTGGCTCAGTCGGTTAAGGGTCTGACTTCAGCTCAAATCATGATCTCACCGTTTGTGGGTTCGAGCCTGGGGTTAGGCTCTGTGCGGACAGCTCAGAGCCTGGAGCCTGCTTTGGATTTTGTGTCCGTCTCTCTTTCTCTGCCCCTCCCCTGCTTGCGCTCTCCCCCTTTCTTATAAATAAATAAATTAATTAATTAAAAAAAAAAAGAGCTAAGACATGGGCCACTGACCCCTTCATTTCTTCTAAACTAGTCCTTACTGAGGTCAAGAATTTAAACTCTCAGAACCTTTTGTCCCTCTCCCCTGCTAGCACACCCCCCCTTGGCAGTTTGCCAGCTCTGAGTGCAGGGATGAGTTGCTGGCTATGGATCCCCAGTGCCTAGCACAGCACTGGCTCGGAGCAGAGCTCCCTCCATGTTTGCAAATACCTCAGCTCTGCTCTCCAACCGTTCTGAGAGAATTTCCTACTTCTTTCCCACTTGCTTGCCCAACTTCCATCACGATGGTCCTTGCTTGTTGACGTTTGAACACACTGGGTCTACTCCAGCCAGCGGGCCTTTGCATTGGCTGTTCCCTGCGCCCGGGATGCTCTTCCCTGCTAGCTGCATGGGTGACTGCTCCTATATCTCACCTCTCAGCCAGGCTGTCCCCACCCTGATACACACACTGACAACATTCCCTCTGCTTGCCTCTCCTCTGCAGCACCGATCAGCTTCGAACATACTGTGGAGTTTACTTTCTTGTTATGTCCTTTTGTTTCTTTTTTGTTTATATTTCACAACCTCCTCCCATTTAAAAGCAAGCCTTTTGAGGGCAGGGATCCCGCTCTGTTTTGTTCACTGGAAGTACATAGTAGGCTTTAAATAAATATTTGTTGCCATTTGTTGGAATTGATGGACAATCTTTTGCAAGTAAATTGCGTGGCAATGTGTCACAATCTTGGTGAAATTAAGCAAAAAGGACTTCTGTTCAAGTTAGCACTGAAAAAAGACTGTATTTTTTTTTTTTTTGTGGTTGTTGTTTTTTTAGCATTTCCTCAAGTTTCTAGTGAAGTGTGTTAACACGGAGATGGGATGTGTAATAACAGCAATAACACCCAGAGAGAACAAGAAGCACTTGACTCCTAACCATTGCAGATCGCTCTACAGATGTCACGCGTTTCGTATTTGAGCTCCACAATGATGCACTGAGAAGGGCAAGGCAGAGAGTATTCCTCCCATTTTGCAGATGGGTAAGCAGCCTCAGATGGCTTAAGTGATGTGCTCCAGGTCACACGGCTAGTAAATGATGCAGATGGAGGTCCAGGCTGAGTACTCTGAATGCTAGCCTGCCTCCTTTTCCCCCTCTTTTACAAGGGCTGGCTTCCACGTGTAGGCCGTTCTTTGCAGCCACACGGAGGTTCCAGCCAGAGTGGCTGGGGTGAGGAGCGGAGGCTGGAGGCATCAGGTTGACCTTGTACTGTGGGTCCATCCAAGGGCCGACTGTCTGCTGGAGCTTTCAATATCTAGACGTAGGATTTCGGAACGGAGCAGGTGGAGTTGCTCGTAGAGGTTTTGTTGTTCTGTAAAATTGCATGAACAACATACTTCCTGCAGGGAGTGTTGACTGAAGCATCACTGTGGAAGGTGGGCGATGTTGTCCTCAGCCGGCTTGGCCGTCTGGGACCTTTGGGGGAGACATTCTTTGAGTAGTGGTTCTCAATGGGGGCAATTTGGGGAACATCTGGGAATGGCCAGAAACATTTCTGGTTGTCACAACTGTTGAGGGGGAGTAACCGGCATCTCGTGGGTAGAGGCCAGGGATGCTGCTGAGCACCCCACAAGGCACGGGGCAGCTCCACACCAGAGGATCATCCAGCTGAAATGTCACCGTTGCCGAGGCCGAGAAACCTTGCTTGCTTTTCTGAATCTCCGATTCTTTTTCCCAAGAAGGAGTGGAGTTAAGGGCTAGAAATCTCTCTTTACAATGATTCCTTCTTGGGAATTAATTGGCAGAGGGAGCAAGGAGTTACGACTTCCTGGGGCAGTCGGCTCACCACCTGCCGCAGCATCGATCATGTTCTCGCCAATGCCACACCTAAAGGCGAAGGGCTGCTGTGTCGGACTGTCGGTGTGGGTCTGTAGTCTTCAGACTCCCTCCCTGGACCAGGATGAGCAGGTGAAGCCAGGTGGAGGGTAAACTTTCAATGTTGTCAGTCGCCTAGAAGCCCCAGGCACGGCAAAGCACGGGTGAACCGGGGGACCTGATGTGAGGCTCCGACGGTTCTCTGGTACTGCTAGGATGCCCAGGGATATTTGTTCTGTCTCATCCGATTGGTATTGAGATACTTTCCGAATGAAGGATAACACGGCCAGCTACTACTCAGGAAATTAGCATATGCCTGCCAGTGTTTACATTCCTTGCCAAAAATTAAAATGAAATCAAGTTGCAATATCTCTCTTATACTCAGTGCTCGCCATTTGTTGGAGACCCATATTGGGCAACGGATTGTTACACATGGACACACATTCACGTATTTCAGTTTTTAAAAATATTTTTGAGATAGAGATAGGGAGAGTGTGAGTGGGGAAGGAATAGAGAGAGAGAATCCTAAGCAGGCTTCACAGCGTCAGCACAGAGCCTGATGCAGGGCTTGAACTCATGAACTGTGAGATCATGACCTGAGCTGAATTCAGATGCTTAACTGACTGAGCCACCCAGGCGCCCCCACATATTTAATTTTTAACAAAACGTTAGGGCTGAACAAGAAGAAAAACTTTAAAGACTATTCCCATACTATTATTTAATATATGAGGAAACAGAGACCCTTAAGCAACTGAAATTATTTTCTGAGACTCCAGAGTTTGTAACAGACCAGGGCCGGAACCATCGTCTAGGCAACTCCTAGCTGTGCACTGTTCCACTGGTCCAAGAGTTTAAATAGATTATTAGGGATATCAGTACGTGGAAAAGGCAAGAACGGTGGGAAAGGCAGGGGGTGGATGTTAATGGCAGGCTTTCTGGGTTGGAGGTCTCATTGGCTGAGGGTCTGCTCTCACCAGACTGTGAGTTGCGCCAGGCTCTACATTTCCCCAGATTCTAGCACAGCACCCAAAGGCTTAATGCATACTTAATAAATGAATGAATGAATGAACGTAAAGGGGGGAATTGAGAATTGCTCAATTGATGTGAAGAGCTTCCGTTGACTGTGGATTTGCTTATCTTCTCTACTTATTTACCATCCAGTGAAGGAGTTCTTACTCTTGGTTATATATCAGAATAATCTAGAGGACTCTTTTGCAGCTGAAGACACAAAATTTGGATTGCTAAAACAAAAATACCATAGAGTAGATGGCTTATAAACAATCAAAATATATTTCTCACAGTTTTGGAGGCTGGGAAGTCCAAGATCAAGGTGCTGGCAGATTTGCTGTCTGCTGAGGGCCCACCTCTCTATTCATAGATGGCCATCTTCTCACTATGTCAGCACATGGTGTGGAAGGGGTGAGAAACGCTCTGGGGTTTCTTTTATAGGGTCACTAGTTCCATCCATGAAGACTCCGCCCTCATAATCTAATCACCTCCCAAAGGAGCCCCCCCTTCCAGATATCATCACGTCAGGGATTAAGCTTCAACCTATGATTTTGCAGGGGTGGGGAGTGGGGGGACACAAACATTCCATCTAAGGCAGACACCAAGGCTTACCCTAGATTTCCTGAATCGGTACCTTGGGATATGGAATCTGGGCATTTGTGGTTGTAGGAAGGTCTGCTGATGGTTTTGTTGTCTGCTTGGGTGAAGGACTAACAACTCACAAATTATCTACTAGGTGAGTTGTTTTTCTGTGAGGATACATCTTAAGTATTCAGGAGGAAAATAAGAGCCTCTTTGTGGTCATTATTCCTGCAATGCAGCTGTAGTAGGTGTCTGTTTTATAACCAAGTGTAATCATTCTTTACCCAGGTGGTATAAACTCTAAGCTCTACCACTCTAAGTATATGTCTGAGTGCTGCATTTTTTGCTGATACACTGATGTATGAGTGTCTTGTATATCCACCTCATTCATTATTAAAAGTAAAAGGTTAATTCATTTAATTGTTTTTGGTGAAATGATCATAGTAATGAAAAAAAAATTAGGCATATCTCTGTTCTCACAGAACTTAACATTCCTTGGGGGAGACAGTCGATAAACAGGATAATAAAATACACTATATAATATGATTAAATGTGTTAAGAGGTGAGTTAGTTATCTATTGCTATGTAACAAATTACCCCCAAACATAGAGGATTTTTTTTTTTTATCTCAGTTTTTGAGGGTCAGGAATCTGGAAGCAGCTTGGTTGGATATTTCTGGATAAGGATCTCTCATGAGATTGTGGTTAAGATAGTGGCTGGGGCTGTAGAAAGTTGCAGGCTTGGCTGGGGCCTGCGGATCCTACCATGATGGTTCAGGTCTATGGCTATAGGCAGGAGGCGTCAGATCTTCTCTGTGTGGTCCTCTCCGGAGAGTTGCTTGAGTGGCCTCACAACATGGCAGATGACTTCCAAACCTGGGGCAGGTGAGCCAAGAGTTAGGGAATGTACAAGGAGAAAACCACAGTGTCTTTTTGTGACCCAGTCTTAGAAGCCACTTCCTAGCACTTCTTCCACATTCTATTTGTCAAAAGTGAGTTCCTAAGTAAGGCTCATCATCACAATGAAGGGGATTAGGCCCCATCTTTGGAAGAGAGGAATATTAAAGTTTGCCGATATATTTTAAAACTACCACGAAGGCTAAGGGGAAAATAAGTGGAGAAGGGAGATGTGGAGATCTAGCTGGGGGTGGGTTGTCATCGTAGACGGGATGGCTGTGGGAGATCTCATGGCGAGGGTGAGATGTGGGCAACTATCCAGAGGAGGCCAGTGTGGAGCGGAGGTATGCAGGAAATCAACAAGGGAGGTACGGGGATACAGATGGTGCTTCTTAGATCTTTCTAAGGATTTGGCTTTTACTTTCAGTGAGAAGGGAGTTCATGCAAGCTTTTGAGGCGATACTTTATGCGTTCTATACAAAGTAGGGTATATGGAGGCAAGGAGAGAAGCCGGGAGACCAGGTAGAAGCTCTTGCAACCATCTAATGAGAGAGAATCATGGCTTGGCCTTGGAGAAGATTGGAGGTGTGGGTGAGGGTGAGTAGCAGAAGATGTGGGGAGGGGAGGCTGCATTCTGGTTGTACTCTGTAGGCAGCCCTTCAGGATTGGCTGATATACTGGATATGAAGTGTGAGCAAAATAAAAAACAAAATTAAAGATCACTGCAAGGGTTTTACCTTGTGCAGCTGAAGGAGTGAGTTGGCACATGTTAACATGTTAAGGAATTAACATGTGTCTCAGACCAGGTTGATATACCAAAAACCAACTCCGATTTCCTCAGTGAAGATGGAAATTTGTCTTTAGCATTTTTAAACCAGCACAAAGATTCAAAAGCAAACATGATTGGCTCTTCTGGTATCTATTTTTTGAATCAATACCCCAAGGCTTTAAAAAAAAAAGAGTACAAACTTGATTATTTTTATGAACCATCATTACTGGTGACCTAAAAGAGTAAGGAAGGTGGTACCAGCGTGGTGACATGGGTGACATGGGTGAGCATAACTTCAGTGATCGCCCAAAAGGAGATCTCTTGGATAGAAGAATAATCAATGTAGATGACAAAAAGAAACTTACCTAAAAAGACTGTCCCATATGCAAAACAAACTAGAAAACTCTTGCTCATTCAGTTAAACATTCTCATTTTAAATCTTTGAAAAATTCATTTATTCATTCACCCACTTTACAAATATTTATGGCTTGCCTAATACGCATTAGGTGCTGTTCAAGGGTCTGACTAAAGGCGGAAGTACTGGATGGAAGCCTTTGACATTGCTGATATTTGACCGTGTGTGGTCTACCAAAATGGCAACTTCAGGGTGTTCGAGATAATGGTCAATGAGAAAATTTTTGATGTAGGGGCTGATTGCTCCAAGCAACATGTCCTTTTAGCATGTATATGTGTGTTGACATTCAATATTTTAATGTCTCTTTCTCATGCATTCTCCTTGTACCACCCAATAATGTTTCCCTGCTTTAATAACTTGGTTGTCCTCGTTGCTGTCTTTTTACACCTGCCACACCTGCTCATTGTAATTTAAACTTCATTCCCCCTTTTCCTGTCCTCTGTGTAAATGGAGTACAGCTGTTTCCTGTCACCTATGTGTCCGGTGTCCTTTCACGTACCTGAACCTATCTATAAGGTTGTATTATGAGGTATTACCAGGCCCGAGGACGTACTTTATAACTAAGCACATCACATCTCAGCCATTTTGGGTATCAGTTTAGAGTGTTAAAGACCCGTCTCAGCCAGTTAGAGCCTGACTCTGAGCCCCAGCTGCGTGGATCTTGTGCGGATATGCTATCTTGCGTGTAACAGTTGTGACAGGCTTAAGCTACTGGTAATAGTGCCCCAGCCTTGAGGGCAGGTTTAGCTAAGGCTAGTTTTCGGTGATGATCATCATTTGATAATGCTCTCCAATTTCTTGTTTCAGAGCTGAATATGAAGCAAACCAGAACTGTCGCTAGGCACACAGGCAATTTTATTTAAGATTGCAATAAGAAGCGGTTGTGTTTCCCAGTTCCCTTGGGCTCACCTGCATTTTTTATTCCAGTACAACATATGCTCAGCTCTGCACATCTCAGAAACACAACATCTTATCATTCTGTTGGGAAGTTCCTTTCTCCCTATTATGTGGCTTTTCTGGTGCTCTACCTCATGTTGCATTGTCTCTTTCTAGAAAGCAACATTCTCAGAGGTTTTCCCGAGTTAAGTAACACAATTACGTTGGAATAGCCACAGGATGTGTCCAGACTGGAGCACGACGATTATGCTATGTGGAACGGGGATGCCATTATTTTTGCCTGTCTTGCTTAATTAGAATTACACACAGCATGACTCGGGTCCTATCCATACCCAGTTTATTGGGGAGTAGCACCATGAGGTGGAGAGAATGTCTGTAGATAGTGAGAAAAGGGATTTTTTGTGGTACATAAACTGTTCGATGAATGGAGAGAGCATTACCCGCCACCTGCATTCTCGGAGACTCATCTGATTGCCTTGAAACCCATTATGCTGTTTTTCTTCCCTTTCTTTATCACATTTGGCTACAGGCACAGCGGCTGTCTCTTACAACATCTATTGTTTGATTGCATCCGTTGTGTTTAAAAATCCAGGTCCACGAGCCCAGTTCTGACTTCAGATAAAATTGGTGCAAAGGGATAAGAACGGAGACAGCAGGACCTTGCCAGGCACGGAATGATGACTCCATTCCAATCACATTTCCCTTTAATGAGGGTCCTGACGCGGCTCTCATTCCTCTGCAAGTGCCATACTGCATCCGGTGTAATGGCTGCACTTGATAGATAATTTATGCAAACAGAACACAAACAAGAAGTCATTAAGCCACAGAACGAGGGTCCTTGACTTTTGCAAAACCAAACAGTTATTCTGATCCTGATGAGTTTAATTTTACTTTTGGATGAGTACTGATGAATACATTATATTTAAAATAAATATTATATTATCAATATTCATGATTGAACTGAATGCCATTTGGTGTTTAATACAGCAGCACCCCCCCCCACCCCTTATTTGCGGGGGATACATTCCAAGACCCCCTGCAGAGGCCTGAAACAACAGATAGTACCAAGCCTTCTATAGACTATGTTTCTTCCTATACATACATAGGTACCTATGAAAAAGTTTCATTTATAAATTAGGCACAGTGAGAGGTTAACAACAATAACTAATAGTAAAATAGAATAATTATAATAATATATTGTGATAAAAATTATGTGAATATGGTCTCTCTTGCAAAATACCTTATTGTACTGCATTTACCCTTCTTCTGATAATGGTATGAGAAATAAATGCCTGGGTGACCAGACAAGGTGAGGTGAATGATGTAGGCACTATGATGTAGCATTAGGCTACTATTGACCTTCTGACCTTATGTCAGAAGGAGGATCATCTGCTTCCAGACCATGGTTGACTGTGGGTAACTGGAAGAGTGGGAAGTGAAACTGCAGATAAGGAGGAGGGGAGACTACTGTATTTTTTCTGAAAGAGTGATGTACATAGATCATGATTTCCATAAAGTCACAGAGTGTTCATATTTATATTTTTAATCCTATCTTAAGTCTGTTTTTAATGGACTCCAACATAGCTAGATATAAAAAGAAGTAGGTGAATATATTATTTGGATATTTATTTATTTTTTTGATGTTTATTTATTTTTGAGAGAGAGAGATAATGTGCAAGCAGGGGAGGAGCAGAGAGAGAGGGGGACAGAGGATCTGCAGCAGGCTCCTACTGATAGCCCGTTGGGGGGCTTGAACTCATGAACTGTGAGATCATGACCTGAGCCCAAACTGGATGCTCAGGTGATTGGGCCACCCAGGTGCCCCTATGTATCCTAAACATCTTTACTTTTCATTTGAATAGTCCTTGTTTTGTATATGCTGCCCTAGAGCATATGTAAATGCGAATTTGGGAATTAGACACAGAGAAAGACTGGACAACATAAAGGAAATTGATATTGAATATGACTTGGCTACCTAGTGATTGAAATCTACTTACAAGGATATTAAAATTAAAAAACTAAGGCTTTAGCATGCATCATGGCTTTGTTGTAACTCAAGGGCCACGTAGGTGTACAATATTTGGATGTCAGTTTACATAATATGTTGTGTTCTCGGTGCTTTCCAGATGCCTGGCAGTTTATTTTAGTAATTTTAATTTTATTAGAACAGTGTCCTATGTCCCGGTTGCTGTATGGCGTCTCTGGGAGCACTCACGTGAAAATCATTAAAGTCTAAATGTTCCTGGCAGGTAATCTCACTGTCTTTTCATCTTTCATCCCTGGGAAGGTGGCCCCCGTAGATTGTTTAAAGGAAAAGAAACACTGTTATACGAGGCACAAATAACAATGCTGTGCCCAGACCCCTCCCCCATGGAGGGGAAGACTTGGAAGCTGTTCATCTGAGGAAGGGAATCTTGAAGGTTTTACCTGTGGGGGTGGGGGGGGCAGAGAGTATTTGCCTCCCCGGTCAGTTGAAACATGGCACCAGCCCTTAGGGCCTTTCAGTTCCAGTGAACCCCGGAGGGACAGAGCCCCCAGCACCTGTGGCGGGCAAGCCTCCCAGACTCACAGCTGGGGCAGCTGTGTCTCTAACAGCCACTTCCGCTGCCACTTCAGAATGACACGGTAAACAAGAGGGGCTGGCAGCGTGGGGGCCCCCACTTTGGGAAAGAGGATCTCTTGGGGAGCTAAACATGACAGAGAACTGGGGAGGACTGCAGTGGGGAAGGGAATAAATGTCCTAAACTGTCAGGGTCCAGACTTTTCTCCAGGAAAGGGGAAAAGAGAAAAGAGAGCCGTAAGTACATGGTCCAGAGATGGAACAGATCTCAATAAAAGGCCTGGACAGTGAGTAGGCCTTCTTGCGGGTTGGCAGACAGGGTGATACACCCTTGGCAGCTATCAATGACATGTGTCTTTATATGACATGTGACATGTATCACAAACTCACCTGGGAAAGGCGGTCACATCCTGAATTTCTTGTTAATGCCCAGTTTTTCCTTAGCTATCAAATATTTTAGAGACTTATTCTTCAATATCTCAGAGACTCTACCCAAGATGCATAATCAAGTTCTATCTCTCCATTTAGGGATTCTATGGGTCTAGCGTAGGGTTTTGAGTTTGATCTTTAACAAGAGTCTCAACGTGGTTCTGCTGTAGAGAGCCAGGACCATGGTTTGGGAGTCAACTGTCGTAGACTCTGAAGTCAGGGTCCTGTAGGTACAGAACTATCTTCGGTCGATAGCTTTAGAGACATCCTCATTGAACTTATGAGTCTCTGATGAGAGCTAATTCTCCTGGGCCTCCCTCTGTGGTAATTTCCTTTTCTTCTCAAGGTCATGAACCTTCACACAAGACTTACAGTGATCTGGACAGGAGATTGTTTTTAGTTTGGCTTCAGGGCAAAATTCCATCAAAACTTGTGTATCCTAGTTTCTGCCCTTGACCAGGAGTCTAGAGTCAACTCAGGTATGGAGAAAAGATATTTTCCTACTCCATTTGGGAGAAGGGAGATACTTTTTTATATTAATAGGAATAAGTTAATAGACTAGAAAAAAATGGGCATATTCTTAAGATACGGATGTAGTCACCTTTTAGTTTTACCTCATGGACTGAAATCATATCTATATTTATCTATTTATTTATGTATTATTTATTCTATGCCTGTCATTACTTACAACTCTGCAGCTATGTTTCTCAGGCTCTCTCTTTAATTTTATTTGAGAGAGAGAGAGCGAGCATGAGTGTGGGCGAGGGGCAGGGGGAGAGACAGAGAAAGAGAGAGAGACAGAGAGAATCTCAAACAGGCTCCATGCTCAGTACGGAGCCCGATGTGGGCTTGATCCCATTACCCTGGGATCATGACCTGAGCTGAAAATAAGAGTCGACACTCAACTGACTGAGCCACCCAGGTGCCCCTCTCAGGCTCTCTTGTTGACTGGCTTCTGAGTAGGTGTGGTCTGTGGAGATGCTTGTAGAACACTAGAGGGAGGGGGGTGGGGAGAAGCCAGGGTATTTCTCTCCCTCTCTGCCTTCATGTTTTATCAGTGCTGGCATCTCTTCAGCGGTTCTAGCTCCCCACAATTTCTCCCTCCATAGTTCTAGCTCTTGCCAGGTAGCCTCTGCAATGGTTTCTGGGAGCATCACCCCCTCCCGGTGTTCTTTCTGTCCCAGAATGATAGCAAGTTTCTGTTGCTATTAATCCGTAGGTTGCTTCATCTGTTTTGCTTTTTAGCTCTTCGGTTATCGGTGTAACTAATACCTTCATGAAGTTTACTGTGTTTAAAACGCCTAGCGAAGAGAGGTTCCTACTTCCTGGCTGGATTTTGATGGATTCATCAACCACAGGTTGATGCTCTGCATTCCATAGAGCTTGCTCCAATTTAAGGAAGGTGGTGTGGTATAGTATGATGGATATAGACTCAGAATACTGGGGTTCAGATTTTGATCACAGGCAAATAATTTCATCTCTTTGGACCTCTGTTTCTTTGGCTGTGAAATGCCAATGGGCAGACTCTAAACTTCTCTTTTGTCCTTACAATAACTTTCCCACAAAGGGAATAGGATTTAGACTTTAATAGGCTCATTGAGAGCCATAGAAATATCATCTATGATCTGCCTCATATTATAACTTATTATAATTACTCATAATAAATGCTCACTATATATAAATACTCATTATAAATATAAGCACTCTTTTATGCTGAGCCCAGGCATAGCTTCACCGATGCTTTTCAACATAATGATCCTGGCAAAGGATAAGATTTGGCAAGCAAGTTGAAACCCATTTTCCACCCATGATTCCAAGTCTTTACTTTCTTTCAGATTCAGAGGCTGAGACTGAGAGAGAATACATGCATGTCAGACACAGGGGAAATACATTTTTTATTTTAAAATTATCAGGACATGTTAGCATATGCATATCTATCTATCATCTATCTATCTATCTATCATCTACCCATCCATCCATATGTCACCTATCTATATGTATACATATATATACGCATATTTTTTAATATACAAATTGAGTGTGTGTGTGTGTGTATTTAAAATCATAGAATTTATTTGAATGAGGGAGGTGGTTGGGAGATAATCTAATCCAACAGTTTCATTTTATGGGTGAATAAAGTGAAGCTCACTCTCTGAAAACAAGGATATGTATAAGTTCTACAGGGAAATTGAAGGAATAATTAAAATGGGGGGCATTTTTTTTTTTTTTTAATTTTAAGCAGTCAGTAGATCCTTTTTTTGGTCGGCAAATGGCACTCCACCACTAGACGGGCTACAATGTTTGTAACTTTATTTTGGTGATTAACACACACATCAACTCTGTTATTTCTCACTTTTGGAATTTAGGGAATAGAAGGGTTATCTGCCGATTGTCATAGAAAAGACAGGGATTGAGAAAGTTACAGATGGGTTCTCCTAATATTGCCAACCTCAAGTCTGGTGAAATCAGCTTGTGTTAAGTCTCAGTGAAGTCTCATCCTTATAGTCCCATGTAGGGATGAGAAAAACAAAAGGTGGTAGACAAGAATATAAAACTTCTGGGATTTATTTCAGCAGTTCATTTTTGGCAGAGATTGTGGGATTGCAGAATATATGAAACTCCGTTTCATTTTCTCAAATCTGTCTACCTGCTGATTTTTTAATCGTAAATTGTCTAACGGTGGTTGCCATAGACTTCCTGTTCATTGTAAAAATGAAAGTGTTTGGAAAAAGGAGCAGAGCAGTTGATTTGTTTGGTTACATTTCGCAGGGACAGTCCATTCCCGGTGTATGTGCTCCAGATGTTGGTGAGCAGTAAGATAGAGCTTTCCAGAAACCCGAGGTTGAGATTTTTCCTTGCAGTTATGTCCAGTTCATTATTTGTGTGCCATATGTTCCCTCAAGTTCACCTCTCTGTTGTATCAATTAAAGCCTCTTACTCTTTGTTGTTGTTGTTATTAAATTGTGATGATCTCTATCTTGAAGCATTTCCCTTTAAGTGTTTATTGTTCACAGCGCACAGATCCTGAGCTGTAGCCACCGGAGGGAGGGAGGGAGGAGACCTAGGACATCAATCTTACCAGTTGGGCTTACAGCTTCATTGTCTGGTCTGATTTTATGAGAGGAAAGCACATGGCGGTAGAAGGGAGAAATTGCTGGGGGGTAAACGTGTCCTTTGAAATGCCACTCTTGGCTTCCTGACAAGGTAGAAAGAAAAAGCCAATGGTGGATTTGTTCAAGTACGGTGATGGAAGTGCAGCCAGGGCAGACTTTTTGGCAGGGAGCTGAATTTTCCCTGCTCACGTGGAGGTTACCTTGCATGGAGGACATGTTCTTCCACAGGAGCCTTAAAGAACATTATGTATCTGCTCCGCTAAATAGAGGGTTTGATTGTTAGCGGTGCTGCCTCAGAGAGCGTTAGTTAGACCACAGGGAAAGCCAGAGAAGCCCAGGGGCCTCTGTGGGATCTCACAGACCAGGTGGCTGGACTCATCATGAGTTCAACTTCCTGAAATCAGCTCTGATTCCAAGTGCCCAGCTGACCCTCTGTTTATGAGTGATCTCAGCCACCAACCAGCTCAGGGAGGAGAAAGGGGCGGTATTGTGTGGTTAAAGAAGACAGACTTTGAATTCAGATTGCCTTCGTTTAAATGGTACCTCTGTGGTCTGCCAGCTTTGTGAGTTGAGCAACTTTCTTCATTCCTTTCAACCTCAGTTTCTCATCTGTGAAATGAGCACAAAAATGTTACTTCACGAAGGTCATTTGTATGCAGAGATTTACACGGTGCTTGACCCATATTGAGGGCTCAGGGATGTTGGCTTTTATTTTCTGAGAGATCTTGACATGCATTAAGGTCATCATACGTGCACCAAAGACATGACTGGGCAACCCAGACCGTTCCCCGACCTCCAGGTCCGAGGGAGTTTACACCATGAAGACAAAGGGGGAAGTCTGTGATGAGATGCTAGACGTTTGCTTTTCCTTAATGGTCTGTCTGTCTCCATTCTGAAATAGGAAGCGTGCACTTTCTATTTATAATGGTGAAATGGGGCCAAGGGTCTTCTGACTGGGAGGTTCCTTTGGCTCTGAAAGGCTGGGTAAGCCCTGGTATAAGGGAGAACTTCTATCTGCTTAGGGCTGGCTCTCACTGGATCTGGGAGGTGAGGGGGATAACTTATTATTAAGTTAATGGTAACAGCTCTTTTGTTTTATTGTGTTGTAGTGGTTGAATTGTAGACGGGTATCAGGATCACATCTAGGCTCATGATGTGGCAGTTTGGTTATTTTCGGATAAACGTGGCCTATGAATACCAGATTAGAGAATTCAACCAGCTTTCCTGCCCATATTTCCATAGTGTTCTTTAGAAGTCCATCTCTCTGAGGGCACATACGTGTTTTGCTGAGGGCTAAGCTTGGGTAAGGAGTCTTGTTGGACGTGTTTTGTTAGCTAATTTCATAAATATTTATTGCCCCCGTTATGTGTCATGAAATGTAACACATTAGAGTGTGTAACAGCAAACCAGACATGGGCCTTGCCCTCAGAGACCTCCAAGCCTAATCACCACATAGGCCAGCTCTGCATGGTAGCTTGTCTACCAGATAACAGCCTTCAGTTTTTTCCCTCCCTTTACACAGATGTCAATGCCTTGACCAACAGAATGTGCTAAAGTGATGCTAGACCGTGTAGGGCCTGGCCTTCATGAGATCTGAGGGGTTCTGCTTTATCCATTTCTCTGTTTCTCTGGATCCACGGCTGGTCATGTAAGAAGTCTAACTACCCTAAGGCCACCATATTATGAGGAAGTCATTTGAACCAAGGGATATAATGGATAGCTGGAACCTCTGCCACCAACATGTGGTCCTGGTCAAGCTCCTCCTGTCCTCCCCAGATAGTTGAGCCACTTCTTTGTGTTCTCCCTGAATCCTTTGACCCACAGAATCATGAGCAGAGTAGAATGCTGGTTGGTATCTGCCGCGTTTGGTCTGCTGGGCAGCTGCGGGCGGTTGTAACACTCAGTGTCCGGTCTATCTTTGGTTCATAGAGCCCATGATTCACACATGCTGAGTGGTCAATAAATGGGCATTGGACTTTAATAAATTGTATGCCATTATTTCTCTGTATTGCACCCCTGAATTTGGTGACTCCCATGTTTATTCTGAAGAAGAGTCAGATTCAGACTCCCCAGAGAAGAGGTGACACAGAGGCGGAAATTAGGACATAAGCTATATAAAGCTCCGACCAGTGCCACAGGGTCTGATTTCTCAGGACATCCCAAGGTTAATCTCTGTCTCTCCTTTCACCTTCTCTTCCACTACACATACCTTGCAGAGTTTCAAAGTCAGCTTGGTCTTCACGTGTAGATTCTTGAAGATTTCAGGCATGAGAATGAGGACGCCTTCTCTCTTTACCCTGGAGTTTCTGTGTCCCCTGTCAGAACTTTAGTTCCCACAGAAACACGCCAGATACTTCAAACTACCTCTGTGCACCAGTTTTGGCTTGATCCTTGGCCCCGATAGCCTTTGATGACCTTCACACAACCTATGTTGAGCCAGTTGACTGCTCTGCTTCTTCTAGTTCCTCTTGGTCAACCATCCCTAGTTCTTGAGTTATTAGTTCTTAGTCTTCCTCATGTTCTGTACAGGGTCCTGGTGCTCCTGCAAACTCCACTGTAACTTCCCAAAGGAAAATTTCCACATTCAGCTCTCAGTTCGGTGAAGTCTTGCCTATTCCTCCCCCTGCTTGTCTTCGTCCACACAGATGGGACATTTCTGCACCCCCATCCCCAGAGAATTAGGTATGGCTCTGACTGCCTCATGTACTGCCAATTTGCATAGCCTGTGGGCCCTTCTAACCCAACATGAACAAACAAATGATGTCTTCTCTCCCGGTCACCTAAACTTTACACCTTGGACTGACCTTTACATCTTTCCCCTTCTTGCCCTTGTGTTCCATCAGCCCTCTGGCCTCATAGAATCTTCTTTCCCAGATGTCGCTCACACCTGCCTCCTGCATTCATTTCTGCTGCCATTACCCTAGGTGCAGGCTTCATTACTACTTACTGTTCTATTTCAATGCCTCTCTCCTCTCCATGCCAGCCCACCCACAGTGTAATATTTATTCTCTAAATATGTAGCAGCCAATGCTTCCACTCCCCTGGGGAAGATCCTGCAGTGATTCTCCACTCTTTACTCAGTCAAGGCAAACACTTTACCTGGCATCAGCCGTCTTCAATTTATCTGTTCACCTGTATGTCTCGTTTTTCTCTTTACTACAGCAAAACCGGATTATTTTGTCTTCAGGTAAGCACAAGTCTTTTTTCGCAATTGGGACTAGGCTTGTGAAGTTCTCTTCTCTAGAGCCTTTCTTCCTTCTCCAAGAGCCTGCTTACTTCCAAAGACCATCAGAAGTCTACTTCCTCCATCCTACCCCACCTGACAGAAGCCCCCTTTTCTAGCCCATCCAAGAGAAGCCCGCTTCTTGGCTGAGTTCACAAAGCACTTGGTTGCTTTCTGCACTGGCGATTGCTGGGCTTTGCGTTGTGGATATCTGAGTACAGTCCTGAGACCTGTGAGCAGCCTCTAACCTCACTGAGCACTGGGGCTCAGTGCACACAGGAGGAGCTGTCTTAATATTTGGGGGAATGAATGGACTTGAGTTGAGTTGAGCTGAAGCTCAGACTATGATTTGGATCATGTTCCACGCTCCTCCTGGCATGCCTCTCTGCTCCTCCCGGCTTATCAAAAGCCATCCATCCTTGAAGCAGATTCCCTGTTCTCCTGGAAGCAGTTCCAGATCATTCCCACACAACCATCTCTGGCCTTTGCACGGTTCTCATCCTTCTCTGCATTGCTGTTTGGCAATTAATCACACACTGCCTTGTGACATTTCTTGTATAGCACTGAGCTGTTGTCATCTCTTGTATACTCTTTCACTTTCGTCGCATGTGTGTCTTATCTCTTCAAGTTCCCTGAGAGCACAGAGCATATCTCTCGTGTTCTTTTTTCTTCCTCAGTGCGTTGCTTGCTTGTCATAGCTGCCCTATAAATAGTTTTGGAATATCAAAGTTTAACCTTCCTCGGATGAGCCCTACATTTCTTTTAAAACAGTGGTCTCTGAGGCCTTAAGCCAGACAGTAACTATTGTAGGACTTTCTCTGACTCGTGGGGAGGCAGTGGGAGTTACGTTTTGGCACCTCAGGGCCTTTGAATGCCCTTTAAGTCATACAACAACAATGACTGACTCATCCTGAAGGCCACCGTGTGCCAAGTCTAAAACATTATTTCATTTAATCCTTACACTATGATTCTACGCAGGTAATTATTATTATGATTCAGTTTTGCATATTAGGAAAGTGAGGGGCAGAGAAAAGAAATAATTTTCCTGACTCATAGGTTGTATGTGTGGTGTGTCAGGATTTCAAGCTCTGTGGTCTGACATCAGAATGTGAGATTTTAGCCACTGTTCATGGCACGCCTTGATCACATATGTAAAAAAAAAAATCAGCCCTTATATTTGTACATTTTTACTGCATTTACAACCTACTTTCACACATAGACTTGTATTTTTATTGACTCAACATCCCTTATGAGGAAACTGGGGCACTGCTATTTTATCCCTATTCTTATTTACGTTTTTAGATCTCATCCGGCTCTGTAATCTCAGGCGTTTGATGCTGCTGCGAATTCCTCCTCTCTCTTGTAAAATCAACTTCTCTATCTTGACTCTGCTCAGTACATCATTAGGCACTTACATTGATTAAGAATGCATTTAGCTGTTAGTAACAAAAACCTCAATGTACAGTAGCTTAAATGAATAGGTTTTATGTTTCTTAATAAAACAAGAATTTTGGAGTTAGGCAGCTGCTGCTGTTGATTTAGGGGCTCAAGAACATCTGGCCTTGCTTCTCTGCAATTCTCTTAGCCTTTGTCTCATACCTGACACCTCATGTTGGCAACATGGCTGCTGCGGTTCCAGACCTCCTGACCCTTCAAGGCTGGCACGAGAGGTTTACCTCCTCCCTCCCCCCATGGCACTTCCATTCATGTCTCATTGGCTAGAATGTACCCCCTGGCTATTTGGAGCTGTAAGGAAGGGGGGAAAATCACACTGCATCCTTAAAAAACCAGGGTCAAGTTAGCCAGGGGCAAGGGAGGAATGACCAGTGGAGAAAACAACTAACTTTTGGCCACAGTACTTGTGGAATCTTAAGTGAATGAATGTATGAACAAATGAATGAATCAACTTAAGCTTATTTATTTGTCTTTTAAGTTAAGCAAATAATATGTAAATGCATTCTTACTCTAAAAAAACAATCCAGAGTGCCTAAGAACACAGAATAAAGAGAAAATTTACCTGTTTAAAAATTTTTAAAAACGAGTATTCATTTTTGGGAGACAGAGCATGAGTTGGGGAGGGGCAGAGAGAGAGGGAGACACAGAATATAAAGCAGGTTCTAGGCCCTAAACTGTCAGCACAGAGCCCAACATGGGGCTCGAACCCATGAACTGTGAGATCATGACCTGAGCCAAAGTCAGAGACTTAACTGAGCCACCCAGGCACCCCTGAAAATTTACCTGCTTAAACCACCCCGACCACACTCCCCTCCCTGGAAATAATTACTGTTTTCCAGTATGATGAGTCCTTTCAGATATATCTCCAGGCACGGGTAGGTATGTCACATGTACGTGTGTGTGTGTGTGTGTGTGTGTGCATGAATACACTCAGGTGTTCATATATTCCCATATATTTATACAAAAACATGTGATGAGTTTATAATTTACTTTTCTACATAGAATAATATGGTTTTTACCTAAAATGGGAGTATTTGGAGGTTTTGGTTTTGTGATTTGCTCTTTTCTTTTTATAGTATGTCAGTATGTCTTGGAAAACTTTCCATGCCAGTACCAATAGATCTCCCTCATTTTTTGAAATTTTATTTTTTATTTTTAAAAATTTACATCCACATTAGCGTATAGTGAAACAATGATTTTGGGAGTGGATTCCTTAGTGCCCCTTACCCATTTAGCCCATCCCCCTCCCCACACCCCCTCCAGCAACCCTCAGTTTGTTCTCCATATTTGTAAGTCTCTTCTGTTTTGTCCCCCTCCCTGTTTTTATATTATTTTTGTTTCCCTTCCCTTATGTTCATCTGTTTTGTCTCTTAAAATCCTCATATGAGTGAAGTCATATGATTTTTGTCTTTCTCTCACTGACTAATTTCACTTAGCGTAATACCCTCCAGTTCCATCCACGTAGTTGCAAATGGCAAGATGCGTTCTTTTTGATTGCCGAGTAATACTCCATTATATATATATATATATATATATATATATATATATATATATATATATATCACGTCTTCTTTACCCATTCATCCATCGATGGACATTTGGGTTCTTTCCATACTTTGGCTATTGTTGATAGTGCTGCTATAAACATGGGGGTGCATGTGTCCCTTCGAAACAGCACACCTGTATCCCTTGGATAAATGCCTAGTAGTGCAACTGCTGGGTCGTAGGGTAGTTCTATTTTTAGTTTTCTGAGGAACCTCCATACTGTTTTCCAGAGTGGCTGCACCAGCTTGCATTCCCACCAACAATGCAAAAGAGATCCTCTTTCTCTGCATCCTCGCCAACATCTGTTGCCTGAGTTGTTAATGTTAGCCATTCTGACAGGTGTGAGGTGGTATCTCATTGTGATTTTGATTTGTATTTCCCCGATGATGAGTGATGTTGAGCAGTTTTTCATGTGTCGGTTGGCCATCTGGAGGTCTCCTTTGGAGAAGTGTCTATTCATGTCTTTTGCCCATTTCTTCACTGGATTATTTGTTTTTTGGGTGTTGAGTTTGATAAGTTCTTTATAGATTTTGGATACTAACCCTTTATCTGGTATGTCATTTGCAAACATCTTCTCCCATTCTGTTGGTTGCCTTTTAGTTTTGCTGATTGTTTCCTTCACTGTGCACAAGCTTTTTATTTTGATGAGGTCCCAGTAGTTCATTTTTGCTTTTGTTACCCTTGCCTCTGGAGACGAGTTGAGTAAGAAGTTGCTGTGGGAAAGATCAAAGAGGTTTTTGCCTGCTTTCTCCTTGAGGATTTTGATGGCTTCCTGTCTTACATTTAGGTCTTTCATCCATGTTGAGTTTATTTTTGCGTATGGTGTAAGAAAGTGGTCCAGGTTCATTTTTCTGCATGTCGCTGTCCAGTTTTCCCAGCACCGCTTGGTGAAGAGACTCTTTATTCCATTGGATATTCTTTCCTGCTTTGTCAAAGATTAGTTGGTCATACGTTTGTGGGTCCATTTCTGGGTTTTCTATTCTGTTCCATTGATCTGAGTGTCTGTTCTTGTTGTATAGATCTCCCTCATTTAAAACAAATATTCATTTATTTATTTTTGAGAGAGAGAGAGAGAGAGAGAGAGAGAAAGTGGGGGAGAAGGAGAGAAAGAGAGAGAAACACAGAATCTGAAGCAGTCTCCAGTCTCTGAGCTGTCAGCACAGAGCCCAATGCGGGGCTTGAACCCACGAACTATGACATCATGACCTGAGCGGAAGTCAGCTGCTTAACTGACCAAGCCACCCAGGCGCCCCAGGTCTCCCTCATTCTTCATCCTGACTCCAGAGTTTTTTGTATATTGGATGTGCCGTGACTGATTTAATCTTCCTCCTGTTTTGGGAATTTGGCTTGTCTTATCCCATGTCTGGATGAGGGAAGTGCTGCTTGATAGGGGATTGGTGAATTTCATTGGTCATACACCTGGTAAGGTGGAGTGCTTCAGAAGCAGATGTCAGGATTCTCCAACAGCTGCCATATGGCCGAGAAAGGCTGTGGCTAAGGCCACGCTATGGGGCTCCATGAAGATCCTGACATGGGCTGAGACAATTCCTCTGGCAATACCGACTGGTGTCAAGACCACACATCAAAAGACTTCCAACATAGACATAGTTTTATATATATTGTATTGTATAATATATATTATATAAATATTATATATATATTATGTTGTTATATATTATTTATATAATATATATATAAATGACCTCAAAAGTTTTTCCTGCTGAAATGATGTATTACAAACATCCATAATTTCTCAGAAAGAAGTAATTTTGATTCTGTTCTGGAGTCTATTTCTTAGGTAAAAGGGTGACAACAAAGCTGAATTTCTTGGGCTTTATGACTTTCTGAAGATCACAGCGGGAGTGATCGTGCCACATTAGGGCAGTTCCAGAGAATCATCAAAGTCTTTCTTCCCCCTTGTCTTGGGGGTGGGGGTTGATTTGCAAAAGTGCTCATATTTGAAAGTGTAACATACATCTTAACATGTGTAAAAGGCAGTGTGATCACATAATGGTGCATTAAAGCTTCTGGAATATCAAATAAAAGCTCAGCATATGTGTTATTTTCTGGGGATCCTCAGGCAAAGGACCACCTACCTGAGCGGACTTTGTGGCACTTCTCATTGTGTATCTGCTTAAAATGAATGCAAAAGGCACGTTGCATTGTGCAGAAATCCAGAAATCAGGCAAATGATTTCCTTTAGCTATGGATTAAAACTTGGACGGTCAAGGCATGGTTTGTCAGCTGTTCCAGATATTAATCAAGGTCAAGAGACGGGTGAATGTCGGAAGACAGAGATTTTTCCCTTGACCTCCGCTGATGTGTACAAACCAGAAGGAGGACGTTCTGTGGCAGGAAAGGCAAAACGTCATTTTCCTTCTGTTTCTTTCAAAGTCAAGGCTTATTTACATAGACTGAAATGTTAATTTTGTCAAAAATCAAAGCCACTGGCAGGCCATTAAGTAAAATTCATGTGCATGTGATTAATATCGGATGCCCTCTTGCTCTAGTAGACCCTTATTTTTTTCTAAAAACATCTGGAACTCATTTATACTTGTATTACACGTATCTGCGCGTTCATATAGATGTTTGACTCTGTGTTCAGTGAAATGTCATAATTTCTTTTACAACAGATTCGGAAGAGAAAATGCCGCTTAGAGCAGAGCATTATAAATGGAAAAGGAAATGAAAGTGTGTGTGAGTGAAGTGAGGATCACGAAAGTGACCTGTGTATCTGGGAACCAATTTTTGTGTGGGCTAGAAAACCTCATAACAACTGGAAGCCAAGGAGCAAATTTTAGAAATCGGGTTTCACCACTGATTATATGATGTTCTCTGGACTTGGGCTGCCATTTGAAAGCCTGTGGATGAATGTTTGCCTTTATATCAGCATTTAATAAGGGAGTTTCATGTGCGCTTAGGAGCTACTGGCCTTGTTAATTCATTGGCTTACAGATGTAATTAAAGAGGGTAAGTTTGGTTTGGGGAGGCACAAATACCAATTCCTTTTAGGCTCCCAGCAGGGAGGAAAAAAAAAGAGTCCTTTTATTGATGATTCTCAATGGATAATTTTAGGAAATTACATGAAAAGTACCAGAATTTTCAGAAATTTAATTATTTTCACGGTAACTGCCGTGATCTCAAAAATAAATAAGATTATTCCTACTCTTGGGGAATTCTCTGATTACAGAGAGTGTGCAGTTACATAATTCAGGCAATGAAGCTTTCCTCTGAACTCAATAAAAACATTCTGATGTTGGGATAATTCAGTGGCCAGTGGTGATGAACTGCCCTGGTAGTTCACACAAAGTTAATAGCTGTACTGAGGCCTGGGCGGCCTTGACCGGCGGCACCGGGCAGATGGGAAACTGGGGGGCCCCGTGGATCAGTCCTGGATCATTTCTCTGTTCTGCCCCTACTCACTCCCTTGGGGATCTTATCCAGTCCCATGGCTTTGAAACTATCTGTCTGCTGATGGCTTCCAAATATATCTTCCAGCGTGGACCTCTTGCCTGAACTACAGGCCTACTTGATTAACTCCAGTTGGTCCAATGGGCACCTCAAACTTGACATTTCTAAACCTGAGCTTCTAACAATCTCCTGTAACCAGCTCTACCAGAAGCTTCTTCATCTTTGTTAATGCAACCTCCTTCTTCTAAAATTTTGGCACTATCCTGGACTCTCTCTCCCTCTCTCTCTCTCTGACTCTTCTCATGTAGGCCATCAACATGTCCTGATGTCTCCTTCCCCTCAACTGCCACCACCTTGGTCCAAATCGCCATAACCTTCTGCCTCCTAGCTGGCCTTCTTGCTTTCGCTCTTGCCCCTCTGCAGTCTAATCCCAACCCTGCAGCCCATATGATCTTGTTAAAACATGTCACATAGTTTTCCATGTCATTCAGAGTCAAAGTCAAAGTCCTGTAAAGCCCAACATGATCTTGCTCCATATTAAATACTCAAACATCGTCACCTACCTCTCTCCTCCTTGCCCTGTTCTCCTCTCCAGCCACACTGACCTACTTGGGTTTCCAGAACATGCCAGGCACACTTTCGCTTCAGGAAATTTGCGATTACTTTAACCTCTTTCCAGAGGGCTCTGCCCTAGACAGCCACATGGTACGCTCTCACTTGCTTGAGGCTTTCTAGTCCCTTTTCTAAAACTGTATCCCTCTTCTGGCATCACTTATGAGAGTGTATGAATTTGAATCTTCACTCCTCCACTGAGTAGCCATATGAGCCTGGACAAAAAATTAAGGTGCTTTAATTTCTCCAACTCTTAAATGGTGAAAATAATAACAGTGTTAGGCTGAACCATGAGATTTCCATGCCCATGGAGCATTGGTGAGTGGTAAAAGGCAAAGTGTTGGTAAATTTAATATGGCTCAGCCTAACACCTACCTCGTGGGGGTCTGATAAGGATTAGATGAGGTAATGCATGAGAAGTGCATTGTGCAGGGCCTGGCCCACAGTAAACCTTAAAAATGGTAGGCTATCAATTTTGCTAAATAAAGTCCCCAGTGGGTCATCCAAGACCCTCCAAGATCTGGCCCCTGAGGTTTGTTTACGCTCCCCTTCTTTTGTGTTTTATACTTCGCATACCACACTTTGACAGTGAAGAACTTAGTGTGAGTTCCTAAACTCAGCTGGCCCTTTTATGTCCGTTTGGCTTTGATTGTACCAGTCCCTCTTTCTGGAATACATCCTCCACTATGGTCCTTAGGATCTAGTACATTTATCTCTCCCTCCACCGCTGTGTCGATGTCTCTGTTCCATTCAATTTCATCTTCCTCTGTGCTATTTCTGAGCATTGACCAAACTCACTGCATGCATCACAGGATTAATTTACATGTCTGTCTCCTTTACTTGACCCTGACTTCCTCTGGTACACGGTGGTATCTTATTCATCTGTATCTTTAATATCTTGCACAGTCTGATACCAAATAGCTCCCCATAGATATTTGGTGAATGCATGAAAGACTGGACCAGCTGAAAATATGGAGATACCATTTTAAGATAGCTCTCATATACCAGTGGTCAAGGAGAAGCTAAGAAGAAATGCAAACCATCTAGGCATGATGAAATGAACACATTTCAGAAATCAAGGTAAATAGGACTTGGGGATATAGTAGGGCAGGGAGAGACACAGAACTGGGAAGCAGAGATACCAAAATGAATTTGATCTGAGAGGATGGCTGCTTGCCTTTTGGCCTCTTTATGGTTCCTGATCGTGTGGCTGGCCTTTGTCCCATGGATAACTGCAGGAAGCAATTTCCTGCCAGAGGGTGAGCTGGAGGGCTCTGGGGCTGTACCTTCATTCTGAGTGATGTGCTCCAGAAGTCCTAGGACGGAGAGCAGGTTTTTACTGCTGCTCTTTTAGAGGCCCCAGGCTACACTGGCTTAGGGACAGAATCTTGAATGATTTTTAATTCAAACAAATTAATGGAGGAAAATCCCCCAGCACAGTGGAACATCCTGGACTGGCACCAATGCCTTTAGGTCTCCACACATACTGGGGTTATCAGGCTTGGGGCTGGAGGTGAGTAGGAGACCCCCGCCTGCTATGGCTTGTTGAAATGATACAAACTGGGTCCATTTTCTGTAGATCATTAATCTTCTATCTGGATGTGAAAAAGGGCTGGTCTGGAGAGAAAACACTGAAGTGAAGTGGTGATTATAGGAAAGGTAAAGTTAAATTATATTAATATCCTGCTCAGTTAGGTTCTTTACCCTGTGAGGATGTTTCCTAACCATAGCACAGAAGTTTTAGGTCATAGTCAGGCTATCTTATATGTCTACGTTTCTGTTTCTTCTGGTGGCTATCAGAGCACCTTGCAAATGGACAGTGTTCAGCGAGTTATGCTACTAATCTGGACCTTGCCAACCATAGGAAAACTGGCCAAGGAGCTGGTCCATTTTGTTGGACTTCATCCAGAATAAGAAGACTAAGAGGGAAGGGTCTCTTATACTTTTGTTTTATAGCTTATCTGTGGAAGACAGGACCACTGAAGATTTTCTAGTCCAGTCTGATTTGGTGGCCCTTAAAATAAGTGTTATTACTAGTGAAGGGATGAGAGTAACTTTGTAGCATCATGTCAGTTAAGGGAAATGGTTAAATGCATGGAGTTTTGAAGTGAGACTCTCTTGTCTTCAAATCTTCTCTCTGATACATGCTAGGCAAATAACGCAGAGTTCTCTTTTGTACCTCCTCTCCTGATTTTCTAGATGGGAATAATTCTGGTACCTGTTGTTCAAGAAAAACAAATTATTCTGACTTTTGTTAAAATGAGAAGGAAGACATTTCAGGAGTGTTTCTATAAGGGAATGGCAATAAAGGAGAGACATGGGGATCAACTCGGAATACAGCAAAGACAGCTGGGGATTTACAGTCGAAGAACAGGATGAGGCGGTCAGTGGAAGGCAAATTGCTAAGAGAAGACATCAAGGGCAAGAAATTCTTGCTAAACCAACTTAAGGGGATTCTTGTGGAAGGCAATCCGGTGTGATCGGATATCAAGGATGGGGGGTGAGGAATTTGTTCAGAAGTCAAGGATGCTGAGATATCAGGGGTAAGGAATCCTCTCTAAACAGGCTTGGCAGGAGTCTTGCTAAAACTGAACTCAGCAAAGATGGGCATGGAAGCCCAAGGTCGACTCCTAGTCTCAAAGAGGAGCTGAGAGGAGCCTGATGAAAGTTTCAGCAAGGGAAGAATCTTCGTCGCTGCGTCCTGAGATTAAATAGTTAACATATTTAAAGTGTTTGGCACAGCACTTGGCAGAGAATCAATGTTAACTAATAAAACCAGGCTTGTTTTCTATGGAATGTACAACATGAAGCAGTGGTGTAAGACCACTCCCCTTTTGTCTAGGCACCTCTGAGGTGTCAGACGGGTTAAACTCTATGGAGAGAATCCTAGTCTGGCTCCTGATGAAGAGTGGGCCAGGAGCTAGTGCTCTTTGTCTGAGTCCAACCTCTAGGATGACCTAAGTTGGGCAGTTTGCTCTTGGGCCGTGGAGAGCATCCAGAGAGGGTGTTAGGGCTTCTCCTTCTCTAGAAAGTCTCCCAGACTTCATGTGGATAGGCTTGATCTTTTCTAAGTGCCCCAAAGGAAGATTTCCTTATATACACGGGACTTTACCTCTTTTAAATAACCCTGTATGATGAGCTTCCCTAAGTGACATTTGCCCCCCCCCCCCCCCCAATCCCCCAGTGCCCTGGGAGAAAGAGGACCTTCACTCCAATAGACAAGGGAAGACAGGAGTGTTCTAGAAGCCTGGGAGATGCCAATGGGGACGCCTCTGGGGTTCCGTCTGGGGTCCAGCTGTGCTCTGAATCCCTAAACCCTGATTACTGCAGGAATTACCTACCAAAGATCTGCCCGTGCAACATGCCCGCAGCTAAGGTCATTTTCCAGGGGAAGATGGGGAGAAAAAGGTCTACAGGGAGAAAAAAGTCAAAGTCTTCTAGATCTTTGGCAATATTCAACCCTCGACTTCTGAAATGAAAGGTTCCTGGGACTTTCAGCTGATGTGTCTGAATTCAGTCGCCCTTCAGATGTGTACATTCGCCAGTCTTCTCCCTGCAGCCCCAGGTGTCAAGGAGAGGTGCTCAGTCAGGCCCACGTCTTCAGCGGCCGAGAGGGGTGAAAGTGAGGAGGGGGAGGGTTAAAAGTGCAGAGGTGCTGAGCCTGCGTGTAATGAAGGAGCTGCGGGTATCAGACACTTACCAACAGTTCAAATGTCAGCAGCGGCTGGGAAAGGTCTCACCACGAGCTCTCAAGCCCCATGAAAAAGAATCGAGGGTATCAATAGGCTTGCAAGATATTATTATTTATTGGAGTGACCTTTGTTGCTAAGTAACAGCATGATTTTCAGACTGTATTAAAAAATTATAATTGGCAGGAGCTTAAAATAATGTGTGCCGGCTTTGGAGACATTAAGCCGCATGGCGGGGATGTAAATTAGCCAGGAAGGTTCAAGGGGGGGTCAGTGCAATTGTCAGATAATGCTGAACCAAGTCAAATTAATTTCTAATAATTTGTAGAAGGTAGGCAGCAGAGAAGCACCAAGCTCCTGGAAGCTGGAGGAACCGCAAAGCTTGGGTGTCAGGCTAGAAATATGGGGCCTCACCCATGCCAAAAAGCATTAAAACCAGTCATTGGAATTCCCGAAATGACATTTTCTAAGTTCAGACTTAATCTCATTACAACTCCTATTTTCTCGACTTGGCTGGGCCGGAAATTCAGTAATGACAGAGGGCCAGAGAGTGTCTCTTACCCGCAGGCTGCCAGCCTAAATGTGGTCCCTGAATTTTAACCAGGGTTAGAACACATTCAAGTGTTCAACCTGTCAGCAACAGGTTAAGTGCTGAACTGGTCATTAAGCTAGGTGCAATTCCTTCTCAGCAGGCCGGAGATCTAAATAAGCTAGGAAGGCAGAACACCAGGAAAATTAAGATACATCTTATCTTTTCACCCCACTGTGAAATGGAATCTTAATGTACAGGGGCCCTTGTGGGGAGAAAAGCAAACTCTGGCTCTGGAGTCGGAGCGCAGGGTTGGGCACGTGAAGCAGGAAGGCGAGCTGGGGTGAGTGAAGCCTTGCTGCTGTTCCCCAGGATGTAGACTCCCCGTGTGACGGCAGAAAGCACAGCTACTGGTTACTTCTCGCGAACTCCGGAAAAGACGAGCCACAGCGCTGAGGGAGTCTTGTAGCTGGAGCTCCTTTGGAAGTTGGAATGTCTTGTTTCGTAATCCGCTGCCCGTGGCAACTAGGTGGAGACCAGCCTCGTTGTGGGGCTGTTCCTTAATGGTGGTGGGAACAGAATCGGGCAAGTAACTGGAGGCTAAAGTTCCGGACTATTCTGAGCAACGCTGCTCCTTCTGCAACCTGGGAATGAGCTCTGATGATTCAGAGGAAGAACCACTTTTCTGTGGCAGAAACTGCTACCACCCACCGATACCTGTGCCCTTCCTCTTCTTGGCGTGTAGGGGGACCACATTTTCCAGCATCAAGGACCAGCATCTCACACTGGGGAAGGGAGCACACAATAGAATGAGGTCCCTGTGGTAGGATTTTGAGCAGCATAGAAGCCCAGTGGGAGACGTTATTCTTAAGTACTAATAAGTATGGCTGATTTATTATTCTGTGACTTTATCAAATAAGTCTGGCCCATCTTCTCATCTAATTAAGAAGCTCCAAGGGACTGAATTTTTGTGGTCAGACAAATCTGTGTTCACATCTCTGTCCGCACTTAACCCTCTGATCTTGGACAAGTTACTCAAATTCTCCAGGACTCCCTGTCTCCCTGCGTAAGACAGAGACGGTGATAGACTTGCTTCAGAAGGTTGTGAGAATAGGATGAGGTGTGCTTGGCACACAGTCAGTGTTCAACAAATCTCTTTCTGTATAATCGTTATTATTCATAACGGGGGAATGTTGGAGGGAACACTGAGATCACCAAACTCCTTGTTCTGTAGATGAGGATTTGATGAATGGAATGCCAGATCACAACTTGTTCTTTTTTTTTTTTTAATGTTTATTTATTTTTGGGAGAGAGAGAGAGAGAGAGAGAGAGAGAGAGAGAGAGAGAGACAGTGTGAGCAGGGGAGGGCCACAGACAGAGGGAGACACAGAATCCAAAGCAGGCTCCAGGCCCCGAGCTGTCAGCACAGAGCCTGATGCGGGGCTCGAACTCACTGACTGCGAGATCATGACCTGAGCAGAAGTTGGATGCTTAACCGGCTGAGTCACCCAGGTGCCCCATAGGATTTGTTCTTTTGTGATTTATGGAATTTCTGTTAGCTCAGGATGCCCAAGAAATGTTTGAGAGATGGTCTGCTACGATCCCTTGGAGTCATACTGTTCAAGGAGAGGTTACGTGAGACAGGACTCTTGGACCACAGCAGCCCCTGTTAGGAGTGTTGCCCAGCTCCTTGGAACAGCATCAACCTTGGAATCAAGCAGTCTGGCTCCAATTGTGGTTCTGTCACTCACCAGCGGTGTGACTTTGCGAGGTGATACGATTTTTCTAAGCCTACGTCATCTGTCATCTTGTTTGTAGAATGAAGGGATGACCCTTTTGTCACAGGATTGTTATGGAGATATGTTATAAGACAAACAAACACCTGACTTCAAGCTATCCTGAGGATACTCAACATCTAGTTTGAGATCAACAGAGGAGTAGATTTTTTTCTTTCTGTCTTCCCTTATATTGAGTGTTAGCGAGAGCCAAGGGTTTTTCACGTTTTATTTTTCAGAATTTCTAAGGATTTAAGATAATCTGCTTTAAGTTAATGTGTATCTTTTCCGGATTACAATGATATATTCACTATAGAACGTTTGGAAAAAAAAAAATAGAGAAACGCGCAATGAAAGAAATAGGAACAACTAACTGTACGACCCAGAAATAATACCCAGAGATGATTACTTTTCTGAGTCTTTCCTTTGCCTTTCTTTATTTCAAGCATATTTAGAACCATATTATATGTGTAATTCTTCTTTTTAAAAAAGTCTGGCTTTTTGAGTTTTCATTATATCTCTTTTGAGTTTCATTATATCTCTGTTAGCATTGTTGTTCGAGAGTGAAATGATTTTTAATGGCTGCACAAATACTCTGTTGTTGGCATGAAGCATAATATATTTAACTATTCCTAAGTGTTGAGCATGTCGATGGGTTTTTAGTTTTAAATAACTTTTTGAAGATATCTTCCGCTCGACTCATTCCTTACTTTTCCCAGCCTGCTTTCTGCTCCAGGAGGCTCACTTGTGTAGGTAACTAATTGACCTGCTTCCCTCTGACATCTGGTTGGTTTTGGCCAATTTGGGACCCAGGCAATCCGATTATCTATTTTCCTGACTCACTCCCTGCTTTGACTGGAGGTCATAGCGCCCCCCTCACGTGGGTTCTTTCCTGATTCTGCCTCTCCTCGGTAGCCCCTCAGCATAGGAATGTAACAGCCCTGTGCTAACTGGTCCCAGAGGGCTAATCTACCCCTTGTGTACTTTCCACAGTTGTCTCACACTTTTGTAAATAACCGCTTGTTAAACTTTCTAAACTTACTCTACTTTGAGTTTGCTATCCAATTCCTGCTATCCAATTCCTGACTGATGTAACATTTTAATGATTTGTAAACAAGTTGTGACCTGTATCGGTCTTTACATACATGTCTGATCACTCTAAGCACCTTTCTAGAAGCCAGTGATATTCCTCACCTGTCAAGCGAAATGAATAATAATACCCAACTCACGGGGTTGTTGGGAGGACAAATGCGATAATGTATGAAAATTCTTTAGAGCCTATAAATTGCTTTACACATATAAGACACAGCTTATTATCACCACCTACTTAACCCAGAGGGAGCCCTGAGGCGCTTTGGTCTGGTTCCAGGCTGAGATTTTGCAATATTAATCTTTGCAATGTTTTGAAAACCCAGGAGTAGCTGTGGCTACCAGGTTCTTTTGCCTTGCTACCATAAACTTCACATTCTTGGCTTCCCTACTCCAAGAAGTGACCTTAGGAACTGCTCTGTTTGGTCCATATAGTTGGCAGGCCATTATTTCTGTATGGAATTTAATAAGGAGATGTGGGCTGCGGACTCCCTTGGGTGGCATAGCCAATATGTGATTTGAAGGAGAGCTGACCCAGGAGAATTTACTCACCTCCTAAAAGTGAGCAGTCTCTTTTGCGCTCCTGGGCTGATCCAGGCCAGTGCATTCAGCATGGATCTGTTTAAAAAAAAAAAAATCCATTCAAGCACGTAAGGTAAAAATTGCCTTATTGGTTTTTTGTCTGAAATTTTGGCAGAGCATAGACAGATTTCAGCATTTATTGCCCTTTGAGTGATTTCCAGCTTTGTTCCAGGAAAAATACAATTAATCTTGTAGCAGCCGCTATATCAATCCCTATGAGGGGCAAGTTGTTTCAGATGTCACGTAGAGTCTCCGAGTTCTTTGGCTGGGCTCATCTCTTTGGCTGAGGGTGAGGGTAATGCACACCGGGAGAAGCCTCTTGCCTCCATACGTGTAAATGTCTGCAAAGCCCCCGGAGCTTGTGCAGGGTGGGGGCTTTGTGCATCCAGCTGTGCTCCATCAGCCCAGGGAACACATCTGGGAAAGTAGGTGTGAGGGGTCCAGGGAGGGGCGGAGGTGCAGCCTGAGTCACGGGGGGTGGTGTAAGCAAGGTCTGGTTGACTTGCGTTTGTCCTGGACATGATGCTGTTTGGCTCTGTGGCTGGAGGAAAGGGGGAGAGGCGTAGTCCCAGTATCTTGAGATGGTGCCATTGGCTCCTCTGTGCACACGCTCTTTGTTCTCGTGGTGTGCCATAGCACAAGGCTTTATCAGGTCCCAGCCAGCCCACAGCCTGAGGGCCGCGCAACGCATTTCCCTTCTCTCCAACAGCTTTGCAGAGGCTTGTATATGCTTGACTCTGAACCTGGCCTCAGCTGGTTTAATTTCTCTGCCTTGATTATCACCTGTACTGATCCTGCGGAAGACAACATTCTAGTCCTCTCTCGGAGACCCAACTAACATGTGATCTTAAACAAATTGCTTAGTGATCTCTGGGTCAGGACTTCTTCATCTTTTTTTTTTTTAATCTCTGATTTTTTTTAATGTGTATTTTTGAGAGCGAGAGAGAGAGCGAGAGAGCGAGCGAGCGTGAGTGGGTGAGGGCAGAGAGAGAGAGGAAGACACAATCTGAAGCAGGTTCCAGGTTCTGAGCTGTCCACACGGAGCCCGATGCAGCGCTCGAACTCCTGAACCATGAAATCCAGACCTGAGCCAAAATTGGACGCTCAACTGACTGAGCCACCCAGGTGCCCCTTAGCTTCTTCATCTTTAATAAGAAGTTGGCTCAGATCACAATTTCTCAAACTTCTTCCTTCAGGGACACCTCTGATTATTCCTCCCACCTATTGCCCTGCTCTCCAGCCAAATTGAACAAATTATGATTAAAAAAAAAATTTCTCAGAAAAATCTGACTCAACCCTTGTTAGTTTTAACCATTGAAATGTCCATTTCAAGGGGCGCCTGGGTGTCTCAGTTGGTTAAGCGTCTGAATCTTGGTTTCGGCTCAGGTCATGATCTCACGGTTTCATGGGTTCGAGGCCTGCATTGTGCTCTGCGCTGACAGCGTGGAGCCTGCTTGGAATTCTGTCTCCCTCTCTCTGCCCCTCCCCACTCACGCTGTCTCTGTGTCTCTCAAAATAAATAAATAAACTTAAAAAAAAGTTAAAAAAAAGAAACGTTCATTTCTCCCCATGCCCTCAGTCACCATCGTGGTGTAGCCACATGGGTTCCCTCAGTTGCCTCCTAAGTGTCTCCTGATCTATACCCTGTAATCAGAGGCTCTAGTGAGCTCCCCTCTTGCATGACTTAAAACCCTTACAATGACTTCCCACTGCTTGGGTAATAAAGTCCGAAATGTTAAATGCATGACCTACAGACATTGATCTGTCTCTGTAGTGTCACCTCACGTTATCCACTCTTCCTTCATTCTCTAGGATGGCCACCTTGGCCTTAGTCCAATAGGACCTCTATATAAGCTTGTTTCTGTGCTTCATCTTTGTATCTCGTGGGTCAGTTTCCAGACAGGGTCAGATTCCTTTGTTATGAGCTCTACAGCTGAGTTCCCTTCCTTCGCGGCATCATCTTGGGGGTGGGGGTCATCCCACTGGATCTCCCCACAGGCTGTGGGCTGCATCTGCCTTGGCAGGGCATCCCTAGCATTTAGCACAGGGTCCGGCACATAATAGGTATGCCACAGATAAATGGTAAAGGAAGAAAGGGAAGAAACGAGGGAGGGATATGCAAGAGCACAGTTATTCTGGATAAATGTTCAGTTTCCATTTGATTCTTTGAAATAATGGACATGACACAAAGTGCTCCAGTTTTCAGGGCACTCATAGTCAGGTTGGAGCCAGCATTGGTCACTCCATGGGTGCCGGCAGATGGAGGGGGGGTGGGCATCTTTCCCTGCTTGCACTGGTATTTTCGCTTTTTATCCTTGCTGTGGATGGAAGGAGGTGATGCTGGTGTTAGTGGCAGCCTCTAATCTGTCCCTCTGATTGATGAGCACTGGGAGGGGTCAGGCAGAGAAATATACAGAGTAGAATTCGACGCAGGAATCATTAGTTCTGGTGGCAGATATGAACAAAGAAGATAACTGGTTTTCCTTTTCCCCCTGCCACAGGAAAGCTTAGATATCATCCAGGCTAGCATTTCCTCAACCTCTCCATTTGTCGGCATCTTCTGGGAAGTGTGCTAAAGTACAGATTCCCAGGTCCAGTGCACAAATTCTAATTCCATAGGTCTCCGGAAATTCTGATTTATTAGATTAGGTCTATCGTAGGACTTAGACCTCTGTATTATTAACCCTTAGGGAGTCAGATGCTTAGCCAGATTTGGGAACCACTGATCTAGAACCCAACCCCCTTACTTTATTGCATCTTTTTTTAAAATGTTTATTTATTTTTGAGAGAGAGAGAGAGAGAGAGAGAGAGAGAGAGAAAATGGGTGTGCATGTAGGGAGGGGCAGAGACAGAGGGGAACAGAGGATCCAAAGTGGGCTCTGTGCTGACAGTAGGGAGTCTGATGCGGGGCTTGAACTCACGAGCCATGAGATTATGACCTGAGTGGAAATCCAACGCTTAACTAACTTAGCCACCCAGGGGCCCCTATTGTATCTTCATTAGAATAGCTTTGAATGCCATATCAACATGGCACCGGGCACACATTTGTTTTGTTTTTGTTTCTCTCATTAAGAATGGTTACGTGTTTTATTTTTATGCCATGTTTACTTTTTCACAGTGCTTTTACTGTTGTTTCCTCATTTGATTCTCATACAAGCCCTTTAAGGTCAATGGGACTGTCACCGTCATCCTCTGAAGCCGATGTGGACACTGAGGGGCCAGGTGACCCGCGAGTGGCCCCGGTGGGTCTACGGCCTCCATGCTCGCGTTCCTCTGTGGGAGATGCCTGTGTTTAATTCAAGAATGCCACACACCTTATTTCACATTTTGTAACATTTAATTTCTGTATTAAACATTTGCAATTAGCCTTAAAAGAATTGATTGATGGTCTTGCCTCATTTCTAAAAAGGGTGCTTTACAGATACATAAAGGTAAGAAGCTGTTAGGGGAGGTTTTATGGCAGATGGTTCTTGGCAGTGATCACTTTTCTTTTATGGCAGTCTGGAAATTTTCCTGGGTAATAACTTTCTTTTCTTTTAACAAGCATAAAATAAAGAGGTTCTAGATAGTTGGATCATTATCAAATGATTTTCCAAAGACAACCATAAATTGTCAGCACCATTTAGGCAAAAACAAGAGTTGTCCACATCTGGAAATCTAATACATAAATTTTTGAGTTTTCCTCTTTTGTTGGGAATGATACTTGGCTACCCAAACTGTTATTCCTTAAATGGCAATTAGATTGGGGAGCTGGGAGAAAGAAGGTTGGGGAAAGGTATTCCTGCAACTTCCCCAAATGGTAATATTTCTCTTGTGAACAGAGAAAGGTACGTTTGGTCTTGCTCTCCCCAAAGGCTGAGAACAAAGCAAGCTTCAGTTTAAGCTGAAGAGGCAGAAAATTTTAACTGTGAAAATTAGCATGGAGAGAAATTGATGGGGCTGGAAACAAAGTGAGCTACTTGTGTTTGTTAATTCACTCAACCAATATTTTGCACCTCAAGTACATGATTATATGTCAGACCTTGTGTGAGGCGCTGGAGATTCAGGTGGTAAAGAAGCAAATGTGAATTACAACCTAACAGGGAGAATGGCACTGGATAGACACCTTGTACTGTATGATATAAGGAAATCATCATGAAAATATCATCATTGCTAATTTACTGAGTGCTTACTTCAGGCCAGGCACTGTGCTTCACAAGCATTAACTTGATCCTTGCAACGGCTCTGAGATGTAGACATGATTATTCATTTCACTTGGTCACTGAAGGAAAATGAGGCACAAGGAGGCTAAGTAACTCATTCAAGATCACATAGACATAAGCAGTGGCACTGGGATTTAAATCCGTCAGTTCAACTCTTAAAACCACGCTCTAACCATGATAGACCCTTCCGCAACATATATTTATTACATGCATGCATGCATGCATCAATGAATGAATGAATGAATGGATGAATGAATAAAGTAATTGCGAGTACAATGAGGCTTTGTGAAGGGGAGCATTGTATAGCAAAGGACTTTAAACCAGTCCGTGTCTGAGAGGGTCTCTGTGAGAGTGACGTTTCAGCTGAGTCCTAAGATCAAGTAGATGGACAGTGGATGGGAGTCCTAGAATATGCAGGTCAGGGAGTCAGCTGAGATCTTGAGCCAGAAGAAACTTTAAAGACCGTGAAGTACAGTCCTCTCATTTTATAGATGAGAGTATGGGGGCACACATAGGGGTGTAGAGAGCTGGGATGACCATCCAGATTTCCTGGCTTCAGGAAACACCCAGAAGTCATCAGTTGTAGTAAAAATCAACATTTTATTTATTTATTTACTTTTAAAAATTTATTTATTTGAGAGAGACAGACACAGCATGAGTAGGGGATGGGCAGAGAGACAGAGGGATAGAGAGAATCCCAAGCAGGCTCTGCGCTGCCAACGTAGAGCCTGATGCAGGGCTTGAACTCAGGAACTGTGATCATGACCTGAGCTGAAACCAAGAGTCGGATGCTTAACGAACTGAGCCACCTAGATGCCTCAAAACTTGACATTTTAAAAAAGACCACTGGGGTGCCTGGGTAGCTCAGTCAATTAAGTGTCTGACTTTGGCTCAGATCATGATCTCACAGCTTGTGGGTTCGAGCCCTGCATCGGGCTCTGTGCTGACAGTTCAGAGCCTGGAGCCTGCTTCGGATTCTGTGTCTCCCTCTCTCTCTCTGCCCCTCCCCTGCTCACACTCTTTCTCTCTCTCTCAAAAAATAAATAAACATTAAAAAAAAAAAAAAGACCACTTACTCTGTTATATCATTGGGCTATACAGCAATGCTTCCTAACCTTTTTTTTGTATCATGGCATGCATAGAAAATGACATTATTTGGATGGTAAAAGTAGGTTACATGGAGGCAGCTTCAAGGGCACTAGGTGCTTTAGATCTCTCTTGGATGGTAGAGCACATTCATGACCGTTCCAGAACTTACCACTGGGGAGAAGATCTAAGCTCTACAACCCACCGTGGAGGCTCTGTCCCTTCCATGCTTCCTTCTCGGACTTTGCTGTCCCTTCCTCTCCTAGTCCCATCCCTGGCACTTTTAGTGTGTAGGTCACAGATGCTTCTGAAAGTCTGGAGTCCATACTTGAAAGTTCTCTTCCACTCCAGCATTGGCTGCAATTCCAAACTGGCCTTTTTCTCGAACCAAACCAATGGTCATTCTTTCACCCTTCGTTTTTTTCTATTGAACAGAAATCCTTTTATTACACTCATAGTAAGCCATGAATTGCTATTATGTTGGGCTATCCTCCCTCCTAAGAAGGTAAGAGGATTTACCTTGGAAAAGAGGAGTTAGTTAACCAAAGGGAGTGAATGTTATGGATCCAAGAGCAACCGCGCTATTGCCTGGGAAGGAGCCAGCCTCCCTCCACTAACGACATGAGAATACCTGGGGAACGAATGCCCTTTTTTTTCCCTCGTGCCAGTAACACATGCCTCTCCTTTCAGCTCCAATACGTGATGTGTTTCCATCGACCCAGACTAGGTAAACTGCCCAGGACTATGGCTCATGTTTTTCTATCTGGGAATCTGGTCGCTATTAGGAGCAACGAGGTTCTCCTGGTTGCTAGATTGTTACATAGGGAATGCTTAATGGGACTAGGGGAAAAGATGTGGACAACGTGACATTGCTCTTTACCCTAGCACCGTTGGCATATGGATGAGTGTCCAATGAAGACGTAGCCCGTTTGTTTTATCAGCACCAGGCTGGGGGGAGGTTACCTTCTGTGTGGGAGGGAGAGAGAACTGTTACATGTCTAAGCATAAGAGTAACCAAACCGAAGGACTCAGAAGTGGGCAGTGAATCCGGTGGTGGACAGGTGGAGACTTCCCGTCTGCTTACAAATTGTCCGCTGAGCATGTCTGTGCACCTGTGCCGTATCTTCCCCTCGCCACCCCACCCCCAAACTTCTCACCCTCCTAGTTACCACCTTGACGTGGTGGTGCCAATATCTGATCGATAAAGGCACGTCCGACCTTGTCTCTGTCTGTACTTGGATGTGTCAAATGGAGCGCACACAATTCTTCCTGATGGAGCTTTCTCTCGGCAATTAAACGTCCAGGTGACGGCCGCTTAGCAGAAGTATGATTTCTCTTAGTAGCGTGGACCTGGCCAACAGTTATCTCATCGGCAATTTGGGTGCTTTAGGTGCAGGGCAGGGCAAGTTAGTAATTAGTCAACGATTCAGCTCGACTGCACTCGCGTAATGTAACGCGTGAAGTGTGGGGAGACTCTGGCGTGCCTGTCGCACCCGGACAAGGAGGGCGCTGCCGCCCCTGTGATTCACTGGCCTGTGGTCTGAGGTTGTTGCTCACATTCCAGGGGAGGAATATTATGGGTGTTGTTCCTTGAGGCAGACTTCCATGAAAGCCTGGAAGAAAAGAAATTTGGGCTTCATTTAGCAGATGTCACTGTTCCAGTTTCCAGAGAGCCACTTCATGGGGACATTAAGCTATATCTTTAGTTTATATCTTCTCACGCAAATGAATCATCTGGATTATTTAAAATCAGATGGCACCTTCATCAGTTTTAGCGAATGCCTCAGTTACTATCTGGGCATGTGTTTAATCACTGCTTTAACAGGTGTCCTTTCAAGTCGTACAGTGACCTCTAGAGAGGAGGGTTTTCTCTCCCTCCCTCCCTTCCTTCCTCCCTCCCTCCCTCCTTCCCTTTTTTCCTTATGTTCCATCTCACTCTCTCTCTTTCTTTTATATTTCAGTGTATCAAGGCATAATCCTTTGTGTTCAGCAGTGTGAGTTTTCTAGAGTAAGAAACGTATTGCCATTTAATCCTAGTAGTGCCTTGGAAGAAGGTAGTATTAGCTTTTGTTTACAAATGGGAGAAGTAACACGTTGACAGGGAAATGTCTTCCTGAAACGCTTGAAATGAGTTGGGATCAGACCTCTTGTTTGTTGGATTTCTGAGCAAATCTAGTATATCTTTTGGCTGTTGCTGTGTAATAAGCCATCCTAAAGCTCAGGGGGATGAAAACAACAGCTTTTATTGTGTTATTATTATAGCTGTAATACTTAATATGTTATTTTTATTCTAGTATTATTATTACTCAAGGGCCTGCAGATCAGCTGGGAGGCAGCTGGGCTTGGCCGGGCGGGTGTGCTGATGTTGGCTCGCTTGCTTGGTTGCTCTAAGATGGGCTTAGACAGATTTGTTCTGCTCTTTGTATCCCTCTTCTTCCTCTTAGGCCAGCAGGCCAGTCTGGGCAGGTTCTTCACACGGTGGCAACAGAGGTACAAGACGGCAAGCAGAAACTTGAAAGGCATCCTAAGGCCCAGGCTTGGGACTAGCACACCTTCCCATCTACTTCACTCTCTAGGCCAACTGGTCAACCTTGTTGAACAGCAATCCAGGGTGCAAGGAGGAGAGAAGAATTGGGATAGGAATGCAGGCCACCATTCCTAGTGGACGGGAGAAGTACATTTCTTTTTCTTGGTAGAAGGGTGAAGGAATGAATGTGGAGGGTGCAGGGTCCTAGGCAAAAGAGGTGTGATTCCAAGGCTTGTATCACACCTTCTTTTGTATGCAACACATACGCTCGTGCTCACGCGTGCACACGCGCGCGCGCACACACACACACACACAATTTTAAATGACAAGGAAATACAAACATTTAAAAACGCAAACAAATAGATCTTCCTACTCTTTTACTGAATGCCTAAATCCTCCACTCTCCCCACCTATTTCCTTTATTTTTATGCTTTAATTTTATGCTTTAATTCTTACCTTCACTTATTTACTCAATTAAAAAAGAGATTCAACCATGGAAAACTCCATCACTCATCATTTAGTAGGATTTGCTCTGGGAAGGGGTGCATATAATTTGGCAGGCTCATTAACTATTCATTTTTTTAAATTGCATCCTCTGGACGCTGTTGGTTTAGGTAAATGTTTCTTTGGTGTTAAAGGTGACCTTGTTCATCACCTCCTAGTCTAAATGAGACTCCGGCTTTATTAAAAACTAAGACAGGTCACCTCTGCTTTGAGAGGTTTTCAGAAAGGTTTGCACTAGATGAACTAGAAAGATATGATCCAATACTGACTGGTTCTTGTAGGTTGTGGAAGGAACATTTATTTAAATACGTGTTTGCAGGGATAGGCCCTTGCTTCCAGCACAATGATGTAAGTATTAACCTACAGGCAAATTTGAATAAAAACAAGTCTACTGAAGGGGAGGATTAAGTGAAATTCCTGAAACAGATTTTTAAGACTGCTGTGAACTCTTTTTGTCTGTCTTGAGTAAGTGTGTTACTCTTTAATGAGATTATTTTGATGTTTTCACCAGGTTTGAGTGCAACGTATAACAAAGCTCTCTTTCTATTCCCCTTTCCTCCCAAGGAAATGTCTTTCTGTTGGGCTAACAGTTGATAGCCGAATTATTATACCCAATTGTTCTGATTTATACATTCCAGGTCTGCCTGTAGGATTTTATATTCTGACTGCCTCTGGGCTATGTCGACACCAGGTAACCAGATCAGCTGCCTTTTTTCTTTGGTCCTCTCTAGCAAATCGGTTGCATTGACTCTGCCGTGACTCTCTGTCTTTACCTCGCATATGTTGCCCGCCCACCTGGTCAACTGAGACATAGGAGAGTGCCCACTGTGCTCCAGATACAGTGCTCCTCGTTTGGGCTCCCTGGGGAATAGCCTATGATCTTGAAGAAGGGCTGTAATTCCCAGAGTCTCAGGTTTCTTATTGCAAAAAAAGAGAGTTGGATGAAATAATCTCTTTTCCAGCTCTCATGTGCTTGGATTTTAAGTGTGCGCCAGTCTCTGCTGTGGCCCTTGGGAAGCCAATTGGGCGTTTCAGGGGAGTTAAGGAGGCTGGCTGAGGACCCTGAGTTACAGAAGCTAGAGGCAGGTTTGGTTTTGAGAACAGACGACAACTTCACCTTAGACCTGGGTTAAAGTTACTTTTGCTTTGGTTTTCTTCTGAAGTGACACATTAGAATAGAAGATAGACGTGAGGCAGCTTGGTGCTGAGACTCCCAGGTCTCTCCTCTTATTACAAGGATGTGTGTCTGAGGTTTGGTGGTCTCAGCAATCTATGTGAAAGGGGGTGTTCTTTGTGCTTTATAACTCCAGCTACTTTAACATCCACAATCTATTTCTGTATGTATGTCAAAATGTGCATATATGAATATGTATACGTGCATATAGACGTGTGCACGGATATGCATATCTGCACATGTATATATGCATGTAGACATGTATATATGTATATGTATATTTATCTCAATAATTTTGACACTCCCTGAAGTATGTCATCCCAGTAATCCCCAATTCTAAACCTGGAAAACTCTTGCTGAGCCAGCACTAAGGCCATCTCTCCTGTCTCAGACTAATTTCAAGACCAAAGGTTTTCAAATTTGTATCAAAGAATCTTTCCATCATGTGTGCCCTGAGGGAGCTCCCGTTCTCAGTGATCCCTGGTCCTTTGGTGCCCTGACTCACAATGACCTCAAGAAAAAACCAAAAATTCCCAATTAGTCATTTGTTGCCCCTTGCCTGGTCATTTCAGAGCCTCTAGGTGACTTACTGATGCTGCTTAGTTTAATGCTCTGGACTTTTTCTACAATTTGGCCAGATTCCAGCAGAGAGCAGGCATTCTTTGCAGTGGACTCCCCGTGGTGGCTTTACTCACAGTGGGGGGTGCTTGACTTTGCTCTCACCCGCGATGTTTTTCTCTGTGGCGTTTCTACTTCCTGTGTTGATTTTCGGAAAATTACAGAGTTTGCTTTCTTTTGTTTGTAGTTGAGGTTTTCATAATTAATTAGATAACCGTTACTTCTCAGTCTCGGAAATAAAGAAAATAGTCCCGATGGCATGAGACTCTTACCACCATTTAGTAAAAGGAAGCCTCTGAAAAAATTAGCTTTACGCAAGAGACATATGGATGCTCAACGGAAGTTTGTGCTCTCCGACTTAGTTATTAAGATATTAAAAGATCTCCCCTACAAAGATGGGGAAATCTAATAGAGCAACTCCCTAATATGACTCATATTTTCACAGTAATGGCGTAAGATGAAACACCTGAGCTCCGGCCCTTGCTAACTTGGACAGTTTACTTTTAGCTCTTCGTGGCTTACTTTCCTTATCTGCCGAGCGGAGTTGGTGCTACTCCTGACCTCGCAAGGTTCTCGGGGGATGTGTTCACTTGAATGAAACACTCAGAATGGTACCGAGGGGCGGGAAGCATGCAGTGTTAGCGATTCCCCTTATGCCTTTTAAGTTTTTGTCTGCTTCCACATGCATACTTATTTCATGGTGATCTTAACGTCCGTACAATTTTGTCTCCTGAGATCTTTAGTTTAAACAGATTTGCACAGAGCTTAATGTTAATTAGTTTTGATGATCTTATGAAGTGTCAGCCTACTACACCGTCCACTACCACTGGACATTGGGGTTGCCCCCACCTTTCCAAAGCTATGTAGATGTATCTACGACGTGTGGGTTAATACATTTGATACTCTTTTTCCTGTAAAAAATGATACAGCTTTAAAATAGCCTCAAGGGGCGCCTGGGTGGCTCAGTCGGTTAAGCGTCTGACTTCGGCATAGGACATGATCCCACGGTTCATGAGTTCGAGACCTGCGTCGGGCTCTATGCTGACAGCTAGGGAGCCTGGAGCCTGCTTCGGATTCTGTGTCTCCCTCTCTCTCTCTGCCCCTCCCTAGCTCTCACTCTGTCTCTCTCTCAAAAACAAATAAACAGTAAAAAAAATTTAAAGAGCCTTAAAAGAAATGTTCAGAAGTGGATTACTGCCTTAAGGGGAGTAAGTATCTCATGGCTCGTTATCTATAGTGACATTGCTTTCCAAATGGGTTACACCAGTAGCCGTGGAGGTTTCAAAGGTTTAACAACGAGGGGGGTTTTGGCAGTTCAGCCACCAGGTCTGATCTTTTAATGATCACCTTGAGAAAGTAGTGAGCCAGGAAATTAGGAATGTCTGCTTCATCCCCCTTCTCGTTGTCTGCTCCCCAACCCACGACTACGCTGCAGAAGACAGAGATGAGGCAGCTGTTGGTGGGCAGGTGTCCTGGACTCGGGCGTTTTGCCCAGCTGCCTTCCCACGAGCCATTCTGCGGCTGCCTCTTACTTGCTCACTCTCAGTTCCTGAGTGTATCTGCCCAGGCTGTTCTCATGCCTCGAAGGCTTGTCTTTGGATTTTGTGTTCTGGTGTCCTGACCCTACTTTACACCTTACCCCTCCCACTCTCTTTCTCTGACCAAATCCCCACTTGCCTCCAGGAAGTTCCTGAGCCCCCGGGGGTAAACCATACCCTGGGATCCGGGGGTGAGGGGTGGGGGGTGTACAAGCTCTTGATTTGGTGCTGGCTTTGTGCACCTGCCTAGTAGGTAATGAAAATGGTCTCCCTTGAGTACAAAGAACAAACACCGGGAAGGGTGCTGAACCCAGAGCAGACACCACAGAATCGGTCCTCTACAAACGAACTGCGGTTTCTCTAGAATGGCAGCATATTCAAAAACAAAAACAAAAACAAAAACAACACGCGCAGAAGAGAACCATTTGGAAATTTCTATTAAAGTTAAATACAGCATATGCTATGACCTAGCCATCCAACTCCTGGGTATAAACTCAACAGAGAGGAGTGTACAGGTAAACCAAAAGACACGTGCTGGAATATTCGTAGCAACATTATTCATAATACTGCAAACTGGAAACAACAGAGATGTCCATATAGAGAGAATGCGTAAATAAAGTGTAAAATATTCATCCAAAGTAGTACTATTTATTAGTAAGAATGAACAGGCCAAAGTTGCATGCAGCCTCATGGCTGGGTCTTTCAACTCTAATGAAGAATGGAAGAAACCAATCAAAAATGCATACTGTGTGAATCCACCCACAGTCAGGCCAGTGGCTCCGAGGGATGGAGGGTAGGTACGAGGGAGAAAGAGAATGAGTAGTATTCTGGCAGCGTTCTATTTCTAGATCTGGATGCTGGAGGAGAAAATTCGTTGCGCTCTATGCTTACGATTGGTGTACTTTCTCTGCAAATGTAATTGCCAAACAGTATTCTAAAACCCAACCTAAGCGATATCTTTATTACCCACTGTTTAGAATTTTCTTCTAGGATATCTGTATCATCATTGCTTGCTAATTAACATAGAAGGGAACGAGGCACGATGACATCTCTGTTGTTCTTCTGTCTTGGTGTCACCTGTTTGTGGGAGCAGCCCTGTGCTTTACGCATTGCTTCCTCTCGTGCCCGGCATATGGAAGTTGATCAATATGTTTAGATCAACTATTTGCTAAAAAGGGCAAAAAGCCATTCCTCGATTTAAGTAACTAAGGATTTATCCAAATAATTACAGCAAAACAAAACTAGAAATTGCTCAACAATCGGGTGAATATTAAACAGCCCTGGGAGAGTTGGTTCTCTGGAAGCAGACCAAGTGTTTTCACAACTGTAATAATGAGGATGAGTAAACTGGAAGGGCCAAGTCCCTTGGTCGTGCCTGCCAGGCTGTGAGGGGGAGTTTAAGCCTGTGCCCAGGAGGCTGTGGTGAAGGGGCTCGGGTGAACCCCGAGAATGCGGGGCTGGGGGTGCAGGCCACAGCCAGCGGCGGACAGTCTGAACATCCATAGCATAAGAAGTGGAAAGTTGAAGCATGGGAGAAGTCGAGACTCAGAGGTCAATGTAAGCACGGGGTTGAAATCTAGAGAAACAAGTAGCAAGAATATGATATTAATAAGTACAATTCAGAAACTCTTTTGATTGGAGGATCAAGAGGAGATTTATTAAGCATTTTGCTATCTGGCAGGCACTGTGTGATATAATTCTTAAGTACCTCATCTCATTTAGTCCCCATAAAAGCCTAATGAGGTAAATATTGTACCCACTTTACAGATGTCGATCTGAGGTTTATTCAGCCAGGTACAGTTTATTCAAGATCACATAGTAAGTGAAAGAGTCTAGGTTTAATTTGGCCTTTTCTGATGCAGAAGTATTGCCTTTTTTTTTTTTTTTAATTTTAACTTTATTTATTTTGAGAGAAAGAGAGCATAAGCAGGTGAGGGGCAGGGAGAGAGGAAGAGAGAATCCCAAGCAGGACCGCACTGTCAGCACAGAGCGTGACATGGGGCTTGAACCCACGAACCACGGGATCGTGACCTGAGCCGAAACCAAGTGGTCACACGCTTAACCCACTGAGCCGCCCCGACATCCCAGAAGGGTTGCTTCTTAACCACCTGTTTTACTGCCCAGATTCAAGTGCAGAGCTATCGTTTTCAGGTGGAAAGAATGTGGAGACCAGACCTACGAGGCTGGGCCTTTGTGTGATAGAGATTAAAATACTTGGCAGGTTATCAGGGCAGGAGCGGCAACACAGAGAAAGAAAACGGGACCCTGTGCTGGAAACACATCCTCCACGAGGCAATTCTTTTTTTTTTTTTTTTTTTTGTAAATTTTTTTTTAACGTTTTATTTATTTTTCAGACAGAGACACAGCATGAACGGGGGAGGGGCAGAGAGAGAGGGACACACAGAATCGGAAGCAGGCTCCAGGCTCTGAGCCATCAGCCCAAAGCCCGACGCGGGGCTCGAACCCGCGGACCGCTAGATCGTGACCTGAGCCGAAGTCAGACGCTTAACCGACTGAGCCACCCAGGCGCCCCTCCGCGAGGCAATTCTTGAGTATGTCTGCAGCAGGTCCCGTGCTGGGTCCGTGGGATGCACAGGTGATGGATGCGTGGTCCCTGGCCCTCAGGTCCTCAGCAGCCATGCAGAGCCCAGTGATTACCGTCAGGGTCAAGGGCCGAGTGGGACTTGAGGCAAGGCTGAATTAATAGTGATTTTCTGAGCTGTTCAACTGGGCATCTTTGACAACCTAGGGTGAAGTTAAACTTCAGGTCACGGAGTAAGTGGTCTCGGCACGGGAAAAGTGTGCCTTGGAAAATGAGAGGGATAAAGGCTAGTGCAAGGCTTTTCTGCTTGCCCAGAATGCATCCCCTGTTCTAGAAAGGGCACCTGGATTTGCTTTGGGAAACTGCTTCTCTCCCGGAAATGATCGTGATGAGTCTATCAGTAAATGCATCTACCCTTACCCAGTAAAGGGGTGGATATGTGATACAATATAAGCTAATTAAAGTCCAAACTGCAGGGGTGCCTCGGTGGCTCAGCTGGTTAGACATCCGACGTTTGGTTTCGGCTCAGGTCATGATCTCTGGGTTACATGAGTTTGAGCCCCACATTGGGCTCTGCGCTGGCAGCACGGAGCCTGCTTGGGATTCTCTCTCTCTCCCTGTCTCTCTGCCTTTCCCACACTTAAACTGTCTCTGTCTCTCTCAAAATAAATAAATAAACTTAAAAAAAAAAATAAAAAAATCGAAACTGCAAATAGTCAGAGAACATTCACCTAGAGTGTGGCAACCTGGAAGCTTGCTATACTTTTCATACTACAGAGAAAGCCATGAGGAGTCTGGTGCCTGTCCCTGCTGAGACCTGTTCTTTGCCTTGTCCTTACAAAGCGGCCCCTCAGCCTTTCTAAGATTTTCCTATTTGTAGGCAAGCTAGAGAGGCTTCTGTTGCTTATAACCCCAGACCCTGACTGATACAAAGGTAAGACATTATGAGGATAGTGAGGAGTCTTTGCTAGATTCAGAGTTCCTTGTGAGAAAAAGCACTTTCTTTCTTATTTTTCAATTCAAAGGCCCTGGTTCAATGCTTTGCATATAGTAAGTGCTCAATAAATGTTGGCTGAACAAATTATTAAATGAATGAATGAATACGAAGTTCAGCTTACATCGTTTAGCCACCCAAGGTCAGGTTAGGAATGGCTTAAAACTGGTGACAAATCAGTTGGTGAGCCAGCATCTTTAAGCCTTCGTGCCAATCATTTTAATAAGGCTAAGACTACTTCCTGTTACGCAAGTAGAACAAAGCACATCTTCATTTTTACGGCAGCCACCATTTCTCTTGAGAGACATGGGGTTGTTGTAATTCCAACTTAGCTGAAATATGTAAGTCTTATTCATCTGGCGCATAAAATTGATAACTTGTGCATCTGGGACTGTCTATTTCTTTCCTATTAATCCATTTTAGACTGTTATAAGTCAACTGAGCATTCAGCTTTTGAAAAGTGACTCTGGGAAATTATTTTGCATAAGTACTAGTAAATACTGGCATGTATTCTTGGCAGGGGATGGAAATATTCCATTTAGTCTCTGGTGGCTCCATGAACAGAAATAGTGGCTGGAGTACCAGCTGGGTTTGAATGGCAGCAAAATATGTGCTGGTCAGTTGTACTTTCTGAGTTTCCAGCCACTGGGGATGATTTATTTTAAAACTTCACAAGGGAGGATCAGGCAGGCTAGAGAAATGCACAGACACATATCAATAACCAGAATGACCAGTAGTGGGAAAATTGTTGGCACTCTTCTTTGGGTTCATGTATGTGGCCAGTTACAAGGGTCTAATGATGTCCTTAAGTTACCTTTGTAGACCCTAAGTAGGGCCAAGCTGGGAATCTTTTTATAAATTGTAAGCAACAGGACTTTTACAACTACAAGGTGACATGGTTGTTGGCACCTTCAGTCCGCTTAATTCTACCACTGGCCATCTCTCTGTGTGGAAGGAATGGAAAATTGTGGCTCTTTAGAAAGTGCCTGATTTTTCATGAACTTGAGCGATAGTCTTCTCAAGCTAACCAGGCACTCTTGTTTAGAAAGAGGGTGGTGGGATGATGGATTGGCAGTGTTTGCTTCTGTACATGGATCTGGCTTTAGACCAGGTCTTTACCAACATGGTCAATGAAGGGTCAATACAATTAATCTAATAATTAAAGGAAAAGAAATTTACCTTTGGGGATTTTGTGGCTGGGACTTATTTTAAAATCCAAAATTTGAAAAATTGCTCCAACTCTCCATTTAGGCTTTCGCTAAGTATAAACCGGAACTAATTTAATTATTTGAACTTTGAAGAAATTAATTTATTTTTCATAATGGGTCCCCTCTGGTCTAAATTATTTTATTTACTGCCCTGCTCTAAAGTTAACTAATTTTTCCTATTTCTCAATATGAGTTAGAGAACCTGAAAATATATATGGACGCCTAAAGCTGTGTAAGAATTGCATGAGGTAGAGAGGCAGGAGTTATCATTTTTGTCAAGAACATGACCCTTATTTGAAATGTATAAAAAGCAAACTAGAAAGCCTTTCTTTTGGGAAAGGAATACTCTGGTTGGATTGTGCCAGGCCTGGCAAGTGGTGGAAGCCAGTTTTGGGTCTAGTAAAGGGGGGTCTAAGGATGTCTCTAGAGGTGGTGGGCCAGGGCGGGGCTGCCTCCTGGATACCTTCTCCTCTGGATGCTACCTGCTTGCCTCTTCTCCACAGTGGCCAACACATACTTGTCTTTCTGGGGTAGTATTTCCGCAGACCAGCTACGAAGAGGAAGGGACTCACATGGGCTCTTTCCGTCCTTGGCTGCTTCCCGAGATTTTCCTTCAAGCCTTATTTCCACCCCATACCCAGAGGATTCTTTTCGTCTTTGGTTTTGTTTGTTTTTCCCCGCTAACGGTCACCAGGGAGAGACAAGGCTACAGAGATAAAAATCATGAACAAAGTTACAAAAACTCACAACAGACTGTTGGACTAAGAATTTTTACTCCTTTTGTTTCCTTCCCCTGGGAGTCTGTGACTGCCGTTCCTGAGTCCTAGGCACGTCTGTAAGATGACCTGTGCCACCTGTTACTCCTCCATCCTTGAGGGTGGAGTTTAATTGCCCTCACGTTCTCTTTAATGAAGGGAAGGGCACGTGATATGATCTTGATAATTTGCTTGACAAAATGTTGCAGATTCATTAGCACCATTACTACTGAGAGTTTAAACCAGCTCTTAAAAAAAATCACAACATTCTGAAAGCATCCCCTGAGTCATGCTGCAGGACTGTGTCACCTCACTTGGACACTAGAAAATGTCCCTCATTTTGAAGAAAATAAAGGTAAAATGCACCAAGAATGTGGAATGACAGAAGGACAAATGTTGCATGATTCCACGTGTATGAGGCCCCTGGAGCAGCCAAATTCCTAGAGATAGAAAGTAGGACAGCGGTTTATAGTTGGGGAGGGGGAAGGAAATGGGGAATTGTTTTTTATGGGTGCAGAGTTTCAGTTTGGGATGATGGAAAGTTCTGGAGACAGATATTAGGGATGGATGCATAACAAGGTGAATGAATGTACTTATTGCCGCTGAACTGTATCCCTAAAAATGCTTTAAATGATAATTTTTTAAAAAAAATTATTTATTTATTTTGAGAGAGAGAGAGAGGGAAAGAGAGAGAGAGTGAATGGGGGAGGGGCTCCAGGCTCTGAGCTGTCAGCACAGAGGCCGATGAAGGGCTCAAACTCAAGACATGTGAGATCATGACTTGAGCCAAAGTTGGACGCTTAAGCCACCCACGCGCCCCTAATTGATCAATTTTATGTCATCTATATTTTGATACACATACGCATACACACACTCAGAATGTGGAACGCATGGTCTAAAGTAAGAGTAGAATGCAGAAGAGTGTAAGGTGCCCAGGGCAGGTCCTCCAAGGCAGCCATTCGTAGGCCTCTTTGTGGCCGTCATCTTTTCTCACTCAAGGCGTCTGAAATCCAGACCATTCCGAGATAGTGTCTTGGGGAAAGCGATATTCCACAGACCTTTTAACAAGCGTTCTGTAGCTGTGAATCTGCACCTTGAAATCCGCGGGCTTCGCATATTAAAAGGAAAAAAATGGTAACGCAATACCACTCACCAAATAATGCTAAAGGAACATTCTGGTTTTCTCTGGCTTCTCACAGCCAGCAGAAAAGGTTCTTTATTTGTAATGCAAATACAAGAAAACAGGGAGTATTCATGAGCCCCTTTTGAACTTTTCTTTTGAAACTAACATATTCCTGGAGAGATTTATTAAATTCTTAGAAACTGCCAAGCAGCTACTTCTCATATAATAGAATTTTGTCTCAATGAAGATTCTTAAATACTTTGGCTTTCAAGAATTACCTGTGAAAAAATATGAATATACTTTCTCCCATTAACATTGAGGTCTATGTCACATGAGAGTACTTTCTGAGAATATTAACATTATAATATCATCTTGAAATTTTTCATTAAGAAAAAGTCATTCTTCATATACCTAGAGCAATTAATTATTAAACACTACAATAAGCTATTCCAACCTTATTCAAATAAGCTCTGAAAATACCAATGTAATGTTAACTTATTCTGGAGAGTTCTCTCAGGATTTCAGAGAATGTGCAGGCTCTTTAGAATTATGGTTTAGTGAGGGAGATATGGTTAAAGTCAAGCAGAATTGGTTTATAACCTTGTCCTGTGACTCATTAGCTTATATGAATGTGGACAGGCCACTTTATGTTCCCAAGCCTCAGTTTTCCAATCTGGAAAGTGGGACAGATGATCATTCATATCCAACAGAATTGGTAAGAGAATAAAGTGAGGTATGAGACCCCAAAGGGGAAGAAGTGGCTGGACACCTGCAACTGTTTCCTTTGGCCTTTTTGTTTATGTTTTGATTTCTGGGGCATATATGGGGCTTCCTCAGGCTTTGTCTGAACAAAAATGAATTTTTTGGAAATCACCGTGTGTGCATACAATGTATGCAAAGTGCTTAATACAGTGCTTGGCACATAGAAAAACACTAGGAGTGGTAGATTCATTTATTCACAGCCGATTTATTTGTTTATTTATTTATTTATTTATTTATTTATTTATCAATCAAAACAAACATTTATTGAAAGCCTTCTCTATGCCAGGAGCTCTTCTAGTGGTTAGGGATGAGATAGACAAAGGTCTTGCCCCAATGGGGCTTCCATTCTCATTGGGGGAGATAGATAATAAAAAGAGAAACAAACAAAAAAAAATTAGTGAGTTATCAGTGCTGGGAAGCAAATAATCTTGGTGATGGGATAGAGAATAATGGAAGAGAAATCAGGCTTCTTCTTCAGTAGTTCTTGACAGTGGGTAGGGGATTCTTCTCTGAGGATTTGACATACGAATGGAGACCAGAACAATGTGAAGTCAGGCGTGTAGAGCTGGGGGAGAATGGTACTTCTGGTGCTTAAAAATCCAATTGAAATTAATTTGAAGTCCAGAATTTTAGGGAGACCTTTATGAATTAAATCTGTGGCCAGTTATGCACTCCCAGTTCCTTAGGCTCTAGGGCCTCAGGCCTGACTCAAAGTGCTGGGTGTGGGCTGTGTACTTAGAGCCCACTGTCCTTAAAGTGTGTACCAAGTTGTCAGCTCCTACTAAGTGCTATGGTAGCATCCATTTTGGAGGCATCTGGAATGCATTCTTGAGCGTTGGAAGGTAGGTAGACATGGTTCTTGAAATAAGGACATCAAATGATACTGTGATTGATGTCAGCAGAGGGAACCCTGCTTTTTCCATATTTCCTTTTGGCCACGCAGGATGCCAAGGCTTTGGTGCACTAGGGACAAGGGGAGGGGCCCAAATCAGTGAATGGGCAGACAGTGTTGGCAAAGCCAAGGGCCAAAGCAAAGTGGGAGAGTTGATGCAGCAGGTCTGAAACAGAAAAAGCAGTCAATGGGGGCGAGGGGTGGGAAGGCTGGGTGGGGGGGATGAAGGGGATGGTTGGATTCTCTGAGCCATAGTAACAGCTGTACATCTTCTAAATAGGGCATCTCTTGCCTTGGTCTTGGGCGGGGATGTTGGCTGTTTCAGTCACTGAATGGAGCTGTTTGTGAGGAGAGTCCTGGGTCTCTACCAAATTAGACTCTGAATCATCAAAGGGAAGGAGGGGGATGGGGTGAAATTGTTTACTTCTTGGGTGTGTGAAGCCTCTGGGGAATAGTCCAAGTAATTCAAAGAGTATTAACTGAATGTACGCTACTTGCCAGATGATGCTAGACATTATGGGAATACATTTTGGGGTACTCTATAAAAGTAATGGAATCCCATAGTTTCAGAGACTTAAAAGGCCTTATGGTTTAATTGGTTCTTGGAATCCCTCTCTGGAAGAATTCTAGACTAGGTTCCACCACTTAATTGTGGTATAAGCCATGAAGATATTACTTGACTCCTCAGAAATGATTTCTTCCTCTGAAAATAATGAATACTACCTGCCCTGTCTGATAGTGGACCTGTAGGTAGTTTACAAACCATAAAAGCCTTTACAGATGCAGGGTTTTTTTTGTTCTGGTTGAGAGAGTAGTAAAAGGCACCATGGGAGTAATGGTAGTGGTGGATAGTACAACATAAATGTGGCCACGAGGTCAGGTTCTTCATTGGTAACAGGATTTTGGTCAAGTTGAGTCTCACTCATATTAGGACATTTGGAGTCCTCAGATGTGGGGGGTTCATGGATTGAGTGTTGTTATTGACTTTAGAATGATTAGGCCCAGGTGGATTGACCCTCTCAAATGCCAAAGACAGTAACATAACCAGAACTCTAGTGGTTTATTCAAATGTCCTTCCAGCACCTGCTAAGATCCTTTGATTCTGTGATAATCTTCATTCTGTGATCTAAGGCATTTTACCTATAGCCTACTTTTGCATTAAAACATGCAATTAACCTTTTGCATTTTTTCGCCTTGGGAACTTAAGCACAGCCCTTCTTTTTGATTGTGGAGAAAAGAGACAAACATGTTAAGTAATTCCCTACAGGTTCCATGTTTCAGGGGTGTGGAGAAGCGAGCAGGGTGGAGACCTCCCATGTGTTCGGTTTTACCACTTCTTGGGGAGGCCTGGTAAAAGAAACTAATTTTAGACTTCTTTTACTAGTCATTGTTCCCCCATTAAGTGGCTTCAGAAAAAATGCCCTTACACAGCCTTGATTCAGACATTTATAAGGTGTTGGTACATTTTTTTAAAGAATACAATTGGAGGAATAAATTTGGCTTGCCTGTTAATACTAATATTAGACTCTTGGCGTACTAATTTGTATAAACTTCTTCATCTACCCTTGTTGCCATTTGGATGCCTACCTGCCCCCTGCACTCATGTTTCTCCATTGATCAGGAGGGAAAAATAAAATCCCAGAAATGTACCAGTTACTTCTTTACTATAGAAAATGTGCATAGGAATCCCCGGAGAAACAGAAATGAACTACTAAAATGTTATAAACATGAAGCTAGATTTTCCTTCATTTGCCCCGGGAAACACAAGAGACTCCTTGGTTTGCTAATTTAATAGTATGCCAGAGGTCTGTGGCTATGTGCATATCCAGGGACTCGCTGCATTTTCAGAGTGAGTTTCCAGCTGACCTGGTTTTTGATAAGACATTTTAAGGGAACAGTGACGGTCAGGAGAGTGACCTTTGGCAGATCCCGTCCTACCAAGAATGTCGTTCCCAGTGGGCTTTGAAGAACCGTGTTGGCAATGTGAGTCTCCCTATGGTCACTTTGATGACCACCTTATACTATTCTCCTTCACACATCGACTGCAATTATTATTAACAAACAGGTAGTACAGGATTAGTAGTCTATAATAGTCTACAAAACACCCTTGCACTTTAAAAGAATCTTATCTAATTATTTGAAGACTCTGGAAAGTAGAAATGATCATCATCTTCTCCTCCGATGAGGAGATCCAGAGAGGTTCAGCAATTTTCCCAAGGTTACGGAGAAGGTCAGAAAAAGAGCTACATTAAGACCCGGTTCTTCTGACTATGGGCTTTCCTTTTTCGATCACATTTCATCTGCTGGGGGGAGGCGAAAATGCTTTTTAACATATATGTCACTTAAAGGAAACTTAATGCAAATTCGCAGAAAAGTAAATTGAGGTATTAACCCATTTACGAAAAGGTTCACAACAAAGTTTCTGGAACTATCGGGATCTCCAATGTAATTAAAATCTGACCTAATTTACAAGCCACTGTTCACATCACTTTAGGAAAGTCAGCTCCAGGGTGAATGTTTGTAGGTATACACAAGGGGGCTAAAGATTGGGAAGGGAAGCCATTCTTGTTTTCTTTAATGGTAAAAGACTGCCAGATCTCGAAATAACCTTTGGGTGGTGCCCTTTGACAAATCCCCTTCTTGTGGGAAGTGCGGTCTACATTCAAGACAAAAATTATTTAATTCCCTAGATGCTGAGCACTTCAATACTCCAGGGAGTTGTTTATCTTGTTTTAGGGATGATGGGAAAATTCAGTAAGGATTTGAGCCTTTTCATTGTTGCTGTTGCTAATGCTACCTTTTGAATGCCGATAAAAGAAAGCATTTCAATTGCTCAAGTTGGATTGGATCAGAGAAGACATTTAAAAAAAAATCAGGCAAAATCATCCTATTAACAAGATTAGTCCAGAGGTTGATGACTAAAGAAAACAGAGAAAACCTAAAAGGGAAAGACCAAAAGAGCTTTCATTTAGAGTAAGCCCATCTTATTAAAAGCTCAGCCCTGTGGTCTTGCTTACACAGTCACATCAGTGAAATTGGCTGCTTGCAGGGTGTGATTAAAGCTATGTCTATACAATAGCAAAATACCAAGTTGAAAAGTGAAAGATTCAATTAATAAACTGTTTTGTGTTTTCCTTAAAAGATGCTGAACAGCTGGTTTTGTAGCATTTTCCTCATTAAATTGACTGAACCAACCAGTTGGTCTGGTATCACAGGGATATGGTCTGTGAAATCTTTTGGAAGGTTTCTTCTCTTTCCTTTTAAATGTTCATTTGTAGATTTTTTTTTTTTTTTTTTTTTTTTTTCTAATGCTTGGCCTTTACCTGCGATTCTACAACAATCCCTAGGATTTATGAGAACACCATCCACAAGTTTCTGTGGATTTCAGGGGAGTTTAATTAAACTCACCCCAAGTGTCCTGAAATAACTGTACTCACTGATTATCACAATTTCTTCATTTCTCAGTTTTTGCTTCAACTGACCCCATCTGTGTGTTTGAGGATCAATGTGGGTGGGAAATCCAATTACATCAATATTTTATTTTCAGAAAAATAGCAGGCAGGAGGGTCCACGGAGACCCATTACATTTTCGGAGTTCAGTACAATTGAGTGTTGTTACATAAACCATTGGCATATAATCAACTGCGATGTATTTTAGTGCGGAATGATCTGTTATGGTAGATAGAAACCATTCAATATCATCGACAAACAGATAGTTCATAGCCTCAAATTAGTTAGCCTATTTTTGTAATGAATAGAGACTTAATTCGAGTTTCCTCATCCTGGGAACATGAAACAAAATTATATCATACAGTGAGTAACGGTTTGAAAAATTTTAATTTAGTTTGGCACCGCGGGTTCTTCTAATTACTGCTGACTCTTCACACAGTAGAGACAGTGACCCCAAGCCCAGGAGCAAAACAGCTGCTTCTCACCTGCAGACTCATTATCGAACTAATTATTCTTCAAATAATTTTATAATATTCACACCGAACCTAATTCCAGACCTATAAATATAGGCTGAAGTCATTTACAGTGCGCTCTTCTGAGCATCCCCACATCCCCCGCCCAACGCCTCCCGCGCCCTGTGTTGGAGACCTTGCATGCTCTAGCTACCTGGGAGGGGAATTTCTTCTGTTTTGAAAAAAAACAATCTGTTTTATTTCAAATTATCATTCTGAATCCGTGTCTGCACAGCCAGTGTGGTCTACTTTGCTTGTGGCCCAAAGAGTGTTTATTAAAACCTTGAATCAATTGTTGACGTTTGGAAATTGGAGGTTTTACCTAAGAATCGGCACGCCTGACTTTCCTTAGAAATTGGAATATCTGGAAATGCTGAGCCCCCTTTTCCAAGAGACACCAGCTAGCTAGAGCTAAGTCACGTGTTCCCCTTTCACAAAGGGCCCATGCTTGCCACATCCCCATATCTGATGTGGGGAGGGTGGGGTTCAGGCATCTGCGGCCGGACTTCATTCTCTATACCTGCATCCATTCATGTTATTTCCTACCTGGTTCAAAGGGTTTTAATAATTTCATGGGCTCTAGGCATTCTTACTTTCAGAGGTCCCGTTTCGTATCATATCAGACACATTTAACCTGCAGGCCACATTAAATACAGATTTGTTTGTCCATAAAGGATTTGGTAAGAATTTTATAATTTTTCTTTTGGAAATACAGTAAAACCTTGGTTTGCAAGCATAGTTTGTTCCAGAAGCATACTTGTAAGCCAAAGCGCTCGTATATCAAAGCGAATTTCGAGAACCACTGGCTCAGTTGTGATCATGTGACATTCAGCGTCACGTACGACTTGCATTGCAAGACATCGCTCGTTTATCAAGTTAAAATTTATTAGAAATGTTTGCTTGTCTTGCAGAACATTCACAGAACAAGTTACTCACAATCCAAGGTTTTACTGTAATTTCATTGTTTGTCTTCATATTTTGAAGCATATATGTATATAGATAATATGTATATACAATATATAATCCATACGAAATAATATAATATATATTATATGTATCCCCCTCCTCATTTTTCAGACATTACCATAGGCCCTTTAAAAGTACAGAGGTGGCTCAGTTGGTTAAGTGTCCAACTCTTGATTTTGGCTCAGGTCATGATCCTACAGTTTGTGGGACTGAGCCCTACACTGGGCTGTGTGCTGACAGTGCAGAGCCTGCTTGGGATTCTCTCTCTCTCTCTGCCCCTCCCCTGCTCAGCCTCTTTGTCTCTTTCTCAAAATGAATAAACATTAAAAAAAAGTACCTAGGCCCAAGATACTGTGCCAGAATTGCTTCAGGAATCAAATAATCCTTCAGATCCCTGTAGGTATTTGAGGTTGTGCCCCCTGGCTAGTCACAGATTGGCATTTTAGAGAGATTGGAGGGGACTGGGCAGTGTTCCAAGGGTGAGGGAGGCAGAGTCCACTGATACTGGGTGGGAGGAAGGGTGTAGCTTCTCAGATCTTTTTGAGCTTTTTGAGTTTTGAGGTTTCCTTAAGCTACAGACCTGGTCCCCGTTTGCACACTGCCTCCAGGCTTGCAGGGGGAGAGTGCTAGGGGTGGGAGATGGCTCTGGGTATCAGAGACATTTGAAGACCTTGTTATCCCTTAGCACATTCCCTTCGGGAGATTTCATTTTATTTTCAATTTAGGTAATTTATTTTTAGCTGCAGTTGACTAGTGTAGTACTTTTTACCTTTGTAGACTTTTAATTGAGCCACACACTAATTTTACGTTTTGCATTTAGATTTTAGATTTGCATTTTGGATTTGCGTTAATTTTAAGATTTTCTTTTTGTAGTTTGAGCCAATGCATTCCCACCCCACCCCCCTGCCCGCCACTTCTCCGACCGACTTAATTATTTTTTGAAAGGAATGGATTTTGAGGAAAGAATAAAACAAACAAACCATGGGACAGAGGTATGGAATAGCAAATAAATACAAATAGGCAGTAAAAACAAATGTAAGCTTTTCGCTAATTTCCCAATTCTGTAATTTGTTCTTGAATTCTCTTAGTCCTGAAGCATGTACGTTTGCTGACTATGGTATGGCAGTTCCTCTGTAAACAGGACAATGAGGTCTTTGAGGTCCGTAGGACTTCTGGGCAGATGGTTGATGCCTTACTCTGACTTTCCATGGCTTAGCTCCCCCTCTCAGGTGTCAACAAAAGATACTTAGAGAGAACTGCTTTTTAATATGGCTCCCTTGGAAAATCCTTGAGTCCAAGTCCATGATAGCATTGATGGACCTTTGATGGGATGAGGGGGATCTTAGCACAAGAGAAATTACTCCTCATGAGACACCCCTTAAATCGCTGTTTCTCTCAGTGTTGACCATAGTACTGTAAAGTAGAATCACTTGGGAAACTTGTTAAAAAGGCAGATTCCCAGTGGGGTGTCTGGGTGGCTCAGTTGGTTAAGGGTCTAACTTCAGCTCAGGTCATGATCTCATGGTTTGTGGGTTTGAGTCCCACATCAGCCTCTGTGCTGACAGCTCAGAGCCTGGAGCCTGTTTCAGATTCTGTGTGTCTCTCTCTGTCTCTCAAAATAAAATAAAATAAAATAAAATAAAATAAATGTTAAAAAAAAATCAGATTCTCAGCTCCACCCCATACTTACTGGAATTTTAAGCCACGAAGGAATTCAGGGTACCTTTGAATTTTATGGTCAAAATGACTCTTCATTTTTCCTAATCTTTAATTGAAATATAGCATTTTATTCAATTACAGTGACAGGCAACAAGCTACCACAGTATTAGCAATGCCTGTGATGTGTCACCAATGGACATCACCAATGGACATTATATTATGATGTTTATGAGTATCTTGCAATGTCTCTTATACCCCTTATTCCCTTAAAATCATAATTATGAGACAAACAACTAGATCTTATTATTTAATACAGTAATAATGAAGCTAATGTTTGTTTCTTTAATATTTTGATAGCTGCACCCTGGCTGATATTGATTTTCTTTATAACCTCATGTATGTTATTTTAGATATTTAAAAACATTTTTCTGAGAAGCTATCCATAGACCTTACCTGCCAAAGGGATTGATGTCACACATAAGGAATGTGGACTGGAGCTGAGACCTGGCTGATAGGCAGATCCACTCTTCAGTGATCAAGAGGAAGAAGGTTCCAGGCTGAGGGAGGAGCTAGAGCAAAAGCCCTTGGGTATGAGAGGCCTGGGTAGAGGGTACGGGGAAAGAGGAAGTAGATGGGCTGGCGAAGTAAGCAGGGTTAGGGCAGGAGTGTCGATTGTACTCTGAAAGTAATTGGAGGGTTTCATCAGGGAAGAAAATGATTATGGTGGTGGAGTGAAAAGTTTACTTGAAGGAAAGTGTTTCATGTGCAAAAAGATGCCACAAAATTCTGGGCATAAGTAGAATTACAAAAGGTAACAATGATACTAGAATACAGTTATCACAATACATCTTAAAATTGTTATAGAAAAATATATGTGTTTTGCTGTGCATTTCCTCACTGTGATGAACACTGGGTAATGTATAGAATTGTTGAATCATTATAATGTATGCCTGAAATGAATATAACACTGAATGTTAGTTATATTTCAATAAAATAATAATTTCAGTTAATTAAAAATAAAAGTGGATAAACAAAAAAAAAGTGTTTTATTAACACATTAAATAGCAAGATCTAGTGGTGAATGTAACAATTCCTATGGAGCGACAAGAATGGAAGCAGCAAATAGAAGAATCAAGTTGGAAAATTCATACTTCCTAACATCAAAACTTACTACAAAGCTATAATAGTAAGACAGTGTGGTGCTGGAATAAGGATAGACGTATAGATTATAGGATTTAGGGTCCAAACATAAACCCCTATATTTGCTGTCAATTGATTTCCATCAAGGGTGATGAAATCATTCAACGGGGGAAAGAATGGCCATGTTGACAAACAAAGTTGAGACAACTACATACCCGTATGTTTAAGAAAAATGAAGTTGGACCCCTACCTCACACACCACTCACGATGAATGAAAATTACTGGAAATGGATCAGAGACCTCCACATAAGAGCTAAAATTATGAAACAGGAGAAAGCATAAGAGTAAATTTTCATGACTTTTTATGAGGCAATGATTTTTTAAATATGACACCAAAATTACAAGTGGCAAAAAAAAAAAAACAAAACACTAGATTTCATCAAGATTAAAAACTTGTATATTGCAAATGATGCCACCAGAAGGTGAACAGGCAACCCAAAGAATGGGAGAAAATATTTGCAAATCATATATCTGGTGAGGGATGGGCATCCAGATTTAGAGAGAACACTTACAACTCAATATCAACACGACAAACGACCCAATTTAAAAATGGGCAAAGGATTTGAATAGATATTTCTTCAAAAGAGGTATACAAATGATCAATAAGCACATGAAAAGATGTCCTACATCACTAGCCACAAGGAAAACACAGATCAAAATCATAGTAAGATACTGCTTCACTAGGATGGCTATAATCAAAATGACAGAGAATAACAAGGGTCATCAAGAGTGTGGAGAAATTGGAAACCTCCTACACTGCTGATTGGGAATATAAATTGATGCAGCCTCCTTGGAAAAAGAGTTTGGTGGTTCCTCAAAATGTCAAACAGAGTTGCCATGTGACCTAGCATTTCCATTCTAGATAGCTACTCAAGATAAATGAAAGCTTATGTCTACACAAAAACTTGCACACAAATGTCCATCGCAACATTATTCATAGTTGCCAAAAAGTGACAAAAAGCTAAATGCTCACAGACTTGTGAACAGATGAACAAAATGTGACACATCCATACAATAGAACATCACCGAACAATACAAAGGAATCAAATACTAATGCATGCTACAACTTGGATGAACCTTCAAGACATTATGGTGTGTTGAAGAATCCAGTCACAAAAGGCCACATGTTGTGTGATTCCACATGTAGCAAAGCCAGAAAGTAGATTAAGGATTACCTTGGATTGGAAAGGTAGGAGTGGCTTCAAATGGGTACAGGATTTCTTTTGGAGGTGATGAAAATGTTCTAACATTAGATTGTGGTTATGGCTGCGGAACTCTATGAATATACTAACCGCCATTGAATTATATACTTTCAGTGGGAGAATTTTATGGAATGTGAATTATATCTTCAAAAAAAAAACTGTTAAAAAGGAAAAGAATAGAACCAGAGAGACCACAAGTTAGAAGTTTCTACAATAGTCCATGAGAGAGATGAGAGGGGCTCGGGTTGGAGGGCAGGTATGGAGATGGAGAGAAGTGGTGGTGGTGTTTTGGTGGTAGGGCTGTTAACAACTGCTGGTAGAGTGGATGGGGATAGTGGGGAAAAGAGAAATCTTGGAGGTGAAGTAAGTGTGGCTCTCCTTGAGTGATCCTGTCCTGCTCTGCGCATCTATCATTCTACAACTGAATGGTCTAGGAAAATATCCAACTGGGTTATTTAGGCACTGGCTGGCTGGCTCTTGGCACAGAGAACATATGAGATCAAACTGTGGTTATATACCTGATGGCTGATGCAGTATTTACTTTGTTAGAAAACAAAGGGAGGTGTCCAGGCTTCAGTAAGAATGATAACTCTGAATTTTCTCTTCAATTCTGAAAAAGTTGGCTATTTGCAGGGGTTTTGAAGAGTAATAACCACTTTAGTGCGAAATGTTCCTATATAGGTCAGAATCATCTTTCTTCCTCATAAGCATTTCCTCTGAGTGTCGAGGGTCTGCTTTCAAGTTTAAAGCAGCTTTTTACTGGTATCATCTCTTTTAAAACTGGATCAGAAGGTGAATGTTCTGAAGAGACTAAAATCACCTGGGTAACCATTATAAAAGACACACACGCATTTAAAGACCACAGCACTACTGAGATAAGAAACTTACAGTGTAAATTCAGCCCAAGCTGAGAACATTTATCCCCCTGCACGGCCCGTTTTCCTGATGAGAAATAAGAACAGATATTTGAAGAGGGGGAAATTTCACATCCAAAGAGATTTTTTTTTTCCTATCAGAATCCAGCCCAAACATTATCACCAAGAGACTTGTGAAATGCATGGCCACCTTGAAGGAAGATGCTGGCTTTGCTCAAAGTGATAAATGCACATTCAGTATTCTGCTGTTTCAGGAAACTTATGGCCACTGTGTATAACCAGGGGACCTGGAGACAGAGCGAACTGTAAGTTCATAGGAGAAAAAGTAAAGCTGCCTGGGCTACTGAAGTCTTTTTACTCCCAAGGGGGAGAAACACTGGCAAAGCAGAAGAGTAAAATTCCTTTGAAGCTGGACTATCCCCTGGATAGAATGTGGTGTTTGACTCATGGGTGGGTAGACTGGAAGGCAGGAAGGAAGCAGAGTCTCCCCTTGTAGACTAGGGTGCCCGGTCACTTAGTCAACAAAAGGCAGTGCATCCTATTGGTTGGGAGTCTTAGCTCTTTGACCAGACTGCCTTGGTTTAAGTCGCAAGTTCTTTGCTTGCGATTCACATGTCAGAAGGCAAATTACACAGCTGTTCCTTGCTTTCAACCCGTCCCTTAAAAGGCAGACAATACTTCTTAACTCATAGGATCGCTTTGATGATTAAATGAGTTTTTATGTGTATAAAATGCTTAGAACAGTGCCTTGGTGCATAGTACGTGCTCAATAAATTTTAGCTATTACCCAATAAGTGCCTCTTATGTGCCAGGGAATGTACTAGATTCTGGGGATGTAGTAGGAGACAAGATAGAAAAGATCTCAGTACTTACAGAGCTTATAGTCGACTGGAGTGTTACTTGCATCAATATCCTCATGGCATATGTGGTCCAGAGGCAAGAGAGGCAAGAGATACTGTTCTAGAACTGTCCCAACGTCCACCTCACCTGTGATGATAGGGAGTTTATTTATGACAAAGGCTGAATGCATGCGCATGAAAGCCCAAAGGTGATAACTTCCATGTGGGCAGAATCATGGGCTGCTGATTGAATCCCTGTTATGGTGGGAATGGTTAGGGGTGGAAGGAAGTCCTTAAATCACTGGCTGTAACCTCAGGAGGTGCTGAGTGTACCAAGAGCTTTGTTCCTGGCTTGGGAGTCACTATCCTAGGAAAGGAAAGGGAGTGAATTGAGAGGCAGGCTTTGCCAAAGGGGATTATAGTTGTGGTGGTGTTGGGTTTTCTGTTTCCTCAGTCCAATTGTTGCTTTCTCTTTCAACCCCCATTGGGATGGGGAGTTAGCATCCCAATGCATTATTAGTATTTTGCCATAAGAAGGGATTAGTATTAGCAAGAGGGAGGTTTAACGGAAAACCACAAAGACCTCTGAAGGGCTGAGTTAGTCCTAATGGTGAAGAATCCACCCAGTATGGTGCAGAGATAGAGAGAGAGAATCCCAAACAGGCTCTGCACTCTCAGCACAGAGCCCAATGCGGGGCTAGACCTCACGAACCATGAGATCGTGACCTGAGCCAAAGTCAATTGCGTAACCGACTGAGCCACCCAGGTTCCCCAAGATGTGTTTAAAATTGGTAAAACCTGGTAAACTCTGGAGGGCCACACAATGTAGGGACACAATCTCACACCCCTCTTGTCCCAGCACTGTAGCTGGTCCCCAGGCACTCTGTGCTGGCAGGCTGAGTTGAGTTGTTAGCATAATCTGGCTTAAGTTACTTTTTTGTTTGTTTCCTTCCTCTATTTGGCTTCTTTTAGAAGCTACCATGTTCCACAGTGTGGCCCAAGTGATTCATTGAAATTATAGGTTGTAAATGTGACCATGCTGTTTCATTGATTTAAGAAATCATTAATTACTCTTAATTGTGCATTGAAGAGAATTCAAGCTTTTTTTTTTTATTTATTTTTTTAATTTTTTTTTTTTGAGACCGAGAGAGACAGAGCATGAACGGGGGAGGGTCAGAGAGAGGGAGACACAGAATCTGAAACAGGCTCCAGGCTCTGAGCTGTCAGCACAGAGCCCGACGCGGGGCTCGAACTCACGGACCGCGAGATCATGACCTGAGCTGAAGTCGGACGCTTAACCGACTGAGCCACCCAGGCGCCCCGAGAATTCAAGCTTTTTATGTGCCTTACATCTCTGACCTCCTTTCTTATTCTCTGGCCTCATACCCTGAGGTCTAATGATACCACCCTGCTTCCTTTCTGTACCTGTTCCATCTGTCTCCAACCTGACACCAACCCCATTCGATTTAATGCTTTGATGCAGTTACTTATGCTACTCCCTCTGCCTTAAAGACCATTCCAACAGCTGTTCACCTGGCTAACTTTCATCCTTCCGCTTCAGCTCAACCATCATCCTCTTTAGGAAGCCTTCTCTGAGTCCCAGATCCAGCTAAGAAGCCAGTCTCAGAGTTTCCAAAGTCCCCTAGCCTAGCCCTGGCATAATGCTGGCCATACAATTGTGAAATGACCTGTTTGCTAGACTCAGACATCCTCAGTGGCAGACGTGATATTTTATGCATCACGGCCTCCCTGGTGCAGAGCACAATGCTTGGTATACAGTAGGTGCTCAGTATGAACTGAACTGCATTTTCCTTGTAAACTGTCTGTATCAATTAGTATACAAACAAAACAGACGGACACTGTTCTGATTATCAAAAGCAGAAGAATTTTAATACAGGGTATTCATTGCACAGATGATGGAAGAGATGAGAAGCTGAACAGGGGCATTGAGGCAGGTCAGAGAATAGCCAACCGCAGGAGGTTGCTACCATTCTAGGAAGGAGCTGGAGTTGCCAGACCCATAGGGTTGAGGCCTCCAGAAGCTGAAGCCAAGCTAGGGAAAGCTGGACCCTCTACTGCCAGATATGATACCCAGAGTATAGACAGAAAGAGAGATGTGGTGGCTTCTCCCTGCCCTCTGGCCTACATTCATTCTCCTGCCATCTGCTTTCATTGGCTGCATGTGGCTGGCAGTCAGCCTAGCGAGGCAACCAGCGGAGGGCAGCTTCCTTGCCATGCAGAGCAGGGCAGGGAAGGGTGGCGAAGGGATCTGAGGGTGAGCAGGCCTGTGGAAACACCTCATTCTGCAAAGCAGTCAGAGGTAGAAAGAATTACCATGTATGTCATCATTTAATCCTTTGACTTAGTATTTCCTTAGTGAGGTTGTTCATGACTTTTCTCTGGCTGTAACGCACACATGAGATGAAAGTGACATGCCAGTCACATCACCATGAGTGTCACGAATGTGCCCAGGGTTGTTAGCCATTGCCAGCGCATACCTCTCCTCTCCTGTGACTCAAGAAGGACATTGGGATTCACAGAGTGGCATTGTTACGAGAGCCAGAAAAGAGCAAATCAGTGCAGATTAATAACCTATGCCAGAGACTCATTCCATAACCAACCCAACTTTCCCAGTTTCCTGCCACAAAGGGATCGAGAACCATAAGGCTTGGTTAGGATGTTCATACTCTGTGTACAAATGGGGCCAGGTTATGTCACAAACTAGAGTGAAAAATTGAAGGAGGGTTCCAGAAAATGTGGGAAGGACTTTTGCCTCAAGTATTTGTTAATGGATAATTGCATCAAATGTGAACTTCAACTTGCCTGTATAGACATCATCTGTACCATACCTCAGAGATAAAAAATTTTAAGAGAACAAAATGTTGAGCTGAACTTATATTCCACGAAAAGTTCAGCCTGTATGGATATAGTATGTTATTCCTGTGATTCTGATGTGTCCTGACACTTTGTTTTTCACCTTATGACTAGTATTTTGAAAATATAATATCTATTTCTTGTTAGTGTTGGACAATCCACCTTATTTTGATGAATCTGGACTGTTTTGGAATTCCACAATAAGGATTTCAAACTTGCAAAAATGTTTATTTATTTTGAGGGGGAGAGAGCAAGCAGGAGAGGGGCAGAGAGAATGGGAGACAGAGGGCAAGAGAGAGAATCCCAAGCAGTCTCCATGCTCAGCACAGAGCCCGATGCAGGGCCTGAGATCCACAAACCGTGAGACCATGAGCTGAGTCGAAACCAAGAGTTGGATGCTTAACAGACTGAGCCACCCAGGCACTCCTCCACAATAAGTATTTCAAAAGAGTTAAGTCTTTTAAAATTATCGAATTGCAAACAATACCTATCCCTGTTCAGAACGGGCATTATATTTTTAAAATTCAGGGAAGAGGAAATATAGAAGCTACAGAATCTTGCTTACGTTGGTGGTTATTTAATCATGTGGACGCTGAGTACATAAACTATATCCTCTTGTTAAAATCTCTATTTGTCATTTAAAAATACAGAGATTCAAGAGCACCCGATTTTATCCTCAGCATGCTACATACCAGAATTTTAAAAGTATTTATTTATTTGTTTCCATGCCTGTTGTTATTCTCTACTCCCGGCAGTGAGGAAGGGGGTCCTTCCGTCTTGTTCTTTGCTCGGTCCCCGGCGCCTAGAACAATGCCTGGGCGAGAGTGACTCAAGAACTGCTTGCTGGTAAGTCACTGCTTTCCTTTCTGCATTACTCTGGAATGAACCCGAGAAAGAGGAAGAAGTGATTGACTTTACTGACCAACACTTTCCTGGGAAGATATCGTCTAGAACCTGCTCCACTCCACTGAGCTGGGCCAAGCACTGAAAGAAGAGAGAGCCTGTTAATTGCAAGCTGTTTTTCAGTGTTGCCAAAAGGTCACCACTATTAATTATGACATATATTTGAAGAGAAGGAAGACCTGTCTATATGGCAATATATTCCACGGTGTCTAATTTGTTTGCTGTAATAAGGCCAGGCTCAGTTATTGATGAATCAATCATCCGTGTCTTGAATGTGGATGACACCAACTCAGTCTCTCTCTCAAGATAATGGTATTGCATACATAGGTTGGTGCTGGGCTGTATATTATTCAACTCCATAAACATGTTGAACGTTAATTGCTGCTGCTGTGCAAGAAAACATTTTTTTTTTTCCTTTTTGTGGTGGAGAGTTAAGTAATTTATACAGGATGACTCAAGCCATGTCTCTAGGCAGCAGGTGAAATGCTGCTAAATCAATCCATATGGTTGGTCTCTGCGAGAGAATCAATTGTATGACCTGCATGGATGAACGAAACAGGGCGTTTCAGCCACGCCGAGTTCTTTCTTGTTGTAAATGGACTAACCCTTGAGGTTATATCTCTACATACCTCATGGGGAAAAAAAGTAGAAACAATTACAGGATCAATCGGAACAAAAAATAAATGTCATCTCAGTTAATTCAAATGAATAGAACTTTTCTTAGATTTTCTTTTCTATGTGTATTCTCTCTCCAGTGTCCACATAATGGTCTTAATGCTCCATTTCACCTTTCTGGCACCAACAAAGGCTCAGTTCAGAGGAATAAATAGTTTCTTATCAAGGCAGAGGAGGCAACGTGGGGCCAGGCCAGGGGCAAGAGGCCTGAGCTCTTGCTTCCCCGGAGAACAGTATATAAAATCAATGCCATCCTTTGATGACTTTCTTTCTATGTCTTAGGGCCTTGCCTTAACTCCCTGACTTTATTTTCATTACAGTCTTGCAGCTAACTTATTACCTTTACAATTATTTCAGGATACAACCTAAGAAGAACATGATCAAGGAAAGCAACTCCTCTCTCACTCTCTCTCTGTCTACTCAACCCCCGGCTGTGCTTTTGGTTTGATCTGTTTGCACTGTAGTGAAGAATGAGAACACGTCCTGAATTATGAGGCCTCTCTTATGTTTTCTAAACAAAAAGATTCATCTTAAATGGTAGACCAAGAGTTTTCCCTACCATCCATGTAGTATGTTTATGAAGAGTTGCAGACTAGGCAATAATCTGAGTTACGTGGATTTATCAAAATTTGGTAACTTTTAGGTTTCAGAAGCCTAATTGGAGAATGTTTTCAATTTTCTTTACTGGGCAGTGGAAAAAAACGGGTCACATAGAACGCAGTGCATCCTCAAGCCACATGAGTTTTCTGGTCCTTGAGTATTCAAAGGCAAGCATGAATTGGAAAATCAGGATGACCCACATTTTGGCTGTGCCTTGTACAGGATGTTGTTTTTATCTGGATTCCTTCATCTAACTCTTATTCTGATATCATGATTCCCCTATTCCCTGGGATAGTTGGAGGGAAGCCCCCCTCCCCCATTCTTTTTGATTCTGGTTGGGTAGACAACTGCAGTAACCACAGCACCCAGAGGTAGTCGTGTGACCCATGTCTGGTTAATATTAGTACCCCATCCTCTTGGTTAGGGTGATTGGTCCAGAGTTGGGTTTGCGACTCTAACCAAGTCAATGGGGATTTTTTCATGGTATTTTATATGCTGGTACACTCTCTTTCCCCTCTCAGGTTGCTGACTGAGATGGTATGAGTCTCGAGTTATCCAACATCCTTCCCCAGTATTCTCTGGGCCCATTCGTGGTCATGGGAGGAACATGCTGTAAGGAGAGAATGAGGGCAAAACACGTTGAGAAGCAGTGGTGGAGTGGGAGAGAGAGGGAAAGAGAGAGGGAGAGAACACTCAAAAGTAAAAGGTAGCTAATGAAAACGTCTGTGTGCCCATATTCCATCATTTCATGTAGCCAGCTCCTCTTCTGGACTCCCCTTGTTATGTGTTCCCATTAAATTTCAGCTGGATTTGAGTTGGCTTTCTCTCACTTGCAACCAGACAGGTTCAGGTTCCTGTATACACCTGATATTAAGTACCAATCACTGCCTTATTTGCCAACGTGAGTGCTATGAAGTCCTAGGTTCTTGGGAAAGCCATGCTTCAGAGAAAAGTAGAATGACTCTGGGGTTCATCCTGCCTGTGGAAAATTCCAGGCAGCTCTGAAGCAGACAGTGAGGAAAAGGTGTCATTTACACGTCAACCCCAGATACAAGTAACCTGTCATCTCTACCCACACCCTAATATTCTTTTGTCATCCCCTCAGTCTTTCAGGACATGGCTTTCCTTTCCCTCAATTCCTTTTTATCTCTTTCTTTCCATATGCAGCTGTCAACAGTTGCTTCTTCATTTTCTTGCTCGTGTCTTTTCTTTCTGTGTCTCCTATTTTGAGAGATATACACATGGATGGTAAATTACCGGGTTGTGTTGACTGTTTCCTTTGAGATACTGGGTAAAGAGCAGGGGGAAATATATCTCCTCTACCGTTCTAGGAATGTGGGGAGCTAGTCAGTCATGATCATTTAATAATTTAGTGATCAAAATCTTTGTTTTCCCTGCTGATCTTTGACTTCTACAGATTTATGACTATGCTTTGGGAAGATTAGTTGTCTTCTCTGTGGAAGGCTCAGGGTCAGACCTTAGGTTTATAACAGAAATGTGAATCATGGTAGGGAGGACTAGGGGGTGAACGGGGGGCAGCTTCTTTTCACCCTATCTCCCAAGTTCTGTCATCATCTTCCAGATGGTTCAAGAACTGCTGTTATGTGCTGGTTCATTTTTTGCATATGTGGCCATTTTTGGTAGCCATTGAAGAGGAATGCAAAGGAGTGAGCCCTTCAAAATGACCCGAAGTGTGAGGGCTCCCACTTATCACCCTTGTTGCCAGAATCGTGGTTGCATTATATCATTGAAGGTGACGGGAGGGGTGGGGAGCGGAAGGAGCAGGATTCCAAGTCATACTGGGTGGAATACCAGCTTTGCTCTAACTAGTCTGAGTTCCTGGGTATGTTCCCTATGTTTTCCAGCTCTCAGATTAAGCATCTGTGAAATGAAGGAAGTGACAGTACCTGCTCTATGGAGTTGTTGTATGAATCAGAAATGAGGTAATAAATATGAAAATAGTCTGTGGATGGAAGCTAGTGGCCTAAATACATGGCACTGTTCTTGTTAAGGTGCCATACTTCAGAGATAGAAACATCTAGGACTGTAACACAAAATAAAATCCACTCTGCTAGGGAGATGTTTATTTGTTTGTTTTTGTTTTTGTTTTCTTACTATCAAATGGCAGTTTGGGAAGGTAGAAAATGCTGCATTCAAAATCTTCATATTGTTTCAAAATGAAAACCTTTATGTCTGTACCAGTGGGACAGGTGAAAACTATTGACTGAGCTAGCACGGACATTTACTTAAAATTTGTCAATATGTATTTACTGGTTTGATGCATTCAGAATTATTGGTACGGATTGTATAATTTCAGAAAACTTAGTGTTGATAGGTAGACACTTGAAGTTCTCCTGGTTATTATGGCCATGATTAAAAGTTTTCCCTTGGGAGAAATTGGGATACCAGTTTCCTTCTTTGCAACACATGAACCTTGATACCACATACACGTGTGCACACACATGCACATACATACATATACATAAACCTGACAAATAACTAGAGGATTGAAGTTTCTGTGATAGAAATTAGGGTCATTATGAATCATCTCAGAGCTTGCATATCCTGGACTTTGACTTTGCACCATGAGAATTGCCATTGCCCTCGGCCATTAGGTCAGATGATGTAGCTTGTTAACAGGTGCTGTATGTATCTAGACATCTCCAAACCCCGGGGACAACGAGGCTAGGAAAGTGTTACAAAGTTCAAGTTCAACACTTGACAGGACAAAGATGTACTATCTCTCACAGGCTTACTGATCTATCACAGAACTGCTGAGATGTCACAGACACATGATGAAAAGGATTACTGAGACATACTAGGATCCTCTGCCTTTTTTTATGGATAATTTTGAAAAATAATCCCAGAACAGCTAATTAAAAACAAAAGAAGATTCTTCGTGCCAAAAGATATCTGAAAACAATAATAATAATATCCTTTTTACTCAGCTTCCTTTCCAGATACATCAAAGGACAAGAGATAACTGCCTGAGAGCAGATCATAAAGGGGATTCAGAAGACATTTTAGAGAGTTCACCAATTTTTTTCACATGGGCAAAAGATGATGCTATCAAAACAGGGACGCCTGGATATTCATTAATGCCAGAAGAATTCCAACTAGCCAATTACTGAGAATCCTGTGGAATTATTTGGAAAAAAATAAATAGATAAATACAGGGTGGGCAGCAACAAATAATTAAATGTTCAAGGCCTCACACACAATCCTTTAAGTACATCCCTACGAAGGAAAAAACTGTGAAATAAATGGATAATTCACTAGCTGAATCTGGTTAAGAAGGAATAAACAAGAGAAATCCATGGGAGGTAAATGCTCCTGTTGCAAATTATATTGTTTTCTAAGCATTTAATTCTGATTTTCTCATTAATGCCACCTAGGCTTAAAATACAGGCTGATCAGCTTCTTGTGGGAGAAAAGGAAAGGAGGAAAGAGCCACTGGGAGAAGACCTAGAGAGGATGGCAGTAGAAGGAGAGGAAGAAAGAAGAAAAGGAAGAGGGGAAGGGACAGAAGGTGAGGGAGGGAAATGCAGGAACCTGACTGAGGAGGATGAGGCCACAAATGAAGAACCCCCAGGGAAGCCTGCGTTTCACCCAGTATAAAATGGAAAACCTTTTCTTAGGGGCCTGGGGTTGTTGGGAATTTGATGTCTCATTGGGTTTTGCTTCTTTCCTTCCAGAATACGCACCTCCCTCTTCAGCTTCCAGGGGAAGCCCAGGCCTCAGGGGGAAACATGTCAACTTCCCTTGGATATCTGCCTTACACATCCTCAGGAAGCTTTTGCTCAGGGAGATCCCCACTTTCTAATGGTTGAGGATGGGGAGACTCTGAAGGGCAGGGTCTCATGTTGAGCTAGTCTGTCTTGGATGAGCCTCTTCAGAATGTTTTCTATGAGCAAGAAAAAACAGAGGTCGAGATTACAGGTCGGAGCCTAGCAGAAATCCAGAGTGGAAGCAAATATCAAGTTTTAACGTAAAAATTTTCTTGCTCTAAAGCACACAGCACCTGGCAAGAATGAAGTACGGGTTCCAATCAATTTCCTCAGCTATCTGGATGAATAAAGCAGATTAAATGAGATACACGCTCTCAAAAGTACCTTGAAAGGGTATGATGCTTCAGCAATGGAAGCTACTCTTTTGCTATTTTGTACAGAAGATGTTGTGTTTCTGTTTCCAGCTCGTTTCATCTAGGGCATGTTTCATCTCATTTGATCATCTGACTTTTAGGCCCATAAGTAGGATCCTATAAACCATTCACCAGAAATGTAGGGACTCCTGTTCTTTCCACTCTTTGATTTTATCATAGGATATCAGGACTCAGACGTGGACGTTTGTCTCATGTGATCCTAACTGAGGAAACTGAGCTTGGAGCTCAACCACTGAGGTCCAGAGAAGCTAAGTGACCTGCCTAAGCCCAGGCTTTGCTCACTCTGCCAAGTGTTCCCTACACTATACCAATTGTGCTGTTTCAGAGTGATGCTTTGGGGGCATAAGACTCTGTACTTTGTGGTGATCATGGACTGCACCCCTCTCTGCTCTGTCCTGGTGTCTGGGATGGGTCACACATGTGGTGGCCATTATGAACCCTTCAGTATTCTCTGAAAAGACATACTGTGAACAACAACTTCCTAAGGAATTTGGGGAAATGAGTGGAGCTGGGTTTTATATGAACCCGCGGAGTTAAGGTCCAACTTGAAGGCAGGTAGTTGTTGAGGTCATTGATGTTGTCCACAGGCAGGTGGCTGTCAGGAGGGAAGCCCTGGATAGCCCAGAGTGACTCTGGCACTGGGTGGCCAGTTCTGTGCTTGTGAGAATAGGGAGGTTCCTTTAAGGCATGTAACCAGGAATATAGAGGAATTTTCCATGGAGAGAAGGAAAATCTGGGAAACATTTTAATCAAAAGCTGGAAATTAAGCCTGGAAGACTTTGGATCAGCAGCCACAGTCTTGAGCCTTCACAGTATTTCACCTTCAAGGTCTAGGGTGTAAGGATAGTCTTGTGGAAATCCAAGACTCTTGTATGCCTTCATGTGCAGGTTCCCAAGCAGCTCCCACATGTACAAAACTACAAGTGCTCAAGAACCACACAGGCAGCAACCACGTGGCTGCTGGTTGGATGAGGAGTAGCAATTCATCCTCAGCCTCCTCGGCCAGTGTTCTCTTGACGTGGAGGTAGCTTTTCCAGGGAGAACCACGGTTTTAGTTGAGTGAGAAAGATGCGCTCTATCAATCTCATTTTAGAAGTCCTGGAAAATCAGAGATAGAGAGTTTGTGTTACAAAAGCCATCATGATATTTCTTCAGTGGATTGCCTATGAAGGCTAGAAGTCCCATGCAATTGCAATCTTTCAGATATTCATCCCAGATCACTCACTGTCACTGGCATGGGAGCAAGGGGATTCTTTTAGTCTCCTGCTGCATCCTGTGTGCTGTGTTCTCCTTCCTGCTCCATTGTTGGGCTATTTGCTGCTAGTCGTTCCCTTTTGTAATTAATTATTCCTTTATCTGCACCCTGTGTTTATTGTTGCATTTCAGTACAAATCACAGTGTGCTTTGTTTTATGGTAAACTGTGTCATTCCTCGCTGGGCAAGGAGTGTGTCTAATTTATTCTTGAATCCCAGCGCACGCCACAGTGCCTTTGCATGTGGAAAGATGTGGTGGCCGCACGCCCATGGGTTCTCCCTTCCTCCTTGGGTCGCATTAACAGGAAACTTCCTTGCCCCTTGCAGGGAGGCGGGACTAACTGACTAGGTCGTGCCAAGGAAATGAACAAAAGTGACATGTCACTTCTAGGCTGAGCCAGTGAAAAGGTCTGTGCGACCCTCCAGCTTTTCCTTCTCTGCTTTGATGACTGTGGTAATGTTGAGATGGCAGAACCACAGGAGAAAAGAGTATAAGAAGAAAAGCAAGAAGAATAAATTTGGCCTGGAGAATTGCTCCAAACGGAAGAGAACTTTGCATAAGTAGGAAATAAACTTTTGCTGCATTCAGCCACTCAGATTTTAGGGTTTGTTTCCCCATCTAGGCTGCCCTTTCCTGACTAGTACAGGTGGTCAATATTTAATGGAATGACATGGAGAGTCTGGATATGTACAGATGTATCTTCTCGAATGATACAATTTATTTGCGCTTTCCATTTTCTTTCTTAATATAATCTCACTTAGACCTTGAGAATTCTGAAGGACAAAGTATAACAGGTTGTTAAACTCTACAGGGCCAAGTTGCAAACAACTGGGCAGAAGTCATCACCCAATTCAATTGTGTTGTTACCTAGCCTAGAAAGGGCTACAGCCATTTGGAAATTAATGACTATCCCCGGCAGATGGGAAGGTACCATACCTCACCCAGGAGTTGCTGTACCTTTGACATGTTAGAGAAATTTACAGCCCCAGAGGCTTACCTGTTCCACCTTGGCACATAATGATTTTACTTAATTGGGCCCTATGGGCTCTATGGAATACGGGGAGACTCCAGGTTACTCAATGACTTTTTCTTCTCTGTGTACTGATTTTACTTTGTTTATGTGTGATGGGCAACTTAATGTATTTATTACAGATATGTAATTATTTTGTATATACACATTGTGATCACATATATGCAACATTTATAGGTTATTTCCAGGGACTTAAAAATATTGGAAGATAGAAGATCTATCCAACTCAGCTTATCTTTTGTTGGTATAATCTCTGAGAATAGTCTGTCATCACTGACAAGGATTCTTTCTCTGCCTAAACCTCACGCAAAATATTTTTCCTCTCTGCACATCCATGGTCTTCTCTGGGAAGTGGGGCTAATTCTTATTCTTTAGATTGTGTGGGGATTGGAGAAAATGTTTGTGAGGATCTACTTACTACTTGGCCATTTGTAGATATTAAAAAACAGTAATTGATAATGATTATGTATTACGCGTATGTGGAACTTTACTGTTTACACATACGTAACATTTTTTAAGAATTTCAATTCACCCTTACAACAGCTTTGGGGGTAGGTTTTATTATGTCCATTTGTAGTAGAAGCAAGTGAGGCTCAGAGAAGACACCGAAGCTTGTGCAAAGTCATGGAGTAGAAAGTGGCAGAGCCGGGATTGAAAACTAGTCTCCTGACTCACCCTGGTGCCATAACTGGATGGTACCTTGGAACAGTGCTTCGGAGCAGAGCTGGAAGGAAAACAGTCTAGGGTCAATAACACTGGCCTGCCAGAAAGTAAAAGTTCCAGTGGCCATTAATTGTGTCTCCAAGTTTATCTATTTTAAAATAAATCATCAGGGACACTTTGGCCTCATCCAAATGATTTCTGTAAATAGATCTGTGTTTGGATTATGCCATGTAAGCCACTGTGGATAATAAGAGCACTGGAACAACAACAACAACAAAAAAGAACAGATTTCTGAAAACTATCCTGCTATGTACAGTTAGTTTGTGTCTAGTCACCCATTGGACCAGAAGGCCATTCTCTGTATATCAACATATTAGAAATAAAATATAATCCTTCTCTTGGGTGTACTGAGAGAATCAGAGGTTTATTCCTTGTAGTTAAGATGCATCATGCCTCATATGCCTCTGTTCCTCCAAGATGCCAGAGAGCGCGTGTCAATATTTATCCCACCCCAACACTCAAATTAACTCCTCTAATAATCAGGCTGAAAAACACACCCTCCTTGTAGCCTGCTCTCCTTCCTACAACATTCTTCTGATAGAGTCGTTCATTTCAATTAATGCCAGAGCAGAGGGGTTTGAGCTGCCCATCCATTTGGCAAGGGAATTGGGAATAGGATCAAAGTTGGTTTTATTTCAATAGCGTCTCTAGTGAGCTGTTAATTACTTGGGTTTCAAATCAGATGGCATTGGAAATAGAATATTGAATTACACCTGTGTTTGGGGGTCAGTTTATCTTCTGATATGAAGGTAGATTTGTGGCAGGAAGGAACAGGAGGAAATGAAGTTAGTTTTCTTCCTGTGTTTGATGGGGGGAGGGTCTTTGTTGCTAAAATATTCCTCAGGGCTTTGCGTACTGGGTTAAACCAACAGGGAAAATTATATTTCAGGGACTTTGAGCCAGAGCAGACCTCCAATTATCCCTCAAACAGATTAAAAAATGTAATCTTAGACTTGTTAATATGAAATATGACTTGCACACACATACCTACACATGTATATATACAAATATTTATGGTTTCGAGTACTTAAGGTGAATTGAAAACTAGTTTGGTAGAAAACGAAGCAGTGGAATTAATGTTTCTGACCTCAGCATTCCAATATTTATCTCCAACATTTAGATTTTAATTTTATCGAAATCAGCTTTTGATTGTTTACCCATTTATACTTGTCAGGGGGTAATATCTTAGTTTGGAGAATTTCACTTGCTCGCTAATCTGCAAACCCTCCCACCTCCTTTCTGTTCCATAAGTGCCCACACCCTTCCTTGCCTCAGCGTGCTTACACTTTCAGCTGCATCTGTCCACAGTGCTTACTTCCAGTTCTGTGTTTCCTACCCTACAGGTTGCAAGTCCAGTCTCACTTCCCCTGAGAGGATTTTCTGCCCATTGACTCCGCCTCATCATCCTATCCCTTCAAAACATTGATGTCAGTGGGCATCTATCTTATTGATTTATTGGTCACATATATATCGTCTTCTTGCCCACGAAAGCAGGCGGGGCCGTTCCGCACACAGCAGATCTTCAGAACTTACACTGTACCTGGCATGTTGCGAGCTGAGTGTCCCACATGTATTTCGTGAATGAATGAGCAATTGGATGACTGAACAAGCCGTGGCGAGACCTTGGCCCAAGAACATTTCGACAATACCTTGCATTTGGGAGCTGAGCTATTCATACAGTAAAAATTGGTATAGCTTCTCTCTTGGTTTCATTCAGTGTGGATCTTCGTTCCGACCTCCTTATAGGTGTCTCCTCTCGTCTTCTCTCTCTTTTTTATATCCTGCTTTTTGCCTTTATTTCTGTCTCTCAAAAACTGCTGATAATTTTCTCATGGGTTAGCTGAGAAACAAATACAAACTCTCTTTCTTTTATCAAATTCATAATGGCTATTACTAGTAGAACTGATCACAACAAAATAATACTGACAACAACTGAAACGGCCTGTGGTAGGATTTGTTATTGGTTAAAAAAAAATTGATGGCAAAATTAAATCTTCTTGACAAAATTTAGACGTGCAAAATTTGATCTGGGCAAATTGAACTTTGTGGAAATAAAGAAAACTCAAAATGGCAGAAGCCATAGCTGTTAAAATTGGATGTGACTGAAAAAAAATAACCAACCTGATTTAAAATTTCTAAGGAAAAGGATTGATACTGACCAAATAATATCAGTGAAGTAAAAATAGCGACAAGGTAAAAGCATTTACATTATTTAATCAGGGGAAGATACGGCTGCAGGAGCTCATTCAATAAATCTTCATGTAGAGGAAAGATAATTTCTTGTGCTGAAGAATGGACAGCTGTTCTTTTCCAATAATAATAATAATAATAATAATAATAATAAAAAGGTATGAGAATACAGCAGGGAGTTTAGAAAGAGCTTCCTGTCTACAGGTGACTTGGAAGGCCTGGAATGCATTTCCAGGAAGGGAGGTGGTGAGGGGAGAGAGGTAGGAAAGTAGAATGTAGGGGTGTGTGTGTATGGGGGGGGGAGAAGTTTCTAGAATAAGATGTATCAGAAAGCTATCATTCTGAGGTGGTTTTCCTACATTCTTTTCTGACAGAAGACTCGAAGATTAGTGAGGAGTTTTTACTCCCTAGAATATTCCTTTAGCCTCATATTTCTATGATTCTATGACTTTTTAAATTCTATTTTGCTCTTTCGTAAGAAAGTGGAACTATGCTATTTAGAAAATAAAATAAGGCCTTGTTGAGAAGTCACTTTATATCTCAGTATTCAAACTTACAGTTTTTTAAATTAGTTTTATGAATTTTTTAATGAAATTTTTAGGAATTAGTTTTATGTATGTGGAATTCTGTGACCAAAATCATTATTGTGATGACTAATTAAGGATCATTGTTTTAAGTTTGGAATAATGGAAGTTTTCACTCTATATGGGGAAGAATCTAAGGATTGGGGAAGTAAAAATGATTCATTGTGATAGCAAAAATTTAACTTTTGGTTCTATGAGAGAAAACATTCAGGCCTTGTATGCAAAGAATCTTTGATGTGAGGCTTATATGTGATCAAAGAAAGATTCCTAGGACTACATCCCTGTAATAAAGGTTGTGTCATAAAGGTGGAATGGGAGACAGGGAAGGAAGGTCTTCCAGAGGACAGGAAGTAGCTCTAATCAGAATGGGAAAAGCCATCTTGGAAACAAGATGGTGGTTGTCAACAGTAGGTTGAGGTTGCCACTCCTTTGATGAATGGGAGAGTTACTCTTACTCTCTGCTCCCAGTGTGGGGGCATCATGTGAAAAGCAGTAACTGTAAGCAAGGGACTGTGGCATCCAAAAAGAAACAAGCAAGACTTATCAAGTAAGTGGAAGGGTGTTTTGATTAAAGAGGACTTGATAGGGGATTCTGGATTGTTCCCAAGTCATTGCATATGTTCAAATATTGGGAAATGTAGCAGTGAATGCATCCCAAGGTAACCTTTCAGAAAACGGGTGGTGTTAAAGGATTTTTCAGACCTAAGCACCAGAAATTCTAAGCTACTCTTGGTTTATTGTTAGAAATAGATGATGTAGAATATTTCTGTAAAATTTTTTTTAAGTTTATTTATTTTGAGAGAGAGAGAGAGAGAGAGAGAGGGAGAAAAAGACAAGTAGGAGAGGGGCAGAGAGAAGGAGAGACAGAATCCCAAGCAGGCTCCACCCCATCAGCACAGAGCCTGACATGGGGCTCAAACTTATGAACCATGAGATCATGACCTTAGCCGAGATCAAGAGTCGGATGCTTAACCGACTGAGCGACTCAGATGCCCCAGCATATTTCTTTTTAAAAATCCTTTATTTATTTATTTATTTTTCTACCGTACAGAGTTATAGAATTTTTTCTCATGTGATGAGAGATTTTAAGGTCTGCTCTCTTAGCAACTTTCAAATATGCAATACAGCATTGTCAATTATAATTGCCCTGTTCTGCATTATATCCCCATGACTCATTCATTTTCTAACTGGAAGTTTGCACCCTTTGGCTCCCCTTACCCACTTTGCCCACCCCCTACCCTCTGCCTCTGGAAACCACTAATCTGTTCTGTGCATCTATGAGCTTGGTTTTTTAATTTTTTAAAGTTATTATTATCATTATTATTACTTAGGTTGCACGTACAAATGAGATCATACAGTGTTTGTCTTACTCTGACTTATTTCACTTAGCGTAATGCCCTTAAGATTCATCCATGTTATTGCAAATGACAAGATTTCATGCTTTTTATGGCTGAATAATATTCCATTGTGTGTGTGCATGTGTGTGTGTGTGTGTGTGTGTGAGCATTTATCACATTTTCTTTCTCCATTTATCTGTTGTTGAGGTTTATGTTGCTCCCATATCTTGGCCATTGTAAATAATGTTGCAATGAACATGGGTGGGCATATATCTTTCCAAGTTAGTATTTTCATTTTCTTTGGATAATTACTCAGAAGTGGAATTGCTGGATCATATGGTAGTTCTATTTTTAATTTTTTGAGGACCCTCCATAGTGTTTTCCGTAGTGGCTGCACCAATTTACATTCCCACTGGCAATGCACAAGGGTTCCTTTTACCTGCACCCTCGCCAGCACTTGTCAGTTCTCATCTTTTTGATAATAGCCATTCTAACAGGTGGGAGGTGATCTCACAGTGTGGTTTTGATTGTCATTTCCCTGATAAGTAGTGATGTTAGACATCTTTTCATATACCAGTTGGCCACCTGTATGGCCAACATACAAATCAGATTTTTTTTTTTTTTTTTTGTTACTGAGTTGTACAAATTCTTTCTGTATTTTGGATATTAAGCCCTTATCAGATATATGATTTGCAAATATTTTCTCAGTAGGTTGCTTTTTCATTTTGTTAATGGTTTCCTTTGCCGTGCAGAAGCTCCTTAGTTTGATATAGTCTCACGTGTTTATGATTGATTTTGTTGTCTTTGCTCTTGGTGTCAAATCCAAAAAATCGGTGCCAAGACTGATGTCAGGGAGCTTACTCCCTATGTTTTCTTCTAGGCGTTTTATGGTATCAGGTCTTACATTCAGCCCTTTAATCCATTTTGAGTTAATTTTTGTGTGTGGTGTAAGATAGTGGCCCAGTTTCATTCTTCATATTTCTTTAATATAACTTTGTGGTAAGAATATTCATCTTGTATTTCAAATACAAGGAGTCCAGGAGAATGGCATATGTACCCCTGTTGGTATTATATGAAACAGACGACCTGGGGAAATCATGAAGCTTTGTACATGTTATGGTACCATTGCAGGAAGGCAATGAATATTTTTCTCTCTGCTTACCTTAAAAAATAGTCACATGTCTTATTTAAAAAAATAGCAACTTATTGTGGTGATGATGCTGGTAGACAAGAAGGTCTACTAGGACTGTATTAAGCTATTAGTGCTATTTGTTGAAGATTAGGAATTACTAAAGGAAACCATATGACTATTGTTTGTTCTTTCTTTCTGCGTGGTTCTCTTGAGTTTCTTATAATGATTAGTAATAAAGAGGGATATTCATTTTTATGCTTTTTAAAATAAAGGTATGACATTGATTTGGTATAATGATCATGATTTTATTTTTAAAGGCATAATTGAGTAGACTAGAATTGTTATTTGATAACATTTATACCTCATTGCTCTTTAGACCTCAAGGTTATAACCATGACATCATCCATCTGGTGGTGCTATCCTCATTTCAGGCCAAGTATCACTTTTGCAAATTCAAACTTGAAATTGACATTTCATGCCATGGCAACTCTTTTATTCAGTAGTCTTTTGGTAATTAATATTTGATCTGCAGGAAAAAATAGAGAATTGACCTTAAACAAGATGCTTTAGTACTTATATATTCTTATATTAATTTTGTGTCTAGCAGAAGATTGGCTCATCAAGCTAGTTTTGCACAACATTTGGAAAGTGGGCTGCTAAAAGGTTAGTTTATTATAGACACCTAAACTAGCGGTGAATTTCCAAGCTATTTATATTGGTAAGATGCAATGGCCTTATCTGTACTTCTTGCTGAATAGACCTTTTTCTTCTCTTCATTTGTAAATTGTTTGGAGACAGTTTTTTTCTTGCATAGGGAACACAATGCTGACAAGTCAACCTGATATCAATAGGATGATAGCCTATGAATATTTTTGACGACTAAGCACCCTTACATGGATTTCCTGTTGTCCCCTGAATCTCTCTACTGTGGGAAATTTCAATATGGAACAGAGAACCTCTCACTGCCAGTTTTGTGCCTGAAACACAAGAAAAGATGAACAGACGTCTGCTGCATTAAAAAAGGACACAGGCATGCATTAAATCCCTTATGTCTTACTTTTTAATGATGCAATTGTGAATTATGTTCTTGTTGCATTTGTAATTAGAGGCTGCAGCAGATGGCGAAGACTTATTTTAAAGTGATGTGTCTATTAAAATAAGCCACACTGCCAAATGATTGTTCACTGTAACAGCATCTTTACGCCCCTAAAACACTCCGATTCTTTGTTGATGTGCAGTTGATTACCACAGCTGATTACATATGTGCACATATTTGCTCAGAAATGTATCAGAGATATTTGATATGTGCAATACTTTATTTTAAAGTGTGTGTTATCACAATTATAGATAATGAAGCTTTCAATGAATTATTCAGTCACACCATCTACAAAGGGAATGCACTGATTTCCCTTTTCAATAAAATGAGGCATGAATCTTTCTAAACTATTGAGGCTAATTCTCCCTACACGGTGGGAGAAGCATTGGAGGGCGAGTGGGGAGTTTCTGGGTATTGAAAGATTCTCTTATGCACATTCTTATGAAGAACAGCTTTGATTTGGGTGAACTCAGTTCACAAACAGTGGTGGAATCTCAGGCTAAGAGTGGGAATGGAGAGGAATAGGCACTGAGGGAGGGCCAGGTAAAAATGGAAGAGAGGAGGTAGTCAGATTGACAGTATGTATTAGAATAGGTTAGGCTATGATAACAGACAGCACCTAAATCTCACTGGCTTATAATGACATAGTACCGAAATGACATTTCTCTCTCTGGCTACATGTTTATCCTGAAACATAAAAGGTGTTCTCCTTGTCATAATCTGTAGGGACCAGGTTGATGGAGGTTACATCTCAATACAGGGCTACACAATCATCTTACTAAAGGGAAAAGGATGGTGTCACTTAAAAACTAGCTTTTAAAACTTCTTGGTGGAAGAGTCACATGGGCGCTTCCACTCATCTCATTGGCCAGAGCAAGTCATGTGACTAAGCCTACTATTAAGAGGACAGGGAAGCGTAATCCTACTATTAGCCTGAAATATTTGGTGAGCGACAATTATGACCACCTCATGATGTAGTTTTCTGCAAGGCGATGTGTCCCTGAGACAGTTCCTCTACTTGGGTACGATGGCTACTTCATCTCCATCATTTTGGTCCCGCAATAGCATCAGATTGACTATTTTATGTTCCACAGTGTGCATAAAGACTTTTAGAAGAGGGTGTGTGTTACCTGGCGGGGTAGAGATGTCTGCCGGTTTAACATTTTCCAAACTGTGTCCTCTTCAAAGGTGTTAATGCAGAAATAAGGATTGCGTGGTGGTCAACGGAGTCTGGGAGTCTGTGGGTAAGTTACACAAATTACTTTTCAGAGCCTTTAATATGTTAATATGAGTGTCTATAAGGCCTAATACAGCATGTGGTATTTCTCAATTCTATACCATATCTTTTTGGAGAGCTTCTACGGGATGGTGTTTTGTGGGAACACATTTTGGGTTGCTGCTTTGGTCTCTCCCATCGGTACTTGGTTGTATGTTCGGTCACTATTTTGGTTTCTGAGCTGATGAATACATTAAGATGCTTGGAGGGTCACATGCCCAGAGAGGGCATGGAAGCTCCAGGCATCCTTATCCCATAGCAGGCTCTATTCATCTCTTCCACTTTACTATTCCTGAGTTGCACCCCCTTATGATACACCAGAAAACATGAGTATTTTCCTGAGTTCTGTGAGCTGTTCTAGCAAATTTTGAAACCTGAAGAAGGGGTTTGGGGAACCGTCAATTTGCAGCAATTGGTCAGAAGTAGAGGTGGTCCAGAACTTGAGACTGGCATTTGAAGTAAGGGCAGTCTGTGGGACTGAGCTCCTTTAACTTGTGGGATCTGGTGCTAACTCCAGGTGCTTGGTGGCAGGGCTGAATTGAATTGTTGCACAGCCAGTTGTGTCTGGAGAATCAGAGAGTGAGTTGTTGGTGCTGGAAAACACAGCAAAGTTGTTGGAGCCTCTCAAGGGAAGGTGGCCAGGCTTCCAGAGCCCCTTTACCTCCAGCACTCTTTCCCCCCTAGCCTGGAAAGAAAGAAGCATGATTTTGACAGGGGCGGGGGGGGGGGGTGGTGGTGGCGAGGGGACATTTTGTGAGAGGAAAATACATGTCTTACATGAAGCTATGAACCAGCATTAGAGGGTGGAGTTAGGACTGGCATTTCTAGATTGGGGAGCATCTGATGCCATAACTCCATACCCAAGAAATCATTATAATTCTCTTCTGCCATTAAGTAAAAATATATTATATAAATATAATAATAGTAACTATTATATCTAAGTATATATTATTATATATAAATATAAATAAATATATAACAATAATAAATATTTTTTCACATGAGGAGTTTGAACTGTGGGGGTTCACTTATACATGGATTTTTTTCAGTATAATATAATAATGTATTTTCTCTTATGGTTTTCTTAACATTTTATTTTCTCTAGCTTTCTTTATTGTAAGACTACGTATATAAGACATATACAAAATATGTGTTAATCAACTGTTTATATTATTAGTAAGGCTTCGGACTATTAGTAGCTAAATTTGGGGGGAATCAAGAGTTATATGTAGATTTTTGACTCACAGGGAGTTGGTGACCCCCACGTTATTCAAGGGTCAATAATATATGTGTGTGTGTGAGTGTGTGTGTATGTGTTGTGCGGGTGTGCATTTATATTTATATGGATAAAACATCTAAAACCAGGCACGTGATAAACACTCTGCAAATGTTTCTTCTTAGGCTAGTACAATAATAACAATGGCAAAAATGGATAACAGTTTTGAATACTTTATACGTATTTCTAAGCACTGTGCTAGATTTATGGATTATCTCATTTTGTTTTTGAAAACAAGGCTGTGAGAAGTGGCTACTATAATTATTCCCATTTTTAGAGATGAGGGTACTCAGATTCAGATAGGTTAACATATTTGTCCAAAGACATAAACCTAATAGGACGCAAAGCTAGGATTAGATGAACCCAGAAGTTTGACCATCTTCTTAACCATTTTGCCACCATAACTACTGTTCCTTATGTTTGGTAGTGTTTAATGGTATTTAAAACACATATGTAGAAACTATACCATTTGTCCTCCACAGTAGCACTGTTAAATGCCATGTTCTCCATTTTTCTTTTTTTTATTCCTATTTTTTACAGTTTATTTTTATTTATTTTCTGACAGAGATAGAGAGCAAGCAGGGGAGGGGCAGAGGGAGAGGGAAGCAGAATACTAAGAAGGCTCGACACTGTCAGCACAGAGCCTGGATGTGTGGCTCAAACTCGAACCGTGAGATCATGACCTGAGCTGAAGTCAAGAGTTGGACACTTAACCACCTGAGCCACCCAGGTGCTCTCCATTTTTAAAGATAAGGAAACCGAGTCTCAAGTAGTTATTTGAATCATAATTTACAGGCAGGCAACTTGAGTTCTGGTCCGTCCTTTTCCTAATGCATATCTTCTTTCTCCCCGCTTCTGTTTTATCTAGCCCTATTCCTTTTTCTCTCATTTTCTTCTCCTTTCTCCCTCTATCCTACCATCTGGATTTGTAGAATGTGAACAAATGGGAAATAATTTCTTGGGATAGTCATACAGAAGCCCAGAGAAGCAGTAATAGAATGGTAAGTGAGGAATGCAATCACCAGGCCCCAAATAAATTAATGCAAATACCACTACATTGCCTTCAATTTAATAAATCTTCACCCAACATATTCTGTGTGTCAGGTCTTCTCCTTCATAACTTTCCCTTCATCACCCCTTTATCCAAAAAATAAAAGTAGGGGGGAAGACAGGGCTACAGGGAAATTGGACCGGGAGAAGGGAACCAGAGACCATGGAAAAGTGGGAAAAGATGGGCTATTGACCCACATGAACGCGGTTCACTGAGTAAACTCTTAGCTCTCTTTCACCCATACAGCCAATGTGCTACAGGGAACCGCATGGGGCCATAAGGGAATGACCTCACTGCATTCTCCACGTAAACGAAGGGTATTTTGAGTATAACAGTGAGCAGCTTTTTGCATCATCAAAGGGACAGCCCTAAAATTTCGGCATTTGCCACCAACATTTAGTGCGGGGTTAAGTGACAGCTGTTCCTTATCCTGGGTCAGGAAATGTGTGTGAGGTGCAGGACTGTACCAGTAAGCACAGTAAAGCTAGAACCTTCAAGAAACTGAAGAGCTGAATGCCTTGTAGCTATAGCTCTTCAGAGTTGCATACTTTCACTTGAATAATGAAGCTGCTCTTTTGTAATAGACTGAATTATTTAAAATTTGAAAAATTATTTTACAAATGTTGTACATTTGGCTCGAGAGTCACAAGCCTTCAGATGATTTTGGAGACATTTTTTTTTTTTTCTTTTCTTTTTTGAGTTGATCAGTGTTTGTAAAAACTTGATTTTGAATGCCTCACTTAACATGCATGCTTTCTCCAGGTAGCTTCTTTGTCCAGTAGAGGCTTGGATTAAGTCAATGACTCTCTAGAAGCTGGTGAGGGTTTTGGTGGGGGGATCCATAGGTGGGTTCTTTCATGATATTAATGTTTAGAATAATAGTGAATCTGCTTATATTCTTGGCAGGAATGAGTAACTTTGGATAGTAAAAAACACTTGTGTCGTCATGAATAGACCAACCATTAATCTAACCAGGCATATAGATGTTGGTGGGGCTTTTGTAAGACCCAGGTAGCCTGCAGCCAGCCTGTATTCTTTAAGCCAATGGCCATTGTATTTTCCCAAGAGATGATTATGCCAGGATGGCTTCTCAGCTCACAAGAAGGCAGCGGGATGCAGCTGAATATATTTGTTGAAACTGGAGACCTTTATTTTCTTCCTGGCTTTGCCTATAACACAATGTCACCTTGTGGAAATTGCTGATTATCTCTGATTTTGGTTCCTCATCTGGAAAATGTGGAAGTTGGTGAGGTGATCATCAATGCCCTGTCTAGCTTTAAAATTCTATGATGCCGGGAATATGGTTTGCCCATCAGTGAGAAGTCACTGAGCCGACCTTGGAAACTGCTTCATGCCAATTAATCTCTTCCCTCCCTTTAGTGGAAAATAATCAGAAAAACGGTTTCATATTGTAAAGCACGAATGTTTCTTTGGAACCCTCTTTCACTGCCTTATAAAAACCAAGTGGCTTACCACCATCCATTTGTGTCTGAGACAAGTGTTAACAGAAAAGATTTCCATAGAGTTAACTCTTGAGATTGAGGTTGCTGTATGAGTTTGATAACTGGTTACCAAGAGGCTGGGGAACATGAGAAGGAGGAGGAGGAGGTGGGCTTGAAAATCTTTTTCGCTTTTGTGATGCTTTTCAAAGCTGCCCTACTGGGAACTCACTTTGATCAACACACAAAAAAAGGATCAGTTTTGGCTATTTTTATATTGTAAAGCCCCCAGTGATGTTCTGGCATCTTTGAGAATGAGAGTTGCTAGCTGGGCACAACCTCTCTTGTCTGAATTATCTCTTCCTATCCTCCCCACCCCCGATCTCCTCCCACCCTGGGAGCCTGTGTTTATTTCCCATTCATTTTGAAGCTCTGAATTTGATTCTGGTTGTCTCCACAGCTGGCTCTGGTCCACCCTGAGTCCAAATCCTCCTTGGTATTTGGGTTAGTTCTGGTGGGGTGCCAGGAACTCATTATTTATTTATTTATTTATTTATTTATTTATTTATTTATTTATTTTTATATGAAATTTATTGTCAAATTGGTTTCCATGCAACACCCAGTGCTCATCCCAGCAGGTGCCCTCCTCAATGCCCGTCACCCACTTTCCCCTCCCTCCCACCCCCCCCTCAACCCTCAGTTTATTCTCAGTTTTTAAGAGTCTCTTATGCTTTGGATCCCTCCCTCTCTAACTTTTTTTTTTCCCTTCCCCTCCCCCATGGTCTTCTGTTAAGTTTCTCAGGATCCACATAGGAGTGAAAACATATGGTATCTCTCTTTCTCTGGATGACTTATTTCACTTAGCATAACACTCTCCAGTTCCATCCATGTTTCTACAAAAGGCCAGATTTCATTCTTTCTCATTGCCAAGTAGTATTCCATTATACATATAAACCACAATTTCTTTTTTTAATTTTTTTTTATTTTTCAATATATGAAGTTTATTGTCAAATTGGTTTCCATACAACACCCAGTGCTCATCCCAAAAGGTGCCCTCCTCAATACCCATCACCCACCCTCCCCTCCCTCCCACCCCCCATCAACCCTCAGTTTGTTCTCAGTTTTTAAGGGTCTCTTATGCTTTGGCTCTCTCCCACTCTAACCTCTTTTTTTTTTTTTCCTTCCCCTCCCTCATGGGTTTCTGTTAAGTTTCTCAGGATCCACGTAAGAGTGAAACCATATGGTATCTGTCTTTCTCTGTATGGCTTATTTCACTTAGCATAACACTCTCCAGTTCCATCCATGTTGCTACAAATGGCCATATTTCATTCTTTCTCATTGCCACATAGTACTCCATTGTGTATATAAACCACAATTTTTTTATCCATTCATCAGTGGATGGACATTTAGGCTCTTTCCATAATTTGGCTATTGTTGAGAGTGCTGCTATAAACATTGGGGTACAAGTGCCCCTATGCATCAGTACTCCTGTATCCCTTGGGTCAATTCCTAGCAGTGCTATTGCTGGGTCATAGGGTAGGTCTATTTCTAATTTTCTGAGGAAGCTCTACACTGTTTTCCAGAGCGGCTGCACCAGTTTGCATTCCCACCAACAGTGCAAGAGGGTTCCCGTTTCTCCACATCCTCGCCAGCATCTATAGTCTCCTGATTTGTTCATTTTGGCCACTCTGACTGGTGTGAGGTGATATCTGAGTGTGTAAACCACAATTTCTTTATCCATTCATCAGTTGATGGACATTTAGGCTCTTTCCACAATTTGGCTACTGTTGAAAGTGCTCCTATAAACATTGGGGTACAAGTGCCCCTATGCATCAGCACTCCAGGAACTCATTTTGAAAAATTCACATACTCCTGTGTTTCTTCTGCTTCAAAGGAGTTGGGTCAGAGACCCAGAATAAACAAATTGATAAGTGCCTCATTTGCTAATGTCAGAATCTGATTACCCATTCACTGGGCTTATTTTCTAGATGACCATGGCTTCTGGCACTGAAAGAATTATAGGAGTTGAATAGGATTTTCTTTGTTCTACCTGTGATGATGACATGGTCTTGATTTTCCTAAATTCTCAAGTTAATGTAATTTTTCTTGTTGTCTACGAAGATGATAGGTGATTTGCTTAATATAAAAAGATAGAGGATGTAACTTTATTTATATACATTTTTTATTGTTTATTATTTGAGAGAGAGAGAGAGAGAGAGAGAGAGAGAGAGAAACTGAGAGCAAGCAGGGAAGGGGCAGAGAGAGAGGGAGACACAGAATCGGAACCAGGCTCCAGGCTCTGAGCACTCAGGACAGAGCCCGATGCGGGGCTTGAACTCACAGACTTCGAGATCTATGACCTGAGCTGTAGTTGGCCGCCCAACCGACTGAGCCACCCAGGTGCCCTGAGGACGTAACTTTGTATCATTAGGATATTCTTATGTGAATTTACAGATAGGAAAAATTCCCTTGTCAGACTGTGCCCCTGCATCCTGGTTTCAGAAACTGGGGATTCCTATGATGAATAGGCCTGTGTCTTCATAGCACAGAAAGACTTAACTGGAGTTAAAAAAAAAAATCAGGAAGTGATGTGATGTAACAACACGGTGTGCACATCTCCATCAGAACCAAACCAGGAACAACAGCAAAACCTCCAGCCACTTGGGCTCACTCCTCACATATGGATTAGTGTCTGGAATTAGATGATGAGCTTGATTGTGTGTGGAGCTTGTTGTTAATCGAATTAGCTTGTTTCTGTGTGTCCCTGATCTACCCCACTTGGGCCCAGACAGACAAGCAGGGCATTTATAGCACTGGCAGTGCTCAGTACTGAGTACTGAGGCAGTTAAGAGCATAGTAAAGAGCTGTTGGGATGTGTGTGTGTGTGTGTGTGTGTGTGTGTGTGTGTGTGTGTGGGAGGGGGGGAGGGCACCCCATGATGAGGCACAGGATAATCATGAATAAAGACACAATCAGCAAAACAGCACAACCCAACCCAGTGTCAGATGAATGGGCAGCTGCTCAGGGTAGTTGGTTAAAGTCTCTGTGAGTAGGGGGTGGCAGAAATTTCTGGAAAGGCTTCTTTGTGAAGGTGAACTTGAAGCAGGCTCTGGAAGAGGGAAGGCTGTGTAGCAAAGCCGTGGGTGTGGGTTCGGGGAGAGAAGGGGGAAGCGCAGGTGGGGGCAATGATTTTGGAGTAGCTAAAGGATTCTGAAGGAACTGAGGGCCTTCGGGGAAGATTTGGAAGGGAGACGGATGTGATGAAATCACGCAGAGACGTTTTTGAGGAGTCAAAAGTTAAGATCAAATTAAGGACTGGTTAAGTCGCTTTCTTGGCTAAAAAGATGGAGGAAGAGTGGGGACAATGGGCAAAATATCTTCCAGCCCTGAGGAAAGAGACAAACCTGATGAAACCAGACTCAGGTTAGTAATTTGCCTTTGTTTGCTTCTGGGTATGGTTTTCAGTGTGTGTTCTACTCTCCTAGAGTAATATCCTAATTCCTCTCTTCTTTTTTCACGTTCCTTACAAAACCCTGCTCAGGGATTAGAACCAGCAGCCAGAGGCCAGTCCCCCCTCTGAGAACTATCAGACTTGGGCAGACAGATCAGCCTCAAGCCGCTGCCTGTTCCCAGGGGCACAGCTCCTTGCATGGGCTTGCTCAGGAAGACTCCTTCTGGGGCCAGCACACCATTTCCCATCCCGAACCCAGTCATCTGACCTTCCCGAAAAGGCTGGTTTCCCTTGTACTGACACGGGGAATGTAATTCTGGTCCTTTTGAGTAAACAGTTTTGCGCAGTTGGTTGGGGGTGGGGTGGGGGGCAGACTCAATAAGGAAAGCCTGCGATTCCGATTCCGTCCTTTCTCTAGTCCCAGCCGCCCAGAATGTGCTCACCGTTCGGAAGGACATCCTGTCCAGCCTCTCCCTTCTTCTTCGGAGTGTGGCAGCGCAGAAGGTCCTCTCTGCTCTGTTGCGGCTGGGAGCTCACCCCTTTTCATGCCTGTTAGAATCAGATGGTATCCCTTTAAGACCTCCAGCTAAAACGTGTGTAGATCTGTCGGTCGTTAACCTGCGTTTGATTGATGCACAATTTTCATTTCTAATTAGGCCTCTTTGCTCAAGAAGTACAAATAAAACCAACACGTGCTCCTTAATCCTGTTAGAGCTGGTGGCAAGGTAGACTACTTTCTACTTTATAGTTTTAAAATTCCAACTCTAAATGTGAATTACTTTTCTGTCTGACTCCTCTGGTGTGGGTTATTGTTATGCTAATTCAGGTGTATGTCTTCCAGGACCTTATAAGTATATAAATCTTGTTGTTCTTTTGAACAAATTGGACGGTTAATCCTTTAATCAGTTATTGAGAGATTGCTACAAGCACAGAGCAAAGGCCGGACCTCGAAGCTCAGCAGTTTGAAGGGCGTCATTGTTATGCATTTGGTGTCTCTCCTTTGTTTTTCCTTTTTACTTCTGTTAAATAGGAAAGTTAGTCTAATCCTACAGAAAGCACTTTCTTTTAAGGTGAAAAGATGGGAGCAAGGGAGGAGACAGAGGTTCTAATGATTCAAACAATAGGTGATGCTGCTGGTGGGAATAGTCTCTTCCCGCTCCCCCCACCCCTGCCTCTTTCTCTGTCTCCCCTGCTTCCCTCTTGGGTTTTTTTCCGAGAAGGAAATCTACCTCCAGCAGGTTGGCTGTATGTGTCATTCAGTTTTTCTGTTTTCTTAAAGTGTTGGTGTGTATTCTGTGGATAACCTTTTGGTTGCAGTTTTTCCTTGATCTGTCCCTGAAAAAAAGTAATTGAGACTCCCATCAATTGCTCAGAAATAATAGGTTCAATTCAAACACATTACCATTCATTGACAGGTGTTTCTGAGTCTAAGGGGAGGGAGGTTTAACTTCATATGGATGGTTACTGCCGACAAGATCGTTTGCCATCAGATCCTTTGTGTGTGGAGTCCCTGGCTTGACCACAGCCCTACTTGAGTTGATATGGGCCTGGGGCCAGTCATGCCCCTGGACACTTGTGTTACTTCCTTTCTACAGGATGTGTTCTGAATTGATTTATATTTACAAGGACTGAGTCCACTATTCTGCTACTCTAGCTGACCAAAGCATATCATGTTACAGCCATTTTTCTATCCAAGCCTCATTCAAAAGAGCCCAGAGAGGACCTTTGTGGGGGTGCGTATGCTGTGAAAGCCCCATGTGGAAATGCCATCAAGGGGACGTAATGGAGAAATGAAAGCAAGGTGCAGAAATTAGAGGGAGTGACAGAAATTGAGATTCTGACCTCAAAGTAGAAAAATTTCCGTGTAAACCTTCTCACATGAAGGAGGATAAGGATTCAAATCAGAATCTAAAGTTCCGATGGAAGTCCCAGACAAATGATGTTTTAAATCTTTATGGCCCTGGGGCTTTAAATTTTTATTCTTTTAAAGAAAATTGTCATCTGAAATCTGTCTAAAATCTAAATTGCCTTGTTGGTTTTCTTCTGGTGACTCTCCTCACTCACACTAGGCCAGCTGGTGTGATAACAGTTTTTCTTTTTCAGGAATTCTGTTGGGCAGATATAGGTGTTTATAGTGTTGGGCTTCACAAATGTGTAACCGAGGAAGAGTGCTTAGAAAACAAAAATAGAAGTTCCCCATATTGAAAAGGTAAGCCACCTTCTTTAGGAATATAGACCCCCAAACGATGACAGCGATCATAGTTACCAGTCAGTGAATATTCACTGCATTTACCATTACAAAGTAGGCATTGCTGTCTGCCGTGTTATAGAGGAGGATACTGAAGTTCACACACACTAAGCAAGCTAGTAATAGAGTAAGAATTCAAGTCCAGATCTGTCGGCCGTAGCAATTGATTTAGAGATGGTCACATGAGCCAAGGCAGGCCAGTGGAAGTTTCTAAGATTAATTGGTAAAAGAATTTCTTCTGGGAATCCTGGAAAGTTAATGTAACTCTAAACATTCCCGATAAATGTCTAAAGGAAACTTGTCTAAGAAGGAAGCCAAAGCAGAGAAAAGCATGGGAAATGGAAAAAGTTGGGTCTCTGAGGACATGATTTCGGCACCTGGATACAGCTATGCCTGAAGCTAGCTACTCCTAGACTGTTGAGTTACATAAAACTGTATATTCCTTTTTTTGGTTTAAGCCTCTTTGTTGGAAAAGGTAGAGTCATGAACTCATGGAGGCAGTCTTTTGACCCCCATTTGGTTGTATAAGAACGAGTTCGGGGCCTGACACATTTTCTTGCCAAGAGATAGAGTCCTTGTGGCCTCTTCTGGGCTTATCACTTTTCCTGTTTCAGATTCAGTGTGTGCTTCTCGTTCTGCAGAAGCATGTGTGTCATATGGCAGCTGGCCAACCCTACTGTTTCTATTCTCTTTGGGGAGGGGGCTGAGTCCTTCTCCTGCAGCACAAGAAGCATACGTGTAGGTCAGTTGCCCTGCGTCTGCCAGGAGGGACCTGCTGGCCATGGGGGAACTGATGCCCACTATTAGAACCGATCTCACTCTCTCCCTTTTCTGTGTACATAAAGCATCGTTCCATCAAGTGCTTGACTGATGTGTGTTTTCCTGGCAACTCCAGCACCAAGATGCAGTGGACAGAAGTCTTCTATTCCTGGTGATAGGCAACTTATGTCACTTGCTTGACACTCTCTGGAATAGTTTTCTGCCTTGAAACTGAAAGCTGAAAGGATCTTGACTATTGTCTTTTCATTCCCAAACTTTCTCTGAGTCCCCTAGTAAGCCCAGGCATTTCTCCTACCCTTCTCTCACTCCAGAATTTATCATCATTACAGTGCCATCGTTATCGTACCATATTTTTATATATCCATCCTTCACTAGACTTCAAAATCCTAAAGAGCAGAGATAATGCCTCTGTATGTGTATGTGTGTATTTAATTCTTGCCTCTAGGTCCAAATTGAGTCAAAAATGCAAAGCAGTCTTTAGTATTTAAACAAATTCTTTAACATGCAAACAAATCATCAGAAGGTCTTGTCAAAATGTAGAGTCTGTTTCAGAAGTTTCTGGGTTGGAGCCAGTGATTCTTATTCCTAATAAATGCTTTGGTACTTTGAGAAGCAAAATATTGGCAATGTGTCATTAACTTCTCTAGGAAGATGTCATGTCAGAGCATGTAGGAACCTTCTGATAAATCCCTGACTTGTTAGGTGGTAAAGATGTATTTTTTAAGAGCTAAACTCAAATTTTAACTTTATTTCAATGGAGATTAAATTATTAATATGGAACTTGAGGCACACAGAGACCTTATTTTCTTAATAAACCAGTAAGTACTTTTTGAGCACTGATTTTGAGCCCACCTCTTGGCTAAATATGCTGACATACAGAGGAAATATGGAGCTAGTTCAGTATAACCAATTTTAGACCTGGAAAGAAGAGAGATTCTCTCCTGCTGATTTAGGAGTGCTGATTTAGGAGATAAACAACTATCTTCACTTTTTCCATTGCCTTGACAATTCTTTGCTTGACATTCCAGAATAAGAGAAGGTTCTGGAGCTCATCATTCGCTCACACCTTGATGTGCATTACTCTGCTTTCCTTCCTTTTACCCAAAAGAGATCCATCAAATAAGGGAATTGGGATTTTGCTCTGGTGGCTGAGCCAATCCTGGAGCAAGGGGATAATTCTCAGGGAAGGCAGGAGGATCCCGTTGGACAAAGTTGTTATTGTTAGCTTTCTTTAAGAGAGTGCTATATACCCAACCATGTTGCTCAGTAGAAATGGCACCGAAGGTAAGATGAAGTCTACTTATTTTCACATTTTGTATCTGGACCATAAGAATCACTGAAAGTCAGGGATTGCAGGGAACTCTGTGATTGCTGGGTTCAAAATTATCTCTTCGTAAAGAAGGAGCCTATAACCTTGAGTGCAGCTCGCCTTCCCCACACATGCTGCTAGTGCGGTGTGGGGTCCATGCCTCCTGGTTGGAGCTTTTTTTATAGCACAGGAGACAGGGGAGCACAGGTGGCTAAGAGCCCATGCTCTCCTCTGCAGTCAGGCTGTTTGGGTTTGACTCCTACTTCTTCAGTTGCTAATGGGCTTTAACTGAGTTCTTTTTAGGCCCTCTGTGTCTCCGTTCCTCATGTATAAAATAAAGATAGTGGTAGTAACTACCTCAGTGGACTGCTGTAAAGATTAAATGAGTTGATACAGGTAAAGCAATTAGAGTGGTGCCTGTCCATAGCAAGTGTCCAGTAAAATATAGGTGGCCATTACTATCCTCATTACTGTTGCCTTCCGTGATGTGACTTCCAGGCTATCAGTAAGGAACCCTTTGCTACAGGCTAGCCCTGAACCCTAGATTTTCCCTACCTACTTACCATTGACTCATACCGTATTATATAAGCTAATTATGCCTCCCCAATTAAAAAGAAAAAAGAAAAGAAAAGGAAAAAAAAAAGGACTCACATTACACAGTTGACAATGTGGCTTAAAATGCCAATATTCCTGAGAGAGGGATCATGATAATTTACTTTCACTCTACGCTAGGAAAAACTAATATTGGATCCTTTCCCGGGAACACGTTTGCAAGGATGAAGGACCACAGGACTTTGGGAGTCTGGAATGTCAGAATGATGGGAAAGGGGAAGCTAGGGAAGGGAGGAGGGAATTGAGGGTACAGAAGACAGTCTGTCCAAAGCCAAGCTCCTTAGCGCCTGTAGTATCAGGATCCATTCTGTCCCTTGTCCCCTCTGATTGCTCCTCCATGGCCCCTCCCATGGAGATAACTGCATATCCAAGCTTTAATCCCTTTAGCCTACAGAAGTCTGAAGGGCCACTGAAAACTCCTCATTGTATAGGGGGAGATGGAACTGAGGGTTTCCAGGTATAGAGCATCCCAGGGAGTGACTGACTTAGGCCAGAGTGTCTCAGCATTGGTCACAACAGCAATTTTTGTTGTGGGGTTGGCTTGTGCTTTGTGGGATATTTCGCAGCGTCCTTGACCTCTACTCACAACATGCTCCTCCCAACTAGGTAGTGACAACCAAAAACGCCTCCAGACGTTGCCAAGTGTTCCTTTGGGAACAAAACTGCTCCCAGCTGAGAAGGCTTGGCTTAAGCCTCTCTAAGACCTGCTGGTTTTATTCTCTCTTGGCCAGGCTAGGTTGGATTCAGGTCAGTGGGATCATGGGCTGATTGGCTCCTACATGGAGATCTCCACATGGAGATTCTCTTCCACTCCCCCACTTTCCTTTGGACAAAATCTACTTGAGCCTCAATTTACCTGATGTAGTCACTCACCTCTGATAGGTGAAGGGCATTGGCTCCTGGCTAGAGGTGCCTGGCTGAGGATCCGGCAGGCTATCCTAGGTTGGAGGAGAGGGTGACCCCTTGAGGCTCTCAGTACCCTAGTAGTCATCTGGGGACACTCAGATTTTGACGACCACATAGCATCACCTCCAACTTCTGTTTCCTCAGAGAGGGGAAGTCGGCCTCCGCTCCCAGAGATGGTCAGAAGGAGAGAGAAAGGAGAATAACTGAATAAGAACACGTTTGTAATACGATCCTGCAACACCCACTGCTGTGCAAGGAACGTGGAGTGTGTTCATGAAAAGGAATTTATATATTAATATGTATGTGTGTATATATATATATATATTTTTTTTTTTTTCTTTGTTTTGTTTTGTTTCTCTTCAGCCGAGCTGGGTTGAAAGTTGTTACGAGTGAGACTTTCCTTCGCTTTTCCTTTGCTCCTTCCTACTGTGTGATGTCGGCCAAGCAAGTTCTTGGACCTCTCTAAACCTCAGTGTCCTTGACTGGAAACGTGAATGACAATGATACCCACCTCCAAGGGTTAGCTCTGATTAAGCTCCATGTAAAACGGATGCAGCCTGGGAAATGAAGATCCCAAGCACACCTTAGTCCTCGATCCACGAGGCACCCGATCGGCCTTGTTCCCCGATTGCCCTGCAGGCTTCCCTGCATTACTTTCTCAGTACAGACTCCAAGTGTCTTCCAAATGTGTATTTCTCAGTTCTCCAGGGGATGCTCGGCTATCAGTCCGTGGCTGAGCCTGAATAAGCACCTGGAGTGCGGGGATTTGGTCGAGTGTGCTTTTGGCAGCAAAGCCGGGCTTGGAGTGGGCTCGTCGTGCAGTACATCTCGCGGCCCAGAAACTCAGGCGGGAAGCGCTCTCCCCTGGGCTCTTCCAGAAGCCACAGTCACACCCACGTAGGCACCCGGAACAGGAATCCCTGGTGTCACCTGATAATCGTTGGTCACCTTATCACGACTGGTTCCACTCGTGAAGGTGAGGTCTGAGGTAGCTTCACTGGGGGCAAAAGGGGGGTGTCTTAGTTTGTGTGAAGGCAATCAGCGTTTTAAGACGCACCATCTGGAAAATCCTTTCATAATATGAATACCATAAATATTTATTTAAGCTCCCTCCACCCTCCACTGACATTTCAGAAGCAAGAAAATTGTTGAAGAGGCCAGATTTTTACACATAATGAGGGCGTAAACTTCTCTGTCCCGGATTTTAACTCTTAGTACAAATTACTTCTTTGGGACTGAGATGGCATTTTAGATTAGAGAGAGAGAGTTAAAGTGTTTAACTAATTTGCCCAAAGTCACACACTTTGTAAATGACTTTGGAATCAGACAGAATTTGGTTTAAATCTCCACCTTGAGGGTAGTTATTTGTGTCATTTCAGCATGTCGCTTAATGTCTCCTAACCTCGGTTCCTTGATCTGTAATATGAGGATAGGGTTGGGATGATGACGTAAAATAAACAATGTCAGGTTCTGAACAGCATATAACATGGGTTTGATAAATTTAGCTGTAATGATAATTAAAGTTACCTAGATTATTATTTTACAATTCTTATCTGTTTCCCTGACCATTCCTTTACTTCCTAGCACCAGTAGACAGGAAGCTATGTTCAGCCAATGCCTAGCACAGTCCTTGGTATTTGGGGTGTTGAGTAAGTGTTTGAATGAGTGAATGAAAAATGAAGAGATCACAGCACAGAAGATTTTCATTAATCAGTGATTTTCTAAATTGATATGCTGGGAAAACTTGTTGAAAATATCTAAGGCTCAGTAATGACTACTGTGCACAAATGTTAACAAACTAGGTTGAAGAAGGTCTTTGGGCAGGAGGGCAGCCAGGGGACAGAGTCTACGAGTGACTGATTAATGGCAAACCCTTGCCGGAGGTCAACTAAAACAGTTCTTTATGTGGGTGACTTTTAAACAAGGCAATTTTCAGGGAATTGGGAAATTTCTTTCACCCTCCCAGATCTGCCCAATGTTGTCTCTCTGTCATTAGAGAATGATTCCTTTGGATTAAGTAGTGTTTAGGATAGTATAACTACAGTTAAAAAGAGAGAGACCCAACTTGTGTATGACTTTCTCTTTAACCACATTTGAAGGGCAACTATGTGCCCACGGTGGCTGGCTGTCTTCCATTAAGTCATTCAGGGACCCAGATTGTTGGAGATTTGCCAAATCACCCCAGGGGTCATCTCCCTTCCATCCAGCTGACTGGGGAAAAGAGCATGGAGAGGAGCTGTATGGGAGATGTTCATGAGTCAGACTTACAGTAGCACTTACCATTTCTGGCTTGGTTTCATCGGCCAGAACTCGTTCACGGGGCCATACCTGACCACAAGGGAGTCTGGGAAATAGAGTGCCTGCCTGGGCAACCACATTGCAGTCACATTAATGCAGTACAGGAAGAGGAACAAAAACATCTGGCAAACTGTGAACTGTCTTTGCCATACCTTGTAAGGAGGCAGTATCTCTGGGAAGGGTGCGATAGTGTAAATTAGTTTGTCCCTGCCAGAGGAAGGAAATCCTCGGTTTGAAGGCTTTGTCCCAGAAAAAGTCGAGGACTAAAGTTTGGGGCTACCAAGCCTGAACGGTGTGGGCTGTGGGGACAATAACTGAGACGGACCTGGGGTGGGAGCAGTGGGGCTTCAGAAGGGGACAGGGGAAATGTAAGCTAAAGACAGAAAGTCTCCGAAGTCACAGTTTGGGGGAGGATAAGAAATGGCCGCCCTACAGAGAAGCAAAATGGTGCTTGTGGGCACCTTTGCAGTAAAGCAGTTACAGGCCATTTGTGGACTGCATTCAGGGGCCAGGAGCTGTGCGGGGAGAATAAGGGAACACTTTCCTCCTCGCTCTTTTCCCTCTCCAAGGAGAGTCAGGCTCATTATGTCTCTAGGTGGATTTTACAGTTCTGGATTTGAGCCTAAAAGTTGCATGTGGTTTTCAAATACTTATTTTATCACACACTCCACGATTACTTCCATTATGTGTGGCTAACATTTGAGTCTTTTCAGATTTAGTGGGGATATAAAAGGTTTAAATAAGCCCAATATCAGATGTGTCTGGGATTCCATTTCTCGCATGCAGACTGTAAATAAATGCTGATGAAAAATATTTGAGTTCCAAATTCTGCCACCCAAATCCTACAAATATGCACATTAAAGCCCCATAATCCCATAAAAGCCTTGTTGCTTGTAAATAACACTATCTTGTTTTCCATCTCAAATTTCTTCTCCTGTAATTACACAATATTTGGTTTCCCCTTTTTAGGCAATTCAAATTAAAACTTATTTCATTTCATAATTACAAACATTCATTTTGAGTAAAGACTAATCTGACAGGAATTTGGTTCCAGTGATATTGTAACCTAGACTTGCAATAGCAAAGCAACCCATGTCTTTACTAATGTCCTGGAATCTTTTAAGACTCTACTCCAGCGAAACATTTGCATTTGGAAAGTTTTAGCCTTTTTCCTGAAATAATAATGCTTTATTAAGAGCACTGTGTGATTTGATTTTTTTTTTTTTAATAATGATTTAAATCAAAGACTTCAAGATATAAAGAATTTAAAAGGTGAGCCATTTCACCCTCTGAGTTTCAGGTTATTTTATAACTCCCGTGAGTTCTGGAGTAGAATGTTGCTTGGAAAATGTTCATTATTAAGTTCATTTTTCAACCATTTCCTGGAAGAGGAGAAAGAACATATTCTTTGTCTGGGTGTTATGATAGGTGGTAATTTGAAATATTAGATAAAGTGTATGTTATTACTATTCTGAATATGGATGGAGGAGGAAAAGTGCATGCTGACTGGACATTATGGATGGCTAGTTAATATCTAGGAAAACACAGTGTTTATTAACTAAAAAATACATTGAGAAATGGCAAATGGAATGCTTGCAGGGTGATCACTGTGTATCCATTGCAGTATAAAAAAATTTTTAGAAAAAGAAACAACAGTCCAAAATGCACTGGTTTACAATGATTTTTCGTGACCCCACAGTTCTGGGGCTTGATGGGTTCAGCTGGGCAATTTTTGCTCGTTGGGGACCCTCATGCGGTTGTAGTCAGATGGTGGCTGAGGCTGGAGGCACCTGAGGGCTTTATCACACACACTGCCAGCTCTCAGCCTGGAGCACCTGGTGGGGGCTGTTGGGCCATCTCTGTCTCCAGCAACCTCAACCCATGGTTAGCTTAGACTTCCTCAAAGCACCGGCATCTCACGGTAATCAGACTTCTCATGTGGTGGTTGGTTTTCTCCCAGAGCCAGTGCTCCAGGAGACCAGGTGTAGGTATATACTTTTAGGCTTTTTCTAATTTGTCTTTCAAAGTCCTGTGGGATCAGTTCTCCTCATTCTGTTGGTTGTGAGTGAGTCACGGGAATGGGCCAGGTTCCATCGGAGGTGATTACCCAAGGTTATAAAGAGAGGGAGGTGTGGTTCATTGAGGGGCCATCTTTCCCACTGCCCACCACAGCCACCAAGCCATTGATGAGTTGCCCACTCAGTTCATTTTAATGAGTGAAATGACTACAGCAAATCAGGTGAGTGTTTGTATTTGTATTCCGAGAGGTCTGAGTTCGTAAGAGCTGGGAGGGAAAGGAACAGAGGGAGGTTCTTTCTTGGGGCTACCTCATGCTGTTTGAATGAGGTGCACATGCATGCGTGTGCATGTGTGTGTGTGTGAGTTTTGGGTGGTATTATGGATTACCCTGATTACAGTTTGATTTAAACTGGGGTCAGGAGGAAAGATATATCAAGTGCCCACTCTGTGCCAGGTCCTATGCTGTACACATTAAACATTTAATGTAATTTTGGGGAGACTATTGATGTCATGGTCATAGTCAAACCTTCAGTGACTTCGTTACTCACAAGCCATGGACTCTGAACAAGGGTGGGTTACTTATCTTCGCCAGGCCTCAGTTTTCTCATGTGTCATATGTTTGAGGGACTTTGGTTCATAGAGAGAAAGACTCAGTTCTCTTTTCACATTTTTCATGCTCATTTTATTAATCTTACGAATTTATCTATCAATGAGTATTTAAAAAAATTTGAAAGCTACACATTTCTCTCTTTATATAGTGTTTATACAACGAATGAATAAAAAGTCATGAATTTAACAAATGCCAGTTTTGAAAACATGTACACAGTGATTACTGGTTAAATATACTATTTCTACATATTTAATTAAAATTATAAGTCTAATTTGTCATATTCTTGTAAATATTTTAAACACTTTACAAGGCAGATAACTCATACAATATTAATGTGTTTACACATTACACACATTACACAATCGGAACCTTACACCAAAACCTGGCATAAAAACAGTAATATACCTATTTGTTTCTTCATTATGTCTATTCCTTTTCTGTTTATTTTTCCTCAGGCAGAATGCTTTGGTGCATTTACTCCCCTGGAGAATCAGAGTGACCTTCCCGAGCTCTTGAGGTTATGGGCAACGGGTAGACCTGCTTTGCCCCCCTCTTCCCTGTTCCAGTCAGAGTTCCTAATTCCCTGCCCCTGCTGTATTTTTCTGCATAGCACTTTTCATCAACGGAAGTGCATATTGTGCTTATTTGTTTGTTTAGTAGTCTCTACATCCATGCAAATATATATATATATATACATATATATGTATACATATGTATATATATATATATACACATATATATGTATATATGTATACATATATATGTGTATATATATATTTGTGTATATATATATTTGTGTGTATATATATATATATATATATATATATATATATATATATATTTTGTTGTTGTTATTGTTGAGTTCACTGCCGTATTCTCAGTGTTCAGAATAGTACCTGGCTCACAGGAGTTAATCACAAAAACTTATTGAATGAACAGATGATCTATTCTGGACCAGGATATTGGTCCATGGTCCATGAAAAGGATCCATGAAACATGTGCGTCTCTTTTACAGAGATTCTCAATTGGCTATCCTGTTGGGCAGACTCTGATGTAAGTCAGGTGTCATTCACGTTATGATGAACTGTTCAAATTCTGGGCTTTGACCAAGTAATAGTTTTTATTTTTCTTGATGAAGCATTCCTCCATTCTGATTTGTATCCATCTTTATAGAACCAGGGGAATACATTTTAGCATTGCTTGCTCTGAACTGGGGCCCAATGCATGTCACTTATATCTAAACCTTTGGGTCACTAAGACCTCTTACCAGTAAGACCTGCAATATTAAAACCTGCATTACAAGTTTGAAAAGATTAAATGGGATAATCCACGTGAGGTGAACAGAATAAATAGAGCCTGGCACATATTAAACTCTCAGTATTCTTCTCATCAATTAGGCCATTTTCAGTTATTATTCTTGCTAAAAAAAAAGGAGAGTCAGTTGTTTTCTCCATAGGTGTTTATGAGGAAGTCTCTTGTCCCAGTTTGCATGACAGGATATGTGTGTTGTATATTTGCACCTATAGAATCAAGAGCTGCGTCCTCATAACAGGTGCTGAGCAAGTATAGGAAGATGAATTAGTAATGAATCCTAGAACGGTAAAGAGTTGTCTGCTCCTAGCTTTCTCTTCCTTTCTACACGGAGCCTTGACCTATAGATTGCAGGAGCAGATGGGGACTAGTATTTGTTGAGTGTGTCGTATGTGCTGTGAATTTGCTGGGTGATATACAGCTATTATTTATTTTTTTCCAACCAACAGACAACTGAGATCTGAGTTTTTTTTAAGATATTAGTTTTTTACATGTATCTAGTGAATATGGAAACCTAGGCTTAGAAAGCTAAAGTCTCATAGCTGGCAAGCATCAGAACAGAAATTAGAACTTACCAAAAAAAAAAAAAAAAGAATTAGAACTCACGTATGACTGACTCCAGATTGGCTATTTTTTTCCATTATACTGTGTTTTAAGGGGAGGACAGCATTCCTGAAGAACATGGTAACAGTTTCTTTGAATGTTCTTAGGGATTTGTCAGTTGGAGTATCTTTTCAATCCCAATCAATAACAGCTTATTAGAGAGCCTTTCCTCAGTTCTTATTGAGCACATCTTCCAAATGAAAACTTGTGTCCAGTATGGGCCAGGGACCTAATATCAAATACGTGGGTGCAAGTGGCATTTATGTGTTGAACTAAAATTATTTGAGTACAATTTTCTATTACACTAACATAAAATTATGCTAGTATTTCAAGAAGATGTAGTCCTAGAAATGGAAGACATCAGTACTCATTTTAAATTTAAATGGGTGCTGTAAAATTACCCTCCAAAATGATTGTACTAATTGACAGCTCAAAATATTTTGGCTTATAAGGTTGTCCTTAGCTTTTAAAGTTTCTACCAATATTTTTGCAGCTACTGCCGTAATGTGCATTAAAGTGTTAATGATATTGTGTCATTGTTGTTTGTTAACTATATAATTTCCTATGTTTTGTGAACTCTTATTCGTATTTTGGGGGCTCATTTTTTATTAAAATTTTTTTAGTGTTTATTCAGTTTTGAGAGACAGAGAGAGACAGAGTGCGAGTGGGGGGCGGGGCAGAGAGAGAGGGAGACACGGAATCTGAAGCAGGCTCCGGGCTCTGAGCCATCAGCATAGAGTCTGATAGGAGATCATGACCTGAGCCAAAGTCAGATAATTAACTGATTGAGCCACCCAGACACCCCTTGGGGGGCTCATTTTTACATTGAACTTTTTCCCTATTCATTTGGAATTTTTTTATACTCGAGATATTAACCCTGGCCATTATTTGAGTCATACGTATTTTTTTGACCACAGAATCCAGTTTTTAGCAAAATTATTTTGTAAATGTCATTATAAGAGAGAATATAATGTTATGAATGTTGGTTTGATAATAACAGCATTATATACATGTTTATGTTTAGTGAGTAAAATAATATTCACAGAACTGGGAAAAAAAATACTGAATTCAGTATATGGAAAAGCTAACCCCAGAAGATATAATAATATAATTTTTCATCTGTCAACTGTATAATACGTTAATTTTTTTCTTAATGTTTATTTTTTAAGAGAAAGAAAGAGTGTGAGTATGAGTAGGGGAGGGGTAGAGAGAGAGAGGGAAGGAATCCGAAGCAGGCTCCAGGCTCTGAGCTGTCAGCACAGAGCCCCATGCAGGGTTCGAACTCACGAGTTGTGAGATTATGACTTGAGCAGAAGTCGACGCTTAACTGACTGGGCCAGCCAGGCGCCTCTAATACTATATTATAAAGAGCAAAATAGTTTCTGGAGAAATTTGCCTCGAAATAGAATGAAGACCAGAATACTTGTGACTGTAATAGCAAAATATACTCAGGTTCTAGAAGTGATATGTTAAAGGGAAAAACAGTACAACGGAAAACCTTTCCTTAGTGGCTCAAAAAGAGCTCATTCTCAGAGTCTTTTCCCTGCTGCCAAATGAACCTGCAGAGCAATCTCTTTTTACATGAGCCTAGGTCTTCCTACCTGCATCTGTCATTGGTCGCCATTGGCCCAGGAGCATAATTACTAAGGAATTCGGTGGAGATGATCTCAGTGGGCTAGTGAGAGTCTTGGTCCTACCACCTATTGTCTGTATAGGCTAGAACAGTTTCCTTAGCACCCCAGCCTCAGTTTCCCCTTCAGTAAAATGGGAGTAACAACACCTACTCCCAAGGAAGTGGCGAAGATTACATGAGATAAAATACATGAAATTATTTTAGAGCCCATACGTGGCTATAAATAATAAGTTATTGGATATGATAGTTCATGCATCACATCATTTTCAGGTAATGATGACTAAATTAATTAATTCACTTACCTTTAACTGAGGGAATGAGGTGTGGGAAGAAAAGAAGACACAGGTTCTGCTTTCATAGGCTTTCAAATCTACCAGTTATACTTTGCATGTATATGTCGCCTTAGAGCTTATGGAGTGCTTTCCCCCACTGTGTTTCTTATCCATTCATTCATCCAACCATGGAACTATAATGGTGTTAAACCAAGGGCAGAGTCCTTGACCTCCTGGTTAGAGATAAAGAAAGTACACAGAAGAGTAAATGAAATACGTACAAATTATAATCCTTGCTGGTGAGAAATTAAGCATGGGTCGGATGAAGAATGACAGGTATTTTAGAAGGGTGGTTGGCGAATGTCTCTTTGAGGTAGTCATAGCCAAGGCATGCTCTTCCTGGAGCAGGAAAGAGCTTAGCCTGTTCAAAGAGCAGAAAATGCTAGGAGGTGTGTGTGCAAGGCGGAAAGTGCCTCAGGCTCGAGGTGGAGAGACAGCACGGGCTGGATCCTGGAGGGCTCTCTAGGCCACACTAAGGAGTTTGGATTTTATTCCAGGTGCCATGCAAAAAGCATTGGAGGCTTTTAAACCAGAGAATTTCTGAATGTTGAGAAAATCACTTTACTCCTCTGAGAATGGATTGGAGGGGAAAGGATGGAGGGGTGGGTAACCACTAAGGAGGCTGCTGCATTGGTCGGGGGAGAAAGACTCTTTATTTCATTATGACTAGTAGAATTTGTTAGGTACTAGGGCAAACACATGAACTCTTTACCCACCTAATTCCGTCTTGTCCCTGGAGTCTCAGGACTTTGGGAAAGATGTTATTTCACCCAGTTCTAGGATGGCAGTGCTCTTTCTTTCGTTGGCTTTGAGGGTTGAATGGAAATAATCATGGGAAGCAAGCAAGCGTATTGCAGATTTATTTCAGCTGAACTGTCCTAGATTTATCCATGCCAAACATCTACAGTTCTGGATTCTGTATGAGTTTGCTGGGACCTCCGTAGCAAAGTACTGCAGATGAGGTGGTTTAAACAACACGAATGTATTTTCTCACAGTTCTGGAAGCTAGAAATCTGAGATCAAAGTGTCAGTAGGATTGCTTCTATTGGAGGTTTCTCTCCTTGGCATGTAGATGGCCATCGTCTCTCAAATGTCTTCACACAGCCTTTCCTCTGTGCAGTTTTGTGTCCTAATCTCCTCTTCCCATAAGACACGGGTCATGTGGGACTAGAGTCCACCCCAATGACCTCGTGTTAGCTTCTTTGCCTCTTTAAAGACCATATATTTAAATACAGTCACCTCCTGAGGTATTAGGGGTTAAGACTTCAGCGTATAAATTTTGGAGGGAACACAATTGAGCTCATAACAGTTTCTAAGACGAAATCTGTGTTTGGGGAATGAGGCATGGTAATGAAAGTCAGGATCTAGTTAACTTATTTCTGGCATGTGCTGAAATGGTTGCATTTCTCCTAAGTCTTAAAGAAAGAAAAAGACATGGTTTCCTTTTATAATTAGTGCCAACTGTGATGACTTAAATACCTCCTCAAAGGATTGTTTAGCACATTCACTAAGCCTTTGTGAGACCACCTGGTTACCTCTTGTTAATATTCATGGGATCTGTGCCCTCTTTCTTTAAGAGCAATATGTTAACTTCTCTTTACTTAGGTAAATTTTGGGGAAAAATGCAATAAAATCAGACGCGAGCTATTGTTGGTACTCTGTATTTTGCAGTTATGTGCTTTCTCCACTTTCTCTGTGCTAATTGCGAAAGTCAAGTTCCACGTACATTTTGTAGCTGCAATGGTTGGAGGCATCTCTTCCTCAACTGAAGGGATTGCAGTTGAGGGACCAAGCCACAAGTTGTTCAGAAGGGATTAGCGTGTCTCTCCCTAGACACAGCTTGAGCACATCAAAAGAGGAGGTTGTGAGGAAGAGAGGGTCAGTGAAGGAAGTGGCCCAGGTCGGTGAAGGATAGGGAAACGTCAGTAATCCTCCTGTGGGCACGGCCTGGCCCCCTGGCTCCCTGCGCACTCACAGGTAGCAGTTGGGTTTTTCTTTCTTTTGGTGGAGGAGAGATTTATCACTGTATGGAATTCAATTGACATTTTGTTATTAAAGCGTCTCATGCAAATTTGAGTTGGACTGGTTACAAAACTTGGAGGCCAACATGCATATTTATGACTTTCTGTATGATAATTTATGAGTTTATGTGTCCCAACCCATGAAAAAGGCCTCTATCCCTTATGCGAATTCCGTGATCAGAACTAGGAATGGCCACCGGCAGCTTCAGGAATCAAATTCTGAAGCCAGAGAGTTGTTTTTGGACCTTGGTGTTGGTCCAAGGCCTGTGGTGTTGGAGAGATCCATACATGATATGGTCTTGCTGTTTCATCAGAGAGTTTCATCTATTTACTTTTGAAGTCTCTGAGGCCTTTGGCTTTCACCACCCTAGGCTGAACAAAAAGAAAACTGGCTTTGGATTCAGACATTGGCTGGACCGCTGGTTAATTTTTTGACCTCTCTGAGCCTCAGTTTCCACACTTGAAGATGGGGAATAGCTCTTAAATGCTCGAGTCATAGAATTGCTCAATAAGTGCTCATGAACTGAATGGCTATTTCCTTCCTTACCTTGGATCATTCTACTTCTATCCCACTCCTTTATCCTTGTTATCATTCTGTCTTTATCCAAAGCATTTCTCAGAGATGGTTTTTGATATTTTATATACCTTCAGGTAAATTTAGGACAGCTACCTGTCTTAGGGCTATCTTTAAACGTTGTCTCTAACCATGGAAAGAAAGTTCTGTGACAACTTTGGAGGGATTTTACATATTATTAAGTGGAAATAGGTGGGAAGGCATTGGAGGTACCATTTAAAGTGTGCCCCATAGGTGACCATATAGCTCTGTCTGAACATAAAGATGGTTATAACTTCTTTAATCATTGGTATCATCATAATCTTCATCATCGTGGTCCTGCCATCATCATCATTATCTCTTCCTCCTCCTCTTTCTTCTTCTTGTTCATGATTATCGTTTGCAATCCTAAGTGTCCAAATAGTTATTGTATTAATGGATCACTTGGAACAATGAATGGTTATAAGGGTAAATGCCTTTATAACCTCAAAACTGTTGAGCTTAATAGGTTGTCACTGTTACATTCTGTATCATATCTATCAGTCTTCCTGTCCCTGTTGCCTACACTATCACTCAACCTTGGGAAACAGCCTGAGTTTTATATTCAGACAAAAAAATATTCAAATGCTGGCTCTACTATTCCAACTTATGTGAACTTGGACAAGTTCCTTAACTTCTCTGAGCCTCAGTTTCCCCACATGTAACATAAAAATAATAAACCAATGGCAACATTGCAGAGATGTTGCAGGAATAAATAACAAGAATGTATTTAGAGCATTTGGCACAGTTCTGGACACATATAAATGCTCAATTAATGGTAGTTTTCACTATTGTTGTTATTAATATTTAATCTAATATAAATAAAAGACCCTAAAATAATATCCAACATGGAGTAATGCTCAATAAGTAGGAGTAATGGTTATTTTATTGTGACAGGAACCCTTCAAAAATTAATATAAATCTTCCACCCATCCCTATACCTTTAAAGGAGCCTGACCTAACCAAGCCTGAGCCGCTGACATCCAATGGAAATGAGACTTAACAAATTTTTTTAAATGTTTTATTTATTTTTGAGAGAGAGAGAGAGAGAGAGACAGAGACAGAGACAGAGAAATCGCAGGGAAAGGGCAGAGAGAGAGGGAGACAGAATCCAAAGCAGGCTCCATGCTCTGAGGTGTCATCACAGAGCCTGATGTCGGGCTCGAACTCGTGAACTGTGAGATCATGACCTGAGCTGGAGTTGGATGCTTAACTGACTGAGCCACCCAGAGACCCTGAGACTTGTTTTTATTTAAAATTTTTATTTGTTTTCATTTCCCATGAACTTCTAAACAACAACAAAATTGAATGAAAAATTCTGCTACTCACAACACTAAAAACAAATCTGTTATTTCAACTAGATTCACTCTATAAGTTCATTACTTTCTAAAAAAAATAAATTTAATCAGCTTTTACAGAAAATACACAATAGCAATGGGTTGGCGTTATCTTAATACAAGTTATAGTTAATATAACCTTTAATACAAGTTATTCTAATTTTGGTTGTTTTTTTTTTTTTTTAAAATATAACTTATTGTCAAGTTAGCTAACATACAGTGTGCTCTTGGTTTCAGGGGTAGAAAATGAGACTTTAACCTGCAGCTCCAATGACAGCAATTGCCTTGAACTTGCTCATTTCTGTTATTTACTTAGCTCCTCCATATCTGCTCGGTTCTTTCCCATCTAGCTTCTGATTTCTCAGTTTGGCCTTGTACTTTTAGCTCTGTGCTCATCCCTAAAATCTGGTGGTCAACCATGTCCTTCTGTTTTAACCTGAGGACTCTCTGAACATGGCTCACCTCATCTTCTGACTCCCCTGTGTCACCCCTCCGCCCCCAACAGGCTTCTGCTTCCCCTCTCTTCTGTCAGTCCCTGGGCTTCCCAAGGGGGTCTTGGACAAAATCTAGCCATGGTCTGGGTTTGGTCATTAGCAAGTCTTTGATCAATCAAATTGCATTCCTATTTATTATCTCAAAAATGTTTATGTGGCATGAAATTCCATTCTGGATCCTAAATCCTCCTCCTTAGATAATGACCCTTCTTCTCTATTAGTTGACAAAGCTTGTGAGAGGCTTCTAAGATCAATTCAGCTTTTCCCCATGGTGAGAAAGCTGCTAGCAATCCCCCATTCTTACAGGATTGGCAATATTTTGTCCATTCTGACTCTGTCACTCTCTGGCACCTATTTTTATGAAGATTGCTTTACAGGGCCAGGCCTAATGATTAGGAGGATCATTAGTCCAATGGGTAGAGCACACTGAAACACATTGGGCATAACTGCCCTGGGTCCATGCCAAAACGTCTAGAGAGGAGAGACCACAGTTCTTGCCAAAGCCCTGAGCCCCAATGCAGGCCCATGAATCCGGCTAGTTTAAGAGTTTAGCCAGCCCTAATTTTAATTAAAATTTTAATCGTACAGCTGCTTCATGCCTACACTATTTCTTACCAGTTTGAATTCAACAGGCTTCCATAACCTATTACCGAGGGCGATTTAATACATCTACTTCAGCAAATCATTATCAAAATAAGCTCAATAACTCAACAGGCAGATTTAGCTTTCTAAACTGATCTTCCTCTCATACAGAGGCTTCCAGATAACAATTAGTAAACTGTGGTCATGCTGTTTGTGTCTCTTGGGCTCCAAATGGATTTTTACTCCATGCAGAGAAGCGGACAGGTAGAAAGCTTAAAAAGAACACACACACACATTTCAGGAAAAACAACCTAACACTTATTTCAAGGTTGTTTCATCAGGCAAAAAGACTGCCTTTTAGCTGCTTCGATGCTTTCTGAAACCTTTCAAGCTACAAGGAGAGTGATTCTGGTTCGTGTGGCTAAAACACTAGAGAGGATGATTGGTTTCATTAGCCAGGGAGGAGTGATAATATGCTGCAATACTTCTCCAGTTATTGGGCACTTTATATTAATAACTCATGATGGCTGGAGTGTTTAGGTGTATATTTCAAACTCAGTGTAAAATACCATGCCATTAAGAATTTAAACACATTCTAATTTAATTATGGCCAAGAGCTGGTTCCAAGTGATCCTGTGTTTTTGTTGGCTAGTTTCAATATTGCAAATTTTGCATTTGGAAAGATTTATTTTCTTTTACTCCTTGCTTCTTTTATTCTGGATTGTTAAGAACCTTAATCATTTAAAAGAATACATATTTGGAAAATGAAGTGCTATTGAAGTTATGGAAAATCTAGTTTTCTTCAATACTATTTTGCTTTCCACTTTGAAAAGTGCCAGTTTTTTTTCTACCCATAATGTATTGATTATTCATAAGTTCTTTTTACCTTCTTTTTGTCCTTAAATGACTTTTCTATTCCTCAAACAGCTACACTCTTGTCACATCATTTTTTCTAAAATGGGGAAAAACCTACCACTTGAAAAATTCATTATTCATTAGTGACTATCATTTAGCTATCATCCAAGTCAACTTGGGATATGACAAATCGAGTTGATTATCTGGGTCTTGTCTTTTGGGGGGCCCCTGACTCAGCCAGGCAACTATCAAGAAGGGAGAAGGAGTTAGACCAGGACAGCTAGTAATGAATAAAATTTGGGCTCATGTGGAAATTCAGCCATAGAAGACTGTTGCCACCCTTTCCTACAGCTCCAGCATTCATTCATCCACACACTCTTCAAGCTTACTTCTTTTGGCGGCCTTTGACAGGTAATTTAAATAGACCTAGCTTATATAAAAGTATTTTTAAAAATAAGGTGGGGGAGAGGAGGGGCCTCGCTGAAGGGCGTTCCTTGAATCTTGAACACCTTGAAATTTTTGGTCGTGACTCTTCAACATTCAGGAATAAGCTCAATTATCAGTGACATCTGGAGACCTGGTGGAAGATGTGACTCTCATGTTTATGCACAGCTTTTATACCTGATGGCACTTTGGAGCCAATTCTCACTAATTGCCTGCCACCTTCATCCATGGGGACCCCAGAGTCTCCAAATGTAGTTGGCAGTGGGCTCCCTAAGTGTAAATCTTGGGTTGCTGAGTCCTCTATAACTTTCAGTTGGTAGGGAACAATGAAAGGATGGACCCCAAGGTGGGGCAGTGTATCCTAATAATTTTTTTATTATATCGGGAAAACAATGTAATGAATAGAATTATTTTGTATTACTTTGGAAGACATATACCATTTAACTTGGACAAGGAGCAAGCCTATCAATCCAGTTTTCTTATGCCAATTACAAATTGAGGAAAAAAAATTGGTCAGTTTGGGATGTAACAATGAAAGAATCCAGAAGATTCAGATATGGGCTTAGGGGGAGAGTGGAATCAACTTCTGGTATGTATAATTTTAAAAAATACACCTGTTGAAAGATACATGGTTTTGAAAAGTCTTTCTTCCTTTGATGGTTTTGAGTGGCAAGGAATCATTTTCATGTAGCCAAAAGGGCTATCCCTTGGGAAACAAGGAGTCCTATCTCTTTAGTCCATTGCTGCCCTGTCATTTCTGATGGTCCCTGCTGCCTTGCCTGCCATGGGGGGATTAGAATTGACCACCACACACATTGCAGGCCACCCAAGACTGCTGAAAAGACCTGCCACAGTCTTGTCAAATTATTTTTCAAAAGTCCAAAACAATAAGATAAAATATCAAATTAATATGTAACAATTATTTATTGACATATCTCCCTACCCCATTAGGCTGTGAGACTCCTACAAAGGCGGACATTATGAGCTAGTGCCTGGCTGGGAGCAAGCCCATGATCAGTATCGAATAACTGAATTAATAAACATCTTGGTTTTAAAGGAGTGATACATGAACCAGATAAACTGCCCACACATGGGGCTTCAGTGCTGGTGGAAAGAGGTCAGTACCTGTCAGTAAGACAGGATGGAATCATGGCCGGACAAGGCGTATTCCTACGAGATGATATTCATTACTGCTCTGTACTTTAGCTATTTGTATTGTTAATGTATAGGACATTTTATCTTCTGTTTTTTCTAGTTAGCCACGTATTAAATATTTTTCCATGTGGCTTCAGGTCCCTCATGCTTTCTGTTTGTAACAGATGAGTGCTATTCCATTGAATTGCTATAGGACGATTTTCCTAAACTTCAGGTCCTGTGGAGTTATTGGCATGAGATTGTCGAATAAAGGGCAATGGAGATGGTGGTGACTCTGGCTGTTAATAGCCTTATTGTGAGGAAAAAAAAATAGTACACATTTACATGACGATCAACGTAGAAGAGTGAACCAATTTTCAGAGTGACTTTACCATCACACCCCCTTCTGGAAGTCGCTTTCAGAATCCTACCTCCCACGCTGCCCACTCCCCTCACCTCAAACACCCACAGCCATTTCCTGAGGCTTGCCTCTACAGGACACCGAAACATTCGGGGGGAAAGAAAAATGCTCCAAATGTGTCCCAGATGTCTGGATGTGTGGCATACTCTGGCATCCAAATGACTGGAGTTTTCATTTTTCAACCAGACGTTTTGGCAACACGCAAATACAACCTTAATATGCTAAGTAAATTTCTTTTTCCCCCCACAAATAGACTTAATTTCATAAAGTATTTAATGAGCACATACTATGTGTTAGTTACAGTAGTGAGGGTTAGAGAATTCAAGGCTTTAGCAAATTATGGAACCAATGTGAAGAATTTTAGGCTTTTTTATGAAGGATAAGGTATGCATAATCCCTGTTTGGGCAAACGTCTTAAGCAAATACTGATACTTTCAACCGAGAGGATTGTATTTCTCACATACCTCTCTCATTTGCAAATTTAGTTTCATAATTACACTCTGAACAGTGTGTCACTTGTCTGCCAGAAGGTTTTTCACTAGTTGGAGGAAAGTAAATGGAGACACGTCCAGCTTTGAAGGAGCACATCCAAGCTCATGAGAAGAGAGCAAGACGGCCATGGGTCACCCCTTCTTCTTGGGAACTCATCTTCCATTATATAGGCTGTGAGGATAGAGAGACTCTTTCCTGCTGGTGTGGACCCATGTTGGAAAGATACATAAGAAAATCATATCCACCAAATCTCCCAATCTGGGTTGCCTTTAAGATCTAGTTGTTTCGGGGCACTAGGTGGCTCAGTCGGATAAGCGTCCAACTTCGGCTCAGGGCAATGATCTCCCGGTTTGTGGGTTCGAGCCATGAGTCGGGCTCCGTGCTGACAGTGTGGATCCGGCTTGGGATTCTCTCTCCCTCTCTCTCTGCCCCTCCCCCACTTGCACTTTCTCTCTCTCTCTAAACATAAATAAATAAACTTCAAAAAGAAGAGGTCTTGTTGTTTGAATCACAGAATCTCAGTGGCAAAAGCACATGAAGATTAATGAACCCAAGGGTTTTTTCAGTGCTACTCCGAACAAGGCATGATTCCAGGTGCCAGAGAAAACACATGTCTACACCGCCAGCACATGCTTTAGGTAGGTCTCTGCTTGGAAAGGTCTATAGGGAATAATCTAATCTGAATATCAGACCTCCAAGGGATAAGATGCCTTAAGATTAAAGAGTCTATTGGACTTCTTTTCAGGATGAAAAATCAGAGACTCAAAGGAGGAAAGTGATTGGTTAAAGATGACACAGCTTGTTGATAACAATAGAAACATAGTCCTTCCAGTTCTTGCTCTCCTAGACTCCTGTTTTCTTTTTCACTACTTGAAATCCCACATTCATTTCCTAGTGAGGAAAAGGCAGTGAGTGGAGAGGAAGAAGCGTATGATTGTCTAAAGCTCGTTCACTCTTAAGCAACAACTATTTCCCACATTTCACTCCTGCAGTAGGTTACAAAACTGGCCACGGTTTTTCACCCCTTTCTGTATCCATACTACTTACTATGCAACTTTGCTGCTCCTTTTAGCCAGAAGTGGAATCCATTTTCATATCTCTTGCATTTGGGTTGGCCCTATGACTGGCTTTGACCAATATAGGTGGCCGAAGTCTCAGGCTTGAGGGCTTTCTCTTTTTCTTGGAAGCATCTTGAAAATAGGCTGGGCTAGCTGCAAAGATGGAAAACTACATGGTCCAGTGACCACAGTCCTCCCAGATGACCGTGAGACAGCTGTCAGATCTGTGACTGAGGCTATCCTAGGCTACCAGCCCCATAGCCCACCTGCTACCTGACCGCAGACATGTGAGCAAGCCCAGAAGTCAGCCATGTCTGCCCTAGGCCAGCTAAACTGCCCAGCTGAGCAATGATAAATGTTCAATTTTAAGCCAGTGATTTTTGAAAGTTCTGAGGTGGTTTGTTGGTCAAATGATGCAACTATAATGGTGTCTAGTCATGTGAGCCTGCCTTTTCTGTGGAATTTCAAGCTACCAGTTTCCCAAGTCTCTGCCCCCTGAGTGGCAGGAAGTATCTCACGCACCTCATCCTGGCTCAGCCAGTCTGGATTTATGCTGAGCCCAGGGCAAGCTCTCAAATGCACAAGGCCTGTGGTGTCAACATGGGTATCACCCTGGTGTGCCCCCCTCAGAGGGGGGCCAGTGGGAGGGCATGGTTAGCAACAATGAGGACCACGAGGGAATCAGGGGGTCTGGGGCTGTGTAGTCTCTGGTGCTCTGATTCATAGAACTTTTCTCTAGAACATCCCCCACGGGCACCAAAGATCTGGCCTACTTAATGCTGGAGATGAAGCTTGCTGTGGACTGAATTGTGTTTCCTCAAATTTTACCAGCCCTAATCCCCAATGTAATGGTATTAGAGCTGGGGTCTTTAGATGGTAATCAGAGCTTTAGATGAAGACATGAGGGTGGGACCCTCATGATGTGATCAGTGCTCTTATAAAAAGAGACACCAGAAAGCACATGCACATGCTCTTTTCTCTCTCCCTTCCCCACCACCCCCTTTCTGCCATGTGAACATACAGTGAGAAGAAGGCCATGTGCAAGCCAGGAAGATGGTTCTCACTAGAACCCAAGCATCCTGGCACTCAGATCTAGGACTCCCAGTCTCTAGAACTATGAGATAGTAAATTTCTGTTGTTTAAGCCACCCGGTCAATGGTATTTTGTGATGGCAGCCCCCAACGAATACACAGCTGTTTCTAGTTAGACAGATGTTTGGCATTGCTTCAGGGGGAAAATAATCTGAATGATTAAATGCATTTTTCACTCCAGATGTTTTGGCAATGCGAAGATGCAGCCAACATGTGCTTGTGGGATGGCCCCACGGCTGTCTTAGGGAGTAGCTTCTGGACAAGGAGGGGAATTCTGGGAGGGGCAGAGGAAGTCCCCTTCTCTTCTGTGTCAGGGAAGCACAGATTCCTTTTTGGAAAGAGGTACTAGAACTCCATACGCATGCTTTTGGTCCATGATTTAGGAAATACACACAGCCCCCTGTTTTTAGTTGCAAACAGGTTCCATTGAACAAGTCCGCCTGCTGGTATGCCCTTGTTTTCCTCCAATCAGGTGCTGGTAGCCACCATTGAATTTGTGGTTGAAAACTTCAAGAAGGAAATTCTGAGCAAGGTCAAATGAGGGAGGAACAGAATGTCGAAAGATGAAAGTGGTGACTCATACATACTTGTACTGAAAACCACCCCCAGTACCAACTATGCATATTAATGCAAAAACTTCAGGTATGGATAATTGTGTTCTTATTTCAACCTCTCCCAAAAACCAATAATTCTATTATTAACAGTTCTGAATTTCTCACATGTGACCTGGAGAGTCAGGTTTGCTGACTGCAGAGGAGAATCCTCAATCATAGGCTGGGCTAGTGACAAGACAAAGCAAAGCAAACTCTAAACCCCAAGGCACAGTGTCATCCTGCATGATCCAGACGGTATCCACACTAATATTCCTGCATGATTTACAAATTTTTCCTTAATCCTGATTGCATTGGCTTTTCCATTGCTGTATTAGCTTAGTGCAGGTGTGTAAAAACATTTGAGCATGATGAATTGTTTCTCTAAGGGCCAAAAGGTAAATGATGAAAGAATTGGATAGAAAACATGTTAACAAGATATTTTATATTAGCTCCAAGGAGCTAGATCAATTACTATGATGTGTTACATGTTCAGAAGTCAGGAAATTCTAAATTATGGTTCCCAGTATGAACGTAACTCAGCCCCTTTGCACATGCAATATTTTATATGACTGTATATGGTGTTAACTTTAATGCTTTAACATCTATGCTTAATGTGGCAACTATAAATTTGAATTTCTTGACTTCAGAGGTTATAACATTTAACCATACAGCTGCATGGACATATTCAAATATTTCTTGGTGTGATATTTTGAAAAATAAACCCTCTATATGGATAGGTCTAGTCTTATTGTTGTTGTTATTGTCGTTGTTATCATGCAGGAATTAAAAAAAAAAGTGTCACCCTACCACTCTTAACTCTGTGGCTCTCTCTAGGTCATTTGAACTAAGTGGGATGTGACCCAACAATTTTCACTTTCCAGTGGTTCCTACACCAAATCCCATCTTGAGGAAGAAAGGTTTTCTGAACATTGTTGCGTCATTTATCTCAAAGGGTTTGGTCACCCTACAAATGGTGTGGACAATGTAAGACAAATTCAGAGTTTAATTTCAGGCTGCACTCTTCACACTGTAATAACTAACTATAAATGGAATCCCCTTGAGTGTTAACTCTAACATGAGATTTATAAATGAGAAATTCTGCATGCCTGGGGGATAACCAATTTTTCCCATTAAGAAACTGGTTATCAGGCCACTTGTCCCTTCTAGATAGATTTCTTTGCTGCTGTGTGCACGTTGTTTTAGGTAAACAGATTTTTGTAGTTTCAGAGAAATTCATCTCTCTTCCCCATCCCCACCTCCCCCACCTTCGTACCACTCAGAGCTACCACTTTCTCTGGTTTTAGTAAGTAGGTTGTGAAACAGCTGTCCTGGCCACTGCTGGCAAGAAGCTCAAAGAGCCAGGAAGGAGTCTGTGCTCTTAACCACTTTGCTATTATAATTGGTCCCAAGCTCCTTGTTCATGGGCCAGGTACTCACCACACACACACACACGCACACACACCACCTCTGTGTAGGTACAGTGAGTACAGATCTTATTTCATAAGCTCAGGTGCGCAGGAAATGTAGCTTTTTAAAAATTGTCTTTAAATCAACTTACTTTTACCTCCTGGCACTCATCTACCGGGCTCTATTACATCCTGCCCACAAGAGCCAGACTTTAAATATGAGGACGCAGGTTGAAAGTAAAAAAATGGCGGAACAGATACTGTACCAACACTAATCAAAAGTAAGCTGGTATATCTGTGCTAATATCAGACAAAATAGATATGGAGGTAAGAAGTATTACTACAGATAAATGAGAACCTTGGCTAATGTTTAAGGGAACACTTTAACATACTTACAGTACTAACCTAACACCATAACCTCAAACATGATAAAAAAAAAAAAACAACCTAGCTGAAGTAAAAGGAGATATTGACAGATCTACATTCGTGATTGGATTTGTTATAATAAGCAGCCAACACTGTTAGAATAAGCAGTTATGCTAATATGACTTATTGTAACACGACTGTTAAATATGCAGATAAAAAAATATGTGAGTATATGAGTTGACCAATAGTATCTACCAACTTGACCTAATTGAAATATATAAAATGCTACACTTAACACTTGTATAATACGAATTTCTTTCCAGTGTACATGGAACATCTGTTCAATGGTATTGACCCATACACTGAGTCATAAAACAAGTCTCAAAAATTCCAAGAGATTGGTACCATGGGTAGCATATTTTCCAACCATAGTGGAGTTAGTTTATTTAAAAAATTTTTTTAACATTAAATGTATTTATTTATTTATTATTTATTTATTTTTTAAATCTGTACAATAATTCAGTTTTTATTAGAGCAAATAATCTTTTTTAATTTTTATTTATTTATTTATTTATTTAATATGACATTTATTGTCAAATTGGTTTCCATACAACACCCAGTGCTCATCCCAACAGGTGCCCTCCTCAATACCCTCACCCACCCTCCCCTCCCTCCCACCCCCCATCAACCCTCAGTTCTCAGTTTTTTAAGAGACTTATGTTTTGGCTCCCTCCCTCTCTAACCTTTTTTAATTTTTTTCCTTCCCCTCCCCCATGGTCTTCTGTTAAGTTTCTCAGGATCCACATAGGAGTGAAAACATATGGTATCTGTCTTTCTCTGTATGACTTAGTTCACTTAGCATAACACTCTCCAGTTCCATCCACATTGCTACAAAAGGCCAGATTTCATTCTTTCTCATTGCCACGTAGTATTCCATTGTGCATATAAACCACAATTTCTTTATCCATTCATCAGTTGATGGACATTTAGGCTCTTTCCACAATTTGGCTATTGTTGAATGTGCTGCTATAAACATTGGGGTACAAGTGCCCCTATGTATCAGCACTCCTGTATCCCTTGGGTAAATTCCTAGCAGTGCTATTGCTGGGTCATAGGGTAGATCTATTTTTAATTTTTTGAGGAACCTCCACACTGTTTTCCAGAGCGGCTGCGCCAGTTTGCATTCCCACCAACAGTGCAAGAGGGTTCTCGTTTCCAGTGGAGTTAGTTTAGAAATAAATGCAGGGGCGCCTGGGTGGCTCAGTCGGTTGAGTGTCCAACTTCAGCTCAGGTCATGATCTCACGGTTTGTGAGTTCGAGCCCCGTGTTGGGCACTGTGCTGACAGCTCGGACCTGGAGTCTGCTTCGGATTCTGTGTCTCCCTCTCTCTCTGCTCCTCCCCTGCTCACACTCTGTCTCCCTCTCAAAAATGAATAAAGATTAAAAAAAAAACTTTAGAAATAAATGCAAAAAGATAACTAGGAAACCCTTCTAAACAACCAGTGGGTCAAAGAAGAAATCACAATAAAAATTAAAAACATTTTTCACTGAGTGATAATGAAAATAAAACATGCTAAAACTTGTGGGATAAAATTGAAGAAGTGCTTTGGGGAAAGTATGTGGCCTTGCATGAACACATCTGAAAAGAGGAAAGGCTGAAAACAAAGGTCTTACCTTTTTTAAAAAATTTATTTTTATTTTTTTCAAGTTTTTATTTAAGTTCCAGTTGGTTGAAAGTCTTATCTTATATCTCTGGAATATTTAAAAAAACAAATTAAAAGGATAGTCAGGAATAGAAAGGAAATAATAAGGATAAGATCAGAAATTCATGAGAAAAAAAACAATACTCAACAGGGAAAAAACCAACTGAAAGTTGGTTTTTTGAATATGCTAATGAAACTGAGAAACTCCTAAGAAACCAATAAAGACAGAAAACACAAATTACCAATATCAGGAAGGAAAAACGGAGACATCCTCGTGATCTTAACAGATTTTAAACATATCATAAGAGGGAATTATGAACAACCTAATCCAATATATTTGAAACTTTAGAAGAAACAGACAAATTCCTGGAAGAACAAACAATACTGAAAGAAGAGAGATCTAATCTGAATTTCCTATTTTAATTTAAAAAATTGGATATGTAATTAAAATTCTCCACACACACACACACACACACACACACACACAAAACTGTCATCTCAGATGACTTCAGGTATTTGAGGAAGAATTTATACCTTAGCAGGAGCATTCCCAACTTGTTTCATGAGATGGCATAATTTTTTATGCCAAAATTTGATAAATACATAAATAAGTATATATTAAACTTTAATAAATGGTGGGTGGCTCAGCTGGTTAAGCGTCTGACTCTTGGTTTAGATTCCAGGTCATGATCTCATTGTTCATGAGTTTGAGCCCCGTGTCGGGCTCTGAGCTGGCAGTGCAAAGCTTGTTTGGGATTCTCTCCATCCCTCTCTGCCCCTCCTCTGCTCTCTCTCTCAAAATAAATTAAAAAAAAACTTTATAAAAAATATACAAATAAATTTTAAAAATTCAAATTTGAAATCAACTTTCTTTGTGAACATCAGTGAAGAAATCCCCCCACCCCCAAAAATTAAAATAACCAAATAGAGTGAATATATACCTATCTGTCTACCTACTATATATCTCTGATGATACACAAACACTAAATGGAATTTATTCCAAGAATGTAAAAGACTAGCTTACGTTGGTTGGAAAGTCAACCCAAGTGATTCATCATTTTAATAGAAAAAAAGAAAAAGAGAATATCGTCATGTCAGTTTTACAAAATTCAACACTAGTTTATGATTTAAAATAAAACTCTTAGCAACCTAGGAACAGAAGGGAAATTTTTTAATCTCAAGTATATCTAGGGAAAATCTACAGGAAACATACTATTTAACGGCAGAATGTTAAATGCTTTTTCTCTGAGATAGGAAATGAAGTAAGGATAATTACTATTATTGCTTTTTTTCTTCATTGTGCTGGAGGGCTGGGACGGTGCAGTGAGGCAAGGAAGGAATGAAAAGATACAAATATGGTAATGGAAGGGATGAAAATGTGTGTGCTGAAGAGAATGTGTTTCAGTTTATAGAATATTTGAAAGAATCTATATGTGAACTACTGCCATCAATTAATTGTGCCAAGTCATCCAATGTAATGTCAATGTTAAATTATTTCTACAAGCCAGCAACAAAGAGTAGAATGTCACTGTAAAGTGACACCATTTTAGCGTAAAAGCCATCCAACATGTAACAAAACTTAATGCAAGATATGTGTGACCTTACTGAAGGAATACATAGATGATTACTGAAAGAAATAGACGACCTAAATAAATGGAGGGACATAACTTTTTTATGGATTGAAAGACTTAAAATTATAACAATTTTAGTTGATTTATAGATTCAAAGTAGTGTCAGTAAAAACACTTTAGCAGGTTTTTCTTTTGATGGAAATTGACAAGTTATGTCTAAAATTTATATGGAACTCAAAAGGACAAAATGAGGCTAGTTATCTTGAAGAATAACACACTGAAGATTTACAGTCCCAGATATCAAATTTTATTATAAAAGAGAATGAATTAAAATGATTTGATATTGGCTGGGGTGCCTCGCCAGTTGGCTCAGTTGGCCAAGCGTCTGACTCTTGGTTTCAGCTCAGGTCCATGATCTCATGGTTCATTAGTTTGAGCCCTGCATTGGGTTCTGAACTGACAGCACGGAACCTGCTTGGGATTCTCTCTTCTTCTCTCTCTGTCCCTTCCCTGCTCACAATCTCTCTGTCTCTCTCAAAATTAAAAAAAAAAAAAATGATGTTATATTGGCATAAGGATAGAGCAAAGAACAGAATACACAGAGTAAAAAGTTCCAAAACAGACTCTCATGTATGTGGTCACCTGATTTTTGATATAATCGCTACTGCACTGCAGTGGGCAAGGAAGACCTTTTCAATAAATTGGTTCAATAGATTAACCACTGGGGGGGGGGGGGAATGAATTTTTTACCCCTACTTCACACTGTACATAAAATATCAAATTCAGAGGGTCACTGATCTAAATGTAGAAGATAAAAAAGTATAAAGTTTCTAGAAGGTACCATTTGTGAATGTCTTCGTGATCTTGGGATAGGCAAAATATCCTCAACAGAACACTAAAAGCGCTCACCATAAATCGGATTTATAATGTTCTACGTGAAAATTAAGAACTGATCATCAAAACACTATTAAGGAAGTGAAAAGGCAAGTCACAGAGTACAAACTATTTGCAGCACAAATAAGCAAGAAGGGCACACATCCCCCCAAACTAAACAGCTCTTGTCTTAGTCTGCTCAGGCTGCTGTAACAAATATAGGCATTTGTTTTGTCCTAGTTCTGGAGGCTGGAAAGTTCCACACCAAAGTTCAGCCCCGGTGAGCGCTCTCTTTTGGGCTTGCAGACAAGACACCTTCTCAGTGTGTCCTCACTGGTAGAGAGAGCTCCAGTGCCTCTTGTTTTCATTTTGTCCCCCCCAAACAAAACCAGTTTGATAGCATCTTCCACCCTCCACCCTAATGATCTCATTTAACTTGAATCACCTCCTGAAAGGCCTGGTCTTCAAAACAGCCACATGGGGATTATGGTTTCAACATATAAATTTTGAGGGGGGGGGCACAATTCAGTCCTTTGCAACTTTTATTACTATTATTTTTAAGCTTATTTATTTTGAGAGAGAGAGCATAAGCAGGGGAGGGGGAGAGAGAGGGAGGGAGGGAGAGAGAGAGAAAGAGAGGGAGAGAGAGAGGGAGAGAGAGAGAATCCCAAGCAAGCTTGGCACTGGCAGAGCAGAGTAGGATGTGGGGCTCGAACCTGCGAACCGTGAGATCATGTCCTGAGCCTAAACCAAGAATTGGATTCTTAACTGACTGAACCACCCAGGAGCCCCCGTTGCAACTTTTAAAAATCAATTTTAGTTTTTTAAGAGTATTCACTTATTTTGTGAGTGAGTGAGTGAGAGGACAGGGGAGGGGTAGAGATAGAGGGAGAGAGAGAAAATCCCAAGAAAGCTCTGTGCCATCAGCACAGAGCCCAACGCGGGGCTCAAAGTCACAAACCATGAGATCATGACCTGAGCCCAAATCAAGAGTCAGATGCCTAACCGACTGGTCCTCCCAGGTGCCCCAAAAATCAATTTCATCTTAAAAAAACTTTTCTTAAAATGTTTATTTATTATTAAGAGACAGAGAGAGACAGAGCATGAGCAGGGGAGGGGCCGAGAGAGGAGGAGACACAGAATCTGAAGCAGGCTCCAGGCTCTGAGCTGTTAGCACAGAGCCTGATGGGGGGCTTGAACCCACAAACTGCGAGACCATGACCTGAGCAGAAGTCGGACTCTTAACCGACTGAGCCACCCAGGCCCCCCTCAAAAATCAATCTTAAAAGCAGACACAATTAAAATAGTGACAAAAGATTTGAGCAGGTATTTTACAAAAGAGAGTACCCAAAGGTCAATGTGTATATGAAAATGTGTTCCGCAAATGTGTTCCACGATCCTGAGATTGTGACCTGAGCTGAGACGAAGGGTCAGGTTAAACTGACTGAGCCACCCAGGGGCTCCATAGCAGTATTATTTTTAATAGTCCCAAAGTAGAAACAACAAATTTCTATCAACAATAAGATAGATACATAAATTGTGATATCTGTATCTATCTCTATATCTATATCTATCTCACATATATACATTTAGACACATACTTACATGTATACATATATGTATAATATACACACACACTAGAATATTATACAGCTATATATATAACTATATATTAAATGTAGGAATGAACTGCAGCTGCACATGACAGACAAAATGTTGAGTAAAAAATGCGACACAAAGGAGGACACGTGATATGGGTATGGCTCCATTTCTGCAATGTTCAAAATCAGGCAGAGTCAGGTAAAAATCTATGGCGACTGAAGCCAGAAGAGCATTCTTCTCTGGGAAGGCATAACGACTCAGAAGGGGTACCGGGGGGCTACTAGGCTCCTCATTGTTCTGTATCTTGGATGACTGTCCTGTGGGCATGTTTACTTTGAAAATACTCAGCGAGCCATACTGAGTCAGGTAAGGTCTGTGCACTCTTTTCGTGTATGTTGAACTGCCATACAAAAGTTTTCAAGTATGCACAAAAGCAAATCAATTTTCCTGTTCCTTAAGCATTGAGAACGTAGGAAAGAAGGAGAACTAACACTCACCAAGAGTTTGCTATGTGCTAGCACCTTACACGGTTGGAGTCACACAGTGAAAGGCCTATGATGCTCTTTAAACTGACTGCATTTGATGACGTAGCTCTCCCTTCAGTTGTCGAGGCAGGGGGAAAGGAATGTGCAGATTAGTTTGTGTCTGTGTGCTTTAGTCCAGGGGTGAGCCGTACCCAGGGCACGTAAAATAAGATTAGGGAAGGGGAAACTCCCAAAGGAAAAACAGGGCTGTTTTGAGAAGAAGGAGAAATGGCTAGCGTTAAAGTTCTCAACATTCAGGGGCGGCGCCTGGGAGGCTCAGTCGGTGAAGCGTCCGACTTTGGCTCAGGTCATGACAGCATGGTCCGCTGGGTTCCAGCCCCATGTTGGGCTCTGTGCTGATAGTTCAGAGCCTGGAACCTGCTTCGGATTCTGTGTCTCCCTCTCTCCCTGCCCCTCCCCTGCCCACGTTCTTTCTCTGTCTCCAAAGTAAATTAACATTAACACTTTTTTTCAAAAGTCCTCAACATTCCCTCCAACTGCACAGAAAATATTATGATCGTTTGTTTCACAAGGTAATTTTTTGTTCCCCTGCTTGGATCCCAATGTACAAGCTATTCTTTATGCTAGGCCACAAAGTAAAAGCTCACTCTTTGATGCCTGTGAGGAGGCAGAATGAGAAGCACAGGGCAAAAGAATCAAAAGTCAGCTGGAGAGACGCAGCAAACTTCGAGGCCCTGCAAACAGACCAAGAAGCAATTTTCTTGGTGGTAAAAGTACCCCGTTGATGAATGTGCTGTACTTCAGTAAACTATGAATAGCCATGTAAACTAAGGCTGGGTTTTTGTGTTGGCAAGTGGGACTAAGGACCCTGACAGACAAAACTGGCAGGAGTCCGTAGCTGGCCTAGGACACGCATGACACAAGTCTAAATTACTTGGATAAACTTGGAACTCACTATTGGAAACTCATTATTACAGTGGTTAGTGATATTTAATTTAGCTTTATCCTAAATTGTACACCGTTCATTCCAGTACGTAAATTAAATCAATACAAATTGTCCTTTTAAGGCGTGTTTTTGGTTTTCTTTTTAAAATCCCAAGTTAAGGTGTTTCTCTGGATACACTGGGTATCACTATCTGAATCAGAGAAAGAGACTCACTTTTGAAGAGACAAAGTATGCAGTGACTGTTACAATCTCTTAAGGGATCTTAAATTTAAAAGATTTTTTTTGAGTTTATTTATTTGTTTTTGAGAGGGAGGGAGAGATTGAGCAGGGGAGAGGCAGAGAGAGGGAGAGAGAGAATCCTAAGCAGGCTCCATGCTCAGCACAGAGCCAGACGTGGGGCTCCATCCCGTGATTGCGAGATCGCAACCTGAGCAGATATCAAGAGTCCGGATGCTTAACCAACTGAGCCACCCAGGTGCCTCAAGGGAACCTAAATTCTTGACCAAAGATCTTCACTTGGAGTGATTCTTTCTGGATGAGCTTTATAAAACACATTCACCACTGTTAGTTCACTGGGGTCATAGGATTTGCAAAATTAAGTAATAAAATGTATGTATGGCAAAGGGCAGATGAGTGACCCTGATGGTGAGTCTTGGGAAATTGGAAAACGAATAAGTCACTGTGTGCTGGGGAAGACTTCATGAAAGAGAGGGATCCTGGCTAGGGGCCTGAAACAAAGTCCCTTAGGCCATTCATGGCAATGTGGGCTCTTTCTGGCAGGTACCTCAAAACTCTCCCAGCCTCTACCCGTTACTCACTTGCAAAGCTATTTCCACATTTCTAGGAATTCATTACAGCAGCTCCCAAATTCTCAGTCCTAATTTGTCTTAGTCCATTCAGGCTGCTATAATAAAATACTGTAGACCGGGAGGCTCATAAACTATAGTTTATCCCTAACAGTTATGGAGGCTGGGAAGTCCAAGATCAAGGTTCAAGTCCAAGATCAAGGCAGATTCAGTGTCTGGTGAGGACCCATTTCCTGGTTGGTAGGCAGCCGTCTTCTTGCTGTGCCCTCACATAGTGGAAGGGGAAAACTCTGATCTCCTCTCTGTATAAGGGCACTAACGTCACTCACTCATGAGGGGTCCACCCTCATGACCTAATCACCTCCCAAAGGCCTGACCTCCAAACACCATCACATTGGGGATTAGATTTCATCATATGAGGTTTGAGGGACCTCAACCTCATTAACATAAACATTCAGTATATAGTAGGAGTTAAGCCTTAGTAAAGAAGACAGGAGAATGGACAACTCCTCCAATTCTGTCTTCTTTTTGAATTGCCTTTGGAGTGGGGCCCCAACAGTGATATCTCTAATATATGACACTGACTTCTTATCTATGGCTGGTTAACCCACTTAGGATCTTAAGAACTTAGAATGGGAAATAGAATCATGGAAATGGAAATTTTTTGAGCTCAGCATCCATAATGACAGATGTACTAGAGTGATGTTTCTCAACCTTTAAAGAGCCTTCTTTTCATATATTTTCTTCCTAATGTCTCCCACATCCATGAAATTTTAATATCACAGTTATACTGTATATCTGTGTATGTACTGTATGTATATACCTGTGCCTTATACATAAAAGAGTGAGATTATCTTTTGCCCCTTCCCCTAGGAATCAATTCTTGCCCCCATGAGCCTAATATCACTGAGGATATATTTTTTAGAGAGAGCATTTCTGAAGTCCTATAGTTGGTCCCTAGAGTATTACTGTTTCCAGACTTTTCTTAGTCTTGTTTGTTCAAGTCTTCTTTGGAATTTTTGAGGTATTGCTTCATCTTCTAAACACATTCGGTTTCTGTTACTCGCAACCAAAATAACCTAAAAGAAAAGCAAAAATATTTTCTAATAAAGGCTTTAAAGAAATTCAGTCATGTTTAGAACACCCAGAGGGCTACCTCAGGGAATTTAAGCCATGACGCTCCTTATCAGATATGTTGTCATATCAGCACCTGCTTTTTTGTATGGAAAAAAGGCAGATACTGTTTTTTAATTCAAATTGAAGACACTCTGAATACCACATTTAAATCTACGTGTTATAGAAAAGGCAACAGGAAATTGTTTTGAATAATGGAAAATACATCTGTGTCTGAATAATTTAAAGATACTGAACCTATTTTCATTTGCATTTTACACATGTATTCCAGCCATTCCACAAAATGCTGAACAAGTAGGGGAATTGATAGTTGAATTTAATTTTGCACAGAAATTTGAAAGCTGGTAGAAATAGAGGATTAGAAGAGGGATTTTATCTCATCTCATCTCATCTCATGCACTATTATACCATCAAATCAAATCTGAAATAAGTGTGTGATTTGTTGTTTCTTTTAAGAAACTTATTTTAAAAGTTTATTTTTTATCTTGAAAATTTAAGTTCTCCTTGATAGGACTCAAGCTATGACTTTAAATTAGGTTTTTATTTCCCACATTTGTGTACATGGTTTTGGTTTTGGTTTTGTTGTTGCTAATAGTGGAAATTAAAGACCCTGTTTTTATGGTCTTTATACTTTGTTAATCTGGTTCTTGATGGTTTATCTCTTGTTCTCTTTATGTTGCCATTCTCCTAGATCTGATGTATCTTTATTACATCTTTTAATTCCTATTCCTTTTACGGACACACACACATTATAAATGTGTGTGTGTGTGTGTGTATCTGTGTGTGTGTGTATGTGTGTGTGTGTGTGTGTGTCCACATATCTCCTTTTCTTCACTACTTCCATATTTTAATGATACACTCTTGAAGTCTTTAGATTATTTTCCCCTTTTTTTGCTTTTAAGTATTTTTCTGTTTCAAGTGCTTCTTTATGTTACCATTGTATTCTTTTCTCTAATATGTAACTGTTAACCCATAAAATAGTAAGTAGAATCAAGCATCCTTCCTCTGCATACAGGTTTTACATAGCTTCTATCGAGGCCTCACAAATATTCTGCCTTCAGTGGAACAGGTGGTTACCAATCCTTTATTAGTATACTTATTTAAAGGAAATATGGCTGGCCCTTTCTTTTTCTGGGGGGGAGAAGCCAATTAAAAAAATAATGTTTAGTAACGTGAAAGATTAAAACCAAAGATTAAAATCCATTCATTGTGTGCTTTCCTGGGTCTAAAACATCATGTAGGCTCTTTGCATGTGATCTAACTTAATCGTAGGACAAGGCTAACATGTGAAGTTATAATTCCACCACCCCACAGGGTTGCTTAAAGAAATGGAACCTTACAGAGATTCATAGTGAATAACTGTCACAGGGCTCGAGAATTGTTGAAGAAAAAAAAAAAAACATTCAAATTGAAATAAAATATAGGCCTATATAATCCTGAGGCCTAAGCTCTTTCTATTGGGTAAACATTTTTAGAAAGCTTAAAAATATTAACTGAAAAGATAACAGGTCCATGCAAATTTATCAAAGAACTTGGGGGTGTTTAGGGGATACACATGTGCCTGGAGCATACTAGCTGCTCACTCCTTTGCTTTTGAATGGATATTTGACGAATTAATACATCAATGATTTAGAAGATAAGCTGTTTCTTGGAGTCTTTTCCAAGCCAGGTAGCCAGTTTGTGGTTTCTTTTCCTGATATACTTTGCATGTTCATGCAGTTGTAGCGCAGGGATGTTTCGGTTGGGTGAGGAAATTCATGGATGGTATAGGCGATTGTGACTTGAGTAAAGAAACATCTTGCCCCCTCCTTCCGTGTATCCTGCTTTGGCTCCCATGCCAACCTGGCTATTGGTCAGGGCACCTGCAGTCTGCAGGCTTAGCTATTGCCTGGGGGGCAGGGGGTGGTGACAGTAGCTGTCAGCTGGGGGCCTAGGGAATTTCTTTCCACCAGTGATCAGATGGTCTCATCACAAGGAGGGTGTTGGAACTTTGTCCACTTCCTGTGCAGAAGAAGAGGTCCCTTCTGGTTAGGATGGAATCAGGCACCCTCTTCTAATAAAATTGTGCATGGGTCCTTCCAGCTGCTTTGAACTGGTGTCTGTTTGTATCCACCAGCACATTGACTGGATGTAGGCCTAAGGGGAAGGGATCTGCATTTCCCATTGAAAGAGCAGAATTGGCTTCTGTGAGGCATAGAGACAGTTTTTATTTTTATTTTATAGACCAAATTACAAGATTCTGCAGCAATGGAGAAGACCGCTAGAGAAATTGGAAGAGAGGCCTATGAATATGTAGGTATTTGAGCAAGTATTATGGGTCACCCAGGCAAGTTCTTGTTTACAGAGGAGCTGACGGGAACTGTAGGAGGGCATCTGGGTTTCCAACCAAATCTCTTCATGTATTGTCCTTTGTATGTATACATGAAGACCCGTGTATTGGGTCTCTTCACGTATTGTCCTTTCTGTTCTGTGTTCACTTAAATTCGGATCGATGATACTTATCCAACACCTACAAGGAGCCAACCCCTGTTCTAGATGGTGGTGTGGGCAACATAAGAGAGCAGAATTCGTGAACCTAGTGGAATGTACAGGTGGAAACATTTATAGATATAAAATTTATGTGGCAATGTAAGATGGCATGAGTTGAAATGATTAATCATGACACAGGCGGTCAATGACACCTGCAAGTTACCATGGATCATAAGCTCCCTGAAGGCAGTCACTTTGGATTGTCACTGCTGTATCCCCAGCCACTAGAACTGTGCAGGGCTCATAATAAGGGCTCACACATTTGTCAGATGAACCAGTGAATCAGAGCATCACGAAAGGTGAGGCAGTCTGTATGGCAGCTAAGCAACTGAGCTGTAGACTTTCAACCATTGGCCTACCCCTCGCTGTGTGACATTGGGCTGCTCTCTTAATCTCTCCAAGTCTCATTGTCCTTACCTGTAAAACAGGATTGACATGAACACCCGATTCACAGTGTTGTTATGAGATTGGAGTGAGATTACATCTAAAAGAAGGTTAGCACTGTGCCAGGTTTATACTAAGGGTACAAGACATTGGTATTAATGGCTAAAATGTTGGTTGGGTTGATTTCATTTGGAGATGAAACTGATGGATTAAGGGAAGACCTGGAATCTATTTCCAGCTCTGCTACTAACACGATGGGTGATTTGGGGCAAATTAGTTCCCTTCCCTGAATCTTCACTTCCTCACTTATGAAGGAAGATTTTGCAGAAGAGGGTCACGACCAGCTTTTTCAATGTGGAGTTGAAAAACTAAATGCTTACAGGGGCCTGACGGGTAACAGTAACATGTCAAGTAAGCTCAGTGTAAGAAAAACTTGACCCCAGGATCCAGGGACAATTGAAAGGGGTGGAGACTTTAAAAACTGAGCATTGATGCTGCCTTGAGGAATATGTGCTCATTGGTATCATATATTCTGATTTTTGCAGAGAAGCTGGAAATCTACATTTTCCATGAATTCTCACAATTTTTGAAAGCTAACACCTAATTCAGTTTTTCTTTTTAATTTGTTTTAAATATTGTTTGGGACATTACTTTGTGAGTCAAACAAAATCTGTCTGTGGGTCACTGGTTTGCTGCTTCTGATTTGGGTCTATGAACATAAGAAGAAATCAGAGTTTGAAAAATGAGAGCCTTCAGGGAAAGTTTAACAAAAGCAGAATCATTCTGAGATATGGTGGCTTGTCCTCTGCTTTGCTAGAGATGGCTGACCCAGTGCCCACCAACCCAGACAATTCCCCGCAGGTAGTAAGTGGACTGAAATTAAATCCTATTCCTAATTAGGTCAGAAATACTGAGGTCCTCCCTTTCACTGACATTTCCAGACACTTTCAAGCTGTTTTAGTTGCTTAGGAGTGGTTTAGGACTCCGTAGAGTGGACCAATGCTAACACACCCACATGATGCTTTCTACAACCACATTAAAGCCAACTCTAAATGGGGGATTCTCAATTGGGGAATGGGGGATGACCTCTCAGGATCTCAGTGTTGGTAGAAGATGTAGCATAAAGATGTCTCCACCCCCAGGGGTTTTTGATATGCTTTGTGCAGGGTGGGAACTGGAGACTTGGGATTTCCCCACATTGCTGAGAATCACAGTTGTAGATTTTGAGGTCTTGGGAAAGACAGAAAATCTCACTGAGCCCATCAGTCCAGACTGGGTTAATCAAGGATTGTGTGAGACTAGGGCTGCTGGTCCATTAAGAATGTCCTTCTGGGAGTGCCTGGGTGGCTTAGTCGGTTATGTGTCTGAGTCGGTTATATGTCGGCTGAGGTCATGATCTCAGGGTTCATGAGTTCAAGCCCCACATCTGGCTCTCCACTGGCAGTGTGGAGCCTGCTTGGGATTCTCTCTCTCTGTCCCTCTGCCCCTTCCCAGCTCTCTCTATCTCAAAGTAAATAAGTAAAACTTGCGGGAAAAAAAAAAGAATGTCCTTCTGGATGGGTGGCAGTCAATTTCTACAGATGGAAAATTCATCTTGATTCAATTGACTGGCTTCATGTAGGTATCAGCGGGAGTCAAACCGAGCGTGATGTGGTCTTTAGATCATCCAGCAGCTGACCAAATCAATTGATTTTTTTGTAACTGCAGCTTTTCATTTGGCATCATAAAGACATACCCTAAATAAAGCATTAGCCTCTAGAATGTGTTTAAATTGAATTTCTGGATACTTTGGCATGTATCCAGCTTTAAATAAGTTCTGATCTAACTGTATCTAATCTCTAATCAAAGGCTCCTAGTATATGGAACATTCTCGTTAATAATAATACCTTAGACATCCATTAAGTCTGGACATTAATTTTATGGAAATTCTCCAATACATCTCCATTAGAATTTTTTTCTGGGAAAAATTAGTAATAAAAGCTTTTAATAAACGTCATAAATATCTATGTTCAATCAGACTATTACCCTAATTAAAACCAGACCAAAATAGAAAATAGTTACTTCTGCTAAAAGCCATGACCTTCAGAAGACGTTTTGAATAACGAAATTATGTGCTCTGTTATTATTCAAAATTTGTTTGTTATAAAGAATAATTGGCTAGTGGGAACAGAATACTAGTTATTTGAGTACTGTGTGGATTCTTTAGTCTTGCACACCTAGTGGCTTATGGAATAAACTCTATAGTACATATTGTTAAAAAAAAAAAAAAAAAAGCTTTGCAGCCATGTCTGTCAAGATTTGAGTCACACACTCCTCTTTTCCCCTCCATACCCTTCTCTAATTAGTTCTGAGATCCTGAGAAAGTTATGAAATTTCTTGAGTCTTGCTTTCAATATCTTTAAAATGGGTCAATAATATCTAACAGGACTATGGTGAGGATCAAATGAGATTATGTATGGAGGGCATCCGAGTACTGCACTTGGCCCATCGGTGGCGCTAGGTAAGTAGAAGCCATTATTGTTAATATCCAGGATTGAGGGGGAGTTAGGTGGATAGGCTTTCAGAGGGTGGAGAAGAAGACTAATAAGGAGTGAGTGCTGGCTTTTCTTCTCATCAATATACCTAAGCAAATTTAAACCCTTTCTTGCCATTCTTTGGCTCTTTCTTCCCCGTGCTGTAGGTAATGAACTAAATTAGAAGCGGCAATGAAATGAAAAAAATATATGTGCTCCAGTCCTTTTCTTTCCATTTAAAGCTTCGAGGGTAGAATACAGCTGCAATCTCAAATTTGCCCCATTTGACCAGGCCTATATAATTGCAATCCAGCACTTAAGAAATGTGGGTGTTAGGAGTCCATTTGGAAAAGTGGGAAGACAGAACAGAGAACCAGATTCACTGGCTTCCTAGCTGCCCAGTATGTGCAAACTTGCATTTGGCCTTGTTATATGACAACACCCAAGCTTTAGGCATCTGGTTCCTGAATCTTTTGTTTCCTGACTTTGGCTACCACCTGAGGTCCTTCTAGGTAGATGGCTATAATTTGGAAATAAATTAGAAGTCATCAGTCCATGAGTTTTCAAATTGTTTCAAAAAGGCAGTGGAGCTCTTTCTTTAAACAAAATCTTAGGAGGAAATGTAAATGAATAAAACAGATAAAATTATAATTGCTCTGGTTTTAAGCCAGAGTGGAGCAGGGGGTGGGGGGGGGGGGGTTGGGAGTTTTTCCATTCATCCCTTGTTTCATCCCCCTGCTGTTTCCAAGAATAATAGTTAGAAAACCATTAATTCTAGTTTGATCTTCTCTGGAAGTAAATTCTGAGAGATAATTGATCTGCTCAAGGTCACATAGTTAATTAATGGAATAGCAAGTCTAGGGCACAGGTGGGCTTACTTGAGGTGCTGCATGAGGATTATAGTATTTGCAGGGCTTTTGTTGGACTATGACATCAGAAAAGTTTTTCCTTTATCCACGGTGTTCTTGTTTACCACGGCACTGTTACAGTCTCTGGTCAGTGCTTTTGCTGCAATAGAAGGCATGTATGGTTTATACATGTAAATACAGGTGTGGAGGAGGAATGCTAATATCAACAATGGCATAGAATAGGTAATCAAGGATTTTATTCAGAGACTTCTTCATTTTAGATGCCTCCAACTGACTCAAGCTCTATATGTACCCAACTCAGGATTTAAAAATTGTTTTAGCCCTTTTGATTATCCGGTACTGTTTCAGCCTTTCTCTGGTTGCTGCTTGCTTTTATGTCTGGCTTAACGTAGCTCCCGGACTCCTGAGAACTGGGAAAGTTCTATCTTTTGCCTGACTCTTCAGATTCTAGAACTTCAGATTCTGACTGCTCTGCAGGCAGGCCTGTTTTAGAAAAAGTCCTAACTCAACCTGCTCGTTTCATGTTGCTGTGTAAAACCGACAAACTCCAGACCAACAAAGGAGACTGGATTTGGCTTATTACACAATAGAAAGCTGTAGGAGACAATTTAGAACATAAAGCTAAGTGAATGGAAAGAAAAATGAAACGTTACCTACAATTTATCATAATTCAGCACCTTTAACATTTGGTATGTTTCTTCTCTCTTCACTTTTTCTTCCTTTTTTTTCTTTCAAAAACAAATATAGCTTTAATTTATCAAGACAGTTTCCTACAGTAAACAATTTGACTTTCACACTTTTTCCTTTTATAAACAATACTGTTACAATCCGCATAGCTGAGCCTTTGCCCATATCCCTTGAATATGTTTACTATCCAGGTCATTGGAAATGTGCAATTTTAAGTTTGCTATCTACTGTCTATTACATAATTTTGACTTTTTTTCGAAAGATGTGGTTCATTTAATTCTGTTAGACACTCTTTTTAATCTATTACTAATGTTCTAAGTAATTCTTCTGTGTTATGACATTAGCTGTTCTGATCATTGGTTTAAAAAAATCAAGTGACATATTGTTTCAGTATGATTATAAACATGTCTTTCAAACACAGGCAATGGAGAAATGACAACAATCTGAATTAAGACCTTCTCAGGCCCCCTGCATCATTCTTGCTGTTGTTGTTTTATTTTTGTTCTTAGTGTTATTATGGGTTGCAATTATTGAACACTGGCTGTCTGTGCGAGCTGGGCCCTTTGCTGAGTACTCCATGGGCATTTTTTTAAAAGATTTATTTATTTATTTTTGAGAGAGAGAGAAAGCGTGAGTGGAGGAGGGGCAAAGAAGGAGGGAGGGAGAGAGAGAGAGAGAGAGAGAGAGAGAGAGAGAGAGAGACAGAGAGAGAGAGAATCCCAAGCAGGCTCAGGACAGGTGGCCCCGGAAGCTGGAAAGGCAATGAAACGGACTGCCCTCTAGAACCTCCAGATGGAGGAGTTAAGTAACTTTCCCAGGATTCCAGCATGCTGCCTTTCCAGACCGTTATGAGTGTTTATGGAGAGCTGAGGTTTTAGCCAATGCTACTGCTCAAAACAGAGTTCTGAACTCCTTGGGTAAAACTAGTTTGGATAGAAAGACGACCCACACCTGTTGAAGCCGATCTATTCCTTAGAAATGGTGTCTCGAGAGAGTGGGTGCACGTCCTAGCTTCTGGGGTGACAAGTGGATATGACTGGCATTTTGTGTCTTCCTGGTTGATTTCAATTGTTCTTTTAGTTGGAGTGAATGCAACTTTTGTTCTAAAATTGATAATGAGATCCTTCTATTGCCCCTCTTATCTCCATGAGCAAAATATGTACATTTTTTTTTATTCCATTACATCCACATCTGTGGTTACTCTCTTATTTTTCTAAATGTAATTATCCAGCTAGGCTAAATTAGGGGAAAGAAATTATAAGAACCTTTTCCTGCCAACAGTCTGAATCTAGCCAGCACATTCTTGGTGGTTTGAACGTTGGGTATAATTTCTCCTTATTCTTCCTTCTCCCCTGCCCCACCCCCACGAACTTTTAAAACTCCAGCATACTTTTCAGTAGGACTGACATTTCTTAAGGTGGTTCCTTGAGCAGAGCACTATTGCCAAGGGGTATATTTGTCCACACTTGGTAGGGGTAGGTATATTTTAACCTGCATATTAAGTTTGAGTCATTTTTATACAGAAAGCAAAAATGCACACGATAGCTTTTACATATAATGAGTTCTGCACAGAATGAAATCATACTTAAAGTCATAACTGGGATTTGAAGTGTGGTATTAACCAGCCCGTGTGATACATAATCAATCTGTTTTTAGTGAGAATAAAAATAATTTCAACAATTCTTAAGAAAGTTGGCTCAACCTAAAAAGGGGTTGAAGTAGCAGCGTGGCAATTAGAGACTAAGAGACTCTAAATTGTGTTTAGTTTTTCAGTTTTGCTCGGTCACAGACCCGGCACAGCGCTCTTCTTACTCATGCATCACTGGTGGGAGTATAAACCGGTCTAATGTTCCCGAAGAGTAAACTGACATCGATTAGTAATCTGTGCGATTACCTTACCCCACAGATGTTTCACTCCTGATTAGACATCCCAGAAACTCTTGGAAAAGCTCACAAGGTAAATACGAGGATGCTTCCGGCTCGCTGTTGGTGATGGCAAGAGTTGGAAGCAGCCTGGGTCTCCATCGCTGGGGGAATGGCTTTGTAAAATACATTCTGTGCTTATGCTGGAACAGGATAGTCAGAGGCAATGTGCTGTATTTCTGTATGGCATCATGGATGCCTTCAAAATAATTTTGGGTGGGAACAAACACAACAAATGGGAAAGTGTGTGGTCTAAAGGAAGGCACACTCAATGGCAAGGAGTAGGCTTCATTATTCACTCCCTCTTCACAAAGAAACAGCTGCTGGAGCCAGCTGGCCTGGCATGGGATCCCTGCTCTCCTAGCTCTGTGATTTCCTTTTAGCTCTGTGACCGATCAAATCACGTAACTTCTCTGTGCTCCAGCCTCCTGACTTGTAGCTTGAGCTTCATGCTCGTACTGACATCATAGGGCTTAATGAAGTTTAAATGAGTTAATAGACACGAAGTTCTTAGAACAGTGCCTGGCCCATAGTAAGTACCATACTGTTAAGAGTTATTGTTATTCATCTAGTCACCAGATGTTTATATTAAATATAAAGTGTTCTGAGTAATTCACTGTGCTTCTAGCATCCAAACAGGAAGAGAGGAATCAGAAAAACAGAGATATAGAGATAGTAAATAGGCTTACATAAGATTCTACAGATTGGGGGACTGTTACTAAATAACAAGTTTTAAAGCAAACGCTGTTGGTAACTTTCCTTTGATTGTGTGGATAAATTTAACACTGAGCAGAATATACAACTTTTTTTGAGAGAGAAAGAGAGGAGAGAGAGAATCGTAAGCAGGCTCCATGCTCAGAGTGTGGAGCCTGACGTGGGGCTCAACCCAATAACCCTGGGATCATGACCTGAGCTGAAATCAAGTGTCAGATGCTCAACCGACTGAGCCACCCAGGTGCCCCCAGAATATATAACATTGAACTGAATCTTACCAGCTGGGTGGAGTATATGGCAAAATAGTTCTTTTGGTTTCACTGCCCGTTTCTGTATCCTGGCTGCATCCACCCACCTGGTTCTCTGAAGTCGGAAAGTTTATTTGTCGCTGCGGCTTTGCTCCCAGGTGACTTTGCTACCCAAGGAAAGCACACAAACAGAGGTGGCAAAGGTAGGTGAACGGTTGAGGGAATCCCAGGAAAACTGGAGAAGAGTTTCCTAATCTTGGACTCTGTCTCATACCCCAAAGGAGGTTTTATGGACCTTGATTAGCAGTAGTCTAAGGAGGTTGAAATAATTTTCAGAGAGCTACAGAGGGACCCCTCCTGCATTTTCTCTCAGCATGTTCTTTATTTTAGGCCTGGTGCAAAAGACTCATTCAACCCTGCTCCACTGCATGGCTGACTATGGCATCCTGCACAAGCAAATTGTGGCAGTAAATGGGACCTCTATTCAAACTATCTCCTCCCCAGTTTTGGGGAGTGGCTGACTCTAAAATGTAATTGGGGGTTAGTTTGGCCCCGTTCCAACCAAATCACAATAATGAAATGTTTACTGACCTTAGTATTTTCTTTTCCTTTACCCTAAACCAGTGGGTTTCAAATATGGTGGCACATTAGAATTATCTGGGGAGCTTTAAAAGGTCCTGATTCCTGGGTCAACGAGCAGAAATTCTGATTTAAATGGTCTGGGGTGGAGCCTCACATCACGATTTTTAAATAGTCTTCTGGTGAGTCTAGTCTGCAACAAAGTGTGAGAACCACTGCCTTAAACAGAGGCTCATGTGGGCCTCTCAATGGAGGAAATTTACACCCTAATTTAAAAGGGAACACACCCTTGGATACATATGATTTTGTGTGAACACGCAGTGTAGAGAACCATCTTCCAAGAGTCCCACATCAACCCTCTGAAAGCTGCTGTGTGCTTGGTAATTTTTATAGAAAGTTCACTATTCCCATTACTGAGGACTGTGGAGACAGAATGAATCTTGGGCTTCTTTCTGAGTTACAAATAACAGTAATGAATCCTGAATCCAAAGCAAGTCACGCCAGTTCAAAATTGCATGATTTGTTTTTTCCACTAAAACTGTGTTCAGAACATTCCTTACAGAAGTTTTCCCTGAGAGGGAAAAGTAGTCTTTTGCCTTTTGTTAAGAGATTTGTATCGGTGAAAGGGTGTAAAATTATATCTACATGTATATCTATCTATATCTATATACATATACATAAATATATTCACACACACACACATACATATGTATAGAGATCTTCCTCAACTTACGATATGGCTGCGTCCCAATAAAACCACCATAGCTGAAAATATCTTAAGTCAAAATGCATGTAATACACTTAAATTACCAAACAGCTTAGCCTAGCCCACCTTAAATGTGCTTAGAAACAGTTACGTTAGCCTACACTTGGCCAAAACCATCCAACACAAAGCCTATTTAATAATAGTGTTGACTGTCTCATGGAATGTATTGGATACTGTGCTGAAAACGAAGAACAGAGTGTTTGTATGGGTACAGAATGGTTGCAAGTGGTGTCTGTTGTTTACCCTCATGATGCATGGCTGCCTGGGGGCTGCGGTGGGCTGCCCAGCATCGAGACAGGATCCTATGGCATATCACCAGGCTGGGAAAAGAGCAAAATTCAATGTTTGAAGTAGGTATCTACTGAATGCATATCACTTTTTGCACCATAGTAGAGCTGAAAAACTGTAAGTCTAGCCATCATAAAGTTGGGGACCATCTGTGCACGCACACACACAAACACACACACACACACACACACTTCCTAAGCAGAGACCAGGAACAAAGGCCTGAAAAGGGTGGGGACCAAACAGGTTTCTATTTACTCTTTGCAGTGCATATTTTCAAAGAAAGGGAGTTACAAAGGATAGTGTATTGCAGAATCTGTTGAAGGCATGGAGGTGGTTAAAAACCTCCTGGGTGATCCTTGTAGGTTCTGATGAACGGTTGCAGGCAGTTCAGTTCATGTAGATTTCATTTAGCAAATTGCCTTTCTTTTATTGTTTTTATTTTCCTGATTTGGTATATTCAGATACTACTCCATCTGCCAAAGGTCACAGATCCACCCAGGCACCAGCAAGACTTCCCCTTGAGGAACCAAGTTATTGATGCCCTCCGCAGGGGGTGCCCTGCCTCTGATGCTGCAAAGTCAATTACTGGAACGAACACCAGAACCGCTATTTTGTCATTCTGCAGCCCATGAATGCTACTGCAACTTCCAAAAATTGTTTGGGGGGCTTCCTTGGATACCGGTGGCCGTGTGTGGCATCTAATACCCATCTTGCCTAAGTGTCCACTCCAGGAGATCCCGATATGTGGGATGGAGATGGTTTGTGCCTCAGCATGTGCTGTTTAAACGGGTTTAGCATTATCCAAAATTCTAACTTCCAGATGCTTACTAGAATGTGGAATCAATTAACCATTATGGACTGTGGATGTTAGCACCACTGAATTGATCCTGCATTGATCTTGCATTGGCAAGATGTTGGATTTTTTTTTTTTTTTTTTTTGATATAGGGACATTTGAAAAAAAATCAAAGTACATGCTCTGATATGAGCAGATACACTATTTGAGACATGGGACTCACTCTCTGAAACCACAAAGGTTTCATATAATCTGAAATGCATATTTCTCCCTGTATAAACTTATCAATATTATGACTATATTTTTGATAGCTTTCAAAAGGTAAATGGTAATCCTCGGGTAGTCCTTGGATCCATGCATAGATTATTGATAGATTGAATAGGGCATATTATTTAATGGCTTAATTTCATTAAAAAACTTTTTTAAATGTTTATTTTTGAGAGAGAGTGAGACAGAGTGTGAGCAGGGGAGGGCCAGAGAGAGAGGGAGACACAGAATTGGAAGCAGGCTCCAGGCTCTGAGCTGTCAGCCCAGAGCCCGGTGCGGGGCCCAAACCACAAATGGTGAGATCATGACCTAAGCAGAAGTCAGACACTCAACTGACTGAGCCACCCAGGTGCCCCTTAATATCATTTTTAATAAAAGAAACTATTAAAATAGACCAATAGTTGTTATTTCAAACACAAATCGGTTTTGTGTTTAAGATAAAATGCCATTTGGAGCAAGGTTTCATGAAATTGCAGATTTGGGAAATACTTGAGATATTACTATGTCTGGTCTAACTTACTCCTTTTAAAAATCTGCCCTAGCAATGACCTTGATGGCCCTGTGCATGAAAGGAACAGCCTTGCGGAAGCTCCACATTCCAGGAGTTAGTTCTACAGCTATCTTGTGCCACTTGCTCATATGTCTCTTCCCCCCCCCCCCCCCCAACTCCAAGTCAATACCTTTTACTTGTTTTCTGACTCATTTTCTTAGAGCTTTAGCTTTATGGATTGACTCTCTACCTTTCAATAGCTTCCAGCCTAGGGCTTCCCTTTCTGGCTTCTGAGCTAATTACTTCTCCCTGGAGTTAATTATTTTCTGCATGGTGAGAAAGCAAAGTGTAGCCCCTGACTGCTGTCAGCTTGGAGCTCTCTGGCTCTAACAGCTGGACCGGGGAGTTTGGTCGGACATCAGCAATTTCACAAAATATCGGTACCAGAAAATACCACCCTCTGACTCTCTTCTTCTTGGGTGGAACAAAACAAAAACAAAACCACTGCTCTAAACATGTCTGCAGAGTGACAAAAACAAGAACGCTGTCCAAATCAAAGTGGCCAAACAGTCCCCTTTCTGGGCTAACATGAGTGACTGCTCCTTTACCAATTATAGCTTTAGTTTCACTCTGACCCTTCTGTCTACTAGGGAAAAAACAATTATGAAGATACTCAATGATAGAATTGTTCCTGCTTTCCAGCAGCACCCGATTCAAAGCAAAACCATGCTTCCTTGAGCCTTCCTTAAAATTACGCGTAAGTTCAAATCTTCAAACCAGCTCGTCCTAAACCCCTCTCACCGAGATGTCCATCCCATGGTTCTCCATAGTGAGGTGTCTCTCTCACTGCAATGAGCCAACAAACCTAACTTTGTTGCATATCGGTGTATCTCTGCTGGTTTTTGGCTGGGAGGCATCAGCGGCGGAGACTCTATCTCCCTGAAATATTCGTTTAATGACAACACACTTCTTGACTTGATCCGCCTGCAGCCTCTTATACATTGAGTTCCTGCGTCGTAGGCAGCCAATCAGGATGACGCTGTTCCTTGAGCAGACCTGAGCAATCTAACTAAAGTTCTTCAGTTTTCAGATTGAAATGGCAACAATACAACAGAAAGTGATGTGATTTTTCCTCCCTAAGAAAGGAAGCCAGGATCAGCACCAAACCCAATCTCCGCATGCCTGGTTCTGTGCCTTTTCTGCTTTACCACGCTGACTGAAGAAGTACAACCTCCAAGTATAATGCACCTTTGAGCACTAAATTCAATGTACTATCCACCTCCGCTTAATTGAATTTGGTTTCCATTCTCTCCTTAGAAAACACTTTAACCTTCAAATGCTGGGCTCTGTCCAATGCATGGCTTCCCACAAGTCACTTTTAGCTTTGATTTTAAAAGCTCCTGTGGGTACTTTTGGTGGGGCATGCATTTCTTAGGTGTGAGAATCTCATTTAGTTGCTAACTTGTCAAAGCTGCACTGTTCTTTTCTGCTCACATTTGGCAGTTAGCTCTGGACAGCAGCTAACCAAAGAGAGGTTTTTAATTTTTTGTTGTTGTGGTTTTAATCTCTCACCTTCCTCAGTTAAAAGAGAGAAACCTTCAGAAAGGAAAAAGCTGCAGTAAAATTTGAAAAAAAATTCTTTCTTCTGGGTTCCCTGTGTCATTTTTCTCCTTGTTGAAGAAACGTTTACTTGCGAGACAGGCTTCCCCAGACACTATTCCCCATTCCAGTCTTTTTACTTCCCTTTATTTTTTTATTTTTATTTTTTTACGTTTTTATTTAAATTCCACTTAGTTAACACACAGTGTAATATTAGTTTCGGGCACACAATCTCGTGATTCAACACTTCCCTACAACACCCGGTGCTCATTCCTCGTATTTTTTAATCTCTAAATTGTTGACATTGAAAGAGAATTCTTTAAATACATTGTAATTTTGCCATCTGGATTTATATCAGAGCCACATTGCCTCTTGAAAAGACTTCCCTGAAAAATACACATTTGAAGAAACAGAATAGTTTGTTAAGATCACAAAAATAAAATCAAGGAGTTTTGAAACAAGAAACAAACCAAACCTTACTCCCAGAATGAAACTATTTTCATTATTTTTGTTTTGCAAATGAACATTTTCAGCCCATTTGGGACAGAAGGTAGGTACTGCTTGATATCCTATTTTTCCACTTAACATTATATAATAAAAGTAGCCCCATATTTTCAGGTGGTTTGTATTATATGTGATTTCAAGGAGGCCAAATACATTATGTTAATGTATCATAAACCGGTTGTGGACATCTAGTGGTTTCCAGTTTTTGAGTTTTTTTTGTTTGTTTGGTTTGGCAGGAGAGACAAGACTGCAGTAGATATCTTCATGCATGTGGCTATTTGCTTTTTCTGAATTCTTTTTTTAGGTTACTTCTCAGAATTTGGATAATAGTGTTGCTGTTCACAGACTGAGGCTATCTCTGTGGCTCTGGTTATGTATCTCCATAGTGCTTACCAAAAGATTGCAGGCCACCAGAGGGGAGAATACTAGCATGCCTGAAACCTCATCAGAATTAAGAAGTATCTTAAAAAAAATTTGTCCCTTGCTTTTGGAACTGTAAAATAGTCCCTCTGTTTTACTTTGTTTTGTGTATTTTCCATTATTTTGGGAAAATAATTTTGATCATGCATTTGCTCTTTTTTTTTTTTTTTAAATGCTTATTTATCTTTGAGAGAGAGAGAGAGAGAGAGAGCAAGCTGGGGAGGCACAGAGAGAGACGGAGACACAGAATCCGAAGCAGGCTGCAGGCTCTGAACTGTCAGCACAGAGCCCGACATGGGGCTCGAACTCACAAACCATGAGATCATGACCTGAGCCAAAGTCAGAGGCTTAACCGACTGAGTCACCCAGGCACCCTATGTTTGCTCTTTTTTGTAATGGCAATTTCAGGTTTTTGTGCGGACCTGAGGTCAATAGATTATTTAGTTTTGCTCCATCTTTAGAGTCGTGGTAGAGCAGACTTATTCCCAGCCTGGGCCAAAATCTCTGGGATTTGGAAAAAATTTGAGGAGTGAGAAACAGAGCTGGTAGAGATGTAGTCTTTGTCTACTAAAGGAATGGGGATCTCTTATATACCGCTTTGTAACCAGAATTGTCTTGTAAGACCTATTTTATCCTCTTGAGTTTTACAGGCATTTTAATTTTTGATCCTGTAATCATGTTCTCTTCCTGGTCTTCTTTGGCCATAATACTTACATGAGGCACTTGCCTTCTTTTCATAAGTTGGGAATAGAGCCTGTGCTGGCTCGTATATAGTGGATTTTCTTTTTATTTTTAAGGATGCCAAAAGAAAAAAAATTTCTTTCTTGAAGGCAGTGGGGATCACCTGTTGTTGGAAGAGAAGTTTCACTTCCCGTGAGAAGCCAACATTGTCTATTCTACATATTTAGCAGTATTTTGTTTTCGTTGAGAAGAACATACTGGTTCTTTTCTTACAAGAGTAATCATTTCTGAAATAATAACATTCTCTGGATACTACTCTGTTTTTTAAATGAAAAACAAGATTTATGTGGACAAGGAATGGGATAGACCATCAGTAAAACTGGCTGCCTCCGATACTCTGTCACCACCAACTATAAGCTATCTATTTGTGGTCTTTGAACTAGATATGTAAGAAAATGCAACTTTGTTTTCCATAGTTGGTCTAGTCCTCAGTTTTGTTGATGGTAGAATTAGGAACTCAATCTCATCAGTGAAGGATGCCTCAATCTATGGCATTTCTAATCATTTCTTTCAGGTAGTTATTTGAAAGTTTAAATTCCAAATCGGAGCCATTTTTCTTCCTTTTAAGAGATCTCTTCTCCCTCTTCTTCTTCCCAATGGCACATAGTGCAAGAACTTTGCATAGGGCATGGGGGTGGGGGGGCTGGGGATGGTGTTACTGTTGGGTCCTTGCTGGATTCCCCCGAGAGGTCCTTTGTTCCCTCTGGTCACTGGCATCCTATTCTAATGCCTACTGGGAATGGCTGGACTCACTTGGTTTTGGGGCATTATGTTGACCTGTGTTACTGAGAACCATGGTCCACGCCACAGTAGGCTGTCAGTAATCCCATCTTGGCTCGCCAGTCCTCCTCAACAGGGCTTGCTGGGATCTCTGTGCTCCCAGATGCCACAATCTGCCACAGAGAACTGCCTGGATACCCACCTGACCTACTTGGCTTCACACCTGTATCTTATTTTCTCAAAGAAGATGGTACTTTTCATAGTGTGTGCCTGAAAAACAGACAGACCCCCTTCCCAGTACTGGTTACCCAATGCAGTCTGGGAGCTTCCACCAATTTCTCCCCACTCCAAAGTGGGAGACAGAGCAAAGCACCTCACCTGGGTCTGAACTCTTGCCTTTCCCTTTCTCTCTCCTCTCAGGATCTTCTCCCCAGTTTGGGAGAGCTTTGTATTTTTCCTTCGTATCTGACAGGAACCGCCCATGTCATAGCTTTTACTTTCCCTGAGGGTTTATGCCCTCCTCTTTCTTTGGGCAGTAACAATAAGATAATTGTAAGGAGGGAATCAGATTCTTGAAAAGGGAAATATATCAGAAGACGTGTCTAAAATATCATCTCCATTTTAGAGATTTAGAAGAAGAGGGAGACCTAGAAGGCCAACTGAAGATTAGAATGGAAGAGGAAATCATAAGATGAGTTACATGAAATGCTTTCTGGAGAAAACAGAAAACTGCCTATAATGTTGTAAAAAGTACACGAAGCCTGTTTTTATGGTTGTCTACAGGCCTATTTTAAATAGTCAACATTCACACACACATACGCACTAATGCACACAGACACACACATGTGCATGAACCCTACACACGTGGAATCTGCTGTCCTATAGAACGAGGAAGGCCTGCTCACACTAGTTTTATAAGCAGGGACATTAATGTCATTTTGAGTTTTTAAAAATTAGAATTTTCCAGCTAATTGCACACTCTCTGTGTCTCAAGACCAGTCAGTTAACTGATTTGCCCATTCTCTCCTTGACCGTAGGTGTGCAAAACAATCTCATGGCATATTTGGAGAGACTACTGCATACTATTACTTACATGATGCTTCCTATGTAGAAAGCAGTTCTCAACTGTGTAATTTATTAACTCGTTAATCTTTCCAACAACCTTGTGCTATGGTCTGAATGTTTCTGTCCCCTCCAAATTCGTGTGCTGAAATCTGAATCCACAAAGGTGATGAGATTAGGTGGGGACTTTGGGGGTGATTAGCTCATGAAGGTGGAGTGTCCTTATAAGATACACCAAGCTGCCTAGTCTGTTCCACCATATGAAGACAGAGAAAGAACCTCCAGCCATGAAACAGGAAGAGGGCCTTCACCTGAACACAACCATGCTAGTGTCTCGAGGTTGAATTTACCAGCCTCCAGAACCGTGAGAAATAAGTTTCTCTTGTTGATAAGCTACCCAGATTGTGTTATTATTATTATTCTTTTCTTTAAGAGCAGCTTGAGTGGACTCAGACAGGTAGGTGCCAATGGTCAAAGGTGAATCAGAGTGGCAGTTTTTTCGTTCTTCAGAAACCCCCATGAGTCTGATATAGGCTGAGAACCTGGAACAGTTTCCAGAAAAGGGAGCTGTAGACCCTCATGTTGGTTCCATCAGGGCATTGGCTCCGAGCTCCCTCCTTGCCTGTCCCAGAACACATATGGGTGGTATAGGTCAGGGCTGATATCACCTTGAATTGGATTCCATCTCTGCTCATGTAGAGACTCTTCCTGCTGTGATGAGTATTTCTCTTGGTTAATAATACAGGGTTTTTTACTCAAGTGATGGACATTTAGGATTGCTTATGGGAAATCCTTAAGAGTTTGAAAAAAGACCATATGTAGTTTGGGAGGGATAGTGAAAATGGTTCATATTTTGGCATAGAAACTAATCCCTAAGTTCTCCATCACCAAATTAGGTTCATCCTGCAACAACATGTCATCCTTTTGGTGCTAGGGTCTCAGGTTGACCAAAACATTTCCTCTTGGTTCTCATTCAGATGGACCTCTTCCTCAACTTACAATATAAGCTGTTTCAAAGGATGGACTATGACATATTAACTAGTGATTCCCAATGTTCACCACAGTGCTCAACACCTGGGAAGCACTCAAAGTATTTGTTGAATACATGAATGGAAAAAGAAAAAGTCCTTTCTTCTAACACTAGAACTCATTGCTCTTAACTTTAATGCTGATTCCTTTCATAGACTTTCCCACCACGCTTTCTAAGAATTTGTTTACATGTCTGTATTTCCTGAACAACTGAGTTTCTTGAGGACAGGGACCCGTGCCTTATCAATTTCTGTCTGTATTCATTAAATCCAGCACTTTGTCAGTGCAAAGCACAGAGCAGACACACCTAACATAAATCTGTTGATATTAGATAAAACAAAGGCATACTGATCTGGGACTTTGGCTGGCTTTCAGAGAAATCATCCAGTATAGGAAGAGAAAAAATAAATAAAGGGAGCAAGGGTTACACTCTCCAAGACCGAGAAACTGAAAAGTGGAATAGAAGTCTGCATTACATCTCAAAGCAAATTGGCAAGACATGGAAGCTACAGGCACATTTCTTGAGGTCTGTGTCATTCCTTGGTGAAATTTGCAGAGGCTGCCCTAGCTGGGAACAGGCCCTTTCCTTCCCTGAGCTCCTTGTCTCATACGAACTTCTTCTGATTGGTGTTGGTTTCCTGTCCCTGTGCTATTGGCTGTTTTTTCAGATTTTTATGTTTTATCTTTCTAGCTTGAGCAGGAGTTCTTTGAGGGAGATTATTTCTTGGGCTTTCTGATGTTTTCCTTTCATGCAGATCAGGGAGCTGGCTCAGCTGCCTTAGTTAGCATTTGTGTCACACCCCGGGGTGAGCAAGCCTCCCTGGAGCTCCTCGCCCTTCAGTACCCTCTTCCCCACTATTCTGCTTGGGACCTCTGGCTCTTGCCTTGTTATTCTCTGCTTTCTTCCGTCCTTTTCTGCTTCTTCGGGCTGAGGGTTCCATAGCCTGCTCACTTGTAGTCTCCAGCTTTGCCTTGAATGAAATCCTTTTAATTCCTTTCTCCTCAAACTCTGATCACATGCTAGTCCTGCTTCTTCCCCATTTCTCCCCATTTCTCTTATGGCTTTTCCAAGGTCCACGGCCATGGGCCCTGGCTTGTGGTGGAGGAGAGTTTGCACCAAGTGCTGAGTATACATTTGTTACCAGTGAAACGTTCTCCCGATGGCTTTTTCTTGCCTCAGAAGAGCTGCGATTATTATCATTTTTAACCAGAAGAATGTCATCATTATCCTTAAAAAAGTAGACATTTTTATTGGGTTATTTGATTTCGTCTGAAAGATAGGAAATGTAGGTTACTAATGTTTATACAGGGGTGCAATATTTTACTGCCTCTTTATTAAACATGACTTGGACAAGAAATGTACAGATGGGTGCCCGGGTGGCTTAGTTGGTTAAGCATCCCACTCTTGATTTTGGCTCAGGTCATGATCTCATGGTTCATGGGTTTGAGCCCCGTGTCAGGCTCCACACCATCAGTGGATGGTGTGGAGCCTGTTTGGGATTCTCTGTCTCCCTCTCTCTCTGCCCCTCTCCTGCGCTCTCTCTCTCTCTCTCTCTGAAAATAAATAAACATTAAAAAAATGCACAGAGCTGCTAGATGACCCTGACTATTATCTTGGGAAAGTCATTTACCTCTTTGTATTTGGTTCTTTTCTGTAAAATGAGAATGGAAACAGAGGCTGTAGGTATGACAGAGAGGTTTTGAGAGACTCAATTGCCTTAACATTTGTGAAAAAATTGGGAGATATTTAAGTATTAGGTACATATAAAGCATTATTGCTATGACACATGATTTAAACTGTAGACAAGTGCTCTAAAAGCAATTTTTTCCTCTTGCCTGAGAAATATCAAAATTGAATGTAACATATTTGAAAATTGCTAAAACAGTAAATCTTAAAAGTTCTCATCACAAGGAAAAGAATTCTGTACCTATGTATGTTGACAGATGTTCACTAGTCTTCTCAAAGTGATCATTTTGCAATATATACAAATATTGAATCACCATGCTGAACACTTGAAACTAACATAATGTTGTACATCAATTATGCCTCAAAAAAGGGGGTACTCTCTGAAGAAAATTGAATGTAGTGCTTTATTACAACTAGTTAAATAACCATGAACCTGAATTCTTCCATTATGCCAGTCCTTACTAAGTCTAACTGAAAACTATTTTTTTTATTCACACACAGTAGGACATGTTTGAACAATTCCGTACGCTGCACAGATCTTTTGACATACTACTCCATGCCATCCAGAGAGCTAGTTTAACATGACCATTATCAACGCCTTTGCCAGAACCGACCAATCTCAAATCCTGCCTACGTCCTCCATATTTATTTGCTGACTCATGTCCAGGGATTTCTGCTGAATTTATTTCACAGGAATTGTTGACAAAGTGCATTTGCCATTTTCTGGCAGCTCTTCATAATTCCTCCTTACTGGTAACACCTCAGTGTCCTTTTGGGAGATTACTCTTTGGGTGAAGTCACAGAAGAATGACAAATCAAAGGATTCTGCCCTCCTACATGAGAGGCTGAAAGGGTTTCTCCCTCATGGGTTTCTCCCACCAGATCTTCCCTATTATTGCCCCAGTACAGCCAAGAGGACAGACGGCATTACTCTAACTCAGCCTCCTGGGCTCTCTCTATTGGGACTTTGAATCTTGAACAGAATCATGGAGAGACGGAAAGAAATGGTTGGCAATCGTCTGTTCATTCCAGCAATAGCGGCTGGGTTAGGCTTTCGAAGAATTCCTTTTACTAAGATACTTTGGAACTTCCTGAGTATGAAACCTTCTTTTCTATCCTCTGGCTCTCCATATGCTTACAGTGTATTTCTTTGCTGCTTCCCTCACTGATGCCTACAGCCAAAGAACCCTGAATGAGACATTGTTTCTTCCATTCAGTGACCCCCGCCATTTAATGCTATGAATTGGGATTTAAGTGTGTCCTGGGTGTTTGTGTTGTCTTAAATCTTCCATTAGATTCTTCCCATGAGGACAGGGACTTTATCTTGTTTTTCTCCGCACAGTTCTCACTGTCAAGTTCTAGATGGTGCTTACATTCCACGAGCTTTTGTTTACTGGTGGGTTATAGTCAGTTGGAGGCTCTTAATGCCAGACTTACCCATTTAGACCTTGAGAGCTATGTGCTCTCAAGAGCTGTGGAGAGGAATCTGGCTCCAGCGCTGCATCGTTGTGTGCTTCTGGGCAAGTTATTAGCTCTTTTCCTCTAATTTTGTTTTGTTTCCTCCAAGGGGACAATGAAATGAATAAATGGCCTCCATCAACCACACAGTGGTAGTTTGGTGCAAAATTTAATGTGCTAACTTTGGTTATGCTTCGAGCTTCTTGGAGGTATGTTCCCTATAAATACTACATGGGTGTAACCAGGAACATTTCCTTTTAATTTAAGAGGGATTTATTTTTGAAAAAAAAATATGTTCTTCATCCCCCTTATAAAACTTCGTTAAAGTATGTACTTATTCACCTTCCCCAAGGAAGAGGAGAGTGGGACTATAGTTTGGCACCCCCTCCCCCATTTCTTCTCTGTTCTCCCTCTTTCTGTTTCATACCCTGCATATGCTTTCACCACACAAAGACACATTCCCTGCTAAGGTCTATTTATCCACTCAACATATCTTTACTGAGTACTGAGTACCTATTTATCCACTGAACATATCTTTACCTTATGTAAGGCACTGTACCATGTTCTGAAGGCACTATGAATAAAAACAATGTCTCTGATCACTAGGGTAGACAGATATAAATGCATTCATTCATTCATTCATTCATTCAACAAATATTTATAGAGTTGACTATGTGTCAGGCACTCTTCTAGATTCTGGGATACAATGGTGAATATGTAACATAAACAAGTATTTTAATTCTCTGGGACAGATGCTGCTATACAAGAATGTGCAAGATTCAGCAAGAATGATTGCCCAAGACAGCAGGTCTGTGACTGAGTCTCTAAGGGCATATCCGGTAGGACGAAACAGAAATGGAGAACACAAGATGAACTTGTGTGGGTCACGGGGACTGGATTGCCATATAATTCTAGAAGAGCAGAGAGATGTGAAAAGAAACAGATTCTGGACTGGAGGTCTGCAGGCAGGATGATATAAAGCACATCCTTGATAATCTAAAATTTTTTTTATCTGGTTGAAGCTTCCTACTCAAAGATTTGATCCACTGTGGGTGTAAGAAAATTTTACCTGCTTGGTGTGCAGGAGGCATTTGACGCTTATTATCCAGGCTTTCTGTGGGGGCCACCTTTGTAGGATTGGAAACTGTTTGCACTAAGGGCAGCAGCTGCACAGCAGGGTACCCCTACATTTCTCTGAGAGGCAGAGAGCATTATATTATTTCAAGATGCACGCCAAGTATTATCAGAAGGCACAAGAGCTTGGGAGTTACCAAAATTTCAGATGATTCACAAGCAGGCTGTTACAGATGGGGACACTTTGATTTAACACTCCCCTGGCTAAGAAACAAACACAGCAATTAAACAAAACAAAACAAAGCAAAACTGTGCCCATGACCATGTTCAGGTCACTTTTGAACCATTTGTATGTAGTTTAGGATTTATTGGATTTTTGGGGGAACATTCATATGTAGTTCCAGGCTTAAGAGTTGCTCTGTAAATGATCAAATATTTATATTGTTTTTTCCAAAAGTATTTATTATTTACTGTACAATCTATGAAATATTTACACTGACTTTTAAGAAAAGATATACATTATTTACATTGCCTTGAACTTCCTCTTGATGCAGGCAAAATGACAAGAGAGCAGACTGAAAGACCCCCAGGTTTGTCAGCAACCATGCAGAGGCCTTCTCCCTCGGGAAAACACCTGGAAATAGAGTAATGTAATTAAAACCGATGCTGGGGACCACCCGGATTTCCTTGGAGCCCCTACTTCCTGTTAGCTCCTGAGTCTCAAATGGCAGGAGAGAAAGTTGGGGCAGTTCCTATCAAAGTCTCCTCTCATTCTTCCAGGTTTCCGGGTGCCTTTCTCTGTAGTATGGGCAGTGCCTTGGTTTTCTTTCTGGGACCCAGAAATCCCAGGCTAAAGAGGGAATGATTCTTTTCTAGGACAAAAGAGTATATCCCTAGATCCAACTCATCTTCAAACTCAACTTGGCGATATTGTTAATAATATGTATTCTCAAACTGTACCTTATCCAGGGAGATTCTGAATAAGCAGGGCTGAGAGGCTGCTTGGTAATCTGTACTCTTAAAAAATGTGCTTATTATAAGAGACTGTTAAAAACTGAGAACAAACTGAGGGTTGATGTGGGGTGGGAGGGAGGGGAGGGTGGGGGATGGGTATTGAGGAGGGCACCTTTTGGGATGAGCACTGGGTGTTGTATGGAAACCAATTTGACAATAAATTTCATATATTGGAAAAAAAATCCTAAAAAAAAAAATGTGCTTATTGATTCTGATTATTAGCAAAGTGTGGGAAACATTAGAGGAGAACCTTATTTATGTGTTTTTGCATTTGAAACATACTTGGATGACCCTCAGTCATCTGGCAGTTCAGCCTCTCTTTCCTTGTGTGCAGATGTCTGAAATCCCCTCACTAGGTCTTGAGGTATGGCTTCTCATCAATATTCAAGACTGGTTTTTGATAAGTTTGGACATTTCCAGGCCTACTATTAGCACATAATTCAGAAAAAAAAGTGGATTGTTCTCTGGGTTATATGAATTGCTCTGCTTTCTCTATAATTGTCATGCAATTTTCTCGGGAAGCCATGATCTCTTTGGGCCAAATAAAATTATTTTTGCAGGTATTTGAATGCTATCGGAAATATCATTAGAGGAACAAGTAAATAGTCATTGCTGATTTCACAAAATGGTATTGTAATGGTCTTATCTTTAAAACCACTCCTAAATCTTCTTTCCTGGTGATAAGATCTTAGATCTACTCTTCCCTGAGTCATATGACCTTCATCAGCTTATTTCTAGTTGCTGTTCCAACTCTGATGAACCTGGCTTCTGAGGTTTTTGACATTGTATATTCTTAGGGTCTGCACTGAAAGAAATCTGAATACTGTCTTTAACTTCCTTTAAATATATATTTTTGAAGAATATTTAGTTTAACACATTTATATTTTCATGACTGTTTCATACCTACGCTGGATGCCAAGAATATATGCGTGTATATATGTACAAACACACACTACGGTACATGTCTGTATATTGTACACTATTATATGATACATAACATCAAGTGTTATATTTATTATATATAATCATGTGCTATGTATGTGTTAACCATAGAATGAAGAGTGATATATATAATATATAGATATTTTAAAATATGCCTAATATATTTTAAATATAAATATATTTTAAACATACATAGAATGAAGAGTGCAACCCATGTAAGAGAAAGAACAGTAAAGGAAGAAACTATTTGGGAAAGATAGAGGACGAACTGGGCCATTACTGATACATAGGTTAGAGTGAATAACAGCAGCAACAATATCACTTTGTCATGAAGTAAATGGCATCTAGGGCCAGAAATGGAGCTAACTCTGGAAAACAGTATGGCAGTTCCTCAAAAAACTAAAAAGAGAGCCACCCTATGACCCAGCGATTGCACTACTAGGCATTTATCCAAGGGATACAGGTGTGCTGTTTCGAAGGGACACATGCACCCCCATGTTTATAGCAGCACTATCAACAATAGCCAAAGTATGGAAAGAGCCCAAATGTCCATCGATGGATGAATGGATAAAGAAGATGTGGTATGTATGTATAATGGAGTATTACTTGGCAGTCAAAAAGAATGAAATCTTGCCTTGTGCAACTATGTGGATGGAACTGGAGGGTATGATGCTAAGTGAAATGAGTCAGTCAGAGAAAGACAAATATCATATGACTTCACACCTATGAGGACTTTAAGAGACAAAACAGTATAAAAGCAGGGAGGGGGACAAAACAGAAGAGACTCATAAATATAGAGAACAAACTGAGGGTTACTAGAGGGGTTGTGGGAGGGGGGGATGGGCTAAATGGGTAAGGGGCACTAAGGAATCTACTCCTGAAATCATTGTTGTACCATATGCTAACTAATTTGGATGGAAATGTTAAAAAATAAAAAATAAAATTAAAGAAAAAAAGAAATGGGTCTAACAAATCAATGTCTACCTTAATTTTTATAACAACTCTCAGGGATGGATACTATTTTTATCCCCATTTTAGAGATGAGGGAATTGAGGTTTAGGGAAAGTGAAGTCAATTTTCCAAGGACTCAGAGCTAAGGAACAATGGAGCCATGATTTGAACCAGAGAGTTGTAGGTTATTACAGAGGATGGGGAGGGTGTGTGCAAAAGCAAGAAGATGGAAATGAGCGTGGCATATTTGTGGTGCCAGGAGGAGACCGCCCAGACTCAAGCACCAGGGTGGTCTTCCGTTAGCTGAGTGCAAAGCCAAGTTTATTTCCCAGTTCTACGAAAAGTGCAAGCAAATCTCTAAGACCTTTAGGGAAATCAGCATGTTTGTGGTCTTAAAAGAAATAAAATAAGATCGTTGCCCTTGGAAAATAACTTTTGACTTTTGGAGATTTGACCTTTAGGTTTTAAATATGCTTTAAGGCATTGCTGACCTATGGGATTATGCAGAATTTACTCCCGTCACCAATTTATAAACCTCCCTTCCCCTGCCAAACCTTGATGGTAATGAGAATGGCTACAAGTGGTGGATGGAGAAATTTGGATTTGGTTTCTTTCTTTCAAGAGCATCATGAAGCTTATTTGTGAATGGAAACAGATTTGAGTGATGGACACATATGGTAATTTGGAATAGTGAAAACAGCCATGTCCATCAACTTTTGAAATATTTACAGAGGATGATGTCTGCTGATGTGGTTCTAAATTGGAGTCCCTGCTGACTCAACACAAGTGTGAGTTACCCACCCTGAATTACCAGGCACCTGAATTACCGGCTATTTCTTCCCACACAGAGAGGAGGAAAATTGAGTGAGAAGCAGCATAATTTGGGGAAAAAAAGTGATATAACACGACAGAGCCCTCAGAAACCAAACACCAAATAATTCTGGACATTTAGCTCTGAAAAATTGTGGATATTAGATGTCAAAGGATTGACTTCACTTTAACTGTTCAGTTAATAATAATCCCTAACATTCATTTAATTCTTATTATATGTTAAGAACTTGACTAAGCAACTTCCTAGGCATTTTCTCTTCTTTTTTAATGATTTGTTACTGATTATTTATTTATTTTTATTTACTTAAATTCAATTTAAATTTAGTTAACATACAGTAAATTCAATTCAATTTAGTTAACACACAGTGTAGTCTTGGTCAGGAGTAGAACCCACAATTTATCTCTTCCATGTGGCTTCCAGTGCTCATCCCTAAAAGTGCCCTTCTTAATGGCCTTCACCCATTTAACCCACCCCCCTACCCACCTCCCCTCCAGCAACCTTCACTTTGTTCTCTGTATTTAAGTTTCTTATGGTTTGCCTCCCTCTGTGTTTTTATCTTATTGTTCCTTCCCTTCCCCTATGTTCATCTGTTGTGTTTCTTAAATTCCACATATGAGTGAAATCATAGGCATTTTCTTATTTCATTGTCACACCAGCTCTACGAGGTTGGTGAGGAAATCAGGACTTCCGTGGAAAAGTAACTTGCTCAAAGTAACAGAGCAAAGAAAGAATCAGGTTAATTTGTATATGTTTCAGTTTTTTTTCCCTAGCCTTTCAAGGCAATTCACTTATTCAACCTATATTTATGTAGTTCCCAGTATGTGCCAGAGGCTATGCAGGCTTCAGAATAGGTAGATGAATAAGACATAGTCCCACATTTCAGGAGCCTCATAGTGCTCCAGGGAAACATACAAATAAACAGGGGATAATAAGTTAACCTAACTAGAATGAGAGACTCATGTGCAGGGCACTATGGGAGCAGAGAGGAGAGGGAGTCTTCTGGGAGGACAAATATTACAGGATGAGATGTTAACCAGGGGAAGGGGATTCTAGGCAGATGGGAGAACCCAAGCAAAGGTCCAGAAGTGGAAACAACTTGAGGTCCCCGAAGAGCTTACTTCACTTAAGTGCACAAAGGGACAAAGAGTGATGAAAGACACAGGGTTGAGCCAGGGTCACAGATGCCCTCGTGTGACAGGTGAAGCCTCTTGGCATATATCCTGTGGGAGAGAGAGACTCACAGGGATTTTAAGTAACATGAAGATGACCTCCACATTCAAGGTCAAGGGCTATAGAGTTTGAGGTGATGAGGGACACTATTTGCAGTTTCCTAATTGCTGTCCTCAGCGATCTGTCCTTTCTAATGTTTTGTGACGTTTGAATATTATTAGTATTGACACTCCCTTCCTTACTTTAAAACAGGGTGTGTGTCATCTGCCTTCTGTGTTTTCTTGTCATAGCCCATGAGAACGTGCCTGTGGGAAAGCAACTGCCTTTGGTTGTAATGTAACATCCCGATCTAAGAGACTGAGTTGAACAGTTAGTAATGGGACAGGGCGAGGAAGGAGGAAGCTTGGCAGTCATTATGGAATCCTAACCAGCAACCTTTTCGTGACAGCAAGGTACCCACTGTCTTTTGGTACAACAGAACTCAACAAAGGCCTAACAACAGAAGTGATGAGAAGGGGCCATTTCTAAAGCCAAAATACATTCTACAAAGTCACATATATATATGTCATAATGAAAAGTAACTGTAGTACACTTTCTATTAGGATTCAAGGGCTGCAGAGTGCAGCACGTCCAAGAAAGAGGGAAGCCACTCCTATGTTTAATAGCATTATCCAGAGTAGGACCCCATATTGTTTTCATGACAGAGCTTAGTTTATAATCCCTAAGTAAGCTTTCTTTCCCCCATACGTGTACAATAAAAGGTTTAGTGAGTTTGCAAAGAAAAATCATTGTCCTATACTTGCTTCTACAAGGTCACACAAACCGTCTCTGGAAACTAGTTCTGAATGCACTTAGGATAATCAACTGCAAATTTGCTAGAATGTAGACTAGCCTCACACAATAAAAATCAATTACTACAGCAAAGCTGTCCAGAAAAAATAAATTCAACAAACCGAGACGAGATGTCAGACTTTGAGTCATGAGAATTGTGGGCACTTAGATTTTAGCTGAGAAGAAATTCCGGTGATGTTGAGGAAATTGTATTTTGCAAACTCCCACATTTGCAACGGCAAAAAAAGTCGTCACTTGGTCGAGCACTGGATACAGGGTCCTGCTGCTGATCATAAAACGAACAGTTTCCTGTTTTGCGCCTGGAGAGCGTGCACGCATGTGCGTGCACACACACGCTCTTCTTCCTTTCTCTTCATACAGAGTCAGTTGTTCTAGTAATCCTGCTGTGTGCTATTTCGAGAGCAAATGCCTGTCCTATTGTCCTTGCATGCTGAGTTGGTCCAAATTCTCCTGAGTGCAGTGGTCGTGTGAAGGGAAACGCAGATGCTGTGTGCTGAAGAGCTGAACTGATCTGAATACGAGAGACAATGCCTGGCTGACCCATAGGTTTGTATTTGAAGGCCCTGAATCTACTGCTTTGAATTAGGAGTCACAACATTGTTGATAGCAAATCACTACCATGGCCATGTAATTCTTGAGGAGGCCTAAAATTGCGCTGCTAGGGCACAGAAGCCATATGTTTCTTCCTGCTCTACTGCCTTGGAATATAGAGAGTTCAAGGGCAGTCATTTCATTTAATCAAATTGCAGCGGTAATGACTTATCAGGGGCAAAATGAGACCAACAAAGATGAACAAACACACACGCACACACACACACACGCACACACGTTTAAGTAAAAATATTTTACAGAAAGTTAAAACAAACGGTAAATTAATTTTGTCGATGCTGCAAAAGCAGCCATTTTATGTAGAGATAGCTTGTTTCTATGAAGCACATTATTTGACCTGGCATATTTATATGTTTCTGACCAGTTTTGCTCTTTGCAAATGTCGTCTCTTTGCCGCGTGGATTTTGATGTTGGGGAGGACTTACATCGTGCCTCAGCCTTGTTCCAAATTGTGAATGTGGATAAATCGCCTAATCTCTTGAAGCCCCTCAGTTTTCCCATTTGCCAAGTGGGAAAACTAACAGCAATCTCCTGGCATTATGGGGACTGAATGAGAAAATGCACTTCTGTGGCTTAGCATGTAGCATAGACTGAGGGATGCATCCATATGGTTATAGCCATTGATATAGTTATAAAACGCATTCTGATTGGTACTGAGTAACAGCTGGCTTGAAAATCAATTGTCAATCAGTTTTGACAATTGAATTATTAGATGACAATCCATCTAATTCTAGAATGTTATCCACTAGATTATAAGTTCTGTGAGAGCTCTTGGCCCATCTCTAACCTCTCACAAGTTGAGCACATTGAGCTGGTACTCAATAAAAATATACAGATATATTTATTTTTACTCTCCTGATATATGTATATATACAGATATACATATATCTCCTGATATACATATATATATATATATATATATATATATATATTTTTTTTTTTTTTTTTTTTGAGATGAACTCAGTTTTCCCTACAGGTTTGTAAGGGCCTTTTTTTTTTTTTTTTTTAAGTTTATTTATTTATTTTGAGAGAGAGAGAGAAAGAGCAGGAGGGGCAGAGAGAGAGGGAGAGAGAGAATCCCAAGCAGGCTCCATGCTGCCACTGCAGAGCTTGATGTGGGGCTTGACCTCGTGAACTGTGAGATCATGACCTGAGCCAAAACCAAGAGTCGGACGCTCAATCAATTGAGCCACCCAGGCACCCCTTAAAAGGGCTCTTTCAATATTCAGCATTTTAACCTCTTTGACTGTCACCTTTCTGTTGTCTAGAAAATCCTTCCCCAAATGATCATCAATGAAATATTACTTTACAGTCTTTTCTAGTTTTGTTTAATTTTTTACATTTATCTCTTTTATGCATCTGGAATTTACTTTGATACAAGGTTAAGACATCTAAATTTTTTTCTTATTCTCTTGGTAAAATTTGTTGGCTAATCTGTTTCTTATTTTGGTTTGTGATACTTCCTTAATTATACAGACATACATTCACGCATCTATTTGACTCTAAGAGATATGTAGTTATATGTATATATGTATGTGAATGTACATATTGTTTTCTTGAACGGGTTTTATTTTATTTTTGTCAAAGTACTAATAAATGGGGGTGCCTGGGTGGCTCATTCAATTAAGTGTCCGACTTGTGCTCAGGTCATGATCTCTGTGGTTCATGAGTTTGAGCCCCGGGTCAGGCTCTGTGCTGACAGCTCAGAGCCTGGAGCTTGCTTCAGATTCTGTGTCTCCCTCTCTCTCTCTGCCCCTCCCATGCTTGTGCTCTGTCTCTCTCTCTCTCTCTTAAATAAACATTTAGAAAGTACTAACAAACGTACAAAATGAAATACAAAAACAAGTAAGTCTTCTTCAACTCTACAATACTGGTCTTCCAACCAAGAAAGAAGTATCACCGATAATACTTTCTTCTGCAAGACGTTCCTGCCTAAACAAGTATTTGAGTGTGAATGCGAGTGTGTGTGTTTACACTGAATATCTTTTATATTTACACAAATGGAAAAATCCAGTGCACACTATTTGATACCTTGCTTTTCTTCCTTTATCACACCTTGGAGATTATTTCTACAAAAACTCTGTCTCGTTTTTCAAATGTTGTGTATTCCATGATATGGATGTTCCCATTTATTCAACCAGTTCATTTTTTTTTAAGTTTATTTATTTATTTTGAGAGAGGCAGAGACAACACGAGTGGAGGAGGGGCAGAGACAGAAGGAGAGAGGGTGAATCCCAAGCAAGCTCCATGGTGCCACCACAGAGCCTCAAGCGGGGCTCAAAGTCACCACTGTGAGATCATGACCTGGGCTGAGATCAAGAGTTGGATGCTTAACCAAATGAGCCACCCAGGAGCCCCATTAGCCAGTTTGTTTTTGATGGCCATTTATTTTCTTATCTTTTGTTATCACAAATTGCATTTCTGGGATTTTTATTTTTTTATTTTTAATTAATTAATTAATTAATTTATTTTTTATATATGAAATTTATTGTCAGATTGGTTTCCATACAACACCCAGTGCTCATCCCAAAAGGTGCCCTCCTCAATACCCATCACCCACCCTCCCTTCCCTCCCACCCCCCATCAACCCTCAGTTTGTTCTCAGTTTTTAACAGTCTCTTATGCTTTGGCTCTCTCCCACTCTAACCTCTTTTTTTTTTTTTTTTTTTCTTTTCCTTCCCCTCCCCCATGGATTTCTGTTAAGTTTCTCAGGATCCACATAAGAGTGAAACTATATGGTATCTGTCTTTCTCTGTATGGCTTATTTCACTTAGCATCACACTCTCCAGTTCCATCCACGTTGCTACAAAAGGCCAGATTTCATTCTTTCTCATTGCCACGTAGTATTCCATTGTGCATATAAACCACAATTTTTTTATCCATTCATCAGTTGATGGACATTTAGGCTCTTTCCATAATTTGGCTATTGTTGAGAGTGCTGCTATAAACATTGGGGTACAGGTGCCCCTGTGCATCAGTACTCCTGTATCCCTTGGGTAAATTCCTAGCAGTGCTATTGCTGGGTCATAGGGTAGGTCTATTTTTAATTTTCTGAGGAACCTCCACACTGCTTTCCAGAGCGGCTGCACCAATTTGCATTCCCACCAACAGTGCAAGAGGGTTCCCGTTTCTCCACATCCTCGCCAGCCTCTATAGTCTCCTGATTTGTTCATTTTGGCCACTCTGACTGGCGTGAGGTGATATCTGAGTGTGGTTTTGATTTGTATTTCCCTGATGAGGAGCGACGTTGAACATCTTTTCATGTGCCTGTTGGCCATGCGGATGTCTTCTTTAGAGAAGTGTCTATTCATGTTTTCTGCCCATTTCTTCACTGGGTTATTTGTTTTTCTGGTGTGGAGTTTGGTGAGGTCTTTATAGATTTTGGATACTAGCCCTTTGTCCGATATGTCATTTGCAAATATCTTTTCCCATTCCGTTGGTTGCCTTTTAGTTTTGTTGGTTGTTTCCTTTGCTGTGCAGAAGCTTTTTATCTTCATAAGGTCCCAGTAATTCACTTTTGCTTTTAATTCCCTTGCCTTTGGGGATGTGTCGAGTAAGAGATTGCTACGGCTGAGGTCAGAGAGGTCTTTTCCTGCTTTCTCCTCTAAGGTTTTGATGGTTTCCTGTCTCACATTCAGGTCCTTTATCCATTTTGAGTTTATTTTTGTGAATGGTGTGAGAAAGTGGTCTAGTTTCAACCTTCTGCATGTTGCTGTCCAGTTCTCCTAGCACCATTTGTTAAAGAGACTGTCTTTTTTCCATTGGATGTTCTTTCCTGCTTTGTCAAAGATGAGTTGGCCATACGTTTGTGGGTCTAGTTCTGGGGTTTCTATTCTATTCCATTGGTCTATGTGTCTGTTTTTGTGCCAATACCATGCTGTCTTGATGATGACAGCTTTGTAGTAGAGGCTAAAGTCTGGGATTGTGATGCCTCCTGCTTTGGTCTTCTTCAAAATTACTTTGGCTATTCGGGGCCTTTTGTGGTTCCATATGAATTTTAGGATTGCTTGTTCTAGTTTCGAGAAGAATGCTGGTGCAATTTTGATTGGGATTGCGTTGAATGTGTAGATAGCTTTGGGTAGTATTGACATTTTGACAATATTTATTCTTCCAATCCATGAGCAGGGAATGTCTTTCCATTTCTTTATATCTTCTTCAATTACCTTCATAAGCTTTCTGTAGTTTTCAGCATACAGATCTTTTACATCTTTGGTTAGATTTATTCCTAGGTATTTTATGCTTCTTGGTGCAGTTGTGAATGGGATCAGTTTCTTTGTTTGTCTTTCTGTTGCTTCATTGTTAGTGTATAAGAATGCAACTGATTTCTGTACATTGATTTTGTATCCTGCAACTTTGCTGAATTCATGTATCAGTTCTAGCAGACTTTTGGTGGAGTCTATTGGATTTTCCATGTATAATATCATGTCATCTGCAAAAAGCGAAAGCTTGACTTCATCTTTGCCAATTTTGATGCCTTTGATTTCCTTTTGTTGTCGGATTGCTGATGCTAGAACTTCCAACACTATGTTAAACAACAGCGGTGAGAGTGGGCATCCCTGTCGTGTTCCTGATCTCGGGGAAAAAGCTCTCAGTTTTTCCCCGTTGAGGATGATGTTAGCTGTGGGCTTTCCATAAATGGCTTTTATGATCTTTAAGTATGTTCCTTCTATCCCGACTTTCTCAAGGGTTTTTATTAAGAAAGGGTGCTGGATTTTGTCAAAGGCCTTTTCTGCATCGATTGACAGCATCATATGGTTCTTCTCTTTTTTTTTGTTAATGTGATGTATCATGTTGATTGATTTGCGAATGTTGAACTAGCCCTGCATCCCAGGAATGAATCCCACTTGATCATGGTGAATAATTCTTTTTATATGCCGTTGAATTCAAGTTGCTAGTATCTTATTGAGAATTTTTGCATCCATATTCATCAGGGATATTGGCCTGTAGTTCTCTTTTTTTACTGGGTCTCTGTCTGGTTTAGGAATCAAAGTAATACTGGCTTCATAGAATGAGTCTGGAAGTTTTCCTTCCCTTTCTATTTCTTGGAATAGCTTGAGAAGGATAGGTATTATCTCTGCTTTAAACGTCTGGTAGAACTCCCCTGGGAAGCCATCTGGTCCTGGACTCTTATTTGTTGGGAGATTTTTGATAACCGATTCAATTTCTTCGCTGGTTATGGGTCTGTTCAAGCTTTCTATTTCCTCCTGATTGAGTTTTGGAAGAGTGTGGGTGTTTAGGAATTTGTCCATTTCTTCCAGGTTGTCCAATTTGCTGGCATATAATTTTTCATAGTATTCCCTGATAATTGTTTGTATCTCTGAGGGATTGGTTGTAATCATTCCATTTTCATTCATGATTTTATCTATTTGGGTCATCTCCCTTTTCTTTTTGAGAAGCCTGGCTAGAGGTTTGTCAATTTTGTTTATTTTTTCAAAAAACCAACTCTTGGTTTCGTTGATCTGCTCTACAGTTTTTTTAGATTCTATATTGTTTATTTCTGCTCTGATCTTTATTATTTCTCTTCTTCTGCTGGGTTTAGGCTGCCTTTGCTGTTCTGCTTCTATTTCCTTTAGGTGTACTGTTAGATTTTGTATTTGGGATTTTTCTTGTTTCTTGAGATAGGCCTGGATTGCAATGTATTTTCCTCTCAGGACTGCCTTCGCTGCATCCCAAAGCGTTTGGATTGTTGTATTTTCATTTTCGTTTGTTTCCATATATTTTTTAATTTCTTCTCTAATTGCCTGGTTGACCCACTCATTCGTTAGTAGGGTGTTCTTTACCCTCCATGCTTTTGGAGGTTTTCCAGACTTTTTCCTGTGGTTGATTTCAAGCTTCATAGCATTGTGGTCTGAAAGTATACATGGTATAATTTCAATTCTTGTAAACTTATGAAGGGCTGTTTTGTGACCCAGTATGTGATCTATCTTGGAGAAGGTTCCATGTGCACTCGAGAAGAAAGTATATTCTGTTGCTTTGGGATGCAAAGTTCTAAATATCTGTCAAGTCCATCTGATCCGATGTATCGTTCAGGGCCCTTGTTTCTTTATTGACCGTGTGTCTAGATGATCTATCCATTTCTGTAAGTGGGGTGTTAAAGTCCCCTGCAATTACCACATTCTTATCAATAAGGTTGCTTATGTTTATGAGTAATTGTTTGATATATTTGGGGGCTCCGGTATTCGGCACATAGACATTTATAATTGTTAGCTCTTCCTGATGGATAGACCCTGTAATTATTATATAATGCCCTTCTTCATCTCTTGTTACAGCCTTTAATTTAAAGTCTAGTTTGTCTGATATAAGTATGGCTACTCCAGCTTTCTTTTGGCTTCCAGTAGCATGATAAATAGTTCTCCATCCCCTCACTCTCAATCTAAAGGTGTCCTCAGATCTAAAATGAGTCTCTTGTAGACAGCAAATAGATCGGTCTTGTTTTTTTATCCATTCTGATACCCTATGTCTTTTGGTTGGCGCATTTAATCCATTTACATTCAGTGTTATTATAGAAAGATACGGGTTTAGAGTCATTGTGATGTCTGTATGTTTTATGCTTGTGGTGATGTCTCTGGTACTTTGTCTCACAGGATCCCCCTTAGGATCTCTTGTAGGGCTGGTTTAGTGGTGACAAATTCCTTCAGTTTTTGTTTGTTTGGGAAGACCTTTATCTCTCCTTCTATTCTAAATGACAGACTTGCTGGATAAAGGATTCTCGGCTGCATATTTTTTCTGTTTAGCACACTGAAGATATCATGCCAATCCTTTCTGGCCTGCCAAGTTTCAAAAGAGAGATCAGTCACGAGTCTTATAGGTCTCCCTTTGTATGTGAGGGCACGTTTATCCCTTGCTGCTTTCAGAATTTTCTCTTTATCCTTGTATTTTGCCAGTTTCACTATGATATGTCGTGCAGAAGATCGATTCAAGTTACGTCTGAAGGGAGTTCTCTGTGCCTCTTGGATTTCAATGCCTTTTTCCTTCCCCAGTTCAGGGAAGTTCTCAGCTATAATTTCTTCAAGTACCCCTTCAGCACCCTTCCCTCTCTCTTCCTCCTCTGGGATACCAATTATGCGTATATTATTTCTTTTTAGTGTATCACTTAGTTCTCTAATTTTCCCCTCATACTCCTGGATTTTTTTATCTCTCTTTCTCTCAGCTTCCTCTTTTTCCATAACTTTATCTTCTAGTTCACCTATTCTCTCCTCTGCCTCTTCAATCCGAGCCGTCGTCGTTTCCATTTTATTTTGCATTTCGTTTAAAGCGCTTTTCAGCTCCTCGTGACTGTTCCTTAGTCCCTTGATCTCTGTAGCAAGAGATTCTCTGCTGTCCTCTATACTGTTTTCAAGCCCAGAGATTAATTTTATGACTATTCTAAATTCACTTTCTGTTATATTATTTAAATCCTTTTTGATCAGTTCATTAGCTGTTGTTATTTCCTGGAGATTCTTCTGAGGGGAATTCTTCCGTTTGGTCATTTTGGATAGTCCCTGGAGTGGTGAGGACCTGGGGGCACTTCCCCCATGCTGTGGTGTATAACTGGAGTTGGTGGGCGGGGCCGCAGTCCGACCTGATGTCTGCCCCCAGCCCACCGCTGGGGCCACAGTCAGACTGGTGTGTGCCTTCTCTTCCCCTCTCCTAGGGGCGGGCTTCACTGTGGGGTGGCGTGGCCTGTCTGGGCTACTTGCACACTGCCAGGCTTGGGGTGCTGGGGATCTGGCGTATTAGCTGGGGTGGGTAGGCAAGGTGCACGGGGGCAGGAGGGGCAGGCTTAGCTCGCTTCTCCTTAGGTGATCCACTTCAGGAGGGGCCCTGTGGCAGCGGGAGGGAGTCAGATCCGCTGCCGGAGGTTTGGCTCCGCAGAAGCACAGAGTTGGGTGTTTGCGCCGAGCGAGCAAGTTCCCTGGCAGGAACTGGTTCCCTTTGGGATTTTGGCTGGGGGATGGGCGGGGAAGATGGCGCTGGCGCCTTTGTTCCCCGCCAAGCTGAGCTCTGCCGTCCGGGGGCTCAGCAGCTCTCCCTCCCTTTGTCCTCCAGCCTTCCCGCTTTCTGAGCAGAGCTGTTAACTTATGACCTCCCAGACGCTAAGTCGCGCTTGCTGTCGGAACACAGTCCGTCCGGCCCCTCCGCTTTTGCCAGCCAGACTCGGGGGCTCCGCTTGGCCGGCGAGCCGCCCCTCCGCCCCGGCTCCCTCCCGCCAGTCCGTGGAGCGCGCACCGCCTCGCCGCCCTTCCTACCCTCTTCCGTGGGCCTCTCGTCTGCGCTTGGCTCCGGAGACTCCGTTCTGCTAATCCTCTGGCGGTTTTCTGGGTTCTTTAGGCAGGTGTAGGTGGAATCTAAGTGATCAGCAGGACGTGCGGTGAGCCCAGCGTCCTCCTACGCCGCCATCTTCCTGGGATTTTTATTTTTAATGCTTCATTTTTTTTTTTTTTTTTACATTTCATACTCTTTCCCTGTAGTGTTTTTATTTCACTTTTTATGTTGATTTTTTCTACGATTTAAAAAATATTTTACAACTTCTATTAATTTATTTTCTTTAAATATCATTTATTATCTACAATAGATGAGAAAACTAATATTTATAATTCTTCCCATCTTCTTTCCTTCCCTTTCACAACCTAACTGGTCGAATTTATATATTTACTCCCACTTTCTCTAGAGGTTGTTTTTTACCTTAATATATTATACTTAAGCCTATGCTTTATCTACTTTAAGTTGTATCTTTTGACCCCAACTCTGAAGAGGGGATTAGCATGTTTATACTATTATCTTGCCTTCTTCTTTATTGTTTAAAGTTTTTAGGTATAGTTTATGTACATTGTCGTGGTTTATACTGTTAATATGCTCTGCTTACAGTTACTGAGCCTTCATTCTGTATTTAAACTTATTCAGTTCTCAGGATGAGTCTTTTCACTCTGGATTCTCCATTTATGGCTTAACTGGCTGGGGGTTACCTTCAAGTAACTATTTTTCACATGCCGTGTCCATGAGTGCTGCATTACCCACATTTTGGAATATATGAGGATTTATATCTTTCACCTTTCTAGCTTCATGATGTCTTGGCCAAGTATAAAATTATTGGACCACATTTCCTTTATCTCAGAACTTTTTACACAGTCTCCCACTGTCTTCTAGTATTGAATGTGGCTATAAGAACACCTGAGGTCAACCTGATAATTTTTGATATTCATAGTTGACTTGATGCTTTTGACCTGATGTCCACAAGAGTCTGGTAACTTAATCAGGGCAAGTCCTCATTGATCATTCAGTATCTTCCCTTTTGGGAACATCATGTAGTCTTTCAATCTACAGATTTTGGTTCTGTCCTGTTTTATCTCAGGAATATTTTCTTCTCTTAGATCTTTGAAAAAAAGTTATTTCCATTTCAGATTTTCTAATGTCTTCAAACACCAATTATGTGTATGTTGGATCTTTGCCTGTTTTCCAAACTTGTCATTTTCTATCTAATTCTATTTTAATAATCCCCATTTTCTTTTCTATTTCATTTTGCTTCATCTTTTTTTCATTTTCTCATGGATTGCCCTCAATGCCCTTACTCCTTTAAGCAGAATTTCTTTCAAGCTCGAAAGAATTTACTTGAAGAACTTCTTGTGCTCTATTTTGTTTTTAGCAGTCACTGCATTTTGATGTTGACTTTTGAGTACCATGTAAACTATGAAATAATAATAATAAAAAAAAACACCTGAAATCCTCTGCTATTTAATCTGCTAAGAGTTTATTACTATTTTTTAAATAAATACTCCTGTTTGCTTGTATATTTGGCATCTGTTAAATTTCAGCAGAAGGTTTTAAATATTTATTTCATGAAAACAGGTCAAGTTGTGCTGGCGATTCCTTTGTACCATAGGATATAGAAAATTTCTCCTCATTTAATATTAGTGAAAGGAGAAGTGCATTCTCTTTATCCTAAATGATGAAGCATTGATTAAAAGTAACCAATTTAGCAGCGCAGGCTCTCATTATTCTTCATAGATAACATGAAGAGAGGTAAGTCTTCTCTTACCATTACTCTTATATATCGTTTAATAGAAATGATAAAGGCTCAATCATTTTGAAGACAGTGATGTGTAATGTTTCTTCTTCTTGTGTGTACTGTCCAGTAAGCAAAAAGCTGCAGGTGTTCCTTAAAAATGATTGGTTGTTTCTTTCCTCTTTATTTCTTTTATTCTTAAAAATGAACATCCTCTGGGCGCCTGGGTGACTCAGTCACTTAAGTGTCCACTCTTGATCTCAGCTCAGGTCTTGATCTCAGGTTTGTGAGTTTAAGCCCTGCATTGGGCTCCATGCTGTGTGTGAAGCCTACTTAAAAAAACTGAACATCTTCAAATAATACTTGAATTCATTTATGTGGCAGATTTCATGTGTAACTTTTGATTTAAAGGCTGGTAATTGGAATATTTATTGGCCTATTTTTTTATTATCAGGATAATGAAACCAATCAATACATTCTTACCGAGTGACCACTTTGTAGAATATATCGTATCGTGCAGCATAGCTAAAACTGTTGTTTTCCAGAACATATCATCTCTATCCCTGAAAGGGGTCATTAGTGTATTTTTAAACAATTGATTGGTTGTGTGGTTGACCTGGTTTAGTCAATAAGACAACAGAAAAGTCAGGCAATGACATCTGAATGAATCCGACATCCAAAGGCACACAAAATCTCCCCAGACTGTAGATAGGTTTTGCTTTTTCTTGGATTGCTTACTTTTCATTTGGATTAATTTTAGAACCAGGCATCTGTCCTTACTTGTTACATGTATCCCTTCCTTTCTTCCTCCTTTGCTCTTATCTGGTTTGCTGTATAATCCTAGGTTGTGTTATGATGTTTTTGCATCAGTAAAATACATAAAGAAATACTATGGTTCAGTATGACTGATGAGTTCTTTCTGCTAATTGAAAAATACTAATGTAGTGTGTTTTTTGCTCACTGAGGTTGTAATCTTTATCTAGTCCTTTCCCTGCAGAACTTCATGCCTCTCAAGTACATTTCATCAAGTTATTTCCAATGGGGAGCCAGAAGTCAAGTGGCCATATAACTCACTGGACTGCTGAATATATTCTGGCTTGAGTTTGGCTGAAATCTGTGTGTGGGGGCTGATAGTGCCAAATTCTGGAGACATCTGTGTCCAATATGCATTCTGGTCAGTTTTAAGGTCTTTCCTGAGACTTAGGTTTTGGCTCAATGTTCCCAGGGTTATAACAGGGCCCCTGGAGGAGTCAAACCCTCAGGGACACTCTATGAATGGCTCCATTGTATTTAGTACCAGAAATGCCTGGAATATGCAAAACAAAACAAAACAAAACAAAACAAAGCTCCAAGAGTGGCTGTTGCCAATGGGAGAAGGGGGGGACCTGTCTTAATCAAACCATACTTTTGGACAGGACCACATCATATATATATATATATATATATATATATATATATATATATATGCTGCATATAGCCTCCCCAAATTAAATCTACATTTGCATTCCTTCTGAACCATTTTGAAGAAGTTTCTTATATAAATACCAGTAAAATCTGAACCATATATAGACGTTGAAGTGGGATTGAAACCAAGCAATAGCATACGGTAATAGAAGCTTGTCTTTTGTTCCTCTGTATTTCCTGGGCTCTATCCTTTATCCTTTTGTTCTCCTTTTTTCTTCCATTAAGTACCCTTTTAAATAAGTATATTCTCAGGGGCGCCTGTGTGGCTCAGCTGGTTGGGGGTGCGACTTCGGCTCTGGTCATGATCTCGCGGTCCGTGAGTTCGAGCCCCGTGTCAGGCTCTGTGCTGACAGCTGGGAGCCTGAAGTCTGCTTCGGGTTCTGTGTCTCCCTCTCTCTCTGCCCTTCCCCTGCTCACACCTTGTCTCTTTCTCCCTCAAAATAAATAAACGTTAAAGAAAATGTAAATAAGTATATTTTCAGTGAGTTGGTAAGTGAGTCAAAGTTGTTTACAATAGACTATGCATTCAGACTGATGTATTTTGCGCTCCTTTTACACTGTACGAGAAGTTTGAACATTGGCAAATAACACTTACTTGTTTTGTAAGCAACGGGTCTCCTTCAGACCTCCAGAAAATCACTCAACTTCAGCACGTCTGCCCCTGGCTACCTGTGTGGTGGATTCCGCAGAGACAGTATCCTCTCCACAACTGGATGCGTAATAAACGTTACACCAGAAAACATTTGTTGCGTTTTCACTACGTGGCAAGTACTATAACAGATGCTTTGTGAAGGTTATTTCATCTTAGAAACTGTAGGAGATACAGGTACTGTTATTAACCCCATTTTGCAGATGAAAAAAACGAGACACAGAGAGCTTGGGTAATATGACCGAAGTCACCCGGCTAGTAAGTACACAGAAGGGATCGAACCTGGGCCATCTAATAGGTGAGCCCGTATTCTTAACTATTACCATTCCTCTCCCACCACCACAGGCCTCCCACATGTTAACAATGGCCCCTCACTACTCCTTCGGATGGAAGATGGAAGTGTAAGAAGAATGATAGTTTGAGAGTCAGGATGGAAATGACCTCCGTGATTATCGAATCCAGCCCCTTTTTGTTATCCATGAAGCAAAAGAGGATCAGGGATGCTCATTTATCTGTTCAGTTCCAGCCAGCCTTCCTGGGTGACTACAGTCTGTTTCTTCAAGTCTCTCTCCACTATAAGAGTTATAGGATGAAGGCTCATTAAAGATTCATGTTCTATAGATAAATTTCCCTGCAGTCTTTTATTTAGTTTGGCCTAGTGCGTCTAGGGAATTGACTAATGTCACTGTAAACACAGAAGGCTCAGGACTCCAATTATGGGAAAGAAGGAAGTCATTATGAATGAGAAGCTGGAAGGACTGAGCCCCACATTGCATAGTCACACCCCCCAATGTCTCCAACTTCTTTATGTTAGCTCAATTTGTTATATCCTTTAAAAGCAGAAGCAACCTTGATGAAGATGCGGGTTTCCTGGGTTGAGTTATAGAAGCAGTTAATTTCCTAGATGCCAAAACACAGCCACCAGTGGGAATACTGCAGTCCAGTGGGGAGTCCTAGAGTCTTGCCTTTTCTCTGAGATCCCTCATATGGCGGAGATGCGGGTTTCCTTTGTTTCTTTTCTCCCCAAAGGCTCCTATGATGGGCATTTTTAATTAGGACACTACTGATGCACAAATGGTAGCTAATCCTGACAGCTTCCTTCTCAACACATGTTTTCCCTCTCATTCATCCATCTTACTTGTCAGCCTCCTTTTTCCTCTGTGACTATGTTTGAAATGCTGTCCCACACATCCTTCCATTAGAGAAAGGAAATTTGACACCTGGGGAGGCAATATTTCCTCTTACTCTCTAACTATGCTGGGGGCATGCTGGCTATTGCTCAAAATAGCACAGTCAGCAGTATTGAGAACATTAGTGCTTTGTAGAGGAAACCAAGAAATTTTTTTTTTCTGATGAGATGCAAATTGTACATTCTCTATCTCCCATCAGTGAGAACATCGTTTTTCCTTGAATAGTTACGCCAGCACCTTCAAATCAATTAAGGGGCTGTGGTGACACTGCTGTGACATCCCATTAGCCCTTGCCTTTAGTTATGTGTCTATTAGAAGCAGAAATAAAAAGTGATTTTGCCAGTCAGAGGTGGAATTTCAAATATCCTGGAGTTCCAAGTCAGATAAAGAATCACGAATGTAGGGTGTTCGGTTTGCTCTGTGGCTGTTTATCTTAACAGGTAATATTAGGTTAAATTTTGAGTTCCGTGAGGGCAGGGGCCATATATTTGTCATTGCTGTGACTCCGTGGTGCCTAGGGCAATGTCTTGCTCACAGCAGAATCATAGATTACAGGCTGTTCAATTGTTTATTCATGCGTGCTCAAATATTTAGTGAGTGGTTATGACACGGGGACACTGTGTTTGATGACCTTCTAACCGAGAAGGACTTTCTAATGTAATTCTTACCATGGAGCCATTTGTTCAACAAAAAAGTTATGGGGCACTTGCTATGTGCCAGACATCGTACTGTACAGAGGTTAAAAAGACACGGTTTCTGGGGCACCTGGGTGGCTCAGTGGGTTAAGCGTCTGACTCTTGACCTTGACTCAGATCATGATCTCATGGTTCATGAGATCAAGCCCTGAGTCAGACTCTGCATTGACAGTGAAGAGACTGGGATTCTCTCTCTCCCTCTCTCTGCCCCTCCCATCCCTCTCCTTCTGTCTCTCTTAAAATAAAAGAACAAACAAACAAAAGACAGTTTCTGGCTTCAAGGAGATTCAACTCTAGTGGAAGAAACTGAGTTGCAGAAATGTTCAGTGTTGTGCCCAAAGTTACACACATCATTACAACTGTGGGCACTGGACGTGGGTCTTCTTACTCAAATACTTAACATTCATTGGAGGCTTAGCATTATAGAAACATGGGACTAGGGGGCCATTCCACTCAACTGGGATTCAGACTCTCCGACAACTTCTGTAATACATATTTGTCAAATTGAATATTCATGGTGTATCAGACAAGGGCTAGAGTGGTTCAATTTATGCTCATAAACATTTATCAGATGAATTGCTCTTACTTTTTTTGCGTACTAAACAGAACTGGGCCTATTTTAGTGTGGTTTAAATATAGTAGAGATCTTAACTAATGGCAGAATCAGATGGCTTATGTGGTGTAATTTGAGAGCTATGGAAATGTCCTCAGAGAATTAAAAAATCTTACCAATATACCAGTGTGCCTAAAAATCCTACCACTAATAGATTGCTTTGGTTGTGAGCTTGAGGAGGACAGAGCTGAAGGTCAATCTTAATGTGGGAGGAGTAGGTGGGGGAAAAGATGGCAGAGAAAAGGCAAAAACTGTCCATATCTAGAACAAAGTAGGCACTCAGTAATTATTGGCCAAGTAATTGAGTATTTTAAGTGTAAGTCAAGACACAAAGTGCTCTAGAGGCACAAAAGAGGAAGGAGTTCTTACTAGAGATAGAGGAAGATCATAAAGAAGTGAAAATTTGAACTTTGACGGATGGGTTCAATTGTAATAGAAAAAAAAGTAAGGGGGAAGAGAATTCTAAAGAGAAGAAATGTCACACACAGTGGGTGTCAAAGTGTGGTCCAGAGACCCACTCTGGAGGTCCTTACAAACTTTTCAGGGGTGCGTGAGGTCAAAACTCTTTCCATGGCGATACTAAGATGCTATTTGCCTTTTCCACTCTCCTTCTTTCATGAGTATACATAAATCGTAGAGTTTCTGGAGGCCACACGATGTGTGCTGTTGCCAGAGATTGGGTGCAGAAGCAGATACGAGATTCTTCCTGCCCTTTATTAAGCCAAATGTTAGAGAGACTTAAAAACATGTAAAACAACACTATCTTGTCATTCAATATATGTTTTCTTTTGGACAAAATAGTTATTTTTAAGTAATATGTATTATTGAATTTTTTTTTAAACAAATAAGTTTTTGAGAGAAAGAGACAGAGCGTGAACGGGGAAGGAACAGAGAGAAAGGGAGAGAGAGAATCGGAAGCAGGCTCCAGGCTTTGAGCTGTCAGCACCAAGCCTGACGTGGGGCTCGAACTCACAAACTGCGAGATCCTGACCTGAGCCCAAGCAGGCGCTTCACCGACTGAGCCACCCAGGCGCCCCGAGTAATATAGATATTATTTATATATAACGTATATTTATATATAGCGTATAAATTATATTTAACGTATAATGAATTTACTGTTATCGTTTAATTATTTAATTAACACTTCAATATTTAAAAATTTCTCGGTTTCCCTTCGAATCTGGTAAATACTGGTACATATACCCCACTCAGTAGGAAAGAGGAGGATGGGGACTTCTCTTGACGGGAGCCCTGCCTGAGGATGGAGGCACAGGACAGTAAGTGGTGTTTACTGGCTTGTATCATTAAAAATAGGGGAAGTTGAGTGCGGGGTACAGGCTTCCAGCGATGGAATGAGTAAGCACCGGAATAAGAGGCACAGCATAGGGAATATAGTTAACGATACCCTAATAGTGTTGCGTGCTGACAGATGGTACCTCCACCGTGAGCACAGAATAATGTACACACTTGTCAAATCGCCAGTGTCGGACACCTGCATGTAACACTGTGTGTCAACCCTACTCAAAAAATTTTTTTTGTTTTAATGGGTGGGATCCCATAACCCCGATCTCCAGTTCCCCTGCTTACGGATATCTGACAGAGGGTGGTGGTGGAGGGACTGGCTGTTGGAAAACTTAGACACATTTTTCAGGCGAAGTTTGCCTTTGCCGATTTAAACTTTTTGCTGGCAATTGTACCAGACTCACCCGGAATTTGAAGGCGCGGAGGAGAGTGATCATCTGAGGGCAGGTGGTATGTGAGGAGGCCGTGGCTGGGGGAGTAAGGTGTAAACAGGGTACCGGCGGTGGCTCGCTTAAAGTGGCCTTATGTTCTATCTTTAAATTCAAGTGAATTTTTGCATTTCATTCTGTAATGTGTGTGTGTGTGTGTGTGTGTGTGTGTGTGTGTGTGTCCATATATAAGTTTATTTTGGTATATAAAGCTGTTTTACATTACTTACCATTAGGAAAAAATTATGCCTCAGAAAGAGGCCCCCTGTTTATTGAGTACCCCCCAGCACACTGTCACGCACCCCCAGCAGTACTCTGATTTGAACAGCACTGATTTAACCCAATTATACAGCCCCAGCAGGGGAAAAAAATTCAACTCTGTAGGCTTTAGTTCTTTGCAGGAGAAACAATGAATCATAAGGATTAATCGTATCTTTTCTTGTGAGTTGAATAAATAATATCGGTTTACAGGAAGGATGAAATGTTGATATATGTAATTAATGCTGAATGAAAAATGCTATAGTCAAAGATTTGTGCAAAACGCTGTCTTTTAAAATATATGGAGGGGGGTGCTTTTATTTTAAAATTCATGAAGACTTGAGTTTAAGCTCAGCAACATTTTCTGCAAAGGTAATTGAGGAACCGCTCCCCCTGTAGTTACTGCCCCGCCCCCACCTCAGAAGAAAAGGGATCAGGAAGTTTTGTAAGTAAATGAGCTTTTTGAGTAGTGTTAAAGGCCAGATAAAGGAATTTAACTGGTAATTGCAATTACCAATAATTTTCAAAAACTTGCTTGAATGTCCCCTCATACAAAGGGGACAGTGCACCAGTATAGGAAACTGGTCAGGTGGTCACCATCGTGATCACGTGATGACTCTTGGCGCCCCCAAATGGTGGGCATGCTGATGTGCATGCCTCTCAATAGGATGCAGTATGAAGTAAGACACGTTGCTTATCAGTTATTCTCAGAAAACATGCTCAAGCTGAATCGAATCAAGCCTTTAGGCTTAACTTCTAGTTTCCAGAATATACAGAGGCTGGAAGAACAAGTTAAATGACACCATCAGGGAACAAGCAGACAAATCCAGAATGCAGGATGTTATACAAGACAATTAATTGTACTGGTTCTTCAAGAAACTCAAAGTAAAAAATTTTTAAAAAGCTGTGTATGGGTAGAGGGAGTGCAGGATGGGAAGTGTTTCCAGAAATTTGATTCCATAATGGTTAATAAAAATAAGAGAGCTTTAAATGTCAGTTGGGGAAACTTGAATATGGTCTGGAAATGGAGAAGAGTAGGGAATTATTGTTAGTTTATTTAGGCTGGCTAATGGTAATTGAGTTTGTATAGGACATACACCTTTTCTTTTGTTTTTAAGAGATGTGTACTAAAATATTCAAGGGATAAAGTGGTATGACATCAGCCACTTTCAAATGATTTAGCAATAAAACTAAAGGGATAAAGAAAGAGAGAGAGAGAGCGAGAGAGAGAGAGAGACATCTTTCAAATAATGGCAAAAATATTAACAACTATTGAATTTAGGTGGTACGTATATGATGGTTTATGGTATAATTTTCCATTTTTCTTCCTGAAAAATTGGAAACAGTCTGTTGCAAAGAAAACCCAGTGATACGTATATTCATTTATTCAAACCTTCGCAGACTATAATTTGCACACCCATCACCAGTTAAGGACCGTGTTAAATGTTAGGGAGGTAATGGTCACAAGAACAAATCCGATCTCCTTGCTCTCATGGAATTTCAGTTTGGGTAAGAACACTATTAAACAGTGCAACATGCAAAGAAATTAATCATCATGTATTGCAATATGCCGCAAAGAAAAACGAAAGTGAAGTGTCATAAGAGAGAGTGAGGGGGGAGCATAATTGGGATGAGGGTAGGTTGAGGGACTGAGAAGGCCTTTCTGGGGAAGGGATTCCTTTCAAAAAGACTCCGGGCGATCCGTTGGCTCTTTGCCACCTCTCTGACTCACAGGCTCCTGTGTCTTTACACATTATTTTTTGCACAAATAGCAAAAAATAGCATTTCATTTCTCATGCATTTAATCCTAGCATCTCAAATAGGTTAAATCTGGTTAATAGATGGTAAGCTTTTTGAGGACTGGTCTTTTGATTTATTCATCTGTACATTCCTCAAACCTCACGTAACACAGGAGTTTGATGTTTATTTAAAACCTAATATTTGTGCAGCGTTTCATGTCTTTGAAATTCCTTTCCTATGTATGACCTCATTTGATGTGAACTTGAAGATAGCCCTGTGATGGTCAATTTTATGGGCCAACCTGACTATGTCACGATGCCCAGTTGTTTGGTCAAACACTAGTCTAGATGTTGCTGTGAAGGTATTTGTGGATATGATTAATTTAAAATCAACTGACCTGAAGTAAAGCAGATTCATCTCTGTAATCAGGGTGGGCCCCATCCAATCAGTTGAAGGCCTTAAAAACAGTAATTGAGGCTTCCTAGTGGGGAAGAAATTCTGCCTCAGGACTGTAGCATAGAAATCTTGCCTGAGTCCCCAGGCTGCTGCCTTGTGGAATTTGGACTCGAGATTGCAACATCAACTTTTACCTCAATTTCCAGACTGCCAGCCTGCCCAACAGATTTAAGATTTGCTAATCCCCACAAGCGTGTGAGCCAATTCCTTAAATCTGTGTGTGTGTATGTGTGTGTGTGTGTGTGTGTGTGTGTGTGTGTGTGTGTGTATTAGTTCTATTTTTCTGGAGAACCCAAATATAAATCTTGGGAAGTAAGAAGGGTAGTTAATATTCCCACTTTACAGATGGCTAAAGAGAGGCACAGGAAGGTTAGGCCTTTAATCTCAGGCTCTGTGCTGAGTTTGTGAAACTGGAAGGAAGCAAAGTCTCGGACCTTCTACCTTAGAGCTTTTAAAATGGAAACCTTTGCTTGATAAAACATCCACCCAGTAGCCATGAGCTCAAACATCTGGAAGTGACATTTTAACCACATTTCCTCTGTCTAGCATGGCATTGGGTATGGATGCCCAGCCAGGTGACAACGAAGGGCTTCGAAGATCCACACGCATATTTAACAACCACTGTTTCGATGGGTTTGCTTCAGAGGAGGTATAACCCTTTATCCGAATAAAACAATCACCTCACTGTAAATGTGTATGGGGACATCAAGCCATCAGCAAGCTGAAGGATTTTTATCCTTTGCAGTCAGTAATGAAAGCCTGGAAAGGATTTCTCCTGAGATATTCCGGTTTTGATGGATTTTCTTTGTTTACAATGAACCTGGGACTTAAATATTGCAGCCTATCCTTGCCTGACTGAAATAACTGACCCACAATATCTGGAACAATAACTTGGGTGTTATTTGAAGTACACTGCCCGGAACCTTGACTCTGTTCACAGTAGGTGTAAAATTAAACACAAAACAATTACAGTCTGGTGACTCCCTCCACAGTTGGCTTTGGAATCTTACAGCATGGGTGGGGGAATGCTCCCACACTTGGGTGGAAAAGCCCATTGTCAGCGGTTCAGGGAAGAACACCATCTTCTTAGAAGGAGTACGTTTCTCTTTGATGCCTGGGCTGAGCCGTCCCCTCCCGCCAAGAGTAGAATTAGATTCCACCACCCAAAGGTAGATTTGCGTGTAACAAGATCAATTCTATGCTCATCTATCAGAAAATCCTATGAGTCTGAAATTCACTGTAGAGGCTGCTAGGGTGCTATGAACAGCAAAGCTTATGTGGTCTTGTACAAACTCCTTTACATTCTATGCCTCATCTTGCTCATCTGCACAATGGGAATAATATTTGCTTCACAGGTTTGTTAAGAAGAGTAAAGGACACTGAAAATTAATCAGTGACATTTTCTGAACATCACACTTGGGCCAGCCCTGGGTCAATCGGTTGACATTCCTTACCCTGCTTAAATGTCACAAGTATTCCATAAAGGGACATGCAGTTTTCGGTCCTGTTTTAAAATGAGGAAATTGCACTCAGCAAGCTAAGCACCCTCCCTGTTGTCGCTGAGTGAGTTAACAGCAGACAGGACCCTCCACTCAACCAACAGCTCAGGAGAAGCTTGCCAGCCCCTGGGTGTTTGTTCAGAACAGGTTGGTTTTCTCCTCCCTGGTGTCGGTCTTCACCTCTTTCCTCTTTTGCTTCTCTTAGGGTCCCAAATAGACTTCCAACTAGAAGGAGCAGGAGGGATACAGTGTTTCTGCTCCAGCTGATAGGTTCTCCTTGAAGCTGGGCTGAAGGCAGTGGAGGATCCTTCCATGTAGAAACGAGGGGAGGATAGGTCTAAGGCAAAGAGAAATAAAATCATTTGGTTCTGTGAGCACCACTGTTCTGTGTTCCTACGAAATCATAAGCTGCTGGACGTAAGGGAGCAAGTCAGTTAGCTTGCGGTAGGCTCCTGGGTTTTTTGTTAAACAAAGGATTTTTGATAAGGAAGTTTGTTGTTTCCTCCGACGATAATCTGCCCTGTTCATTGCTGTCTCATTGTCACACTCCGCTTGTAGGGCTTTGTGAGTTCTCGTGGAAAGCTTTCTTTCCAGGCAGTGAGAAAGTTTAAGGTCAGAAGAAGGACACGGCGCAGAGAAAGTAAAAAGCTCACGGGATTTGTTGAGTGATGAGACCCTCTCTGGCTCGTAGAAAAATAGAAAGCCTTTTCTTGCTGTCAAACTTAAAATTTATCAAGACAAGTGGAAAACAAACACAGGAAAAATTATTCCGAAAGCATTATGCTTTCAGGCTTCCCATTCTGTGGAAGATGAAATCTGCAGCCAAAGGGGGAGGAGGAAAGGAACCATCCAGAATATATAGGAGATGGGACTAGAATGTGAACTGAAAGCAAGAGGCATTGTTGTGGTCCTTGTTAAATCCACTGTTTTGAAGAGGTCACGCTGAAGATTTCAGCCAATAAATAGTGAGTGTCTACATAACGAGCGGTAAGCCCGACTCTGTATCCAGGCATCCATATGCCGAGTAACGGCCTCCCAAGGGCATGGCTGGCTAATTGTCTGGAGCCTGGATGAAGAGAGAGAGGATTATATTACATGCTCCGGCATATTAGATTAAGCTGAGTCCTGACTCAGGGCCAATATTTTTGTTCAGTGATGCTTGTTGCCTTAGATCTCTCCCTGGCGGAGTTTCTCTCTCTGAGGAAACATGGTAAGACCTCTAAAGATCAGCCCATGGACTATTAATCAAAACACTGGAGCACTTTATCAGGAGAGGGATACCTTCTAGAAAAAGGAGCACTGGACTGAGAGTCATTTATGTTCTACTCTAGACCTAGCACTGCCGTTGATCATGCGTTCGACTCAGGGCAAATCAGTTGGACTCACAAAAGCACCATTTTTTTTCATCTACAAACTGAGAGAAATTGAAGGCTTTCTTCAAAGTATAACCAACCAGAAAAGCCAAAAATATGCAGCAGATAAATTCAGAGAGGTTCTGGGTGAGTAACACCCGAGGGACCTGAGGACCCACTGTTTACGTTACCCATTACTCTTTCCCACCATCCCGCAAAAAGTGGCTTTACGAAATCTTTAGGCATCCATAATTCCCAGACTCTCTTCTCGGGCCACTCCTCCCAGAGATCGCAGAGCAGAAATGTCAGGCTTTTATTACTGTAGTTTTAGACTTTTTATGCATTCTCCTAAAATTTCAGTAGGAGAAAGACCCTGAAGGTGATTTTTGCAAGGAGAATAGAAACGTACAAGAGGATGTCTGTGTTCTACAAAGCCCAGGCTTTAAAAAATTTCAGTCCCTCTCTTTTGTGTGGAAATCTGTATTGATTTTTGTTCAAATTAAGCTACATTGACGTTATGTTATTGTTTTGGTCATGGTAGTATGTGTTATTGTTGGTGACAAAAATTCACCATGTTGGTTGGTCAGTTTCAAAAGGGACAGTGTGTGATGACAAAGGCTTATCTGGTAGATGCTTTGTCCTAAGGGAAGGAAAAGAGCAGTGGGAAAATAATAAAAGCAGAGGTTTGTGGAAGGGGCTGTGAATCTGGTTCGCGAGTTAAGGCTCTCACTAGACCAAACTGTCAGGTGAAAAAACAGGAAGTAGAGAGGTGGACACTTTTAACTATTGGTTTTTTCATTTAAAGAGTGTGTCCAAGTCATGGATAGATTTTATAGAATCATAAGTATTGAAATTTTAAAGCTAGAAGGGATCAAAGTGATTTTCTCCCAAGAGTGGCTTTAGTTTTTAAGAGGGGAGCTTTTTCTTTTTCTTTTAATGAATGTTCCTACATAAGCAAAGGATTTTGATCTTTCGAATAGCCACTTAGGGAATGTCCTTCTTTGCAATGTACATGAGACTTTTGGAATGACGGGCAAAGAGAATGTTATAGTACATTGGGGTAAATTGAGAAATTACAATAATTACCCCCAAATTTATCAAGATAATTTCATTAATGCTGGTCATTATCAAAAATTGTTTTTGAGGTCACTAAAACAGTCCTCGACTGAACTGGAGTTACTTATGTACTTTCGCGATGGTATTTTTATTACCTTTTTATCTGAAAAACAGAATGCAATCAATTAAGCCACGTGTCTGGGGGAAAAAGGTCACATTTTAGCAATTATTTTAACATAAAGAAGTGTTACATATAGAGTCACCGTCAATTACTAGAAATAATTACATATTTTCTTGGGTAATTTCTTGGTAATTAAAGTGTCACTGAAGCATAAGATGCTTTGTTAATGAAAAGATTAAAAAAAAAAAAACCCTTCACACGAGTTTATCATATTTTGTTGAAATGTGCTTCAATGTTTATTATCATAATTTCTGATTGTTATTGCATAACCTTGAATGGTATTAATGCACAAATCGTGAATGTGAGCCAAATGATAGCTCACAAAGTACAAAATACAGCACTTGAGGTGGTGCACTAGCAATCAGAATTATGATAATAAACATTAAATCTTGTTTCAACAAAGAAAGAACAAAAACACTCCTAAAATATTTTTTCTCTTGATTTTGAAAGAATCCATGACATTAATTATAAGAGGAACACTGAAGAGGAAACAAGACCCCAAATATTGTACTAATTTATTTCCAGACATTCTACACTGAATAGCAGAAACATACAAAATAGTAAACAGAATTTTTATGAAGAAGATTTTCAAAATGTGACTTTTTGAGTCAATTTATTGCATCTGGTGTGTTATATAAAAGACAACACACTATTTTCTGTTTTGAGCCTAATGATATTAACCCACTGTTAGCTAGACAAGAGATTTTACTGTTACTTTAGAAGGAGATGATGAATTTAAATTGATTTACTTTTCATTTCCCGTCCTTCTTGGGACCAGTAAAGATGTGCAAGGGGAGAATGAATGGGTCGATATGCCCTTCTTGTTTCCAGACTCATAGATGTATGTTTCCTAGGAGGAGAGGGAGGAACCCGGGCAATCTCATAGGAACACAGGCAAGTTAACTGGGATGCTCAAGGCGATGGAATGCAAGGAGATGGGATATAAGATACATTTCAAAGATCGTAAATTTAGGAGTTGATGCAATGGTGTTGATGCTACAGTTGGTGCTACAGCTGAATCCTCCCCTCTTGCAAGGGTGGATTTTGTGCACTCCCTCCAACTCTACTTTCCCACTCACCTTGGAACAAGTCCCGCATGTTGAAAGCTTGAATTTGGCCAGGGTGGAGAATTTACACCATGCACATTGGCAAACACTACCAATCAGGGCTTTTTTTTTTTTTTTTTTTTTTTTTTTTTTTTTTTTTTTGAAGGAAGCCATTTTTTTAGCATACAACTGGTGGGAAGAGAAATGGATCATAGATTTCAATGTCACATCAATCATGAGTGATTACTATGGAGGTCAATTAGGTAATGTGAAGAAGAAGCAAGGATTCTTGTTAAAAATTCTTCCCCTTGTTAAAAAATGACCCCTGATCTCACCTATAAGCCTGAACAAATTGGGAAAATCTGGTCCACAGATTTTGATTTGACTCTTCACCGTTCACATAAAGCTCCCGATAATCATCGAGCTGCATTCCCTCCTCCCCAACACACTCGCACTAATCTTTTCTTCAAAAGCCCAACAGTCATGGATGTTCTACTGGGGTATTCTCGTAGGGCAGGACTTGTGCTCACTGCGATGTGACAGTTCTTTGATTTTCCTAAGAGGCATCTCCATTCAGTGAAAGCTCACGCACTATGTGATGCCTAAAGCGCCTCGCAATCTGGTGCCCTGGGCTCCCTGCATTCCTATCTCAAAGTCTCCACTGCACTCGTACCTTGCTCTGACCACACTCCTCTCTTGCCCTCTCATGCATGTTGGTTTTGTGAATATGTAGGCGCCTTTGGCAAGAATGCCCTTCTTCACCGCCACCTAGGTACTCCTCCAACACTCAGCTAGAATCACACCTCCTCAAAAAAAAAAAACACAAAAAAATAAAACAACAACAACAACAACAGCAACAAAACCATTTCCTCACAGTAGCTTATCTGGTCCACAATCCTCATTGATTGGACCATTGGTCATACTACCAAGCACAGGGCCCTTTATTTAATGGTTATTTAGTACGCATTTTTGAACAGTTTTCAAAGTGAAGTTTCAAGTGTGCCCACGTCCTATACAGCGGAAGGTTCTGAGGAGACTTGGAACAAGTTTGGGGAGTCGTTGTTTTCATAAGTGAAGGAATGAGGGGAAAGTGAAGAAAATAGGACATCTATTCAGAGTCAGGCTGTACTTGAAGTTCTTAGAACTCATGAATTTGGTATTAATATCTGTGCCCGGGTACATGGATATTCCTGCTTTTTTGCTAGAGAGAGGCTAGTCTAAGACCATGAACAAATGTTCTGGTTTATAGCCAAGAACTGAGTCCCAGAGAGCCAGGTTGACTTTTTGTCTAATCATCAAAGGGTGGAAGTCAAACTGGACCAGCTGGGAGAAAGCGTTCAGAGCATTCTAGTATATTTGCAATCCTAGTTGTCTCTTTTCAAACCTTCCTATTTTTCGCCTTCTAGTGACCCCATTATGATTTATTAATAAACATTTACGTTTTCAAAGTGGGCTGTTTCAGTAAGACTTTCATCGAGATGTCATTTTTATGAAACCAGCTTTTTCTGTGAAAAAAAATTTTTTCTCGAGAAGTTAACTGATTTTTGTTTTTGTTATTGTTAATCCAAATTTAAATAGAAGGAACCTAATTCCAAACAGAGAGTTTTAGATTTGCTGAGGGTTTTGAAGTTGCTAGGCCCACATCTGAACATCTAATCACTTCGCTCTCATCTCCTTGTGTTGTCAAACTTTTCTGAAAGCTGATTTGTGTCCCGGGATAAAAGTCTTGTTTTCATTTTGCTGGGGGACAGCATTGTTTTAAACATTTCTGTCTCCTCACTTGGCTCAAATGTGTTTCTCTTGGCAGGGATTCTAACTGGCCTGTGTTCACTTTGGTGTGGGTGCGACCTCAGTTTTCCTTCAGCCCATATTTTGCGTGGCCATGCCAGTCTGGAGAACCAAACTCTGTCTCCTGACTGAAGATCATAAAACGGCAAAGACAAGTGCTCAAGGCGCTTTCCCGAGATGATGATTTAAATTATCATGCTCTCCTGGGGTCCTTGAGAAATAGGCCACTCTCTGATCATTTTTGAGCACTTGCCAGCATGCCTGAAATATGAGGACAGGGAGAAGATGTGTCTGCTTTTCTAATTAGTTTTTTCCTCCAGTAAGTCATATCCCCTTCCTTTTAAGTGACAGAAAACATTAGAGTTCTTAAGAGATGTCTATTTTCCACTGGGGTTTACATCATCATTTTATCTAATTATTTCCCAATTACGAATAATAATTAAACCAAATGGTGATGCAAACTGGAGCAAGAACAATGTATCTTTTTAGGAGAGCTCCCCAAAGGAGTTACAGAACACCAGGGTCGAACATTTCTTTGTTCCATCTCAGTGGTCAGTCTTGAAGGATGCAACAGTTGTAAGCCTTGATTCTGAAACATCTGATGCCCCGTGGCCCTCTCCTGAGAGATAACCCTGACAAGTTCGGTCAACTGTTTTTGACACCTCAATACTGTTTTAGTGGTTACAGTAAATAAAGGTATGCTAAAGGAGTAGACCTTTGTTAACGGAGTCACTGTTAATGGGAAATATCCAAGCATGATCCTTAATGTGGAGCCAGAAGACTTGAGTTTAGAGTGATGACATGTCTGAGTTGGCCAGAAACAGTCCCGGTTTCTGCCGCTTGTCTTGGCTTCATTAAGGATGGTTCCCTTTTTTCACTGTCAAAGGGTTTGACTTCAAGTTCATTTATATCTTGTTTGGGTAGAAAACACAATGAGATTATAATTAAGACCCTCTTTATTGATATCTAAATCGAGATTCTAAGTCTTAAATCAAGTGGTCTGTGGTATTTCACAACCTTGAACATTTCACTGATGATCAACTGAGAAATTAATGAATAAAAATATACACTTTTCATGATACCCCAAAATGTGGAAGAAGCTAAATTTGTTTTTTTTTTTTCTTTTTTTTTGGTAAGAGAGAGAGAGAGAGACAGAGAGAGAGAGGGAGAAAGAGAGGCGGAGAGAAGGGGACAGAGGATCCAAAGTGGGCTTTGCACTGACAGTGGAGAGTCCGACGCGGGGCTCAAACTCACTAACTGTGAGATCATGACCTGAGCCACAGTCAGACGCTTAACCGACCAAGCCACCCAGGCGCCCCTGGAAGCTAAATTTGTAAAGCTTCTAGAAGAAAGAAGAGAACATTTTTAAGATAGGCAAAGACTTTTCAAGTGGGACTTCATAAAAATTAAAAACTTTCTGCTCTTCAAGGAGCAGATTTCACTATTAAAAAAGTGAAAAGCCACAGAGAGGGAGAAAACATTCACCATCACAATATAACAGAAGACTGTTATTTGGAATATAAGGAACCCTTACAAGAATATCATAAAAAGACAGATCATCCAATTTAAAAAATTAGACAAACCATATATAGGCACCTCTATAAAAAAGATACTCGAATGGCAAGTATGCATTTAAACAGGTATTTAACATCAAGCTAGTGCACGTTAAAGCCACAGTGAGATATTTTGAACTGACCGAAACTGTGAAAACGTAAAATACTGACGCTAGGGAACAACTGAGACTCAGACTCAGCCGGTAGGAATATAACACGGTAGAACCAACTGGGGAAATTGATTGACAGTTTACTGTAAAGTTAAACATGCACTTACACCGCAACCTAGCTGTTCCACTCCTAAGTGTTTATCCAAGAGAAATCAAAGCAGATGACCACAGAGGGGCTTACACACAAATATTGATAGCAGCTTTATTCATAGTAGCTCCAAACTGGAAACGACGGCTCCAGAGAATGGATTCACAAGTTGTGATAGAGTCGTACAATGGAAACCTGTGCAACAAAGGGAAAAATTAATTCAATTGTCTATAACAATATGGATGAGTCCCATAGGTGTTATGCTGAGAGAAGAGAAGCCAGTACATGCCCTGTGATTCCATTTAGATGAAGCTCTAAAATAGGCGGAAGTAATGGAAACTGACAGAAATCAGATCAGTAGTTGTCTGGGGCAGGTCTTTGTGTGTGGGAGGGGCATAATGAACGGAGAATGGAATGGAGGAAATTTCCGGGTGAAGCAAATGTTTTCTAGCTTTATCGGGGTGGTAGCGACACATACATGCATACGTAAAAAAGGCACTGAGTGAACACTTGAGATGGGCACATTTCCTTTGTGCAAATTATACCTCAATGCAATGCTGTAAAAGTGGTTGCACTACTTTGCAATGTATTAGGCACATTTTCACACAGTAATGTTTTTCAAATATTCCTCAGCATCACATTTCGCTCTTTAAACAAAATTCCATGTTACATGGTATTCTAGTATGTAAATAGATGAAATCAGGGTTGCTGAAGTTGTAATGAGGGGGGAGGTTCTCAAGTCCCATATGAGTGCTGTTCACTGCCCACCCTCTACTCTGCATCCCGTCCCTTGTGATGGAGGCACTAGTTTTTAAATTATTATTATGTTAACTATACTGATGAAGAAACGGAGGCTCAGAGAAGGTGTGACTTGCTTTAGGTTACACGTTTAATAAATAATAACACAAAACCCTGCAAGTTATGGCTTGTGACCCATGATCTCTACCATGTCCCCACTGAATGTATGCGAAGTCTGGAGTGGTATTCCAAACATTGTGAGGGATATGAAGTAATGTAAAAAGTGCTTCCAGTTGCCAAAGAGTTTGCAGGTCATTTAGAAAGAAGAGATATATTTGCATACCTTGACTGAACAGACAGGCATGGGGGAGAGGCACCCAGCATTCTTTGCAAAGCTCATCTGGCTGGAGGCACCATGTGTGATGGGTGAGAGGCATCTGCCGGTGAGGAGGTACCACTCATCAGCATACAGGTGACCCTTTCCAGTCATTTCAATAACCCCAACAACCAGGTTGATGCTTTTGTTCTCTTAATGGCTGATTTTTGTGGATTCTTAGTAGGAGATGGAAATGGGAGAGAGTTGGTCAAGGTTGCCCTAAATTTCTTCTTACACTCTAGTTTGGGTGAACCGCCTACACAAAGCCTTAAGGGTTTATTTTCATGTGGTCATCGGTCACTATTGTTTAAAAAAAAAACACCTTATTTGCCCGTTTGTATTAAGGTCACGTCAAAAACACTGACTTGGATGTTTTCAGGACGGTGGATACTGAGGTTTCCTGTCTCCTAAATGTCCTACTCGTCTGTCTTTGCATTTCCCATCCCATAGCAGCTAGCTGTATTCATTTATTTATTTTAAAGTTCAATTTGTGATGCAGTTGGAAGAGACTGTCAGCAAGGGAGAGTCAAATGGAAAGTTTATTTTTTTTTCCCCAGTGGGTAAAAGCTGGAAGAGTCGGAGACTGCTGGTAGGGGGCTTATTGGGTTTATTTGGTTTATTTTTTTCTAGAAGTCCTTCCCTCTGAGAGAATAAAGTTCTTTTCTCTTGAAGTGCAAAGCCTAAAGTAGGAAAATTAAAATTTTCATTTAAGGTTTTTTTTTTTTTTTTTTTTTTTTTTTTTAATGTGGAACAGACGAAAGAAAAGAGTGATGCTGTGTGTGAATTTTCTTTAATTTAAATGGGAGAGAGACTGGAAGTCCCACAAGGGGACTGATTATTTAGATTCATGTATTTTTAAATCTATCACTGGGGATACACTGATTTTGACCGATAAAACACAGAATCAGGAGCTCAACAAATGCACGTGAGATTGGGCCATGGAAAGAACGAGAAGCTGAAACCAGTCACAGCCCCACATAGTGAGTATGGCTCATGAGGCCGTGAGAAAACCCCCTGCCTCAACTGTTACCCTTACTGGCCTTTTGTCAGGCTTTAAATCTCATCATTAGAAATATATCGTGATTTGTGTATGAATTATGAAAAAAAAAAAAGAAAAAGAAAAGTAAACGACAAAGAAACAATACAACCCAAACCAGGAAAGAAACAGACAAAAAACAATTCCGTGGCTGAAAAAACTGGAATAAACAAAGAAAACTGATGTCTTCGTCGCATCTCCTAGGACCTGTAATATTCTCATGTACATTATGAATCTCTAAGAAGAAGAGCTATGCCACATAGCCACTTGATGATGTCAAAACTTAGCTAGAAGAGCAATGTTACCCATTTATGCCCTACCAACACCTTATGAGGCTGATCTTCACTGAAACATAACTAAAGAAATACTCAAAACGCTAAGCATTGATTAAGGCATTGAAAATTGCAGATCAGAACAGGGAGGTGATAATATTTGAGGCCATCATTAACCAGCCTAACTCCTCAGTTCACATTAGTTTATCAAATTAACTGCAAGTGCCTTGCAAAACTCTGGGATAGTGGTTGTCCTGAAATAAAATATATTAGGGGCCAGAGAGTTGCAATGAGCTAATCGGGAGGCCTGGAAGAGATGGTCGATTGATGAACGAAGACATTTCTGGCTTTTCAATATTTACTCTCTCAGCTTCAATCTACGTAGCAAATGCCAGCCTAGCACCAAATAAAAGACATGTTCAGTCGATTTGCTCAAACACAAGAAGAATCAGGCAGGTCAGATTCTAACCTTTCCATATTAATCTAAAGCATATAGTCAAATATATGATTGCCAGCAACAAGTGCAAATGTTTGAAGTTTTCTCAGCATGCAGATGTGTTTTTTTTGTTTTTTAAAAAATTTTATTAAAATATTTTTTAAGGTTTATTTATTTATTTTGAGAGAGAGAGCAGGGAGAGAGAGAGAGCAGGGGAGGGGCAGAGACATAGGGAGAGAGAGAGAATCCCAACAGGTTCCATGCTGTCAGTGCAGAGTTGGATGTGGGGCTTGATCTCACGACAGGGGGATCATGACCTGAGCCAAAATCAAGAGCTGGATGCTCAACCGACAGCCACTCAGGTGCCCTGCAGGTGTGTTTTTTGATGTATGGAGAACTGATATTAAAACTCAAGGTTTAGGGGCTCCTGGGTGACTCAGTTGGTTAAGCATCAGACTCTTGATTTCGGCTCAGGTCATGATCTCACCGTCGTGGGATCGAGCCCCGTGTTGGGCTCTGTGCTGGGCATGGGGCCTGGTTAAGATTCTCACTCTCTCTCTCTCTGCCCCTCTACCCTGCTCTCACTCTCAAAAAAATCAATCAGTCAACCAAGCAACCAACCAACCAAACAAAAACATTAAAAACCAAATCCCCTGAAGGTTTGTTTAGCTGGTTTTTGATGACACTACCAGTACACCTACCCTATTTCCGTTCATTTCTTTGCACCCTGTTAAGTGATATTTCCCAGTCTGTTCTTCAGCTAAGTGAATCTAGATGATTGAGTCCTGGCCAGTGCACTGCAGACAGAAGTGATCAGCTCCACTTCCAGTCTTGGCATACGTCAAAGTTGCACTGTCCTTTATTTTCTTGGCCTTCCCTATTCCACGTGTCTGCCACCAAGGCAGAGAGATGTCAGAGCCATATGACGGAGGCAGCCTGCATCACTGTTTGGAGGACAGTCACTCAGACATCCAAACTGGACTTTGTCTAGGTTGGAAATAAATTTGTATTTTGCGAAGCCCCTGGGACTTTGTTTCTCTCTGTTATGGCAGTTCATGTTAATTACGCGGACCAGCACAAATTCAGAGAATCACAGCGTGTTTCACTGTGGAAGCTAAATTTAGAGTGAGTTGAGGGTTGAAATCCTTTCCCTACATATTGACTGCAACAGGATGCACCTTGTCTTACTCCTGCCATGTCCCATGGAAACTGCTTTAAAATCAGATTATATCAGATTAGCTCTAAAGTGTTCCAGCTTTTCTTGTATCTCCCACTGGGATCCTGCTCTCCTTTCCATCTGCTGCATTGAAAGTGACCACCCTAAACTCGAGCGCTCAAATTCCACGGTGGTGTGTTTGGGGTCATATATAGCATATGTGGCTGTGGGAGTCAGTTTCCCCAGCGATGAAGTGTAGAAGCGCCCCTCAGAGGATTCAGCCTGAGCAGAACCCGGCCAGGATCTGCTGACCCAGTGGCCTTCCACATATTTACACGTATTGGCCCTTAGCCCAGCCCCACACAGCTGGCCGTAACAGTCCTCGATGCTTTAGGAACGTCTCCCAAGAGAATTCATGAAAGTAGGAGCTGGTAGGAAAACAAAGATGAAATTAATGTAAGCCTTGCTTAGGAATTAAATGAATTCTCAGCAACAGGAACTTTGTCAGGCACGAATTGATCCTGTCTTCTAACAGTCAGAATGAAGAGGTTAGGGATTACTTATGTGCATGTTTATAGCTGGTGAAAGTCTCATTTGATAAGAATATATGCATTTATTTGATTCAAAGTGTGAATGGCTCCTTTTGGGGAGTCAATTGTTCCTACCCAGAGGAACTTACAAATCCACGTTTTTTGTTTGTTTGTTTGTTTTTTAATAACCAGTGGCAAAGTTCAATTGACAAGTCAGCTATTTTGAAGTATGTAACCTGTAACTCTATAAACAGGGATAGATCTAGGTTTTGTGAGCTGGAAGCTTATGCAATTCTGGGGAACTTTTTAAAAACAATGAATACAAAATTAGATATGTAAGTATTTATTTACTTACATGAGAGATAAAATCAAGTTACAGATTTTAATGTTTATTTATTTTTGACAGAGAGAGAGAGAGAGAGAGAGAGAGAGAGAGAGAGAGAGAGAGAATGAGCGAGTGAGGGGCAGAGAGAGAGGGAGACACAGAATCAGAAGCAGGCTCCAGGCTCTGAGCAAGCTGTCAGCACAGAGCCCGACACGGGGCTCGAACCCACAGACTGGGAGATTATGACCTGAGCCAAAGTCAGATGCTCAACGAACTGAGCCACCCAGGAGCCCCAAAATCAAGTTACAAATTTTAAAAGCTGACTGCCATAGAAATCACAAAATCCAGAAACATGATAGATCTATTAGTAAACTAACATACCTCTATAATACATTTTCCTACATTTTTGGCTGCATGCTTTTTGGCCTTCTTGTTATTATCCTGTGAAAATGATTTTGTAACATTTCCTGTATAGAAAATGGAAAGATAATCCACTTTCTTTTATGACATGTTTAATATTAATGATTTAGAAGCTTCTTTGGTCTCACACTTTGTAACTGCAAATTTTATGTAGATTACTAAGATTATTGTCAAATTTAAGAAAAATTTCTATATATTCTCTTCATACATGAACTGTAAGGACTGAAAAATTTTGTCCACAGACCGCTTCTGGCTCCCTACTTTCTTTTTTTTTAATTTTTAAATTTATTTTTTTTATTATTTATTTTGAAAGAGAGAGAGAGAAAGAGAATGAGCACAAGTGCACAAGTCAGGGAGGGACAGAGAGAAGAAGAGACAGAATCCCAAGCAGGCTCCGCGCCATCAGTGCTGAGGCTGATGAGGGGTTGAACTCACAAACCATGAGATCACGACCTGAGACTAGATCAAGAGACGCTTAACTGACTGTGCCATCCGGGTGCCCCCTGACTCCCTACTTTCAAACTTTGTTTCTCACCCCTCCCTGCTACCTATATTTCTCTGGCCAAGGGTCACATCATGACCCACCTCTGGCTTTGACCTTTGCATCATGATGCTGGGCGAGATGGCACAGTGACTAAGAGTGGCAGTAGTATTTCCTGGAAGCTATTTCTGCATTGGGATGGCTAGCAGTAATTTAATTATACCTGGAAACAATGGCAAGCCAAATAAATATATTTCATTAAACTTTCTAAATATATCATTTAAATTGATATCCACTTAACTACATATTTAAAATGCTTGTGATCAGTATTACACTTAAATTCCAGGGAGCAAAGCCTCTACCCTGGACTCTGTGCCTCAAGGCACAAATTTGTCTAAGTTTCTCTCTGGGTCCTGAAATTGGCTGGGACTGGTAACACCATTGGGACAGGGCATCCTGCCATGGGACTTCGGCCTGCATGGGTCCTGATCGGTCCTCATTCGAACCCTTAGGATGCTCTCTAACCATCCTCCTCAGATACAGGGTTGATGAGATTCCCCAGAGATCTGTGAGATGCAGTTTCAGAGTCACTTGGTGAGTGGGTTTCACTCACTAGCCAGTGTGGCATTTGTTATGTAGCATCTTATGATAGGGGACATCAGCGAACTGTCAACAGACTGACTTAAGGTAACTGTCACTCACATACGACACGGGATGAGTTTGGAGCTCTTTGCTTCTGATGGTCCACTGTTAACTATTAAGCTTGAGCTTCGGGTGTGGGGCTCTGTATTGGCCCCACCAATCCTTGCTCTAATTGCTAACTATATCTCACATACACCCATGGATTTTATAATGTGTTTTAACAAAATTGTTTAGATAGACAAGGGCCCCACAAAAATATTTGCCTGGGACCCTGCATACCCCATGGAGAGGCCTCCCCGTGGCCACTGTAGCATGACCTGACAAAAGAAAAATGTGAAAGAGGGAAAGTTTGATGGAAAGAGTCTAAACTTATGGAGGTAAATTTTGGGGGGTCAATTTTACAAAAATATATGGCCATGGAATACTTTATTGAGCCTCCTCCTAGAGCCTTGGCTGGGCCTATGCTAGTGAGGCCCCCTGAAGCTTCACTATAAGTTGACCTTTGCTAATTAGCTTGATTCTACAAAATAGTGGTATTCTTGCAGGCTATTAATGATGCTTCATCAAGACAATGGGTTTAGGGTTTATTTAAAACTAAAATCATTTTAAGAACTTTTGTTTTTGCATAATCTTCTCTGCTGCATCCTACTCCAGACCCTGCAGAGAATGGCTTCCCCCCCCACAATTGCCCCTAATAGCAAATACAGTGGAATTTGATTAATTCACCTTATATGTCCATAATTAATGTAAAAAGGCCAACAATCTCTCAACTCTCTTCGCAGAAAAGATCTAATAATGAAGTTCAAGTGCAGTTTAATATGACCTAATTTTAAGAAACATAATGGCTGGAGAATTACTTTGAAAAGTTAGAAGTGCTATGCAAATGTAAAGTATCCTCATTATTATTGCTATTATTAGTGGAGTATCTATAAGTTAACATTCAATTGTTTGCTTCATTACAAAAATAAAAAAAATAAAATAGTCTCTTGATATCTATCTGTTTGGGCTTCTTGGAGGGTCATGTTGGTCTTGTTAACTATTGGGTCCTTTTCACTTAGCTTCATACCTGGTATTTAGTAAGTATTAGTTGAAGTATTTGTTGAGTGAGTGAATGAATAATCTCCAATTTATGTTTAGGTTATTTCCTTTTTTTTTCCTTCAAATTTTATACTTTAAACAAATGGTTCTTTAAATACTCCATGTTATTCATACTTAAGTATTTTTTAAGGATAAATTTCCAGAGGTTAAATTTCTAGGCCATAGGCTTTACATATTTTTAAAGCTGTCAATACACATGGCCAAACTGCCTTCCAGAGATGTTCATTCATTAAACAAATATTTATTAAGTACTGATTAAGCACAAGCCACTGCTCTAAGCTCTGGGGATACAGTGATGAATACAATATTCAGTCCTCATGGAGCTTATATTTTAATCAGGAATAAGATAAACAATAACCAAATAATCAAATAAATACAGATGTAATTTCAGGTACTGATGAGTGCTATAAATAAAAATAAAGGAGACAAGGGAGTTTGGTAAGTTTGTATTATTGTTCTCAAATACTCACTTAATTCTTCTACTTACCAGAGTGACTATGGGAAAGGGGAAGGAGAGAGGGAAAGAAAGAGAAAGGGAAATACTCAGACAACAGGTTCTTAAGACACTGTTTCTGAATTGATGCTAATTCCTGGGAACCCAAAACAATTCAATGGCCCATGAGTCAACTGAAGGTTTGTGGTTTCAAGCAATAAACGAAATTTTGCCCCAAGTGTATTTCATAATTGGCCAAGTGGGTCAATGAGCCCTGCTGTGATTATTTCTCTAGTTGCCAAGGTATAAGTGGAATAGAGGTACTCGGCCACATGGGCTAGTCCGCTGTGGAGTGAGGTCCATTCTGGTAGGAAAAGAGGATATTAGCTCCACTCTCAAAGCCTTATCACATACTCCATTACCCAGAAGCAACTGGCCTGGTAGAATGGTAGAATGACCAATTGAAGATAGAGTTAATTTTCCATTGAGGGACAACACATTGGGGTTCTGGTCTTAGAGGTTAGAATCAGTGATCACTATATGGCAGGAATGGTTCTTCTCACTATTATTCTTGATAACCTTCTTGAAGAATTTTAACTTTCCATCCTTAGAATGTTGAAATATGCAAGTTTGATGGCTTTTATTCTCAAGAGAGGAATGCTTCCACATGGGGATATAGCATTTGTTTCACTGAGTTAAGGGTTGAAGCTGGCCATTTTAACAAAGAATGGAATATCCTACTGGCTGGCATAGTTGATCCCAATTACCAAAGGAAATTGTTTAGAGAAAGAACAGAGCTAGGGTGATGGAAGGCAAATGCAGTGAACAAGGAGGCAGAATAGTTGGAGATGCAGAAGCTTGACATGTAGGCCATGGTCAAAAGCTGGATTTTATTCTAAATGCAGTCGAGATAACAATGTTCAGAGCTGCATATTCAATACCATGGATAGTTCTTACTATCAAGGACTTCTGTAAATGAAGCTGAAATTTGCCTACTGGTCACATCTTCTTTTTCTGTTTTTTTTTTTTTTTTTTTTTTTTTTTTTTTTGTCTTTTATAGACAGTTTGTCACATCTAGACTTCACAAGTGACCAGACTTCACAAGTTTGAGAATGGCAGTGATATCTTCTGAAGTATCTGTACTTCAAGGAAACAGTTCCATTTAAATTGATTAGATTACCTTGCTTTTCACGTAGTTTTTTAAGAAAACATTTTAGACTTGAGTTCTGGTAATTTGTTGTTCATATAATAATTACATCAATGGTTTCTAAGGTGGAAATACCTAGAATCCTAGAGGTACCACATGATCTTATGGGGTTTATCATTTGTGTATATCTGTCTCATTCACTACATTATTCTGAAGATATAGTTCCCCCAGGGATGGATTTTTTTAAGTTTATTTATTTATTTTGAGAGAGAGAGGGAGAGTGAGAAAGAGTTGGGGAGGGGCAGAGAGAGAAAGAGAGAGGGAGAGAGAGAGAGAATCCCAAACAGGTTCTGTACTGTTGGCTTGGAGCCCGACATGGGGCTCTAGCCCACGTACCGTGAGATCACTACCTGAGCCAAAATCCAGAGTCAGATGCTTAACCGACTCAGCCACTGAGGTGCCCCTCAGGGCAGGGTTTTTATAAGTGGATATTTGTGTGACCTATCATGCTTTTCCTATTTAATGACATAACGGGAGGGAGTTAATTGTTGTAAGCCAAAGAAGGCAGTCCTTAAAAGCAGTGTAAGTGCCCAAACTTTAATGTACATAGGAGACACTTGAGGGTCTTGCTAAAATTCAGATACTGAATCAATAGGTCTGGGATAGATCTGTGGATATTGGATATCAGTGGCTGCTGCTGGTCTGTGAACTACTCTTTTGAGTAGGTTCTAAAGAATTCAACTCAGTAGAGAATTACTCTGACTGCCAAGGCAGAGGAATTCTCATCAACCCATTGGACAGTTAATATAAGTGAATCTCTTCAATCATTTCAGGGTGTTCCCGGATGCCAGAAGAACCATATAGGACACCTCAGAAAAATAGCTTTTCATCCATTTGTAGGTTCAATACATAAGAAACTACAGAAAATGATTGACTCTCAAACCGCTGTTGTTCAATTTCCTGTGTAACTGCATGAGTGTCTCCATGGGACAGTGATGTGATTGATGATAAGAGGCCAATAGACACAGTTATTGAATACAATGTTGCCTTAATGGCAAAGGATATGGAAACTGAAGATTGTTACAAAAGCAGGAGACAATCAGGTGTGCTCCCAGGTGAAGGCTTCCCAGGTCCTAGGCCTCTGCAGGAGTATAGAGCAGCTGTTTTTACCATCTGCATGGATTTAGACTTACACTGGTGAGGCATGCTCCCTTTCCGTTACTGGGGTGCAGTTGTATTCCCATATCCTTTGCTGATGATATGGAGACTCAGCCTGCTTGAGTGCCAGCTCATAGTCCAAAACAACTGGAAACTTCCTGTGTGTTCTCCGTAAGACCAACTGAATCAAAGATCAGTTTTTCAGGCATAGTACCTGTTAGCAGGCCACACATCGGGCCTGCCTGTAGGCCATTCCTGCGCTTATCATATGGAAAAAAAAATGGGTAAGTCATAGGGTATGATGGAAAATATCTGCTCCTAGGACAGCAGAAGAGAGGAAAGTCAATGCCTCATGTTTCTCTTTATCTCATCATGTTTTTCCTTCTAAGTCACCAATATGGTAAATGATACAAAATTAATTGTACTTTATTAGAAAACTATTGGTATAAAAATATTTCTCTAGGGATATTTTACCCTCTGAGAAATGTTAGTGGAAATTGAATGAATTAATAAGATCATAGAATGCTAGAACTGGAGGCTAACCTAGAGATGTTCTAATTCATAAAGTTTATGATGAAGTCATTATGGCTTATTATTCTGAAGGCAAAGTATAAAAATTGGTCTCTCTGGAGTATTCAACCAGAGAGGAGACATTTCTAAAGCAAAAGACTATAGTGGATGATCTGGTTGACTCTCGAATGTCATTCTGTCACAGATGGATCATTTGACTCTTAGTTTGTATCACTCTCTTACTGGCTGTTTTGGTCTAGGGTTGAGTAATGTGTTCTAAGTTGGCCCAATTAGACTGGAATGCAGGCTTATACTTCAATAAAAGTGGAGACTCAAGGTTTTGTTTGTTTGTTTGTTTGTCTTCTTCTCTTCTTCCAAATGAAAATAAGGACAACCTGTATCCACAAAGGGAAACTGCCTTGGCATGAAACCAAGAATGCATATGGCGGAACAGTTAGGTCAAAAGAATTTGGATACTATTGAAGTAAAAGTATTGATCATAGATTACACCACCCTTGGAAAATTGTGCATATGGAATTCCAATGCTTTTATTCTTTTCTATTTTTTTTAATATTTATTTATTATTTTTGAGAAAGAGAGTGCGAGTCAGGGAGGAGGAGAGAGAGGCAGTCACAGAATCTGAAGCAGGCTCCAGGCTCTAAGCTGTCAGCACAGAGCCCAATATGGGGATGAAACTCACAGACCGTGAGATCATGACCCCGGAAGAAGTCAGAAGTTCAATCGACTGAGCCCCCCAGGCACACCAATGCTTTTATTCTTTTGTTTTAGTCCATTAGAGTTGGAACATGGGCTCTGGAACTAGACTGCCTGGGGTCCAAATCCTGGCTCTGCTACTCGCTGGTCATGTAGTCCTGGGCAAGTTACTTAAAATCTGTTTCTTAGTTTTCTTATTTGTAAAATAGAGATGAAAATAGTACTCAATCTCCTAGGGTTACTGAGATTAAATGAGTTAATAGATGTAAGGTGCTTGGAAGAGTGCCTGGCTAATGCACACACTAAAAAAGTGTTGGTTAGAAGTGCCTGGGTAGCTCAGTTGGTTAAGTGCCTAACTCTTCATTAGGGCTCAGGTCATGATCCCAGGGTTGTGGGATCGAGCCCCACATTAGGCTCGATGCTGAGTGTGGAGCCTGCTTAGGATTCTCTCCCTCCCTGTCCCTCTGCCCTTCCTCAATGCACATGTGTGGGTACATGCTCTCTTTCTCTCTCTCTATTAAAAAAAAGGGTATTGGTTATTATTTTGGCTTCTACAACTGCTACTAATATTGTTGATCATAGTTTGAAACTTTTCACCCATTTACTCATTCATTAATTTAACATATATTCAGTGACCACAGAATACTTAGTTATTTGAGTTGAGATTTGAGTATGTTTTTTAAAAAATGTTTATCGAGAGAGAGAGAGAGAGAGAGAGAGAGAGAGAGAGAATGCACAAATGGGGGGAGGGACATAGAGAGAGGGAGAAAGAGAATCCCAACCAGGCTCCTTGCTGTCAGTGCAGAGCCTGATGTGTGGCCCAAATTCATGAATGATGAGATCGTGACCTGAGCCAAAATCCAGAGTTGGGTGCTTAACCAACTGAACTGCCCAGACATCCTGATTTGAATGCATGTTTGTACCATCATTTAAACATTTAAATTTTCTCCGTTCCTTCTTCCTTCCCTTCCTCCTTCCCTCCCTTTCCCTCCCCTTTTCTCTCTACTTGAGATTATGATGTAGGAATATTATCTATATATCACATATATATGTTATATGTGTATAGGTAATCAAGATATGAAAACATTGTGGAAACTCTATGATTGAATTTGGCTGTTTATCAATTTTCCAGAAGCATAGTTTTTTTTTCTGGGCCACATGGAAGGTTTCCCTAGTCCGAATCAGTAAAGACTTGGCTAATATGATTCACTCCCAAACTGGTCATAGGAAAATGCATTCTTTACCATCAAGAGCACTTGGGATGTGGAATTATTAGGTAAGACCCAAGAATGAAAAAGCAGACTGTCTCGCTCTAGAGAACCTTAAAAGGAACAGCACAGGGAGTTTTGGTTAATGAAATACCTTTTGTGCTTATGTAATGTGTTATAAAGGAAGATAAGTTCACTGTCTGTTTTTCCTGGTCTGTTGGTAGACGTTCTTCCTCCAAACTATACTTCCCGGTAGAGAGTCCCACAAAACATGGCGGTTATGTTGATCTGCGGCATCATCGAAGTGTTTGCTCTTTGGTGGCCTGGTGATGAACAGTCTTAGAAGACGCAGGGAAACTCCATGAAGTGGAGCTCCTAGAATCATTAACACAAAAATTCTGCCAGGGAATAAAAGCATTCAGCATATGTAGTGCTAGGCGGCTTACCTTCAATCCCTATCAGATGACATGCCAAATTTCCCCGGATTTAGCAAAAATAATATGAGTTTTGTAAAGAAACTTCCTCTGGATTCCCATAGGAAATGTGGAAAACCATTCTTGGGCTGAGATTTCTTGACTGTAGGTGTGTTTCCTTTTCAGGGGAGTGGTGAAGCCATCTGAGTTTAGCAGACGTGGTTTGCGTGCCCTCTGCCTTTGTGAATAAGCTGTTTGCACTGGATTTTCTCATGCCCTAGCAGCAAGAGAATGTTACTTTGAGGGTGGAAGCCTGGAAATCATGATCACCTAAGCCCCAAACCTGGCATCGGCATTTTTCATTATTTCTAGATTCCCGTTCACAGGTCCTAATGAGCATGTGGAGACCGTGGGTGCTGCCCTGTTGGCATTTCTTTATTTGTCGCGGTGTTGGAGCAGTGGGAACACGCCTGAGAGAACTAAGTGAGATGTCATATGGCGTAGTGGTTAGTACTGTGAAATTGGGATTCAGGGATAGAATCAAGAAATCCTCACTTTCTAATTTCCATTTATCATGGAATTTTCTATCTGGCATATAAAAAATCTCAGATGTCATTTTCTTATAATAGAAATGCCAGAAAACCCATTTCCATGGAAATTCCTCTTTCTGTTTTTCCATGGGGGAAGGATCCCACAAAACTTTTCCATTGATTATCTTCCATAAAGATGGAAGTCGAAGTTGAAGTGGACCCCCAGGATGACAGGGAGCTGTTGTGGCTCCTTCCCCCTTAACACCCTTTGGAAAGACAGCAAGTGTTCAATATTGATTGTAATTTTCATCGGAATTTCTTTGCCTGTGAATAATTTGTTGAGATCAGGGAATGATGCTGCAGTGATTGAATGCCCAGTTGATAGGAGTCCGAGTTTAGTATTTTCTGTGCACATTCTGGAGACAAAAAGCCCCAAAATAAGATTTTTGTGACTATTTTTTTAGTGCTTACCATTTGTCCTACACTTGTGCTAAACTTCCACGATATATCCTTCATGCTTCAAATGACTATAGGAGCTAACATTTAGAGATGTTAAAACTAACATTTTAGAGATGAGGAAACTGAGATTTTATGAGACTGCATAACTTGCCTGATTCTCACAGCAAATAAATGCTGGAGCCAGAATCCCCAAAGCCTTTAATGCGTTTCACCAATATTACACACTCTTTACAGTACAGAAACAATTGGTAATTTCTCTACCCAAGGTAAAACACTAAGGAAATGAACATATACTATGTTTCCATTAGTTGGTTTCTTCTTCATTCTACTTGATGCTTTTTTTCCCCCCTTTGAGTGACTTCAACAAGAAAAGAGAATTACTATTAGCACATGTGTCCATACAGGGATGTGACAAATTAATAACTTTTGTATTTACTAGGTCCAACTGCTTGGAAATTTTCAGTCTACTCAAGTAGTGTTTTGGAGACGAGCTTGGTCTCATTCTGTTAAAATTAGCTCTAAGTGAGTCCGGTAGGGTTTCAGTCATAGAATCAGCACATTTTATCTGCAGATAAAGCAGATGTAAGGAAGCATTAAATGATGGCGGAAGAGCAAAGGACTTAAATCAGAAGGACTAGGTTCCAATCATGACCAGCCCCAACCAGCTGTGTGTCTGGGTTGTGTTGCTTAGCCTTTCTACATCTTGATGTCTTCGTCTATAAAGGCAGTAAGAGTAATTGCTTGTTAGGATTATTTTGAGTCCTAAACGAGATGCTGAATGGCAAGGTGGCCAGTAGTGAGCAATTGGGGCTGAATAAATAATACTGAAATCTGTACATTGGCACTCATATGAAGTCATGGGGAGATGATTGGTAACTTTTCTTTCTGAAAGGCCAGTTCTAGCCATTGCATCAGGTTGCTTATTTTTGTACTGAGATTAAACATGAAATAAGAGAAAAAAGACATTCTTGGTAGTTTTATTAAACCCACATTCCAGAAAACAGTTTTTGCTTAGGCACAATACTTACCAACAACAACAAAGCACAGAATGATACGTTTTTGGCAGCCTGACAATCTGTTCTCCTGATTTGTGATTTGAGCATGGTTTTCTCAGAGTAACAAGCTGCTGTACCAGGCACTGGCAGAATCCTTGGAAAATCTGCGGTCAAAGAGAGCTAATTTTGCCTGATTTAGGGAGGTGAGGATGACAGAGATCTGTGTCTGTGGAATTCTGTTTGCCTAACTCTCCATTCCACCAGAGGCCCAATGGATGCTTAGTGATGATGGTAAACAAGTTGTCTCTGTGCATGTGAGAAATCAGGTGGGGGAAGAGGAACCACACCTGCCACTTTCAAAGTGCACCACGCATCCTGGTTGGTCAGGGCTGATCTGTTTCTTTTTCAAAAGGGAAGCTACCATTTTTTTTTTTTTTCAAACTTGTTTCCTTGAAAATTAAGCTGGAAGGTTACACCTCAGGAAATTGAGTTTGATGCATTCCAGAATAAAAGATTAAAAAACAAATCCTGCTGGGCTAAAAATATTTCATTAATTCAACAAGAGCTGAATTCCCTTCACTCGGGGCTTAAGTCTCTATTTCATCGTTGTGAGGCCAGTTCATTGTGAGCACGTTCTCATGACCCTTCATTTACAACCCAGTGGATTACTTAGGAGTCCACAGACTGAAACCTCAAACTTTCTTAATTAAATGAGATGCATGTGAAAGCACTCAGCACGGTCTTGGGATAGAGCAGAGCAAATGAAATGTCACCCTCTTTCCTTACTTCATCTTTCCTTCCTTTATGTTAATATGCAACTGATTTCTAAGATAATTTTTAAAACAGTACTTTGAGCAAACATGAAAGCAACAACAGTTTCTTTCACTCTGTGAGCTATTTTTGCAAACCCATAAGATACATTGGGTCATTTATGGCTTCCTGGTGAGTTCTTCTTAATTGGATCTCAATGAGGTTCCATTTTGTTCAATCAACACCTTAGAGAGAAAATTATTTGTATCAATTTGTGGCCTGTTTTTGCTGTTTGTTTTCATCATCATAAGCTATTTACAAGTTGGAAATGTATCGTTGATTGATGGAGAACATTCATAAAAAGCTAAAATTTAATTATACTACACAACAAAACATATTTACTTTTATTTCTCTTCTCCTGGAAAGAATATTATGAAACATTTTTTTCTTTTATACTCAGATTTGCAGAGTATTTTAGAATGATACACTAAAAAATACTGCCTGAAAGTGGATAAGTTTATTCAAGTTTGTTTCTTCCTTCCCTTTCTTTTTCTCTTTCCTTCCTTCCTTCCCTTTGCCTGGCTTACTATGTGTTTAAAACCTGGTTTAAAAAAGTAAAAAATGTCCACATTCGCAACCCTCAATATACGGGCAAAGATAAGACAAGTTCTCAGATAGCAATGACTAAAGAATGAATATGTTAAAGGCCGTAGTGAAGCAATAGAGGGACTGATTGTTAAAGATTTAGTGAGTGTCTATTATGTGCCAGACTCATTATCTTGGTCTTTAAAAACAAACAAAAAAATATATAATTTAATTCTTACAAGAACCCCATGATGTAAACATATTTCCCTACAGGGGCGCCTGGGTGGCTCAGTCGGTTGAGCGTCCGACTTCGGCTCAGGTCACGATCTCGCGGTCCGTGAGTTCGAGCCCCGAGTCGGGCTCTGGGCTGATGGCTCAGAGCCTGGAGCCTGCTTCCGATTCTATGTCTCTCTCTCTCTCTGCCCCTCCCCCGTTCATGCTCTGTCTCTCTCTGTCTCAAAAATAAATAAATGTTAAAAAAAATTTTTTTTAAAAAAACAAAAACAAAAACAAAAAACATATTTCCCTACTTTTTATGGATTAAAAAAACCCTTAGGTACAACAGTGTCCAGCATCCCATTGTTAGTCAGTGGTAGACGTGGGATACAGATCTAGGTGTATTTACCCCAAACCTAAACTCTTTCCACCACACTGTCATGCCCCTTATATTAGTTTCTTATTGCAGCTAGAGCAAATTACCACACACTTAATGTCTTCAAACAACACAAATTTATTATCTTACATTTCTGGAGGCCACAAGTCCAAAATGGGTCTCACTGAGCTAAAATCAAGATGTCAGCAAAGGTGTATTCCTTTCTGGAGGTTCAAGGGGAGAATCTGTTTCCTTTCCTTTCCAGCTGTCAGAGGCTACCTACATTCAGTCCTTGGCTAACGGTCTCCTTTCAGCTTCAAAGCCAGCAATGGCCAATCAAGTTTTTCTCATATTGCTTTGCTCTGACACTGACTTCCTTCCTCCCTCTTCAGCATTTAAAGTCTTGTGGGATTACCTTGGGCCCACCAGATAATCCAGGATACTCCCCTTATCTTAAAGTCAGCTGATTAGCAACCAGAGTTTCATCTGCAAACTTAATCCCCCCTTGCCACATCATATGACATATTCAGAGGTTCTGGGAAGAAGAATGAGGATGTCTTTGGGGGGGGGGATCGTTACATGGTCTACCACACTTCTCCAAACAAGTGGGAAAATACGAGAATTTACAGGAAAGAGATGTTTGGGGCTAGGAGCTAAGGGATGGTTCATGCAGAAAACAACACTGAAATGAATCTTGAAAAACAGAGAGAGGAAAGAGTATCCCAAGGAGATCGTATAAACAAAGGAGCCATATAAGCTAACCACCACACGGGTGGATACTGCTCTAGATAGAAAGATACTTAAGGCTTGGTAGGGGCAAAGTTTTCCTGAAGGAGCAGGGGGACCAGAGCACTGGAAAGGCAAGATATGGACAGACTCTGAACGATGTTAAATGCTGGGTTAAGCAGTCTAGGCTTTATTCCACAGCTAGTATAGACACTCCGGAGGAGTTTAAGGGCAGATGGGCATGACTGGATTAATATAGCAGCAAGGTGGAAAAGTCCCAGGAGTTTGCAATTTGTTCGGTACAGAAGGCAGGAGAGTGGAAAGAGCAAATCACCAGATATATATTAGGCATTCACACTGAAGGAGTTGTTAATACTGGGAAGCGGGAAGTCAGAAGGTGTCTATCAGTTTTGTGAATCTTGAGTTTGCAATACCAGCCAGGTGGATGTTAATAAATAGAGGAAGAGCTGAATTTTTCATTATCATCCTGAGGCTTAAGTGCAGGTACACAGGGCTTTCAGTAGTGAGAGGCATGTATACTGCTGGGGGGACTGTCAGGTGACCCAGACTTTCCAGAGGGCATCTCAGCAACGGGTCCAGCGCTTAGAACTTTTGCAAACTCCACAATCCTTTGGTTTCATGTCACTAGTTACAACAATTGAAAAGTTGCAAGAAACCTAAATGTCCTTATGTAGGGAATTGTTCAAGAAAGGTAATAAATGCAAATAGCGGACTATTCTGCAGACATGTACAAGTCATGGATTAGAATAGCATTTATTCATATGGACAGAGGATCCGTATAATTTAACTTCCAGAAAAGGGAGGCTACGTACATACACATGCACAACAGTGGTTCTCACATGGATGCTGTGATAACAACAATGACAACAACGATAACAATAGCAGTAAGTACCAACTCTCCCCCCTTCTGTGTGGCAGGTGTCCTATTGGTCCTGCTTAATGAATATTCATGTAATTCTCCCATTGAGCTCCCGAGGTGGGCAATCTCATCAGCTCTTCTTATGATAAGGAAACAGACTTAGACGTGAACTGTCCTGGTCAAGATCGCACCAGCCAACAGGGCAGATTGGAACTCAGGAAGCATACGCCAGGCTCACAACCACTATGCTACATTTCCACCCACTATCTTATGTTTGCCCTGCCACAAGTTCGAGAAATGGATGCAGTGACTATGGGAATTGTGAATAAATCAAAGGCTATTTTGTTCTGTTTTGGTTTGTTTTGTATGTTGCAGCTCAGCTGTCTGAATCTAGGTAAGCTCATGGGAACGTCCTACGTGTGAAAGTGTGTGTCGCAGGGGGAAAGCACACATACTCAAACCGTGGGCCGGGTGACACGCAAATGTGAGTCGTGGATATCTTTGAGCAGTAGGGTCCGGGGCAATTTTTACTTTTTTTCTTTTGCTGACCTGAGTTCCCGAGATTCTCTAAATATATGTATAAATACTTAGTGAATATAATACTGCTTTTAAATTAGAAAATAGCTACCAGAGGGGTGCTTGGATGGCTTAGTCGGTTAGGTGTCTGACTTCAGCTGAGGTCATGATCTCACAGTTCACAACTTTGAGCCCCAAGTCGGGCTCTGTGCTGACAGCTCAGAGTCTGGAGCCTGCTTTGGAATCTGTGTCTCCCTCTCTCTCTGCCCCTCTCCCACTCACGCTCTGTCTCAAAAATAAATAAAAACATTAAAAAAAAATTTTAAAGAAAATACTTACCAGAAATAAATAGGTAGGAAAGATGAAGAAGAGAAGTTACAGAATGAAGTTGTATCTGTATAATGAGAAATATCCATAAACTCGAAAATGCAACAATTGTAATACTTCAATTCAGGATCCCCTTTCCCACATATCAATTAGAATTTTAGGACCGCAAAGGCAGTGGCTGAGATAAACTATAATTGAATAAGGAGATAAATGCCTAAGAGTTGACTAAGTCCAAAAAATGTTTACTCTTTTCCAGGTGATGGGCTCATTTCCAATTTGAGAGTCTGAAAAACATTCATGAATTAGAGCTCTTCCAGACAGAATCAATTAGAAGGGATATGGGAGGCCACGAACCATATCCTTAATTCAGTGGGGGCCCTGGCCGAAAGGGATTATTGCATTTTCAGAGTTTTACAAAGGAGATTCCCATACTATACATCTAAATCCTATTTTAACTGTGGCTATCCCCAGCATTGTCTTTATTTATACCATTATGCAGTAGTTAGACCCAATTTAAAGAATTCCTACTCTAAGTCAATGGAAAGTAGCTGGTTACCTCCATTACATCACTCTTGAGGCTGAAAACCCCCCGTTTCTTTGTCTTTTCAATTGAGGTCTTACCATTTATTTGCTTGTTTGTTTATTTATTTATAATTTTTTTAAATGTTTATAATTTTTTAAATTATAATTTATAATTTTTTTAAATGTGGGGCTCAAACTCGCGAACTGTGAGGTCATGACCTGAGCCGAAGTTGGATGCTCAACCGACTGAGCCACCCGGGCGCCCAGTGGTCTTACCTTTTAAGCTCTGTTCTGTGATTCTCCCTCGACCATCTTCCAAAATCTTCATGCTTCCTCCAAAATGAGAAGACACTTCCTGGATTTTCACTCCTAGGAAAACATATCCCATAATTAAAAACGATCTGTTGGAAAGACAGGATAATGGTGCCTAAATTTAGGTATTGCAGCATCATAGGAGCTGGCACAGAGTAGATACTTGAGATATACATATATATATATATATATATATATATATAGAGAGAGAGAGAGAGAGAGAGAGAGGAGATACTATATATATATATATATATATATATATATATATTTTTTTTTTTTTTTTTTTTTTTTTTTTTTTGCTTAAAGTAGGTTTCATACCCAGTGTGGAGCCCAGCGTAGGGCTTGAATTCACCACCCTGAGTTCAAGACCTGAGTTGAGATCAAGAGTCGGACGGTTAACCCACTGAGCTACCCAGGCACTCCAGATACTTAATAAATACTATTGAATTAATAAATGAATGGTATATTTTTAAAACTGAAACACAGTTGTTGGTGTGAGGTCATCATATCTTTCAATCTGATTCTTGATGCTTGTGTTTGCTGTGCTTTTTCAAGACACGTAGGGCCTTTCACCTTTGTGTTTCTTCTGTCGGTTACTCACATTGCTTCTCTCTGGTGAAATTCTCCTTCACGTATCCTTTTCACGTTCGATTCTCTTTATTTCTGAACACTCTTCAAATACACAGGGACATTTAATCTTCCAATGCAAAATGCCAGCCACTCTAGATTTGTGTCACCTGCAAAGCTTGATGCTGTGCTAACTATTCCATCATGCAGATCACTGGCAGAAACATGGAATACCAATATTCTCAAGTCAAAGTCAAGAAGAAATCCACTAGTGATGCTCCCCCTCTGTTCCTCAGGTTGACACCGATCTATTGATTATCCTTCTGAGTACAGCCTCTGTAATAACACAGTGGATTACTCTTGCTATCTGTCAAGCATTGTGGTCTCCCAAGGAGCCACAGATGATGCATTAAAATAGTTTATTGGCATAGAACATCTTTAGGATCAGAAGAACAAGACATTTTACACAATAAGTGGGTGGTAAATCACATTTTTGAAGATGGAATTATTTTTAAATGTTCTTAGGTACTGTTTAGAGGAGACCTATAATAAAGCCTATTGTCAAAGGAAAAATCTCAAGGAAGAGTTAAATGATTATCCCCTAATGCGGTTCTTTGAGATTGGCTATTTTACAGCAGTTTTCTCAGAGGAGATCACCTGTACTCATTTCCCTCCCACAAGCTTTATAAAATTTTTAAGGCCTAATAGCTCTTGGAGCTGTATGTGACTTCTCCATGGATTAATGACTCAACCTCAGCGCTCCTTTGCTGGTGTCCTGAACTCCCCTCTTGGACCTCACAGCCTCCAATGCCTTGAAGAAAAATGGTTCATCTACCCAAACCATCCATTACCAGAACTGGAGATTTCCAGTTTGCTTACTGTTGAGACTTCGTTTAAATATAGCTTGGCTTCAGAAGGTGTTGGTAGCATTAGTTCTAATTCTGTATACTGCTACCTGAAAACAGAAGCTGGCTGGACAAGTGCCAGTGAAGTAAGGCGGAAGCATGATGAATTTGTGGTTTCTCATTTAATACCAATTTAAGGCAGACACCTCTGCGGACATTGTTAAGTCTGTATAGATAGATTAGAGGAGACTAATGAAATTATGTACAGCATTTTGTCAGTGTGTGTGCCCCACCCAACAGTTTTGATCAGATCCCGAGAGGTCCATAAACACAAATAACTTTAAGAACTACTACAGTGAGTCTTAACCCCTTACTCCCAGACTCTCTATCTAATAAACCTTTTGCAAATAAAATATGTTTTAGAAGCTTAAACTTTATTGGCAATCAGAGAAATGCAAATATATTTATGAAATACTTCATTTTAGTTATCACATTGGCGAAAATGGCAATGAAACCTCTCAGTGTTGACAAAGATGTAAAAAACAAAACAAAACAAAACAAACAACAACAACAACAACAAAACCCCAGTCACTCTCAAACTCTGCTGGTGGGAGTTTATACCCTGGGTAGCAATTTGGCAAAAGTCTTGAAATATACATATGATTGGATCAACAATTCTGTTTTGAGGAGTTTATCCTAAAGGAAAGAACTGGATAAGTATACAAAGATATTATCTCAAGATGCTTATTACAGTTTTGTTTGTAATAGCAAAAAGTTTAAAACTGTGCAATAACTGGGGTTCTCTTAAGTCAGATATGGTGCACTCATAAAATGGATTTTCACAAAATAGTATAGATGTGCATTTATCTATATGGAAAGACACTTACATTAGGGTAAGAAAAAATGCTATAATATTGAGAAGGAAACTATATTTCTAAGTGAATGTAGTATTGAATAGAAACCATATTTGTCAGGCACAAATGGGAAAGGAGTTTGAATATACACTGAAAAGATAGTACCCCAAAATGATATTTGTGTTTACTTATACCTCATTAGATTTTAGGTGGGTTTTTTTGCCTATTTAAAAAATGTATATTTTTTTCAACCAAGATATATATAACATAACTCGTAAGCATATAAAAAACAAAATAATAAAAGCTTATAAAATCCTCAGTGGAAAAAAAATGTTTTGGGAATAGACAAGAATTTTTCTATAACGACCTAAAGGGTAAAATTTTATCCTCTCATTATAGACACTAATCATCCAGTTATTTAGCTATTGCTTTGTACAGGGAAGAATGTCTTTCTGAAGAGATTAATTCATGTGTACATTTTGTGTTTGGGTGTAGAAATGTCACCTGTTATGTGCTCTGTGTAGAATCATCAAATGCTTCACTAGACGTGAGAAGGAAGACATAAGCTTCTGAGAGTTTATCTCCTTTTCTTCCTCATCACTCCTAGTACAAGGTTAGAACACTTCCTGATGACTTGTGTTCAGTTGGCCTCTCCAAAAAATAAGAGCTGAAATTTACTTTTTTCTGCATCAAAACTTTTATGTTGCATACTGGGTTCTAGAATTATTCTAAAAACTTTGCATATAGGAGCTTTATCCTCTAAGCCACCCTAGATTGAAGAGTATTGTTGTCCCCATTTTATAGATGAAGGAACAGATGACTTACACATAGTTCAAGTAACTTGCCTGAAATCAAGCAGCTAGCGAGTGTGACTGAACATTTATCTCCAAGTTGGTAATGACAGTGATATATATAATATAAGAAACTGAAACTCTCTGAGTGTCTTACAATAGGGAATGGTATACACACAATGACAAATCTTCATACAGGAATATCATGCCACCACCAAAATAGTGTTGGTACATTTCTAACAGGGTGGGAAGTGTTTCCAATGAAATGTATGTCAAAGAAGTCATATGTATCATTGAAACATGATCACAACTATGTGAAAAAATGGTTAAATAAAAACTAGTGGGAGAAAACCCATTAAGTGAATATAGCTAGATGTTAATGGCAACCACTTCAAGTAGGAGTGAAGTTGTCAATGATTTTAAATTATTTTTAATTGCTTCCTAATTTTCCAAAATGAGTATAGTGAAACATATTATTTTAAAATGAAAGTTGTGGTCTTTTTAAGTTACTACCTGCCAAAAAAAGTAACACCTCTAAGGAGAAATGGTGCTAAAATTTAAAATCTGAAAACATGATGTCTGATTCAGAGGCAGTACCAATTTGTGGGACCCTGAGATATCTTAGGGACACTGACTGTCAGTGAATTTATGGATGGTCAATGAGTCCCACCAAAGTTGCAGCCTCTGGGGAACATATGTGGTTTCTTTACTCCAGTGCTGGATTCCTGCTGGGCTTCTCACTTAGCAGAAGTGCAAAAATTGAAAAGTGCAGAGCAAGAACAAAAAAGGCTGAAGTAAACAACAGATGACCAGCTAACTGGAGGGCTTTGAGGTTTGCTGAGAAGATCTCTATGAAAAAATAGGCTTGAGGTTTGCTAGGAAAATCTCTATGAAAAAATAGAGTGTATGATTCCACCATTAAATATTAATTTGTTTGGTTGTTTTCTCTTATCTGTCCAAAGTTTTGATGCATGGTACTAAACCACAATAATGTTTTAGGGGGAAGGGTAACACGCTCAACATATTCCCAGTGAGCTATTAGATCTACTGTTCTCTAGCCAGAAGCACAGGCAGCTGGAAATAAGAAGACTGAGAATGGGTTGTTTGTCTGAAGGCAAATCCCTCATTCGGAGGCAGAAATTGAAGTTAACTTGGGGACTGAGATGCAGGGGACTTGCTCTGCTCTAGGGCTTGGGTGTGGAGGTGGGACATATAGCCTAGCAGAAGGACCCAGCTGAGAGTATGTGTGTGTAGGTGCGAGCACATGATTAAAACATAGAACCAGTGGAACACAAGGCCAAGGGGAAGAAGGGGACTTGGGTATGGTGTGTAACTGCTGGGAAGGGTGATTGTTTTTCTGCTCCTGGGTACAGGGAATGCTACTGCAGGACCTTGCAGAGACCCTTGCACTATAAGCATGTCTCTTTTCTAGAAAGGGATGGACCAGCTTTCTGGGTTAACAGGTTTCACTGTCAGTGCATAAACACACCCATAGTTCATCACCTGTGGAGGCCAGTTGGCCATGTACAATGGCAACACTATAAGGCACCTGTCTCCTTTGGCACTTGTCTCTTTTCAATCCCGTTGACACCAATTTGTCTTGTCTTCTTGCCTCTACTATTAGGCAAACTGGATTCTTCTTCATACATGAACTCTTTAAGTCTATCCCTGTGAAGTTTAGAGATAATTGGAATTCTTGGATGGCAAAGCAGTTTTGTTGTTGTTGTTGTTGTTGTTTAGCATTCTTTTCTCAAATACTACTACCCAAAATGGATCCCTTGGGTTGAATAGGCATTCCTCAAAGTCTTGGAGTTATCATAGAAGGAAGATTCTAGAGAAGAAAGAACAAGGACCTTTCTAGAATTAGCTTGGCATTAAAACTATTCAAAGAAGGGGCACCTGGGTGGCTCAGTCGGTTAAGCGTCCGACTTCGGCTCAGGTCACGATCTTGCGCTCCGTGAGTTCGAGCCCTGAATCGGGCTCTGTGCTGACTGCTCAGAGCCTGGAGCCTGTTTCGGATTCTGTGTCTCCCTCTCTCTCTGACCCTCCCCCGTTCATGCTCTGTTTCTCTCTGTCTCAGAAATAAATAAACGTTAAAAAATTTTTTTTTTTAAAAAACTATTCAAAGAAGATGGCATCATTTTGTATTGAAGGTTCTTGAAGGAGAGCTGACTGCCTTGAGGAGGAAGTGGGGAAACACCCCTCCACTGCATTCCTCCAGACCTCAAACTTATACTTGTTGATGCTTTGTGATGATTCTGCTGTTGTTTCAAAAATCTGTTCTCTCTTTTCTCCTCTGTCTCTGTCTCTCTCCTTTTTTTTTTTTTTTTTTTTTGAGAGAGAGAAAGTGCATGCGTGCAAGCAGGGGAGGGACAGAGGAAGAGGGAGAGAGAATTTAAAAAAAAATGTTTATTCATTTATTTTGAGAGAGAGAGAGCAGGGGAAGGGGCAGAGCGAGAGAGGGAGAGAGAATTGTAAGCAGGCTCCGCTCTCTCAGCACAGAGCCTGATGCAGGGCTCCATCTCAAGAACTGTGAGATCAAACCCTGAGCCGATATCAAGAGTCAGATGCTTAACCGACTGAGCCTCCCAGGCACCCTAAGGGAGAGAAAATCTTAAGCAGCCTCCACACCCAGCATGGAGCCCAACAGGGCAATGGATCTCATGACCATGAGGTCATGATGTGGGCCCAAATCAAGAGTTGGATGCTTAACTGACTGAGCCACCCAGGCGCCCCTCTCTTCTCTTTTCTTTGGAGAACTTACCCAAAGTTTTAGTTCCAGCAAGGCTTTCCATCCTTGACTTTGGTCTCAAGATTCAATACTCAATTCCAATGCCCTGATAAATATTTACTCTCAGATATTCCGTTAATTTCTTTTTAAATTTTTTTAATGTTTATTTATTTTTGAGAGAGGGAGACAGAGCGCGAGTGGGGGAGGGACAGAGAGAGAGAGAGGGAGACACAGAATCTGAAACAGGCTCCAGGCTCCACGCTGTCAGCACAGAGCCCGATGCGGGGCTCCAACCCACAAACTGTGAGATCATGACCTGAGCTGAAGTCTGGCACTTAACTGACTGAGCCACCCAGACGCCCCTCTGCTAACTTCTTTTTTATTTAAAAAAATTTTTTTTAACGTTTATTTATTTTTGAGACAGAGAGAGACAGAGCATGGACGGGGGAGGGTCAGAGAGAGAGGGAGACACAGAATCTGAAATAGGCTCCAGGCTCTGAGCTGTCAGCACAGAGCCCGACGCGGGGCTCGAACTCACGGAGCGCGAGATCGTGACCTGAGCCGAAGTCGGACGCTTAACCGACTGAGCCACCCAGGCACCCCTCTGCTAACTTCTTAATAACATGCATTACATAGTCTGACAATCCCATTGTAGCCTTATCATATGTTCTTAGCCCCACTCTGTAGTTCATTTTTCCAGGCACCCAGACATGAAAACTCAGAAATTTTTGTCTCCTTTCTTCTCTTTCTGTAGCTAGCCAGTTCCTAAACCTCTTGTGCTGTTCCTTTGATCTACTTCTTGGCTGAATTAATGTAACGTTTCCTATGTAAACCAATAGTTAAGGGCACTTGTATGAGTCATTGTTTTAATAATTTTCTTTTCTTTTTTTTATTTTTTATTTTTTAATATATGAAATTTACTGTCAAATTGGTTTCCATACAACACCCAGTGCTCATCCCAAAAGGTGCCCTCCTCAATACCCATCACCCACCCTGCCCCATAATTTTCATTTAGAAATAACAGATTTTAGATATGATGTGCCACTTAGATATGCCACGTAATAACATGTCTAATAGCATATTAGCATTAGATACAACAGAGGGTTATACATCAAATAACCCTTGTTTACTCAACTTACTGGTCTAACTGATGCTTTCTGTTCTTTCTTGCAAACATAGTCAGTGAAACCCATTGTCTGCTGAATGCTCAAACTTTATTTGTATGTTTACCAAGGGCCAGTTGTGTTTCCTGGAAAAATCTTTTTATGATCGTTGTGTTATAATTGTGTGGACCAACAGGGCCCCTATCAAAAAAATAACTTGGTGTTTGAAAAACTAAGCTGCATGGTTTTGAAAGACTTGAGAACAATGAGTTACTAAAAATTGATTTTTTAACTTAAAATAAATGCATGGAATAAACATAGGTATGCATTCCTCTTTGGAACAACTTCCTAAGTTAGGTAACGTTTTCAATTAATTAAACAACTACCAAATCTAACCATATTAACATGAAGACTTTTAGCATGTGCCTCGAGGGAGTATAGCCCAGTGACTCCTGGCATGGGTTCTGGCACCTGTCTGAGTTCAAATCCTGTTTCTATTTCTTACTAGGTGTGCATGATTTTCCTCGTCCGTAAAACGAGGATAATGCTAACTTCCATCTCATGTGGAAAATCAAATGAATTAATTCATGTAACGCCTGGCATCTACTAAGCTCTCAATAAATGCAATGTATAGGTAAAAGTGGGAAATGAGGAAAGTTAAAATGGAGAAATGACCTAGAAAGAAATCTAAGCAACGTCCTTGATTTCGCGTGATTCACCAAGTAAGAACTATTTCAGACACTTTTCTGACGAAAGATGATAGAGATTGACATTGCTGTGATTAATAATACGTACAATATAAATTGATAATAATAATAATAATAATAATGATAGCAGCAGTTTCTTGGCACATTAGTAACTCTTGAGTGTTTGTGTGCCTTTTCTCTTTGAGCCCTTAGAATAAACATAGGAATTAGAATCAGTTCCCTAGTTCTAATCCTGATTTAGTCACACACTACTTAAGTGATGTCCGGCCAGCTACATTCCCTTTCTGGACTAATTTTTCCACTTTGGGAAGTTGGCGGTAATAGAATCTGCCTGTCTCCCTTATGAACTATAAGGCAGTAAGGGTACAGTAAGATAGGTAGGACAGATTAGGGAGAGGCTCAGGGACTGTACTAAGAGTGAAGTCACCCTGTGACAGCTGTAAGAGAGACTGCTCCATCTGGGGGCTTTTTGGGTGGCTGAAATTTAAGATGTTTTCATTGGTTTTTGTAGGCCACATACCTGTTCATGACTAGTTCTGTGTTCTGTGACTCACATTTATTGTATGAAAGGGAGCAATTTGAAGCTTAAATGACAGGATATGGAGCAGAAAAAATATGGGGGGTGGTCAGCATGGGATCTGGACTCATTCTGCATCTCTCTGTGGAAAAGTCTTTGCAGAGAATAGTTCTTCTGCCATCTTGGGCTGGAAGTGCTTCGGATTTAAAGGTGTTGAGAAGCTTGGCTGCCATTGTTCAAATAAGGTATATGTCAGTGATGTCAACACAACGTGTTGAGGAAATGTCACATCTGTCTGCAATTGGCTACCTCTCGATAGGAGAAACACCGCTGGAAGCCTGGAGACCAGATGTTGCTTTCAATCAACTAGAGGTCAAGCAGCTTTAGACAAAGAACGTCTGCACCTCCCTATCCCTGGCCCTAAGAGAAACATGCAAGGCAATTTTAGTGGGATCGTAACTGTTTCAGCTCATGTTCACATTTTTCCTTGTGTATGACATTGCATCCACGAGGACAGAGCAACCAAAATGGCAACCCTTGGTGACTATGAAGAAGACATCAGAGCAGTGGGATTCCTGTTCACAGGGTCACATAACCTGGCTTTTAGCCTGGGTATTGCCATTGCAGATGTTGAGGGTGACCGAAATATCACTTGTTCTCTCTAGACTTCAGATTTTTTAAAGTTGAGCAATGACAGCATAATCTTGGATGGTTTGTGTTATATTTTACAGTTTCACATTCTGCAATTATGCAGATATGAGGGAAGCCTGGCCTTGGCTAAGCCTTGGGACAGCCACCTGGAAAATCAGCACAGTGATCTTTCCAAAATGAAAGCCTCCTCTGGTATTTCCTTCTAGTTCACGTGGGGACAACGGGTTAAAACAGCTGGGTGGAAACATGTCCTGAGCCAGCGTGAGAAATGACTGAGTGTGAACTTAATTTTAAAGGACTCTCTAATTAAACCTCTTAGAGTCAATAAAATACCTCATCCCTTAACTAACCCTGTGAGCTGGTGGGATGGAGGAGTTAATGCGCATTTCAGATGGGCTTGTTTTTTTCACGTTAATAAAGATTTTCTGTGAGGGTCGTGGTATAATAGAAAGGGAAAAACACCTAGGTTTCTTTCCAGTTCAGTTTCATGCCAATAATGACATATATGTTGAGCGTCCATTAAATGAGAAGTTCTTTGCTAGGTGCTGCTAGGGATGAATAGTTGTGAAGGGAAAAATGGTCTGCTGCCACTCATGACCTCTTCTTCCATGTTCAAGTTTATCTCCTGGCTTCTCCTTACCATGTTATTAGCTCCCTGTCAGTGAATGTGGGGAGCTTATTGATTAATAAATTTAGAAAGAATAACTGGCTTGATTCTGCCTTTCTTCCTAGGAGCCCACCTCCATGCATAGAGCAATCACTTTGGGTTGCATTGTCCTGCATAGGTCTTCTAGTGCTCAATGGCAGGCAGCAGAAGTATAGCGTCCAGTTAGTGATTTTAAAATCCTTCATTTTTTTTTTTTGCATGGGCCAGTAGCATTAAGAAATCAAAACAAAGTAATGGAATTTCAGAGAGCAAATTATACTTGTGGCCTGACTTTTGATGGGTCAAGATGTATGACTTTTGGCCATGGACTTAGTGTATGGGCAAGGTATTTTGATTTTGGTGATTTGAAATTTATATGAGCCCAGGTGAGCTTCTATAGTTATGTAATTGGCATTTAGTTACTGTGACCTGGGTAAGAGCCTACAACAGATGCGTGGTATTTGACATTGGCAAATGATAGTGTTTGGAGGTTTCATCCACAAACAAGAGACTATTTTAATGGGAACTTGAACCGGTCCTCATGGATGCCAGGGAATTCATACTCTGTGTGCTTGCAGGATGTGACTGGTGGGGATAAAGCTGAGATAAATATCTAATTACAGAGAAAAGAGACTCTACCAGTCTGTTAGGCATCCATGGGCAGAACAATACCGATGGCATTTAAAATACAACGAAACTGAGTTCCGCGAATGCTCTGAAGCACTGTGAATGTCTAGCTTCAAATCGTTAATGCCAAACACAAGAAGCAGTGTAGATTGGTTATTCCTAGTCTTATTGTGCATTTCAGAGCAAGGAGACTATGGAGAGACTAACTCTGAATTCATGTGAGAAGCCTACAGATTTAAGGGTGGAAAATAGTCAAAGAACTCCTGGGACAGTTTCTAAGTGATTCTGTTCTGTAAATGGACATGGATCCTGAAAGGTCACACCAGACCACATAAGGGATTCAAGTCAGAGGAAGCCAGTGTCTTGACAAACACATGGACCAAAGGATAGGGACTTCACTAGGCCCCTGAGTTCACAGACACGAAAGTAGGCATAGTACATTAGGACTAAAGACAAAGATAGACATAATGTGTAAGGGGTCAGGGTGGTGGTGAAAGAAAGGAATTGTAAGGACGATCAGTGCCATGTAATGTTCAATAATCAAGACATACCTCATGGAACAGTGGGTGTCCGAGATGGATCTTGACAAAATAGAGATTTTTAGGCTTCCTTTTGCAAAAGGGCTTTGGCTAAGTCTAGAACAGAGGGAGGAGACTTGGAGCTCTTAGCACCATCTCTGGTTTCTAGTTTCCTCTTCAGCCTGTGTGGATTCGCATAAATGATGCATTTGTGACAAGTGGGCTTTTAAAACAATCTCATGAAGGTTGAACAGCAGCCAGAAAAGATGCGATGGTATAGTTTTTCCCTTCTACCACTCCTTTCCCTATCCTCCTACTATACCTTTAGGAATTTGGAACTTTTCAAGGGTAAGTTCCACTGAAACAGAGATAGGATGCTATGGAATTGAGCTAGTCTCAAATTTGAGATTTTTGCCTTATTTTCTATCAGTATGTGTTAAGAGAATAGTTAGTTCTCAGCATATGGGTCTCACATAAACTGTGAAATCCCCTTTTCGATGGCCCAGCCATCTGGCATGTCACAACGTTTTTATATCCTTGATGTTCTGATTTCTGATGCCAGGGGTGGGGACAGGTGTAAATCCTCTGATGTGTTTACTTGGAATGTCTTTGTTCTTGTCAGGTTTATCTGAGAAGTCTCTATCACCATTCACCCCTAACACAGACCCTTAGACTTTTGTTATGCTTGCTCATAATGGGGCATTGAATATATCGCTTGATATAAAACACCTTGGGTATTTTGACAATTAATGGTTAATTTTCACACATGCTACCTACGGTATGGTTTAATAGGAAAGATCTTAGAACTCATGAATAATAAGATATGAGTAGAAACCTATCAGTAGTAAGGGATAAAAGAGAAGTTTATGTTGCTCAATGGCATAGAGATTTTTTTAAAGGGAGAAAAGGGCTCCATATGCAAAGGAAAGCATGTTTGGAAAACAGAAGTCAACTTTGACTAAAGAATCGGCTCTGAGTAGAAAGAAGCAGAGCTAAAACTGCAGAGGTAGCAGGAATAGAATTTTCAAGCTGGAAGGGTCCTTTATGGTCATCTGGTCAGGTTTTAAAGTGGAATCAGGCCATCTGTGTTCAAGCCAAATCTATGCAATTAGTAGCTGTGTAACTTTATTCAAGCCAACATCATTTGCCTTCAGTTTGCTCATTATTAAAGTGAAGTTTAAATAAAATATATATTGTAATATGGGGAAATGCCTAGTGGAATTCAGATACATATTAGGTGTTCAAAGAATAATTCTTAAATATGTTGAAACTCAATCTATTCCCTCTTCAATTTAATACCTGAGGTAACTGGGACTCAAAGAAATTAACTTATTTGTTTAAGTTTCCAGAGTTAATAGTGGCAGAGATGAGATTCAAATCTATCTTTCTCTTTTCTCCTTGTCCAGTGGGCTTTCTACTGCATCATGTTTAAAGTGATTTGATTTTAGTAATAGCCTTAGAGATAACTAGTTCGATTAGAATCACGCCAGGGCTCTTGGAAGATAAGGAGGAGAATTGTGCTGTCTTTTTCAAATCACTGGTGATGTTGGTGCTGAGAGGCAACATGAATCTGGTGATCTGCAGGACAGATTGGGGAAAGGAAGCTTTCTGGAAAACATTGACTTCTGTTCTATTGTAGGCTTCAGGGATATGCGGGGAGCTAAGCTGTTCCATTTCCCACTGTAGGATCAGCTTTAAGCAGTATCTGGTTCATCAATATACAACAAATATATGTTCAATAAATGAAAAATAGGAAAGAATTAGTGACACAAATTAAATGAATGAATAAATAAATAAAATACATGGGTGAGTGAATGAAATGGTGTTTTGGTCTTTTACTTTCTTTTCCAAGTTGAACAGTAGAATATTCAAATTAAAGTCTAGAAACTCATAAGGATATGGTCACAGGCTTCTGGATCATTATTGTTAGAAATACACTAATTTGAGCAAGATCCATTCCTTCCTGGGAATAGATGATGAGAATCCAGTCTGGTTAAGAGTATTAGGTTCAGAGTTAGACAAAATCGAATTTGAGTCTTGGCTTATTAGCTATACGATTTCTGAGCAAGGACTCAAGGGGAGGAAGCTGAGCAGAAGAGGAAAAAAAATGGCCGGCATAAGATGATTGACAGGGTTTTTTTTAAAAAAAAAAAATACCTTTGCCAACCCATGGGAATTCGTAGAAAATCTTATTGTTAGGATTCTTTTTTTCTGGGATGTGCTGTTTGTTAGCTGGTGAGACATGAGCCAGTAAAATACAAATTGTTCATAGATGCAGAGATAGAGTGATGTGAATGTGACAACACATTTATTTGTCCGCATACATTGGGAAGCAGGAATGTCGTCAGCACAACACTTTTCAATGTGTGAGTTGTTCATCTACTTTGTTTCACCTTTACACCTCCCATTTGTGGAGAGGAAGCAGAAGTGATGTCCAAATAGCTCTTTTCTATTTATTATCCAGTTCTGGAGAAAACTGTTCAGTAAAGAGAGGAAGTCTGTCCTTTGAATTGTGAGAATATTGGAACTCTTGTCACACTCAACATTCCACCTGGCAGAGCACTTGTTTGCTTCTGTTGGCCTTGTTTTAAACTCAGCCATTCTTCTCTCATGCCACAAATCAGTTCCATCGCAGATTTGAAGGAGGGCCTTGAGAAGGCTTAATATTATTAACTAAACATTATTTCAATTTACATCTTTTTTATTCGTTATTATAGACAAGAGTCTATGGTATTTTCTTGGTATACCTAAATGTCTCCTTCTGCTGGAGTATTTGGGCATCTAAATATCTCACTTGGGGCAAAAACCTATGAAAAGCCTTTGGTAAGTCAAAGCCAAGGTACACCAGGAAGATGAAGTGCCCCACCCCACCCAGCACTTGACTGGCTGCACTGGGGAGTCTATTGTGCATGGGAAGGGTTGAACTATGCTTCTGGATATTGGGAGGTTGTCCTTACTTAGGAATATACAAATGACCTTAGAGAAGAGAGTTTCCTAGAACCAGGTTACACTATAATCCCCATTCAACAGAACTTCTTTTTGAACAGCATATAGGAAGTAGAGAACTTTTCCTACATCAGAAGTCACCCTTGTGACCATAATCTCTCCTTAATGTCAGAATTATGTGCTATTTCAGCCAGGGGCAGTCTTCAGTTACCCAAGTAAGAGCTACTATAGCTTAAGTCAAACACATTTACCCCAGAGAGGGAGGGCCTCTATGCTTCATCCTTCACATCCTACAATGGCAATTAATTAGCTGAACAAAGAGGAAGCAGGGAAGGACCTAGGAAGTAGCAAAATCCATCTCTTCTCTAAGCCATAAACATTATGGGGGAAGAATTGGAAAATTCTGTAAGTATGAATTGGAAAATTCTGTAAGTATTCCATGCTGCCCAATAGCTTTATTTCAAACTCTAGATATAGACCTTGTCTCATTTTCTTGGACTTTTTCCCATAGGACTTTCCCCCTATTGAATCCTAAGCACATCAAACTACTGATCATTTCCTTAATTCTTCCTGCGTTTTTGAAACACAGTGCCCTGTATGCATGTGCCTCCCTGTCTAACATCCCTTTGGGGAAAGTTACTCACCTTTCAAGTGAGCCTGTTCCATCATCTTGTAGATGAAGACAATAAAAACATCTACCACATTGGGGCTATTATAAGAATTAAATACAATGACCCATGGAAAGGGCTTAGCATAATTGATGGGCTTAATAATTATCACTTGGCATTATTTTTTTCTTTATTCTATTCATTCCTCAGCAATCATCTCGAATATTCTTTTTGCTTTGAAACCTCCCCTGTCTGCTCAGTCAAATCATTGCTTTTTCTACGATGCTTCCATATGATTCTGTGCATATTTACATTACACTCAGCTGGAATTTATTTAGATGTCTGTCTTCCCCAAAGGACTGTGACCTTTTGAAGATAGGGTCTGTGTCTTGGTCATTTTTTTTAGCATCTAACACAGTTCCTCTGAAAATAAAACCTTAATATCCATCAAGTGAGTTTTTTGAGAGACCAATGAGCGAGTGAATGAATAAATGAAAGAAAGTTTCTTAAAAAGGTACTATAGCAGAATAAATTGAAGTTCCTGAAAGTGTAATTGAGAGACTGTAGGTTTTGACTAACTAGTTGGTATTTCATTTTGCTGAGAAAAGTGCAAGCTTACACAAGCATTTTTTTTTTAATGAGACTGCAAATGTAGTAAGTTTAAGAGAATTAACTGGGATAAACTCAGTTTTCTAGATAAAGAATGGAGATGTGCTAGGAGATTGTGAAGAAGAGGAGAGCAGAGGAAATGGCTGGAGAAAGGGAGTCAACAAGGAGGAGCCACACAAATGCTGGAAGAGAGGGAATTGAGAGAGCTGCTGAAAAACAAAAAGAGATTTGGAATAAACTAAGAGATAATTCAACGAGAATTTTTAGAAAACTTTCAGTCAGTTCTCTTTTTTCGTCTAGCTCAAGGAGTCCTCCTTAAACTGCATTTCAGTATACCTGCCTCCCCAGATTCACTCTCTCTCCCACTGACTCTGGACAACACGAATACTGCTGTTGCTGATGGGGTTCCTTTCTGTCATTTTCTCTAGAAACCCCAGATCACAGAATACTAGGAAGTCTAATCTTCTCTCATGTGTTTCTTGTTTGCCCCGGATTTGGTCTCTGAAAATCCCTTGCAGCCCTCCTCCTGGACTTTGATAATGACCAAGTTTTCATCTGACCAAGCCAGATGCCACCACTCACAACCACTGAGGACATGCTTTTCCCAGTTACCTTTGGAGAGGATCCCTTGCTCGTTGGTGTTGGTCTGTGTTGAACTTCAGCTTAACCACATGCCCTCTCCATTGGTCCCTCCCAGAGAAGAAGGACCACCATTTCCTCCTTGAATATTCTATCCTCCATATGATTGAGCTTTTACCTCAAATCAGTGCTTACTGAGCATGCTGGGTTGTGGGGGACATGGAACAGGTCATTTGGTGTCTACCTTCCTCAAAACATATCAAACATTGACTTCAGTCAGCCTCCTACATAAGAGCAATAAGGTAAACATCTCTTTACCTTTAGTGTATTTTTGCCTCGTGATATAGGAAGTAAAAAAAATAAAATAAAATTTATTCTCTCTTTATGTACCATCCTATTATGTTGAAAGTACGTGAGCTTTGTAGGAAATAACTAAAATATGATGTACTTGGTTAGAGACTGATTCTGTAAATTGATCATACAGCAGTAAGCACAATAAAATGGGTAATTTTCCCATTAGCAGAAGGAGAATCACTACAGAAATATCAAAGGGCAAACAAAGCCATGGGATTAACAGCCATAAACTCTTTTGAATTTATCAGAGCATGAATTTTTGTAGGGAGTGGGGACAGGATCACTGATTTAGTAGATTACCTTATAAAAACGATGAAAACAGACTTATACCATGCTGAATGTTTATAAGCTAGTGTATATGGGCTAAAAGTAGAATATAGAGGTGAGAATATGAGAATGAATTCATCATATTATTTCTGCACCATTTCATGTGATTTCCCAAAGCCTGTCTCAACACAAGACATGCACTTTGACAAGCACAAATAGGGAAGGAGCACTTAGTAGGCTGTTGGATTTATCTTGGGCCCAGTTACTGGTGGCACAGTAAATAGAGGCTTCCTGTTCTACCTGGTGTGATTCCAGGGGACAGTAGGATGATCCTTCTTCTTATGACAACTGATCCTGCAATACCAGTGGCTCTTCTCTTTGGAGTTAATCTCTTTATGTGACCAGTTTAAAAACATCCCTTAAAAGGCATTAATTCCTTAGTCTCACTTAGTTTATTAAGGGATTTTTGTTTCTAATGCTAGGGCTTATAGGCTTTATGTGTGTGGTAGTAAAATGAAAAGGACAGAAAGTTGAATAAATATTGCAATTTTATCTTAAAATGAAGTTACTTTGGACATTGATTTCTTAAAAGTAACATTCGAACTGTCAGCCCTAATCATTTGGGATATGTTTGATGAATCTGATCTCATGAAACTGCTGGAGACAATATGAAATTAAGGATGCCTTCTAGCTCAAAGAAAATATTGGCCCCACAATAAGACAGGATTGATGAGTGGGATCCTTTGTGAGCTATTTAATACCTTTTTGCCCTTGAGCAAGCCACTTCATTCTAAATGAAACTCTGAACTTTACCTGGAAATTGAAGTTGTGTAGGAAAAGGAAGGGGAGTGGATTAGATCTTGGGTCATGTAAAATGACAGCTTATTCCCACATGACTGGCGCCAGGAGCCCTGACTTTGACAGTCAGTCGAAACATCTGCAGAAAACATGAGGAAAACACACCCACATACCACTCAAAGGAGGACCCTTCACATGCGGCTGTTGGAGTCGTTAACCAAAGAGTCAAGGCAAGTCGTAGGCCAAAAGTTCATCATAAACATGCAACCACGGATCTAACTGAGGCACGGTCTCCTAACAATCCACAATTTGTTTCGGTATTAAACAATCTCCATAAATAACGAAAATAATAACTTACTCTCTCTGGCACTTGATAGTTACAAAGCATTTGTCCTTTCCGGAGAGTGAGGTTATGGATTACTATCTCCGTTTTGCAGATGGGGAAACTGAGTCTTCATGGTGAAGCTTAGTTCTTTCTCAGAGTCACGTAGGAGAAGTCAGGCTTGTATGCAAATGTTCTGTCTAATCACGCTAATTTTTAGAACCAAATTAAATGTCGTCATGGTGTGTCGTCTTTTTGAAAGGTGTCTTCTAATGGTTCTTTTAGAGGAGGTCAAAACTGCTTTAACGAAGCTCAGTACTATTGGGGTCAGTTTAAAAAGAAACCAGACTTGCCTTCTCGATTTGTCATTTCCACTGCTGGACTGACTGGGGCTGGGGCTTTAAGATCCATCTGGAAGATATCTACTTTACAACATTGGTGTACATCACCGTATGGGTCGGAGAACCAGACTCGTCATCTAAATAAATATTGTTGTTAAATTTTTTCTCATTGTGAGGGTTTGAGCCTCATTAGATTTAGAATAGAAAGAACACCATTAACTCAGTGCTTACAGCTAACTACTGTTTTCCATTTTAGATTTGGTACGATAAATTCAGCAAACGACGCTGAAAACAGCTCTTACTTGCTTGAAAGATGTAATTGAATTGCATGATAGCATTAAAATATTACAACTAGATACAAACTTTATCTATTACCAGTTCATTTTCATTTTAAAGCTTCTGGTTTGGAGGACCCAATGGGAACAACTTGGAAAGTGGAAGGGATAAAATCATTAAGTTTGCCAATGAGAGTAATCCTTTTTTTATTTCCTGTTTTTAGTTGTGCTTTTTAGAAGAGTGTTGCAAAGGGTTGAAGAGCTTGAGAAAATTGCAAGCGCATGTATGAAGCCAGTTTTAAAAGGAGAGCCTGTGCCGCTTGTCGTATTTATGCTATAGCCGGGCACCAAATTTGAGATGCTGGAGGTCTGCTGATTGCACAAGCAATGGGCCACTTGCCTTTGCAATTAATCACTCCCACCCTTGTTTTTCCTCGCAACCCAAGAGGTTGATTGTGCGATTGTAGGTATAATAATTAGTGCACGTGAAAAGAAAAACCCAGCGGAAGTCTCTTAAGAGTGTTCTTTCTTTGAAAGCTTCAAATATGAACTAATTAGGTTAGAATGTATACGAGATGGTCCCAGAGATGTGCTACATCAAAAACACTGTGCCTGTAGTCTAGTTGCTCTTACTGTATAGAAGGAACTGTTCCCCCACTAGTCCTATGTGTAGCTCACTATTCTAGTATAGTCTCCCTACTCTCAGATGTATTCTCTCCACTATAGGCTGACACTGGAATTTTTAAAATACCTAGACAAGGAGAACCCAGAGAAATATACAGAAACCTACTATCTCTAGGAATGTCCTTCCTTCCTCTCTCCCTCCCTCCCCCCCTCCCTCTGTCCCTTCCATCCTTCCTTCCTTCCTCCCTCCCTTCCTTCCTTCCTTCCTTCCTTCCTTCCTTCCTTCCTTCCAGTTACGTTCTACTTCTGGAAGTATGGCAAATTCAAACAAACAAAAAATCATAAAAAATCTTTTCGTATAACCACTTAGAAACGTTAGGTAAAAAATATTTTTAAACTACTTTTTAAGTTTACTTATTTATTTTGAGAGAGAAGGAGAAAAAGAGAGAGAGAGGGAAGGGCAGAGAGAGGAGGAGAGAGAGAATACCAGGCAGTCTCTGCATGGTCAGCACAGAGCCCTAGGTGGGGCTCAGTCTCACAAACCACAAGATCATGACCTGAGCTGAAATCAAGAGCGGGCTGCTTAACTGACTGAGCCACCCGGGTGCCCCAGGTAAAATACTAAAAAATATTACAAATATATAGTTGAGTTCACAAGAAGAAAGGGGAATATTCATGTAGTTGTCAGCAGTGGTGAATTTTATGTATGTGAACCTGTTTAGATGCTTGAGGTTGGTATATAGTCCAAAAGTCAGCAGAACCGTAAGTAGAATTTGACAAATACTTTAGTACACATGATTTTAGTACATTAGAAAAAAATTCAGGACTGATATGTTTGGCCAGTGCCATTTAGGAAAATATACAGAAATTTTAAACAAATCAGTTAACAGGCTTGAGGTAGTGGGTAATGTACATGGAACTTGGTATTCTGTATTTAAGAATGTACGTTCTTCAGAAGCACATATAGAACTCTTATGAAAATTCGATCACATACTAGATCACAACGATCAAAAAACCATTTCATAGGCCATTGACTCTGATCACATGAAACAAAAATAGTACTAAAGAGAGAAATAGAAAATCAATCCTCTTTCCTATGTATTTGGAAATAAAAGAAAAACAACACACTTCTAAATAATTTGTAAATGAAAATTTGGAAATAAGAAAATGTGAAGATCAAATTGATAGTAAAATTTTAGACCTAATCCCATTAGGCCCAGGTGATTTTCAGTTGATTTTTCTTTTTTTTTACCAAAATATCAAGGAAAACAATAATTGCACAAACTCATAAGGCAGAAAGAGGAAAAACTCCCCAACTTATTTAAGAAGGCATTTACTTTATTAGAAAACCTGTCAAGAACAATACAAGAAAAATTAGAGACCTATCTTATTGAGACTATACATGCAAAAATAATAAATAAAATCTGGTGAATTAAATTTATCAGTGTATATAAAAAATTAATCATCACAATAAAGAAGATTTTATGTGATGAATACAAGGAGATTTCAATTTCAAGATCTATTGTTATAATACAACACAATAACACTTTAAAGGAGAAAAACTTTATGATTATTCCAATAGATGAATTTAAAAGAACATCTGATAAAAGTTAATCTGAATTTATTTGAAAAATACTCTTAGTAAGTTATGAGTAAGAGTGAAACTTCTTAACTTGGTTAAGGGCACCTTTCAAATATCTATAACTAATACAATTGTTAGTGGTGAATTGTTACTAGTATCCTATTAAAGTCAAGAAAAGTGTCCTCATTATCATTCTTTCTAATCTATATTAACTGATAGGTTCTCGGCAGTGTGATAAGATAAGAAAAGTAAAATAGATAAGTATTGGAGAAGAAACAGAGTTATTGTTTTTCACTTTTAATATTATTATTTGTAAAGGATATCAAGGATGTTCTACAAATGAATAGACCAGTGAAAGAGTTCAATAAGGTTGCTGGATACGTGATCAATATAAGAAATAATGGTATTCTATGTGTCAACAACAACAAAGTAGACAATGTAAATTAAAAAGAAGGTGCCACTAAAAATTGCAACAACAAAATATGTACCTATGACTAAATCTAACAACACATTAGGAACAGAAGGAGAGAACCCAGTAACAGATTTACTCATACATGGGATAGGGGATAGACACGGGTGGCATGAAAAATCAGCGGAGGAAGAATAGCCTATTCTCAAAAAAAAAAAAAATGCCACCCATATTGAAAACATAACGTTAGATCCCTTTCTAACATACAGAAATGAATTCCAAATGGATTAAACACCAAAATGTGAGAAGAAAAACTGTTAAGCATTTAGAAGGATATACAGGAAAGTATTTTTATAACATTGTGATAGGGAAGGCTTTCTTAACATTCAAAAAACACAACTCCATTAAAAATTAGATTACATTTTAACCAATAGTTCTAATAAATTACACCATAAACAAGGAACAGAGACACTGATTTAACAGTGATGCTGAGTACCTACCTATCTGTTATTTAATTTTCTGTGCACTTTAAATGTTCAAAAAGACTCCGTTAAAAATTAAAAACAATAAAGACTAAATATGTTTCAGAATGTGGAATAAAGAACAGGGCAGTAGAACTGAAGATGCTAAACTTGTTTTTCAACTTTCTGTTCCCTCTCCTCCACCCAGCTCCAGTATTATTTATACTACTTAGACGCACTTGCCTCTAGCCTCTTTCTAGTTCGGTTCAGGACACAATGCTACAACCATGCTGAGCATATTTGGGACTGACCGTAGACAGAATTATGACTAAGAAGTACTTCTACTCCAAGCCCTTGGAGGGACATTTTTCCCTGGCATAACATAAAGTATTTATCGGGTTAGTGACAAAATATCTCTTATGGGGTAGACATACACCATTTCTGTAAGATGGCACTCAGTCACAGCATGCCAATTTACTTATGTATGCTGAAAGTGCGCATCCGGTACTAATCCAGTTTGTGAATTTGCACGAACAATTCCCAGAATGGTCTGGTTGCAGCTTCGTTGCTGCGGCCCTCCCACTTGACCTCACCTTATTTCACAATTGCCCAAAGCTGCCAGCCCACACAGCCCCACAGATGGTGAGTGAGTGAGGGCCTCGTTCTACCAACTCATTTTTATTATCTGAGATCCCTTCCCTAGAACACTGGCTTTCCTAGGGGGGTTTATTCTTTACACCGGTTGAACTTGCATATTACTAGGTCACTGGACTCCTGCTGCTACAGGGAGGCTGAATTTATTGTAAGGTGACGAATATTAAAGGGAGACTGATCTGAGCTGCCCTCTTGTCATGTGAGATCTACTGAGGCAGGGGAATGGGACTGTATGTTTACTGTTATGTCATGGGGAAATGGCTCCAAAGTACAGAGTCAAGTGTAACACCAAATTTAGTTCACGATAAAATTGGACACATACTGCCTTGAGAAATAAAGTGAAACCACATACAGGTATATGTAAAAAAGAGTCAAAAATGTTTTTGCCTCAGCAATCTAGCTCACAGTGGGTTTTCAGTCACAGGTGGACATACTCACTAGCTGTTTAAGGTTATTGGGATAGTTTAATTTGGGGGGCTTTTTGGAAGTACGGATGTTAAAAGATATTTCACCTTAAAATGCTGATTCCTGAAATTCTAAATTCACGCCAGTAGCCCAACGACTTGATCGCTAATAAATGCAATGATCCATCAGCTCTATCAGGGACTATTGGTGGACATTGCTAGGGCTCCTCCCTGACTTCCTTGGGTCACTTTTACCCTTTATATTGCTTTCCTTCCCTGGTCTTTGCTTCCAATGACCCAAACCAGAACCTTCAGGAGCCACTTTGCCCCCTTGGGTGTGCAGAGAGCCAGAACTGCCTGAGTTTTGAGGTCCTGCTCCCATCCTTCTTCCAGGTGACCCTCTGCCAATCACAGCCAGGGGTGGGACTTTGAAAGGCCAACTCCCAGTTTCAAGTAGGCTCTGGATGATTCGGAGGAGTAGGTGAGTCTCCAGAATTCTTCCATGGCAGCAAGCTTCTTCCTTGTTCCTGTCCTGCTTTCCCCACACCTTTAGTGCTTTTTCCTGGGAGTACTTCCTTAGTAGGACACTTGCACGGACATTTTTATCTCAGTATCTACTTCTGGGGGACCTGATGGAATAAGTGGATGATTTATTGGAGCTTTTCAGAGGTGAGGAAGAGAACCAAGGGGCCCTGAGCACTTGAGCTAAGACTGAATCCATGAGGGGAGGTGGGGATGAGGTGGAAAAGAGAGAACGAGGTCCTTGTTAGAGGGTCTGGGTGCCCAGAGAAAGGACTGAGCCACGTTACAGGTTTGCCTCTAGACAACCTTTAAGTGACTGGATGGTTTCCTCAGTTCTTTGATTTGTTTTGCTTGTGGAGACAGCCATGGTATTCCTTGCTTGAAACTATGTCCTTCCATCCCTCTGCTCTACCTCAGAATGATCTTCATATGTGAGTTTAAATAAACACACATTTGCTGTTTCCTCCAGAGACAGACTTTACAATCCCTGGCTCAGTAGGCTACTTGGAAACATGTCTCAGAACTCATCTGGTTTTGGGAAACATCCATGTTTTATAGGCATGTAAACTCTCTCCCAGTTAAGAATCTAGTCATCCAAGGAGCACATTATGGGCCTTGGCCCACTTGAAGAATTCTGTCTTTGTTTATAGATACATATATAGTAAAAGTTAAAAGCATGACTGGAAATGATAAACACCAAGTCAAGATGGTGGTTACTTCTTGGGAAGGAAGGAGAGAAATGTGGCTGGAGAAGGGATTATAGAGATTCACGTATGCATGTATATCAGATTAAGATATATATTTATTTATTATCTGTTTTCTAGAAGGTCAAAAATATGATTTATTCTTCAATTGTGGTTTTGCAAACATTTGTGCTTATTGTTGCGTTTTTGTTGATGCATGTACATTAAAGTACTTACTAGTAGATTGACAACTATCAAAATGACCAAATTGTACCAAAGAACTTAAAATAAAAAACTTTCAAAGCTATCTTGCTAGATAGTTTCTAAAATTTCACCTAGAAGCCAAAAGATATTATAATTATGTTGAAGTTAATGGTATGAGCATAGCCCTTTTTTTTTTTTTTTTTTGGTAAAGAAATACTATATAAAAACATTTGTTTTTCTCTGGGGAGTTCTTTTTTTTTCTTTCTCGTTCTTTTAAAAAAATATACCACTTTTAGTAATATTGCTTTCCTAAATTTTCACCTCATAGTTTTTGTGGAAAGCAGAGCCTTTTGATGTTAATGACCTTCAGAAGCCCATTCACTTTACAGTCTCTTGTTCTTGTTCAAGCCATCATCACATATAAAGATTTTAGCTTTGTTTGTCTTAACTTAACTGTCAGTGCTTTCCTTCGTAGAGTATCTGTAACAGACATATATATATATATATATATATATATATATATATATATATATTCAGGTTAAACTGAATATATATATATTCAGTTTAACCTGGTGATACCATTTCCTTAGAAAGCATAGTCAGCATCTGCCCAGGAGGTAGAAGCTGTTTCCCACATTCTGAACACACGGTGTCTAGAACAACATTGTTCAATAGAAATTTCCGCAATGATTCTATACCTGTGCCATATGGTATGGTAGCCACTAGCCTGAGGTGACTATATAACTTTAATTAATTAAAATTTTAAATGATTAAGAAGTTCAGTACATCAGTTCTGTTAGTCACATTTCAAGTGTTCAAGAGATGTTTTGGGCAGCACAGCTCTAGAAGGGAGCCTCAAAGGACAGATTTCACAGAACCGCAGATGGGAAAATGGAGGCCCAGGGTTTGTTTTTGTTTTTGTTTTGTTTTTTTTGAAAGGATGGGGGAGTTACCTGGTGAAATTCATGGCTCATGAGGAGATCAAGGTCTAGTTTTCTGATTCCCAGATAAATGGGGATAAAATTGTTTTATTTCAGTGAACTTTTGTTCACCCTTTTAGGGTTACTATGGTTAAAATGATAATTTTGTAAAGCATACCCTAGTGATTTTGCCTACTGCACATCTATGCTTGGGTGAACATCTCTCCTAGGCATCTGACCTCTTACATTTAACATATTCCAACTAAATTGCTGTTTTTTTCTGCAAGCCTACTTTCCTTCGAGTCTTTCCATCTGAGTGAATGGTAACTCCATTAATAAGTTAAATGCCTCACCTTCCTACTTCTTCTTACATCCTACATTCCAGTCATTCAGATATACTCTTGGGTATACCTTCCAGGATATCTTGAGTCCACTCACTTGTCACAAGTTCACTGTGATACCCGTGGTCCATGTGATCACCAGCTCTGGTCTGGATTTTTGGAAAGCCTTCTAACTGGTCTTCTCATGTCTAAGTTTCTTAGCAGGTGGTGTGGTTGGCTCTTATTCTTTCTTAATTTTGTTTAGATAGTTTAGAATTGTTGAAATTTAGATTCCTGAACTTTAGCATTTTTTTTTTAGTGATTACTTCTCTTTAGGGACCATTTTATGGCCATTTTCCCTAAGGCTTGGTGACTTTTATATCTTTTGGTGAGGAAAACATTTTCTCTTGTTAGACATTATCTTTCTTTATGGAGAATGCATAGAGAATCAGGCCCTGAGCTATGAATTTTTAAAATAACATTTAATGACTATGTTAATCTGGGAAGGCAGGCATTATATCCCCATTTTACTGAGAAATCTCTAAGGAATAGTTCCCAGTAAAATTCCAAAATTTGCTTGATGATCTTTGGCTTGAGACATTTTTTTTTTCTTACTAAAGATGAACAGAAAGTCCTCCTTCACCAAGAGATTCTGAACCAAACCTCAGCCATGGTACATCAATCAAACAAATCCTTACTCAGTTTTGGACTATGTGTACAATGCACTTGATAAGCAATTATTGAAGGCAATCTTTATTCAAGGTGCACTAATACTTGCTGAACCAATCTAGAGAAGAATAAGATTGACCTTGCCCTTAAAAAACGTAAGTGCCAGTGCAGAGTTAGAAATATACACAATTTACTTTAATATACTGCATAAAGATATGGATGTGTGTATTTAGGTCATGTCAGAGGACTAAGCAGCTATTAATGTCCACAGTATGGAAAAATAATTAGTGAAATGATTCTAAACCAGAATTCATTTACACTCTCATTGTGAGAGGGAATCATTTATTTGCCAGTTTAACTAAAATGTTATGATTTGATAACAGGTGCTGAAACAGAAAACTGTTAACAGGATCTGGGTCTCTGCCATAAAATGTAGAGGTTATGGAAATTTAAACAGAATTTACATTTTCTCTATGGCACTAAAACATTTTTGAAGACAAGGAAATCCTTTCCCTTAAAACAACTAGTCATTTGCCCAAAGAAGTGGTATGGAAACAAAATTCTTACTCAAAATTCCTCTTTCCTATGTAGATGAGCGTGGACATTCATATTTTATTTATTTATTTATTTATTTATTTATTTATTTATTTATTGGACATTCATAGTTTAAGCTATCACATGTGTATCTCTGATCTATGGATCAACACCTCCTTTCCTCTCTTTATTCATTCTGTTTTAATAGAAGTTCCCCCATTAATCCACATTTCATTTTTTTTTCTATTTAAGGAAAATTTTTGAGCAAAAGCTAATACTTTTAGTTATACTGGTCTATTTCTCACTTCCTTTCCATGGGCACATTTCAGACAGTCACATGCTTTTTCTTTCCACCCCATTTCAGTCTAAATTTCTCAAATTGTCACTGGTGCTCGGGTTTTTCCTAAGATCCACGTGTAGTAAACTTGCCTTTGGGATTTGTTGATCCATTGCCACCAAGCCCACTGATAAAGGCTGGCTTAAACCTTATTTTTAGCTCTGTATAAAGAGAATGAGTTTAATTATTTATTTCCGAAGTGGGAGTTGATATCAATGAATGTATTATTTCATGTTAGGAAGATGGCTCATAATAAGTTCTGTGTCTTGGGAGGCCGTTCACAGAAATTGTCAATGCTTTCACTAATTTTATGATTTGTCTCTTTCTGCACCAAGAGGCTCACTGGATATATACTTAAAAGAAGTTTGAAGAAAAGAAATCAACCACAAAATCCAAGGGAGTTATCCAGTAGAAAAAATAGTTAATTTTTTTTTTTTTTTGGTGAATGATATGTAAATTTACATCAGGGTAAATTACAATGGTTTCACAGCAAATTAAAAACTGGATTTAATAGATACACAATATTTGGTAATGCGTAAAGAGAAGACATTGGCTCCCAACACAATATATCCTGTTAAGGTGATAATTAATTTGGGCTTTTTCGCCCTCTAATCACAGATGAAAAAAAGCACTGTGATAGTGACAATAATATTGATTAGATATTCAGTTCCTCTCTTCCATTTTCTGGCCTCTCCTGTAGTCGGTATGTTGTCATATGATCAGTGCTGGCCAATGTCCTGTGAGTGAAAGTAATCTTTTTCTTTGTAGATTCAAAGAACTAAAGATGAGTTCTCTGTGCTCTCTTTCCTTGATGTGACAATGCTAAACATCATGTGTTGACATGGTGACATTGTAAGATAATAAATGTCCTCAAACCAGGGCCCTTGGTGAATGCAGAACAAGGCCTCCTACCAACCTCTGATGAGTGCGTTGTGTGAGCAATTGTCTTAGTTCAAGCTGCTATAACAAATATCATAGACTGGGTGGCTTAAACAACAATAAAAAGTTATTTCTCACCGTTCTGAAGGCTGGTAAATTCAAGGTCAAGTGCTAGGCAGATCTGGTGCCTGGTGAGGGTTCTCTCCTGGTTTGCAGGTGGCCATCTTCTCATTGCACCCTCACTTGACTGAGAGAGATCACTTTTCTTGTGTCTCTTCTTATAAGGGCAGTGATCCTATTGACGGGGGTTCCATCATCACGACTGAGTTACCTCCCCAACATCACATGTCACACTGGGGGCTAGGGCCTCAACATATGGATTCTGGGGGAACACAGACATTCATATCAGCAATATATAAACCTTTACAGTGTGAAGTCACTGAGATTTGGGGTCGATTACCCAGCATTATCTAGCTTAATACAAGTACCTTCTGCAAAGAAATAATGATTGTTGCCTGGCTTCTTTTAACATACTGTCTAAAGTTAAATGTAGATATCTCCCACCGAACATGTCCTTTTGCATGGAAAAAGGAGAGGACCGTGACATCTGAATTTATAAATAGTGTCGTTGCCAAAAGAGCTGTTCTCATCTCCATAGCTTATAATGGTAATGAAATTAATAAGGAAAAAACCAAACTAGTGAATGCTATGAATATAACATATTTTCCATCTGATTTTTCTTCCTTCCTAAATATACTACACAGATGTAAAGGCACCTGGATGTGCTAGAACTCAAAATTGTGACCGTCTAATGTGGAAATTCGGCATATTAACATGTAAAAATGCAATGGATCCATTTTCCTGCAGCTGTTTCTGATGCACAGTTTATTGTCTATCTCAATTAGAAACTCATCTCTTGCAATACCATTTCCTTCCCTGTGGTTGATTTGATCAAACATCCTATTGTTTAAGCCAAAAACATAGCTTTACCAAATCAGCCATAGTATTGTTCAAAACTCATCATTCATTACATTATTCTTCATCAATGCGTATGATACTAATATCTGCAAAGAGGAACTGAATCTTAAATGAAGCTTTTCAAATCCACTTGACTAGTAGACTGTAAACAGAGAGTTTTCTTCTCTTTTAATTTTTTTCTAAAGGAAAGCAAAATAATTCGGTCTTCTATGGATCACGACAATACCAAACAGATGCAAATAAATATTAAAGTAATATATTTTAACGTTGGATCACAGCCCAAATTCTTTGCCCCAGAAAATTACATAAATGCTCTAGTGCGCATGTGGTTTATATTTAAGGTGTAATGAGCTGTTCAAATAGAGAAGGGCAGGCAACCATATTAAAAATAAACATCAAATTTTAACAAAGACACATCCACTTAGTTTGCAAATAGCCCTAATGGTTTCAGTTTATTGCAGCTCCTCCACCATACAACATCTTTGGTTGAAACCCAATTTCCAATTTCAGAGTCTCCCAGTGAATCTGGAAAGGTGGCTGTTTATAATTCTTTTATGGAATAATTATTCAACTGTGATCACACTGCCAGAGTGATGAGAGGGTAGAAATAAGAATAAAAGAGGGTAGCACATGGTATATGAATACTTAAGACTGTCTCACTAAGGCCACTGAACCAAAAGTCAGTCTCGATCAGCTCGTGATATGCATCATAATGGCACCTTACTGACTAGTGCTATTATACCCCTCTCTGGGTTATGATACCAGTTTGTTACCCGGCATTATTTAGAAAGACTGAGGAGAAACAATAGGTAAACTCTGCTCTGATTACTTTAGGTTTAAAATGTCTGCAAGACATTTCAAATACTTGTAACACACACACACACACACACACACACACACATGCACACACACACACACGCGCGCACACACACACACACACACACCCCTCTCTTTTAGCATTTGCTATCTTCTGTTTATAATGACAAATCTACCATGCTTTTGCTTCAGTAAGTGTGTCTTTATAGCCAGGAAAATGATTCTGATTCTCAGCCCAAAGAAATGCTGGGGTGTTGTCTGTGCAAAAGATCTGAAGTGTGATCTATAGGTCCAATAAACATCTATGCTCTAGTTTGTAGCTTATGAACGTTGACACTCCTTGGGGTCTTCTGAGTTTCAACCAATAAAATGCCAGCCTATGTTGAAATAAAACAGTTACTCTCAGACTTTACATTGCTGAGGGTTCAGGCATAGACAACTTCACCTCCCATTTTGCTTGGTAGGGACTGGAGGCACAATTGCATCATTCGCTTGGACTGACTGATGAATGAGCAGGCAAAGATAGTTTTGAGTGGCAGGTTTCCAAGTTTTCAGAAACAATATGATGAGCCTAAATGAAAAACCAGTTGGAATTATTCTCATCTAATACCAGTTGATGCATTAATTAGATCATCAAATTAGTTGGTGACCTCTACACCTCTCTGTTGGCATGGTCTTTAAGGCATGCCCAGATTTTCTATAATATCAAAATGATTTCAAATATATCAAAATCCCTAGTTAGGTTCTTATATTTCTTGGAGATGTTTCCTTCTAAAAATCAGATGCTACTTTTACCTACCTATTGAGTGAGACCTTTCTCAACTATCTGAAACTTCTCTGGTTTATAAAAACTACAACAATAATAAAAAACTCATAGAAAAAGATTTACCCCCTCAAAAAAATAAAAATTTAACATGTAATAAAGGTTCGCCAGTTACCTAAGATGAGTTTAACATCTGGAATTCTCTTGGACCTACTTTCTGCAGGCTAGGTCACAAAAGGGTTTTACAAAAAAAGATGGAGTTCGCCATCCCGGGGTTACTTCATGGCATACCTGACTCTCAGATGTCCTGTAAGCAGTTGCATTGTCTAGATCAGGAAATTCCATTATTCACCCTCCCCCAAACCCATGACCTTTTGAGATATTTGCATTTTACAAAGAGGTGGAAGCTGTGGGGCCACTAGACAGGTGGTTGGAAAAATATCTGAAGAGGTCAGTTAAACGTAGAGGGAGGAAAACCAAAAAATAGGCATCTCTAGAAATTTTACAGCAATACTGGAAAACTCATCTGTCTTAGAGAGAATGGGAGAGACCCACCTAGTTATTACTTGCTAATTTATTAAAACCAACTGATTGCTTGTGCTAAATTTCCACTTTTTTAATTGCTAAAGTAATCTGTGCATTAAAACAAATTCCAGGAAGACATAAGTGTACAGAATTCAAAAGCATTGTTCTTCATTCTTCTACTTTTTACTTTTAATATTTACCTCTCGTCCTCATGTTGATAACTATCAAAATTAAAGAAAGTATATATCCTATAAACTTAGCCGCATTGGTATCCTGAGAACTTGGTAGAAATGCAGAATTTCAGGTCACATCCTGGATGTGTTGAATCAGAATCTGCATTTTAACAAGATGATTTACACGCCTATTAAAATTAAGAATCACACTGTCCTATAACACTGAAATCTCCCTTGCTGGGATTTAGTCTACAGAAATACTAACACATATGCACACACACACATATGAAGAACTTATGTATATTTATGTATATTTGTAATAGATATATTTATATTATATTTAATGGCAAAACATTAGAAACAGCAGAAATATCCCTTGGTAAGGAACAGATGAATAAATCATAAGGCAGTCATAAGGTGGAACACAATGTAGACCAACGTCTTTCTTTTAGTCTCACCCATTTATCATCCAACTGATGCTTTGGGGCTTTTCTTTTTATAACCCAAAGGCCCAACAATATGTTTTCTTAAATGGAAGATCTACAGAGATGTTCTTTGTATCATTTAGGGATAGAAGTCAGAGAAGGAACAACGCTTTCCTTTCTCAATCACTTTTTTTTGAGATTGTGTATCATAAAACTATACATAATAATTCTCAGATTATGTGATATATCATGTTATACAGTGAATTTTTTAAAAAGTGTTAATTGAGAGGAAATCCAGTATCTCTCTTGGGTTTATCACTTCTTCTCCTCATCCCGGGTTCACCTTTTGAGCTGCTCAAGAAAGGTTTGCTTAGTTCAAAAGATGTCTGATCTGTCCCCAAATGCCAATTTGAGAAGGAAACAGGCGTTTGATCAGGGCATTAGGGGGCCCTGTTTTTTTTTCCCATCCTTGCTTCAGTTGTTGCTATGAAGAGTCATTGTTGAATCAGGCGGCTTCTTGCTGTCTAATCTATCTTGTCCGTTATTACAATGCTGCCCCTAGCAGACCAAAAGTTGTCTGGGCCACAGGCATCCCAGCCGGCAGGTGGCCACCCCCACTGTTGCCCATTGGCACAAGGGTTCTTCAGGGTTCTCTTCACAGACTCAGCCGTTGTTCCTGAAGGGAATTTCCTGTGTCTCAGTGACTGCTTAGGAAGAGCTTCCCTTCTAACTACACCCTGTGCCATGACTGTGTATTTGTGGATCAAACTTCTACAAGAAAAACAGCAAGAGAGATACTTTAACTCAGTAATCCTCAACACTGAGTCACCAGGGGAGCATTATATAATGTTGTTACCCAGGCCTGGCCTCCTGAGATCCAGATATAATTGGGCTACGTGTAAAAACGTCTCAAGGTAATTTCATTTAATGATTGCAATAACTGGAGAGAGACAGGGAGGAAGAACTTAAAAGTCCCTGAATGAAAGCCCAGGCCCCCTGGTTAAAAGCCCCTTGCTATTGTACTATTCCCCTCCCCCACTTTTTTTTGGCAGTGAGGCTTGAAGTTCAAGCCCTAGAATACTGCTGAGTTCTGCACCTCTTCCAGTATGGGTTTGATCCCTTGAATGTGTTTGTTGTGGAATAGGGCTCCAGAGTGCAAGTGGCAGACAATATCTTATGAGCTGGAAGGGTGTAGATTCCCCACTCCGAACAATATATGAGACCATCAGATACTTCTGATAGGAAAGAGGGAAAAGACGCCCGTGTTCGGTATTTTTTCTTAAAATGTGAAGTTAATGGAGCAGCCTGACTAATATAATGTATTTATTTTGATCTATAACATACTGTTTGAAATGTTAGAATGAATTTTAAATTAGCTATAGTAAACAGCAAAGAAATGTATCAAGATCATTCTAGGAAAGGCTTTTTTTTTTTTTTTTAAGTAACCAGAATAATTTTTCAATTTGATATGGAATTCAGATACCAGTAGAAGGAGCTATTGTTGGATGGTTTATATATAGGAAGAGATGCTTTGGGGACAGGATCTGTGAGCACTGGAAGTGGATTACTAAGCCATTTACAATTCACTACTGCATTGTAGGTATTCATATTCCTTCCATTTTTATCACATCTTGAGGCCAAGAATCTTTTAAAAAGGTCATTTAGCTTTCAGAAAACTATGAATTATGGTGAAAGCATTGTTCCTTCTCTGACTTTAATGTGCTCATTTGGAGAAAAGTTACAGGAAAATACTTTTGCCTAAGCTCTGAGTCTGACCCTCCTGCAATCCCTCACATAAAATAACTTGTCATTAATGACTTCTTGGATTCTCTGTGCTTGTTGCTGATTACATAAATATTTTCTTAACCTACACCAGCATCTAGAATAAAAGGATGTTTATCATTTCTAGAATTATAATCGAATTGTAAAAACTCAGATACTGACTCACCAGAACAATGTAAGATTGCTTTCAAATTCTTGAATCAATCAGAGAGGGCAGGGGGCATTTTTACTTGGTGAGGGTCAAGTGCAGAAAATGAAGCCATTTGGTTTTCATTCTCACAGAAATGAAGTAACATATTGACCTGTTGTCTTATTGGTTGACTTCTGAGGGATTACCCAAGGTGAAGCATAGCTAATGATAAATATAACTTAATAGTAATACAAGGAAAAACTTGCTGTAAAAATGTCAAGATTTAAGCCCAGTGCTTCACTCACTAGCTGCTAAATAGTTATTTCCCTTTTCATTTCTATTCCTTCAGAAGTGAAAGAAGCGACTAAGATGAAACATGAGAGAGGTTTGAGGATGGATGGAGCTGATGTACATTCAACTTTATTTCAACATCTTGGAACAACCTTGTTCTCAGTAGTCATTACAGAATTATTTGGTTGCCATTATGTGTAATTCTAGAATTTGATCATATGAAGATCATAATCATGATCACATTCAAGAGAACATTAATAAAGAGAGGTTGACAGCATAATATTTATTGGAAATTGAGTCCAAACCGGGATCTTCTGGTTAAATGATTACTTAGGCGGGAGTTGTGATCTGTGGTTATCTTGGCTTACGACTGTTACATTTCATAAAATGAGTAGTTAGGAACATTTTGCTGATGATGAACACTTACGCTGGAATATATATTATGGAAAACATTTTTTGCATCATAAATCAATAATGAAATTGCTTAATTCCCATTGATCTGTGGCTACATGAAAAGTGGGCCAGAGCTGGAGACATGCACATAGGAGTCTCGCGGGCTTCCGTGTTTTGTGTGCTAGCAATTCATACGGAGTGGTTTCTGTGCACTAGCTGAATCCCTTTTCTGGGCTTCCTCTCTCCCTGGAAGTGTGAGATAAGCTCAAAGAAAGCACTAACTTATATAATTAAAAAAATGTTAATGTCTATTTTTGAGAGAGAGAGAGGGAGAGACAGACAGACAGACAGAACATGAGTGGGGGCGGGGCAGCGAGAGAGGGAGACACAGAATCTGAAGCAGGCTCCAGGCTCTGAGCTGTCAGCACAGAGCCTGACGCAGGCCTCTAACTCAGGAACAGTGAGATCATGACCTGAGCTGAAGTTGGACGCTCAACTGACTGAGCCACCCAGGTGCGCCTAAACTTTTATATTTTTTAAAGATCTGAGTTCAATAAAGTCAATAGACTCCACTGAAGAAGAATAATAAATCTTAACTGAGGATCTATTAATTAATAATGAAGAATGATTAATAAACTCTCAAGTGTCAGGTTTGTGAATATTTTTAAATTACATTTATCTTTTTGGAACATCTTATGGTGAGTAAAAAAGAGTAGTTCCTTTAAATAATCTATTAATGGGATGAATGAAAACTAAAAACCAGCAAAGGAAGGTTACTGCCGTGATGATGTTCCCGTACAATTCAGTTAAGAGTCAAGCAAGTTAGGGGTGCCTGGCTGGCTCCGTGGGAAGAGCAGGCAACTCTTGATCTCAAGGTGGTGAGCTGGAGCCCCACACTGAGTGTAGAGATTACTAAAAAAAATAAACTTCAAAAAATTAAGAGTCAAGCAAGCTAAATATTCTATGAGGCCAGAGAATGACTGAACAAAAGAAACCATAAAAATCACAGTCTACGTACCCATAGACCCTAGAGACTCATTCTCCAAAAGCCACCTTGCAGGACTACAGCCAGCCTGCAGGGGGCAGAGCAGAGGCATTGGCCCCGCCTCTCACAAGTACCTGCAATGAGATTTTTAGGTTAGTCAATACTCAGTCTTAGTTTCCACTCTTAAGTACTGGGGAGGGTAGTAAGATTAAAATACTGCACAGTCAGTCCTCACTCTTTGTGGATTCTGTATTTGCAAATCCACCTACTTGGTAAAATTTGTAATTTCCAAATCAATACTCAGCTGCATGTTAGTGGTCATTTGTGGATGTGGACACTTGCTGAGTGGCAAAAAATTTAGTCTCCAGATGTGCATATTCCCAGTTGATAATGAACACGGTGACCAGACACTCTGCCTTCTTGTTTCAGTTCTCACACTGTAAACAAATGTCCTTTTGGGGCATATTTAGTGCCACATTTCTTTCTTTCTTTTTTTTTTTTTTTTTTTTTTCATTTTTGTGTTTTTTGTTGATGATTTTGCTGTTGCAAATAGCTCCCAACCATAGTGCTGAAGGGTTAGCTAATCTCAGCACAGGAAGGCTATGATGCACTTTATGAAGAAAATATGTTCATTAGGCAAGTTTTATTCAGGCATGAGTTATAGTGCTATCGGCTGTGAGTTCAAGGTTAATGAATCAACAATATATATTAGGTATGATATCTTTAAGCAGAAACACACCCAGAACAAGGTTATGTATTGATTGGCTGACAAAAATGTTGCCAGTAGAGGTTCACAGGGGACCTAACCCTGTATTTCCCCCGGGATCAGTGGTTCTATACCGTTGTATGCATTTTTTTTCCAGATTGGTGAAATCAATGAGGCATATGATAGAGATCACAAGCCTTGCATCTTTCTTTCTTTTTTTTTTTTACAATCATATATAACATTGTATGAGTTTCAGGTGAAAGTCATAATGACTCAATATGTGTATATATTGCTAAATGATCACTGTAATCAGTCTAGTTAGCATTTATCACCACACGGAATTTCATATTTTTTGTGATGAGAACTTTTAAGATTTACTGTCTTACCAACTTTATTTTTATTTTATTTTTTTTAGTTTTGTAATGTTTATTTATTCTTGAGAGAGAAAGAGAGAGCACAAGTGGGGAAGGGGCAGAGAGAGAGGGAGACACAGAATCCAAAGCAGGCTCCAGGCTCTGAGCTGTCAGCACAGAGCCCAACGCGGGGCTCGAACTCACGTACCTCGAGATCATGACTGAGCCAAAATCCAGCGCTCAATTGACTGAGCCACCCAGGTGCCCCTGTCTTAGCAACTTTCAAATATGCAATATAGTGTTATTAACTTCAGTCACCATGCTGCATATTGCATCCCCAGGACTTATTTATTTTATAAGTGGAAGTTTGTACCTTTTGACTCCCTTTACCTATTTTGCCTACCCACCATCCCCTGCCTCTGGCAACCACCAATCTGTTCTATATGTGATTTTTGTTTCTGTATTTATATTTCATATATAAATGAGATTATGCGGTATTTGTCTTTCTCTATCTGACTTATTTCACTTAGCATAAGGTACTCAAGGTTCACATGGTAAGATTTCCTACTTTTTCATGGCTAAGTAATATTTTACCATGTAGGTATACAAATAGACATATTTCTAGGTATCTCTCTATACATATCTATTTGTGTGTACATGTGTGTATTACATAATCCTTATCCATATATCCATCAGTGGATACTTAATGTTACTTAAGTTGTTTCCATGTCTTGGCTATTGTTAATAGTGCTTCTGTGAACACGGGGTTCATGCAGGTATGTTTTTGACTTAGTGTTTTTGTATCTTTTGGATAAATATTCAGAAGTGGAATTGTTAGATCATGGAGCAGTTCTATTTTTAATTTTTTCCAGGACCCTTATGCTATTTTCCATAGTGGATGCACATTCCCACCAACAGTGTACAGGGTTTATTTTTCTCCACATCCTTGCCAATACTTGTTACCTCTTATCTTTTTGATAATAGACATTCTAACAGATGTGAGGTGACATCTTATTGTGGTTTTGATTTGTATTTCCCTGATGATTCGTGATGTTGAACACCTTTTCAGGTACTTGGCCATTTATATGTCTTTGGGGAAATGTTTATTCAGATCCTTTGGCCATTTTTAAACCATACTGTTTGTGTTTTTCTTATTGATTGGTATGAGTTTTTTGTATATTTTGGATATTAACCACTTACCTGATAAACTATTGGCAAAACTATTTTCTAGCATTCTGTAGGTTGCTTTTTACTTTTGAGAATGATTTCCTTTGCTCTGCAGGAGCTTTTTAGGTCACACTTGTTTACTTTTGCTTTTGTTGACTTTGCTTTTGGTGTCACATTAAAAGGAAAATCATTGATAAGATTGATGCCAAGAGGCTTATTGCCTATGTTTTCTTCTGGGATGTGCTGTAGTTTCAGGTATTAAGTATTTAATCCACTTTAAGTTGATTTTTGTGTATGGTATAGGATATGGATACCGTTTTGCATATGGCTCTCCAGTTTTCCAGCGCCATTTATTGAAGAGACTGTTTTTCCCCCAATGCATATTCTTGGCTTCTTTGTTGCAAATTAATTGACCATTTATGTGTGGGTTTATTTCTGGGCTCTTCATTCCACCGACCTATGTGTCTGTTTTTATGCGAGTGTCATACTGTTTTGATTACTACGGCTTTGTAATATAGTTTGAAATCAGGCAGTGTGATGCCCCCAGGTTGGCTATTGGGGTCTTTTGCGGCTCCATAACAAGTTTTAGGATTGTTTTGTTTTACTTCTGTAAAAAAATGCCATTGGGATGTTAATAGGGATTGCATTGGATCCATGGATTGCTTTGGGGGGTATGGACATTTTAAAAACGTTAATTATTCCAATCTCTTTGTGTCTTCTTGAATTTCTTTCATTTATGTCTTATAGTTTTCAGTCTGCAGGACTTTCACCTCATTGATGAAACGTATTCCTAGATATTTTTTATTCTTTTCAATGCAATTGTAAATGGGATTGTTTTTCTTAATTTCTCTTCCTGATAGTTATTAGTATATAGAAGTGCAACTGATGTTTGTATATTGATTTGTGTCTTGCCCATTTGCTGAATTGGTTTGGTAGTTCTAACAGCTTTTTTTTGTAAGGTTTTCTATAAGTAATATCATGTCATGTGCAAGTAGAGGCAGTTTTACTTCTTTTCTGATTTGGATGCCTTATACATTTTTAATACAGGTGTTTATTTCGCACCAAAAATATTTTAAAAACCTGTCTGAAAGTCTCAATTATATTATTCTGGAGCTTCTCTTTATAGGAACAATGGGTTCAGTATTCCCAGTGACTTTATAGAACATTACTGTGAATCATCAACTCTGTGTGAAGTGTCTGTATACTGTGAATTTAAGCCTGTTTTCAAAACTGCAATGCCTTACATACAACTTGGCGGGCCTAGAATGTGATTCTCTCCATGTTATCAACTTCTGTCTGTCCCAGCCCTATCCTATAGCTTTTTGCATACTGTGGAATGGATCATACTTTTTTTTTTTTAAAGCACATTTATTAAGTATAGAAAGTATGCCAAACACTATGCTAAGAGATAGATGCTCTAAAGTTGTTTGGAGATTTTCTGGGAAAATAGAGACATAAATATCAATTCACCATAGACATGGCTGGTGCTGTGATGGATTGTGAACCAAATGTGGTGGTAGCACAGAGGCTGGGCTAGCTGATTGTCTTTGGAAGAGAGGGGGGCACATTAGTCACAGAGGGCTGAACACGGGATGTACTATTTCGCCTCGGCTTAATGAATATGATAATGTTCACCAAGTAAACCGGCTAAAACCAGAACAAGCAGAGAGAATTTTGCGTCCAAATACACAAAGGCATAAAAGAGCATTGTGTGGTCAGTGAAGCTGGAAGGTAGAATGTGAGTTGAGGGAGGGGAGGGAAACCAGGAGGAGGTTCAGGGAGTGCTTAGAGAGGAGGCTGGCAAGAGAAGGTAAGTTGTTTTGGGTGGACCGGCTATCCGGAAGAATATAATACAGACTTTCAGGCAGGTTTCACAATCATTTTTTTTTAACGTGAAATAAATACTTACATTAAAAAGGCATAAAATGTAAATGTATGGCTTAAAACATTCTTTAAAGTGAATACTCACAAAACCACTACCTTGTTGAGGAAACAGAAAATTTCCACCCCCCCTAGAAACCTGCTTCCTCAGGCTTCTTTTTAACTGCAACCCCTTCCTCCCTCCCTCATGGAGGTACACTCTGTTTTGACTTTCGTAGTCTTTGCTTCCTTGAGTTGCTTCATAATTACCTGGGGTTTATCACCTACGGTGGTCAGAGTAAGGCCCTCCCACCCTGCCCATTTTAGGGAGTTCATGTCCTAATATTCAGAACCTGTAAAAAAGGTTACCTTACATGGCAGAAGGGACTTTGCAGATGTGATTCAAGTAAGGATCTTGAGATAGATTATCTTGGATTACCTGGGTGTTCCCAGGTAAGATCCCAAGTGTTCTTATAAGTGAGGGCAGGAAGTAGGACAGTCAGGGAATCAGATGCAAGGACAGAAGTAGAGGTTGGAGTTATCTGATTACTGGAAGGGGGCCACAATCAAAGGAATACAGGCAGTCTCTGAATGTTGGAAAAGGAAAGAACAAATCCTTCCCTAGTGCTTCCAGAAAAAACCCAGCTCTACTGACACCTTGATTTTAGCTCAGTAAGATCCTTTTCAGACTTCTGAGCTCCAGAACTGTAGGATAATAAACTTGTGTTGTTTTAAGCCACCAAGTGTCTGCTAATCTGTTCAAGGAGTGATAGGGCACTAATACACCACCCAAGTGTGCATCCCTAAACATGACATATTTTTTTAAATGTTTTTTAAAGTTTTTATTTATTTATTTTTGAGAGTGAGAGAGTATGTGAGCAGGGGAGGGGCAGAGAGAGAGAGAGGGAGAGAGAAAGTCTTAAGCAGGCTCTGAGCTGTCTGTGAGGAGCCCTTGCAGGGCTCCATCCCATGAACTGTGAAATCATGACTTAAGCCAAAATCAGGAGTCAGACCCCAACTGACTGAGCCACCCAAGTGCCCCACAACATATTTTTAAAACTTTCTCTAAGTGTTCTTTCTGTCTGGCTGCTTCTTCTGAACTTCCTGCTGTTAAACTTAGGCCATTAAAAAAATGTTTATTTATTTTTGAGAGAGAGAGAGAGAGAGAGAGAGAGAGAGAGAGCCCGAGAGGGGAGGGGCAGAGAGAGAAGTAGACACAGAATCTGAAGCAGGCTTCAGGCTCTGAGCTGTCAATGCAGAGCCCGAGGTGGGGCTTGAACTCACCAACCATGAGATCATGACCTGAACCAGTCAGACACTTAACTGACTGAGCCACCCAGGCACCCCAAACTTAGGCCATTTTTAAGGCAGATGAGTTACATAGATGACTAGATCTACATTCTAGAAGTTTACCTTGACAATCAGCATTCTGCCAGTAACCTGGGGAGCCAACAGGATGGGGTTAGTGAGAACTGGCAAGAGGCAAATACAATAGGCTTGGCAAGAAATGGCCAGAACCTAAAAAAAAAAAAAAAAAAGACAATGGAAGCAGAATGGAGAAGAGGGCTCAGGGCTGACAGGGGTTTGGAACATAGAATGGATAAGGATTGGCATCCAAATAGATATAAGGGATGAAAGAACAGCTAAGAATAATTCCAAGTACTGTAGCCTGGGCAGCTGTCGCCATGGAGGTGGTGAACACAGGATGAATAGCCAGGATGAGGATAACATCTTGAGGTTGAGGTATTTGGAACTCATGCTGGTGTATGTTTCCAGATGTCAGAATGTTTTTCCTGGGGATAGCATTCTCAATGCTGGGTTGACCTTCTTTTTAGGTCATGTAGATATAGAGACAGTAACAGAAACACTGATGAATGAATCCAGCCTTAAAATACAATGAAGATGTCCTACCTTATCTTCAATAATGGATAATTACTTTGTTCTTCAATGGAAGTTAATTTCTACTCCCCCTTTTCTGCTCCTATCACATAATAGGCACAATTATATCTCACACTCAGGGTGATATAATTAAATATCAGCCTTTGTAGAGGTGCATTACCAGAGAGTCTTCTTAGGCAGCTGATTTAGGCACTTGTCAGGTTTATCACACAATAGATAAATGTTTTCTTCATGTAGCTTAATATAACAGGGTATCTGTCTCTGAATGGCAGTGTTTCTAGATAGTCCCGGCAAACGGTCCGTTTATTGCATCTGACAGCTTTATTGCTTTATCAGTTATTTGCTTAGAGAGGGTTTTATTATATGTAAAATACTGACATAAATTATGGGGAGGAGAATTGATTTTTTTATATAGGTTTGATTCATTTTTCATTGTTTGTATGTGCCAAATTTGATATTGCACGTTTCCTCCTAGTGTATTCATTTAATTTACAAGTTATTTCCCAGGTTTTACAAATACCGGTATTTAGTTCTCAATTCTTTTATTCCTGTTATTTCTCTTGTTCTCAAACTAAGCCACATTTATACTTAATAAGTAAAATATAGTTAGATACATTTACATATAAAATACAGAGCTAATATAAATAAACTGACTCAAAGAGGAGTTCTAGGTAACTCGAAGAATTCTGCACTTCAAAACTGAGACATGCGATGCCATTTTCCCTCTTCCAAGTTGAAAGAAGAGCAGAAATAGATCCTGGCTGGGGTAGGCCATGTGGATTAGCAAGGTTGGGTAGATCCAGGTGTCTTCAACTTGGCAGGCTGGGAACCATTCTCATGGACACTGGCATGCTGAGGTCTAGGCTGGAAGACACATCTGGATCTCAAGCCAAATGGGGCTAAAAATAGGTAAAGTGTGGTCAGGTGTTTAGAGAGTTCACATCGGCAGATATTGAGTGTGGAGGTATGGAAAGTAGGCAACAGATTACACAAGTTCAATCATAGAAAGTTGTAGTGGGCACTGTTGTTGGCTTACCCACAGACTGTCTAATCTCCTTTACCAGTTTTCTGGACCTGTGCTCTTCTGCCAAAACCTTCAGAGGATTGACCTTATGCTCTTGGAGTTGCTTCACCCCAGTGGAGAGCCTGATGTTATCATAAGGCACACCTCCTAAGGGCAGTTACACAACCTTCTTGCCTCTTAACCAAGGACAGACAGGTGCATGAGTACAAAAAGCCCAGAGACTTTGCCTTGAGATGGGACAGATTCTGAGGTATACTTTATGTTTCACAGATCCTTCTGAGATAAGGCTGAAGTTGGACTTCACCTGAAATTACACCATTCTTTGACTTCTTTCTTGGTCTTATTCTGTCCCCGTAACACAGGCCTGGTTTCTTCTAGGAAAAGTTGCTTAATAAATCATTTGCCTTTGAATCCTTGGCTCAGAGTTGGCTTCTGGGAAAAATCTTCCCTAAGTAAGCTAATAAACCAATAGCCAAGACAATAGGGTTATAAAAGTAAGGATAATAATGATTATGATAATAATAGCTACACTTGAGTGATTCTCACTCATTTCCATGTGTAGTAATAATTGATTTACATACAATTTTTCACTGAATGTTTTCAAGAGTCACATGAGGAAGGGGTTATTATCACCTCCATTTTACAGCTAAAAAAATTGAGGCTTAGAGATATTAAGCAACTTGCTCAAGATTTTATGGCTAAAAAATATGAAGGAAGGCTTTAGAGAGAGGTCAGTAGGACCGATATGGCATACTAAGTGTCGAATGTTAGATTTTAAGACTACTCGTCTTTATCTCTTCTACCCCCATCCCCATCCCAGTCAGACTATGTCTGGCTCTAGCCTCTATGTGGAGTGATGTAGATTTATCTGTGGAAAAGATGAACTCTTGGGATAGGAAACAAGGCTGATCATTTCAGTGATTTCTGTCAGCAGTCTTGCAAATTAATCATCTTTTGCTTATAAGGAAGGTTTGGGGCAAATCCAACACTATGGTTAGAACAAAATGATGGAAATGTTGCTTGGTACCTAGTAGGCAGATGCTAATTGTATTGAAAGACCACGTTGAATGTGTGAATATATTCAGGTGATTGATATATACAATGCAGATAGTGAACAGAGAGTGAGAAAGAGCTTGTATGCGTGAAGAGTGGTGAATGGATGGAAACCTTAGATTTCCCAACCAAGTCTGACCACTTTTCTCGGTAGGCAGCCTAGATGTCTGGGGCATGGAAACACCCACAGTCTGGAAGTATCACAACCAGGGGCTTTGTCATTATGCAAAATATTTTGAATTTTTATATCCTCAGTGGAAGAATAACAAATTGTGTTTAAAAACCTTAAAAGCTATTTTATAGAGAACTTCAAGATGTTTTCTTATCCAAAGAAACATCATGTGGTCCAAGAATGCTAGAATGAGTCATGGGGTTTGGTTTCTAGTCTAACTCTACTAACATATAGGTGGTTAACCTTGAGAAAGCCTTTTTTATCCTCTTCGAGGCTGGATTCCAGGGTTCCTTTGTAAAAACAAATTAATAAGTGCCATTTAGAAAAGGTCGCCTGTGACCCTCAACCTTCTTTCCTTTATGAGAATGATATGTGTTTTGATATCAGTATATCTGATATAGTGCCATCAATCAAATGTATTATCACTAATTTGTATAAATTTATTCAAATGATTCATTGAAGTATAGAATAACAGTGAAAATAGTGTTTATAACTATACACTTTTTTTGTTGGTTCTTTTGATGAGCATTTTTGATGGATCTATACCTAGCAATTGCAACACGCGGAAGTAGTTTTCCAAGGTGATTTTACAAGGATAGTGCACTTTAACATACAAAAAGGAGGAAAAACGTCCCTGGGCACATCGGAACATCCCTCCATTGGTGAGCTGGTGGGCATAAACCAAGAGTGATTAGTACTCATTAATGTAAAGGTGAAATGGCAGACAACAGGAACGAGAAAATGATGCTTACTAGTAATGCACTTAGTTGTTGTGGAAAGGCGGGTGATCTGCCAGGCTAAGAACAGGAATGAGGGGCAGTCTCCCACAAGTAACCAACATGAGGAAGGCCTTTATATCTGGTTTGCATGGGCACCCAGGAATCTGGACCTCTGTGTTTGTATTGAACACTCAACTAGGAGCCCTGCCTTCTCCTGAGAAGGAGAATTGTCCAGAACTGGCTAGTGAGCATGACAAAAACAAGCCCAAGCAGGGGAAGACAGGTGATTGAGGCCAAGGATTGTACATTAAGAAGCTGGGGTTGGCTATAATCCATTTGGTCTGAGAACCAGAGATGTGGTTAAGAAACAATTTGTAATGAAGAGTAGATAAAACCACTGTGGTCGTAATTGTTCGAGAATGTTCCTTATATTTCATTCTCCCTATAATTGCCTTTACTTAATGTTTCTAAACACATGGATAGTTTTTTGTGTGGTTTCTGCAGTATAGAAAGTAGAGTGAGTAATTTGCAGACAAAGCCAAGACAGTCAGCTGGGAGACACTGGTAACAGAGCCTTGGTGCCCCTTCTGTCAACCCTGCAGATCTAGGACTTTGAAGACAAGAAGAAAAGCGGTGGAGGGCTGGGCAACTTTTAGAGAGAAAATATTAACAAACAGCAGGCACTGGGAATACAGAAAAGTGGAACACCCAGTAACATTTAGTAAGCTCTCTCTTGCCCACACTCCGTTCAAGCGTATATCGCAGAGTGTATTATTATGTACTAGTAATGCATTTGTTTCATTGACCTTCTAGTAAATACATGAGTATCAATGAGTTCCTATTGATCGGTGACAGACATTAGAGTTGACAATTGCTGCGTGTTTATAAAACCCGTAGAAATAAAACAAATTCAAAGAAAAACAGGAGGGCTGCTGTGGGGTGAGTGTAATGAGATGAGAAACTATCTGATTGTATCAAGGTCATATTACTGAGAAAGGGGCAGAGGCAGCTGTTCAGGTTATTCCTTGGTCCTGTGCCTCCGTTCAGCCTGTGCAGGGGAATTCTTCTTCCTGGGTTCTCAGTATTGGGTTCAGAGTTCAAATACAACCACAATGTATTTAGATCTCTTAAGGCCTTCATGTGGGGGAGGGAGATTGCTGAAGGCCAGTGCGATGATTAATTTCGTGTGTTAGACTGGGCCACGGGTCATGCTTTTTGTGTTAATTCTAAAAAAATCTTTGCTTAATTCAAGGTTATAAAGATTTTCTACTTTGGGTTTCTAAAGGGTTCACACTTTGAGGCTTTATACTCAGTCTAGGATTCATCTTGAGTTTAATTTTTATATATGGTGTGAGGTATTGGTTAAGATTCATTTTTTGGCATGTATCATCCAATTATTTCAACACCATTTGTTGAAAAATACTCTTTCTGAGTTGCCCTTGTGCTTTTGCTGCTAATTTGTTGTTCATATACAGGGAGATATATTTTTCGACTGTGTATTGTTTCTCTTTTTCCCGTTAGTTCTCTATCTTTATGCCAATGCCACATTATCTTAATTACTGTAGTATTAAAACCAGTCTTGAATTGGGAAGAGTTATCTTTTTAACTTTACTTATTACTTTCAGATTTATTTTTGTTAATTATGGTTCTTAGAATTTCCATTTGGATTTTAGGATCAAATTGTCAAGACCTTCAGAAAGCCTGTGACATGACTGAGATTGCTTTGAATCTACAGATTAAATTGAGGAGAATGAATATCTTAATAATATTTAATCTTTTGATTCAGGAATGTGGGATACTTTCCCATTTATTTATATTATCTTTACTTTTACTCAGCAATGCTTGTAGTTTTCAATATATAGATCTTGTGCATCTTTTGTCAGATTTGTCCCTTAGAATTTCATATTTTTGATAGCATTATAAATGGTATTGTCTTTGTTTATTTCAACTTCTAATTTTTTTTTATTACTAGCATAAAGGAATACTATTGATTTTCTATATTTGTTGAATATCTTGTAGCTTTGTCACATTGAATTAGTTTTAATAGTTTTTATTAGCTTCTTATTAGTTCTAGTAGCTTTTGGTGTGTGTGTGTGTGTGTGTGTGTGTGTGTGTGTGCGCATGCGTGTGTGTGTGCATTCCATCAGATTTCCTATATAGATGATCATGTCATCTGTGAATAAAGTCATTATACTTCTTTCTTTCCAATCTGGATGCTGTCCATTTATTTTTCTTACTTTCTTGCACCGTCTAAAGCCTCCAGTACAATGTTAGTGGAAGTGATGAGAGTAGATACCCTTGCCTTGTTCTTGATCTTGAGAAGAAAACAATCAATATTTCGCCAATAAGTATGAATAATATTGGATTTTAAATGCTTTTTCTGAGACAGCATACTTGTATTTATTTTTCAGCTTGTTAATCTCATGAGTTACATTAACTGACCTTTAAATGTTATACCAACCTTTCATTCCTTGGAATAAATTTCACTTGGTCATAATGTATTATCCTATTAATTTATTATTTGTATAAATTTATTGGTTTTCTATGTGGACAGGTTTTCAACTTCAGGCTTGGTTTTTAAAATAGATATAGTGCTACTCATGCTATTTTTCCTTATTTGAGTATTTGTAATTCTGTGTTTTAAAAATGTGTCCATTTTGTCTAAATGTCACATTTATTGTTACAGAGTTATTCATAGTATTTCTTTAGTATCTTCTTAATTTGAATAGAATCTGTAATGACGGTCATTTCTCTTATTCCTGATTCATTTTTGTGATTAGTTTGGCCAGAGGTTTATCAATTTTGTTGGTCTTCTCAAAACATCAGCTTTAGATTTTGTTGGTTTTCTCTATTGAGTTTTTCTGTTTACTGTTCTATTCATTATCTTTCTGCTCTTCATTATTTTTTCTTATTATTTTTGTTTACTTTAGCTTTAATTTGCTCTTTTTTTTTCCTAGTGTCTTAGGGTGAAGGTTGAAGTTTTGATTTATTTCAGACCTTTATTTTTTTCTCGTATAGGTGTTTGGTGCTCTAAAATTTTCTCCATGTACTATTGTAGCATAATCCCACAAATTTTGATATGTTATGTTTTTATTTCATTCACTTAAAATACTTTCTGACTTCCCTTTGATTTCCTCTGTGACTTACAGGTTATTAGAAGTATGTTATTTTGTTTCTAAATATTTTGGGGATTTTCCGGATATCTGTCTGTTATTGAATTCTGGTTTAATTTCATCATGGTCAGAAAACATATTTTGTATTCCTTGAATCTTTTTTAGTTTATTGAGCCTTGCTTTATGGCCCAGTATATGGTCTGTCTTGGTAAATGTCCCATGTTCACTTGAAAAGAATGCATTGTGTTGTTGTTAGGTGAAATATTACATAAATGTCAATTAGGTCAAGTTGGCTGATAGTTTGTCCAAGTCTTCTATATCATTACTGATTTCTATGTACTTACACTGAAAGAATAGTATTGAAATCTTTTATTACACCTATGCATTTGTCTACTTCTTATTTTAGATATCTCAGGGTTTTCTTTTTTCTTTTTCTTTTTTTTTGACATGGAGAGAAAGGGAGATAGGGAGAGAGAAGGAAAACAAGCAGAGGAGAGGGGCAGAGGGAGAGAGAGAAAATCTTAAGCAGGTTCCACACTCAGCACACAGCTGGACATGGGGCTCAGTCCCACAACCCTGGGATCATGACCTGAGCTGACATCAAGAATCAGATGCTCAACTGACTATGCTAACTGAAGCCCCTGAAATCTCAGTTTTTAATTCATGTATTTTGAAGCTCCATTATTAGTTGAAAAACTTTGGAGTTCTTTTATCTATGAATTGACATCTTTATCATTATCAAGTGACCTTTATTCATAATCACATACTTTGTTCTGAAATCTCCTTTGCCTTGTATTAATATAGGCACTCCAGATTTCTTTTGATTCATGTACACATGGTATATCTGTTCTTATCCTTTTACCTTTAACTTATTTATATTTATATTTTATGTGTTTCTTATCTTTATTAGAGTCTTTTTTTAGTAGGTGGTGTTTAGTAGGGTCTTTCTTTTCTATCAGATCTGACAATCTCTTCCTTTTGTTTGGTTCATTTAGGTCATTTACATTTAATGTGATTTTTAATATGGCAAAGGTTAAGTTTATGATCTTTGTTTTGATTTTCCATTTTTATCATCTTTTCCTTGTTTCTTTTTTCTGCCTTCTTTTGAATTATTGAGGTTTTTATGATTTGATTCATCTTTTCAGTTATAATTATTAGCTATAATCCTTGTTTTGTTATTTTAGAGGCCTCCTTGGTTTATAGTATACATCTTAACACAGTCAAACTTCAACTTATATTAAGCCATTTCACATAGAGTATGAAAACCTTACATTCATATACTGTTGACCCTTGAACAGCACAGGGGTTCAGGATGCCAACTCCCATGCAGTTGAAAATCTGTGTATAACTTTTGACTCCTCAAGAACTTAACTACTAATAACCTACTGTTGGCCAGATGACTTACTGATAATATAAAGAACCAATTAACACATATTTTGTATATTATATGTATTATATGCTGTATTCTTACAATAAATTAAGCTAGAGAAAAGAAAATGTTGTTAAGAAAATCATAAGGAAGAGAAAATATATTTATAGTACTGTCCTGTATTTGTAAAAAAAATCTATGTATAAGTGGACCCCTGAAGCTCAAGGGTTAACTGTACTTTCATTCTTCTATTCTTGGTCTTTATGTTTTTGTTGTCATATATTTTCTTTCTATATGTGACACTACATTTTTATAATTTTTGGTTAAAAATTCAATTATCTCGTAAAGAGATTTAAAGTATGAAGAAACAATTTTTATATGTTTACCCATGCCTTTACCATTTCCATTGCTCTTTCTTTGTGTAGATCCATATTTCCACCTGGTATACCTTACCTTCTTCCTGGAGGACTTCCTTTAATATTTCTTTCTTTTTTTTTAAAGTTTATTTATTTTGAGGGAGCAAGTGAGCAGAGAAGGGACAGAGAGAGAGTAAGAGAGAGAGAATCCCAAGTAGGTTCTCTGCTATCCGAGTGGAGCCTGATGCAGGGTTCAGACTTATAAACCATGAGATCATGACCTGAACCAAAACCAAGAGTTGAATGCTTAATCCACTGAACCACACAGGCACCCCTTCACTTAATATTTCTTATATCAAAGGTCTGCTACAGATGAATTCTTTCAGCTTCTGTATGTCTGGAAATATATATATATATATATTTATATTATATTTAATATATTATATTTATATATATTAAATATATATATTATATATATAAATATATATGTATATATATGCATATATATATACATATATATTTATATATATAATATATATATTTAATATATATAAATATAATATATATAAATATAATATATATATAATATATATATAATATATATATAATATAATATATATATAATATAATATATATATATTATATTATATATATATATTATATATAATATATATATATACACACACACACACATATACATATTTAGGTTAAGGGAGCCATTTTCATCCCAAAGCTTCTTTACTTTTTTTTTTTAATGTTTGTTTATTTTTGAGAGAGAGAGAGAGCTGGGTCAGGGGAAGGGTAAAGAGAGGAAGACAGAGGATCCAAAGCAGGCCCTGTGCTGACAGCGACAAGCCCGATGTGGGGCTCGAACTCATGAACCATGAGATCGTGACCTGAGCCAAAGTTGGACACTCAACTGAATGAGCCATCCAGCTACCTCTGGAAATATTTTTATTTTACTTTGATTTTTGAAACATGATATTGCTGGATATAGGATTCTAGACTGACAGTTCCTTTCATTGTTTTAAGGATGTTTCTCCATTATCTCCCCAATTATGTTTAATAAGAAATCTGCTCTCATTCTCATATTTGTTCCTCTGCATGTAATGTGTCTCTTTTCCCTAGTTGGTTTAAAATTTTTTTCTTTATCATTTGGCTTGAGCAACTTAAATATTATGTATCTTAGCACAGTTTTCTTCATGTTTTTGTACTTAGAGTTTATTGAGCTTCTTGGATCTGTGGGTTTATATTTTCATATTTGAGGAAATTTTGGCTATTACTCATTCAAGTATTTCTTCTATCCCCATGTATCTCTCTTTTCCTTCAATGAATCCAGTTAAACATATATTAGATGGATTGCTTAAAAATTGTCCCAAGTTCACTGAAAAGTTATTTATTTCAAAAATTGTCTTTTTCTTGAGGCACCTGGGTGGGTCAGTTGGGTAAGTATCCGACTTCAGCTCAGGTCATGATCTCACCATTTGTGAGTTTGAGCTCTGCATCAGGCTCTGTGCTGACAGCTTGGAGCCTGGATCCTGTTTTGGATTCTGTGTCTCCCTCTCTATCTGACCCTCCCCTGCTCATGCCCTGTCTCACTCTCTCTCTCTCAAAGAGAGAATAAATAAACATTAAAAAATGAAAATTGTTTTTTTCTTTGTTTTATTAAACTTTTTTTTCTCTATTGCTGTGTCTTCGAAGTCACTAATCTCTTCTTCAATATCCAGTCTGCCATAAATCTCATCCAGTATATTTTTCATCTCAGGCATTGTAATTTTCACCTCTGGAAGTTCAATTTGGATCTTTTAAAAAAAATCTCCCTTTTTCTGCTTACTTTTTGGAACATGAGACATATTGTTATAATAGCTATTTTAATATCCTTGTCTGCTAATTTTTTTTAAGAGTTCAGTTTTCTATTGAACAGGTTATGGAAGAGATTTAGTCAAAAAGAACAAAGCTCATGTCATCCTCAGACTCCTCTGATTCTTCTTTCTTTGTTTCCACTTTCTTCTCCTCAGTTGGGGCAGCAGTGGTGGAGGGGGAAGGACCTCCTGCTGATGCAGAACCAGCTGCTGGGGGGGGTCCACCAACCCCTATACTGCATATGGCTCCCCATGTTGGCATTGGCCAGGGCCTATGCAAACAAGACTGACCTGCCAGAAAGTTTCAACATTTACACCCACTGCTTTAATGAGGGCATTGATCTTATCCTCCAGGACCATCACCTCATGTCATGCAGGATGAGGGTCAAGTAGATGCAGGCGAGCTCAGACATGGAGATCGTGTTGTTGGCACGGTGTTGGGTGTGCTGAGCGGGCACTGGTTCCAAGTCGCTGGATGAAAGGAGGGCCTCACCCCAACACAAGCCTTGGCTTCCTCAGAAGGGCTTGTCCCCTATTTTAACATCCTTATCATTTGGGCTTTGTTTTGGTTAATTTTTCCTCTATCGTGGGCCTTGTTTTTCCTGCTTCTCTGTGTGCCTCGTCTGTTTTTCTTTATTTTAATTTTATTTATTTTTTATTGGATGATGATATTGCGAATTTTACCTTGCTGCATTCTGGATACTTTCGTGTACTTATAATTTTTTTTAATGTTTATTTATTTTTGAGAGAGACAGAGACAGAATACGAGTGGGTTAGGGGCAGAGAGAGAGGGAGACACAGAATCTGAAGCAGACTCCAGGCTCCAGGCTCCGAGCTGTCAGCACAGAGCCCGTCGCGGGGCTCAGACTCACGAGCTGTGAGATCATGACCTGAGATGCAGTGGGACGCTCAGCCGACTGAGCCACCCAGGTGCCCCTACTTATAATTGTTTTTCAACTTTGTTATGGGGCACAGGTAAGTTACTTGGTAATAGTTTGATTCTTGCATTTTAGACTTGCTAGTAGTGCAAGTGTATTATTTAGTCTGGGACTAATCATTCCCCCTACAGAGCCAAAAAATCTCCTGGGTACTCTATGCAACGATCTGTGAACTATGGGGTTTCCAGGCTGGCTGGTGAAAACGGACTGTTCCCAGGCTTTTATGAACACAGGGTACCATTACTTCTGATTGTTTTAAGTGGTTCTTTCCCTGACTTTTGGTAGCTTTTCATGTGTATTGCACTGATCATTACTTTTCTGAATTGCCAAGGAGAATCCTTTGCAGATCTCCAGAGTTCTCTCTCTGCAACTCTCTCTTCTCTAGCATGTGAATGCTGGCAACATTGGTGTCCCGAAACTCTCAGCTCTGTTCTCTCAACTTAGAGAGTCTCCTGGGATCACTTGGGTTCTCCTTCTCTATACCACAGCCTGGAAACTCTTTAAGGCAGTGAGCTAAGGCAGTCTTAGGGCTCACTTTATTTGTATCCTGTTTCTCAGGAATTGCTATCCTTTGTTGGCTAATACTCAGGGTCTTGAAGAACATTATTTCATATATTTTGTCCAGTTTCCTTAGTAGTTTCAGGTGGGAGATAAAGTCAATCCCTTCTTTTTAATTTTGTCCAGAAGCAGAAGTACTCTACAGACTTTTATTTGAATATAACCGCTATTAACTTTGAGTTTTTGATTTTTGAAAAGAGTTTGCCAATTTCTGACACTATGTTAGTGGGTCACTCTTACTTTATCCTGTTCTGGTCCCACTTGCCTTTTGTGAGTTGAAACTGTCCTTTATCGAAGTGAAATATAGCAGAAGCTTTTTCTTTTCCAGCCATAGAAGAGGAATGAGAACACTTCTTAAGGGTGGTAAGAACAATTGCCCCTTTGGTCTATCCAACGGAAACTTCCATTCAAAGCAGTATCCTTGCTGTGTGTCCTCCACATGTTTCTGAGGAATGTGTGTTTGTCCTTGAATTAGGTTTGAAAGGGGCTAGGGTAGGAAAGGAAATGTGTCGAAGAAACCTGCGGATATTCTGGCAAGATTCTTCTGGCTTCATATTCATCCCTATGGGAAGAAAGATGTTAGAAATGCTGACTCCTTCACATGAGAGACTGTCTCAAAAGCCATGGGAAATGGGCATGAATTGATTATCCAGATATACTTATGTGATAGATACATAAAATCATTCCTTGATATTCCAAGCATGTTTTAGAAGGGGATCTGTACGGCCCAAAAAAATGATAAAATAGATGTCCTAAATATGTCATGAGCATAATACTGAAAAAGCATTTTTTCCCCCACAGAACACAGTTCTTATCTCTGTAGTCAATATTTGATGCATGCTCATTGCTATTTCCTCATATTCAGTCAAGGAGGGAAAAGGTAGATTCATCTCTAAGTGATTGATCATCACGGCTTTACTCTGCAGCAGTAGGAGAAAGATGAATTATGGGAGTGTGTCCACTTTAAATAGCAATTCTGATTCCTCAGAGGTCTCCCGATGAAGTCAGAAGGATGGGAGTGGAGTTTTCAGAAGCTCTGACGTTTCTTCAGGATGCATCTTCTATCGTGAGGATAATTGATACACCTTGCAAAAAATAAAAATACGGCTAGTAACTCCAAAAAAACTAAACAGGGAGTAAAAAGTAGACTACTATTTGCCTTTTTAAAAGGAATCCCAATTAAAAAGTCCATTTTAGTTTTATGGGTGTGTGTGTGTGTGTGTGTGTGTGTGTGTGTGTGTATCGACTGAATTGGAAATTTTTTATAGTATCCAATAAGCGGAGAGGTTAGAATGACAATGTAGAGTCTGTAATTAATTGCAAATAAGAAAAACCAAGTGCCTTGGCAGAAATAAGACTTGGAGGAGATACCTCCCAAAGCCACAGCAGTTTCTTATAAGAAGAATTTGTCAGGGTCAATATTAACCTATCCTGGCTGTGTCTGATGTGCTGGCCAGGAGGTAACTAAAGAAACGCGAGACATTCTTGCTGTCCAAAGACTCCAATCTGGTTGGAGATAGCGGACACAGCCTGAAAGAGATCAGCAGTCTCAAATGTGAGCCTCTGGGATTCTGGGAAGGAATTCTGATTCTACCTGAAGGAACAGTATTGCTCAAAACATTGAGTATTAAGTGGACCTACCAACAGCTATTTTGAGCTACAACTGTGTGCGAAGTAATGGTCTAGTAGCTGGTACAGAAATTAGGAAAAGAATGACTTGTTCTCATAAACTTTAATTCCAGGGGAATTAATTGAAAAGCTAGAAAAACCTTGTATGTTCAAGGCAGAATCAAGCAGATTCTGTTTGGAAACAGAGTAGGACAAAACAGAGTAGGACGGAGTAGGACAAAACAGAGTAGGACAGAGTAGGACAAAATATACTTCAAAAAATATTCTTTCTCACGGATAAAGGACTGAGACAGTACCATGATCACAGTTGGCATCTATATACGAGATACTTTATGTACATCATGTCCCTTCTTCCCACTTACGAATGAGAAAATAGAGTTCCAAAGTATGCTGTGTAGCTAAGGTGAGGACAGCTTGGCATCACATCCGCATCTGTTTGATTCCAATGCCTGTGTTCTTCTCAGGACACTCTGCTGCCTCTGATGGGAATCTTGCAATATTGGGTGATTTTCCGTGGGTATCTCAGCCAGGTCACCATCCCTGAAGAGTCCTCTTACTCAGGCTCCTTTGAAAAGATATCGCAGGGCTTAAAAGTTGCAGTCTCCTTGCACGATGGGCCAAAGAGGATAAAACAAGAGACCAAGGAAAACCAGGAGAAAGGTAACGGAAGCACATCCCCAAATCATCCACAGAACAGGCTCTCGCTTCCTTTTTCATGATGTGAATGATTGCAGGCACCGAGTGCTGAGAGAACTTGGCCTTGGCTCATTTGGCCTGGAAAGCTCTCCAGGGTCGGTTTGGATGATTCATCCGGAAATGAAGCTCCCTCCTGCCAGTGGTTTGGGGAGCAGTGGGGGATGATTGGACTCTTGCCGATCACTTCCAGAATGGGAAAAGTTACCGTGCTCATATTAAAAACTCAAATGTAGGGCACAGGCTGGGGAATATTTTAAGTTGGTTATCTATCCAGAGTGCTGTATGATACAGACCTGATTTAATTGCCCTCATGCCTGCTTAGGATATATTTAAGCATGCATAAAACTTTCACGAAGGTGGGTTGATGTCTTCCCGAAAGCTGGTGAGAAGTTTTCAGTGGCAGCTAGACCGGGGGGCTCTGGGAAGAAGGTAGAAGGGACTCCGTGGTGGAATGCCGGGGTCCTTTCAATTCGGAACAGTCCATTTCTCTGGTTTTTAGCTCCATTCCTGGGGGCTGCAGGGCAGCGTGCAAGAAGCCATACTTCAAAGCACCCAGGAGGCTCCTCAAACCTAAAGGAGTCCCATGACCAGTAGGGATCTCTTTAAGAAACTGTAAATGTGTGACCTTCAGGGAAAGGTGCGCTTTCATGAAGAGAAAAAAGCCCCCATGGTAGCTGGCAGGATATTGAAGCCAGAAGAGTCTGACAGCGTTGTCAAGCTGAGCTGTAAATCCCAGACATTCACAAGCCCCGGGCTGCAGAATCTCTCCCAAGTTTTGCTTTGTTTCCTATCAATGGTGTTAACAGCTCTGCCAACGTTCAGCAATCGGACGAGGAAGACAATACTCAGAGAGAAAAATCAGTACAGTATTGTTTTATTTTTATGCCATAGCCAGACAGAAAGATCTCATCTATTCATTGTAATACATTTGTCATTTTCGTCTGAATAAATGCAAGGCTATGAGAAAATGCTGATACCAGTTGTCAGAGAAAACTATTTACAATTGTCCCTCCCTTCTTTCTTTGGGCATTTTCATTATAATCTTTTCAGCTTCACAGAGGGATGAACAAAACTCGTGCACTGAGTGTAAAGCGGATGGCTGAACTGCATTGATTATGACCTTCACTTTTAAGGTTAACAGAGGGAAGAAAAAACAAATTGTCGACTTCAGGAGTTTGGTTACTCTTTTCTGAGGGAGGAAGTGCTTTTTTCTTTCCTCTCGTTACATTTCACTCGAATGGGTCCTATATGGAGACCCAGTGCCTTTGTTCATTCATTTATTCCCTCGTTCAAGACTTCTGAGTGCCTGCTATAGGCAAGACATGAATTAGACCCTGGAGATACAGCGGTTAACACAACCTCTGAGGTCTTAGAGGCTGGAGAGCCTAGGGTGGTGATGGCTCCAAAAAAGAAGAGAAAATCCTCTTCCCCAGATCAGGGTCTTCCAAAGCAGGCTCTAGTCCTCTCTATCAGACAGCCTTATCCATCTCTCTACCAAGTGTCCAATGAACTGAAAATAAATCCCTGACTTTTGACCTTCTATTTCCAGTCAAAATTCACTTGTTTTTGTAAGTTTCAGGATGAGTCACTTTGAATAGAATGTATGGGAGGCAAGGGATCAAATTTTGTTAACTCCTGTTTTCCTTACTTTTGTTGAACACCTTTTGTTCTTTCTTTTTTCTTTGGAATAAAGAAAACCAATGTCTTTAATAAACAACAGGTCTTAGACACTCTAAAAATAGCTCTTGAAACACCGGGCGGTTTTTCCTTGTAGGCTTAATACCGGTTTCATTTCCATATTTTTCTCTGATATCTTTAGCATCGCACTTGGGACTTACTTGAGTCCTTTGGTTTTTGACACAAATCCCTGCTAGACCAGCCTTTGCCAAACTTCAGTCATTTGTATAAAACCTTAACAATTTTTTTCCACGTGCTCACATTAGGTCTTTTCTTCTTGAATTATTTTGTTACATATGTGTATCATGTCTGCTACTAGCTATATATTTATTTAAATTGACATCTCTCTTTCTCTCTTTCTTTTTCTTTCTTTCTTTCTCTCTTTCTCTCTCTCCTTCTCTTTCTGTCTTCTTTCCTCCCTTTCTCTTAAACTAGTTTATTTTAAAAGGAAACTTCATATGATTACCACAAATGCAATAAGTTTTGCTTATAATAAATGGAAGATAATGACAAAGCAAATAAAATGTAAACTGATATTCCTAAATTGTACCCGGGTACTATCAGAAGGTTCAGAGTCTTTTGTCTCTATGAAAAAGGAAGATTAGCCCATGATGGGTGATGTTAAAGAAATACTCCAACTACCCGAGACTGACTCTTGGATATAAGAAGAAAGACTAAAAATAAAATAACGTTTTTCTCACTATGTGATTCAGAGTATTTAATGCCATGTTTGGGTATCTCCTAAGGTCATCTCCTGAACTTGTTGGGACATTTCAAAGGGCCACAATATGGCCACGCTCCAGAATCTGGTGGAAAATTGCTGCCTTTCCCATCTCCAAGGGGGTTCCGTTGTAAATAGAGGCAGTGCTTGTTTCAAACAACTGATTCTGTCCCCCAAGATCTACAATCATTGACTTCATTCAACTATTTGGAGATATGAGATAATTTAAGAAATTCATGTATCTTCTCAACAGACGTTAGCACCTGCAGCCTGTGACATCTGTCACCACCTTTCGGGGCATGCTTCCTGTCTTCATTATCCGTCTCTTTAATTAACAGTTTAATTCTTAAAAATAAACTGTACACAGTATGTGGTTAGGAGTGATTGTTTCCAGTCAGCACAACAGAAGGCAATAACAGTAGATCATGGCTGAACTCCCTCCAATCATATCCTACCCGGTAATAATGACAACAGGAAGCTGTTCATCAGGCCTAGGTTTCTCCCATTTCATCTAGAAATATAAATATCTTCTATTTAATAGAGAGAAAGATGAGCTGAGAAGATGATGATGGATCAGGGGGTGACACCGTGGGCCAGCCAAAGCTTTTAAATGTGACATTTTTCAAGTCATGGGAGAAGAGAAGAGCAGAGGGAGGAAGGGAAGAGAATATCAAACTACGTTTAAAAACAGCAGGCCGAGCTACAGTGCTTGCACTCACATTCTTCCCTGAGCCTAAGAGCAAATCTGACGTTTCTTCAGATCTATCCACCCCATGACGTTGTCACACTGCAGAGAAATTGACTTTGAATCAGAAATGATTGTTTGTTGACAGTGAAAGGGAATAGTCAGTTCCTTCCTACAAATTCATCATGTGGTATCTTTACAGAGGGATTTTCTGTTTCAGGAAAATAATAAGTGTAGAGAAGGAAATTGCTAAGGATGACCTAGGTCAACACAGAGAAAGACTATCCAGGTATGTGCTAGTAAAATATGGGGACAGGCTCTGCGAGGAATATTCTCGGCTTTAATAGATGGTGGAGTGTAGATGATTCTCGGTACGTGTGCTCGCGACACTAAACTGGGGGTTTGGATCGTAGCTTAAAATAACAGAATCACTTAATAAAAGGTATTTTCCTAAAGAAAGAATACTTTGAGAAATGTGAATGGGGAAGAAAGAAGTGTGGAGTGGGGCTAATGTTTGCAGTAATCCTTTTTATTTTTTATTTTTTCTTTCCTTATAGAATAAAATATTCCTGTGGATGGTCTTTCTAAGAGTCTCGGTTGTCTCTTTCCTTTTCCAGGATTCTTGTACTAAAACATGAAAACAAACAAGCAAACAAAAGATGAAAAGTGACTGCGGGAGCTCCTGAGAGTAATCAAAGGAGAACATTTTAAGAATTGATCTCATTCGACCATTTGCCATATTGTATCTGTTCCTCGTTTGCAAATAACAGAACCACAGTGGGAGTGGATTCTTGAACGTTCTACATGGTCTTCAGACTAACCAAACTGTAGAGATCAAGGATGATGGATAACCAGTTACATGAAACTTTCATCTGGAGAAAGGGATGGGGGGCGCTGTTAAATTATCCACTGATTTTTTTTTTAAAGATGCCGCTCAAAGCCTTTGGTCAGAAAAACAGCCTCTAGCAAGCAATGCATTTTACATAAAAGAAACCTTCCCAGGAAAGATGGTGATGAATTTAATTATAAGCTCTTCTCTTTGCATAAATTTGATTCAGTCTAAATAAGACTTGAAACATGGAACAATGTCCATGGAGTACAATTCACCAATTGTTACTTTTAATTATGTTCACATGCATAATTCATAAATATACTGCATGGACAAGAGGAAAGAAAAGATAAGAAGGAACAAAAGAGATGAATTTTCCATCAAACAATTACTATATAAATAGACAACATATTTAATACATTAGTTAGCAAAGTGATTCTTTGTTCTTGCCAGTCTGGGGCTTAAAAATGTTAAAAGAATCCCCAAACATAACATTGTTACATTTTGCTAATGTCTCTCTTAAATGAAAGAACTAGGAATTATCATTTTTTTATTAAAGAAAACAAATTAAAAAAATCGCCCCCTTAACTGTGGCGATATGGGTATGGTTGACATAGCATAACATTATAATAGGTACTATTATAGTAGATTCTAGTGTGATCTCTTAATACAGAAACATTTGAGAATGGCATTTACTCGTTAACAGAGAGTCTTTTCTTAGGTTAGGTTTGTCATTTCATGTTGCTAATAAGTATTTGGGGGGTGAATGGGTGGCTCAGTTGGTTAAACTTCTGACTTTTCATTTTTGGCTCAGGTCATGATTTCAGGGCTTGTGATTTTGAGCACACTTCCCCTCCCCCCCACCCCCGCCCCCATGCTGATGCGCTGACAGTGTGGAGCCTGCTTGGGATTCTCTCTCCCCCTCTTTCTGTCCCTCCCCTGCTCGCTTGCGCTCTCTCTTTCTCAAAATAAATAAATAAGCTTTAAAAACAAACAAACAAACAAACCAAAGTATTTATCTGGTATAATCTTCTTAGTGGTACACCCATCCTACTGGGAAAGAAAGAACTGTACCAACAGGTGTGGATACATTGCCAGAGAGTCCAAACTGTTTCCTCAACGATATAATTTGTATGAAAGCATTTGATGTAATAGATTCGAGGGTAGTCCCATTCCTGGAATTCAAGGATTAAATAAAATATCGCTTAGCAAAATTATGTGCTAAATACAGAATTAAAGCTTTGTACTTAAGTTTAAGTTTGCATTCTTATTGCAAATTCTCTTCTATGTAGAGACATCTTTTGGTTCACGGCTCAGTTTTTAGGAAGCACCCATCTGCCACGAGCAATTGCAGAACCAATGAGAGCTATACAAGGAGTCTAGCACATAGGGACCAAAATGTCAGTTGCGTATCCAGCGGAGCTGTTGAAATCTTGGTTTGGGTATGTGGCAACCCTGTACTACTTAATACTGAACTTTAGAATTACACACCTCCAACTGTGGCTCTCCCCCAGCTCGTCAGCTGGGTCCACTCTGTTAAACTGAGGTTGGAAGAGGTGATCCAAGTTTCCAGATGCGCTGTTATGAAAAGGAAGAGGAAGGCGCCGAACCACACATGCTCAGATCCTTCTCCTAAACCTTCCGGTAAGATACGTTACTCTTCTTACTCTAGGGGCAAGAGTGGTGGTGAGGGATAAGACAGAGCCATAATCTAATAGGATGCCCTTCCGCACAGAGCTGAGAGTCAAAAATCTATAGTTAAAGTCTGATATTCCTGCCTGACGGGTGGTTAGCATTTTTTAACTATCCTACCTGCTTCATGTGGAAGGAGAGAAACAATGTATGCATGGAATACTCTTTTTATTTTCATCTTTATTCATTTTGAGAGAGAGAGAGAGAGAGAGTGTGAGTGGGGGAGGAACAGAGAGAGGGAGACACAGAATCCGAAGCAGGCTTCAGGCTCCCAGCTGTCAGCACAGAGCCCGATGCGGGGCTCGAACTCAAGAAAACGTGAGATCATGACTTGAGCTGAAGTCAGTCGGACGCTTAACCGACTGAGCCACCCAGGTGCCCCTGGAATACTGTTTAAAGAAAAGAATATTTAACCCCAATTATCTTATGGAAATCAGAATTTAAAATAAACACCAGTCCATATGTCACAGCCATAAAAGGGAACTTTCTGCATAAAAGTTTTGGGGGGCTTTTTTTGTGATCAGAATTTGGCGCCTAATTTTCTTCTACTGTAAAGTGATTATAACAGTATGCATCTCAAGATTCTGTCAAGTGTTAAATGGAGTTATGCATGTTAGTGCTCTGAAGAGTGGCTGGCATATTGAAAGTCCCCAAGAAATGTTAGCTGCTATTGTCATTAGTGTGATTACTGTCACCACCACCACTACCACCACTGGCGTCCTCATCCTGACCATTATCATCGTCACCATCATCATTTTGCCGCTAAGGTGACAACCTGTGAGTATGCGACAAGGACTTGAGAACAGGTCCGTTGGAAAAGCTGCTTTTTTTCATTATTTGGCCAAGAAGCAATTAAGGGCCCACAGCATGCCTACTATTGCTGTGACCATGCACAACGACACACAGTAAGTGCAAGATATGACATCTATCTGTTAAAAGCTTCCAGTCTATATGATTGTAGTTCAGCCAGTACTCCACATGGTTCAGGAAACAGAGCCTTATGTGGGTCCTAGGATCGGGGACATTTTAAGGCTTTAAGGCTTTCTATCTGCCCTTGAACTTAAAGAAAAGATCTGCATGGGCAAAGGCAAAAGTTTAGGAAGGAACATGGGCGTGTAGGGGCTAATGAGGGGACTGGATTGATTGAGCACCGTTGGCCTCAACAGAGAATTCCAAAACCAAAGTTTGCCCTGGAGGATTCGAAGGGGGAGATGTTTGCTGCATCTTTTCACTCCCACTGCCCTTACATGGGGCTCCTTTAACCCTGTGCCCCCTTTCTCTCGAGTCTCCACTGTGTCCTAAGCATGGCTCTGTCCCCCGCATCTAAGCCCATTCTCATGTTCTTCCCCTGGCCCACTCCCTTTCCTTCCATTTCGCTCTTTGAAGGTGGACCTTTTCTTCAAGGTCTGATTTTTGTTGTTTACTTGCTTGCCTTTTATATATTTAAAGTTATCCCTTCAGTAATTCTTTCTGAGTACACTGTTATAGACATTACTCTCTCTCCTAAACTCATATACTTATCTTTTATATTATTATTTGCTAGTACGTATGTCCTGTAAGGCAGTGTGGTATACTGGTAAGAATTTAAAGTCTGTGTTCTTGGGGCGCCTGGGTGGCTCGGTCGGTTGAGCGTCCGACTTCGCTCAGGTCATGATCTTGCGGTCTGTGAGTTCGAGCCCCGCGTCGGGCTCTATGCTGACAGCTCAGAGCCTGGAGCCTGTTTCAGATTCTGTGTCTCCCTCTCTCTCTCTGCCCCTCCCCCACTCATGCTCTGTCTCTCTCTCTCTGTCAAAAATAAGTAAACATAAAAAAAAAAAATTTAAAATCCGTGTTCTTGCCCAGACTAGCTGGCTGTCCGTGTGGTCATAAGTAAGACACTTTGTCTTTCTGGGCCTCAGTTTCCTCAACCACAAAACAAATGATTTTCATTAAATGATTTCTAATGGCTTACCCAACTTTGTTAATTTTCTCGTAGGATTTTTCTATTACATTTTCCATGTGATTTTATTCAGTTTTATGACAAGCCTATCCTATTTTCTTCTTGGGATTTGAAACCCATTGAGAACAGTGATTCTGATAGCAGCCCATTACCTAATCCAGTGACTTGTATTATAAGCATTAGCTAAATACTTGGTGAAATTCACTGCTACGTATTCCTACCTATCTGCTAGTGCGAACCTCATCTCTCTGCCCCTCTCCCTGCCTCCCCAAATGTCTTCAATCTGTGGCCTCTTCATTATCCAAACAACAAGTATTTCATATTGTCTTGTAGTGGGCACTGGTATTTGTATTTCATAAATAATGAGAATTAATTAGCTATAACAAAGGCAAGCATTACGATGGGGGTCTGCCAAGATGTGTCTATCATTTGCCCTCATTCAGCAAGTATGACACGGTGCTGTGAAGCAGTGAAAGCAAAGTAAATCTCAACTCTAAATAAGACCTCAAAAGGCCACCTATCATAGCTGATGTATTTATTTCCACAGTGTTTCCACATGGGGCACTGCCTTACCCTTTGGGCACCAAATGCTGTCAGAGTTTCAGAGAGTTTTGTTTTTAATGCCAAATCCTTTTTATGCCAATTAGAGATAATCTCCTTGGGCTCTTAAGTAATTTGTCTGTGTAATCTCAGGCACACTGAAAAGAGTCACAAATCCTTTGTTGATTGGATGACAGAGTGGAAACTCCTCAGGCACGGTTAGAAATTAGTCAAAACTTTTAAGTCAATGTGATGTCTTCCCCCCACCTTCTTTTATCAAATAAAGAAATCTTCCTGAACAGATTGATGCACAAATTAATTCGAAACAGGTTCATGGAGACTTTTCTTTGAGCTTGCGAATCACACACGCGCACACACACACACACACACGCATGCACACCCGTGTGCGCATGCGGGCACAGATTGCCCAGAAATGAACAAGCTTAATGAACCTAGGAATTAGGAAGTTTTCCCAGGAAAACAAAATATTTTGGTTGAATTTGAGAGGTTTTCACTTTCTTATGGTATCTAGAAGGATTAACAGCTGAGAGTTTATTAAGAACTTTACTTCCTTGGATGACAAACTTCTGTAGAATGAACAGACTAGAGTGGCTTAATTAAATTAATGACTGATTATAATAATTATATCTTTTCAACCCATGTTTATTTATTATCTTAAAATACCTGAAAATGCTCATATTGCCATTTAAGGTGTAACCCTCACCCAGAGGAATGTAGTTTTATGTTAACAAATTAGTAGTTTTCACTATATATTTTTTAAATGCCTATTTATTTATTTATGAGAGAGAGAGAGAGGGAGGGAGAGGGAAGGAAAACACGAGAGGGGGAGGGGCAGAGAGAGAGGGAGAGAGAGAATCCCAAGTGGACTCTTCCCTGTCAGCGCAGAAGCTGATGCGGGGCTCAGACTCACAAAAGGTGAGATCATGACCTGAGCCGAGATTGAGAGTTGGACGTTTAACCGACTGAGCCACCCAGCCACCCTTATCTTTAAAAGGCTAGTTTGATTAGCCTTTCACCTAAAATAAGGGGAGTGGGCTCTGACCTGAGTGGTGCCTACTCTGTGTCCCGCTGCTGCTGTGATCATGTCAAAGACCTTTGCCCCATTTCCTAGTAACCACTCATCCCAGAACACACCTCTTTGGCAGATTCGTTTCTGTTGAAATTCTTGATTCAAAATGTGAATTTTACTTACCTTTGAGTCCATAATTGATGTATGTCACCATTTAAGATCCCAGATCTGTCAGCAGCAAACGGAATTCATGGATTAGTGCCCCTGTTTGAGCAATTCAGCATTCTTTTGCCTTTTATGGGGGTAGATTCCCCATCATTGCTCTTTTGTATACAGAGGAAGCTAGTGCTTTTGTGAATACAAGGTGGATATGACTTCTCATTTGTTCAAATTCTGCTTTATAATTTATATTCATTCTTTTAACAAACATTAATTGGGAACTTATTACGTGGCATACACTAACAATGTAAGCTGGGCATCCAAAGATGTGCCAAAACAGAAGGCCAAAAATATCATTCAACTTCTCCTTGTCTCTATCTATACGTACACATAGACCAAGGAGGCCCTCCCAACATCTTGAATGTTATCTTTTCTTTGCTTCTGTCTTCTCTCGCATTTTTAGTTGTTTGGCATTCATGTCTCCATCTTTGTTCTCACCTGGCAAAAATGTGGGCTTGACTGAAGAACCTTTAGGACTAATTACGGTTCAGTAAAAACATTAATAGATAAAGCATAATATCTCTCAAATACACCAGCCATAACCTGTGTGGAAAATAGGAAGACTGGATTCCATTCACAAGAGCAAAGATATAAAAATGCTCAGAAAAAAGATTTTGAAGAGTGTGGGAACTTTTCAGTTTTATTCAGAAAATGATAGAATTTCTCTGAGGGACTTAACTCAAACAAATAAACATAGGGACATATTTCTAGGTGGAAAGATTGAGTAGTTTAAGTATACAAAATGCTTCTAAATGTCATTGAAGAATGGTTGCAATTCTTATTCATTGCATGGGGCTGTATTTAGTTGGTGTAGGAACTTGACAACGTGATGTGTTTATCCACCTCCTTCAGAAATAAGGACTGGAAACACACCAATATCTTTACAGTGACACTCTCCCAACACCTTTAAGTCTCAAATTTGCTGCTGTAAACATATTTACCTGCTATTCGATGTTTTTTCTGATTACAGAAGCATGTTTTTGGCATCAGTGGAATGTAAGAATCTGCATACCTTTCCAGATTTTAGATTTCTGCAATGACGGTACGGCATAATGAAGGGTGGGAGTATCTTGGTCAGCATTATAGATGGGACACTGGACATGTGGCCTTTTGAAGAATGTGCAGAGTGATTTGGAGGCAATGAATATAGAAAGCAAGTATTTTTGGATCAACACAAGAAGGAATTCCAATTAGCAAAAGACAAGACAAGTCAATAAGGGCAGGGGAGGGACATAAATCACGAAAGACTTCTCTAGGAGATATGCAATGGCATTCGTCAGGAGGTGGAATTTGTTGCTCTTTTCCCAGACTAATTTACATAGGCTAGTCTCCGGACAACCCTGGTGAAATAGGTGCCAAATATTGGAAGGGATGGCGGGTCATTTTCCGCACATGCAGAGGGAGGATGTGTGGACAGAGGGTGGGATGAAGTGTGTAGGGACTGTGTGCGTAGGTGGACGGGGTGGAAGAAGAGGTGAGCATCTGTCTATCTTTATCTGAAGCACTTTTAACCATGAGGGGATATTCAGGCAGCACTATTTTATTTATTTATTTATTTATTTATTTTCAAGAGTGAGAGAGACAGAGCGTGAGCAGGGGAGGGGGAGAAAGAGAGGGAGACACGGGATCTGAAGCAGGCTCCAGGCTCTGAGCTGTCAGCACAGACCTCAAAGTGGGGCTCGAACCCATAAGCCGATCATACCTGAGCCGAAGTCAGGTACTCAACCGACGGAGCCACGCAAGTGCCCCCAGGCAGCACTATTATAGATTATCATCCCTGCAACTATTTGTTTCATATACAGACAGTGATCTGATTCTTTTTGATCTCAAATATAATTAAAAAAAAAAAAAAGAACTTATCTAGGTAACAAAAAATTCAGCAGCAATTAATTACAGGGAGGAAAAATGGTCTGCTCTGAGATGTTTCACTCAAAAGAGCATATCACGAGTATTATTTAGAAAGACAAAAATGGGAATCCCTTTTTTCTTTTTCTTTCTAAACAAGCTAAACACAAATAATTTCACTCATGAACTGAGATGGCAACTGTCAGCTCTCACGGAGAGGTAAGCTCTACCAACAATGATGTCACTTCTGAGAAGCGAAGCTCAAAATAGAAGCACTCCCAGAACTTCAAATGTCTCCATTCCAAGTGATCTCCTCTAATAGTTTGTGTTTGAATTTGTAGGTCAGCTGAAAGAACAAGAAATCACGTTCCTTTATTTCTCTTCAGGTTCCCAGGAGGCCACTCAGTTTTATGTAACGCAACACTGACATTTGGGGTGGGAAGTCTTCACGGCTCAAACAGGCGGGCTCTTTGGGATTTGTAGCACTGTTTTAGATTTCAGCTTCCTGCTTCACATTCCTGCTTTGGTTTTCTGACGTTTCACCATCACACCAAATGGCTTTGCAGAACAGAGTTCTGTCTAAGCGCTTTCCTTTATTAAATGTGGTGCGTTTAGCGTGGCTGGATTATGTTACACAAAACTATGTTGGCAAATTAATTACCGAGCATCCTCGTGTCATGGCAAACTTAAATGTGTGCACATACAAATGTAATAAATCACTGGTGTGGAGTAAATGAGTTGCTATAAAACATGTATTTCTGCTGTTATAGGAGTTGTAATTACTTTGTCATCACAGACCTCCTAGGTCTACCCAATAGGACCGCAGCTGTCTGGACAGCCAAAAAAGCAGGCTACCAAACAGTTGTGTTGATATGCACAAGACAAAAAGATCAGGTTCAATATTCTCCACCCACTGTCTCAAACCTATCAGAGTCCTTGTTACCATGTAGAAATAACAGAGGGCCGAGGTCAGACAGACTCTCTTTACACTAAGCTTTCCTGGGGGGCATGTATCATTTTTTTAAAGATAATATTCTTTTTCCTGCATATCTAATCACCTCTCAAATAGGGTTATGGTTTTAATGCTTATTTTATAATACTTTGTTTTTCATGATTTCCAGCAACTAAAGATAATCCTACATATTTTGAAAAAAACACATTAATAATAATTACTTGCTAATGTATTTATAGTAGCAGTTAAAAGTATACTGTTATAAGTAGATTAGCTAAAGTCACTTCAGAAAGTTAGTAAAACAGAATTGATTCTTATGCATTTTTACCCTAGTCACTACTTCCAAAAGTCCAGATGTCAGTAGAATTTTTCAGATGAGAAAACTGAGGTACAGGGAGATTAAGTAAATTATCCGGACCACAGAGCTAGTGAATGATAGGGCCAGAGTTCAGAGCCCTGCTCATAGCCCCATGCTGGACCTTCACCTGCCTCTGGCTCTCCCTGACCCTCCAACTCTTCACACTGCCGTCATTATTCAGCTGTGTTGCCACCAGATTAACAGGTCTCCAGGCAGGGTCTTGTCCTGTACACCCCTGTAAATCCAGTGCAAGGAACTGGGGTGGGCAGACTGTGGGCTCTTAGTAAGTGCCAAATGAACAAACATATCAATAACGAAAGCGTTGTTTCTCTGGTTGAAATTGTCTTTAGGCGGTTCTGTGCTGCACGTCTGTGCTTGGGCCCTGCAAAGTGAGATATATGAAAAAAAAAGCAGGAGAAATTCGAAACTTGGGGAGCTGGGATGGGGGTGGGGGTGGGGTTGCTACTTAGAGCTTCTTGATGTAACTATGGGTGATACCAAGATGGAGAAGAAGTCAAAAGGTACATGCAGCCTCTTGGATACTGTGGTTATTATGGTCCCTCTGGGGACAGCTGACGCTGACACCAGAGGGACTCAAGACCACCATATTGGCACCAGAAGCAAGGGCAACAGCATATCCTCTCAGGACCGTTACTAGACTATTGAATGAAATCCCAGTGTTGCTGCACAAATGGGGTCAAGACCTCACTGGTGCAGGCGACATGGTAACGAGGCATGGCTCTGGGATTGTGGTCCTTCCCAGGATTCCTGGATGGAGGAGGAACTTTCACTATACTTTCTGGGCCTGGAGACTTCGTTGGTGGGCATTTGGGCAGGAAGATGGAATCGGAGGAAGAAAAGGAATTTACAGAATTGTGTAGGGTAGGGTGTGTGTTTGGAGGTGGCAAGGACACAAAATTAAACAAAAATAATACTTTCCTCACCCTGAAGCCAGAGAGCCTTGGGTTTTGGAAACATGTGTTTGTGTTTCATGTCTATGTGTGCTATGATGGAAAAATGGAGGCAGTGAAAGGGATACTTAGGTCATGTGACTTACTGGCTACACACCTAAGTAGCCTGCAATGAAAGAGAATTTAATTGACACAACTATAGTTCTGGGAAATACATCAAGTTTATCTTTTAATAAAAGTTGAGAAATTGCTTTCCCTTAATTAAAGTGAGTAGGAGGGTGCACAGGAAATGAAACCAAGGTGTTGGATCACGGGGTCAGGGTGTGAGTTCTAGAGCCTGTGAGGATTGCGCTTTCCCTGGGGTTCTCACTTGGTGTTCTCTAAAAACACAAACACACCTTGCTTGGTAGCCCAAGGCTGTTTGGACACTTGTCTTCTTGGCAAAAGTTTTCCTCAGACTGGAATCTGACCGGGAGTCGAGAACTTTATGTAACTGGGCAATTGTGTTTGTGGAAGGTAGTAACGTCTCGTTCTATGCACAAGGGGATTGAGTCAGGACAGAAGATAAAGATGTTAAAGGTATCATCTTCATGGGGAAAAAGAAATATTTACAAGGGCATTCCGAACCTCATGTTAAGGAGGAGGGGCTTATCCTTCCAACTTTCTTGCTCCAGCCTTGTCTGATGTTGCTTTCTACACAATTGCCATCTATGTTCCCAAGGCTGGACGAGCCGCCGGTGAAAGCCTCCTTCATTACGTAGTTGCAAAGACTCCTCTTCTTTTCTGTTGCTACTGCTTTGTCTGTTCCCTGTTTCTGATTTCTATTGTTGATACCCTGGAGGGCTTTCTGTTACCCTTCTCTTGACCCTCATTCTCCACCTCTTCTCCATGCCGATCCACAAGGATCTGGAAGTGTCCAGGGTGGTAGAACTGGTTAGAGGTGAGGAGCTAAGAAAGGGGGGGGTGGAGGGGGGAGGACCCTTCTTCCCCTTTGCTATCACTACCCCTCCCCTATGCTTAGCATTCTCAGTAGCTTTCCCAGTCCTAGCCCATCAATTCATCCCTTATGCTCATATTTGAGAAACCCTATCCATGCCCATCCTAGCACCTGGCCTTTACATCGATGATTATATACCTGGCAAGCTAGGTCTAAGACTGCCTTTTTCTTATAAAATGAGAAAAACCTTACTGCTGTCCTTATATACCCTACCCAGGGTCTCTGCGCATGGGAAAGAGACTTCCCCTTCGAATCCTTTTCCTTTGCAAGTTCCAGAACTACCACATTTGAAAATTGCAAAGATTGCTAACATGCCTCAAATGAGCAAAACAGAGAAACGCTGGCAACAGATGTCTTGCCTCCCATTGGCCACAGAAGGAAGGGGGCCTGAGCTGGAAGTAGTTGATGACGAGATGGGAAAGAGACAGACTGCATTCTGGGACGTTCTTAAAGAGGAAGACACTTGAGGAGTTGAGCTTGAACTGAGGATAATCTGAGGGAGATTCAGGAAGGTCTCACTACCTAACCTTTGCTTTCTTCCTTGCCTTCGTCTGGGATTGCTGCTGCTACGGACTTGGGCCAGAGTGGTTGCTATCCCTTCTTTGCAGGGAACATGAGGGTTGGGATGTCTCCAGGCACCTGGAAACCCCCTATCCCATTGGAAGCATTCTGAACATTCCAGAGCAGAGAAATTCTCATAGATTGTGGTATCAGAAAGTTGTTAATATAGATTTACATCCAATATTATTATGGAACACATGTTGTAGAATAAACAGACTTTTCGTGGGCTTCCCTGAGAAACTAATTATGTAACAGATGCACTGTTCTGAGTTCTAAACAGCTGGCTTTCCAGAAAGGAGCCACTTTTAAATCAGAGGTTGTCCGTGATAGGCAACATAATACATTTTACAAAGATAATATAAATTATTATATTTTTCAATATGTTTTCTCTGTATATTTCTTAGGAAAAATAGCATTTTTCTTTCTTCGTTACTTAAATATTTGAGATCCATGATTATATTGCCAATTTTCTTATCTTGAAAAAATATTAATAGACATAATCTAGCCAATCAAGGATTAAGTTAAAACCAGGGACAAATTTACTGTGAAGCTATTAATGCTTCAGCTTCAGGGCCTGTCCAAGACCCTAGGAGTGTAAAGTGAGTGAAGGATGTTTTAACTACAGTTAAAATATAGACCACTGTCCCCATCCACTCTGATATTCCTTTCATGACATGTCTCCTCATGGCCAATGACTTTGGGGAGGCCTTGAACATTATTTTTTTTCTAAATAAATATTCACTCTCATACCTAAGTTTGTGTTCACGATTGGATATTCTTTTTCTTGAAGAGTTCTCCAAATTTTTTATAAGATTCCGCATTCCTCAGAATCTGGATCTGCTCTAATTCAACCAAGAACTAGGATTTTTATTTTAATATTAAAGCACTGATGGTGAAGGTTCGTATTAGCACAGATAGAATTAAAACTAAATAGTTTTTGAAATATGCTGAAAAAGTGAACACAAATGTATACATATTTCTTGAAGAATGTTTTAAATCATATAAAGATATTTTATGTCATGCAATGGATCAGAATATAGTCCTCTGTATGTAAGTCACCAATTAAAACCTACTTTTAAAATTCTTCCCATCTTCCTAATCCATCCTGTCATTTGGTCTGCAAGCTGGGCCACAATCATACCTTTATAGTGAACAGTTGGTGCACATAGATATACTTAAGGTTTTCTTTGAATCCCTGCTACTCAAAGTGTGGTCCATGAATCAGTAACATCAGCATTGCCTGGGAATCCATGAAAAATTCAGAACCTCCCACCTCAGACCTACTGGCTCAGAATCTGCATTATAACAAGATTTCCAGGGGTTTCTTACACACATTAAGCATTTTTCTAAATGCCTGCTGCATTTTTGAGGGGCAAAGAGTATTTGGAAATTAATTAGTTCTTTTAATTTATATAAATGTGGCAATCTTACTGTTGGAACACAGGGTAAAATTTATCCCAGAAATCTGGACCTATTATGGTTGTTATATTAAATTGAAAACTTTGTGAACTCTGACTTTCCCCTTGAAATGCTAGTCTTCTCTCCTTTTTCCCCAGTTTTCAACATGAAGAAGGAAATCCCTTGGTGTCAGGAATCCTTGTTCGGGATTCCAAACAAACAAATCCAGTGAAAGGAGTGTTCTGTGGTCTTTCTTCCTGTGGCTGCAGCAACTGATTGCCAATGGTTTTCGTGGCCTCCCTAATGCTTTTTTCTTTGGTGTCTAAGTTGACGACAGAACTCTTAAAAGTTTGCAGTTTTAGATCATAGAGAAGGTCTCAGTTAGGTAAGGATTGGGAGCGGGTTTGACATCTGACTCATTCTGAAATACCCATGCCTGCTTCCTCTGGGCTCCCATACCATATTGCTTATTCGTCTATTAGTAGTGCTTATTTTGTTCTGTCTTTCATTATGTTTGTTATACGGCTGCCTCTCCAACTGGATTATAAACTCCATGGGGGCAGAAAGAATCCATATTCATTTTTATTCCTCCCATCACATTTACATCCGGTACCAGGCCTTCTAGTACCACATACTTAGTAAATTCACATGTCAGAAATTTACTAAATACGGATCTGCATATGCACTGCCAATCTCTCTCTTTATAAAATTAGTTGTGTTGTCACGGAGACAGCAATGATTATGACTTGTATATTAGAGGCAGGAATTGGTCATTAAGTCTTGGTTATTGACTAGCAGAATGCAAAAGTTATATTTCCACAGCCCCAGTTATAGCAGATGGACTATAGCACTCTAAAATTTGATCTGGTAACATTCATTAAAATCTGTGAATGAACCAGATGGTAAAGAGTTGTACTGGGGAGAGTGGGCTTTAGATGCAATAGAACCATAATTTTCTGATAACTTTTTTTTTTCCTTTTCAAATTCTGTGACCTTTTCAAATGCTGTGACCTTTCAGAGGGTTTCTTCCATCTTTCACTTTATTATTTCACATCATCCATAAATAAAGGACACGGTGGCCTCCCTGGTTTAAATCCTGGTGCCATCACTTACTGGCCCCCAAATTGCTCTGTGCTTCCATTAAATTTTATAAAATAAGGATGATAAATATATTATTTAAACAATGATTAATTGAGCCATAGAACAGTGTCTGACACATAATAAGTGATACACACGTGTTTGATGCTTTTATTATCCTTCAATGAAAAGAATAAAAATAGTAAGCCTGTGGTTTTTCTTGCAAATGCAAACACTTGCATACTTTGCATATTCATTATGCTTCAGTAAAACCTGAGGGTGCAGACTGAGAGATCCCATCCACTCAGTAAAAACTATAGCCAAGGGGGCGAATACTATTTTTCATAGATCTGAAGTTCCTCCTCAAGGCTGTGAGTTCTAATGTGTTTTGGTTTTGTTTTCCAGTTAGTGCGTGTGGCAGACAGACCCTAAGGGGTTTCCTGTGAGGTCCTGCCTCCAGATGTCGACACCTTTGTGCCACAGATCCCCTTTTCTGATGTGTGTGGGGACTGTGACTTGTTTCTAACCAAAAGAGTATGACAAAGGTGATGGAATATCACTCCTGTTATTAAATGGTGCTACATGACTCCATTTTAGCAGACTGCAAAGAAGGAGATTCTCCTGGCTGGCTTGGTGGAATAAATGGTCATGTTGAGAAAGCCATGCAACAAGCATGGGGCTCCTTCTAGGACCTGAAGTGGCCTCCAGCCAGTAGCCAGCAACCAGCCAGGGCCTTCAGTCCTGTGACAACTGACCAATTTGGAAGCAGATTCTTCCCCTGTCCAGACTTCAGATGAAATGCAGCCCAACTGGCATCTTGACTGTAGCCTATAAGACCCTGAACAGAGGACCCACTCATGCCAAGCCTGAATTCTGACCCACAGAAACTGTAACACAGTAAATGTGTGTGGTTTTCAGTCACTACCTTTGTGGTAATTTGTTACATAATCATAGAAAACCAATATAGTATAATCACCAGCATGTAAGAGGGACTCATATTTGGCAATGGGTCCAGCAGCCTACAACCTTCTTTGCTATGTCCTCTCAGTCTTCTTGTAGGGATTGGGGACCTTCAAGGTGGGCTTGCAAGACCTGATTCAAACTCTCTTTAGGCCAAATTCTACTTCATAGTAAAGAGTTATCTTGGAGTTGTGTTGGAGCTAAAAATAATTTTTGGTTAGTCAGATCATTCTTTTAGTTCCTATAGCCTTTAAAAAAAAGCCACAGAGGGGTGCCTGGGTGGCAGTCATTTGAGCATCTGACTCAGTTTTGGCTCAGGTTATGATCTCATGGTTTATGGGATCAAGCCCTGAATCAGGCTCCATGCTGATAGCATGGGCCTGCTTTGGATTTGCTTTCTCTTCCTCTCTCTCTGCTCCTCCATCTCATGCAGGCACACTCACTCTCTCTCAAAATAAATAAATAAACATTAAAAAAATTAATAGACTTAATTTTTCTATAACAGATTCAGCTTTATAGAAGAACTGAGCAAATAGCCCAGAGAACTCCCATAACCACCCCACCCCCATGGTTTCCTCTATCATTAACATCTTGCATCAGTGTGGCACATATGTTACAATTGATAGGTCAACATTGATATATTATTATTAGCTATTTCTTAAGCAAAGTACAATGTCATGTATCCACCATCATGGTCTCACACACAGTAGTTCCAGCACCTTAAAACTTCCCTGTGTTCCACCTATGCATCCCTCACCTTTCCCAAACCTGTGACAACCGCTAATCTTTGCACTGCCTCTGAAGTTTTGCCTTTTCCGGGATGTCATGTGGTTAGAATCATACAGCACGTAGCCTTTTCGGACTGGCTTCATTTGTTTGGCAATATGCATTGTGGTTCCACCAGGTCTTTTTATGGCTTGATAGCTCATGGTTTTTATTGCTGAATAATATTCCATTGTAAAAATGTAGCAGAGCTTGTTTATCCGTTCACCTACTGAGGGACATTTTGCCTCCAGTTCAGGGTAGTTATGAAGAAAGCATGTGCATGTTTCTGTGTGGCCATGTTTTCAACACAACCAAGGAAATATCTAGGAATTTGATTTCTGGATTTTGTGGTAAGACTATTTTAGTTTTGGAAGAAACTGCCAAACTGTCTTCCAAAGTGGCCGCACCATTTTGCATTCCCAGCTGCAATACGTGAGAGTTCCTGTTGCTCCCCACCCTCATCAGCATTTTGTGTTGTCAGTATTTCAGAATACTGAAATGGGCCATTCTAATAGGTATGTAGTGATATCTCATTGTTATTTTAATTTGCAGTTCCTTAATGACACATAATGTTGAGCATTTTTTCATATGTTTGTCATCTATCTTCTTCGATGAGGTGTCTATTGAGATCTTTTGCCTACATTTAAATCTAGTTGTTCATTTTCTTACTGTTGAGTTTTAAAGGTTGTTCATATATTCTGAATAATTGTCCTTTATCAGATGTATCTTTTGAAAATATTTTGTCACAGTGTGTGGCTTGTCTTCTAATTGTCTTACAAGTGTCTTTTGTAGAGCAGTAATTTAAAAATTTTAATTAAAAGTGATTGTTTTTCAGTATCATGAGTGGAGTGGGATGACCTTAAATGGAGGAAGCTCCTGACTTTGAGGGGTCTGGGAAAGAATGGCAATGTGTTACCACCCATACTTGTTCCTGTTCGTCTCCTTCAGAAACCTACATTATATTTTCAAGTACATGAAGAACAGAAGTTTTTGTTAAAACTTACAATTGAAACTCAGTATGACAACGATGTAAGTCCCCAGTGGTGAATATATAAACGACACTTTGTCTTATCCCTTCTTAAGTGAATTTTTTTTTCCTAATAATTCAACTGTAATATGATCACATGAGTTAAGACCATAGATAATGTCATCTGTGTTCTCAAGATTTGAATCACTTTGGCTTTTAAAGTAATTATTAGAGAGGAACTAAGTAATTCACTCTAGTATCTTTTCTTTTAGAACAATTATAAAGAAATGGTAACATTATAATACAGTAATTATTTGAAAGTTGGACTTCAAGGTATTTTTTTTTTTTTTTTTTTTGACAAAAGGAAGATTGCTATAAGTTCTGCATGCGGTCCCAAACTGCTTTTCATGGTAAAAGAAACTCTTCCATATTTGGCTGTAACTTTCCTTCCCAGCATTGTTAACTCCATTTCCACTCTCCTTACACGTATTTGGTAATATCCAAAGTTTTCAGTTAAACTTTGGGCTTTTGCATATACTAGTTTTGCTGCTTGAAATCTCTTTCCACCCAGACTTTTTCTTCTTCTGGGAAGTCCTACTTATCCTTTAAGACCCATTTCAGTGACCACTTCAGACCAGAGTAGACACTTCAGTATAGAACTTACCCCTACATCTTATATATCTGATAACCTTCCATGGTAATTGTCTACCTGTCAATCTTTTGTCTTGGAGAGGAAGCTCTTAAAGAGGGGGTGGGGGATGTTTTTTTTTTTTTTTTCCATTCTTTGTCTTTCCAAAATCTATTACATTTGATTCGTAGTAGTTGCTCAATAAATGCTTGTTGAAAAATTACAGTTAGTAGAAATATCTCTGGCAATTCCTACATGTTGTGAGAGAAACGTCATGTGCTCTCAGCTCATGAAACTTCATGACAGCAAGTCACAGCAGAAACAAAATCCTTCCAATGATTACCTACTTTTTTATATTTTATATTTTTATATTACTGGAGAAAAGAGGATAGACTTAAAAAGCAATTCTGCCAGTTGTTCAACAGATGCTAGTCAGTTGTGCATGGATGCCAAGTTACATGCAAGATACGCCAGATTTTTTTTTTGTTGGGCAATCTTAAAAGCTAGATTAAATAAATAAATAAATAAATAAATAAATAAAAACTGCAAATGAAAACCTTTCTGTAGAGACTATGTGTATTGGTGACCTGATTAAATAAATAAATAACATTTTTTGGAGGGGAAGTAAATATGGGAGAAAATTCCTTTTTGATGAATCCTTTTGTTGTTAATAGATATTATTTTTTGACCTAATTTTTTAATTTTTTAATATTTAAATTTTTTTTTAATTTTATTTTTTTAATTGAGGTATAATTGACATACAATAGCATATTAGTTTCAGGTGTACAACATAGTAATTTGACAACTCTATACATTACACAGTGCTCACCATAAGTGTAGTTACTATCTGTCACTACACAGCATTATTACAATGTTATTAATTATATTCCCTATGCTTTACATTTCATCCCCATGACTATTTTATAATGATAGATTGTACCTCTTAATCCCTTGAATGTACATATTTCATTTATCCCCCCACTCATTCCTTCTAGCATCTACCAGTTTGTACTCTGCATTTATGAATCTTTTTTTCTTTTTCTTTTTCTTTTTTTTTTTAATTTAAATCCAAGTTAGTTAACATATAGTGTAATAATGATTTCAGGAATAGAATTTATAGATTCATCACTTACATATAACACCCAACATTTGTTGCTCATCCCAACAAATGTCCTCCTTAATGCCCCTCACCCATTTAGCCCATCCCCCCACCAATACCCTGCCAGCAACCCTCAGTTTGTTCTCTGTATTTAAGAGTTGCTTGTGGTTTGTCTCCTCGTTTCTATATTATTTTTTCTTCCCTTCCTTTATGTTCATATGTTTTATTTCTTAAATTCCACATATGAGTGAAATCATGTGATATTTGTCTTACTCTGACTGACTTATTTTGCAAAGCATAATACACTTTAGTTCCATCCATGTTGTTGCAAATGGCAAGATTTCATTCTTTTTGATCCCTGAGTAATATTCCATATATACCACATCTTTATCCATTCATCAGTTGATGGACATTTGGACTCTTTCTATTGTCAATGTTCTATTATTCTATTGTCCATAGTGTTGCTGTAAACACTGGAGTGCATGTACCCCTTCAACTGCATCCTTTGGATAAATACCTAGTAGTGAAATTGCTGGGTCATAGGATAGTTCTATTTTTAAATTTTTGAAACTTCCATACTGCTTTCCAAAGTGGCTGACCAGTTTGCATTCCCACCAGCAGTGCAAAAGTTTCCTCTTTATCCACATCCTCACCAACATTTGTTGTTGCCTGAGTTGCTAATTTTAGCCATTCTGACAGGTGTGAAGTGGTATCTCATTGTGGTTTTGATTTGTATTTCCCTAATGATGAGTTATGTGAAGCATAATGTGTTGTTAATGTAATGATGAGTTATGTGTCTGTTAGCCATCTGGATGTCTTCTTTGGAGAAGTGTCTATTCATGTCTTTTGCCCATTTCTTCCTTGGATTATTTGTTTTTTTGGTGTTGAGTTTGATAACTTTTGACCCTTTATCTTTAACCCTTTATCTGATATGTCATTTGTAAATATCTTCTCCCATTCCATCAGTTGCCTTTTAGTTTCGCTGATTGTTTCCTTCACTGTGTAGAAGATTTGTACCTTGATGAAGTAGCAATAGTTCATTTTTGCTGTTTCCCTTGCCTCTGGAGACATGTCAAATAAGAAGTTGCTATAGCCGAGGTCACAGAGGTTGTTGCCTATTTTCTACTCTAGGATTTTGGTGGCTTCCTGTCTACGTTTAGGTCTTTTATCCATTTCGGGTTTATTTTTGTGTATGGTGTAAGAAGGTGGTCCAGGTTCATTCTTATGCATGTTGCCATCGAGTTTTCCCCAACACCATTTGCTGAAGACACTGTCTTCTTTTCCATCGTATATTCTTTCCTGCTTTGTCAAAGATTAGTTGGCCATAAGTTTGCCAGTCCATTTCTGGGTTCTCTATTCTGTTCCGTTGATCTTTGCGTCTTTGCGACAGTACCATATTGTCTAGATGATTACAGCTTTGTAATGCTGCTTGAAGTCCAGAATTATGAGGTCTCCAGCTCTGGTTTTCTTTTTCAGGATTGTTTTGGCTATTTGGGGTCTTATTTGGTTCCGTACAAATTTTAGGATTGTTTGTTCTAGCTCTGTGAAGAATAACATTATTTTGATAGAGATTGCATTGAATATGTAGATTGCTTTGGTAGTGTCAACATGTTAACAATACTTGTTCTTTCAACCCATGAGCAGGGAATGTTTTTCTATTTGTTGTGTCTTCTTCAATTTCTTTCATAAATTTTCTATAGTTTCAGCATACAGATCTTTCATGTCTTTGGTTAAGTTTATTCCTAGGTATTTTATGGTTTTGGGTGCAATTGTAAATGGGATAAATTCCTTGTTTTCTCTTTCTGCTGCTTCATTTTGATGTATAGAAGTGCAACTGATTTCTGCGTGTTGATTTTATATACCGCAACTTTGTTGAATTCGTGTATCAGTTCTAGCAGTTTTTTTTTGTTTTTTTTTTTGGTGAAGTCTTTTGGGTTTTCCACATGGAGTATCATTTCGTCTATGAAGAGTGAAAGTTTGACTAACTCCTGGCCAATTAGATAACCTTTTATTCCTTTGTATTGTCTAATGCTGAAGTTAGGACTTCCAACACTATGTTGAATAACAGTTGTGAGAATGGACACCCTTGTCGTGTTCCTGACCTTAGGAGGAAAGCTCTCAGTTTTTCCCCATCGAGGATGATATTAACTGTGGGTCTTTCACAAATGGCCTTTATTATCTTGAGGTATGATTCTTCTATCCCTACTTTCTTGAGGGTCTTTTATAAAGAAAAGATGCTATATTTTGTCAAATGCTTTTTCTGCATCTACTGGAAGAATCTTGTTCTTATCCTTCCCTTTATTCATGTGATGTGCCACATTGATTAATTTATGGATATTGAACCAGCTCTGAATCCCAGGAATAAATCCCACTTGATCTTCTAATGTATTCTTGGATCTGGTTTTCTAGTATCTTGTTGAGAATTTTTGCATCCATGTTCATCAGGGAAATTGGTCTGTAGTTCTTTTTAGTGTGGTCTTTGTCTGGTTTTGGAATCAAGGTAATGCCGGTCTTGTAGAATGAGTTTGGAAGTTTCCCTTCCATTTCTATTTTTTTTGGAACAGCTTCAAAAGAATAGGTGTTAACTCTTCTTTAAATATTTGGTAGAATTCTGGAAAACCATCTGGCTCTGGACTCTTGTTTGTTGGGAGATTTTTGATTACTGATTCAATTTCTTTACTGGTTATGGATCTGTTCAAATTTTCTATTTCTTCCTGTTTCAGTTTTGGTATTTTATATGTTTCTAGGAATTTGTCCATTTCTTCCAGATTGTCCAATTTGTTGGCATATAATTGTTCATAATATTCTTTATTATTGTTTGTATTTCTGCCATATTATTTGTGATGTCTCCTCTTTCATTCATTATTTTATTTGGGGGGATATTTTCCTTTTAGTTTTTTATCAATCTGGATTGGGGGGTGTTATCAATTTTGTTAATTCTTTCAAAAAACCAGCTCCTGATTTCATTGATCTGTTCTACTGTTTTTTTTTTTTTTGATTGTGACATCATTGATTTTTGCTCTAATCTTTAATATTTCCCTTCTGCTGGTTTTGCTGTTCTTTTTCCAGCTCTTGTAGGTGTAAGGTTAGGTTGTGTACCTGTGACCTTTCTTCCTTCTTTAGGAAGGCCTGATTGCTATATACTTCCCTCTTATGACTGCCTTCGCTGCATCCCCGAGGTTTGGGTTTTGTGGTGTTATCATTTTTGTTGGCTTCCATGTACTTTTTAATTTCCTTTTTAATTTCTTGGTTAACCCATTCATTTTTTAGTAGGATGTTCTTTAATTTCCAAGTATTCATGGTATTTCCAAATCTTTTCTTGTGGTTGATTGTGAGTTTCATAACGTTGAGGTCTGAAAATATGCTAGGTATGATCGCAATCTTTTTGTACTTGTTGAAGGCTGATTTGTGACCCAGTATGTGATCTATTCTGGAGAATGTTCCATGTACACTTGAGAAGAAAGTGTCTTCTGCTGCTTTAGGATAAAATGTTCTGAATATATCTGTTAAGTCCATCCGGTCCAGTGTGTCATTCAGAGCCATTGTTTACTTGTTGATTTTCTGCTTAGATGAACTGTCCGTTGCTATAAGTGGGGTGTGGAAGTCCTCTACTATTATGGTATTATTATCAATGAATCTCTTTATGTTTGTGGTTAATTGATTTATATATTTGGGAGTTTTATGTTGGGGGCATAAATATTTACAATTGTTAGATATTCTTGGTGGACAGAATGGTTAATTATGATATAATGCCCTTCTTCATCTTTTGTTACAGTCTTTAAAATCTGGTTTATCTGTTATAAGTATGGCTACTCCAGTTTTGTTTTGATGACCATTAATGTGATAGATGGTTCTCTATCCCCTTACTTTCAATCTACAAGTGTCTTTAGGTTTAAAATGAGTCTCTTGTAAGCAGCATATAGATGGATCTTGTTTTCTTGTCCATTCTGATACCCTGCGTCTTTTGACTGGAGGATTTAGTCCATTGACATTTAGAGCGATCACTGAAAGATACGAATTTAGTGCCATTTTGTTACCTCCAGAGTTGGTCTTTCTGGTGATGTTCTCTGGTCCTTTTTAGTCTTTGTTGCTTTGGGTCTTTTTGTTTTGTCTTTTCTCCATTCAAAGAGTCCCCCTTAAAATTTCTTGCAGGGCTGGTTCAGTGCTCATGAACTCCTTTAGTTTTCATTTCTCTGGGAAACTCTATCTCTCCTTCTATTTTCAATGATAGCCTTGCTGGATAAAGAATTCTTGGCTGCATATTTTTCTGACTTAGCACATTGAATATGTCCTGCCACTCCTTTCTGGCCTGCCAAGTTTCTGTGGTTAGGTCTGCTGCAGACCTGATCTATCTTCCCTTATAGGTTAAGGACTCTTTTTTCCCTTGCTGCTTTCACAACTCTTTCCTTGTCTGTGTATTTTGTGAATTTGACTATGATATGCCTTGGTGATTGTTGGTTTTTGTTCAGTTCAGTGGGAATTCTCTGTGCTTCTTGGACTTTGGTGTCTGTGTCCTTCCCCAGATTAGGAAATCCATTATAAGTTGCTCACATAAACCTTCTGTCCCTTTTCTCTTCATCTTCTGGGACTCCTATAATTCAGATGCTATTCCTTTTTAATAAGTCACTGAGTTCTTTAAGTCTTGTATTGTGATCTTTTGCCTTTGTTTCTCTTTTTTTCTGCTTCATTCTCCATAATTTTGTCTTCTATATCACTGATTCACTGCTCTTTGTCCATCCTTGCTGTCATGACATCCATTCGAGATTACATCTTGGTTATAGCATTTTTAATTTCATCCTGACTAAATTTTATTTCTTTTATTTCCGCAGAAAGAGATTCTATGCTTTTTTTCAACCCCAGCTAGTATTCTTATTATCACGCTTCTAAATTCTAGTTCAGACTTATATCTGTATATATCTATATCTATATCTATATCTATATCTATATCTATATCTATATCTATCTATATCTATATCATCTGTATCTATCTATATCTGTATCTGTATCTATCTATCTATCTATCTATCATCTATCTATATTTACTTATATCTGTGTTGATTAAGCCCTTGGCTGTAATTTCTTCCTGTTCATTCTTTTGGGGTGAATTCTTTCATTTTGTCATTTGGGAGGAAGAAAAAATTAATAAGATAAAAACAATAAACTAAAAAGCTTAAAAAAACAAAACAAAACAAATAAAGGCAGCAAGATCCTAAGTGTGTTTTGGTCTGCTTGTTGAAAGAAGCTTGATAGAATAGAGAAAAAATGGAAAGAAAAGAAAAATAATGGTAAGAAAAAATTTAAAAATTAAAACATATATATAATAGGGTAAAATAAAATAAAATAAAGAAAATGAAATAGAATAAAAATTTAAAAAATAAAAAACAAAGTAAAAAAACACAAAATTTTCTCTTTCTGTATCAAAAAAATGAAGAAAAAAGAAAGCAATGTAAGCAAAAACAGAAACAAAGAAAATGGACAAATAAATGAATCAGGGAACAGAATGAAACTTGAATGAAGTTATATCCGGTTTCCCCTGGAACTGAAACTTTGAAACTCTTGATAGTCTAAGAACTAAGCAGGTGGAGTGACTTGTGCTGGCCTTCTAGGGGATGTGCTTGGAGGGTGCAGTTGAGAAAGGCTTGGTGTAAGGGCTCCGTTCTCCACTAGGTGGTGCCGCTTAGCTTACTGGTGTGGATAGGTGTGGTTGCGCATTCATGTGTGGGAAAGATAGAAATGGCTTCACCCATCTCCCTAGTCTCTGACACAGTTGTGCTTTCACGGATACAGGATCAAGCACACTTCCTTTGTCGCAGGCCTCTGTCCACTCCCTGCTTCCACTCTGTGTCCAGGCTGTCTACCTTCCAGGGGGCTCCTTCCTCCAGAGTTTTATCTCAGATAGGGTTGTGTTTCAAAACCCTACACTTCAGATACCCCTGTGGCTTGAGCCAGTGTGGACTCTCTGGGGGTGGGGGGAGAGTCTTGGTGAGCAACGGCTCAGTGCTGGCTTGACCCAGAAAATGTTTGTGTGGTGGCACAGCAGCAGAGGTTCAGAGATCGTGGCAAATCACAACACACAGCTGGCACCAGGTTTTGCTGCACTCTGGCGACTTTGTCCCCATACCAGCAAATGTGGCTGCTCTCCAGGGTCCACTGGGACCACTGCCTGTGGGGAGACCTATGGCATTTACCAAATGCACTCCAAGCAGGAGAATCACTTCTCCCCATATGGCACACAGACCCCCTCAGACCCTGATGCCTGCTCTTGGGGATTTGCCCTCCTTCCTTACCAGAACACCGCCAGGCACTGAGCTCTGAAATGTCAGACTGTGCTCCACTGTTTATAGAATCCTGGTTGTATTGAAACCTTCTGCTTTCTCCTTTCCAGGGATTGCATTTATTGCACAATCTCAATTTGCTGCACTCTCCCCCTTTCTCTTTGTCCTCTCTGTGCAAAAACAGCTCCCTACCCTCCGTGGCTTTTCTCTCCCCCAGTTCACCTCTCCGCACTGCATACCTGCCAAGTTCTGTGGCTCAAGCTATGCAGATTGTTGAATTAATCCTCAGATCAATTTCCTAGGTGTTCAAAATGGTTTGGTGCTTATCTAGCTGCATTTCAGGGACAAGACAAGCTAAGAGGCTCCATGTTGCTCTGCCATCTTAACTCCTCTCACTAGATGTTCTTCTAAGTACAATATTACCCATCTGCTTTGTTATAGTATTGTGAAAATACACAACTCCAGTCCTGACTACCTCATAGATAGCGCTTGACATTACAGTCCTAGGTGCTCAATAGGTATTTATTGGGTTCACAGAGATGGATGAGTGAATTAATGAATTTAGGAGAGTTCTTCATATCCCGCATCCTTTCTCAATAAGTGTGGCAGAATTAGTTTTAGATCTTTCCTCTTTTTAAGGTTTTCTTCTGAGGTCAGAGGGTGTAGAGGGTCAGAGGGAAGTCATTAACACCCTTATCTCTTACCTACAATGGCTGAAGCATTGGCTGCACTCATCATGGAGTAGGCGATGAGTTTTGTGTCTGGTCTCTGCCCAGTCTTCGGATAGGTACTTTGAGGGATTCAGTAGGTTGACACATGGTCACTACTCCCCAGAGCTAATCACTTAGCCATAGGGAACACAGAATGACTTTTGGAATAAGTAGAAAACCATTTCAGGAAAGAGCTGGAGATGAGAAATATGGGAAGTAGTTTGACTGGCACTCTCCCAATCCTACCCATTGTCCATCTGACCCAAGTTCACTGCTGACCATTTATCTTCTAGTTTATTCATTCATCTGTTCATCCATTAACTAAATATGAATTGTCCACTACTGTATTCCAAGTACCTTGCTGGATACAGGAAATATAGTCATGGGTAAAGACAGATGCCATTCCTGGTAATAAACAAAGAGCTATATCAATAAATATAAAATTGCAATTGTGGTAAGAGCTGCAGAGAATGAGGCAGCAGTAAGGCTGAAGACTAGGCATATGTATCTTCATTTATTTATTTATTTATTTATTTAATATATGAAATTTACTGTCAAATTGGTTTCCATACAACACCCAGTGCTCATCCCAAAAGGTGCCCTCCTCAATACCCATCCCCCACCCTCCCCTCCCTCCCACCCCCCATCAACCCTCAGTTGTTCTCAGTTTTTAACAGTCTCTGGCATATGTATCTTTGATCCTCAGTGTCTGGTGCCTCATAGGTACTTAAAAGGCTTTAGGGATGAATTAGGACACGCTTTGGAGGTAGTGACAGAAAATCCCAGTTACTTTGCCCAGCACCTACCCACGTATGCTCTTTGAATGATTGTTCACTATCCTGATTGTAAATTAATTAATTAATCTCCCTTGTTTTTTTCTTTAAGAGTCTTTAATTCATTATAAGACCAATGGCTTTTTGTCTTGAGCTTCTCTGTCACCTCAGTAACCACTCGGTTCTCATGTATGTGCCCCCTACATGGGCAGTAGAATTGTCACCCTAGCAGAAACTTTGACCCATATTGGGCAGGAACAAAGTAACAAATACTTTGCCATTTCTTCTCTTGGGTAGATGTCCTGAGAAATACCTCTGGATCTTTCCCTAATTTGCTTCCCACACTACTCATTCCCGCTCCTAGGACCACACTTCCTAATAGCACACTGTTTGCCTCAAGTTCTGTTTTCTAGCTGAACCAGACTAAGATAGCCTGCCTTCCACTTTCTTGGGTTTCTATCTTGTTTCATTAGAGAAAAGGTGCTTCCAAAGAGAGGGCTTTTTGGAGGGGATAGAGTTTTTTTTGGAACCTTGTGATTTCTGAAAATATTATAACAATTGATAAGAATTTGCTTTTGTATGGAATTCAAGGTTGGGAACAGTTTTCCTTTGTAGTCCTGAAGGCATGATTCTATCTACTCGTTTCCAGCTGATGAGAAATCTAAAAAACATTTCTGACCCTCACGCAACTTGATTGTTGTATGCACCCTTCCTGGAGGCTTTCTGGAGCATCTCTTTATCCCAGTCTGAAATGTAGGACTCTGTGCTTTGGTGGTCCTATCATCCATTGTGCTCAGAATTCGGTACCCTTGGGTTATTTTATTGCTGATTCCTGCCCCCCCCCCCCCCCCCCGGCGTTTTGTGTTTTCTCTCTCTGGGAGCTTTAATGTTCACATACTGAATCTTCTAAACTTGCCTTCTAATTTGCTTATTACTTGTGTGTCTTTTTTCCTTTGCTCTATATGCTGGGAGATTTCTTCAACTTCATCTTGCAAACATTCCAGTGACTTTTTAGTTTCTCTTTTCAAATTTGAAGTTTCTCAAAACCTCTTTTTCCTTGAATTAATAAAAAATATGTCTGTTCGTATCTATTGTTTGTCGTGTTTTTTTCTTATCTTTACCAGCATTCTGAGGGGTGAGTGGGATTGACGTATGGAGTTGTAGGTGAGATGTCAGCATCCTGTATGCATCTGTTCCTTTGACACCCTTGTTCTCAATTCAGAATTTCCCTCCTGATCATGGTCTTGTAACTGAACTAATGTGAGTTTGCTCTTGGGTGAATTACAGGGAGAGACTACAACAGTTAGAATTGTCACACAAAGGAAACTTTATTTGCGGCCAATAAGGAGATTGCAGGGAATAATTTCCAAAGCCAGGGCTCCCCAAATATGGATGAGTTGGTTTCTTTTATTAGGGTTAGGATAAATATTCAGAAAGGGGAGTTTTGTCAGAGTATGTAGAGGTGGGCATAAGGCCAAGCTTGTGTCTTAAGCAAACCGCCTATACATTGTATGTTATGCTAATGAAGTCTGTGCCCCTTACTAGGTGGAAATTTTAACACTCTCAGGGAAAAGTGGTCACTCCATGGTCCATATGCACAGGTGTGAAGTTGGAGATCAAACTCGTCCAGGCCTTCTGGAGTCCTTCCAGTTGTGTGCCTCTAAAAGATAAGGTGAGGGGTGCCTGGGTGGCTCAGTCGGTTAAGCATCTGACTTAAGCTCAGGTCATGACCTCACAGTTTGTGGGTGGGAGCCCCACATCAGGTCCTGTAGGGACAACTCGCAACCTGGAGACTGCTTCCGATTCTGTGCCTCCCTCTCTCCCTGTTCCTCCCCCACTTGTGCTCTCTTTCTCAAAAATAAAGAAATAAATATTAAGAAAAAAAAAGATAACGCTAACACTCCTCTGAAGAAGAAGGAAGGGTGGTTATTGGAAGTCTTGCTAGCGATGGTTCGGTGTAGCCCCTTCCAAAGAACCTCTGCTTTTCCGTCTGCAGAGGGGGAGACACGGGGACCCATTTACCTGGAACGAAGCACGGGATCTCAGCCTGTGATTGCTCCCTGAACAAACTTTCAACCAAGCCTCTGTACCTTCTGCATTAGGTTCAGCCCTTTTTCCAGGGGAACTTGCCCATTCCCGAGGCTTTAGAGAATTCTTTGGTGAAAATCAGGTTGGTTCTCGGCTTTTCTCACAGCTATTTTAAGTTTTGCTTTTGTTTTTTGGTCTGCTAACATTTACCACACTGTTCCATTTGTTCCCCCGGCTTCCAAAGAATTGCGACAATCTCCCCTGCCATCATCCCCATTCTTGTAGGGTTATATCTTCCAAAAAAGATGGCTGTCATTTAGTTGGCTTTTGAGAGTGTGTAAAAGTAGATGATTATGTTTAATCAGCCATCTTTACACAGAAGTCTTTAGATGGTCTATTTTATGGATTTTTTAATAAGGAAATTCAATTTTAATAATTTTAATGTTTATTTTTTGAGAGAGAGAGAGTGTGTGTGTGTGAGAGAGAGAGATTGAGAGAGAGAGAGTGAGCAGGGGAGGGGAAGAGAGAGAGGAAGACACAGAATCTGAAGCAGGTTTCAGGCTCTGAGCTGTCAGCACAGAGCCCGACGCGGGGCTCAAACTCGCGAATTGGGAAATCATGACCCGAGTCAAAATCAGAGGCTTAACCGACTGAGTCACCGAGGCGCCCCTATTTTATGAATTATATTCGCATAACACAATAATGTCAAACATATAGCCTACAGATTTACTTTTTAGAAGAAAAACATATTTTGAAATTCTAGTCGATTGTACTCTCTGACACAATAACATATATTAAAAATGCAAATACTCGATGTCTAAACCTGAAGTGGCCTAAAAATGCCTGCCTGTCTCCTAAGTTTATGAACCTTGTTTCCATCTGTTTACCACATATTTCCATATGGATGGTGTAGCAGGTAATTAAACTTGTTCAAATATCCAAACATTTAAAAAATGCAAATGTTTAGACAGTCTCTCAGAATTAAAACTGTACATTTCATTAAGTTATTTAATGGGACTATGGGAATTTCATTAAATAGAGGAATTGGGATGACAGTGTTTCTCAACCTCAGTACCACTGACATTTTGGGCCAAATAATTAATTCTTTCTTGTGGAAGATTGTTGTGTGCATTGAAGAATGTTTAGTGGCTTCCGTGGCAGCCACCCAATAGGATGTCATTAGTACCAAATTGAGACAACCAAAATGTCCCCTGACATTGCCAAAGGCATCCTTGGGAGCAACATTGCCTCTGATTGAGAACCAGAGGTATATGGTGTACCGTTGGGGCTGACAAACATGTTCTGTAAAGGGCGAGATAATAAATATTTTCAGCTTTTGAGGTGATATAATCTCTGCTGTTGTGAAGGGAAAGCAGCCACAAACAATATGTAAAAAAAAAAAAAAAAAAAAAAAAGGCATGGCTGAATTCCAATAAAACTTTGTTTACAAAACCAGGCAGCAAACCGTGCTTGAGCCATGGGTTTCAGTTTGCCAACTACTGGTATAGTAGAAAGAACAGATGTTTTGGAGACAGAATTGCATTTAATTCACTTATGAGCTACATGATCTCGGGTAAACTTAATAAAAGGAACGATGCCTATTTCTCGGGTTTGCTGTAGGACCGGTTGGAAACTTAAATGAGAAGATCTTTAAGATATAGTAATAGTGTTTACTTTTTTTGGTCCTTGTCCAGAGGTTCAAAATTAAAACTATTAATGTCTATCAGTCACTCCCTTGTAAAGTCAAATGTACCTTTTCCCTGCACTAGATGGTGAACTTCTGGAAGTCAGCAAATGAGTTATTGACACCTTTGTATGTCTTTCCACTCAGTGCCTGGCACAGTGTTGTTATTAAATGTTGGATGAAATAATTCAGGGCATCCTACTGCACTTGGTGCAGTTTTATTTCATATTGATATGTGTACCATTTCAGAAGAAGAAACACATTTTCACCATGACTTTATTTTATTTTATTTTTTAACGTTTTATTTATTTTTGAGACAGAGAGAGACAGAGCATGAACGGGGGAGGGTCAGGGAGAGAGGGAGACACAGAATCGGAAGCAGGATCCAGGCTCTGAGCCATCAGCCCAGAGCCTGACGCGGGGCTCGAACTCACGGACCGCGAGATGGTGACCTGAGCCGAAGTCGGACGTTTAACCGACTGAGCCACCCAGGCGCCCCTCAACATGACTTTAAAAAGATAATCTTTGCTTCCAACGCTAATAGATAGGATAAAATATTTCGCCTGACAAATTATGGATGAAATGAATAATTGTAAGAAACATTTTGTACTTTGCCACAGCCTCCAAAAGGGCTGGAATGAACTATTTTTACACTAAGCCTATGCTATTAGGAACACAAAGACATAAAAATATAATTTTTATAATATCAGAGTCAATTATCTTTAGCATATTAAAAATTGTGTACTTCTTATTGCTTCTACTTAAATTATTAAAATGGACCCTCATTCTAGGGTCTAGTAATCTATTGCAAGTATATGTGTTACATTTTTTCCTATTGAAATATATATAATAAATTCTAATTCTTCAGAAGAATTGAAATATTGAGACAGACTTAACATGCCATTTACAAGCGGTAAACTGAGTTAAAAAATGAATTAAAAAATAACGGAACTGGGTCAAGGGCTAGCAGACTTTGGGATTCCAGCACCATGACTGGATTTTATTTTTTCTATATTCTTTTATATCTAAGAAAGGTATGCAATGTGAAGAGATTTAACATATTGTCAAGTCTTGGAAGAAATGAGTGACTCTATCTTGAAATAACTTTGGGGAATAGAATTGGGGAGAGTATGCTAATTCTATTAAGTATTAAGAGAATTGTGTCCTGTCTTGGGAATGAAGTAAAAATGTAGAGTGCTTAAAAAAACCCTGATCCCTCTAAATTCTTAAAAGTAGAAACAAGCTTTGATATTGTTCACTTCTATTTGTTGCTTTCTTAAATTTTTTTAATGTTTATTTATTTTTGAGAGACAGAGCATGAGCAGGGGAGGGGCAGAGAGAGAGAGAGAGAGAGAAAGAGAGAGAGAGAGAGAGAGAGAGGGAGACACAGAATCTGAAGCAGGCTCCAGGCTCTGAGCTGTCAGCACAGAGCCCTATCCAGGGCTCGAACTCACTAGCCATGAGATTGTGACCTGAGCCGAAGTCGGACGCTTAACCGATGAGCCACCCCAGGTACCCCTCCTTGTTGCTTTCTTGATGTCTATGGTAAAGGAAAAAAGTAAGTAACACTAGGTATAGGAAGTGTCAGAAATCAGAAGCCTAACTCAGCAGAACAACCACTCCCTGTGTGGGAGAATCCAGATCTAGGATAGGATGGGTAAGCCAGACAACGGTTCAAAATACCAATCTTCTAGGCACACTACAATATTATTGAAAGAAAATCAGAAATGTGGTGCCGTGTCTCCCCATGATAATTTATACGGAGATAGTGGTATGACACAAAGAAAATTTAAGTCTCCTCCTCCTTCTTTCCTTCCTGCCCATACCCCACTCCCACTTCTGTCTCCTGTAGCAAGATTCCCAATGACCATCTTTAGAAGCTTGGAGTTGGCAGTGTGTCTTCTTAGGTAGGAGTAGACTCCTTAGGTAGTGGTATTTCCTTTCCTTTTCCTAGAAGAAAGCACAGGCCTTTGTGATCCTAATACCCAGGACCATCAAGCATTTTTTAAGATCCATAAAACTCCATTATGTGAAAGCACAGTGGAATGGAGAATTTTTGTTTGGAGATGGGATACGAAGAATGGATTGACCCATGAGGTAGTTGGATGGATACAGTAATGCGCCACTAAGTAAGCGCCCCCACTCCCACCCCAGGACCAGAGCCACTGATCACAGTTGATTCACTCTCCAGGAAGTACCCTTGACTGAATGAAGCTGCTTCTTTCAAGGTTACACTTCTCTTTGGAACATGCGTCTGATGCCTGGTCAATGCAGGCATACAAAGGTCTGGTTTCTTTGTCTTAATTAAGGCAACTCTTCAATTCAGAAGTTCCTTCTGTAACGGCATCACAGTTCAACTTTTTTTTTCTCTGCCCCATTTTCTTTCCTCACTTCTCACAGGTATGCATCCCAAGACCACTTGTCTAGAGAGAGAATGCCATTGAGTAGCCATCTACATGTCAAAGAGAGAGCCCAGGAACAATCCTTACCTCACCGAAGGGATCAACTTCCTGCATGCAAAAATCGTAGAATTTTATAATTTTTTTTTTTTTCCTGTTGAGCTTGATGTATGGCAGTTGACAACAGAAGTAGTCCTAGGAAGACTGTGAAATGGGATTTTGGAGCTTGGTCACTCACCAACAGGAGCAATTGCATTTGTAAGGTTTAGGGAAAATAGTAATTATAGGGATTATGGTATTGGATGAATGTTGCTGGGGGCCACTGATGCATTGGAGAGGGACGATTAAAGGCTAAGAATGATTAATGGCAAATAGAAGGTGAAGTGAGAAAACCATAGGACCTCTGTATTTGTTTGCTAGGGAGACTATAACAAAGTCCCACAGACTGGATAGCTTAAACAACAGAATTTTATTTTCTCACAGTTCTAAAGGCCAGATGTCCAAAATCAAGGTGTTGGCAGGCAGAGTGGATCCCTTCGGTGAGGTAAGGATTGTTCCTGGCCTCTCTCCTTGACATGTAAATGGCTCCTCAGATGGCATTCTCTCTCTATACAAGTCTGTGTCCAAATTTCCTCTTCTTGTAAGAGCAGCAGTCATAATGGATTAAGGCCCACTCTAATGATCTCACTTTAACTTAATTACCTCTTTAAAGATCCTATCTCCAAGTTCAGTCATAGTCTGAGAAACAGGGGTTTAGGACTTCAGTACATGAATTTCGAGGGGACACAAGTCAACCCATAACCACTTTCTTGGCTACACATAAAAAGAGTCTCATCTCCTGTAGCCAAGGGCATTAAAACCTGAATATTAGGCTCAGCAGCTATTCTAAGAGTAGCAGAGATCCAGAGAAGTTTGGCTTCTAAGCTGTGGCTGACCTACATCAGCCTCAGTGCTCTGATTTGAAGGATTGTGACTCAGAATGAATACATCTAAGTTGACATATTTAAAAAATCTCAGATTTCCTATTAATACAGTGGGCTTGTAAAAGTGGACCATTCCTCTTTGGTAAAGGCTAGTTCTCCCCACTTGCCTGAGTATGATACAGAGGGTTCTGTCTGCAAGATAATAAGCAACCCCTCATTTTACTTTTACTTCCTCTTCTGGCTATCTGACCAATAACTACATAAGCCAGCTGGAAACATGCTGAGCCTGCCAAAGGGGAAAGGGTCTATACTCCAAGGAGCTGTAGGAACTAGTTAAAACACACTGGCAGGACCGGGAAAGAATGCATAGCACTGCATTGGGGAAGAAAATTAGTATAAGGGAAACTCTATGTTTCTCCTCTACTCTCAATACTTCTGGCACCAGACGTGTGGAGTTTTTCTCATGCCAAGCAATTCTCCAATTCTCAGCAGACATTGGGTGTCCTACGAATTTAACTCAATTCTCACACTAACAATCTGGAGTTAACAGAGCCCACAGGTTAATGGCTCAGTTCTATCAGATGCTCCCCCTTTAAGATGCCAATCGTAAGTTCTAGTTGTCTGCACTTCTAACTGACCAGCTATAAACTGGAGGTTCCCCAAACCCCCTATTGGGTTTGATAATTTGCTAAAATGGTTCACAGACCTTGGGGAAACATTAACTTACATTTACCAATTTTCTGTAAAAGGATACAACTCAGCAACAGCCAAATGAAAGAGATGCATGGGGCAAGGTATGGGGCTGGAAGGAATGAGTGAAGCTTTCATGCCTTCTATGGGCACGTCACCCTCCCAGCAACCCAAAGTGTTCATCAACCCAGAAGCTCATTAAATCTCATGTTCAAGAGATTTTATAGAGCTTAATCATCAGCCCCCACACCCTCTTCTTCCCGGAGGTCAGTGGGTGGGGCTGAGAGTTCTATCCCTTTAGTCATTTGGTCAGTCTGCTGAACAGCCCCATGTTGAGGCTATCTGGGAGTCCCACCCTAAGTCACCTTATTAGCATAAATTCGGGTGTCTTCAAAAAGGGTTGTTCATTAATAACCAAAGATATTCCTATCACTCAGAAATTACAAGGGCTTTAGGAGCTCTGTGCTAGGAACCAGACACAAAGAGCAAATGTGTTTTATACTATGTTACAGCAGGACTAGAACATAAATTTGAATAACAGTCATTGATAGGGCAACACTTTCCCGAATGCTGTATTTAATCCTTGGGCAAGAACACAGTATTGCACACTGAATGAGTCTCCCTAAAATCCATATGTTGAAACCTTAACCCCTAATGTGAACGTTTTTGGAGATAGGGCCTTGAGGAGGTAAAAAATGTTAAATGAGGTCATGAGAGTGGCCCCTGCTCTGATGGCGGGGTGGTGCCCTCAGAAGGAAACAAAGCCAGGGATCTTTATCTCCACCATGTGAGGATACAGCGAGAAGGCAGCCATCTGCAAACCAGGAAGAAAGCTCTCACCTGAAGCTGAATTTGCTGGCACCTGGTCTTGAACTTTCTAGCCTCCAGAAGAGTGAGAAAATACATTTCTGCTATTTAAGCTGCACAGTCTGTGGAATTTTGTTATGGCAGCCCAAACTAAGATACCCAGAGAGAGTGTGAACACACTGCTCGAAAGAACATAGATAGAACTGGATCTCAAGGGTGTTGGATCAAGGATGAAAGAATTTAAAGTTAAAGAAGACAGAGTTGATTGCCATGCGAACATGCTCCTGTGATCCAGGATTTAATACTGGCAAGGTCTCCAGAGATGCTGCTAATCTAACACTGGGTTGGCCCTTAAAAGCGTGGAAAAGTGTTGGCCCACAGTAAGCAAAGTAGAAGTGCTGGAACTTTTGTGTGGAGGAAGAGATCAAAAGCCTCAGGTAATTGGACCCACTCTAATGGAGTTACTACCTATGGCCCAAACCCCACTAATTGATCATATTCAGTGGGAGAGACTCAGGACACTTCACTTACTAAAACAATAAGCAAGGTCCTAATGAGAAGGGCAATCGCATTCTTCGGGGGCTGTCCTTTGTAGACCAACACTGATTTAGGAAGAGAATGTTACAGAATTGGGCTCCCTGATAACAATACGGATATGGTTCTATAAAAATAGATGCAACTGATGGTGCTTACCTGTCAGAAGCAAAGTGAGTGTATTTATTATAATGAGGGGCCAGAGTCAAGTGAAACTAGGGGGCCTGACTTGAGCTATGGAGATAGTGAATATAAGCTGGTGTTCTCTGGGGCCAGATACATGGTCAGCCAGCAAGGGTACTGCCCAATTTGTGAACAAAAGAAAACAAGAATGGAGCATCAGCAGAGAGCAGACAACTGCTCCAGTCAGAAGTCATGGTCTGTTGACCAGTTCTCCAAACTGAGGCAGCTCCTACATCCAGGACCCATTAAAAAGAGGGAGATGTTGGGTCCTCACAGAGAAGAACCCTATAACACCATAGCAAGTATGTTTAGTAATGGTTACTCTAAGTCTTCCCAAAGACAACTATAATCACTTATTCAAACGTCATATAATGAGAGTAGAAAAATGCTAAGATATTTTGATGACTTTTGGGCATAGATTCTGAGTTGACAGGATAAGGGAGGGACATGTGAAAACCAAATAATAAAGGGAATTTTGACTCAGGCTTTCTGGCTCACAGGTCTTCTGGATCCATGATCGGGGAGTCATTTACCTTTGGCTTCTAAATGGGTGATTGGCATAGATATACTTGGTAGTTTGAAGAACTTCCACTTTGGTTTCTTACCATGTTTTCTGATTGACTGAGCAAACAAAATGAAAAGCTACCAGTTGTGAGCAGTCAGGACAAGGAACTGCAGCAGGTCTAGCTTGTGATCAAAGTGTATGCAGATTTTATGGTATTAGAGGTATATGTCGTGGGAAAGAGCACTTGTAGTTCTTGGCTAATTGGTCCAGAGCCAGAAAGGGAGAGATCGGAGACAAGGGATCTTGGGCAGAAGCATCATTCCTTGAGGAAAATAACAAGTTACTTGGAAAGAATTTGATTAGATTAACCTCTTCCGCTCTGGAAATGGCAGATATTTATTTTGTTGGAAATAGATTGGTATTTTGGGTATGGATTTGCCTTTCTGCCCAGAGGGTTTCAGACAGCACCATTAAGGGTTAGACAGTCAGATCCAGTGGCATGGAATCTTGCATAACCTTGCATCAGGCCAAGACACCTGCTCTGTAGTGAAAGAAATGTGGCAGTCAGCACATGACCATGAAATCCGTTGATCCTATTATAAACTATGGCCCTCCAAAACTGATGACCTTATACAGTGATTAAATGATCTTTTGATGGCCAAGATAGGTACCAGATTGGAGATGATTCTCTACAAGGGAAAGGGAACTCTCCTTTAGGCTGCAATATACACTCTGAATCATTGACTGTTATATAGTGCTGTGTCCCAAAGATGAGGAATATTTGGTCCAGGACCCAAGGGGTGGAAGTAAGAGTGGCCTTGCTACCACCACACTCAGTAAGCGATCCCTTGGGGAATTTGTTGCTTTACAACTCTAGGCTTTGTAGGTTTTGGAATTCTTGAGTTTTGAAAGGTGAGCAGTTCCACCAGGGATAGTGAGCATCCCATGAAACTTTACACTATGGCTGCCTATGAATCACTTTGAGGTCCTTGGGCACTAGGACCATTAGGCAAGGAACAGAGTCACCAGCCTCGGTGATCATCCAGAAAAGGTCAAACTACTGTTATACAGTAAGGGCCGGGAAAAATTTTTTGGTGCTGGACAACCCACTGGGGCATGAACTTGACACACCTTTTCCCATTTTGATGGTATTTGGACAAAGGCATCAGAAGGGCATGTTAACAGGAGCTCAGGCTCCTCAAGGATGAGAGTCTTGGTTACCGCACCAGGTCAGTTACCAAGACCAAAAGAGGTACTACTCAAGGATAACAGAAATCTGGAATGGGTGGTCAAGTAAGGAGTAGTACCAGTTGCATTTAAAAAACAGCTTCAGCGTGGGGGCTATAGTTTGTCTTATTAACCTTTCACTTGTAAATTTGTGTAGGAAAAGAGAACAACCCAATCTGGGAAAGTCCTTTTCAGAGGGGATGAGCTCTCTATAAGAGGCCAATGACATGCAAAGAGTAAATATAGTGGGTGCTGTATTATGCCATCTGGATTCCCCTTCAGGACAGAGGACTCCTTCCCCAGCTGGCAGGAAGTTTAGCCATTCACGGCGCACAGCTGAGACCCTCTTCAGAAATTGCTCTTCATTTAAGGGAAGTTGCTTTGTCCAAGGTTACACTCCCTCCGTGGAGGCAGCTCACATCCATAGATTGGTTGATGGGAGGGGTCCAAACGCCAGGACCTCTGCCTTAGATGGAACAATTCTGAAGGGCCACTCCACCTCCAGAGCTCCTCATAGGGATGGCTGAGGTCTGTCCTGCAACCAGATCATAGTTCTTTTCCCAGTGCTGGTCTTGCATCCCACGGCCCTCCTCACCAGTGCTATTCCTCCCTCCCTGATGAGCCTTCTGCATGCAAGTCTCAGTCTGTTTCCCAGGTAACCCAGCCTGTGACGGCTAGTAAAAGAAACTTTTAGATGCGTTTGGAAGAAGTCTTTGGAAGTATACCCCTGTTACTTACTTCTATTCTACATGGGTGTCAGTGACTAATCCCTTCCAGTTAAAGGAAGAACTGGATGAAGTAAGGGAAAAACTGTGACATAAAATGTAATTCCAAACAAAGTTAAAGTCATACGTTAATTTCAGGAACACACCATCGTTTTATCGTAAAGAAAGAAGAATATGATTGTTAGAAATGGAAACCCAGCTCTTCCTCTTGAAAATGAGAGTTGAACGACTATTAAAGAGCTCCACCCACCAGGAGAGAAGTCTAGAGAAGGGAGACTGAAAGAGTTCTTTTTTTTTTAAATTTTTTTTTCAACGTTTTTTATTTATTTTTGGGAGAGAGACAGAGCATGAACGAGGGAGGGGCAGAGAGAGAGAGGGAGACACAGAATCGGAAGCAGGCTCCAGGCTCCGAGCCATCAGCCCAGAGCCTGACGCGGGGCTCGAACTCACGGACCGTGAGATCGTGACCTGGCTGAAGTCGGACGCTTAACCGACTGCGCCACCCAGGCGCCCCAGGGACTGAAAGAGTTCTGATAGGTAAGGTGTGGTTGGTCCCAGGATACCTAGAGCTTGGCCAGCATTTGTCCCCTCCCCCTAAACGCCAGGATTTCTCTGTGGGTAATGACCCTCTGCCACTGGGGAGTCTAGGAAGGAGAGAGGTTCCCAATCACATGCCTCCCAATGCTTCCAGCAGATCCTTCTGTAGGACGGGAAAAACTTAGCACTTAGATACTCGGTTGATGGCATAACCCATGACAGAGAGCAACATATACATACAGGAAGGTTGTAGTCACCTATGCTTCCCTGTGTGGACTTCCAGATTTGAAACACTTAAAAAAAAAATGAACACTAAAATTGTTCTGGATCCGAAGTCATAAATCTGAGGTCTATAAGAACCTGAGGTCCAGGACTCTGAACGCAGACTCATCCTAGAATAGTAAAGAAGCCCGACAACTCAGAAGATGGGGCTGGATTGCCGTAGAGCCTGAGGCTTTCTCCAGACATTGAATACATCCCTGATGACAGCTTGTTTACTTGTCATTTGTCTCTCAAAAAAGAATGCAAAATGTGCAAAATGCTTTCGGTTTCTGTTTCTGTAATTGTTTGCAAGCCGGCTAAATGGTAATTCGCTGTATTTGATTGTCTGCGTAGTGATGCTACAGCTTCTTTAAAACATTTCCTACATTTTCTTAGTGTGTTGCCTAATACTGGGAAGTAACGCACACACCCAAGCCTGCCTTCTCATCACATGAGGGACCGCTAGAAGAGTCTATTTCCTAAAGAAGGAGGCAAGGATGGGGAGTAGGCAGAATGTGCTAAGAAACACGTTCCAGAGTGTGTTTCACCCACACAAACGGGAATGGAATGAAGGTTCTCTACCACAGAAGCAGCTATAGCACAGCTGTATCTTGCTCTACTCTGCCTCCGTGTTTCAAAGTTTCACAACTGAGAAAATATGGTTTGCGGCTCTTTAAATATGGATCACGTAGAGTCAGGCTATGTTTACTTTTTTTTTTTTTTTAAAGTTTTTATTTATTTTTGAGAGAGACAGAGACAGTGTGAGTGGGGGAGGGGCAGAGAGAGAGGGGGAGAGAAAATCCCAAGCGGGCTCCGTGCTGCCAGCGCAGAGCCCGACACGGGGCTCGAACTTACGGGGCTTGAACTCATGAAACCGTGGGATCATGACCTGAGCCCACACGAAGAGTCAGAGGCTTTATTGACTGAGCCACCCAGGCGCCCCAGGTTATTTTCAGATTTAACGATGACATCTAACCCTGGGAACTTAGACACCAATATTGTCAGTTGACTTCCTTCTTTCTTTGGTTTCTATATTCAAAAGTAAGCTGAGGATAAATATAGCGAACAATGATCTAGGTTATGCCATGGAGACTCCACTTTGTGTGAGCACTAGAGACACCATGTGAAAGCTGCTTTCACTTTTCTGGATGCCATAGGGACAACAATAACCTCACAGGACCTCTATGAGGATTAGGTTTTTTTTTTTTTTTTAATATATGAAATTTATTGTCAAATTGGTTTCCATACAACACCCAGTGCTCCTCCCAAAAGATGCCCTCTTCAATACCCATCACCTGATCTCCCCTCCCTCCCACCCCCCCATCAACCCTACGAGGATTAGTTTTAAAAATTGATTTTAAAATGATACTTCTGCCTTTCTGAGGCTAGCATACACCCTATGATGATCAGAATCATTCCATGTCTATCCTGGTTAAATTTTAACATTTGATGTTCTAATTGGTCTGTGTGTCTGATTTTTCTATCCCAAGCTAAGGAGTATGGTTAAATACATCTACAGCTGACACTACAGTTCCTGCAGCTTTCTGGAGAACAGGAATGCCTTGCATGTAAAGAATTTTCATAGCCCTGCCCCTCTTAGCCTTGAGAAAGAAGACTAGTTCTCTAGTATAAGTTCACTTCTAGAACCAACGCAAAATAGGTAAAATCAGAAGGGCTATACTGACTAGAGAGAGAGGGAGGGAGAAATCAAGTTTTCCTTCTATTTTTTTTTTTTTTTTGTTGTTGTTGTTAATTTCATTAGCTTAGCTTAGTGGGATAATCTAGGTGGTCGTTATCAGGATACTTCCCGGCAAATGAATTATATGACCACCTCCCCAATTGTAAGTAAGGTAGAAGTGTAATTCCTTCCAGAGTAATCGCGGGGTGGGGTGCTCAGAGCCCCACCCTGCAACTTTCTATCTTCTTCCTCTTTAGGCTTCTGACACTGCTCCTCAAGATTCTTGACCCTGAAGAATGATGGGTACCGTAAAGAATTATTTGGAAAATTCTATTCTAAGAAATAATATCATATGTTTGTGGTCCTAATAACTGTGAGAAGTTTGGACACAAGGAGTCTCTGGGGAGTGTGATGTGGGAAGTGCCAACAATTTGTTGCTCCAAGAACCTGCATTTGTACCCTTCTGCCTATTGTTATTTGGCATTTCCACCTTGGAATCACTTCTTTGGGCTACAGCATTATTCCTGAGGCCCTGAAAGGAAACAAAACAACACAAAACAAAAACTTTCTCTGAGAGGATCACCATGGTCCTCTGGAATCCATCATTAAATGCTGACTGGGGATTTTTCCATAAGGATACAGAGCTGGGATAAACCAGTTCCACCAGCAAAGCTGAGTGTAGATGAAAAGCCCGTTTTAGGTTATGACTTTGTGAGGTCAGACATTGGACAGAGAGATGTCGAGTAGAGAGGCATGAGAATATGGCTGAGAGAGGAGACAACAGACTACACAGTCTACACAGCAGACTCTGCAGCTCTGGGTAACCATATGGCAAAAGAAGAATCCAGCATTTCTACTAGTGAAGAAATGAAAGACAACTGGCATAAAGAAAAGAAAGATGGTTGGGGTACCTAGGTGGCCCTGCATGGGGCTCTGTGCTGACAGCTCAGAGCCTGGAGCCTGCTCCGGATTCTGTCTCTCTCTCTCTCTCTCTCTCTCTCTCTCTCTCTCTCTTTCAAAAATAAAATAAATATAAAAAAAAAAAAAAAAAGAAAAAAAGAAAAGCAATATGGTGGCTTATAAACCAGGCTCTGAGTCTGTTATGATTTTGCTGAGGACTGGCTGACCATCATTTCTAAGTGGCAAATGGGATTAATGAAAATTAGTGAATGGATTTGTTACTGGTCCCTGAAAAGTATGCTATTGTGTGTGCAATGTGGGCAAGCAAGAGTGAGAAGAAACTCTCCTAAATACACAGAAGGAGGTTGGGTGAACGTGACAGAGAGTTAATCAAAAATTTCAAGCTATAGATTTATTAGATTTGGGGCCAGTGAACTTCTTTTGAATCCTGTCTTAATATTCTATCTTTATTCCTTAAAAACAGTTATCAAATTTGTTTCCTTGTGTCTGCCTTTATTGATTGCAAATGTTCCCAAATGTCAAGACCATGGAAAATGGCAACAAACTATCAATTCCTCATGTTAACAAGCACCACATTTACTCCAAAAGATTGTGAAGAATAGGGGGAAACAACCCAGCACACAGATGACTTAAATCATGTAGCTTATAAAGATGTAGAGAAACAGACTTTGGTTAGGGTGCAAGCCACTCAGATTTGAATTTAATTTAAAGATGGACAGTTTTTCTACAGGGTTGGCATTTTGTCTTCCTGAAGCCAGAATAGATTCCATCCAGATGCTTCATGTTTTTTGCCCTGAGAGCAAACATTTACATGGGAACGGAGCTGAAGGAGCTTGAACAAAGTAACCTTATAAATTCTAAATTTGGGCGATTGCATCATTAAAGTCCTAAACATACTAAGAGTCAAATCCAGCTTTTATTTTTATCGAGCATTTGCAACTAATTCCCACTGATCAAAGACAATTTAGCCCCTCTCTCTCTTCAATTTTTCTCTTTTGCAAGTAAATAGTATTCTGTAAGGATAGCATGGGAATCACTCTTTTTTTTTCCAACAGCTACTCAATTTCACTGTTGCAAGGGGAAAAGTGGAATGGTTGGAAGGGCAGTGCATTTTGGGAATTCATTAAGTGGCTGAATTCATTAAATGCTGGAAGGGGATAATTTAGACCTTTTTTGTTAACACCCTAATTTGCAACTGTGTAATTATCAGGGTTTGCTTTAGTCTGGGGCAAAATTTCATATTTATACTTCAATGAAAATGATCTACCACTTATCCTGACAAAAATAGGAGCCTCTTCGTTGTGGTTATTGGTAAGATGTGGGGTTTCAGAATCCCTAGCTTGCTTATTCTTAGTTTGGCTAGGGAGTGCAGTGCTGGGCAGAGGAGACAGATTGGCCAGCGTGGAAATGGTGCCTGCTGAAGGCATGTGTCTTTTGTTTTTGTTTTTGTTTTTGTTTTTTAGGGGGAGGAGCACATGAGAGGGGGAGGGGCAGAGAGAGGGAGAGAGAGAGGATCCCAAGCAGGCTCCGTGCTGCCTGCGCAGAGCCCGACGCGGGGCTTGATCTCACAAATCCTGAGATCACGACCTGAGCCAAAATCAAGAATCGGACGCAACTGACTGAGCCACCCAGGTGCCCCAACATGTGTCTTCAGCAGAAGCTCGGGGCTGGAGCTCAGAAGCTCAGATCATATCCCTGTTGTATCTCCTGTTTTCCACTTCTGGACAATAATGAAGTGTAACGGTGAGCCCAGGGACAGATACATATTTTGAGGGTCCAGAACTTACACGTTTGAGAGGCCCTCTTTCAGGAAAATAATATAAATATTATAAATTCCATGCTGGGGATAAGGCATTGGAACGGGCCATTGCAATGAAAGGGCCCTGAAACTTAAGCTTTACTCCCTTCATGGCAAATTGCCTTCTGGGTGTGCTAATGTTCCGGGGGAAAGGAATGTGGGTTCTCGTGGGTTGCCCTGATAATTTCTAGAAGAGCTGTCATTTGTGCAGGCGGGGCTGCCTTTCCGAGGGAGGTAGTGAGGTTTTCCCTAGAACCTAGAGTGGGTAGAAGCAAGAGATTGCTGTCTGCTGATGACTGGAGGTTGTTAACAGGAATTCAAGGTGTTGTCCCCAACGGAGTCTCCCTGATAAGGCGACGTCTGTGATGTAAACACGATTACTCCCAGGTGTGAATTCCCTAGGTGGGGACAGTTGTGTGGTGCAGACAGTCATGGGATATCACGGGATCCTCATAACTGCCCTACCAGTATTTGCGATCTCAATTTGCAGCTGTTGACTTGATCAACATCACAGAGTCGGCAAGGGAATGTGGAGTTAAGTGTGAATGTGACTAGCCCTGAAGTTGGCACTCGGCTCACCCACGCCACCTGAAGAGTGCTTAGGAGCTGCGGCCTTACTTGAGTCTCTGTAGTTGGCTTGGTCTCATCAAGTGGTTGTGTGGACAAGCTGTCAGCCCATCAAAACCACGCTCCTCCTCTTGGGAAGATGACCCGGACACCCTTCGGCCACGGAGGGCTGTGCTCTCCCTTCTGGTCTGACAGCTGGTCGCTGGAATGTAAATATTTGCTCTGTAAGGTCCTGTCTTGGAAAGAGGTCAACTTAACAAGAAACAATTTTGCAGTTTTGGGGCAGTAAATAACCATAAAGTGGTTCCATTCACTTCTTGTAGGGATATGTTCCAGAGCATGCTCTCATTCTGACACTCAAGAGCGCATTTCGTGAACTTCCAAACAGACTGGATTCTCAGAGTAATAGTTATCTGCCCTGGGGATCGCCAGGCATGGGTATTGCGTGGGAAGAAGAGATCGTATTGCTAAGCAGAGGGACAAAAAGATTCGAACTCAGAATAGAGCTCTTTAATAAAGAAATCCTGCTTTTTCACAATGGCTAAGCCTTTTCTTCTCGGCCATTCCCCCAACCCCTTCCACTACTTCTCTCTCTCTCTCTCTCTCTCTCTCTCTCTCACACACACACACACACACACACATTCCTCATAGACAGTAACAAAAAAGGTACCTAGGATCCAACAGCATTAAGACTCTTACATTTCTTAAAAGCCCTCTCAAACCCTTGGGCAGGAACGGAGGTCTCTTTGTCACAGACTCATCTCTATCAATTTCATATTTGGAAATGTGATCTGTTGAAACCAGCATGTGTCCCTTATGCTCTGGATCCACGGCGATTGAATACATATTTCTTTTTTGAAACCATTAAGAACCCTGGTTACTTCCCCTGAAGGTGGGACATTTCTAAAGGCAATTAAGTGCAGGCTTTTGATGTGAAGGCTTATGCAAAGCGAACAGCTCTGGCTCCTTCAAAGCTTTCCAGCCTGGTAATCAAACCAACTCACTCCCATTCTGGGACTGCTCTTAGAAGCTCGGAAACAATAACTGTGCTGGTGCAGGCTCGGAATACATTGAAATAGGCCTGTCAAGTGTCAGTTTATACAGGAGCGATGGAGTATGCGCTGACATCATGTAATCAAAAGGAAAAAATTACACCGTGTGTCTTGCCAGGGAAAAACAGACCACAACTTAGCAAGTTGTATTTCATGCTCCTTGCACAGAGCTGCAATTCCTTCCTTTATTTACTCGCGGAGCACCTATTTAACTACATGGTGGTGGTTTACAAATAATCAAAGCGTGGGGCTGTTTTGTGTGTTTTTAAAGACATCAGCTCGGGTGGATCAGATAAAGCCCAACCCACCTCAGCAGGTACTAACTTGTTTAAGAAAACCAGCTGTCAACAGGAAAGAGAAACTCAGAAGGCTCACCAACTTAATCATTCTTTTGGCAGGCCTTGAGAAATTCACTGCTTGATTTTTTAGTAACGTGTTGGGCAAATGCAGAAAGGCAGCAGCTTCCATCAATTGGGAATCAATTATGAAGCTGATTGGGGTGTTTTTTTTTTTTTTCCCAAATTACCCAGCCAGGTCAAGATTCAGGGAAGGAAAGAAACCTTAAAGCGGTTGCTGAAGGAGCATACAGTGTAGGGATAAGTTTGGGGCAGGCAGGTAGGGCTGGGGAAACCCTGGGTTCTCTCCTCTCAGACTGCAGTTTCAACAGTCACCCCTCATGACCTGCCTCCATGAAGACATTCATCTATCTTCTGGTGACCGCCACTGAGTTTTACCCTCAGGAGTTACCTGGCAGGGTCACAGGCAAAATTATTACAGAAATTCACTCTCTTCCATTGCTGCCTGAAACTTTCCAGCCTCTCCTGGAAAACAAACAAACAAACAAAAAACCAAAAAAATACAAAAACAAAAACAAAAACAAAACCTTTTCTGAATTATTATTCATTTCAGATGTGTAATGCAAATGCCAAGTGCATACTCCATGGGATGGCGCTGATCTTGTTTCTATACATATTTTTCATCAACCTTGGGATTCACAAGGTCTTTGTTCTTTAAGCCCCCAATATTATCAGCGTGGTGTTAGATTGCCTAAGGGTCAGCATTTTCCTGGAAGGACTTTCAAAAGCATACCCACTTGGTCAGCACAAAGGGGTATTTTTATACTATAGATACAGCTTGTAAATGGTGAAACGTAACATACCTACCCCAAAAATGGGTAAGACAACGCCATAGGTATTTTCTTTAGCTAAGTCAAGAGGCTTTCTGGCAGGAAGACGAAATAGGATTATAGTATTTAGGGTAGGAATATTACAATCTAAATAGGAACCAAGGATATTTTGCATTTTGTTTTAGTCAGAGGGCATGGAAGTTAGTGGGAAGGGGCCAGGAGAAGAAAAAATCTTGTCTCGGCTGATCTGTCATGTGAGTAAAAATCAGGTCCTTCTCCAGCATGATATTTCTCAAATTTGTAGGATGTTGCTTAGTAAGTAAATCAGGATGGCAGCCTTTTCAGCTAAGAAGAGACCTAAGACCCAAGTCCCAAGCCATCACAGCAGCCAGATAGGACCCCCTCGCTGCACAGTTTTCATGCAGAAAGCTGATTGAATAGAAGGTTTATTGAATCAAAGAGAAATGACAGGAAATGATGAGAAAGAAGCCGGACATGTTATCGTTCAAAAGGCTTTGAAAAAAAAAAAAGAAGTTAAACAGGAATGCTTCGTGCCATGCAGTAATGGTGATGCATTTAGAGCATAAACCTGGAGGTCAGAGTGCTTGCTTTAGAATACAAGGCCTACCATTTTGTATCTACACGCCATTGGGTGATTTCTTTATCATCCAAGCCGTAGTTCTCTTAGCTGTCACATGGGAGTAGTAATACACCTGCCTCCTAAAGAACATTGGATGTAGGAGGTCCATGGAAAAAAGTCTCTGCATAGTGGCATTTGGGAAATACGGTGACAGCCCTAACCCTATGTGATCCTGGCTCCTCTTCAACGTCTAATAAAGAAATTCCTCTCACTTTTCTCTCTTTACTCAAGTTCTATGCATTCTGCTCTGCTTGACTCCAGTCCTTTGTCCAGAAGCCAATGCTTGCTTCCCAGGTCGTCCCTCTCAATTCAGGGGCCGCATGTCACCTGCCTCGTGTCGTTTGTTACCTGGACTTTTTGTGTTGGATTGCCATGTTTTTCGAGATTTCTGCTCACGCTCAACTTGTCTGTTTTGATTCTATTTTACATAATAAGTCTGCAGCATGGCAACCCTTCACTTTGGATCTACCGTGCATGCTCAAGACCTAATAGGATGTAGGTTTAGTAAATAGTTCAAACCTTAAATTGGAACTTGGCTTTCCCTGCATCTAACTGTGAAGCCTCACCTACCACCTTCCCCCCGATTCTTCCAGAACCGGTGCTGCTAGTCGTGAGTCCAGTTGAGGTAAATTGTCCCTTCCTTCCAATGTCTTTCCCACAGGACAGTATCTGCTTTCCACCAATTTGGATTTGTTGAGGAGAGTGTACTTCCTTTTTAATTACATTTATTTTCTCTGAAGTCAGCATTTCATTCCGTTTCTTGATAATATCTTTTTCTGCCTCTTTTTCTAAAAGATGGGTTTTTTTCTTACATTTATTTATTTTTGAGAGAGAGAGAAAGAGCATGAGTAGGGGAGGGGCAGAGAGAGGGGGAGACACAGAATCTGAAGCAGGCTCCAGGCTCTGAGCTGTCAGCACAGAGCCCGACACGGGGCTCGAACCCACGAACCGTGGGATCGTGACCTGAGCTGAAGTCTGACGCTTAACAGACTGAGCCACCCAGGTGCCCCCCTTTTTCTCCCTCTTTAAACCATTTTATACTAGTCTTTATATTACCTACTGAGGCTTTGGTTTAACCGCATTTTATGGATGATTATTTGATCTGTTGTTTCTAAAATTGTGCCTGTTGGTGGAAAGCTAAGGTTACAAGAATAGATGTAATCCAGTTCATTGAAAGAGATTCAGAACACAGGCTCTTGAATTAAGATAATCTGACTTCAGCTCCATCATTTACCAGCGGTGTGACCTTGGACAAGTTAGTTACACTCTCTCTACTGTACTTTTCCTGTGTATAAAATAGACTTCCCCATAGGGTTGCTGTCAATATTAAATAAGACAAGGGAAGTAAATCTTTTAGCCCAGTGTTTTGCACCCAATAAGGCTCATAGACATCGTCCAGAATTTATACACATTCTCTGCTTTCTTAAATCTCTCCACGTGGAGCAGAAACAATGGGGGTTTTCGGAGGGGGAGAGATTTGAACAGGAAGTTACAGCTGTATAAGGGAGAAGTGTAAAGACTGGTTTTATTGGAGCAGAGAGGGAGATAAGGTTGGCACAGTAGATTGGAGACAAATAGTGGAGAGTTTTGAATCTCAAGTTATGAGTCAATGAATTTTATAGAAGATAGTAATACATTGAGCTCTGTTTCAGGGAGCTAACTTTGGGAATGGTAAGGAGGAGGAATTGGAGCAGAGACAATCAAAGCAGAAAGACCAATTAGGAAATGAAGTTCCACCACTCATTTTTTATTTGTTTCAGTGTCCCTGGTTCAGTTTCTTTTTATGTAATAGAAGTAAGTTTTCCATGCAACTTCCATTGATAATCCTTGATGAGGCTCCCCTGGGACTTTTTAATCTTCCTCTATCTACTAGGCCTAGTGGTTTCACCTGACGCCCAGGAATGTATTCAAAGACAAACTCGATCATACATTTTATGTTTTATTTATAAGCCTCCACTCCCATAGCGGCTGACCACCACCAGAATATTGCTTCAGAGAATCGCCATCTCTCCTTTCTCCCAGTCTGTGCTATGTGTTCTCAGTTTGGTGCCCAAATTCCAAGGGTGAGTGCTATGTTTATGCTCAAAAAAGAAAAAAAATATATATGGTAAGAGAGATTTCACTATCAGCTTCCTGCTTACAATAGATGCATAACCTCGGGAAAGCAGAGCTGGTGTTCTGTTCTGGAATCCTCTGAGACAATAACCTTATTTACGCCCGGTGCAGTTGTGAGGTGCAAACTTTCAATTCAGTTAGATGCTCCGTAGTGTCCAGTGATAACCTTTCAGCTGCTTGTCACCACCTTCCCGTTAAACTCTTGGTCTGCTTAAAATAGAGCACCAATACCTCTGGGCACCACACTTTTGAAAAAACAAACTAAACCATCAGATAAGACCACAGGGACTTGGGCTTTATCTAATGCTACACACTCTTAAAATGGAGTCACTTTTCTGCCAACCCAATATGTCCATGAAATAGGCTAGCTGCTGCTACAAGAATAATTATTATTCCACCTAAGGTGGCTCGTATGGTCTCAAGGCCTTGCAAGCATCCATTTATACTGAGATGGATTGGAGATAAAGCAGACATGCGTTGGCACTTCAGGCAGACAACGATCGTCAGGCGTGCCACATTGTGACAGCTGGAGAACTGCCCTGTGGCCTGATGGGAGAACACTCTTCTGTATTTCCCACAAACCAGTATGCGTGGAAATGTGCTAAATGTTGTCCAAAGACAGACACCAGAAGGGTCCAAAAGACCTCCATAGCTGAATTGTCTAAATTTTCAGACCAACGGCAAACACGGAAGTCCCTATGGAATCTTCAAGTCACTTGTGCTGGGTCGTTCTCTATGATCGAACGCCAAGTGGCAATTAAATGTAATTCAAGATATACATAATTGAGGCTCACCCCGAAAGAAATAGTGCCTGCGAGATACAAAATGAGAAAATGTGCAGAATCCTTGACAGGTTTCATGGAAACAAAATTGATTTAAAGAAATCCACATGCATATGTACTGTAGTGATTGATTCATCCAAACCAAAATGTACTATTGATGCCAACAGAAATATAGACATAGTATATTTCTCAAAACAATATTAATGCCATTAGTGATGTGAACTGAAAGTGGTAATATCATTTCTGCAGCCATTTTGTAATTTATATGGAACATCCAGTTCACGTTTGACCTTGTAAGGCAAAATAAGCGTTTCTACGTCTGCAGTAGATGTATTTGTATTGTATAGTTACAAATTAGTTCCCAGTGATTCATGAGGTCATCTCAGGCTAAATGTGAGAGATCCCTTAGGGGTATCATAATACACTTCCTAGTAGGGGAATAAGTATTAACAGCTGAAGCCATGAGAACAGGGACATCTATATTTTCAAGGAAAAAAAAAAACTTACACAGGAAATTTCAATCCTATCACAAAAATGAGTTGCAACCGACATTACACTCTGTTCTTTTCCAGAGTCACTGAAGGATATCGACAGGAGGTAGTTGAATTAATCAAACATTAAACATCAAAGACGTTAAAGTTGATCCTGTTCAATCAAAACATTTGTTTTGTTTATTAATTAAACTGTCAAATAAAACATAGTGTAAATGTTTGAGCTGAATTCTAATTCAGTCAGTAGTATCAATCTCATAGGCTTATATTCTGACACACAAACCGTAAAGGTGAAGAATTCCGTTTTGTGTGTAAGGGTACAGATACAAAAGGTAAGAACAGAATTACATCAAGTTAAGTCTTCGACTTTGATTTCAGCGAGTCAGATAAATGCTTCTTTGTCGCAAAATGGAGAATCACAAGTAAGGTCATCACAGGTCAATAATTTTAGAGCAGCAAATACTCATTCTGCCCAAATGGATCAGTTCCCCAGTTATCTGGAGTGTTGCCATTGCCACTGAGGGTCTATGTGGGACCTGAGAGAGGGGGCAGGGCTTCTACTCAAGTGGAGAAAACCAAGTCAGTTCATTCAGTTTCAGGTCATCTTGAAAAATTCAAAGGTCTTCTGTGGTGCTTAGAGAATTCCAGTTTTATCCTAGACATGTGCCTTGCGAGTTTCCAAGGGACTTCCAGCGACTGGGTGGCAGCCATGGGCACGTATAGTCCAGCACTACTGGGAAGTACCCCAGAAAAGGCCAATGTTTACTTTTCATCAATCTGAACCTTGGTGACCTGCCCTCTGCTTTTAGCATTGCAAGCTGACCAAATTAGAATGTTATGCCTAGCAGTAAGAGCAGTTTTTTATTGCATCTTGGATTTCAGTTTCTGCCAAGAATTAGATACTGAATTGGAATTAACCACTCTCTTGCCCATAATCTCAGTGTACTTTGTTTCCATAACTTTTGAACTACTCATTACACTGTGCCTTCATTAGTTTAGAAACACGGATCTGCCCATATAATTCTTCCAAACTTCATTATTTCTTAGCGTGGTGTTTCACACACTTCCTAGTCTGGCCTAGCCCTGCACTTTCACTCTCTCCTTTCACTTTCTGCAGTAGGACTTGATTTCTTAGTCATACGAGGCTATTCGCCATTTCCCACTGAGACATCGTTTTCTGCTTTTTTTTCTTTTTGTGGTGTTCCTTCTACCATTGTTTGTCTCTTCATGGATATTCATATTTCAAGGACTATCACAAACGTTAGTTAGCCACCCCCTGGTACACTTTCTCGAACTTCTTGAGATAGAATTAATGAAATCCCTAGCTTTGTTTCTTTAGTACATTATACTGATATTACCATATTATAACTAGTCTTGTGCCTTCAAACAAACTTTTCGAATTAGACCACACCCCCCCCAAGTCACTCCTTGCTCATACCAATGCCCTTACCACTCACCATTTTTATTTGATCCCCAATATCATAGAGGGGCTAATTGGGCAACTCATGTCCTAATGTCTCCAGTGCGCCAAGATTCTAGTGCTGGGTAGGATCACATTTAAAGAGGCTTGACCTCAATATAACACAATTTAATGCCCAAGATGGAGCTTGCAAAACATGTATATACTTCCCTCCTTGCCTTTACTTTGACTAGTTTATTTTCTCCTGAGAAAGTTCAGAAGTAAGAGGTGAAAAGAAATGTTTTGGCTCATGTTCACAGGAAGGGGAAAACATCCATGTAGCTTAGAGCCAACAGATCTTACTTCTTACCTTCTTACTATGAAATCATAGCAGAGAAACCCTAGACAGAGGTCAGGAAGGTTTTGTTTTTAAGTTTTGCCCAGACTTTAATTCACTGCATCGTCTATGAATCACTACTTCCTGTCACTGGGACTTCTCCATTGGGGAAATCAGAGGTTGGATTAGAGGGCCTATATCCCCTTCCAACTTGAACATATATGGTTCCATAAGTCCACCTCTGAAGTGCTGTAATCCCAAGGAAACTGGCTACTAGGTCTTTGAATGGCTTGGTGTTCTAAGAATAACTTGTACAGTGGATCCTTCTATTCAAATTCAAAACTGCACTTTTTAATTGTAAGATATGGTTTGGATATTTTTTTGGAATTTGCTTTGTTCTCATGCCTTAGACGTATGTGTCTAGAAATGGAGAGAAGTGAGGAAAGGGGCAAGATTCAGAATTGAACAATATCAGTGATTTATGAGTAAGATTGTTTTGCTTTGTTGAAATCACATCCTTGAGTCCCTGGAAACCCAAAGAGGAATGTGTTATATACGTCTCAGAACCGGCTGCAGATGAATTCATTACCAGTGGGCTTCAAGGAAGTATGTGTTAACACTTGTTATCCAAGAGTGTCCTGTCCATAGAGTCCCCTCCATCACCTCACGGTCTGCCGTATCCCACAGGCCACCAATGGTTCACCCCCAATAAGGAAAATGCTGCCGGTGAATGAGGTTTTCTACTTGGGTCACAAAGAAAGACACAGTGCCGCACTCTGGAGGTTTACAATGAATGGTTGTTTTTATTTATTTATTTATTTTGTAGTTTCAGCCCTTTGTACGGTCGTTTGTCTGAACCGTTTCTATGTGACATTAGAGGAAGTTATTTAATTGTTCAGAGTTTCCATCTATTCATCTGCTAAAACAAGCATATCAGCTTCACGGGGTTGTTGTGAGACTTTATAGGATGATGCTTATGAAGACATATTTTAAACTGTTAGGCACAATGGACATGTGGGTTATTATAACCAGTTGGACAAGTAATGGCCAATAAAGTTATTTTTCTTTCCTAACCCCCCAAAACAATAATTTTCTATGCACCAGATTCTTTTGTCATCATTGTCTTGTGAAGTATGGTCTGCTCCATTTACGTCTAGTAAATGTGCCAATTTGGTAGCTTTGGATCAGATTGACCACATTTTCTGTAAATCCATTCTGAGCAGGACTCCTTGTTTTTGTTGGAAATCTAGACCATTAATTGATGCTTGTGGCAGCCAAGACTTTACCACAATTGAAGAAATAACCATGGAAATCAGACTTACACCTGAATTCCTTTACATTTCTCCATTTAAATCTGATCCTCAAAGTATTTGTTTTACTCATTATACTGCCTAATGTGCTTAAAATAAATCAGGACCCAGTCAGCACTCAAATCCTGGGGTAACTGGAGTTTTTGATGTCAGCAGTAGTATTCACGTGTATTCTATCATGAATGCCTACAGTGTGTGTGTGTGTGTGTGTGTGTGTGTGTGTGTGTGTGCAAGAAATATGTACTAAGAGAGTTCCTTTGCCTGCAATTACAAGTATTATTTGGGGGTATTTTTAGGTCCTCTATGAATAGGTATAAAATGCTGCTATCTAATAGGGATAAAAGGCTATTTGCTTTCCTATATCAGTCTTACCTGAAGAAAACAGGAAGGGAAATGAATTGGCTGAATATATTCCAATTTATCACCGCAGAAATATGTATAATATTTCTCAAAACTAAATAAATGATTCCATATGCTTAGGAGACAAGTCAGCATATGGATATAGTACTTAGACAAATTAATACCTACTCTGACATTAATTAATTAATGAGTCTTTAGAAGAGCAAGTAAAAGAACACACATAAGACAGAAGACATATTTGATTGTGTTGACTCGATAGTCAGTAAGAGTACCCTGTCTGTTTAAAGTCTGTGCAGTATTTTCTAATGAATAACAGTTGGGGAACAAGATAAGAGGTAGGGATTCGGGCAACCAAAACTTTCATTCATTCAATACTATTATTTAAAGTGTTGGAGGTTAGGGAGCTCTCCTTTAGGGTTCTGAACAGAGAAGGCTTCACACAAAGAACTGATGTGAAGGAGACTCCACTGCTGTCTGCCTGATCTATACTTTGGGACCTGGCTCTATACTGAAGGCTTCTCTTACCCACTCAGTAACCAGCAGAAACCATGGAATAGCAGAGACGTTGTGAGGCTGGCTACAATTTGGACCCCAATTCTGATTTGTGGGTTTTTTTTTTCTGCACCACCAAGCAATTCTTGGATACCGGCCGAGTGTCCTACAATTCAGCTAATGTCAGACACCATTTATTCAGAGATAACATTAAATTCCACAAGTTAAAGGCTCAGTCTTAGAAAAATGCCCTCCATTTCAGATGCCAATAGGAAGTCCAGGTTGTTACCTATGCTTCTGACCAACTGGCTATAAGTCAGAGTTCCCATGACTCCCTCCTTGGGTTCAATGAATTTGCTAGAGTGGCTCACAGACCTTGGGAAACTAGTTTACTCACCAGATTACTGGCTTATTACAAAGGATATAAAAAGACATGTTTTGACAGCCGGATGAAGAGGTGAGGGTCCCAAACAAAGGTGCTTCTGTCCCCACGGGTTGGGTCTGGCACAGCGGCATGTGAAAGTGTTCTGGTCCCCAACCTAGAAGCTCTATGAACTCCATACTTGTAGGTTTTTATGGAGGCTTCATTACATAGGCCCGACTGATTAAATCATTGGCCATTGACTGAACTCCATCTCCAACCCTTCTCCCACCCAAAACCCTAGAGGTCTGGGAGTGGGACTTAAGGTTCTAACCCTCTAGTCACAAAGCTGATACCTCTGGTAGCCAGCCTCCATCTTTAGATAGGGTCCAAAAGTCACCTCATTAGCATAACAAAATATACGTTTACTTTCATCACTTAGGAAATGCCTAGGATTTCAGGAGCCCTGTGCCAGAATAAGGGACAAAGACCAACATATATTTCATGGTATCACACTCGTCCTGTGCCTTTGGGTTTATCATAGGTGGAAAGGAAGCAGAGGAGAGGGGCTGTGTGGAGCAGTGACCTTGGACACCAGTGAAGGAGCTCAGTGGTGGTCAGACCAACACCAGCAAGATCAGCCACTTCTCCTTTGGGGAGGATTGAGCAAGGGTACAGAGCCAGAGACAGGGCCCAGGTTCAGGCCAGTGCCCACTGTGGGGATGCGGAAGGACAGCAGAATTTTCCCTGAGCCAGGGCCCAGAGCTGAGTGCTCCAGAAGAGACAGAAATGCTCACAAAATGGTCCTGCGTTGAAGAAGCTAAATGGCCTATGAAAAAAGACACCACAAATTGATTTTTTTTTTTTTGCAGAGAATGAAGACAAAAAATAGTCCCATAGGTTCTAAAAAACAACATCTAAGAAAAATGTCTTTGGCATGTATAAGCTTTAAATCAAAGTCTTTAAGAGAAATTGGAGGACATTCTGAGTGGACAATGTTGGCATTTTGCAGAAAATAGGAATGTGTTTTTCTGAGGTCTGCTGTTCTTCATTTTGGCTCCACAATAACAAGAACAATATTTTCTGTGACAAAATCAGTAGATTTGTTCTGATAATGGGGTGTGATATTTGAAATGAAGACTGACCTAAATATTTCAGTTTGGTTGGTCCAAAGAGATGGGTGCCATGTTGGTATTGGGTGTAAGGCAATGTAATAGCAGCATTCTGTGCTACTCTCTGCAAGGAGTCTGTGTCCTACAGTACACCAGAACATTCCTTCCAAATGGGGTGGTGTTTTTATTTTTTTATTTTTGAATTTTGTTTTGTATGGGGGGAGTGTTTTCAAGATCAGGCAAAGCAGAGAGATGCTCTTCATGCTATAGTTTAAACTATGTCCCCTGCCACATGTCCCCTCCTCATCTTTCTATTCTGTGTAGAAAATGCTGAACCCGCAGAGCTCCATGGGGAATGATAGAATCCCTCAGATGATTCCACAGAGTGCTGCAGCCTTATGTACCTATAATGAGTAGGGCATATTGAAGGGAATTAAAAGTCTCTGTAGAAACTCACTGAGGCAAAATCATTTTTCAAAGGTTGGTTTGAGACATTGTGACCTCAAAGTAATAGAAGAAGAAGAAGCCCAAGATATGAGGCAAAAAATATAGGCTGTGGAGGGCAGGCAGCACCACAAAATGTCAGCCAGGATGTTTACCTCTGTAACTAGTGAGGAAAAATTGGAAGTTCGTAGCAAAATCCACTGTACTCTTTAATTATACAAAGCTTCATCTGTTTCCCATGGTGCGTGGAATTTGCCATCATCAACAAAACCTTTTGATGTCTTCATAAAGACCCAGCTGAAGAACCCCTTCTGGTCTCAGCAAAAAGACACATCTCCCCCAAGATCCCCATCCTTTAGATCAAGGGGCTTTGGACTTAGAGTTGGCAAAGCCAGATAAGCAATTCCTTTGTACAATTCTGACTTGATGAAGTTTCCAGAAATGTAAATAAAGCAAGGGGTCAGCAAACTATGGCCCGAGGGCCAAGTCTGGGACGTAACCATACTCATTTATTTATGTATTGTCTCTGGCTCCCTTTGTGTTACAATGGCTGAGGTGAGTAGGTGCAACAGAGGATATGACCCACAAAGCTGAAAATATTTCTATCTGGCCCTTTCTAGAAAAAGTTTGCTGACCTCTGGAATAGTTTCACCCAAAACATCACTTGTCACAAAGCAGCAGCCAAGCCTCTTCGACTAGAACCTTAGATAGTCTTCCATTCATTCTGTTTGTTCACTTACAGCCGTTGAATACCTACTATGTGCCAGGCACTATTCTGGGACACTTAAAGGGACAAAAATAGAGAAGAAAAATTCCTTTTTTCATGGAGCTTCCTTTCTGGTAGGGGGAGACAGACCGTAAATAATAAATATGCCAAGTGGATTCTATTGTAGAAATTGGTTTAGATGCTGAGGCAAAGACCAGAGCAGGTGTACATGGGTGGGAGCCTTTGGAAAGGGCTACAACTTGTGGGAGTCATGGAGAGCTTGTCTGAGGAGGTGACATCTGAATGAAGTCGTGGAAGAAGTGAGGGAGTGATCTCTGTCTCTCTGCGGGGAGACTGTTTCAGGCCAGTGAACAGCCGATTAGAAGGCCCTGAGTAACCTCTATAGCATTCTGCCTTGGTCCTCAGCTTAGGAGCACAGTTTGGTTTCCAGAGGCATGGAAACGATCTCCAAAGTCCACCTGCTGAAACCCAGGCAAATTCTAACAACCCCTGAAGATTCTGATCCAGTGAAGCTGGGATGGGGACTGGAGATTTGTATTTCATGAAATGGGGAAACATTTTAGGTTTCCCAGGTGTCTCTTTTTAGGAACCACGGCTCTAAATCAAAGTAAGAATGCCCTCTAAATATACTGAGAGTCATCCAGCCCCTGCTTGAACATTTCCAGTAATGGGAAGCTATTAACTCTTTTAGAGAGTTCACTCCATAAAATATTTATAACGTTTAATTAATTTATTCATTTATTCAAAAAAATGTGTAGCTTTCCGACTGTGAAGCAGGTATTGGGGATATGAGAACACATGTTCTGTGCCTTCATCGTCTTTTGTTTGTTTCTGATCACAAAATGTCTATATTTTCATTTTAGACATTGGAAAAAACAGTAAAACACACAGAAGGAAAATTGTTCTTCATCTTACAGGTAGCAATATTAGTATTTTAGTGGATTTAATTGTTTTTTTTTAAATTTTTCTATGTCGAAAAGACAGAACTTATTTCAACTAAAATGTATAATGAATATTTGCTTCTACAAAATATTTTTCTATTACGTCTTTTAAATGAACAGCTTGGTGGGGTGCCTAAGACGTGATAAGGCAACTTCGGCTCAGGTCATGATCTCACGGTTTGTGGGTTCAAGCCCCACATTGCGCTCTGTGCTGAGAGCCCAGAGCCTGCTTCGGATTCTCTCTCCCTCTCTCTCTGCCCCTCCCCTGCTCATGTTCTCTGTCTCTGTCTGTCTCAAAATGAATAAAACATTAAAAAATTCAAAATAGCAACTTAGTATTCCATTTTATATATGTAATATATATAGCATATGTATGTATGTACATATGCAATATATGTTTCTTATGGCTATAGTTTATTTCAAAGTGTTCATTATTATAAAAAATGCTGCCATTAATTTTTTTATAAACTTTTTTCAGCATTTCTAATTATGTAGGTAAGTGTCTATAAGTGGAATTTCTGTATTAAATGATATAGGCTTTTAAATCTTTTGAAATACGTTGCCAAATTGCCTTTCCAGAAACAATGATCCAATTTCCATCCCCATTTCAATTATATGAAAATATTCATGTTTTTATACCCTTGGCAATACTGGTATTTCATTTTTTTTATTATTAAAAAGCTATAATTACTACTAGAAAGTTTTTTTCTTGCAGTGAGCTCCATTTTGCCTCTTCAAATTTTCAACCTATTGATCTGACTTTTGTCTTCTGGATCTTTGTCGAGTCAATTCATTGCCTTTTCTTTAAGATGGAACTTCAAATATTTAAAATATAATGATCATGCCTCCACTGTTCTCTGTTCCCAGTTATCTTTCTTTCCTTCAATAATTACTGCTATAACCCACTTTCTGGACTCTCCACAGTTCTGGTCTCCCTGTTCTAGATAAGCCTCGGTTAATCAGCCCTTCTCTTAAAATGTGGTGGCAAAGATTAAACCAAGGACTGTCACGGCAAGAACACTGCCTTCTTTGTTCCAAACAGGATACTTCTAGCTGGTGCAAGCCTGGCAGGCAGTAGCTATTTTTGCCACATCGTTGTTCATAAACGTTGTTCACAAACCATGCCACATCGTTGGTTCCTAAAGAGATTGATATCAATCCAAGTTCCCAATCAGTTTTGTAAACAATCTTGTGGTCATATCAGGCATCATCTGCATTTCACTGGATGAAGTTGTTTTCAGAGGCACAGAGTGCAACTTTCATAGAAGTCAATGCAATCATTAATTCTAGTTTGTCAAGTTCTTTTTGAAAAGTGATTTCATCACCAGATGTCTATCTTCTACAACTCGATAAGGCTATCTCTTGACCTATAGTAATTAAGAAAAAAAAGTAGGTGATATCAGTTGCCACACCCTAACAATCTGTCATTCATCCATCGATCAACAGACTCTAGGTACAACATTTAGTGAAAGCATGGTACTTGGTCATTCTGTGTGTGTGTGTGTGTGTGTGTGAGAGAGAGAGAGAGAGAGAGAGAGAGAGAGAGAGAGAAAATTTCTGTTGCTAAGGATATAGAGGAAAACACTGTGAAACAAACCACAAAGAAATTTTAAACTGGCTGAAATCAAAATATATTCTTTGTATGGTGTTTCCTTGACTTCCCTGATAAGATTTCTTTTTTCCTTTTTTTTTTTTTAATGAAAATTAGTTTGGCACGACTGGTTGATTGTTCATATTGATTCCTTGATTTCATCTGTATTCCAGAATATGGGCTGGGTCAATAGCAAGCTGAGACTGATGTACTTCCTAGTTTATAACTTCATTTGTCTATTTTGAAACATTGGTGTATGTGTCCATATATCATCTACTGGGATACCTTGTTTTCATGGCAAATTAAGTGGTTTTTGTTTGTTTTGTTTTGCTTTTTCTCCAAATGGCCTGGTGTATAACTTATTTCAGTCTTACGACTTCTAATTTATTTTGAGCAAAGAGATTTTTTTTAGATATCTTCTAGCACCTTGAACTCCGGTTATGTGATAGCTGTGCTCATTATCTACATTTTCCAATTTGAAAGTCATTTTTCTTGATGTAGAGGATGATCTTTTTTTTTTTTTTTTTGGTTATATACATATTATATGTTGCAAAGAAAGTGCTACTAAAAAAGAGAGAGAGAGAGAGAGAGAAAAGGGGAAGGATAGAGTATGATCTTAAGTAGGAGTCAAGGATATGTGCTTTGGCACTATTTGTTAATAATATGTTATCTCAATTTGTAGATTTAAGCCTTTCTCACTCTTCACATTATGGACATAGTGTTAATCACCCAGTTTATTGTTCTTAACACTTTGCCACATCTGTGTTTTAATGTAGGTCTTGTCTTCATATATAAAAGGAAGCGTCCTTATCACAGCTGATTGTACCTGTCAAACAACTTAGATTACTGAAAAAATAGTTTAGCTCTGGCGGTATTTATATTTGAACAGATCAGTAGCAGCATGGGCTGCTTTTAAGTTTTCAAAGCATTTTGTGGCTTTTCTTGTTAAAAACTAGACCCAGTCATAAGATTAGATGGGTCCCAAGTCTAAGTGACTTTCTGGCCTATGCAATGCCAGGTGGTGATGAACAAGGTAGAGATACATTTTCTTAAGAATAAGAAATATGTATATCTATATGTGTATGCATGTCCTTATGTATATGCATATGTGTATATATCCATACTCTGTACTCCTGGGAGTTTCCACACTTTCTACATAGCATAAAATAAATTTAGAATAAAACTAATTGGCCTTTAACTAAATATAAAGAGAAAAATCCAACCATTTCTATGTGAGAATCATCTTAAAATAAAACAACGCAATATTTGAATATAGTTTTTTCTAGGGTGACCCAACATCCCCATTTGTCCAAGACTGGGAGGAATTCCCAAAATGCAGAACTTTCAATGCCCAAACTGGGAAAGTTCTGGGCCCACTGGGCTGAGTTGGTCATTTTATCATTCTCTTAATTCTCCCCAGGTGCCCTTTCCTGCCCATTTTAAACCTAAGATGGTTGACAACTTTTCAATTCTAATATAATCAGGTTATTTTCTTGGTTTTTTTGTTTGTTTGTTTTTGTTGTTGTTGTGTGTTTTTCTTTTTGGCGAATTTCATTTTTCCAAGCTTTCAGATGCTGTTTCTGGCTATTCTACAGACTCTTCTTTCCTTCTTAAAACCACACTCCCTTATTTTTTTCTCTCCCCAGCCCCTCTTTCTTGCTTTCTTCCCCCATGAGAGAACGTCTAATGCAAAGAGTTTACCTTTAACCTTTCCATAGTATTTAGAGACTATGAAATGATCATTAATACCTCCAGTTAATTTGTATCTCTCTTTTCATTGGGAAATTCATGTTACGTCTATACCAATCGCCTATATTTTGTGTTCTGGAACCCAAACTGAAGCAATGAGAGAGGAAGATAAGTTTTATGACATTCTTTTAAAGGCCTGAAGTAACCAGCACGGCAAATCTTAGATGTAGCGGCATGGTCTTGATGCTTATATCCCCAAATGCTAACAAAACGATGGAACCCTCACTGGGTTGACAGAGGCAAAGTTCACACAGGGCCCAGTTATATCAGTGTGGACTCCAACCATTCTTACCTATGCATCACTGGATGTCATAAACAAGGATTGTAAATTCTGGGATTGTTTGCCAAAAGTAGTTCACCAATTCGTATCACATGATGTTTACAACCTGGAAGAGACTTTTTTTTTTAAATTTTTTTTTTCAACGTTTTTTATTTATTTTTGGGACACAGAGAGACAGAGCATGAACGGGGGAGGGGCAGAGAGAGAGGGAGACACAGAATCGGAAACAGGCTCCAGGCTCCGAGCCATCAGCCCAGAGCCTGACGCGGGGCTCGAACTCACGGACCGCGAGATCGTGACCTGGCTGAAGTCGGACGCTTAGCCGACTGCGCCACCCAGGCGCCCCTGGAAGAGACTTTTGATCAGGTATAACCTCTTCATTTTTCACTTGGAGCAACTGAGATACATAGAGATAAAGAGAATTTGCTGATCTCAAAACCCCAGTTAGTAGCAGAGTCGGGATCCCCATCACTTGGGATCTATAGCCTCATTCTCCACTCTAGGCTGTTAAAGAGGAGGGGTGGAGACAAAGTTATAAAGGCAAGAGTTGTTAATAATCCAGCCTCCTTATGCCACATCTGGAGGAAACAGGCTTGCAACAACTTTGTAAAGTATCTCCTCCCTTGTTCCTCTTTGGCCATCCTGAAATCTGAAGAGCTTACCAATGACCAACATTGGGGTCACTGGCTTTCATGCTTTCATTCTTGCTCATTGTTGCCCAGAGTTGGCCCCTAATCCATGCCTTGCTCTTCCTATCTTCATTCTCCTGACCGTACAGGTTTAATTTATGTACATGCATTTTTAACTTATGTAACTCTCGCCTCATTTACACTTCATGACTCTCTAGAGCAATGACCTAATTTGCCGACAAAAGTAACACGGTTGACATGGCGCCTTCACCCTGAAATGGTTTTCCCTTTGTCTCTTCCTATCTGCCTTTACTTTTATTCATGGCCTTTAACTTTGTTGATTATGTGCCTTATTTCTGTTTATCATAAAACCTCTACATAGCCAGTAATCACTAAGCTTTTTGAACACAGTGTGCTGTTAAGGCACAGCCCCTTGATGTCTGCATTTTCCCCCATTTTCCTTACACCCTAAAAACTTACATATCTTCTTAAATGCTTTAAATCCTTTGGAAAAAAAAAAAAACTTTGGCTCTGTGGGGTGCATGGGTGGCTCAGTTGGTTGAGTGTCTGGTTTTTGATTTCAGCTCAGGTAATGATCTCATGGTTCCTGGGATCGAGCCCCATGTTGGGCTCTGCACTGAGTGTGGAGTCTGCTTGGGATTCTATTTCTCCCTCTGTCTCTACCCCTCCTCTGCCTGTGCTCTCTCTGTCTCAAAATAAATAAACGAACATTAAAAAAAAGAAATAAAATCTTATGCTCTGAAGCTTGTTTTAATGAGATGAAGCCGTAACCCACAATTAGTTTTAAGTTAACTTTTTATTTGGGGATAAGTATAAACTATAGAAAACAAACAAAAAAGGTTGCAAAGAAAGCACGGAAAGTTCCCGACGTCTTCATCCCATTATCCTTTAATATGAACATCTTACATAACCAAAGTGCTTTTCGATAAAACTAAGAAATTAACATCGGTACACTGCGATTCACAATGTAGACTTTATTTGGATTTCACCAGTCTGGCCACTAACTTTGTCCCTTTTCCACATCAAGATCTTATCTGTGGTTCCACACTGCATTCAGTCATCTGACTAAGACATAGTCAGACTAAGACATCTCAGTCTCCTTTGATCTGTGACGAAAATCAAAATCTTCTTATTTTTCACGATCTTGACAGCTTGGAAGACTGCTGGCCAAGCGTTTTGTTGTACGTTACCCAATTTGGGTTTACCTGACATTTTTTCTCATGATGAGACTAGGTTGTGGGTTTTCAGGGAAAATATCACAGAGGTGAGTGCCCTTCTCATCATATCATATCGAGGCTGCACACTATCAACGTGGTTTATCACAGGTGATATTGAGCTTAATCCTTTTGCTAAGGTGACGTTTGCCAGGTCTTTCCACCTCAAAGTTACTATTTTTCCCTCTGCATATGCTCTACTCATCGGAAGCGAGGCACAAAGTCCAGCCCACTCAAGGGGAAGGAGACAACCTCTAATCTTTTAACCTATTACATCTCGGCCTGTCAATTTCCTTCATTTCAGATTCTAAGCAGCTCCACCACTAGGTGGACCACACTTATTCTGAGTTTCCTTCCCCCTTTCTAAACACTTTCCTTCTCTGGTGACCAGCTCTCCCAAACTTCCCCATTTTCATACACCCTTTTTCTCTTCTCTGCAGCACCGATCTGGCTTTCCTTGTCTTCACCTGAAACTTAGCATGGCATCCTGCAGCTGCTTATCTCTGCCTGGTTCTGAAAATTCATTAATTTATGAGTCAAAAGATGAGGTGGTTTGGATTAGAAGGTTATTCGTGAAGGAAAAAGAAGCTAAATTTAGACTTAACAGATAAAGAGTTAACATGACTCTCTTCACAAGTTAACAACTGGTGGGATAGCAGTAAATGTTGTGATCTAAGGATTTCAAGGAATATCCAAGGAGACGCAGAAATCCCTGGGGAAGAAGGCCTTCTTTATTGATCTTACGCTTACCTCCTAACACATTAAATGGCACTACGTACATACCCAATACATGTATATTTACAGAGAGGAGATACATAGATGTGGATATAAGCACATACCAATTTCAACATAGCAAGCACACATAGAAAAAGCAAAGCACTAAGAGAATCAAAGCACTACTTTTGCAGCCTGACCTCCCAACAGAGGCACAAATTCAGTGACTGGGCGTGAATCCCAGCTCAGCCACTTACTGGTTGTGGGATCATTGGCAAGTTATTTACCATTTCTGTGATGATCTATAAAAATGGGTATATTATTAGCACCCATGATACAGAGAGGCTGTGAGAGAGAAGTGAATCAATCCATGTAAAGCACTTAGCTGAGTCCCTGGCACATAAGAAATAATCAGTCAATATTAATTTTCATTACTGTTACTATTCATGAAGTCTTGGGTTTATTTATTTATAGACTCTTAGGGCAGTTTTAGGTTCATAGCTAAATTGAGAGGGAGATACAGAGATTTCCCAAATACTCCTTGCCCTTCCACACATGCACAGTCTCCCCCTTTATCAGCGACCCCCACCAGAGTGGTACATTTGTTTCCACTGAGGAACCTATACTGACACATCATTATCTCTCCAAATCTATAGTTTACCTTCGGGTTCACCTTTGGTGTTGTACATTCTATGGTTTTGGACAAATGTGTTATGACGGATATCATTATATTATCGTACAGAATATTTTCACTGCCCTACAAATCCTCTGCACTCTACCTGTTCAAGCCCCCAACACGAGCTGCTCTTTAAAGTAAGACCATTTACAGTCAAAACAACAGAGAAAGATATCCAGTGAATGAACCACAAATATTAAATTGTTCCTTTGTGGTAGATGAACCCCATCTCTCTCTTTTAAAACAAAGTTATCAATTTACTCCAACCTAATCTTTCATGCTAAACTTTTTCCTGCAGTTTGAGCTCCGTAATTTTAAGTATAATCGCTGTGCAATGACTCACTGTGAAAATGAGACCCTGGCTGAAAGTGTTGGTTTTCTTTCCCTGGATACAGAATAGCACCAGGCAGAAAGAGCTCCCTGATCTAGGTGTCTGGGCTTTAGGAATCCAAAGCAGAGCAGGGGCCTCCATTCTGAGGTTAGATTATGCAGACGACTTCGGCGGTGCTTAAATCTTTATCAATGGTGACCTTTAGGCAGGCATTAATTTGATATTTTCCAAAAGACAGATCAATTAAACCATACATCTTTACCAATTAGGCTTCTTCTTCATTGGTAGATCTGGTCATGAATTATTTGTAGACATGGTTTTGAGATTAGCTACCAACGGTTCTTCTGCAACGTAATTTAGTTAGCGAATTTAAAATATTGTGAGTGACTACAAGTACCTGATCCCAAAGAAATGCTGAGTTGGGATGCCCTGTATTAACTTCATTATGCAAATAGGCATCCCAAGAGAGCCATCCCAAAGACTATTAGCCTCTTTCACCTTTAATAACCTAAGATCTCCGGTTCGTGATGTGTGCAGATGAAAATATGTTCCGCCTGTGGGTAAAGGTGTTATTAATGCAGAATTCTTTAGCTTCTTTCCCCCTACACTAGAATTCTATTTTGGCAAACCTCTTGGGTTTGGTTGTCAGAGAGAAAAAACCCTGTGAGTCCTGCAGTAGAATCTTGAGTGGATCTTGGTAAATTTAGACGGCCAGGATCCTCTTCCCGGACTGCTGTCTGTATTTGTGAGTCATACCACACCTCCCCTGCCCTGTCGTACAACTGATTGTGTTGCAGATGCTCTAACTGGGTCTCCTTGGGTTGGAAGCCTTTGAAATGTGACCCTTTGTTTCCCTCTGTAGATGTGTGGAAATTGGCAGTTAGATTCCAGATACAGTCTCTGGTGCAGAAACTGCTGATACACAGGCAATGCTAGTCTTATGCAGATAGTGCCTTTATCTGGAAGGAAGTCAGCCAGGGTCCTCGGCAGGCTCAGAGAGAGTCTTACCATTTGGTAGCTGGAAGGGTCACTTCCAAAAATGAAATGTAATCTTACAGCCTTCTGAGAAGATATTTGCTTGATGTGGGTGTCTGCTGACACTGAGAAGGTGTGAGAGTTCACGGGTCTGAAATAGTTACTATGGGTATTCCCGGAAGTTAATCATCAGTAGTTCTAGCCTTGGAGAAGGTCAAGAATGCTACTGATATAAGTGACAATCCGGACAGGCAGGATTTTCCAGCTTTGCTGATAGAGTAGCTCAATTCATTGGTGACTTATAAAGAGAATAAATAAAAAGTGTTGTTTTTTTTTCCTCCATCTTTTCTGTCCCCCAGTTTTCTGCTAGGTACTCCCGTCACAGGGAGGGTTTGAGTATAAAAATACAAAATGGTCTTTCTTGGAAGGGCCCAATGCAGAGAGCCTCGATGTTAACCTTTTGTGCATTTGGAAATTCTTGGCAACAGGCTCCATCTCAAGTCTGCGGCTGAGCAACGACTGGAAGTGTGCTACTTATGTGCGTCCCAGGTGCTTAAAAAAAATATCAAAAGGCCAAGGGAAAAAAATTGCACTAAAAATTCACCCAGAATTTTGGGGAAAGAGGGGACTACATTTGTTTCTTTTATTATCGACTATAAATAATCTGTTGTTGTATTTTATCCAAGGCTCTCTTCTTTTTTCTTTTTATTTCTTTTTAATGTTTATTTATTTACTTTGAGAGAGATAGAGAGAGTGTGCACATGTGTGCATGAGCGGGGAAGGGGCAGAGAGAGAGAGAGAATCCCAAGCAGGCTCCGTGCTGTCAGCGCAGAGCTTCACGCGGGGCTTGAACTCATGATGCTGAGGTCATGACCTCAGAGGATATCAAGGGTCAGGGGCTCAACTGACGAAGCCACCCAGGCACCTCTATCTTTCCTTTTTTCTGTATACACTGCATCATCTTTTCTCCCACCTCTTTCCAAGGATCTGCCATTTGTCAATAGCTGTGGTCATCGGTCTTCAGATATTAAAGAATATAGTAGTCCCACAATCTCCTCTATTCCTCTGTCCTGAAGTCTGACTTTCCTCCCATGGCTTCTTTTTGTGGCATTTTGCTTTTTTTTTTTTTTTTCTTTTACCTATACTTTCTTTCTTTTAATTACTTTTTTTAATGTGTATTTATTTTTGAGAGAGAGAGAGAGAGAGAGAGAGATACAGAGTGAGAACAGGGAGGGGCAAAGAGAGAGGGAGACACAGAATCCCAAACAGGCTCCAGGCTCTGAGCTGTCAGGAAAGAGCCTGACGCAGGGCCTGAACCAATGAACTGCGAGATCATGACCTGAGCTGAATGAAATTGGACGCTTAACTGACTGAGACACCCAGGTGCCCCTATTTATACTTTCTTTAGAAGCTTCTTCCTTTCGGTAGGACCTGTAGTTTGTTTATTTCTTTTTTTTTAATGTTTATTTATTTTTGACAGAGAGAGAGAGAGAGAGCACGCGAGCATGAGTGGGGGAGGGGCAGAGAGAGAGAGGGAGACACGGAATCTGAAACAGGCTCCAGGCTCTGAGCTGTCAGCACAGACCCCGACGCAGGGCTCCAACTCACAGACCCTGAGATCATGACCTGAACTGAAGTGGGAGGCTCAACCGACTGAGGCACCCATGGCGCCCCTGTTTGCTTCTGATTCTCAGCCTTTAAGGCTCCTTTCCTTCCTCTTCTGATGGATCTTTTCAGATGGATCTCATCCAAACATGTTTGTTCAGCCACCCTGTTCACAAAACATCTTTAACTCTCTTCAAGATTTCACATTAACGGATGCCTGGGTGGCTTAGTCATTTGAGCATCCAACTGTCGATTTTGGCTCAGGTCATGATCCCAGGGTCATGGGATCGAACCTCTGAGCTAGCCATGGAGCTTGCTGGAGATTCTCTTCCTCTCCCCCACTCACGTGCGCGCTCTCTCTAAAAGGAAAAAGGAAAAAAAAAAAGGATTTTGTATTAACATGATCTCTTTAACCTTAATACGTCTTCTTCACAGATGAGAAGCAGAGGCACTGATAGGTCAGGTAACTCCCTAAGAACATACAGTGAATTACTGGAGGAGTGAAAATTGCAACAGGTATTCTGATTTCCAAGAGAAATTATTACCCTGGTGAGCTCCCACTTACAAATGTGCTACTCCTGGACCAGCAGCATGGGCATCATCTGGGAACTGGTTAGAAATGCAATTTCTCAGGCTCTGCCCAGACCTACTGAATCAGCACTTTACATTTTTGTCAAGATCCCAGGTGATTCACATGCACATTACAGTTTGAGTAACCTTGAACCAGACCTCTCTATTTTGAAGGACAGCTCTCTGAAATGAACTGCAAAGCACCGATACGTTTGCTTTTGTACCTGTGCGTTTTCTCGGAGTCCTGGCTGCCCTGATTGAAGTGTGTGCGTAGAAGGCAGACAAAAACTTGGGCTCCGGTTTCAGTATGTGTCTGATCTCTCTTCTAGAATTTGGATTTCAGATAAGCTGTACTCGTAGAGAGTTTCAAGCAGCTAATGACAAAGCAAGTGGAACATTCTCTTCCAGGCAATTAGGTTTTCTCTGTGCTTCTTTATTTGTGGTTTGCTGATTCAACTGGGTATCTGTAAACTTGCTGGTGACCGTGAAGGCATCATAGATTTAACTGTATTTGGCTGACATCTGTGTCTCGGAATATATTGGCTGCCGTTTTCCAAGCACAGAATGACATATGCCCTAGTGCTTCATGGGATATTTTCCATATCCAAAATGATTTTTTTTTATTGTTTCCCCAAATTGTAGTAAAAGAGGTGTTATCTCCTTCATTCCCCTGACTGGATTTTAAATTTAGGGAAAGACCCGCCCATGCATTTGACAGCCGGAGGTGTAAAGTAAAAATTTTTTTGATATCAGAACTGAAATGAATCACCGGCATAGGGAACAGTTATGCGTATTTTCTTGTGGAAACTGTTGTCACATTTAACCTCTGTAATATCAGTTCCTGTATAAGGTACACATCCCAGCTTAGGATCTCATAGTATGGGAGCAGAGTGATCATGGAAAATGAGTGTTAAAGCAATTTCCAGGGAGAAAAAAATGAAAAAAATGAAAATGAGGCTTGAGGGATCAAAACACATTTTTGAATATTTTTGTCCCTTTTTTTTTTCCTTTCTCCTTTTCAAATAAATGGCCTTTTGGTTGGAAAGACTATCTAGAAGGGACTGGAATTTGAAGCATGCCAGAATCCTGCAAATTCATGCATCTACCAGTGTTTTGAGATTGAATGTACTTCATGTTCCTGAACGTTTGTACCAAGTAAGAGCAGACCCCTAGAATGTACAGTTTTCAAGAGGTTATGAGACAGTTCAGGGATGTTCCATAGACTGGCGGCCTGTGCCTAACATAACTTGAACCCAGAATTGGTGTTGTCCCTGCTAAACACCATGACAAGTCTCGGTGAGCTGACTTCCAGGAGTATATCTTCTGTGATCCTGCTAACCCCACAGGCCTGAAAACTGGGGTAAATGGTAACATGCTGACCTCTCCCACCTAAAATTCACCAAACCCACCACTTCTACTTCTAATATAATAGGGAGCCTGCATGTGACTGAAGTCTTCAGACAAAGGTCACAAATATAAGGCTCTAATGTTCAGAGATTTGCAGACAAAATATCCCTCCAAAACCTGACTTAAGATAGATTTTTCTGCTTAGCCACATGCAAGTTTAATCCACTTTGTTAACTCCTGGCTGATTAGGAAGTGGATGAGGAAAAGAAGCCAGCAACACCACGCCTGGCAGAATGGGGACAAATAAAGATGTTTGACGTGATCCTCCCCTCTCCCCCCCCATCATGGGCTCATTACCCACATGTCCACAATGAGGAAGGCAATAGGCATTCAGACACGGTTTTAGACTCTGGCCATCAGTCAGTCTGGCAGCTGTCCTCACGCAAACTCTCACTTTTGTGACCTTCTAGAGGAATACCTTGTACCCTCCCCTCTTTTCCTCCTATCACTGAAGATTGATTGCCTGGGTCTACCAAAAACGTTTAACAATTTAACTGAACCTGGCTGGTTCAGTCAGTAGAGCACGTGACTCTTGATTTTGGCGTTGTTAAGTTTGAGCCCCATGTTGGGTGCAGAGATTCCTTAAAAATAAAATCTTTTTTTTTAATTTGTTATTAAAAAAATTTTTTTTTTACATGTATTTATTTTTGAGAGACAGAGTGAGACAGAGCACCAGCGGGGGAGGGGCAGAGAGAGAAGGAGGCACAGGATCCAAAGCAGGCTCCTGGCTCAGAGGAAGCCTTCAGCACAGAGCCTGATGCAGGGCTCAGACCCACAAACCGTGAGCTCATGACCCGAGCCGAAGTCAGTCTCTTAACCGACTGAGTCACCCAGGCGCCCCAAAAATAAAATCTTAAAAAAACATACCTGTGGCAGTTGTTGGTGATGATAACCTTGCAATTACAGAAAGTGATGCAACTTCTGGAAGGCAAGATAAAAATGTACCCCATTTCCACTTTTCCATGTTGACGCATTCACCTTACCTTCAACTTTGAAATTTCTAAACTGTGAGTGAACGCGTGTTTTTTGACATTTGTGGGGATGCTATTGTTAGCTCAGTCTCTATTGTTTAGGAGGTGCAAAATGATGCTATTTGAGAGGAAAATTTTAAATTCCCTGACTTCCATGCTCTATGTGTATGTATGTATATCTGTGTATATATATCCAATTTCACATTTAGAAAAAGAGGATTGTCTCAGTACCTGAAATGATACTTCGGTTGAAAATCTAAGTAGAAAATTCACAGTGCAACCTACAGACGATAAGCCTTCTACATATTTTACATTGGAGATCCCCTAGAATATGTTTATGCTGCTCTAATTTCCTTCCTTCTTAGAATTATCTGCTACTGACTCTTGAACGTTGAAGGAATAATGTGTGCTTGGAATCGTGGCTGTGTCGCAAACCAGTTCAAGCTCAAGGAAAGACGTTGTGGAAGCCTTCAAGTTTCTATGTTTCACATATTATTTTCCCTTCTGAAAGCTTTCAGACACCTTTGGGATCCCTGCCTTGAAAGAGAATAAATGAAAAAGAATAGCATTCCTAAAAATGAACGATCCATCGGTGTTAGGTACAGAATTGTGGCTCGTGGCTGTGCCTGTCAAAGGGATATGTGGACAGTGGCCTCTGTCGCGCACACGTCCTCTGCCATTACCTGATGCTGGCCCTGAGCAGCTGTCCTGTTTACATCAGCATCTCAGGGTCCTAGATTCTCATGAGATAAATATTTCATGCTCACTTAAGTTCCAACGCGGGGAAGATGTTGCAAGGCTGAATTGGGGTAAGCGTCATAGAGGATCATACCCAAGGAATTGTTCACACTATGCCACAGCTGTGTCAGCGGTTTATTTCATTCATTGAGCGAGCTTTGAGTGCCCATGTGTACTCTTTTTTTTAGGCCCTGGGAATACGACACTGAACAAGAAAAAAAAAATACCTGCCCTTATGAGGCTCTCTTTCTAGTACAGGGCTCAGAGGATGAGCAAATAGATGTGGTGATGAGTGCTATGTAGACAAATTAAAACAGGGTAAGAGAGCTAGGGGGAAGGCTATTTTGGACAGTGTCGTCGGAAAAAGGCCGTGTGAGTAGCTGATATTTGAACAGAGATCTCAAACAAAAATTGCAGATGAGGGATGATGAGCCAGTGCAGAAGTGGGAGGCTGAAAGAGCATTTCTAGACAGAGGGAATAACAAATATAAAGACCCTGGAGGCAGAACTGAGTTTGATGTCTTAGAGCAGTGCCACCCGTGGAAATATGATGAGAGCCACGTATATAATTCAACAGTTTTTAGTAACCACAATAAAAAAAGAAACATAAAATTAAAAAGTAAAAATAAAAACTACAAAGTGAAATTGATCTTAATATTTTACATTTAAACATGTCGTCAGTTTAGAAACTCTGCATGCAATAATTTTCATTCTCCTTCTCACGTAAGTTTTCAAAGTCTGGTGGCTGTTTTCGACCTAAAGCAGGTCTCAACTCAGACGCTGAGTTTTATTGGAAATAACTGATCTGCATTTTGATTTCATAAAGTGTATAATTGATAAAGTAGGTTCATGTATCCATGTTATCCAAACATACCCAACTGTTTTCTGATAATGAAATTCGTGCCTCTTTTTAAATTTAAATTTCAATTCAGGACAATTAAATAGAATAGATTCAGTTCCTCAGTCTCCCTAGCCAATTTCAAGTGCTCAGCAGGTGATGTAGCTAATAGGTACTGTATTGGGTAGTAAGACGGTCAGAGGGGCTGAAAAAGGACAAAGTCCTTGGAGAGCAAGACAAAGGCCAGAGGACAGAGAGCTCTGGAGTCACAGGAAAATGTGTGGGTTTCATTTGGCTTGTGAAACGAAGTCTTTGAAAGTATGTGGACGAGTGAGTGATGCTGCTGTGATCTGTGCTTAAAGAAGATCCACTCTGGCTTCCCAAAGAGTGAAAGTGGAGGCATAGAGGCCAGACGCGAGGTCGTGAGGTAGGTAGGTGACGGACAAAGGTGGTGTGGGCTAGGACACCGGTGCTGCAGGGGTGAGAAGTTGGCGGTTTCAGGCTATAACCCCAGGCAGAATAGACAGCACTTGCTACTTGGATTGTTTGCAGGGCAGGCAGCGAAGAGGAGACCAAGGAGGTTTTGGCCTGAGTAATGACATAGACGGTGGTACCACTGTTGAGATGGGAATGACCAGGGTAGAAGGGATTTGGGGGTGGGGGGGTGGGCGCAGGATATGATTTGGACAAATTAAGTTTGATTTGCCTACCAGCCTTTCAAGTGGATTGTTGAGTCTGGAATTTCGTGGGAAAGGTTAGGGCTGGAAACGTATTTGGCGGTTACCACATAGATGGTATTTAACATTATTTGAACGAGATCATTCCAGGCCCGGAGGGTACACGGAAAAAAGACCAAGCTGAGAAGTGAGTTCCAGGGCACTCTGAAATTTAAATGTTGTGAAGGGGCGCCTAGGTGGCTCAGTCGGTTAAGCTTCTAACTCCGGCTCAGGTCACGATCTCATGGTTCATGAGTTGGAGCCCCGCGTCGGGCTCTGTGCCGACAGCTCAGAACCTGGAGCCTGGAGCCTGCTTTGGATTCTGTGCCTCCCTCTCTCTCTGCCCCTCCCTTGCTCATGCTCTGTCTCTCTCTCCAAAAAGAAATAAACGTTAAAAAAGTTTTAAAAATCAAAAAATAAAATTCAAACGTTGTGAAGATGAGATGAAACCAGCAAAAGGTGGTAAGGTGGACAGTGAAGTAAGAGGGAAACTGGGAGAGTGTGATGCCTTAAAGCCAAGTTCATCAGTCAGTTTGGCAAGACAAAGGTGGTGCAGTCAAGGCAGAGTATTTGAAAAGAGTTTAATAAAGGGTTTTTTTTTTCTTTTTTCTTTTTTTAAATAATAGTGTGATCAAGGTGTAGAGAAGGCCCAGGATAAGAGTCGAGTTATCCAAGGGGTTTAAAAATGAGGTTACCACAACTAGGCCTAAGGGAACAAGAAGGGAGAGAGATACAGACACAGAGAGTCAGAGACAGAGACAGAGACAGAGACAGGAACAGACGGAGACAATGTGCTTAGGGAAGAGTCATCGAACAGGGACTGTGGCATCAGGTTGAAAGATACCGGTCTACAGCAACACTGCAGGGAGTGAGCAAGAAAACTGATCATCCAACTTCTCTTTGCTTCCATCTTCCAATGTCCTACCATTGGCCAAATTCGTTCAGAATCTAACTTCATCCAGGATGGACCCGATGGGGTGAGCAGTGATATACACAGAAAAGAATCTCCAGGATCCTGCGTATTCCAGTAGGATGAATACACCCAAAGCAAAGGTCATCTGTCATCTCAGGGGGAATAAATGCATAAGAAAAAACTTATTTTGAATGCCTATCATGTGCTCGTATTTTCCACTGCCCATTAGACATCTCTCCTTGGATGCCTCACAGGCACTGGAAATTCAGCCTGGCCAGAAGTCTTACCATCACTTCTCCTTCGTCTCCAAACCTTCTCTCCCTCTTGCATTTGCCACCTGCCTCAGTGGCCCCACTAACAAAGTCATGCCAGGGATCTACGTCACTCCCTTATTCCTTTTAATCTGTCTTTCAGTATCAGTTGCAAACCCATCTTCTGTTTTCCTCACCCCCCACCAACACTGTCTTAGGTCAGGACGTCAACATTTCTCACCTGGAAACACACTCCTGCATCCCATTTATTCCTCCTCAAGTTTTCCATCCATACTTTCATGAGAATTATATTCTAAAATGCAGATCCGATCTCCTTAATGATTTCTCCCCCTTTCCTCTGAGGCTTCACAGGTGCACACAGCCTTCATGACAGACACCTGCCCAGCCTCCTCACACCCCCTCACCCTTCCTGTTTCTTCATGCCTCCCACTCAAACTTATTTTCAAACAATGACAAGTGATGCATGTTTCCCAAAGCACACCACACTCTGCAAGATGCTCAGCTCCACACCTATCTTCTTTGCCTTCCAAGTTTTCCATTCACCTCCTTGGGAAGTCTGCCCAAGACAAAAGCAACATTCCTCTGATGTGTTCCTTCTGCTCCTTGGGGGAACTTTTATTTTTTGCCTTCGTGTACGTGTGGTTATTACTGGTTTATATGTCTGTCGTCACTTTTGAGGGGGTTCCGTTGCTTGAGGGGTGAGGCTGGAGTCTCTTCATCTCTGTATTTTCAGAGGCTGGCAACTTGGTAAAGTTTAAGCTGTGACATTGGTTCAAGGCACCAGGAAAACTAGCTCTAGATTTGGGCTAAAGTAAGGATGGGCTGGGAATTAAGAGGGAAAACAGCGCAGAAGCAATCTGATTTTGGTCCGGACTGTGCCAACCCCAACCGAAGCTCAAAGTCTATGTAGAAAAGACATGGATGGAGGCCAACCCATCCAGGAAGACTCCTGGGTGAGGGACGCTCTTTAACATCCCTCCTCGTACTGTGTTCAACTTCCATCCTGTGCAGTTGACCGTGTTCTTCAGTTCTTCTAAACACCATTTTCCAAGGGCTCTACTAAAAACACTTACTTCATTTAACCCTTCCAACAACCAAGCCATTACCCATAGAGGCAGCAAACCTCTCTGGTTAAAACCATGGACTCTAGCCAAGTTGTCAGGTCCTGGGGCAGGTTGTTCAACCTGTTTGGGCCTCAGTTTTTACCTTTTCAAAATGCAATTATAAGCAGCACCTACCTTGCACAGTTATGAGCATTGATGAGTCGGTGTTTATATGAAGCCGAAGACGGCCTGGCACAGACCACACGATCTAAGTGACTGTCGAAGACGTTGTTTCATTTCCCTTTCTAATTTCTCCAGATTCCTTCCACCCAACCAAGTGCTTCTTCTCTAATGACTGACAGTTTTTTTCAAAGGCTGTGCAGTCTGTCTGAAAGGATGGGAAGGGACCCCAGAGGACTGGGATCTGTTTCAAGGTCGGCCGCTGGGGCCCGTGTCATCTCTGGCATATCACTCAGCGCTCAGGTCCCCAGGTCACTTCGAATGGGGTTGGGAATAATGACACCATCTTTGGAGACTTCTCGAAAGATCCAAAGAGATTACACATATATGTATATATAAGTACATATATATGTGTGTGGCTTCTAAATGATATGCTTTAAGAGGCTAGAGCAACACAAAGTGAAAAATAGTGGCAGGGGTGACAATAAATGTACTTTCCATACCTGGCTTGGTCTTTAAGTCACTCTTGCAACCCCCACCCCCCCACCCCCATGTGGTAGGAGGTCCATGCCCGCCACCACCGTCTGTCTGACTTTTCTGGGTTAAGGTGTCCCTAGAGCCATCTCTGACATGCCCTCCTTTACTAAATAAAAACAAAGGTCTGGAATCCATTTAAAGTCTGGAGTTCTTCAGCCATCTCCCTCTCATGGTTAAACACAGCCCAGTATTTCATGACCCACAAACCAGTGAGGCCACATGTTAGCTCCCTGCTTTTGTCTTCATACATGTCGACTCCTGGGAGCTTATTAATTCCTACATTGCTTCCCTTTCTCCCTCCTGTATCACCCACGCCTACCCATTCTTCTTTTCCCTTGCTCAAAACAGCATCTCAAGACTCTGAAGGATTTCCCATTTTATGTCGCAGGAGTTTTTGTTTTTTTTGTTTTTTTTTTTTTTTTTTTTTTTTTCTCTTTTGCCAATCCTAGGCCCCGCACAAATTAGGAAAACAATGAGCTCATTTCTTATTCTGGCCCAATGAATGCCTACTACGTAGTTTTGTTTTTAAAAATGTTTTAACGTTTATTTATTTTGGAGAGAGAGACAGACAGAGACAGAGACAGAGAGCAAGGAAGGGAGAGAGAAAGAGGGAGACACAAAATCCGAAGCAGGCTCCAGGCTCTGAGCTGTCAACACAGAGCCTAACGCGGGGCTCAGACTCACAAACCGTGAGATCATGACCCGAGCTGAAGTCGGACGCTCAACCTACTGAGCCACCCAGGTGCCCCTACTACCTAGTTTTAAAATGTACTTCTTTTTCCATTTTGACAATCGGTCAGTCGTTCCATAGTCTGAGTAATCTGAAATTTGAAAACAGTGACCTTGACATTCTTGAAAAATTTCTTTGGAAATTGGAAGGTGGGATTTAATTTTATTTATCAAGTTAGAATATCCTTTGACTCTAAAGATCATTCGCAGTCTTTTTTGTAGCACTGTGCAATTTGTGGTGAATCTTTCCATTTAAATGACATTGCAGTAGAAAGAGAAAGGTCAGAGACCAGAAGGAGAACAACAGGGAAATATCACTTAAGATAATGTTCAGGCAGATCTTCCACGGAGTTAACAGGTTTTAATTCTGAATGTATTCAACAGTGAGTTTTCAAAAAAGTCTGTCACCCATTTTGATGATTATGTATACTTACAAATAAATCACAGTTGCATTTGTAGACCCAAATTATTTATTGTCAAGAAATGAACATGGCAATATGCTTTCTATGCCTTTCCAATTAGAGTTTACATCAATTTATCTTTGTGAAGATATTGCCTAGTTGAATTTTTTTTAATATATTATGACATGTTATTGGAGCCAACTAGCTGGAACACAAGATTCCCGGGACTCAACATTCATTATTTATCCATTTATACTAATAAACCTTTATATCCCACATGCCCCCTGCTCAGATTTGAACAGGGCTTCAGAAGCACAACCTGTTTTAAATTTATGACACAACAGCAATTGCTTATGACAAAGAAGAACGACATAAAAATGCATCCATTTTCTCCCACAGGAAGACAAATGATAAGATTTTTTTTTTTTTAAGAGATGGCATTCTTCTCCCTTCTTAGAAGAAAAATTAGTCTTAAGGAAAAGAAACTCAAAGATCATCAACCATAAAAAAAAAAGAAAGAAAAATTGATTTGGGGATGCAAGATGGGATTGAGTTGTAATATAGAAGTTGCTGGTCTTTTCCTACCGAAAGGCAGAACCAATTGATTTATGAATCACAACTATAAGCCTGCTTTCCTCCTCCTTCTTCTTCTTTTCCCCTCCCTCTCCCCCTTGGGAAGGGAATGTAGATAGTAGGTGGCATGTCTGGTTTGATTTGCCACACTATGTCTTAATTATCAGTGCTGGGAGATCAGGCAATGGTATTTTCTAACTTCAAAGGCTCCCACAGCCCGAGCAGCATGAGGGGGATCAGATGTGCCAGGATTCAGAGTGACAACAATATGGTGTCTTCATATTTTAGGAGTGTCAGCTCATTTTTTATTTGCGGCGCATCAAAGTGAAAACGAGGACACGGGAGGGTTTTACTCTTTGTTATTCCCTTCTGAAGTGACAGCGATGTCTTCCAATTCAATGCGCAGGCCAGGGTATTTAGAGAACAATTCTTTTGGTTGTAAAATTTCTCGTACTTACCGAACTTGGGAAAACTAGCTACTGATGACAAGCTGGAACAGAAAGGCAACGTGCTTACGGGGAGACATGATCAGAGATCCCGAGAGTATGTTGGGAGTCATTTTAGAATGGCTACAAGTCAGTGAACAATAACAAAGGAGCAGTCACGATAGTAACCGTAGGAGTAGTAGCAGCATCAGCTAATAGTTATTGAGTGTAAGTCGTGAGGCACTGTGTTAATCACTTTTGTGCATGACGGGCCTCAGGCTCGGAGAGGTTAAATAACTTGCCTGAGAGTCCACAGGATGGTGTGGAATTATGATTCTAGCCCAGGCCATCAGACTCCGAGTCCATTCTCGTGACTACTGATACTTTAGTGATGTTAACGTCCGTTAACTAGGAGTTAGGTCCTGAATTCAGGACATGGGCAAACATCATGAAGAGTCAAAATTACCCTCAAGTACCATCAGACTGTCATAAAATACAGCATATCTTAATTTCTGGGTGTGTATACAACTTCTATTCGGGTGGGTTTATGTCCTCTTTTTCCAAGGGAATACATTTTCTTTCTTTCTTTCTTTCTTTCTTTCTTTCTTTCTTTCTTTTTTTTTTTTTTTTTTGCTTTATTATTTTTTTTTCCGTGTTATCATTTTATTTTATTTTTTTAAATTTGATTTGGAAATATATTTTCCACACTAGTCCAGCCTGGGAAAGTGAAGGCTGGATTGGCTCAGAAGCAAGTGCTCCAGGAGTACAAATGCTATAGTCTGCTAGACTTTCTGTCCCAGGTGCCTGAGTTAAGTCTCACAGCAGCTCTTTGTGATTGGAAATATTTCAATCTTTTTCAGAGTAAATGGACATCTAAGGATATTAAGTGGCTTGTCCAAAATTGTACAGGCACTGCGTTTTGAGGATTTGCTAGGAAACCTTTGGAAAATCCTGCTGTGGCCGCCCCTTTGTCAGGTGGCAATCATTCTGTCATCTGGGAAAAAGATGAGCTTGATAAATTGCCACCAGGAAAGAGTGTGCCACCAGGATTGGCCTCTGATTCTCCAGGGATGCCCTGTATGTATCAGGAAGGGGAGGAGAGAAAGGCAGGGCATGTTCAGCAAAACGTTTCTATCTTGTCTTGTGTCATGATAAATTACGCATGCTGGCTTCATTGAAAATTTCTGTCTGAGAAGATAGGACACCCACCTTCCAGGATCCAAACTGAGAAAAAAAAAATTGTTCTTGGATGTCATCCCTGCCAATCACCCCTGGAATACAAGAAGGGGTCCATTTCTGCTGACCCCCAGGGAAGTGGTGAGGTGGCTGGTCCACAGAAGTTGACAGTTTTCCCTTTCTTCTCCTGCTGAGGACAAGGGGGAAACTTCACTGTTGAGTCTTTTGAAACAAAAAGAATCCTCACAGGCAAAGCGCTGAGAAAGCTATGTAGATAATATTTGATTATTTCTTAACAGATTCTCAGAATATTAAAAGAGCTTTGTAAAAAACTCCTTGTGACTTATGGATGCCCCTTGGAGTTTTGAATACTTCACTTATAACCTGATAAAAAGAACACTAAAAAGAGGAAGGAGAAGAAGAAGAAGAAGAAGAAGAAGAAGAAGAAGAAGAAGGGGAAGGAGGAGGAAGAGGAAGAGGGGGAGGAGGAGGATGAGGAGGAGGAGGGGAAGGGGAAGGGGAAGGGGAAGGGGAAAGGGAAGGGGAAGGAGAAGAGCCACTTAATTATTTCCAATTAAAAGGAGGATGTGGCCCACAGAGTGTTTGTGTCTTCTGTCTCCTGGTCCATTGGTCTTTCATTGTGTTAATCTGTCACCCACAGACCTAGGAGCTACTCCATGGTGGATTACAACAAGTCTCCCATGTTTACTGGCATACTATTGGGAATGGGACTCGTCTTCTAAAGGAGTCCCAAGACAGATTTGTTTACAGACAACCTTCAGAACCTATGCAGCATTAGAACCCCTTTGGTGATACATTGCTATGAAGGCATTGGTGGGTGTTTGTGTTTGTAAGACACACATGCTCACATACACAATTTATTTTTCCAAATCAGTTGACTTTTTGGTCTTTTTCTTTAGTCTAATTTTCCTAGGGTTAAATCAATCATATTGCCCTCAGTTCAATGCATATTATCACGATGGGTCCAAGCAAGACCCTTTTCCTATATGTATGTGTGTGTGTGTGTGTTTGTTTGTTTATTTATTTGTGTATTCATTTATTGTCTCCACTTCCTTTCCTATGTCCTCACCATGGGCATTCATTCTGATGTATTATCATGAAATGTGTATTGTGTTTATTGCTTGCATGTTATTTTAATGTTTACAAATGGTATTGGATTATAGATTTCATTCTGCCTCTCAGTGATTTTTTACTTGGTGCCGTATGTGATGGACCAATTTGTGTAACTTCTAACTGCTTCCCAGTCTGCTGTGGTGTTCCTCCACCACATTTTACCTATCCATGGCCTCCAACGTCCTCTATCATTAATAGACCTCTAACGACCATATTCCTACCTGTTCACCTGTGAACCCGCTTGATAATTTCACGGAGAGCAGAATTACTGAGTCGAAAGAGAAATCCATACTTACTTGAACTAAGCGCTGCGAGACTGCCACCTAAAATAACTACGCAAGTTTCTACGCTTACTACAACATATCTGAATTTAAATTCACAATATTCTGATTGTTTATGACACTGAGGATTTCTTTCAAATGCTACCGTGTCCAATGTGGACTTCCTCTCCTGCAATGGACATTTAGGTATTTGCCGGTTCTCTGTTGCAATGCCTGATTTTGCTTTCTTTTTTAATTGAAAAATCATATGTATATCATCTCCATCTGCCATCTCTCAGTGTTGTTCATGAGATCCTTTCTTACCTCTAGCACAGAGTGAGAACAGCTAAATGCATGTTCTCCTTGCTTCCTTTGCAGCCAACGGGCAGAAGGTGACCCCATCCTGGACAATGAACTATAAGCAGAAGCTTTTGCCTTGCTGGTAAAAGGGATGGAGGTCTTGGTGGATTCTCTTTGCCCTTCCTGCTCCTCGGGGCCTTGTGCTAGATCGTCCGTTGGTAACATCAATACCATTTTCTTCCTTTCGTGCCCTTCTTACATTGCAAGGCCTGGAAACCCGGGATTTACCTCTCTCAGAATTCCTGCAGAGTTGCAGTGTGGAGTCAGTACTCGCAGAAGATTTGGAAAACAGAAGAGAAGCAGAAGCCATTTTATTGGTCCTTTGACAGCAGTGACTAGATACACGGACTCCAGCAGGGCACAGACTTTTGCTTATTTTCTTTCGAATCACCTGCTTTGATGCTGAGCATTGCAATCACGATCTGTTACCCTCGGTGTTCCTACAGCTTCCTAACCCGTAAGCTGGCTGCGGACTCAGAACCAGCAGTGAACTACGCAGACCTCCATGCTTCCAGGCTGTCCTCCCAACAACCCCGTAAACGCTAAATTCCCTTCACGGAAATCCCTTTGCAGTTTAACATACCTACAGTCTTCTGTTTTCCTGTGCAGCCTTGACTGATACAAACGGAAAATGCGATGCCAAGTCCCGCACCTGCCATCACGTAAGCAACTCTGGAGCAGCCTTCCAGCATGCCGAGGACGCTGGGATGGAAAGATACCAGGTTCCGTATGCCATTATTGAGCGAGTGGACCAGCTCTAGACCACATCATAGCCTCACTCTTAGTTTTGTGAAGAAAAATGAAATATATTTGGTCCGCCAGATCAGTCAAGTTTTCTCCTCTTTTTAGCCAAAGCATTCTTAATGTTTACCCTCAGCTTCTCAACTGTAAAATGGGGCGATGATGAAGTCTAGTAAAGTACAACCAATGCTGGGTGCTTGGCACGTAGTCATGGCTTAAAAAGGTGAGTGATTAATAGTGAATCATTTTGCACGACTTCAAATTAAAAATAGGATACGTCTCTTCCTCCAAACGACCTTTCCAAGGGGGAGAATTCATGTCAATAGAATATACTCTTCTAAATCTGAGGCTGAATATTCGGTTAAACTAGCGAACGGCAAGTGATCGCATTTTTGAACAACTACTTTCTATTTCACTGACAAACGGATTTAGCCGGGAGCATTATGTAGAGATCCATGTGCGAAGTGCACACCATATCTGAAAAACATAAGGAAGACATTGGGCTTGAGATAGCCCTATGCGATACAAGAAAAAACAAACTTTAATGTTATGGGTATAACTTTCTCTCCTAATGGAATGTTCTATAAATATTTCTCATTTTATAATAACTTATTTTAAATAGGGTGACCATTTATAAATGCTCCGCTGGAGACAAGAAAAAAAAAGCAATGTTGATTATATCTCTCATCAACAGAGGATAACTGGGAGGTCATATATTCCTTACTGTTTTATGAAACCAAAACTATAATCAGTGCTTTGGTTGGGAAAATCTATTTTCCTCACCCAGTGGTTTTACATACTTAGTGTCTTTAATATGGAAAGGTATTTGGCTTGTCCAACTTCTCTGGCTGTGTTCATAAATCAAGATAATCAGTATCAGCAGAACAAACAAGAGAAAAATATTATGATAAAATGTAAGTGAGACGTGAAAGAATATTTTCAAAGGTACAATACTAATGAAAAACATAAAACCATTCTTTTCTTTTTTTTTTTTTTTTCCGAAGTGATTTATTTGCTCAGGCAGAATCTTTCCAAATTTGCTTCACTCTCAGGATACTTAAGGACAACAAAGATATATTCCTCTTTTGGCTCTGGACTCTTCAAGTTACCTATATTTTCAAACCCAGTTTTCCCTTGTTTGAGGTCTGTAACACTAAAAGGGTAATTAGGTGTCAGTGCCGGGACTTCATAATTACCTTTGCATTGTTGCTGTAGGGTAACCTAGGATTTCCCGAAAATGTTGCCGCGTTTAAAAAACGTGATTTAAATATTTTCCAAGAGCGATAGCAAATGCATTTAAGTGGCTCTCTTTTTCATTCTTACCACCTTGAACGCTATTCTGGTCTCGGTGGACTGACACCAAATTGACAAACCACAGCGAAATTGCTCATTCGCTGAACCTGCAAGATAAAACGGCTGAGTGACAGGTGGGACTAATCAGTTCATAGGTAAAAATCAAGATTGGATTTGATGAGGGGATTTCTAGGTCCGTGGTGGATTCAATCCTCTTTTCAATATACTGAAAAGCCATTTTTGGGGGGAGGGGGACGAGTTTGATTTTCATTATTTCCCACCCCTACGTCTGTCCTCGTTCTCTGTTCTGTATGGGGATGCCATTTCACTGGCCTTTCCTGGTTCTGCACCCAACCAAATGGCCCGAGGGGAAGATTCAGTGTGAACAAAAGGGTGGGGAGGAAATTAAATGCCTAGGCCCTCGTGAACTTTGAAGACCTGCTATTAGGCCAGGGGTTAGTTGCAAAAATTACAAATGATAAAAGCCACACAATAAGGTGGCACCCAGGCGGTTACATTCAATTGATTACAGATTTACCTCCTCTGCGGCCCAGGGCCTGCCTTATCACCCAAGAGGGGTGATCATTTTAACATGCAAATTGGATTTTTCATCTTGTCAGAAATCCTGCACAGATAATATTTCCCTTATTCTCCTCTAGATCAGAAGTTCTCAGCAAGAGTGTTTCCAGGTCGCTGGAGGAACATTTCCTAATTAGCAACAATGTACTCTTTCTCTGTCTCTTTTAGGGGTTCTGGTAGGTTCAGCACATTTTGAGACAAAAGAAATCCCTACGAAATCTTATGCTGCACTCTTTCTTCTCTTTATCTCTCTGCACTGTGAACCTTGGAGGAGTTCAATGCTCCGTGTTTCCCGGGGATGAAATACATATGGTAAAGCCCCAACCCCCAGTACCTCAGGATGTGACAGGATTTGGAGGTAGGGACTTCAAAGAGGTAATTATGGTAAAATGAAGGCTCCTCAAATGGGTGGGACCTAATCCAGTATAACTGGTGTCTCTGTAAGAAGAGGAGATCAGAACACAGCTACAGAGGAAAACAAACCACATGAACACACAGGAACAAGGTGGCCATCGACAAGCCAAGGAGAGAGGCCTCAGGAGCAAACAACCTTGCCGAAACTTGGGTCTCAGGTTTCCAGCCTCTGGGACCAGCAAGAAAATAAATTTCTGTTGTTTAAGCCACCCAGTCTGTGGAGCTTTGTTGTGGCAGCTCCGGAAAACTCGTAGTTTGGGTCCAGAGAGCTTTGTCTGTGGTGGAAACACTAAGGCAGGTTAGGCAGGTCAGGGAAGAAGACTCACATCATATTACTGCTATAGGTGTGAGGGATGGGGGCAGGGAGGGGGGGGGGTGCATGCCTCAGTGGATTGAGGGCATTGTGAGAAATTGAAGATGCCATCTTAGCATGGCTGACACAAAGTCCAGAAGTTTGGGCCGCCAGGACTTAATCCACCTTTGTTCATGAGGTTAATTTGCTTTTAAAAAAGCAAACTAACAAAGGGTTTTTTCAAGTCAGCTAATACTAGAATGCTTATGATAAAAACAGCCCTCCCCTGCCCTCCCCTCATCCTCACCGACATTAGCAACCACCTTCAACTCTTCCGGCTGTGTCCTCTACTATTAACTTCATATTTTAAATAATATTGTTTAGATTCTTATTTTATTCATTCAATGAATTTTTAATGAGGTGCAGTTCTAGTTCCAGGTACCCAGCAGTGAACAAAATAGTCAAAAATTTGCTGTCCCCGTAGAGCTGACATTTCGTCGGGGGAGGAACACAACGAGCAAAATAAATAGATGAATCATGTAAGATGCGATAGCGTTCCAGGGAAAACATTCAAATTAAGAATGTGACGTTTGAATCTGAACACATACACAGACTGACTCCTAAGGATATCTGAGGGTGAAGACCACAGGTTGAGAAAACACAAAAGGCAAAGCTCCTCGGATGGGAGCGCTAAGGATGTATTCTAGAAACAAGAACAGCAAGGAAGCAGAGCAAGCAGGGGGGAGCAGTTGACCATGGGGGAGGAGGGGACACAGCTGTGCATGACCACAGATGGTGCAGAGACTTTGGCTTTCACCCTGGGAAGTGGGAGCCTTGGAGGGTTTTGAGCTGGGGAGTGACAAGGCCCAGGATGAGACCTAGATTGAGGAAGAACCTCTCTGTGGCTGGAATGAGGCTAGAAGGAGGAGGGCAGGATGGAGAGGAAGCAGTAAGGTGCCATTTACCGAGCGTGAGGAATGGTGGGGCATGGGAACTATTTTGAAGGTCAGGCTGGTAGGATTAACTGACAGATTGGACGTGGGGTGCGTTAGAAATGGGGGCGGTCACTGATGTGGGCTTTCTATTGACAAAGGGGAGTAAGATTTGAGAACAAGCACATTTAAGATGGAACAGCATGTTAGTTGCCCAGAACGGTCTTAATTTATGCTGTTGTCATGACACAATTTTCCGCAGCTTCCTTGCACACTCAAATAGTGCCCCTGTTTGGCTGATACCTTCTGGTTGCCTTTTGTTGGACGTCTGAATGGGGCCGGTCAGAGAGGCAGAAGGGTTTGGGATGTGAGGAGCGGCTCTACTGGGTACAGAGCTTCAGATCCTTCAACATCCCTGTCATTTATGCATCAGAATGAGTTTAAAACACGTCAACGCTTCACTTCCATTTTCCATGAGAGTTCCCTGCCAGTGTCCGCCATTTACTCTGCAAATCTTAACTTCTACCTTTTATTTGTTTATTTTAATGTTTAACGTTTATTTATTTTCGAGCGAGAGAGAGAGAGTGAGAGCAGGGGAGAGGCAGAGAGAGAGAAGGAGACACAGAATCTGAACCAGATTCCAGGCTCTGCGCTGTCAGCACAGAGCCTGAGGCGGGGCTTGAACTCAGGAACGGAGAGATCTTGACCTGAGCTGAAGTTAGACGCGTAACCTACTGAGCCACCCAGGCCCCCTTCACTTCTAACTTTTCTATCAAACACTTTCTTTTGGCTATTTTATTTTTAACTTCCAAGTACTGTTGCTTCTTCGCAGATTGGCCCTTCTTCTTAGCAGTTTGTGTTTTACGGGTGCGGTGCTTTCTTTTATCTCTCTGGGGATGTTTGTTGACATTTTCAGTTTTCTTTGGCTTCCTGCACCATTCTGGCTCCTTTCGGTAGTGCCTTGTGTTTTGTGCATGTACTTGTTTATTTGATTTAGTCTCCCTATGTCAGATCAGAGGCTTTTCACAAATGTCTGATGGCCCTTGGTTTCTGTTCACATCAAAGTATGAGGCTAAAAGTTTACAGAGAGATCTCTATGCCTGGGTGGATCTCGTCGGCCGCTGGAGGGTCAGGAGGCTGCAGGCATCGATGCACCAGCACATCCTACACTCCATTTCTTGGAGATCTTTGTCCAGGGGCCCTTCCATTTTTCCACAGGAAAATTCATGCCTGGGGATGTTGAACCGGAGAGTTCGCACCATCCAGCATTTTTGTCTCCCGTTTTGATGTGTATATTACCCTCCCCCCCCACCCCACTCTCACAGTGCTGGATCTTGAGCCTCTCAGGTTCTATTTCTACCACAGTTAATCACTGGGATCTGTGGGGATCTGGCTTTGCAAAGCAGGAGAGGGGTCCCATGGTTCCAAACCCATGCAGACTTACAACCAGACTTTGTAAGCCTCTTGTTGAAACCGTGCATCCTTAACAGGGTGAACACTCTTTGGCATTTTCCTTTCCAAGCCATGGTTTCTTCTCCTATATCTGCTTTTGTTCCTCCAAACCTTTAATAAACCTCTCATCCTACTGTGGTTATTTGTCCTATGCTCTCTCTCTCTCTCTTTTTGTGGATTTGATTATTAAAAAAAAAAAAAGTTGAGTTATGTCAGTGTTTTGGAGTTTGGGGAAGGGCAAAAATAGATACGTATCTGTCATGGTTCGCAGCTAGGTGATTTTTGATCTGCAACCTGTCCACAGAAAGAAAGAAGGAAAAAAAGAAATCCTATGTTATTTACATCTTTGAGTCAGATAACTGCAGTTTAAATTACCAATCAAATTTATACCTCTGAATCTTACCAGTTTCAAATTTCACTTTGAGAAAGAAAACACACACACACATGCACACACACACACACACACACACACACACACACACACAAGTCAAGTCAGTATCTTTAGAGTTAAGTTTTGTTTTTTTTTTTTAAAGAATGTCTGGCTGACTTGGGTTCATGTAGAGAACCCAGTGATACAGAAAGTCTCAGCTACCAGCACATTTAAAAAAAAATGTTTATTTACTTTGAGAGAGAGAGAGAGTGGGACAGAGAGGTAGAGGGAGAGAGAGTCCCGAGGAGGCTTCGTGCTGTTAGTGCAGATCTATATGGGAGTCCAATCTTATGAACTATGACATCATGTCCCAAGCCAAAATCAAGAACTGGGACACTTAACTGACTGAGCCACCCAGGTGCCTTAGAGTCAATTTTGAAATACATTGAAAGAAGAAAGGAAGTACTATTTTCATTTTATTATTATTATTATTTTTTGATCTGGAAAACATTCAATAGTCCATGAACCTTGATCAGTTATTTAAGGAGAGGCTAGTGCCTCCTTGATATTAGGAGGCCGGTCTATAGCGGCCTTGTTTGCAGTGCTGTGCTCGGATTCTGACTTTCTACGTGGGTGCCGTAGGTTGAGAGGAACTTTCTGTGAATGGCCTCTGGTCTGTCACCAGAAGTAGAGTCACGATGCACAAATTCCAGCAACTCTCACTCAGATGATGGAAGGGTCTCTCTCCCGGGATTTCTGGCAGAGTTTCTGAAAAGTCAGATGAGAGTTTTAGGGGCCATTCAGATCATAGTAATTAAACACAGGGCTTGAAGCAGTCTCCCTGGGTCTTAATCTTAGTTCTTCCACTGGCTATTTGTCTACTCTGGGGCAGAAAACTTACCCCCTGGGCCTTGATCACCTCTTCCACAAATAGGTAAAACGATAGTGTTTATCTGATGGGGTTGTGAAATGATTAAATGAATTTAAAACATGCGAAACATTTAGGAGAGTACCTGGCTTGTAACAAGGCGTCATTACATGTTAGCTACTATTATTTTATTTTATTTTATTTTATTTTATTTTATTTTATTTTATTCTTTTTGTTTTCATGATTTCATCGGTCATTAATTATATAGACCTCTTTGACCATCAATTTGAATCCTTCCCCCAGATGCAATCACTCTGATGAGTTTAGTGTATATCCTTTTAGCTCTTAAAATAATTATATAAGTGTGCCATAGAAGTATATACTACATCTAATAAATACGGTATATAAAATATATATATATATGTGTATATATATATATATACACATATATATTATGTTATGTTTTTATATCTATTTGGATATATATGTCCCAAACAAAAGGTAGATTTGGCCAGCTGACCTCTTCTCAAACTACCAGGACAAAATAGGTTTCCTAAGATATTTATCCCTTTTCCCCTTAGAACAGTCCTAAATGTTTCCTGAAGGAATCGAAACTGCTGTGCACGAAAATCACTTTTCATAGTTTACATGCGTATTCACCTATAAGGAAAATATTATGGTTGTCATGTGTGTGCCTATGGCATCTTTTACACAAATGGTATCGAGCTATCTATGTCATTCTATAAGTTGCATTTGTGGTCAACAGTTTGTTTCCAAGATTTTCCATGTTGTCTCATGTACACTTAATTCATTGCTTTTAACTTCCGAATACCATTCCAGTGAATAAAAATGCCACGTTTCCATGTATTGGCAAGTGTTCTAGATCCTCCGGTTGTCTCTCAACTCGAGACGCCTGCACAAGGACTACTGAGTCATGCCCTAAGAGAGGCTACTCCCTGAAACTGAGGTTTCCAGCCCATTCAGCAAGTTCCCCATTCTCTGCTGGCCTAGGTGCGTCTCCTCCTTTACCAGAACAGAGGCTCCTGGACTGGCGCCCTTAGACTGCCATCTGCTTGTTAATCGATGCGATTAGCAGGTGGCCAAAGCAGAGATCCCATGCATCCCTCCCTTGCAAATGCCAAAGGGCATCCAGATGCCTGGCCCACTGCAAATACTGTGGCGGGGCGGTGTGGTCCGAGGAAGAAGTGGGATGCATTGCTGTAGACCGGTCCCTCCTCTTGCTCACTGTCTCTGGCCTCGTGGAGCCGGGATGAAATCAGACACTAAGAAATTGTCCAGGGCATGTTTTGAGCAAGTTAATACAATCATAAAATACAAATAACAGTCATCCAAATTGCTAGAATGGTTGTGAGCAATCACTAATTAAATATATTGTAAAACACTTTTTATTTGCAAAGTGCCCCATTAGAAATGGAGGCTTGGAGGCTGGCATCGGGTCAGCACAAAAATCTCCTCAGGAAAACAGACTTCATCTTGAAATTCATGATGCTATGGAATTTCTAATTTGAGGCTTTGTGAAAAGATGCACACAATCTGTTGCTTCATACTGTCCGTGGTTGTGTACGATGGGCCCCATCTGCTCACTGGGGGGTGACTTCAGTATGCCCTATCTTTAGTATTTTAATTTCAGGTGTAGGTGTTTAGAAAAGGCAGTTACTAAAATTAATCATATCAAGACATGCTACATAAACTCATAAAGCCAAGCTGTATGCTTGGGCAATGCCGAACAGTAATTCCATCTAGTGATCTCTGTAGAAAGTTCCAACAGGCACAGATATTTAAGACACAGCTTCAGGACCTGACTTCCTACAGGGCAAAAGGTGGAGTAAGGCTGATTGGGCCATAGCTCCAGGGGCTGTTGGTGGAGAAAAGTCTGGTTTGAGGTTCACTGATCAATTTCGGACGTTGGCTTTGTGTGTTCTCGTACACGTCAAGAGACTACACTGTAAAAAAGTGCTTTTGTGCATAGGAATTTGAATTCTCCCAGGAAACGTCTAGTGACATGTAAGGAAGAGGAAAAAAAGAAAAGGTGAACTCTCTCAGGCAATATAATTTTTTGTAGTAGCTTGGGAATATGTCAAGAAGCTAAATTTCGTCTTCTTGTTTTTGTTGCTACTGTATGAAAAATGACAGAGAAGCCTTTAAGGCGATTTTGCCTGAAGCATATCATCATATTTCTGTTTACTTTTATATACTACCCACCTTGATATTAAGAAGGGAGGATGCATTTTAAAATGTATTTTATAATTAGCTCAGAGCTTGGTGAAGCGGTTTTCGACAGCAGTGGTGAGCATTCAGAGGATAAGCTGATGGGGGTGAGGGGAGGGGCCGTTATTTATTTAATTAACAAATGGTTTTCGTTTGCCTCCTTTAGGTCAGACCCCGTATTGAATTCGGGATTAGGAAAAACAAACATGGTCTTTGCCTTTCTGGAACTTTCAGTCTCATGGGAGGCCCCAAAAGAAATAATCATGCTAAAGCACACGTGATTTCAAGTCTTGGCGGTGCTCTTGGTTGCTGTGTGATGTATCCCAGTGAGGAATGGCTTAGCCTGAGGAACCGGGGAGTGAGGCCCTGGGACCCCTCCTTTGTCTTGAGTTCTGAAGAATGTACCGGATTGAGATGAACCCGAGGAGGTGGGCCAGCCAGTAGGTGTGGAGAGCTTTATCGCCAGAGACGCAGTTTAACAGTCTTGTGGAGAACGGAAGCAGGCCTCAGTTGGGTTAGTGAAAGCCTGTGTCACTGGAGGGTAGAGAGAAAGGACAATTGGGTAGAGGAGGCCAGGGACGCAAGGAGGGGCATCAGTGGCAGCACTTGGACGTCATGCTGAAGTTATGCTAACTGTAACGGGAAGCCAGCGAAGCATTGACAGGAGATGACCGTGCTTGCGGGGGAAACAAGGAGCTGAGAGGGTCTGGAGAGGCCAGTCAGCAGGCTGCTGCATTTGTCTAGGTGAGCCTTGTTTTCCAGGACAACCACACATCCACACACGTGAGGGGAAAGACAGAATGAAAGTAAAAGACACACCGAGAGAGAAAACCTCTCGAACTAGGCGTTCCCCACGTGTATCTCAGTGCAGGCCTCCCTCCTTGCTTTTCCTCAGTGGCTTCCTCCAGTGCTCAACTTCTCACCTTTGGGTGGCGACTCCAAAGTTTACGTTCAGATTGACCTTCCTCTCGAGGGACAGCCTGAACTCAGACCTCCATTTGCAAGTCTGTGAACACCTTTCAGTGTGTAACTAATCCTTTAAACACGACTAAGTCTGTATCGAGATTCTATAGAAAAAATACTGACTTTGAAGAAGAAGGCCTGAGTAGCTTTGGGCAATTTCTTAACTATTTGTGGCCTCGCTTTCTTCAGCTATAAGGCCCTGGAGAACTTGGCCTGGAATCAGGGGCCAACCATTGCCAGGGTTTGTAAATAAAGTTTTATATTGGGGCACGGCCATATCCATTTGTATATGCAGAATTATGTAGTTGCACAGGCCACAGAGACTAGTGGCCTGCAGATGCCAAAATATTTACTATCTGGCTCTTCAGAGAGAAAGTTTGCCAATTGCTGAATTAGATCACTGATTTTCACTTTCTTTTCAATCTCTTCCTTGTCCTTCCTTCCCTCCTCCCTCCTCCCTCCTCCCCCTTGCTTCCTTCCTTCCTTCCTTCCTTGCTCCCTTCCTTCTTTCCCTCTTATGCTTTTTTCTTTCTTCCTTAACATCTGAATCCTTTCTTCAAACGTGGGTAAAGGTGGGCCTTCTCTGTTCCAAAGGTTTGGATGTGGGGGTAGTTTTCAGTTACTTCAATTTGAAAGTCACTAAATAATCTTTTAAATCCTCTAATAATAATGATGCATGTAAAAACCTTGAATCTTGAGAGCTGTTTTCTCGTCTGTGGCAAGAGTCCAATGATAAAATGTGACGTGGTGGCCCCCCCACTCTACCCCCACCCCCATCACAGTCCGCTCCCCACCACATCCCCCCCACCACTGAAATCCCTCCTTCTGTTTTTAAAATGTTTTTAACTGTTTATTTATTTTTTAGAGAGAGACAGAATGTGAGCAGAGGAGAAGCAGAGAGAGAGGGAGACACAAAATTTCGAAGCAGGCTTCCAGCTGTTAGCACAGAGCCCGATGGATGTGGAGCTCGAACTCACGAACTGTCAGATGGCGACCTGAGTCGAAGTTGGACGCTTAACCGACTAAGTCACCCAGGCGCCCCCCTCCCTCTGTTTTTCATCTTCCATTCCCCACCTGTTCCTTGCCAGCCCGACAAGTCAGTCCGAGGTCCCTCGTGTCCCCGCTGCTGTATAGCTGCTCAAGAACCTTAATAGGAACACACGCTTGGACCTGTCCCTTGCAGCAGTGTTCCGAATCCCAGACTTTCCTGGATCTCCTCGCCTAAGGAGAAACTTCAACTTCATATCCTCCCCTTAATATCTACTTTCCACTGAATGACAGCTGGCTAATCAGATACATCCAGGCTGTTAATTTTATAAAGCTGTTAATTTTTACTAATGACTTAATGAATTTATTCCTCCCAGGTAACACATTTGTATTTTAATCAGGGCTTTCTAGTGATGGTGCATTTGTTAACCCAGAGGAAAGGCTTTAGTGGTGGGAATGTAGCAACATTCTGAGAGTTTAAAAGACATTTAGAGGAAAGGAGCCTTCGGATACTGCTCAAATAACTCCACGAAAGTGACTATCCATTCCTCCTGCCATTCACCGTGACTCAGTGCCGCTATTTCATGGCCATTTTGTGCGTGCGAGTGGCCAGCACGTGCTTGGTGTCTCTCGACTTGTGAGCTGTGTCACCATGGGCATGTAACATGGCATTTGTAGAGCTCAAAGTCTCTACCTGCCTGCCATAGGGTTATTGGGGGATCGGTGCATAAAAAGCCTTCCACATATTAGAGTCTCAGTAAATGTTTCTTATTTTCCCTTCGAAGTGCAACTCAGATCTCTTGTGCTGGGGATTAAGAAAGTTTCATCTCAGTCTGGTGCAGAATTTGTTCATTGGTTTAAAAGAAAAGACCTTTTTTCTTTCTGTATTCTTTATCTCAGTCCCAATAAATTAGGTCAAAGACACAATAATTGGAATCAGAGAAGTCAATCATTTTAAGGGACGTTAGGAAACATTGAAGTTGCTACTTTTATTTCCCAGACACATTGAGGGGTTAAATGATTTACTAGGGTTTCAAGAGGTCTACTTAGTGGCAGGTCTAGAGCTAGAAGCCAAAGCTCCAAATTGCAGGTCTCCCTAAGTCAAGAAACACACACACACACACACACACACACACACACACACAGCATATTTTCTCCCTACCCCCCCCCCCCGCCCCCCACCGCCACATTCTATCTTGTATCAAAGACAATCCTGGATCGAAAATATGCATTTGGAACAACACATGCCTAGATTTGCTCAGCATACCTTCAGGGATGGGAAAGTTGCATATTTTATCCTATTCGGACCAGGGAAATGGTCAAGTTCTCAAATCCACTTAATGAAGCAAGAAAATAGGTCATTTTACCTTGACCATCATTTAACGTCTGCTTTTTAAGTCTGCTTCTGTGACTGGCCATGAAACCTGCCTTCAACACGTGTATTATGGGATGAAAACTGAGCTTCTGTGTGTTGATGGCATAGCTCCGGGGAGTCACCCTGCCCACTTGAACTTTCAATAGGGCCTCTTACTGCTTATGCCGTATTCATTCCTCCATGCAAAGCCCGCTCTCATTGCTGGAGAGCCTAACAAGAAAGTAGCCAGGCCCAGCTGCTTCATTTTGCCCTCGCGTTGGGGTAAATAACAACCTGGCAGGCTGTGGGTCTCTCCTCCCACCCCTCGCCCCTATCCCCATGCAACTGTTTGAGTCCTCTCTTCGCACCGGCTGCCCCACCCTCCCTTTCAAAAATTACTTTCAGTAATTACTAGAGCTCAAGGATGCTGTCCAATCTAAAATAGCTAATGAGAACCAGCCCTTCAATCTGAACTGTAATCAGCTTATAACAAGCTCCCTTTTCCTGTGCTTCATTACTGTGACACAATCTATTTTTCATACCTCAAAATGATAAGGCAGAGTCGGAGAAAAGAAGACCTCTCTATCGCCAGGCTTGCATGAAAAGGGGATGGGTTTAAGCATGCAGAATTGATTTATTTGCATTCTTCTATTGCTTTGGTGGCTGCATCTTTGAAAGAAGTTCATATCGTATTTTTGGTTTGGCCCTAAGAACAGCAGGGCCTGACAATCAAGCATGCTTATTACAGCCAGGAAGAGGGGGGAAGGAAAAAAAAAAAAGTAGCCCAGTGGAGCTCAAGTGCATCGTGATTTATTTGGACATGTGTAGACTTGGAGCAGAAAGTATTTTAAATTCTGTTGGAGAAACTGCCTGTGCTGTCTTTATCTGAGTGTTTGTTCCCCCTGAAATGTGTATGATTGTTACCTATAACCCTATTAGCTACTTACCTGCCTTACTTTTGATGTGCCTGTGTAAACTCTTCATTGTTTATTTCCAAAGAAAGAACATGGAGGGCACCAGCCACGGGGGTTCTCGCTAGGAGTTTGGAAAATCTGCTTGGCTAATAGTGTACAATCTGTTGATAAACACCCAGGCTATTTTAATCTCCTTTCCAAGTTTATCCTCCTGAGTTAATTTCCAAACTGTCATGTTTTGCCTGGTGTGATTAAAGCTCGGCCCGTTGAAGCGTCCACATTCTCCTGGCGTGATTTCCTAGGCATGGAGCCTGTGGCAGAGCAAGCCTATTAATCCCACCCTAATGATTAAAGTGACTGAGGGGCTGCGCCGTCTGATGGGTTAATACCGGCGGCCGAGTCCTTGGGTTTAATCCAACTCAGTCATCACTGTGAATGAGACAGTTTGATGAGCTTCAGTGAGGCTGGGACGGCTGTCATTGTCCAGTTTAGACTCCAAATACTAAGAAAAGATAAAAGCCAGTCTCAAACTGCTAGACAGCTCCTATGGATGTCAATAGCATAAAGATATGAAATGCAGATTAGGAGTGTCTTTGTTAAATAATTGTCAACGGGCAGAGAAACCTCGCAAAGAACCCCCTACACTACACTACTTACCTTCCTGCCAAAAAGAGAAGAAAAAAAAAAAATCCATCAGTCAGTTTTCAAAGATTGTTTTTCCTTGCTTTGTCTACGAACATGTAAAAAATGAGGCTAAATTAGAAAGCCTTTTGCCAGATTGCTTCATTTGTAGAAAATAAATGGATACAATGCATTCAAAGTGGGAGGTTTGCAAATTTACTCATTAGACGCAATAACCAGTAAAGCGGTGTCTCCACTCACGTGGAATCTTGATCAGTCAGGGAAGGGGCTTCTCTGCTGCCTCTCCGTCTTCAAGAACACTGGGATCTTAACTCGCTTTTAAAATAGCAAGGCTGTCAGAGGACTCAGATTGAGCATCTGCATTTCAGGCGAGTCCATAAATTAACTTCTAGTACTTATGGCATTCTGAAAGAATGAAGCTTTCATTGGAATTCATGGCTCATCTGTTTCAGGAATGTTATGTAACCATGCCTCTTACACAGGGAGAATTTTCTACCTCCAACATTTGCAGCCAGGCATTTTTCTTGCCAGAGCAGGACATTATGTTATCATTCTCTCCTCTCACTAAAAGTAACCATCTGAAAACATGTAAAGTGAGTGCCTTTACAACTTGGTGCCAGGGGACAGAATTTGCAGCCTCCTCTGGACTGTTCAATCAGGCCTTTCTCGTATGAGTGTGAAGTTTAAGGGAATTTGAGTCGGCTGGCAGAATGTCTAGCTTTACACATTACTGCGTTATTTTCTTAAGGGGCATCGATTTCCAATCGAAATAGTCCCTCCATTCTTTAGCCACTTTCCAATGAGCATCAATTCTGATTGCCCTGCAAGCAAAAACACCAGTTTGCTGTTATACATCTCGGTCTTTGCTGAAGTTGAAAATGAGAGCACCAAGTTGTTTAAGAAATAATACAAATTTATCATCCCGTACAGTTATTTTATCTTAACTAACAGACACACAATATAATATGCCGTCAATCTTTATTTTTAACTGAGAACATTTATTGACACCCACTCTAGTCTGAACAAGTGGGCTAGGCTAGGGATTGAGGACATCAAATGTGGTCGTGGTCAGTCTGAAAGCTCACGGTCTCCCACTCGGAATCCAAATAAACAGATTTTTCTTGACAATGTTAACAGAAAGGGGAAAATAATAAGAAGCCTACACTTAAGGGCATATTTAAAAATAAATTTTAGGGGCACCTGGGTGGCTCAGTTGGTTAATTGTCCAACTTCGGTCCAGGTCATGATCTCGCAGTTCATGAGTTCGAGCCCCGCGTCGGGCTCTGTGCTGACAGCTCGGAGCCTGGAGCCTGTTTCAGAGTCTGTGTCTCCTGCTCTCTCTCTGCCCCTCCCTACTCATACTCTGTCTCTCTCTCTCTCAAAAATAAAAACTGAACATTTAAAAAAAAAGAAAAAAAATTTAGTTATAGTTTTCGAAGTTACATTTATAGTGGTGACGTTGATAAAACTACTGTTTATCCATGACTAAGTATTTAAAGATGTTGCATTGTTTAATAACTAGTTCAAGAGTACAACCCAAGGCTTCTCAAAATAATCCAGGGAGTAGATAAATGATTTTAACCATGAATACTTGCCATAAACTTTCTTAGCGGTGGAAGGATACACGAAATTTCTTCATTAACACAGAACTTAAAACCTAGCAGACAAAATAGAATCCCTGAAATCCAAGTTTTAATATGTCTTATAGATTGTATTTCTATGCACAACTTAACAAATTATACTGATCTATTTTTCAAAGGGGTTTAAGTAAAAAAATGTTAAAAAGTTCAGTGAAATTTATATCGATTAGAAATACTTTTGAGCCAACTAGTTATGACTTGTGCCAAAAAATGATTTCTGTGGTTGCGTAATGTTGAGAGCCACGTGGAAAATGGAGAATAAAGTCAAGATGAAATAGCTGGAGGTCTGTGTGCTTGGATTTTAGAACTAATGCTCCTTCGTGGTTATTTTTTCCTTTTTCCTCTACTTCTACCTGTCCTTCCCCCCAAACTTGGGTGTATTTTGTAATTAATTTGGGCTTTTTTTTCTTTTAAACTTTTTCTATTACAGAAAGATGTTATTCAAACAAATACTTGTTTTTTTTTTTTGTTTTTTTTTTGTTTTTTTTTTTTTTGTAGAAAGCAATCTGATTTCTTTAAAAGGTGTTCCATAAAATTGAATTTTATCATTGTTAGCCTTGCCATTAAGAACAGTTCACGCTATAACTTTCCTTTTTTTTAACGAAAAGAACTGAAATGTCTCCTTACATTTTCATTCATGTTTCCCATATGAAATGATCATGGATTAATATTTCAGGTAGTGGCCTAACGACCGTGTAATTTCAGTTATGAAAAATATATTTGATAAGACTATAACTATAAGTGGGTTCTAGTTGGCAAACTTGCATCATCTCGATGGAATTTAAAAAATAATCCTCGGCAGGTTTATTAACCTGACATTCAAATCTTAGTTGTGGATTTTCTCCTCAGGGTACGTTTGATCACTTAGCAAGAGTCAGTTTTGGTCACTGGCCGGGGACTGAACATGAGGACTCTGAACGACAGAGAAATGAAATGAAAGCAGCATTATTCATTGCTCAAACCTCTAGCGTGGGTGATACATTCACATGGAGGTTAAAAGTGGCAAAGCACTGCTCTCAGAGGCCTGGCCAGTGGCACCCAGACATCTGACAGTACGCCTTCCCGCGAAGACAAAGTCAGAATGGGTCTCATCCGTGGGTGGCAGGAGATGGTAAGAGGGGGACGCTCAAAGGAGGACATGGGAAGGCCCCACGTACCTAGGCTAATGTTTCAGAATTCTGCTCCAGGGCAATCAAAGCAGACATCCGCATCGGTAATATAGTTTTAATGATGCCAGCTACCACATACTGTGCCAATCTGACAAAGGAGGTATCTAAGATTCATGGGACTGGCGGCATTTAAGCTGTGAGGTGAAGGACAGCAAAATCAGGATCCTGGGAAATGGAACAAGAACATTCAAAACAAAGTGAACAGTGCATAAAGAAGTACTTTTGCGGGGTAGTCAAATTACACAGGGCAGAATCCAACCAAAGCCACTTTACGTGACTACCGTTGACCAATGTGGCAAGAATGTTCCTTCGTCTAGGGAAAATATTAGTACAGCAGAGCATATCAGGATATCTGTAATATTTATTCATGCTAACTTTCCACTGTGGAGCTCAGTCTTACGTGGAGTATCCTCGCTGAGTGTTACAGAATCAAGAAAGATGGTTGGCAGTTACACTAAAAATGATGGGCCTGCGTGCCTACGTGCCTGGGTGGCTCAGTCGGTTAAGCAACTGACTCTTGGTTTAGGCTCAGGTCATGATCTCACAGTTCGTGTGTTGGAGCCCTGCACTGAGAATGAGGAGCCTGGTTGGGATTGTCTTTCTCCCTCTCTCTCTCTACCCCTCCCCCTGCTCGTTCTCTCTGTCTCTTTCTCAACATAAATAAATGAGACAAAACAAAGAAACAAACAAAAACAAACGAAAATGGTGGGCCAAAGGGGTTCAGTACAAACAACAAAATCGTGAAGGATTGTTGGGCCCAGCATAACCAAATGAGAAAAAGTACACTAAAATAAATAAATAAATAAATAAATAAATAAATAAAATAAAAACTACATGCAGAGTCACTAATTGTTAATTTAAGAACAGAAGAAAAAAAAAAATCCTTCCAAGTCAGTCAGAAACGTCACACTTTTGCAGATTTTCTCTTTTTAGACCAAAGCAATCCCATCTCTAAAAGGACATTCTCTGTCTGAGTCACACTGATAAAACACACTGAGTAGAGACAGGAAGATGACAGCGAACAGTTCCTACCCCCCTGGGGATGTTCAGAACAGCAAGGAAAAAAAAAAAAAATCAGGAAAAAAAAATCATGTTTTTAAATGCCTAATCCTGTTTTTGAATTAAAATAAACCTGGAATGCTTGGCAAACTATCTTTTACACTAAAAACATCTTTTCTTATAATGCAAAGGCTTCTAACCACTTTTTTATTTATTACATTTGAAATGTTTTTAAGCATAGTTTTGGTTTGGAGTAGTTTTTGCCTCCCTCCATTGTTCGTGTCAGAAGTGTAATCGTCTGCTGATTAACATATACTTACTGAACATGCTTTCTATGAGCAAGGCACTGTGTTGGGTGTTATGAGAATTACAAGCAGTTCATTTTACTTTTAAAAATACCATCCTAGCTTTCCGGGCTCCAGGATCTGTGCACTGGAAAAGTGACGAGTCAGTACCTAAATTATGCTGAAGGAAGTTGCTGTAATTCCTGCTACTAGAATAGGTCAGAATTCATTGGTTCTGGCTCCTGGGATCTTCTAGGACTTCTAGGAGGAGGCACACTTACTTGTTGAGGGTGTTAGGCCCAAAGCGGTTCTTTGTATTCTCGCGTTAGCCTTGTCGGTTTCTGGAGCTAGAATCAAGGCTCCAGAAATCTGCCCTCCAGAATTTCTGTACTTCTCATTCCCTGGGTATATGGGAGTGGTTACCTCTTTTTTTTTTTTTTTTTCCCCACCAATATATACTGGATTTTGATGCAATTACTTGTTAGCCTGACCTGTACTCTGCAACTGAGGAAAGGCACACAGACCTATCGAATTTAATTAACATGCTCATTGTAAATTCATAGTGAATTTCTCTCATCTCTCCTTTTTTCTTTTCCTTCATCTCGTCTTCCCTCTCTTCTTTTTTCTTTCTCACCTTCCTACCCGCCATTTTCGTAACGCTTTGAAGAGTACCAATTTACTAAGCTTCAGATTCTCAAATTTGCTGCATGTGTATTTTAAGTAATTATTTGCGGGTCAGCTTTCCTTCACGTAAATATTGCAGATTGCATTTTAGTTAGATCACTTTACTGGGCTTCTTAAACTTGGCGCTGAGTCCTTTCGGGGAGACGATATTGAATAGTGATTACAAATGTAGACTTGAGATCCCGGGCTTGTGATCCCATGTACCATTTGTGACCCCAGTCTTTTGATCTTAGAAGAGCTACCCAACTGCTCTGAGCCTTAGTTTCCTGATTTCCACTTAACAAAATGAAGATGTTATGAAGATGAAATTAGATAATCCATTTAGAATGTTTAGTGTAGCATCTGATACATACCAAGTATTCAGTAGAGTTGGCCGTTCTTCACCCTCATCATAATCATCATCATTGCCAAGTGGAAGGTTGTATCATTTTGTAACATCAACTGTGCTTGGGGATTTAAGGGGAGGAATTAAGTGATTTCACTCATAAGTAACACAAGGTGTTATTTTTACATTTTTTTGAAATTCATAATAATTATTTATTGGCAGTTAACAGTGTACTAAGCACAGAGAAATAAGCGTTTCAGGAGGATGATGGCTGTCATCTCTTTTTTAGTATTATTTTTTTTTAATTTAAATCCAAGGTAGTTAACATATAGTGTAATAATGATTTCAGGAGTAGAATTTAGTGATTCATCACTTACATATAACACCCAGTACTCAATCCCAACAAGTGTCTTCCTTAATGTTCATCACCCATTTAGCCCATCCCCCCAGCCAACACCCTGTCAGCAACTCTCAGTTTGTTCTCTGTATTTTCGAGTCTCGTGGTTTGCCTCCTCTCTGTTTTTATCTTATTTTTCCTTCCCTTTCCCATATGTTCACATATGAGTGAGATCATATGATATTTATCTTTCTCTGACTGACTTATTTTGCTTAGCATAATATGCTTTAGTTCCATCCATGTTGTTGCAAATGGCAAGATTTCGTTCTTTTTGACCGCTGATGTAATATTCCATTGCATATATACATTCCATATCTTCTTTATCCATTTATCAGTTGATATTTAGGATATTTATGGAATTTAAGCTCTTTCCACAATTTGACTATGGTTGGTAGTGCTGTTAGAAACTTTGGGGTGCACGTGCCCCTTCAAATCAGTATTTTTGTATCCTGTGGATAGATACCTCGTAGTGCAATTGCTGGGTCATAGGGTAGCTCTAGTTTTAATTTTCTGAGGAACCTCCATACTGTTCTCCAGAGTGGCTGCACCAGTTTTCGTTCCCACCAATAGTGCAAAAGTGTTCTCCTTTCTCCCCATCCTCACCAACATCTGTAGTCTGCTGAGTTGTTAACGGTAGCCATCCTGACAGGTACGAGGTGATATCTCATCGTGGTTTTGATTTGCATTTCCCTGATGATGAGTGATGTTGAGCCTCTAACAAATACAGCCCTATTACAGAAGAGAAGACACACATCCCATGGATTTTTCAAGAAAAAATGAGACAACAGAATGTTGTACTTGTAGCGAGAAGCCCCCGAAGGAGTACATTTACTTTCTTCTGTCACTTGGGGTTTTCCAGGGGAGGTTTGGGGAGGTGCTGCCACTGGACAACACAATGGGAAAAAAAAAAGAGCCCCAGTCCCCTCAACCAAGTATCGGAGGTCATTCTTTTAAATTGCTTGTTTGTCTGTGTGTTTTGCTCAGGAATGCAGAAAGTTTCAGATGATATATGTATGTATGTATGCATGCATGCAGGTGTTTGTTTGCTTATTTATTTATTTATTTGTTTGTTTGTTTATAATGGTGGAAGTATAGTAAGGATGCTTTATCAAAATCTCTCAGTGATTTTGCAAGTTCGTATTGTTACCTTTATTTTATCCGTGAGGAAATCGAACCCCGAAGATGAAATAACTTGTCTAAGGTTGTGTTCAATGAGCAATGGATCTGGGCTTTGAACTCGAGTCTTGTGGATCTTTCCATTCTGCTTTGCTTGCACCCTACTGGATTTACCCGAAATGGTTTTTCCATACGATGGCTTGTATGGTGAGTGTTTAGTGTGTGCTACCTTAAATAAGCTCATGCTTACATTTTCAACAATTCCTTTCCCTGCATAGTTCTTGGTGTTGGTCCACTGGAGGCATTTTTGGGGAGACCTGGATGGTGTAAATGAAGGAGTGGCCATCTTTCTGTTCACTGGGGAGCTCAGTGCTATTCATGAGGCACTACTACAGCAGCTCACCCGTGTTGCCATTACCTGCTGGCTCGTCTGGTTGGCACGGGGCATCAGCTGGCCTCTCAGGGTCTCCTGCTGGATCTTCTGCTTCTGTTTCTTCAGCTCCTGATCCAGGTGCACAATAAGGAGCACCAGCCTCTCCAGCAGGCACAACGGGATACATAATTTCTAAGGTCCAGTGTAAAATGAAAACATGGGGCCCCTGCTTCAAATATTAACAATTTCAAGATGGTACCAGCAGAGTATTAAACCAAGCAAGAGATATTTCTAAGGAGGAGCCCTGAGTGATTACATAGGCCTCATGCACATGAAGTCAGTTCTGCCTTCATGACGCCCCCTCCTCAAGGTTTAAGACTTGGGAATGGCGACAGACAAGGTGAGTTACAGGTCAGTCTTATTAAGTTCTAGTTTGACCTTGATCTTCCCAGTTCGTATCCATCTCCCCTGGCTGATTACTTGCCCTGCAGACTTCGGATGTACAAATAACAGCCTGACATTAACTAAGTAACCAGCTCCCACACTTGTCTAAGGTCAAATTTCTTGGGGGTAATTGAGAAAATAATTTGCAATACATTTTCTGGGTTCTGTGATTCAGATGAGGGATCCTAATTAAGAAAGCCTGGAAAGAACTAGACATTAAGGAAACGATCACATGAAGATCACTGTAATTGCCATTGTGGTTGTTATGAAAGAAGGATCCCGAGCCTCAGGTTTCCTTCCTGTTTTCTATGAATGTTGTTTTAGGATCACACTTGGAAGAGTTCTTCAGATGTATCTCACTGGTAGAAGCCATGGGGGAGGATACCTCTACAGACTCATCTAGCAGACTTAGAGAATTATTTAGAATCAACAAATCACTGATTTTGAGTTTTGAACAAATTCGGAAACCAATACTTCAAGGGATCATGAGTTCTTCTCGGCAACCTTCCTGACAGTCTGGAAATCCCTAACTTTCCTTGAATAACACTGGGGATGAGCAGATGCCTATACCATAGAGCACCCACTCACATTGTATTATTTTGTTCCTGGAGTATTATAGTATTCTCATCATACTAATTCAAGGACACCAGTGGAGATTTCCTATTTTCTCTCAAGACTTCATTGAGCTTTAGTTTTTTCTTTTTAAATAGTGGGTAATTTTTGAATTTCATGAGAAGATCCAAGACTTACAATGGTAAAACTAGTGAAGATGAAGAGGTGTACGTCAGGTCCTCCTTCAGGGAAAAGTATGTCCTGGATAGATTTAAAAGCCACCGAATAGGGGTGGGGCTCTTGGGCAGAGGTCAGCACCATTTCTGGCAAAGGGTCAGAGAATAAAGAATAAATATTTTATGCTTTGTGGGCCATATGGTTTCCATCGCAACTACTCATCTCTGGTGTCGTAACATGTAAACAGCCACAGAAGATACCTAAATGACTACGTTCCAATAAAACGTTATTATGGACACTGAACCTTGAGTTTCATTTCATTTTCACGTGCCATAAAATATTATTCTCCTATTATTTTTTTTCAATCATTTAAAAATGTAAAAACCATTCTTAGCTCTCAGACGGAACCAAAACAGGCAGTGGATGGGGGTTTGTCACCCCTTTTTCTAGTGGCAAACAACCCTGATTGTAACTTTGCCCAAAATTGGCTTGGCCACTAAGCCAAGGTATTTTGTAGTACATAACAAGACATTTGAACCATGAAGGAATTGTTGCAATGCAGAATCCTAGGCCTTAGAAATCAGAGTATTTAACCAGTAATCCAGATCAGTTGTGTGCACCATAAAGCTTTAAAACTATATTTGTAAAATTTACATAGTCTTTTCTCCCCTTTTCTTTGTGAGAAAAGAAAAGCTGAACAGCAGACACTATCTTGATTTTAAAGGATGAGCCAAAACCACATGCATAAACACCTTTGGATAATATCTACACATTCACGTTTTCATAAAATCCATAGGTGCACAAATGCATGGGCATCCTGATTTGTACACATAACATCCCCATGTGTATATAGATACGGTTGCACCATTGCATGCCTATGCACCAGTACATGTGCAAAATTTTCTTTGGCAGCTCTTTACAATGGTGATGAAAAGCCACAGGATCATTTGAAATAATAACTGCCTCCATACCATGCACATGTTTCGACATAGAATGAAGTAGGAATCATCAAATGACACTATCACCTCTGCTGAAGTTGGGTGTAGGGTAAGCAAACGTTATTTCTTCCAAGCTTTAAGCCCTCATTAATATGTGTTGATGAAGTCCTTTATCACATCAAAGGAGTATCATCTTTTGGAGGTGGTTGCTTTGAATTGAAGTTTCAAACTAGAGGTACAAAATAAAATGCCTTCAAATATCAAAATCAACAAAGGAGTTCAAATATTAGTAAGGAACATATTGTTCACTAATGGGCTTTAGGCTGATCTGATGAATTTGAAATTATTTTCAGATAAAGGACAAAGGCATTTAGCCTCCTTTCTGTGCCATTCTTTCATTTCAGCATCCTTTTTTTTTTATTCCCTTAATTTGTATAGTTTGGCTTTAAACTTGACTTTTCTTTTCCCATTTAGAGAGAGGTCCCCAAACACAAGACTAATTCCTGCTTGTAATGTTGCTCATTAGGAACATTTCCAGCAAGAGAGGTGAATGGCGCAGCAAATACCTCTTCATTTCCAGCATGGCAAATAATCTGTCAAGACAACACCCTAGCCAATTGTTTAATTGTGTATCAGGTTTAGGTGACAGAACTTGGATGTGACACGACAAAAGGGCAAAGGAAGAGCTATCCATCTTCCTTTCCTTTAGAACAGCAGAGTCTACAATAAAGACATCTGTTAAGTCTTTATTTCCTAAGGCAGAGAGAACCAGTCTTCTTACCTTCCCATTAGTAATGGAAGGACTTCAAAAAGGTAAGGTTTCATTTTCATTTTTGCTATTGCTGGCAGGTTTTAGGTATTTGGAGAGTTTAATGGATTCCATCCCCTCCTCTTCTCTGTTTCTTTTTATTCGTACCCTCAGGATGACTCCTATTAGTTAGAAGTTCATTGGTTTCCTTTTCTTATTTGCATGCATTTAATTATTTGTAAGATATTGGCTAGGAGAGAAAGAAAAGAAAATCTTTCTGCAGAAAAGATTTTTGTCCTTTTAGGAAATTGCCACCTTTTAGAGCCGTTGAATGAATTCATTTGGGCTACATCTTCACTTATCATCACTTGCAAAGAATTTCTTCCCAAGCGCGGTTTTCCTACAGTTTTCATCAAAATAAAAATGCACCCAAGAGTAAAGGGGCTATTTCTGCATTACTCCTATTTTTATTTTAAGGTTTGAATTTGTGGATCCTCTTCTTTTTCAGAGTTTCTAAACTCCTTTGTCACAAGCTAGAGGTCAAGATTTCCAAATCATTCTTCATAGCATAAGCACATCTGGAGACAACTGTGGTGCTGGATGTAAATACTGCTGTAAATTTTGTCTTGGAATTTCCCCTCCAATAAGTATTTATTCTCCTATTCCTACTTTATGCAAAAGGAGACAAAGCTTCATTTCACTTTAATCTGAACTTGACCCTAAGGATCCCCCTATATTAGATCAATCATCCATCCATCCATCCATCCATCCACCCATTCACCCATCCACCCACCCATCCATTCATCCATCCAACCATTTATCCATGCACCCATTCATCCGTCCATTCACCTATCCATCCAATATGCATTACTTGGTACCTACTCTGTGCTTAACACTTTTCTAATTGCTGAGGAAATAATGGCGGGGCAAAAACTCAGACATAGTCTCTGCCTTAGGGAACTTATGGTCTAGTGGGGAGCAAGATGTTAATTTTTGAAAACCACAAAACAATTGCATATTTTCAACGGAGGAGATGTTTATGGTGCAAGAAAACTTTTACTAGGACAAGTGTACCTATTTTGTACAGGCAAGGAAGCCTGCCTTAAGGAAATGATGACAGAGCTGAGGCAGGAGAAGGCAGGGGAGGAGGAGAAGCAGTGTTGAGATGAAAGAATAGAAATTAGGCAACAAATTAATCTTTCCTCCAAAAAAAACACCCCTAAAACAAACAAACAAAAAACCCCCCAAAACCTGAACTCACATTACAACAAAACCATTATAACTATATAATCTAGGACTAGAACTTTTATTATGGTCTAGTCATATAGCATTTCAAATTTCTGCACTGTCTATAGGGTGTAAGCAGCTAACGAGAAAAGCTTTGTCATCTTAAATAAGTGCTCTATCTTCTTCAATTAGCAATCAATAAATATTTATAGGCGAAGATAATTATGTCATAATGTAGTTAAGATCCTAATCACTAGAAGAATTGAATAAAGGAAAAGTGTCTGGAGATACACAGTTCATTAGCCAGTTCATTCACAATTCAGAAATCTAAAAAGCTCTAACAGTTGAAAGCATTTTTTTTTGTAACTCAGTCACTGAAACTTACTTGGTAAAAGGTGACCTGTACTGATGTGAGGATATGTATGATTTTTGTTTATCTCAAGTAGAGTGGACACTCGCATGTTTTACTGCAAAGATAGGAACGTGTTTAATTGCGAGGTTCTTGTGAGGATGTTCCATAATATAGGGAACTTATATTACCTTGTCCTTCTAAAATCTACAAAATCATGCATTCCCAAAAAATCTGGCTCCAAGAATTTCAGATATTTCCTCTGGCTTTTCAATGTTTTCTTTTCTTTTGCTTTTTGAAAATTACGTGTGACTTGGGTCTGCATGCCTATGCACATGTGCTTTGAATAGAGGTTGTGCAAAGCCGGGTCTTTCATGAGGACCATGAAGATTTTGGAGTCCAAACTCGAAGTCAATATGGAATAAAACTTGTGTGCATTGATCACGTTGGAAAAAGCCTGCCTCTTCACAAAGCATTTGCAAGTAGACTTCTATTGCACTCCTAACCTACCAGTCTTTTACGTGTGGATCATCTGCTGGCAAGATGTTTGACCAATTTATTCTTCAGTAATTACGTGAAAAGATTCCTGCCCCAAATCTTACATTATGTCTCACCAACTCCTGTTGTCCTGGTCTCAGAAGAGTCAGTGACACATCTAAGGTGCTGAGTAGGATTTGTACTACGGAACTGAGTTTATGAGTTGAAACCACACAGTTTGCGTTAGAGCTTCGCTTAAAATCCAGGTCTATCCATTTCTACCTCAATGTTCTCTCCATAATATTGGCATAATGTGTCCTCAATAGATTAATTTTTAATTGTTTTTATCTTTATTTATTTTTCAGAGACAGAGTGCGAGCAGGGGAGGGGCAGAGAGAGACGGAGACACAGAAACTGAAGCAGACTCCAGGCTCTGAGCTGTCAGCACAGAGCCTGACACGGGGCTCCAGCTCGTGAACTGCAAGATCATGATCTGAGCCGAAGTCGGATGCTTAACCAACTGAGACACCCAGGCGCCCCTATTTTGTAAATGTTAAGAAAAGGAAAGCCTTCACTTTTGGCATTTTTAATTCTAGAGAGGTCCAGAAATGTGGATTTTCCTGTGTTATAATCTTTCCTCTTCCGTTTTATCTAACCTCCCAATCTCCATTTCAGTTCCTTTTTAAAATCAACCTAGCAAATCATTCTTCTTGCTGGCCCACAGCTCGCTGGGGATGTGCCCACTCGTTGCCCCGGACCCTTCGCCATGTAGCAGGTTGCACTGCCGACTCTCTGCTCGGCCGGAAAGCCTGGACCAGATTGGGAAGGAACACATGTGAGCAGTGTCCTTTGTTCTTCTCTTGGCTCCTTGCTCTGGCCATGTGTTCTAGGCAGGACTTCCAATTAGGACGCCTGGAAGAAGCGAGCAGATTGGAGATGCCATGTCCTCCGCCGCCGCCAGCAGGACTGGGGGTGGCATAATATGCCACCCAAAAACTCATTAGGGAAGACTCATATCCAGGGAAAGAAAATGCGGCATTTCAGGCCGCAGGTAAAGAACAGGAAAAACGGAAAGTGTGGCAGACCTGGGGGCGGCGTTCTGCCTGGATCCATCGGTGTATCCATATTCTTATAATAAAATTAATATGTAAGTAATTAATTAGTATAAAACTCAGTATAACCTTTGCTTTTAATTGTTGCTCATGTTTAAGTGCTGTGTCTCTAAGTGAGCTGGAAGGATAGTAAGCCTTATTTTGCCCTTAGTATATGGACTACAGATACCGTACATGTTATGCACCTGTTTGTAGGTATCCCAGCGTCAGAATGGAACCTAGCATCTGGTAAGTACCAGGTGATAGTTACAATATGTCACTGTTCAACATGGAGAGCCACCAGTCGGAAGACTGTAATCAGCATGCTCATGTGAATATCAGTCCTGGAGAGCACTCAATGAATGGTGGTTGAATGACTCACTGAGAGGTAGTGTTCTCACACAAGTGATTAGCAGATAGTTTGGAGCTGATTTTTGAGATCTTACCTGAAAATAGCTCTGGGGCAATTTAGGCACACACAGTGAAATGTGATCAGTATACCCATATGTATATGAAAAGTGGTGAGCCTGTCTAATAATCAGAGAAATACAAATTGCAACGACATAGCTTTTTGTTGTTGTTTCTTTGGACTTCAAAAACTAAGACGAATAACGTCCCTTGCGCTGGCATGGATATGGGGCGTGTGCAGCTCCAGTTGCTTGGCCACTATCGCTAGTGTGAAAATGTTTCATTCACATTGACCTGTAAAAGAGTAAAGCGATAAAGTATTATTGGATTGCAATTATACTGCAATTCGATAACATAATAAGCAAATTTTTCATATATATTTAAGAGTATTAGGTCAAGTAACTACTCCTGTAAAATTTTATTCTAAAAATATTTTAGAGACTTTTAGAAATGCACAAGATTGTGTGTGTGTATATATATGTATATATATATATGTATATATATATATACATATATATATGTATATATATATTCATGTGATATTCATCACAACATTGTTAGTGATAGTAAAAAAAATTGGGAACTATTTAAATATCCAACAACAGGAAATTGGTAAAGTACATCATATTGCATCCATACTAGGTTACTCTGTGCCGCCCTGATAATTATTCCTATGATGCCTGGTAAATGGAACCTTATATATTGCAACACACCAGGTGATTCAAACTGATATTTATACACCAAATTAGTATAACACAGGTGATATCCAGCTACCAAAAGAATACACTTTGTTTAGAGTTTATGTACAAAAAAAAAACAATAAAAAATCCACAAAGCATATTTATAATATCTTTCCAATTTGTGTTTAAAAATGTATTCCTAATATGGAATATTTTTAATTTTGAGAGACAGAGAGAGATAGCACAATATTTTTAAATGTTTATTTATTTTGAGAGAGAGAAAGAGAGAGAGAGAGAGAACACAAGCAAGGGAGGATCAGAGAGAGAAGGAGAGAATCCCAAGCAGGTCCCATGCTGTTAGTGCAGAGCCTGATGTGATGCTCGATCTCACGAACCATAAGATCATGACCTGAACCGAAATCAAGAGCCGGACACTTAACTGACTGAGCCACCCAAGAGCCCCCCCCACCCCAGTATGGAATATTAAACTAGATTAGATGGCACCAAATATAGAGTATGTAGATACCTCTGTAGATACTCTTATATGGACATTTTTAGATATCTTTATAGGTATGAATATATTGATATAGAAGTAAGACATAGACATCTGTATAGATAGACATAGAGGTACAAAAAAACTGAAGGAATATACTCCAATAAGTTAATGGTGATAATTTATCGGGGATTCAACTAATTATATTTATATGCTATATAAATATATATAATATAAATATATTACATATTACATAATATATTAATTATATTTCTTTCTCTTTTTTGGTTTTTGTTAATCTATATCTTCTAGCTTCTCCACGATTTCCATGTGTTTCTTGTGAAATTGAAGACAAATAATAACAAATGGATAAAAAGTAGCCTCCAGGGGATGTTGGTAAGAGGTGGAGACCCTGCCTAAAGGAAACACATGGGCTTGGACCTCGAGAGACCTCAGTTCAATTCCCAGGTCCTTTCTGTGTGACCATGAATAAATCACTTATTCAACAGGTTCTTATCCTCATCTACCAAATAGGGTTGGTAACGTCTGACTTGCAGAACTGTTTTTAGGATGAGAGATAACGTATGTCAAGGTCCGACATGCTCCCAGCACGTGACAGACCCTCGGTAAATTGTTATTTATTGTTACTGTCATCGGGAGACTATCCCTGTTAAGTCTGAAAGCAGATGTGAAGTTTTTGCCTTTCTTTTTAAGATCTACCTCCATGCACTCAGATTGGAAACCTGTTTACTAGGAAATCGGTATTGTCATGGGTGCTAGTCACACAATAACACCTTGAGAAAGGGACTCTGTGTGATAAAAAGGGAGCTCAGTCCTGAAACAGTTAAAGAGGTCGTTTAGGATCCTGAATTTCCATCCCTAGGTTAAGGAAATAGTCTATATCTGCTCTAGTGGACTACGGAGTATTTTGAGAGGAATACACTCTTTCACACACACACACACACACACACACGCATATTATAGATCAATGGATTTGTAAATACAGAGGTAGATTGTATTGTATTCTTTCTTTAAGGCTATGATGATTAGCAGATGCACAGACACAACCATGGACTCACAACCATATACGAATGCACACACATGCACACAGACATGCACACTTCTACCCAACTGCTTCCATCGTGTTCTGTAATCTCCATTCACCAGACAGTGAATCATAAAGGAGGTTTTGCCCTCATCTTCTCCTCTTTCCATCCAGTGCCACATTCCCTTGCCTCCTGGGACTCAAGGTGACATTCCAAGAGTATTTGCCTAGGATTGAGTGCATAATCCAGTGAGAAGAACGAGCCTCCTCCAAGAATTGCCCTGTGAATGTGAACTTGAAATTATTCTAGTACAGGTGTTCCGGGGGGGAGGGGAGGGGAGAGGAGAGGGCCCTCAGCTATCCTCACTTTCTTACCTGTTCCCATGTGGCTAGTTACACCCCAGTCAGACTGGCTGGTTTATAGTCTCGGGCCATAGAATAGAGGTGGTGTCAGGGCTAAATCCTTGGTCATTACCTTTTTGTATATACAGTTGGTTAAACTAACCAACTTAATTAAAATATAAAAGAGTGAACATCTCTCTAGATTTAAAAAAAAAGGGCTGTCATATAGACAAGAATATTATGTAGATTGTAGGGTGGCAGCTAGGGACAATTATGCATCTTTTTAAAGCTGTGTCTAAAATGATGTGTTAATACGAAAGGGGGAGGAGCCCTGCCAGTTTTCTAGGCACACACAGTGAATTTAATTCTGTACTGGAACTTAATATTCCCCCCAAAAGCGTGCATTCAATCTACTTCTTATGGCATTGTTACTTAAAAGTAAGTGTCATTTGAGGGGCACCTGGGTGGCTCAGTCGGTTGAGCGTCCAACTTTGGCTCAGGTCATGGTCTCGCAGTTCATGAGTTCAAGCCCCGCGTCGGGCTCTGTGCTAACAAACAGCTCAGAGCCTGGAGCCTGCTTCAGATTCTGTGTCTCCCTGTCTCTCTCTCCCCCTCCCCTGCTCATGCTCTGTCTCTCTCTGTCTCTCAAAAATAAATAAATGTTAAAAAAAATTTTTTTTAACTAAAAGTGTCATTTGAGGAAATGACTCTATCAGCGTTTAGCTATTCTCATAAAAAAGGTCTTCCTCCTTTATATTTGTATTTTTGGCTCCTGTAAAAGATAATGATACTTAAGGACAAGTAAGGATGGAATTCTTGGACCCACTGAAAATATTTTTGCAGGGGGGGGGTGGACTTTAGGGAGCTTTTATGATTGGTTTGAGCTTCAGATGTTTCTTTATACATAGGGGCTAGTTTGGGACCATAGGGTTGAATCCCAGGAAACCAAATCAAATACCTTTCTCCTACCAAACTTTTGCATATTCAGGCCTAAGTTGCAACAATATTGGTAAGTAGTTAAAGCCTTTATTTTATGATTAAATCTATCTAAATCCTTTCTTTATCCCCGGTGGCCCTGCCTCCACCACATGTTTCCAACATGTGCTCCATTTCCAGTTGGTCTAGTTCTTAGGCAATAAAATAATTCCCTGTGACAAGTTATCCTTTATTCTTAGAGAACTTCCCTTAGGAGGAGCATAGAACACAGTGCCAAAACACTTGGGTTCAAGGTTCAACTCTGCCACTTGCCAGCTATGGAGCCGGTGGTAAACGAACGACAGTTTCCATGTCTGAATTTCTCATCTTTTTCTCCAAAAAGGTAGAAGTTTATTATTTTAGTTGAGGCACAGTTGACATACAACATTATATTAGTTTCCAGTGTAAGTGGAATGATTCAATATTTTATATGTTGTGAAATGACCACAATGAGTCTATTTAACACCTGTCACTACACAGACTTAACTTTCTTTTTAAGTTCATTTATTTTCAGAGAGAGAGAGAGAGAGAGTAGAAAGAGTGGGGAAGGACAGAGAGGGAGAGAAAATCCCAAGCAGGCTCTGCACTGTCAGTGCAGAGCCCAATGTGGGGCTTGAACTCATGAACCGGTGAGATCATGACCTGAGCCTAAATCAAGAGTCAGCTACTTAACCACCTGAGCCACTCAGGTGCCCCATAGTTATCTTAATAGAGGTGTGTTATAATACCTTTATCAGAGTATTGGTATGAATAATGATTTAGATGACATATCAAAACCATAGAGAATTATGTAGTGTAAAGCCTAATTCTCATTTGGTAAAGATTGGTCAGTTGCATAGATTATATAGTTAACTTGATCAGTTATGTAGCTAAATGAATCATTGTAGATAATGAGTCATATAATCAAATCCCCAAAAGAATTACCCACAGATGGGTAATTTTAAGAGGCTTCCTGGATGAAACTCTTTGACTTTTCTAGATCTCAGTTTCTCCATTTGAGAAAATAAATCATTGCATTCGAGGATTTAAGGACCTTTCCAGCAACGAGTTCTCAGATGACAGAGATTATTTTTTTTTTTAAATTTATTGTTTAAGTAATTTAAAGTAAGACATTTTCACAGCTTTGATTCCTATCATTTGATCCCTTTTGCGATGAAATGAAAATCTGCCACGGAGTTCTGTTGTGTTGGCATCACAGTTTCCAAAGATATTCAATAACAGATAAATAGAAAATGAAAACCAAAAGGTCACAGTGTCATTTGGAAAGCTGGAAAACCACATGGTGCCAACCTTTTTTTCAATTACAGGCCAATCTGGAGGTTCAAATGTGTTGGTTTCATTTAACTCATTGGGAGGCCAGTACCCACCACTGTTTGGTACTCTGTGTCCTCCAGGATTTCATGTTTAACACTCAAGTGAATAAGTAAATTCACCAACTGATGCTGCGCTGTAACTGGACTTCCAGTCCCAAAGGCTTGTGTGTTACAACATGGCCCACTGGGTGGCTGTGGAATTTTCACGGGGCTACAACATGGTGAGGCTGGAGGTCAGAGCAGGGAGGTGGAGAGACTGATGGCGATTCACACAAACTGTCCCCAAGGAATCCCTGGCCAAATGGCATGATTAGGATGGGTGACTAAACCATTCCACAAAATGAGGGGCTGGATAATGCAGCTAAGATTTATTGAACACTTACTATGCCCCAGGCACTGGCCTCTATTTCACATGCATCATTTGATTCGAACCTGTCAGCATCTGTTTAAGGAAGGCACTATTAGTTCATCTTCACCAACAGATGCAGGAACTGAGGCTCTGACAGGTGAAATAACTTGCCCAAGCACACACATCCAGCAGCTTCCTCCAGAGAGAACAAAGAAGCATAATGGCAGCTAATTGCAGCCATGAGCCAAAGTATCTGTGTCCGGTGTGATGGGGTGCTGAGCTACACACAGTCTTTTCACCGCTCTCTGCACACCTGTGTGAACTGTCACCCCTTTAATATCACTAAATCCCCACGCTCAGAACCTTACTCCCCCATAGCAGGTGTTTGATATCCTAGACTTTAACTCTCACCTATACGCTACCTATGTTTCTCTTCCAGAGGAAGAGAAACAAGAATGACCATTTCGAGCTAATTTTGTCCTGGAAGGACATGAGAAAGGATGATTGATTCTTTTAGTTTTGTGCTCTTTGGTGCAATTTCAAAATTTAATACGTACTGAACAAAAATTGATTATAACAGACTTTGGTAGTTCAAGCAAATTTTTTCCCCATGGGATGTGTATGTGTGTGTACGTGTGTGTGTGTGTGTGTGTATGTGTGAGAGAGAGAGAGAGAGAGAGAGAGAGAATGTGTGTATATAAGCATGTGCCTGTGGACTGTGAGGTTATTTAAGGGAAGAGTCCTCCTGAAAAAAAAAAAAGAAAAAAGAAAAAAGAAAAGACCAAATAGAATAAATACATTTCCAAGAATGGCTCAGAAGTTTTGCAGCTATATTCAGATTGCTATTTATTGCAGAAAAGTGGGGCAGTCTCGCATTATGCGCCACACTTCCATGCAGGGTAGATATGACTGACGTTGGGACTTGGTCGTAGCGGTTATTTTATGTCCTGGAAAATGGTGTCAATATAGCTTGTAGCAGGTATGCTTGAATGGGATTTAATTTTTTGAGCAGCGATAGTGGAGGTGTCACCTAAGTGAGAATCTCACCAAGTTCAATATAGGACATATCTTAACTCTCTAAAGTAGTGTCTCAAGCATCATCTAAAATGAAAGCTTTCTGAGACGTTACTTCAAGTATTTGCATTCGGATGTATTTTCACCTGGGTAGGAATTAGACTTCTAGTTTGGAAAAGAAAAACACCTTTTAAAAAGAAGCGTTTATTTATTTATTTTGAGAGAGAGAGAGAGGGAAGGACAAATAGACAGAGAATCGGACACGAGTCTCGATCCCACCAACTGTGAGATCATGACCTGAGCTGAAATCCAGAGTTGACTGCTGAACTGACTGAGCCACCCAGGTGCCCTGGAACAGAAAAGAACCTTTAACGGAAAGGGTTCAGCATTGGTGCAGAGGCGGGCCCTTGGGGTGCAAGTCTGCGTCATTCCAGGAGGTGGCTTCCCATTGTTGTCCCTAGGGCTGACGCTGCACAGCGTCAGGGGCCCCACTCATACAGAAAGCATCTCTTTGAACTACACAATGTAGCAGCGTGGGCAAGGAGGGAACGTGGGGGATTAGAAGAAAAGGGATGGTAACAGAATGGAAAAATCATCATGGTGACATTTTAAATAACGAAAACAGATGATAAAATTCTACCTATAAAAGTGTGGCCAATATGTAAAAATTGAATATGTGCTCAAGGACTCCAAAATGTCATACAAATGAAAACATTGATTTGGTCAAATGAAAGGATTAAGGACAATTTTGGATTTATCCTCTCATTTTAATACTGTTATTGAGGTAAAGTAATATTATTTTGAAACTGCCATGGCTCCAAATGACTCCGCACACTTATTTAGATGAAATGCACACTTAACATTTTCTTCTTGAGAGAAAAATCAAGTAGTCGAGCTGCCTCATTTGACAGGGGAGAACACGAGATCTGAAGCTCTGAGGCCACTTGGTGGGGGTGCTCGGGAGCTGGGGCAAAGTGGGACTTGAAGCGGGGGTGGGGGTGGGGTGCCGCTTCCCCTCTCCCAGGGTGGCTTCCTGTTATCGCTCACCCTTGGGAGTCACCTCCCCTCTAACCTTCCACATCCGGATGACTCCTGGGGGAGGCTGAAAGCTAGCCATCCCAATTTACCAGGTCCTAATCCCTGGGAACTATAGATGTTACTTAACCCGGAAAACGGATCTTTGCAAATATGATTAAGAATACTGAGATAAGGAGGGGCGCCTGGGTGGCTCAGTTAGTTAAGCGTCCGACTTGGGCTCAGGTCACGATCTTGAAGTCAGTGAGTTCGAGTCCCGCATGGGGCTCTGTGCTGACACAGCTCAGAGCCCGGAGCCTGCTTCAGATTCTGTGTCTCCCTCTCTCTGCTCCTCCCCTACTCACTCTCTGTCTCTCAAAGATGAATAAATGTCAAAAAAAAAATTTAAAAAAAAAGAATACTGAGAGAAAGAGATAATCCTGGGTTATTTACATGCCCCCCAAATGCCATCACTGATGTTCTTTAAAAAAGAGATAGAGGGGGGAAAAAAGAAATAGAGGGGGTTCAACCCATATACACAGGAGCCTCCCGAGGGGGTGTGGCTCTGTCCATGCCTTGATTTTGGACTTCTGGTCTGCAGAACAGTGAAAGAATACATATCTATTGCTTTAAGACACCAAGTTTGTGATACTCTGTCAGGACAGGCCTAGGAAAACTAATACGACTGCCAGATTTCTCTATTCCTGATCTCTCTTCTGAACTGAAATCCAAATTTCTATCTGTGGATGTCTCAATTTCCATTCTAAATCACCTTCGGCTGTCTTCTCCCCTCCCCCGACATGCTTGCCAGCTCAGGTAATCATGCAGTGATTCCTGACCACGCTGATTCTTACCTCTTTTTTCTCACTGTCAACATCCCCTAAGTCACCAAATCCTGGCGACGCTGTTTTGAGACAGGCTTCTCCGCTCCCAGCACTTCTGGTCTAGGCCAGACCCTCACCACATCACCATGTCTCAGCTCAAATTTCTGCAGTATTCTGTCCTTTCCATTCTCTGACCCGCTCTCTGTTTTACCAACACTATCATCTAGAAAGATGACAAACTTGATCTGTATCCCTGTGATCAAAGCTACCTATGGAATTAAGTTTGAGATCAGAGCATCACCAAAGCAGTAACAGAGTGCAGACTCCAGAGATGTGACTGTCTGGGTTCCACCCCGGGCTTTGCCACTCATCAGCCAGGACACTCAGGGCAGGTTACTTCTGTGTGTCTCATGTTTGCCTCTGGAGACAGGGGATCCAGATAGTGCGTCCCTCAGAAATGGGCTGTCAGAAATACATGAGTTGATACCTGTAGAGCACTCAGAAGGGTGTCTTGTCCACCCAAGAAATAGATGGCAAAATTGTCAACAATGACAATTACAATACTGGAAAGAAACTTCCGCTGTTTCTAACATACATGGAACGGGCTGCCAGATTCTTTACGTTATTGTTCTGTTTATTGTTCCAACCTCATCTTATACCTCCCTTGCTGTATTAGCCAGAATTCTCTAGAGAACAGAACCAACACACTGTGTGTGTGTGTGTGTGTGTGTAGAATTGCCTCATGAGACTATGGAGGCTGACAAGTCCCAAGATGTGCCGTTGGCAAGCCCTGAAGACCCAATGGTGTAGTTCTAGTCTGGATGCTTTGAGAACCAGGAAGGGCACATGTTTCAGTTTTGAGTCCAAAAACCCTAAAACGATGTCCTCGCTCAAAGGCAGTCAGGCAGGAGTTTTCTCTTATTTAGGGGCAGGTCCGCCTTTTTGTTCTATTCAGGTCATCAACTGATTGGATGAGGCCCACCCACATTAGGAAAGAGAATCTGCTTTACTCAGTCTACTAAATTAAGCGTTAATCGCATCCAAAAAGCCTCTCACAGAAACACCCAGAGTAAAGTTAGCCCAAATCTCTGGCTCCCCATGGCCTGGTCAAGTTGACACATAAACTTCACCCTCACATGTTCTGAGCTGCCCTCTTGGTGGTTTCCTAACCAAGGCTGACCCTCTTTTGCCTTCTTGCCTTGGCTCTTGCTGGATTTATTTTCCTTGGAATTCTTTCATCCTTCCATCTCTCTGGCCTGGATAAGCCCTGTTTGTTCTTCACAACTGAGTTCGAATGTCATCTCCTTCTCTACTTGGCTAATCAGTTCTTTCCCTCCTTTCAGTGAGATTGGACTCTTCCTGCCTCCATGCTACCCAAGAGCACGTAATTCAAAGAACCGATCACATGACATTAAAGCTAGATACGTAACCATCTAATCAAAGTCAGACCTTATGGGGGACAGGAACGTAGCTTCGCATCTTTTATTTTTCTTAGCATCCCTAGAGTCTGGCTCAATGCCTGGCACCTCGTGGGTGCTTCATAAATGCTTGTTGAATTAATTCTTGTCTCTTGGGGAAAACAGAAAAGATGAGCCTTTTTAATGAGCAAGGAAAGGTCAGCAAATTGGAGTTCTGGTTAGCAGCAATCCTGCCATTCCCTAAGTGAAGACTTTCCCAGAAGCCGTTCTGCCTTTCATTTCTGCGGAGGGAACTTGGGGACTGCCAGAGAGAGTGTCCTGGCTGAGCTGAATCACTGTGGTAGTGCCCAGGGAGAGAGGCAATCTTTGAAGCGCCCAGGCGGTAACCTTTATTTAATTGGCAAGATGGAAATCAATGACACATATGGCATTAACAATTTTAGATTCTGGATTAGTTTGCCGTGATATCTGCTGATCAAAAAAAAAAATAGATTCGAATAATCTTCAAACCAGTTTTGCATCCAGAAAAAAAATTCAGTGCATTTGTTATATTTCTTAATAAGAATTCAGATACTCGAACGTGCATGCAGAGGGGAAAAAAAACCTGGCAATTGCATGGACAGTTATCTTAAAAGATATATACATTAAATAAAGCCTATACATTCTAAAATATGACAGGTTGTCCCTGTGGTTTTTTTATTGTTTTATTTTTATTTTTTTTGCCTGGTCAAATGATATGTCTATTGTTTTTATTTTAAATTTTTAACGATCTTAGAGATAGACAAAATGTTGATGTATACAAACCCAGAAGCTGAGGAAAAAAACATCTCCAAATGAAAAATTACAGTAAAACTTTGGTCTGTGAGCATCATTCGTTCTGGAAACATGCTTGCAGTCCAAAGCACTTGTCCATCAAAGTGAATTTCCCCATAAGAAATAATGGAAACTCGGATGATGTGCTCCACAATCCCCAAATATTCATATACAAAATAGAATATAACATATTACAAAATATAATACAAGATAATAGAGAAAATACAAAATATAAAGAAAAATAAGCCTGCACTTACCTTTGAAAACCTTCATGGCTGTTATGAGGGAGACAAGAGAGAGGAGGGTTATTGGGTAAGATGACTTTCACTATCACTAACAGAATCACTGCGATCTATTGGCTCAATGGGATCTTTTTCTGCATGGGGGCCATTGGATACATGTGTGCAATGTTGACTACAGTCCAGTATTCATAAACTCTTGTCATATACTGTCTGTAACGTAACTGACAATAAGGCAGCAGAGAAAAGTTTCTATATCTGCAGGCAGCCTGACTAGAGTGAAGCAAAGCATTCCTAAGTTCACTCTTGTATGGAAAAGCAAAAGACTGTCCAGAGGTGTTTTGTAGTGACAAAAAATACACGAGTGCCAGTTGTGGGCATCTTCCAACGTTTTGAAAAATCACTAATTTCTGCCAAACACTGAAGCCTGAAACTGAGCATCTGAGCATAAGAGATGATCACCCACAATCCCGCAGAGACAGACAGAGAGAGAGAGAGAGAGCCATTGGCTCAGTTGTGATCATGTGACATTCAGCATCACATACTAGTCTATTGCATACTACTCATTTATCAAGTTAAAATTTATCAGAAATATTTGCCGTTTTGCGGAACATGGCGGAACAAGTTTTCACTATATTTGGTCTAGTAATTACATTACTCAGAGTTCAGTGCAGGAAACAGAAATCACTTTAGATATTTTGAACAGAAAGGGATTTGAAGCGGGCAATTGAGGGCCAGAAGACGGTTAGGAAAGCTGGAGGAGACCCCACTGAGACTCCAGAGGAGGCCTGTCAGGGACCAAGAGGTTTTTGCAGCTGCATCACGGATTCCTGACCCTCAGAAGCTGGTGACTAAACCCTGGGCCTTGTTGCTCATATCTTCATGGCCTCTGTTACCAGGACAAACAGCAACACTGGTGAGACTTGGCCATAGGATCAGTGATACACACGTTAGAAGCCCAACCTAACCAAGATGTCCTTCAGTAGGTGGATGGATAAACTGTGATCTATCTAGACAATGAAATATTATTCAGTGCTAAAAAGGAATGAGCTATCAAGCTCCGAAAAAGACATGGAAGAAAGTTAAGTGCACATTACTAAGTGAAAGACACCAATCTGAAAAGCCTACGTAACCATATGATTCCAAGTCTATGACATTTTGGAAAAGGCGTAATTATGGAGACAGTTAAAAAATAAGTGATTGTCAAGAGTTAGAAGGGAAAGGGTGGGGTGAACAGGAGGAGCACAGAGGATTTTAGGGCAGTGAAACTACTCTGTATGATACCATAATGGTGGATACATATCATTATACATTTATCCAAACCCGTAGAACGTACAACACCAGGAGTGAACGGTAATGTAAAGTATGGAATTTGGGTGATAATGGTAGGTCAATGTAGGTTCATCAGTTGTAACAAGTGGGCCATTCCAGTGAGTGATACTGAGAATGAGGGAAGCTATGCATGTGTGGGGGCAGGGAGATACAGGGAATCTCTGTATATTCTGCTTAATTTTCCTGTGAACCTAATACTACTCTAAACATAGTGGATCTTGAGAAACCTAACAGAAGATCATGGGCGAGGGGAAGGGGAAAAAAGTTACAGAGAGGCAGGGAGGCAAACCATAAGAAACTCTTAAATACTGAGAACAAACTGAGGGTTGATGGGGGTTGGGGGAGAGGGGAAAGTGGGTGATGGGCATTGAGGAGGGCACTTGTTGGGATGAGCACTGGGTACTGTATGTAAACCAAGTTGATAATAAATTATATTAAAAAATCATAGTCTACTTTTTTAAGAGGCCAACCTCTGCCATCATTTGCAGATCTAATCTAAATCTTATATGTGAAAAATTTTAAAACTGACATCCTGTGCTCTCTGAAGAGCTTTTTAACTTGAAAAATAGCTGAGCTCATACAAAGGATCAGATTGCCAAAACAGAGTTTCACAACTAAGGATCCTTTCCAGAACCAACCTATCCTAATAATTTCAGAGACTAACAACTGAAAGTCACAGGTGAAGTGTGGGACAGATGTGGAAGGCTGAGGGTGATTCCCTGACTCCTTTATTCCCACACACACATGCACTTTGACCCTGGTGAGATGAGGTCTCTAACTAAGGTACACAGGTTTGCTCACACAGCAGACAGCACTTTGGTTATGAAACATCTCAGTTTTGTACCCCAGATGGTCACCTACCTGACATGACATTTTCTAGGGATCCAAGCCCCATAAATCCGTAGATCCGAGATGTGTTTACCTTAAGCAACCCCAAACCAAAGCTAAGAAGGTTCCATAGATTTGGACTCTCTCTTTCGAAAATAGGAGTATCACATTTATCAAGATTTCCAGTTATCAGAATGTATATGTGGAGATAAAACCAGGTCAGCCATCTTTTGTCTTTTCTTGGGATCACATCCCTTATTAATGGAAAGAAAAATGGATCACAGGCCAGCTGCTTTAAGTGCCTCCTCCCCAATACCAAACCTACAGAAAAGTTGAAAGAGTAAAATAAACTCACCATGATGGTGTGACCACATTCAAAAAATGTAAGGGGCGCCTGGGTGGCTCAGTCGGTTAAGCATCCGACTTCAGCTCAGGTCACGATCTCACGGACCGTGAGTTCGAGCCCCGCGTCGGGCTCTGGGCTGATGGCTCAGATCCTGGAGCCTGCTTTGGATTCTGTGTCTCCCTCTCTCTCTGCCCTTCCCCCATTCATGCTCTGTCTCTCTCTGTCTCAAAAATAAATAAACGTTAAAAAAATAAAAAAAAAATGCAACTCTGATCTAATGTTAATCTAATATAGGGTCCATATTCAAATGATCCCAATAAGTTGTTTAGCCCTGTGGTTTTTTTGTTTGTTTGTTTTTGTTATTATTTTCCTGCTTGTTTGTTTCTGATTCAGGATCTACTCAAGGATCACATACTCCTCTAGCTGTCATATCTCTGTGCACTCCTCTAATCTAGATGAGTTCCACCAACTCTCTTTGACTTTTATGAAATTAATATGTTTTGAGAAGACCAGGTTTGGTAAAACATTCAAGAGTTTGTATTTGTTGGATTGTTTCCTCACAACTTGATGCAGGTTAAGTAATTTTGGAAAAATACCAATAGGTGAATTTTGTTTTACTAAGAGCATCACATCAGGACACACAAAATGTCAGCCGTCCCACTATTGGTATGACATTGTTTCCCTTGGTCGAGAAGTCTACCAGATGATGACAAGCTAAAAGTGTGGTATGACTCAGGCTATATTAGAATTTCTCACTCCATATCACAATTCTTTCCCAACTCTCTCATGGGAAATGTCCTTATCAGTTTCTAATTTTCCAATCACATAGTTTTGAAGTCCTCAAAAAAACAAGGAACAAAAAACAAAATAGTTTTCATCCAAACCTACATGCCGATAATCCATTCTCTATAAATTTTCAAGTTTTCCTCTTATATTATTTCTCATATATATATTTTTTATCTCCATCATGAAATCGTCATCCTAATTTAGTCTTTAAACTATGAACCTTCAAAGCAAATGTTAGTTTACTTTGGTCAATGCCTATTTCATTTGACTCTTTTCTATCCCATGGAATGTGTTTTTGTCTTCATCTGTAATTATTCTTAGTCTTTGTATTAGTTTGATAGGGCAGCTGTAACAAAGTACTTTACCAACTGGGTGGCTTAACAGACATAAATTTGTTGTCCCATAGTTCAAGGGGCTATACCTCCAAGATCAAAGGGTCAGTAAGGCTGTTTCTCTCTGAGGGTTCTGAGGGACAATCTGTTTCACACTGTGGTGCTTTGCTGATAATCCTGGACATCCCCTGGCTTGTAGAAGCATTGTCCCATCTCTGCATTCATCTCCACATGCATATCCCTTTCTTATGAGGACAATAGTCATCTTAGACTAGGGGGCCCACCCTACTCCAGTATGAACCCATCTTAAGTGATTAAATCTGCAACAACTCTATTTCCAAGCAAGGTTAACTTCTTAGGTACTTAATGTATTATATATATTATAAACATATAATATATTATAATCTATAATATAATTACACATATGGTGTATCTATTTATAATATAAAAAATAATATATATAAATATATATAATATATATAAATTCTGAGGGTACACAAGTCAATCTGTAACAAACCCTTATACAAACATATGCTGAGATATTAGCTACCACCTCATAACTATTTGCTCTAGTCAAAACATCATTCATAATGCTTTGCCTGAAGCCTTTCTTACTTAATCCTGCTCAGTTATTTTCATTTAGAATGTTCCATTAAAATTCCCTTCATACTTACTATCTGCTACAATAAAATTGGAGTTTTATTAATATCTAGAGACCTCGATTGTGCTTCTGTACTAATTGGGTGCCACTCATTTTTAAGTGGAAAGAACCCATTTCATGCAATCATAGGGTGGGGCTAGATTCAGGCATGGCATCAGGATACTGTGTCTCCTTGTTTCTTACATCTAATTTCTGCCTGCTTTGACTATTCTTTCAGACTGACTTTTTCCCCATGGTAGCCATTTTAACATGGCCAAGTCCATACTGGTATCCTACCAGGTGAGCAACACAACTGGGAATAAGATGAATATTTCTTTCCAAAAGAGCTCTTGCAGACTCCTCATTTGGCGTCTCATTGGCTAAGAGTGGGTCACATGTTTGTCCCTGAATGGGTCACTATAGCTATCTCGTGGTCATGCTCTGGAGCTGTAGGTAACGTGTTGAGTAAAGAGTAATTTTACCCAAAGGAAATCCAGGCTTTTTTCCTCATCACAAGAAAGAAATGCATGCAGACAAGGCAAAACAAACAAACAGAAACCAAATAACTCACCATCTGTTCACTATAGCTTATGTGTATGCAGCTCTTATATATTTTGATCGGCACCTTCAATAAATGAAAATGTGTGCATTTTACACAAATATATTCAAGTTTTGTAATTTCTGCAGCATCCGTGGTGCTGCAGAAAATGAAGTGGATGTAATTCTCCAAATCTTGATTAAGAGAGTTTTCAGGAACATGTCTCTCTAGGGGAAAGTGCAGCATGCTTTTATCTTGTAGGGCTAACACATGGATTAACCAGCACTTTGAATATAAAAAGTACAATATAAATGTATCTTTTAATTATGTTTCTGAAAATAATATCTGTTTCCCTATTAGGAATAACATCAGGTAACAGAAGTAAAATGTAATGAAAGAGACCAGATTAATCATGCTGGGACTAAACAAGAGATTGGAGCAAAATCGCTAGACAGAGACTCTTCTTGGATACAAAACCAAATCCAAACAGGAGTTCAACTTGCTAAAAAATAAATCACGTCCACTTTCTTCACAAGCTTCTTTATGTATTGCAAAAAATGACCTTTAAACTACCTTGAGAGATAGCAGCTGACTAGAAAATTATAGTTATTAGTAGGATAACCAGAGATTAGAGTATTTAGAGTATTGTGGGAAAAAAATACTAAGAGACAGATGTTAACAATTTGCAACCTCAAAAGACAGCTACAATAAAACCCTATATTGTAGTGTTTCTAAAGGATGATTGGGGGATTCATGATAATATGCTGCACCTAGAAATCTGAATGTGGATAAGCAAAATTACCTTTTTTTGAGAAATTTATCATAGAAGTTTGATTTGTAAAAACCACAGAAAGTCACTAATTATATTTATCAAGTATTCACCTCTGCCCCCAAAGATTTTTAAGTACAATGTTTCCTATAACATAAATAACTAAAGTACACACCTATATTTTTTGAAAGATATTCCTAAAATGTGTAATTATAGCCTGCACGGGGTTAACTCTTCGGTAGCAAGGCACCATGAACCTAAATTGGTGTTAGGAATCATGAGTAATGGGTGTCACTATTCATTTCCATCTGATCGTGGGCCAATCATTCAATAACACTTTTTTCTTTCCTTCTCGGAGGGAAGCTTCAGCAAACTTTTCTCTGAGAAAAAGTGGAAGGGAAAACATGAGCTCTGGCACCAGCTAGACTTGATTCCCAACCACACTACGCCACTCAAGTATGAAGAGGCTATGTAAGGTGACCGTTGAGCTCATGAATTCTAGCACCAGCCCACTTGGGTTCAAGTCCTGGATCTGACTTTTGCTTGCTGTGTGACCTTGCTCTAACTACTGAACTTCCTATGCCAGGGTTTCCTCATACCTCAAATGGAGAAGATAATAATACCAGCCACAGGAGTTACAGGGAGTAAAAGGTGTAATATTTGTGAAGGGCTTGGAACAGTGCCTGGGGCGGGATTTGCTATTACCTGCTATCTGAAAGTTCTTGGATAACCAAACTCCATTACCTCTTTAGTGAAATAGAGTTGGGCGATGTTATAAGATATAATTTAAAAAATACCTAAGTGCTTTACCTATGGTAGCCACCTAGTGAATCAGTTGCTTTCCAACTGATGAGAATTTTCCATGATGGTAGCTGGACATGGGGCCAGGAAACAGTCTATAAAATGGCATGATTGTCTACCTTGATGACAAGCGTAAGTTTTATGATGTCTCTACAATATTTTATTTCCACCACTGTTACCATAGAGTTTTAATGTTTATTATAAATTCATATCAATTCAGTAAACATTTATTAACTCATTTTTATATGACTTTGTCATATGCTGAATTGGGAAACAGATGTAAAGAGAAAAACATTTCCTTGACATTTCCACTGGAATCATGTTTTGCCACCATCCAATCTGTTCAACCCTCCTATGTTCCTTGCGTTAGTCAATGGTAGCACCATCCCCCTCTCTCTTGAGGACCCCCTTCTTCTCCTCCCTGGCCCTCCGGGTGCAACCAACAGCCAAGCCTTGTCAAGTCTCCGTGGAAGAACTCCAGTCCCATAGTATCTACTTCAGGCTTGGACCTCATCAGTTTTTGCTTATATTCTTGATGCAGCCTGATGGACGTCCCCCAACACACACCCAGACTCTTCTGTTTTTGTCCACTTCTTTGGTGGGTCCAGATTAATGAGAAGATACTGTCCAGATCGCTCAGGATAACATGGGTTTCCATTCCAACAGTTTCTCACTGTTTCTCTGTGGCATCTCATGGTCCCCTGGAATCCACCTTTCTGCTCTCCCTGCTTCTGCTTTTACTCATGCTGCTTCCCTTCATTGGGGAATATACACACCCCCACATCCACATCCTACCCATCCTCAGTGGACACTTTCAAAACCTGTCTTGTTCCACAAAGCCTTTTCTCGTTTTCTAGAGGCTCCTTCTCAGCCCCCTCTCTCTGTCAATGTTGAAATGATCTCCATGTTCACAGAACTCTCTTACATTTCATCTTTATGTCTCTAAGTCACTTATGTTTACCTTGTACTAGATTGACTTTCTGCCTGTTTTTTATTTCTTACGTTGTATATTCTTAGAGAATCAAATACAGTCTGCTTTGTCTTAATAGCTCCACAGTGCCTACCTTTGAATATGGACACTCAGAAATACTTAGTTAATGATTAAAGAAATAGATAGGGGGAAAAAAGTTATGGCAGTTCTATTCCAGAAGCTCAAAATCTAGTGGAGACTATCATGTGTCTATCTATCTATCTATCCATCTATCTATCTATTTATCATCTATCATCTATCTATCCATCCATCTATCCACACATGTGTGTACACACACACACACACACACACACACACACAATATGATGCAAGGCTGACTCTGAAAAGACAAAAAGCAAGACAAAACGAAACCAAAACCAAAACATGTACAAACATCTTGTTAAGCAAATGCAAGGAAAAGAATACTTTACTCTGGGGAATGTGAAGGTTGTGGGGCTTCCAGAGGAGACAGAATTTTAGTTGAATTTTGAAGGCAATATAGAAGCCCTAAACAGATTTGGGGGAAAGGAAGACATTTTACACTGAGCCAACAATTTGAGCCAAGACCTTGAGGCAGTGAGAGCAGGGATATGCTCAGGAAATGGTATCCAGACTGGTCTCATTGGATGTGTCATGCATGAACTTACTTAAATCTTTTGACTGGGGAGACTCAGAGTTTTTCCTCGACATAGCCCAAGTTGACTTAAAATGATACAACCATTTTATCCATATTATGTGGGGACAGCTCCATTATTGAATACTACATATTTTTGTGAACTCTAGACCTCTCTTTTTAGTGAATGTAATTGATAGTTACTAAAAATTGTGGGAAGAGATGTGCTCATTCAACATTTTTATTACTCACCATTTTGTTTCATGATAGCAGAGTGAGCTGCAAATCAAACTTAATATGTATCCGTGTATTTTTTTAGTGGTACACCAAATTTAATTTTAAAAGAGTTAATTCATTTAAGTGTTATGATAGAACATGTAGATTGACAAGCATGAAAAGTTGAGGGGTGAAATGCTGTGTGCATTAAAAAAAAGCTACTTAATAAAAAGATTGGCTAAATTGAACTGGTTTAGTTGCTACCCATGACATTGTCTACACGGCCTTTCCCCTTAGACCCATCTACATGGCTACCATGAAAGTCACCATATTTCAAAGAGACCCACACATTCCTGATCTTGAGTTCCATAAAGCACTCCATTATTTAAAACAAAACAAATACAATAAATTCCTTCCTTTTTATTTAACCTTCTTTCAGTTGTGCTTTGGTCTTTTTCTACCCAAACCATTGGAACAAGTACAATTCATCATAACTCTCTTCCTTATATATGGTTATCCTGAGACTAAAGGTTATTTTATATACCGTTTTAAGAATCCAAATTGAAATTTTACCTCTAAGTAATAATTTCCAACTGCGGCAAGCTTCCAAAACTCTATATGTCCTAGCTATAGGGTGAAGATTGTTATTTTGTAAACCAAGTATCAGGAGGTAAAGATTTTTTTTTCCTAGAGAATAAGAGGGTTTCTTAAATGGTTATACTCTTGCAAGTTTCGCTGATTTCATCAGGTACCTCTGGAATTTTTTTCCCTAGGAACAAAGCACTAGTCTTTAATATCTGAGCTCTACTGTGGAGAAAAAAACGTGTCTACATTATGGCTGTCACTATGAATTTCTCTTCTACCTTGGGCACTTTTTTCTCCTCTACAATAAATGATATGAGTAGTATAAAATCTGGTTACAGCAATGAATCGTTTCACAAAGATTTCTGAACTTGGGGTCTGTAGTGTTGGAACAAATCCCATTAAGTGGCAGAAGCCATAAGATACAAAACTCAGATGCCGTGTGCTGTCATGCTCCCTATAAAATAGAGAAGGAAGGGGGGCCTGAGTGGCACAGTTGGTTAAGCATCCAACTCCTGATTCTGGCTCAGGTCATGATCTCACAGCTCATGAGATCAAGCCCTGCATTGGGATCTGGAATAATAGCACGGAACCTGCTTAGGATTTTCTCTCTCCCTCTCTCTCTGCCCCTCCCCTGTTCTCTCTCTCTCTCTCTCAAAATAAGTCAACATGAAAAAAATTAAAATGAGAAATAGTGTGAAAGAGACTGAACTTGACAGCCAGAGCAATCAGGAACAAGAGATGGAAAGAGGTGGAGTTAAAATTTAGGTCACAGTTGATCCTGGGTCCAGCTAAACTTTGTTTTTCCACTGGTTGGCATTCTAATTGTGGATTATACTAGTCAATATATTTCCCACTCTGCTTGACCATGTTGCAGGGATATCTGTCATTTGTGACCATATTTCCATAAAAATCTCTGACTCATCCTGGGAGTCAGAAAGCTGGTGCTAGACATCTGAGTGGAAAAAGGCTGGCTTAAAGCCTCAGAATGTGAGGCAAATGACAGCTGGTGGCAGTGCTTAAGCTTGGAAGAGGCAGACCGAAAACAAATTACCTGACCTGTGGCAATGGGTCTAGAATGGCCGTCAGGTTTGGCTAATCAAAAAAGCAGACACTAGGAAGGAATTTCCTGTGTGGCAAGGCAGGGTCTATTCTCAATGATTATGGTTTCATCCAGAGGTGGGAAGGGAACACGGAGATCTTGAGCCAGTTCTGATGCTTAAGGACTGATCCAATGCACAACCTTCCTTACAGCAGTGCACAAAAGTGAGGGCGGTGGTGGTGGTGAGAAACGAAAAGTAGGTTATGGTTTGGGAAACAATACAGTAGAAAAGAGCAACAGGTCCTTCCTTCTTTTTCTCATACCGGGGAAATGAACCAACAGCATCCACTGTCAGTCGATCCATATGGCCCTGAACATTGTTAACAAATATGTAACTGTAAGAGAGCCAAGTAAAGCCCTATGCCATTTTAGTGATGCAATTGGCATTCCCTTAGAGCGCTGATATTTCAGAATATGTTGACATGAGAGAGAGAGAATATAGATAAAAACATCACAGACTAGAATATTGAAATCCATCGTCTGAAGTAGAAGCGAGGCCCAAGTTCTCCTCTGAGAAGTCCTCTTACCAGCAACTGTAAGGTTCTAGGATCCAGCTTTACACTTAATTTTTCATGCTAGCTGCGGAGCAGAGAAACGTATCACAGGGCAGAGTTAGGTGCCTTATGTGTTTGAGGAAAATAAAAGCTGCTCAGTTGCACAATTGACTGACACGGAATTATGAAACACCTTATGATTTAGTTCAGCGGAAGCTGCCAGAAACTTTTCTCCTAAAATTCCCATCTTACCTTAAGAGATGAGGCAATACAAAGCTTTTTCGGATGGCATGCCTTAACTTTTCAAATGAGTTTACTGCAAGCCTATAAATCACGACTGTTTTTCATTTTTCACTTTGGTGGGCACCCCACTGTCTGGCTACATCCTGGAATGGAAGACCTTTCCTCTTCCCCAGATGTGTCTGGAATGCAGTATTTCTCTCACCATTCTCTACCACTAATTGCCTTGTGTCTTAAAGCAGCCAATTGCAAGTTGGGTGCAGGGAGGATGTGACTTTGTGCCTTATTAAATCAGGGCCAGTCAGGTTAGAAGGTGTGGCATAACTTACGTCTACGTTTCTGACCTTGAACTTGCTTAGCTAGATTCCTGACCCTGATCTTGCTTTATGGTCCGTTGCATTAATTATGACTGCATGAAATTAAAGACAGAGAGAAAGGGAGGAAAGGAAGAAAGGAAGAAAAGAAGAAAGAAAGAAAGAAAGAAAGAAAGAAAGAAAGAAAGAAAGGAAGGAGGGAAGGAATGAAGAAAGAAAGAAAGAAAGAAAGAAAGAAAGAAAGAAAGGAGGGAAGGAATGAAGAAAGAAAGAAAGAAAGAAAGAAAGAAAGAGAAAGAAAGAAGAAAGAAAGAAAGAAAGAAAGAAAGAAAGAAAGAAAGAAAGAAACCATCTTAAAATATTTGACCCAAAGTAGTGTTTGGGAATTTTACTGGATATCCCTGGTTTGGTTTGTGTTCAAATGGTGAAGCATTTAATTTGTTCACTTTCTCCGGTCACCCTATTGCTCTCTTATCAGGAGAACATCTCTTTCCCACAGTCCTTAGCACCCTTTTCTTATACTGAGGTTAAGAACATGCTAATTTAAAATAAGTGGTGATTTAAATTACTCAACATTTGTATATGATTAGCGCACAAAGCCCTACACACATTTCTTACAGCCACCCTGTGCGGTAAGAATTCACTTGTCAAGGGAAGCAGGCCTGCTTTATCATGGTGGCCTCAGACAGGAATTATAGGAGTTATATCCATCTTAAATTCTTTTCTAGGGGGTGGGGAATGTGGTGAGGCTTAAAATACGTATAAATAAATGTGAGGCAAGTTTGAAACCCGCAAGCCGTCCTTCTACATAGGGAGCTCTATACTATGCAGGCGGAGAGATTGCATTTCTGCCTTTATTAATCACAAAGGAGGCACATGCTTAGCCAGCCGAAACTGGTTTTATTAGTGAATATACATTCCTTGCACCTAGGTTTATAGTCTGCATTCTAAAAGTGTTTTATATTCTTCCTTCTGCTTATGGCTGTTCAGACTGACTGAGCTCAAACCCAGTCCTTGTGAATTCACCAAGTAACACAATTAGTTGAAGAAGAGAGTAATGCTAGTCTTTCTGAAGAGGTTTGTAAGATGCCACACAGTTCCAGGTAAAAGCAAAATCCCAAACAGCAGATATTTTCTGAACATTTGATCCTCTTACACCACTAAGCGCTGATGAAGTTGATTGGATTTTTTATGCCTCTGCGTGATGTTTCCTTGTTTTATCCTAATATTGTGGGCACAAAGTAGTGGGACTGTAGTTCTGAACCCCCAGTGGCTTTACTTAATCTTACCCAGAATTCCACTGAAGGGACACATGATGAATGATGGGATCATAAATCCCAGCAAGCAGAGGAGGGAGAGACCAGCCTGAGATATCACCTCTGAGGACTGGGCTGCAGACTCCCAACTGATTTATTTGCCCATTTCCCCTCATTATGAAAGATGGAAATGGTTTAGCTCAAACATTTTATGGAGGCATTTTTTTGGAACTGATTTCAAGGGGAAGAGACTCCCGTCTTTGTTCTGTTTATTGCTCTCCAAAAGCTATTGTTCTTTAATCTAGATGTAACCACCAGGCCTGCATCAACATATTATTATTTTTTTCTTAGAAATGAAAAGTAAAAAAAAAAAGAGAAAGAAAAACAAACAAGCAAAAAACAAAAGAAAAACAACCAACATTTTCTAAGCCTTTCTTTCTTTTTTTGTGCTACTTTTTTTTTTTTTTTTTTTTTTTTTGGAAGTAGGGTTGACACACAATGCTATACTAATTTTGGGTGTACAACGTAGTGATTTCACAGCTCTATATGTTATGTTATGCTCACCACAAGTGTACCTACCAGCTGTCACCATATAATGCTATTACAGTATCTTTGACTCTATTCTCTATGCTGTACCTTTCATCCATGTGACTTATTTATCTGCTCAGCGGTATTAATCAAAACTCCTATCTCCTAGTGTTAAGTGAGATAGCACTTGCATGTAGTAAGTGCTAAAGAAATAACTACTATCACATACCAGAATCTTCCTCTTTATTCCTACAGCATGCACACCAACACTATACTGGGAAAAAGACTTCACGATTTTTAGCCTTTATTTCTCTTTTCCATTAGGTCTTGATGCTTTAGTGCCCAGGAAACTGGAAATGGTCTTCTTGCCTTGGGTTTCTGCGGACTTAGCCTTGCATTACATGTTATAATTTTCTCCATTCACCTACAGAATGAAGTCCAGTCTCCTTAACCTCATGTTACATGTATTCATAGGTAGCATCCTCTTCCACGTGGCTTCCTGTGTACTTTTTTTTTTTTTTTAGCAATCTGTGCTTTTCACATGCGATTATTAAATTGCTGCATTTTATTGAAATTATATGCATATAAATCTCTTTTCTGCACGAGACTGGAAGCTCTTCAAAGGGATTGTCATACCACTGCCTGACAGAAGGAGGTGCCAGGTCCAAATATGATTTTCAGGTGTTTTAAGCCTTGTGTTGGGATGGGAGGAGCTTTGCAAATCATTTTCTTCATTTATCTGAACACAAGAAAAACAAATGGCTAATATAGTTACAGACGGTTCTAAACAGAAATATTTATAGATATGTGTGTATACACAGATTAATATGTACACATATATTTGCTTGATCAACTAAGGAGGCAGAAAGAAAAAATAGCCCAGTATCAATGGGCACACCCAGATGTTGATTTCTAATATTATGAAAGATGGAAATGGTCTTTCAAAAGGGAGCCAGGGCTCCTTGGAGGAATGATTGATTCTAGGACAGGGGCAGGACATATACAAGATGAGTCTGAAGCATCTTGCAGTGCATGAAAATAAGTAAGTGCTAAGACACACGCACACACACACACACACACACACACACACTCAATTGGAGTATGTCAGAGGGGCACAAGAGCCAACTGAAAGAGCTCTCAGTGGCCAGAAGCTGGAAAAATTGGACCCCCAAAATCATTAAAGTGGTAACAGATTACAACTCAAAGTGTAAGAGAAATATGCAAGAGTCTATATTGATATCAGTTAATTAATTAATTAACTAATGGAGTAAAAGAGACAGCTCTTCTGAGTGTAAGAAGTTAGGTAAACACTCCACTGTAAAGGAGTAGGGGGCATAACTCACCACTCTTTAAGGGTGGGCTCTTCACAGAAACTTAGTTCCACAGAATATGGAAAGGGAGGGGAACAACAGAATAATTTCACCTGACGAATACTACTTTAGCCAAGTGACCAAGGTCAACATTAGCAGTGATAAACCATACTGACAGTGTGCCCCTCTAACGTGGTACGGTGAAGATAGCACTTTACTTCTACAATCTTCCTCCCTGAAATTCATAACTCAAGTCTAATCATGAAAAAAAACCAGACAAATTCCAATAGCAGGACATCCTACAAAATATCTGACCAGTACTCCCCCAAACTGGTAAGGTCATCAAAAGCAAGGGAAGTGTGAGAAACTGTCATAGACAAGAGGAGCCTAGGATTAAATGTAATGTGGTCTCCTGGATGAGATCCTGGAATCGACAAGGATGTTACGTAAAAAAAACTAAGGCAATGGACTTCAGTCCGTTGGTAAAAACTAAGGTGTGGACTTTAGCCAATGATAATGTGTCAGTATTGGTTCATTGACTGTAACAGATGCATCATACCAATGTAAGATGTTGATAATAGAAACAACTATGTGTGAGAATATATAACTTTCTGAACAATCTTAATTTTTCAATAAATCTAAAACTGCTCTAAATAAATTAGCTCCATTGAAAATGGCTACAAAAAAGGAACAAAGCAAATGAGAAAAATAAACTCAGGATCAGCTGATTAATATAGAAGAGACACCACTTCTTTCTTAACACAGATGTCCCTTTCCCTGCCACAGGGTAGCTCAGGTGAATGAATTTATGTCACAAATAAGCTCAATAATTGCCTCTGTCTTCTGCTTCATTAGGTGTACGTGGACAAGAGCAAAATGAAGATATTTTGCGTGAATCCTTCCTACAATAAGAATACGTTACAACAACAGTAAGAGTTCTTTTTTTTGCTTTGAATCGGTAGCTTCATGACTCAATACACATTTCCTCTCATCCTTGCTTAGTCCATACTGGTCATGAGAGATGAATATCCCAATTTTCTGTAAGAGCTGACTCAGCACTCAACAAATACTCTTAGTCTGATATGCTGAATGAATTAGAACGGCCTTTTTTTAATATTTTTGGAAACAGGTAGGTGAGAGAAGGCTGAGCACCAACCTACTTTCCGTGACTTTAGGCAGAGAGAGGAGTTTCGTTGGACTCGCATCAACAACGAACAGACGTAGATGCCAATGCTAAGAAGCCATTGCAATCCATGTAAGAAGCTATCTTCTGCTGTTACCATGTCTGCAGCCAGTGACTTATTTCCTAGACAATAAGTGTTTTTGGTTCAAGCAGGAATTGCTGAAGTTGGCACTCTTAACCAACTTGATAAAGAAGATGAAAAGTTAGTTTGCAGCTCTCAAGTGACCCTGCTCCTGGAGTCATACTTAATTTCACATACACGGCTCTGTGTCCTTGCTCAGAGAGAGCTTCATCTGAGTCCTGATAAACAGCAGTGTGGGAGAAAGGCAGAGGATGTCTGCATGACAGGGTGGCCCGGGTCAGCAAATTAATGTTCTTTCTTGGGGCCAGAGCTGGCTGGGAGAAGGATTAGCTCTGACCTTGAGGGTTTTACGCTGGGGGTGCTGAGGAGGTGGTCCAACATGGGGAAAAAAAAGAGAGGAAACGATACCAATTTTGATAGGGTTATTGGATGCATTTGCTTCCCTGTTTAAGCTAAAATTCTTTCCTAGTCCTGCAGGCAAAGCATCCAGGGTTGGCTGAATGCCGTTAATTTTTAAACATTTGTAGAGATGTCAGGTAAACACATCCTGAAGTGCAAGAACCTTTGGTGAAGATCACATTCATAATTTCTTCCACCTATGCAGTACCTTTAGCTTTCCAAACTGCTTATGCGAAACTGAAGTCAACCCCTGGCTCCAGCCAATATCCTCTCCCATTTTCCTTCAGGAAAAAGTCAACAATAGATGAAATGGTTTTAAATTGCCTTGGAAAATCAACTGTCCACAATTTTATGAATACATGGGAGTAGGTCGTAGTGGGAGGGCAGTGAGGTGAAGTAAACAACACAGGGTCTGTGTAGCACCAGCTACAGAGATTGCCAGGCCCCTGAATGCAAAATGAAAATGGGGGCTTTTGTCAAAAATTATTAAAATGTTTGAGATGGTGACAGCGGAGATATTAAGCCTTCACGTATGCCTTCGTGAAGCTAACCCCGGTCTGGAGTAACACGAAATGAACTCTAATCCTTTTATCAGTTGTGTCATTTTGGGTGAGGATCTCACATTCTTTAACTCAAGTTCCTTTATCTGTCAAACAATAATAAAAGCATCTACCTCATTCTTAGAGTATTAAATGAGACAATGAACGCAAGTACATTGCATTGTGCAGAAAACATTCAATGAATTAATGATAGTTAAATGACGTTGATTATAATAGTGCAAGCAAGAAGGGAGAGGCAGGAATCGGGGTTTGGGTTGGCAGCACTGAAGCATCCCTCACCACTGCTTTCCCTCCAGGAGAACCTCTGCCTCTCCTCAGCTGTTGCACACCCCACCTCAGCTGGCTGCCAGTTGCTGGTTCCCACCTGCAGGCCTCAGAAGAGGCCATCTGGAGCTGGCATTTGACACCACTCTCAGCATAGAAAAGACCAGAAAGTGAGGTCAGGAAACTGCTGCAGCGGTCACCTCCTTGACAAGAGCATGTGTTTCCATTTACTAGAGTCTTGACTGCAGAATCCTAGTCCCTTACCGCACTCTGAAATTTCCTGAGGGCCTGGTGCTTGACCTCCACACCTGGGTCTGTTGAGTTGACTTCCTGCTGTTGCTGCCTGCCCTCTGGCCTGCACATCCACCCCCTTGGTGACCCTCAGAGGGCCAGACCTCATAGCGTGTGTGCCCTGTGGCCTTCTTGTCTCTACACTCTCTCTGACCCGATGCCATGACGTCTGTATTTGCCCTCAGGCTGCCTGCTGACTCTGTTTGTGGCCCTCTCCATCAGTTGAATATGTTCTAGTTTTGGCCGTTTGCCCAGAACAGTGACCCTAAGCTGCCTGGGGCCTGTCCACCAAAGCCCCACAGCACATTGGGAAAATGCGGCCCATTTACCAACCCCCCAGACTGGCCCTGCTCTATCAGTGGTCTCATAAGGGCACAGAACAGTGTCTGGTAGAAACTTCTCCACCTGCCTTGATTCATTCAGTTTAACTGCCAACAATGTCAGTCAGTGACCTTTAGTCAAGGACCCTGAAGAGAGCTGTTCTCCGTCTCATGAGTCCTGCTCCCTTCCCCTGCCTGTGAGAAGGCAGAATGGTTGGGGCATTCTTTTCCTTTGGGGTCAGCAAGAGTTCTTCATGAACATGCCTCTTTGTTCTTTATGGTTTAGTTATATTCTTTAAAAAAAAAAATTCAAGTAGGCTTAGTGCAGAATTAACCCTTTGGGATTATATATTAGTTGACAATCCTTAATACCACATCATTTATTTTTCATTTCATAGGTATTGTGGCAGGGAGCCAAATTGCAGTGGAAAGATTAATAGTTAATCTACCCCTGCTTATACTGTGTTTAATATAGCACTAGAGTAGTATTAGCTGCTCTAACTCATCAATGGGCACTTATGGTCCAGTCGAAGCAAACAGTGTTCTTCAAAACGTGGGTCTTTGGATACTGGAAAATTATTCCAAGCACAGGCTTTTCCGGCAGATAAAAAGTCCCTAGAGCATGGTCTGTGCAACCTGACGTTGGCAGGAGTCTTAGAGTCGTCTCCACCTTGGAGTCCCTCGAAGAAGTGATAATGTTAAAATCATCTTACTTCACTCACCAGCCATGTATGACACCATGATCACTCTTTAAGCCACTTTCTTCACTTGCTGGGGCATCTCGTTCTGACTTTTCTTCTGTCTCCCAGGTTCCTTGTTTTCTGTCTCCTTTCAGATCCTTCTCACATCGTAGATCACCAAATACTGAAATACCCCTTAGCTTTGTGCTGGGAGAAATCTTCCATTTGCTCCTTCAGATTCTGTCTCCACTACCCCCCTCTCCAACCAGCTCTGTGCTCTGGGAGGCTGACCTTTCTAGATTACATAGTCTACAGTACCAGTTATGAGTTGAATTGTGTCCCCATCAAATCCATACGTTAATGTCTTAACCCCCAGTATCTCAGAATATTAGCTTACTTAGAAATAGGGTTACTGCGGATGTAAGTAGTGAAAATGAAGTCACTCTAGGGTGGGGAGGACTCCTAATCCAGTGTGACTAAGGTCCTTAGAGAAAGGGGAAGTTTAGACATAGACATGCACAGAGGGAGAAAACCATGTGAACATGAAGCCAGAGGTCAGGGTAATGCATCTACAGGCCAAAGAATACCCAAATTGCCAGCAACCACCAGAAGCTAAGCAAGAGGCAAAGAGTGGATTCTCTCTCTCAGCTCTTAGAAAGAACCAGGCTTGGAAGCTCTTGATCTCGGACTTCTACCTTCCAGAACTGTTAGACAATAAATTGTTGTTTTCTTAAAGCCAGTCTGTGTTACATTGTTTCAGTAGCCCTAGCAAATTAATGCGGTGCCTCTGGTTTCCGGTTGGATTGGGTCTATGGGGATTTTGTAGGAGACTGGAGGAAGAAAGGAAAGTGGGTCTGGCCCTAGAGGCCCCTGGCTCCCTCTTTGTGAGTTTATACCGGATTCCCTGTCTCTCGGTGCTCTTCTCATGAGGTCAGGCCAAGAACTGCATTGGTTGCCATGCAGACCTTTTCACGGGTGTAGTGGCTGTGCTGCTGCTGGCCCTGAGGGACACAGTGTACTTGGTGATTGCCCTCCACCTTCCCACTCTTTTTAAATCTATTCCTGTGTAAATAACCCTTTTTCAATGTATCCTAAGGTTGAACACGCCATCTGTTTTGCGTTGGTATGCTGACTCATACAGACCTTCTCTCCTTCCCACACGCTCACTCTCTTCTTTGATCATCTCCTCCCAGTGCATGACTGTAAATACTATTCCTAGATTAGAGATAGTATTGCCATTGAATTCCAGACTTTCTCTACTTGTTCACTTGTTATTCCCCTTAGTTGTTTAATAGGCTTTCTAAACCCTTACCTATTCAAAGTCAAATGCTTGATATCCCCCCACCCCAAACTTGGCCCCTGGTAGCTCGTGTTAAAAATCTTGGAGTGATGTAGATTTTTGTTATTTTAAGATTATGTCTCTAACATCCCACGTTGAATAGATAAGAACATCCTACTGAGTCAGTATATAAATATCTATATCTATATCATCTATCTGTATCTATATCTATATTATCTATATCTATATCCATATCCATATCCATATCCATATCTATATCTATATCTATATCTATATCTATATCTATATCTATATCTATATCATGTATATCATCTATATCTGTATCTGTATCTCTGTATCTCTATCTATCTATCTATCTATCTCTGTCTCCAGTGTGGAGAAACTACAACCTTTGTGTATGCTGGTGGGCATGTAAAATGGTGGAACTGCTGTGGAAAACAGTTTGGCAGTTTCTCAACAGGTTAAAAATAGAACTACCTTAAGATACAACTATTCCACTCCTAGGTATACATTCAAAGTAATTGAAATCAGGGACCTGAACAGATATTTGGATGCCAGTTTATAATGTTTATAGCATCATTATTGACAATAGTCAAAAGGTGAAACAATCCAAGTGTTTATCAACAAAAAAGAAATAGATTCAAAGTGTGGAATATACATAAAATGGTATATTATCTGACCATACAAGTAATGCAGTTTTGATACATGCTATAACGTGGACAGACTTTGAAAACATTATGATTAGTGAAATAAACCAGAAGGGCAAGTATGATTCCACTTATGTGAGATTCCTCGAAAAGGAAAATTCGTGGAGACAGAAAGTACAATGGTGGTTAACAGGGCATGGTTGGGGGGGAACTGAAATGAGAGAGTTCTTTCTTAATGGGTCCAGATCTTTGGGAATGATGGAAAAGTTTTGGGTATAGATAGTGGTGATGGTTATACAACATTGTAATTGTATTTAATGCAACTCAGTTGTATGCTTACAAATGATTAAAATGAGAAACAGTATGGTATGTATATTTTACCACAATGGAAACAATTTGAAATACATATATCCAGGATTTAACCCGTTTTCATCATTTCTACCATTACCACATCTGTCCCATCCACCATCATGTCTCGTGGGGATTATTGTAGTAACCTCCTTAAGACTGTTCTTGTTTGCACACTCTGCTCCCTTATAATTCATTCTCCACACAACAGCCAGAGTAATTTTGTTAGCATCCAGATAATCCAGATTATGTCCTTCTTCTGCTTAATACCCTCCAGGAGCTTCTCCTCTCTTTTAGTGTAAAAGCCCAGATCCTCCCACCGGCCCACAAGGCTCTCCATGGTTGGACCTCTGTCATCTCCAGGTCTTACATTTTTCCATTCTCCCCTCTCACTCTTCCCTGGACTCTCTGACTTTCTTTCTGCTCCTTGAACATACCCAGTGTGCCCCCTCCTAAAGGACCTTGCTCAACTCTCTCCACATCACTGAGACCTTCCGTGACACCCTCCACGAAGTCATACTCACACCTGAGCACTCGTTGTCCAAATGTTCTGCTTTATTTTCCTCCTTAGAAATAATATCATATAGTATTGTCTACTTGTTTATTATCTGCGTTTCTTTCCTCACCACCATCCTTGAAGATAGGGACTTGATTCTCTGGTTTTTCCTTTGCAGTCAGAATGATGCCCATGATAAGCTCTTGATATATATTTATTAAATGAATGAATGAAAACAAGATGTATGCTTCTGTTCCTGACCAGGATGAGTGATTAATAAAATCAATAAAAATCATTCCTTTATTGTCTTATATTTCTGACATTTGGCTCATTATCTTGGATAAGCTTTTTTTTTCTTCTTTCCGTTCCATGGGAAGTAGGAGCAAATGGAGGAGTTGAGCCACAGAGCCTTTAGGTAAGCTATATCTCATTCTACCTGGTCTGTCCTACTTAGCTTTCCAGCCTTACAACTTCCCTTTACCCACATATCATTCTAGACCCCAGCAGGACTGGACTCCACCTGAATTTCTTCCAATATACTAGGCTCTCCATGACTACTGGCCCTTTACTCAGTGCATTAGTCAGGTTTCGCTAGGGAAATAGTGTGTGTGTGTGTGTGTGTGTGTGTGTGTGTGTAAATACAAATATATATATATATATATTTATATATATATATATATATATATAGACTTCCCTCTCTCTATACAAGGAGATCTATTCTAAGGTGTTGGGCCTGGAATCCCAAATCCCTTTCAGCTGGGAAAATGAGCAATGGTTGCTGAGTGAAGGGAAGGAGATGTGAAGCTGTATAGTGTGATAGGATCTTGTAAACTCTAAGGCAGAATGGGAGAGAGTGTTTGAATTATGTAGCAGCTTTGAGCAACCATTATATAATTTCATTGTGTTAGGAAAACTTCAAAGAACCCAGGCTCTGATGGGCCTTTTAGGGTCCTCATCCTTCAGTTCTGGCTTCCCTCTTCGATTTAAATGGTGAAAATGGCCTAGCAGTTTCAGCATAATGGGGGCTGTGTCAGAAATTCAGCATCTCAGGACCCATCTCAAGACTAATGAATCAGAATCTGCATTTTAATGCGATCCCCAGGTGATGTGAGGAGTTTGAAAAGTTCTGTGCTATACTGCTTACTGGTTGTATGAATGTGAGGAAATTACTTAACTCCTAGACCAAAATTTTCCTCATCTGTAAAGCAGGAACAGTGAAACTTGATGTTGTAACAAATGAGAGCTTTCTTTCTGGTTGCAGTGCCTGGAGTGTGATAGTTTATTATGGAAGCCATGGATGAATGGCAGTGGGTAGAACAGACCATTGTGTTTTCTTCTCTAGATGCTTTCACAGTATTGTCCTCACTACAGTACTGATGTTCTGGGGCTTTTAAGCTCACTATTGTTTAACTATTGAATTATATGCAGAGAACATGGCCAGTACCATATGGTTTCCTTATCTAGCAATAGTTTCTTTGCTGTGAACATTGCTTTCTTATACTTCTGGGATCTCTTTTAGATATTTTATTATATATTTCCCAATATTTATTGGATACTAATTATACATTAAGCTCTGTGCTAGATACTATTGGAGACTAGGAAGATTAAAAAAACCCAAACACTTTATCTGGGATGAATCTATAATATATTAGAATATAAGCACATATAAATTAAGTCGGACATTAAAATGTGCCAGTCAAGGTGTTAAGACATTTAGAAAATGGAAATATTTCTTATTAGTGTATATTTTGTGTTTCTATAGTAGCTGTTTTCCCAGTATGTTTCTCATTGCTGAAGTGAATATTTAATAAAAGATACTCAGCCTCACCCTACAGAATTAATGTTCACTTTTTACTGTGCTTTTGTTTTGAGCAAGATTTATTCTCTTTCATATTTAAAAAATTGGAATTAATATGCTCTTTCTGAACAGTTCCATTTAATTACTACTTTAAAATTCAAAGAGAAACATCATTAAATATTAATAGACCAATCTGCAAAAACAAATTTCACTGGAAGTTTGGCTTAGGTAAATGGGAATTTGTGAAAGTATGACAGAGCTTAAGAAATAATAGAACTAAGAAGCAGTTTGAATTATCTGGGCCTCCACTTCCTTATTTAAAAAAAAATGAATCTTGGGACTATGATCCATAACAGTTTTATATATCTATGCTGGTGGCCATAAGGAATAAAAAAAGCTATAAAAGCCATGCAGGCAATATTAGTGAAAGAGGTGGTCTGTTATGATATGTGAAAGGAGGTGATGGGGGCTATTGGAAAGAACCTGCTTTGTGTAAGAGGGCAGGTACCACTCAGATCCAGCTGAATGTGCCAGATAGAATGCTAGTACTCCTTTTTCAAAGGAGTAACTTTATGTGAAATATCCTGTATTAAAAATACGTTTTTGGATTTGAAATATAATATATGCCCAAATTAGCACATATGTATTCTAAATAAAGCCTTCAAGCTTCAGGTTTGAAACTTCTCATCTATACCAGGGGCCCATGAGCAGTCAATCGTCAATGGCAGTTGACCAACAGAGTCAACTACAACTCAGTGGTTCTCAGCCCAGCCAAAGCATTAGGCTCATCTGTTGCAACTAGCTGGGCCAGGGCCCCATTTGCAGAGGTTCTGATACAATCCATCATGAGTTGGGCTCTGGTGTTGGTGCTTTTTAAAACTCCACAGGTGATTCTAATGGGCAGCTAGGCTTGCGAATTTCAGTCTCAAGGAGATATTTCCATCTCCACCCTGGATGGCACCATCCCACATCGCTCCTTTGACTTCCTTGGCACCCCCAGGGCTGTGTGTGATCTTTTTCCAGAAACACCTACTTTTGTCATCATTCCAGAGCCTTTGTTGGTGACCAGAGACCATGAAGAAGTCACAAATAACTTCCTTTCTCAAGAATGGCTTTGACTTGTCTCCAGTGCAGTTCATGGAGACTCTGCTCCCACCCTCATTGAAAAATCCATTCTTTCAGCTTCACATAATTTCTACCAGCTGCAGAGTGGGAAGGAGAGAATCAGGATAGATACTCTCTTTCTAGTTTTCAATTTTATGCTGCCTAAACAATACCCATAACAAGCGCTGTGGTAAATCTCTCATTTACTGTCACAGTTTTTTCTAATGTTTTGGTGTACTTTTATATTTTTACTCCATCTAAGTATCGAAAACAAATTAAATTCAGCAAAATAGAAGATCCAGGGAATACAGCAAATAATTATTCCTGCCAAGCACGAGTATTTAGCACCTGCATGTTTGGGAAACATTCAAACTGCTTTGCTTTGTATATGCCATAAAAATACTCCCCGGAGCTGGAGAAATCTCTTTTGGACTTACTTGTTATTTATGTATTTATTTGATTTTGAAAATGTAGGCAATAGGTGAATTAGGTTAGGTTGTGTGGTCTCTGGGCACAGCCATGAGATTTTAGAATGTCACATTTGGTCTGGATCTCATACTGGAGTCAGGTTTGGGATATTAATCTGTGGACCTGGGGCCGGATGGATTATATTAAAGTAAGACTGCACACTTTCCTATAACTCATTTTTGTCATGCAGCATTATACTTCTCAGTGGCTAAAGGTTCACAAATGGCTCATAAATATTTTGTGAATGAAGGTTTGGGGATGATAGTTTGTCACAGCCAGAATGAATTGATGTGAGACATAGAAGAAAAGGAAAGTGAGCTGTAGAATTTTCATTGCTCTTCCATATCTTGGAGAACTGATTTAAAGTCCTGTGTAGTTTTTCCTTAATTACTTCAGAGATGGTTTTGGAAAATGCAACTCTAAATGGAGTGCAGGATGATTTATGGCACTATTTTATGAGATAGAATTAAAAATTCAAACCAGAATGTGTAACTATGCCAGCATGGGGCGACTCATTAAGTGGCAGTCAATGCTGCCATTCATTTGACTGCACCTGCTAGGGGCGGGGCATGCTGGTACCTGCCCACTTGACTGGGGGCTCAGTAGGACTGAATGAGAGATTCCCAGATCAGTAGCTGGAGAAGAATTCTTTGTGAGGAATTGGGAGAAACCCCCCAGTTTCTGAAATGGGAACAGCTGTTAACTAACACAGCATGGGATAGTCTGGGGAATCTATACAGTCTGAATTCCAGACACATAGCCCTGCAATGTAGAAGCCTGTGGATCAGCTTCTTTATCTGTCAAATGGGGTTGATGACAACCACAGGATGTTCTGTAAAAATGAAATAGGATCATATTTGGAGAAGCTGCTGGTGAATCAGATAATGGAATGTAAATGTGAATCATAGTGTGCTATTCTAAAATGCCCAAGGAAACTGTCTCAAGAGCTTTTCTTATGCATTATTAGAATGAAGCAGAACAGTTGTTTCACAACGTGGTGGTATGCCTAGGGGGTGCGCCAGTGGCCAATAAGAACCCAATTTTGTGAACATTTTCTGGATTTGGCCTACTAGTGAAATCATGGAGCTCTGGCTGTATGCACCGGCTGTTTTTGTTGGGTCCATACTCACAGTCTGCTCAGATGTGCAAGGAAGATGCAGTTTCTCCATTGCATCTATAACTGATCTGCTTTTCTTACTCTCCTGCTGAGTTGTGGGGAAATAACAGTTTGGTTACCTGAGTCTGATGCAATAATCAAAACCATCTCTTTAGGTTTCTCAGCCGATCGGTAAAAATGCTAAGTCTCCCTATTTACATAATTTACTCCCTAAGACCCCCCCCCCCAAAGTGGCTTACATGACCATGAAATGGAAGAGTGGTGGGGTTCTAAGGTCCAAGCAGAAACCCATGGCTCCTCTGCTCTTTGAGTGACATCCTTCTTTACCTGATGTCTTCCAGAAGTTGTGATGTGTTTACTCTTGCCCTGTTGGGTTTGGGAGCCCTTCTCTGCAAATTGACCTCTTCTGGTTCTTTGTGGTCCTCTTCTACCCCTGGCCCAGTTGTGATATGGAGCCCCCTCTCTCCTCACTATCAGAGGGGCCTATTTTTTCTTAACTCAACTGCCTTGCATCTTTCACAAACCAACAAGAAATTCTACGTCCTGCCTGCCCCATACCAGAACCAAGACGGGTCCAAGAAAGTGTCATACCAGCCATTCCTCTGGTTACCATGCTGGGATTGTTAATTATTTGTGATGGCACAGCCTCCATCACTTACTCACTGAGCTGATGCAGTGGTAATCTGCCATAGCATCTTTTTTGGAATGCTTTACTCTTGAACTTGTCATCTGCTTACCTAAAATACCTACTCATCTCTGAGTCCAAATCTGGAGAGAGAAGACCCTCTTGCCTCACTACTGCCTTAGTCCCAGGAACTGTAAAAGACTAGCTGATATATCTTTGCTTCATAGGACTTTCTTCTATTCTTGACAGACAAGCCTATGTCCTGGTTGTCAAGGATGAAAGAGGCATCTTAGATAAACCATAAAAGACACTTCAAGATCTGAGTCCTTCAGCTTTGGTTCTTTTTTTTTATATATTTTTTAATGTTTATTTATTTTTGAGAGAGAAACACACACACAGAGTGTGAGCAGGGGAGGGGCAGAGATAGAGGGAGACACAGAATCCAAAGCAGGCTCCTGGCTCTGAGCTGTGAGAACAGAGCCCGATGTGGGGCTCAAACCCGCAAACTGTGAGATCATGACCTGAACTGAAGTCGAACACTTAATAGACAGAGCCATCCAGGCACCCTAGGTTTGGCTCTCGATATGCAAAAATGCTTTAACCTTTAGATAAATATTTCTCAACAAAGCCTGGATTCAGAGACTACTGTCATGCTGTAAAATCTTATTCTGAATACCAGACACAGAGAATTAGCTGTTTCTTTCTCTTGCAATTGTAACAATTCAAATACAGTCCCCTTGACGCGCGCGCGCGCGCGCGCGCGCGCACACATACACACACACACACACACACACACACAGTATCAGATACTCTTCTAGGTGCTAGAGATGCCATTGCAAAAGAAACAGATAAAACTCCTGCTTCCCAAGAGCTGTTGTTCTAGTGGAAGGTAATAAAATGAATGAATAAGTAAAAGAAGCACATGAAGTGACGCTATGTGGTGTGAAGGAAAAATGAAGTCAGAAGGGACAGCAAGTGCGGGAGATGGAATTCTGGGATTCACTTTAAATGTGACACTTGAACAACCCCTGAGGGAAGCTGAAGACCAAGCCATATGGATCGTCTAGGAGAAGGTCATGCTAGAGAAGGCCATATAAGAATTAGAAATGGAAATGCATGTTAATATTTTTCAAAATATCTCTGTTGCCTGGTCATTGTTGGTTCCAAAAGACGATGCTCTGTCTTGGGCAGATATATCCAGACTGAATCTGATGATCAAATCACGCTTCCTAAAGTACTACAAAGATCACAGCACATTCATGCCACATTTGCCCATGTTCAAAAATCTTTAGGGTAGCTTCATTTCTTCTATGAGAAAGTCATTCATTTATTCATGAGGAATATAGTAAGAGCTGGAGGTAAAAAAATAAATAAATAAATGTGATGTAATTTCTGCTTCCAAGGAGCTCTTGATCAGTAAGAGGATGGACTTAATTATAAGAGCAGGTCATAAGAGCGATGCTAAAAACATGCATGGGGTCTTTTGGGAACACAGATGAGGCATCTAATATGCCCCCGGTGGGAGCGGGAGATCAGGAGAGGCTTCTCAGAGAACACAACAATGCTCGAGCTGAGTCTTAAAGGATAAGCAGAAGTCACTTAAGCAGTAGCCCTGAGCAGACAGGGTAGCGCCAGCGGGAACATGCAGGTGAACTAAATATAGCTCAGAGCCGCTGAAAGGGAGGTTTGGGGCAAGCGGTAGAAGGAAACGAAGCCGGAGATGTGGACAGACCAAGGAAAGTCATATTAAGTCCAACTTCATTCACCATTGTCTGTTTCTTGCGAGAAACCTCTCCAGCAGCTCAGTCGATTCTAGCCTCTGTTCTGTCGCAGCTGTAACGGTGTCAGGAGTGTCTGCCCCTCACTGTCCTCTACTACTGTGTCTATCCCTTCCGTCCTGACTGCAGCCTGCCCTAGCCGGGCAGCCTTCCCTTATGGCAGGCGCCCAGGATGACCTCACAAATATTCGCCATACGTAGAAGTTCAATCACTGCTGCCTCTTGTCACTGAAATGTCTCATGTCCCACGATTTTCCTTTCACGGGTCATAAATTTGAAGGCACGAGCTGCCTTGTGTGTCTCCGACATCGTCCAACATGTATACAGTAGATGTCCAGTAAGTTCTTGTTGAAAAATACGTTTCATTATTTTAGACCTGAGCTGTCCTATATGGTAGGCACTAGTCAAACGTGGCTATTTAGAATTAAATTAATCAAAATCAAATAAGATGAAAAATTCCGTTTCTCAGTCACGGTAGTCACATTTCAAGGGCTGAATAGCCCGTCGGTGGCTAGCGGCTACTTTACTGAGTGGCGCAGAAAACATTTCCATCATCGCGTAAAGTTTTATCGGCTATCACTGCCCCAGAAAACTTTTTAAAGGAATTTCCAGATGAGAACTGCTTCAGGCCCCTTTGGAATCGTATCTATAAATTGTCAAAAGAACACCATTCAATTCCGTTCCACATGATGTTAAAGATATTGATAAAACGTTATGCTTGACTTCAGATAATTTATTTTTACAACCTTGGCAATACACAAGATGTAGATATTTATTGAAGAAATAAAACTAGTAGTGTTTTATTGATGTCTACTCTCTGCCAGGTACTAGATTAATACACTGTATATATTTTATGCTATATATGTGTATTTTAAATTTAATCTTTAGAACAACCCTTTGAAATATATATTATGAAAGAAGAAAGAGCTGAGGTCATTCTTGAGATTTGCTTGAGATGCAACAGGGAAGAAGCAGAGTCAAAGTCCCCACCCAGGAGTTGATAACCCCAAAGCCTACCCAGAGAATATTTCATATATATGCACATATATATTATATACATCATATGTATGCATATATATGACGTCATTATCAGCAACCCTAATTTTAAGAAATATTGTCATTTACTGTCTTTGCTTCTTTTTTTTTTTAACGTTTTATTTATTTTTGAGACAGGGAGAGACAGAACATGAACAGGGGAGGGTCAGAGAGAGGGAGACACAGAATCTGAAACAGGCTCCAGGCTCTGAGCTGTCAGCACAGAGCCCGACGCGGGGCTCGAACTCAGGGACCGCGAGATCAGGACCTGAGCCAAAGTTGGTCACTTAACCGCCTGAGCCCCCCGGGCGCCCCATGTCTTTGCTTCTTTCTGTAAAGACCAACAGACTTAACACCACATTTTATCCTTCCAAGATATTCTTCTCTCTTCCCTCTGCAAGAATAACTATTATCCTGAAGTTAGCATGTACCTTTCCATGCAGGCATTAGTATGCTTATATGAATACATGTTCCTAAAAATAGTATACAGTATTATTTTTGATGCCTTGAATTTTTTTTAAGAAAGGAATGTAGTATTCCGCAATTTACATCTTCACTAAGTATTTTGTTTCAAGATAAGTTCCAGTTGATGCCTGTGGCTTTCATTCATTTATCTCTACTGTTCTGTATTATTCCATTGTGTGAATGTAATAGTCTATTTCTCCATTTTCCTATTGACAGACATTTATGTTGTTGTTATTTGTTCTCTATTATTCTACTTAATGCTATAGAAAAAATCTGCATGTATTTCCTTAAGTGTATGACAAATATTTCTCCAGGATATATATCTTAGGAGGGAATCACACGATGCTTGGTTACAGACATCCACGTGTTACTAAATATTGGTAAATTGTTCTCAAAATAGTAATTTCAATTCATATCTCCACTGACAATGCTTCCCATTTTCACAAATTCCTGCTGCACTTAGAACATGCACTTTTAAGTTTTTGCCATTTTAATGAGTATGAGATAGAATTCATTTTTGTTTAATTTTTATTTCCTTGGTCATAGTGGAACTGAGCTATTTTCTTATATTGAGTCCCATTCTTATTTTCTCCTCTGTGACCTGTTGAATCATAAATATTTCCCAAATTTCCATTTGACTATTGATTTTTCATTTTGATTTGTGGGAGCTCTTTGCATGTTCTTATTACTAGTCCTTTATTTATGTGGGTTGCAAATAACTAATCAGGTTGCCTTTGTCTTTTTGCTTTGTTGATAGAAGTTTTCAACTTCAATGCAGCCAGATCTATAATTTTCTTTTTTAGGGTTTGCACTTAGTGTCTTACTTAGGATTTTTTTTTTCATTTTTCAGCTTCATAAAAATAGTCTCTTCTTTCTCTCATAAAAGTTTTAAAGATTTACTTTTTATATACAGGACTTGGGCAATTTGGATTTAATTTTGTGTATGATGTAATGTAGGTATCCAAGGTGGCTACTATGAGTTTTGACCAGCTGCTCCTCTCAGTATGTAGAGAACACAATTTTGTCATGTATCAAGTCCCCATAAACGTGTGGGCATGGGCCCGGTCTCTGTCTTCTGCCATTGGTTTCTCTGTTTATTTCATTGTTGATAATCTTGTGACTCTTGATATCTTACAGTCCCTGTGTTTGCTTTCTTTATTCTTTAAAATTGTCTTGTCTTGGCCTGGCTTTATTTTTTCCTTCTCAAGTTTTGGGACATCCTGACAAGTTTCAATTCATGCTTTTTTCTAATATTTAAACTACCTCCTGTTTTAAGTCCCGTGTTGGTAGTAACACACTTGAAAAATTCATTGTATGCTTTTTTTAAAAAGATAAAAGGCTATCTCAGGAATGATGGTGATGTTAGATCAGAAGGTGACATGATATAGGGGAAGCGGTTGTGGTTGGTCCTGACAAGCCTTAGGGAGTTTGGCTAAGACTGGATGGACAGTAGAAGTAAGAACTGGCTGTTAGCTGTGCGGGACTAATGTTTAATTCATTGTCCACCCAAGAAAGGTCAGAACTAAGATGTCAGACACACTATAGAGAGGATGACAAGCTAAGATTTAAGCAAGAGTGAGCAGGATATTGGGATGGCCAGGGTCTACGACAGTTGCCCGGATACCTTGGGAAGATGTTAGTTATTTATCATAAAGCTAACTCTAATAACACTATACAACTTCTCTCTTCTCAGTTTCCTCATCTGTAAAGTGGGCAAATCATAGTTAGGGTTGCTAACATCATTAAATGAATGAATATGTAAAAGACCTTAGTACAGTACACATATGTATATATGAGTATATATGGGCCCATATGAGTATATATGGGCCCTCTATAAGCCTTGGCTATATGCAAATGAATGAACGACAGTAGACAGTATAGTGTTTAATGGTTTATTTGTTGACATTTGACTATCGGTATCAACCATAGGCTCTTCCAGTAGTCAGGTGCATGCCTTTAGGAAAGTAACTTAAAATTACTTACCTTCTCTCAGCCTCAGGTTCTCCCTTACTAACTGGAAAATAATGTCTATCTTAGCGGGTCATTCTGAGGATTAGCGGAAATGATGTATGTCAACTGCCTGGCACACTGGAACCCTCAACAAATATAAGCTTTTATTCTCTCTACACTCTCAGCACAGGGTCATTTGCTCTGGGTCTTGTTATATTTGAGATGATATTCAGGTCAAGGATGAGGGTGAAAACCCACCTAATGTAACAGGAGTTTTATATTTAATAGATATAAGGAGCAACAGCTGGCTTAAAGGGCTTCGGGAAAATTCGTTCATACTACATTATACCCAACTTACTGTAGACGTGACTAATCACATCCACGTTGGGTGTGGCTGGGTGGTGATATGGGTTTGGGGCATAATCTGAGGCTTTCCTGGCTTAGGACCAACGGCTGCTTGTCTCCTTTAAAGATCAGGTCTTCTTGCAACCTTGCCTTGAAGAGGAGAGAGCCTTCTTTCCATCCCAAGTCACCACACGGTGACAAGGAAATATCTGGTTTTTTTTCCTTTTTCCTCTCCTTATACCCCAGATGCATATCCCAAGCCCCCCTCCCAGATGTGGGTAAGAGGATGGAATGGATAGAAATCAAGTGTGTGCTAACCCCTAAACTAGGTACGTAAGTTGAGGGAAAAGACGTGAGGAAGGGCGAGGAGGGACGGTCTGAAATTACTTTAGTCTTGAAGAAGTTAGATGCAATTATAAAATAAAACCTCCATATCACGGCTGTGGTTATCCACCCAAATACAATCTTCACAGTCAGTGAATTTAGCATCCTATTCATTAGTGGCTTTCCCCTAGTTAGTTGGATCTGTTCTAATCATAAATGAGTTCTTAATAACTTCAAACCAAAGGAATTACAGCACAAAGGTCACTGTTTATTTTTTAAATGGCTTTTTGTAATGTAACACCCAGTATCCATGATGTGAAAATGAGTCCTTCTGGAACTGACTGGGGGATAAAGAGGCCCCTTTCCTCAAAACTCCAGGGTGACAATGTCACATTACAGACACTGCAGTAAATGGAGGCCCCAAGAGTAGCCCTACACTTACATGCATGTAATCACAGGCTTTTGTTTCAGGAAAAGTGATCTGTGGCTCAGTCTCGGAGGGGCCTGCATTAGCTAGGATAAAAGATTTGGCACTGTGAGAAAGACCAAATTAGCAATGAGTTAAGTAGGATAAAAATTAATTTACTATTCTCCTTAAAATCCAGGCTAGTCGGGAAGCTCTGCTGAAGCAGTCCACAGAACTCCAAGCTCCTTTAAAATGCCCCTCATCCTTGGCCCGAGCACATCTGGATTTTAGCCATTGGAAGAAGGAAAAGATAAACGGAGGGCACACACCTTGTTTTTAAGGACGTGTTGCAGAAGTCTTACATCTAATTTGTGCTCACTTATAATTGTCTCAACATGGTCACATGGCACGTGTTTTGCAAGGGAAGCTGGGATAGGTAGTTCTTGTTCTGGGCATCCATGTTCTTACCTAAAAATCGAATAGTCAACAGAGGTGAGGGAAAAGATCAGTTGAGAGCTTGAGTCTATTTTATGTTCATAGGGCCTGAAGCCTTTGACTCGGGTACACCATAGGGCCTAGGAGAGGTTCACAAGTCAAACTGGCTCTCAACATCTTAATCCACCTACCAGAACTAGCTACCCCGTCTGTACCCAGAAGTTTGTGCCTCAGCTGTCGGTGTTTCAGACAGTGTCCATATCTTGGAACATTTTATTCTGTCTAGCAGAAGAGATAAGAGGTGGGTTAATGATAATACACATAAAAACTTATGCATGCCTAATTCTAACCAAGTATTAGAATCTGTATAAATGCCACCTGTCTCCTGATTCACCCATGTGCCACTCCGGAGCCGTTCTTACAGCCCAGGGACATTAGCACTGAGCTTCAAATGACCATCGAAGATGCCAGTGAAGAAGTGACTGTTCTCAAAGGAACAAACAAATGTGTGGAGGTTTCACTCTGGCTTAGGACATAGGCTAATGCTGAGAAATGGTGGGAAAGACTGGAAGGAAGGTGAGGAAAGCTGGACAGATCTTTACAAAGATGTTGGTATCATGTCTTCCCAAACAGCACTGGCAACATGATATTTCACTTACAAGGACACTCACTGACTAGGGAGAACAGTAAATGAAATATGCAGGCTATGTCTATGTGTAGACATACATACCTATTCTCCAAAAACAAGGTTAATAATACATTGTTTGGAGAGTCATATAGATGGTAAAACTATGATGCTAGCAAATAATCAAAGTTCAGGTAACCAAAATGGTTACCTTTGGGGTAGAGTGTGGACGATGTAATCAAGGGGGCTGTTTGTTAACATAGGTGGTGGATACATGATTGCTCATTTTATTATTAGTGTTTGAACTATGCAAAAATGCTTCAGACACTACTGCCTTAAATTTGTTTTAATGTTTATTTATTTTTGAGAGAGAGACAGAGCGCGAGTAGGGGAGGGGCAGAGAGACAGGGAGACACAGAGGAATCCGAAGCAGGCTCCAGGCTCCGAGCTGTCAGCGCACAGCCCAACGCAGGGCTTGAACTCACGAACCGTGAGATCTTGACCTGAGCCGAAGTTGGACGCTCAAGCGACTGAGCCATCCAGGCGCCCCTCATACACTATTTTCTAAGCATGAATACGTCACAGTGAAAATAGCCTCAGATAGGGAGTCAGGAGACCTAGGCTCTTGGTCAGACAGTTCAACTAAGTACATGGGCAATCTTTGGCAAGTCAGTTTATCTCTGAGTTTTAGCTTCCTGATCTGCAATAATTGATTCTTACTCAGATTTAAATGCTATATTTTTAAATTAAATTTTTATATATGCATGTTTTTGGGCCTTGTTGTTTTAGAAGTCATAAGATTTCCTGAACATGGGGCTAATGTTTGGGGTGGCGGAGTACCAGGGTTCTCTTTGTAGTTTAAGAGAAGAACTTTTGTACTTTATGGAACAGAAAATAGAGAATGGAGCCTCATGAAAAACAATTCGGATAAAGGAGTTCAAAAGCTGAATGAGGTTACTGCAATATCAAAGCAGTGTGATTAAAGATATAGGTGATTTCTTTTATATGTGTTGGATCCAAAAGATACTAAGAAGGTCCCTGGGAAGTGTTCTGTTTCTTTGTTTGGTCTTTTGATTTATTTGTTATCTTGCTCTTCTTGGGGGAGCTGATTGTTAAAAATGTATATGTGGCACATTAGACTATGAAATTGCTTCCTTGATCTTTCTGGACTTCAGTTTTCTTCTCTGTAAGTGGAGAATGACACTATTTACAATACAGGATTACATAGAGTTGTATTTGTATAAGTGCAAATAAATCAGAATAAAAACTTTCAGTCCCTCTGAAGTATAGCGCTCATTCCATGACTGCACCAGGAGCTAAAAATGCCCCCATCAGGCAAACGCATGCCAGGCTTTAGTAACTCACAACAGATTGTTCAATATTCAATTTCTTTTTCTTTTAAAAACCTGCTTTTGAGATGTGTTTCTGTCGATTAGATAGACTGGTAATATGTCAACAATTCCTCTTCCTCCTTTTTATGTCCTCCTCTTCCTTTTTCTCCCCTTCTTCCTCCTCCTTCTTGTCTTCCTCCTTCTTCTTCTTTTCATTCTATTTTTCCCTCTCCCCTTCTTTATAATCACATCATCAAAACAAAAGCAAACAGCCTTTTTTCTCTCCAGTACCACTTCTTCCTTTATTTCTGGATCCTTCTTTCCCCCATTTTATATAGTTTAAGAAGCCATGATTCTTCCTCTCCACTCTTCCCCCAGCCCCTGGTGAAGACTCATGCAGGGACCCGGCCAAGCAGAATAACCCTGCTTCCTGGACATGGTGATCGCTGTGGAGCTGGCATCGTCCCCAATCAGACTCGTCAGATGTTTGACACATAAAAGCTGCGAAAGAGGCTGGTTCTCTTCCTTTATGATTAAAAAAACAAAACAAAACAAAACAGTGTATGCCGAGGTTACTTGTGGCTTTTTTCGTACAGTCCCTTGGAAGAATTTGTTTGCAGAGGAGAAAAGACTCCAAGGCAAAAAAAATGGAAGGATTAAAAGCAAGAGGGAGAGAGACAGAGACAGAGAAAGGCTGGGAAAGACAATTAGGGAGTGATTAAATATCAAGTTCTGAGAACTGGATTCAAAATTTCTCAAGCCATATCCCTGCCTGATTTTTTTAGTTATATGAAAAAACACACAACTAAAATTGAACCCCTTGAAGTTGGGTTTCTCACATTTATGCCCCAATATTTACTGGATAAAAATTTGAGGGTATGAATCAGCTCATTAAGATTCAAGGTATAAGGACCAGCCCTTAAATCTTTAATTAGAAAAAAGACACGCAACATAAAAAATAGATATACCATTTTCAGAGTACCCTTTTTAGACACGGATAAGCAGATCAACTAAGTTTTTCGGGTCGGGGGAAGGCACGTTCAGCAGACAACTCAATTTCAGGTGAAATTTCTTCTTTAAAACTTTTCAAACGTCAAGCCTCCTTTCTTTTTCTATGGTTTATTCTGCGGACAGTGGTATGTTTATATTCATGTGTAAAATGTGTATGCTTTACAAACAGTAGCCTGAGAAAAATCACTACTGTTTACAATGAGTGAGCAGCTTGCGATAGACAGTGCAGTTCAAGAAAATTAAAAAAAAAAAAAATCAACAAAATCTGTTATTTTTCGCTTGCTCTTGGCTTCCTATTTCAATAGAACACAGCGACTATGGTAAATATTTCACATATGTAAATACTGGTGTCACATCGCTATTAATCATGTAGTACAACATTGGATATTCTCAATTAAAACCCTTAGTTTGCCTGCTACAGTGCCTGCCGTCCCTCGAGTAATTGCTCTCTTATTTTCCTGGATAACTTATTTAGGGGGAAATCAAATAATGAAATGATCTTAAAGTGAAAAGGCCTGAAAAGAGCGCTCTTCTTTAAATTACAATACTTCACACTCATCTGAGATTCTTCATCTCTGCAATAACGCAGCTGTTTTCCTCAGGGTGTTCTCACAAGTTCATAAAGAAAAAAACTGTTATGAGCCTCCCGAAACCCCAAGGAAGGCAGCTGTGTTTTTGATAAACGGGGCCAGGGTTTCAGCACTTCAAGCTAGAGGAAATTTACACGGGAATTGTCCGCTGTTGTGCGTCCGTGAGCAATAGATTTTCAACGGTAACAACGTACAGTGTATTTAGTCAGAGTTTACACAGCCGAGCGCTCAGGCTGAACACTGCGAAATTAAAAACCTGACCTTCTGCAGCAGCCTCTGCCCTAAACATCCAGGGTGTCACTCGCCGTGACCCGGAGAAAAACACAAGGGAAATCAAGGGGTGGTGAAGAGATGTTTTGGCTGGATTCCCCCATCCGACGTCCAAACTCCACTTTCCTCTCCACATTCAGGAGAGGGGATGCGTCATAAATCAGGGGCATTATCCGCGCATTTGAGTAAAGGAAGAGTCTACCAGGGCTTGTGCGATTGAAGAGTCGGGGCTCTGCCAGTCCCAGATTCTCCCGGCTCGTGAGGCTGTGCTGAATCTTCCCCGCTCTCTCACCTTTGCTGTCAAAGCCCTTATCCTTCTGATGCCGGACAAGGAAGACACATTCCCAGCCTGAATACATTTGAAAGTTTTCTGTGCACCGTTGTAAGCAGGGGCGCAGCTTGTGTCCGCCCGGTCGCTGGAAAACGTGCGGGGGAAACACTAATCAGTGTGTTCGGTTCTGGAACGAGCTTGCTTTTTCCCGACCTGCCCTCCTGCCTTTTCAGTTGCACTGGACTCGCGTGCAACGGCTCCTGCATCATTCCTTCAGGCAGAGCCATAGCTCTCTGTCAGATCTGCTCTCTGTCAAGCCAACTTCCATTTATTCAGCGCCAGTTTCTTCCCTTGTGCGTCATTTATCCTGCTGACTTTTCCTTTACTTCCTGTTGCCCTCCTAGGCTTGGACATCGTGGCCATTACAAGTCTGAAAAAAAAAAAAAGAAAAAAAGAAAAAAAAAGAAGTTATACGTTAACTTCTTCTGTGAGCTGTGCCTTTTTTAATCGCTCTGTTACAATTGCGTGGCTTAAGGGGTAGGGACATTGTTATTGCAAATATCTCCCAAGTTCATTTATTTTGCACCTGTAATTTTCGAGCCCCTGTTATGGGTTAGGTATCGCATTATATGTACGTGTTTTCTAATGAAGGGGACAGAGAGACAGACAAAGAAATGCAATCAGAGAGGTTTGTCACACCCACTGCGTGGAACCGGTGGTGTTTAGTGGGGTGAAATGAGCGGTTTAACCACCCGTGGACTTTTGAGTCAGCAGCCAGCACGCTAAGAGCTTTCACTTGTCATTGAATTGGCTCTCTCGTGCCAGTCTTCCTTCATGGGTGAGGCTCCAAGAGGTAAAGTCATTTCCCAAAGGTTGTAGAACTCGTAAATAGCAAAGACAAGATTCATGGGTACACGTGCCTTTCCAAAGCCCATTTTATACCCCAACACCAAGAGACATTCTTTCTTTCTTCTTCGTGAACCTGGTTTTATACCTCTGTGGTATCGTCCAGGGAGTCAATGATATAAGCTTCTATTTGTTGTGTAGCCAGAATAATGGTCACCTCCAATTAGAGATGAACAAGTTATGATGGTTTGATTAACTTACCATGTGAATGTCCCCACTCCCCCTTTTCAGGTGCGATGGTTATCATTGTCACATACATCAAAACAACTCTGTCTTGTGGTGGTCGTCTCTAACCACGCACCCTCCTCTATTCTGAGTCTCCCAGGCATCATCAGGGAACCCTTCTTTCTCCACACAGCACTCCAGGCTGCGGCTCTTTCAAATCAGTCCAGCGTGGCAAGTGTTATGAGTTGTATCGTGTCCCCCCCTCAATTCATATGTAGAAGTCCTAACCACCCCCACCCCCCTTACATGAGAATGTAACCTACTTGGAGCTAGAAGTAATCCTGAAAAATGGGGTCATTAGCGTTGGTTCTGATCCAATATGACTGGTTTCTTTATCAAAAGGGGAAATTTGGAGACAGTCATGAACACAGAGAGAATGGCATGTGAAAAGAAAGGCAGGAAAGTGAAGGCATATAAAAGATACAAACCACCTGAAGCTAGAAGGGAAGGGTGGAAGATTCTCCCTCACAGCTCTCAGAAGGAAGCAATTTGACTAACACCCGGATCTTGGACTTTTAGCCTCCAGAACTCTGAGACAATAAATTGCTATTGTTTAAGCCACCTGCTTTAAGGTAATTTGTCACAGCAGCCCTAGCAAACTCGTAAGACAGGTAAGATAAAAGCTATTTCCCGTTACTGTCCTTGGGAGGTAGGGGGGGGGGGGGCGAGAAATAGATCGCCCCCTGTCTTCTACCACTATGATGGCACCTGCTGATAAAATGTAGTATTCTTATCCAAATTCAGTTTTCTCATTAGAGCCAATATAATGTATGATCACACGTTGCACCATAAATTAGCAACTGACAGTGCTGGATGGCATCGACCTCGAATGCCACTTAGGTTAAGCGAGGTTAACATCTTACAGGGAAATTCATGGCCACACCATATGCAAAGAGCTAATCATCTTCTTTGGGAGTGTGCAGCTGGGAGCCCGGAAGCCCTCCCTTGGCCAGTAAACTTCAGCTCTTGTCCCAAACGAGCTACTGAGAAAGACTCTCCAGTATCAGTTGTCACTATGATACTATAGAAGGCTGAAGTCAAAAGATGTGTGGATGAATGTGTCTGTGTGTGTGTACGTTTAACGCCATGTGAAAAGTAGACTGTCTTGTACATTACTGTTAAACGAACAAAATGAGTGAGTGATGCGCATGGCGTGGCACTAAAGAAAGGACACAGGCTTTGGAATGAGGCAGAGCTGAGTTACAGGACTAAGGGAGATAACATTTGGGAAAGCAAAGACAGAAATGGCACTTTCTTTCATACGCCTTGCTTTCACTACCACCCTTAGGCAAGGGCTGCAGGCTCCCCTCCCCACAACTTTTTCTTAAGTTGATGTATTATTGAGAGAGAGATAGAGAAGAGAGAGCACAAGCTGGGGAGGGGCAGAGAGAGAGAGAGAGAGAGAGAGAGAGAGAGACGGAGACACAGAATCCCAAGCAGGCTCTAGGCTCTGAGCTATCAGCACAGAACCCGATGCCGGGCTCGAACCCACAAACTGGGAGACCATGACCTGAGCCAAAGTCAGACACTTAACTGACTGAGCCACCCAGGTGCCCTTGCAGGCTCCCTTTTATTGAACATCTTCACTTAACTTTCACGGCCCTGCTATAGCTTTGGTAAAGCCTTATCTAAGGAGAACTAGATGAACTTGGTTAAACTAGTCGCACTTTAGGTACAAGGATAATACCTTCTTCCTTTAGGAAAAGATGACTCTATTCAAAAGCCAATGTTTTATACATTAAGGTTTTATTAATCAATTATCATCTTGTAACCAATGAGTGTGTCAGCAGAAACCAAGCCTCATCTACCGCTTTGGTGATCAAAGTATATACAGGAATGGCAAGAGCATGTTTGTGTCTTTCCAGGTACCAGTTACTGCCATAGCCCCACATTTTCAACTCATCTGGGCTGATTGTTATCCACTGTGTTCCCACTCTTCTGCATTGCCCCATTATGCACCTGACCCGAAAGCACATTTAGCTCTTAGGGAACTTTGGATAAGGTCGCTAACTTTTGGTCACCCCTTGTGGTTTCACTCTCTGTGACACAGGGGTTCTCACTGGTGTTCTATCTGGGTCTTCCTAGATTCTGAAGGATACAAATAGGGCTGGATAATTAAATAAATGTCCCTTGTCTTCCCCTGTATCATAGCATATGTTCTTTTAGATCAGTAAGTTGCTCAAAACCAACCTCAAAATATAGGGAAGCAACTCAGTGTTTTACCAGAGGCACAGACACACTTCAGCTCAGTATCACCTGAACACAAAAGATATGACCCTCCTCGGGCTGCATTGGATGACTTCGCTGCCATTTCCTTACCAGCACTATACATAGCAATGCTCTATAAAAATTTCCCTGTGGTCAAGAAATTCTTTCCAAATTTTGCTCCTAGATCCTGCTTCTCAATCCCCGGCTCCTAAAACTAGAGCTCTATTTTAATTCCAGTGAGAATTAGTGTAAGTATGTCCATGAAATATTTGGGGCATATACTAAAAAAACAAGTTATTCCTCTTCATCTGAAATTCAAATTGAACTGGTCATTCTGTATTTTCATTTGCCACATCTTGAAAGGCTTAGTTACAGGTAACTTTCAAAGTAATATACCTACTCTCCAAAAGAAACTAGCATCAGTAACAGTTTGTCTTGTGATGACATTTTTGTATCTATATCCACCTTATTAATAAAAGTAAGTGAAGAAAGAAAGAAAGGCTGAGAAATGATGTACATGGCATTAGCTTATGTTTTGAATTCCCAGCTTTGTCTCTTAAGGAGTTGAAGAACTTTCGATAGAAGCTTCTTCTTTCAAACCACAGTCTCTTCTCAATGTTGGGAAAAATAATGTGTAAGAGGATACCCCTATTTGCACCTCAAGAAAAAAAAATTATAAAGATGAAGATATGTATGTATGTATAATTAAGCCAATGTCACACTTTTTTTTATGTTTTCATCGGAAGATGATATAAGAAGGTAGTACTGCTTTGCCAAACTGAAGATGTTGACTTCACACACAAATCCAACCACACTCTCTGAAATGGCACAGTCTGAAATGGCAAGCCAAGCCCTGGGTTCACACTGAAGGGAGATGTGGACTGAACTCCCTTGGAATCAGCACCGAAATATGGAAGAAATGTCATAGCTGCACAGGACAATGTTTCCTGCTCTATAACAAATGTGCCCATAACTGGAAGCCCACCTGGAAGTCGGCTGCAGAGCTTCGTGCTGAAATCATAGGTCAACGATTGTAGTTTACCAACAACTTTTTGTCTCTAGAATTCCCTTCTCTCGATGAGATCACCGTGTAGTGAGAGAGTGATGAAGGACAAGATTGGTAAAATTGTCTTATTGGAGGCCAACTGAGGCCATAGCGAGTGAAAGCAGATACTCTGGTCAAGGACAAACACTTGAACTGGAGGCTAATAGAGTGTAGGATTTCTCCTACCTTCCACCATTTCCAATGGAGCCCTATAAGACGGCAGACAGTATTTGCTGCAAAACACAGCATAACATATGGTGAGGGAAATTGAAATGAGCTGAATGGCAAACCAAATATATGATTTTTTTTTCCTTTTCTTTCCAATATAAGTGATAAATTGCTAAGAGAAATAGGATGCAGAGTATTTCCAACTTAAATATGAGGAAGATATCCTCTCTGAAACATAGTGACTGACATTGGATATATATATGGAGAAATTTTAATGGTGTACGCATTTAGTTAAGGGTACAAACATCATTTCCTAGTGGTTTGGAACATGTGCAGAATACAAATTGTCAAGCCAAGAAATTTATAAATACAGCAAACTCTTCTGTTCTCAGATAAACTGTAAAATAAATGGAGTCATCAATAATATCAAGTATAATTTAATAATAATTTTTCATTTAGCATTTAATAGTTTCCAGATGGCTTTATATTTCTCCAAAAATGAGGATGGTATATACATATATAAAATAATAGCAAATACTTAATTATTTTCTAGGAAAAAAGCAGAAGTCTGATAAAATATGCAATTTAAATTTATCAGTACATTTAAGTAGAATCATAAATATTATATAGATGAGTATTTTATCTGGATATTTATTCAATTTGCATCTGAAATTTTTGATCATTCAGGGAATATTCATTTTTCTCTTCTACTTAATTTTTTCCTTTTCATCCATGTCTTAATATGTGTGCAATATTTTTGTTTTCTATGATTAGGTCTTATATGGTAAAAAATATTTTTTTATTTTTTTTTTCTTTAGCACAAGTTTGAAAATGGCTTTAAGTACCTATACATGCACAGGAACTTAGCAAATGCTTGTCACTCTACTAAATCTTGTAATTCCCAAATGCCCAAAGATAGAAGACAATGAGAGTATCTTGGTGCGTTTTCTCCAACTGCTTCATTGTTCATGGATGAGTGTAATAGGGACCTCAACTTTGCTTTTTAGCCTCAAATTTTTTCTTGTAGTCTGGACCTAATGATTTTTGCAAGCCTCAAGGTGTTTATAATGTAGTTTAAGGAGCCGTACTGTACTCTACAACTCATTAAAATACATGAGAATGGAAAAAAAAAAAAAAACAGAAAGAAAAAATTCCCTTATGTAGCAACCCCTCTGATTTAAGGTTGGAAGAACCTCATATCTACTAGTGGTTCTCAATACTCTATGTAATAATAATCTGAGGAACTTTTAAAAATAATTATTTTTATAATTTTATAATGAAATAATATTATCCAAGCCTCACTTCAGAACAATTCTATCAAGAAATGAGAGAAGTGGGTAGCAGCAAATATTCAACAAGACAGACCCTAAAACAAACCTTAACAAATTAAAGAAATATATATATATATATATATATATATGTATGCATATATATATACATATATATATATGCATACATATATATATATATATATATATATATATATATATATATATTCTCAGACCATAATACAATTAAAAAATAAATAAACAACAAAAATATATCTGGAAAGTTGCCCCAATACTGGGATATTGAACCATAAACTTCTAAACAATGTAAGGTCAAAGAGAAAATCTCAAAGAAAATTAACTGAGTGAAGATAAAAATGTATCAACACTTGTGGGATGCAGCTAAACTAATGGTTACAGGGACATGTTAAGTTAAATGCTTAGATTAGAAAGGAAAAAACTCCCAATTCAGTAATCTAAGCTTCCATATTTAGGACATAGGGGGGGAAAAAAAAGCAAATTAAACCCAAAGGAAAGAAAGAAAAGATATAACAGAGATAAGATAGAAATCGATAAAGTTGAAAACAAAAACAGTAGAGAAAGTCATTGAAACCAAAAGCTGTTTCTTTGGAAATGTCAATAAAATCGATAAACCTCTAGACAGATTGACAAAGAAAAAAACCCAAAAAACAAAGAAGACAAAAATTACCAATATCAGGAATGAAATGACACCACTACTGATTCCATAGACACTCAGAAGATAAGAGCGTACTATAAATAATACTATACCTATATAAGAACTAAGATGAAATTTACCATTTCTTTGAAATGCACATTATCAAAACTTACAAAGGTGTGTGTGTGTGTGTGTGTGTGTGTGTGTGACTTCAGCAGTTCTATATCTATTAAGGCATTGAATGTATAGATTTAAAAAATTTCCAAAAATGAAAATTCCAGGCTGAGATGCTTCCATTACTGGATTCTACCCAACCTTTAAGAAGACATAATATCATTTCTATACAATCTCTTCCAAAAAATAGGAGAAAGAATACAGTGAACTAATTTAAAAACCAGATGATAGGGGCGCCTGGGTGGCTCAGTCGGTTAAGCATCCGACTTCGGCTCAGGTCACGATCTCGCGGTATGTTAGTTCCAGCCCCGCGTCAGGCTCTGTGCTGACAGCTCAGAGCCTGGAGCCTGTTTCAGATTCTGTGTCTCCCTCTCTCTCTGACCCTCCCCCGTTCATGCTCTGTCTCTGTCTCAAAAATAAATAAACGTTAAAAAAAAAATTTAAAAACCAGATGATAAAACTAAACACCGATATCCCATCATGAACATAGACAAAAATTTCCAGTCCAATTCAAATGCAGTAATTATAAAAAAGACAATATAACACAAGTGGAGTTTGTCTCAGAATATAAAAAGTTCAACATTTAGTGTAACTCACCCTATTTGTAAGCTAATAAAGAAAACCACATGATCATCTCCATTGATGCAGAACAAAGATTTAGACACAATATGAAATCCATTCATAATAAAAACTTGCCACAAACTAAGAATAGAAGGAAACTCACTAAACCGAATTAAAAGGCCTCTGTGAAAAATCTATGCCAACATCATACTTCACGGTGAAAGATTGAATTTTCCTCTTTAAAATTAGGAATAAATGAGATAAAATAAATTAGGGATAAATGAAGGATGTCTTTTCTTACTACTCCTACTCAACATTATCCTGGAGGTATTATTGTGTGCAGTAAGAAAGACAAAGTAAAACAAAATAAGCACATAGAGTAGAAAGTAAGAAACACAACAATCTCAATCTGTAGACTAATTGCTTAAACTAGAAAATCCCCAAAAATCTACATAAAAGCTTCTAGATTTAATAAGTGAGTCTAGTAGCATGTTTGCAAGACACAAGGTCAATAGGCAAAAGTCAAGTATGTCCCTGTATATCAGCAGTGAGTATTAGAATTTGAAACTGAAAAAAACTTTATAAAGCATTTTAAAAAGAAGTGCTTAAGTATGAATGTAACAAAATGTGCAAAATCTGTAGGTTGAAAACTACAGAATACTGATGAAATCATTCAAAGAATATCTAAATAAACATAGGAAAATACCATGTGCATGGGTTAGAAGACTTAATATTGCCAAGAGGTTAACTCTTCTCAATTTTATCTGTAGATATAGGCATTTTCATTGAACATCCCAGTAAACTTATTTTACAGATAAGCTGATTTTAAAATTTATATAGAGGGGCACCTGGGTGGCTCAGTCAGTTAAGTGTCCGACTTCAGCTCAGGTCATGATCTCACAGTCTGTGGGTTTGAGCCCTGTGTCGGGCTCTGTGCTGTCAGTTCAGAGCCTGGAGCCTTCTTCGGATTGTGTCTCCCTCTCTCTCTGCCCCTCCCCTACTCATGCTCTGTCTCTCAAAATATGAATAAACATTAAAACAATTAAAAAAATAAAATTTATGTAGAAAGACAAAAGAAATAGAATAGCCAAAACAAGTCTGAGAAAAGAACAAAGTTGGAAAACTCACATTACTTAATTTCAAGATATACTATAAACTGCAGTAATCAAGACAATATGGTATTGGAAAATGGATAGACATATAGATCAATGAAATAAAATAGCTACCCCAGAAATCAACTTGTAAAAATATATCAACGGATTTTTGACAAGGGCGCAAAGGCAATTCAATGAAGAAATGATAATGTTTTCAATAAATAGTGTTGGAACAATTAGACACCTACATACAAAAGTGAATCTCAATACCTACTTTATGCCCGGTACAAAAATTAACTCAAAAAAGACCATGGATCTAAATGTTATCATTAAAAATAAACCTTCTGGACAAATATCATACGATTTCACTCACCGGTGGAATTTAACGAAACAAATGAACATATGGGAAGGGGGGGGAAGAAGAGAGTGAAACAAACCACAAGAGACTCTTAACAATAGAGAACAAACTGAGGGTTGATGGAGGGAGGTGGGTGGGGGATGGGCTAGATGGGGGATGGGCATTAAGGAAGGCACTTACTGTGATGAGCATTGGTGTTGTACGTAAGTGATGAATCACTGAATTCTACTCCTGAAACCAACATTACACTGTATATTAACTAAAATTAAAATTTAAAAAATAGATAAATAAACCCTTTGGAAGAAAGCAGAGGAGAAAATCTGCATGACCTTTGGTTTGTCAAGGAGTTTTTTAGACACGGCAGCAAAAGTATGATCCATAAAGAAAAACCACAAATTATACTTTCTCAAAATTAAAACCTTATGCTCTATGAATGATACTATTAAAGACAATGAACAGACAAAGCACAGAGAGAAAATATTTGCAAGTCACATATCGAATAAAGGACTGGTAGCCAGAGTATATAGAGAACACTTAAAACTCAACAAAGAAATGGGGTGCCCGGGTGGCTCAGTCAGCTAAGCGTCTGACTTAGGCTCAGGTCATGATCTCCTGGTTTGTGAGTTTGGGCCCCACCTTGGGCTCTGTGCTGACAGCTCAGAGCTTGGCGCCTGCTTTGGATTCTGTGTCTCCCTCTTTCTCTGTCCATCCCCCACTCATGCTCTGTCTCCCTCTCTCTCTCTCAATAATATAATAAATAAACGTTAAAAAATTAAAAAAGAAACTCAACAAGGAAATGAACAGGCAAATATCTGAACAGAGAGTTCACCAAAGAAGATACACAGATGACGAGTAAACACAGGAAAGATGCTCAGCATCATTTGTCCTTAGGGAAATGTAAGCGAAAACCGCGATGACATCTCACTGTGCACTTATTAAAATAACTAAAATGAAGCATACTGACACTACCAGACTCAGGCAAGCATGTGGCACAACTGGAATTCACAGAAATTAAATTGAATATTATATTATGAAACTCCAGCAGGATTCTTATAAAACTGCAAAGAACAAGATGAAGGTGAAAATTGATAGGAAAGCTTTGGGAAAAGGTTTCTATGAACAAGGTTCATTCAAAGGCAGATACTGTGGGCATTTTGCACAAAACCAATAGCAGTTAACATTTTTAAATATGGTGGCCATTCCTTACATAATGTGAATCCATCATAAATATTTTTTTCATGTGGTTTTTAAGCTGAGTAATCCTTGTAATCCTCTTTTATTTGTCAAAAACAGAACCTGGCTATCCTTTAGATATGCTGATATTCTATCTTTCTTGTGGCTTTTGCAAAATATTTCAAAAATTATGGCTTTATGATTGACATCACATAATTTTTCTATTCTTTCAATTCAACTTCATGTGTACCCATGAGCTATGCTGGCTATTTGAGAGTTCAGATATTTTGATATACAGTTCCAGGGACTATTTGATGAAGCCATTTTGTTCACTAACCACATAATTACTATGGAAATGGACAGAAATGCATAAAAATAAATAATGATTCTAAGTGACAATGAAGACAAGAAGTTGAACTGTGTGATTGAAAACAATTAAGTTTCTTAGATGTTATTTTGCATGGGTCACAGATGAAGTATGTTCTCATGGAGTATAGGCTGCTCCCTGCTTCTGCATATGGTTCTTCAATTATAACAGGCAAATGAGCTTCCTGGGATTCCCCATCTATCTCCCCTCCCCCCAAGTAGCATTAGGTAGCATACTGTGTATACTGTGATCAGTAGAATTGACTTTTATCTGCACATTTCTGTGAAGTTTCCTCCTTTAACAAAAATATGAATTTAGTTAGAATTGGTTTTGTGACCTAACAGCTTTGTAATGTTGAGTGTCTACTATCTGTCTGAAACTCAATTTTCTTTTATATCCAAATTAGGCTACTTACAGGCTTGCTGTGAAAATCAAATAAGATGATGGCAAAGAACATAATCTCTAGCACCTAGCCGTTTCTCAACTAAAGTTGATCAGTAGTTTCTTCTCTTTTCTCCTTTTCTTTCCTTTCCTTCCCTGGCCCCTCTGAAGGTATAGTCTTTCCTTCCTTTCTTTCTTTCTTTCTTTCTTTCTTTCTTTCTTTTGTTCTTTCTTTCTCTTTCTTTCTCTTTCTTTCTTTCTCTCTTTTCTCTTTGTTTGTTTCTTTCTTTCTTTGTTTCTTTCTTTCTGACACTCAAGAATGGTGGAAATCTAGAAGAATACATTTGGGAAGGAATAGAAGTTTATGATCTATCTGATAAGCCTACATGAGTTGATACCAAATAAACTGATGGCTAAAGCCTCTGATATGCAAGAAAGTTACTGATGTTATATAAAATGATTTGTAAGACATTAATAACAACTGAATCCTGTATAAATACATATGTTATGTGTGTGCTTGGAGACACAAATATGAACGGGGCATAGTCCTTGCCCTGACAGCGCAACTGATTTCATGGAGATATAAAGCAAGGTATAAAGTAAAAATAAAAAACAAAAAAAACAAAAAAAAAATGCAGAAAAAAATGCTTGGTTGAGGTAAACGGTGTTCTCTAAGACAGGAGAAAGGAAAATTCATTTGGGTATGAATTTTAGTGAGAACTACTCCAAACAATTTGATAAACAACATGACAAAAAAAAAATTACTGAATTTTTCCCACTGTTTCACATTCTCATTTCACAGGACTTTGGAGTTTTACTATAGTATACATAATAAATAATGTGCCAAGTTTGGGCTAAAAGGTAGTAATGTGAAACACAAAAGAAAAAAGTACCTCCATCCAAAAGCATGTCAATACTTTGATAAGAAAGTAATGTAGATCCATTGGCATATTGGTCAATGAACTTATTAATTTATTTGAGAAAATCTGTGCCGAAGTGATTTAAAGGTGATTTATCGCGTTCAGCATAGCAAACTAACAGCAGTAGGTCCCAATAGTAGCAGCTGCAGTGGGAGTTATAGTAGAGTGACGCTTCATGAATAAATCACTCTATTTGTTGTTTATTCAGTTGGCTATTTATTTTTCAGTTATGTTTTATTAAGAGTTCCAAGGTATATTTTTGCATTGTATTTTTATTTAGACACAATTTACAGACAACAAACTGCACCAAAATTAACTGTATTGTTCATGCATTTTAAATTTTATTTATTTTTTCCACGCATTTTTACAAAAGACCTTATTATTTTAGAAGAGTTTTAGTTCCATAGCATAATTGAGAGGAAGTGAATCAGTGCATTTTGACAAACGCGTACACGTGTGTAACATATCATCAAGAATAGCGTATTTCCATCATCCCAGAAAGTTCCCGAACCACCTCTGTAGACAATGAATGCTCTGCATTTTATGACCGTTGATTACTTTTTCTTATTCTGGAGCTTCTGATATAAATAGAATATGAATAAAATTTGTACGTTTTTGTGTCTGGCTTCACTTATTCAGCATAATACTTTTGAGATTCAGCTATGCTCTTAGGACACTAGTACTCTGTTCCTTTTTATTTTTGCGTTGCATTCAGTGTTATGCTGATAAATGTTTAACAACTGGCTCTTCAAAACAAAACAAAACAAAACAGAACAGAACAGAACAACTGAATGGTAGCACTTGCCAATTTTCACCATCAAAATGCTCTGAAAGTAGCAAATTTTAGGCTATTAACATGTTCTCAAGTCATTTTGTAAAATTCCCCAAAATTGAACTGTCAGTTCTTGTGACCCCAGCATGAGCTGGGTCAAGGATAGCACTGGTTATCTTGCATTGTATGAATATAGCATAATTTGCTTATCAACTCTACTCTTGATATAAACATGTGAGTTGTTGCTACTTTTGCATTGTTATGACTATAGCTCCCGTGAACATTCTTATGTAAGTCTTTGGGTGAACTTATATTTTCATCACTCCTGGGTAAATACCATCCGGTAGAATCACTTAATTAAAGTGTAAATGTAACTTTAACTTTATGAAATAGAATTGACAGTTGTTCAAAGGTATTATAACATTTTACACTCCCAACAACAAAGTATAGGGGGTCTAGCTGCTCCAAATCCTTGCCAATATTTGGCATTGGCAACCTTTTTAATTTTAGCCATTTTGATGTAAGTCATGTTTCACTGTTCTCTTATGCCTAATAGTTATGAGCAGTATTTCACATATTGGTTATCTCCATATCTTCCTTTGTGAAGTGTCTAAGTCTTAGGACCATTTGTTGTATGTGTACGTCTGTTTATTATTGAGTTGTAGAAGTCCTTTATATACTATTGACATAAAATCTTTGCCATATATCAAGCCACAACCTGGGACAGATTTTTAGTATGTGTGGGTTGTGGCTTCATTATTTTTCTTTATGGCTCCTCCTTTTTGAAATTAATAAATTTAATTTTTAGAGCAGTTTTAGGTTCACCGCAAAATTGGAAAAAAAAATGCAGATTTACTATGTTACTTCTGTCCCTTTACACACTCAACCTCCCCGCCTTTGGGCATCACTTATATGGTAATTTTTGCTAATCAAAAATTTTTGAAAAAGTCCTATTAATAATTTTTTAGTAGTACTTTCTGTGCCCCAAGAAATCTTTACTTAGTTCAAATTAGCATAAATATTTTATTATGTTTTCTCTAGAAGTTTTCTTACTTTAGATTTTATATTTACGTCCATTAATTATTTCAATTTAATGTTTCTTTCAAATAACTTTTTTTTTTTTTTTTAAGAGAGAGAGAGGGGGAGAGAGGGAGAAAGAGCAAGGGGAGGAGAGGAGCAGAGGAAGAGAAAGACTGAATTTCAAGCACAGTTCACACTCAGCGAGGAGCCCAGTGCCGGGCTTGATCCCACAATCCTGGGACCATGAACCGAGCCCAAATCAAGAGTCAGGCGCTCAACCAACTGAGCCATTCAGGTGCCCCTTAATTTAATGTTTGTATAGGGTGAAGACTAGGAATTGAGATATAATTTACTCCACATAGGTATCCAATTGTTCCAGCGTTATTTGTAAAACAAGTTTCTTTACTCCATCGAATCGTTTTGATAGCTCTGTTGAAAAACAATTGACCATGAGAGTGTGGGTCTAATTTTGGACTCTTTATTCTGTTCAATTAATTCATTTTCCTTTCATCAATATCTAATTCCCTTAATTACTGTAGATTTATACACAGTGTTGAAATCAGATATTATAGATCCTCCAAATTTATATTTATTTTTTTCACACTTTAGGTTATTTGATGTTTTCTTTATACTTTAAATCTTTATATTCTATATATTTTAAAATAACTAGCTGATTTCTACAAAATGATCTGCTTGATTTTGATTGGGAAATGTGGTCAGTCTTAAGATCCATTTAGGGACCTCTTAATAATATTGAGTATCCCAATCCATAAATTGGATATGTTTCTTTATTTTTTATTTAGTATTTAATTTCTCTTAGGAATATTTTGTGCTTTTCAGTATATTGATCTATACTTTGTTAGATTTATCCTTACATAGCTTTCATTTTATGATGCTATTGTAGATAACGTTGTTTTAAATTCTGTTCTCCAATTGTTAATTACTATTATGTAAATTTGCAATTGGATATTAATTGACCTTATATTCTTTCATCTATCTACATTCATATTTTAACTTAATAATATTTTGGAAGATTCTTTAGAATTTTCAACATCAACAAACACGCTATCTGTGAATAAAGATAGCTTAACTTCTCCATCCTCCTGTTGGATCCCGGTGCTTTCCCATGTGACTCCTCGTGGCATGACATACCCCCTCTCTTGGGATCTATGAGTATGACAATGGCAGGTGTCTCCTGATCTGTTGGCCTTGTCATTAACTAATGACAAGTTAGTGTCCTTAACTCATGTCATTAATGCTCAAATTTGCATTTTAAAACATACACACAATATGCACATACGTATATCAACACAGTAATAAAACGTTCACATTACCATCTGGGTGATTATTTTTTCCAATTATGGGTCATATTTTCATACTTATTTACATGTTTTTTAAAATTTCTGAATGCTAGAAATTGACGATATTTCATGGTAATTCTGATTCTTTTTTCTAGAGAGTTAAGTTTTATTTTTCAGGCAGTTAATTTACTGTCTGACCGGCAGGATCATATCAAGGCTTGGATTTTAGGTTTTGTCGGGTTGGGTCTGATGGAGTCCTTACTGTGGGGCATGGACTTTGCTCCTAAGGAATGGTCTTTCTAGTGTTTTAACTAAACAATGATTATCTTAATAAGGCCACTTCACTTTGACTGGAAGAACTCTAATATTTCTCTGTACCACCTGAGCTCTAAAAATCTCCCTTCTGCTCGCGGTCCTCAGCAGGCTCGAAGATTCTCTTGCGCTGTATGCCCAGCTTAGTATGTGGCCAAAGGTAGAAGGGGAACCCTGTACTTGGATACTTGAAATATCTTCTCTGTACGGCTTTTTCTTCTCAGATATCCTGACCCATAAATTCCAACTGCATCAGTAGACTTGGAACTCTGACCTCACTTTTCTCTGAATAGTGAGACTCTCACTACCTGTGTGGCCCTACTTCCTTGTATTTTGGAATGTGGTCCCAGGCAGAAAGCTCAGATAAATGTGACACTCAGCTATTATGTATATATCCTCTCAAGGATTATAGACCTGCATTCTTTGTTTTTCAATCCATAAAAACAATTGCTTCATGTATTTTCATCCAATTGTGTAAGTACTGACAGTGGGAGGTCAAATGTGGTACCTTTTTCTCTGTCAAACCCAGAACCAGGAATGTACCAATATATGCTTTTTATTTTTTTAGGAAAGATAAATTGTATGGTTGTTTTCTGCAAGAAGCAAGTTGTATATTCTTCAAATCTTTTCCCTGTTACTCATTCTGCCATAGTTTTAGGATTATCTTTGAATATTGTGCCGACTTCAAGTGGCATCTGTGAAATTTTTGTTCTTTTCCTTATTTCAATCAAATCTTCCGTATATGCTATACTTCTGCCACAAGTTACTCCCTCACACAATGAATTTTGACATGAACTTGCCTTGTTTCACGCACCCAGGTTTTTGAGACCTCAAATGTTCACTATATTATGATGAGCACATTAGGAACTATGTGGAGAACTCATTATGATTTTAGCACTTTCACAGAAGAGCTGTGCTGATAAAAACTTGCAGAGAAAGCTTAATAAAGTATACTTTACAATTTATAATTTTATGAAGCTATAATAGGATTTATTGTAAAGTTCATAGAATATGATTAATGCTAGTCTGCACAGACTCAATAATTATTTTGAGATAGATGTAGTTGATTTCTTGACAATTAATTGGTTCGGCATAAGAACGGTTTGATTTAATTGCTAACAGAGTCTAAAACAATTTGACCATATTTCAGAATAAAGAGATAAGGTTGATTATATGTAGATATGATCACAATTCATAGATCACTAAATAGAGAAAGAGTTGCTCTAGTGTTTCAGGCCATCCTAATAGCATATTTGGGTCACTGTGTAGTCAATTCCATTGAATGATGGTTGTTCAATAAACATTGATTGAACCCACACCCTACAAAAGGACTGAACTCAGAAACATGAGAAAACAGGAAAATCAAGGTTACCCATTGTATCTTTGTATTAACTTTCAAGGTCTGCCATATAAAATACCATAGGCTGAATGGCTGAGACAACAAAAATTTGCTTTTCACAGTTCTGGAGGCTGGAAGTCCAATCACGGTGTCAGCAGGTTTGGTTTCTCCTGAGGCCTCTGTCATTGGATTGCAGCCTTTTCACTGTGTCCTCACATGACCTCTTCTTTGTGCGTGCACATCCCTGGCATCTCTCTGTCTCTTCTTATAAGGACACCAGTCACGTTGAATTAGAGCTCCCCACTCATGGACCCATTTAGCCTTAATTACCTCCTTATAGGCCTCATCTCCAAATATAGTTTACATGGGAGTTGAGGCTTCAACATATGCACGTTTAGGGGGACATAATTCAGTCCACAATATCCATGTTACCGTATAAACATACATAGGAGTACACACGTAGGGCAAAATCATAGAGAAGACATGACTACACGTCGACCCATGAACTGGACCCAGCAATTGGAAGCTGTTCACTCCCTCCCTTATCCCTGGAATGTGGGTTCTGCTTGCCTTTCCCCATTCCCAGAGACTGCTCCAAGGACATAGTCTTGACATAGTGATGTGGTATGAGAACATCTGGATGGTGTATGTGACTGAATACAGTTAAGACCTCTATATAAACTTTTAAGATGTGGCAGGTGGTGCTGAGATCTATTTATTTGTCTTGTGGCCACCTGAGATATGCTTGCTATGCATGTTCCCTTGCTTGTTAAGCCTGCCGCCTACTAATCTGGAGTGGCCCGCCTCCTTTTCCAGTCGCTCCCTGTTCTCTTGAGTATGGGGACCAATTTTAGGTCACGCCTGGGAAACTCTTCAGGAGCTTACTAACCAACAAAACATTAAATAAACGTAAGAAAAATACTATACCATGACATTTCTGCTCTTAAGTTTTGTGAACAAAATTGAAGATATATTTGTAAGAAAGACATTGAAATCTCACGACCAGGTGATAATGATTTTAGGATCAAATGAGATAAAAATAGAAAATACGTGAACATGCTTTGAAATTTATAACACATGATACAAACATAAGGTGTTAATTCATAAGGCATTCACATTCAGACCTCTTATGTTTGCTTCTAACTTCCTCTCTGAAGATACACTCTTAGGCAAAGACCTTTCTCACCTTAGTGTGGATCTAAGTTCACAGTTTTTTTTCCCTTAAAGATGATTTCCTAATCCACATTACTAATTATAAACTTTTGCCATCTGGTGACAAGTTTTGGGGACAGGAGAACTTCCAAATTCACACAAATAGTTTCTGCCTGTGGATAAGTTTACTCCATGTAGCAGAAATGTCAAGGGCAACACATGACCTAGAACCCCAAGGAGTGAAGGCTGACAAAGGCAAGCCAGGTTTACGGAGGTCCTGACTGTTAGAAAGGTGTGGTCAGGAAATATAATGGAAAATAGGTGAACAAAGAGCAAAATGGCACATAAGTGTAGATTATTCTGAATCCCACTCTTGAAAGGAACACTAAAATCTATTTATTTCCACGCTAATTTATGCCCGAATACTTGCTCATGTAGATTTTGATCTGCAAAGGTTGCAAAGCAGTCATCTACAGTTGCAATCTGGTCCATAGTCAGGTATGTCTGTACCCTCTAGGGTTTAAAATTCCTTTTATTTTCTTCCATATTTTTGAATTTGGGGAATTTTCCATAGAAACTTAGATATCTGGCTTCTTCTAAAAAATTGAGACTATCTGCCCACACCACAGGCTCAAGCATCTTGAACTGAATGGCAGTTATACCTTCAAAGGGCACACACTCTCTCAATACTCATCTTTCACTCATACATGTTCTCTGCCCAGACCCAATAGCCATTTGGATTTATGATCTTATTGATATCTTATTGATAGGGAATTCCCACATCTGAACTCAGATCTGAACCATTCTCCTGATAAGCACCCTCTTTCATGATTTTAAACATTCCATTGCTTTATACCAAAGAGAAGAGATTATTGGCAACATCCCCAGCTTGGCCTAGGTATTAAAATATATTCCTTATTTAGGGGAATTTCTGCAATTGAAATATGTTGATTGGAGAGAAAGAATTGCCAGTTCTTTCTCAGAACCAACCCCACTGTTATTTGTTATTTGCACATAACAAGCTCTTAGAAACTTTTACCATGGTCTAGGGTACCTGATCTGGTCCTTACCAGTATCATGATTGGCTCAGACATAAAGGTCTACACTAAGCCATAGCTTTTACCATTGGGTAAGAGGTTTCCAGGGTCAAGGAACCATGGCTACACAGAGTGCAAACATTCTACCTATCTTTGCTATGCTAGACTATGATCCTAGAATTCTTAGCCCCAGTGACCCAGACCCTACTTCTCAGGCCTATAGAAGTTTTATTCTTGGGTTTGTCATTTGAGGGGAAAATGGTGAATATTCCTGTGAATATTCCTAGGCCTGAAGGATGCCAAGGGTAAAATATCTGGGAGATGACCGTGCCACCTGGGGTGTCCATGTACATATACCTGAGGTCGCTTGTGGAACGGGGTAGAAAAGCATAGAGGGCTGGTTGGGGCCAAAGATCCCCAATTGTTGTCTTCCCTTGGGCCGACAAATCTTAAAGATGACCTTAGTCCCCCAGTCTTTGCTTACTTTCTAACCTCCATTCCTATCTTCCTGCCCCCACTAAACTATGTTCCTTCTGTCCCTCAAGCAGATGCAATTCACTGCCTTTGTACATGCTGTTCCCTTTCCTTGGATTATACTTTCCCTGATTATTTCCATAGTGAGCTCCTTCCAGCTATTCAAACTTGAGCTTAGAAATCACCTCCTTTCCTAGACCTTCACCCAGGTCCTAATCATTTTCCTTCATTTTATCCTGTTTTCCTTAAAGAGCATTTTATAATCTACAATGATCTTTTAAAGGCATTTACCTATGTATTATTCACCTCTTCCTCCTGGAATACAAACTGTCTGAGAGCAGAGTTTGTCCTTCCTACTGCAGTCTCCTAAGGACTTAGCATAGAGTAGTGCTCAATAATATTTGGTTAGTGAATGATTGAGTGATGGAGTGCATAAATATTTGCTGTCTCTGTGCAACAGTAAGATGACCACATGTAAAGTTAAAAATAAAGTTTCATTACAAGTATTAATCTATGTTAAGTTATAATAACTCTCTGGTTTAAAACAAGGATTACTTCTCAATCATGTTATATCACCACTGTGGGTTAGTTGGGGGTTTGATCCTGTGTTGTCCTTATTCTGGGACCCATGTTGACAGATTCTTCTCTATGGGGAGCAACAATGATCGCCAGGGCACAGGGAAAGAGGAAAGGTAGCAGCAAAGCATTAGCTGGCGCTTAAAACATCTACCTGGAAGTACCATACATCAGCTTTGCTTAGATTTTATTGGTCAGAGCAAGTCACAAGACTGCGCCCGATTTTAAAGGCATTGCTTTGGGAGCACCTGAGTGGCACAGTTGGTGAAGCATCTGACTCTTGATCTTGGCTCAGGTCATGATCTCACAGTTTGTGAGTTCAAGCCCCACATCTGTGCTGATGGTGAGGAACCTGCTTGGGATTCTGTCTCTCCTCTCTGCCCCTCCCCTTCTTGTGCACGTTCTCTCTCTTTCTCTCTCTCTCAAAAATAAATAAATAAATAATAAACTTAAAAAAATTTACATTAAAAAAAAATAAAGGGGTTACTTTGAGGAGGACAAGGAACATATTATGAACAGCCCCAACCATGACCACAGGTCTACTTGACAAATTCTTTCCTCACACTTTGTATATGAAATTTAGGATATTATATTTATAGTATAAGCATGCTTAGAACAGACACAGCTTAAGCTTGTGATACAAGTCCCTATCTCATTTGGGAGTGGTCATTAGTATTATAAAAATATATATATTTTTTAACAAAGCTGAATCTCATTAAAAGTAAAGCCTGTTTTCCTACACATTTGTTTTGCCATATTTTAGTTTGAAAAGATTTTTAAGTCTTTAAAATTGGTAATAACTTTGCATCTGATTCCTTTACCCTTTTGAATGTGATTGCTGCTGACATATCCACCGATACGTTTAAAATAAAATGACAGAAAATCAAGTGGGTTATTTCCCTGCATACATATGGTTCCATAATGAAATTATTCCCGCTGAGAAGAACAAGTTCGCATTTTGCAGTTGGTCACAATTGGTGAGAACAGAGGGTCTATACATCTTTAATGGAACGTATTTTTCAAATCTTCTGACAAGTTCAGTGTCTCTCACTCTCTCCCACAATTAAGTCAGCAATTCTGGATTTCAAGCTTTCATTAAGGAGCCATGGATACATTGCACACAGAAACAGCATCCTGCAGATTGCTTTTAATCTCTTATCTCTTGCTTCCCCTTTTCTCTCTCTGCTTGTCTCTTTCTAACTTCCAATTATCTGTTCATCAGATTCTGTGCAAACAGTTTGGGTATATGCAAAAGATTTAGGTAAATTTCATTAAAATTCCTGCATATTTTGCAAACAAAAAGAATTAAATCAGTACCTAAAGTTTGCCAATTTGAGGTCCTTATTTTCCTATCTTTATTATTATTGTTATTATTATTATTTGATTTAGGAAATAGTCTACCAGTTTTTTTAAAGTTTATTTATTTTTTGAGAGAGAAGGGTGCAGAGAGAGAGGAAAGAATCCCAAGCAAGCTCTTGGGAGCCTGCTCTGTTAGTGCAGAGCCCAATGCAGGGCTCAATCTCATGAACAGTGCAATCACGACCTGAGCCAAAATCAAGATTCCCATGCTTAACCGACACAGTCTTCCCTAGTTTACCTATTTAAAAAAAATTGTTAATTACATTTATTTATTTTTTGGGAAACATAGAGAGACAGAGCACAAGTTGGGGAGGGGCAGACAGAGAAAGAGACACACAATCCGAAGCAGGCTCCAGGCTCTGAGCTGTCAGCACAGAGCCTGACGCGGTGTTTGAACTCACAAACCGCCAGATCATGACCTGAGCCGAAGTCAGATGCTTAACCGACTGAGCCACCCAGGCACCCCCCTAGTTTACCTATTTTTAAAGTTAACACAAGCTTTTAGATCCAAGTAATTAATAATTTTTTGAAGGAAGATCCCTTTAATGTATCTCTGCTTCATCAAAGGTTGGGTCTACATGCTAACTGTCAAATGGTTCCAAGAGGCATCTTAACTATTGTTTTTAATCAAACTATTGGATATGGCCTATTTTTCTAGGGAATAGTCAGTAGAGCCCAGAGCTATTTTTGTTCAAAATTAGAAATTGGAAAGATAAACCATTATGTAACAGTTGTCATAAAATGTTTAAAGAGAGGTAATTCCTCATAATATTCTAAGGAATACTAGCGGTCCATAGCAAATCAAGTATTTGTAAATATGCCTCATGGATTTCTATGGAACGCTTTCCCATTTGTATAAAAAAGCAAGAAGAAAAGGGTGATTAATATGTATTTGACCCTCTCCATATGTGCTAATCACCATACTATATGCTTTACTTAATTCATCTCACTTAGTCCCTCTCCCAGCAAGCCATGAGATGTAGATTATTCTCATTTATTGTTGCTCCTTTATCAAAGGGGTATGTTGTGTCATAGCCTTGTAGGATAGGAAGCCAATGGAAGCTCATCTCACAGTCTTAGACGTAAGAAGTTTGGTTAGGACATCCATGCTTGTGCCATTGCTATTACATCCTGTCCTTGTGGTGCCTGGGTGGCTCAGTTGGTTAAGCGACTGACTTCAACTCAGGTGATGATCTCTTGGTCTGTGAGTTTGAGCCCTGCCTCAGGCTCTTGTGTGGACAGCTCAGAGCCTGGAGCCTGTTATGGATTCTGTGTCTCCCTCTCTCTCTGCTCTTCCTCCATTCATGCTCTGTCCATCTCTCTTTCTCAAAAATAAATAACTATTTAAAAAAAATTAAAAAAAATCTTGTCCTCAAATATTAGATTAACCAAGGATTTCTGATATAATTTAAATTATTTTCTCCTGTATAAGTTTCATGGTGGTTCTCTAAAATTATAGCCTGGTAGAGACAAATATTTATTATTCTATCATTGTACTCATTTATTTTTATTGATAACACTTTAAAATATTTAATTTAGAATATTTACAAACATTGAAAACACAGTAAAGAAACAATATCAGTTATGACTATACCATAAGAAAGAACTGAGTTTTACATATTGATATATTTGCTTCCAGTCTAATTTTATGTAAGATATATAACATTGATACTATTATGCATATTGCAGTTTTTACAAATTATAGATTTTACCATGAGTACAGTTATATGCCTTCTTTACTTAAAATTTCATAATTAACATTTTTGTTTGACATTATTAATCAGAATCAAAAATATAATTTTAATAGCTGTATGTTTTCCAGTTTATGGATATGCAATGTAATATTAAATACAGCTCTTTCTCCATTGTTTCAGAGGTGCTGTGTGTGTGTGTGTGTGTGGGTGTGTGTGGGAGAGAGAGAGAGAGAAAGAGAGAGAGAGAAGAGAGATAGAAACATAAATGCTCTCTACCTATTCTTCTAGATTTTCTCAGCTTCATTCCTGTAATAAGTCAGATTATAAAACCACATATTTTAATTTCCCATGAAGGTGTCATTCCTGAATCATGGTTTAGTGTTATCTCTGCAACAATGATTGGACTCTTCATTAAAAAACAGAAACACGAATAACATTGCTGTGTCCTCAATAAAACCATCACATCAAGGAATTATTCACTGCATGGATTAGGTCCATGAAATATATTCATATTAAATGTTGGGACTGAATAAGAGACTGCTTCTCCTGAATAACAAGGATACTTGTTTTGACCAGTTTTTGCTCAATGCATCTTCCTTTTCCCATAAGCTATTTGGAAGCAGACCTAAATTTAGTATTCAACAATGAATATATTTATAGTCTAGATCTGCTCTGTCTAGTATGGTACCCACATGTGGCTATTTAAATTTAGCTTAATAAAGATTAAATGAAATTTAAAATTCCATCCTTTAGTCACACTAACCATGTGTCTCTATTGTTTACCACACTGAAAAGTACAGATATAGAACATTTCTATCCTTATGGAAAGTTCTATTGGACAGTACTGGTCTAGATTATGCATCAGATTATACATTTCCTGCCTGCCATGCAACTTTATATTTAATGTGAACTTAAACTATCTAGATGACTAGCTACTTATGGCATGCTACCTTCTATACTTTTAGAATTAGATCATTGCACATGATGTGATTAAATCTGTCTTTTAATAATATATCATCATCCTATCATAAATTTTCATAATGTTGACACCCATTGGGATGACTGGATAAGTAATAAGGCTTATAAAAGATTTAAAAATTTTAACTCCTCTTAGGTGTTTCAGGTTTATCTTATCACATTTGTGTAGGCCCTGCTCACCTATTATTATGATTCTTAGCCCCCACCATCCAGTCTCATTTTCTATGTCGTCTATAAGAAATCTGCTAAGTACAGGCCTTACCGAGGACCATGGAGATAGTGCTGGAAATGACAAAGGTATAATGATTCTGTGCTTCCACTTGTGTCATGGCCACCGAGAGTGGACATAACTGCAGAAAGAGAGACATAACTGCACCAGGGAGAGCTTCAGGGAAAAGCAATGTCAGTTTTGATTGGATACCATGGGATATTTTACATACCATTTGGGACATTAGGGAACTATGACAGCTCCATTCGTATTGAAGAATCTGAAATTACTCATTCATACAGTTTCTACTGATTTGAGATGGGTCTAAAGTACAAAAATCAATAGTACCCCTTTCTTAGAGCTGATGGTGGCACTTTGAAATGCTTGGGTATAAATAAAGCAAACATACATTTCCTAGGTCTGACTATGAAGTCACAGAATGCTTAGCCATAAATCAGCACGGACCACTTTAATTCCATTCCTTGCCTACATAATCAAAACATGAAGCTCTCTTTTCTTTAACACATAATTCTCTTCAATCATTACATAAATTGCCATATTTCTTTATAACAAAGTAAATGCCTGGGTTCAGCTATGATTTACAGATTGTGTAAATTATTAGCCATATGGTGGTTATATGCCATTCTGCTTATAAAATATGTATTTTAAGTAAATACATCTATGCCTACAAGAGAGAGGGTTATTCATTACTATTTAGATGTTTTAAATATCTTCTTTATCATAAGGGCAAGCACTTCCAGCTGGACCATATTATTTCTCCCAAATACTTTTGTTGTTGTTGTTACGTTTTTGTCATTACAACCTACAAAAGTGGATTAAAATGGACCTTCATAAGGATAGCCTTATACCACAGCTATCATTTACTGTGAAAAAATCGTATTTTTTTGTTGCCACCTCTTTTTCTCACTTTCAGCAAAGTATCATTTGACTGAATTTTTTATTTGTTTATACTTCCTGGGTGCTAAGACTCCATTGTTTAATTTTTTCTAACGTTTACTTATTTTTGAGAGCAGAGACAGAGCATGAGTGGGAGAGGGGCAGAGAGAGGGAGACGCAGAATCCAAAGCAGGGTCCAGGCTCTAAGCTGTCAGCACAGAGCCTGACGTGGGCCTTCAGCTTGCAAAGTGTCAGATCATGACCTGAGCCCAAGTAGAATGCCTAACCAACTCAGTCACCCAGGTGCCCCCTGCCATTTTTTATTTGATGAACCACCAATTTAGTAATAATCTTTGTAAGGGTTGAGAAGAGATCAATTTCAAAAGAGTAATGTTACTTGGTAATGAAATGGCAAATACATTCCTCACTTATGACCTGGTACCACAATTCTTCTAAGGGAGACAGATGTCTTGGTTAATAAACTATTTTGGTGAGGACTTGAAATTGTTGCTCAACAATCCAGCTTACATGGGTCTTAGAAGGCCCAGAACCTTCTCAAGTGGACTGTGTGTATGTGTGTGTGTGTGTGTGTGTGTGTGTTGGGGGTTGTGCATGGAAGGCTGATGAAGCTCTGCATACAGACGAAAGAATTCGGAGCTTTGGGTAGGACAATTCTGGGGACAGTGAAGAGCAGGAAAAGACACTGAAAAGGGAATATCCAATGGGAATAAATAGGCCAAAGGCTTCCAGTTTGATTTCTCCATATCTCTCAAGAATCTTCAGCAAATTCTGTAAGCTCTCACAAATCCTAGTGGAGGAAATTCTTTTTGTGGAAATTGGTGGAGAGGCCAAAGAGATTGTTATGGACCTTGATAGATGTGGGGTACAACTGAATAGGGCTTAGAGATGCAAAAAAAAAAGCTTGAGTTAGGAGAGCTATGGACTGTCAGCCAAGATTCAGTCCATGTTGATACCTATAGTTCTCATCCTTTCATTGCATGAATATGCCAGTCAGCTTACTTATCCATGCCCCCGTGAAGGGAACTCAGTTCTTACCAGTATTTCTCCAGAATAATCAGTGCTGCAAAGAACACCTATACATGTCTCCTTGAGCACAAAGAGCTTCTCTGAAGAATGTACCTAGAAGTGCCTTTTTTGGTTCTTGGAAGATGTATGAGATAGTCTCAAACTGCCCTCCAAAATAGTAGTACATGATATGTTCCAACACGCAGTATAAATGGATCTTTTGATTTTCAGTGTATGAAAGTACTCCTTTACCTCATTTTGGTGAACAAATGACATTATCATTTTGATTGAGTATGGAATGCTCCCTTGTTTATTATTGTTATTATTGCCGATTACTGGTGAGATTGGGGCAACTTTCAAAAAATGCACTGGTCATTCAGTTTTCTGTTCTGTGTATTGCCTGAATTGTTCTTTGCCAGCACTAATCATCTCCTTCTTATCCATCTCACTCCTTTACCAATAGCCTTTGATTTGAGTCTGGACATATCCAGTTAAGCTTATTTTTTAATTTTTCTGTGAGACTGGAGGTGGTCATGTTACCGAATTTTGGCCAACAGGGAGTAGGTGAAAGTCACTGAAGCTTCCAGACAAACTTTTAAAAAATGTATCTTTTATTCTTTGTACCTGGAACTTCCCTTCTGTGTTTGTCTGGAAAGCAGGCTATGCCTGGAGATGGGGAAGTAGTCTGTGATATGTGAGAAGTAAGTCTATTGAACAATAAAGGAGCTGAGTCCTTGATGATTTCTTCAGGTGGCTGTGCCCACCCAGATGACCTCCTTCTTGACTTCTGATTTTAGGAAGAAAACCAGCCTCTGTTGGCTGAATCCTCTCTAACTGAATTTCTATAATAAATAACAGAATTTCAGCCCATTAAAATAGCTTTTTCCCATTTTTAATTAGCTTGTTTTTTTCTCATGGATTTCCAAGAGGTGTTTTTTTGTTTTTGTTTTTGTTTTTGTTTCTTTGTTTTTGTAAAATATGTTCTAGACACAAATCATTTGTCGGTTATATATGCCACAAATACCTTCTCTCTGAAACAGTGATTTTGTTCTGGCTCTTTCTCTAACTTTATCATGGATCCTAGAAAAATCACTTTCCCTTTCAAGGTCGTGGGCCCACCTTCTGTAAAATGAAGGGTAGAGAGTATCTAAGGACTTGTCTAGCCCTGATGTTCTGGTCCACAAATATGGGCCTAATAGATACATCCCTGTACAGCAGGACAGAGCAGCGTGGGCTGTCATAGTCCTTCATCTTCATAAAGCTTCGTATCCTGCCAGATAGATCACACAGTTCAGACTGATTACTTCAGAGATCTTTCTGGTTAGTTTTAGAATGATCTACTTTTTTGAGCATGCATAGAAATATTCTTACAGACTTAGAGCTGAAAAATTTACTTAAGCTACCCAAGGGAAAAAATGGAAAAAAATATTATAATATTTTAGCATATCTCCTCTTAAACTAAATAAACATACATTGTTAACGGGACTTGAAAATAATATATTCCATTGATAAGTAGTGGAAAATGATGAGTCATTTTTTATGTATTTCGGAATACTCATTGAATTATTATAAAAGGGAAATTTTTTGAAATAAAATAGTTTGCCAGCTGTCAAGTTTGGATTTTATTTAAAAACATATTGTCTACAGAGAAGTCTTGAGATACAAACAAAACAACAACAACAAAATAGCACGACCCAGCAAATAGATCATATTGAATGTTCTTTCAAAATGGACTGTTTTCCACGATCACTATGAAAAGAAAAGAAAATGTTGATTTTTTTAAAGTGGGGAATATCCCCCCCTAAATTTCATTTTTCCCCTTCTGGCTTGCATAAAAGCTGAGGCAGAAAGGATCATGACAAACAGTTGAGATAAAACTATGAGAGCACCTTTGGATGGAGTCAACGCCATATTGGACATTACCTTAAGAATGCCTGCACTCGTGTGAGTATTTGGTCTAAGTGTTCTACACTGCTCATTCCTCAGGACTGTGCTCTGGCAGGGGGAGGAGCCTGCCATGCTACCCTGAGCTACAACTCCAAGGTTGCTAATATTTATGTGAGAAGCTACTGCATAAATCTCCTAACCTGATTCAAGCAAATGATATGTGTGACTAATGAAGTCTTGCATTCACTAAGGGAGGAAACAAGACAACAAGAAAACTAAGCTTGTTAATTATTCCTGTTCTTCCCTTACAACTCTGCCTATGGAAAATCTTCTAAGCAGTGCCTGCTTTATCTCATCCTTCATCCCTTGAGTCATTATTTTTCTTTTTTGTAACTCCAGGTTCCTCTGGGCTCTCACGTTTTCTGGAGCCTAATTAAAGAGTCATTAATATTGCTACTCACTGAGTTGGATAAGCAGTTTTTGATTTTCAAATGGTGAGATTTGGGCCTTCCTCTTTCCCATACCTCCCTGTAAAATATAAAGGCTTCTTAGCAAACTGCCTTCTCTTTAGTGTGGCAGTGCACTACCTCAAGCCATGTACAGCCATGTCCCCCTGCAGTGCCACCCATGAGCAGCAGCCACAAGACTGAGACACCTCTTGGGGTATCTTATTTCTCCACTGTGGTTACTTGGGTCCGAATTTCAGACAATCACACTTCTCTCCTGCTTATCTAGGCACACCTCACTTCTTTGTTGTGATGAGAGGCAGCAGTGGGTTGAAGAGACCTGATGTTTATTTGCATCTCTAGTAATGCAGTTAAACCCACAGCCTCTACTTCCATAGGGCCCTCTGGGGAGTCGTAGTTGGACCAAGACCTGGAACAACTTTCCCTGCAAGGCCTCAGGCCCTCGTGCCACTCTGGCCCTCATCCCAGGCTCCTGCCTCACTGATGAAAAGGAATGTCTCTCCATACTTCCATCCCCTCCATCCTCCCAGGAACCCTTCCTCTTCTCCCCTAACTGTCGTCTATCAAATATGAATATATTTATCTGAACTACAGTTTGGACCAGGGCTCAACTATTTCTTGTCTGTGTGTTTTTGCTTGTCTAGTAGAGTAGTAATGATCTCCATACTGGTCTTTGAATGAGCTTTTGAAGATAAAGATTCCATTGGTCTTTGAATGAGCGTTTGAAGATAAAGATTCCATTTTCTCTAGGAATGGTGAGGCAGACACCACTAATGCCCCACTTCTCCCCCCGGCCCCCTGGCCCCCCGGCCATATTCTTAAACCACCTGAGTTTACGAGGAAAGCCGGTGGAGTGCTTTCAGTCCACTGGAAACATTTTGCTATGGGCTGATGACATCTCACTCGATAAAAACTAAACAAAGCCACACACACACAAAGCTGCTTCGTCACTTCGTCGGAACAATTTTTGGAGTAATTAATCCCTTCGTTCCTTCCCCATAAATTAACAACTCCTAGATGCCAGATTTGGTTTCCACACTATCTGTTCTGTTCACTTGTTATTAAAAAAAACAAAAAACAAAAAAACGCAAACAAACCTGGAAGTGCCTCCTATACAAACAAGACAAATGGAGTTTTCGTCCTCAAGGGAAGTGTGTTATCTTCCATTTGCTCATCATTCAAATTGTGCACCGAAACACATGTTTCCATTATAGTACTTTATTTGTCAGTTTTTATCACTGGTAAGATTTTCCGATTCTTAATCTCTATTCAGATGGCCCTACATATCCTTACTGTTGATTTTTAAATATGCATTTAGAATAGTTTTGCTTTCAGAACCATCACATCAAGATACTACTGAGAGCGAAGTTAAACCCATTGCGTTAGAAAGAGTGATCACTTGTAAAATTTCATCTTTTCCTTCTGGTACATGTCAGTATTTGTCTTCATTTATTCAAGTGTCTTAGTAAAATATATCAGCCAAAGTTCTCCAGGGAAGCAGAATTAATAGGATGTGTGCACATGTAGAAAGAGATTTTCTATAATGAACTGGCTTACAAGATTATGGAGGCTGGCAAGTTCAAATGTGCAGTGTGGACCAACAGGCTGGAGCCCCAGGGGGCCCATGGTGCAGGTAAAGTCTGAAGGCAGTCTGCAGAAGAATTCTCTATTACTCAGGAAGACCATTCTTTTTGTCCTGGTCCAGATTTCTTCTGATCGGATGAGACTCACACACATGATGAAGGGCAATCTTCTTAGAGTTCACCAGTGCAAATGTTAATCTCACCCAAACACATCCTCCATATCGGCACATAAAATTCACCACCACAGTAAAGTGTTCCTAGGTTTCTTCCAATCTTGTGCATGATTTTAAAGTTCATTTCTCATTGTTTCATATTTCTGTTTGCTATTACGAGCTGGAATTTCTTTCTCACATTGTGTTTTTAAATAAGACATTCTGGGATAAGTAATAGATATGAAATTTGTAGCAGAATGCTCGGCACGTGGGAAGTGCTTAATGAATCCTCCTGGCATGTACATTTATTTTGCATTTAGCATCTTAATGCACTGGTTCTTTTGTTAAACGTTCAACATTTAACAAAATGTTCTTTCGTTAAATCTTTTATATTCCTAAATATTATAATCTATAAATAATTTTACTTTTCACTCGTCCTTTCAGTAAGTACATTATTTCCAATTCTTTACTTATTGGTTTGGCTGGATCCTCAAAAACAAATTTCAATAATATTAATTAGGGAAGGCATCTTAGTTTTATTCCCAACGAGTAAAGGAGATCTCTTCTCATATTGTTAAAATTTTCTTTTTCTCCTAAAGTACCTTTGGTTTCTTGGGGGGAGGGGACAGTTTTTCTTTTGGTTTATCTTTCCCTTTTTTTATATGCATATCTTTCCTATTGTCAGGTGATCCTTACTTGTCTGCTTTTAAGAATGTGGCAATAAAAAGCTCCTTGGCAACTTTTTGTAAATAGCTGAAGCTTTTTGATTGATGGGCTTTACTGTAGAGCGATTGGGTTGGGAAATTTTCATGTTATGGGATCTTTGAATGTCAGAAATTAGGGCCTTTCAATTTAACCAGCTTTCTGTTCTCTTTGATCACTTTGCTTAGAAACATTAGCCAGCCTTCTAGGAGTTTTGTATAAAGGGTACATGTGGATTTAACTATGCAGATTTTCAACTTCTCCCTCTTGCTGTCAGTCTCATGACTTGTTCCTTCCCTCCATTGTCTCAAATATTTCTGAGTCTCAAATCTTTCTGAGATTCTGGAGGGTGGAATCACAGTTCCTCACTGTATCTTTCTAATTCTAGTATTTTCAGCTTTACATCCTTTTGCTTCTTACATGTTGTTTCTCCATCGCCATGATTTCTTTCTTCTAGAAATATTAATTTCTAGAAAACCCTCTTTATGGGTTTAAACTTTCTTTTAAAAATTGGTTTCATTTCAATATGGTCTCAGGAGGTAAGGCAATGAATCATATGGAACCAGGACTATCGTATTAATGTTTTTTAATTAAGAATGTTGTTAGTTGCCTCTTTCAGAGAGAATCTTTTAAGATGTGACAATGTTCTTTTATTCCTAATTTTCTAAAAGTTTTTTTTAAATTTTTTAATGTTTATTCATTATTGAGAGACAGAGAGAGACAGAACTCAAGCATGGGAGGGTCAGAGAGAGGGGGAGACAAAGAATCCAAAGCAGGCTCCAGGCTCTGAGCTGTCAGCACAGAGCCTGACGTGGGGCTCGAACCCACAAACCACCAGATCATGACCTGAGGTAAAGTCGGATGCTTAACTGACTGAGCCACCCCGGTGCCCCTAAAAGTTTTTAAAATTAGAAATTTCAACATCTTTTGGAAAGTTTTTTGGAATATGTTGTTTTATTATTTTTCATACTAATGTGATATACCAAATAATTAGATTTCCTTCCCATTTTTCTTAAACTCTTCAGAACTAATTGGATATTTGCAATGTTCTAGATACTTCTTTTTTTTAATTTTAATTTTTATTTTTTATTTTTTAATATATGAAATTTACTGTCAAATTGGTTTCCATACAACACCCAGTGCTCATCCCAAAAGGTGCCCTCCTCAATACCCATCACCCACCCTGCCCTCCCTCCCACCCCCCATCAACCCTCAGTTTGTTCTCAGTTTTTAACAGTCTCTAATGCTTTGGCTCTCTCCCACTCTAACCTCTTTTTTTTTTTTTTTTTTTTTTTTTTTTTTCCTTCCCCTCCCCCATGGGTTTCTGTTATGTTTCTCAGGATCCACATAAGAGTGAAACCATATGGTATCTGTCTTTCTCTGTATGGCTTATTTCACTTAGCATCACACTCTCCAGTTCCATCCATGTTGCTACAAAAGGCCATATTTCATTTTTTCTCATTGCCACATAGTATTCCATTGTGTATATAAACCACAATTTCTTTATCCATTCATCAGTTGATGGACATTTAGGCTCTTTCCATAATTTGGCTATTGTTGAGAGTGCCGCTATAAACATTGAGGTACAGGTGCCCCTATGCATCAGTACTCCTGTATCCCTTGGATAAATTCCTAGCAGTGCTATTGCTGGGTCATAGGGTAGGTCTATTTTTAATTTTCTGAGGAACCTCCACACTGCTTTCCAGAGCGGCTGCACCAATTTGCATTCCCACCAACAGTGCAAGAGGGTTCCTGTTTCTCCACATCCTCTCCAGCATCTATAGTCTCCTGATTTCTTCATTTTGGCCACTCTGACTGGCGTGAGGTGGTATCTGAGTGTGGTTTTGATTTGTATTTCCCTGATAAGGAGCGACGTTGAACATCTTTTCATGTGCCTGTTGGCCATCCGGATGTCTTCTTTAGAGAAGTGTCTATTCATGTTTTCTGCCCATTTCTTCACTGGGTTATTTGTTTTTCTGGTGTGGAGTTTGATGAGCTCTTTATAGATTTTGGATACTAGCCCTTTGTCCGATGTGTCATTTGCAAATATCTTTTCCCATTCCGTTGGTTGCCTTTTAGTTTTGTTGGTTGTTTCCTTTGCTGTGCAGAAGCTTTTTATCTTCATAAGGTCCCAGTAATTCACTTTTGCTTTTAATTCCCTTGCCTTTGGGGATGTGCCGAGTAAGAGATTGCTACGGCTGAGGTCAGAGAGGTCTTTTCCTGCTTTCTCCTCTAAGGTTTTGATGGTTTCCTGTCTCACATTCAGGTCCTTTATCCATTTTGAGTTTATTTTTGTGCATGGTGTGAGAAAGTGGTCTAGTTTCAACCTTCTGCATGTTGCTGTCCAGTTCTCCCAGCACCATTTGTTAAAGAGACTGTCTTTTTTCCATTGGATGTTCTTTCCTGCCTTGTCAAAGATGAGTTGGCCATACGTTTGTGGGTCTAGTTCTGGGGTTTCTATTCTATTCCATTGGTCTATGTGTCTGTTTTTATGCCAATACCATGCTGTCTTGATGATGACAGCTTTGTAGTAGAGGCTAAAGTCTGGGATTGTGATGCCTCCTGCTTTGGTCTTCTTCTTCAAAATTACTTTGGCTATTCGGGGCCTTTTGTGGTTCCATATGAATTTTAGGATTGCTTGTTCTAGTTTCGAGAAGAATGCTGGTGCAATTTTGATTGGGATTGCATTGAATGTGTACATAGCTTTGGGTAGTATTGACATTTTGACAATATTTATTCTTCCAATCCATGAGCAGGGAATGTCTTTCCATTTCTTTATATCTTCTTCAATTACCTGCATAAGCTTTCCATAGTTTTCAGCATACAGATCTTTTACATCTTTGGTTAGATTTATTCCTAGGTATTTTATGCTTCTTGGTGCAATTGTGAATGGGATCAGTTTCTTCATTTGTCTTTCTGTTGCTTCATTGTTAGTGTATAAGAATGCAACTGATTTCTGCACGTTGATTTTGTATCCTGCAACTTTGCTGAATTCATGTATCAGTTCTAGCAGACTTTTGGTGGAGTCTATCGGATTTTCCATGTATAATATCATGTCATCTGCAAAAAGCGAAAGCTTGACTTCATCTTTGCCAATTTTGATGCCTTTGATTTCCTTTTGTTGTCTGATTGCTGATGCTAGAACTTCCAGCACTATATTAAACAGCAGCGGTGACAGTGGGCATCCCTGTCGTGTTCCTGATCTCAGGGAAAAAGCTCTCAGTTTTTCCCCGTTGAGGATGATGTTAGCTGTGGGCTTTTCATAAATGGCCTTTATGATCTTTAAGTATGTTCCTTCTATCCCGACTTTCTCAAGGGTTTTTATTAAGAAAGGGTGCTGGATTTTGTCAAAGGCCTTTTCTGCATCGATTGACAGGATCATATGGTTCTTCTCTTTTTTTTTGTTAATGTGATGTATCACGTTGATCGATTTGCGAATGTTGAACCAGCCCTGCATCCCAGGAATGAATCCCACTTGATCATGGTGAATAATTCTTTTTATATGCTGTTGAATTCGATTTGCTAGTATCTTATTAAGAATTTTTGCATCCATATTCATCAGGGATATTGGCCTGTAGTTCTCTTTTTTTACTGGGTCTCTGTCTGGTTTAGGAATCAAAGTAATACTGGCTTCATAGAATGAGTCTGGAAGTTTTCCTTCCCTTTCTATTTCTTGGAATAGCTTGAGAAGGATAGGTGTTATCTCTGCTTTAAATGTCTGGTAGAACTCCCCTGGGAAGCCATCTGGTCCTGGACTCTTATTTGTTGGGAGATTTTTGATAACCGATTCAATTTCTTCGCTGGTTATGGGTCTGTTCAAGCTTTCTATTTCCTCCTGATTGAGTTTTGGAAGAGTGTGGGTGTTTAGAAATTTGTCCATTTCTTCCAGGTTGTCCAATTTGTTGGCATATAATTTTTCATAGTATTCCCTGATAATTGTTTGTATCTCTGAGGGATTGGTTGTAATCATTCCATTTTCATTCATGATTTTACCTATTTGGGTCATCTCCCTTTTCTTTTTGAGAAGCCTGGCTAGAGGTTTGTCAATTTTGTTTATTTTTTCAAAAAACCAACTCTTGGTTTCGTTGATCTGCTCTACAGTTTTTTTAGATTCTATATTGTTTATTTCTGCTCTGATCTTTATTATTTCTCTTCTTCTGCTGGGTTTAGGCTGCCTTTGCTGTTCTGCTTCTATTTCCTTTAGGTGTGCTGTTAGATTTTGTATTTGGGATTTTTCTTGTTTCTTGAGATAGGCCTGGATTGCAATGTATTTTCCTCTCAGGACTGCCTTCGCTGCATCCCAAAGCGTTTGGATTGTTGTATTTTCATTTTCGTTTGTTTCCATATATGTTTTAATTTCTTCTCTAATTGCCTGGTTGACCCACTCATTTGTTAGTAGGGTGTTCTTTAACCTCCATGCTTTTGGAGGTTTTCCAGACTTTTTCCTGTGGTTGATTTCAAGCTTCATAGCATTGTGGTCTGAAAGTATGCATGGTATAATTTCAATTCTTGTAAACTTATGAAGGGCTGTTTTGTGACCCAGTATATGATCTATCTTGGAGAATGTTCCATGTGCACTCGAGAAGAAAGTATATTCTGTTGCTTTGGGATGCAGAGTTCTAAATATATCTGTCAAGTCCATCTGATCCAATGTATCATTCAGGGCCCTTGTTTCTTTATTGACTGTGTGTCTAGATGATCTATCCATTTCTGTAAGTGGGGTGTTAAAGTCCCCTGCAATGACCACATTCTTATCAATAAGGTTGCTTATGTTTATGAGTAATTGTTTTATATATCTGGGGGCTCGGGTATTTGGCGCATAGACATTTATAATAGTTAGCTCTTCCTGGTGGATAGACCCTGTGATTATTATATAATGCCCTTCTTCATCTCTTGTTACAGCCTTTAATTTAAAGTCTAGTTTGTCTGATATAAGTATGGCTACTCCAGCTTTCTTTTGGCTTCCAGGAGCATGATAAATAGTTCTCCATCCCCTCACTCTCAATCTAAAGGTGTCCTCAGATCTAAAATGAGTCTCTTGTAGACAGCAAATAGATGGGTCTTGTTTTTTTATCCATTCTGATACCCTATGTCTTTTGGTTGGCGCATTTAATCCATTTACATTCAGTGTTATTATAGAAAGATATGGGTTTAGAGTCATTGTGATGTCTGTATGTTTTATGCTTGTAGTGATGTCTCTGGTACTTTGTCTCACAGGATCCCCCTTAGGATCTCTTGTAGGGCTGGTTTCGTGGTGACAAATTCCTTCAGTTTTTGTTTGTTTGGGAAGACCTTTATCTCTCCTTCTATTCTAAATGACAGACTTGCTGGATAAAGGATTCTCGGCTGCATATTTTTTCTGTTTAGCACACTGTAGATATCGTGCCAAGCCTTTCTGGCCTGCCAAGTTTCAAAGGAGAGATCAGTCACGAGTCTTATAGGTCTCCCTTTATATGTGAGGGCACGTTTATCCCTTGCTGCTTTCAGAATTTTCTCTTTATCCTTGTATTTTGCCAGTTTCACTATGATATGTCGTGCAGAAGATCGATTCAAGTTACGTCTGAAGGGAGTTCTCTGTGCCTCTTGGATTTCAATGCCTTTTTCCTTCCCCAGTTCAGGGAAGTTCTCAGCTATAATTTGTTCAAGTACCCCTTCAGCACCCTTCCCTCTCTCTTCCTCCTCTGGGATACCAATTATGCGTATATTATTTTTTTTTAGTGTATCACTTAGTTCTCTAATTTTCCCCTCATACTCCTGGATTTTTTTATCTCTCTTTCTTTCAGCTTCCTCTTTCTCCATAACTTTATCTTCTAGTTCACCTATTCTCTCCTCTGCCTCTTCAAGCCGAGCCATCGTGGATTCCATTTTGTTTTGCAATTCGTTTAAAGCGTTTTTCAACTCCTCGTGACTGTTCCTTAGTCCCTCGATCTTTGTGGCAAGAGATTCTCTGCTGTCCTGTATACTGTTTTCAAGCCCAGCGATTAATTTTATGACTATTATTCTAAATTCACTTTCTGTTATATTATTTAAATCCTTTTTGATCAGTTCATTAGCTGTTGTTATTTCCTGGAGATTCTTCTGAGGGGAATTCTTCCGTTTGGTCATTTTGGAGAGTCCCTGGCGTGGTGAGGACCTGCAGGGCACTTCCCCTGTGCTGTGGTGTATAACTGGAGTTAGTGGGCGGGGCCGCAGTCCGACCTGATGTCTGCCCCCAGCCCACTGCTGGGGCCACAGTCAGACTGGTGTGTGCCTTCTCTTCCCCTCTCCTAGGGGCGGGATTCACTGTGGGGTGGCGTGTCCCGTCTGGGCTACTTGCACACTGCCAGGCTTGTGTTGCTGGGGATCTGGCGTATTAGCTGGGGTGGGTAGGCAAGGTGCACGGGGGCTGGAGGGGCAGGCTTAGCTCGCTTCTCCTTAGGTGATCCACTTCAGGAGGAGCCCTGTGGCAGCGGGAGGGAGTCAGATCCGCTGCCGGAGGTTTGGCTCCGCAGAAGCACAGAGTTGGGTGTTTGCGCGGAGCGAGCAAGTTCTCTGGCAGGAACCGGTTCCCTTTGGGATTTTGGCTGGGGGATGGGCGGGGGAGATGGCGCTGGCGCCTTTGTTCCCCGCCAAGCTGAGCTCTGCCGTCCGGGGGCTCAGCAGCTCTCCCTCCCTTTGTCCTCCAGCCTTCCCGCTTTCCGAGCAGAGCTGTTAACTTATGACCTCCCAGACGCTAAGTCGCGCTTGCTGTCGGAACACAGTCCGTCCGGCCCCTCCGCTTTTGCCAGCCAGACTCGGGGGCTCCGCTTGGCCGGCGAGCCGCCCCTCCGGCCCGGCTCCCTCCCGCCAGTCCGCGGAGCGCGCACCGCCTCGCCGCCCTTCCTACCCTCTTCCGTGGGCCTCTGGTCTGCGCTTGACTCCGGAGACTCCCTTCTGCTAATCCTCTGGCGGTTTTCTGGGTTCTTTAGGCAGGTGTAGGCGGAATCTAAGTGATCGGCAGGACGCGCTGTGAGCCCCGCGTCCTCCTACGCCGCCATCTTCCGGAACCCCCCCCTGTTCTAGATACTTCTTAGAGAATACAAAAATAAGCAGAAGACATCCTAGACTACCATAAAGCTCCTCATATAATTGAGAACCTGTTTAAACCACAAAGTTATAACGAAGCAAGTGGAAAATAGATGTATATGGGAAATGGGATCACAAAAGGAAGCAATTAATTAAAACTGAGAAAACTGAGCAATTAATAAAACTGCGGGCTCTTACAGAGCTGTTGCCATTTGAGTTTGAATTCGAAGACTGAAAATGCATTTTCCAAGCTAATAACGGAGAGCAATGATGGACTTTCAGTGATACTCTTGATTAAAGGAACAGAAAAAAAAAAACAGAAGTGTGGAAAAAAAATGGGATCATTAGAAAATAGCAAATAACCTTGTCTGGTTGTTTTCTAAGATGTATGGAAGAGTACGTGTATTACAAAGTTGAATTGGGGTCAGACAATGAAAGCCTTGAGAGATTTTTGTCTTTATACCATGGGCACAGACATTTAGACTTGTCAAATAGTTTGTAAAAAATAGTAACATGATCAAAACTCTGGTTTACAAAGACAAACCTGGGGAAAGTGTAAAGGATGGGTTGGAAAAGTGACAGATCAGAGGAAGGGACTGCTAAAAGCCATTGCAAGAATTCAGAAAGAGATCAAAAAAGTCCGTACTAAGGCATCAGATGTAATAATTGGAGAAAAGAGACAGGAAAGTCACTCTGAATATAGAATCGACAGAAATCATAAACTGATTGGAACTGAGGATTGAGAAAAATGCAGAAATGAGGAATACATCAAATTTTCTAGCAGAGTAACTTAGAGAAGGCTGTAGCGTTATTCCCTGGTAAGGAAATACAATAAGTGAACAGAAGGTCATAAGGTAAGATAATAGGTTACTCGGAGGCACATACAATGCCAGGAAGTTCCACTGAAAGCCTCTCTGCTCACAGGTGAGGAAACCTTTCCTATTCTTTGGAACAGTCAAAACTTTCCCATGCGAAGTAGAGTTCTAGCTTCATTAGCGGTGCTACGTCTAGGAAGTTCTGGAATTTGATGAAGACTAGCTCGGAGACAGACCTAGGCTATGGTAAGAAACCATACTGTAGACACGCAGATAATGAATATGATTAGAAGCGGTGGCTCTCCAACAAAGATGGTGAAAGCTGATGATAAGGTGTGCGCTCACATACGCACACACTCACACACACACGCACATGCACGTGCACACGCCTGTAGTAGGCCGTGTGTGGTGGAAAAACTTAATTATGAAGAAGCTAGATGTTCTTCGACCCAGGACTGAAAGACATGGAATCGGCTTTGCCTTAGAATCGCTACTGCTTGAAAAAGATGTTGAGAGGCGGGGCACCTGGATGGCTCAGTCGGTTGGGCGCCCAACTCCGGCTCAGGTCACGATTTCGCAGTTCACGAGTTCAAGCCCCGGGCCGGGCTCTGTGCTCACCGCTTGGAGTCCGGAGCCCGCTTTGGATTCTGTCTCCCTCTCTCTCTAACCATCCCCGACTTGTACTCTGTCTGTCTGTCTCTCTCACTGAAATACAAATAAACATTCCAAAAATAAAAATAAAAAAATACAAAAAGATGTTGAGATGCAACTGTGTCTGGTTATGTTAAGTTTGTACTGTGCAAAGGCAGCCCCAAGTTTCTTTTTTCCATCCATTCACAATAAACAGAGACACCTACCAAATTTCTTTGGGTGCTTTAATCACGATTATAGACAGTCCACCGTTCTGACTCCTACTGGGCTACTGTACTGTGACCCTCCATGGCTGACCCTGCTCAGTAGAACAGAGAAGCTCCTCAAGCAGAAAAAGGCTACCCTGACTGTCTAATCAATAACTAGTTCTTCCTAGAGGCATGGCGCTTGGTAAAACAAGGACAAGTGAGGCTCCTCTTCTGACTGGAATTTCCATAGAAGTCAAGCTTTGCCACTCTGATTCCTAAAAGCCCTACTTCCTCAGACCAGTGATGTGGCTTCCAGAGAAAAATAAACAAGGGCAGGAATGCATTCTTTCCAGAAAGAAGAATTTCTCACTCTCTGTACCACTTTAAATATCTGTTTTCACCAAATGATCCATTCACCCTATATAACTGCAGCCATAATTTGCTAATTTCCCTTTATTGAATTTCTGACCAGAGTGACCATCCCTCTTTCCCTAAAAAAATCTCTCAAGCCACATGTTGTTCTTTAGGTATATCAACTTTCCTTTCTCATACCTTCCATCTACTACTCTTCTTGAAATTTTCAGTCTCTAGTTAGATTCATTAGTGAAGAATTTCCTCGGTATTAATTTTATAACCACGCTATGACTTTGTTAAAACATTCGTATGCAATCTAATTCTCCTTGGGTCCTACAGTGGCCTGGGGAAGAGTGAGGGTAACAACAGAATTTTGCCAGTCGGTCCAAAGACTTATGGGTGAGAAGCTTCAGGAAATATTTGTGGTTACCCCTGTGGTATTAAGCACAACCTGTGTTCTCCACAGCTCTGTGATCTTTACATGGTGACTCTTAGGGCCAGACAGATGTTATACAGTCACTTGGTGTTGAAGCCAGCGTTTTGAACGAGGCTTATCCTTCACTTAAGTCCTTGACAGACTTTATATTAAGGCTTAGAGAACTAGTCCTAGTTGGTATGGCACCATGAGAAAATAATATGCTTGTTGGGTAACAGATCGCAGAGTTACCTTAATGACACCAGTTCTATTTTTCCCAGAGAGTAGTTTATATACTGGAAGAATTAGTCACTGGAATCTTTCATAATCCTTCACTTTTGTGTATTACCGTTCAGTTCATAAATCTTGGCACACACCTGATCTCATTTAATCCTCCTATGACCCTAGGCTTTATTAGCCTCACTTTGCAGATGTGGAGGCTCAGAACCAGAGAGATTAAAACAACCTCCCAGGTCTTCTTCTCAAGTACTGCGTCCGTTCAACCACAACTGTCATGTGACCAAGGACCTAGAGAATTGGTACAACGCTCAAGTTTGGCTTTCAAAAAATAACCTCCTTATTAGACGGAGGAGCTGTTGGCGTTCCTTTAGAACTGGTCTGCATGCTCCTTGGTCATGTTCCTACGTCATGCATACACTTTCTCTCCCTCCTTGTCTTAGCTGGGTCGTTGGTACCTCTCAGAAGCTTTCTCTGCCTTCACCGATACCAACTCAATCCATACTCTCCTAGTACGATGGATTTCTTTTCTGTGTGATTATATGATTAATGCGTGTAACCCCTTGGAAGCCTCTGCATATCCACTGAGCAAGGGAAATGTGTTTTTCCTCATTGTTATGAGCCAGTGCCAGCACATTGGAGCCCGTGGTAAGCGCTCAGTATAGATTTGTTGAATGGATGTATTAATAATTTTTACTTGAATAAGTTGACCTATTTGTGAGAAAAGCCCTAATTTTATAATCCAGCACTGGAAATGTCTTTAAAGACTTTTTCCCCTACCAAGCACATTTTCTTATTGTGAACCAGACCATGAATCCAATTCCCGTGGTACTTACACTATTCCATGGAGGTAAATGGAGCTGTATAAAATTAGTTAAGTCAAGCAGAGGAGTATTTAAGAAGTTTCTGTTTGAGCACATAAAACTAGTTTCATCCAGAATGAATTAATGAGTCTATCAAACATGTCAAGTGTTTTTTTTTCCCCCAAGAAGGTTAGCCAGAGAAAAAAATCTCACCCGTGCATCACATTCATTTCCAGGTATACATTTCAGCTCAAGTTAAGGGTAAATGTATCTCAGCTGGCCCAAAACATAAATGTCAACTTGTGAGACATTTATATGAAATGCATAAACTTCTCTCATGAGGGTGCTAAATTATGAACTGACAATCTGATTTTTCAATTTCATCTTTGTTGCTAATGTTGGAACAGAAAGGCACACGTACATTGTTATTTACAGGAAATCTGTCACAAAGTAGTTTGAGTGGTGAGACTGAATTTCTTATCTTTGTCCATTCTTTTGGTAATGCTAACAGACCATTGAATGAGAGTCAGTTCTAATCCCACTCTGCAGACAGTATAAATGAGGCGGAGAACATTGATGAGTTAGATGAGCCAGAAAAATGTCTTTTGTGACATGACTTTCTTGCACTGGCCTGTAATAGGCTTTTCTGTGAAATTTTGTCCTCGTGAAAAGGTGCATGCGCAGTGACTGATTCCTTGTGGAGTCGGCGAAGAGATTTGGGAAGACTGCACAGAGGCTGCTGTGTGCCAGCCCCGATTACTGTAGTTTGGGCAGCCTCACAGGCAGAGGAGAACTGGGATTTGGGAGAGCTGGGTTCCAATTCTGATTTGCAGCAGACTCCTGCAGGAGCATTTGAGAGTTACGCTACTACTGTCAGTCTTAGTCTTTACATCTATCAAATGAGGAGAATAAATCCTGGGTGATTCCAAAGGTGAACTTGTTCCTGGGTTGCATCAGGATGATCTGGAACTCTAAAATGCGGGTTCCTGGATCTTATCCAAGACTTAACAAATCAGAACCTTTGGGAGAGGGGTCAGAACCTGGGGATCCGTATATTAATAGCCCTGTAGATGAATCTTATAAAAAATGAAATACAGCTGGAATGCTTTCAACCATGATTGTAAGCTTTGGCTCCCACGTTCAGCAACCTAAGCACAATCTATATCCCCAGAGCAGCGTAGGGATGGCTGGAAGTATCTCTGGGTTTGATACAAAATGACTGCTCATCACGATGTATTGCTGGATCTTCTAGGTAATATGTGATTTGATGGATACTAAGATATGAGTCTCTTCAAGGTCCATAAATTCCACGGAACAGAGACGGAACATAATCCTGCAAATGGGGGTAACCCATGGAAAGCCTCTGAGGAGAGGACCACCACAAGTAACTTGAATCTTAGGAGGTTATCTCTTGCAGCAGGCTGGTGGACCAGCTGGATGGAAGAGGGACTAGAGGCTGTTGCTACTGTCCAAGTCAACAAGTGATGAGCACCAGAACCAGGGTAGGGACCTACTACGTAAACTGAACCAGATTCTGTTAAACCAAAACCATTGCCATTTAGAATGATCATGGTGTGTCAGAGGAGCCATTTGTTTTTCTATATATCTTTATATTCTTCTATACCACTGGGCTTCTTATTTGTACCTTTAAGAACATCTGTGCTCTCTCGGGTATACCTAGATATGATGTGTGCCTGTACATGTGTTTCATCAGTTCTATTGGTGTTTTTTGGGAAATAGAATCCAGGAATGCTAAGATTTCTAATGGGGATTTAGAATGGGAAAAGTGACATGTTGAAGACTTGTATTTCCTCCACTTGAACAACAGATTCATGGTTAAGACATTCTTTTCAGCATACTGCGTATAATTAGCTTTGTTTCCTCTGACAAGCTTTAAATATAGAACCAAGATAATGCTTTTTAGTTAATATCTTTAGCACAGCATTTAAAAAAAACACAAAATAATTTTCAATGTAAAATCTTTAAAGTTACAAAGCTTCAAGAGGCTAGAACTTTAAAAAGCCAATTAGTATCTAGATATTTAGCTCAATTTGGCTTTTTTTTCTCTTCATACCCCTCATTGATAGCTTCTGATTTAAAAAAGAATAGTTATATGGCTTGATGCTAATATTCATGTTTTATCTCAATTTCCTCTCCCACAGTCTTGTTTTAACAAAAACAAAAAACCAAAAAAACTGTGAGTTGTGAAAATCTGTAAGATGTCTTTAGTCTAACCTACTTGGCCCCCAAGATGCTAGTTCAAGAACTGATGAGAGTTGGTATGTATGATTATACTTTTTGCAGGCAATAGAATCCCAGCTATGGTTCCTTAAAGGTGTTCCAAAGGGTAGCCTTTCAGAGAGTATTGCTCACTCTGTTAGAATGTCGATCAGAGAACCTCCTGCTTTACTCTTTGGTTCTGTGGCCATTTATCGAGATACCATTGTGAACTCACTTCTATACCCAGTGCTTTCAGGAAAAAAAAAAAAAAAAAAGATCTGTGAACTGCTTGGAAACACAAAGCCAAGAGCAGGCTTCATTTGAAATTTCCTAGTTGAAACATGTGGTATATTAAAGTTCACCTTGCAGGTCGTGAGCATTCGGCTAGCCAACACTGTGACCTCGCTGTATAGAAGAGAGCTGCTACAGGAAGGAAGCTAACAAATGAGCAGCATGGATCCCACATTCTGCTCAAATCAAATGAGACCTTTACCCTTTGTTGGATGCCTTAATACACAAGAAATAAGCCAGCAGGATGCCCACGTCTGAGTTACTCATCCATTTCACCCGGCTCAAAGAGAACCAGTTCTCATCATTTTTATTGAACAAGAAAAATTTCACCACGAGGCAGCTCATTTTTCCAAGAGAAAGTAAAATCTTACATAACTTAAGAGACTAAAAAGTAAAGTTTTTTATGCATTTTAATGAAGAATTTCTATTTAAAAAATCCTTGCGTTTCGCCAGAAGGTGCCCCCGTGTAGGAGAGATAATATAGGCCTTGGCCTCAAACCGACCTCAGTCTTAATCCCTAATCTACGACTTACTAGCTTTTGACTTTTCGCATTACTTATGTTCTGACTTTCCATTTTCCTCATTTGTGAAATAGAGATAATGATAGTACCTCACAAGGGTGTTTTAAGGATTAAATCAAGAAGCTACTACACGTAGATTGTGTAAGCCTGTGAGTTGAGTACCCCCACACACAAACAAATCTCCAAATTGTCTCACAAATAGGTGTGTGTGTGTGTGTGTGTGTGTGTGTGTGTGTGTGGACACATGAATTTTTTGCCGTGGGAAAGCATCGGCTGGTCAGTTACAGACCTGGCATCGGGCTGTCTCTACCTCTTTCTCTTCAGATGACTTTTAGCAGAGTTTTTCCATTCATTTTCTTTCTCTCTAAGCCAGTTTCCTTATTAAAATGGATATAACACCTGCTACCCCAGGTGGATGCTATGATCACTAGTTAAGATAATCTATGTGGAACACCTGAAACATGGCAGAGACTGAAAATTCTGCTTCCCCTCCCTTTTTCTCATCAGGCCTTTGAATAGACAGAGAAATGGAGAACAGAAGATTAAATGTAGTGTGTTTCATCCTTGCAAAACTATTCCCTGCTCATCCCAATGCTGATTCTATTGAATATCTATTGATTATTTTGTCTGACTAGTTCGAAGCACTTATATGCATTGTCTCATGTAATCCACACTCCATACCTTGTAGAGAGATACTGTTACTATCCCCATTTGAGAGACAGAGAGGCCCAGAGATTAGGTTACTCACCTAAGATCCAACATGGCTCTCCTGTGTTCCAAAGCCAACATGTTCAATCACTTGCCCTTCTACTTCCCTAACCAAGTATATTGGACCTTTCATCAAGAGTGCTCTTGTTTTTTGTTTATTATTTTCATTTTTATCAATCTCTGGATTTAGATCAGGAGGAATGCTAACTTATAAAATACAGACAAACTTAAGTTGTCTTTAGACTTGCTCCCGTCAAGGAGGTATCATTTTTCAGCCTGAGTATTTGATAATTGCTTATGTAAGTACATAATTGAAATACACTTAGGAAAAAAAGACAGAATTGCACCCTCATTTGCTTGGCAGCAAAGGTATATGGTTTGAAGAAACCTTACCCTTAAATCATTAGACAGCTTGCGTGACTAATAAGAATCTTGTCCCTAAAGGAAAGTGGAATGTCTTACGAATACAAAAGGACTCAATTAGAGTTTTAAAATAGAATGTGATTGTGTGTTTTCTTTTTCTTTCTTTCTTCTCTCTTTCTTTCTTTCTTTCTTTCTTTCTTTCTTTCTTTCTCTCAAAGAAAGGGAGAGAGCTTTTAATATTTTAGATGGCCTCATTTTGGTGAGAAGACAATTTTAGGAAGTGCTTAAATTTAAGAAGCTGCTCTGCATCTTGGCTAATTTTGGACCTAGTCCAATCCCTGAAGGACTAAGAACAGATAAGTTTGCTTATACCTGGCTTTTTAAATAACTGCATCTTATAATTCAAAACAGGGATGAGCTGTTGATATGGATTATTGCGCTCAGTAAAATGAAATTGTCGATATGCTTAGATATGCAAAGCATGTCCTCTGGCATGTCAGGAAATAGCTCATTCAACCCCTGAAACAGAAGATTTGCCTTTGAGACCATGACTATGCAAAAGCAACCATGCTCTTTATCTAGGAAATAAGGTGGAATGTGGATAGTTGTCTTAACATGGAATCAAGGGTACCCTTTGTACCCAAACACTCTATTTTATAGAGAAGAACAAAATGGACAGTACAGAACACTGGGGTTTTCTCTCAATGTGTTTGTTTTGGAGTTCTCCATTTATCTACCACTTGGTACGGCCTGAAAACAACTATCTGGGGTCAGATCTTGTGAACAGTGATGCAAGTCTTAGCACATTTCAACAGCAATTTAGTCTGAAGACAACATGAATAGCCATTTGTTCAACTTGGACCAGTTCTCTCCTTTTGGTAAATCTCTATTCCCATTATGGGTTATTTGTTGGCTCCGTCCTATCATTTGACTTTAGATGCTTTCTGATAAGAACACTAGTAAAAGCTATCTGTCATATTCTGCAATGTTCTAGGTATGGTCGTAAATACCTTATTTCAATCTAACACTGTCAGTATTATGAGGATAGGTCTTGTTTCCCCATTCTATGGGTGAGTGAGAAGGTAAAGTGACTTTTAGACCCCAGAGATATTATATGGTACAAGAAAGATTTACCTACCAGTACTCTTGATCATACAGGTGTATTCGTGCATTAAGGAAAAGGTGGAGCCTCACACACTTTGACAGTCTTCTTGCACTCAGACCCATTGTGAATCCCTAGCTGAGTTATTTATTTATTCATCTTAATGTTTATTTATTTTGAGAGAGAGAGAGAGAGAGAGAGAGACAGGCAGACAGAGCATGAGTGGGGGAGAGGCAGAGAGAGAAGGAGACACAGAATCCGAAGCAGGTTCCAGGCTCTGAGCTGTCAGCACAGAGCCTGATGCGGGGCTCAAACCCATGAGCCATGAGATCATGACCTGAGTCAAAGTCAGACGCTCAACTGACGAAGCCACCCAGGTCCCTCCTGCCTGAGTTTTCTTAAAGCCAATCATACCAACATATATTTGGTTAGGGTAAGTTTCCTAGGATCCTAAAAGTTCAGAGTTTGAAAAATGTTAGGCGTCCACCCCAAACCCAGTTCTCTAAATGTACTTATAAGAAACTGAGGGCCAAGAAGCAACAAACAAAAAATATATAGCACCACCACCACCACCAACAACAACAAAAATCTTGCCTAGATTCACTCAAAGAGTTAGCAGCAGAACTGAAATTGATGCTCACTCCTTTGCACTGTCTTTGAACCATTCTGCCTCTATATTCCTAGTGATAGATTCACATCTTTCCTTGTTTCTAAGGACACATTACAGAATTTTCCAGTCGGGGAAAGAGAAGTCACATTTTTCAAGTGCTGTTGTTCTCTTTAAAAACTACATGAGGATTTAAAACATGCTTGTCGAGAAAATAATTACAGATGAAAACACAAATAACTGGGATGCTATTTAGAGACATCTGAAACCATAGTAGGTGTCTGAAAGCGGCAGAATAAACAAGGCACTAAATACAGGAGCTAAAAATGGTATTTAAAATCATACTGTTCAGTGTTTTCCAAGAAATTGCAAACACAATGCCCGGGTGGTAGCATGATTAGGAGATACCTGCGATGGGTTTTGGTGACATAAACAAAATTTTGATGTTTATTTTAATGGTATTAGAATATGTATGTATATGTGTGCATCCAACTATGTATGTTTTGTATATATATTCTTTGAGCTCTTACTGCATGTTGGTCCTGGACAATATGAATGAACAGAAAGGACAAAGATCCCTGCCCTCACGAAGCTGACATTGGCCAGTTAAGAATTGTCCATATAGCTTAGAGGCTGCTTTGAGTTTCACATCTTCTGGTCCCAGAACACAGTGGCTGTTCTCACTCTTGCCTTTAACTCCTGTCAAAGCCAGGCTCTCTTCACAGGTGTGAGTGGGCACAGCCTTTAGCTGGGATGAGAGAAAAAGCCTTTCAGCACAGCCCAGGTTCTATCACAATAGATGGGCCTCATTAGGCATTCTCAGCTTCATAGATAATGCAGTCGTGGATGGCATCATTTGGTCTAGTGAAGAATTGCCCAGGAGATTGTGTTGACATCTGAGATTTATTTTAATCCTTTTCTTTTGCAGATTTTATAATGAGCATTGTAACAAAGTGCGCCAAAGAATCATTACATGTCTTATAAAATCTTAATAATGCAAAAATTAGAAATGTTTTTCATGCATATGTTCAATTTGTTCAGAACCCACAGATTTCACTTTGCTGATTAGCACATAGTACCCTGTAAGGGGACATTGCCTTTAAGAGATCATGATTCCTGAATTGCCGTGCATCCTTTTGTTCTGAATATTGCTTATGTTTATAGGCCGTTGCTGTCAAATTTCGCAATTTGGACAAAGAAGATATAAAATGTGCAGATCCTTGTGGACCAGGGTTCTTTTATTCTCATTTATTCACTAACGTTTATTGATTGACTTCCTCAAGCATAGCATTAAGTATAAAGAAGTTTAAAAAAAAAAGGCCTTAGAAATGAAGAGAATTTCCTGATTACATGAACCAAAAAAAACCAAAAAAAAAATGTTGAAAATATCCTAGAATGTCCCCAAATTCTTATTATGATTGTGTCTACTTCATTACATTAATCATCTTTTTCTAAATATTTTTTTGAATATTTATTTTTGGAGAGAGAGAGAGAGAAAGGGAGAGAGACAGAGGGCAAGTGGGGAAGGCGCAGAGCAAGAGGGAGACCCAGAATCCGAAGCAGGCTCCAGGCTTCGAGCTGTTAGCACAGAGCCTGATGCGGGGCTCAAACTCACAAAATGCGAGATCATAACCTGAGCCAAAATTGGGCACTTAACCGACTGAGCCTCCCAGGCACCCCTAATGATCTTGTTCTTTTGGTAGTTTTACCCCCACCTCTCTCCATCTAGTCCAGGGGGATAATCAGGCTATGGCTCATGGGTTTCTCTTGTAAAATTTGCCTGGAAGTCCTGTCCACCATCCACTATGATGATCGCTGTGCAAACCTTGTACTCCTTCAGGCATTCAGGATTTTGTTCCCTAACATGAAAGCCACTAAGAATTTATATTGAGGGGAAGTGAGAGAGACAAATGCTTTAGGAACATGCTGGTAGAATGGGAGCACAGTGAATGAGAAGAAAAAATCAGAGCACTGCACTGCCCATTATGGCAGTCACTGGCCACACGTGGCTGTTAAACACTTGGAATGTGGCTAGTCTGAATTAAGATGAATTACAAGCATAAAATAGACACTGAATTTCAGAGCCTGCGTGAAAAAAAAAGGAATGTAAAATATCTCATACATAATTTTTATTGATTACCTGTTGAAGAGATAATATTTTGGATATATTGTATCAAATAAAATATATTATTAAAATTAATTTTATCTGCTTCTTTTAACTTTTTCCAGAAAATTTTAAATTGCACTCGTGGCTTTCATGCGGCTTAATTACATTCTGCTGGAAGCGCTGTTATAGAAGATGAGATATGAAAGGTGATAGAAGGCCCATTTTTTTAATGCTTTGTGTGCCATTGTAAGGACATTTGCATTTGCTTTAAGTGAGAGGGAAGCCATTAAAGGGTTTGAGCAGAAAATGGGCATACTCTGCCATTTTTGTAACAGGATCACTCTGGCTGTTCTTTTACAGGCTCTAAGAGCACAAAGGTGAAATCAAGGAGATCCCTGGGGTGACAGTGCAATAATCCAGGATTGAGATGTTCCTGGCTTGGGTAGCAACATAGAAGGCGAGAACTGGTCGGATACCAGAGGATTTTCTGATGTATTCAAAGTGGAATGTGAGATGGAGAGAGAAACTGAGAATTAGTCTTCAGAGTGTTTGTCTTGAGAATCCATTAGGATTCAACTGTCGTTCACTGAAATGGAGAAGATGGGAGAGAGAGTGGATTTGGGCAGAAGCTCAAGAGTTTAGTTTGTACATGTCAAATTTGAGATGTGTGTTGGGCATCCAAATGGAAGATTAATTGATAGAAGGGTCAGGAAGAAGCCATGGCAAAAGATAAACCTTGGAGGGTCTTCAATATAAAATTGGTATTAGTGCCATGAGATTGGATGGTGTCATCAATGGGATAAGTAGAGATAAAGAAGAGGCTGGAGGACCAAGCCTGAGGGCACTCAGAGTTCATGAGCAGAGTCACTGATATAGCTGCTCTGTAACGCACTCGCTAGCAGTCCCATCCCACTGGTGTAGACTTCTCTGGAAGGACAAACACCATTATAAATTGTAAAACTCCTGTTTATCTTGGGCTAAGTAGTTAGAGCAAGAGGTGTGTTAATCAGTGCGAGGAAGTCATAATTAAAGTGTTTTCCTCCATGTACAGATATGAGTCATCATTTAAATAGACAAATTGCATTGCAATGAACTCTTAGAGATATTCTAATTTTATAAATAATTTGAAATTCCAGTGATCCCAATACCAGAGTGTGTCATCAATTATCTCAAAAGCTACCTTCTCCTAATTTCTTAGTAAAAATTTTAATTTTATATCACCTTAATTTGTTTAATGTTTCACGGTGCTCTGAGATTCAAATAAAATGATAAGGCCTTACAACTCTAAAATAGTGGGAATCACTGTGACATAGAGTTTCTGAACACACACTATAAATACATTTTCAAGAACTCTCGATCCTGTCTTCTAGAAAATAGGCTTCTTATATGTCCACTTGCTGCTGTATTTTGAACCATCTCTTCTGAGGTTTCTGAGTTTCTTTCTCACTTCAAACCTGATCAACATGTCTGTTTCATTTTTTAAAAAAATTATTAAATTTTTTAAATGTGTATTTATTTTTGAGAGAGGGAGAGAGAGAGGGGGAGAGAGAGAGAGAGAAAGCACAAGCTGGGGAGGGGCAGAGAGAGACAGGGAGACACAGAATCTGAAGCAGGCTCCACGCTCCGAGCTGTCAGCACAGAGCCTGATATGGGTCTCCAACTCATGAACCACGAGATAACTACCTGAGCCAAAGTCAGAAGCTTAACCAACTGAGCCATCCAGGCAACCCAACATGTCTGTTTCTTAAAAGTGAAGATTGCACAAAGGGATAGGAAGTAGAAGCTAAGATTAAAAGCAGAATAATCTTATCCTACTGTAGAATACCCAGGATGTGATGTGAAAATTTAGCTGCTTCTTCTAGACAGAGAAACTGTGTGTTTCCCTACTTATGTAGCTAGAGAGTGGAAAGAATGTGGGAAGGCTAAGAATCTAGGCTCTGGAGCGATACTACTTGAGTTCAAATCGAGTTCTATTCAATAGTCATGTGAACGTGGACAAAATTTCAATCTTCTCTATACTTTCTATTTCTCATATACACAATGGGAATAATATTAGTTCCTACATCATACTGTTGTTATAAAGATCACATGAATTAATGCTTATTAAACAGTAATAATGCCCGGCTAAGAACTCTATAAATGTTAACTATTGTTATCAATCTACCTATATATCTATTTATCGTGTATCTATTACGCTTTATACTCTAAAAGTGCTATCATCAAGGAGCATTTGTTCTGGTTTTGCACAAAAAAACTGTTTTAGACTGTAAGTCCCATCCTTCTAGGATTCCAGAATATTGAGATGTTCTTAAATCTCAGATTTTGTGGTTTTCTCTACTCCTTAGACTCCTGAGGCCACTAGTCATACATGTATATGACTTTAATTCAAAGGCTCCCTTTATCACAGTCCTTTTTATTTCTTTATGTCACTAACTTCTGCTGCTCTTGTGCCACATACACAATGTCATTCCCTCTGGGGGCTTCCATGGCCTCCAGGTACCATGAGAAACATAACTTAATAGCATAAGGTATAGTAACCAATATCACATTTATCTTCCTGCCTGAAACAACAGCACACAGATGGATAAAATATATAAAACAATGCTTTGTGGGACACTGGACATCAGGCAATGGAGTTTAGTGGTCCCTAAGAGGAAACAAGTCCTCTGATTGCCCCAGCTTACTGTCAGGAGAGATGCCACAATCCACAGCATAGGGAAGGAGGATCCAGGCAGAGTCTGGTGTATTCCCTGAGTCCAGGAGATAGGTCTGAGAGTCTGGGAAAACCAGCTAGGGTTCACAGGACAGAGGACTGGAGAAGACAGAACTATACAGAAAAAGTACTCCGGAGAACAGTAGATGGTTCTCCTCTAGAATCTAACTGAATACTGATATGCACATGCATGTGAGGAACTGTCCAAAGCTAGGAGAAGAATCATCTAAAAGGATTAGACATAAAAGTGCCCAGCAGACAAACGCAGCTGGACTAGTGCTTTTTCCCATCAGCCATACTGGAAAACCTCAAGATTCTTATGCACTGGGTAGAGTACTTAAAAAGATCTTGCCTTAGTGGTGAGAAATATCAGTCCTAGACTGGGAATTGTTCTGATCCCATGTAAGAAATCTTAAATGAATGGCACAAAAGGGCCAAACTACTCCCAAATAATGTAACTGCATTCTGAAACAAAGCTCCAGAATATTTATACAAATACAAAAATCATCTAGCTCTAACAAGGTAATATTCACAATATTTGGCATTCAATCAAAATTACTATTTATGGAAGAAGCAGGAATATCAGTCAATCAGTCAAAACCAACTCAGTATTGACACAGGTGTTAGAATTAGCAAATAAGAATATAAAAATAATTATTATGTCTATATTCCATAAATGCAAAAAGTTAACATATGAAAAATAAATAAATAAAACTTTCTGTTAAAAACTGTAATGTCTGAGATGAAAAATATACTGGATGGTATTAGTGGCAGATTGGGCATTGTAAAAGAAAGATCAATGAACTTGAAGGCATAACATTAGAAACCATTTCAAATGAAACAAAACAAACAACAACTACTACAAAAAAAAAAAAAAAGAAAGAAAAGAAAATGAAAAGAACAGTAGTAAGCCATGGGGAAACTTCCAGTGGTTTAATATATATGTAATTGGAGTGTCCAAAAGACTGATAGGTAGAAAATACACTTGAAGAAATGATGATTGAAAATTTTCCAAATTTTGTAAAAATTATAAGCCCACAGATCTAAGAAGCGTGGCAAATCCCAGTCACAAGATACACGAAGAAAGCTGCATAAAGGCACATAACAATCAAATGGTGTTCAAAACCAATGATAAAGAGAAAAACTTCAGAAGTAGCCAGAGGGAAAAAAATCACATGATGTAAAGAGGAACAAAGGTAAGTATTGCAGAAGGTTTATCATCTGAAAGAGTGAAAGTGAGAAGATCGTAGAGCAACATCTTTGAAAGTACCAAACTAAAAAAAAAAAAAACACCATCAATTTAGAATTCTAGACTGAATTAAAATATCTTTAAAAACAACACTGAAATAAAGATTCATATATATAAAAGGTTGAAAAACCTCTATCACCAGCAGATCTGCAGTATAAGAAGTGTTAAAAGAAGTTCTTAGAAAAGAAAGAAGATTTTACCAGATGGAAATATGGATTCTGCAAAGAAATGGAAAGAACTAATAACAGTAATTTAATAGAAAAAAATATAGTAAATATTTCTTATCATTTAAGTATCTTTAAAGATAATTAATGCTTTAAACAGTAATAATAGCAATGTAATTCAGTTGTATAGCATATGTGAAAGTAAAAATATGAAAATCATAGCATAAAGGTCAGAAGGGAGAAAAGGGTGGTATTATAAGGTACTTATACAACATGTGAAGTGGTATAATATCACGTGAAGGTAGACTGCGACAAGTTAAAATATATACTATAAACTCTAAAGCAACCATGAATGAATTAATTACTTAATTAATCTATTTATTTACTATTTTATACATTTTTAAAAAGTTTATTTGTTTTTTTGTTTGTTTGTTTATGTGATCTCTACACCCAGTGTGGGGCTCGAGCTCATGACCCTGAGATCAAGAGTTTCATGTTCTTCTAACTGACCCAGCCAGATGCCCTGCAACCACTAACTTAAAAAGTTATAGCTAACAATCCAACAAAAGAGATAAAATAGAATCTTAAAGAAAAGTGTACTGTCTAATGAATATTTTACTTTAAGTAAAAATCGTAGGATTGCACATTAGACTTCTGGAGATCTATTCATTTATAAATAGAAGAGTTAATTTTGAAGAGAGTATAAAAAAACACTTGGAAAAGTTCATCTGACACTGGTCTCAGGGTATGTCAATCATCTTTGTACTGCAAATAACCTGAAAACATGAAACTTATCTCAAGACTGTTGCATGAATTAGTTGGAATTTCAACAGGAAGTACAGGCTTGAATCAGGAAGCAACCCACTTCTTTTCCTGCACATGGTGGATTGTGAACATAAGTGTTGGGGCTCATTTCCAACATTCAGCTCTTACATGATGGCCTCTTTTTCCTACAGGAAGTTGGCTTATAGAAGGAGGCTATACTTAAAGCAGATTCGGTCTTAATGCCTAACCGGTGCTCATTAAAATAAATATAAATTTTATAAAAATGGTACAATTCTAAAGCCAAACAGTGGATACCATCCACCTACAGATTTCAACCAATTCCTGGAAGGTAAAACACAGATGGAAGAATATTGCATGAGAAACAAAGGGTAAGAGCATCACCTCACAGCGTCAACAGTGAGATTGCTGTGGTCAGGAGAGAAAATGGACCCGCCTATCAGAGAAGCACGACCCGTGGACACAACTGAGAAATAGATCAAAAATCAGAGGTGTTAATAAGAGGTCTGCATATACAATGGCTGACAGCCCTCTTTCCTTGACCTGTTTGTAAAATCCCTAACTGCAAAATGTTTATTTCCCAGTCAAAACAACAATGGATGAAATACAGAAGTTTCGGGTTTTATATTTTTCCTATAGAACTGGAAGGTATTATTAGAAGGAAATAACATAAATAATGTGAATCCAGTGACCTAGAGAAAAACCTTTCACATTTTAGCATCTAAGGGAGGGTGCCTCCAGTATAATGGTGAACTCGGACCCATTTATGCTAAATTAAAGCATCCATCAAAAAAAACTCCACCCAAGCCTACAGACTCCTCAGTAAGCCTTTCTGTCGCCTAGATTTTAAATGTGAAAAGATAACAAAGAATCATCAGGCTTTTGAGGAAATAATCCACACAAATGGAAAAACTTATCAAAAGGAAAATGAGGTGATTCAGGAACAGGGAACGTATAAAAGTCTAGTCAATATTTATAAAATTCAAGGAAATTTTATACCTATTAAATAAAATCAACTATTTTTGTTTACCATATTTATATGTTTTAAATGTTTATTCATTTTTTGAGAGAGAGAGACAGAACGAGTAGGGGGTGGGGACAGAAAGAGAGGGAGACATGGAATCTGAAGCAAGTTCTAGGCTCTTAGCTCTAAACATAGAATCTACTGCCAGGTTCAAACTCACCCACCTGACGCGGGGCTCAAACTCACAAACTATGCAATCATGACCTGAGACAAAGTCACATGCCTGAGCAACTGAGCCACCCAAGCACACCATACCATATTTTAATATGCTATTAAGAAGGAGTCGTCCTTCTTAAGCAAGCAAGAGCTCCTGAACATTTAAAATGTATTTGTCAAAAGAGAAAGAGGTCAACAGAAGGTTTGAAAGAAAATGTTTAGAAACAAACAAAAATCCCCAAATGTAGAACATAAAGAGTCAGAAAACATGAGAGAAAAAGTGAGCCATAAGTTGAAGATTAGTTACATTGTTCCAAAAGAAGACAGTGAAGAAAAAGGAAGAAGAGAAACTATCCGTGTGTCTGGATGTGTCCCCCGATATTTGAGAAATGGGAAAAATCAGCAAATCCTTATTGTTCAGGAATAATGTGAGCTCGGGCAAGTTGCTCATTCTGTATATTTTACAGATGTTTTTGCATTTATTGTAACTGCCCTTTTAAATGTTATAAAATAGGACATAGTATACCATAAAATATTATCATTGCTATAGTGATTAGTATTAATTCTTAAAACGGTATGCTACCCATAAAAATTCTCTTTTACCCATCATAAATGCACGCGTATGGTCCTAAGTCCTATTTAAAGGAGTGTGCTTTCTAATATAAAACAAAACAAAACAAAACACTCCATGAAAAGGGCCTTCTGCAAGTACATAGGCTAGGTTATTCATGCCATATACAATTACGACAGAGTTGATATATGGCTGAAATTCTCTTGTCAATCATTCTCTTCTTTGCCTACTTCTCTTTGGGGCTCACTTAGAAATAAATGAGATGTGCTGTATTACAAACTACTGAACTTTAGGTAGCTCTGATGAGCGTACAATATGATTCATCTGAAGCTATAAAGTCACAAGTACGTTTAGATAGATAATTTCATAGTGCTGGTCATTACACCTTGTTTTCTCGAACTTTAAATAGAAGCTGATTGAGGGCAAGATCAAATAATAGCATCCAACTAGCTTTTCCCAGAAGCTTATATTTTTCAGAACTAAGAGAGACTTAGAGATCATATAATGTAATTCAACATCTGCATTTTCGAGATCAGAGTATTAATTAAGGCATTTGTTGATGACGTTCATTCTTCATGGCAGAGCCAACTCTTCTAAACACCTGCAAGAGTATTCTTTCTGATATATTTTTTTCTTAGTTGTTGAGTGTCCTGTACATTTCTAAAAGGAAACAAAAAACATAACTTTATAACAAAAATTGGTATTTCAAGAGAAATACAGTCTCAGGGGTTGAAATAATGTATACAGAGGTTTCAAGTACAGCATACAAGCAATTTTTTTAATTTTATTTAATGAAACTGAAATGTATTCTTTAGTTATTTAAATCAAGGTTGTGAGAACGTATGTTCTTACATGATATCATGAAGGCATTCTATTTTCTAATCGTGTTATCGAATCACCAAAAGATATTTTATTTTCCATCTTACCTCCTACTTTTCTTGGTTTAATAATCCTTTTAAAGGAAAAAAAAATCTTGCTAAAATTGAAGTGAATACATTTAATGCAGCATAATCAGCTTCTAAATCTACTTAACTGGAGCCCCATCATGCATTTAGTGCATTGAATGAATGGCACAAATGGGAAACGTATTATAATGAGGACCGGGTGAATTTTGTGAGACTAAACTTCACTTTCCTGAAATGTTCTTAAGCATCTGATTTTGTAGTCAAGTATAGCTCAATTTGCATACTTCTTTATTTGCATTTGACCTAGACACCTGCATTACTTTTTGGAGAATTCTACTTTTATGGTGCTTTTGAACACTTTACTGCCACCCCACCATGACAAAATGCATTTTGCTTGCTGTGGCTCATCGAGGGGTGCACAGCGTGATTATTTTTAACCTTTTACTTGTTTTCATTTAAGTCAGAACAAGTTGTTTACTTTATTACGAGGGTATTTTGCTCTTCATAAGTTTACTTTCTCATCCAGTCTTTAAAAACGACATGTGGTTTTAGAGACATAGGCATTTTTTGAAAACAGAATGCAAATGATACCTATTGAGATCACAATTGTTCATGTGAACATAAATGGCTCCCTGCTTTCGCTGTACCAATATTAGATCTCATTTTTCTGTCTTCGCTGACCTGGAGGAAATAAACATCCCAAACTCCTATGTCCTAAATAGAACCTATCAGCTTCCCACTTTGCTGCAAAATAAGGCATCGCTTCAAATCCCTCTCCTGCTTCCCTTTCTGTCCAAGTTGAAAACCTGGCAGTTATCCTTGATTCTTTTTTTTTCCACCCTCCTGTATCAGATCAATCACAAAGTTTGGTTGAGTCTACCTTTTTCAGATGTGTTTGGTCTATTGTTTCTCCATTCCCATAGCCATCGCCTCAATTCAGGCTCCCACCATGTCTTAGCCAGACCATTTCAACACCCTTATTACTCTACTTCCAGCATTCGATTTTCCTCCTTTCCAATACAGCAACTTTTCCAAATGTAAAGTTTAAATATCACATTGCCTTGCTCAAAATGCAAAATGCAAAATATCCCGATTGCCTGTAGGGTAAAAATTAAACACCTTTCATGCTTCCACATCTGCAAAATCTGGCTCCCGATCGCCTCTTCAGCCCCTGCTTCCCACTGACTCCTCCTCAGATACTACTCGTTAGCCATATGGAATTTCTTCTTATTGCACGGGGCTTTCATGCACTTCTGAACTCAGGCATGTACTGAGCCTAGAATTCCCATTTCCTGACTGCGTGGCGGGCGAGGTACGTTAGGAAGATTAATGGGTTTCCCGAGTACAGGCAGCAACATAGGGTCTGCATTGCAGTGCTCCCACCTGTTAGCTGTGGGACCTTGGCCACATTACTCCGTTTCCTCAAGTCTCAGTTTTCTCATCCGATAAATGGTAAGAGTAATACTGTCTGCCTCCTTGGATTCTTGTGAGATTTATGTGCATGAACTGTTAAGTATGGTGTCTGGTCCATGGTGATCAATGAATGCTAGCTATTACCATAGCTAATAATTAAGAATAATTATGTCATTATGATCAAAGGAAACAAAGCTATTAAGGACATCATGTTGCATCTCATATGAACTGCCTAAAGCTATACTTGAGAGCTACGGCAAAAAAAAAAAAAAAAAAAAAAAAAAAAAAAAAAAAAAAAAAAAAACTATGTTTTTTCTCTACTCTGCCTTAAATAATCATCTAATTTGTAAGTCAAATCTGTGTGATTATAAATACCATAGTTCATCTTCTGTGGATGTCCATGGATAGGGCTGAGAAATTACAGTTACCAAGAAAATATCAACTGCTAGATATTACATATTTGATTAATATCTCATAGATTTCTTTTTTTTAATTATTTTTAAGTTTATTTATTTTGAGAGAGAGAGAGACAGTATGAGCAGGGGGTGGGGAGGCAGAGTGAGAGGGAGAGAGAGAATCCCATTCAGGCTCTGTGTTCTCAGTGCAGAGCCAGATGCGGGGCTTGAACTCACAATCCATGAGATCATGACCTGAGCTGAAATCAAGAGCAGGATGCATAATTGACTGAGCCACCCGGGCACCCCTGTACATCGTAGACTTCTGAGCTCACTGTCTTGGACCTTCTTTTGCAGAGAAGGACAGTTTCTGAAAAGGTGAGTTTCACAGAGAAAATCTTCTGAGAGGTAAAAGGTGCAATCATAGCTGTAGTTCAGAAAACTCTGGTTCCACGCTCTGCCTTTCAAACCTTGGCTCTCCTTTTCTGTGATTTTTACTTTGCCTCTGGGTTCAGGCCTCAGAGCCCGCCTGGAGGGTTGAGAGGGTGGCCAAGACATGATCCTGATTTTACAAGTTCTTTAAGCCCTCCCTCCAGGGCTTGCCCAAAGGGCTGCATGGCTTCATTCCATTCCTTCTCTCTCTTTCTGACAACGTGACAGCTCCGGTTTTCACTTTCTTTGTGGTCAGACTTACCTCTGCTATTGAAGTGACCCTTTTACCCCCACCCCCAGAACAGCCATCAGCACCTTCTCCTCGCTAGGCCAGAGGGCAGGAGAAGGTCTCCGTTCCACTATTGTTTGACATAGGTCATTATTATTGTTCCCAGAAGTGGATGGTCAAAAGCCAAGTTGAGCAGGAGGCAGCACTAGGGAATGCCAATGTTCTTCTGCTCTAGGAACTTATGATTCTGGGTGTAGAGGTATTTTTCTCAAAATCTCCCATTGACAAAAAATAATAATAGTACTAAAATTAAGATAAATGGCACCTATACTCTATCTCTTGTTTATAGCAGTGAGCAGGCTGTCTACCGCAGTGAGAAGCAAGAGTTAGACCCTAGTCCTTCAACATGGCCTCTGGCAAACTTTCTCAGGCAGCCCAGTCCCCAGGCTCTGCATCTTTGGTTCCCCAGAGCTGGCTGTTAGGTTGGAGACTTGTCTCATGTTTTCTTTTCTTTTTTTTTAAGTTTATTTATTCATTTTGAGAGAAAGAGAGCATGCACACACAAGCAAGGAAAGGGCAGAGAGAGAGAGGGAGAGAATCCCAAGCAGGTTCTACACTATCAGCACGGAGCCCGATGAGGGGCTTGAACTCATGAATCTGAGTTCAGCTCAGACCATGGTCAGGTCAGGAGACCATGACCTGAGCTGAAATCAAGAGTCAGATGTTTAACCGACTCAGCTGCTTGTCCAGGCACCTGGAATGGTCATGACTTCAAGAGGAGAGTGAGATTAAGGAGCTCGCTTCATAGGCCCTACCTAGGACAGTTTCTGAGAATCCTGGGATTCCACTAAGATGCCTTAGTGGCCACAGAAGGGTAGTGTGGGGGGCTGAGACCTAGGGCTGAGACCTAGGTATGGAAGCTTCCATCAGAGCTCTACATTTATCATTCATTCCTCTGACAAATGTTTACTGAGCCCCTCCAGATGCCAGGACTGTGCTAAATGCTGGAGATGTTGGAGATGACAGGCATGGTCTCTGTCCTTTTGGATAAGGACTGGGGAGTGCAGGTGGAGGGTGAGGGTGGGGGAAATAATTAGCAAGATAATTTTAGTAAGTGGTAATTATGGGAAAATATTAATAAAACATTTATAAACATGACTTGGAAAACTGCCTTAGTTACAGTGCTACACTGGGGAGGGGCAGTGACTCTGGTAGAATGATCAAGAAGAGAATTTTCTAGGTAGATAGTAGACCACTACCATCTGACCACTGTAGAGGGCTAGCCAGAAAGGAAACTTAGCGTGTTCAGGAACCAGGGGAAGGTAAGTGCATGTCAGAAGGGTCACATGGGCTTTGTAAATTATAATGCAGAGTCTGGGTGTTATATTATTAACTATGATCCAAGAATAACCATAAGATCACAGAGGATCTGTTGCTGCACCAGGCTCTACTGGGCGTTTTTCCACCTACACGCCATGCCTTCCAGCCAGCACCGTAAAACCTTTTCCTCTCCTGTGTCCAGCACCATTTACTGAGCAAGATTAACATCATGTTCACTTTAAAGAAGACCTATTCAAAGGAATTTCACTGTTTATCTCACACGTAAAAGGGTGCATTTGGAGTTGAGAGGCAATAAAGTCATAACTAACATGGAGTTCCAGTGGCTGAAAGTAAAATAAAATAAAAACCCTACTTGGTGGCATCCAGTTAGCTTGCTAATGTCCCTTGCTAATATTCTGGGCTCTCGATTCCAATATCTGTGCTTATCAGAAGATGCATTGCCCCTGTCCTGTATCTTGCTGTTTTTCCTGGATTTCTATACCATTCCCTAGGTCTGAGAGCCTGTTTTAACTTTCTTCCTAGTCCTCTAGTCTGGGGAGGAAGGTCCTGTTCTGTTGTGTTTTTGCAGGCCTCTCCTGGAGCCTCCCCTGAGCTCCAGCTCAACATCTGACATCTCACCGTCACTGAAGGACTTCCAGGAGGTAGACCTCCTGCTGCCGGGTTGGGTTCCTGAGAACCACTGCTCTGGTTTTTCTACACATTAAACCACTACAGTAGGGACCACCCTCTTGGCAGTGCCTGTCGCAGTGCCTGGAAGCTGCCATGTTTTAGAGGAAAGAGCCTGGGCTTGGGCATTAGGTCTGGTTGCTCCCTTGCAAAGTTATTATGAGGAATACATGGAAAAACAATTTAAAATTCAAAACATAGAGTACTTTGCAAAATGCCACACATAGTAAGGACTCACGTTAGTTTCCTTCTGTCTTAAAGGGCAGCTTCCAATTCTGCTCTGAGCCTTTCCCAGCTGGTCCCATCCTTTGGTAGTTAACCAGATCATGGCCATTATATCCAAAAATAAGTATAACAGCTCCAACAATCGTTGCTGTTTATTGAACCCTTATAGTTTTCCAAGGGTTTATAAGCATTAACTCATTCCAACATTAAAATAATACTTGTAGGAAAATGCATCAACACCTTTGACTCAATGAGGAAATTGGATCTCAGAGAAGTTCAGTAACTCTTCCAAGGTCACCCGGCTACTAAAGAATGGAACTGGGACTCCAGGTCATGCACTACTGATTCTGCTATTTATGCTCTTAGCTAGAGGAGTCTCCTAAGATATAATATCAAGAATTTATTAGCAATCCTGTCTCTGAGGAAGTACTCAGGTCTCACATTGAACATCTCTTGTGAAAGGCCCTAAAAACCCTGGTATTTCAAAATCTTGCTTTTGCATAATGATACTTATCACTCAACACAATATCATAAAGAGTAATTAGTGGATGTTGTTAAGGGGATGTTGAAGAAGAGTGACTTAAGCATAATCACAAGCCATGTTTCTCATTGATCTTTAGCATCCTTTTTATTTGGCATTGACCCTACATTATTGACCAGCTTGATGGCCATTAATCGGCTGGCTCAGGTTTTATCATTTCCAAATACATTTCTGCAAATTGGTGGTATAAGTTATTTTTGTCATAATGCGTCTATGCTTCCAGCTGTCATTTTAACTGAGAATTTGAAAGGTTAAATTAATTCAACCTTCTGTGACACTTTTTTCCTACTTTTATTATAGCCATTAATACATGGTACCATGATTTATTGCATATGTGTCATCCTAGGTTTCTTCATTTGAACTCTTTAGAGCAAGGATTATAATTTTTTAGTTATCTTCAAAAGAAATGGCTCCGGTAAGTGCCAAACATCATATCTAACATCTACATGAGCAAAACATTAGTGGAATGTAAGCGACTGTGTAAAAGTGTTTAGTGCACTCTGGATGGACTGTGTTGAGACTTGGCTTTGAGGGAGATACTTAAAGACTATGAGAAATTATCTTGAGCTTTTAGGGGTTAAATCATCTAATTTCATATATCTTCCCACCTGTTGAACACTGTATTAGTTCCATAGCTATCATGGCTGACTTTTCCATTACATTCCTTCTCAACATCCCTGCTTTATGCTCACCCCTGTATGGCCACAGCATAAGAAAAGAGTTCAAGAACAGTTCTTTCTTTTTAGTAGGGAAGGAGTGATGGTAGGGGTCTAGTACACATAGTATGCATACTAATGCTAGGCACAGAATTCTGCAGAGAATGATGGAGAAGCTATTATTACTCCTGCATTGCAAGGGAGCAAACTGAAGCTCACAAGGATTGAAAACCTTGCCTAGGTTACATGGCTGATAAATAGAAGGTCCTGAATTTGAAACCAGGTTTTAACTGGCTCTGCCTCCTGTTGGTTTCAGCCACAACACAACCCCTTCCACGTTGGCAATCAGTCATCCTTTCCGTTTTCTCATCAGAAAAAAAAATCCAGTAAACATTTAATTGATACTAACAATATTGGTGTCCTTTAAGTAACACTCCCACTTAATTGCATTTTATTTTTATAGCTTTGTCATCAACCAGAATAAGGCAGGTGGAGCACTGTCGAATTGGTGCTGGGAGGGGCTCCAAATGGGCATCAGAGACTGAAAAAAACTGGGTAATGATGCAGGTAGCAGATTCTAAATGGGACGGACATGTAGATACTTCTTCATGTTTAAGGAAGGTGACAAGAAAGAACTGGGTCAATCCCAGAAAAATTCATAGAGGAGAGAGGACTTAGCTCATGTCTTAAAGAAAGAGACACAGCTTTTTTCTCTTGTATAGTGGGGCTGTTGAAATGAAGGCCTGGGAACCAACTTTGCAGTAAATAGTATAGCATTGGAGAAGCCACATCCCCGCAGTGACAATACAGAAGGGAATGTAACAATTTCTGTATAAATATAATTACCCTGTCTTGTACTTGGGGGCGTGTGGTCCATATGGGAAACACCTGCTCATCTTTCTCCTTCCCTTTCTCTTTCTTTCAGTGCCCTTCACCCCTGTGCACTCCACCATCCTTTTTGGCCTGCAAGTGCCTACAAGAGAAACAGAATCACCGAATATGCCATCTTTAAGGTCCTCAAAGATCCAAGGAGCCCAATCCGTGATTCATCAGGTGAGGGGACCAAGGACCGTTGAGTTGCTGCAGATCACACATTCAATGTTGGGGCAATTAATTCACTGTTCAATTTGTTCATTCATCATGTGTTTTTAAGTACCTATGACATACCAACAATTATGTTTGTAGAATGAATGAATGAATGAATGAATGAAGTGTTGAGGAAACCAGATTCAGTCTTGTCCTCCAGGATTTTACACTTCAGTGGAAAGGAAAAGCCAAGATTTGAGCTCCTGGCCAACTCTTGCTCCCCACCTCCTACCTTGCTTACATTAACCAGACCAGGACTTGGGGCCACTCTCACATCTCCTCTTGGTAGATGCCTGTCCCCAGAACAGCTCAGGAACTCAAAGACTTTCTACTCTCTTGGTTAAGATCTCAAAGTTGACAGAGAAAATATACGCTGTTACTTCATAGCGGTAAGGACTCCAGGGAGAGTATTTCTGCAGTAGCATGAATCTCCCGGTGCCCGTCTGCCCTGCAGCATTTCATGGAAGATGTGTTCAGCAGGAGCAGCCCATCACTCCCCAACATAGTTTTGAATCTCCTGTTCCAGCCCTGCTTTCTTCTTGTCTCATTGATGGTACCTAATTTTTTTTTTTTTTTTTTTTTTTTTTTTTAGATCTGTAAATGTGCCTGATTAAGCTATAGTTAGTCATTGTTCCAATGGACCTGGGAGAATTTCTGTTGATTCCTATTATGATCTCATATCACTAGTCCAACTTTATTAAAACATAATATTTAAAAATTATATCAGTACCACTGTGTAAAAATACACATCAACTCATGACAAATTCTTCCTGTTCATACAGATATGCCCAAGATATATGTGAAAAATTTCCTCTCCTTGGGCTTGGAAAAAAAAGCATACATTTTTTTATCCACCCTCAGAGTTACAAATTCTTCAGAAGTTCTAAGATGAAAGCCTCTCCTCTCCATAAAAGGGAAGTCACAATTGGGTACCAGAAGAAAGAGTGAATGGAGCTAGAGAAATCTTGGCTCTCTAGAGCTCTCTGGACCCCAAAAAATTAACAACATTTTGGCATCTCTTTACATTGCCAATGCAAGAAAATTCAAACATTAATGGGGCTGATATGCTCTGTACCTCCTTCAATTTATAACAGCTTAAATTGTACTTTGTCTCGGGCTCTGAAAGGACAATCCAAACTTACAATGGTACCAAAATTATTTGGAATAAAGATTTACTTTAAGCCACTGCCAAGCAGATTAAATAACAGATATTACTTTTCTCTATCCTATTTTTCATGACTTGAACTGTTACGAGTGTACCCCATCCGGCTCCATAATTGCCTAGCAGATTGTTAAAGGGTGGTTTTGAATTGTCACAGATGGTGCCACCTACAGCCAGTTCCTCAGTCCTTGTTTACTCTGCCAGTGGCCTTGGTCATGATCTCCTAATAGCTCATTTAGAAGAGAAGAGGGAACCATGGAGACTTTCTGTTCACAGTTCACTCACATTTAGCAGCCAATGTTATATTGCCATGGATACAATGGTTTAAGGGTGTGGGCAACTCCTGATTATGCCAACCCCATTTCCAAATTATGACTCAGGCTATACGAATAGTGGAACTATCCTGTATATGTGGCAAAAAATTAAAGTACTGAAATTATCACAGCAAATACCTGTTTATCAGATATTCGAGGCTGCAATCGTTATTGAGGTCTAGCCTAGCTTAATACTATAGAAAAAGCTGTTAAGATGATGTCAAAGCTGAATTCAATTAAAATGTATAAAAGTGGCCGTAATGTTTCTAGGTTGATGTTATACCTGTATGTCCTATGAATGAGTTATCAGATCTTCTATCACTTTTCTTCTACCCCTTTACATCACATGTAAATCTCAAAAATTTCTTGGAAGTTCCATGGGGCATACTGTTTGAAAGCCCTTTAAGTATAATCAAGAGTTATTCAAATACTCTTTATCTTAATGATCATGGTTGTTCTCCCTCTCCACCTCCCCCTCTTCTTCATCCTCTTCCTCTTTCTTCTTGGGCAAATAGGAGCGTATTTTGGAAGAATCATGGGGAAGCCAAACAACACTATCCTTTGCAACCTACTTCCCCGCCCCACCCAATTTTTTTTTGACATTTTAGAGAAGAAAAAATAAATATTTGACTGTTAGATGTTAAGTATAACCAAAATCTCTGTCTCTGTCAAATTGTAGGTCATACCCTTTGCGTGTCTTCACTAGCACCATAGCAGACATTTTATACAATTGTCCAAATGATTCAAGCCTCTGTCTGATTTTTCTGGATAATTGGAGAAAATACATATATAGAATATAGCATAATTACTGGATAATAATGGATGCTTTCATGCATCATTTCCTCCTGAGAAAACAATCCTGGCTTATATTTCAACTATGAATTCTATTAGATGGTTCTAAAATTATTGAGAGAAAGTGAGAGAGTGAGATTAAGACAGGGAGAGAGAGAAAAGAGGAAAAAAGCAGAGAGAAAGAGGGAGAAAGAAGGAGAGAGCGGGGTGGGGGAGAGAGAGAGAGAGAAAGGAAGAAAGAGAGAGAGAGAGAGAGAGACTCAGGAATATGTTATAAAGAACAATTAAAACAAAAATGTGTTGCCATTTTTGGTTCTCCTTTGAGAAACCACCAAGGGAACCATAAGGATTTGAGAGTGTTTTATTAATATTACTATCAGAAATATACTCCTTATGAAAGCTTTGCTCATGACAAATGAAGATCTAGGAAATTCATTCACCATCTAGAATTTAGTCTGTCTTTGGAACCTCACATAGGGGAAAAAACACAAAGGGATTTCATAAGGAGGACAGAGCTAACTGAGGTTAAAATATTTTGGATGAAGATGCGAAATATTCCATGTAAGATGTAATAAATTGGAAGTTAAGTTTTTAAAAAATCACTTAGTATGGATAATCGAATAAATATCTAAAAATGATAATAAATGACTATAATACATAGAATAAAATTCTAAGAAAAAGATGTATTTGTTAAAATCACCTTCAAGATGTATTACAATTAGCATTTAAAACAGAAAGATCCTACGACACAGAGAAATTTAGATTCTTTTTTAAAACTATGTAGTCCAAATCCTAAAACAATTCTGGCACTTGTGCCTGACAAATCATTAAAGTTTATCAGAGAAATAAAATTAGGCCAAAATTTTGTCCATCAAACACAATGTCTTTGACATTTTAACATATGACCATGAAGCTGGCCAAGTTTGAATTTTCTTTTTCATATTTTTCTTCTTGTTTTGCAGGATGTTTCTGGAATCTTTGTCCAAGTTTTTTTTTTTAAATTGTATTTATTTGGAGAAAATGAAAATAGAAATTATTCTATGTTAAAAGAATAAAAATGAATCAATCTCAAATAGTTTTGAGGAGTGAGAGAAAAGAAGGGATAATGGTCTACATCCTTCTCAAAAAAATGTTTTTTAATGTGACATGCTTTTTATATATACATTTCTGCCCACGGTAAAGTTAGAGAAATGGCAATGACAAGTCTAGGTCATGATAAGAAGGTCAGTTTCTTGTCTAGACACTGTCTTTGATAACAATAAGCATTTTCAGAGAGCCAGGGAAAGCATATCCCTTTCAGAAAGGTAATGAGATAGGTAATGTGTTCTTATATTACCAATAATTGACCCAGAATTAAAAGTAGACATTTCCCCCCTTCCCTAACTGGCTTATGCATCAAACTAGATAGCAGCTTCTCTGTAATAAATGAAATTCAGAGAAAGGAGAATAATTCTGGTTTTAATGAAGGTGATGCATTGGTACAGATCATATGACTATGTTGCATATTCATTATTATATTAGATACTATGTGAATTTTGATAATGACCTCATTTAATCCATTATATGAATCTATATGGACTAACAGTATTCACTCAGTTTGATCTCTTATTCCTTAACATCCGTCTTTCATTCTTGTTTGTTATGATTTCTTGAGGGATCTCTGTCATTTGTTTGTTTCTAGCTACACTTTTATTATCAAGGATTTATATGCCATATATATATATATATATATATATAATATTAGGGTGTGATATATAAGGCCTCTCTCTCTAGATATAGATAGATATAGATATATAGATATAGATATATAGATATATAGATATAGATATATAGATATATAGATATATAGAGAGAGACATATAAAAAGATACTAGGCATTTGTCTCCTTTTTGGTTTCTCCTTAATGCAAAGGTGAGCTTTGCTGGTTCTGAGAGCAGAATTCAGCCTGCAAAAGCATGCTGGAGCTAGCTGAATTTCAACTTCATCAGGTTACAATGCAAAAATATCATGACAAAAGAGTGTGTTTCATCTTGTCTTTTGATGAGCACAGCACAAAGTAGAAAATGTTCCCTTTTAACACCGCCTGCCAAATTTCTAAACTGGCGCCCTAATTACACCCTTGCAACATGAAGGCTTGTCCATTTGTACATCCGTGGAGAGCAAATACTGCAGCGCACTGGAGGTTGGTGCTGTCCAATGAACTAAGAGACTGGGGAAATGGCTCTTTCCCTTTTAACATTTTCCCCATTTTATTATGAAAATCTTCAAGCACACGGCAAAGTTTGAATTTTTCAGTGAACACCCAAATACCGTCCACCCAGATTTTACCATTAACATTTTACTACATTTTCTTTTTCACATGTCTATCCCTCTAACCATTCTTCTGTCTGTACATCAACCCATCTTATTTTTGTGATGCATTTCAAAGTGAATTGCAGTACCGTTCCCTAAATACTTCAGCCTGCTATAATGGTTTTGATGAAGAAAATGGATGCATTTCTCCCGACCAACTTTGAAAGGGCAATTTTGCAGAGGCGAATAAAGGTAGAGGAAATTATTTTCCAGGAACAAAGATATGAAGAAAAATAAGTTTTGAGACACCACTCAGGGTCATTTTATAGACCACTGTTCTGGTTCCTGCTGGAATTTAAATCAATATGCCTTTTTTCCCCTCTCGGTAGCAAGAGAGAATTGTTCGCCATCAGATTTATGTGACGCTCTTTGGACTCAGCAACACATTGGTATTAACTTGGTACCAAGTCATGCTTAAAATATGAGAATTGCTAGTGGATTTTGTTTTTATACCACCAGACAGATGTAGGACAATTTTGTTCATATATACTATTGAAACCAAATAGCATAGATAAGAGGACCTGAGCTTAGAATGAGATAAAAGTTATCCTTTCGTTAGACCACTGGTTTGCTAAAATGAGGACCATTAAATATGCAACAAAGAAATCAAGACACTCACTCCTCTCTGCAAATTATGATGTTGCTCTTCAGTGTGTAATGACATAACCGTAATTGGTAGAAGATAGTTGAATAAAGTACAAGCAATGTTAGGGTGTGATAAGGAAGCGAAGCAAGGAGTGTCAAATGGGAGATACAAGAATAATCCACTGTACAAGAATTCTTGAATTGGAAACAAAGATAAATTATATAGAGCCGTTTTCAGTCTGCCATATACATGGAATGAGAGATGATTTAATTTGAGGATGCTTCCTACTTAAGTAATTCAGGAATCGATATCATGGGGCAGGGCAGTGCTCAGCGTGATATGATTATAACGTGTAACCTGTGTGGCAAAAAAGAGTAGACTCACTCCTACTGCCCGGGGGCAGAGGATGACTGGAGGTGGAAAACAATCATGGAAGCATCAGAAAGGTTGACTGGGGCAGACCTAAGGTTGAGTTGAAGGAAGAAGACTTGAAAGTCCACCAGGTTTAGACAAAACAGGAGAGGATTTCGGTGGGTGGTAAAGGAGAGAAAATGGACTATGATGGTTGAAGTTAGGGAGGGGAAAATACTGAAAAGAGGAGATAGAAAGAGTGAGAGGAAACCATCTCTTTTCGAAGAAACAACATGGGACATGGTCTCCACTGGCTTCCTGGGCTGGGACTCCTCATCCTTTTGTTTGCTCAGAAACTGCTACACATATTTATGGCTGAGTAGATCAGATCTGATATCCTCTGGACAACATTCCTTAGTTCCTTTTTTCATATAGATCTGTGTCTATCACCCAGATCTATCACATCCACCGGGGGACACTCACACAAAGGGGCATCTGAAAAGAAAAGAATGATCACATACAGAGAAATATCATATAATGAGAGATCTGGACAAATGCCAGCCTTCTAACTTATCGAAGGAGTCAGTAATTCATCTCAGTTTGCACAGCAAGTTTATTAAAAACATAGGACTCTATCTTGACTTCCAGTCAAACATTGTTCAGGGGAAATGAAAGAAGGAGAGAAAGGGAGAGAAGGGTTCGCGGCGGGGAGAAGGAAGAGAGGAGGGAAAGGGAAGAGAGAAAAAAAAGAGAGGTAAAACATTTCACAGTCCCTGAAAGTGTTTGTTTTCTTTTTCACCATTTTAAATACGAGTTGAATTCAAATAAAAACACACATAAATAAATTAAAAACAATTTATTTTAAAATATATTTATACACACTATATATTCCACTTTATGAGAAAACAATTTGTTTAAAGATAGATATAGATATAGATATAGATATAGATATAGATATGCACTAAATATTCCTCTTCATGGGTAATCTATATTATATATAAGATTATATATAAGCTCTCATTTTCTCAGGCTAACCAAATGACTTGATTTGTAATTACTGTAGGTGTCCTTGATTTCACTAACATTCTCATTAAAAAGAAAACAAAAATCTAGATTTTAAAATGTCCATAAATCTTATCTTTATTCTCCCCGTCTACTTTCAGTTTCAAACGTTCTGCTGTCCTTTAGACTAAAAGCTAGGGCAGAGGAAGAGCTTGCTCATTTCACTGAGGTTGTAAGCTATTAATGGCAATTTGCAGAGTGATACCAGACAAACACAACCATTGCCTTCTTCCCTACTTTCTCTCCTTTAAATATTATACACATTTAACATAATATATATACATTTTAATAAGGAAAACTTCAATAACCAAGGATTAGCTCATCTAGGTAATTCTCCATATAATTTTTGTAGAAAGGAAAAGAGACTATCACTTGAAATTTTCTGGAAGATTCCTTAGGGATCTGTAACATAATAGCTCTGCTTTGCCACCCAAGGACCCCCCCACCCCAACTCCCCAGCTTCTTAGTCTCCCTCCTTTTTTACCCTCCCTTGACACACATTAACTCCTTGCTCACTGAGTGTTCTCCACTTTTCAGAAATGGTTTTCAATTTATTATATGAGAATGCATTTCTTCTCCTTTGTCCTTTTCTCCAAACCAGAAGTCAATGGTAATCTATTTTATACCCACCTTTGCTGGAACCCATCTATTGTCTACTTGATAATGGAAGAAATTTGAATTTTAGCAAAGGCATAGTTTAGTATAAGTACAATCAATAAGCAGTAAATATAGCCCCCAGAGATTTTGAGAACAAAAATATTTTCTACATCATGCATGGTAAAAGAAAAATAAAGTCTCCTTTTAATACTCAGAAAGAGATTAATGAGGTAACTTAGTTTTAGAAGTTTTTTATTGGGTCTTTGCCAAAAGGGGTCATATGGATGCACTCTTTATTTTCACATTATATGTGATATTTTCCTATCTATGTCAACAGAGGCTGCAGCATTGTACAAAAGGTAAAGGGACCATAAGGTGAATTATCAGATGTATTTTTAGAAATAAAAAATGATTGACAAATGCAGATTTTTTTTATTTGTTCTGTATCTTTTGCTCCATAGTTTTTATATAATTCATGCATCCATCCCTCCAACCATCAGTCCATCCTTCCACTCATTTGGCTGATATATAACGTATCTGAGGCCTGTGCTAGGGTTAGAAAGAAGAATGAGACATTTCCTGCCCTGAGTGATTTCATAGTGTAATAAAATGCTCTGTCTCTCAATTTAGGGTTCACTCCCATGGGTTCAGATAGGGCAGTTCCCAAAGCCAGAGGATAAACAAGCATCTTTCTGGGGCTTCAAATTCACTCTAAGGCTAAGCTCTTGGGAAGATTAATTTATAGTTGATTTAAACATTTGTGTGGGTGAAACAAATATAGATATTTTATGGAATGGAGACAAAATTTGTGGAAGATTTCAAAATGTTCAAGAGTCAAGAAAGAAGCTGAATGACATTCTGTGATTCCGGAGAAGCTTGTGGGGAATGGTGTTTTTTGGGCAGGTGGAGCAGACCTGGGAAGGGCCTTGAATGCTACGCAGATGAATCTGGACTTGATCCCAGAGGCTCCAGGAAGTCACCAATAGTGAATCAATGCAGTGAACCTCGCCGAATGGTTTCGCTCTTCTTTGTAAGTTGATATCCGGCATTGTTTAAAGCTTGCTGAGACAGCAAACTAAGTTGGGTATTGTGCTATGGTCTGTGACTCAGAAGACCTTCTCTCTGGTTCCACTAACCACTGACTACGTGTGTCAGCTTGTGCAAGTGCCTTGGCTTGCCCGAGACTCTCTACCTTACCGGAGAGTGAGAAAACCATCTGCCTTTTTGCCCCCACAGGGCCATTGTGTGCCCCAAGGGGGAACCACACCCATGAAAGCCCTCGATAAATAAAGCACTGAATAATGCGGAAATACTTATTAATATAAGTCATCTCGACTGAGGAATAAAAGCAGTCAATAAATACTTTCGTTTTTTCTTTAATAAGTGAGTTTACAAATCCTGCTTAAAAAAAAAAAAAAACAAAAACACTCACATGGTGGCCCTTAGCCAGAGTATTAGGCATTCATGTCCCTTCAAGGTTGTTCTTCTGTGTTTTTACAAATGTAAGCACAACGTCCAGTGTAGTAGTTCAGTAGGAGCTCAATAAACAATTCTCGTAGACTCGAATCTCGTAGACGTCTCGAAGACGTGCTCCTTGTCTATGCCTGCTTATCTCCTGCCCAAACAAGTTTGACCGCCTTCTCTCCCTTTTTCTTGTGATTTCTCAACTCCATGTCCTGAAATGATACTTTGATCCTGTGCAATGTCCACTCTTTGATTTGGAGACAATCTAGATGTCCAGATGCTTCCACAGAGCCATTCTTCTTGAAGGTTCCTGACCACTATTCTCTTAGTAATTTTTCACCCCATCCCCTGATCTCTTAACAGCGAAGTTAACCTGAGTTTCTTTCATTTTATCATTATTCATTTATTTGTCCATACGCCAAGCGTTAAGTGTGTCCTTACACATGTGTATAGGGCTAGACTCTGGGAAAATAACAAAGAAATTAAATTTTTTTTTGTCCTTGACTTAAATGAGTGGGTGAAAGGGTGGTGTGCAACCATGTAGGAGCTTACTTGTAAAATCACTAGAATAAGCGTATGAACAAAGAGTTCTGGGAACTCCAAGCAGGCACCGAGTAACTCTGACTGGAAGCCCCGGGACAGCATCATAGAATTTTAAAGAATAATTTTTCATTCATTCATCCAGTCATATGTACTCCAAGTGGTTCCAAAAATGATTTCAGAATGGATCTCAAAATTACAGGCAGTTCATATAAAAGTAAGTGAGAAAATCAGGGTATTGAGAAAATTGGAAGAAGAAAATAAAATGCAAGGTGAGATTGGTCAACAGGAGGAATGGAGTAAGGTCTTGAAACTTACTGGAGGTGCATCACAGATCTGAGCTAAAGCGAAGGAAAAAAACATCCGAAATGAATTAAGACTGAGCTTAGGATAAACACAAACCAGCTCTCAGCAGACCTCAGCTAGTCTTGGTTCTAAGAGACATTTCCTCGCTGCCCTCGTAAGGAGAACCCTGGTAAAACGTGACAAATGATACTTTTGGACAACGTCACTACCGTCCACAGAACAGCAAGGTTCTCAGGTTTATTGTCATTACGGCCCTAAATGGGGGCTGAAGGCATAATGGCCATGCCAAGTCCAGTAAAAGCAGTTCTATGTTGCCATGCGTACAATGGGGAACAATGAATGCAATTTTGCCAGGTGGGGCTGGCATTTGGAACTGAAGAAACAAGACGAACAATAGCGCACAGTTGTGAAAGGACATGAGGTGGCCGTGGAGCCAGGCAGAGCTTGGCTTGACTGTGGCATAGGGTGTGTCGGGAGCGCTGCTGTCTATTGGATGGCGGCCAAATTCCTTAACACGACAAACAAGGTCCTCGATGAGCTGGTTGCCTACCTTCATTTCTCGGCACGCCTCATCTCCACCCTTGAACCATAAGATTCAATCTTTCTGAACTTTCTGAAAAACTTTTATTTCCTAGATATCCCATGCTCTTTCATGCCCACATGCCTTTGCTCAGGCAGTTCCTTCAGTCTGGAAAGCCATAATCACCACACATCTAACACTATCAACTAGGTCTCTTTCTCTTTCTCTTTCAAGGCTGACATCTTCCACCAGCTCTGCAAGGAACCTCTCGGGATGAGTCTAACACTCCTCCTGTGGATTACGGGATGTTTTTTCTCTCCCTCCTTTTGTCCCTATGCCCCTCACCGCCTTTGTAATTGTGTGGATATCTTTGCTTCTTCTCTGGTCTGCAACGTAATGATGAGATTCTTTCTTATTCATTTTTATTTCTCTGCCACCTGGCACAGTGTCTTACCTAAATAGGCATTTAACAAATATTTCTGGAAGGAAGGAAGGATGGGAGGAAAGAAGGAAGGAGCATGGGTGATAGGCAGGAGATGATACCAGCAAGGTTGGCTGGGAAAATATTACAAAAGACCCCATATACACGCGAATGATCATGGACTCGGCTTTATAGGAAATGGAGAACCACTAAAGCTGTTTACATAAAGAAGTGAATGGGGGAGGTCAGCATTGCCTGGGTAGACCAGGCAACAGACAGACCAGCTGTCTGATGCTTAACGCGGTTGCCCTGGTGTGAATTTGTTCGGCTCTAAGCTGACACAGGGCAGGGAGCACGAGGAACCACTGGAGGTTAGATCATCGAGAACTTTTGACCATTCTTTTCTGAATCTGCTTTAAAGACACTGCCTGATGTATACTTCACTGTTTCACCAAATTCTTTCCCACCTATCGTTTATTATTTTAAATTGGGCCACTACATACATAAAGCGTATCGATCTTAAATACACAATTCAATGGATTTTATATATTGGCACAGCTGTAACTATCACACTGATCGTGAGAGAGTACATTTCTAGCACATCAGAGGACTCCTCAAGCCCCCTCCTAGTCAATATCACTCCCCAAAGGTAGTTGCTATTCTGACTTTTATCACTATCACTTTTGCTTGTTCTTTAGTTTATGTGAATGGAAACGTACAGTATTTACTCCTTTGTTGCCTGCCCTCTATTTGCATATGATTATAGTTTGTTTATTTTCGTTGGTGCGTACTATTCCATTTTGTGAAGACATCAAAAAATTTTAATCTATCCTGTTGATGGAAATTTGGGTTGTTTCCAGTTTGGAGCTACTCTGAATGAAGTTTCATTATTTTAATACCTTAAATTGTTCCATGAGACCTACTCTGGCTATAGCAGGCAGTTATATTGCAAAAAGACTTGGGCTTGGAGTCCAGCCCTGACTCTGACAGTTATTAGCTTTATAACGTTGGCAATTCACTTCACAACTCTGTCTCAATTTTATTTTCTGTAAAATTGGAGTCACTCTCTGAATTCACTTGATTTTAAAAACCAAGCTGGGCCAGACCTAGTAAGTGGGATGGATGTGTGCATCAGATATCAGGAGGTGAATCTGAGTCACTCACTCCTGTGGCTGCTGAGGCTCGCATGCCCCCTCTCCCCCAATTACTGAATAAGTAAATGACAGTTAATAATAGCTGGCAATTTCACCTTTAATCTTCCCTATCTAAAGAAAAAGCCTTTCTAGTAGACTTTTTCGTCATATAGCAAGCCATTGGAAGACTCTTGGGTAAGTGATTAAAATATTCATAATACCCAAACTGGTTTCAGAGGCTTCTACATTTATTTTAGCTGAAATCTGCCAAGTGGCCATTGCCCGATTTTTACTGTTTTCTTGGTCAGTGTTTCTTTAACATGACATTCTGCAAATAGAGGAACTGATGACAGGCTTTGTGCCCTGTGGAGCATGGCTCACCGCTGACTCATGATTGAGAGCAGATGTTACTTCTCTGTGTCTTTGCCTTTAAGGACCAGTTTAATCTCCGCTGGACCAAATGCACTTAGCTCTTCTTACACACTGTAAATACTAGTAATATTTACCTAACATACAGATTGGTTTAATGTTAGCCAGTTTATGATCATGTCCTTCAGAAATCCACTGTTACTGTTATTTTCACTTAGAAGCTTCTGGGTAGGGACTCTGTTATTGGTCACGCACTCAGTGCCAAAACAACTATTGACTGAGTAAACACTTCAATCAGCCGGTTGTTTTGGCTATATTATACCAAGGCAATTGGTTTGGCTTCTGTAGAAATATTGACAGTTCTTTGTTTGTTGTAGGAGGGAATTCAGTCTGAAGGCCACTGATTTTTATACACTGTGTTAGCTAAAAAAAGAATATTTAGGACAAGAAGACGAATTTGTTACATTTGGATACTCTTTCCTATGTCTCTTAATTTGGGGCTCTAATCTGACTTCTAAGAAATATAATCTAATGAATTGTGAGGCTAATGAATGGTGAGAGGGGCATTCAGCATTCTGTCCTCAGCACCAGACTCCTCTCCAGACTGGGCATCTCCCCTTTGGATATTCCACAGGACATAAAAACTCAACCCATCTAAAATAAGCTCTTTCTTTCCAAACTCGTTCCATCCCCGTTTTCCTCTACCTGGTGGCGGACAACAGTCAGTTATACAAACTTGAAAGTCTTCTCTCTTACACCCCACCCAACTGTACCTCTGGGGGACATATTGAATCCTTCAGTCAGTTCCATGGTCCTAACATCTTTACCGTTCTTGTCTGCTCCTTTGTCTCTAGCTCCCCTTCCACCATAATATCTCAGGTCCTTAGCAGTATTCTCCCGGATTACTGTCTGTTGGTTTCTCTACTTCCAACATCAACCCCTCCTGCTCCTCCCGTGTTTTCTTCAAAGCGATTTTAGTAAAAATCACATCAAGCAATGCCAATTCCTCTTTAAAATCTTTCACAGTCTTTTTGACCCTTCCAGGGACAATTCAGACTCCTTTGCTGGCATGTAAGATCTCCTTGCATGAGGTGGCCCTGGCCTGGTGTTCCAGACTCAGCCCCACGCCTCCCTGGTAAATGTTTGTCACTCCAGTAATAATAAACTTCCTCAAATGTGTCATGCAATTGATGTTTGTGTGATTGTGTTTCATGTTTCCTTTTAAGACTTACACAACTTATATATAGGAGTGCGTTCTCGTCATACAAGATCGAAGCATCCTAAACTGTAGAAAGCACAATATGCAAAATCTTACACCTTTTACTCCACTGCCTTCCCACACTGCCTCTGCATCTATACATACTCTCTTCTTTCTATCCAAGGTTGATACCTATTTGATTGATTGATGACCATATCTATCCAAGGTTGACCATATCTTCGTGAAGACTCCATCTCATCCTCCCATACTCAAATAGAACACTGGCTGCTCTGAGATGCCCCTCTCTAAAATAAGTGTGCTTCTGCGCGCTTGCATTTCAACCTGCACAATCCTGATTAGTAACATTTACACTCGTCCTGTAATTATTGATCTCCTTGCGTTTCTCCCCAGCTAGAAGGTAGCTCCTTAAAGGAAAGGAAAGTTATTTTACTTGACTTCATGCCCCAAAATCATGCTTAGTAAATGTTTGTTGAAAGAACGAATGAGCAAATTGTTTAACTTGTCATAGGGTGCGTTTAAAGTACGAGGCAGGAAATAGCCTCAGAGAAAAGGACTTTTGAGTAATGGAAAACAATCTCCACACTGATAAGCTCAGAGCATTTTCTTTCTAACTTGAAATCGTAGAGCTATAAAAACCTTTTCCGTGGCTGATGTGCAGAACAGAAGACACTTAGAGGGATTTAAAGGATGTCAGGCAGTAGCGGATATTCTGTGTGGATTAATGAACTAGCAATTTGGAAAAGAATCAGAAACAGCAAATTCTTTAATTGTATGTATGATGGCTTCTGTGTAGCTGATATACCAAGGCTTAAACTCTGAGGCTTGCATATGGAGGGTCTGAGATCTCTCTACCATGAGAATATCACATTAAATTCCAAATGCAATTAGTATGGCTTGGACTTGACTGGGACACGGGAGATCAGATACATCAAGAAAGCAAAGTCTAGGGGCAGCTCCGGAGCCCCAAGCCCTCCTGCCTCTGGGTTTTCACCTTCAAATCACTATGGTCAACCGTGCTGTCAGGACGTGCTCACGTGTGAATATTCTTCGTAAGCTACTAAAACCATTTATGTTTGGGTTGACTTAGCTCTATGTGCACAGCTTATTCCATAGTGTGAAGCTATTCTTTTCCAGTAATACTGTTATTGTCCTGATGAGGTTTCAAGTTAATGAACTCCAAAGTTATTATGAGACTGGAGTCTGAAGCAGATAGGTGCAAATAATGTTGTCTTGCTCTGCTGGTAACCTGATCGGCTAAGGGAAACTGACTAGTCCCAACACAGGCCATTTCAAGCCTATACCGTGCATGGTTAAAAATGAAAACTTACAATAATAAAATACTGTCTGTTTCTACATGTCAACACGTAAGTGTTTTTTTTTTTTTAATTTTGAAGATATATTATTTTTCCTAACTACGAAAATAAGCTGATTAAATATAATGTATTAGAATATTATAGTGTCCTTAAAAAAAAAAAAAAAGGTTCAGAAGCAAGATGTCCTGAGCAGAAGTAATCCAAAGGCTGGAATGGATTGTTATGTGGATTGTGTTAAAACTGGGGCCCAGAACCAGCCCAGGGGGCAAGGGCATCAAGCAAGATTGGACAATGGCAACAGTGACATTTCACAAACCAGTTAGAACCATAAAAGTTTTTAGCGTCCCGAATGCAGAATAGTGGCTACTAAGGTCAGGCAAATATCCAGATATTGATGACCACGAGAGAATTTAAGGAATAAATTTAAGTATTGCCTAAATTATCTGTATATTTAGTTTTGGAGGTCAGAAATTTCAAAGCGTATGCGCTGAAAGTTGAATATAAGTTAATTGATTGCAGTGAAAATATATTAACGAGATGAAATTACTGAAAGGCAACATAAATAACGTAGTCCACTTACCTGTGACAGACACGTGAGAAACATTTTAAATGCAAAGCCTGTGGGAATGGAGGCGTATGAGACTACTTGCCGTTTTCTGGGTGGAAGAAGTAGCCTCCATGTGTTTACCACCCCCACTCCTTCCTTTCCCTCCACTGTTAAGTGGCCGCCATTTTTCCTTTACCTCCGTGGACCCTGGGGAAGTCATTGTCCTCAGAGGCATATGGGCCTCCTCTCGGCTCAACTCCAACATGTCTCTTCTACTCTATCGGTTGGCCTCTCCGGACTCTGACACAACGGACCATCTCAACTTGAAAATCTCTCTTCTCTTGCCTGGGCAGAGATCATTCCTCATTGTTCTCTTCATTCTTTGGTTTTCTTGGCTGGTTTTCTCAAACTACTCATTTCTAGTCTTTTATTGGCTTCTTTCCCTCACACCAGCCCTTACGTTTTCATGCATCCTGGACCCATTATCAGCTCTCTTCCACCCTCACCCTACGGGCTGTCTGAGAATTTAGCCCTTCCCAGGTGTGAGTCATGGGTCACAGAGCAGTGACACAGTGAACTCTTTTACCCCTACCCTCCCTCTGCTCTGTTCTGTCCCATTCTTCCGCTCCCCCCTCAGATTCTCTACCTGGGCACCTCATTGTCTTCTTAAAGTGAAAACGTTTTCTCGAGCCAAAGTCTTCTCCTTCGTATTCATTTCCCAGCAGAAATAGCTCTCTACTCTACATAGCAGCCTAAGCAAGCCAACTCGCGTTCATCTTTGATTCTTCATTCTCTTCCACCCACCATCCCAAAGTGGTCACCAAGTTCTATCAACTCCGCATTCTAAGGCTTTCTTCGTAAAAAGATCTCTTCTTTATTTCCTGTCAGGGTTTTAGCTCGGACCTCTGTTTTCTCTCACCTGCGCTAATTTCGGCAGCTCACCCAGACTCACGCCTCCTTCACGATTTTCCTGTCTTCTGTCTTCCCCTGTCTCCATTCATCCTTCACATTTTGTCCGCAGCGCCTTTGCAGAAATGCCATTAGAATCACATCACTCGCAGATCTAAATGTTTAAATGGTTCCCGATCCCTCTGTAGGTTAAATTCCAAGCCGCTCAGCTGAGCAAACACAAACAACAGCCATGCATCTCTTACTTCCCTCCAGCCCATCTTACTCCACGCGTTACTACTTCCCGCCCCTCCCAGACCACAGGGACCGCACATTTCTTGCCTTGTATTTCTCTTTCTGCCATATTGCTTTTTCCACCCATTCACTGCCTGGGGAATTCTCTGTCTTCCTCTGAAATTCAACTCAAGCACTTCCTCTTCCAAGAAAACTTTCCTGTGGGTAACTCTTATCTTGGCTGTCTCATGATCTTGTGCACACGCTCCTATCATAGCATTTACCAGACAGACGGCATTGTGACCATCTGTTTACCCACCCGTTTTTCCCATTAGGCAGATATCTTACCGTTTTTTTTTTCAGATGTGACACATTTCACAGATGACATTCAATAGCACGACACATTTTCACCGGTGTCCCCATGAGGTGGCTATAACTCCCTCGTTTTTTTTTTTTTTTTTCCCTCCCAGTCAGGAAAGCATATTATAATAAGAGTGAGAGTAACAGATGATAATGACCTTGGATCTGTCCGCGCACACATACATATGAATTTAGTTATATTTTCAAAGTCATTTAGAGCTCTCACTCTGGAGTCAGACTGCCCAGATTGAAATCCTGGTTTCTTCACTTACTGCCCCAAATCCAAAATGAATTCTTTAACCTTGACAAGCCCCAGTTTCTTTCTGTGTGAAGCAATAATTATAACAGCATAAATGACTTGCGCAGATAAAAAAAAAAAAAAAAAAAGGCAAGTTAAATGAACTGATTCACGTACGGTAGTGGGTACACGAAGCGTTCCCAGTAAATCTTAGCTCTTCTTCTTCTTATTATTATTACCATTTGATATGAGTTGATCGATTCCTCCTCCAGCAAATCATAGTGACTCTTGTTTTCCGAGTTCAGACTCTGACTTCACAGGAGTGCTTTTGTGAATCGACAAAAATAATTATCCCTGAGACTTCTCTGAACTTTCGTTACTCATGAAATAGGAAAAAACAATGCCCGTGACATCAGGCAATACAGAAAAATAGCATTACTTGCAGCATCAAATACATAGCCTTCATACAGTAGGCACTCAGATGCTCCCTGACTTCCCCTGGCCAAACCTGCCAGCCAGGGGTCATGGAGAGGGCAGAGCTCTTCAGATTTCCTGAGGCAGAACTATGTATGGAGGCTACGAAGAAATCAGCTTTGTTCAGTTACACAAAGAGAAAACTAGGTCACCGGGAGAAGGTCCATCAACTTGAACGCTGAAGAGAAAGAAACATGCCTGATGATTGGAAAGGAAATTCTTTAAGTGTGAATTGCTCTGAGTACAATATAAACCTTGTCAGTTATGGGATTCCAGCTGTTGTTTTATTGCCTTTAATTTCCCATTAGCGGTTCAATGTCTGGGAAAGGTATCCGGCCTCCAGGAGAGGAACTGACGTCGGAACTGTTGTTCCCGTGTCTGCCAACATTGTGAAGAGTGTTTAAATGAAGCCATTCAAAAGCTCATCTTATGCCTAAGTCTTACAAGGAGGGCTGGTGACTAAAATAAGCTCTGTTAGTGCCTTCTCTCCCTCTCCTATCTCTCGCCCTCCATGCGCTTCCTCCCCTCACCGGGAAAAGAGAAGTTCAGAGAATACAACAGAGTCCTTACAGTGTAGCATCAGGGATGTGGAAGCTCCTTTCCCCGGGGGGGCAGGGGCTTGGAGTATGTTGGTTGAAGCTTGATCATCTGATTTTGCCTGAGAAGTGTGGACCGCCAAAAAAACAGAGGGCTCTGTTTGGGTCGGGTGCACCCTGATTCTACCCCTTCCCCGACAGATGACTCAGTTATCTTGATGGTTTAAATCAGTTATGGTTACTGGCACTGTAGACGAAGATATTTTATGAATCATTATGAACACTACTGGTGTCTAGACTTCATCTTGGCTGTAGAGTGGAGACTGATGAACACTAGTGTTTAAACCAGATAAATAGATGATAGATAGATTGATAGACAGATGATAGATATTTTTACCCGCAGTTAAATATTTTTAACTTATGTCATCATACCAATTCTCACAGGACCAAAGTGGGGCATATCACTACTTTCATTTGAGATCAGGATTGGAAGATTCTGGCAAGTGGAACGCATATAACCTCTAAGTAAGTGAAAGGGATAGAACTTGAGCCCACGTTAAGTTAAATTCCAAAATTTAAAAACTGGTGCTTTTGTATCTATCCAGCTTTTCCAGAAAGAGGGAGGGAGAATTTCTTTTCTTCGAAACCTAAGAATTGGTGCTGCTGAGGCACCTGAGGAAGAAGCAGGAAGAGGTCTACCCTGTTCCTGACCTTTAGATGGCTGGGTCTTCACATCCGAATTTACCACCACTGAGTGTATGTGTCCAGAAGCAGTCATTTTTGGAGACTTGCGGGACTGAGCAAGGATTCCTTATGTTTTGTACTTTCCATCAAAGACTTAAGATTTCTATAGAAAACAAAAACAAAAACAAAAAAAACAAAAGACTTTCTGTCTTCCTCATGTGCCTGATTTCCAAACCTTACTGTGGGGCTTCTGGGGGCAGGTAATGAAATACAAGTGCATTCTTCCGACAACCAGAATGTGAAGGTTACAAACATTTGGTTAGAATATTCAGCACTTATAAATGCTAACCTTGTAATAGCAGTGTTCTTATTATTCCAAACCCTAGAGTCAGGATTTCCTGGTCCTGAGAACTAATATGAGATTTTTTTTTTTTTTTTTTTTTTTTTTTTTGCTGAACAACAGACACCATGGTCACCTTCAAAGGCCTGAGGGTTAAGTCAATTGCTGTAGGATGACACAACGTATACATAAGCATACAACAGCAGTTAATGCCTAAAAGGCCATCTCAATTCTGTGAACATTTAAAAAAAATTTTTTTAATGTTTATTTATTTTTGAGACAGAGAGAGACAGAGCATGAACGGGGGAGGGTCAGAGAGAGGGAGACACAGAATCGAAGCAGGCTCCAGGCTCCGAGCTGTCAACACAGAGCCTGACACGGGGCTCGAACTCACGGACCGTGAGATCATGACCTGAGCCGAAGTCGGACGCTCAACCGACTGAGCCACCCAGGCGCCCCCCCGCCTTTTTAAAAAAATTTTTTTTTAATGTTTAAGAATTCTGTGAACATTTTTGTTGGCAGCCGTGGTTAAAAACCAACCACTTAATCAGCTCCTGAACATGGCTTATTATAAAGAGAAGCAATCAGCAACTATTAGTTGGGGCGGATTGTTTTCTCTGAAGCAAAACAGGAATATGGTTTGTCTTGTAGATGCTGCTCATCCCTGCCTAACTCCACACATTTCAACTCTTTCCAGTTAATGGATGGGTTATTGTGGTGTTTTGTTTTTAATCTTGCAATTTATACTAATGACATTCCCATTATAAGCTCATTCCCCAGCTGGCTTTAAAAAATCATGTACAAACAGTTACATTTTTGGCAATATTTTCCCCATACCATTACATAGCAGCTATCAGAAGTCAAAATACTGCAGTATTTTAGAGATTACTGTCACGTATGGCTCCCATAGCAGAGTGGAGGCAGGTGGTGGTACAGAAGGGTGGGAGACCTCGCCTCCCATGTTCTCAAAAAGCAGAACGAAGCAGACATTACTCTGCCAAAGCCTTGCAGTATTTGGCCCCAAATAAAGTTGGACCCTGTCCTTCTGTTTCTCCATCTTTTTCCCACCTTCTGCGTGGAAACCACGTCTGTCTCAGTCACCGTGCTGTTACTCACACTCTGCCAATGCGGGCATGTGTGCATGGCCCAAATCATAGAATCCAGGCATGGGCTGAACCACCCTGGCACTCCTTCTCTACAAGTCAGAGCAGAAGTCACTGACAGCACCTCAATATTATGGCTTGAAGATGTTTTTTTGAGGATGGAATTCTACAATTCTACTCACTGATCATTTTTGCCAGTTGGTGATCTGAGAATTTTCTTTTGTGTCTACATGATAGGTAATTATTAAATTGCATAAAAATTCATTGATTCACCTGAGTGGTTGACTCCGATAGTGCCAATCATTCTAAGAGATGAAATTTTAAGGGCATGATAAAACTTGTATTCTCAGCTCTAAACATTGATTTGCTTCAAATAAAGTCTCGGTCTTAATTACAGTTGTTGATAACTTCATACCTATAATCAGGGCACAGCATTTCATGGAAGCAGACTTTATGGTGATCCTTGCAAGAGAAGTATGAATAGAAACTTTAATTTATAATGTTTTAGCGGCATTGTCCTGGCAGCGAGAATTAGCCCGTGTTTTGCCTTTTGTTAATTTCATGCTTTTGCTCCTTTTCAAAAACTCAAAGCATATAACTTAAGGAAAAGTGGTAGTTTGACATTTTCCACTTAATTCTGTCAATTTGGACAGCCGGTCTGAATAAGATGTACAGGTTCCTTATTCCATTGACTATAATTATGGAGTGATGGAGACGTGAACAACAACCACACTTAGCCCTCCCTTGGCAAAATTATGTAGTAGTCGAACCCAGTGTTTTTCCTCATTGTGTCCCTTTTCTTTTACATTTGTTCCCCTTTGCTGGTCAGTAATGCCATATTCATTATGTATTTTATCCCTATGGAAGTTTGTTCTTAAAACGTTGTCCGTCTCAAACTGGAGCTATACATTTTTCACACAATTTATTTTAAATCAAAGTTAATGTGTCACCTCTCTCGAGAGACTTGAATTTTGTTCCTTATCTATAAATACTAGGAGAGACGCTTTGAACATTGATTTAGAATCAGCAAATGAAGACTATAACAGATCTTAAAAATGCCTGGTATATTCTTATAATTCATTTATTCATTTGTTTTCCTTCTGTTAAGAAATATTTTTGAATGTCTACATGCTCTGGGTGTTATAGTAGGTGTTAGGAATCAATAAGATCTAGTTCTTCCTGAAAGTGATTTACCCTAACAATCTAGGGAGTAAGGAAGTAAATTAAATAATGTAATGGCAGTGAAGAATTATAATGCAATGGGACTGTCTTTACAGGATGCAGTGCAGATGAAAAAGAGAGAGGGGAATCTAGTGTACCTGATGAAACAAGTCAGGCAAGGCTTTATGAAGGAAGTTATATTTAAGCAAAATTTTAAAGGAAGGGTATGTGCATGCCAGGGAAACAGAGAGGGAAAAAACATTCACAGCAAAAGGGTTTGGAAGGATGGAGGGGGGCAAAGGGATGGAAAAGGCACAGCAGCATGAGACAGTATTGCACACTCAGGGATCTTCAAGGAATTCACACACTTGGAATAGGAGGCTCGCAGAAAAAGCTTATGGCAACCGATGTAGCTGGAAAGAAGTTAGGGACCATATGTGATTCATGGCTGTTGTTTGCTCTGGATTTATTTATGGTCGTTGCTCAACCCTAGATATGTCCATTTGATGATGGTTGTTCTGGTGGGTATTTTTGGTGTTTGTCGGTAAGATACAATGGCGTTCTTGTTTTCCTGGTCTACCTTGGCAAAGAGCTTGAGCTTCTCGTGGGCATGCGTGGGAATCCCCTGTAGGACTTTAGACAGAGAATGAAGGTGACCCAAATTTCTTTATCAGCAGCAAGGTGGACAATAGGTTGGATAGAGCGAGACTGAGGGCACAGAACATTGATTTTAAATGCCTAAAACATCCTGCCCAACACAGGCTGAATATAGTCAGTAACAAGAAAGCTATGTGAGATATCAAATAAAATTAACTGGATTTAGTCACCAAGTGAATGTGGACGATGAGGAAGAAGTCCAGGGGAAAGTCCACGTTTCTTATGAGGATGGTTGGCGTTTCAGTCAGACAGGGAACACAACAAGAGAATCGATTCTGTGGGAAAGCGTGAGCTAAGCTGAGGGCATGTTGAATTAGGGATATGAGTGAGCTATCCCAGGAAATTGTTTTATAGGTATTCGATTACTGGGATCTGGTGCTCAGGGGACAGGCTGAGATCAGAGACACAAACGTGAACATTACCAGCACCAAAGAGTCAAGTTATTGCATGAGAGTGGTTACCCAGCAAGCATTTGGAGGGCAAAAAGAGAAGAGGGCCAATGTTGGAACAGTGGCGAATGCAGACATTTAAGGGGGCAGAAGTATTATCACCAGAAGAGAGGGAAGGAAAACTAAGTTGGGGAAAAGGAGGGGAATTATAAGAGATTCAGAAGAGCATTTGGAAGCTCTAAAATTATTAAATCGGAGTCGTAAAGACACAGGAGAAACCTTATGTGGAAAGCGAGAAAGAAAAGGCAGAGAGAGATAGAGGAAACAGCAAAAATGTACTTTCTTCTTTATTGACTTTTCTGGCTGAAGAATGCAGGCTGGGTGCACATGGTTGGAGTGACGATGACAAGAAAGGGCTGCGTGAGCAAGGAGAGGGAGGCTACAAGGAGCACAATCATATTTGGATTTGGGACTTGATGTGTGTGAAAGAAGGTGTCAAAAGATGCAGTCAGCATCCAGGGCAGGCGAAGGAGCTTGAACTTTATCTCAAAGGCAACATCAAAGCACTTTAGGCAGGACAGAGATAATTTCAGGGTTGTGTTTTAGAAAGAACATTCTGACAGCTGTGTAGAAAAAGATTGGATGAGAGCCAGCCTATGAGAGGAGATCAGTCAAGAGGCTGGTGAAATCCTAGCCAGCGAGAATGAGCACCTTCAAGAGGGTATGCGAAGTGGGCACCAAACCCATGACCGCGTTCAGTGATTTTGTTATCTGTCTTTGATAGAATGTTCCTGTTCGGCAGACCCCGGTGTTCCTAAAATAGTCTCCAGCGTGAGCAACCGACCGCTTGTCTGAGTCAGAGCAAAAGGTGGCTACACACTGTGGCGACTTTGTGCGATCATCCTTGACTTTCAACAGGACAATGTTTCTATTTTCCGCTTGCCCGGGGCCACATCTCTAGTTGGGAAAAAGGATTGTGGTTTCAGGGCCAGGGTCTTACTCAGCTCCAGGGGTGTGTTCATGTCTGAGCCCCGCGACTGGCGTCACCTGGAGTCCTGCAGCACACGGCATGTCGACGGCAGGGACAGCTTCTCTCTTCTCCCCACCCCTCACGTAGAAGTAGGATGCTGAGCTCCCCTTCCTTCTCTCATCACAGTTTCAAACAGATGACCTGTACCTAAGGCGCGGGTTCTCAACCAAGGGCAGTTTCCTTCACCTAGGGGACATTTGACAGTGTCTGGGGACATTTTGGCCAGCACAACTAGGAAGAAGGGGCTGGTTTGCTACGGGTATTTGTGAGTAGAGGACAGGCATGCTGTTAAATAGCCTACAATGCACGGGATAGGCCCCCACCCCCCAAAAAAGAAAGAATTATTTGTCTCCAAAAGTTAGAAGTACGGGAATGGGACAATTCTGCTTAAAGGACTGGGGTATTCTTTTCTTAAGAAGAAGGCTGTTGTTGCTTTTTCCCACTACCTATTATAAAAGTGTACTTTTCAGGTTATCTATTTCCAGCCATATATGCACCTACTATAAAGTGAGATGGGGGCGCCTGGGTGGCTCAGTCGGCTAGGCGTCCGACTTCAGCTCAGGTCACGATCTCACGGTCCGTGAGTTCGAGCCCCGCGTCGGGCTCTGGGCTGATGGCTCGGAGCCTGGAGCCTGTTTCCGATTCTGTGTCTCCCTCTCTCTCTGCTCCTCCCCCGTTCATGCTCTGTCTCTCTCTGTCTCAAAAATAAATAAACGTTAAAAAAAAATTAAAAAAAAATAAAGTGAGATGGAAAATTGAACCGATTGTTTATTCAAATTTCTAAAAGAAGTTTTACTCAATTATTAAGGGTTACCCTATTTTTTTTTTTTAACGGTTCAAACCATGCCTATGTGAGCTAAAATCACTGTAGTTGCATCTTGGGCCACGAATAGATAAAACAAAAATGAAAACGTGCAGGTAAGTTATCTTATCAGATTTTGAACAAAAAATATTTTCAAGTGCCCTGTGAACTTTTTGCCTATATACTCAAGCTCTGCTGAATAACAAAGGATACTCTCTGCTGGAATAGAATCCCAAAAGCAAATGTCCCAACTTTTATCTTTGTCCATTGAGATTTAGGCAACAAGTATAGGACACTGACTATCTTAAGAAATAGCCCTTATCCAACAGCTTCTCCCCCAAATACTGTCTTCACTCCCTTTTATTTGCTGAGGAAAAGATTGTGTGTTACAACCCTCTCCTCTAAGATATTTTCAGGAAAGAACAAATTCTGGCAGAAGGCAACAGATCTATGCCTTTATAAGGCAGGAGACAATTCACACATCTCACAATTAACTAAAAATGCACTGTTTATATTAGAAAGATGATCTGTCTTCTTAGCAAAGCTTCACTTAATTTTTGCCTCATTCTGACTTTCCTTTTTGCCAGTTATTATTTATGATGTTCAAAAACAAAATTCAAGGGGCGCCTGGGTGGCTCAGTCGGTTGAGCGTCCGACTTCGGCTCAGGTCATGATCTCACGGTTCGTGAGTTCGAGCCCCGTGTCGGGCTCTGGGCTGACAGCTCGGAGCCTGGAGCCTGTTTCGGATTCTGTGTCTCCCTCTCTCTCTGCCCCTCCCCCATTCATGCTCTGTCTCTCTCTGTCTCAAAAATAAATAAACATTAAAAAAAAAAAATTCAAACAAAACACTGCACTTATCATTGACAAAAACATATGTCAACAAGTCAGATATTTCAGCATATTTATGAACTCAATAATGGAAGAAAATGGTTTAAAAAAGGTGGTGTGGCGGGGGGGGGGGCGGTGATTCTCTGAGTTAGGCATTCTACACTGAAATAAGCCAACTTCTTGGAATTAGCACGGAGACCAATCAGTCACATAGGCAGCCTGCAGATGTATGCTGTGTTGCAATCAGGATGTTGACCAGAACATCTTTTACTTTTTTCTTTTTTTAAAGTGTTATTCTTTTTTTTTTTTTTTTTGAGAGAGAGAGTCAGAGGGAGAGAGAGAGATTTGGGAAGGGGCAGAGAGAGAGAGGGAGACACAGAACTCGAAGCAGACTACAGGCTCTGAGCTGTCAGCACAGAGCCCAACGCAAGTCTCGAACTCACAAACCATGAGATCATGACCTGAACTGAAGTCGGACACTTAACCGACGGAGCCGCCTAGGCACCCCCGGAATTCCTTTTCCTAAGTTGTATTTAAAGATACTTTTAAATGTCACTTTGGAATTTCTGTAAGGGCACACTGACACCATATTTTTCCTTTTGACTGGGAGTAGGATTATCAATGAGAGGCAATTCCTAGAAAGTACTAAAACTCAGTTCTTCTAGGGTTAATTTTTTTTTTTTAAGTAAAAATACAATATGATTATAGAAAAACCTGTTGCTGTATTTTGTTTTAGAACACTCTTTTAGTCCTTGTCTGGTTATGTAATTCCAAAATAAAGGGCCATTTAGAGAATCATGCGCATTATTAAGTACCCTCTTATTTGAATTTCTATAATCATGCATCTATCTGTCATTGCATTTATCACGTTGAATTTGAATCATCTCTTTATGTGACTATCTCCCCCATTAGAATGTAGAACCATGAACGAAGGACTAATATGACTATATTATTTTTATTCCCAATATCTAGTCCAACTATAAAAATGAATAAATAGGGGCCCCTGGATGGAGGTGTTGGTTTAGCATGATCTTGTGATTTCATGAGTTCAAGCCCCACATTGGGTTCTGTGATGACAGCAGAACCCTTCTGTCTCCTTCTCTTTTTGCCCTTCCCCGTTGTCTATGTCTGTCTCAAAATGAATAAATACACTTAAACAAAAGGAATGAATGAATGGAGTTGGGTAGATGAGTGGATGGAGAAGGGGGACTAAGTGCATGGAGAAGAGGTTAAAGGTAGTATTGACTTGGACCCAGAAGTACCTGTAGCATAGACTGTTAATAGATTTCAGTGAATAAGTAAATAAATAGCTCCAGAGCAAACCGTGTTTAGGGAATTTTGTGGTTTTTTTTTTTTTTTTTTTTTTTTTTTTTTTTTATCAGTTGAAGGACTCAGAGCCCGTACTTTGTCTATGTGCATCGTGAAATTTTTGGGAAAGAATAGAATGTATGTCATTTGACTCGGTACATTAGTCGATTATGGAACGCCTAGTATCCCTTCTGAAAAAGACATTCAACGACACATGTTTTGGAAAATGCTAACTTACATCCAGGGGCCTTTGGTGCACATTTAAAGATAAGTTAGAGAGTCATTTATGAGGAAAAAGGAAGAAAACAGAAACGTGGGTTGTAAGATTTTGTAATCTTATCTTCCAAGTAAGTAGTATGGGTTTTCTTAGAGAACTAGGAAATGGGTTGAGCTCAAGTTCATAGCAAGGAAAACAACAACAACAACAATACATAAAGATTTAGAGCAGAGTTCCCAAGCTGACCTAGTGGCAAGATATCCAATCATACCTGTTTTCTCCATTTTCACTTCTTCACAGGTATATGTGAAGGTGGATTTAACTAGTTTTTTGTTGCGTAACCAGTGCCCTAAATGCTATATCTACCCTTGCGAATATTCCTGCTGTGCTGTTACCACTCAAGGCCCTTTGCCTCTCTCTCCACTCCAGCTACCAGAGTCTTTCCTGTCCTTCCAACATATACAACACACTCACCTCAGGGTCCTTGACCCATTTTTTCCTGCATCTAGAAAACTCTCCCTTAAACATCCCTCCCCACTTTGCTGTCCCAAGTGGTACCTCCTCAAGGATTCCTCCTTTCTCTGAAATATCCTGCCACTGTTTCTCTCTTAATCTTCTTGATTTTTCTTCATATTGCTTACCCTTGCCCGACATATTACTTACCTGTGTATGGTTTATTTTCCTTCACTGGAGCATAACCTTAATAAGACACTGGGATACAATGGTAAATAACGTAGACGTGGTCCTTGCCCTCGGGGGCTGCTGGACTCCGTGAATTTAGTTCTCCCAGTAGAGTTCTTGGCATCTTTGACAAACCGAGAAAACCAAGGATGATGCAGTAATACTAAATTTTCTACAAATTTGCCAAAGGCGTGAAACAATCTTGGTCACAAAACTTTTTCACAAGGTTATTGCATATTCCATGTGATAACGTAGATGCACCAGCTTTTTGTAAAAAGTAAAATGCCGTAGAATTACATATTATTATTAGCGTTTAATTAGTGCTTACTTTTCATTTAAGCTTATATTTCTGATCCAAAGGAACAAAAAAAGCACCAATCTTTCAAATGAATAAATTGTCCCTGGGCACAAATTTAGTGCATTCAGAAACACGTTAGCAATTTCAGGCTCACCAACTTCTAGAATTCTAATGCTGGAAGGGACCTTAGAGATCATTTAGTGCAACCCCCTCATTTTCCTATTTATGCTTACGGCACTAATTATTACAATCTATTGCAACAAACAGTGGTCGAGAGGCACTAACAGACCCAGAGGACTGCTCCATGTACTTGGCCCCTAATTGGTGGTTACGACTCAATTTTGGCTTAAGAGAAGGGATTTCTATTTTCTCTTTTTCTCCCTCTCCTTTCTACAAACAGATAACTATCGTCTATGTGGCGATTCTTTTCATATTGAAGAGCGAGACACTAAGGAGAAATTCTATGTTAGAAATTGTTTGATTGAACCTGTCTTTCTTCACTGAAGTACATTTTTGCTGTTTGCAGGAAAATAATCTGGATTGAAAATTGTTCATTCCAATGTTCTGAGCCATTCTGATGTCAATATCTTGATGTAAAAATCCAATGGGCTTCATGATCTAGTTGGACATCAAACAGAAAATAGTGCGGTGATCCCACCAGAGAAAGATGAATGCATCCTTTTATTAAAATGCATTTCAAGAAATTGAGAAGTGGTATTCCTAGTAAACCACTTCAAAAGCCAATTTGTGGGACTATTTGTAGGCATTTGTTAGTGACACTAAAGATTTTAAGAAATCTTTATGCTGTTCGTATCAATCTACTACAATTCTTATGTTTTTAATTTTTTTAATGTTTATTTTTGGGAGAGAGAGAGAGAGAGAGAGAGACAGCACGAGCAGGGTAAGGGCAGAGAGAGAGAGGAAGACAGAGAATCCCACGCAGGCTCCACTCTGGCAATGCAGAACATGATACAGGGCTGGAACTCACAAACCTTGAGATCATGACGTGAGCCAAAATCAAGAGTCAGATGCTCAGCCGACTGAGCCACCCAGGAGCCCCTCTACTCCAATTTTAAAAAATGCATTGCCATAATTTGCAAATTCGCAAAGAGTCACTTTGGTTTTTAAAAATTTTCAGGGGGTCCGGGTAAGGAGAGAACTTATCCCGCTTTCCAACCTTTTCATTATTGATCAAAGTATTTTCATTACATTCAAGGTGACTGAAATACTCGTTTAGCCAAAATTATTACACACAATCTGCAGGATTGACCTAAGTTTTTATTATAATTGATTTTTAAAAAGCTTCATAACACATTGACAAGAGCAAGATTAGTAAATTGAACATATAAGGAATAGCAAAATCATACTTTTTACTTGGATGTAAACTATATTGTATGTGGTAGTTAGAATGTATATGTGTGTGTGTATGTGTGTGTGTATGTATATGTATATGTATATATATACATATATATGTATACTCTTAAAATACTTTCAAAAATTATACTGTATTCAAAGGGCTTTTTAATTCCACAATACCCACCATCTAGTTTAACTAACTCTGTTACGCGTGCTCACTCCTCATTTTGGGATTGTGACAATAGACAAGACCGTTCACCCAGTGGATTTTCAAGCAAGGCTCCACCGTTAGAACTGAATAATGATAACAGCACTCGTGCATCATACTAGCGTATGACTAATAACTCCAAGCAATAAACTGCCTTAGATAGAGATCTGCGTTTAGTAATGAAAATGTAATCGTAAAAGTGTAACTCACACTGGAGTTTCTGTCCTGCCGAGCCAAGTTACCATCAGCAAACATGTTAATGCCTGACAGCATATTTCAGCACCTTAATGTCAGAAAATAAGGAAATGCCAATTTTATTCAGAACTCAACAGACTCCACCTACTCAGGCACCTCCCAGCTTGTGGGCTGAGTGTAATTTGAAAATTCTGATTGCTCAATAACTGATAATCATCTTTTAGAGATTGTGTCTCTTACTCAAGAGGCAAGCAGTAATTTGTAGCAAAGGTGGTTTTTCAAATGGAATGTTACTAATGTTTCATCGTTTTTAATACCCTGTAACTTTTTTAACAAGGATATTTTATGACAGAATCATTCTTTTCCTTCTCATCCCCTGTGTTGTATCTTACGCCACACGTCAAGACAAATGTTTCCTATCATCAAGACTCCTTTATTTTTTTTTTTTCTTTATGATTTTTCTCTAGTCATTCATTCCACAAACACTTACCGTATTTCTTTTCTAGGGCAGGCAACCCTGTGGTAGGTGCTAAGGATACAGAACTGTATGAAACCCTCCCCTCCAGGAGCATATGGTGTGGTGGGATAGGCTTTCATGAAGGTAGATACCTGTGTTACATTTGTATAAATAATGTAATCGGGTTATGAACAAAACCAGTGAAAACTCAGGTAATGAGGCAACTCACAATAGAGGAAGAAAAGTCTGTAAAGGGACGGAGATATTAGCCTTGAATCTAGAGAAGAAATAGAAATTTTCCAGAAAATAAGAGAGAAAAGTCTACTTTAGGCATAGAGAATGGCACGACTAATGCACTGAGTGGCTTGTGAAGAGACATCCGTGTCTAAGAAATGGTGCAAAGTCGAGAACACCTGCACCAGAAAGGCCAGCTGTGAATGATGCAGGGGGAAATAGGTGGGCAGTACTTGAATGAGCTTTTTAGAGGCTATGCCAAAGCATTTGGATTTTATCCCAATAAAATGAAATGTTACATGGTATTAAAATACTAATTTAGACCTGTAAGAGTGGTTCCTGTTTTTTCACCTGTCCGTTAAAATCAACATTCTGGTTGGCTTCACTTACATCACCTACATACCTAAGAACTGCTTTAACACCAGAATTGCACAGTTGTGGAGAACAGTCTGAGCACAGGACTATAATGCAGATTTGCGAGGTTACCCTGAGTGGTAACATCCAAGAGATCCACTCTAAGCCCTGGCTATTAGGTCCCCAAAGAGATCAGTGTCCAGAGCAAGGCTGGAGGATCGATTCTGGAACTTTAAGACAAAGCCACGAGGCATATCTGGCCATGGTCCTATACATGGATAGAGTAAGTACAAGTTATCCCAAGTCAATAGTCTTGGCTTCCCGAAGGACACCACGTGTTCAATGACATCTCGATTTGAAGGAAATGGTGAGTAAACTGGAACATGAAGTATTGTCTCTTCCACCCTGGGCAAAATAAAAGCAGAGTGGAAAGTCAGATGGAGGCAGAACAAGAACTAACGAGGGGTGTGGAAAGGCTTTGGTTTCTCCTGACATAACTATTATACTATTATTCCAAAACTTTAGAAGCCTGCCTCACCAAAAGTCATGGAAATCGAAGGGGAAAACCAAAATTAAAACCGAAACAAAGAACATTTGGGGCTAAGTTATCGGTATCCGTGGGGTACCTGCTGTTAGATTTGAGTTCATTCTTCTTCCAAGACTGAGAGAATCCTCCTGGAATGGAAACACCTTTCTTATAGGAACCCAATAATTTGTCTCCTTGGATTTAGAGTGATTTTGCAGCTGTCTCCTTCTCTAATGTCCTAGAGCAATCCAGGGTTCCAAACAGATCTGCCCCGTCCCTGGAATCTTTTATTATGTGATGCTTGTGTGTCTGACACCCATCATTAGCCCAAAAGTAGCTTGACCCTGACCTTAGTGATGACCTCTTCTCACCTTGAACTCATCCATGCAGTATCGTGCTTCTAATTGCTTAAGACAGAGTCCTCCTCTTCTCCTAGACCAAAGCCCCGTGTATTCTCTGTTTCTACCTGGTAAACTGCTGCTTCATATTTGAAAACTGTCCCCTGTTTTCCTTGCATGTGCAGAGCTTGAAAACTGTCCCCTGTTTTTCTTGCATGTGCAGAGCTTGAAAACTGTCCCCTGTTTTCCTTGCATGTGCAGAGCATTAAGGACTGAACTCACTAACTAATCAAGCATTTGGTCCTGATTATTCCATCCATTAATTTCCTTGAAATGTATGTGAGTGAGCAGGATTTGGGGATGGGAGGCGTTAGTAGCCATATTTCAAAGCCCCATTATCATCACTTTGAGTATTAATATACATGAACCATGTGCTAGAATAGTAATTATTATAAATAGATACTATTTATTAGACATTTCCTATGTGTCAAGCACACATATGTGTTTTACATTTTATATTTTTAGCTCTGGGTGGGGGGCACCTGGGGAGCTCAGTCAGTTCAGCTTCCAACTGTTGGTTTTGGCTTAAGTAATGATCTTAACAGTTCCTGAGATTGAGCCCCTCTTTGGGCTCTGAGCTGACAGCACAGAGCCTACGTGGGATCCTCTGTCTCCCTCTTTCTCTACTCCTCCCCTGCTCTCTCTCTCTCTCTCTCAAAATAAATACAATTTTATCTCTGAACACAAATACCACAGCACCACAGAGGAAGTTAGAGGCCAGTTCTCTGCATATTCCAGGTAAACTGAGAGTTTAAAAAGTGTATTCACAATAAAACACAAAGGCACATGAGAGCTTATGAAGCAGAGAATGAAGCTTTTGAGCAATGTTATATAAATAAGCATTTTTCTTCAGCATTTCTCTCTTAAAATAGCAAAGTTGGAATGTAAAGAAAAAATTTCTTAAACCTCCTAGAAGGCATGGGATCTAAAGAATGTGAAAAGAATCATAGATTCAACCTGTGCTTTGACCCACTTTTCAAGATAACAAACCAGAGATTATTCCTTAGCCCTCACCCCCCAAAAAATGCTGTAAGGGATTCTTCACACTATTTCCACAATTCATCAATATCCTATTTTCAATTCTCCCATAGAGAAGGAATTTCTGTATAATAAAAACGAACATAAAAAGCTATCTGTAAATAATATACTCTGCTAAATACCCATGACTTCATAAAAAAGCACTCAATTTAAACAGCCACGCTCCGGGCTCTGATCAGGAGACATCCTCCCCAAACTCAACAATCGTTTTCCTTTTTCACAGATAAGTGCCGAATCTTAGACACAACAGCCTGTTTTCAGAAATTCAGAGGATTTCCTGAGCGACAGGACATCAAGTCTGTAATACGTGATCTCGCCAAAGTAGTGTTTTGGTTTGTCCTCGGAACCCACATTATGTTTGAGATCACTATCAGCAAGCAGTTTACTAAAGATCTCTGAAGAGTTAAAATAACCGTATAATATTGCAGATAAAGTTGGCACATTCTTCTTGTGCATATACTTAACTATGTTTAAACAGGTTAACTAGATCTAAGGCTTTTGAACTTTACTAATTTTCTTCATTGGGAAGCAATTAGGATATTCCTGTTACCTTAATGATATTCTTTTATGAGAGAGGAATTTTAAAGAATCTGAAATGTCATAAAATGTCCAAGTTGACAGATACTGGAGACTTCGGAAAGTTATTACCATGTAAATATGTCATTATTCTGATAAGATCTACTTGCATTATCTGAACAGCTCAAAGGTAGACCCCACCCTAGGAATGATTATGGATAATTATATCTGTAAATTCAATATTCTCTTTTTTGTTATTTGCTCCCGTCTATTAATGAGACTTCGAAGACCTTGTGCCTACTCCTGATGAAGTGCGTGTTAGTGTGTGTCTTAGGATAGATTGTTATTAAAATGTAGTAACTAACTGCTCCCAAGTCACAGGGGCTCAAAACGACAAATGTTTATTTCTCATTCACCCTACATTTCCATCCTGAGGAGACTCTGCTCTGCATTGTCCTCACTTAGGGACTCACCCTGCCCGGAACCGGACACACTGACCTACTACAGACAGTGGTGACAAAGGGGAACACACTGGTTCTTAAAGGCTCCTACCGAAAAGGGACAATCGCTTTTGTTCACGTCCTAAGAGCCAAGAACAAGCCTGATCTCAAAGAAGTGGGGAGGTATGTGCCTGGATGTAGGAAACCTGGATGTAACAGAGAAGAGCACCCAGCAGACATGGCTCTGGCTGGTGGCAGCAGTTCTAGAATCCTACGACTCAACTATTCTGAGGACTCACTTTTATTAGGCACTGGTTTCACTTCCTGGGAGCAGCTCCTTGTCTTTTATTCTCTGTGGCCTCTGGTTCAGCCCTCCGGAAGATTCTTCCTCTTCCATCATCCTTCACGTGTGGAGGCGGCATCCAAAGAAGATGCTCTCGGGGCGCCTGGGTGGCTCAGTCGGTTAAGTGTCCGACTTCGGCTCAGGTCATGATCTCGCGGTCCGTGAGTTCGAGCCCCGCGTCGGGCTCTGGGCTGATGGCTCAGAGCCTGGAACCTGCTTCTGATTCTGTGTCTCCCTCTCTCTCTGCCCCTCCCCCGTTCATGCTCTGTCTCTCTCTGTCTCAAAAATAAATAAACGTTAAAAAAAAAAAAAAAAAAAATCAAAGAAGATGCTCTCCCTGATGACTCAGCAGCCTTCCTCAGCTCATGTCCTTCCCCACACGACCAGAAGGTCCACAGGCCATTGACAGTTGTAAGCAGCCTGTCCCTTTCAGTCCAGGTTGGTGGTCCTTTGGAGAGTACCACTTCCTTGAAACATTAGCTGGTTTTTGATCCACTTGTGTGTGAGTTCTATTTTCTAAGAGCCATACCTACAGGTCTTTTGAGACAAAATTTTCTCCTGTGCTAATATGCCTTGACTTGCTTATCCCCATGCCTTTCCTCATTTAATTGTAGCTGCCTTGAGCCCATCAAGCTTTGGTAGAAGACCCACAGACTTTGTGTCCTTTTTGGAGCCATTTGCCTCAACTTAATGGATTTAACGAATACCATGTTCTTCGTGAGACTTTTCATTTGACACCCCTTAGTTCTTTCAATGATTTTCATAATTGGCCTGATGGCCACCCCCTCCCCCCAATCCCTCCTCATTTCCATCTTTGTGGAAGTGATATCCTTGATTTGCCTTTTGGTGCTCGAAGTTTCTTAGGGTTATTTTTTTACCTGAGGATTTGGCGCATTAGGTCAATAAAATGATCCCATTAGCAAAGACTTAAAAATGAGTTTCTGTTTATTTAGGCCCTAAATGCCTCAAAATCAAAACTTGGAAAACTCACTTAATGTCAAATAAGCAACAAAATTATGCTTATCATAAGGTGCGAAACTGTCATCAAATCCCCAAGTTCAGAAAATTTCTAGTAACCTTGAATCTTTGACAAAGAAAGTCCAGGGGCTCTGGTCAATATTCGTGTTTTTGGATATAAGAAAAAAAATTACATACTTTTATAACATATCCATTTTTATTTCAGTTAAAAAATTAATACAAGATTGCCTGAAATAATTCTATGACTTCACCCAACCCTGTATCTAGTGGTGTTTAGCGGAGTGGGGGGGGGGGGGATTGAAGGCTTGCTGCTCCTCCCATGGTGTGGGGAGGTCTAGGTCCCCTCTCTCAAATATGAGCTATCAAAGTGGTTGTCCAGCGAGACACAGCAGAAGTGACGCTCTAACCTTGGAACTTGACCTTGTGGCATCTGCAGCGTCCGCTTCTGCTCTTCTCAGAATGTTGCTTCTTGAATGTGACCCACCGTGTGAGACGTCTGTGGTGTGGTCACCGAAGATGGCCCTTTATACCATGGGCCTTGACTTTCAGCGCACATGCCCTGATGGAGTGCCCTTTGCTGGAATCTGGGAAGGCCCAGTGATTTGCTCTTGACCACTGGAAAGTGGCCAAAATACTGCTCTATGACTTTGAGGTACAGTCATAAGAAGCCTAGTGATGTTTTGCCTGGGCCTCTTGAAACTCCCACACTTGGAATGCTCCTTCTGAAAACCTAGCCACCATGAGGTGAGAGGTTAAGGTCACGTGGTGAGGACACATGGAACACTCACTCCAGGAGACAATCACACCTGGGCCTGTAGCAACAGCCAGATCAACTGCCAGTCACAGGCCTGAGTTTTTTGGACATCCAGCCCCGTCAAATTTTAGGATAACTACCCCAATCTGATATTTGATGGCCACTCCATGACAGACCCCGATGCCATGAGAAATAACAATAAATTATTGTCCTGTTTCACAGCAGTGAAAAGCTGGAACCAAGTTTAACTACTCTGAGACTTTCAGGCAATGAGGAAACCCAAACTAGCCACACAGAGACGGAAAGAGGCCATGTGCAGAAACACAAAGAGGCAGATACGCAAGTAAAGTCTTTTCGAGCTCTCCAGACTGGCTTAGCCTTCAGCGGAATAAAGATGACCGCAGCTCTTAACCACATGGGGCAGAAGTACAATCTCACTGCGGCCTTAGTTCCTGACCCTCAAAATCATGACAAAATAAATGGTTGTTGCTTTAAACCATAATGTTTTGGGGTATCTTTATTGCACCATGTGATAACCAAAACAGAGGCTATTAGAATTAGGTCTATATACTTGCAGCTAAATCTTTTTCAATTATTTTATTATTCTTATTTTATTTTATTTTATTTTATTTTATTTTATTTTATTTTAGAGACAGAGCACGAGAAGGGGAAACAGGCAGAGGGAGAGACAGAGAATCTTAAGAAGGCTCCGGGCTCAGCACAGAGTCAAACGTGGGGCTCAATCCTACGACTCCGGAATTATGAACTGAGCTGAGATCAAGAGTGAGATGTTCAACCAACTGAGCCGCTCAGGTGCTCCTGCAGCTAAACCTTTTTAAACTGTGCTAATATAATCAATATAGATTAACAGGAATGACAAACAGAAGAAGTCTGAGGGTACTTCAGGATATGTTTTGGCATTGGGAAGAAATTAGATTATTTACATACCTATGGCCAAATTGTTGGGTGGAAAACGGTGATGGAAATGGGAAGGGAAAGAGACTTGATTTATCTGTATTGGTGGAAGACATGGGCAACAGGGTCTGTGGAAGAAGGCAGGACTCTGGGCGCTCGAGACTCCCAGCTATCTGCCCACAGCACACAGAGCAGTGCATCTGCGGGTTGCTTCTTCCTTTCCCCTCCCTCCTTTTGTCATATTTCTTTCTTAACTTCTCCATCTCCCTCTACACACTGTATCCTCACTCTTCACTACCATCGCAGCAGCGTGCCGATCGACCCCCCCTCACTTGAGTATCAGGACAAAACCAAACAGTGCAACCAATGCACGAGTCTACCTCTGATTGATCATCCTTTCCCCAGTTGCCCTTTTTCTTCCAGCCACTTTTCCAGATAGACACTCCTCCTCCCGGTAACAGGTGCTGCTGGGACCAAGACATCTGCTCGCTCATCCACAGCCCCCCTACACTAGATCCATTGGCAGTCTGCACGTACAGCGGGAGTGCAAGGAGTTAATGATATTAGTTGCCCCCCCCCCCCCAAATCATGCATCTGTCACTTCTTTTTCACGTGATCGTCTTGGTTTGAAACCCACTCCTTTCCAGAAATCTCCATCCTCAGAAGTTGCTTGGGTATTTATGAACAGTATATTCTTGGCCCCAAAACTCCCGGTGGCAGATTCACGTGAACAACTGCTAACCGAACAGTGTGACTGGAACAGATAACACAGCGGCAGGCTCTGCAACCATGGGAAGGTGACATCATGGCTGCCCAGAGGCGCTGCCGTATTTGCTGAGAGTCTCACACTCCCAGAGCGCTGACACCGTCCCCTTCAGTCCCACCTCCAGGGAGACAGTGCTTTTCTAGCACACTGGTTTGTCCCCATCTGTGCTCGGGTCAGCTCTGCCGAACGTGGCCTGAGATTTTTCATTTCTTCCATTAAAAAAAAAAAAAAAATCTAAAGTATGCAAATGCTTAGCCCAGAGGAAGAGCAGTCACTTTCATCTTCTGGAACATAAAGGAAACAGTGGTAAGAACTGCTAGTCTGGATTTAATTCTAACCTACAAGGAAGGACAGTGTGCGGGTGGGGGGTGGCGAGGACTCTGAATAACAGGAAACTTAGAAGAAAGAAATGACCTCATCTTAGAGTTGCTAATTATTGAATCAGAATATAATGAGTATATCAGATTCAAACCCGGGCTCTACAAAGGCAGATTTCAAAAGTTTCCAAGATAATATATTCAATATTTTAAGATATGTGTATATATATATACATATATATATATATGTATATATATATACATATCTCAATTAGCTAGAGATTCTAAAGTAACGGGAAATGAAAATTCTTAAAATAAGCAAACTGGGAACAAAGGAACAGAAAAGGACACATTGCAGCAACTGCAAATGTTCCCAAAGAGGAAGAAATCTGGGGGAGCCTGGAGTGGAAGGTGGTAGAGAAAGAAATTAATGTGGCTGCATGAAACTCCGGATCCACTCGGATCTGAAAACATCGCACATAAAAGGTGGCAGGAAGGAAGTGTGTGCCAAAACAAACAAACAAAAAAACCACTCAGCAAGTAGAGTGGCAAGGAAGTTAATGTTTTCGTATAAACTGGGGCTTGCAGAAATGCTCGGGACAATTAAAATGCCTTTGAATGAATTTGGATAATGAAGGATGGGGAAGACCATTAAGAAGGATCATTAGCAAACGACAGAGAACAAAATAACAGGATTAGTAAACAGATGTGTTGCCTCAAGAATTCCCGTCAGTAAAAAGGCATCCAAATGTTAAAGAGCTAATGAATTGTATTTAAATAAAATTGGTGTCTGAACTAGATAAAAAGTGTGTGATATACCAGCCGGAACCTGCTTCCTTCTCTGAGCCCAGGCAGAGAACTACATGGGAACAGAAACATGGCCAACGTGAGGACAGGGGGAGAAGAAGAGGTTTCGGGTTTCACTCTCCCAAGTGTGCTCTACAGAGTGCAGTGTGGACATCACCTGGGATCTTGATGGGAATACAGATCCACAGTCTCTACCTCCAAACTGTGGAATCTGCATTTTAACCCGATCTCCTGTGATCCGCATGCAGACTAATGCTCGAAAAGCTCTGATCTAGAAAATTGAAGATGGGCACATAATTTGATTTTCAACGCATGTCAATTCTGTAAACTAAAGTGTTCTGAGTTTTGACACTAAGCTCAGCAGAAGTGGAGAAGGAATGCCTCAAGAGGTGGTTGATGCAGGTAGGAAACTCTAGTACTTGCAGGCATCCCCTAAGAACAAAGAAGGCTAACTAAGCCCATTTAAAAGCTAAATTTGGGGAGGAAGAGCAGACAGAGATGTGTACTTTCTGGGTGTTTGTTTGTTTGTTTGTTTTGTTTTTGTAAGCAGCAGTGCAGCATAAGGGTTAAGACCAAAGTCTCTGGTGCCAGGATACTGGGTTCAGATCCCAGTTTTGCCACTGACTGTGTGCCTTTAACTGATTGCTTAACTCCTCTGTGTCTCAGTTTCCTCATCTGTAAACTGGGGAAAATGATAGTGCGTGTTTCATAGACACCAGCGAGAATGACATAAGCTGGTAAAAGTCAGGCACTTCTGAATTTATTATTATCTTTTTATTTATTTTTGAGGGAGAGAAAGAGAGAGAGTACATGGGGGTGGGGGGGTGGGGGGGTGGGGGAAGGACAGAGAGAAAGAGACAGAGAGAAAGAGGGAGAGAGAGAGAAAGAGTCCCAAGAAGGTCAGTGCAGAGCCCAAAGCGGGGTTTGATCCCATGAACCTTGAGATGATGACCAGAGCTGAAATCAAGAATTGGACATTTAACTAACCGAGCCACGCAGGCGCCCCAGTCAGGCACTTCTAAATGCAGCATAGAACCTTGTCTGGAACCTGGTCCTGGAAAGGGAAAAGGGCATTGGTGGGAAAACTGGTGAATTCCAAATAAAGTCTGTAGTTTAGTTAATAGCAATGCCTCAATGTTATTTTCTGAGTTTGACAAACGCACATGGTCATGTCAGATTTAACATTAGCGAGATCTGGGTGAAGGGTGTGTTAAACTCTTTGTACTATCTTTGTGCCTTTTCAACCAATCTCACATTATTCTGAAATAAAATGTATTTAAAAAAAAAAATCACTTTTGCAAGCCTCACGTGAAATGAATTAGTAAATGTGAGCTATTGTAATTGTTGTAACACTTTGTTTCTTTATAGTCTCTATGTAGAAATGTAAGGATTCTAATATAGACAGACTAATTCTGATCCAAGCGGTGTCTCTTGAGTGAAGGTTTAGAAACTGCAAGCACCAGGTTTTGAGATAGAGCCTGGGAGAGAGCCAATATATTTACAGCTTTTATCCACTAGGTTTCTTTAAAGGACAAAAACACCAACGGCAGCTTTGGGGAAGCTTACAAGATCAAAGGAGACCCAGAATAATGGGGCTTGGAAAGGATGGGCTCAGGGAAACTTTGGGGATCCAAGTGGCAGAAAAGAATGGATAGTCTAAGTGGCTTGCAGCTCAGAGATGTGTAGCCTACAACGGTTTTCATCTCTAGGCCCCTCCAAGACTCTTGTTCCACGGAGTATGAACAAGTCATTAGTCCAGCCTGGGTGATGTGTTCCCCCTGGAGTCCAGGACATGAGCAGACAGCAGGGAGGAAGGCTGTAATGACAAGGAAGGGGCGTAGACGCTGGGCTGGTAAAAGGAACAGAAATCCAATGTGGCCATAAACACAGTCTTGGAAAGACCTTAATAAACTAGGGAAGGGTTCTAATGATAAGAAGTCTGGCTTCAAGGTTACGTTTGCTTTATAAAGGAAAAAGAAAAATAAAAAAAGCTAAGAGGTTCTAACTACCTGTAAACGTAGTGTGACCAACGTGCCATGAGCTGCCTGAATACCCCAAGGGAGCAGATAGGAGTACACGTGCAGGGGTAAAGTTTCATCTGATGTCAGCACTTAACTAGAAGGCCTTCATGTTCTACTTTTGGATCTTTATTGTAGTGGGATATTTCCAATCTGGAATAAATAAGGCAGGGTTCCTGGAAGTTCTGTAACCGTGTCCAGTGATCTCCAAAACAGGATCCATGCGTACCAGGGAGTAGCAAAATACCATTTTTGGGTGAAGGTAAAATATTTGAGCTGCTCTCATTTACATTTCGTATAGAGAAGTACATCCGTTAAACTGAAGTTCTGTGTATTCTACGTATCGCACTGCCACTGGTGTGCCCCCTGAGAGCAGAGGTTAGGTGGTAGGGTGTCACACACCATGCATCATGCGTGGGGTTAGAGCACCAATTCTGTTCTGATGGTTCTCCTGTTCTTTTGATGGGCTGTGACATAAGTCAGTTTAAATGGATCCAGTTAGGCGGGTTCTGGAAGTAACATGAGAAGGTTTTCTCAAAGGAGCACCAGATCAGAAGTAGCACTAATAGGGGCACCTGGGTGGCTCTGTTAAGTGTCCGACTTCAGCTCAGGTCACGATCTTACCGTTTGTGGGTTCAAGCCCCGCATCGGGCTCTGTGCCGACAGCTCAGAGCCTGGCGCCTGCTTTGGATTCTGTGTCTTCCTCTCTCTCTGCCCCTAACCCGCTCACACTCTGTCTTTGTCTCTCTCAAAACGTAATAAACATTAAACAATAAATACATAAGTAAGTAAATAAATAAATAAATAAATAACTTAAAACCCCAAGAAGTAGCATTAATAACAGTGGAACAAGGAAACCCAAATGGAAGAGCATGTGCTTGTGTTCCTTGCACAAATTCCTCATTGGTTCCATTAAAAGATAAGAGCAATAACGATCTAAATAAATCCACAAGAAGCTGGCCAACCAATTCACAATTGTCAACAAGAATATCTGAACATTGCATATCTACAACGTCGGATGATAAACCTTGCCCTAAATCGGCAGTTCTTAACTCAGGGCAACTTTGTCCGTGAAGGAATATTTGGAATGTCTAGAGACATTTGTGTTGGTCAAAAATGGGAGATGCCACCAGCCTCTAATGGGTAGAGGCTGGGGATGATGGTCTAAAACCTCTTATAATGTATAGGGCAGCCGCCTACAACATAGAATTCTCTGGCCCAAAATGTCCATAGTGCCTAAGGTTGAGAATTCCTGATTAAATGTGTATTGTTTAAGATATTATCAAATGATAGAGCTACATCTGTAATATGTATAAAGTAAGAGGTATGTTATATACGTGTACCTGGTAACATATGATGGCACAATATGTTATATACTCAAAATACTTCTATGATAGCTTATTGTGAATAAAAACAAGACTTTGGACACCATCAGAATAGCACATAATGGATGCTTGATAAAGGTTATTGGTTCCCTTTGTTTAAAGAGTGGTTAAAGTTTCTGAAACCATGGCATGGGAATTATTGAAGGATCTGTGATTGCAGGAATCGAAGCCGAAGATAAAGGAATTATGTGAGCTGTCCTCAAAAATCGAAGAGTATTTTGCAGAAGAAAGATTTGTCTTTGCAGTGTATTTCCAGAGGGCAGAACTAAGATCACTGGAATCAAACACCAAAATATCAAAAAACACTATTTTGATAAAATAGAAGGAAGCTTTTTTTTTAAAGACAATTTTAGTGGTTATGCAATGATGAGCTCCTATACTACAGGAAATTCTCGCCTGGGATGGGACACTGGCCAAAATGAGCTCCGTGGGCCTCAGCTCAGCAATTCTGCAATTTTGTTCTTAAAATAAATGAACAGCTTTTCAAGCAATTTGTATTGTCCTCCAATAGGCCACCTATGCGTTCAAAGCAAAGGGTGCAAAATTTGTGAAGTATTTTTTCCAAAATGGTGTTTAAAAATATTTTAAAATCAAGACCCAACACTTGAAAAGCAAGAGATTTCACATAAATAATCCAGGTTTCAGGTTTCTCTTGCAGTATAAGAGAAACATGGCAGCACCAGGTCCGCGTTCCTCCATGGCAACAATAATCTGGGATTGTCCACTTTGCCCGTTTCTATGATCTGCGGTGGCCCTACAGAGTTTGAGGCTCAGAGAGCAGAGTAGTGGTTAATAAAGTTGACTTCAGGGTCACACCCCAGCTGCCAATCCTTCTGCCATCATTTACAGTTGGTGTAACGTTGGGCAAATTACTTAATTTTTTTTTTTTTGCTTTAATTTTCTCATCTCTGATATGATGGTAACAATGATACCCATGTCATAAGGGTGTCTAGAGATTAACTGAATTCACTACAAGCAAAGTCCTCGGAGGACTCTCTCGCACATAGTAAGTGCTCAGTGAGTGTCTGTGATTGTTACTAGAATTTGGGGCTCCCGGGAGAAAGCCTGTCTGCATGCCTTTCTTGTGCAATTCTCAACCGAGTGTTTGAGTCGACCCTGTTTTCTTGATCTGACATTAACGCCTAAGTCCACATCATGTAAGGGACATCCGTTGTGTTTCCATCCAGGCAGGGAAACGATAGTCCTGACAATGTTTGTATGTCCGATCCTATGATTGCTTAAAATAAAGTGAAGATACGGTTGGGGGAGATGGGAAAGGGGTATTTGCTCTTTTTGATATGATTTGATAATTTCATGTCGAAGCTCATAGTGGAAACATGAATCCACAAAATCAGGGAAGCCAGAGGCACCATCACTGTTATTTGGCACAACGATCCCAGACACTAGCAAGAGGAAACTCCAAAAAAGACATTTCGAGTGGATGGAAAGAACAACATTAAAAAATGTGTATTAGAGCACTGAAGAATAACTTTAGTCCCCGGGGACCACTACACCACCATTTTATCACCTAGAATATTCCAATTAGTTGACCTACAATGAAGCGGAAGGTAACATCCCATTATCTTCTTGCCTAACTGAAATTAAGGGTTTATTTCGTATTGCTATTTTTCTTTTGCAGTTTCACAGAAAAATTGAAAAATGAGTAGCGGCCATTGGAAAATATATTGGATTTAGTACATTTTTACCAGTGAACAAAAACTGGCTTTGATATTGGTTATATAACCTTCTTATTTTTGGAACAGGCTGAACAGAGATGGTATACATACCTTTCAACATTGGTTGCTATTCAGAGCAAAACCACAAAGCCCAGAAATTGCAGGTTCCCTTACTCTCCAGTGCTTAACAATCTCCCAAGGAAGACAGATGCATTTTCCAAGATAGTGGTTTCATCAAAGAATAGCCGATAATGACAGATAAAGAGCTGCCTGGTGGCTTTTTCAAGGATTTACTGAATGCTAATAGGACACAGCTTTGTCTGAGAAGAAGCCTTTGTGGTCAATGATTGCCTTGAGTCATTAAGCCTGGCCACCAATTGTTTTGCCCCACAGGGTCTGCTTTACCAAACCATGGGAAAAATAATAATCAGGTATATATTTTTTTAATCTCAAAAACGGAAGCTGGAATTCGAAGTATGCACATGTTTATACTAAATGGCAAAGGTTTGTGTGTCTGACAAGTGATTTCTGTTGCATTCCTGTAGAATATATTGTACATGGAGGAGGCAGAATGAAGTGACCCTGAATCATATCCCAGTAAAGAGAGTCTGAAACCCCACCTGGATTCACATAAGTGTATTTTAATGGGACCTCTTGTTCATATACCTCCTGAACTACACAGTTAAGCTTTCCATGTTGTATGGAAAGAAATGTTAATGTATGTGAACATGTACATTAATATATTCTGCCTAACATTTTTCTCTCATTATTTATAATACATTGGTCTTGACTCCACAACTGTCATATCCATTCTTTGAGATCCTAGGTCCTTCTAATACTTCTCTTCCTCTGTGGTGACACTAACAGAAAACTGGGCACATATCGAATGTCAAAAAACACCTGTTGATTGAGTGAGTGGCAAAGACAGTGGATGCAGGAAGTGATTGGAAGAAAGACCGCAAGATTCCAACAGAAGCAGAGCTTTCAAAGGATTAAACGGTGGCTTGGTTAGAAAGTGACTTAATGGAAGGAAGAATAAAAGTCTGAGAGTGTAGCTTGCCCTAACACTGCTGAGCCAGGAGCTTCGAGACAGAAATGGATAGTTTTGAAAGAGGGAGTGAAATCTTCAGCTATACCAAAATAGATACAGTCGTTGAACCATACTCAATCTCCTTAAGATATTATGGGTCAAGATAACGTAGGACCAGATTCAGTTCTTTGAAACCTTTATAGACACATTTCCCCCTCACTCTGCACTGTTTTTAATCCCCATCATTGTTGGCCTATCTATAAGTATTTATTAAAAATGTAATGATAGTGGTGTATGTTTGCCTCATTTACTTTCATTAGTCGTAGAAAATATGTTAAATATTCTTCTGGAAACTATGTCCTCACCCTCATGTACCTGTAGTACCAGTGAAATACATTGGGGAAACAGTCTGGAAGTTGGCATACCATAAAAATTTCAAACTGATATCTTAACGTGTGGTCAGTCAAATGTCTGGACCGAGGTCACAAGCAACCAAGAAGTGGGGATGGTGCCCTCCGCACTTTTTGTGAAGTTGTCAAAGGGAGAGTGAATGTCACACTCACTGTTTCATAACTTTTACAAAAAGCCATGGTTGCTTTTATGTAAATAGCAGCATCTTTGATATGCGAGATTCGTCTGCGTACGAGTGGAAATGCCTTCTTTCCTGCAACGGGTAAGTGATTGACTTCTATTGTATCAGGACATACTCAGGCCTGCCTGTATTTGGGTAACTATTATAAAACTGATGCAGCACTGAGGTCCTTCTTAGAGAATTTAAATTCGTGAACACAGCCACCTTGCGAGTCATCGCTTCAATACATTTCTACAGGGCATTTCATCAGCTTTGTATCCTCTACTTTTATATTTATTTCAGAAGAGAAGGGATAGTGACTTAACGTTTGAACAATTCTTACGGGTCAAGCTTTGTAAATGGTTTTAGTATCATTTTATCATTGACTCTTCAACAACACTCTGACCTGTGGTTATCCTCATTTATACAAGAGGAAAATGAAGCACAGAGAGGTTAAGAAACTTAATTCACAGCTAGTGAAAGTGAGAGTGAGAATCTGAATCCAAATCTATCTGAAAGCAGAGCCCATGATGTTTATCCTTCTTTATCTCCCATTCAAAACACAGATTTTCAGATTCTGCGATTTTACCACCTTAAGTGCATCTGCTTTTTATACTTAGAGAAACAGCATTTACTGTTATCGGACTACAGTCCATAGGCTCATGTGCTAAGTGCTTGAAGTTCATTCTTTTTTAATTCTCACAACAACCCTGCAAAGTAGGCATGATTAGTACAATTTCTGTGTTATAAATGTGGAAACTGAGGCATAGGAATGCTCTCTAAATTGCTCAAAGTCTTGTGACTAACAAGTGACAAAACAGAATTTGACCCCAGGCAATGTGTCTTCAGAGTCTGTCCTGATAGTGACTATTTTCAATTGATATACTCCACGGGCCTTACCATCTTGAAGGTCAGCACAGACTTAGCTTCAACCTTGAAGTGTGCCATGTAGTATATTGATATGTAATCCCTAATAAGGACTCAAAATAGAACTTCTCTAGGTGTCTTACTTCAAAATAGTTTATGTACTAGCTGAATTGGACTGAATAAATAATACCTTACTCTGCCATGAGCTTTATGCTTTCAGGGATCCATTTTTTCTACATTATAACATTGTATCTCTGAAAGAAATATCTATTCTATTAAAAACACGAATGATCTTCAATAAAAATGTATGTGATGTTTGCCTATCAAATTATGTTTTTTTGTTCAACGTAAATTAATTACCGATGGTGTACGGGTCAAAGTGGGTTATAATATATTCAAGATTTCACGTTATTTTAGATTGAGGACAAAGTAACATCTTAGTATTGCTTTGAGTTTTAAAATAAAATAAATGGGCATCTTGCTTGCCTTTGAAGATCCTTTTGCTAATCTCAGATTGCCGTCTGAAATTTTAATAAGTGATTTAAAATGTGCTTACACAAAGAACCTTGTCCAAGTTGTCTGTTTCTGCCAAATTAAACTATTAAACTAAGTAACCTAATTAAAATCCTTTTAGCTTTTAATCAATATTTTATTTACATTCATATTTCCTGGGAAGCTTGATTAGTTTTCTGGATGTGATAGTTATTTCTCTCCCATTTATCAAAGGCTGTTTTTAAAGAAGAAAGTCTCTCCTCCAAGGCCACGGAGCCAGGAGGAAGCCAAGGAGGATACTTGGATGCAGGCCCCGCCTCCCTCTACGAACCCTGGGTGCACAAGGAAGGTGGACAGAGCACCTGCAATGTCAAGGAGAGGCCCTGGCTGCTGTATGGGAGACAGAGAGTGGTGCCACTATCCCTCCACCCTTCCCTTGCAGAGGACCTTAGAAACATATATGGTCGTGATCGCAGGAAATAAAGATCACACTGTGCTGTCCGAACCAAAAAGTGGGTTTCCCTATTCTTTGTTCTCATGAATTACATAGTTTTATAAGATTTGTGAAAAAAAAAAAAATGTCCTTGTTCCCCTGTAACCCCCCTCCATGCCTATCCCATTTCCCACAACCACTTGAAGCTCTTTTTATAAATTTATGAAGCAATATATTTATATTTTTTCAGTTTGTTTATTTTGAGAGTGAGAAAGAGCATGAGAAGGGGAAGGATGGAGAGAGGGGGAGAGCAAGAATCCCAAGCAGGCTCCATGCTGTCAGTGTGGAGCGCAATGTGGGGCTCAATCTCATAAGCCGTGAGATCATATCCTGAGCCGAAATCAAGAGTCAGAGGCTCAACCGACTGAGCCACCCAAGACACCCCTGTATCAATATCTTTAAAAAGCATCCATACAAACACTTGATTTTTTTCAATTTTTTTATTAAATATAATTTATTGTCAAATTTGTTTCCATACAACACCCAGTGCTCATCGCAACAGGTGCCCTCTTCAATGCCCATCACCCAGCCACTTGATTTTTTTTTTTAATTTTAGACATACCGATTAATTTCCTACTGTAGAGGTTAAAGATTTAGTTCTCTTTAATCTGCACCCCCACCCCCTGTCCACTCGGATGTTCTAACTACATCCCTCATTCTCCCAGTAGAATTACAGCACAATTTGAGTTATATAATTATTTAACATTGACGTTTTCATGACCTTATAAGAAACATTATTCTCAAATAAATCATGTAGCACATGATAACAACTTTTCCTTTCTTGTAAAACTCTGTTTTCCTCGAAGTCAACTGTCATGTTTTTTGTTTACTTAGTTATCTGTGTGTTCATCTACTTTAGTTTCAAATTCTGTTCTAATTGATTGAGTCCCCCTGTAAATATATCCAACATATTGCATTGTAAAGTTTCATCTTCTTGAAGACGTCACTTGCAGAGCCTTCTGACCTGCTCTAATCTAGGCTAGTTGGTCTTTGTGGGTGGTACACAGATGCCACTCTGAAATCACTCTTCACCATCCTGGAGTCCTTCATCTCTCTAAAGTGTCAGGTCCCTCCCTTCCTACATTTCCATCAGTGTCTTGGTTGGATTTCTCTTACGTCTTGGTAAAGCACATTCTTCTATGGCTTCCTAGGAATTAGTACACAGGAGGTTAAGTTGTTTGACATCTAACACGTCTGCAAAAATCTTGTTCAACTCTTGTACTTAATTAATGGTTTCTTTGGGTATGGAATTTTAGGTTGATATGGTAGACAGTATTTTACCAAAAAAAAAAAAATGTAAAACAATGTCTCTCCTTCCACAAGCTCTTGGAAGGTGACTTTGATGTATCTCAGAGATGTGGGGTAACTATCCCCTGCCCTTGACTCTGGAAAGACTTACAACTGTGGTGGTAGTGACACCATGTGATCTCCAAGGCTGGGACACACAGGCTATTCTGGTTTCACTTGTTTTGTTTTCCCTTGGAACACTTGGCTTTTGGAACCCACAGAGCATACTGTGAGGATGCACAAACCACCCTGTAAAGACACCCACATAGAGAGGAATCCATAGTAACTTATCAGTTTGCCACATAGGTTAAGATTCTCACAACAATATGAAGTGACGTTTTAATTATTTTCTGCCCTAATAGTCTGGGTGGAGGCAATACATCCCCCGCCCCTTGGAAATTTTAGCACGTTCACCAGAGATTGAGAAATAAGATCTGAAGACGAAGGTCAGAGCCCGAAGTCCCACAGGTGATTCTAAGATTCTCGGGAAGAGTCATATGTTAGTGGCTCCCTCACTTTGGAGAGTGGTACCTCAGATCTACTTAGGACAGCACAACGTCATATCTACTCAGAGATTCTGGACTTACATTCCAAGTCTAAACAACCATATTAGTGCGCCTCTTCTAGAAAATTGGCTATATGCAGGAAGAACTTAAAAAGGACCTGTGGGTCCACTTCTCTGGCTCCTCATGACCTTCCTGATCCAATTCTCTCCTCTCCACAATGCCAACCAAGAGCATGCCTGAGAACTGTCAGGCTGGGTCAAGACAATGACTGAGCAATATCCCTGTCTTCTCTCAATTTCCAATCCATGGAAGTGAAGAATAGCAAGCTTACATCTGTCTTAGTCTTGTCTTCAAGTCTTGTCTTCAACTTGTCCCACCAGCTGCTGTCCGTGACCAGTCGTGTCAGTACTGAGGTGGTGTTCACCTGACTTACATCATGTCATAATGCGCTTTAGAATCAAACTATATTTTAGAGAGTATTTAATCCAAAAACAACATTTTAAGAGATAAAGTCTAGACCCATTACATGACTTGCTCCAAATCACCTATCTAGGCAGTGACAAATCTAGAAGTTAGATTTGGAATTCCTGACTTATATTCCAAGTTTAAACTACCTTGTTGATTCTCATGCCGTGAAAATGTAGGATTTGAGACAAATAGTTGCTTGAACGTTTATCGATAAATGATGTTTAAAAAATACATGGTATACTCAAATTTCTTTCGCTTTTTCAGAGTATAAGAAAATTTTTCTGGTAGCAATTGCCTATGATACATTCTACGCGAATTTTGGCCGAGTTCTTTGTTAATTTCTGTGTCCTTAATTGTCAAGAATTCACTATCTTTTCACTGTTTCTATGTTCAGGGCAATTTTACAACACACACTTTGTAAATTCTTTTTTTTATTTGTTTTCTACAGTAATTTTCAGTGTCCTCATTGCTTACCGAGTAGGGGGAAAAAATAGCCACACTTCACAGCCATCGTCAAAGACCTTCCCTTGAGTCTTCCTCCACTGGAAATTCCAATGTTCTTTTTATTGGGTATATAAGTTGAAATGCAGACCTTCCAAGAATAAATTGCAAGGGTGTATTCTCTGATTAGCTCCTCTCAGAAATATCCTTAGAACTGTTTCTGACCAATACATTTCTTTGGTAGTCCCCAAAGATTGCAGGAAATCATCAGATAACAGCCACTTCCATTACACTCCCCTTATCTAAGCAAGATGGCCACATACATTTTACTTCTGTTATCCTGACTTTCTTTTTTTTTCAATATATGAAGTTTATTGTCAAATTGGTTTCCATACAACACCCAGTGCTCATCCCAAAAGGTGCCCTCCTCAATACCCATCCCCCACCCTCCCCTCCCTCCCACCCCCCATCAACCCTCAGTTTGTTCTCAGTTTTTAAGAGTCTCTTATGCTTTGGCTCTCTCCCACTCTAACCTCTTTTTTTTTTTTTCCTTCCCTTCCCCCATGGGTTTCTGTTACGTTTCTCAGGATCCACATAAGAGTGAAACCATATGGTATCTGTCTTTCTCTGTATGGCTTATTTCACTTAGCATCACACTCTCCAGTTCCATCCATGTTGCTACAAAAGGCCATATTTCATTCTTTCTCATTGCCACGTAGTACTCCATTGTGTATATAAACCACAATTTCTTTATCCGTGACTTTCAAAATTAGCTTTAAAACTTCCTGAAAACAAACCATCCACTCTACTGACAGGAAAAATGGAGTGCACAAAGCTAACCAACGTGTTTTATACTCTTTGTAGAGTGTTGTGATCAAAATTAAACTACAGTGTTCATTACCAGTCACTTTTGTTTGCTTTTATTTTGTGTCATGTAAGGCTCCACAAAGAATGGCATGGGTTCCATTTCTTCCATTTTCTGAACCAGGAAAGACATTAAAAAATCAATCATAGAACCCCATTGTGAAGACTGAGAATTAAAAAAAATAATAATTTTTTTTTTTTTATTTTTGAGAGATAGAGACAGGGTGAGGGGGGAGGAGCAGACAGAGAGGGAGACAGAGAATCCAAATCAGGCTTCAGGCTCTGAGCTGTCAGCACAGAGCCCGACGTGGGTCTTGAACCCATGAACCGTGAGATCATGACGTGAGCCGAAATTGGGCATTTAGCCGACTGAGCCACCCAGGTGCCCCAATGAGAATCTTTAACACAGACTCTAGGTAGCCACTAACTAGCAATCATGCATATGAATGTAAAACATATGCAGCTAATCTATACTTTAGTTATTTTATGTGTCTTGAAAATAACAGACTCATGAAATTCCAAACATAAACTAAAAGCTTATTAATATTACACACATTATTAGTGGTTTGATTTTCCTTTTTTATGTCTATTGAAAGCATGTTTTTGTGTCTATTGAAAGCATGTTTTTTGTTTTACAAAGATTTCTCAGAAATTCTTCTTCCCTTAGCAAAAACAAAACAAAACAAAACAAAAAAAACAAAAAAACCAAAAACAACCTTTCAGAACCTTAATGTTCCTGGTGGTAAATTGAAAGAATGAACTGAATTAAGTTTCTCAGTTTTAAAAATATGTGGGCCTCTCCTTGGAGTCCAAAAGCATTAACTAAGAAAACATATCTAAATAGTAACAGAAAATTAACACTTAAATCAGAAAAGATGCCACCAATTAAGACATTTCCCAAAAGAAATGTCTCTAAAACTATTTCCTATATAAGTAATAAGGAAAATCATATTTTCAAGTTGTCTAATTATACTTACAAACAGCATGTAAGAAGAATGGATGCATAATCCATATTTCTATCAGTAGTAAAATACGAGATTTTTGATGGACGCAGTGCCATCATGTAACTTGTTTGTGAATGTGACTTAGTCACCCAAACAGCATCTAGCTTAGACAAACAAACAAAAAGCATACAAAACAGCAAACAAACAAAACTGAAAAAAAAAAAATTGTGACTGAAGAGGGTCAGCGAAAGGAAAACCTCTGAGTATTGGGAGTCAGGAAATATGGACATTTTTCTTAGAATTATGGTTCTAATTTCCCCTCACCCCAGTTAGGTCCTTCTCTGCTCTGACTTGATCAGCACTAAAGGGAATGCATTTCAGTTGGAAGGAAATGGAGAACATGAGCCATTGAAGTCTACAAATCTCAATTTGTAGACAATCTGTCATGTTGAGGAAAGGTGGAGATTAGGTTGACCTTCCCCAGCAGTTTCTTAGACAGGGAGAAAAAAAATTAAAATAACTCGGGGTAGGCCACCTCAGAGTCACTACTGAACAATACCCCAGGAATCCAGCACTAATAGAAACTCAAAAAGAGAGAAAGTGAGATGATTAAACCACAGAGCCCCCAGGCAGAAATTAGCTTTAGAAAGCTCCTAGCCTGCTCTGTTTGTGATGGGCTGGGTATCACCCCAGGTTCAGTAACAATCAAGTGAGCCTCAAAGATAATTTAAACTATGTAAAATGGATAAGCTTTCTCCTGGAGATACAGTTTCGATACATTTCACTTCTGAAATGATCATATTCCTGATGTTAAAAGAATGTATATTTTCGTCCTAATTTTATAGTAGATATCGATGCTATTTCACTGAGAGACATATGAGACACATGACAATTACATCACTTATGGATCATTTTTATGATGCAAATTTTAGCTAATTTTTTTTGTCTTAGGGTTAGAAGTCTAATTATGAATAATAGGAATGTAAGATATGGCCATTGAAAAAAACCTTTTTAACAGGTTTATTTATTTTTGAGAGACAGAGTGTGAGCGGCAGAGAGGCAGAGATAGAGGGAGACCCAGAACCTGAAGCAGGTTCCAGGCTCTGAGCTGTCAGCACAGAGCCCAAAGACGCGGGGCTCAGACCCACAAATCATGAGATCATGACCTGAGCCGAAGTCGGATGCCCAACTGACTGAGCCAGCCAGGCACCATGGCAATTTTGGGGGCTGTTACCAGCATTTCAATTCTCCTGATGGGATTGTACATTCCTTCTGCAGACTGATTTGCTTTGGCCACTGGAATGTGAAACAGAAAGTGAGTGGGAGTAAGCTGTCGCCTTCCAGAAGGAAGCCCTGTTGAAAGAGGGTGCACTCAGCCATGTTCTTTCCTTCCTGCCACAGGGACATGATAGATGTGCAGATTTTGTCACCCTGAGTCCCTGAGTAAGAGTGGCATGGGACAGAGCCACTGCCAGTCCAAGAGACGGAGATAGCAAGACTGAGAAATACATTTTTGCTGTTTGTGACTTACTCAGATTCAGGAACTGTCGTTACTGCAGCGTCTCATAGCCCATTCTGACAGATATTTGGGCAGCGGCAGAATTGTATGATGAGGAACCAATAGAGGCAACTTAGCCAGGGAGAATATTGGATTGAAAATCACTTAACTTTAACATGACCTCTTCTCAGTACTTTACGATCAGGCAAGCGCAAATCTCTCTAGTGACGGTAACTCTTTCCTAGCACTTTGTGGACCCTCCCAAGTCTTAGCACTGAACAGATTGATCTGGGGTCCGTGGGGGAAGACAAATCCAGTCATTCGATGTGAGAGACTAAATGGAAGGAGGGGTCAGGTTTACTGGAATACATGTTAGAAGGAAGCAAATAGTTTTATAAAGTGAATTGTTATGAATTTCTAAATCAGTTCTGAGGTTTGAAAATTCAATAAGTTTACATTTCTGCACTTTGAGAATCTATTATAAAGTAAAACTGTAAGAGCAGCAAAGAATCCAATTTCATGAACAAAGGAACCACACCTGGACAGACTGTATAATTATAAGGTCATGTTATGTGAATTCTTCACAAAGTCACTTCTTTTAAATTTCCCAGATACTAGTCAACCTAACCCTAGCAGCCTCAAGTATGGATGAACCCCACTGAAATGACATCTTTGCGTTAAAGCTCTGCTTTACTGTTATTGTTACTCTTTTAGTCATTAAATTACCTATATTCTTTGGTTTTATATCTTATCTTAATACTAATTGAGGTGATCTGGCATGTGCTTAAGAAGCATCAGATCCATTTTATTCAGATCCCAGTTATCATGCTAGAAGTATCAGTCATTCTTACATAGCAATGCTTTCCCCCCAGCCCGGAACCAACCCCCCGCCCCGGCATCCACTTTGTCTTAAATTACTTTTTAATATTTTTGTTCTTAAATTTGGCTTCAACCTGTGGAAGAATTGCTTTCAAACTATATATTTATATTCTTTCTTGGTTCTAAAAGCATTTCTAGACCTTCCCAGAGTCTCGAAAAAGTCATAAAATCAAAGAGAAGTTTATTGAGTGGATATAATTCAGAGGCTATAGAGTTACATCTCTTAAATCAGGCAAATGAAACTTGATTATTCTCTGTGTTGTTAATGCCTCTGTTTCAGGTAGGTGTGTATTAAATACAAATATGAAAACCTAGGGAAAGACGCCTTGAAATATATTACTTAATTATTCATACTTTTAATTTCCAATAGCTTAGAAATTCTACACACTGTTATCGCGAAGAACTCATGGCTCTCTTCTCTCGGCCTCTACAGAGATTTCTTCATAATTCGATTGATTATCCCATTGCATCATGCACCTGTGTGGTTTGTGTTCCCAATAGATTGTGAACTTATTAAAGCCAGTGGCAGTATCTGGTTTTCTTTGTTTTTCAAGTGCCTGGTCTGAGTGTGGCTCAGGGGAGGTGCTTAATAACTGATTCCTGAATGACAGAATGAATTCATGAATGGATATTATATCTCCCCAACTATATTTTAAGTTTCTTAAGATCAAGAATGGTAATGTTACATTTCATTGAATGCTTTCCTTAAATAGTATTTAATATTACCAAAATGGCTCTTACAGAGCATGAGAGAATGAGGAAAACAGAATCACACTCAGCGTTTTTGTTAGGTTGCACTAAGATTTAAAAATCGTTGTTCTCCCGGGGCGCCTGGGTGGCTCAGTCAGTTGAGCGTCCGACTTCGGCTCAGGTCATGATCTCACAGTTCTTGAGTGTGAATCTTGCATCAGGCTCTGTGCTGACAGCCCAGAGCCCGGAGCCTGCTTCGCATTCTGTGTCTCCCTCTCTCTCTGCTCCTCCCCTGCTCACACTCTGTCTCTCTATCAAAAATAAATAAAGATTAAAAAAACATTTATTTTTTAATATTTGTTCTCCTTTCTATCAGCGGATAGGAAGATAAAATAGAATAATACTCTACAGAAACCAAAAGTTTATTTATTAGAGTATTGGGAGGAAATCAATTTGGCTTCTGAGTCGGGTTTCCAAAAAAAAAAAAAAAAAAAAAAGCCACATAATTCCTTGAGATGTCTCCAGTCAAGAGGCGATATCAGTGTTCCTTTCCCCAGAACCTGCCTGGGCTTACAACTGTTTCAACCACTAGAGAGTATGGTGGAAGTGGCCTTATGTAACTTACAAGCGTAGGTCAGGAAAGGCCACGTAGCTTCTGCCTTGTTCACCCAACACTTGTCCTTGGAGTACTCGGCTGCCATCGAGGAAGTCTGACTAACTTGAAATGACTACACTGAAGACTCCATGCGCAGAAGCTTCCATGGTCGGTGTCAGCAGGCTCTCGACAACCAGCCAGCCTCAACTGCCAGGCGAGCGAAGCATCCTGGGCAAAACCAGAAAGTTGAGAGTTCCGATGGCTGCCGCCCAAGCTGAAGTCTGACTGCACTCACATGACGGACCACAACTGAGAACCACCCAGCTTCACCCTCCCAAACTCCTGACCCACAAAACTGTGAACAAAATAACAGTTAAGTCACTAAATCTTGTGGTGTTTGTTATGTAGGAATAGATAACGGAAGCCTATTTCACTGGGCTTTTTCCACCATTAGGGATTTTTATTGGACTCTGGGGGATTCCAATACCTTGGCCGTTCAAGGTTCCATCAACTCTTGGGAGTTCAGGGGATTCATTAGCAGTAAAAGTGAATTTTGTCAACACCCGAACAGCCCTACAAAGTGGAAGGAATACCAACCTGACGATCAGACTCTGCTATTTGCTCACAATGTGACTTCAAGCTCACGTCATTTCAACTCCTCATCTGCAAAACAAAAAAGTGTTTTGATAGAAATCAAATAAATACTTGAATTAGATTTTGATAAGGTCCCTTATGCCGGTACATGTTTATCAATGTTTATCTGAAAAAAAAAAAGCCCTAATTTGTAGAGGCCGCCACTTTCTGTGGTGTAAATACTCTCAATGTGGACAATTTCATGCTGTTTATGCAACATCACTGAACGCAGAGTAGGAAAGATCGGCTGGTTATGGGCTGTCTTGAGCCAGTACAGGGTGGCCCCAGCACATCAAGCTATAGCTGCCCTGTTATGATCCTTGAAAACAGATGCTTAGTGAGACCCTCATGAATTAATTCTGAGTCACAGCACCTTGACCCTTCTCTAATTTTTTTTGAATTTATTATCTGAGCCATTCATTTGACATTTAACAACATCTTTGAGAAACGTTTCCGTATTTATATCTCATTCTTCTTGTACTTTAAAAATGATTTCGTAGCTCTTTGATATTTATAGGTTTTATTTTTCCAGCTAGAGTGTAAAGTATGTGAGAGGAGATTTTTGTATTGTGCCTCTCAGCGTTTCCTCCACACCTTGCCCCCTTTCAGTAGATACCCGCCAAATAGTTTTTCAATGTGTAAGTAATGTTTAAACATCGCCTCCGCTTCCCTGTGCTAAATAACTTCAACTTAATATTTTTATTTACATTCATAGCTGGCAAATAATAAGCCTAGGTGGCTATTTTGCTTGTAAGGCTACTATTTTTCCAAATGGTTTCTGTCAGTTTTATTTACAGTTATTTTAAATTATAGATTTCAGATACAATAATAATTAACAGGGGAAGAGTTTGAGAAAAGAAATATTTGGTGGAGTTCTATATTAAGGTAAATTCTTCAGGAAATCAGTTTATTATGTAGCCTCCTTTCTTCTAATATAAGTGATCAGATTGTAAAATCCTGACAGAGCTGCATATTTAAAGAATAATTCACCATTTCATTGTTTACAATCACAAATGCCCAATCTGATTACAAAATATGCTTCAAACAACGGCTAAATGGTTCTTTGGTTCGTTTTTGTGTCTAAAAAAGGGAATATTAATATTGTTGAATATTCAAATTATGCAAGTGACATTCATTGTAGAGCATAGTGTTAATTACTAACTGAATCAATGAGAAGAAGAAAAAGCAATTGTTGATTCAAAATACAAGGTTGGAGAAATTTATCTGTGTGTATATGTGTTTATTTTCTGTTACTCTCATATCCTGCATCAAGAGATAAACCAGTATTCATCAAAATGAGCTAGTTTATGGGAAATCAGCAGAATTCAGCATCCTTGCCCAAGTTGGGGTAATTTAGATAGAAATAAATTATAATGGTGCTCAGGCTTCTGGACACATGCCAAAAAGTGTTCATTAGCTGTCCCCAGAGGGAATCAGGACATGAAGACGACTCTATCTGGATGGGGGTAAATAGCCACAGCATCACCACAAATAGCACTGATCTGTAAGAGTCCTCATATATTTTCAAGACCAAGAAAAAAAAACAAAAAACATGAGTCATTTCACATATATGTGAATGCTCTAAAAAAAAAAATGAGTAAATACCTTTTCCCTCTATCGGCTGCATTTACACTGAATTTGTGCCGTGTGTTATTGTTTCTCAAAAAGAGAGAAAAAGTGGCACTCCAGAAATGTATCCAGGAAGTAGGTTGACAATTAGCAGCAGAAGGAGTAAATTCTAAGGCTACAGAATATTTTCTCAGTGCTATAGCTGATCTTGAAAATGATTAATAAAATGTAAGAACAGTAATAAAATAAGCATACATTTTAAAAAAGACTCCTATGAGGGTGCCTGGGTGGCTCAGTTGGTGAAGTGGCAGACTCCAGCTCAGGTCACGACCTCACGGTTTGTGGGTTTGAGCCCCGAGTCAAGCTCTGTGCTGACAGCTTGGAGCCTGGAACCTGCTTCAGAGTCTGTGTCTCCCTCTCTCTCTGACCCTCCCCCACTCACGCTCTCTCTCTGTCTCTCTCTCTCTCAAAAATAAAATACACATTAAAACAATGTTTTTAAAGACCCCTATGAAAGAGGAGAGGCTTTCTGGTCCTTAAGTATGGGTAATCCATACTGTGACCCAAACAGTGAAGGTCGGGAGATGGAAAATTCTCAGAAAGGTGATTAGCCTTATCAAATACACATGCGTCTCAAAGTATAGAGAGAAGTTGGACTGACAGCCTTATCAACTACAAGAATGGCTATCTTGGTGGTAGCCAGAAGAGATTGACGACTTACTGACAGAGGATGTTCTCGAGTGCCTGGGATTTTAGGGAAGATCATTGCACCACTGAAAGGCAAAATGGTTTGTGTGTGGGTGTTGGGGGGGGGGAGGGCGGTTCTTCCTACTTGAGAATGAATCTGACTTTTATAGCAGCCTAGCAGCAAGTTGAAATTTCGTTGGTTCTAGGAAAATAAACAAACACAATATCTCTTACATACGTCTGTTGTGGACTGAGACCTATACCCACCGTGATGATTGCATGTGTATGTGCTGTATAATTTGATGTGAAGTTTCTACAAAACATGTCTGAAACTTTTGATAATAATTACCTCTGAGAAGTGGCATAGGATCTAGGATGGGGTAGGACTCACTGTTTATTGGCAGAATTTTTGTAGTGTTCAATTTAGTCAAACCAAGTACATGTGTTAGTGCTAAATAAAAAAATTGAGAATGATCTCCATATAGTAATGTGTATATATTATATAATGTTCATGCTTATATGTCACATTGCATAAATGTATGCATATATCAGTATTTTAATATTTAAAATAGATAATCTTTTTTTAAAGGTTTTCATTAAATTACCACACAACGAATCTGAATTCTGTACTAATGGTTGAGTTTTTAGTGTCTGTCATGGGAAGGAAAGTTTATTAACACATGTTACATGTTTAATAATGGACAAATGGCCTGCTGTTTAATAGGACTGGAGATCGATTACAAAGAAATACGTTTATTTTAGCTCGTCTTAAATTTCTCTATCTCTACTGCTATCCCTGCCCACCCAATACAATAGTCTAAATAATTTTTTTAAAGGCTTCCTTGTTGTTTTCTGATCTTACCTTTACTGTCTTTTTAGAATTCAACAGGCACAGAAAAAGCTATATTTCCATGGATACTACTGGATGTGAAATCCCTTCTCAGTCAAAATGGACTAATCATTATTCTTCTCTTGAACAGAGGTAGATGAACTGTCTATGCTTTCTGAAATTGGAGTTGGAATATATAGAAATTTAAATACACCTTTCATTTGGGCCTCTTCTCAACTAGTTCCTTTTCTCCTGGCAATGCCTACCACATAACATCCAAATACTTTATCTACTCACGATGGCTTAGTGAAAGAATTTCCCAAAGTTGATTTTCCAAAGATTTCATGTACCACACAAAACATAAGCCACACTAAAATGACAGTGACAACAACTATTTCAAATGAATTTTTTAAAGTTTTCTTTAAGATTAAACACATCGAGAATACGCAAATTCTTGGTTGGGTTGACATTACCATTTTTTTTTTTTTATTTTTTAGTACCTAAATTTGATGAAAAAGAGAAAGAGATGGCTCTTCAAATACCTTTGCTCATTAAAACTAGTCTTTTAATTTGAGAGAGAGAGACAGAGGGAAAAGCCATTGGTGAGGATGATGTGCTAAGACACTTGCTGGCTGGCCCCATGTGGACATAAATCAACGAAAATAAAAAATTGGTCACCACGGTGTACGATGAGATCCAAGCTAATGTGTCCATGTGAAGTGGCCTAGCAGAAGGTCCCATAGTGAAATGTATTCTGTTGATAAAATTGATCAAGTGGCAGGCTAAGATATCGGTTGATTAAATCTTCTTTCTTTGCCCCAGCTTTATAGACACCAGTTTTCATTTTCACCTTCTTGCTCAGTGAGGGAACCATGATCAGAAACATTAAAAGGCAGGCAGCGTAATGCTGAAGATGTCTGTTTCTTGATCTGGGTGGATGGTAACGAGTGTATTCACCTTCTGAAAATTCATTGCACTTCATACTTCTTTTTAACGTTTACTTATTTTCGAGACAGAGAGAGACAGAGCATGAATGGGAGAGGGTCAGAGAGAGAGAGGGAGACACAGAAGCTGAAACAGGCTCCGAGCTCTGAGCTGTCAGCACGGAGCCCCACGTGGGCTCGAACTCACCGAGCGCGAGATCATGACCTGAGTCGAAGTCGGACGCCCAACTGACTGAGCCACTCAGGCGCCCCGCACTTCATACTTCTGATACGTGAGTTTTTATGAGTGTGATTACGTGCAGTAAAAATACTGAGGTTTTTAACAAGTTTTTTCTAAGTCCATATCCTCTCAGATGTGTCTATGTGATTTTTATTCAGAGGCAATAAAATTGATTGCAAAGACATTTTGATGACTCTTTTATCATAACTTTTCTGACTCGTGCCTAAAGCATAGACTTTTTCAAGCCCAAAGATTTGTTACTGAATAAAATTGTGCTCTCATACATTCCTCTACATTGCCCCTTGAAATGATTTTCTTCAGCTTTGTCACATTAAAAATATTTTTTAAAGTTTATTTATTTATTGAGAGAGAGAGAGAAAGAACGAACAAGTGGGGAGGGGCAGAGAGAGAAGGAGAGAGAGAATTCCAAGCAGACTCCATGCTGTCAACGCAGAACCGGATACAGAGCTCGGTCTCACAAACAATGAGATCATGACCTGAGCCAAAACCAAAATTTGGACACTTAACTGACTGAGACAACCAGGTGAGCCAGTTTTGTCACATTAATACACAAGGGGTAATTCTGAATATTTGGATTATGGCTTAGTTCATGAGACTTGGCCTCATTCTTTTTTTTTTTTTTAATTTTTTTTTTAATGTTTATTTTTGAGACAGAGAGAGACAGAGCATGAATGGGGGAGGGGCAGAGAGAGAGGGAGACACAGAATCGGAAGCAGCCTCCAGGCTCTGAGCCATCAGCCCAGAGCCTGACGCGGGGCTTGAACTCACGAACCTCGAGATCGTGACCTGAGCTGAAGTCAGACGCTCAACCGACTGAACCACCCAGGCGCCCCACTTGGCCTCATTCTTAAAAAGGATTGTTTTCTGGTTAAGCACAGAGGAGAGGTAAATACAAGGAAATCCCCAACCACAAATACACTAACATTTTCCACAAATTTAAAATAACACCTTAGGGGGCACATGTACCCCAATGTTTACAGTGGCGCTTTCAACAATAGCCAAATTATGGAAAGAGCCTAATTGTCCATCAACTGATGAATGCATAAAGAAGATACGGCTTATATATACAATGGAATATTACATGGCAATGAGAAAGAATGAAATCATGCCATTTCCAGCAACATGGATGGAACTGGAAGATATTATGCTGAGTGAAGTAAGTCAGAGAAAGACAGATAGCCTATGTTTTCACTCCTATGGGGATCTTGAAAAACTTAACAGAAGACCACAGGAGAAGGAAAGGGGGAAAAAAGAGTTACAAAGAGAGAGAGGGAGGCAAACCATAAGAGACTCTTAAATACAGAGAACAAACTGAGGGTTGATGGGGGGGTGGGAGGAGGGGAAAATGGGTGACGGGCATTGAGGAGGGCACTTGTTGGGATGAGCACTGAGTGTTGTATGTAAGCGATGAACCACGGGAATCTACCCAAAAAACCAAAAGCACACTTTACACACTGTATGTTAGCCAGTTGGACAACAAATTATATTAAAAATAAATAAATAAAGACATAAACAAACAAACAAAATAAAATAGCGCCTCAGGTAGAAAGTTTGGTTCATGAGTTCTGAAATGTTTGCAACAAATTTGTGATGAATGAAAACTGTCTTCAGGATCCAACTGTTGTTTTTCCAATATTCTGATACTCACTGGAAATTATTTCCCCAAATTCTATGGTTCTTAAGGCTACTTCCCGAGGAATATGCCCACACTTACGGGAATCTTTCATCTAGTATATAGAAGTTCTCTACTTCAAGAAAGAATGACTAAGTACTGTGTTTTCATATTGCTTCCAAGGACACAAAGAAATAGTCTAATGTTTTTCTAAACAAAATGAAAGCAATGGTAGGCATGACAATGTTAAGTGTATCCATCATTGCCATCATCATCATTATCACAATGGTTATGCTTATTGATTTGCCTGCCAAACAGGATTCTAGATGTTTTGTCTGTATCCACTAATTCATTAGTATTAACAACCCTATTAGGTTGATCACTGCTATTATATTCATTTCACACATTAAAAAAAAAAGCAACAAACTGAGATACTAAGGTAATAATGGCCATAAAATTAAGAATGAAGTAATTTCCTGGAAGAGGGAGAAGAAAGAATTGGTGCAAGGACACAAGGGGCTTCACAGATCATGTTCTTTTGTTTCTTGCACTAGATCAGAAGAAGGTTCATGTATGGATGTCTTATCATTCTCATGCCTTTTGATTATTTATAAATATTATTTTGTATCTACCCAATATTTTTTATTTTACTTTTTTTTTTTAAAGTTTATTTACTTATTTTGAGACAGACACAGAGAGTGTGAGCAGAGGAGAGACACAGAGAGGGAGAGATAGAATCCAAAGCAGGCTCCAGGCTCTGAGCTGTCAGCATAGAGCCCGACGCAGCGCTGGAACTCATGAACCTTGAGATCATGACCTGAGCCAAAGTCCTACACTTAACCGACTGGGCTACCCAGGCATCCCTTCTCAATATTTTTTAAAAACAAAACCTGAGGCACAGAGAGGCTCAGAATACCAGTGCCAGTTTCCTCTATACCGTAACGCCTCTCACAAACATATTGGTATGTCTCTAATTTAAAAGTGTATAAATGTAGTTACTTTAATGTAGGAAGGGTAATGACTATGAACATGGTGATTTTGCAATATGAGCCCCCATCAAAACACTACAGTAATTTTAGTGTGGTAGAAGCTGAGAGTCAGAAAGAGCAGATCTAATCCTTGTGAAACTGCAGTTAAGGAGGGAACCAAATGAAAATAATTTGGTTGGATTGAGAAAGGCCAAACAAAACAAACAAAACTTCTCAGGGAGTCAGGTCTAGGGATCCTAGATAGAGAAAAGGTGAGATGGGTGGGTATAGGGAAGATGAAAGGGTATATCCAAGATGAAATATTTTAACTGACTTTGAGTCCAGACTGCTCAGACATTTAAGACCTTTCACAGACTAGCAGGAGACTAAAATAGAGGGCCTTCAGGTATCTTTTTGAGTGACCTGTTTCACCTTGAAGAAACCAAATTTAGTGGTTACATGAATACGACATGAAAGTCTCTCCTATGCAATTGAAATATCTAATATTAACCTGAACACATAAGAATAACACTGCAAATAACTCAAAAGGACATTAATTAATGTGAGGAAAATTTAATTATAATCTGGTAACCTATCTGGTATATGATTCAAAAGAATTATAAGTATTTATCAAAACTTTTACATAAATTTGCATGTTATTAACCACGTCGGGGGGGGGGGGAAAGAGGGACATATTCATTATTGAACCTCAGTAGTGTCCCATCTGGGACCAGTTGAATTAAAGGTAAACCGTTGGTCTCCAGACTGGGATAAGCAGAGAGACCGTGGAAGTTAAATAAACTGTTCTGATCAGATTTAGCAGGACACCAGAAAAACAAAAACAAAAATTAAATTAAAAAAAAATAAATAAATAAAAAGCTTTTGTTGAAGCAGCTTCCAAGTCTATACCAAGTAAATTATCCTATAATTGCAGCAGTGACTAGTATTCTGACTACAGCATGAATTTGGGTCCAATAAACCCATTCCAAACCCCTTTGTTACCTCTTTCTTATCCCCAGTCTCTGTTCAGAATATTTCATAACTTTTGTTTAAATTAAAAATTGCTATAGTTTTGGTGAGGTTTTTTTTTTTTTTCATCATTTCATCAGATGCCATGACAAGTGTTTAAAGTACTAGGAAAAATGACATAGGGTATTTCAGAACTTAACAGACATTTTTCAACTGACTTGATTGGATAAACTATTTTTATTGACTGACATAGTTTCTGGTAAGTCAAATGAGTGAAGAAAATGCAGCTGGGAGTAGGAGGTTCTTTTCCTAAAAGGAAGAAGGGAAGACTGGATATTAAGGGGGAATCATCAGTTTCATCAAATAGGGCAGCTAAGCCTAAAAAAGGACCTTAGTCCCTTCATCTGGGAACTTAATTCTGTTATCCAACGATACTAACATTTTTCTATGACCTAACTTTAGCCTCATTCTTCAAAAGTCATTCTTACTACTCTCTGCACCTTCTATAATACAGTTGCTTATTGGTATATTTGAAGGGACCCGTCCACTCCCAAACATCCCTCCACAACTTGGCTTTCATAGCTCCTGAAATTTCCACTTACTCGTTACAGAAAAAAAAAAAAAATGTGTTTTGAGTCAGATGGACCCAAATTTGAAACCTACTAATTGAATGCCCTTAAGTAAATGCTTCAGTATCTTTGAACCTACATTTCTTCTCTGAAATAGGGCAGTATTATCTTCTTTGAGATTTAGGGATAATATATGTAAAGTCCCCTTGAATACAGGTATTGTACTGTCTTTAGATAGTCTTTATTTAAATTCTGAAATGTGTATAATTAAATTAAGGTAACATCCATGAAATAAACTTAGGTAGTGCAAACTTCATCGAAACTATATTTTAGACATTGAGCTTTATGAGAATAGCAATTTTGCTTAGTTTTCAGCCCCTAAGTTTTCAGATTTATTTCATTTGACTCTTTTGGAAACGTAAACTGCTTTCAAATTTTCAAACTCCCTTGTAACATCTTATACTTTTTGCATCTCTGTTTTTGAGGGATGTTAGTGTATACTGTAGTGTTAATGTCTTTGTTGGCTTTATATCAGGTTACTGCTGGGAACGGAATATACGTGTGTGCGTGTGCCTGTGTGTGTATGTGTGCATGTGTATATGTAATGCAATTCACTAGTAGAGTACACGATCACTTGAATTCAAAAGTGTGCTGAAAATTTGCTTTTCTGCCAATAGATATTGAGAACCCTCTAGCTTTGTTCTTTCTTTAAACGTTTTTTAAAGTAGTCTCCACTTGATTGGTGCCTGGGATTCTGAGCAAAGTCCTGTCAGATACTACAAATCCAGTAAATAAAGGCAGCAGTAACACCTTGTTAAAAACAGCAAATACAAAATACCCTCAGGGGAGAATGTGTCTGGTTTGTTATAGAAGCAGAAATAAAGAACAATGTGGCTCGATCATAATGAAAGGGGAAGAGAATGGTATCAGAGGAGGTTGCCGAGGGAAATAGGGCAGAAAATTGTAAGCCATGGAAAAGTGTTTGAATTTTATCTCAAGTAAGATGGTAAGTCTTTGCGGACTTTTAAGAATGGCAGTGCTATCATGAATACGTCCTTATGTCTTGGCCAATTTTTTTTTTTAATTTTTTTTTTTAACATTTATTTACTTTTGAGAGACAGAGAGAAACAGAGCATGAGCAGGGAAGGGGCAGAGAGAGGGAAACACAGAATCTGAAGCAGACTCCAGGCTCCAAACGGTCAGCCCAGAGCCGGACGCAAGGCTCGAACTCACAAATTGCAAGATCATGACCTAGGCCAAAGTCGGTGGCTCAACCCACTGAGCCACCCAGGCGCCCCTTGGCCAAACTTTTTAATAAAACAATTTAATAATAGTTCAATAGTTTGACTGCTGCCCTTAAAATTATACAAGGCTATATAAAATTATCTATGCTATACAGAATTCAGTAATACCAATGAGTTACTTCATTTACTTATTTATTGAGTTGAACCTATTAAATAACTCAACAAGCAATTTTAAAACAAGTTGTTTGTTACTACCTATTGAAATTATTGAAAGTATATATGCACACACATGTACCAGCTTTTTGTTTTTTTTTAAGTTTCATTAGATGTTCTCCTTAAACATTTAACAAGCCAGTTGTATACTAGTATTTTAGAAATTGGTGTTAATACCTCCATCATCAAAAGTCTACTGATAACCTTAAAACATTCTTATGGAAATATTCCTCCCAGATTTGGACTATAATATCAATATGAACAATAGATATTCATTTTATGTTACAGGCTTGGAAAATATAATTGGGCAAACACATTTGAAAATTCCTATACTTATTCCCATGGAATAAGCAACTTCTTATATGTTATGAATGGTGAAGCCACAAAGACATCTCGCTCCCCAAAATAACCTTAATTTGGACCAATTAGAGGTAACATGCACCTTATAGTTTATTTGTGAGAATACAGCACTGGTTACTTAAGTTATTGAGATATCTTCTTCTAGTCGAGCAAAAGACCCTGAGATAATGGAAATTTATGTTTTAAAGAGAGAGACTGTGGAAAATAAGATTGCAAGGTATGTGGTTAAGAGAGGAGAGAAGGCATGTAGTGATTCTGCCTGCCCCACAGCTTTGCCAAATCTAGGCTAACCTTTTATAATATTTAGGGGTCATTTAATTTTTTAGCTACCAGGTACCTTTGTGGATTCAAGTGCCTTGATGAAGTGCAATTATTTCCTAACAGCATTTTCAATATTGCAAAACATCTTTATATACATGTCATGGCTATCCATCAGCAACATACTACTTATTTCAAAATTAAAACCATATTTTTTCATGAGTTACAGTTGGTGACACCTCAAACTAATTTTGAAGATTCAGTGAAAATAATCAAGATCATAGCAAACTTTCCCATATGTTTTGTAAATCAAAAATGTTTTTAGACATAATAGTAAGAATAGTTAAGTTCATTTAGAGATATGACTAAGTATTTGGGCTTGGAAACCAAGAGTTATTAGATTAAAACAAAAGTTTATAATCCTTTTTGTTTGGGGATGTCACCTCTTCTTTATTTTCAAGTTAGATTCTAAAGCAATATAAAAAATGTTAGCTATTTCTTGGGACACCTGGATGGCTCAGTTGGTTGAGCGTCTGACTCTTGATTTCCTCTCAGGCCATGATCTCATGGTTGATGAGATCAAGCCCTGCTGGGCATGGAGCCTGCTTAAGAATCTCTCCATCTGTGTGTGCACTGTCTCTCTCTCTCTCCCCAAATTATGTGTGTGTGTATATATATATATATATATATATATATATATATATATATGTTATCTGTTTCTTAAAGTGATCTTACTGGTGATCAATTTGAGTATAATTCTAAGACTGAATTGTGATGGGATAACTTTTGTTTGCTTTCTTTTCTCCTCATTTAATATTATATGATTAAGTCCAGGACTGAAATTGGAACCAATATATGTTCATTTGATTTTTAGACTCCATACAGTTAAATTTGTGATTAATAAGAGAGAATAGCATCAAAGACTATGGTTTTGCCTCCAATTTCAAATAACATAAGTATACTCATTTAATCAGAAAGTGTTGACCTTTTCTATGTAATATGGTACAAAAGAGAATTGTTTATTAATTATCTCTGTTCTTAACACTTCAAAGGCTACTAACCACTAGTGACGAATGAATGTGGTCAACTGTATGAAGATAAATTACCTTCCCAATTCTCTTTTCTAGACGGAGAGCATCACAAGGTCAAGTGGCAGATGGTTTGAGAGTTCCATCACAGACATATGTAGCAACTGTGGATGAAATTGTATTAGTTTTCTATTGCTGCATAAAAAATTACCTCCCAAACTCAGGTTAAAACAAGAAACATTTATTACATCACACAGTGGTTAAGGTTCAAGAAACTGAGTACAGCTTAGTTGGTTGGTCTGGCTGGAGATTTCTCGTAGGGTTGCAGTAAAGTTAGCCTGTAGTCATTGGAACAGTTGACTAGGTCTGGGGCACCCACTATCAAGAAGATTAACTCACGTGGCAGCTGTCTGGAGGCCTCTATTTTTGTCACACAGGCTCCTCCATAAGGCAGCCGGAGTGTTCTCAGGACATTGCAGCTGGCTTTTCCAAGCTGTCTTACAGAGAGAGCAGGACAGAGGCCATAGTCTAGAAGTACCACCTCATCACCTCTGCCATATTGTTGGTCACCAAGGCCAACAAGACATGAGAAGAAACAAGAACATGAATATCCGGAGGTAGGGATCGTTGGGTATCATCTTGAAGGCTGGGCACCACAAAATTGAAGGATAAATTCAACGTCTGGAGATTAGTTAGGCACACATTTTCTATTCCCCCTCTTCTTCCTCCTTTTTCATTAAGAAATGCAGACATTGCAATCATTATCAGTCATATGTTATCCACAAACCTAAGGACACATAGGCACTGATATCCAATATACAGAAACAAGCTAATAGTCAAATAGACCTATTCACTTGCAATTTAGCATGTGAAATGTTCTCATGTGCAAAACAGTTTTAAAAAAACTTGATTTGAACCTGTAAAGAATCTACATTTAAGCAAATATCATTTACTATTTTATTAAAAAAATACATATATATACATACATGTATATATATATATACACATACATATATATGTATGTATGTGTATATATACATGTATGTATATATATATGTGTGTGTATATGTATATACACACATATATATATATGTATGTATATACATATACACACACACATATATATATATATATATATATATATATATATATATATATGTATATATATCAGGCTATCAGGCTAGGGGTGCCTGAGTGGCTCATTTGGTTAAGTGTCCAACTCTTGATTTTGACTCAGGTCATGATCTCGTGCTTTGTGAGATCAAGCCCCACAGTGGGCTCTTCACTGACATCATGAAGCCTGCTTGGGATTCTCTCTCTCCCTCTCTCTCTTCACCTCCCCTGCTCTCTCTCTCTCTAAAAAAAAAAAAAAAATTAACTAAAAAAAAAAAAATTAAAAAAATCAGGCTGAAAAGAAATAAAAATTTAAAAAAATTGGGCAGGAAAACTTTTTCAAAGTAATAGTGACATTTCTCTTAATTGTACTAGGTTCTGTTTGCTTGGTTAGCTCAATACTTTCTGAACATTCTAAAATATTTTAAGTTTATTTTAAGAAAAGAACGAATTCTCTATCATTTGAGCAAGGCTTTTTGTCTAATTTGCATATGAGTAGGCTCATAGTAGGTGAGAAATAAATAAATGATTAAATTAAATCTTCATATAGAAACTTCCATATATGCCTGTTTTTGAACAGTGCCTAACAGAATGGTCTTTTCGAGTATTTTTCAAAGTGTGATTCATGAATCACCAGCATCAGAATCACTAACAAAGCTTGTAACAAATGGGTATCCATGGGCTCCATCCAAATCCTGCTGCATCAGAATCTCAGGAGTTGGGTTTAGAATCCACATTTTAGCAAGCTCTTAGGTGGTCCTTATGCATATTGAAGTAGTCAAGCTGTTGATTTTTGCAATCTACCTTCCAGATTTAGCAAAACCCTATTCCCCATATTTGTTCTAGCCAGGGCCCTTTGAGGACAAGATTTCCTTGCCTGGGCTTGGGCTCCATTTCACTATGTAGTTGGAACATGGAATTGTAGTGTAGGTAATGATGTGTTCCCCTCCTGGACAGAATCACGGGGCCCTCTGAAGCCCTAACAGGTTACGTCACTTTTGGTGAGAGGAGAAGAGTCTGAAAGCTAGGAATCTGATGCAGGCCCAACAAATCACTGCAACGTTCACTACCATGTGCTCTGTTTAAATGCTCCGAAGTTTGAAATGTTCTCCATTTTTTTTTTAATGGAAATAATCAAGTGCCTTTGAATGAACAGTTTCCTCTGTTTCATAAAGTTATCTCAGTGTGACCAATCGATGCATTCCAAAAGGTTTACAATTTTTTGACTTCTGTGGGGCAATCAAAGGCTAAATTCTAAAGGATTTGGAAATGTCAGCTCGTAGTACAAACTGGGTTGGCCCCAGGGCATGGGTTCAGAACCATAACTCACCGCGTTTACAAATGATATCACTTGGTCTAGGGTGCTAACTGTAAACTCACCGATAATTATAGTAGAGAATGAATTACAGTCCGTCTCTTTCCTTTTCTTTTTTTCCCTCTGGTGTCTGAACTGTCATAACATATGGATTCTTCATCAGCCCTCAAATCGCACAGAGGGCTCCCCTAGAAGCTAGTCTTGAAATCAATAGGCAGCTAGGCTTTCAGATGAAATATGGAATTACTATAGACTTTTAAAAAGGGAGAACAAATGATTTCACTAAATGAATCCCCTATGTCCTTCGAAGCAGACATGCACACATCTGTGATCTTTAAAGAAAGGATACAAAGACAGCGTCCTGTTAGGTAACTTACACATTTGAAAAGTCACTCTTTTCTTCAAGGTATTTGTTTTCCCTTTGTTTCTTTCTCCGCTGTCTCCCTTTGTGCTAAAAAAAGAGACACTATTTATTCTAATACATATGTTGGAGGCATATGGGGAAGTACTACAACTTGTGTATCTGTGAGCTTTTCTGCCAATACTTCATTTTTGTTGTTTGTTTGTTTTCACGAGAGAAAGAGAGAGTGTGAGCAGGCAAGGGGCAGAGATAAAGGGAGAAGGAGAGTCCCAAGCAAATGCTACGCTGTCAGCACAGAGTCCTACACGGGGCTCGATCTCACCAACTGTGAGATCATGACTTGAGCCGAAATCTAGAGTCGGACGCTAAGGCGACTGAACCATCCAGGTGGCCTTCTGCCAAAACATTGTTAAGAATCATCAGCCACCATTTTCTCTGGGTAGCTGCCATTGATCTATACGTGACATTGTGGGCAAGGTCCTGTTAGAGATTCCCAAGAGGAAGAGGACAACAGGGTAGGAGACAAGAAAAGATGAAGGTTTAGAGAAAAATGTTATACATTGTCAAATAGAAATAATGGCACTGCTGAAAAGTTCTTGGAAAAGAGTGTGCTTTGAAAATCTTTTACATAATAATCAATATTGAAAAAGTGGGGAGACAAGGTACAAGGAAACAAATTTTACCTTTTTCCTATTCCAAAATTCCATGGACTAGCTCATCAATCGACAAATCCAGGCAGAATCATGCAGGAAAAGTCAATAGCGAGGGCAACTAGCCCTAGAATCTAGCAGGTCAGATTTCCCAGAGTCCCTGTTCTCTCCATCCAGCTGCTATAGGCGCCAAAACCTTTGAAAGGGACCCAAGGATTCAGCCAGATGGGTACAGAACAGCTCCTTCCAGATGTTTCTTTGGGTCTTAAATGTATAGTCTATCCCTGAGCACCCAACATTTGCCAAGACCAAGAACTGAGCTCTGTTCTCTCCCTTGTATACATGCATTTTCTAATCTATTTTTTTCTTCAGAGGCCAACCTGTAATGTATATAAATTGTGATTTGTTTCCTTGTCTCATAACACTTTCCAAAAGTATGGTAACTGTCCTATCCTATGCCATCAGTGTAATAACAGGAGCTTCATCATATTTTATTGTGTCATATATTTATGTGACGGATAATGCTGACATGTGTTTTAAAAATAATTTATCTCAAGATTACTCATTGGTGAATTTTATTTCTCAGGTTGAAACTATTTCTTAATTGATTATGAGGTTGGTTTTTTTAAAATCCCACAAATCTCCCTGAATTCAATATTACTCTATTACTTTGACTTCCCTTTTTTTATCTATAGAAATAAAAAATGAGATAACAATGCTCTATCAGAACATTATATGAATATTGATATTTCTCAAAAGCATGCGCTCATTCTTCAGGCCTTCTGTAATGAAAATATGGAAAGGGCTTTTGGTTTTTTTGAAAAAAAATCAATGAAAATATCAAGACAAGGCATAATGTCAAGTAAGTCCAATAATCAGACCACAGCTAATGGCTAAAAAAAAATCATGAGGTGGCAAAAATGAAGTTTTATGTCTGTTCAGGTTAATAAACAAAGGACTGACTGATCTTCAGCCAAAGTGAAAATAATCTAGAATTTATTGTACACTCCATCAGGCTTTCTGAAAGGTCATTTAATTAACATTTTGAGTTAACTCTCCTCTTCACCTTGACCCCAAAAGACCAAAAATATGCTGCAGTCTATTTTACTTGTGGATACAGATAAACATAAAGCTAGCAAACAAGAAGGGAGAACTTTTCCCTTTACACTGGGGGAGATCAGAAGAAATTAGGACTTTGAGGAGATAGCTGGATACTGAGATGGGGTCAAGATAGAAGCTATTGAGTGATGCATACACCTGATACAGAGAAAGTCAAACTAGTTTCAGAATTCCTAAATACGAATAATCTGAGATCCAGAGCTGCTCTGTTTTCAGGAAAAGAGAGTCTTGACTCTTGATTTTATTAAATCACCTGGTAATATATTAAGTCACTTATTTTGCAGAGTTGGCTGCACAAATAAATTAGAAAAAAAATGCTTATATTAGAGAATATACATACCCAAAGAAGTTAAGGGGCTGGGGAGTACTGAAGGGGTGAGATACGTAAGAGGCTGACGAAAAAGTCATTGAAATATTTACTAAGCACGCACCACTTCAACATAATTTGTGTTGGAGGAGGGGACAGAGGTACAAGGTTGAATTTAGTTTTTCATTAAACAAACATTTACTGAGTACCCAGTATACACCATGCATTGTTACCAAAAAGATTAAATGATAAAATACAATTCCAGCCCTAGAGAAGCTTTAACTTTTTTAAATTCTTTCCTAGTTTCCATAACAAAGAGACAAGTGGGCAGAGTGTAAAACTTCTCCTTATTCACTTATTTTTGTAATAAATCTTACCCCAAGTTCCTCACCCCCTGCCCCCACTCAAGAACTCCATCCAAGCACGTGCCCTTTGCGTCTGAAGTTGAAGCAGAAGATTTGCCTCCCCCTGTCCACAAAGGCTACCTCCTCACCCCTTTAAGCCTTTTATCAAGGTTTTCTTCCGAGATCTCTATCTATCTTAACTATCAAGGCAGGGGTGGGGTAAAATAGAGTTGGAAATTGGGAGCACTACCCTTTCTTCATTTCAGAATCTCCTCCCTGGTCTCCTAGCCTTTTTGCACTCTTTGTTTTGTTTTATTTACCAAGGATGAACCTAGTCTACACATGATAATCACCCAACGTCTGTAGTTTACCTTAGGTGTCACTCTTGGTGTTTTACATTCTATGGCTTTAGAAACATATATCTGATATATATCCATCATTGTATCATGCAGAGTATTTTTACTGCCCTAAAAATCCCATGTGCTCTCCCTCTTCATGTCTCCCTGCCTCCTGACCCCTGGAAACCACTGATCTTTTTTATTTTCTTCTTAGTTTTACCTCTTACAGAATGCCATATAATTGGGATTGTGCAGTTTGGAGGCTTTTCAGGTTGGCTTCTTTGACTTAGTAATATGCATTGACATTTCTTCCACACCATTTCATATCCTGATAACTCATTTCTTTTTAGCACTGAGTAATATTTTATCGTCTGGATGCAGCAGAGTTTATTTATCCATTCACCTACTGAGGAACATCTTGGTTGCTTCCAAGTTTTGGCAATCATGAATAAAGCTTCTTATAAACATCCTTGTGCAGGTTTTTGTGTGGACATAAGTTTTCAACTCCTTTGGGTAAATACCAAGGAGTGTGATTGCTAGATCATATGGTAAGAGTATGTTTCGTTTTGTAAGAAACTGCCACACTGGCTTCCAAAGTGGCTGTGCCATTTTGTATTCCCACCAGCAATGTATGAGAATTCCAATTGCTTCACAACCTTGCCAGCATTTAGTGTTGTCAGTGTTCTGGAGGTGGGCCATTCTCACTGGTATATAGTTACATCGTATTGTTTTAATTGTCTCTATTTTTATGTGGACATACTCATCCACCGCTTTCAACGTGGAAGAAGCTTCATAGGAGAGAAGGTGTTCTGAGTCAGAGTCTGTCTCCTAAACATTAGAATCGTTATCATGCTTTTATATTCCAACACATTTAATACACCACGAGGCAACAATTTTGCTGAAAGCTGCTTGAAGTTCTGTAGGAGGGAGGGGCTAAGGCCAGCAACCAAAAGCAAGTTGCTAATGCCTCAGATAGAAAGCAGAAAATTAGGATGAGCACTGGGTGTTGTATGGAAACCAATGTGACAATAAATTATATTAAAAAGGAAAACACATAAAAAAAAAGAAAGCAGAAAAGTATGTGCCTTATTGGATATAGCAACAGAAGTGTCGGTTTCAGGGTCTAAACATAGCTAATTGATCAGCACTTATTTCATAAATAATCATTCTATTTTCTCTTATTCGTCCCTCCCTCACTCCTCATAAGCTTGTACCATCGAGAATGATGGCTCATAATATGAACATAAGGTGTCACGGGAACCTAGGACAATAAAAGTGCCTTGTAAATTGTAAAGCAGTACCAAAATGTTAACAGGATTATTAAATCCACAAATGGGGCAGGAGAACAAGGAAGGATTTTTACATCGTAGAGAGGAGACATAACCATTTAGAGCCATAGAAAGACAAACTCAGATATATAGTTATTCCTTTCTTTTATTTACTATTTTTTTTTTTGTTTATTTATTTTGAGAGAGAGAAAAAAAGTGAGTGAGCAGGGGAGGGGAAGAGAGAGGAAGAGAGAGAGAATCCCAAGAATCTGTCAGTGCAGAGCCTGATGCGAGGCTCGATCTCAGAAACGGTGAGATCATGAACCAAGCCAAAAACCAACATTTGGACACTTAACCAACTAAGTCACCAAGGCACCCCTGTAGTTATTCCTCTCTATATAAAAGAATATAGTGTTGGCAACACAACCTATTTCATTAAAAAAATAATAATAATAATAAATAAAAAATAAGTTCCATGTGCCAGCATTATCAGCGTCAAGTTGGCTAGAGCCCTGCCCTCCAGATGGTACTTCTGAGTCATTCTTTAAACTCCACTTACAAAAAATCATTTTACAATTCTGTCTCAGCTAATAGCCACCCCTTGTGTTGAAGGACTTTAAACCAAATTACAGTTAAGATTCACACGAGAAGGTATTAATTCCTCTACTTATCAACAGTTAAATTACTCTGAACGTGAACAGAGAATCTGACTGAAAAGTTTAACTGAGAGGCGAGACTGTGGAAAGACCACAGAGGTCAATGCTGCACCCTTCTATCAAGGGTCAAGGTGAGTAACAGAGAGCTCTGACCCCTGCCCTCAGTCAGTTTTCCTCAGATCAGTGCAAGGTATAGGGGAAGTATCTGCAGGGCTTATGTAGGGTTGTATACAGGGATGTCTGTGGCCTCACAAATTCAGGGCAAAGTGTCAAAACTTAAAAGGCGCAGAAGGACACGGAGGAGAGGACACTGGTGTACAAAAGGAACACTCCCTTAAGAGTAAGTCTAGAAAAATTGGACACACGGTACTTTATATTTTCCCTTTATTTTCTTGTGAATGTGAGTAGGCCATGAATGTTTGAAGAAATTGGAAATTTTGGTTGATGAATATCAGCATTTATATTATTCTTCAGGTGTCTTAAGATATTTTTTTTCTAAAATTTACACAATTCTATGTGTCAAATATTTTGTAAAACTTCTTCTCCTTCTTCTTCTTCTTCTTTTCTTCTTCTTCTTCTTCTTCTTCTTCTTCTTCTTCTCCTTCTCCTTCTCCTTCTCCTTCTCCTTCTTCTCCTCCTTCTCCTTCTCCTTCTCCTTCTCCTTCTCCTTCTCCTCCTTCTCCTCCTTCTCCTCCTCCTCCTCCTCCTCCTCCTCCTCCTCCTCCTCCTTCTCCTTCTTTTCCTTCTTCTCCTTCTTCTCCTTCTCCTTCTTCTCCTTCTCCTCCTCCTCCTCCTTCTTCTCCTTCTCCTCCTCCTCCTCCTCCTCCTCCTCCTCCTCCTCCTCCTCCTTCTTCTTCTTCTTCTTCTTCTTCTTCTTCTTCTTCTTCTTCTTCTTCTTTTTTTCCAGTTTGATATTTTTGCAGCTGGCAAGTGTTTCTGCAAACCCTCTGTGGTAAAAACAGCCAGCTGCCCTGGAGACCAACTCCAGAAGAGTTGCTGCAAGACATGACTGTCCTAGCAGAGGCTACATTTCCCAGGCCTACCCCTTGCATTTAAGTCAGGCCAAGTGACTGAATTCTGGTCAATGAAATACAGGCAGAATCGGTGATCGCCTCTTGTGAGCATGGCTGTGTCAAACAAAACCACACATACCATCATCTGCACTCTTTCTCTGTGCCAATTGAATGTTGTCTCCCAGGAAAATCTCTGGAACCATGTGTTGAAGGAGGTTTGGTGAGCCTGGATCCCTCTATTCCTGATTCCATCTGTGAATTGAACTTTCAGTAACAAAAAACAAACAAACAAACAAAAAAAAAAATTAAAATCATTTGGAGATTGCATATGACTTTGTGTCTTTTCTTATAATCAGATATCCTTTTGGTTCTCAGTGGAAGCCACTTCCATTTCTTTTCCGTTCTGTGATGATGGGAGGGACATCTTCACTGTGTAGGTCTTCTCTTCCCAAGCATTCAGTTCAAATCTTATGGATCCAAAGAGCTATCACATGGCATCTATGTCTGCTGAGAGATCTATAAATAGCTATAAATTAATTAATTAATTTAATTAATTAATTAATTAATCAATTAATTGTATGTGTTCAACTTCAAGAACATCCTGACTACAGTGGTGGTTTTCTAAAGGTCATTCACAGTTAGTGGTAACCAATATGCAATTTTAATGAGATTCTTAAACTCACAAATGAAGCAAGCAGTTTTTACGGGGTGTTTTTGGTTATTTTGTTTTGTTCTGTTCTGTTTTGTTTGTTTTAGATTATGTCCTTTTTCCTCCTAAGCTTTAGAGCAAGGACAGAGCAGGGGCAAAAGTGGCTTATACTTGTTACCCAAATATGCTGAAAGCTTATGGGGCACAAGTAACAGCAGGGACAAGGTTGGTTGAAAAGAAAAAAACAAAAATTGACTCAAATAAGTATCTACAGCAAAAAGAAACACCAGTAACATAGTACTGCCAGCTACTGCCTGCTTGCCGATCATGAGTCCTGAGAAGTATTTAACAGAAGATTTCTCAACGATTAACTTCATAGTGAGTCAATGACAGTGTTCAGTCACATAGAACAAACTTAAGCTAAGGGATAGAGAAAAGGTTCAAATGAAGAAGAGATTGCAAAAGCCACTGCTGTGGTTCTATTTTTGCAGGATAATTAAATGGGTTTAAGGAAATGATGGGATTAAGAGATAGAAATTGAGAGGTCCTCTAATCCACCAGTTTTTCAAAAGCCAATCCTCTAATCTATCCTGGTCTGAGATAATGCTTTTGCAGTTAATGGCCAAAGGAAATCAATTAGGGAAATGAATGAGTTCTTTAATAAAGCATTCAACATAAATTATTGCTCTTTATCATATAATTAGCGTGTTTCCTAATTTTCTGTGGAAATGTTCTTCCCTTAAAGGAAGTTTAGTCATAATATTTTCATTGATTGTTGGTGTTGTTTGTAGCGTCTTTGACCAAAATACCAAAATGTAAAGTCATCCTTTGCTTCTTTTTTTTTTTTTTTGTAAATTATGCTCGTTTTTGAAATTCTAGAAGCCATTTGTTGAAGTCATTCCCTGCATTCAAGAAGGACTCATTTAAACTCTAAAACATAGAATCCTGTGTCATTTTTTTTTTTTTCAGAAATAGAGGAAATTTTATAACATCCCTGGATAATACTTGTCTGTGCTAAAGACATTACAACATCAGAAGTGCTTTTTTACCTCTAATATCAATTCCTCTAAGGAGGGTTATATTACAGAACTTGTTTTTTTCCTGCCCAATATCATAGAAATGTAAAGTTGAATGCGACACTTAAAAACATCTAGTTGAACTATTTCCTTTGATGAGGAGGTGGGGATAGAGATGCCCGACAGCGGAGACTGGATCTGTATTATATGACAGGGAAATTGTACAAACATCCTTTTACATCTTGTTCAAACTCTTTCTTATGTACCATATGGCTCCTTCCCTAAACAGCAGATCCCACTTGCCAGGCAAAAACCTTTTCAAATTTTGGCAAGCTTTGGTTCCCTGTGAGTTTTTCCTAGATCATACTTCTATTATAAAAATAACAATGCTTAATAGAAATTAATTAAGCAATTAATTGTTTAGGCATATACATATCCCTTATAGACGAAGCCCTCATGTGAGGAAATGCTTGCCAACAGGGGGATTATGATGCCAATGGAGGGTGCTATGGTTGTGTTGCTTAGGCTTCCTTCGAGTGTAGAGAAAGAAGGAGAGCCAAACTCAAAATACTTTTTTCTTAAAATAGCTTACATTTTGGAAAACAGCAACTTCTACTTACAACGGATACACAAATTAGAGCAAGATATGGAGAAAAATAATTGTGTACAATTTTTAAACAAACTTAGCTCTTCCAAATTCCATATTATGATAGAATTCCAGTATTTGATAGGAAATCAGGTTTTCTCAAACATCATCCAACTCAGATCTGTGTCACTGTCATTCTGAGCGTTTAAAAGATAGGTCTTTTACCCAAGATTTTTAGAACGCAACTTTCTTACAACTGCACATGTAAACATAGAACCATTTTAGGGATGTTAACCTAACACAGTTGATGTTTACAAATTAGAGAGTGGGCATAGTGGGAAATATGAAGCAAGAGAGATAAAAATGGCACAGAAAGTAAAATGGCAGGGCACCTGGGTGGCTCAGTCAGTTAAGGGTCCAACTCTTGGTTTCGGCTCAGGTCATGATCTCATGGTTCATGAGTTCGAGCTCCGTGTTGGGCTCTATGCTGACAGCACAGAGCCAGCTTTGGGAGTCTGTCTCTCCCTCTCTCTCTGCCCCTCCCATGTGTGCTTTCGCTCTTTCCCTCAAAAACAGATAAATAAACTTAAAGGGAAAAGAAAAGAAAAGAAAAGAAAAGAAAAGAAAAGAGAAAAGAAGAGAAGAGAAAAGAAAAGAAAAGAAGAGAAAAGAAAAGTGAGAAGAAAAGAGAGAAGAAAAGAAAAGAAAAGAGAAAAGAAAAGAAAAGAAAAGAAAAAAGAGAAGAAAAGAGAAAAGTAAAGAAAAAAAGAAAGAAAAGAAAAGAAAAGAAGAGAAAAGAGAGAAGAAAAGAGAGAAGTAAAGAAAAGAAAGAAAAGAAAAGAAAAGAAAAGAAAAGAAAAGAAAAGAAAAGAAAAGAAACGAAAAGAAAAGAAAATGGCAGATTGCTTCTGAAATGTTGGCCTCACTACTCCATCTCTCAGAAACTGGAAAGAAAGCAACACTTCTGTTCTCAGTTGCTCAGCTATAAGGGTAACCAGGGAGCCTGCAGAGAAGAATAGACATAACCGGTGAGGGTGTCAACATTATGTTTTGCCTACTTCGAGGATTGGTGGATGTGCTTCTAGTAGATTGCCATTTGACACTTCTGGCATTTATAAAACTTGCCTCAGTGGAATACCCTATAGCATGGAGCAAGTATTATATAAATGAAAACCTATGTCATGCAGTAATTTGCATAACGGATATGTGTGGATGTCTGTTCCTGTAACTCATCTGTCTGACTATATATGTAACTGAAGAAATTTTTGGTTTTTTCACTACCTTATTATATGCACCCACAAGTAGATGGGTTCGGAATCATTTATAACCCTGGCCTATTCACTCCTACCCCAGTTATTTCAACTTCCTTGCTACACAACTTCTTTGCTACACGACCCCATCTCATCTCTAGAGTAGCGTGCCTCTTCCTGTGGACACTCATTGCCACAAACAATGCTTCCTGATATCTGAAATTTAACTCCTTCCTTCCTACCTGGCCTACCAAGTTCAAAACTTCTAGTCCTGTCTGGACCGCTCACCTTTCCAACTCAATCCCTTATCAGAGTTGAGATTTTTCTCTTTTCCTCAATGTTTGCCTCCATTCTTCTGCTCATACCTACAGTTATGTTCTTAAGGAGATAAGACATCAGTTTTGTTGTTTTTTTTTTTTTTTTTTTTTACCCCTTTGAACCTTTGTATTAAACAAAACTATGCAACTTTGAAAAAACAAGTGTGTGTATTTTGATTCTCAACAGAATTTTGTTCACAGTTGGATATTTAATTGATATGCAGTTCTCTATACAGTCTTAACTAAGATTTAAATGGAGCTGGATGCAAATAAAATTGCATGGAAAGTAAAATAATGATCCACAGCTCTGGCACTGTGATTTTTGTTTTGGAACTCAAAATGTCTGCTCTCAGTTGACTTCTTTGCTAAGCAAGGTAAATATATTGGGTGATTTTTGTTCAGTTTCAGTTTGTTTAGCAGGTAGTCTTTTTGTGGACAAACACCTTTTGACATAATGGGGGGAAGGTTAACATTGTTTCGATCCCCAGTTCGATCTCTGCTTTTCCTCTGGATGGCCCAGCGGCCATGCTTAATAAATAATTCTAGAAAGTTTAAAAGAAATGCTTTCCATAAAGAAATTCATTATGTTTAAGGGCAAAAATACACCACTTGCCAAAATTAACTTATAAAGAAGTAAATATTATTCAGACACGTATACCATCCCTTAACATGTAGACATCAACATGCTATATTATTTTCATGTTTCTATTTCTTTCTTTCCTTCTTTCCTTCTTTCTTTCCTTCTTTCCTTCTTTCTTTCCTTCCTTCTTTCTTTCCTTCTTTCTTTACTTCTTTCTTTCCTTCTTTCTTTCTTTCTTTCTTTCTTTCCTTCTTTCTTTCTTTCTTTCTTTCTTTCTTTCTTTCTTTCTTTCCTTCTTTCTTTCTTTCTTTCAACGTTTATTTATTTTTGAGACAGAGAGAGACAGAGCATGAACGGGGGAGGGTCAGAGAGAGCGGGAGACACAGAATCTGAGACAGTCTCCAGGCTCTGAGCAGTCAACACAGAGACCGAGGCGGGGCTCGAACTCACGGACCACGAGATCATGACCTGAGCGGAAGTCGGCAGCTTAACCAACTGAGCCACCCAGGCGCCCCTCATGTTTCTATTTAAAGTTAACTGCTTGGAAGTCATGATTCCATGAAGTTGACATCACTGATCACTGGGCTAACCGGTAAACTGAGGCAAGGAACAGTGGTCATGGTGTGCACTTTCTCTGGCATTTGCAACCATATCGTAAGAAGTGGACCATCATGCTTGTTATCAGCCAGTGGGCTGAGAGAGTTCTGTTGTTATTTTGAAACGTTTCCAACAACAAAAAAAGAGCTCATGCATTCGTGATTATTCATACCCTTGCTGGCTTTACTCATGGATGGAGATGGCTGACTACCAGGTGTGATGTGGCAGGCTCTCTGAAATCCCTTCGCCAAATTGCTCTGCCCTGTGCTTCTTACTTTCTGCCTTATTCACTCGACTGAAAAAGGTACTAACAAAGCACCAGTGTGTGGTAAGATAGCACAGTATAGTGATTAAACACACGGACTCCAGAGCTGAATTACTGAGTCCAAAGTCCACCTTCAATACCTACCATCTGTAGGACTTTGGCTATCTACCTAACCTCTCTGAGCTCTGATTTCTTTATCACTAATGAAAAATAACAGGACCTGATTATTTTTGTGGGGTTACAGTGCCTATCATGGAGTGCATGTCAATGCAGCTATTATTAGGAGGCATTTTTCCGGAAGTAGGAAACACTGAGCTAAAATCAGAAATTAGTAACTGCGTTGTGTCTGTAGGAAGTCTGGTGGGTAAGGGAATTCTGAAGGAAAGAGAGGTTATCAGAGATGAACTCCTTTCTTTGGAGTTCCACCCAAATTCCCTAGCCCTAAATACCACATCCTCTGGCAGGGGGACATATGTTTGCATTTTTACAACTAAGCAAAGGCAGTCTGAGAAATGTTAGAATGGCACCCTTTGGCAAAAGACGGGATACAAAGCAACATGCCATCTTAGGGGAGCAATTTGGGTCTCTGGGTGCCCCTCTCCATGGCTCATGCATCCAAGTTGGGGGAGACAGTTTTTCATTACATTCTAGTTTCTTCTGGCCAGCTCCAGACCAACAAGTTCCAGGATGGTCACATCCTGGAGCTATCCCAGAATATCAGGTTTCCCTGATGATGAGTTCCTGGGTGTAAATGACAAATATTCAGGACAATCCTTAAGAACAAACGTATGAAGTGTCTGAAGTATATAAAGCTGCCTGTGTGACATGATTTGAGATGTCCAAAGGATGTGTTGCCACCTAAAAGTAGGTTAAAAAATGAAATAGTGTGAGTGTTGAAAGGGATGTGAAATGTGCTTTACTCTGGTGAACATTATTCACATTGCCTGCTACATAACAGTTGCTCAATAAATGTCAGCGAACGAATGAATGAATGAAAATGAACTTGGCTCCTGATGAGAGCCATAAATTGAATCTACCTAAGGCTTGAGCGTGGACGATGCCAGTGATAAGAAATTTACTGCCCAATCCAAGATTTCTGAACCTCTTTTTTTGTGCCAGGGAACCCTCTGGCACTCCGATGAAACTAATGAGCACATACTTAGAACAAAGTGTTATTTTTAAAGCAACTTTAATGAGACATAATTGAAATAAACACATTGTTTACAATGTACAATATGATTAGTCTTACATATGTAAACATCCATGAAACCATCACCACAGTCAAGATAAAAATATTTGCTACCACTCAAAGGATCCTTCAGGCCCTTTAAATAGATTCCTCCCTCCACCCCATCCCTAGACAACCACTGATCTTCTGTCACTAGATTATTTTACATTTTCTACAATTGTATATAAGTAGAATTACACAGATCAATTCATCAATTAGATCAAGGTGGTTGATGTCATTCAAATCTTTTGTACCTCTGCTCATAAAAAATCAGCAATTTGTTCAGTGTCCTATTAGTTGCTGAGAGTGAGTCTTTGTAAACTTGCCTATTTCTCCCTCTAATTTTCTCAATTTTTGCTTCATGTATTTTCAGGCTCGGTTATCAGGCACATAAAGAGTTATAATTCTTATTTCTTTTTTATCATTATTTTAAAAAATGTCCTCTGTATCTGATGTAGTACTTTGTGTTGACGTATATTCATTTTATATTAAAATAGTTCTCCTAGAAAGAAAACTGTCAGTCTAACTTTTCAATGTTAACTGTTTTCATGGTATATCTTTTTCCATCCGTTCATTTTCAACCTATTTTTTGTTTTTATATTTAAAGTGCGTCTCTGATCGGGAATCTCTAAAAGGATCTTACTTTGTCATCTACTCTGTTAATTTCTGCCTTTTCATAAAAGTCTTTTAAATAATTACATTTACTATAACTATTGATATTGTTTGATTTAGGTGTACCATTTTATTATTTGTTTTCTGTTTCTCTCATCTGTTCCTCTGTTCCTTCTCTTTCTTTCTTTCTTTCGATTCTCTGAATATTTTTTTAGCATTCTACTTTAAGTTTCTCTTTTTGGCTAGATCTCTTTTTTTGTGTGTGGCTGCTCTAGGAGTTAAAGTATACATACCTCACCTAATAAGTCTTCTTATAGTTGATATTGTACTATGTCATATAAATGAGGACCTTTATGTTACACTTGTCATTATGCATTGCTTGTTTATATATACTTATAAAATGTGTATATTGCATATATATATTGTATATATATACACACACATATTCCTCTACCCAATAATTTTATATTTCATATATACTTTATGAATTTTTACATACATACATGAATTTTTGTGTACACATATTTTATAATTTCATACATACTTTAAAGAACTTAAAAGGATAATATGTCTGTTAAATTTATTCGTATACTTGCCATTTTTGTTGTTATTCCTTTATTCCCAAAGAAACACATTTTTCTCTGATATTTCCCTTGAGCTTAAAGAATTTCCCTCAGCATATTTGTGCAAGCAGGTCTCTGGTGCAATAATCATAGTTCCCTTGTATCTGAGAATGATGTCATTTCCGAAGAATACTTTCACTATATATAAAATTCTATCTGACCTTTTTTTTTTTTCCTTCTTTCTTTCCTTTCAGTACTTTAAAGATGTTGTTCCAGTGTCTTCTGACTTCCACACTGGCTGACAAGAAATCCAATACCAATCAAATGATTGCTACTCTGGATGTAGCGTCTTTTTCTCTACATATGTTCAAGATACATTTCTTTGCCTTTGGTTTAACAACATTTTGACCACAATGTATATAGGCACGGTTTCAATGAGTTTACTTTGCATGGGATTAGGTGAACGTTTTGAATTTACAAACTGTTGTCTTTCACCAAATTTGGAAAGTTTTTAACCATGCTTTTCATACCTTCATTATGTTCCAAAGTCTTTTTTCTTTACTTCTGGCTTTCCTTTTACTTTCCTTTATTTCAGTGATGTATATGTTAGAATGTCTTTTATATAATATCATAAATTCCTAAATCTGGTTTTTGTTCTTTTTTTAAAAAAAATTATATTCTATTTCTTTCTCTGTTCTTCAGATTGAATAACTTGTATCAGTCTACCTTCAAGTAGACAGATTCTTTCTTGTCATCTCTGTTGAATCATACCATTCAATGACTTTTCCATTTCACATATTACATTTTTCAAACATTTCCATTGGGTTCTTTTTTAGATTTTCTATTTCTCTGCTAATAACTCCTGGTTGTTCATTCATTTCAAGCCTGTATAATTTTCTATCCAGAATTTTTAGTCATAATCAACGGGATACATGGATTCAAGTGAACCACTATGCTAGAACTAAAACACCTGGATTTTTTTATTCCAGACTTAAATGGCTATATTTTATTATCCATTTTGGGGTTAAGAGATTTTACCAGGTCTTAGGAGAAATTATCATTGAAACGCCTCTGTACGTCATTTGTACTTTTGTTGTATATGATTAGGCTTCAATTAACTCTACGATAATATGCTTGCGATTCTCATTTTTGAGCTTTGCTGCCATTCCCTTTGTTGTTTTCTTAAGATGAAGTCTCCCAATTAAAACAAAACAAAAAAAAATCATTCAACTCTGCATAAGATCTCAGAATAAGAGTTTTAGGCACTTGGAACAAATATACGGCTACAGAGAAAATCAGTGCTGTGATATCCTCATCTGATTATGTGCAATGTCTTCATCCTCCCATTGGCTTATGACACTTTAGAATGTTAGAATCAGAAGAGTCCTTCCAAGTCAAACAGTTGGTTTCCATTATTTTAAAATGAAGAAAAATTAAATAAAATGAAGTGATATCTTTGAGAGCCTAGAGCTGATTAATGGTAGAACTCATGCTTTTACCCATATATGCTGACCAATTCCATTGGTCTAGAATGCTCCCATTTCTCAATATTCATTTATTTTTTTTATTAAAATTTTTTTTAACGTTTATTTATTATTGAGAGACAGAGAGAGACAGAGCACGAGCACGGGAGGGGCAGAGAGAGGGGGAGACACAGAATCTGAAGCAGGCTCCAGGCTCTGAGCTGTTAGCACAGAGCCCAACGTGGGCTCAAACTCACGAACCGCGAGATCATGACCCGAGCCCAAGTTGGGCGCTTAACCGACAGAGCGACCCTGGCGCCCCTCAATATTCATTTCTTTAAACTAAAGAGTTATGTATTCAGGATCTGTCATAGAAAGGTCAATTGCTATTACTTATGTGGCCTGAATCCCTATTAACCGCAAACGTTGGTAAGTGAGTTAGTCTTTTTTTCAGGCATGTGATAGTAATTACTTCATTTAATCAGCAAATAATATTCTGAAATATGTATCCATTATTAGCTCCATTTTCCAGATGAGGAAACTGGTAAGAGGTTAGAGATATTATGTATCCTGCCTAAGGTTACAAAACAGGTAAATCTACCAATGTGACCCAAAGTACATTAAATGACCATTTTGACTCTGAAGTCTATAACCCTATTCTATGAATTTTTGTGTCTTACGCTCTGGCGTGTTTTTTTTTTTTTTTCTTTTTGTAAATTAATTTATATGAAAATGCAATAAAAATGTCATCATTAGTTTTATATACATCAAATCTCTTTTATTTAAAGGAATATCATTAAATGTAATACAATCCATCCTGAAAAATCTGGGCTGTGATATATATATACAGGCACCCAATAAATATTTATTGAAGAAATGAGTGATAGCATCACCTTTATCGTCATCATCATCACTGACATTTATGAAACATTTATTATGTGTCATGTATTTTTCTCAGTTCTTCATGGGCATTTTCTGTTTTAATTCTCAAAATAAGCCTTCTGTTTTATATAACAGATGTGGAAATTGAGGCACAGAGAGATCGAGTAACTTTCCCAAGTTCGTAAAATCAGTAAGTGGTACAGCTGGGACAAAAAACCCAGACAGATCTGCAAACACTGCTTTTAACCAAGATAAGAAGAAAAGCATATGTCAGTACTTTTTCAGTGAGGAATTGTCCCTAAATATTGATTTCATCTAGTAACACATCATTAGGCACCACTTGACATTTGTTACGACTTCATTATTTAGTTTTGCAATTTCAACACCCCCAGCCCCCTGCCACCCTAGCTACTGTTCCAAAAATGGGATCAGCAGTGAGGCATTCAATCCTACTTGCTGGGGCTCCTCACTGAATCATGAATATTTCACTCTTTCTTAAAAAGTGTAAGTGAAAACAGAAGTATTTAGAAAAATGGATGAAGTAAACATGTAACAGGTGTTTTTCAGGAAAGCTGTCAAAAACTTTTCAAGAACAAAGTAGAGTCTAATTCTGTGCTTTTACCAGGAGGATTCCTCATCTCTGCCCCAGTGTACCCCAAGCCCCTTCCTGATGGTCAGAAGGAAGTTACAGTCAGAACTGTTTCTCAACAGCTGGGTTCTCTGAATTTTAGAAATAACTCACCTATACGTTTTGAATTGGTCTTTCCAGTTATCTTATCCCAAAAATCATGTTCCTTCTTTAAACAGATCAAAGAAGGACTCGTTAAGGATAAGAGAATCATGTCTTAATTCTTTTCATATTTACTGTATGACTTACCCTCAAACTGTTCAATAAAACCTTACTTAATGAATGAACGGATAAAATCCCTGGTGGGGTCATCACAGGCATTGGTAAATGTGTAGCTAAAATAAAAAAAGGTAGAAAGCCACATATAATATCTGACTTCCATTTCCTCACTGCTCTACAATTGTTTTTTACTAAAGAGAACACTCCCACTTTTTTTTAAGTTTGTTTATTTATTTTGAGAAAGAGAGAGAGAGAGTAAGTGTGTAGGGGGTGCGGGCAGAGAGAGAGAACCCCGGAATCACAGGTGGCTTTGCACTGTCAGCGCAGAGCCCTATGCGGGGCTCAAACCCAGGAGCCCTGAGATCATGACCTGAACTGAGGTCAGATTCTTAACTGACTAAGCCACCCAGGTACTGTAAGAATTGCTCAACTTTTTTCTCTCTAGTCTCAGCTTCATTCTGTACCCTCAATATCTTTGAGCCTGGCTAGATGACAAAATGCTAACATTGAACCTGTGCTTTCCCCTCTAATTCTCTCCTCCTGTTGGCTTTCCATTGCCGAATATTTCTTTGAAATAATTTTCTCAAAGAATCACCTTTCCTTACCAAAACAAAATATCCCAAATACGACTTAAACATGGGTATTGAACAGATGTTTAGTTCAATGTCATGAGCTCTAGAGCAAATGTAAGGAAAGCAACATCTTGATGAGAAAGCTTAAGCATGAACTATTTTTCCGTAATCTCGATTCCAGAAACAAGAATTTTTTGGCAAGTGAAAAATGCAGGTTTGTTTATCATGATGTCTGTGGGTGTAAAAACTTATTGATCAGTAGAATAACTCGTGGATGAATATCTTACTTAAAATAAAAGATTATTTCATTAGCACCTAATGAAAAAAAAAAAAAAAAAAAGCCCGGGGGTGGGGGGGGTGGGGGGGGCGGGTAGGGTTTAGAAAATGTTTTGGGTTCTGAAATCTTCCATCTCCATTATATCAGAAAAGTAAGATACAAGTTAAGTTCCTTGCTAATTTACAAGACACGTCCGAGGTCTGGATTCTGCGCTGGCTTCCCGGGAACTTGTTCGGTAACATATGCGTGAGTTAGAGATGGGAAGTATTTTAAATGAACACCAACCCCCACCCCCCCCACCCCCCACCGCCGCCCCCCAGGTTCCCTGAAACCATTTTGACTCAGCTCTGCATTTTCTTATTAAACTCCCCTCAGGTTTGGAGGTGCTGGCACATGAAAGGAGCAAATTCCAGAGAAGGTTGTGACCCTCTGTGGTGGGCTTTGTGAGACAATAAAAAGGGTAAATCCCCAGCTGTCCGCATGACAACTAGTGAACCTCAAAAGTAGGGTCATTGACTGGAGAGAAAGTCTTAATTTTGTACCTATAGGTTAAAAAAAAAAAAGTAGGGGACACAAGGCAGAGAGTAGGGAGATGGTAAAATCCAGAATAAGAAATAGGTTTACAGGTGTGGGGGAGGCTGGAAAAGGTGCCTCCTTGGCTTCTTAAACACGAAAAGGAGAAAGCAATAACCACCAGAAGATTCTTAATGATCTGAATACAGTCACAGATGCCTGAGGCTGGGCCTATTTCAGGCCAATAATGAGCTTTTGGGCTTGTGGAATCATTTATTTGGCTCTGCAGCCTGGAGCCCAAGGGCGCTGTTCATTAGGAAGCAGGAACCTTACCTAAGGGTTGTTTGTGTTGGTCTTTCTTGCCAGGATGAATTGTTCATTAGCATTTGAGAGAAAACCACCTCTCTATAGATAAATGGTTTAAAAAAAAAAAACCCAAAAAACGAAACAACAACAACAACAACAACAACAACAACAGCAAAACTTGTTGATAGGGTTGGGTGAGCAAAGGGAGAGGGTGTTCCATGGAGATTGCTAAACCCCTTTGATGGCAGTTGAGGGGCAAATAAATCTGTGCAGCACCAATCAGTCCCAAATCACTAGGAGACTAAATTAACCTGGCTTTGTTTCCTCCGGTTCTTTGGGTTGACTCCACGATATAATTGGAAAAACCAAATGGTAATGTACTTGTTAATGCAAGCTAGCACCTGTTAGTCTCAGTTGCACTACCCATGACCATCAACCTCCCTGGGGATTGTCTTCCCCTATGGAAACACACCTAGGGGTGGGTACCAAAGCCGAGGGCACGTGACTTAGAATTTCAAAGACTTAGTGGACCCGCCCAGCTATGTTGGGACTTTGATCTTGTCTTGTATGACAACAGTATAAAAGTTTCTTGCTTTTTCCAGGGCATTCGGGTTTAATAGCAGTTTAGGAGTGATGATTTTCTTTCTTGGCGGAAACTTTGTAAGTAATGGCATGGAAATGTTAACATGTTTCTTTGTTTCTCTTTTTACTGAAATTCTCCAGAAAGTAATTTGGAGAGTTGAAACATGTCCGTAGCCTAGAGACTATAATAAGATAGTTTTAAAAAATAAAATGAAACAAAATAAAATAACCCAAAATAACTTTTCTTTCCAGATGGAGATTTTCATAGCCTGGAACAAAGCACCCAGCAAGGTTTATATAACTGATTAGGGACAGGAAGGCTCAGAAACAAATCCTGAGCGACATGAGGGGTGCCGCCAGTGACACAGGCGATTCGAATTTGACTAATAACTCTCGTAAAGGATAGAAGCAATTGGCTGCCGCAAATCAGAAAACCAACTTTGTCCTGGAGGTTCCTTTTAATTGAGGTTAACTGCTAGGTTGCCTTAATTACTGTGCTTTTCCCCAGCACTTTAGCAAATATTCCATTGGCCCTGACTCTGGCAATATCCATTGAAATGTTGTAAAATTACCAATGACTGAGTGAGGGAGCAACACATTAAGATAGCGCCTTGAAGATTGGATTAGTTCTTGTGAGGGCCCACCACTAATGATTTTGCAGCAAATTGCGCTGTAGTAATTTAAGTAGAAGACATCCTTTCCACAATATATTTGGGCATGGAGACGTACAGACACTTCCACGGCCCCGCATGGCAAATTAATAACTGCTCATAGGTGCCCTTTGTTTCTCGTTCCTGATTACTTATGGTCCCTTCCCTTTTTTATTAAAACAAAACAAAACAAACAAAAAAAAAAAAAGAAGAAGAAGAAGAAGAAGAAAAGAAAAACTCTTCTATCACAAAATCTTCCAGGACTGAGAATTCCAATCCTTTGAACTATTTGTAATCCTGACAGTATTTAGAATTACGAAGCAATCAGGTAATGCCAACGTGGAAACTCATTGCACCCACCAGCTGCACGAACCTATTTTTTCTGGAGCATCTTCTGCTCCTGGTTTTGATGTTACTGTATTCCCAATGCCTTGTTTCAAGTGAAAAGTCCCTTGTTTCTCCCTGCCCTGGGTCCATATGAATCTTTTCAATGAACAATGTAGCTATTATAACACTTGGAAAGTGTGAAATTTTGTGAACGTAACATAGTAAAAAAAAAAAAATTGTGTGTGTGTCCATTTAGCTATCCTCTGCCTGTTTCACTTGGCTTAAAAAGAACGAACTTGGGGCGCCTGGGTGGCGCAGTCGGTTAAGCGTCCGACTTCAGCCAGGTCACGATCTCGCGGTCTGTGAGTTCGAGCCCCATGTCAGGCTCTGGGCTGATGGCTCGGAGCCTGGAGCCTGTTTCCGATTCTGTGTCTCCCTCTCTCTCTGCCCCTCCCCCGTTCATGCTCTGTCTCTCTCTGTCCCAAAAATAAATAAATAAAAAAAAAAAAAGAACGAACTTACCAGTGCCAAGTTTAGCAATTGGAACTGACCACCTACAGAATCAGATTAAAGAAAGGAGAAAATAATAGACATTTTCTCCAGAGCAAATGTTTGCCATTTGCTCCACAACTTCCAATGTCTCATAATTAAATAAAATAATGAGCTATGAATCAGCAAAATCTGCTTTATTATGTAACCTTGCGACGGTTTCCAATGACATATTTCTCAAACTTTGTCACTCCTTCCTGATAGTGGCAATTTGTAACTTTCATTTAGGACTTTCATTATAAAAGACAATATTTAGATCATTTGAAAGTGTTAGGCTGGAGATTCAAATTGATTTCTTTCCACCAGGGGCATTTTCTTGGGAGGCTAATTTCTGGATTACTTCATGTAGTCTCTGGATAACTGCCATTTATCGATTTCGTACCATGTTTTGAAAAACTGCAAGTTTAGTTGTGAATTAATAAGGAATCTCCATAAGAAATATACCAGTGAGCTAACCATGACTCTTCAGCCATATGCATCGTTTTAATACTTAGCAATGTAAGGAGATGGAAGGATGAAACAACTTTTATACGTTTAATTTAGTAAACACGGTAAACTACAAAAATTAAAGTGGTGTCACAATTCTCACATGCCCAGTCACCAGCATTTAAAATTATAAAATATTGCCATTATTGCTTATGATATATATATTAAAGGAAATATAACATTAAAGAAAAAAAAAGATATTATTAAGCCTCTTCCCCAAACTTCCCCAGAAACTACCACTCTCAAATACTTGTGTGTGTTTCCAGTTCAATAATATGTGTGTGCGTGTCTACATAATTACGTGTTTGTTTTATATAAGTGACAGCATACCGTATTCAACAATTTTTATCTTGCTTTTTTATTTCACGAAATGTGATGCCTTTGAGATCTGTATGTGGAAACTTACTTGTTTATTTTAACCACCATGTAGTACAGTGTTATATTCTGCAATGTATATATAGATTTTCTTACTGGTGGATTCTTAAGTTGTTTCCATTCATATAGTTGTTATAAGCAAGTCTTCAAGGGACATTCTTGACAAGTCTTCTGAGGCACATTTGTAAGGATTTCCCTGATATATATTATTTTATATATATAAAATATATATATAAAATATATATATAAATATATATAATATATAATATATTATTTAGTATATATATAATATATAATATATTATTTAGTATATATGTATATAATATATAATATAATATTAAATAGTATATATAATATGTATATACATAATATATAATATATATATATGTAGTTGTGGGCCTAGATCAAACACATTTTTAACTTACTAGGTATTCCCAAATTGTTCTCCAACGTAGGAGTAACAATTTACTTTTGAAAAAGCAGTTACTGGTACTGTACATATTCACTAACTTTTAACGTTTCTATGCTTAAAAAATAGTTTGCCAACCTGGAAATTATGAAATGAAAATCCCCCCCCCCCCGCCCAAAAAAAGAGTTAATTGGCATTTTCTAGCACCTTGTGAGATGATGCTACCTTTCACCAATTGTTTGCCTATGAACTGCCTTTTCTGTGAATTCCATATATAAGTGTCTTTGTCTATTTTTCTACATGGTTGTGTGTACGTGGTTCTTATGGCGTGTAGGAGTATTTTCAAATTTGGTATTATTCCTTTATTTTCCTCATCGTGAATATTTTCTTTCAGTTTTTTTGTTTGTTCACCTTTATCCGTTGTGCCTTTTGTGACAAAGATGTTTACATTTTAATGTAGTCCTAATTATCTATGTTTTGAGTTATGGTTTTAGGTAGAAATGCTCTTCCATCAGAGTTTAGAAGACCTTCTGTTAAATATTTTACTCATGACAGGAATTTTTAAAAAGATTTTGGTTTTTAATACCCTCGAGTTAATTCAGGGATATAATATGAAGTAGGAATTTAATTTAATATTTTTTCTACAAGCAGAACTAGTTGTGTAAATACCATCCTTTGCTGACGTGTGATGCTGTTTGTCATACAACAGATTGTCGTGCATGTTTGGTCTTTCTATGGGCTCTCAATTCTGTGGCATCGAGTCCTTTATCTAATTGTGTGTTAATACTGTGCTGCTTCAATTCCTTTTTTTTTTTTTTTTTTTAATAATTCTTGCTCTCTGGTAGAGTAAACCTCACATCCTTGTTTATTCTTTCTAATTGTCTTGGCTGCTGTTAGATTTTTATTCTTTTTTTTTTTTTTTTTTTTTAATTTTTTCCCAACGTTTTTTATTTATTTTTGGGACAGAGAGAGACAGAGCATGAACGGGGGAGGGGCAGAGAGAGAGGGAGACACAGAATCGGAAACAGGCTCCAGGCTCCGAGCCATCAGCCCAGAGCCTGACGCGGGGCTCGAACTCACGGACCGCGAGATCGTGACCTGGCTGAAGTCGGACGCTTAACCGACTGCGCCACCCAGGCGCCCCTAGATTTTTATTCTTTAATGTGAGTTTTGATAATAGTTTGCCTATAAAAAAACGTGTTTGATATTTTTACGTAATCCATAGTATGTATTACATGTTAGTCTTAACATGGGGGGAGAACCGACACGACATTAACTATATCCACAAACATGGTCCACCTCCCTATCTAATCAAGAGTTCTTTGGGGACTTTCAGTTATATTTTGTACATTTCTCTGTTCTTGTTCATCTTTTGTTTGACCTATTCTTGGATAGCTTCTAGATTTAATTGATATTATTTAATAGTGTTTTTTAAATGTTTTAAATGATTGTTATGATATTGGTATTTCTATGATCGCGTTAATTCCAACAGCCCTAATGAAAAGTCTCATTAAATTTCAATCTTTGGTTTTAGTTGCTTTTGCATTGTCTTTATAGACAATTATCTCTTTGCCTATGAAAATTCTTTTGCTCATTTCCTTTTCCTTATTATTAGCTCAGTAAAGACTGCCAGAAAATGTTGAGTAGTGGAGGCGATACTTGTCATCCTTATCTTATTCCTGAGTTTATAACAACTTCTGAACTTCCACCAGTAAGCAGTGTTTTATGTAGATAAAATTTAGGAGGGATAGGAAATGTCTTTCTATTAATAACTGGCTAAGGACTTTATCAGGAATGAATATTGAATTGAACGATTGCTTTTCCTGCAACTGTTGAGATGTTGGTATGTTTTCTACTTCCTAATCTGTTAACGTGGTGAGTTGCATTAGTATCCTGCCATGTAATGCCACTTTTGTATTTTTTGAATGTTCCTACTTGATCACGACACATTGTTCTTTTCATTCTATTCTTATTCTCAACACAAAATGTTGGATTTGGTTTCCTACCATTGTATCTAGATTTATGTATCTGTATCCACAATAATATTAGTTTATACTCCTTGCACAATCTTTTTTTCTTCTTTGACTCACTTCGAATAAGATACGAATTATGTGTTCCTTGAAAGTTCAGGAAGACTTCCTAACAAGACAGTCTGAAACTATTTTTTTTTTAATTTTTTTTTTAACGTTTTATTTATTTTTGAGACAGAGAGAGACAGAGCATGAACGGGGGAGGGGCAGAGAGAGAGGGAGACACAGAATCGGAAGCAGGCTCCAGGCTCTGAGCCATCAGCCCAGAGCCCGACGCAGGGCTCGAACTCATGGACCGCGAGATCGTGACCTGAGCTGAAGTCGGCCGCTTAACCGACTGAGCCACCCAGGCGCCCCAACTATTTTTGTTTTTAATGAGCGTGTGTACAAAGAGTATGTGCTATGTGGGGGGGGGGGGGTAGCAGTTTACTATAAATTCAATTCTTCTAATGTTGTTCTTTCTCTAATCAATTAATACATATTATATAACAAGTTATAGCTAATTATGATTTTCTAGGAGATTGTACCATTATCTAAGTTTGAAAATTTATTGGCATTAGACTTTTTCATAGAATTATTTTAAGAGTTTAAAACTTCACTGTATTTGAGATTATGGTACTTTTCATAATATTGACATTACTTCTCTGTGCCTTCTCTCTTCTTTCTTACATTATTTTTCATAAAGCCCTGCCTATATCTTAAGGCATATTTTCTTTGCTTTTTTTTTTTTTTTTAAATTTTTTTAACATTTATTTATTTTTGAGACAGAGAGAGAGCGTGAACAGGGGAGGGTCAGAGAAAGAGGGAGACACAGAATCTGAAACAGGCTCCAGGCTCTGAGCCGTCAGCACAGAGCCCGACGCGGGGTTCGAACCCACGGACCGTGAGATCATGACCTGAGCCGAAGTCGGCCGCTTAACCGACTGAGCCACCCAGGCGCCCCGTTTTCTTTGCTTTTTAAGAATCATTTTTGGCTTCCCTAATGCCTATTATTATTACTATTATTTTTGTAATTTGTACTATCTATATATCCATATTATTTCTTTTTCTGTGCTACAGCTATAGATTTCTCTGCTTCTATCATTATTCTGGTACACAAATTGCTTCAGGTTTGGCAAATGAGATCCTTTTCAAGCTGGTTCTCCTGTCTTTCTGGCATGTCTTCATCTTTCCTTGGGCATAGCTTTCCTTCCTGGAATGAAATATTTCTCCAAGGATCCCTGGTTTTATTAGTGGAAAATGATATTTAAAAGCCAAAATCAGAGTGTCTGTAGTGCTCATTACAGTTGGAGTGTTGCTACCCTGGGGCAGAACTATAATATACACATACACGCAGTATACACACACATATATACATACATATATACTTAGACATGTAAACATTTATATGTATTCTATGAATTGAGAACCACACCTTCAAACAAATACCTCTAATTCCAATCCAGTGACACAGGCTCAGCCTAGCTTTCTCCCTTTCTGTATTTCCAATTCCCTTCGCCAACAGTGAGAATGCTACCTCCTATTATTCTTAATGTGTTTCCTCATTGAACCAGTGCCCTTGTTTGTGACCAATCTCACATCAGCAATGCTGCCCTGTCCCCTGAACAGGAACCCTCCTCACTCTTCCCAAGCTCTGACATCTCGTGCCAGGCCACCCCTGCCACCGTCATGTGAGTGGCTTCTCTTTACCCTGATGGGGCTCCGACCCCCAATTCTGGACACCCCATTGGGAAAGGGCATCCTTTCCTGGATCTGAAACTCCACTTGAAACCATCCATTAGTATAGGTACCTCTTTTAGTTTGTTTGGGCTCATGACCCATCCTGCAATGCCCCTCTTATATGGAGGGGAGGAGCTCTTCACTTGCTGGGGGTCAGCCCTCCACACTCGGCTGCTCACATATGCAGACACCCTTTCAATCCACTTGGGCTCCACTCCTCAGGCTGAATATCCCCCCTTCATTGACATTCTCCTCACCACACTTGAGGTCTGACACCTTGCCCAGGTTTCCACACCCACTTCGATGTCATCACTCAATCCCTGACCCATATGGACACCCTCCTAGCACTGCTCGTTCTTTGATATCTCCTACCAGGCCACATTATTCTATAGCTTGGTGTAGAAGGTACAGCCTTGCTAGGCACCATGTTCCTTGAATGTCCTGTCCTCGTCATCCTCTTTGGGCTCCAAATCATACTCTAGGTCACTGTGGCTGCCTTGACTCCAGCATAGACACCTACCTTGCTCTATTCCATATATTGGCTTTATGCTTCTGTTGTTCACCAGAGGAAGGGGGAGGGGTTAAGAAGAGAAGGAGGAGGAGCACACTTAAAATTTTTAACCTGCATAATTAGTAAATTCTAAGGTTAATTCGCATTTCTATGCTCCTGCCAAACAAACTGAGAGTCCTAGGAAAATTTGTTCTCCAAATTCCTCTTTCCTCCTTTGTTTATGATTAGCTGATATCTTGGTTCTACCTTATTATTAAATCTCATGGCAACTGATTTTTTGGGGGTCATTATTATTACAATGATTTTTATGATCGATGTTTATTGGATTTATATGGTGATCTGTTTTTTTACTCACCATTATTTTTTATATCCGCTTTCTTCTTAGCTTAATTTTCTTCTTACGGAGTTTTGGTTGTTTTAATGAGGAGTATCTATGAGTAAGAGGATTTGGCAGCCTCAGTAGATCTCTTATTTCTTACATCTCATTCCTTTTCCCCTCCTCCCCCCCTGGGTTTAGTTTTTTCTTGACATTCATATTTTTAGTTTATCTTATAGTGTCAGTCCAGTGACTTTTGCTAATATTTTTGGATCTTAAAACCTTTTTTTTTTTTTTTCTTTAATCTTGAATGATACTCTTACCTGCATATAGATTTCTGGGTTGACGCTGTTTTTAGCATTTTCTGATACTATGAGAAGACTGTCAAATTTTAGTCTCTTTATAATTAATTCTGTCTTTTTTTGTTAGATGCTTTTAAGTCTCTTCCTTTTGTTTTTTCTTTTCTATCATTTCACTATTATATTTTGAGTTGTAGTTTTGTTTTGGCTCAGTTGGCTTGAAACATCTATCTTTCTCCCTTGACGCACTTTGTGCTTTCTTTATATCCATGCCTACACATCTCCCGCCTTTTATCTTGGGCTGTATCCAGAGTCATTTTCTCACTTCTAGGTTTCAATTCAAAATGCTTTTTTCAGCTGTGTTTAGGGTACAGTTTAATCAATCTCTTGAGTCCTTGAGTTTTTATTTCAATGAATACATTTTGATTTTCAGAATCCTCATTTGGTTATTAAAAAAAAAAAAATCTCCTGTCCTTTGTATATGTGGTTCATTTCTTTATGTATACTTATATTTCTCCATTTATTGCTTTTAACCTTTTAAATACAAATTATTTTTAAAGCTTTCTCATATTCTTCTATCAATTAACTTCATCAAAATTTAAATTTCTCTGTTGTGTCTTCTGTCTCATATGTCAGTTATCTTGTTGATTACTTCCTGTGCTTCCCAAATTCTTGCAGGAACCCCCGTCTCCTCTTCCTGTGTGCTTTGGACCTGGGACCTGGATGCTCCTTCCAACACCAGATTCAGAATCACACCATTAAGGCCTCTAGCTGATGTCACTCTCCCCACAAACATCTCAGCTTTAGCTTCTGTTTCTGACTGATATTTTATTTATTTAGTTTTTAAATCTTCATTTATCCTGAGAGAGAGAGGAAGCAGAAGTAGGGAAGGAAAGAGGGAGAGGGAGGGAAAAAGAATCCCAAGCAGGCTTCACGCTCAGTGCTGAGCCCAATTCGGGGCTCTATCCCACAAACCGTGAGATCATGACCTGAGCAGAGATCAAGGGTCAGACACTTAGGGACTGAGCCACCCAGGTGCCCCAGTGACTCTGCTATTTTAGTTACTTCCCTGTGTTTAGCATATGGACAGTTTCCTTTCTGGTTAAGATGGCTTTAGTTTTCTTAAGGTGATGGCTTAAGAATATTTCTATTCTTGGAAGCAAAAAGTGAAAAGTGGAAGCGTTGGAAAGAGAATTTGAGGCAGTTTCTACTTTATTTAACCTGCCCCATTAATCTAAAATCAGAGCACTGCAATATTAAAAATCAAGAACAGAATAAAAAAAAATAGGAAAATATAGTAATATCTCAATTTATATTCATTATAAATTTGAGGGGCGCCTGGGTGGCTCAGTCAGTGAAGCATTTGACTTCGGCTCAGGTCATGATCTCACAGCTCATGAATTCGAGGTCCACATGGGACTCTGTGCTGACAGCTCAGAGCCTAGTGTCTGTTTTGGACTCTCTGTCTGTCTGTCTCTCTCTCTCCGTCCCTCCCCCAGTTGCACTCTGTCTCTCTCTCTCTCTCTCTCTCAAAAATAAACATTAATTTTTTTTTAAAATTTGAGTTAAGAGCTAAAAATGATCTTCTTGATATTTTTGAAGGAAGTACAATTACTAGAAAAAACATGATAGACTTTAAATTATTTAAATACATAGTATATCTTTAAAGATTTTTTTTATATACTTCTTATTTGTGACGCATTTTTCTGTTAATTATAAATGATATGCTGGTGAATGATGACTTGTGAGTGAGACCATCTTTAGCATTCCTGTCTTTCATTTTCATAATTACTTCTTTTTTCCGTTGAAACATTGTTTCCCTTTCTTGGTTCAAGAGCCCCTTTTCTTTCCCCTTTGAAATTTGTGAGATCGCGGGAGGCTTCTATGATTTTGTTCATGGTTTTAGTAAATTACTGATGGGTTAAAGCAATGCTTTTTTTCCTCAGGATGTTTACAGCTTAGATGAAACAGAGGAAGACAGTATGGAAGACTGTATCTGTCATGGTAGAATTTTCACCCCAGCAAAGTAATAGGGCATTTGGAGGCTCAGGCTTACCTCAGTAAGTTCCCCAACATTGCGTTATACCGATGATTGCCCCTGACCAAAGACCAGTTCTACTACCAATAAAAATCAAATTTAATACACATGGTCTCTGAGAACATGTTATTGGTGCAGTTTGAAAATATTAAAATGTATAATAAGTGTACTTAAATAATTATTTTGGAATTTCTCATATTTTGAGAAATATGCTTTAATTTCCATCTGCTTTAATTTATGAGCTTTTCAGTATAAGCTTAAAAGATACTTAAAAGGTGACTAGAACTTATTATAACTTCATTGTACATCTTCTAAGTAATCAAGGATACGTAAATACTGAATTATATGATGCAATCACAGACCAGAGATTCTACCAGATGTTCTTTTCTTTCTTTCTTTCTTTTTTTTTCTTTCTTTCTTTCTTTCTTTCTTTCTTTCTTTCTTTCTTTCAGGTTTTATTTTGTAAGCAATCTCCACTCCAAATATGGAGCTCGAACTCATAACTCCAAGATCAAGAGTTGCATCCTCTACCTACGGAGCCAGCCAGGCGCCCCCTACTGTAGAGTTTCTTACTCCTTTCATTCTTTTTTTAAAATAATAATAATAATAATGGGAGTGGAATAATCACTTGCATTTTTTTAAATATTATTTTTATTTATTATGTGTCAGGCACTGAGCTAAGTGCTATACAAATATTAACTCATTTCTTTTTCCTTCTTTTATTTTACTTTTTTTTTTTCAGCATGGTAAGGGTATTCTTTAATCCTCATCCGCTATTTCACCGATCCCCCCCATTCCCCTCTCCGCTGGTAACCATCAATTTTTTTTTTTTTCTTACTGCTTTAAGAAATTAATAAGAGATCTCAATACTTTTCCCAGAAAAAAATTGGCATAAAACGTGGAGGTGCTGTGAGCCTAAATTCTAAACCAGAGCTGAGGTCATAATTTCTGATGCTAGAACATCTGATTGTTTGTAGCACATAGGTGAAGCTGACCCTGAACCATCACAGAGAGAACTGTCAAGTTTCTTTTTAAGGTCATCTTATCTTGTTCTTCTTCCAATCTTTCCATGTTTTCTGAAATCAGATGTGTAAGTTCAGGGATAGTAATTTAAATTCTGGGCCTCTGAGCCAAACAAATAGAAATAGCAGATGACTGGCTTCTTTGTGCAAACCACAAAATTGCTGATTTATCCTGGAGAGACACTCTTTTCTTTCCAGGCTTCCTCACCTTCATGTCCCACACATATAGTCTTTGGCTGCCCACTTGAGTCAGTTGACATTTTCCCCAAGGGTTAGATCCAACATTCTATAATATTTTTGCTGGGTCCCTTTTGCACTGTTACACTCATGCAATTTTAGCATGAAACAGACTTCAGGGACATACGCTCCTCTGTGAAACTTTGAATCTATTTCTGGTTACTATTTTGTGACCCCCCCCCCCCACCCTGCAATTTAAATATATCTGTTTCCTTCATTTTCTGTTCTACTCACACACACACACACAAGCTCTATTTGGCACATATTTATTTTCAAAGCTAATGAAGGGAGGGTTTGTGTTTTTTTTTTTTGGATTTTTTTTTAATAAAGAATATTTGAGAAGAGTTTCTTGAAGGCTTTTAAGATAATGAAGATTTCTCAAGGGTATTGAGAATCGCTATTTTTCAGATGTATTGAACCAACTCTCCTGGAACATTGCTTGTTGTGAATTAATGTCATTTTGCACTCTACTAAGGCTTTTAGAATAGTATGGCATTTTATAAAATCAGAATAACTTACCTCTATGTAGTAGATAATTCCTTTTACCCAGTAAAAGGTGTCTATTAGGTTAAAAGTGATGTTCACTGTAGTTTAAACAAATCCACTCGACTTTTTTTTTTTTTTTTTTAACAATCTTGGCTTTTAGAGATGGTATTTATTATAACCTATATCAGAAATGGAAAAACAAAATCTGAAGCTTCTAAACAAAACTTATTTTACTTAACAAACAATAGAACGTTAAGATTATTATTCACGAGACATTCTTGAAGGATATTCTCATCAAAAAAGCATACTAGGTTTCATGAGTTTCAACTCAGGAGGGAAAAAGCTCTACTTTTCATATAAATATCTTGATGCTCATTAGGAATAATCACTTAAATGATTTCCTAAATTGAAGGAATGTGCTGTAGTTAATGAAGCTTATATTCATCCTGAAGAAAAGGCGAATTTGCTCACATGAAATTTCCTACGTTGTTAAAAGACGGAGCGCTGATCGTACAGCCGTGGATATGTGTGGAGAAGTGGAGCTTGGCTTCATCGATGGCCGCTGAATAATGTGGATGATTTGTATAAGTTACGTTAGTGCAGATTCTAGAAGGCTGTGAACAGTTCCTCTTAGGGGATCTCAATAAATGGAGATTGAGCTCAATCTTTGAATTAGCTGTAATCAGTTCTTTGACATACATAAAATAGACCTTAATTCTGCCACAGAGCGCTTTACGTTTTCCATTTTCTAGGACATATAAGTTTATATGCGTGTGCACATGCATGCTTTCATATATAGTCATGTTTTGCACTCAGAGCTACTCTTCTCTGCTGAAGAACGGAAGACCTCGCTTCCGCTGCCGTGAAGTTCACGGGCTTTGTGTTAGTGGACTCCTGGGTCCTGGAAGTTGTTCTACTGCTTACTACATCTGTGATCCTGGACAAATATTCTAAATTCTTTAAACCTGTTTCCCCACATGCACAAAGGACAGGGTGAGCAACAGCCCCAGTTAGGGAACAAGAAGTTTCCCTACCAACAGATCTTTCAATACTAAAACTTGGAGTGTCCAAGGCAAACTGGGATGAATTGGTCACCCTAACAAAAGCTGACATAAAGTATACACCACCATTGGTGTGCTGGAACCAGTTCCTGCTCTCCGTGACAGCCAATTTTTATAGTAAGGAATTCTGTGGGGCAGTTATTATATATTCAGAAATTTTGTGAACTGTTGGTAGCTTGGGACCATCCATGTTGGGGGTGTTTCCACCATTGCAATTAGCAAATGTTACAAATAAGGGCATTTTTTTTTTTCTCCCTGGTTACCTAGCATACCATTGCCTAACAAACAAGAAGGTTGATGACATTTCTAATTTAAATAATCCATGTAAAATGCTTAGTGAAGTGCATGATACAAAGTAAATGCTAATTCAGTGCCACTGATTAGTCATTTATTATTATCATTATTAATTTGCATTGACAATCAACAAATATATGTTAACTGAGCTGAATTCTGCCAGAAGTCACTTCCTGTGAATTATTTCAATGCATTTTTTTGTCTTGTTTTGTTTTTAATGCATCCAGAAGGTAGACCAAGTTTATCTTCTAGGTCTTTAAATTGGTGGTTTTCTCCATCTCCCCTTCTTATGAATTCTCTCTTTGTGAGCCTAGAAAGATCTATCCTTTTCCCAGATCCCTTATGGCCAGTCTTCAAACACTACATGTCTAGTTGGAACAGTGACTCTAGCACCAGGAGCACGTGAAGAATTGTGCATTGGTGCTGTGCACAAAGCATGGTAAATTGGATTATGCTAATTAGGCTTTCAGAGAGGACATAAGAAGGTGGCTCCCTGGGTTGTGACTGTGACCACCACCACCCCGTGGCTTGCCCTTCCCCACGGCCCAAATCTTCCTGGTCTGATCTCCAGTGCTGCTAGAAATTCTGACTTTTAGTCTTTGAGTTATGGAGTTTGAAGCATGTCTTTAAATGCAAATCTATTACCGGGGAAAGGCAACACGTTAAGTTATCAGTGGAGTGCAAAGTAGTTTATCAAGTTAACTCTGGCAAGTATCCTTGCTTTAAGGAAATTGACCCAAGAAAGTAGTGAAAGGAAAGTTCTGAAGTTTAGGAAGTTATAGGCGAGGGCAGGCGGGGTGGGGAAAGGTTGTCGATATCTAGTGGGGAGCACTGGAGAGTGTTGGTTCCTCGGATGGGGGTATGAATTTTAAAGGTGGGAGGGAGAAGTTAGTGCAAGAAACAAGATGAAGGGAAATGAAGGTAAATATGTGTCTCCTATTCTGGATTATCACACAACCCTCTGCAATTTCACATTTTGCGGAGAATCTTCAGTCAAGAGAGGTAAAACGGTATCACGCCCGCAATAGTTCTGTTGGGGCCACCCTGGATCTTCATAAAAACGCACACCTTTGAGTGGACATGTCTCCAAGCAATTCTATCTCTGGTTCATCAGGAAGTCTAAGGTATAGAAAATGAAGACTCTTTGCCTGGACCAACGAAAGATGAAAACATCCTAATGCCAATGTATCAGATCATCATTTGAGGGTCTTGTCCTCTCTCAGGTTCTGTCTGGCCGAAGCCAGCAGGCATTCCATCCCCAGGAAGAACAGATCAATCTCTTAGGACGGGGATGATAATTTGTGCTGAAGAGCCCCACTGGTCTCCCAGCAAGACATTTCAAGGAGCAGTGTGTGAGCCCCTCAGTTCCTTCTCAGTGTTGGGGGATTTCCAGCTGATCTCTCTGATTGCTCTCATAGAGATAATGTAACATCATAAAAGGGGAGTTTCTGTAGCGGCTTACATGCAGTGAAAGGCTGCCTGTGGCTAGCCAGCATTCCCTGATGTGAATGCCAGCTTCACTGTTCCACACGGAGAGAAAAGGAAAGGACCACTGAGGAGTGCAGGAGATTTCTGTGCAGACATAGGTCTTCAAAAGCACTGGGGTAGAAAGAAGGAAGACTGGAAACAATATCCCCAAAACACAGACATGCATCAGACACCTAGCCCTTGTTTTTGGTTTGTTGTTGTTGTTGTTGTTGAAGATTCAATCTCTGAATTGAACCAGATGTCCTTTCTTATATGTCCCCCCCCCCCAACCCCACGTCTGTCTGTCTGTCTCTTTCCAATGGTCTCTTGGCTTTTAAAACTATTGACTGGAGGCTTTTTCCTTTCTCCAGTCAATTCACGTCAGAAAGCAACTATGCCTATTGACCCAGCGGTATGCCTCATCCACACCACAGGACGGAAAGAGACCTGAATCTGGTTTGTGTACGTCTGCGACTCATGTTAGAGGCAAGTATCCTTGGTACATTTTTCTAAAGTGAATAGTTAAATAATGTTACAAAGTCATGGGTGACTGTAGGAAAGAAAGAGCCCCTTGGGGATAAAGGATTGAGATGGATGTTCTGGCCTTTGTGAGAAGGTTGCTGATCATAAAATAAAAGACGATGAAAGGAAAAACAGAATTTTAGGCAAGGGAAACAAGATTATCAAAACGCCCAGATTTGGAACAAACGGCATGTTGTGTTTGTGCGTTCACGCAACAGATATTTTCTGAGCCCCTCCTCTGTGCCTGGCACTGTTCCGGGAAGCGGGGGATTCATCCTTGAAAAGAAGTCACTAGTTCTCCTAGGAGTTGATATTCTAGTAGAACCAGTAAACATAAAATGGGTAAGCAAGATAGTTTCAACTAGAGATTAGTAAGATTATGAAAATATTAAAGAAGAAAGTCTCCTTAGAGTAAGAATGGCCAGGGAAAACCTCTCTGAGAAGGTGACAATTTTACTGTGATCTGAAGACTGAGAAGGAACAAGGAACGAGGTTCCCAGACAGAAGGGCCGAGTAAACGCCTAAGAACAGGAACGTTTTGGCAGATCGAAATCAACTCGGATTGCGTATTAGAAATTACCTGGGGAACTTTAAAAAAAAAAAAAATGTATATCTGTAATTGGGCCTCACCTCCAGAGAACTTGAATTTAATAGGTTTGGGGTGATGCCCAGGCAAGGATTTTTTTTTTTTTAAACCTCCTCAGGTGATTCAAATGACAGCCAAAGCTGAGAACAGGTAAATTAGCGAGCTGTGGTTCTTAAACTTGAGCGTGCATCAGAACCACCTGGGAGGCTGTTAAATCCAGATGGCTGAGCCTTACCTTCAGAGTTTCTGATTCAGTTTGTTGGCTGTGGGGCCCAAGAATGTGCATGGCCAACATGTTTCCAGCAGGTGATGAGGCTGCTGCTCTGGGAACCTGACTTGAAAACCACTGGGTTTGAGAACAAAAAGAGAAGCTGGTGTCAAATGACGAGAAGGGTGATGTGAAAGAAGGTAGGAGAAGGAAGTTGAACTTCTCTCCTGGAAAGGAAGAAATGCAGAACAGCGCCCCAGGCCCAGAAGTGCCGAGGGCAGCGTGAAACCAGGAGGGTGGTTCTACATGACCGTCCAAGAAGAGATGCCGAGCAGAAGTCCAAACCATAAATGGTAGGATGGATGAGAGACCTGGAGGACTATTCGGGGTGAGCAGATGACATGGCAAGCTGATGATCTGGAAGACTCTTCTGAGTGCACAGAGTAAGACATGAGTGAGGTGGGACAGACATACAGAGAAGAGAGACGGACATAAAAATGGCCAAGGGAAGAGGAAAAAGTAGGAGGGCTTTCCTGGGGTTGGAGAGAGTGGCCAGGTGTAGAATCATCAGTGTATGGGTAAAGTTTCAGCTGTAGGACTGGGTGAGATGTTGGAGGAAAAAAATTAGAGGAGTGAAGCAAGAAACAAAGACCTGCATGGGGAATGAAGAGAAGAAAGTTGAATAGGTGTAGGGAAATCAGATGAAAGCATTATTGGTCTGCTCATTCAGGGAGCAGGCAGATAGTGAAAGTCAGTGACGAGAGTCAGGGGGGAGGACCTGGAACGAACATGAACTGTCTCAATAGGTGACTGCAGCTGTTCAGAATTATGAGTTGTCTTTCCGGTCTATTGTAGTCGCCAATGTATGTAGCCCTGGAGATGGGCTTCCATTTGTTGTTACACATCAGACATGTCAAATCTGTGCATGTTGAATCTATTGTGTCCGTGTGCTACTTTGTACCTTCTGGACTAGTTGGTATCTATGATGCCTTGTGTCTAACGCTTTCTTCAGTGTGTGAGTAACAGAATAGATTTCATATGGAAGTGTCAGTGTTTGTAAAGGGGAGGAGGGTTAGAGCATATACTTGTGAGTTGACTTATGTAAGTATGATGGGAATCAACAGTACGCACTACTAGGCTGTCTTAAAGTACAGAACTGTTCTCGGCATGAGCAAGGTCATAGTTCAGGTCACACTTATGGGGCGACCCTTCGTTTGGGGCATTTAATATAAAAAAAAAATTAAGGAGGCACAAGAGGGCAGTCAGAGGAAAAGAAGGTTCATATGTCCCCTTATCTAAAAAAGAATGATTGAAAGGCTTGGTGACGGTTTGCTTGAGGGGGTGACTACTCAGTCAGTGTAATGGGTCTCAAATTTTAAAGAATGTCTTTAGAAAGAGGAATGGAATTTATTCCTCCTGGCACAAATGGATGGAAGCTTGGTGACGGAGGTTTCCCCTAATTGAATAAACATCTCTCCATAGAACCATCTGAGATAGGATAGACTGGTCCAGGTGATAGTGAGCATTCCATCCTCACAGGGGACCATGCCCAAAGCGCGCGACCCCTGGGGAGCAATGGCATTGCAGGAATCCAAACATGCGAAGGGGGGCGCTTGGGCGGCTCAGTCAGTTGAGCGTCTGACTTAGGTTCAGGTCATGATCTCTCCGTCAGTGAGTTCCAGCCCTGCGTCGGGCTCTGTGCTGACAGCTCAGAGCCAGGAGCCTGCTTTGGGTTCTGTGTCTACCTCTCTCCCTCTGCCCCTACCCTACTCATGCTCCATCTCTCCCTCTCTCAAAAATGAATGAACTTAAAAAAGAAAAAAAACATGCAAAGGATTTTGGTAAGATGATCATTCACAGGCTGGAAGTCTATGTTTCCATTTTTTCACACCTTGCAAATGAGCAGACATTTGGAGAACTTTTGTGAAGGAAAACATATTACATGCCTCAAGTGTCCTGTGGGTCTGATTTCTGAGCTATCACTTCCCTGCAAAACTCCACAAGACCTAAGTGACCTCAACTTTGGGTCATGTTCATTCTGACCATAATCCTAGATCCTGTAACACATTTGCAACGTCAAAGGATAGGAAGGAGAGATAATCGAACGTAATACATGAATAACCAAGTTCAAATCCTTTTCCTATTTCTAATGTGAGCATTTATTAAGCCCCTACCAGGTACTAATTTTATACTAAACCTTACTAATATTATTTTGCTTTGTCCTTCTAACAACCCCGTGGAGTTGCTACACTTTCAATATCCTTTTAACACTTGAGGAAAGTTAAGACCCCAAATCAGAGCCAGCAAATGAACTTTGAACACATTTTTTAGTCCCTGTGAAAATGAATTTTGTATTTATAAAATGAAGACATTAGTTTTAGCTTGGAAGTTTATTTTGGCGTTCATCATTAAATAAGCCTCTTCATGGGAACTGCTTGGTAGATTGTTAAATGCAGATAGTACTATAAAAATATGTGAATCCATGAAATAGGTCTTCAATATATTTCTCTGTCATTACCTGGGAAGGGAAGTAGAAGAAGGTATCTTGTGATGATAGACTTTTTGAGTTGAGAGAGATTTACAATCTTTTATAGTTCTCTGCTAAGGAAATAATGAAAATAAGGATTAAAAAGACAAACCACAATGCAGGCAGATTGCAATATTAAAAATCAAGTCTATAATGGGATAAGCAATTGTGTCTATATGAGACCTCATAATTTAAATCCTAAAAGTGCAAAAACAAAAAATAACATTTACATTTTAAGGCTATAGTCAACCAAATGACCTCTCATCTTTAAAATATCTGAGACACATGTTTTTAAATATAAAGATACAGGTGATATCTTATTTCTTCTATCAAGAGTGGTTATATGCTAGGCTTAACTCACAAATTCATTTTAATTAAAATCAACCAACTATTGACCAAGTCTTTACTGAGTTTGTGTTTCACTGAAATAAAGTCATGCTTCCTTTTCCAGATACACACATCTTTTCACCAAGCTCCTCAGAAAGTGAGCTTGTCTTTTATTGTATTCACATATAAACCCAAGCAGTTATTCAAAGAACTATTTGAGTGTCTCCGTACCTAGCCGATAATGGTAAATAAAGTGGGTGGGGTTTTCTTAATGATACTACCTACTAAGACACTTACTGTAAAAGAGTGGAACTCAACTGCATTTCCTTTCGGCAGTTAGTTAAGAAAAACCTTAAATGGATGTCTACAATGTAAAACAGGGAAGTGTTCAGCAATCTTTCTGTTAGAATCCATATGGCCTGACATGAATCTCTGTAACTTGACCTAGTGAAACTCTTGTCGGAATTCCTAAGATTCCCAGAGCATAACTGGAAACCCACTAGGAAAGAAGTTGCAAACCCCCATTTCTACAGGGGGAAGAAGGGACAATCACGGAGGAAAATGGACCAGTGGCTGCACAGAGGGCTTAGTCAAAGGGACTGCTATCTCTCTCTCTGGTCCACTGATGTCAGGTGGGTGCTAAAGGCTCAGTCTGTTCACATTTGTAATCCTCAAGAGAAGCTAGACTTCCATATTACTTTAATGTAATTCTCTCAACTTTTGGATATTGACAAATAATTTATACATCTATAAAATAATGGGCTGCCTCAAAAAAGCACATCTGCTGGCCAAATCTGGCCTAAAAACTGCCCAATAATGACACCATGTCTTTGAGTGTGGACCCCAGGAAGGAAAAGGTTATGCTTGTTGTATTTATTATTTTATCTTCAATGTCAAGCATAATACCCAGTACAAAGCAGGTTTAATTTGTTTAATAAAAGAATAAATGCTGAACCAATAGATCAAAGAGACCACTGTCATAATGTCTGCGTAGTTTTTTGGTTGCTGAATTAAATAAAGACAATGTAGGATAGTAGAAAGATCATGTATACAGGGGCACCCAGCTGTCTCAGCCAGTGGAGCATGTGACTCTTGATCTTGGGGTTGTGAGTTTGAGCCCCATGTTGGGTATAAAAATTACTTAAAAATAAAATCCTAAAAGAAAAGAAAAGAAAGAGCACCTTATCCTTGGGTGCCTGGGTGGTTCAGTTGGTTGAGCATCTGACTCTTGATATGGGGTCAGGTCATGTTCTCGTCATGAGATCGAGCCCTGTGTGGGCTGACAGTGCAGAGCCTTCTTAGGATTCTCTCTCTCCCTCTCTCTCTGCCCCTCCCTTACTTGTAATCTCTCTTTCAAAATAAGTAAATTAAAAAAAAAAAAAAGAAAGAAACAAAGAGCATCTATCTAGAAGGGGAAATGGGTTGTAAGTCAAAATCTGCCTACTACCGTATATGGGGTCTTAGGCAATTCCTTTTATTTTCTTGAGTCTTAGTTTACTCATCTATAAAATGCTGAGGTTGGATTAGTGTTTTTTGTTTGTTTGTTTGTTTGTTTGTTTTTATCCGATATTTCAAGGGGCTTTAGGATTTGGGGGAGATAACTCAAGGGGATTCTGAAGGGATGAGATGGGTGCCTAATACTGAGGAAGTGTTTAGGATTTAGGGATTCAGAGTAAGATTACACTGGCTTTCTGATAAATGATGGCAGAATAAACATACTTACATGTCTGCTTCTTACCAGAACTCTGAAGTGACAAGAAAAATAATTTTTCTTTAAGGCATAGAAACATAAAGACCAAGAGAATGAAAAACAACACAGGCGTAAGAAGAAATTAGACACTGGGGAGTTTAGCAGACTCCAGAATGCTTCATTCCAAGTCAGCCTGCTATTTTTACATGAAGCCTTGTAGGACTATTTGACTCTTTAGATTGTGTCTATGTACCACCTTTAAAATATATTTTAAAAGGATGCATTTGGACAAAAAGTTCTAGTGTTAAAAAAATATCATAAACCTCTTGACTGGTTGAAAGCTCTCCTGGTGTACTGTTCTCCGATTATACCTTGTACCAACTCTGTATTGTGTAGAGTTGTGGGCGTTGTACGTTCCCCCAAGTCCTAACACAACATGCTAAATGGGCACACAACAACAAATCCATAAATCCTGCCTGTCAGGATCACATTTTTCTGGCCTCTTTACTCACAAAAGTCACAAGTGGAGGGTGTGGGAAGAAACACTGCCCTCTCTGGTCACGAGGACCATGAAACTCCATGCCCCTCAAGTTGACTGTCAAGTCTTCCATTTACGAATGTCGGTAAGAATTGGAGACCCAAGTCATTTGTTATAGTAATTCATCAATTGGCATTTCAGAGCCCAGACAACAAGTGTGGCCAGAGAATAATTTCTGATGAGATCAGCAAGAGCAAGACTGAAGCAATCTCATTTTAGAAAAATACCTAAATGGGGCTCACTTGTCAATGTGTCTCAGATTCTCTCACAGCTTCAAATCTAATGGGTAGAGCTGGGTTTCCTTGAGATACCGTTTCAGTGAAACACTTTTTAATTCATTTTACACAGCTCTTATTAGATTTGTAAGAAGATACACATTGTATAAGCACTCCACGGTCATTTGAGAAGAGAGTAGTTATGTGACTCATTTAACAGGAAATTACCTGTTTAAAAAAGAGACAAATATCCTGTGTCTGACAGAGGCTATGCCCATATGACATAAACCAAATGTTTGAGACCGTTAAAAAAAAAGTCCAACATTGAGATCACCTCTGAGCTCCTTTACAAAATTCACTGATCTTAGACTAGTTAAAAATAGAGCCTTGACAAAACTGTTCTATAGCTTGACATTTGACGGTGATGATGGTTACACAAATCTACACATGTGATAAAAATGCATAAAATTAGACACACACACAAGGGTGTGTGTCGAATTAGTAAAATCTGAATAAAGTAGATGGATTGTATCAGTGTCAATATCCTGGTTGTGATATAATTAGACACACACACAAGGGTGTGTGTCGAATTAGTAAAATCTGAATAAAGTAGATGGATTGTATCAGTGTCAATATCCTGGTTGTGATATAATGCTGTAGATTATTAAAGGTGTTATCATTGGGGGGAAACCAGGTGAAGGGTAGCAAACAGGATTTCTGTATTATTTTTTGTAACTGCATATCAATTTACAGCTATCTTAAAATAAACAGAGAAAAGCAGTTGCTACCTGCACTTAGTGATGTGTAAAATATTGCCACCTCAACCTAATGGCTTAGTGTCATCATGGCAGTTATGTGCACTGTGAGAAAAGGGTCTGGCTCTGATGGAGGGGTGGGTGGGCTTCCCATAGAAGAGCACCTTCCAAAAGGCTTGTATATTTCAAGCACATCATTGCTGATGGTAGAATTTGGGTTAATTCTATAATTATAGAATTATATAGAATTTGGGTTAATATATAATTCTATTTCCTTCCAACTCTCATGCAAGTCTTGGAATTAGGGATAAAAGGAGCTGGAATGTCACCCTGCATTTATTTCCTAGGAGTGCGGTATGATGCAGTATATGGTGGTTTTATTCAGCTCCAGATCAGGTTGATGGAGATATTGGACAGAGGGGCCTTTTGTTTCTTCTCCTGAGAGCATTCTTGCAGTATATTGTACTAATGGTCTTTATCCATGCTCTTTGCCGGATGACTTTGTAGACCTCCCTCTGTGAATAGAGCTTCGTTCCTACCCCTTGACGCTGGGTTTGGCCTCGTGGCTTGCTTTTAGCAATGGGTTATTAGCAGATATAAGCAAGGAGAGATGTGGAAAGCACTTATGTGGTCAAGCTTGCTCTCTTGCCCTTAGACCACTACAAGGACAAGACCATGCCCACAGTAGCCCACTGATCCTAGGAGGAGGGTGGGAGAAATGGAGAAGAGTTTCCCAGTTAAAATGCTCTAGCCAAGTCCAGCCTGAAGCACAGTCCCTGTCTGACCTGCAGATCCCTAAGTAAGACCAGGTGAAAACAGCTTTCCATGGATACATGAATTCTAATAATGGTTGTTGTTTGAAGCTATGGGTTTTGAGATGGTTTTATAAACAGCACTAGCTGGTAACCATCAGAATTGTGTTGAGTGATCTTTGGGTTTCAGATAGGTGGCTGGTATCTGGATGATGGGATGGACAGGCGGTAGAGACAGGGAGATAGTAATACTCCAGACTTGTAGGAATTAGAATACAAAGTGGAAACCTGGTTACAGAAAATAGACATATGTCAATTATTAAAGTCAAGGGGATGAGGTTTGAAGTCATGAATTAACCTGATGCTGAGTCATCTAAACTTTGATTTTAATTATTTTTTTTAAAATTTACATCCAAGTTAGTTAGCATTTAGTGCAACAATGATTTCAGGAGTAGATTCTTTAATGCCCTTTACCCATTTAGCCCATCCCCCCTCCCACTACTCCTCCAGCAACCCTCTATTTTTCTCCATATTCAACAGTCTCTTATGGTTTGTCCCCCTCCCTGTTTTTGTATTATTTTTGCTCACCTTCCCTTATGTTCATCTGTTTTGTATCTTAAAGTCCTCATATGAGTGAAGTCATATGATATTTGTCTTTCTCTGACTAATTTTGCTTAGCATAATACCCACTAGTTCCATCCATGTAATTGCAAATGGCAAGATTTCATTCTTTTTGATTTCTGAGTAATACTCCATTATATATATATATATATATATATATATATATATATATATATACACACACACACATACATATATATACATATGTGTATACATACATATGTATACATATGTGTATATATATATATATATATATATATATATATATACACACCACATCTTCTTTGTCCATGCATTCATCAGTGGATATTTGAGATCTTTCCATACTTTGGCTATTGTTGATAGTGCTGCTATAAACATTGGGGTGCATGTGTCCCTTTGAAACAGCACACCTGTATCCCTTGGATAAATGCCTGGTAGTGCAATCGCTGGGTCATAGGGTGGCTCTCTTTTTAATTTTTTGAGGAACCTCCACAGTGTTTTCCAGAGTGGCTGCACCAGCTTACATTCCCACCGACAATGCAAAAGAGATCCTCTTTCTCCGCATCCTCACCAACATCTGTTGTTACCTGAGTTGTTGATGTTAGCCATTCTGACAGGTATGAGGTGGTATCTCATTGTGGTTTTGATTTGTATTTCCTGGACGATGAGTGATATTGAGCATTTTTTTCATGTGTCAGTTGGCCATCTGGATGTCTTCTTTGAAGAAGTGTCTATTCATGTCTTTTGCCAATTTCTTCACTGTTTATTTGTTTTTTGGGTGTTGAGTTTGATAAGTTCTTTATAGATTTTGGATACTAACCCTTTATCTGATATGTCATTTGCAAATATCTTCTCCCATTCCGTCGGTTACCTTTTAGCTTTGCTGATTGTTTCCTTCGCTGTGCAGAAGCTTTTTATTTTGATGAGGTCCCAATAGTTCATTTTTGCTTTTGTTTCCCTTGCTTATGGAGACGTGTTGAGTAAGAATTTGCTGCAGCCAAGATCAAAGAGGTTTTTACCTGCTTTCTCCTCTAGGATTTTGATGGCTTCCTGTCTTACATTGAGGTCTTTCATCCATTTTGAGTTTATTTTTGTGTATGGTGTAAGAAAGTGGTCCAGGTTCATTCTTCTGCATGTTGCTGTCCAGTTTTCGCAGCACCACTTGCTGAAGAGACTGTCTTTATTCCATCGGATATTCTTTCCTGCTTTGTCAAAAATTAGTTGGCCGTATGTTGGTGGGTCCATTTCTAGGTTCTCTATTCTGTCCCATTGATCTCAGTGTCTGTTTTTATGCCAGTACTACACTGTCTTGGTGATTACAGCTTTGTAATACAGCTTGAAGTCTGAGATTGTGATGCCTCCTGCTTTGGTTTTCTTTTTCAAGATTGCTTTGGCTATTCTGGGTCTTTTCTGGTTCTATACACATTTTAGGATTATTTGTTCTAGCTCTGTGAAGAATGCTGGTGTTATTTTGACAGGGACTGCTGACTCATCTAACCTTTTGAATAAAATTCATTTGACTAAAGACTAGATGAGGCTGAGCCAGCTGGAGGGGGTTAAGTGGCCTTAGCCCTAAGGTCTGTGGAGGAAGAAGGAAAGCAGGTAGTTTGAGCAGACTATAGTTTGCTTACCTCTGCTCTTGTAATTGTATTGTCTCACTGAATCAAACATTGGAAAATAACAATTTGTGAAAAATTTAAGGTAAAGATGGCAAAATGTGGCATGTTTGCCTAAAGTTTTCCCTCGTGAGCCAACAGTAGCCCATCTATCCTGGAATCCTTTGCCCCAGCTTGAGAATGTCCTTTGAATTCTTCACAGCACAGCAATAGATGCAGTCACCATCATTCTATCATTGCTTTTAAGCTACATGAAGGGAAAAAACATTTTAGGAAATACCTCCCAACCTTAATTCACATGCCTCTTTTAGCAGCCATCGAAAAATGTCACAACTTTAAAGAACAATTATGAATGGAAGGGCGACTCTTCTGAGAATAAATCGGAAGTGACTGTAGTAGAATAGCAAATAATAATAATAAGTGTAATGGAAAAAATAAAACAAATTTATAGAATCGTTTAATGTTATATTATGTGGACACATTTGCTTTCAACCTGAACATATTTGCTTTTGAAATGGTGAGGCTTGGGTTGGGAGGGGGGTGCTTATAGCAGAGAGCATGAAGACCTGCACTGAGATGCCTCTGGTTAAGGTAACACCTGGAGTCCAGAACAGTAAAAAAGAGAGCCAACGTGGGGGGGGGGGGCGGGAGGGGGGCGGGCAGGCAGTATCAAATCAGGTAAGTTCCTTGACAGGATGATCCATGTATTTAGCTCAACTATGTGCTGTGAACAACAAGACATGATAATAAGACGACTTGGATAAGAATCCTGGTATCTCATTTCCTAACCTAAGTGGAGAAGAATGAAGTGTTTGCCACAGAGCTGTGATGCCTGCAGGTTGAAGATGGTTTGAGGGAAAACAAGAAGCATTGGAAGCCATTTTGGAGAAATCTCTCAAAATTGAGAAGTCTTTTCTCCTTAATGTTCCAACAAATGCAATGTAGATTATTCATGATTTCGGTAGCTTCACTGTATACTGAGCCTAAGCTACCAGGCATGCGTTGACTTCTGTGAAGGTTTTTAATTCTGCTCTCAATTCCAAGGTACTCTAGCTTCTAGCCAAGACCACTTTGCTAACAGGACTTGAATGCGCTGTATGTGGTATACCAATAAGATGCAACACTGGCCTTTTGGGCTAACAATGAACTTCCTCACTGCAACCATTCTTGATGATACCACCATTCTTTGGTCTTAGCTCATGAATAGCTGGCATCCTACAGGAAAGTCTTCACCAAGCTCTCCGTCCATGGTAAAGAAAACCAGCCTGGAAACTTGCAAGAAATTACGTGATTCGATCAGTGAAAGCTGGGGTATTCTGATGCTGATACTTGAGAGAAGGTTGTAGTGCTGAGACTGCTCTGCTGGCAGATGGTTAAGGTATCATCAGTACCAGGCAAAATTTTGGGGACTGACTGTAGGGTGAAATAACTAAATGTATAAGGCTATTCTTGGGGAATGAATCCCCCCAGAAAGCCTGAGATAAATAAAAAGTGTAGAGCTATGGCTTTTGAATGAGTCCACAGAATTTCTAATCCCTGTAATAATAGAAAGGATTCTAAACATCAAGTTGGATGAGGTTTCTTAGATTGGGACGAGTTACTGAGGTCTTTGTATCACACGGTGGTTGGTGGCTAGGAAAGCCGTGATTGATTTATATTTCTTCAATCCACAATAAATTGAAAGACAGAGATGTGGAAAGCAATTGATGCTACTTGCCTTGGGCAAGGTTTGATTGATATTTCTATATACCTCCACCCTTTCTTTGGCACCTCTCCCAACATCACTCCTAGGGTGCCTAGCTTCATGCATGAGAACAGGGAAAAGAAAAAAGACCTCTCTCTCCTTCTCTTTCTGATGCCAAATCCTGATCACCCTGTCCAAAATGGTGGTCAGACCAGTCACAGGTGAAGGTGAATCTACTGGTGACAGGTGTCTATAAATTAGTATGTTGTCTTCTCTACTAAATCTTAAGCAAATATATATATATGTGTGTGTGTGTGTGTGTGTGTGTGTGTGTGTGTATGTATATATATATGTGTATGTATATATATATATGTACACACACACACACACATATATATATATATATATATGCAGATGTCCCCAGTGTGTTAAGATGTGAAGTTTCTAGACAGAACTTAGAGGGGCCTCCAGGACAAATACTGCAGTGACCCAGTTTTCCAGCCCTTTTACTTCCAGTATTCTTCTCCACACTGTTCCCACTCCTGGGAGTGGCTAAGGGACCAAGAATTAGGGAAATAATAGAAAGAAAGAAAGAAAGAAAGAAAGAAAGAAAGAAAGAGAGAAGAAAGGGAATATCATGCACGTGTGAGGATTCTGAAAGAGTCTTTGCAAGACAAGGTTTTATTTGTCATGAAGCCTTTCAATAATTATGTTCCTCATGACTCACACTCTTGTAGTCTGGCCAGCTAACAGAACATCTGTTCACAGAAAGTGGTGAGCTATAAGTACTACTGTGAATTGTGTTTCCACTCTACCTCTTCCATTTTCCTTCCAGACAGGAAGCTCAGAAACTTTCCTGGTTCTTTTATTAAAGAGAAAATGACCAGCAAGGTAAAGATGTAAAATTCATGGAGTCTGAATGAAGCACAAGAAACTATTATTATGAAATAGTCTTCCTAATTAATAATATTGCTAAATTGAACCTCCGCGTCTAGTTGACAGCATACTTAATGTAACCTACATAGAAAACAATAAAGCTTGTCTGGGGAAATTCATTTTAAACTTTACAAATGCTATTTTCCTCAGCCCATGTGCCTGTTGGTAAATCACTCATTTTCAATGAGATAGCCATTATAAACTAGATGATGATTCTTCTGTGGTATTGTGGGGACGACACGCAGTATACTGCCATCCGGCAACATCATGCGATGTGTGTTATGACTAAGTAGGTGGGACAACCAGGTTCTTTAAGGTGAAGTTTACTGTATAGAAATTTAGAGGGAAAATAGTCTGCAGACTTTAAAATGCCAAATATTTACATCTTTATTAATGATCATATGGTCTTTCCCTCTCTAAAATCCTATAACTGTACATTTTACCGTGGTTGTAAACACGGTGTGTACATACGGTTTTGTGTTTTGCTTTCCTCACCTAACATATCGCACGCGTATTTCCATAATAGAATATGCCGTACAATTTTAAAGCCCACAGACGGTTCAACATATTGATGTATTTAGTGAATATTTTAATACTTCTCTGTTCTGAAGCTAATATCCTAACATCTGTCAATTGGAAGTAATTTTTAACTGAATTAAATATGTAGGCACTTGTTTCCCAGGACACACAAACCTGAAAGATGCAAGAGACTGTGTTCATACTTCTCACTAAGAATAGCCAATAGCCCCACCACTATAATTCTGGACGTCAAACCTCAAGTCCCTCTCTTGTGATGGCAGAGTGTCTTTGATGGTTGACCCATATTCTTGGAGAGCCTTTATCGTTTCTCTCTTTGCCCTCGTATGGTTCTTTGCTGATACACCTTGAGCACGCTTGGTAGGTTTCCGTTGCTCCCTTCACTGCCTTTCCAGCTTTCTGAAGGTTAGTATTTCTTTCCTTGTTGTGGTCCTAGCCGTACTAACGCATGGAAAGTTACTGTCCTGAAGAGGGGGAAGGAATCGCTTTCCATCCTTGGTAAAATTACTCTGTGGGTCTTGGCATAGGACAGGCTTTTATCCATCCATCCATCCATCCATCCATCCATCCATTCATTCAACAAATGGTAATGAGAACTCCTGATGGCTTTGGCGCCATGCCTGGCATTGGGGACATAATGGTGGCCATGCAGGCATAGTCTCTCCCTCATACAGTTTACAGTCTTGCAATTTTCTTTCATTAACTCACGTTAGTAGGTTTTTATTTTCATGTGACTTGTTTTTTCAGTTTAGTATTACCCCACCAACACACACTCCCTGAATGTTATCAGCTTCTCTGGGAATGACTGTACCCACACCACTGATATCCAATCGCTATCCTTAGGGTAACACAGTACACATGTTCCCCTACCAAATGAAATTCTTGCACATCTAGGATGTTTACTGAGAGGTAAAGATGCCTTCAGCACTTCCTCTGAGCCTCGTTTTTGAAGGTATCAATGCCTTCATTGATAGCATCATGTCCATTTGCTGCCTTGCTCATAGACTAACAATGAGTACCTATTAAGACACACAGAATGAGACTTTTTTGGACCTTCATTACCGATTTATGAATTGTATTTAAGATAACTCAATCTGAATAAAAGTAATGTCTACTAATGTGTTTCATAGGCTAACATACATTCAATTTGCTAAAATGGCTAACAAAGGAACGCTTTAGAAATAAAATAGCTATTTATATTCAGGACTCTGGAGGCTAGTGACAATATCGCAGCAACCACCGTCTATTACTTGAGGCCGTCTAAGTTATATGTTGACTGGTCAGTGAGGAGTAGAAGGAAGTAGGGAGGAAGGTGAAGTGGGAAATGAACCACTGAAAACCATAGGGAGGAAAGCCTTCTTTGGGTTTAAAATATCGCACTGGGCACCTTCTACCCATCAAAATGAGAGAGGACTTGGTGGGGTTCTTTTACCCTAGTAGTTCCCTCAACATTTTATATATTTCCTGAGGACAAAGAGGAAAGCCCAAATTCCTTCTCTCCTTCAAAGAATTCTTCATTCCTTTGTGTGTTTACTCAGTATGCCCCAGCTGCTGCAGGGATACAAAGACCTTCAAGAAGCAGTCAGATAGGGCTATATTTATGGCATTGTCCTGAGAAGATGACCTTCTTAGTTTCAGTTTCTTAGTGAAGAGTAACAAAATATGGCACCCTAAAATAGGACTGTAGAAGCTCAGTACATGCCAACTCCCCAAATCTCACTTTGGTATATTGATTATTCTGAGCTGTAGACACATGAAATACAGCAAATGGAGAAGAGGCTTTCTCTGAATTTCCTTGGTCTCCCTAAACACAGGTCATTCAAAAGGAATGCAACTGTCATAAATCTCCTCGCCAGTAGCTTCGTCAACCAGAGTCATCTAGTCACAGAAGAGACTAGAAGTTGACACCACACCCAGACAAACTGTCACAAACTATCATACCTCCCATCTATTTTTCTAAGGGCTCATTTATCTTTCCTAAAAACCATTCACTTTCCCCTGAGAGGCCTACATCTCCCTTCTTTTTCCCTATTAAGATGGTAGTTCACTCTACATTCTAAGCTCCTGGGGAGCTACTCATTTTTTCCTGACTATCCCCATGTATATGTGAGATACACATGTGAATAAACTTGTTTGTTTTTCACTTGTTAATCTGCCTTTTATTACAGGGATCTCAGCTAAGAACCCAAAAGGGTAAAGGGAAAATCGTTTTTTCCTCCCCTACAAGAGTCAAAAGAGATAACATTATAGTCTTTCAGGTTATTGAGGATACATTTAAAAGTGTCCTGGGATGGCGCCTGGATGGCTCAGTCAGTTGAGTGTCCGACTTCGGCTCAGGTCATGATCCCACGATGTGGGTTCCAACCCCACTTTGGGTTTGTGCTGACAGCGTGGAGCCTGCTTTGGATTCTCTGTCTCCCTCTCTCTCTGCTCCTCCCCCCCACTCTCAAAAATAAATTAACATTTAAAAAATGTCCTGGCATATGCTCAATTAGTTAATGTAGGATGAGTTCTTTTTTCCTGTCTCTTTCTCATTCCCTCTTTTCCTCCTTTTTTCCCTCCAAGCCTTTCTTTCTCCATCTAATTATGAAGGAACTGATAATCTCTCCTCCTTAACATCAAAACTAATTTTAATGGTAAACAGATTTTATATCCCAACCTCAAAATTTTACATACACACACACACACACACACACACACACACACACGCATATGCACACAGATGATTTCACAAAACAGCCTAGCTCTTCAGAATCTGATAGAAGAAATCAAGGCGATATTCATGAGAAAAACAACACAATGTTTATTACAGTAACAAAAAAAACACAGTATTTCAGTGTTTATAGGGGCTTACCCATATATCATCTCCTCTGATCTTTACTGTAATCTTGTGACACAGGTTTTATTGTCACCTTCAAAATTTAAGGTAGCTGGCAAGAATAAAGCAATATGGAGTGGGAGAGGTAGAATTTGAATCTGACTTCTGAATGTGAATCCTATATTCCTTCTCCGATATATGCTGCTCATGTCTGCAAATAATTATGTAAACAATAAGCTTTCCTTTATAGAAGGAACAGAAGTATATATCAAAGCTTATGGGAAAAAAACTTTAGATTTTCCTCACTATCCTCCCCTACCTCTTTCACATATGACACAGACACACAAACATACACATTGCATTTCCGTTGTCGTAGCAGAGTAGAGATTCATAACTTTTGTTACAGCTGCATGTTGCTACATGTTTTTGTGCACATATTTCTTTATAGGCCCTTTATAAAGGCCTATGAAATTCCTGTTCCAGTCTAGCCAGCTCTTCCGAAATGATGATGACTTCTGAAAGAACAGGCTAGATTTTAAAAAACGCATTTAATTTTTCATTTTGAAGGACCGATTTCATCACGGGCAGCATTTATTTAATACTTATTGAATAGCCCTGCTTAAAATGTTGTGGCCTTAAGCAGCGTGCAGTAGCCCACTGGGCTCTTAGCTCATTTCACAAACCTTTAAGAATGGTGCCCCTTTTTTTTAGTTGTACCTCAAACTGCCTTTTAGCAGCAATGAAATTCTGCCACTGACTATGGTAAAATAGGGACACGTGAGTGGATACAATGAAGACTGTGGTAATGGCAGAGGAAAGAAATGCATTCCCTAGAGTCAAAGAGCAAAAGAAGAGACAAAAAAAATGATTTTAGTGTCAGTCAGAGAACTGAATGAAATGCCAGGAATTCTGGTAAGAGCAGGATTTTGTGCTCTATTGGGCCAGTCCCCATTTCTACCGTCATACTTTTTGCCCCCACGTATTTCATAGGTTTAAATAAGCAGCTGGAACCAACTGTGGGGGAAGAAATGGCCTCACCATTGGGAGATAAAGAAATGACCACGTTACTGGTTGTAAGAGAGAAGAGACCCCATGAAGCAGTGAACAATCCCCATTTCTCCATTTCAATATGAAATTCACCTAATGTCACGAGCAGGGCATCGGCTGCCGTAGTGATGTGGGAACCCCTGTATCGGCAGCTTTAGCAAAATCCCTTCTTGAGGAGGACTCTGCCATGGGTTGGACTAGGTCTCAAGATGGAGCTGGGGTTCTAGAAATTAGAAGGCAGGGGTCGTTCAGACCAAGGCTAAGATTATTGTGAGACACACATGTCATATTACTCGAAAGATTAAGCCTTGATTAGTTAGATTATGGTGAATAAAACTCAGAACAAGTATCTTTCTGGCTGCAAAATCAACCACAAACTTTGGAGTGATATGTAGATAAGCAAGGCTTAATTTTATTATTTCTCTTATTATTATCTCTTATATTATTTATTATTTTATTTAATTTACTCTGTAGGTTCTAAGGCATCTCTTTTGAACTGAGATACCAGTAAAATATAACAGACGTATTAAACGCATATTCTTTGGAGATTGTGAAAATGAGTTCAATTTATATGAAATGATAGAAAATGAAACCATCCAAATATCACTACTCTCATTCTTCTCTGAGGCATAAAATGCCACAGCTTAATAGGAAAGTTACAAACGAGCTACAAGGAAGAAAAAAGGAAAATCTTCATCCCTACAGAGCGAGCTTTCTCTTTATTGTTACCCTGATAAAATTATATTCTATCAAGAAAAATTACCATCGTCACAAATTCTGATCATCCGTATTACACCTAGTGATGAGGAAGTAATGGGTAAGGACAGAGTTAAAAGATTTGCCTCAAATTATGACCACTACCACTGCATTTTGATATACAAATATGCAATAACAATTACTTGGCAATCATTTATAAATTCTACATTGTGCCAAATAGTACATATTCTTAGATACACTGAAGAAACATGCAGGAATTCTGTTGGTAAAGTGCCACTATCTTTATGCCAGCCTATGTCTCTTCTTGCCCATTATTTTGTAATATATCTAGAATATCTCCATGATAACTTCCAGACACATATTTACCTAGATGGCTATTTTCCATTTGCCTCACATGTTTGTTTTATTTTATACATGGACCTGCCTGGTCACAAAACTGTATTAATGTGAAAATTATAGACACACATACAAACATAAGTGTACATATGCATAAGTACCCAACTTTCTAAAGGATTCCAAAAAATGTAGGAAAAACAGATACAGTTAGCACAGGCCCCTTAAAGTAAAGAAACAAAAACAAAAACAAAACCAAAAAAACATGATGGTATTAGAGCAAGATAATTTCACCAGGAAGATAAGATACTTTAAATATTCTGCTAGTCCAACAGCCTGGGCAGAAAGAAAAATGTATTGCATCATTACATAGTCCTCATTTGATAAAAACAAAACAAACAAACAGACAAACAAAACTCTGAAATACCAATTCGTCCTCATTCTTCATTGACAGAATTATTCATTGAGTTGTATCTTATATAAAGGCATTGATATTGTGATTTAAAAGATCCCTGGGGTGCCTGGGTGGCTCAGGCAATTAAGTGTCTGACTCTTGATTTTGGCTCAGGTCATGATCTCATGGTTCTCTCCCTGTCTCTTTGTCCCTCCCCTGCTCTCTCTCTCTCTCTCTCTCTCTCTCAAGATAAATAAATAAACATTAAAAGAAATAAACATTAAAAAAAATTAAAAGATTCCTATCATCCTGAAAAATCGATCTAAATACAAAGTGTATAAAAACAAAAAATACAAGGGGCTGAGCTAGCAACGTCCAAGTCTTGAGTATTTTTATGGAGGTAACTCGTGAAAAGCTGCTCTGAGAGGTCAAGCAAAAGAGTCCTAGTTATCTAGTGAACTATGTGCGATTCTTCTATTTCTGTGTTCTTTCATGTTAATTTTTCTGTCCTGCTACCCAATCATATTCTCCTTCTTTCTACACATGGAAGCGTGTTTTCCCTTGTACACACTGAGACACGCAAATTGAGATTTGACAAGGATTTGAGCCCATTTGGGGGGATTTCTGTCATATTTGCATTTTAAGATTTGCCTCCAATATGAAATGAGATGTTGTTTCGTCTTGGAGATTCTTCCGAGCAGGGGATGAGTGGCCTCTTCGGCTGCTGTTCCTCAAGTTGTCTTTCTATCCAAGGTAACAAATTCACTGATGTCAGTTAGGAATCACCTGAGCCAGGGACGTGAAGACAAGTAAGGGACACATTTGCCATGTTGAAACTGATTAAGTAGTTTTCTCAGAAATATCTTTAAAAATATATTTATAGGGGCACCTGGATGGCTCAGTCGGTTAAATGTCAGACTTCGGCTCAGGTCATGATCTCACAGTTCGTGGGTTCGAGCCCCACGACAGCTGACAGCTCAGAGCCTGGAGCCTGCTTCAGATTCTGTGTCTCCCTCTCTCTGTCCCTCCGCTGCTCGACTCTGTATCCCTCTCAAAAATAGATGAACATTAAGAAAATTAAAAAAATATTTATAAAAGGCAGCTGAGTACAAAATTTCTATCATACAATTTTGGGTGCTGCATGAGTTATCAAAGTTGGAGTAGGATTAAAATCACGAACTGTTTCTAGCAGATTTTATTAGCGATAGACATGTGATATAATGTGTGTAGATACAATATGAAACAGAGCGTAGCTGCACCAACAATTATTTCAGCACTGGCAGATGGACCACAGTGTGGTTAAAAAAATGAGCATTAGAACACATGGCCCTGGGGCGCCTGGGTGGCGCAGTCGGTTAAGCGTCCGACTTCAGCCAGGTCACGATCTCGCGGTCCGTGAGTTTGAGCCCCGCGTCAGGCTCTGGGCTGATGGCTCGGAGCCTGGAGCCTGTTTCCGATTCTGTGTCTCCCTCTCTCTCTGCCCCTCCCCCGTTCATGCTCTGTCTCTCTCTGTCCCAAAAATAAAAAAAAAAAAAAAAAAAAAGAACACATGGCCCGGGTTCATGTGCCTGTGGTGTCATTTATGATCTCTATGATCAGGTCAAGTTAACCTCCCTACATGTCAGTTTTCTTCATCTGTAAGTTGCAATGAAGCTTTATCTTCCCTATGAGATTGTTGTGATAAATTCTTTAAATGATAGAGGCAAAGTGACTAGCAATATGTCATGAATGTTGTAATTGCTCCAAAAAAATATTAGTTACCACCTCCACACCCTAGTATTACTACAATTGTTTTTTTTTTCATACATTTTTTTTCAAAAATGCAGTCGAAATGTAAGCATGGAAATTTTCTATGTGCAATAGAATAGATATGAAATTAGCATAAATATTTCTTTTTTCATAAGCTTTGAGTAGAGACCACCTGCTAATGACTGTGGGGAAATAACAAATGATTTAAAAGTTTTATGCAAAATTGACATTGGTTTCAAGTTCTCTGACAGATAGAAACACTGAGAGCATTTGAAAAAAATTTTATCTTGGAGAACTCTATTAAATCTAAGTGCTTTGAAATATTTTATGTTAAAAAATGCTAATTTGGAAATCTTAAAAAAGAACAAAATCTAAAAGATATCAGATGGTAGGCCAAAAGAAAGCTGGGCATAGTCTTTAGAAAGATATTCCATACCCTATCCTTCATTTTCATTTATTGTGGAGTAAGTTTCCATGGAGTTTTGGCCTGGTGGGGTAATTGGACTATGCTGAAGTCTAAGTAGCAAGAAAATATTCTAGAAAACTAAATCTGAAAGCAACATAAAGGTCCCTCATGAAGCATTCAAGTGAGGCAAGATTTCTCAAGTTGGTATTCAAGGATTATTTGAATAAACACCTGCAGCACTTGTGAAAATGCAGATTTACCAAACTCTAACAAGGTCACATTTATTCAGAATTGTGTCCCAACAAGGTACATTTTAAAAATACTCTCCTTATGTTACTTAAAAAATCACTGTGGTAAATACTGGATAAATAAATGCCTCCTAAAGGGGCCCCTGGATGGTTTAGTCAGTCAAGCATCTGACTCTCGATTTTGGCTCAGGTCATGATCCCAGCTTTATGGGATGGAGCCCCACATTGGGCTCTGCCCTGACAGTATGGAGCCCGCTTAAGATTCTCTCTCTCACTCTCCCTCTGCCCATCTTTCCTGCTTGTGCTCTCTCTCTCTCTCTCTCTAAAAAAATAAGAATAAGTGAAAGTAAATAAAAGCCTTCTTTGGATATTTTAGAGGAAAGCACTTCTTTTGGTAGTATTATTTTTAAGTGAAAGACAATCATGGCCAAGTTATTTTACCATTGTTATTCATATTTGGTTTTTACCACACTGGTGAGTATGGTCCTCATAGCTGGTAACACCCAAACAATAAAAATGAGTCATTACAGCCTTCAGTGTTGAGTGCAATTCACTGTAGGCACATGTGGGAGCAGGCTTTTTGTGCAGAATCTGTGCGCTCTGTGTGTCGTTTGCTTGTTCATTGTGTGTCCATATACAGCTCAAGGACATTCTCATTGAAACCCATTTTACTCAGTCTATAGAATCCCTAAAAGCAGCCCTCTATACATGTGGGAATCTCTGATAACAGGCAGAATGAGACAGGGAGAACATTGGCTCTCTCTGTGCACATTTTTTTTTTTAATGAATTATTAAATGACACGTTAAAACTAGTCTTCAAGGGGAGGATATTTTTTTTCACTCCCCATAGGCTGTATCTCTTTTGCGATAGACCTATTCATGCAAATCGGAAAATATGGTCTGTGAAATCTGTGAGTAGCATTTTCAAATGTGGTGTTAGAAGAATCCTTGCTAGAAAAGAAAGAGAGACTAGATTTCTAAAAGATAAAAGGGAAAAATACACATTAAAAAATGGCCTAATAAAATTTAAATTTCTAAAATATGATTTCACACATTTTCATCTGGGCATAAATTTAATAGATCACCACTGAGATGTAGTTGGGGTTTCTGCCAAAACTTTAATTTCTTTGCAGTGGAAATCGGAAATCGTAAAAGCAGAGGAGATAGAGGGTGTGTGTGTGTGTGTGTGTGTGTGTGTGTGTGTAAAACACTCAAATGCTATTAACTCTCCTTTAAGGTGACTTAAGTCTACTTGAAATTCTCGAATATGGTAATGAAAAACCAGAACTGAGCGAGGTCTTGAAAATGAAGAATCACTGGGAAATAAGTTTGTGCCTTTTTGTGGTTTTTGAGCCCTAGGACAAAAAAAAAAAAAAAAAAAAAGAAAGAAAGAAAGGAAAAGAAAAGAAAAGAAAAGAAAGAAAAAAAGTACCCAGATCATTTAAAATTTTTTTTGAATTCTACCAAACATTTATTTATTTATTTATTTATTTATTTATTCTTTTTTTACTTTTTTTTGCATTTTATTTATTTTTTTAATATATGAAATTTCTTGTCAAATTGGTTTCCATACAACACCCAGTGCTCATCCCAAAATATGCCCTCTTCAATACCCATCACCCACCCTCCTCTCCCTCCCACCCCCCATCAACCCTCAGTTTGTTCTCATTTTTTAAGAGTCTCTTATGCTTTGGCTCTCTCCCACTCTAACCTCTTTTTTTTTTTTTTTTTTTTGATCATTTTAAAAATCAATAGCATAACAAAGCCAAAACAAACCAAGCCCTACACACTCTACACACATACACGCACACACACAGGAACATCCTCAGGATGTTCCTTCTATCTTCAAGCAAAAAGAAGGACACAAGTTTTAGGGGCTTGGAGACGGCTTTCTCATATTCAAATCTCATGTTATCCTTCTCTGACTAAATGCTTTAAGTTTCTTTGTCTAATATTCCTCAGTTTCTCCGCTTCCTAATATTGCTTTCTGGCCTTTGGACAGGCATTTGGATGGCAGTCAATCAGCACTTTAGAAATACAAAAGCTTTGAAATGACTGGCAATCTCAGTTCCTCCTTGTCACCAGTGCAGTGGGGATGTTTTTAGTGGGGCCCGCATTGTCATCACGGTCCACCTCACCCTTGGTTATTGAGAAATTTATTCTCTAGGCCCCCAGAACCGGATTTGTGGTTTGCCACGTAACCAACAATTTGATTGTTATGGCCTTTGTTTTATATGCAGCAATGTAGAAAGTAGTGACTAATGATTGCCCTTTTCTGATTTCCATCCCTCAAACTTTTGGCACTTTAGACTAATGTCTATTTTGGCTGGGTTCCGTTAGGAAACACTGAGAGCAAGAGTGGACTTATTTCTTAATCCATAGGGTTTTCTGGTAACTCCCCTGAAGTTTCCAAGATGGGACCTTACAACAATCTAACGCATCACTTAATTTTATCCCCGGGACTCTTCTGAGCCTTCTGCTTTACTTTTGTGCCATTGTTTCTTAAAATATCGCTTCTTTCGGGTGAAGATTAGACTCCTTTTCTAATTTCCTGTCTAGATCTCACCACCTTGGTAATCGACCTTCAGATTTCTTCTGTGATATGATGGTCTGGCTGATGTTTTACCCTCAGTGTCCAAATGAGAACCTCCCTCTCCCTTAAGTTATGCCCCTGGCTGAATTTTACACAGCTTCATTGATTGCCAATCACCCTACAACTCCCAGACTTTGCATAATGAAGCTAGTCCATTCTTCTCACTGCAGACGCTATAGGCTTAGCCTGCATCTTCTCTCTTGACAATATCTCCAGAATCTCCAGGTTATCTGTGAGCACCAGGGCCAGGTCTTCAGATATCCAGGCCCACCTCTAACCCCTCCTCCTGCACTACCTCAGGGTCACCTTTAAACTGAAACTGGAGGATCTGAACTGATTGGATGCAGGTGAGACTCTTCCGTAAAGGTTCTCCGGGATGTCACGGATGTATGAGAAGGTGAGAGAATCCACAGGGAGACAGATCACCTCTTACCACAAAGGAGGACCAAACACAACAGTTCATGTGTGTTGAGGATGGTTAATGACTTCTCATTAGTGAAATGTCAAGGTCAGACACACGCGGCGCCCAGGGTTTCCTCTTACCCCCACCACCGCCATACTGTATGTAGCACTGTATTTGGGTGGTACTTTCTACTTTTAAAAGTTGTCTTTCCCTTCTCATTCCTTTAACTTCACAACCGATTGTTAAGTTTGGCATTTACTAGAGTGTGATCATCCTTAAACGGAATTACATCTAAAATCATTCCATTAGATGAAAATAGTATAAAGTCAACACGGCCCTTTAAAAATCTCCTTAAAAGATTACAAAATGTAGCATAAATGATTTGCATTTATTTTACCTTCCTTATTAGGCCAATCCAACATTGAAAAGATGTCAACTTCTTGTAAGAAAACTGTTATTGTTGTTGTTGTTATTGTTACTTGCTGAATATATACACTTCAATTTGTACAAGTTAAATGTTCTTATGGCATACTACCACTGAAGTCTTTCCTCTTAAAGATGCGAAATATAGATCAAGCAAGGTTAAATAATTTGCCTAAAGTCACAGGCAACTCCTGAAAGAAATAAGTTTGTCATTCACGTCTCCCCATCCTAAAGCAGGTTCTTCTTTCATTAGATGGATGTCACTTAATTACATCCACTGATGGGAACTAATTGGTTGCTGGTGTTTCCCTGGGGTCCAGCATCAAGTAGGATTCTGAAGCTGAGTCAAGGTTCAGCAAGAAAGACCACAACAATCATTGGTCTGTCGTGGGCCAGCGCGGACAGAAGCGACACACTCACTTCCTATTGAGAATTAGAAATAGTTATTTCATTTCTCAACCCAACTGTAGAGTCACATAATTTTAAATCCAAGAATTAATCCGATCTTTCCCGTATGGTCTCAGTTAAAAGATGAGGCTGAAAAACAGGGTGAAGCATTAACGGTAGAGATAATTGATTGACTAATTTTTAAGTGTATTTTTACGACGGACAAATTCTTAAAGTATTCATTAACTAATGGAATTATGGCAGTGCGCGATTGCTGGCTTTACAGAACAGGTTACAAAGTGCACGGTCATAATAGCCCCTTGCCTCTCAAAAGAGCTGGGCAATGCCCCAGCACACTGGCCTTTGCTGGGAGGGATCAAGGGTCTTATTGATATTCATGGTTCTGTTCCCCTCAGCCTCCATAAAGCTGTTCTACTTATGCACTGCCCTGCGGGATGAGGGGAAAAGAGAAAGGAAAAAGCTGCCGCTGTATACAGGAAAACAGCCCTTGAGACACAGTGTGGAGTTAGGTTCCTGATTCCTGGGGTGCTCATCTTGACAAAATCTTACCATCCTTCTTCAAAGATAGTGAAAACCAAAGCCGGTCTGCTCCCTCAAGTGTTTATGGTGAGTGCTCTTTGGTGGCCTCTGGTATTTATGGTGAATGCCCCGTGTTGGCCCCTGGTCAGGCAATGTGAGTGGCAGCATAAGGATAGTCCTGCAAGCTGCCTCCTAGGGGGCTCCTTTCAGAGAACCAATAGGATTGGGTTATCCTTTCACTCTGATATAAAAGCTCACTCTTCTTTAGGTTGAGGGGAAAAGGAAGTCCTTTGTGTCTCCTCCAGAGCAGTCCAAAGAATAGCCCAATTTTCTACTGTCACCGGGCCCTAGTTTTTCCTCTTAGTTCTGGGACATCATTTTCCTCAACACCTTTCATCCTACATGGTGTGTAGGATTGTCTTTCATGTTTGTCTTTCATGTTTGGCAGGTGGCGGGGGGGTGGGGGCTTTAACCGTCTAAGGGCTTTGCTCATGACTGATTTTACTAAAGCTTTGGGTGTCACCAGAGGTTGCAGGTTACAACGAGGACACTTTCTAATACTCCACAATTGGAGACAACGTAATCTTGAACAGTAGCCATGAACTCTCCTAAAACATTCCTGGGTCATGTTGCTTACCTGCGTTTTCTCTCTGCCCGCTTTTCTTCTTAGTGGCCACTGCTTCCTTGGCGGTCCTCTCTTCTTTGCCTCAGAGATACCACACACAGCTCTTCCGGGATACTCCGTGAGGGTCTGCGCCCCGCACGCCTTGATTGCCATCCAGAGACCCTAGCTTCCAAAATCCATCACTTTCCCATGCAAACAAATTTAATTCAGAATCTCCATCACAGATGAGACTCTGTACTTATTACGGACATTTAAATTACACATGAGAAGCTTTTCTTTTTTTTTTAACGTTTATTTTTATTTTTGAGAGAGAGAGAGAGAGAGAGGTAGAGCACAAGCGGGGGAGGGACAGAGACAGAGGGAGACACAGAATCCAAAGCAGGCTCCTCAGCTCTGAGCTGCCATCACAGAGCCCGATGCGGGGCTCGAACTCACGAGCTGTGAGATCATGACCTGAGCTGAAGTCAGACACCCAACCGACTGAGCCACCCAGGCGCCTCATGAAAAGCTTTTTCTATGCCTAAGTACCTGCTGCTGAATTTCACATGTCCCTGGAATGTGCAACCGTCACAAGTTTTTGTTCATTTTAATAGTAATTGTTTTCCTTCCTGAGAGAGAGAGAGAGAGGGAGAGAGAGAGAGAAACAGGGAGAAAACTAACATGCATTGAGTGTCTCCTAAATGCTCTGCATGATACTAGGAACATTTAAATGGTTTTATCATTTAATAAACTACTTCTATTTCTATTGAGGCTATGTAATCAGTGTTTCAGCACTTGGGCACTGAATTCAGACTGACCGTTTCAAATTCCAGCTCCAACCTTCTGTAAGAGGTTAGGCAAGTGCTTAACATTTCCGATTGTTATCTGTAAGGTGAAGATGGTGACAACCCATGGAACAAAGACTCCTTGTGAGAATTAAAGGAGATACTCCCTGAGCGCAATGCACACATAGCCTCGTTCCGTACTGCTTAGTGCGGCCGTCATAATGAGAGGGATGATGGTGGCAATGATGGTGGTGGTGGTGATGGCAATGGGGATAGTGATGACAATGAATTACAAACTGTTCTGCCACAGTCCAGTTAAGGAGAAAAAATACACACGATCATTTCTACAAAATGATCGGTCTCCGGGAGATCAAAGCCAGAGGACTCTAAAGATAACTGAGGCCACAACACTCTCACGTTATACTTACTGCCTTTGTAGGGTGTCAGGCTTGCTGAGGACCTGTCAAGAAAGGACCACACTGATCAGCACAGGTCGCAAAGGTTACACCTCGGAGTACCCTTTCTTATTTTCAGAGACCCATAATCATAAAAAAAAAAACCTTTTCTGTCTTTCACATATTCAGGTATATCTATGGCAATATTTTAATGCTTGCTGATTACTAATAGATGATGAAAAAAGGATAATGAAAGCTAAGAAAGCGAAATCATCCTCTCAGATACTCCTGACCTGCCCCTCTCTGCCTGTGCAGCCTCCATGCACATTCTGCCCTACTTAACTCACTCTGCCCAGCTACACTCTTGGAGCAACAAAGCAGAGTACTGCTTAACGTAAAGTATAAAACCCAAGGCTTTTCTAAAGACCGGAAATAAGTGATTATCATTTATAATGAATACAGGGATTATATTTATCATCTCAACAGAACCTATTACAATACTTGAGAGCAAAATTCCCTCTGAAAACGATAAGAGATGTCTACGAAAGAAAAATAGAAAATTTACTGCAAGTTTTAAAAAATAAGAGGAGATATTCGGGGGACATGAAGGGGTTTCATTGCCCTTCAAATAACAATGTGAATACTTCATCTACGTGTAAAGTATGCCTGGAAATAAAATATTAAAAAATATTTTAAAAGTATGCATTTGTGACACTGTGAGCAACCCTGCCATGAGCCAACCCTCAGCTATGCACATGCTTGGGGGGACTTTTCCCTGTTTGGCGAACAGATCTATTTCGGGAGGTGTGGCTGGATGAAGAGAGGTTGACAAAGACTGTCGAAAATCCTGTCAGTTTTCTTATCCACCAACGCATCTCCTAATTTCTTCAGATTAATGGCCCCGACATTTCCTAAATCATTGAAATCTTCACATCATCTCGAACGATTGCCTCCTCCCCACCCCACACAACTTTCTGAGCACTGTGCTAGGGGCTGGGGCTGCTTGAGTAAGAGCGTATAAAGTTAACATTCCATAACAGTTTCATCAGAGTATACGCCCAAGCTTCCATGCTCTCCCTCCCTGTGGTCACTGACCGAGTTTGAGCTGGACAGTGGTCATTATCTTCTTGCTCATCTTGCCCCCATTCTTTTCTGTAGTCATTGCAGATATCACCTCTTGCAGTTCTGAACTGGCCCCTGTCTCGATTAGAGGGGCAGAGAGAGAGGGAGACACAGAATCGGAAGCAGGCTCCAGGCTCTGAGCCATCAGCACAGAGCCCGACGTGGGGCTCGAACTCACGGACTGCGAGATTGTGACCTGAGCCAAAGTCGGACACTCAACCGACTGAGCCACCCAGGCACCCCCGTCTTCTCCTGATTTTTTAAAATAAATACTACATACGTTAGGAAAAACCATTCCTTCCTACATCTTTTGTTCTTTTCACGCAAGGGATACTCACTTGGAGGGATGGAGTGACCAGCAAGTTAGAAAATCTGGGAATGTTGAGCTCAGTTTCCTCTGTCCTTCCTCTTGGGAATGGACCTGACTGCAGAAAGTGAGCATATGAGTCTGAGATTCCATGCTTTGACAAGGTGTCTGAATTTGTCTAATTCTGGCATCCATTTAGTGTATCTGAGCTATATTTTTGAGCTTAGTCTTCATTGATAATATGGTATTTTGCTATATAAAGTATGTAACTTCTGTGTATGGCTTTTTTTTCCCCCCCAGCTTAACTCCTTTGAGACCTGTGGTAGACAGAATAATGCTCCCTGCACCTTGAAAGGTGTTCATGCCCTAATCCCTTGAATCTATCAGTTTGATACCTCACCAAGAAAAAGGGATTTTGCTGATATGATTAAATTAAAGATCTTTAGATGGGAAGATTATCCTGGATAATCCAAATGGGCCCAATATAATCACAAGGATCCTTAAAAGAGGGAGACACAGAAGTTGAGACATGGCAATGGATGCTACGGGTTGGAGTGCTACGAAAGAGGGATTGTAAGCCAATGGATGCAGGCAGTACTGAGAAGCTGAAAAAGACAAGGAAACAGAACAGGAAACAGAAAAGCAACAGTCTGAAGCCTCTGGAAGGACCGTGGCTTACCTGACACTTGGATTTTAGAATTCAGATCACCAGAACTGTAAAACCGTACATTCGTATTGTTTCAAGCCGCTAAGTTGGTGGTGATTGGTTACAGAAGCAACAGGAAATTAATACAAGATCCATCTTTGTTGTGCATATTCAATAACTTATTCCTTTTTATTGAGGAGTAGTAGGAAGGCTCCAAGGTAGGAAGGCTGCACACAATTTGTTTAATCATTCACCTGTTGATGGACATTTGGGCCATTTCCAGTTTTTAGCTATTATGAATAAACCTGTTATGAAATGTGTCTACTGGCTTTTGAGTGAACGTAAGTTTTCATTCCTTGAAGGTAAATGCTTAAGAATGCAATTGCTAGGTCTTGATGGTATGCACAAATTTCGCTTTGTAAGATACTGCTGTGTTTTTTCCCCTACTAATTTTTTGAGATAACCGAATTGAAAGATACTGCAAGACTGGACTAAAACTGCCTCTGACTATTTGAAGTTTAACATAAACCTTAAGTCTCTTGCGTTGCATAAGCAGAAAGCAGGATCCAGTTTCTAAATAGTCCCTAAGGATTATAAACCTCCCAATTGTTTTGGGTACAGTATAGAGGAGAATGGACAAAAAGGAATTCCTAATAGTGCCAAGGACAAGAAGGTTCCTTCCAAACAGCAGAATTGGGGTCTAACCAAGGAACTACTCAATTATAGTGCAGAGAGACCTGATTATACGTGCCCCGTAGGATTTGATCATTGCTTTGAACAAGTGATGGGTATGTACCCCCCACTTTCTCTTTCTGAGCGGATGTGTTTATTGCAGTTCTATTCCTGTCCCTCCATGGTGACAGTGGAGGTGGCAGTGGAAGGGACATATGAATTGTCCTTTGAATTCGTAAATCACTGGATGACAAACAGTCCCATTCAGTCCTTGATGCAGAGGCAGGCCTATCTCCTTGAATCTTGACTTTGAACCAATTTTCTCGCCAGATAGGACAAGATAGTGTATTTTCTGTGTGAGAACAGTGGAATAGACTTTTGGTATCTGCAAAAAGGAAGAATCTGTCAGCAACTGCTAGCTGCAGAAAAAACCCACTTTCTCTTCTTACTGAGGCGTCCTCCAAGAAAGTCTACATTTCCCCAACCTCTTGTAGTTTGGGTGGCAAGGCGACCCATTAGCAAAAGCAATAGGCACATGAAGCTCCATAAGAACTTTCCACACGTTGTCCTCCCTTCTGTTTCAACTTGACGGGAGTAAATTCCAGACACATCCCGTAACAAAGTCTCAAGATGGCAGGAGACTTAACATGGTAAAAGGTCTTAATTCTAAACAGGGACAACTTCACTGATCTGTGTTATAAGTGAGGAATAAGCTGTTATTGTGTGAAATTTGGGATTTGTCTGTTAACAGCAGCAAGCATTTCTCTAGCTGATGTCGTATTCCACAAATAATTCTAATATTCCACAAAAATGATGTGTTTTTAGAGTTTGTACAGTCGCGTCTCTTCTTCAGATTAAGGAAGTTTCTTTCTATTCCTGGTCTTCTGAGAGTTCTTAACATAAATGCATGTTGAATTTTATCAAGAGATTTTTTTTTTACCTGCAGCAATTAATATAATTATACTTTTTTCTGCTATCCGATAGAGTGAATTCATTTGCAGATTTTCCATTGTTAGACTACCCTCACATTCCTTAAATAAAGTCTACTTGTTTCATATACAGTGTTGGATTTGGTTTTTATTTGTGATTAAAAACAAAAAAGGGGAGCCTGGGTGGCTCAGTCAGTTAAGCGTCCAACTTCATCTCAGGTCACTATCTTGCTGTCCGTGAGTCTGGGCCCTGCGTCGGGCTCTGTGCTGACAGTTCAGAGCCTGGAGCCTGTTTCGGATTCTGTCTCCCTCTCTCTCTGCCCCTCCCCTGCTCATGCTCTGTCTGTCTCTGAAAAATGAATAAACCTTAAAAAAATTAAAAAAAAAAACGTTTATTTATTTTTGAGAAAGAGAGTGAGAGAGATAGGGAGGGGCAGAGAGAGAAGGAGACAGAGAATCCAAAGCAGACTCTGTGCTGTCAGCACAAGTTCGACATGGGACTCAAACCCATGAACCGTGAGAACATGACCTGAGCAGAAGTCAGATGCTCAGCTGACTGAGTCACCCGGGTGCCCCTTTATTTGTAAGTTTTGAATCTGTAGTAAGAATCTCTCTTGAGGTTTTCAGTGGGACTAGTCTGCACATATATCAAGGCACATGTAGGCTTCTGGGGAAACTCATCCATAAGCAACTGCCTTTATATTCTGAATGGAAGCCACTTCCGCATTCCTTGCTTCTTTGTCCTGGGTTTCTCCCATGTCTTGGCTTATCTCTGGCTTTGGTGACCTATTTGGATCTACCTTCTCTGACTTGCCACACTTACTGTGCTCAGTTTTATGCTCAACCTCACATGTTCAACACTCTCATGGCTTCAAGTAAAAGAGAGCCATACATACATATAGACTCAACCCCACAAAACCAAAGACCTTGACACAAATAGAGGGACTGATGCGGCAACCCAACAAGACTCTTTGATGTTTGCCTAATACTCTTTGCACATCACTCTCTCTGGCTTTGAATGTATTTGTTCCTCTCCCTGAAATAGCCTTTCTCATTTCTGCGCTTCTAAATTCTACCATTTTTCAAGGTTTGACTGATACGCTCTCTCTTCCATGACATACTTCCTCATAACCTCCATAATACTTTGGGTTTTTCTTAGAAGAGTTTCGGTTATTATTTAGCTATCTATTGCTACAAACGTATCGCAAACTTAAAATGACACAAGCACTGTTATCTCAGTATCAATGGGTCAGGAGTTCAGGAGTGGTGCAAAGTGGTTCTGCCGCAGGGTCTATATGGAGTTGTAGTCAAGGAGTGGGCTTTGCTGGATTTGGAAGATCGGCTTCTATACCTGTTCCCTCATATGGCTGGTAAGCCCACGCCGGCTGTTGGCAGGAAGTCTCAGTTTCTCTCTATATGATCCTTCCATAGGGTGGCTTAAATGTTTTCACAACATGCAACTGACTTCTTCTAAAGCAAGTGGTCCAGGAAAGAGCAAGGAAGAAGCTGCATTGTCCTTTATCACTAAGCCTCGGAAATCACGTACTTACTTCCTCCGTGTCATATCGGTAACACAGATGACGACAGTTCAGCATGGAAGAAGGTTAAGGGAAGGTGTTAAAACCAGGGCGTGACGATCACTGGGGACCATCTTGAAAGCTGAGCACTACACTTATTTTCTGCATTATGATTACTTTTATTTATACCATGACAGATCTAGGCGGAAATTCATTTTGGGGCTCTGATTTTCATCTTTTTTTTTAAATCTGTTATGTAATTTTCATACAATAGATCCATAATTCGTGTTTCGTGAGAGAATAAGTAGAAAACAGACGATAGGTAATCCAGGGTGCGCATCACAGAGATTACCAGTACTCCCATTTAATGGTATCATCCAGACACAGGTATCTTAGTCATAGTGCTCAGAATAGGAGAAGTGCCTGTTTGGAAACTACTATAATTGCAAAAACAAGGTGACCTACCTCTGGCATTTGATTTCTCTTAATATGTTTCATATTTATGTGGGGGAAGGTGCTCATTCCTTGAAATATGGCGTGCTTAGAAATGTTTCTGTCAGAGCTATCTACCATCATAAAATGAATGCTTTCCTTTATGGAAAAACGGATGTCAATTTAGTTTAATCTGTAACATTTTAGTTTTGTACCTATTTATGCCAGTTTTTACGGTTGGCGTTAGAATTCAAAAAAAAAAAAAAAAAAACAAAGAACTAAAACACAAGTCATTCTTTCCATTGTAAAGGAATTCACAATACATTTCTATACCTACAAAATGAACATGGTGCAGAGTTTATAGAGTTAAGCCAAAGAAAGAAAGCACTGAGGTTTTAACATATTCGATTATCCAGAAAAGCAAATCCATTTTGTTTTTGTTAATGGCACCGAAATTTGCATGCCACTCTTTTAATTAAAGCAGTTGAGAACACATGTTGTTCACTTCATGTCTATATATTTCCTCTGGGAACAAGTCAAGCTTTATGATAAAGCATAATGAAAATAATTTATATGTAAAACAATAAACCCAATTCTCTAACCTAGAATTTTCCAAATGAGCTGTTTTCAGATCACCTGTCTCGGAGCCTCTCTGGGAGCGAGGGTGGTACTGGTTAGATGGCTGATTACTAGGACGCATCTGAAACCTACAAATGGAACCTCCTAGAGAGAGACCAGGGAATTTCACAAACTGGTCAGATGATGTGTAAATACACTAATTTTGGACCCCAACCTTTCAACAGCAGAAATCAGTGTATACAATAAACAATGGAGAGCAAACTTCTGAGGTTTATATGCATAACCTAAAAGACAGAAAAAGAACAGCTCTCTGTACCCTCCCCCATGACCCACCAAGCACCCGGAGATGGTGAAGACTTCCAATATATTTCCCCCAGACATTGTCATATCAATTCTCTCCTTGTGTAGAAGTCACGGCCCGAGAAGAGAATAATAATGCCCATAGCCACAAAATGAGTCAGTACATTCCTACCGAGTCCGGGACAGGAAGCAGAGGGAGGTTTTGAGTTTTTGGTTTTGTTTTCCATATCTCTGCAAGACCTACCACTGCAACAGGTGTGAGTTTGGAGTTTGGTCCAGGGATTTCCTCTGTTGAGGAAACCCTACCTCTCCTTATTTTCTTTAGGCAGCTAGAAGGCAGAGAAGATAGAGAAAAGTTTCAAAAGAAAAGGAAAGGAAAAGACAAAGTAAGTGGAGCTGTTGAGGTTTGCACATCCTTTCCCATAAACACTTCTCATAAACAAAAACACGGAAGGTGAGCAAATTTCTTCAGGTCTCTTTTCCACATGGCTGCGATTCTATTCACTCTGGAATCAGTAGAGGAGAACGGACGAGACCATGGTCATTCACTCTCCCACCCACTAGGTTTCCCTTACAAGAAGAGGTACGTTCAAAAAAGAAAATAAAGGAAGCCTGTGCAGCTCTGTCGTCCGTTGAGTGTCAGATCCTTGATTTTGGCTCAGACCATGATTCCAGGGTCATGGGATCAAGCCCTATGTTGGGCTCCACACTGAGCATGGAATCTGCTTAAGGTTCTTTCTCTCTGTGCCTTTCTCTCACACACTCTCTCTCTAAAATAAATGAATGAATAAATAAATAAATAAATAAATAATAGCTAGATATCAAGCATGCTTTCTTCTAAAAAATAAAAAGAATGCTTCTAGACTGTCAAGGCACCATTTTGTTAAATTTCACCATATAACTGATGTATGTGCACAGTGGTTATAAAGACACTAGAAACAAAACATGCATGTTTTTTAATTATGTTATATGGAATTTTCTAACCTATTCTTAGCTTTGTTTCAATGACTACTAAAGTGTTGCCACTTTAGTCGGGATAATCCATGGAAGAGAATGGACCCCCAGGTCTCAGTGATAAAACAAGGTTTCTTTTTCTCATAACACAGTCCACTCAGGAATGCAGGTATAACATGACTCTATTTCCAGGTTTCCATGACTCTCAAGGCAGGAAAAGGCAACAAGAAGAAACATGTCCAATGTCTTCAAGTATTCGCCCAAAAGTGAAATGTATTTCATTGGGCCAAAGTGTCACATGCCCACACTTAACTTCACAAAGACAGGGTAGTACAACTGTGTTCCAGAAGGAAGAAATGGAGGGATATTTGTTAATGACTACAGTAACACGCAAGCAAACCTAACACCCTCCTTTACCAAGAAATTGGAGTCCCACCTTGAAGCACTTGTAATTTTCCTTTTTCTGTTTTTTTAATTTTCCGTAGACCATGTTTATCATTGGTAGGCATCTATTCAATTTTATTTAATATATCCTCAGACATCCTACTATTCTTTTCCTATTTGGCTCACCTTTTATTAATTGTAATTCATATCAAAATTCTCCTACTACCATTGTGGTTTTGATAAATATTTAAATGGATAGATGGTAGATAGATCGATCGATAGATAGATATTAATACCGAGCCGTTTGTCATGTAATGGGTCATGGTTATTATATCATTGTTTACAGATTGTGTCTACATTGTAAATGGAGCAGGAGTCAGTCATATGAAGACAGATGGGTAAAGTTAAGGAGTGCACTCCAGATAAAGGGAAAACCCGTATTCAAGCACACTGACCAGAGATAACATGGAGCTTGTAGATTTACAAGCTTGTAGAATTGCAATCTATCGCTTCTTGCTTGTTAGGCAATAGAATTGGCCAGAGAATGGTAAGAAACAGGACTAGAGAGCTGGACAGGAGCTGGGTCATGGTGTAGCTTTTGTCTTTGTTATTCTGAGATGATTAAAATGAAGAGGACGAAAGATAAGTGCAACAGCTGTCACCAAAAATGTTTTGAAATGATGTGATGATTAAAGTCATCTTGAACTGAAAGAAAACAAAGAACGTGTTCAATCAGAATGACTTTAATCTCAGTTACAGAGTCACCGATATTGCCGAAATTAGTATCAGCTTAAGGTTTTGTTATCCTAGAAGCACTAAGCACTATGTTTTGTTAGATCTGGGCACATAAAAATTCATGTTTTATTCCTGCTTTTTGTCACCAGGTAGCTCTATATCTTTAGATAGCTCTGATAACCCTTGTGATTCAGTTCCTTCATAAATAAGATTGATATTTTTATAGTTTTCTTATTTAATGCATAAGGTTATGACATAATGGGTGTGTAAAGGTCCCATGAAAAATAAAATTTAAATTAGCATAAATAATCAAGGTATTCTTGATCCCCATGATAAACAATTCATAGGACATGCCATCAATATTCAAAGTAATAAAAATCTGACATTTAGTTCAGGCCTTCAGTACTGATAAAATATTCTTGTAGTTGTTTTTTTTTTACAATACATTCCATCAAGATTAGAATTGCTTCCTTAATAAAGAAAAATGTATTATTTGAAGATCAAGCCTTTCAAAAATTAAACTAATGTAAATTGGACCAAATTTTAAGCATTTCTTCTAAAGTACATAAGTACATACGATTCGTATAAAAATGTTTCGTCATTACTGGTTGCCTAGACTTTCATTTACAATCTCATCAAAATAATTAGCATGATCACTTTTGATTCTGGAATATGTCATTTTGTCAACTATTGTAATTTTCCATTAATTATAGATGTGACCCTTTGACCAATCAGAACATTTTCTATCAGTCCAATTATTCCTCATGAATCCCATTTACTTTGTCAATAATCCAAATAAATGCCATTAATCATGAACTTTTATGTGCCATTTAATAAAGGTTATGTTAATCTGATAGTTAAACCACTTCTGCATGTCCCTTTTGAATGTGGCGTTCATGTGCTCACTTGCACGTCTGGAGCTAGGAGAATCTTACTAAGCAAAAGTCCAAGAAGTGGCGGGTCATCTGAATAAACCCAAAAGAAGAAGAGCCAGCAGATTTCTCTGTAGAATCCAATGTACTGATAGGGATTAGGCTTTGTCTTCCTTTTTAAACAAAATATTTCATTCACATGTGTTTATGGAGGCCTTAACATACACCATGCACTATAACTCTTAGAATTTCAGGAACTTAAAATTTTGTTTTGTTTTTCTAACTAAGGCAAAATGTACATAGAGTGAAATGCCCAGGCGTTACATGCACAATTGCATGAATATTGACAAAGGTATTTATCTGTATAACCAACAGCCCAATCGTAATACATGTCATTTCTGTCACCTCACAGTGTGTCTGCAGCTCTTTCGAGTTAACCTTCACCTCTGATGGGCAACCGCTGTCCTGATTTCTAGTATAGACATTAGTTTGACCTGTCTCAGAACTACATAGAGATGGACGCCTATAATTTGTATTGTTTGTGTCTAGCATCACTTAGTGTAACGTTCTCGAGATTCATCTATTTTTTATGTGCCAGCAGTCCATTCTTTTTTATTACTCAGATGGTATTCCATTGCATGAACCTGTCGCTATTTGTGGTGTTTTGCATGTTTGAGTGAGTTCCTGTTTTGACTATAATTAATAATAATGATAAATTATAATTATAGTAATAAATAATGTAATTAATAATAATGCTGTTATAAATAGTCTATAATGGACTTTTTTGTGAACATATCTTTTTTGTTTCCCTTGAGTAAACACCTAGGAGAGAATGGCTGGATTATATGATCGAAGTATGTTTAACTTTAAAGGAAATTCCTGAACAGTGTTCCAAGGTGGTTATAGCATTTTACACTTAACCAGAAATATTTCATCATTCTGTTGGTCCTTATCCTCATCAACATTTGGTGCTGACAGTGAAGTAGCATCTTATTGTGTTGTGGTTTTTCAAGTTACATTTTCCTTTTCGTGTGCTTATTAGCTGTGTCTATGTATTTATTCTTTCGTGAAACTTCTGTTCAAGTCTTATTTACAGCTTTTAAAATTGGGCTGTTGTGCTGGGCTTTAGGAGTTTATGAAGACACATTCTGACTGTAAGTCTTAGATCAATATATTACAAATATTTCCCTAAGTTTTGGGCTTATCTTTTATGTGTTCTCAAAAAAATTTTTTTAAGAAAGAGAATTGTTTAATTTTTAGGAAGTATAGTTTCTAATTTTCAATTTTTGGATGGCTAGTGATTTCTGTGTCTTCTCCTAAATTTTTTTCTTACTATAAGATTGTACACCTATTGTCTCATATTTGCCAGCAGCTTCACGATATTAGTTTTTATATTTAGGTCTATGATGTACCTTAAATAAATTTCGTATTTGATGTGAGGTAGAGATCAATGTTCACACTTTTCCATTCATGTATCTATTCATTCCAGTACCACTTACTGAACAAAAACAAACAAACAAACAACTCTCCCACAGTGAACTGCCTTGAAGCTTTGTTGAAAATCCATTGACTTCATATTTGTGAATCTATTTCTGGGCTCTGTTCTCCTCCATGGATCGCTGTGTCTATCTACACACCAGTGCCTACTGTCATTGAAACTTTATGGGAAGCCTTGAAATCCAGGTGGCATTAGTCCTCTTTTTTTCCTGGATTTCTTTGGCTTTTCTAGATCCTTTATATTTCCATATAATTTTTATAACTACCTTGCCAGTTTCAAAAAAAATGCTTGCTGAAGTTTTGATTGGAGTTGCATTGAATCTACAGATTAGTTTGGGGAGAAATGGTTTCTTACTCTTTCAATCCATGAACACACTGTTTGGGCCAGACCTTCATCATCTTCTAGTCCTACATAGAATTTCACATCTCTGTTCAGCTCTCAGTTCTGCAGCAAGCACTTTCTCCTCGGCCTCATGGATTCCATCACTGTATAGGTACAGCCCAACCCTCGGCCAAGAGCCCACTGGAAACTCTCATGCAGACTCTGGGCCATTTTCATGCCCTTAAGCAGCACTATATCCCAATCACAGATTTCTCAGCTCAGCAAGACCACCTTGCTCTGCTGGGATCCACCTCTGTGTGCACCTGCTTGGAATGTTTTCCCAAGAAGAAAGCCAGAGCAAACAAACATGACACTAAGCTTGTGTTTTCCCCTTTACTCAAAGGTCAGGATCCTATGTTGCCTGCTGTCTGATGTATAAAAACAGTGGGCTCTGATTTTGTCCAATGTTATGGCCGTTTATGGTGAGAAGACTAGTCCGGGATCAGGTACGTCATCATGGCAAGTAGAAGAATTATTGTATTTTATAGTTTTAAGGAGTCAAACATCGAATACGTAATTTTGGAATTTCAGAGAGAAATACTGCACCATATGTTTCTGTGTTTGTCAGTCAAGGGGTACATCTCTACAGTTTAGAGGTTCAAAGGATGCCTCCTGGAGCACTTGATTTTAAGTAAAGATCTTGAAAGTTGAAGTGGAGTCAGGCAATACAGAGAGCAGGGGAGTCAAAATGCTCTGTTTTTTAATTATGAAGCATGGAGGCTGTGATCAGGAGCTATTGCCACGGAATCGGTGGGTAAGGCCCAAGCATGTGTGAACACACCATTGTATTCCTTGAATATCCTTCTCTGAAAGGCCATCATAGATGGATGCTTCTAGATGAGGAACATGCCTCGGACTGCTAAGGACTGCTAAGGATTCCCAGTAACTAAAATTTAAATGGGATTTTTTATGGATGGATACTTTCTGTCTCAAAACAGTTTAGGCCAAATTATCCAGATAATATAGGGTTACTTTTTATGATGCTGTATTTCTAGATAATTGAACAAAAAAATGCAGTTTGAAACCACAATTAACTAAGTGGCCTATCCATGTTCAAAATTTATTGAAGAGCTTCAATATTTAATTTGTTTGATGCATACAGGAATCTCCTATCAGTCTTCACCTCCACTCAAAAAGAGATAACTTCAGAATATATTCATAAATTAAACTATTCCACAAAAGGAAAAAAAAAAACAGTATCTATTCTATCGTATAAATGTCAAATGATCGGGTTTATAATCTCTGTCATAGACTGTCCACGGAAACTGGCCCAAGAGGTGTAGAGGAAAGCGCTTCCTTCTCCATCATTTTGCTTTTTGTTATGTGTTGCTTAAGCTCCCTAAGAATATAAAAGACGTGTACGTAACCTACAGGGACTTACTTTTTTTTTTTTAAGTTTAGCAACGTAAAAGATCAGTACAATTTTCCTGGTATATTCACTCATCTATTGAGAGTTTAAATCACATTAGGAATTCTTGTTTTCAATTAAATTTCATTTTCTATATTCTTCAAATACCAGGAGGGAAAGTATCAGGCCAAAGGAAAAGTTATTAGGTAAGAATGTAATCTCAGTGTGTCTCATTATTCTATGGTTTTTAGTGTCTTTCCTGTCTTCTGTGCCTTAGAGACTGTAGTCAAGCTACATTTGTACTTGCAATCTGATGGTCTATTTTAGATTTGTAGTTTGACCAGTTTTTTGAAAAAAAAAATCTGTTCAGTCTGCAGTCATATATATTTATAGTGCTCTGAAGGATAACTCCTGCTGGAAGCATTAAACTTATAGACTCAGGTCATATTCAGCTCATGTTGTCTGAGGTTCAGAATGTACAAAAATATTTGGTCATTTTGGTTTGTTTTTGAACATGTACTTGCTGGTTGAAATGTCAGCAAACCTGCTCTCAAGTCAAAAGATGAAAAATAGGATTGATTCTTTCCCTGAGTCCACACACCTATTCCTAAGAACTTCTAAAGAAACTCCCAGGGACGGAAATTTGACAAGAAACAAGTTTAGTTTTTTAGAGGGCTTTCATATGAATTTCAAAATGAAATCATGTCTTAAACATTTTTTTTAAATAAACCTTTCATTTTAGAATAGATTTAGGCTTACAAGAAAGTGGCAAAAGGAAGACCATTCCCTTATGACCTTATACCCAGTTTCTTGTGTTATGAACATGTTGCATTAGTATGATGCATTTGTCACAATGAGTGAATGAATATTTGTACATTATTATTAACTAGGGTCTGTACTTTATTTAGATTCCTTAGATTTTACCTAATGTCCTCCTTGGGTTCTAGGATTACATTCGCTTTAGTCATCACGTCTCTTTAGGCTCCTGTTGGCAGGAGCGATTTCTCAGATTTTCCTTGTTTTAGATGACCTTGACAGTTTTGAGCGGGTACTAGTCAGGTATTTTGTAAACTGTCTCAATTTCATTTGTCTGATTTTTTTTTTTTTTTTCATGATCAGCTGTTCTTATGGATTTGGGGCAAGAAGACCACAGACTTAACGTGCCATTACATCAGATCAACGGTGTGTAATATCAATATGATTTATCACCGTAGAGGCTGATTTTTATCAGCTGGCTGAGATGGTGTGTGACAGGTTTCCCCACGTTAAGGTCACATTTTCCCCCTCCCTTTCCATTCTGTTCTCTTTCAAAGAACGTTGCTATGTACTGTCCACAGTTAAGGACTGTAGTGTTATTCTCCACCTCCTGGAGAAAGGAATATCTATAATAAATAATTTGAAATTTTTCTGCGTGGGAGATCTATGTGTACTCCCCCCTTTGTTTATTCAGTAATTTATATCAGTATGGAGTCACGGGTATTTATTTATCCTTGGGTTATAATCAAATACTGCCTTATTTATTTTTTACTCACATTCTTCTAGCTTTGGCCCTTGGGAGTTCTGTCATCTGGTCCTTGACATAGCCTCATCATTGTGGTGGTGTTGTTTTCTTTATTTTTGTTAAAATGCAATAACAAAGGAAGTGTTAAAAAATACAGATGAAGTAATTTTTTTTTTTTTTTTGAGCTGGGAGTTTCATTATGAAACCAATACTAGATTGTCCCTGAAATGGTTCCAACAGGACCAAAAATATGCATGAAATTCCTCGGAAATACAAGTGTCTAGGACATACATATTGTAGGCACAATTTTATTGCCCAGTCAGGGAAAACAAATGGATTGAGGTTTTATTTTTTTGTTTGTTTTATTTATTTTTTTTAACATTTATTTATTTTTGAGACAGAGAGAGAGCATGAACAGGGGAGGGTCAGAGAAAGAGGGAGACACAGAATCGGAAACAGGCTCCAGGCTCTGAGCTGTCAGCACAGAGCCCGATGCGGGGCTTGAACTGACGGACCGCGAGATCACGACCTGAGCCGAAGTCGGACGCCCAACCGACTGAGCCACCCAGGCGCCCCTGGATTGAGGTTTTAAATAAAACTCTTTTTTAAGTATTATTTTTCTTTTGGAGGTAATAAACTTAATGTCAGTCTCAGAATTTTTGTGTTGCTTTTATGCCACTTCCTGGTTGAATCTCCTCTGATGATTCCCTTTAGTTAGTCCTGTTTTTTTTTTTTATTGTTGTTGTTTTCCCATCAGCTACCTCCTTCTCTTCCCTGGTCACTTTCCTCTGCCCTTCTAGACAAGGCTCTGTTATTGTGTCATCCTCTCACAGCGATTTCTCGATACCACCTAGACTTTGAATAAGACACTCTTCTTCCTGGACTTGAACTCCTTCATCTGAAAATGTGATATATTCAATTAGCCTATGTTTCACATTCCACGTAGTTCTCAAATTTCACGATGCCGGTAACTATGGAAGTCCCAAGTGCAAAGACCCGACGCTTTGGAACTCCCTTTTCAGCCACAAAGCGGGAAAACGGGTCACACACAAGGGCAAGTGAAGGAATCAGCAATGGCTCCAGATTTCTGACCAGAAGCCATCTCCTGACCTCTTCACTCTCTTGGGCGTGGCGTGTATTGAGAAGATAGTCACCAAGCGAACCTCTATGGGGTTCGATCTAATGAAGGACTTTATATGCAATTGTTATGGGGCTCTTAAAGGAAGTGACTTTGAGTTACATCTTTATTGGATGGAGGAGGTGATGCTGAGTTACATCTGTAAGGTAGATTAGAACGGTTGCTATATGTGAATGGCACATGCTCAGGAACAGAGGCATGAGAGTCGGGTGTTCCAACAGCTATTTGTTTATAGAATGACAGCTTTTCAGTGATGGGCAGCTTGACTTTTTTTTTTCTTTTCTTTTTTTGCTACAGGCTCTGGGATTATTTACCCTCACAATTTCTCTGGCCTTTATTCCATTCTATTAGATCAGCACCAATAGCTTAAGAAGAGAAAATCATCTTCATGATCCTTGGTATCTGACGCTGTGAAAAGTGCCTTTACTCTTCTCCAAGCAGATTGAAATGCATAATTTTCCAGCCGAAAGGAGAAGAGGAGCAACACGGATTATTTAAAACAGTAACAAATTCCATTTCTCCTTCCAATTAGTCTGGGTTTAAGGAAGTGGAGAGAGAGAAATGCAATGATTTCCAAAGAACTGGCCCTGTTTCAAGTGCGTTAAGAGATAGGAAAGAAACATGAAATACATTCCAGGTATGAAATTAACTGCTTGCCCATAGGCAGGGCAATATGAATATGCTCGAAATGATCCATTTACCATACAACATTATATAGTTGATGATGAAATTGTGTGGCACTGCCCGTCTGCCCACTGTCACACCTAATTAATCCTGGATATCTTTTTGAATACACTTTGGCTCAGAATAAGAAAGTTATAACACGGTGAAAATAACATGAACTACTTTCTTGAGAATAAATGGCTGGCTTTTAAGTTTATTTACCTATTTTGAGAGAGAGAAAGTGTAAGTGGAGGAGGGGGAGAGAGAGAAAGAGAGAGAGAGAGAGAGAGAGAGAGAGAGAGAGAGAGAATCCCAAGCAGGCTCGGCACCATGAGCACGGAGCCCGATGTAGGGCTCGAACCTACGTGACCTGAGCCAAAGTCAGACACTCAATAAACTGAGCCACCCAGACGCCCCTAGAAGAAGAGTCTGGCTTCTGAGTCATTGTTCATATTTTCTCTTTCGCCCAGTCATTGTAGATGTGAACAGTGCATAGTATAGGGTGCTTTTAAGATACGTTGTCTGAACAGGGGCTTCAAAATAGTTCATGTTCTTGAATACTTGTGATGCAAAGGTCAGCCGATGTGGAAAGATATGGCACCGATGTTGCCATTCGGCAACAGCTCCATAAATCTACATTGTGTGGTGTGCTTTCCAGATGTTCATGAAAGACCTTGTGTTTCCTCTGTTATCACAGAAGTGGGTAAGCAGTGAGGACTCATCAGAACTCACGGAGCCAGCTGCCAAGATTGTGTTTCCTCGAATACCCAGTCTCCGCAGCTGCTCTGTACCCCCTTCACTTGTGCCTGGTAAGGCTCCGGTCCCCATTTCTCAGAATGAGCATTCCAGCCTTCTCTCCATTTCCTTCAAGTCTCACTAGGTCCTTTCGGTCCCACCCTCAGCCAACTTTCCGTGAAGAGAGAAACTGAAGCTGCCTGTCACAACACCTGCATCTTTCGACCTCTGCCTAGAGAGTCTCCAAAGTCCTGCTCACCATTTCCTTCTCTGTACATTTTCTCAGGGGAAAGCTTATCTGCCCTCAATCCACAGTTGGCATCTCTGTCTGCGTCCCTGGACCCTTGTGATGAGTATTCTCATTCCTTAGAATTCCTTTTCCTCATGTTTCATGTAGTGAACTCGGTGGAAGTCTTGCCCCTCCCAGGAAGCATCTCTCCTCAGATCCCTCAAAAGATTGCAGACCCATGACTCTGCCGTTTCATTTGCCCCGTGATTGAAGCCTGTTTCTTCATTAGACCAACTCCTCAAGTGAGGAAGTGTTGGCTGGATAAATGCTACTCTGAAAGTTTTCATGTTTACTTTAATACTTTTTTGTTAGAAGTGTAATAAACCTTTACTGTGGAAAGTTTAGAAACCGGAAACACATAGAGAAGAACATCCTATCTACACTCCACTTCAGAGGAATGATTGCTCTTCAATTTTATAAATTTTTTTCCTGGCGTTTTTCTTTATCAGATGTATGGAAATAACATTCCATTTCCACATTGGTAAATACATACGATTTTATATCTTCCTTTCTTAGCTCAGTATCATATCATAAATAACTATTCATAACACTAAAAACTCTTCAAATGTATAATATGTCTTTCGATAACTTATTTAACCCCTTCTATAATTTTTTTTGCAATTTTTATGTATATAGAAAGTTAAGGTAAATGTCCCTATATATAAATGTTGTCCACATTGCTTAGGATACGTTGCTTAAAGTAGCATTACTGGCTAAAATGTACACACCTCAAAATATATGATTAAAAATATTTAAGTTTCTTAACTGTTTTTGGCCTAATTGATTTCTAGAAGTTTCATACCTCTATCATACAAAAAATATCAATATCAGTGGCTACTCATTAATATTAATGAGTATTTTTGAAACCTCTGCTAACATGCTTGGAAAAAAATAGCATGTGACTTTGAAAATGGGATTTCCTTCATAGTAAATTGAAACTTTTTAATATATATAGTTACTTGTGTATCTTCCTCTGTGAATCATCAATGCTGGGTTTATGGCGGGTTTGTTTGGATTATTTGTCTATTGGGGTTTGGGTAGTGAACTTTTTAAAAATTAAAGATATCAACATTTATTATTTGAATTTTCAAAAGTTTATGACTTTTTATATAATTTTTTAAAAAGCACATTTAGGACGCCTGAGTGGCTCAGTCAGTTAAGCATCCAACTCTTGATTTCGACCCAGGTCATGATCTCAGGTGAGATTGAGCAGCCTGTTTGGGACTGTCTCTTTCTCTTCTCTCTCTCTGCCCTTCCCCCGACTCATGCACTCACTCTCTCTCTCTCTCTCTCTCTCTCTCTCTGTCTCTCAAAATAAATAAACACTTAAGAAATCAAATTTATCCTTTTGGCTCTAGTAATTCACTTTACTTCTTTTATGTTTATCAAATACTGTTTTTATTTAGATGAAACAAACACATGATTAAATGTGATATTTTTATGGTTTAGTTATTTACATTTAATTAAAATTTTCTCTAGAGAATGATGTTCGAACCCTGCGCTGGGTTTTAATTTTCATCTCACTTAATTTTCAATAGTATCTCTTAAGTAGCCCACTTTTCACCAGTGTTTCTCATTTTACTATTGTATATATACCAAGTTTAAATATCGTTTATATAAATTTCTCATACATACATATTTGCATGTAATATTCACATTTAAAAAAGCTTATTTATACCTAGATTCACACCTATATAAATTATCTGTATGAAGTGCATATATAATAGATAGCTATTATATACTAATATGCGTTTGCTGTATAGTGTTATATTCATAACTGTGTTGTGTTGTGTGAATGTGTGTGTAAGTTCTCTGGGCTATCCATTCGGGGTCATTGATCTGTTGATGTATTTTTGCCATTGTAATAGTTTGTTTCATTATTGCACTTTTAAAATATCTGCTAAGAAAAGTCCTCCACTTTATTCTTTTCCAATTTTATAGCAATTGCCTATCTCTTTATATAAATAAATTATATTTTATTTTTTCTTATGTCATCTTGGCTCTTCCTTGTCATTTACCACCAGTGTCATTTAAATTCAGTTGAAATTTAATTCATTTTATACATTATTTTGAAAAGATTTGAAATGTTTATAATATCCACTGTTTGTCTTTGGGAATATGACCCTTCTCTCCCGTTTCGTTATCTTTCATATATTTTTTAAGGTTTTATATATAGTTCATATAGATGTAGTTTAATTTGAGGCTAATAGATTTTTTCATGTTTTATTTCTAATTGGTTATTTATAACATACAGAAAGTTATTTGTATATTTATCTTAATCTGATTTCTGGAATTTTATTTATTTATGTATTTATTTATTTCAATGTTTATTTACTTTTGAGAGAGAGAGAGAGGGACAGCGTGACTAATGGAGGGGTAGAGAGGGGGGTGGGGACACAGAATTAGAAGTAGGCTTCAGGCTCTGAGCTGTCAGCACAGAGCCGAAGGCCGGGGCTTGAACGCATGAACTGTGAGATCTGGCTGAAGTCAGACCCTTAACTGACTGAGCCACCCAGGCGCCCCTGATTTCTGGAATTTTTATTTTTTAATTTTTTTTTTTTTTTTTTTTTTTTTTTTTTTACATTTTATTTATTTTTGAGAGAGAGAGAGACAGACAGAGCACAAGTGGGGGAGGGGCAGAGAAACAGTCTAAGGTGCTCTGCTTGGGGTAGAAGGTTTTAAGTAGTGTACTTTTGATTTCAAGTTTACCTTCTAAGAATCTCTGACTTGGTTCAAACATTAAGATGAATCTATCCTGTTTCAAGTGAACTTTAATTGAGGGCCGCCTGAGGTAAGAAAATATAAAATATATGGAAGGGGAAAATTCAGATAGGAATTAAATCCTTGCTACGGGTGACTGGAGACTGGGATGTTCTACATGCAAGAATAGTTTCATTGTTCTAAATATGTATTTTGGTTCAGCCCTACATAAAACGAGATGATAAGAAGCAATTGAGCTCACAGTTTAAATTTTATAACATTGTAGGAACAGTGTTTAGACAACATAGAAACAGAAGGAAAGAAATAGGTGCATTAGGATAAAAGTAGAGGCTCACTTTTATCATTACTCTTACACTGCGAAGTTACTCTAACATCTTGGCTACATCATATATGTTATTTTAATATGTGCGTGTGTGTGTAATATTTACGTTTGAACACCATTGAAACTGTTAAATTTCAGTTTGTCTTAACAGCAGCTATATTTCCTGTCTCCTGGATAATCTTGTAGTCCTTAGGTAAACTGCAGTTTCTTTTATTTTCCTTTCCTTTTTTTTTTTTTTTTAACTTGGCTCAGGTATACCTGTTCTATTGGCCTTTGTAACCATAGAAGGAGTATCTTTCATAAACACTTGTCATTGCCAGTATTGTAGGAAATGCAAACATACCACAAGGCATCTAATTTGCAATTAATTGGAGATAAAAAGAAGGAACAGCTTTATTATTATTTCTCCAATAGCTATTTCCTGAGATAAGACATCATACTTTTTTTTTAAAGGTTTATTTACGTTTGAGAGAGAGAGAGAGAGAGCAAGGGGGGAGGGGCAGAAAGAGAGGGGCACATAGGATCTGAAGAGGCCCCCACGCTGACAACAGCAAGCCAGATGTGGGCCCAAACTCATGAACCACGAGATCATGACCTGAGCCCAAGTCAAACTCTCAACTGACTGAGCCACTCAGGCGCCCAAAGACATACTTCTTTACTTACCATTGGCAAATACTTTTCCAAGGAGCACCCTGCCACTAAAACTAAAAATAAGTCAACATTTCAATTCTCTCTCTCCTCCCATTGAAAGACAATTAAACCATTACATCACACATACGTCATCATTTCTATAGTCTGTGAATCAGGCCACGAGGTGAAATATTAGACGATGACATCTGAAATTATTGTGACATAGCATGAATCTTTATAAAAGATATATTTAAATCTTTAGCCATTGTTTTTAGAAAAAAGGATTAAATACAAACCAACTATTTAGCCACCTTCCTTGTTGGGTTGGCCTGTGTTAATAAACATTAAGAACGATTCAGACTTGGGGCGCTTCTGTGGCTCAGTTGGTTGAGCATTGACTGTGGCTTAGGTCATGAGCTTGTGGTTTGAGCCCCGTGTCGGGCTCTTGCTAACAGCTCAGAACCTGGAGCCTGCTTTGCAGATTCTGTGTCTCCCTCTCTCTCTGCCCCACTCCCGCTCGTACTCTGTCTCTGTCTCTCTCTCTCTCAAAAATGAATCAAAAAACATTCAAAATATTAAAAAAAATAATGATTCAGACTTAACTTTGAGGTCACTTTCAGTTGGCTTTCAGTTGCTTTCAGTTGGCAAAAATTGAGAACTATCAAGTCAAAAGATGTACTTTACAAGCTGGTCCATCGAAGGATATCACATGATCCTCCTATATGGTGAAAAAAATCACTAGCTGAACTCAAAATATGTTACGTGCATGAATGGCAATGAGGGAATGCAAGTCAAAATAAATCAGGTTTCATAGCTTTTTTCTCCTTTGTGTAAAATCACCTAAGAGTTTACGTAAAATACATGCTTTAACCTAAATAATATATTTACCATTACACTGAAGACAATTAATAATACAAACCTAAAGCCTACTGCTTTGTTGTTTCTCTTGTTTTCATCTAGTTTGGTTGGTGAGCAATCTACTCTCGTTCCTTAAAATGGTGCTTTCTGTCATTTAACCATAATCAATAACTTTACATTAATTCACCAAGGGAACTTTAAGGAGCTTGCTACAAGTTATTAACGGGAAGAGAAAGTCAAAAGCACTAACAGAAGAACACATTTTAAATGTTTTACTCCAATCTGTTATACCTCTACTTTTCCACAGGTTTCTATTTTGTGTTAAAAAACAGTACACTGTGGTCTGAAACTTGACATTCAGGTTACCAGGCTGTAAAGAATATTTGAGACAATAGTTTAAATAGGGTGTTAGGTAATATGAGTTTTATTCATTAGTCAAATGCCATTGGTATATTTAGAAAGATTGATTTCCCTTCAGCACTATGGAAGTTGAAGTATATCCTTTGGCAGCCACATTCTGAGGTGAATCTGAGTAAATTTACATAACATTTCATAACTTCCTAATGGGGGAAGGGAGTTTACAAAGGAATTAAGGGTCCTTAGAAAGAAGGTGCTGCATAGTGCAAACGATTGCGTAAATTAGGTTTTGGTAATAATCACATTCGGGGAGGATTTAATTGAACTTTGGGGGAGAGAGCCAGTTCAGAGGAATGGGGGACTGTAGAACTCAGTGCTTCATTTGTACTCAGCTCAGAAACAAAATTTAAAAAAACTCCAAAGAAAACTAAGACATGGTGGTTGCTTTCATATTCTCTGTTCTCTATGATATTTCAGAAGGCATGTCGAGGTATCCGATTCACTAGCAAAGATTGAATGCATCTGCACAAGACTCCATAACTAAACCTAGAGATTAATGATACCAGCACTTGAACCAAAAATTCAAAGTCGTGAAAGTCACGGTGACTAATGACAGGGCAGGACTTATGGCTTTAGCAGGTATTGTAAGTATCCTGGGATCCTTCCTTTCAGATCTTCTCTTGACCCTTGACGTCAACTACAACCTGAGCTTGAGCTCACCCTTGAAGCTTACGTCATGCTCACCATACTCCTCAACTTTTCTTTACTCTCTTGTATCTTTACATTCTCCTGTATCCTTACTCCCCTCTGAAATGTAGTCCTTCCCTGAGCTTCATCCCAGAGTTGGAAGAAGTAGCTGTCAGGAATATGGTTGGGCTCAGAGACAGGTTGACTTAACTTGATTAAGCAAAATAACATTCTAAGGTCAATAGTTGTGGTTGTAAGCCTTATATAGACCAGGTATGGAAAGTCAAAATATCCCTACTAGTAAACAATTGAGTGTCAAAATGCCATACCTCCTCTGGAAACATATTTCCTTGGCCAATGGCTTGGTCTTGGGAACTGAGTAATAAATGTGCCATAGATTCTGACTGGTTGTAGCCAGAGGGATACAACTTGACTCCAGGGACTCATTGGGGACTTATGAGATTGTCACTGCCAGCTTGATTCCAAAGAGACCAAGTTCTAAATTCATCAGGCATTCATCTGCTCAAATGTGGTATAATTAGAATTTGTTCATATGACCTATACAAAGCGGCCATTATTCTATGACCAAGTAGATATTCCTTTCATAAGTGGATCATATCTTTTCCTTAGCATTTTATTATTATTATTATTATTATTATTATTATTTAAGTAAGACTAGGACATATTAATTTTTACATTTTTTAGGAATTCAGCTTTTTTTTTCTTTTTCTTTTTCTTTTTTTTTTTTTTTTTTTTTGAGAGAGAGACCACAAGTGCGGGAGAATGACACAGGGAGAGAGAGAGAGAGGGAAAGAGAGAGAGAAGGAGAATCTCAAGCAGGCTGCATGCTCAGTGAGGAGCCCAACACAGGCCTTGATCCGATGACCATGAGATCATGACCTGAGCAGAAATCAAGAGTCGGACACTCAACCCACTGAGCCAACCAGGCCTTCCTTAGCATTTTAATATTGATGCAGTAGGATCATAAATTGTATAAGCTGAAGAAACTAGAAGGAATCATTTGATTTATTCTTTTTCACTTTTTAAGCAGGTATGCCCCAGGTTGAGTGCCAAATAGGGAGAAAACTTCTCACAGAACTCTGTGTTCCTTGTCACCATTGACCCCCACCATGTTCAGGCACATGGCTAATGGCTGGTGGATTTCTCAAGGTCAAGAATGTTGAGAAGTTGTAGCTGGCCTGCAGCATTAGGGCAAAGTGACAAATTGAGAGTTGGTTTCTTCTGGGCCCTTAATGTCCCCTTTCTTTCTTGTGAAAATCTGGTTATTTATTTTTGGGGGGCATCCGCTTTATCGTGAAGCATAAGGCTTTAAAATAATGTCCTACATGACAGTATAAGTTGGGAAAACAACTATCTCATAAAGCTCTGGATAATGTGTCTGAATCATATATTAAAGGGAAGAGTGGAGAGGGTGGGTGAAAAAGAGAAGCAGGCAGGGAGTGATGGGAGCAGAGAGAGCAAAGCACCTGTTCTTGTGATGAGCACCTTCCCAAAGTGTGACTGAGTTCCCCAATGTTCTCCTTCCCTTCTCTCTGCCCTGGGGTGTTTTAGCATTAGCTACTTGTAAATGACCCCTACATCCTTAATCTTGTTTAATTTTCTAGCCCTTCTGTGGAGGATTGGACTGCCACCCAGACATGGCTTGGTCAGCACACACATCATCTCATCAAACATGAAAAGGGTTCAGGTGGCTCCAGGGAGACAGCATATGGTCTATACAGCAGCAATTCAGCGTGTCCCCCAAAACTTTTTCTTAACTGACCGGGCTTCTGAAAACACACATTCCCCTAACATATTCTACTGAAGTGTCACATCATCTCATATTTACAAAGCTACGCTTGTATTTAGTAAATGAATGAGGACATTTCTTCCTGAACCAGAAGTTTACCTTTCAGTAAGCAAAGGGATAGCTTTTTTCCTGGGTTTCACAGATACTGTTATTAGCAAACTAAAATTTTAGACCATAGAAGATAGTATGCACTTTTTCTTAGGACATGAAGGAGTGGTCTCTGGAAATAATTTATCGCATTCTAATATATAACTCCTTAAAATATAATGAAAATTAGATTCTAAATATATCACCTGGGAAATCTTTTGAAACATTAAAAATGGACTTGGAAAATGTATTGGTATATTTAATAATAAAGACATAAATCATTTTGGAGAGATGTATGACATAAATAAAATTTAAAATGCAACTTAAAAGTTGAAAAATAATTGCAAAGTACATGATCAGGAAGTGTTAATGGTCTTACTGTAAAAAAGGTTCTTATATATGATAATAAATATTGATACAGATAGTAGAAAAATAAACACAAATGGCAAAAAAGTGAAATGCTTAGAAATCTGACGATCGCAAATTGAAAAATATGTAGACTTTTTCAAATCTCAAGTGAGCCTAGGTTACGCGTTTTAACATATTGTTAAAAATGAAGTTTAAGAAAAACTCTAAAATGTGGGAACTAAGTTATTTTACAAACTTTGGGGAAAGCTTTTTGGGAAAGGTGATTTTGCAATTTGAAAACTCACATCATCTAGTAATTTTGCTTCTAGAAATTTATCTTATGGAAGTTAAGGGTCAAGTTCACCACCCATTCTTTTGTCAAATTATGTTCATGGCAGGTTTGTGTAATATCGCAAGTAACAGAAACCTACTACATGGCCAGCAAAAGAGGATTAGAGACATTACAGAGTGTCCATATGCTAGAATATATTAAAAATTATGTCCTCATGAATATTAATGTATTATTAAATGTAAGGTAAAAGGTTTTTCACATAAACAACTTATACAAACAGTATTGGTTGGTAAAAATTGAAATGTACACCACTTAATACAATTCCTTTTAGATTCTTTATATAATATGTGTGTGTATGTGTGTGCATGTGTACATGACAAGGATAGTTAGTTCTAGGTATGTGATGCATAAAGATAGTTTGCTTCCTAGGCTCAACAAACAATTTATTAACTAAATCTTTCCTCTCTTTCTCCTCTATCATTCTCACATACCTAAACGTATATACCCTGACTCTACTGAATGCCCCAGATACCACCAGGAGGCTATGGCGGTATTGGGGCAGAGAAGGAAAATAAAGTTAATACTTGGCTCAGCTTCAGTCCAAAGACAGGCTGTCACTTCCCTTGAGTCTCTAAGAAGCCAGTAGCCCACACCCTCTTCTAGCACCTTCACTGTTCTTTGGCTGGCACTTTCCCTGCTTTGACACCCTTGCAAATGCTCCAGTTGGCTGTGTCCAAGAAAAAGCAGTTCCTTCAAAATCCTCACCTTTCATCCCAAAGAAACACCAGCCTCTTTACCGATCCACAACATAATTTTTACCACTTTATGACTTTTAACAAATACTACAATCAAAAGAAAAATATCTTTAGTTCATCCTGCAAGGTTCATTGTTGGTACTCACTCTCCCAAAATAAACACTTCATGGGAAGTAGGAGAAAGAAGGAGAGGGGGAAGGAGGAGAAAAGGGAAGGAAGAGGCAGTTATCCTTCAGTTTCAGTGACTGTAGCTTCAAGGGTTTCAAAATACTGCTATGGTAGAGGGAGACCAATTTATCCTACATAATTCAAAATTTTAAATAAGGTTTTCAAACTGGATCCATTAGATAAATGACCCTCCTGATTTCTGGTTAGCCAAACACTGTGAGACACTGGGATAGGAAATGCCTCCCAACACATGAGAACACGGGAGCAAAATACTCATAGTTACTTGTGCAAATGTCATGGGAGACATTCTTATGGTCCAGAGAGAGCTGTGAGCCTATCACTACCAGTCACAAGAAAGACCCTGGAGATACCAAATGCTGCAGAAGACAAGGAAGAACAATTTGCTGGGCATGTCTGAAAATATAAGCCAGGAAATAGTTCTAGTGTTAAAAAAATCATCATCAAAACCTCACATATTTCTACCACACCTAAGTTTTAAGCCTGGTCCACTTTTTATTTTGTTTCTCTTTAGAACAACACAAAAGCAGGTCTTTATTTTTACAGGGGGAACCGATGGGAAATTCAATTCATTCTACATCTAACAGCTTGACCATACTTACCGTAACATGGAGGAGAAAGAGTTGGAAAATGAATATTATTACGAAGGTAGGTTTCCAAAAATAGAACAATCATAGAGGTAAAAATGCATTTAAGCCCGAAAGCTGTAGTTTGAACATAAGGTGAACGTTAACAGTTAGTTAAAACAGTATAAAATTATCGGGAAAGCGTTCATTTGAGTTTACATTTAAACTTCCAGAAGAAAAATAATCTTAAAATAGTCCCAAACATTTGGAGTACTTCTGAATTAGTATTCTTTGAAGCATGAAGATAAATTGATTCCAGGATGATTCCACAAAGGCACCAAAAAAAAGTTATAAAGCTCCTGAGTGCATACAACTGTTGAATGTTTAGTCTAGGAGTTCAACACATTTTCTAGGCTCAGGATGATGGAGATTTTATTGCAAATGGGCAAGATGGTTTAAGTTAGGGTAAGGTTGTCATTTTGATATACTTGTAAGGCTTAATGTCTCTAATCTTTGAAAAATTCTTAAAATGCAAATGTCAACTGCACCTAATTGGGTCTGAAATTTTGGTTCATTGACAAGATTTACTAAGAGTAAAAATGTTTCTTACCTAGCATCCTGAACTAACTATGTTAGTCAGTTGTGTACCAACATATGTTAAACTCCCTAGTACAATTTTATTAAACAGCTTGAAAATCTCAGATCCAGAATGTATTATGTAAATATAGCAGCTCCTTAGTGTAAATTTTTAGGCATTGTCTTTTTTTTTCACTTCAAGAATTTGGTTTTGGGGTGCCTGGGTGGCTCAGCTGGTTGAGCATCCAACTCTTGATTTCAGCTCGGACCATGATCTCATGGTTTGTGGGTTCAAACCCTGTGTCAGGCTCTGTGCTGACAGCACTGAGCCTGCTTGGGATCCTCTCTCTCTGTCCCTCCTCTGCTTGTGCTCTCTATCTCTCTCTCAAAATAAATAAATAAACTTAGAAAAAAAAGAATTTGGTTTTGAATGAAGGAAAGAGAACAGTACAGTAAACTATGAATGGCTACCTACAGTCAGTACTTCAAATAGCTTAAGTAAGTCAAAATGCTCATTTGGAGTCTTCTCCTCCTGCGATATTGATTAGGTGCTATAATCTGTATCCAGAAATCTAAAATGGGCTTGGCATTCTACTATGTAGAATCTCGGTCCATGCATCAGTTCCAAAAGAGCCGTTCATGTTTAATTGCATTCTGGGACCACATGCGTGTTCCTGCTTCTTTACAAGTCTCCTCTCCCCAGCTCCCCTGATGGCTTTGTCAATCTGCCATTTATCCTTCCAGTCTCTCAGGGCTCAGTGCCTTCTTCCCTGCAGAGAGAACAGAACAGCTTGTGTACTTCCCACGATTCTTTACAAGGTCTCATTTCTTGATGGTTGCATGGTGGCCTGTTAAGCTACTCTCATGGAGGGTACAGGATGCTGGAGAGGTGAGGAGATGGCACCAGAAGGGAAAGTCTATATGCACAGGTCCATAGACATTTGCATCTCTGGAGATATACTGGAGCTATACTGGACAAAAAGAGAGAATTCTGCCTTTGAGCAGAAATCTGCCACGTGAGCTCCATCCTCTCCTGTTTGGAAGGACAGGCTTGAAAGGTCAGCTTTGATGGCGCAGGACGAGGAATCGGGGCTCAGAGCCAGACTTGAACGATGATTCAAATCTTAGCTTTGCTGCAGTTAGTCACAATGGCATTGGGCGAATTGCTTGAATTCTCTAGGCTACAGTTGCCTTCACTACAAAATGTGGACAAAAATTCCTAGCTTAAAAAGTTACGCTGAATATGAAACAATATATTCTGAATTACATGTTTCCTAGTTAGAATTCAATAAATGGTAGCGATGACTGTGGTTACTACCCTACTCAGTGGTTCAGAAAACCAGTCCAGCTACCTGTCTGCATACATACCAATGGCTTATGTAACCCTGAGGCCAAGAACGACCTCAGTTATCTTTCAAGAATGACCCAAGTTCATTGGCTGAAGTCCAGAACACGAGAACCCACCTCCTCAATAGTCTAATTCCAATAACCTGATGCTACTTCTCCTGTAGAAAAGGTTGGTTAACATGGATCAAAATCTGTTTTAAGGGAAATTAAACTCAGAAACCACAATCCAAGGAAAAAGCACCAAAATAAAACTCCCTTAGATTTTTTGGATTTAGGAGTTTGGGTTTCAACATATCCATATACGCTCAGAGAACCCAACATACGCATATGGTGCCATATTAGCCCCATGCTTTCCATTTGTTCTTGATTTTTTTTTTCTGCTGCTGCCTCTAAAACATCATCCAGAGTATTTATGCATATACTTAAATATGTACATACATATATGTGGGTGTTCATTTAGGTATAGGCATAAAAATACATAAAACTACCTGAAGGTTTCACAATCTATCATTAACTGGTAACCCTGGAGAAGTAAGTGGGATGGAGTGCTTGGCGAATGGGGATGTTTAAGATTTATTTTATGTACATCTGTATTTTAATTTTTTCAAAATCATATTTCATGTATTATTTTTTTATTTTGACTCTGAAAGAGTAGTACTCATTTACCTTTTCCAACTCTTCATCTTCCATTTACTCGATAACTTACTGAAACCCAACTTCTGTTCCACCATTCCAGAGAAACAACACTCATAAATCTCATCAGTGACCTAGTAATTGTTAAATTCAGCCATCCCACTTAAGTTTTGATTGTACTTGACCTCCTGTAGCATTTGACACAGTTAAGCATATGGCCCCTCTTTGAAACTCTTGCCTTTTTTGACATTACACTCTCTTGCTTCATCTCCTACTTCTCTGATTATGCTTCTTTCTCTTTAATTTTATCCTTTTCCTTTGGTTCCTTAATTAAAAGCATCAATAGACATTTTTTTAAGGTATTCTCTCTTCCTAAGCAAGTTCAACAGTACTCAGGGATCTCACTGTCACCCTTTTCAGCAGAAGAGTCATAAATAGCATCCTAGTCTCTCTCATGATTTTCTGCACTATATTTCCGATTGTATTCCAGAGACTTCTATATCAACATACAAGGGGTAATTTATATTCTATATATAAAATACTGATCACATAATTTCCCTTCTCACAACGTTGTCCCCATCCTTGGTTTCATATCTTACTTATGTCATCTCCCAGGGGGTGAGCTCACATAATCTTCAGTCAAATGGAGTTGGAAAGCAATTCCTCAAATTTATCAGCTATGTCACCGGGAAGTTGTTAAAACTCTCAGAATCTTAGATTTAACATCCAAAAGGGAAATATCAATAATGATAATTTCCTTCAGTGGTTGATGTGTGATGTTTATATAATATGTATGACATATTACAGAAAATGTAAGTTTATATAATATACATTATATATTATATCATATCTATTGTATTTACATATTATATACATTATCCATATCTTTATATAACTCAGCAGGGTGTGAAAATGTTTTTCTTATAATCCTCCCAGACACTGAGACTGGAAACTTTGTGCAAGAATTTCTTTCTTTCTCTTCTCATGATTACCTTTCCCACAACATGCGATTAAAAGGCCATCAATTATTTTGCTAAGTTGTCTACTTATTTTACCCTCTTCCTACAAGGACCTCATGTTTTCTTTTTTTTTTTTTCTTTCCTTTTCTTTTTTCTTTCTTTTCTTTTCCTTTTTTTTTTTTTTTGAGACACACACGCACACACACACACACATACACACACACATACACACACACGTACACACATGTGAGCAGGTGGGGGAGCAGAGGGAAAGAGAGTGAGAATCTTCACCAGGCTCCTTGCCCAGTATGGAACCCAAGGTGGGGCTCAATCCCAGTACCATATCCTGATCTGAGCCAAAACCAAGAATCGGATACTTAAGCAACTGAGTCACCCAGGCACCCTGGACCTCATTTTTTTCTGCCTTGGTTTATGACAATGCCCTTCATTAGTTTCCTTGCTCAATGTCTCAATAGCATTTGTTAGCTCCTATTGCCATCAGAAAAATGTCCGCATCCATCAACACTGTACTCGAGGACTTGGACCATCAAGACCCAATTTCTCCTTCCAGCCCGATTCCTCACCACCAACTCTATGCTCTAATCATTTTAAACAACATACTTCTTCTTTTAAATCTTCTACACCTTTACTCATGTATATTCCTTTGTCTAAATACCTCTTTTCCTTCTTCCTTTATCTAGTGAAACCCTACTTTAAAGTTCATCTCGAAAGCTTTTCCCACCATTAGACAAGTTCTGATGAACTCTCATTCCATAAATAATTCACTGTCTGCTCATTTTCACGTCCATGGCCATTGACTTTTACTTCTCTGCCATTTTTACATTATACCTTCTTTCTACATTCTACCTCTAGAAACAAAGCATAGAGGCAAAGATACTTTCTTCAGAAAACTAGTTTCACCTATTTGCAATCCAATTCTCTCTGAACTTCAAAGAAAGAACTGGGCTTCCTTTTCTCAGGGAGCCCTAACCCTGCCTCTTTGAAGTCCACTTGTGCCACACCTATGAGAGCATATTGACTGAAAGTATGCCTAAGGTCAGGTGTCTCCATGGAAATATCTCTTCTCAGACCTGGAAGTTCCGAGGTACTCCAACAAACATTCCCTTGGGAATATGCTCATTAAGCCTCTGTGGAAATATGTAAACCACCTAGAGCTCTCCAGGAAAGGTGACACCACCATATCGCCAGTCCTAGATGATGTTATCCCTGACTTTTGAAACCTGGATGGCTCTGGTCTTGCCTTAAACTTTAAATCTTTTTAAGGAGGGTGAGAAAAGGAAATGAGGGTGTAGGAGAGAGTGATGTTAGGAAAGTCAGAGAGTGAGGGGCTAGTGGGCGCAGGGGCCAAGCAGAGAGCTTAGAATCCTTGTTCTAACTCAGCAGAGCCTGAAGAGGAAGGAGGGTTAGTAGCAAGTTGTGTTTCGCAGACTGTAAATCATGTCTGCACTCCATCGGGTCAAGATGATGTTCCAGATTTCCCTTAGTATCCTGTCGCACGTTACACTCACCTTTTCCATGCAAAACGTTAGAAGTATGTTATTTTTTTCTGTATGTGCACATTTACATACGTAAAATGTCTCTAAAAATTAATTTCATTTAAAAAAAAGTCTTGCACAGGAATTTAAAAATTGCTGTATATTCAAATCCTTATTCTGCATCTGAACCTTTCAAATATGTAATTCTGTATTCAATCATAATTCATAACCTTGTAACTTTATAAGAGGAAAAGGAACAAATGCTTTGAGAAATAATGATAGCCTTTCTTTTTCAAAGTCAAGTGCTTATTTTTTTAAAGGAGCAGATAAAATTATTAAAATCTGGACTTTTTTGATCTATGTGATTGTACTAATTGGCTCTGTGAATTTTTTATAGTTACTATTCTTACATATATAATATAAATGAAAGGGCTTATTTTTAATTAAAAACAGAGAAATAACTATGAATCTATAATCTCCAGAGAAAGGGAACAATTATATCACTGCAATAATGAACACATATGCGTAAAAGTATTTCTGGGGTAAAGAGTTTTAGCTTTGGAACAAGATCATCAAAGTTTTCAAATCTGACGGAGTGGATGTTGCTTTTTGACTTGTTTAGCAAACAATCTTGAAAATAAGATTAGATAAAGGAAAATCAGGATAACTTGGCAATTGTATGTAGTCATTCCAACATTTACCGTTTCGTTAAATTACGTCGAGGGTATCAAAATTAACAGATCAGAATTATCTCGAAACAAATTTGAGGGTTTTGTGGAAAGTGTCTGGATAACCAAAAACAAAAGGATCAGCTTAAAAAGGAAGGGAGGGAAGATAGATAGGAAGGAGTAGGAGGAGAAGGGTTGGGAGGAAAGGAGGAGAGGAGAAGAGAGAGAAAGGAAGGGAGGGAAAGGGGAGTGCGAAAAAGAAAGAAAAGAAGAAATGACATTAAGAAATTCAGGAGTGGTGACAGGACTTTTGTAAACACTTGGTTTCTTGGAGCAAAAGAGTTTACTGAATATCGTTCTATGGTTTGATCCATACGTTACAAAGTATTTGGACTAAGTGACATCAGGTCTGGTGAATGGTACTTGATTTCCAAATGTCTAGGTGTCTGATGTTGAAACTACTTTCTTAAAACAGTTGCCTAAAGTAACAGTAGCTAACATTTATTAAGCACGTGTGATATGCCAAGCTTGGTTTTAAGTTCTTCACGTTCTTCCTTCAAATGAATCACTTCAGGACCCTGTGAGGTGGTTATTATCATCATTTCCATTCTATGGATGCTTTAAGCGCTGTCTTTGTGCATATGAAAGAACACCTTCCATTCAGAAGCAGTCATCACTAAGTTTCTTTTAGTTTTGGAAGACCGAAGTTGTATTTCTGTCCTGCAGAGGCGATTCAAGGGAGGCCGGAAGCAAGAAATAAATGCCATCTTTTTTTTCCCAATCACTTCTAAAATCTTTTCAAGCACTCTCATGATAAACTCCGTATCAGTGTATTACCTACAAATAGTTGCTAAGGTCTAATGTTGGACAAAAGCTTTGAGCTTGAGAAGATAGATTATTCCTTCTGTTACTTGTCCCCTCTCCCGCCCTGACCAGCTCCATTTAGGAAGTTTGGGTGCACCCTTACCAACGTACTCATTTAAGTTTCAAACATTTAAGCATTTACTCCAGGAAAGTAAAATACTGGTTATCCTGAAAAGCTGCCTTGGCGTTTGGTCCCTTATGGTCTCAGTGAAGTGACCTTGGCTTCCCAAAGTGACTGAGCTCCGTGTAAAGTGGCACACGGGTCCAGTGGCTCTTTTCATACTCTTGCTGTGAAAGGAAGCCTCTTAGCAATGCTTCCTTTATGCTCCCTCTTAATGCAGGAAACGTTTTGCAGATTTTATGGTATTCCCCACTGAGAAAAATGAAATGCTGCCTTTAGACAGCCCACATTTTAAATGATTGAATAGGTACTCAGCACATTGTAGTTGCTCAATAAAGACTTGTTGAAAGGAATTAAGTTTTATTGATGGCTCGATTCCAAGAAAAACATCTGTTAGGATGATGCAAGTCCAAATCTAGGTGCTCCCTGTGTGGCATATTTAGGCCAGGTGTTGAGTAAAGGGACTTTAACCTGAAACACGAAAAAGAAGAAGGCGGGGGGGGGTGGGGGGGGTGGGGATGCGTTTTAGAAGCAACCTCGATTATGGCGACGCCTTACCTTCTTACCACAGCTGTCCGTGTTCTATTTTCCTGAAAATACTAAGTCCCTTCTACGGGTGACACATTTGAGACTTGGAACAGTACAAGTGCCATCTGCGAGATTAGCCAGTTCTTGCACGGGACAACCTTAGGCTCCAGGTGACCGCACCACACTGCCCCTCAGAAGAAAACTAGGCAACCCCTGAGTGCAGTCTCTGTGCCAGATCTCTTTACCTCCATCTGAGTTGTCTCCCTCCCACAAGTCTTAACCACGCATTGCGAGCACCGTGCACATTGGGGAGTCATGTGTGTGGTGTTCATTAAGAGAGAACGAAACATAAAATAGCTCACAGATGTATCTGCTTCCCCCAGGAAGGGTGAAATGACTCCCACAGACAGCAGAGCCTTAGGGTGCAGATGATGGAAACGGGTGGGAAGGGAGGAGGCGGCAGGAGACAGGGGTCTCCGTGGGTGGGGTGGCTGTTTACCGAAGCTCCTGCCTCACTCCATCAGCTTGGTGACTCACCCGTGCGAGAAACAATTACGCCTCCTTCCCTGAGAGTTCCCTTGGACGCATTGGCTCATTGTGTTGCTCACATTCGTAAGCTTTTGGGGGGGCGGGGGATGAGTACCCTTGAAGGTCAGATAAATTTTGGTTAACAAGGGATTCGTCTTGCACAATTCTTACAGTGCAAATGGAGCTTGACTTTCAGGCCCTATGTGGGCCAGACTGGCTGGGTTTAGCATGGAACTCAGCCAGGCAAGAGCTTTGTAGTGCGTGCATTAATACCCAGATTGTTTGCGGTTCAGCAAAGGAATAATCCCAGACTCTGCCTGGGATTATTAAATATACACTCACCTGATTTCTTTATTTTCCAGATTATGTTGGGCCTCCATTGAGGAGATGAGGTAGGAACCCTAAAATCTAGGAACTCAGCCGTGTCTGCAAATAAGAAACATTGAAAATGAGGTCCAGTGTTTTTTGAAAACATATCAGATCTGTTTTGGATATCCAAATAAATGCGGCAGAAGTCACTGATTGATTTACGCAACTCTGGAAACTTGCAGAGTGAAGAACACATACGTTAATTATTATATTTTTTCATGGCAAACCTCCACTGGGAACAGGAATTTAAAACCTCACTGTCACAGGAATACAGACCCAAATTCCAGGAACTGGGACCCATATTCCAGGACCCCAAGAAATGACATCAGCCTGAAGAGCCGAGGTGAGTCTAGAGACACTTGAGCCATTGGCTCTCCTTTGGCTTCCCTTTGTCGTTATAGCAACAAAACCCTTTCAAGGGCAAACACTTCTGTAGGTGAAATAACTCCGCCATGAAAACACTACAATCACAAGCCTCACATATCTGGGCTCTGAGTAAGCGAGTGGAGCACCACAGAATACTCATAGTTAGTCCATGACTGGGACGTAAACTGAAGCCCTATATCTGGACAGCTTTGAACCTCTTTTCAAAGAATAGATGTTAGGGGTGTCATTTATCTGCCAATCGTACCAGCCTGGGTCACTCTGGCCACTGGTAGCCAAGAAGGAAGTCGCAGCGGAAGCTCCAGGGCCAAGGGTGCTGGGGAAAAATGATCTGATTAATCCGGGTAAAATAATGCTCATTCATTTTTCTTCAGCAGAATATACATACGGAGCACCCACTAATACAAGGTGTAAGTCCAGTCACTTCAGCACGTCGACTTGGACATATATTTTACTCTCACTGGATATAATATATACCCATAAATACTGCTAATGAATGGCAGAAAGTAATACATTTCATAAAAGTGTAATAACAAATGTGCTACGTCAGCTCAAAGGAGGCTAGAATCGCTCCCAATATGGGAAGCCTGGTAAAGCTTTTAAGCCAGAATTAAAGAAATGTAGGACATGTCGAGGCCCAGGGCATTCCAGACAAAGGGGATATTATATGAACAGATTTATTATATTATAAAACAAAATTAACAAGTGTGTAAAACTGCGAAAGTATAAAACGGGCATATGAAGCTATCTGCTTGGCTAAAGAGATACAGAGAGGAATCAAGATAAAATCTATGTCAGGAAAATTGTTTAGAATTCCTTCTTCAGGTAATTATTAGCGAAGGTTTTATATATCTACTTACCAAACAAGGAAGTTTCACAGGGATTGTGTTTAGGATTAATACGGCAGATGAGTGTATGTCCCATTGGTGAGGAGACCGTTGCTATAGTTTAAGTTAGAGGTACTAGGGTCATAACATGCTTCATGGCCCTGGGCAAAAGGAAGAGACAAGGACACCAAGCATTTGGGGCGACTTCCCAGAGAAACTGGTGGCACCATTAACAGAATTGAGAAATCAGAAGGGGAAGCTTTGCAGGGAAAATGAATGAGCTCAGCCTCAGATAATGCCTTAGAGATCACAATTCGGATAATCTAGCTCCAACAGGAGTTCGAAATCCAATCTTGAAACCCAGGAGAGAGACCAAGATGGTAAATATAGATTCGAGAGTCATCCGCTGCCTAGATGCAATCACTGAAACTGACAGATGAGATGAGAGTTTACAGGAGTGATTGCTCAGGGAAAAAGGCAAGTCAAGGACAGAGACCCTAATGTCTTTCTTTTCGGAGTGAAGATGCTGGATTTCTAAACAGTCACTGCTTCACCAGCTGCAGTTTTTTGTCTTTTTGTTTTTGTTTTTCCCCAAAGATATTAGGGTTTGTAGCAGCCTAAGGGCAGGGGTTCTCAGTAGTTGCTTAGCGGTAGTTAGCATTTTATCCTAGAGACTGGAGCTTCTAGCGTCGCCCCAGTGTGGTTGCGTATGGCAGTGGTGATGGGGCTGATGGTGGTGCATGCATGTATTTTGGGGCGTGGGATGCAATAGCCAGATTTATTTATCAGAAAAGCACTAAACGTGTATAGAAATGTATACCGTGTTCGCCGCAATCGTCACAGTTATTACTAAAAGCATTAACAGCTAAGTACAGTGCATTAGCATTTACCCTCACAACAACTTTTTGAGGCAGGAATTATCGCCACCTGCGTTTGATAGATGAGGATGTGAGTCTCGGCGTAGTTTAGCATCTCTCCCCACATCACAGAATTATTAAGTAGCAGGAAAAAATTCTAATGACTGACCCTAAAACTCAGATCTTAATCATCATGTTTTTCCTGCCTTAGGGTTATTTCTGAAATCAGTGGTAAATCGTGGTCTACTAATTTATCTTAATATCATTATGTATTCATTTATACCTTGCTTGATTCAATTCCATTTTTAAATAAGTATGCAGTCAAATCGACTCCGTTAGTGTACAGATCTGTGAATTTTAACACACGTGTAAGCTCGCGTAACACTCACCGTGATCAAGATACGTACCAGTCCGATCACCCCAAAAGCTCCATGGCGCTCTCTCTTTGTAGGTCAACACTCTAACCCCTGGCAACCACTGATCGGGTCTCCATACTTGTGGCTTTCCTTTTTTTTTTTTTTTGAGAGCGTCTAATCGAAATGGAATCATAAGGTATGTAATCTTTTGAGACTGGCTTCTTTCACTCAACATAACATCTTTGAGATTCAGCCAGTGTGTTGCATATGTCACTAGTTTGTCGAGTGGTTTTCTGTTATGTGGAATCCAGTTAGTTGATCCACTTACCAGTGGATGGACATTTGGATGTTGGGACTAGAACTGCTATAAACGTTCTCGAACATGTTATTATGGGAACTTAAGTTTTCATTTCTCTAGGGTAAACACCCAGGAGTGGAATTACTGGGTCACGGTATAAATTTCCTTATATTATTATTTTTTTTAAAAAGTGTCTGATTGGGGCGCCTGGGTGGCTCGGTCGGTTAAGCGTCTGACTTCGGCTCAGGTCATGGTCTCATGGTCCGTGAGTTCAAGCCCCGCGTCGGGCTCTGTGCTGACCGCTCAGAGCCTGGAGCCTGTTTCGGATTCTGTGTCTCGCTCTCTCTCTGCCCCTCCCCTGTTCATGCTCTGTCTCTCCCTGTCTCAAAAATAAATAAACGTCAAAAAAAAATTTAAAAAAAAGCGTCTGATTTAAGAGCAACTTGTTGTAACAGCTACAGCAAGCCATCTTAGTTTTCTGTGAAGGAATTCTTCGAAATACGCTGCAAGACAAGAGAAAAGTGTCACACTACTATAACTGCTGGGGCAGATAAAGTCCAGCAAAGAGTCACCTGAATCTCCAGAAGTTTGTGGAAATCTTCTGGCACATCTTCCACAACCTACTAAGAAAGGCAACTGAGGCCCCCAATGCACTGTGACTTGTCTATGGTGAGTTTTGGCATGACTGAGGCCAAAACTAGGTTCCTTACCTCCCAGGTCATAGGAAAGAGGCATTCTGGAAAAGAAAACGAAACTCTTAGGGAAAGCCACAGCCCTGACGACAGTACAGCTAACAACAGCCCTTGGCATGTTTTAAAGATGAAGATATATATGCTCCGTTTGGGACTTCAAGGATTTTTCCAACGGCATACATGAGTATGTTTATTGAAAATTGCTCTATTCCAATGGTCTGAAGTTATAAACACTAATTTAAAGTCTTCTATAAATATTTAAATATGAATGATATCCTTCTGTAAATATAACATCATATAAAGAAGCTGTGAAGAGTTGGTTCCATTTGAGGTATTTTGAGGTCATTATATGTAAAACAAATGTTTAATGCTAACAAAATACCCCACTATGTTAATAACTTGCCTCAAGTTACACTAAACAACCTGAAGTATAATAGCTTAAGATGTCTGTATGTTTAAGAGCAATGTTCATCTGTTATACATAGAGGAATTATTATAACATATTTTCCCATTAGTAGAATTCTTCGTGAAATGCTTTAAGGTCTGCTGACTTTGGCAGCTAAAAAATACTAAAAATTCTAGTATTTTCCCACACAAAAAAAGAGAAACATAAAGGAATGCAGTGCTTGATAAAGGCATATTACAAGTTCAGGTATACCTCAAATATAATTTCAGTGAAAAGAAATGCTGGTCCCAGAAGTGCAAATTTAGTGGGAGAAGAGATGGCAGAAAAGGGTAAAAATGATGAGACCGTCACCCACTTTACCTGAAAGATTGTTGATCTCATTGCACAGAAAGTCACCGTGCACTTCTGGTTTCCAGTTGTGCATGTAGAGCTTAGACATCACCGCTCCGTCCTAACAATAAATAAAGAGCGGAACAGACACAAAATCAACAATTGTTCTTGGATCCATAAGAGAAGGGAGGACACAGGCCGAACTGCTGTCTTCAAGATTTAGAAAGCCAGAGGAGGAATACAGGAGACACGGCTTCCTGGAGGCAAGACCCAGGAGGAGCGGGATCAGCCTCGGGAACCAACCAGCTCCGGGATGGAAAACCCGAGCTATAAATGATAAATTGATGGAAGTTCAGTGGGGAAAACTCTGAGAGTTAGAAGCTCCAGGGGGACCCAGTCACAGCCCCACCCCCTCTCCCATTTTATGAGATTTAATTCCAGAAAACAACTGTGGCTAAGAGACCACCACACATGTGGGACCTCTGAGAATCTCCTATGCTTTTATGGTGTGGGCCAGTATCCTACTTGCTGCCTAGCTCTTGATTGTAAAGACGACAGTTTAATTCTGGGGCAAAGACAGAGAATGTGCCACGTGGATGATTTCTTTTGTAATAAATACAAATAACTAATTGCTTTAAAAAAAAAAAAAAAAGGAGGAGAATAATGAAAGTGCCCCTTGGAGAAAAGAGTAGACAAGACTCTGGGTGACAAGTAGAGAACCTGATGAGGAGGAGAGGAAAGGTGGTACCAAGAGCACAAAATGGTTCCCGGGAGAAAATTCAGGTCCCTATCATCTCTCGGATGACAACGGGCAATCTCAGTGTTTCTGGAGAAACTAGTTCCTTGCAGATTTTTAAATATTCATGGGCAATCTATTGACTGAAAGCTTCATGTTGTTTTATTGCAAATGAAATACATGTTTTTAATGGCTTGAAGGACCCCTCTCTAAATTCCAGGATCTTATTCAGGTCCTGGGGAACTAGTCCACTGGGGACAAAGGTCTGCTCAGGCTGGTCACCTGTGACCTCTCCTTCTGGTGACCTCTGTCTGCAGCTTACTTTGGCAGGCAGAGTGTGGAAATATTTGAGGGCAGGGAAGTGGAGAGGAAGTGAAGCAAGAGGAAGATGGGACTCCATGAACTGGAGTGGTTTCGTCTCCATTCACAAACTAGCTGCTTTCCCAATATCATCCCCATGGTGGTCCTGCTGTTGAAGGACCCCATTTTTGGACAGAGATCAGGTCATCATCATGTGGCTGAAGTCTAGAGTGAAGAAGACTTACTCAAGGAGAGAACATATGAAGACCAATTGAGTCAGCCGAGAATGGAGGTATGAAGGAGTATTGAATGCCAGAAGAACCCGAAGTTCACAAGTCTGAAGGGATCAGAGTAAAAATCTGGGATTCCAGAGCAAATAGACGCATTCGCGGAGAGCTAATTGCAGATGCTAGTATTAATATCATTTTGAATAAAACTATAGGCTGGTTGACTACCTGTGATTTTTTTTTTCTCCCAGCTTGCCTCAATTATAACATTCTTTTCAAGCCAGGTATTGTAGGGATGGATCCCTGGTTTTAATTCACTGATTAACCGAGGGTTAACTCTTGTTAATACCATTGGGCAAATTTCCATCTATGGGCTCGGAGAGCTAGAAATGGCAAACTGTGGAACAAATCGTTCTCGCTACCCTCTGGAAACACTGCCATAGAGATCTAAGCAGTCAGTGTGAAAGTGTAGGTTCTTTTTGATTACTGTGCATTCAGACCAGACGTACTAACTGGAGAAGTATCTGCCATTGACTCTCACTCTTCTCAAGGGCCTTATTTCTCACTGCTGGAGGGAGTTTACTGGCCTTAAGAGATACGCTGCCTCGCTCACAGTGGAACACACACGAAAACAGCCAAACATACACATTACTGTCCATTTATCCTACACACGCATACCAGTGTGAGAAGGGTACGTACAGTTGTACTTAGAACCAGATGTAACCTTTACGAATACTGTTTCACAACAGACAATTGCATTGTTCATCCGTGGAACTGAGCTGAATACGGAAAGAGTATTTTACCATCTTTTATCCCTGTCAATTTTTCCAGATCCTCTCTAAACGAGGGCGTAAAACTCAAACTCCCACATTTCTAGACGCCACCTTTTAATTTTTCTCAAAGAAATCATGACGTGCCAATCATATGAAAGAAAGTTCTGGCCTAAGAATCCCAGCCTCAACCCTCGAATACCAAGTATTTCTTTTTTTCAAGATATTCCTTCATCATTTTCCAAATAAATACACATTTTCATAGTAACAGCCATCGTATAATCCACTTCTTCCCCACATTACCTCCTAATCTTCTCTGTTTTCACTTAGTTTTCAGACTGATGATTTTAACAACTACTAATTAATAGTTTAAAACTGACAATATCTGCCTACCTGATTTAAGACAAGGACAATATGGTGTTTATTTACAGAGAGAGAATAAATACAACTGTAATCTAGCTATGGACGCCCATTGCTAAGAGCACATTGAAACAACAGATTTTGGGCTCTATCACTTTAAAGAAGGCTCCATTCTTGATTTGACAGCCCAAGCAGTTTGATTTTCTTTTTTAATGTTTATTTATTTTTGAGAGAGAGAGAGACCCAAAGTGCGAGCAGGGAAGGGTCGGAGAGAGAGAGAGAGAGAGAGAGAGAGAGAGAGAGAGAGGATCTGAAGCAGGCTCCAGGCTCTGAGCTGTCTGCACAGAGCCCGATGCGGGGCTCGAACTCACAGGCTGTGAGATCATGACCTGAGCCGAAGTTGGACACCCGACTGACTGAGCCACCCAGGCGTCCCAACAGCCCAGGTAGTTTAAAATTGGTTTTGTTTTTTGCCATGGTCGATCTGAAATTTAGGGATACCTTTCTGGCAGATAGTAAGAATGTTAGATAGGTCTAAATGGATGTGAAAATCCACCATACGTGACCATTCGTATTGTTACATGTAAGAAGGAAAACGTACCTAAATATGTTTGTGGTTCACCCAGCACTAATCTCCTTAACACTGAGTGGCAAGACTCTCAGGAGTGCCCCGAGGAATGTTTTGAGAATCAGTAGGCCTTTGTACTTGATTCTTCAGCTAACTCTTTGGGTCGATGACAGCTGCTCTTGCAATTAGCCCTTCCCTTGACCTCATGGTCAACCACAATAGCCTTGGAGATTTCAGGAAGGGAAACTATTACTTTTAAGGTATCTGGACAAGACCTGCATGTGTGCAAATTAATAGGGGAACTGTTTTCTGTGCTTTATTCTCCTTCTTCTCTCTTGGTTACAAATTGTCCCCATCCATATGTGACAGGCACATCTGGTTACCTACTCTAATGGGTGAAGAAATGGATCTAACAGGAAGGGGAAGCCATATAATACTCCCCAGGAATGTGTAAAAGAGGATTCCTCAGCCTTTTTCTGAAAACAGGAGTCTTAAGGGGACATCCTGGGCTGAACGATAAGTTATTTGCTCAACTTACCCCTCTTAGTTCAGAGGTAGAAATATGTAAAATATGATGATACTTAGTAGGCTGAGTACCAACAGTATAACAATACAAGAAACACAGTTTTAACAGATTGCAATGATAGGTTTGTTATGAGCTAAACTTCCTTCCCTCTCCTTATCATCCTCGAATCTCCCCATCTCTGGATGGGGCCCCGGCGGGGCGGGGGAGACGGTGAGGTGTCGCCGGCCATAAGCATCCACTCTCTTCAAGTCTCTGTCGGCTGAGCCCTAAAGCTAGACTGTGATTCAAAATCTAGTTAGGAGTCATTTTGTGGGTAGTAAACAAGGCCAGCTCTGTCTATGTTTCATGCTGCCCTTAGATTTCGGGCAGGTAGAGTTGTCTCCAAGCCGAGAGGAACAGAGTTGAATTGGAGAAACTCAGTCGTTCAACAACCCATGTCCGCGGAAGCCTGCTATGTGAGAAACCTAAGCGTGAGGAACAGAGTTAGGACAATAAGAAAAGAATGGCTGGGGAGGGAGGCACTAAGAGTCGTGGTGCTGGGGGCTGCGGGAGACAGAGGATGACGGTCAGATTGATAGCGGAACTGCAGCGCACGTGAGCGGTGAGCTCTCTCAGCAGAGCTGACACAGGAAGCAATGATGGCAGAAGCTGAGGACTAGATCAGAATACCATAGCAGAGCAAGGCGTGTTTTGAAGCCCTTTCAATTGGTGACATGTACCAACTTGCCTAAACAGGGCCCGGAGAACAGGAGTGACCGAACCGAACGATAGTCTCAAAGGAAGTGGAAAAATGAATTCTCATTATGTTTTTACAGGTCTACGGACACGACATTCCTGAAATGCTTCTCACTCTATTCCTTAGTCACCCCCCCCCAGAATCTTTCATAACGAAGAGAGATACACTACTACCTTTGCCAAGTATATGTTGTGTATTATGACAACTCTGCCTCACTTACTTTTCAGAAAAAGATGGAAATATAAATTGATAAACACCGGGAGAGGCGATTTGATAGAATACGGGGTATTTTTATGTAGTAGTAGCCAAATAGCCCCATAACATGTTATAATCAAATGATCATGACAAAAATCATCTTTTGAATTATAGTTTTTTAAATGTTTATTTTATTTATTTTTGAGAGAGAGAGAGAGAGAGAGAGGCAGAGTGGGAGTTGGGGAGGGGCAGAGAGAGAGGGAGACGCAGAATCCGAACTGAGCTCGAACTCGTGAACCTTGAGATCATGCCCTGAGCTGAAAGGTCAGACAGACGCTTAACCGACTGAGCCACCCAGGCGTCCCTGGAATTATAGCTTCAATCGACTTTTGCCTGGAAGAGTTGCCACACTGTGTGTAACAATTCTTTCAAATGTAGAAAATGCTTTCCAAACTTACTCTCTAAGCTTCCTTAGCTCCCAAGACACATATGGAAACCAATGCCATAAAGAATATCAACTAAGTACTTATATGACAATGTAAGGTGACAGTGGGAGCTACGATATTGCACGGGAAGCATCCCATAAATATTTGTCAAGTTAAATAAAAAATAAACTGGGCTGCAACAAGTCTTTAAATAGCACAAACTGCTGTCACATAAATAAAATACTTTAAGGTAGCTCTAAAGGGGGAAGTGCCCTCCTGCCAGGGATACGACAAGGAGACCCAGGTACAGACAAGGAGTAAGTCATTAAGGACAGTGCTCATTCCAGGAATTCTTGATGAAATTAGCATTTTAAAATATTTCCAGTAGAATTAAAATCTAAATCCTCCTGTGAAACATCACTTGGCAATAGGGTCTTCACCCATGGAGGTCAGAGAGCGGTTCTCCAGAAGACAGGAAGAATAGATCACTCTTTTATCTCAAGTCTCTTACGCACGCTGCCAAGCCTTCGGTGTCTGTTTTTACTTAAGCTGCATCAGAGCGGTGCCTGAGAGATTTTGGATTAGCCGAACATTGCTGCTTTGACTGTATTAATCATATTAAACCAATAAGTACATGGATTATTCAAATCAGTGTCCTTGAATGAGCTAAAGATCTTTTAACAGGTAACTTCTAAGTGCCAAGAAATTTGACTTAATTAATGCTAATGGCATTGATCTTTAATGAGAATTTTCCTGTAAGAAAGTTAATTGTTATTATGTTTTTTAAAGGTAGAGCTATAATATGTACTCCAAGCGGTTCTTGCCCGGGGTCAATTTTGCCCCCTGACCCCAGGGATCACCTAACAATGTCTAGAGACATTTGAGGTTGTCACAACAGAAGGGAAGGGTGCTTCTGGCATCGGACGGGTAGAGGCTAGAGATGCTATCAGACATAATGCACATAACAGTTCAATCTCACACCACAAGGTATGTCCAAAGTATGTGAGTGCCACTGTTGGGAAACCCTGGGGTACAAGTACAAAGATAAATTATCATGCAATTTGAGAGAGAGCACACAAACAGCTAAAGACACTTTGAAATTTTGATTCATGGTCATGCAAAATTCTGAAATAATGCATTTCTTCTGTGCCTAAACTACTTCCTAATAATAAATTAGACTTCTTCTGACGCTGCATTAACTGTTTAAAGCCACTAGGGAGCTATTCAGTATGTTAGTACTTTGGTGTATTAAATACAGCCCTGGGGTATTTAAAACGTTAATGGAACTTTCAAAAGTACCTAATTTACAACTGAGCATTAAGAGAACCAACACATGTGAAAAAGACATAAATGCGCTCAAAAAGAAACACATAAACAAGCTTAAAAGTTCAGAGGACGCAAAGTGATCTGAGTTAGGGGTGTGTGTATGTGTGTTGAAGGGAGGGGGTTCATTAGGAATGGCCAGACGTGAGTTTTGACCTGGGTTTAAAGAAAAAGAAAACTGTGGGTTAGTTGAGAGAATCTTCTAACAATTCAGGAGCCCTTGTTAATGTGAAACAGAAAGTGGTTAATTGCTAATTCAATTTCCGGAGGGTTTTCAACAAACAGGAGTTGAAGAAAGTGATTAGTATCTACTGAGTGAAAACTATTTAAAATTAATTCATCTTTTGATGAATTTTAAGTGGGTTTTTATGATAATGCTTATAATGTTCTGGGTACCTAGAATATGGTTGATTACTTTATTGAGGTAAATCTGCTAATTAAAAAAAAAAAAAAACTTGTCATATGTCGCAAATTGAACACACTAGTCACGAGGGGGGAAAAAGCTGATTCAGATCTATGTTGGTATTCTTCACTGAAAATAATTGACAAGTTTTATAGGTGGTCCCTATAACCATGGGGTTTTAAATACAACGAGGATAGGTGCCATCTTTGCTTTCCACAAAGGTTTCTGGATAAGAGAAGAAACAGCTCTGATAGATCCTTTCTCTTCCTTGAATATCCAGCAGAGCACTTTCTGCACAAGGAAAGAGACATAGGAAACGGTATCAGAGAAGTTTGTGAAAACTAGGAGATGCACCATTGATAAAATAATATAGTTAAGAGCAGATATTTTTTTTTTTTCTTCTCTAAATATGCTTTACACATTAACTTTGGGAGACATGATATTTCAACTTTTGGTTGAGGAACCAACCTTTGGTTGAGGTTCCTTGAGGGACGAAAATAATTTCATAACTGAATGATTATTAGGGTAAGTTAAGAATTGTGGAATATCATGTCCTCCTCTGTCAAGGCCCTGCTAATGTTTGGCCTCGTTGGTGACTAGCAACCTAAAGAGAACATAATTAATATTATAGCTATCGTGGAATAGTATGTCCTCCTCTGTCAAGGCCCTGCTAATGTTTGGCCTCGTTGGTGACTAGCAACCTAAAGAGAACATAATTAATATTATAGCTATCAACAGACTTATGATAGTTAATCTTACGTGTCAACTTAGTTGGTTATGGCACCTGGGTAGCCTGTTAAACATTAGTCTAGATGCTTCTGTGTATTTTTAAGTTGAGATTAAAATTGGAATCAGTACACTTTGAGTAAAAAAGATTATTTGCTATAATGTGGATGGGCCTCACCTAATCAGTTGAAGGCCTCAATACAAAAAGACCTTCCCAACAGAAAGAGGAAATTCTAGCAGCAGACTGTTCCAGACTCACTCAAAGTGCAACTCTTCCCTGGCCTGTTCTACCCAGCAGATTTGGACTTGCCCCCATCTCCACAACCATGGGAGTCAATTTTTAAAAACAGATCTTTCTCTCTTGGTAGAGAGGGAGATCATATATATCATATCTGTATCTACCCATCTATTTATCTATAAATATACAGGAGATAGTATTCTCTATTCACATACGTGATAGTAATTGTATACATATGAAAGAGTAATTACATACATGTGTGGTGGTAATTATGTATCACGCGTATATCCTATTTGTTTTGTATCTCTGGAGAACCCTCACTAATACAAGATCGCAGATCTAGAATGCAGGGCATGTATATTCTCCATTCTTTCACACACTCCTCCCTTCCACAAATATTTGGTAAATCTTTCCCTGAACCAGATACTGCGGTAGTGTCTGGGGATATGACACTGAGCAAAATCAGACATCCCTGCTCTTACAGGGCAAAAGTGCATATACGAATCTATCTCAAAGTAGACTGTGAGGCAAGAAGAAATACTGGAAATAAGAAGGGATATTTCATAATTGCTAGAGGTAAACTGGGACGTTTGGAATATATTACAGGCCTAATATGAATATACCAGATGCCAGAGCTTCTAAATACGTAAATGGAACTGATAGAACGAAAAAGGTAAGTAGAGGAATATACAAAAATGGTGAAAATCTTCAACACACCATAACTGGGAGATATAAAATGAGTAAGGATATCGAAGATCTGAGTAATTAACAAGGATCAGAAAATTATAAAAGTTGACCTAATTCTTATATATGTGATTAAAGTTTTCTTTTCATGAGTGCATGGGGTGTTTATAAAAATTAACCAGAGTGTTGATCATAAATAAAACCTCAAAATTTTTTTTCAAAACTTGAACTAATTTCGGGTATATTTTCCCAGAAGTTTGAAAGTAAGCTAGAACCAAGTAATTAGAAATTCCATCAACAGCCTGAGCATTAAACAGAACACTAAACAATAAATTTCACATTAATACATAAGTTAAAGGAGAAAACAAAATGACAATAAGAAAATATTGTTAAATGAGTGGTACAGAATATCTAGAATACAGCTAACTAAAGCAATTCTTAGGGGAAAAATGTATACTTGAAGTACATATTAGATAAGAAAACTAAAATAAATGATTAAGTTTCCATTTCAAGATGTTACCACAAAAATTAAAGTAAGCAAATTAAGTAGCAAATTAAAGTAAGTGGAAGAAAATAAATTACAAATAATAGACCTAGAAATAAAAACTTTTTGAATGTAGCATAGAAAATTCAAACAAAGAAAAATCTTGCTGGATCTAAATATAGCATCTTTCCCATTAATCCTCAAATCTATCTCCTGGTCAATCTCAGTTTCCAGAGGAACTAACTTGACCATAAAGCCTTTCCTCTCTTTTTGAACTGATGTCATCAGCCAGATGTCAGCTCAGCATAACATCTGTGTGGCATCTCGAATCACCTGCAAATCGGATAGTAGAGAGAGGCAAGACATACGATGAACATCACACGTGTCCTAAGAAAATGTTATAACTTACTTTGTTTCCGGCTTTCTTACTGGCCTAGGCCTAACCAACAAAATGTTCTCAAGGATCAGTATGACCGACCTTAGATAGCTAGGTGATGTATTATCTTAATTGATTAATTGTTTGTTTAACTTTTCCTGACTGTCTCTCCAAGATAAAACCAGATATTTTAGTAATTGTATAGACTCTACCTTTGATGGCCAGTAAATGGTTGAGGACAAATTTATTGCCTAAACTATTTTAATGGGTTAATGTATACTGCCATTCGCCCTCTCACACTTGTGCTGGTTTATTTACTATCTGGGCCGTAGTCAGGGATAAATTGCAGAATACATAGCTCATTTTGGGAACTCCTAGCCAAGGGAGAAGTTTGTACAAACCAGTGAAACCCAGGGTCTCAGAACCCTTCTAAGAAATGGGCATAGTTTTATCTTGATAAAATGCAAGCAGCTTGGAAGTTTGCATTGCAAATGAGCCAGATGGCCAGATGCAAGGCACAAGTCTGATTTCGACGTGATGAACACAAGAGGGCATCTGATTTCATAAGAATAGCCCCCTGGGTACAAAATGAGGGGATACAAACACTTTGCTTCTGGTAACTGGTTGCTGCAAATCGTTGTCTGGACTTAACTGGTCTTATCACAGAGGAACCAATCTTTTGGGTAAAGCTAACTCATGCGATCATTTCTATTAAACATACTTATATAAAAAATAAATGTAACTATAAGTCCAGTTAAGACCTGTAGTTCTGCTGGAATTAAAGATATTTATTCTGCTACTAAATGCAACAGGAGATGTGATTATTAGTGCAGGGCTACATTGGAGCTCCTGCGTCTGGCTATGAAACTCTTATTAGAGGGTCCTGGTACCAGATGACAAATCTCACAGCTGGAAAGATTGGAAATTACTGTGAATGTTCGGGAAAGAAAAATTGGGGGCTCAAGGTTCAGAAGAAGTAAGATAATTGAGAAAAGGGCAAAAAGACTACATGGTCATTTTAATTGTTTAATTTATTGAACCAACCCAGGGAAAGAGTACAGTAAGCAATCAAAGAAATGACATATGAGAAAGAAAATAAGAAACTATAAGACTGTTGTCTTCATCAAAGGTTTGAATTTGAAGGTCTTAGAAGGAAGTTATCGACACCTGGTAACATACTCTTGATCTGGCGATATTTGGTACAACTCTCAACTTTTAGACTGAAACTATTTTGAGGCATGTGAACACATTTAACACAGATCTGGCCTCAGAGCTAGATTTCCAGTGAGAATGGATATCCGCGTTGTAAGATCTGTGGCACATTTATTCTGGGAAGTATGGGTTCATGGAAAGCATGCTCTGGAGTCGGAGAAATTGCTGAAGTAACAAACATGGCCCTTTCCAACGGCTTCAATCTGTGGCCTTTTCTGTATATCTCATTTCCTGGTTGCATATCATGAAGGAGTATGTCCAGTTGTGTCACTTAAGAGTAGTGGTTTACACCTGTTAGGCAGAAGGCTGTGTATGTGATAATCATTATTTATAATACCTCACAGAATCAGAATAAAACAAGGTTGACTTTGATAAGAAGTCCTTAGATTGTCACTGCTATTAGAAACAAATGCCGATTTACGATACACAGCCCTTAAATTCTTTTCTTCTCATTTTCCTGTTAAAAATTTTAAAAATGTTTCTTTATTTTTGAGCGGGAGAGAGGGAAAGTGAAAGAGAGCATGAGCAGGGGAGGGGCAGAGAGAGAGGGAGACACAGAATCCGAAGCAGGCTCCAGGCTCTGAGCCGTCAGCCCAGAGCCCGACGTGGGGCTCGAACACACGAACCGCAAGATCGTGACCTGAGCTCAAGTCGGACGCTCAACCGACTGAGCCACCAGTTGCCCCTTTCCTTCCCAGTTTCGCGTGGGAACCGGAACTCATCTTTCCGGAAGTTTGCCTTTGGTATGAATTTCATTCCAAATGATCTAGCCAATAACTTACATGGTTGTTTCACCCTCACATGCCATGTCCATCCCAACCCTCAAATCATTGGGTGATCTGTGCCTTCACCTCCCACCAGATCGGAGAACCAGTCTTCCATCTCCTTGTCTTTTGTTTTGTCACCCACCATCCATTCCCGTTTCCAATCTCGCTAACAATTAGCGACCGTGACTGGAAACATCTGACTCTGACTAACTTAATCCAGGGAAGAATATATTGGCTAGTCATAGCATCAGCAGGTATCAGGACAACATAGTTCTAAAAACTGGTGGAAACAAAAGGTCACCAGAAACGCTGCAGAGACCATTGAGAGGGTTAAACAGGTTAAAGAGGCCCTGGCCATTGCTCCAGAATAACGCTCACACACACCGACTAATACCGTCACGGCCACCGCCACGACCTGATGCTGGCCACCACTGCTAATGCCACTGCCACGGCCACAAAACTGCTGGGTATAGAACAAGGGGTTTTCTGACCCTGCATCTCTGTATCACGACATCTAAACTCAAAGTTTAGGATGGGAGCACTGGGGTGGTCAAGCATAGACTTTTCATTTGTGTTCTAGATGCCAGGGATCTGGGACAGTTGGAGACACAATAGAATATCTCACAAATGCCAGGCAAGTTTTAGATCCTGGCAGAAAAAGAAAAAAAAAAAAAAGATGACAAATTTCTACTATGGAAACTATAACATGATTTCCTGCTAGATTAGATGGTAAGAAATCAATTGGTATATAGATACATACATACATACATACATACATACATACAAAGAACAAAGATTTCTCAGGCTTTGAGAGAGGAGCCCTTCCTTTATCTGGCTTAAATCTTTCATGCTTCTTGTCTCTTTTATATGTTTACTATGACATATAGTCCTAACCATAGTGTAAGGTCCATAGGAAAGAGAAAATATCTTCTAAATCTAGTATCCTCTACAACTTTAAACAGAAGATGTTGTACAGAATATGTCCCTGATAAGTAACTATTGATTTATTGATCCTTTATGTCAATATCTCCTTGAGCACTAATTGATTCAAGAGCAAGAAGAAAGGCTGGGATGTCAGAAGTAACCCACAGGTGGGGAGGAAATTATGGCTCTCAAGCCATGGGCAAGTTCAAAGAGGGTGGCATTGAATCCAGTAGGTATTAAAAAAGACTCATGGATTTCTTTCTTTGAAATCCAAGGAAAACATCATTAGAAATCATAACCACTTAAGATTAAGAATTGAATCGACATGTTTCATTTCTTTAAAAGCATACTCAATGGAATTATGATATCTACTAATTATAATACTATATTTAACTATCTTAATAACATGCAGTATTTTTTTCCTCTTTCCAAAAGCACAAGTAAAGGAAAAATATGCTATTTTATCCCAGGCTAGAACCAGAGTCACCTGCTTTTAGATATGTACAAATTTAACTTGTAAATCTAGACTAAAATAATCTTGTGGAATATCTCGTACTGGCTTATTTCATGGCTTCCATTTGTACGCCTGCCATTTTGTACTATTAAGTATCGGCCAACAAAATTGTACTGACGCCAAATGATAAGTTTTACCCACACAAGTAGGGTAAAACGATGGCAAGTTATTTCCATGGCGAGCCTAATTGTACTTTTCAGGCAAATTCTGAGGAGGCAAATTCTTACAGAGAAATACATTGAACTCTTAAAAGCCCAAGAACATTTCTTAATTAAAATGTCATTGCTGAAAAATTCAATTATGCTTTAATGTTTACTCAGCTGGCTATATTGACATACAGAGATGTATTTCAACATGATGGCAATGTTGAATGGTCTACAATTTTTAATATGCAGGAGTTATTAGTGATTATGGAAAATAACCATGAGGCAGATCAGCGAAGGTCTAAGTAACCTAGGTCATGGGTAAAAACTATAAGTGAGAAAATGCAAAGACAAAGAACAAAACAAAACAAACAAAGCAAAAAGGAAACCTGGAGTCTTTTAATCACTTATCAAAAAGAAAACAAAATAGCTGATAGAAAGGCATATAAATAAGAATGATAATATTTGTACCTGTGAAAATAAATCTGTCCATGCGTACAAAGATGCTTGTAAGGCGAACCTGGGGGGTGACGGCGAGGTGTGCATGAGGAGGGAAGTGCAAAGCTGAAAACAGCTGCTAAAACCACAGCAACCTTGTGTCTTCAGGGAGAACGTGGCTGGGTTGCTCACAGGGGAAGCATGCCATGGACAGTGGACTTGGGGATGGTCTCACGGTCAGTTGTGGTAGAGATGATCTGGACCAGATATTCACGTGCTACTCCTGATCCCTGTACGAGATCAGTGGACAGAGGAGGATCAGTGGACTGGAGGATCAGTGCACAGAGGAGTCTCTAAGGGAAAAGGACATACATTAGCTATCACCAGGTAGCATTTTGTTCGCAAGTCACAGAAGGGCCTCCTACCCCTGAGAAGCTGAAATGAGCCTACTTAGCCACAAGGCTCTCCTGGCCTCTTTACTGCAAATCGTGGTCCACAGGCAGATTTCAGTGGTCTTTGTCATTGTTCCTTTTACCCAGGCCAACACCTGGACACTGTCCCTTTGGGTCCCCATAAACTCTGAGGCGACGGGCAGATGGCTGCGGGGAGCCCTTTAACTCAGACTCAAAGCAGATGTGGCCCTCTCCACTGATCTTTTCCCATAGACCTTGCCATGCTTCCCACGTGAACTTTCTAGGATTGGAGAGGCCAAATGATCTCGGCCACTGATTCTCCTGTTCGGCTTGCATTGAAATCACCTGGGCAGATTTAAAAACTACAGCTGCCTGGACCCAACCTCCAGAGATTCTGATTTAATTGGCCTGGGTTTATGGCTTGAGTGTTAGTTAAAAGCTCCCCAGGTGATCCTAGTAGATAGCCAAGGGCGAGAACAACTGATTTAGGCCAGGGGTAATCCAAAAGCTGCAAACAATGAGTGCCCCGTAAGAGCACACGCTACCCTGAAAGGTAGGAGACAGGCAAGAAAAAATGATGTAGTAAATGGCAGAAAGCCATGTGAAAGAGCCTTTTTTGATTTCTTTCATTTTTACCACAGAGGTACACTCCCTACCAATTCCAATTGCCTAATCTATTTTATTTTTTCTTTTACTCTGCTTTGAATTGGGGAATCGATGATCGCGCCACAGAGATTTCTCTAGATGTAGGAGCCTTTGCTTATTGGCCTTTTTGTTTTCACCCAAAGACACAAACCCAAATTAATTTCCTATCATCATTTTCTTCAACAAAGTTGAGTCTCGGTTAACATAAATGGAAAAGAGGGAAAAACAAAAACAAAAACAAAACCTATCCCTTGAAAGAGTATCTTAATCACTGTAGGCGGCCAGGATTCCTCCGAAAGAAAATTTTTAACTTTTTGCTAGCATATCCAATAGCAGTTGGCCTTTATGATCAAGCAATAGCTTTGCACTAAGGAAGCATGATGACGGGAAGGAACTCTGCACATGTTAATATGCTTGGATGCCTGGAAACAAAATTCAACTCAAACAGGCTAAATAGTATAAAGATATATAAGCTTAGATAAAATGGAAAAATCTAGAAGTCAGGGAGATGTTAGCTGCACTTTGGGCACCGGATCCCACCTCAATTTCCCTGTAGTCCTCTAAGTTCTGGCTTCTTTTCTGTTCTGGCCTTGTCCCCAGCCTAGCTTCCCTTAGGGTGCCCAAGGGCAACAGCAGGTACAGGGTCCCCTCTGATGGTCCTTTTCATCTGCGGCAAGAAGACATCTTCCCTTCTGGCTGTGCTCTTACAAGAGTCGGGAGAGTCTCTTTTATACTTTCACCCCCTCCCCCAGCACCCAGACCCTAGAATTTTATTGTCCTCCATTCAACCAATTTGTTGATCCCTGAACCCATCACCGTGGCTGGTAAGAATGGCTTGAGCAAGTCAGGGCTCATTCATGAGTCTGGTAGTAGGGTAGACTTTCTGGAATCATAGGAGTCCCCAGAAGTGGGGAACAAAAATGGAAGAAACAAGAGAGAAAGAGAGAGAGGGAGGAATGAGGCAGACAAATCACAGACACGTACAACGTAAGCTTCTAACAGGGGGCCCGTGGAGAAAGCAGTGCAGCTGGGTTCCGACTTAAATTCTGCCAACTACTTTGGTGCCCTTGGCTGCACAAGTCACTTCCATTGTTAAAATGAAGTGTCGGACAAGGTAAGCAGGTGATCTTATCGCTAAGATCCCGTTCAAACCTAGAATCCCTTACATTTATATCTCCCAGATAACTTGCGTCTTAGCTGCTGTTTTCAGTCCTATTTTTTGAGAGGCATTTAGAGAAATCGATCTGATTTATGGCCTTGGGCAAAATTGTCAAAGGGAATTAAAGAATGTTTCCACTTGTCTTTGGTAACATGGGTACGTCTGGTCCTTCTAGCATCTGCTGAGGTTTCTCTTCTACTGACTGCCTCCCTGGGCAACTGATACATTAGAGCAATTGCTCTGACTTGTGTAAGAATGGATTTTCCTATATTTGTTTTAAGACTTCCTAGAATGATTCACTTCACTACCACAATTCTGTTGCACTCACAAAATGGTATGTGACACTGCTAAGGTAAATTTATTGAGGCTTTCCATTTTAATTAGTTTTTTTTCTCATATTTTCCCTGAAAAGTTAATCCCCTTTTAATGAAATTGTAAAATATAAGCAAATCTTACATGACACGTTTATCACCTGCTCGTTTGAGATCAAAAGTCTCCCTGTACTGCCTTCTAAAATTATACCAAATTTTAAGTGCATATTAAAATGGTAATTTTTATCTCAAATCAATGGTTGGACTTTAATTTATTTGAGCAAAATAAAACAATGCAGATAATGGGTTAGTGCTGCATTTCAACATGTCTTATAGTACTAGGATATTATTTCGGTGATTTTATCAGTATTTGAAGTTTGGTAGGAAGCAGATGCTTAACTTGAAAACTTAATAGGTTTAAACTTTCCATCAGAAAGGAATCTGCCAAATAGCTTCCCCATAATGAAAAAGGGAGACGATCTCATATCTCTTCCAAGTTTTATGATGTAAAATAGTACCTGCTGTTACATTTTGATGATTGTAAAAATGTGTGAGTTTGCCAGGTTAATAGGGTTATTACTTCAGCTCAGTGATAAAGAAAATATTTGTACTCTAATCTCTCTTCCAATTTTCCAACCATATCTCTTACCTCTAAGACCTGAATGGCATTTTTGGATCCATGAATGGGTATAATCATATCCTCTATTTAGTTGGGGCGCCCCAGTTCATATTGTTTCAGCTTTTGTCTTTGTTTATGATCAAAGTATAGTCTCACTTTGTAGCGTTATGCTGACAATTTACAACCAGCTCATAAATGCCTCTTGTCTTGTGATTTATGGTGAACGCCCTGCTTGCTGTCCCTGACCTCTTTCTCCTGGGTCCCCATTCATTGCTCATCTCAGGCAACCAGTCGAAATTAATTAGCTCAGGTACCTGTTGATAAAGGAAAACCAGCGTTTAAGCAATGTCTACATTACCTCCAGGCTCTTGAGGCCAGAGTGTCAGTGGAATATCACTCCTTGTAATAGTTTGACCTGAGAACTGCTTAGAATATAACTGAACTTTGTTGACAATTCTAGGTAACACTCACCAGAGGAAAAATAAAAGGCAAAACAAGTTTTGGTAATGAAATTAATTGCGAAAAAGCCAGTCTCACTGTCAAAAGAGAGGAACCTTGAGAAGAAAGGCAGCTTCTAAAGGTCAATACTCAGCGTGTGTAATCTTTACCATCTGTGTGCAGGCTGGTAAGATTCGGAGACTGTCATACGCAGTCTTTTTTTCTGAAAATAACAGACAAGGAAAAACGGGGTTGCCCAACAGGGAGCCTGGATGTACTTAGCTGGATAGAAAATGAAAACACTATATGGTATAAACTTAGGATGACCTTTAATTTTCCTTCCCCTTGACCTACATGGGTCCTCGGATAGTTTCAGAAAAATAGTGCCATGGCGAATTGAAATAATTCCATCACCAATGAAACGTAATGTTATATTTACAAGGTGTAACATTAGGCAGTTCGATTCAGTGTAAGCACTCACCATCGTCTGACTGTATTCTGAAGGCCAACAAGACCTTCTCCATTTTTTTCTAATAGGAAATTAAAAAAAAAAAAAGGAGAAAATGGACTTGATATCACTTTGCCTAAATGTTTGACAATTGTATTGAAAATCTAGAATGTCGTGATTCTACGTGTAGTAATACAAATTTCTCCTGTTAGAACACATTTAGAGGTTTGATGTTCTATAGATTTTTGAGATTTGTACTAAATATATGAATGCTTTCTTACTAACACTGATGATATCATAAACTCTAATCTCTATGACTCTGTCGTGTTTTTACACAAATTAGGAAGTTATGAAAAAGAAAAAAAACCATATTTACCTAGATGTATGTATAGTATTTATATATGTTTACATATATATTTATATATGTGGATGTAAATATTACATAAGAATTACATGTATATTTGTTAGGTTATCATACATAAACTTTATGCAATTTTATTGAAATTTTGTGTATTTTGATCAATTAAGGCATAAAATGATTTCCCACCATTATAAATAAAGTCAAATGTTTTTAATATTGTTCTTAGAATATCAATTTCCATCTTTTTCTAAAAAGCCAATCCTTTAGAGATTTTGAGCTCTCATTCTAACTTCTTCTGTGATTCCACATCCATCCATATATCACCCCATTCGAAGGGTTCATTTTTTATGCATATTACTCCATTTGTCCTCACAACATTCAGGAAGCTCGTGAAGGCCATATGATTTTCAAGATCCATGATGCCCACGTGCTGTCATTTAATAGAACACAGTCCTTGTATCCTTAGTGCTATTTTCACGATGGGGGCGGCAGATTTTACAAAGTATGCTGATATCTAAACTTCACAGACAAGGTCACAGGCTAACTGATTTGTTTTGGTCTTCTGTGGATTCCTTGCTTTGTTCTAGAAACACGAAACAGGAGGCTAGCCTCTGCAACATTTGTCACTGCTCCCACAGCCTCCCAGGAAAGTAGGACCTATAAAATCTTAGGTGTAACACGCAATAGCACTCTCCAAATGCCAGTTAATAAGACGTCCACCTCTTTAGAGGAAAGAGATATTTTATTTGTATTCATTGGGGTGACCTAACCACTCACTGGTATGCTTGATGATACCTCTCCTGTGTGATGTCATAGCGTGAACACGTGAAAAGAAGGTACGCAGACTGTATTGTCTCCTCTCTCCACATATTTAAAACACAGCACCCTTCATTTTTCCCTTTCTCCAGCCTCCCTTTTGGTTTCCTCCTCTTCCCCTTCCTCTCCTTTCTCCTTCTCTACCTCTTCCTTGCTCTCTCCACCAATGACGCCCCTAGTGAGCCATTCACTTTTACATTCTGGAGGCAATTTTGTTGGTTGAAGCTCCCGGGAGATTACACAAGTGGGTTAGGTTTATTTTCTTGCTGTTGCTTCGACGTCGTGAGTTACGTATTGTTCTCCTCGACTGGTTATGTTGATCTAAAGACCTTTTCTTTTGGAAGAATGTATTGTTTTATAACTAATCATTATGAGTAAATAATCTCAATTCATGAAACTATAAGCACAGAATGAAAATCTGGTTCTAGGAAAAAAGAAACAGAGACAAAAGCTGTTTACACATAGGCTGCTAAATAAATGTCTCTTTCTCTTAGTTTTAGGGAAAGGGATCTCACCATTAACAAATGATACTGCTCTGAGCCCATTATGTTGAATATTATATGTCACTGTCAATCACTTTGCAATCCACAGGGCAATAATTCTCCATAATAACTGCCAACTCTAGTCAATATATTTGCATCATTTTACTTTAGAGGCTTATGAAATGCAAATGAAAATTCTAATAATAATGCTTCTTATTTAATTAGTTCTGCCTGATGGATATTCTCTTTCTTTAGCAAAGCTTTAAAAATAAGAATTCCAGTTCCAAGCCTGATATGGCCACTTGCCCATTCTCGGTTTGTGCTGCTGGCCCATTCATTGCTTTGAAGTTGCTGACCAAGGAGACAGGAGTCGTGACACGAGAAATGAGACCCTTTTTTGAAAAAGGGGTCAAAACATGGTCCGCCGTATTATTTTAAACCCAGAGAAAATACCATACCCGCATCCTGTTTTTAATTAATTAAGGGAAAAACAAAATCTTCGAGAAAGGGATACTGTGCGTCCTTCAGAAGTCACTGTGAATGTCCTGCCCTGTTACTGTACTTGATGTGTGTGCATGTGTATCCAGCATCCTTCATTTTGGGAAAATACTGCTCTTCCTCACTCCATAGTAATTCTGCTTACGCATGTGGTGGTTAATACTCCATTACCCTGAGCACAGTTAGGGAGAGAGGCTGTACAGCTCCTTGTTATATTTACAAGGTGTAACATTAGGCTCCTTGCTTATGGAGCCTAGAATCTGCCCTGCCCTGCCCTACCCTTACTCACCGGATGTCTACATTCTTTCAAAAAGCTTTGGCCCCGTGGAGCATGACCTCTGGTCAAGATTACCAAGGAGGCATGGAAGTTGGAGCATGCTACAGGAACATAGGTGTTTTGGGTCCCAAATGTTTATTTATTTATTTATTTTTGAGAGACAGAGCGAGGGCACGAGTGGGAGAGGGGCAGAGGAAGAAGGCGAGAGAGAATTGTAAGCAGGTTGCACGTTCACGGTGTGGGGCTTGATCCCAAGAACCGTGAAATCATGACCTGAGCCGAAATCGAGAGTTATACAATGAAACGACTGGGTCACCCAGATGCCCCAGGTTTAAACCATGAGGATGATGTGCTTACCAACAGTTGGGAATGATATGTTACATACATATGGCATGAAAAACCTTTTATAAGACATTCCAACCTATCGCTGTCACTGACGCAGCATCGTCCTAAACTGATTTCTTTCTTTTTTCTGTTTCTTTTATAACCCATTTATAGTGACCAATTTCACATGAACCGAAAAATACATTTTGTAAAGAAGTGAAGTTGCTCTGTTGGAGCAACCTAGAAGTCTCCTCTCCCCTCGTTCTCTCTCTGTCTTTTCCGCTAGATCTCCTCATTTTCCAGTCTCTTCTGCTCTACACGAGTCTCAAGATCATTCTATGAAAACATAAGCCTCTTCAGAATAAAGGCTTAAAGTTACAAGATGAAGACATTGAATTATTGGATCTCTCCAGGCTCAAACATTCCATGTAATATATACCTATAGTGACTATTCATTTCATTAATAAAAATATATAGAAATGGGTGGATGGGTGGTAGAAAGGATGGATTGCTGAAGGCAGTTAAGTATTGATGAAGAAAAGAATGGGTGTAGATCATTCTGGAGTTCTGAGTAGAGTTGATGGTAATGCTAAACTTCAGGGGAGCACTGAAATGCCAACAGCATTATAACAGATCCCTAAAGAGAAGAAGTTAGTTTAAGAAAATTGTAAAAGTAACAGACACGGAGTCAGGAATACATCTCATCTACTTACCAACTTTGCTGGGGGAGGGATGGGTCTGGCACAACCCATTTCTTCCTTGACTCAGTATTATATAGATACAGTCATTTCTGAAAATAAGGGTGGACCCATTTGGGGCATTAAGAAACTGCCACCCACACCCATATGTGCTAATTTGTTTCCTGCCAAAACATGTCTTTTAAATCGTGTAGGCTGTGCTAGGGGAGAAATCAGGCAGCATGTTTGATGGGATGCAGAAGAATATTCATGAACTCATGGGTCTGTGACTTCCCACAGGAAGTTTTGGTTTCTGCTTTCAAATTAACCTGTCCAGGCGCTGCTCACAGGCTTACAGATTATGGAGATCAATCCAAAATACCTGCAGTAACTGCCTTTGTAATTAAGATCCTGAATTCCTATTAGAAAATTCCTAAATTGGTAGCAGAACAATAGGCAGAAAATACATGTCACAGTGCTTGAAACATTTATTGGGCACAAGGGTCTACGTGGGTTGGTTGTTCCAGTGTCAAAGAGGGACAAACAAAACAAAAACAAAACTTGTAGATCACACTTAAACCCTCAGGGTAAATATGAACAAAGAATAGACTCTATTTTTCTAAGCCATCTGGGTGTAAACCTTCCCCCCCCCCCGCCATTTGCCAGAAACCATAGTGTTTATAGGCATGTTTTACTGGAAATCTGCTGCTTCTCACAATGTTTCCTGCACAACTGTCTTAGTAAAACTACATCTGGAAATGACAAGCACACAGTTGTAAATCTGGAAGTCAGGGTGTTGTTGTAATAGCTTGCAGCTACAATATGGCCATCTCGCTGAATGCCAAAGAGAGTTACAAAGACAGAGGCCAGCTGTAGCTACTGAAATGGATGCTATTTTTCTGAGGGCATAAAATGGATTTTAAGAGGGTTGTAATGTCGCTTGCCAAGCTATCAAAAGAACCAGGGTAGCGTTGAACTTATTGTCTCTTGGACGCATCAATTATTTCAGAGACCTGGACAACCAGATTGGATTGAGCAAGCATGATTTGTTGGATGGTAACAAAACAGGTAGAGAGCCATTGAACTGTAGCTTTCTAGAGTTCGGCTGGGTCTGAGAGCCCATCTAAGTCAGATGCCTCCCGGGATAATGAACCTCCCTTCTGAAGAGGTACAAGATGTCATCCTGAAGTATAAGCTTGAACAGCTCAGCAGTTCTTGGTCCTGGATGACTGGTGTAATCCACAGAGGTTCCTAACAAAGCATCCTCTGAGGTAAGCCTGAAGCTTACTGCAAGAGTGTTTCTTTCAGTTTATATTAACCTGGGGAATCAAAGATTTGTCACTCTGGGAGGTTCCTCAAATCCCATTCTGACATAAAAGCCACCAGAAAGAATGGCAGTAATTAGTTAAGTAAACCTATTTAGTAACCAACAATAATTTAAAAATTCAGGCAAATCCTTACATGTTTCTTATTTATGTAATAATCGCGTATTGGTTAAGTGAGACAATGGGCTTTCATTGTTACATTGATGTATCTTAGTTTTATCTTTTGAAATGGTTTACACTTTCAGTAGTATCTCTAAGCTTGTTTTTTAAGAGGTATAGAGTTGATATCCACAATGGAATATTACTCAGCCATCAAAAAGAATGAAATCTTGCCATTTACAATGATGTGGCTGGAGCTAGAGTGTATTATGCTAAGCAAAACAAGTCAGTCAGAGAAAGACAAACACCAGATGATTTTACTCATGTGGAATTTAAGAGATGAAACAGATGAACATAGGGACGGGGGATAAAAAGAGAGGGAGACAAACCATAAGAGACTCTTACTGATAATGAACAAACTGAGGGTTGATGGAGGGAGGTGGGTGAGTGGAGGGCAGGCTAGCTAGGTGATGGGATTAAGGAGGGCACTTGTGGTGGGCACTGGGTGTTATATGTAAGTGATGAATCATTAAACTCTACTCCTGAAGCCAATGCCGAACTGTACGTTAACTAGCTAAAATTTAAATAATGAAAATATATAGCGGCACTTTGTTGGCTCAGTTGGTTAAGCATCTGACTCTTGATATTGGCTCAGGTTCTGATCTCACGGGTCCTGAGATGGAGCCCCAAATATGGGCTCTGCACTGCCAATGTGGAACATGCTTAGGATTCTATCTCTGCCCCTCCCTCACTTGCTTGCTCTCTCTCTCTCTCTTTCAAAAATGAAACATAAACTTTGAAAAGATATATATATATATATATTAATATATATATCTTAAATATATAAATATATATATAATAAAAACTAAATAAATAAATAAGACGTGTATATTTGAAATAACTACAGTGTTTTGCCTTTTATTTACCTCTACTCTGTTTCTAACATGTTTCTTATTTCCTTCCTTTCTACCCAGAAGAAGAGAAGAACCATTTCTCCTTGGAAGGCTAAACTCCCTTCCCCTAGTTCCTCCATTCCACTTCCTCTGTTCTACCTCATTCTACTTACAAAGGGACTTCTGTCTTCCATGACTGATTCTACTTCCAAAGGGACTTCTGTCTTCCATGACTGTGTTTTTTTTTTTTTTTTTCTTTTTCATTGTTAATGTTTAGGTTTCATTTCTAGGCCTTTTCTCCTTGCTTTTTATCATGCCCAAATCTCTCCCATGTGAAGGTGAAGGTGGTCAAAGGCACAAAGTTCCAGTTATAAGAAATGCAAGTTCTGGGGATATAATATACGGCATGATGAGTGCAGTTAATAATACTGTGCTGTATATATGAAAGTTGCTAAGAGAGTCCATAAGAAAACTTCTCATCACACACACAAAAAAACAAATTTGTAGCTGTATGAGGTGATTAAAGTTCACCAAACTTGTAATTGTTATGCATATGTATGTATCAAATCCTTACATTATATACCCCAAAGTTACACAATTTTATATGTCAATTATACCTCCAAAAAAACTTGGGGGAAAAATGAATTTTAAAATGAACTATACCTCCTAGTAAATCTGCCAGAATCAGAATAAAACATTTTTTTTTCAAATAAGTGCTCTTATAAGATCCATGAGGGTGGGAACAGTGTCCGTGGTTCATTAGTATTTCCTGTATCTAAAACAATGCCCAGACACAGGACATGCTCACTAAATATTTGTCCAACAAATAAATGAAAACATTAAGTGAATAAATAGATAATAAATGCATGTAGATGAGCTGCCTCAACTCCCTCACAATTTATTGGCTATTTTTATTTTCCCCATGCCAGATTTCTCAAAAATCACCCTCAACTTCTAGATGACAAGTCATGATTCCTATGGCATTGTTTTTTTCTTATCCCAACAGAGAGAAGAATGGAAAGGTTTCAGTAGAAGTTTGTAGTTGGAGAATACTTTTCTAAGTGACCCCAATAGTTGCCCCTCTCCTCCTGTCATTCTCTGTTTGCCAGATTGTGGCCCCTGCACAACCCATGTCCGAATTCTATAATTATATTGATTTTCAGCCTCAACTTTGGTCCCTTGGTTCTACTGAAGCGGAATTACAATGCTGGGCCCTCCAGAATATCTATTAAAATACAAAAAGTCCTCAGATGATTTTGATTTACATCTGGGTTTGGGGACCACTGAACTGCCTAATACGACAGACATGTGGAGGCAGATACATTTAAGGACAAAAAAATGAGGGAGGAAAACTTATCCATTCAATGGCTGCAGCAACTGAGTCATTCATCGTGACCCACAAAATGATCTCAGCCCTCTCCCTCCCAGTGTAACAACAGTCCTGCGTGAGTTCAGCTACCTCCAGAAGATTATTATCGACCCTCGTCTTACCTTCACCATACACTGATGCCTCATTCTGTAGGAGACGGCTTAGCAAGTAGTGCTTTCTGAGTATGGATTTCCAGAAGAGTTTCCTCAAAGTAAGTGCAACGCGGTCCAGACCCGAGTTGCACGATTAACCAAGATTTCAGTACTTTGATTTCATTCAAACTTCTACACAATTTTGCTTTTCTTTCATCTTTATCTTTACTCTGTATCTGTACGACTAATATTTTGGTGAGGATATTACACGTGTCAGCCACAAGCCTACAGTTGCTCCTAAAAATTTAGGGCGAAGGGATCGCTCCAAATAGTTGATACAGGACATGGTTTATTTGCAAAGCACAAGCATATAATCGGGACTCGTTTGTTGCTATCCCCCAATTTAATGACATTTCTACATAGTTACACATGTGGAGTAAGAAGAAAGAGAAAAAGAAAGAAAAACCGATTAGCAACCAATGATGCTCTCATTAATATCTGTTTTGTTGATGTACCTGCAATTTTACTCTGTGAGACTCTTGAGAAACAAAAGGTCTGCACATTCATAGGTTCTAGTCCTGCCCCGCCGCCCAGTCACATTCCTCTGGGGCATTCGGTACTGACAGTTCTCCTGAGTGGTTTTGCTATGGCATATCTCCTCTGTATGAGGAGAGGAAATACCGCCCTCAAAAATGGGTAAAGCTAATGCCTTCAGAAGGACACCTTGGTCAAGACCCTACAGCTTTCTTATCTGGCCCTTAAGTTAGAAAAAGGAACACCCAAAGTTTTTAATAGTAATGATACTCACCGGGTCATATTTGGGACTCTTTATTCTTTAATTTGCTCTGTTTTGTTTTGTTTTGTTTTTTTCTTTCCAAGCCAGTATTCTTTGAGAGCCTCCTCTTTGCTATCTGGCATGAGATATCAGAAAATAGGATTACAGAGTCATAGACGTATTAGACAGCTGGCTATGCTATAACCTTGACATTTCTAATATGCGATTCAGTCTGAAATACATACGAGTTGTTTGCTCTCTAGTGATCCCCGAAATTTGGGTGTCGTTACCTATCTTGACCTCCCTCTTACACTTGGGAAAAGCTGTATCCTCATTACTATCTTTACCTCTCCTTCCCTGTATTCTTTTGCTAGTTTGTTAATGTTGCACTTCCTAAATATATTTGGAAAAATATGGAAAAGTCTAATGAAAATAATAACTCATAATATCACACTACTCATAATAGCGTCGCCCAGAGGCTGTTGACATTTTAATACTTCTTGCCAGTCCTTTGCCTTCTCTTTGCCTTTTGAGAATTGAAATTATAATGTATATTTTTCCTATGTTGCTTTCTTTTCCTCAGCATTTTATTATAGGTATTTTGCATTTAATTAAAAACTCTTGATAAATATCACTTTAATGGCTGCTACTCTACTAAATGACAATAGCATAATTTATTCAAACATTTTCCTAATTGGGAGACATTTATACTATTTTCAAGGATGCGAATTGCATATATTTGAAAGATGAACATAGAAAAATACGTGTGTATATGTTTTTTAACTAGTTCATTTTCGTAGAATGGAATCACTAATGTATTATCAGTAGATCGGAGAGTAAAAGCATTTTTTATGACTCTGGATACCTTAAGACTCTCACCCATTTTCAAAACGGATTTTTTTTATTCTACCTAGCTCGGGATTATTGTGACTATGTGTAATCAATATTTATTTATGAGAATTGTTAACTAAAGGTAATGCAATGTAATTGAATAGGAATTTAAAAGGAGAGAAGTAATTTTCTAGAAGTGACTACTTTGAGGAGTGACTTTTATCCTTGATTAAATCATACGTGAGTTTTAATTCGACTTTTCTGACCATAGGGAACAGGCCAGCCTTTTTAGTTTTGCTACAAAAACAATCTTCAGGATCCTGCTTGCCTACTTTCTCTTTCCCTTTGTAAATGAGTTTAGAGGGGGCTCTTCCCTTGTTCTGATGCAAACATCTATGTGGTCTGAACAAAGAGAAACATTCTTCTTTCTTCCTTCCCTCCTGTTTGGTTCACTTTGATCTGTAACACAAGACAAGTTGTCCCTCTGATTTCTAAATATTCTTGTGCCTTCACTCCTACCCTGTCCTTCAGATTCCATTTTTGGCTGCCTTTATCAATTCTCCCAGCTGATTCACACAGACACTTCAGGCTGATACTTGTTGGTTCAGGTTAATAGCCTTATCCAAACTGCGGCTTGAGGATTATATGCTCAGAAGGTCGTCCAATGTCATCGTTCCACAATCTTACAGTAAAATTCCTTTAGACTGTGTTAACGCGTTGTTCCCAGTCTGACATAGTTTCCTATCTTTTCTCTTCTCAGCAAGCAGAACTTAGTTCTCTAGCTGACACCCTAGCCTGGTGATCCTCCCTGGAGGCACAGCCGCCGAAACTCAAGAACAACACTAACCTTCCGTAGGGGGACTTCCGTTAAGAACAGCCTGTCAAACAGCCAACAGGAAGATGGGTAACCGTGGCTGCTCTTTAATTTTTGAGTTTTGTGCATCTCTGTGTGAGTGGCGGATGGCAATAAGACGGGTGGCGCCTAAGAAACTATGCCTTTTATCTTCAAGTTGAGGAAATTATCACTTTACTGACGTCATTCTGCATCTAGCAACCTTTCTGAAGTGAGTTAGGACTTTAATTGCAAGGGTCACCGGTGTTCTGCAGGAGGACTTCACCAGTCTTGCCCGTAAATGACAGAGCACTGGTATGTAAAGCATTTGGTTTTTCACAAATGCTTTTACTTGGGTTGGAAGCCGTGATCTATGTTTCAGGTCACAGGCAAGAACACGCTTTCCCCTATCTGTTTCCAAGCGATCAATCATTTATTTCCCAGGGGAATTGTAGTTCTTGGGCATGTGGCCTGTTTTCCATTGGCTTCTATTATCATTTGCTAATTAGATTACAACCTAGTATTTACCTTACTCTGTGGTTTCGAGACCTTTCCCTGCAGTGTTTTTCTGTTAGCTTTACAAATGCTGCAAATCATGCTTTCTCTCGGCTTATTGTGTGAAACCAAGAAGAGTGGGGAATTTTACAGTCGCATCTTTTTTTTTTTTTTTTTTTTTTTTTTTTTTAGTTGGGGAAAGAGGTAAAAATGTTAAAATTAATCTTACTTTATGTTTAGACATGACTCAACTTTAAAGATATGCAGTGAGGGCATTCCAGAGATTTTGTCAACCAGGGAATACTTCAGGTTTAAAACATAACTGTTAGCTTAAATTGACAGCCTGTTTAAGCTTAATAAAAACTTCTCCTTTAACATGGAATAGTATCATGTCTCACAGTGATGATTAATTTTATTTATTAATTTGCCAGAGTGTGGTGTCCTGTTCCCTGGTCAAACACCAGCCTAGATATTGCTGTGAAGGTATTTTTTAGATGTGATTAATTGATTAATATTTATTTTTTTAATGCTTACTTATTTTGGGGGGGGTGGAGGTGAAAGGGCAGAAAGAGAGAGAGGGAGAGAGAGTGGGGGAGAGAGAATCCCAAGCAGGCTCCATGCTGAGCACAGAGCCCAACACGGGGATTGATCTCACAACCATGAAATCATGACCTGAACTGAAATCAAGATTCAAAAACTTAAATGACTGAGCCAAGCAGGCGCCCCAGTGTAATTAATATTTAAAGCAGTAGGTTTTGAGTCAAGCAGATTACTCACCATAAGGTGGGTGGGCTTTGTCTAATCAGCTGGAGGCCTCAGAAGACTGGGTCTCTTACAAAAATCCTGCCTCCAGATTTCAACATAGAAACTTCACCTGAGTTTCCAGCCTTTGTACTCGAGAACACAAGAACACAACTTCAACTCTTCCTGAATTTCCAGACTGCCCTGCAGATTTTAGACTTCTAAGTCCCCCACCCCTGGTCACATAAGCCGATTTCTCAAAATGAATCTCTGTCTCTATATATGTATACGTGCTATCGGTTCTGTTTCTCTTCCCCTTTTCTCTCTTTTTTCTAATTTTTCCCCGAAGATCCTATTTCTCAAGGAACTTTCTTCTAAAATACTTTATGAATCCAAAGCCAATACACTTCAGTTTTTATTCTGACCCCCGAGGGATAGCTAACTTTATTTTTTGTACATTACAAGTTCTTGGTACATTTCAGGACAGTAGGCATCACACAAAACAAAAGATAGCCCAGATGCTAAATGCAAGAAGCAATTTCGCTATGGCTCAGGGGAGACATTTATTATAATGGGATCATTGGCTGTAAACTGTCTCAGACATTTTTACAAAGTGGATAGAACCTTGTTTACCCCAAAGCTTGCATATTAGATAGCATTTTTAAGTTGGCTACAGAGGTTTCTGTGGGATTGGGGGAACAGCATGGGGCATGAAAGACGATCTCCTGTGAGCTTTCCTCTCACTTCTGAGAAAACACCTCGCTGGGTGCATCTCTGCTCATGCTGCTTGCATGAGTTTTCCAGGATATCCCGGCTATCACAAGTCCTCTCTTTCTGTACTTGGCCCCATGCTGTCTTCCACCACCATTTAACTACCACTAGTAGGACGAATAAAACAGGCGGAAAAGAGAGGGCTTTCTGATGCAGAGAAGGCAGAGAACATTTCCACCTGAAGGGGTGATCCAAGTTTATTTTAAACCTTCCAAAATACTCTGGACTCTCCTAACTGGGACTGGTTTCAGCAGATCAGTTGCACATTTCTTTTTAGGAGTCCTGACAGGGTTGGCCATTTCTGTTTTACTCTTTAACCCCTAAAACTCTACCACAGTCTAAAATATGGGGTGGAAATCTTTGGGAATAGCCAAGTGTAATGAATGCTCATTAGAGAGTTCACTAATGGCTTGGCTCCCACGGAGTATTTCTTCATAAGTGACATATCAGGTGAATGCGTGTAAGGTAAATGTGAGACTAAGATGATGTCCTCAACGTACAGACTAGCCAGACAGTAAGACATTTCACATGGATGAGTACTTAGGCAACACTAGAAAACAAGAATCTGGTGCATTTCCTACTGTTACCAAGACTCCAATTTAGTTGAGAACAGAGGACAAGAGACCCCCAAAACATAATGATAGTACCCCAGAATTGAAGGATTTCTCAGTATGAGGGTCCTTTAGTGCTAAAACCCGAGGAACCCCAGGCAAACAAGGCTGAATATAAACCTCAGACAGGAATTAATACCAAAAATACTGGAGAATAAAGAGGAAACATCCAGATCAGAAAAGACCTCCTGGAGAATGGAGAACTCCAGGAATTTAAGAATGGGAAGCCTAAGTAGAAGGAAGGAGATGTTTCAAGCAGAAAGCTCAGCAAGGACCAAGAAACAGGCAATATTAAACCTAACTGTCCAGAGGACAGTAGGCAGTACTGGCTGATGGCCAGGGGCAAGGGTGGGGGATGGGGGGTAAGGAAGGCAACTGAGTGGGGAGGGGGTAGTAAGAGATAAAACTGGAAAGGCTGGTTGTGGTCATGTCCAGGAGTCTAGATTTTATTCAGTTAACATTAAGAACCAATGAATTTTGAGCAAGGCTCTGCCATGACCTAAAGAATGTTTTGGTTTTAGGGTATAAACAAAAAAAAAAAAAAAAAAAAAATGGAGAGGGAATAGGAGATAGGACAGACCAGAGTCTGGGAGATCAGGTATTTTCCTAATTAAAGTTTGAGGAAATGGTAAGATAAATTGGTTTGATTGCAGTAGAAATACATAAGTAAGAACAAATATGAGAAACATGTCAAAGAAAAGGTTGGCAGAATCCTGTAACTGATTAAGAATAGGAGTAGATAAAGAAATCAGAATCAGTGATATCATCAGACCTTCTGGAATCTGAATCACTATGAAAATACTGGCAACCTGAGAGCTCACTGCCTTCTGGGGAAAGCTAATGCCCTTGGCACTTAGGATGATATCTTCCCTTGAGACAAATAAAGGAATTTAGTCTCCAGATTATTAATACGTTAGATCATCGGGCGGCTGGTTTTGAGTACGTGTTTGTTTTGGGTATGTATTACTCGTTGGCAAACTAAGAAATATATAATTCTATTCCAACCTAATTTTTATCTTTAGCTTGTTTAAGTCAGGGTAGCAAAGTATTAAACTCAGGGTTTGAGCCACAATTCTTTCCCTAGGACTGTACCTAAATTCAGAGTCTGAGGATTGAAGGAATGACGGAAAAAAAAAAAAAAAAAAAAAAAAAAAAAGCTTGAGGGAAGGGCAGCCATAATCTGGCTTTATGTGTTCTTTCCAGGGAGTCTCTGAGATATCAGTCATATTCTGGGGTTCCATAAAGATGGCTGCTGAAATGACCCTCGGTTTTTCCCAACCAACCTTTGTGCAGCCAATGTCTCGTTCAACTATGGCCGCACCTCTTCTTGGGGACTTACATTCTGTGCCTTCCATGACTTGTTGGCGCATAGAAATCTGTGCCAGTTGATCTAGGATTCCGACCACCTCAATTTACTGTGCAGCCACCAGTTTCCTGGGGTCTGTTTGGCCCCATGATGTTCTGTCGCAAAAAAGGACACAGAGCCCAGTAGCTGGGTCTGACTAAGTATTCATGGTTTCTTTTCATGCCTACTATCTATTTAGTCCGGAGCCTCTCAACTAACTGTGTTGAAGCATCAGTTTCCCCATCCCCCCCTTCATCACGGATCAATACTTTTATAAACAAAAATGAAATAAAGTGAAATCTAAAAAAGACAAGCCTATTTACTTTATTGTATGAAAGTCAGCAGACAAAAAGTTACTATCAAATTGTTATAAATATTTCTAAATGCTTCCTCTTAATATCTCAATACACATGAAGACTGTTCATATGCATGGGCCCTAATCCGTAGTCTATACCCCAACTGGCACAAATCTAGCCCTCCATTTTCTGCCTGGAGGTGTCTTTTCTGGTTGGGGATAGAGTGGAAAAGAAACGATGTAAACTCTGAAAAAGAAGATAATAGGCTAATTTGCCACATAATCGGTGTCCAAGTCATGATTCTCTGAGAATTTCACACATCCCTCTACCCTCCTCCATACACATGAAATCATTTTGAAATTAAAATCGGGGAAGATTACTGAAAATCTGAGTTCCTCCCTCACCTCAGCTATAAAATGTAATCAAACAGTTGTACCTAAGGGGGTTAATTAGGTATGTGAGGAATCCGTAAGGCCACGTCCACAGAACATCTGGCATGCCATAGGTGATTGGGAATGGTAACCATTACTGTTACCATGAAGACATGAGCTCAGGGAAACATGAAGTCAAGGGCAAAGGGATCCTGCATTTCATTTCAGGAGGTAGACTTACAAAAACAAGAAGGATCAGACCTACTTGGTATGTCTTCAAGGTCTTGATCATGGAGCTTTAAGTTCTTGCTAAGTGTGATCTAATTCATCTTCCCCATACTTATAGAGGTGACATGTACTAAAGTATAGTGTAAACTGTTGGGTTATTAACTACTGGGAGCGTCACCACTTCTGTGACTCAGACACCTATCTCCCAGACTGTTTTACCACTTGAAAGTTAAAGGAGTCCCTTATATTTATGGTTTTTAAAGCACTTTTGGATGTGGGAGGATTAAATGCACTCTAAGAATGTCTAGATTGCAATAATAATATCATAGCTTATTCTTGCAATGTTAAATACCCCAACGTACAGGATATTCAATATACTCTAATGCAAACAAATCTTTAGGCCATCTTTCTTTTTAACTAAAAATGACACAAACTTAAATTAATAACTGATACAGTAATAAAGCTGCTAGAAGATAGGATTCATTGTGCATTAAGCTCTAGATTCTTTATTTAGGCTGGAAGTGATTATGTGATAATAGAATAAATGCTTTGCTAAGTGTATAAAAACTAAAATACTCTGTATATCACAGAGGCACATTACATTTGCAGGGCATTAATATACCTCATTATGCAATAAAACTTTTCTTTTTAAGTGAAATATCAAGGAGAAATCACTTTGCTGAATGGATCTCAAGATATGTTAACCTTGGATAAGAATCTGCTTTTGGCATAAGTTCCATGTCATCCAAATGGCGTTCTCTTGACCCTTAAAAAGATGAAAAGATTTTAGAGAAATCCAAACACATCTTGGCAAAAAGTCAAGTATTCTATCCCACTCACCCAAGAATTTTTCCTTGGAAGAATCATGCCTAATCCCTAACACCTACAGGCAATGAATTAATCATCATTTTGAACACAGACACAGCTACAACTCAAAATAGGTCATCACTATATTGGGAAAATACTTTAGAGTAAATAGTTACAATTTAGTACTAACTACAAAGTTGGTGATTCAACAAATAACCAATCAACCTGTGGAACAATTTGGGTCAAAATATTCCACTTCATATCATTCAACTATTTAAAAAGATACATCTGGTTCCATTTTGATAGTCTTTGTTTAGGTAGCCATGGAAGTAAACAGAAGCATAATCTACTGAGTTGTTCAAATCAAAAGCCAAGAGTTAGCTCCTTCCTCTTTTTCTTTCCTTGACTCTCCTTAATCCAATCCATCACCCCGTTCTGCCAGTTCAATTACCAAACTTTCTCTCAAATTCATCCACTTCTCCCTATCTTTACCAGAATCTCAGTCCAAATCATCATCTTCTCTTACTTGAAGTCTGCAGTTGCTTCCGAACTGGGTTCTCATCTATGTGTCTTGCCCCATTAAAGTCTATTCTCCACATAGCAGCCAGAAGTATATTTTATTTTATTTAAACATTTTTTAAGTTTATTTATTTATTTTGAGAGAGGGAGAGCAGAGGAGGTGCAGAGAGACAGGGAGAGAGAATCCCAAGCAGGTTCCACACTGTTAGTACAGAGCCCAGTGTGGGGCTCCATTTCATGAACCATAAGATCATAACCTGAACCAAAACCAAGAGTCAGGTGCTTAGCCGACTGAGCCACCCAGGCGCCCCTAGAAGGATATTTTAAAAATGCAAACCACGTTCTACCAGTCCACTGGTCAGGCTTCCGGTGACATTCTTATACACTGGAATAAAACCCATGCCACTACCTGGGTCCACTTCTCTGCTCTGGTCTCATACCACTCTACTCCCTTTTCACTCTGATGTGTCCTTCTTGACCTGCTTCCTTTTCTTCAGATACTCCAAAGTTGTTTCTATTTTAGGGCCATTATACATGCTATTCACTCTGCCAGAATGTTTCTCCAAAATTCTTCCAAGGCTGGCTCCCTCTCATAAATCAGGTCCTACCTTCTCAGAAATGTCTTCCCCAACTGCCTTATATGATATGACCATTCCTAGTTACTTTCTTTTCTATTCTCTTTTCTGTAGTACTCATCACTCTCCGTGGTTTGTGGTCTACTTCCTTGGACATGACGCTCCATGAAAGTAGTGATTAGGTCTTTCTTGCCACTGTTGTAATCCTAGAGCCAGCACTGTGCCTGGAACTCAGTAAGCCCTCAATAAATCTTTATTGGGTATATTCATGGACAAATGCGTGTAGATTCGATAAGCACAGTGATAGCCGGCGAAAGACTTTCTGGCCTGTCCAAAATAAAAATGTGAAAGGAAAAGTGTCTAACCTATTTGCATCATTTTATCAAACCTTCATCAAAGACTATTTTCAAACAAGCTAACTCATCTAGAAATGATTGGGTTACTAAGCCCTTTGAACCGTCTCTAGAGGCTTATGATTGACTGATGGCATTTCCTGCACCTTTCGAGAGGAGTTCTTAATGTTATACATTCTCTCGTGGACTATTTCAGAATATGTGTTTCTTTATGCCATTTTTATTTTTACCCCATAAAGTACATAAATCAAAAAGGATGTTGCTATCACTGATGATAGGCATTTTATCAATTCTTGCTGCCAACATTAAAAATAATGTTTGGACTGTTCCCCCAGGAGTATCTTTAATTCTCTTGATAAATTAATGACTGGCCTTGGCCTCTGACAGAAAAGAAATGAAACTCTTCTTAATCTCTGCAATTAATGAAATGGGTTCCTCTGTAAGCTTGCGTCAGGATGCTAACTACACGGGCGGTACAACCACCAGAAACAGAGACACCAATAGGGGAAGCCACTCGGATTATTTACAGCCAGATTTACTCAATTTGCATCAAAGTGTTTAAATAAAGCCAGGGTGGAATTGAGAGCTCACATTGGGAAGGAGGTGGACGAAAGTATTGCTGGGAAGGAAAGATGACATGGAGAAAATAAAAAAAGCAAAACACAAAAACGAACACATTGGTTTAAAGTCTTCAGTAGTATTAAGTAGAAGAGAACATATTTTGGAGGCAATATACATATTTCAGTGTTTCCTAATTGGGGATCCCCTCGAGATACTATTTAATCTAGGTTTCATTTAGCATTTTCTTCTGTCCCTTTCTTTATTTTTCGATTACTTCATCTGGGACATACCTGTAAAGGTCAGCCTTCTCACCAGAATGATCCACACACTTTTTAAATGTCAGGGATCAATGGCTGAGGTGGGGGGGGGGTACAGGGAGTATATAGGCACATGAGGGACTTGTCAGCTCTGCAGGAGTGTGGAGGATCAGAGAGACAAGCTCAAGGAGGTGGAGTGAAGTAAAAAGTGCAGAATCTTGGCATAGGGAATTCAGGAGCCAGAGGGAGCCACAGGGTGGCCTAGATCCAGGTGGGGGTACATCCTTCATGTGAAGCAGTAACCCAAACAGCACAGAGGAATGGGACAGGATAGGAGACTTTCTACCAAAGTACATTCAGAGTGTACTTACTTCTAAGGTCCACTGAACGTCTTCCCGAAACCAGGGCGGTCAAAAGAAAATTAGGAAGCAACCTCACAGGAATATTGTATACGTGTCACTTCTCCTCTCTTGAGTTTGGTTGTTTTCCAGAATCTCTCTTCTCTCTCTCTCTCCTCTCTCTCTCTCTTTAAATTTAAATTCAAGTTAGTTAACATACAGTGTGATCTTGGTTTCAGGAGTAGAACTCAGTGATTCGTCTCTTACATGTGACACCCAGTGCTCATCCCTGAAAGTGCTCTCCTTAATGTTCATCACTCATTTAACCCATCCCTCCACTCACCTCCCCTCCCCTCCAGCAACCCTCAGTTTTTTCTTTGTATTGAAGAGTCTCTTATGGTTTGCTTCCCTCTCTGTTTTTAATCCTATTTTTCCTTCCCTTCCCCTGTGTTCATCTGTTGTGTTTCTTAAATTTCACATGAGTGAAATTGTTATTTCTGATTGATTTATTTCACTTAGCATAATGTACTCTAGTTACATCCATGTTGTTGCAAATGGCAAGATTTCATTCTTTCTCATCACCAAGTAGTATCCCATGGTGTGTGTGTATATATCTATATCTATATCTATATCATCTATCTATATCTATATCATCTATCTATATCTATATCTATATCTATATCTATATCTATATCTATCTATATCTATCTATATCTTCTTTATCCATTCATCAGTCAATGGACATTGAGAGTATCTCTAAGGAACCCTGTAAGTGTCTTTATGCTGTTAACATGTATCTGGTATATCCATTTTCATGCTCCATTTCCTGCTGTCCTGTTAGGTTCTTCCCCAAATTTTTCTCCTTCCATATTGTTGGATGAATGATGAATACCTTGGTATTGTCTCTAGGCAATAGGTTGCCTAGGTTTCTGTGTATTATCATCAGACCCTCAAGTTAGAGATGAGGGAGAGTGAAATCTAATGGAAGATAGTAACACAATGTACTTCGTTTCATTTGCAAATACAGCAGTTATTTTAGAAACATCTACATTTAGCCAGTGTGAATCTCAAGTTCATTTTAAAAAGACAGGCAACAACTCTCCATTTCTCTTCTTTAAATCAAGGGAAATAATTGTAAGTATCCATCCTTGTGGGGAGGTGGGGTAGTCAGTCTTAGATATCAGTACTCCTGTGCCCATTCCCTTGACCTGGTCTCCTGGCCAGTTCAGACAAGAAAATGAAAGATGTATGTGATGCTCAGAAGACAGGGCATGGATGCTGGCCTCCAGCGATCACAGTGACTGCTGACACCCCCTTCATCCAGAGGAAAAAGGGAAAGACACACTCTAGATCTCTCTGGGAAAAATCTCTCCGTCTGCTCTCTTTTCTCTTCAGAAGTATTCTCAATTGACCTCTCATTGTTCTTAAAAGCCCTCAAGAAATCACCAATAAATAGCTTTTCTCTTCTTTTGTAAAAACCAAAGACACGACACAACACCAAATCATAGATGTTTATAGGAATAGAGAACTGGCTGTTGAAGAGGTCTTCCCGCTCGGTCCTTAAGATCTTGTTGCCAGTGCAAGCTCGTCTGCCTTGCTCTGGAGGATGATAGCTTCACCCAGTCTTCTGCTGGGACCCAGTTGGCTCACCAGACCTACAGGAGCTACTTGGGAGAGGAGCTAGGATGCCCTCAGCTGAAGAGACCCGTTGCCATGTACCACAGCAGAGGACCCAAGAGATCCTGGTGTTTTAGACTGTTGGATAATCTAATTTTAGCTAGTGTGCCGGTAACCATATATGTTCTACTCCGATTTCTCTGACAACCAGCAGAGCAATCCACTTTAGTCTTCTTTTAATCTAGCAGCCCCTCTCCCAAGAATGCACATGCACACAGCTGTAGTTTCTTGTCTACCCAAAGCTGTAAAATATGGAAATGTTCCCCTGATATATGTATATGTATATGCGTATGTATATGTATGTATATTTTTATAGAATATATAATAATAGATCACTATAAATATAATAGATAATCATTAGATTGTTATATAATATATAGTAATAGATTATTATGTATTATGTAGTACATACATTATGTATGTACATATAATATTTTTATAATAGATTTATATAACTTGTATAGTACAGTATTTATGTAATAGTTATATAATATATTAATATGAGCTGCATGAGACCCCCTCTTCTACAACTTCTGTAAATACAACATAGGTCACTACTCCACAGGGTAGACCATGATTCTTGCTATATAGTGGGCTAAATTATTTTTTTCCCTGTAATTTTGGAATATGTGACATTCACTTGATTTGTACTACATATAAAGCAAATTATTTTTCAGCCCATTCTCAATGGAGAGCAAGATTATTTCCTGAACAATCTCATTCACTTTATCTAACGCTCACCCACATATTCCATAACAAATGAACATAAAAGGAGGAATACCTCACAGTTCTTCCATCTACACTGGAGAACCCCAGCACGACACCCCTGTCTTGAAAGAAAGGGCATGGTTCAATCCATTCCGAAAATGACCTTGCTAGGGATTGAGAAGCACATATCAGTCTGCAAAAACCTATACATAGTCTTTCATTTCGGGTTCCACTTGGATAATCAAGTCCTCTACAGAATTTGTGAGGGTGGTTGGAGGTGTGGGAGAAGCTTCTCTGTGCATTTCATGGCTTCTCCTCCTCCAGCTTCTATCACTAGAGAAGGAACTTGTGTCCCCACCCTCTTCCACCCTGCTCTCTGCCTGCACAGTAGCTGTGTGCACACTAGCCCTCTAGCTCTGCCTTTGCCACAGTCAATGGGACGCCCAAGCAGGAGATGGGAGGGCAGGAAGATAATGAGCCTAGAATATTTATCCTGGCAGCTCCCTCCTTAAAGAGTCGCCTCTGGCTGGTTTGTCCTCAACCAAAGTTCAAGGCTTTCTCACACCAGCCTTCTCTGTAGGAGTCTCACCTTCGGAGTCCCAGCAACCACACCCTACCCTGCCCGGCAACAATCTCTTTACGCAACTATCCTTGTATCCTTTTCCTCCAGTTGGGCCAGTGTTGCCCCCATTGCCAGCCATTCATTCTCATCCTGGTACCCTATTGGCTGAGACCCCTGGGTGAAGCAGAGGAAAAGGGAAGGAAGGTTTTCACGGTCGTCTGCCTCAGGGTGTGGACTTGTTCAGGGTGATGAACGTGTGGCAGTGCACTGAATGACGAGCCTATGGGATATTCGGGAATAGTGTACGTCGCCTTCTGTTATCTTGGTCTGATTTATGCCGAAATTCAAAAGGTGCAAGAACAATTCATCCTGCTCCGTTTAGCTTTTTAGATTTGACGAACATTAATTAAGCACCTATTATGGTGGGTGGGAAGTGGGGTCAAAATAAACAAGCAAAAATTACATACCAGATGGTGATGAGGGCTGTGGGGAAAAACAAAGGTAGAGTGAAGGGGAAGCAGACAGAGAGAGGTGGGGAGGAGACCCCATGGCGAGCACACTGCCCCCAGTGACTTCCTAGGGAGGGCGTCATTGAACAAAGGCCTGGAGGAGGTGAGGCGGCTGATGTAGAAAGCTGGACTGTGAAGACCAAAGGACACAGGGTTCTCCACCTGGGACGGCACTCCTGCCCCCGGGGGGCCATTTGCAATCGCAGGGGGTGTGTTTAATGATCACAGGGACCAGGTGGGGAGCAACTAGAGGAGAGACACTGCTGCTGGTAATTAGGTGACAGAGCCAAGAAGCCCAATGTCCCGTAATGCATAGGACAGCCAGGGACAATGAAGACAGGTCCAACCCCCCACCCCCCACCCATGGCATCCTTGTTGAGAAGCATGGAGCAGAAACAGCACGTGCAAAAGACTTGAGGTCGAGGACCCCTCCCCACTGAACACACACGCGCGCGCGCACACACACACTTTTTAACCTAAAACAGGACTCCTGTGATCCTCACAATTTTCCCAGCTGCTCTGAAGCACAGCAGCTCCAGTGCAGCTTACGCCGTGTGCCTTCCCCTCGGGGATGCATGCATTTTATTCCAGTGCTTGGAGAACAGTAACACCCAGGAACTTGCAGCGAGAGTCTCATGGTTGTCTGTCAGACTGGAAGGTGAATTTGCTGGTGGTGACGGATTCGGTTGGAAAATACCAGTGGGAGACCAAAAGGTCTTGCCCGTGCTGTGCGCATGCAGAAATTGCTCTTTGCCCTCAGAGTTCTTTTAGAAATAACGGGTGAAGTGGGGCACGTGGAGGCCTCAGTCGGTTAAGGGTCCCACTTCGGCTCAGGTCACGATCTCTCGTGGTTCACAAGTTCGAGCCCCAGCCCGGAGCCTGCTTCGGATTCTGTGTCTCCCTCTCTCTCTGCCCCTCCCCTGCTCAGACTCTGTCTCTCTCTTTCTCAAAAATAAATAAAACATATTTTTTTAAGAAGAGAAAAGAAATAACGGGTGACGTTCTCCAACACAAAATATCCCCAAGGATGTTACTCACTTTGTTGGAAACGCCAGCAGAATGTAGCAAACACTGTTCATTGGTAATTTAGACATAAATTCGTCAATTTATGGTCTGTGTTTATGGGGAAACAATGCATTTTGCATTTTCCCTCCACATATATATGGTCAGGATTTCTTTGGTAATGAATGCATCTGACATAGTCGCTACATACCTCGGATATGAGCTATAACTTCGTTCTTTCTCCTTTTAGTATAAACTACAAAAGATAGTAGGATAAAAGGAGTAGGCTATATTTTGATAAATTTGGCTTTAAAATCCATTGAATATAAACCTTCTGTAAGTTTGAGTACTCTGCTACCTCCAACAGAAATCTTACATACATGTTAATAATGCTTACATGCTTGTTAATAATTCTGTTATTTTACCACTTATGAAGATACACAGTATAGCCAGATGAGCATCACATTTTTTTTAAAAATTTTTACATTTATTTATTTTTGAGAGACAGAGAGAAACAGAACGTGAGCAGGGGAGGGGCAGAGAGAGGGAGACGCAGAATCCGAAACAGGCTCCAGGCTCCGAGCTGTTGGCACAGAGCCCCACACAGGGCTCGAACCCACGAACTGTGAGATCATGACCTGAGCCGAAGTCAGATGCTTAAGCCACTGAGCCACCCAGGCGCCCCAACCACCACATTTTCTAAATGTTTATTTATTTTGAAGATGGGGGGAGGGAGGGCAGAAAGAGAAGGAGGGAGAAGAAATCCCAAGCAGGCTCCACATTGTCAGCACAGAGCCCTACATGGGGCTTGAATTCACAAACCATGAGATTATGACCTGAACTGAAATCAAGAGTTGGAGGCTTAACTCACTGAGCCACTAAGGCGCGCCTCACATGTTTTATCCCACACTTTATTTTATTGAAAGGACCCTAGAAGAGTCATTAAAAAAACTTGCCCTCCAACTAAGGTTCAGAGCTCACTGCCTCATAAGGACCTCTAGCTAGCAAGCCATGCTATGAATTAACTCTAGCAAGCAGTTGGTTCTAGTAAATAGAGCTACCCTGGCTGACTGGACTCATGCTCCTTGACCAAGATGGGGTAGTTTATTGTAAGTCATCGAGCGAGGCCAGGGTAAAGGCATGAATTGAAGTAGGACCCTGATACCTTATTTCTGATCATTTCCGAACTTCATCAAAGTCAAAGACATTTCCTGTCCTCTGGCAATTGTTCAATAAATGCCCTTCTGAGACCTCTCACAGAACTGGTTTATCAGAGCTCTCCTCCACCTAATTCCTTCTCCCACTCCAGAAGGACATAGCAATGCATCTTCTGTAGCACTGAAGAAGGAACAGTCTCACATTTGCTCTTTACATCTACCCCCTGAGCTTCTGATCAGCTTCCGGGAGGGACACCGAACACTCCCCGATCGCCTAGGCACCAGCTGTTCTACGCGCTTTTCATCAGACTGAAAGGAGATACCTGTAAATATGCCAATAAATTAACTGAGGTACTTTGGATCTAGAGATCTAAACTACGGCCTGACTTTTCCTTCTTGTATTGACCGTAACCCCATGGACATGCTCATAAAGGCAAAAATCCGTTCAAGAACCTGAACTTTCCTATGAGCGAGACAGAAGAAAAATGAATGTCCTTTTCGGTGAAGAACCTGATTCTTTTACTTGTGGACCCCCCACACATACCTGGGCTAAAATCCTGAATGCTTTGCTCTAGAAGCAGATGCGTAGCATAGAGTAGCTTTTTCCACGATGGCTCTTCACCATCCAGCGTAGGATATGTTTTGAGATTCTAGGAAATGTCCAAGATTTCCAAAGGGAAATTGCTAAGACCTGAGACGGCCGTTGCCCTGATCATTGAGTGAAAGCAGTTTGCAGTGACGCCAGAAGTTCTTCAACAGTACCCCATAATTATCTCTGCTTTTGAAATCTCACTGTAATTAACTCATACTTACTATTAACTCTTAACTTATTATGATACCCATGTCATTCTTTTCTTATACTAACGTTATGTGTATGCCTCATCTTCCCAATTGGATTATAAATTTCTTGATGATTTTACATGTCTGTTTTTCCATGACATCTGTCGTAGGGGAAAACGAATATCGATGCCCATGTGGGTTAAATAAATGAATTGAAATTTGTCCGTGGACCTGCCCGGCATTGTTTCTATTTCAGGAGTCTTGAAGGGTGATCATTATTAATAACTTCAGGTAGCAGAGTTACAGGGAGAGTAGCCTGCTTTTGTAAATATGAACTTTGTTGAGTCAATCAGCTTTTAAATGAAATGCAATACACTGTATTTTCATAAACCAGGAAACTTTTTTGTTCTAGATGTTCACAATAATCCATAAACATTGTCAAAATAAATGTCTGTGACCTCCCCCAGCTAGAATATGAATCTCACTAGGTCAGATATGGTATCTTCTCTCAATAGAAATGAAATGCATGGGGTGCCTCGGTGGCTCAGTGGGTTAAGCGTCTGACTTGGGCTCAGGTCATGATCCCACGGTCCGTGGGGTTGAGCCCTGCGTCGGGCTCTACGCTGACAGCTCAGAACTTGGACCCTGCTTCAGATTCTGTGTCTTCCTCTCTCTCTCTGCCCCTCCCCCACTCACACGCTGTCTCTCTCCCTCTCAAAAAATAAACGTCAAAAAAACTTGTTTTTAAATTAAATGCACGTACAGTATTTATACGTCAGTGCTTTCCATGTGATAGGTATTCAATAAATGTTAAATTTATTTTTAGGAATTTTTCGTATTTTGGCAACAAAGTGTTTGCAAACCTTTAATTTTCTTCTCGTCTGACCAGAATAAATTCAGACTTCGGGGCTCAGTGCATGACCTTTAAAGGGGTAAATGAACTGGATTGATCAGGTGTGGCATGGCAGCATTGTGGAAACAAAACAACCAATGACTCACAACCTTGATGAAATCCTGCCTCTTCCCCTGCCCTAGGGTCTGAATGTTATGGTTCATAAAAGCTCCAGCCCTGAGAACAGCTCCAGCATGGTGGCAAACTGACACAGAGCAGGTAAATACGGCAGGGCCGGGGCCAAGAGAACTAGCCATATAGTTGAAATTGCCCCTGAGAAGAAACAACGATCTCAATCACTGTGTCCAAAATCTGAGGCTTTACCCAACCCAGTCTGACCAGACAGGCTTGATCTGACCACATAGGCAGGGACCCAGCAGCAGGAATCTTTGGACACCAAAGAGTCCTTTTGTCATTACCAAGAGGTCCATTTGGGCTGAAATAGGGCCCTGATAGGGGGTCTGCAATCCATCATACCAGACAGAGATCCTAGGAGGGGGATTACTGGTAAGGGCTAACAACAACCAAAGGTTATTTGGCATGCAGAACAGTGCAAAAGCACAACTGAAGCTGACGGAAATCATGCCCAAAGACAAAGTGTTCACAGGAGAAGCTGCAGGTCAATGACGTAAGGTTATAGGAAACTGCTTCTTAATGCATCTCAAGTTAGCCGCCGATTGGCTCAAGGACTAAGCTACACTGAGAATGTCGGTCTCCGTGTTTAAGTATAGGTAGCCTAGGACCATGGCAAGAAAATCTTACCAACTCAGCCCTGGGTCTCTAAACTGCAGCCCTATTTCAATTCCATGTCAGCATTTCTCTTTGCACCTTTTTTTTTTTTTAATTTGTTTTTAATATTTATTTTTGAGAGGGAGAGACAGAGTGTGAGCAGGGGAGGGGCAGACAGAGAGGGAGACACAGAATCCGAAGCAGGCTCCAGGCTCTGAGCTGTCAGCACAGAGCCTGACGTGGGGCTGGGACTCACAAAGTGTGAGATCGTGACCTGAGCCGAAGTCGGAAGTTTAACCGAATGAACCACCCAGGCATCTCGTTTTGCTCTTGAATCCTGAAACCAATTCCTAATCAGCCATCAGTATGCTGCTTCTAAATCAACATGCCTACCTAGAATAATTTCTCTTGGCAGTAGCTTCTCAGTTGACTGGTCTCCTGCAGTCTCCTAAGGGGTCTTGCCCGCCGAATGCTGATAGGTCAACCTTGTCATAGATACAGTCGTTTTCATGACATATGAAAGAAATTGACACACAGAAATGATATGTGATTTGTCACAGAGAAATTAACCCCAGGGCTGGGAATACCCTAGGGCTTCTAATACTCTCTATCATGCAAACCTATTTTCTTTTCCATTTCCAAAATGATCTTTTGCTCTGCCGGGTTTGAAAAACTAACACTCATTCTATAAACTAGTTCCCCCATTTCTTTATTTGCCGACTCTAAACAAACTGCTGTAGCCAGCTTCAGGTTCGGTTTCCTGTAAAAAAGTAAAAAGAAGTAATCACAATATTGGGATTTTTAATGAAAGAATCACCAAGCCAACCTAATTAAAGAAGGTCAATTAAACATAGCACTAAACCATCCGAAGCACAAAGAACAATTTTCCATTTAGAAACTCAGGATACAGCAATTACCTGGTTAATTTGGCATGTAGCCAGGATACAGATTCCCAAAGCACAATCCTGTTTCTTGCACTTTGAGTCTTTATTTTACATTGGTTTCCACAAGCATTCATTTATAGGGTAAAATTTCTTTGGAAGACTGCTTTGGAAACCACATAGTTGATTGAGTCAGATTTTAAAAATCTGTTTAATGTATTCTGCCTCCATCCTGTTTTTATCCTAACCAAGCCCATCCTTTTGGTCCATTCTTGATTTAGTATTCAACTGGGAAGACGTCTAACTAATGTCCTTCTGAAGAAAGCAGTCAAGTATCATCATTCTACGTGAATCTAGAAAATTTTCATTCCCTAATGAAGCGGTTCTCAAAATTTAGGATTGAAAAAGTTGGCTGGAGATATGATAAAAGTTTTAATTCCAGCCTTTCTGGAAATTCACTTGGTCAAAGATAAGGCCCCCAAATCTCCATTTTAATAAATACACACCAGAATTTTTTTTTGCATGGGTTTCCAGACAATATTTGAAATATCTATCACTTTAGAAAACTAATGACATATTAAACAGCCTCCAAACTATCTCTATGCCCCGACCTGTCTCAATTTATGATATTAACCTAGGTTCGATGGTCTCATGTAATAGAGATTCCAAGGACCAGAAGCATTTTCGGTTCTACCTACTGCTTTGTGATTTATCTTACAGAGTTAAATAAAAACCACAACATCTTGAAAATACATCACCTGAAGTTTATTTCTCCCTCCTCAGACAAAAGTCCAGAAACTCTTATGTTTGAAACCTAATCTCCTTAATCATGTGCTTCTCTTGAGGTAAGGTTTTTATTTACTACTTTTCTATGTCCCTACAGAATTGATTACTGGGTGAACCATTTCTGGCTGTCTCCAAAAGCTGATTTCTGTGTGCTTTATAGAGTCGGACAGTCCAGTCAGGAGTTCCTAAGATATTATACAGGAGGCTGCATAACACGTAGAGTTAACGTGAATTTGAGATAAAGTCCCAACAGGGCACACAGGCTTTCTTTTTTTTTCAAAAATGAGTATCAGTGTAAATAGAACATTAGCAAAGCTTCTATTCATCAAGATCTCATTTCCCAAAAAAGAATAGAGAGCAGACTTTTAGGTTGAGGCTTTCTGCCTCTTAAACATGCAACAGAGACATATGGAACAATTAATTCATTTTTAGGGCCCATCAATAGTCAATGTGATGAATTGATAAAATGTTGCCCCAAGGAGTGCTTTCCAGCTTGTTGTTGGTCTCTTATTCTGGTGAAATTGCCTGCTCTCAATTAAAGCAGGGTTCTGGGTCAGTCTTCATACACTGGCATGAACTCCAGACCCATGTTTTAGACAGAGGCTGGGTATGGCTCTGTGTGTCTGAAACTCAGGCCCATTTGGATATCCAGAAACCCCCCACAACAGGGCCCATGGTAAATCTGCTTTATTTTTTTTTATTTTTAAAAATGTTTTATTTATTTTTTCAGAGAGACAGAGACAGAGACAGAGACAGAGTGTGAGCAGGGGAGGGGCAGAGGAGAGAGGGAGACACAGAATCCAAAGCAGGCTCCAGGCTCTGAGCTGTCAGCACAGAGCCTGATGCAGGGCTCAAATCCACAGACCGTGAGATCATGACCTGAGCCAAAGTCGGATGCGTAATCTACTGAGCCACCCCGGTGCCCTGATAAATTTGCTTCAGACCCAAGTAGCGTTCAGTTCTGGAGTGGCTCCACACTTACTGTAGGTACAAGGTGGTGTGGGGTTCCCTAGGGCAGGATGTCATGGCACCAAGGGAATCGCTTTGCTGTAGAATCTGTGCATTTCCAAAATAAGCCACAAATCCAAACATACTATGGATTCACCCTTTGTCCAGGCTCTTCAGATTCTAGGGCCCTCTGAGTAGCCACACAACAGAGTCTTCTTGAACTCAGAGTGGAGCCTTGGGATGGCCAAGACCTCAGGATCTCCAGCTGCATACTAACCTGCCCCCTCCCCAAATTAGGCCAATTGTGTCTGCAAACTGTTCATGTGCTATTTTAACTACCCATCACTGATAACCGCAGCCCTGTGAGACTTCCGAGAACACTAAATCCAAGAATAACCCATCACTTCTCAAACTGGATCATATCTCCAAGACTAACCGGTGGTGCGCCATGGGGGTCTGTAAGTACAAAGGATTTAAGTACGGTGTGACCTTAGGCATCACCAGATTTGCCTGAAAATCAATGAAGGAATATACATTTTTATGTTAACCCCCAAACATTAAGGAGTAGGGATATGGTATTTGACTGGATTCTGTAATAAAAATAAGATTCTAAAGAAAAATCTTGTTTGCATTGGGGTCTTAGAGCTCTGCCTCCTCAACGCCTTAGACAATACGTTCATTCTCTTCTGTCTTCCACGGTATATGTTTAGAAAAAATGGCAAGCCCTATGTCAATTTCCTCACATGATGAGAGAGTAAATCGTTTGTTCAAAGTCAACAATTAACCAGTGTCCATAGCTATGATTCCTATGTAGGGCCCTCACTTCTGCTATCATTTATTCTTTCTTCCTTATTATAACATAAACCACATGAAGTTCAATCCTTCATATTCTTTTAAGGCTTACAATACAAATAATCTCAGGAAGGATATAAGACATTGATATCTTGGGTAGAGATGACTGATATGTCTTGTCCTTCTCTTCAATATTTTTACAGCAAAAGGAAGAGGCAGAATAAAATGGTGCTTTGGAAATGAACATGATTGCTTTCTTGTGTCTGTGTGTGTGTGTGTGTGTGTGTGTGTGTGTAGACTTCTACATATATGTTTGTGGGTCCAGGTTTATGAGTTTGTCAGTAGACATGTAGTTGAGTGGGAGAAATACAGCACAAAATAGGCAGAGAACCAAAGCACATGTTTCCTTAGTTTGCAATTTTGCACAAGATAATAGTAGTTGTTATAACCCAAATACTGCCTACCTAACCTTGGCCTTTTCCTTGGAAAAATCATGCCTTCTTGAACACTTCCATCACTCATGTAAAAAATATAGCTAAACATCTTTCCACTTGCAGCTGCTTGAGGTAATGGATTATGCCTTTGAACTTGCCAGTAAACTTCACGGTCCTGGTATAAATATCAAACCTGTCAAACTTGCTTTCCAAGGAAGCCCTATAATGAAAAGCTTATCTGTTTGGGGGGTAAGTTAATGCCTCAACTTTGCCTCAAAGCCAGATCCTGAGAAAATTTTGGTTGCAGAGAACTTCCTGCCAGCTATCAGGGTGATCTCTGGCCAGGCCCGGAGGCTGGTTTCACTGAAGTTTGGTCTCAGCCATTCTCTTGACTTCCACAAAGAAGGCACTTTCCCCATGAGCTCTGTGCCTTCCTCTGCTTTTCCTTTCCCTTTGAAAAGACATATCAGATTATCAAAGGCGTCTGTGTGCCCAAACTACCACCGAAGGAGAAAGAAGTCAGTGACAGTGTGATGGGTTTCCGCCAGGGACTTTGGGGGTGCCTGGTGTTACAAGGTGAACAGCCAAGCAAATAATTCTCAGCCTGCTCATTACGGACCTCAGGTGACAATCTGTGGAGCCATGGACATTTCTCAGAATCTAGGTTGCAATGGGGCAGCTAGCAGTTTCCTCCTTTCTGGGAAATATAACTAGATAGACCGGTATCCCTTAAAAAAGTCTCTGCATTCCAACAACAAAACCACTGTCAAATTTCAGAGGTCAAAGAGTATTTTTTTAAGTTCTTCTTCTTCTTCTTCTTCTTCTTTTTTATTTTTTTAGGGAGAGAGAGAGCACAAACAAGAGAGAAGGGCAGAGGGAGACAGAGAGAGAGAGAGGGCAGAGAGAGCGAGAATCTCAAGCAGGCTTCACGTTCAGTGCGGAGCCTGATGCAAGGCTCAATCCCATGATGATGAGATCATGACCTGAGCTAAAACCAAGAGTTAGACACTCACATGACTGAGCCACCAAGTCCCCCCTCAAAGAGTATTTTTTAAAAGAGGAGTGAGAGGGGCGCTTGGGTAGTTCAGTTGGTTAAATGTCCAACTCTTGATTTCAACTCAGCTTATGATCGCACCGTTCTTGGCTTCCAGCCCAGTGTGGGCCTCCATGCTGACAGTGTGGGGCCTGCTTGGGATTCTTTCTCTCCCTTTCCCTCTTCGCCCCTACCCTGCTTGCTCTCTCTAAAAAATAAACAAACAAATAAAATAAACTTAAAAATAGAGTTAGAAGAGAAATATTGTTAATACTAAGAAGAATGGCTTTAGAGCACTCCCCTACAGATCTATTCCTTGCAAATGCATGTGTCTCAACTGCCTTTTCATAAGGAAATGCTGGCTTCCTGCCCCCCTGGGCTATAGAATTCTTAGTAACGTCCATTAGGTGCTGACCATTTGGGCCACATCCAGGGTCCTCCCTGGGAAAGGCAGGGTTTGTTTTTTTTTTTTTTTTTTTTTTTTGGTTTTCTCCTTAGGTAGTTGAAGGATGATTGCTAATAAGAACCTTCTGGCCTTCTTTAGACACAAAATGTGTTTCCACAGGATGCCCAAGAGAAAAGCTGTGGATTTTAATGTGTTCTGTGGTACTAGGCAAAAGGAGAGACTCAGCAAACAACTGATGATAATCAGGCCAGCCTCTCTGAACAGATGTTTCTACCTGGCCCGACTAATAAAGATCCCAGACCTATTGTTCCTTTTTCTTTTCTTTTCTTTCTTTCTGTCTGTCTTTTTTTTTTTTTTTTCCACTTCTAGATCTGTGGCCAGCTGTATTGTAGTTAAATTTCAAAATACTCATTTGGCAGCTTTGTACAGTGGTGCTATAATGTTTATAAAGCCCACGGTGCTAGTTTGAAAGTGACACGCACAGATATGCATTTAAAGGGGGCATAAAACGAACAAAATGCATTACCGAATGCAATACCCAGTATTAACCACATTCATATGAGTTTTGCATTGGATTCAATAAACCCGTGGTGCCAGATGTAAAATTAGCCTGTCAGCCTTTCTCTGCATTTCAACCATCCATGATTCCTGGTCTCAAATACCAATGTATGAAGGTGACATCTTTCTTAAAAAAAAAAAAAAGTTAAAAAAAAGTATATAATACATGGCATGTGCAGCACACGTATATTCATTATATACCATGTATGTTAACAGATATCATATATACAGTATATTTCACTATATATGCTGCGTGTTTATGTATATGAAATAATTACAATTAGTTCAATTATTGACGAAATCGAATGAGATTCTCTCATTTCTGATTTGACTTACTTCATGTCAGATATTAAAGGGATTGTAAAAGCCCTACGTCCTTGGAAGTTATTTTGGTAGTTTGTCCCAATATGCTCCTCTTGGAAGGAAACAGATTTTGTAGAGGCATCCATGGTGTTTGCCCAATCAGTACACATTACCCATTCTTCGGAGAAAAATCACCCGTGGCTCAATTCAGTTGACCTCATGTCCTCTGCTGCGAGCCCAGGCTAGGATGTGCACAGAAGCCAGACCTGGTTAAGCAGGTCATTTGGTCTCCACTGTCTGAAGTTATTTGGTCAGGGATGGACATGTGGACTAAACCAGGGCCATGAGATGTAGTCCAAGCTCTTTTTCGAATCTTTGGGAAGAGAAGAAACCTGCCCCCATTAATCTTGAATTTGTGACGATACATGCCTGTTGCTGATGAGGGACATCTTCAGAGGAGAGGTCACCCAAGAATGAAGCTAACTTGGAAGAAAGCAGAGTTTAAAAGCAGGGAAAAGCTAATCTCAGAAAACATTATTTGAGAAGCCAGTTCTTTCTTGGATTTTCCAGCAAAGTCTGTTGATAGATCCCTTTCTTTTCCTGAGCCAGTTGGAGTTCAATTTTGTCTCTTGCAACTGAAAGTGTACTGACGAATACATCTCTATTTAGAAGTTTCCTGTTGATCTTGTCAGAAGGCAGATATTATCTTCATTTAACAGATTAAAAATCTAAGCTTCAGATAAAAACTAAGTGACATAACTCACCCGAGACCACACAATTAGTACATCTTAGGAGCGAAATCTGTCTAAGTCCAAAATGTAGGTTTTTAACATAAACTCAAGGTCTTTGATGTAAGTTTATTTAAATGTGAATATCTTTGGAAAGGGAAATAATTTAAGCAAGTTGTAAATCATTTAAATCTTAATAAATGAAAGATCTAAATATGCTTTTAGTGAGAAAACCAAAATGAACTTCAAAGGAGTGGGATCTAATAGGAGACTGGATGTATATCTGAATTGACTAGAAACACTTGGAGAAGACACTTGGAGAATGAGCTGACTTTCGTTGAGGACATATGTACAGAAGGACGTAATCTTCTCTCAAACCCCATAAAATGGGCGCTATTGTTATCCCCATTGTACAGATGAGAACATTCAATCATATAGACAGGCAGTACCACATCCAAAGTGTTACAGTTGCTAGAGGTAGGAAGTCTCCAGATCCCAGTCTCACCTTAATGTGTAAGGAAAATACAGGAGATGAGCTCCTAAATAAAATGTAATACCTGGACTGGCAAGTATTTACTAATAGCTCTGGTGTACACATTTTTCTAGAATCCTACGGTCTCTAGAATGTGGTTCGCTAACATATAAGGTTAAACATGATTTCATCTATGAGACTTGACTTTAAGAAAAACTTGCTATCGTATAGAAATGTGTTATAAACAGTTATTTTCCACGGATATTCAGACGGGTAGAAATTATGATTGTAATAGCTCTAGTTGTTAAGAAGCTGATTTAGCAGGGTCTGAAGTCCTAAGATCTTTATAATTTAGATATGGAGGGGGAAAATTATCAGCCCTTTTTGCAACCTAACTGCCAGAGATGTTACAGGAAGCTGTTTGATCATTACACAGTGTCACAGAATCCGAGGTATTCAACAGAATTTTCAATAATGATTTCACGTGACTTGAAAATTTAGGTAAGTCCAGAAAATACAAGAGGCAAAGACGGAACCTGGAAAGGCATATTCATAGCTGACATGTCTGCACTAATACTCTCCAAACTTTCAGAGGGTTCATTGATAAGGCAAAGGGCAAAGGGCATCTCAAATACTTCCCTTCAAGCAATACGGATTTGCGTGGTCCTGTGCTCGGTCCGTTTCCAATGGGCTCTGGCTTATAGGCAGCTATGAAAAGGGCTTTGTCTAAGAAAGGCTTTGGATTGTCCTTTATGACCTTACCCTAATTTTCCAGAGACACTGGGTTGACTTTTCCTTTGTGGGGAAGGTCAGGCAGAGAACATCTTAAGGGACGATGAAAGAGGTGCTAAAGAAATGAAGGGAATGTAATTCTTTCAAAACCATAAAGTCACTTCCATGTGCTAAGAATAATATAACATTACAGATGCCTGCGACTTTCATGTCTTTTATGTAAAAATAGTAACTTTAGAGGAGCTTATATAATGGTCATTTTAACTTGCCTTAGCGGGGTCCTTCATATCGGGCCCCAGCTCTGACCATGGCTCCCTTGGATACGACCAGAAACACAGACAGGCTTGTGAAGATGCTCGTAATGACATTTTTAATAGACATTTCTTACGTATGGGGGAAGTGTAGACATGAGGAGACGTTAAGGCTTTTTTTAAATGCTACCTTTAATTGTTCTGTGACAGGGTAGAGAGGTCTTAAAAGAAGAATCATTACTTCAGAAATGGAAATAGGCTGTTTTGGACAAATTTTTAAATTTGGAATTGCAACCTAGAGTCCCACACTACATATTGTTTATGGACTGAAAGAGTTTTCAAATATGAAGAAACACTCCAACGTTCATAGTTTATTTCTCCATTTCGTTAAGAACGGCCAAAATTTTAAACATGAGCAAACCTGAACTGAATCTAAATAAAAGTATTGTTTGACAAAACAGTTCACACACATGGGACTTAAGACGTCTAAAATAAGATTTGAGGGGTGCCTGGGCGGCTCAGTTGGTTAAGCATCCAACTCTTGATTTCAGCTCAGGTCATGATCTCACAGTTCATGAGGCTGAGTCCCCCGTTGGGCTCTGTGCTGATAGTTCAGAACCTGCTTGGGATTCTCTCTCTCTCTGTCCCTCCCCTGCCTGCAATCTCTCTCCCTCTCCCAAAATAAATAAATAAAATTAAAAAAAAAATAAAAAATCAAATAAGATTTTATTCTTAGAAATACAACTCTCACGTCGCTTGTTAGAAAAATACCTTACTATGTAAAGTGGATTTCAAATGTTACTTGGTAAGTCAAATTTTATAATCATTTTGTCTTATTTTTGTTTCTGTGTTCCCTCTAAATGGAAGAACCTCCTGCTTGTGTGGGAAAAACTGATTTTTCTCGCCATCAAACCTTAGTATTTAGTAGAAACACATCACTGCAAATGCTTCAAGTATAACAGGGATGAAATGCAGAAACAATGAGAAAAAAAAACAGCCCTAAGTATCCTATGATATACCCGTGTAAGTTTTTGGGTTATCCAGATTTTGGTTCTTCTTCATTTGTGTGGGTGATGAAGGCTAGACTATAATTATATTGAATTCAGTGATGCTGAATTCAATCTTAAGTCCTAGGTCATTAGCTGACTATTAGTGGTTGGCCTTATAAATGCTCTCTACTCTTATAATGGGTTTTCTAAGATTCGCTGGAAGCCAAGATTTTTTTAACTTGGGTTTTAAGGATTTGCCTAATACCCTTAGAAAATAAAGATTAATAAAACTCGTCCCTACATAAGATGAATCAAGAGTACTTAACTATATTCATTTTAATAGTTCACCTTTATAATAGTCTTCCATAAAAGAAATCAAAATACATAGATTTGATTACTAATACATATCTCTACCTCATGCATTGCAGATACTGAAAGGTAATTCACTTAAAAAAAAGTATATTCATATGAAACAGTTCTGGAACATCAAAGCAAAACTGTGACAAAACATCACTATCCTTGGAATATTTCTGGCCACCTATATTTGGTCAGAAAATTTTCTGCGCTTTTTAAAAAAAAAATCTTCAGTTGTGCTAGATTGCATATTCAAGGATATTTATCTTCAGTTGCAAAATAGATAATTAATTTAATAGCAATGTTTCTGGAAAAATTGTATTACATATTCACTTTTTAATATACGAACCATAAAAGTAAATATTTATTCTTTTTATTAATAGAACACACCCTTTTTAAAAATAGAACATACCCTATTTTCTTCTGTATTAGAAAATTTGAGTCTGAACAGAGCTCATATTCAACGTATTAATATTTAGTGAATCATTTTGGTTTTTATCATTATGCATGCTTCAAAATAACACTTTCTCCCCTAATCTATGCTCATCACTTTCATGTTTTTAGCATTTTTAAGATTAATAATATAATTTCAAGATAGATGAAAAATACTGAAGTATATAGTCTGCACTTCTATTTGGTAAATTATATTACAGTCTTAAATATTTTGTTCTCAACCGAAGTACTTGTTTTTAGAAGTCATGCAAAGTCTCTTAAAAGTCAAGCCAGAAGGGGCACCTGGGTGGCTCAGTCTGTTAAGCGTCCAACTTCGGCTCAGGTCATGATCTTGCAGTTCATGAGTTCAAGCCCCGTGTCGGGCTCTGTGCTGACAGCTCGGAGCCTGGAGCCTGCTTTGGATTCGGCGTCTCCTTCTCTCTCTGCCCCTCGCCCACTTGTGCTCTCTCTCTATCAAAAATAAATAAATGTAAAAAAAAATTTTTTTTTAAAGTCAAGCCAGAAGATACTGACAGATGTTAGCTCCTTTAAGCTTTCAATACTCAGGAACAGATGATATTAACTTCTCCTAGCTTTGAACATTCTATGATCTTGTCCAAGAGTTTTGGCAATTCCTACTGTCTTTAATTGCAGACAACCTTCTGTGTGAACAATGCCTTTTCATTTTGATTCTATATCCTATAATGATTTTTAAAAGCGATTTTATTTGAAAAATCAAATTTTAATCTTTAGCGAAAATCCAATTGCATGCGGAGCCACCATTGCCAAAAATCTCATTAAGGTGGCAAGAGGAGGAAAGTCATCTCTCTACACAGCTGATCTCACATATGTGCAGTCAAAGTTCACTGCTTCGTTATTACTCCCTGCTTAGCACTGAGAGTGAGTAACATGCAACCCAATACCATTAATAGCAAAATTCTTTTAAAAAATGGTACTTATATCCCCTGGCAGAAGGATCTCTCTCTCTCCTACAGTCTCCCTAGTGCATTTTATTTTATGGTTATATATGCATCTGTCTTATTTATTCCACTTGATTGTAGTTGTTGAAGTATGTATGGAGGACCGTGTTTCTCCAGCCACAGTCAGTCTGGCTCTCTGTGCCAATCCATTCCTGCCAAGCTCTGAGAGTTTCATTAAAATTCATTCAGCACAAATGTGTAGGTAATACCACAAGCTACTCTATTAAACTAGCCATCATCGAGTTACTAAACAGAGAAATTAGTAAGAGTTCTTATAATTGCTGGCCCCCTCCACTCAAGAGGAAATCCACTTTCTTGCCTTCCAACATAATCCAAGTGAAGGTGTTTTTCATGCCAAAAATGTCCATTCTTGGATTTGAGGACAGGTTATGAAAAAGAGCAGAATCTGTATTTTTCTTCATAGTAGCTCATAACAAATGCTCAATTTAGTATCTGCCGAATGAATGGGTATACAAATTATAATATCTATGTATTAGTTATCTGTTGCTGCATAACAAATTATCCCCAAGTTTAGCAGCTTAAAACAACAAACATTAACACACAGTATCTGTGGGCCAGGAAACCAAACTGGTGCTTAATTAGGTGCCTCTGGTTCAAGGTATCTGATGACGTTGCAATCAAGCTGTCTTTTGAGGCTGTATTCAATCGAAGACTCAAATGAGGCTGAAAATCAAGATCAAGATTTTCTGACTCAAATCTGGGAAAGTGTGATCCCTAATGTGGTTCGTTGTCAGGCTTCAGATGGACTTGGGGCCTCAATTCTCATCATGCCTTGTAAGATTCTCACAACATGACAGTTCACTTTCCTCAACATGAATGACCCCGGGAGAGAAAAAGAGAGACAGAGAGGAGGTGAGGGGGAGGGAAACAGGTAGGGATACAGCCTTTCAAGGAGTGGAGAAAATGTCTCTATTTCCATTGAAATGGGTGTGGAGATGGTGATGGGAAGGCTTTTTGGCCATTAGACTATCTACCACACTCTTTTCTCTAGTCACAATATGTCATATGTCTTCCACATACAAAACATATTCACCCTTTCTCAAGACCCCACTCCTCATAATCTCGTATCATTATGGCATCAGGCATGAAGTCCACAATTTTGCTAACTGCCCCAAATCTGGCTTCACATGAAGCTCCTGGGGATAGCTCTTCAGGTTTGGTTGCTCTTAATCCAAAGACTTGTGAACTAAAAAGACAAACTGGTTGCGATTCATGCAGCTCATATACATAGTGAGGCGGTGACAGGTCAATTATAATAAACACTGCTGGCCAGAAGGAGAGGAACAAAAGGCACATGAGCACGGACAGTCCGAGACAGGCTCACTCATGTGCTTGGCAATTGACTCCAGTTCTTGGCCAAGCCAAGAACTTTCTCAGGGCAGTTGATTGGGCTCCTTTACCGCATGGTTGCCGGATGCCAAGAAAGCAAGAGAGAAAACCACCAGGTCTGTTGAGGTCTGGGTTCCAAAGTCACATATCATTCCTGCCACGTTCTGCTGGGCAGTGCAAATCACAAGCTAAACCTAAATTTAAGAAAATGGGAAATTTTGGGAAGGAATCACTGGAACCATCTTTGCAAAGTATTGACCAAAGAGGCCACTGGCCATCCCTGCCACAATTGAGTGCTTACAACATGAAATAAAATTTAGATTTTACTTTAGACATTTCTATCAATCAAGTATCTATCTTCATGGAATTTCAACGTATATATTAGCACAATACTTTTCTCCACTGGGGAGTAGGCACCATCCCCTGTGAGAGAGACGGGATATAAGATTTCAAAACACGTAGTAGAAAGAGAGATCTGGAAGTGAATATTGACCCTAGCTTACCATTTCATCTGACTGAGACCTTGTCAATGGGTTGTTGACCGCCATACCAGAGGATGCGTTAGACTCAGAACGTGGAAGCAGAAGAAATTGGTTTTTGATTGTAATACCTTACCAGAAAGAGCTGACTGCAATCTGGAAGTCAAAAGGAATAAAGGAAATGTGGCTTAGCACCCCAAATATCATGAAAAGTCTGTCATGTAGGCTAACACAGGTTCCTGGGTTTGTTCATAATTATTATTGATTATTGTTGAGGGCAAAAATCCACAACTAAGACATTTTAACAGTCTCAATGTTAGGCGGTGACTTCTGCTTTTTTTTTCCCCAAATCTTTCACTTGATGATTTAGTAGAAATCTAAATACTCACTGATAATAAGATGCGTAGAAGAAACTCCAGTGTCACAAATATTTTCAGTGATTAATCACGAGAGATCATTTGATGCAGTATCTTAAAAAGTCAAGGAACAAAAGAGAACTATTATCTTCTTTGTATACAACATTTTTTTCTTCAACTTTTAAAAAATTTATTTGAGTACATCTCAATGTGAAACAGAAAAAAAAGAACGTCCTACTTCAACTGTTTGGCGTGTTTTTATTAATTGAAATATCAACGCAATAGAAACAACCAGAATATTTTTTACAGTTGCCAATTTTTTGAGATCTTGGAATTATCTACTGTGCATTCAGGCCTGAAAATAGCTTTTAAAGAGAATCCCTAAGAACACAGAATAATGGAGAGTGTGGAAATCGTTCTTCCTAGGAAAGCCTGGAATTCATTGGGGAGGAGCAAATTCCGATAACATGGAAGTCAAACCCTCCCTCCACTCCCCATCCCCACCTGGTAGGCAGTACGGTTTTCTGGAAGAGAATGGGGAAAACATTCAGCAATAGCTCTGAACTATAACCAGCAAAGGGCGAGAAAGGGAGGCACGTAGAAATACAAAGCAGGACATTGCAAGCTCAGAGCATAGAGCCTGGTAAAGACCCAAGCGATTACTCAAAACATGGCCTCCATTTTAGGTGGGGAAAAAAATGGACACCGAGAAAGTTGCTCAAGGTCACACGCAAGTTAATGTCAAAGCGGCCAGCAAGTAGAAACGCCTTCGCTTTCCAGTATTCTCCACCGTGCGCTGCAGTCAGCAGCTACCCTGAATTCTCCAGCTGACTCTCTATCTGGTTGCTCTTCTAACGGCCCCTCACACTTTCCCAGATTTGAGTCAGAAAATCTCCAGCAGGCAGTCCTCTGGGTCAGTCCCACCCCACTCTGCTTCTGCTTTTATCTATGCCAACCTCTCAAGACCTGAGAATTTATGAACTTGATGACAAAGTAATTCCTTTAAAAAATGCAGAAGTGGAGCATGCATTGATTTATACCCCCACATCTTTCCAGCAAGCAAAAACATGCAGGTGATGTTTGACAGTCCTTCCCTGAGTCTGCAGATTGCCCCAATAGATAGCCACCGGATAGCCACCATATGGCCAGCTTGATGATGGACATTGGGGAAGGGGAAGGGCATGTCCAGTGTCCTTCTCACAGCAGGTTGCTGGCTCTTTGTTTACTTTCTCCTCTTCCTTCTGCCCTCTTTTTCTCAAATTTGCTTTCTTTCTATTCATTCAGTATTGATTGATTGATCACCTCCCATGCTTCTCAGGAAGGAGAAATTCTGGTCCAGTTGGTTTGAAACTCATATTTCATGGAGACCTTACAGCAGTCTATAAGAGCTCTGGATCTAGAGTAGTCAGGTTCAAATCCAGGATCAGCATCCACTATTAGCTGTGCAAAGAACGGTACTACCTCAGAGGGCTGCTGTGGGGACTAAACAAGTATGTAAAAGCTTTTAATAGGGCCTATGAAGAGTTAGCTCTTCTAATTGGTCTATTATCACCAATCCCCCTCCAGACTGAGACAATCTCTAGAGCTGGGGAAGGACACAGACCTGAGCTGAGTAAGATCACTGGCTGAGATTAGAACCCCGAATAACAAAATAATAACTATGTTGACTAACTTTACCTAGAAGTGAAAAAAAAAACAAATGTCATTTTCTGTACTTAGGAGGGCAGAGAGACCTGAGCAAGAAATTCAAGTGAGTTGTAGGGATCTGTTTTGAAATTAGAGTTTTGTTGTCTGAGTGTGTGAATTGTGAAAATATTATATCCCCTACCATATAACCACAACAGTATGTATCATGACTTTAACTGGGGGCAGAGTAAAGAGGTTGTGAGGCAGAAGAGAAAACTTCCTTAGGGAAGGTATACCTTTGTTGAAACCACACAAGACTAGGGAGAGACACGTGGCAGGTGATCAAGGTAAAGGAGACCCCTTTTGTTCAGGCCAAGAAGTAAGAGAGATTGGTGATCCCCAAATGGACATATGTTAGCAAGGCTGGAAGCCTCAAGGAGGTCTGTTAACGAAGGAAAGACTCATTCGTAACTAATAGAGAAAGATATTTCTGTGAGGTTGTGTGTGTGTGTGTGTGTGTGTGTGCATAATGAGAAGAACACAACCCTGGTTTTTACATTTCCACTCCTGCTCAACCAGTGATTTCTATGGGAAGGCAAGCACACTTCGGTTTTTTGCCAGAAACAACTCCAAGGGAGCTATTGCTAGAAAGAACTGAGAGAAAGAGCTCACGTCCTCTATAAAAGAGTGCAGAGAAATAAAAGAAGGTAGCAAGAGAGAAGGAAGCATTCTGCCCTTATTCCCCAGTGAATTTCCTCTTCCAGCTTTGACTTGTTTTTCATTCTCTCTTATTCTTCTTCTCAAGATACACACACATCATATATATATATATATATATATATATATATATATATATGCACCAAGCATCTGTAAAACATTTGGTTACCGGGAGATTCAAACACATTGAGTCAAGTGATTGCCAAACAGCTTTATTTTTGCTCTCATATTCTATCAGAAGACCTTGTGATCATTCTGGGATGATGAAGAGAGACAGAAGGATTTGGGACCAAAAATGAAGCTGTCTCTTAACCCTTGAGCCATTTCTTACTCTATTTTTGAAATATGCTAGTAAAAAGATGGAAATGAATCTCTTTAGAAAGGGCTAAAATGATCTCTGGCAAATATATAAGGAGGTGGAAACGGATATTCAAAACATATCTGTTCAGTTTACATTTCGTGTGCTTTTCAAAGGGACAGAAAAAAATCCTTTGAAAGAGAGCGAAGCATTCAAATATAGTCAATAGTGATACAATTTTATTATCAAACTTGGCTGTCTCAGAAAGCATGGAAACCCATGTTCTGGAAGAGGGGGAGTTTGAGAGCCTCTTTTCCTCGGTAATAATACCCAAGACAAAGACCTGTGAAAATCAGTTGTGTTACATTAAATACCCATTTAAAATGTAAAGAATGCCACTGATACTATCTTATTGTTATTTTTAAAATTTGGAATATAAAAATTATCCCTCATGTCTACTTATCCATCTATTTATTATCTATTTGTAGGAATTTTCAAAGTGTCCAGTTTAACCAAACTCCCCCAACCCTAATTTGTCCATAAAGTTTGATATTACTCTACCTTAGGTCTCCAACCAAAATTGCTATGAGGCGTTTAACTTACTCTAGACGGCTTTGTAAACACTCTCAAGGATTTCATGGGTGTTCCAGTTAGCCTGATTGTGATTTAAGTGTGTTAGAACTGAAGAGAGTTGTCTAGTTTTCAAATTTTCTTTTCTCCCCTAGACCCAATGTTATGTGGAATATCAATACAATCAGTGTATCGACACATAAATATTTCATTGCTTTTTCTGAACTGGGGAGAAAAGACTAAAAGTCTGGTATTGACTCTCAACATCCTCATCCTCATCTATCAAAGACATTTTGCACACTGAGACAATCCTGTGGGAATGTGGACCCTTGAGAAAGCCCCAACGTGTTTCAACCCACTCATCGTATTGATGAGGAACCTGTGATCCGAAGAAGCAAGTTGATCTGAGCAACATCACAGATTGAGTGGCCACCCAAACTAAGACTTTGACTCAGGAGTTCTAATTCCAAATTGTGGCTCTTTCAAGTATAAGGCTTTTGGATTTTCAAACTGTGTTTTGTTTATTTTCATGTCCCTTCCTCTTTCAAATAAAATTGTGTCTGACATGGGGTATTCATTAATTAGTTGGGTATAACTAGCAAGTCAGAGCAGAGCTGAGTGAGCCATTAGAGAATCGGAGATTTAGGGTTTCAGTAAACAACAAAGGTCCACAGTAATGGAAAAGGAAAATGGAGCTTTAAGTAAGAGATGGGTTGGTGGCAAAATTGTCCACTGACATATCTTGGAATAGTACTAGCATTGTCTAGATGTGTGATGATCCATTAAATTCCAAGTAAAATAGGTTTTGAAATGTTATATTACTCATTCTAAGCTACTTTGTAATATGACTTAATTATATGATTTGCAATAGTGAGAATGCCAATAATGTCAGACATACCCATATCCAAAAATAAATACAAAATATTTTTAAGTCAAGTACACATGCCTTTTGGATTATCTACTATTTTTGGATTATCCTCACATTATTTCTACTCATTAGCACTAATGATGAAGGACTAATGGTGGAATTAGCTGAAGGAAAGTCATCATATGTCAAAATAAATTCTTTCCATCCTTCGTAACAAAGAGCACACTTGAATGTTAACTCATTGAAAAATAGGAATTATAGAAAGCCACAATTACATTTCACCAAAAAAGGAATGTAAATATTCATGTTTTGCACATCTAAGTCCAAGTGTTTTAAAAAGGCCATACATAAATAAATTCTGAAACTTCAATTTTAAAACATAGTATTATAAACTATTTCTGCCCCAAATAATTTTTTTTTTATCTAACCTTTTCAGGTGTCATAATTGCAAGTGTTTTGCAATCATCATGGCACCATTTGGAAATCAATTTGGATTATCACTATTGGGGCCATATGTTTTGGATTGTCAAGAAAAGTCCTGCCTTCTAGGGCGGTTCTGACTGCCAATATCCCTTCCTGTTATTAGGCCACGTGTTCCATGAATTTTCACAATTTTTGGTGAGGAAAATATTCACCAAGAACCTACTTAAGCAGTTCTGATAATAGGTCATCATTCCCATTCTCCCATCTTGGAAGACCACTCAAGCAGAGTTTATTCCAAAACTCAGATGCTTTCCCCCAGCCTGTCTGGGGGACAACCTGAACATTCCAGTCTGTGTGGGGGAAATATGAGGCATCTATTTCAAACTATAACAACCTCAGAGATTCAGAATTCCACAGGGTGAGAATAGCAGGCGCAGAGCCATTTTCAAACCAAAGCTTGCCCTTGTCCAAAGCTAAGTTGTCAGTATAGCTTTGGTCTTTCACTGACCCAAATCCCTGGGATGGTGCTAGAAGTCATTTGGGTCCTCCTAGGGGAGGCTTATTAGTGCTTCACTCCCTCCCCTCTCTTACTCAAATTGCATAAAAAGGCTGCAGATTCCAAACTCTATTGTTTGATGAATGTAGTGCAGATGGAAAGCATAAGAGAGGTCAGAGTCGGTTGCCATTGGGCTAAGGGTGTCCTATTTTCATGCAAGCAAAAAAGATGACTCAGAAAATACAAAACTATTGTTCATGCGGAACCAATGTTAAACTAACAAAACTTCTTTAATAAATAACAGAACTTGTCAATGGTAAGAGTCTCATCTAGCAGTTCACATGACTTTAAATACTGTTCAGCCACCCACATGTCATATATAATATCAGTTAAACGTGAAAAATTGTGGCATCTGTTTTTCTTAATACGTGTGTGTGTGTGTGTGTGTGTGTGTGTGTCTGTGTTGAGTCCATTTAGAAACTAACAGGTATAAACTTACTATGAATAAATACATTCAAATATATTATTATTATTATTAAAATTTATTTATTTGTAAATCCCACCTGACCACACGTTGGGAAATCAACAATGCCAAAATTCAAATGCTTACTTTATTTTTCAGTTGTTTTAAAAATACTTTGGCTTGATACATATCATAGAGGGGCAATGTCTTTGGCTGGGATCCCGGTGGATGAATAGTTACTTTTTCCATGAGTTAGACATCCTCAAAGGTACTCTTAACTGCGGTGGAATCCTCAAGTACCCATTTAATAAACTTTCACAAGTGGTCTCATGATCAAAAAGCCTTAGGACCCGATAAACGGGATTTATCCTAGACTGTGGCAATGCAGCTGGCTACACAGCTGGGAAACTGGATGAAACAACAGTCAATCAATTTATTTTGGCCATTTCCGTGATTACCAGTAATTGTTCCAGCTGCACTGATGTGTGGTGATCAATATTCATTGTAACGATGGCAAAAATGGCCTGCACGCATGCCCCTTTGTCTTTCCATTTCACACATGTTGACCTGGCCATATTAGGACAGAATAATTCATTCAACTGGCAGCATCTAGCTTCTAACTCTCCCATTATAGAATGCCACAGTAGCAAATGACTATTAAAAACAAAGCAAAACAAAACATTCTAGCAACTGGGTGCCTCAATTAGTGCAAAGAACAGTTTGGGGGAGAGAGGTGGGTGGATAGATGGAGAGATTGGCAAAATGCCGATGTTCCAACATCTGAAGCATTTGGATGCTCAAAGCTGCATCCCAGGAGGGCCAGTTGAGTCCTCTCTCTCTCTCTCTCTCTCTCTCTCTCAAAAATAAATAAACATTAATTTAAAAAGTTTAAAAAAAAAGAAAATGAGCTCCAAGGGGGAGTCCATGAAATCCCAAATGCCACAGGACAATATGAGATGCCAGTTTGCCCTCATCCTTGCCCTTCTATCAGGCTACATTCCTGAGTCTAATTACATTCCATACATACATAACCACTGCCCTTCTTCTGTGGTCCCATTGTCCACACTGAACAAATTACTCAGAGTTGACTCCTAAGAGTCTATGTGAGATGCCAGCCTCTAAAATTTGGAAGCCTGCTGAAGCCATTGTCAGATCACTCAGAGATTTTAGATCTGTCTATTATCTATCTATCTATCTATCTATCTATCTATCATCTACCTATCATCTGTCTTTTATTTATTTAGTCAAAAAGGGAAGATCTCCTTGGCATCCTTGAACTATGCCTGGAAACTGGAGTACCTTTTATCCTCCCATTGGGAAAACCTACAGGTTCTTCAAATACAACTCACCGTCTCTTATTTAAGAACTCCAGGGTGTTGAATGGAAGACTATATTCCTCAGAGAAGACTTTTAGAAGTTAGACGAAGGGTAGACGGAATGAACACTAGGCATAAGTGTCACAAAGGGTATGTCTCTCTAGAGGGAGAGATAGAACTAAAAACTCCTCTTTTAAAATCAAAGGTGAATTTCAGTTAAAAGTCCTAAGTGTATTCTAGACAGCTAAAAGTGCCTAGTCATGCCAAGCTAACCTCCCTTTTTTTCTAAATTGCCTTCAGTTTCCAATATTCAGTTGCTAATATGTTTTTTTTCCCCCAACTGGGAAGAGTTCTTCATCAACATTAGATTTAAGTGACTTTTACCTAGACCCAGTATGTGTTCTGAGATGGTCACTCTATCACCCTGGGCTTTAGTTATTTCACTAATAACAAAGGTTAAACCTGGTCTTCTCCAGATGCTGGGAGACTTTACGCCAGAAATTGCTAATAAGATGAGGGGCAGTAATTCATGTTGCGTTAAGAGTTCTCAAGACATGGCTTCTCTCAGCTCTCTCTCTCCTCTTCATACTGGAATTTTCTCCTACCATAGAATGGAAGTCTTGCAACACCAGGTATTTTCAGCAAATTGTTATCTGATTAAACTTGACAAGCATGCAATCGATAATAAGAGAAATGCATAATATTTTTTTTTTTAATTTTTTTTTTAACGTTTATTTATTTTGAGACAGAGAGGGACAGAGCATGAACGGGGGAGGGGCAGAGAGAGAGGGAGACACAGAACTGGAAGCAGTCTCCAGGCTCTGAGCCATCAGCCCAGAGCCTGACGCGGGGCTCGAACTCACGGAACGTGAGATCGTGACCTGAGCTGAAGTTGGACGCTCAACCGACTGAGCCACCCAGGCGCCCCGAGAAATACATAATATTAATCCTCGTTATGACTAAGATTTTTTCTCTTAAGGGTTGCTTGCACATCCATTATCACGTTTGTATTCTCACAAAGCCTTATAACCCAGCTGATTAGGTAATGCTCTGTGATTCTTGGCTTTCAATGACACGAGCTGGCTCGGGTTCTGTCTGTCACATTTTCCTCAGTTTGGTATGTTCAGAAAAGTTGGTATTTGGCTCCAGTCTTCCCCCCAAGAGAAGCGGCAGAACATACGCTAAGGACAGAGGTCAGCAGGGATTGGGGCTACCACTGGACCCAGATTCTGTTCCCAGTACCACCTCTGGAGAGATGTGGAAGGAAACTGAAATCTTCTCTCCAGGGTTTAGTTTTCTCAGCATTAAAATGAAGGTGTCTTGGGACATCTGGGTGGCTCAGTTGGTTAAGCGTCTGTCTTCGGCTCAGGTCATGACTTCACAGTTCATGGGTTCAAGACCCGTGTTGGGCTCAAGACCCGCGTTGGCTCTGTGCTGACATCTCAGAGCCTGGAGACTGATTCGGATTCTCTGTCTCCCTCTCGCTTTCTGCCCCTCCCCTGCCCATGCCTCCCCCCCACCTCTCTCTCCAAAATAAACATTAAAATTTTTTTTTAAAAAATGAAGGTGTCTTCCCATAATCCAGGACTCCCTTCCAGCTCTGTGATTCTTCGTAACTGATAGTGTGGCATTATTTCAATTCTGGGTCCCGGATTTTCAAATTATGTCAGAGAACGCTGATTATATTTCATGTTTAAATTAATATTAATATTAATATTAATATTAATATCTCTCATTGCGTCTGAGTCCTGGGTTTGCTCCATGTAACTACAGCTGGAGTAGTAAAGGGAGAACCAGGGAGTTTGAGCAGTGTTTGCCAGGATGTAGAAAGGTCTTTTGGTTAAAAAGCTCTTAATTGCTATTAATTATGGCTGGAGGTGTGGCACTTACACTGTGTGGAACACAAAGCTAAATATTTCATCCACCGTATCTCATTTAATTCTTCAGAAAACTCTCTGATGTTCTCATTAATATTCCCATTTTACATAGGAGGAACTGGGGTTCAGAGAATTTAGGTTACTCGACCAAAGCACACTGCTAATGGGTCATAGATCTAGGGTTCACACTTGTATGTAACTGCTTCCAAAGTTGATGTTCTTGATGCTTACCAGAGGTTGCCTCCTAAGAAATGGAATGGCATGCACACACACACACACGCACGCACACACATATACGTACACACACACCACTTGTCTGCATAAGAGTGAATAAACGCCTGATTGAGAAGTGGATTGCATAGATGTATGCCGGTGCATGTGTTCCTATAGGCGAACAGACCTACACTGGTTCCAAATTGTCTGAACCAAGTATCACAGACAAAAGGCCGGTTTCCAGATGCTTAGGAGTCATTCCAGGTCAGCCTGGTCGACAAAAAAGTTCTGATTAACTGCCAGTGTCAAGTTTGTGTTATTTGTTAACATCCTTTGCCTCCATGCAATAGCACACACATACAGTAAGTGGGGAGAAACACGGTCAATAGTACCTTTTGCAAATGTCTGCCATGCCTGAGAGCCCACACGATGGTGCAACATGGGGGTCAGAATGTAACAAGTGTCACTTTGAGAGCGTTGCATACAGATCGGTAACCACTTTTGTTTACAATCTGCTAACTTCACTAAAAGTAGAAGCTCCTTTTCAAATGAAGACTCCCTATTCAGCAGAAACGGGGGTTCTCTTTAGTACTTCTGCACGAATACTATCATCGCAGAGTTATGAGCCCAAGATTTGATTGTTCAGGGAACTGGACTAGAGCGATTAGGCTGCCTTTAGAAGTTTAAGCATCATACTGGGGCACCTGGGTGGCTCAGTCGGTTAAGCGTCTGACTTCGACTTAGGTCATGATCTCGCAGTTCACGCGTTTGAGCCCCGCACCGGGCTCTGTGCTGAAGGTTCAGAGCCTGGAGCCTGCTTCTGATTCTGTGTGTCTCTCTCTATCTGCCCCTTCCCTGTTTTCTCTCTCTCTCTCTCTCTCTCTCTCTCAAAAATAAATTAAAAAAAAAGAATTTAAAAAAAAAATTTTTAAAAAGTTTATGCATCACACTGAAATTTCCCTAGAATATATTCCCTATACAAAACAGTTATAAGCCACAGATAGACCAGAAACATATCTATCTTTCTGTCTTGTGACATGGCTACCATTTCTGTTCTTTAAGAAGAAAGCCTCGTTTCATTTGGAAGTTATTACCCCTTAGATGACCAAACCCTGCCCCAAGATGCCTAATATTTACTTTGTCTTTGAAGCGTAATAGTTAAAGTTATTTCTCCATCTGTGTGATTTAAAAAAAAAAAAAAAAAAAAGCAGAAACTTCTTAAACCCTGTCCGGTTGTGACAGAGACCAAGATTCCATAATGTAAATGTGCCTCATTAATCAACTCTATTATTTGGGGGAGTAATGAACATTTTGCTATTTGACATCTGGTAGTGATTTACAGTAACAGAAACAGGAATTTCTAGTTTACAAAAGTGCACATGTATGATTTGATTTCTTTTGGTGTGTATATATAAATCCCCCTGCTGCTTTTCTTAACCGGCACACACAGACACAGACACACACATGCAGACACACGCACATATACACACAAAACAAAACAGTGCGACACAATACAAAAAAAAAATCCCCAAACAACAAAAAAACCAAGATCGTGAGAGCAGGCGAACTATCTGGGTGGGGTTAGACTATAAACTGCATGTAGATTTACAACTAACTAACTAGCTTAGAGCAAAATGTTGTGTGAGCTATGTAATGTGTAAAATCTGGTGTTTATGTAGCTTGCAGGCTGGCTCAATACCAGTTACTAGCGAGTGATATCTAAACATAAAATAATTTCTACATAAACTGTGGGTTTGTAAAAATGTAAGCACTATATTTTTGTGTAGTCTGAAAGAAGGTATTCTTCGAAATAGATTATTAGTGTAGGGCATGATTCCACCCACTGTATTTCTGTGAGTTTTTCTTTCCTTTTTTTTTTTTTTTTCTTTCTTGGAAGACTGATTAGGGACTTGGGCCTCTACCAAAAAGTCAACATGTACTTATAAAAATCTTGATATGTGATACACTCACTAAAGTGAAGTTTATGATTTACTTCAAGTCGACTTTGCTACTGTGCAATGAAAGCTTTAAATGAATGCATAATCGTTGGGAACGTGCAGCCTCCAACTAAGCCATTAGTGCACAGGCAGTTTTCTTGGTGGTATTACCTTACAAACAACACTGATGCTATGTTAATGATTAAATACATGGAAGAAAAAAATCGCTCGGCTGGAGGCGGAAAGAAAAATAAGATTAGAAAAGATTTTCAAATCATGGCAATTAAGCATTAATGGGTGGTTGTTTAGATTGAAGAAATGCAACCCTCTCTTCAACAGTGGGCTATGAAATTAGGTATTTACCCCTTTTAACCAGATCCACATGTCATACATGAACACGTCAGAGGTGTAGTTATGATGCTCTTATGAAAAGCGCTTTCAAGGCTTTCTTTGCATATTCAAACCTCTTCATGATCTTCTTGTCTGGGTCGCTATTAGCTGTTCAAAGAGGTCTTTGGCATCTAGAGAAAGTCCAATTGAAACCAGAAGGGGAAAGTCGGGATGGGTGGTTGGGTGGTGTTGGTGAAAAGGGGGGCCACCCAGACACGATCCAAGGTTTGAATCCGAAGCAGACATCCGGCAGGTTCTCCAGAATTCCTATCCACATTCTACTAAATGAAGCCAAAGCTGGCAAGACACTTCCTGGTGATTAGTGTACTGGAAAGAGAATGGCTTCCTGCTATATTAGGTGTGGCTCTTACTGTTGCAAATGACAGAATCCCACCTAAAACTGACTTAAAAGAAACACGACATACGGTCTCACCAAATGAAAATTCCAGATGTATACCTGGCCTCAGGTGTGACAGAATGTGGAATTCAGACGTTTTCACCATGGATCAGTTCCTCGCCATCAGTTCACTGTCCCTCCTGCTGTGCTGGCTTCATCTTCAAGCTTTACACCAAGGTTGTCAATCGTTCCGGGTTCACGTCCCATACCCCTTCCACCCAGGCAGGCTTGGGCTCCGGTCTTGCCCGCGTGTTTTCATGGGCCCAGATATCACAGACATGAGAAATCGAACTTTATCAAAGACACAGGGAGCTTTTATCACTTTAATTTTTTTTAAATTTTTTTTTAACGTTTATTTATCTTTTTGAGACAGACAGAGACCGAGCATGAGCAGGGGAGGAGCAGAGAGAGAGGGAGACACAGAATCCGAAACAGGCTCCAGGCTCTGAGCTGTCAGCACAGAGCCCGACGCGGGGCTCGAACTCACGGACCGTGAGATCATGACCTGAGCCAAAGTCGGACGCTTAACCGACCAAGCCACCCAGGCGCCCCTATCACTTTAATTTTTTAATGTTTGTTTATTTTTGGAGAGAGTGACAGAGACAGAGACAGAGTATGAGCAGGGGAGGGGCAGAGAGAGAGGGAGACACAAAACACAAAGCACGCAGGCTCTGGGCTCTGAGCTGCCAGCACAAGAGCCCGATGAGGGGCCCGAACCGCAGACCCTGAGATCATGACCTGAGCCCAGGTCGGACGCTCAACCCACTGAGCCACTCTGGCGCCCCTCTCGCTGGCGGTTCTGAACTTCGCCCTTGGGCGGTGCAACCTGTAACCTAAACATCTGCTCTTGTGACTCGGTGTCCTCAGACCCCAGGGAAATGCTTGTCCCTCTCACTTCAAAATAATCCGCAGTTGCTTCCAAAGGCAGTGAGGCCTGTGGGTCGCCAGGGGGCTGCTGACACAGGAAGCGGGCAAGGCTTTGGGACACGGGGACTGTCTGAGCAGTGGGAGTACTTAGGCAAGAGAAGAGAGGAGAAAAATTCATTAACTTGTCAAATCCCCTTGGAGAGCAGGAATGCAGGGGCTTCTCCCATCACGCCGTGTCCTTTGGAGGTGGTGCTGAGTGCCTGTTTTCTCTCTCGTCCATACTCCCATCCTTGGCTTTGCAGGAACACATGAATTCAGCACAATATTTACAACAGTGGAACCCAGTGACCGAGAAATATTTTGCAATATTCAGCAATTCAATTATTCTTAAATGCGTTCATGTTCAGGTTGGGACAAACCATAAATGCAGCATGATATACATTCTTTACATTGGCAACCGGGTGGACATTGAATGACAGGGTAACGAATGGCTTCCTATTTAGGAAAATACTGAAAGATTTAACTCTTTCAAAAACTAAAAGTGAGTTTTGTTGAAACCCACTGATTTAAAAATCGTGACCAAGTTAACTACAATTCATTTATTATCCCTTAATTTTGATAGATATTTTCAATATTTTAGAGAAAAAAATCGGGATGTATAATAAAATTATTTACTTTTTAAAGTTCAGAACTTACTTTTAGTTTTTTTTTTTTTTAATTTAGTTTATTTATTTTAAGAGAGAGAGAGTGAAGGAGGGGCAGAGAGAGGGGGAGAGAAAGACAGAATCCCAAGCAGGCTCTACACTGTCAGCACAGAGCCCGATGCAGGGCTCGAACCCACGAACTGTGAGATCATGACCTGAGCCCAAACCAAAAGTCAGACACTTACCCCACTGAGCCATCCAGACACCCCTTTATGTTAATTCATATTTACCTTAATTTATATTTTTGATGAAACTATACTCAATAAAATATATGATGTACTTTAATATATTTTGATTAAGGTATATTTTGATTACAGTTACCTTGTACTCTTAACCTTTTTTATTACTGAGAATAAGTTGAAATGATATTTTATTTTTTAGATATGTAAAAACAGTAGCACAGACATATTTTTAAATTTGTCCTTATGAAAATATCTTGGTTAAGATAGGTGCCTAACACATTTTATTTAATCATCTATTACATTACAATGTTGGTTTATTTTTTAATGTTTCTTTATTTTTAAGAGAGAGAGAGAAGGAGATAGAGCATGAGCAGAGGAGGGGCAGAGAGAGAGAGCGAGGCACAGAATCTGAAGCAGGCTCCAGGCTCCGAGCTGTCAGCACAGAGCCTGATGCGGGGCTCGAACTCACAAGCTGTGAGATCACGACCTGAGCCAAAGTTGGATGCTTAACCGACTGAGCCACCCAGGTGCCTCTAGTTTATTCTTTTAAATATTTATTTATTTGGGGGGGAGAGAGAGAGAGAGAGTGCAAGCAGGGGAGGGGCAGAGCGAGGAGACACGGAATCTGAGGCAGGCTCCAGGCTCCGAGCTGTCAGCACAGAGCCTGATGCGGAGCTCGAACTCATGAGCTGTGAGATCATGACCTGAGCCAAAGTTGGATGCTTAACCGACTGAGCCACCCAGGTGCCTCTTTCTTTTAAATATTTATTTATTTGGGGGAGAGAGAGAGACAGAGTGCAAGCAGGGGAGGGGCAGAGCGAGAAGGAGACACAGAATCTGAAGCAGGCTCCAGTCTCCGAGCTGTCAGCACAGAACCTGACATGAGGCTCAAACCCACGAAGTATGGGATCATGACCTGGACTGAAGTCGGACGCTTAACCAACTGAGCCATCCAGGTGCCAAAATGTGTCTCCAATGGAATACTACGTGGCCATGAGAAAGAATGAAATACGGCCTTTTGTAGCAACATGGATGGAACTGGAGAGTGTTATGCTAAGTGACATAAGTCATACAGAGAAGGACAGACTGCATATGTTTTCACTTCTATGTGGATCCTAAGAAACTTAACAGAAGACCATGGGGGAGGGGAAGGAAAAAAAAAAGGTTAGAGAGGGAGGGAGCCAAAACATAAGAGACTTAAAAAACTGAGAACAAACTGAGGGTTGATGGGGGGTGGGAGGGAAGGGAAAGCGGGGGATGGGCATTGAGGAGGGCACCTGTTGGGATGAGCACTGGGTGTTGTATGGAAACCAGTGTGACAATAAATTTCATAATAATAATTAAAAAAAAGATAAAATGTGTCTAATGTGTGAGTGTCTAGTTGTAGTCTTAGCCCAGGCCCTGCAGGTGTTCAGGGAGGGTCCACTCACACAGTTTAAGCAACAAGTGCAATGGAAGAAGTGACCACAGGAAGGAGTGGACGAAGTTCTGTTCAAACATAAAGTCCTGAAATTGAGTTTATTTATTGATTTAATTGAACTAATCTAGTCTAATCCCTGTTAATGTATAATTATTGAAGACCTGAGAAATATTGTAGTCAGAATGAGCGAACCAATAGTTTTAAGATTTTTTGAAGTGTTATAAACTGAGGAAAATGTGGAAGTTTAGACTATGATTACCGACAACATAAATTTGGCTGAAAGGCAATGAAACGGACGTTGAACTTTCCTTATAGGCGACACGTTCAGAGATTTATTTTCAGTTTAAGAAGTTTGCTTCTTGTTATGCAAAGGTAGAAATAAATATTAAGAACAACAAAAAACTAGAAATGTTTCTCATACTTCAGTGGTATCAGTGCTCTTGTGTAGACACAGAACCCATAGTTTGATGTTTACATTACTGCACGCATAATTATATTAACTCTAAGTATAAAAATGGACAATCATTTAGAAACACAATCCAGCAAGACATCTGATCTCAAATACTATGCAATTAAGCCAGTCTCAAAGGGCTCAACATCCAGTAGAAAATAACTAATAATTATAATACCATATTACATTTTTTTAAACTTTTGCATATTTTCAAAATGCTTTAATGCCCATCATCTTACTTGATGACTAATTTGGACAATGTGTTCAACCGAACTGTCTTGTTTTCCTTTTCAGTTAAAGGATAATGTCCCAAGCAAGATGGTGGGAGTTGTCCATAATTTCCTCTACAGCTTTTACCTTTGTCATTCACAAAGGTTTCCCTTGAAACCGGTGATATATATATCGTTTTATATAACGTTATATAAACATTTTGATCTCCACGTATGTGTTACATATATCGTTATAAACGTTATATAAACGTTTTGATCTACACGTATGTGTTACACATGGATATATGGTAGGAGTTGAGGTGGTTTTAGCAAGAATGCTGTGTTATTTATCTCAACTATGTAACCAGCCATACCCTCTTCCATGAAGAGACAAACATCGGTACCTAAACTGACCAGCTTAGCCAGTAATAAGGAGAAATAATAGTTAGTTTCCCTACTAAGCAAAAGTTTCATAATTTTATATTCTAACAGGGCATCATTTCCATTTCCATTACCCTGAATTGACCAGAAATTGATCAAAAGCGAGATGAGATTTATCATTTTTATTGATGACATCAAAATGTTTGTTTTTCATCTTTGGTCATTTGTAGTGTCATTGAAGATTAACTAGATGGAAGTTAAAAAGAGCTTTGAAAAGACAACTTACTTGAGGTTGTTAGTACGGACTATCACAGACGACTTGGCATCACGTGACTAACATCAGTCTTCCAGAGTAACCGATGACCAGGTTGAGGTTATCTTTGCCTCCAAGTCTATCAAGGGACATACTCCCAATAACTGTAGGCGGTTATAACTCTTTAATGTAACTGAGTTATGTGGATATCCTCTCCTTCAGATTGAAAGTGCACTTGTTCTGATGATCACCGGATATTGTACCGAAGTGTTGAATCACTAAATTGTACACCTGAAACTAATATTACACTCCATGTTAACTGACTGGAATTTAAATTTTAAGTACATTTATAAAAGATTGCTTCTTTGTGGGCAAACAGCAGTGGGTTCATTCATTTATTTACTCATTCTCTCAAGAAATCTTTATTGGGTAACATTCCCTCCTGCTAAAGCCACCTTTCCTCAAGTAACCCGTACAGGCTAAAGCTAGGTCTATAGGGAGCCGCCCTGTTCTAGAGACATCTTACTTGCCCATATCCAAACTCTAGCCTGGAGAAGGAAGCAGACTTGGGCTGAAACTAATCACAGAAAGTGTTGTTGAAGATGAAACTTTGTTGATGGGTTTGGGTTCACACCACTGTCACAGAAGCTCTTTCCAACTCACCTTCCACCTCCCTTTTGATCATTCCAAACAGAGGATTCTGGAGATGCTTACAAGTCTCACACTGAGAAGGTACTCTAGGCCATTTTTGTCCTATGACACAGTTAGCCAACTACCAACATGATTTTTAGGTGAAAGGGAAAAAATGTAATTGGTCTTAAGCTTCAAATATATTTTACTATTTAAATTAAAATATTGTAACTGGATATTTCATAGAATAACTCAAGGAAGATGCACCCTTTAGCTAATTTATTTATTTTTTATTAATTTCTTGGTCTGTTATATTTTCCGCTGATCGTGGAAACCATTCAGCCCTCAGTTCCTTAACATAATTGCTATAAAGGTAAGTCCCAGAATGATTACCAGTTGTGTACCCATCACTCTGCTGGAGCCAGATATGGAAATTTGCCTTTGGACTCTGTAACAGAAAGTAATAAACCAAGAGTTCATTATTAAACCACAAAAGGGTTTATGAAAAGGATATGGTGATACAAGCATAAGCCTCAAATGGCATTTATAAAGTAGGTGACCTCATACCAAGATATTTCCTCTCTCAGATGGTTCTCGGTTATTGCCTACACACTACCAGCCTCCTGCACTCATGTGTCTAGAGGAGTGTGGAGTTTGGATGTGTGTGGGCACAAGGCTTGTCACAACAGAGACATGGCTGAGCAACTACCTGAGAGGTGGGGCCGCCCTCAGTAGATGGTTCTGAAGGATGGGTCCTATTGATTTGCTCATTGGTAAAAGGTTATCCTGAAGCTCTTCCAAGATACTTTTAGTGTGTGAGAAGATGACCCCCTTCCCTCAAGAAAGTTTAGAGTGAAATTCCCTGTCAATTAATTGGATTTATCTCACAATGTAAGAATGTGACTTCTGGGTCCAAGTTTAGCAGTTGTAGTCAATCTATGACATCACAAAGCCTCTGGCATTTTGCCTTGCTCACAATAGCTGTTGAACTGATCGCTGTTCTCATGACTGTTCTTAGGGGAAGAAACAGACTGGGACGTCATCACTGGTTTCAGGGGAATCGGGTGGGTATAATTCATAAAACGTGGATGGAGTGGGGAAAAGGGACTATTTCTTTTGGCTTAACTACATTCCAATTTGTAGGATAGATCTAGGTTTATTTTTGAAGTCTCAGTCCTTTCTCAGGTGGTCCCTTTGCCTATTACAGCTACATTCATCCCATAACACACATCCACTTATTCCTCCCTCACACACACACACACACACACACACACACACACACACACACACCACTACCAGCACCACCACCACCACCATCACAAATACTTACTGGCTAAACTCTATCAGCTCAAGTCAAATTTATCACTCTTAACTCTTCTTGGAACCAGAGGATGTCCCTAGACTCTTTCAGTCTCCTGGGATAGTCTTAAGAGCATCACATTCCGGGGAGCTTGGGTGGCTCAGCCCATTAAGCATCTGACTCTTGATCTCAGCTCAGGTCATGATCTCACGGTTTGTGAGTTTGAGCCCCACGTCAGGCTCTGCTTGAGATTCTGTCTCTCTGTCCCGCCTCTGTGCTCTCTCTGTCTCTGTCTCTGTCTCTGTCTCTCTCTTTCTCAAGATAAATAAATAAACTTAAAAAAAAAAGGAGCATCTCATTCCCAAAGTATCCCCAGGGTTGCATAACCTCACCCTTGCATACTCTGTCAGGTAATCCCACTGTCCCCAAGCATGCCAGAATTGCATGGAGCAAGTTTAGATCAACACCCTAGATTTTCAAACAGATTTACACAACTTGTAGAAAACAAAAGGCCCTTTCTTTAATATCTGTAGACACATAACTAGGGAATTGTTTTTTCAAGAATGTGAACCTCTGACCTATTTAGGCAGAAGATAAGTAAACAGAAGATGAAAGAAAAGTCTTCGGCTTCTCCTCCAGGCCATAGAGATGTCCCCAGAGTGAGAAGTCCGTTTAAGGGTCTGAGATCTGTGTGTGCTGCCTATGGAAGAAGAGGTGGGGGAAGGGAGAAGGGGGAAGTTGGGAGGGGGGTGTTCCTCACCTTGTACCAGGTGTTGGAGTCTTGGCATTGGTTTTGACTTTGCTCTGATGTTTTGGGTTCACTTACGGGCCCGATTCATCCCAGCCTCCATCAGCTGCAGATCAATTTCTAAATTGTTCTGGGAAAGCCACATAATGAAAACTTGCCAGTGAAGAAAAATGAGTAGCGTCAGTTGTAGCCTGACTCATGACCAGTTACTGGTGGGGGCTTAATGTTCACCGGGTCTCCCTTAGTGGAATATTATATACACCACCTTCCTAATGTGCATGGTGGTGTGAATTAGCTTTTTGAAGCTGCAGGAGAGCCGATCATTTAGGGACTCAGGGCCATAACCACAGCAAAGAAAAGGATTAGGGTCAAAAACAGAATAGTTCAAAAATAACATTGGAAGCATTGCTACCTAGTTGGAAGCTTTTGCCAAAGAAAGAGCAGCCAGTATGCTCTTAACACCTCCTTAGAGAACGTTAAATTCAGAAGTACGGTTTGGATTTGTCAATATGATACAGAAAACCCAACATTCTATGGCTATAATCAAATCACTTTAAAACCTCGATCTGAAGCACAATGACACTTTCATCAAATAATTTCGTTCTGAGCAAAGGATATGAACACTTTAAGAGCAGATATTTGGAAAATCTGGGTTTGAGGTCACTGATAAGTTCTGCTGGTAGATAGGTACATTTTTTAAAGGTGAAATTCCATTGTATGCAAATGAAGGTGTTTCTAACCCCACCTAAACAGGTAACTAGAAAATGGTGAAGGATGCTACGTAAATCATACAGGAATGTGTTTCATATACCTGCTCTCATTATTAGTAAAACATATTGTGAACATCAAATCAGTTGTTTGCCTGTTTCCGTGATAGCGGAGGCAGGAGGCAGTGTTGGAAGACTTAACTACCTTCCTGTTTGAAGAAAGGCCACAAAGTTAGGGTCCTCTACTAAAGGAAAAGGAATGCTGAAAGTCTGTGCATTGGATTGTAATCGGACTGGAAAAAATATAAGACTCTCTAGGTAATGACCTCTGGTTCCCTGATTTTTTTGGACCCGGTTATACCTACTGGTTACATCATACTAAAATGCATTGAAATTCTGTGTTTAGGAGTTAACCCAGGCTATGCATATCAATAGCCTTCTAACTGGCTTTGCAATATTTCCTCTCACTCCAGTGGTTTTTCCACATGGAAATAAATCAGATCAAAACTGGTTCCTGCTCAACACCATCCGACCTCCTTATCTTGGCCTTGTAGTACCTGATCTGGCCCTTTCCCACTTCTCTGAGGTTACCTTCCAGCCCCCTCCTCCTCAGTCCCTGGTCAGCCGTCTTGGCCCTTGAGATGTCCCTAACAGATGTCACAATATTTTGCACTTGCTTTTCCCAGAGCCTGGAATGTGCTTCCTCAAACATTTCTGCATGGCTTTCTTACTGCATCTAAATCTTGGCCTGGTTGTTATTTTCTCACAGATGCTTTACTTGACTTCCTTATAGGAAGAGCCACCCTTCCACTTTACCTCACTTTCTAATACTTTACCTTTTTTTTTTAACTTTCTTTATAGTATTTATCACTACTGCATATTAACTAATAAATAATATTATCTCCACCTCCATTAGAATGTCAACTTGTGGAAGGGAGTTATCCTCTCTTTTTTAAAACTTCATTTCTATATTCTTACCACCTAGAATGGTAATGGATCAATAAACATTTGTTGAAATGGAGAAGGTCGGTGAAGAGTGGAGGAAGGAGAATTCCGAAAGAGATAGGTATAAGCAAGTCTTTGCTGAGGGTCACATTGAGCTGCGAGCTGCTTCAGGGGTGTCCTTAGGAGTCAACGTGATGGCGAAAGATGTCAAGACCAAAATCAAGAACTACAAGACTTCCCCTTTTGACAGCTACTTCCCCAACAAGCACCAGACAAAGAACTGCTAGCAGAACTAGCAGTTTCTAGCAGTGGACTTTCACCGCTGTGAGAAGTCAATGATTGCTAAAGGGGTGGACGTTTCCATGCGTGAATGGTACCAGCGTGCATACAAATCTCTCTGCCCCATATCCTGGGTGTCAGCCTGGTAGACAGGTGGTATGTTTCCTGGGAAGATCTGAACTGGCTTCACCCACCTCTCCTCTGTCCTGCATCCTCCTCCAAAGGTGGTGAGGGGGGACCTGGGTGCATGGTGGTCCCCACCCTGGATCCCTGAATCATGGCTTACCTAATAATAAATACTCATTGAAAAAGCGTAAGACTGTGTATATGTAAAAACCTGGATGATCAGGCAAAGAGCTGGGGTGAAATTAGTACTGTGACGAGCAAGAGGGGCATCAGGGTGATTGTCTGTTTTGTTTTGTTTTATGTTATTAAACTGACCACCTTCTCTATACTAGATAGTAGAGTGAATGATTACATAAAATAGCTTCAAGCCACTGTATGTGCTAAAATTTATCTGTATATCCCTCCTTCATTATCTAGACAGTTTCAAAAAAATTTCCTTATGTAATTTCTGAACCACATAAAAATGTAATAAAAACCCCTGTGTATCCCCACAAAAAAGAAAGAAATAGGTGTAAGCAGAAATATTCATAAGTATAATGCCTATAATTTAGTAGCTCCCAAATTCACAAAATCATAAAAATCATTTCAGTTGTTTAACACACACACACACACACACACACACACACATTCTTAAGAGTCATCTCAGATTTAGGAACTTAGGAACTCCAGAGGAAGGCCCCCTGTCTTAGTTTGCTTAGGCTATCATAACAAGACACCACAGTTTGGACAACAGAAACTTATTTTCTCACAGTTCCAGAGGCTGGAAGTCCCAAATCAAGGTGCCTGCTGATTCTGTTTTTAGTGTTCTGGCTTCTAGAAGACTATCTTCTTGCTGTATCCCATGTGGCCTCTTCCTAGTGCCTGTACAGAAAGAGAGATCTTTGGTGTCTCCTTCTTTTCCTATAAGGACACCGGTTCTATCAAATTAGAGCCTCACTGTTATTTCATTTAACCTTACTTTCCTCCCTAAAGGTCCATCTCCAAATACAATCACATTGTGGGTTAGAACTTCAACATATTAACTTTGAGGAAACACAATTCAGTCCATAACACCCTCAGAAACTATATTAATAACAACATCTAAAGTGCCTAAGTAATTCTTACAGCCGGGAAAGTCAAGGAAGCAGTACTTAACAGTGAAGATAACTCCTCCTGGCTATATGGAGACAGAGGCCCTGTGGTCCTTGGTTGAATCATGTTGATAATACGAGGGGAAAATTCATTAGGAAAATATTTTGATAATAAGCTAAGGTTTTGAGTATGTTGAAGAAGAACTACAAAGATATGGAGGAAAATAACAAATCCTAATGAAGCGTTCTGTCGTTGTTGTCGTTTGTGTGTTTAATTTATAAGTTTTTTTGTAGAGTCAAAACTGTCCCTCCGTCTCACTGAGAGCTTGTAGTAAAGTCCAGGCATTAAGGAGGTTGGTCAAGTCCTTGGCAGCTTAAAACTCGAATAACACGTTCAATTTGAAGCATACCCACTTTGAACTTCTGGATTTGCAGGGGGAAGAGGTTGTGTTTGCCCTTCCCTTGCTTTTCCTTCACTCAGTTATTTATTTATTTATGTTTTAGCTCCTCGGGGTTAGTAAGGGAGTAGAGAAGATTAAAAGGAACACAACTATTTTTATTAAGTGGATGTCGTTGGTCGTGGCTATCAATGCCTTTCTACGTGACCATAGCTTACGTTCCACCTGCCTTGGGGGGACGTAAGTGAATAATGTTTTAAGAGGCACCTTGGGCGGGATCTCTCTACTTCACAATTATCTACTGGAGACATATTCTGTTTTGATCTCCTTTGGAATTTCCTTAGCTTCCTCCCCCTCTATGGAACTACTCTAAGCCTCTTGTTATGAGGGTCTCTTGGCCTGTCTTTCACAGTATCTCAACGATTGATGGAAAATGCAGGCAACACATAGGTCAGATGATGGTAGTTCAGGACGTTTTTCCCCTAGGAATTTTCTGTCTGTGTCTTCTCTCTCTTTCTCTCCTTGCCTTTCCCACCTGCTTCCCACAGCAAGTGTGCCGTCCAAGCTGAAGTCCAACCAGGAAATGAGATGCCAGCCTCCCTCGATTGCATCAGTAATTTCTCATCCTCCTGAGTGCTGCCTCCCCAGTCAGGGGGGATGTTCTCTGTTCATAAAACAGTCTCAGAATTCCCTCTCTCTCCTGAGTCCTTTAATTACGTGGTTCTAGGAAAGGAAGAAGGACGTAGTAGGGATGACCGGCCACGTGACCAAAGGCCCAGGATAGACCTATGAAGGTAGTTAAGAGTGTTGTTTTACCTTAAACCTTTAGCTACAGTTCTGAACCAATGGTAAAAGTTTCCATTCATATCCACTTTCAAAAATTGTAACAAGATTTACATTTTTGACGCACTGTTTCAAGGTTCTGCCGAAGCAGCCTTTATATCATGGATCTTGTGTCACTGAAGTAATTCTGGAAGCTTCAGATGGACCTCCTAATGACAGAGTGTATTTTTTCTTTTTTCTTTACAGAGTAAATAAATCCCTTTTGTAGACTAACATTTTTAAATTCATTATTAACTCCCTCCCGCTTTTGTAGATTATTTTCTCCTAATTATTCTCTCCCCTGTGAAATTTTAATTTCACAGACATACTGTATAACTCTTCATGGACTGAGATTTTTCCACTCCTCTCTCAAGGACGGATTTTCAGCCCCTTGAGGGCAATATTGGACCCATTGGGAATGCATGGGGAGTAATTATTGAAAGAGCAGATTTCAGAGTACTCAAGTATATTAGTGCTTTGGAAAGCTCCATTATCATAAGTTTTATCCCATGTAGTTAAACCAATTGAAATAAACTCTCCAAGTCTATTCTGCAGCATTCTTCCAGATTACACAGCAAATTCTTAGGTTGGCAGGAAAAAAAAAAAAAAAAAAAAAACCAGCAAACTGGGTCCCTAACACAGGCATATCTCCATCACCTGGACACGTTAATAGATTTTTCCCCCTCAACTTCCATTTTTAGCAATCTCAAAACCTTTCCAACAATCATAAGTCCTTACCATCCACAGATGCCTTCTTTACAGACTTTGGACTTCATTCAAATTTCACCTTTGAAGACAATGCCAGCTCTCTGTTTCTTTTGATATGTAAGTGCTACCCTTTGTCAAAGACTAGTTCTCACTCCAGGCTGGAGTCTGTTATGTCAGAGAGGGGCATAATGTGTGATTTTCTGCTTTCACCTTAACTGTAAAGGCGAACTTCAAATTTCAATTAGAAGTAATAGTCTATAAACCACCACATAAAAATGTACAATTTTCATTCTCAATACTTAGTCTTATTCTTTCTCATTAGAGAGCCATATTGAACAATGAAGCTTTGCTTGCACTCGTTAATGCAAGTGCCATGCCTGAAAAGAGTCATAAAATGGGAGCCCAAAACAAAAGGCTGGAGAAATTTATATAAAGATTTTGGTTTTTATTGTAATCCCCCTGAAGTAATGCTATACACAGTTCCTTTTAAATCTGTGCCGTGATTGTGGAAAGGAAAATTGGGAAATAATAGACTCTTCTTGTATTCACGCACTCTCTTTACCTCCCCTCACCACTATACCACCCAATCTAGTCAGCAAAGAATTCAATTGTGACAATAATTACAAAATTAGGAGTTAGAATTGGGACTTTTCTAGAGTAGTTATATTTTCTGTAAAAGACTTTCACTGGAAGAAAATACAAAAAGCTGAATAAAAGATAACAAGAGAAAATTAAGAGGGAGGGAGGAAAATGCCAGAAGTAATATTCACATTTTCATTATAGATTACATTCAGCTACAAGCAACAGAAAATTCCAATAGTTTAAGTAAAGGAAAATCCTAGAAATGCAGCATGGCGTGGCAAACATCTCAATAATATCCTCGAGGACTCAGGTTCCCTCCTTTCTCTGTTCCATCTCTTGTCCTCAAAGTTACTTCCCTCTTGGTTACAAGCTGGCTGCAGGACTTCCAGGCATCCCATCCAGATCTACGAAGGAAAGGTCAGGTTTCTTTTCTTGTATGTGTGGGGGGGTCAGAGGGCAGGTATTAAAATCAGTCAGGAAAACTTTTCCTAGAAGGCCCCTAGCCAACTTCTCTTTATTTCTCCCTGGCTAAGTTGGTATCAGATATCCACGCCTGGAACAGTGACTAGCCAAAGAAAACAGGATCATGATGAGTATGTTAGAGAAGTTCCCCTGGGGCTGCCAATGGAGCCAACTGCCTAATGAAACCAAATTTTGAGCAGAGGAGAATGGGAACCTGAATAATTTCAGGGCTCTGTCAGGGTGAAAGAGAGGCAGGGGAGGGTAGTGTGGGGAATAGGAGTTGCACTGGGAGTTACCAGGGTCTGTTCCATAGTTCTAATTATCTTCAACAGAAGTAGGTTTCATTTCTTCTCCGATAGGTTTTGAGATCCAACTTCTAGAGCTATTTTATCAGTTTTTGTTGAATATCATAAAGACCCAGCCCTAATTCACTTACTAACGAAGTTCAGTGTCGTCCACTGTCAGTATCTTGGTGGATGTTGAAGGGGTTTTTATTTATTTATTTATTTATTTATTTATTTAAAGCTTATATTTAGAGAGAGAGAAAGAGAGAATCCCAAGCAGGCTCTACCTTATCAGCACAGAGCCTGATGCTGGGCTTGAACTCAGGAACCGTGAGATCATGACCTGAGCCAAAGTCAAGAGTTGGATGCCTAATGGACTGAGCCACTCAGGCACCCCAGGAGCTTCAGTTTAGTCCTTCTAGCCAAATATACCTGTTTGCTCCAGACCTGAAACACACCTTGAGCTATATGGCAGTTTTCACTGCCGATGTTCTCCTCCAATTCCCCTCAATTTTCTTGAAATTCTCCCTTCTCTTAGCATTTGTGACCATTCTCCTCAATTCTCCTTTTTTCTTTCTTTGGTTCCACTTCACCAATCTATGATTATCTCCTGAAATCCAAGCCCTTTGATCCTGTTCCACTGTGTACGTTTCCTCATTTGTAAATATCATCTGCTTTTAGGGCCTGAATGCCTAGGTCTACACAGCATAGCTTAGAAATGTATGTTTTATATTTCCTTAGGGAAATTCTTTCAAATTCAACATGGCCAAAAGTCATCACCAAATCTTTCCCCTGACACTGACTGGCTTTCTGAATCCAATGGCATCATCATGTGGCAGAATTCAAACTCAAAATTTTGTATCACGGGGTGCTTGGGTGGCTCAGTCCATTAAGCCTCCAACTTCGGCTCAGGCCATGATCTCGTGGTTTGTCTAGTTCGAGCCCCGCATTGGGCTCTGCGAAGACAGCTCAGAGCCTGGAGCCTGCTTCCGATTCTGTGTCTCCTTCTCTCTCTGACCCTCTCCCACTTGGGCTGTGTCTTTCTTTCTCAAACATAAATAAACATTAACAATAAAAACACCTTTTTTTTATCACGATTGGCTAGTTTTAACATTACTTTTGTATTATCCAGCATGACCTGCTGATTTAATTTTTTCTATGGAGACGTCTCTTATATGGCATGTTAAATGACACAGTGCTTATATAATACTTAATATAGTGTTAGCCAGAAAGTAAGAAATAAATGCATGTTTGTTCCTATTGTTGCAGTTACAATAGTACAGAATATCACCATTGAATTTACTGCAAAAAAATCCTTCTAATTGTTGTTATCTTATTTAATTTTTCTCTAAATTCATATGTCACATTCCCTTATACCAACACTTACACCATGATTATTACCTTACTTATGATTTTTTGATTCTTTAATAACTATCTGATTTACTCTAACATCAACAAGGCTTCACATAATCTTATATCCAAGGTTATCACATTGACTTCTCAGTACAAATCTCTCCTTCCATTAAATCAATCAACTTTTTATTTCTTCTTCTTGCTCACCTTGCCTTTATAACCTACATCAGTTTTTAGTGTAAACTTAGGGTATTTAATTCAAATCCCTCATTGTGTTGATGTGAAAATCTAAGCATCGAGGACTTGTCCGGGGTCAGATGACCAATGAAGGAGAGGCAGAGCCTGGGCTCAAACTCTGTCTCCCCATTCAAAGCTTTTCCTAGTTCGTCAAAACTATTAATGCATTGCAATATTGCTGTTGGCTTACATTAAATTCATCCTTAACTAACCCTTCTGTTCATGTTTTTCATGTAAGTGAGTATCAGTTCACTCTTACTGATGTCCTTGAACTTTTGACCTAAAATAGTAAATATTAACAGAGCTTCAATAATTTTTTTAATTGTTTGTATCTCAGCGTTTTGGTCGAACGCGATCACAATTTTATCACCATTATTCGTATTTCTACAGCTCTTTGACTCAAAATGCAACGGTAGACAACACAGTTCTAGGAAATGAGTAGTAATCATTAACTACCTGCTAACCTAATGTTCACCAAAGCACAGATTGAGAGGTCCCTATTAGTTAGCCATAGATGATACAATTTTATTGCATTTTTATTTAAGCCAAACCAGTAAATCTGGTCTCACATTGGGGTGTCAGAATTTTGTTTAATGTGGCAGGTAGTCATATAAACAGTTCCAAAGGTTCTTTTACAATGATTCTATTTTGTAAACTGGGAGAGAGGGAAGGGAAGAGAAATGATAAACAACGAAAGACTTAACCTGCAAGCTAGAACATGCTTATCAATACCTCCGCATTCAGAATGATGCCTCTATAGCTTTGACCTTTTGTCTTTCCTAAAATGTGGCAAAGGCCGATAATTAGGCCCCTATTACCTGAGTCTGTATTTCTCTACCAACTTTCTCATTTACATCAAACTCTTCCCACGAGGGAATAGAAGGGGAGCATCAGTTTGACTCTCAGGGCCAGAGAACAAGGGAGAGGGCGAAATGAGTTAAGCAAACTGGCAGGAAGAGCATGAACGATCTTTGTTTTAAAAAGCTTGACGTTTTAGAACATCCGTATAAATTCGGAGCCTGTATATGACCCTCTATCAGCTCCTAATACCTCCAAACAAGAGACAGGAGATAGAAGCCTTTCCGAATGGAATCAATATCCAATAAAGTAGACGCAAGAGAGGAAAGAGCAGGAAGACGTAAATGAAATGACATCTCTATGTTTGGTTCCCCGTGGCAATGTCTACAGCACAGAACTACTTCTTAGCAGTCTTCAATAGTTGTGCATACGTGTCAGCATTGAGGACATGTTTGGGGATAAGACTGAGAGTGGCCTTAGTGGATCATCAAGGAGCAAATAGCATTATGTCGAAACTGTGATTAGCAAAATACAAATACGATTGCCCTAGAGTGCTGCCGAGTGCAAACTTGGTTTACGGAAGAAAAATTAGCTGTTCTTAAACCTAGAAGACAATACGAATTAGCCATTAGCCCACACATTCGGACTGCATTATGCTGTTCTGCTGATGCGCTCAGTAGCATGTGGACAAAGTTCCGGGTACCCTCGTGTAAGTCTTCATACATTTATCTGACTTCGTTCTCCCTTCATTTGTTTGGGAATATTTGGCCGCTAATGAAAACAAAACTGTCTCCAGCGACAGGAATTGTTTTCAAACAATCTCTGAGCTGACTCTGAATTTTTCTAACTGCCTCTTCTGTTATTCATACCTCTGACCTATTTTGTTTAAGTGCATCATTGCCCTGGGGGAATTACTCTCTCTTATTATGACATGAGACCCAATTATCCAATGAGCCAGTATCACCTAGGAGATAACATATATGTTTGCCCCTTGAGTGTTTCTTTAGGAAGAATGAGTTAGTTTTCTCTTTTGAAGAGTCCCGTAAGATTCTCTTATAAAAGCAATCATTTATAGCATAATTAATTTCTCATTCAAATTCTACCCTGATGTGTCACGTGTTCATTTAGTATAAAGAGGTTATTGATCATTTTTTTATATGATTAAGAGCATTTCAGCTTCCCCAAATATAATGATAAACTTTAGATGATAATGATGAACTACTAAAATCAGCTGTGTTTTATTTTTTATAATCCTTATAATTCCTAAATATAAAGAATCCATTAGCTTTAGATTATGTTCAACAGAAAATAATCTATTTTGGTCATGCTATCTAAGGTTGCAATATTTATTTTCCATCCTTGGGAAAATAGTACCATTCTGATCATTTAAATACAAATAAGTATCTTAGTTTTCATTCTAGGAATGGGTCTTCACATCATCTAACTCTAACAGCCAACAGGCTTGCATTTACAAGTACCACAGAACTTGTAGCAAACAAAGAAACAACTTTTAATGGCACAAAATTACCCCTCCCTCCACCACCGTGACCAGAGACCTGGACCCAACACAGAGGAAGCAAGCAAAAATGTCTCTCTCTCACTTTCTCCCTGGAAGGGCTTTAACCACATACTTTCCCAGCAACTGCCTGGGATTCTAGTTTTTAATCAGCTTGCTAGATACTAATTGCAATCTTCCTCTTTGGGACACTGATGGATCTCGGCACAATCTCAAGTTCTGGGAGCCACTGAGGACACAGAAGGAGGCTTGGACAATACAAAAGTTTGAGAGACAGTTAGCATCTCAGGCTTTACTGATCAATAGTCTTACTTTTCTACCGAAGTCCACTCGGTCAAGAATGAAAGAGTTATCTGTTTTTCTAATGTACAGAGACCAATACAGAGAGTCAAGAAAAATGAAGAAACAGAGGAATATGTTTGAAACAAAAGAACAAGATAAATACCCAGAAATTAATCTTAATCAAACAGAGATAAATATTTCATCCGATAGAGAGTCCAAAATAGCGGTCATAAAACTGCTCATGTAGGTCAGGAGAGCAATGGATAAGCGAAGTGAGAATTTCAACAAATTGAAAATATTAAAAAGTATCAAACAGAAATCATGAAGTTGAAGAATACAATAACTGAAATGTAAAATTCACTAGCAGGGCTCAAAGGCAGACTAAATTAATGGAAGTAGGGATCAGTGGACTCAGAGAGGGCAATGGAATTCATTCAATCAGAGGAATAAAAATGGGAAAAAATGAAATACAGTGAAGATAGCTTAGAGGACCTATGGGATACCATCAAATGGACCTATGACATATGAATATGAATATTGTATGTAAACATATATGGGACGTGTGTATATGCATATGTATATGTAATATGTATATGAAATGACTTATGAAATATGAATATGAATATAAAATGTGAATATGATTATGAATATTATATGTATATATGTATAGGATATTTGTGTATATATATATATGGGATACCATCAAGTGGACCTATGAAATATGAATATATATAATAGATATGTATATATAGATACATGTAGATATAAATATAGATATAGATATATTATACAGGTCCCAGAAGGAGAAAAGAGAAAGGAAAAGAAAAAGAAATCTTATCCAAAGAAATAATGACTGAAAACTTCTCTACCTTGGGGAAAGGAACAGGAATCCAGATCCAAAAGCCCTGAGAAACACTACAATTAAATTATCAAAAGTTAAAGACAAGAAGAGAATCTTAAAAGTAGTAAGAGAAAAACAACTTGTTGTATGCAAAGGAATGCCCATAAGGCTACCAGCATATTTTCAGCAGAAAATATTTAGCATGACATATTCAAAGTATTGAAAGAAAGAACTACCAAGCAAGCATACTCCATATGGCAAAAGTGTTCTTAAGAATTGAAGGAGATGAAGAGTTTTCTAGACAGACAAAAGCTGAAGTTGCTCATCACCACTAGACTGGCCTTACAAAAATGTTTTAAAAAATGCCTTCCAGCTGAAAGAAAAAAGACACTGATTAGTAATATGAAAACACATTAAAGTTTAAAACCAACAGGTAAACATAAATATATATTTAAATTCAGAATACTGTTCTAATTGGCAGTGAATCACTTATAACCCTAGTGTGAAAGTTAAAAGACAGAAAGTTTTTTTTTGTTTTGTTTTGTTTGTGTGTTTTTAATTTTTTTAATGTTTATTTTTGAGAGAGAGAGAGAGAGAGAGAGCAAGGGAGTGGCAGAAAGAGAGGAAGAGACAGAATCTGAAGCAGGCTCCAGACTCTGAGCTGTCAGCACAGAGCCCAATGTGGGGCTGGAACTCATGAACCGTGGGATCATGACCTGAGCTTAAGTCGAATGCTTAACCAACTGAGCCACTCAGGGCACCCGAAAAGACAAAAGTATTTAAAGTGACCGTAATGACAGTAATTAGCAGACATACATGTAAAAGATGTAAGTTGTGACATCAAAAGCATAGAATATGGGGGTGGGGTAGCTTTGCTATGCATTTGAAGTTTTTATTAGCTTACAATAGACTGTTATAAATATTAAATATAAATACTTTATGTAAGCCTCATTGTAACAGCAGGGTAAAAGTCTATAGTAGATACACAAAAGGTAAAATACAGTGAGATAATAAAATCAAAGAATACAAGTATAGAAAATCATCACATCACAAAGGAAAAGAGGAAGAGAATAATAAAAGAATAAAAGAATTACAAAACAACCAGAGAACAATTAACAAAATAGCAACAGTAAGTTGCCTGTCAATAATTACCTTAAATGTAAATGGACTAAATTCTCCCAAGTACATAGAGTGGCTAAATGGATCAAAAACCAAGGCCCAACTACATGTTGCTTATAAGAAACTCACCTCAGCTTTAAGGTGAAAGACTGAAAGAGAAGGGATGGAAAAAGATATTCCATGAAAATGGAAAACATATGAAAGCAGAGGTATCTATAGGCATAAAAACAAAAAAAAAAAACAAAAAAAGCAAACAAACAAACAAGATTTTAGCCAAGGACTGTGACAAGAGACAAAGAGGGTCATTATATAACAATAGAAGGATCAAACATCAACAGGATATAACAATTGTAACTATTTATGCTTTCAACATAGGAGTACCTAAGTACATAAAGCAAATATTAACAAATCTAAAGCAAGAAATAGACAGCAATACAATAATGGTAGGGATCTTCAATAATCCACTTTCAACAACAGATAGATCATCCAGACAGGAAATCAATAATGAAACATAGGACTTAAACTACACATTATACCAGATGGACTTAAAAGACAAAGAGAAAATTCTGACCAACAGCAACAAAATATACACTCTTGTCAAGTGTACGTGGAATATTGTCAGGATAAACTATATGTTAGGCCAAAACACATGACTTAATAAATATAATAAGATGGAAATCAAATGAAGAGTCTTTTCCAATCATAGCAGTATAAAAACAGAAATCAATTACAAGTAGAAAACTGGGAAAGTCACAAATACCTAGAAATTAAACAACGTGTTTCTGCACAACCAATAGGTCAAAGAAGAAAAGAGAAATAAAAAAGAAATAAAAAAAATATCTTGAGATAAATGAAAATGATGAAAACACAGCATACCAAAGCTTATGGGATGCTGAAAAATCATTCTAAAAGGACGTGTATAGCAATAAATGCCTACATTAAGAAAAAAAAAAAAACTCAAATAAGAAACCTACCTTTACATCTCAAAGTACTAGGGAAAGAACACACTAAGATCAAAGAAGGAAACAGAAGGAAGAAAACAATAAATAAGTGTCTGAGTAGAAATAAAAGAAATGTAGACTAAAAATACAATTAAAAAGATCAGTAAAATGGAAGACATTTTTTTTAATTTTTTAATGTTTATTTTATTTTTAAGAGAGAGAGTGGGGGAGGGGTGCAGAGAGAGAGAGGGAGACACAGAATCTGAAGCAGCTTCCAGGCTCTGAGCTGTCAGCACAGAGGCCGATGTGGGGCTTTAGCTCATGAGCCGTGAGATCATGACCTGAGAAGAAGTCATCGCTTAACTGACTGAGCCACTGAAGCATTCCAGAAGACTTATTTTTTAAAAAGATACACATAATTGATAAATCTTTAACTAGATTTACTAAGAAAAATAAAGGATACAAATCAAATTAGAAATGAAAGAAGAGACATTAACAACTGATACCACAGAAATACAGAGGATCATGATAGACTAGTAACTATGACCAATTTTTCACTAACAAATTTGACCACCTAGAAATGATTTCCTAGAAACATACAACCTATCAAGACTGAATTGTGAAGAAATAAAAATAATAAAAAAAAAAACCTGAATGGAAGAGTGGAATTATTAGTAAGAAGATTGAATCATTAATCAAAAACTTCCCAACAAAGAAAAGTCCAGGACCAAATAGCTTCACCAGTGAATTCTCACAGAAATTTAAAGATTTAATAACAATCCTTCTCAAAATCCTTCCCCAGAATAGAAGAGGCAGGAACACTTGCAAGCTTATTTGATGAACACACATGCAAAAGTCCTCAACGAAATACTAGCAAACCGAATTCAACAGTACATTCAAAAGATAGACGCCATGATCAAATGGAACTTTTTCCAGGGATGTAAGTCCATCCCAATATCTGCAAATCCATGTGATATAGCACATTAACAAAATGAAAGTTAAAAATCATGTGATTATTTTAATAGATGCAGATAAAGCATTTGACAAAATTTAGCATCCTTTCACAATAAAAGCTCTCAACACACTGGGTATAGAGAAAACATACCAAAACATAACAAAGGCCATATATAAAAAGCCCATGGCTAACATCATACTCAGTGGTTAAATGCTGAAAGCTTTTCCTCTAAGTTCAAGAACAGGATAAGGAAGCTCGCCCACCACTTTTATCCGGCATAGTACTGGAAGTCCCAGCTAGAGCAAGAAAAAAGAAATAAAAGACATCCACATTCAAAAGGAAGAAGTAACACTGTCTCATTTTTAGAAGATATGATGTTGTATATAGAAATATGATGTTATTATATAGAATGTTATTATATAGAATATCCTATAGGCTCCACCAAAAAGCTGCTAGAACTAATAAACGGTTTCAGTAACGTTGCAGGATATAGTGTACTAAAGTCAGTTGTGTTTCTATGTACCAACAATGAATATCAAAGAGAAATTCAGAAAGAAAGAGAATTAAGAAAAGGAAATTAAGAAAGAGTTCCCATTTATTATAGCACCAAAAAAAATAAAATACTTAGAATAAGTTTAACCAAGGAAGCAAAAGATCTCTACACTAAAAGTTGTAATGCATTGATGGAAGAAACTGGAGAGGAGAAAAATAAACAGTAAGATATTCTGTGTTCAGGGAATATTGGAATAATTCCAATAATTGGAAGAATTAATATTCATACTACTAAAAACAATCTGCAGATTCAATGCAATTTCTGTTAAAATTCCAATGGCCTTTTTCACATAAATAGAATTTGTATGGAACCACAAAAGATCCCAAATATTCAACGCAATCCTGAGAAAAATGAATAAAATTAGAGACATCACACTTTCTGATTTCAAACTATATTAGAAAGCTATCGTAATCAAAACAGTAATCAAAAACAGGTACTGACATAAAAACAGACATAGGAACAGTGGAACAGAATGGAGAACCCTGAAATAAATCCATACGTATATGGTCAATTCATCTGTGACAAAGGAGTCAAGAATGTATAATGGGGAAAGGACAATCTCTTCAATTTCATAAACAGTGTTGAGAAAACTGGACAACCACATGCAAAAGAATGAAACTGGACCCCTATCTTACTCCATAGACAAAAATAAACTCAAAGCAGACTAAAGATTTGAACAGAAGACCTGAAATCATAAAACTCTTAGAGGAAAACATAAGGAATAAGCTTCTTGACATTGGTTTTCGCAATGACTTTTTGGGTATGACAACAAAAGCACAAGTAACAAAAGCAAAAATAAACAATTGGGACTACATCAAACTGAGGAACTTCTGCACAGCAAACAAGACAACAACAACAAAAAAGGCAACCTATGGAATGGGAGAAAATATTTGCAAATCACATATCCGATAAGAGGTTAATATCTGAAATATATTTTAAAAAGCTCATATAATTCGGGGAGCCTGGGTGGCTCAGTTGGTTAATCGTCCGACGTCAGCTCAGGTCATGATCTCAAGGCTCCTGGGTTGGAGCCCCGGTCGGGCTCTGGGCTGACAGCTCGGAGCCTGGAGCCTGCTTCCGATTCTGTCTCCCTCTCTCTCTCTCTGCCCCTCCCCCACTCGCGCTCTGTCTCCGCCTCAAAAATAAATAAATATTTAAAAAATTAGAAAAAAAAACACACACATACATTTCGATAGCAAGAAAATCCAACCCACTCAATTAAAAAATGGACAAAGGAGATGAATAGACATTTTTCCAAAGGAGATACACGCGTGGACAACACGTATGTAAAAAGGTGCTCAACATCGCAAATCATCAGGGAAATGCAAATCAAAACCACGATGAGCTATTACTTCACACCTGTTAGGATTGCTCCTATCAGGAAGACAAAAGAGGATGTAGAGGAATGGAACCCTTGTAAACCGTTGGTGGGTAGCTACACTCGTGCAGCCACTATGGAAAATACTACAGAGCTTTCTCAAGAATTGAAAAGTAGAAAACTACAGTAAGACCCAGCACTACCATCTCTGGGTATATATGCAAAGGGGACGACATTATCTCGAAGAGATGCCTGTGGTTCCATTGGCATAGCACGGTCATTCACAGCAGCCAAGAAATGGAAACAACCTAGTTGTCTGTGGATGGTTGCGTGGGTGGGGAAAACGTGATGTGTGCGTATGTATATAACGGAGTATCATCAGCCTGAAAAGAGAAGGAAATTCTGTGATTTGCAACAATGTGGATGAACGTGGAGGGTATTAACTCTAAACGAAATAAGCCAGACAGTGAAAGACTAATATGGCATGGTATCACTTATTTGTGGAACACACACACACACACACACACACACACACAAAGTTAGTTGTCAGGATGGGGGGGGAGGGGTCGAGGGAACAGAGAGGGCATGTTAAAAAGGTACAACCTTTTAGTAATAAGATGAATAAAGTCTGAGGATCTAATGCATAACAATGTGACTATATTGATAGCATGGTATTATATAATTGAAATTTGCCTAAACTAGAACTTAAATGTTCTTACCAAAAAAAAAAAAGAGTATATATGTGAGGTGATAGATATATTAACTAACTTGATGGTGGGAATCCTTTTACAATGTGTGTGTATGTAGGGGTGCCTGGGTGGCTCAGTCATTTAAGCCTCCGACTTCAGCTCAGGTCATGATCTCACAGTCCGTGAGTTCGAGCCCGCCTGGGGCTCTGTGCTGACAGCTCAGAGCCTGGAGCCCCCTTCAGATTCTGTGTCTCCCCCTCTCTCTGCCCCTCCCCTGCTCATGCTCTGTCTCTCTCTGTCTCAAAAATAAATAAAAAACATTAAAAAAATAAAAAAAAAATGTGTGCATATGTAAATATATATATATATATATATATATACACATGTATCTATCTCAAATCGTCACACTGCACACTTTAAATAGCTTACAGTTTTATTTGTCAATTAAACCCCAATCAAGCTGGGGAAAAATACGTTCCAGCTCCTCTATTCTTTGAATGATTTACAGTTGCTAATATTATGGCCTGGCTCAGGGTGCCTGTGTTTCTGCATAAAGTTTCTGTTAGTATCCCTATTATGTGATGAATTTAAGTGTCTTTCTGAGGGTGCTACAGAGGATTTACCATGCTCGGGACATTAGCAAGTGAAACAAACACACAAAAAATGCTTTCTTCTATTTACGAGGCCGAGTGAGAATGGACCGAAGGTTAAATCCAAACAACGCTTGGTTCCCTCAGTTTTGAAAACCTACTCGTTGCTTTGCTCTCATGAAATTCATTGTGTTCTCAAGAGCATGTATTGGCCCAGCAGGAATGAAATTTTTATGAGCTTCAATTATGAGGTCTCCAAAGCACATGTAGCTTGTAGTATGCTGCTATTCAGAAATTGCCCAATATTTTACTTTCTGTTGATTGGTGTGTATAAATGTGTATACGTTATATACCATATATGATATTATATATAGTACATATGGTATATATATTGTTGTATATGCATATGTATTCTATGCATGTAATCACAAGGAATTCTATGCTTTATTTATTAGATTGATGTGCCTGCTTTGTTTTTTTATAGATGACTTTATTATCTTTATAATAACTCTCGGAGATAAGTATTTAAGTTCTCACATGACAAATGAGAACACTAACTTATTCTATTTTGTCCTCGGATGTGCTGTAGAACATAATGTCATACTCGTGCTTCTGGTGGGCATGAGTTTCCAACAGCTTGTTGAAGCCGTATTTCTCCAGAATGGTTTTTGGATTTTCCCACCCTGGTCAGCAGTGCTGTTATGTCTTCCCATTAGCCCTGGCATCCTCTGGGACAAGAACTCAATGATTGTGTATTGCATGAATTAATGGATGATTATGTTTGGTTAAACAGAAGCACATAAAACAAGCAAATGAAATTGATGTCCCTTGAAACCCTACAATTAAAACCGGTAAAACAAACTGGGAAATCTATACCATTTCTGAGGTTTCTTTTGATTCCCCAAATGTAACCCCGTGGTAACAAAAGTCTTCGCCATGGAGCCAGTGAGCTAGAAATCTATGGCTAAAACTGCTTCACCCTCCACAGAAACCATCTTTTCCTAGGGGCACCCCAAAAGAGCCGGGCATCTCACAGCATAAATTCTCCTTTCAAATGCAAATAAGAACACCGGCAAACAAACACACTTGAAGCATCCGTGCATCTTTTTACAAAAACACACATTTCCAGAGCTCTGTGAAATACATTGATACCCCCTTCCTTTTCACACTTTGAGACTCAATGAATTTTCACCAATAATTTAGACATTATAAGGCCAAATAAATGAACTCTTAGAAGGTGATCCGAGGTAAATCTTGTGTTGCATATTCGTTTTAAGCTTGTATTCTACTTTAAAACTCTCAAGGTAAAGTATTTTCATACGTGAACTCATTAATCTCTTGTAAAGAAGGAGCAGAAGGCATGATCATCAAACAAGGCATAAAAAGTGGAGATCTAGTTTTTAAACAAATATATTGACTTTAAGCACGCTTTTTTAGAAAAGATACAGAGCTGCTTCTTAGACTCTTTTGGCAACAATCTACTAACGTTTTAGCTTATTCCAATGAAAATAGATGGTGCAGCAATATAAAAACAACAGTGCCATTAAAGTTAAATGGTTCTGAGCCTCACATTCCTACAATAATAATATTGGCCTTTTGCCTCTGTTATAGCAAATGTATTAAATATTCATGCTGATATTTATTTTCTAAATGTAAAATGGAATTAGGATAACAAATAAAGTCTACCATCTGGTGATAATATTGGTTATATATTATATATTTTTTGTTTCTTGGGCTTTTACATGTTTGATTCAAGGTAGGTTACTGAATAATGCATAAACATCTTTAAAAATGCATTTCAATAGTTGTGATTATAGTTGGTTGTCAGGTTCTCATCTTGAACTAATAACGTGCTGATTTTCTTTTGGTACGGAATAAAACTATGGAGAAGCTAGCCAGTAAAAACCTAATCGGTGTTGAGTCAAAGTGTTTTTCTGATACAGATTCTCAATCAGTGAGTTCATTTTGTAGAAGAAAATCACAACAATATTCTGTATAAACGTTACATTTCCTGAAGTATCTCCCTAGGACAGTTTGTGTGCGTGTGATTGGAAGTAATCTCGATATAATCTAACAGCGTGAGAAATAGGCTCTATTTGCAAATCTCCCAATAACTAACTGATGTAAAGCTATGGAAGACAACATATCTGTTTGCTCTAGCTGTGCCTTTTTGAAGGGATCATTTTTATCTCTCTACTCATCATGAACTGGTACACATGTACTTATACTTTGAGGCTAAATAGATACTAAAGATTTACCTTCTTAGGGCTTTTTTAAGTAGTAACTGTCCATAATATTGCCACATTCATTCTGGGTTCTGATTCTGAGTTCGGAAGATTCAGAAATTTGACTCGAAAAACCTTACTGTGACTTTTCATGTTTGGTGGAAAACTGCCTTTAATCAAGCAGATCCACTGAAGATTGATTGATAATGCAAAATCCCATTTTATTAATTTTGAATGAGAAACATAACCACAAATTAGACTCAGGACTGGCTACATAACGGGGAGGGCCCATTACAAAATGAAAATATAGGACCCCTTTGCTCAGAATGATTAAGAATTTCAAGACAGCAATGGCAGGGCATTAAACGAAGCGCCAGGCTCTTCTAAGAGCAAAGACCTTGTATAACTGCACGGGTCGCGTGCCCATGAAGCTGGCCCTAATTAAACTCATATATCTGCCAAAGATTGCTTGAAAGTACAGAATTAGAGTTAAAGGATTTGGACACACACCTGTATTCCTGAGAACACTGGCTGGATTGGTCTTTCCAACCTTAGCCAAGTAGAATGGAAACACATTAGCACTTCCTACGGCTGACTCAACTTCATTTAGCTCATTGCTCTTTTGTTGTAAGACAGGAGCTTTCTTCGTCATGTTATAGTCCAGTAGAGCTGCTAAGAGTTTTTGCAAAATATCCTATCTGTTTAATTGGATTCAGTAGATGACCTCGTCGAATCAACTATACTTGAGGTTTTTTTTTTTTTAATTTGTAAAATCATTGCTGTTATTGGGTTTGAAAATTATATTTTTAATATGAAGTTTATTGTCATATTGGTTTCCATACAACACCCAGTGCTCAGCCCAAAGGGGGCCTTCCTCGATGCCCATCACCCACCTTCCCCCCCCCTCCCACCCCCCATCAACCCTCAGTTTATTCTCAGTTTTCAAGACTCTCTTCTGGTTTGGGTCCCTCCTTCTCTAACTTTTTTTTCCCTTCCCCTCCCCCATGGTCTTCTGTTAAGTTTCTCAGGATCCACATAAGAGTGAAAACATATGGTACTTGTCTTTCTCTGTATGACTTATTTCACTTAGCATCACACTCTCCAGTTCCATCCATGTTGCTACAAAAGGCCATATTTCATTCTTTCTCACTGCCAAGTAGTATTCCATTGTGTATATAAACCACAATTTCTTTATCCATTTGTCAGTTGATGGACATTTAGGCTCTTTCCATAATTTGGCTATTGTTGACAGTGCTGCTATGAACATTGGGGTACAAGTGCCCCTATGCATCAGCACTCCTGTATCCCTTGGGTAAATTCCTAGCAGTGCTATTGCTGGGTCATAGGGTATCCAATGGAAAAAAGACAGTGTCTTTAACAAATGGTGCTGGGAGAACTGGATGGCACCATGCAGAAGAATGAAACTACACCATTCACAAAATAAACTCAAAATGGATAAAGGATCTGAATGTGAGACAGGAAACCATCAAAATCCTAGAGGAGAAAGCAGGAAAAAACCTCTCTGACCTCAGCCGCAGCAATTTCTTACTTAACACATCTCCAGAGGCAAGGAAATTGAAAGCAAAAATGAACCATTGGGACCTCATGAAGATAAAAAGCTTCTGCACTGCAAAGGAAACAATCAACAAAACTAAAAGGCAACCGGCGGAATGGGAAAAGATATTTGCAAATGACATATCAGACAAAGGGCTAGTATCCAAAATCTATAAAGAACTCACCAAACTCCACACCTGAAAAACATATAATCCAGTGAAGAAATGGGCAGAAGGCATGAATAGACACTTCTCTAAAGAAGACATCCAGATGGCCAACAGGCACATGAAAAGATGCTCAGCATCACTCCTCATCAGGGAAATACAAATCAAAACCATACTGAGATATCACCGCACGCCAGTCAGAGTGGCTAAAATGAACAAATCAGGAGACTATAGATGCTGGCGAGGATGTGGAGAAATGGGAACCCTCTTGCACTGTTGGTGGGAATGCAAACTGGTGCAGCCGCTCTGGAAAACAGTGTGGAGGTTCCTCAAAAAATTAAAAATAGATCAACTATACTTTCAAAACATATCTTGGTGAGCCTTGTATTTTTTTATTTCTTACCTATGTGATTTATTTTTCTTGAGTTTTTATTCAAATTCATTAGTTAACATACAGTGTAATATTAGTTTCGGGTGTGTGATATTAGCGATTCGACATTGCATTGTATTGTACACATTGTGAGCTGGTTTTTAGTAGTTTCTATTTCACAGGGGGACCTTTCTTAGCTCCGTTCCTGGACTTTGAAGAAATTTATAACAATCATCTGCACCCTCTAGGCTCTATTCATTCATTCAACACATCTTTATTGAGTGTCTACTATATAAATGATAGGTGTCATAGTGTTTACTATTACAGAACATATATAACATCACGTTATATGAATCATATACATTCAACACATGCTATTTAAGATATGATATTCTGAGAATTGACCCATATATTTGTCTGTTATGTGACTCAGGACACATTTATTTACATTAACAAGCCCAACTCAAATTATCCTAAAAATTAAATAAATATATGATTGATAGATACATAGATATATAAAGTGGTTTCAACTGGCTGGATTGTAAAATACACAGTGTCATGAGGACGTCTCCCTCTTCTCCTCTTCATCACCTTCCTCCTTCTCTCCATCCTCTCTGTCTCTTTCTTTCCATTATCCCACTTCCTGTGAGTTGGCTTTATTGTCAAGTAGGATCCCTCCATGTGGTGAAAAAAAAAGAAATAGACTCAAATACCCCTGAGCTCTCATGTCAGAGGAGAGAACATCTCCCTTATTTGAGCATCCAAAATGATTCTTCCAAAATACTTTGATTGGCCTTATCTTGGTCGTATCACATGCCTACCTTGACCCACTAACTCTGTCACGGGGCCTGGAACAGTTATTAATCATCTGTGAGAACGTTGAGTCCCACTGGGAAATGGAGGGGGGGACTTGTAAAAGGAAAAGGGAGGCCTTTTGTTACCACAAAAGAAAGAGGAGAGTCTGTGCAGGTAAAAATATATGTCTCCTCCAGCTTTACACAATAGGACTCGGTAGTTAAATGTAGAGAGCGCTTGACATTTAAAGTCTGGAGTAAGGGATGTGCCACTGAAACCTGTTTTCCTTGGAAATGTGACTGTCATTGTGATTTCCAAGGTAAAGCAGGAAGCCGATAGAACTACTGGTTCCACAGTTCTTAGAGGAAAAACTAAAAAGTTTACAAGGCACAATAATCAAGCTATAGATTTTGTCCAATTTTGTTGCATATATAAAAAGATGCCATTTAATTTTTTGAACTTGGTCAAAATGTTTAACCCTTAGGACTTGGATTTCCCAGCTTATAAAATGGGAGGAATCCTCTGATTTTGCAGGCTTTCATCCAAGACAAAGAAATTATGGCGGCCGGCAATTCCACGTCTGAAGCTATGCCTCGGGTTTTAATACTCCCAGGAGTTGCATTAACTCTGAAATCTAAATGGACCAAGCTTTTCTCACCTCTTCTGATTCCCAGTGAGGAATGCCAAGAAGCATTTGCATTGTTGCACACCCATCGGAGCGAATTCTTTGCAGAATTAATATTTCAAAGTACTTGGAGATTATTTTCTTAAACTCTACCTTCTGGAGGGAGGCAATAGTATCATTACCTAATGCGATGGGACTTGGCTAGAGATGAACAGCTCATAAACGGAACTGTACACAGGCAATATAATCATCAGTCCCACCATAATTTCATTTCTGCTTCCCTTCACGTAACACAAGGTAGGATGACCACATGAAAGCTGTGGTGTTCCACCCAGAGGAAAGCTGTGTTCTTTTCAGCCTCAAGTCCTACCTTCTCTCTCCACCCACACTCACATCTCCAGAGCCTGAGTCTGACATCTCCAGAGTCTCACCCATGTGACAACACATCGGAGAAACGTTGTTCTTGTGTGTATTCTTTACGTGTGGAGTGATGGGACCCTCCAGCTTGTCTCCCAAACTCCTCGGTTGCATCAGGGGCCACTTCTGGGAGCTCTGGTGACGGTTGATGCTCAGCCCTTCCAAACAGAGAAAGGGCGGCATGCTTCCTCCTGAAGCTTCGTGGCGATGCTTAAACAGGTCCCACTAAGTATCTATAATTTTCAGGAGACACGACGGTCACAAAAACCTTGAGATCAGTGAGTCACCGAATCCCTAAGAAATCATAAAATGACAGCAACACAACAATCAGAGCGGCACCGGAAGATCCTGGCAGACACAGCACGTTTTGATGAGCATCATGGTCACTTTCAGCGTGGACTGAGCGCTATATTCTTAGTGCGGACTCTCAGCCAAGGAGGTGTTTGGGGACCTGGGTTTCTGAGTCACAGGTGACGTGGAAGCATCGGACTGATGGAAAGGGCTACCTGGGGAACCAGCAGGCAGCACCAGGCCCTTAACGGACAACCAAGCCATTCTCCACGCGTGGATTTGTCCCAGACATGACACCAAGGTAAAACAAGAGAGAGGGAACTTGTATCATGTGTCTTTTTCTTTTTCTTCTTGTTTAGGCGGTAGAGAGGGGAGAAGAGGAAGGTTAAATAAATGATACAGGCTCCAATTCCAGAAACAAACTAAGGAAAACCAAAAACAGCCAGCTCCCTAAATAGAGTGGAAGGACTGTCTGCAGTGAGGGACCCTGGAGGATACATCTGCCACGGAATCTACCAATCCTCTCAAAACTTTTTGTTTGCTCCCTTAATGGATCCTGCCAACACTTTTTTTTTAATGTTTATTATTTATTTTAGAGAGAGAGAGACAGAGAGAGAGAGAGAGAGAGAGAGAGAGGAGTGGCAGAGGGGCAGAGTGAGAGAGGGAGACACAGAATCCGAAACAGGCTCCAGGGTCTGTGCTGACAGCACAGAGCCCACGTGGGGCTCGAACCCATAAATTGGGAGATCATGACCTGAGCCAAAGTCCAACACTTAACCAACTGAGCCACCCAGGCGCCCCTCACTTTTTTTTTTAAGTTTATCTTATTTCCCGACGTGTCCAACTCAAAAATCCTTTCTATGCTGCAAATTCAGACTCTGCCTTCCATTAATACTTTCCCCCCTCTCCTTACTCCTTCATTCAAATAACCTACACCTAGGCCAGCTGTCCTAGAAGCCCTGGCGGGCAGGGATGTAGGAGAAACTGAGATAGACACTCTCTCTCACTGCCAGTCACAGGCTGTGAAACTCTGGACAACTCTTTCACTCTGAGCCTCACTTTTCCCATCTGTAAAATGGAAGAATACTTGCTTCAGAATGTTCCCTCACGCCCAGAGCACTCTACACAGTCCGTTCTAGCTCATCCCTACCTCTGCCTCGCAAATTCTCTTCTAGGCCAGTCTCTCTCATTCTGCATCTTTAGGGAGATCTGCCCATATCAACTTGAGAAGTTACTCCCCTCTCCTTCAAAACAGCCCCTTTGTTTCATGAGCACAGTTTGTGACTATCTTATGTCATTTTATCAATTTATGCATCTATTTTATTTTAACTTTTGTGGGGAGGAGGTGTTATTGTGTCTCTCCTACTAGACTGTCAGTCCCATTCACAAGGCCAGGGACTATTTCTAGTCTTTCAACACCCTCGCAGAGGACCGAGTACTTGAGACCTGAAAGTCTCAATAAACATTTTGTTTGCAGGGCGCCTAGGTTGCTCAGTCTGTTGAGCGGCTGACTTTGGCTCAGGTCACGATCTTACGGTTTGTGGGTTCCGGCCCCATGTCGGACTCTGTGCTGACAGCTCAGAGCCTGGAGCCTGCTTAGGATTCTGTGGGATCCCTCTCTCTCTCTGCACTTCCCCCACTCAATCTCTCTCTCTCTCTCTCTCTCTCTGTCTCTCAAAAATAAATAAAACATTAAAAAAATGGAGCTCCTGGGTGGCTCAGTAGGTTGAGCGTCCAACTTGGGCTCAAGTCATGATCTCACAGCTCATGAGTTCAAGCCCCTGTGCTGATGGCTCAGAGCCTGGAGCCTGCTTCAGATTCTCTGTCTCTCTCTGTCTCTCTCTCTCTCTCTCTGCCCCTCCCCCACTCGCATTCTGTCTGTCTGAATGTCTCTCAAAATAAATAAACATTAAATTTTTTTTTAATTAAACAAAATTTTATTTGCCCTCCAGTAGCATGTATGGAAATAAACTGAGACCACCTCCCGTCTCCAAATTAGAACAAATAGATTCTATTTATTCAGACTGTGCTACAGCTGAGGAGTCAGCCACCATTACTTGTGGGGTGATGCGGTAAGGGGAATATGGTAAGTTTTAGGGTAAAAAAAAAAGGAAGATGCTAGTATGCTCTTATTGAAGGTTGTTAGCAGGAGGAATCTGGAGGCAGCCTCTCTAAAAGCAGGGCTTTTAATGATCGGTTTGGGAAGTATATTTGGCTTTCCCTGGCTGGCCCTGAATTAGAAGCGGGGGCAAAAAAATGTAGGAGTTGGCAGTCACTGACCAAGTCCTGTTGTGCTGAACCAATCGCTAACCCAGTACACAACTCCCACTTTCAGACAAAGTAAGGAGAGAATACATTAATTAGCTCAAAATAAACTGTTAATCGGGGCGTCTGGGTGGCTCAGTCAGTTATGCGTCCTGTGTTGGCTCAGGTCATGATCTCACAGCCCATGAGTTCGAACCCCTCATCAGGCTCTCTGCTGTCAGCATGGAGCCTGCTCTGGATCCTCTGTCCCCCTCTCTCTGCCCCTCCGCCACTGGTGTGCATGCTCTCTCTCAAGAATAAACATTTTAAAAAAGGGGGAAAAAACGGAGCAAGTCATTTAAGTAAGTTCTGAAAAAAATAAAATAAATAAATAAGTAAACCGTTAACATATGACAGTATCTTGAGCCACACCCATTTCAAAGATAACTGCATTTATTAGAGCTACTGAGAACTCAAACAAGTGGATGGATACAAACACCAGCAAGGGGACAATGTCGGTGGGCAGAATATTGCATCGGTTATCCTATTCCAGTTATACTGCAGGAACAGCTCTGCCTAGTTTTTCTCTTTAAAAGGTACATATAATAAAATGTTAAATTTTTTCAAAGATATTAAGTTCATAAAGGAGAACAACAAGAAGACTCTTCCATCTGGATTTTAGAGAGAGCAAGAAAAAGAGAGCACGAGTGGGGGAAAGGGGCTGAGAGGGAGAGAGAGAGAGAGAGAGAGAGAGAATCTTTTTTTTTTTTTTTAACGTTTATTTATTTTTGACACAGAGAGAGACAGAGCATGAACCGGGGAGGGTCAGAGAGAGGGAGACACAGAATTGAAACAGGCTCCAGGCTCTGAGCGGTCAGCACAGAGCCCAACGCGGGGCTCGAACTCACAGACCGCGAGATCATGACCTGAGCCAAAGTCGGCCGCTTAACCAACTGAGCCACCCAGGCGCCCCAGAGAGAGAGAATCTTAAGCAGGGTCCACACTCAGCATGGAGCCCGATGTGGGATTTGATCCCAGGCCTCTGAGATCATGACCTGAGCCAAAGTCAAGAGTCAGGTGTTCAACCGACTGAGCCACCCAGGTACCCCCAGTAAAAAGACTTTGGATGCCCATGCATTAATGACTAGACGCCATGGACATTTGGGCCTCTGAAGTTCCTTTGCCCGAGTTGCTTTGCTCTTGTCTTCCCTGCTCTAGACCCTGACCTTCAAGATGAGCTCCCAGAGCTGTCCTCCTCCGGGCAGTTATTGCCAAGAATAGGCTCACAGCCCTCCCACTGTCCAAATTCGTAAGTCTCTTATCTGTGTCAGTCAGCTCTTAGTGACACTTTGCAGCGGGCATTTCTTAGGCTGGCGTTCTCACTTACCAACTAAATTGGAAGTTTCTGTCACTTTTGTATATCTACCAGGGCAACTATAATACATACACACTCAATTCGCTCAGCTGTATAAACACTTTCTTTCACCATCGATAAAAGTAGGCAAACAATAGACATTAAAATTTCAAAAAAAGAAGTAAGAGTATTCTACCCTGGGTGTGGGGATAGAGTTACATGTATTTAGTGATGTGGGCTCCAGATTAGGCTTTGTGGTTCAGACCTAAACTTGATCGTATTCACAAATATCTGCTCTTAAGCAAATTAAAAAAAAAAATTTAATGTTTATTCATTTTTGAGAGACAGAGAGAGACAGAGTATGAGCAGGGGAGGGGCAGAGAGAGAGGGAGACACAGAATCTGAAGCAGGCTCCCAGCTCTGAGCCATCAGCACAGAGCCCGACGCGGGGCTCAAACTCACAAACTGCGAGATCATGACCTGAGCCCAAGTTGGACACTCAACCGCCTGAGCCAACCAGGTGCCCCTACTCTTAAGCAAATTTTTAACAGATGTCTAAGCTTTGGCTCTCTCCTTTATAAAATGAGGATGATATATGTCTTCTATAGAACATGTTGTATATAAGTATGGGGGAAGCAATGATAGTTCATTCAGGTGATCAATCATTATTTTTTATTATATTACTGAAAACTAACCTAAAATTACATGTTAAGACTTATTAGAATCTACAAAATGCATATACTTCTAAAAGTCAGGTTGTTATGAATGTGTTTGCATTGGTTTTGAAGAAGTTTTAATTGACATGAAGTTTAAATCTATGAAATATATGGAGAATGAATTAGTAATATGATCACTTACTTCAGTTGAGTGTCAGACCAGAAGAATTATGGTCCAGTTGAAAAAAAGAAAAATAACATACATATGTGTGTATTTCATTAGCATACAAAAAACTAGGCGTGTGACAGTGAAGAAGTATCCTTTCCCTTTATGACCATCTCAGACAATATACTCATCAACTGATCGGATGTTAGTTTAGTTAAGAGAATAAGGGCCACTATGATGGAGCATAGAGCCCTGAACTTGGAATTGGAACTCAGGATTCAAGATCTACCATTTGCTAACTGGGGGTAAACCACATATATTCATTAGAATTTTTACCTCATTTACGGCACCTGCGTGGCTGAGTTGGTTAAGGGTCTGACTCTTGGTTTCGGCTCAGGTCTTGACCTCACGCTTTGTGAGTTCAAGACCCATGTCAGGCTCTGCTCTGACAGTGCTGAGCCTGCTTAGGAGCCTCTCTCTCCCCTCTCTCTCTCTGCCTCTCTCCTGCTCATGCTGTCTCTCGCTCTCTCAATAAATAAATACATAAACTTTGAAATAAAGAAAGAAACACATAAATAAAATCTTACCTCATTTGTAAAATGCAGGTACGATATTTAACTTAGGATTAATAAAACACAAATGTGAAGGGACTTGTGTTTCTGGCCATGACTGGCAAGCTTATAACAAACCCATATAGCACCAAGGATAACTGGAAAAGTCAGGTAGGATAGGTAAATCAAATCTGTGTGGAGACATTGGAAACGTGCCTAGGATTTGGGGGCTAAGATCCCAGGAAGAAATGATAGCCATTAAGATAAGCTGAACGTACACATCCTTCTTTTTCCTTTTGGGGCATTTGTTCATCTTCGATGGAAGTGATTTTGAAGCCAGGCAGAAGATGGCTGCCAGGAGGCAGAGAGGGCAGTGGAGCTTTTGAAAATATCACAGGGCCGGAAGACAAAAACTGGAGTTCAGGCCAATGAGGTGTCAAGGGTTTGAGGAAACAAGATCACGGAAGATAAAGAAGCATAGAGAAATGAGCCTGACATTCTTCGTACACCCCATTCAGCATTTGCCAATTCCTTATTGAGCGGTGTCAGAGGTTAAGAAGCTAAGTAAAAAGCAGCTGAAGAGGAGAAGGGAGTTTTTGGCAATCTCACAGCATTTGGGTAAACAAAAACTGGAATTTAGGACTGCCAAGGAAAAGAGGTTCTAGAAAGCACTCCAGTCTTTCAGTCGGGACTGTTGGCAAGCTCTCCTCCAGGAACTGGAGGTGAAAAGTAGACCAAGACTTGACTAGACTCCAAACCTCGGTTGGGTCCCACATTTTCTGGTCGGATTGAGGGAAACTCCCCTTACCTAGCTGCAGGATGGGGTCACTCTTCACCGCAGGGAAAGCATCATGCAGACTCTATCATACTCGCCATAAACAATACTTGCCATTCAATGGAAATCACAGTAAATAACAATAAATAGCACCCCCAAACCAAAAGGCAACGGAGTCACAAATGAACTGGATGCCGGGTGCTCAGACCTCGACCTGAAATTGATTTAAATGAACCACTTCAATAAAATAGATGGCGAAATGCAAATTTCAGGAGATCAGAGATCTGTGTTCAATATTCAATAAAAAAAAAATGTCCAGGCCAATCAAGAGATAGGATAATGTGACTGAAACTAAGGGGAACAAGGACAATAAAACGGGCTCGGGTGGTGCAGATGTTCGAGGTAGCAGACAGGACATTAAATAGCTATTCATATTTTCAAGGAAATTACAAAAAAGATGGACAAAATAGATAAAAGTAAGAATTCGAACAGAACAATTGCTTATGAAAGTATTTGCTATTTCATATGAGATTACTATCTTTGGAATAAGCCACCCTTCCCCTCTACTAGTCAGCAAAGGTGCAGGCTTATTATTTCTCTTCAGTCAAGAAGCCATTTGAGGCCATTTTTGCAAAGTTAAGGCTCAGCCAACCTCTGGCTGCCTGTGTGTTTGGCACAGAGCCCTCCGGATCAGGTGACTGGGACCCATCTCACACGACTCCAGAATTTAGCAAAGGCGTTGAGGGAGAACGTGACCGTGTGTTGGCCGCCCTTCCAGTCCCCACTTTTGTCTTTCCATCTTTAGAGAACCACAGAACGTCTTCCTTGTTTGTCATTTCCCAGTTCTCTTCCCAGGACAGATCCTGGATCCTCAACCTCTTGTCCACACCAAGAACCTTCAGTTCCTCTGGGAACAAAAGCAGCCACGCATGATACACTCGCATTTTCTGCCTTCTCCCCCCTCTGGAATCTTAGCCTTTCTGGTTTCTGTTGTTTCAGTGGCTCTCTGATACTTTTAAACAAATAATTCTTTTTCAATGTTTATTTATTTGAGAGAGAGAGAGAGAGCGAGCACACAAGCGGGGAAGGGCAGAGAGAAACACACACACACACACACAGAATCCAAAACAGGCTCCAGGCTCTGAGCTGTCAGCACAGAACCAGACACGGGGCTCCAACCCGTGAACTGCAAGATCATGACCTGAGCCGAAATCAGTTGCTCAACCAACGGAGCCACCCAGGCACCCCAAGAACAGTTTCAAGTTTTAATGTGTGTGGGTCCCGTTCCCGGGCTCGGAGGGAAGCTATACTTCAACATTTACCAAGGTCAAAATGACCCGGCAGAATGTCAAAACATGGGCTCAATTTCTGCCCCAAGCACACGTTGTACATCGGCTTCATTAATGAAAGTAACCAAAAGAAGAGCATTTGGAACACACACACACACACACACACACACACACACACACACAATAGGAAAAAGGAAGAAACTTCCCTGGTTCCCATAATATTAAAGTCAAACAGCTCTGCATATACTAGAAACTTAAGGGCTGCAACTTTCTGAAATGTTGTCTAATAATTTGTAACTTTTCATGTAAAAAATGTAACACTACGTCAAGTGTTTCCTTACTAGAGCGTTCTCTTCCTTATGAAAATTATACACCCAGAGCAGCTGTCCTAACTTGAACTGCAGTAAAACTCTCTTCCTTCCTCTTTCTTTTTTTTTTTTTGTTTTTGTTTTTGTTTTTTAGACATTCTAAAAGATTTGTTTGCGTCAACACCAGCTACTTAAGAAATACCTTCATATGTTCACCCAAGGGCAGGCAGAAAAGCCTCAAAGTAGAAACATCCGAAATGCAGCAGAATAGGTATATAAATTGTATCACATTCATTCAAAAGGAAAACAAACCACAACCATATACAACAGGGCTAATCTCACAATGTCTAGCACAAAAAAAAAAAAAAAAAAAACTAGATACAAAGTAACACATGAAGTTTGCAAAAGCTTTGGAAACAGCAAAGCACCACACACTTTGAGAATTATCAATGTTGATAATACCCTAAGAATATGTAGAATATTTCTAAGTTTTAGGAATTTTATTCCATAGAAACTGAACTCCCAATATGTTTTATGTGACTGCAGTGAAAATCCATGCACTGGTATAAAAAAATGAAGAAAGATGAATGCAAAACTGTATCTCTTGAGCTAAACTTAGTAGTAAGTATCAAGGCACTCCTAACAACACAAGTTGCTTTTTATTCCTCCAAACTAGGAAAAACTGCCAATGTGTTACACATTCCACAGCTTTTGTCTCCACTGCTCAAATGGATGGCTGTACATTTTCTTCTTGCTTTGGCCTGATATATGCCTCTCATTTTTGTCACTTACGTCTGAAAGTGCCACATTCTAATTTGGACTGCTATATCTTCAATCTGATATTTGTGGACCTTAAGGAATGTAGTAGGCACATCACATGACTTGTCTCAACTTGTGACAATGATGAGGACATTCTCCAAAAAAACAAATGCCCCTGATCTCCTTCTGTTAGGCATCAGAGCATAGCAGTTTTGCTCTGCACAGTATTACTTTTCCAAAGGGAATATCGTGTGAAGGATCTGAGACAGAAAGACCTTGATTAAATCTAAACAATGCCAAGCATTTACCAGTAGAGTAGTCTTGATATTATAGACTACCTAGACTTGAACAGGTCTCATAAATAAAAGAAATTATATATGAGGCTGGTTTGTCTCAAACATACAAATTCTTGAGTTTAGAAATGTCAGCGTGTTTGGTAAAAGCAACTTGTCTCAACCTCAGTTGGGGGCTATTACACACTAGAAGTTAAATATTTTTGCAGCCAGACATTGAACTTACTGCTTAACACATCTGGAATATCACTTCTTAGTTCTAACCGGGCTGCTGATATTTTTTAAGAGAAGGAATGTCTTCGTGTTGGGTGATTTTTTTTTTCTTTTTCATCTAGAACTTTTAAAAATATCTCTTTATTTTTATATAATTTCAGACTCACAGACAAGTTACAGGAATAGTAAAAGGAATTTCTATAGACCCATATACCCATATTTACCCATTATTTACAATAAACTTAACCCCCTCATCTTGCCATGTTCTCTTTCACTTTATCTTCTTTCCTTCTCTGTGTGTGTGTGTGTGTGTGTGTGTGTGTGTGTGTATGCATGTAGACCATTTGAAAATAAGTTGAAGATATCATTTCCCTTCCCCTTCATCGTTAAATATTTCAGTGGTTATTTCCAGAGAACAAATAATCCATCAGCCCTTTTTGTCCTCCTTGGCCGTGATATTTTTAAATAGTGAAAACCAATTAGTTTACAGAATATCCCTCAATTTGGATTTGTCTGTTGTTCTTCATGGTTAAATTCAAATCATGCATCAAAAAGGCAGGAACACCATAGAAACAATGTTGTATCCTGGTAATGCCGGTTTGTTGCCGATATTAACTCTGAACCTTTGATTAAGGTACCCAGGTGTCTTCTTAAACTTTTGTCCATTGGTTTTACCATTCTAATGGAGATTAGTTCTGGCTTCATCATCCCCTTCCCTAATGGTGAACTGGAATATTCTGCTGTAGGAAAAGGGTTCCATCTCTTCCATTTATAGGTTCATTTGTTAATTTATTTAATTATGTTATTATGGACTCATGGATTCCTATTTTAATCAATGGTTTATAATACACTTCATATCATCATTTATTTTTATGTGCAAATTATCCAAGATCTGGATGTGCCCTCAAGCTGTCTCGTGTGTGTGCGTGTGTGTGTGTGTGTGCGTGTGCACGCGCACACGTGTATATTTATTTATCTTCTTCATTCTTTGAAGACTTTCTTCCTTCTGGGTCAAAAGTAAGTTCCAGGCCCATTTCCCGCAGTTCCTAAATGCGCTTTCCTCAAAAGAGTCCTGGTATCTTTTTGTGGATCGTGTTCTGGTATGACATTTCTTCCAGGCATTCTCAGCAGACAGAGTTGGAAAAATGCACAAATTTGCCTCTTTATTTTCGTATATATCTGCATTTATATATATATATATATAATATGTATATATATATATAAATATAAGCATATATTTATATAAGTATAATATATATAAACATAAGCATATATTTATACTTATAAATATAAGCACATATTTATAAGTATAATATATATAAACATATAAGCATATATTTATATAAGCTTAATATATAAATATTTAAGCATATATTTGCATAATATACATAAATATATAACTATATATCACAAGGTATATCCTAATCCACCTTTCTATATTTGTAACTCTCCTATCCTGCACTGAGTAAATTTTCTTTTCTTCTTTCTTGCTTGTTCTTCTCCCCTTTTTCCTATGCTCTTTTCCTCCCTTCTTTCCAAATGTATTTTTTCCTTTTTAAAATATATTAGTTATAATATTTCAAATATTTGAAAATGTTAAATTAGTGTTAAGGAAGGCCCAAAAAAGTTGATGTTCTAAACACAATGTGTATTTCCATAAAATTAGTGACTCCAATGTTAAATACTACATTTTGCTTATATATATGTTAGCTCTACCCATTGGATTGTAGGTTTATTTAAAAGTGGTACAAAGAGAGCTCTTTTTGGAAAAAAAAAACAAGGTTGTAGAGAGTTAAAGAGAAGATAATTTACTTGGCAAACATTTCCATTAATGTGGTAGATGCCAGACAGATATCACTCTGATTTTGTAAAAGTATGATAGGAAAGGAACTCTTTTCACTGAAAATGCCAAGCAGGATTTTTTGAATAATCATGGCATGCAAGTTCCACCATTGTACTGTTTACATCCATCAGATCTGGCAAGAATTACCTAGATTATCTTTCAAGAGTACTACTCTTCTGGGGCGCCTGGGTGGCTCAGTCGGTTAGGCATCAGGTCTTGATCTCAAGGTTTGTGAGTTCGAGCCCCGCATCGGGCTCTGTGTGACAGCTCAGAGACGAGCCTGCTTCAGATTCTGTGTCTCCCTCTCTCTCTGCCTCTCCCCTGATCACACTCTGTCTGTCTCTCTCAAAGATAAATAAATGTTAAAAAAAAATAGTACTACCCTTCCATTGACTTTCTCAGAAAATAGATATTACAGCACCAACGTCTGTTTTCAACCCCCTTCTTGAAAGCATAATCTGTAAATAATGGACTGTGGAGATTCTAGAATATTTAAAAGTACCAAATAAAAAACTTCTGCTGTCAAGTAAATGTAAGGTATATTGCACCACACTTGGGAGAAGAGAAATGAGTCTGATAGAGGAGGCAAGAAATTGCTCAGTAAGCACCTAAGTACACAAAGTCATAAATAAGGAAAACAATAAATAAAAAGTTAAGGAAAATAAACTTTGGTTTTTGTGTATGTGTGTGTGTGTGTGCGTGCGTACCTGCCTTTCAAATAACACCCGATCTGGAAGTAATTCTTTCTTACCCATAAACCTGGTGTAAAGGCCAGCTGTCCCCTGGAGCACGCAGAGATTAAAGGTAACGCTGGAGACTGAAGAGAAAGAAAAAGACAGAAAGACTTTCTGGACCTACATTTCAGAATAGAATGAAGAAATGTCACGATGAATACTAGGTGTGAGGCCAGAATGTTATTGTAGCGGTTGGTCAGCAAGTCCAAAATGAGCATTTCAACATCCAAGCCACAGGGCCTGGTGCCACTCAGACATCAGCAAGGGTACTTAGAAGCCTAGAAAGCCTGAGGTCAAAGTTTAGCATTGCCGGGGAGAGAACCATTACCTCGACAGGTAGATGAAAAAATGATGCATGAGTTCATCCAAGAGCAGAAATCAGAGCCTCCAAAAGCTGAACATAGCCCACCAGCCTACAAAGGGCCACACGTTGAAATAAGGGCCATATCTCGTGTTGTCAGAGCTGGATTTGGGTTCGATTTCATCTTTTTTTTTTCTTACTTAGATGGCAACTATTACTATATCTTCTGTATACTGCAGTGCGGGAATGTGCAAATGCCAACAGGTGAAGGGAGAGAAAAATTGAGAAGTGACACCTGTAAACAGCTCCAGGGCAGGACAGGCGGGCAGCCATGGGTGTGAGTAAGCCCCACAAGCCCTGCTGGAGAGCATGGGGGAGCCGGGCCCCCGGGCTCTACTGCAGGATGCCGCCCACCCTGACAGATCATTCAGATGATTCAAAAGGACACCAGGGCCGGTGATCTAACAGTCAACCCCTGGCCCTGCTAGGTGCCAGGCGCTTTATTTTATCTTGACAACAAGCCCACAGGCTAGGGGAGATTACTCCCCATTTTACGAATGAGGAAATTGACGTTACCCTAGCCATGTCTCCCCAATCCCAGGTCTGGCGGGCCTTCCACTGAGCTGTGTTGCTTTGTTTTGAACTTGAAATGTTTACAATTTCCTTAGGGATGGAGGGAATGAAAGGAGACTACATGCATGGAGTTTCATCCGGTAGAGACAGTCTCATATATAGTTCATTCTAAATCACAGAGGTCTTTGGGGCGCCTGGGTGGCTCCGTGGGTTGAGCGTCCGACTTCAGCGCAGGTCATGATCTCGTGGCCCGTGGGTTCGAGCCCTGCGTGGGGTTGTGGGCTGAGATCCCAGAGCCGGGAGCCTGCTTTGGATTCTGTGTCTCCCTCTCTGCCCCTCCCCCGCGAGAAGACAGCTGTCTGTGAGCCAGGGAGCAGGCTCTTACCAGGAAATGAAATCTACCAGTCCCTTGATCATGGTCTTCCAGCCTCCAGAACTGCGAGAAATAAGCTACAATTCCTTAAGCCACCCCATCTACGGTATTCTGTTACAGCAGCCTGAATGGATTGCAGCATCTGCTTTCCTACCACAGGACCCTGCATAAGCTGCTCTTCTGCAGTCTTGGTGCCTGGCACATAGTTGGAACTCAGTAAACATTTGCAGAATGTTACTGTTTAAAAAATGAATTTAAAATGCAGACTTGTCATTGCCCACGGTCGGAAGTCTATCTGGTTTAAATAGGCCTCACCAGGCAAACCTACAAATACTCTCCAATAAGAATTAACAGACTCCTTCTCCTGTGTAGTGAAACTGTCTCTGGGCAAATTTAAATAGTCTTTTTCTTTTCGTAAACGCATACATGTCACAAAAATAATGTGAGTTAAAATAACCCCGGGGAAAGGCCTGCCTTTATAAAGCTGCATCTCAAAGAATGGCAGGGTGGTGTTTAACTGCAAAATGTATAAATTTCTGGGGCAAATTAAGTGTTCTGTTGTGGACTTATGGACACGCATTTAATATGGTTTATACAAATGAAGACATTGGGTAACTGGCTTGAAATTAAATTAAAATGCTACAGCAGTCATGTTTTCGCGTGAATCTTACTGACACCCAAGTGCCCTTCCTCCTGCTTCTCATCTCCTCTTTTTCGTCAGGTGGCCTTTACATGGCCCCCAAAGACAACTTCATAAAACGCCAAGCTGACTTTGTCACTCTTCTGCAAAATGCTAGCGCTACTTGCCAAGAGAATAAAGCACAGAGTATCTCTTTTCAATGTATCTTTTTAGCCTTTATTGGACTCATCCCCAAAGCCTGATATCCCCCACCCCACTGTTCTGTTAAGCTGATGGGGGTCTTTCTCACACCCTCCTGCTCTGAGTCCCGTTGTACCCTGGGTCACTGCCTGGAATAAACGTCATCCACTATCCTTTTTCCAACTCAACCCTACTGGTCCCTTCAAGGCTCATTAGAGACATCACTTGCTCTGCAAAGCCTTCTCTGACCTTCTCTCCTATTGTAAGGAGATAAAACCACTCTGCCACCTGCATTACTCTGGAACCTTGTCCTTCTCCTATCTCTATTCCACGATTTCTCTACTATAACATAAGCAACTTGAGGACAGGCCATTTCCAGCATGCTATTAGATGTGGGAAAACAAGCCTCCACGTGGTAAGTGCTCAGTAACATATTTGATGGAGAGAAGGAGGATAGAAGTAGGAAAATCAAGAAGGAAGACAGGAAGAACGGATATCTTGAGATACCATAAAGAAAAAGCATGGCTATTCCATCCAATATAACCATCCGTGGGATGGGAAGGAGAGCAGAGAATCATTCGGTTTTCCTTCCACAGATGTAGGAGGAAACTGAAAGACGAGAAACCTAATTTTGATTAATTCGGAATAGATACCTGCTAACTAAAAGTAAGCAGGTAAAACAGGTTTAAAAATAAGATGGATTTGCTGAGACCTGGAAATTGTTCAGTTTCATAATCCACTCGATTACGGTGCACAAGCAAAGTTAAACATTCAGGTGAAATAAAAATCCCTTTCCTCACCAAGTACGTCCCCCAAATCCAGATGTTTGGCATGCTGATAGACATAATATCTAGATGACAGATTGAATTTTTTATTGGCCACTTACGTGTTTTGACACAACCAGTGATGTTATGAGTCTGGAGTTGCACATAAAAGCTTCTGCACTTACTTATCCTATAATTTATATAGGAAGACATTTACCAGGAAGGATAAAATGCCAACATAGTTAAACAGAAGGAAATATAAACACGATTTTCTTTGAGTAGAGGATATTTGATGTCACTTCTGATTACTGGCATGAGAATTTGTCAAGTTTCCACTGGGCAAATTTAATAACAAAAGAAAAGATTTGGGGTACTTAGAGTAGTCAAGGCAAACCTCTTTGAATTGCTTGTTTTATAGTTGTGTAGTTCTGTAGTTTTGGGTTATATGTGTATTTCCAAAAAAACAAACAGTTTGAATTAAGATTCTAGACTACCCTAATGATAAATTTATTTTCAAAAGATGGCTGCAGCATTATCACCATGCCATATGTTTTTCTCTCATTGTGACTCTATCACTCCTCTTAAAGAGATGTGGGAGCCATGTTCCCTCTCCTTCCATAAATTACGGCAGAAACAGAACTTGGTGATTCCTAAGTCTAGATTATGTAAGATGGCATTGGTTTTCTCAGGTCTCTTGAGACCCACCCACCATTGAATGAAGCGAACCAAGCAGTCCATGGAAAGGCCCACATGAAGAGAAATGGGGGCCTTCTGGCCAAACTCCAGTGGAGAGCCAGAACCCATGTGCCTACCACGTGAGTGAGCCTTGCTGGAAATAGATTCTTCAGCCCCTACTTGAGCTGCTGCACTCAGTGCTGCATGGAACAGAGATCAAGGGTCTCTGCCAAGTCTTGCCCGATTTGCAAATATGTAAACAAGTAAATAATGGTTGTTATTTGGGGATCATTTGTTACATAGCAACTGATAAATGGGAAAGCTCTCAAGAGGAAACAGCATACATTCCAGCTTCCACCTTGATACCAGGGGAAAGTACGTTCTTTACTTTAGTTCTGTGCAGAACCATGGCTCCCCAAAGACACCCATATCCTAATCTCTGCAACCTGTGAACATGTTATCTTAAATGGTAAAATGGATTTTGTGATTAAGTCGAGAATTCTTAAGATGGGGAGATTACACTGGTTTATCCAAGTGGAGCCCCAAGGTAATCACAAGGGTCCTGGTAAGTAAAACGGAAGGCACGAGGGTCAGAATCAGAGAGAATCATAGAGAAGCATATGCTACATTGCTGGCTTTGAAGGTGGAAGAAGGGGACCATAAGCCAAGGTAGGTAGGTGGTTTCTGGAAGCTGGTAAAGAAAACAAATTCTTCTCTGAAGTCAATAAGAAATGCAACCCTTTATTTTAGCCCAATGAGACCTATTTCAGACTTCTGATTTCTAGAGCTTTAAATAAGAATACTTTTTTTTTTCTCTTTATTTTTTTAAGGCACTGAGTGTGTGGTAATTTGCTATAGCCATAATAAGAAACTAATAAAAGTAGTTATATTTTTATTGTTTAATTAATTGTTTCCCCTTTATTGAAAAAAGCCTGGGCCCATGACCAGCTCTAGGCAAAACCTCGACATGGGGTCATACAATAATATAACTTAGTTCTGGATTAGAAAAGGCTTTGGAAATTGGCAGACTAGTGGTAGTAGTGAAGCCTAGGAAGGATTATTGGCTCTTTTAGAGCCTGGAGATGGTCAGTAGCTGAGCAGACACCAGAACACAACTATATATCTCTAAGGCCCAAACCTTTCTCCTGGATGATTACCTTCAATCTTCCTTTAGTCTGGTTTTCTGACATCTGACAGCCTTTTTCTCAGTCTTGTGGTGTCCAACTATCTCCAGCTGGACAGCATATGAGCTCTATTCTAGTTTCTGTTCCTCTAGGGCTCCCCTCTAGGGTTACCAAGATCTCCTTTCTCTTCATTCACGTTTTGGTTCTCTAGTTCATTTGTGTTTCCAAAGATTTATGGGTTGTCTTGGTGAGTCTATACACACAAATAATACACACGGCAACGTAAAGACAATCGTTTTACGAAAAATAACTCATTTCTGAAATAAAAATAAATGAAAGGGAAGAATGATGTTGTTCTATATTTTTGAAAATCTCTTTGATGTCTAGCTAATAGAAAACAGTTATATTCTTACATGGGTTACGGCACTCAAATTGTTTTGGTTGAAGTATGTGAGGAAAATCCAGCTTCATACAGATTTGTAGTTGGAAAATGAAGAACTATTGTAATAGATTTTCAATGAATTGTGGATACTCCTGTTGGATACTACACCAAAACTTGACAAGCGATACCTTCTTGAGGGTAGTTGCCAAGTGGAATAACCAACACCATATCGATGCATTTTTCATGCTCATTTACATTAAATATATTGGCCTGCCTTGCCCTTTGCATTTACCCAGCATGACTTATTTTTTTTTTACATCATGTGTTGGTCATTGGGAAAATACTGGCTCACTGAGTAATGCACATTTTTCAAATGTTGACACATTTCATGATAGGTTATCAAAGAAAACTACATTCATTAAAACCATTCCTGACATCATCAGAAGAGTTTTTAAGTATTGAGAAGCTGTCAAGCTCACAGCGGTGGGTAAGAGTTTTCCAAAATTTTGATGTTTGTTGGAAAGTTTGAGTTTAACATTGGCAACAAGTGTGGTCACTTGTTTCCCTTGAAGTAACAGACTCATCCAAATTGAAATAAGCATAATCTGTCACTGTTTTTTTCAAATAAAAATTGTGTTCCATGAAAAATGTGGCTAGTTCAGTTCGCGGCTCGAACAATTGCCCACATGTTTTATGTGTACCTCCCATCTCATTATATAGATATTACACAGACATTAAGAAGGCATACTTGGTGAATGGATAAAGAAAATTTGGCATATATATGTAATGGAATATTACTCAGCTATAAAAAAGCATGAAATCTTGTCATTTGCAATGACATGGATAGGGCTAGAGAGTATTATGCCAAGTGAAATAAGTCAGTCCGAGAAAGACAAACGCCATACGATTTCACTCATATGTGGAATTTAAGAAAGAAAAAAAATGGGCAGAGGGGAAAAAAAGAGAGAGAGAGAAGCAAACCAAGAAACAGACTCTTAGCTATAGAGAACAAACTGATGGTTACCAGAAGGGAGGGGGGTGGGCAGATGGGTTAAATTGGTGATGGGGATTAAGGAGTGCACTTGTGATGAGACCTAGGTGACGTATGGAAGTATTGAATCACCATATTGTACACCTGAAACAATATTACACTGTATACACTGTATATTACACCTGAAACTGATATAACACTGTAAGTAAACTGGAATTAAATAAAAAACTTAAAAAAAAGAAGACATGGTCAATAGCTGTGAATTAAAAAAAAATAATAATTATAATTTTCAGGTCCTTCATCGAGAGCATTCTTATGTGAAACGGGCTTTTCCCTTTATTTTTCTTTAACTGCTAATATATTACAGGGAAAAACGCAACTTATTGTGTAAGTTGGTGCCACAGCATTGATACCTACAAGGTGCCAACAGTTTTGCTCAACGTTGCTTCTGCGCCACCGACGCAAGTGTTAGAGCGAAAAGGGCCAATAACATTTCAGTAGCATTAAGAAAATAGTTTATTTCGAAGTAACTCCTATGGGCCAAGGGGACCCACAGATCATTATTTGAGATCGTTGTTTGAGAACTGCTAAATAGCGTCTTACAAACTATAAGGAGTTAGATTTTATTTCGGTTACAATGAGCAGCTCTTCATGAGATTTTAGTTAGGGAAAGATGTGATTTGATCTGCATTTCTAAGAGATGACAGAAAGGTTTTTAATGGAGAACGTGTTTGACAGGGCCATGTACAGAGAGGTGGAGAAGTCTGGTAGGAGGATGTGAATAAAGAAATAGTAAAAGCAATTTGAGGCATGATATATTTGCATGGTCTATGAGACATCCACATGGAAGACTCAGCAGGAAATTGTACTTGTAAGTCTGCAACGTAGAAGTTAGTTCTAGTCTGGGTTTATGAACTTGGGAGTCATTTACAAACAGAGAACTCAAGATTGAGGTGATTGATAAAAAACAGAGTGTAGTGGAGGAAGAGAAACCTGAACCCAACCTTGAACAACTCAAAAATTTAAAAATACATAAAACTAGTAAAGCTCTTGGGCGTGGGTCCGGGGACACCAGGGTATGAAGACGAAGGGGATTTATCCTTGCCCACTCCATCGCACAACTTCCGGTGAACATATACAGTTCTTTGCACAGTTTGTGCTATTTAAAATTCAAAATTAAAGAGGCACCTGGATGGCGCCGTTGGTTAAGTGTCTGACTCTTGATCTTGGTTCAGGTCATGATCTCAAGGTTTGTGAGTTTGAGCCCCGCGTCGGGCTCTGCGCTGATGGGGCGGAGCCTGCTTGGGTTTCTGTCTCTCCTTCTCTCTGCCCCTCCTCCACTTGTGTGCCCTCTCTCTCTCTCAAAATAAATAAAGCAACTTAAAAAAACACAAAATGCAAAATTTGTTACTCTGTCATATGTATACACCAAGGAAATATTCGCTGCAATGAAGACGAGCAAATCAAGAAGGTTCCTTGTGATCCTTCATAACCCATTCCTTCCTGCCCACATTCCCCAGGCAACCACTAGCCTACTAGGGTATTGCTCTGTTCAAAAACAAAAAATAGTTTTAAAAAAGAAATCAATCTGATAAAACATCATTTTGCAGGAAAATAAGGTCATGAGAAAAGGACCGGCTTTCACCCAGTGATAAAGCTTTTTAAAGACAAAAAAGATTAGAATCCGATTTTCTTGACTTCCATTTTTGGAACCTTTTTCACGGCACCAGGTTCCTCTACTTTTTGACCTACTGTCCTGCTCATGTTCTTTTCTTACTTGGCTCCTTTTAGACAGTATCCCTTTTGAAGGCATTGGAGGAAGAATTTCTTCTCTGTAGGTTGAAGTCACTACCTGATCTGTTAAGATACAGAAACTTCAGCTCTGACAGCTACTGTAGGCTGCCTCTGAATAGGTGTATTAGGCTTGAGAAATACACCAAAGATACTTCAATCTTCTCTTCTATCAAGAATTCCCCATCGCGTTTCACATTCTTTGTCATAAAACAATTGAACAAACTTTACGTAAACCTGAAGTTTTCAAACCTGCCGGTCTTAGAGCAATACACTGTTTTTTCAACAAGAGCACTAAGAACTAGGAGACACTGAATTTCCATATTATTGAAAGTATCTTACTTCACAAATTATCCTACATTTTGGTTCCCCCCGGAAGCCGAGTCTGAATCGAAGATTTGAATCCAAGTAGTTTACTAGGCAGGTGATTCCAGGAAGTGCTGGAAGAGGATTGGAGAGTGAAGCAGGGAAGGGACACAAATCCACAAACTATACATTATCAAGAGAGTATTAAATTTAGGCAAGAGGGTTGGCCTTGCTGGGGGAACTCTAAGAAACGCTGTCGATTCCACTTCAAGATTGTCCATCTGAAGGGTGAGGAGGCTGAAGTATTCATCCACCAGTTCTGTAGTCACTGGCTGAGGGCATCTCCAGGGAGCACAGACTTCCTGCCATTTCCTGCCCATGCTCCACACACGTGAGGACCATGAGAAAGCTCTCAGGTGACAAATCATGGGTACTCGCAGTAAGACAGTTTGGCACGTCCTGCACTATTATGCAGCAAGGAGATATGTGCAGGGTACTGACTATGTCCACTAAGAGAACCACACAACAGTTAATTCTGAAAGGGAATCTCAACTCTCTAGATCTAATCATGGGATTTTTGTTCCTCCCGGTAATTTCGCTAATAAAACTATAAGCAAGTTATGATGGTAACTTGCAAGCCCCCTGAGAACAAGATCCGTATTTTGTTTGCTACCTTCCAAAGATCCGATCGTAAGTGCTCAACAGATGCTTAACAGTGGTTTTATAATCAGTGAGCTGAATTGCTTTGCTGTGAACTAACTTGAGATTAGCTCTGCGATTGTATGTTGCTACGGTGAGGAACACATTGTCTGGAATCAGACCACCAAGGTTATAACCTGGCTCCATCACTTACTAACTGTGTGACTTTGGGCAAGATTCTTAACCTCTCTGATTTTTGTGTATCTTCTCTGTTACATGGATATAATCATAATTCCTGCGTAATTTTGTGTTATAAGAATTAAATGAGCTAATTCATGGACAACTGTTATTATAATACCTAATGCTCGTTAAATGCACAACATCTATTAGCTATTAATATCTCTGGTCACTTGAGAAATGGACATTAGGATTGTCCAACATCTAAAGTGACCATATTATGGTTGATGAAATCAAACTTCACACATACGTGTGGCTATTGTAAAATGTTTGTGATCTTGTCCAAGGCAGACTTGTCAAAACTAATCATTGTCCAAGAAGAAGTAGACATAACTTTACCCTGATTTTTTTCACTTTTAACATTGTATTTTCAAATGTTTAACTTATTTGGGGAAGTACCCCTGTGTTTTGAGTTAGGTAGATATATCAACACAAACCATTTAAGTAAGACAGCTTAAGGTCGGATTTCAAATGCTATTTTCCAACTTTAGAGATAATAGATTTTATTATATATCCAAATACCAATTGTGCTGTCTCTTGGGTTTTATTTATGTAGTTTCCATTTCTGTGAATGGCTCATTTATCTTAGAATTCAAGTTTAGATTTACCTTTTTGCTTTAAACTGTTTGTTAAATTCCTACAAGGTAAGAGGCATCGTGCTGGATGCTTGAGGTCACTTGGGCCATTTTCTCCTTCAGGCACAATACTGAATATATCCTAGGTGGAAGGGAATTTACTCTAGAATGTATGTTCATAGCCATTCTCAAGAATACACTGCCATAATAAATAAATTTCAGTCTGTGGCATACAGTTTAAGCACATTTCCTCTTCTTCCATCCCCAGTGGAAATAAAAATTCATCAACCTCTGTAAATATACTTGGAAATTATCATTGATTATCTTTATATTGTCGGGGACAAATGGTCTGTGGTCTCTTTCCTTTTGAGGGAAGCAGCAAAAGATTGTTAAAAGATTATTTAGCAAGGGATAAGAAAATCTGAAGTCTGCTTTTAGCTTTGCCTCCAAGGCTTTGATTGAGTGATATCACAGACCCTGCTGATAATATTTTCATGCAGTGATATAACACTGTGGATCAGATCAGGAGTTCGGATGCACCTGAAAAAAATCTAGGTATAGTCTGGGGATATTGGATTAGAAACATGGCCACCAATGGATCTAGTCACAGACAGGGACCTGAAATATAAAGTTAACTAATGTGGGCAGGGAAGATCTAAGTAACATTTTTCATATAGGGTCCAAGATCTGGGATTTATATTTAAGCAGAGTTGGGCATATATTGTAGCAAATAAAGACAACAGAAGTCCCTGAAAATCATGTTTTCTTAAGGGTGGTCGAGTAACAGGAGAAAAAACTCCAGGACCCCAGCTTGGTGACTGGGGTTCAATGGAGAAGACACAGGCAAAACAACATGAAACCGTGGAGTGTGGGGTACAGAGAATGTCTCTTCCAGAGACAGAATGGTGGCAGAGGGTGGAAATGTAGTAGCAGGGGCTTGAGAAACCTTCACAGAGCTCCAGAGGCACAACTGGTCCCATAGATTGAACAAGAATGAAGAAATGGTAGTGCTTATTAATTGTCTATTGCTGAGTAACAAATGACTACAAAACTTACTAGCATAAAATAATACACATTTATCATCTCATAGTCTCAAGGGGTCAAGAATATAGACAAAAGGATCCTCTGACTTAGAGTCTCTCACAAGACTGATTAAAGTGTTGCCAGGGCTGGAGTCTCGTCTGAGTTTTCAAATTAGAAGAACCTGCTACTGAACTCTATGGTTGTCCGGTTTTGGTTTCTAGAAGGCTCTTGGATTAAGGGTCTCAGCTCCTTGATGACTATGGAAGGGGGGCGCCCTCAATTCCTTGTCATGTGTGCCTTTCCATAGCAATCAGAACATGGAAGCTTGCTTCCTCAAAGCCAGCAAGGAAGAATGTCTTCTAGAAAGCTACAAGTTAAAATCTTACACAATCGACAAATGGAAATGAATCTCATCACTTTTACTGAATCCTGTCTGTTAGAAGCAATCACAGGTCCAGCCCACACTGAAGGAGGAAGAAGATTCCACGAGTCATGAATACCTGGAAATGGGGATCATTGGGGGGGGGGGGTCATTTTAAAGTCTGTCCACTACAGGGCACTAACATTTTATCAAGTATCTACCGGGTACCTCACTAGGAATTATAATATGTACTCATCATTTATTCAGAGGTTCAGCACTTAAGTTGTATGCACCTTAGAGGCATGGAATCAGGAAGGATAATACAGTAGTTGGAGGAAAAACTGTCCCTTCTTTACTTCAGTTTCTGCAGCTATGGGAAAATGGGGCCTGGATTAACGTCCCATCTAGTTCTCTGATTTCATCTCTTCAGGAGTTTCCATAAACCTGTCACCGAAGCCTTTCTCGGTTCTCTGGATCCCTGTTTAACTGTGGAAACTGACATTGTATCCACTCTTCTAGAAAGGGTCTTTTCGAGTGTAATGGGGTCATAAAAGATTGCTAAAGCCTACAAAATGTACCTCAGCACATACAGCCAGGGCATTTCTGAAAATAGAGCAGAGGCCAAACAGTTGTAAACCAAATATTGTTTCTGTTAATTATGACAATTTACCACAAAAATAAGCCTACCCCCCAAAAATCAAAGTAAAAGAAAGGAAGAGAAGTTCAAAACGAGAAAAAAGAGGTGAGGGAGAAGAGGCAAGAGGTAGGGGAGAAGTAACTGATGCTTACTGAACACCGCTGTGTGCCCGGCTGGATGCTAAGAGACATTTGACCCTATAACTTTATTTTGAAATGTGAGCAACTGCCTTTTTAAAGGCTGTCTCATATTTTCCATGTGCATTTCTTGTCTTGTAAGAACTCTGGCATTGTGTGTTTCTAACAGTTTCTCAAAATTTTCAACCATCATCTCATGCCAACCAACTCTTTCCAACCCTTTGAGATTAATTTTGTAGAAAACATATTACATATGCCTTGGGGAGCAAAGTCAACATTTTTGCTTCCCTAAGTAGGAGTATCTACTCCCTCCCAGGATACTGAGATTCAAATGTCATCATGAAAACCAACCAGAAATTTGCTGGTTGCAGATTTACATGCTAACGCTGCTTGGAGCTAGAACTGAAACTCAGGCAATGGAGATTATGGTTCTTGTCTTTCACAGATTGGTGAAGGTTCCAATTTGTGTTGGAACAGGTCTTCTCCCCTGGGTCAGCAGCCTGGCTGGATTCAATCACAGTCTCTAGCTGGGTTTGATTCGGTAGCTCACTCTAGACAAGCTTCAGTACATGGTCTTTTACCGTGCTAAGAGCAGTTTTCAAATAAATAACTACCTAAATGGTTTCCAGATGCTAAAATAAAAACTGTACTGATGCAAATATATTACATTTAATTTTAAGGCTGTTTAAGGTTTTTACTGTGCCTAGAGAAGACAGCTATAAAAAATGCACATCACTTTGGTAGAGCATACTTCGTCAATTACTCCATTAACAATAACAATGTGGGAAATAAAGGATGAAATCAAGTATAATATAGCAATGAAGAAAATGAACATAGACAAAAAGTGGAAATTATCAAGCAATGAATTAATATTGAGTCATAGCTACCCAGAGTCCTGCTCAGGTCTTTCTTGAACATTATGAGGGTCTTGACAACTGATCAATAGGGTCCAGGATGTTGACTCACTTTTCTCAAAATGATGAGGTTTTGGGATTCGTGGGATCATGCTTCTTACAACCCACACTATACACTCCCAAGATGGCTCTATGAGGGATTGTAGTCATGGAATAAGGAGCCCTCCTGTCAGTCAGCCCTAAAATATTGGGTTTATGAGCACCACTCAGGCTGTATCTCAGCACTCATAAGATGGAAGGTGAGACTAGATCAGTCATTCCCAAAGTTATGTGGCTGAATATACAAGTCAGCACACGAAAGAGAAGGTAGGACACAGAGCTGTCCTTATTGTGCCTGAAAATGACATCTAATCAGAATTGCCCAGCCACTTTATTTAGAAATAAATAAATCAACAAAATTAGGTAGCATTGTAAGAAGGTTTTTAGAGATACAGCGTCTCAGGGAAGAAATTAAAGGATGAGGTTCACAAAAAAAATTAGAGTGATATTTGTTTTATGGAATCCACGACCTTAAAATGACATGATTTCAATCATATGTACGATTTAAAACTTTTAATTCACCATGTTTCTCGGGAAGGTAGAGGGGAGAACTGTGCCATTGAATGGGGCTATAAAAATAAAAAAATAGGACACTGAAAATGACTTCAATTTACTTTTATAGGAGAACAGCAGATCGTAAAGAAGAGAAAAATAATGTAGCTTCATGTGAACTCATTTGGTAAAGCTGAGAATGCTGAGTCATCAACTGTCCCTTTCACAGTGGTCCTTGTAAAGTCACGGATACTGATGGAAACCCCTTGGTTCCTGCCATGTCATTTGGCCAACGTGCAAAAACAAACATGAAGACAGAAGCCCTAAGGTTGAGTGCAGGGAGTGGGAGAGAATAGGAATTTGATTCCCTCTGAGCTGAAGCGGAGAGAATCTCGGAATGGTTGTGTCGGGCTGGTAGTGTGGAGGAGATACCTCTGGGCATGTGCCTATGCCTGGACGAACTAGATAAAGAGGTGCTGTGGTGCCCATTCATCCTTGTAGGTTTTCAACTCCATGGAGAATCAACACTTAACCTTTCTCTGCCATGGGATTTCCATCTCATTGCTTGTGGATCTGGACACTCCCACTTAGCCTGGCTTCAGATTGACGATGCATAGTGTCACTTTCTTTAATTCAGTAACGTCCAGTTAGCCTCCAGATCTACCCACCTTCTTTAATTGTTGTTATTAAATTCTAGAGACCAGGGACCCCTGCCTCAGTATTCATTAAGGGCTCCTGCGGCTTCTGGTCCTGACTGCAGTCCTCAATTTGTCTGAAAGGAGAGGCCATATATATTCCTGCAGAAACCAATTTGTGAGCCCAAATCAGGTTCCCCAGGAAACATGATGATCCCTGAGGTCGTAATCCATTGGTACGTATCTCTTGGTGGGTGCGTGCATACGATCTAGCCAGCATATGCTCTCCAACCTCGCACTGTATCCCCCGACCCCCTGCCGGACTCCTGGAAAGAATTCAACTCTGGGGGTTGAGGGGAGGGCATGAGCGTGGTGTTAAAGTCACCTGGGCAAGGAGTTAGGCCCACAGATGCCACCCACTGGCTGTGTGACCTTGAGAAAGATACTTACTCCTCTAGGTCAGGTGATTCACAAAATAAGCAAGTTAGATGCAGTCAGTAAGTCCCCTTACAGCTCTAACTTCTGACGGATTTTCTCCGAGAACGCGTAGCATTTTGCTGTGCTTAAGATTCTGTGTCTTCCAACTTCTGACGGGATGGATGGAAAATGGTTAAGAACTTAGCTGAAGTTCTAGTGAAAGAATCTTCGTTTGTCTGTAGTTTTCTCTCCCTAACCTTGTTCCCAGCACAATCCTAAAATAAAATATCAATGCCTTCCTTTCACATCCATGAAAAAGAACCCTCCTAGAGACTTCCCATTCATGCGTTTAGATTTACTACACTGCAAGCCAGTGGGATCCTCCTGCATTTAGTTAAACTTCTGTCACCATCATTGTGAATACAGCCAGAGGTCTCCTGTGGGCTGCCAGATGAAATGCTGAATGGCACAAAAGTAAACAAAGCAGCGTCTCACTTTCTATTCTCCTGGCTGCTCTACTGGTATGTAATGACATAAGAAATACCCAGAAGCTACAGTTGAGTTAAGTATGAGCATAAATAAAGTGACAATCCAGCAAGCCAGAATGCTCATATCCCAAATTCTAAAATCAGATTCCTTTTTCTCCAGGCGCCCTTCAAACTGACACTATATTTCTTTCGCCTTTGCAAAATTTACCTTAAGAGAGGGCTTTTCTAAAATTGAACTGTAGCTCAGTAAACAGTGTACTACTTTGGGTTGAAGTTGGTCCTACTCCCTCTCCCTCTCCCTCTCCCTCCCCCTCTCCCTCTCCCTCTCCAGGGCCCTTTGGTCCGGAAATGGCCTCTTCCTTCAATTTCTCAGGAACAGAGCATCTTCCTGGTTTCTTATGCCCAGAGCAAGGGAAGTAACCAAGGAATACAGCAGTTCTAAATTTGGAATGCTTTTAACGGCCAGTATGCTTTTGGTATGTGTAGCTTATCAAGGAAGTGTGTGTATACGAGCCGTCACTATTTGGAAGCTCCCGGCAAATTCGCTCAGCTCCTTTGCTTGCGGACTGGCCACACTATACCTGCGTCCAGCTGACTCAGCATTTCTCCAGAGTGGGGATGTGCAAGCAGTTTGGGCCACACTTTTGGCCATGCTGCTGCTGCTTTATTTTACTGTCAGGTGCACTAACACAAGCAGAGGGGATACACAAAGAAGGCATTGATGTGGATGGATGTCAGATAGACCCTTAACTGGGATAGCTACAAGGAGCAAGCAGGCTGTTGTCCACTTGAGATCTGTCACAATGGTTGTGGCATTCATTCTATCGCTACATGGCCCTGCCGGGCTTTGACTGCTGCATTCTGAAAACCCAGAAACCCGAAGTGTATTGCCATGAATCTTCCTGTATTTTCAAATCCGGTTTAAAGCCACAAGAGTACGTACAAGGGATCACCGAGGAGGAGGGCACGGAGGAACAGAGAGCCAAGTGCCATGCACTAGGGCAGTAAGCCCCGAACTCTGTTTTCAAGGAACACTACCCTTCAGGGGGTCGGTACGTTTGTTTCAGCAGCAAATGCAATAAAATAAATTGGTCTACTATGTTTAGAAAATATGGGCTTGAACAATGCTAACCGGTTTTCTTTACTGCATGACTCCTTATTCTCTCCTCGAATAACGGGCCCAGAAGCTGTAATGCAATGCTTGAGAACGCACAATGCAGAAGCTCCGATGCTAGTCCTGCTACCCACAAGCGTATTGATTCTCTTCGTTCTTCAGTTTCCTTGTGTGTAAACGGCAGGTAATAATCACACCTGCCTCTTAGACTTGTCAGGAGAATTAAATGAGATAATGACTGAAAGGGCTTAGGGAAGTGCTCGAGAAAGCAAACTCAAAAACAAAGACACAAGACGGCAAATAGCACTGTGTGAAGTGACTTCCCCTAGAACGATTGGGTGTGGGGCGGTTAGGGAAAACATATCCACGGATGAGGATTCTTTCAGACGAAGTTTAGGAAAGTCTGCACTGGACAATATTAGTATTTAGTGGGCGGACGGGGTGGGGGAAAGTCTGTGATAGAGACTAAGAAGTGGTTGAAGGAATGGAAGAAGAATAAGGGTTTGAACTGGTGAGCCACTATGACCCCATTGGTTCTGATTCAAACCTCAGTGACCTCAGGCAAGCAAGGTCCAAGTCCCAAGAGACAAACGGGGTTTGGGTCCAGAAATCAACAGTGCTTTTGTCCCTATCACTCCTGGTTAACTTTACCCTGTTGGAGGAGTTTCATGGTGGGTAAAGACAACTTAACCATGCATCACGCTTACTCAGTAACTATCCTTATCCCTGTCTGGGAGATCTGAAATCTGTATCAGAATCAGTTTTTTTACCAAACTGATTGCAAATCTCCTCAGATTTGCATGGCTTCATCCTGAGCCCTCAGCTGCTTGCTCAAGGACAGGCCTGGCCACTACCACCAGTGTTTCATCTCAGTGTCTATTTTGGCCTCTGAAACTCTGAACCTTTCTATTATTTCTAGACCTAGAGGAAGTACCACCCAGCAGGACATGAGATCTCGCTTCCCTAGTGACCGTCAGGAGGATCCCCAGAAATATAACCTGGAGGTTGAGGAGATCAAAGACAGTGAGGTGAACATTGACCAGTGAGAGACAAGGCATGAGAAGATGTCAGCTACATTCCTCTGTCTGCCTTCTGCCATGAGGCACAACGATGCTCAAGGAGCAGTGGTTCCATGTGGTCTGTCTAGAAACTGGCTCTACACTCTTCAAGTTGTGACCATCTCGATACACTCCATCTTGTATTTCCTTCCCACTCTTCCCCGCCTTGTTCACCTTTTTCACTCACTCCTCCTTCCTTAGGATTGCGCGGAAATTTGGCCTCAGGCTCTGTTTTCAGGGATTACAAATCACGTTAGATTCCATATCAAAAATGACGGTTATACTTTTTGCTATCATTTGAACTCCATAGACATGACCATATTTCTGGAAGTCTGAGAAGCTGGTCAGAAAGAGAAAGCCCCGTAATCATCTTCATGAGTATATTTTTATCTCCTGAAAATGTTCATTAACATATATTTCTCTTCCAGAAAACTTATCTTTCTGATTTCTGAGTAAAGGACTATGGTTTGAATGCGATTGAGATCCTGACAGTTTGAAGTTTCCCTCTCTACTAAGAACATAAGAAAAAGAATAATGTTTATAATTCCTCTCTATTTTTGGCAGTAGATATAAAAACCTTGGCTATTGTAAACATTAAATAAACACTAACTGAATAAATCTTCTTAAAGCTATCTCTTTAAGAAATTTGGGTGATGGGAGAAAAACTTTCTATCCAGCTTACTTTTTATGATAATAAAACTAAAACTCCCAGGTCGACGACTCACAAACCGTGATCTATGGACCACTGGCAATCCAAATTCAATTCATTGCTTGGGTGAGGGCTTGTCATGTCCCACAGTAAGCCGTATTGTCAAATGAGGCTGCCCACAGGAACTAGACATAAAAAAATGTGTGAGGCTTGTTCAATATGAACCTTCTCTCCCTATTGGAAATCCCACTGAGAGAAAAAAGTATTATGACAAAACAATAATGAATGTGTGGATAGTCAACGATTGAGGGTATCTGGATGTCTCTAATGCAGATAGAATCATGTTAATTTGTCTGAGGCAGTGATTTTCAACCCAATCTAGATTTTAGAATCACAGGGGTAAAACGTGTGGGGTCCCAACCCCCCAAAATCCTAATTCCATTTGTATAAATCTGTTAAAAGCTAACTTTTTTTTATGGCACGTTTCACAGAATATTTGAAAGGCAAGTAGCCATTTTCTCTAAAGAAGAGATTGACACGTGTGAATGAGAGACTATCTGGAAGAATTTTAATAGACAAGCTGGTGAGAAGAGCATGAGAATATTTACGAACAGCCAGTGGGTGGGTTGGAAAGAGAATTTCTAGAAATGGGGCCAAGAATGAGAAATGGGAGGTAGCATACTCTCTAAACCTCCTCCTCCTTCTTCTTCTTCTTCTTTTTTTTTTTTTTTGGCAAAAGCTGTTGAGACATGAGGATTCATGACAATGATCCCTGATAGAAGGGAAACAATAGCAATAATGATAATGATGATGAATGTAATGAGGAGAATTAATCATTATCAAGCCCCCACTATATAGTAGGAACTATGTTTTTCTCCTCATTAAATTCTCACAGAAATTTTAGGAAATAGATACCAAGTGAGAACACCCAGTTTCCAGCCCATAGCAGCCATTGAAACTCATTCCCACTCTCTTCTATAAAGACTTTGGGATACTTTGATGTTTAATAAGTTTTGAAACCCAAAGTCATCAAGATGCAAAATTAATGGACTTGGGAATTAAAAGCTGGTCCAATTATAAAAATTATTTTCCAGCCTATAGTTTCTTGAAAAGACATGACTGAAAGACTGATACACACACACACACACACACACACACACTCACACACAGAGTCCTCTCTTGAAAACCGTTGACATTGTTATTGTCTTTAGGAAGAAAACAAAAATGTCTTCCAGAAGTCAAGGAATTATTTTTCTTGTTCCCTGGATTCCAGGTGTTCTCAAAATGAGAAGGATATTCAGCTACACCACGCATGCAAGGCATTGACCCAATATCATGTGGAACTTGGTGGTCAACCAGAACACTTGGAATGAGGTTCAAATCCAGATGTCAGACTCTACTGGCAAAAGGATTCAGTCCTGATACTCTCTATTCCTGCGACGAAGGCTACAGACAACTGCTGGCCTCAAGTCCTATAGCCAGATACCTGTACTTCTTTGAGTTTAGAAAAAGTTATTTTGGTCCACATCCATCTGTCAATCTCTTTATATAGCTGTTGTAGTAGTTTAAAATTCACAATTATTTTCTGAAAAAAAAAAAAAAACTGTGCCAAGTGAGCAATGCCTAAAAGTTCCTTCATTTGGCTGCTGAATAATACAGACCTTCCACAGATTCCATCTAAGAAATCTTTTTTAATTTTCTCACTTACCACTTTTAAATAGTATAAAACAAATCTGCGCTCAGCTTTTGCCAAGACAATGCGTCGAGGGCTTCCAGTGTTCCCTGGGAATCATTACTATGTTTTGGTTTGCTTGGGTTCAGACCCCTTGAGATGGCCCTTGAGTTTCAGGTTCATTTAAACTGCTGAGTTGGGCCTGGTTTCCATCTGCAACCATAAAATTGCTTTGAATTTCTCCAAACTCAGCCCAGGTTTGCTAAAAATTCATCTAAGAGTTGGCTAGGGTTCACTGAGAGGTTTGCAGATCTATTTGATTATTTAGCTGTTCAGAACCCTGATTTCCAAATTTCCAGGTGAGAATTTTACCTGTTTGGAAATTCTCTCATCTGGAGGCATTTGCTTGCTACTCAAGCCCAAGTCTAAAGGCCATCTTGTGTGTGTGTGTGTGTGTGTGTGTGTGTGTGTGTGTGTGGTGTTAAGGTATCTGAAAGGAGAATGCATGTCTCCAAGTCTCAATATGCCATTTTTATTTTCCCCCAAATGAATACCAAAAGCATTCAGGTATCAAACCCGTCCTGTATATGGCAAGTGCCCCTGTTCTCCATTAGGGTCTCCTTTCTCATTGGCAGTTACTGAGATATGTTGTCCATTTGACTCACGTGAATTGAAATTTAGCAAATGTGAATGAACTTGAAAATGCGCTGATTTCAATATCAGTTAGAGACTAACCAGTGTGCAGGAGGCAGTGATGGCGTGAGACGTGTCTATGTGCCAGCATGAGCGGATGAATGCAGTTTTATGATTAAAAGTAGAAGAATGGAAAATGGAATGAATTGTTGCATGTTGGAGGGAACTTCAGGGCAGTTGCTAGCAAAGTGCTGTGTCATATAGAAAAAGTTGAGTTCTAAAATTTCAGAAGATTTAATACAATTTAAAAATTTGTCTTTTTAACTAAATTTTAGGAACAGTGGCTAATTTCATTTTTCCTTCCCCTCTATCCTCTGCCAAGCCTTGCTAAATCTAGCTTAAACTCGGGTACTTCAGAATGATTCATACCCAATTTGGTGACATTGTCATCATTATTTTAAAACATATTCTTCACTTGTAATAACTTTGGGAATGTTACTGATCAGCTACTGCTTATCTGTATCCAGAGCCATGCATATGGCTGAAATGAAAACTATCATTAGGATTTAAAATTAGTTTGAAATGATTATGGCTAACATTTTAAAAGATCATCTTGATGGGTCTCTAGTAAAATTCAGTTTTGATGGTGATAAAACCTAGTTTCACTCTGTCACTGAAAGCTCCAATATAGGTGTCATTGCTACAAGTCCCACAGCCCAGTGATAATTATACAGAGCAAATGAGGAAATAAGCCCGAAAATCAGAATGCAAGCTAACAATAGATGGATAATAGATTATCTCATTTCTTTTTGCTGGCACCTAGCAACTATTTAGATTTCACTAGCTGTGCTTATAAAACAAAACTGCTGTACATATAGGTTTGAACATTTGCCACTGTCCGTCCTGGTAAATAGTCCAAAGACAAATAGAGACGCCTTTTGGGGGTCTGATAATTTTGCTTATTTTTATTTTCTCCGTGAAGCTTGGGAATGGTTCCTACTTATAATATTAGTCATAGTGATTCAGATGTAAAATTTTACTGATATCTAATCTGCACACCCTGTATGAAGGAAGCCATTGTTTTCAATGGTAGTTCTGATTCTAGAGAAAAAGTATTTTTCATGGTGTGATTATTTTGTATTTGTCTTCACTACCCACATCTGGTGGAGGCATCAGGGACTCAACTCCCTGCCTTTGCCAGACATCAGGATAGTCCACTGATTTCCTCAGGCACTTTGGACATGAATAGGAGCGAGCTAGTATTTTCATTCTTGATCTGGCTGTTTCTGTCGTTCTGGCTTGCATAAGGCTCTCCCAGATGAACGTAGACATAAGGTCATTTTACCTTTCCCTGGTTTAGCCACTTCTGGTTGTATGCTGCCCGCAGGACAGGGACTGACAGTGCTCACACTGACGGCCAAAATGTGTTTAAAAAAAAAAAATTAAATGTGAAATCACTTGTAACAGAAGAGTAGGAAGGAGATCTCTGAGATTCAAAATGGCAAAGACATTATCCTCTCTAGTTGGAAAGTATTAAGCAAAGAGGAAAGCAACCCACAACATTTGCGTTTGATCTTTTATTCCTGTTTTTGTTACTTCAGGAAAAAAATAGAATTATATTTAAAAAAATCTATGTATAAAATTCAGGGTTTCTGAATATGCTTGTCTTAATGACACTACCAGAAATTCTAAAAAGAAAAGCAAACAAATTTATTCTGAAACCAAAGGCTTAATTTAACCTTTTTTTTTAATTTAAATTTTTTAAGTTTAAATTTTAATTAATTGAATTTGCATATAAAAATTCAAAAAAGTCTCTAGTTTTGTTAACCTTTTTAAGTAGGTCTTTCCTTCCTTCCTTCCTTCCTTCTTTCTTTCTTTCTTTCTTTCTTTCTCCCTCTCTCTCTTCTTCCCTCCCTCCCTCTCTCCCTCCCTTCCTCCCTCCCTCCTTCCATCATCTGTCTCTGTCTTCCATCTCTCACTCTCTCTCTCTATCAAGTACTTATCCATGTGTTCACCCCCTCCCTCCCAACAAAAAGTCTGTTTCAAAGTCCTAACCTCCCTTACTTCATAGCGTCCTTACAGAGGTAATCAAGTTAAAATAAGGTCGTTAGGATGGGCCTTATTCCAATATTACCGGTGTGCTAATAAGAAGAGGAAATTTGGACACAGACATGCGGAGGGAGAAGACAATGGGGTGAGACACAGGGGGCAAGACGGCCACTTACAAGCCAAGGAGAGAAGCTCGGACCGGCTTCTCCATCACAGCCCTCAGAAGGAACCATCCCTGCTCACATGTTGCTCTCACACTTCCAGCCTCCCGACCTGGAAGAAAACAAATTTAATTAAGTGAATACAGTCCCTTTACAATGCCTTGGGCAATCAGTTACATGCAAGGTATATCGCTCTCTGTTATAGAAGGAATGCAAAGAAAACTTCCAGAGATGGGGATTCCCGGCACTGATGTACGAAGATGAGGGAATGAAGGGAAAAATGGGAGCGGGGTAGGGAAGGGAAGGGGAGTAACTTGTGTGGGATATCTATGGATGGCCGCCCTCTGCGAGTTGCTTGACATGAGTGGCCCGGGGTAGAACACGCCAGCCAGTGATTGTGAGGGCGTCCCACTAATAGCGGTGAATACAGAGTCTCTCTCCTCTAACCCCCACTGAAGTACAGCAATCCTTGTTATAATCTGTCTCCTTTCCTGGAGAAGGAGGAAGACCTGGGGTGGGGAGGGAAATGCTTAACATGTATTCACCACTGCAGCCATCGTGATTTCCGTACGGAAGCATCTTCTAAGTGGCTGACGGGTCTTGAAGCCGTGCTTGCCTTTTGTGATATACGGGGAGTGTCTTCGAGGTGCTCTCCTCTTGCAGTAATTAAATGATCATGTTGTTCTTCCGACACAGAGAAATCCCTCCATTGACTGTTTTGTTTGTCCCAAAGGCCATTCCAACAAAAAAGGCGGACGATGTCCTTCCTTGCCCACGCGAACTAGATGCCCGCCTGACAAATCCATGTGTAGTTGAAGTAGTCTGGACCCATCACTAGCATCCTTGGCAACCTTAACTTGTCTTATTTAATTTTATCCATGGGACTCTAAAAGAGTTAGTGTTCATAATCTTTTTTTTTTTTAAATGTTTTTATTTATTTTTCAGACAGAAAGGGACAGAGCACGAGCAGGGGAGGGGCAGAGAGAGAGGGAGACACGGAATCCGAAGCAGGCTCCAGGCTCCGAGCTGTCAGCACAGAGCCCGACGCGGGGCCCAAACTCAGGGACTGGGAGATTGTGACCTGAGCGGAAGTCGGAGGCTCGACAGACTGAGCCACCCAGCCACCCCGTCATCTTTTTTTTTTTTCTTTAGTTTAAATTTTAGTTCACATGCAGTTCAATATTGTTTTGGTTTCAGGAGTAGAATTCAATGATTCTTCACTTACACACAACGCTCAGTGCTCATCACAAGCGCCCTCCTTAATGCCCATAGTATACAGTCTCTCTTATAGGGAAGATCAAGGTCATATTTTAAGTAAACAGCAGAGCCTAGATTCAAACTCAGAACTCTAGGAATTTCCAACCCCTATCCTGCCTCCACCACCCACGAGGGTGAAACGTGGATAGAATTCTGGCCATTTAAGTAAGCATAAGTTTCTTGATCCCATGGTAATTTTTACTCTAACAAGATTCTGATAAAATCCCCCAGATCAGTGGGGCTCCACCTTACTGTGCATTAGAATCACCTGAGGAATTTCTAAACACACAGATGCCTAGGATCACCCCCCCCCCAGAAAGTGGGTTTCAGCTGGTTCAAGGTAAGCAGGCATCAGTATGTTTAGAAATTCCCTTGAATATTCTAATAAACAGCCTGTATTGAGAACCACTATCATAAACAGAAACTCTACACTATTGTGGAGGATAAGAATAGGGAATATATTCCATTAGGATTCAAAGCAAATGAAATCTATTAAACAGGCTTTGTATAATTAGCCACAGAGGTTCTACTGATTTAATAGAAATCCCCAAGGAAGTAAAAGAAATCAACATAGACTTGGTCATTTTTTTCTTTGAATATTTAATTTGTAGACATTACTAATTATTGTAACCAATAATAATAATAAAAAACTTATTTGCTGGGATGCCATGGTGGATCTTCCACTGGAAGAAAATGCTTAGAAAATAAAAACCTGGTTATCCGTGTTCCATGAATAGCGAAAATACACGTCTCTGTATAAATTTTACTTCTTTAGAAATAACTAAAGGGGCACCTGGGTGGCTCAGATGGTTAAGCATCTGAGTCTTGATCTCAGCTCGGGTCACGATCCCACGGTTCATGAGTTCGAGCCCCACGTTGGGCTCTGTGCTCACAGCGCGGAGCCTGCTTGGGATCCTCTCTCTCCTTCTCTTTCTGCCCCTCCTCCACTTGGGCTGTCTCTCTCTCAAAATAAATAAATAAACTTTACAAAAAAGAGAGGAAGAACTAAAAACCTCTTGTTGAGGATTCTTTACAACCTATCAGGCTATAGTCTATTCTACTGTCCAGCTCTTTCTTGTTGCCTCTGATCCAGGCTATTAATATAGTGCTTCACTAAGAACTAAATGTTTTCTTTCTTCTTTCGGCTTAAAAATTGAAGTCGTGGTTTCACTATTTGCAAAATCCAAAATTCAAGCTGAACATGGAGTTTAGTCACACTGCCACGTTTAAACATTTTTTGATAGAAAATGCTTTATTGCCCCTGATTCAAAGCCACAAACATGCTTTGAATCCAATTCAATATATTTCTTATTTGTTTCTGATTTTCTTTTTTTTTTCCTTTTAATTATTATTAGAAGGTATAAATTTCCAGAAAAGCTTGGCCCTGACAAGGCTCCATTATTTGCACATGACAAGGTTTATCAAAAACAGTTGGATTTTTCTAAGGAGCCTTTTATGTTTCCTCCATAAAATATAAATAAATGAAAAGGATTAGACTGAGGAAATAGAGTATAATTCATCACCAACGTGAAACATAGTCAACCGGTTGCAGATGAAATGACTGGAGAACTTGGGACACCGCTCCAGGCAAGAAAACCTTGCCTGTGCCAATAAGACATCTTTAACTTCAGTAAAAAGAACAGGGCCCGTTTTGTGGTTTGTGATGTCATCGTAATTTATTAGCCTTCTTTTGTTTTTTAGTGTTTAGTATATGTCTAAAGCTGGTTTTGACTCTTGAAAATTTATTATATTCTAGCATTGACTCAAAACTACAGCAAAGGCTTCTCTCTCTCACCACCTTCCACTCCGTCTCCTGCCTCCTGCCCCTCTCCTCTCTTTCCCACCCCCGGAGGAACAGAAAAATAAAACAATACCGAAAATGTACAGAACACTGACTGCTGCAAAGGCAGTGACTCTCAGCTGCATGAAACGCCACGTTTGACAGATTTTGTGTTTCAAAACGAATAATTAGTAATTTAAGCAAACATTCACTTTGTGTGCGTATAAATGCAATTGCTTGCCACCCGGACAAAATCAAATATTTTAGTTAGTTTAACCGAAAACGTGATAAAATTACCTGGGTTCATATATCTGCCTTTAATTTTGTCCGCACCGCTCACCATGGAGCCTCATTCTCAGTGAAACAGAAATTCACGGCACAATTTCCTCCTGAAATCTGTCTGAACTTTCAGAAATAAGAGACTTTTCAACTCCCATATTCTTTCTCTGAACTTTCATTCCTATCTAATAATAATAGAGTGCTTTATAGTATATAAATCACATTTCTGTTTAAAAGTGACCTTCTCCATGACCTTTTTGTCTCTGCCTGTCAGCACGTATTCTTTAGTAATAATAAGCTGTGGCCAGGAACGTGTACTCAAAATTAGACTGATTCCAGGAACCGCCCTTACGAAGGCTGGAATATAGCTCGTTTCGAAGCTAAATAACTTAGCAGTTTTCTCCAAAAGTAGACATGAACTGGATGGGTCATTTGAAAAGGAGAGAAGTTTACTGATGGTTTCGAAAAGGAGGAAAAAAAACTATGCCAATAGGTTTGCAGTTTGAGAGTCCGGGGCCAATGGCAGTCCAAATGCCAATAGCATCATTTTATGTTAAAATCAGAGTGGGGATTTATTATTTCTTTTTAATTCTAGCCTGCTTCTGAGAAGCCATAAAAAAAAATTCAAACTTACTCCGCTATCTTTTTAACCTGGAATTCTTTTGATCCCAGAATTCTTTGTAATCTAAAATACTATACCATAATGATTCATTTTAGCAGAACACATCATATCGCGAACGAACACGTTGTTCCTGTGTGTTAACACTCAATTACGAAGCTTTAGGACAAACGCCACAGGCACACAATTTTCTAATTTTAATATTTTCCCAACAAAACAGGCCTGCTTATTGGTTGTCACAACCATATTATTTATTTAGAGAAAAGGGATAAAAGACTGAGTTTTTAGAAGCTATGCCCCAGAAACACTTGACACTGTCTGATAATAGATGGAGAGGCATTTTTTTCCCTTTTCTACTAAATGATTTTCTTTTAAACCACAGGTATAAATGTTATATGAATTTTATTTCAGAGTGAATCGTAATGAAAAAGCAGCTTTCTTCTATTAGGTCAATTTATGTGTCAACCTATCCTACATTCAAGGTTGACTTTCAACTAAAAGGTAATTGCTTTTGCCTAAATATACAATTAAAGAGGCATGGGAGACCCCGTGTGCCATGGCCCCAAATGTAAATGACTTCTATACTATGGAAGATCTTTTCCGTGGTCCTACCAACAAAGAAGTGAGAGAGGAGCATGGGCTGCCTCCAAGATTACAGAGCCACAAACGATCGGCCCTGTCACACATCCTGGAGACTAGCCACAACAGCATTTCCCAGAGTGCTCCAGGGCATGTAGACAGACCTAGCACAGTGAGAGGGAACCCAGGTCAAAGATCTGGGGAGGTCCAACATGCTGTGTCTCCTCTTGGAGGCTCACCTTCCACATCATGAGATCTCACGTCTCTTCACTGTGTTAACACTTAGTTTCCTAGGGACCGTGTCCTGTGGGACACTGATTTGAAACTCATCACTTTAAGAATAATGGAACCAAGTCCAGAGAGATAAAATGCCACGCTTCCAGATCTCCTAGAAAGTAACCCCGTGACGCCGGCCTCTTAATGCCCGCAATCCTTCGAAACAATGCTGATTTACATACTACCTGCACACAGGGGACCTCATTGCTTGTGATCTACCCATATCCTTGTTTTGATGGATTGGGATTTCCTCAAAAGAGGCAGTTTATCTGTGTACCCATGGGCTACACATGAATGGTCATGGCAACTGTCAAAACACGAGGCTTTCAATACCTTCCTGTTCAGTCACACACAAAGACACATGGCTATAGTCACTGGTAAGATGAGTGCAATAGAAGATAAAAGACCCAAACTCATACGCTTAGACCCTGCCTTTAATAAACACTATCCTAACATCTGGTTCATTGGCTGAGTTCCCCTGGGTATCTTCAAGTGAACCCAGCATCTCATTTTCTTTCCCTGGAGCTTATGACAGTTTGGGAAGCACAGACTGTGGCCAAGGTTATTTCTTGTTCCCTAACTCACATCTGTGTATAACTTGACTTCTCTCAAATAATAGCGAAGGAGTCAAGCCCATTGCTCCAAGCATTAGAAAGCACTGAGATCTAGAAATACTAACTATTGCGTGGGACTCGTCTGTGAGCCAGTTCAAAAGGAACCGTTGATGGATTAGACGAACCCTTAAAGGTGAGCAGAAAGAAGCTGCCAGAAGTCATCGGGCCATGATACTCACCCCTGTCCTGGCCGCCCCTTATCAGAAACTTTCATCTGAGGCCTTCGAATATTCCCAAGGGGCCTGGTGGCGAGATAGCCAGGATCTGTGGAATCTTTAAGGTTGAGTGTAAGAAGGATGAACTGGCAGGTGACAGTTGAGTTATTGAGCTGTACTCCCTCCTCTGTGTCAGGGGCAAGCGATTCTTCTTTGTCTCTGTCTCAGAGACAAACTGCAGGCCCCAGGCCTATCAAAAGCAGGGGCCGTCAACAACTCCGTGGAGGAAGGAAAAACGGTGCTTCTTTTCCTTATGGAAGTGACTGTTGATCAAATCACCATGTTTGTTTGTTTGTTTTTCTTTTAATGTTTGTTTATACTTGAAAGACAGAGAGAAACAGAGCACAAGCAGGGAAGGGGCAGAGGGAGAGGGAGACAGAATCTGCAGCAGGCTCTGAGCTGTCAGCACAAAGCCTGACACGGGGCTTGAACTCGGGAGCCGTGAGATCATGCCCTGGGTGATAGTGGGCCGCTTAACCAGCTGAGCCACCCAGGCACCCCTTAAATCACCACGTTTAAATACCAAGGCAAAACAACACAGATGCAAAAGCTCCTATGGGTCCTTAACCACATGTGGTACTGTTTCTCTCCAAGGCCAGCTTTAAATTTATGCAGGATGTAGTACTTTTCTTCATTTTTACCTTGGAGTCCAAATGCTAGCACAGGGCTTCTCAGAGTTTAATGTGCATACTAACCCCCTGGTCCTCTTGGTAAAACTCAGATTCTTTTTTTTTTTTTTTTAATTTTTTTTAATGTTTATTTATTTTTGAGACAGAGAGACAGAGCACGAGTGGGGGAGGAGCAGAGAGAGAGGGAGACACCGAATCAGAAGCAGGCTCCACGCTCTGAGCTGTCAGCACGGAGCCCGACGCGGGGCTCGAACTCACAGATCGTGAGACCATGAGCTGAGCCGACGCCGGTCGCTCAACTGACTGAGCCACCCAGGCGCCCCGGTAAAACTCAGATTCTGATTCAAGAAGGCTGGGTGGGGGCCTGAGCTCTGCATTTCTTCTCTCTCTCTCTCTCTCTTTTTTAATAAGTGTATTTATTTATTTTGAGAGAGAGAGAGAGAGCAGGGAGGGGGCAGAGAGAGAGAATCTCAATCAGGTTCCACGCTGTCTGCACAGAGCCTGATGCAAGGCTTGAACTCACAAAGCGTGAGATCAATGAGCTGAGCCGGAACCAAGAGCAGGAAGCTTCACCAAAAGAGCCCCCCTCCCCACCCCCCCCACCCCCGGACGCCCCTGAGATCTGCATTTCGACTAAGCTCCTGGGCGAGGCAGATGCTGCAAGCTCACCACCCCAGTTGGAACAGCAAGTCTCCGGGATATTATAACCATGACTGAGTGGCTACAGTTGTCAGTGACACGTCTGGAAGCCAATCAGGGAGCAGCAGATTGAATTTCCAAATGGTTGTTCTGAGTGGGTATTGAAAATAGCGAAGGTCACTCTTCTAAAGGAGGAAGAATCTTATTGACGATAATTGAATTAATTGAAGACCTTTCGATTCAGTCGTTTCCTTGCATTTATCCTTACAGCTCAGGAGCGTCAACAATCCTCAACTGAAAATGAATGATAAAAAAAAAAACAAAAACAAAAACATCGCCAGCAGGTCTCAAGTGCCACTTGCTTGAACTTTTGCTCCCCTCTGAAAACCAGTACAGATTGTATACCCTAAGGGCGCCTCCAATTTTTTTTTTTTTTTTTTTGTCAACTTCACCTTTGCCAGACCGGGCCAAATATCGGAAGGGGAATTAGGTCACCCTTCTGATGAGTTTTCGGGTATTTTGAAATCGGATCCATTTTTATTCGCTTCAGGCAATACAAAGGTTAAAGTCCGCCTTTGGAAGATAGGACTTAATCGTGATTACTTATCCCAGCCAGTCATCTTGCAAATGCATTCCGAGGTGATCACTCAATCCCTTCGCTGTGAACAACTCAACAGAATTTTCAGAAACCAAACAGAGCCCTGGCTGGTTAAGTCGCCGAATTAGCCGGATGCGCTTCAACTTTTGTAACAGAGAGTAGGAAGGGTGCCAGCCAGCCTGGGCACTTCTAAGGATTAGTGATAAATATGACCTTGCTCATCCCCAAGAAGCAGCCTAAGATTCAAGGGCTTTTTCCTATGTGCCAGTGCGAACTTAATGATTCAAACCCAAGATGACTTTTATGACCTACTTTAATGATGTTTCTGGTCATTTTAGATGGGACCAATCTTTCCTCCCCACGCTCGGGACATTTTAAAGTGGAGTTGGTGTGTACATTTCTGCTGTTTTTCTAGACTTTTAAACTGCTGGAGGTTAGGAAATCCATTTTTCCATCCAGGCATCTCTCAGAGAATCTCACATAAAGAAACGACCCCACACATATGTTTATGGAATTGAAGCCCATCCCCAAGGCTATTTTAAAAGTAATCTAAGATAAAGCAAGAAAAATCTAAAACGATATTCTTTACATAAAATTCTATTGCTTCTTTAGTTTGAAAAGACCTTGTGCGAACTTTGGGTCAGAATAAAACACGGCCCGAGTTGACCCGAAGTGATTTTGAAACGATCAGATGGGGACGTTGGGCTTTTAGGATGAGGCAAGGACAGCAGGGAAAAGACTGGAACAATTTGCTTTGGGGGGACGCGTGGGTGGCTCAGGGGGATGGGCTTCTGATTTCAGCTCCAGTCGTGAGGTCGCAGTTTGTGAGTTCGAGCCCCGCACTGGGCAGTCTGCTGTCAGCACAGAGCTCGCTTCTGATCTTCTGCACCCTCCTCTTTTTCTGTCCCTCCCCTGCTCATTCTCTCTCTCAAACTAAATAAATACATAAACTTAAAAAAAAAAAAAAACAAACAATTTGGCTCGGGGCCTTGATTACCTAACACTAGGTCAGGGAAATGATAAAAAAGCTATACTGACATCAAACCCTATGCATGTATGTAATTAGAAAGTATGGTGGTTTTTCTTTTCGATTTCATTATCATCTTTATGAGAATGCTGGATGTGATTATACAGTAAGAGAAGGCTAAAAACACCTGTGACTTTGTTTCCCTTGTTATCCCGCCATAGTGATTCAGGTACAGGATTCTTACCACTATCACCAGTGAGTTCTGTTTAAAAATCACAATCTGTTCAAATACAAAAATTACCCAGTGACTACTGGGTTTCAACAGAGAACAGCAAGGTTCGTTAGTTTGTTTCAATCAGAGTCATGTTAATCGCAGGAGGGTATTTGACACATAAACCTGTGTCTTTAGCTCCTTTTCTCTCATTTACTCTGCAACCACAAACAATCAATTCCCCATACACCCCTTTAACTTTGATTATCCCCTTGAGTCCCATCCTCCCTCACACTCCTTCCTTCTCTCTTATTATCAAGTAAAGATACTTTTTTTCACTTCAGGAGGGATTCAGCTAGGGGAAGTCAAATTCGGGATTACTTTACGACGGAACCTTCTGGGCAGTCCCGTTGTAGACACATAAATTCTAATGGCATTTAAGAGAGATTTACATAAAGGTGGTAACTGATAGGCAGAAGCATCAAATGCTATCAATTAACTTTATTATCCTGAGCATTTAAAAATCCATTGTGCTTTTTGTGTTTGTATTTGTAGAACCCTTCTGGGAAATGGGGCCAATGTTATATTTTGTTTTGCTGGCAGGTTCATTGCAGTTTATCAAAACACACACGCACAGACAGTATCCAACAGTGCAAATAACGTGCTCCTGGCATGTGTATGCTGGATAAAAACTCTTTGTTCTTCTTGTGTCTGGGGACTAGAGCTTATATTTGCTTAATCTCAGGCTATATTACTCCTTTCTCTAATTCTATCAATGGTTTAATGAAGGATTCATCTGCTATCTGCACATAATTTCCTTAGTTCACTACTAAACGAGACCATTTGCCGTAACATAATTTTAAGTTAGTCTTAAAATTAGGACAAAACCTAGCTTTAAATTTACTCAGACCTTCGACATCTTTGAAGTGTTTGACATGAACAGAGAAACAGAGTGGCAGGAGCACTTCAAATGTCCTAAAAAATTAAAACAAACAAACCCTTAAATAATTCACAGGTTAGATATCCGTAAGGAAACTTACTTCTTGGTAAAGGTATGACCTCAGAGCTATAAACCCTTACCTTCTAAGGGCGTAAAACAAATTATAAAAGGGCTAGGTCTCCTTTCTCAAGGTGTTAAAACAAGTTTATGTCCTCAGAATTGATTTTATTTCTGCACTGGGTCATTAATACAGCCTCGTTTTACCTACTGAGATAGTTCCTCAGTATGAACTGCTTAATGACATCATCATTAACTTAGTTTTCATTTAATCTTTTCAATGTGTTAGTTTTTATAGGGTAAAGGTTATATTTAGAAACATGGCAGTATCAGAACCCACTGGTGTTCTTTCTCCCGCAAACCTTGTGGTGAATTTCTCTTTCTATCGGGAGCAAGGAGTCCCTCTTTTTTGCTTTACCTTTTCCTTCTCAGTCTGGAGAAGATAAACTGCTGCCACTTATAAATATTTGTGGCATCCGAGTTTACAAAATCTGTCTTAAAAATAAACTAATTGGAAGGTCTTTGAGAAATAATAAAGCTTTGCTCCAAGACTTGAGTCTAAACCAAGTCGAGGATGATTTACGACTGGCCTCAGTCGACAGCCACTGCTACTTGGTTGGTTCTCTCTCTTGATCATTTCTTAAAGCTCATATTCATATTCAGGCTTGAATAACAAAGCTTGTTAAGATCCTTTCATGTATATTTTCCTAGAAGTTGTGCTGAATAACTTATTTAAGTCACTGCCATATTTATTGCACCACTGAAAACCTGGCATTTGTAAATATTTCTTATTTTTATAGGGTGATTATAGGGTGCTATGCCTTACACAAAATTCTCTTACAAGATTTCTCTATTCATTGGCGAATACGTAAAGTATTTGGCATCCTTATTTTTTTTTTCAAAATTCAGAAGATCAAAAGAAAAGAAAAGAAAAGAAAAGAAAAGGAACACAAGAACATTTCCAAACGAATATTATACTTGAAATGAAAGTTGCTTTGCTTTTCTAATACCAAAGTCGACTAAATTCTCTTAAAACTGGCAGGATTCCTAGTCCTCTCCCAATTGAAATAGCAAATCCACTAAACAGTTTACTCAAGTTAAAATTCAGTCAAAACATAAAGGATTACATACTATCTACTGTGAAACATTCTGGGATTTCAGTAACTACAAACTCAAGACTTGACCTCATCTCAAGACAAAGTTTCTAAGAGTGTGCTTTTCAAGTGGAAGAAAGGGTCCTTAATAATGTCTCTAGCAATTTAAGATACTCTAGGATGTAGGCCAGACACAGATCAGACCAAAGCGTATGTACAACATGCTGCATTTATTTATTTACTTCTTTATTTTTAAAGAATTCTTTTTTTTTTTAATGTTTATTCATTTTTGACAGAGAGAGACAGAGAGACAGAGACAGAGAGAGAGCCAGAGTGAGCCAGGGAGGGGCAGAGAGAGAAAGAGACACAGAATCCGAAGCAGGCTCCAGGCTCTGAGCTGTTGGCGCAGAGCCGGACGTGGGGCTCCGACCCACGATCCGTGAGATCATGACCTGAGCCGAAGTCGGACGCCTAACCGACCGAGCCACCCGGGTGCCCCAACGTGCTGCGTGTATCTAAAACAAAATATTTTTTTCTGGGAATTTCTTTTTTTAAAACATCTATTTCCTTTTTGAGACAACAGTCAGAGAATATTCTTCCCTTGCATTTTTCATATTTCACAATTAATGGGTTCATTTTTCGCTTGTTCAACACGTATTTATTGTGGATGAGCTGTCCTCATTTACATCTGTATAAATGCATTTATTTGCATGTAACATTTGTACTACATTAGCTGCATATGTGTGTGTGTGTGCTTAACACTATATACATCCTCAATGAAAAGAGAAAGAGCCCGGTTAGGATTTGCTGTGAAATCAGAAAGGCTAAATGAGAAATACTCTGCAAACGGGGAGCAGGTGACTTAGAGAAATGAAAAGCAACTTTATTCCGATTTCATTTTTGAATAAATGTATACTGAAACTCTTCATGTTTTCTCTGCCCTCACCTTCAATTTTCCTTACTAGCCGCGTTCCCGGAAGAAATGAATCATTCCTCAGGTCCTTGTGTCTTTAAGGGGCTCCTCAATGGTGAACAATAATAATTAAGAAAATGCGGCAATGAATCGAGTCAGTGTACCAGTCAAGTTAGTAGATCAGTCAGTATTCCGCAGGAAACAGCCTACTCAACTGGGGAGAGCTTAATGAAGGAACAATTCACGAAAGTGGGGCTGCGTTCGAAGACACCCAAAGGAAGGTGAAACCAAGGGCAGGAAGCAACTCCCACCTGGTGGAGAACTTCAAAGGGAAGGGGGAGACAGAACAGGGATGTGGTCAGATCTGCCATGTGCTGGGGCAGGGGCACCTGACAGAAGCCTTGGCCTTCGATGGAGGAACACAGCCATTGTCAGGCTGGCCCACACCAGGAAGGGGAGAAGCCGAGGAAGTGAAGGCCTTTCCTATTCTCCGATGTTCTTGCACTGCTTTCTGAGAGCCAAGCCAACCAGCAGCCAGAGGGCAGGGGTGCCCTGTTGATGCAGTCCATGGACTTTAGCTTCTGGGGGTCCGGAGCCGAATGGAAAAGAGCAAAGAATGGAATGGGAAGGGCAAATACTACCCAGTACAGTTAGATTACAAATAATAGTTCCAGGGGCGCCTGAGTGGTTCAGTCAGTTAAGCGTCCAACTCCAGTCATGATCTCACAGTTCACGAATTCCAGCCCCACGTCGGGCTCTGTGCTGCCAGCTCGAAGCCTGGAGCCCCCTTCGGATTCTGTGTCTCTCCCCGCCCCCCGCCCCCCCCCCCCCACACCCCTGCTCGCACTCTGTCTCTCTCTCTTTCTCCAAAATAAATAAACACTAAAAAAAGAAAGAAAGAATAGTTTCAATTAAATAAGTCCTGGCGATGTAATGTACAGCATAGGGACTTACAGTTAATAATATTGTATTGTATACTTGAAAATTGCTAAGCAAGTAGCTCTTAAATGTTCTCGTCACAAGAAAAAAATTGTAACTGCGTGTGGTGGTGGATGTTACTCAAGACTTTTTAAGGCGATCATTTTATAATATATACAAATACCAAATCATTACATTGTACGCCTGAAACAAATATAAGGTTACATGTCAATTGTATCTCAATTAAAAAGGGGGGGGGGTGCCTGGGTGGCTCAGTTGGTTACGCGTCTAAATCTTGAGTTGGGTTCAGGTCATGATCTCAAGGTTCATGGGATAGAGCCATGTGTGGGGCTCCGTGTTGACAGTGTGGAGCCTGCTTGGGATTCTCTCTCTCCCCCTCTCTCTCTGCCCCTCCCTTGCTCGTGCTCTCTGTCTCACTCAAAATAAATATATAAACTTTAATCAAAAAAATAATAAAAACTTTTAGAAGTAATCGTTCCTATTCACAATAGGCAAATCCATAGAGAAAGGAAGCAGACTGGTAACTTTCAGAGGCTGGGAGTCGGGGTGATGGACAGTGACTTTCAGGGTGATACAAAAGTGATGGAATTAGGTAGCAGTTCCAGGAATGTTTGTACAACTTGGTACACATTGAAATCGTTAAAATAGTAACTTTTTTGGTTATGCGTATTTTACCACAATTAAAAAAAAATCTTATAGGACAACTTGAAAAGAGGAAAGTAAGTCCCTTCACCTCAGATGTTAAGAGACAATAATATCTACTATTTGTCTTAAGAATTGAAAATTGGGTTCCTTTGTTTTAAGCTCTTGAGAACTAGAGCATCCACTGAATAAACTGCCAATTAAACTGACGTAGAACCAAGAACAATCCTGTTGACCTAGTTAAAAACATTTGCAAATTTGTGCAACCTTTACAGAGAGCTCATGTGCACATTTCCAGCTTAGAGATTGACTTTTAAAAGATAGCTCTTCTTTATAATCTGTACCTTCTCTACCAATTCTCATTGGTGGGGAGCTAATTGTATCACTGAAGTATCGTAAGCCTTCGAATTCAGTAGCTGGTTCCACTGTGGGAACAGAGAGATTAAAAATATTTGAGAGCTAAGCTCCCATTTACATGAACTCAATTGTGGTTTAGAGCAACTAAATAAAAGGACCAAAGTATAAGACGTTTTATGGCTCACATGAGGAAACAATTCCAAACCACTGTTTTCTCTAACAAGGAATTCCTTCCGCGCGTTTTGGAAACAATTCTATAAATGTCAGTATGTTTTATGCTAATTCTTCATATACAATGAATTAATTTTATAGGGATTTAAATCACTAGGTTTTATTAGTTCTTTTACATTGTGTGCTTCTTTGGGAAGAAACATGACTCCTTGATTTATCTTTATACAATGCTTTAATTGTTGACTGGTATAGGGTTTCTAATAGCAGGTCAGGGTCCTTTGGAATTGGGTTTGCTGGCAAGTTCTGTATAGATGCTAAAACTGAGACACCCCCCCCCCCCAACAGGGTATATGTATGCCTTCCTTAGATTAATAGTGTCCTCTGGATTGGGGGATGGTTTTAAATGACTTTAAGTTTCCTTCCAGGGCTAACGTTCTATTTTTGACTTATAACTTTGCATTTTATTTATTTTTTTCTTATTTTTTTAAAGTTTATTTTTGAGAGAGAGAGACAGAGACAGAGAGAGTGAGAAGCGGAGGGGCAGAGAGAGAGGGAGAGAGAGAATCCCAAGAAGGCTCCACACTGTCAGCATGGAGCCCGATGTGGGGCTCAAACTCACGAACCACAAGATCATGACCTGAGCTGAAACCAAGAGTTGGACGTTTAACTGGCTGAGCCACTCAGGTGGCCCCTAACTTTGCATTTTAGATGCTTAAATACACACACATACACACACACACACACGATCTCACAGACTGCTGAATCCTTACAACACTCCTATAGTCCTATAGGCAGTGCAAGTCTTTTCCTTGTCTTGTAGATGAGGAAGTCAAGGCTTTGAGAGATTACGTGATTTGCTCAAAATAGGAAGCCAGGAATTAAGGCTAGTTGTTTTGTTTCTACAACCACCATACTATCAAGTCTGGAACTGTAGCCTGCAAGATGGATAAATCATCTCTATCCGTATTCCAGGGCAGATCTCCCTATCATATCTAAAAGTTTCCTTTTAAGCCTTATACTGGATATAAAGATTAGTTTCGTCTCTTTTATTGCACTAAGTTAAAAGAGACCAATAGTGTGGGTTTAGTTTTGCCAGTCTCTGTCTCCTATGGATGAATGAAGATTGACGTCAATGAATTATAAAAGCTACTGTCTTCTAACTGTATTGACACAAACATGATTTATTATTTGTTAATAATTGCAAAAACAAAACCCATCGCTGCTTAGATTTTAGTGCATGTCCTTGAATATTAGATCATTTTCTTTTTTATAAAATGTTCAATTTGTTTTCACTGGCATAGACCGTAAGACATAGATTGTGAACATTTCCCTTTGACAATACATATTCTCCCGGCATAACTTATGATCATATATTTTTTACAGTGTTTCGTTTCAAAAATGTGCGGTAATTCCCTTAGCCAATTTCCTTTTGTTGGTCATTTTGGTTGCTTTTCTTTATTATTTTTTCAGAGAAACAAATCCTGTTATCAAAATCTTTATATAGTTTAGAAAATTCCTTAGGCTACAGTCTTACAAAGGAAATTACTGGTAAACAAGTTTGTGTGTTTTTAAGAATTTGGAAAAAAATTTGCCACGATTTTCCCCAGAAGTAACATGAAAATTTACACCCTGAGAAACAAGTGCCTGACATGTCCTAATTCCCAGTCTCACTGCCAATATTTTCAAAATGTTAATATTTGCTTACTTGGTTGTTGAAAATGGTGTCTTTTTATTAGCGTGATTTTCAGGGATGCTAATAAGTAATTTTTTCCGAGTTTTTCTACTTTTCCTCGTTTTGTACGTATGTGTTGGTTGTATTTGTCTTTGGGACATACGTTTCTTTTCATTTTTTATGTGACTAGATTGTTTTTATGTTTAGAAAGTTCTTCCCCTATTCTGATATTGCGTAAATATTTATTCCCATTTTCCTTTAGTCCTATGATTTTATTTTGATGCACATATAATTTTAATATAGCTGGACTATATCTTGGTGTAGGATATAAGTATTTATCACGTTTCTTTCTTTTTAAATATATTTTATGGATTGCAATGCCAGTATCATCTACTTGAAAAAATCATTTCCCCACAAATTCACAATGCCATATTTATCATATATTAAATGACTTTATTTAGGTGAGCATCTGTTCTTTCCTATTAATCACATTGATAGGGGCGCCTGGGTGGCTCAGTCGGTTAAGCGTCCGACTTCAGCTCAGGTCACGATCTCACGGTCCGTGAGTTCGAGCCCGAGTCGGGCTCTGGGCTGATGGCTCGGAGCCTGGAGCCTGCTTCCGATTCTGTGTCTCTCTCTCTCTCTGCCCCTCCCCCATTCATGCTCTGTCTCTCTCTGTCTCAAAAGTAAATAAACGTTAAAAAAAAAAAATCACATTGATGATTCTGGACCTACTCTCACCCTGCTCCTAGTTGTTTTATAATATATTTTATTACCTAATGGTAAGAGTCTTCTCACATTACTTTGCTTTTTAAATTATTCTCTTGGCTACTTTGGCTATTTACTCTTTCAGATAAATTCCAAAACCACCCAGTCGAGTTTTAAGGATGTTCCTTTGGGATACTGATTGGAATGATCTTAAAGTTAAAAACTGATTGGAGAAACAGATTTGATAATCCTCTGTACTAACTAATTTTGTCATGTGTTTGCTCATTCATTCATTCACTCACTCAACAAATATTTATTGAGTTTTCTTTTTTATTCTCCCTGGACTATATCTGACAAGGAGGGCAAGAGCCTGGGAACATGGGTTAATTTGCCAAGAATTGTAGGAGAGTCTCTCACACCCGTCAGTAGTTCCCTACGGAGCCTCAGTTTTTAAACCTTCTGAGACATCGGAATCCCTTAACGAACTTGGTTCCAGGGCCTGCTTCCTTTCAATGAATCTGGACCTCTTAGGTTTTTTGCTAACTTTCCAGGTGATTCTGAAATACACCCTGGTTTGAGAGCTATTACCTTGAAAATTTTCTAAAATAAACTGCAAGTGGGTTAAAGCAAGTTTCAGGTATCCAAATAGAAATGATAATTAATAATATTTATTATGCACTCTTATAATTGCTTTACAGAAAATAAAGAATTTAATTCTCACAACCAAATTAGGTGGTAGCTTCGCCATTATTGTCCGCATTGCCCAAGGGAGGGCCCCGAGGCTCAACAAGGGAAAGTAATGTGCTTGGGGCAAGTGCCTGGGGAGTGTCCCTGACAGGATGGAAATCCAGGCCACCTCCTTTTCTGTAATCATTCTGGCTTATGTCACCTGGACTCATCGTCACTTAAGTTTTACATTAGTGCACTTTCTTAAAGTTTATATACATTTAGTTTTGTAAAAAGCTTTATGTCATTAGCATAAATGGAAGACATGTCTGATTTGCCAAAAATAGAAAATACCGGTTGACCCTTGAACCAACGTGGGTTTGGACTCCTGGGGTCCACTTATATGCAGTTTTTTCAATAAATACTGTACTGTAAATGTATTTTCTCTTCCTTAGGATTTTCTTAATAACACTTTCCTTTCTCTACTTCACTTTATTGTAAGAATACAGAATACAATACATAGAACATACAAAATACACGTTTATCAACTGCTTATGTTATCGGTAAGGTTTTTGGTCAACAGTAAGCTGTGAGTAGTTACGTTTTGGGGGAATCAAGAGTTATATGAAGATTTTCAATTGTGTGGGGGTAGGGGCTGGTGCCTCAACAGCCCACATTTTCTCCTCGACTTAATTGCAAGGCTTAAAAGAAAAGGAAAAGAATAAATGTATCCTATCTTCAGGGAAATTTAACTATGTGCTTATATTATGTGAAATTATGTATGTGTCATATAAGAGCCATGCTTTGCAGTGACAGTGGATCAATGAGCCAACTAAAAAAATCCACAAACAAAATCGAAAATGAGATGAATATTTGTCTAACATTGGATCAAACGATGACTTTATAAACATGAGAACAATAAAGTAAATTATAGAGAAAGTCAATTCATTTGATTATAAAACGTTTTAGGGGCGCCTGGGTGGCTCAATCGGTTGAGTATCCAGCTGTGATTTTGGCTCAGGTCATGAGCTCATGGTTTGTGAATTTGAGCCCTGTGTCAGGCTCTGCACTGACAGCATGGAGCCTGCTTGGAATTTTCTCTTCCCTCTCTCTCTGCCCCTACCCTGTTTGCACTCTTTCTCTCTCTCTCTCAAAAAAAAAAAAAAAAAAAAAATCTTAAAAAATGTTTTAAACAGTGTGTATCCAAAAAAGAAAGAAAAAAAAAAAAAAAAAGAAGAAAAGAAAAAAAGAAAGTAAATAAATAAGCTGGTAACACAATCAGAAAACATTACTCTCTCTCTTTCTCTCTCTCACACACACACACACCATATATATATATATATATATATATATATATATATATATAGTATCTTCTAATAGAATGAACTCACACAAATCATTTTAAAAATACTAAATAAAAGGGGCGCCTGGGTGGCGCAGTCGGTTAAGCGTCCGACTTCAGCCAGGTCACGATCTCGCGGTCCGTGAGTTCGAGCCCCGCGTCAGGCTCTGGGCTGATGGCTCGGAGCCTGGAGCCTGTTTCCGATTCTGTGTCTCCCTCTCTCTCTGCCCCTCCCCCGTTCATGCTCTGTCTCTCTCTGTCCCAAAAATAAATAAAAAACGTTGAAAAAAAAAATTTAAAAAAAAAAATACTAAATAATGGAGAGACGAGCAAATCAAAAATATTGACAGTACGTTTTCTCAGGATCACAGCTACTTTTTTTGGCTACATTTCTATATTTTCCAGCTTCCTATCTTTTAGTTTCTATATTCTGAAAAAAATACTTCTTTAATATACATCATTTTAAAAAACTTCTCTAATAAATATTATTTTTGAGAGAAAGTAGAAATATAAATTAGCTTGTAAACAGAGACCCACAGAGGCAAGATTTATAAAACAAGGAGCTCATCTAGAGATAAAATAATTAGCTCACCTGTAGTAACTGGAGAGGCAGGAATTATATGTTAAGTCTATCAAGTATGGTTTTAGAATATCCATTAATAAAATTTGGTTTCGATAGAAAAGAAATGACATCCAAATTGATAAATCCCTTTGTGTGTCTCTTTGTCTCTCTCTGTGTCTGCCTGTCTTTCTTTGTCTTTGTCTCTATCTCTGTCTCTGTCTCTCTCTCACACACACACGCACACACACACACACATTCACACACACAGCACAGTCCATTATAGAATACCATCTGGTCCATTACAGAAGTTTAACAGAGTTCAAAGGCCTAGCATCAAAAGCTGACAACAAAAAACACGATACATCTTCCTTGAGTCTCCTAAAATCCCTGAGAAATTGGCTAGGCCATAATCAATATCATCCTGTTTTGCAAATGAAGATTCAGGATCAGTAAGTAATGTGACGTTCTAGTGCTCCCAAACTGAGTGGGCACCTAGAATTACCCCCTAAGGGTGCGTTGCCAAAGCAATACAGGCCTCGCCAATTAATTTAGCATCTTCGGAGGGGTCCCTATAATTGATATGTCTTAGAAGTGTCTCGGATATTTTGAATGTGCAGCCAGGATCAGAAGTAAATGAGCAAAAGTTTGATTTTCTGACTTCAATCCCTGGGCTAATTTTATTGTACCCACTCACAAGGGATATATTACATAAATACACAAGTCTTAAAACATATAGTTTCTTACAAGTGCCTGAGATGTTGCAACTTAAGCTATTTCCCCATGTCTGTAGTAGTACAGATTTAAGGGCTTATGTTTCTTGTTATTGCAAATCTCTTAAGAAAATACCAATTTATCTCTAAGCATAATGAAAGGATAAGTCTGGTGTCTATACTTTATTTATGCATAAGATATAAAAAATGATTAAGAATTTTCATTGTACCTTTCTGTCCAGACTTGAAAAATCAAAAAACAATTGACAAATTTAGCAGCTAAAAGAAATAAAAGTATTTGCCAAAGTTTATTTAAATATGTTGCTTTAATGAACTTGATGTATTCCACACTCAATTTGAAGATATTTATTGTTTTAAAGCAAAAACACTTGACATGACTGTTTACTATCCTGCCTTAGGGTTAAATGTTCAAAAATTTTAATAGCTATCAGATATTAATTTTTAATAACTATATTAACAATGAGTTAATGACCATGGTTAATAATTCACACACTAAATTATACATCCAAGCAAGTTTCTTCTTTATACATTTATTAGGCAAGTAATAGTAATATTCACATTATTTTAACATATGTCTTGCCTGGCTAAATTCATGAACCCCATTTCTAGCCATTTGGAAACTTTTTGTGGAAGGGTTGATAGAATTTATTATAGATGCTTAGAAGACTTTCCTCTCATCAACAAAGTATTAAAGAGGTAACCATCATATTGTTTATGTTGCTAAAAATGTTTCGTATAGACTGGTACTTGAGACAGAATTTTCTCTAATACAAAAGGAAAAAAAAAGATGAGAGAAAAAATATTTCACATAAGAAATACTGGGTGAGAATGTAATCTCAGTCCAAAAGTTGAGCAACACTAAATTGATAGCGTACCAAACAGCTTTCTTCTTCTTTTTTTTTTTTTTTTGATTAAAATGATAATCTTAGATGGAGATTTCAACAGGCAGCATTATCATATTAGCATAGAGAAAGGATTCACATCAGAAGGAGGCAATGTTATTTGATAGAAGAAGTACTGAGGTTAGCAAGAGTTAGGTTCAAATCTAGATCGGACATTTTGAGTCAACTTTTAGCAAGTTTCTTAAAGGCTCCGGACTTCAAGTCCTTAGTTGCCAAATGGAGATAAAAGTCTCTACTTTGATTATTGTATCGGATTCCAAGAGATGGAAAATGTAGAGCCACCGGGCAGGGTTGAATATGTGTATTTGCTTTTTTTTTTTTTTTTTTTTTGATGTCATGAAATCCTGTGGAATTTAGATCGAATCTGATTAGAGTCACATATCATCTTGCATTATATGTGACTGACTTCCCATTTTTTTGAACATGTTGAATGCAGAGGGCATAGGTCATGTTTTAATATACTTTTTTTACTGTATAACACAATAAAGATGGTAAACATTATTGAGCAGATAAAGCTATGAGTGTATTTAGTTATATATTTATTGAAAGATTTCTCTTTGTATGGTTTTATTAAGGACAATATGGTGGAAATAATTCTTAAATTATGGTAAAACCTTGGACATATAAGGGAACTAGAGTATGAATTTGGACTTCAAATAGAGAGGCATTTTTGTATCTCTACTGTCTCAGATTCTTAGCTTTGGGTAGTGACTGCCTTTCACCCAATTTAACCATGAGTAAACTATAGAAGAGGCAGTTTATTGCTTCCAGGGATCCATTCTCATGATTGAGAAGTATGCTGTTGTGATAGATTACACGGCTCACTCAGTTTCTCTCCCTTCCGCCTATACCCACACCATGTGCCATGCAAATTTGTAATACTTTCTCACTATGGAGGAGGAGATCGGGAGCCACCCTTTTTCACCAGGGTCAACCACATGACTTGCTCCGGTCACAGGGACATTAAGAGACAGGATACCAATAGAAGCTTGAAATGCACTTGCCTTCAGGCTTGCTCTTTTGTGCTTCTGACATTGCCGTGAAAACACGCCAGGGTTAGCTTGTGGAAGGGCAGGGGACACACACGTGGAGCAGAGTAATCCTCTTCCAGAGCTGACAGCCAAATGACACCCGTGCATCCGAGGGAACCCAGCCAGATCCGTACAGCCACCTACCCAGCCTTCAGGTTTCCCCAGACATCTGAACACGAATTAATTTTTGTATACCACTGATGTTTTGTGGCATACATACATATATATATATATATATATATATATATATATGGTTATATAGTTATATAGATATATAGTTATATACTTGTTAGATATGTTATATGTAACAGAAATTATGGTGTATATATACATGATAAAGATATAGAAATATAAAGATAAAGTTAAGGAAATATACATACAGGGGCGCCTGGGTGGCTCAGTCGGTTAAGTGTTGGACTTCCGCTCAGTCATGATCTCATGATTAGTGAGTTCGAGTCCTGCATTGGCTTCGTGCTGACAGCTGACAGCCTGGAGCCTATGTCCGATTCTGTGTCTCCCTCTCTCTGCTCCTTCCCCCGCTCACGTTCTGTTTCTCTCTATCTCTTTCAAAAATAAATAAACATAAGAAAGAAATAAACATACGTACATGAAGAAATTTAATATATATTATAATATATATGTATATAGATATATAAATATATAATATATAGGTACATAATATTTATATACTATGTAGATTTGTATGCTATACAATATAATATATTAATATATATTATGTCGCATAGTATAAATATATTATTTATAGGTATATGTATTTATAATTATAAATTAATATATATTTATATAATATTTATATATTACATATACTTAAAGCCTTATACGGCAGTAGGTAACTGTTACAGGTATCCTTAAAAATTATTCTAAAAAAGAAGAAAAAAGGTGGTGTGGTAAACTGAGAAAAAAACCCCGAAAGTAATCTATTATATGCCTGTTGTGGTTTTATTTTTATTTTTATTTTTATTTTTATTTTATTTTATTTTATTTTACTTTATTTTACTTTATTTTACTTTATTTTATTTTATTTTATTTATTTTGTTTTTCTAAAAGCTTATAAAGTAAGTATAATAATGCCAGGTTTTAATATCTCATTGTTTCAACAAGGCCCGAAGGGTGACTCCCGGGGTGGGGGGGGCGGGGTACACCCACCGGATGTGCAGGTTTAATTACCTACACCTGGAACCTGCGCAAACCGCTCCCCAGTGCCCGGATAATCTCACGGCAGTAAGACGAGCCTTTGTGTAAAAGCTAAATAAATATTTTCAAAGGATTAAGTCATATATAGTTAAGCTTTGGGACATGAAACTCTTGAACAGATACTGATGCCAAAGGCATTCTTCTTTCACACGGCTTTTGTAGCTCTAAGTCTTTGTTCCTAAAAATAGCAGCAGATCGATCCATAAATGTTCACATGCTCTCATTACTTCAAATCCCTCCCTTCCCCACAAACGCCAAACCCTGACCACTCGCTTCAACTCCAGACAAATATATTCAACTGCCTGCTAGACATTTCCAACTGGAGGTCTGGCGGGCACCTCTTACTCGACGTAGCCGAAGAGAAAGCGCTATTTTTCACTGAACACTGACGTTTGGATTTCCTGTCGCTCTGACTGGCTTCACCCATCACCAACCCAAACCGGAGAGTCATTCTTCACCCTTCTTTGTCCCCCGCAGCTGCCCTCCCCCAAACCTTATCAGGACTAAAGTCCACACACTCCCCAAACCTATTCATCACGACTTGCCTGACTTCCCGGAGCCCAGCCATTTGTATTTTGGTAATCCGTATTGATCGCTGGAATATCAAAGCCATTCATTTTTCACAATAATCTGCCGGAGATTACAACACAACCCCAGAGCAGAAACACGTGAGGCCTCAGTTTTGAACAGTAACGCCCAAACCGTGTTTTTCCTGCATGAGCATTCACATTTATTGGAGACAAATTCAAGTGTGTAACATACAGCCTCAGGGTGTCAGACCTGGTTTATACTTAGAAGAATTTAGCGTATTATTCCTTGACCGTCATGGAAAAAAAACAAAACAAAACAAAACAAAACATTTAAACAAAAAAACAGTTTACCCACTTCTCGCACCTTATCCTCCTCACTTTTGGCAACAACCCTCTGTTCTCTGTATGTGTGAGCTAGGTTTTATGGACCAATTGGTTTATTGATTGATTCCAATGATTGATTCCAATTGATTGATTCCAAGTTACTGATTGATTCTCCAATGTAAAGGAGATCATACGGTATTTGTCTTTCTCTGATTTATGTCACCTAGCGTAATTCCATGTTGTTGCGAATGGCAAGATTTCATTATTTTTATAGCTAAGTAACATTATTCCATTATACATTCATGTATATATACACCATAATCTCTTTATCCATTCACCACTGATGGATACTTAGATTGTGTTCATAGCTCAGTTATTGTAAATAATGCTGTGGCGGACATGGGGTGCATCTGTCTTTTCAGTTAGTTTTCGTTGTTGCTGTCTTTTGCTTTTGGTTTGGGTTTTTGATAAATACTCAGAATTGGAACTGCTAGATCACGTGGGAGTTCTATTTTTAATTTTTGAAAATCCTCCATAGTATTTTCCATAGTGGCGTTCCAATTCGCGTTCCCACCAACAGTGCGCAAGCTTTCCCTTTGCTCCATAACTTTGCCAACACTTGTTATTTCTCGTCTTTTCTGACACTAGCCATTCTAATAGGTATGAGGTATCTCATTATAGTTATCCCATGGTGGTTTCTATTTGCACTTTCCTGACGATTAGTGATGTAGAACCTTTCTTTATGTACCTATTGACCATCTATATGTCTTCTTTGGGAGTGTCTATTCAGACCTTTTGCCATTAAAAAAAAAACAGATTGGTTCTTTTCTATTTTTATTTATTTATTTGCTATTGAGGTAAATGGGTTCTTTATATATTTTGAATATTAACCCCTTTTCATGTATGTGACTTGCAAATATTTTTTTCCCATTCAGTGGATGGCCTTTTCATTCTGTTGGTGGTTTCCTTTACCATGTAGAGACTTTTTAATACTGTAATCCTGTTTATTTACTTTTGCTTTTGTTGCTTTTGTTTTCAGTGCTATATTTAAAAAAAAAAAAATATCGACAAAATCTACACCAAGGAACTTACCACCTGTGTGTTCTTCTAGGAGTTTAATGGATTCAGGTCTTCCACTCCTGCCTTTAATCCATTTTGAGTCACTTTTTTGCGTATTATGTAAGATAATGGTCAAGTTTTATTGTTTTACATGTGACTGGCTTAATTTTTCCAATACCATTTATTAGAGAGACTGTGCTTTAATTACTGTATATTCTTAGCTCCTTTGTTGTACATTAATTGATCATATACGTGCAGGTTTCTTTCCGGCTCTCTCTCTTCTGTTCCACTGATATGTATCTTGTTTGTTTTAAGATTTTTGCATTCATGTAGTATTTTGAGAAGAGGCCTCCATAAAACCCCAGGAAGGAAAGATTTCCCATCTTCTGTGTCCAACAAATAATCGATCCTTTCAAAAATCAAGTTTTTCAGTGCAAGGGTTAAGGGGAAGAAAGGGGGTTTAAAAGTTAAAACACACCAACGGTTATCTGGCACAAGATTCTTGAAGAAATTGCTAATGCCTCCATGTTCCATGCTTTTCCATGGCCTGGTGCCTGAACTTAGCAGAACTTCAATAAAAGTCATACAGAAAAAATAAATGGAATGGAATCTAAGGAGCTCAGCAATTATGTTAGAAATGTTTATCTAAGGAGAAAAAAAACTAAACATCAATTTTTAGATCCCTTTTTATTATAAAATATAAAGGGACTGAAGGTTTATCTCCAGATTGCATTGGACAAATGAAATGCATATGTGTTGAATATACACTGATTTTTCCCAAATAATGAATCTGTCATGTGGTTTATTCAACTCTGCTCTTGGTTTGAAATCCTGAGTGCACAGTCTGTATAGCCTTGCAGAGTTCAGGAAGCTGAACATATGAGGGTCTTGACATTGATATACCTTCTTCAAAACAGGTGCCTCTCTGTACGTATGAAAAACTTGAAGAAGTACCTAATGGAAATAACAGGCTCGGTTTAACTAATTCACTTTGGATTTATATTGAGCATCAAGCACTCAAACAGGAACAACCTGATCTATTGTAACTGGAGTATTTGTGTGTGTGTGTGTGTGTGTGTGTGTGTGTGTGTGTGTGTTGGGAGATTATATACTGAATGAGGATATGCCCATTATTGGGATTTGGGGGAGGAATATGGTTTTAGTTTGCATATTAATTAAAAAGGTGAAGTTCATACACACCCAACCCTGTTGTTTAATCATAAAGCACAGAGGATTCAGAATGGGAGTAGCCAAGACTTTGCAGCATCATAAAAACAATAAAAGGAACCTGTCCCCCAATAATAAGTGATATGAAGGTATTTGTGCCCCAAATACTACAAAAACTAAGCTGTAGATTCTGTATCTAAGGTACAATGTGCATTTATAAAAGTAAAACCTGATCATTTTTTTTAACATTTTTTAAATGTTTATTTATTTTTTAGAGATAGAGACAGAGCATGAGCAGGGAAAGATCAGACAGAGGGGGAGACACAGAATCTGAAGCAAGCTGCAGGCTCCGGGCTCTGAGCTGTCAGCACAGAGGCCAATGTGAGGCTCAAACCCATGAACCGTGAGATCATGACCTGAGCTGAAGTTAGACTCTTAACTGACTGAGCCATCCCGGAGCCCCAAGACTGATCATTTTCTTAATGTGATGTTGGTCCAGGTCAAAATAATACAAATTTCAAATCAGAAAATCAGAACAGTTTGGGAACACCTTAAGAAGATCTTCAGCAAGCTTGAGTAATATAGGCAGACCAAGAACCCAGGCAAGATCTGAGTAAAGAGATCTCTAAGAAGAGCTCAAACAAGTGGTTGGTGAGACAACTGAAAATAAAAATCAGACACCACTATTCAGTGTCTGATTTGATGAATTGTGACTAACTAAAAATGGTATCCTAAAGTAATGAGGATTAAGCATTAGTATTTAATACCGACTATGGAAAGGACTTAGTGCAGTGTTTGGCACTTGGTAAGTACCCAGTTAATGATAAATATTAAATACGCAGTTTCTGTTTCAACATAAACATTCAATTATTTTCAATAGACCCTTTGGCTGCTTAATAAAATCTTGAGTTTAATAGGAATTATTAATTCGGGTAAACGTAGGTGATGTGTATTAGTTATCTTTCGCTGCATAACAAATTGCCCTAAAATTCAGTGACTTAAAACAACACTGTTTATTATCTCCTAGATTTTGCAGGTCAGGAATCCAAACCCAGCTTAACTGGGCTTCCTGGCTCAGGGTCTCTCACAAGACTATAATCACCCTGTTGGTATGGGCTGTAGTCATCTTACCTTAGTTTGGGTTGCCCTTACAAAGCATGACAGGCTGGGAGGCTTCTAAACAACACAAGTTTATTTATCATTCTGGAGGCTGGAAGCACAAGATCGTATGCCAGCATGGTCAGGTACTGGTGTGCGTCCTCTTCTGAGTCGTAGAGGACTAACTTCTCATTGTATTCTTGAATGACAGAAAAAAGCAAGAGGGCACGTGGTGGTCTCTACTTATCAGGGCACTAGTCCCGCTCACGAAGGCTTCGTGTTCGTAACTTAATGACCTCCCGAAGGCCTACCTTCTAATACCATCACATTGGGGATTAGGATTGTAACCGAAGAATTTGGAGAAGACGCAAACATTCTGTCCATAATGTGTATCTCAGAAAGAGAGCAAGATGGCTAGCACTCACCGTCTTTTCTTACCTAATCTTGGGAGTGACATTTCATCACTCAGGGAAGGGGATCACACGAGAATGTGGAGCATCACTAGGAATTAGGTATCACCAGGATCCATCTTAGAAACCGTCAACCATCGGGAAAATTGAAAACACACACCAGTGACAGATTGAAGATCTTGACCTGCCACTCCCAAGCAGTTCAATTTAAACAAGCCCCTTTATGGAGCTTTAGTGCTGTAGTCCAGAGTGGAGGCTATGGCGTAGACCAGTTGAGGTTGAATCAGACTGCACACATTGTGTGACCCCAGACCAGAAATGTACTAAATCTCCCTGATGGGCAGATTGTCCGTATATAAAAAATGTCAATCATTTTTTTTTTAATTTTTTAATGCTTATTTATTTTTGAGTGAGACAGAGCACGAGAGGGTAAAGGGCAGAGAGAGAGGAAGACGCAGAATCGGAAGCAGGCTCCAGGCTCTGAGCCATCAGCCCAGAGCCCAATGCGGGGCTCAAACCCACAAACCGCGAGATCATGACCTGAGCTGAAGTCGGACGGTTAACCGACTGAGCCACCCAGGCGCCCTCCAAAAATGTGAATAATTTTAACCCACACTTCATGTTGTTTTTGTAAGAACCAAATGAATCTATACGTATAATCACTTAGAAGACTACTGAGGAGGGACACATGGGTGGATCAGTTGGTTGAGCATCCAACTTCGGTTCAGGTCACGATCTCATAGTTGTGAGTTCAAACCCTGTGTTGGGCTCTGTGCTGACAGCTCGGAGCCTGGACCCTGCTTCCGATTCTGTGTCTCCCTCTCTGTCTACCCCTCCCTTGCTCGTGCTCTGTCTCTGTCTCTCAAAAATAAATAAACGTTAAAAAATTAAAAAGACAAATGAAGACTACTGAAGGATAATAGGAATAATAGTACCTAGCTATCATGGTTGTTGAGAGGACTAAATGAAATGGTGAATGGAAGTTCTTAGCACAGGGCGTGGCTAGTAAGACATCCAACTCATGGTGTCTGTTATTATTAATGTCCACGTTCCCATCCCTGGAGAGAGGAGCCTGCTATGGGTATTATTTCCCCATCTGCTCTTCCCTGAGGCATCTAGAAGAAGGGTTAACTGATCTATGGAGGTTTGGGTGATTAGCAGGAAAACCTAAGGGCTCCCCACTGTTCATGGCAGTCAACCCATCTCAATGTGGCTATCTGACCCCCAGCGTTTCTAGGCCACCCGGTCAAGTGCTGATGAGAAAGTTGGGCAGACATATGCAGCTTCACACAGTAGGTAGAGAAAAGGAGTCCAAAGTGCCTCAGGAAGACGGGAGGGAGCTAGGGTATCAGGCAGGGACATGACATGAGCCGAGGAGCTGCAGAACACTCGGGCTCCTTCAAGGAGAGGCAGCCCTTAGTGCACAATGGGGTGACACCTGTCTCCAACGTTCCGGGATGAACGGGGACATTTTGCAAAATTTTGCTTAGGAACCCAGGTTTCAGCCGAGTCCTTTTGATGTCCATTGGGGAATATGGTTTCTGAGTGGTCTGGAAAGACAGGAAATGGGGACATTTTTAGGGAGGGAAAATAAACTTGCTTTGTTACTTCCATCCAAATACTAGAATAAATACTAGAATCTAGGGTCCTTTTAAAGGCATTTCAAAGCTGCAGAAAGAAACACAATAAAAGTTGAAAAAGGATTTATGTTACATAGTCACCCACACCAGCAAGTGGCTGGTAAACAAAGTAGAGTGTGACTATTATAATGTAGGTCACAGACAGTATAAGCATAGGGAAATTCCTGCATAAGGGAACTAAGCCTCTTATATTAAGCGAGGCACACTGGACATTTCATATGGTTTTTACAACCAAAACAGAGGTCTATAAATGAAGGTCCTAAAATGACAGCTGCGGGGGTTGGGGGGAGCTCTGCCTTGCCTTGATTTCCAGGGGGGAATGTGTTTTTTATGGCTTCTTTTAAGCCACAAAAATACCTCTTCTCTCATCTCCCCCAGCTCAAACCACCACCATGAACTCACTCGCGACTTTTGGTTTTAGTGACCTGACCTCATAGGTTAACAAGGATGAGAACTGAGTGGCGGCTGGCCGAAAAGAATTTTTTTTTTTAAATGTTCTTATCATTTATTTTTGAGCGGGAGAGACAGAGCAGGAAAGAGGGAAGGGAGAGAGATGGAGAGAAAATCTGAAGCAGGTTCCTGGCTCTGAGCGGTCAGCACAGAGCCCGACATGGGACTCAAACCCACAAACCGTGAGGTCATGGCCTGAGCCGACTGAGGTACCCAGGTGCCCCAAACCTGGTAAATGTGACCTGCTAAACAAACACATTGGGATAAAACAAAATACCCCATAAAGTGAATCTGATTGGAGAAAAAAATACACACACACGCCACATTAGATATACGATACTGCCTCTGAAAGAATAATACTTTTTAATTTTCAGATGAAAGACAACTAAGTATGTGTTATAATAAATGGTAGGTAGCCTACAAGTACATTTTAGAATCCTTACAATGATACCTTTTGACTACCTGAGCTTCAAAAATTAATAAATTTGGATTTTTCGAAGAGTTAAATGGAAAATGTTAGCAAGTAATAAAAAGAGCAGTTTTTTAAAAATTTAACTTTTATTTATTTTTGAGAGACAGAGAGAGAGAGACGGAGCATGAGCAGGGGAGGGACAGAGAGAGAGGGAGACACAGAATCCGAAGCAGGCACCAGGCTCTGAACTGTCAACCGAGAGCCCAACGCGGAGCTCGGACTCAGAAGCTGTGAGATCACGACCTGAGCCGAAGTCAGATGCTTACCCGGCTGAGCCACACTGGCACCCCGGTATATGCCTTTAAATACCGTGAGACTTCTAAAGATTGAGCTAACTTTGACAAATTCTCTCTCTCTCATCCTTAAAAGGGGATAATGAGATGCAGCAGATTTTTTTTTTTTTTTTTTATGAGGATTAAACAAAGTGAATATGTGAAAGATTCAAGATAGGACACAGGACATTTAAAGTCTTCCATAAAGAGTAGCCACTATTATCTTTAATTATCTTTGCCTTTTAGATTTGATCCACTTTGTATAATCTCCCCTACTTACAAACATAGTTCCCTATAAGCCTCTGATGAATACAGAGAACAATTTTTAGGCAAAAACAATTCTTCCTTATTTATATTTATTTTATTCACACATGCTCACAAGGGTATTCCCACTTGTAGTTGGAATCATTTATTCATACAATCAGTCATTTATTTGCCAAATATTTATTTTTATTTGAGAGAGAGAGAGAGAGAGAGAGAGAGAGAGTGGGAGGGGGGCAGAGGGAGAGGGAGAGAGAAAATCTTAAGCAGGCTCCGTGCCCAGGGCACAGTCCGATGGGGGACTTGATCCTATGACCCTGAGATCATGACCTGAGATGAAACCAAGAGTCAGATGTTCAACCAACTGAGCCACCCAGGCCTTATTTGCTAAGTATTTCTGGGTGGCAACCCATGACAGAGTTAGCTCCTGCTGTATAAAACGTGTTGCCTGGTGGGTGTGATAAACAATAAACAAGACAAAAAAATACGCAAATTACTCTAAACTGAGAATCAGAATGAGAGCTGCTGAAGTGAAAGGTACAGTTCCTTGAATGCATTTTGCAGAGAAACCTAATGTGAACAGGATGGTTCGGCAGGGCTTTCTCGAGAAACTAGCATCTGCACTGGGACTTAAGGGTGAGCTGAAATTAGCTAGGGAATGAACATTCAAGCAGAAACAACTACGAGCAGGGAGTCTCTGATTTGGGATAGGTGGGAAGGGGTACTTTTGAGGCAACGAGAGGCAGCTAGCTGCAACTCTGTGAGATTCAGGAAAAGATACTAAATGAAGCCACCAAAGTACAGAGGATCCAGAACAGGCGGAGCCTGGGTGGTCATGTTAAGGACCTTAGTTTTGATCCTGAGAGTGAGGGAAAGCCAATGGATGGCATGAAATAATAAGAAATATATGTCCAATACCAACAATAGCCAAAGTATGGAAAGAGCCCAAATGTCCATTGATGGATGAATGGCTAAAAAAGATGTGGTAGATATATACAATGAAGTATTACTTGGCAATCAAAAAGAATGAAATCTTACCATTTGCAACTGCGTGGATGGAACTGGAGGGTATGATGCTAAGTGAAATTAGTCAGTCAGAGAAAGACAAAACTCATATGACTTCCCTCATATGAGGACTTTAAGAGACAAAACAGATGAACATAAGGGAAGGGAAACAAAAATAATATAAAAACAGGGAGGGGGACAAAACAGAAGAGACTCATAAATATGGAGAATAAACTGAGGGTTATGGGAGGGGTTGTGGGGGGGGGGAGATGGGCTAAATGGGGAAGGGGCACTAAGGAATCTACTCCTGAAATCGTTGTTTCACTACGTGCTAACTAATTTGGATGTAAATTTTAAAAAATAAAAAATAAAGTTAAAAAAAAAAGAAATATATGTCTGTCCCTGTTCCTGACACAGACAGTGCTCCTAAAACCCTTGTAAGTAGAGGCACTAAGAGAATCTTTTGTTCTAACATGTGGTCTTTGATCCTGGTTTCTGAAATAAAGTTCCTGAGAACTTTGTAATTTTCTGAATAAAAGGAGCATCTGACACTGAGCCCCTAAATCCCTCAGAATTTTCCGGGTGATAGGAATATATTTTGTTCTAATGAAGTGACTCCTGGCAGGCTTCTTATTGGGGGCTGGTCATCAGAAAGACTGAACCCCGATCAGTAGCTTGGAACTTTCAGCCCCAATCCCTATCCTTCAGGAAGGGGAGAAGCGCTGCAGATTGAGTTAATGATGAATCATGCCTCCATGATGACACTTCTGTAAAAATCCCCAAAGTAGAGGGTTTGGAAAACGTTCCATTTGGTAAGCACATCCGTTTACCGAGAGGGTGGCACACCCCAACTCCATGGGGACAGAATCCCCTGTGATCGGGAGCCTGTCAGCCCTCACCCTATGAATCTCTTCAACTGACTGTTTATCTGCATACATTATCATATCCTTTATTTCATAAATACTCTGGCAAATAGAAGCCAATGTTTCTCTGAGTTCCGTGAGCTATTCCAGCCAATGATCCAATCCAAGGAGGGGATTGTGGAAACCTTCATTTTGTAGCCAAGTTGGATAAAAGTTAGGGTGAACCAAGGGACCTATTACTTGAGATTGGTGTCTGAAGTGAGGGATAGTCTCGTGGGACTGAGCCCTTAACCTTTGGAGTCTGGGCCAACCCTGATTAGTTTGGGAATGGAATTGAACACTCAGCTGACGTCACAGAGAGTTGCTTGATGTGGGGGAAAAACACACACACATCTGGTGTCAGAAGTAAATGAGCGAGTAAAGGAGAAACATGGCAGGGCTTTTTTTTTTTTTTTTTTTTTTTTGGTTGTTGGTTTTGTGTTGTCCTGTTTTCTGACTCAGAAGGGTCCCAAGCAAGGGGAAAACGTGGACAGTTTTGCGTTTAGCAAAATAATTCTGGCTGTTCCGTGGAGAAAAGATTGAAGGCTAATTGGAGTCGACCTGGGAGTACTGTAGTAGTACATTTAAGAAGCAATGGGGGGCGTTGGTGCTGGTCGTAGATGTGAAAAGAAGCTGATTAACCAAGAAATGTTGGGGAAGCAGAATCCCCAGGACCCGGTGATTGGTAGACTCTGGGACTCTGCAGACAAGACATCTTAAGAGAAAGCTATCACGGATAACTAAGAAAATGGCAAAATCCTGGTGAGCGATTGGATAGACCCTGGTGCTCTTGGCTGACATGGGGAGCACAGAAAAGCAGGCATGGGGTGGGGAAGGTGACACATATAGCGGTGGTGGAGTCGAGTTAAATAATGAGGAAAGATACAAAGGAAATCCACAACCAACATGAAGACAGCAATGACAAAACGTAAGATATGATTGATACTTCAGTGGCAGAGCTAGGAAAAGAGCAAAAGCATTCTTCACTGAGAAATGGAGGTGGTGGCTGTTAATGCCATCAAGTGGACGGAGTTTTCTAAAGAGAATACTCACCTGGGAACGAGAGAAAAGCTCCAGAGTTATTTTTAGAACTGCCGGGGAATGATGCTCACTATAGACCAAAGAAAGTAAAACCAGTTGTGTTCAGAATGCCCATTGGATGTTAGATAGAGAGCGAGGTACTTTTCACGTATCGTCTAACGCAATCCCCATGGCAACCTAGTGAGGTGAAACTGTTTTGCAGATGTAGACACAGAGGCTCAGAAAGGACTGGTCGTCCAGCTATTACACAGCAAGCCAGGTGGTTCCGACTCTCCTTTATCATGCTTCTTTTTACTGCAACAGGTGTGCTAAGTGATTTCCAGATGTTCCTATGCCACTATCACCCGTGAAGGTATGGTGATTATTAGGTGATTTTTCACTTGCCTAAGAAACACTTCCTTGTCTTTTGTTGATAGCACCCTTATTTCTATTTGGGCGAAATCCCTCCCCGATGGGAGGGATGCCTGATGGAACTGTTCGAGTGCCCTGGACTCCTTATGGCCAGGAGGTAGGAAGGCTGGTGGCCCAAGATAGACTGATACCAGGTTCTATTCCTGGAGTTGGGATTAGAAGCAGCGTGATGCAAAGTCTGAAAACAGTAGGTGCCCAACCAGGCTGTCATATAGTCCCTGCTGCCTTTGTCCCTATGCTTCCTGGCATGTTCTTTGAGCCATCCTGTGATCCGGTCAGGCAGCTCACTTTTTCCCAACGATTTCCCTTTTGGCTTACAATAGGCAGATCCAGTTTCTGCTATTTTCACCCCCAAACTGCCCCCTGTAGTAGTAAATCCATTCCACGTAGAAGATCAAAGAGCTGCATGGAGGGAGCCATCCCACCCCCCAGCTCTGGCTGCATGTTGTGTTCCGGAGTGCTGAGGGAAGAAGGAAGAGAGGGCACCCTTGGTAACTGACGTGAAGTGCATGAAAAAGAGTGTTTAATAAAGTTTCTTAGGAATGGTCATGGGCAGCGTCTCTCCAACTTCCTTAATAAAGAGAAGTTTTCGTAGAGGAAGTTGGATTTGAGCAGAGTTTGGAATGACGTAGTCAAAGAGAAGTGATGGATGGTAGGTAGGACGTGGCTTTTTTAAGTACAGAGTTGTAGGAAGTTTCTACGATAGAGATAGACTTTTATTAGGTACAAAGGCAAATGATCATTTAAATGTACCCATGTCTGGGACACCTGGGTGGCTCATTTGGTTAGCGTCCCACTCTTGGTTTCTACTCAGGCCCTGATTGCATGAGTTTCTGAGGTTGAGCCCTGCATTAGGCTCTGTGCTGACAGCACGAAGACTGAGATTCTCTCTCTCTCTCTCTGCCCCTCCCCTGCTCATTCTCTCTCTCTCTCTCTCTCTCTCTCTCTCTCTCTCTCTCTCTCAAAATGAATAAATAAACTTAAAAAATAAAAATAAATGCAGGGGCTCCTGGGCGGCTCAGTCGGTTGAGTGTCCGGCTTCAGCTCAGGTCACGATCTCGTGGTTGATGAGTTCGAGACCCGCATTGGGCTCTGTGCTGACAACTCAGAGCCTGGAGTCTGCTTTGGATTCTGTGTCTCCCTCTCTCTCTGACCCTCCCCTGCTCATGCTCTGTCTCTCTGTTTCAAAATTAAGTAAACATTAAAAAAATAATAAATAAATAAATAAATAAATATGCATAAATGCACCCATGTCTAATGATTACTAACTTGGCCTGGGTTCAAACCGGATGCTTCATAATAAAACATTTTAAAAGTTTGCACTTATCATAATCTATTGGCTTTTTGAGAAATATTTTTTTTCCCTCAAAAAAGGTATTGTTCTTCAAAGAACTTCATAATCCATAACAAATTAGATCAACCTCAAGCCACGTATTTTTCTGAGTTAATGCCCAGTCTCATTGGGAAGACCAGCCCTACAGCACCCAGTTTTTGAGGCAAGGGACCACTGCATCCTATGTTAAAGAAACAAACGAATGCAAAAATCTTAATGGTGTTCCATTTAGCGCTGCCTAAGGGCTAGAAAAATCTTTCTGCTGCTGCTGGCTGTTTGATACTGGTAGGCCATTCGGGGAATTGGAACAAAAAAGTAGTGATCGCCGTAATAAAGATGTTTCAGAGTGCAGAGAGAGGGGACAATTAATGGGATAATTAATTATGTATTATTAATTATGATGAATAATAAATCATAATTAACAGGTGTATTATAATTACATAATTGCATACGATTTGTGCGTGACATGCGCGTATGATTATATTGTAAGATTATGGTACATTTTTAATCTGATATACATAATAAATGGACAAATAAAAGGAGCTTACTTTTAACAAATAAATGTTTTGAATAACTTATATTTAAGGCACTCTATTAGTCCACCTTCAGGGGACACCCAGGTCCCAAGTCAATATGAAATTAATTTTGTTCTCCAGAACGGTACACTCAGTTTTATATGTAAATGGGGTCGGGGGGGAAGAGAATACAGTAAATGACTGAAAGTGCAGAATAAGGGAGAAGATAGGTACATCTAGAGTTGGAGACCAAAGAAAGCTTCATGGAGAATTTGGCATCTGAGCGTTTCCTTCTAGCTCCTTGCATGAGAGCTCGGTCCCCTCTGCCTTGCAGTAGAGACAAGAAGCCAACTGCTATGGAATGAGGTGACCATTAACATTGGGGAAATATCTGAGAAGAAGAGGCGTCCCCAGGATGGCACACAGATACAATGTGGGACTTATGCACACTTGGAACAAACCCCCCAAGAAAAGTGAATCTAAGACCGCACCTTGGCCACGTTTGCTCTGGACCTGGCAAAGGAGACACAGCCACTCATGAGGCCCGTGGTTTGTGAGAAGCTCACGTCCAACATGAGTCCTAAAAAGGCGTGAGGTTCCAACTGAGAAGTGAGCTCACAGCAGTTTGAAGCTTCTTTTCTTTTAATATTTATTGATTTATTTTTAGAGAGAGAGAGAGCATGTGCTAGAGCGGGAGAGGGGCAGAGAGAGGGAGAGAGAATCGCAAGCAGGCTCCGCACCATCAGTGCAGACCCCGATGTGGGGCTCAGTTCCACCAACTGTGAGATCGTGACCTGAGCTGAACTCAAGAGCCGGACGCTTAACCCCAGGCGCCCCCATTTTGGGGTTTAAAAGCGGGCACCGCCCTTTCTCCTTTCTACTCACATCTTGCAGTTTGCAATGGTCCATCGGTGGCTTTGTTCTCCGAGGGCATCGTTAAAAGGTGGATTTTCACCTACTTAGATTTTTGGCAAAGTGTTTCAGAAAGTGGGGAGTGCGGTGTTCTCCACCTATGTCAGGGATGCTCTGTTCGGAAGAAAATACACGCAAAATAGAAATAAAGCAAAATGTCACATTTGGACTTTTGCTTGGTTCTGAAGCACACTGCTGTGGGCATAGCGGCAAGAGTTGAAGTTTCACATGGCTTCGATAAAGCTGGTCTCAGAAAGGGGCGGATTGGTCTATTGACCCAAGTTTTGTGCCAGCCTGGGATTCATGTTTGTGAGAGTTTTGTTTGTTTTTTGTTTTTTGTTTTTTTTAAACCACCACATCAGTACATGAGGCTAGCTCACCTCTAGCAAATACTTGGACCCAGAGACCAAGGGATTGAGTTAGTAGTGAGAGCACCATAAAGTCCTCCAGGAGAATGCACAGAACATGAAATCATGGGGCAAGCTCTGCTGACTGATCCCTTAGCAATGGTGCCAGATTTTACAAATCAACATAGAAGACGTGTAAATACGTGCGGAAAACTAGGGACACATTTATACTAATTTTTTTCGTCATATATCTGAAATTGAAGTTTATCTGGGCGTCCTGCACTTTATCTGGCAACTCTATTCATGAGATAAGGGTTATAACAAAGGAAAGAGTGACTCTGTAGAAGCCAAACTGAAACTAAGCAATTCAGATAAGAAGCAAAGTTGAGTGGGACATAAAGTCACCTTACCAAACATGGTGAGTAGTTGAGGCAGATCTGACTGCAAGGAGTTTGCCCCATAAAGTCTGCGTTGAGTATTCCCACTCTACTCTCTTGGTCAGTAATTGTGGCCCATTTTCCACTTCTTTCCCCCACCCTTATCCCCTACATGGCTCGGGGTCCTCATTACTGATGGAGTTGGCTAGGTTTATGCTGAGGGAGGCTGTTGGATTGAAGGGGCTTGTGGGAAACTCCCTCCTTTCTCTTCCCACCGCAGATGATTTCCTAAATTCATTGGTAGTTGAATCCTGCCCTCCAGGGACAGGATCAAAGAACGGGTCAGAGTCAAACACTCCAGAGAGGGAGAAAAGGGAGATTAGAAGGGTGGCGATGATCTCATCCAAACTCAGCCCTGAGATGGAGGGTAGGAGAGAATGAAGAGAAGACTCCTTCTTCTTCCCCATGCTGGCTGCACCAGGCAAATTTAGTGAGCATCTACTCTGTGGCAGGAAGGGTGTGTGGACGAGGTGTGACAAGACACCAAGGTTTCTATGTTACTTGAGTGGAGTGACAATGAAGTTTCTAGTCAGTCTGTCCTAAGAAATTCACTCTCACTTCCAAAGGAAGGGGATAGAGGGGAACAGTGACCACACTGACACTAAATATTGAAGGATATACAGGGCTAGAATTGATTCATTCAAGAAATATTAGTTGGGGAAATCTTATAGAGCTGTTTTCATCCTTTAGGTAGAATAAACCCACTGCCTAGTACCTAGAAAACATTCAAGATATAAAAAATGTTGGAGACAAGAAAAATGTATTTCCTGGGGTGCCTGGGTAGCTCAGTTGTCTGGGCATCTGACTTCATCTCAGGTCATGGTCTCGAAGACTGCGAGTTCAAGCCCTGCATCAGGCTCTGTGCTGACAGCTCAGAGCCTGGAGCTTGCCTCGGATTCTGTCTCCAGATCTCTCTGCCCCTTCCTTGCTCGTGCTCTGTCTCTCAAAAAAAAAAAAAAATAAATAAATAAATATTAAAAACATTTATTTTTTGACTCTAAGGCAAAAGAGGAAAACTGTAAAAATTAATATTCAGTGTTTTATCAAATATCTAAAACTGTAACATTATATCAGTTATGCAACAACTTACATAACTACATGAAAAGTTTAAATCAAAAGGATGAACAATACTTTCTTTTCTAAAACTCTCTGAATAATAAAAGTTAAAATCCTTGTAACTTTTTCTGGTAGAAATTATATATAATACAGAATGCGATTATGCTAAGACAAAAAGAAGTTTGTTTTTTTTTTTAATTTCAGTTTTCATATATTTTTTGTTGATGCTCCTGGTTTGTTACGTATCTCCTCTTTAAATTTCTCAAATATGGGAATTAAGTCAGATTTTCCCCTCTATTTATTAATTATATATGAACACCTTGTTGATGAGTTGTTCACTACTAGATAATTTTCATTTTGTGCTCTTGATTTTAAAATATATTTGATTGGGGCAGCTGGGTGGCTCAGTCGGTTAAGCGTCTGACTTCAGCTCAGGTCACTCAGGTCATGGTCTCATGGTCTGTGAGCTTGAGCCCCGGATTGGGCTCTGTGCTGACAGCTCGGAGCCTGGAGCCTGCTTAGGATTCTGTGTCTCGCTCTCTCTGCCCTCCCCTATTGCGCCTCTGTCTCTCTCTCTTTCTCTGTCGAAAGTAAGTAAACATTAAAATTATTTTAAATAAACGAATAAATATATCTGATTAGCATTTACAGTTGTCGTCATAAATACATTAGCTCTGATGGGTCTTTGAGAAATTCTCTGGTACAGTCTCCTCATTTAACAGATGAGAAAATTGAGCCCCAAGTGATCGAGTTGCCCTGGGTCACACACTTAATAAATGACAGATATGGGACTCCAAATTGGGTTTTATCTCCACTTCCAAAGTTTATTTCATCACGGCACACTGACTTTGAAACATTTCCCGAACACTTTCCTATCTTTTGCAAAATAAAAATGCTGATGGAACATGTAAACTGTTGTCGGCTCATCCCATTAAGATGTAATAGCAATATTATTCTTACCCTTAATTCTCCTGCCCAGGCACACAATTAGCTGTCCTAACTAACCTGAAAGAAAATTATCCATGATAGAGTGAAGATAATCACACTGTTTATTTGCAAACTCTTCTCATGTTCATTCTACATTTAGACTCATGCCAATTGAATTTGGACACGAATACATTCATTACTTCGGTTTTGCAATTATTTGAAATTATAAAAGTAGATACTGAAATAAAAGTTCTTTGGGGGGTGACTTCGATACAGTGTATTAATTTTAATTATACCATTCATGATCATAATATGAATTGATCCTTTGCTTCTGAATTTTCTTCCACGGAATTCTATTTGTTCAAGAATTTCTATAGAGTCTATAACCAGAGTACTTAGGAGCTCTAAGAGACGGGCAAGATTAGTACAATGATAGCTTTCTTCTCTTTGTAAGAATATTTTAAAGTAGATAAAATGAGAGCACATTAGAACCAGAGTTATTGAGCAGGATTTTTTTTTTTTTTTTTGTCTGAGCCTCAGGTAAGCCACTTTCTACTAGAGTCCTTAAAATCTTAAAATCTTAAGTATGAATGCCTCATTAAAATATGTTCTACATATTTTTAGTCTGTCATGAGGGTCATTTCCTTCCAGGTTTAAATGTGAACTTTTTCCTTTTTTTAATTGGTGCCTCGTTAGCCTTTTTTAGTTACGTTTTAAAATATTTACATCTGGGTCCTTCTTTTATATTAATTCAATCAGAAAGATCACATTCTTATTCCCAGAAAATATGCACTTTAAGACATTTCATTTTTTTTATTATTTAAAAAAAAAAAAACATTTAGGCTCTGGGTTGTTTTCAGTATACAAGAACAAATATGAAAACTTAATTTTAGAAAAATCTCCATTTCCTCTCCTACTGACATTTCAAATTCAAAGTAGTTTTAAGAACATTATTAGAATAAGCCTTGGGTAGAATACTTGACAGATGGAGACGAATAAAGGGAAGCCAGCTTTGGAATTCTTCCACTAACTAATCATAAAAGAAATGTCATCTCCTTATTCTTCATTTGTACTCCATTCCTTAAAATTTGCCTCTTATTGGTATTAGATTGTAAAATTCCCTCAGTTAATCCTCATCCTAGTCCTCATTACCCCAGTCTATGTTCTTTCATTATTTAGAACATCCAGGAAATTCCTTTTCAGGGTTGCTGATGTGCCTTTCTGAGAGCAAACCTGTGCATGCAAAGAAGATATTTTCATTTCCTAATGAAGTCAGCAGATCGCCTGCCACGCAGAGATGTCTGGAAGATTAGCAGGCACCTTGGGAATTAGTAAAATGGTTCGTGCCAGACATGTATGTTGGGGAGTAACGACAACCAATTTTATTGTCCAAACATCTATTGATTAGTGATGGATCCCCAGTCTAACAGACTGACCAAGCCCGTACATCTCTGCCTCTTCAGAAGAGAAATAAATAATGGTTTTTTAACAAGTCACCTAGGCCAGATCTCAAATTCCTTTTTATCCCCTTTCCCTTCTCATCCATTTTTGCTTCCCTGCTCCTTCATGCTGTTTTGTAGAAACATGTAAATTATAGCCGTCTTTTGGAGCAAATGCATTTTCCCTTTGACACATTCTCTTTCTAAAGTCAAACCATACGTTGTGGAGATGAGGAGTGTCTTGGTGTGGTGCATTGCAGGGGTTTCCAAACTCTGCTTTGTAGAGTCCTCAAGGTTTCTCGTATCCTCCTAGGGCCATAAGATGTAGAATGCGGGTAGACAGATATGACGATGTGCGTGTGTGTGTGTGTGTTGGGGGAAGGACGGTCAAACACCGCTTCACTGAAAAGATTATTGGTATTGCCAATTAGGGTTGCTTATATTAATTTATTTAAATAATAATTCTATTTTTTAAATTAAAATAACAAGATGTTTAGAAGCCAATGGTCTAAGGGGATAAAGACATTGGTCAAAGCACTCTGAGAAGCAAGTTGAAATTTTAACTCCAGCGCTGTTGGATCTCAGACCAATCTTGGGTAAATCACTTGATTCTCTTAACTTTCTTCTTTTTTAAATGTCTATTTATTTATTTTGACGTCTATTTATTTATTTAAATGTCTATTTATTTTGAGAGAGTGTGTGAGCAGGGGAGAGGCAGAGAGAGAAGGAGAGAAAAAATCCCAAGCAGCCGCCATGGTGTCAGCACAGAGCCTAACAGGGGGCTCAATCTCATAAACCATGAGATCATGACCTGAGCCGAAATCAAGAGTCAGAAACAACTGACTGAGCCACCCAGGCGCCCCTCTCTTAACTTCCAACGCACTTAACCAGCAGTGTAAGGAGGCTAAAGAAATTATTACTAAGTTCCTTCTGGTTCTCGCCTTGACAATTATATGAGAAGTTCAGTAATTTTCCCTTCTAATATATACATTTTATCAGGTTGCCGTTATTTACAGGTAAAATCTTTATAAAAGTTCTTCTGAAATCTGGGACCAAGAGTCATTTGCAGAGCTGTTGTCTAGATTTAATAATTTCAAAAGTCCTTCTTGGATCCCAAATTCTAAGATTTTTATGGTCTTTTTATATGCCATTATAGGTCTACAGGGATGCATATGGTAAAAGTGGGGTATTTGCAGCCTTTGCTTTCCCTCCGCATGACAATAGAGTTTTCTTTGAATTCTCTCTTCTCTTTTCCTTCTTCATTCTTCTAGAAAGTTCTTGAACTTGTAACTAAAAATAAATAAATATATATCTCTCAGGAGGCTTAGATGAAAGCAAAAGAGGTTTTACTGGAAACGAGTCATTGGAGCAAGATACATGGAAATACTGTGGTGTATGCAAAGAGTCGGTCAGAGAGGAACAATAAAGACACTTAAAAATATTTCTGGGATATATATATATATGTCTTGAGTTATTTTAAAAGGGTTTCATTGCATGGATTAATGTTCTTTGTGCTGAAGTCTAGCTTCAGGATTAAACTAAGCACCCAGAGTTCAGGGGCACCTGGGTGGCTCAGTCAATTAAGTGACTTCTGCTCAGGTCATGATCTCATGGTTCATGAGTTCAAACTTTGCATTGAGCCCTGCATCGAGCTTTCCAGTCTCAGTGTACAGAGCCTGCTTTGCATCCTCTGTCTCCCCCTCTCTCTGCCCCTCCCTTATTTCTCCCTCTCTCTCTCTGTCTCTCTCTCTCTCAAAAAAAACCCAACAAAAAGCAAAAAACAAAAATCATTAAACTACAGGGTTCGTAGCTCTGTAGGTGTTCCAGAAGGCAGTATTGTTTAGTGACAGAAGTATTAGACCAGAGTCTGAACTGTAAAATCAGCAAAACCTTTGGGAGTTTCCAAAGCTCACCAGGGTTGCCCTTGAACTCGCCCTAAACTCAGTCCACCCACCCACCCACAGAGGTGGTCACGGCAATCAGAATTAGCCTGTGTCTGGGAGGAACTGAGTCCTTGCCCTCTCATTCTCTGCCTCCCTATCTCCCCTCTCTCTAGCTCATGGGTGCACTCTCTCTCCTTCTCCATGAGCCTTGCCTGCTACTCTCTGCATATCTACTCCCTCTCCTCTCTCTCTGCCAAACAGCTTTCACTGGGTCCGTTTGGATACACTTATCTCATAGCGCCTGGGTTTAATATACCCTTAGTTCCAGACACCAGCAAAAATGAACTGATACCTTTCAGTTGCAATTCCAGATCCACGGCAGAAAGAATTTGGCCAGCCCAGCTCTGTCTGGGTGTTCACACCCGGTGTCAGCCTCAGCCAGGCAGTAAGTGTGCAGAAGCCTCTCCTGAACCGTGATACTCTGAACAAACACGGGGCGCTATTAGTTTTCCTCAATTTTGTAAGGCTACCGTTTCTAAAACTCAAGGATCCTGTGATCTTTCCACACAGGGTGAGCATGTCTTCTGCTTCCACAATTCTCCAATTTGCCACCTCGTTAAGAATTACACATAGCCCATTACCCCATGAGCAAACACGGGCACACCCTGGAACTGGAAGATCTGGGCACTGAACCATACACTTGCATTGCTTCAGCCCCGCTCCACTGACACACATTATAAGACATTATTTACCCCAGACCTCTGTTTCTGGAGGTAGGAATTCTCTAATGATGGTTAAGACTCATCATTGGCCCATCTTTCCCTTTGGGTTTCCTGAGCGTTTTCTGACTTTCTGTCTGCCTGTGTTTTGTTGGTAGCAATGTCAATAAAGCATAGATGGTTTCTGAAAAACCTATGCATGCTAACTGATAATCCCTCCCGGTCTAAAAGCAATGGAGTGTCACTTGACTTTCACAAGAAGCTTTAGCAGCCCCTGTCTTATTTAGCCAGTCATTGTTATAAACTAAATTGGGTGCCCCTCCACCAGATTCATAGATTGAAGCCCCAAGTTCGAGTGTGACTAGTTGGAGATGGGGCCTTTAGGGAGGTAATTAAGGTTAAATGAAGTTCTAAGACTGGGCCCCTAATCCAATATGATCCGTATCATTGTTAAAAGAGGAAGAGATACTAGAAAGCTCTAAACATACACGGAGGAGAGACAATGTAAAGCTATAGGGAGAAGGGAGCTGTCTGCAACCCAAGAAAAGAGTTCTCACTGGAAACTAACCCTCACAGCATCTTGATCTTGGACTTTCAGCCCCCAGAGCTGTGAGAAAATACATCTCTGTTGTTTAATCCACCCAATCTGTGGTATTCTGTTATGGCAGCCTAAGCTGACTCATACAGTGATGCTGTAGACACATGCTCAAAAACAAAAGAATGGATGTTCATCTGTGGCCCCAGCCATCCCCAGAGGGAATGATTAGTTTCTCTCTCTGGGTCAATTTCTCTAGTGGCATTAACATCTGATTTGCACTTAATTGATCTGATCAACTCTGCCCTGATCTGAACTGGTCACCAAGACAAGCAAAAACCCCAAATCGACCCTGCCACTGTCTGCTGTTTTTCAGTTGTCTAGACATAGTCATAAATTGCTGGATGACTGCCCACTGTAAATTTTTAATGAGAGATTTTGAAATTAGAAAAGGAGGGAAGCAATTGCAATTTATGGCCTGGAGTTATTCAATAAGCAGGGACCCACCTGAGAAGCGGGAGCTGGCCATCCATCAGCTGCCTTGTGGCACCAGCCCTCTTGGTTATGCACGCCCAGAGCACAAAGCTGATTTCACTCCCTCCCCTGCTCTTCCCAGAAAAATCCCATGATGCTTCCTCCTGATTCTCAGATTAGGGAATGAGAATTTAAAAATTCTCCAGAAAGCATAACATTCAAATCAAACAAAGGTTGTTTAGGGAATATCCGTTACTCTGATTAAGCAGGGATCAATGATCCCTTTGAAAATATGAAGCAGATATGGCCCTTCTTCCCAGAAAATATCTAGGTATTGTAAAGAATTTCAGGAGCAAACAAGTATCTCTAAGCCTGTCTATGTACCTGCAGACTCTAAGTTAATACCCTTACAAGATAACCTGTGTAGCAGGTCCCTTCTGTGTCATGAATCTGGGTATTCTGAGCTTTGTTTCCATATAAATGTGATATTCCGAAAGCAATACAACTGGATATATTCTAATAACATGTGCTTATTGAATTTGGCTATACCATTTTGCCCTCAAAAAACAAGTTTATATCTATACACAGAATGTGTGTGTGTGCGCGCGTGTGTGTGTGTGTGCTTATGTTTGTGTTTTCTTTCCCTTAGAAAACTTTAGTATAAGACACCATCCATGATGTTAACTGAGGTTCCATCTACGTAAAAATCTTGGTGATGAAACGTGTTTTTCCCTAGTTTCTCCCCATTAGGTTTCTTCATAGAAGCAATAAAAATTATACAACTCAACACGGTTACCTTTTTTCTCGGTTCCCAGAAATCGTATAACTAAATTTTATTGGCCAGGGCAATAACCAGTTTACTCTAAGTTTTTAGAAATTTTCCTTTAGCTTTAAAAGCTTATTTACCTTTAACTAATTTAAAACAGAACATCTTTTTTGAAATAGTAAACAATTAGTCTCAGCAGCCAGAGAAGTGACAATTATTAATAGAAATTAAGATGCTATTGCTTCCAATATTGAGTTGAAAGGGGTGAATGATACTCTCTTCTCAGTGCAAGGATGATGCTAGATGTTTGACTATCACTGGGATATTCTTTTACTCTTGCAGCTAACATTCCCAAGAATGCAATTAGAGACCAAAGACCCCACTAGGTAGACATTGGAGGGGTGGGGTACAAATCAAGCAAGATAAAGTTCTGCCCTTACGAGACGGATCATTCATAACTTGGGAGACAGACGAATAGACAAATAAAGCTGTGTGAAAAATGCTATGTTGGATGTACACACAGGATGCATCTTTTGTACGGTCTTTTTTTTTCAGTAGCTAAGTAGATATAAAACGTCTTTTCCACCTCTCGGTAGAACAATCTGTCTTTCATTTTGTCACAAACTCAATCTTCCTGCAAACTGTGCATTTCCTTTTAGTTTCTCTGATCGAGAAGTATAGTTTCAACTTTGCACTCCATGAGAAGAAATACAAATGACCAATAAAACTATTAAGGAGGTTAACTTCCTAAAAATAAAGGATTTAAATAATAATTAGATACCTTTTTTGGCTACCAATTTTATAAAAAGATCATGATTAAGTACCGGTTAAAGTGTGTATGGCGGGAGAAACACCATCATATACTGTCAGCAGGGGCCAAACTGTTAATATATTTCTAAAGACCTAACTTTTTGAATAGCTTTTGAGTCAACATTTTTCAACAAATTTATTCTAAAGAAATGATCAGTTATATTTGAGACCTAGATGGACAATATTATTTTTAACAATAAACGCATCTAACAAGCTATGATGCATAAAATATAATAGTCATTGCAAATGGAACTGCAGAAGCATGTTCATTATCATGCAAAGAGTTTCATGGAATTACTGATGAAAAGAAGGCAGCTTCTAAAACAGAATATCTAATAACAAATCACGCATGTGCACGTGTGTGTGTGTCTGTGCACACGCATAAGGTAGGTAGGCAGATGGATAGGCACATAGATGGAAATACATAAAGATATATGGATACAAAATCAGGATAATATACTTTGAAACATTGTCTTTGAGGCAATGCTCCTCACATGGGTCCTAAGGCCCACTGGTTTAACAACCCTTCAAGGATTTTGTTAAAATGCAGATTACAGGGTCCAAACACCAGTCCTTAAATCAGAACATCACGGTTGGGGACAAGGATCATATTTTAACAAGCCCCCTGGGTGGTTATTATACTATAGAGACATGCAGTCTACAATTAAAAGGGAATGACTGATATTAATGCAAGTTTCCAGTAAACATTGCTTCTGCTGCAGGAGGCAACCCAAACAACAACATAAATAATGATAGCATTGGATTGTAACCCACAGACTAAAACATGAATATCCATAAGTCCCTATGGATAAAGTTATAGAATTAAACAAACTCTTCCTTAGGAAATAATTCTAAATAATAAATGGAGAGAGAGAGAAATAGCAAATCACCATTAGGCAAGTGCCACAGCAATTACCGTAGAGAAGGTCAAATAGTGGAGCTAAACTTGATGGATAAAAGTTCGACGGGAAGGAAAGGATGTTTGGATCACCGTAAAGTGTCTCTGCCGGGGTGTTTACTCATTTCAAGGGGAAAGATTATAACTTCGTGAAGAAACTGGCAGATACTACGTCAGCCAGGTCATTAAGGTTACCACCAGCCACAAGAAAACTCAGTATCATGAGCTCCTTTGATACGATGTACTGAGAAAAAGACAACCTCGTTCTTGCTCCAAAACCTATAATCTCATTAGAACACAAGAACACATCAGAGAGACACAGATGTGGGGACAAAGCAAGCAACCAGTACTCTTTGAAAGTGTCTTGACCGCAGAGGACAAGGAAACACTGAGGAACGCTGGCAAACAGAGGAGACCAAGGGAGAGAAACTCAAAGAAATATGAGACCCTAGATACAATTCTAGAAGAGAAAAGTGCATTAGTAAAACATACAAACAAGCAAACAAAAAACAACAAACAAACAAAACAAGAACAACAACAACAAAAAAAAAAACCCCCCGCAAAACTTGTTAAATTCCAATAAGGTGTAGTTTAGTTAGCAGTACAAACCGAGGGAAATTAACCTCGGTTAATGTGTTTTGGTCACCTTGCAGCGGCTACATAAGATGTCAGCATTGGCGGAAGCTGGGTGAGGAGCATAAGTGGACTTTATACTGCTCTTTGAAGCTTTTCTGTAATTCTAAACTTCATTCAAATAAAAAGTTGAGGGGCGCCTGGGTGGCTCAGTCAGTTAAGCGTCCGACTTCAGTTCAGGTCATGATCTCGCAGTCCGTGAGCTCAAGCTCCACATCGGGCTCTGTGCTGACAGCTCAGAGCCTGGAGCCTGTTTCGGATTCTGTGTCTCCCTCTCTCTCTGACCCTCCCCCATTCATGCTCTGTCTCTCTCTGTCTCAAAAATAAATAAAAATGTTAAAAAAAAAAAACAAAACAAATAAAAAGTTGAAAAAAAAAAAAAAAACAACCTGGTAAGCACTCCCTTTATTCAGCATCTGTCAATTCTCACTAACATATTTAGAAATCACAAAGGCAATCACGAAACCACCCAAAACCGACCCTCTGGTTCTAGGAATGCCAAATTCTTCAAGGAATTCCCTCCAAATCAGGCTGATGATACTAAACTGAGAAACCCAGTTGGTAGCCAACAAAGGACTAACCAACTGAAAAATAGAGGGACCACACAGATAGACCTGAAAGGGGGAAGACCCATCGTCTGCCCCTGGCTCAGAAAGTCAAGGTCTACTGGAGTCCCAAAGCTGCACAACCGTGTCTCCCTGAGGGTAGAGCTTTGTGAGGAGCTTTTTAGTTTGGACAGGCGCTCCTGGGGTCCTCCACTATCTACCTGAAACACAGGGAGGCTTTGGCCCACGGAAGGCTCCAGAGCCTTGGCTGCACCTGTGATGGTGGGGTGACCAGCTCATCAGCTTTTCGGGGCAGAGCCCTCAGGGTGGTGATGAAGAGCCTCCGTAAAGCTGATAGGCAGCCAAGCCTCCACGACAACTTCAGCATCCAGTATCACCGAAGAGGTGTGAACAGCAGGGAAAAACTCGGCAAAGGCACCAACTTGTCCGTGAGCACACCGGAGACATCTGCAAGGATTCTCAGAAGGGTTGGAAAGTACGAACAATGGTAACGCATGGCAAATGATGGTGACGGCCAGCGGAATATAGTGTATTTCGGTAGCCCCGGCACGAGACTTAATAAATGTTAACCGTTATTTTTATTGTTATCCCATTTGCAATTTCCGGCTAGGGAAATATGATCAAACACTGCTAGAACTAGGTCTAAGTTGTTAAAACTCTTTTCCAGGTGCTGTATGAGCTGAAGGAAGCCGGGGGTGGGGGGCAACCATGAACAGGGGTGCCAACCGGGGTGTTGGTTCTAGATTTGCATGAACTCTGACCGGCAGCTGTTTCTCTCTGAGCCTCTTTTCTGTATGTGTGGGGGAAGGATGTCAACAGCAAGACTCCTTTCAGCCTTTGGGGTCTTGTTCTGTAACTCCAAATTCTTTAAATTCTTTCATTTCTCTAATTCTTGGACAGGGTTACACAAGTTCTTGACCCTCTGCTAAATATCAATAGAAAGGAGAATGCACTCATTAGAAATGCAAATTCTCGAACCTGACACCAGCACCTCAGAATCAGAAACTCCAGATGATTGGGATCCTGGATAAAGCTGGAGAACCACAGTTCTTGAGCAGCCTCTCCATCTCCAAAGAAGAAACGCTGTTGTCCTAGAAAGGGTTGTGAATTGCCTCAAAGGGTGGGATACAGGTTACCACGGGAGCAAGATCTGAAGCCAGATCTGCCCGCCGCCCCGAAGAGTAACGATGACATGATAGCTAGCATTGAATAAGACCTTCTCATACGTCAGACACTGCTGAATATTCAACGTAGACAGTATATTTATCCTCGTACAGACTTTATTAGCTAAACGTTAATTTTTGGATTCAGGTCATAAACCGAGGGCTGGAGAGGGGCAGCCACTCTCCAGAAGCGAGTTGCAGAGTTGACAGTTGAGGAATCCGAATTGGAGCTCAGTTAGCGGTAGTCTGCAGTCTCCACGCTGAACCTTCTCAGAATAGTGGTGACAAATCGTGGTTTTGTCTTTTTTTTTTTCTTTAAACTACAACCGTGATTCTTATACTGGCTGCACACATTCCAAGGAAACACAAACCCAGAAAACAAAACAGTTACTACTCTAAAAGCCACTATGATTGTAGCTTTGGCTTGTAACTCCAAATCTTGTTTTCTACACATCTTAAGAGACTAATGCATTTAAAAGAACTAGCTTGTGTTTTGGGGGCACATCATGTATGAAGATATAATTCTGAGGCATCAATAAGTTGAAAAGGGGTGGGGATGGAACTATAAAGAATCAGAATTTTTGTATATGATTGAAGTTAAGCTGGTAGAAATTCAAATTAGTGTGTTATAGCTGTAGGATATTAAGAGTTCTCCCCATGGTAATCAAAAGAAATGGCTACAGAACATACGCAAAAGGGAACAAGAAAGGAATTGAAACATTTGCTACTAAATACTTACATACATACATAGATACATACACACATGCAATACATATATACATGAAAACAGCAACAACAAAACATTAAACACAAAAAGAGATATTAATGCCAGAAATGAGGGCAAAACAGCTATAAGGCATATAGAAAACAAATAGCAAAATGACACAAGTTCCTCCCTATCAGTAATTACTTTCAAAGTAAATGGATTAAACTCTCCAATGAAAAGATAGATATTGGCAGAATAGATAAAACACAGGATCCAACTGTATACCGTCCATAAGAGGCTCCCTTTAGACCCAAAGACACGTAAAGATCGAAAGTAAAAGAATAGAAAGATATTCCATGCAAATATAACTTTATATTATGTATATTTTACTATAATAAAAGTTTTGGGGAAAACAACAACAACAAACTAGAAGAGACTTCTAAAATATTAATGCCCAGGCTCTGCTCCATAACAATTAAACTATAATTCCATAATCCAGTGGTTCTTAGCTCTGGATGAAGAGTAGCACCACCTGGTAAACTTTTATTTTATTTTGCTTTTTAGGTTTATTTATTTTTGAAAGAGAGAGACAGACAGAGCATGAGTGGGAGGGGAGAGGGGCAGAGAGAGAGGGAGACACAGAATCTGAAGCAGGCTCTGGGCTCTGAGCTGTGAGCACAGAGCCTGACGCGGGGCTCGGGGCTCAAACTCAGGAGCCATGAGATCATGACCTGAGCTGAAATCGGACGCTTAACCAACTGAACCACCCAGGTGCCCCTCACCTGGTAAACTTTTAAAACATACAAATGCCTGAGCCCCACCTCTCCAAGATTACCATTCAATTATTAGGGGTGATGCCTGGGGTTGGGATTAAAAAAAAAAAAAAAGCAAAAACAAAAACTCCTTCGTCCCCTTTGTTATTATTTGTGAGTGTTCCACTTCCAAAATCTCAATTAACCTATTCTGCTTTCTGGCCATTTTCTTCTATATTTTCAGCCTATTCCCCTTCACGCCTCCAACCCCAGACCTACTAGGATCTCAAATCCACTGATACCTATCTCCATTGGTACAGATATTGGTATCTCCATCAGCACAACCACCACAGCCATTACCACACACACACACACACACACACACACCCCTCTTCACTTTCCTCCCTGCATAACTTAGGGACCATAGGCCATTACAGGCGTACCTTGGAAATATTGTGGGTCCAGTTCCAGCCCACTACAATAAAGTGAGTATTGCAATAAAGTGGACGAAGTAAACTTTTTAGTTTCTCAATGCATATAAAAGTCATGATGACACTATACTGGAGTCTATTTAGTGTGCAATAGCCTTATGGCTTGAAAAATAACGTACCTACCTTAATTGAAAAATACTTCATTGTTCAAAAAATGCTAACCATTATCTGAGCCTTCAGTGAGTTGTGATCATTGATCACAGATCACCGTAACAAATATGATAAGAATTAAAAAGTTGGAAATGTGAGAATGATCCAAATGCGATACAGAGTCTCAAAATGAGCACAGGCTGTTGAAGAAATGGTGCTGGTAGACTGGCCAACGTAGGGTTGTCACAAACCTTCAGTTTGTAAAAAACAAAAAACAAAAGCAATATCTGTGAAGTCCCATAAAACAAATGCAATAAAATCAGGTATGCCTGCATTATAAATACTCCCATGCATTATGATCTATTCCCTGGCTCCTCTCTGCCTCCTTTTCCTGTGCCTAGAAAAACTCCAAGCCTCATTAAATCCAATTGCTTTCAGATTCAACTGCACTGAATATCACTGGAGGAAAATACCAGCCATGTTGACGACTGTTGACGGGCCTCACTTTGTATGCATGATAGCAAATCTCAAGTGGACCTTCAGCACTGGCAGGCAGCCCTACAGCTGATTCACTCTCCAGTCTTCAGTCTTCCATATTGCCAGCTAACACTGTTTTCCTTGCCCTTCAAACCCCAAATACACCTTCCGTGCTAGGCACTCTTAGTTGATGACTTGGCTTCTCACTTCCCTGAGAAAATAGAAGCAATCTAAAGAGAATGGTTCCCTGCTCACCACCAACCTTCCACACGGCCTGCCCCTGTACTGTTCACCCTCTGCCTTTCTTCCTGTTACAGTGGATGAATGGTCGGGACTCGAACGCAAGAACGATATTCCCTTCCACTTGTTCTCTGGGATTCTTCCTATCCTGTCACTCAGGGACTTTATTCTTAGAATTTTCTCCTTTCTCTACAGTGTCACTGATTTCCCTTCCCTTCGGTTCATTGCAATTGGCCCACAAATATGCTGTAGTATTTTTATTAAAAAATAGCTCTTTTGATTCCACATCCTTTTATAGCTACTAAATCATTTCTCGGCTCTGCTGCCAAACAAAGCTTGAAAGTGTCGTCTCTGTTGACTTTCTCTCTCGTCCTATCTCCCGTTCTCTCTCAAAATTCCTTATTTGGAACTTCACGCCAACGTCCTCCACTGAAACTCTGTCTAGGTCACCGATGACCCTTACGTTGGCGAACACAATTGCCCTGTTTCTTGATTTCTGAAAAGCATTTTGCAAAGCTGACCATTCTCCTCTTGAAGCATATTTTTCTCTTGGCTTCGGGGAAACCAAAATTCTCTTGTTTTATTTTTACTTCGCTTTCCTTTATTTCTCAACTATTTTTGCCTGATTCTCCCATCTTCTAACACCTAAATTTTGGCTAGTAGCACATACCCCATGGGTTTGTATACAATGGGGCTAAATGCCATTTACAAGCTCAATGACTCCCACATTTATTTCTCTTTCCTTAACTCCAGACTCCATCTCTAACCACCTCTCCGCGTTGCCTCGGAGTTATTATTTTTTGTTTTAATTTTTTTTTAACATTTATTGATTTTTGAGAGACAGAGCACAAGCAGGGGAGGGGCAGAGAGAGAATGAGACACAGAATCCAAAGCAGGCTCCAGGCCCCGAGCTGTCATCACAGAGCCCAGTGCGGGGCTCGAACCCACGAACTGTGAGATCGTGACCTGAGCCGAAGTCGGACACCGAACCGACTGAGCCATCCAGGTGCCCCTTCCTTGGAGTTATTGAAGAAGCATTTCACACTTAGCGTATCCAAGGCAGCATGCTTAGCTTTCTCCCATAAATACGTTCTCCCCTAGTACTTCCCAACTTACTTTATGGCCAGCCTATAGCCCAGATGCCCAGATAAAAAATCTATGGAGACATCACTGACCTTTCTCTTTCTCTTGCTCTCTAGATCGAATTCATGAACAAATGCTGCCTCTTCTAGTTTCAAAATATTTCCCAAATGTCTTACCAGTCCGGCTCGTCCTCGGGTCCCGTGGTTCAAAACTGCTTTATTTTCCATTAGCATCACATCCTGAGCAGCGCTGACGTGGCTTTGGCGTTATCCTGGCCTTACCGTTTCCTCTGTGTGTCACCGAAGGCAAGTCACATCACCTCTGGTGATGTATATTTAAATTCTGGAAATTTAACTATTTTGAAATATATAAAATTTATCAAATATATACAATGTATTTAAAATATACAAAATCTAAAATGTACTTGCAATGTAGAAAATATATAACAATTTATTTTTAGCTGTTTAAAATATATAAAAGTATTTTTATTTATTGAAAATATACCAAATTTATAAAATGTATAATTTATATGTGTGTGCATAAATGTATATACATGTATATATACGTAAACATGTATGTGTATACATAAATGTATATTTCTATGTATGCATGTGTGTATGTATGTGTGTATGAAAGATAGACAGATAGATAGATAAATAGACAGATATGGATAGATCCCAAATAGGACTTTTCCCCATCTTTACCATTATCCCTCATATTCAATCCACCATCGGCTTTTGTCTAGATAATTGACAAATGCTCTAAATTTGTCTTTCCGCTTCTGCTCCCGTCTGCCCCCAACCTTATATTCTGCTTTCCACGAGCAGCCTGAGGAATCCTTTTGAGACACAAGTCCCACTAGCTCTTGCTTCTGCTCAAATCCCTCCATTACTTCCTACCACACCTGGAGTAGTGGCCAACGACCTCAGGGTGCTTTACACAGCACTTCATGACCTTGGCTCTGCCTCTCTTTCCTGCTCCCTCTTCTCCAGCTACCTTGGCCTCTTTTTTGTTCCACGAACTCATCAGGCAAGGCCCTGCCCCTATGCTTTGCAATGGCTCTTCCCTTTGTCTGGAATATCCTTCTCTCATCAATCTGCATTTCTGAGTACTTCGCTTCATTCGGGTTCCCTCTCAAAGGCCACCTCTTCATAGAAGCCTTCTCTGTTTACTAGAGGTATGCTGAACAGGCTTGTGTCAGATTGCAAGAGTCAATCCATTGACTCTTCACCTCCGTCAATCGTCAATCGTCCCACCTCCGCATTCAGTGATGGCGTGTTAGTAGCCTCAATCAGCCATGGTGGGAGTGTTTACGCCACAAAATCAGCAAAGGCTACAAGTCAGGCCCCTTCCTCTTTCTTTTTCCCCTTCAGGGCACACAACGCTATCTAAAATAGCATATCTTGGGGCGCCCGGGTGGCTCAGTAGGTTGAATGTCCGACTTTCGGCTCAGGTCATGATCTCACGGTTTGTGGGTTCGAGCCCCGCATCAGGCTCTGTGCTGACCTCTTGCTCAGAGCCTGGAACCTGCTTCAGATTCTGTGTCTCCCTCTCTCTCTGCCCCTCCCCTGCTCACGCTTTGTCTCACTCTGTTTCTCAAAAATAAATAAATGTAAAAACAAATTTAAAAAAATAATAATAAAATAAAATAAAAAGCATATCTTTTAGCTCATTCCTTGATTTCAGTTTTCTCTATAACATCTGTAGCATCTGTGACTAACACTTTATTAAAATGGATGTAAATGTTTATTGCTTATTTATCCCACTGGAATGTAAGGTCCCTGAAGGCAGGGGCTTTGTCAATTTTGTTCACTGTTATATCTCCAATGCCTAGGACACTGCATGGCAGGGTCGATATTCAATTGATGTTTGTTGATTGAACAAATGAATGAGTACATCGTGAACGTAATACCTATACTTGAGAGGTTGATATCTGCAAAGTGCTTTCAGTTATATTGTCAACCCTTTTAACTCATTTCTTTCCTTTCCCTCAGTTTCTGTCCTCCCAGGATGGAGTTAATTTTTCTTCTCCTCCAAAGATTCCAATTCCTTGCAAGTCAATTCCTAATGAGCATTCTCAAGGCTGGCCTCCTTATCTCTCCAACCGAAGCCTGGGATCTTTGCAGTCTCGAACATTATCACATCACTTAGTTTTCTGACCTACCTCTTCGTCAGCTGAGTCCCCACATCGAGCCCAGTCACAATCCTTTGGGACATATTTCTTTTCATCTTGATTATGATACAATTCTTAGCCACAAGTTCATGTCTCATGAAACACATAAAAAAGCACCTGCAAAGAGAAAGAAGCAAGGAAGGATGGAGAAGATAGAAAATATTCTAGGAAATTAAAAAGTTTGGGCGGCTCCATTTTGCGGGGGTGGGGGTGGAGGATTGAGTTTCATAATTGAACTTGATGTGTGTTCCTCTTGCTTTCCAGCACATGCCTCCCCTATCCAACTTTCTGTATCATCTCTCTGCCTTTCTGGGAAAAGTCCTTGTGTGGTATAGAATCTTTGTTTTAAAAGCCATTGACCTAAAGCTGATGCTTTTGGGCTGTGTCTGTTAATGGACTTGATGCACACAGGGAAGAAGGCAAGGGCACTCACGCAGCTGGGCTTGAGCCCTCTGTTTCCTTGCAGGGGCTTGTAGATAATACAGAGTTGGGCTAAGGTGTATTAAGGTAAATAACAAAGCATGTGTGGATTCCCTCGTACCACGTCAGCAGAGACAGAAATTGCTGAGCTTTTCTGAAATGGACACACGTCCGTGACTGAACGCGCAGTCGAAGGAATTTCTTGTCAGAGGCGAAAATGCAGGGAATGGCATTGAAATCAGTTATTTTATCCTGCCTTCCTGCTTTGTTCTAAAAACGGTGACACGTAAGAAATTAGTCTGTTGCGTTTGGTGTAATTTTATAAATACGAAGGGAATGACTTTTATCAATTTTCCTAATTATTTGACAGGAAATGCAGGGGATTAGTTTCCTCCAAACTGAATTGTGAGACAACTCATAAATTGCACTGCCATTTTTTTTCTCCCTCCTGTAATCTCTCATATGTCAGGAATGGTCTCAAGATTGAACAGGTGTTTTAATAATAGACTGGAATTTGCTTTAAAAAATACATTCCTGAAGTGTCTTTTCTAGGGATTTAAGCTGAGACCCACACTGTCAGAAAATCAAACTGAAAAGTTGCTGATCTAGAGGAGGCACAGGTGGAACAGGTGATGGCCAGAGGCGGTGGGGGGCTGGGGGGGTGGTCACAAGAGTGCTGAGAAAGCGCTCCTGTCTCCACCCTGCCCCCCACTTGGCTTGCTAAAAGTCTCAAATTACCTCCGATGTAAAACTCGGAGATTTCCCCTTGATGTGATGCTCTAAAAATATCCTTAACCAGATAGATCGCATTCATTCCTGGTGTGCGTTTGTAGGTCTATGTCTCTGTCTGTGTGACTCTCTATTGTATGTGTGTATTTTGCGTGGGCGTGTGTATGTATCTGTGCCTTTCCAGGAGGAGTCTTTGATTTTAGGAAACAGGATGAAGGGCCTTGAAGATTTTGCAGTCTGTGTGTGTGTGTGTGTGTGTGTGTGTGTGTGCGCGCACGCATCTGGGCGTGTATATATGTGCCTGTGCATGTGGGTGGATGCGGATATGTGTGTGGTTTATGAGTGTGTCTGTGGATATGTGCGTGTGTGCACGCGTGTGCACGCGGGGTTGTCTGTGACTGCCTGGCTCAGTCCCTTTTCTAGTAGTCGTTTTCAGACCCCAGAAGAGCTTGGTGTCCCGGGCCCTGGGATGTGGGTGAGGAACAAAGAGAGCCTCTCAAGGCGGAAAGGTTTTCAGAGCGTAGGCTGGAAAGGGCTGTGCCCCAAAAGGCTTCTCTGGTTCCTGCCTTTGCCCACATCAGCCCTGCTGGGGTCTTTCACACTCTTTAAGTAGTCAATCTCTAAGCTTCTAGCTTAGCATGATTGACTCTTCTTCCTAAAACAGCGAAATCCAAATGAATTAAAAATAATCTAATCAGTAGCTGTGCCTAAAAATTCAGGGTTCCCTATATATGCTTGCTTTATGTTAATTGTCACTTTATGAGAGGCTCCCTTTCTGACCACCCGAGCTCAAACAGCCCCTCACCCCCTTTCCTGCATCCTGCTGCACTTTTCATTCTTCATTATAACTATGTGATATTTGGTTCATATTTAATTGTATACTAAGAGTGCCTGCCCTCCAGCACGTGAGCTCCATGGGGAAGCCCAGTGCCAGGGGGAGCCCTGGTGGCACATCCTGGGGACAAAGTTGCCCAACTTTCCTGTCCAATCCTGAGGGCCTGAAAAGGCCCAGGGCCGAGCATTTGGACCAGCAGGGGAGGACTCTTATGAGAGCTACAGGGTGGTCACTTAAAGAGTCGGGGAGTCTAAGAGCTTTTACAGGAGCAGGAGGAAGACAGAGCATGAGGGACACCCTAAGACATGCTTTTCCTCTGTGGTCCAGAGGAGACACTTAGAGAGACGGAAGCACCAAAGAGCCTGTTGTATGCTGGGCTGTGCAGTCAGGCTTTCTGGAATTAAAACCTGATGCTTAGGCGATACGACTTTGCACAGGGCTTTTAACGTCTCTGCCCCTCCCTTGTTTAATCTGCAAAATGAGGTAAATGTCTTCAAAAAAGAAGAAATACCACCCTTATGCATTAACTCTTAGAAGAGAATGATTTTTTGTATGCACATAAGGTGCCGTGTATATATGCCGATAGGGGTTAGAATCCATAAGCACTCAACACGGGTGCCATCATTGTCATTATTAGTCTTACTACCGTTTTCCAATTCTGTACTCTTCATCCTGCTGCTACTCCCATCATGTCCCATAGGCTTCTTGGGCCTAGAGAAATAATTTGTTAGCTTTTTAATCTAATTTATGAACTAGATTGAGGCTCCATTGTACAAGGTACGGAGCTAAATGCTGTGGAAAAAATTGAACATAAAGCAAACATTGCCTGACATCTATTTATGATCCGGTGGGGATGTAAGATATGCAAAAATACAAACCAAACCAAAGCATGGCACCATTTGATAAATATTATAGGAGAGATGCAAACAAAGGGCTGTGGGACTAGAGAAGAAGAGCATGTTCAGTGGGGAGTTGTTTCTGCGTGTAGACTCAAATTAGGGGGGTGAGAGAGGACCAGTAGGAGCAAAGAGGCAGAAGAAAAGACATTTCAGGGATAGAGTCACAGATCCTTTGCATGGGGGCGGCGGGGGGGGTGTTGGGGAAACGTCTAGGCCTATGTCTTCAGCCTGGAAATCTAGGAAAAGGTGAACGGGAAATAGTAATCACAACCACAAAGCTGAAAAGACTTGCGTGGGGAGAAACGTGATGCTTATTCATCCAGATGGGTGCTGGACCAAACATTTATAAGCACATTCTCAATGGAACTTCTGCCTTGGCTACATTCTCCCAGACAAGACCATGGAAATATGCAGTCGTATTTGTTTCATAGCCACCTCAGCTTCAACATTCACTCATCATTTTGGCACTGATTTTTCTGTGTTGATAATACTGCCCATGGGAACAGTCATCCATGAGCGCATTTCCTCACGATGAGAGCTAACCATGCTTTGTAAATGGAAAAGCAACGTCTCCCACACTTCTCCCTAGCCAAATTCAAACGCATCCATAACCCCACCAAACCCAAGGTAGCCGGTGAGAGATTGTAAAGTCAGTCCTCTAATGCTTACGGTAGATCAGTCCTGCTACTTAGTAACAGATATTTGTATGGCTGTGATACATTGGGGAAATTTTTGTTCTCAGTGGCTTTTGTAATTCCATGTCCAAATGGTTTATGTGCCGTTGTTGGGCTTTTGGCTTAAAATAGAAAACATATGGGAGAAATACCAGCTTGTTCCTGTGTAAGACACTCCAGTTAACTTTTCTTTAAAAACATTATTCATCTGGACTAATTATTTTCATGTTCAAAACAAAACAAAGAACACACTGCTAAAAAGAGAAAAGAAGCCACACTCATCTACTGCACATGCCTTTCGGGCTACGGTTAAGGAAGACTGGGGGCCATGGGAGTGTTCACACCCTGTGTGCCAGCCTCATAGGATATTAGCTCTAGAAGTAAAGCCCCAACCCCACAGTTCATAGATCACAAAATGGGAGGTGGGATGGTGAGATTACTAGCACAAGATATTATTAGTATAAGTGAGTTAGAAGGGGGCGTCTGGGTGGCTCAGTCGGTTAAGCGTCCAACTTCGGCTCAGGTCATGATCTCACAGTCTGTGAGTTCGAGCCCCTCGTCGGGCTCTGTGCTGACAGCTCAGAGCCTGGAGCCTGCTTTGGATTCTATGTCTCCCTCTCTCTCTGCCCCTCCCCAGTTTGTGCTCTCTCTCTCTCTCTCTCTCAAAAGTGAGTTAGAGGGGGACACCATGACTACAACCAAGATTTCTTGCACTCTGGAAATGTTACTACCACAAGAAAGAAAGAAACATGAAGAAAAGGAAAGCCATGGAGGGGGGGAGGAACAAGGAAGCCAATTATATAGAAAGATCTGTGCTTAGGTACGTGCTGGGCCGGGTTCTGAGCCTGGGTGTGACTGAGACAAGATGGTGGCCCCAGAGCACGGAAGACCTCGGGTCGCCTCAGCACGTGGCAGGCGGGGACCCCCACCAGAATCCTCTGGTAGGCAAACGGTTAGTCTTTTTGTGTGGAGCGAGGCACCTAAGTTAGGAAAACTGACCGAGTGGCTTAGCAGTTTGTCTACCAACTTTTACAGTGTTCCAGGTCCTCTCGAAGCTTGCTTTTCTGAATGCAGGGACTGGCTGCTCTGCGGTTTCTCAAATTGAGGCAGCGAATTGGAACTTCTTGGAGTGCCGAATAAAAGACCTCTTCCACCCCTGAATTAATGAAGCTGCGAGAAGTCATGTCAGGGCTCTCTGTCCTCTCCCCTTAGGAGATTAATGCAGAGGCACACATCTGTCCCTGCAGGTAGACCCCCCCACCCCCCGCTTATTCTCCTCACCTCACTCCCACGCCCCTTCCCTCCCTGACCTGTTTAGATTTGGTCTCCAGCATCAGCTTCTAGGGTGTCCTCTCTCTCTCTCTGCAGAGAGAGTGAAGGAGACCGGGAATGAGATGGGAGAAGATAGCCATGTTTACATGTAAATTTCACCAGCGTCCCTGTGTATTTTTTTTTTTCCCCAGGACCTCCTTATTAACCTCCAAATGATCACGGACATAAAAACCGTGTGTGGAGGTACGTTGACCCTCTTTGGGGCACACACGAGCAACATAATAGAACACAGCTGCTAAGTATCAGTATCTGTAAAGACCCAAAAGACCTAACTATTTAAGGATTTGGGGGGTTCGCTGTAAGCATGGTCTCCTGTTATTGAGGAAGACAGCAGTTGCTCTCTCTTCCAGATTAACGCCTTCTCATTCCCAGTCTACTTTAGTGTGATGCGCGGGAGATTTCCCGGGATAAATAATTTCTGGAGACATTAACCTACCTTAACATCTCTTCCTGTGATAAAAATGAAACAGCCTATATCTTCACAATGACATTCTTTTGTTTAAAGCAGAGCAGAGTAATTTGCTTGGATGCGGATGTTAGTTCTGTTTAAGGGGAAAACCAGACTCGCTGCTGAATTCAAAATCAGGACAGCAATGAAATGGGTCTGTTCTGTCTTCGCGGGGGCAAATTTCCTATTTATGCCTATGACTTTTCTGGCTGGCCCACTTGATTATTTTCAGGGACGATAGAAGAAGCAAAGGGTAGGTTTGCAGAATTGGTGAGCTCCTCTAATTAAGGATTAAATCAACACATCAGTCTGTTGAAGGTGTACGGATTTTTTATACTTCCCTTTTCTTCTTCATGCTTCTTAAGTCAGAATTCCATGTTATGGTTGTGCTTCCTCACACGGCCTACGAGGATTATAAATACCCTTGAGCTTTCAACCCCCCCTTACGGTAGATCAGCAAAGGCCACAATTCTTTGTCACTTCTTTCTTGGAAATGGGTCCATTCTCCCATCTTTGAGTCCGAGCCTTCTGACTTGCTTTGGCCAACAGAATAAGTAACCTTCAACATTCTTCCCAGAAATAGCTTCGGCCACATCCACTCGTTCATTAACTACCTTTTCTTCCACGTTATCACAGGCAACACGTTCCCTATTTTCTACCAGTACATAAATAGCTCCTCTTTTCTCCAGCTCCCCAAAACAATTTTCCTCCTGTACTTCTTGCTGTCACCGAGTCTCAAGGCCCTTCCAGCTTCCATTTGCTACTAACCCCAAGCCAATGTCACACATCTATTTTTTTTTTTTTTTTTTTTTTTTTTTGTCACGGCTGCACCATATTCGCAGTACCAACTCTATTTCATTTCTTTATTGCTATGGAGCAGACCACCCTTAAACTTGGCTGCTTAAAAGAGCAACTTTTAAAATTCTCTTTCACAAATCTGAATTGTGAATTTCACAAATTCAGTTGGGTGGTTCTTCTGCACCAGGATATCAGATAGGAGCTCGACTGGGCTGGTGACAGCAAGATGCACCTCCTCCCCCCGCCGCCCACACACACGCCCATAGCTGACAGGTGATGCTGATCGTCAGTTGGGAACTCAGCTGTGATTGTCCCCTGGGACACTTACATGGGGCCTCTCCATATGGCTTGGGATTCCCCAGCCTGCTGGCTGGGATCCAAGAGCAAGTAACCCAATAATGAGTGTTCTAAGAGGGATGATGTGGAAGATTCCAATGCTCTTCACTTGTTAGATCCAGAACTATCCCTCCCACCACATTCCACAGCATCCTTTCCACCGTATTCTATAGATTGAGGCTTAAAAAAAAAGTCACAATTTCAGAAGATGGACAATAAACCCCGCTTATTGGTGGAGAATTTGTAGCTGTAATTTAATAGGCTCTAACCTTCAAATGTTGTTTTCTTTGTGAGTGCTTTTTCTATTTTTACCATATGCTTCTTTCTGTGCATGCTCCCCTTTTCTACATTATCCATCCAGACACTTCCCCCCTCCTCCCGCTCCCACTCCCGCTATGTTCTTGATCATCTGAAGGACTTATATCCTCTGGAAACATCATCAGTCACTAATTTTCTAAAGGTAAGATTACATTAAAATATGTTGGAGATGGATAAACAAAACGGTTGTCAATCGATAACTCTTGAAGCCAGGTAATGGGTGAGTGGGTGTTTGCTCTACGGGCTTCTCTAGTTTTGAACATATTATAAACTTTTTTAACAGTAAAAATTAAGAGAAGGGACCATATGAGGGACTAGGAGGTACTCTTAAACAATAATCTTAGAGCAGATTCTAGCTGACTGGTAACACTCTTAGTAGCTTAATAACTTTTTTTTTAAACAAGTTCTCAAACCCTTAGAATACATATAATATAGACTTAGTCTCAGGAAACCTAATTAAGTAATGCATTTACCTGGGTTTGATAATCTAGGACTCACTGAAAGTATATAATTGCCAAAACCTTGGGAGGCAGAGCTGTGTAGTTACAGGTAGTAACAGAAATACTTGCAGTAACAAAAAAAAAAAAAAAAAAAAAAAAAGGTCTGATTAAGACTTCATTATAAAGGCTAATCTTTGAGCTATTTTATACTTGGAGACTGAGAGTGACCTTCATAATATGCAAGCTCTGATATGTGTTATTTATCTAATGTGCTTAAGAATACTACCTGGGACACCGGAAGTACCATAATAGCATCATCTATTGTCATTAGCAGCAGCAGCAATGGCAGCAAGCAGTAACCTGGCTGAAACCGGCCAGCGTGACTAGGGTGGGACTCTAATTATTTCTGGATACAGTAGTGGGACAACAGAGGGCACAGAACAAGAGCGGTGACTAAGGAACACCTAGCCTCAAATGAGGACATTCATGACCCTGGGGATTCCATCCGAGTCACAGGGACAAAGGCTTGGTAGGTAATCACAGACTCGACTGCTATGATTTCTATATGCCAGTTGCAGTCTGTTTAGCTCATAAAACTTACAATGTCAACAGAAGAATTAATTGAAAAGAATCACAGCAATACTGAGAGTCACTGACCTGTGTCTCCAAAGAGCTATATGTCCCTTGGGCCACTGTTGAGCCATGAAGTTGCCATTGCCCTTAGATGTTTTTCTCTTTTGACTTCATCACCCCTGTGGGTGACTTGATGGAGAACATTATAGTTTTTTTTTTTATTTTACGTAGTTGTTTATACATTCTCTCCCCTATTAGAATATAAGTCCCACGAGGTCAGGGCCAATCTCTTATTTGTTCTCCATTATACCTTCGGTACTTAGACCAGTGCCTGACATATTTGCTGAACGACTCTATGAGGAATGACTTACAGTTTGTTAATGTTCTGATGTCAAGAAACCACTTTGGGGAACAGGCTCCCAAACTGGATGGTGAAAAGCTGTATCTACTCACCGTCTTGATTTCCAAAGTGGATGATGGACGTCATTTTCCAAAATGGTACCTAAACAGGGACCATTTCTATTTGGATACTCTTCACTTACAAAATAATCAAGTAGAGCGGCATCAGTTGAATGGCTTTATAATTTATCCTGGCATGCGCTTTGCTTATTTTGTAGGCAAATAACTTTTTATTTTATGAGAACTCTGCTTAAAATATCTGATCTCAAGATTAGCAAAAATTCACAGTTAATATCTGGTCTATACCCAAAATTAAGTCATGAAAAATGTATTTCAATTATTCCTCTATCTTTCGACCTTTATTCCTACAACTGAATATTAATTGGTACCGAAGTAATTGAATAATTAATCTAGGCCTATAGTGAAACACAGCTATGAATATAGTTTGAAAAACTATAAAAAATCCAAAGTAGAGCATAACCTTTTAAAAACATGCTAGCAATAAATTTTTCTATAATACTGTCATGGCCATTATTTTAGCCTTTCCATAGCTCTTAATACTAACTACTGGTAATATTTTTATAGTGCTTTCTAGTTTGAAAAATACTTTCATACAGTCATTGCCATTCGGTTTTCACAATAACTCCACACCTAACGTATTGTTTCTAGCCTAATAAAACTATACCTAAGGTATAATTGTTTCTATTCTGCAGACGAAAAACCAGAACACTGAGTTTCTTAATTGACTTGTCCTAAATCATGAAGCTATTAGCATTCTTACATATTTAAATGTAAAAGGTTCCCAGGTATCTTAATCACATGTAACACACATTTAATTTTTTTTTAATTTTTTTTAACGTTTATTTATTTTTGAGACAGAAGAGAGACAAAGCATGAACGGGGGAGACACAGAATCCGAAACAGGCTCCAGGCTCCGAGCGGTCAGCACAGAGCCCGACGTGGGGCTTGAACTCACGAACCGCGAGATCATGACCTGAGCTGAAGTCGGCCGCTTAACCGACTGAGCCACCCAGCGCCCCTGTAACACACATTTTAGAAAGCATTACTCTGTGCATGTTACCAGAGCATCTACGTATCAAGAGAGATGAAAGTGACTCTCAGGTTACGGTCACTGGGAGACCAAGGCCACTGGGACTTAACACGGTTAAACACACCTTACTCCCTAGAACCTACAGAAGAAGGGAGACCTTCTCTGACTCAGTTTTCTTTTTTTCTGAACGAGTTTTTAATCACCCCACCCCTCCAGATTAATTCACATCTGTTCATGACATAATGCTGGGGGTCAGCCCGGGCTCTGTCAAAATGAAGGCCGTATTACCAACCCCCAAATTACAGTATGTTTTACTAACCGGTTTTATGGACTAGACATTTCACTCGGGCAGAAAGGAATTCCCACTGCACTCGAGGGGGTAACAGAGTCTCCAGAACAGGCTACTGGTTCCGCCTGGCTCTGCCCTGCCCACCGCCTCCGTGCACCCCGAAGACAAAGGGGCAGGAGGAATTTGGTGAGAGATGAAGTCACGAAACCGACCGTCTTGATTTTAATTTCCCCTCGTTGGTGGGAAACAGCAAGCTGAGGCCATGACCTTTTACTGTGTTGTAGCAGGAGTTTGAATCTAAAAATAAAACCTTCCTAAGGACAGAAAATTAACATCCTGACAGCAGCGTGGTGAGAACGTACGAAGAAAAGACAGAAAGTCACTTTTCTGTTCTGTTAGGTTTTATTTAGAGGCCAATGCTTTATAAAATTCTACAGATGTAATATACATGTCCCATACAGTTGAACTTACCCATTTTTTTTTTTTTCTTCCCGGCTTTACGTAGCAAAATCGCATCAAAATACGCTATTTCATTTCTCATACAACCCTGTCGGCTTAGTCACCATTCTGAAGAAATAATTGAAAACCAGTAAGTGAAGCAGAGGGAAATTAAGGGAAGAGGCAAAGCTACCAACATGATACAAAATGCAGGACATGGTCTGGAGCCTATTACAAACATGTTTATTCATGCATTTAAAAATTGCCAGTTGCATTTTTTTCCCGAGCCTGTGTTTATGTTTGTGTGTAATAAGGGTCCGAGAATTATGACCTAACATCTGTAGCTGCTATAATTTTGTTTGCTCATTCATCTACTTCTTGACACACCCCGCAGTTAGTGCATGGCTACGATGCGTCGAGTACTTTTCTAGGCACAGGGATGTGGCAGAGGACGAGACGGGAAAATTCTCTGCCTTCCTGCTCCTTATATTCTAGGGCAGGACATGAAAAATTAATAAGCAGACAAGCCGATGTGACACAATTTCAGATAAAAATAGGTGCTATTGGGGCGCCTGGGTGGCTCCGTCGGTAGAGCCTCCGACTTCAGCTCAGGTCATGATCTCTCGGTTTGTGAGTTCGAGCCCCGCGTGGGCTCTGTGCTGACAGCTCGGAGCCTGGAGCCTGCTTCGGATTCTGCGTCTCCCTCTCTCTCTGCCCCTCCCCTGCTCACGCTGTGTCTCTCTCTGTCTCCCAATAATAAAATAAAATGTTAAAAAAAAATTTTTTTTAAGTAAGTGCTATGAGAAAAAAATAAAGCACAATTAGAATTTAGACAGCCAGTGGGGTGGGTGCTGTTTTAGGTCAGGCCAGGAAAGGCTTTCTGAACAGAAGACATTTGAGCAGAGGGTGAAGGCTCCGTCTATTTGCTAGAGAAGCCCACAGAACTTCACGGTTGGGACAACGAATGGACACAGCATACCGACGTTGACAGCCAGTACCCAGGGCTGGATTCCTTCGTCACTGGGATCTCCCTGGGTACCTCCCCTGGGAGAAGGAATTTCCGAGGAGGGAAATAATCTCTAAGCGTAAAAACTCAGAATACAGGCAGCAGTCGGGATGTGATTGTTGAGCACGGCACGGTGCGCTCACACCTCAAATCCTCTGGCTCTGCTGGCCAAGGACTCAATTATGCCAGAGCGCTTGGGAGACGTGCTACGGAGAGACAGCTAGCCTAGCCATGTCTCTAAAAGTTCCTCTTTCACATCCACCGCTGGTAAAAGAAAGCGTCGCTTGTGCAGGGACGTTTTCTTCCATTGCATTGTGTTACCTGGAAAAACTACCTCATTTAACTTCAGACGCATCAAAGGTTGTCATCAGAGCAGCATGGTGGTGGAGACACGTCTGCCCTCTCTGACCCCCTCTTACTCTCCCTCTTCTGTTCACAGGACCCTTTTTTTCGTGGAGGCGAACCCATTCCGTGTGGGTCAGGTGGGGCTAAATCCACTTTCTGTAATAGCAGCAATTGTTTGACCCAGTCGGAATGTAGATGCCTCAAACAAAATAATCAGTAAAGGGTGAGCATGTGGTACAAGCCAGACTTGTTAGACTCTTCAGTAGAACGTTTCTGTAGGAGCCATCAGGAAAAAAAATCTTCCTTTTTCTAAGACTCAGAAGCCAAAAACAGATAAGTCCGGTGCTGCCACTGGCCATTCATGACGGTCCTTGCAGAGAGAGTATAAAGAGAGAAAAAGAGACAGAGTCCTGATGGCATTTGTGAACTCCTGGATCCAGCTATACCTGAAGACTATCTGTTAATACATGTTCCTGGTACACAGATCAATAAACTCCTAGGTTTGTTTCAACAAGTTTGAATTGGGTTACTGTCATGGACACTTGAAAAAGACCCACGTAAGGGGAATCAGGGAACCAGGCAATTGTGAGCAATGACAAGAAATTTGTCGGGAGATCAGCTGCTGGCCAAAGTCAACAAAACGGGGGCGACTGGGTGGCTCAGTCGGTTAAGCATCCAACTTCGCTCCGGTCATGATCTTGCAGCTCATGAGTTCGAGCCCCACCCCCACCCCCACCCCCGTTGGGTTCTGTGCTGACAGCTCAGATTCTGCTTCAGATTCTGTGTCTTCCTTTCTCTCTGCCCCTCCCCCACTGCACTCTTTCTCTGTGTCTCTCTCAAAAATCAATAAACATTAAAAATAATGACAAATAAAAGTCAACAAAAGGGGCCATGCTGGAGAACAAAAGAAATCCTATAAAAAGGAGGAGAGCTGCGGTTATCGGAATATCTAAATTTATGTGTCAGAGGCCCCAGGAATGTCACGAAAATGACAAGAAATGGTGAGAGACATTCCAGGTGTTCTACTAAGAGCCCACCACAGGGTTACTGTGGTTTTATTGTCTCTGTGAGATAATACTTCTCACACTGGTGGGACCTAGACAACTAGCGTCCACATTATCGCTTAAAGACACTTTTTTTGGTAGCTAACATTTTCAGACAGGGCCAGCAGCAAGTCATGTGGTATGACCTTCATTCCGCACACGTTGAATGGGTGCCGATTTTGTGCTGGGCTTACTTGAGGCAGGGACAGGAAAGGCGATGATAAGATCGTGGGCTTCCTTTAAAGCTTACCAAAATGGCTGCCAGTACGTCACACAAGGGGTGCGATATTCTGGCAGCCATTTTGGTAAACTTATCCAGGGGAAATCTGGGCACCAGGAAGTTGCTTTAGAGAAAGTAAGACAAAAGAAATATGAAATGCTTCCTGAAAACTGAATATGAAAGCAAAGAGGTAACTTTGATTCATTGTGTGTGTGTGTGTGTTTCCTGGAGTATTTTGAGCACAGGCTGGAGACATCAGCTGTTCACCTCTCTTGCTCCAAAGGCGTTTCCACCTCACCTCTCATCCATGGCAATATGGCCTCCCCAACATGGAGGAGAATGGGCAGGTCATCCAGTGCACATTCCTGCCCCTCCTGCTGGGGCAGCTCTGGCTCTCTTTCCTTGATGGAGCAATTGTCCTTTCCGAAGATGTCTTATAATAAAAGATTTTGCTCAAACAATAACACTGGTAATAATAATACATGTGCTTTACATAACACATGAATGTTTCCAGGAGGAGTAGCCAGAGAGACAGAGAACAGACTCTTTGAACTCCCCTCAAATCACTTCCTTTCCCTCACCTCCAGATTTCCTACCTGGAGCTACCACCCTGGGTTGAGTGTGTGGGGATTTGATGTAGAAATCACACCTGCCAAAGCAATGGGCAAAGAAAAATGTGAGGAATGGAATGGGGGGAAATGTGGTAATTTCTCTGGGGATAAACCCACAGTGATTCTGAGGGAAGCATCTGGCGTTGAGAGGTTAATTCTGTGAGACAAAGTACCACACACAACTAGGACAGGATTCCCTCAAAAGGGGTACGAATAACCCATATTTGTTTGGATTAGACCTGTCCAACTGGGCCGCCCCCCCCCCCCCCCACTTACAATCTTATACTTTTTCATGATGTTTTTATTGCAACGTTCGAGAGAAATCCTTTAGCTGCTCCTGTTCCAACCAGGAATGTGGTTCCTGGGGTACTTCGGCCGTGTGACCAGCCACCTCAGAGAATGGACGAGGGCTCCCTCTTCTCCTCACTCTGCAAAAATGTGAAAGAAGAGAAAGGTCTGAATGTCACCGAGTCCTCTCTCAAGAGGACAAAGAACAGAGCTGCTCCGAGTTTCCTACGGGCATGCACACAGTTAATTTAAACACATTCAAATTAACAGACTGTGTTGACTGAAGGGTGCATTTCTCTCTGTTTTGGATAAAAACTAATTTAAATGTGGTGGTACCAGGCTGTGAGCACATTCCTACAATGAAGTAAACAAATGTTATTGCCTTCACTTAGGGAGTCTTGCCCAATTAGGTTGATTATAGTGATCACAGAGATGTATCCTGAATGCACAAGAAAGTAGTAATGCTCAGATTTGTTATATAATATTTATAGACTCTGTGGTAAAGCTTCAGACGAATTAAAATATACAATCTTGTATTTCCGCAGATGAGGAGAAGGTAATGCACATGTTTGCTAAAAGCAAAAGGCAGAGCCAACAAATTCCCTGACATTGACGTTGATAAGACCTTCTCTGAGAAATTGTACTCTCCTGCTGTAAACCACTATTTTAAACAACAGCCAGCGGCTTCCCTCTGTCACCTGGCAGTTTAACCCCAGATCACAATTCGGGTTTTGTTTGACTTTAGCAACTGTCTCTATCATTTTTCTCTTAAGTGGATCAACGTAGGAAAGCATACACCATACACCGGAGGAAAATCACCTATGTTACACTGCATTCGGTCGGATTATTTTATTATCATACCCGAAGTGGGATTCCAAGCTGATTGGCTTAGCTCTCTTGAGGAGTAAGTATGGGCTTTCCCCCGTTTCTGTGACTGTTAAAGGGTGTGTCAAGGTCACTAAAAACCAACACACGATTTTTAAACCAGCTACCGATTTTCACAATAAAAATCCATTCACATAATAACCAGCTGAATGGAAAACGTGCTATAGCCTGGGAAGGCTAAGCTGTGACATAACCTGATTGAGTATGACGAGTATGACAGCCACTTGTCATTCTTTGAAAACAAGAATGGAGTGTGCGTAAGAACAGGGCTACAGAGAAGATTGGAGGAGCTGTAAATGAATGAAATGGAGAAATATTAAAAGAAAATAATTGCTTTTAACACAGACATTTTTTGCAACTGCCTTTGCACGGTCAGTGTCTTGGGGGACAGTTCATTGTTTGGGGGAAAGCCTCCCTGCGCCTCTTTGGGTGCAAAGGCTAACCCTGGTTGTGGAACAGAAGAGAGTCGAGGGGGCACCCATCCCAACCTAACGCACGTCCCTCGACACCATCTAAACGTGAGAGGAAGTAACTAGCATCGGGAGAGGTGGTTTCCTGGCCTGTCTCGCGAACCCGATGTCTGCATCGCCGCCTCTACTTTCTAGCTGTGTGAACGGGGGCAAATGCCTTAACCTTTCCAAACCTCAGCTCCTCAAAGCGATGGCTGTGTTTATTGTGTTTTTGTATTAGTCCGTGACAATACCTACTTTGTCTTCCGTCTTACTTGAACTATGCAATTGAAAAGATTTACCTGTGTCGACTCAAGAGCATCCACGCACTTAGACCACAGAAGGAGCCAGACCACGGAACGCCGTTTGGTTTCTAAAAAAGGTGGAACATGGGAAGGAACAGGTAATACATAGAAAGCCACCAACTTTAATAGCATTTGGCTCAGCATCAGACTTGCTTTCGTTGATGGCATCTCTTATCGACTCGTTGTCTTGCTTTCCTGCATTTATAACCTGGAGCTGGATCACTAACAGATTGTAGGGTTCTGATTTTGGTATGAACACGGTTGGTTTGTTCTATTGTTCCTTCATGGATTCAATAATCATCTACAAGCTGCCAGACACAGGAATATAGTGATGATTTTACATAGATTGGGTACTAGAAATGTTCCAAGGCTAGAGCACAGGTTCTCAAATTCTTTTAACGTTTATTTATATATTTTTGAGCGAGAGAGAGAGAACACAAGCAGGAGAGGGGCAGAGGCAGAAGGAGACACAGAATCAGAAGGAGGCTCCAGGCTCTGAACTGTCAACACAGAGCCCGGCGCAGGGTTCGAACTTAGGAACCAGGAAATCATGACCCGGGCCGAAGTCAGATGCTTAACCAACTGAGCCACCCAGGTGCCCCTGGCTCTCAAATTTTACATGTACATGCATCACTGGAGAATTTGATAAAGTATAAATTTCTAAAGATCTTCCCTGGAGATTTTGATGAGATAGAGTTGATGGGATCCAAAAGTTTGTATTTTTATCAAGCTTTCCAGGTTAACTGTTGCAGGTGATCTGTTTAGAAAATTTCTGACCTACTGTAAGTTCTCCCTTTTCCATAGCTAATGTCCACCAGCTTCCCTGGAACCAGTGGATTTTTCCAGGGCTTACCTCCTTCTCCACCTGTCTTTATTCTCTGCCCAGGCTCTTGGCAGCTTGGCTGTTTGACTTCTGTGTGCATCTGTTAAGCGGCCCACAGACTGGTCCTGAAAATCGCTACAAAATTACACAAAGAATAATATGTGGGTTTGGCCACTCACATAAGTGAAATGGATCGCAGAACTTTGGGAGATATATACTACTAAGCCTGTGACTCATCACGGTGCACGGTGAAATGGAGATCGGGCAGCGATCTGATGAATTGGATTAGTGTTCACTTACGTAAGGCAGATCTTACTTAAGGAAGTGTTTCAGAGAGCATTTCAGAGAAGTGTTTCAGAGAACCTTTTAGACTGGAACGGACCCTTATGAAAATAAAACTACCTCAATTTGCTCTCATTTTGTACGGTCACTTTTTATGTAAAGGCACAACTAGGATTTAATTAGGAGCCGCTAGTCCTTGATGGTTATATCATTTAGATAATGCAGAAAGATCTAGATTCTATCCACTTGAGGATAAACAATCATGCCTAAATATTTCATGGCACATAAAGAGGCATAAAGAAAAATACTCATCTAGAAATAGCTAGGGTTAAGAGAGCCTGGTCAGGTTAATCAGATTGATGTCAGATTTTCATTGAAATAATCAACAAAATCAGTTCATGAATGCATCCACATGCTTGTATTGAGCAAATGCACAAGGATGTGTACCTGCATGCTCCTAAGAGAACTATCCCATGGAAGAAAAGCACAGCTGGAAAACAAATTGGAAAAAAAAAAGCTCTGATCTTCGAATATTCTGTTTGATTCATTCCTTTTCATAATTGTAAAATGCATATGGGAGTGAAATTTATGATCCCCATGCAATAGAAAAGAATAATCTTAAGTTGAGGAAATGATGGGACCAACTGATGATTTCTAAAATGTGGTTAGGATGTGTATTTAAAGAGGACCCTATCAGGCCTTTATTCTATAAAATCGCTAGACAAATAAATCTGAGGCATCTGAGGGTAATGGCATCTTGAAAGATAATGGATATTCACTCTGGGAGTTGGAAAGGAGATAAAACCTTGGCTAGGGTATGTTAAAAAAAAAAAAAATCAGACTGTCTGTTAAACTCCTGGATAGACTAGTCCCTATAAATTTTCAAATCAGAGTGTCCTGGGTTTCATCCAGGAGGCTACTGCAAATGAGATACACACTGCTAAAACTCTGTAGTTCTTCATAAATTTTAGGACCAGTTCATGTAACATACACCTCATGCCTGGGGTTAATCACCAGTAGTTCTTGGCACAATGCAATCTTTAATACGTTTAAAGCAAATCCATGAAAAAGTGGAAAAATCTCCAGTAGATTTTAATTCAGAGATGAGATAGATTCCTAATCCAGTCCACTATGAGATATGTCCCAAGTGTTGAAAGGAAAATTGGGGGTAATCTGTATTAGCACTTTTGTTTGTTTCCAGGAAGATTGTACTTAGCCTATGTCATTTGCTGAGAAGATCTGTTGTCAACCCATTGGTAATGGGGGTTCAGTGTAATGCACCAAATGATTTTAGGACATTCACTATCAATATCACTGCCCTTTGTGCAATTTCTTACATTTATAGGAAAAGCCATTTTTCACAAATATGCCCCCTTCAAAAATTTTTGTTAGTGTAGAAAGATCAAAAGGGGGTGTACAAATACGTTCCCAAGTTTATAGTTGGTAGGAGGAATAAATGCAAAAAGTCTTCCCTTCTTCTTGTGTTCATGCTGTTTGTGTCCATATGACTTGGCTCTTCCTCCCATTAAGAAGTGGAATTTATTTCGCTATTTATTTTATTTTATTTTATTTTATTTTTTTAGAAAGAGAGAAAAAGAGAGAAAGCGACCAGGGGAGAGGGGCGGGGAGAGGGGGGAGAATCCCAAGCAGGCTCCACACTCAGTATGGAGTAGGACACAGGGCTTGATCCCATGTCCCTGGGATCACGACCTGAGCCGAAGTCAAGAGTTGGATGCTCAACCAACTAAGCCACCCAGGTGCCCCATATTTCCCTATTTCTTGATTCTGGACTGGCCCTGTTACTTGCTTTGTCTCAAATGAATATGATTAAATGGGTGGTGTGATAGTTTGGAGCCTAGGCATCAGGAGGCCTTCTGTCTTCTTCTTGATCTCCTGACCCTGCTTTTAGATTAAGTCATGGCCAGTTGGCCAGAGGGTGAGAGACCAAATCGAGGAGATTCCAACAACCTCAACCAGCATCTTCCTAGACAAGCCTGTAGGCAGATGACCTCCAAAGATGTGGAAAGCCCAGCCCAGCTCTGTCTGACCTGTAGCTGATTGCAAAAATAGGAGTATATCTAGCTGAGTCCAGAAGCACCCAGTTGACTTGTAGACTATGGGCAGTGATAAAAGCTTACTGTTTTAAGTCACAAAGTTTTAAGTTTTTTGTTAAGCAATACCTCATTTATATTAGTTACCTTTAAAAAAGGCAGTGAAGAGAAAGAAGCAAAGATATCATTTTCTCTCAACAAGTAAAAATGCCTATGCTGTTTTCAGTCTACCCATCATGTTTGGTGAGGGCCAGGGCTTCTGTTCTCTTAGCTTTTGTCATAGGAAGTACTCATGGTGATAATGACAACAGCCTGAGAAACTATAAACTAAAAAAATCCCAAAGAAATGTGGGTGGGGTTTATGCAGATGGGAAAAAATTCTGCATGCCTAATGATATTTCCTAAAAGGACTTTCAAATCCTATACATTCAAGCCACTCATCTCATTATGCTATACATTTCATTAGGCTATAGGCTTCATTAGACACTTGAATCAAGAATCTCATTACACATTACAGACACACATCTCATTATGCCATACATCTCATTACGATCCCAGCCAGGAACAGATGTAAAATAGACAAATTTCAGCAAGGCTTTGATTCCAGCCCACATGGCATTCTCATCAACAAAGAAGCAAGGGTGGACCAACAATTGGGTGATTTTTGAATGACACTTGACAAAGAGGAACCAGCTCAATCAGGCGCTATTAAACAACTGAGGAGGAAAAAAAAATAGCTCGGTGTCAGATTCGACTTTGCTGTCCACTCTAGGAATGTGTTTCTAGTGTCAATCAGGAATCACCTATCAGTGAAGAGCCGGAGATGGGGTGGAACAGGTCATGTGTCTGTAACATTGCAATCATCTGTCATGAGACAGACGTTCACCAAAGCGTAGCGTCAATGTCACCTTGGGTTTGGCTTCAGCAATTGTGTCTGTTCTGTGTCTCCTGGTGTAATCAGTTGTTTGGCATCTTCATGGATGTGTCCGCTGATGATGTTCCTAGTCAAGCAATACTTCTTTGGTCACAGATGATAAAAACCCAACTCACAAGCATTTGAGATTAGAATGTATTGAGGAGCCCAGAGCTGTGGCTGATTTCAAGCTCGACTACATCCAAAGGCTGAAACAACACTAGGATACCGATGTCTCCCAATCTCCCAGTTCTGCCTTGCTTTGTGTTGGCTTCATGCTTAGCACACGTTGCTCATGAAATGATTGCAGATAGCTCTAAGCTCTCATCATCCTCACAGCTATTCTACCAAAGACAGTGCCTTTAGGAATGGATAGCCAAATCCTAGAGGATGACTCTCATTCGGGTCAAATGACCATTCAGAAACCCATCTGTTTGTATCAGTGAGACAGAATAATCTGAGTTGCCAAGTCATATGCTCTCCCCTACATATAGTCATGGACTCAAAATGGAAAGACAGTTGGACACCAGTGCGATAGTAGGTAAACGACAACAACAAAACCTAGATCTACTTCTCCTGCTCTGTTCTGGGGATCCTCATAGGTCGGGTAAAGATTGTGCAATTTATATGCCCTCTAAGAATGCGGGGGCTCTGTCCTTGGTTACTGGGAAAGTGTGTGTCACTGACGTTTAAATAAGTGACTTTTCTTAAGCAATCTTGGGGTTAGATCAATACCATAGATGCTTCTTAGGCTCCTGTGATGCCACAAAATGTAAATAATAGTTATTCTGGGGAATTTATGCCAGAATAAGTAAGCAACCTATAGAAAGTATGATTTCTACGTGCCATCAAATCTTCTGTTTTGAATGGTGAAAATATTTCTTTTTACTATTCACTCATGTTTCAATGTCTGTAGAAATTGGAAAACATAACAAATCCAAAAAAAAAAAAAAAAGCAAAAGGGAGAAAATAGAATTCATTTAATTTTACACTCAAGCACAAATGACATGTTGGGTGCCTTTTTGATAATGAGTTTGGAGCAGGGAAAAGTAAAGGAGAGTCCTCAAGAACCCCAGATACTTGGTAAGGGTAGAAGGGCAGGTAAGAAAACGGGGAATAAAGGAGAGGGGCAGTGGGGAGTAGAGAAGGTCAGTTAATACTGAAGGCAAAATTCTGTCACTTCATGGTTTGCCTAGGGCTATCCCCAGGTAATACTCTGCAACTCAGAATAAATAAAATTTTTCTCTAATCTGAAAGGATAATGATTTCCGTAGATAACTCTATGGGGTGAGTCTGACCAGAACCAGTTCTTAAAGAATATTTTCACTGGACTTTTCTAGACAGTATTACCCCAAAAAGACTGGGTTATCAATACAGTCTTGACCTTCTGGGTCCTCATGAAGCTCTTTGCCTATAAAACATTACAGTTTGAATATTCCCTCCGCATTCCTTTGAGATGAAGTGCTGTCTCACCAATTGCCCAAAGTAGGCAAAGCAGTTTCCTTTTCTAGCGTAGCAGATTTTTTTTTCCAAAAAAAAAAAAAAAAAAAAAAAAAGCAAAAAACAAAAACAAAAAAACCAAAAAAACAAAAAACACAGGTCACTGGAAGATGCTAGACTAGAAGAAAGGTTGGAGTACACTATTATGGGTCAAATTCTAACTTCGGGTAGTAATGATCTCTCTCTGCAACCACGTTTTACTGAAGCTAAAGGGATGAATGATGTCTAATTTGCCATTGATTTTTATCCATAGAATGCCCTAGAACTTGAGGAATTTTATACATTCACATTAATGGAAGCAGCAAACTTCACATACTTTAAAAATCTCTCCTCAAGTCTTATTTGTTAACAAAATAGTAATAAGCACAAAGACTAATAAAACACAAATAATAAAATTGAAAAATGACCCTTCTTTTCCTTTGATGTGACATGACTTGTTCTGGGGCTTCTTTACTATTGCTATTTTAATTAAAATGGTGGGCACTCACTCTTCCTTGACTTTTGGAAACATATCCTCATTCTTCGGTCTACTCTCCACCTGCAGGTGATCAAGAGAACAACTCTGTGTGTGGTTAAAAATCAAGGATATACGCCCCTCACAGACATTTCACCTCAGATTCAGAATCAGAAGCAAGCTGTCTTCCCACTTTGTCTTATAGGTGCAATTTTGAAACCACAGACTGAGATTATAATTACAGAATAAAAGGCAAAAGTCCATTTGTTTGCCTGTGAGATTTGCTTCCCACATTTCTTAATACCGGGACCTATGACTATGAAAGTCTAAGCAGCAACCCATGTATGGACTTTGGAATGTGAGTTAATGATAATGACAAGACAGCTCATGGTCCCATTTCCAAACAATGCTTAATATATAATTTTTTTTTTTAGTTGCCATAAGAATACTTAATATGAGATCCAACCTGTTGACAAATTTTTAAGGGTACGATACATTATTGTTGACTGTAGGTACAATGCAGTAAGGAAATCGTTCTTTTTTCTTCTTTTTTCTGTCTTGTTTATGGCAGGAAAAGAGAGTAAAGGAAAAATCAGGGACTGTAAAGCTAACCAATTTCAAGGCAATAGTGAGAGCCAAAAGTGTCTTGATGTCTGAATGTCAACCTTATACTTTTCAGGAGAGCCTACCAGCCCCGAACACAGTCACCTGGTGGTCCGTGTGGCCTTTAACAGAAGACATATACAATCCCTGCTTTTCACAAGCTCGGGGTGACTTTCCTGCTTCCATTTTGTTGTGAAACTCTTGGCACCTGGCTTTCATTTTACATAAAGTATAAATAAAATTCAGGTATTCAGAGCTAAAAGGATTTGCTCACTTGGCTAAGGTGATAGCGTATGTAGACAAAAAAAAAGAAAAGAAAAGAAAAGAAAAAGGTGTTCTGACCTTTGAGTGAACAGTAGAACTTAAAATGCTATTGTTACAACATGGCATGGGAAAAGCATGATTTAAATGTAAATCTTTTATCTCCAAAGCCATAAAAGACTATGCCTTGGAGGTATGAGAAAATTCAAGCTCTAATGTAGAGCATATAAAAAAAAAAAAATTAAAACATTTAGTGCAGCACCAAATCTGCTTTTCTCAACTGCATTTTTTGCTCATAAAATACTTAGACTCTATATTATTTTATTTATATTTAAAATGAGCTGTTCTTTAACCATTTCATCTTCGGCTCCTTGGCTTCTGGTTCTAAAACTCAAGACATCTGTGCTCTCTGCAGACCCCACATTTCCCCTTCTCCTAACCTCCAAGCTCCTGACGCACCTTTCAGCCTGCCCCGTGGATGTCCTCAGGGACAGAGCTGCCTCCGGGAGACTCTGCAGCCTGGCTCCTACCTCCGTGAGCTGCACAGATAGCCAGAAAGGACAGTGTCAATGTGGAAGGTCATATCTCCATTTTTCCTTTCCTTGACCTGCTCCATGGTTTTGAGAAAGAAGAAATAAAATCTTGCAATTTGGATCAAGCCATAGGTAGGACTGGGTTTATGACAGGTTTGTATATGGGCCACAGATTGGACACAGTGGGAACTGAGGATTCTGCCCAGATTCTGCACACCGTTTTCCATATGGCTTTGTTGGTGCTGATCATACTTTTTCCAAGTCCAAATACACCCTCCCTTCTAGGAATATTCTGCTGTTCCCTTGTGTTTTCGCTGCCTGCTGGTGTATCCACTCCTGGCACCAGTTTCCCTGCATTTTTCCCTGAGACCACGTGCGGACCAGACCGAAGTCTTCTCTCCTTGCCACCAAAAGAAACGAGTGTCTCGTGCAGCCTTGAGTGGAGTTCTTGTTTTCTGGAAGCAATTGGAATTAGGAACCATGTCTTTTATATTCTCGAAACTGGCACATGATAGATACTTCCTAAGTTTACTGAGCAAGTGAATAAATGTATTTCATGTACTTTCAAATTTTGGATTTCTTTCTTTAACCCTTGGTATAACCTGAAGTATGGTTTCAGAGCATTGCCTGTTTCTTCTCTGTGGAATCCTCTTAGATGCTACCCCTTCTTCCAACTCGCTCCACCCCATCCCATGTTAGAAGTGGTCCCCTCTTATAAGCTCCTACTGTGCCCAGTATTTTCCTTCCCAGCTTGAGTGCGACTAATTCAATGATGTATAATAGAACATTTCCCATTTTCCCAGTTAGATTGTAAGTTACACCAGGAGAGAAAGGGTCTTATTTATCTTATTCTTCACTGACTTTACAACACCAAGAGAATGTGTGATACATAAAATACATAATAGTGTATTTGTTAGATGATGGATAAAGAATCAATCAATGATTTTCAAGTAGTATGTTTGTTTGCCTGGTTTTGCTTAAGACACCTTTAGCTACTCTTTGAAAATCCCTTATAAATTTTCCCTCCCAAATTCCCACGACTGGCTCTGAGTATTTTTCTCTACTCAGTGTCCTTTATGTCTTTAGTTACAATCTTTTATGGAGATATTATACAATAATATTCACACATATAGATTTAGGACAGTCTCAATACATTCCCCACTTATATTCTTGCCCGCCCAGAGAACTTTCCCCTGAGTTTGACCTATCCTCGTGACACTTAAACACAGCCCAGAGGATTTTTCTTATCCCTAGCATATACAATTATTTTATCACTTTATACTATGAGGGCATCAACCCCGTTTGGTAGGCAAAGCCATTCCATTCTGCAGGTAGGGAATCTCAGGTCCATAATACACAGCACAGTAATCATTGATTCAGTGTGTACTGTTTTTCAAGGCCTCTTGGGTCCCACATCCTGAGTTTTTCCTATAGTGTTTTCTTTTTCTTCTTTTTTTTTTTTCCTCTTTAAGTGATCACAGTCTCGATTATTTCCAATTGAGACTAAGGAAACTTTTTTTCATTTCTAGAATTCTTGCTTCTAAATTTTTTTTTTCATTTATTCTTTGTGTCTAAGTAACATTCATCCCTAGGTGAATATTTACAGTCCCGGTAGTCATGCTAATGGGATATTGGAAAGGAAATTATTCAAAGGCAAATGACTCAACAAAATGATTTTCTATCAAATATGTTTAATAGATAATAGTATCTTTAATATATGAAGAGTGTATAAAATAAATATGAAAATCCTTAAATTCATAATTAGAAAAACAGAAAAGGCAACAAATATCTAATAAAAGGAGAAACATACTAGGCTAATAAACACAAAGAAAAATATTTCTAATCATTGGTAATTGGAGAAATTAAGAGAGTAGCAAAGGTTTGTTTGTTTGTTTGTTTTTTAGTGATCATAGCTAAAGTTTACATTGTCTCGTAAGTATTTTCCTAGATTTTTGGCCAGATGGTCACCACCTTCAGCAATTTATATCAACAGCCATAAAAATGTCTATGCTTAATAACCCAATCATCTTCATTTTCTCATTCAGGAATCTAGCCTGGAGACCATCACAAATTCAAATAAAATGTCACGTATAAAAGTGTTCTTCACCATGCTGAATTCGATCTCTGAAAAAAAAAAAAGATTTTGAAAATGAACAAATGAACTGTAAATTATATAATTGTATTGCATCAATATTAACTTTTCAAATTTTGAATTTTTTTTGTGGTTATGCAAGAGAAAGTTCTTATTTTTAGGAAATATGCACTGAGATGTTCTAGGGGGAAAAGGATAGTTTTTACCTCTCAAGTAGTTCAGAAAAAAAAGTGTGTGCACATGTGTGTATGTGTGTGAGAGACAGAGACAGAAACAGAAAAACAGAGACAGAGAGAAAGTGATAAAACTGAGTAAAAGCACATGGGGGGGTCTTTGTAATATTCTTGCAACTTTTTCAGTAAATTTGAAATTATGTCAAAATTAAAAGTAACAGAAATGCTCTTCACTGTGTTATTTATAAAACTGAGAAAAAATGAAAACAACCTACATGTTAAAAATAAGAGAAAGGTTAACTAAACTATGATCCAGCCACATAATGAAAAATGAAGACATAAAAATTGTTTACAAAAACTGTTAAGAAAATGGAAGAATGCTTACAGTATATAGCAACATAAAAAGATCTGAATAAAAACTGTCAGTACAACATGATATTAGCTATGCAAAACCAATTCACATTATTGATTGCTGGTGGGATTACTGGTGATTTTGTTGTTGCTATACTGTTCTTTATTTTTGATATATTCAAAATGATAAGCATGTGTTACTTTTATTCAAAAGGGTTGGTTTTTCCATTTCTGCTCTTCGTTATTTTCATTATCTATTTATTTGCTGGGAGGGAAAAACCGATCACCTTGTCCCAGGAAGTCCTTCACTAGAATCGCAAGACTGGAGCCCAGCGATGTAATACCATGCTACGTCTGGATGGCGTCTGTCTGTTTTTCAGGTGCTTATCCACATCATGCTTGCTATTCACATTGTAGACGTCCAGAGTGGGAAAGTACACATTCATGACTAGTTCCTAATAGCTCAGAATCGCGCAGGGTACCCTGCTTCTTGATGATGGTGGGGTTTTCGTTCTGACTTGTAGGACACGAGAACCTCGGTTTGAAATCTGACTCCTAACTAGCCATCTGACCTTGAGGACATTTCTAAATCTCTCTGAGCTGTGCTTTCCTCACCCATAAAATTGGAATGTGAGTACTACCTTATAGAGGGGATGCAAAGATTACATGGAGTAGCAAATGTAGAGAGGAGTGCCTAGCACAGCCCCACATGGGCGACATTAGAGTCGCTACTGACTCTGAAGCAGGATGATTTTGCTGCTGAATAAAGCCGTGACGTGGTAGATGGAGGCCATGGGAGAGCCCACAGCTGCTACAGGCCCTGTCTGCCCCCAGCATGATGCTGTTCCTCTTGCAAAAGTTGCCTGGGTGAGGCTTCAGGGATCTGGAAACAATACGAATTTCAGGGCCCCAAATAGAAGAACGTTGTAAGCTCTTTGACTTCTCTTCATTGCTCTCTACGAAGAGTCAACTTAATTCAGAATGTTTCTTGAGAAATAGTAGGATCGTTCAGCCTTCAGGAAGACACAAGGAATATTTAGTCCACCCAGGGAAGATGAGGTTCCTTCTTTGTTCTTTACAATAGCCGTCTCCTGAAGAGAAAGTATCTTTCGTGAACTTCCCAAGAAGCAGCTTACCCTAGTGCAGACCCATCCAAAATCGGATGTGGAAATCAGAAGCAGAGCCGTGGAACCGCTTTATTGGCCAAGAGAGTGAGTGAAAAGGATGGGATTCCTCCTAAGTCCAGACCCTGTTACCTGCTCCCAGGACCCTCCTACCTCACCAGAAATTCCAGCTCGTTCCTGGCATCCCAGGGTCATCCCACAAATCCTGGGTTCCTGTCCTCTTGAGCAGAGCTCAGCTGACAGTTTATAAATCCCCTGTAAACATTAGCTAACAATGAAATGCGCCCTCCTTCTCCCCAAGGACGTTGCATCTAAGAATAAATAAGCCTTGGTTTCCCAGGAAATGAAGCCGTAAGGATAGAATAACCAACACTAAGTCTGAGTTTTAATATTAGTGTACATTCATTCCATGAACTTTATCCTGCGTGTGTGCATGGCCTTCACATCTCAAAGAATTTTGAGATTGTGTTTTCTTCTTAACTGCGAAAAAGCTTACATTCTAAGTCAGGAAGTGTTGTATCTGGTGAACCTATCTTCAGCAAGGTCTACACAGGGTTGTAAGGGAACACAGTCACTTACCATGCAATTTCACACCTCCTGTGAACGTTATTAGAAGCCTGAGGTAGGGGCTATGTCCATTTCACAGGCAAGCATGCTAAAGTATGGAGAAGTTTCTTGGCCTGGTCAGGACAAAACAGCCAATAGGGGTGGAATCACTTTAGACACAAACCCAGATTTCTATCTACTAAGCGTGAGCTCATTTCTCCTGACCCCGTTGTGTGCTCAGTCTACCTCCTTCCATACCCACCTAAGGGTTTATATGTTAATGATAGGATTAGGAGCAAGACCAATCAGCTTGGCTTAAGTGACTCTAAAATTTCAGGACAAAACTGCATGGAATCACCATAATGCAAAATGTGTAATAAACCTGCTCCTTCCTCCCCTCCAGGAAAACGGGAAGTGAGATAAGGAATGCATCCTGCCGTAAGCAGTGTGGCAGTCAGAAAGAACACTGGAGGGGCACGTGGGTGGCTCAGTAGGTTGAGCCTCCGACTCTTGATTTTGGTTCCGGTCATGGCCTCACGGTTCCTGAGATCGAGCCTCCCATCATTCAGTGTTTAAATAAACATTAAAAAAGAAAAGAGAAAGAACACTGGATAGCTTAACTCCCCAATCCAGCCCTCATTCGAGAGAAGACTAACCACTAACTTCTTGGAAAATCTGTGGCCTACAAGTGATGCTTTCAAAAGTATAAATAAAAGTAAAAATAAAAATAATGCGGGGCACCTGGGTGGCTCAGTCCGTTAAGCTGCCAACTTCAGCCTGGGTCCTGATCTCAGGGTTGGTGAGTTCGAGCCCCTTGTCGCGCTCTGTGCTGACAACTCGGAGCCTGGAGCTGCTTCGGATTCTGTGTCTCCCTCTCTCTCTCTGCCTCTCCTCTGCTCACACTCTGTCTCTCTCTCTCTCTCAAAAATAAATAGTAAACATTAAAAAAATTTTTTTTTTTAAAAAGCTAGGTGAAGAGGAGTCTGAGATCACCAGAGTTCATGGAGCTAAAGCTTAAAGATACCTTCATTCTTTAAAGCCTGCAGGCATCCATTCATTTATTCATTCAACAAACGCTTGAAACCTACAACGATCAGGCACAGTCACAGGCCACCCGTGATACAAAGGTGAATGCCACAAAGGTCTTGCTTTCAAATACCTCCAATCCTGGTAGCGGAAACAGCTGGGGAAAAGAGAACCTTGGGTTTAGTGTGGTTAAGTTCTATCAGGGAATACGGTGGGTCATCTAACACAGACCTGGGGGGCGAGGAGTAAAGTGGGCCTTCCGAAGAGTGGGGAGAGGTGAGGCAGGAAGGGGAAACCAAGGCTATTAGAATAAGCTGCGAATTTTGAACTTTTTCTTGAGGGCAATGGGGAACCACAGAACAGTTCAATGCACACATGTGGCCTATCAGATTTCACTTTAGACAGATTACATCGAAGGATCAGAGAGGACAACCCAAAATGACACAGCTGATTATAGTGGGGGGTGGGGGGAGGGGGAAATTCACACAACCATTTTGGGGGCAGAGAACATGTAAGAGTAAAGGAGGTTGACTTTCATCAGACAGAATAAAACCTCGTTCATTTATAACCTGCTATCAAGAAAACTAGTCTGATTTAAACTACACTGAACTAAAATTTACCTTTGCATTGTTGCAAAAATAAAACAGTATTTCAAGCAAGGCAATATTGTGTAAATGACATTGTCAGGAGACTGTTTATAAAGAACAAACTCTTTTCCTGATTTGGTTGAACTAGTAGAGTGTCCATTTACTTATCAGAAATGTCCTTGGATAATTACAAATGAGTATTATTTATTCATTAAAGCATACCCGACAGTTCAGGGATCTTAAAATTGTAGAACTACATTTTTTTTTTCATAAAAAAACTAACATTTCAGTAATTTGAACTGGACTCTTTCCAATGTGAGGATTTACTCTACCAACTTTAACTGATTTACTCACGACATTAGCAAGCAATTTTGGAATTGTGTAATCAAAATCTAAATGGATCTTAATAGCCCCAAAGAATTAATATGTCTGCTACAATGTGAACAATTTATTCCCTTCACACCAGTAGATTCTGGTTCAGTGATTATTAAATTCTGCATTATTTGTAGGAAAAACATTATACGAACAAAGTCGTCTTTTAGATTTGCCTTTTTTCGTTTTATTTTGTTTATTTTCATTGGATCACTTCCATTGATAGTGAGTCATTCATTTCTCCAATCGTGGGCAGAACTATGTGCCAGACACTGTGCTATTCATCGTGAAGTCCTGCATCACGAGCACACAGCTCCTGCCTTCAAAGGGATCACCATCTGGTGAGGGGTATTGGGATATAAACAAACCCTTATTAAATGATGCAATAAATCCCATAATGAAAGTTTACTTGGGGGTTATGGGAATACAGAAGAGTAAGAACGTAACTGTCCAGAGGGTGAGTTTAGGGAAGGTTTCCCAGAAGAGTGGGTTTTGTGCAGCCTTATGAAAAGCTAGCAGATGAAAGGTATTCCAGGCAGAAGAAATGAAGACAGGAAAACAACACTGAGTGTGTTAGAGAACGTATGACTAGTAAAGACTGGACAGAAGTGTTTTATGTAGAAAAGACAGAAGGGAAAGAATGAGAATGTAGGTGAGGCATTCTTGTCCCACGCTAGGTGTCTTGGAGGCAGCTGTTGAAGAATCTGTACATGGATTCCACACTGACCACTAATTTCTCTGGACATGGAATGCCGTTTAGTCCTGACCCATTGTTCCCAAAGGGTGTTGACATCCTGATCAAATGCCAGGGAAGTGATAGATGCTGGATCCCCGGAAGCGAAGCCTGATGTCCGCCTTTAACAGATTTTCCACTCCAATACAATTGTGGCATACTATTTCAATTGCTTTTGCCGTCCTCTACCCATATAGTCAGATAAGATCAAGAAAAGGCAATGAAATGAAATACCAATCATTTGATTCACAAATATGAACAAACATAATTCAAAATATGAGGAAATGAAGGAGGGAAATCCATCTAAACTTGTATATGTGTGTGCATGTGCGTATGTGTGTGTTTACTTTCTTTTGTCCCCATCCATTTAAGCGGAAGTAGGGTTTTTGAGATGTATGGCCAGGGAAGAAGGAAGGTATTCGCCACAAATATGCAAGGGCAAGCAGTTTCAAAAGCTTGATTTGAGTATGAAGAGCAAACACTGGAAGATTCAGAGCATATTCAGATTTTAAATCTAAAAGTGGGGAAGAACTCAGAAGGGTGTGGGAATGGTTGTCTTACTTGAATCTTCTCTGGGAAGAAAAGGAATGAGACAGAATACAGAAAAAAGAGCCTATGGTGGGATTCCTGCCTTTTTTTTTTTTTTTTTTAGTTTATTTATTTTTCGAGAGAGAAGAGTAGGAGAGGGGCTGAGGGGGACAGAGAGGGAGGGAGAGAGGATCTGCACTGTTAGCCCAGAGCCCAATGCAGGCCTCACACTCACAAATCACAAGATCGTGACCTGAGCCAAAATCAAGAGTTGGATGCTTAACAGACTGAGACACCCAGGTGCTCTGGGATTCCTGCTCTTCAGACTAGGTCCTAGGCTGTGGAATCAAAGCCTCAGAATCTATCTGGGGGTTGCAGGATAGAATTTAACTAGGCAAAAAGAAACTTTCTTGGAAAAGTCATGCCATTTTCAGAAAAGTCAAGGTCTTCTGCAAGAGAGAGAAAAGGTGACTGGGCACACCTCACTGAAGGAGGGCTTGAGGGAGCCTCACATTTCTCCACGACCATAGAGCAGTAGGGTAAAAGAGACAAAAGTTTTCCATGTGACCAAGAGGGATCCAGATAAGTCCAAGAGACCAGAGACTAATGGAGGCTGGTGATGGGGCAAGAAGCTAGTGCTTGAACCCAACACGCATGAGCTCAGCAGGAAGGACAATGACAACAACACAAGTAAAGGATGTTGAGACTGGACCCACAAGACTTGTTTCTCAGCCTCAGAAAGATGGAGGTCAGAAGATGTACATGGACCAATGCAAGCCTGCCCCGATCCCAGAAGCAGAAGGACTGGGGGAAGACATACTGAATTGACTTATTAGCTACCCAAAAGTGCGTGACTTTTAAACCACAAGTGATTGAGTTACCTCAAGTTGGCAAAACTATGTTATCTGACATAGCAGAAATGGGATCTCATGAGCTGAATAGAATTCTGTAACTTAGAAATATTGTAAATTCCATTTTGCGAACCTAAACTCATCACCATACAATCTACTCCACGTTACATCTACTCTATCTTAAAGGAGGCAAGCAGAGCACCCCAAAAGCTCTCTTTTAAATAAAGTGAAGCATCAAGGAGGTTAGTTGATCGAGTCTAGTCAGTGCAGACAGCTTTGCTTTGCATGGGACAAGAAGGAGTGAGTCAGTCCATATTGGAATGAAACCAACAAGCTTGAGCTCATTATCACGTTCCTATACTCTTCACACTGGATTAGCATCTAGAATGGAAACTTAAAATGAGGAGTGTTAAGCCTCTGGGGGGAAGCTGATTCCCCTCCAGTTCTGGCTTCCTGATGGGATAGGGAAGCTTGGGGGAGTTGAAGCAAACAGCCACTTGGTTCTATGTGTCCCTATGGGGGATCTGGGTGGAATTATCTGCCCCACCCATCTGAGGAGTCCTCTGTGTATGTGATTTCCTAGTGGCCACATCTATGATGCATCTCATTACAAAATCTGACAACACACTAGTTGGAAGACTACGGAGGAGTCCAGTTCTGTCTTATAGGATATAAAGGATGAGCAAATGTACGGTGACCCAAGAGTCCCCTTCAAATCACATAAGCCCAAATAGCAACAAATACCCTTTTGGAGGATACAGACCAGGTTGTTATCTTATGCCAAATATAACACACAGAAAATTTCTGCCCCAGCCTCTAACTAAACTTACTGCCAAGGGAAAAGAAGTGTCGAAAAACCTTACATTACCCCCAAAATACAGGAGAAAGCTACCTGGTCAATTGGTTGGCTCTAGAAAGATGTTTTTTTATTGTGGTTTTTTTTTTTTTCAATGTAGTCATTGTGTTTAACTGGAAAAAACAAAATTGATCTCTACAAGTCAAGACCTAGAGAAAAGTGTGTAATTACTAATTATACATTTAGGGGTTTATTCTCCCCTAGATACACATGCCCAACTCCCACCAAAATTAATCTGAGTCACATTCAAATGTGGAGGGAAGATCAGGCTCCCTGGCTGTGACTGTAGAAGTAATGAAAATCCCTTATAAGCCCATGTTGCCCCATAATCATACTACAATATTGAAGTTCAAGTTTGTTAAGTAGCAAAGACTCAATACAACCATTCACTGTGAAGCTTTCCCAGGAAAAGACTCCAGTGTGCATTGAATATTTTAGTATTTTCTTAGAAGTGATTAGTTTTTTAATTACTTTAAGTGGGGGCAGGGGGAAACCCTTTCATAATTATTCAGGTAAGGGGGAAGTTATGACCCCTTGGAGTTAGAGGCAGAGTAGGGAGTTGGGTAGAGGCAGGATTTTCCCAAATCCTTAATTTTGTACTTCACTGTTCAAGCACATTAAATCAATACTCCTTAATAAACGAAACAATGCCATACAGCAAAGTGTGAGGTCAAACCACTGCATGCTATTACTTGTGATGGAAAGTTGGAGAGGGGTAAACAAAGTAGAGGAAGAGAATCATACTATACTTTTTAAAACAGAAACTGAATTGCTACTCACTATGCCGAAGCATATTTTTAAGTTAATGATTTTCTGCTTACAGTTTAATATTCATTGGAGAGAAATTAGAAAATATAAGAAAAACATAAAACCCCTGCTTCAACCTCACCACCCAGAAACTATCAATGCTAATATTTTCTATTTTTTGACTACTATTTTTAGGAAATTAGGAGTCAGAATCTATGCGGTTCTGTATGGAACTTCTTGACGTTCATTAGGATTTTTTTTTTATTTTATTTTACTACATGCTCTGTGAAGACATTATTTTAATCAGTTTGATTAGTGGAAACATGATTTTAATTCCCCTCTCCTTCTGTACTATTTCTAGACAATAGAATGAGATCTATAGTCTTGTGCTTAACATTATACACCAAGTATCTGAGTATTCCCCTATAAGTGAGGTCCCTTACAGGCCATTTCTGTGGGTTTTCCTTTTTTTTTTTTTTTTTAAACTGTTTTGCAAAAGTAATGCAAAGGCACAGTGAGATAGTAGTCAGTAAATGACAGGAACCCAGGGACATATCAGTCCCCTTGCTAGCGTCTGGCCCTCTGTTGCCGTCCCAAGAGACAACTCCGTTACCAGTTTCTTATGCGTGTTTTCACAAAGACTGTGACATGAAACTTTATTTTAAAGATTTGGGCACATTGTCACCAATTTTTTTCCCAGAGCATTTCTTGTCACCCGTGGTACCAAGAATGATCTCCTGCTGGATGCAGAGTTGAATAGTAACAGAGAGCAGCAGCCGTTGTTTTCCTTTACCAGTTTACATTCCTTCTGTTTCCCTTCTCTTGTTAGAGGAGACAAGAAAGGGCTGAGGGTCAAAGCTGGACCAACCACAGTAGGTATCCCGTCATGCTAGCGCTGGTTCAAGGATGGGCACGTGACCCAAGGGGGCGAGGAAGGACCTTCACAGCATTTACATATTCTGTCCCAGAAGATGATTCTGGCTGCCTATTGGCACTGATCACCTGCATTCCTGGGGCGGCTTGTAGAGAGAGTGAAGCCAATTCCCAAGAAATGGAACTAAGAAGTAGAAGGCAGCACGTGAACACCCATACCAGATGGTGACACCAAGTCACTTTCCTTTTTTTTTTTCTTTTTTTAAGATTTTATTTTTAAGTAATCTCTCGACCCAACATGGGGCTCGAACTCACAACCCCGAGATCAAGAGTTACGTGTGCTTCCACCTGAGCCTGGCCAGGCCCGCCCACTTTGCCTTTTTAAAACTAGTCGGAGGTATGGTTTTGTCACCTAGAATCGAAAGAAACTTGACTGCTACATACAATTAGAGAGACCTTTTCATGTGTCACCACAACTCGCCAGCAGTAGAAGGGAGGACCCAGACATCACCCTGAGGCCAGGGTCAAGTACAGCTGGAAGAAAGCTCCCAGGAGGATTGTCTCCGGGAAACAATCGGCAGGTCCCCACCAGTGACTCGGGAACTTGAGGCAAAATGTGCTACAAACTCTGTGCTATGCTGCCCACGACGTGTGTGCAGGTGTTTGTGCACACGGGAAGACGGTTCTAGCAAACATCCCACCTGGTGCAACCCCCAGTGTATACTCTTCGGCCTCTGTCCATTTAAGTGAGCTCTATGGGCCTTGTTATTTCATACAAGGTGGGTTTTTTTTGGGGGGGGGGTCTCTTTTTTCTTTTCTTTTCTCTTTTCTTTTCTTTTCTCTTTCCTTTTCTTTTTCTTTTCCTTTTCTCTTTTCTTTTCTTTTCTCTTTCCTTTCCTTTCCTTTCTTTTTCTTTTCTTTTCTTTTCTTTTCTTTTCTTTTCTTTTCTCTTTTCTTTTCTTTTCTCTTTTCTTTTCTTTTTTATTTTCTTTTCTTTTCCCTTTCCTTTCCTTTCCTTTCCTTTCCTCTCTTCTCTTCTCTTCTCTTCTCTTCTCTTCTCTTCTCTTTTCTTTTCTTTTCTTCTCTTTTCAGTTGAATGTGCCTGAGTTAGAAAATATGGAGTAATTACTTAGCAAGACTGGGCTCTGGAAACACAGGTTTCAGTATACTTCAAACATAGCCTACGCTACCGAGTGGAGAGCGTCCATCTCTGAAACCTAAGCAGGTCAGAGAGGTCTGAGTGTTGCCTTCAAGAACAACAGAACACGCATTCGTCTATGGGTGACATGGGCGGTGCTCATCCTCGGACTGGGCTTTGATCCGCTGAGTGGGGATCATCACCCTAGTTTCTAAAAGATTTAACACGTCCACATGCACCAGTGTGACCACATACCCCTGTACACACCCACCCACCCACACATGCTCACACGAATACCCACAAATGCTCCCACGCTCCTATTTCAATATACATCAGCCTTAGTAAGTCTATAGGCCACCATCGTGGTAACAGCGCTCACTGTGAGAGAGGAAGAAAGGACTGGAACCCACCCTTCAGCTTCCAAAGTTCCATTTGAGCTTGGGTTTACGCTATCAGAGAAGGAACGTGGAAAATGTGCTAACATTTTGTCATTTCCTGACAATTATTATTTGTAACAAATCCCCAGGTAATTTGGACTCACTCATGCTCGGATGCCTATAATCTATTTGCTCTACTCAGCTGAGCTATTGAGTGTTCGAAGATCTAAAAATGTCCCCACCCTCTCACATCTCTGCTTTCTGTCTTTTTGATATGAATTGTGGGAGGAAAGTAAACAGAGGGCTCTGTTAGAATTTCCTTTTCTACAAATGAGCCATAAAATTCTCCATTAATCAGCCCTGGCTCCCGGGGGCCAGTTTGCATTGTGGAGGTTTCCTTTTCCTTTTCTGATCCCCATTTTGTCCTAGAGATTATTCAAAAGAAAAAAAGAAAAAAAAAAAAAGTCACACAGTAATAAGCCTCAAAGAATAGGCTTAGAAAAGCCAGCTTTTTTTTTTTTTTTTTTTTTTTTTTTTTTTTGTAAGCAGCCTTTGGTCTGAGCCAGATTCTCAGCATTAAGCACCATTCAAAACCTTGCAATTTCTCTGTTCGCCTTAAAATATAAACTATTCTCCTCCCCTCCCGCGGGTATGGTGCTCCTATCTACTCAAACAGGTACTACATGTTAAGTCTTTAGCTGGTAAAAAGACCCCCCGCCCCTCCTCGCCCCACCAGAATTCTGTCTGGGGCCGGAATCCAGGAGCACAGAAGTAACAACACCCTGAAGGAATTTATTCTTGGCTTGGCGTTTCAGGGCGTCCCCTCACCTGGATGGCTACGCTGGGTGTCACTTCTGACAGTCCTTGCATTTATCTTGAGGGTATTTCCTTTGAAGGACAGAGGCGGAAATAGGCATCAAGCTTTGAGCTGTGTGAGACAGGAGAGTGGGCAAGCTGTCCGCCTTCTGGCTGCTGCCTTCCCATCGGCCAAGCTCGACCTGCCCACCTACATTTTTCCCGTGAACCGGGTTTCTTACCTTTAGCAAGACTCCCCGACATAAATACAGACACTACACGAGCATCATCAATAGGCTATTTTTACATACATATCCTGCTCAATGTTAAGTGTAATAGCAAAAGAGATTGCGCAACAAAATGACTTCCACGGGAATGTAACGAAAGAGCTTTCTTTATTTGGTTTCAGGCGGCTGTTTTGTTTTTTTTTTTTTTCTTTTTAGCATTTGAACCCCCTCCTTCCCCTCCCTCCATTTTTCTGTTTGTATTTTGCCCCCTATTTACACTAAGCGTAAAACTTCCATAAGCTGTCTTAAGGGATTTCTTTATTTTTCTTTACCTTTTTTTTTTTTTTTTTTTTTAAGCAAAACTGTTCGTGTAACCTGGGGATGGGGGTGTGGGTTTAGGAGGAAACAGGATAACCAGCAAAGATTTTTATTTCTGAAGGACAGACACCCCAAGGTCAACTTGGAAGCCAAGCGGATTTAAAAGTTTATCTGGCAAAAGTCGGAGTCAAATGCCGTAGCATGGGGTTCCTGTGTAAAATGTGGTTGTTTCTACCCAGAAGGACCCCGTTGCTGATTTGTGAGATAGTGTCTAAGCTCTCGAAACAAGCTGAGTGTGACTAACCAGGAATCCTTCTCCTTTGGCCATTAATGTTGTTTAGATACCACCTTTGGTAGATTAAATACATTGGGGTGAATTGATTAATTGCTCCATAAATCTTCTTCTGAGAAAGTAGATGGGCCTCATAATTATTCTTCTACTTCGCACCAGCTCCTCCAATAACACTGCACTTATGCACATAAAATTGTGGGACGCCCGGACTCGCATTCGAAGTGACTCACTCACACCTAGTGAACCATTTCTGTCTTTCCGAGACGACAGAAGTGTGAGTTCCTCGAATCATTGAATTCGTTAGCACAAACGTGTTGGATTTTGCTAACATACCTGAAGACTTTATTAGCCTCCCTTATTTTATATGTCCTACAGGCTTTGGCAGTTTTGCACATTTAATTGAAGCACATTGGCTGCCATAAAAAAAAAAAAAAAGAACTTGCTTAAATCAAAAAGGAATTTCTCATAATCTCTCTGATATTAACACTTGGCTGTTTGACAGTACCTGTTGCATCCCAGGGTGTTTCGTTTATGCAACTCCGTTCCGTCTTAGTATCTGTTTCAGTCGAGCTGTGTGAGGCCTCTGGCTTTCCTGTGCGTGGGGAGGAAGGTCAGGTGGGTAGGGGACCGAAAGCTCTGTCCAGACTGGAAGCCAAGAGAGGCCTTATGAATATTTTCATTGGCTCCTGTGTCATCCAGGAAAACCATTGCGGAAAGAGAATGAATGAAAGGCCAGCGCCTGTGACAGGGGAGCCATCTTGGATAAGAACGTGCTGAGAGGCTCCATCCAGCTGCCCGGACCCCACGGGCTTCCCTGGGTTTCTGAGTAACTTAACCCCTACTTACCTCTCAGCTAGCCAACTACTGCTGGGATCTTCTGCGAGGCACGTCACGTGACCCTTCTTTGGAACAAATGACGCGTTTCGGGCCCACCGCATGCAGCCCTGGCCTGATTCTCTGGCATGCCTTTGGAAACCAGGAGCGATTCCTGCTAGGACAAGGGGGCCTAGTAGGAGTAGGTGAAAATCTCAGATAATCCACATCCCCATGTAGCCATTCTACTACTTCTTTCCTTATTGACCTTCGCAGGGAGTAGCGAGGTTGTTCTTGGAGAGCGAGGCAGGGCTGCAAACATACTCACACTCCTTCTCAGCCGTGCAGAGGAAACGCAGTGCCGGAATTTTCCTGTAGGAGCGCTAATCTTTCACAAACACATCCACACATCTGCAGGGAAGTGGGGGGAGAATGCCCTCAATGGAGTGGCACTCAACAATTCAGAATGTTTCTTCAGGTGCTAGGTAAGTGTTCAGTTTATCAAATAGTTTCTCTTCATCCTCCCAGCTCCTCTCAAGGATGGGCTTGGGGGCTGAAGAAGGAGGCCTTATATGATCACCGATCAGGGACCAATGAGGCTTGGTCAGGATCTGGATTGCTCCACTAAGGCAGGGCTCTGAGGAGCATCTTGCCCTCCATGACTGGATCCCACTTTGGTTCCAACTAATTCCATGGCCCCCAAGGCGGGGCTCTTAGTCCCACGCAATCCCTGGACCAGGTGCTCTGTGCTGTGGGCCTCAGCCTTCTCTCCCTGCCATGGCCTCCTCATCCGGACGAGCTCCCCAGTCAGCACCCAGAGCACACAGGGACTTCTGATGCCTCCCCACTTTTCTAAAGCCACAGAAGACTCCTGGAGCACAACACAGTCCCTGTGTTTGTCCAGCTTTGTGGATTCTGATGAAGCTGCCTCAGGGTAAGATGGCCGCAGGGGGCAGATGTGGATTTTGAGACTCAGACAACTTTCTTTAAGGAACCAAAATGGAAGGCAGTGATGGAATGCAGTGTTATAAATACAAACTCAAGTATAAAGGTTAAAATTAATTTAGGTGAAAAAGGACTTTAAGTGAATCATAAAACGTGAAAGATGAAAATTAGCACAAACATTATGAAAACCAAGAGAAATATCATCATATTTGTTCTATTGCTGTCTGACTGACACACTACCTCATAATTTTGGTTGTATGCTATGTTATTGCCTCCTCATATGGCAATCATTTCTAGTATTTTCCATGGAGAAGATACAAATAATACTCAGTTTGATTGACTAAAATTTGTCGGTAGTATTGATCATTTAAAAAGTGAAATTCAAGTTTAAAACATCTTACTGAGAATGTCATATATATTTATAGGATTATTGTCCAATTTCTTTCATGTATGAATGCTAACATTCCAGTGTATTTCGAATTCTCTTTCTCAATGGCTAATCTTAAATACTCTCTAACTGATAGCACGGGTTAACCAGTTTGTTGTTGGTATTCATGGGGTAGTGGCATATTTGAGCTTTTTTATTGTCAATGTCAGTATTTTATGTTTACATTAGCAAGAAATGTAATTCTTTTCCAATGTGTTTACATAATTAATGCCTCCTCATTAGTTGAATTATCAAACAATCGAAGAGTCTATTCATTACTTTAAGACCAAATTCCTTTTTTCACTTTATGAGACGTGGGGGAAAATGTATTACAATTTTCTTCTTGGTGGTGGAATTATTTCTATTGAATTCACAGAAATACATGAAAATGGTCCATTGTGTAGTTCGCTTATAATTCTATATGCTACATTATTAAGCAAATTCCTGGCAGTATATAATTTCATTTTGAGTAGGTATCAGTGAAAACCTAATCCTCCATTAGAATTTTACATAAATGATGACAGAAAAAAAATTTTTTGACAATCTAATCTCTGGTCCTCCACCTTCTACACATTGTTTCTCTGTTTGTCACATATTGTCCAAACTGAGAATCAAAATATGAGAATTTTCTGGCCCTCCACCATGGCATCCCAATACTACTTAAATCAGTGTATTGCAACCCTGGCCATTATAATGCAGGACATTTGCAAAAACTTACCTACATGTGAAATAAAAATTAAGAACTACTAAATATATGTCACTAAACGCAAGCCAACCCTTCCCCAAATCAATTTCCCCTTAGCCGTATTCTAACATTGCCTACAACACATTAATGCCCTCTGATAAGAGAGGAAGTGGTTGTTAATGTGTCTTATTTTTGTGAACACGTTGCTAAGGCTTCTTCTATGTCCTGTAGCTCAGGATTCATTAACTTAACCATAAATTCAGCTCTCAGTAGAGCCTCAAAGGTGAATTCTTACCAACAACGGTGTTCCGAAAGGGCAGGGACAGTGGGGGCAATCTGGTCAGGATGTGGACAATACAAAGAATACATTATTTGTGGAGATTTTGAAAAGTATAATAAGCCTGAATGAAAGATGGTCTGCTTTTTATTATTACAATGAGACAGAGATTCTAAACAATGTCCATGATTAAAATATTTCTTTCCTCCAAAAATAATATTTTGTTGGTCTAAGTTCAAAACAATTAATGCAAGAATTTATTAAAATAATTATATTTTAATAATAATACATAGGTAAGGTTCAAATAACACATATTTGTTGTATATCTTCTCAAGAACGTTATAATTATTCCATGTGGTAGTTTATTTGGAGAATTCCCAATCTTATAGTCAGTCCCCAAAACAGATTCAGCCATGCATAATCCTACTCGACGTTCCTTTTACAGGTTTAGTATCTTAACAACATAATCAGATAGGTGCACCATATCTTCACCACAGAATCTGCTCCATCCACAGCCTTCCCCAGCTCAGTGGATGGCAACTCTATCCTTCCAATGGCTCCAGACACAACCTTGACTCCTCTCTTCCTTCACATCCCACATCTACTCAGCAGATCCTGGTGGCTTAACCTGCTAAACTATATCCAGAATCCAGCCTTCTCTGACTCGACCATGCCACTTCACTGTGAGTCTTTGTTGCCTCTCATCTGGACTCCCCTGGTAGACTCAATCCCTCCATGGGATCATAATGGCCAACAGCCAGAAGGAGCCTTTAAAATCAGACACTGGATTGTGTCTCATTTCTGTTCAGAACCTTCCAGTGGCTCGCCCATTACTCTCAAAATGAAAGCAAACATGCTTACAAGAACTCACAAGCAGGTAAAACTGGTTCTTCCTGAAACTTCACATGTATTTAAGAAAGGTGCACAAGTTAGAAAAATGGCACCTAAAACCTATGTTCTGCTAATACTCTTTCTAATAATGTATCCTAAAGAGATAATCATAAATCTAATCTAAAATGTATTGCTCACTTTATTGTTTATACCATAATAGTAGCCACAAGAGCTAACATTGATTTGGTGCTTATTACAGGCTATTTTTAAAATGTTTTATACAAATTGACTAAGTTAATCTTCACATGACTCCATAAAGTATGTATTGTCATTGTCCCCATTTTATAGACAGGTAAGCTGAGGCATTGTCAAGGTCATATAGCTTAGAAGGGGTATAACTGGGATCTAACTTTGGCAGTCTATTGGCAAAGGTCACGTACTTTACTTTGCCAAAAGAATAAATGAACTAGAAACCATGTCAATGTCCAATTAGATAAGATTGGTAAGTAAAATAAAGTGTAGCTGTATAATTACAAAACACAATATTTTCTAAATCTATAATGATGATAAAATATCTGTATATTAAGTGAAAATGAATAGATTGTACATTGTACCTGGAATTTAACAGGTGCATATATATGTACACACACACATATTTATAAAATAAATTGTCAGAAGGCAATGCCCTAAATGTTAATAAAGATTAGTTCATAATGGTCTAATTACTACATGATTTTTATTTTCTTCAACATATTTCTTCTTGTGTTATACAGTTTCTTCTGCAAGTGTGTTTTTATTTTTACAATCAGAAGAAACTATCATTTAAAAAGAAGTTAAGCTTTTATTTCGAAATTGCTAATTAAATGACTATATGATAAGTTTATAAAGAAGATATAACAGGAGCTTCCAAATAATTTTTCTGAAGAAGGAGGATTTAGAATTTCCCCCACATAAATCCCCAAATTTGAAAGATCTTATCACTGGAAAACAATGCCTTTCATTATTTTTACTGATTAAAAAAAAATACTCAAAGACACAGAACCGCAGGATTCATGCCTCTATGAGCCAACTGAGACAACTAACTTGATTTTCTAGAATTCCTGCCAAAAGTAAGGAAACGTGATTATGAACCGAGTTACATCAAACATTAGTGATATCACCAGGCTTTTAAAAAAATGTCATCAAGGGGCGCCTGGGTGGCTCAGTCATTTGAGTGGCCGACTTCAGCTCAGGTCATGATCTCACGGCCGTGAGTTCGAGCCCCGCGTCAGGCTCTGTGCTGACAGCTCAGAGCCTGGAGCCTGTTTCAGATTCTGTGTCTCCCTCTCTCTGACCCTCCCCCGTTCATGCTCTGTCTCTCTCTGTCTCAAAAATAAATAAACGTTAAAAAAAAAAATTAAAAAAAAATGTCATCAAGTACTTAAAGACTCTCCTTTCTACTCTCCTTTGAACTTGGGGGGAGGGGGCGTGGGAGGGCGCACCTCTGAAAATGGCTGTGATCAACTGTTAAATGAAAAGACAGAATAGAAAATTGTTACTTCACTTGAAAATCTCTATCTGGAAAGCCTTTGGCTGTGAGGAAAAGAAAGCTCACCAAGAAGAAAGGCACCCCCTGACTGCTTATACATACATGAACTAACTCACCTCATCCCCACCTCAACCCCGGGATGATATGGCACCTTTACAGATGAAGAAACAAAAGAACGGATTATTTAAGAAACTTATCCAAGGATACAGTAACCTCCCCCCACCCCGCCCCTTATCCACAGTTTCGCTGTCCACGGTGTCAGTACCCAAAGTCAAAGTCAACTGCGGTCTGGAAGCAAGTGATCTTCCTTGTGACCTACCCTCAGAGGCTCAGTAGTTGCCCGACACTTTGCCACAATGCCTACGTCATTTACCTCACTTCGCCTCATCAATTAGGCATTTCATCATCTTACATCATCACAAAAAAAAGGTAAGTGCAATACGACAAAATAACGTGGAAGAGAGAGACCACATTCACATAACTTTTACTACAGTCGATTGTTAGAATCGTTCTATTTCGGTAGTCGCTGTTGTTAATTTCATACTGTGCTTAAGTTACAAATTAAACTTTATCATAGGTACATACGTATGGGAAAAAATAAAACAAAACCCAAAACGTTGCGTATATAGAGTTTGGTACTATCGGCAGTCTCAGACATCCATTGGAGGTCTTGAATATGTCCCCTGCAAATAATGGGGGACAACTGTAGGCATCTATGGAACAGCAGGTCTGGGATTCAAACCCACGTATTAAACTCCAGAGTCTCTCTCTTCTTAAACCGCACTATCTTCTCTGTGGAAAAGGGAAGGACTCTCCACATTACCTAGAAAAGCACTCCTGGTGACCAGGGTTTCTTCAATGGCTCCTCCACATCGGGAGTTTGTGGGAAGCATAAGAAACCCAGAAGTCAGCATATTTTTTTAATTTAAAATGGGAGCCATTTGGGAGCTGTGCTAATGCAGCACCTTTTCTACCTTTCTGTCTGCAGGAAGGTTGAATGAAATGCCTTCCTCCTCACAGAAAAGAACCCGCAATTGAAACAAGGAGACACAGTTGCTCTCCTCAGTGAGCTGTTTGAAGGGCAGACAATTCCTGGTCCATCCATTATCACGTAAATAATTAAACACCCTGAGCCTGCGCCAAGGTTGGGAGGTCTGTGGAGGCAATTGCTGTAAATAGTGGGGAGTGTAAACTTGGTCAGTCATTAGCTCCTCCTAGTGGCTCTGTGGCCTTCAATCAGGAGGCCGCTGAGGCATTGCTGTCCTTGAGGGATGGAAACTCTGAGAGCCTGAAGTGTCCTCTGAAGTAACAAGACCTTTCTTCACCTCTCAAGGCACAGGACACCACCACTCAGGAGAGCTGGTCCACCCCTAAGCGTGAAGCCTGAAGTGTTCAACAAACCACATACCCAGAACCTTGACAGACCATGGTATCCAGACGTATGTGGCATTTACAATAGTCAGGCGACTCTTTATACATAGTTCTATCCAAATGTCAAGCCGACCACAATTATTTTTTTTTTTTCTGTTGAAGAGAAGTAGAAATAGGAATAATCCAAGGAGGCAAATAATACGTTGAAAATTTAAATTTGACTTTAAATTATATTTTATTCTTGCATGTGAATGAAGGCACATCTGCCTTATTTAAGTTTAAAAACTTCATATAAAGTGCCCAAGGCCACACCTGTAGGGAAAAGAAAGAAAGAAAGAAAAAGAAAGAAAGAAAGAAAGAGGGAGGGGGGGAAGGAAGGAAGGAAGGAAGGAAAGAAGGAAGGAAAGAAGGAAAAGAAGAAAGAAAGAAAGAAAGAAAGAAAGAAAGAAAGAAAGAAAGAAGGAAAGAAAGAAAGAAAGAAAGAAAGAAAGAAAGAAAGAAAGAAAAAGAAGTCTGAGAAGTTGTCCAATTCCCCAGCCTGCCCTCCTACTCATGTCCTGTGTGGACCTACTCCATATTGTAAAACAACAGATCTCTCTCGGATTGATGCAAAGGTCCACCATCCCCCAAAACTCTGCTGGACTGGGTGAAGAACGTCAGTGTTCAAGAGTCAAAGGACATCTGGGCAATAAATGTGAACAGAAGGAGCTGAGCGTGTAGAGCGTGCACCTTTCATGAACTTGAAAGCACATTTGTCCTTGGGTAAACTTAAAGTAAAATTATCCGCCCATGGATAATCCAGGGTATCAACAGATAGGCGAATCCAAACAACTTTGAAAAAAATACTTAAGGAAATCTCTTTAGTCTGTCAGAATGCAAGTATAATCGGACAGGAAGACATTTCAGCTACCAATCTTGCTACTCTGAGTACGATCATTGAGTTTGATAAGTGATCCATAATCTACTCCACACTGAGTAAAATACACTATCGATTTTAGTATTGCTGTCAGTCGTCATTAAAATTCCACCTCTTTTCGACTCTTAAAAACTGAGAACAAACTGAAGGTTGATGGGGGTGGGAGGGAGGGGAGGGTGGGTGATGGGTATTGAGGAGGGCACCTTTTGGGATGAGCACTGGGTGTTGTATGGAAACCAATTTGACAATAAATTTCATATATTGAAAAAAAAAAGAAAATAAAAGAAAATAAAAATTTTAAAATACAAAAAATAAAAAATAAATAAATAAATAAAATTCCACCTCTTTTCTTTCGCTGAAAGGTGACATAATTGAGATGGAAAGGTTATTCCAAATATATATCACATTTACCCACCCAGCAAACACATATACACACATTCACCACCCCGGGGCAGCTTTAGAGCTTTAAGAATAATCTGGGGGATCTTGGATTCCCGGAAGCCCTAGAAAATCAGCAGCTACACTGGAAAATCTTCATTAAGGAGGGTGATATCAAGAAAAACTATAGACTCTGGAGTAGGAAATAAATCTAGGTTAGTATCCTTGCTCTACCCTTGAACATTGCTTCCCCATAAGCACACTGATGGTATCTGTAAACTCCAGTCTGAAAGAGCACAGCTAATACCTAATTCACAAATCTGCCAGGGGGAATGGAATAATTCCATATGTCCACTGCTTAACTGTGCCCTCCACAAAGCAAGTGCTTCAAAATGCTTAGTGTCCTGCTACTTTCTTCTTTTTGACAAGTTTTTGTTCTGTTGAATATCTAGGGAGGTAGGTAAAAGTGGACAAGCTCCTAAGATTTCTGAGATCTCTGGGATATTCTTTTCCTCTAGACAGTATGGTTGACTGGTTTGGAATTTCATGGTAAGATTTTTTTTTTTTTTTCTCACAAAGAGCATTCTTAGGTTTTATGGATTAATATCCTCCCAGAATGGGTCCACCTGTCATATCCCCCAGCCCGTCTCCAACACTCACCCCGTGTTTTCTGGAAATCCCTAACTCTTTCCTTATTGACTCAACCATTCATTCAATGAATATCATTGAGGATATAATGGCGACTGAGACAGGTTTGGTTTCACCTTCATGGAGAAGATGTCCTTGAGGAGGAGACAGACAGAAAAGAATTAAGCAGGAATATAAGGAGTTTAATTATTGCTTGTGGCAATGTGGCAAGTGTTGTGATAGGGGCTCCAGCGGAGAAAGGGATGGAAGTGTTGAAGGGAGTGGTCGCCATCTTAGAAAGAATGGTCCAAGAGAGGGAGGCCGGTCAGGCCAAAGTGAGTGTGGGCTTCTTGGAAAAACAAAAGTTGTTGCTACTACCGATGTAGCTGTTCAATGCAACATTTGAAAAGGAAACCGTGCGATTCCGTGTATTGTCAGATTCTCTTTTCTAGATTCGACTCCAGTGTGGTAATCTTAAACTGGTTCCTGAGGACTTCACTGCATGTATAATCTCTTTCTGTGCCTTTCTTTTACGTATGTCTTCATTCACTCACTTATTCATGCATTCGTTTAAAATTGTCTCTGTGTCGAGAGAGGTCTATTCAATAAGCCAGATTCTCTTTCTCTTTACTGGAAGAATTAGAGAGCTGCCTGGACTCCTACTGTCTTTCAAGCGTGTTCTACTTTTTGATCTATGCAGGCTTTGTTTAACTTTGTTGGTCTTACTTATGCTCCCGTGGACAGAAAGTGGGGGCCAAATGTATGGCTGCCCAAGTTCCTGGCCTCGCTCCAGGAAGCCCATAGCACACTAACCGCCTGTCGATGCTGTAAATCCAGTCAGAAGGTGGCCGGTGACCTCCTCACACCCATCCACGAGGGGAACAGGACCTTTGTTCATGTTCTGCAGGGCGCACGATGCTTCCACAGGCAGGTGCTCCCCTGGAGATGGGCCCCACATTCTGGAAAGGTCAGTCTGGGGAACAGGGCTGTGTGCCTGCTGGGCCGACCATTTTCAGCAGGAGTGGTCAGCCAGCCTTTCCTCCTGCAGGGCAGCGAGTGCTGAGGTTTCCTCCAGCTGATGCTCTGGAAGGCACCACAGCTCTCCGCCCTCCTCCTCCTATTTCTCTCTCCTTCCCTCCCTCCCCACTCGGATGCTGGGTTGACTAACACTGCCAGGCTTTTGTACCAGGGAATCAATCAAAGGGCCCTCTGCACACAGAACCCCTCTCTCCTCGCCTCCACGAGGCTGCGTGCCCAGCCTGAGCCTGCGTGGAAGCCCCCCTCCAGCTCCTGTCAGTCTGGACTCAGGCCTGTGTCTGAGCCCTTGGGGCCCCAGCGGCAGCTGCTTGCTCAGAGTCCTGAAGCTCCACCAGGTCAACACTGGCCCGGGCTGATTTTCCCCAGCACTCTTCGGCTGAACCCCTACTTCCCCTCCTGGCTCTCTCTCCCTGTTTGAATGTGCTCCCAGTCAGAAAGGGCTCCCTGAAGCCTTAGCCTCTAGCAGCTCGCCCCTCGCAGCCTCCCAGCGAAAGGGTGTCGGATCAGCTCAGTGGCCCTCGGTTCACAAAAAGATATTTAGTTCAATGAAGCCTCGAAATACCCGCAAACAGCCTTCCTTGGTGATGGTACCTGCTGGCCTTGGGATTGTCTTTCGTTTTTAACTTTTCGGGAGTATTTTTCCTCCTTTCTGTGAGAGTATGGTGGGCTCGGGTCTGGGGGATTGATGTGTGTATTTCATTTAGATTTCACTGAAGTTTTTCTTCTCTTTTCTCTTCTGTTCTTTTTCCTTTCTCCTCTTTCTTTCTTTCTTTCTTCCCTTTTTCTTTCTCCTCTCCTCTCCTCCCTCCCTCACTTCTTTCTTTCTTTCTTTCTTTCTTTCTTTCTTTCTTCCTTTCTTTCTTTTTCTCTCTCTCTCTCTTTCTTTCTTCTCCTCCTCCTTCTTCCTCCTCCTTCTCTTCCTTCTGGCCAAATTCTTCTCCTTATGTCTAGAAAAATAAAGAAACCCTCTCTCACTGTCTGCCCGCACAAATACCCTTCTTCCAGTTTTCTGGTTCCAACTTACAGGCAGCTATACACTGACAACAAGACTGATTCTTCCAGCAAATCTCAACTAACTCCCACATGAAGACTGATGGCGGGAAATACAGAAAACCTCAAAAAAAGTAAAGTTAAAAATCATCCATGCCTAAGACACGGGAGAGAACAGCTATTCACAGGTCGGGATGCATCCTTAAAGCTGTCTTCTCTGTAACATGTGCACATATATACACGGATGGTCTTTGTCTATACATAAACATGGCATACCTTTACATGTGGTCTTACAGTCTTGTCCGATTTGATATTTTATAAATCTTAAAGACATATTCTTCTTTGACCCAAAGATTTCATGCCTAGAATGGACAAGTACATTGGATTAGGGTATTCATTATGATCAACACCTTACTAGCCCCTAATTAGAGATGACTTCAATCTTTAACAATACAGGATTGCTTAAATAGTGGGATAACTGCATTGTAATACTCCAGGAATATCAAAAATGGGGGTGCCTGGGTGGCACAGTTAAGCGTCCACCTCTTTATCTCGGCTCAGCTTATGATCTCAAGTTTCGTGAGTTCAAGCCCCACATCAGGCTCTTCACTAATGGTGCAGATCCTACTTGGGATTCTGTCCCTCCTTCTCTCTGCCCCTCCCTTTTTTGTGCGCTCTCTCTCTCTCTTTCAAAACAAATAAATAAACTTAAAAATTTTTTGAAAGAAAATTAAAAATGGTGACATAAATATGTATGTATTAATATACAACCATGGGCTTGGAGTGCTGAGAAAAATAAGACTACAGATTAGTATGTATGGTACGCTAAATGTGTCCATATACATATCATCTTTTAAAAGAATATCCAAAATATTAATAATGTTTCTCTCTGGATAGGTGTTCTATGAGTAATAGAAGTTTTTAGCTTATCTGATTATATTGGCATTTTTATAATCAGAGTTCATGCTCATGTAAAACATTAATAAGAGAAAATATATTAGGGATAATATTTTCCGTATCATTATTTTTCTCAAAAATGACAATTAATGGCTAAGTACCACAATGCAGTCAACTATTTCCTTGCCTCCACTCCCTTATTTTATGGGGGGTGGGTGTAGGGAGTATGGCTTAGAACAAGAAGCACGTGACCAATTTAAGGACATGCCTGGAGTAGAATCCAAACCCTCGGTTTCAAAGTTCTAGATCCCATGCTGCTTTCTGGTTGTTATAAGTCTAGGGACCTCTGTAATAGATCATAAGACTACATTATGTGTGTGTGTGTGTGTGTGTGTGTGTGTGTGTGTGTGGTATCATAGACACACACAATTTCATGTTATTACTTTTAAAAGGGTAGGTTGGGATTGGCTTGTAAATGGTCTGTTGTACTTTCCCTGATCCCCGTTGCCATCCCTGGGAACTTGAAAACCATTTCCTACTCACCTTATGTCTATTATTCTCTGTACCAGTTGTTCTCAAACTCTGGTTCCAAACTGGCAGCACCAGCATCACCCATGAACTTGTAAGACCTGCAGATTCTCGCGCCTCACCCGGGACCTGCGGAATCAGAAACCCTGGGGGCAGGGCCCCACTGGTTGCATGTCAGCAGGTGCCTCAGGTGATTCCGGTGTTTGAGAACCTCTGGTCCCCAGACATCACTGGCGACGTCAACAGGCAAGACCACAAGACCAAAAAAAAAAAATTAATAATAACCAACAGGAAAATTGGAGTAGTGTTTATTTCTCATTACTTTCCTTCTTCGACAATCCTAAATAATTATTAGGAATGTGGATTCCAGGGTCAGATTGCCTGGATTTCAATATCAATCTCATCGTATATTATTAGCTGCATGGCCTTCAGCAGGTTTCCTGGCGTCTTTGTGTCCATTTCCTCATCCACAAAATGAAGTGGAAACCGTAGTACCTACCTACTGCTACACGTACACATCAGAGTATATGGCTGTGGTAAGTGTATATAGGTGTGTGTTAGCCGCTGTCGTTATCTCCTCCCACCCCATCTCCGTGCTACATTTTGGATCTGCCCCTTCAGAAGCGCTATCGGCTGGGTGTTCCCATCCCCTTTCACTTATAGGTGCTGGTTAGCCACCTAGATTTTCCAGATTGGTAATAATTTTCTTATCCACCTAGATGCCCCACATTGGTGATAAATTTCTTATATTCCACTCTGTCGTAATGGTTACTGGTTGTGAGTTGAGTTGTGCCCCCTGAAAACATAGGTTCAAGTTCTAACCCCCAGAACCTATAACCATGACCCTACTGGAAGTATTGCCTCTGCAGGTACAATCAAGTGTAGAAGAAGTCATACTGGATTAGAGTGGGCCTAATCCAATGGCGAGCGTCCTTCGAGGGTGAGGGAAATGCACAAGAAGAAGGACGTGTGGAGGTGAAGGTGGAATTATGCTGTCACAAGCCAAGTAAAGTCAAGGTTGCCAGTAATCCGCAGAAGCTAGGGAGGGGCAAGGAAAGAAACCCCCTAGAGCCCTCAGAGGGAGCACGGCCACACCACTACCTTAACTTTGGACTTCCGACATCCAGAACTATGAAACAATAAATTACTGTTTTAAGCTGCCCAGTTTGTGGCAATTTGTTTCAGCGACCCTAGGAAGCTGATCTATTAATGGTTTGATGTACGGGTCCCGTAGCTCACAAACATTAATATCCTACATATCTGGAAGATGTATTTCCAACATTTGCAGTAATGTAGAGAATAGTCATAGCCCTGGATTGAAATGAAAGAGCATGGCTCTTTTAAAAAAGAAAAGTGTTGGGGAGCACCTGGGTGGCTCAGTTGGTTAAGCATCTGATATCACTTTTGGCTCAAGTCATGACCTCACTGCTCCGTTCTTGAGATCGAGCCCCGTGTCAGGCTCTGGGTTGACAGTGCAAAGCCTGCTTGGGATCATCTCTCTCCCTCTCTCTCTGCTCTTCCCCTCCCCTGCGCGTGCTGTCTCTCAAAATAAATAAAATAACTTAAAAAACAAATCTGGGCCTAAATCCTCATAATTCCTAGCTGTGTGACTTTGTACAGGTTCCTAAGCTCTCTGAACTTAGTCTTGACCATGGAAGGTTGCCAGATAAAATACAGAACATCGTGATGTAAAAATTTGAGATAAACTACAAATCATTTTTTAGTGTAAATTTGTCCCGTTCAAGTACGTCCTAGGGCACATACTTACACTAAAAAATAAACATTTATTTATTTATGTGAAATTCAACATTAGCTGGAAGTTCTACAGTTTTATTTGCTAAATCTGAAAATCCTGCTGACATGAAAATACAGTTAATAATACCTAATTTGCACCCTTATTGCACAAATTAAAGGAAAAATTATATGTGAAAATGCCTGTTACTTTTTAAGTGCTCAATAAATGTAAATAATGATACCTCGGCAGAAATGATCTCTGAAAACCTCAAGTAGAGAACATGAGCTGTTTCATAGAGGGGCTCTCAGGCCATCACTCAGACACTACTTATATCCCATTTTCCTAAGTATGATTTATCTGGTTTAATTAGAAGAGGAAGGTCGAAGAGGTTTTTGTTTTTCGTTTTCCTGTTTTTGTATTCACTGGAGGCTCAGGTGGCTCACGAAAGTTCATAAAATGGCTTCAAGGAAAGGGGGTAGAGGGGAAATAAAAACAAAGTGGTGTGGGAAAGAAAAACAACCAGGAGGAGATAAAAGTGGGTTGTTTCTTTCTCAACCTGATGTAGAGGAAGGAGTTGGATGGATCTCTTCCTTCAACCCTTGGTAGGGGAGAGAGAGTACTATCCTAGGTAGTAGGTAACACACACACACACACACACACACACACGCACACACTACATATATTCATATCACATACACAATTATATATTTACGTCTGCTTTTTGTAATTCTCTTTATCTCTTTTACTGCAAAATATTACAGTGCCTATTAATAATTAAATAGGCGTGTGTGTGTATACATATTTACACGCATACAGTTGGCAGTAAAAGTGTAGACAGCAAATTATAAAAAGCAGCCACAAATACTTGGAACGCCATAGTTTGGGGTTAGTTAGTATAAGGGGAAAAGTAACCTTATATGAGCAAGAACTTTCAAGCATATCGTGGTTTCATCAATCATAGCACAGTGATTAATGACAATAATTAGAGCTCCATGTCATTGGATAAAGGTTAACTTGTGTTTGTTATGCTGTCTTTGTGAGAGTGGGACTGTGTATAGCATTTCAGAAATATTTCCCTCCCACACAAAAGGCTAAAGAGGCTTAGGTACTACAAGAGGAATCTTCACTCATCTAGACATTTAACTCCTCGGTAGATAAAATATTGGCACGTCTTGTAAGTGGCCATCTGGAGATATAAGGCCTTGATCTGAACATTTAATGTAATGGTGGAAATTTCTGGTGTTTCAGACTTTTAGGGAGCTCCTCAAATGGCAGCTAAAGAATGGTTACTTATTTACCTCTACAGATAACTGGTCTGCAAAACGTGTTTTTGTGTTACTAATAACTTCAAGTCAAAACAAATATATTGAGTAATTTATTGGCTGATATTTAATACAGAAAAGTAAAAACAATATAAGGCAAAGAAGAAAAGTCTCTTGAATCAAAGTTTAATGGAGTCACACACATTGTTCCCATCTCCAAATGCCAGAATTCAATCCTAAATATGAAGACCCCTTCAATAGTTATTAACTATTGAATAAAAATGAAAGAGAAAATATAGCCTCTCAACTCAAGAGCTTAGTAGAAAAGAAAATACACATTCATGAGGCCATGTGGAATCATAGAATATTAGCCCCATAAAAATGGAATTTTGTTCTTAAGTTTGCAATTTCCAAACTTATTTGATGGCAAAGCCTTTTATTTTTTAATTTCAAGAAATCTCTACGAATATTGAGCAGAATACACTCTGAGAAATATTGGAATATCAGACATCTGCCACTATTGCTATTCTCTGTTTAACTTTTCAACATCATCTCTGGTTTCTGATGCCCAAACGTTTTGAACTTGAGCCATGTTGGAATACTCACCTTTCAGTCTTTGGAAGCAACAGTTCTTCAAAGTGGGATGTGTATCACCCAGGGAGTACACAAAATGTGTTGGGAATTGAAAAAAAAAAATCAGACTTTCTATTTCCATTTAATCTAAAAGTTAAAATAAATTAATTTTACAAATATCTACCGTACAGATTAACACTAGTACATACATAGGTATGTAAAATTGTAAATGATGTGTCTATAATGAGGGTCTATGCCCCAAGTATTTTTCTTGAGAGCAGTGTGAGATTAAAAGAAGAGGGACCACTGCTCTAAAAGACTCCAAGGTGCCTTTTTTCATGCTATTCCCACTGCTTTTTTTTTTTTTGTTTACATGTACGTCTATTTCAGAAGACCACAGGCTCCTTAAAAGATCTTTGTATCCCCCTGAGCCATCATAGTATTAGAGATTCAATAAAGGTTTGTTGAATAAATGAACAAGTGAGTAAACGAATTCCCAAGCTTGGGTGGTTAGTCTGAATCACACACAATGGAAACCTGAAAGAGCAAATCACCTTTCTGCCAATTTAGATTCCTTCTGTCAAATTCATGCTCTTACCCAGTCAAATACTCTTTACCTTGCATCTGGCCTTTTTTTTTTTTTTTTTTTTTTTTTTTTTTCCAGAGAGGATAACTAGGCAATTTTCCCTTTATATCAATTTCTGTCTGGTCTTCAAAGTTTGGATTGATGAGAATGCAGAAAATAATCACAGCTAGAAATTATAAGCTATGGGAACATGTAAAATTATAATTATTTATTGAGGAAAAGATAATTAACTGACAGATGCCTTGCCCTAATTATAACATTCTGTCAATTACTTGGGCCCATTTATCAAGATCTCCAACTTCTCCTGATCATTTTGCTGCTCAAATTAGTAGGTGTAGGGGTATTTTTCCACTCCCTTCATTAGACTAATGCTCTTGTCTTCCTTGGAAGCCCAAAAATGATGGGAGAGTTTTGTTTCACTGAATAGCACCTCTCCGGGCACTTTCCCATGTAAGAGAAAGGCTTGAGACATCTCTCAAGATTATCCCCATTTGCATACATCCAGATTGTTCTATATATGCCTTAATTATATTGAGTTTTAAAAATACTACATAAAGATCAAATCCAATTTTTCAAAATAAAGACTGAAGACAAAGAAAGGTCAGCAGGAGAGGTGTGTTAGGGCAAAGACTCACTCTGGGCAAGACCTACTAGATATCAAAAATTAAGAAGTGCTTCCCACGCTTGTTTAGATCTCCCAGGATGGAAGGAATGAATCCATGATTATCTTTAATTTGCCTGTAGGAAAAAGTGTACGATTTTTCAAGGTCCTTTCACACTTCAGGGACGGGAACACGGGTTCTGTGTGAAGCCTGCCAAGGACACAGAAGAGATGTGGTGGTGATTTACGCATTTGTTTGCATCTTTTTTTTTATTGTGCCCCAGACTGAAAAGAGGAGAGCAAGTTCTGTCTTGAATTATGACTTCGAGAAGGCGTTGAGTTGTGGGTTTGTGAAATCACACCTAGAAGACCACAGTCAAGTTGGGGCATCACGGTCCCAGAAAGAAGGCAATAGATGAATTGGAGGGAGTTCAGAGACAAGCGAGAAGAGTGATAGAGGTCTTGGAAGACGTGACTTACATGGCAAGATTGATGCATCAGACTATCTACCCATAAGTACAGCTTGCCAGAAGGATGACTTACAGGAGGACATGATAATACATGAAAAACATAAACAACCAAGGAGAGGAAGGTGGTTGGGTGGGAGGAGCTCATAACTTACACAGATGAATAATTAATAGGTTCAAGGGCGAGAAAGGAAGGGTTAGTCCCAATATCAGGAAACCGTGCTCACCAAGGGCTTGATGAAACCGATTTTATTAGCCAGAATTACTTGATTGTTCTCACAGAATGTGATAGGCTAGAGAAGGAAGGAAGAAAAAATAAAACAAAGCAAAAGAGAGCCCTGGGGAGTGGCGAGTAAACCCTCAATGACTATGCCTTCCTGGAACGGTCTTCAGAGGGAATCCACCCCGTAAAACAGAACCAACCAGCATAACTCCTGTAACTATAATGTTGTTGCCAAATCTTCCATGCACTACCAGGGGCAGAGTACATAAAAACATCTGACATTTTTATATAACCCTTTCTTACAGGTATATAAAACAGTTGACATAAACATTTGAGGAAATGTAAGGAACTGAAGTGTCATAATTCATCATTCTTTTTAGTACTGCTTGTCCCATAAAAATGGTTTGAATCCCTTCTTCTCGGTTTCTCCTTCTGGAAAATAAGTGCCTGGGACGAGACAAGGTACACATTCTCATTCGATTAGAAAAGCTTCCAAGTTACGTTCCGAAGTCACTTACCTTTTAAAAATAAGGACTCATGTTTAAAAACACACTTTCACCAAATAGTTTTCTCTTTTTCTCTCCTCCAGATACCCTTATAACCCAGTAACCCAGTGGTCAGCAAAATGCCGTTTTTCTTTTCCTTTTTTTTTTTTTTTTTTTTTCAGAATGTCTCTTGTAAAAACCTTGTTAGGCTACACATGCCACATGGTCTCTGTGACCACTAGTCAACTGCAGTGGTAGGGGACATCAGCCATGGACGATACATAGATGAGCGGGCATGGCTGTACTCCAATACAATTTTATTCATGGACGCCAATTTGAACCTCATATCACTTTCAGGGGTCCTAAAATATCGCTCTTCTTTTGATTTCTTCCAACCACTTAAAAATGTTAAAAATATGTTTAGCTCAAGATCGGTACAGAAACAGGCAGTGGGATGGCTTTTCTAACCTCATCCAATGTATGAGTACTCTTCTCCGTTTTACTTTGTGCTGCATTATTTATTATAGGGTTCAGCTATTTTGTATCCTAAAGTTAACATATTAAAATCTCTGAATAAAAGGAAGTTCGGGAGATAAAGTCCTTCAGCCACAGATGGACCGACAGGTATTTACGAAAAGCAATGATGATGACTCTGAGGGTGACAAGAAAAATATATCATTGTTACACGGAATTACCCTGGGGGCCTCTGCAAATCACCGACCACTTTTACTTCACAGAAATAATCAGATAGTTTCCCCCCAAAGAAAGAACAACGAAATAACAAATGAAAATGTTCCCTACCTACTCCCTGCTTCCCTTTTTCAGGTTTCCCCAAAAGAAAAACAAAATTTCCCCTTTTGCGCTGCAGAGAGAGGTACAGGAAATACAAATTCTCCCCTGCAGTCACCAACACTTTCTTTTGGAACATTTAAATGATGCCGGAACTCTTGCTGCCGTCTAGGGGGTCAGTTGATGGGGCAGTAGGCAATTCCTTTTATGTCTGAGTCACCAGGATGTTGATGAAATGTTACTAAAATATGAAAACCCAAGCCAATCACAGCAAAAATGGCCATTAGGATTAATCAGGCCTTCCTATAAATCAGAGTGTCTGTCAAAATGGATAGTTTGGAGCACTGTAAAAATAAGCCACAATCTCAAAATGCACCCAGAGCGCAAATGGTCATCTCAATGGAATTGTTTCTTGAAAACCGATGCCTTCAGCTTGGATGCTGTCTCATAAGGGCAGTAGGCGAAATATTCATCTTACTTTGTCTAGTAGAGAAAAAGGCCGCTTTGGTTTTTGGTGCTGTGAATTCACCTGAAAAAAAAAAAAAGCATACAAATTGATGCATGTATACCTTTGCAGCTAGAGACCATTTTCCCTTTCAGCTTCATGCAGTTTAGTAAAAATAACTTGGGACTTCACAACTGCAAATTTCACTCAGATTTATAGAAGTAGTTTTATGTGTTTCAATGTCTTTTAATAGGGTTTCCAGCATCAAAGATGGCAACATTTAATAAAGTCGATAAATAACTGCATTTTCTTCTTGAACGTGTAAGTTGCAACAAGGTAACAAACTCACCCCCGGTGGGAGAAAATATTTTAGAGCATGTGCATAAAAGAAAAAAAAAATGAAAGAAAGAAAAAAAAAGCACCTACATTTTAACAGTTATTAGGCCAGTTGAATTATTACCATTTTCTAAAACACATGGAGCAATAAGAATTTATAATAACAGAATATTGTCTCTGCAAAACGATTGCCGATTTTGATCACGGCCACTAGCTTCGCCGCATCTCCATACCACTACAGACAGTCTGTAATAAAATGAGAAAATATCGTGGATCCTGGAGAAAATGCATACTAATTTCGATAAATGTGTATGTGGTATGAAATAAAACTTGATTAGTTCCCAGATCTCTAGGAAAATTAAAGTGGAAAATGCATAAATGCGAAGGCACACTGAAGTCGAAGAATGAATGCAATTGGCTGGGTCGTTTTAAAACAGGGCCACAAGGAGAAAGTGCTCGAGAAAGCAGGGATCCGGCAAGAGCGAAATGCACCGATACAGAAGATTGAACAATACGACTCTTTGATCTCCTGTTACGTGCCTAGATAACCAGGGCCAGGACTGGTGAAGACTATTGTAGAAATGAAGCTTAGACTCATGATGTTTAAAATCATGGACTCAGGAGCCTGTCTGTATTCAAACCCAAGCTCTGCTACTCACCAGCTGTGTGTCCTTGAGCAACTTCCTTAACCTCTCTGTGCCTTAGTTTCTTCATCTGGAAATGACAGGAGCACCTCAGAAAGGTAGAACGTGGACTTCTTGAGTTAATATTCGTAAAATACTTAGAGCGCTACCTGATTGAGAGTAAAACGAAAAAGCGTCTGACAGTGAAATAGAAGTTTATCTTTCTTGACCTTTTACAGTCTTCTTTGTTTGGTATCCGTGGCCCCCAGCGTTCACCTGGGTCCTTGTGCTCACACGGAATCCCTCCCCAGGCAGCTGCAGCCCCCAGGCTGGTCCCCCACCCCCCATTCACTAACTCCTTCCCTTTCCTCTTATCCAATCTCGCTTTCCCCACATCGGCTTGCTAAATCACAGAAGCTGCTAATAATAACTAACGTTTTTGAAGTATGTGGACGGTGCTCTGGGAACAATGCCAAGTTCTTCCCACGGAGCGTCTCGCTGAATTGAATTTAAACCTGAGTAAAGGGGTAAGGGCCCTTCATTATCTTAGGGCTAAAGGACATGATGCTTGTAAAGTTGAGTAAAGACCAGAGGGTCTGGAAACACAAGCGACAGACACGCACACCCGTGGACACGCAAGCAGGGTCTGAACAAAGGCTAAGGGACTGGGGTCTGCCCTCTCCCTCACCGTCAAACAGGGGCCCCTGTGGAAACTCTCACCGTTCTTGGTCCACCCACACATTTTAACAAGGGCCTCTGCAAAAAAGTAGTAATAATTAATTAATTAAAAATAAGTAAATAGAACAAAAATTATTAAATTATTAACTAATCCATTAATTGACTGATTTAAAACAACAACAACAAAGGCCCCCGCAGATCACGGCTAAAGTCCCATTTCATAACAAAAGAATGGGAAAGCGTTGGAAGGTACCAGGGGGTTCTATGCACGGCTCCAATCACGTGTGTGCCTCCTTTCCTCACATCCTCTGAGGGGCCCATCGACTTTTGCAGAGTTGGGGTCCATGTGTGATGGGGCAGGAGCCACGAAGCGTCTTTCCTTCCCTCTTAATGGAGGCAAGACCTCTTTGAGCCCTAAATTGCAAAGTACTTTGACTTGCTTCCTCAACATGGCACTAGATGCCAAGCGGAAGTGTGTGAACTCATGCGTGTTGGGGCTTGGGAGGGTGAGGGGATCATTCTAATAAGGAAAAGACTTGAGGTTTTGAAAGAAGCAGTGGGTGGTCTCTAACCCTCCTTCTGCCCCAATCTCATCCTCACCCTGGGGTAGCTATGCAGATAAAGAAACACTGACCTATTACCTAACACTGATGTAATAGGTCATAATATATAATATTATGTACATATATTATATATATATACATATGTGTATATTACATGTATATATATACATGCGTATATATACATACAATATACACATGTATATATTATATATAATATATAGTATATATTATATATCTTAAGATATTGTATATATAATATCTTTCATATATAGATATCTTATATATGTATATATGTCCTCATACATAGATACATCTTTCATATATAGATATATAGATATATATCTTCATATATAGATATATCTTTCATATATCTTTCATATATAGATACTTATATATATGTATATATGTCTTATGTATATGCATATAGATATCATATATATATGTATATATGTCTTTCACAGTGAACTGTGTATTTCTTATTGAATATCTCCCTCATAACATTTTAGCTTTATCAAATGAAAATAAAACCACTACTTACTTGTGGAGCATTCTCCATTATTTAATCACCCTTCACAAGGAGAAAAAATAAATGCCCCGCTTTTGAGGTAAGGAAGTAACTAGTCGGTGAGGGGAAGGGGGACGGACAGCAGCAAGGTTGGATAAGTGAATAAGCTTAGGAAGTCAAGTGAGTGACAGTCCACACTCTTCCCGTGTGACCATTTTTCTAATCTGCATTTTCAGATTTCGAAGTACAACTCTTCCCAATGTCACTGTATGCTATAAAATCCTACAGCTCATAAATTCCATTTAAATTTAGAAAGGACTTCTTGGGCAGGAGCCTTGAGACAGATAACATCAAAAAACAAAGCCAAGGAAATGCATACGACTCTCCGCCTCCCTGGCCAAGACACTGCCCTGCAGAGGCCACGCAGGACAGGCCGCCATATACAAATGTGCCCAGCTGACCCAGTTTTATTTTTCTGCATTACTAATCAGTCATTTGCCTATAATTCGTCATAGCGTGTTTAATTTTAAAATTAATTCCCCAGCTAATTTTAAGATTTATGACCAAGTCTTTGTCTCAAAAGCTTGACTACGTTATGAAAAAAAAAAAAAAACTCAATTGAAAAATAATTAATCTGGGGTTTGAAACTGTCTTCACATTGGGTTTGGATGAGTGCATTATCAGTCCAATAAACTGGGTCTAATTTTCGAATAAATTAGAAGAAAAAAAAAAAAGATAGGCAATCGTATTACATTTCCAGCAGGTTAAATCCTCAAGAGGCCAAACATGTCTTTAATTCTGGAAGAAAAACCACCTGTACCAAGAAGGAACCTGAAGAGAAGAATGACCATGATTTAAGTGTCTCCAACGTATCATTATGTGTGGTCTCTGGGGGTGGTAGAGTCAACCACATTTTATGAGGAGATGAGGAAATTGAGGCACAGAGCCATTATATAAGCTGCCCAAGGACACACACCTGGAGGGGCCCGTGATCCCCTCTCTCTCCCTCCCTCCTTCTGCTCCACTGCGTGCTCACAGGCCCATTTGGGGGGATCCAAGAACAGGCTAAGCCCTTTCCGACTCAGGGATTTTTGCACCGTTCCCTCCTCTTACCAGCCTTCTCTTGGCTCCTTCTCATACTTTGGTCTCGGCTTAGATTCCTTGAGGCCTTCCATGATTCCTGCATCTAAAAATAGAGCTCCCTCCTATTTGTCCTCAGCATGCTGTCTGTTTGCTTCAAGCAGTTGACTTAAAATATGTATGTGTACATGTATATATACATATATATACATATACATATATATTCATATTCATATATACATACACATATACATATATATTCACATATATACACATACATATATATGTGAATATATATGTATATGTGTATGTGTGTATATATATATAAATATATATATATACATATATATATATAAATATATATATATATACATATATATATATATATATATAAATTTACTTAAATGTTTTCTTCCTTCTTCCTTCATTCACTCACTAGAATGAAAACTTCAAAAGGGCAAGACACTTGCTTCCTTTCAATCAACTCCATTGTACAGCCAGCATCTGGCATGATACCCAATACATTAAAGGCTCTTAGTAAGTTGTGTTTTTCTTAATGGATAAAGGGAAAGAAAAAAGAGAAGGAGGAAAGGTCAGAGTAGTAGATGGGAAGGAGGGACTCAACCCAAATGCCGTATGACTGGAATATTGGATCTGTACATCCCTGTGTCCTCGATGGGGGAGGGAGGCTGGGATCATTTGTAGCAGATAGAAAACTTGGCCATGAGGAGCAAGAAATGTGTGATTTGAAAAATGGCATCAACCACCAGCAAGAGCCAAGGGGCAAGCTCTAGGGCTTTGCTGCTAGCCAATGCTTAACCTGAAGAACTGCCTGCAGCCCAGAGGAACCTTCTGGGACAGCGGGATGATAGGCACTAATGCCTCTCCACCCAGTGGCCCATTCACCTCGTGTGGAGGTGTTGAAGCTCCACCTTTGCACTTTCTTTTCCTTCAATGGTTTTCTTTCACCCTTTCTTCTCTTTATTGCTGAGTCTTTTTAAAAGATGTTCATAGTTACCAGCTTCTTATGATCATAGTAAACTTAGTATAATTTTAGTATATCATGCTGTATTATTCTCTCTACCTGGGCTTTTTCTGTTGAAACTATTTATAAACTTTATGTTTTTTTCCTCTCAAGATCATTGTTTATATTAGTCAGCTCAGGCTGCCATGACAAAATACCATAGGTGGGGTGGTTTAAACAATAGACGTGTATTTCTGACACCATTCTGGAGACTGGGAGTCTAAGACCAACGTGCCAGCATGGCTGGGATCTGGGGAGAGCTGTCTTCCCAGCTTGCAGATGGCCACGTCCTCACTCTGTCCTCATGGCAGGCAGAGAGAGACAGACTCAGATATATTCCCTTTAAAATTTGAAATAAATATAACCACTTACTCTCATTTTCATGCCACTACAAATATATATGTCTTACCCAGTTTCCTTCTCTCCCCTCACCTCCTCTCCCCTTCCCCAGGAGCTACATAGTTATTTTTCATCAACTCTCAGTTGGTTTTATAGACTTATTATCAGAGGGGACTCAGTCCACTTTTCAAAGGCTCTTGAGATATCTGAAGATCAGAATGTTCACATATCAAGTGAGAAAAACATTCCTTTGATGCTTTTCCAGGTCACTCTATGTGGCCACCACTGTGTCTGAACCATGAAACTATGACAAGAGGGGGGAAATAACTCAGAGAGATAAATACTCTGGCTCCTTACGCTGTGCTTTTCACCATGAAAATGGTTTTTCTTTTCCTCCTTTTTAAAATTATTTTATTTTTGAGAGAGAGCACGAGCAGGGGAGGGTCAGAGAAGGAGAGGGACAGAGAAGGAGTGGGACAGTGGATCTGAAGTGGGCTCCAAGCTGACAGCAGTGAGCCAGAACCTGATGTGGAGCTCGAATTCACAAACCATGAGATCGTGACCCAAGCAAAAGTCAGACACTCAACCAACTGAGCCACCCAGGCACCCCTCGCCATGGAAATGTTTTAAGAAACTTGAAATATTGTAACAGTTGTACCCCGACACAGCGTCCATCTATAGATTATAATGTTAACCAGACAATTCCTGAGTGATCCAAAGTTTCCTGACTTTGATAAAAAGTGAGATTTTTTTAAAGTTAAAAACAACAACAAAATTCAGACTAACGAGGTGTCTTGTGTTTAATAGATACACAACATAAATGTGGAGTAGATTAGATACTGTTTTAAGCCATTTCACCAACCAAATATCAACAACCAAAGAGGTAATAGAATTCATCTGGTAAAAAAAAAAAAAAAAAAATAGCTCCATTAATATGGCTAAAGCATAGGGGCACCTGGGTGGTTCCGTTGGTTGAGCGTCCGACTTCGGCTCAGGTCATGATCTCACAGTTCGTGGGTTCGAGCCCAGCATCGGGCTCTGTGCTGACAGCCCAAAGCCCGGAGCCTGCTTCGGATTCTGTGTCTCCCTCTCTGTCTGCCCCTCCCCTGCTCATGCTCTGTCTCTGTCTCAAAAATAAATAAACGTTAAAAAAAAATTTAATATAGCTAAAGCATAAACCATTAATTCCATGGGGTATTGAATTTATGAAGAGGTAAAGATTATGTAAGGGTAGAGAATATGCCCTAATGTGTTTTATTTTGCCTTACATTTGCTTCATCATTAAGTACTTTGATAAACATAACAACAGAAATGGTTAAACCTAATTTCATAAACAACTAACAAAATAAACCCTCTTATTAATTATGAGTGTACTGTATCAATATTTCGGCATTACAAATAAAAATGGGTTTTATTTTTTTCTTCCAAACACAAAACTGGATGAAAAGTAAAAAATTAATTCAACCGGGATTTGGGGGTGAGGCAGTTTAAATAAACATCTGGATTTTCTTTTAACTAAATACATTCATTGTCTTTAAACCACGAATAATGAATAGATCTAAACAAGTTTTAAGAATATAGGAAACAGGAGGGTTTACATAAAGATGATTAGAATGAAATGAGACCCATTTTTCTTATTGTTCTAAAAGCTCACTCTGAAAACAGTTTAAAAATAAAGATTTTTAAAAATATCTTTAGCATCCCTGGAACATACGTACATCAGGTTTCAGATCTCAGCCTCCAGCCAAAATTTGCCCCGTGATCCTAGGAAACCAACTTGAACTTGCTCAGCTTCAGTTTTCTTATCTATAGGATAATAATAGTATCTGCCACATAGATTTGGGAAGATTTAAGAAGATAATAGATGTAGAGAGTTTGGGCACGTATCTGACACATTATAAGTGCATGGTACCTTCTATCTGCTACCATTGTCCTTGTCTTTATCATTATCAGCTGCTAGCATTCTATTTGACTTCTTAAAAATTAGGTATTTTTACTCAATATCACGCCACTGCTGATCTTATCTTTTTAAAAGTATGATGGTGGTTTATGACGGACTTCAGGCAGGTGAACGGACTCCTTGAACAGCCATAAGGAAATCTTGAATGCTACTCCTATGTGCAGACAGAAGTATTTAGAAGAGGGAAAATATATGGACAACAGGAGGAAAACGATGATGAGATGTGTTCGTATTTTATGTCAAATTAGAAAATGTTGCCACATTGTAAACATTCACAGTAGTGAATTGTTGTAGTGTCTGCAAACACTGAGTATATTTTTATGCTCAGCATCTTGGACTTTCTTTTTCCATTTACAAAGGAGGAAAGACTAAAAGAATAAATGGTACAATCGGCTTGTTCCCGATGGGGACACATTAAGCTCTCAAGAAGAGCCGGCAAGAGGTCTTTGAATCCTTACTCAGTTGTGCAGGTTTATAAATCCTCAGGGATTAGCCGCTCATTGACGACTAAGCCTGGGAAATGTCTTGCATTTTGGTACCAGTTCCTGTTAATAAATGTTAAAATGCTTATCATGAAATTCGGTGCTGATTAGCTACAAATCCTGAGCAAACTAAAATCCAATTCTAAGAGTAGCTTTCAAGTTTGGGAGGTTATCTATCTGTTTCACGGAAGGGCAAGGAGAACACTGATTCTAAAGCACATTTAAATATAAAGACTCCGCGGAGCATTCAATATTTCCTTATGTGCATTTTCAGCGGGGGAAAAAAAAAATAGGTCCTTCATGAACAACAATCTCCGACTACTCCATTCCACTCAGAATTCATAATTATGCTTAATCTGCAGCTCCCTTTGGCTCCCTTACAGGTCCTGTTGGCAGGTAGTGAATGCAAAATCATTGTAATGGGGGGTCCTCTGGGAATGGAGCAAAAGTTTTGAGCATTTACCATTTCACAATGGAGTATGGCCAGCTGTTGGACACCCTGAGCCCAGGGCCCAGATCCCCCAAAGCAGCCATATCCATGGTCAGCTTCAGATCAGCAACCTAGAAAGGAAGAATGGCTCCAGCCTGAGAGTGGGAAGCAAGCTCCGGAACGGGATCATCAGCAACAAAGCCAGACAGGAAAGCCCTTCCGTGATAGGGCAACGCCAGTGTGGGTGTAACCCTGTCTACTTGCCTATGGGGCCAAGGGCTGCCCCTAAGGGAGCATGCTCAGAAGAGTGAGGCCCTGGGAGATAGGAGATGCTTGTCTCCATCAAAGGGCCCATTCAAAGCTGCACTGTCTCCACCACCATCCCAGGAGCTGCCATACCGGCTCCAGTTACTATCCTATTCGAATACCTTAAAGGTATATGGTTACTTACAGATGAACCAGACAGCCTGGGAGCAAAAAAACAGAAAGCATTTTTCATTGTGCATGTGTGTTAGATAGCACCATTTCATCGTATATATATGTATTTTATTTTTTATTTAAAATAAATTTGAAGGGGTCTTAACGTGACTAATTCCAAAGAAAATGTTTTGTTTTTATCACAGTCATTCACTCACTCATTTATGTAAACAAGTATTGTTGAGTGTGGAGGACATTCACTTATATACGACCTAGTCTTCTTTTTTTTTTATTTTAAATAAAGCTGTCATCAAAGAGAAATTTCTTTAGCTTTGTTTTGAAAACAAAACAAAACCCTCATTCTCAAGCTGCCAACATTTTACAAAGACATTCCACATTGTACTTTTATCTTTCTTTTGGGAAAAAGATTTTTAGGAGCAAAATATATTATTTTTCGCTCTTGATTTCAGTAGTCCCTTAATCCTATATATCCTATATATATATATATATATATATATATATATATATATATATAGTGTGTGTGTGTGTGTATGTATGTATGTATATAGCGAACATAGTGTATATACACACATGCATCTATTCATTAATGAGATTATTTATTAAACACCTGTAATGTGCTGGCTCTGGACTAAATGCTGAGTATGGAAAAAGGAATAGAACACAGCCAGACCTCTGGAAGCTCCCCCCGTAAATGGGAAAGCATGCGCGTCAATGAGTCTGCTCCTGGAAGCCGTTAAAGGCTCCAACGGTAGTGTGCATTAGCTGTGACAATAACCCAAGAGAAAAATGACCATTTGCACCAATCTATAAGATTCTATAGAATAGATCTCATGTTATGCTTTAATTTTAAACAAAACCAATGTGCTTCTGAATTTGTAGTTAGCATCTCTATTTTGTTGTGAGCAAGCCCCATAATTAAGTCATTAGTAAGGCTCACAGAGTATTAAGTGACCGATAACCACACTCCAATTTGGAGCCACAGAGCTCTGGATTGTTCCGAGGGGAAGGCCAGAGAGCATGACTGAGCATGTGCATTTGTACATAGAAAACCTGAGGACCTCACAGCAAGAGAGAAGATGTCTAGGATCATTTGCTTGGGTCCTTAGGCACTTTTAGATTCTAGAGAGACCCAAGCAGTTCAATATTCAATTAAAAGGAGAAGAAGAAAACCTCAGATCATGATAGCTTGTTTTAAATCACCCCAGGAAACAGAAAAAAAAGAACAAGTTGAAAGGAGATCACAATTGAACATTTTTTCATTACAGGGAAGAGTTATTAAATATTCTTCAGATCTAGCATATTTTTGTAATAATAGCTGTCTAGAGGATATATCCCCCAACACACACACACACACACACACACACACACAATACTGAACAACTATCACCAATCAATGGCAGTAAAATCTACTAGAGTACCTTCTTAGGTGGTGGTTGTTAACCTGTCTCTGGGGCCCTTGTTTGTTTATTCTTTTGCTCAACAAATATTTACCGAATATCAGTTTTGTGCCAGGCACCGTGCGTGTGGCTCTCAAGAAGTTCACAGTTAAATGGGAGAGTGAAAAGTAATTTGTGTTGAACAAATATAATATGGACAGTGGAAAAAGCTAAGACAATAAAAGGATGAGTAAATGCCTATCAGTTTTACTTAATGATAGAAAAGCCACTGAATCGAATAAGAATCCAACGGTCCACGTTGGCATCAATAAATAAAGGAAAGGAAAAGCCAATAAATAAAAAGTGACTCACTTTAGGTGAGACAGCAAAAGGATAGCAGACAAGTAATTAGCTCCCAAGATCAAGAGCAGGAGAGTGTGGTGAATGGGGCCCCCCCGGATTCAGGTGTGTCTGCATTTGCTCGGGACCAGTTCAGAAAGTGCCAGATGGTCTTCCACTGCTCCTGCTTCATTCTGCTGCTCCAGGCTTTCCATTGATTCTACCCCAACAAGTCCTAATGGAGTTCTTCACTGTGGAGTCTCAGAAAGCAGAGAACGGAGTAGAATCTAAACATTGGCTCAGTTTTATACAGGTTTCAAAAAAATCTCTAAACAAAATGGAGGCGCTACCGTCTAATCTCCAACACTACTTTACTAAGACGTGTCCCGCTCTTCTCCCCATGACCTAGTATTCAAAAGGATCCAGGCTGCTTTCCTGAAGTGTCCCCCTCTTCAAGGCTCACATTTACCTTACAAGACTGAGACTGATCTCTCTCAGGAAAGTGGTGACCAGCCTGCTGCCTATGGGAGCCCTTCAACATTTCCACTCTTTCCTAAGCACAGTTCCTACGGTGTGAGAAGGTCTTCATTCACTCCAGTGCTGTTTCCCTGAGGATCCCATTCTCTGCCTTGTTTGCCCCACATTCCTGCACTCGCTTGGTAACATTGCTGAATCACAGTACTCTTTTTTAAATAGTCAGCAAAAGCACAGCTTGCCCTATTACCAGTTGCTCTTGCTTTGGTCTACCAAAGAGCCAGTGCTGGAATTTATGCTTCTCTCCACTGCGAGTGGACGCTATCCTGACATCCAGGACTGGGATTCTCTTTGCTTCTCTTTTGCACTGCTACCATTTTCCATTTTCTATCTGTTTCCCCCGTCTTGGCCCTCTCAGAAGACACTTTTCCTTACCAGTCTAGGTAGCTTTTGTAGCAACAACTAAAATATGTACAATATCATGTATACAATATAATTTGTTCACAGCAAGACTGATGCAAACCTCTGGGTCCTTCTAATCTCATCTACTGTCATTCTCCCTCTCACCTAACACATTTAAACTCACTGTTTTCTATATGATCCTTGAACTTTGTCAGATGTCCCCGCCTTTGCATCTTGCACTGCTTGGTTTCTCTGTCCTTCTGACCCTGCCCCACCCCACCCACAACTCCCAGCTGTCTGCACGACTGTCCAGTAATCTTGTCTTTAGGATCTTAGCTGGAAAAATTTAAAAGCTGCTCTTTTTGCAACTGGAAATGTAAAAGATGAGCCTGGAAAACTTTATGGAGCCAGAAAGTAAGGAAGTACTCAAATGATGGGAACATCTCCAAAAGGCACAAGATCTATTATGAAGGAGCTCCCGCTGGCCAAACCTGGGACATTCAGGTCATCAAAATCAATAGCAAGGGTGAATTATTATAACCCATTGAGTGACATAAGAATCCCAGAGTCTACATAGATATAAATAAATCATTAAAGGAAAGGGGGAAGCAAACTAGTAAACATAGAAAAAAAATGGTAAAATTAGAAAATTATCACTTGGAAATGATCACAAGTAGAATTGATTCAGGCAAGAATCATAGGAACTATGATTAAAGAACCAGTGAGTGAAAGTTTGAGAAGTAAGAGCATATTTACAGAGTATCTCTCCACAAGATACTTCCAATTATAAATTTTGTAGTAAAGAAACACGGTATACAGACCTTACCCAAGTGATCAAAATTAACATGACTGGCAATAAGCGATAGACACCATGTGCCTCTTGATATGATGCCCAGCATTGCTTCCATGTTATTCCTACCAAAAGTATGTAATCTCAGCCTAACCATGTGGCACCTGAAGGCATTCCATAAAAAGATTGGCTTCTATTATTCAGAAACACCAAGGTCATGAAATACAGGAAAGACTGAGAAACGGTTCCAAATTAAAGAGCCCTAAAGGGACATGACAATTGAATGCCACGGATGATCCAGAGTTTCTTCTGAAAAACATGACCAAAAAAAAAAGGAAAATTGATCAAAACGGAATGTCTATAGATTAGGCAAGAATACTATACTAATGCCAGTTTCCTGAGTTTGATAATTACGGTGTTGCTTTGTAAGAGGATGCTCTTCCTTTTAAGAAGTTAAAACTTAAGTGTTTACAAATAAAGGGACATCACATCTGCATTTTGCTCTCAAATGAACACTTACACTTACACGTGTGTGTGTGTGTGTGTGTGTGTGCAAGAGAGAGAAAGCAAATGTGCTAAGTATTAACATTAATCTAGTATAGTAGCATTTACTATTTATATATAGTATTTACTAAAATCGCATTTACTATTCTTGAAGCATTTCCATAGGCCTGAAATTGTATGAAAACAAAAAAATTAAGACACACACACATACACACACACACACACACACACACACACAAAGTTCTCCCTGGCCATCCAGTCATTTTACATCATTCTCCTATGTTGACTTTCTGTATGCCATCTGTTCATATGGTTCGACATGACTCCTGATTCTTGCAATTAGTTTTTCATAAATTTCTTGCCTCCCCTAATCGAATGTAAGCTTACTGAGGGCAAGGAACTCGCATGTCTTAGCTTGGTATAAACTAGAGATCAAACAGTGCGTTTCTGCCTCCAAGTTCCCCTTAACTGTCTCATTCTATTCACCCTTGTCATCCTGAACTAAGCCAACCTCATGTCTTACATGGAAAAAGGTGAGGATCTTCTCAGTGGGTCTCCACTTCCATTTCTTTTTCAATCTGGAAAACGTATTTGTATGGTGCTTATACCCAATAAGGGGACCTCATTCAGCACTGCCTCTTCTTCAAAAAGTATCTGCTTGGCCTCTAAGGGCATCTATGTCCATAATTTCTGATGTATCCAAGAGCATAAAGACGCTGAATTGAATCTGGATGTTTAAATTTGCTGCCGAGGCAGCATCTCAGCAAGTAGGAGGCCTCTCCACCACAGTTACGTAAGCCAGCCTTGTCCTCCTCAGAGCATGCTGTCCTGGAGCTTGTCATCTAGTCGTACACAGCTGGTATCCCAGGCTACTTCTGGCTCTGGCCAGGTCACTTCCTCTGTCGTACCTATTTCCGTTCTTACCCTAGTGTAGTTTACATACCAAGTTGTAGCAATAGTAAGCGCTTATAAATGTAAATCAGATTTTCATCATTCCCTTAAAAATCCAATGGCTTTCCTTTAGATTTAGAATAAAATTCAAAATCTTGACCATGGCTTCCTCTTAGATTTTCTTTTCTGCCCTTCTCCCCCTTTCTGATTCAGAATCACTTCAGTTGCTGTTTCTGTGCCTTGAACATTTTTCACACATTTTCCCCCAAACATTCATGTCCTTGCTCAAATGTCCCTTCCAACATTCTCTTTTATCTATTTTAAAGGGCTTTCCCCTCCCCGCCCCATTAGCTCTTGCCCCTTAATTTGAATCCTTTGAGAGTAAGTTGCCCTTTACATCTAAACACTTTTCTTTCTCATTATTATCTGAAATGGTATTTAATTTGTATGTTTATGCCCGCTTCTCTCCCTTAGGAGAAAGTAAGTGTGGTCAGGACAGGAATTTTGTCAGAATGCTCATCAGTTTATCCCCCATTCTAGGCATATATTAGGTGATGGATTAATTTGTACAAGATACTGTGATTTATAAGAAAAATGTGATTTGGCCATTCAGATGACCAAAATATGCTTCTCAGATATGATTGGTCTTCAACCATGATTCTTGGATCACAGCTCCCAAGACCCTTGGAATTTCCTGAGCAGTAAGAGCAACAGGAGAATCTTTTGTTACAATATTTGGTTTCTTGTCCTCATAAACCTTCAAAGCCATAAACGTGCAATGGGTGTCTTGCTATTCCTAGAAGTCCCTTTCCACCACAACTGGGTTTATGTTGCTGAGGTGGCTTTTGGAAAGCACCTAAGAATGGGGGCCACTTGACAGGGCAGCCAACCACAAATAGAGGGTTAGAACTTCCGGTCGTACCCCCCTGATTTGCAAGGAGGAGAAAGGGGTTGGAGGCTGAACTGATCGCCAATGACCAATGATTTAATCAATCATGCCTATGTAATGAAGTGTCCCTAAAACCTAAAAAGAGGGGGAGCAGAACTTTTCAAGGTGCCCCCAAGCCAGGCCCTAAGCTCCATGAGGACAGGAGCTCCTTTGTTTGGCACCTCGCCCTGCGTATCTCTTTACGTGGTTCTTGATTTGTATCCTATAACACCCTTGGTAATAAATCAGTAATCTGGGGAGTGAATGGGTTTTTCTGAATTCTATGAGCCATTCTGGCAAATTAGTAGAACTCTGGGAGGTGCTGGTGAAAACCTCTGGTTTATATAGCCAATTTCTCGGAACCCACATGTAACAACATGGGCTTGTGATTGGCATTTGAAGTGGAGGGTAGTCTGAGGGGACTGAGCCTTTAACTACGGAATCTGATGCTGGTCTCTGGGTAGATAATGTCAGAATTGAGTTGAATTCTCAGACACCCAGCTGTTGTCCAAGAATTGTTTGTTGTTGGAGGGAATCCTCTGCCCATCCCATACACACTGGAATGGGGTCCAGAAACTCAATTTATTATATTAAATAAATCAATATTTGATGCTTCCTGTAAATGGTAAATATAATAAGAGGAGGCTTATAAATAAACATATGTCTTTTTTTTAGTAAAGCATTTTTTATATTCATCATAGATGAACCCAGATGTTTTAATTACTAGGCTATAAATTTATTAATGGTAATCACAATCTTCTATGAGCTCTGCCCTGGTCCTGTAATTGCAGGGTCACACTAGGTTGTCAGGCTTTTGAGGATCCATGGGGACCCCGAATCTATAGGTTTTGTTTGGTCTGAACTATCACCTTGCACTAGTCAACCTGGGCTCAGGCCAACAAATGGTGGCTGCCTCAGTTCTGTGTTCTCCACTAATGCACCAGCATCTCTCAGAATGTTCTTGGCATTCTGTAAGAGCATTGTTATTTTTGTCTTCATGGTTTGGGATGGCAAAAGTTGTTTCTGAGGAAAGCATCCCAGTGATGTAACTTTCTTAGAAAACAGCAGATTACTTGATCATCTTTCCCAATTCCTCTTTCAAAAAATTTTTCCTACGTTGGTGAGAGTAGGACAAAACATGTGTGCTTAATATTCAAAAGCCATGGCTTATATTCAAACTGCTGCCATATTAGTGGGGGGAAATGTAAACCAGCAGCACCTGAAAGCCCTTAATTCCTTCCTGCCTCATTACTTCATTTTATGTACAACGTATATCCAGATCTCACAGTCCTGCTGATGACCAGGCAAATATACAATTACCTAAGGAGTCAGGATGGCAAACTGGAAATAGTCCAATTGTAGAGTCATGCAGATTTGGTTTCTAACTGTAGTTCTACTACTGTCCAGGTGACCTTGGATGAGTGACTTAATCTCCATGGTCTTTTGATTTTTTTCAGAGATTTTAACTTCTGCCTCAGATGGCAGGGAGGATTAAAAGAAGAAACAAATGTATGCCACCCAGCATGGAGTCTGACATATAGTCAACGCCCATTGTTTGGAACATGTCTACTGCATTAGCCCAGCATCCAGCAAGAACTTGATAAACATTTGCGGGCGAACGGATAAATGAATGCCTACAAAAGGTGAACTATACATGCCTTCCCCTTGCCACCAGTTCCAGACCCATTCTATTTCCAAAATCTTCACAGTAGTTAACAATAATGTATTTTAAAATACATTAGTGTGAATGATTTAAAGTTGCATTATTTTTACTCACACCCATTGCCAGAAACGTTTTAGAGGTGGATTGGCTTATAGAGATAAAACAAACAAACAAGCAAAAGAAAATGACACATTTCTATACCGTTCTGTTAGCAAAATCCTCGATTCACCTGGAAAGACCAATTCCCCAGCATATGGCTCTTCCAAGGGGGGTCGGGGGGAGAAACTAATCCACTATTAAATTAAAATGGGATTTTCAATCAATGTATAAATCTGGGACCATCTATCACAGTCGCTTATTTTACTGAGTTGTTTGATGTCTGCATAAACTGAACTGATACAGCAGGTCATTATAGCAACTAACAAAAGCAATCATTCTTCCTAACCCCACTGTTTATGGCAGAGTCTTAAGATATTCCCCCAAATTTATGTTTACTTCTTTGTCCCAGGCGCACAGTTAGATTACATTTTCATTTTTTGCAGTTAGGTGTAGCAATTGACTAAACTCTAGCCCGTGGGAACGGAAGAGAAATGAAGGACACCTCTTTCGGTTGTGGTCCATGCAAAGCCCCACTGCTCACCTTCTATGTTTCCTTTCTTCTCTCTACTAGAACGGAGACAATCTCAGAGTGACCTTAGAAGCTTCATGTCAATGGCTATACTCCTGCAAGCCTGAGTTTCTGAATGACTTCACAGAGATGTGCCATTACACCAACTCATTCACTTGCCCTGTTCAATGAGAAAAAAATAAACTATTGTATTAAGTCATTATACATTTGGGGGGCAGTTTGTCATGGAAGCTATCCTGATATTGCAAAGAATCCAGCCACCTGCCCCATCAATCATCCCTACAGAAATGAAAGAATTGTAAAATCAGCCAATGTCAAAGTGGGTACTCAAGATACACATAATCTTTAAGCTGTCTTTATCTTAGAACTCCTTACCCTTAAAACATTTTCAGACTGATTATAGGAGTTTTCCACCACTGTTTGTTTTGTTCTGTCACATTTCATAGTGCCTCTATATACCTTGTACTTGACATTACTTTAGCTAATGCTGAAACGAGTGTATTTTTATTCATTTCCACATTCTATTATAGATCTTTAATTACAAAACAGAGTTGCTTCTTTTAAAATGTTGTATGCAGGACATTTGAAAAACTTGCATTTCCTTCGTTTATTCTATGCGACGGACTACTTGAGGGTAGAGTCAAAGTTTCTTATCTATTGTACCAGAACGTGGGACAATGCCTAGCATATAGAGGGCACTCTGTAAATATCAAGTTCCTTGCAATTAGAGAAATACAGTCATGGGACATACGTTTTTACAGTAACTCAAAGTTTGTATGCTTTTGTCAGTCAATATTGTATACAAGTTTGCACAGCAATAATGTATACTGTTTAATAAATGAGATAGTGGAAAAGAAATGAAAGAGATATCTCTGCTTTAATGAGTTTCAAGAAAGGCACAATATAACAGTGGTACCACATTGGAGAATGTGACCCCAGCAAGGGGCTCCTGCTGAACTGGGAAAAGTCTACACTCCTCTGGTTTGTGCCTGGCCCATTTGCACACCTTGCTAGTTCTGGGGCTGTTCTCAAAGGCTATTTTAAGACTCAGCAGCCTAGAGGTCTTTTTTTTTTTTTTTAAGAAGCTTTCCTAAGCCTTTTTGTTACACAAAGAAAAAGCTGTTTCTCCAAAAATAAAGAGTTGCTGAAAGCCAGAAGCTTTTGATTTAACGGAAAACTCCAAACTCATCGATTTTAATCACGCTAAGTTAGGAGATCTCAGGATCTTAGATTTTGTACATTTCTTAACATCCAGTGTTTTAGGGAATATTTAATTAAATCAGCTAACCTGAAAAAAATAGAGTCAAGGGGAAAATACAGAGAAATATCTAAAGGCTTACATAGAGGATTCTTTTATTCATTGCAGACGCTGTAGGTTCATGGGTCTATAATCCAAGAAAAATTAGTTCATTCATCTTTAACCATATACATAGATGTGCCTCTCATATTTTTACCTGCCTACACTAATTCATAACTGTCAATCAACTTTTAAAACCTTGATTGTGTTTAATGATGTTGGTGAGGTTAGCCAGCCACGTTAGAAAATCCTCCTAAAAGTCATCATATTTCCTTCAGTGTCAATGTTGTCCACCTAAATGGAATCTTGTTTCCAAAATTGTATTTCCTTACTTGCTACAGGCAATATGAGGGGCATTGTACTAGTTATGAAAACAACATTCACTTAAATACCACATGAAAGTCTTCAGCCAAAAGAATTGACCGTTTTTAATCTCTAAAGAGTTACGAATTTGTTTAAAGGTTTCTCATCCTTCTTGGCAGTTGTAGTAACTTTGTGTCCTCTTCTAATATGACAGAAAAAATTTGTGCATTTGTAAAATATTCTGAATACTGTTCGAGAGCTCAAACTTGACTACAAGGGACCTACAAATCTACCCCACATGTATGAATTAATGACCACACATTGGAATGGCAACAGATGATCACACATGATCTTTTGTATGTAAATTCATTTTTTTTTTTTGGTTTGAAGTGTTTTAAATTTTGTTTTTTTAGTCCAATAACAAATACAATTGCAAAATTTGAAAATTAAAATGAGTTTTAAAAGTTGTGGAATAAAACATTCTTTTCCTCCTCTTTTTCTAATTTACTTTCCCCACCTTCCAAGTACCCACTGTGACTCATTTCTTGCATATCCCTCCAGACTTTGCTTATGCAAATACAAGCAGATACAAAATAACCATTATGATTTCTGCCTTTTTGACACAAATGGTCCCAAGATCTACACACTCTTGCATGTCCTCCTTCTTATCCTTAGTAAAGAAAATCCTGCCCTGGGGGCACCTGGGTGGCTCAGTTGGTTAGGCATCCTACTTTGGCTCAGGTCATGATCTCGCGGTTTGTGAGCTTGAGTCCCGCATCAGGCTCTGTGCTGACAGCTCAGAGCCTGGAGCCTGCTTTGGATTCTCTCTCTCTCTCTCTCTCAAAAATAAATAAACATTTTTAAAAGTTAAAAAAAATCCTGTGAATATTGCACACACTGCCTGAAAAGGTCCCCTTCCAGATATCTTTAATAAGAATATTATTTAGAAAAGAAGAGAACTGTGAAAGATGAGCACGTAATAAAAGGCAAAGACTGGGGGCACCTTGGTGGCTCAGTCAGTTAAGCATCCGACTTCAGCTCGGGTCATGATCTTAGTTCCCGAGTTCAAGCTCTGCATTGGGCTCTCTGCTGTCAGTGCAGAACCCACCTCAGATCTTCTGTCCCCCTTTTCTCTCTATCCGTCCCCCACTCACGCTCTTTCTGTCTCTCAAAAATAAATACACCTAAAAAAAAATCAGTCACTAAAGTAAAAAAAAAAATCTAATTGCAGGACAGAGGAGAAAAATGGCAACAATGAAGTTTCTCCACCAGCTGCTGACCAGCTTCTGACTAATGCTGAATGAGTCACTGCCCTTAGGTTCATTCATAAAATTAAAGTGGAAACAAGAAGCATAGTTTTAAAAAGTCACTCAACAAATATTGAACAGGCACCTTCCTACTGTGCACCAGCCCATTGCCGAGGAAGACAGCAGTAGACTAGATGGAAAATTCCCTCTCACGGAGCTTCTATTCCAGTGGGAGGAGTTGAGTATTTGAGGTAGGTGGTGAGGGAAGCTTGAATGGAGATGATTCTTTAGCTGGTTCATGAGGAGATAACGTGGGGAGAAAACATACGGTGACAGGAACCGTAAATATTAAGGAAACAAATAAACATGGCAGAAGTGCTTAGGCAACTCTGGGTCTGATAGGGTCTTGTGGTTCATGGCAAGGAGCTGAATTCTTCTTCTTTTTCTTCTTTCTTCTTCTTCTTCTTCTTCTTCTTCTTCTTCTTCTTCTTTCTTCTTCTTTCTTCTTCTTCTTCTTTCTTCTTCTTCTTCTTCTTCTTCTTCTTCTTCTTCTTCTTCCTTCTTCTTCTTCTTTCTTCTTCTTCTTCTTCTTCTTCTTCTTCTTCTTCTTCTTCTTTCTTCTTTCTTCTTCTTCTTCTTCTTCTTCTTCTTCTTCTTCTTCTTCTTCTTTAATGTGACAGAAGGCACATGGAAGTTTTTGAAGAGGGAAACAACATGTGCTTCTTTCCTCTACCATGGTCTTTGTAAGTGAACTCATCATTCTAACACTTTTGGTGATTGATTTCTTGTATGCGGAAGATTTTGAGATAGGAAAAGAAATCTAACCTTCATCCTCTATCTGGTGGGGATCCCTCTGCTTGTTTTATAAAATGCTGTGATCAAATGATATTTGAATCTTGGCATCTGCTATAATCAGTCTTTTTGACTATCAAAGTAACTCTCTTCTTCACACTTTTTATTCAAATTCTAGTTACTTAACCTACAGTGGAATATTAGTTTCAAGAGCAGAATTTAGCGATTCATCACTTACATACAACACCCAGTGCTCATCACAAGTGCCCTCCTTAGTACTCTTCAGTCAGTTAACCCATCCCCTGCCTACCTACCTCCCATCTCCCCTTTAGTTTTTTTAGAGAGGGAAAATTAAGGAGTAAAATTGTGGATAAACATAAATGTTTCATAAGCCCATATCTTATTTCCTACCTTTATCTGTGGTCATAAGAAAGCTCAGTAATATCTCTAAGAATCAAGAGTCTCATTATTGAACAAGATCTCTTTAGAAAGGCTAACTTGTCTTTTTTACTACATATCTCAGCAGAGAAAATATTTCCATGAAATAAAATGTATGTGGTTAAAATTCTTTACTGCTAGGAAAGGATGATTTTCAGTTTGCTGATAAGATATATACCACTGGAACATGCTTATCATGTTGATAACAAAGACTTGCTTTTATCCATATGTCTGGAGTTACAGAGAACATTATAAAATCCAGAGCAAAAGGAACTGGAGGCATAAATTCACCAAGACAGCAAGAGAAAATTCAAGGCATTTCCTAATAATAGGAGGTTTTATGTATCATCTGTAAATTTCTATTAATTCGATAATGATAAAATTCCTTTATGCCGACAGTTTAGTAACTAGAGGCACTAAAATGATTTAGGAATTATATATATGTGCATATATGTTATATATACATATATATGTGTAGATAATATATATTATATATGTATATATTATATGTGTGTATATATATTTATATATAGTCTTATGTGTTGTTCAGAATATAAGATTATATGTTAGGTAGCAGATAAATTGAATATAATGCATCATCCATAGAGCAGCATGATAGTGTAGACAGAGAAGCCAATAATGTTCCTGACATCTGTAAGGCTATATATGTGTTCATTGATTGGAGCCAATATTTACTGAGCATCTCATACGCCTATGCAGAGAGGAGGCACGGGACACAGGGGACAAATAAAGCAACCAAGGTCCCTGACATCACTTCATGTAGGTTACATTCCTGCAAAGCCTTATGCCGTTTATTTTTCATGTGAACTACGCATGCAAATTTGTCCTGTATTTCTTATTCTTCCATCCTTAAAATGAACATATTTTAAAAAACATAGTAGTTATCATTCTTTTTTTTTTAATTTTTTTAACGTTTATTTATTATTGAGAGACAGACACAGAGCGTGAGCAAGGAGGGGTAGAGAGAGAGGGGGAGACACAGAAGCTGAAGCAGGATTCAGGCTCCGAGCTGTCAGCACAGAGCCGGACGCGGGACTTGAACCCGCGAACCGCGAGATCATGACCCGAGCGGAAGTCGGTCGCTTAACCAACTGAGCCACCCAGGCGCCCCTAGTAGTCATCTTTCTATCCAACTCTAGTTAGTGGACATATACATATATATACATATACATATATAAAACACAAGATAATGACTATTTTTATACGAGGGATGAAGAGTGTAAAATTGAATCTCTAAAAACAAGCTCTATGTTCATGGATCTGTTGCAGTTCTAGAATCATATTCAAAAGTTGGGTTGTTATTTATTTATTTTGGTAATATCTTTGCGTTCACTATTCTTTCCTACTGTCACCCTTTACCCAATGGTGGGATAAGAGAGAGGAGATATATAAGCTGTTTTATTTGTTTAAAGAAAAAATACTCATCTCTTCCCATGATGATGAGTTCTCTGGCCTCAGTCTAGATTATCCTATAAACGAGATGGTCAACTGATTCCACCTGCAGAAGATTGATCTCTGGCCTCAATGTCACTTTATCAAAACTTCCCAAACCTTGTTGACTTATAACAGGTGGTAGTCCCAGGTCATCACCGCCCTCAAGCCCATCTCAAGTCCCTGCGAGAAGGGCAGAGTCTCAGAGTCAAATTCCCATGTTCTCTGCTACTTGATGTCATATTGAGGATACATAAAAATATAAGGAAAAAGGCAGGCTGACTTTTCCTCAGAAAAGTTGAAACACCTAAATATATGATACCAACCAGTACTGGCACCATAGACAGTAACCTGACTGGAGGCTTCTCCTACGTGCAAGCTAGAAATGGAATGCATGTCTTAATGCGGAGGCATGTTGTAATTTGAAAACTTTCCCAGATGACCTCCAAATGGGCTGGGGATAATGAAACAGCAATCCTCTGTGGTAATGCGACAAGGTCAGGTATTAACAGGATTGGGAGAACAGGAGAGGAGAAAGCCATTAGAAGCTGCAACTGTGTACTCTATCAAACCATATTCCTGGAATAAAACCGTGAGTATGTAAGTATCGGTAACTATCAACTATGCATATAGAACACTTTTATTCCTCTTCCTGTATCCACACTAGAAAAACACTTCCCTTTCCCATTCATAAAAATATCTCTTAATGCGTTCATATATGTGAGATTTTGCTCTGTAAATCAGAAAAAAGAGGGGAAGTGCCGGCAATGGGGAGTTAGGAGGAGAGAGAAGAGTTTTGGATCTGTCCCTCCTTCTGTCCGGCTGAATCAGTTGGACCCACTACAGTGAAGGAGTGTTAGAGGCCAAAGTTGAGATTTCATGCAAAGCAGGGCATCAGGAAAGCTTCTACAAGGCCTTTGACCAGAGCGAGGAGGGGCATAAACCTCCCCAACCCTACACATATCAGAGTACCTGGAGTTTGGGACGTTTTCTAGGCATCCAGGGACACCGGGGTTACCAGGGGCCATGGCAATAGCCTAAGAGTTGCCTAAGTAGTCTGGACAGAGACGGCCACATGAGAGACTGAGTCAGAGATAGCGCTAAAGCCAAGTTTATGACAACTGCTGCTAACAGACCACCTTGTGGGCTCCTGTGAGGCATTCATTTAAGTGCTCCCCAACATAAGAAAGGCAGCCTTGCATTTGAGGTGTTCTGCAGTCTACTACTAGGGAGATTGACCTGTCAAGCCAGTAGAAATTTGGGGCTAAGAGGTGGCACATAAAGGTGAGTGTCAACTCCCGCAAAGGACTTCGGACCTAATGAACATCTGACTGTCCTTGGAGAATGAACTAAAAACCCACCCAGATCAGATCGTAGGGCAGACCTGAAAAATCACTTGAAAGACTGTAAATAGGTTCTCGGTGAAAATCCCTCTCTTTGCCTCTTCTTCTTTGTTCGGCTCATTGTCCTTTTCCAGCAACAGAATCAATGCATCCTCTCTTACCATTGTCAGATCTCTTCTTCTCTGCTTCCACTACCACATCATCTTCTCTGCTCTGACCCTCTTGCTTCCTCTAATAGGGACCTTCTGAGTATATAACACCCACTTGGATCGTCCGGGGTAATCTCCACGTCTCAAGATTCCTCACTTAATCACATCTGCAAAGTACTCTTTGTCATGTCAGGTGGGATATTCACAGAGCCTAGGGATTAAGACTTCGGTCTTTTTGGTGGCCAATTACTCAGCCTATCGTAAGAGAATGAAAGAAAAGGAAAGAGAAACCCTGGCAGAGCTCCATGAAATCCGATCAACACAACTGGAGGTCCGGTCAGGCCAGTGGTTTGACCCGACCGGAGGAACAAACGCATCAAGCTTCTTTTCCCTCATTGTTAACGTCTTCTAGATCTGATCCGAGCTCACTGGCAATCTCCTATGGATATGAACTTCTCCTACCTGAAGAGAATGCAATGGTCAGGCTGATACCCATATGGGCCACATGTGACAACCACAGTTCTCATTGTGAAACACTGCATTGGCATCTGGGTAGCCACCAGAGCTTCTTAGTTTGGGAATTATTGGTAAATGTAATACCGATCATGCTCATGTATTAAATATCCCTACTCAGGGCCAGGAGCTCTACTAAGCAAGTCCAGTAAAACCGTGGGCTGCAAGTAACGTGTTCTGTGAGTGTTCCACAAGAAGAGCGAACATTTCTAATAAATTTTAACTTGACAAACGAGCGATGTCTTGCAAGACGAGTAGTCATGATGCCAAATGTCACACGATCACAACTGAGCCGAAGGTTCTTGAAATTCACTTTGATATACAAGTGCTTTGGATTACAAGCATGTTTCTGGAACAAATCATGCTTGCAAACCAAGGATTTACCGCATATACCTTTGTTTATTGAATTCTCACAATAACCCTGGAGGTACTCAAATTGTGCTGCAACTATTTTTCTAAAATTCTATTTGCCTACTATCCAAACATTACTCCAGATAATCAAAGTTAAGTCCATTTCCAGCCAGGTCACTGTATGGTCCTTACTGAGATTTCTCCACCTGGAGATACATCTGTTTGGCTCACAAAAGGAGAAAAACCATGCGGTGTTAAAGGTTAAAGGAAACATCACTTCACTAATCAGAAGAGAATTATAGCATGAGAGGGGACTTGGACAGGTTTGTCACTCTAAATAGAGTTAAAACTTAAGACCCCTCGTCTCATTCTTCCTTATTTTAGCATGTTGCCCTCCAACCTGATCTAGATGTAGAATCAGATATCTTCTTTTTCTTGGCAGAACTAAATTTCCCCTAGCTTCAGCATCAAGTTGCCTACCTGTTTGTTTATTTGTTATATGGAAATCTGACTTAGGGTTTCCCACACTGGCTCATGACATTAATTATGGTCACAAGAGTCTGAGACAAACTAGCAAATAAGCAAGTTAAGAGATGAAAAACTGGAGAGAGGTGTGGCGTGACATTTGCCTAAGAGAAAAGAGTTAAGGGAGACATAATATTAGAAAAAAAAAAGTTTGATTAAATTTTGTTAAATTCTCCAATTAATGTTGAAAGCAGTACTGTAAGACAATCCTCAGGGGGAAGAGACCTGAGTAAACTAGACTCGCATTTGACCTCAAACGTTTTTATATTCTCAAAAAAACAGTGTACCAAAAGGTTGTTTTTGTTTTTTTAATGTTGAGAAACATTATCTTGGAAGGATAAAATTATGGAAGGGAAGAGACATGACCTTTGCAGGCAAACAGGCCTGTACCTCATCCTGCCGTTTAAGAGCAAAGTGACTTTTGATGATATTGTAATACGATGCATTGGGACAGAAAGGAGCTACACTCGTCGTGAACACAGCATAGTGTAGAAACTTTTTGAACCACCGTGTCGTGCACCTGAAACTAATGTGCCATTGTATGTCAACTATATGGAAAAAAAAAAAAAAAAAAAAAGGCAACGTGACTTAGAATAAATTTGTTTTTTTATAAAAAGGAGCGAATACTTGCCGGGTCACCCATAGCATAGCTCCAGGGGTCTTCATATTATCTGAGTCAGCGACCTGGGCAGCGCAGAGCCGCATCTGACGTGCAATTCCGATTGTTGATCTCAGCGATGATAGGGTTGAATGTTTTGTACAGAAGAGTTTCTGGTACCAGGTAGATGCTCAGTAAGTTTTAATTGCTTCTCACAACTGTCGAAGAGAAATGAGAAATGCAGGCTTCATGCGGGCAGGAAGCTTTTCCGTTTTGTTCACTCCTTTCGCTCCAGTGTCTACAACATCTATCGGCGTTTGGCATATAGGAAATCAGAACCAGAGATCTTTTTATATTATTGTTTAATGACTTTTTTAAAAGGAGAGCATACATGGTTCTGGAGGAAAATTATCTGCACGTGATGAACAAGATACATTCTGCCTTACTCGATAATACGGTGCATGCCAATATAGGAGAGACAATATATGAAACGTTTCTTGTGATAAATTTGGTCACAGAAGTAATTCTGAAATCACAGGCATGGTTCCTGAGGACTGATTCTTCTCTCTAGACTGGGATCAGCAAACTGTGGTCCACTGCCTGCTTTTTTTACAGCCCAAGAGAGAAGTTTGGTTTGTTTGTTTGTTTGTTGTTTTTTAGTTTTTTTACATTTTGCAATAGTCAAAAAAATCAGAAGAAGAACCATATGTGAAAAATACATGAAATTCAATAATCGGTCGTGATAAGTACGTTTTTATTGGCACACAGCTATACCCACTTGTTTATAAATCATCTGTGTCTGCTTTCATGCCACAGTGGCAAAGTTGAATATTTGGGACAGACACTTTATGGCTCGGAAAGCCTAAAATGTCTATTATTTGGCCTTTTCCACAACAAGTTTGTGGACCCCTGTCCTCGATAACATATTTGCAGTATTAATGAGGGCTTAACAAAAGGACTATGGAGAGCATCTGGACAGCATGTCAGACAGCTGATATCAGTGACAAGAAAGTCAGTATTTCTATCTATAATAGAACTTCTCTAATACCTGCATGATGTTATATACCATATAATATTGGTATCCATAGTAACATAGTAAAATACTATTGAATATAGAACAGACACCAAAAGAAGGAACTGATACTTTGACTCCAAATCGGTGGTCCTTAATATTTTTATTTTCTTACATTTATTTATTTCTGAGAGACAGAGAGAGGCAGAGCACGAGCAGGCAAGGGGCAGAGAGAGAGGGAGACACAGAATCTGAAGCAGCCTCCAGCTCTGATCTGTCAGCACAGAGGCTGAGGCAGGGCTCGAACCCACGAGAACCTTGAGATCATGACCTGAGCTGAAGTCAGACGCTTAACCGACTGAGCCACCCAGGCGCCCCGATGGTTCTTAATATTTTTGTGGTGAGCTCTGTTATGGGCTGAACTGTGTCCTCTAAAATTCATATGTTGGAGCCCTCATATTGCATATCTCAGAATGTTCATGTATTTGCAAATAAGGGCTTTAAAGAAGTAATTAAAAGGGTGTATGTGTGGCTCATTTAGTTGAGCATCCAGACTCGATTTCAGCTCAGGTCATGATCCCAGGGTCACTCAGCATGGAGCCTGCTTGAGATTCTCTGTCTTCCTCATCCCCTCTCCCTTGCTTGTATGGTCTCTCTTTATCTAAAATTAAAAAAAAAAATTAAACATTAAAAAAAAAAATTAGGGGCACCTGCGTGGCTCAGTCAGTTAAGCCTCCAACTTCGGCTCAGGCCATGATCTCCCATCATGGGTTCCAGCCTCACGTTGGGCTCTGTGCTGACATCTCAGAGCCTGGAGACTGCGTCAGATTCTGTGTCTCCCTCTCCCTTTGCTCCTCCTTGACTTGCACTCTCTGCCTCAACTAAAAAATAAATACACATTAATTTTTTTAAATTTTTTAAAAATTAAAGAAAAATAGAGGTAATTAGTTTAAATAGGATCATATGGGTGGATCCTCATCTAACCTGACCGGTTATCCTTATAAGAAGAAATTTGCGGGGTGCCTGGGTGGCTCAGTCGGCTGAGCATCCGACTTCAGCTCAGGTCATGATCTTGCAATTTGTGAGTTTGAGCCCCGCGTCAGGCTCTGTGCTGAAAGCTCGGAGCCTGGAGCCTGCTTCAGATTCTGGGTCTCCCTCTCTCTCTTTGCCCCTGCCCTGCTCACACTGTATCTCTCCCTGTCTCTCAAAAATAAATAAACATAAGAATTTTTTAAAAATTTTAAAAAAGAAGAAGAAATTTGGACATACAAAGATGTCCAAGGTTTCCAAGCACACAGGAAAAAGAGCATGTGAAGAGGCAGCAAGGGACAAACCAAGCAGAGAATGGCAACTGCCAACACCTTGATCTTGGACGTCCAGCCTCCAGCACTGAGACCATATAAATTCCTGTTAAAGCCGCTCAGCCTGTGGTCGTTTTGTCATGGTCCGCGAGGACCATGCATACACTATTATCCCCCACACAAAACGGGGCACGTGACTTTCAGAAGTGGGTTTGCTCTTGAAAACCACATTATTCTTGGGCTCGTCTAGGAAGAACTTTTCCTAGAACGATTCTTTGTTTTTATTATTTGACATTTACCTTACTTACCTTGGGGTTGGAAACTATTTCTTGAACAGACGTTTGTAAGTTCTGGCAAAGGAGGACTGTAGCTTATGAAACTTGCTTGAAAAACGAATTTCTGTTATTCTTTCCTTGAGCAGCCTCAAGAAGTCTGTGCCTGAAGAAGCAGGTGAATGGGTCAGGCCAGTCTAATCAACCCTGAGATCAGTGACAGATGTCTCAGCCAGATCACCCTAACCTTGTATGGCGTTCTTATATGGAGAACTTGGTGGGGGGTTCTTTCTGGTGTTAATGATCGGCCCATCCTGTACTTTCAAAGGATCTTGTCTGTTAAGCTTACTTGGCCAACAAAGAAACAAACAGACGCCTCTCCCTTCTCCCACCCCACCAAGGCTGCCAGCTTTTCCTTAACTCCTTACCTCACCCTGGAAAAGCTGGCAGTTGTCTAGGTCACCTACTAGCCTCAAATAAAATCTACCTAGCTTTTCAGCTAGTTCTTGGACATTCTGATTTGTTTGTTTGCCTTAGCTAAGTTTTCTCATTTGTTCATGATAGAGTAGGCAGTTAGTTAGACACGAGCGGGAGGCAAGGATAGTAATAAATAGGTTACGTGTCAGAAGCCTGGGCGCACAACATCCCGACTTTGTGGCTTCCGGTACCCCTCAATAGCCTGGACCTGCGGCTGCTAAGACCCAGGGGCTGGCAGGCTAAGAGCCACAGTTGCAGAACACGCACTCCCCTCTTCCGCCCGCGTCCCAGGGTAACCTCTAGACTCATTACGGTACATCTGCATTGAGGTTTTAACACAGCCCTGTGGCAGCAGGCTGCCATGAGGGTTCCAGTACAAACCATGGAGGGTCAAAAACTCCCCCTCTCAACCTGTGAGAGGAGTCCCCCATATGTTAGAAGTAGCCACCATTGACGACCTCCCTGTCTAAGATCTAACCACCCCCCCCCCCCCCCCAGACACACTCACAGAAAAGAAATGACTCCCATAGCCTCAGGGGAGTTGCTACCTCTGGGCTTTTCCACCTTGAGAGTGTCCTGTCCTTCATAAATTGCTTTGTGCTTGGTACCTTCCTTTTGGCTGGTTTTCTTGGAGGGTGGATCCTCAAATAAATCTTTCGTGGGGAATCCCAGAACTGAGGCCTCCATTCACCCAACACAGACGTGCCCACCGGTAACATTTACTTACCTTGTTTGTTTTGTAAACTCCCCTAAAAAAAGAGCATGGTGCTCAAACGCCTCCTGTGGCCGGAAGACCCTTCTTTGCCTATCGAAATCTAAGCGTCTCTCACTTACGCTTGGAAACAACTGGTGCTTTCTTCCTGTCTTTAGGCGCCACCACCCCGCCCCCCACTCTTCCTTTTTGATCAATGGTAACCTGGGCTCCTTTGCAAATTTCCACTCCTGAATATTTTATCACTAGCTTTGATCGAAGCTCTTTTGATGTACGTTTTTATAATGTAATCTATCCTTGGCTTATTGTATGTTTTTATCATAATTTGAAAGAAGTCTTTTCACGCAGGGCTTGATGGGAGCCACTCTCTCTACTTCACTGTCAAGTTTTACTTCCCATATGAAGTGCTAGAGGAGATGTTGTCTCCATCCTGAAAAGTCTAATGAGAGAGGGGCTGGCAAATCCTTTCACTACACGATATTTCAATTTAAGCTGCCGCAAACTTCGGGGCGTCTCAAGCTTGGCTAAAAATAACTCAGCATCATTTCTGTGCTGAAGACATTCAAATTGAGGAGGAGTAAAGCCTTCTAGTCAGAGACAGGTAACCTGGAAAGCCAACTGTATGGGCTCCTATCTCAGTTCCCTGGGACTTACCTATATAGCCCTGAGTAAGTTCCTTACATACCCAATGCCTCAGTTTCCTCATCTGTATAATGCGGATTATACACGCGTCCGCCTTGTAAAGTTATGCGCATTATATGAATTAACATAAGGACTAGAAGATAGCCTGGCACAGAGCAAGTCCCATGGAAAGCTTTGCTATGACCAAATCTGACCCGTCTTTTTGCTTATACAGAAGTGCGTAATCGCATCCCTACAGTTGAAAACTGGCATTCTTGCCGTGCTTCTCCATTACCGGAGAGATGGCATTAAAGTTGCTCCCATGGTTCTATATATTCCTGAATCTGGTAGAATCCAAGATAAAACTATTCCGAATTTGACTAAAATGAATTATACAAAAAGGCTCCAGTGTATTTGGATGATCCTGCTCTAGAGCATTCGAATTACATTAAAGTTAGAGAAATCTAGGAAATTGTCTTGCCATTTGGCAATTTTGACAAGACGGATGGCTAGGCTCCATTGCCTGTTGGTGTGAATCAGTTGAAAATTCTTATGTTGTAGTCTTGTGCAATTTAAGATGCCTAATCAATAGGTTTATGGATCTCTGAGGGGGGATTATATTCATCAAGCAACGTTTTGAAAAGGTGACAAGAAGGAGTAGTAAACTTTAAATAACATGGTTCCCCAGCTGCATTAATTAGGTGGCTGTGAGCAATGTATTCCTCTTCTTTGTGATTTATTCCTCCTAGAGTGGTGAATATATATATACACACATATATATATGTGTGTATATATATATATATGTATATATATACACACATATATATATGTATATATATATACACACATATATATGTGTGTATATATATACATATATATATATATACACACACACATATATATGTGTGTATATGTATATATATATACACACATACACACACACACACACACACACACACACACACAAGACTGGTTCCTCAGTATTCACAAATATTTTCTAGATAACTCAAAAGGAAAACAAACCCTGAATGAAGCATTCAGAAACAATGAAAAGAACATTTAAAATGAACATTTAAAATGAATGCAGAGGATTTCTGAACTCATAGTGAACTCATCATCTAACTACTTTTAAGGATTTTTAAGACTAGGTCAAATTTCACACTTGAAACAGAAGCCCAAAATATTTCCATTATATTATTAAACTTTTTATATTTTATATTCTTTAAGCTGTCTTCATGGTTCCACCATGCAACTGAAAAGAAAAATTCAATTCTAAGGAGACATACTTGTTTGTTATGACCTTGTTTGAACAATTACGTCATGAAGTGAAGCAATTGTTTGCGTGTTGGTTTGAAACGGGTGAGAAGGAAAAAGTAGAATTGTGGTCAAGTTCAGGTGCATTTGTCAGGAGACAGATTGGGTTTGGATGGCACCTCCACCTACTAATAAAAACCCTTAGGCTAGTTACTCAACCTCTCTTTTAAGACTCAGTTTCCTTATCTATAAAAAAAGAATTACAATACCTCCCTCACAGTGTTTTTGTAATGATAAAATGAGTGATCTATACAGCAAGCATTCTTACCACCACCAGTGGCCCAAGGCAAGTGCTTAGTAAGAATAGTTGGCAAGGACTCAGTCCTCAGCCTGCAACACCCTAGTATCCGATAAGTATCTCCTTAAGAATCCAGTTTATTCCAGAAATCTTTAATCAGATTTTAGTTTTTGTCTCCTTTGGAAGGAGTTTACTTGCTTGAGCAAAACATGAAGCTCTAGGCAGAAACCCTGTAAGTCCCTTTTATGAATCAGTTTGACATCTTGAACTAAAGTGTCAAATGAAAAGGTTGTCACCTAGATATGGTGACATAATTCCTAAACTGATGTCAGGCAATTTTGTATGTTGACTGGGGTTATGGAGATGTAGGCTAGCACTAGGTGGTGGAGAGGGCCTATGAGATCGCTCCTCTGTAAGCTCCCTTGTTCATCCAGCCCTATTCTAGGTACAATCGGAAATCCAAAATAAGGTGACTGTCTTTCTCCAAGAAATTTCAAACAAGATTGAAATTGCAAGATAAACAATTACAAGATAATATGAATGCACATAATCGTGAATAGAATGCTCTACAAAAAAAAGAGGGGGAAAACCAAACTAGAATTCTATTACCATAACTGAATTGAGTCATTATGAACTGCATTGTCTGAGCAGGTGTGGATGAAGAGGGCCGGGTCCCCTGTGATTGTTGGCCTGGAGTGGAAACACATTAGGAGCTAAGGGAGAAGACATAACCATTGTCAGAAAGGACCACGAAAGGAAGGATGGGAAGAAGGCACAGAATTAACCCAAGACCAGAGCATTTGCTTGGAGGGAAGTTAAGAGACAAGAACCAAAACACTACGTGGTATACAGTAGGTGTCAAGGGCAAACTCCAATGTGTCCTTGGAGACACATCGCCCAAGTTCCTTCAGGTATGTGTCCTTCAGTTTATACCCAAATGACCTAAACCTCCCCATGCCTCGGTTCCATAAGACACAAGACAGAGAGGATAGGCATAACACACAGTTAGCACCCAATAATATTGGCCACTACTGACTAGTAATTGTTCTGTGTTTGTACATAGAACAACTATTTGCTACTCAGAACACGGCTATTAGGTACTATATTAGGTACTATTAGGTACACAGCTATTTCGTCCCCATTTTAAGGCTCAGAAAATTGAGGCAAAAGAGATAAAGCAGTTTGCCAAGATGATATAGCTACTAAACACTGGGTTTCAAATATGACCCAACGCCTATCTGATTTTGCAAACCATTTCTTCCCATTATGCCATCCTGCGGAAGCCCATCAAGGTACGTAAACCAGAGCTGGCTTAGAGAAGGTATCAGCAGTTCCAACATGGTCCCAAGCTAGGCTAGTGGATTCACAGCGTCAGCGTCACCCGGGAATTTGCTGGAAATGAAAATTTTCTGGCCCCACCCTGTACCTACTACAGAACCTGAAATTCTGGGGCTGTGACCAGCAGTCCATCAACCTGCGATGTAACAAACTGTCCAGGTGATCCCTGATGCACACTGAATCTGAGAACCAGTGCCCCGGACTAAGTTCTATAGTTTAGAAAAGATCAAGAAGATAATAAGACAGAGGATGTTTTTACACCCCTTTGTGAAGAATTAAACGGAATAAGTTAGCTAAAAAAGAATGACTGTGGCAATGACTATGGACTTTGACCGATGGACTTCATGCTCCCCCCAACCAATCAACCAAACTGGTTAATAGCCACTAAATAAAAATATCATATGAGCTAGAACTTGGGGGACGAAGTTACAGAACCACACAGATCATCTAAAAAAATACGTGGAATAAAACTACAAATACTCATCAAGGAAAAAAAAAAAGCTTTGCACTGACTGTCATGCCCGCTGTCTGTTCCCATCTATCATCTAGTCTCAGCTTCTGCCACTCTCTGGCTTGGTTGTACACTGGGTAATATTTAGCAGTAAATCAATTGCCACCTTCCTGATTGTTTCAAGTGTCACTGTCCTTCCCTGCAATGCCAACTTCCCTTCTTTATCCAGCTGACTGCTGCTATCATGCCAGCCTTCTCTAGGCATCATGACCTGAAGAAATGACAACCCCCGCCCCCAAACACACACACACACACACACACACATACATCTCTCTTCACTCTGACCAACGGGAGAGTCCAATGGTTCTGCCTGAGAGCCCTGAAGTTCAACTTCCTAGGTACAAAGCCTGGCTCCATCAATCACTTGCTTGAGCAGCAGTTTATTTAACTTCTTCTTTTTTCAAAAGTATTCATTTGTTTTATATTTATTTGTTTGTGCATTTTTGCTTCTTTGTGCCACAGTCTCCTCATCTATAAAGCAAAGATGGAAATTGAGATGTATTCAAAATATTCATATGATGCCTATGCTTCTTGTAAAGCCAACGGCAGTATGGTAATTCATGTCTTTGTGCCTGGCACACAGTCTAAAAAAAATAGCACGCATGCACACGCACACACACACATATGCACACACTTATTGAATCTAAACCGGTATAAATGCCCATCTCAACAGTGGACTCCTTCCCGAAAGTATCAAATGTTTTCTTTTGTGCCATGGACCTCTTCAACAGTCTGGTAAACACCATGAGGTCCTTCTCAGAAGAGTGTTTTCAAATGCATGAAATGAAATGTGTTTAGGATTGATGATAAAAATTCCAATTATACTGAAATGCAGTCATCAAAATATGTACAAAATAAATTTGTGACATAATAATATTGTGCATCCTTCTTATTAAATCTCAAAATCCAGCAACAGATCTAACTACTGTGATTTCAGAGAAGTGACAAAATGTACATTGTATGGCAAGGTATCACAACAACTATAATGCAATATGAAAATATGAGTGCCCCTGTAAAAAACCCACAGGCACTGCTGAGACCCTGGTGGCATTTTGCTTTGATTGATCACTGAATAAATGCTAAGTGTCCACTAGGGTAGTGAAATACATATGCAGTGTTTTGTTTTCTAATTTCCCAGATTCTCTTAAACCCAGATTAAAGTCCACAAATTTGAAGTCTGATTTATAAAAAACCCATGAAGTCTACTCAGAGAGACTACAAGAGTAAATATATGAAACTATTGATCAGATCTTTCTTATCCTTAAAGTTTTACAGGCAAAATCAGCCCTCATAGGAGGGATGGGTAAGGGAGGATCAGTAGGTCGAGTTGGCCAAATAGCTTGTGATGCTTCAGAAACAAAATGGCCTCTCCTGGTCTTTCCTAACGCTTTCCTTCAAACACGGTCCAATTTGGAAACCTCCTATTTAATGGCTTAATTATTGTCTTCAGAACACATAAATATGATGCTTTGGTGTTTGTTAGAGAAGAAATATGTCCCAGTTACAATGTTGGCACCCTGTCGAAGTATGAGGCAATTTGCACCGGAGAAAGCTTTTTGGGCTGGGGCCAGGAATCTTGATAATGCTCCCTTTTATCAGAGTGAATCCTGGGCCATCACCCTGCTAATATGTTCAACCTCTTTAATTCAAATTCTGCCTTTTTAATGAAATACAAAAACCAAATAGGATTCCAAAACCTCAATTGCGATCTTTTAGATGTCATTAATGAGCATTATTTTTGTGTTGGAAAAGGACCCGGGCAAGGTGAGAGGGGCATGCAGTAACTATACCAATTTTATGTCTCAAATGCCCATAACTACGTCTTCGACGGAGAATGGACATTCATCTGGATAATTCTAAACTTATATTTTTCTTTAGATGGTTGAAATGAGACTCGTGTGTTTACTTGAACAAACATGGTAACAGGGTGTGAAAAAAGCAGAAGACTTTGATGAGTCCCCTTTTCATGGATGACTTTGAACAAGTTTGTTTGCACACATCTGTAAAACAGGGCGGTGCAACATTCCTCACTGAGATGTTGGGAGGGTGAAATTGGATTTTTGGTAAATACAAAGCACCATGAGAAGAGTAGTTCCTATGACTGGGACAACCATAGTATTTCCTCGTTTTCCCTTAGTTGAAACAAAACTATTTGTATGTGATGGCAAAAAATATGTAACGCATGTAGGGTAAATAGAAATCATTTAGAGGAAATGAAATGAGCACCTTTGAGAAAATTACTATCTCTTTGATGGACTGGGAATCACAACCAGAAAAAGAAGCATTTATATAAGGAGTATTTAAATTGCTAATATCTAAAGTTATTTGTTTAGATGCCAGTATGAAAATGGTGATGATCCCAAGACAATACCACACTCCATGAAGACTGGCATAGATACTCTCAACCATCTACTAAACCAGAACAGATTGTCAAGTGTAAAGTTTTACAAGACGTGTTTTGTGTTTGAGGATTGGTATCATATGCTTGGTGAAAAGAAGGAAAGCTATTCTAACTTAGCTGCTGGGATTTTTTTTTTTTTTTCCCAAACATCTAAAATATCAACCGAATTGGGCCATTGTTTAGAGAGTATTATTAAGGTCAGTTTTCTCAATCTGCCCAGACTGTAAGATCCATGGAGCAGTGCAGAGAAAATGCTCCACCAAGATTGTGTATTTACAAAATATATGGCTCATGAAATCCTGGACTAAAACAGAAAGAAGGGAAAGGAGGTTTTCACCCCCAAAGGGCAAAACGCAGAAACTTGCCCTTAATGATATTAGAAATCATAGCAAAGACATCTCTATTGCAATGTCATTGTACTTTCAACATGCCATTCATTAACTTTGCACCGTACGTAATGTTTCGCCCTCTTACTTCTGACCAATAAGAACAGTTCCGTGATTAGTTTTGCGGTGTCGTTTGTCTCATGGAGTTTTTCCTTTTCTTTTTTTTTTTTTTTTTTTTTTTTTTCCAACGTGTTTTATTTACTTGTGGGACAGAGAGAGACAGAGCACGAATGGGGGAGGGGCAGAGAGAGAGGGAGACACAGAATCGGAAACAGGCTCCAGGCTCCGAGCCGTCAGCCCAGAGCCCGACGCGGGGCTCGAACTCACGGACCGCGAGATCGTGACCTGGCTGAAGTCGGACGCTTAACCGACTGCGCCACCCAGGCGCCCCGAGTTTTTCCTTTTCTTATTCAAAAGAGTGGGGGCATTTACGAATAAACAGTGACAAGCTTAGTAACACTTAGAGACGTGAGAGGTTTATAAGCCGACATAAGAGACCTAAGTGGCATTCGTATCGCCGTACGACTTCAAAAGTCCTCTTTTCCGTCATGTAGTATCACTAAAACTTGGAATAAAAATATGTAATGACAATTCCATACAGATTTTGTCCCAGAAATTACAAATTTGGATTGTACTTATGCACTGTGAATGTCTGAGGTTATGGCACACAATTATTTTTAAGTGAGCAAACTTTCTAGGCTTTAAAAGGGAACTCTGCTGTCTAAAGTTGATGCATTTTTCAAGGAAATGAGGGCTCACTTCAAAAGAAGAGTTTGAGGCAGGCAGGCATTTAAAAAAAAAAAAATTAGGTTGTTTCCCCACTGAAATGTGGTCCGATTTCTCTGAGCTCATCTTCAGGGCCAAGTCACGTGGCCAGAAGCTGGATGTGGGGCTTTTGCTGACCCAGGTGGACCTTATTTTTACAGTCTCACATCCAGTTTTCTGCCTGTCATCACGGGGACTTAATGTCAGGAACGGACAGGTTTCAAATATTGATGGGGAAACGCTGGTGGATTCAGAAACTTGGAACTAGCCCAAAATATTCAAATCTCGCAAATCTGTAAAACCAGCCGGGAAAACAGGCTGTTTTGTGAAGTGTCCGCAGCCTCCTATTTTCACCTGGGATTTAAGGAAAAAAAAAAAAGAAAAAGAGAAAAACCAGCACAGGAGAAAACTGCCCTTTTGATATTTTCACTCTTGAATTCTTTGAAGTCGCAGCACATGGCTTTAGAGCCTAGTTCAGAATAGGTAACGCGCTTCGGCAAGAGACGGTCAGTTTCTTCAAGTGTATTTGGCGCTTAAAAATTTACGTGAGAGTATTTTTTATTCATTTTGTTTTCCTTAATGTTTTTTTCCTGTATTCTTCTACATCCACGCTGTTCAAGAGAGAATATGAAATCCACTCTGTACCTCCCGCACGTTTTTCTCTCCGATGGGTTGAGGGAGGAAAAGAAAAAGTTACAACTGGGCTGGCTCTGGGTATAAATAGTGTGTGTGTGGGCTCTCGCCCAAGGATCTCGCCGAGAAGGGTGATAAAATTTCCTTAATTATTCCATGCTAACCGATTGCCTCCCACCCACCCCCCCCCCCTTTTTTTTTAACTTACGCTGCAGAACAGCTGAATGCACGAGAAAACGAGCATCCCATACCGTGGAAGTTCTACATCGCACGCGTGTGTGTTTAAGATACAGGCCCAGAACCCAGGTGCTGTGTGCCTGCTTGAAATTCTCATGCTGAACGGAAAGCAGATTTCAGGATTTGAATAACTTCATTTAGCCAATAAAAGAATAAATCATTCCGCGACAGCTATTTTTTTTTTTTTTTTTCCTTGACGTGCCTTTGGATTAGAAACGCAGTCCATCTCGGAGAAGCACTTATGCAAATGCTCGCGGGAGCGGTGTGGCTGATCGCATTAGAGCCGCGGGGGAGTCGATCACCTGTGTGGCGGTGATGAAAAGATCAGGGAGTTTTCACGCTGAGATGAAATGATGCATCGCCCCGTATCATGTCATCAGCAAATGTCACTTTAATAGGACTACAAATCATCGTGACATCAACAACCTCAAACAAATCTTCGGGATATTTAAAGACGCTGATGCTTCCCTGGAGGCCAATGAAAGATGTCACAAACAAAAGAAAACAGAAACAAACAAACAAACAAACAAACAAAAAAAACCGAAAAGGATGACCCAGGGGGAAAGTGTCAGCATCTACCTAAGAGAATTGCCCCCCCCCCCCCTCCTTTGAGGCTGTACACGAACTTCTATGGCCAGAGGACAATTGATGCTGTGGCTTTTATGAGATCGTGGATGATTGATTCCCCAACAACTTCACAAACAAATCTTGACCTGTGTGCCAGAGGCACGGAGAGCAGTGGTGCATATTTTTTCTTAATTTTTTAAATGTTTATTTCTTTTTGAGAGACAGAGAGAGAGAGAGAGAGAGAGAGAGAGCATGAATGGAGGAGAGGCAGAGAGAGGGAGACACAGAATCCGAAGCAGGCTTCAGGCTCTGACCTGTCAGCACAGAGCCTGATGCGGGGCTGGAACCCACAAACGGTGAGATCACCACCTGAGCCAAAGCTGGACGCTTAACTGACTGAGCCACCCAGTCACCCCAAGATTTATTTTTAATAGCAGGATAGATAGTCAGGGGAAAAAATTATAGGTCCTGTTCATCCCCCGCTATCCCTGGAATCAGAAAGAAAGAAATAGCTGTAGGCAGTGAAGAATACTGCCGGGAATAGTTATCAGACTACCTAGACTTCTATAATGCTTAAGAATCAAATCTGGCATTTTCTCTTATTGCAATCACTGAAAAATGTCTGTGGTGCCACTCAATCTTTTCTTGGTCACTATATCCCATGATCCTTCCAGGAAAAAAAAAAAAAAAAAGAAACAAGACAGACTTCAGATTTTTTTCTTAACCCAAGTCAACCAACAGACATCAAATGAGAACTCAGGATTGTTCTAGAATGCTATGGTAACTCTATAGCTGTGGGTTCTTTTTTAAAGGTCCACCCCCTATAGTTCTGCATAAAGAAAAAATGAAGACATGCAATAGCGTACATTTAAAACATTACAGTAGTATTTTAGATGTGCTCTTATCACTTTATTTCAAATTACCAGAGACTTAGACGAGAAAGAGGAAAGGAAGTAATAGAGTAGGAAATCAATTTGATGTGTCCTTTGGGTGCCCTTTAGAAAAGTATATTTAGGGCAGCCTTGGAAACACTTATTGCCTGAGGAAGCCATCCTGGTGCCTTATTAAAAGTACAGAAGAGGCAAATATGAAGCTGCGGATGCAGTGATTAGAACAACAGAAAACTTTTCGGAAAGCCGGAAAAAGAGCTCTTGGAAATGTGCTCTGAGATTTAAGCTGAGTTGCCCTGGATGGAAGTTCAGTTGGCAGGATACTAACGATGGCCACGGACATAATCCACCTACGAATATTCTGAGGCTTGCATCTTTGGAGAGTCCCAGGACACAAAAGTGTTTATGATGCATTCTGTCTACAGATGAGGGTCTGTGGTCACACTCTCAGCAGCTCTGAGTGCAGAGTTGTTTCAGATTTTAAAAAGACAACTGCATGTAAAATGGCAGATTACTTTAAGCCAAAATTGGCAGAGGCTTAGGAAGGAATGAAAATAGTTTATTTTTTCTACTGCTGTGGATTCTCCAACTTACCTCACTTGGCAGCCTAAATCATTGGCATTTACACTCCCAAAATAAAATATTTTCCCACAATTACAAGTGGCATATCCATTATACTCTCCCATATATTCTTCATTGAGAAAACACCAAATGCTCCCCTTTACCTATCATTTATTTTAAAATGTACAAGTCTCTAGGGGAAAACCTTTCGGCTTATCTCCTGTCTTCTCTTTCAGAATGACTTAGTTACTTTAGGGACATCTGGGTGGGTCAGTCAGTTACGCGTCAGACTCTTGATTTCAGCTCGGGTCATGAGCTCACGGTTCGTGAGTTCGAACTCCACGTCAGGATCCACGCCGACAGTGCAGAGCCTGCTTGTGATTCTCTTTCCCTCTCTCTCTCTCTCCCTCTTTCTCTCTCTGCCCCTCCCTCGCTCATGCACAAGCTCTCTCTCTCCACCCCCTCGCAAAATAAACTTAAAAAAAGCCAAAATGACTTGGCTAATTTAGTAGCTAAAGTCAGACGCTTTCCCCCATTGATGAAGACCGAGATCATAGGGGGAATAATAGCATAGTTTGATTACCTTTTCTTTTTGGTTTTTTTTTTAATTAATATTTATTTATTTATTTTTGATATATATAGAGTGAGAACGTGCACACAAGAATGGGGGAGGGGCAGAGAGATAGGGGGGTAGAGGGTCTGAAGCGGGCTCTGTGCTGACAGCCCAGAGCCGGATGTGAGGCTCGAACTCACAAATCATTTGATCATGACCTGAGCTGAAGTTGGACGCTTAACCTACTGAACCACCCAGGTGCCCCAAGCTTTATATTAATATATCTGGAGCATTCCCTCCTTAATTCTTCCACTCTAAAATTATTTATTTGAAGTACGTCTACATGCCAGCTCTCGGGCTGGCACTGACAGAGCTTGAGAACAGGCACCATTTCCACCGTAGTTCATGTGCTAGAAGGATACAGTCCTGCCTCCTTTTCAGCCATGTAACCTCATGCTAATTACCGTTTAAAACCTGTGTGCCTGAGTGGATGTCAGGCGGAGAATAAGAGTGTCCCCAGGACAGAACTGAGAGGCTAATCGATACCCAAATGGCATTCAACTGATGAGAGTCACTATCATCAAAGATCATTAAATGCTGAATCGTCTGAACGAGGTGTTTTCTAGGAGGAAAAGGAGATGGAAAAGTGGAAAGTTGTCCCGAAGACATTTTTTTTTTTAATGTTTGTTTATTTTTGAGAGAGAGAGAGGAGGGGTAGAGAGAGGGGGGAACAGAGGATCTGAAGTGGGCTCCGTGCTGACATGAGCGAACCCTGATGCAGGGCTCAAACATATAAATTGGGAGACCATAACCCGAGCTGAAATTGGACACTTAACTAACTGAGCCACCCAGGCACCCCTGTCCTGAAGACATTTTTAGTCTCCCAGAGGGCTCAGGACCCAAAGATAGACGTGGAAGATGTGACGGTGGCACCTGCATAGACAGAAACTTCCCGGTGACAGCAACATCGGATAAGGTGTGCACAAGTCTATTAAACATCTCTGATGAATAATTTTGCCCGTTATTGGGCGGGAAGTGCACAGAGCTGCCTCTTAGAACTAAAGGAAACGGCCCAAAGAATTGAGATATGATCTGAATGCCATCAAAATCAGGCTCTGGAATTACATTCTTGTTAAGGATTGTGCAGCTTAGAAAAATCTAATAAAACATCTGACAAAAGCAATAGATTCGGGCTGACAGCGTGGCCTGGAGGCATGTGTTCCCACTGAGTAGGAAGTTAAGATGTCACAAAGTCCTCGGCCCTTTCCTTCACTTTAGCCTGAAAGAATTGGTCATGAAGTGGAACAAAGGCATCATCGAATTTAAATGTTAAATAGATACATATGGAACGGCAGGGGTTTAAAAAAAAAAATTAGCGGGGGCAGACCGAGGGCAGGGGGGAGGCACCTGGGGTGGCTCAGTGGGTCAAGCACAGGTCATGATCTCACGGTTCATGGGTTCGAGCCTGCGTTAGGCTCTGTGCTGACAGCTCAGAGCCTGGAACCTGCTTCAGATTCTGTGTCTCCCTCTCTCTTTCTGCCCCTCCCCCACTCACACTATGTCTCTCTCACTCTCTCTCAAAAGTAAACATTAAAAAAAAAATCCTTTTAATTTTTTTTGACTCATTTGACATGAAACCCACAATCAAGAAACTAACACTCCACAAAGTGTATTAAGGCACTTGACGCCAGCTGTATTTTTACGTACGTGCAGAGTAAAATCTTGCAGAAGCTTTTATTTAATCCCCACATTAATGAGACTCCAAATGTTTCCCAATGCGATGAGTGAGGGATTCATTTTGCGGTCTCCCTCCCGGGCCCTCCTTTCCGTCTCTATCACAATACTGTCCACAACTTCAGGCCCACAGCACTCTCAAAAACCTGCTCACATGTGTATGAATCTTACTGTCAGAATCTTCATTTTTACTAAAGTAAAATGGTCTTCGTGGGTTCGTTTACTTCGCGCAGGTTCATGCTAAGAAGCCAAGTACCGGGGTAGAAGGCGAGAATCTCATGGACAGGTTAGGGATGAGAAGTTTCTAGAAGTTGCTCAGTAGGCAAAGTTATGGTTGTAGGGTCAACCCAAACTCTTCCTCGGAGATCAACCGCACGTGTGTGCACGGCTGTCCAGACTCTCTCTGCCCCGATGGCCCATCGAGCAGGTCAGAGAAAACATTTCACCTTTGACATTGCAGGAGAAAAGGAAGGAGAAGGCCAATTCTTAACACGTAGGTAGGGGAGGCCCATTTCCTGCCCAGTTGTCGATCTTCTTCTTTCGATAGATTCTATTGACTATAGATAAGGAAACGTTTCAACAAAGAAGGCGAAATGGAGTAGACGACGTCCCGAACCTACCATTTTCCTCTGCTCCACCAACATGTATTTGATTCTGTTTTAGTATAGCCAGATGACGTGTGACCCCAATGCCTCATGCAAGTTCAGAGCACCTTTGTTTCAGTACAGACTGCACTTGTGATACATGCTGTACCCCTCATGACCACACAGTCCTGACCACGCTTCCTCTCCGGCGTCTCCCATACAGGACCTGCTTTTCATTCTCAGCGTGCGACGCTTTACAACTTCACAACTGGGTGGCCTCTACAGGTCCTGACAGTTTCTTGGTCCCCTGCACACATTCACAGCCCCGCACAACCATCCATCTTCTCGGTACCACGCACACGCTTAGGAAGCAGGGAGCACGTTCCTAAATACTGCTTTGTTTTTTTCAATTTTTTAAAATGTGTATTTAGTTTTGAGAGGGGGTGGCGGGGCAGAGAGAGAGGGAGACACAGAACCTGAAGAAGGCTCCAGGCTCCCAGCCGTCAGCACAGAGCCCAGCATGGGGCTGGGACACATGAACCACGAGATCATGACCTAAGCTGAAGTCAGATGCTTAACCGACTGAGCCACCCACATGCCCCCTCAATACTGCTTTTTATCTTCTTACTCCCTTCTCAAAAAACTTCCATGACTCTCACCTATGGATTTAATAAAATCCAAATCTTAGCTAAACAACTGAGATCCATCCTTACCTGTTCCTCTTCTTTATACAAATCTTGTTTTCCTTCCACTTTGGTCAGCTCAGCATTTCTGGACCAGCATCGTGCTCCCCCACCCTGGGTCATTTGAATTGTCACCACTTTCTCTATGTGAAATTCACTCTCTACAACGTGAGTTAACAACATTGACATCCAGTCTACAGCAGACCGAGCAGAGTACTTTGTCGGGGGTATCACTCTTCCTGTAGTTTTCTGAGAGTCACTTTGGATGTGCAAAATGTTCTTCACAAAAGTTATAAAAATACCATTACTATTATTCAGAACCTGATTCAAGGATACTTTGCGGAGTTCCACTCTTCCCTGATTTTTAGACTGGTTGAGGTCTTTGCTTGTTTGTTTTCTATTGTTTTGTTTTTAATGAATGTTAAACATTAGGCTGAAAAAAAAAAACAGAACGTGGTAGAAAAAATACCTAGTAACTCCACTACTCACAAATCGTTACATAGTTACCCTTCGATCACCCGCTAGGAGAGTGGAGAACAATTAAGGGGTGGTCCCCCTGAGTCTTTGCCGATAGACCCAATACCTCTTCTATAGAGAATGGCAGAGGAGGCTTGGAATTATTATGGCCAAGGAGGAATCAAGAAGAAGCCAGGATAGAAAAACAGAAATCCTATCAATGGGAAGGCCATGCTGCAAGATGGTTATGTGGTACTCTTAAAGAGTAGAACTCATGCCACATTTCACAAACCAAAGGGAGCCCATTGTGAGTAATGAGTCAAGTTTATCAGTGAGGCAGATTGGATTCTGATTTGACGGGCAGCCAATGCATGAAAAAGCATTTCTAAACAAGTAGGAGTGGAGAAAGAAGGTAGTACTGAATCCTTCCATTCACGGATTCGTTTCTGAAGACCCTATAATACAATAAAGACTAAAATAGGCACAGTTCCTGCTGTGGATCTTAAGGATCTAGAATGACCTGGGCCCCATTGACAAAAACCTTGCCAACGAGAGAAGAGGTATTTGGTTCTGAGGCATCTTTATTACTACAATGTAATATTTTCTACTAATTGATCCACACTATCCCCTCTATCTATCCCTTAATGTTCGTGTAATACACCCCCAGATGAAATGTGTAGGGTGTTTGTGAAAGGGCGGGCCTACGCCGGCCTACTCCATCTTGTTCTGCGTCCTCCCCCTTGAGTGACTATGTCCCCGACATGACCCCTTTTCCGGGAAAATCGCAGAAACCTCCAACCGCGCCTCCTCCCCTTGCGTAACCTCCCGCTCACCCGTTCAAACTTCCTGATCAAAACACGCCCAGCGACCTGCGTAACAGGACTCCGACCCTTCCCCAGCCAATCGGCCGAGGCCACGACCCTTCCCCAGCCAATCGGCCGAGGCCACGACCCTTCCCCAGCCAATCGGCTGAGGCCACAGCCATTACCTCACCAACTGCCCCTAGACCCCTATAAAACCTTTGTGCTTTTGAAACTCGCTCTCTCTCCCTGGTATCTCACCGCTGCGTCCGTGCAGGTAGGGGATTGAGCTCGAGCTAGCTCGAATAAAGGCTCTTTTGCTTTTGCATCGGACTCGGCTCCCTGGTGGTCTTTGGGGATCACGAATTCCGGGCATAACATTTGGAAAACAAATAAGAGTGAAAAAGTGGTTGGTTTCACATCCAGTTTTTCTCGAGTAAGAGCATATTCAGTGAAGATGCATCTTTATAGTACTGTTTTTTGCACTTTCCATGAAACAGAAATAATTCTAAAAAGCTTTGCAAACTTTGATAGATCATCTTAATAGACTTATTTAAATAAATACATATATATATATAAATACATATGTATGTATATGTGTACACACAGACAGACACAAACACACACGAATCCACACACACATACAAAGGCAGGCATAATGGCTATTACGCACACAGCTGGCATAGTCTTCAAGGGGAAAAAAGAACTATTCAAAATATGTTCATCTTAGGTCGATTTCTGTTCAGATGCACTCTTCTTGTTTCATTACCTTTTGCGACCACTGTATTTAATAAACATTTCGAACAAAGGTAACATTTAATGACAACAAGATAGCGGGACAGTAGGCACTCCCATATACTGCTGGTAGAAAAGTGAAAACTTTGTGGACAACAGCTTGGCAGGGGAAACCAAAAATCTCTAAAACGCCATCTAAGCCATTAATTCCGTGGCTAGATATTTATCAAGAGTTTATCGACATACAAAGATGTATAGGGATACTCATTACAATGTGGTCCACAGTAGAAAAAAATACCTAGACACCATCTACTTACAATAAAGTACACTATCATGGTCATAAAGGCATTTATTTTGTATAGCTACTCAAAGTGAAGGCATAAATGTGTATTTACTGGCATGATAAGATGTGCATGATACATTGTTAAGTGAAAAGGAGATTCTAAGCAAGGTAATCATAGCTAATATTTACAGATGCTTGCTACAGAAAGGCATGTGTCCTCACACCTTATATGTAGCCACTCATTGCAAACTCATTGGTATTACCCCCTGGTTTATCGGTAAGGAACAAAGCCTAGAGACTGAAAGTAATTGCCAACAGCTAAGTGACAGATGTGACTTGTACAACTTAGACACCCCAGCTATAGAGACCACATTCTTAACTTTTCCCACATAATACCTATCTTTGTATGAATATATATAGGATTTTGCTGTATTAATATATGTGTGTGTGTGTATGCAGTAACATATATATGCATATATATATGTATATGCAGAAAATAAAATATAGAATGAGTTCTGTCAAGATTTAACGTGGTTATCCTTAAATGACTGGAATTTTTTGTTTAGCTATGTTTTCTTTAGCAAACCATATATTTCTTGCACACATCTTCAAGAGGGGGAAAATGGCAAGGACTGCAAATATATTCTGCTCAGCTGTAGCGGGGGTGTACCCCATGGGATAGGAGCTGTCTTCCTGACCCCGCTGACAGGCACAGCGAATGGAAAGCTCCCAATGGCCACAAATAGTGCACGGCATGGAAAAGCCGCATGTGGATAATTGAAAGTTGAATAAATTCTATGTTTTCATCTTCTAGAAAAGTGAGGCACCTTGGAATATTGCATTGTTCTTTCTGGCCACCGAATTATTGCTCCTTACAAAATGCTAAGTGGTCCCTGCAAGAGCCAATGTGGCATCCCAGAGTGCCTGACTCATTTTTTTTAATGTTTATTTATTTATTTTTGAGAGACAGGGTAAGGGAGAAAGAGAAGGAAGGGCAGAGAGAGAGGGAGACAGAGAATCCGAAGTAGGCTCTGCACTGTCAGCACAGAGACCCCAACATGGGGCTCAAACTCACCAACTGTGAGACCATGACCTCAGCCGAAACAAAAGGCCAGGTGCTTAACCAACTGAGCCACCTAGGTGCTCCCGAATGTGTCCCACTCATTTAACCAGGGTTCCAGGCAGCTTTAGAAGCTGCTGGTGGTCATGGCGGCTCTTTCCAGGTTCAACCAAAAGTAAGAATATTTATTTGTAATTTACACATTAGAGACTGCAAAACACCTTGTCATGATTTAGATTGTTTTTTTTTTTTTTCCAAATTTAACCAATACAGTTTGTTCGACACCATTTCTTTATCCAATACCTTTAAGGAATGCTCAAGACAAGTGAGAAAAACATAATTTTTACGTTCATCAGCTCTGGATGGAATTAAACCATGCTTACTGCATGTCTCAGCAAGGAACTCTTTCCCATCTCCTGGTAATATACACCAATAGTAACTTCCAGTTTTATTAAAGGAATACAATTTTTTTGCTTTTCTGGTTATCTCCAATAAGTGAAACTTGAAAATCTCTACTATGGCAGAGTGAACATCTAACATAGATTTCCTTCCTTCCCTTCCTTCTTCCCTCCCTTGTTGCCTTCTCCCTCTCCCTGTTCCTTTCCTCCTTCTCCTCCTCCTCCTCCTCCTCCTCCTCTCCCTCTTCCTCCCCCTCCTCTTCCCCTTCCACTTCCCCCTCCTCCTTCCTCTTCTTCCTCCTCCTTCTCCTCCTTCTCTTTCTCCTCCTCCTCCTTCTTCCTCTTCTCTTTCCCTCTCCCTCTCCCTCGTCTTCTTTCCTGTCTTCTTTCATCCTTTCTTATTAACTAACTCTGCTTCAGTTTTCATGCTGTCTTACAAGAACTGTCCTACAAGTAGATTACACAATCTGAGCACAGCTCTCTTTGAGTGAATCTGTAATCCTACACATGCTTTCAGGAAAAGCTACATTTTCAGGGACTGAAACCTTAGCCACCACTACACGCTGCTCTTGTCTGAGCTCTGCGATTGCTTCGTTATTTCTCCCCTGAGGATTCAATGGATTTGGTTCAAGCACCATTGAACGTGATGCTGTATTAATTGCCCTGGAGGGTAGCGAGGCCTTTGAACTGTGGCTGTGAGGGATATTTTGCTGTAAGACATGTGTCAGCACTTGGCTGGTTAACTTTGGGGCTGGACTGTGCAGCATGCTGGGACTAGGGATCTGGAAAACTACTTTGCATCCTAATCTTACATCTGTTTTCCATCATGTGGTGAGATTGACTAGCCATTCTAACAGGGAAGCATCGTTTTGGAATAGCCAGACTCTAAGTACAAATATTGTACTGTCAAAGATTATTAAGAATTTTCCATCATTTTTTCAAGTTCTCCCAAATAGCTGGCACACATAGGTGAATGGGTGATGCAATGGATTAATTGCCTGACCTTCCACCCCAAGAGGAATTGTCTGTGTGTAAGTTATGTTTCAGCATTATGACATTACAATTTACACTGAAGATGATGCCTTGGCTTTCAACGAAAATCAAACCTCCTTTCTCATTGGCCCAAGTTTGAACCCATTCTAAGCTCCACATGCCATTCAGAGCTTATTCGTACTTGGTTTAAATGCAGTTACATCTCAAATGAAATCAACACCTCTCTTTCAAAGGACACAGACTGGCTGATTCACCTGGCACAGTTTCTTCTTCCTTCCAGCCTTCCTGAGTAGTTACTGCCATGTGCATTGCTACGTATGGAGCCGACTAAGAAAGTTAACGATTGCAGAGTGACTCGATGGTTATAATCCCAGGATGTTGTCGTAGAGGTGTAATCACATCCCTAGACTTCTGAATAGCAGATCAGTTTTGTTTCCTCTGGATGCTACAGCCTCTCAAAACAGCGTGGGTCACCCCTGCTTGTCTCATTGGCTCTTAAGTGTCCAGGGGATACACTTCATAAATGCATATCGTGTAGCTAAAAAGAACAGGGCAAATGCTAAAATTCTATGGAAATGTCCATTTTAAGCGTCATTGGTTCTCAAAGTTCCGTGATGAAAGATGAATGTAAAAACAACCAGGGATAGTTTCCCACATGCCTCTTGAGCAGCTGAGCCCCTAAACTGTCTGCCCATCTCCTGCTTTGTGGAGAGTGTAGAAGGTTGCAGATGGCAGGGCCTGCTAAGAATGTTTCCATAGTGCATGCAAGAGAAGAAAAGTGACTGTGTCAGGATACCTCAAGTAGTGTATTGCGCTATGCTTTTTTTTTTTTTTTTTTAATTCTTACGTTTTGTTTTTAACTGATTGGTTAACTGGTTGAGTTGTGGAAATGCCTCCATATTCATGGCTGCAAAAGAGCTGACAGAGTGCGTGGAAAACTGTGCTGCTTTCCCTTATTATTATTATCATTATTATTATTGTTATTCTTTTGATTCCAGGTTTGACTGAGCAAACTTTGCAATCTTGGATCATGTTCTGAAGGGCTGCATATGCTCAAGACGATTCTAGAAGACACAGTGATGGAGAAGAGTCCAGTGGATGGTTTTTAAGACTTTGAGACACCAAGTGGGCCAAGGTCTTCAGAGACTGTGGTCTGTGGCTCATCTTTCTCTGACTTTTGGGAGGTCCTTCTCCTCAATTTTGGGAAAAAGGTCTTATTTGTTTGGTATTAGTAGTTTGCTACTGCCACTGTCATCATGGACACATGCCTCCTTAAAGGGCATGCACTCTTTTACTCAACTATTTATTGAGCTCTTTCTCATACATGTATGTATGGCATAAAATAGCTTAGTTCTATAGATATGATCATCCTATAAAAGGAATGGTGATCGGGGCGCCTGGGTGGCCCAGTCGGTTGAACGGCCGACTTCGGCTCAGGTCTTGATCTCACGTTCCTTGAGTTCGAGCCCGCGTCAGGCTCTGTGCTGACAGCTCAGAGCCTGGAGCCTGTTTCAGATTCTGTGTCTCCCTCTCTCTGACCCTCCCCCGTTCATGCTCTGTCTCTCTCTGTCTCAAAAATTAATAAGCGTTAAAAAAGAATTAAAAAAAAAAAGGAATCGTGATCTAATCATAATACACACTTGTGTCCAATTTGTAAAATGAGACTGAAAATGTTGAGAGAAATTGCAGCGAGTGCAGGTGAAACTATTTTGTAGTTTTAAAGCACTTAATGATGCAAACTATCATTCCAAAGTAGAAAGAATTATTGAAAGAAGAATTGGAAATCTGACAAAGGGCTCAGGTTGACAACGATAGTCAGTAATCACAGGGTAGCCAGTAAATTTCCAATCTGTGTTTTAGGATGTTGCCTTGTAAACACTATCTTGGCTTCATGGGGAAAAAAAAATCATAAATTTGATTTCTGGCTCTACCATGTCCTGGGGCAAGTCATTTAACCCCTCGGAGCCAAAGTGTCTTTGTCTGAATATGTGAACAAGTTTCCCGTGTCCTGTGTATTATTGTAGGCATTACACGATAGCATGTTTATAAAAGGCCCATCAATAATAGACACTCAATAGCCAGTTTCAATCATTCTTATTATAATTCTTGTGATCACTATCACTGTTCCATTGCCATTGTTATATGTTACTGTTATATCCAAACACCATTACTTCTAGCCATAACTTCTTTTTAGAAATAAAGAGCAGAGTCTACATTATGGCTAGATTTATGATGATTAAACTACTCACTTTCTATTTTAAGCAAGTGTGATTTCTTATGGAAACTTAAAAGCTTCTATAAAGGAAAAAAATATGTACATCATGGAATGTCTGACAGATAATTCTGCTTTTACAAAACATTTAAGTGCAAAGTACTAGAAATATTTTAAAATATTTGAAAGACTAACATTTAGCATACTGTTCAGCTTTTCTTACCCCTTCAGATGGTATTTCATTATTTTGTCACATAATATTTGTAGTCTGGAGTTGCAAGTATATAAAGATGGCAATGAATTCAGGGGACAAATTAAATACATGCTAAGTCAAATACAAATTTTCATGTTAAATATATAAAAACACATATTAAATTAAATATATATATGTCATATATATGGAGAGGAGGAAACATATGTATTTAATTTTATGTGTATTTTTAAAAACCATTTTACATAAGGGCGCCTGGGTGGCTCAGTCAGTTCAGCGTCCGACTTTGGCTCAGGTCATGATCTCACAGTTCGTGGGTTCGAGCCCCGCATCAGGCTCTGTGCTGACAGCTCAGAGCCTGGACCCTGCTTCAGATTCTGTGTCTCCCTCTCTCTCTCTGCCCCTCCTCTGCTCACACTTTGTTTCTCTCTGCCTCTCAAAAAATGAATAAATGTTAAAAAATATATTTTTACATGTATTTAGCAGGTAATTTGTAACATAATGTGTTGTGTATATGTATATGTATATGTATATGTATATGTATATGTATATGTATATATACACTTTTGTTCTGGTTGAAGTTTCATATACAGTCATAGAAGGGTACCTATATAATTAAGAGTAAATGAGTTTTCCATCTACTTTTCACTAGAGTGCAACAGTAAGGATAAATCTGTGATAAATAAGGTAAAGTAACAATTTTTAAAAGGTAAGTGTTTTGGAAAGGTAACAATTTTTAAAAATCAGTTTTGTGTACAAAAGAAATAAAAAAAAAACTTTATTAGCAAAAAGAATTGGAAAACTTGAAGGATCAATAATAGAGTCATGTAAGCCAACCATGGTGTAACCTAAAATGCTTATGCATACTTCTCTTTATCATACAAAAAAAACCCATATTTTATTATTGTAATGCACATTTATTTTTCCATGATCAGGTCAGCTGACAGCAGAAGTAACTCTAGAGCCAACCCAGGAGGATCTGTTAACAGAAGTCTGTGGATTGAAAGATGCTTTACGTTAGTAGAGACCAGCGGTCCTGGTCCAAAGCTGCCCCCTGTGACCTGGGAACACATCCCATCATTCATCCTCATTAACAAAGTTTTACTCAATATTTTGATAATTCTTCACTTCATGGAATACTTTTTTATATATTTCCCTATGGATTATTTCATCTAATTCGCACAGCCAATTTACACAGAAGAAACAAGACTCAGAGAAGTTAATGAGTTTCCCAAGACAATGGTGGCAATTTTCAAATTCAAGGATCCTTTCTTTTATACTACACTGCCTCTGAGATGGACCCAGATCAACTTTTATTTACCCTATTCCTTACCCACAAAAAAAAAAAGAAAAGAAAAGAAAGAAAAGAAAAGAAAAGAAAAGAAAAAAGAAAAAGGCACAATAATGGTAAGCTTTTATGGTTGTATTATAAGAATCGTAAGTATTGTAAGAACAGTAACTTACAGTGGGTAGGTGGATTTTTGTTTGTTTGTTTTTTGTTTTTTACTCTTTGTAAAGCATATGCCACTGTGTCTGGTTCATAATAGGTGCTACAAAAGTGTTTTTGAAACAAAAGTGAATAGAGATTTTTTTCTTGAGTAAAAGAATGACACTGTTCATTTCACAATTCAAAATAAATTGATGTAAAATTTAAGACAGTAGTATCCCATAACTTCTTAAAGAAGAACATGGAAAAATGTTTTATATGCCTGACTGCCCACACCCACACTGAGAACCAGATGTTCTTTATGGAAAAAAGGTAGCACCAAATTCCAAGTGGGTAATAATTCTAGAAATTATATGTATCGACTTAGCTGACATCTTACTAGTAAGCTTTACTGGCTCTTCTAGGATGTCTGACTTGGCTCTAGTTTGCCACCTCCTCCACGGTCCAGCCCTGTCTTCACTGTCCCTGACCTTCCCAGGAATACACTAGAACCAGCGTATCTGAAAAGACTTTTGCCAGATCTCCCAGAAAGCAAGGGTCAGTAGACTGTTTTCATTCCACACCTGTCTCAGGTATGGTCACCAAGAGAGTACACATAAATATGGTGATCCAGCCAAATGATGCTTGTGGAAAGTATATGGTGCATTCCTATATCTTTTATCATATCCTCTTGCAGACAGAGAACATCACTATTCTCTTCTTATGTCTCTGAAAAGATATATATCCATATATCCATGGCCACTTATAGCTCATCCAGCTGTCAAACTCTGGGTCAGATCTCATCCCTCCTTAGAACTTTAGCATGGAGTAGCAAAAAGGATCCAGTTTTAATTCTTGGTTCTACCGTTTACTGCCTGTGTGACCTTGGGCAAATCCTTTCTTACTCTAATTGTGAATCTCTTCATCTGTAAAATGGAAAATACTTAGAATTTGTGTAAGGATTACTAAAAGGAGATATAAAACACATGCCAGAAGTTTAATAAATGGCATTTAAAAATTACAATTCAAGGGAAAATTGACCTTTCTAGCTCTTCAGAGTCTATCTAACATTTATTTTTAGCATTCCTTGTTTCACAGTGCAGTGGTTTAAAAAATATGTCCACAAATTCTCTGACCTTCCTTTCATCAAGACATTGAGCTAACCCCTTTCCCCTTGAATGTGGGCTGAGTATGAACTAGCCTTGGTGACTTGTCTCTAGTGAATAGAATGGAGTGGACGTGACACTCTTTGATTTCCAAAGCCAAGTCATAAACCCTGTGGAGCCTCTTCCTGGCTGTCTCTGTCATGATGCTTGTGCTTGGCATGCAGCCACCATGTGGGGGAGGAAACCCACGTGACACGGAAGGGCTCTCGTGGAAGGGAACTAAAACTCCCAACCTTCAGCCCCTTCTGCACTCCTAGCTAACAGTCACCACCAACTCGCCCACGGTTGAGCAGCTCCACTGGATACTGAGTGGAGCAGAGATCAGTCTTCTCTGCCAAATCCTACTCAAATTGTAACTTCATGGGCAAAATCAATGATGTGCATTGTTTAAAACCACTAAGTTTTGAGATGGTTTGTAACGCCACACTAGATAAGAGGAGCCATACTTGTATTCAATGACGCGTTCCATGAGTCCCCATCTTACACTAGATGTGAAAATCTCCTCGGAGAATTTAAACATCTGCATAAAAAACCCCTCAGAGCTTAATAGATACGTTCTTCTTATTAATTAATTGATTTGGGTATACTCACATGACTAAGGGAATGGCTTTTCACTTTGTTTGTTTGAATTGAATAGGTATTTATGGCTAGAAAAATAGGGCATTAGAGCAAAAGCGTTATTTTGCAATTTTCTCCTTTGATATTCTTATTTTAAAGTTGAGGTGATCAAAACAACTCTTAAGAAGCTGTTACTTAAACTGAAAGTTACATTTTACAAGATAGAAATTGCTTGTCAGTCTGAAATATTTGGAAGAAAAAAGTGTACAGTATGGAAGTTTAAATAGGTAGATGTGACATTATCCCTATGACAAGAACTGTCTTTTTCACATACCTACCTTCATTGTTCACCACTGATTATATGACAAATTGGTATCCAGAGGTTTTAAATGAAGAACAAAATATAACCCTTTGAATGGATCAGTTCTGAGATCTGAAATATGAGTACAGTCCCCTGAGTTTGGTTTTTGAGAGTCTCAGAAATCCTACATTCTTCAATAAAGTAGGAGCTGGGAGGAAGTGAGAGCTATTCAACTCTCAGAAATTTCTTAATCACCTCCTTCACCTTCAGGGAAAAAAGTAAAAATAGAAATTCTATTTCTTGTGTAAAATTATAATGAAAATATGAAGTAAGCTGTGTAAGAGGACTCATGTAAGAATATAGTGGCCCAGTGGTTTCCCAAGGGTAGTTGGTAGGAGTAAGAAGGAGCCCAGAATAGAAATGCTGTTTATGCCATTGAGAAAAGTTACTATTCAGCTGTGACAGCCTCACAAGCCTGTCAATGGCTGCAGGGAGAGAAAGATGTTCCAGTGGTCCTAAGAAGCTTTTGTCTCTTCCTAAAACCCTGAGCCAAGTTTTTGAGTCATATTTTGTGGAGTATAACTAATTAAGGCTCATAAGAGGGAGACAGCAATCTAGTTAACTCAGGCAAAAGCAGAACTTGGTCTTGATTTACCCTGGTGACTATTCTTGACTATATAATTCAGTGGGGGTAAAATTGACTCTAGATTATCATTTTTTGTAGAAATGTAGGGGCAAGTTGATATTAATTATACCAAGGCTGTTTCTTTGTATGGACAAAAACATTTCCTTATTGGAGGTCATCTATCAAAATCCTCTCATAGGTCTGTACTTTGGGACCTTGATTCCACTGTTGGTGCGTAGGTCCTTAAATATCTACGACTGTGGGATGGGGGGGGGAATGGAGGGTAGAGAGTACATAAATGTCCATACAAAAATGGACTTGACTGCAAATGTGTTTTGGCATAGAAGATGTTTACTTGTCTTTTCTTGCCACAACCAAAGAAGAGCTATGCTTTTTCCCCCCACAAATATATCTCTTTTTTTAACTTTATCGAAGTATACTTAATCTACAAAAAGTTGAATATATTTAATTACATATCTTGATGAATGTGGACATACGCATATACTATGATACCTTCTTGACAAGCAAAGTTATAAATATATCCATCACCTCCAAGAGATTTTATGTATCTCCTTACTTTTCTTGTTTGTCTGTTATGCTTTGGTTTGTTTCTGCGGTAAGAACACTTAGCATGAGATCAATCTTCTTAACAAGTTCTTGAGTGTACAACATCACGCTATTAACTATAGGCTCTATGTTTTATAACAGATTTCTAGAACTTACCTTGTATAACTGTAACTTTGCCCACATTGACCAACTCCCCACTTCCCCTTCCTCCCATGCCTTGGCAACACCATTCTATTCTCTGCTTCTATGAATTTGACTATTTTAAATACCTCATATAAGTGGAACCATGCAGTATTTGTTCTTCTGTGATGGACTTATTTCACTCAGCATGAGGTCTCCCAAGGCCATCCATTTGTCATGAATGGCAGGATTTCCTCCTTTTTTAAGACTGAGTAATATTCCACTATTCAGCTGTACCATATTTTCTTATCCATTCATTTGTTGATCAACATTTGGGTTGTTTGCAAATCTCGGCTGTTACGAATAAGGTTGCAATCGATGTGAGAGTGCACATAATCTCTTCAAGATGAATATATTTTTATGTTAAATTCTACTCTAGGAAGTTGAAAGAACATATATATAGAGAGATATGCAGACTTAGAAACAAATAATAATAAATTAATTCTACATAACAGCCATGACTATCCACTGACACCATGATTATTCAGTACCCTACAAGAGCTGAAGTTAATGATGGATATTACCAATCCGGAACTCTTTGTGCTTTTTCTTTTTTTTTTTTTTTTTTTTTTTTTTATTTATTTTTGGGACAGAGAGAGACAGAGCATGAACGGGGGAGGGGCAGAGAGAGAGGGAGACACAGAATCGGAAACAGGCTCCAGGCTCCGAGCCATCAGCCCAGAGCCTGACGCGGGGCTCGAACTCACGGACCGCGAGATCGTGACCTGGCTGAAGTCGGACGCTTAACCGACTGCGCCACCCAGGCGCCCCTCTTTGTGCTTTTTCAAGTTAGACAAACTTGTGCTGAAGCTAGTTTTTAAAGAAAAAGAAACTAGTTACACGTGTCCAATCCCGACTGTCAAACAATACATTTATACTAAATTCAGAACTGTACTTTGGCAAACCATTTACAAAGACAGCTTATTGGAGGGACACTTAACACGTCAATTGCAGAATAAATCCGGCAGATGAAATATGAGGCCTCTGCCTAATTCTGTCTTATGAAGTTGCCTTGTTATAGATTTTTTTTTAAGCATTCTTGGGATTTTCAGACCTTGAATTGATTTCCATGTTGATACTTAATCTGATTAAGTTTAAACCATCTGTCTATAAACATTTGGTAATTTTTCTCTCTAGCTTTAGAAAAATCAGATATATGAGAAAAATGTAATAAACCAACTTGTCATGATTTCATTATATTGTGGTATTTTAGGATCATGTATTGCTTATGGGAATTTAACCCATTTTCACAATTTTATATATATCTATATAGAGACATATATATGTGATTTGACCCTTATATAACATATATATATTGTAGGACATATATATGATGTGCGCGCGCACACACACACACACACACACACACACACAAACCATATATAGTATTTTCTGACTCCATGTAATAAAATGAACCCAGTTTGCTATTCCGTTTTGTGGAAACAATATGAACTTTTATTGAAGTTTAGCTCATGAATACTTTAAAAATTTTCCATAAAAGTTTTTCTTTAGGGACAATGCTTATATATTAGAATTCTAGAACCAATGAGGCCAAATTTAATTTTAAGTTACATTTATATTTCCTTTTCCTCACGTGTAAACATGATTTTATTTATTTTGTATAAAATACCATATAGATTGATGAGTATGGATATTAAAAGATTTTAAATGCATTCTCATTATTCAAAAGAAGTAATTCTAAGATAGTGAGCATTTTCAAGTTTTTATTTTAAAATGTGTCCATATCCTTCTCTAAAGAAGACATCCGGATGGCCAACAGGCACATGAAAAGATGTTCAACGTCGCTCCTCATCAGGGAAATACAAATCAAAACCACACTCAGATATCACCTCACGCCAGTCAGAGTGGCCAAAATGAACAAATCAGGATACTATAGATGCTGGAGAGGATGTGGAGAAACGGGAACCCTCTTGCACTGTTGGTGGGAATGCAAATTGGTGCAGCTGCTCTGGAAAGCAGTGTGGAGGTTCCTCAGAAAATTAAAAATAGACCTACCCTATGACCCAGCAATAGCACTGCTAGGAATTTACCCAAGGGATACAGGAGTACTGATGCATAGGGGCACTTGTACCCCAATGTTTATAGCAGCACTCTCCACAATAGCCAAATTATGGAAAGAGCCTAAATGTCCATCAACTGATGAATGGATAAAGAAATTGTGGTTTATATACACAATGGAATACTACGTGGCAATGAGAAAGAATGAAATATGGCCTTTTGTAGCAACGTGGATGGAACTGGAGAGTGTGATGCTAAGTGAAATAAGCCATACAGAGAAAGACAGATACCATATGGTTTCACTCTTATGTGGATCCTGAGAAACTTAACAGAAACCCATGGGGGAGGGGAAGGAAAAAAAAAAAAAAAGAGGTTAGAGTGGGAGAGAGCCAAAGCATAAGAGACTGTTAAAAACTGAGAACAAACTGAGGGTTGATGGGGGGTGGGAGGGAGGGGAGGGTGGGGGATGGGTATTGAGGAGGGCACCTTTTGGGGTGAGCACTGGGTGTTGTATGGAAACCAATTTGACAATAAATTTCATATATTGGAAAAAAAAAGAAAATTAAAAGCACCAACTAAAAAAGAAAAAAATAAAATAAAATAAAATGTGTCCATATTAAAATATGTGTTTTTAAATTTTCTTATAAGTTCGTTTTATTCAATGTTTATATGACTGAGGAAATGATGCCAAAAAGGTTTTAAAAATAGCCAATGATATATTTTTGAGTGTGTTTGTGGACATAGGTGTGCATATAAATAATTATTTCTGTATCTAATTAGAAATATTTCAACTTAAGGCTGAACGTGGGATGAATTATTTTCTTTTCCTTTATAATCTGGCTCCTGCTGAGGTCAGTTTAGTGGGTTATCAAATGCCTTCTGGGTGGATATTGCTAGCTCCTTCTTGGCCTAGAAAAAGTCATGGATTTAAAATTGGGTTTAAACTGGTAGGAGTCTTTGATAATGGATAGGTTTAGTGTTTCCTAGGAAGTATAGAAGGAAAAGAGATTATTCTTAAATACACTTTGAAAAGTAACAACCTGCAGGCTAAAAAGAGTCATAAAATGAAAAACATTGCCACTCAACTGAGTGAAAATTACTTCACTCTTCTCTAACAATGTTATTTGTATTTACCCTCATATTAGAAGGAAAAAATAACTACCACCTTCTGCACCAATAATGCATCTTAAGTAATTCCAGTTTTTAAATGGTATTAACACCCACACAGAATTCATACCTCTATTTGTGAACAAACATTTACAAGGATCATTACTCAGAAGCCATTTGAAATATGAAAGGATAAGTAAAAATAACACCCTCAATTTGTATATTTCAGTAATTGTACATGACTTTTTTTTCATATTCACATTGCTGTGTTTCTTTGCCAACCTACAGTACCAAGCACTGAAAAAAGAAATTATTATTTCCAGTCTATTTGCATAGTTTACTGGTTTGACCTCAAAAGTTGTGCCTAGCTTAACTGATACTTAAAATAAATCTCTTTCTCCAAAGAGAGAGAGAGAGAGAGAGAGAGAGAGAGAGAGAGAGAGAGAATGGAAAATTACTCATAAGAAAAGGAGAATATGACCAAGAGCTTTATTATCTGATTGGGATGTCTATAAATCTCTAACCTCAGCTTTGTGATCTCCTCTACTTAGCTATTATTTTATTTATCTCCTGAAACTTTCCCCTGGGTTTACATTGGAGATTCCATATTTGTTATATTTCCCTGCAATCCGACCCTATATCCCTATCCCTCAACCAGAGCAGGTGGCCTTTCTTCCTGCTTTTCTGGACAGTGCTCAACAGTGGACTGTCTTCTCCACTGGCACACCACGTATGTCCATCCTTGTTTTAAATCTCCAGTCTCTCTGGAAGACTCCTCCTCTTCCTGCCCATTGCTAATCCCTGAACCTGTGTTCTCTTCTCTTGCTGGTCTTGTCTCATTTCCATTTCTTGCTGCTTATTTTGTACATACTCAGATCCACATAATTGTGAAAATAAAACCTTTCCTTCTGTCCTACTCCCTTTTCAATTGGTTATTTTTTTTTTTCCTAACTCCCTGCGCACTGGCTAGCTATTTGACAAATACATCTATCTCTTCTGTCTGCTACCTGCACGTCTTCAAATGTCCACTTGTCTTTTAACGACTGAAATGTGGCTTCAGTCCCTCTCATTCTACCGAAGATCACCAAATGACTTGAAGTCACCAAATGTAGCCACGATATTCCTCAGGCCTGATTTTCTTACCCTTGCTTGGACATCAAACACTGAGGAAGACCAGCCACCCGTCTTCCAAAACGCATCTACTCCTCCCATAGTACAGATTTATATCTAGGAAGAAGCTGCCTGACGCTTGCATTTTACATTTAGCTGCGGCTGGTTCCTACCAATGGAATATAAGCAGAAGGACATAAATCACTTTCAGATCAAGGGCTTTTCCAAGGAACTTCTCTCCCCCTCTCTCTCAGCACAGCAAGGTCCTATGAAAGCTGGTGCCATGAGATAGAAGGAGCCTTGTTCCCTGACTCACCCAGGAACCAAGGCCACCCATCCTGGACTATAATGTGAGCAAGAAACAAGCTATTGTGTTCAGCCACTGAAAGATCTGAGTTTATTTGTAACCAGGCACAGCCTATCATAACTGATGCAGAGGCTGAAGGCCAGTGTCTTCTCTGTCAAGCACTTTCCTCCTGGGATTTTATGACATGCACTTCCGGGCTCTTCCCCTGCTCTCTGATACTCCTTCCGGATCCCCTCTGATTATGCCTCTTCTAATTCCCGCCCCACAAATGAGCGGGTTCTTGCGTCAAGGTTTTTTTCTTTTTATCACTACACTGTCTTCCTCAGCGTTCTCTTTCGTGTCCCCCTGCCGACACCTCTGACGACCACCTCTATGATCGTGACTCCAAAATCCATATTCCTAGGCTGCAGTGTCACATTTTTGTAGCCCTGCCTTATTGGTTATTGGTTATTAGTTTATTAGTTACTTTGGTTGCTTGAACAAGATAGACAGATAGACAGATGGGGTTAAATAATAATCTTGGGAAATGTTGGAATCAGTGGTGGTGAATAAAACTACCAAATTGCATTAAAGCAGCTTTATGCTTTCATTCAACAAATATCTGCTGTGCATTTGCTCTAAGCCAGATACTGTGTTTGCACTAGTCATATAAGGATGTGAGGTTTAGTGACTTTCCTAAAGAAACTTAACCATTGGTAGGAAGGACTAACAAGCACATTCAGAAAGTGCTAAAGACTGTGTTAGAAACATGAAAGGTAGTGAAAGTTGTCAGGAAGATTGCCATGGAAGCTCAGAAAGATACATCTAGGCCAATAATATGGGAATAAACAAAATTCCAAAAGGGCCATGCTGAATTCAATTTCCCTTTCCTAACTGTTGTATGATAAAAAATAAAAGTAATATATAGAATATTTGCAAAATTCAGCAGGTCTAAGAGAAAACGCAAGTCAAATGTAACCTCAACAACCACAGATAATTACTATAAACATTTGATATATTTCCATTGTCTATGATTATACATATAGAGAGTATAAATAAACTTGAGATCCTACTACATACACTGTATTATAACCTTTTTCACTTTGCAATATATCTTAAATATTACCAACACCACTGAATTCTTCGAAAATCTTCTTATTGATGGCTGTATAATATTCCACCATATGGGCTGTATTGGTCAGCCTTGATGATTTTATGTCATAGAAACTAACTCTGGCCAATTTAAGGAGAGAGAAATTTACTAAGAGGACACTGAGCATCTCGTAAAATCACCAAGAAGCCTAGAGATACCGGCTCATAAAATGGCATGAACAATGGAAGAAATAGAACGAGTCTGGGGAGGACATTACTGCTTCTGCCTCTGGATGCTGCAGCTGCCAACCCATCACTATAGCCACTACTTCCCTAGAAACTGGATGTTGCTTATAGCACTTTTACCTCTACCCAGAAAGCATTTTCTACTTTCCCTGTTTCTTTATGTAACTGTTTCTTAACTCAAATTCCAGAGGGAATGAATCTTACTGGCTGAGCCCAAGTCAAAGAGAAGCCGGGTAAATGAGTGTTCTGGGCTCAGTCATGTGCCTCCAAAATTCATATGTTGAAGTTCTAAATGCAGTTATCTCATAGTGTAACTGAATTTGAAGAAAGGGTCTTTAAAGAAGCAAACTAAAACAAGATTGTTACGGTGAGCCCTCATCCGATATGACCTATAAACAAGGGAAATTTGGGGTGCGTAAGTGGCTTAGTCGGTTGAGTCTCTGACTCTTGATTTTGGCTGAGGTCATGATCTCAGGGTCGTGGGATCAAGCTTTGCATTGGGCTCCATGCTGAGCATGGAGACTGCTTAAGATTCTCTCTCTCTCTCTCTCTCTCTCTCTCTCTCTGCCCCTCTCCCCTGATCATGCTCTCTCTCTAAAATACAAAGGAAATAAGATAATAAAATGAAATAAAGGAAATTTGGACACAAATAGGTACCGATGAAAGACAATGTGAACACTCAGGGAGAAGACCATCTACAAGCTAAGGAAAGATACCTTAGAAGAAACCAACCCTATTCACACTTTGATGTCAGATTTCTAGCCTCCAGAATGCTGAGAACATAAATTGCTGTTGCTTAAGCCACACTGGGAGATTCTCCAAACATAGGATGGCAATTCAAATACTGGAAAACTGAAAGGAATATAATAACAACACTGCATGGATACGCCATGTTATACTTTACTAATGTCTTGTTAACATATGTTTAGACTATTTTTCCATTTTTAATGAATTCCAAGAAGGAGAAGATTTTGATACACAAATTGTCTGAAGAAAGTTATATCTACTTACAGTCTCATGACTTGTGTTTAAAAGTTGTCTGTTACCCAAATACCCTTATTAGCACAGAATATTATCATAGATGACACATACCTTATATGCACGTCTTTGATGTGCTGATATTGACCAGTGGGGATATCTACCTGTCACTGATTACGAATAGCCCTTCTGTCCACTCACATACTGTGCACATTTTGGATTGTTCATCAGCTTTATACTGATATGAAAATGACATCTGTATGTTAAACTTATTTTTTTTTGTTTTTCATATTAATATAAAATAAAATGTCTTTTCATGTAAAAAGAAGTGTGCCCTTAGTTCTAGTTCTAGCCCAAGGTATCAGGAGTTTCCTTTAGGGAAACTTTATCAAAGTTCCTGCACTTTTATATTTGACAAAGACTATACTTAAATAATCTACACTTTCCTTCACTTCTGAAATGCCACCTACAGTACATTCCTCCACGACAACTTTGGAAAGTAATGGAGGCACTAACTCACTGCCATAGGCAGAATGGATTTAGGTTTGAAAACAGAGAAGCCACTTGTCTCTACGTTAACCAGTGGCAGCTTCTGTCCCTGTAGGAGTTTCTCTTTCATCTCTTCCACGTAAGAGTTCATTAAGATCGCACAAAACATCTGGCGTTAGTGAATACAAACAGATAATTTACTAATTAGAATTACTTTTTAAGAGTAGTTATCTCTTCACACTGCAAAAGAGAATCACCATGCACAGCTTTTAAAAATACCAAGGTCAAGGGCACCTGGGTGGCTCAGTTGGCTAAGTGTCCGACTTCAGCTTGGGCCATGATCTCATGGTCCATGAGTTTGAGCCCCATGTTGGGCTCTGTGCTGACAGCTCGGAGCCTGGAGCCTGCTTCGGATTCTGTGTCTCCCTCTCTCTCTCTGCCCCTCCCCCATTCACGCTCTGTCTCTCTCTGTCTCACAAAGAATGAATAAATGTCAAAAGAAAAATTTTTTTTAAAACCAATGTCAGAGCCCTACCTCCAAAGATAGGGATTTAATTGTTGGAGGTGGGGCTCAAGCATCATTTTTTTTTAACCTTCTCAAGTAATTTTTATATTTGGTCAACATTGAGAATCATTGTTATAAAACAATTTGAGGGGATAAAAAATAAAGAGTTAACTTTAGAAATAATGAAAAATTGTAATCATATCTCTTCTAAATAAGTAGAGACATAGACTATGTTCATGGATAAAAATATCATTCTCAAATGATATTAATTCTCCCCAAACTGACATATAGACTCAATGTCATCCTAATCAAAAGCTGAGCAGAATTGTTGATAAAACTTGACAAGCACATCCTGAGAGTTTTATGGGAGAGAAAAGGGTTCAAAATAGCCACAGTGCTCATTAGCCTGGGAAATTCCTCTCCTCCTTCAAATATCCACACTAACGATCAACTGTAATAATGAATATGGTATAGCAAATCATCACACTGAATATCTTAAACTTATAAATAAATGTTACATATCAATAATATCTCAATAAAGCTGGAGAAAATAAAATGATATAGTGTTGGGCAGGGGAAGACAATTGGCAAATAAAATAAAGAATACAGAAAGGAAACAACGCATAAATAAAACAATGATATATAAATAGAAGTGTCATGATAGATTGCTAGGGATAAAACCCTAAAATCTTATATCTATATGAAAAAGTTGAAAAAAAGATTAATAAAACATATCCATATCATATAATAAACAAAAATTAATTCCAGATGATGAAAGACATAAAAATCAGACAAATTTTAACAGTGTTAGAAGAAAATGCAGGTGACTATTTTATAAGGCTACATTAAGAAACCATTTCTTAAATAAGACTTTAAAAAGTGCTAAACTGAGGCACCTGGTAGCTCAGTAGGTTGGGCATCTGACTTCCGCTCAGGTCACGATCTCCAGGTTCACGAGTTGGAGCCTCACCTCAGGCTCTGTGCTGACAGGTCAGAGCCTGGAGCCTGCTTCGGATTCTGTGTCTCCCTCTCTCTCTCTGCCCCTCCCCTGCTCATGCTCTCTCTTTCTCTCTCTCTCTCAGAAATAAACATTAATAAATTTTTTAAATAAATAAAATAAATAAAAAGTGCTAATCATAAAAGCAAAGTTAATAAGTTGATCATTTTCTAAAGTAGACAGCATACTTAAAAAATTGACAAAAAGCATGAACAAGTATTTCCAGAAAGGGGAATTCATATAGTGAGAAATGTGAAAAGATGTTTAATCTTATTAGTAATCTGGAAAATGTGTACCAAGATTAAAATCAGAAGTCATGTTTGATTAGCACATATCAAGATATCTAAAGATTCCAAGTTTTGGATGTCTTATACTTGTTGATGAAAGTGTAAATTTGTTAACCCCTTGGATGGCAGTATAGCATGATATATATATTTTTCTTATCTTATGACTGCAATTTTATTCCTTGATATAGACCAAAGAGAAATCTTTCTACATGCGCTTTGGGAAACATATACAAGATTATTTATTTAAAAAGGGTTTATAGTATAAGAATCCTGGAAACACTTCAAAATTGCCTGTTAATGGTAAAATATACAAAGAAATTGTGACATAGTCACACAACAGAGTGACATATTCACAGAACAGTGTACCTTAAAAAGTAGTTACTTGCTACAACGTGCATAAATTGCAGTGATTACGTTGGCTAAAAAGCACAAGTCCCATGAGGCTACAGAAAGCATGATCTTTTTAATAAAGCTCAAAACAGACAACATAAACAATATGCTGTTAGGCACACGAATCTAGATCATCAGACTACATATAAAAAAGAAGGGAATGACCGAACACAACTGTGAGGTTCGTAGTTACTTCCCCTGAGGAAGTAGAGAGACAATATTTGGGTTGATGTAAGATATTGGTTATCTTTTAGTTTGGGGAGGGGGGGGGTTAGGGTGCCCATTGCTATCGAAACAAATTACATAAACCGATAAGAAAGCTATGCAATGATGATTAATTATGCACCAACGATTATGATTAACCCAATACTGTGGACCTACCTAAATTAAGAAAAACATTTGCCAATGGATTAATTAAGATGTTAATGACAACTGAGAGGATCTTCAAACCTTTGGCAGTTTTCTTTGTCTACTTGCTGAGATTAAGAATGGCAGTCAGTGTCGATGCAAGTGTATTTGTTGAAAGGAGAATGTATTTACATATTGCTTGAAGCATCATTTAAGATGGTTTTGGTTGAAAGTAACGGAATATGCAAGTACGATGTGTTGACAAACACGAGGGATGTGGAACTTTTGTGGCAATTTTAAGACTCAGGCTCTGTTTAGCAGGATTTTTCCTCCATGTCTCTGCAATTCTTTCAGCATTATCTTTCTCCTTTTGTTTAGCTAGCGGCATGTAAGGAAAAAATGTTTTGTTGCCACAATGTCCCTTCCCTGACACTTCTTTTGAACCTTTACTCAGTTTTCCTGAATCTGCCCCCCACCCACTCATTTCAACATTTACAATCAAGCCATAAGCCTCATGGTGGCATCCTCCCCCCACCATGATCGTTCACCCCTTCCGGTTAACCTAGTTGCATTCAAATGAACCAACAAGTGTGTTTTCCACATGCCCAAAACCATACCACCCTTAACTCCCAGGAAAGACTGCAGTCCACAGGTTTTTTGGTTCTCTCTGCCTGCATTCAGCAGGAGAAACCCCAGTTCAAGGTTTTAGGAACCCTCTGTTTGGCTCTCTGAGTGTCCTGTGCCTCCTTTTTCTAGAACTTATGAGTATAAATCAATCTCTTTCACTTCCATATTCCTTCCCACACTGATGTTCCATGTCCGTGCCAGATCGATCATAAAATAATTAAATGACCTAATTACTCCTTACAAAATGGCTGGTTTTATGTTCAGATACGCTTTTTTCAGTTTCAAGGCTGGCCTCCACCCCCAAAGCCACCCAAAAGAAAGAGTCCCCAAGCCATAAACCAAAGTCCCCAGTGGAAAATGCCCTACGCAAACTCTGCTGTATATGACCATGCTTGTGCAAATCCCTACGGTCGATGGAAGGGAATCATACTGATTTGCTTAGATTAATCCTTTGAGTCAAGGGTTGGATGAAAGATATCATGCCCATGCACTATAAACAGCTGGGGATATATTAAGAAGGAGGGAAGGAGAAATATATGCCAGGAGAGAAACCAAAGTATCTGTTGCACTTCATTAGAAATCCCTTGGAAATGAACTATTTTTAAATGTGCCAAATAAAGGGGTGCCTGGTTGGCTCAGTCAGTAGAGTATGTGACTCTTGATCTCAAGGTTTTAAGTTCAAGCTTTACATTGGGTGTAGAGATTGCTCAAAAAAAAAAAAGGATATGTATATACGTAGTATATGTATATGTATACATATAAAAGTATACATATATATGTCCATACATATGTACATATATATATATATATATATATATATATATATATATACATAAAAGCAAGTAAAAACATTTATAACACAAATTCCTCATATGTGGTATCATACTCTTCATTCTTTAGGGATCCTTTCCTTAGCAATTTCTTGTAATCCTGATTATTGGCTCTCTTTTTTTTATTTAATATTCTGAGGCAATGAACTTGAGTATCAGAACCAGCATTTCAAGCCAGCAAAGTAATAATTATGCAATTTACTTTCACTAGCCAAATGTGATGGAATTCAAAGAGCCTCTCTTACTTAAGATGCTTTAATAACACTAATTTTTTAAACCATAAAACTAAGTACACGGTGTTTAAAGAGACAATTCATTAGCCTTACAGATGAGTTAGTAATAAAAAGCTGCTCGGCAAATGGGAAAGGAAACAAATCTAATATACTCACATTCCAGATTTCAGTGGAATTTTTCCCATCACAAATTATTTCCCGTTAGTCGATCCTCGCAAATTAATGTTTTCTAACCGCTTTATACTTGGACAAATTATTTCTTTGTACTTAAATAACCACACTTACAAATGCCATCTTCATGAAGCATGATGGTCTAACATCAGGTAATTAATGCAGCAATCTGCGGGTACCATTTTGTCGTAAGTGGTCGTTGTTCAGGGTTAACTCTTGCTGCTTTGACATCGCAAAATGATAGTGTACCACTTTTCAAAGTGTGTTTTTATGAAAATACACAGGCAATGGTAGTAGAAATGAAATGTCAGCAGACTCAAAAAGCTCTGTGCAAACATTTCAGTGCTATTATTCTGTATTATCACACCACATTTCATAGCCAGTATGGGAGGCAGAATAATAGCCCCCAAAGATGCCCATGACTTAATCTCCGGAACCTATGAACGTGTTAACCTTACATGGCAAAAGGGATTTTAGGTATAATTTAAGGACCTTGACATGAGAAGGTTATCTGGATTATCAAGAAGGGCCCAATGTAATCTCATGGATCCTTAAAAACAGAGAATCTTGGGGCACCTGGGTGGCTCAGTTGGTTAACCGTCCGACGTCAACTCAGGTCATGATCCTGCGGTTCGTGAGTTCGAGCCCCGTATCGGGCTCTGTGCTGACAGCTCAAAGCCTGGAGCCTGCTTTGGATTCTGTGTCTCCCTCTTGCTCTGCTCCTCCCCCACTCATGCTCTGTCTCTCTCTCTCTCTCTCAAAAATAAACATCTAAAAAAATTAAAAAAAACAAAACCTAACAGAGAATCTTGCCTGACTGATTGGGATCAGAAGGTGGGATCTCTCCAGAAGAAAGATGAAAGGGATAAACCTTGCTGGCTTCGAAGGTGGAGGAAGGGGTCCTTCAGACAAGCAATGTGGGCAGCTTCTAGAAGCTGGCAAAGGAAAGGAAACCGATTTTTCTCTAGAGCTTCCAGAAGGAACGCAGCACTGCCAACAGCTTGATTTTACCCAGGGAGACCCATGCCAGACTTCTGACCCCCAAAACTGTAAGATGATAAATATGTGTCCTTTTAAGCCACTCATTTTGTGGTGATCTGTTTCTGTGGCAATGCAAAATGAATACAGCCAACCAATACCACAGTATCTGAAGTATATTCAAACTTTTTATAAAAAGTTTATTTATTTGAGGAAGAGAGAAAGAGCACATGAACAGGGAAGGGGAAGAGAGAGAGGGAGGATGAGAGACTCCCAAGCAGGCTCCACACTGTCAGCGCGGAGTCCGATGTGGGGCTCGAACTCACAAACCGTGAGATCATGACCCGAGCGGAAACCAAGAGTCAGACGCTTAACCGCCCGAGACTCCCAGGTGCCCCTATTCCAACTTTTAAAATACATTAAAATTACTTCCCATTAAAGTGAAGCTTTACACACTTATCGCGACATATGTTTTGTATTCCTTCTCTCCATTCCTGGTTCTTTAGTTAGAAAAGAGATGGGATCCCCTTTTATGAGATGTACTCTTTTGGAGTATTCTTTATTTCTCAATATAATGAAATTAATCATAATTAAGTAAGTTTGAAACGTTCTTCCTATAGGTCCTCCTGAGGTTGTCTATAGCATGTGATTCAGTTTTATCACGATCCATTTTGGAGTATACGCTCCCCACCCCCCCACCCCCGCCCGAGGTAAAAGAGACTTCTAAGAAGTCCAAGAAACATCAGCCAGCAGGCAAAGGTGAACCGCAGTCCTGGCCCGTACCCTTTACTGATTTTCCATAGGATGGAAAGAACAGCCCTAACATCACAGCTACATTAGTCTGTGGAAGCTGCTCCAACCAGATGATGTAAAGTGACCTTCCGCACGGAGATTTCTGTTGACACGAGGTACTGCCTGAGTTGAGGCTGATGTTGACCACGATACCCGATGTGTGTGCCCTGTTGTCGCCATCCCTTACGGAAGGCTGCACTCCATCACCTCGGCTCCTACTTCATTTCTGCATTGCCCACCTCGCCCGCAAGCTTTCCCCACAGTGATGTCTGTGCCCAGCCTTGCCCTAGTCACACCCTGTTTGTTGTTTCCAAACTGCTGAGATTTCCTTCTAGGGCGCAGGTGTTTTGCACACATCTGTAGCCTAATGTAGCCCAAGGATGTGCATAGCTGTTTTCAGGAGCCCATTTACTGTGGGGTAACGTGCAATTCTAGCACCTTCCAGACGGAAGGCAGCTTTTGTATAGTTCTATTCTGTAAGAACCGGGGCTTCTTTCTTACACAGAATGACACAGTGGTTGACATACAAACGTATGCATATTTAGGTTCATATCCTACCGGACTGCAACCGGAAGCCAAACACACAGAGACCACAAGCAAGTCCTTATAGGTCTTGCTCTGGAGAGAGAGGAAATGCATACTGAGGCTACTCTGGCAGCCTGGCAATCACTTTTATCAGGATAGAAGCAATAGCCCTGCTGAAGTATGATTCCGTTCGGAAACAACTGCAAATTTTCCGCAGTCACAAATAACCTTGCCAGATTTTTCTGGTTACATAAATAATACGGTACCCTTGCAAATAACTAGCGCAACATATAAAGTTAGAAGATAACCTGTTTCGTTTTTGTTTTTGTTTTTAAATCACAGAATCTCATCCCTGAGATCAGCACAGCTTGCTGATTGCATACTGTCTGATGCCCAGGCACGTGCAATTTCACACAAAAGAGTCAATGAGCTATCAGGATCACTGTTTTTGTTATGGAGACCTTTTAATTTTTAAACTCAGTCTTTTGTTATTGTTTTGGCTTCCTACTTCCTCTCCCCTTCTGATTTTTACCAGTCTCCATTAAGAGGTAGTCCTATACATGTATGTCTGTATGTTTGCATATCTACGTGTGTGTACGTGTGTGCCTATGTGTGTGTTTCTTCATTTTTTTTTTCCTGCTAAAAGTGGGGATTTAGAAAAGGTAGGGCATTTACTTTAGAGACTACTTCCATAAGTTTTCAAAATGCAAAGTTCAGCCAGATATCTAGTATTGAGGGAGGGGAGTTTTCCTGCCTAGAGAAAGGTGATTTGGAAAAGAGTGGCTTTCAACGAGTGAGGAAACAGGTGTCCTCAGGCCTGAAAATGTCATGGTATCCCAAGTCCCAGCAGGATTGCATGACAAGGAAGCTAAGGCCAATGAGCACTTCCTCATGACAGGGACAGCTGGAGGACTAGGACGGCTCTTGGCTTGTATTTTACACTGTCACCCATATTGAGTTGTGCTGTGAGCCCCCTTTACCGCCTGCAATCCTCAGTGAAAATTCAGTACACTGTGAGTGGCCATGTGATGTCAGGGGAAAGAAGGACCAAGGATCCTACATAATAGGGAAAGTTGGAAAAACAAGCGAGGGAGGACCAAGGCGGGACCGCATCCAAAAATGCCATGGAGGCAGGAAATCTGAGCAAACGGTGACTAACAGAAACAGCCTCAGAGAATCCTTAGCCGTTTTGGAAAAGGAGAGGCACTGATGAACAGGAGACGAGTATGGAATTTGAAAACTAAGCGAAAAAGGCCCCGTCTCCAAGCACAGTCACATGGGGGTTCCAGCTTCAATGTATCAATTTTGGAGGGAAGACATTCGGTCTGTCACACTAGAGCTCAAGTTTTACTTTTATGCCCTGTCCTGTAATATTTGGGCTATGATTTATAGCAGCATATTGTTCAAAGAGATACAAAGCGGGGTTCTAATGATCTCACTTACAGTGTGGACGTTGCATTCCTGTTTCTCGATGGGAAATAGATAATTTCATAATGACGCAGAAATCAAGCAGATAAATAACATAATTCCAGTTTGGGCCATATAGTATTGGAATAAATAGGTGTATGGGTGATACATGAAAGGCCGTATGCGAGTTCTTAGGCAAAATCATAATTACTATTAAAAGCCTCACCTCTGGGGGCACTTGGGTAGCCCAGTCGGTTGAGTGTCCAACTCTTGATTTCAGCTCAGGTCACGATCTCACTCTTTGTGAGCTCAAGCCCCACATGGGGCTCTATATATTATGGTGTGGAGCCAGCTTGGGATTCGCTCTCCGACCCTCCCCCACGTGCTCGTGCTCTCTCTCAAAATAAATAAATACACTTACAAGAAAACAAAACAACAAAACAAAACAAAACAAATGTCACCTCTATATCCCAAACCAAGCATTTCAATATTAAAACTGTACCTGAAAAATGGTTTAAAAGATTGAGCCTATGTTAATCTACTGGTGTAGCAAAGAAACCAACCATCCGCAAACACTACACCGGGGAGTTTTCACTTTTGGTTCTGCTGACATTAATAGAAGTCTCCTCCTCCTGCTTTTTTTTTTTTTTTTTAAATGAATGAAGGCCCCTCCAGCTCCAGGGCAGCTTTGAAGTTACATTTCCTCTTAGAAGTACAGACTTCATCCAGAGATTTCTCCCTAAATCCTCTTAGACGATATGGTGCTCAGAGCTTTTGTTCTACATAGTCATTCCCTGATGGGATGAGGGAACTCAGGCCCCGGCAACTTGGCTGGGTGGTTAAAGCCCCTCCTGGTGCAATTAGACACCACCAGGGGTTGCAGGAAAATGAGGAGAAAAGAGTCCCCCTCCTCTGAGAAGGAGTCATTTTTACCAGCCGTATCCTCCTTTGAAAGCGTCACAACAACATACACTAGTGTGTGTTATGTATACAGCTTTATTTTTCCCCTTTGAGTAGCACTGGCCACCTCAAAGGACTCTTCTAGAATAATAAACATTGCAAATTGTTCTCATCATCTCTGAGCTTCTTTAAATATTGAGTGCGCCTTTTATTTCACTATTTAAAATAAGAATTGATTTGGTATTTCAAAGCCTTATGAGCACTTTCTACAAAGGTCTTGCCTGTTATATTTTTGTTTTATGAACTTTTAAGATCTCTAGACAATTCCAGAGTCTTCGAGTTACGTTCTTCAGCGTGACTTTGGCTATTGCCCAAAGAAAGACTAAATCATTAAATATCGGCCTGAGAGGGCCAAATGTTACAGACAGGCAGTTTCAAGGAGTATTTCTAATCTGATACAAAATAGTGGCATCGATCCTTGTATAATTTGTTCTCCGAGGGTAAAGCAAAACTCTACGTGCCTTTTCGATACCCTTAAAGAAATAAATAAAATACCTTATAATCCTAATTGGGAATGCCAAGGATTTGATGACGTTTCTAACTCCAGATGCTGTTTTCTCCTGTTAATAATGTGTGGTCCTACCACGACTAGGGTAGAGAAGTGACCAAACTTAAAGATATCCTGAGACCATAAGATGTAGAATGGAAATGAGCCAGAGCCTGGAACCCCGCCGTCTGCCAGAAACTCCATGGCTGCTCTTTGGAGAACCAGCCTTTGCCCTATAAAGTGGAGAATCATTCCCCAGAATGAGTTCTGCTTTGACTGAACCTCCTTTTGAGCATTTCAGCAATTATCGCACCTCATGTAATAAGTTTTTGGCTTAAAGTCATTCCAGGTCACCTTGGGTCTGCTGCATACTTGGAAAGACAAGTCATACCAAAAGAATCTTTAGATCACCGCGAAGGTTTTTTGAGGTAGGGTACGTCATCCCTGGGGATGGACCAAATATTTATTGGGCACTCCTGAAAGCTGCTTTTCTTCCATTTAGGATACATGAGAGGTCCAAACGGGTTCTGCTGTGCTTGACCATCATGTAGCCGAAAAGACAGTATTGAAAAGCAGGTAAATAACGAAGGGACAGATCACAGGGGATTTTTAGAGCAATGAAAGTATCTGTATTATGCCCACAATAGTGGATCTAGATTGTAGGAGAGGAGATTCATTTTCCTCTGTACTCCTGGTTTCTACCTGAGGCCCTGCAAATTAGACTGGCAAAAGACAAATTAAAAGGGGAAACAACAAACAGAAGTTGATTAACGCATACATCGTGCGTACACATAGGAGAACTCAGTCTTGAGTAACTAACTCAAAGTTAGAACTTGGGGAGAAGAGGCAAAGAAAGTTTTTAAGGCTTCAAAGGACAGCAAACTGTGGGAAGGTGAATATGTGAGGAAACTAACAGAGATAAAGGCTGGTTAGTAAGATTCCTTCCGTAGATCCGTGGGGTGTCCAATGAGGGTCTAGAATTATCTTCTGTAATTGAGATCAGGCTGCACTTCCTGGTTCCTGTGGTTCCATCTGCTCTGTCTGTGTTCCCAACACAGACCTCCCCAAACCTTTGAAATTTCCTACAAGATAGAAATGTCTTTTGATAGTGATAATGAGGCCTGTCTTGAGTACACTTGAGTTCATTCTAATGTGATCACTTAGGGTAGGACCCCCTAGATAGCTTCAAAAATGGGACTGGAAACCAGAAAGAGCCAATTATAACAGGGTTGGAACTTTTAACAGCTCCCCTCCCAAGTCTCTGGGGAAAGGAGTGGGGCTAGACATTGAGTTATACAAACTCTTGAACAATGAGACTGAGAGAGCTTTCAGGTCGGTGAGCACATCAAAATGCCAGGACGGGGGCGCACTCAGAGGGCCTCGACACCCTGTGCCACACCACACCCCTCTATCTTGCCCTATGCACCTTTTCCATTTGGCTCTTCCAGAGCTGCACCCTTGTCACAAGCCAGTAAATGTCAATTAAGGGTTTTCCTGAGTTCTGCGTGCTATTCTGGCAAACTATCAAATCTGAGGAGGAAATAGTGGGAGCATGTGACTCATCGCAGTGATACAAGCGGCCCTGATCTCATGACTGGCATCTGCAGTGTAGGCAGCCTTGTGGAACTGAGCCCTTTCACGTGCGGGACTGAGGCGAACTCCAAGCATATAGTGTCAGGATAGCCCTGAGCTGTAGGACACCCATTTGGTGTCAGAAGATTTGAGATTCTCACAGCAGGCTCGATAAAGTCAAACTTCACATATGCATTAAATGCAACGCTGATCTCACTCTATTTAGTTTTACAGCGTCAAAGATGTACAGATGAGAAAGGCTTCTCCTGTCCTATGAACTCCCCTAAATCAAGATGAAGAGTAAACTACAAACCAATGTGGTCACACCCATGTGTGTAAGAGGCAATCAGACAAGTATTCTGTCTTTACTGAATCCAGCCTAGCTTTTCTCAAACGATTCTCTTTCAAAGACTATAGATAGATTGCCCAGTTGTCTTACTGGTAACTAAAAGGACACTCAGGCCACGGTCTCAACATCTCTGCAGGTTTGTTTTGTTTTCTTTTCTTTTCTTTTGCAGTAGTCGGCTCCTAAGAATAGCTTATATGCAAAGTAGTCTTCCTTCATAAGCACTTTCGTGTCCATTATTTCGTGTGATCTCACTTAATTACTACCAGTCTGGCTCCTGCATTTTGAATGTCATCAGTCAAATGCAGACCTCTAGGTGGAACGCAAAAAGGAATTCATTTCTCTTTCCAGTGTTACATTGTCTGGGTAGCACAGATATTCACACGAACCAGATGGGTGGTCCCATTCATTCCTCCGATCTTCTGCTGTACCCTTGCAAAATTGTAATTTAAGAGGCACACTGCACAACTGCACAGCTTCAGAACAGCGCCACAGAACATATTTCAAGCTCTATTTCTTCCTAGATTTTTTTTGCCCAAAGCAGAATGCAAATTTTCCTTAGTACTTCCTCTATTTATGACTCAAAAATATATTCAGAAAGATCTCTGCAGATGACCAATGATGAAAGCCATTATTACCATAGATGGTTGAGGTAAAGAAGAAAGGAAATGTTCTTGATGATTCTAAAAACTTCAAAAGGGAGGAAAGAAAGGGACAGTCATTTTTAGACTATTGGAGAATAAAACAGCATGCTTCTAGGACTAATTCAGCAAAAATGAAATTTAAATAAAGCGAGACCTTAAAAACCTTCACATACAAAGGAAATCATTGCTAAATGTCTCCCTCATACTGAGAACCACTAATAATAGAGGTTTCCTGAGATGAGGAAAACATTAGTGAGAGGTATCATCAAGCTGTAGAATCTATTCCATCAGATAAACAAAGCAAAGTGCTATAAACTGGGTCTGGGATCTCTGAAATCCTTATTCTTCTTCAAGTGAGCAAACCTCACCCCGCCAGCCTCAGGGGTCTCGCTACCAAATCCTTTGTGTCTTGGGGCTCCCACAAATTTATTTATCTGACAACAAATCAGGCAAAGTAGCAAACAAGCTACATACACAGCAGAACCTCAGATTGCGAGGAGCTTTTTCTGCAAGCATTCCGCAGACGAGCACACGTTTATGATAAATTTTAACTTGATAAACAAGCGATGTCTTGAAATGCGAGTAGTACGTGGCCCCGAACGTCACATGATCCCAACTGAGCCAAGAGTTCTTGAAATTTGCTTCGATATACAAGTGCTTTGGATTATCAGCATGTTTCAGCTTGTAACGAATTACGTTCACAAACCAAGGTTTTACTGAAGTATCAGTGGAAATTTGCCGAAATCATTCAGAATGTATGTATTAGGAAAAAAAAACAAAAAAACAAAACTTAAATTTTGTGAATCAAATTCATTAATATTCCTCTGCATTGAAACAAATTCTCCAGCTCAACAGCCATGAAAAGGCTGTAGAAGCTTAAAGAAAAGAAGCCACTTGGGCCTCAGAGATCTGAATAGACTTCTCTTCTGAATGACGGTGGAAAAGTCCTGTTCTTGGAGTCCTTCAGGGTTCAAATCCCAGCTCTGTCACTCGTAGTCTAAAACACCTGATAACTGAATTCCATGTAGGAAATGAAATGAGATAACACTAGTTTATAAAGTACTAATCAATTGAACAGTATTAATACCAAGGGAAGGGAAAAGAATAGGGGTTCATCCAGCCATGTACAGAAACTGGCCACCTGTCGAAGACAGTTTGGGCTGCTGAAAGAGAACGCCATAGGCAAAGCAGCTTCTAAACAACAGAAATTTATTTCTCACTGTTCTGGAGGCTTGGAAGACCAAGGTCAAGGTGCCACAGACCCCGTGCCTGGTGAGAGCCTACTTCTTGGCTTATAGGCAGCTATCTCCTGGAGCCCTCCTCACTGATAAGAGGGGATGAGATAACCCTCTCAGGTCTCCATTACAAGGGCACTAATCCCATTCATGAGAGCTCCACCCACGTGACCTCATCACCTCCCCAAAGCCCCTTCTCCTACAACCATCGCGTCGAGACTGAGAATTTCAACATATGAATGTGGGGGGACCCAAACACTCAGTTCGTATGATGTTGAACATCCATTCATTCACACATGCACCAAACATCTACCGAGTGCCTACTATATGTCAGGTACGGTGCTAGGGAGCAGGATGTACAAAAATAAACACAGCAGAATCCTTGTCTGCAAGGCACTCACTCTCTAATAGAGCATTAATGTCATAAGGCAAGTTTTTTTCAGAATTTCTTCTATGGGGTGTTAAGGGGTACTCTGCCTAAAAGTTTGGAAAATATTACATTACAAATCGTAGCTGGTTGATGTGCCAGGCTCTATTCTATGTTTTGTATGTATTAATTGTTTTAATCTTCAGGCCATTTAAGGAATGAACATAGCTGTTATTATTATCCTGGTTTTATAAACAAGCAGACAGGGGCACCTGGGTGGCCCAGTCAGTTGGGTGTCCGACTTTGGCTCAGGTCATGATCTCACAGCTTGTGAGTTCAAGCCCTGCCTCGGGCTCTGTGCTGACAGCTCAGAGTCTGGAGCCTGCTTTGGATTCTGTGTCTCCTTCTCGCTGCCCCTTCCCCGTTCACGCTCTGTCCCTCTCTGTCTCTCAAGAATAAGTAATAATAAAAAAAAATTAAAAAAAAAAAATATATATATACACAAACAAGGACCAATGATTTGAAGGAAGTATCTGGAGAAAATAAATGGAACCAATGAAAAATGAAGAATGAAATGTTATTTCTAATTCTACTTCACTGTATTTAAGAGCCACGCTGAACCCATAGCTTATTTCATTCATTTTGAGAAAGTTTAAATCTCAAGACACTCCCTAAACCATCCAGGCTCTGTGCCCAAGTAGGATACTGTCACTTCTAACAGGTTTGGGACCAGAGATGGTAAACAGGACCCTGCGAAACAGAAGCTCCAGGCAGGATTGTCACCATCACAGAGATCTGGGTCATTATTGAGCCATAACTTAGAGGAGGCAAAGAAATCTGACAAGGCTTTTTCCTAACAAGATCAAAGAGATTATGACAGATTGTGAAAATACAGCCTTATTTTCCAAGTTGTTAATTTGTCTTCTCGCTGCTTCCCAGACAAGCAGCTTATGAAGGGCCCTTTCATAGAGGAAGTTTAACAAGTGGTTGACGACGTCCCCTCTGCTGAATGGTTTAACCTCAAGGAGCAAACGAGGCTTTATGGATTTGCAAGTGACATGGTGCAAAGGGGAAAAGGAAGGTTCTGTATTTATTTGGAACCTGAGTTTTTAGCACCACAGTCATAGCTGTGGGCTTCTTACGTGTAAGGTAGAATAGAACACGGGGAATTGGGTGTCACATACACTCAGCATGCAGCCCAGTGAATAATGCCTCGATCTGAGCATACTTTATCCTCCCAAATATAATGTCCTTAAAAATATTCAATGACAAAATGGTCAGATTGTTTATTACCTGGAACAGACTTAAGCAGCTCCTTTTGTGCCTTATACATTCTTACTACGCCTCTTAATAATTCTACATTTCACAATAGTGCACTGTATTAACATAGTCTTTTTTCTGTGCATCAGTTTAACAGAGGGCAAGTTTGAGAAGTTTTGTTTTGTTTTGTTTTCCAGAAAATATTCTAAATGCATTAGCTAGCTCCAACCAAGAATCATAGATCCACAATAGTAATTAATATTCATAGGTTCTGGTACTGTTTACAAAATAGAGATGTGAGGAGGTTAATGATGTTGATGGCAGGCAGATGAGAGGCCTCCTGCCTGATGAGTCTATTCTCTCAAAGGAATATGAGGCAAGGTCATTAACAGGTAGAACAGGGACAGATGAGGTGCCCATCTGAGAAATGCGACCAGAAGTGTAAAGTAAAAGGAAAAAAAAAAAAAAAATCAGCAAGGGTGCTTGTGTGTTTTTCTGTGAACATTCGGCTCAGATAACAAGCATAAAGTAAGCAGGAATTTTTTAACCAGAGGAGGGGCTTTTCCACATGCATATGCAGGAGGAAGGTAAGTGGGAGAAAGTTAGGTATTTGCAGGGGAGTGGTGTTGTGTAGACGATAGAATCTGGTTTGGTTAAAAAGACGGAGACATGGGATCAGATGGCGAGAGTGAGGCATTGGTGGGTTTCATGGACAGGGGGTCTTACAAGGTCAAGGGTATGACCATGAGAGTCCATGGCTTAAGCTGATGGAGTACTGAACCTTTGACCTTTCACATAAATTACCTCCACTTCTCACGAGGCCAAAGGAAAATTATTAGTCCCATACTACAGATGAAGAAGATGAAACTCAGAGAATTTCAATGTTGTGTACAAGATCACAGGGTAAACAACCGCAGAAGCCAGGACTGGAACCCCCGACTTCCAGCTGCAAAGTCTGAACTCTTAACCCAGTGGCAACGATTTTTTTTCTAAGAAGGTATTTCATGGCATCCCTACTATCCATTTCACTGGTCTCAAAAAGAATGCCTTCCTTGAGAGGAGTCATAAAAAGCAAAAGCAAAAGAATAATGGATGAATAAAAGTTTGGGTGGCAGGGCAGCACAAGACCAAAATTGTATCTCTTTGTACATATGGGGAAAGAAAAGTTAGAGACCCCAAGACTTAAAAAATATTTTCAGTGAACCATCAGAGGGAGTCTAGGGTTCAAGGGTATAGTCTCCTACAAATTAGCAGTAAAGCAGAACAAAGCCAGGGTACAGATGCTTATTAATAGAGCACAGTTCTTGCCACATGGAACTCTCAGTTTAGGGGCCTGAGTTTCAAACGGCTTCTGTTCCTTAAGGTTATCAGGCATCCTTGAGAATGCACAGGGCGAGGGGTGCCTGGGTGGCTCAGTCGTCGTGGCTCTTGACTCAAGACTCAGATCTTGATCTCAGGGTCGTGAGTTTCAAGCACAGCATTTGGTTCCATGTAGGGCTTGGAGCCTACTTAAAAAAAAAAAAAAGAAAAAAAAAACGCACATGACAGGCATATGACCAGAAGCATGGTCGTTCCTGCCTGTCGAAAGAGATAATAGCTATGCTGAAGAAGGGATTTCACTGAAGGAAAACAAGGTCTATTTCCATTTAATGTCTCCTGGGAAGCAAGAAAATTTCAGGTAAACAATTTCTATGTAGATTGTGAATCTTGCCCAACTAGACAGATCCTGGCAAATAAATACAACAACAGATAGAGCACACAAATAAACCAGCAAAGCTTTACAATCCATTCGATGCGGTTTTTTTATGGATGCAAAGTTTTATTTATTTATCCCCTGCCTTCTTTTTCAGTGGGTGTCGCGAGGTATAAGAACTCTTACTGTAAATATGAAAAAATATATATAAATAAGGCTGCAAAACCAGAACGACGGAAAGTGTACGTATGAGTAGAAAATAAAGATAAGTGGGAAAAAAGGAAGGACAAATATACAGGCTAAGGGGTCTCCTTCATTGAGGTAACTGATCTGAAGAAGTGTTTTAACTTCAACTTCCTGGCAGTCAGTGTTGGGGGTGGTGATGGCCAACTAGGCAATGCCTTTAGTAACTAATATTTATTCTTTAAAACAGAGTTTTCTCATCTCTGAGCTCAAAGTTCTCCCCTTTGGGGTTCTTTCTTTAATTCCTCGTAACACAGGTGCAAACCCCAGATCAGCCCTCAGCTGGCACCTAGACTGACCTTACCAGAGGGCCAATGCCAGACCCGAAAGGAAATCTGGGACGGTAAAGTGCCCTTGCTCAACAGCTGCCCTGGGAGTGGTTCTGTCTGGTTGATCCCATAATTATCTCTGTTTTGTTTTTGTTGTTTATCAGTGTGGTTGGTGGTTACTCAGTTTGTGCGCCACCTTTCCCAATACCTGGATCATCTGGTTTTGGGGTCACCATCCTGATATGTACATGGCCCTGGATTATACACAGATGCCGGGGTTAGAGCCCTACATGTATCCACAGGTACTCCCTTCCGTCTCCTTGTAAGTCCTTCTTATACAGTGCCCCCAGTACAGCCCTGATGAAGGTTCAATGTCTTCTCCTCTGACCCGTACGATTAAAACTGAGCGGATTTCAAACATACCCTCTCTCCCACGCTGAATCTAAAAACCAGTGACAGACCTCCAGATTAACAACATCAAAAGAGGCTTGGCAAAGGACCAAGGTCCTCAACAGAAATAAGTGAAACATGATAAAAGACGTAGGCAATGCCCCTGCCTTTCTTTCCTCCTAAATCAGAGGCCATGCATTGTTGCTGTGTTATTAAATATATTGATCTTATTTGTGTTGTCTATGACACGGGCAGGTAGAAGACATTCGCAGTCAAATCTGGCATACTGCCCAGCAGAACATTTAGTCCACAGGCACAATGTGTATTACGGATGATGAAAATGTAAGAAGGGTGAAAATAATTTGGAAACTCTTCAGAGGAAATCAACAAAGATGGCTATTAAACAGTTGAAAAGTGATCTACACTTAAGGAAACGTTCATAGAACTAGGCTATTTAGCCCGCAGAAGAGGCAGTTAAGTGCAGCATAATAATAAATCCACACTTGCGTGCTATCTGTTATACACAAGATCACGAACAGCTATTTTCCCACCTCAACCGATTACAGAACAAGGAGGAAAGCACCTAAGTGGCAAATCAGAAGTTTCAGCTCTAGGCAAGCAGACATTTCCTTTGAAAATCAAAGTTTTAATAACCAGATTTGGTTTTCATGGAAGAAAAATTGCAATTTCTCTTCTAGATTTTTTTAATAGGACAGCAGCCACCCATCTCCCAAACAGCTCCTTTCTAAAACAAAAATGCTCATTGTTCACCAGCTGTGATATCCTTTCACATTTTTTTAATGCTTATTCGCCCTTGAGAGACAGAGCAAGAGCAGGGTAGGGGCAGAGAGAGAGAGAGAGAGGGAGACACAGAATCCGAGACAGGCTTCAAGCCCTGAGCTGTCAGCACAGAGCCCGACCCAGGGCTCAAACTCACAGACCATAGATCATGACCTGAGCCCAAGTTGGACGCTTAACCAACGGAGACACCCAGGCACCCCATTTCATCCTTTTTTCTATTTTACACATATAAGCATTTAATTTTTTATAATTTTTTTTTTTTTTTTACTTTTTTTAAGAGAGAGAGAAAGAGAGAGAGGGGAGGGGAGGGGCAGAGAGAGAGGGAGACAGAAGATCGGAAGCAGGCTCTGCACAGCACGCCCTGATGTGGGGCTCGAACTCACGAACCATGAGATCATGACCCGAGCCATCACCAAGAGCTGGTGCTTAACCAACTGAACCACCCAGGTGCCTCTGAATTTAATTTTCTATCAGGCACCTGACCGGAACAGCAGGAGCTCTGTGTATTTGATTTTGTGCCTGAAAACCGTTGTCCAGGCCAACTCCAGGACTTCACAGAAGTGACAGTGTCCAGGAGGAGTACCTCATATCTAGTCTTTTCAGCAGCCTGCTTAAAATTTCCAAATTATCTATTTCCAAGTCGTAAATGTGCTAGCACCCGGAAACTGAACCTCCCCTGAACCCATGTGATTTCTTACGGTTGTTACAGATAGATTTGGTTACTAATTTTTAATGGAGCAGGGACACATTGTGTCACAGAATATAAACAATTTCTCGTCCTGCATAAATCACTCTTCCTCTGTTCCTCAGAGTAGCCCTTGCAATAGCTGGTAACTGAGGACGGCTGTTTACTTTAGACTTTGCTCTCAAGTAGATAAGAATTGTCAAGCCGAGGAAATATACATGTACGTGTACATATGTATGTATGCGTATCTGTGTGTGTGTGTCTCTTATAAGGGGACATCTCAGACATAAGGCATAAAATCTCCATGATTTAGGCTTCATTTCAGTACTTGAGGATATAAACAGGTCCATTTGGTTGGATTTAGCTTTGCTCAATTAAAGCTGAATTTATGTAATACCATTAAGCATCGGTATTGACATTTGGTGGCATTCAAGATGTTATTTACACTCGGTGTGCTGAACGTCCGTGAAAATGTTTGCATTAGGTTCAAGCCTCCGGCTTCCTGTTTGTTGAGGTTCACCTAACATAGTTTAGCCCCATAAAGATTCCTGAAAGAGGCTCTTCATGCTAAAGCAACTCCATAGAAAGCCATGCATGTGCAGCACAGAATATATCAGCCATCTGTCCAGAATATGTATCCATATGCTTCCTAGCACATTTGTCCAATCAGACTTGAGCACAAATATTCATACTCATGTTGGAGAAAGCAATTCCCACCTCTGCCCCCATCAGATATATTAACCTTAGGCAGCTTTCTCTTTTAGTGTTTCCCCATATATTATTTTATTTAATGTTCTCTATGACCTCAGAGATAAGTATGGTTAGCCCCATTTTGTAAGGAAATTGAGGCTAAGGGTGACTGAGACTTGCCCCAGTAAATGGTAAAGCTTCTGAACTCCCAGTAAAGGAAACAATATGCCATAGTTACCTAATGTGGGGTGGGAGGAATATATGTATATGTGTGTATGTACCTAGATGTATGTGTGTATGTATGTGTCTATCTATAGCTATATGTCTCTATATCTATCTATCCATCTATCTATCTATCTATCTATCATCTACCTACCTACAAACCATAAGGTTAGCAAATATCTCTCTTTGCCTGAATAGTTTAGAATTTAAAAAATACATTTACTAAAAACACCAGGGTCTAATTACATGATACTTTGAAGTCTTTAGAAAAAAGACAAATAAATCGCAAATATTATTAGACTCAACTTTACAGATGTCAGAGGGGCTTGCTCTGTAACTTTACTGGCACAAAAAAAAAAAAAAAAAAAAAAAAAGAAAAGAAAAGAAAAGAAAGAAAAAGAAACACAAAGAGAGAGAAAGAGAGTTGATTTTCTTTACCCCAAACTTCACACATCATTGTCACATTCTAAATATTTATTGAATTAGATCTGCACATCTTGTCCTCTACTGTTATGCTGCTCAGGTACTGGCCAGGGAAAACTGGAAAACTCCTGTGTTGGTCCTTTCTTTGGCTTCAGACACTGAAGGCTTCTGCTCTAGAATGCCAATGTATTATCTGACAGTGATTAAACAGTTAGTGCGGATTAACATCTTAGCACAAGCCAACTTAAAATGTAACTAGCCAAACACAGGGCGGGGATTCAAGAAACAGCAAGGTCAGATAGATACATTTTTGCATGATAACTGGAAAGGTCGCCCGCAAGGGGGTCCAAAGCTTTTTCAAGACTTGTCCACAAGGCCTGGAGCCAAAATGGTTACCAGACAATAAAATTGCAGTGACACCGATCAGGAGTCAAGAGGGTCCATAATAAACAGATGTCATTCAAACATGAATCAAAGGGCTAAAGAGGAGAGTATTACATTTAGATTTTTAACAGTCATGTTGCTAAATACCCAAGTTTTATTATGCAATTTTTAAAGAATTGAACCTGAACTACTCCACTTATATAATTAGTCGCATCCGGCTCCTTTCACTTATGCAGCATGATTTAAATCAGTTTGCCAGCATGATTCCTAGAAGGAACTCATGAAAGAATCCCAGTGAGGGCACGTGCTTGCCTATACCTACCTGCCATGTCTACTGATTCAAATGGACTAGATAAATATGTAAAAATGCTCCCCAGATTATAACTTCCAGGAGTCCAGGGTTTGGGTGAGATGAGGGACACTGGAATCCGGAATTGTACCGTTCATTATGGCGGCCGCTAGGCACATGGAGCTATTTAATGTAAATTTAAGTTAAATTAGATACTGGTTCCTCAGCCTCGCCAGCCACTTCTCAGCTGCCTGGTAGCCAAATGTAGTTGTGGGCTACCTTATTGGAAAGCACAGATCTAGACCATTTCTTCATTATAGGTTGCTCCACTGGACAGCGCTGGATCTAGAGAGAAAGGCGTGATATTTCTCTAAAGTTGGGCTCTAAGATTGTTATCTTAGGAGGCAGAGGGCAACTTGGATAAGACAGACAGATAAAGGGTGGAATTGGACACTATTTACCCACGAAAAATGAAGGAAATCCTAGCAACTACAGCGGCATGGATGGACCCGGAGGGTATTACGCATAGTTAAATAATCAGACGAAGACAAATACTGTATGTTCTTACTTACATGGGTAATCAAAAAAAAAAAAGTCGTAGAAACAGAAAAAAGATTACTGGTTGCCATAGGCAAAGGGTAGAGAGGGGGCGAATTGGGTGAAGACGGTCAGAGAGCTACAAACTTACAAGTGAAATAAGTTTACAGACACGCCACAGAGCATGATGACTACGGTTTTGTAGATTTGGAAGTTGCTACGAGAATAGCTCTTACAAACCCTCACCAAAAGGAAAGCAAAAAGGTAACTGTGTGAGACACACATGTCTCAGATACACATGCTCGCCCGGTTTCAAAGAGTGTTTAAGGAAACTGACCAGGTCCAAGGCAGACTGGACAGAAACCTGAGCATCGTCAGTAACAAATTGCTTTGTCTCTGTTGGCAGGCAGCCACATGAGAACATGCCCTTGCGGCTTCAGCCTGTGGTTCCAGAAACACTTCCCCCTCTGACTGTCTACATCCACGAGGCACCAGAGCCCTCCGAAACGTTTGGTGCTTCTGTACTCTTCTCCAGTCTCATAGCCCTGCCCTCACTCATGTTCTTTTATTTCTTGTGTAAGAGTCTCCTACTCGGTTTCCTTACTCAGTTCTCTCTCAGAGGGACCTCTCATCCTGCTCACAAAATCTCTTTTGAAAACGTACCTCTGATGACAGTTTTCTCCATAGCAAGGAATTATTATCCCTACTGTCCTAAAATTCCAGTGTTCTGGTCTCTTTTCTTTTGATGTCCACATTTCTATAAAAATAAACAAAACACATGTTCTTCTTATATGTCACTGCCTAAAGTTCTGCAACATCCCCAATACCGCTGGGAATTCCCAGATGTGAATACACATCTTGACAGCCACTTGCTATCTGTCCCTTGTTCTCCTCAGTCCCGCAAGTGTCCTCTCTTGCCCCCTTTTGATATCTGCTAAGTGCCTCTCTAGGCCATTGTCCCATTGTCACTTCTAGTACCACCTTGCCTCAAGCAAGAACAAAGTCCTTTACTTAATTCTGAAAACACCATTAATCCAAACTTACAACCAGGTTTAACGCTTTACTGTTCTTTAGAGGCTCTAAGGATCACGCCAGAAAGTAGCAATGCAGGAAAGGCGAATTTAGAGCCCTACTTCAGTTATTACCCTCTTAAAATCCACAACCAGGCCTGGTCTGCAAATGCCCTGCTGGCTCTCTCTAATGTGAGGCCACTCTATGGCAGCTCGGTACTGCTTGGATCCAAATTCCTGTTCCTTTGCTCTTCTCTGCCCAAGTCCCAGAAAGCCCAGGGCCTGCCTCAAACCCCACAAGCAACAGCTCAATTAGTATTCCGATCCCAATAAAACACTTCATTCCTCTATTCTGCAGAACCGCTCAACTCCTTTCTACCTGACCTCTTGGGACTAGATTCTAGGACTGGTTTTAATAGAGATAAAAATTCCCAAATTTGAGGGGCACCTGGGTGGCTCGGTCGGTTAAGCGTCCAACTTCGGCTCAGGTCACTATCTCACTGTCCGTGAGTTCGAGCCCCATGTCCGGCTCTGTGCTGACTGCTCAGAGCCTGGAGCCTATTTCAGATTCTGTGTCTCCCTCTCTCTCTGCCCCTCCCCTGTTCATGCTCTGTCTCTCTCTGTCTCAAAAATAAATAAACGTTAAAAAAAATTTTTTTTTTAAATTCCCAAATTTGAAAATACTTGACTCCCCCCAAAATGAATTGTGTTTCCATTCCTTGAACACACACACACACACACACAAAAATACTCTAAACTGATGCCCATATTTCGTGGTCATAATTACTATTATTATTGTCATTATTCAGGTATCCAAGGCTTACCTTCATCCTTATCTCCCGCAAGGTAACAAATGCCTGCCTAGATAACTCACTTACAAACTGCTCTGTACAGATAACTCATTTTCCCCAACAGAAGAGGTTCTCACCACGAAACCCTTGCCCCAGAGCAAAAGTTTGCAAGCTACAGCCCACGAGCCAAATCTTACCATTGCCTGTTTTGCATGGTCCCAGAAGCTAACAATCCTTTTTGCATTTTTAAATGGTCAAGGGGAGAAAATGTCAAAAGATAACTGATATTATGGGGCATGTAAAATTATATGCAATCAAATTTCAGTGTCCATAAATGAAGCATTGTTGGAACACAGCCATGCTTATTCCCTTATGTATTATCCATGGTGCTTTGGAGCCACAATGGCAGTGTTGAGAAGTTGCTACAGGGACCAGATGATCCACAAAGTGAAAAGTATTTCCTATCTGGCTCTTTCTGGAAAACATTCGCTGACTCCGCGCTAAAAATTTCCTTCTTAGAATACCATTCTTCATGTTTCCTTTGCCCGTGATGAGGTTTATAATTAGCAAGACCCAGCTGTAATACACCTTCATGGGTTTTTTCCCTGTTACTCAAGCCTAGACTAGGAAGTCCTCTCAAAGTTAAGAGCACTCGAGAGCACATAATAATTCCTCAATAAACATTCATGAAATGAATAAATTAGTCTTTCATTTCCCGTAACAACTATACTATTCTGAGGGGTATTGGCAGTATTATATGCAGCTTTGATGACAGTGTCTAAACAAAGTTTTTTCCTTGGGGCGCCTGGGTGGCTCAGTCGGTTAAGCGTCCGACTTCAGCTCGGGTCACGATCTCGCGGTCCATGAGTTCAGGCCCCGCGTCGGGCTCTGGGCTGATGGCTCGGAGCCTGGAGCCTGCTTCGGATTCTGTGTCTCCCTCTCTCTCTGCCCCTTCCCCGTTCATGCTCTGTCTCTCTCTGTCTCAAAAATAAATAAAATGTTAAAAAAAAATTAAAAAAAAATGTTTTCTCCACTGAAAGCATTTAAGACTAATATCTATTAAATGAAATGTAACTACCAAAACAGTAATAATAGTAACATTTTACTGAGGGTTTACAATGTGTCTGGCACGATGCTGAGTGGTTTTAGTCTAAGTCACATAACAACCCCATGAGTGCGGTGAGTATATGCCCATTATATAGATAGGGGGATTCGATCACTTGCCCAAGTTACGGAGCCAGTAAACAACAAGAGAGAAATTTGAATGCAGTCACATTAGGGGGACTGTAAGCCAAAATCGTGGAAGTCTTTCCAACAGAAAGCAGAAAGTTCATACTTGCACCTGTAGACCAGGGTTCTCAAAGTTGGGTCCAGGAACCCCTCTTGTCACCGACCTTTGTTCACGAGGTCAAAATTACTTTCAGAACAATATTAAAATTTTATTTACCTTTTCCATTTGCACACCCTCACAAGTTCACAGTGGAGTTTTCCAGAGGCTACCTGACACATGACATCACAGCAGATGGAAGATATGAGATCCCAGCTGTCTTCTGTTAAACCAGACATTAAAGAAGTTTGCAAAAACGTAAATCACCACCACTCTTCTTGCTAATGGTTTGTTTGTTTGCTCGTTTTGAAAAATATAGTCATTTTTCATTATTTCTGTCAATATGTCAAAGTTTAATTTTTAAACCAATCAATCAATGTTTTTAAATTTCTGTTTCAACTTCAAACATGATAAATATTTATGAATATAACCCACAAAAACAAAAGATCTTTGAGGCTCCCAAGGGTTTTTATTTTTATTTATTTTAGAGAGAAAGAGGGAGCGCATGTGCCCTAGTGAGAGTGGGGGAGGGGCAGCGAGCGAGAACGTAAAGCAGGTTCCACACTCAGTGTGAAGCCTGACTCAAGGCTCAATCTCACGATGGTGAAATCATGACCTGAGCGGAAACCAAGAGTCAGATCCTTAACAGACTGAGCCACCCAGGCCCCCCTAGGTCCTCCATGATTTCTAAGAAAGTGAAGTGGTCTTAAGTCCAAACAGATTTGAGCATTCCTAAGGAGGTAATAGGGAGCCTTTGAAATCCTTTGAGTAGAGTTGTGACATGGCCGAGATCAGCAGAACCATATACGCAATGGCAATCGACCACAGATGCATGAGTGAGTCCAGCTGGACCGAGAAGAACCATTTAACCAGCCTGTAGGCTCATGGACAGTAGTGAATGATCAATTTCAAGCCACTGCATTTTTATATGGATTGTGATATATCAATAGTTAATGATACAAAGGGTAACCATGAGAGTCAATGAAGAGTCAATGAGAGTCAATGAAGACACAGGAACCACTGTATCCTTGGGTCTTCGTAAGGTGTTTTCTCCATCCCTGGTCTTTGTCTGGTCTCCTTGCCATTCAAGCACTGCCTTGGGCACAGTTACTGCACTGGGAACCTCCAGCCTCGCCTGGGCACTCTCTTCCCCGTGCCAGTCCCTGGGGATCTTTTCTCCAGAATCACAAAGCCACTACTAATAAACTGGATCAGAGATCGTCTGTTTTCTCTGCCAGAGTTTAGTTGGGTGAGGTGGGTTCTAGGATCCCAAAGCGGACTCTTGTATCCATGTTCCCTCCGAAGCAACATAAATTATGATGTGTAAACCCATAGTGGTGTCAGAATGTGTCTTTGATGCAGTGTGGGTTGGCCGAGCTCTCGTGAGCTGATCAAAGAACCAGAGTGATACAGACCCTTCTCATTTTGATCAGCCCACCAGCCCTGCTACCCTGAAGTACAGGGAAGTCATTCGGGGACTGCCTATAGTGACTTCCTAAGTTTCTGAAACCAAAAGCCATGAAATCTGACCTAACAGGAAGCAGTGAACATCCACGTCTATAAAAATGACTTCTAAAGAACGCAGACTGGGTTTGAAATCGTTTCCTGGAGGATACAGGTTTTAACACTTATTTTCTGAGCTCTGTGCTCAAACTGAAGCTCCTTCTCGTACTCTCGAAATGAGCCCATCCAGCTAGATGCCTTTTGAAGATCTACCTTCGCAGAGCAAGAGACATACTGCTGTCCTGACATCACTCTTATAAAGAAGAACAGACTTATAATAGGTTGTAATTGAAATGGGAAGGCTTAGTTTTGCAGACGCTCAAATATTTGACTTACCAGTGTTCCAAGATGTATAATTCAGAACTGAGTTGAGTCTGCAGTTTGAAATTCTCTTAATTCTGTGAATGAAGTATTGTTGTTTTGTTTTATTTTAACCATTACAGAAGTGTGTTCTCATTTACTAAAACCAGACTCATAATCTCAAGTTAGTGCCTCAGATTCACGCAACGTTTAGTTTACATACAGGGAAAAAGTGAGTGTAATTCATTGAATGTCTGGTTGTTGTCGTTGTTGTTGTTTTGTTGTTTCTCTCCCCTGTCATTTAGAAGAAGGCCTACTCCTTTTCCCAAAAATCTGAAACAACCCAATATATCCCCACTTAAAAATATCTTAGGTCTTCAAAGGCAGAGTTGGGCACAACATTTGTTAAGGTTAATTTGCAGTCAAGTTTTCCTCTTCCTCAGAAAAGAGACAGACAGAGAGATAAATCAACAACTTTCTAGGCGTTCGGTTGTTGGTACAGAGCAGAGTCTGAGCTGGTGGCCTATCCTGTTTGCAACAGGGTAGATAAACTATGGCTAAACGCACAAACTTCTGTATTTGATAATTAGGTTCCAAAAATAAATCGTTTCAAAGGAGTACATTTGTCTTAGCTTTGAGAACCCTTGTTGGAGAGAATAACCAGGTCCTTAATTACACCACACATACAGGAAATTTGTTAAATTGAGGTTATGGCCATAAATTCCCATTCTGTGTGTGCTTGTGTGGTCTTTCACATGCACTCATAGAAAAGAGGTTCAGAGCTTTCCTAGAAGTTTGTTCTTGGCTAAGTCCAAAACCAAGAAGAAAGTCTGTCAGGAAAGTATGAAAGAGCCTTGACTACTTTTTCCGTTGCTGTCATTATCAGCTTATTTGGTATATTTGTTCCTGACTTTTGCCATCATGAACAAAGAACATTGAGCCTATCCCTACAGAGTGGTGGGAAACATATGCTTTCTCCCCAGTATTCTTCAACACTCATTTCATTGAATTCTGGTGGTTGAGGATGAGGTAAAGATACACCTAGAAGGAAAAAGAAACAGGGAGCATGTTCAGTTTTAATAGCCACTGGTGGCATACCTGGACCCAGTGAAAGCAGTGCATTCTGATAGAGCCAAAAACACGCCTGTCAAAATGCAAAATTAGTTTTCTGTTTCCTTGTGTTTTGTTTTTGCTCGTTTGGTTTTTGCTTTAAGTAGGTTTCATGCTCAGCGCAGAGCCCAATGTGGGGCTTGAACTCACAACCCTTAGATCAAGACCTGAGCTGAGATCAAGAATTGGACGCTTAACCAACTGAGCCATTTAGTTGGCCCAGTTTTTATGTGTGTTTGTTTGTTTGTTTGTTTGTTAAATAATGTGCCACGCTGATAATATGCCTCTTATTCTACTGCTAATTCCACTCTGAGATGGTCAACTTCTACTTTATAATATATTATTTGTATTTTTATGAGTAGTTATTACTTTTACTCATTTTAATCCCAGCCGAGAAAGGTACAACTCAGGACAGATAAGTGTTGATGTCACAGACACTTAGGGGTAGAAGGGAAAGATCTCAAAAGGCCAACAGGTTTACATGTTTTGTTGGATTCATGCGTTATTTGTTCACATTAATTGTTTTTTAACATTTATTTATTTTTGAGAGACAGAGAGAGACAGAGCACTAGCCGAGGAGGGATAGAGAGAGAGGGAGACACAGAATCCGAAGCAGGCTCCAGGCTCCGAGCTGTCAGCACAGAGCCTGATGTGGGGCTCGAACTCACAAACCATGAAATCATGACCTGAGCCGAAGCCGGACGCTTAACCGACTGAGCCACCCAGGCGCCCCTGTTCACATTAATTTTTAACTGAATCTAAATAACAGGCTTCTCTTAAAAAATACTCAGATCTGGAATAATGGTTTGGCAATAATATATTGGAATGGAATAACGGCTACCCAGTTTGGATAGGGTACCCAGTCTCTAGTTCACCATAATCCCAACTATTTCCACCCTGGGGTTTCACTCATTCCCTTTAACTACTTCCTTCCTGTGGACATTTGAGTTTGGGACTCCTAGTCTAGAGTGCGCAGTGAGGCCTTAGAGGCAAGCCTACAAAAGAACCACTCAGGTGGCCTTGAACATGAACTGTCTCAGGAAAGGGGACAGGTTGAGGCTGAAGAAAAACCTCCCATTCAGCCAGATTTTGCCTGGGGATTGCCTACATGGCTGCTACACAACAGAAAGTCATGTGCAAAATAATTGCTTAAATGAAATTTCCTTCCTTGGAAAACATGTGAAAGTGAGTTTTAATTTTCATCATAAATATAAAGTTCAAAGGATGCAGAGACTCAAGAAGAATGAAAATTGTATAGAGCTCAAATAGAAATTATTGGCTAAAAAGCAGGGAAGTAATGATCCCCAGTTGAGAAGTTGTGACTTTGAAATGAAAATAGCTCTGGCAAAGGAGAAAAAGGGACTATTTAAGAAAAGTTCATTGCAAAGAAAGAAAAATATAATTTAACTAGGATAGATGATTATGGTTGTGAGAAAAGAGAAATCTAGACCTAGAAATATATACAATCTCTATTTAAGTCATTTATGAAGCAATTTTATACGTTTACCGTCACTAAAGTGCCAAGCACTGGGTAAACAACAAGCACAAAGCCATCATCTTACAGTTCTGAAATGTTATATTAAAGTATTCACACACCTTTTAGGGGGCTGCAAGTGTGAAAATTTGGAATGATTCTGCTCACGAGGACGTTTCAAATGATAGGAAACAATTTGCTCTTGGGGTTTGAAAAATGACCCAACTCCAAGGTCATTATTAGGTGCTCCCTGTGGCCTAGGAGAATCCAGGGGGATTGGTTGCACTTGACCTCCACCCTCCCCCCAGCCCCAACAAGATACTATCTCAACTTTTACTTTATCAGAACAGATAAAGTTTGGGCAACTGGAGTCACCCTCTCGCTGTCAGTGAGGGGGTTTGGGGGTGGGGGGGGGTGGGCAAAGGCAAAGGATTGCAAAGCGCCTGAGTTAAATCTACGATAGAAATAGCTGGGAGAGGGGCACCTGGGTAGCTTAGTCAGGTAAGTATCTGACTCTAGATTTTGGCTCAGGTCATGATCTCACGGTTCAAGGGATCAAGCCCCATGTCAGGTTCTGCACCGACAGCACGGACCCTGCTTGGGATTCTCTCTCGCGCTGCCTCTCTCCCTCCTCTCTCTCTCTCTCAAAATAAATAAATAAAAACTTTTTTTTTTTTTTTTAAGAAAGAAATAGCTGGGGCAAAACTGGGAGAGATAGATGAGAACCCCAGGGTAAGGTCTACAAGGCACTGATTAGTAAGCCTGAGTCTGGGTCCCAGAGAACAACGTCAAATGGTGGGTCCTGAAGAGAAGAGCTAAGCAATACATTGGAAGCAAATAGGCGAGCAAAGGTCAGACTTTCCAAAGCGAATGCTAATGGCTAACACTTGATTCAGTATTCACCTTATGCCGGCTACCCTTCTACACTCTTTGCATGTATTAATTCATTTAAGTCCCAACATCAACCCGCTCCGTTCTCAGGAACCTGGGGCCCAGTTCATTGAACAAGTGATTGAAAATCTGCCAGCAACAAGACAAGCGGAACAGCCACCCTAAGAAATCTCTGGAGAACCGAAGTACTTCTTGACTTGTATACTGACTCCTGGACCAATCCTAAGGAGATTGAAGGTCACAGAAAAACATATGGTTGGGAGAATCAGCAGCTTCTGACAGACATTGTCTGATGTTTCTTTTATACATCATTTCATATTTAGATAGCACCTTCCTGATATTATCTTTCTAATCTTTCCATTAGGGAAGTGAGAAGAGAAGAGTGAAAATGAATTTTTCAAGGTTATGGGAGGCACAGCAGTAACAGAAAATACTTTAACACTTTCTAACTAATCCCCGGCCCTACGTGCACAGGATTTAGGATGTGCTACATGAGCACTGAAAAAACAACTTTCTAGAAAATAATTATGACTTGGCTCTGTGCCTCGGCTCTGTACCTGGGACACCCAACGGGACGGCGCCCTCCTGCTGGCTTTGTGAAGATAAGTGTACAATAGAATTTAACAACGGGACGATGAGGAAACAGGGATGGGAGATGGGGAGGGAGGTGTGAATTCCGAGAGACCATCAACACCACAACGGGGAGAGCAAACGTCTAATGCCACAGGGCAGGGCAAGGGTAGTGTTAACAAAGACCTGGAAAGAAAATAAGAAAATCAGCAAAACTTGTAGAGTAAGCAGTAAAATAGATACTAAAAATAAAATGACAACAAGTTCCTTAGTACTTATTATATTAAGTGTGTTTCACATGAGTTATTTTTTATTTTCATTTGAATTCTCAAAGCAAGTATTATTGTGCCCATTTTCCGAACGTGAAAACTGAGGCGCAGAAAAGCTAAGTCAGTTCAGTTTAGCCAACCATGAGATGACAGGGCCTGATGCTAAACCCAGATGCTCCTGTTCGTGGTGTCGTCTGTGCCTGAATGTGGGGAGACAGTCGGCTAGTTTGGGTTGTTCACGTCCCCCTCCCCTCTACGGGCCCCGTTGCAACTAAGACAAGTATTCCCTTTTCGGTGACAACTGACACTCATTGGCACTGCCCTCGCTCCCCTCCTTGTAGAACTAGTCCCGCCCATGAAGACATGTCAACAAATCTGTTTTGTGTATCTCAGGAATCAAGAATGTCCCAATTGACTGTGCTGCTGGCTCCCACCCCACTGTTTTCTGCTGTCTCTGGAGTTTTTCTTGTCCAAGGGGAATTTTTAAGATATGGTGCCACGAGAGAAAATGTATTCCTTGACAGTCTACATAAAGCTTTGCCTAAAATATACCTTATTGTGTCTTTAATTAAAAATAGCAAGGGACTCCAAAAAAAAAAAAGGGTGAAACTGTTGTTTCCACAGTAAAACGCTTTTGCCCACGGCCATATGCACCCACTTATTCCCCAGCAGGGGAAGTATGTGTTTGCTTCTGGAAAGACACAGGCCTGTGGGAACAGGTGCCTGTCTCAGTAACAATAGAGACAAAACAACCGCACAGTTTACTGCAGATCTTCCTGGCGTCCAAAATTTGTATTCACTTCCAGTCCCAAATTGCATTCATTGATTTCAGGAACAAAGAGCAAAAAGGAGTGAATGGGGTAGAATGTTTTACAGAGTACATCCACACATATTGTCTCATTTACAATCATATATATATATATATATATATATATATATATATTTTTTTTTTTTTTTAGTCCCCATGAATAGATCAGAAGACTGAGCCCCAGAGAAGAACACACCCAAAATGGGAATTTATGATGATCCCTCAATTTAAAAACGTGTCCTGTCCGTGTGGTGTAATTAAAGCCTGGTGATTCTCTCCAAAAAGGGTTCTCAAAGTTAACAAAGAGATAGTGAGTAGAAGAGAAAAAACCCATCTTCGGGTCTTTCCCCGGTCTCAGAGAGCAAAATGGGCGAATGAAATAGAAGATCCAGAAAGAAGAGAGTGGCTAAATTATGGAATTATGGAATATTCCATAATTTAGAGCCAGGGATTAAGTTCGATTCCAGTATGGGACAAGTTTTGCCTCTGTTTCTCCTCTCCTTGGCAAAACTGGGAAAGAACAAATCGAGAGGCTTGTGCTAGCCTCTGTATTCCGCCCCGTTCTCTCTTCCCAGCCTTCGCGTACACACGCAGAAAACCTTGCTTCCCGATCCCATCATCCAGTCCCCCGCTCCTCAAAAGTACGGTCCACAAACCTGCAACACTGGCGTGGTCTGGGGGCCTGGGAGACGTCCAGAAGCTGAATCAGATTTCCTGAATTCAGTAAAATTGCCATGTATACATGTTGAACAGCAAAGAATCAATCCAGACTTTTCCTAATCTCTGTCTTTAACACAGACACTTAAAGGAGACTAGTTTTTCATCCTGCTTCTTGACGCCCTGGATGCTGTCAGCGAAATGGCTAAATATAGTATTCTCCCCAGCCATGTCAGGCTGCAGTACAATCAAATAAATGCCCTTGGCCCCTAAGAGTAAAATAAAACGCTTGACATTTTAGGAGGTCAGTGGAGGAATATTAGGAATCTTCTTTCTATCTGTAATGTAAAACCATGGCGACCACCATGGCTGTCACTCATCCTTGCTTTATGGCACCGTGCAAAGAACTCTGGGTTGGAGACGTGAAGCCCTGAGCTCCAGGACCAATTCAGCCGCTGCATGGTTCAATGGCTATGGCCCAGACCCTCAAACTGCTTTGACCCCCAGTTTCTAACCTAATGAGACAGGAGCATTAAGTAATATAATTTTTTAAATCTTTCCCATGGAACATCAATTCACAGATACACACACACACACACACACACACACACACCTGCTCATACTTAAGATGTCTGCACGTACTCTATGTATACTTGTGCACACTAAATTCAGGGGAACTCTCTTACTTGGAGAAGCAAAATGCACTTCTTAAGTGCACTTATATTAAAGGGTCTGAAAAGTCTTGCAAAAAAAAAAAAAAAAAAACAAAGCTTATAAGTTTGAGCAAAGCTTTCAAAAAAATAATTTGCCCAGAAATGACCCCCATCTTCTGCAATATCTTTCCTGCGCGTTCTTCAATTAACAGTCTGTGTCCGCAGACCACACTTTAAGAAATGCTTGGCTAGCAAACTTCAAAGCATGCTTCCAGCTTTTACGTCTTATCGTTTTATCCTTTCATCATGGAAGGATTCTGTTTGCAGTGATCACAATGTTTATAATCATTATTTGAACCAAATTTTACAGTACAGCCCAACAGGTTTCATACAAGACACCTTTGTGAACCCAGAGCAATTGGCTGGCGTGCAACAAATAACATTTGTTAGTCTTTGTGACTCCAATTGTCATTCAAATGTGAACTTGCATTTGGAAACCGCTTTCAGTTCATTTTCAAATCCACACTAAAGGGGATGAGGCTGCAGTTGTTCGGCTGTAGATATTATTTTGAAATGAATGCAGGACAAAACGGATCTTTGTCTTGCCACGAAGATTCCGTATCAATGCACAGTCAGCCTCTGTGAAATAATGCTTTTTCCAAAATATCTAGGAAAAGGGTCTTTCCTCTTTAGATTCTCCGATCCACCCCCACCATTTTGTTTTATAAATAAATATGTTTTTCCCAAAGAGATGTATCTGTATTCACTGGACTACACTGTTTGCAACATGGCTTTTGATTCTCTATTCTAATTATGCCTTTCATGACAATCACTATGACAGAGCAACAAATGATAAGACACTCTTAGCCACGTTCTGTACATCACTCACTATATCCCTGTTTTTTGTGGAGCGATTTGTTGTTGAATTTCTTCCTGTGCTCTTTCCTTTCCTTTCCTTTCCTTTCCTTTCCTTTCCTTTTGTCTTTCCTTTCCTTTCCTTTTGTCTTTCCTTTCCTTCCCCTTCCCCTTCTCCTTTCCTTTCCTTTCCTTTCCTTTCCTTTCCTTTCCTTTCCTTTCCTTCCCCTTCCCCTTCCCCTTCCCCTTTCCTTTCCTTTCGTCTTTCCTTTCCCTTCCCCTTTCCTTTCCTTTCCTTTCCTTTCCTTTCCTTTCCTTTCATCTTTCCTTTCCTTCCCCTTCCCCTTCCCCTTCCCTTTCCTTTCCTTTCCTTTCCTTTCCTTTCCTTTCGTCTTTCCTTTCCTTCCCCTTCCCCTTCCCCTTCCCCTTTCCTTTCCTTCCCTTTCCTTTCTTTTCCTTTCCTTTCCTTTCTTTCCCTTTCCCTTTTTCTTTTTTTTTTCTTTTCTTTTCTTTCTCCTTCCTTCCTTCCTTTCTTCCTTTTTCTTTCAATAATTTAAAGTCTGTCTCTTCCTTTCTTGTTTTCTTGCTTTCTCCCTTTCCTTTCTCCCTTCCTTTCTCTTTCCCTTTCTTTGTTTCTTCTTTCTTTTTCTTTCTTTCTTTCTTTCTTTCTTCCTTCTTTTTTTTTCCTTTTGTTTTGACAGACATACAAAAAAAAAAAAACTTTCAATACTTCTGTAGCAATCAACAATTAATCAAAGTGTAGTTTCCCATTACAACAGGAAAGCTGGGTAATAAAAGGTCCACAGAGCTTTAGGAGCACCAATAACATCTGAATTAGTCAGGGCCAAATGGTGATAAGGCTAATCAGATCGCTTACTTCCACATATAAACAAGTTTCCTGAGAGGATCAAGAGTCCTGTCCTCCTGGATCCTGAGTGGACCGCGGAAGGGAAGCAGGCAGGTGAGGAGAGAAGGGAGGTACAAGAGTGCTTTCGTTTACTGTTCCTTTTGTGGGGAAAAAATGGAATGATAACAGGATGGGGTTCCTAGGCCTTCCGCATTTTCAAACACCTATCATCTAGCTACCCGGAAGCCTTTCCTACAATTCAGCTGTACCTCCCTCATACCTTGGGCCCCACACAGGCCCGGGGGTGTGTTTTGATTTGCGAGGGGCAGCATGGGTAGCAAGCCTTGTCTGTGCCTGCCTGCACGCTCTTGCTCTGCTCTCACTGTGTGTGGCCGGATCCACTTTTCCTCAAAAGAGCCCTTGTCACAAATCTCGGTGATTTCAGTCGTGAGGTGACTTTTCCTTATTTTAAATACAAGCGTAAACACACGTTGAAAGGGTTCTTTCAGCCTTTGGGAAGTGGCACGAGGGTGCGAGAGATGCGAACAAGATTTGGGTGCAAAATGCCAATTGCAAATTTTCAAGGCGGGGCCTCTCGTTCCAAAAGGCTGTTGCAACCGGGGGTAGTTTTATTCCAAGAACTCGTGTAGTTATCGCTTTCCCTTGATGTGTCACGCTAGCCTGTCCCTTGGTAACAGTCGACAAGAGCCTGACAAGCCGTATTTGGGGAAAATGTCTGATTACTACCCATAGACGTGTTTTGCTAAAACTTGACTTAATTCATCTCCCCACGATGTTTTTCCCCCCCATACACCACACAGGTCTATAATTTACAAGGTGTATGAACTCACCTTACCAGTGTTACCACTTGAGTCAAGTCGTATAGGAGGGTAGCTCCAGGTGCTAGAATCATTAGCTAAGGATATTAAGCCCGTAAACAAGATCTTCCTGTATGTGTTTTACCAATGAAGAGTGTTTCCTACTGCCACCAATTAAGGCTAAGGAAATTAAACATCATTTACAAACAAGATTAAAGATATTTTTCCTTCCACAACCAATTAGGAAAATCAGAGGGAAAATGTTTTGATTCATGCTCATCATATATATGTAAATATATCACATGATGGCTCATATTTAGCAAATACGAAATACCAAAACACAAATGAAAAATATTTTGGCATCTGTCCGGTCGTTGAGCTGGCTAGTGCAAAGTGTGATTTGAAAGTGTTTTTAGTCCTGCTGTTAAACATTTACCGATACGAATAAATTAATTACACATTATTTTTATCAGAATCGCGGTGAACTTTTAAAACACAGTGAGGGAGGGACCTGTTCCGGTCACGCGACAAACAGAAATGAGAGGCAAGTTACCACTGAATAGTGGATCCAATCGAAGACATGACTCCTGGGGCTTCTAAGCAAAAGGGCATCACGCGTTCCTATCTCGAGGGAACCCCTCCTCCTTATGAACACGACAGTAACTGATAAAATTTTACAAATTAAAATTAACAAAAGCAGAAGGAGTCGCCTCCTTGGATTGTAGCAGGACAATGAGACCCACTCACAGTTATGAGCAGACAGAAAGGAGCCTTGCACCTGCTGGCAACGGGGTGCAGAATCTGTGGGTGACGGGGATCAAAAGCAGCCCACGTGTTCGGATGAATCTGCACCAGGCTCACGGTGCTAACCTGGGGGCGGCCCAAGAACAAAAGTAACCTGTACATTCTCCCAGGACTACAGCGCGTGTGAAGGCGCCCACCTACAGAAACAGTACAGGAGGAAGCAAACCCGGGGCAGTAACTGGATCTTCTGTATCAACAAAAACAACATGGCACGGGAGCCCCAAGCCGCGGGGAGGAGGTTCGTACTGGCGTGAGAATGAATGAGACCGGGTGGAGGTAACTATACCATGACTAGCCAGGAATCATCAGGCAGAGAGAGAGAAACAACTCCCACTCAAGATGAGCAGACGAATAAAAATTCCAAAGCAAATGGTGGAATTAACATTGAGAAAGACGATAATGAGGAGTTGAGTCAGTATACTCATCCTCCCCTATAAGAAAGCTGTCAGTTCCCACCTATGTAAGCCGAGCAGGTGCACACACCTTGCTAAGGGCTATGTTAATAATTTCAGGGTGTGTGTGTAAGTGTTGTGCGTAAATGAAAGGTATGAAACTATGGTAACAAACAGAAGCACATGCCACGCTGAACTATCATGATATGAAAACACACACTGCTGGCTTCGGTCACTGAAGTTATGATTTGATATGCCGTTTCCCAGAATTTCAAGATACTGTAAGCTCAGGTCTTTACAGCTTGCCAGTTGGGTGAACTTGGGTAAGTCATGTAGCCATCTGTGAATCTCAATTTTTCCCCTGTATGAAGTTATCTGATCGTGTTATCTGACCACCTCAAAGATGAGAACGTAACAAGAGAATGGATTAAAAGCATCTCTCCTCTGCCTCAAATCTCGCAAGATGGAAAAAAAAAAAAAAAGTTGGTAGACCTTTCTATCAAGTCTTGAAAACAGGGGAAAATGTCATTGGCATAACAGAGATTTTGAAGAATTTGAGACGAGAGGCTGGCAGGCTCATACTAATGGATAAGCAGGCGCAGAGAAATCACAAACACAAACGCACTCGAGAGAAAAGAGCTCTTCCAGAAATTCCAAGGATAACCCAAGCTCAGGAAAATGAATGTTCAGAGCAGGGCAAAGGCACCGGGCAATTATCAGAGGAAGTAATTAAAGAGCAGCATTTAACAGAGTTGGATAGTCTTGTCCCTTCTCTGCCTACCATGAAATGACAATGTTTTCTCTCCATTAAAACACAAGAGAAATATTTGCTTTAAAAAAGGGAGGCGGGTGATAAGAGCCCCACGGAGCAGGCCCTGGTAGAAGAGAAAGGGAGCTCCACATCAAGAAGAGAATCTGGTCTTAATCTGCCTCTTCTCTTGTGGAACAACGTAAGCCCCAATTGCAAAGGCAAGGTTTTAAAAATAAAACCTCCAGGGGCTCCTGGGTGACTCAGTTGGTTGAGCGTTCGACTCTCGGTTTCAGCTCAGGTCACGATCTCACGGTTCTTGAGTTCAAGCCCCACCTGGAGCTCTAAGCTGATAGCACGGAGCCTGCTTGGGTTTCTCTCTCCCTCGCTCTCTGCCCCTCCCCCTCTTGTGCTGTCTCTGTCTCTCTCAAAATAATAAACTTGGGGCGCCTGGGTGGCGCAGTCGGTTAAGCGTCCGACTTCAGCCAGGTCACGATCTCGCGGTCCGTGAGTTCGAGCCCCGCGTCAGGCTCTGGGCTGATGGCTCGGAGCCTGGAGCCTGTTTCCGATTCTGTGTCTCCCTCTCTCTCTGCCCCTCCCCCGTTCATGCTCTGTCTCTCTCTGTCCCAAAAATAAATAAAAAACGTTGAAAAAAAAAATTTAAAAAAAAAAAAATAAAAAATAATAAACTTAAAAAATATATAAAAATAAAACCTACAGCCACTAACGGTGATCACGATGAACCAAATGCAAAGAAAAAGTTTTAACCCAAAGTAACTAGACATGAAAGGAAACTAACTACATGAGCGAAAGACCCAAAACTCAGTAAAGAGAAAGTCTATCTCTTATGGGAAAGGATAGTCTAAATGCAGAGAGATCCAAGAGGTATCATCCACATGAAATAAAAAGTAAAATCAAATGCATTTCTTTTATATTGCCGAGTGACAAATTACCACACATTTAGGAGTTTGAAAACAACACGCATTTATTGTCTCACATTCTTAATGGGTCAGGAGTCCAGATATGACTTGGCTTGACCTTTTGCTCCCGATCTCACGAGGCTGAATTCAAGGTGTCTACTGGGGTTAGCATCTTAACTGAAGCTCAGGGTTTTTGACTTCTCAACCCACTTTCAAAGGATGCATCTGATTAGGTCAAGTTCACCCAGGAACATCTTTTTAGATTAACTTAAAATCAATTAATTAGGAATCTTCATGGCTTCTATAAAATCCCTATATCTTTGCTCTGAAATGTAATGTTATCACAGGACCATTTCAAATCACCTTTGCCATAATCTACTGGTTACAAGCAAGTTACAGGTCCTGCCCGCACTCAAGGAAAGGAGATTATACCAAAGCATGAGTCATTAGGGTTTGGGGAATTTTTCCCACCATTAAGGAATATGAAAAATTTAAGTATAATCATCAGAATAAAAAGCAAAAACTCAAAAACTGAATGGCTTAAGGGAATAGACATATCTGAGCACTAAATTTGCAATCATTGAAATATAACTTACATACATATCAAAATGCACAGGTTATAATGAACACATCTAAGGAACCCATACCCCTATCAGTTTTCTGGTGCCTCTTTTTAGTCAATTCTAACCATTTCTCAGTCATACACTTCTCCGATTTCTACCATAGATTAGTTTTGCCAGCTCTAGAGTAAAAATTTTGAGGGATGCCGGCCTGGCTCAGTTGGTAAACATGTGACTCTTAATCCCAGGGTTAGGAATTCAAGCCCCACTTTGGGTGTGGAGCCTGCTAACTAACTAAGTAGCTAACTAACTAGAATAAAACCTTTGAAAGTGAACAACCTTGCCTTGTTTCTGATCTCATGATACAGGCTTCAGTCTTTCAACGTTAAGTATAGAGCTTTCTATGTATAGGTTTCCTACAGATACCCTTTATCAGGAATTCCTAGTTTGTTGGGTTTTTTTTTTTAATTTTAAATCAAAAATGAGAAAAGATAGTCAAATGATTTTTTGACATCTATTAAGCTAAAAGTATCTTTTTTAATTTTATTTTTTTCATAAAGCAAATTGTACTCATTGATTTTGAAATGTTAAACCAACCTTTCATTTCTGCGATAAATCCCACTTTGCATTACCATTTATTCTTATCATATATTGATGCACTTAGTTTGTGTTCTAAGGGATGTTAGGCTCCAGATTTTCTTTATTTGTAACATCTTTGTCTGGCTTTGTGTATTCGAGTTTTGTTGCCCTAATACTATTAAATAAGAAGGGGAGCCTACGTGGCTCAGTCATTTAAGTGTCTGACTTCGGCTTAGGTCATGATCTCATGGTTCATTGAATTTGAGCCCCACATCGGGATCAGTGCTGACAGCTCAGCCTGCTTCAAATTCTGGGTGTCCTCTCTCTCTGTCCCTGGCCATTCTCACTCTGTCTCTCTCTCTCTCTCTCAAAAATAAATAAACATTAGGGGCGCCTGGGTGGCTCAGTCGGTTGAGCGTCCGACTTCAGCTCAGGTCACGATCTCACGGTCCGTGAGTTCGAGCCCCACGTCGGGCTCTGGGCTGATGGCTCGGAGCCTGGAGCATGCTTCCAATTCTGTGTCTCCCTCTCTCTCTGCCCCTCCTCTGTTCATGTTCTGTCTCTCTCTGTCTCAAAAATAAATAAATGTTAAAAATATAATAAAAATAAATAAATAAATAAAAATTAAAAAAAAACATTAAATAAGATTTTCTTTCTCTATTTTCTGAAAAACTTAAAAATAAAAGTTTACGTAGTACAGTATTTTTCCTTACTTAAAAGTTTCAGTTCACCACTGAATCATAGGGATTTAATTGCAGGAAGGATTCAAATTATTAACTACATTTCCTTGAGAGGTATAAGGCTAGCCTACTTTTCTATTTCTTCTAGTGTCAGTACTGTTAATTGGTGTCTTTCAAGACATGTGCGCATTTTGTCTACACAGACAAATTACACTGCATGACATTGTTCACCATATTCCCTTGTTATCTTTTATTACCTTGAGAATTTGCACTCCTGCCTCCTCTTTCACTTTCAATATTGAGAAGCCTATCTCAGTGTTTATCAATTTTATTACGGTGCTCAAAGATTGGTTTTGTTGACTTTTCCCTATCGCCTGCCCATTTCCTGTTTTATTGATCTCTGTGCTGTCCTTCATTTTTTTTCATCTGTTTCCTTTGAGTTAATTTGCTTCAGGGCGGGGATTCATCAGCAAGGAGCAAGGTGATGGAAAAGTTCTATACCTTTGGAAGAGTGTGGATAAATGAGGATCTGTCAAAACTTATCAAACTGTACCATTAAGACTTTTGTACTCTACTCTATGCAAATTGTATCTCAAAAACCTGCAAACAAATATGAACTCTAACTGGAGGCTTTGTGTTTTACAGTAATATGATTAACAATTCCGAAACTGCCTTTCATGTATTCTACCCTTGAACAAATGAGCAATTTATATGAAGGATAATAGGAGCCAAGTTTCTTACTCTTGGAGAATGGAATCCCAAATATGGAAAATGGCAAGATGCTGTGGTGTTAATTTGGAACTGGAAGCACAGTGTTACACTCAAACGTTTCCAAAAAAATAATATAATATGCACATGAGTGTGTGTGTGTGTGTGTGTGTGCATGTGTGTGTGTGCATGTGAAGCGAGACAAGAGGAGACAGAGTGAAAATGACAAAGCAAAAGAGCAAAATGTAAATAATTGGTAAGTAACATGTAAGAATGCCTTGTCCTTTGCTTGCATTTTTTCTGGAATTTTGATTCCATATAAAAATGAGAAATTATAAACAATAAACTTTGCTATACAAATGGATGTCGATCTGTGTTATCATTTCACAACTGGGAAGTGCTCCCCTTGCTGGAGAAAGAATGGCGAGGAGGCTTTGATTTGTGCCCCAGGTAAGCGCGACACATTTCCATGACGGAAAGGTAGAGAACAGAAACACGGGGAACATTCTCTGGGAAGGAAATTGTCGATATATGATTGTTCCTGAGAAACCCACAGTAGAAAACCTTCTTCTCTTTAAGAACACTTGCTGAGGGAGAAGCAAACAGAGAACCAATGCTGGCATAATGGTCCCTGAAGCCACCTCAGGAATAACTTCTATAATAACCTCTCTAGTAATTTTCCACACTCCGGACAAAAGAAAAAAAATTGTCTGAATTTTCAGTCCTGAAACCAAATTGTCCTTTTTCTAAAAACTATGCGACATGCTCATTTCCACCTTCTTCCGTTCCTAATTTTGGAACAAAGCAAGCTGTTATTAGGTTGTCTCTTTGCATTTATCAAATGAAAACCCCTGCCGAGGCCTTTCTTGAAAATTGAAATGAAAGAAATTTTGTATATTGTACATTGTTGTTTTTTTTTTTTTTTTACATCGCCCCCTCCCTTATTTGGTGTGTGCATGTGAAAGCAAACATTGCAAATTGGCATGAGATAATTTAATCCCTTTCAAGGTCTGACAATGTCTTAATAACAGCACAGTAAAGGACTTGTTTAAGGTTCTTACCTCAATTTAACTTTGTATCCAAGTACTTATCTATGTACTTTAACCCAAATGCTATCGTGCTGAAAAATACACATTCCCGTGGTTCTGATCTGATAGAAAGATGCTGATATAACATCAGAGAAGGGGATTTTCTGTTTTCACCTCATGTCTGACACTCAGGACTCCTCAGAAACCTTTTTTGTCTGAATGCCATTTCTGCAAGTTTGAACGCAGCCTAAAAGCCTAGCATTCCCTATTTCTTTAATTATACATATTTTTAAAATTATACAGATCTATTGGGGGAATAGACTTCTTGTTTCTAAAAAAAAAATAGCAAGTGTGAATATTGCTTTAGAGATTAGTCTGTTCCATTTCTAATAGGCCATGTTTTGGGTACTACCAGATGTTAGCATATTCTTAATTCAAATCATCAGGTTCAATTACATCACCAGGAAGGGCTGTTGTGTTCTTCCTGTATTTGAGCTATTAATAAAATATGTTTTTAATTTTCAAAATTGCTTGGCTTTGGAATGGGCCATTACTCTGGGGAGTTGGAAATACAGGAAGGCAAGCAGCATATTTGGACCACTGAGGTTTTCCAAGACGCACACCAAAATAAATTTTTATAATCGTTTCCCCTTTGATACTTTACCTTATGTTGTCTATGATATAACACTGACTTAAATTCACTCATTAGCACTGATGATGGCATTTTCATTAGAGCATGTATGTCTAGATAATGAACCCAAAGTTATTTTAAATCACTGCAAGACAATGAGAATGCATGCATGCATGTGTGTTTGTGTGTGTGTGTGTGTGTGTGTGTGTGTGTGTACATATTGCAAAGGCAATCAAATTCTTTTCTACAGTTCGAAGCCTTTCTATTCATGACTTGAAACCAAGAGAACGCACCCTATAGGAAGCATTTGCCCAACCTGTGCACAAATGTTTTGGCTGTGAAATAGTGGGGACATATGGAAATCATTTTCCTTACACAAAACACGGCTGAGATAAGTCACACCTAGACAAAGGTTTCCACGATTCTCAAGAGCCAGAGTAGTTCAGAGAGAAGGTATAGCCCTCCTACTCTACTTCTCAAATGTCAAGGATCTTATGGGCCACAGGGAACAAGAAATGTATTTTCTCAGTCTTAAAAAAAAAAAGGATACATTCTGGAAGATTATTATTTATTTAAATTATTTTTAAATGTACATATTGTTGCTATTATAGTACCATTTTATTTTACTGTTTTTAATGGATATAAAGGTTGTATTTCACATTAAGGAAACCAGAAAGCAATTTTACTGGAGTTATACATGAGTGGCAATACATTTTAGAAACTTCATGGAAAAAAAAAAACCTCTCACACAAAAATGGCGGATAGATTTTGGGTGCCAGTTTCAATATCGGTTGGCAGTGATTCCACGAAGCATGGGTTGAGAAAGAATCTGAAGTGGTGTCCAGCCTTTATTGACTGATGATTTGTTCTGTGAATGCCAGACTCGCAAAATGCCACGTTTCTCCTGTGTATTTACCAACCCTACGCATGGTCAAATTTTGTCAGCTTTTCTCAAGTTCCTCCACATCTTAAGGACACACTCAAAAATGTGCCCTACGAAAATACAGTAGAGATGTTATAACAAATTTATGAATGAATGAATTTATGAATGAATAAAAATCAGCATGGCTCAAAGTGAGACAGGGACGTGAGCTAAAGACACAGGTGGGATGCATACTGCAGCAACATCATGGATTGGCCCCAGGATTTTTATTTGCCCATTGAAAAGGGGGAAGCTTCAATACCTAATACACAGTGTCCCAAAGACAACAAAAGAACATGTTCTCAGGTGACTTACACAGGTTCCTGATATGAATATTGGCTAAAGATTTTACTAGAAGGTCGCAAAAATGAAAGAATGCATATAGTCAAGAACACTCTTGACAAAGATGCCATGAAGAGGGGGTACCTGGGTGGCTCACTCGAGCATCAGTCGAGCGTCAGACTCTAGATTTTAGCTCAGGTCATGATCTCACAGTTGGGGGGCTGAGCCCCACATTGGGCTCTCCACGGAAAGTGCAGAACCTGCTTGGGATTCTGTCTCCCCCTCTGCTCCTCCCTTCTTTCTCTCTCTCTCTCTCTCTCAAAATAAATATTTTTTTTTAATTCCACAATTCAGACACCTGGGTGGCTCAGTCGGTTGAGCGACTGATTTCAACTCAGGTCATGATCTCAGAGTTCATGGGTTCAAGCCCCACGTCAGGCTTTCACTGACAGTGCAGAGCATGCTTCAGATTCTCTGTCTCCCTCTGTCTCTGTCCCTCCTCCCTCATGTTTCCTCTCTCTCCCTCTCTCCCAAAATAAATAAATAATTTTTGAAATGCCACGATGAACTTAATAGGTCTGTTTTGATCATGAATCTCCACATGTGACAGCATGCTGCAAAAATAGAATTCAAGAACAATGATTATAAGGCGGTCCAAAGGTGTAATCTTCCAGTTATAAGATAAATAAATACTAGGGGTAATTATAGTTAATATTGCTGTGTGGTAGATATGAAAGTTAAGAGAACAGATTCTGAGAGTTCTCATCACGAGGAAAATAGGATTTTTTTTCTATTTCTTTGTGGGGTTTTTTTTTTTTTTTTTTTGTATCTACATGAGATGATAGATGCTAACTAAGCTTAATGTGGTAATAATTTCACAATATATGTTAGTGAAACCATCTTAAACTTATACAGTGTTGTATGTCAATTAAACCTTGATAAAACTATTTTCAAAGAGAACAGTTGTGTTGCAGACCAACACAATGTGTTCTCTATTGATCTCATTAAGTTTTACCTTTAATAAAGAAATTATTTGAATATTGAATTTCCCCCAAGACTTAGACACTTAGTGGCTTCAAGCTTAAGACTGTGTTTACCAATGAATATCTAGAATGTGTCTATTTTCCATTGCCAGATACGGATAGATCTGCACGGATCGGCAGACAATCTGATTGAAGCAAGGGTTAATCTCGGCATGGCTGTTGAAGAACCAAGCACAGGTAAGTGTCTGAATGGAAGACCAGTCTGTTTCCACATCCAGGGGTGCTACTAATGAGAGCCCAGTGACCCTCCCTTTATCCAACAGGAATGAAGCATATTCAACCTCTACTTTCTTTGTAAAACACCGAAGTGCGTAACGTGTGAATTCTGCACACAATTCCAAATTTTCTATTATGTGTTTTCAGCCTACTCATAAATCCAATGGCAATTCAGTTCTAAAAACAATAGAACACAATCATTTGGCAGTACAAAAATGTGTTATTTAGAAGCCAAGTCATACCGGGAAAGGGTCATCTAATTAAAGAATCTAACAAAAGCATACATGAATCTCGGTAGCTTCTCTTCCCACCCTACGGTTTTTGAACTTGAGTTTATGAATCTTAATAGGAAAATCAGCTTAGCTGTTTAGAGCATGGTGTTAATGATGCTGAGGTCAGGGAGTTGGTCCCCTAAGAGTCGCTGAGTTTTGAATAGAAATAAAATAAAATAAAATAAAATAAAATAAAATAAAATAAAATAAAATAAAAGTAAAATAAAATAAAATTTCCATAGCCATAGCTTGGACCTTAAACCACAATCGTCTATGTCTCAGAGGCCCATCCTTACTCCTAACTGAGACTGGGTAGAAGCATATGGATGGCTCAAAGCCACCTTTCACTACCATAGGGTTAGAAAAGCACACGTGACTCATAGATGGTGGGCCACTCCTAGACAGAAGAAATTCCTATGGCTTTTGCCTTTTAGTCAAATTAGGCATGCTACTCCCATGCTGAATGTACACAGATTTTTCAAAATCAATTTCAACTCCATTCAACAAGGATCATGAAATCCAGATGTAAGAGGGCAAAGATGAACTTTTTCACTAAAGAGCTGTTACATCAGGCATTTTTAGATATCTTATGCATTATATTATTTAATTATCACATCAGCCCTTCCGGAGAATGCTTGTATATGTGAAAATGTATACTTGTAACTGCAAAACTGATTTTGATGTATTAGGATCAGACACACTTGAGTCCCTAATCCCTTAATTGTTCACTGGTTACCTTATGTGAGCTATGCAGCTTCTCAAAACCTGATTTCCTTTTAACTAAAAGATAATACTAATAGTACCTTCTTCAGAGAAGGAATGTTAAAATTGAATGGAATAATAGATATGAATATATATGTATATATGTATATATATATATATATATATATATATATACACATATATATGTATGGTTTATTCATTTTTCAGAGACAGAGTGTGAGTGGGTGAGCAGGGGACGGGCAGAGAGAGTGGGAGACACAGAATCCGAATTAGGCGTCCTGGCTCCGAGCTGTTAACACAGAGCCCCACGCAGGGACGGAACTCGCGGTCGGTGAGATCATGACCTGAGCTGAAATCGGACGCTCAACCCAGTGAGCCACCCAGGCACCCCTCAGAGACCATTTTAGTAAAGAATGGTCATGTCTAAGACAGGTGTTGGCAAAGTATTTTCTGTAAAGGATAAGATAGTAAATATTCGGGCCCTTGCAGGCCACCTGGTCTCTTTCCCAACTACTCAGCTCTGCCATTGCAGTGAGAAAGTAGACAATTCATAAACAGATAGGTGTGGCTGTGCTCCCATAAAACTTCACTTACCAAAAGAGGCAGCTGGCCAGACTCGTCCCACAGGTCATAATTTGCCAAACCCTGCTCTAACAGTTTTTGTGCTATTTAGTTACATATTAATAACCTATTAAATTTAGCTTTCCAAAGCGAGACTTTTAAATCCTGAATAATTTCTACGTTTGCATTACTGTTAGCAATGTTCCATTGCTGTCTTTCAAAGCCTCTTTGTTTAACAAAAGTAAAGATCAGCTAAGTTTGGCCCGGATACAATGTTGTGGGTAATGAACAAGAAAGTAGAGAACAATAGATAAGTTTAAAAGCATTTACCAGGGTGTAAGAATCTCAGCATGCATTCCCTTTCCCATTTCCAAGATTATTAGGAATTAATAAATCAACGTGACGGACGTGTTAGGTTTTATAGTCAGGCACTCCAGAGTGCAGTCAGGGTTCATCTTATCCCTGGAAAAACTGAATGCTTGTTTACAAGTTACAGAAATCTCTGGACCCTCGCCAGCCTCCTGGATCTTATGAGGTCCAGGCCCCCCTCATATCTGTCCTGTGCAGAAGATTCTCAGTACTGTTGGCAAGATTATAAGTGACTTTTAAATTATGTCTTAGGTAATGGGACATAGACAATAATAAAGGCGAAAAGATATACAAAAATATTTTATGTATTACCTTAACTCTGGTGCATAGCAACTAGCAGCCTGATCATGTGTAAAATTTCTTACAGAAGATTATTTTTCTAACACTTTTTTTAGAAGCCTTGATAAAAAGGGTTCCCACTAAAGATAACAAGGAGTCACTCATCGGATACTATATTCGAAGTTCAATAAATTGCAACATTGTTTAACTTGGCATGTGCAAGCCAGCCGTACATCAATTAGTAACATTCAGGATGGTTTACCAAAGGAGGGAAGATTGAGAAGGAAGAGGAAGAGGAGGAAAGTAGCCAGCCTTTTGTCACTGCTTTTGTAAAACACATCCAAATAGAATCCTTGGATTTGGTTTCATTGTTTCAATCTGCTGTGCCTCTTAGGCCAAAAACACTTGACTCCTACCAGCTTGCCGACTGACAATTCAGCCATCTTGACTGTGTTGTTATTTTCTGTGGCTGTATAAATCTAGAATACTCATAGGCTAGAAACACTTTGAAGAGTGATGGAAAGGCCGATCTATAGAAGCAGAGTTTTGGCTTCTTCCTCATTTAGTCTGTTGGAATAGACCCGCCAGTGTCATGAAAGGAAAGGCTTTGTCATTTTGCTCTCAAGATCGCATTGCCGACATCTCTCCCAAACTCAGGTGCAGATTTCATCGACCTATCTGTTCAGAATAGAGCCACGTGGGCATGGCTGAGATGTGAACTCCTAGATGGAGATGATTCAAAATCCAGTAAAGCCTTGGATCGCAAGTAACTCGTTCTGCGAGTGTTGCGCAAGATGTGCAAACATTTCTAATAAATTTTAACTTGATAACCGAGTGAGGTCTTGCAATACGAGTAGTACATGACACCGGATGTCACATGATCACAACCGAGCCAATGGTCCCTGAAATTCGCATTGATATACAAGTGCTTTGGATAACAAGCGTGTTTCCAGAACGCATTATGCTCACAAACCGATGCGGGATATTGGTATGTGGGGTAGCTTCGCCATATGATTTCGTAACTACCTGCTGAGGACCATCTGCTTTCTCCTGCACCTCTAAGGCTCTCCCCCTTACATGTGTTTGAGAAATGTTCTGTTGCTTCTCCTTACTCATGATAACTTGAATTCCTTAGCCTCGCTGCAAAATACTCGTTTTAAATAATACAATACCAGTTGTAGAGAAAGAATGGCTTAGAAAATGAAACATATATGACAGGAGCAATTTCTGGCAAGGCTATTCATCCATTGTATTTACATCCACATATCGTTGCTTCCCCCAACGCAGAGGATATTAAGGACATTGCATTCAGCAGACTCTGTACTGAAGTCCAAGAGGAGTCCAGTAAATTAGTTCCCAGCTCCAAAGTGCCAGCACGATCCAGCTGCACTGATAATCTGGTAAGTGTGACACGTAAGAAATCTTATCATTACGTGCGCATTGTAAATACTTGTGGCATGTAAATGCTTTGGCAAATTTGCTCATAGATTATTTTATTTAAATGGTTACATTTGTTTGGCATTGTTAACATATACCAAAGAAATATAAATGTTCAAAGGAATTGGACTGTTTGCCTCTCACTTCCAGCTCAAAGGCAGAAATACAACTTGGGTCAGTGGACATTTACAGGAAGGTGTCTCCACCCCAACTTGGCTGAGAGGGACGTGCTAGTATTGTTGCAAATGTTCAGCAATGTGGGTGGCAACTAATACAGGTCTAAAACTGAAAGAAATTTGACTGCGCCCAATGGAAATTAGACCCCAAGCCACAAAAAATCCTGACAATTAGCACGGACGCTATACTTATTTGAAGCCATTGCATTTAGTTGCTCTTACCAGGGTATTCATATAAGTCAGAAGCATCATTGCAAGTCAGTGTAATTATACAATGTGCCTAAGCCAATAAGGTCGTATTGTTTTTATTATGAGCATACCAAAACATGGTGATTGACATTCCTATTGTTTTCTTTTCAAAACCCACCTTCTGTTCAATATCTTAGTTTGTCCAAACCTTGGCAACCTGGTAGGTTGAATATTGGTATTTCTACTTCCTCCATAAAAAAAAAAATATTGCCCAAGATGGTTCATACCAACTTTGTTCAGAGAAGTGGATAATAGCAGAATTCATACTTGAAACACTAGATCTGCTAAATTCAATTTGGTATTTTCAATAGAAGAGAAAAACTGGCTTACCTTTTTTTAACAGAACCTAAAAGAGAGTGAGTCCTAGTATTTTCCTGCCTAGTTTCGTCCCTCAAGTAGTCTTTAATATTCAACTAATATTATCACTGCACAGGCAAAGACAATATGCACAACCACACATTCCTTTTCAAAATTCAATCCTCAACGTGAGCAAAGTTATTTGTTCATATTTTGGATTTTTCTGTGTCACTTTTAAACTCTATGGCCACCATGAATTCTATGGAAACATACAAACAAGGGAAACCAAACAGGAAACCCTCTATTTTTTTTTTTATTATCAGCAGGAAATTTAGTTCAGGAAGTACAATAAAACCTTGGCCATTCAGAATCCTTAGGGATTGAATCCTTCCAGAAAGCCAAGCTTTGGAAATCCCTGAGGGCAAATTCCCTTAAGTTCTGGAACTAGGTTATTTAATTTCTCTGAATTGAAACATTCTGAAAATGTACTAGGCGTCCCCTGCATGTTAAACTGAGTTGGTTATTTCTTAATTAGTCAAAAGCATTTTAACACAAATCATTTACTTTAATACTACTTAAATGTCCTTAGATTCAACCAAAGAGTGTAGAACACTTCAGCAATTAATTAAATCACTACTGTGTGTGTGTGTGTGTGTGTGTGTGTTTTAAATTGTGCTTGCCTTGGGAAGATTTTCTGTCACCTTCTTTGCAATCATCTCTTTTGAATTCTTTAATAAACTGTCTCTACCCTTTTAATTTGCAAAGTCGAGCATAGATAACCAAGCTTGTTAAAACTATAGTAAAGTAAGTATAAATAAGCAGAAGGTGAAAACCTGAGGAGTTCTTCTATGGGTATCTAGAACATGGCTTTACCTCGTGATATCTCAACAAAACAAAACAAAAGTCAAGTGAATGCACTTTCACAGTCTGGGTCTAATGAGTGTTCTTCACTGTACAGACACAGTATAAGAGAGAAGGGTTTGGACAAATTTAAGCCTAAAAGTGCAATGGGCATGCATCTGAATTCAATAATTTAGATCCTTGGAGTTTTGAAGGATATATGCCCATATACAAATTTCTCTGGGAGTCAAACCTATCACAATGTGTTACTTTGAAACTACCACGTTGCATTTCATCAATTAAATCACTGATTCGAGAAATATCTACTAAACGGTAGCCTGTGCAGGCACTGTCTCATGTTGAGTGTAAAACAAATTAGGCCACACGGACGTGCTTACTTCTTATCAAATTTTAACTACTTCGCTGTTATTTATTTGGCTATTTATTCATGTCAGTCTTTATCAGGTAAGTGCCGTTTATTTCCAGAGACCATGTTAGGTCTTGAGGAATTAATAGTGAACCAAAACAAACAAAATAGTGAATCCCAGATCGTATGTTGCCAGTGAACTCTTGGGGAGTCAGACAATCAAACAATCCACAAATATGTAAATTCACACTGCGGTCAAAACAATGTGCAGAGAGTACAGGGCCCGGGGAGAGCTGGGAGGCCAGCAGAGCTTCTGCAAGGAAGTAAGGTCTGAAATGAAAGTGGATGAGTTAACCAGGTAACGGAGAAGAGGTGCCAGCTCGGTTGCAGGGCACGCCAGGCTGATGGAACGGTCCATGCAAACAAAGGCCAGAGGTGGGGGCCCATGGGAGACACCTGCAGAAAGCCATATTGCTGAATCTATGGGACCTAACAAGAGACTGGAGTAATATGACCCACGAAGCTGGCCAGATGAAAGAGGGTCTTTAGAAACTTAGCAGAGACACTTGGAGATTCCGTTGTTAACTTAAGAGAATGGGGAGCCTATTGAGTAATAGCTTGTTTCCAAAGAACAATGTCGATGTGCAATAGAATAGAATAGTTTCATGTAGAAATCTAAATGGATTTCACATTTTACATGAAATATGAAAGGATAGCAAAACTTCTTTAAATGCTTTCCATGGCCCCTGTAGCCATCCCTCTATGCTGCATGGATGTGCCCTGACATGAACTCTTAATGGCTATTTCAGTCCAAACCATGCAACTCCATTGCTGTTTTCATGGTTTCTGTGTTGTTTCCTATCTGGGACAGCCACACGTGATTTCCAAACAGCAGTCAGTACCAGGTCAAAAGAGGCCCCCTCCAGATCAAAGCAGGAAGATAACAAAGATGTTCCAGTCCAGCTAGAGGAGAAAGACGCCAAAAGAGCATTTCACATTGGAGAAAGAAATGAAGGTCTCCACAAAGGAGGATCCCAGAAGAAAGCTGGACTGATGGATTATCAGGTGAATTAAATACTTGGAAAATATTAGAGACAAGCACGATAGATTTAATAGATTTGTTTTTAATAGACATGTCAGAGCCCTCGGGGAAAAATTGCAGTAGGTACACAGAGAACTAAACAAAATTTGAAAAATGAGGTGTTTATTAGCTTTGGGAGAATTAAAGAATTGTATGAAATGGGAAACATCTTCATAGGATGCTTCTTGGTTCAGCAGAGGCCACTTCATATAAATATGTATAATCAGATAAAAGGAGAGCAGGAAAGTAGGGAGATTGTGAGTATAAGATCATTAAATCTTGGCTTTTATCTTCATAAATAGCTTACATGTACTCAAAAGCTTATATATAATGCTGATAAAATTCATTACAAGAATATTATTTAAGAAGAGGGATTTAAGGGGCAGCTGTGTGGCTCAGTCAGTTAAGCATCTGACTTCGGTTCAGGTCATGATCTCATGGCTGTGAGTTCAAGCCCCACATCGGGCTCCGTGCTGACATATCAGAGCCTGGAGCCTGCTTTGGACTCTGTGTCTCCCTCTCTTTCTGCCCCTTCCCTACTCATGCTCTGTCTGTCTGTCTGTCTCTCTCTCTCAAAAATAAATAAACATTGGAAAACATTTTTAAGAAAAGACTAGGGATTTAATTTCCAGAAGAGACTAAAAGAGCTCAAAATGATAATCTCAAAAAAATGGGGCAATAATATTTAGAAGAGAGAACAAGGGAACTACTGTTTTTGTTTATAAACTTTATGGGAAACTCAGACATCTACACTAAAATTAACTCTAAAACAAGTATATACATATATTTCTCATATTATCTGAATTTATCTGATCAGTGTAAACCAAAATTTGGGCTACCATTCAGACAAAATTTAGAACAAGTTAATAGAAGTCAATATGGGAAGAATTTTCTAACATTTACTGATATTTTCACAGATCTTTTCCTTCCAAATCAAAAAACAAATCTCTCTTTTTCTCTTTCCCTTTCTTTCTTTTTCTTTCTTTCTTTCTTTCTCTCTTTCTTTCTTTCTTTCTTTCTTTCTTCTTTCTTTCTTTCTTTTTCTTCTTTCTTTCTTCTTTCTTCTTTCTTTCTTTCTTTCTTTTTCTTCTTTCTTTCTTTCTTTCTTTCTTTCTTTCTTTCTTTCTTTTTTCCTAGAGCAGCTCAGGAATTGCCAATGCCACTCTCATGGAGATTTTTTGAGGTGTGAACTTAAATGCAAAATATTTATCTTGAAATTCTGCCAAGAGATAACGAGTATGGAAAGAAATAACATGGGCCCCACTATTCTGAACCCAATACACAAAGGTACAATGTGGCTAGTTGAGTTCAGTTTTATGATTCAACCTAAAATAGTCACAAACTACCAACTCCTTTTTTGCTTAGGAAACATATTATTTTCAGCACCTGAATGATCTGACCTCCCTCACACTTCAGAGACTGTTAACAGGGGCGCCTGAGTGGCTCTGTCAGTTAAGCATCCAACTTCAGCTCAGGTCATGATCTCGTGGTTCGTGAGCTCAAGCCCCGCATCGGGCTCTGTGCTGACGGCTCAGAGCCTGGAGCCTGCTTCAGCTTCCGTGCTTCTGTCTCTCTCTGCCCCTCCCCTGCTCGTTCTCTGTCTCTCTCTCTCTCTGTCAAAAATAATAATAAATAAATAAATAAATAAATAAATAAATAAATAAAACCTTAAAAAAAAAAGAAGCTATCAATATCCCGGCTTATAGATGTTTAAAGATCAGAAAATAAATGGAAAATATCAGAAAAATACTAATTGTTCCCAAATCATCATAAAAGGTCCATGAGCGCAAGAAGCTGTTTGAAAGGCTCTTTAATTTAAGATCCTGATTTCAAATTCATGAAAACCCTGGAGAAAGGGGCAGTAGTCAAATCCTCATGACATGTGGCTCTGAGGAACCATGAACCCACGAAACTGGCTTTCAGGAGAAGCAGAGTGCAACAAAATACACGATAAGCAGTCACTTTTTAAATATATATTTTTTAAAAAGTTTATTCATTTTTGGGAGGTGGAGGGAAGGGCAGGGAGAGAGGGAGAGAGAATCCCAAGCAGGCCCCACGCTGTCATCCCATAATCCTAAAATCATGACCTGAGCCACTATCAAAGTCCCACGCTTAACCGACTGAGGCACCCAGGCGCCCCAATAAGCAGTCACTTTAAATCCTTTTTTTTCTAATCATTTTTTTCTATAAAAATCCATTCTCTTAACCAGGATAATTGGGAAATGCTGATAATAAAAAATCAGGAAATTCCAAACATAAATTGTACTAAATACCATCAGCAACAAATTATGTACCTAATTTTTTTGTTGTTGTTCCCTATGTAAGGCCATGCATTGGCACTAGTCAAAAACATTGTATAAGAGGGAGGCGCCTGGGTGTCTCAGTCGGTTAAGTGTCCGACTCTGGCTCAGGTCGTGATCTCACGGTTTGTGAGTTCGAGCCCCGCGTCCGGCTCTGTGCTGACAGCTCAGAGCCTGGAGCCTGTTTCGGATTCTGTGCCTCCCTTTCTCTCTCTCTCTCTCTACCCCCTCCCCCCTCCCCCGCCCTGCTCATGCTCTGCCTCTCTCTCTCTTTCTCTCTCATAATTAAATAAATATTAAATTTAAAAAATGCATATTGTAAAAGAAAAATATTCGTCCTGACATGACCATCTTCTCAGAGCTGGCTTAGGAAGGATGAGCGACAGACTGGTAGGAACTCATTGTGTGAGTCAGCAATCTAGATGCAGACAATATCCATTCTGCTTGGTTCAACCAAAAAAAAAAAGAATTCTTGCAAGTTGTTACGTGCTTACAAAGTCTACTAGAAGCCAGGGACCCAGGTGTGGATAGTGTGCAGGAAAAAGTCAGCTGGAAGTTTGGGCGACATGAGCCAATACAGATTATGACTAGAAAAACCTCATCACATTCTGGAGCTTTTCCAGAGAAAGCATTGTTATTTCCTCCTTCAAGCCCCTACCACAGTTTACACACAGACGCTGCGAAAGGGCTGGACGCCAGAAACTTTGCCAGTGCAGCCACCTAAACCTCAGACAACTCGACCACTCAACTCGTCAGAAGACAGAGTTCAGTTAACAAGCATTTCACATCACTGTGTTCATTTCTGAATTGAAGTCCCGTGTGGATCATTGGATGGGTGGAGCCCCAGCCTTGAAGGAGGCTAGGAAGTGAAACTCACTAGCGCTGGGGGGGATGGGCTTTATGACACAGGAAAATCTCCAGATTGGAGAAGAGAGAGAAACAGGTGCCGGGCAGCCAGAAAATATGACAGGTGTCCACTATTCAAATGTCAGAATGAATATAATTAGTCCAATACCCCCCCCCCCCCATTAGTGGCAATCAATGCCTAAGGAGTTACAAATAATTTGTACTACAAAAACTGGGGCTCCTGGGTGGCTCAGTCGGTTAAGTGTCCGACTTCTGCTCAGGTCATGATCTCGGGGTTTGTGGGTTCGAGCCCCACGTCGGGCTCTGTGCTAACAGGTCAGAGCTTGGAGACTGCTTCCGATTTTGTGTGTCCTCCTCTCTCCGCCCCTCCCATGCTCATGTCCTGTCTCTGTCTTTCGATAATAAATAAACGTCAAAAAAAATTTAAGTATTCCAAACAACTCTACAGCATAAAGTTCAGTCCTCTATTTACGTAAGACATGGTAATGATAGTGAGATGGCCCAGGGCAATAGCATGTCACAAGATACAGTACAGATTCTACAGTGAATGTTTTTCCAAAGAGTTACCATGGTATAGTGATGGTGATGATAACAGGTGGCGTTTACCGAATGTTTTCCGTCTCTTGGGCACAGTGTTATGTGGTTTAAATAAATCAACAGCTCATTTATTGCATACAACAAAAACACGAGGGTGGTATTAGAATTTTCCCATTTTACTGATGAGGAAACCAGGGCTTAGAGAAGTCAAAACATTTACCCAGAGGTGGGTGGATCCAAAATCTGGACACAGGCAATCTAAATAGTCCTGGAATTCTGGACTTAGAGCACCTGAGATCTCAGTCCCAGGTCTGTCACTAACATATAATTTCATCCTCTGGGATTTAGTTTCTTTTTCAGTAAAATGGGGATTAGAACTCCTGCCTTAACTTTCCTACATGGGTATTTTGGCAGTCAAAGATGCTGAAGTACTTCATAAACTGCAAGGTGCCATTAACATGTAAGGTATTATTACAGCCGCTAATTGATAAATACTTCTCAAGGTGTTGGGTACTGTTATTGATGTAATATTGAGTCATAAGCATTTATTATGTTTGTCCTCAAACTTCCATGTCCCCTCCTTCAGATAATGATTTCCCCCTGGAGACCATCATCCTATCCCATCGGCACCATGGCTGGAAAGGTCCTCCCCCTCAGCTCCAGGAACAAGTTCTGATTGGCTTCAGTTAAAATTCATATCTGATTCCATTGAGCTCAGGGATTGGCTCAGAGAGGAGTGTGTTACCCAATCAGAGCTCACAAGATGACAGATGTTTTCAGCTACTGGGAAGGAGAAGGGCCCTTTCCCTTTACAAAAGTTACCAGAAGAAATCTCTTTTTCTAGATAGCATAGAATGAATCTCCGGGGTCTGGAATTTTCAGTTTCTATGAGAAGGGAGCTGGAGATGGCAGGGAGCCATCTTGTAGAGCCCGAGGAAAGGGCCAATCCAAGGACAGCAGAGCAGGGATGGAGGAGGCTAGAACCCTAGTGACATTGTCCAGGTCATGAACCGAGCCCAGCTGGAAGGCAGACCTTCCACTGATCGTTTCAGTCACACGGACCAGTACATCTCTTTGTTGTTTTAACTAGCTTTAATTGGGTTCTATGTGGCTTACCACATCATACTGCATGGCTTTTTTAAATGATTTTTGTCCTATAAAAAAAATAATAACAATTATCCTTGAACTCCTTTTTACTTTCTCCCATTTAAAGGATCCCAAACACATCTCTAAACTACACAACAGTAACAATAACAAGAAATGTTCAAGGTTCTCACCAATTTGAGTGATTCCACGTGCATAAACAATGCATTTCCCACATTTTTCTACTGGATTCAAATCAAAAGAGTAGAGCTGGAAGGAATCAGCTAGCCCAAATCCCTCATTATATGAATGGAGAAGTTAAGATTCATAGTAAAGTGACTTGCCTCAGCCCAGCTAATTATTTGCAAAGCTAGGGCTAGAATCCAGGTATCCTGATTTTTTTTTTCTTATTAATTCATAACAAAGAGAATGCCGGGTCCTCTTTCTACTGCCTACAGATCAGAGCCCATGCATAATCTTTTGAATCCCTTCAATGTTAAGAAATCTCTATCCTTTGAAGATGGATTTGATTTTTGGAAATAATCAAAAGTCATTTAGAGCCAAGTGCAGTAAACAAGGTGGGTAATCAAACCAAGTAATTCATGTTTTGGTCCAAGAAGGGTGTAACACTGAGGTAATGAGGCTGATTTTTTTTTTCATGTAATTCATAAGCCAGCTTTGATGTCATTATATGAAAATTGAAATTCCTTTGACATTCATTTTGGAATTATATTACTCACAATTTGATTCTGTCGTGTTCCCTGGATTTTAAAGGAGGCCCTGCTAGGATTTCTGTATAATTAAAGTAACAGGAATGATATGAAAATTTTTCACTTCAGTAGATAGAACCGAAAGAGAAAGAAAATAATGCGATTTAATTTAACATTAATTTGTTGAGTGCTTACTATATACCAAGCACTACCGCAGGCCTTGATAAAAAAGAAAGGAATATATTGACTCTTAACTCCCTACTTTAATGATGAGAAATTGAGGCTCACAGAGATTAAGGGAATTTAGTAAAGATTCCTGATTCCCAGACTGGTGACCTTGGTAAAGAACCAACATGTATTAACATTCCACCCCTGATATAATTAAATGCAAAATAAAAGCAGTCTCTAGCCAAAATAGAGAGTGAATTGGCAGCAAGAAGTAACCATGCACACTTAGGAGCGTGACCCAGAATGTGTAAAGTTATAGTTCTTATTTGATTTCAGCGAATTAAATAGGAATGCTAATACAGAACCTGAAAGATTGGGAATGTGACATAATCTAAAAATCAAGAAGCACAATGGGAATTGGAAAGGAATTGGCATCATGGAAAGTTGAGTGGGAGGTCAGTATTAGAACAATATGGCACCGAAGGGGAAGATTGTTCATGAAGAGTACCAGTGTTTCTCTTCCTGGAAAACAGTGTACTCCAAAAAGTGAGAAAAGGTTTCTCAATAGCTCATGATTCTGAGCCCTTGTTTACGATTCCACGTTCACTATGCAATTCGGTCCTTCGTTTGGTTTCGCGGATAGGTTTCCACTATAAATTTCTCCAAGGGTGGTCTCTGAAGCAAGGGCAACTCTGTTTCTTGTGCAATCTCTCTGGATCCCGTGAGAGCTCTGCTGCCTTAGGCACTGAAGACTGGTTTCCTAGGGAGAAGGCTTGCTGTCGATGGAGGAATTGGCATTCCGTCCCAGCTTAATCAAATCTGTTCATGTTGGGTTGCGGAGTAGAATTGGACGTGTTCGGACCCAGGGACAGAAGGAAGTGTTCTGAAGCAGAAGATATGTTGAAGTTTCCTCAGTCATTGTAGACAAAATTATCATCAACCAAAATTATGATCTTTGTGTAGAGTGAGAACACAGTTTGTTTCCCCTAGCTTTGGACATCTTGCAAGAAAGGTAGGAATGAGTAGCTCCAGTGAAGAGGAAGGAAGAGATGACTGCTGTGTGTATGTACCATGGAAATGTGCATGGTTACTGATATTAACAAGTGCACATCTGGGGGATGACAGGTGTTTGATGGTCAGATGTCTGTGTCTCCCCCCTAACTTGCCTTTCTTCCTTCCTCTCGATATATGTCAGAATACTCTCAAATGTACCGTGACTGGAAAAATCTCATGGACTATTAAATTAAATGATCTAGACTCTTAATACATACCCCACAGGAGAAAGGGATGAGTTTGAACACAAGATTGATATTCAGTAGTTATACACTCTTTAACTATGGGTGTAGGGTAGTGAGACAAAGAGGTAGCTAGCTATTTTCGTACCAGCCCTGGCCATCAGTATACTCTGAAAAATTCCCTACTGTGACTCTGATGTGCTCCTTTACCTATGAGAGAATCCTAAAATACAGGCTTTCTATGGAAACAGCAAACTATGGTCAATAGGTAGTGTGGACCCTACTGGGTGGTACTCCATTTAAGTCAGGCAAGTTGGTTTTAAAATATGAACTGGGCACTTACTGACTCTATGAATTTGGGGGCAACTTAATCATCATGAGCCTCAGTTTCCTCATCTGTTTAATAATACATATCACGGGATTCTTTGAGCATTAGATGAGAAAGTATGTAGAAGGACTAAAATAGTGCTATACCTAATAAATATTAAGGCAAAACATCATCCTCAACCTCCCCAGTGATTAAAAAAATACATATAGGATCAACAGAAATATTTGAAAGTCAAGATGGCCGAGAGTGGGAATAACATACAAATAATCCTTTACCTACTTACACATTGAACTACCAGTATCCAATTATTCTATCAGCAGGTTTTATTTCTCTTGTGTGGCACGCTTAGAATGACAAAGCTTAAAATGTCTCAGTGACTTCCTTTTCTTCAGTGTGGGAAGGGGGTGTTGGAATCCTGGGTGGAGTTATATGAAATCATCATCCACTGACTAAAAGAAAATTATTCTTCTAAAATAACAAAAACAAAATGAATGACACCTTGCAGGTACTTGAGCATCTTTTATGTCAGAGTTCTTACCTTTCAGGTACATGTAGCACTAAAGTCTTCTCCCTGACTTTAGCAGCAGTTCAGAAACAGGATTGAAATCAAATAAGATTGCCAAAGTCAAAGTCAAATAAAGAATTTGCTGATGAGACGACGTGCTTCATGTGGAGAAACCGCCTCTTTAAGGACAATGGTTATGGGATTTTTAGAGACACATGGGAGTAAATCCAACCTCGGTTGTCTTTTAGAACATAATCTGAAAAAGCAAAATAATAAAATTTTTATTTGTCCTTAAGGCAGCTTAGTTTACCTGCCATCATAAAAGATTTTCAATGGCAGTTTCTATCTTCTACAAAGTGCGCCCAAGAAAAGAAAGTGAGAACTTCTGGTTTCATTTTATGAGGATGTGCTGTGATATAAAATGGGAAGAGAAGGGTACATAAACATAACTTTGTAGGATGTCCCCGTCAGGATCTCATTAGGAAAATCCAAACAACTCCAGATGCTTTAAGCACAGAGAATTCAATACAGATCAGTGGTAACATAGGTGATTAAAACAAACAAACAAACACGTTTTGAAAAGACCAAAGAGGAGATGGTGAAGTCACTGGAGACCGGCCATAGTGGGATGCCAATATCAGCTCCAGGGCACCCAAATTTCAAAGACAAAGGGGAGCCCAGAATTAGGGGCCACCCAGCAGAGGCAAGGAATGGGAGGAGAAGGTACCAGACAAGAGAAGCAGGCACCACCCGACCCTCTGGCCAGAAGTTGGAGTGCTAAGAGTCTTGCCGTCTCCCTTCGCCCACCCGTCAATCGACAGCCAGAACTTCTCATTCGCCAAATATGCTCAGTAGCCCGAGGTCATTGGAGAATGGGAAGTGTTTTCTCCAATACACAGAGCAGAAGCAGGAGGGACAGATCGAACAGCAAACGGGTGCCAAACTGAAGTTCACTTATGAACACAGACACAAAAATCCCCCAAATAAAAAAGTATAATTAATCTAGCCGTATATTTTAAAACGTACTCAAGTGACTTGATTCAGGAGTGCTACAGCTGTTTAATATCGCAAAACCGATTTAAAACAAAATAAAAGTGAAAAACCACAAATGACAAAACTCATCTGATAAAAACTAACAAACTAATAGGAAAGAATGTTCTTAATCTGAAAAAGAACACCAGCTAAACACCCACAACAAGCATAATAAATAATTAATGTTGTAATTTTCCGAAGAATTCCCATTAAGTCAGGAGTACAATGAAGATGTCCTCTGCCTGTCATTAACTCAGCATTATAATGGAGACTCTAAGCACTTTTTAAAAAATAAGGAAGTATGGGATTAGAAAAGGAAAACAAAAGGCATTATTATTTACAGATAACTTGATTACTTCTACAGAAAAACCTGATCTACAAGTAAACTATTAGAACTAGCAAGAAAGGTTAGCACATTTGCAAAATACAAGATAAATACCAAAATTCAATAGCAATCTTATGCATGAGAAATAACTAATTCACAAACAGAATTGCATAAGGAAATATTCATGATAACCATGAAAACTAATGAAATACTTAGGAATAAGTTAACAAAGCGATACAAGAATTCAATATAGGAAATTTTAAAAGTTGTCATAAAATTAAGTCTTAATAAATGTTTGTGTACATCATTTTTAAGGAAGGAAAAACTCAAAGTGTTAACTTCCACCAAACTCAGTGTGATTTCAAAAAAAAAATTCCAATATGATTCTTCATGGGATTAACAAAGTTTCTTTGAAGATATAAATGAACAAGAACACCCGAGACAATTTGAAAGAAGGTGGGAGGAATTTTCCCTATAAAATACCAAAGCTTACTATGTTTTACTAGTTAAGACTGCATGGCATTGGCATCAGTGGGACAGAATAGAAGGTTCTCAAATAAACACACATTATCATATATAATTGGGAAGAAATTACTAAATTAGGGGGGAAAAGGAATGGCCTCGTCAATAAATGTTGTTGGGACAACTGTCTTTCCATATGGAAGGAAATATAATTATATCCCTACTTCACACCATGCATGAAATTAAACTCCAGGTGGATTTAGAAGCAAACAATGGAAAAGTAAACTTTAAATTGTTAAAAGAAACTACAGAATAATATCTTAAGTTTTTTTACATCTTGAACATAAAGGACTTCCCCAGTTCATTTCACTTAGATCCCCGTTCAAATGTTACCACCTCCTTGGTCAAGTTTTTCATGAGGAGTCTATAACATGCTGCTGTGCCCTCTCTATTGTCTGGTCTTCGCTTATTGTATTTTGTTTTATTTAGCAAACACTTATATAGTGTTTAGTATATGCTAAGCACTTTATATACCATGTAGATAGGCTTATTCTTTAAAACAACCCTGTCTATTTGGGGTTACTATCGTTGCCATTAGCTAAGCGGAGGATGCGAGGCACACAGAGGTTAGCAAGTGGCAGAACCCAAGATGCAAACCCGGTCAGTCTAGCTCCAAAGACCGTGCCCTTACCTAAGTTGCAATGATGTCTTTTGTACTGTTTTACGTTTCTCTGCAGCAGCTATCATTACCTGGTATTTCATTTGCTATTCATCAGGTTATAAGCTTATTGCCTATCTTTCCTACTGCTTTTGTGACTACCACCTTCTCCAGTGCTAGGAAGAGTACCTGGAATATAATAGGTGTTCAAAAAATATTTTTGAATGTATAATGTATAAAAAGAGATCTCTCAAAAAAGTTATCAAAGCTAGAACTTATAAAATATGATAAACCTGACACCATCAAAATAAAAAAACTTTTGTACAGAAAATATACCATGAATAAAGGTAAACAGCAGGCAGCAGAATGAGAGAAGATATGCAATACAAAAAATTAGAGATCAGGAAGCATATGAAGCATTCCTATAAATCGGTGAGAAGAAGACAAACACCTAATAGAAAAACAGGGGGAAAAATATGAACAGGCAATTCGCAAGAGAGGTAAAACGAATAGTCAATAAGTATGAAAACTTGCTCAAACTCACTAGGAATGGGGGAATTGCAAACAAAAAACAACAATCAGACAATGCTGCCTATATTAGAATTCTAAAAATTAAAATGACTGAGGATGTCAGATATTGGTTAGGATGTGGGAAAATGAGAAGTTGCAAAACGGCTGATAGAGATATAACTGCTGCAAGTATATTGATAAATAACTGATTAATATCTAGTAAAGTTAAAGATGTGCATGTCAATAACCCCAAATTTCTACTTCTAGGTATACACTTTCCACTGCAAATGTATAAGGACACATATGTAATTAAAATTTACTGAATGTTATTTGTATAGTTAAAAACTGAAGAAAGAAAAAAAACCAAAGATGGGTCAATAGATGAGGGAGGAAGGAAGGAAGGAAGGAAGGAAGGAAGGAAGGAAGGAAGGAAGAAGGAAGGAGGCAGGAAGGAAATGAGAATGAAAGAAAGAAAGAAAGAAAGAAAGAAAGAAAGAAAGAAAGAATAAAAGAAAGAAAGGAAGAAAGAAGGAAAGAAACAGAGAAGGGAAGGGAAGGGAAAGGAAGAGAAAGGAAGGAAGGAAGGAAGAAGGAAGCAGGCAGGAAGGAAATGAGAAAGAAAGAAAGAAAGAAAGAAAGAAAGAAAGAAAGAAAGAATAAAAGAAAGAAAGGAAGAAAGAAGGAAAGAAACAGAGAAGGGAAGGGAAGGGAAAGGAAGAGAAAGGAAGGAAGGAAGGAAGGAAGGAAGGAAGGAAGGAAGGAAGAAGGAAGCAGGCAGGAAGGAAATGAGAAAGAAAGAAAGAAAGAAAGAAAGAAAGAAAGAAAGAAAGAAACAGAAAAGGGAAGGGAAGGGAAAGGAAGAGAAAGGAAGGAAGGAAGGAAGAAGGAAGGAGGCAGGAAGGAAATGAGAATGAAAGAAAGAAAGAAAGAAAGAAAGAAAGAAAGAAAGAAAGAAAAGAAAGAAAGAATAAAAGAAAGGAAGAAAGAAGGAAAGAAACAGAGAAGGGAAGGGAAGGGAAAGGAAGAGGAAGGAAGGGAGGAAGGAAGGAAGGAAGGAAAACATGGTCAGTCAATAAAATACTGTACAGAAATCAAAATGAATGAGTGAGCCTATGAATGAGTAAGCAAACTGGTTTTCCCATAGATGACAGCTATAAACTCTGAAAGAAAAGAAAAAAAAACACAAGAACAACTACCTGAGCACTCTGGAGATTTAGCTAAAGCAGGAGAATTTGGAGGTGAGTCAAAACTTGGAGAAAATGACTACCATAGAATGAGTTCTTCTTTGTCTTTTGGGGGCTCTATCCTGAAATCGGCCGGTCATGATGGCAGCCGCAGTGGTATGGGAAGCTAACATTCTGGATGGAGCAAGCATGAAAGGATCTAGTTAAAACCAGGGTTTCCAGAGAGCAAGAAGAACCCCCAGAAATGAAAGTGCTCGGAAGGGGGGTCCCCTGACTGGATATAAGCTCAAGCCAATTTCTGGCTGACCCCTGGACTACACAGGCACAGGCAAAATGAAGGCACTAGAAATCAACCGAGTGCATTGCCTCCCAAAACAGAAGCATCAGTGCTTCTTTTGGAGCAATATAACAGAACCCAGAGTTCGTAATAATTGGGAACAACGTAACATTTTCAATATCCCGGAAGTAGTCCAAAATATGCACATGCCAAAAGCCAAGAAAATGTGAATTATTCTCAGGGGAAAAGACAATCGCCAGATGCAATACCATGATGACCCAGATACTGGAGTTACCAGACTTCAGTGCAGTGACTATGATGATGATAGGTAAAGGAAAGAAAACCTAAAACGGGTAAACACGTAGGAATTCTCAGCGGAGGAACAGAATATTTGGAAAAGTATCAAAAAGTAAAATATCAAAAGTTAAAAAAGATATTGAATGGGCATAATAAGAAAATGGAGATGACGGAAGAATGTGTCAGCCAATTTGAAACAGAGCAATAGAAAACACGCAGTCTGAAGAAGATAAAGAAAAATCATTGAATAGAATGAACAGTCTCGGGGACCTGTGGGGCAACTTCAAGAAGTTTAATACATAAGTAAATAGAGTCACAGTAGGGAAGGAGAGAGAAGGGAGCAGAAAAAAAAAATAATTTGGCATTTTTATTTCAAGTTAAATGTACAGGGGCACCTGGGTGGCTCAGACAGTTAAGCGTCTGGCTCTTGATTTTGGCGCAGGTCATGATCTCACAGTTCATGAGTTCAAGTCCCGCGTCAGGCTCCGTGCTGGGGGCATGGAGCCTGCTTAAAATTGTCCTTCTCTCCCCCTCTCTGCCCCTCCCCTGCTCATGTTATCTCTCTTAAAAAAAAAAAAAAAACTTTAAAAAGTTAAACCTATATCTACCATATAACCATTGGCATTTCCTTAAGTGAAAATTTTTAAAAAATGTCCACACAATGGCATATACATTCAGAGCAGCTTAGTTCACGATAACCAAAAAACTGGGGAAAAAACCTAGATGTCCATTAACAGGTGAATGGATAAATAAAACATGGTATGTCCATGTGATGCAATGCTACTCATCAATAAAGAGCGGGGAGAAAGCTACTCAAAAACACAATACGAAGGAGTCTCAATCAATTTGCTGAGGGGAAAAAAGCCAGACACAGAGAAATGCAAACTAATCTATAGTGACAAAACGCAACTCAGTGGTTGCCTTGGTCCAGGATCAAAGGAAAAGTACGGGCGCCTGGGTGGCTCAGTCGGTGGGGCTTCCAACTTCGGCTCAGGTCATGATCTCAGTTTGTGAGTTCGAGCCCCGCGTCGGGCTCTGTGCCGACAGCTCAGCTCGGAGCCTGGGGCCTGCTTCGGATTCTGTGTCTCCCTCTCTCTCTCTGCCTCCCCACCCCACCCCCTCTCTCTCAAAAATAAATAAACATTAAAAAAATTAAAAAAAGATTTTTAAATAATAATTCTTAACCTGAAGTATTTTACAAAGGGTAAATATTTGTGCATTTTGAGTGGTAAATAGATGGGTGTTATAGTTGGTCCTTTGCTGTGTTCTATATTTTTAACATACAATCAAATGTGATGGAAATGCATTAAATCTAAGCAGCTGAGAAATTAAATTATGGATCTAGACTTAGCACTGGTTGATGGTTAAACAAAATTAAATACACACCTCCATTAAAGCTTCATTATTTCTTTGACTTTTTAGAGATAGAGATGGAAAGGCCAAATAATCAGAGAAATATTAGGAAAAATGTGTCTCTCGTTATTTGAAAAGGACATAAGCATCTGGGGAAAATCCAGAACAGATACCAAAATATTAAGAGGATATTTCTGTGTATTGGAATTTGTAGAATTCTTACTTTCCTTTTTACTAATTTGTTTATTTGGATTTTCTTAATTTTTAAAATCATGTAAATATCTATTATTTAAAAAATAAAACATTTAATGGGGCACCTGGGTGGCTCAGTTAGTTAAGCGTCTGACCTGATTTTGGCTCAGGTCATGATCTCAGGGTTCCTGAGTTCGAGCCCCATGTTGGGTTCCATGCTGACAGTGCGGAGCCTGCTTGGGGTTCTCTCTCTTTCTCAAAATAAAGACGTTTAAAAAAGAAAAGGTTTTAAAAATACTGCCAGTGATATTGGTTAAGAATACTGATTAATTGCTACCTGAAGAGGCATAATATATTTACATATTGTGTATAAACAATCTTGCTTCCACTTAGATATAAAACTATAAAACAGTCATCAAACAATACAAGATAAATAATTATTGTCGATCTTAAAGTGTATGCCAATGTGAGGAGTTATTTATTATGTGTATCTATGCGTGTATATGCCTACTGTTGCACCTATATTATTCAGATACGTAAATAACTAGCCAGAGAATTTTTAGCTCAAAGAGCTGTCAGGTCTTTACTATTTCATTGTTTGGTTTTGTGTGTATTATTTAGTTTAGATCACTTAACGAAAATCACTGGGTCAAAAGACAGGATGTTTTCCCTATCTATCTATCTATCTATCTATCATCTATCCATCTATCATTTTCTTGATCCTATTGCCAAATTGTCTCTCATGAGTAGTATATGAAAGTGCCCATCTCATGAGGGCTTGGATAAATGAGAATGTTTTCAATCTTTTTAAATTTGATAAGACAAAAAAACGTATCTTTTTTACTGAATGGTTGGGGTTAAGTCTATACCAGAGTCATGGAGAAGCTCACACACAATCACTCCCTAGATTTCACTGGCTCAGAGCTAACCCCCCGGCATACTCCCATCTTATTCATATTATCCACTGAAGTCAGGTTACATTGGCCCTAAAAGGGAGCTTCAAGGCCACCGGAGTTCAGCCTTTGGAGAGCTGTCAATGCAGGGAGGGGCATTCTCGATACAGGTCCTTGGTGCCTTAGATTGCCTGGAGGCCTGTCACCCTGTGAAGTTCAGGGAAGCTTAGGAACAGGTGACCAGCACCCTCCTATTTATTCCTTCCAACGCCTACCTGGGTCATTGCTCAATGTTAGGTATAGGATCTTCCAGACCAGGGAGTCCAAATTATCTATTTTACCCCAGTAATGGCTAAAACTATAGTGCCTTTATAATTTAATTCCTTTTCTCCCTTTGTAAAAAATGTTGTATTCTCTTTCCTTTCTTACTTCTAGCCTCTTTTACTACTAAGACACACTGACCCATCTTTCTCTAAGTCAAGTTCACTTAGACTCAGGAATGTGTTCCTCCTAGAATTGGAAAAAATCTACTGATCAATGTGAGAAAGAGGTCTTCACAGAAGAGTACCTATGGAATTGCATTTTCAACATTTAGTACTTATTATTGACATGCAATTAACATAGAATAAAAGGTTTACTAGATCGTGTCTTCTATCTCTTGCATTTTTTAAAACTGTTCTAATAGTGGCTTTTGATTGATACGAGGCAATGGTTCTTCATGGTTTTTATTACCCCCAGAGAGCAATTTAGACATTTGGAAGGGCAGCTTGAGGCTGACATAATAATTGGGGGACACCTCTGACATTTATTGAGGCAAGTACCAATGTTACTTTGGGCAGCAATGAACAGGACAGTCTCAAATAAGTAATAATCTGTTGGCAATTAATTAGGCCAAAATTCTCACGTTGACATACAGATACAGTATTACTTGTTCCAAACACACACTGAATTTTCCAATAATGAAATTTATTAGATAGAAGGAAGATTGGACCTCATCGTATTCAGAATATTAGTATGTTGTTCACCATTTTGGAAAACCCCAACACTCGTGTTCACATCAAAAGAACCCATAGAGGGCCCCCCGGGTGGCTCAGTCGGTTAAGCGTCTGACTTGAGCTCAGGTCACGATCTCGCGGTTCGTGAGTTCGAGCCCCGTGTGGGGCTCTGTGCTGACAGTTCAGAGCCTGGAGCCTGCTTCGGATTCTGTGTCTCCCTCTCTCTCTGCCCCTCCCCCGCTCGTGCTCTGTCTCTCTCTGTCTCAAAAATAAATAAAAACATCAAAAGAACCCACAGATCTACGTGTAGACATCAGCTCTTTTTTCTCTTCTACTGTGGCTGTGCCCTACTAGGTACATACTGAAATACGTGTGGGATTTTGTTATAAAATACCTATCTCTCATTTCTTCATTTTATTGCAGTTAGACTCTTGTAGCAATTTTTTTTAAATTTTTTTTAATGTTTATTTTTTGAGAGAGAGATAGAGTGCGAGTGGGGGAGGGGCAGAGAGAGAGGGAGACCCAGAATCTGAAGCAGGCTCCAGGCTCCGAGCTGTCAGCACAGACCCCGACGCGGGGCTCGAACTCACAAACCGCGAGATCGTGACCTGAGCCCAAGTCGGACGCTTAACCGACTGAGTCACCCAGGTGCCCCGATGATTTTTTTAATTGTATGTGTGGAGGGCAGTTTATAGAATCTATTTTATTTCAGGATAGCAAGACAGGGAACTCCAAACTATGTTATAACAGAGCACCTTTGGGCGCGACAAAGTTGAGAACCACTCGTCCACAGGATGGCGCTCAGCCAACTGACCAGCTCCCGTGACTAACGAACGTGAAGGCAAGTGTGCACCTTAACCCGCAACCTGGCTCTTCAGCCAGTAAACTAAGCTTAGCATTTGTTCATCCTTTGGAAAGCAAACCAACGATTTGCCCAGCATCATAAAACCATCCCCGGCAAAGGGTGCTAAGAACATTGTCTCTGTTTCTCTGTATCTCTGTCTCTGATAGGGAAACAAAAGACACCGATGAATAAAAACTGCCTGGTCTGAGAAAAGAGACCAGGTGCTCCCAGGCCGCGGTTCTCTCCCTGGTTTCCCTCTGCCTCGGATGCTGCTATTGTCTCCCTTGTTGGCAGGATTCCTACTTACTGTGCGTGATTGTGTTGAAGACCTGCTCACCACAAAGCCCTTCTTGGGAAGCCGGGGCCACTGCAAAATCCCTGGTTCCTTTGAACTCCGCTCCCCCTCTCCCTTCAAAGCTTCTCAGCTCACTCCTAAGTTGTTCCAAAGCAAGAAATGTGCCTCCTGTCCCCTTGTAGTTTTAAATATGTCTACCAAGTGGTGGCCTTTAAGAATTATCTGCCGAGGAGGAGATGGCAGTTCTAATATTTCCCCCATCAATCCCTTCCTTATAAACAGATTCCTAATTCCTATTCCCGAACGCACCTGGCAGTGTTTCAGATATCCTAACTCCTAGGAGCACAGGGCAGCTTCAGAGAAGGCAGCCGGCCCTCCTGAGGCCTGGGAGGAGCAGGGAAGGAGAGTGATTGCTAGAGGTGAGCTGTGTGGGAGCTGAGACAGAGCAGGAACACACAGGGGACCCCGGTGTGAAACGGCGTTCCCGTACTCGGATGTCTGTAGCATGAAAAGTAAGTTCCAGTTTGTCTGGAACAGACCTGGGTTTTGTCTCTCAGGTCAGCATGATAAGGATTTGCAAAGACTTTCACCCGCAAAAGTGTCCAGGTGTGGGTGTGGCTGGCATGTCGTTCTCAGAGGAGGGCATCTAGGCAGGTGTCCTGCATGAGTGAGGGCAGCAGGTGAGGGCCAAGATGCTGGGGAGAGGACAGGACAGATCTAAAGGAATTCCACACGTGACCGTTGGTCCTCCCGTGGGGAGATCTTCGCATCTTCCAGGACAAGTCAAAAATTGCATTTTCAAACGCGGGGCACGAACTGTGTTTAAGGACTTTGGCTTAATTTTTGAAAAACACTGTGTGGGTCAGATTTGGTCTGAAGCTGCCGGTTTACAAGCTCTTATCTAAAAGGGACTAGCTAGATCAAATCTCCTAGCCCTGAAGGTGTCCCTCTTTGAAGTGCCCATTTTATTGGGGAAAAAATACAAGGAATTGGGGGAAGAGTGAGGGGAGGGTCTAATCTTGGCTTTCTCGTGTATTAGCCCTGCAAACTTGGGAAAATTCTCCCCAAGCTTATGTTGCCTCTTCTATAAAATAAGAACCATGGTTTAGGTGCCTCCTAGATGTCCCCTGAGATCTAAGCTTCTGCAATTCTCTAAATCTGTCGCTAGCCAGTGCTTTTGTTATTTCTAATGCCTTTGCTATCCATCTTGAGTATCCTAAAAGAGGGTCACTTATTTCCATTTTCCATTTCTTAAACATGAAATTCACTCGCCTATCTCTTTCTTAGATCTCTGGTGCCTAGTTAGATGTACTGCTAAAATCACCAAGGGGCGCCTGGGTGGCGCAGTCGGTTAAGCGTCCGACTTCAGCCAGGGCACGATCTCGCAGTCCGTGAGTTCGAGCCCCGTGTCAGGCTCTGGGCTGATGGCTCGGAGCGTGGAGCCTGTTTCCGATTCTGTGTCTCCCTCTCTCTCTGCCCCTCCCCCGTTCATGCTCTGTCTCTCTCTGTCCCAAAAATAAATAAAAAAAAAAAAGTTGAAAAAAAAATTAAAAAAATAAAATAAAATCACCAAGCAGTGCTTATCACTTCCAAACAGAATACACAGTCATATTAAGTTTTGACCCAAGCATTGAATACCTCTCCCTTTTTTAAAAAAATTAACGTTCATTTATTTTTCAGAGAGAAAGAGAATGAGCGGGAGAGGGCAGAGAGCGAGGGAGACACAGAATCCCAGGCAGGCTCCAGACTCTGAGCTGTCAGCACAGAGCTGGATGTGAAGCACCTACAAACCGCGAGATCATGACCTGAGCTGAAGTCGGACGCCTAACCAACTGAGTTTCCCAGGCGCCCCGATACCTCTCCTTTTCTATGTATTATTGTTTTTTTTTTAAATTATGCATAGACAAAAATTTGAAGACAAGTGTAGCAAATTGTCTACTGAATTTGCGTTGGGTCCTGAGATTATGGGTATATCTTTACTTCTGTGCATTGTTTCAATAGTAGAACATATAAAAATGATCATATAGATAAGTGAATAGGAAAAGAGCCAGAAAAGATACACAGGAAACCATGAGTGACGGCTACCTTTATTCAGGGAAATGAGATGGTGGAGGAAGAGGCATTTGATATTTTCCTTCTCTACGCACTTTTGTGTTATTTGAAATTTTTATACCGAACGTTTAGTCATGCATTATGTATGTACTTAAAATGAATTAATTAAATTTTAAAATGAATTATTTACTTTGTATTTAGGAAGACTCAGTCTTCCTTGATTGTAGAATGCTTTGTCAATTTCATGCCAAACAGAAGCCTTATGTATCTGCCCTAGTTTCTGCAATTTATTAAAGACAGATCAGATAGAATCTGGGACTTGTCCACAGTAGCAACCAACGTGGGAGGCAAGGTTTGGGCGAAAGCTCAGTTCTGCCTAAGCCGAGCCTGGAACATTTCTATTTGGCTTTTCAAGTTTTCTTGTGTGAATGACTATGCATTTGCACTTAAAAATCTTTGATTTCTTTCTGTCATGAAGCCCGCAAATATTCTTCTCCGGATAGGAGTTTGAGGGTAGAGAGAAACGTCCATTTTATAACATCTTGGCTGAGAACATATCTGGTTAAACAGATTCGGATTTTCTCCTTTTTGTGGGGAGGTGGCCTAGAGAGCCAGTTGGATTGTTCTTTGAATAGTTTTCTTAATTTTTCTCCTTTCAGGTAAACAGCTACGCGTGAAGCCAAGACAAGAGGTTGATAGCTTGCCATTTGTGGCCCTTTGCATCCAAAAGGAGCATAGCAGGAACTGAGAGCCCAAGAGCCAACAGCATTGGTAGTTTCTTGCATAGATCACCTCCCAAAAGGGTCTATTCTTTCTCGTTTTAAAAGTTACCCAAGCATCTTGTTTAATCTCCATATGTCTTATCATCAGTGTGAAGCCAAAGACATCGTCCTTGGGCTACTTTTTCTTGAAGAATATCCACTGGCCCTTTACTTTGGGCCATTTGGCATTATCATAAGTGAAAAGATTAGGAGAGTAGCAGAGATCTCTACATCTGTTCCAGAAAGAAAGAAAGAAAGAAAGAAAGAAAGAAAGAAAGAAAGAAAGAGAAAGAAAGAAAGAAGAAGGAAGGAAAGAAAGAAAGAAAGAAAGAAAGAAAGAAAGAAAGAAAGAAATCAACTTTGCATTTCACTAACTTCCATCTCAGACATTGGGATTTTTGTATCCATTCTTTATGGTACTGGTTACTCCTCTGTGTATAAATACAGTTTGGGCTTTGGCTCTTGCTTGAGTCAAATGATTAATATTAAATTATATATGCATCATATGTAAATGTATTATTATACAAAAATAAATTACACATATACACACATTCATACCTGCTTATAGGACGTTCACAGTGTGTCTCCATTGATTTCCCTTAGAACACATCCCTCAACCTTCCCCTTTTTGCAATCGGCCTCTCCTAGCCCAATCCCACCTGCGCCCACCCACGCGTCTGCCTGCTGAAGGGCTCCCCTGCCAACTTCCTGTGGCTACCTCTCTCCTTCCTCTCTTCGTTCCTTTCTTCTCTTCCTGGTTCCTTCTGCAGCTGCCACTTCTCCACCCTTCCCTTCTTTCCCCCTGTCCTTTCATGAGCGGCTTCATTATCTGGTTCTCGTAGATTCTCTACCTGCTCTGTTTAAACTCGTTTTGGGTCTGGGACAGGTGAGTGCTCGCCTCCCCCTCCTTAGCCCTTTGTTGCTGTCTCCTGCTGCAGGGCAAATGCTTCTCTCCTTTGCAAAGGTCGTCATCCCCTTTCCCCACAATGACGACCTTTGCGTTGGGGGAATCCCAGTACCAGAAACAGCCCAGCAGGCTGCATACCACTCGAATTTTGCCTGCCTGCATTACAGTTTTAGAATGAGCCCCCAGCCTTGCCCTGAGACCTCCACACTCAAGGCTCTGCTCTGAAGCCTAACATGCCCTAGTATCAGGAAAGCTTTGCTCGGGAACAGGACACCAGAGGAATCTGTACCCTTTCTTTCGGGAGCTCTGCAATGTCTGATTCGCATCTGAACCCTTAGGGAGGACCACATAGCTACCCCTTAGGTGCCTACACAACCCAGAGTTTCTACTCCCTAATTTCAATGCAGGCTGGAGTCGGCTTATGCCAGAACCAGTGGGTAAATTTTCGGGAATTTTATGAATCAGTTGACATCAGATCGGTAGCTTGAAGTTGGTCAGGGAGGTATTTACACCACCGAAAAACGGCCATCACCTCTGATCAGGGCTTCCCCGCCCCCCTGGAGATCCAGTTGTTAAACCTCCAGCATTGCCAAGGGCAGAGTCCTGAGAAAAACTTGAGTGGGGGAAAAATGGTATGAAATGCCACAATTCAGTGGCATGAGAATTCTTTGAATCTTAGCTCCAAAAATCCTCAAGGCCCCTTTTTTGGAAAGGTTTTTTCTTGGCTTCTCTTCGATATCTGGTCTCGTTTGCTTTTGACACTTTAGCAACGACAAGCATTCCCAGCAAAAATGCAATTACTAGTAACCGACACGGCATGCCTCTTTTTTTGTTTCCAGAGTTTATTTCCTGTTTTGCTTTTTCATTCCAGGCTTTCCACGACAGCCAGTGGCTGAGGTTAGCGGAGCTACTGTCTGGTATCATGGAAAATGATTCCATTGTCTGTAACTTGCTTATAATGCTCTGTCTGCAGTTTCTTTCTGCCCCATCACATCTCCTTTCTGCCATTCCAATATCGGTGGACTCTTTTCTCTCCTGGCCATTTTCCAAAATTTCCCCAGAAGCCTCTTCACTGCAATTTCATTGCTAATGGAAGGCATTTTGTGAGGCTGGGGGTGGATGAGAAAGAATTCAAGGCGTCATGACACCAAGAGATAATGTCCCCAGAGAACCTTAATCCGGGAGACAATCAGGACTGGAATCCAGATCCCTGGACCCAGTATTCTCCCCTGTAGACAGCCTTGTTTATTTTGATGCTGAAGCGCTTATAATGGATTCCGCTTTAACTTTCTAGAACTAGGGACAGAGGATGAGTACAATTATATTCCGAAAGTTCAAGCAAAAAGAGGAAACACGAATTTGCTGGTTCACATCTGGAATTCAGGTTATCAAGGAACATCCTCGGGAAATCTTTCTCTCCATCTCCAGAATCTGTTTTCTTTCGTGTGTCCTGTCCTTCAGAGGCCAGCTCTTCCCTGTGTGATAGGAAAGCCAGTAGCACTCGTCTTACTCTACCAAGTGAGAAAGCCCAGTGGAAAGAAACAAAAGCCTCCGAAAAGTTCTACATGGTCCGGCACAGGCCAACCGCTTCACTCTGAGAGCTGCAGGTCAGGGCTAACTCCTTCCCTGCCACCAAGGCAAATCTCGGTGCTGTTATGGAAGACTGGAGAAGGAATGGTGGAAAGGCCAACTGAACGGATTCCCAGGAGAACCCCTAACAGAGAACTGGAAAAGGCGACACCTGCCGATTGCACAGCTGCACCTGTGCCTAGAGACGATGCCAATAGGAGAAGTGCTACCACGTCGTCCAGCTTCCGGCCGCTTGAGAAGCCAGAAGAGACATTTCAGAGATAGGTCAACGAGCACGATGAGGGCGTGAGTATTGCCGGCAGACAGAAAACATACTCTCCCGCTTTCTCAGTGGCCGAGAAATCGACAAACAGTAGCTTTCTTAACTCTTGACATTTTGGCTGAGAAAATACCCCCTTCCAAGTATTCTCTTTCTCTGACTTTCTTGCTTCCTCATTTTTTCACAATAAAGTAATTTCTGGGGAAAGGGACGAACCAGCAGAGAATGCCTCTAGCCTGACAGGATAACGAAATGGAAGACAGTATGGGTTTTGCCCATTCCTAATTTCCATGGCTTTTTTTTTTTTAACGTTTATTTATTTTTGAGACAGAGAGAGACAGAGCATGAATGGGGGAGGGGCAGAGAGAGAGGGAGACACAGAATCTGAAACAGGCTCCAGGTTCTGAGCTGTCAGCACAAAGCCTGACGCGGGGCTCGAGCTCACGGATGGTGAGATCATGACCTGAGCCAAACTTGGCTGCTCAACCGTCTGAGCCACCCAGGCTCCCCAATCCATGACTTTTAAGAGCAAAGACTGCAGGCACAAAATGAGACAAGTAGGGAAATTGTTTGGAATCCAGAAGCGACATGTGTCCAAATGCTGACAGCCTTCCCCCCCTCCACCCACCCCCCCCCGCCCCCGCCCCCGCCACCATCAACCTGCCCTGATGGGGCACATTTTCTACAATCCGATCTTTCGTTGGGCCTCCCTTCCCGGGAAAGGGCTGCCCGACTCCTATGTAGTTTACGCATCAAGTATGTGTCGTGACCCGCCCTGAAGCCCAGCGTTTTCACACGGCAAAATAATATTTAAAAAAAAAAAAGTGTTTTAAGGAAAATACGTTGTTAAATAAAAGGATACCAAAGTGTGGCATATATATGTGGAGAGGTAATGTCTTCCTCCAGGGTCAAACAGCAGTATTTTCCCTAAAGTGCCTCAAAAATATACTGAAGCAGAAACTCTGGGGGTGGAGCCCAGCCCTGTGTTTTAACAAGCCCTCCAGGTGCTGCAAGCTAAGCTTACAGAATTATTGGGTTTATCTTTTAATTTCACTAAGCCTCATCTCGTCCTCTGAAATGTGTGCATGGTGCCTACCTAGCCCCGCCTTCATGGGGACTAAATTTAACCACAATCATTATTGTTATTACTAATGTTAATAATAAAATAAGAATGTATGTGAAAGTTCATATATGAATACATATAAATATACATTCATGAACATGCATATATATATATATATATATATATATATATATACACACACATATCTGGTGGTATAAAATAAAATATCCTATTTTCATCAAAGGGGCAGGTAGAGGGAATCAACATTGAATGACAGCATAAAATAATCTAATTCCCAATGAAATATGGCAATCGAGTGATTAGCTCAGTGCCTAACCCCTGGGCAATTGCTTAATAAATACTACCTACAACTCCTATTACTAAATTACTTTATCAAATTTACCTAGATAAAATAAAATCCTATATTTCAGTCCCAGAGACCTTTTTGTCAGAATAAGACCCAGCTTGATTTAAGTATTATTGTGCTCAGAGGAATACAAATATTTCACGAATACCTTTTCCCAAGTAGACATAATCATACTTCCTTTCAATCTTAGGATTCTTTTTTTGACTCTATGAATTAGTTTCCAATCCTCTGTTATCTCCCAATATAATCCTATAAAATAGATGGAAATCTTTTCGCCATGATCAACTTTCATTTCATCCCACAACGTAGTAGGGAAACTTCTTCCCTTCTAAATTCTGGCTAAATTTATTTTGAGTTTTATAGCTCCAGATAAAAGCATGTGAGAAGGAAGGCTCCAGATTGGGGACAAGATCCACATTAGGTTCCTATTAACTACCTGGAGATTTATCTTCCACAGATTCAGCCTTCTTCCCACGCCAACCACTCACAAGGGAATCCCTCTCTCTCTTTTTTTTTTTTCTTTTTGTCCTCAGGGAAGAGAGAGAATTTTTACTTGCTCAGTGATTTCTAGACTCCTGAAAAATTGTAGTGAAAACTGAAGAGAATTCAGCTCAAGTGACCCCAGCTCAAGGAGCAATGAATTGGGGGTTATTTTTTCTATTCCTTTCATCTCGGACAACTGTGTTTACTTGAAGCACGAAATCTCTAAGTCACTGAAACAGATGATGTGGAGTGGAGGGCAATATACAAAAGAGGTTCAGAAAACCTGGGGACCTCGTGACCAACCCCCACCCCCAGTCATTCTCCTTCAGCTTTGCAAATCTCATTTTGAGACTCTGCTGGTAGAGGGAGAAAAGATAACAGTGTTTCGAAGGCAAAAAGTGCGGATTCAAAGTTCAGCTCTGCCATTTGCTAGCCGGTGCAACCTGGATAATTTGTTTACTTCTCTGAGGTTTAATTTCCAGGTCTATAAAACGGCATTAATAATGACACCTAGTTCAGTCATTGTTCTGACAACTATAGGAGGCAATTAATATATGCCACATGCTTAGCCACATGAGTTCAATAAACATGTGTCCCTTTTCAAGTGATCACAGGAATACAACTTTAAGCTATCTGCAGAGATGCAAGAATGCACCTACACACACACACACACACACACACACACACCACAAATCACCTTTCGGTGATTTTGTCAAGTCACAATGAAAATTGATATTCACAAATACACCACTCCTTACATTTACTTTGTGCCCTACTGTCCTGTACTGTTGTTTAAGGTTAACATGTGGATTCCTATATCTGTGAGCACAAGTGGTTCTTTTCTGGACAACCAGCTTACAACCTTTAGTGAAGCAAGGACTCTTCACTCCTGTATCAGAAATACCCAACACAGTTTCCATGACCGTGTTGTGCACGTCAAAGTTGTTCAATCAATCAATATATGTATATTAATGCGTTTGTTGCAATGAATAGTTTCAAATCACCAAATTCGGCACCTCTCCTCCACTCTGACTAAATAAAAACAAAGGGATCAAATAATCCTGCCCTGAGCCGTAGTGTCATATGAATTTAAACAACGTTACTGTGCTTTTTATTTTTGAGAACATTCATAATAATAAAAAAGAATTAATAATACCTTGGGTTTCATATAGTTCTTAACAGTTTTCAGTTGCCTTTCACAAAACATATATTATGTTCACCATCTGAAGGGCTAGTTACCTGAGAATTTAAGGAAATTCTAACATTAAAGTTGGGAGATTATCAGTTCAGAACATTCTTTGGATAGCACAGGCACCTCCCAGTAATAGGGAAACACACCTTGTCATATTCCAAGCAAACTAAGCAAAAGGAAATGCATTTTTAAAACTGTAGTTGTGCTACCTTTTTTTTTTTTTTTTGGCAGGTTATAATAAAGTGAACAAACATTACAAATTATCTATGGTAGCAACTTCATTCTCATTCTTTGCAACCTAGGCTCTTTATACATCTCATGATGGTTCTGCTCTATCCTTAGCAAACAAATATCCAAAAGCTCATTCACCATCTCTATTCAGACCTCTGCGATTGTTCCGCCTGCCTGGGTCAGAAGTTGATATATATAAACAGTCTTTCTGTGCTTGAACTTGAAAGAAAAATCAGTCATCTGTACATGATCTGTGTTAGAGCAAAATGTAATTTTTCCCTCTGACAATGTGTTTATGGTTGTTAAGTTATCTTGATTGCCAAGAGAAATCTGTTTTGTGTGGCAGGCTTTTCTGACTTAAAATGTCAGATACCTCACCCCTGCACCCACCCACCCACCCCCCCACCCCCCGATCCAGCCATCTTTTCAACTAATTCACAAATTGACTTGACTCTCAGCTAGGTTAAAAAAATAATTTCCTGAAAATTAAAAGTCTGGCACGACACTGCACTAAAAGTCCATTTATCTTGTCTATTTTTATAAAGCTTCACTGCAGCATCTGGCAAAACGCCCACCTCCAGTAACAAAGGTCCCCAAGGACACTGGGCAAGAGAGACTTTTCTCCCAAGATGCTAAAAATGATCCTGAGCTTCCTAACGCATGATTTAAAGCTCACAATTAGGATTTGTAACACTATCTTATATGTTATTTTTTTGTAAGTTTGAAGCAAGTGAAAATACTGTAGAGGTGGGGTGACAGCCGCCACGGTTTGTCTTTGAGCTCTACGTCTTTATTGGCTAGATCAGTCAGGGCTCACTGAAAGCTTGGGGTTTCTCTGTTATTATGAAAGATAATGGCCAAAGATTATCTAGATGGGGCAGCGCAATGATTCACTCTTGTTTAATCAACTACAACCTGAGTTAAGCTCTATTCTCATCTCAATATAAACCAGACTAATCTTTCCACTTTCCTGCAGGAAACTGCAATGGCACTTGTTTATTCGGCTCCCCTGGTCTTGAGTAAATCCTTCCCTTCTCTTCCCTCCTCCCCCCACCAATCACTTGGGGAGAAAGTTTCCAGCACTTCCAATCTAAGACTGATTGGGCTTTCCTGTTGATGTCAAGTTGAAGCATTCCATTGAGAAAGCAACCTCAAGATTGTTGACTTTTCTTGTGGCTCGGAGCTAACCAAATGATTATACCAAGCGTACCCCCTCTTTCATTCTAGGAAAGAGAAATAGTCTGGGTAGAATGTTGGCTTGGCATACTTTTTGAAGAACTGAACACTTGTGTCGAAGAAACTGCAGACAGGCTTCCCCAATAGGACGTGAGGTTTCCCCTTTTTCTGACCACAGTTCTGCTTCCCAGATCCTTCCTTTAGCGGGGGATAAGCTAATGCAAAGCCATTTTGTCAGTTCAGTGACATTGAAATCAATAGCCATTTTGCCTCAGTGATTTACCTTCAATGTGCTCCTCGTAAACCCGAATGTGATTTCATCAGTGAATTCCTGACATTAAAACTATTGATACCAAATTCCAATGTGATTATAGAATTAGGCAGGGTTTTTTTTTCCTTTATTGCATTTGGACTATTGAAAGTTTTTTTTTTCTTTATTAAATTAAGTGGTTTAGAAGAGTTTGAAAGTCTTCTGAGGCATGACTAAAGACACCATTCCATCTGTTTTGTTTTTCTTATTCATGACATAGATGATTTTATTTTAAACAGTGCATGTATTTTACCTCACTTCTTCTCCATGTCTGTCAGAGCACATCATCTGTGATGTGTGGATAGTTAACCGTAGCACTTTGCAAGAAGATTTAGGCAGAAAGTGAAAACAGCTTTGCAAAAAATGTCAGCAGCTAAAAGTGGAAGCTGAATGCTCGTGGGGCTGCTGTGTGTTCCTTCTGTACTGAGCAAAAATTTAAGGACAACCTGTGGGTACCTGAAACTTTGTTGGACATCGTTCTCATCCACTGAGTGAATGTTGGACCCCCTTCTCCCGGACAGGTGTCGAATGTCCCCATGGCTGCATTCCCTGTCTCCTGTGTTTTGTGGCTGATGGAAGCCAGCGAGCGAGTAGCCATATAAATGGAGTCCTTCTCTGGGCATGTTCGTTGGCCTCCCTCATTAGAATTGAGTTGTACCAGTGCAGAAGTTTCTATCTCTGATTACCTTGGTCTGCCCTATTCATCACGCTTCTCAAACTGGGTATTCACACACCTTCCTCACCTCCGTTTCCACAAAGAGTAAGTGAGTGCTGGCTTCCATGGGATCAATGAGTTGTTTCTTCCTAGAACATCAATTCTGTTCAATGGTAAGAAATTTAGACTACATCTCATACAAAAACTAGCACAAAAATACCATAGAATGAAATATAAAATTCCCCAATTTTCAATAACAGGTTTTTGGGTTTTTTTTTTTAAGTTTATTTTGAGAGAGACAGACACAGCGTGAGCAGGGGAGGGGCAGAGAGAGTAGGAGAGAGAATCCCAAGCGGGCTCTGCTCTGCCAGCTCAGAGCCCGATGCGGGGCTCAAACTCACAAACTTGAGATCATGACCTGAGCTGAAACCAAGAGTCAGATGCCCAACCGACTGAGCTACCCAGGATCCCCACTAACAGAAGTTTTAAGAAAATCTCTCTGGTTGTCTGCTCCTTAGATGGACTATGCCGTTGGAGCAGGTATGGACTTCTCCCTACTCTACTACAATAGAAAGATTCATGAAGTTCTGCTGAGCGCTCTAAATCATCTTCCAGAACAGCATCTTCTATTATGTTTGCAGACTCCCAGGTACTAACAAGAGTATGATCAGCATCGCCAAGATGCTGCCTAGCTGAAATGCATATTCGGTTATTTTAGTTGAAACCTCCAGAACCTTCTAGCCCTTAAATCTCTTTCATGCATTCCTTAAACCTCCATCCCAATAAAAAGTGATCTTGTGGAACAGTTTCAAACCATTATGGGTTCAAGTTCACATGAGATGTGTCTACAGGTTATAATATTTACTCAATACTCAGAGAACACAAATTGTACACCCTAGAAATTTATGATTTATGATAGTTTTATGATGCCGTGACTAGTAAGATTCACTAACTTCAAATATTTTGAAAAATATGATTATGGAATTAGGGTTTGGGTTTTTTTTTTTTTTTGTCTTTTTGTTTCATTTTGTTTTTTTCTTTTCTGCATTAGGAATATTGAAGATTTTTTTTCTTTATTAGATTAAGCACCTTAGAAGAGTTTCAAACTTTTCTGAGGCATGACCAAAGCCATGACTCCATCTGTTTTGTTCATGTGAGGTATAGAGACAGGTTACGAAATGTATTCCGTACTCATAAAACACAAATTATGCATCCTGGAAATAGCCTGGGGTCAGTTTTATGATGTGGTACCCAGGAAGGGTTACTAACCCTCAAACATTTTGCAAAAACTTCCCAGTTGCTGACTATGTCACGATTAAACACTGCCATAAATGCTTTAAGATTGTTCCCATCCATACTCTTGCAACGTAATTGTGCTTTTTTCCATTTCTGCTTCCAGAGGGCGATGCTCATGGGATTCAAAGGCTCCACTGCTCTTAGGGGCCTGGCAAAATGCACAAATGAACATAGTTGCTGGGTAAGATATTAGGTGCTAAGCTAGTTAACGTGTTGATCAACCATAATATCTCCCTAGCTACGTAAACTTTTCTGCAGGCCAAATCAAATACGCACAGTAGCCAAATTCTCCAGGTGTAGGCCTCCAGCACCTGGAATGCCTTCTTCTGGGTGTTTGTGAGGTGGCTTCCTCTTCTTCCAATGCTTTTTCTTTTTCTTTTTTTTTTCCCTCCCCCAAATCGGCAGCCTCCGTGAATGGCTCCCAGGTCACTTCCCCCAGTGCCTAGCACAGCATCCGTGGTAGACTCCCATCCAGAGCACTGTCAAGAATAACTGGCAGGAGTATTGGCTTCCCTAACAGGAGATGCCACCGGTCAGGACAAGCCATGTGAGGCATTCCGTATAAATCCGCGGACCTGGTGTAACCACCCTGACTCCTGAATCACGATCGCGATGATCGCGGGGAGGCCTTGCGGCTCAAGTACGTTCTCTCATCATTCTTGTAGATACGCTGCGTCATAGGTCACAGAGACAATAATAGGCATCCCTGAGAATGAGAACCCACACTGTGGATGTGAACCGCAACCAGTTTGCTAAATAATTACCGGAAGCATAGTCATCAGTGTCTATCAAATGAGTCGCTGATGAAAAGCAGGTGTAGCCTCCAAATGTCTACTTGCCATTTCTCTTCGCCAGAGAATTCCTTGGGCCTTTCCTGGGTGTGGTTAAAGGAAATGATGTGCTCTTAGCCCTACTTATGCTGTCTTTGGGTTTGGGTTTTTGGTTTTGTTTTGTTTTTTTTTTTTTTTTTTGGCCCTTTGATGTTTTTTGTGTCCTGTGCTATCAAGGCATCCTTGAATTTGAGATTTGCAGGTAATTCTTTGTCTCTCTGCTAATTACGTATTTCAAGTTCACATCTTGGGGCGCCTGGATGGCTCAGTTGATTAAGTGTCTGACTCTTGATTTCCACTCAGGTCATGATCTCACGGTTTGTGAGCTCGAGTCCCGCACTGGGCTCTGCGCTGATAGCATGGCGCTTGCTTGGGATTCTTTCTCTCCCTCTCTCTCTCTCTGTCCCTCCCTCCCTCCCTCTCTCCCTCTCTTAAATTAAATTAAATTAAATTAAATTAAATTAAATTAAATAAAGTTCGCATCTTAAGGACGACATCCCACCGCAGGCACCCTGGCAGGGTAGGCAAAAGCCTACTAACCAGGCAGACACAGTACTGAAGGCCGTAAGGTTTGGTGAGAAAAACCCTGGCTGGCCTCACTTGGTCTGGAGTCCTTGTGCAGTATGCAAACTGCCCAACCATACACGCCAGTCCGGCACATTGGATTTCGCTTTACCTGCTTCACAGTTGCTTTTGGACTTCGTATGTGCTATTCCTCTGTGTGCTTTCTTTTCTTTTTTAGCTGTAATACTTGATTGAGATCATACCACAACAGTATGCCTGGAGGGAATTTGGAATCTAATGAGGCAAATAGACTTGTCCATTAACAATCGATGAGAGTAAGGGTCTGTTAGGACAAGTAGAGTGGGGCTTGATGTAGACGAAGGCAATTTCATGGTACAGAAATGGCCCAGGCTTTACTTTCAATTTGTGACCAGCAGTGAGATTGATGATCACCTTGAGCATTGGTCCAATCCCAGGATTAGTCTGGAAGCTTCTTAGTGGCAGAGACCAAGGCCCCTTCCTCTGTCCTTGCCTGGTCCCAGCAGAGCCCTTGGCATACACTTGGTATGAAGGAGTCATCAGCCTGCTGGTCTTGCCCCACAACTAAAATATTCATGGAGAGTTTGTGTCTGTCTTGCATTCTGTGTTCTTACTTACTCTTCTGTGACACCTTTTATTCGAATGAACATACATCCGTGTAAAAATCTAGAAAGCTAGCCTATAGTTTTCCCTTTTAAAATTAGAAAACATTGGGGCACCTGGGTGGCTCAGTCGGTTGAGCATCCGACTTCGGTTCAGGTCATGATCTCACAGTCTGTGAGTTTGAGCCCCGCGTCGGGCTCTGTGCTGACAGCTCAGAGCCTGGAGCCTGCTTCCGATTCTGTGTCTCGCTCTCTCTCTCTGCCCCTCCCCTGCTCATGCTCTGTCTCTCTCTGTCTCAAAAATAAATAAAAAACCATTAAAAAATAAAATAAACTAGGAAAACATACAATTTTCCCCTCTAACGGGAAAGTTTTCATTAATTCACAGTCGGACATCTTGAAAAATACGTGGAAATTGTTATGCATCTCATCTATCCCATCTTCTTTATGTTCTCCTCCTTCCAGTTTGAAGTTTCAACATTCTCTTCTGCCTTAGAATACTCTGAACAGTATCACATCTCATTAAGGAGATGGGAGCCTTTTGCCAACACGGCATTTTCATCTGTTCCCAACATGAGCGGGTCACGTCCACCACTGTTGCGTCAAAGTCTTCCCAAGTAATAAATTAATTGAATTACTGCTTTGTGGCGCATGAAGAACAAACGGCAGAAGCCTCACTGCCATGGCCGCTCCTTTCAAGTGAATACGTAAATTCCCTGGGCATGGAAAGGAATTCCCTATAAACTAGACAAATGATCCATCTCTGTGTCATACATCTATTTTTATTATACCTGCAGGTAGACATTGATGTACCCGTTCTTTTTACCTTAAAGCAGAGACATTAATGAACAAGATGAAGTTATAGCTCTCAAAATGGGGTGATTTCTTACCTGAGCGACTGTCAGATTGTTCGCCAAGTCCAGGAAAAGAGGAGAGGGAAACAAAGAGACAAGTGGCATAGACATGTTCCAGAAAGCTCTTTTGAAAGCCCCGAGTTTCTGTTTTGTTTTGTTCCTGGAAATCTTCTTCCCTGAACTCTATGGATTTTGGTGCAATGCATTAAAAAAATGCTAATGGTTCTTGTCTTCCTGAAAAGAAAAGTTAACAGCTAGCCTGGATTTTGAACTGAGGTTACAGTCAGGCTCTGTATTGTAATTTCAGCAAGATTTTGATACTACAAACAATATATATATATTGGAAAATCATTAACTAACATGAAATAGTAAACACTTGGATAAGAAAACCAGCGTGGCATTGACAACAATACGTCTAGCCTGACCAGGCTGATAATCCTTGTGGGAGTTCTGGTCGACCAAAGGAAGCCAGAGATACAATCAATCTTAAGTTTTAGCAGGGTCTTTGATTTTGCCCCACACAACACACACATCAATTAAGTGGAAAAACAAGGTCTGAACTACTCAGTTATGAGGTGAGTGGAAAAGCAGCTGGAAAGCCAGACCCAGAGAGAGGTTATCAATGGATCAGTGTCAACCTAGGGACACACAACAAATGGTGCTGCGGTTCCTCCAGGGTCAGCTCAGAACCTGTGGTCATTTAACATTTCTATCAGTGACCTGAAGGACTTAACGGAGAGAAGGTTCTTGTTCAGCTCTGAAGGGGGAAGGCGGAAGGCCAGATTCCTGGCAAGGGGGCAGCGAAATCCCAGACAACGGAATGGATTGTCAAAACAATCGGCTACAACTAAAATAAAGTTTAATGGGGAGAACTGTGGGTTATGGAGGAACACACTTTGCTAATAAAGACGAGGAAAAGTTAGGTAGATGTAAGTCTGGTGGTAAAAGAGTTGTTTGGAATTTTCATCACATTTTGTATTCTTCCTCCTTCCTCAAAAATTGTATTGCGGAATCCAGTGAGTTTCTATCTCTTAAATCTCTGGGAAGAAGAGGTAGATGAGTATGGGGGCGGGGGGAGATTAGTATCAGGCTGCTTTTTATTTTTTAAACCGTATTGCTGTTAAGTATCTCACGACAAAGGGTCCCATGTCACAGGATGAGGATTAGTGTTACTCTGAAAGCTCGACATACGTATGCGAAGTAGCCGCAGAACATTTATTTGCTGGGCTCCACCCACACATGTGCACGGAAATACACACGCACACCACGTCCATGCACATGTGTGCACGTATATACACACTCATGCCCCTTTCACTTAGCTTACAAAGCCCCCCCCCCCGCCCCCCCGCACACGTCCAACCAGGACCTTTCTCCTCAAGGAGGCCATGATGAATCATCCTTCCCCCTGACGTTAACAACAACAACAACAACAAATCAAGTACAATATTAAGATGCAAAAACCAGAAGCCCTAAGAGCAGATCCCTCCTCCAGGACCAAACTGTTTGGGAAATCGGAGGAAAACTGATCTTGGAACCATGAAAATGAGAGAGTTAAAAAATGAAAAAGTAAAAGCTTCTGTGGTTAATCAACCTACGACGGAGCCTCGAGGAAGATTTAACCTTAAAATATGAGGAAACTGTAATGTAATTATCTGTTCTTTAAGCACACTTGAAAATGTAGATGGGGGAGGAGACAGCACCTCAACTGTGAAATGAAAGAGTACAGTTGAGTTTAAATAACAATTCCCAAAATATAGATATATACACATTCCAGGGCGAGGCAAGTTAGGTACTCGCCTTGGGCACAAAAGGTAAGGGGACACCAAAATCTCAGTAAACAGGATACATATTATTTTAATACAATATCTTAAAAAATCAACATCAATGCCAGAAGTCTATCATAAATGAAATATATCAAAAATTTTAAATAAAGAAAAGATCAGCATTACTAACTTCTTCCTTCCGCCTCAGTCTCCAAAATGGCGAGGCAACAAAATGCTTGTCCAACTGCTTTTGCTACCACCTCCAAGTTAAAAAAATCTGGCCTTGGAAGACTTCATAAACAGTATGAATTTCCATCCAAGTAGCTGGATGTTGTAAATAGAGGCAGATTCTAAAGAGGCAGATGTATCTATTTTTTACTTTTTTAATGTTTATTTATTTTTGAGACACAGAGAAAAAGAGCTTGAGCGGGGGAGGGGCAGAGAGAGAGAGAGGGAGACCCAGAATCCGAAACAGGATCCAGGTTCTGAGCTGTCAGCATGGAGCCTTCGTGGGGCTCGAACTCAGACCGTTAGAGATCATGACCTGAGCTGAAGTGGGACGCTTAACCGACTGAGCCACCCAGGCGTCCCTAAAGAGGTAGATTTATTAAAGCAGAGGGACATTATTGGTTTCCTGGATAGACTTTGTCTTTATCTCTTCTAGGAAATTTAGCTAAATGCCTGGTCTGTTGGTTAGAACATTCCTAAAGCAAGGATGACAAATCACGGATTATCATATGATCTCCTAATGTGCTGCTGAACAAAAAGAAAACAAAGAGAGAGAGAGAGAGAGAATGAGAGAGAAAGAGAGAGAGAAAAAATGCTGCCTCTGTTCCCAAATCACTCTTTATACCCTAGTCCTTTTTTTTTTAACCTTTTTTTCCCTTTTATTTAATGTTAAATTCCATCTGTTTTGTTTGGATTATTTAATCTTATAAATGTCAACTTCTTCACATTACTGCCAGGAAGGACAGGTGAATTTCTTTACAGTTCCTGTTCCATTATTTCTTCCTGTAATGCTATAAATAAGTGAGCATTTCCCTGGAATCACTCTTGTCAAAAGCAGTAAGTAAAATAAGATCTCAGATGAATATGAAAATCGAGTCTTCCATAAAATGTGATACTATGCTGTAAGTATCTGTCTCTTAGACCTCTGATCATTCATAAAACATCAAATGATCTGCCTTAGATGTGAAATCTCAAGTGATTCGGGCATGTAAACTTGCTTAACTGCCATAAATTGAAGGATTTTAACGGGGTTTTCACAAGTGTTAATAAATTTCAGTTTCAGCCCACTGTATTTCTCTCTACTTCCTTTTCTCCCTTCCTCCTTTCTCTCTCCCTGCCTCTCCCTCCCACTCCTCTTTCTCCCTCTCCCTCCCCTCTCCCCCTCTCTCTCTCTTTCCCTCTCTTCCTCTCCCCCTCCCTCTCTCTCCCTAGCTCCCTCTCCCTTTCACTCCCTCTCACCACCTTTCTCTCTCTCTCTGTCTCTCTCTCTCTCTCTCTCTCAATTTAGGTATTAGCCTTCACATTAAGCACATCTTCTCATGATGAAAATCATTTATACTTGCTTGATTCAGACATTCTTTAGCAGTGGAATAATTAGATATCATGTTTCTTTCATTCCGTTTTTTGATTATTAAGTAGCCCCAGGGGGCAATAAAAGCAGAGTGCAAGGGTAACACCAAGATGAGAATAGGTGAGGTATATTTCAGTGTGCTTGCAAGTAAATGCTTTGTCAAATATGCTTGATAGAATTTTCATGACTAGAGAAGGTGTTCAACTGTAAGTGGCCGAGGAAAATATTGAATATACGATTAGGGGAAACAGCTAGAGCACAGTTTTTCCATCACACAAACTCATTTATACATCCATGTACACATTTATACAAGAAAAGTTTTTGCACGGATAAATGTCTGTGTTCGTGCCTACCTGCTGCAGAAGTACAGTGGCCTGGGAAGAGCACAATTAATTAGGAAGACAGTTTGCTTACTCCCGATGTCAAATCAAACCATTCAGGCACTGGGATTTTATTTATTTGAGTTTTGCAGGGTGAATGTGCTAAATCATCAGGACTGACCAGGAGAACCACTTAGGTTCTCAGGATAATATACAACCATCATTTCTCGTGGGTGCATGAAATAAAATCTAAACTCAAGTCTGAATGCATTATCTTTTCTAGAATTCTAATTTAGGCAGAATCCAAGACGTATTGATTCAAATAGGTAGTGGGCAAAAGGAATGACCAAAGTGTCTGTAATTCTCATTCTTATCCTATCATCTGGGTTTCAAGTTCAAAAGAATTGAGTTGAAATTCCTTCCTTCCTCTTGTGGTCTAGAAGATTACCTTCCCTATTCTCAGAAGAACTCCCAGGTGACAATAAAGTACACATCTCTTAGTAACAAAAAATCCAAAGGCTCTATGGGACAAGGGCTTGGGGTGGGGGGACTCCAGAAGTACAGATTAAAATGGTAGGAAGCTAACAAGATCATAATTAGGGAATGATGTGATATGTCTGCCTCAGAACTTAATGCTCTCTTGGGTTGAATTAATGGTGGTCTAGTTTCTAGACAAGGGAGGTGATGGTTCTTATCTATGCTGCTACTCTCTAACCACTCCTGATAAATTTGCCTCATTCAGTCCACAATGATTAACTTAAAAAAAAAAAAGCCATGGGAGCATTAGCAACCATGCTATATAAGACTTTATGTTAAGACTGAAGAAAAGACACGTATGTTTATGGCATTTAATTCTTGTAAGACTGCCATGGAAAAGAGAGAACAGATTTGTTCTTTTTAACTCCAGGAGTGATCAGTTGCACTCTGACACTAAGTTAACTTTCAGTGTTCTTTCCATGTCTGGGATTCTGAGACTATTTCTGGGATTATGGGACTTCAACTGATGAGGTCTTTTGCTTTCAAACTGATAATTAAGCCTCTCTAGGTATATGAGAATCCTCTTTACTTTAAAAGGTCTCCATAGAACAACATTTACTTATATACATTGATTACTTATTTATTTAAAAGTCTATATCCTTTGCTGAGTTGGAAAAAAGCTATGGGCTACTCTTCAGGGAAAATCAGAATACACTGACATTCAGTATTAAACTTTAGGTAAGAGACACCATTAAAAAAAAAAAAGTGTTCATAAATAGAAAGAGCTAAGGACTTTTTAGAAAGTGTAGGAAAAACATAGCACAAATAATTTTAAGAAAGCCTGTTTCAGAAGCCTTAAAAAACTGGACTCTCCAAAGGGAAAATGACGAGAAAGAAGTCGAGAAAAATAGCCTTTGTGGAAATTATATTTGCCGCACAAATGCAACGCTTTTGGACACATGTAGTCACACACATAGAGTAGGAGGCACAGAAAACCTTCGTTGGCTAAACAACAGAAGCTAAAAAACAAGTCGAAGTCTTGAAGGATCTTGAAAGATCCTGATATTTGCCATGTATTGATTAAAAAGAAAATATGGGGCGCCTGGGTGGCTCAGTCGGTTGAGCGTCCGACTTCAGCTCAGGTCACAATCTCACGGTCCGTGAGTTCGAGCCCCGCGTCGGGCTCTGGGCTGATGGCTCAGAGCCTGGAGCCTGCTTCTGATTCTGTGTCTCCCTCTCTCTCTGCCCCTCCCCCATTCATGCTCTGTCTCTCTCTGTCTCAAAAATAAATAAAAATGTTAAAAAATAAAAATAAAAAAAAATAAATGAAAATATAAGTTTTAAAAACCAGAAATAGAAATCTTAAAATGTAGTAGAAATAGAGTTAATATAAAGGAAAGTCTATCTTTATGTGAGAATGGAAACCTTTACTGAGTAACACTGACACAAGGTACAATAACACAAAAAATTCAATAGAATGGCTGTGAAATTAGCATATTTCGCACCTCACGTGGGGTTGTACATGAATTGCTAAGTCACCGTGCAAAGTTAGGGTCAAAAATCATCTTTGGAAGCATGAGCTTTCACCTTGGATGGCCTCAAGGTTATTTCAAGGGATAGTTATTCATATATGTCTTAAGATTATATATAGAATATCTAGATAAATAGTATTTCATATCAATCCATACTTATGCACTATTTGTATATGTTATATATAATTTCATATAAATACACATATATAGTTACACAAATATATAGGTACCATAAATGTGTGTATATATACCCTATGTGTATATATCGTATTTATAACTCTTTATATCATACGTAAACATACAGGGGCATCTGGGTGGCTCAGTTGGTTAAGCATCCGACTTCGGCTCAGGTCATGATCTCATGGTTCGTGAGCTGAGCCCCACGTCAGGCTCTGTGCTGACAACTCAGAGCCTGGAGCCTGCTTCAGATTCTGTGTCTCCCTCTCTCTCTGCCCCTCCCCTCTTTGTGCTTCGTCTCTCTCTGTCTCTCAAGAATGAATAAATGTAAAAAAAATTTTTTTTAATAAAAAAATTAAACAACCTTTTAAAAACGTATATTATATATACATATACATATGTATATTTTTTAATTTGTATAGATGCTGTTGTAATTATACAACATAAATTCATAGCTTTTTGCTATGCTATTTTATGACTCTGCCCATAATAAAATATGAATACTGAAGAGTCATCATTTTTTTTTTCCAGAAAAAGGCTCTTTGTACTTAAATATATTGGAAATGACACTCTCTGAAGTTTCCTCTCCTTCCTATAGAGGCCATTTCTAAGCTCTTGAAGACACATTGGGAGAAACGTTCTTGGTACATGGTAAATTCCTGGTAAGTATTCGTTACAATTTCTTATTATTTACTGGAATATACTTTTTCCCCTCCCGCTGCCACTCCCTGACTCTCAGGCCATTGATAATGCCACAAGGAGTGAGAACCATTTCACTGTTTGGTGAGGCAGATTCAAAGCCAACCTTACTTTTTAGCGATAAAAAAAAAAAAAAAAAAAAAAAATTATCAATGGCAGTTAGGCCATACCTAACTCTCATAGTTCAATCTATGAGAAGGAACTGTCATACCTCAATCTGTGAAGACATTTAAAGCCCCCTTTGTTTCTTGGCTGAATGTGTATGGAACCTGTGTCTAATTAATTATGATGGGAGAGCACTTGAATTCTTGGTTTATAACCTAATGTATCCGTGCCTAGGACCAAAGGAATGATATTTGTTTATTGAGGACTTATAATTAGGGATCATTCTGAGTTGAGGTCACCCATAAAAAAACTGGCAAATGAGGATGCTTTCCCAAAGTGACCATAAGGCCATCTTATATCTTTTTCACTCAATTTCAATTCTTGATATACGTGTCTGTGCGTGTTTTTCTAAAAATAAAATATTTTTATAACTTAGAGATTTTTCAGGTCATACAGGAAGCACATTTTATTGACACTAATTTTTAATGCCTAGAGCATTCTTATGTATACAGAATTAAATGAGAAGTTCAGCTCATACCTGCTGAGCTGTATGTAGTGTTCCAGTCATTACTGTTGATAAAAATGCTTTTCTCCTATATGAAACAGCTATACACGTGATTTAAAAAATATATCACATATAATCATTTTATTTGAAATATGATGTATAATGCCTTTCTCCAAATGTTTAATGTCCATTAAAATTCCCCTACCTATATAGTATTACAGACAGAGAATGACTTTGGAAAAGTAAATCCTTTTGAAACTAATATGTGTAACTAAATGATACGGTTCACTGAAAGGTCAAGGAGTCTAACTTATTTTATGTTGACTGAACATAAGTTGGCAAAGCAGACAACTTCGAAAAAAAACGTACATGTGGTCTATTTTAAAATAATTGCTAGTACAGCAGCCCATGCCTTATACTTATTACATGGATCTGGATACATAGTAAGATAAATTGTGTACTCAAAAAAAAGTCCCTGTTAAATATAACCGGAATATAGATGACAATTCTGCCCCAGAGTTCAAAGGTTCTTTATAAAGGCATGGTATTTTCATTGCTAATTTTAACAAGTAGATCTCAAATCTTTAATATTAAATATAATCTGTGGATATAGAAGGAGTTGTCTGTTGTTTGACCAGAACTTTCAAAGGCATAAGATCGAACTCAGTTCTTACCTGCACCAGTAATACAGGGGCACAAATATGCCACCTGCCTATATTTAATTTGCACATTGCCTCGTTAGAGGCTATCACATCGGTGGGTTAATTTGAAAAGTAAAATGTATTAAGGCGATGTCCACATTTAAAATAATGTCGAAAAACTAGGCATCAAAAGATATGACTTTGAATCGAAGCTCCACTTGTTCTCAAATAGACGTGGTGGTAAAAGATTTCATCTTATACTCACTCTGTGTATTGTTGAAACTCAACAGCTCAAGTTTTTCTGAAGAACATTCCGTTCAGAGGTTAAATGGGGAAAATCATACTCATATTAAAGATAATGAAAAATAAATGAGACATATTTGAAAATACTTAGGAAAATATTTTTGAAAGTGTCCACCATTTGATAATTGCCCTTCTTCCCACTGACTGGTAGAATGATGATGAAAAAGTCACTTCGCTGCAATGAGTCTCAATTTTCTTATCTGGAAAATAAAGCAATTGGACTCTGTGATGTCTAATAGTCTATGATGCTTCTGGGAGATAAAATTCTCCAAACGCAAAGAATATAAATATGCACAGAATTTCTGTAGAGCCAATTGAACTAGTATCTGTTATTTTTTAACATTGGAAGATGGTGACCTTCTTCTAATCTCTGTTCATCTGGAGTCCTATTTATCTTCACCCTTTTAAGATTAATTTACAATTAAGACCAGATGGCTCGAGGCCACCCATTTTCATATCCAGAGCTGATTATCTATCAACATCTTCAACACAAATATCTTGGTTGGGTTTGCAGAAGCCATGATTATGCATGTGAAATATAAAGAACATACAAAAAAATATGTATGAGTTTAAGATGTAAAGACGGAGCATTGCTATTTAAATTTTTTTTTTTTAACGTTTATTTATTTTTGAGACAGAGAGAGACAGAGCATGAATGGGGGAGGGTCAGAGAGAGAGGGAGACACAGAATCGGAAGCAGGCTCCAGGCTCTGAGCTGTCAGCACAGAGCCCGATGCGGGGCTCAAACTCACGGACCGTGAGATCATGACCTGAGCCGAAGTCGGACGCTTAACCGACCAAGCCACCCAGGCTCCCCGGAGCATTGCTATTTAAACATCACCTAGTATAACAAGATGGTGTATGGCATAATGGAAATGCATTAGCTAATGCTAGTTTTGTCACTTAATCTCTTTGACCTTGGTCAAAGGACTTTACCTCTTGGAGTCTTCATTTCCTCATCTCTAAAATGGAGATCTTGGATTAAATGAGTTCCAGGGACTCATTCAGCCACAATGCTGATGAACATGAGTGTGCAGATCATGAAATCATACTCAAATATGGAAAAAACTGCTTGTAATTTTCAGCTAAGGATCTTCGTAGACTACCCAGTTGTATGAAGTCCCAGAAGATATAACATCTACTTTCGGGGCGCCTGGGTGGCTCAGTCGGTGGGGCGTCCGACTTCGGCTCAGGTCACGATATCGCGGTCCGTGAGTTCGAGCCCCGCGCCGGGCTCTGGGCTGATGGCTCAGAGCCTGGAGCCTGCTTCCGATTCTGTGTCTCCCTCTCTCTCTGCCCCTCCCCCGTTCATGCTCTGTCTCTCTCTGTCTCAAAAATAAATAAAACGTTAAAAAAAAATTTTTTTTTTTTAAATAAAAAAAAAATAACATCTACTTTCAAAGAAATTGAATTTTGTAGTTACATTCAGAGCATGGGTACTGGTCAGGAGATCCATAAGGTAAATTTCTAGAACTTGATGTCTGGTTTCTTCCTGCCAGACATGGTAACAAGTTCTCATCTTTTGTCCTGTACCTTCTTCCTCTTTCCCATTTCAAGAGTATGTGATAAAAGTTTAGCTTGCAATTAAGAGTAGTATTTGTATTGGAAAACACTCCTTGGTCTAAAGATGACAAAGAATGAGCATAAGCTAGCATTGGTGAGTTCTTGCTGGTCCCAGGCATCATTTGCAATACACGGCATTTAGTATGACATATTGTTTTGGCAAACTAATTATTAAACATTATTAATCATTACGACAACCCTATAGGGAAACCATTTACTAATCCCCCATTATCACAGGAGAGGAAATGACTACTGGAAGTTCATAACTTGCACAAGGCCACATGACTAGTGTTAGAAACAGATTATGAATGCCACGCCACCATTCTGTCTCAGAAGTGAAGTTGCTAGAAACCTCATAAATTAAATGGGTGCTGCAAAAATAAGAGTCATGGGCATTTTGTTAATCACATGGCATTAAATGAAATGCTTTCAATTTCAAGCCAAATTAAAAAGATTACAGAATATGTGTAAAGCACACTGTTGTAAATTATGATATATACGTAACCGTGGATCATTAGATATCCACTACAGATCGTGTTTTCTAAGAGTACTTAGTGATATGAGCTGGTATTAAAGACGAAACATGCGGTATGCACTAATAATAGAAGAACGCTGGAAAAATGCGCCCAAAAAGGCAAAAAATTAATCGGCGAACAAATACCAAATGCCCGTTTTGTTCCAGACACTGGAAATAAAGTGTGAAAGACAAACATTGCTCCTACCCGCGTGGTATCTACAGTATACTAATTAGTCTGTCAATCTCTGGGTAATGGGACGATAAATTATTTTCTTTTGTCTTTTTCTCATTTTCTAAATAACATAATACAAATGTAGTATCGTAATCAGGAAAAATATCATAAAATAACCTTTTGTCTTTTTACAGTTTTGTATAGGACAATTGTTGGTTTCTTCCTACCTTCCCTGGGCTAGGCTACAGGCAGCAGAACCTATGTGTTTTTTCTTTTTACTTATTTTAGAGACCATCTGTATTGCAATATTATATAAATTTGTAGCTATTCTCTTGTGAACAAAAATTACAGAAAAACTATTAGAAATGATTAACATTAAAAAATTTTTAAATGCATGTTTCTAAAAAGAAAAATCCTCATTTTTATGCACCCTGTGTTTTATAGCTGAATCAACTTCATATCCGCTAAGTTCTCAACCTCATTATTTACCCCCAACTTTAACCTTCTATGTCCCTATTTCTCATATTGTTATGCTTTTCCTTAATGGAAATTAAATTTATAGAGCTAGTCATTCTCAAACGTATCCCCAAATATTTCAAAATATTTTCTCAAAATATTTAATTATTCATTCAATCCATCAATTTGTTTATGTCCTACTGATCCATATCCTGTATGTACTTTCCTTTCATCCTTAACATAACGTATGTTAAAAATTTGACTCTTCTCGTTTATTGTGGGATTCCTAAAGTCAGAGTCAAGTCATTTTATTTTTATACAGTTGTTTCTAGAGAAACATGCTTTATTTTGTTTCTAAAAAGCTCAACTTAAAAAAACCATGCATGAACCAACTTATGTTTGTAATGGTAATTTCTTGTCAGTACGAAAATTAGCTGAGGGACACCTGGCTGGCTCGGTCAGTGGAGTACGTGACACTTGATCTCAGGATCATGAAGTTGAGCCCCACGTTGGGTGTAGAGGTTACTTAAAAAAAAAAAAAAAGGAAATTAGCTGAGATTTCAGCATCAAAATTCAATGACATTACTGGGATTTTCTTTCTGGTAACTATAAATAAATATGTAAATGTAAATTTCTAATATTTTATCAGAAAGAAAAATATTTAAAGAAATCGGTAGAATAAATACCTTAATAAATGACCTCTTCAGTTAGTATTAGAATTTATATGATAATTGCTTTAAAAATTAAATGTATTTGCAAGTCACTTCTTAACTACATATTTCTTTTATTTTTTATCAAAAAATGCAAATGTTGTGAAAAGTCAAATAATACTCTCTGGATTACAATGCAAAACAACAGTCGTCAGCTCAAATCTCAAATCTTTCAACAGAGGCAACAAATTCAACTCTCCTAGATAATTTTATTTCTTATACTATTTTCATATTTCATTTTTAAATGTTTACTTATTTATTTTTGAGAGAGAGAGAGAGAGAGAACACGTGCACATGAGCAGGGGAGGGACAGAGAGAGAGGAGAGAGAGAGAATCCCAAACAGGCTTCATGCTGTCAGCACAGAGTTTGATGCGGGGCTTGATCTCATGAAATCAAGAGTCAGCTCAACCAACTGAATCACACAGGCATCCCACTACTTTTATATCTCTTAACGATTCATTTCTATTGCCATTCTTTGATTTGTCAATTTTACATATCATCCATTGACTTCCTATACTAGAAAATGCAGATTTAGCATTCAGCACCCCTAACTCTTCTTTCCGTCTTCCTCATATTTTCTATCATGGCATTTTTGTGAAATCAAAATTATATTAATATTTTTACCACTTTGTAAATACCTGTTCATCGTTGAGCCAGATAGTATAACAGGATTATATTTTCTTTTTCTTATTCTGGGAACTAATAACTAACTGGAATTTAAATAAAAATTTGGAGAAAAAAGAAGAAAGTTTCCTAACTCTGAAATTCTAAAAGGAAAATACAGATGTGAATCTTCATGACCTTGGATCAGGCAATGCTTTCTTAGCTATAACACCAAAAGCATTGACAACAAAAGGAAAAGTAGATCAATTGAACATCAAAATTAAAAACTTTTGTGCTTCAAAAGGCTTATCAAGAAAGTGAAGACAGTCCAAGGAATGGTAGCGTATATGTGCAAATCATATTTCTGATAAATGAATTGCTCTGAATATATTAAAAAGCCTTACAACTCAACAATAAAACAAACAGCCCAATTTTTAAAATGCGTAAATGATTCAAATAGACATTTCTCCAAAGAATATATACAAGTGGCCAAAAAAATGCACAAAATATGCCCAACAGCTCAACATCGTTAATCATTAAAGAAATACAAACCGACCCCACAATTAAAAAGCGCTTCGCACCCATTAAGATGGTTACAATTTTTTAAATGGACAATAACAACTGCACATCTACGTGCAGAAGAACATTGTGGAGATTGTTACAAAAATCCAGTACTGGCGAGGTTGTGGAGAAATTGGACTCCTCCCACATTGCTTGTGGAAATATAAAATGGTACAGCCATTTTAGAAAACAATTTAGCAATTCTTCACAGCATTAAAAAGTAAAGTTACCATGTGACCCCACAATTCTACTCCTACATATATAGCCAACAGAATGGAAATCATATGTTTGCATATAGACGTGCCTGCGAATATTCACAGTAACATTATTCATAGTAACTCAACGTGTAAAACAAAACCCAAATGTCCATCATTGATGAATAAATACATGTGGTATATCTATACAATGGAGTATTATTCGACAACAAAAAGGAATGAAGTGTTGACACCTGCTACAACATGGACGAACCTTGAGAACATGGTGCTAAGGGAAAGAAGTCAGACATAAAAGGCTTCTATGTCCCACATTGTAAGATTCCATGTACATGCAATGTCCAGAATAGGCAAATCCATGGGGACAGTTGTCAGATTGTCATGGGGAAAGGGGATGAGAATGGATATAAAGTTTCTTTTTTTGGAGTGATGAGAACGTTCTGCAACTAGATAATGGCCGCGGTTGTGCAACTCTGTGAATATACTGAAAATCACTTAAGAGTACATTTAAAAACAAAAACAAAAAATGTGTCTTTTAAAAAAATAGGTTTTTTTAACGTACCTGTTACTAATGTTTCCCAAATTTTGTAATTGAATTTTGAAACCTCTCTTAATATCATTTCCCACATGGTCAAATACATCTAGGATTACACAAGTTTTGTTTTGTTCTGTTTTCTGGAGCTTTCCTTCCTGGAAGTCTCTGATATCTGTCTCCAATTTGGAATGATTCTTTTCAATGTTCATGCAAAACTATTAATCTGTATTTCACTGACTATATATATATATATATATATATATTCATTGGAACATATTCTTTAGTCACTATACAAAAACATTTGAGGGGCGTCTGGATGGCTCAGTTGGTTAAGCGTCTGACTCTTGATTTCAGCTCAGGTCATGATCTCAATGTTCATGAGTTCGAGCCCTGTGTCTGGCAATGGACTGACAGCATGGAGCGTGTTTGGAATTTTCTCTCTCCCTCTCTCCCTGCCCCTCCCTCACTCTTTCTCTCTGTCTCAAATAAATATTTAAGATAAACGTTTGAAAAATATTTAAGAGAAAAGTTTTCAAGTATTTAAGGCCTTAAGTATCTTATTTGTTTTCCCTAAAATTACCCTTATTTGGATATTGAAGCCCCTCAATAAAAATTCTAATTTTCTCACCTTTTCTCTTTTTACTTCACTTAAAGTGTTTTCTCCTACTTTCTTTGAGAGACTTATTTAAGTTTGTCTTCCAAGTCTCCTACCATTTTTTCATTGTCTGCTGTCACTTTTTAATTCCTAAGAGTTCTTCCTTCTTTACATGTTCCCTTACCGTAGCATCTATTACTTATTTTATTCACACAGTATCTTCGATTAACTTTCTGACAGTTGTAAATATATTGGGGTTCCTTGTCATAGGAAGTTTCCTTTTGATTCTTGCACTGACTCTGATATGCTCTTTGGTCCTTTTGTCTGTTTTGATCTCTGCCTTTTGTATTGGAGGTTTCTTTCAAGTAGCAGTTGGGATACTGGAAAGTTGAATACAAACTCTGAGAACATAAGGGTTTTCAAGTATCAGGGTCCTGGTTGTTTCATTATGAGATCTCCAAGTGTTAGGATCTATTTCTTTTTCTTCTAGAGCTATTGCAGTTTCTTCAGAGACATGTACCTGGCTTCTTGAAGCTGAGTGGCAGAAAAAGAGTATGGTCTCACTATTTCATGTGTTTTTCAGAACATTGTGCTGTGAGAATCTCTACAAAGCAAAACAATCCTGTTTATGGTCGGGTAAGTGTAGGAGACACAGAATTCCACATTCCCCCCCTCTTGGAGAATAACTGCATGTCTATAAAGGGCTGCCTACTGTCATTTAATTTAATGTATTCAAAAGTTATTTTACCAAAGTATACTTTATCCTTTCTTTTTCTTCCTTTTACTTGTTGAAGAGAAAGAAAAGGACATAAGAGATTGTATACCTTGCAGATATTAAACCCAATATATTAAAAATATTACAATTTCAACATGTAATCTATAGGAAAATTATTAACAAGATAGTAAATTATTTTTGTACTAAGTATATTTTACAATCATAGTGTTTCTTACTTTGGACTAGCCATATTCCATTGTGCTTAATAGCTGCATGCAGCTAATGGGTACCATGTTGCATAGAAAATATCTAAATCAAAGATCTTGACCTTAATGGCTTAACATTGCAAGGTGCTATTTGTTTATTTGGGAGGACTAAATTTGCTTGGTTTTGTAGATACAAATCTTAGACTAGGAGAGTTCCGATGAACAATTCCAGATTTCTATATTTCTACATGTTCTTGAAAATTGGGAGGTTTTGCCAATTCTTGCCAGTATTCCCATTGGGCATTCCATGATTAATCTGACTTCTCCTGTCCTGTTGGTCACACTCACTTACAGGCCATTTCACACGTTGATGTTACCTGCCTGCCCCCATCTGCAACTCCTCATCTATCTTTCTTTCTTTCTTTCTTTCTTTCTTTCTTTCTTTCTTTCTTTACGGTATCTTCTTTTTTGAGAGAAAGAGAGAGCGCTCACACATGTGTGCACAAACAGGGGAGGGGCAAAGAGAGAGGGAGAGAATCCCAAGCAGGCTGTTAGCACAGAGCCTGACACAGAGCCAACCCCTTTTTCTTACAGATGTCAAACAAACCAGAGAAGTTAGGTCATTTGCCATTCGAGGTACAGATGATTACAGACCTAAAACTAAAACCTGAGTACGTGATAATACTTTCTTGGGATATCAAACTATATTTTTGGCCCAAACTTCTTTCTTTTCTACTTTACCTCGTCTATTTCCCCTTTATTCCTCTCTGGGAATATAGAACAACTGCCCCTAATCTTTCCTCTAAAAACAACTCACATAGGGGCACCTGGGTGGCTCAGTTGGTTAAGCTTCCAACTTTGGCTCAGGTCATGATCTCACAATTGGTTCATGGGTTTGGTCCCCACATGGGGCACTGTGCTGACAGCTCAGAGCCTGGAGCCTGCTTTGGATTCTGTGCCTCCCTCTCTCTCTCTCTCTCTCTGCCCCTTCCCTACTCATGCTCTGTCTCTCTGTCTCTCAAAAATAAACGTTGAAAAAAATTTTTTAATAAAAATAAAAACTCACATACGTACAGATGCTCAGTCTGACTGGTTTTATCTCTCTTCTCTCCTATAAAACCACTGTAATTTTAGAACCATGAATTGTTTTTGAACTTTTAAACATCTCTGTGGCTCTTTGCTAACCTTGGTATGGTTTATTTAAAATAAAACCTTTTTTAAAATATTAAATACTTATCGCATATCAGATTTCTTTAATAGCAGTACCACTAAGATGAAACAAAGGGAAACTACTCTGCTTGCCATTTTCCTTAATTAATATAACACTGGCATTTAAAATATTAATAATTTATTGGGCCCCTGGGTGGCTCAATCAGTTAAGCATCTGACCCTTGGTTTTTGGCTCGGGTCGTGATCCCAGGGTTTCCTGGGTCCAAGCCCTGCGTGGGGCTCTATACTGGAAGTGTGGAGCTTGCTTGGGACTCTCTCGCTCTGCCCCTCCCTCAAGCGCACTGTCTCTGTCTCTCTGAAATAAATAAACTTAAAAAAAAATTAAAATGTTAATCACTTGATATACGAACCCAGACACAAAAGAAAACATGGATAATTCCATTGATATAAATTTCAAGCACACACAGAGCTATCTCATGGCAATAAAAGGATGGCAGCTACTTCCAGGGATGAGAGAGGTATATGAATCTGGAAAGGGCACAAGGAACCTTCTGGAGTGTTGGGCATGATAGATACTCAATGTGAATGGTGATTACACGAATACACACATGCAAAAATTTACCACTTGAAATCCCTGCAGTTTCATCTGTATTGTACATATGTTACAGCTCAATTTTTAAAAAGGAGGGGTGCCTAGGTCGCTCAGCAGGGGTGCCTGGATGACTCAGTCAGTGAAGCATCAGACTCTTGATTTTGGCTCAGGTCATGAGCTCATGGTTCCGTGGGATCAAGCCCCACGTGAGGCTCTGTGCTGATGGGCACAGAGCCTGCTTGGGATTCTCTGTCTCCATCTCTCTCCCCGCTCCTCCCCTGCTCACACACATTCACCCACTCTCTCTCTCAAAATAAATAAACTTGAAAAAATAGTAATAATCAAAGAGGAGAAACACAGTTGCTTCTTTTATTGATTCTTAGGTTTGTTTGTTTTAATTTGCAGCTAAGATGTAGGTAGAGCTTTACATAGGAGAGTGGTGACAAGTATGTGAAGTAACACGAGTTCAGAGAGTCCGAAGACAGAAAGATAGAGAAGAGGCATATAGATAGACTCAGGGTTGCTCGCAAGCTAGTGTCAATCTCTTTGCAAAAGAAGAAACACACAATAACCAGGTCTTCTATATGCTAATGTACGCAATCATCTAGCTTGGGAGATTTGTAACATCAGATTTTACATCTGCTTGCGCCCCGGGACGTTCAGACAGTGACTGACGCCAGTGAACCTAATATGTGACGGGTATAGGCAACTGGCAGTTTTTCTGGTCCGTTTATTTCGTTTAAATTGTGTTAGGTAGTTAGGTAATCAGTGTCAACATACTCAGAGCCAAACAAAAGTTAAAGTATCACAAAAGAAAAGAGAAAAAATGTGTTTGCCTTTTTTCTTAAACCAGCCGTATACTGCACGGAATTTAGCATGAGTGACCATTGTAATTGCTTGCTCTGGAATGAGCGAGAACCACACTCCCATTCCTCTGCCACCACAAATACTAAGCAGTCACTGGCACGTCTCTTGTGGTATATTTGTGGGGTTATATCATGTCACTTCTACTAGACTTGTAATCATTAATTGCTTAAGAGTTCATTCAGTTTAAAATATTTTCCATCAAAATTTAGTCTCCAGTAAATACTTGGAGTAAAATGAAAAGTAGTGAGGGTTTTTTTAAAGTGTGTTGCTTTAGAAGGTCCAACTTTAACTGTTTCATATAAACAGTTATATGTGTTATATGTTATATATATATGTTTCATATAAACAGTTATATGTGTTACTTATAATACTTATAAACTGTGCTTATTTTAATGTTTATTTATTTATTTTGAGACACAGAGAGACAGAGAGAGAGAGAGAGAGAGAGAGAGCAAGTGGGGGAGAGGCAGAGAGAGAGGGAGAGACAGAATCCCAAGCAGGTTCCACACAGTCAGCACAGAGCTCAGTGCCGGTCTCCATCCCATGAACCATGAGACCATGACCTGAGCCGAAATCAAGAGTCAGACGCTTAACCCACCGAGCCCCCCAGATGCCCCAAATTGTGCTTATTTCAAACGCAACTCACGCACTGGATTGTTTTTCGTTTATGAGCACAAAATGATTTCCTGATCCCGTGCCATTTTATTCGCGCTGGTTTACAAGGACCTCAAATATTTTTTTTTAAAAAAGACATTAAGACAGAAAGACCTCACAGTCTTTGGCAGCTAATCCAGAAGCTTCCTTAAAATAAATCTGTAGGGGATGGAGTAGGAAATTGCTTTCAAGCAATAATTTTCTTTCCGATGATGTTTCAACAGTGTAGAGTGAACCAATTTTTCAAGTTACACACAGAGCAAAAAAGGACAACATTTTAGATACATTTTCACTCTTTACCTCCAAGCTTTAAATATTTTTTAAAAGTACCTCTTTACTCTTACCATCAGGTATTAAACTAGTACCCTCTGATGCAAGAAGAGAAATAATTGAGGAAAGCTAGTTTTCCATTCCCTCAGCAACAGATCTACGAATATCCAGAAACTGTTTATACAAATGGTGTATTTGCTTTCTTAAGCTTTATTTACAGATTTTGCCAGATGAGCACTATACCCGTGAACTATAATTATGGATTTCCAGCTGTTACCAGAAATTTTGGCATGCACAGCCTTGGAAGCCTGGAGCATGTTTAAGAATCAGCTACTGGTAAGCCTAAAATAATATCAACTATTAAAAATCAGTAAACCCACTGAGAAACGGCTGATGATGCATGAAGACCATAGAATTACAGGGGTGAATGTGCTTGTAATAAGTCCTCCTGTTTTCTTCTCCACTTCAGGCTTGAGTCAACTATACTTAAATGACCCTAAATAAAGGAGACATTCTGTATTTTAAAGACCAACCACTACAGTAATTCAACAACCCCCTCTAGGAACATATTATGATGTTTTACCACCCTTCTTTTCAGAATACTTTTCCTTATTTGTAATCAAAAGCCCTCTGGTTGCAGTTGAAACCTAAGCTAAGGCTAGTGGAGCGAGAGATTTTTTTTTAACTTTTTGAGGAAATGGAATATTTTCTGGCCTTGTTTTTCATGGCTTGGAACTCCAGCCTCTAAAACAGAGAAACCATTAGAGGGGCAGAAGGCACTTTCCTGGTCCCTCCATCCACCACCACGGCCATCCCCGTTCCCTGCAACTCACAAACAAGCATGGCTACCTTCTTCCTCACTCTCTTTCTGGGCACGACTATATGGTTTTATGCCCCCCCAAACCTAGTAAAATGATATCTTCCTGATTCCTGGCTTAGGAAGCAGAGGCTAAGACAAGTTGAACCGAAATTATTGATGATGTTTTCTCTGACATTCTATCTCAGTTGATGGTTAGCTGATGAAGAGTCAGTTTCCGGGGCCATGTCAGGAGCCCAACGGTAAGGACAGAGCCCCAGAAAGCACTGAGGCAGAGGTCAGTTCCCCAAGGGGGCCTGAGAGCAGAAAGGAGCAAGCCCCCGCCAAGGTGACTCTAGCCCTGTGCCTAAACACGGTCTCTGAAATATTGTCTCTTGCTTCGGGTCAGGGTTGGGGCTTACACCAAAAGGAAGAGTAAGCTTGTTGGAACGAATGCCATCACTGTCATATGCAAAGGAAGGGGAGGGCCAGTCTGGAAAACAAGCCAGACCTGAAAGATCGTCTCTGTTTGCAAAGTAACAAAAACATTAGATATCCAATGGGATTGCTGAACCAACTATGGCGACTCCACGGAATATTATATATTCACTCAAAATCATGGCTCTCAACGTATGGCACCATGAAAACATGCTATGATATTAAGTGTATTTATTTGCTAGAGCTTCCATAACAAGATAACATAGACTGGGGGGAGGGGAGGGGTTGAAGAGTCGAAATTTATTTTCTTACAGTTCTGGAAGCTAGGTGTCCAAGATCGAGGTGTCAGCAAGCCTGGTGTCTCCTGAGGCCTCTCTGTGTGGATGGCTACCTTGCTGTGTCATCACGTGGTCTTTTCTGTACACACGCATCCCGGGTGTCCCCTTGTATGTACAAATTCCCTCTTCCTATAAGGACACCGGCCAGACTGGATTAAAGCCACCCTAACAGCCTCATTTTAAATTAATAACCTCCGTAAAGGGCTTAACTCTAAATCTACTCACATTCTGAGGCACTGGGGGTTAGGGCTTCAGCATAAAAATTTTGAGGGGACGCAGTTCAATTCATAGTTTAAGCAAAAAATAAAACCTGAAGAGGCGTTTGTTAAAAACAGGTAAAAATGACGTGGGCTTAAGGATCCCCCAGCTATAAAGTTTCTTACATATTAACTTCTTAACATTTCTTGAGAACACTGACCACCACGTAACAAGAAGAAAGCAAAGACTCAAACAATTTAAATGATTTGCCAAAGGACCGTCGGTTATTAGGTGTAGAAACTGGAGTTTAAAACCAGGTATGTATAATTTGAAAATTCACATTTTTTTCCATGATGTTAGATTGAATGTCATGTTGATGGGCTTGTGGATAGGTAGAGTTACCTGGTTTTTAAACATGTACGTCATTATAGAATTATTTTACAATGGACAAAAGAGAGAAATAAATGTATAGTTGAGAATTAAATATATGCCAAGACACTGTTAGGCGTCATGGGGTCACAGTGGATGGATAAAAAGGATAAGACATGGTCTTTGTTCTTAATGAGAAGGTAAATTTGCATACGCAAATGCATAAACAGTTGAGAAAAGTTATGCTAACCACTGAGGGTTCTGAGAACATGGAAGTTAATTTGCTTATTCATATTATACTTACAACTAAATTTTTGTAAAGCCATCCAAAATTTCTCTATATTGTGTATAAGTATGCATTTGTTAATTCAATTATCGTTCTTTTGAATCAACAATATTTCAGACATGCATGGGTTTTCGCCATGAGCAAGACATGTATGCTTGCTTGTGCCTTCCAAACAAGAGAGTGTTTTCAAAAATGTAGTCCTGAGCATAATGCTTAGCAATTATCTACAATGCTTGTTTAAAAACACAGATTTGGGGGCCTTATTTCAGACCTATTGAATCTGATTATCCAAAGGCTAGGCTTGGAAATCTCTATTTTTAAGAGCTCACCATCGAAAGCTTGTGATCCATTGGCCTACAAGGAGATTCAACAAATATCACGGGCCCTGTAATGTTTTTCTACTGCTGTGTGCCAAATTACCCCTGTCAAATTTGCAGCTTAAAACAACAATTTTCTGTGGGTCAGGAATCTGAGAGCAGCTCATCTGGATGCTTCTTCCTCGAGGTCATTCATAAAGTCACTGGGTTGCTGGCTCATCCACAGGCTCAGCAGAAAGAGGACCAGCTTCTAAGTGCATTCGCATGTGTTTTTTTTTGGAGGATTCGGTGCCACATGAGTTGTGGGGCTGAGGATCTCGGTTCCTTCCTGATTGCTGGCCACAGCCCTTAGTTTCTTGCCTCCAGGAGGTAGCTCCCGCCATGGCACTCTGAGCAAGCAAGAGAAGGCAAGCAAGATAACGAACCAGAGTCTTTGTGTAACCTAGAGTTAGAAATGTCATGCCGACACTTTGTCACATGACATTCATTGAAAGTAAACCACTAGGTCACGCTTGAGCAGCCAGACTTCACAAGGGCAAGAATAGCAAAATGTGGGGAGATCAAGAAGCTTCTTGGAGGGCACCCATCTCAAGTCACTTACTCAGGTGTGGAGGGTCACCAAATAACATCTAAGCTCAAACCTGAAGGATGAGGAGCTGGAGAGACTGGGAGAAGAGAAGAGGCAAAGGATGATTCCAGAGGATGAGGAAAGCACTATGAAAGGGCAGAGTTCAGTGCATTCAGGGAACCTGTTCATCTTTTAGGCATCTCGGTGGTGCTCACGGGCACATCGTACGTGCTCAGTTCTGGGGATTCAAGAATAAAATCCCATTTCTGCAAGATCAAGATCTAGGGGAGTGTTTTTAAATACAGAAGTATCCAAATCCACCAAAATCTTTCATGAAACCAAAATCTGCTCAGTTTTTGTTATTCATTAAAAAAAAAAAAACCACTAAAACTCAAGCGTGAAAATAATAAACGTATTTGTAGAAACGAGCAGAGTTGTTTTCTTTTGGTCTGTGTTGTGTCGTGACAGAAGCCTTTCACTCACGATGAGTCTTGCCTTCTTTCCCCCTTTCTAGCCTTTAATTCTCTGTCATGCAAACATGCCCCAGGTGTAGGCCAGAAACTAAACTAGAATAAACTAAACTAGAATAAAATAAAATGAAATGAAATAAAATAAAATAAAATAAAACAAAACAAAACAAAATAAAATAAAATAAAATAAAATAAAATAAAATAAAATAAAATAAAATAAAATAAAATAACTGGGTATTTGGAATCTTTGTTGCTGGCTAAAAACCTTTGTTGCTAAAATTTCTCTCCACAGAAGTCTAAAAACTTCTTGCTTTCCTTTTATTCTAATCTGGGAGGCAGTGTGGATTGGAATAAACTCACTTGGATTTTTCAGTCTGTATCATGTAACCCAAATTCGAAGTGAGGAATTGTGGTGTCCTAGAAAAGTCCCTGACCTCAGCATCTGGGAGACTAGGGTTTTGCTGGCCTTGGTTCAGTCACTAAGTTGATGAGTAAGCATGGGTAATTCAATGAACTTTGCAAGGTCCTGTTTTCCAATCTGGTAAACACAGAGATTGAGTGAGACCAGTGGTTCTCAAACCTTGGTCCCTGGACCAGTGTGTTAACATTACCTATGAACTTATTAGAAATGCAAGTTTGGAATCCTACTCAGGACCTATTGGATCGGAAACTTTGGGGGTGGGAGACGCAGGACTCAATTATTTTAACGAGAGATCTCAGTGCTGTCTGATAACATGCTTAAATCTGAGAATCACTGAGCATGATAATCTCAGATCTTCTCCAACCGAAAATCTATAGGATTCAGAAACTTCTAGGGGTAGCAAAAAAATAATAGAAATGGTAAGGTTCTCCAATAAAAAAAAAAATTAAAGTTATTTTGGGGCTACCCAAATAAAACAGAAGCTATCACAGAATGTCCTATTGTATAATCGTTGGGAGAGATCTGTGCCGACTCTTTTTATTTAAGCCCTTGTCCTGTGTAGACAAATATAACCTGTCTTAGGGAGATTCAGCACTTTGACCCAAGGCCACAAAGTAAATGAATGGCCAAATCAGAACTCATGCCCAGGAATTCTGATTTCTGGCTTAATGTGTTTTCCTCTCTTCAAGGCTACCCCTATTCCAATATACTTGGATTTGGTTACATTTTGCCTATGTGTGTCCCCTCGGAAGCAGAACCCAACCAATATCTCTATGAATATTTTGACTCTAATACCAGTGGTTGTTTAAAAGGACAGATCGGGGCCCCTGGGTGGCTCAGTCAGTTGAGGATATGACTGCGGCTCAGGTCACGATTCTTGCAGTTCGTGGGTTTGAGTCCCATGTAGGGCTCTGTGCTGACAGCTCAGAGACTGGAGCCTATTTCAGATTCTGTGTCTCCCTCTCTCTCTGCCCCTCCCCTGCTCTCTCTCTCTCTCTCTCTCTCTCTCTCTCAAAAATAAATAAATAAATAAATAAACATTAAAAAAAATAAAATAAAGGACAGATCAATAGAGAACACAACTATGAATATCTCAGGAAAAAGAGATATATGAGTTCCTCTCAATGATTTTCTTTGACTCTCCTAAGCATGGTAAGTAATTTCACTTTGGCTGAATGCCCACAACTAAAGTTTCCTAAAGTTTTCATTCAAATTTTCATCCATAAAATTGATAGTGCCATTAACGTAAGAAGACACAGGCATCGAGTGTTCAGTAATTACTATTAGATCTTTGATGGTACTTGAAAAACATCTTCCTCTTGAAAGATATAACAGGTAGTAAAGGCTAATGGTCTAATCTACTTCTAAGTTTTATCAATGGACAGGGATAATATTATTAGAAGCGTAATAAACAGAAATCTATTTTGCGAGGCTGAGGAAATCTCAGGCCAAAATAGATTTTCTAACCTCTTCCATAAATTGAAAAGGATATTAATTAGGTGCTCATGGCCACTTGTCCTCATTTGAGATCCTATCACCTTTGTCATAAGGCTCAAGCGGTTACCCTCGGTGCCCTGCCAAATTCCTGCTTCAGTAATTCAATTCTGTCTACCTAAACCTCCTTATAATTTAAAGTAAGTAAATGATTCTCCACTTCCTCTTCTAAATTAATTTTATGGCCTTGTACTTCATTCCATCAGCTCTTTCCTTCTCTCGCTCTCTCTCTCTCTTTCTCTTTCTCTCTGAGTTCATGACTGCTGCTCTGTACCAACTCCCTTAAGCTGAAATTAGGAAAAAAAAATTATAAACAGAAATGCATACAGCCTATGGTAGCCCTGGGTATATGAAACCCTACATCATTTGTAGGAGAGAAATACTTGATAGTTGATGTCCTCAGTTTATTTGAAAACTTGCCTTTAAAATTTACATCCTGTGGCCCATCTTTTATCTTTTCCTGTTTTGAAATGTGGCTATTTCTTCCCAGCAGCGTCTTTCTTCTTGTCTCTCTCTTCCTAAGTCGCTGGTGAGAAATCTATTTAGGAACCTGCTGGAGAGTGTGTCCTATGAAGATATGGCTGCTCTTGATGTTACCATGCCACCAAGTGAGACGAGCCCCTTCATCATCCTCCGCAGGAAAGGACGGAGGCAGTGTGGGTTGCAAATCAGGTCACTTGGTTCGGGTCTTGGCTCTTGGTTCTACCAATAACTGGCGTAGGCCCCAGCCTAAACCACCAAAAAGCCCTGGGCTCTGATTTCTTCATCTGTAAAGAGAAAACATTTGCTACAATTCCTTTTAGCCCTGACATCTCATTCATTTGCCCATTTAGCCCAGAAGCAGTGCTGGAGTGCTTCTTCAGGAGACATCATGGGCTTTGTTGAAGAAAGGGGGACCTATCAAACAGTGTAACTGTCAGAGTCCAAGGTCCTGTCCCCATCTGAAACGTCACAGCTTCCGTTATCTTCATCTTTGTTTTATATACAGAGATTCCAGGTAAGATTTATTTGGAGGGAGATGGGGAGAGTTCTAATGTTACAATTCTTCTTGAAAACCTTGTGCTATGGAATAGAATAAAATGGAATAGAATGGGATAGTGTATATGGTGTATATATACATGTATATATACAGACACATATACACATATATGTATTTTTTTTAAGTAGGCATGGAGCCCAATGCGGGCTTGAACTCACTAGCCTGAGATCAGGATCTGAGCCGAGATGAAGAGTGAGACGCTTAACCGATGGAGCCACCCAAGAGGGTCTGGAATAGTACATTTTCATACAGCACAGGAATTCTTCATATCATGATTGTCTAGCGCAAGGTCTTGCTTATCTTTACCATAAGAAGTTCAAAACCATCATAGATTCTAGATCAGGGGTTGGCGACGTTTTTCTGTAAAGGGTCAGACGGTCAACAATTTTTAGCTCAGCCTTTGTCGCAGGCAGTTGTTGCATGAAGGCAGTGTAGACAACACTCGAAAGGACGGGTGTGGCAGGAAGGGCTGGACCCAGTTTGCTGACCCCTGACAGAGATGAAAGATTCCACCTTTTTAACTGTGAAGGTATGTCTTCCTGTTAGCGAAAGCTACTTAGAACCATAATAAAGATTTTAGAATTTTTAAAAAAGGACTGTAGGCAAGATTGCTTTATTATAATTGTATTATTTTATTTTCTTCTTAAAAGTCGACAAGTAAATACAAACGATTCATTTATCCTCTATGTTCATTCTTACTTTCATTTCCCATAAAACACATTTTTTTAAAACTCTGGAATGGAGTAGAATAATGTTGATTTACATGTATATGTATATATACATACACATACACATATACATATACATATACATATACATATTACATATATACATATATATTTAAATTTATGATTGTTTCACCTTTCAATAATAACCTGCCATTAGGGGCACCTGGTAGCCTGACTTCTACTCAGGTCATGATCTCATAGTTCTTGAGATCAAGACCCGCAATGGGCTCTGTGCTGGCAGCTCGCAACCTGCTTTGGATTCTGTCTCCCTCTCTCTCTGATCCTCCCCCACTCATGCTCTCTCTCTCTCTCTCTCTCTCTCTCTGTGTCTCTCTTTGTCTCTCAAAAATAAATAATTTTTAAATAAAACAAATTAATAATAACCTGCCATTATATATTTCACATTAAAGTATTGTGTCAAAAGATCGACACTACAAGCATTTGCCGCCAGGGTATTATAGTTCATAAATAATTTGACTATGTTTAAACATGTCCCTTGACGATATTTTGTCTTCTGTATTTTCTTTGGTCTCTAGGAAAATCCATGGCCTCCCATGGGATAAAATTGTATTTTAACTTCGGAGAAGACACAAAGACAACATTTGTATTTGCCATAGAGTATATTATTTCTGTTGATCCACTTTTCAGCAACTAAGTTCAAGTTTTTCCAACATTTGTTTTTCTGTTTTGATGATTACGTGGGATCATCCTACATCCCACATGAGTTAGTGTCAAAAAGTCCTGTCCAAAAGATACAACTTCTTGATAGAACACTTTGTTCAACTTAAGATAGGAGTATATAAGAAATAAGATAGGGGCGCCTGGGTGGCTCAGTCGGTTAAGCGTCCGACTTCAGCTCAGGTCACGATCTCGCGGTCCGTGAGTTCGAGCCCCGCGTCGGGCTCTGGGCTGATGGCTCGGAGCCTGGAGCCTGCTTCCGGTTCTGTGTCTCCCTCTCTCTCTGCCCCTCCCCCGTTCATGCTCTGTCTCTTTCTGTCTCAAAAATAAATAAACGTTAAAAAAAAAATTTTTTTAAAAGAAATAAGATAAAGACTAAAGATGTAAGTAAACCAAAGGCCAACATGACCTGAGTCCAGTGGTTCTCTGAAATGTGAGGAAGCATTCAAGTCACGTTTAAGTGTTAACCTATAAAGGCACCTAATTTCACCTCTTAGCTCAAACCTTAAACTAAGGGCTTTGTGACGACCAGTGAGTTAAACCGAAACTACAAGTCTACCTCACACACGAAGATACTACTTATTTGGAAACTGAAGCAGAGTTCAGATTGTTGCCCTCCCTTTTGACCGGAGGTGCTTTCAAGACTGACATAAACCATCTACAAAATGGCTGCTACCAATTCCAATGGAGCCTGTACCCGCTGGCCGCTCTTCCTCTCAAGGGACGGTCTATCTTTCCCTTACTCTCCAGTCTGGGCTGGCCCCGTCGTGGCTTGCCTTCATCAGTACAATGGGGAGGAAGTAACACAGGGCCAGACCCAGCCTGGCCTGTATGAGGGCTAGTAGCTCCTGTGTTTACTGTCACCTCTGAGCCACTATGTAAAGGGATGCAGTCTGACCCTGCCAGAGAGACCACCTAGAGAGGAAGAGGTCCCCCACCAGAGCCCCATCCAGTCCAGCGAGGCTGCCTTGAACTTTGTAGCCCCACATGTGCTCCCAGCTCAATGCAGCCAAGCCAGTGACCTCAGCTAATGACATGAGCTACAGCAGGGCTCCCTGATGGAGCCCAGTCAACACAGAGAATCGTGGGGAATAACAAAAAGTAAATCAGGAAGTTGTGGCCCGGTCTGTTACACTGTAATAGACAACAGAAAAAACACCGCCCTGTTTCAACTTTGCAGCTTCCATTTTGGGGGCTGTTTCTATATTATTCCTAACACCAGTCCCTTGCATTACCTCAAATGCATTTTGTTAAAGCATCATTTATTCGCCTGCCTCATGACTGATTTCTCAGTTCACACACACACACACACACACACACACACACGTAATGTTTAGAATTGGCCAGGAGCCATGCGTATGCCCCAACGCTGCTTTTATTCTCTTACTTGCTCTGTTCCCCCGTGTCAGGCTAGTGTCAAAGTGAACTTCTCCTTTGATTACTTTCAACTTATTTACAGCATGTGCCAGTGAGTTCTGCTATTGCTTCAACAAATCTTTCCCCCTAAGCAATTAGCAGTCACACGTATTCACCAGAAAAACAAAACAAAAAACAGAGCTGCTGTGTTTGTGTGCATGTGTGCGCACACTGGGTGTAAGCGTGTGTGCTTTTTAACCTTCCCTCTCCTATAATTAAACTTGCCCGTGCTTGTTGTAATCTTGTGATTTGGAAGGCTTAAAATAAAATTTAGCTGGCTCCATCCCCAGAATGTCTAAACTTTTCCCAGCTCCAAGAATGACTTTTACACTCTCTGTACACATCTGTCCCCCATACTCTCGCAGTTAGTCCCCCCCCCCACTGCCCCACCATTAATCCCTTAGGTTTCTTCTTGCCAAAGACGTTCTGCTGCTTGATAGAGCACTAATCTCCGAGAATCTCAAAGTATCAGCTTACCTGTGAACGCCCAGAAACTGTCTCCATCCTTAGCCTCACCCCCTTTTATGTTTTCTTCGTCTTTGAACAAATGCATTGCTTTCTGTCTGAGAATGAGGCTTACATTCTGTTGTGGTTAAGAGTGATACTGACCTGAAGGCACACTGTTCCCTCTTTAAAAGAAGCAAGATCAACCTTCAGAATCACTCAGTGACAAATATCAATGGGTAGAATAACAGGTCACCCATGGGCAGGAAACCCAGGTAAGCTCAGAGAGGAATCCTTTGTGAAATTAACCTGGAGGCTTCTGCCAAATGAAAATAAGTCTCGGAGAAAGAAAGAAAAAAGGCAGGAGTGGGCAGGTAAGATGTAACAGGGGGAACAGTTCTCTTTCAATATTAATCTCCTGTCATGGCTCGACACATTCGTAGCAGGAGAGAAGAGAGGACAGGAAAGGAAAGCGCAAACTGACAGTCTTAGGACTCGGATTCAGGGCAATTTACTACCAAGAAAGAGGCTGAACTGGGAAAATGAAAAACTCAGCGGCTCAGGGAATGAAGGGTGTGAAGCTACAAGACCCCTTCACTGGGAAAGCAACGTGGATTTCATGGAATCCCACACTATTCAGCAGAGGGACCTTCTCCTGCCCGGATGGACAGCAACCTCAATTTTCAATCCTCAGGAGCCACAAGGTTCTCATGCTCCAACTGAAAGGACCATCATCGTATGACACGTTGTCTTTTGCTGAAATGACTTTTTTTAAATGTTTTCCTAACCCTATGTATAACTCAGGGCCACTGTGATGTGGGGATCAAAGGTGACTCAAGAGGGTCCAGCTTCCCTGACCACGCAACGGCAGCAATGCCCATAGCTCCTTCCACATCTGTGCCGCTGAGCTCAGCTGAAAGCCCCGGGGTTTATTTACTTCAATCCGGGACTGAGATTGTATTCGGAATGTTTGCTAACGCATTTCAGAAAACCCCCATGACCTGACAACGATGTTCAACAGCCTTTTGGTGTTTGCCAGAAAGCTGGCGATCCTTCCAGCTCGCGTCTCCTTCCAGGTTCTGCAGGCTGCTGGGGCGTTGGGGGGAAAATAAAGTGCAATGTATCTGCACGTTCAGAGTCCGAACATGCTGGTGGTTTATACACGTGCGTAAGCAACTTCACAGAATGACAACCTCGCTTGGAGTCCCGGGATGCCACCCGTTTTGTAAGGCGCCAGTGAGCTGTCTGGGATGTGACACGTGGTCACATGGAAGGAGAAAATCCCGGGAAGAAGAAAAAAGAGACAGGCCACACTAACAGAGGGGGGGAAGGTGGAACTGTTTTTGAAATGGAAATTCGAACAAGTGTAAGATGTATGCAGAGATTCACTGGCTGTCTCTCCCCTCCCCTCGGTCCCCAGTGACTGTGGCGAGACCACACCCGGAACGCGGCCTTGGGTCTTGGGTACCTGGGTACCAGCAAACTTGGACTGAGTTCAAAGGAGATGATTAAAGGAATGGGGGGAGGGAGATTGCAGGTGATTGACTGATGAGAAAAGATGAAAGGAGTCAAATCAAGGAAACTGGGCAATAGCTAAGGGGCAAAATGATAAAAGCTACAAATACCCAGGAATGTGCACCCACCAAATAAGGAAAACACTCCTTGATATACATTAACAGGGAAAAGCCGTGGCTGAGAATTTAAAAACTCTTCTGAGACAAAGTGTTCAATTTAGCCAACGGATCACTAAGTCGGGGAAGTGGAGGCTGGTCCAGGAGGGATTTTACAAGCAGGGTGGATATGTTTCCAGAAGGCATCTGGTAATAAATGCCTGGGCACTTGGAAGGCACCGCGGTCCGGACAACCCATCAGGACAAAACCCCAATCATCGAGACTAGGTAAATTACAAATTACATTAATTACATTAATTTGTTCCGTCCTCAAAGAGGTAACTGGCGAGTCTAGGGGAAGGGCAGGGAAAACCAGAAATCACGGGGCTCAAAAAGCTAGGTTTCGTGTCAAACAATTTGCTACAAATTATAACAGGGAAATTAAACGCATAGCATCTCAGTGAATTTAATGAGGTTAACAACAACTGCAAAGACTTCTAATGAAAAGTGAAAATAATTGAAAAAAGGCATTTCTTGTAAAGGCAGGCTCCAGTAATGAGAACCGAGGCCGCTTTGAAGCTTTCAAACAATTCATTCTGATGACCTGAAAGGATCCCTTTTGCTTGAGGAAGTCATTTTTTACTTGTCCTCCTAAAATTCCTAGTGTGACCTTGCTGATAAAAGTGCGCTAGTCTTCCAAAGCAAGTCTCCCTTATTTAGCATCTTAGAACAAAGGTTACAGAAATCTTAGTTACAATTTGCATAATCATCGGTGGAGTAACATGGAAACATTAAAACCTTCTCTTAATCTAAGTGTTGGATCAAACTGCCCTTTGCGATGATTTCCTCCCCCCCCCCCCCCCCCCCCCCGCTTTTAGGAAAGGCTGAGTTTGTAAAGAGTTTTACAATATCTTGTGAACTAAAATAAACTATTTCAGGGCGCAAGGCCCAGGGCTTACCTGCATACTTAGAATGTATTCTCTGTAATTGTGTAAGATTACAGACAAATTAGAGCTTTTTTTTTTTTTTTTTGACAGACTATTTATTTATTAGTTTTTATCCTGCCCGAGCCCCATTTTTCTGATAAGCGGAACAATTCTCCCTGTGATAAGTTTTGCCCTTTGACCCCAGTTAACTGTGCACACCCCAATTTGCTCAGTGGTAAATTTTACAAGGGTGCTTTACCAGAATTAATAATCACGAGCCCGCCTTAATTTGAAATTGCAAAGTCCCGGGCTGCAATAAACACCCCCAAGATTTCTTCCAGAAGCATTTAATAATCTGTTTAATCAGGCTGGCAGACACAGGTATGGTTAATTTGGAGCCTGGCCCATTCCCTCCTGTTACCAACCCCTTCCTCCTCGATAACTGAGATACAAGCAAACAAACAAAAATGCCTGGACATAAATGCATTATTCTGTCGCAGGTGCAAAAAAATTTTTTTTTTTTTTTTGTAGTTCTCTAATCATTACTTTGGACATTTTCCTCCCCTTCTCCTTCTTTACCTTTCCCTAAAGAAACACACAAACCCTGCAGACCTGCACACACTTAACCACAGCGCCTAGCACAAAGAGGGGTGTATTTGCAATTCACTAGCACACTCAGCTTTCCTCCTGCGGGCCACAGCTCCGTTTGACGTGAATAACGATTCCACGCAGAGAACACGGTATAAAAATGGAGAGGAGAATAAGACACCATCCCCCAAATCGCTGTCATATCACTTGAAGTGCAAGAGAGCCCAAAGATCAGGAAAGAGGCCACAGGATCTGAAAGCCAAGTGGGATCAGATATATTGGAGAAAGTTTTCCAAGATCAAGTTCCCGAAATGGCCATCATTCATCCCATGGTGAGAAAGAGAAAGCACACGTGTGCCCACGGGGGCCTGGTAAAGGGTCTAGAGTTACACAGAAACATCTACTTGTACTTTTTTGTGCTTCTCGGGGGAATATATTTTTATACAGCCGTCTTTTCTTATTACATAAAAACCCAGTAACTTATCAATATATTAATTGCCATCTGTGACCTGCCTAGAAGTAGTGAGGTGTTTTTTTCTTGTTAATTTCAAAGTTAGATGCCGAACACCTTAACTTGTTTTTATTACCTTTAATTAGCTTAATAATCTTCACATTTCCTTGTTGAATAACTGCTAACCTAATGTGTTGCCATAATGCATTTTTAAATTACTGCTTTAAAAAATTCAGTACTGATTTCCAGTTTCCGCTCAGTATATTAATTATCTATAAATATGTGTGAGATTTCCTTCAGCAGATTTTCACAATCTCCTTATTATCCCTGTATAGATACTTTAAAGTGCTACACTAATTCAAAGTTCAACATCCCTGTAATTTACTCAGCCTTATAATTGATATTTATAAGCTCAGCAAACCTGGAAGGGAGAAGAAATATTAGCCAGCCCCACTCAAGTTCAGAGACCTTTAATTTGGATGTAAGTGTCGAGATCTTCTTTTCAGAGACAAACAGGCCCGCCCCCCTCGATGCTCAGGTGCTCAGATATTCGCCTCTTGAGGCACAGTTTCTCTTTTCGGGCAAGAGATGATTTCCCTCGAGCTCACTCACTCCTGTAACAAACTTGAGCTGAAAAGAAGAGTGAACAGACCAGTTCGTGAGCTGTAGGCTGGGGATGGACAATTGGCTGGACTCGTTAGAGCATAAATAGGGTAGACTGAAAAACAGAATACCTAAGTTCCAGCTTTTGCCACTGGCGTGCTAAACAGTGTGGAACTTACTGTCCAGTTACCATCGCTGAACCTTAATTTTCTCATCCATGCAGTGGAACTAACATTTGCCCGAGATAAAGCCCAGCGCTGCGCTAAGGACCAAGACGCTATTGACCCAAGGCCTGGGAAGCAGCAACGTGCGGGGAAAATGCAAAGTTATCATTATGAATGCTACTAACCCATGGGGGTCTACGAGGAGGACCTCACCCAGGGTTCTCATAGGGCACACCCCAGTTCAGGAGCATTGGCGTCAGCTGCACCATTGTTAGGGTGGCCCTGAACTCTGAGTTTTCACAAAGCCTGTGGGCCATTCTGATGCATACTGGTTAGAAAGCCAGGGCCAGTACCAGGACCGGTATCTATGAGCTATCAAAGTGGTTTTGGGTTTGAGCCCCCGTTGAGAGTCACCGAGGGGAAGAAGAAAAAAATGGAAAATCTCTGTTCTCCTTTATCTTCCATAGGCAATAGTGGTGGGTAGTGGTTAAAAGTTTGCGTTTTACAATCAGACTGCCTTGGGTCAAGTTCTGACTCTACTAGTTGGATGGTTTTTGACAAGCGACCTGACCTCTATGTCTCTGGGGCTCACCTAGGAGGTTATGAAATAAAAGTGCTAATTCCTATGAAACTGGAACATAGCAGGCGCTCACGACCTGTTAACTATGATTGTTTTCTAGGCTTTGTTTTCTAGCCAGCCCACAATAGTGTATTTGACCCTACTGGTCTCCTGTGTAAATTGGAATACAGAAAATTGTGCTCACTAGTTTGGGTGTATATATATATATATATATATATATATATATATATATGTACTTCTTTCTTCATCTTCCATGCAGACCCAGCAAACCCCAAAGGCAAATTCACAGAATAATCTGAAATAGCCTTCTCAGTGTACAGGTACCCCAAACCCCACCTCCCTTTCATTTGTTAACTCTGATGCTACAGATTTCTGACACCCCATCGTGCCTCTCTGTAGGTGCAAAACTATTTATCCATCCACCCGACCTCCACGGAGTGCAAGGCAGAGTTGAAAGAAAGAAAAAGAAAGTCAGCCTAGCCGATTACTTTCATGAACATGTACAGTCAATTTCAGACGGTGGAGCGTTCCTTACAGAGAAAAGGAACTTTAAGAATTCACCATTTAATGGAGAGCAGGTAGTCATTAATTTCATAAAAACATACAACGTATATTCATTAATCTATTTGTGAGGTGGCTCAGAATTTTCCAGGTGCAATGCTCATTACTGGCATTAAATGCACTGCCATTGCCAGAAGCAGACAGTGAAATAATACAAATAAATCCAAGTGCATGGAAAGAAAGCCTTGGGAAATCTCTGAGACACTACAATTAAGGTGAGATAGACAGCAGCTCTTCTGAAGGCAGAGAATAAGGGGAATCAAGGGCTTTCAATATGGCTTCACGAAGGATTATTCAAAGATCTAAGGGCAAAAAGAGAAGCCCTGCGGGGGAAGTGGAAAATACAGGTTGGAACCAAAAAGACTAGAGAAAGGATAAGGCCAGAAAAAGAATGTCAGAATGGTGGAGGCTCAGTCAATAGCATTCTATCCGAGCCGAAAGAGGGAGATGGGGTAGAATTGCCCCTTAATTAACACAGCCAGCTCTCGGCTTACTAACCAGTTCTGTTCCTAAGTTCATTTGTAAGTCAGTGGGTTGAAACTCAGAAAACATTTTCCCATGGAAACATTATTCATGGTGGTTTGGCATTCTGGACAGCCCACAATAGGGTATTTAGCCCACAGTGAAATTGAATATAGAACCTAATCCTTAAAAATATGATTTCAACTGTGTCTAACCAGCATTTTTAATATTGTGCCTTTGTAAAAACAGAGTTCAAGTTCAAGAGTGGGATTCGGCAGATGAGTCCTGAACCTTGGCCAGCAGCTCAGTCCGTGTCCCCTCTGCCTAGAACGTTCTTCTTCCAGATGACCTCGTGACTATACAGAGAGCACATTCTCAGGGAGGTCATTCTGCCCATCTTATTTAAAATTTTGACACCTTCCCCCCAAGCACTCCCTAATTCTCTTCTCTGTGTTCTTTTTCTCCACAGCTTACCATCCGACATATTGTATATATTTACTTATTGATTTACTTATTGACTGCCTCTCCTGGGAGAATGTAAACTTAGCGAGGGCAGGAATTCTTGTCTATTTGCTCAGCAATGTATCACCAGTGCAACCAATACATATATATTGAACTTAATTATTTACTGGTTTATTTATTGATTAACTCTAGGTTGGAAAGCTGGAACAGGGGCCAGGCAGATTTCTTCTGGAGTTATGGTGATGCACACAAGAAATGAAACCTCTAAATCGGTCTTTCCCCAAAATGCTCTGAACTGGGGAGAGAGAGAAATGTGTGTGTATTGGGGGAGCAGGGTGGGGAGAAGGGCAGAGGCTGAGAAGGAGAAAAGTTTGTAATTGCCTACTCTGTATGAAAGATTCCTGGCTTAGGAGCAAAAAAACTCCTAGGTTCTTGACTTCTCTCCAGTACTCACTAGCCCATAGGAACTTGAACAAAACACTGACCCTCTAGAACTATGATTTCTCACTGTTTGAAACAGAGACAATGCTCTCTGTATCCTGCAGGGCTGTTGGTGAAGATCAATGCAGTAATATACCTAAAAGTGCTTGCAAACGATAAAGTATATCCCCAAATAAGAAGGTAATGGTGACAAAAGGGTGATTTATAAAAGAAAAAAATAGGGGGATTAAATCTATGATGATCTTCTGTGGGATGCTGGGGCTGTATTTTTTAATATATTTATATTATAATTAGATTAGATTTATGTTATATCATATTATATTATATTAATATGGATTATTAATGTAATAATCTATCACCCTTAGCTCAAAAATCTACAGATGAAAAGTAGGAAAACACAAAGAGATGTACGTACAATCGGCATTCTTTTTTTTAAACTATTTTATTTATTTTTGATAGAGCACAAGCGGGGGAGGGGGCAGAAAGAGGAGGACAGAGGATAGGAAGCAGGCTCTGCCTTGACAGCACTGACCCCGATGTGGGGCTCGAACTCACGAACCACGAGATCATGACCTGAGCCGAAGTTGGACGCTCAACTGACTGAGGCCCCCCATTCTTGATAAAACAGATAAAAGAATTTAGAAAAATACTCAATGGCAATATGATGAAAAGACAAAAAAATTAATTGCGAAATTATAGCTTAGCTCAAATACAGCTTTCTCAGAGAAGACTTCCCAGACACAGCCCTACCTGTTACCCCTCTATCCATCAAAAATTTAATCTCTTCTTGCTCATAACACCCATTTTCTTTTTTTTGTAATAGCCTCTATCGCAGTAGATAATTATATGGGTAAAACGTATAATTTGTTTGTTTACTGGTGAGCTCTCTCCCCCACCCCCCCATCCTACGAGTTCCATGGCCACAGGACCATTTTTGTCTTGTTTAGGAAGGATCACCCAGAACCTAGCACAGCACCTTGTCACAAAGCAAGCACTCAAAAAATACGGGTTGTGTGATCAAATTAATAAGCAGGGAAACTGATTTAAAGAAATGAGCAATGCATGAATGAAGACAAATGCATACACACGTGCACACATACAGGCATGCAGGTTGAGGGTTTGAACAGGCAAACTGGAAAAACCTGGCAGGTCCTTCCATGCACGGCCTAGTGATGAAATATGACAGCGTCGCATTCTGTTTTAGGAAAGAGGGCTTCCCTGGTAAAATAGTTAACTGGTCCCTAATGGGAAGGGCTGAAGTGATCTGCGGGTGCCTGATTTTGCTCCTACTTTTTATTCACTCTCTGTCATTGGCACAGATGCAATCAAGTCCTGCTCAACTGGCTGAACCTGTCAGGCAAAACCCTATTTAATTAGAGCCCAAGAACCCTGGCGCACCGTTCACAAGTCTGTCTTCAGACGGGTTCATCCAACAAAGCCCAAACAAGGGTGTCTGCTCCTCTCCCCTCTCTGACTCATCCTCAGAGGGCACAGAGCACCCATGGGGAATTAAAAATGTCAGAGCAAAGGCCAGCCAGAGCTTGCTCCCTACAAGTTCCCAAGACACAGACCTGAATGACCACCAGGCACTGATGAAAATAAGGCCCGAGGAAAGGACCCTGAGTGCGGTCTCCAAAAGAACAGATTCTGCCTTCCTCCACAATATGACTTACTGCAAAGGGCTCTGGCTTGGGAGTCAAGCATCCAATTGCTTCTGGACTCATTTACTTACTGCATGATTTATAATTTTCTGTTTCCTCATTGTAAAATGTGAATAAAAACACTCCTCCGTGTTGTAAGGGTTGGAAGTATATATATGTAACAGACATATGGTAAAAATTTTAAAATCATGGTTATTATTATTTCCTGGATTATATGGTTATCTCATAAGTCTTGCCATATAAATCATTTGCACAGAGGTATAGTCCTCTTAGCTCCATGGTTGTCAACCTTGGCTGCCCAAGATGGATAACCTGGAAAACTTTTAAAAAATCTGGTTCCTGGGTATTATCCCTAAAGATTCTGAAGAAATTGGTGTAAGTTGTGCCCTGGGCTTGTAGGTTTTAATCACCTATAGCCCCAGGTGATTCTACTGGGCCGCTGCTTTGATTGGAAAACTAGCACCAGACAAAACTCTCTGTCTACCCGTGAAGCACTAACACCAGAAGTCCTTTCTAACACAAGGTAAGTCCTGTGTTTACAATGAGTTTAAGTGGAAATACTCTTGAAGGAAGTTACTAACTTAAGTTGATATTAGGATAGGAGTGTTTCTGGAGCAAGGCTCGACAGGAGAACATATATAAATGGGGCGTCAGGAGGGCAAAGCGGTAGAGAGAAGGGTGGTTGGGGGACAGCAAATGTGTGTTGAAACCACTTTCCAATTTCCCACCATTCCTTTTCCACAGAGCTATTAGCAGACTCAGAACTTAACTTTCTACTCAGCTGCCATAGGTGGAAGTCTGTTTTCGCTTTGTCTCTTATGGAACTTCTTGGTGATTGTCTTTTTTCTTACGGCGATTATCTTTGAGTTTGCGTACCTGTTCTCTTATTGTAAGATCTGTATGATTTTGGGGGGAATAGAGTTGTGAATAAAGAAATGAATAAGATATTTCACCAGTTTCCTGAAGGCTTGCCTTGCATTTTTCCATAAAAATGAAAAGACCCTACTGGACGCCAGTAACTGAGACTGACTCTCAGATATAGTGATAAGAGCCATAAAAAGCGAAAGTAGTCATTTTTGAGCACTTGCTCTGTGCCAGGTACTATTTATTGCTGATAATTTGCATGTGCTATCTCATTCAGTTCTCACAACAACCGTATGACTTGGATCATTTCCATCCCACAGATGAGGAAAGTCAGGTATGAAATAACATTCCCAAGTTCCTCTGACTAGAAAGTATAAGTTAGGAGGAGGTTGCCAGACAAAATACATGACACCCAGTTAAATCAGAATTTCAGATAAACAATGACCAATTTTTTTTTAGTGTAAGTATGTCCCAAATATTACACGGGATACACTTACACTATATATATATATATATATATATATATATATATATATATATACGGTCCCATGTAATATTTGCGACATACTTATACTAGAGAAAATCATCATTGTTTATCCAAAATTCTAATGTAACTGGGCGCCTTGTACTTTTATTTGACTAAATCTGGCATTCCTGGTTAGGAGTCAAAGCCGAACCATCTCACTCCAGAGCATGTGCTCTCGGCATCACGATTTGCTGTCTTTGCCTTCAAGAATGATGGCCAATTCCACGGTTCTGGACATTTGGGGACAGGAGTCAAAGCAGAAGATTTGGCTGCCACATCCCAGGCCCATGCTGGCTGCCAGACTCTCTCCCAGTGGGATCACGTGACACAGCGTCCCAGGTCTGACCGGTGCCCCTCATTTTCTCCCTCTTCATCCGACCATGTGGGCCCCAGCATCTCAGTAGCTGGGCTTCTGCCTAGACTCCTAGGCAAAAGTTGTCAGTGACCACTTAGGAAAAATAATTTAGGGCAGCCTGCCCCTTCCAAGGCTGAGTGATTCCTACTCATTAGAACAGCCCCTTTCTTTCAGCTTGAATTTTTGTCTATGGTTGATCGCTTCTGAAGCCTCTGTCCCCAAGATACCAGACTTGGCCTGCTGGACAGACCTCCTCTGTGTAAGCCTGCCCTTATTATTTTCCTGCCAGCGACTACCCTATGCCAATGGATGCCTCTAGCTCTAGATCTTAGTCCTTCCCACCTGCCTTGTCCAGCTGCAAGCAGCCAGCCCGTCAGCCCTGGCTGAATCCCAAGATAGGACAACATGAGCAGTCTCTTCTTCCTGGCACCTTCCTAACACCATGCTTTATCCTCTCTTAGTGATTTCGATTCACTATTCTGCAGACTCAGACCTCTGTCGAAGGTTTAGAGTGCTTGGGAGGGGGGGGGTGGGAGGGGAGGGGGAGCGTCCATAGGAGCAATGAGAAGATGCACAAAAGCTTTGTTTATCTCCAAAGCAAGAGAACTAAATGGTACCCAACAAACCCTGAAGCAAGTATTCGAGAGGGAAAACTATTCAAATTCAAGAACTATGGGAAACTTGGATTGATTTTGTTTTAATAACAAATCATGCCAGACAATCTAATTAGCATTTTGATGGTGTTATGACATGACTAGTTAATGTAGCAGTTGGTGGTAATATCCTGGATCTATCTGTTGATGAATCATTCGATAGCATCTCATGAAATTTTTACTCCCTGTTATCACTGGGTACTTCGTCACAATTTGCCCAATGCCTCTCTTAATAAACATACAGACAAACAAGTTTCCTGCCCAAGGGAGCTTACAATCAACAGGAAAAGTCAAGCAGAGAAGGGGTTCCCACAGGAAGGGAAATAAAACTTCTTACTACCAACACAGCCTGCCTTAAATTACCGAGTGCACCGCCATATTATCAGTCGTCTTCCCAAACACTTATTAAATGCTAATCTGCACACGGTGATATGTAAGGATCTAGCTCAAGAGAGTGAAACAGGCCTGGTCCGTGCCCTGCAGGAATTGACAATCCAGAGAGGCACAGTTGTAAATTGGAGAGAAAAGACGGTGCCTCGCTGCTATTCTCCACTCCTGCCCCGTAGCACAATGAATCCGTGTTGCTTTTGCCCGGGATACACTGTCCTTATATTTGCCCAGCTTGTTTTCTTCCCTCTGCTTGGCAGTTCAGGGGTTGATTGCTTCAGCTTCTGGATAATTTTTCCCCTGAAATAAATTAGATTTACCTTTTGGTTGTCTGTCAAAACCCGAGTCCCTCCATATATGACTTATGCCTCTTTGTAAGCATCTTGCGTTTGGATTCCAACTTAATTTTTAACACATGTTCAAGGGTACGCTGCTCATCTTTCAAGAGCGAATTTCAAAAGAAACTTTATAGGCAAGTATCCCCTTTCTGATGGTGCATTAAGCCTTAATGTAATTTACCTGCGTTTCTGTGTACGTATGTTCGGAAACCTGTGTGCGAGCCCCTCCCTCCGTAATTACACATGGTTGTACTATGTGTATGTAAAATAATAATCAGAATGTGTTGGGCACTCCCAAAGTTTTATGCATTTTGCTGACATTCTCATCTTCTCATGTAATCTCACAAGACCTGATGGCAAAGGTAAGATGGTTGCCTATATTTTATAGACCAGAGAACAAGAGTCGAGAGTAATCACCCAGTAAGCTCTCAAACTGAAATTTGGACCAATAGTCTGATTTCAGACCGAGGCTCCCAGCTACATCTACATCGCTGGGGCTGAGATTTGATTTTCGAAGGCTGCGTTTGTAAAAATCCACCCAGGAGCTTTGGAGGGTCAACCAGTTTAAGACGCTCCGATGCACAGAACGGCGTCACCCCACGGCAGCTTCCGGACGGAAACTAGTTAAATCGCCTCTGGGGGACCGTCAGCCCCAGCTGTCCCATCCGCATGCCCTTGCTCCATGCAGAAAAGACAGCTGCTCAAAGGCTCCTCGGCTGGGTTTTGCCTTCACTGCCATCCCTTAGCACCCCTGTGCCTGGACTGGCGCCTTTCACCTTGAGAATGCACCTTCTCCTTTACCTTGGATCCCTGTCACTACCCAACAGCAATACATTTCCAAAGAATTCTCAAACACAACACAATTTACTTTTCTGTGCTAGTGAAGATTTATGAGGGTACAAAGTGTATACCGGCAGGCAATTACAGCCACTTGAAAATGCCTTCACAGAAGGCTGAAATCTGATAAGGAAGCAGAGTGAGATTCTCAGAGGGAGCCAGCCTCACATTCTGTTTTTCCAATGTTCAAATCACCCCAATTTGGGAACACAGTATTTTTTAACTTGCAGAACTCAGCTTTTGTACTGCAATATATGATACAGTTAAATATTTTTCCAGGAGCTTAGCATGGGACCTTATGCACATTGGATTGGACAGAGCAGGTCCAATGTCTTCCAGTCATCCTGCCCACCGAAAAGCTTCCCATTGCTGCCAAGTCCACGGCTCTAAGTGAAGGAGTTAGAAGCAAATAAGTCATCGAGTTTTTGCTATGACACCGCAACCCTTGCCACAAGTTGATTAGACCAAGATTGTTACCTGACCCAAAGCAGCTATTTATAGGCTGCCTAGTGGTCCATGAAACACCTGCACATGAGAATTCCACCCAATACGGTGCTTCATTCTGGATAACTATGAATTAACCTAACCACTTCTCTCTCTCTCTCTCTCTCTCTCTCTCTCTCTCTCTCTCTTTCTCTCTCTCAGAGAATTTGAATGTGAGAAACAGTAGGAGACAGAAGTATAAAAGCATGTAAAAGCAGGAGGTAAAAGTCAGGGAAAAAGAGCAGAGCTGAATCCATTTGTTGGTAGAAGCAAGAGCCATAAAGCTGTCGCCATAATGGCTGCTGTTGAGAGTGAACCTCAGATCCTTGTTGCTGAGGTAGGCACCAGAGAAGCAGACAAGCAGTGTAACCATGCACCACTCTCCTGTCAGGGCCAGCTTCATGGGTGTGGGACCTTTGTAGGCTCACGTACTGGGCAAGGAGGGACACAGCATATGGTTTAATGCTGCTGCCGCCATCTTGAAATTCTTCATGAACTCTGAACAAGGAGCCCTGCGTTTACATTTTGCCCTGGGCTCAAGAAATTATGCAACTTCTCCTGTTTCCTTATTGTCTTTTAAATCAGAGCCCTTTGGCCGATGAGATTATTTTCTGCTTCTCCCAATGGAATATCCAAAATCCTTGAATCCTGAAGCTTATGTGGTCACAAGAGCCCTCTTTAAGAAAAAGGATACAAACCTATGAACATAACAGTAGGTGGGAAGTGATATTTATCTGAACTGAAGATATAAATCACCACCAACACTACAAACATTGGAAAATCCAGAAACACAACTGGCTGACGTACCTCGATAACACGCTTCCTACATCGACGGTGCTTTCTCTTTGGTTGCTTTTTATATGCCAATTATTTTGTAACAGTGTTTTTTTTATAGAGGGAATAAAAAGATAAATCAGTCTTTCCTCTAACATGGTTAATAAAAAACATTAAATTGATAGGCTAGAGAGTTTTAATTCAACTTCACAACTTAATATTGGTAATAACATGTGAGATTTTAGAATTGTTGTCAAATTTGAGAGAATAGTTTCATTTTTAGGTGAGTTATAAGACTTGAGCACACTTAAGGATTCTCTGTTCTAGGATGTGCCCTTAAACACTCTGGATAACTATCCCATATGACTCTCCACGCTGGATCCGTACTAACGAAGGTGAGGAATTGCAAGACCATGAGAATACATTGCTAGGGCCCCTCATGCAAGAGAAGGACCCAAGTACTCAACTGCTTGAGCGTTGGAACCCTTAGAAAATGCCTTTTACTGGTGGTGTCTTTGTTCCTTGGCAACCTGAAAGAGCCCCACAGACACCCATTCGATGCTAATCTGATGACTTCTCAGAAAAATATTCAAAAACATCTCAGGCTGATCTTACATGGTCCCCTGGCTACCAGGAGTGGTTGACAGTGTAAGCTCTGAGAAAGAAGGAGTCATTTAAACTTCCTGGTCTAGACATTTCTTTCCATTTGCCAGCAGAACCTTCTATGCCAGTTTCCTTCTGTGTATTTGTTTTTTCTTTCTTATTTCAGTTCATTTTCAACCCTTCCAGCAACCAAACCACTCTTAACACCACACACACACACACACACGCACACACACACACACACACACACATATGCTTCTTGGTTGTACAAAATGCTGGAATTCCCTGTCCTTCAGTTTTTACTGCGTGAAAACATTTTTCTTTCCTTATTCCCTTTTCAGTGGCTGGAGACCAACACATTTTGTTTGCCATGATATTGTTTTTTACATTTAACAGCTTAAGCTATTGCTTTTTAACACATATACACAAGACACCTGCATTGTTTTCTAGTCCAGAGCATTGACGAAGGGATTTATCCACCTCCCAAGCTCCACCACACCTTCCTACTCATAGAACCTGGTGTGGATGTCGTTTTTTTGTTAAGACCGTAGGTCTCGAGCAGGAGAACATAGCAAGCCTCTTTCAACTTCATCCAGATCATGGTTCAATGAGCCCATAGAGCGAAAGTATTTAGTACAATGTTCTGTTCAAAGTAGGAATTCAATAAATGCTTACGCTTTTTCTTGTCCCTCTGGTTCAAAGGTACAAAATATATGAGAGATTGACATTTTAAGTGTCTACTGAAGTTTCTTTTCTTGGAGGAAAATGCGACCCAACTTTCACCTGCAAGACTGATGAAGTTCAAAAATACTCATTGTCTCATTTTCATTTATCTCTAAGTCATTCCAGAGCATACTTCTTAATTCCAAAATGTGCCGAGTAGCTTTAAATGAAGTTAATTGCTGGAATCGGTCGAAATATTTCACTAACTCGTCCCACCGTATTATGGCACGCTGGTTTTAAAGCAGTTAATAGTTCTCGAAAATAATGTATTAGCGGTTGAAAATATGAATCAATGATATTACTTTAATCCTATTTCAGAAGCAACCAGAATGGTTGAATTAATAGCGTCCTATTATTTTATTATTGCATAAGAATTTATAGCTGTGCTGACACCACACTAGGACTAATTCTTCCTTTTACGGGACTTTATTAGACAATGTAAGGCAGGGCCTTCTCCAGTGTCCCTGGGGAACCCACAGTGGCCCGGGCAAGGCCACTTCCCTTAACCCTCACCCACTAGTAGATCACTCTTTCGCCTCTCCAAGTTCACACAAAGTTCATGCATAAAAACACCTGCCTAAACCAGAGCTCAGCCAGTCAACAAGATGGCATCTGAACATTTAAACTTCAGATCCGACTTGCACCTGATGAGACATATATTATGGGCTTTCTGTTAGCAACCAGCTTCGACAGGGTGATCTATCTTTAGATTTATACTTTTGAGGATTGACCAAGGCTGCTTTTCTCTCGCTGTACTGAACCTGAATTTGCCAACCTATCAGCCAAAGGTATGTGGGAAGAAGACTCCAATGGATTATAAACCGAACAAAAAATTCCCTTCAATGCCTCTTACTCAGCAAGGGAGTTTGGGGAAATTTGGGGTCTCCGCACATTGGAAAGCTCACCCCAGTTGCCTTATCCTGTGAGGTAAAGCTTAGGTTGGGAATTGTTACTGCCTTCTGGACCTATAGGACCTGCTTGGTCCAAGCAGTTGATCACAGAAACAGATCATCCCAGCTACCTACTCATTTAAGTGATTTTTACTGAGCACCCAACATGTACTAACCATGGTTCTAGTTATCAGGGATATAACATGAACAAGGCATTATTCTCCTGGAGATTACATTCCAGCCTCCCTAACTAGCCCAATGATATAATTTACAAGACCCTGTCTTAGTCAGAGGTAGAATGAGCTGTTACAACCCAGAAACTTCCAGTGCCCCTTGTTTCTAACTTTAGAGGAGTCTTTTTTTCTTTTTTTTTTTTTTTTTTAATTTTTTTTTCAACGTTTTTTATTTATTTTTGGGACAGAGAGAGACATAGCATGAACGGGGGAGGGGCAGAGAGAGAGGGAGACACAGAATCGGAAACAGGCTCCAGGCTCCGAGCCATCAGCCCAGAGCCTGACGCGGGGCTCGAACTCATGGACCGTGAGATCGTGACCTGGCTGAAGTCGGACGCTTAACCGACTGCGCCACCCAGGCGCCCCTTTTTTTCTTAAATTAAGTTTATAGACCCTTCATACTGCACAATGTTCACCGTCCACCCCCCACCCCCAAAATATAGCAATAGCCACTTCAAACCCATTGTAACGCTTTACATAGTTGATAAAGTTGTATTCATAGAAGAGAATGAAATTGTGGATGTGTCCGTTGACTTGCGTAAAACCTGAGAGCCAAAACGAGAGATGCCGAAATGGCTGTGGACAGCTCTACCGACACAGACTCTTTCTTTCTACTCTCTTTCTATTCTTGGTTTTGATAGCTCTCGGGAAAATAAATACTCACGCATTTTCCAAAGAAACAAGACAAGCAAATACCGAATGACACGCTGAAGCTAAGAGAGGTCTGTGAATCGCCCATCCAAAACTTCCAACTTACATAGGAGAAAATGTTTTTTTCATGCCATTTCCTCTCCTAGGATGGCCCCCCTCCCCCTTTTCACCTAGTGAGGCAGTCCTCACCTTCAGCATTATCTCCTCCAACTCCAAGACCAATTCCAGGGCTATGTTCTTTGCTATGTTCCCAATTCTTTTCTATGTTCCCATTGGTCCTGTGTGAACCTCCATCAACACGTAGACAATACTGATCCAGAATAATTTGTTCAGATAGCTCTTCTTTCTAAGAACACTGAAGTTTTTCAATGACAGAAACGATAGTTCTTTGCTCATCTCTGTGTTTCAGGCTGCAGCAGAGACTGATCCATGGTGGGCACCTATGGGGCCTCTAAACTGATGTGAACTACTCAGGTGTATACGAGCCCTTAGCTGATGGAGGGCTAAGACACAGTTCTCCTAATCCATGGTCGTGGGTTCTTTCTACAACACCACACAAAGGAGTGTGTGGAGGGGAAATGCTCATACATTGAAAAGGGAAGTTTTGAACAGTGCTCTTGAGGCCAAATCAATGAAAATGAATAGATTCTTTTGCCTCAACTCCTATGCCACCCACATGATCTCATGACTAGTCCTCAGCTGCTTAAGATGAGCAGCCTCAGCTCCAAGAGAAGAAAAACCATGATTTCCATAAGTGCCATAAGTTCCATGAGCACCTGCTATGTGTCAGGAACTTATCACATACTATCTCATGTAAAGCCAAGTTGCTGTGGAATTCAATGTTTTGATTTGCTTTTCTTTTATCTTTCCCAGTGAAACTCTTTTTTAAATAGTGACAAAGGGGAAAAAAGAAATGATACCAAAAAGGTGTGGAAGACCCAAGGTTTCCAGGTAGCCAGTAGAAATGATAATCATATAACCTGCTAGAGGATTAGGTCACAGTTAGAATGGAATAGAACTGGAATGGTTAGAACTGGAATAGAAGGAAAGGAAAAACCCATGAAAATGTCAAGTACAGCCAGATCAATGATGAGATAGAGTTCGTCAAACTTCACCTGGCTTAGAGGGCCTTAAATAAATAACACACAGTCTCAAAACGGTGGGTAATAGTGTTAGTTGAGACAGAACCTGTTACTCTCTTGACTTTTCCTTCCGGATTAACGATTCATGATCTCAAGATGGCACCAGGTGTCCCCACTTGTTCAAGACAGAAAGACAGCGTGAGAAGTGCCAGCCACTTTCCTGTCTTCTTTTTTTTTTTTTTTTTTTTTTTTTTTTTTAACATTTTATTTATTTTTGAGACAGGGAGAGATAGAGCATGAACAGGGGAGGGTCGGAGAGAGGGAGACACAGAATCTGAAACAGGCTCCAGGCTCCGAGCTGTCAGCCCAGAGCCCGACGCGGGGCTCGAACTCACGGACCGCGAGATCGTGACCTGAGCCGAAGTCGGCCGCTTAACCGACTGAGCCACCCAGGTGCCCCCACTTTCCTGTCTTCTATCAGGAAGTACCGATGCTAGGACCCCCTCCCCTTCATCGGGTTCTTCTGATACCTCATTGGTCAGAACAGTGACACAATCACCCCTGATTGTGTGGGAAGATGTAGGGGGAGAAGGACATTGAAAATAGCTGTTGGGTTAGCAGATAGGGAGTTTGTGCCTTAGGCTCCTCATAGTGAATTGAGCCTGGAGATTCTTAAGAAGCCTGTAAGTTTCCGAAGGCGAGTATTTATAATTTCCTTTTCCTTTCCTTGTGCCCTCAGCACACAGCAGGACTTTAATAAATGATGCACCCGTGATTCGATGGATGAATAGAGCTGGGAACCAGAGAAAGTACAACATAGACGCTCGAGAGAAATGGAGTATGCAATAGGAAGGAAACCAGGTTGAGGGCCGAAACTGCCAACGGGAGGTACTCGGAGTTGATGGGAAAGTTCACAGCTCATCTATCAAATCCCACCATGACACAGCGTTGCTATGCCATCAGTTTCCTGTGCAATCAGAAACCATCACTGGCCTACACCCAAAGCAACAAAAAGAAGACAGATATTAACATCTGAAACAGAAATTAACATCAGCACAATTTGAATCATTCTTACTAGGTGAACTGGCGAACCAGTTAGCAGTTTCCAGAAAGCCCGAAGACACTTTTTGCTCACGGTTTTTTTTTTCCTTCCCTTCTCTCTCTCCAACCCAACACATACTAGAAATTACGAGTATGCAATTATTTTTTTTTTTTAATTTCAGTTCTTTTTATTCTGACTATATAGAAATGTGCTTAATTGGGCTTTTGTAATTCAGAGAGAGTGAACAGATGGAGGAAGGAAAATTATTAACTAAATTTCCCCACCTCATTGATTGAGCCCATCACAATGAAGATTAGAAAACTTGAGATTCCTTATCATACTTTAGAATATAACCATGTAAGCCACCCAGCAGTTTTAGGAATTCCTGAAACAAAGGTATTTAATTGTCATTATAACCAGCATGCCCCACCTCCCCAGCTTGAGGATCAAAGACAATGTGGTTTTTTGCTTTTTTTTTTTTTTTTTCTGTCACATGTACTTATTCAACTCTCATTTTCCCATTCATTCCCCCAGAAGGCCAGTATCTCTGCATGGGTCTCCACTTGCTACTAAAATAAGCAAGAATCAGAAGGTTACTTACTCTGTCCAATATAGAGTCCTACCTCTAAATACCTTCTAGAGAGGGGACTGGGTTTTCCCCTAAATCTACACATCAGAGATTCTCAACATTTTTTTTTTCAAAGTCATTCGTTTTACTTGTACTTTGCACCTTGCTATTTCCTACTACATCATATTTTTATTCCAAAAATATACGGTTTTTACTCACTAAAATGATTTTATTGCACCACCATTTCATTTCGCGGGGAGGGACACAACTTTCAGCTCTTGGTGTCACATGATGTTGCTACTGAGAGTAAACCCAATGGTGCAAGGACACCATCTGCCATTTTCCAGACGTCACAGACCATAGTGCTTCTTCACTCCTGGACTCCCATGGTTAGAACCCTTGAGTGCATTATCTCTGAAGCATAAACACCATGCTGGGGTAGGGTGGGGGTGCGGGGTTGGGCCACTGGAGTAAGAGCCTGGCTTTAGTCACGCACTGGCCAAAATACGAGCCGTTCCCTCACAATCCTCTAGATCTGGGGTTGATCTAAATAGCATGCTGTCATGGTCAATTCCCTCTTGGGGGCCCACAGGAGCTTTTCCATGATGAGTGTAAAACCAGAATAATATTAAAACTTCCAAGGTACCTACTATTTACATAGCTACAAGGAGATGGGTCAAAATCACAAAATGGTAGCCTGCCAACGGGAAGCAGGGAAGGCACGTTTTATTTTGCAACTTCACTTGATTAAAATAATAATAGTAATGATATTTCACTCAACCAGGCTTCCTGCTCTTTTTTTTTTTTTTTAAGATTTTATTCTTGAGTAATCTCTACACCCAACTTGGGGTTCGAATTCACAACCTTGAGATCAAGAATTGTATGCTCCACCCACTGAGCCAGCCAGGTGACCCTCCAGGCCTCCTGCTTTGCCACAGAAAGCCAAGCAGGGAAGGAGCAAGACTCCATTCGGTAAGACTCTATTCGATAAGATAATTACCCGATTGTCTTCAATAATTCACATTGGTCAAGTCACTTCAGCTTTTCATGTTGCGTTTTCCCCACATCTCAGACGGAGATCATGAGATCTTTGCTGCCTAACTTCCAGGTTATTATAAAACCGGTGAGCTATCAGTGGTCACAGTGATGGAAAAAGCTTTAAAAATTATCCCGATACAAATACAATCATCAGTGTGACCTTTCAACTCTGTCTAAGGAAACTCTTCTACGAAAACATTGAAATGGGTATGGAAGAGGCCTTGTTTCTAAGAATTTACTTGGCTTAACTTTGGAAACCACCTTCCTAGCTGTGAGAATTCTAAGGATTTCATCATTATGACTTTTTTTTTTTTTTTTTTCCGGAATCAAAACTGCCTTCCCTACTCACCCTTGAAGCTACTTCAATAAAAGCTCTTCCTAGTGGGCACTCAGAGGAAGTCATTTGTTTGATGTATATAGTTAATATTGTGTACATTTTTGTGCCTCATCTGCAAATCCCACTTTCTATATTTATCCTGAGGTCCTCTAAGGACCTGCTGATTCCTTCCAAGCAAAAAGAATTCCATGGACCCAAAGGGAGGTTTAAAAAAAAGGGGGAGGGGGTAAATAGCAGATAGAAATTAAGGTCAAGGACAAGGTTTAATATCATCTTATTGCCTTTAAAGCTGAACTTTATAGTCAAGGCAAAATACTGGACTGATTTTCTTTCCCCCTTGATGACTTCATTGCTGGATTGGATATATAACATCTTTGCTTTGAAAGAACGAACGCTTTAGAGCAAATTTTCTCTAAATCATTTTTCAAGATTTCCTGTTACTTCATCTAAAGCTGCTTTCCATTAATAATTCCTCAGTACAAAGCATCTAGACACACAGACACCATAATTAGGGGGATTTCAATTACCTATGTGAGGAGGCAGGTAATTGACAATCTAATTAGTCTCATTTCAATTACCATTTTTCTCTTCATTAGAGCAGTTAGTTAGAGAGTGGTGAAGGTTTGTAAAACATTCCAAGACCACAGAATTTTCAAGCTAGATTTACTAAAGATTAAGGCTGGACCTTTCCAAGACCAAGGGAGCATAAGCTCTAGGAAGGCGGTGTCCAAGCAGCTGCTGTGTGCAAGAACCAGACAAGTGTATTGGAAGTTCGTCAAGCAAGAATGTGATTCAAAGCCCTGGGGTAGAAGCTGGCAAGCAATTCAGATAGGACTCGTTCATTGTTCAAAAGAGAGGTTCTTTGAAATGGGCGTTATTTAGCGAATTCATAATCATTGTCATTTAGGGAGTGCTTGCTCTGGACCAAACATGCAGTGGCCTCTCATTTTCATGTAAACGTCAACTCTCTGAGGTTAATAGTATCACTCCCATTTTGCAGATGAGGAAACTGAATGGCAGAGATTGTGCAATTTTCTGCATCCCGACAAATATATTGACCCTGGATCTCACGCTCTGAAATTTTTCATTCATTTCCTGACCCGTGGAGGAGACCTTGGCTTTGGATTTCAACAAACCTGGGGGCCAACACCATATACATATGTATATATACATGTATATATATACATGTATATATACATGTATATATACATGTATATATACATGTATATATACATGTATATATACATGTATATATACACATGTATATACATGTACATGTATATATACATGTGTATATACATGTGTATATATACATGTATATATACATGTATACACATGTATATATACATATATATGCATATGCATATACATATATAATCACAAACACATACAGAAAATTAAAAGTATCTAAAGGACAAAAAAAAACCCATGAAACTTCCTATGGACTTTAGGTAATAATGATGCATCTCTGCATGTTTATGGACTGAAACAAGTATGTCCCTCTGACTGGAGGCTAATAGTGCGGCAAGTTGTATATATGTGGGGACGGGGGTTATCTAGGAAACTATGCTTTCAACTTAATTTTGCTGTGAAACTAAACCTTTTCTAAAAAAAAAAAAAAACAGCTGATTGGAAAAAAATATGAAAACTTCAAGGTTAATGGCGACAGGAGACCTCTTAGAAGAAAAGCCAAGATTAATCTAAGCCTGTAGCGTCTCTTTTCTGAACGCTACTCCTCAGTTGGGTACATCTTGCTCCCACTCACCCAGCGCCCCCCGCGTCCCCTGTCATGGCCGGCATGCTGGCTAGCTTCTTTGTGCTTCGTAGCTCTTTTTCCCCTTCCCATCAGGACATTCCTGCATCTTCAAGACACCTTCAAACTCCATGTTATCGTTTTAACTTTAAAGAACAGTTGACACTAAACAAAGCTAATCACTTACAATGCAGTGTATATAGCTGTCTGGAACATACTAGTTTGTTTCTGGGAAATGCTAATCCCAAGGGCACCGGGACTCTTGACCATAGATCGAGATGTGTGTATTTCATCTAAAAAAGACACTCTTTAAAAGAGGGAAACCAAGTCACAAAGTTGCGGGGCCACTGCTGTGCAATAGAAATATAATGCAAGCCATACACGCACACCCTGTACCTAAATTTATATTTTCTAAAAGCTGTGTGAAAAAAAAATAAAGAAGAAAAGGGGAAATTAATTTAAAAACATTTTTATGTAACCCAGGATATTCAAAATATTATCAGTTTAATATGGGATCAATAGAAACACTATTATTGAGGTATTTTCCATTCTTTTTCTTTGGGCCAAATCTTTGAAATTTGGTGTGTTCTTTACAATTTCAGCATGTCTCAGTTTGGACCAGCCGTATTTCAAGTGCTCAATGGCCAGCTAAGCCTGGCACCTACATAGCGGACAACACAGGTCTAGACTTCTCATAATTCTTTTTTTTTAAGTAGGTTTCAAGCCCAACATGGGGCTTGAACTCAGAACCCCGAGATCAAGAGTCCCACGCTCTACAGACTGAGCCAGACAGGCGCCCCCCATCCCCCGACCCTCCCATGATATCTTATGGATTCCCCAGTTAGCCATAGCCTGCAGGGGCAGGGAGGGGGGCGGTTATTCACCATCCCCTGCATGGGACAAGCTCCTCTGACACAGGGCCGAGTTCCAGCTCCGGCTGGAGCGCAGGGGAGGCAGGCTTGAAAAGAGGTGAACATCTACACCGAGCTGGGATGCTCTTCCAATGCTTCGTCATGCGGTGTTTCCCTCCATCATCAGAGCCACCTCCCATTTTATAGCTCCCATTTCACAATTTAAGTTTCCACTGATTACTGATGCGTTCAAATACCACGTTCTCGCGTTGTGATTTCGGAAAAATTACTGAACCTCTCTGAGGCTCAGCGTTTGCACCTGTGTGATAAAGATAATAATCCCGGCACAGAAGCAAACAGTGAAGGGTAAGGAGATTGCATATAAAGTACCACCGAATAAATGCTCCAGAAGGGTAGTCAGTATCCAAATTGGGCAGACTCCTAGTCACATACTCTTTGCCCTAGATCATGCTATCTGTGGGAGCAGACAGGTCTGGAAGATTTCACAAAAAAAAAAAAAAAAGACAAAAGAAGCCCAGAATCCGGCAGAGCAATTTTTCAGCCAGATGATTCTTTGATGCTGTAACCGTTGTTTTCTAAAAGTCCTTAGGGCTCAACCTTTCTACCTGGTTTATGACCTAACTTTTTAAATGCTCTGGCTTGGAAGGCTTGGACGGTGAAACATGCTCATGTTAGAGGACTCTCATTCTGATATTACCCTTGATGGGTCCGGATAGTTCAACTTGGTAAGTGTTCAATTCTCTTCCATTGCCTGGACCACTAGATCCCTTTCCCCGAAAACCAAGAGTCTGACATTTCTTGACACAGCATCTGCCCTATCCCACTGAAACTGCCTCTAGGAATCAGAACTCTCTGTGGCATTGATCAGCTCAGAATAAAGAGCTCAGAAATCAGGGTGACGCTGGCCGGTGGCAAAAATGCTCTGTGGACTCGAAGTACTACTTCTACACCCAATATTACCTCAGGTGGGTGCCTGCTTATTTTAACGACACGGGAATCTTGTTCTAAGGTAATAAAAACCCTGTCCCTGGGCTTGACCTTCTTGGGTTTCATCAGAAATTTAAAATAAAACAAACAAACCGTACCCTGAGTGTTTATCTGTGCACTTAGTCTATACACGTCAACTTTCTGAATGTCTGACAGTGTTTTTGTTACTTGAACAAGGGGGAAAAGAGGCTGGAATAAAGTGGATTTTGAACCTTCTTATTTGTAAATCCACAATGCCCTCCTTTCTGTCACAACAGACTCATCTTGGGTGGCAGCGGAATCTGAAGTACCAGGGGTAGCTGGGAGGAGAATAGCGTTTCAATACTGGGGGAGCCGTAAGAAGAGGTAAGGACATAATAAAGTCAAGCTTGAAAGTAGGCAAGGTTAGGGTTAAGAAACACGTAGTACATACAGGAAGTCAGAAATCTAGGTATTCAAGATGAAGGTTGAATAATAATTAGCCTCTCAGATGAACTTCAGTCAGTTTTGTCTTTTTTTCTTTTTTATGCTACTGTTGCCTTTTTAGATGCTCTCAATTCTTCTCCATAGACTCTATCTGTAAGAAGCATCATCATTCTTTAGCAGGTGGTTCTTTGAACAGCAGTGCAAATCAGAGGTTGTTCACCTTACCTAAGCACCCCTGAGGACCGATATTTCTATTAATGTATTTTCGAGGCCCTGATGATTCTGAATAATAATCCCAGGGTTCAGATGACTGGAGATTTCTGACCACCTTCTTGACCGAGACAGAAGCTCCTTGCTGTCTCCATGCAGAGGCTTGAAGTTGGCTAAGATCAAGCTGTGACCTTGGCTATAGATTTCCTGAACTTTCAAAGGATCAGCATGGATCTTCCACCATTGACCATGGCTCACACTAAGACTATCTACTGCTCAACTAGTATAGTTCCCCTTCTCAAGTACAGTCCTGGAACTCTTACCTCGTGGGTGTGAGGTCTCCAATGTGCTCTTTAGAATATGCTGTATATTATTTTAAAAAAATGTGATTGAGCGGGAGACTTTCTTCCCTTTAGAAATACTTCAAAAGGGGAAGAACAAAAAGAACAAATCCATACCCAACAAAAAGACAATGTTCAGCTAACCTTTTTTTCCTTCAAATGCCCATGGCTTCTTTGGTTCATCAACTGTCATAAATTTGCTCCCTCCAAGCACAAAAGCCTTCTTTGAGGTTCAGAGGTTGAGTTTTATCTGCCCCCAGGGATACAGGGTTGCTCTCCTCTGCCTCGGAGAGCTCTGAGTACTGTTGTTGGTCTCTTTTGAGATGGGTTTGGTTTTCTAATGGATGACTTGTGAAATGAGTCCTGAGGCTCCCCAGGAAACGGACGAGGCTGCCTTGTCTTACCAACTTCATCCGACAGCATCTGTCTATTGCACATCAAAGCGAAACCAACACCTAAGCAAATCAATCCATCCCTAGAACTTCTGTAAAACATTAACTCCCCAAAGCAAGGCAAAGAACAGGACGGTGGAGTGACTCACACTTTAGGTAAAGAAAAACAGTGCTCAGTTTGCATCCTGTTGAAATTATTTTCAGGTGGTGAATCCTTTCTCTTGTTTGTTGTAACCAGACTATTAACTAGGATGAACTTTTGGTGAAGTTAAGGATTCAACATTTCAAAGGCATTCTCAGAATTTGAAAAATCAAGTGAAAATATGTAGGTTTCTATGGAGAATTCTGTACCACCAGGTGTCTTCTTGACAGAGGATTAATATACTCTAGTATTTTTTTTTCCTAAATTCAAGGGTAAGCAATAGAAATAAGGATGGGGAAAATCATCAGGGATACGAATAGAAGAAAACCTGTGATGCTTCTTGAGGTTCAAGTTCACTTTGCAGAGATTTCTGTTATTAAAAGTCATGGCAGGAGGGCGCTGGGTGGCTCAGTCAGTTGAGTGCTGACTTCGGCTCAGGTCATGATCTCATGGTTCGTGAGTTCGAGCCCCGCACGGGCTCTGTGCTGACAGCTCAGAGCCTGGAGCCTGTTTCAGATTCTGTGTCTCCCTCTCTCTGACCCTCCCCCACTTGCACTCAGTCTCTCTCTCTCTCTCTCTCTCTCTCTCTCTCTCTCTCTCAAAAATAAAATAAACATTAAAAATTTAAAAATAATTTTAAAAAAAGTCATGGGGGTACCTGGGTGGCCCAGTTGGTTAGGCAACCAACCTCAGCTCAGGTCATGATCTTGCGTATTCGTGAGTTCAAGCCCCACATCGGGCTCTGTGCAGACAGCTCAAAGCCTGGAGCCTGCTTCAGATTCTGTGTCTCCCACTCTTTGCCCCTACCCCACTCACACTCTACCTCTCTCTCCTTCTCTCTCAAAAGTAAATAAACATTAAAAAAAATTTTTTTAAGGCATGGAAATTAGACGCCCTGGCTGGCTCAGTCAAGTAGAGCATGCAACTCTTGATCTCAGGGTTATAATTTCCAGCCCACATTGGGTGCAGAGATTACTTAAAAGTCATGGAAAGGGGCACCTGGGTGGCTCAGTCGGTTAAGCGGCCTGACTTCGGCTCAGGTCATGATCTCGCGGTCCGTGAGTTCGAGCCCCGCGTCGGGCTCTGTGCTGACAGCTCAGAGCCTGGAGCCGGTTTCAGATTCTGTATCTCCCTCTCTCTGACCCTCCCCATTCATGCTCTGTCTCTCTCTGTCTCAAACATTAAAAAAATTTTTTAAGTCATGGAAAATAAAAAGAAAAATGGGCAAACTGTGAAGAAAAGATAAGGGCTATTCACCTGTCATTCCCAATGGGGACTAGAAGATACTTGAAAATTGCAAAGTTGGGATGCTTTAAGCTGGGCTGCAATCTCCTATTGCGAGCTGCCATTAACAGACTAGATTCACTGAGCTCAACACTTAACCTGTGTTTAATACCTTCCCTATCAAATACATTTGGGCTGTAGTCATTGCCGTCAACTACGAAATAGATTAGATTCTGTTTTGATAGCTGAAATAACAGAAACCAAACAGGAGCAATCAATACAGTGATTTTGGTCATCTCATTAGCCATGTGACTTCTCGATTGTTCAGCGATCGCCAATTATCACAGCTGAAGGAAGACTGAAATCCTCAGAGAATGATTGCTTCCAAACTCTCATGCAGGGCAAGTTCAATTTCTCTGTACCTGCTTCTGGAAAATGTGAGGCATAGGGCACCGTTTGCCATTTCTGGAAGCACATGGAGGATGTCCTTTCATTAAGCTTTCTAACAACACTTTTCAGAGCTTTCCCAGGGTTTTACCTGTTTCTTCTTCGTGATATAGAAAAATTTCTATTAGTGGGACAAAGATGATTAAATGCCTTCTGGTTTTCCCTATTTTTTTTAATAATAAGCATCCACGTTATTATTTTTCTGTTGTCCGTGTTTCTAGTAAGTCTCTTGCTTCAAGGCCCCTTTGGAAACTAGGGGTGTGGCTGACTCTTCAGCTAGATTATAGGTGTTGGGGGAGCCAGTCCATTTTTCACATATCTTCTATTGATCATAGAACCTGACACAGCACCTTGAACTCAGAGGGCAGTCCAATTTTTGCCGGATGATTGGATGGGTTTTCAACCTGGACTGATTTTCACCAGAGAATTCCAACTAATTTAAAAAGTAAGAATGATGGTGTTTGGCTAATTGAATAACTGTAGGATTATCTGGGATGAATAGCTCTCCTCAAATGAAATGACACCGGGGACCTCTCATTTCCCATCGGAATAGAGAGGAGGATGTTAAAGTACTCCAAACCACCGTGGCTTATTACATTTTACATATTAGGATAACTTGGGTACTTTTCCTCAGTGATTGGCTTCATAAACTAGGCTCTACTTTGGGAGGCCTTTTAATCAGGGATAAGAATAATTCTTAGAAGACCGACTCTGTCTCATTTTAAACAATGTAAAAATATTCAGGTGACTGCAGCAATAACAAACCTCCATGATTATATTATGCACAATCAATTGTATGAACTACAGGGATATCAATGAAGAGAATACCAAGTCCTGTCAACATACAGCCGCCTCTGGTGATTAGGAATTCACAGGCTCCATTTTCTTATAAACTTTCATCTATGATTTTGCCTTATAAGCATCCGCATCTGATACAAGTGGTTAGAAATATTTTGGAATCTTGACATGATAATACATGTAACATTTACCTATCAAGCTAGAACTTTAGCATATTAAGGACTTTGATAATTCCTGCAGTTAAAAGGAACTGTCCCCGAGCACATTCGACCTACAAACTTGTTTGTTTTCTTGCATTTTTGTAAAAAACAGCAGTTACGAAGCATCATTCGAGATACATTCTGTGTGATGCCTACTCTATACCAAGCCCTGTGCTCTGTGCTGGGATGTGGGATTGCATGAAATAGACAAGGTTCCTATACTCATGGATCTTACATTCCAGCAGGGAGAGGTGGGCCATAAAAACGCAAGAAGTCACTTTAAGGAGAATGAGACAGGCTTTGGGATGGGTTGCCCTACAATCTAACTAAAAAAAAAAAAAAAAAAAAAAAAGGCATCCATAGCATGAAATATTATTCAGCACTAAAAAGAAACAAGGGGTGCCTGGGGGTGCTAATCTGGTTAAGTGACTCTTGATTTTGGCTCAGGTCATGATCTCATGGTTTGTGAGTGTGAGCCCCACATCAGGCTCTGTGCTGATGGGCACAGAGCCTGCTTGGGATTCTCTGTCTTCCTCTCTCTCTGCCTCTCCCCGCTCACGCTCTCTCTTAAAATAAATAAATAATAAAAGAAAGAAAGAAGAAAAGAAAGAAAAGAAAGAAAGAAAGAAAGAAGAAAAGAAAGAAAAGAAAGAAGAAAGGAAAGAAGAAAGAAAGAAAGAAAGAAGAAAGAAAGAAAGAAAGAAAGAAAGAGAAAGAAAGGAAGAAGCTATCATGCCACATCAGGATATGTAGGAACGTTTAAATTTTTTTTTTTTTAACGTTTATTTATTTTTGAGACAGAGAGAGACAGAGCATGAACGAGGGAGGGGCAGAGAGAAAGGAAGACACAGAATTGGAAGCAGGCTCCAGGCTCTGAGCCATCAGCCCAGAGCCCGACGCGGGGCTCAAACTCACGGACCGCGAGATCGTGACCTGAGCTGAAGTCGGCTGCTTAACCGACTGAGCCACCCAGGCGCCCCTGTAGGAACGTTTAAAACATATTGCTCAGTGAAAGAAGCCAGCGTGTAAGGCAACATACTGTATAATTCCAGCGAGATTACATTCTGTAAAAGGTAAAACTATGAAGACGGTGACATGATCAGTCATTGCCAGAAGCTTGCGGAAGGGAGAGAAGAATGAATAGGGGGAGCCCAAATGATTGTTAGGGTAGCGAACTATTCTGTATGACACCAGAATGGTAGTTCCACATCATTATACATTTGTCAAAACCACCAAACTTTCTGTACGACAAGTAGAGGGAACCCTAATGTAAACTATGGAGTCTACTTAATAACAAGTTATCGATAATGATTCATTGACGCTAACATATGCCACGTTAATGCAAGATGTCAACAACCCCAGAAACTGTGAGCATGGGAGAAAGGAGGTATATGGGAACTCTCTGTACTATTTCCCCAATTTTCTGGACACTTAAAACTTCTCATTAAAAAAATTCTCCTTGGGGGTGCTCCTGGGTGGCTCAGTTGGTTGAGTGTCCGACTTCAGCTCAGGTCATGATCTCACAGGTCATGACCTCACAGTTTGTGATCTCACAGTTCCTGAGTTCGAGCCCCACCATGGGCTCACTGCTGTCAGTGCAGAACCTGTTTTGGATCCCCTGTCCCCTCTCTCTCTGCCCCTCCCCTGCTCACACTCTCTCAAAGATTGAATAAACATTTATTTAAAAATGTTCCTGGGGCACCTGGCTTGCTCAGTCAGTAAAGCATGCAACTCCTGATGTCAGAGACATTTGTTTCAAGCCCCATCATGGGCACAGAGCTTACCTTAATTAATTAATTAATTTAAAAATGAAAACTAGGGGTGCCTGGCTGGCTCAGTCAGAAGAGCGTGTGACTCTTGACCTCAGGGTTGCAAGTTCGAGCCCCACCCGGGGTGTAGAGATTTCTTCAATAAATAAATATTTTTTTTAAAATAAAAAATACTCCTGATACATCTTTTAAAATAAAGTATAACCGTGGCTGCAAAGCCCTGTGATTCTGTATGTGTATTCCGTATAAAGGAGCCCAACAATGTTATGAACACTGTGTTCTAAGTTCAAGGGGAGTGTTTGAAGCTGAGTTTCCTGACGTCTGACTGACCCCTTCCAGAAGGTGTTAGGCAAAACGGCTTTTCTCTTCCTTCTACCTATCCAAATGCTTAAAGGTTGAGGTGAGTTCTAACTCCCTCCTGTGTTACGTCATTTAAGGATCTTACAGTCCTACACTGCAGCTGTTTGGTTTGCTGCTCTGGTTTTTAAGACCAGCTTACAAACTCTTCTATAGATGTTCCTGCTGCATTTTCTAGCAGGGTCAGCAAAATAGTCTGTAAAGGACAACATGCTTCATGTTACGGGTAAAAGTCTACATGTGGTCTCAGCCACATACTTTTCTTTTTCTTAACAACCCTTTAAAGATGTAAAAACTCATTCTTAGTCCAAAGATAGCATCTGGACTAGATGTGACCCACGGACACAGTTTGCTGACCACTGTCTAGATTATTCTAGAACCGTCTCTGTGACAGGCAGTTTTCTAAGAATGAGTGTAATTAGACAGACTCAGGGCTCATGCACGCTCACACAGGGTTGTTGACACACACAGATACACACACTCACACACCTGCCATGGAAGAATTTCATGTAAAGAAACATGTCACAGCAGTTCTCAGCCCTGGCTACACATTCAAATCATCTGAGAAGCTCCTTAAAAATATCCATGGGCAGGCCCCACTACATACTAATTGAATCAGAATGTCTGGACGGGAGCCCGGGCATCTGTGTGTTTTAAAGCTCTCCAGGTGATTTTATTTTGCAGCTTAGTTAAGAACGAATGTTTTAGGGCTGTGGTTGTCAAACATGAACTTGCATCAGAATCACCTGGGGCTTGTTAAAACTCAGCTCGATGCCCCGCCCCTACAGTTTCTGACTCAGTAGGTCTGGGGTGGGTCCTAGAGTTTGTATTTTCCAACAAGTTTTCCAAGTGATGCTGACGTGGCTGGTCTGGGGACCACACTTTCGGAACCATTGTCACAGACAATGGAAAAGTGATCCAGGTAAGAGCTTTCCTCTTTTCTCTAGGTGGATTTTTTTTTTTTTTTTTTGGTTAGTTGTGTTGGTTGGTAAGTTAGTTGGCATTTTGTTTTGCTTCTTCTTTTTCCTTAACTTAGAAGTTTCTGGGACTCAAATAAAAAGAAGTTAAGAGAGCAACCAAAAGGCAGGGACCGTGTGAAGGCATAGAATAAATACTTAACAAATATTTGTTTAATTTAGGACAAGGCAAGGGCTGACAGGAATGGGGGGCGGGGCGGGGGGGAGTTAAATGGCTTTTGCTTTCTCGGTGGAGAAAGAAGAAATCCTGAGTAAATAGCAAAGACATTTCAGAGACTGCCTTGAACATATTTCCCAATCACATTGAGAATGCCCATGTCGAAGGAAACCTACCAAAGCCAACAATAGCAGTCGAAAGATTTAGTTGATTATATACTCTGGGGCCAAAGTTTTGAGGAGTCCATTCAAGGAAGAAAATACACTGAGAGTCAAGAAAGTCAACGCCATGAAAACTGGGGAAAGTGCCTTCTCTATTAAAAGGTTCAAGTGGGAGAATCTTACCTGTGCATGTAGACTTTATTTAATAAGTAGAGAATCCCAGAAATGCTACATGGCTTTAGATATTCTTCTCATCATCCCCTATAAGAAAGAGACCCTGATAAAAGCTTGCTACTCAAAGTGTGGTCCCTGGGCCAGCTGCACTGCTATCACCTAGAAGTTAGAAACAGCGTTTCCTCATGACTTCACTGGGCCATCGGTGCGTCTGTCTTCATGGGTCCCTCTCAAGAAGAAAATTGAGAAGTATATTTTTATGATTATGCTAATATAAAGACAGATACATTAATGTTATATAGAAAACCTTTTCCTTCAACCTAAAAGTTCAACTGTTTTCCCTCAGATGTTAAAAGAAATTAGAACATTGTCTGAGGCCCCTTCGAGAGTATCCAATGGCCAAGTTGGCCCTGGTGAGAAGCCCAGACTCTTAGGCTCCACCCCAGAGTTACCAAATCAGAATCCACACTTTAATAACAAAATCCCCAAGTGACTTAAATGCACAATGGAGTTTGGGAAGCACTGTGTAGAAAGTTCTGGCTTTCTCATACTTTCTGAATCCTGAAAATAGGCTACATAGTCCCTGGTATATGGGCTACATATCAGCTGTGCACCTCCAAAGCCCCCAGTGGCCTTGGGTCTGTGCTGTCTAAATTAACCCCGGGCTCTACATCAGGGTAGACACAGAGAGTGTAAGGGGAATCACATCACGGTTCTCATCTTTTAACGTCACTACGTGGTTGCGGAGGCATGAGATTCTAGCAGACACGCAGTATGCTAACTGCCTAGAACCGTTTCACAGAAACTAAGTGGAATCCTGATCCTCATTTTCTGATAATCCTGGTAATTATAGACATTATTACAGGTAATGCTGGTAGTTATAGGTGAGTCTGAGTTGAGGTACCCATTCCTCACTGACCATAAAATGGACTGGAGTTACGTAACAGATCTCAACATTCTCACTCTATTTTTCCGATAACATTTGCGACCCTAATGAAAACACTGCACATTTGTGTTGAAATATAGCTTCACGGAGAAGAGAAAAAAAAAAGTAGCAACTCAAAGTATGGAACTTACTACCCATATCTAAGACCACTGTTCTCAAGCTCCTCTATCTCAATGATTCTCAAACCCTCTCGGTAGTAAACATTACTTTAAATTTTTTAATATCGGGGCACCTAGGTGTCTCCGTTGGTTAAGCATCTAACTCCTGAGTTTGGCTCAGGTCATGATCCCAGGGCTGTAGGATTGAGCGCTGCATCGGGCTCTGCGCTGAGCCTGCCTGAGAGATTCTCTCTCTCTCCCTCTGCCCTTCTCCCCTGCTTATGTTCTCTCTCTCTCTCTCTCTCTCTCTCTCTCAAAATAAAAAAATAAATTTAAAAATTTAAAACTAAGCAGAAATTAATTGTCAATGGGTCACAGACCTAAACGTAAAACACAAAACTATAAAATGTGTAGAAAATAGAACAGGAGTAAATCTAGGTGACTCTGGATATGATGGCGATTTTTTTAGATACAACACCAAAAAAGTGTGTGCCACGAAAGAGAAAATTGATAAATTGGACTTCATTAAAATGTAAAACCTCTGCTTTGCAGGAGACACTTAAAAGAATGAAAAGGCAAGTCACAGACTGGGAGGAGACGTTTGAAAAGCACTTATCTGATAGAGAACTGCTGTCGGAAATATACAAAGAAGTCCTGAAACTCAACAACAACCAGAAAATAAACAACCTAATTTAAAAGGGAGAAAAGAGCTGGACAGACAGCTCACTGAAGAAGATACACGGATAGCAAATAAGTCTATGAGAAAGATATTCAATATCACATGTCATTAAGAAAATGCAAATTAGAGGCGCCTGGGGGGCTGAGTCTTGACAGAGGAATCTTAGATACATTTCGCTAAGTGAACTAAACCGATCTGAAAAGACTACTTAGCGTATGATTCCAACTATATGACATTCCAGAAAAGGCAAAACTATGGTGACAGTAGAAGATCGATCAGTGGTTTCCAGGGACTTAAAGGGAGGATGGGAAGGATGAAGAGATGGAACCCAGGGAACTTTTCGAGCAGCAAAACTATTCTGTATGATCCTGTTGTGGTGGCCGTATCCACCATGACAACTGACATTATTCATTTGTCAAACTCCTTTGAACTCTACAACACAAAGAGCGAACCCTAACGTAAACTATGGACTTTAATTAATAACAATGTGTTAGTATCCTTTCTTCCACTGTAACAAATATACCACACTAAGATGATAACAAAAGGAGACGTTAATAATAGGGGAAACTGGGGGCGCTTGGGTGGCTCAGTCAGTTGGGCGTTCAACTTCGGCTCAGGTCATGATCTCATGGTTCGTGAGTTCGAGCCCCGCGTTGGGCTCTGTGCTGACAGCTCAGAGCCTCGAGCCTGCTTAGGATAATGTGTCTCCCTCTCTCTGCCTTGCTCAGCTAGAATCCTGTGTCTGTCTCAAAAATAAATAAACATTAGAATGAAAAAAATAAGAATAGACAAAACTATGTAGGAGGAGAGAGATATGGTAACTCTACTCCCTGCTCGCTTTTTCTAGAAACCTCAGACAGCTCTAAAAAATAAAGTCTACTCGTTAAAAAAAATAAAACAGCCTTGCACTACATGACAGAACAGAAGGTGCAGAATCTTCCGCCACTAACTCCTCCCGGAAGCCGTTCCTCCATGTAGGCTGTTGAACTCCTCAAACTCTTTATAGCAAAACAAAGTGAAAATGACCTTCACTGAGTCCCAGAGTTCATTCTTGACAGTCCCTGGACCTGGCCCATGTACACAACTATTGTGCAACAAAACCCGTGTGAATGCAGCAAGCGTAATCACCGCCAGCACATACGACGCAATAGAGCAACTATTTTGTGTTATTTTATTTAATCTACACAATAATCTGTGACACGGATTGTAATATAATCCTCTTATAGGAAAAATAAAATAAAATAAAACAACCTCAGAGAGAGAATGTGATTTCCCCAGAGTTACAGAGCCGACACTTGAGAATCACGTTTCAAACTGACCTGCTGTATATCCCCACACTCTTGTATACGCATGCTCTCTTCCCATCGTGCAAACTTTTTTCCTCGAAATTCTGTGGGGATTCCCCGTAGCTCTAACCCCAAGGTCTTTTGTGCAGGTTATTTTACGTTGGCACAATCTACTTAAAACATTCTTCCAGCAAAACAGTAACATGTCTCCTCCAAAAATTTTGTGTTTGGTTGGTTGTGTTTCACGTGGGGGTGGGGGGGGGGGGAGAGGGTTCTTTACTTTTTAAAATTTCCTCCAAAAATTAACATTTTCATCCTACCTGACCTGTCTGTTGGTAATACCCGTGAAGGCTAACTTGTCAACTTTCAAACATGCCCCTGCTCCAATCACACATAACCTGGTATCTTGATCTTTTCGGGCAGGGGCAGCCACAAGCCACAGCCGAATAGAACAAGCCCAAGTTCTCTGTTGGAGATCCACAATGGTAGCATACTTTCAAAGAAAGAGGTGAGTAAAGGATAATATCCAAAAGATAGGCAAAAAAAAAAAAAAAAATCAGGAATCCAGAGATCCACCCTCAGGAGGAGATGAACAACCCAGGGATATGCAGAAATAGAGCAAGATAAAGACAGAACTCAAGCCAGCCGGGAGATACGCCAAGCGGATGTGAGCTACTGAGCTATACTTCCTCGCGCCTGGAGCTTTTATGCCCTTCTGGGGAAGAGCTCATTCACAGATTGAAATATATGGGACGCACCTGGCTGGAGTGAACACATGGAGAAGAGGTGCGTTCCTACGATATTCTTCTCTTTTCCTAATAACGAGACCAGTGATGGTTCTAAGATTTAACGATATGCTAAGCGCGACGCCAAATGATAGTCCCTTATGTCGTCCAGCGGTCGTAGGAACCCAATGAAGGCGACAGCGTTTATCTCCACTCTATCGACGGGAAAGTAGGTCTCCAAAAGCTTGAATAACTTCCGAAGGGTATGACCAGAGATGCAGACGCAAATCCTGTTCATCCTGAAAGGGGTCACGCTGTCTTGCTCACTGAATACTAGGCGGTTTAAAGATGTATTTCATTTATTTCAACAATATTCACAGCTCTAGTTAAAACGGGATAGGCCTTCTGGGGGATGAAGCTTTAAGCCCTTAGAAAGCATTGCAGAATTACAACCAAGCTACAAGCCTCTATATGATGCCACAGAGACCCTGTGTGGCCTGCCAGGCACTCTGGTAGGTGCCAGAAACCTCGTCTTGTTCCCCTTCTGTGCCTCCAGCATAAGTACTTGCCCAGAACTTAAGTGTTTAAAAGATGTTTGATAAAAGGGTGGTAAACGTATACTATTCTCATTATAGTCAAAAGAGTGAACTCAAGGTCCAACATACTTGTGTTCAAAACCTAGTCCTCCTTCCACTTATTCAGTGCACGACCTTGGTCAAGTTACAGTCGCAGTGAGCCTTGAATTCCTTGTATGTAACATGGGCCATCATAATACCTACCTCATACTATGCTTTACTAGACATGTAAAGCATTAAATACAGTACCTGCTATATAGAGAACAATAAATAGTAACTCCTTCTTCGTCGTCTTTTCTACACAACCTGTTGTTTGAAAGATTCAAAAAAAACCCCACAAATAAACAAGCAAACATTCCCATGAAATAGCACAATAGCTTTAACATTAACCCATATACTCCTATGGTTGCTATGAGCCTAGTTTACTGAAGGTATGAGTTTTGGAATACATTCGATGATTTCCTCAATGAATGTTAAATTACTGAAGTAACAAAGTCATCTTTGCAAATTAGAATCCCTGTCTCACAAATCTGTTATCTGTTCATCCTCTGAATCATCAAGCCTCAGTTCTTCAGGTTGTGGCCGTTTTATGAAAGTCACAACAAAACAGAGCTCCGATTTGTCGGTTACACTTCACAGATAGGAGGGCGCACAGATAAAATCAATTAAGCCAGCAGGGCACCCATTAATGTTCCAGTGGCAGTAATTAATTCCGGATGGAAAAATAACTACAAATATTTCCCCAAAACCGAACCAGATGTTTTGGCAACTGGAGGAAGGCACAAACCTGAAAAACTCCACATGCCACGGACAAAGGATCTTCAGAAGCAGACCTGATGTGAACCGTAGGCTGCACGCTGTCTCAGCCTGCCGGCAACAGTAAATAACAGCAAAAAAAAAAAAAAAAAGAGTCCCCCTCCTGTGTAACTGCAGTCCCTCCCAGCAGACAAAGAAAGAACTGGAAGACCTGTCAGTTTATTAAAAGCTCCTGTAATAGTGAAGCAAAATGACTAACACATTTATATTTCCACGTGTGAGGCACCATCAATTCACAGTGGGCAACTTAGTCATGCCTCATAGATCATCTTTCTAGGTAGCTGGATACAGGTTCCTAATTAATAAGCAGTAAAAATATTAATTATCACCATATTCATTTAGTGTTCAATTAACAAGTGAAAACTTAAAATGCATTTCCACGGCTGGCCAAAGGTGACCCGGGGGACCCCTGAATAACTAGCGTCCTTTTATGTCCTTATTTCTTTTACGTTGTTGCTTTTTCTTCTCTTTCCTTTCCTTTCCTTTTCTTTTTCTTTTTTTTTCTTTTCTTTCTCCCCTCCTAGCTTGCTTCTCCGAAAACACCCACTGTGGCCCATTTCCCCTCGCAGCACATTATTTCAATATTTTGACAAAATGCTTTCCAGAAAGGCAGAGCTCACTCTGGTCATGGCATGTATATCTACCGTGAAGTTGTCATGATATCCTGTCATGAAATGAGATGAGAAAAGTTATTTGATCCACGGAGACTCAAATTAATAACGGTGGCGCTGGTTTCCATCAGCAGGGGCGGCAGAGGAGGGTGAGACCAACCTTGGGTCAGCTGGACGTTTCTTCAAGGCAGCGTCCTGAACATCAGGAAGGCAGGAATGAGCCGCTCGCCAGCCACGGCGTCCACACAGCACGGGGGAGTATAGCAGAGTGACACCGGCTACCGCCTCCTTAGGCTGGTGAATTTCATTCTGTCAAGTCAATTGCTACCCTGGTACCTATCTTATTAGTGTTAATTTATCTTCAGTGCTAAGGAGGTTAACGACACTGTTATTTTCTCTGCTACTGAGCTTTACTGCATGTCTTGTCGGCAGGATAATATTCCGAGTCACCTCGTCAGAGGAAGGAATCATAGAGAGGATCTACCTGAGCAATAAATAACCTTTAAAAAAGAATGTGTCCTTCCAAGAGAGGAAATAAGCAATATCACGTTAATTGTAGACACTGTGGAGGAAACATTTTTCATCCATCAAAAGAGACAGCATAATGGTTGCATTCCTTAAAACACAATATCGCACAAAATTCCACGTAAAGAACCGAAGCTACGCTTTCAAGCAGCTCCTATCCGTTCAAACTGAAATTCACTAAGGTAAGAGTTACAGACGTTTTCTGATTAGCCTTCATAGGTCTTCTTGCTTTATTTTCCTGTCTACCCCTGCTTTATAGACCTGAGGCTTCCGGAATGGAGAAGCACAGGCAAGGGACACATTATATTACCTCCCTCAGTCCCAAGAAACCATGTTTTCCAAATCAAAGACTTTCCTCAAGCGGAGATCAACTAAGTAACCTCACCTCACCTCCGCCCACCCCAGATCCCTTACCTCCAGCTCATGTGTTGTTTGTTGATCTGATAATACCTACCTTCCTAAAATTCACGTGTATAGTATTGACAGAATTTTAAACACAACTTAGAATCTTCAGGTAAAATTATCATCTGATATAACTAGAGAAGACAGGTCGGGGTGCTCCATGGCTTTGTGATTTGATGATTCTCTTTGAAAACACTGTTCTTGAAATCCTTGAGGAGCCAATCCAGTTCATTATTATTCCCACTTTTGTTTCCCTTGTAAAACCCTGACCCCTTAACATTATATTAAATTCTACCCACGGAAAGAAAAAAAAAATACGTATATCCATTGTTCATGAACTTTTGCCAACCAACGATTTCCCTCGTACTATGACAGAAAACGATCCCAAACACAAACTGCAATGAAATGTGAATATAAATGTTAACTGACCTCTCTTTCAACATTCTCTCACCTGAGGAACAGGGTTGAGCTGGCTGAAGCAATTGCTAACATGTTTTCATGTAGCCCTCCTTCTATGGAGGATAACCGTGGAACTTCACCAACTCCCAGCCAAGCCGTCTTGAGGTCCGATTCAACTCTAAGGCATCTGTTCTTTGGAAAACTCAGGCGGCTGTTGTTTTTTTGGCTTTTGGGTTTTGTTTTGTTTTTTCTTGCACTTCTGCACTCTGTCTTGCCTTGTATTACCTGTATCTCTTCTCTTCTGGAGGTCTTTTCCCAGAAAGAAACTGTAATTCGATCACCTCCTAAGATTTGCAATATACAGGAGAAGTTACTAGAAAACAAGAGAGATGGGCTGAATTGCTGATGCTGGAAAGTCAGCTGGGTTTGTTCACTAGCTAAGTGATTTGCTCTCCCTCACCACCTTGGCAGGATACAGTTCGAACATTTGTATACTTTATTAAAACTACGAAGCACCTCATGTCATGGACCTCTGGGATCATGCTTAAATAATCAAAATTATAAATACTGGTTACGTGAATCCCAGTAGGCGCACACAGACACACATAATGTGTGTGGAATGTTTCCCCTGGTGTTCTGATGGGCAGCTCGTTGAGTGATCTTTCCCTCCATTTTCCCTTCCATCCAGACGGTGGTTTCCACCACACGCAGAAATTAACAGAAGTCGTAACAGAAGGGGAGACGGCTTGGCCAACGTTTCTTCGGTCTCTATCAGGTGCTTTAACCTCATGAACTCTTATTACAACGAAAAGAGTATACGGGCTTCTCCCGGTGAACACATGAGGACAATAAAACTTCGAGAAGCTGGATGATGGCAGGGATCGCACAGCTGTTGAGGCGGGCGGACACGACTGCGAAGCTAATACGCTTCTTACGGCGTCTCCCTGCCTCCCAATTTTGTGCACCTTGTGCTGATGTGCACTCCCCCCCCCCCCCCCCACTGCCAGGAAAACAGCCAACATCTCCAGGCCGAACAGTTAGCCCAGACGGCAAGTATTCATTCCATCCATTTTGACAATGGTCGTTAACACTGAGCTCCTAGAAGAATCCGTTTGGGCTGTGAATCACTGTGTTTTGAAAACCATCCACATGTCCCCGGTAAGAATCGGAGACGTGAAGATGAACTTCGTCATTTCCCTTAGTACTATGGTGTGTAGGGCAGAACGTACCATCACATCCGTATGTTACTGGTCGCAAGACTCCCGCTTAAGTTAATTGGGGCTCTACTGATTTCGAGGAGGAACTGCTAAGGGAATCAACAGCGGAGGCTACAGGATCAGGATCAGAAAACGGGATGGAGGTCACGGAGGGTAGGGATGGAAAATGGCCTGGGATGAGCATTGTCACGAGTGCCACTGCACCGTTCTGCCACCACTGAATACAGACTCCGAGGTGTCCAACGCTTCTGCTGGGCTGGACCATCTTTGTGTGTGATCCACCCGCTCGACCTTCAAAATCCTGGGTGAGGGGGTCAGACCAGCTGAGCCTAGTTGACCTGCCTTTCCTCCGTCTGGCCTCCGGGGGATGGGGAGGAATTGGGTACATTGAGTAGTAAAGGAGTGACCCAGCTTCCCAGCAAGAGCTATAGAGCAGAGACGGCAAAACCAGAAAGAGGGTTCTTTCGCCGAGCAACCCTCCAGCCAAAAAAAAAAAAAAAGGCAGGTATCCACTGGAAATAGCCTTGAAATATTCACCCAAATGGTTCTATTCACCATAAATAATATTCACATGTATTTGTTTATTTGGCTGAGTAAGAACATAGACGAGGCACGCTATCTTTAATTCTTGAATTGGCGACGTGTCTTTGTGTTAAACGCATCAGTAGTTAGCTTTCGATATTTGTTTCGGGTCAGCAGTGCAACTCATGATCGGTGTGTATGAGAAAGAAGGTCTTAGAGGTAAAATGATACCTCTTTTTTATTGTTGCGAGTTGAAAACATGGAAGAAATATTTCTCTTGGAAAAATCAGCACCCCGGGTGGAACTGTCACCTGATGCAGCTGAAGTCAAGAGACCTGCTTTTCCAATGCAGGTTCTTCAACCTACCGTCTCTGGACTGTGCTCAGAGCCCGTCTTCCTCATTTTTTTTTTAATGTTTATTCACTTTTGAGAGACAGAGACAGAGCAAAAGTGAGGGAGGGGAAGAGAGAGGGGGAGACACAGGATCTGAAGCAAGACTCCAGGCTCTGAGCTGTGAGCACAGAGCCCAACGCCACGAACCGCGAGATCATGACCTGAGCTGAAGTCGGACACTTAATAGACTGAGCCACCCAGGCTCCCCTTCCTCATCTGTGAACTAAGGTTAATGACGTCCTGGCAGGATGTCTCTGAGAACGAAATGTGGCGGCGCCTGGCAGATAGTAAGCACTCAATGTTTATTCAATCTAAGGGTTTGTCCTTCTGCAGGATTGCATCCTGTGATCGTAAGCTATTAATCATCACTATTTCCTCCCGTAACTACTGTGTGCTCATAAAGGCGACTCTATATTCTCAGTATTTCCAAACCAGCAGCTCAGAATAGGGTTGTGTTTATTGCACTCTAAAACTTAAACTACAACTATAAATCACATTCATTTCAAACATATTCTCCTCCAACCTTACTGTCATTGAGATTCTCTCTGAACGGACTCACTTTGCCAGGGGGAGCTCCATCAATGCATAAGCCGTCATAGTCATGGTGCCTGCTGTGTCTGAAGCTTTAAACAGGATAATGATGTAGAAGGCAAGCACCAAAAATTTAAAACATACTTCCTGCCCTCTTGGGAGCTTACAGTTCAGCTTAGCGAGGACCAAAAGCAGACACGTAGGCATCCATACCAAGAGGAAGTTAGTTACGCATTTAAGTACATTAAGTCAACAAAGCCATTTTAGCTCAAGGATCATGAGAATCTAGAACAAGCAGAAAAGAGGGAGGTTGGAATTCATGGAAAATGTTTGCTCTTGAGAAAGAGGTTAATATTAGAATATACTTTAAGGAGGAGAGGAGAAAGAGAAGGTTAGCCCAGTAATCCAGGTTAAGATAAAGCAGGATGGGATAGGAATGTTTTAGTGGGTGGCAGAGCAAACCTTTTTTTCAATACCCAGAGCTTTCAGTCAACCAGAGAAATCCGCGGATTTCCCCCTTTTCTCCCCTGTAGGGCGAATTTCCCAACTCCTTCTTCACTAGGCCACCTCAAGATTAGTATTGATGTGTCATTTGGTCCTACAATCCTTTTGATAACCTCTCTCATCCTGAATCGACACACTGATCAGAACCATGAAACCATTTTTGAATCCTACTACTATACTTTATATAAATTATCTTACCCAGTTTCACGAAGGCATGTCTCAAACTGTTCAGTTTTTAAAAAATCATTTTCCCCCAAACGGTTCTAGAATCACTGGAGAACTTCCATGCATATTCCCCCAGGGCTTTTCTAAGTCGTTGAGTTTCCTCATCCATACAGGGCAGAAAGGGAACATACCGAAAGGACACTTACATTTACAAAACAGAAGGTAGCTCAGGGACTTTAATTGAGAAACCAAGAGGATGCCTAACAAAAAACATTTCGTGAGCCTCTGTTTGAAATGTTATTTTTATCATGCCAGCTATGGTAATTGTGCTGTCCCTGAAGTAATAGGTGTAGGTGGTTAATTTTCACTGTGATTCAGGCCATCATTGTTAGACTAGGTGTTCATTGTCCTGACCTCATCAGATGACTGCTGATTATTTTTCTCAGTAGAATCGTAAATGTTTTTCTTCCTCTTGGTACATTTTATTTTCCTTGCTTGGAATGTCTACTTATCTTTGATCCCATGGGACTTAAAGCCTACCTTTATCCTAAGTCCTGGTCATAGTCACATTGAATGGGTCTGGGATGCCTGTGACCATTCACTTACCGAATGTTAATTCCAACCCTCTCAACATTTCGGTCTTTAGCTTCTAGACTCCTTTTCACACTGTCCACCTCTTTTTTTCTTTAAAAAAAAAAAAAATTGGTCGTGTGGAGTAATTTTGCCAATAACACCCCTCGGGTTAATGAAATTATGCGTCTATTCGAATGGATTTCATCAAGACCTTCTGGGCTTTCGCGACTATGGCAAAGGGGTATTTAAGACAGCACAGACTTACTCTCATCGTGGGAGAGATGACACATGTACTACCGTTGCTGGAGATGCTCTCTGCTGAACTAGAATTCCATCAAGGTTTTCGGAGTGAATATGGGTGATGAATGCTCCGAGACGCAAACCGATGGCTTTGTTCAGTCACACTCTCATTTCGTGAACACTAAAGAACCAGAGTAAAAGGCCTGTGCTCACAGTGCAACATGCCCACGGCCACCGGTATACACAGACCCGCGGTGAGCGAAGGAAGAGCAGAATCGATGTCAGAGAGAGAAGAAAAGAAACAACCCAAGAAAATCACTTGCTTTCAGTTTAAACACCTCTCCAGAGAGTTCTCTGGACTTTTTTTGTTTATGCTGAGGAGGTATTCTTCTCTCAAGTCTAGCTATCTGCTGCAGGTGGGTGGAAGGAGGAAAACTTTGCCTGCCTTATATTACTTTTTACTCTCTCTCTTTTTTTTTTTTTTTGTCAGCAAACGTACGTTGAAGGTTTAGCGTCATTCAATCAAGCCACATGCTGGCCTTCCAATACTGTAGAAGAAAAAAGACAAAAGAGGAAGAAGAATTGAGTCTGGGGAAGATGGGCAGTGAGGTAAAATGCTTGCATGTCAACACCTACGTCCTTAACATTTTGTTAAAATGACCCCTTGAGTAGTCCAGATATATTAGTCATCTATTGCCGTGTAACAAATTACCCCAAAATGTAGTAATGTGAAACAGCAAACATTCATTACCTCCTAGCTCCTGAATGTCAGGAATCCAGGGGTGGTTTATCTAGGTTCCTCTGGCTCAAAATCTCTCCAGAGGTTGCAAACCATTGTCTGTTGAATCAGTCTTATCTAAGACTTGACTGGGGGAGAGTTTTCTACCGCACTATTCACACAGTTGTTGACAGTCCTCAGTTCCTTGCGAATTGTTGGACTGAGGGCCTCAGTTCCTTGGCCAGAGATCTACCTCAGTTCATTGTCCTATGGGTCTCTCCATGAGCTATATCACAGCATAGCAGCTGGCTTCTTTCAGAGCAAGCCAGCAAGCAAGCAAGAATGTGTAAGATGAGAGTTATGGTCTCTGTGTAACCTAATCTAGGAAATGACATCCTATCACTTCTGCCATATTCTATTTGTTAGAAGCAAGTCAATAGGCCCAGCCCACACTCAAGGTGTAATAATTACACAAGGGCATGAATATCAGAAAATGAGACTCATCAGAGGAACTTAGAGGCCATCCATACACCTACCTAAAGGCTTCAGATGTTGAGACCGTTTGCTTTACTCGTGTCTTGTGAAACAAAGTTCCTAACATGGTCAATCTAGCTGAGGTGTCCATATGTCCTGGTTTTCCCAAGACTGTCATGATTCAAGCCTGTTGTCCTGGTAGGATTATGAATCACTCACTTTCAAAATGCCCAAGTGGGAGTGATAAATTACACGAGTGTTGTTCAGTAACACTTTCTGTTCTCGTGGAAATGTTCTATATCTGTGCTCTTCAATATGGTACCTACTGGAAATGTATGGCTCTTGAACACATGAAATACAGCTAGTGCAATTAAACAACTAAACTGTAATATTTTATTTCATTTTAATTAATTTAAATAGATGCATGTGGCTAGTGACTACTGTATTGGACAGTGTAATATTCTTTGGTCAAGCCAAGGATAGCCCTCTTCAATGGGCTAGAGACTCTGAGATTGGAGGATGTCCACTTTGATCTCCTTTTGCTCAATGTGGTGATCTGGAACACATCACTTCAACCCTCTAGACAGCAAATGATGAACTCGTATCTCTAAAGGGAACTTGGCATAAGCTCTTACCTCTGATCTTCACTTTCTCTCTTGCCATTTCCATTACTCCGGTTAAACAGCTGTCCTCTACCATGACCTCCTGCACAAACCTGCTCTTTCAAAGGTCACAGATGGTCTCTAATTCTAAACATCCCAAAGAGGTTTTTAAATATCATCTTTCTGGAGCACCTTGGTGTCTCAATTGGTTGAGTGTCCCACTCTTGATTTCGGCTTGGGTCATGATCCCAGGGTTGTGGGATCGAGCCCCACATCGGCCTCTGCACTGAGGATGGACCTTGCTTGAGATTCTATCTATCTATCTATCTCTATCTCTTTGTCTATCTCTATCTCTCTCTCCTTCTACCCCTCTCTCCCATTCACATGTTCTCTCTCTCTCTAAAATATAAATAAATAAATAAATAAATAAATATTTACAATTTTTAAAGAATATCATCTTTCTACATTTCTTCTTCCGCCCCCCCCCCCCCACCCCGGATTTCTGATCATTCCTTATTCTTGAAACATTTTCTTACAGTATCTACTGCACCCATCTCTTGACTTTCCTCCTATGTCTCTGACTGGTATTCCCGTCTCCTTCATTATCTCTTCCTTTTCTCCTTGTCCTCTAAATTCAGCCATCTGAGTGGATCATGTAGATTCTAACTGAAAGATGTATCTCAGGTCAAGTCAATTCTTTCCATCTCTATGGCACTCAGAGTAGCGCAAGCTGCCATCATCTCTGGCATCATAATAGTTTCACAATTGGTCTAATGGCTTCTGTTCTTTTTTTTCTCCATTCAACAGTGATCTTTGTAAAATGCAAGTAAAATCACTTCACTCCCCTTCTTAAAACCATTCCAAGTGGACGTACAAGCCCCACATGACCTTGCTCCAGGGATTTCTAGAACTTTATCTCATGCCATTTTCCTGACCTCCAGCCAAAGAGGACTCCTTTGAGCTTCTCAGACACACCATGTATTTTCCTATCCCAGGATCTTTCCCTGGTCTGTTTTCTCTGGTTGGACTATCCTTTCTTGACCTGGGTAACTCCTCTTTCTCCCTCCCTGTCAGGTTCAAGCTTCACTTGTAAAAATACTCCTTGTAAGATCACTTCAAACAAATTTATGTCCTGATTATTCTCTCAGAACAGCCTGGTCTTTTCTTTCATAACATTTATTACAACCTAATAGCTTTATTCATTTCATGTGTGAAATTTTCCTCTAGATTATAAGCTCTAATTAGTAGGATTTTGTCTGTTTTGTTCCTTAGTGTACAAAATGTTGAGCACAGTGCCTGGCACATACTAGACGCTCAATAAATATATTTCAATTGAATAAACTTTCCTCCATAGTGTAGTGCACCATTTGGCTCAGCAACTGCTAGAAATTTTTCTGAAGAGAGTTAAAGGTTGAATGCTCTTTGATGTTCCATCTGTATACTTTTCTAATTTATTCTTAACTTTGTGGCAGTTCTCATGATTGGAGAGTTGATGAGGGTTCTCTGGCCTCTGGGAGGATAAAAAGGACAGAGCAAAAGAATTCAACCTGAGTCATAGACTACGACCATCATTTTGTCCTGTTAAGACCATGGTCTTAGTTCCAAGAGAATCACCAAGCAGCTGATAAGAATAATGTGCTAAGTACCTGCTGAGTTCTTACTCAGACTTCAATTCATCTGATTCTTATTACATCTCTGGCCATTCTCTTCTAAGCTGGACTTCTGTCCTTGCTTTTGTTGACTTCCTGAACAGTTAGATCGATTCACTTGGATATAGACCTTGCTCTTTTATATCTCAGATGTGACTACTTTAAACCTAAAAAAAAGAATATACAGTCTACTTTGGTACATCCCTAAGACCTCCCACATCTCCGCCTCTCTCTCCACTCTTCCCTACCCTCTTCCCAACACACTCCCAGTGTGTTGACTTTGCAGGCAGCTTCGGCTTGTTTTGGTATGGCCAAGCCCTGCCTCCCATCACCTAATCTCAAAAGGTGACTTAAGCATTGTCTGCAGAATTCCCCCTCACTTACATAAGGTTTTGGTTTCATTGGTTCCCAGAGAAAAACTAAAATTCTGCTGTAAAAGCTAAGTATTAACCCATCAATAATTAGGAGATTGGGAAGGAGACTAATATTTCTAGCAGGGGTTTCTGCTATAGTTCATGTCACACAGACTGAATGTTACACTATCCAGAAAGCCTCTGAGATCCTTCTCCTCTTAATATTTCTACCTGCAAAGGCTGACTCAAAGGACTCTAGAAAATTCCACTGGTTTCTTGTAATTTCTCATTGTTTTTACTAGAAAGAGCAAGATCTTGTTTAAAGAATGTTTCCAAAACAAATCCTCCCTTCGTTTTTTTTTTTTTTTTGTATTCTACTACTGCAAAACATATTTCTATAAAAACATATCCATATTAATATTCATTACATATTCCATTAATACAAAAGTATCTAATCAGCATGCATTCTCTATTACTCCATAAGGTTTATATGCTGTACAATTCCGGCACTGCTGAGCCCTCTATCCCTTAGCTAATGCCACTGTATTGAGACGTCGAATTATCAGTGTGTGACTTTGAACAACTTACATAAGCTTCCTGAATCTCAGTTTCCACATCCATGAGATGGACATGAATGGCACCAGCTGCCTCTCTGGGTTATGTGTACAAGATGCGGATACCAAGAGAGATACCGGAAATTCTGCAAGCCCCTCTTATGTCTAGAGATACAGACCAAATCACTTTGGAGCAAACCTTCTGTATTCAAGGAAAAATCTCTTAAATGTCTGACTTGAAGTTGGATCAACACAGGGTGAATAGATTCCCATTGTCTGGGATAAAAGGTGTAACAAAATCTTGCATGATTCAGTGAAGACTGCCCTTCCTTGAGACCTGTGATATGAAAAGCTGGTCACTGTGGAGGTACAGAGCAATTTGCATAAAAATTCCAGGGTCTTTGGGAGAGGAAAATCCAAGAGCATGTCTCACTAATACCATGTCGCAGAGACACTGTTGGGATGGGCTGAGGAAACATTCAGGAGTCAGCATCAGGGAAGCGTGGGAATGTCAAGCTAGTATAATGGTAGGCTTTGGGCACAGCGGTAAAGCAAGGAAGTATGAGTGAAGGAGCTCCCAACCTGCACCAAAAAAGGGTCACCACTGTGTCTGGGAAAGGACAAAGGGAGCAAGGGTTTTGCAGCAGCAGCAGCAGCAGCAAGCAAGCCTTATCTTTGGATGTGCATGACTGGCCTTGAAGGGAAGTTCTGACATTGCAACAAACAATAATAGTGGTTGACCTGATCCTATTGTCAACCCCTCTTCCCCTCCTCTAATTCTTTCTCCTCTTCCTCCTCCTCTGCTTCCTACCATCTTGAGCACCATAAAAAGTGCCAGATCTCTTTTGACTAAATATATCCTAGTGTTCTTGGACAATTTTCAGGTAGAAGATCCCATAAGGAACATACTACATTTCATGCGATTAATTTGAATAAGTAATTATTTTAAAACGAAGAGAGGTGACTATATTTATACCTTGAGCTGGGACAGAAGCCCACACTGTTTATAAGAGTAAATGAGTTTTAAGAGACTCTTGGATATGGAGAACAAACTGAGGGTTGATGGGAGGTGGGAGGGAGGGGAAAGTGGGTAATGGGCTTTGAGGAGGGCACTCGTTGGGATGAGCAGTGGGTGTTGTATGGAAACCAATTTGATAACCAATTACATTTAAAAAAAGAGTAAATGAGTTTTGTAAATAATAACATTCTCTATAAAACATGGGGATTTTTCCCAGCTTCTCCTGTGATCTTTTCCTGAGACCCAGTGTACTCCTAAATTGTCCCAGGTCATCAGCAAAGCTTTCAGAGATCAACCAAGATCTAGAATAAAAATAAATCTTCTCAGAAGTATGTAGAAGATGTTTGAGACAACAACTTTAGGCTAAGAAACACCATAAACCACTCAGAGTTTGCATGGTAAAAGCTATATCAAGGCCCTTGTAATAGTTCTCCAGCTCCCATGTAAGTGCTAAAAAAGTAGTAGAGAAAACTCCGGATATCACTACCTCTTGGGTCTTGCGCATCGCTTCTGCTCTAAAGTGGCTGCCATGTCCTACGTGTCCATGAAAAGGGATTCAACATTGGGATCGGCAGATATCCATTCTTAGCCAAGATTCTGGCCTTCAGCTAGCTTCCCAGATCCCTCCCCAAGATTGCATCACAGAGACCACCACCTTTAGCCGAGCAACTCTGGCCACATTGCAGACACAGCCTATGGCTTAGTCATTCGTTACTCAGTCCAGCCCAGCACTATGCCGCCGCCATGCAGCGACACAACTTCCGTCTTTTTTTTTTTCAATTTGTGTTGTCATTATTCCCTTTCCCTTACAAAACAACATAACAGTCCAACAGCGCCTCTCTCTCAGTCTCCATATCCATGACCCTCTGTCATACCTACTCTCAAAGTCCAATTTCTAAAACCAATTTCCTGTACGATGCCAGGTATTCTGAAATTATCACCATGGTCTTATCGCGATAACAATAGCCATGTCTGGCACATATCACGTCTCCGGAAATATTTTTTGAATTAACTACTTTTGTTGATGAACCCATTATACGAAATGAATTGTTTGTATCCATTTTAGAATATTCAGCCTTGCTGTGATATCAATCATCTTCCGAAATATTTACTGCCTTCGTCCTTCTCTCTTTCTAGCTGCACCTCGTATTTCTACTATTATCATCAATAGTAATGATTGTGATATAGTATGTGTTTGTTAATTTATGTATATGCCACCCTGGTTATCCGTTCTGCCAAAGAACTTAAGATGAGTTATAAGAACACCCGAAACACAACAATATGACATCAATTTATAATAAGTGAAAAAAGGTGTGCCTGGGTGGCTCAGTCAGTTAGGCATCCAATTCGATCTCGGCTCAGATCACGATCTTGTAGTTCGTGGGACGGAGCCCCACGATGGGCACTGCGCTGACAGTGCAGAGCCTGCTTGGGATTCTCGCTCCCTGCCCTTCCCCCGCTCACTTTTGTTCTCTCCATCTCTCTCAAAAAGTAAATAAATAAACTTAAAAAGATCAAAATAAAATGAGTGAAAAAAAAAAGTCAGAAAAACAAGGGTACAGAAATAAAATGTGTTTGGAATAAAGCAAATGCAAAGCTTCATACCATAAGGACCCACATGCCTGCTCCGGGTAGGTTACAGATTCGGCTTGCAATTTCCTAGGCACCAGCCCCAAAAGGTAAACTCAATCATTTTAACAATGCATCGTATTTTAAGAAAAAAAAAAAAAAGAAGAAGAAGAAGAAGTTACTCTGAAGAAACTATTATTTGAAATGTTAACATCAGGTAGGAAAGTCTCTTATGGGAGCTACTGCAGGGTCTTGAGTCATGGAGTGAACCACATCCACAAAGCACCCTTACAGAGCGTGTATGGAAGTTTTGTAGAAGTGTTTGAACAGTGTTCTCCACAGAAAGCCCATGACATCTTTCCCAAAGACAATGAAGGGTAAATATCCTGGTGGGCCCCCGATAAGAGCGATACGGTTCAGACAAACAGATCTTTAGTGATCTGACTTAATCCAGAAGTCAATATAAAATCCGGAAGAACAGATGCAGTGCGTAAGTTCTAAGAAATTTTCCCTGGAGATTGTTTCTCTCAGCTGAGTTTCGGTTTAAAATTGGATGCTAACCACTACCAGTAGAAAAACCAACCACATGTCAGGCACCGTCTACATTATCTGGGATCCTCAGATCAACCCACATGGTGGGTATTTCTATCCATATAGTGATAATGAAGGAGCTGAGGAGCTGAGAAGTTAAATAACTACTCAAACTTCAGAAGAGCTAGAAAATAAGGTGGTGGGGATTTGAAACACAAGGCCTAATTCCAAACACATACAGATTTTATTTAATTTTGAAAATTCTCAGACATTCAGAAAGACACAGAGATCAAAATAACAAACAGCCATATACCCACCAGCCAGATTTGACTGATGTTAACATTTTCCCCTGTTCTAGCCAGTATATCAAGTTTCTTCCTCTTAGTGTGTCTTTGGTGGCTAAGAGTTGTAAATTGACTTAAAAAAATTGGCAAGTGGCTTTTTTCCAACCATGCCAACAGAGAAATTTTCCAGCTTTCTCTGTTACAAATCTCTAACTGCCCCAAATGGCTTGGGCTGCATTATTAAAACGCACTGTGCCTTCCCACCCCCTGCACCCCATTCCTTGGCTTGCATGCAGGTACAATTGCGAATAAGACTTTAATGCTTCTCTGGAGAAGAAAAGGCTCAGCTGTTGGTTCATCTGCCAACTTCCGATGCAAGTAAGTGCCATCTGCTCAACCTCCACCCCCAAAGCATCCTTTGTAACTCAAAGCGCAATGTGTGATTGGCCCATTTCTTTTTTCTTCAGCTTGGCTGAACGTGAAAAAGACATGTTGTGAGAATATTCTTTTCAGAGGTGCCATTTTCTAGGGAAGTGAATTTTTTCATCTAAGTTCAATAGTGAAAGTTTTAATTTAGAAGGTAAAGTGGATTCAGGGTCTCATAATCATGGGTATGTGTTGGTTTGAAATACCTTTTTCATCTTCTTTCACGTTGTATTTAACGTGGATTCTGGGCAGCCATGAAAAGTGGTTTGGAATTTTTCTAAACCAAAGATGGCCTAAATTTCAGAAACAAAAATGAAAAAAATACTCTAGTTGGTCAACCCCTTAACTCACTCCTTAACTAACACCACTGGGAGAGGCTGAAGATCTAGGGAAGAACCTTGGCAGATAATAGATAGATAGGTAGATAGATAGATAGATAGATGATACATAGATGATAGATAGATAGGTAGATAGATAGATGATAGATAGATAGATAGATAGATAGATAGATAATAGGTAGATAGATGAGAGAGAGAGAGAGAGAGAGAAAGAGAGAGAGAGAGAAATTGAAATAGATAGGTAGATAGGTAGGTAGATAGATTCTCTTCAAATAACTGATATGAAACTGTACAAGGTGACCTACTTCTTGTTACTACATTTAAATTTTTAAAATGGTACAGCTTAATTCTCATAGCTTTCATTGTGACTATTGTATCTAAATCACCATAAATTAAGGAACTGTGGTAGATACAATTAACATTTGGGTTGGCAGTCCTGACTTCCAAATTCCTCACTGTCGGCACCCAGAAACTAACAAGAAATATCAACAACAGTCCTCAAAGAAGTCAATGTGTTTATCAAGGTCATATGCTCCAACTTGTCTCCACAAATATTTGAAGTCCTTTGCCTACTTCAGCCAAACTTTAAAGATTTGCATTCAATTCAATTTTTTAAATGTATTTTTAAAGCTTTCCCACAGTTTGCTTGCATGACCTTAAATAATTTTCTTTTAGACCCTTTTTCCTTCCCAGGCAAGCAATAAATGCTTCGACTTAGCACCTAGAAATGACATATAGTGGCAGCTAGACATAGCATGCCTGTGTCTACTGAACTAGGACCGAAAAAAAAAAATTATATGGATCATGGGGACAAAAAAAAGTCCACATTTTGTGTGTATGCGTGATTGTGTGTTTCCCGAAAATGTCAATTTGGAATTATAAATATTTGCAATTAGGAAGCCTTAGGAAGCCTTAGTGAGTGTAATGATTTTCCTTCATTTTTTAGAATTGTACACGGAGGCCAGAAAGTTTAAGTGGTTTGTCCCAAATCACATGACATGTCCGTGGCAGTCAGCGCATGAAGCAATCTTTGGATTCCACTCATCTCGTCACAAGGCCTGCACTGGGTATTTCCATTTCCTGGGCATACTTCATTCTGTTTCCTCCTCCTCCTCCTTCTCTCCCTCCCCCGCCCTCCCCCTCCTCCTCCTCGTCCTCCTCCTCCTTCCTTTTTTTTTTTTTTTTTTTTTTTTGATTTTCTACTTTGCCCTGTGTATGAAGACAAAGATGTGGCTCTGGTTTAACTCAAATTGCAATGACTTTTTGTAGCTGTTTAAAAAGAATAAATCTTCTATTGGTTTCTACTGTCAGGTTTATTCCTCCAGTCCTCGCAGAAGCAGCCACTGACCTCCTCTTTTCTTGAACCCAATAAAAAAAGATGGTTAAGCCAGACGAAATATTTTTAATACCTTCCCCACCCCACCTCCCCCCCAAAATAAAAGAGTATATGCAGACACCCATGCACGCAAACATCAATACCCACACTGGGACAACAAAGAAGAATCCAAGAAACACACAAGACAATCACAAGACAATCACAAGAAACAATGCAGTAAAACACACAGAGAATCTTCTGACAAGGCCAGCAAAAGTCTTATTTCATCCCTAACTTCACACTCCTGAACTCTGGTTGATCCTGGCCTCATGGCCTCCCGTTGCCATTTCTTAGTGTCTTTGCTCCAGCCGGACACTGGATATGGAGCATGAATCTGTCCATTAAGGACACCGTGCCTGTAATCAAATACTAAGACAATATTATCTCAGAGTGTACATAGGGTATCGCTTTCTTGCTCTTCTCAAGTATTCATAGCTAAATGATTTATGGGCACACAAATGGATATAATGTCCCATAATACATAACAGGACTAATATTTAATGTGTTTCTTTTTTACTTTGTTTGAATAAAATTCCCCAAAATACTTTTAGCAAATGATCATTAATTATGTGCATTGTCAAATGCTCTCGGGTTCTAATAAGCAGACCTCAGAATTTACGGTCCCCGGCACTCTGCCAGTGCCCATAAATCCAGTGTGGGTGATGGTACTCAATAAAACAGCCCCATCACCGGAACAGAAACCTCAAATGGTTCACTTTTGGATATGACACAGATTTTTTTTTTGTTCCAATGCCTATAACACAAGCAGAAAATACCCTTTCCGGATGTTATTCCAAAGAAACTCCCAGATTATCTGAAGTTGTTTTTTCATAGCACTCGATGACCCACAGGGGCTAAGTTTGGCCTTCAGCCTGTAGATTTTATCAAGTGCATCTTTTGGACAGATGGGTTACCTGGGACAGAGATGAAAACCACAGAGGCTTCTTAGGGAATATTTATCAGCAAATATATTTTCCCCAAAAATAAAGATGTTAAAGGAAAAATGTTAAAATAGAGTTGTGACATCATGGTCAATTTACTTAATCTTCGATGTCTCTGCAAATCCATTATGCACTTGGGATGTCAGAGGGGTCTACAAATTACCAAGTTGTTTGAAGTTTGCTGCTTTCTGAAGTGGCTTTGGTCATTTATTTTCACAGAAATGTTATTTCTTCAACTTACAAGGTATGTAACAGCAAAGTCTTTGGAGACGGCTGTCTGAATAGAAAATGATCGTCCACGTTTCTAAAGAAAGACAATTTGTTCTTTAGATGAAGTCCTCCAAGGGGCATTTAACATTTTAAGAATATGAAAAGACCAAACTTCAATTTTTGAAGTCTGTAAGAAGCGTCCATGCGAAAAGAGAGAAAAAACAATGGAAGCATATGCTGCTTTGATCTGAGATAAGGGAGGAAAATGTAGTGTATTTAGTCTCGAATTACTTTTGTCGGAAGATCTCCAAGTACTGTAGATCAATGGAAGAGGGTACCTTCTTACGCGAATGCCAGACTGGAGACTGAAGAAATATTCGGTCCTCCAATTTAAGCTAAAATTAATGATTGAGTAGAATCAACTAGGTATTAGGCTAAGTGATTAACCCTATCGACATGTATTTTTTTCTTTCCGGGAGATCTATCCTGGAGAGGTTTAAAGTATCCCAAGTACAGGAAAATTCACATACTGCCCTGCTTTTTACATGCCAGGAAACTGCATGATGCAACGTAGCAAAGAGCACTGCCACTAGAGATTTCATCTGAAAGATACACTTCTAATCAACCTCCAACCCAAACCAGCACAAGAAGCTACAACACAACAAAAGAGGAAAGCACATGAGAGATGGAAAGGTAAAGGAAAGGGAAAAGAAACACCACCTGTCAAAAAAGCTCAAAGAAAATGCATGGAATAAAGAGTAAGAGAAATGAATTTAAGACCCCCCAACTCCAAATATAAGAATTTTCAGGGGGAAACCCGCATCCAAGGGTGCAGAACACAGGTTTCCTGACTCTCTGGCAGGGGTTTTCTGCATTACAAGAGACTCAACCTTTGTAGAGCTCTGTTGCACGGCAAACCACAAATCATCTGGGCCCTTAGGTCAAGACGGCCCAGCTTCGGCTGGGACACAGCCTTCCAGCTTCTCTTTCCTGAATAACAGGCCCTTCCTGGTTTCATTCCAGTGTCGCTTAATGTACTGATACCAACTTCATCCAAAGAGCGACTCCTATCCCTGAAACTGCAGGAGCTCATCTAACCGACTGGGCATATTTGCGTCAAAGCCATGGCAAACCTCCCGCCTTTTGTGACCAAGAAGGGACACGCCTCCCACCCCAGGAAAGTGGTCCGCTCTGGTTTCCAGGACAGACAAACCTCTCTTAGGGCAGACAGGGTCATCGTCTATCATTATCTGCTACATCCTTTCTTTTTTCTTACTGGACCTGAAAATCGAGAATTTTCCTGGTTCCTTGAAAGAGCATCTGTTGTTCAGCCTTCTCTATGTCCATTCAAGACAGTTTTAGATCTTTTAAGGAACTCGCTTTTAGAGTCCAGTGCTGCCAATCTGCATCACCGTCTTCACATCTTGCTCGGCTTTAAAGGGACCGTGTTGAATTTATTTGGGACAGTCGGTCTGAAGGCACTGTGTCCATTGTTTCCCCCAAAGCATTTTGTTTCTGAACTCTTTGATGGGAGAAGTTATTTATTTGGGTTTGAGGTTGTACTTTCAGAACGGGAAGAGGGGTTATGGGGGTCAGATATCCCCATTAAGGAAGGACTTGTATCATTGAACAAGGGCACCAGGGTAGGATTCATTATTTTCTGAGTGATTCACCCTTCAGGAAGGAAATATTTGCCTCCGCTTAGCAGAAAGGGATTGTTTCATAATGATCACTGTCGAAACTAAGGTATAGAAGCAAGATTAAAACTCGACAGCTCTGAATTGAGATATCGCAAGTAGATTTTTCTTTTGATTCACACAGTAATGATCAAGAGGTGCATTGGGGCTCAGAGTGGGTTGGAAATGGCATAATAATTTCTGTAGAATAACAGGAGGTAATTGATCCTGAAGGCAAAAAAGGTGCTTTGAAGTCAGGGTTTTATCTCCCCTATCCATGAGGCAGAGAACCCCTCTTGGGTGTAAATTGTTCGAATAGTGTCATCTGCCTGCAAAGCTTGAAAATGTTAATTTGTTTAGAAGGATAAGATCAGAATGATAATTCAGTTCCTATCATGTCCACCCCTAAAGTAGGGACTCGCGAACAAAAGCGTCTCAATATTTTGTCAAGTAGTCACATCTGGCAATTTCATTAGCCCGCAAGTTTTTCATCTAGAAACGGATCCAGATGTTTTGGGAGAATTTGTATTGGATCTGAAAGAATCTGGATCCTTTTGGCAAAGTGCTATTTTGTAGACTGATATCAGACCCTTCAGCCCCATCTACATGAAAGGGTCCAGATTTTGTTTGTATATGATTTAAACCCATTGGAAAAGGAAAATGCTTTTTGCAACGTGTGTGCTCCATTCTGATGATTCTGATGTTTTCCTGGCTCCTATAGACCACCCATAAAAGAAAAGAGAGAGAGAGAGAGAGAGAGAGAGACCATCCCTAGAGTTTAATGCAGAGTATAAACTTTTACTACTTTATTAGCTACACCCTCCCCAAAATTGAATATTCTCCACTGAGCTAAACGAAAAGAACTTCAGTGACTCGGAAGGACCCAAGGACATGATCTATCACATCTCTCTCCTCACCTTTGGAACAGATTATATTTATAACTCTAACCAACAAAACCTTTTAAAACCTAGAGAGGCAGTTCTGAAATTATCATCGTTGTCCGATATAGTTCTTACAAACCCTCAATGAGAAGGAAATTCTCTCTACTGTGGTTTCTGAGGTATTCCAGAAAGCAAGAGAAGTATTTCTATGGCTCGCTTCCCCTCTTTCCTGACCTTTAAGGCTATCTGATCTCACAGCTCAAGACATTGGCTACAAGAGCAGCTATTGGGTTAATCTAAGCCCATTGGCTAAGCTGACCACTCCCCTGCGACTTTGGATGGTTGAAGCTCTGGGGTCAAACCAGACTCCCATTTGCAAGTCATGTGACTTTGGGCAAGTCACACAGTCGATGGTTCCATTTCTTCATCAGAAAATGGTGGTTAGAGTTGTATGTACATGTCCGATTAAACATGTTTTAGGGAACAAATGAGATTATTTATGTAAAGTGCTTCCTGTGATAAGGGATCAAAATGTGTTAGCTCTAATTACGTGTGTGTGTTTATAAAACTACCATCACTCATTGTGTCTCCCTCTACCCCCCCCCCGGTTCAGATGCCTCTCACTCAGACTTAGATCCTTGACCACAAAATAGAGTTACCCTATAAAACCCATTTTGGGGCGCCTGGGTGGCTCAGTCGGTTGAGTGTCCAACTCTTGATCTCAGCCCAAGTCTTGATCTCAGGGTCGTGAGTTCAAGCCCTGCATTGGGCTCCATGCTGGGTGTGGCGCCTACTTAGCACAAAAACAAACAAGCAAACAAACCGCAACAACAAAAACAAGAAACATTTCAGAGCAAGTGACAGTCCCAGAGCTCAGTCGCGGGAAACTTGACATGACCCTGTACCCCACACCTTGGGGCTAACTTTTTACACCCTATGTCTCCCTAGTTCTCAGAACAACTCAATGATATATAAAGAACCAAAATAATCATCTCCATATAGCCAGCGAGGCAACTGAAGTCCCCAAGAAATCGATAATTTATCCAATGCCACACAAAATAATGGGATCTTCCATGCGGTTTCACGTCTCTCAGACCAAGGCTTTTTCCATCCCTTTCCACAGCCTCGCAATCATATCTGAAACTTCCAGTCTTCATGGTAACTGGAGCCCTGGCACACCTGAGGGAAGGAGGTGTCTAAGGGGCACGAGGAAGAGGAGGAGGTGCCTCCCTCGTACTTCAGAGGACCTTGGTGTTTCTCATGCCTTCCTCTCTACCACAAAGTAAAATATGTTCTGTTTTAACTCAGCGCATGCTGAAAGTTCCCCATTTCTTGGATTGTCCCCATTTGGGATATACAGCCCGTAGCAATAATTCCCAAGATAAAGTGTGAATGAGAGTCACTTACATTCAACTCAGTGGGTCAAGGACTGGGGTCCAGATATTTGAATATTCAGTGGACCCTCCAGGACATGTCGCTGCATGGACTCTCCTTCCCCCATTGGAACAGAGGCTGCTCGAGCCCTAGGACATTATAAATTCTCTATTCTTAGTTTCCCTTGGTGGTAGATACACTGTAATTCCCTTCTGCTGATTCTGCACCCACTCGCGATATTATTTTTTCACATTAAACTTGCTGATTATGTAATACGTGTAGGCATCGAGCATGTATATTATGTAGATCACTTTCCTCCAATATAGCAAGTCTGACATCGTCATAAAAGAAAATTAGAGTGGTCTGACAGAATTTAAGCAGCCACCAGCTATTTCTTAAGGTGATTTTAAACCAGATGCATTATCTACAGGGAACTTTGGACGGGTCCTAAATTATTGCTCTTGGTAATGGATAGTTTTATTTTATTATTTCTAAGATATATGGATCTGATAATATAGTGCAGGAGACAGTCAACAAAATTTGTTCCTTTATGGTGCTACAGAAGTAAAAGGAACACTAATTCGGTTTACATCCAAAACCAGTGGTGTTCCAAACGTGTCTGGTCACAGCCTTCACCACTGTGCCCATTTTGTAGAGCTGGTTCTCCTGACCCTTCCTTTGAGTTTTCCCAAGTGACCCCCAGGCTCAGAAGTTTGTGCAATCTGAAGGCTAATCTAAAATACAAGACCCAGAGGGTGCCTGGGTGGCTCAATCGGTTAAGTGTCCCACTCTTGATTTTGGCTAGGGTCATGATCTCACAGTTCATGAGATCCAGCCCCATGTAATTGCATATCACTGGATATGTGTGTGTGTGTGTGTGTGTGTGTGTGTGTGTGTATACATGCACATGAATGTGTATGTATATGTGTCACACATATATATGTTATAACCCCATAACCCCCATGGGATTCTCTCCCCCTCTGCCTTTCCCCCATATGTGCTTCTCCTCTCCCTCTTTCCAAATAAATAAATGAACTTTTAAAAAATACAATTAAAATAAAATAAAAGTCCCTGCAGGCCTGTGTGATTACCTGTTGTGGGTCTCTGTGTTTGTGTTTGTTAATGTATTATAAAGGAAGGGAAAAAAATGTAATCACAAAAATACCCGGAAACGTTTTATGAGACTACTTCTGATGAAAAATAGCGATGGAATGCCTACATAATATAGCACATAATAACATATATATGTGTGACACATATACATACACATTCATGTGCACGTATACACACACACACACACACACACACACACACACATATATCCAGTGATATGCAATTACATGTTTAAGTACTTCTTTGTGGGGGGAAAAGCTCTGGTTTATAACGTTTGCCAATTTCCATGGTGTAAATGCCCCCACGACGGCTGAATGAAAACTAGCCACTGTGACTGAACACAATCTGTTTCCCCGAGCTGAGGGGCTCCTACCACGCCACTGCTGTTTACCTTTCTCAATTTCTCTCTGTCAAAGAGGAGGATTTAACTAGCTGACCTCATTTCAACATTTAACATTATACTTTCTCTGTTTACGTATACACGCCATAATTAATTGCTGCGGCTTAAGTAGGAAAGTAGGTGGTCCACCGTGCTTCTCACAGCAGAGATTTAAAAGCCACCACACAAATTTAGGGCTCTGAAATCCACTGAGATCCACTGCTTCTGCCAGCATTTCTAATCCCCTGTGTTGGCAGAAAGGGATTTTCACCTGGTCTTTTTATCATGGCAATCATTTCTTCCCATACGATCTACGTATTTTGACGTGTGTCTTTTCCTTCAGAATGATTTCCTTTGTTTCGGAGGTGGAGTAAGAAATGCCATTCCACGCCCCACCAGAAAGAAAAGAGGAGACCAAGTTAATTGTATATGAACTGAAGTGTAACTATGGCCCTATTAAAGAGGTATAGTGATAGGCTATTGATCGCAGCGCACAGGAAAAGCTTGTCATGTAAAGTCAAGAGGTTAATGTAATTACAAGAACAGGCAGCGGGATCAGCTGTAGCCCAGAAGTGGCGAATACCTAAAAGCTGCTTTAGAGACACATAATGTTGTCAAAGCATAAATAATTCATCCTAGCATTCGAGAAGAAATTACTCCTCTGTTCCAGCATATTATTCCACCATTAAAATCTTGCCTTCTAAAGACTTTTGATGTAGTCCTATTTTCAGTTCTAAGTCACTGTGAGGCATGCCACCTTCATTAAGCCTCGTATTGCGCAGTTTTCAACGTATTAGGGAGGATGTGGTATAGACCCACCATTTGTTTAATAAACCACAATACAGTTCAGATAAGAGGGAAGGGGCTGGGAGGGTTTAGGCTGCATCCACTAGCTACGTGGAGACGATGAAGCCCCACGGGGAAATTCCTAATTCTTGACCTGGGCCAAGTTCCATTTATTCCGGGTCGTGGCCAGCACCAGGTCCTTGCTCATCCGATCCCTGACACGTTTCTCTAGAGCCAAAGAATAAGCATGAGAAATAGTGGCCGGTCCCACACCTTCCCTGTATGTATCATCAACATCAACTGCCCATTAGCTTTGCTCAAAATCTTCTGGCAATGTGGTTTGGAATGGAATCTGCTTTGTTGTTGTTGTTGTTGTTACCGTTTTTCTTTCCATCTGTGCATTGAGAAGAAAAGTGTTGTGCTTTTATGGTAAGTGGATAGCTCCGAGCCCCTCCGAATCATCAGTCAACTACTCTCTCTATAGTGATTACAACTATTCGTCCAGGTGTGCTCAGGGCGGGAAAGGCAGTACATAAAACAATAGAAAAAGAGTGAATATTGAACGTGAAATCATAGCACGAAAAGTGACTTTAGAAGAACAAACGTGGCTTCAACCCCGAATCTATTCTGTACCCTTCTCTGCCCTGCCCTCTGCCCCAAGAGAGTGAACCTGGATCCTTGATCCTCTGACTTACTTCTTTTTGGGGATCAGCCAGTGAAACACTCCAGCAGACCATCAGAGCGCAGGAGGAAAAAGGTGGGGACATTTCTTATCTGTTCCCTCCCTGCTGAAGTTCAGCTCTGGAGTGGCCATGGCCTCTATAGGTTCTATTGAATAGCGCTTCTTTAACTTTTCTGTTCTCATTCAAGCTTGGCAGTAATTTTTGCCATCCCTTGCTGCATAGACTCAGAAGATCTTACCACCACTGCAGGACTCTGAGTGGTTCAGCGTCACCGGTTGGTTCTTCTGTCAACAGTCCCTTTACTGAAAGTCTTCAAAACTCCCAGCTCAGTGTGCTGAGCATTTTCCCCAAGGATTCTGACCGATATGTACAATAAGACAGGGAGTCTGAGGACTGTTCTCCTTAATACATTCCCTGGAAGAAATTCCTCCTCTTCAATTCTTAAGGCATCATGACACTTGCCAACCCATGATGAGAAAGCCTCAAAGTCATGTCAAAACAAGAGTCTGAAACACTCAAGGTCAGACGCTCACTGAAAGGTTGTGTCTTTCTAATATTCTAAGTCATACCACCGACCGGTTGGTTATCCTCTAACCACTCATAGGGGGGCCCTGACATCAGACAAGCTCCCTCCCCAATCGTGTTAGAACTGGACTATCCCTCTGTTTCAATGCCAAGAAGCTTAACCTCCCCACCAGGGGAATCGACTGCATATCCTGCCCCTGGGTGAGCCCCACTAGTGACAGGCAACTCATTGTGCATTTTGATGCATTGCGTAGGACTCATTCTATACGTTGAATATCGTTTATTTCAATCATTAACAGGTTCCTCTGCTTACTTTTAAAGTTTATCCATTCTGAGAGAGAGAGAACGTGCGCAGGACAGGGGCAGAGAAGAGGGAGAGAGAGAGAATCCCAAGCAGGCTCCCTCCACCCTGTCACCACAGATCCCCACACAGGGCTCAAACTCAGGAACTGTGAGATCATGACCTGAGCGGAAACCAAGAACCAGACACTCAACAACTGAGCCACCCCGATGCCCCTCATAATCTTAGTTGAAAAGTAGAAGAATCTAGGGCAACTCTTGGTTTTGGCTTACAGCTTCATGGGTTGGAGCCCCATCTTGGGCTCTGTGCTGAAAGTGAAGAGCCTGCTTGAGATTCTCTCTCTCTCTCTTTCTCTCTCCCTCTCTCTCTGACCCTCCCCGACTCACGCTGTCCCTGTCTCTCTCAGAGTAAATAAACTTAAAAAAGTTAAACAAAAATTGTGTTTGCCTAGATTTCTCCTGGTTTAAATTTGCAAGAAAATAACATAATCCTCATCACAAGGAAGACGTATAAAGTATGTATTCAAAATGTCCGAGGCATTCCCACGTGTGGAGCTTATCAGCAGGAATATCCTGGGCGGTACATGCGACAGCCATGACCCCAGTCAGTGATCGCCTCAAACTCTGCCTAGCTACTCTCCACAGGACTAGTAAATATGTCTAGCATCAGCAACTAGAAGTCATCTTGTATTCCGTGTTTTTGTCGCCTCCTTGGCAAAGCCATTAGCCTGTCAGATCATTTTCATTTCTAAAATATAATCTACATCTCTCTATATTTCTACCACCTTTCATACCTGGCGCAATCTACCATCAGCTGTCACCCGGATTAACATAAATGGCATAACCTCACTGCTTCCATGACTGCTTGCCAATAATCCCCTTCCTACACAGAGGGACTAGTGCGATGCTTCTAAAATGTAGATCGCATTGCCTCATCCCTCCTGGTGAAAACTTCCAATGGCTCCCTTGATCTACAAGGCCCTGAAGTAAATTTGTAGTTCCCTGTCCTTGTTTTCCTCACTTGTGAGGGAAAGGCTAGCCTCACTGGCCTTCTTTCTAAGCCCCAAGCATGGCTTCCTCCCCCTCCGCCCCGCCCCTGCCCCGGCCCCCAGGTCTTCTTGTTCTTCCAACCGGGTGACTGTCTTAATATTCAAATCTCAACTCAAGGGCCACCCCTCAGGGAGACCTTTGTTACCACACTCTACAGCGCCCTGTCCTCAAGCTACGTCCCATCACATCTTACTGGGTGGCTTTCTTCTAATATTTATTACTATCTGAAATATATCATCTGTTTATTTATTTGTACTGTCTGTCTTCACATTTAGAATCTAGCTCCGTGGATCAGGAATCTTGCCTCCACTGTTTACTCCTTTCTGTCCAGTCCTAGAATGACCCTGACACAGAGGAAGGCCTCAGAAGCATTTGTTCAATTTGTCCTGCCTGTCCACTGTCACAGAGTGAGGCAAGGTGGAGTGGCTTCATGCTTATTGTTTTGTTTTTTTTTTACCAAACATTATCAATCAGCTTCACTTTATGCTCCAATTATTTTGCCTCCCTCCTAGTAGACATCAGCTAAACCTTAACTGGCTCTGCTCAGTGATAGAAAATGCTAGAACGTGGGCAGTGTGATATTGTTCTCACTTTCAATGACTGTCTCACGCGTGATTTCTAAAACTTTGATTCTTATACACAATAGTAACCTACTTCTCAAGCGAAGAAGCATTGGATTTAAAAATACACAAATGTGACAAAAGGAAAGAGGGATGACAAGAACAAAAAGACCCGAAATATGAGTACTTTCCGATGAGCAAATCCTCCTCACCCAGATCACCAAAGAGGAGCTGGAAAGGATGCCTCTCTCTGTGAATTTCAAAATCAAAAGGTTATTGCATAAGATTGGGGATTTTTTTATCTTGTTCTCTGCTCATACAATCTTTAACTTAGCAGCCGATGGGAAAGTCTGAAGGAGAATATGCCTGAATCGGAACCCTCTATGGCATTGTTTATTAGACCTTGAGCATGTCACGAAACCTGGCTGAGACTCGTCCTCATCTGAAAATGGGGCGGTGCTGATGCTTGCCTGCTGCTGGACAAGCAGCACGAGTGTATATGAACTGCTTTGTGACATGTCCGTCATTACCGCTATGAGAGAGACATAAAGATGGAGACCAGTGGTAGAAACCTACACTGGACATTACAAAGGATACTCCCCAAGCGCTAACCATTCACAGAGAAAACAGGGAAGACAGCACACCTTCGAGGAGGGGTAGGAGCTGGAAGCGCTTGGTCTAGAAGCTTCTCAGAGAGAAAATGACACTCGAACAAAGACCTGAAGAAGGAGAGAGCCACCATTTTGTGGACAGAAACAGGAAACGATGATTTGAAAGAAGTGCCCAGAACGGCCCAGAGGTCAGGAATCTGAAAAAGCAAAGCAGAAGCAGGTGTAGGGAAATGCACTGCAGGTTTGTCGGACGGGAAGACAAAAGCCTGAGTGTAACCAGAGATGAGATGAATTAACCTAGAGAGGAACTGAATGGTGGGAGGGCTTAAAAGCCCAGACAGAAGGGTTGTGACCAGGTCTGGAGACAGGCAAGGGCTTGATCAAACGAATACCCAGGACCGCTGAGAATCCTAACACCCTTCTTCTGCTGCAAGAGAAGACGTGTGCCTGGATAAAGGGGGCAAGAGAGCCCCACTGCGCTTTGTCAAATCAGCCTGCATCTGAAGAACTGGGTTTTGTCTCAGGTGCCACATTTTTCAAAGGACATGTCTTGAAAGCACCCAGAGGAGGGTGACTCGAGTGGAGAAGTTAATGGAAAGCATACCAGACAAGAAAGGGAGAATTGAAGAGTCCGGTTATATGCAACCCAGAAAAGTCAAGAAATGGCGATAGAATCATCTTTTCTGGGTGGGTTGCTCTCAGGGGACTTCAAGACATTACAGAAAATCTAGGACCCAGGAGATCCCGCTCTTCTGAGGAGTCAGAGAGGTGTACAGAGAAGTCCACTGACCGGGAAGCCAGAAGACCCAGATTTAGTTAGAACTTCACTCCTGGCTTGTGTAGACATTGCTTACTTTCCAAGTCTTTAGTTAGTTCGTGTATTAAAAAAAAAAAAAATCTGGTTACACTAGAAAATCTCTAAAATGTTCACATAACTCGTGGCTGAGGCACAAGAAAATACCTCGATAGTTCGGTCTTGTACTTACCAAGTTAACCGGAAATATTAATTTTCCTGTTCCTCATTTGAACGAACCGAAAAGAATACAAAACAGAACAGCAGTTGATTTTTTACTTTGAAATTTTGAAAATTATCCAAAAGAATAAATACTTGGGAGTGTATCAGAATCCCTGTACCCGAGAGATCGTACCAGAGTCAGAGACGAAAATAAGGCACCGCCAGTGTCTTAGAGAGAGCGTATCTGGGAAGCCAGGTAGGAAGAAGTCACTCTCAAACTGTGTTCAACAGACATTTTGTGCTACAGACGGAATGTCTGTGCCCCCCACAAATTCACATGTGGAAGCCCTAACCCTTCGGGTGATGGTATTTGGAGGAGGGGCCTCTGGGCAGTGATTAGGTTTCGGTGAGGTCATGAGGGTGGAATTAGTGTCTTTAAAGGAAGAGGAAGAAAGGCCAGGGCTGCCCTTCTGTCTCTGTGCCATGTGAGGACATAATGAGAAGTTAGCTGTCTACACGCCAGGAAGAGGACCCTCACCCCAAACCCAACCATGTTGGTGCACCAATCTCAGGCTTGCAGACTCCAGAGTTGTGAGAAATAAATGTTGTTTGAGCCACCTGGTCTATACCTTGTTACAGAAGCCAGAGCTGACTAAGACATCAAGCGTGTCTGGATGCTAAATGTTATTACTTCTAAGGGGAAGAAAGAAAGAAAGAAAGAAAGAAAGAAAGAGAAATAGAGGGAGAGGGAGAGGGAAGGAGAGAGAGGGAAAGGGAGAGAGAGAGAGGAAGGAAGGAAAGGAGGGAAGAAGGGAGGAAGGAAGGGAGAGAGAAAGATGGAGGGAGAGAGAAAAGGAAAGGAAAGGAAAGGAATGAAGGAAGGAAGAGAGAGAAAGGGAGGGAGGGAGAAAGGAAGGGAGGAAGGGAGAAAGAAAGGGAGGAAGGGAGGGAGAAAGAAAAGGAAGAAGAGAGAGAGAAAGGAAGGAAGAGAGAGAGGGGGAAGGAAGGAAGAAGGAAGGAAGGAAGGAAGGAAAGAAGGAAGGAAGGAAGGAAGGAAAGAAGGAATGGGGGAGGGAGGGAGGAAGGAGAAAAGGAGGAAGGGATGAAAGAGTTTCATGGTAAAATAAATTTAGTACATGGTAAGTTCAACAAAACAAAAGTTTTCTTTATTGTAGGATTTTTCAACACGTTTCCTATGTTCAAGGGTCTTGTGACTCAGGAGGGACATTGTACAAGGCAACTTCTTTTTTTTTCAAACCACAAAGGTGACCTTCCTCTTCACAATACCCACTACCTCCCCCTGCAAGCATTTTAGCAAAATGCTTATCAAACAATACTTTACAGAAACCCTAGAGAACTCTGCCTCTGGGTTGGATGGTCCCAGTAGAGGTGGTAAGAATGGTGAACTCACCCCGTGGGACTAGAGCAGGGATCCCTAAATCAATCATTAAACACGAACAAAGTCCCTGCTACGTGTCCATGGTGGTAGCAGATACAGAGACTGAAAGCTCCTCTCACTATTCTTTTTCAAGATACGAAGAAAATAAAAATTTGCTCACATAAAAAGATAAATAACGGTGTGAGACTCTTATTTGCCAAGTGTCGGAAAGAGCTGTGTGGACTGAGAGCATTGCAGGAGCATGGAAAGGTGGTGGGAGCCTCAGCAGGGAGGGTAGGGGAGGGGAGTGTGGTGGCGGGCTCTTGGATGATGAGCAGGACCAGACTGGTCTATGGCAAGAGTCAGACATTTTAGCAGAAAGAGGAATATGATCAAAACGACGGACAAACACCAGGGATGCTGTGGGGCACTGAAGAGATGAGTCTGGGGCTGAAAGTTCTGGAACAGTGGCACATGATGCCACCGGAGGGGCAGGGAGGGGAACTTATTAAAAAGAAACTCAAATACCAAATGTGGGACGTTCCAGCCACGCCATACAAGCGATGGTAAGATGCTAAAATTTTCGAGCAATTGTGTGGCCTGATGGGAACGTTCATGCCAACTTCAGCTGCACAGAGACGACTGAAGTTGCCAACTACTCACTGGCCCCCCCATTTAGAGGCAAAGAATTCTTATTTCCGAAGCAAAGCGTTCACTCAGTTCCAGAAGGAATCCAGGGTGAAGGGGGGAGTTTCTGTTTTCTCTCTTCTTCTGGCAAATAAATGATCCCTCTGGTGGAGGAAAGGGCTGGGTGGGCTATTTTTAGCCTCCTGCCAGTGGACCCCAGTGATAGAAGACATAGATATGTTCTAATAAAAGTTTCAGCTAGCTTCCTAGGCCGGCTCTGCACACTGTTTAAGCAAACATTCTAAAAATAATACAATAAACTTATATAACCAGGAGAGACAAGCTGTGGGTTGCAAAGTGATTTAAAGTGCTTCCTACTTCAGTTTGGAGATTTCTTTGAATTTCAGCCAAGACAAAGCCACGATGGTGTCTAAAGGAAGGAGCCTCAAAAGAAGTGTGGAGAGCCCTTCTTCCTCATGATTTCTAGATGAGCTGGATTGCAACACTCAGAGCCTTCTCTTGCCCAGCAGAAGCCACCCCTTCGTGAAGGGCAGAGCAGGGGGGTCCTGGGCCCTCTTCATTTCCGTCATTCATGTCACTGCTCTGCCTGATCCCAAAGAGAATTCCAGGGGGTGACTCGAGTCAAGGAACGGGGATGGAAATGGAGGAGAGAAAGAAAGGCGTGGAGCGTCTGGTCCTGTGTCATCCTTTTCCTCCTGCCCCATCCGACTTGGCCTCCCCCACCACCTGGTCACAGATGCGGTAGGGCCGTGAGGCCAGTAGCCGTGCTCCGGGGAGCTCTTTCTGCCACAAAGGCTTTCCCAGGTGAGGGGGTGAGGGAAAGAGGTGGTCTAGGGAGCCAAAGCCTTACGCAGGGGGGCGAGACCCCTCAGTTCCTAGTTCTACCATATTGTCAAGGGTTACTTCAGGAATCTAAGTTTTTTCTACGAATGGCCCTCGATAGTACACATCGCTTCCACTTAAAATACCATGCATCCACATTGCAAAGGTTTCTTCTTTTCAAATTGATTTATGAAGGTCTGGGCCCCTCTTATACTTTAGTTAACCTAAGACTTAGGAGATCATTCCACTGGCACGGCCGGTCAGCGATAAAAGAAACAACAACAAACAAGAGACTGGCATGGCTAGAAAAGTGAAACATCAGACATTCCGAAATTCTTTTTCGGGCAGCTCTGCTGACCTCCCAGAAAACCTCCAGTTTCCTCTGAGTGCCAGTTCCAAACCACCACTGCCCGCTGGGCCTGGGCCTGCTCCCTCTCACCCCTCTGGCCAGCCCCCCAACCACAGAAGGCAGCCATCTTGGCAAGTGCCCGCGCTTAGCGTCGTGGATGGAGGCAGCTGGATGGAACCTTAAGCAAAAGGAAGTCCACCTAGCACAGACTGTGAGCTGAATATGCAGGTCTCACTCCCCACCTTTGGAAAGGGAACTGCCTTCAGCTCCCCTCTTTTGAAGGATAAGCCCAAAAGTCAAGCACTGCACTGTTTCTGGGTTGCACTTGCTGTAAATAATGCATTCAGGCCAGGGCTGTCCGGGGAAGAGAGCACGGGGGTGACAGTATCCAGCCCCATCACTAGTCCAGACTCTCTATCCCAACGGAGCCCGAGGCTCCCCTGAAAGCTCATTTATGAAAAAAAAAATACAATCAAGCGGGGCTGCGAGGGGCTGCCCCTAGGGACCTTTCGTGTCATTGCCTTGAGGAGAAAGAAATTCACCTTGAGCTGCGCCGCACTGACGTTCTCTACATGCTGTTCTGTGCCTGATTGAATGCAGCGAATAATAAATCCAGGCTGCCCAGCTTCTATCCGCTGATGGTTATGTTGGAGCAAGGAGGCAGGCGAGATGATGTTGTATCCTAAGGACACCCAGCATTCATCTTTCTAAGATGATGAATCAGGAGACCCACTATTCACCCCTTTAGAAACAAGAATCTACAAACCGGGGAAGAAAACCAACAGCTCATTATCATTTCAAAACCACAAACTGAGCAGGGGGAGGGGGTGAGGGGTGGGGGGGGGGGCAGGGAAGGCAGGAAGCCGAGGGGCAGCTCAAGGACACGTGCCCTCCCTGTAAGGGCTTGACAGAGTGAAATAAATCAGCCCCATTGAAGACACACAGCAGCTCCCACGGGCAAGGGAGTGGGGAGTGCATTTGCTCAGCCTGAGGTTTCAGAAGCATCTCCGAGGCTAGTCAACTGTGGAAGAGCCCAGACGAAAGAGAATCAGGATCCGAGCGGCTGCCGGAAACGGTGATGAGCCCTCCTCTCCGTGAGCGCAGGGGCCAAGGGGCGGCTGTGTCCCAGTAACGCAGGGCCACGGATACTGAGCCCTGAGTCCTGGCACCCCCCAGTTCTCTCCTACCGCGGCTGGGCTCTCACCCGGCTCAAAAGTGGATTCACCCGAGCAGATGATTGGGGAACCGGCGGGAGTCAGCTACCTTAGGGGAGAACCTAGTTATTACAGCGCAGAGAGCGAGTCGCTGGCACTAAATGAGGAGGAAAGGGGGGGAGTGGAGGCCAGCAAACTGCTACCAGCCAGGCCGGACAGATGTGAGTGACCACGTGATCTGTCATCCGCACAGGGACACGTGCTATTAATAATTTTACCACCGGGAGTACCGGGGTGGCTCAGTCGGCTCTGCGTCCAAACCTCCGCTCAGGTCGTGATCGCACTGTTCGTGGGTTCGAGCCCCACCGTCCCTCGGGCTCTGTGCTGACAGCTCGGAGTCTGGAGCCTGCTTGGGATTCTGCCTCTCTCTCTGCGCCTCCCCTGCTCGCACGCTCTGTCTCTCGAAAATAAATAAGCATTTCAAAAATCTATTAAAAACTAATTCTACAACCGGAGGAAAAGTAAAACGGTGCCAGCAAACTGGATAGCTTGTATGATTTGGGTCCTTCTTTCTTTTTTTTTATTCTATTTTTAAATTTGATTTTAAATCCAGTATAGTTACCACGCAGTGTTATGTGAATTCCAGGCGTGCAATATAGTGATTCAACACTCCTATATGATACTCAGTGCTGGTGAGGATAAGTGTACTCTTTTTTTTTTTTTTAATGTTTATTTATTTTTGAGACAGAGAGAGACAGAGCATGAATGGGGGAGGGTCAGGGAGAGAGGGAGACACAGAATCCAAAGCAGGCTCCAGGCTCTGAGCTGTCAGCACAGAGCCTGACGTGGGGCTCGAACTCACGGACCATGAGATCATGACCTGAGTGGAAGTTGGACGCTTAACCGACTGAGCCACCCAGGCGCCCCAGGAATAAGTGTACTCTTAATCCCTTTCACCTATTTCACCCCTGCCCCCCAACCCCCCTCCCCTCCGGTGATCAACAGTTAAGAGTCTCCACGGTTAAGAGTCTATTTTTTGGTTTATCTCTATTCTTTTCTTTGTTCATTTGTTTTATATCTTAAATTCCACATATGAGTAGAATCATATGGTATTTGTCTTTCTCTGACTTAGTTTACTTAGCATTATACTCTCTAGCTCCACCCACGTTGTTACAAATGACAAGATTTCATTCTTTTTTATGGCCAAATAATATTCGGTCACACACACGTACACACTCCCTTATCATTCATCTCTCAGTGGACAGTTGGGCGCTTCGATATTTTGGCTTTTGTAAGTAATGTTGCAATAAACATAGGAGTGCATATATCTATTTGAATTAGCGTTTTCATATTCTTCGGATAAATACCTAGCAGTGCAATTGCTGGGTCGTAGGGTAGTTCTATTTTTAATTTTTTGAGGAACCTCCATACTGTTTTCCAGAGTGGCTGCACCAGTTTGCATTCCCACCAACAGTGCTTTTTTCCTCCACATCCTCATCAACACTTGTTTCTTTCCCGTGTTTTTATTTTAGCCATTCTGACAGGTGTGAACTAATATCTCATTGTGGTTTGTATCTGCCTTTTCCTGATGATAAGTAATGTTGAGCAATTTTTCATGTGTCTGTGGACCATCTGTAGGTCTTTGGAGAAATGCCTATTCATGTCTTCTACACATTTTTAATTGCATTATTTGTTTTTTGGTTTTTTTTAGTGTTGAGTTGTATAAGTTCTTTTTTTTTTTTTTTTTTTTTGATTTTAGAGACAGACAGAGAGAGAGCACATGAGCTGGGGAGAGGGGCAGAGAGAGAGAGAGAGAGAGAGAGAGAATCCTAAGCTGCACAGAGCCCAGTGCAAGGCTCAATCCCATGACCCTAGGATCATGACCTGAGCCAAAATCAACAGTTGGATGCTCAACCGACTGAGCCACCTAGGTGCCCCTGTAAGTTCTTTATATATTCTGAATACTGGCCCTTTATCGGCTGTATCATTTTCAAATATCTTCTCCCATTCAATAAAATTATCTCTCAGTTTTGTTGATTGTTACCTTTGCGTGCAGAACCTTTTTTTTTTTTTTTGAGTGTCGTCTTAATAGTTTGTTTTTTCTTTTGTCTCCCTTTTCTAGGATTTTTATGGTTTCAGGCCTCATATTTATGTCTTTAATCCATTTTGAGTTTCTTTTTCTATATGGTGTAAGACAGTGGTCCAATTTCATTCTTCTGCATGTAGTTGCCCAGTTTTCCCAACACCATTTGTTGAAGAGACTGTCTTTTTCCCACTGCATATTCTTGCCTCCTTTGTCAAAGATTGATTGACCATATAATCATGGGTTTATTTCTGGGCTCTGTATTCTGTTCTGTTGATCGAGGTGTCTATTTTTGTGCCAGTACCATACTATTTTGATTACTACAACTTTGTAATACAACTTGAAATCTGGGATTGTGACACCTCCAGTTTTGTTTTTCTTTTTCAAGATTGCTCTGGCTATTGGGGGTCTTTTATGGTTCCATATGGATTTTAAGGGTTTTTTGTTTGTTTGTTTGTTTGTTCTAGTTCTGTAAAATATGCTGTTGGTACTTTGATAAGGATTGAATTAAATCTGTAGATTCAATGCTTTGGGTAGCATGGCCATTTTAACAATATTGCTTCTTCCAATCCATGAGCATGGAGTCTCTTGCCATTTGTCTGTATCATCTTTAATTTCTCTCCTCACTGTTTTATAGTTTTCAGCCTTCAGATCTTTCACCTCCTTGGTTAAGTTTATTCCGAGGCATTTTATTATTTTTGGTGCAATTCTATATGGGACTGTTTTCTTAATTTCTCATTCTGCTGCTTCACTATTAGTATATAGAAATGCAATGGATTTCTTATATTGATTGTGTATTCTGCGATCTTACTGAATTCATTTGTCAGTTATAGTAGCCTTTTGGTGGAGTGTTTAGGGTTTTCTGTATACAATAGCATGTCTTCTCCAAATAGTGGAAGTTTTGCTTTTTCCTACCAATTTGGATGCCTTTTATTTCTTTTTCTTGTCTGGTTACTATGGCCAGGACTTCTAGTACTATGTTGAATAAAAGTGGTTATGGTGGGCATCCCTGTCTTGTTCCTGACCTTAGGAGAAAAGCTCTCAGGTTTTTACCATTGAGGATGATGTTAGCTGTAGGTTTTTCATAAATGGACTTTATTATATTAAGATACGCTCCCTCTACACCTACTTTGTTGAGGGGTTTTTTTTTTTTATCATGAATGGATGTTGTACTTTGTCAAATGCTTTCTCTGCATTTATTGAAATGATCATATAGTTTTTATCCTTCCTCTTGTTGATGTGATGTGTCACACGAATTATTTGTGAATATTGAACCACTCTTGGATCCCCAAAATAAATTACACTTGATTGTGCTGAGTGATTTCTTTAATGTATTATTGATTCTGTTTGCTAGTCTTTTATTGAGGATTTTTGCAACTATGTTTATCAGGGATATTCACCTGTAGTTCTCTTTTTTTTTTTTTTTGTAGTGTCTATATCTTGTTAGGGCATAAAGATAATTCTGGCCTCATAGAATGAATTTGGAAGCTTTCCTTCCTCTTTTATTTTTTTGGAATAGTTTGAAAAGAATAGGTATTAACTCTTCCTTAAATGTTAGGTAGAATTCACCTGTGAAGCCATCTGTTCTTGGACCTTTGTTTGTTGGGAGTTTTTTGATTACTGATTCAATTTCATTGCTGCTCCTCTGTTTAAATTTTCAATTTCTTCCTGATTCAGTTTTGGGAAGTTATATGTTTCCAGGAATTTATCCATTTCTTCTAGGTTGTCCAATTTGTTGGCATATAATTTTTCATAATATTCTCTTACAATCCTTTGTATTTCTGTGGTAGCAGTTGTTATTTCTCCTCTTTCATTTCTGACTTTGTTTATTCAAGTTCTCTCTCTCTCTCTCTCTCTCTCATGAATCTGGCTAAAGGCTTATCAATTTTGTCGATCTTTTCAAAGAACTAGCTCCTGGTTTCATTGATCTATTGGGTTTTTTTTGTTTGTTTGTTTCTATTCTGTTTATTTCTGCTCTAAACTTTTATTATTTCCTTTCTTCTCCTGGACTTGGGTTTGGTTTGTTTTTCTTTGTCTAGATCCTTTACATGGAAAGTTAGGTTGTTTATTTGAGATTTTTCTTGACTTTTTATGTAGGCTTGTATTGCTATATACTTCCCTCTTTGAACCACTCTTGCTACATCCTAAAGATTCTGGACCATTGTGTTATCATTTTCATTTGTCTCCATGCATTTTTTATTTCCTCTTTGATTTCTTGGTGGATCCATTCCATGCCCTTTAGTAACATGTGATTTAACCTCCTTGTATGTGTGCTCTTTTCAGATTTTTTTCTCGTGGTTGATTTTTAGTTTCACAGTATTGTGGTCAGAAAAGATATATGGTATGACCTCAATCTTTTTGAATTTAGTAAGACTTGTTTTGTGGCCTAATATGTGATCTATTCTGGAGAACGTTCCATGTGCACATGAAAAGAATATGTATTCTGATGTTTTAGGATGGAACGTTCTGAGTGTATCTGTTAGATTTATCGGGTGCAACGTCTCATTCAAAGTGACTGTTTCCGTATTGATTTCCCACTTGGACGATTTATCCAGTAATGTAAGTGGGGTATTCAAGTCCCCTACTGTCATTGCACTATTATTGATTACTTCCTTTATGTTTGTTATTAGCTGCTTCTGTATTTGGGTGTCTCCACATTAGGTGCACAAATATTTATAATTGTTACATCTTCTTGTTGGATTGCCCCCTTTATCACCGTATAGTGTCCTTCTTTGTCTCTTGCTGTAGTCTTTTTTTTTTTTTTAAGTCTATTTTGTCTGATATAAGTATTGTTGCCTTGGTTGTCTTTTGACATCTCTTTGCATGATAAATGTTTCTCTCCTCTCGCTTTCAATCTACAGGTGTCTTTAGGCCTGAAAGGAGTTTCTTGTAGACAGCACATAGATGGGCCTTCTCTTTTATCTCCCTCCATCACCCTACGTCTTTCGATTGCAGCATTTAGTCTATATACATTCAAAGTAGATATATATTATTGCCATTTTGTTACTTGTTTTGTGGTTGTTTTGTAGTTTCACTCTGATCCTTTCTTCTCTTGCTCTCTTTCATGGATTGTTTGGGTGTCTTCGTGATATATTTAGATTGCTTACTCTTTATGTTTTGCATACCTGTTGCTGGTTTTTGATTTGTGATTAGCATTCAGCTTGTATATAGCAGCCTCTGTATATATCAGTCTGTATTAGTTTGATGATTGCTTAAGTTTGAACCCATTCTTTAATCCTCTCCCCCCTCCATGTTTTAGATATATGATGTTATGCTTTACATCCTTTCATTTTATGAGTCTCTTGGCTGATTTTTATATGTACGCTTATTTTCACTGTTTTTACGCTCCATATTTTTCTTACTCCTACTCATAGGCTTTCCTTTCCACTCAAAGAGTCCTTTAACATTTCTTGTAGGGCTGGTGTGGCGACCACAAATTCCTTTAACTTTTAGCTGTCTAGGAAATTCTTTATCTCTCCTTCTATTCTGAATGATACCCTTGCTGAATATTCTTTGCTGCGGGTTTTTTCCCTTTCAGTACTTTGAATATATTATGCCCCTCCCTTCTGGCCTGCAAAGATTCTGCTGATAAATCAGCTGATTGCTTTATGGGATTTTCCTTGCGTGAAACCGGTTTCTTTTTCTCTTGTTGCTTTTGAAATTCTCTCTTTATCTCTACTTTTTGCCATGTTAATTACTCTGTGCCTTGGTGTGGATCTCCTTGGGTTAATTTTTCGGGAGGGCTCTCTGTGCCTCCTGTTTGTAGATTTCTGTCTCCTTCCTCAGATTTGGGAAGTTTTCAGCTATTATTTCTTCAAATAAATATTCTGCCCCCTTTTCTCTCTCTTCTCCTCTCTGGGATCCCTGTAATGCAAATGGTATTATGTTTAACAGTGTCACTCAGTTTCCCAAGTCTGTGTTTCATTTGGCATTATTTTTTCTCTCACCTGTTCAGCTTGATTGCTTTCCATTACTGTGTCCTCCAGATTAATGATCTGTTCTTCCACTTCTTCTGGTCTGCTATTCATTTTATCCGGTGTATTTTTAATTTGATTTATTACGTTCTTTACCTCTGACTGTTTTTGTTTTTTTTTTTTTTAATGGCTTCTATCTCTTTGGAAAGGGTCTCACTGAGGTCCTCCACCCTTTTCTCAAGTCTTGTGACTATCTTTATAATCACTGCCTTGAATTCTCCCGCAGGCCTATTACTTGTCTCCACGTCACTTAAGTTTCTTGCTGTGATTTCGTCCTGTTCTTTCATTTGAGACGGATCCTTCCATCTCCTCCTTGTGCCTCACACTCTGTGCCTGTTTCTGCGTTAGGAAAGTCAGTTGTGTCTCCTGCTCTTGAAAGTAGTGGCCTTCTGAAGGAGAGGCCCTGTAACGCCCTGCCGTGCAGTGTCCCCTGCTCGCCAGAAGCTGGCCCTTCCAGGGTGTCTCCTGTGCGTGTTGTGTGCGGCCTACTGTGGTTGGCTGAGCTGCTGTTTTCCTCTCTGCCTGCGGTGGGCGGGGTTTGGCCCCTGTGTCGTTAGTGGGCCAGTCGGGGGGCCACCCTGGGCTTGAATCGTGCCAGACCAGCCATTTGCCAGAGACGAAGCAGCACCAAAATGCAAGGCGTGTCCCTGAGAAGGTTTTGTTGATGGGTGGGGCCTGCGGTCAGACCAGCTGTCTGCCCCCAGCCCACTGCTGAGCTTGCAGTCAGACTGGTGTGTGTGGTTACCTTCCCCTCTCCCCGGGGCAGGAGTCACTTTGGAGTAAGACTCCCCTTAGGGGTGGGGCTGGCAGTGTCTTTGTAGGGTTTGTGACCATTGGCTGTGGGAGGGGACCTGGAAGAGGGCCTGGCTGGAGGGGGTGTGTCTGAAGGGGAGCTCCGAGGGCAGGGCATCTTGTTAGGAAGTTAGGCAGGGAGTGTGAGCACTGCCCTGGTTCTATGTGTTTAGACTGGCAGGGTGGAAGAGGAAAATGCCAGCTGCCTCGTTTCTGGAGAAGTCTCCCAAGGATCCCTGCCCCTCCAGTACATGCTCTGAGATGAGTAGACCAATCTCCCTCCCCTATGCCCCCCCAGGTGTTCTGCAGACTGCTGCTGCTATGCTGTGTGTCTGAGGGGATGTTTGTTGTGCTGTCTCTTTAAGTGGGGGTGGGAGGTGCTCAGTTTCCTCCTGCCCTCCCAGCTCCCTCAGTGCCAAGGTGTGTGATTTTTAAAGTTCCAGATTGTAAGTCCTACTCCTTGTAAGAACTCACAAAATTTAGAGCTCCGGCTTTCAAACCCAAATACTATGGAGATTTGTCTTTCTTGGGCAGGTCCCCTGGTGTCATAGTCTGTTTCTCTCCCTTCTGCCCCTGTGGCTCCCTCCCTCCAGCAGCCAGCCCCAAGGGGTTTGGTTTTCTACTGCATCTCTGCCCTTCCTACCCTCTCCCATGTGGCCTCTCTTCTACATTTCGTTGTGGACAGTCTGCCCTGCCAGTCTTTGGGCCATTTTCCGCGTTATTTACCACTGATGGGAACGTTGTCTAGTTGTATCCGTGAGGCCAGAGGTACGCTTAGGGTCCTCCTACTCTGCCCTCTTCCCCCAAAGTCTGTCCCTCCTTCTTTCTTGGCTTATAATCTGAACTATTACGGAACCATGAAAAATGCAGTCGTGAACCAAATACGGTCGTGATCACTGCCTGAAGGCCTCGTGATCAAATCACTTCACAATTAGACACAAAAATACCAACTCTGAGAAGTCACGCGGAGGAAAACAATGCGGGGCAGTATGAGAGAGAATCACGGGGTGAATCTACTTTAGACAAGGTATTCAGGAAAAGACGTACAAGGAGGTAGTGCCCATAGCCTGTGTCCTAAATGACAAGGAGGAGGCGGCCCTGTGAATGGGGCAAGAGCATTCCAGGAAGAGGGGAACTGGAGGTCCCATGTTCCTGACCCGGGCAAGAACTTGGCACATTCGAGGACCCTGAGGGGAGGTGGAAGAGGAGAGAGGCAGAAGGCAAAAGACTGCCCCAAAGTAAGTTTCCAGCAATGGGTAGTGGTCACACCATAGAGGACCTTACTAATCATTCCATATATCTGCATATAGTGTGTGCCTACTGTGTGCGCTCCTGGGCACCGTGTGTTTGAACTTCATAGAAAAGTAATGAAAAGCCATTCAAGAGTTTCGAGCGCTCGGAAGAAGAGTGATCTATTTACATTTGAAAAGTATCTATTACCATTTGAAAAGTGGAAAATCAGTGGGGAGGGGGAGAAAAAGTTGAAAGGAGCAATTAGGAAACTCCTGCTGTAACTCAGGAAGGAGTGGATGGTGAGTTGGATGACAGCCATCCTGTCCCGATGGGACTGGAGAGGAGTGGTTGGACTAAAGATGTACTCGGAGCGGGTGCTGAGAGCACTTGGTGATACCGAGGGTGGGGAGGGAAAAGGAAGGGATCAAGAATAATTCTACTCTGAGACCGGGATGAATAAAGACCGGGAAAGGACCAGGCCTGAAAAGACGATTAAAAGGGCTCTGTGGATATGTAAATTTTGAGGTGTTTTTCAGATAATGAAGTGAAGAACTCAAGTAGGGAGGGGTGTGTATGAATCTGAAGCCCGAGAAAATATGTACATAATTGGGAGTAGTTGGAATGTAGGTGATGTTTAAAGACGAAGAGAGCTGCAATCATATGGAAAACCTGTAGAAAGACAAAAGGGCAACGTGTTAAAAGCATTCATTTCCCTTCAGTGACCCTAAAAATTATTTTTAGGATAACAATCAGTTTGATCTTTGGCAAAAAGAAGGCATCTCATCATTGGCCACTTGATTTTTTACTACCTGCCTTTTCCTGTATTTCCATTAGGATGGTCCTATCTGTGCTTCATGAATGTTCCCTGTACCTTGAGGATATAGACTTTTACTAATGTTGAAACAGCTCCAGTCTGTCATTTATCTTTTAAATTTCTATACAAGATTGAGTCTGTTTCCATCCTTTTTTCAGTAGTATGATTCTGTTTGTTTGTTTATTGGTTTTGGTAAAGAAATTTAGACTTTTTCTTCATGATTTGGCCTTTGGCATAATATTTGTAAAAGTCTTGCCCATTACCAGGTCTTTAGATCAAAAATATAGAACTTAGAAGTTTATTACAGCATGTTTATAACTAATTAAAAAAAAAAAAAACCTAGAAATGTCCTAAGAATATATCAAAAATTGATTAAATGTGTAACTTTATAAAACAAAATGTTTCAGCCATTAAAAGTAATGTATGTCTATTTAACGACATTGAACTATCTCCAGTATGTATTTCGTAAAATTTAAAAAGAGAGAGAGAATAGAACATATCAGCTTAGGATGACTCCCTTTTTGGAAAACTTGTATTATTAACAGCTATATTTCTGTCTATTGCTATTTCTATAATAAAAGAGTAATCAAGGGGTGCCTGGGTGGCTCAGTTGGTAAGCATTTGAATTTGGGTCAGGTCATGATCTCACAGTTCATGAGTTTGAGCCTGTGTGGGGATCTGTGGCTGGAGCCTGCTTCTGATTCTGTGTCTCCCTCTCTCTCTGCTCCTCCCTCGCTTGTGCTCGGAGCTCTCTCTCTCTCTCTCTCAAAAATAAGTTAACATTAAAAAAGAGTAGTCATTTTACTTATGTATATCTTATCTCCCAATTAATTCTTGACATTGGATACTCTCCTCATATGCTCCATACTGAAAAAAATAATAATTACTTTTTATATACATTAATAAGAGATCATTTCTGATTTTTTAAAAAATGTGTACTAGTAATAATGATGCCTATCATTTACTTAGCACATAATATGTGCCAGAGGCTGCACACACATACATCAGTTTAAAAGGGTAGAGAACTGGCAACAAATACTTCAACAAACACAAAATGAAGTGATCATTGGCTCACACCTAATTAGCAAGTCAGAAATTTGGATGGATGCTGACTGCCTTTCAGAAAACTCTTCCAGTTTTTTTTCCTTCAGGCCATCAGGCTGGGAATTTTCCTCCTTTTCATGGCCAGGGGCAAACGTGTCAAATAACCCATCCAAACCTGACATTGACAGCTTCCCACCTGCCTTTTTTTTTTTTTTTCCTCTCTCTCTCTCTCTAGACCCCTCTAGATACCCAGAGCCAGCAAGCTGCCCTAAGCCCTAGATTCTGTTACCTACTTAGATCCTGCTGTCCTACCTTGTCTCCCTCCACCAGAGTCCTCTCCAACAAATCCCCTCCGGCTGGTGGTCTCATTTCTTTAGCACAGCTGGTCTTACCTAGGACTTCTGGGGAGGCAATCTGAGTCAGTTTCTTCTGGAGAAGTAACAGCTGACATACTTTTGATCTTCCAGGAGTCATCTGCATCCAAAATAAAACCAAGATGTATAAAAGGAGGGAACCCTGAAGCAAAAATGACTCTCATTGGTGAAATGTTATGGCCAATTGAAGTGGGAAAAAACATCCAGCAAAGATCTCTGGACTGTCCTGCTCTGGCTGAGGGTCTAGCTAGAAGTGAGAGCAAGAACACAAAAGAACTGGGAAAGATGTCGGGGGGTGGAGAGAAGAAGGGTCACTTTCTTTATGATGCTCTTGACTTGTCTACCTTTTGAGATCCGTGGGTCCTCTAAAGTCTCCGCATTTGGTCTTGTCTTGTTTTGTCTTTTTGTTTGCTTGTTTTTGTAGACCTTTTCCCTCACTTTGGTGGCAGTGAGATCTCCAGCATCAGAGGGGAAACAAGCAAGGGTTTTTGGCTCCTTGTGCCTGACAGTACCCCTCATGGGGAAGGTCAAGGAGATATACCTGGCAAGAAAACCCCAAGCCATTTCACCCATTTTTACTCTTCATCTAACCTCACATTTCCTGTCTCCAAAGAGTCTCACCATATCCTAAATTGGCCAGGCCTTGAGAAAACTGAGAAACCACACTGTCTTGGTCCAAAGACATAGAGACACGGGGCTTACATTTTTCTCTTCCATTAACATTCAAGTATTTTAATGAACACCAGATTTTACTATTTGTTCCTAAGGGAGGACGTTTGAGTTTTCTGTGGCTCATTTTATTTTTAATATTTAAAAATCTTTTCCCTCAACGAGGCATAACCATAATTGCATTTGTAAGAAGTAGGCTCTATTTGGTTAGTGGAACGATTTCATAAATGCGGTGACAAAAATTAACTTCATGTTCCTTTCGTAAGGTGTTTTTCTCTCCGTCTTTAAAAATATATATATATCAAAACCTGGAGGTTTTCAAGCCAACCCAGATCTTGTTATGTGTGAATACCAATGCAAGCTGGTGTAATGCCAACGTAAGCAGTTCTTAATGACTGATAAGAAGCCCTGTAAGCAGGTAGAGACAAAGAAAAACTCATGTGCAAAGGGTATTCAAATTGTTCCATCTCACCACAAAGAAGAGCAAATCATCCCCAAAGTATAAAGTGGTTTAAAGACAGGGAATTGAGAACTAAATTTGCAGCTGACATCTTGACAGTCGCATGACCTAGTTTCAGGCACAAAGCTATGCAAGAGAGACAAGTGAGGAAAAGGAAGGAGAGGCAGATGGAAAGAGCCAGAGAAAAGGAAGAAAAAGAGAAAGAGGGCGATGTGTGTCAGTGATGGGAAGAAAAGCCATCAAAAAACAATTAAGAATGAGAAAAAAACCAATTAAGGATGAAATAGTATAACAGAATATAGCAGATAGACTATCAACCTTATAGTTGTCCTTTGGCAGGCAATTGATTCATGGGATAAGTCTTATACATTTAAAGATTTCTGATATATATTTATGAATATAAATTTACATTTTTCAATACACGAGTGAGCAATGCTCTATCAGGACAACAGTCCAGTGAAAACTGAGGGAAGGGGAAGAAAATTTTACGTTAATTTTTCCAACATCTCAGATGGTGAACACCAAGCACTCCAAATATCGGAAGTTTTTTCCTATGTCTATGTTCCATAAGGCAACATCTGTTCTCATGACAGATTCAAACAGGCATCTCTGAGTTCATAGAATAACCCAGACTGGCACCAGATTATAGGAAAGAAAAGAGAGGCCCCAGGAGTAACCTCAATGCAAGGGCAGGAGGGGATACATCTGCCAGATACAACACGAAGGCCTGAGGATCATGGGAAGAAAACAAAGAAATGTTCTCGATACAGTGTGCAGGTGGTCTGAGAGCCCAGCCTGGTGCAGTCACCCTGGCAGCTACCCGGGATGGGGGCCGGAGGAAGATTCTCTGGGTCTCCCAAACATCCCATATAACAATGGCAGCAGCAACACGATAAGAGAAGGTAAGTCTTGCCTCAGTGAGACAAATTCATAGCATCGTCCATGTTGGGGTGCAGGGAACTGGGGCTGAATATTGCAGCTTGCTGGGGCAGCAATGCCCAGGGTTGATGTACAGACTTTACGGGCAAACTTAGGAGACCTCAGAAATGTTAAGGGAACGAGATGCTTAAATATGCTATGTCTCTCGACATCAATCAGGTGAGGTTTTATAACCAATGAAAACTGGATATTAAAGTCAATGTAAGGCATTCAGAATCCCAAATAGAGAAGCGTGGGTAAACTGGTTCCATTTGTATTGTTTTGTTTTTGTTTCTGTTTGTTTTTTTGTTGGTTTTTTTTTTCCCCCGTTGCCTGTTATACAAATCCACTCAACGAAGGAAATCCTGAAGACTCAACTCTGAGTGGCTATTTTAAAGGCCCGAAATTCCTTTCGTTAATAGTCTCCAATTTACGCCTCCGAGATAGAAGGCTGTGTTTTGCTTTTAAAGATAAACTAGGATTTAAGATTTAAAAAATCTATGTATCTTCCGGATTAGGTGGTACCTAGGACGCTCATTACTCAATGCTCATCCTTCTGGTTATGCTTTTCCCATCACTTCAGCAAGGCTGGGCATAGCAGGGAGCGTCGATGTTTAACAGTTCTGTGAGTACTACCTGTGGATTTCATTGTGGGGACTCAGCCCTGCCTTTTCCACATTCGGGCGTTGATAAGCACTATCTCAGTGGATTTGTCCCTGGCTTCATTTCAAATTCCATTTAATGCCCTCCCGAGGTGTTTTCAAAAAACGATAAGCCGGGGTTTCATTTAAATATAACTTGAGATTTTTCAGTGTTTTAGATCAAATTTGTCATAACATCAATGAAGCACTGGCTGAGATAGTTCTGTCTGGGGCACCACACATATTTTTCTGTAAAAAAAAAAAAAAAAAACAGATTGGTAAATATTTTTGGCTTTGTGTGCCATCTGGTCTCCACTCAACTCTGCCATTGAACCACGAATTACACAATGATAATATATAAACAAATAGGTGTGGCTCTGTTCCAATAAAACTTTATTGATACAAACAGGCAGCCAGCCCACAGGCCCTAGTTGGTTGCCTCCTATTCTAGGTCTTTATATGCTTCCACAGATATCTTTGTTTTGTTATGTCACGTTCATAACAATGGTACCTGGTTTTAGAAGTGACGCACGAATACAGAAGCAACAACAGATTTCAGAAAATGAGAGCACAGCCTTAGAACTGAAATGCCAGCTCTGTACGAGAGCATTAGATTGCTAAATAAACAACAAATGAAGCTATTTTAGTAAATAAATTACTCCTCTGTGTCAAGAAAAAAAAAATCACAAAGCGCAGACTCTTGGTATTAAGTTAAAATACAGATCTGGTACATTTGTAGCCTAATTATAATTTTTTAAGTTTATTTTTATTTATTTTTGAGACACAAGCTTTTTAACACTCTGTCAACACAAAGCCCAATGCGGGGCTCAATCTCACATACTGTGAGATCGTGACCAGAGCGGAAATCAAGAGTCAGATGCTTCTCCAACGGAGTCCACCCAGGCACCTCTGTGACCTAATTGTAAAAGCACATCCATACACACAGAGAAAAAAGGTGATGCCATACAAAAATGATAAAGGAATTACCTTATTATGTAGACCGATGAATATTTGAAATGCCTAGTTCACAAAATCCCATCCCATCATATAAGCAACAAAACTGTCCCTTGATTGCTTATTAAGCCCATGAACTCTCGGGAATGATAGGCATGAACGGCTTAGGCCAAAGAGAGAAGCAAAATAAAAAGAATTTGCCTCACTTTGCTCTGGTGTCTGTCCATGACAACCATGCTCAATGTCATAAAAGGTAGGGAGAGTCACCTATTAAAGGAAGCCAATGGTTCTTCATCAGCAAATGTCATTTCTAAAGATAACATGTTGATTTAAACTTTCAACTTTCCTCAGAAAATATTTTTTATAGGCCCACATTTTCGTAAAACCTCTTTTCCAAACAATAAATATGCAAGGGGGGAAATGTGGCTTCTCTGTGGTTTCTATCATAATATAAACATAAATTCCTCATGTAATTCTCTGTTCTGCAGATCAGATTATTCAAACTTGAAAAATAAAACAGTAAATTCCTGCTAGCTCATCTGGTAGGCATTCAGTAGTTTCTGTGGCTTCTTTGTGCAGCTATGAAAAATCCTTTTGCGCTGGTTTCTTTTGTAAAAATTACGCTTGAGTTTTAAACAAAGAGTGGTTTGTGTTAGATACTCTTTCCTGCGCATCTTCTTGCCACTTTTTTAAAGCTTTAATTTTTAGGGGCGCCTGGGTGACACAGTTAAGCGTCTGACTCTTGATCTCAGCTCACGTCGTGATCTCATGGTCTGTGAGTTCAAGCCCCACATCGGGCTTTGTGCTGATGCGCACAGAGCTTGCTTGGGATTCCGTCTCTCTTTCTCTCTGCCCCTCCTCAGCTTGTGCTCTCTCTCTCTCTCTCTCAAAATAAGTAAGCTTAAAAAAAATAATAAAATAAAATAAATAATTTTTAATCAACATACAGTAGAGTTGACTTGGATGTAGAATTCTATGAATTTTAACACCTCTATAGATTTATGTAAACACTGAACAGTTCCAGCAAGCCCCAAATCCCCTCCTACTGTCCCTGACTGATCACTTCTTTCTCCATCTCTCTTTCCTGGCAACCTCTGATCTGTCTTCTGCCATGACAGTTTTGTTTTTTTGCGACTTTTCACATAATCTTTTGAAATCGCCTTCTTTCACGTAGCATAATGCTATCGAGATCCAGCCACGCTGCCTCATGAAGCAGTAGGTCATTCTGTTTTATTGCCAACTAGTTTTCCATTATTTTGATGCACCATGGATCATTTATTCACCCATTGAAAGACATTTGGGTTTTTCCCAGGTTTTGATGATGATGAGTAGAGCTCTATAGCTCTATAGCTCTGCTCACGTGCAGGTTCTTGTGTGAACCTAAGTTTTAACTTCCCTTAGGTAAATACCTAAGAATGGGATGCCAATGGATACGGTAAGTGTATCTTTAACTTTATCACAGATAAATAAAGTTATCTTTATTCGTAAAAATTATGCTTGAGCTCTAAACAAAGAGTAGTTTGTGCTAGATATGCCTTTCCGCCCATCTTCTTACCACTTTTTTTTTTTTAAGTGGCTTTTTTAAAAAGCCGCTTTCCAAGGTGGCTGTACCATTTTGCATTTTCTCACAATAGGAGAGTTCCTGTTGTTCCTCAACCTCACCAGCATCTGTTCTTTTTAGTATTTTTGTTTGTTTGTGCTTAGTCATTCTAATTGGTATGTAACAGTGTCTCATCATCCTCCTTTAACAAAAATTGTTTTCTCTTTTTGGGTTTCTATTTTCTACTCTTACTACAAACTATGTCTTCTGACTCTCTGTTTTGTTCTAGTGCTAAAGAGTCTATGCTATAAGGAAAATTACACCCATTCCTTCGGCATCTGTCTTTCCTTTTTGCCATTCTTGGTGGTTCCAAGCTGAGTGTAGATGCAATTCCTATTTCCGAAGGAGTAGTAAGTAAGTGGTTAATAGACAATGAATCACCTACTTTGGAGCAACACCCTATTGGCCAGGGATTGGCCATGTTGATTCAGGTGTGTGTATAGTATTTTTTTAAGAAGCAGAACTGGATTGTCCCAGTAAGGTAATTCACCTACGAATTATCATATATACCCAGGCTTGCCATCCGAAGGAGATTCCTAACAAATACATCTCCATACTTGTTGACAATGTACCCTATGATAGGATTACAAAAATAGCTAAGCACTAGAAGGTCAAACTTGCCTTTGCAATATCTGATTTGGGGACTGAACCCTTGTAGGCTAATAATCAATGGAAATGGCAAGAGGGTATAATTGGGGATTTCAGTGCAAGGATTCGTTGTGAAAACTGCCAAGGTAGAGAGGGTGGAGGGGACTAGAGTTATGAGAAGGGTGGGGCTGAGGGACAAGCCAGGAAGTAACTAAACCTGGTTCTGGATCCAGTTCCTTGGTTATGCAGTCTTTTAAAGTGGGCTTGGGGTAGCCTTAGAAATGGACCAAGAGCCCTGGGGAAGAGGTGAGCTTTGCAGAAGTTTGGTGATGAGGACACACGTGGGGTGTTGTAGAGAAAGTGTGTTCACTGCACCCGTTGGAGGTTGTCAAGCCTGCAAATAACACACAATTAAAAAATAGTTTCAGAGAGGGACAACTCGACAGCTAGGATGGCTTGGAGAGCATAAAACAGAACGAAAGGAAACTAGCTGGGAGACTCTTAAAATAACCTTGGTCCCAAACTCTTTATAATAGAGACTCTGCTTTTTCTCTGCTCTCCCGTCAGTGTCAAATTCCTCTCTATTCTCTTCTTTTATATTCACATCAATCCCACCTCACCTAGCACCATGATGCTTCAATCTTGGTTACTAATGGTTCCATATTTCGTCTGTTATTGTCTCCTGGAGAATGTTTGGAACAATTATCTCACGTAGACAGCATACATATGGATTACATTTAGATGGTGAAGGGGCAGTGGCTTAAAAAGTTTTCTCAGGATCTTGAGTGTAAACTTTTTGTTTTATACTTTGTTGTTTCCTAGTAAAAGAGAGATTCAAGTTCAGTGTGACGTGTGTCTGCCAAGCTCTTCAACCACTCCTGTCTACTGGGGCAGCAGGCTGCTGATGCTGCCTTGATTCCCTGCAGGTCCCCCAGAATCCTTGGAATACACTACACACCGTTCTCTGTGTGTACTCTTTCTTTCTTTCTTTCTTTCTTTCTTTCTTTCTTTCTCTCTTTCTTTTTTAAATTTTTTTATGTTTATTTTTGAGAGAGAGACAGAGACAGAGACAGAGCATGACAAGTGGAAGGGCAGAGAGAGGGGGAGACACAGAATCCGAAGCAGGCTCCAGGCTCCGAGCTGTCAGCACAGAGCCTGACACGGGGCTCGAACCCACAAACCGCGAGATCATGACCTGAGCCGAAGTCGGACACTCAACCGACTGAGCCACCCAGGCGCCCCAGGGCTACTTTTTTCTTGATGAATTTTAAGAGAGAAAGCTGGACTAGACTTGGACATTCCCAGGATCAGGATCCCAAGAGCTGTATAAACAAAGTCCATGAAAACGACCAGACTCAAAATTCCTGGTACATTTGGAAACTTGGCACAGGGCCTTGTACATAGTCGTTACTTAATGTGTACTTAATTGAATTGGATCTCACCACTTTATTTGATGTAACACTTTGCTCTATTTCTTCCTGGTGATACGAGTAATTAGAGGGAAAGGTTTCTGAAAGAGAAAAATACTAACCGACTACATGTACAAATTTAAAATTATTATAAAACTCTTGGCTTGTGGAGACACAACTGTCATGGACCCAGATGATGACGCACTTTATGATATGTGTATACAATTCCCGGGTGTGAAGTTTGGTGATACACAATGAAATGTACTTTGATTTAAAGTTCAGAGGGAAATTTTCCATTAGAAAGTCTTCTGATAGGCTGCCACTGTCAGTTATTCATTCACTCGTATTTTCCACCTCTCAGTAGCTAGAGGCAATACATCAGAAAGACACATTTGGGAACAAATCTTGGATCAGCCTATCTTCATTAGACCATCCTTAATTACATACACTTGGTCAACAGTTCATTAAATAAAACTACTGGAAAGTCAGATAATGTTAATGCTACTCTGTAAGTATTACTTGGCTGTAAGCACTAACCTTCACCCGTTCGACGATTCCTTCAATCCATGACTTAATCCTTCTACATTTTTCTGAATGAATCTGTCCATCTAACTGATTGAAAACCGGAAAACATAAATCAATGTATTAACATCCGGGAAGAAAGGTGTTGGCATGGTCTTTAGAAAATATGTGGAATTAGACCTAATCTCATTTTGGAGGTAAGAGGCTTTGCTTTTCTATACCTTCTTTATTATTATTTTTGTAATAAAATTACGTAAGATGAGTGAACTAGATCCGCGGTTCATCTCTCTATCTGGGGCGGATATCATATGCCGGCATTCCTACACGATAACCTAATCCGCTACCATACTGCCCCGAACAACCCACATCGGTAAATGGTGTCTAGTTTTCCTACTTACTAGGGAGTGTGTTTTTAATTGGCCACATTGTTAAAAACTTCTGCAGGAGCGTTTCTCTTACATTTCCGTGGTCAGAATCTGAGTTGGAGATTTTAGAAGCGTTGCAAAGAACTACTCCCCCGTGCATTTCCCCTGTTTCTTTATCCCATTTATGTCATATAATTGTATACCTGAATATAATCTATCAAAAAGATTACCAAATATAACCCTGGGAAAATCCAGGATAAGTACACTTCCACAAATATTTATGGGATTTGTGCCGGAGGCTTTGCGCACAGACGTTTCCCCTTTTCATTCGTGCCAAGTTGTAGTAGGTCTGTATTATCAGATTCTAAAAGAAGAATTAAACAGACAAGGATTCTGAGTGACTTTAGGCAAATACTTCCTGAATCCCAGTTTCTATCTATAAATGTGGAGGTGGGTGGGTGAGAGTTCTACGATGGGGTCTTCAAGGCTCCTTCCGCCAGCTCTCTTCTGAAACTCCAAAGACAGGTCTCTTTCTGTGGTCGACCGATTGGTAATGACTACCCTTTAATTGGTAATAATTACTGACTGGTAATTAATTACCTGTAATCGTTTACCTGCGCAGCAGACAAGCCAAGACAGCGACACGCACAGCTTCATGGCACCATTTTTACGCTTACGCGCCAGCCCCTGGTGTCTCTGCATCATTTCCAAGCCTCGTTTGTCAACCGTAAGATGGCTCCCCCGATGAAATCCTGTGCTTAGCTCTTTCAGATTGTTGAACTCATGCTTTTACGTCCCCCTCTGCCTCCATTTCATAACCTTGAAACTAGCCAGGTGGCCTACTCTAAATCACCGAGGGTTAATTAGTCACTGTTTATTTGTAAGCGTCGGTCCTCTCTGCTCCCAACATCTGCTTCTTGTACTCAATGTTTAGCATCTATCACGGCTCATCGTTACCTCTGATGAAGCCGGTCGGTCACGGGGGCAAAGTTTCTAGCCAAACTTTAAGTCACTTTTCTTCACGTTGGCACATCGAACAAATATTTGTGGAATAATGACTGGATTTGGTTAGGGAGAAACCATAGGCTCATGTTGAGGCCGTGGTTTCTACTAAATGGAGTGTAAATTTTCTGTGTTTATGTTAGTCACTACCGTTGCATTGGCATAATAGTTGTAAAGAAAGATAACACAGTATTACAGAGTTCTTTTTCCATCAGCTGCAGCGAATGACTACTGAATCGCCGGGCCCTTTTACCTTGGCATCTGCAACGGGCCTTCATAAACCTGAGAGAAACCTGTGAAATTGACCCTCAAAAGATTTCTATCCTGGGACAAGACACACATCCCACCCCACCCCCCCTCCAAAGAACTCTTGCCTGGCCTGTGAGGCATCTTGGCTGCATCCTGGATGGGGGAGTGCCTTGTCCAGGTTCCCAAGAATAGGTTGGTTAAGGTATCCCCCGAGAGGCACAGGGAAGGATGATTCTCAAGAAACTTCATTTCTGCCCGTCATAATGTGGCTCAAAGTGGTAATCCAAAAGGATTTTGTTCTCTACTCTCACCAAACACGGAGCTGGAATCCTCCCAAAAGGAGAGAGTGGGAGAGAGAATAAATACTACGTGTATTTCCAACACTACATTTTTTTTTTCAATTGGTGACTGAATAGCTGCCCTCCACCCACTCCTCTCGAAATTTGAAAACCGTTTACCAAAAATGGAAGGACTTCTTATTTGCTCTATGCTTTGAGTCATTAGAAGTCTTAACTCCAAAGAATCAGGTCTGAACTAGCAGCCAATAGTGAATCCACACTTCTGCCCAGATAGCCTCAGCCCCAAGCTAGGAATTCAAACACAGGTGGAAGTAGACTCCATTTGTCTCAACATCAATAAACTTGTCTTTATAATGAAAGACAAGACTTGTTTTCCCAGACCTGTAAGAAAAACATATCTGTTTTGTGTACCGCAGAAAACCGGTCCATGGACAGTGTCGCTAAATGAAGGCAGAAGGTTTTCATGCCACAAAGAGAGGCCTAATGAATATCAAGGCCCTTGGCCATGGGAGGGTTGACTGTACCAAATGCTCTCAGCTGTTGCCTTCAAAAGAGGAACTTTTTTTTTTTTTTTTTTTTTTTTAAATCTACCAGTGATTTTCCCTTTTTAACTGGTCTTGAAACTTGTCTCAGCTTTGCCAGCCACAATCCTGGGGACTGATACCAAATCAAGACAGGCTGATTGATGCTGATTTGGAGTTTATACAAAGCAGGAAGAGTGCATACGCTTTCCATATGATTTTTTTTTTTTTTTTTTTTACAGAAAAACATCTGACCCTGGATATGTTAATTTATAAGCGACGTCTTGAGATTTTTTTTTTATTTAGTTATGCATGTTTGTCAGTTCTTTGAAAAGAAAGGGAGAGAAGCTGATTGCCTTTGCAACATGAATTTCGCAGAGACTCTCTAAAACGGAGCGAAACGTGCTGTTTCCAAAAGCCAAAATGTTTCTGTCGCTAAACTGTCCTGGTTGGCCGGAGTAAGAGAAAAATAATTTAATTAGGAAAAGGAACTAAGAAATGGCATGAATTTCATGACTCAAGTATGAAAATGAAGGTAAGAAAAAAAACAAACCCAAATGTGCATCAGCCAGATGCATTTTTCCTATTCATGAAATATACCATTTTCTTGTTTGGGCGTTTTGGAGAGTTACAGGAGCTGAGTGGGAAGACTGACCTTGGTAGGAGTGGGAGCCTCAGTCCCGTAGGAACCTCAGTCCTGTAGCTGGGTTGAGCTTATTTTTTTTGCCTCGCTGCTCTACGTTCTCTGCTTTGAAATTCAACTATTCTGTCTTTCGTCTCTTACGAGAGGCATGAGACCCTGACACCAGACCTCTGAACTTAAGACAGCAATCATGTGTCTGTCCCTTCTTGTGAAATGAGTTGCACCAGTTGGCCAGTACAGTATGATGGTTAGTGCGTAGGCCTCAGAAGCACAAAATCCTGATTTTTTTTTTTTTTTAACGTGTATTCATTTTTGAGAGACAGAGAGAGACAGAGCGCAAGCGGGGGAGGAGCGGAGAGAGAGGGAGACGCAGAAGCCCAAGCAGGCTCCAGGCTCTGAGTTGTCAGCATAGAGCCCGACGCCAGGCTCGAAATCACGCACCGTGGGATCATGACCTGAGCCAAAGTCAGACGCTTAAATGACTAAACCACCCAGGCGCCACCCCACAAAACCCTAATGTAAATTCTGGCTCAGGCGCTTCTGTCTGGTTGAACTCAGGGAACATGTTTTTAGCTACAAAATGGGCGTAGTAACTCCCATCTCAGGAGGCATTGGGAAGACTGAACGAAGCTCAGTTGGGTTACTTGTGAGCTACTCCGGGATATCTGGCACATGTATTAGGCTCTGAATTTGGCAACGATAACGGAGTGTGTATTGTTTTATGTCATTTCAGGGAGGAGCATGTCAGAGACTCTACTAATCCTTTCTTTTCCATACTAGTCTATAGATTAGTGCTTCTCTTCTAGCTGTTGTTTATTTTTTTTTTAATTTTTTTTTTACATTTATTTATTTTTGAGACAGAGAGAGAGCATGGACGGGGAAGGGTCGGAGAGAGAGGGAGACACAGAATCCGAAACAGGCTCCAGGCTCTGAGCTGTCAGCACAGAGCCCGATGCGGGGCTCGAACTCACGGACTGCAAGATCATGACCTGAGCCGAAGTCGGTCGCCCAACCGACTGAGCCACCCAGGCGCCCCGCTATTGTTTAGAATATCAAGCAAACTTACTCCATGAGTCATGAAAAAAATAAGACCTGTCATTGGAGGTGCCCTGGAGAAGCAACGCAAGTATAGTAAATACAGCAATCCTTGAAACAGGAATAATCAAGACTGAGTCTTTCCTTTGTCGCAACTTAAAATAATGAGAAAAAACAGAAGCGGGTTTCTCATGAAGACCAAGAAGCTCAATTCCTGAGCCCTCGCTTCCTAGACCCTTCCTCAATCATCTATTTTCAGGCCTAACTTTGCATTCTTCTCCTCAGGGAAGACGCTCAGAATTGTATCACCGTCAAGCGGCACGACACCCGGCTCCACCCTGCTGACGTTGTCTCTGATTAATTTTCCTCCCAGAATTCCTGCTCCTCTTCCCTACTGAGCTTTTGATGTAAAATGTGAACGCAAAGTTTGGAAACTGACGTGCAAAACAAACAAAAGGCAACTGATCATCTGATTAATTGGCAAAACCCTCACCCTCAAAACACCCTGAGCACTGGCATATGTTCACTCTGCAGTATATTTGGGTGTTTCACACCCAATGCATCACATTTGGGTGTTTTCTTGCTCAATTATAAAGCAGCGTTTTAAATCATTTGAACTGACAAACGGCATACATACCAAAGGGTACAGAGATTATAAGTGAAGAGCTGGGCGGAATCTTAGAAATTAAAGACATCTTTGCAACAATCCCCCATGTCGAAATATATGACATTCCCGACTTCCTAGAAGGCTCTTTTGTGCTCTGGCATTTGTTTATTTTCTCCAGTTTTTTTTCTACGTGAAAAACTTCAAACCTTCAGAAAAAAAATGAAATAAGACAAAACACACAAGCACGTCGCTTAGCTAGATCCACTTAACCATTTGAGAATCGTCATAACACCTGACTCCTAAAAATCGATGTATTCCCCAATGGCAGGACATCCCCCGAATGGCCACAATACCATTATCACAATAAATGACATGTCAGTGAAGTGACATCACCTATCGTCAAGTCCATATGCAAGTTCGTTCCCCAAATTTTCGTTAGACTTTTCTTCCCATCCAAGATTCAATCCGTGTTTCTGTGTTACTTCTGTTTGTCGTGTTAGCGTTAGTCTTCTTTATTCTGTAACAGCCTCGCCACCGTTTTTGCCTTCGGTATATTGAAAACACAAACAATATGTCTTACAGAATGTCCCAGAGCTGGGCTCTGAAACTGGGTCTTCCGACTGTTTTTCCTTGTTGTTGTGCTTGTTTCGTTACTACTCCTGAGGGCGGTACGTCAAATGTCACGGGCAAGACCAACTACATTATTTCTGGGACCTGTGCAAAATGAAAATGCGGGGCTCTTGTTCATAAAGCAGGAGGGGAAATGCTGTTTAAGAGAGGACAACAATTAGGTTTTTATCTTTAAAACTATTTTACTCCTATGAAACATAATGAGTGGTAGTATTAATACATGAATAACAATATCAATTTGCAAAATGCAAAATAATTGGTATCATATTTTATATAATAAATAATAATCCGAAAAAAGTCAAAACTTTATCAAATGTTAACATGATATCTGGAGTGATCCTAAAAATTTTTCTGGCTGTCTTCATTGATTCACTTTATTAGATCAGTCAAATTTATACTTTTAGCAAATTCACTTTCAGTCAATATAATTGAAAGTAATCAGTCTTGCCAGATGAAAGACAGCAACTGATTTTTGATCATTTTTAACCCTGAGGAGGATCTTCCGGTGATGTGTCACCAATAACTATTAAGGGCATCATTTTATAGGCTGTGACAATATTGGGCGAAATTTTTGATAAGTTATTTTGAAATACAAATTTTTGTACATTTAGAGCTAATGATTCTTGAGAAACAATTTTTCTAAAAAGATGTAACTTCATACAAATAGGTTTTACGTAAGTTTAAATTTAGCTGTAAGTGTGAATTTATACAAAGGCATTCTGATGTTTCCTCTGTCATTTTACATAACGTGCAGAGGTCATATGAGAAACCCAGAGCGGCTTCATGGTTTGTATGTAATTCAAGTGCCTATTTATGCATTATATCACTGTATCTTCAATTACAAGGAAATACTCATCTTGAAATTGTTTTCTTTGGTTAATCCAAAGCTTCATATGAAAAGAGTGCTCTTTTTTTATCGAAGGTGATAGTTTTTAAGTTTAATTTCAGTTTCTAAGCCTGTGGCTATTTGCTTTGCAATGGCACAGCGGTTTTTCAAACCCACAGGTTCTAAACTCTTTTAAGAATAACTCCTTGATACGCTTTATTGCAATGTCCACGCATGTGCTCTTATTTTTATTTTGTCTTAATTTACTGACGAAGTTGGCTGAATGCATGCCAGTAGTCCTGTGCTGGTTATATATAATCAAGTTGGCTGTTGACGCATTCTGTTGCCTCCTTGGGGACCCATGGTGCCCTGGACTGTCCCAGGCGTGCACGTGTGCACCGGGTGGCCAAGCCAACTGCTCAGCATGCGTGTCACCTGCTACCCTTCCCCGCCCATCCACCTGAGCCCATACATGCCCCCAACTGGTGTATTTCCTCTGCTCACACACATGGGTGCGTGACCTGTGAGGTCACATGGCCCTTCTCACTATGCTCACCCACACGCCCAATTGCATTCACTTACAAAGCACAAATTCAAAGGTAAAATTATGACCAATTTCTTTTTTTTTTAATGTTTATTCATTTTTGAGACAGAGAGAGACACAGAATGAGCAGGGAAGGGGCAGAGAGAGAGGGAGACACAGAATGTGAAGCAGGCTCCAGCCTCCGAGCTGTCAGCACAGAGCCCGACGCGGGGCTTGAATTCACAAACCGCGAGATCATGACCTGAGCCAAAGTCGGACGCTTAACCCACTGAGCCACCCAGGCGCCCCAAATTATGACCAATTTCAAGACACAATAGCAAAGCATTCATCCCAACTCAAGCCTGTCCTGAGAGTCGGACCATGTGACTGCACAGGTCACCCACTCATGAAGCTGGCTGGCCCTAGGAACTGGCTAGGATATTATCCCCTAGGAGGTCAGGGGCAAGTGAGTATGTGTCCGTACATTATTTCCACAACGGGGTGGGTGGCAAGCCAGAACTGAGAACCCTGCCCCGGGTACAGCAAGACCAGTTGGCCTCGTGTTCCGTTTTTGTCAGGAAAACACAAAAATCCAGATTTTATGTGAAATATTCCAGTTTAAAAAAATATATATTTTCTTGAAAGTTTTTAAACACCGAGCAAAACGTTTACAGGTTGAAGTCGACCTGACTGTTGTTGGTTTACAACGCTCCCACTAAGAAATTTTGCTAGATTAGATGGAAATAGCACTCAAAGCCGTAATGTTTAAAAGTCTGGTAGGAAACTGGGGCTCCTGGGTGGCTCAGTCGGTTCAGCGTCTGACGTGGGCTCAGGTCATGATCTCACGGTTTGTGAGTCCGAGCCCCATGTCGGGCTCTGTGCTGACAGCTCAGAGCCTGGAGCCTGCTTCACATTCTGTGTCTCCCTCCCTCTCCGTCCCTTCCCCACCCTCACTCTGTCTCTCTTTCAAAAATAAATAAACATAGGGGCGCCTGGGTGGCTCAGTCGGTTAAGCGTCCGACTTCGGCTCAGGTCATGATCTCACGGTCCGTGAGTTCAAGCCCCGCGTCGGGCTCTGTGCTGACAGCTTGGAGCCTGGAGCCTGCTTCAGATTCTGTGTCTCCCTCTCTCTCTGACCCTCCCCCGTTCATGCTCTGTCTCTCTCTGTCTCAAAAATAAATAAACATTTAAAAAAATTTTTTTAAATAAATAAATAAATAAATAAACATAAAAAAATTAAGTCTGGTAGGAAATTGGGTCAGGGATACAATTTTTAAAAAGCCAGAACTAGTGGAAGTAGAACGGTATTATTTATTTTTTTAGATAAAACTGTCGTTATGCCGTGATTTTCCCTCAGACTCTAGAAGAAAAAAAAAAAAAAAAAAGCATGATGAGTAAGTGCGTGGAATACCTTCAGACTTATATTATCAAATTAAGAGGAAAACACACCTCACAAAGTAGATAGTGAGTGTCCCACTGCGGGTAGGAGTTACAAGGGAAAATAAAGATACATTGTCTTTGTCTCAGTTTCATCTGAAATGTGAAAAGCCTAACATTAAGCCATCTCTCCCCCACACCTCGACCTGCCTTGCCTTCTCACCCCCAAACTTCCCTTTATCACAAATCCTGTACATTTGCTTTCACAAATCCAATATTCAGCCGTTACAATTAGGGAGAAAAGAATGAAGACATCTTTCCCTTAAAGTGAAAAACTACAGCTGAATTCATTTTACTTAGCACCAATGAAAACACACTTATGAATTTATAAATATTTTGCAGCACGATTCTGCAAGTGTTTCTAATTTGGGCAATGACAGGTGTTTGTTGTTTAAAATGAATAGTGATCCTGGGGTCTTTTACTTAGGATTCAAAATATGCCACTGTAGAAGAAGAAAATCGGATGCCAAGTTTTCTTCGGCAACAAGTTGTGGGGTGCCCTGCTTCCTTAACTCAGTTGACACGTATCAGGCTAGCAGGTGAAATGCCTACTATGTTTCACCTGCTGTTTCACCTACGTGCTGACTTCTTCCGAACAATTCTGAGACCTAGGTCTTAACCGCCCCATGTTATGGAGGAGAAAGCTGGGCTCGGAAAGGACAAACGACTTAGCCAAGATCGTACCGTCAAGAAGCGGCAGAGATGGAATTCACACACAGAGCCTGAATCTTACCCAGAGGGGTGCTCGCCGACGATCACCCTCGTCTTTGCCAACCGCCGCTCAGCTGAATGCCCGCAGGGGGCAATTGAGAAATTAAATCCTAGGGCGCCAGGGTGGCTCAGTTAAGCGTCCGACTTCAGCTCAGCTCGTGATCTTGCGGTTTGTGAGTTCGAGCCCCATGCCGGGCTCTGCGCTGACAGCTCAGAGCCTGGAGCCTGCTGGGGATTCTGTGTCTTCCTCTCTCTGCCCCTACCTTCCTCTCTCTCTCTCTCTTTCTCTCTCTCTCAAAAGTAATAAACAAACAAACAAAAATTAAAAATAAAGAAAAAAAAAGAAAAATTCAATCCTAGACTCTGAGGTCAGACTGTTTGTGTTCAAATCCTATCTCTGTAACTTGGTTTATGACCTTTGGCAAGTTACTTGGCTGCCAAAAGCCTCAGTCACCCCCCTTGGTAGAATGGGAATGGTGACAGCACCCACACCTTGGGACTGCATTGAGGGTACAAATAGGTAATGAGTAGAACTCGGTGAGTATTGTACTTGGCACGTTGTGAATGTTCAACAAATCTTGAGCGTTGCGAGGCTGCTTAATTTAAGGAGACCCTTGGGAGCACACCCACTCCCAAATATCTTACCTGCCCAAGAGTCACATCTGAAGTCCTGACAGGACAAATTTAGTCTTAGAGGTCACTAACCCCTCCTCCTATTTCAACAATCAGTTCAGGTGTTTGTTTGTTTGTTTCTTTCTTTCTTTCTTTCTCCCAGGAAACTTTCGCAAACATACCATACTCATTTGTCTAGCGTTCTGCTTATCAGATTATACACCGTATTAAAGAAAACTATATTATTCTGTATTATGATGTATGCTATCATACTAGATAGGGTACGACTAGAACTAGATTTTTGCCCTACAAGACTGCGTGGTCGTTGAAGGCACATCATCTTTCTCTCTTGCCCACCCGCGGGTGTATCTGAGTGCTGACTCTTGCCCTAATCTGCTGGCATAGACTCTTACCTCTGCAAACCACTCCCTCTGGTGCATGCAAAGCACCTCTGTGAATCACTACCAATGTCACTCTTTCTGGCAAGCACCATGGCCCTACTAATGTCTGTGGACAACCCGGCCCTCCCTCTGGGTACCACCTCCTCTGTCCACCACAGTCACCACCTGTCAGGCACCTGCTGGAGTCATCTAAGCAGCATCTAAGGAGTTGCCTGTGAACAAATGGGAATCTTCCTCTCTCTGTCTGCATTTTGCCATGTCCTAAAATATTCCAGAATAGTAGTGGGGCAGGAATGGTAGGAAATGGCAGTTGTTCACCTTAGGTAAAGGCAGTACGGGGATGCATTGCCTGTGGAGAATTAAAAATAAAGCTATCTAAAAGGTCGATCTGTACTTTATTATCACTGTGCCCTGGCAGTTCTTTTTTTTTTTTTTTTTAAGATTATTTATTTACTTTTAGAGAGAGAAAAAAAGCTAGAGAAAGAGAGAGAGTGGGTGAGAGACAGACAGAGAGGGAGAGAGAGTCCCAAGCAGGCTCCATACTATCAGCACAAACCCCGAGGCGGGGCTCAGTCTCACAACCACGAGATCATGACCGGAGCCTAAATCGAGATTCGGCCACAAGAGCAATAATCACATAGGCTTAAAAATTAGCAAGTGCTGTTACTTATATTTTAATAAACATGGTAGTCTACATGAAAGTTAATTCAGAGAACTCCCAGCTGTAAAATCGCCCTCCAAAAACACACACTCAACCGTACAATTTCATTTGAAGAGCTGAGAATCCTTTGAAATCGGTCCAGTTCACGTTGGGTGCGGTTTGTGTCTGCGATTTCCTAAATACTAAATATGTCTGCATTTAACCAGTAGGCTCAAATTAATGACCACATCGTGCTTGGAAAGATGCAGAGATAGAATTTGAGCTGCTTCAACGCTGTCATTCTATGTGATCCCTTGGATTTTTTTGTGTCTGGTACCTAAAAGTGATGAAATATAGTGCAAATAGCAAGCTTTGCCTCGTGGGTACAAATTTTAGTTCGCATATTAAATAATTTGTCGAATTTTAATATTAGCACTAAGGTGACGTTTCTTTTTCAATTGTTTTTCAAGCAAAAAGAACAAATCAAGAAAATGACGCGTTCATTATTACAGAAGATATTTTTTTGAACCGGGGAGAACAAAGAAGTAATGCGCTCCAGGTATCAGATATGTTGGGGATGTCATAAAAAGTTGTGCTGCCCAGGCCATGATATTTTACAAAGAATGATCTTTCAGATATTACTGAAAACCAGAAATCCACATTACAGAACAGAAAGAGAGATCATGTTACTGAGCACACATATTACTGAAACCTATCATACTGGATGTACGATATTACTAAAATCTAGACCAGATGCAACAAAGTCTAAGCTGGAGACAGAGGTCAAAACCTTTGTTTCTAGGTCAGGCTTGTCCTTCTCCTGGTCTTCCTCCACTTCCAAGGTTTCTTGGGCTTTTTTTGGCAAAGTCTCCTGCCCCACTCGTTCTCCCAGGTGCTCGGATATGTGGGCGCCAGGCCAATCATTCAGCTTAGCCTCAGACTGGGACCCCTCCACCTTTGTAACCAGCTTAGGTTAAGTATAGAGCGCAGACAGAGCAGGTGTACGATAAATGTCAAATGGGTAAATGAAAGAATGAAGTGCATGAAATTAAACCACATCAACATGATCCCGCTGAATCAGAGCTATTTTTCTCTTGGCTGGATGGGGAAAGGGAAGGGAGGCTGGGTGGGTGTCAGGGAGTTAGGTGAAGGGTCAAGCCTAATGCTAGGCACTGGGGTAGTTTAGCTCACTTCCAGCCTGCGTGGGGTCATGTTTCAAGAACTGCTCTGCCAAGTACAGGAGTTGAGCAACCAACAAGGAGAGTCCCTTTCTGCTGCTTTTCTGTTTCCATAGCACTTTAGGTTTCATGCTTTGCAACCATGAATTATTTATTCCGCAAGGCACTCCAGAGAGATGATAAACTAGGAAACATGCAGAGGAAGAGCGAGCGCCATGCCAGGCCTACGGGACACTTCAGAGACAGTGAGGGTGACTGCCTCATGATTCCCACTCCTGTGCTCAGATCCCCAAGGCCCCTCCACCAGCCTTTTCAACCACAGGTGAAAAAGCGCAGTCTGGCCTCCAGAAGCCATTCAAACATTGAATCCACTCACTGTGCGTCATCATAATTGAAGGCTTGTAGGAAAACGACTTTAGCTTTTGAAACCCATTGGTTTTTGTTTATTTTTAATTTCTTTCTCTGAGAGCGTGTGTGCAAGCGGAGAGGAGGGGAAGAGGGAGACAGGAAGAATCTCAAGCAGACTATGTGCTCCGCACGGAGCCCGACGTGGGCCTCGATCCCCTGACCCTGGGATCATGACCTGAGTTGGACGATCAACTGACTGAACCACCTAGGCATCCCAAAATTAATTTAAAAGGAAACTAATTATGAGGGAAAAGAAGGAGTTATATATAAAATCTTGAGCTTTGACTCAGTTTTTCTTTCCTTATCAAGTAGTGAGCAGGGGTGAAGCAAGATTTTATGGCGTCTGCTATTTTGAGCCCTGAGGATAGGTGGCATTTTGATCTATCAACAGGGCAGGGAGTTAGTACTCAGCAAGCTAGAATTTCAGCAGGACGTCCAGAGTGTTCTGGACAGCTCCAAAAGTGGATGGATGTCCTGTCATCTGGGCTGTGGCATCACCCATTCCTCTAGAGTGTCTTCTGTAACCCCTTGCACCACTCTAAGCAGGACTCAGGGAGGCCCATGAAGCTCCACGTGCTCCTAGTAAGATGGCCTCTCCTGCAAACATACCACCATCCACCTCCTACAAACTGACCAAGCACTTTTTTCTTAAATTTCTATTTAATTTGTTTCTTTAATTAACATCCAAGTTAGTTAGCAAATAGTGCAACACTAATTTTAGGAATAGATTCCTTAGTGCCCCTGATCCATTTAGCCCCTCCCCCTTCCCACCCCCCCCCCCAACAACCCCTCCAGGAACCCTCTGTTTTTTCTCTATATTTCAGAGTCTCTTATGGTTTGTCCCCCCTCCCTGTTTTTATATTATTTTTGCTTCCCTTCCCTTATGTTCCTCTGTTTTGTCTCTTAAAGTCCTCGTATGAGTGAAGTCGTATGATATTTGTCTTTCTCTGACTAATTTTCTTAGCATAATACCCTCTAGTTCCATCCACATAGTTGCAAATGGCAAGATTTCATTCTTTTTGCTTGCCGAGTAATATTCCATTATGCATATATATATATATATATATAGAGAGAGAGAGAGAGAGAGAGAGAGAGAGAGACAGAGACAGAGAGAGAGAGATAGATAGATAGATATATAGATATAGATATATCACATCTTCTTTATCCATTCATCCATCAATGGACATTGGGGCTCTTTCCATACTTTGGCTATTGTCGGTAGTGCTGCTATAAACATTGGGGTGAATGTGCCCCTTCGAAACAGCACACCTGTATCCCTTGGGTAAATGCCTAGCAGTGCAGTTGCGGGGTTGGAGGCTAGTTCTATTTTTAGTTTTTTGAGGAACCTCCATACTATTTTCCAGAGTGGCTGCACCAGCTTGCATTGCCACCAACAGTGCAAAAGGGATCCTCTTTCTCCGCATCCTCTCCAACATCTGTTGTTGCCTGAGTTTTTCATGTTAGCCATTCTGACAGGTGTGAGGTGGCATCTGATTGTGGTTTTGATTTGTATTTCCCTGATGATGAATGGCGTTGAGCAGTTTTTCATGTGTCGGTTGGCCATCCGAAGGTCTCCTTTGGAGAAGTGTCTATTCATGTCTTTTGCCCATTTCTTCCCTGGATTATTTGTTTTTTGGGTGTTGAGTTTGGCAAGTTCTTTATAGATTTTGGATACTAATCCTTTATCTGATATGTCGTTTGCAAATATCTTCTCCCATTCTGTTGGTTGCCTTTTAGTTTTGCTGACTGTTTCTTTAGCTGTGCAGAAGCTTTTTATTTTGATGAGGTCCCAATACTTCATTTTTGCTTTTGTTTCCCTTGCCTCCGGAAACATGTTGGTAAGAAGTTGCTGCGGCCGAGGTCAAGCAGGTTCTTGCCTGCTTTCTCCTCGTGGATTTCGATGGCTTCTTGTCTTACATTGAGGTCTTTCATCCATTTTGAGTTTATTTTTGTCTGTGGTGTAAGAAAGTGGTCCAGGTTCATTTTTCTACATGTTGCTGTGCAGTTTTCCTGGCACCACTTGCTGAAGAGACTGTCTTTATTCCATTGGATATTGTTTCCTGCTTTGTCAAAGATTAGTTGGCCATATGTTTGTGGGTCCATTTCTGGGTTCTCTATTCTGTTCCATTGATCTGAGTGTCTGTTCTTGTGCCAGTACCATACAGTCTTGATGATTACGGCTTTGCAATACAACTTGAAGTCCTGGATTGTGATGCCTCCTGCTTTGGTTTTCTTTTTCAAGATTGCTTTGGCTATTTAGGGTCTTTTATGTTTCCATACAAATTGTAGGATTGTTTTTTCTAGTTCTGTGAAGAATGCTGGTGGTTTTTGATACGGGTTGCATTGAATACGTAGATTGCTTTGGGTAGTATCGACATTTTAACAATATTTGTTCTTCCTATCCAGGAGCATGGAATCTTTTTCCATTTTTGTGTGTGTGTGTCTTCTTCAATTTGTTTCATAAGCTTTCTATAGCTTTCAGTGTATAGATTTTTCACCTCTTTGGTTAGATTTATTCTTGGGCATTTTATGGCTTTTGGTGCAATTGTAAATGAGATTGATTCCTTGATTTCTCTTTCTGTTGCTTCATTATTGGTGTATAAGAATGCAGCCAATTTCTGTGCATTGACTTTATATCCTGCTACTGCTGAATCCATGAATCAGTTCTAGACGTTTTTTGGTGGAATCTTTTGGGTTTTCCCTATACAGTATCATGTCATCTGCGAAGAGTGAAAGTTTGACCTCCTCTTGGCCAATTTGGATACCTTTTATTTCTTTGTGTTGTCTGATTGCTGAGGTTAAGACTTCCAATACTATATTGAATAACAGTGGTGAGAGTGGACATCCCTGTCTTGTTCCTGACCTTAGGGGGAAAGCTCTCAGTTTTTCCCCATTGAGGATGATATTAGCGTCGGGTCATTCATATGTGGTTTTTATGATCTTGAGGTATGCTCCTTCTACCCCTACTTCCTTGAGGGATTTTATCAAGAAAGTATGCTGTATTTTGTCAAATGCTTTCTCTACATCTCTTGAGAGGATCATGTGGTTCTTGTCCTTTCTTTTATTGATGTGATGAATCACATTGATTGTTTTGCGGATATTGAACCAGCCCCTGCATCCCAGGTATAAATCCCACTTGGTCATGGTGAATAATTTTTTTAATGTATTGTTGGATCCGGTTGGCTAATATCTTGCTGAGGATTTTTGTATCCATAATCATCAGGGAAATTGGTCTATAGTTCTCTTTTTCAGTGGGGTCTTGGTCTGGTTTTAGAACCAAGGTAATGGCTTCATAGAAAGAGTTTGGAAGTTTTCCTTCCATTTCCATTTTTTGGAACAGCTTCAAGAGGATAGGTGTTAATTCTTCCTTAAATGTTTGGTAGAATTCCCCTGGAAAGCCATCTGGTCCTGGACTCTTGTTTTGGGGGAGTTTTTTAATTATTAATTCAATTTCTCTACTGGTTATGGGTCTGTTCAAATTTTCTATTTCTTCCTGTTTCAGTTTTGGTAGTTTATATATTTCTAGGAATTTGTCCATTTTTCCCAGATTGCCCATTTTATTGGTGTATAATTGCTCATACTCCTCTCTTATTATTGTTTTTGTTTCTGCTGTGTTGGTTGTGATCTCTCCTCTTTCATTCTTGATTTTATTTATGTGGGTCCTTTCCTTTTTCTTTTTGATCAAACTGGCTAGTGCTTTATCAATTTTGTTAATTCTTTCAAAGAACCAGCTTCTGGTTTCATCGATCTGTTCTATTGTGGTTTTGTTGTTGTTGTTGTTTGTTTGTTTTGATAGCATTGATTTCTGCTCTGATATTTATTATTTCCTGTCTTCTGCTTGTTTGGGGTTTTATTTGCTGTTCTTTTTCTAGCTCTTCAAGGCGTAAGGTTAGGTTGTGTATCTGAGACCTTCCTTCCTTCTTTAGGAAGGCCTGGATTGTTATAACTTCCCTCTTATGACTGCCTTTGCTCTGTTCCAGAGTTTCCTTGGCTTCCCTGCACTTTTTCATTTCCGCTTTAACTTCTTGGTTAGCTCATTCATTCTTTAGTAGGGTGTTCTTTAGTCTCCAAGTGTTTGTTATCTTTCCAAATCTTTTCTTGTTGTTGATTTCGAGTTTCATAGTGCTGTTGTCTGAAAATATGCACAGTGTGATCTCAATCTTTTTGTACTCGTTGAGGGCTGATTTGTGTCCCAGTATGTGATCGATTCTGGAGAACCTTCCATGTGGACTGGAGAGAATGTATATTTTGCTGCTTCAGGGTGAAATGTTCTGAATATATCTGTTAAGTCCATCTTGACCAAGAACAATTCTAAGAAAAGGCTACGAGCAGAGTTTGTTAATCACCTTCATAGAAAAAGCCACCACAGCTCATCCAATCATGCTTTAAATTTCTGCTTACCTCAGCCACTTCCAGAAGGTTAGGACTTCTGGATTCCATCATTACTTGGGCTTTTATGTCTCTGTAGCCTCACAATCTCCTCATCTGACCCAGTCTGCCACCACTTCTCTGCCTCTCAAACCCTTCCACTCTTACATCTGGAACTTAGAGGCTGTTATGAGCCAAATTCCCTTCATCACAACATTTACTCCAAGGGCAGAGGTTCTTTTTCCTTCTCTCTCTAATGGAATCTGGCCATTGTCTAATAGCACTACTTCTCCAACAGCCCTCACTACCAACAACAATGTTTTTCTATGGCTCCCTACTACCCTAGGGCCTGGACATGTGGTGTTATTTTACTTGCTTCTCTTGGTTATTTCCACATAATTTCTCATCCCTTCTTCTTCAAATACACAGACTCCTTTGAGCCACATCTATCAGGTAGCACCATCAACTAACCCTCCTTGTTTTACTCGTGTAATAAGTATTCAATTAGGCCTCCACATATATTGAAAATATTAGCACCCAGCTCACTGCCTTTCTTGCCAAAATTAATCCTGCCCCTGTCATCACTCTTGGCAGCTTCAACCTCTAACGAGATAATCCATTCATCACTTCAGCTTCTCATTTCCAACAATCTTTCCTTCACTTCACCTTAGCCATCAACTCTCATGATCTTAACAACCTAGATCTCATAATCTCCATATCCAAAATTATATTACTTCCACTATCTTGACTTGAAGCATTGTACTCTCTGAACATCTGCTCTGTCTTTCTAATTCACATATTCTAACACCTTCCCATTCCAACAATTCTTTGATCTTTATTGGGACTTCCACTCTATTGACTTTAACACACCTATCAGTCCCTCTAATGGGCTTACATTCTTTTTTACCCAGTTAGATTCTGTGGATCACACAGGTTCTATGGATCACAATCAGAGAGAGGTGGGTATTTCTGCCTCAGAGTCTCTGATGAAACTGTAGTCAAGACCATGGTCATCTGAAGGCTTGACTGGGGCTATAGGATCTGCTTCTAAGTTGGCTCAACCACATGGCTGCCGGCAAGAGTCTTCAGTTCCTCACCACGTGGACCTCTTCATATGCTGTCTGTCTTCACCAAGGGCAACTGACTTGGTCCAAAGGAAAGAATCCAATGGTGAGAAGAAGAGGAAGCCGCAATACCTTTTATGACTGAGTCTCAGAAGACACACACCGCTATTTCTACTATATTGTTAGAAAACAAGTCATTAACCCCATTGTACACTGAAAAGGAGGAAAATTATACTCCACCTTTTGAAGGGAGAATAGCAAAGATTCCATGTTCATATTTTTACATACTGTGATGCGACAATGTGCATATGTTATGTGTTCGTAGGCAGAGGATGGCAGGTGAAGGAGCAGGTAGGATCATGAGTTCCTTTTACAAATAGAAGCTGTGTATCTTTTTAGGATAAGACGACAAAACTATATTGCATACTTTCAAACTGCTTCCGTTGTTTAAAATTGTTCAATTGTTTGTTGACTAAAACCCCCAGTGGATGCACATACCCATTTCATTATGTGTCTAAAAATAAGCTTTCTAGTCTGTCTTAGATCTAAACATGTCGTTTCAGGCCAAACATGTTCTTTTCATCTTCACAATATGGATATGACTTCTGTGGGGCTCTATTTTAGAACTACCTAGAAAATGGATCCAATCTCCCACGTGATCTATGGAACACACCGTTCAAAGGCAATGAATACAAATTAATCTGTACCAATTATCCTGCTTGTTCAGGCACTGAGCACCCCTGAAACTCTCCCCTACCCAGGTGTTTTTCGGATTCCCCAGGGGTAGTAACATCTCATGTGTCCTCAGCATTAAGTGCTCTCCTGCTCCCCTGCTCCAGCATTGTACCGAGGTAACTGGTCCCTGACTGTAGGCAAGAGGCCCCAAGAGAAATACTGCTTCACCACACATCAGGTCTCCACTGATGGCTTCTCTAAACGCTAGGAGTACCAAAGCCGCACGATGATCTATGGCACTGTTTGGACCCTGAAACTCATAAATATTTCATGAACACGTGTCTTTTACTTTCTGGCTTTACCACCTGTGGTAGATGACAATACTGCTCAGGAAATATTTACGCACTTCCCCCTCCCTCATGACAGGAGAATATGCCCCCCACCCATTGATGTTCGTCTCCGCCATGTGGCTTGCTTTGACCTCATGGTGGATGGAAGGTACTTCCCTACCTCTGGCTCTTGAGCTCAGTCATGTAACGTGTTTTTGTTAAAAGGATGTTAGTGTGTATGACATACACGGAAGCTTGAAATGTGAGTGGCATTTTAGAGTGGCACGTATGCAGATCTTATGTGGCAACAGCCAGTTTATAACTTCTTCTGTGATCTGAAAGTTAGTCTCTCAGGGGTGCCAGGGGGGTGGGTAGACACTAATCTGTCCCTTCCAATGTTTTGGCACACGCTCTGTCCCCTTCAGACACTCCAGGACCAAAGTAATCAAAATGAAAGAAGGACCTAAGTCCAGTTTGGGACTCAAGTCAGGTATCTTGGTACATTTGATACTTAGCTGTCTTTGTTCTTTGTGAGTCAGCTTGTAGAATTGCTTTAAAATAACATTTGGATTTAAAACTTCAGAACAACTTTTCACTACCACCTTAAAAAAGCACCTTTCCTATAGAGAGAAGTTTACTAGAGTTTTCTCTGTTTAATTAGGCTCTCATGAATCATAGGATTTTCATATATGTGACCTCACCCTGCAGGGTTAGAGGTATCTTTGCTGGCAAATCTTTCACAAAGAAGGCATTTGTTTCAGAAACACACATTTAATTTAGATGAATTTTAACAGCCACAGTGCTTGATTCTGATGAAAATGTTTACAAGCAGCATCTCTGCTTTGGAACCATTTGTTTCTATTATTTTGACAGAAACAAAATTTGGTTGGTTGTTGTCTGGGATGTGAAGTGGTTTTGTAAGCGTTTCAGCTTGATGCCCAGGCAGGCAGTCACAATAATTCTTCTCCAAATAAATGGGAACCCCTGTTTTTCTATTCATTCCTTCAAGAAGAAAAAGTTTAACCAGTGAAAGGATTTGCAAAACACGGCCTTACAAAAAAACCCTAAAGTGAATCTCAACAAAAGTGAGCACATTGTAAATATTTTGCAAGGGACTGAGCAATCTTTTCCTTCAATAAATAGTTGTCTGCACAGTAAAGAAATGAAAAATCCACAGACGAAAGCGTGTCGTTTCTTTTACAGTGGGGAACAGCAAATATTATGGAATTCGGCAGGACTTTACGGTGCGCCTTATGAGTTATACGTAAGGTGGAAGGGGGGGTAAATTCCATGCCAACATATTAAGTGACATAGAAGTGACTTCTGTAATTAAATCATTTTTTTAATCATCAAAATTGAAAATAAGAGAAAACAACTTCTGAAGAAGTCCGGGGTCAATCAGCTAAATAAACTAAAGTCATTCAGTCAACTAGCATTGATTGGATTTTAGCAAGATGAAATTGACTTTGCTCCAACTCCACCCACTTCACGAACTAATTAAAAAAGCACATCAGCAACATCTTCAATCAGCTAGGCAAGATAAGTGGGCTTCAAAGCAATCAACTACAAAACTCTGTCGAGAATAGCAATAGATCCTCAAAGAACCTCCGAGAGCTTTCTGAAAGTTACTTGCGTCAATCGGAAGAACAAACCCTCCCAGACATGGGCTTGCGACTTGGGGGGACCCCTTTGGACAAGGTGGCTGGCAGATAAAAAAGAAAATCACACACCAGCAGGGCATATGTCAGCATCCGAGATCTCCGTCGACGTCGGCCCACCGAAATTTCCATCGAGCACGAGTGATAACAGTGCTTGGATCAGAAGGTCTTGCAGGGTCATTGGACAAATCATTTAAAATGTCTAGAAAGGTACGAGCTCCTATAGGCCTTAAATGGAATAGAGGATTATTAGATTACCTTTTGCAAGGAGCACTGGCTGCGGATCAGTAAAATACCTTGCATTGTGAGTGTCCCACTCTCTCTCCCATCCAAAATACCACAGAATATTTTGCTCATTTTAGCATAGAGGAAAGAATAAAAGAAGCACTTTGTGTTCACTTAATGGCACAAGAAATGTTTTTCTTCTTTCTGTGTGTTTCCATTCTCAAAGTACTGGAAATCTAATTTCTTGATAAAAGATATCTAACTAGTCAAAGCTCTGTTCTATTGACAATCCTAGGTAACAGGTTCAGGAAAAATCTAAAAATAGAAATTTCTTCCCTTGAACTCTCCGATGAAAAAAAAGAAGAAGAAGGAAAAAGGAAGGAGGGAGAAAAAAGAAAGAAAAGACACAGAATGACGTAAGAGACCGTCCATGACTAGTATGGCGTTAAGTTTTTCTGGTCAACCTTTGGGTTGGTTGGGTGGTGATCTTTCTTTTCTCTCTCTGTCTTGCTCTCTCTCTTTCTATCATCAGTGATTTGTTTGTTTGTTTGTTTTGTTTTGTTTTTTATGGCCCAAGTCTCTATTCAGAATTTTTATTGCTTTATATGTGTGAAGATATTTTTAAACCTTTCAAAAAATAAATTTCTATGAAATACATGCATTCAGTGATTGCAGGGCTGCATGGGTGATAATTGGGACAGCTCAGGCAACAGGGACCAGTCAGGGTGTCTTAGAACACGAACCATGCACCAGATAACCTGAAAGTACTCAAATATCATAACAGCTGCTATAACAGTACCAGGGAATCTGCTAAATATCAGTGCTGCCCTTCTTTTCTGTGACTGTATATAAACACTCTTGCCTTCAGAAACTCACATCTAGGAACCAAGACATTTAAAACATATACTGCCTTTTTGAGCTGGAAGATAGTAAAGATTGGGAAGTCCAAGTCCTGGTTTTAGAACAAAGAGTCAGGAGTGACATATTCCCACTTACATAGCTCTTTGTAGCAGAGTTCAGGCTAGATCTAGTATCTTCTAAACTGCACGGTATTATTTTCCAACAACATCAAGCAGAGAGTACCTATTACACTAAGTAGATTTCCTATCATGTTGGTGAATAGCTGGGGGGAAATCAATTTCAGGTCATCGATCAGAGAGTTAAAAGTCTTACTTAAGGTGTGAAATGTTACTGGTTCTCATGAAAACACAAATTTCCCTTACGTCCCACTCCTCCATCAAGGCGGTTGGACAGATAACAATAACGATGGGCATCTTATACCAAAAGAGCTCGGAAACGAAGAAAAGGCAATGTTTTCACAGGTCTGCTTTGTGGACATGCTGTAGGAAGTCAACCAGTGAACCGCATCCCTCTCCAGCTCTGTTCTTCAAGAAGCACGATAGTATTTTAGGAAGAGCATCATCTTTGGAGGCAGGTGGATCTCATCTCTTCCCAGCCGACTCCTGGCTAATAGCCTTCTCGAAGTTTTCTAAGTGTTTCCCAGCATCCTGTCTCCCGTGTCATCCAGAACAAATCTTCCAGGTTCCTTTTGGTTTTCCTGTGCTGCTGAAATACTCATGATAGCACACCTCTTCTGGGCAGGTACTTTTCACAACAAACCCTACTGCCTCCTCCCTGGTCTAACAGTGAACTTACGGCTCACCCAATTCCCCATATCACAGTTGGAAAAGGATTAGGGAAGATGTGGTTTACCCCAAATGAATTGAAGTTTAGGGTGACAGGGAATAACTCCCAACCGCAACCATCCCCGTTCCCAGATTTCTCATTAGATCTCCTTAATTCGGTCAACACTCTGCCTGTCTCCAGCTTGTTTCTTTGTGCAGCGACCCAATCCTTCTCACCACTCAAATACTCTAAACACTCCCATGGCTCAACTTTATTTCACCACTTAAGGCCTTAAGGAAGAAAATGTCCTCTCTGCTAGTCCCAGGGGCAGCTTCTGTCCAGCCCTGGAACTTCCTCCTTTCAGGAGGACTGACAGTGATCAACCTTCCATCCAGGGCAAAGTTGCCATCCGATGCATGTGACCTGGTGTCATAGTTCAGACGTGGCATTCACGAGAGTCCAAAGGATATTTCCCAAAGTCTGGCATATTCAATTTCAACACCACATGTAGGACAAGAGTCACTCACTCCCAGTTGCTAAGACTAGCCCAGTTTTTTTTTTTCTTTCCCCAAAGTATGTCTTCCAAATTAAAACACGAAAATACGGCAATTTGTATATCATTTCTGTCATGGTCTGGCCTCACGTTCTGATTTCCTGTGAGCAAGTTTCGGTGCTCTGTGTGTGTGTGTGCGGGGGGGTGTGCATGGATCTAATAAAAAGGGAAACAAATTGAAGGGATCCAAAGACAAATCATAGCCTGACCCTGAAAATAAGAAACTTCTTAGAAACCTGTAAGTGATAGGGTTTCAGCTTGAAAAAACTGTTTTTGCCTCCAGTCCTCATGGGGGTGTAGAGCAGTGTTTGTGGCTATTGTTAATCACAGTTGGATTAGTAGGATGAAACGCTAGTTTGAAACATCCAAACGAAGTAAACGGACATCAGATACTAAATCTCAAGTGATAGTTCTTAGGAAAAAAATAAAGCAAATTATGGCTAAGCTTGTAGGACATGAAGGTAAAGAGCTACCATTTCTTAAGTGCCTATTACCATGCACCTGGCCATGTACCAATGATTTACGTCCACGTGGCAACCTTAAATGTTAGACCATTCCTATTTTACATATGAGGAAAGCATGTAATTTGCTTAAGACTTAGGCAGTAAAGAGCGGAACTGGAATTCGTATCCTGTCTATTTGATACAAAACCCAATGATCTTTCTAATAGCCCTCAACACGCTCTTCCATTTGCCCGACACCCGGGCAGACGATTCATGGTGATAAAGGTGGCGATACTCAAGATGAGAAAAAATGAAGAAAACCAAGAGGTCAAGGAGTTTTAATAGCTTTTGGATGATTCACATATTTAGCGTGAGGATATGTACTAAGGGTAATGACAGAGTATTTCTTCTTTCCTTGAATTTCAATGCAGTAAAAACAAATCATGAGGCTTTGTTAATTCATCCATGCAAGTAACCCGGCCGGCAGTGATTGAGAACCTATAATGTGGCAGGCATGCCTAATGCATGAAGATATAGACAAGAAAATTAAAGATTTTTTTCTATTATTTCCAAGATTCTGTGGATCGTATAGTCTAGTAGGGGAACCGACAAGAAAATCAATAAGCACTCTGCATTGCTAAAAGCACTCTAGACAAGGTAGGCAAGGGGTGATAGGAGAAGTGACTTAGTGACTCAGACTCATAGGATAAAAAAGTACTCCATTAGGCGCTGACTCAGGATCCTGAAAAACGAGTAGGCATTAACTAGGTCGACAAGGTATATAAGGAGAGGAAACAGCATAGGTAAGGCACTGAAGTGTGGCAAGCCTTGGTGTATCTGGAAAATTGTAAATAGGTCTCTTTGAAACTTGGATAAGTGACACCTGTACTCCAAGGTTTAGTCTCTTCACGGGTGTGTTAGAAACCATCAAGGTTTCTTCTCTGTGCAAGCGGATGGTTTGTTTGAGCGAAGCAGATTCACAGCAGAGTTCTTGGTCCTTGGCAAAGTCTTCATTAATGTGAGCTTTTGTTACGGAGAAGGTTGCAGACAATGGTGGGTTACGGTTTGGGTTAACAGTCACAGAAATCCTCTGGGTCAAACTGACGGTAAACAATGGAGGAGATTTCTGGGCTTCCGATTGGAAAAGCGCAGAAGCAGGCCAAGCCTCAGGCACGGTTCAGTCAGAGGCACAGCTAGTGGAAAGCTGGGAAATGTTTGACAACCAGCTCTCGGGGCGGGGAGAAAGGAAGGAGGAGGAGGAGGAAGAAAGAGGAGGAAAGAGAGAAGGAGAAAAAGAAACAGCAGCCCTCACTTCCAGTGTTTGCCCATGATTATGGTGTAAACACTACCACAGTGGCCAGTTGCAAGCTCTATGCCCAACGGGAGGCTTGAGCTCACATGCTCTACTGACTGAGCCGGCCAGGCGCCTCACACGCATCCTACAACTTTAACAACCAGCTCTCGGGAGCTGGTCGGTACAAACTGGCTCCAGTACACCAATTGGATACGGCTCTGTTTCTTTGAGATTCTCTTCATCTATGTGTCTCCATTAGCTGGAGATCTCATGATTCCAAAATGGCTGCCAGAGCAAAAGTTGCCCTTTTTTTGTTCACGTGGGGGGGGGGGGGCGGCGGGGGGTGGGAGTTCAAGAAGGATTGCTTCCCATACTATGGGTAAGAAGTCTCAAGTTTCACCCTGAATGGACCTCTCTGGAGCAGCCATTGGTTCAGAGGTTTACTCTGGTTCAGACCCATGAGGATAATATAGCTAGGGATAGGTCAGTCCCACCCTAATGACACCAAGAGAAAACCCGGATCCTCAACAGATATCTGTTAGGTGCTATCAGGAGGAGACCCCAGGGGGAGGGAATGCCATGCGAGCTACCAGAGTTTATACCTGGGGAGTTTATACCTCATTATGAGGAAGTTGCCCCCGGGGAGGCAAATCATTGAAAAATGAGTCTTTTAACATCAGATGCCTATCCTTATTTAACAAGCTAGCTCTGCTTTTACTATCGCGGCAGATGACATCAGGGAAAATTGTGTAGTACGTTAGCCTAAGTTTTAACTTCATATATTTTATAAACAGTCGGGACCTAACTTATAAAGAGGCAATTTCCAAGGATCTTCTCATTTTGCAAATGAAAATTTGTTTTGATTCTCTAAGTTCCTGGCCATTTTGAGGAGGGGAAAAACAAAATGAACTCAATTAAACCTTGACTGAATGGTAAATGAGGTGGTGATTCTGTCATCCACAAGATAATGCATAAGCAAGAGCGACCTCCAGGGCAATTAGCCCCCTGAGAGATTCTAGTATTTCCATAAGTCACAGAAATAAATTCTGAGCAATTGAAAGAATAAGAGGTCTATTCATTGTAATGTTCTTTTGCCCAAATTAAAAAAAAAAAAAAAATTGTTGTGCATGTGTGTCTTTTTGCCTTTTTCTTTTCAAGTATTTCTTGAACTTCTTCGCAACTTTTCAGCCCGGCACATTTTGCCTCGGGCTGATTTTAAATTATGCTAATTGGAAGAGGGAAAAATGCTGGTAATGGAATAAAACGGAACGCTATTTCTTATAGCATCTGGTGCAATCTGAGCCATTTAAAAGTGCATCTTACGGAATAGAGCTCTGAATAAGCAATGCCAGTCTGATTACAAACAACATGGGTCTCATTAGAATCCGTCAATCTGATTGCTAGGTAGTGACATACTGCAGATTACTAGGCCATAATTGCCTCTTACATATTATGTGTATAATATATAGTTTCTCTGGTGTATGTTTAAGCCACTTTCTCTCATGGCTATCTTTTCCAGCTCTACACAAAGCAATGACTATGTTCTACTAAGTTGATTTTAACTGGGTCCTTAGGTCCTAATTCTATTTTCTCCTAAGTATTCATCAAGTTTTCTACGACAGCACTGTAAACAAAGAATTATGTTCGGGCCGATCGCCAGAAACAAGATATGTCAGGGGTCTATTACCCATTCAACGGGGAGCCGTCCATGGCTGAAGGCACTTCCTCCAAAGGGAAGGGTGAACTAACTGAGGCCAGAGCCCACGGTGTAGCTACACGTCTTAGGTTGGTGACTGAAGCGTGTCGTGCATTTTTGCTTTGCCAAAATCTCTTTGGTTCTTTACTAGGAATAGAAGAAGTCAGACATCTTAGCCCTGGTCATGAGTCCAGTGCAAGTACGTACTTCTTGGAGTATGCCTTGGGTGGTGAAGGTAGAATGCGTGGTGTGTTGGGGATCAGGAAACTTGAGCTAAAATCTGTACTTCAGGGGGTGCATCCCTTTGCTTTTCTCTCCTTCAGTCCTCATCTGAAATCCCAAAGGATAGACAGAGGACTTCGTTCCATCGAGACATGAAGAGGGTTTCGTTTTCAAATGTGTTTGGAAAATGCTACGTTAAATTGGCAAAAGCAGTTTTCTTCACAGCAGGACTTCTCAAAGCCCTCAATGTGCCAATGTGCTTTACGAATCTCCAAAAGAGGGTGATGGGATGCATCACGGTTTCCCCATCTTAATTGGCTGTAGAACCCTTCTTGCCCCAACCTGTACCATCCACTGAATAATATTCATGAACGTCTTACCCGTCTAATGTTTTATCAAAATATGCGTTTTTCTCAGGGCACCTGGGTGGCTCGGTGGGTAAAGCGTCCCATTTCGGCTCAGGTCATGATCTCACGGTTCATGAGTTCGAGCCCCGCATTGGGCTCTGTGCTGACCGCTCGGAACCTGGAGCCTGCTTCGCATTCTGTGTCTCCCTTTCTCTCTGCCCCTCCCCGGCTCGTGCTCTGGCTCTCTTTCTTGCTCAAAAATACACACACATTAAAAAATTAAAAAAAAAAAAAACATATACTCTCGTGGTACATTTGGACCGCACCGACATTCACATGACCTAGCTGGCTTGCGTAGACACCCATGTTTGCAGCTCCTGCTTCTTACAGAATTGATGACACTGAATTCTTGCAAGACCCTGACCAAGTAGAGAATTCTTCCTCTCGTTTCAAAGGTGAGTAAACTTAGTTTCGGGGAGATGAAGTGATTTGCTCAAGGTCGCCAGAGGGAGTGGGCAGCCAAGGTGGAGCTCACGTTAAATCTGCGTACTTTGTGATTACGTGCTGCTCAGGCTCCACTTTCGTTCATTTTTCTCTTGTGCGTGGGGCCGTCTTTTGTTTCTATTTGGTTAATGGTCAGCCTCTCTGTCACACACTGTCATCAAAGTGAAGAATGGCTCTTGAGAAGTGCCACCGTCCATGATTTTTATGCCTGGAACACAAACGTGATTATTACAGAAAATCACTACTTCCTCCCCCACTCCGTTTCAGCTAGTCGTATTTTAGTGATAATAGACGACACTCTGCTTTTAAGTGAACAGTAGACTTTGGAGATCAATTCTTACAAAACACAGTGCGTAAGGTGAACACTGTATTTCAGTTACAGTTTCTTTCAACTAGAGCTTACCAAAAGAAAAAAAAAAAATCAACATGACAAACCGATCAAAAATAAGTCACCTGGCAACAGAAGGGGAAAACAGTGCTTAAGAAAGAATGTACTGGCACCAAGGGGGGGCGCCTGAGTGGCTCAGTCGGTTAAGCACCGGACGCTTGGTTTCAGCTCAGGTCATGATTTCATGGTTTGTGAGTTCGAGCTCTGGGTCAGGCTCTGTGCTAACAGCGTGAAGCCTGCTCGGGATTGTCTTCCCCCCTCTCTCTGCCCCTCTTCTACTTGCATTATCTCTCTCTCTCTCTCACTCTCTCTCCCTCTCTCAAAATAAATAAATATTTTAAAAGAAGAAGGCACGCTTACCTGCTAACAATGGCTTGTGGCATCAATATCAAGCTGGAACATACCCGCCTGGAAAGCTGCTCAATCGGATTGAGTTTATCATACATGGGTCAGGGTGATGTAGAAGTTACAAGCAAATTGCTGGAGTCCAACTACTTGTGTTTAAATCCCAAATTCCAGCCCTATCAGCAAGGTGGCCTTGAACTAATTGTCTGACCGATCTGGACGTTAGTATTTTTCGACCATGAAATGAACGCATGAGGCCTTACATCTCAGACACAGGCAGTTGCATTGAAACAAACAGAGCGTAATCCATGTCTGGCATGTAGGTAAGTGTTCAAAAATACGAAAGGGGATGGAACCCTGTAAGCCTGAGCTTTAGTGCCAGTTCTTAGGATGCTTCGGGAAGGACTTTAATTAAGGTCTTGCCCATCCGATCAATGTCCAGGGGTTCAGGTGTTATGGTTTTACACATTCTAGTTGTATCTAGTTGTATCGTTATTCAGAGGAAAAATAATGCTGCAAATCGCTTGCCCAGGATTAGGGGTTTTTCTATGTTCCCCACTCCCTTGCCTCCTCCTAGGAGCACTGAGTGGCTAAGGCAATTAAAAACCTGAAAAGGAAGAAACTTTTGTATATAAACAGAAAGCTGTGACTGGAGAAAGCATAGCGATCTGTGTTATAGAAAGAAAAATGTTATCGCTGAAGTATCTGGGTAGACGAGGACAAGAATGCAAATGTGATGGCAAGTCTGAACATTGCTCACGCTTCTCTGCATTTCTGGGGAAATGAGCATTAGACACATTTATGGGAGAAAATCAAACAATGCTTATAGATGCACTTGACCTCCCCAGGAAGCCTTCCCTGACCTCCCGTTGGTGCACGGTGCTCCTTTGTACTTGTGGTAGAGACTGGCTAGCTGCTCAGCTGATTTAATTCCTCTTCCTGTGCACACAAGATTCTTATTTCCGGCCTCCAAACAGTAGCTTAGGCCCATGTGATGTTTTGGCCAATAAGATAAGAGAAGTAGAAATACAAGCCCTTTCCAAGCCTGGCCATAAAACAATCATCTACATTCTCTTAGGTGGTGTCCTTAGATGCCACAGATTGAAATGGCAGCCTCACAGCAGGAAAGGAGCTTGGATCCACGTCACTGTTTGCAAAGTTGCCAGAAAGATCCTCTGGATCCTCATCAGGCTATGATGACGTTTGCTAGAAACAACACTGGAGCGTGTTAAGCCCTGAAAATCTGGGGCCATTTATTACAGAAGCTAGCCTTCATGACCCTAAATAATACAAACGTCTCATATGCCACTACACTGAAATCAAGCTCAAAATTATTTTTCAGGTGACATGTGGCAATTTTGATACCATTCTGCCAGCTCATTCTAGAAAACCTAGGGGAGAATATTGGTCGCTGAGATGGCTAATTACGTGTCAACCTGACTGGTCATGGGCGGGGTCGGGGGGGGGTCCAAATTAAACATTATTTCTGGATGTGTCTGTGAGGGTGTTTCTGGTTGAGAATAGCACTTAAAATTGGTAGATTCAATAGAATGCCCTGTCCGGTGTGGGTGGGCATCATCCAGTATGTTGAGGGCCTGGATAGAATGATAGGCAGAGAAAGGCAGCATTCCCCTCTTGTTTTCTGCCTTAACTCTCTGAGATAGAACATCTCATCTTTTCCTGCCCACAGATTGGGATTTACGCCTTTGGTGTGGCTGGTGCTTAGGCTGTTGGAGTTGAACGGAACTACCCCACTGAATTCCCTGGGTCTCCAGTTTGCAGATCATGGAACTTCTCAGCTTTTCATAAATCCATGAGCCGAGTCCCCGTAAGACGTCTCTCTCCATATATTTATAGATATAGATATATTTCCAATACAGTTGACTTTCTGTCTTGTTAAACAAGTGGGACAGAAAATACCAAGCCCAGTCAGTCTCACAAATATCTTATTGACTACATGTTAATATAGCTGAATCTCGAGAGATACTTAACTGAGAAAGAAACACAAAATAACCTGTTTTACATACCCCAGATTCTTTTTATTTCAAGATCTGTTTTAAAATGTCTCTGATAACACTGAACAGCATGCTCTCGTTCTCTGAAGCCAGCTGCGCTTAAGGGCTTTCATTAATACATTGTAATAAGTCTTGGGACTGATTTTCAATTAACAGGGGCTCAGCCAATTGATAGTTTGTTTAATGAAATGGTGTAATGAGGAGAGCATTCACCCTTAAAACCATGGCCCTTATTATCTTTGTATGCCACATTCACGTAGGAGTTGATGAAATTGATGGGCTTTCTCCCCATGAAAACACACATAGACATGTCACTATTAACATTGGTACCATCTTTTAGGGATACTCTTGGACCCCAATGCACTCTCAAGGATCCAGGAATAAAAGCTTGTGGTAAGGATGGGTAGCTGGTCACTTGGATCAGTAGCAAAGACGTTAGAGAGGGTATAGAACGGAGGATGTTACAGAAGACAGGTTATATCACTAAAAATGCTCTTGAGACTACTGTAGTCCCCTCTTATCCACGGGAGATACATTCTGAGAACCCCCAGTGGACATCTGAAACCACAGATAACATCAAACTCCATATCTATGATGTTTTTCTTTCTGATGCATACAGGCCTATGAGAAAGTTTTTTAAATGTTTATTTATTTATTTGGAGAGAGAGGGAACACGAACAAGCGGGGGAGAGACAGAGGGAGAGGGAGGGAGAGAGTGAGAGAGCGAGAGAATCCCTAGCAGGCTTCATGCTGTCAGCGCAGAGCCTAACAAGAGGCTCAATCTCACCAACCGTGAGATCATGACCTCAGCTGACATCAAAAGTTGGACGCTCAACTGACTGAGCCACCCAGGTGTCCCTAAAAGTTTAATTTATAAATAAGGCACAGTAAGATATTAACAATAACTAATACTAAAATAGAATGACATTATATATACAGTAACAAGAGTTATATGGATATGGTCTCTCATTCTCTCAAAATATCTTGTTTTCTAATAAAAATTTTTCTTTTAGTGTTTATTTATTTTGGGGAGACAGAGAGACAGAACATGAGCGGGGGAGGGGCAGAGAGAGAGGGAGACACAGAATCCGAAGCAGGCTCCAGGCTCCGAGCTGTCAGCACAGAGCCCGACGCGGGGCTCGAACCCACGAACTGTGAGATCGTGATCTGAGCCGAAGTCAGCCGCTCAATCGGCTGAGCCACCCAGGCGCCCTCTCTCGAAGTATCTTACTGTAGTATACTCACCCTTCTTCTTGTGATGATGTTGAGATTATAAAATACCTAGGTGACGAAGTGAGCTGAATGACACAGGCACTGACATAATATTAAGTTACTATTGACCTCCTGATGCTACACCAGAAGTTGGGTCATCTGTGCCCAGGCCATGGTGGACCGTTGGTCACTGAGACCACAGATGAAAGGAGGACTACTGTAATTACCATTTGCTGAGCTCTGGCTAGATCATCTGGTTAGACACTGTGCTAACGTTCTAATATATTTAGTCTTTATAAAAGTTTGTGATATTATAATTGCTACTCTACAAACAAGAAAATAGGCCCAGGAAGTTAAGAAATTCACCCTAGATTGCACGGTAGGAGGGGACACTAAATTCCAACCAAAGTTCATTGTCTTAACTACATTGGGATAGGTGCAAAACTCATAGAACCTAAGTCCGATTTGCTAATGCGTAGTTCTCAAGGGTCAGGGCCATTTGGAAGTCAACGTTTTTTATCCTCTAAGCACACTCAACTGGAATTTAAGATCTTGTGGGCTAACCAAAGGACAGCCAAGAATTCATGGATTTAGAAACAGCATGCATGTTGGCAAATTATTGAAAAGAGACAACTAGATTCCAGGTCTGTATACGGCAACTACTTTATTATTTTCAAATGCAAACTCTTTGCATTTAGTTTGCTATTTTACAATTTTACAAACTAGGTATAAAAGACCATAAATAAATGACATAAGTTATGTGTACCTAAAGTTCATGAAGGGAAGAAAAATACCTTGACAAAATAAAACAAAATAGAAAAATCTATGTCTAACTCAAGAGAGCGCTCAAATTTTGGAACATGTATGAACCAAGCAATGTTCTGTTAATTTCCTTTATGGTATGAACTAAATTATAATAGGCCTTATACATTCTAATTTTAACCACAGTCCTTGCATATTCCAACATACTTGGAGTGATACAAAAAATAAATGCACTCTTCAGTGTGTATCAACGCTTGATGTTTGGAGAATGTTAAGTGAAAATATTGCTTCTAGAACTTTCCTTGACTGGTCAGAATTTGCATGTCTTCGGACCAACATTGAGGCTACAAGCGTGTATGGATTAATACACATATCCTTCACAGATCGAATACAAGAGTTCTCAAAACATACACACCAGTAGTGTCGTGAACACAACCTGTCTCCAAAATAACTCTTTGAACACACCAGAACGTTTCATCCATGACTGTTAAAAATAATTTGGGGCCGGCAGACACATGGTGAAGCTACTCGATTTGGTGCAGGGGAACAGCTTAATGCTGCCCTAATGGAAGATCTGAGCAAGATTCAGCATCTGAACTCACTAGGCCAGCACTCACTTATGGGGCTAATCCAGTCCCTGAAGTTGGCCTCCTGCCCTGACCTCTGGGGAAAGATGACCAGCTCAGAGATTCAACCTCATTTCTTTATACATATTTTTCAGGCATCAATGCATAGGCACATCCCTTTAAAAATATAGTAAAGTCCCCGAAAAGGGGTGAATTCACTTTGTCACTCTGGCATAGCTATGCGAATACAATGCCACACACCCTGTCAGAATGTAATAAATACTTATTGATGATTTTCTCTACTTCTTCAATAGCATAGGGTTCGGAATCTTTTTTTTTTTTTTTTTCCCATTTTTCCCTGATTTGATGTTATAGCTTATGTAAATGGCCACAGTTTCTGCAACCGTAGCTGAGAATACGCAAGGCAGCCACTCAGATTATGAAAAAATGGCAGTATGTTGGCTGGAGTTTGGTACACGTGTCCTATCAGAACTGAATCTTCACACACTGGACCTCAGATTCCAGAAGGCTAAGGGCCATAGGAGTTAGCTGCATATGAATTAATTGTAGAACTCATCCTCTAAACTGGGAACCCGAAATCACTTGAGGACATTTAATCCCAACTATGCCAACCTCGAGAGTCACTGGCATGTATTTTTCTGTGACATTGAGAGACAAAGTATTAATCCGGGACACATCATCTCAAAGCTGACACACGCGTCTACGTTCGTCTCCGAAAGCGCATGGGTTGCATATATTTGTTCGCATTCAACGAGTCCATTTATGCAGGAAAACAAAGGCTACTTCTATTCCACTTGAGGTCACCAGACAAATTCCATCCCCTTCTCTCTCTCTCCATCAAGAAATTGGTGATTCAGATGGGAAGTTCAGTCCGCATTAATGATCTCGACGATGGGTGGTCACCCGCATGGATTTATATTCTCAAATTACCCCCCTGCTAAGGTGAAAATGCCTCCATCCAAAGCTGTCGAATTACTTATTAAGGTTAGTGTGGCAGTTACGAAACACACTTCTAGATACAGGGCATTGAACACTTCCGGGCTGTCTTTCTAAGGGGACGGGTGCGGTCTCCAGGCCCACTGTCGCACGTGGCTCGGAATCTCAGGACTGGTGGAAAAGCCAGCACTCTCCGGGTGTAGCATTCCACAACATTCGCAGGCAGGTCTAAGCATGAGGTCAGACGCTCACGCGTGCACACACACCCGCGCACACGCACACTCACACCTATGTACACACATCAAAAGAGATAGTCAGCTCATATTTAGTCTAGGAAAAAAATATATTTATATCACTGCAATGGCACACCCTGGGTAAAATGTGACTTCAGCAATGCATATCATAGGCAGCTCATGGGAACTGGCTTTGTTTTGCGTAGTGGCACCCAACCTGGTGTCCGTCGTAAGACCTGTAGCCTTGGGTCACTTGCTGCCGCACCAATGCAGCAGTGACGCACAGGAATGAGATACGGAAATACATATAAATAAAACCACAAGGAGTTTAGGAACAAGGGCTCTGCGGAGTTGGTGCTGCGAGGCAGTCCGTTCCTCAGTGCAACGGGAGAACAGGTGCTGAGCCTCGCACGTTTGCTGTTTCTTTCACTGGGAGAGGAGATCGGAACGTCAGCCGTTTGTTCTTTTCAGGTACGGGTGTTGTTTCCTCAGGGTCTTTGCTCCAGAACTGGCAGAGGGGAAGCAGAAGAAACACATCTCGAAGGGACTGAGGAGGGTGTGTTCTGTTTTCTTCTGTGGGCTTTGTGATCGACAGGAAGGGCTGTGAGGCCAAGATAGCAGAATCTACTCCCTGTAGAGAAAGGAGCAAGGTTTTAGACAAAACATCAACCAATACGGCCAGCCGCTTGTCAGCCAACGTTACGGGCAAGAACAAAGCACGTAAGGGTCGGTGTGGCTCAGTAAGAAGCAGCTCAGGAGGGAGAGCATGAATTCCTGCTTTCCTCCTCTGAAACAGGACCACTATAGTAACAACAATAACAAAAGTGTTTATTAGTAGCTCAATTTTAACAACTGGGGGAAGGGACTAGTCTTCCTCCTATCACACGGATGAGGCCGTTGAATCGCAGCAGAGCCGAGCAATCTGCTCATGGTCACGTCACACATGGTGAAGGAGCAAAGCGGGGATTCGAACCCACACAGTCTGAGTCTATAGCCATGCCTTATCCACTGTGCAAACAGCCTCTGCGAGATGAAAATTCTGACTTGTGATGATTCATTTGTGTAAGAGGAGAAAGGTAAAATGACGTGAAAGGCAAACTGTGCTACAGGTAAAGCCCCGGATACTAGCTCCCAGTATTTCCAAAGAGGGAAACTGTGTGTCGTGGCAACAGATCTGGAAACACCACGATCCGCCATTATTCAACGACATGATTGGCAAAAATGCAAACGAAATAAAAATCACTGAACGTTTTTCTTACAAAGGAACTTCTAATGAAGGAGAGTATCTGGTAAAGGATTCATACGAGTTGCATGGACCGGGCACAGAGAGGGACCCTTTGGGCGTGGCACAGGGAAACATTTGGTGTGCCAGTGAGAAAGGTTTTGGGGGCTCAAGCCCACCGAGAACTAATCAGTCACGACTGCCCCATCAGTCTAGCACTGGGCAGATCAGCACGATGCAATGGAATCATCGTGGCTCTCCACTGTCCCCACAGTTATCAACGCAAACCCGAATACGCAGTTCCTCTTCTTTCTTTTGTGACAACTGACAATCAAGGTAGCTTTGGGGACTGTGTCTTCCACCACAACGGCCATGTTTGGCAGCGAATGACCTCAGGTATCGAGAGAGCAAGGATTAAGGCCGGAACGTATCTTCAAAGACAGTTTAGCTCGTTTTATTAAACCAATCATTTACATGCTGGTTTTGTACCTATGCGTGTTTGTCGTGTGTGAGATATAAATCCAGGTTAGTTTCTTTGAGGTCAATAGCCATGATTTGGTCTTGTAGAGAACACTTTAGTCTATTTGGAGAGAGAGAAATAAAGTTTTCTTATAAAATACTCAGAGAGAGATTACTTCTTAAGCAACTTAAAATTATACATGTGGGTACGGTTATAACTAGCAAGCCCTCCCTGCAAGAAGCCTCTTGTCAACATCATTCATTTTGACAATTATGGGGGGGGGGGGGGAGAAAGAAAGAGAAGGATTTGGATCTACTTTTCCAACTGTGTCTTCTCTGGAAATTAGTACGTCTATCAAATGTAGTTCCTGAAACCTGACTGTGCAGAGACTTAATCAGGCAAGCATGTATTTACATGCAGGACAAGGAGAACAGGAGTATGACCTTAAGACTGTTGGAACACAACCAACGCCATATGGTTAGGCACACTTTTGGAAGGTGATTTTGTTGTACTGCTAGAAATTCCACTCTTAGAGGAGAAAAAGGAGTCCCAAAACACTTTTGTTCCCTTTCAGTTCCCCAACCCTCTTCTTCACTAAATGCCTGGATATAAATACATGTTATGAAAATAGTTTGTAATAGGAAGTGGGCTATTTGGGGACTCACTGTGTATGTGAAAAGGGTTGGATGTTTGAAGTGACAAGGGTAGGAAATATGAAGGATTGTATCTAGCTGATGCCAGAATATTCTAGGGTGGAGAAAAATAAACGTTAGCTCCTTTGAATGGAGACAACCTCTTTATCATGGGGAAGTGTTTGGACAAAGACCAAAGCATGTGGTCTATGTGGCATCATGAGGGAAAGATGTGACTTTCACTGCATCTAAATAAACAAAGCATTGTTCCTCTGAATCCATTACGAAGGCATCGAAGTGTCTTTACCATCCGGTTCCATTCGTTACAACGGGATCTGACTTGTGCGTTTCATTTTTTTTTTCAATTATAACACAATGTCACGAATTCCAAGGCTAAGCGACAAAGGAGTACTTGGTAGGTCTACAAAGGTAGGTGTACCTTTTGTACAGACGCACGTTTAAATCACATCCTCACGAATCCACTTAAGGTGAAGCGGCTTCACGGGCACGGCTCCTACCATTGAACTTCATTTCACCTCACTCCAGCATGTCGCAATGCAACATTTGGGTTCCCGAGTGAAAGAGGGATGAGTAGCACTCGGAAAACCTTGGAGGAGGCAGAGTGCACCTTCCTTCCGTGAAGCCCAGCGCGTTCTACATAAGAGCGTGTCACGTACGCTTACGACAACGCCGTGTGTTAGGAAAGGTGTTATTGTTGAAGTATCATCATCTCTAATTTACAGGTGGAGGACCTGAGTTATAAAGAAACATGGAGCGAATTTCCCAGTGTCAACATCTCAGCTGGCTTTCAAATCCGTAGCTGTCTGGACGCCAGAGCCTGGCTCCGTGCCCTGGGAAACAATGCAACCTTCCCACTGTCCTCCTGTTTCTCTTCTAGAATGTGTAACTTCGCAGAAGCAGTGAGGTTTCACTTTTACAGCTACCGGATATTGTGGGCACTCGGAAAGCCCTCTGTTGGCCTTTCCCCTGGCCTGGACTCTACCTCCTACGCCATGTTAAAATGAAGATTCAGAAGGCAACCTTTGAACGTCGTAAGATTTCACGTGCCACCTTGCAATCCTTGCCTGATGAGTTCACGTACACAGATACGTGCTGAGAAAACAATGCGACGACGGCCGCACAGTGTCCAGCATTAACTCGTTAGGGTATCTTAGAGCTGACACGTTCTCTCTTTAGAAACGTTCTGCTTTGAGTATGTTCAGCGTTTAGAAAAAATAGCTCAAGTCTTAAGCTGCCGCCTTGAAGAAAGCAAGACTTCTAATTATTCAGTGTATGCAAGGAAACACTCTTTTGACTTACAAGATAATGTCATAATGCCACCTTATTTGAATTGCACCGTGGAGATTGAAAACAAAACACTCCACAGATTCCCTGAAGGAAAAAAATAAACATATACATTTTTTATTTTTTTTACAGCAAGCAAAAAACCCCACCTACATTGTCAACTTTGAACATGAATATCCAGAACTCTCAGGGTTCAGCAAAAGTGGTGATAAAACAGAAATTGTTGGAGTAGTTTAAAAAAAAAAAAAAAGAAAGAAAGAAATTTCACATTCCTTCTGAAGAGAAAAGCTTTTACAACCAGCGTCGCAAAAAGGTTTTTACTAAACTGTCATGATTTGACAGCATCAGATTGAACATGCCTTTTGCTCTATAAGAAATAGCTTTCAGCATAAAACCAAGGGTGGGGGGGCGGGGGGAGGAAGGTCGTTAAAATCAACCAAGTTTTTGTTTAAAAGTAGTGCAAATGGAAGCATTTAAGAAGTTAAAATCTGTCCAGGCAAAAAGAGTTAGGTCGTTTGTTTCTGACAATAAACAAAGCCATTTAATTCACGTTTCACGAGGAAAATTCCGGGATTAAAATAGAAGGATCTAAGGCTCACGGCCTTTACGGATGAGAAGCCATGTTTTCCGGTAGGTCACATTCTAATAGCGAGGACATCAAGGTAAGTTCCAAGTCTCACTCCTGACTTCGAGGTAAATCCTCCCTGGCTGACCCTGTCTGGTGCCGGGGCTACAGGAGCAGGGCAGAAAATAAGAATAATGGACGGACCTTCCAGGATTTCTCAACTGCAGCAAAGTCTCCAAAGAACGAGGCATGATCCCAGATTAGAGGTGATTACTTGGCACCCCAAAGATAGGAAGTATTTGTGGCCTGAATGACGGGCACCAAAGGGTAAAAGGAACTCAGTGTGAGAGAGAGCCAGCGGGGGTCTAGGTGCCATGTTCCGAAACCTGACTTCATATGGTTCCTATTTCACTTCTTCCCGAAGGAACAACGGGGAAGAACCTACTGGCTTCCATACCGGTCTCTACTCCCACAGTCAAGAGAGGACTAACATCCTGAAAGAACCCCTAACTGCCTGACAGTCATGAAAGAATATTTATTGGTTGGTGTTTCAAGTTGGATCGAGTTAAAAAGAAAAAAAAAAAAAAAAAGAGTTTTCACTGGAGAAAGATCCATTGCGGATTCTTTTGCCTTACCTTGTAGGTCTGGGTTTGCTTCTTTAAAGGAGGGAAGTGTGAAAGTTCCCTATTCAAGATTGTCACGGTCCACTATCCATAAGGTAGTTACAAGAAGTTTGTAGAGTCCCAAAATACGACTTTATATGGCACAGCCTCAGGCCCAAAGAAACAGACCTTGTTTGTCCAGTGACGGGGAGGTGTTTGGGTTTTATTATTATCATTCTTATTATTTTTATTTTTAAAAATCCACTTTCCTTTTCTTTCCAGCCCCTTATGATGACTTTCAGGTCACCATAAGCCACCAGGTGGCCCGATGAGCTACGCGGTCTTCACCTAGGTTGTTTTCCGTGGTAAGAACCAAGCCTTAGAAGCTACGACTGAGTCCTTCCCAAATGTTCCTGGGCATGGTATTCATTCCGGTGAGAGCAAGAGGACGGTCATTTACACCACAAACAAAATACTGTAGTTGTAATTCCAAATGGAGAGAGGATCAAGGATGTCTCAGAGAAGCTCAGTGTCTGTCAGCAAAGACTCATCAAAACCCGGAGGTGGTGTTCTATTTATACAGGTACGTGTATTTTACAAACTGGTGACGGACGGAGTACTTCTGAGACACAATGGGTTCCAGGTCTCGATTCAAGCGACGGTCTGTCATTTCCGTAAGCCCCGCGATCTCAGCAAAATCTGTACACCGGGCGACGCTGCAGGTATTTCACTTTTTCTTTCATTTCAGAGGGCGAAGACGGAGTTAAAAAAAGTGCAGTTCTTCAATTAAAGTGCATGGATGAGGTAAACTAATTTCAAGAGTTCTGAGTTTATTCGACAGCGCTGGCTCAGACAGGAACCATTCGGCCGTGTATCTGCTGCATTTGGGTTCTCATCGCCTGGACGCTGCTCAGAATCTTATTCTGATGTGTGACGGCTGTGATGCCGATTCTTGCCAGGTCACTGGATGTAGGGGGAGAAGTGAGAGGGAGAGAAAAAGGCATGAGGGCCGAGAATCTCGTTTCGGGGCTTCATGCAGACACACACTGGAATCAGCCACAGCTCATACGGCACAACAAGGCAGGTATGTTCTAATGTCTAATTAAGCGATTTAATGCAACAATGTAGGTGCTCGAGAGGCTGTGCAAAAATTACACGCGATCAAAATGAAAGGCATTCCAGTTTTTTTCTTTCTTTCTTTTTTTTTTTTTTTTTAATGAGTAGGATGATAATGCAGCTCAAAGCAAGAACGGCAAATACTATTAAATCTAGATTTACCCTTTGGTGCTACATCGCTGAGTACTTACTCCTGGTTCATGTGTACTACAGCCTCTAGTGTGGTATAGCCGGCAGCCGTGAAGTTATCCTTATACCGGTCCATTTTAATGGCCTGGAGCCAGTCGCCAACGGATACCACGGCGGAGAATTCGGAAGAGCTCGGATCCAACAAGGCGGTGTTAGGTCTGGCGGTGGAACGAGAAAGTGTGGACAGACGAGAACCATCAGCGAGACAGCAAGACTCAGAAGTCAGATTGCCTAAGATAGGCATTGAAATGCCAAGGACGGGCTTTTTAGAGGACGGCCTGTTGTCAAATGTCATCGTGTGATGTTTGGTTTTTTTTTTTTTGCCCCTCATCTCACAAAGTCATTAAAACATGTATCAATCGCCCTCTCTGCCCTTGATTCCACTTCCCACATTTGTTTCATGGGGACCTCTTGGGATACTAAGGATCATCCCAGTCTTTTCACATCTCAGCCTGGGGGGAAAGATTGGGGGAGACCTTGTGGCTGATACCCGTTGAGTCTTTGCAGGAAGAGGGAAATTCCTGCCAGCACTATTACATACCTCAGGACAGCAGCTATGGAAACCCTAGTGAAGTAGGAGTAAAACAAAAAAACAAAAAAACAAAACAACAAAACACTGTGAGCTTGCAACTCGCCAGACTTGATGAAGCGGAGAAAACAGCAAGAGTTCAAGTCCAGCGTGCGCCCAGCCAGGTCTGCAAGGCAGGCTCAGTGCATTCAAACAAACTTGGGGACAGCAGGGAGTTAATGCCCTCTTTAATCAGCCCATGCCTGACCACCACGTGTGCCAAGACGGGAAGGAAGAATGGCCACTTTGATCACCGCGTGGATTACGGAATGCGCTTCTCGTCTTCCCTTGCTGGGGCTCTTAAATAATCATTTCAATGAACTCTAGGCACTTTTTATGAACTTATTTCTTAGTCTACGCATTTCTCAGGCCAGGTGTCTTACGTTAGGTCATTGTCAAGAGTGACTACAGTTCAAGGCGGGAATTTTGCCATTCCTCGTGATACTGATAATACAATAATTACTGTCAAGAGAAACATAGTCCTCTTTATCATCAAACTACTTAATAATTATTGGGTAGACCTTCACCAGGTATTTTATACCACCTTTAATCACCTGTAGCGCAACACGGCTACTTGTTTATTATATTTCCTGGAGCTCCCGTTTCCCTAGAAATTATAGAATGGGGTTGATCTTCACATTCTGACCTAATTTTCCTCCTGAGGCTGCGTTGCTTAAATAGAAATGTTTGAATAGGAATATCATCATTACTGAATTTTTAGCCAAAAAGAATATATTCTCTTGTGAAAACAAAATTGAGTCGGTATAATGCCTTGATTAATTTTCTGCATGACAAAATTAATCTAATTCCATTGTTTATTTTATAATTTTTACCTGTTATTTTGGTTTGCACAAATTCTTTCTTATGTAACTATTTTAAACAAGACTTGTTTTATCAATCAGTTTTGTGTCCAAATCGTAGCTTGCCACTGTGAATTTTTATGTCCGTTATTTCAATTAAGTCTAATTTTCTGAGTAAAATTGTGTGAATTTTTATGACAAGAATAATCAAGATTTAACTCTTCCCCCAATAACAAGTAACATCACGTAGAATTTTAGACATTAGTGTTCATGTTTATCAATAATATTCATCATTAGACAAGACCAATAGTTTGCGTTTCTAACTTTAAGCCAAGGGCATGAATAGGGCAACATGTAGGCTCTAGGTACCCGACAAGGTCAAAATGACCTTAGGATGAAAATAACCTCATTCACTATCAATGAACTCTAAGGATTATTTGCAAGCTTGCTCTGGAAGTCTTTGTGCTCTCTGTGGAACACCATGACATCTGCCTAATTTTGTGCTGAATCACATACAATGTTATACTACATCCCATTATCAGCAAGCAGTAATCAGCATCAAAGCTACCGAAGTACCATCAGCGAGAAGAATTTAGAATTCTAAAAAGTATATCCAATAACTCTGTTCTCAATTTGTTCTGCATAATTGTACAAAGCACACATTATGCAATATCAGTGGCCGAAGAGTTTATGCCAGCAGGAGAAGCACCAAATACCAATGAACCAGCCTTAGGACCTTCAGACAAAATTCATGGGATCCGGAGCTGGAGACCTAAAAGCTGGAGGAAATTCACCTTGGAATAGAAGAGGCCAGAATTGATCTGGATATCGGAGAATTGAAGAACAAAAAGTAGCCTGGAGATGCTAGGGGAAAAAAAATTTTTTTTTTTTTTTTTAGGTCACTTGGCTATCAAGTGGCAGAAATAAGATGTGAACTTAGACCATCCTAAGTGTTCTTTCAGAAGAGCTTGATCATTAAACTCTTGGGCTGTGGCAAATGCCAAGGGATCTGAAAGCCCAGAAGAGAACAGAGGGTGTCTCTGCTGCTTGTTCCAGATTCTTCGTGCATTGAAAAAATCGGCGTATATACCTTCTCTTCCGCAACCATTAGGCTAAGTCTGCAGAAGACTGGAGGGGGAGCTCCCTGCACTGACCGAGACTGGAAGGTCTTGGACATTGTGGGAAAAAAAAAATCCTCCAATTTTTAACTCAGCGTCATGATGAAAGAGGAGCCTTGGAGAATTGCAGATTTGGAGGTGAGTAGATACCTTACTTCTTGCAGGCTTGAAGCAGCTGATTATCTTATGCTAGTCTTCATTTAAATCATTTAACTACCAAGGGCGGTCTATACTCTTTGGGGTGGGACCGCTATCGAGGTATCCGGAATCTTAACACCAGAGAGGCTCCGTCTTCAGGTTGAAAAGTTCCTATTGAATTAAGAGCACTCGGGAGTATCTGGGATCTTCTTTCTGGACTGATCATGCTTCTTCCTTTTGCCCTTTCCAATGGAACAACTACCTATTTTACAGATGGTTCAATTATATTCATTTTTAAAACCCTTCTCAAACATTCAGCCATATGCTTTGCAACTTGATCAGTTTCTATTTTGGTCCTGCTTCCTTCTACTCTTGAAAGACTCAGTAAAGAGAAATGTTAGGAACTGAAACCGAATGAATTTTGTGCTTTGTAAGCTTGTATGCGCCTATAACCCTTTAGAAGTCAACCTAAAACAGTGCCTAAAGAGGGGCGCCTGGGTGGCTCAATCGGTTGAGCATCCGACTTCGGCTCAGGTCACGATCCCCCAGTTTGTGGGTTCGAGCCCCGCATCGGGCTCTGTGCTGACAGCTCGGAGCCTGGAGCCTGCTTCAGATTCTGTGTCTCCTTCTCTCTCTCTGCCCCTCCCCCGCTCATGCTCTATCTCTCTCTGTCTCTCAAAAATAAATAAATGTTAAACAAAAAATTTAAAAACAGTGCATGAAGAGTTGTCCTCTACTCCCCATTTTTTGCTAATCCAGTGTTCCTTTCCCTTCCCCAAGTATAGCATCTAGTGACCTGAATGTCTTCTCAAAGTACATTTTATCTTTCTTCCTAAATGTTCAGGTCCAGCATAATAAAGTAAGCACTTTAGCTATTTGTTGCTGGGTTTTTTAATTTTTTTTATGTTTGTTTTTGTACTACTTTTTGAGGCCCGACAGGTGTTAGGCTCTGCGAAATGGTGAACAAAACTACCATAAATACTCCATTAACTGAGACAGAAGCCACCCAGGCTGCAGAGAGCTGTGCAGTGGCCTCTGACTAAAAGGCAGAAATTAAAAGTGAGCCACCGCTCGCCTGCCACCTCTAATGTATTATATCATACATCACTATTAAGAAGGCATGGCCGACCTGGAGCTCTCGGTCCCCGTCCTCTTCAAGCTGTTGGGGTTGCGGATGAGTTTGTCCAACATGTTGACAATCTGCCCAAATTTCGGCCTATCACTCCTCTCCTTCTGCCAGCAGTCTAGCATCAGTTGATGGAGTGCAATGGGGCAGTCCATTGGAGGAGGTAGCCGGTAGCCTTCCTCGATGGCTTTAATCACCTATCAGAGAAAACAGAACGCTATATATTAAGCGGCCAGGGGAAGCTGCTGTCAGAGGTCCACCCTCCTGACCCGCAAGTTCCCCTGGACGTTCAGCTGCCGGCAAGCTCGAGCATGGGAACAGCACCAATTTCTTGGCAGAAGCCAAAGCTGGACCTGAGTGTTGCTGGCAACGGGACAGGGAAGCCAGCTGTTGCCATGAGCTGTTCTCAGATGACAGGCAATGCCAATCTGAAATTCTCAAGTGAAGAACGCATCAGTGTTCCGAAGTGGTTAGAACACAATCAGATCAACAGCCTGGTGTTGGGCTGGCTCTCGGAGATCACATGGTGACCGCCCTCCTCCTCCTGCTATCCAGCATCCTCTGAGCCCTCGTAACGAAAGACACTCTAGCCTCGCCTTACAGATCTTCCTTCAGAAGCATTCACAGTTGCGTCCAAGATGAACGTCTCGTTGTATCATTTTAAGCCTGTATCCTCTTGCACAGACAGCTCATGGGTCAGTACAGGAGCCCTCCTTCCAGACCTCCCAATCCAGAAGACACTCCCTCTCTCTAAAATAGCACTCTCCTCAAACCCTCCACATGGCCAACCATTTTTCCTTTTGGAAAACCAAAATACACCAATATACCAACGTTACATCACATTCTTGGGTCTCAGTTAAAAGGTGTTAGTAAGTGGATTAAAAAAAAAAAAAGTAGTAGCAAAGAAAATTAAAAAAGAAAAAAATTCTTTTCGAGCATTCACATTCTGAAGGGGACCTCTCCACATCTAAGGAAAGAAGTTATAATGGTAGACGGTAATTGTCTCGTTGCCCAGAGTTCTCCCTGCTTAATAAGACGTGAGTTAACTCTCTAACAGTCTTTCTTCTAGTTCAAAATTTTTGCATCTGTCTTCACAGGTATTACAGTAGTTTTCTTATCGGCCTTTTGCAAAGCCCCCCATCTTTAGGGTATGAATCCCAGTAATGGAATATCATAGGACTCATGCCAAATTTAAGGAGGGGGAGTATTTCATAATTTCTTGGCTACACATTAGCATCATTTATGGGAATCCGATGAAATTCTAAAAGTCTTTTTTTTTTTTTTTTTTTGGTCTGGAGATTTTTTAAAAGGTTTTATTCATTTTAAATCAGTTTCGTTTGGTTTCTATCAAAATGGGTAGCTGCTAATGAAACACCCAGAGCTCTAGCCATCTCAGTGGCCACGCTGGATTCACCCCGCAGTGGGGTTTATATTTCCTGTTCAACAACTGGCCTTCCACAGCAAACAGTTAATTCAGCTGGGTCCAGTTTCTATGTATCAGTATGATTATTGTCTTTTCAGCTGGCACACGGTTTGACAGTCCTCTTGTGATTTATTAAGCCCCCTGATCCTTTTTCTCCCGCGTATTTTTGCCAACATCCTGTTGTATTCGTATTATTTACTACTCCTCCTAGAGTAGACTTCTACATGCTATCTTACTAAACATTAGTCTCTTTATTTCTGGCAATTACGTGAAGTCAGTTTGATCTTCTGACTTCCTTTTATCTTCCCAGGTGCATGGTGTTGACTCTAGACTTGATGACAACATTTTACATTGAATTGATGAGAAGGAGAGAAATATTGGGCTAACGCCAGGATAACACAATTTGTTATGAACCCTCAGACTGCTTAATACTCTTTCATTAGCTCCCTCTCCACTGCCAGCTTGGAAGATGGCTTGTGGGTTAACAAAGCATATTTTCTCAGTTTACTGCTGAATGCTTTTGGGGGGGCTGAAGAGTAAAACAAACAAAAAACTTGGTAAGTTTGCCATATTTGCGACAGTTATTTTGAGTCCATTCACCATATGCCAAATGAATTCTACTCATGAAAGTGATTTCCCGGTTACATTTCCTATCGATTCCTGTCCTACGCAGAACCCAATGGAGACAAACACGCGGGAACGACAGGTCGACATGATCTGCGGGAGAGAAATGGCTTCAAATGCTCCTCGCGGAGAAAACCAGACAACTGCAAAGTTTAAAACGATAAAAATTATTTTAACGTAATATAGAAACTGCCAAAACCGTGGGTCTGAAAATATTCAGGGCAGGGAAACGGACAGGATCTTGAGAGTCGCTGCTCTTCTGAGCATTTGGTCACGACCGCCAACTGAAAGAGAGTTTAAGTATCACATCGTTAAAGGAGTCAAGGTATGCATTACTTGCTCATTTAGGTTGTTTTTGTCCTTCCGTCAAGTCTCTAATCCGAAAACAAATGTTGTTACAAGGTAGGTACTGGAAGGTGTCTGTAGCACAATCACATCAAACAACGCATTACACACCCCTCACTTCTGTAGTTTTTTCCAGCCTGCAGTTACCTACTAGTTATGCTAGCTGCTGGCCTTCTTCCTATCTGCTATGAACTTTTCTGTATAACTTAACAGATAACACAATGTCAACACCATCATTCCTCTTAATCTGGCTAGCGAGTTCTTTTTGCGCCCCTCGCCGTGGAGTGCGTTAGTTTCTCTACTGCTCTGACCATTATTTTATCGATAAGGCAACCAGCATCCGATTTCTCGAGTTCTTCACCTAATAGCCAAGGCTGTGCAACTTCTTGTTGTTTCAAGACAAAGCAGATGGTCAGGTAGCATTCCACATCAGAGAAAATTTTTGAAAAGGAGATTTTTTTCTAAGCTGTAATTTTTACTGAGAAATTGAAGGCCACGCCTTTGTCAGCCCTGTGTGCTAATATTTTACTTCACACGTATAACTAACAAGTGTTCTGGGAAGACCCCTCGGTCCAAGTTTTTTGCTTTTCTGTTTTTTTCCTTCTTTTTCACTGGAGATGTTTGTAATTAAATTCTATTACTCTGGAATCTTATTAGTGTCATTATTGAATGCTTTTCTGAAATTGCAGGCATTGTGGATACTCCCTTACGAAGTAGTCCAGATGGTACATCCAAAGGGATGTGCATAATTTACAAAGGGTCATTTAGTGAAGCTTTATTTTAGAGTCCTCAAGGGGCAAGCTCTAATTACAACTATGCCAGCTTTAAAATATTCACTAGTTCTCTTCAGATAAACCCTTGGTGTCCATTTTTTCCCATGTGAAATTTGCGTTTTTCATATATCCTTGTATTTTCCTGGAAATCAAAGTTGAATTGTATGCCACTGTGGATCGGAGCACTAATCACGTAAAAGATAAAGCTCTCGAATATAAATCTATAAATTTAGAGATAAAAATATAGATCTACTGAGTTGGTCTCTCATGCTACCCCCATTTAGGCGACGTAATTTTGGCCCTTGAAATCCATGACTGTGAGGTTTAACTAGATTATTACACACATTTGTATTGAGAATCTTGAGTTTCATGTATCATTTCAAGCTCAAGCCTACTCCATCATACACTGATGTGATCCTTCCTGAATCTCAATGCAGAGACATATATTTCAGAACATAAAGACTCACGTCTTGATTGGACATATCCCAGTAGGGTCTCTCTCCATATGACATAACTTCCCACATAACGATTCCATAGCTCCATACGTCACTCGCCGATGTGAATTTACGATAGGCAATTGCTTCTGGCGCGGTCCACCGGATAGGAATCTTGCCACCCTGTGAACGTTCGAGCCATAAGTTATTCCCTAAGTGCATCACTGATGTGCCATTTTAGTCCCTGAATGTTCTTACTGTTTGCCAAGCAGGACGACAGCATTCCTGAGATAGCTCTCCAAACAATAATAAGAGACTTGTTTATTTTAACTAGTCTTCTAAGTCGAGACACTTCTCATGTGTTTTCTTTGGTCACAGGGCAGTGAACAAGTAATCTGTTTAATTATTTTTTAAAGAGCCTACCTATTTGAGTTCTGCTTCAGGCGATATTGTAGGAGAAAGGAAATCGCAGGATTTACAACATGCATATGTTATTACGGTATATCAGTGGATGCGTAGCTGACGCTCACTTTGACTTCTTGCTGAATTCTCTCACCCAGCAGCACAATGGCGATAGTTAACATTGCTTCTGGAGTCACGAACTAAGGAAGTTAAATATGAAATTTTCTATCCTCCACGCTGCCGTCCTACTTTTATATAGCATGAGAAAGATGCTTAACGTGGTTAGAAGATAATACATTACACAGGCTCTTAGAGGAAGACAAGGAGCAGATGCTAATGTCATTACTGACTTTAATGGAGGGAGGGCACCTGCAAACGTGGCAAAGGAACTGACTATTACCCAGAAAAAGTTTAAAATTGGTGCTTGATTTTTTTTTTCTTTGCCCCAAATGTCTATTGTTTGGTTATTACACTTAGGTGAAAGGTGTTTTTAATCAAGTTTCAAATTGCCTAAGGTTCCATCTGGGGAAATTAATACAACTTAACTTGAGACTCCAGTGGTTCCAGAGAGCATCATTTGAAAGCTTGCTTTACTGAGGCTACTAAACAAGACACTAAACAGTACTAGAAATTACATTGATTCACTGCAGTGTGACTGAAACACTGAAAACCCAGCGTGTTACATTTCTACTTGTTCTATACAGAAGGACGCTTGTGCTGCCTTCCACCTTCCTTAACTAGTTGGCTAAGGTTTAATCTACGTAAATGTATCATTCTCAAAGCCTCCTTTAATCTTCCTCTCCAACTAACTGGTAAAAATACAAGATCTTCAGTATTCACAAAGATGCATTCTTTCTTACATGAATGGACTTAGAATTCAAAAGTGGATATATGTGTAAGATTCAAAGCTAGAGCCACGGCCATAGAACACTACCAGGGAAAAAAAAGAAACCCACCCACCCACCAACCAACCAAACAAAAACAATGCTTAGGATTGTAAATGCAAAGTGAGCATCAAAGGAGGAAAATGTCTGCTTTCCGTTGATTTCAGCAGTGCCCAGCCCTAATGGCCAAACACTTTTAGGATTCCGTTTCTTCCATTAGTATCTTATATTCAGATTGTCCAGCTAAGAGAGGATAGCCATTAACTGTATACTGATAACTCTTAACCGTGCCCTAATCCGGCCTATCTACCAGGAGTAAAACAAAGGCCATTAAAGTTGAAAACTCCTTGCACAGTGTAAATGATTTATAAATGCTGTATACACATCCTCAGACTCAGTGGCCAACCAACTAGAAACACTGCTCTACCTTGTTTAAAATAAGAAGACTTTTTAATAATAGAAAAGAATCAAATGGAAAATCGAAAACAAGAAGGAAGGAAGGAAGGGAGGAAAAGAAGAAAAATTAAGTGTAATAAATACAATAATTACTCAAAGCTCTAGTTTGCAGTTTTTAAAGCAGTCACACATCTTAAGGCGGTTTCAAAATCCCTCTCAGAAATACAGCTTGAAAATGAATGCCTGGATATGAAGAGGCTCTGAAGGATGAGGAAACTTACAAAATCACAAAGGGCTTAAACAAAACATCAAAGTGAGAAAAGAGGAACAGTTTCATCAGAGTCAAAACCCAGAGGTCGCAAATCCTCCTTACCCTGGTGGTGTAAGCTGCTTCCGGATCATCCTCAAGTACTCGGGACATGCCAAAATCAGACACTTTGCAGACCAAGTTGCTATTTACCAGAATATTCCGGGCAGCCAGATCTCGATGCACGTAGCTCATATCCGATAAATACTTCATCCCGGACCCAATGCCACGAAGCATGCCCACCAGCTGAATGACAGTAAATCTGCCATCATTCTTCTGCACAGGAAAGGAATGAGGAAAAATCTCATTAGCATTAGGCCAAATTAATTTTCACCAAAGCATTTATTATTACTTAGATCTTTTTTGATTTCTGTATCAAGCATGCAGTGAAATGCCACACTATTTCCGGACCTTTCTGACCGAAGTCACTAATTCACTAGTAGAGTGTATCCTAAGGACTGGGTTTGCTTCCTGTGGTAGATGGAAATTATCCAACTGTAATGAATCTACGGCTCACATAGCCCCACAATGCAAGAATAAATCAAATACCACCCTCATTGAACATGGATTATTTAATAGCCTTTAAAAATCACATCATTCTCTATTTCTCCTCTTCTTCCCTTGCCCCATTAAAAAATTCCATGAATACAACTAAACAGAATGGACACAAGGAGTCTGTTAGAGTTTTCTAAATACCGACATTCTTGGGTTTAATATAAAGTAGTCACGTACCCTGAGGAATGCATCCAAGGAGCCATTCTCCATGTACTCTGTTATGATCATTACTGGTTTACCTAGAGTTTTCAGAAAGAAAAACACAAACCCTTGATGAGCACTGCAGTTAATGAGATAAAAATGGGCTGTGCACAATTTTACTGCCAAGACACCTGTCTTGTGCGATCTAATTTAATTAAAACAAGCCAAGCTTATGCCTCAGCTGTGGGGAGCTAGGAATGAAATATTAAAAGGACGGGTAGGTTTAAATTCCATCTGGAAGGTTAACCCTTTGGGTGGCCTGTTGACAAGGTCTTTAACTAAAGTGGCCTCCGGTATCCAGGGAGCACATGAATGGATAATTGCTCTCTCGAGCAAAAGGGGAAGAAGATAAATGGGCCGGCCTGTTTAAAGGCGAAAAAAATCTTTAGGATAATTAATTTATTTTGTCCCCAGAAGAGCCACTTGTGTGATGCCAAAGGAATCAATGGACAGAGAAACTTTTTTACTTATTTAGAGAAACTCAAGTTTCTAAGAGCAGTAACTACACAGGATACTTCATTACTCAGACACATCTTAAAGCTCAAGCATGCACAATATTAACCCCTCTCCTCCCCACCCCACCCCCCCCCCCCAACGCCACCTTACTCAGATCGGGAGATATCTCCTTTCTTTTCCCTTTCCTATCTATAAAAAAGGTTATCCTATTTGGTCCTTTAAGCGGACAACTTCAGCAGCAGCAGCAACAACAGCAACAACAACAACAAAAAAAACAAAAATCGAGAAGAGCTGCAGGAAATTATTTCAACGGAGACAAGTTAATTCAGCACTAGAATATCCTTGCTTCCCCTTCACCTGTTTGTGTGTGTGTGTGTGTGTGTGTGTGTGTGTGTGTGTGTGTTTGTTTTTAGCAAAGAGAATAAAATGAATTTAAGGTTTGGGAGAAGTGGGGGGGGGACAATACTTTTATTTTACTTTAGTTTTCTTTCTGAGGAACTTAGGAAATAGGAATCATTCTTTAGTTTCTTCATGGCTGGCAATGGACTCAAGATCTGAAACTCCTTTTTAAATAGTGTTTGTGGGAGGGAATTGGGGTGGGGATGTAAATCCTCAATATTGTACTAAAGGAAAGGTTAAAGCAAAGAGAACATAAAAGATTTCCCGGGAGGAAAATAAAATGCTCGTTTGATAAATCAAAAATATTCACTTTCATTGCTATACTTGTGGACGGTTTGGACTTAGACATTCAGTCAGGGAAAATGGACTGGGGTAGGTCACTGCTGGAAAGTTCCTGTAACCATCCTAACTTAATACCTTTGCCACCCAGAATACACTCTGTTCTGATGTGCGGAGGGGGGAAATGTCTTTATTTCAGAGGCAAAAATTAGGAAGAACAGAAATTTTCAATCTCCTAACAGTCCAAGTTATCATTTTTTAAAATCACTTATTTTTAATGTTTTTACCTTAAAGTTTATTTACTTATTAAACTTATAAGAGAGAGAAGGGAGGAGGGGCAGGGTGAGAGGGAGACAGAGAATCCCAAGCAGGCTCCTCACAGACAGTATAGAGCCTGACGGGAGGCTCAAACTCACCAACCCTGAGATCATGACCTGAGATGAAATTGAGCCATCCAGGAACCCCAATCATTTTTTTTTTTATTGTGTTTTTGGTATCATGTCTAAGCAATCTTTCCGAGGTAAAACTTTTGGATGAGGAAATGATACCATGGAGAGTTTATTTTCAGTGATGAATGAAAAAAATCCGGCAGAAAAAGGGCAAGTCGTGGCTTCGATCAAAGGGTGAGGAAAACCACTTCCGGTCTTTCCCCTCAGCTGGAGGGAGTCGTCTCTGAACACCTTTTCTGTCCTCCCTCAATATAATAAATAGGAAGCTCTTTGCTTTACTTATTTTATAAATTATTAAACAAATGTGTAATAAGTTAATTTTATTAATTTATTCTGACAGAGAGAGAGAGAGAAAATAGAGGGTGTGGGGAGAGGCAGAGAGACTCCTAGGCAGGCTCGGTGCTTGAGCCCGGTGGGGGACTTGATCCCACAAACCCTGAGGTCATGACCTGAGCCGAAACCAAGAGTCGATGCTTAACCCACTGAGCCACCCAGGTGCCCCGAAGCTCTCTGTCTTAGATTCATTTACCCTCTACATCTGCGGCCACGGACAGACCAAATGCATCCAAGTGAGTGGTAATGAACCCAACTCAATCAAAAGATACTTCGTCAACCAATGAGTGAGATGGACTCTCTTGCATTAACACCTACTTCTACCTCACCAGATCCCTCTGGAGGTGTGGACAAGAGAGTAGAAGCCCCAGAAGAGAGTTGCGGGGGGAGGGGTGGTGGAGGGAATGTATCATCTCCCCATCAGCTTAAAAAGTTCTTCAAGTAACTGCTGGTAATGAATTCACACGCTCCCACATCACCTTTGTGCCCTCGCGCCTCCCTCCTCTGACTGTTGGCAGGTCTTCACGATTTTTCTACATTTAGTATCCATTTGTCAGAATCTTTATGAGCTCTCCAAGAGAAATAAAGATGAATGTCTCCGTAAGCAGAGGGGCTTATAAAATGGGGCTCAGCTGGGCTCACGGAGGGACGGTGGTTCCTCCCCTGAAACAGGCAGGGACGTGGTGGGGGGGGGGGGTAGGGGGGTGGAGTGGGGGAAGGGGCCAATTCCTCTGGTGGAAATTTTAAATCATTTTCACTCAGTGACAACTGCATTATGCAAATGCATCCAGTCGTTTATAACAGTTACAGCTGTAATAGCTATGGGTTTTAGAGGCGCGGTGGGACTTTAATACAGGGATCCCCTGGTTCTCCTCTCTTCTGCAGAGGTGCTACGAAAATCACTGTCTGCAGCCGGAAAAACACCCCAAGCTGAACAGAGCCTCCTTTTGAGAAACTGGACCCCTGCAGAAGTATTTAAACAGAATGTTATCTTTCAATTAAGGTAGTGAAGGGCTCTGGGCAGCTCCGAAGGCCAACGGGCAACAGAAAAATATCCTGTCTGTAAAACTAATCTTAAAAAGCAAAGAGAGGTATTCTGTGCTAATCATAGCCTTCGCCTTCGGTGGGAAATCACATACCCTTGGCACCAAGGTTCCGTTTTTGAGGGATTCTGATGATGGGGAAAGGTGTACTTCTTAAGACATAGCGTTACCATTTAACACTGAGGGAAGTTTTCTGTTGTTTAAATTTGCCAAGCATTATGGTAAACACGGGAGGTCTTTCATCCAAAATAACCTTCTTTGGCAAGTTCTATTTTCTATCTCTATTTTGTAGATGAGGAAACTGCAATCTTGAGCAACTAACTGGTCACGACCACATGCTTTCCTAGCAGTGGCGTGGACACGGCAGCCTCCAAGTCCGGTGCCCTGAAGCCTTTGCCTCACCTTCCAGATCTTTAGAAATGTGAACGCATGGGCCCCACCCCACCTGAGGAATAAAACCTGCTCCGGGAAACTGTTTGAACACGTTTTCCAGAATTCTGATGGACGTTTAAGCTTGAGGAGGACCTCTGAATGAAGGCACACTTTCTCTCACTTTTTAGGAACCTCCTTATTGTCTCTTCTTAAAAGATGATGTGCTCTTGGGTCTTACTTTCTGCTCTACCCCAGAGCTAATGGCCAAAGTTTCACTCTTTTAACCTACTCTTCTCTCCCCATGGCTCCCTTTTACCCACTCTGCACGTGTTCACTGAGGGTGCTTCTCACAGGCACCTTGAATCAAGTGAGAGGAACCTTGGCCTTCCTGGAGACACGGCCCCGGGGCTTATAAGATCTTTGCTGTGTAATGAAATAGGAGGTACTGCGGCTCCTAGAACAGAGCCACCCTTCAGTAGTAACCGCTTCAGCTCACTGTCCATGTGGTGCCTTAAAAATGGGTCTTAGCCAGCCTTACAGATGTATTCAGGGTTTGCTTCACAAAACGCATCTGTCGCGCTGGGTCGTATTTTAACTGAAGCGTGGTTCGCAGGCTCCGCGAATGCTAATGGGCTAAAAAAGGAAGGTTCAACCAGGTGTTGCTGTAAATAGACTTCCAAGATTCACTCCCTGCATCTGGGACTGAAGGTTCGAGCACGAGGCGTGGCGAGCTTTTGTTGTGTTTCATACGAAAAGTACTTACATTTTATTTTGCTTACCATCTGCTTGCGCCTACCCTGTGACAATCAGTTTGGTCTAGCAAAGGTTTGAAAGATGGCGAGGCAGACCAAAAATCTGCAATATTAATTTCCCTAAAATCTCACACAAGCTGCCTTGGAAATAGGGTATCAGCCTAAACCATAGACCCATTGAGAGCTGACTGCAAGATTAATGACTTGTCCTGCACTGATTTCCTCCCATTAGCAATCAGTGGGTCTGCTCCATCTGTCATTTCCCTGGAAAGAAAATGTGTGTTTAATTTGCCAGGAACTTCTAACTTGGCTTTGTGAAAGGAGCGCCCCACGTACATTTGGTGACAACGCCTTCCAAGTGAATTATATTCGGGTGGTCAAACTGTCCCATGATGCTGGCCTCACTCAGGAAGTCTCTCCTCTGTTTATCTGTATAACCAGCTTTCAGGGTCTTGATGGCCACACAGATCTCTCTCTTGCCAGGCACTTTGAGACGCCCACTGCATACTTCACCAAATTCACCTTTGGGAGAGAAAACGAATCAACGATGGGCCAGAAACACATTCAAGATGAAAGTAAGAGCTAACATTTGTTGCGTGCTACTTACATGCCAGGCACTCTGCTACTGTTTTACATAGATCAAGGGAATTTCACGTACACAGCTATTTACATATATACCTGTACGCGCGATATGTTCGTACACGTTTGTATAATCCGCATAGGTATATTTAATATCCACAAAGAAAATAGGCTTGCTTATTAGAGAGACACTCAAACACCTACCAACTCCTATGACTTTTTCAATCTTAATGCAGGATGCGTCGATTTCTTTGGCAAATTCTCGAACTGCTTGGTTGGGATCTTCATAGGTAAAGGGGTCCACGTAAGTTCTAACACCTAAGTAAGAAACACGTGACAGGTTGGCAGAATACTTCTCAGAAACCGCTAACGAACTTAAGTTGTCCGCGTCTAAAAATATTTCGCAGAGGAAGTTTTCTTAGCATGACAAACATACTTAGCAATAGACATACAGAGATGTTTAAACTCTTGCTCTGGTTTTCATTAGTGGGTAAACAAAGAATTGTTAGCTACTTAAGAGGCCACAGCTCTACTGACTTCCTGGAATGTCTTCACCCTTCAAGGAGGAAATTTTAAAAACAACCCATCCCATGGAGGAAAAGAGAGTCTCTACAAGAAAATTTGGAATGTGTTAGCTGAATACCTTTGTGCAAATCGGTTGCTCGTGTCCCACCCACCATCTGCAGCTACATTTGCTCAGGGAAGATAATGGGAACTTCCTTTCTTAATCGGCCATGTTTACACGGTGCCCGATATCTGGACCAATTAAGCACGTGACCGATAATTAACAAAGGAAGATGAAAGCTAGGTTAAAATAGACAAGAGGGACAATGCTAGCCAGCTGACTGGAGAATATACACTCTGTATTGGGCTTCCACATTTATTCTGCTTTGGGAAGAAGGTGTTATAAGTAAAGACACTGAAGGTCATCCGAAAGCTGCAGTTGGAGAAAACGTTATAGCCTAGTTGTGAATGGTTAGAATATCAGGAAGTGTCATTCAGCCAAACCCCACAGACAACTCGCAGCCGAAATTCAGGGCTGCTGGGACAAGAAGCATCAGTAATTACTGGGACCTCTCCTTTCCCTGCCAGAGCTCCTAGGGCTTTGGGGCACAGAAAGGGTGTAGGGCACTGGTTGGCCTAATCTCCTTGATTTTCCAGAACTATCAGTCTTGTCCTCATCATCTCATTTAAATTAAAAAAAAAAAAAAAAAGTCATGTTTTGTTTTTAAAAATATATATACCACATGCAAATTTTAAAAATACGGTTTTAGAAAGAAAATAAGGTGACTAAATGGAAGGTTGTCAGACATTCCATAGCCTTTATTGCTTTATATGCTGTAGCCAAGAAAATCTTTCTCAAGATGATTCTTCCTACCCCTAGTTTGTCTCTTCTTTCCACCTCCCTGTGCTGCTGTCCAATAGGGCACTTATTAGCCACACCTTGCTATTTACATGTAAATCACTTAAAATCAAAGAAATTAAAAATGTGCTTCCTCATTCACATTTGCTACTTTTCAAGTATTCAATAGTGCACGTGGCTACTGGCTAATGCGTTGGACAGGGCAGGTAGAGGACAACGCCATCATCTCAAAACGTTCTATTGGATCTTAGGAATCTTCTACCTCGTCAAGTCATTCTAGGGCCAGTTCTCTGAATTTATTCTTCCACCCCCGAATAAGCAGAACCCACTAAAGAGATATTAGTAGTCCTGAATGCCACAGCACATATTGTTGGGGGTAGAGCGATTACTGTTCGTTCCTTGTTCTTTTCCTCTCCAAAAACTGTATCTTACAAAGATGAGAAAAATTGTCACCTGTTAAGCCTTGTCACCCAGCTACACAAATGACCAGCAAGACCGATACTTTTTCAGGGTAGACAGTAAAATAAGGAATAAGAAGAATCGAAAGGAAATTTCCCCAACCCCCATCTTTAACCTCACTCGAAACAATCCCAAATCACTTATTTCAGGGGAAAATAACTACGTTACTTAGATAATTCTATGAAAGAACTATAATACTGATAGCCACATGAATTTAATGCAGGCATTTCTAAACTGAAAACACGAGACAGAGTCTAAAAATAAAATGTATTCTTAATCCAGTTTTTGTACCTTGATTCAAATGTTTCTCTTCATCTGCTTCTTGTTTAGCTTTACTGTATTTACTCCGTCTATTAAAAATAAAAAAAAACACACACACCAATATTTTCAAAAGTAGTAAGCCACAAGATAAGTTCTTTGCTACCATACTATATATAAGTCAGGCAGATAAAAATGCTGTGCACATTTCACAGGCAAGTAAACCGAGGTTTATGGAAAGTTTGCTGGTGAATAATGGTTTCAAACACAATCAGAACTGATTGTGTCTCTGTCTTTTTTTTTGAGAGAGAGAGAGAAATCATTAGTGGGGGAGGGGAGAGAGACAATCTTAAGCTGAGGGCCGTGGAGCCCTCAGCAGAACTTGATGTCACCAATGTGAGATCATGACCTGAACCAAAATCAAGAGCTGGACGTTTAACCAACTGCACTAAACAGGTGCCCCCAGAGTCTCTGCTCTTACCCACAATGTTAGAAACTAAGGTGATAAAACAAATATTTTATAATATAATTTCAAATCTCCAGAATCAATTTCTCTTATTGAAGATAGATGATAAGTTTATTGGCTAGTTTTCCCATACATATTCCAAAGTAAAATAAGTTTCCATGGGTGAATTATGCACAAATCAAATGGCGATAATGTTCAGTATGTGCTAAGTAATAGTAAGTCCTGTTGCTACAACCACAAAAACCACTACCAGAAAAAAAACTCATTATATTATATGATATTCTTAAAACAATAGTTTTGTGGTTGACAAAAACCTCATTATCATATTATATGATATTCTTAAAACAATACTTTTGTGGTTATTGGTTTCAGCTGCTGCTTACAAACTCCTAAATTTTTAATGAAAATTTAAAAGGTAAATATTTGCGCTTTCTACTTGATCACGTTCCTTAAGAGTTTGTAGGAAACTTGAAAGAGTAAAAACGAGAAGTTTCCATTTGTAGCTGAAATCTCTTTCCAAAATAATGGCGTACGGTCTCACATTTGGTATTCTGCTCTAAATGTCCTAAAGAAATGAGCTTTGGGTGTTACAAAAGTCTTGGGAGTCAGAAATCTTGAATACGTATAAATCTTAAATCAATAATTTTGATACGTTATATATGCATGCGTGTGTGTATATATATATGTGTGTGTGTGTATATCGCTGAAATGAATCAAAAGCTCAACTCAGTTGGTACAACGGATTTCTAAAGTTTGGGGGACGATGAGGTCAAATAAGCGAATAAGATGTGTGCATTTGTGTTTCTGTCCCAAATGTAAAGTACACTGGAGTTCACTGGAGTTTATAATCATCTCCTAGTTTCTAGGACCTTTACAGACAAGGTAAGTCCAGATTTCTTACAGTGAGGAAACTGAGGCCATAAAGCATCTCGGCAGTGTGGTCCTATCAGAGTCTGGACCCCTGAACCCCTGAACTTTGAGCAAGTAGAGAAGGGTGGGATGATCGTGTAAAAGAGATAACAGCAGACAACCTAACGGGGCCGAACTGGACAACCGGAGATGCAGTCCCATCACGGTCCCCCATCAGCTCCTGATTGTCCTTGGTGCGGGATCCAGCTCTGTGATCGGGCCCTCAGGGCCTGCAGATGTCTCTCTGTGTGTTGTCATTTCCCTGCAAGTAATACCACCTTCCACTTGTACACCGCATTTCACTTTTCAGAGTGTTCCGGACACATTATCATCCCCTCCCCTAACTGTTTACAAAGCAGGAAGCAGCTTGGTAAACAGAGACCTCAGTCACTAGAGTTAACTGCCAAGCGTGTAGAATTCTTGCATTTTTACTTTGCTTTCAACTTTTTAAAGAGCCATCGTGTCTATTATTGAATCCTATCTTCACGACAACCCCATGGAAGTAGGAAGCCAGACAGACATGCTCAGTTCCACAGCACATGGGGCAAGTGATTCACCCACGACCCTCTTAGCAAGGACAGGAGTGCGTCTCCCCTGATCCGCTCACTATCTCACATGCCCCTCGTAGTGGAGATGAAGTTATATCAAGATATCTGATGAGAGTTATTGTAAGTAATACTGTATTTTATATCAGTATATCCACTTAAGTTGGATTCCACTGCTTTGAAAAGCCATTGCTTCATCAAGGAAACACAACACGTCGAAATGTCCCGAAACCAAGCGTCTGGATGGGAGATGTAGTCCCCTCGGCCCCTCCCCACCCCTTTCCCCTTTTAAAGGAAATAGAAGTGTTAGGTCAGGGACTATGAAAACAAGATTTTATGTCAGGGAAACGCGTGGCGAGGTCCCACGGGTGTGATAGGGTCCTGCCAGTCTGTGCGATTGTATCTTATCAGCGTCCCTAAAAGCATGATCTAAAATTACAAGTATATCTCTCGAACCACTTAAGATTTCCAATACTGATTTGAATGTCTTTCCTTTAAAGAAGCAAAACAATGCATAGAGCAGAGGAGAGCTTTGGTACCAACTTTAAATGGCCAGCGAGTCAGTCAAAAAGACCCTGAAATATCCCAATAGAAACAACGGCCTCCAGCTGTCCAGGAGTGCAGTTATCTGTTTTACATCAAGCACCTCCATTAAATATGTGCAAAGCCAGAGGAAATGCAAAATGGCAGGGGTCATTAATTATAAGGTGGCCACGCCCACCCCTTCCTCAGACTTCTAAACATAGAAGGAGGAAGTAAATTAGAGGGGAAGGTGTAGTTTTAAAGAAACTTCTTGACTTGCAGTGTTCCTTGGAGGAGAGAACCCCCGAGGAGTCCAGAAAATGCTGGGAAAGAAACACAAGAAATTACTGTTCAAAGACGAATGGTAGCCTGATTAGCTTTTCCATGATACACTGGAAACGGAAATGCCCAAGTCAGGATCCATCTTTGTCACCTGATGACTCTTCTTCCTTGGCTCAGGGATGGACAAAGTGTACGTTAGTGTTCCAGGAAAGCCCGCTGAAGTTGGGTTGGCCAGGCTGGAGGAAACCACACAGCCTAAAGAAGTGCTAACTCTAAACTGACATCCAAGGCCGATCACCTGAATGGCAGAAGGAATCCTTTGTTGCTGAAGATTTTCTAATTCCTGGGATTTGGGCAATCTGATTGTAACAGGGTAGGGTGGGGGGGGGGGAGGGGTTTTAGTGAATGCTCCAGAAGGAAGCCGGGACCTTTCATCTGCAGGAGGGAGAGGAAAGCCTCCCCTTCAGGTGGAGCTGGGAGGCAGAGCTGAGCCCTCCCCAGCCCTCTGTCAAAAGGGGGGCGGAATCAGGGTATTAGCAGGCATTGTTGAGGAACAGCGTGAGCCCCAAGCACTGCCCTCCCAACCAATGTGTCCTTCTGGCACCTTGACTATTCAATAAAACAAACAAAACCTTGGAGGGGGAGCGTGGCAGGGGCCCAGCACAGGAAAACCCTGCTTTTATTAAAATACTAACTTCCCTGATCAAGTGGATGGATTTGATTGATGTGGTTCACTGTTCCAAAACTAATTAGTAAAAGGTAAGTAATTTATTCAGCTAAAGTGCAGATTAAAGAAGATAAAGCAATGTAATAACCAGCACGGCTCCAGGAGGACCCTTTGCAGCATTTAATGGCATCACCCATGAAGATTCATAGAGGCCATCCTTCTTTTTCCCCTTCCTTAAGCTGTCATTGTTCTTGCACCAAATGACGTCTAAATGTTCTTCATGAGCAACATTTTGAAATGGTTGGAATTGAACCGTACAATTGCACGCAAGTTGTTTAGAAATGTTCCCAGAGTACCATCTGCCCCCTCATTGTATGAATTTACATGACTCCATCAGAGCCAATTGAGGCTAACATTTGAGTGCATTCATTCTTATGTGATCATAATATTCCAATTAGGACACCAGGCGAGATAGATACAGACGGAATGGGAACTGGCTCAGCATCACGCGAACAGTTAGCTCCAAAGTGGAAAATCGCAGCCTTCATTCGAAGACAAAATCAACGTGCCAAGTCTGACTTTACGGTGTGCGTTAGGCGTGCACATTACTTCACAGACTGCGACTGCTCCCATCAGCCCCGAGACTCCTGAAATCGGGGTCCGCTCGGACCGTCCGCGTGGGCTTTTGACGTGGGTCAGTTTTTTTCAGTTCAGAGGACATGAAAATAATCTATGCCAGTATTGGAAGCCAGGGAAGATGGATTCCTGTCCTGATCAGGCGACTAAGTAGCTGTGGGACCTTGGTTTAGTTAATTGTTTAACCTCCTCGCCAGGCCTCGAGATCCTAATACAGAAGATGCCAGTGTTAGAATTAAGTAGTTTCCTGTACCAGAGCCATGGGTATGTATGTTTTCAGAAATCTTGCTGCAACCACCTCATTTATTTTCTTAAAATCAATTCACTTGTTTTTTTCTTTAATTCTATTAAAAAGGGGACAGTCAGTATACCCCAATATGAATGGACATAACAATAACCCAGTAGAACCAGCCATCATTAGAAAGTCAGTATAAAAACCTCCATGCCTGGTTATCAGGCAATACTTGCCTCTGATCACCAAAAGAGAAAGGAGAGACTCATCTTGTATTCTAGTCTCTTCTTAGAAGTTTTTTCTTGAATAATCAAATATTATTTGGGGGAAGGGCACACTGGCCTAAAGCAACCCAGATTAATAGTATTTGGGATAACCTGATGAAGTCACGAATAAAGGAGCAGGGATCAGAGAAACGTAACACATTCCATCATCAGTCCCGGAGGTTATGACCTTCTCGCTGCATTTTATGATGTCATTGTTAACAGTCCTTTCAAAAATCACTTTAGCTAGCAATAAAGTGGTTCCACTGCGGAGACCACAAATAAATACCTGTGGCAGTATGGGGACACGGTGTCATGCTTCTGAGAGAACGCACACGCGTGGTTTGGGATAAACTTTCTAGGGACAGCATCGCATAGATACAAGGCGAACGGCACGCAAACGGCCCCGCAGCAAGGACAGCGTGTGCCCACAAAGCTGACACAGTCTTCTAATTACAACTCAAGGGCCGAAGGGTACACGGACCGTAGACGCTTCTAAAAAAATGTAAGGTAATTAGCTTAAGATCACGTGGGTGGTAAAAACATACAATACGTCTTAAGCCAACATACTCGGCGTATCATTTCAAATACGTAAATAAAGTTTATAAATGTGGGAGTTTGATGCTTTCCCTGAGCTCCCTGAATGGTTTATACACGCAAGTTGGCCGAAAGGAAAAAGGGGATCTTCTCATTGAGAAAGAAATGGAGATTACCCTGGCTCGCCTACAGCTCAGGCTTCTCAGTAGAAAGGAAATATAGTAAATGAAACAATTGCTATCAAGAAAAAAAAAAAAAAAAATTCTAGCAAGATACCAGCTGTGAGCCTGAGGCCGTTTCCTCTTTCCTCAATGACAAATTAGCACCAGACAGATTTTTCTTTGAGGTGATCAGAAGGGCTGAAAGTTTTCTCGCTGTGTGGGTCCTAGCCCTCTACTTCTTAAAAAAAAAAAAATCTCACATGGCATCATGTGGGCCTCCGTTGGAGGGGGATCACCTTAAAAGGGGGTCTCTCTGTCTCTGGCACTGACTCCGCCATCAACATTCTGTGGCTCTAAAACGTTAAGCAGCGGCCCTATCATTTCCCAGCCAGGATATTCCATGGGTTGGTTTCCAGACTGGTCGGCGAGATCATTTGGGGGTGCCGCTTACCACCTTTCGCACTGAAAGCACGGACCAGACTTCTGTCCGCACTACCCGTCTCCTCCCTCTTCACCTGTTCTTGTCGCATTGAAACATCTGTACTGCGGCGTGACAGAACACACAGCTTGCGTGCGGAGGACAAGCAGCTGAGTGTGCATCAGCGGGTGCAAAGCCTGTCAGCTACCTGGCTCCAGGCGGCTTTCCCGTGACAGCTTTATGGCCGACACTAAAGAAGAATCAATAGGAGGGCAAGGGGTTGACATTTCATTTTCTAAAAAGTGATCCATTGAGGACCAATCACCAAGCAGTGTTTATCAGCCTTGGGAAGTGACATTTTTTTTTTAATGGGGGAGAAGGGACAAGAATCATCGCTGGGTAACTCGACAGGTTCAATTCTCGAAGGTGGGGACTCATAATTGGAAATCCGATGCATCCTCCTATCCATTCTGTCCTAAAGAATAAAGTGATCAATAAAGGCAGCACGGAAATCAAGTCATCAAGTTTGCGATTCTATGTTCTATAGCTCCAAGCTTTTAATAAGCCTGTCTTCCTGCATGACATTTTCATGCGCTTTTCCTTTCTTTTCGTCAAAGCAGAACATCCGGAAGAAACTTAAGATGGGGTGACTTCTTCCTAAATATTCCCGTTGCATTGGTATCGTTAAGGTAACTTGAAAAGACAAAGGTAACGCTAAAGAAACACTGGTCGCATAGACGAAGGCTCCCATCAACATCAAAGAGGAGGTTGAGACACAAGACGAGACCCACTTTCTGCAAACGAGTATCCTCTCAGATGGTTCTGAGCATCACATGGTGCTGAGTTTTAGCCAAATGTTATTTTGAGGTGGAGGAAATTAAGAATTTTTTTCGTAGTTTGAGACTTTTAAATGTCTTCCTTTCTGCTAAAAATTATTGCGATGCACCGTCAAATTTTCAGAGGCGGAAATGTGTGATAATGAAAGCAAGAGCCCATGTGATTTTCATAAACCCCCCCATCCCACCATCAGAAATGGATATAGACTATTGCACACAGTTGCCCGTGTGTTTGTGTGCCCGCCATGTGGACATACGCAAGACCCAAAGGCAATGGACAAGCAAGAGGTTCATCCTGATTGACTTCCACAATCAAATGCCAGAAAAGGTAAGTCCATCTGGAATTCAAATTCTGGGGGCACCCGGGTGGCTCAGTCGGTTGAGCGTCCGACTTTGGCTCAGGTCATGATCGCGCGGTCTGTGAGTTAGAGCCCCGCGTTGGACTGGCTGCTGCCCAGTGCAGAGCCTGCTTCAGATCCCCCTTCCCCTGCTTGCATGCTCTCTCTCTCTCAAAAATAAACATTTTTTAAAAAAATCTTAGAGAAAAAAAGTCAAATTCTGTTTAGGCCAAACTGAAGTTTCCAAAGACTGAGATATAGCAATATGTGGGTGCGACAGGCACGTCTATGTATGTTTCATGTGTGTAACAGAGCAAAAGGAATAAGTGGTTTGTGGTTCTTCGGGATGGAACTCACGGCTCTAATCAAACATGCTGCTATGGACTTTGCACCGAAAAGAACAAACACAATGACAAATGTAGGTGGTGCCTGCTCACGATGAGTTCTTGTTCCATACTGTAGGAGAGTGACCGTGATTCATTTCTACAATACCGGACATTCGGGACAGTGGGAGAGGAGGCATGATATTAATAAATACATGTGACAACTGAGACCATCCGGGCAAATTAGGATATACAGTCATCACCCTAATTATAAAGTATCACAAAGTGAGGAAAAAGCACCATGGCTTGCTCAGGCCAGTGGCAACGGCCAGAGGCATTGTCGTGATATCACCAGGTTAGTTCACCAACAGCAGAGGCAGAGAGAGACAGGATACAACAGACCCTAGCCAGGGAGCCGAGCATGGCTGCTGGGTAAGCCAACAGTGGGTCTCCTATTAAGGCAACGCAATGATCCTAGACCAGTACTGCGCCTTTCTGAGATCATTTTCCTCTTCTATTACATGAAAGCGGTTATGTTTAAGATGATCGTTTTTGACATCCCCAGGTTCTGCTTCTTTTTTTTTAATTTTTTAAATTTGTTTTGCCAAAAGCTCCACCTTGTGAAATAGTGGACAGCATAGGGGAGTGAAGGTTGGAGAAGCCTAGAAGTGGGCACATATTGGAGCTAAGTGGCCGTCCCTCCCCCCCCCCCCCCCCCCCGCATCCCTCGGGAGCCTCTGGGGAGCGCAATAATCAAAAACATCGGCTGCCTGGTCGTTTTCATTTCTCCCTCTCTTTTCTAGACTGTTTTTCAAGTATCAAGTTAGTCTGTAGACTTTCACAGAAGAATAAGTAATCTGCTGTTTCAGATTCATCTCCAAAAACAGTGCGATGCCCACAGCATGCTTAACGGTTCTCCTTGTTGATGGCCTTTCCTGAAAGAAGATTGCGCGTGGAGCCCAATTATTTGCTTTGGTTGCAATTATTATTCACCGAACTCACGTTGAAGCACCTACTGTGTGCTGACTTCTCTACTTTACCCATCAAAATTCTGTCAGTAACTCTTACGGGCAGATCTTCTAAGATCCTCTAGCCCTACTTTATAAAAGGGGAAAAAAAGACGGAAAGAGTTTAAGTAATAGAGCTGACCAATGGTAGGGCTAAAATTTTGGACCCACGTTTTATACGGCTTCTTTTTTGCCTTTGGCAGTAAGTCCGAGCTTAAGAGAGGTATAAATGTAACACCTTACAGCTCAGAGTATCTAGAAATCTCTCATTGGCTTGCTTCTCGGCTGGGTTTCCAGGAATTAGCTGGGTCTTTCCAGGACTCTCAGCTGCCACCAGTCACAGCCAACAGCTCCAGCAGGGACGTGGGGAGATCAAAGCCAAGAGCAAGGAGCTGGCCACCGTACATGCCCTGTTTATGATGTTAATCAAAAGCCTCGGCTTTGTGGGGAGGAGACAAAAAGCTCCCTCATAAAAACCCGAGATGGGGGGGGGGGGTGGGCAGTGAGTGGCTTAAGTGCTTACCTCCTGCTGATGACAAAAGCCGCAATGAGAATGACCACCAGCACCACACTGCCTGAGACAGAGACCAGGAGGACTGTGGAGTTAGCCCCATCTCCGATGATCCGGGAGGGCACTGGCAAAGACAGTGACACAACAATCACCTCTGGGAAGGTTCAAGGAGCTAGAACGTCTGTCTGCTTGGGGCACGAGTTCCAAAGTGCTGAAGCCATGTGGACCGCTCAGAGCCTCTCTTGCCCTTCGGTAAGTGCTTACACAATGGGATTTCTAAGAGAGCTTTAATGGGATGAAGACGTTCTCTGTATAACTGCATGAAGAACTTCAACCGGAAGATTCTTCTTAAATCCCCTGGTAAACATTACCGCCCGTTGTTTTTTCTTCTTTCCGTTTCTAGTTTCAGCCCTAACACTTATTTAATGATCTGATGCGTTCCTTGTGAGAAGCACACTTGGAAATTTCAAAAACGACAAGCAGTTTTGAATACTTACCCAGCCCTCACCCCAAATCTATCAAAACCCTGCTTACTATTGCCCAGCTCAAAAGCCACGTCCTCTTTGAAGCCTTCCAGGAATATCCCCCCAAAATGTCAAACCCCTTCAGATTCAATTCTAGAGTACTTCCTCTTCTGTTTTTATATTCATATTTTATTTCACAACTTGTGAATAAAATTACTTTCGAGAACTGACGTTGAAAATTCTTCTCTACCGTCTCCTTCTCAAGTAAGCTCAACTTTGGTTGGTTAATTACATAGGGGGAGCCATCTTATGGAAACTGCTTATTCATCGGGCATGTCCTTTGTTAACATTTTCCATTCAATCAATTAGTTGGTCCAACTCACAATGTTGAAAGATTTGATATATTGGTCCAAAGAGGCTTTTAAAAAAAACCGACCTGACTTGGTTAAAACAGATTCCTAGAAAGAAATAAAAGGGGTGGGGGGAAAGGGCCCCTTCTTTACTCTTCCCAGGGAGAAAACTTCCTATCTTAATGTAAGAGAGCTATGCAAGGCTCAATCGGTCTACTTAGCAGCCCCCTCTTTCATCATTTATAGAAGACTCAAAATAAAAAAATAAAAAAATAAAGAAGAAGAAGAAAACATTTTCAATCATACAAAAAGACAGGTTAGATAATACGAAAAATGCTCTTTTCTAAATAGCATGGGATTTTCCAAGTTACAGACATCTTATTTCCACGCAGTGTTCGTTGCAACAGAATGTTTGCCTGACCAAAAATGAGGTACAGCTCCTTGGATTTCACTGTAATGTGATTTCACCTAGACTGTAAAAAAGGGCCTCAGCAGCTGATACCTGTGTTGGTCGTGACCTCTAGGGGCTCACTGAAGTCTCCATAGCCGGCTGCTGTCCTGGCTCGCACATGGAACACGTAGGAAGTCAGAGGATTCAGGCCTTTGATATCCGTGTTTCTGGCAGCCGTCCGGACGATCCGGTAGCTTCGCTCATTCTGATCCTGCATCATGGGGACGATAAAATTGGGGAAGGTGCTAAATAAATCCCTCACCTATTCTAGGCCCAATTTAAATTTTTTTTTTTTTTCTCAACGTTTTTTATTTATTTTTGGGACAGAGAGAGACAGAGCATGAACGGGGGAGGGGCAGAGAGAGAGGGAGACACAGAATCTGAAATAGGCTCCAGGCTCCGAGCCATCAGCCCAGAGCCCGACGCGGGGCTCGAACGCACGGACCGCGAGATCGTGACCTGGCTGAAGTCGGACGCTTAACCGACTGCGCCACCCAGGCGCCCCTCTAGGCCCAATTTTAAAGGAACCAGGCCAGGGCACTCAGAAGTTGAAAGTAGAGATTGATAAACTCTCTAAACCTTATATTCTCTTTGATGTGGGAAGTACCACTGTTACATGCTGGATGTGGAAAGACACGTGGAGTTCAGGTATGATCACCATTGACGCTGACCATATCCAGACCTTTACTTATAATCTTTTTTGAAAAGAACATCAGACGATGGTTGGTGGCTTTTCTCACTCCACAGTTGACAATTTAAGAGAAATAGCTGTAAGAAGTTCTCTTGTCTTTTTCTATTTTCTGTCTAGAAAATGTCAAAAATGTTGTAATCTGGTTTCAGTGAAAAATAAATCCTGTCCCTTTTCTGCTTTTAATAAGGAAGCCAATAAGTGATTATCTTTAAAAAGAAAGAGAAGTCAATTGTTCATTTTCTAGACAATCGTGAATGCAAATAGCTCTCTTCAGAATCCTGTCCTTTATGAGAGACAAGTTATTTGTAAAAATAATGTCTTTCTATAACTTTAAGAGGCTGAAAAATGTAATTTTCCTTCCCCGATTTTCTATTAAAAGTCATCAAAACCCACACCTTGATTCTGAATAGCAGTGATCTACTTAAACAGATCATTATTTCGACTTTTATGAGTCACTCTCACTGATAGAAGGCTTATATATAAGAACTTCTTCGCTATCTTGATTCCCATTACTCGAAAGAAAAAAAAATGGTTATATTAGAACACAATGTATTTTTCCTATTTTTCAAGATAACGGATTTAATATATAAAATTCATAATTGGATTCGATTGGGGAACAAAATGCATTTGGTCTTGAAATTCACTGGTACTCAGCATTTACAACTGGCTAAAAACTAGAGAGACAAAGGAAGAAAGGAGGGAAGGGAGAAAGGGAGGAAGGGAGGGAGGGAGGGAGGGAGGGAAGGAACAGAAAGAAGGAAGGAAGGAAGCTTGCTCATCCAAGTAATACCTTCTCGTAATACTTGACTTCATACTCCAAGATCACCCCGTTGGGTCTATCTGGTTCCAGCCAAGCCAGAGCAACACTGTACCTTGTAACTTCTTTAGCCTGGACCAAAGCAATGGACGATGGTGCTATTGGGAAAACAAACAAACAAACAAGCGAAAACAAAAGACTTCTTGCTTTAACGGGGAAGAAAATGGCGGTCTCAATCAATAATCTCATTTTACTTAAGAAGAGTGTCAAGGATTGTCTTGTCGTCCCCCCCCCTCCCCCGCCGTCCCCATTTCACTCCTTCCCAGGACAAAGGCGTACCAGTCGTATGGTTCTCTTCAATACTGTGGCATATGGTTTGTCTTAGAAAGATAACCTCTGAAGTAAGAGGCTGGTCGGTCCACAGGCCTGTGGCGTCACCTCCGCAGAGCTTGCAGCCATGTCTCACAAAAGGCTGGAGGTACAGAGAACGCCTCCTGCTTCTTTATTTTGGCAAGCCAGGAAAGGCACTGGAAGAGCTCCTCTTGAGCTGAGTAAAACTGCACCTCATCCCACCTCCAGAGTCATCTTACAGATCTTTAATTTTATACCAGCAGGAGAATTTGCAACTCTTCCCGGAGTACTGTAGGACACGCAAAGAATCTATATCCTTTCCAACATAGATAAAAGTACTGCTCCATTGTAGCTACGTTTGCAGTGTGGCACGATGATGCAAATTATGATGAACCCAAATAAAGCGACGATGTTTTCTCTGCACATGTGTGACGTTTTGCAGCTATTTTTACAGAAGCTGAGATCTTGCTTTTGCCTGTCGAGTAGCAAACTTTCTTCATTCCCCGAAAACAGACACAAAAACGGTCCTCTACCGGGTGTGTTGTCGGGGGGTGGGGGGTGGGTATTTTGAGATCTTTAAAACCAGGCTGCCCTCTTCTTCCTTGTGACGGTCACATCTCCAGCCCGCTGTTGTCAAGCTCTGCTGTGACTGACAATGACACAAATGTGCCATTACAGGGAGAAGAGGGGCATTCATGAAATCTGTAATCTTACCTAACAAAGCTGGTCTGTACAACCAGAGATTAGGGGGGGGTCTTCCTAAATTGAATGCATATTCTTGTTTGTTACCAAATCGGGAGAAAACGCGAAAACAGACATCAAACAATGGCCCCTGGGGAACAACATCATAGTGTCCTGCTCTTTCCCAGCACACACACGACTGCCAAACCCTAACTCAGAGGAAACAAGAGAACAAGTGAAAATAAATTGTCACTAAAAATGAACTGGGGCTAACTTCAAACAAACACGCTTGACCATATCTGACAGGTATCTTGATGGAAAGGAAAGCAACCAGAGATGCCATCATCCCACAAGGGAACCTTCCAGCTCAAGTTAATCCAGCAGGGAGCACCTCTCCGGAGGCCTGGATTGGGCAGCCTGGCATCTCCCCCAGGGGTGCTTCAAGAGGGCGCGTGTGCGTCCCCACGCGCGCGGGCACACGCACCCACCCTGCCCTATTTCTCTCTCCCTCTCCTTCTCCCCCGAAGCTATTCCAGACTGAATCTCAGGCACAAACACAAGTGAGAGATACAGTGGATACACATGTCCTCCATCAAAGGCAACCCCAAGGTTAGTAACAATACCCAAGTGGATGAACAGAGAGCTGTGTGACGCAGCCATATGGAAGCCACTGAACATCTGAAGAAAATGAAAACCGGAAATGTGCTCATTAGCGGCATTAGGCTTCCCTCCCCCAACACACACAGACGCACACGCACGTTTCCCCTCTCTCTCTCTCTCTCTCTCTCTCTCTCTCTTGCTCCTTCCCGGTTGACACGGAACCATTGTCCCGCAAAATGCCAGGAGTGACTCTCTGAAATACGGAGATGGCAAGAAGGCTAAGAAAGCTGCCCGGCTGTGAAAAGCTATTTCACTCCAGGTAATAAATACATTGCCTAACAGAGCACTTTAGCATACACTCCATAAAAAGGGGCTCTTTAAGCTCCGCTGTTCGGGATTGGAAAGTGAAACAGAAAAGCAAGGACTTTAGAAAGAAAGCGGGGGGGGGGGGGGGGGGGGGGGGATCATAAAGTTATAAAATGGACTTTCTCTCAGAAATGGCCTGGGTCAGATCCTGATAAGTGGCAGATTCCTCGGGAAAGCATTGCCCGGCTGCCCTTGGGGCGCACTGACGAACTGAGCTGGGTTTCTCTCTGGTTGGGTTACCGCTCAACTGCTGCACGTGGGCCATGAACCTGATTCCCATTTTAGAAGCTGGGGCGGCAGGGTTTCTGAAGGGGAATACGCACGCAACCGAAGTGCTCACCATAGCGCAGGCAGGGAGTTCACAACGCAATCACGTGCACTAATAGAATATCCCTAATGCGGCTCGAGGCGGAGAATCCGTGCGCACAAATGTGCAAATACACCAACAGTGCGCGCTCTGACTCGGCTGTCGTAAAAACGGGAGAAAACGAGACAGAAAGAGAAATGCAGCGTCCTTCTAATTCCCGAAAGGCATGATGCCGTGTGGCTGTCATGTCTGCAGTCTTCCTGAACGGGCGTGTTCAGGAAAGCCTGTGTCCCAGGCCGCAGCGACAAAGGCGTTCCGTCGCCAAGTGAGATTGAGGGAATATACCAACTAAAACGTGCAACCGCACAGCAGTCTAACAGGGCAGCCCTTCCTTCCCCGGAGGAGAGCGTCTTACCTTCGCTGGCACAAAGAACGCCAGTCTGGAAAACTCTGGGCTTCACCGCACTGCCGCTCTGGAGGAAAGAGGCAATCTGGAGCCACGCCACATGGTAAGCCACGTAGGGGGTTCTTCCCTCGCCCTTCCTACCCTGCCTCCAATCCAGCCTCCAACTCCACATCTGGAAGCCATCGCCTGCCACGTGGGCCCGGCTGCAGCTCGCTTCCCCAGATGAGGCAGTTGGCAATGGCACTTCTCGATCGTTCTCCTACCCCAATGGTCCCCGAGCTCGTTTTCTCATGCCGTCCACGTAGCTGCTGCCGCATCCCTCTGCAACGGGTACTGTGCTTTCGGCGATATTTTTCTTGAGCCAACACCCTCTACTGACTCGAGATGTACTTAAAAAGAAAGCCCCATTCCTGATATACATGAAATCTTGTTATCACTGGCAGTTAATAGCGGGTAGCCATAAAAATGAATATGGAAATAAACAATGCTATGAAGGTTGGCTGGACATTCTTGCCTCCTCTCCGTGCCTTACCAAAAATAGAGATTAGCCCCGGGTGAGAGACGCATTAAGGATAATCCCCGCACCAGCTTGAGATTCTGGCCTTAGAGTAACTGGAGTCACTGAGAGAGGACTGGGAAGAAACAAACTTTCACACAGGGCAACTCAGTATTACAGAATGGTCCACGTGGACTTTCACTAACATGATCTCTGACGCCACCATTGGGATGTTTCCACATTTTGGTAAATCCTGTCGAGTCCTTCTCAATTAGAAAGGTTTCGGATCCCGGGTCCAGACACCCCAGGGCTCTGTCCTCTGCTAACAAATTTGCAAGACGATCTCCCAATAGAATAACAGATTGAACACTCTCCTCCCTCAAAGATAACAAATCGGTGCCTTAGTTCCAAAGAGGGCCCCTCACCATAGGGGAAATTTGGGTCAACATAAAATCACCAAGCAGGGGGTGGCTGGGTGACTCAAGTCAGTTGAGTGTCCACTGTTGGTGTCAGGTCGGGTCACGATCTCAAGGTTCGTCCGTTTGAGCTCCATGTCAGGCTCCGTGCTGTCAGTGCAGAGCCTGATTGGGATTGTCTCTCTCTCTCTCTCTCTCTCTCTCTCTCTCTCTCCCCCTCCCTCCCTCATTCTTTCTCTTTCTCTCTTAAAATAAATTAAAAAAAAATAATAAACTTAAAAAAATAAAATAAAACACCAAGCAGAAAAAAGGTCCTGCTTGCCTCTCAGTTCTCTGGCTTACATTCTGAAAACTGTGGACACATAGTTTTTCCTCAGTACTGACTAACTCATCCACTAAGCACATACTTAGTGAGCACCAAGAGAACAAGGAAAAGCTAGGAAGGGGCAGACAAATCGGAATAAAATCCAGTCCTTGGTATCAAATTAAGACCCATCTTATCCATCAGCTTGTTTTTTAACTTTATTTATTTTGAGAGAGAGAGAGAGAGAGAGAGAGAGAGAGCGCGAGCGGGAGGGGCAGAGAGACAGGAAGACCCAGAATCCGAAGCAGGCTCCAGGCTCTGAGCTGTCAGCACAGAGCCCGGTGCGGGGCTCGAACTCACGGACCGCAGATCATGACCTGAGCCGAAGACTGACGCCCAGCTGACTGAGCCACCCAGGAGCCAAAGGAAATTTTTATGATAGTCTCACAGAGAAGACACCCATTTTCTAGAACTCAAGAGGAGACAGTTCCTGGTAACCTCTTCTTTTCCAGATTCTCCCATAGTGACAGAGAGAAGTACGAGGTGAGGTGGGCGCTTCCTTATCCCACTGTGGCTTTAGACACGCAATACACCTGCTGAAGAGTCAGAGGAAAAGTCGGGAGGAAGCGGAAGGCTGATGAAAGTATCCTCAGTTGAAGAAAAAGACACGTCTTAGGTTGGAAGCAGTCCTACCTACCCACAGACTTCCCTCATAAAACAGATGTTTGCTTTAAGGAAAGTTTTGTGCCCCCGGACATGAGGAAGAATTCTTCCGTGGCTAGAATTTTGGAATAACACACAACTAGGACAGCTGGTCATGCTAATCAACAGTAACATGGTTGAGAAAGATGACTGATGGATGTGAACATCACAAAGGCAAGAACTACTCTGGGGTAGTTTGAAAGAAAGGTTTGTGACTTAATTCAATTAAGTCCTTAATTTTCAAGTGTTAGGAGCAGTATTTCCAATGACCGACAGATGTCCACTTTCCTGTCCTGAGATGCTGTCTGTCATCTGAGACCACATCCTATTAATCTCAAGGGTATTCAGTAGTTTTTAATCCAAACCATATTCTCTATTTCCTTTCCTTTTCGCTTACAAATCGCGCTGACATAACCGTTCAGTCATTCGACAAATGCCCTTTAAGCCTCTGCTCGAAGAACTTAAAATCCAAAGAGCTAAGGAGGCATTTATGTTTAGACAGTTAAGCGCTATCTGGCTAAATAAAGATAGTGGCTGAGATGAGAAGCCAGAGTAGGCAGGAGGGCATTGCAAATTGCAGAAAGAACTCTGGAAGGATTTGGAGTAAGGTTGGTGAAACACGGTCAAGATTCGGAAGGACAAACAAGAGGCAGAAAGGTGAAAGATGGCTGAATAGAGGTGTACCTGCTCCAAATATGACTGGAAATTTCAAGAAAACACTTAGCACTCTGACTCTGTGAGCACGGAGGGCTCATCTAGGACATGTGAAATGAGATAAAGATGAAAATATATTTGATTCATATACTTACAAGTATTCTTTGCTTTACTAATTTGGTGGGAAGACCAATGACTTCTAGAAGGATTGGGGGCAAAATTCTGGGTTTGAAATTTACCAGCTGCCGTCTTGGGCAAGTCGCTCAAACTTCCTTCACTCCATTCTCCCATTTCTGAGCCACCTTCCTCTCAGATACAAGCATGTGAGTTACGAGAATGTACACTCCACAAAAGTAGAGCTTTCCCTTGTTCATATCTATATCCAAACTATTCAAGACCGTGTCTGGCACACAGTGAGTGCTCTATAAATTTATCAAACGAATAAAAGTGAACTAAATGTGAAAACAGAGCTTAAAAAAATCTTTGTAGACACTGAAATGTTTTCTAAATATAAAGTACCAGAAGTAAGTCATTCCTAAAACAACTTTTTATCTGCACCTGTTTCAGACGACCTTTTGTGGGTCTGGTTCTGCTATTTAAGTTAACTAAGCTATTGACAATTAGGACTAAAGCAAAGGACAATTCTAATTATAAATGGGGTCTCTGTTTTCTAAGAGATATGAGATGCTTCTGAACTTCTTTCAAGCACACAGGTTGTAAAATGTCATTCAAATGTGAGTTGACATTAAAACTAGTTTTCACTGCACCTGTTACAGACAGCATTTTGAGGGATTTGTTCTTTTGGTTGACGGAGGTGTTGACAGTCCTCTCTGGATTTCACCTCTATATCCGGAGGGTATGTAAATAGTTCTCCTAACCACAAAGGTACCGTGGTGGTGAAATCTCTCCCACCAAGTCATAATCCTGAATCCAGAAAGGGCCCTAAGCATCTCTCTTGTTTTGTAAGACCAGAGTTATCTCCAAAGATGCGCTAATGTAAACAAAGTCCATCCTTGCCAGAAGAAGCCATTAGGTACTACGTGGATCCCCGAAATCCCACCAAAAGGACATCACTGATGAAGTGTCAGGGTAATAGAGTACAGAACCCTATGTAATCAGGTTAAGGGCAGCAACATTAAGCATGTGGAACAGATATCTTTCCTCACACTCATTGAAAACAAGTAAAATGGAAAACAAGTAAAATGGTAGTAAAATATCATTTTTTTAAAGATGGACCAAAAACCATTGAGGATGAAAGAAAAAAAAAAAACTCACCAAAGCTTGAAGGTTGAATGATCTGAGCTTTCTACTAGAAAGCCAACATAAATTATCACCCCCCCCCCCCTTCAAATAATTCTGTATTCAGAATTCCACACATCCCTGGGAAACTGAGAATGCTTTCTGAATAGAATCCCCATTTGCTATGTACCTGTGGTTACACTTGGTGGGAGACCTGGCCCCATGTACGCAGAAAGCACATGTGGGTTTTATCTCCTTGTGTGTTTTTGATAGACAGAAACAGCACAGATTCGGGGGCTCTATCATGACTCTCTAACGGTGGTACATTTCACAAGGAAGAATTACAGGAGATGCTTTGATGTCAAACAGAGGAGGCTCCTTTTAAGCAAATGGTAAATTTAACTTTCTTTGGTTCAAAGCTCAGCAGTTCTCCTTGCTCCCCACCGACGCGAATGCTACAATTTTCTTTTATTCGCTTCCTCAATGACTTGCCATTAAACACCTACAAGTCATTTTACTGCAGCAGTTTGGTACTTCTGACACCCAAATAGGATGGAGAGGAGAAAAAAAAAAAAAGATAAGGAGCAAAGAAAGGCAGGAAGGAGTTGCTGTGAATCACCGCGGGCCATCAAACTGTTTGCTTGGGTCCAGTATCAGGAGAGATGAATTAAAAACAGTTCTGAGGACTTGGAGTGTGGGGGGGGAGGGTGAAAGCACTGAAACAGATCGACTGCATTTCACTACTGGCCCAAATTAGGAGGGCGGAGGGAGGAAGGCAGGAAATAAACAGATGCAGTGAAAGGTCTCCAGCCTGCAGGCAAGGAAGAGTAAAAACAGCCTTTTATGAAAGTCAAGAAACCAAAAGCCAAGGATGTCAGTGGTACAACAATGCCCAGTGCTTAGAGGGAAAAGGACTTCTTAACCACAGCGGGGTTCCCCCTCCCCAGGATCTGAATGTAAAGGGATGATGTTTACTCAAGGGGTCTTTCACGGATAGGAAAAATAAACCCGAAGTTTATACATATCTCTGCTTAATGCAAATGGCATACTTAAATTTAATTACTTGGAGCTTAAGGTGGTTTTTGTTCCCCCCTTTCTTTCTCATTTCAACACTGCAGCTCTGATTTGCTCTTTATCAAAGGTTTGTGCATTTTAAAACGCTGTCAGGCATCAAAATTAAATGCTCCAGAACACTAATGATATCCTTGTGATTAAGGGTTTTGTCGTCACAGCAATGCTAAGAACTCTCGTGCTAATATTAATTGCTTTCTTCACATCCCACCAAAGGGAGGGAAGGATTTCTCCTCTAAGCTTTGTACGACCAATGGCATTGAACAACACTGTAATTTTGTTTTGTTTTGTTTTTTTTACTATTATCACTGCGGTCTTTTAGAGTACTCAACAGTGTGCCGTGTTTCATTTTATTTTATTTTTTTTAAGTTTATTCATTTCCTTTGAAAGAGATAGAGAGAGAGAGAGCACAAGCCGGGGAGGAGCAGAGAGGAGACTCAGAATCCAGTGCCCTCAGCGCACAGCCCTATGTGGGGCTCGAGCTCAGGAACTTGAGATCATGCAAGAATGGAATGGCCCTGAGCCACCCAGGCTCCCGCAGTGTTTTCATATACACATGATTTCGTTTGCAATACACTCAACCAGCTGGGTTAGCCGTCCGTTATTTTTTAGGTAAAAGTCATTAAGACTGCATTCCTGTCCACCCTCCTCGATACATCACCAATGTAAGAACGCCACTCTGCACCCCACAGCTTTTAGCTGCTGTGCCATTAATAAGCACCTAAGCACATTCTATCATAGTCAAGAAATAAATCTGTAAAATTGTTTTTTTTTTTAAAGGTACCGAGGGGCGCCTGGGTGGCTCAGTCGGTTGAGCGACCGACTTCGTTTCAGGTCACGATCTCATGGTTTGTGAGTTCGAGCCCCGCGTCGGGCTCTGTGCTGACAGCTCAGAGCCTGGAGCCTGCTTCGGATTCTGTGTCTCCCTCTCTCTCTGCGCCTCCCCCGCTCATGCTCTGTCTCTCTCTGTCTCAGAAATAAATAAATATCAAAGAAATTAAAAAGAAAAAAGGTACCGAAAAAGTTGATGATTCCAAAATCGATACTGAATTATTTTCCTATTCAGCAAAAGATCTAGAACCAAATTCTCTATTGAAGCCTTTAGAAGACTCTGGATTAAATGAAGCTCATTTATCTTTAAATATGGATGTATTAATATTAATTAAGCATACACTTAAAATATATGAGGGGTGCATTTTTTTTCCAGAAGGTGATTTCTTTCCAAGGTCAGTACAAAGAGTCTATTTTAAACAAATACTGTATGAAGTAAAGCAGGGCACCATAACACTTACCAAAAGATACAACAGACCCATGCTTACAACGATTTTCAGAATCTCATTTTGGGAGACTCCTGGTGCTTTCACTAAGTGATCCAAGAGTAAGACTTTACAAAACATTAAGCTCAGACTCTTACTTTACTTAGTTTTCCAGAGGAATGGGTGGCAGGTGATCTTAGAAAAACCTTTTATAGGGAGCTATTAACCATATTTTAAATGATGGAATGTGATCTTCTTCCCTTTCTGTTAAGTATCTGCAGAAGAAAGGTGAAGGTGTTGGGATTAACCTCTGTGGCTAACTGCCCAAAAGATGAGAGCCCCCCTCCCCTAAATAACTGTTTCTGGGGGCGCCTGGGGGGCTCAGTCGGTTAAGCGTCCGACTCTTGGTTTCAGCTCAGGTCATGATCTCACGGTTCGTGAGTTCAACCCCTGCATCAGGCTCTGCACTGATAGTGCCTGGTTGGGATTCTCTCTCCCTCCCTCCCTCCCTCTCTCTCTCTCTCTCTCTCTCCTTCCCCTGCTCACTCTCCCTGGCTCTCAAAATAAATAAACTTCAAAAACTTTTAAAAAAAGAATAAATAACTGTTCTGGGATGGAGCTGCTCAGACAGGGACTACATTTCCCTTACATGTCAGATGGTTCACGTGACTGAATTTCAGCAAGGGAATGTGGGTTTAAGTGACTATTCCTCTTCTAGGCCCGCGTCTTTGGGTCCCTCCATCCTCTCTAACTTACAGTCTGCCCGCTGGATGTTGATGCCCACGTCCGTCTTCAAAGCTCTCCCACCAACCCCTCCCTCATCACCACCCGCTGGATGTAACTTGGGCAAGAAATAATTTTAATGTTTATTTATTGTTGAGACAGGGACAGAGCATGAATGGGGGAGGGTCAGAGAGAGAGGGAGACACAGAATCGAAAAGCAGGCTCCAGGCTGCGAGCTGTCAGCACAGAGCCCGACGCGGGGCCCAAACTCAGGGACCGGGAGATCATGACCTGAGCCGAAGTCGGACGCTTAACCGACAGAGCCACCCAGGCGCCCCTAAGAAATAATTTTAAATGTCAGTTAACCTACTCACTGACATTTGGGGTTACAGCAGATATTCATTCAGGTAAAGTGTAGCCATTTGGCAAAAAGAAAAAAAAAGGCATTTTTCGAATACCGTTTTCATATAATAACTAACTAAAGCGTAGTGTATTCTGGCTACAGAAGATTGAGCGGTGGTCTAAAGCTGCCTGAATGGCCTTCAGGTCCCCTCTTGGGGATGCACCTATGAGCATGCACCGTGAGCAGATATCGACGCACTCCTCTGGCGAGCGCGCCCTGAGGTCGGCCCTGCCCGGAATAGAAGATGCAGGTTTGCAGGGACACGATCAGCCACGGGTCTTTTACCCGTGAGTGGATTCAGCAGAGTCCCACATTCCTGGGCTCAAAGATTCCGCTGAGCTCGTCTTAACGTTAAACGGGGAAAGACAGTGGTGTTCTCCAGATGGCTCGGTTGAGTTTTCTTTGCAGAAAAGGGTTCCTCTCCATTGCCTAGTGACCAGCTGGCGTGGCCTGGGCCACGTGAATTGGAGGAAAACAGAGAAGAATGGGCAAATGAGCAAATACTGGTCTCCTCGGTGAGGCCCTTGGGCACAACGGTAACATGGCTTCATCCTTGCATCTCCTCGGAAGCGCTTATAATTATCCCCTTTGAATGCATATCTGCAAACTTAGGTAATACATGGAAGTTCGGGGATCGGACCAGCGCTATAAAATGAAATTTTTAAGCCCAAGAGTGCCTGCCTCAAAAGCATACAGTCCTCCTACCATATCACGCGCCTGTAAACACACGCTCAACAAGTGAGCATTTATTGAGTAACTACTACGTGCCCAGCACTGTCTCAAAGGCCTTGAATAAGTTAATCCTATCACCCTCACGAAAACCCTATGAGGCAGGTATTATTATTGTTCTCCTTTTACAGATCAGGAAACGAAGGCACAGAGGGTTTGAAGAGCTTGCCCCGAGTGACAGCATATAAACGGTGAATTCACAAGCCTGGTCCCGGAGCCCACAGTTTTCAACCCCTGAGCCACCAAAGGCCTCTGATCTCTCCCCTCCTTGCACTGGTAAGAAATGAGAGATCTGAACGTTAAATGGCTTGCTCTCCTGCAGCAGCGTCAGCAACAGAGCAAATCTTAGGTCTGCTCTACGTCAGTCAGGTACAGGGCCACCTATGTGCATTCCTGCTTGCCAGAAATCCAGAGGTAATTTAGACATGACCTCTGTGTCTAGACAAAGCTTAAAGCTTTTACAGATGGATCACCTCATAAGAGAACTACTTAGAGGGCTAAGGGAAGAATTGTCTAAAATGGAAAAATTCAATTGCAAAATAAAACAACAGTATGTGAAGCTAGGGAAGGTGGAGGGAGTACGGGGCAAGCCTGTGGAAGGTTGGTGATGTTCTATTCTTTGCCCTGGTTTATGGCGGCACAGGTGTTCGCTTTGGGATAGTTCATTGACTATATGTTTATGTCTCATCCACTCTTTTGTATGTGTGTATATTTCATAATCAAAAGGCTATAAAAGACAAAGAAAAGCGTTAACTAAGGGTATTAGGGATGAAATACGAAAATTAATACTAGACCCATCCAAAATGTTTAGTTAATCTTTTGGGTAAAGGTCTAGAGGTGTCATGAAAGATCTAAGTTTTTGCAACTTAGGACTTTTGTAACGAGTTAATCGTTCTGTTTCATATTTGAGCCGTACAGCAATCCCTGCTCTCTATAGTAAAGAAAATGTATTAATTAAATGCTTGTTTTACTATTTTTTAAGGTTTATTTATTTTTGAGAGAGAGAGAGAGAAAGCTTGCCTGCACGTGCGCGAGGGGCAGAGAGAGAGGGAGACAGAAGATCAGCTGTCAGCACAGAGCCCGACGTGAGCCTGGAACTCACAAACCACGGGATCATGACCTGAGCTGAAGTCGGATGCCTAACCGACTGAGCCACCCAGGCACCCCTTACTTTTTAAAAATTATTATCTTAGGGGCGCCTGATCTTTTGGTTCCCAAGTTCGAGCCCCGGGTCGGGCCCTGCGCTGACAGCTTAGAGCCTGGAGGCTGCTTCGGATTCTGTGTCTCCCTCTCTGTCTTCCCCTCTCCTGCTCGCGCTCTCTCTCCCCCTCAAAAGGAAATAAACATTAAAAACATAAAAAATAAAATAAAATAAAAATTACCATCTTAAATTAGCATTACTACCTGTATAGCCATACCACTAGTTGTAGAATCACAAGTGAGTAAAAGCTCAACTTGGAACCAAGGCACGTATCCCCCAGAATAACGGGATGGCTTAGGGGCACCGAGTGTCTCTGCTGTAGTTCAAGTGTGTATTCTGTTTCCTCTGACAGCGGCTTGTTTTACTTTCTATTTGCTTACTAAGAAACTTGTTGGCAGGTTCCAATAAGGGTAGCCCAACATTTGCCAACAGAAACATGGCAGGACTCAGTGTGTATTTCCTGTTAAGTACGAATGCCAGTTTGAGGCAAATAGAAAAACAAGTCTTTCTACTGGAAGGCAATTTGTAAGAATTTGCCTGAGCAAGGCAACCGTTTTAAGATAAGGGAATGGGCAAAGTTTAGCAAGAGTAAAAAATTCGATATTTTGTTTTCTCTGAATGCCGCTAGGAAGATGAACCTTCTCACTGCTTCTCAGGAGGTTGAAAAGTATCAAGGAAAAGCTCTTAGTTGCAATGAGTCTGGATGTGTCTTGATGAGACAGGAGGACGAGCCTTGGGCAACGTGAGCCCCTCCATGCCCAACAACGTCTGCCAAACTTATTCTGGAATCCGGAGGATGGTGGAAAGGAAAGGTTCTGTTCTGCTGAGCAGAAATACAGCATAGAGAGTAGCAAAGGGTTAGCTGCTCTGAATCGAGGCTTCTGTTCCTCGAGCTGTCAACTCGGCTCTTGGAGAGCTTCGAGCCTTCCAAATCTGGAAAATAAAAGCTGTGCTGTGGGCTTCAGGTTGTCTTTGTTACTCAGACAGCTGCTAATCGTCCTGCTGTGTTTGGAACCAAGGAGACAATGCTGTAACATTTAGCTTTCTGACATGCGAAGCATCTAGATCAGTCCCCTATTAAAGATGTATTAATCACAAAGACTCTAAAAGCCAGGAAGATAGATGCGCCCAGTAAATCTTTTGCTCTCGCCTTTTACTTTCCACACTCAGGTTTCTACATTTACAGGCAGACATGCTTAAAAGCCTGCTCCAGAAACTGACCAATAGAAGGCCTTGTTCATTACTTTATATCAGATGCCCGATGATTTCCTACCCCTGGAAAGCCTTTCAGAAAGAGGTAAGACATTGATCATTCCGCTAAAAGAGTCGTCTGTTTCAATAAACAGATCCACTGTGACTGTTGTCATCTTGACTTTGTAAGTGCGATAACTGATTCAGGAGTGTGGCTTTCTTTGCCCCTTGCTACGGGGACATCCAAATAATGTGTGTAGTTAAAAAAAAAAAAAAAAGAGTTATTCGATAAACTTCAGGGAATAAAATTTTACTACTCCTAGTACTACCAGTACTAATTAGCATCGCTACTAGTCATGCTAGTGCTCCTAATAATACGAATAATACCTGGCCTCCAAGTCAGGCCAAATTACCCTCAGGTCAAGGCCCCGAGTGAGAGTGAACAAACGGTAGCTTATTCTGGACTCAGACACCTGGAACAATGGAAAGAGTATGTGCTGGATGAAGCCTCGGAACCCTGTGTACTGAAATTTATTGTTAATAAAAGGTCTCAAAGTTACTTCTCCACCTTGGTCTTCATTTCACAAGAGCGTTGAAGACAGACTTACCACATTCTCCATAGCATGTGTTACGACTGGGTGACCTGGTGATCAACCCCAAAACAAAGAAAAAATTGAAAGAATAGAAACAAAGAGTCTGCCTGATATTATCATAGAGGCCCAGAATGCAATTTTCTTTCTTTCTTCCTTACATGGAATCTTCATAGGAGGCATCCAATCACCATAATACGAGAGGAAGAGAAAAACCTCAACACACGAGGTTCCTAGACCTACAGAAAAGCAGCATTAGCCATTCTGAGTTATTGTATATCTTTTGAAATTAGATTGCTACTTTTTTTTTTTTTAATTTCTGAGGCTAATGGAACCCATAAGAGACAAGTACAATATTTGTGAGGTGCCAGGTTGGTGCCAGCTCAAGGCCCTGAATTCCTTGGCTTTCGCTGGACTCTGAATATATCATGAATAACTCCTTCCCCATCACCGGCTCAGTGACAGTCCACCGTCTTCCAAATTGAAAGAGTAGGAAGTCAATTAGTGTCACTTACGATGTGAACACCTGTCGACTAAGACCTGGACTGAGACCAATTTCATTACCACAGCCACTCAATGGCTGCCAGATGGTCAGGACTTGGACCACTTATGATGTAGTCCAGATTCAAGGAGGTGACCTAAAGACGGAAAGGTCTAGAGTCCCATTAGTCATCTCCTGAGCCATCCAATTCCCCAGCACATATACAATTGGAATAGGATACCTATTTTTCCTAATGGTCATTTAAAAAGACCACATGAGCTGCTAAAAAAAAAAAAAAAAAAAAAAAGCAAGCTATGGTAACCTAAAATTGAGGATATTAGCTCCTTAAATAGTAAGCATCCTCACCAACCATGGTCATTTTAAAATCCAAAACTACTGGGTAATAACTCAATGTCCTTTTCTCTAATTGCAGTTCAAAACACATGGACAGAGCAGGAACACACACACACACACACAAACACACACACACACACAGATGAAAAATATTTGACAAAGAATAAAGTGGAGCATGAAATTATAAGCTACAGATTATCACTGACAGGGTAGAATAGATAGGCAGAGGGTACATTTCAATACAATTTTGGTCGCGAACCTATGTGTTCTGTGCTACTTGGAATTTTTCCAAGTCCAAATGTTGCTTGGCTTAAACAACGAGGGCTAAATGATGAGAAATGATGGCCATGGATGATAAAGTAGAGTGTTGCAGGTGGAAGAGACAGAGAGAGAGAGATTGAGAGACAGAGATTGAGAGGGAGGGAGGGAGAGAGAAACGGGAAGAAATCCAACCCTGACTCTCCATTTTATTCCCAGTTGGCTTCATACACGGAAGTCTGGGAAAGGTCTGAATACGGGGAAATCAAATATTCAGGGGCCAATATCCATAAGCCATAGAATGAATGCTGAGGAGCTGGTTTTTAGTACTACTTAGGGAAAGCTTTGTTTCCTTGTAGCCAGATCTTTCCTGCCCAGTTTCTCGGTCGCTACAGAGACAAGCACAAAGTGACTGGTAAGTGGAGAGAAGCGACAGAGACCTTTGGGTTAAATTACAACCAGCACATTTGGAAAATGCTTCATACACAAATGGTCACCACATGCTATGCTCTCAAAACTAGGGCCACGAAATGATATTCTTACAGCCCTCATATTTGAAACCCTATCTTTTTGGCAATTGTCATAAAAGCTATGATCGAGGTTAGAGAAAGGAGCATAATTTATGAGAAGGAATTTTAAGCTTGGGAATTTGCAACCATAGAATTAATGTTTTTTTTAATATTGGGGTATCAGCCAGAAACTAAATTGTATGTGCCAGATAGTTTAAACTCCTACAGGCATTATAAGACCAAAGCTGAAACAGCGGACCTATTAAATTTTAAAATGTGATTAAGGCCAATAGATGTCTCCAACTGGATCTGTGTCTGAGAATTCAAGATAACTTTTGTGGTCTTAAAGAATAACAAAGAATGAATTAGGAAATCTCTCATTGTTTCAGGGCTTGAATTTTGTTTTCTTTCTTCCCTTTTTCTTTTTTAACTAGGAGGTTTCACAGCATCTCACCGGGACCCCTCTTTAACAGAACTTGCTGAGGTGTGAAATTCAGTATTACTGGCCCCACCCAGGAGTCAATCTGTAAATCCCAAAAGGACCTCATTAGAACAACACATCACCTAGAAAGAGTCCCACAGCATGGTCTCCAAGAAAGACAGTGGAGCAGGGCACCAGCACACTACAGGCACTTTCCCGAAACTATTTCATGTCCTTCTGAAACAGGAAGGGAAGAGAGAGGATGGAGAGAAAGAGAAAAAGCCATCATCCGAAGCACGCGTACAATGAAGGTTATACTCTTGAAGAGTTTACAGTGAGATTTAAAGGGCTTCTCGTCTGTCATTCTTCCCCAGACAATACCCTCTTATATTACACAAAGATTCTTTAAATATGTCACCAGCCTCTTCGAGCCACACCTGAATTAGATGGCTACTCGCCATTGGTGTCTGCGATGAGGGCTGCGAACACAATTTATGCTTTTTAAGTTCCATGACACTAATTTTCACAGGCTGCTATTCTGCCATGTTTGTACTCCCTGCTTTCGGTGGAAAACAAAGCAACAAGAATCCCAATTACATACTGTAATGATAATCACCACCCCGATGTTAAAATGGGGAGAAACGAGCTGATGTTAGTTTCGCGAATTCTCAAGTCTCCTAAAGCATCCTCCTGGGAAGATTCCCCAAATCGGGCTCTGCTAGAGCCCTGTAGGATTCAGTGAGTTTCCGTGCAAATAAGGGCTACACCAACAACTCTTCAGATCATCTCAATTTTTCAGATGGAAAAAAAAAAAAAATGGTCGTTGATCATCTTGGAAAGTGGAGGGAACACTTGAATAAGCTTTCAGCTAGTTGCATATTCAAAATCTCTAGCCTGTTTGTATGTGTGCCTCTGGCTTTGATGCAGGAATGTGGAAGAAGCTGTGCTCTCTGCCCACCTGGACACTTTCTATGCTCAAAATACACCCTCAGTATGCTAAAAAAATAAATTAGGGTTGATTCAAGAGGCAGATTGACAGCTTGCAGTACGTTATCTAGAAAATAGCAACCCTCCGGGGAGCCATCGTGAGCTTGCCCCATTCAGTGCTTGTGCTAATCGATGGATCTCACCCAAGTGAGCTCATTGGTGGCAGTCCCTATTTAATACCCACTGAGAAGTCGCAGTCACATTTTTGTCTTGTTGGGATGCACACATCACCATCAAAAGGTTCCTAGATAAGAAGTTTTTAAAAATCATCCACCCCAGAGCCTTCACTAAAGAGGCTTTTTTTTTTTTTTTTGACAGGGAGCATCACACTGCCTGAGAAATTCATACACAGAGCTTATCATTTGGAAGATGCCAGGCAAAAAGAAGTGGCCCACCCTCTCCTTCCTCCCTCTCCCTCTCCTTCCAAGAGGGATCACAAAATAAAACGGATATTTCAAATCATTGTCATTTGCCCAGAAGATATTTTGGGTAGATTGGGTTTTAGAAAGGTAGTCCTCGTGCCTTGTAATTAAAAAACAAAAACAAAAACAAAAACAAAAAACAAAAACACAAAAACAAAAAGCAAAAAAAAACCCCAGATGGTTCAGGAGAGCCACAAAGAGTTCCTTTAGCACGAGCTGACCAACTTATCAGAATAGAGGAAGAAGGAATTTAATGCAAGGTTCTGTTTCTTCAGTTCTGTGCCTGTATTGATGGCCATTTTGCTGACCGATCAGCCAAATTCCCACAGCGCTCTGGGTACCAGTCTTCACACGTGAGATCCAATCATTAGTGACATTTTCCAACGAAGCCAGGGCGGTCCCTAGGGAAGTGGCCACACTGATGTGTGACACACCTCTCTTTTCTGTCACTGTGGTTCTGGGGCAGCCCATGGAATCTTTTTCATTCTTCCGGCACAGGCCAAGGAGGAAGAAGTACGCCTGTGCGTGTTGGGCGCAAAAGGTGGATGCTGGGGGAAGACCTTTTTAAAAAGAGCTATTTTTAGGGCACCCGGGTGGCTCAGACAGTTAAGCGTCTGACTCTCGGTTTCGGCCCGGGTCACGATCTCACAGCTTCATGGGTTTGAGCCCCACTTCGGGCTTGGTGCTGGCAATGCAGAGCCTGCTCGGGATTCTCTCACTCTGCCCGTTCCCCACTTGTGCTCTCTCTGTCTCTCTCTCAAAATAAATGAATTTTTTTTAAAGCTATTTTTAACACTGATGGATAGCGTTAAGGCTTGCTTATCTTGACAGATTAAAATGTAAAACCTAAAAAAAGAAAGAAAGAAAAAGAAAATCTTCCCAAGTCTTCACCTGAAGACAACATCTGGAATACTCTCTTGCTGTACACCCACGTGAAAACAGCATGCAGACACTGATGTGCGGAGAAGGCTCTGTACGGCGGGGGTAATCTGGACACACATTTTAATGAGTCCCTGTAGATTTAAGATCTTTCCATGCAAGATTAGTCCTGCAGCACAGCTCTTGGTTTTCCTGGTGTTTAAAGGAAAAAACCCTTTAAAGATATTAGTAGGGGGCTAATGGGAGGTTTGATAAAGTTTCTCTGGATCTTTTTATTAATGTTCAATGCAAACTAGACTCTAGGGTCTCTCCTAGCTCCTCGGAGGAGGTAGTCATTAATTGAGCCAGTTGGAGTGATACCTCATCAATGTAGAAGCCCACCTAAAACCTTGGCTAGTCCTGCGCTGTTCATTTCTCATCTCAGCCAGGCACTTATTTTTCAAATCTCTTGATGGCTTCTCCAGAGGGTGCAAAGGCGGTGTTCGTGTTCGAAGTAATAAGCACAGCACTGAGAAATGAAAAACGAATCAGAATGAGGACGTCAAGTGTTTAGGGTGAATGCCGGAGAATGGATTTCCCTTCACACACACACACACACACACACACACACACACACACACACAAACACGTGTATGTGAATATGGACATTTATGTAAGAGTGAAGGGATGGGAGTGGGGAAAAAAGGTGTCCTCAGTCTTGGGTGTAAATAAAACTTTCATTTTCTTAGAGGGAAACCAGTCGACTGTTGAACAGCATGGGTTTGAACTGAGAAGGTTCACTTACATGTGGATTGTTTTCCATACAAGACTGTCCTATAAATGTATCTTCCCTTCCTTGTGAATTCCTTAATAACATTTACTTTTCCCTAGCTTACTTTATCGTAAGAGTATAGCATGTAAGATACATAACAGACAAAATAAGTGTTAATCGCTTGTTTATGTTATTGGAAGGCTTCTGGCCACCAGTAGGCTATTAGTAGTCAACTTCTGGGGAGTCAAAAGTTGTATGTGGACGTTTGACAGTATAGGGGTTGATGTCCTTCACCCCTGCAGTGTTTGAGGGTCAACTGTACCAACACCTTTTTTAAAATGCAATGCAATTTTTATATATACAGTAATTACTAGTAGGCTCAATACACACTATTTGTCTATGCTGTTCAGTCAGCCTTGAAGCTGGATAATTTAGTAGGTTCTTTTATTTTTCTTTCTCCCCATCAGGACTTGTGGCACCCACCCTGAGTATAAATTCATGGACCCTGGTGCCACACAAAAGAAGCTGTGTACCACTATACATCTCCTGGTTTGTTTTATCCTCTCTTTAAATTTTTTTTAACATTTATTCATTTTTTAAGAGACAGAGACAGAGGTACGAGAGAGAAAGGGAGACACAGATCCGAAGCAGGCTCCAGGCTCTGAGCTGTCAGCACAGAGCCCGACACGGGGCTTGAACTCACGAACCGTGAGATCATGACCTGAGCCGAAGCCGGATGCCCAACGGACTGAGCCACCCAGGCGCCCCAAGTTTGTTTTATTGTTAATTATGATCACAATTAGTGAGTATGTTTAATAATTATAAAGGCGGCAACAATATTCAATAGACATGAAATTATTTTATGTATAACATTAGAATCAAGCGACTGTTCCCTTTCTTAAAAAAAAATAAAAATGTGCTGCATGTTTTAAAATGTACATTTCCTGGGCGCCTGGGTGGCTCAGTCAGTTAAGCATCCCACTTCGGCTCAAGTCATGATCTCACAGTCCGTGAGTTCGAGCCCCGCGTCGGGCTCTGTGCTGACAGCTCAGAGCCTGGAGCCTGTTTCAGATTCTGTGTCTCCCTCTCTCTGACCTTCCCCCGTTCATGCTCTGTCCCTCTCTGTCTCAAAAACAAATAAGCATTAAAAAAAATTTTTTTTTTTAATAAAAAAATAAAATGTACATTTCCTAGGCATTGTGATGTAAACCAGGAGCCCATAGGAGGATCCGGGCTGTTAATGAGAAAACCATAGCCTGGCTTCTCTGAAGCCCATTGTGTGCCTGGTTCGGGCCTGTAATTACTCATGCACAGAAAGGACTCTAACCAGCTTCCACTCAGAAGTCCTAAGGATTACATACCAACCACTGAGGACTCGCAAACAACTTCCCAGCAAAATCTCTCAACAGAATTGCTCTACAGCTTGTTTAAAGAATTTTAAAAATGGGTCTTGAGAAAGATTTCCGACTTAACATTCAACTAGTTTCATTGCGTGTTTTTCCTCTAACTTTCTTAGGAGTAAGAAAAATAGAACATGATTTACAAGAGATCAAAGGCAAATGAGAGATCATCTCCACGAAGGGCCAAGGTATAAGAGAGCATCTATGACTATTTAAGAAGGAAATCGCTGTCAGCATCTAGCAACCCAACAGTGCTCGGAATGCATTTTTTCGAGAAAACTGAACATCGCCTGATCAGAACACTCAAGCAGGTTCTACATTATACATTTAAACCTGAGGGTCACTGGGAAAAAGGTCTGTGGTACAGGAGAGTGAAGGTATGCTTGAAATTCTACCTGATTCCCTGAGATCTTGTTTATGGAGCCCAAACCTCTGCAATGGAAGGGGTCTTGCCAATTAGGAAAATTGTCTCGAATGTGAGATTAATCTCAATGTTAATCCACCACAACCTTGACCAGGGTGGTTTCTGACAAATGACACCAGCATGTCAACACCTTCTCAACCTCCTTCCCGACTGGTCCTCTTTCTCGATTTAGTACTCCAGAGCAGGGATCGGCAAACCTTTTCCCACAAAGAGTGAGATGGTTACTATACACGCGGTATGGGCCACTCCTTCTCTTGAAACTACCCAGCTCTGCTCTTGCCCCGTGAAAGCCGTCTCAGGCAGTCCGCCAACGAATGAGTGGGGCTTCGTCCCTGCAAAACTTCTTTACGAACACAGAAAATTGAATTTTATATAATTTCCCAGTGTTGCAAAATATTCTTCTTCTTTTGGTTATTTTCAACCCTTTTGAAATAGAAAAACCATTTTTAGTGGGTTATATACACCACCTGGGAGACGATGGAGATTTGGCCCCTGGGTTTTGGTTTGCCAACCTCAAGGGCACTAACAGAAAAGTCAGACATCTGTGCTTCAAAAATATCAACAGAACTTCCCCCTTGCTCCTCTCACTTCTCAAACTTACAGAAAAGCATCAATTCTGGTCACGTCCTATTTGGCTTAATATTCCATCACCATTCTCCAAGTCGCCAGGGGTGTACTTTCTGCCTGTTACTTTGATTGCGAACCACACTTGAGGCCACTCCCATGCTGCCCTTCACGCCTAACTGTGGCCAGCACCATTCCAGAACGACTTTGCTCTCCAAGGCCTTTTCGCACCGGGCCAAACTGGCCTTCCTGATCTCTCTCCCTTCTTCCTATTCCTTCCTACCCTTGGTTGCCATCCCACAATGGCCCCATTACCTGACATCTGTGTTCATGTCACCCTAGTCGGGGGCAGAAGTATACACACTGAAGCGAAAGAAGTTTGCACAGGTCCTTTCCAAAGCTCTGTCCTTCATTTGATATTTGCACTTTTGTAGGATATGCTTGAAATCGCACAAAAATTGTCTAAGCCTCAGACCCCACAAAGTCTGGCGCCACCATTCCTGGAGCACATTTCCTAGCTCAATTGCTCTAAGATGTTCCTGTTTCTCCCACCGTCTCCTTGAAGCCTTCCCCTTACCATGTAGAAGACAGGTAGCAATTATACCCAGTGGGGATGAGAATTCCCACTGTTCTCCATTATCCTACTCAAATAACATAATCTGTCTAATTAAAAGATGACAGAGAAAGAAAGAATGGGAACTTGCCAGTTGAGTCATAAAAGACACAGTATGCCTCTTGTACTCAGTTATTTTCTTTTCTCTACTCATTATTTTGGTTTTATTAAATTTATCACTACTCGAGAAAGAACGCATTGATTGTTTTTGGCGATAAATAAACGTGTTAAGTGACAAACAGGACTTGAGTATCTGCTATGGACTGTGCGGTGGCATTAACGTCGAGGTGTCCTGTCGTTTTATTGGTGATGTGGTGGGTTTTGTTTTTGTTTCTGTTTTGCCTTTTCGGTCTTCTTGATTGTCCATCCTAGGGAACAAGGCTAGTATGACAAGGAGCACCAGTTCATGCAATGGCAAGGCAACTGGGATTCTTTCACAAGGGCCCCCAAAGGGCTGTTTACAACCCTCTAAGAGCAGCGTTGGAAGGATTATGTTCCTGGCATGGAGCAGTGGAACCAAGCAGAGACAGGCTGGCGATGGAACCCTTGGAAAGTCGGAATTTCTATGAAGTCATGAAATTTCCTTTTCAAATGTATATCACTAGCGTTTCTCCGTCTTGGCACCATGGGCATTTCGAACTAGATAATTCTTCATCGTGGGGGCGGTCCTACGCATGATGGGGTGCTTAGCAGCATCCCCGGCTTTCACCCACGAACTGTAATGGCGCTCCCACCCGTGACAGCCAGAAAGATCTCCAGGCATTGCCAAATGTCCAGGGCGGCGTATGGAAGAACCATACTCGAGAGGCAGCTAGCTTACTGTGTTGCCCTTCCAAGGAAATACCTTGGTAGGTGTGAGTTTGGAGGGGTAGAGAGAAGGCAGGATTCAGGTGCACCCTGCTGATTCTGCGGAAGCATTTTTTGGAATTTCCCCCATCCTTGGAATTGCCTTGGGAGCCCATTCCCGAACATCCTGTGGGAATGAGCCCGACTTCTTCATGCCCATAACTCATGGCTATATTCTCGGAATCACAGACTTTTGGAATTAGAAAAGATCTTAGAGACCAGCTAGGTTCAAATAATTATGCAATCCACCAAATATCTGAACTCCTCCAAACTCAGTGTGTTAAAGATGTTTGTCACAGGGACACTGCAGCTGTGCTGACAAGAGGTTACCAGATGTCATTTCATCGTCAAGGATTTAGAAGAGTATCTCATGCAAAGGAAAAATCAGAGGTGTGATCACTGGGGCGCCTGGCCAGCTCAGTCTGTAGAGCATAAAGACTCTTGACCTCGGTCGGGGCGTCGTGAGTTTGAGCCCCGTGTTGGGTGTAGAGTTTACTTAAAGAAACAAAGAAACAATCAAATAAATAAACGTGCCCCAGCTCGCTGTCCCAGGTGCAACTGGGGGTTAGGAGGGAATGAATATTACCCATAGCAGTTCGTAACGATGTAAAACAGACGAAACAACCTTGAGTACCATTTGGCCGCAGAACTGAAAGACAAGGGTGGGGGGCTTCGGGGGGGGGGGGGGGTGAAACGGTGCAAGCTGACTCTGAGATCTTCAGATCTACTGCTGGCTGCCATTTCAGCATGTTTTTTTGCAAAAAGGTTCACAGCTCGGTTGCTTGGCCAGGAAAAGGAAAAACCCTTGTTTCCTTTATACAGCCTCTCTCTCTCCTGGCGACACATCCTGTATTCATTTGCCCGAGATGGTCCACTTGAGTAAAAGTAAACCAAAGGAAAGCCATTTAGAAAACAAATCACCCGGCCGTCTCCGTATTCCCTTTTCATAAACACCAGAACCATCTTCTCCTAAACAAAACACGTAACAGTTGCCACAGGATGTTTGACGGAGGAAGGGACAGGTTCAGTTTTCCCGAGGAATCTCACTTTGTTCCTTTTGGACTGTAATGCAGGGAAGTGTCGGGAGGGAGGAGTTGCCTTTTCCTGGTCTGTTCTTCTCCTACCGGGGGACTTCCGAGGGAGCTTCCCACCCTCACCCTCTTCCCAGCTTCTCCTTCCCACTCTTGGCATGGGGTGGGGGTGGGGATGAATTCTCTCACGGAAATCTGCTGTCTGACACCCTCCCACCTGCACAGAGTGGACAACCTCGGGGGCACAGGCTTGATCCTTCAGGGAGCCTGCCGTCAGCCAGCTGAGCCAGACCGTCTCTGGGTGACACTGGGCAAGTGTCTTTAGGAGCCAGCCCTTTTGGCCCCGGAAATAAAGCTCACATCCTTCAATCAGATGGTCGGCAATAAAGCTGACATCCTGAGCTCCCGGGGTCTGGTCCCCAGTGTCAATTGGGTTTGAATTCAGGAGGGGAGGAAGAGCATCTTGTTAGTTACTTCTTAAGACCCCAACAATAGGACCTGGGTGAGAATGACTTAAATAACCATGTGAGAACACCAGCCCATTCACACCACATTCCACAACTAAAGGATCAAAGGCCGGTCAGACCTACCTTTCTGGTGCCCAGATACTGGTCACCTAAAAGGGGAGAATGCCAGGCTGAATACAGGGATGCTATTAATTATCCAATAATGGTAAAAGAAAGCAACTTTGTCCTTTCAGGAGCAGGGAGGGTGCTCGCTGGTTTCAGGTACCGGCCCTGACGTTACCTCGGGTGAGTCAGGCCACCTTCCTGAACCTGTTCAGCTCTGAGCGTCTCAGAGGTCCTGGTGACAAAACCAGGTATCTAAGGAAGGCCCGTAGTGTTTGTTGAATAAGGGACTGATGAGAGAAAGAACCCTGTGAAAACAAGGCAGAACAGGCAAGCCCCTAAACCGGGGCTCTCAGGTGGTAAATGCTAATATGCATTTATTCTATGGATTCCTTACAGAATGAGCCATCATTGCCTACAGGGGTCCCTAAGGAATTGAGTTTAATGAAATGATAGGAATGACTGCAATTACAATATAATTGTGTGTACGTAAATACGCTTAGGGGAGGTTTGATAGAGTCTACGGTTGCCACATTCACCCAGAATTTTGGCCTGCGTTATTAATTTGCCCTACTATGAAGAAAGGGTTTGTTAATCAAAGATAAACTATTCCGCTGATATCGAATTAGGGAACTCCAGATCCTGTAATGAGGCAGTGCTTCGCACATACACAACTCTCTGCTAAGCGAAAGCTTTCTGGCTGGCCACATAGGAGGTCTCCTTATTGAAAGATTTATTTTTAATTTTGAACAGCTTCCCAGCATTACCCTTCATGAAAATTAAAAGAGGGAGCTGGAAGTTTGTCCTGTTCAGCAAACCGCCCGGCGGGTCTGCTCACCACGGCAGAGAAAACCTCACTGTGTCAGAGGAATCCTCCGTTCCCCACCCCCCCCCCCTTCTGCTAGATCGAAAAGAATTACACCTACATTTTTAATAAAAGTTAGACTTTCTTCCCCTCCCTCTCTCGTATTGTTTTTGCACGTTTTCTTCTTTCGGAGGCTTTTTAGCCTGCCTTCTTTGCACTCCTTGGGCCTTCTGGCCTGGTAGGAGCTGACATAATCCCTTGGCCCGCATTCTTACGTATACAGAGAGTCATAGGGGTCCCCCCACAAAATCTGTGGGAGCCAAGCCTGTCCTCAGCATGTCTCCCAATGGCTATTCTCGGCCAAAGAGAATGACTTCACCTTGTACAGCTGAGGCCTCAAAAAGTCCCTTCCTACTTTTAAATCAGTTAAGAATACAAAGAGGCCTCAAAAAGTCCCTTCTTACTTTTAAATCAGTTAAGAACACAAAGTAGCGACATGTCTGAGGATACGGATGTCTGGCCGAACATAAGAATATTGATTGAATCATAAACCAGATTCCCCAGCGGGCGCAGAGAGGCTGGCCCCGTCTAACTCAGAGACAGCAGTAGCACCAATATGTTCCCCAGGATCCACGGGCAATATTTCCAAAAAAGAACCAATAAAAAGCTGGCAAAGACAGAGTACTTGCGATGCTATCAAAACCTCCTAAATCACACCAGTCTTTGTAGAAAAATAAAGCGGATCACCACTAACAGTGTTCAACACCCGAAAGCGCAGAAATAAAAGACCAGAGCAAAACCAGACGATCTGTTCACACCACGTATTTTACAAGACGGGTCACATCTGTACACTTGAAGCTACTTTCCGGTAAGATTCGCCATTCGAGCCCCGGTTTAAAACCCCCACCCGAGTCGTAACTTTGTATTTATTCTAGAGAGTTCAGGGCAAGGGGAAAAATAATGGCTTTGGAGTGGGACCCTGGAATACTTTTCACTACAGGATCAATTAATACAGATATATTTTACTTAACTATTGAGTGCACTTACTGAAACATTCATTTGAGAGGGAAGTACAGTAAGAGGTGATAGGACTGCTTGGCAATTTACAATCCTTTTCGGGCGAAGTTTGTTGTTCTTAAGGGCCTCATGAAAGGATAAGCTATCGCTCTTTTTTTCTTTTTTTTTTTTTCCTATTCCCCTTTAACTCGCCAGAAATAAATAACAGGGAGCCAGCAATGTGAAGCAGGTGGCAGAGACCCAGGATGGAAAATTAGCTGGAGAAAGCGTGAAAACGTTTGCAAGGGATGAGCGGGAACCAGTGGGTCAGGAGCTGCAATTTACAAACCCAGATTCGGCTTTGCTCTTTGAAACATTTTATAGATATTCGAGACTTTGTAACAGTTCTGCAATGAACTCAGCAGAAACTCTTCATGAACACAGAATGTCTTCAAGTCGGCTGAATTAGAAGAGGAAAGTGATGCCCAAAATGGGGTAAATGCACTCTCCCCCCACGTGTCAATTATGGATTCACCTAGCAAAGGGGCTGCAAACCTACTATGTGTTTTGAGGAAAATTCTGCCAAACCACACAGAGAGAGCTGCCCATTAATCTCTTCACCATCCACAGATTTACCTGATGACTCTAGTAGAGGTCGGTATACATTTTTTTTTTTTTTAAATTCAAACAAGATCAAAACATAGCCACTGATGCTTTTGTTGGAAAAGACAGCACATGCCACTATGGTGCTCTGCATTGGTAAAAAGCAATTTTATAAGCCAAAATAATCTGTTAAATGCTCTGATGTCCAACCATGGGCCTTGTGATCAAAATGGCTGATATGAATCCCTGACAAGAGAAGTCCAGCATGGAGTGACCCATCTCACTGACTGTCATCCCCTTTCAGACAGCGTCTTTTAATCTCATGTGATCGTCACCACTTAGCATAGGGCATGCTATGCAGTTGGGTGTCCAAAACAGTATTGGTGGAACGAATGATCATTCTTCTAAGAATCTTTTGTATTACAAGGCAGCTCGCAGGTTTATAATCAGATCCATGGGGTTCCAGTTTAATTGTAGAATTAAGTCTAAGTTAATTCATGGATACCTCCATAAGCCCTTTATCTCTGTACATTTATTTATTTTTTATTTTTTAAACTTTTGAAATTTTTTTTATTTGTGAGAGAGAGGGAGAGAGAGAGAATGGGGGACGGGCAGAGAGAGAGGGAGACACAGAATCGGAAGCAGGCTCCAGGCTCTGAGGTGTCAGCACAGAGCCCGACGCGGGGCTCGAACCCACGGACGACGATATCACAACCCGAGCCAAAGTCAGACCCTCAACCGACCGAGCCAGCCGAGCGCCCCCTCTCTCTATTTATATCATACCATAAAGTAGATCGGATTCCTACCTGCTTGGTTGGTTGTCACGGTGACAGACACCGACTGGTCCGGGCTGGGGTTATACTTGGACACCCCATTCACGGCCCAGATTTCGAATGTGTAATTGGTGTGAGCCAGGAGGTCAGTGATGGAAACTTTGGTGGTCTTCAGGCCGTTCTGCTGGGGGGTATAGTGGACCCCACTTCCACAGGGTCGGCACTTGCTGGAATCACCAGCCCCACATCTCTTGCACACCACATTGTAGGAGATGTCCTGGCGACCACCCGTGTTCTGAGGGCTGCTCCATTCCAAGTTCACGGATGTCTCATTGACGTTTGAGATCAAGTTGAGGGGAGCGGATGGTGGGCCTGGAGAAGGAAAAAAAAAAAACACACACACACACACATACATTATCACACCAAGAACTTAAACTATCCTTTTGGAATCTCTGCGAGTTTCTATTATTCTCTGCAGCGATGGGGAGTAAGGTGGGCCCATGTGGCAAAGAAAGCAGAAAGGCAATCAAGCCAGCGAGGAAAAAAAAAAAAAAAAGAAAAATCTTTAAAAAAAAAAGCACGCCGTGAAAGAAAGCTGCTACATTGGTAACACCGACTGCTATCCTGAGACGGCGTGCATCTCGACATCGACATCAAACACGCTCCAAGTCCAGGCTTCTCTTTGAAGCAGCAGAAAAAGAAGATAGAACTTATCTGGTTTTTATCTCACCATCTGCAAACAGGCACATATGAGCGTGATTCAAGTTCCCAGGGCTAGTGTGGGACCCTGGTAGAGTAAGAGGTATGTGCCACTTCTGAAGAGAAATCGGGATTCCTAAGTACAGCGCATCCTCCATGCGGAATAAAATTAACCGAATCGTATAGACACGCCTCTCCAGCCCAGCACGGCAGTTGGGAGTTAAGCTCGTCATAGGTAATTAGAAGGAACTCGTGTAACCTGGTTGCAGCGATGTCAAAGGCAGAGTCGTTGGGAGATCCCAGCTTGCGGCAGGGATCGTGCAAAGGCTCTCAGGCCCCACGTCCTGCCCTTCAGCTAGCCAAGGCTGGACCAGGCCCTTTTGAGCTGACTCATTCCCACTGACATCAAAGAGTTTGTGAAACATGAACGGTGGTGGCGGCTGTTTGGAAACAGAACAACTGACCGCAAACAACATAGTGGTTGGTTTTAAAGATAGCAATAAAAAATAGTAATAATAATAATAAGACTAGCGAGCCATGACGAACCCTCTTGTTTCTTGCCGGAGATTAGTCTTTACGTGCCAAAGAGTTGCAACGCAAACTGCCTTCAAGGAGAAGAATCTGGGTGGGAGAAGGGAGGGGATATTCCTGGACTGAGCCAGTACCAAAGGCTGGAAAGATATCTGCCCCACTCTGATGCAAAACACCTCCTCAAAGGGACGTGTGGAAAGTCCTCTCTTCCTTTCTCTTCCCCATTTTGGGGAAAAGAACCAGAGGGAGTTTTAACGGAAATTTCAGGTTTCTGGCTCACTCTATCTATTCTAATGTATTTGCGATGAACTGCTTTAAGGGAAATGTGACCATGTTCCTCAGGAAAAGGAAGTTAACTGGAGGCCTGTGTGAACCAGTTAGAAGCTTTATCTAGTCAACCACAATGGACTGCGTTGTTCCAAAGTAACCACGGGGACAAAATCGAACAAGGCAACCTACTAATAAGGAGTCATACCCAATATTTATTACTCAGCTCATGCTGTTGGATTGCTAAAGGATCTTGGTGGTAATGCTGAAAAAGGGTTAATCCAGGGCTTCCCAATCTCCCCTCGAGACTAATTATCAACAGCCTCTCTTAATTTTTGAGATCTAGGCCCCGTCCAGTGTCGTAAAATTTGTTCCTAAAAGTAAGAGTACCCCCACAGAAGTCTGCAGAAGGAAAATACGAATTTCTTTCTTGCTTAGGTTTCATATTTATAGCTATGGTCCTTAGCTTCGTGACTGGAATATAATAAAGGTAAATAAGTGGTTTCTGAATACGTGAACAGAGACAGACAGGAAGTTAAAGATGATTTCGCCAAACAAATAACCTCATTTTAAAAAGACGAGGGAATTGAGATCCAGTATGTGGACCTGACAACACTGAAATTCCGTGCAATTTCATTAGTGACAGAGTCGGACTAAAATCCAAAAGTCCTAACTCCCACTCCGGGGTTATTTCCACTCCGTTATGTGGCTCCCCACAGAGGTGTAATAACAACAAAAGCAGTAGTTTCGGCCAAAGTTTAAGAGGTAAAGGTAAAAAGGGAGGGTGTATCTTCTATCCTGTTCAAATTTTATGGATGCTTGCCACCATGGTGAAATCCACTAGTAGTCTGCAGCTAAAACTTACCACAGCTTGGTTTATAAAATGGGTCAGCCACCGGTTCTTATTTTGCTATGACTTCCAGGGTTAAATACGAGGGACTCTTAAATCCATTAACCCCCTTGCCAAGGTTCCTGATCCACTTTCACGTGGGAAAATGTGACACAATGAATCAAGCAATGCAGAAGCAAAAAGTCAGTAATTAGTATGTAGGACGGGGCATGGCAGTGTCTAAACAGAGAAGAAATGGAGCAGAAAACTAAATGGTCACAGGACTCAGAGATATAACACTGCCCCATGGGAAAGAAAGAAAAAACAAAAAAAAAAAAAGATGCTGTAGGATTTCAAAATGGAGGGCTGGGCCCCAAAGAAGTGGTGGCCTGGAACAGGCTTCTTTGGGCAACGATTCTTAAAGAAGACCCTGCGGTGGATGGTAACGGGAAGACAGAGGACTAGGCAAGTTCAAGTTCAATGATGCCTCCATGAATGGTTTGGTGAATTGTACTGCATATGTTTTGTTTTGCTGCCGTAGGGAGTGATGTTATATGGGCTTAAAAATTGGACTATGGTAGAGTTTTATTTTGTGGGTTTTTCTGGGGGGGGGGGGGTAGCAGATAGAAAAATGCCCACCCAGTACGATAATCACGGTGTTCTGCAAAGGCCTGGGAAAGAGTGCATGCTTTATAAATTAAAATCATAACGGTGGTTGTATTTTGTTTGCAGGATCGTGGTTTTCTTTCTTTCTTTTTTTTTTTAAACTCATGTCCATTGAAAGATGGTAAGTGTATTTCCATTTATAAGGAGGTGCCCTCTTTTCCTCAGAAAAGAAAGTATTCTCAAGACAAGAAAGTATACGCTTTCATACAACCCAAAAGTCCATCCAGATCCAACAGTAATACCTAATGTTAATAGCAGCACCTTAACACAATTACCTGTAGAGATGGCTATAATGAAAAGAAAATAGCGTTCTGAGTAACATGGGCTGTCTCAGTAAATACAAGGCATCCAGGAGGGGAAAAAAAAAAAACACGTAACTCAGATGATCTTGTCTTCTGTTTACGTAAAGTAAGTAGTGTATCTGGATATTTGGGAACCATTAAGTTTCTGACAAGGGATTTTGCCTGTCTCACCAGAAACAGGTCAACTTGCAAGCAAGTCTCCAATTACAAATATGAGATCTGTAACAAAACACGGTAATCATACTCTTTGTTTAAATTTTCTAGTCTCCATATTGAGATCGCACCTACTAAGTACCTAGCCTCAGGTAGCTTATAGGTCATTATACGTTACAGGGTCTTGTCCTTTAATCCTTTCCAAAACTACCCACTACTAGCCTTTATGTAGTACTGGCAGCAATCTTGTTTATGGCATCGTCCCACCGTACAGGTCACATTTATTTCTCTGTCTAACTTTGGACCATGTGATGGGGTCTTGCTGTTCAGACATACGCTGCGTTATCTGTTTCTATCACCGGTCTATGTACTCCCCAAGAGAGCTGATGTCGTCATCATTTCCCAGTGTCTACCCTGATTCCCACTTCAGAATAAGCACAGTAAACGTTTGAGGAGTTGACAAATGAATGGCTGGATGGCAAACTAACAAAGTCCTGCAATGCACCTGAGGCCCCCTACCTACAGTGTGTGAATTAATACAGCCCTCCCTGAGCTAAAGCTGGGAGTCAGTTCTTACACACAGACGACTCATTAGCAGTAAGCCCTGGAGAGGGGTATCTCAATATACCTCGTTTAATTCAAGTCCCCCCGTTCTACACTTTAAAAATACTTTGCAAAAAGGAAGTTGGGCTGTATATCATATCTTAGTGATTACTTCCGTTGGGAGGGATTGTGGACTCATTCACATGCTTATTGTTTGTTGCCTGCTCTAGAAGACAAAGGGAAAGACAAATCAGACTCATTTTGATGCTTTCCTGGATACCTGAAGAAGGAAAGGGCAGGAAATCAGGGGGAAGGAAAAGACTAAAGGAAGCTAAATACGGATGATGTGAGCAGGAGGAGGTATAGTGCAGGCCCTGGACTCACTCTCATTTTTTATATCTCCATTACCAGCCCAGCATGGCCGGGAGCTTGAAATGTGGACTCCATGGGGTGCCTGGCTGGCCCGGTAGATCATGCAACTCTTGATCTCAGGGGTTGTAAGTTCGAACCCCACGTTGAGTGTAGAGATCACTTAAAAACAAAATCTTAAAAAGATAAATGAAAAAAAAAAATATGTGAGCTCCCTCAATCAAAGTTTTGTTCATTTAGGACTGGTTATTACGACTTTCTTTCTCCATCTTGGTTCCAGCCGATGGTTTATTTGGTTCAGAAGCCGTGGGCAATTTTATACCTGAAGAAAGTTAAGTTTTACATTTTCAAAGGTAGGCTGGCATTTTCCTTAGTAGCCTTTGTAGAACCACAGTTTCCTGTACATTTTATGTTTACCGTCAACATTAAGACATTTTTAAATACAAATCAAATGCTGGAGTGTCGGTAAGGGGAAATAAATGTACTTCCTTTACATTTTTTTTTAACTTCTTTGGAATTCATGTATATAAGTCCCTCCACGAATGGAGCTAGAATGTTAAACTCTTTTAAACGTCTCATGTTTAGAATGTCCTTCGTGTTTGAAATATAGGTTAGTGGCATAGATAATAACTCTGCTGCCAGGACCAAAGGTCAAATGCAATAATCTTTAACTTACAAATCCATTACAACACTATTCAACAAAACTTTCTCTGTAAAGGACCAGATAGCTAGTCAGTATTTCAGATTTTATGGGCCACTCGTTCTCTGTAGCTACTACTCAAGTTTTCACTGTACCTCGAAAACAGCCATAGACATCACCTAAACAAATGGATGTGACTGCATCTCGAGAAAATTTTATTTTCAAAAACCGGGGCAGGTGAATTCGGCCTTCGGGCCGTAGTTTACCAGCCCCGGCTACAAAGAAATTGTTGGGAGAAGTGCACCCTCCCTTCAAAAAGATGCTCGTTGGAATCCTCACAATTTGGCACATTAATTCTAGGGACTTCAAGCATACCCTGAAACTATCTAGGGAGCTCAGTCCAAGAACCCCTGATTTATATCTTCCTACAGCCCTGGCTTCTAAGGTTGAAGTTACATCTACCTTCACGGACTCAGGAAGAAATAAAATATGTGCAATATTATGGCCTATTTCTTGAGTTTCTCGGTGCTCTGAAAGCAATGGCCACCGTACTTCCTGCCACTGTGAATAAATTGAATGAACATCCATTTGCTTCGCTGGTGTGAAATACTTTCTCGATTGCACAGCAGGTACTTGTGAAAGGTGCTACAATGGGTAATTATTATTTTCTAGTGGGATGTCAGGTTGCATTTGGTTGACAGGAGTTTGACAATATGAAGTCCCAAAGAAACCTTAGCCAAATTATAGCAAAAGCAAAGGACTATCATACCATATAATAAAATATCATATCATATTATATCATAAAAGGAATCTTGATCTCCCTTAACCCATCATGTACTCTCTTCTGGGAAAAGACAACCTTCCAGAAATAAAGCATACTCTATCTAGAGAAGTTAAGTGAATGTGACATTTAAGAAGGGCAACATTCCAAGTATAAAAGAACATTCTAGTAACTCTACAAATCTTAGTTCTTCTCTCCTGTGCATTAGGCAAAAGTATAATTCCCGAGTAGTTTAGAGAACACACTGGCTTACGTCAGGATTTAAAGTAGCCCCATGTAGGAGAAGCCAATGTTAACATACCCACATGAAATCTGTATGAGCCTTACTTATTAATAAGTCATTGAAAAGGGATCGGCCAACACTGAACCTAAAGTCATAAATGCCTCCGATGCGAAGGAGGAGCTTGGTGTAAACCATCCCAAGGAAAGTCAATGTCAAGCTAAGTGCTCTCTACGTACCCCACCCCAACCCACAAGCCAGATAAAATGCTTTTTTTTTTTTCAATGTTAGAGGTAGCAATTGGAACGTCAGAAAAAGTTGGAAACCAAAAAGACGGATACTGTCATCACTGCAGCTAGAAGTGGGTTCTGCCGAAGGTTTATAAATCCATATGGATGCAAGGTATAATATGCTATATAAACCCCAAATCCGCAATGTCTTATAACAATTGTTAAAATGCTAACAGATTGTAAGGCTAGGGGGAAAAAGTCAAGTTGAAAATTCCCATTATTAGCACAACTCGAGACACGCAGCTCATATGTTTTAGACTTGGCAGTTCCACCTGCAATTCTCTCCCCTGGCTTTTCCAATAGCTGCCTCCTTACCCCTCAGGGGGTCCCAGCTCAGGTCCTCCCTCCTCCCTTCTCCCTCCACGCAAAATGAAACGCTTCCGTTTCCTCCACTGCACTCTATCACATCATCTTTTTCCTTCTTGTGAGAATTTTTGATCATCCTATTTATTATTCATATTCCAATTAGAACAGAAATATTTTTTTCTGGTTCATGAGAGTATCCCCGGCCCTTAGGAAGGTGCCAAATTTATTAATAGATATTCATTAAGTATCTACTGAATAAATAAACGAATTAATGACGGTTCCTGAACCCAGTCCAGCTCACTCATCAAAGGTGTCACCACTACAGCACTGGTGTATGTTGCAAAAGCATATTCCAGGGGTGTATGGATGGCTCCGTTGGTTGAGCGTCGACTCTTGATTTTCGTTCAGGTCATGATCCCACGGTGTGGGATCGAGCCCCACATTGGGCTCTGCACTGAGTGTGGAGCCTGCTTAAAATTCTCTTTCTCCTTCTGCATTTCTCACCCTTCCCCTCTAAAATTAAAAAAAAAAAAAAAATAGGGGCACTTGGTTGGCTCAGTCAGTTGAGTGTCTGACTCTTGATTTAGGCTCAGGTCACGATCCCAGGGTCCGGGGATCGAGCCCACATCACCCTCTGCACTGAGCGTGAAGTCTATTTAAGATTCTCTCTCTCCCTCCGCCCTCCTCCTCTGCTCTCACTTTCTCTATAAAAAAAAAAAAAAAATTAAAAAAATAAATAAAATACCACATTGCTTAAAATAAATAAAATAAAATAGGATATTCCAAAAAAAAAAAAAAAGGCAATCACAGGCTAGAAGTTTGAAAAAATGCAAGCCTGCAACCAAAGCAATGAGATAGCCGATAGGAGAACAAAGTAGCTGGGCTCACGTCAAGAGTGGTTTCCAGAACCCTCACAGACATCTAATACTTAACGGATTTTTAATCACCATTTTAAAATTCCATGCCTGAGCCACGGAATTAATTCTGGACATGGAAAGAAACATCCCCTGGGAGCATGGGCAGAAGCCTGACTCTTAAATGATCAATGTCTTCAAACGCTGCGACTGTCACCCTACAAAAATGCCAAGGCAACAAGTACAAGACGTCTCTTCTGAGGAAGAGGGGCCGTGGGTCTCGAGTTCCACTTCATAAGGCTTCATTAATCATGTCCAACTTTTGGACTGTCAATGATACTTCAGTGCCTTAGCCGTAAAACCTTCCACCCCTTCAGATAAGCCCGTGTTAATCTCTCTCCGGCTGAAAGACAGGCTAGAACACAGAGTCAACAGTTGGGGTGTATGTAAGTTTTGCCTGAAACGAAGCCCAGGCTTCCTCCCCCCGACTGTTGTATATGTTGCCACTGTTAATCGCTTTCTCTCAGTCCCTGCGGCTGTGGGTCAGTTTACATAAAGACTGCTGTTCGGGGACACCTCTTCTGAGATAGATGAACAGTGCAGTTTCTGTGTTTCAACGATGAGTAGAGCCAAAGCGTAACTGCCCGTCATTAACAAATAGAACCATTTGGATGCACCAACCACTTGTTGCTCCGTGAAACATTCTTGGCTTCCTGTCAAGGTAACTTCTTGCTGCAGTTCTGCCCCTGCCTCTTTTTCTGGTGTATCTATTCTCACATCGTCCTCTCCAGACACCTTCGTCTTTACTGGGCTCACGGAGGTTTCGGTTTATTTATTTGAGGACGACTAGTTTATGGCTCAAGTGCTTTAAAAGGAAACTCTCCATTAGTCATGAGGAGGCCACAGTGGAAAAGACAGAGCAAGGCGCTTTGTTCCATTTCTTCAAAATTTTGAGCAGTTCGCTTTAAAAGTAGCCAGGCTAGGGGCACCTGGGTGGCTCAGTCAGTTAAGCGTCCAACTTCAGCTCAGGTCACGATCTCACGGTTCGTGAGTTCGAGCCCCGCGTCGGGCTCTGGGCTGATGGCTCAGAGCCTGGAGCCTGCTTCCGATTCTGTGTCTCCCTCTCTCTCTGCCCCTCCCCTGTTCATGCTCTGTCTCTGTCTCAAAAATAAATAAACGTTAAAAATTTTTTTTTAAATAGATAAATAAATAAATAAATAAATAAATAAATAAAAGTAGCCAGGCTGTGAATTAATTTACATTTCTTGCAAGCTGGTTTTTCATACTTTATCTTATTTCATCCTCATAATAAAATCTGACAAAGGGCATCGATCAGCCTCGGCAATCTGATGACCAAACCGAAGATAAGAAAAGTTTCGCAAGTCGCCCAAATGAATACGATCCAAATGCGCAAAGGTACTGTGATCAGAAAGTCTGATTCTGGGGCTATAATGGCCCCTGTCACAAAGATACAAGCAATCCAAAGGGGGGGGGGGGAAGAAAAAGAAAAGAAAAAAAAGCACAACTCTGAGCTTTTTGTGGACCATTCCTCACTTTCTCACTTCCTCCCAGAATCACGTTTCTTCTAGTTGCCTGTCCTTAAGGCTGAAATGTGCTGCCATACTTCCTAGATGGTGCTCTTGTCTTCGTTGAGTTAACCTCTCTCTCTGGTCCTAACTTCCACTCAAGAGGGCAATTAGGAGTTTCTGTTAAAGGCTTTTTCCCTGGGGTGAGGGGGGCGGGGGCGCAGGGAGAAGGTCACACGAGGGGCGGGGGGCAATCAGATCGATGCAATGAAACTCTTCTCTGAGTTCATCCTCTGTCGAGCTGTAGATCACGTGTAGAATAAGAGTCAACTATGGGAGGAAAATCAAAATACTGAGAGCAAAGAAGGTATCCAGTTCTCACCCCAGGGGACCTCAGCACAGTGTATAACTGACCCTGTTTCATAGAAGCATGCTGGGCACAACCACTGTATGACTTCCATGACTAGTGTCAACAATGCGATCCAGAAATGACAGGGCTCGATTGATAACAAGCCACTCTTACTCATTCATGGTGGTGGAAAAATTGCAATAAGTTGGCTAAATGGCATTGGCAGAGATTATTCAAGTCTTTCACTTGGGCATATATCACATCAGTGTTCCTCAAACCTATGCACGTTCCAGTTGAATCCACGTTGTACTAGTAATCCCTCTACAATGTCCACATTGGACTGTTGATCTGTATAAAATGAGAAGTAGGCGGGAGGGGAAAGAGAAGGCTAAAACAGCATTGTTTTAAAACACACAGTTCGAGGAGAGGACACTTGATCCTTATTAAATATCCTGAAGCTTTTTCAAATTTTATAAACAGCCCAATGGCAAGTGGTCAGACTGGGATGCATCCATCCTCTTCCAATAAGCACTACTTGGTGATCTTTCCCCCGTAGCCCTAATCGTCTTTGGACAAGAATCACACTCTTGGCCTCTCCAGAGGTGCTTTTTTTCTCTACTGGTAGTCAAAATGCCGAAAGGCAATCAGAAAGGGAGAGGCAAGGATGTGGGTTACTCACTACCGATACCAGACTCTGAACCACTGAGATCTACCCAAATAAGCCAACAGGTTCATTTACCTGTTGAAGACTGCATCCGAATCATCACAATTTCTTTGATTGTTCTTATCTGTTGGGTATGGTCCGAGGACAGGCATATTAATTGGCTTAACAACTGATTACCGGGCGGCATGACCATATGTTGCGAACTAAAGTCCCTGTCACAGAATCTGGCAGCGGGAGAGTTGGTATCTCAATCTGAGTTTTTATCCCGCGACAAACGGAATGTAGCATGAAATTGTACTCTCATTTCACAAATTCGATAAATGACATGAAGCAACAAATTCCCCTGTAAATTTCAGATCCAAGAATTTCCGTAAAAATAGCTTCACAAAAATGATTGATTACATGGCCGATAAACTGGGATATGGTCAGAGATCAACGAACGGATCTCCTGCAACACTTATTAACGAAACTGTAGGAATCTTTGGCTTTTGTTTTCACTCCTACAACCAACGGGTCTTTCACGACCGCTGACTACACTCTCATTGATCAATTTCATAGAATGTCCTGCCTTCCACCATTATATTGTTAGTTATTGGAAGCCCTAGAGCAAAAAGATATATGCTTTTGGGTGGGGGAAAAAAATGTAGCTTACTTAAAACCGAAGGCTGCCTTTTATGCTATGGTTTATACATCAAAGACTCATGCTAGACATCCCTCCCCAAATCCCTTAGCCAGACTGTTAAGCATGTAAATCTTTGGGGCAGAGAACTGAACCGAACATCAGTGGCACCTTCAAGGGCTTGTTTGAAAATGGATGTGAGATTTCCAAAATTAAAGCGCTTAAAAAAGAAAAAAAAAGGGTCTCTCTTCTCTTGACCTTGGAAACAAGTAAGGACGATGTTATTTTAATTTGCATTCAAGTTTTAACAACACAGTCACACAGCACCACTGGGATCCACATTGGGTTTCCACTGAAAATTGCTCATCATTTCATTATGGTTCATTATGTTGATAACTGTCAGAAGGCATTAGAAGTGAGGGCTTTGAGTAATAGACCTGAAATGGTAATTTTAAAACAATACACTTTCTGGAGGAAATACAGTGGTGCACTACATTCAATTAGAAAAGGCAAATGTAGAAACAAAGTGAGTGATGTTCGCTGTTTGGGGCTAAGCTATTTCAGTTTCTCAATAACCTAAGCCTGCAGACCAGCGTTTTCAAATCAGGACCTTTCGTCATAGACCTTGGGAAATTTGCCCTCATTAGCTCTAAGCTCCTCCAGTATAAATTGTCTCAAAAGCTGCAAATTTGGAGTATTTTAGGCCAGAGGATTGATCCTCTGAGGATCAATCAATCACTCTTTGTTTGTTTGGCACAGCTGACTGAATCATTCAAGGCCGTTGACTTGGAGACAGATTTGTGAAGACCCCTCAAGTTGGCAATCCAAAATCATAATCTCTTATTTCACAGAGTGCTCCAATCAGGAGGCTCTAATAAGTTTCATCCAACAAGTGAAACAAAGAGCACCCCAAAGCACAAGGACAGATTTCCAACTGAAACGTACAGGAAACCATTCTGGTAATGGTGTTCAGAAGTCAAGGTGGCAAAATAACAAATCAGCTTTTCCTTCCCAGATATCCGAAGCCAATTCACTTCTTCTAGAAGGCATTTTTGTCTAGTACATTTTGCAACACAGTAAGGGGTTGGCAAGTCGCCTTAAATATGATATAGGTTCGGTCTCCCGGGGAGGGAAAGACCTTTCTCACTATCATCACTGAACAAGCAACTAAATAACTAAGGTAATCAAAAGTCTTCCTGCACAGGCATGTAGTTGCCTTCTCCCACCACTGCTGACTGTCAGACCACATTCCTGACTACAGAGAAAGGTAAGAGGGAGGTGAAAGAGATCTGGAGGGGAGGGGCTGGTTATCAGTAGAGTTAAATGACATGTATCTCTTTAATAAAAATCACATTCAAATTCCCTCTAAGAAATGATTCACGAGATCAAAATTTCTTCATCAGCTTGAACAGCATCCTTGTGTGTAGACAGGTATGGGAGTCTGTGTTGCTGGCAGTCACAAAAACCCTGTCACCTTTCTTGACTGATACCCGTGTCTGAGGTGAACATTGACATTTCCACTCTGAGGCAGTAACCTGGTGGGGACCGTGGAAGAAAATACAAACAAACAAACAAACAAACAAAGCTCCATGGTGAGTGTATTTGATGATGTAACTCCAAACCAGGTTGGGTTTTCTTCTGGGAGACAAAGGAAGGATTCAATTTCCATCAAGGGAGAATGTCCCCCACCCTTGAAATTAACTTCCTAGAGTCACCACTGAGCTGAAGAATAGGCCTGACAGTTACAGCCACGGAAAAGAGGGCCTCCTGTCTCCTGCCATCCATCAGGAAGGATCTAAATCCTTACCACCCGAAGATGGTCCACCGACAAGCAGAATCAGCAATAGCTGGGAATTTGTCACAAATGCAGCCTATCAGGCCCGACTTCTCCTGCTAACCCCTAGTGACTTCCGGGTGCTTCCTACGTGCATTGATATTTAAGAAGCATTTCTTCTAACTCTCTGTTCTAACCGGGGTGCGGATTATTTTCTCGGAAATATTCGTGATGCTTCCACGGAAATACAGCCTATCCCACAGGCGGCCATTTATGCTAACCTTAACCAGAAGCGCCAAGAGAGGCACTCCTAAAGATAGTGTTCATTGGCCATTTAATCCTTTGAAGTTCTCAAGCAGCATGCATGGTATGAAGACCTTCTTAGGTGTTTCCTTCTAAATTAGCCGATGCTGCTTGTGTTCACCTGGTCTAATCGTTCCCCGAGTGAACAAAAACCTGATTTTACAAACCAGTGGAGCAGAGTCTCTCTTTGGCTAGAAGAATGAGGCTCAGATAGTGTGTTTTATTTCTTCATTAGCGTGCCGTCACAGTGAGCGATCACTAAATGCAGGGCTGCATGAGAATGCTGGAGTTAAAGATAGCATAATGAACAAAGAAGGTGCCTGATTATCATGGCTGTCAGCACAAGGGAATTGGCTTTGTCACCTGGCTTAACCAACTGGTAAGAACTGATTAAAGGCTGGAGTCGGTTTGAAAGGATCCCTGATGTTTATGTTCCTTTCTCTCCCCCACATCTTGTCAAAAGAATCCGATAAAGCTGGGGGGGGGGGGGGCAAGGCAAGGGGGAAGGGCTTCATTCTGTGGGTTATTTGAACAGGAGGTTCTTTGAGAAACTCCCACTGTCTTCTCTATTGAAATGCCTGCTAAGTGCCATCCAGGACTTTCTGCGATGGCAAAAATACTCCACAGAGGAGCTGTCCAGTATGGTCACCACTGGCCCCATGCGGCTAGGGAGCCCTTGAAATATGGCACAGCATAAATTGGAAACTGAATTTTAAATTTAAAGAGTCATATGTGCCTAGTGGCTACAGTATGGGACAGTGCAGGAAGGGAAAAATCTAACGTGAGCTGTAAAGTAGAAGAGACTATAATTCTGCTGCTTAATTTACTAGTAAACCTATTAGCAAAATATGGTCACCCCCCCCTCCAATTATCCTTGTCTCCAAGGAGGTCTTCAGAGTCTTATGTAGTTAATGTTTATTAAATTAAAAAAAAAAAAAAAAAACCACTTAAAAATAAACTCTGTAGAGAAGTGGGCTCAACTTTGTGTTTACAATGCAATTACGGGGGCAGCTTTTGAAAATGCTGATGCCTGAATCTTATCCCCAGAGATTCTGGAGTCTAGTGCAGCCACTGGGCAATTCAATTGCACGGTCAAGTGAAAAAAGCACCATAGAGAGGCAGTCAGACGCGCTGGCAGTGTGGTTTGGACGTGGTTTGGGGGAGGAAGTGACCAGCTGGGGACCCAAGAAGGGACCAAACATTTGTTAGATCCCTACCATGTGCCAGACCTTTACAAATATTTTCTTGTTTAATTCTCAAAACAACCCGACAGGCAGATCATGAGAATCCCAGCTGACCGATGGGTAAGCGGCGTCGAGGGGTTGAACAACCACAGAACTTTGTGGTGTTAACAGCACCGTGCTTCCTCCTAGCTCGAGTCAGAGGGACGCAATAAACTTAGAATAACACAAAGAGCTTGAGTCAGTAAAGTGTAGGCGGAGTACTAAGAGGATGGACCGGAGGGAAAAAGATCACATATTGCGTCGGTATTTTCATGGATCTTTTATCAGTGACACAAAAAGCTGCCAGTGTTCCTTTGTTCACGTTATTGAAAGCAATCGCCGACAAATGCAAAAGTTACTTTAGCTCTGAAACTTTTTGATGCCCCCCAATTGCTAAAACCCGTATTTTCTTTTTCTCATTTGGATCCTCAAGATACAGCCAACAATTTATGCCTACGCAAACATAAAATTCCAAGGGCTCGGCTACCACACTTACACACACGGCAAAGCATTCCAGTAACCCAGGCAGGTGGTGACCTCTGGGGTCTCCCTAAGCTGCTCCCATGTAGCAAGCTGCAGTAGTTACGTGATGGGCCCATGGTCCTAGAATGCTGGTGACAGATCGGAATCATGAGACTGAAAATGCCTGGAGGCAAGAGCCAGACCATCTTGCCATCAAAGATGAATTTTATGAGGTTCTTAACACAGTCGGGCTGCAGGCTGGGGAAGGCTCTATCTGTATGGAAAGATAGACTGCATGAAGGCAGCCATCACACGGTCTGGCCCCAATACTGCCCTTTGAGTGTACTGGTGCCCTAAAATCCCACACCCAGGGAACTGTTGGCAGCCGGTGTGGTCAGAGGAGGAGTGTTTACCTAATCCCACAGAGTGGAACACGGGATGAGGATACTCAGGTTGGAAAAAGAAAAAGCCTGGGACTTGAGCTTATCAAACATCATGGCCATCTAGAGAAAGTACTTAGTCTAGGGAAGGAACACAAAAAGAAAACGAGGAAGTCTTTGCCCATTTACGCTTACACCCAAGGCTGGCCCTCGTATTCTCCTTCCCTCAGGAGGGAGTTTGAGTTGGATCCGGGGGGGAGTGGGCAAGAGAGCCTGCCTGTGATAAGAAAAATGTCAGTCTTCTGGTTGTGCACCAAGCTGGGGTGGGGTCCTGGGCTCCTTCTTAACATCTCTGAGCTGGCAATTACGTCGTGCATAAACTGAAAATAATGCCTATTTTATAGATTTGGTTTACTATGAGCCCTGTGATGAGGTGTATTGAAAGTGTCTGATACATTACCTGGGTATCATAAAATGATTCTTCTTGTTTTTTTTGTTTTGTTTTGTTTTTTAAGTTTATTTATTTACTTTGAGAGAGAGAAGAGAGGGCAAGCTGGGGAGGGGCAGAGAGAGGTGGGAAAGAGAGACAGAACCCCAAGGAGGCTCCACACTGCCAGCGCAGAGCTCAGTGCAGGGCTTGAACTCACAGAACCATAAGATCATAACCAGAGCTGAAATCCAGAGTCAGATGCTTAACCGACTGAACCACCCAGGCACCCCGTTCTTCTTGTTATTTTTTTTTTTTTTTTGAGAGACAGAGAGATAGAGAGAGGAAGCTCACGTGTGTGAGCAGGGGAGGGGCAGAGGGAGAAGGAGAGATAGAATCTCAGGCAGGCTCCACGTTCAGCCCAGAGCCCGACACTGGATCATGACCTAAGCCGAAAGCAAGTCAGACGTTCAACTGACTGAGCCACTCAGGCGCCTCTGTGAAATGGTTCTTACTGCTGTCGTCGTTTATAAAAGAAACTCTGGAGGGTCCGGTAATCTCAGTCCAAATTTAGGATGGATCTGGAATCTCTTCCCACTCCTTTTAAGGCTGATACTTGACTTAACCAGACAATGGCCTCACAGCCAGAAAATACTTCTATCTGGAGGGATGTTGGCTCCAGGCCAGCCAAGATGGAATTTGTAATAGTGAACAAAACAGTAACAGCCATAAACACAGTAAAAGCTAAAATATACTGAGTAGCGTCACTTTTTGCATTTCTATGCTAACATGGCCCACAGGACGGTGCTAAATACCAACAACGATGACGGAGGTACTATTTTTAACTCCATTCTACAGATGAGGAACCGGAGACGAAACTTAGGAGACTAAACTGTCAACCTGCTCTTAACTGTGGGGAGGGAGGGATGTTGGAAACAAAGACAGAACATGTGCGAACCCTGCGTGCCTGGCTCTGTCCCTCGACACACTGACTCACGCGATGGAAGCACCATGAGTGGAACGCTTGCCCGCCCCGCCCCGCCCCCCCCCCCCCCCCCCCCGCTGCCTATTCTGGTCAAGGTCACAGCCACAGCAGGGTCTGTGGCAGCCCACGGTGCTGGTGGAAGCAATGGCAACACTAGCAGCTCGGTCCACAGAAAGTGGGAGAACAGACTCCTCTGTTCCTCTGCATACCAAGGGGCCAACCCCATCCATTCATTAGCCCGGCATGTATTGAGTGCCTATCATTAAACAGGCATTTATTAGGACCCGGGCCTAAATGTTATGAACACAAAACTATGAGGAAAGAGGGAAGAAGGGTAATGACAACGCAAGCCATGACCTCAGTGCCCAAACTGAAACCACAGCCCACACGTGATCCCGTCCCCGGAACCCTGCCCGGGACCTGTCTCCCCCGCAGCTGTCAGGCTTCCCCAGGACTCCCGAAGGAGACAGTAGAGCCATGTATAAATTCCAATCTCAGCTCTAATCGCACTGCCGGACAACCCCTGAGAGCTCCATCACTGCTCCAGAAAGTGGCCTGTGGTCAGCTGTGCGTTTTGAAGGCGACCCGGACAGCGAGACGGATCCTTCCTTTTCATAAGCATTCCTCCTGCTTTGAGTAACAAAAGATTTCACAGTCCATCTAACCTGCCCCCTGCCTGGTCATCTTGGGAGAAGACCCAGCCAGGCAGGAACGGCAGCCGTTGGCATCGAAGAAACGAGACAGAAGCACGCAACTTACGGGTGCAGGGCATAGAGGCCGCGTCGTTGTCGGCTCTGAAAAAGCCTCGGTCACAGGTGCACGATGTGGCTCCTTCCCAGACAGAGTAGCTGTGGGGCGGGCACTTGGCACAGGTGGCATCCGTGGAGAGGGCCTTGTAATAGCCAATTTTGCAGGCTACGGGAAAGAAGGAAACACACACCAATATAAGCCACCACTAACAGAGCAGAGCGAAACGTCACCTCCTTGACCCAGCAGGAGGGGGACGTTTCTGTGAATCGCTAGTGATCACCTGGCTGGAGACGCAGGTAAAGCAACGAAAAACATTAATCGGTTACAGTCATTCTTCAAAGGTCATTACATTCCCGGCCAGGTGGCAAGGAGCCCGACGGGAGACATTTTCTTAAAACCAGCGGTATCCGTCAGATTGCAGGTATGTTTCCCGAGGGCTTCTTGCGTGCAGGTATGCTGCTTACATGCAGGATGGCGTCCAATCCCGATGAACAGCTTGCACACACGTACTGTTATCAGCCCTCCCTTGGAAATTTGGGATGCTGGCTTTGAAAAGTCCATTCTTGGTGGCAGACCACGCGTCAGGTAAAGGTCAGGGACCAGCTTGGACGCAAGTGTTCTCTCCCCCAAACCTACGCTCTTGGCTACATGCTACGGAATCTGAGAGCGTGGTCTTGAACCAACAGTCGGAAGCGTATCCAAACACTCACAGAAAAATTATCGGTGATGATTTCCTAATTACCGGTACAGAGGGCACCAAAGCAAAAGGCCAACAAAGGCAACGAGGCATAAAAGAAAAGAGTTGGTAAGACATGGGTCACGATTTCAAGGGGAAGTAATATAAAGTACCGACCGTAGATTCTGGACTATAACATACTAAGATTTTTTTTTTTTTTTTTTTAAGATCAGCCGATATTTTATGTTCATTTTCAGGTTAATAAAACCCTCTTGTTTTTCCCTCTCTCTATTTTTTCAACACCCCCCTGCCTCCCTATGCTCACACACCCTAAGTGGCTGCTGCAGAGAACATGGGCCATATAGCTCTTTATGCACCTGACATGCTTTCCATGACTTCATCTTCGCAAACATCACACTGACACCGATGGCAGCTTTTCCTAATGTGGAAAATCTCAATAATTCTGGGAAACCTCACAATAAAAAATAATTAATAGGGCCTTGCTCCCCCCCGCCTCTGTTTCTCCCCTCTGCCCTTCACCATCACCTCCCAAATCTGTCTCCACTTGGAATAAAAATTGACCAACACTATCAGTTGTAAACCCACAGCGACAAAGCCATGAAAAATAAAGTTGTTTCGGGCAACCAGAGGTTTAAAAAAAAAAAGGTGACAGATACCCACCACCTTTCCAGTACGATTCACTTTCAATGTTGTCCATTTATCTCGTCCTTAAGATGTTCCTAAACTATCAAAAATACCAGCTGGGAGAAGAACCCGTTAGGCATTTGCCATCAGCCTGGCCACGAAAGGAGACCAACCACGCCAGAAACCCAGCGGGTTTCACTCAAATGAGGAGACAAAAAAAAAAAGAGATCCGCAAAACTGCGTGATTCTCTGAGGAGATATGGCCACGTTCCCTTGTCTCATTACTCATCCCTCAAGCATCTGTACGGCTCCCAGTTGGAGTCTATTCCTCCCCTTTGAACAGCCTGTTGGTATTTTCTTAATCATGCTCTGGTAATGGCAAGCGGAAAGGGAGTTTAGCAGAAGCTCCAGAAAGGCACACGGTTATTTCACTATTATTAACTGAAGTTGTTTATGGAATTTCCTTTAACGAGCCAAAACTTTATGATGTGTGGAGCACCGACAATAAAAAGCACTAGGAGATCAATCTCTCCCTTATTTGCTTTCGTCTCTCACTGGACCGGAGAATCTTAGAAAAACAGGTTGCTCCGATGACTGAGATTTATGTGTCTCAAGTCTATACCCATCACATAATTAGGGATGGTTCAACATGCAAGGTGCTTTTTGGTCATGCTTAAGATGGCCCTAGGGTTTCGACTAAAATCAGAAACACCAGCTTGGGGAGAAAGATGCACTGAGGGTCAAGCTTGTCCTTCCCACATCAAACACAGCGAGTCCTGGAACTCAGAAACAAATCCACTGGGTCCTGGGGGTTACTGAGTCACAGCCAACAAAGGCAAGTTGTGGAAACGTGGTGCCAGGCTTGGTAGAGCTAGGACTGAGGAGAAGGCATAAATTGCTTTATTTTTCCACATCTGGAGAGTGGATTGAAATCTTCCGTGTTCCTGGCGCGCCTGGGTGGCTCCGTCAGTTAAGGGTGGGACTTGGGCTCGGGTCGTGATCTCGTGGTTTCGTGAGTTCAAGCCCTGCATCAGGTTCTGTGCTGACAGCTTCAGAGCCTGGAGCCTGTTTCTGATTCTCTGTCTCCCACTCTCTCTGCCCCTCCCCTGGTTGTTTTCTCTCTGTCTCTGTCTCTGTCTCTCTCTCTCTCTTTCTCCCTCTCTCTCTCCCAAAACTAAATAAACATTAAAAAAAAATTTTTTTTTAATTCTCCATGTTCTTGATGATCCTTATGCACCTCCACTTCATCAGGCAGCAACACCTAAAAACTCACAATGGAAGTGGAAGAGTGACAAGAAAAATTGGCCTGTGATTTATTCACCGCAACACGAAAACAGAGCACGTCGAGAAAGTTGTAAGGAAGAGAAAAACAGACTATTGCTATTTCGTCAACTTCTATTCTGATCAGACTACTTCCAGTTAAAAAATTAAATTCAGAGTTCACAGAAGTCAAATGAGAGGATGTCTTGAATTTCCTAAAGTTCAAAAATTAGTTGTATATTTATGGTAATTTCAGGGAAAAATGAGATCGCAAGTTTATACTTTGTCTACGTTTCCTTGAAGCTGGTAGGAATGTGTTGGCAAGAGTTAGGTGTATGTGAATTCATTTGTGGAATACGGAGTTTTATACCCATTTGGAAAATTGAGGGCTGTTGTTTTTTAAACGCACTGACTATTTTTACTCTCTTTTCCTCTTGCTTTTACAAGCGCAAGGAAAAATACCACATTGTCATTGTGCTATTCTCGGCCACCCTTGCCGCCCTTAACACATTCCTTTGTCTTCAACTACATTAAGACCATGTTATTAATATTTCAGCATTCTTAGAAAGGCTCTCTCAAAATACAGGAGTGGTTTTTCATGCACGCGGCCATTGTGCTGCCTACGTTCAAAATGACCTAGTAAATTGATGGTTAGGTACGTTTCTTTGCTCTTGTGGTTCACAGTCGTCTAGCATTTGGTGCATGAATGTGGAAGTAGATCCCATATTTATTCACCTATTTGCATTTTAAAAATGTCACTGCATCTTTCATTCCAAACAAAATCCCCACGAAAGGTGTATGTGGTCTAACAAGCATTGACATGTGTTGTGATTTTCCTTCATTCTCCCAGAGGTGAGAACTATTCCACTGTATTTTTTTTATGGCCGGGGCTTGGGAAGCAAGTTAGGAGTGAGTCAAATTGTACACTCTACACCCAAGAGCGTGTGTAATTCCTTCTGCCCCCTCGCTGGAGTACAGTTAGGAAGGAGCGCCTTATTTGGCCTTTCAGATACGTCATTGTGGGAGGATGAGTTCACGTGTGCAGTGAAAACTCTGAATTCACTTCCTTTAGTTTTGCTGTAATGAGCTCTTTCTGCTGACTCTAAACAAAAGGAGAAGACAAGTGAGGACAAGAAGAGAAAGCAAAACTCTCTTCTTTTCTTTCATTGGCTCACCCAGTGCCATAACAGGTTGCATTTTAAGGATAGTCTTCTACAGAAGTTTCCCTGTGGAATACTTACACATCATAATTTCCGGTGAAACACAAAACCAAAATGTTCTTAAGATGATGTAGTAGCCGGGGTTACTTCAGGATTTCTCGGGGCACAGATGATTGCCACGAGGTGCAATGCCAAATTCAAGGAGCTAGTTAAACCCACCCTTTAAAAACATTGTATATAGATGGGGTGGTCGTTTTCCCCCTTCTCAGAGAAATAAAGACTGTCTTTACAGTTCATTTTGAAACCATTCTGGTTGTAAGAATATCTAACGATAACAGCACCTGTGATGATATATCAAGCACTTAAGGTGTTCATAGGCATCGTTTCATTTCATCTTCACAAGGATCCCTTGAGCTTGAGACTTTATCACTATCCGCGTTTTGCAAGTGAAGAAACTGAGGGTTGCAAGTAACTTGCCTGAGGTCACACAATTAAGTGGAAGTCAGTATCTAACCCCGGCTCGTGTGCTGATGAAAGTCGTTATGCAGTTACACAGGGTGAACACTGACCGTCAGCAAAAATCCGACACAGATGAAACAGACTACAGAATAACTGAGGATGGTCCCAGCTTCCACTTGTGCCCCCAGCCCATCGTGGGGTTGTTTTCACAACCAGTGCTATGCTCTGCAACCTGCGAAGCAGTTTCTAAAGGCTCTCAGAGCTGCACTGGCCGGTACGACGGCTTTAGGCCGTAGGCAGCTACTGATCTGGTCCAAAGCAGGCTCTAAGCGTAAAATACACTCTGGATTCCAAAGGCTTAGGGCCGCAAAAGCAAAGTCTCTTATGAATAGTTTTTATATTGATTACATATTGAAGCAATAATGCAGGGGGATATAGCAAGTCAGAAAAATGTACCATTAAAATTAATTTCGCATGGTGGATCTCACCTTTTTTTTTTTTTTTTTTTTCATGTGGCTACTAAACTTGAAATGATCTGAGAGGCTTGCAATCTGTTTCTGTTGGACAGTGCTACTCTCAAAGTCCCTCATAGTAAGGCGCCTGTGGCTGCACGCATGCGCACAGGGACTCTCGTAAAGGCTGAGCGCAGAAAGTGCTGGGGCACGCGTCACAGTCACCCCAGCACCTTTACGAGGCTTAGCCTAAGCCCACCTCAGAGAATCAGAGAATCGGGTCAGTTTCTATTTAAGCGCTGCTCTCAGGCACCTAGCTAATTTGAAAAACCTAATTTTGGCTCAAGTACTCATAAATAGGCACAAAAGGGTTAAAAATTACCTTCCTAGGTAACAAATTTGCATTTTAATACAGAGTGTCCTGAAGGTCAAGGCTGAACTTTTAGCAGTGGCTCTCTGGGGGAAATTTGAACCTTGGCTTTTTGTTTTGTTTTGTTTTGTCTTGTTTTGTTTGAAGTTTATTCATTTTTGGGAGAGAGACAGAGACGGAGAGAGAGAGAGGGAGAGTGAGAGGGAGAGAGAGAGAGGGAGAAAGGGGATCCCCAGTGGGTTCTGCACTGAGAGCCCAAGGCAGAGGCGAACTCACCAAGGGCTGGAACTTAACTAACAGCGAGATCAGGACCCGAGCCAGCCCACTGAGCCACCAAGGCGCCCAGGAAACTTGAACCTTATATGCAAACTAGTCTCCAGGGAACTGATGGCGCTGGGGAGAGCCCATGGGTCCCTCCAGCCTCTTCGTGTAGGCATGCTATTCTGCACACACTTCCAAATAGGTTCTATGGGGACACTGCCCTCGGCGTACTGACTGGCTCCACAGTAGGTCTGGTGGGTTTAGGAAATCTACCTGAGAAATATCAGAGTCACTTTTAAAGGGCATTATCAAACTCAGTTCTCTGATTAACCGTTTACTTGCTAGACTATTATATGAACGATGTAAGAAAAATTGATGGGAAAGGAAAACAATCTGTCAAATAAGGTTTCCGCTTTGCGGTGTTTATAACAACGCAAGCCCCAGCCATCTTCGGGAAAGCCCTGAGCATGAACTGTTTTCCCACTGCATAGATGGGAAAACTGAGGCAAACAAAGGTAAGGATTTGTCCCAAGCAGGGTTGATTTTCTAACCTAGGCGGTGTGGACTGAATTACTGCGCTCATGGGGGAGGACGGCGAGAGAAATGGGGCTCTGTTTGGGGGCCCATCTGATCAGATTTCACTCCCGAAGAGGAAAACACGGCTCAACACTGGTTTTACTGATACGCACTGAGAGTAACTGAACATTTGAGTTTTTTGAAGGAACCTTAAAAATCAACTGGTCCAGGGATTGGCAAACATTTCTGTAAAGAGCCAAACAGCACATAATTTAGGTTTTGCAGGCCAAGGGGAAGATTAAGAATATTAAGAAGGTGGGGCGCCTGGGTGGCTCAGTCGGTTAAGCGGCTGACTCCGGCTCAGGTCATGATCTCGCGGTCCGTGAGTTCGAGCCCCGCGTCGGGCTCTGTGCTGATGGCTCAGAGCCTGGAGCCTGTTTCCGATTCTGTGTCTCCCTCTCTCTGACCCTCCCCTGTTCATGCTCTGTCTCTCCCTGTCTCAAAAATAAATTAAAAAACGTTTAAAAAAAAAAAAGAATATTAAGAAGGTATTTCTATTGCAAGATAAAATTCTAACACATTTTCTTTATTTTTTTATTAATGGGATTCAAAATAAAATAGTAATAATTAAGTCATTTTTAAAAAAATACAGATTTACTGTTGGTAAGGATGAAATTCTTTTTTTTTAAGGTTTCTTTTTGAGAGAGCGATAGAGGGTGAGCAGGCTAGAAGCAGAGAGAGAAGAAGACAGAGAATCAGAAGCAGGCTCCAGGCTCTGAGCTGTCCGTATAGAGCCCGATGCGGGGCTCGAACTCATGAACTCTAAGATCGTGACCTGAGCCAAAGTGGGATGCGTAACGGCCTGAGCCACCCAGGCGTCCCAAGAATGAAATTCTTATCTGGAAAGATAACATTTCACTTACTTAGGTATCAAAGAGAGTGTCCCCTATTATGGAATTGATTGCAAATGTCATCTGTAAAAAACATTTTTGGCTCTCAGACCATACAAAAACAGGTGGTAGGCCTGAGGGCACTGCTTTGCTGACACTTGATCTAGTCCAACATACTCATCTTCGATGGTAGTTCCTTCTAGAGCATTCCAGGACTAGGTCTGGAATCCAAGGTTCTGTGGTCTCTGTTACCCTACAGGGCCTCCGTTAGTTCTGAATGGTGAAGCTTAATAAAAAACCCTTTGTTACTATTGCTGCAGAAGAAGAATAATCTTTCCATCAACCACCTTCCTGGAAGACTGACCTGACTCAGTAGTAGTATTAACTAAATCCACTTTTAAAATGATTCCCTTGATAAAAAAAAAAAAAGAGGTTAGAGTGGGAGAGAGCCAAAGCATAAGAGACTGTTAAAAACAGAGAACAAACTGAGGGTTGATGGGGGGTGGGAGGAGGGAGGGGGGTGAAAGGGAGGGGGGTATTGAGGAGGGCACCTTTTGGGATGAGCACTGGGTGTTGCATGGAAACCAATTTGACAATAAATTTCATATATTGAAAAAAAAATTAAAAAAAAATAAAAATAAAATGATTCCCTTGGTTAAATGACGTTTAACCTGATTTGGGGGACAGTATCTCTTAGATGCTATACATTTTTGCAATTAGACATTCTGATTGACTTTCACTTTCTATTGTTTTCAGGTTTTATTTCCTGGGAATCCTGAGCTCAAATTGTTTTCCTCTACACAATAAAAGAATGGCACTCGCCTTTGCTCTTCATGCCGCTAAAATCATAGCACAAATAAAACTAAAGTAGGCCAAATTTGGCAAGGATGCCTAGCTTCTATTCCCGGGAGCGGTCACTCTCAGACTTTAACATCTACCAGAATGATTTGCAGGTCTCGCATAAAGATTAATTGCTGGACTCCAGTCCAAGTTTTGGATTGTTTGATGGGGCCCGAGAATTTGCATTTCCTACAAATTTCCAGGTTGATGACACTGTGGTCCGGGCACCACACTTTGAAAACCACTGCCCAGGGGCGCCTGGGTGGCTCAGTCGGTTAAGCGTCCGACTTCGGCTCAGGTCACGATCTCACAGTTCGTGAGTTCGAGCCCCGCGTCGGGCTCTGTGCTGACGGCTCGGAGCCTGGAGCCTGCTTCACATTCTGTGTCTCCCTCTCTCTCTGCCCCTTCCCTGCTCATGCTGTGTCTCTCTCTGTCTCAAAAATAAATAAACATTAAAAAAAATTAAAAAAGGAAAAAAAGAAAACCACTGCCCAACAGTAAACAAACAACCCATCTCTCAGTAACAATGTCAAAGGACAGTCAGTTCATCTCAAATTAGGTAAAACCATCTCATCCTTTTTCTAGGACCCAAACGCTACAGGGAATGACAACTGGGCCTCATTATTATCAGGGGGACAGGAATTGGGTTTGGGGGGTGGGAGAGAACGTGCCAGAAATGTGACATTTTTTGAAACTGAAAGAATGAAAGACTTCCATAGGAAATCGAAATTATTCTTCAAACCAGTATAATTGCACTGTGTAATAAACCCCAACATTATAGAACAGATCCTGTTGTAGAATGTTTTCATAAAAAATGGATTAATCCGACACGCCTGGATGGCTCAGTCAGTAGAGCATGGGACTCTTGATCTCAGGGTGGTGAGTGCCAGCCCCACGCTGGGTGTAGCGATTACTTAAAATTTTTTTTAAATCTTTAAAAAAAAATGGATTAATCCAAAAATCTAAAGGACACTTACTAAACTAGCACTGTCTCCAATAAGTAATTGTCCCCTAATACCTGTACTATGAATTGCCCCTTTCTTTTGACATTGTGCTTCAAAACTATTAAATGGCATGTTTAATTCCTGTTTATTTGATTTCAGAACACTCTTCTGTTATCTGGATACTACATTCAGGATGGCAAAACCAAGTGTTGTGTTTTGTTTTTTAAGTGATTAGATAATGGAACAATTATATAGAGATTTTTTTAATATATACTGGAGAAAATACTTTCTGAAAGACAGCGGTTCTCGTTCTGAAAGGCCAGATGGGAATCAAGTTTGTCCCATCCATGCCGAGGTACAAGCCTGTACTGAGCACCTGAATAATACATAAAAGCTGTACGAATCGTAAAGGCTCTGACCTGATTTTAGTGACTTTGGGTCCTCACTACCCCCAGGGTATTATTTTGAAATGGCTTTAGGGGAGGTGGTGAAAACAGAAAGTTTCAGATAAAAGGAAAATATTTCATTTTGGTTATCTCAATCAAGTTTATAAAGGAATAGACTGGACATCCGTTTCAGGAACTTAAGATATTTAGGGCAGAGATGCTTCATAATCATCAACAAAAAGATTGTTAAGTAAAAGTAAAGAATGACCAAAGCAAAAAGTAGTACAGAAACAAATCACTGGTTACTTTTTTCTCTAACATTTCTACTCATTGTCTGACTTCTTTTTAGACCCCAAAAGAGTCTGCAGCAGGGGCAGCAGGGGACAGAATGAGAAAGGCCAGCACTTCGGTCTAGAGTCCTCTAGACCCGTATTTGCTTCTTAGTCCTGCCATCTATTTGATACGTGAACTAGAACAGACTAAGTCCTCGGACTTCGACTTTCTCCTGCGCGGGGCTGATGTCATGATGAAATGAGACAACGGATAGGGGTGAAGTTTGGTGTCTGGCCTGTATTAGCTACTCATTAAAAGGGTGATTTGTTAGGGCTGCAGCGTTATGTGGCTGGCCTGCAACTGAGGAGAGTGTGGATGACCCACGTATTTTACATAGTCCTGGACACAATTTCTAAATCATCGCAAGATAACTTACTCGTAATTGTTTCATTTCCCCTGCTAACGTGATATAGAAAACTTTAGAGTGAGTTCCAGTTCATAGCACCTGCAGCTCATTTAGTGACCGCAGGTATCAGGTAAAAATTTCTTTTGTATTAAAAATACGTAAACATATTTTTAGAATGAAATAGATTACTGGTGGGGGGTGGGGGGTGGGGGTGGGGGAGGGGATTCAAGGTTTCTTCTTTCCACTGATAGTTTATGATCCAGACCTTCTCTTCTAGCTAGCCACAATCCTGTCCCATTCTCTCCATTCCATCTCCTTCTATTGTTTCCACTCTGACTTGGGAGCTAGCTTTCATAAAAACAGATGGAGGGAAAAAACAATGAACGAAAAATCTATGCTGAAAATTGAGTTGCTCTTTCAAGAAGAGAATGCAGTATAATCTCATAAATAGGTGGGTAATTCTAAAATGTCAGATGTAGACGGGTTTCGCGTAAGATGCAGTAAATCCTCTGGAAGGAAGTTCACATAAAGCTTGCTCAATTTAAATTAACTCCATAAAAAATTATTGAACACAAACAAGAAGAATGCAGTGGAGAAATAACTTATTATTTTCCCTGCTTGCCTGGGAAACAGACAATCTAATTATGGAAGGAGCTATTTCTCTTTTGGTGAATTTGGAGGGAGTCAACTTGAACAACAGAAGGTCCGAAGTAGACACAGTTCAATTAAACATGGAATTAATTAGCAGACTCCGCACGTTGACAAGACCTCATTGCATTGTCAGAAACTCTACACAACCCTCCTCCTTATTGTGTAAAGTTAGTGATGGGAATGAAGATTTCTGGCTGTCATCTCTGTACCTGCAACTTTCGGCTGGTACGCCTGGGGCTCTCCCTCGTGGGGGAATTTTTAAAGGCTCCAACAAAGGCAATCAGGCTTCCAAATACAGATGTAAGTTACTTGACTGATAGATAAAGTGAAGGGCGGCTTTGGGACTTTTGAAAAAGACATAATCTATTCCGTTTGTTCTAAAAACCCCGAGGTTGCTACCAGGTTTGATTACAGTGCCGTTAGAAACTTTTATTTATTGAATCAGGACAATTCTAAGATAGAGTTACTATGAATTTGTAATGGATCACGATAGAGCACTGTTAGAAACAAATTACATCGGCTTGATAAGGGATGACAATTTCAAAGTAGAAAGCAGCACAGCAAATTACTATTTGTGATTATTACTGGAATTGCAATAATTTCTTTTTTTAATGTTTATTTATTTTTGAGACAGAAACAGAGCATGAGTGGGGGAGGGGCAGAGAGAGGTGAGAGAGAGAGAGACACACACAGAATCCGAAGCAGGTTCCAGGCTCCAGGCTCAGCACAAAGCCCAACGCGGGGCTTGAACCCACCAACCATGAGATCATGACCTGAGCTGAAGTCGGATGCTTAACCAACTGAGCTACCCAGGCACCCCGAATAATTTCTTTTTTAATGTGTAGTTTGTTAGATAAAAGATTCCCTACACTTACTCTAAGCCTTGTTCTTCTTCTTCCGCATGGGGCACTGAAAATTTTCTATGTGAAAAAAAAAGTAAGGGATTTTAACATTGACTTGAAAAACAATTAACTCAGGGAAACAATCTAATCCCTAAACTCTCCAAATTTTGTATTTTTTCCCTTTATCTCATACCTAAATTTCACATATCCACGACCATGACTTTCGTAAGTAAACTTCGAGATTGAAGAAATGTTAATTTGATATTTGTTTTCGATTTATCTATTCTATTTGAAGACATAATGTTCACGTATATGGAGCAGAACTTAATTGAATGACTTAAAAATATTTTAAGATTATGACAAAATGTAAGCTTATCGGCTTTTCTAATATGTTAAAATCTGTATGAAGAAAGGAAACAGATGGTTACTAAAAACACAAATGACCACCCTATAAAGAAAGACGATCAAGAACAAACAATACTTTAAGATGAGCTAAAGGCAAAAAGCGTTTAATCATGTTTTTAAAAACACCTAATCTCTGCCTTGAATTTGAACATAAATTACTGAAAATTGAAGGGAATACTTTGGAAAGATTTCGATTAAGTCCTGCCATATAAACTATCAATCCTCACCGTGGATAGTACATCACTCAGAGTGATGTACTATCCATATCTAAAGCCATTAACATGGAACTTGATTACCCGTGACATTTCAGAGAGGGCCAGGTTTTTTGATGAGTTGCTATTGTCTCTTTCACCCTTTGATATTTGGGTCCATAAAGACTGGTGGTGGCTCATTACATATCCACTGATTACAAATACCAGGTCAAGGCACTGAATAAAGGAAGCAGCTGTCTTATCTTCCACACCTAACACTACCGCATCTGAATTTAATACTGAGTCTGTGTGATTAGCATCGGCATGTAGAAAGCTACCCCACTAGGAGGCATGTGTATTTATTTGTTCACTTGGCCACTCATGTTTTAGCAAACATTTATTAAACCTTTACAGAGTAACAGTAACTGTAATAACGATAGTGAATATTTATGGAACACGTACTAGGCTCTAAAAGGTGACAGAAGGGGCACCTGGGTGGCTCCGTCAGTCAAGCGTCTGACTTCGGCTCAGGTCATGATCTCGCGGTCTGTGAGTTCGAGCCCGCGTCGGGCTCTCAGAGCCTGGAGCCTGCTTCAGATTCTGTGCCTCCCTATTTCTCTGCCTCTCCCCCACTCGTGCTGTTTTTCTCTCGTTCTCTCTCTCTCAAAAATAAAGAAAAAGTAAAAAAAAAAAAATACTAAAGCACAAATAAAAGAAAATAAGATGTATTTCATAAAAAATAAAAAATAAAAGTTGAGAGAAATGTGAAGCTGTTGCCTTCAGGAACAGAACTGACCACTGCTCACCCTCACATCTTTTTTTTTTTTTTAACATTTATTTATTTTCAAGAGACAGAGAGAGACAGAGTGTGCATGGGGGAGGGGCAGAGAGAGGGGGAGACACAGAACTGGAAACAGGCTCCAGGCTCTGAGCTGCCAGCACAGAGCCCGACGCGGGGCTCGAACCCACCGACCGTGAGATCACGACCTGAGCCAAAGTCGTTCGCTCAACCGACTGAGCCGCCCAGGCGCCCCTGCTCACCCTCACATCTTAAGGAATGTTCTCTAGCAGAAGTGCCTGCAGACTACTATGGGGTCCTTCCCTATGCACCTAACCCGGGCCATCTGCTTGTGGAAGGAATGGAGTAGAAAAATGGCATCTGAAAGAGTAAGCGACCCCTGTGTGGAATACTCCGAAAGAGTTTAAGCCAGGAAGCTACCCCAGAAAGGACAGTGACTGCCAACCGCAGCGGGTGCTCCCGGCATCCAGTAAGCTGACTGCGACAAGGACTCTCTTTTTAGGGAGCTCACGGCCCGACTGGAGACAGAAGTGGTTTCCTCATTAACTCCACGTACATCCTATACGTGCTCATTTGCTGCCTTTAAAAGTCAAGGTGGTAAAGAAGACTGGGAAAGAATGAAATATGGTCTGAAGGCAGGGCCAGATCAAGAGAAACACGTGTTAAATAATTATTTGATTAACTCCAGCAGCGTTGCTTGTCATTGTCACCGCAACGACTTTACAGCCCGGGTTGTCACAAATCATGATTTACGCCGCGGGGATAACAGCACAGTAATAACTGCTTGGCGCCCCTTCTTCCTTTTTGTTATGTTGATGGGGCCTGAGGATCTCAAAACCAGCAACACAAAAAATAGCTTTAAAAGACTGACTTCCCCCATGTCAGTTATTAGCAACGCATTCACGATGCTCTGCTGAGGGTTTTGATCGTGAGTTCCTGTGCTGTTTGCCTTTTGAACATGATTGGGAATTTTTGAAAGAGAATTTTCAAATTCTGAGTACTCCTAATAAAAAGAGAGTGATTCATGTCTAACGGATACGATCAGGTTAAACGTCTGCTTTTGGCACTGCAGGTAGTGGATTAATGATTTCTCAGAACTATCGGCCAACATTTAATATTCTATGTGTTTGACCATTCCGACACTGCTTATGTCTGAGGAGAACAAAATAAAAATTCCCAAGGAGCTCCCAGAAGAGTGCTAGTCTAGACCAAGTGAAATTTATGGGGAATCTGCACCGTCTGTTTTTGGTGCAGTATAGTAGCAATCTAAGAGATGAGAGCAAGAACCGGAGAACCAGACATGAGATAACAGTGATGCGTTTGCTACTATACAAAATAGTGTATAACCCACGCATTCTCTCCCACTGACTCAGTTACACTCATGCAGGCGGGGAGCATTTGATCATCTATTCAATGCCTTCTGAAGACATCCGGTCGACAGACCCGCGTCCTGAGAAATCAGTTTCAATTGCTAGCAGGAATGTGCAGGGTGACATGGAGAGCCCACGTGCACCTGCCTGGACAAGGATGGCCTGGTACCTTGTTGGGGGCTTACAGGTGAGCTTCCTAAAGAACCACATGAACAAGATGGGGTCAGGGGACCTGGGCATTCACGGATCTGGACTCCAAAGATCCACAGCACTAGGACACACACATCCGTGCCTTCATTCGATCTCCTGTGGTAAAGCACAAAGGGCTGATCTCTAGATCCTCAGGATGGCAGGGCAGGTCGGGCTGGTCCCACCCCCCAGGGGCTCTGGGAGGTGCTCCCGGGGAAAGTGCTTTGGCAGCCTCAGCCTTCTCTGTCATCAGTCTGGATCCGTGGGAAAGAGCAAGATGCCAAAAGTGCTTGCAGGTGAATTCTTCGTCCCTTTCAAGTGCATCTGACTTCCACTGATGATTTAACAAGTGTGTTTATCTTTTGCTGGGAAGGATTATCAGTTTGGTCGGTAAATCTTTCCCAGTTATAAATTATAAATCACAAAGAGGGATGTCAGGGGAAATACCAAGTCATAATCTGCTCGTGCGTCTGTGTCTCCTCCCAGATATCAAACGTGAGCAACCGTGATGAAAATTGATATTAATACAATTAATACAAACAAAAATGAGACCATGATGCTGACATGTTCCCACAGGGTTGGGTCATGAAGGAAGAAAAAGTAGAACTTCCCCTCCTTTGTAAAATACAGATGGGAAGAAAGTGAATGGTGACCCATTTGAAGAAATATGGAGGACAAATCACGCTGATTATCAAACACGAAAGAACCACGTCTGTCACTAACATAAACTAAACTCATCTCAGATGTACAAAAACCTTTACTCATCCAAAACAAACTTCTAGACCAACCTTCAAACATGACTACGTACAGCATAGGAAATTGAAAACTTTTTCTAGGATTCGATTGACAAGACCTCCATCTAGGTATACGAAAATGGTTTAATCTCTTTGCTAATAACTCTTCCTTCCTATATAGCACAAAGCAATGAAAAATCATTAGCAAGTCCTTCCAAGCAGCCATCAAAAGTAGATCACTTTTGTGTCTAGAAAGCTGTGACCAAGAGAGGACCTGCATTTTACGCATTTGGATATGAAACACTTTTTTCCTAGCCCTGAGGCTGAATCATCCTGAAGGAGGCTTGGATTCGAAGGGAGGTGAAAAAAAAAAAAAAAAAGAAAAAGAAAAAGAAAGAAAGAATGATGAAGTCATAAATACTTCCCCAGCCTGGCGGGGGAGGGGGGGGAAGGAGGAAGGCATTAAAAAAAATTGGCAGGTGAATGATCATTTGCATGAACAAAATGAAGCTCTTTTTCCTCAAGGCTATGTCAAGGTTACACATGGTATGTCAAAAACACAACCAAGAATCCACTCCACGCTTACCTAGAAGTGCAGGAAATGAATGCAGACAGCACACCTGCCAGGAGGCCAGGCTCTGGAGACAGCAGACCCGGATCCCGGTCCCAACATTTACCAGCTTAAGATCTCCGGGCCTCGGTTTCTTAAAATTTATTTATTTTTAACACTTATTCATTTTTGGGAGCGAGAGAGACAGAGCATGAGCGGGGGAGGGGCAGAGAGAGAGGGAGACACAGAATCCGAAACGGGCTCCAGGCTCTGAGCCGTCAGCCCAGGACCCAACGCGGGGCTCGAACTCACGAACCGCGAGATCATGACCTGAGCCGAAGTTGGACGCTCAACCGACTGAGCCACCCAGGCACCCCCGGGCCTTGGTTTCCTGTAAGGACACCAGACTTCTCCCTTCTGGGACTGGTGCAGGCTCATCCATGGAACTCCGGATCTAAGCTCTGCCACTTACCAGCTGCAGAACCAGGAGCAAGGGTCTGATTTACTGCCTCACACAACCTTTTTTCTCCCTCCAATAAATTCATAACATTGAACTTTTTTTTTCATTAATTTTTGTTTTGTTTTGTTTTGTTTCATTTCGTTTCGTTTTAGAGAGAGAGAGAGCACAGAGGAGATCGGCACAGGGGGAGAGAGAGAGAGAGAAAATCCCAAGCAGGCTCGAAGCCCAGCGTGGAGCCCAACACGGGGCTCGATCTCACGCCCCTGGAGATCACGACCTGAGCCAAAGTCAAGAATCGCATGCTCGATCGACTGAGCCACCCGGGCGCCCCCTAACTCTCAACTCTTTAGCGAACTTTCTCTTTACCTGTCTTGGCAGAGATTTCTGAGTGTCTCTTGTGTTCTTTTCGCCACTTATTAAAGTCAAAGAAAAGAGAATGGAGGAAAGAAATGTCTTTTCTTTCTGGTGTCAGGGTTCACTCAGTCTCCATATATTGTCGATCACTTACACGCGCCTGGCTCAGGAGGAGGACTGAGAAGGTCTGTGCTTTCAGCTGCGGACATTCGAGTGGCAGGGTGTCACTTAACAGGAGAACGACACGTGTGATGTGGAAGCGTGAGGTGGGGAGGGACTGAGAACAGGTGTTGAGGAACCGCCCTTCACAGGGGACCAGTGAGTTGGGCGCTGAGCTAAACGGGCGTCAACGCATGTGAAACTTTACATGGAGAAGCATTCAAGGAAAAAGAAAACGTTGCGGTGGCCCTGTGCTGAGTGGGTATTAGAGGGATGGAAAGACTAGCACCGTCTCTGGGCAACGCTTCAAGAGCGCTGAGACCAAGTTCCGAGTCCAGGGGGGTCCGCACTATAAGACGTAAACTCAGCGCACAGTTTCAAGGTTGTTCTCAACACGGCAACGTGGTTTGCTGCAAACGTTCAAAAGATCGTTTGACTGCTGGTGGAACAGGGACCAGAGGGAGGCTACTGGGGCCCGAGAGACGTGATGGTCACCTAGGGGAGGGGGAGACAGTGGAGCTGGGCTTCATAGCTGGGTTCCGAGTAAGCCACGGAGGTGCTCAGTTCGCTCTCCCCACGGTCACAAGGTGTTCCTTGCAGTGGACTTAAGACACCAAACAAATGACCTAAGGAGGAACTTTGGAGTTTCCCCTTGGCTCCGTCCTTCCATATGAGTCATGTCTAGGTCCACCTGAGCAGACCGGGCCATCACTTCCACCGTTCATTACCAAGCACCTCGTGCATTTGCTAACACAACAGCCTTTAGGAGCTGGTCACCAGGCCCGGGGTTCAGGCGGCTTACGGCAAGCCACACCCCGACGGCGGCCACAGGACCGCACCCACTGACAGCCGCCGGCCTAGGGGCCAGATTCCTGAGCGTGATTCAAACCGGAAGCAAGAGTGCAGCTGACAAGACCCTGTCAACAGCAGCAGAAGTAGATGAAGTTTATGAGGTTCCCAGCTGACATTCGGTAGCTCTTGGTGTGGGCCGTGAGCTGGTGTTTTGCAAGTGAGGACCTCGCTTTCCTGTTTCCGCACAGAACTGCTGGTGACCTAATTGGGAGACTAGCTGGCTGGTTACCAGGAAGGCTGAAAAATCAAAGTAGATTTGTTCAGATCCAGTACGATTCATGCCCATTTCCCTTGATTGCCCCTACGGTCATGGAACTCAGTCCTTATTCTTCAGTGTAAAATGGTCCGTATCTTCAGCTTGTAAGAAATGAGGATGGGGTGCCTGGGTGGCTCAGTCGGTTAAGCGGCCAACTTCGGCTCAGGTCATGATCTCGCGGTCGGTGAGTTCGAGCCCCGCGTCGGGCTCTGTGCTGACAGCTCAGAGCCTGGAGCCTGTTTCAGATTCTGTGTCTCCCTCTCTGCCCCTCCCCCGTTCATGCTCTGTCTCTCTCTGTCTCAAAAATAAAATTAAAAAAGTTAAAAAAAAAAAAGAAATGAGGAAACTTCCCATGAGAATGTCTCTCTCTTACAGACCCTCTTTATACCCCCTCCTTCGGCACAACTGTAATTAAGTAATGAACTGTGTATTTAGAGGTTTACTGTCCATTTCCCCCATAGAACACATCTTCCCCTGGAGCTCAACGGCAGCCACTATGCCCATCCTGTTTACTATGAGAGCTCTGATACTGAGGACAGTAGCTTGTAATGTTAGCAGCTCGGTATATGTTTATAGAGTGAATAGATGGATGAATAAATGGCTTCTTTAGCATCTGAACTTTGATGACCACCTCTAGAAGTTTGGACCCAGAAGGTAGCCCAGTCCAACTAACTCTTGGCCGTGACTTTACAGAGCTCCTTTCGGGTTCGCTTTCCTGTTTCTGTGTTTCTTGGCCATTGGGATTGAGATTTCCCCTCAAACAGCCTCGCAGCATTACAGGCTCCGTTGAAAAGTTGCCAAAAGGGGAACAAGACGATCCTAACACGAGAAGGCAAGAAGGGCTGCTGCTAATGTTTAGAGGGCAGAGGAGCAGGGGAGGCAGGATTTTAATGCTCTCTGTTTGTGAGTACCCGTCACTCAGGGAAGTAGGAAAAGCGTGGTTCAGATCACCCAACAGAAAATGACTCCAGAGAACAGATTAGTTCTGAAAAGCGAAAATATTTAGATATGAATAACTTGGGGAGGAATGATAGCAGGAAAGGCTGGAGGGGTTGGGGCTGGTGGGAGAAGAAATAAGTCATATCAAAGGCAGCCCGGAGAGCTGAGACAGATAGGATAAGAGATAAGTCCCTTTGCCTAGTTAGTCACACTCTCCCACACACAATGCTCTTGGCAAAGGTTCCTTTACTAACAAAGCAGCCACATGTTTTCAACAAATCATAGTGCAGTATAACAGCTAGGGTGCCTGTAAATGTAGTTTTACATAAATTTGTGAAGGCATCAAAGGGGTAGAAAATAACAAAACAAGATCTGTGCTTTGAGACTAGTAAATACTAAGATTATCCGGGTCCTGTGGCCACAAAGGTAACACAGATTTCCTCACTGTAACTGTAAGTAAGGCATTGTTTCTGGAAAGGGGTGTTTGGACCTTGAGTCATGGGCAGCAGAGCTGAAGTTAATCCCAGAGCACTATAAGGTGGAAAACAGCTGGTGGCTGAAAGCAAGACTGAGGGAAAGAGAGAAGAGGAGAAGAGGAAGGGACAATTGACATGGAGAAAACTCATTCCCTTTTCTGCAGTTCTTCAGGCTAATCCGAAAGAACTTCTCTCTTCTGTTCGGCTATAAACGCATCCTCCCCAGGAGACTCTGGTCCCCGAAGGTATTACCCCTGCTGGCACTCAAAGCTAGTCCTACAACTGTCCCTTAGGAAGGGAGCCTTGTCAAGTTTTATGGCTAACGGAACATTGAAAGACCTGTGCGAAGTGGGGGAACCACCAAATCAACCTCTCAAATGTAAGGCAAAGGGAACATTTTAAACTCACAGTCCGAATAAACAAAAGCAGGTTACCTCCAGCACAATCTAGAGTCCCAGTCATGCCTTTTCCATTTCTTGGAGGATTATGTTTCTTCCTCTGTCGTTTCTCAGTTTTTCTCTCTATCCTCACCTCTTTTGTTTCGTCTCCCTTGCCTTTACTCGCCATTAATTTGACTTAATTTTTATAGATTTTTTTAAGTTTATTTATTTTGAAAGAGAGAGAGAGAGAGGGAGGGAGGGCATGGGGAAGGGGCAGAGAGACAGAGGGAGAGAGAGAATCCTAAGCAGGTTCTGCACTGTCAGCATGCAGACCGACAGTGGGGCTCGAACCCACGACCCATGCGATCATGACCTAAGTGGACATCAAGAGTCGGACGCTCAACCGAGCAACCCAGGCACCCCAAGGCTAATTTTTCAATACTCCTTTCACATAATAACTAAAACATAATGTTCACGCTCATGGTGACAAGCCTGTTTAAAATCTTTCACGCGCCCCGTTGTATATACCGTGAAAGTCAAACAGAAGAGTACAGAAACCCAAGAGCCCCAACATCCTGCCCTAATTTGTCCCTCAAATATCCTACACGCAATCAAACCAGACTGCGGACCGTCTGATGTTACTTGAATGGTCCACGCAGTCCCACTCACTTACAAATAAGAAAATCTTAACCTCTCTTCAAAGCCTAAAACCAACCATCGCCTCTTCTATCAAGCATTGCTGCTTTCAGGAATCAGAACTCCAGTTTAATTTTGCATACACAGCACCTTTATGCGGATTTGCACATTTATTTCCCTTATGATCCAGCAAGCAACTGATAAACTCAGAGGATAAGACTTATCCTAGACATAGTCACATCACACACACACACACACACACACACACACACACACACACAGCTTAGTATCTTATCCTGAATATAACAGATGTGTTTTCAGGAAGTATGAATCCGAAACTGACTTTTCAAGTGTTTCAAGGTTTTCAGTTTCTTTTTTTTTTTAATTTTTTAATGTTTATTATTCATTTTTGAGAGAGAGAGAGAGAGAGAGAGAGAGAGAGAGACAGAGCATGAGTGGGGGAGGGGCAGAGAGAGAGGGAGACACAGAATCCGAAGCAAGCTCCAGGCTCCGAGCTGGCAGCACAGAGCCCGACACGGGGCTCGAACCCACGAACCGTGAAATCATGACCTGAGCCGAAGTCAGACGCCCAACCGACTGAGCCACCCAGGCGCCCTTCAAGGTTTCCAATTTCAATTTCTTTCCCCCAAATCTTACATTTGAAAGTTCCTGTAAGCTCTGATTTTTTTTTTTTTCCTATGTGCTGGTGCCCTAACGAAGGGAAGAAAGCCAATCACCCTTGCATCCACGTTTCATAATATGACATCCTAACATTCTGAGAGTTGCACTTTCAGTATGCATTATCTGACATATTATACAATGAAAAAGGTTACTACGTATTCAATGACTCTTTAAAATCTATTTGCATTTTACCAGCCCTAATGGTATCTGCAGGTGGTTGAAAAGTAGAGATTGTGAGAGTCTGGTTATTCCACACACAGTGAGGTGTGGCTTGGTCCCCAGTGTTAACCCAGGGACATCTTGCAATAATTCCTTCCCTATTCTCATCCCCTCAGACCGTGACCTCCTACTGTGAATGTCAATCAAGCAGCTATTGCCTAACTTCAAGCAGCCAACTTCACCTCCAACTTGCCCTTGAATGAGGAAAGGAAAAAAGTCCTCTCCAACACCAAACCAACAGCAGTATCTCCCTTCCCATTAGATGTCTCAGAATATACAAAAATTGGACTGAAATTGGTTTGAAGGTCTCTAAGCCAAATGCCTGAGAGAGTAGAGATATTTATAACCAAAACAGGGCCTAGGGAAGAGGAGTCAGGTTTGGAAGGAAGGGCGTGGAGTCAGTTAGGCGGTCACTGACTCTGAGATGTTTGCGTTGAGATGTCGAGGAAGCAACTGGAAAGACAGGTGTGGAGGTCAGTGCGACTGGAGACAGAGATGTGACAAACATCTAGGAAGCACACAAAACTCACAGGAGTGGAAGAGCTGCAGGTTCAGAAAGAGTTCAGGAAAGAATTAGAAATGCCAGATTTCAAAGGCAATTGGAGAAAAAGGAATTGCAAAGGCAAGGCATACAGGAGACCAAAGAGTCAGAAGGACACTAGAATTTCCTGAGCACCACCAGAAACTTGCCTAACTTCAAGCAGCCAACTTCACCTCCAACTTGCCCTTTAAACATGGGACCTCATTTAACCCTCCCCGTGTGCTCTCGACACGGCCACTGTCAGTTGTACCCACCGTGCATGCAAATCACCTGAGAATTTCAGTGTCCAGTGCCACAGGTCAAATGCTATATATATTCATCGTGGAGGAAACATGAAGGAAGTAAAAAATTAGAATTTCAAACAGTCAAGGAAGGTGTCAGGGAGGATGAGTTCTAGCAAGAGGCTGGGATTGTCAACGTCAGAGGTGTTTGTAACCTTTGAGAACACGTGGCGTGGGTAGAAGCTTAACTGCAGGAATGGTTCAGCTGATCAACCACAAGGAATCAAAAAGTTAGCTGACAACCCCTAGGCAATGACTAACCTAGAAATTATATAAAGACGACAGATTGCTATTACAATAAAGCTCAGGGAAGCTACTGGAATTAACCCCGCCCCCCCAAAATATCCAATAAACACCCACCCAAGAACATGGTTCAAACAGGGTCTTTCCCCACTTCATTTACTCGTGTTCCATTTTCCTCGCATCTTCCCTTCTGAGAGTTCAATCGCATTCTTAATATCTTTACTTAGAAGCCACTACCCCCCTTGCTATAAATTAAAAGTGATAATAAAAATTAAATCCTAACCATTATTTTTTTAAAAAAACTGTCTAGGACCATCTAGAATTTGAGAACCTGGTTAATAGCCTGAGTAATATGAGCAGCAAAGTTCCTGGGGCTCGGAAACACACTTTTGCTACTTTAACTTAGAGTTTGAGAGGTCAAACTCTAAGAAGTGTGAGTTAAATCAGTGAATTTACGGATTAACCAACTTACTGAATAAATACTTTTACACATCTAGCATGTATCAGTGAGTGTTCTACGTTGCTAGGAATAAATAAAAATTCCTTGTCAATTTGGTGGGGAAAGAGAATAACACAGACATACATACAATAAAATAAAATAAAATGAAATACTCGAAGTATGTAAACAATGGTAGGTGGTTAGAAGTGTTTTGAAGGAGCAATAAAAAATAAGATGTATTTCAATTGAGAAAAATGAGACACCCAAACAATGCTTGGCTTGTAGAGGGCAGTGAAATGTTTACTATGTGGCAGACTGGAGGCCAGAGGCAAAGAGAATGACTCTAGAGCAAGAGGCTTCTGGACATTCCTGTGTTCTGCCCCTTGACAGTTACCACCCTCACTCCTTAGTATCCATACTCCACAATCCACAGGGGAGCATGAAACCCATCAGATTCTGCCCGAGTGGACTTCAACGGTAGGCTTCTGGCTAAAAGAAAGAAAAGCAAACCTTGAGAAACTAGAAAAAGTATGATCACCTATGCACTATACTCAATAAGGCAAGTGGTAAATTAAATGATCTTTCCTCCCTACCTTTGCAGGTATTTTTGCCAAATCGAGAATGAAAATGCGGGGCAATGTTTAGTCCATGCTGACTCATGGTATATATATCTAGAAGTCATTATGACCCACCACGTTAGGCTTATAACCAGCCTTATATGAGAACGAACATTACCTGGGAAGTACAATTGTCATTACCTGTGTTAAATGGAAAGGAAAACTAGAAAAGATAAGGAAATACGGTCCTAGATGCTGACCTTTCAGAATTTCCCAAAGGCTCAATTATCTACATAAACTTTAAATACAGTTGACCCTTGAACAACGTGAGGGTTGGGGGGGGGGGCACCGCTCCCCCTCCCCTAAAAATGTAACTGCTGATATCCTACTGTTGACTGGTAACCTTACCAATAACATAAAGGTCAATTAACACATATGGTGTATGTTATATGTATTATGCATTCTTACAATAAAAGAAGCTAGAGAGAAGAAAATGTTATTAAGAAAATCACAAGGGGAGCTCCTGGGTGGCTTGATTTCAGCTCACATGATAATCCCAGGGTCGTGGGATCAAGCCTCATGTTGGGCTCCATGCTGGGCGTGAAGTCTGCTCAAGATTCTCTCTCCCTCACCCTCCACCAGTCCCCTGCTCGCATATGCATTCTCTCTCTCCAAACTAAATTTAAAATTTTTGAAAAATTAAAAATAAATTAAGAAAATCGTAAGGAAGAGAAAACATATTTACAGCACTGTACTGTATTTATTGAAAAAACTCCACGTGTCAGTGGACCCACGCAATTCAAAACCATTTGGCTTAAGACCAGCTGTATATCCTGATGGCTTGACTTAAGACAAGAAGGCACAACATATAAGAAACTTGTGGGGTGTCTGGGTGGCTCACGGGGTTAAGCGTCTGACTCTTGATTTCAGTTCAGATCATGATCTCACAGCATGGGGATTCGAGCCCCTGATCCAGCGCTGTACTGATGGTGTAGAGTCTGCTTGGGATTCTTCCTCTCCCTCTCTCTCTGCCTGCACTCTCTCTCTCTCTCTCTTTCTCAAAATAAATAAATAAACTTTAAACATTAAAAAAAAAAAAGAAATCTGTACTTAAACTTCTGAATACTTGCAACATCTCAAGTATCAATTCAGATTACTACCACCTGGATCAGTCACCACATAAGAGATCTTCACTCGCATCCAAAAATCCAGATTTGATGAGATCGCATTTTATGGCTACCGCCAATAAATTAAAAATAAACACGCTCATATTTAAGGTAGGTGTTGGCTCAAGTCAGAGATTGAGAATGTCGTTTTTAAAATAACAACCTTATGTATTTTTATAACGCTTTAAGTTCCCCAAAGGGTGCTTATCTCTTGTCTCATTTACCTGGGATAAATGCTAGGGAGAGGGGAAAAAAAAAAAAAAAAAAAAGGAGGGCAAATTTCCTACATCCATAAATATATAATTTTATAACCTTCTGAAAGAGTTGACGACTTTCAATAGTCACCAAATTACATGCCCATGATAGAAATTTCTATCTCATAAAAGAATGTGATAAACATTGATGATGGCAACTAGACCGATCGGTCAAGCGAGGCGGCATTCACCAAGGCCTCAGGGCAAAGCTTGCCGCCATCGGTCCCCCTCCCCTTGACGTCCATTAAGCCCCCTGAAACTTACCACTTAGGCGCATGCAAACCGGCACCGGCCTCAATGTACCACGTATATATTAAGTTAAAAGGTTAATTTTCTGACTCGTGGTCTGGATATTAGAGCTGTGAAGGAAAACGAATCATCATATGCTCACTAAATGAGCTTTCAAGTGAAACAAGACCCCGGGGGGGGGGGGGGGGGGGAAGGGGGGAGGAAGGGATATGTCTTCTGTGTAGTTCCATTAGTTCCAGCTATGGGGATGCTCACTGGGGACACCTGAGCCGCCTTCCATCGGGGGCGGTGAGGCCAGCGGCCGACGTCAGGCTGGAATGGCACGAGGGAGCTGCCCTGTACAGTGACGTGGGGGACTTAACCCTCAGTTGTGTCTCCTCGGGGAAATGGGGACGTTATGTGAAGACCAATGAGAGACGGGCCACACAGGACTTGGCCTAGCACTCAAAATGTACTGCCATTAGGTGGCCCTGAGGTCCTCCCCGGGAAATGTAAATGTGGATCCTATACCCTCCACATAGAACGGGTTCCTCCTGAAATAAGGATTCCCCTGAAAAGGTGTTGCCAAGAAAAGAGGCTCGGGGTGGGCAAGGAAGAAAAATCCTATTGAGTAGTTTCAGGCTCCGTGTCCCCAGTAGGGCGGGCTATTGCCTACGATCCCATCTGCAACTCTGAATTAGACCCTGCTTTTTCCTATTTGATTTTCACCACGACAAAACAAAGGTCCAGCGAAGGTGCCAACCAGTTAAATGGCCAAAGCAGGAGGCAAAGTGAGCTTTACCACATTCCAAAAATAATTACAGCTAATGTTTATCGGATGGCTATAGCTCAGCGCTTAACATTATCTTATAAATACTTCAGATGACCTTACAAATGAGGAAATACATTACCTCTATTTTAAACTAAGGAAACTGAGGCAAGAAGGGTCAATCAGCTGGTTGAGAGCACATGGCTACTGGGTTTTGGAATCAGTGTCTGGACAAAGCAGTATAATTCCAGAACCAGGGCGTAAAACGCAAGCATGCCTCCCGAGTATCTGTCTTTCCTCTAGGTGCTCAGGGACTAGGGTCCACGGTCAAGAAAAATTCACACACACACACACACACACACACACACACGTGTTTAAATTGAGAAGCGGTCTTCAAGTCCAGTCTACTAATCTGTCTTAGAACAACACAAAAGCATAAACTAGAACGGTGTGGAAGTCCAGTAAATTCACCACCGCTCACTACTCTTGGTTCAAAGGATTTATATTAATAAATATGTTCTATTCCTCCATGACAAGCATCTCTGACTAACGTCCATGTGCACCTGCCCAGTGCCTCATGGGAAAACAGAGAGAGAAAGGGAGAAATGCAAAACATGACCCTGGAAAGAGGTAGCGGAAATGAATAGACACATTCTGCCAAAGTTGCCCTGGACAGACCTTCACAATCTCCAGATTTAGAACAATGACTCAGCCCCATGGGATGGAGGGGTCATAGCATGATGTGAAGCCGTATCACTCCACCCTCATTCCCACCTAGATATTTACAGCCAGGTGTGGTGGCCCCCAGCCCAGACAAGAGATCCTCATGGGTCTGCTCAGAGTCGTAATATCTAGAAGCCCATTCTTTCGCAGGACCACCTTCACAAACCCTACATAAGGATTCCGCTCAAAGTAGGCACGGGTCAGTCCTGCAGATGGTTTTTTTAAGTGTATTTATTTATTTGGAGAGAGAGAGTGCGTGCGCATGCACATACAAGCAGGGAAGGGGCAGAGAAAAGGAGAGACAGGATCCCAAGCAGGCTCCATACCATCAGCGCAGAGCCCGACTGGGGGCTCGAACCCTTGAGCCAAGATCAGGAGTCGGACGCTTACCTGACTGCACCACCCCGGTGCCCCAGTCCCGCAGATATTAATGGCTTATATTTCCCCCACAACGGCCCTATGAGGTACTATTTTCATTACCTTTTTACCAAAGAGGAAATGGGAGCACAAAAAAGGTGAAGTTGAGGTGCCCGGCATCTGGCTAAGGAATGGGTATGGCAGGGTTTACACTGAGGCTGTCCGACTTCAGAGTTCTCGGTGCTGCCCTGCCAACCCTTCCTTTTATTTTTTTTTATTTTTTTTTAACGTTTATTTATTTTTGAGACAGAGAGACAGAGCATGAACAGGGGAGGGGCAGAGAGAGAGGGAGACACAGAATCTGAAACAGACTCCAGGCTCTGAGCAGTCAGCACAGAGCCCGACGTGGGGCTCGAACTCACGGACTGCGAGATCGTGACTTGAACCGAAGTCGGACGCTTAACCGACCGAGCCACCCAGGAGCCCCAACCCTTCCTTTTAATAGTCCTCCCGCTTCTGAGGCTCATGAGCAGAGACAAAGAAATTCTTTCGCATATTAAAGTTGTTTATGTATCTTGCCCAGGCCTCATCTCCACCCAACAGGACTCCCCATTTCTCCTCCCCTCCCTTCTCCAAAACCTTATCTGTTGTTTAAAACACAGAGCTATGCCTGTCCTGTTCACTCTTGTGTAAATCCAGCAAGATTCCTGATATAGAAGCCTGTAATCCCTAGTAAATGTCTGATAAGAGTCTCTTAGGTGAGAGAGTAAACATATTAGCTTTAGAGGAGAATGTACCCATCCAGTTAAAAATAAACAGGCTAAAGAAGAGAGAGCGCCCGGCATGAAATAGCAAATAAAATAATCCCAATTTCAGGCTGGATGACCACCTTAACAGAAAGCACGCATCAACTACACGGATGCATTAACAGCAACAACAAAAATCAAACAGACAATCTTTGTTTTTACCTGCCTGCCCATCTGCAGCTTCCAGCCACCTTTGCTCACTCTGTCCATATTCCCCCCGAGCCCACAAGGTCAAGCCTGAACACCTTTTTCAATTATAATGTTATTAAGCTGCTTCTTGCAGGGCTGATCGACAGATCACTTTCATAAACAGCACCTCATTTAATAAACTGAATCGTCAACACAACGCAGAAAAGTAGGAGTTCTCCCATTTCCTGGATTAGGAAACAGCTTCAGCGAGGTTGTCCAGCCAGCAGAGCAGGAACCTGATCTGATTAGAAGAAATCCACTGCTGCTCCTGTGTCACCCCCTCCGAGGTGGCGGCCACACCTCTCACGGCTTTCCTTTTCTATCTAGCTTGCTGCTCCTATGCTCTTTGGTGCCTTCCCCATATGTGCTAGACCCCGGAATTTAAAATAGTTTTAAGCAGTCGTGTAACTAAAGGCATGCTCTTAGCCTCTGTCAGATACAGCCCTCCGAAACAAACAGAGAATCAAATTAGAATGTCCAGTCTCGGGGACGCCTGGGTGGCTCAGTCGGTTGAGCGTCCAGCTCTCGATTTCGGCTCAGGTCATGATCCCAGAGTCGTGGGATCGAGCCCGTGTTGGGATCCATGCCGAGCATGGAGCCTGCATAAGAATAAGATTCTCTCTCTCTCTCTCTCTCTCTCTCTCTCTCTCTCTCTCTCCCCCTCTGACCCTCTCTGCACACCCCACTCATGCACATGCTCTCTCTCACACACAGATAAATCAATAAATCAATAATAAAGAAGAACATGCAGTTTCAAATAAATTAAAAGCAGAGAGTACAGGGGTGCCCGGGTGGCCCGGTCAGCTGAGCGTCCAACTCTTGATTTCGGCTCAGGTCATGATCCCAGGGTCAAGAGATCGAGCCCCGAGTGGGGCTCTGTGCTGAACATAAAGCCTGCTTGGGATTCTGTCTCTCCCTCCCTCTCTGCTCCTCTCCCCAGCTCTCACACTCCCTCTTTTCTCTTTAAAAAAGCAAAAACACAAACAGGGGTACCTGGGTGGCTCAGTCGGTTAAGTATCCATCTGACTTCAACTCAGGTCAAGATCTCACGGTCCGTGAGTTTGAGCCCCGTGTCGGGCTCCTTGCTGACAGCTCAGAGCCTGGAGCCTGCATCGGATTCTGTGTCTCCCTCTCTCTCTGCTCCTCCCCCACTCACGCTCTGTCTCTCAAAAATGAATAAACATTAAAAAAAATTTTTTTAAAAAGCAAAAAACAAAAAAAGAGTTTAAAAAAATTCTATTCATTTGCCAAAAAAAAAAAAAAAGAAAAAGAAAGAAAAGAAAAAGAGATACCTCAAGAATATACACAGTATATTAACAGTGGTTCTGTCTGAGTGATAGGCTCATGGGTCATTTTGTTCACTCCACTCCAGCACTTTCTTTATGCTTTCTAAATTTTCTGCAATTAGTATATATTACGCTGCTTTGGCAGGAGAAAATTATCTAAAAAATCTCTAAGCAAAGAAAACACTAAAATGAGGAGTCTCTTGAGGAAGGACAGAAAGGGACAGTGGTCACCGAGGGTCACTTTTGCCGGGTACAAGGGAGCCACGGGGAGCTGGGGGTGAAGGCGGTCACCACCATCCACAGAGCACAGGGGAAACTGACCAGAAGGCTCCCTCTCTCCACACGGGGACCGTGACTTCTGGGAAACAGCCACCCCTCCCTGAGGGCCGGCAATCCTTTCCGCCTCTGAACACCCTGACTTGTGCCAACCAGAGAATGCCTATCTTCTAAGACAAGTTTGCAGACGGTCTGGATCTGGGATGAGTTGAGTATCCTGTAGGCAGAGCTAATTTTTTTGACCTAACGCTCGGAGATCCCCCCCACCCGGTATCAAATCTCTGACTCAAATTCATCTCCAAGATCATCACACGCTACCTTTAAGCCTAGTCTTAGAGCAAATTTTAATGTTTCGTAGCTCTGCGGTAACGTCCCTGAATGTGGCATGAAGGGTAAAGGTTTGTAGGCACGACACTTGGAGCTTTGACACCCAAATCGAGCGCCCTTTTTTTCTTTTTTTTTTTCCTTCAGTTGGGCAAACCGTCAAGTATATTTTCCTCAACGTGAAGACAGAGCACTGGAAACAGAAAAGGTGTTTTAATGTGAGTGTTGTTTTCACACGAGGAAATCCGACCTACCGCAAAACCAAGCTCGTGAAAGGGGAGAAAAACGGATTCAGGAAGTGAAATGATGTCCAGTGTTATGCTAACTGAATATCAAAATAATAAACACCAAAGGCACACAGGCCAGAAGGAACAGGTAATAAATCAAAATCCTTGGGGGAATGGGACCTCATTAGGCTTGAAAGAGGGACCAGTGTTGCCCAAACTGGTTATTAGCACAAGGCCCTCACTACCTCCCTCCTTTCCTTCTTCCTCTTTAAAAAAAAAAATTGGGACCAAGGCCATGTCTTTTAAGACGTAATTTAATTCCTTTCCTTATTGTACATGCCACAGCAAGTTGCCATCAGCTGTTATTTGTTACTGAGGATCTGTGTAAACACGAAGGCCAGGAGACTGACTCACCCATCAGAACAGGAAGAGAAAGGATGTGATCACACTGTTACTTTCAACCGCCTTCGTCTTAACATTGTCCATTACAGAAGAGATGGCAGTCGACATTCCCTAACGTCCTAACGTGAAGCGTTTGAGCCCATCGGGAAGCAAATTCTAGAATGGAACAATGTAACAGCAGGTTACCACGGTGGGCTCGCAAACTCAGGTTTGGGCACCTACCTGTGCCCGGTATGGCACTAGAGTGATTCTGCCACCAGCAGAAAAGGCTGCTATGCTAGGAATCCTTGAATATGTGGGCTGACGGCTTGGTGTGTATGATGCGGGAATGGGACACACAGGGAATTCTGTTTTCCAGCCCCACTGGGTGTGTCCACAGCCCCGTGGAGCCAGGAAGGGAAGAATTACCGCAGGACATTGCGGTCTGCAGGAAGGCAGTTCCTTTTGTTGTCAAAAAGCAGCACGTCCTGGGGCGCCTGGGTGGCTCAGTCGGTTAGGCGTCCACTCTTGACTTGGGCTCAGGTCATGATCCCACGTTTCGTGGGTTCGAGCCCCATACCTGTCAGTGCAGAGCCTGCCTGGGGTTCTCTCTCTGCCCCTCTCCCGCCTGCTCGCTCTCTGTCTCAAAATAAATAAATGAACTTGAAAAAAAGGCAGCACATCCTCCCCTCTGCCCAGATTCCACGACTCCCCTGTATGGTGGGTAAATCTGATTCTTTAAGCACTGCCCCCCAATGCCAAGTACCCTGGAAGTCCTTCAAATACCGGCTGGAAGTGGCTGAAGACACAGTTGACACCTCAAGGGCCTGGGAATTAATTTACTAAGGCTAATTTACAGTCACTCGTTCATCCCAGTGCACCCAGCTAGAGTCAGGTTGAGAAAAGAATCGGATGTTAACTGGACTCATTGTGGTGATCATTTTGCAACACATTTTGCAACACTTGGTTGAGCATCCGACTTCGACTCAGGTCATGATCTCGCAGGTGACGAGTTCGAGCCCCACGTCGGGCTCTGTGCTCACAGCGCAGAGCCTGGAGCCGGCTTCCAATTCTGTGTCTCCTCCTCCCTCTGCCCCTCCCCTGCTCACGCTCTGTCTCTCTCTGTCTCTCAGTAATAAATAAACATTAGGAAAAAAAATTCAAATATCGAACCACTATTTTGTATACCTGAAACTAATGTAATGTTGTCACTTATACCACAATAAAAAGAAGCATTTAAGAAAAAGAGAAAAGAATACTACTATTTCAATTGCAGCAAATCAATGTCCTAAGACCACTCGAGAAAGCAAGGTCAGGCAAGAAGAATTACCAGAAAAGTCCAAGAAGGGCTTCTGACCATGCTTAGTATTGAAACTGCAAAATTAGAAACACTTTTAAACTTCCTCTCTGAAATCAACTAAACACGAAAATCCAGTTGGAAAATGTTTACACGGGCAGATTTATTACTCCAGTATAGATTAATAGATTAACCACTTCAATGCCTCCAAAATACTGATCATTTCTCACATTCTTCAAAGCATTAGACCTGTTTCTGCTTGCAGAAGCCATACGTACTTTTTGAGCTGAGAGTCAGCTTGCCTGGGACTCAAAACCCTCTTTCGACTAACTTTTGCCATCTATAATTTTTACAAAATTCCTGGCACTCCTCAGGCAAGGATTTCATAGCAATCACAAATGGAAGTAGAAAAACAATTCTAATTCAAGACTGAATCATGAAAGAAAGGAAAAATATGCAAATTTACTTCCTATACAAATAAGTCCTTTTGCCTTCCAACTCAGGGCTGATTCTGGATGATATCCCTTTCCTTCTTTGATGTGCACGAAAAGCGATTTTTGTTTTGTTTTAAGAACAAAGGTAACATAAATAGGATAAGTTACATCCATCTATCTGTATCATGCCAAACCTGGGCTAAACAATTGCTGTGTTTCTAGATACAGACAAAAATATTTTATCTAAATGTCTATTTTATTTTTTACATTACAGCTACTCAAACCCAGTCAGAATTTTTCTTTGGGTAAAGGTCATGGCTGGATTTTCAGAGACTTCAAATACAAATGTTTGCTTGAAAGAACGGAGAAATGAATGAAGAGATACCACGTGCTGAATTTCCCAATGAAAATGCGTCAGCAGTGAGAAATTCTAAATGCATCACTGACCCTTTTCCCTCATCAAGGGAGTGGCCGGTGCTCTTTCGAAGGGGGCTGACTGAGACAAAGCAAATACACTGGGATGTTTGCAAAGTTAATTTCAACCATGGATCAACTGTCACAAAGATATTTAAATTTATCCTATTGTGGGGCACCTGGGTGGCTTAGTAGGTTGATCTTCAGACTCTTGATTGGAGCTCTTAGGAGCTCAAACTCTAGGGATGGAGCCCTGAGTCTGGATCCATGCTTAGTAAGGATTCTCTCTCTCTCTCTCTCTCTCTCTCTCTCTCTCTCTCTCTCTCTCTCCCGCCCCTCCCCCCAACATGTGCTCTGTTTCTCTCCAAAAAAAATTAATTATTTGATTATTTATTATAATATACGAAGTATCTTATTTATTTATTTATCCTATTGCAAGATAAGAAAAGCTGAACAGTTAAGATTTAACAATCTTGGGGTGCCTGGGTGGCTCAGTCGGTCGGCTCAGGTCATGAGTTTGAGCCCCTCGTCGGGCTCTGTGCTGACAGCTCAGAGCCTGGAGCCTGTTTCAGATTCTGTGTCTCCCTCTCTCTCTGACCCTCCCCCATTCATGCTCTGTCTCTCCCTGTCTCAAAAATAAATAAACGTTAAAAAAAAATTAAAAAAAAAAAAGATTTAACAATCTAGTTATTGGCCACTTTAATTTGCTAAGTAGGCGCATGAATGAACTAAAATCCCTCATTATTATAAGGGTAGAATATTAATTTCCAGTTCCTGCTCCAGGAACCATTTTGAGCCATTTTGTAAGGTTCCAGGGGATAAGCAAACACTCAAAGTAGTCATGTCAAAGTTGTCAAATGTCTCTGAGCCACACAAACAACCTTGGCATAGGACCCATGACAAAGTTACATTCAACAATGTGCACGCATTATAATAAACCCATTACTGATCCAACCCTCTACATCTCCAAATACTGGCATCTTTGCGCTCGAAATGGGTTACCACCAATCATGAGCCTGGTCTGGTCTGCCTTTGACTTGGTTTCTCCTTTCCTGCTTGTTAGAACGCTGGAATGGGGAAATGGAGGTAATCCTTTCCCTGCCCCCACATCTGTATCGGTGAAGAATACAGATGTGCGCATGACGAAGGGAGTTGATGGTTGAGGGAGGAAGACACTGTGTTCAGAGCATAAATCCAAAGGTGTGTCCCTGAGAGAAAAATGTTGAAACCCCGGTCTACACCCATCTGTGACTCCTAAAGTCAACACAGCTTCCAGACACAGAGGAAAGCACACTGAACGAGTTCCAGGTTATGGCGTTTCAAAATATATGCAATAACGATGGCACCTGGGGCCGTGTCCCTTCCAAAAAAAAAAAATCAGTATGATTTCAAACACATCCTGGCAATTAGTTTTGTGACAGCCACGTCAAAATCATGCCTTTGAGGTAGGTGTCGGGAGGGACACTCTCTCCTCTACGAAAATCAGAACAGCCTTCCACAGGGCTATCACTTTCCAGACTCTGCCAACGTGAGAGCCACCCCAGAGGTGTTAGGGCAAAAGCCCCTCGGTGGGACCGCCTTTTCCCACACCTCTGTGTCACCACATGTGTTTCCGCCCTAAGTGAGTAAAATGTACGTTCACAAGAGTCCTAAGGAGGGCACCCACTGCTCTCTACTGCTGACTATTCAGTCTGTCTAATCCGGAAAGCGGAGACTCGACGGCAAACGTCAGTCCAAATGCTTCCCTTGAAGGATAGCAGCAGACCCCATTTTACCTAATTTCTTTACAAGGATAACTAAAAGGAAGATTTGAGAATGGCCCACAAGGAGACGAGCCTGCATCCCGCTTACCACAGAATGAATTTATGCAAAACAGACTTCCAAGAAATAAACACATCACCGGGGATCCAGCCACCCACAAGAGAATTGGGAAATTGCTCCGTTCCCAGCTCTGATGCTGGCCTGGATTCTACTTCCATTTATTGGTCTTCTTGGCTAATAATCTACATCCAGCCCTGCTCCCAACAAGGTTTCTTTTTAACCAAATGCTTGCTTAACTCAAGAAAATTCTGATACCTTTTATCTACAAAAGCTCTGAATTCTAACACTGGGAAGGACCTCCCTCCTGGAACATTTACGTCTTGCAGGTGCCTGAGGGCCTGAAACGACCTTCCTCCCCGGTTTGGCAACAGTGTGTGGGGGGTGGCGGGGGGAGGGATTTCCCTAGTTTTTAGAGAGAAGAGAACAAACAACCCGCAAGCTGTGATTCCCCCTAGAATCCCTAGTCCCCGCGTTCGCTCTGAAAGTCTTAGTAGTTGATAATTTGCCTGGGTCTTCTTTTTTCTGCTATTTAGTTGATAACTGTTTAGTTGATTTGCAATAATTTTATGCCTATAACCCAAGTGGATAGCCTTTTACTTCTGTGGAGCTGTACAGATTACTCCTCCTCCCCTCCAGAAACAGTTTCCATAGAAAAGAAGCCCTGGGGCGCCTGGGTGGATCAGACAGTTAAGCGTCCCCGTCTTACTTCTGTCTGATCTCTCGGTCTGTGAGTTCGAGAACCACCTCGGACTCTGTGCTGACAGCTCAGAGCCTGGAGCCCGCTTCGGATTGTGTGTCTCCCTCTCTCTCTGCCCCTCTCCCGCTTGCTCTCTGTCTCTTAAAACTAAATAAACATTAAAACAAATTTTTAGAAAAGAAGCACTCGTGTCGCTCCAGCAGACAGAACTGCTTCTCCCTTAAGCATCTACCTGAGTTTTATTTTTATTTGTTTTTTAATTAACTGGAAAGAACGTTATTCAGAGCACCCAATCGAAACATATGTGGAACCGGCTGAATTCTACCTGTCTGGGATTGATCTGATTGGCCTAGATGGGTGCTGGCCCTGCACTCTCTTGGATCCACAGGCCTTTCTATTCCTACCAAGTGAAACAGAAACAAGCAACACGATTACCTCCCTTCAATCTTGTACTTGGTGGCAAGGGGGCCAGCAACTCACTTTCACCTCCGTGTCAACCAGGCTTCTCGGTGTGGGGAGCGGAGGGGCTCACAGTGGAGTCCAAATTCTATTCTTCCACCTACCAGAACCACCTGGGGGCTTGTTAAAAATTCAGGTCACAAACTCAAAACTCTTGTGTTGAGTCCTTAAAAATGTGTATTTATAGGGGCGCCTGGGTGGCTCGGTCGGTTAAGCGTCCGACTTCGGCTCAGGTCATGAACTCACAGTCCGTGAGTTCGAGCCCCGCGTCGGGCTCTCTCGGTGCTGACAGCTCAGAGCCTGGAGCCTGCTTTGGATTCTGTGTCTCCCTCTCTCTCTACCCCTCCCCTGCTCATGCTCTGTCTCTCTCTGTCTCAAAAATACATAAAAGCATTAAAAGAAAAAACTAAAAAAAAAAATGTGTATTTATAGCAAACACCCCAAATGATTCTAACGTACAAAACAAGGGTTCGTTTTGAGAACCCTCGGGGTTCATCATCAGGGGGAAAGCCCAAAAAGCCATCATCCTCCACAGAGCATTATGCCCTTCTTACAACTATGCAAAGTAACAACCATGGGCCAACCTTCTAGGACAGTTCCAAATTCCAAATCTAAATAAACATCATCATTTGCTTAGTGCCCTGAACTACCCATCTACAAGGTAATAAAGCATCAATCACACCAAACCGAGAGCATTTTTTTTTTTTTTTTTTTTATTTTTCCAACAGCTGATTTGTTATTTTCCCCTTTTGCTTAAATGACGCCATAACCTTCAGGTCAACTTTACTCTGAGGCTTTCCTTATCTTTCTTCTGCATACCTAAAGTGGCAGAACAAAGATTTTGGTAAACATTACAAATCTTGCTATCGGTGGCACCTTCCCTTCAGTTGGATGAAATATTTAGACTCTACCGAGATCAATGGCTCTCAATAGCCAGAAGAGAGCAGGCAATCAATGAGTATTTGAGGAATGAGCCAGAGCCAGAGAACAAACCCCTCCGCTCCCCTTCAAAGTCTTCCCCAAATCCAGTCTCCTCAGCCTCTGAGGAAGACAGCACTGTTCCCGGCTCAGGGACGCCCATTCCTCTTCCGTCCTCTTTATTTACCCACATTTTATTGAGTTCCTCTCTTGCTTGGAAGCCTTCCCAGATAACTCCAGTCAACATGGATGGTTCCTTCCAATCTCTAAGGAAACAAGATTTACTATCCTCTCACACGTTTGGACACTGAAGAGCTAAAAGGTATTTTGCAGACGACTTATCCCAGCTAATTATTTTCTTGACGGGGAAACTGATGTGAGAAAGCTAAGGAATTTATCCACGGTCAGATAACTGGATATTTTCAGAACAAATTAGAAACTCAACGTCTTTTCACACTGCAGGACTCTTTCTCAGGCAGAGCGTAAGCCTTCTAGGAGCTTGGACTTCAGATGAGAAATTGTTTTTAATAAATGTTCTAGTGCTTACGCTTTTATTGACGTCTGACCATCAGAGTACTTTCCGTAAGAGGGTTTACAGTAGAGCTTTGACTTTCTTTTTTTTTAATTAAAATTTTTTTTTAACGTTTATTTGTTTTTGAGAGAGAGACAGAGCATGAGTGGGGGAGGGGCAGAGAGACAGGGAGACACAGAATCCGAAGGAGGCTCCAGACTCTGAGCAGTCAGCACAGAGCCCCACGCGGGGCTTGAACCCACGAACCATGAGATCATGACCTGAGCCAAAGTCGGACGCTTAATCGATGAAGCCACCCAGGCAGCCCAACAAATGATTTGAATTAATGCCAGAAAGTAAAAAAAGATAGACCACTATACGCCACGAACCTTTGCACGCATTTGTGAACTGCTGTGAACACTCATGCACGCTTTCATTCACTGGGTCATTCATTTCAATAGCAACGACGCGTCAGGCTCAGCTCTAGGCCGGGAGGATTCGGTGGGAACCAAGGAGGCCCCGCCTTCACGCACATTGCATTGTGGTTGACAGATAAATCTAAAAATGCCACAGACCTACCACATCTTGATTCCACTGATGCCACCAACTTTCCAAATATACTTCTTTGGAAGCCACGTTCAAAGCAAGTCAAAAGTTACTCTCGAAAAGAGTTTGTTACTTTGCAATCATGCCTCGTTCTTGATTCGAAAGAAAGCAAAAATTACACGGCACGCTTGATCTTTTCACTGATCGACAACCCTGTCTACGATTTCCAAAAATTAAATCCACCTTCAAAAGCAAAATTGCCCAATGCTAAGCACGTTTGAAAAGAAGGCATTAGACCATTTGAAAAAGGCAGTTCCAAAAAGGTTCCAAAGTCGTGGTGGCACTGTAAAGATTCTAGAAAACCATCAAGGTGACCACTTTCAGGGATTCGTTTGCATGAAAGACTCTGTATTTGCTCTTAAAAAAAAAAAAATTGCATTCCAGACTCACACAGACTTTTGTGCAAGCATTCTGCTCAGTGAAACTGAGTACTGGGCATACGGCAAGCACGAAATTAGTTATTTATTGAATTGAACCAGAGCCTAAAACATACTGGCATGAAATAGATGTGTGGTAAGGTTGTAAGTCTTCTGTTCTAAGACACAAATGAAAATCTCCTTAGGGATACAGCTCTACCTATAATTTATCTCTGCATTATTCTTGTGTGTAATATTATTTTTGGCATGTTAATGCCTTGTCAAAGAATTCCAACCTGGTGACATGAGAAAAGCTGTATTTCATTTTGGAATGTAAAAAGTGTGAAAATCAATTGAATTATATATCAACGACACGGAATAAGGGTAACCAGTATATTCTGGGGAATGTCACTTTTCCGGAATGATTAGCAGCCTGGAGCTATCAGATTAATTACGAGAGTTTTATTCTGACTATTATAAAATCAGTTGGATTTGCTGAAGGGAGATAAAGGCTCAAAGCCTCCCCCCCCCCACCCCCCCCCCAAGAAAGAAAGAGTGATTTGCCAGAATCCACATAATTCAGATGATTAACTTCTTTTCTTGGCGCTTGACGGAACCCATGAGTTTATGCTGGCAAATAAAATAAGTCCTGAAAGTTGAAGTCACTCATTGATCTAGTAAATAAACCCACAGAAAATTCAGCCTCAATTACACTCTTTAAATTGACGACATCTCCAGGATCGTAACAAGACGGCGACAAATACTGGTTTGTTACTGAAAACGCAGGATGCATGCTCTGACTGTGCTTCAAAAAATCAATGGACTGTTTATAAATAAACAAAATCACAATGACATTTTTTTTTTTCCTTTCCACATGTATTTATTCATTCATCTCAAAACTCACATACAGAGTGCCTGGACAAAATAGGACCCCCTACATACCTACACTGTTTCAGGCACTAGAGAAGACACAAAGATAAATGGAATATAGATTTATCCTGGAAGAACGAAGATTCTGGCACTGAACGGTATACAGCTATATGTAGCTATATGAGTTGTTCCCCGAACACAGGGCCACAACAACCCAGGAGTAATAAATAGTAGTAATAGCTAATGTTATGTTTGAGTGACTACATGTTCCAGGCATGATTCGGGTGCTCTGAGAGTGTTTACATGTGCAGTCTCCACAACAACGTGAAAGGATAGGTATCGTTACGATCTACGTTTCACAGGCGAGTGAACTAAGCACAGAGCAACAAATGGACTTGCCTGAAGTCAAACCGTTAATAAGGTGCAGGGAGCTCATCTACTAAGTCGTACGCTGTGCCCTGAAAAGTCAGAACGTGTAGATAGAAAACATAAGTCACATGACGTAATGTACTCAAAACACCCACCGACGTGTTTTGGTGTTCCGAAAGACAGTTCCAAGGGAGAAGAAAGCGCTTCTTCGACAGTGCCTTGAGGAATGTGTTCCACTGAGACAGGCAGGATGCGGGGCAGGTTGAACCGTGAAACATCCCAGCAGCTGAATGCAGTGGAGGAACCGTTTAGAAAGAGCTCGGACCACCTTTCCCTAAAGGGCCATAGGTGAGGACCAGTTGTTTCAAAGTACGAGTATCTGTGATCAGCTCTCACGTTTAGTAAGATTTACAATTCCGGTATATCCATCTCCTACCGTAATTGTATATCCAGCGTCTATAACGAAGGCCGGGTAGGTCCGGAGGAGGGGAGCAGGTAGAGGAGGACAGATTTGTCATCACGCCCCAAAACTACCTCATTTATTAGCACTTGTCTATTTTTACAAGACACTTTTCTTAATTAGTTCCATAAATTCTCTCTGTTCACAGCAAAACATCCAGCTCCCGCTCTTGGGATTACTTAAGTTTCTGCGTGCAAGACAAAGCAAATACACATCCAACTAGTGATACCTGTAGTCAGTGAACAGAGTCATTTTCCACAGTTGTCTTCACATCTGACAGAAGGTGACCCGTGGTTGAATTTGCCCAACGCAACTGAAGTTACCAAACAGGTTACGTTTGGTCACCTTATTATTCTTCCTCTTTTTGTGTTGATCTGACCTTTTTAAAACTTGGTCTTCTAGTCGGTGGGCATAACACCAACTGTGTACCAACTGGTCCTGGTCCGCACAGGATGGGGGAAATAGCGAGAGAGTTTTTGTTGAATCTGTGAGTGGGAGGGGCAAGTCCTGTTGAATTATAATAACCTTAAAATTATAAGGGACCAGAGTTCATTATTCCAGTCTTCCTTTGCAGCGAAGGATACTCGCTGAAGCTCCTCTTCCTAAAGACTCCCTCTAGTTTCGGCTTAAACACTTTCTGGGGCAGAGGGCTTAACGGCTTATCTTTGATGGGTTGGCTGTCCAGGCTTGTAGAAACCTCACCGACATAGGCAGAGGGAGATAGGGGGTAACTGGAATCCAGAGGCACTAAGTGTATAGAAACAGATGTAGGGCCAAATTAGTGTCCCAAATCTTGCGGAAGCCAAGTCTTGATTTGGGACAAGGTCAAACTCTCAGGACTCTGATCCAGAGGGTCGAGAACAGAAGCAGCTGGGGGCGGCGGGGGCGGGGGGCGGGGGGAGCCAAGAAGGTATCATATTGGAAGTCAGGTAGGCGATCCACATTCAAGCTCCTGATGATTCAGAGTAAGGTTCTGTGAGATTGGGAAACAGGGTGGCAGCAGCCTAGGGGAAGGGAACGGCCGACTCATTCATAGAGGATTTCGGGATTACAGCCAAAGGTGCCGGTCCCAGTAGGGGCCTGGAATGCTGAGCTGGAAAGAGACAGGAGTAGTTACAGTTTCTGGGCCAATAAAGTGTGTGGGAAGCCGTAACACCACAGGCATGCCGATGCCAATATTCACCCCAAGCAAGACAGGAATGCAGTCTGCAGCAGCAAAATGAATCCCCACCCGGCAAGTAGGTGATTCTGAGGTCAGCAATGAACCACTTCCTTGGTCTGCCCTGCCAGGTGAGAGGAAAAGACAAGTCCCACCACGTAAGCAGAATAAAATCATTCTGTCTTTAGACATGTCCAGCGTGAAGCCAGGGAGGACAGATACCAGGATATTCCCGAATAGGACTTCAAGTTTACCCGGCGTGTGAAAATGTAGCTCTGCATTTTCGAAACGCTCTACAATGAACAGTAATGGTTTCGTGAATAAGATGTGCTAATTCATTCAGTAGAAAAAACAATAGGAACATGGCTCTATATTTCATATTGCTAAGAGGGTAGCTGCAGGAAGCAGAATGAATGTGTTAGGTCCGAAGAAACGCATTCATGGTTTCATTGTCCGTGGAGACTCAGCGCTATTTCCAAACGGCAAGTCCCTCCAGATTAGGGCCAACATGTGTAGGATCCTCTCACTGAGAAAGAGAAGGCCAAGAGGATTAGGAGAAGGTGGGAAAGAACCGATGAAACAGTTTCCATATTCCGTCCACGCAACTGGAAAAATAACTTGCAAGGTGCTTCGTTTGTTTCAAAATGGGGAAGGTGCAAAATTGAACTGGATAATTAATATTTCATAGTGAAAAAGTGGGTCCCCGGAGATAACTGCAGGAATGCTAACAGAGGCTCTTGGATGACCTAGTTTAAAGGTGTTCAAGCTCCGAAGTGTAATAAGATGAATTTTAAGGTCACAGAAACAATTGATTACACAGCAATCAATGCATTTAACTGCTAAAGAAGGGGAAATCAGCCAGTCCTACAGGGATTTGAACTCCTGGTTTCTACGTGTGTATTTTAAAGTCCACGCACTGTCCATGAAGTCTTTTTCCTTTCCAGCCGGTGAAACCCTGAAGGCATTCTGTAAAACTGTAACGCAACATTGTCTAAGCGATTACATAAAGACAATCAGCCCCATCAAGCTCTCTTTAACAATGTCTTCTTGAAAGGCAGCATTTCTCTGGGTTTTAAGAGCAATGATGCTCCTTAGCGAGGAGAAGAAAAAACTTACAGTAGATTTATAGGCAATAATTTGCATCTGGTGACTAAACTATATAATCCTTTATATGAAAGGTTATCCTTTACATTAAACGGTAACTGCCAACAGCTGTCACAGGTAGACAAAGAATCCCACATTTGTTTAAAACAAGCAGAAGTAATTGATTTTTAGCATGAAAAGAAAGGCTTTGTAAGCAAAAAAAAAAAAAAAAAGTTTTCTCACCGGCAAGTGGAATAAGTAAAGCTATCTCCCACTTCCGATAATGAGTTTTGCTTGGAAATTAACATATAATGTCCCTAGAGGTGCCCCATTCCTCACTGTTTGTTTCAAGCTCAGGTAAGCAGCATCTCAAATCTGAGCCTTTTTCACGAGGTGTCAAAACCCTTACAACTGCACAGTGTTTCCAACCAACGATTATGAGAAAATAATTCAGGCTCGATTTTGAGATTTTGCTGTGATGATATTCAGGGCGATAGCATCCAAAAGCACCAAACAGAAAGCAACACATGTCCAACTCAAGTAGGCGGCTGGCTGAAGAAACTGTCCTATGTCCACGCAAGAGAAAACTCTTCTTTCTTGATCTGGAAGGATTTAATGGCCATGCTACATGATCACTAAATCTTAGTGTGTGTGTATGTTGTAGATATCAAAAGAAAATAGTCTGAAAGCATCGGAACCAAAACGCTAAAAGCATGATTCTCGTTATGTGGCGACACTATAGACGATGTTGCCAGTCTTTTTTTTTTTTTTTTTTTTTACTTGCTTATGTTACTGCTTTTTTACAACTTGTGGATTTCTTGCGATTTTTTTTTCCCGAATTTGATAACCTGTGATTCATCCGTTCCCTTGAACATGGCTTAAAACCATATTTAGACACCCCAGTAAGTGGTGTTTTCTATGCTATACCTGACAGCTATGCACGTAATAAAGCCAGCACGCAATTCATGAGAAAGCTATGTCAGAGTCTGGTGAAGTACCAATCAGCCAAAATTTTAAAAATTACTCTATTCTTTTTTTTTCAACGTTTTTTTTTTTTTTTTTTTTTTTTTTTTTTTTTTTAATTTATTTTTGGGACAGAGAGAGACATAGCATGAACGGGGGAGGGTCAGAGAGAGAGGGAGACACAGAATCGGAAGCAGGCTCCAGGCTCCGAGCCATCGGCCCAGAGCCCGACGCGGGGCTCGAACTCACGGACCGCGAGATCGTGACCTGGCTGAAGTCGGACGCTTAACCGACTGCGCCACCCAGGCGCCCCACTCTATTCTTTAACCAAAGACATAATACATGTATAATAAATGTAACACATACTCTATATGGATCATATGAATTACACTGCAAAATTCAAAGTAACAGTATTTCCATTTCATGGATGAGGAATACAAGGGCTTGGAGAGATTACTTGATTTGTAACCATAGAACCCTGGTCACTAGGTCCCTAGTTCTAGGCCACCAAGCTGCATTGTTTTCCGGAGAAATCCACATAGGCATAGATGGATATAGAAAATAAACTCTGAGACAAGGTGACAGAAACATTGTAACAGACTGCCACATGGTCACATGTGTTTTACAGAACAGGCCGGAGACATGTTTCATCTCCTGTGATGGAATGAAAAGTGTCCTCTAAGGATTCATATGTGGAAGCCCGAACCCCTAGCGTGACTATATTTGGAGATAGGTCCTTTAGGGAGATAATTAAGGTTAAATGAGGTCATAAGGGCGAGGCCCTAATCCCACAGGACTGGTATCCTTTAAGAGAATCTCTTGCCCAACACACACACACACACACACACACACACACAAAGGCCATGTGAGGACACAAAGAAAAGGCGACTGTCTACAGCCAGGAAGAGAATCAACCCTGACGGTACCTTCATCTCGGACTTCTGGCCTCTAGTACTGTAAGAAAATCCATTTCTGTTGTTTAAGCCTCCTTGTTGATGGTATTCTCTCACGGCAACCCAAGCAGCCTAAGGTATTTCCCAAAGGGTATGAAACAAAAGCCTCCGAAAAGCTGTTTTTCTACAAAGTCAAATTCAGAATTGAAAAGCAAAGAAAAATGTGATTGTCCTCCTCTCTTGGACCAACACTTTCATCCATCCATCCCTTCACGAGTATAAACTAAGCCTTCATCCTGCCACACCAAGCCACCCTCCCTTAAAAATTACCACATCCCTGGGGCGCCTGGGTGGCTCAGTCGGTTAAGCGTCTGACTCTTGAGTTTGGCTCAGGGCATGATCTCACCATCTCACCCACGGTTGTGAGTTCCAGCCCCACGTTGGGCTCTGAGCCGGCAGTGCGGGGCCTGCTTGGGATTCTCTCTCTTCCTCTCTATCTGCCCCTCCCCCCCTTATGCCTTCGTTCTCTCTTTCTCAAAATAAAGAACTAAACTTAAAAAAATCTTTAAAACCATAACCACATCCTCTAGGATTTTTTTTTTTTTTTTAATCCCAGAATGAAATCACCATGCACTGAAGGACCAAGCCTAAAACTTAGAAGTTACTCAAAATGTTCCCTTTCACAAAACTCCTCTCACTGGTCGCTGTATCCATGAGGGTTTTCATGCCATATGAATTTTCGCCTCCCATTGCCTGGCCCCAGTAGATGCTTAAGAAATGTTTGCAGTTGAAATCCTCTGCTGCTCAATACTCTGTTTAATTTTCCAAAAACATTCCTTCACACCTCATCTGCAATGATATTCAGCCTTCCCTCCTCCAGGACCTCACCGGGCTTTTTTCACTTATCAAAGATTATAAACAGTTTTACACAGCCGCCTGCTCCCTCAGACTGTGAACTCTTTCGTGAAGGAAGCAGTGCGTAGAAAGCATGGAGAGTTCAGTATGTCCTGACGTGGACAGAGAGAGGAATAGTATATCCAAGGAGGCCAACTTTATATGGGGGGAAACAGTTTGCTGAAACCCCAATGAATGCAATCCAGGACGAAGTTTGATCTTTTCTCGAAACGGAGGAGTAGCTTTGGTGGCTCCCGTCTTTTCTGAGTTTTATACTCCCTTTAGCGGGACAAAAAGGCAGGACTCTACAATGTCAGACTTCAGGAGCCTGTCCTTATTCATCTATTATATACTTTATTAATTTGAGCCTCAGTTTCTTCATCTGTAAAATGAGAAGCATGATCTAAAAATGAGATTCCTAAGGTCTTTACAGCTTGAACATTCCCCACTCCTTTTTTTTTAATATTTATTTAATTATCTGGGGGGGAGGTGGGTGAGGGGCAGAAAGAGAGGGAAAGAAAGAATCCCAAGCAGGCTCCGCGCTGCCCCCAAGGTGGGGCTGGATTTCACAAACCGCAAGATCATGACCTGAGCCGAAATCAAGAGTCAGATGCTTAACCAACTGAGCCACCCAGGAGCCCCGAACGTTCTCCACTCTTAGGAAGACAGATGTCCCACTTCATTAAGCAACTGTATGGAACATGGTTTCTCTTTGTCTCTCTCAGCAACAGAATCCAACCTAGTGCATCATGCCATCAGGATAAGAAGGGAGGACCACGAGCCATCCAAGATGTTTCTGTTGCTTAAAGGACTATAAAGAAAGCTTTTGGGTAGGCAACTACTCAGCCTGGGCAAACACATTATGTTTTCTACGTGGGATGTTTGTGCAGAGAAAACTAGTATGTTAAAGTAATCGCCATGCTAAAGTAATGACCTCCTTTACTAATTAGGGCTGCGTTGCAAGCAAGAGAACACCTGATTCTAAATGGCTTGATCTAAAAAAGAAAGAGAGAGAGAGAGAAAGAAAGAGAGAGAAAGAGAGAAAGAAACAAAGAAAGAAAGGGAAAAAGAAACAAGATTTTTTGTGAGTTACATAACAATTCAGGATGTAACTGCTTTTAGGTGCTGAAAGGTGAGCCATTTCCACTGAAAGCACAAGGTAGCAGCACAGTAGGGGGTCAGTGGATGTTGCGGGGGGGGGGGGGGGGGGGGGTGGCTAAAGGAATTGACAAATACAGGAGTCCCCCAGGAGTCCCCCTTACCCCCGGTTCACTTGCTGTGGTTTCAGTTACCCATAGTCAACCACAGTCCAGAAGCCAACGATTTCCCTTCTGTCATAAGAAGAAGGTCAGTAGCAGCCTAACGCTGCATCACAGTGCCTACATCACTCGCCTCATTTCATCTCGTTGTGTAGGCATTGATCATCTCACACCATCACTCGACGAAGGCTGAGTAGAGTGCATTAAGATTTTTGAGAGACTGACCACATTCCCCCAACTTTCATTACGGCATATTGTTATAATTGTTCTGTTTTATTATTAGTTATGTTGTTAATCTCTTGCCGAGTCTAATTTATAAATTAAACTTTGTCATAGGTAGGTATGTATAGGGGAAAAAAAGCATAGTATATATAGGGTTTGGTACTATCTGCTGTTTCAGGCATCCACGGGGGGTCTTGGAATGTGTCCAAGATAAGGTATGTTGAGGGGGGGAAACACTATACCACCATTTGCAATTGTTTCCCCATCTTTTTTTTTCTCTCTCCCCTTTCTTATAGAAAGGTATTGCCTCCTGCATGGTTTCATTGCCATTTTTTTCCTGCACACATTCGCAAGTAAATACTCTACCTACATCAGCTGACATGCACATGCCCAACATCTATATAATTAAAAGTTCACCCTCCTTTGCAGGTTGATTTTCCTTGTAAATCTCCCTGGATTTATTATACAGCATTTCAGAAATCAAAAAGCTCTCATTTGCATGGGCTGTGCTCCTGTTAGGATGAGATGATGCTCTGTCTTGTGTAAACTTGAGTCTATACTTATAACTCTCCTCTCTGCTGTGATAGAGTCAAAATAAGAATAATTTGCTCAGTAACACACTCTGTGGCAAGGTCTTCAGCCTTAATAATTGCAAAGTCACAATTTGCTCTTTGTAGGGCCATTCGAATAACACAAAGGCCACCCATTGGCAGATGAATGTTTGACAAATCTTGGGAGTAAACACAGGGCACTGTTTACGTAAGTCTATAACCCAGGCATTTTAAATATTCTTCTTACCTTGTTAGAATAGAAGGTGATCCCATACTGTTAACTTGGGGATAGTTTCCCTTCTTTCTAACAGTCCTTACGTAGGGAAAGTATGGTGGAGAGTTGGCAAGTGTGGAGGCTACAGCCAGTCTGTCTGATTTCAAATCGTGAGGGTAGTCTACGTGACCTCAGGCACCTTCCCATGCCTCAGCTTTCCCAGCTGTAAAATGGGCATAATAACAATAACAAATAGCCTTTTAAGGCTGTTCTGGGACTTAATAAATTAAACCTAGTAGAGCACTTGGTTGCTGGTCATTGCTATGGATGCTTTTATAAAGTGTTAGTAATTTCTTCCGAAAGACATTCCCCACCTCTTTTAATTGGTGCCTACTGGGAAAACGTTATAGTGATTTTAAGACGTTATGGTGTTCAGTTAAACTGAAGAAAAATTAAAGTAGAGAGGTTAATAGCAAGTATTCTTTGAAAAGCTTTTCCATCTTTCCGCTACGAGATCCTAGACCCCGGTTACTTACCCTAGAGGAAATATTTAAAGCAGGGTACCAAATGTCCAAACGTCTTAGAATCTTAGATCTTCTAGTCTGGTCCAGAAGTTTCCAACTGAGATTAGTATGCATGCTCAGGGTATTTGGAAATATGAGGGGAGGTTTGGGCCTGTCACAGTGACAGAGGACGCCACAGGCATTTCGTGCCTGGGGACGACTCAGGATACCAAATGCTGTGTAACATGCTTGCCCAGTGGGCACAGGACAGACTGCAACGCTTGACGGAGTACTCAAGGAAGAAACTGTCCTGCCCAGAAGGACAACGGTGTCCCTTCTGAGAAACACAGGGTCTCCAGTCTCTAACTTGTTAGATGCCTTGGGGTCATCAAGCCGGTGCGAACACGTCCGAAGATAGGGAGCTCATCGCCTCCAAAGGCATCGTACTCCACTCCTGCCTAGTTCAAAATACTAGATAGTCCTTCCTTCTATCGAGGCAACATCTGTCCTCTGGCCTTCGTTCTGCCTGTTGCAGCCTACAAAATAATTTGTCTGCTTGGTTACATGAAAAATGAAACTTGCCCTTCCTCAAAACCGATAGAAAATATTTACAAATGATTATGTCAAAGTTGTGGCTCTGAGGGACACCGGATGTTCCTGTAACAGTGGGTCTGTCATTTCACGTTCTGTCTTTCTCTCTCGATAAAAAAGGGGAGCAAAGTACCACAGCTCAGAGGGGCCGCATCCACATTGACCCGCAGTGAAATGCAGCTTTCCCCAATGGGATATTAAATATTTTCTCAGCTAGATTCTCCTTAACAGCCAGGCTCCCGATTAATGAGTGGCTCAACCATGCCACTGCACTAACTCTAGGTTTAACGATCCCGTTCTCTTCACCTTATACATTTAAGATCTGCACAAGTAACACAAAAGCTCAATAATGAAATTAGGGATGAGAGCAACGTGACGTCTTTGCTTTCTTCCTAAAGTCAACGGAGGCTGGGAAAGGCCCGAATCAAAGTCAAAGAGGATGTCTATTCTGTTAGGGTTGAAAAGCCATCCATGTGATTTGAAAGACAATCGAACAAAGTCCCAGAGCCGGCTTCCTTTATGGGGTTGTCGCACTTTTTATTGAATTCTAGCAAATATACAGAAAAGTGCCCAAATCATAAGAGCACAGTCGAGAGCCAGCTTTAATGGTGAAAGGTTTCAAACTCGCAGAGAAAAGCTAATTCTCACACACATTAACTTTCTGCGATGCCAATAAAAAATGGAAAACTATCAAAATTAACTTTATGAATCGACTATAATACCAAAACCTGCTAAGGATAAAATAAGAGAGAGGGGCGCCTGGGCGGCTCATTCAGTTTAAGCATCTGACTCTTGGTTTCAGCTCAAGTCATGATGTCACAGTTCGTGAGTTCGAGCCCTGAGTCTGGCTCCACGCTAACAATGTGGAGCCTGCTTGGGATTCTCCCTCTCCCCCTTTCTCTGCCCCTCCCCTGCTTGTGCTTTCTCTCTCTCAAAATAAATAAATAAAACTTAAAAAAAAAATAACAATGAAAAAGAATAAGATGAGAGAGAGAAAGAATGACATACAGTTGGAAAGAGAGAGAAACAAGGAGAGAGAATATATAGGCTAATAGCAGTTGGATATTTCCTAAAGATTCAAGATAAACTAATAATAAAACTTTCCACATTTTATTGACCACTGAATAGATACCATCTCCCAAGTGAAACTTATGTACATTGTCCCACACGTTATGCATATTATTTAATCCTAAGTATACCCGTGGGGTAGGTATCATCATCCCCATACAACAGAGGAGAAAATGGAAGCTAAAGTAACTAGCCCATAGTCACATTGTAAGTGAAAAAGCTGAGACTAATTTTTTTTAATGTTTATTTATTTTTGAGACAGAGAGGGACAGAGCATGAGCAGGGGAGGGGCAGAGAGAGAGGGAGACACAGCATCTAAAGCAGGCTCCGGGCTCGGAGCCATCAGCACAGAGCCTGAGGCGGGGCTCGAACTCAGAGACGGCGAGATCATGACATGAGCCGAAGTTGGACGCTCAACCGACTGAGCCACCCAGGCGCCCCCAAAAAATCTGAGATTAAAATTAAATTCTTATTCCAAAGCTTTGGCTCTTATCCACCATTTTCAATTAAAAAATGGAATTCAAAAAGCTTTTTATCAAAATTTACTGCCACCTAGTAGGTTTTTTCCCCCCACAAATGCAAAGAGAATTTATGGACCATTTTCAGAAAAGCTGAATATAGTTAATCTTATAAACACAACAAGTCAAAAAAGCCACATAACTAAAAGTGATACTTGAAGTAATTTAACCACATTTAAAATTCCTTCTTTTTAAGAAGTGTTTCGATATTGGGAATAGGATATTAAGAAAAAAAATATCCCATAGCATTCGTAAATGATGCTCACTGAAATTGGGCATAAAATAAAGACAGCCACAACTGATACTATCATTTATTACTGGCCTGAAAATTCTGACCGATGTCATAAGATAAAAGTCAGAAATAAGGGGTTTTATGTTTAGAAAGAAAGAAAAACTATATAATTTCACGCAGTCAAAACTATTAGTTCTCTAGAAAACTCTAGAGAATTAACTGAAAACCTATTAGTATTCACAAGACAGTTCAATAAAAAGATTGGATGGAAGATAAACATACAAAAATCAATAGCTTTCCTGTAGATCAGTGATAACCAGCAAGAAGACCTAATGGAAAATATTGGAAAAACTCAATAGGTTTGTGTTTCTCAGTCATTATCCGTAGCAGAAGTCAACAACCCTTTCCTCAGGGAGGGCTTCCTTTTGAGGATACCTATTTTTTAAAGTTGCAAAAGAAATGACTTTACGTCTCCCTAGGAGAAGAAAAAGAAAAGATCTAACAATGAACTTAAAAAAAAAAAACAACAAAGCAGAACCAAAACAATTCCAGAACAACTGCTGAAATCTGAAATCGTAGTGCAAGATTCTTACCTTATCAAGTACCCATTTACACATTACTGACATAGTCATAGCTACAATGTTTTGTGAATGAGAGTCCCAGAGTCCGTCATAAAGATTAGGAAAAATTATGTACTTGGTTTATTTTAGCTAAGTACAGTAGCCCTTTCCGCCCTGTGGAGAACTTCCAGAATGTAAGACCGTTTGTGACTGTCTGGCGGCGTGTTTCCAACCTTTTTTTTTTTTTTTTAATGCTTCTTTTCATTCATGCAAAGATAACGTTCTCATTTTCCCATCAACATGAGTTCCTTTCACATAAAACCACACTTTTATATTGGTTTACAGTCTTGCATCACCATTAATTTAAAACCCTAGGATACAGAACTGCTGAATTACTGCGCCGTAAACCTGAAACTAATAAAACACCGTATGTTAAAATAAATAAATAAGCAAATAAAATAACATACAAATGAAAAACAAAGACAAAAAGTCTAGGATACAGACCGGGAGTTCCCAAAGACAACTTTGCAAATGGAAACTTGAACGTTCAAAGTTTTACTTTAGGCTGTACCTCTCTGTTGGCACCTCCTTAGAAAACAGAGTAATGACATCTCAATTTCTCCCATTAGTTAATTAGCCACCTTTGCACCTTAAGTACTGGAAGCATTGTGCTGTTAATTACCTACCAGTCCACTCTCAAAAATCAGTCGCTTTTTTTTTTTTTTTTTTGTACGCATAGATTTGCACAACCCTTAAAAAAAGAAAACAAATCTATATAAATGGCTCCTCTACACGCAGGCTAAATGTTACAAAAGGCAGTGCTCTAACGGTTGGCCAAAGGGGAGTCCGGTCAACTAGTGCCCTTACTTCTCTCTCATTTCTCCCAACACTTCTCTTCTAATCCTCTCCATAATTACATGAACTGCTACAGCTTTCCCGAAGCTGTCAATTCCTCCTGCATCCGTTTTCAAACGACCGGCGAAGAATCAGTCTGGGCACTAGATCAAGCTGTCAATGTTCCCAACTCAGCAATGAACGATCCTCTTGAAATCTCCTGGCATATCTGTCAAGGGCCTCCCAGGGTTCTTCAAAACTCTTCCCCCTTGGAGGAGAGTAAGGGTGGAGGAGCCAGAAAGGTATTGATCCATTCTTTTAACATGCTAATTTGCCTGGGGGCTGCTACAGTCATTGCCAAGCTGGACCCTTCAAAAGGAAACCGTTTTCTCAAAGTGGAGATGTCTTTTTCAGACATTTAGAACTGAAAACAAATGAGCCCAAGCCTCAAGTTCACAGTGCAACATGAAGGAGGCTGGCCAATTAGAAATGGGATAGGTCAGGGGCGTATGGGTGGCTCAGTCAGTTGAGCGTCTGACTTCTGCTCAGGTCATGATCTTGCGGTCTGTGAGTTCGAGCCCCGTGTCGGGCTCTGTGCTGACCGCTCAGAGCTTCGAGCCTGCTTCGGGTTCTGTGTCTCCCCTCTTTCTCTGCCCCTCCCCCGCTCATGCTCTGTCTCCCTCTGTCAAAAATAAGTAAACATTAAAAAAAAAAAAAAGAAATGGGATAAGTCATATATGGAAAGGTGGTCTAAAACTCATTGATGGTAACAAAAAGTTTGGAAGTTTAAAAACAGATTTTAAACTTCTAAAGCCTGTGTGTGCATCACAACCAGTTAAGAAGTAGTCTATCGTATAGCCCGCATGAATCCTTGGGAGAAAAAGAAATAGGATTTTTATCATTAAACTGATGTAAAACATTAATAACATTATATTGGTGAATGCTTGGATGTCTCCATACATGATAAAAATGGAAAATAAAATTGATCGTTCATTTAATTACACCTCTAACCGGTGACACCCCATTAGGGCCAGACAAGAAAAAGGCGGAGGGAATAATAGCACCGTTATTAAAGTATCTTTGGCTACAGTCTTTGTTATCAGTTCATTATTTCATCAATGAAACATGCAGTGCAGATAAGACGACAAGACACGACCGCAAAGTGTTACCATATTAAGTTTGTGAAATTAATTCATTGAACGCGATGATTTGCTCATAGTTTCCAGGTCAGGTATTTCTGGGGATACATTGTTGAGTTGTGAATGGTTATCAATGGAAAATGCCACATAAAAGGCGGCGGTGCTCCTGATGAAGGATCCGCTGTGGAAAACGATAGCTGGGAAACTTGGCGTCTTAAATCAGGGAAGTTCTTCAGGACAAAAGCCCATGAGAAAAGCATTCCTCACTGAGCTGTGTCTTAACTGATCATGAGGTTGGCCCATATTTACCTGCCATGGTATTATGGGAGGAAATCAGTATTCTGTTAACCTCTGACCCCTGGGATCTGAAGCAGACAAAGGACCAATCTGGAGCCCTGGGAGAACACAGCCAAATGTCAAACAGCAGGGAAGCGATTGTTACGGAAACATTTGGCGTGGGCACAGCCAGCTTCATTGGGGCAAACTGCTATTCACAAAAACAAGCCGTGAAGAGATAACGCCATAAAATATGAACAAAATGGAACCTTTTCTGTCTTGCTTCTAAATTGTTAGCTTTATGGGACATCATGCTGAACAGTATGAAAAAAATCCAATTTGCTTTGAAGCGCATTAGTCTGTCTAACATCCTAATTATTGTTTACATTGCCATTTGCCTTCTATTAAGAATTGAATAATTACCCAGCACTTCATAGTTTAAAAATACAAGCAAACAGGATTATCTGGGTAATTAAGAAACTGTACTTTAGCTTTGTACTGCTGCGGAAAATATCTGTACACGTAGGGGAAATGATAATTATCAATCAACTCACTTCAAATGGTATTTTAAGGATTTTGAGCAATTTGGGATCTGTAACTTATTAAGAAGAGGTTAGTAAGATCACCTTTAAGAAGTGTGGGTCTGTTTAAATCCATCCTTAGAAACAAGAGCCAGATAAGCAGCTGAATTTTCTCATCCACTAATGACACCAGAGAACACACGAAGTACAGAGCCTTCTGCTGTTCTTTAATCCTAATAATCCATCCCAAATGGACTTTGAACAGCATCATCAAACTTTGTCAGACCATGTGGAGCTCAACCAAAGCTCTTCCATATTTCGATGTTGTTTTAGCTGACCCTGCCTCCACTTAATTGCACTGCGAAGTCTGGCTATGCCCGTTTTCTGCCCTGTGAAATTAGCTCGAACTCACAACTAATTGAGCTTCAAAAACATTTCATGCAAAGTCCTCTTCTTCTACTTTATAGGATGCATATGATCACAGCCTACGGAAGATAGTGCTGCTTTCAAGCAGGGTGAAGCTCGTTGGGTCATACACGCAGGGTGCTTGCATTGCCCTTCTAGGAGAATAAAGCAAAGGTTAAGTCAGTTTGGAGACACTGGGTGGGATGGGAAGACAGGAATTGGACAGGCGACATTCAACCCCCCGTGAATGCACGTATGAAATACGGAACAGAACACAGTCAATACACCTTGTAAGGAAACTTATCTGGGACAAGTTGAAGATAAAATCGGACATGGGATTTTAATTGCGACTCTAGGTACAAAGCCTGATGGACTCATTCATCTATGTAGAAACATGAAAATACCAACAGTGGTCTGCAAGTTATATGCCTTCAGTGTCTATTTGTTGAAGGAATGAATGGATTACAGCCCACCAGTGACCTAACGCCTATTTCTGGAACTTCCTGAGATCTGACAATTGCTTTTCAAAGAATTTTATCTTTTTACTTTACAATTTTTTTTCCAGCCCTTTGTTGGGACACTTCTAAACATTCCTAGCATAATCTGAATTGTGCACTCAGAAAGAACGGCAAGATTCCAGCTGAAGCTGTCACTACACAGACAAGCTAAAGGCTTCACCAACACTAGGTTACTTTCCAAAGGTCAGAAAAAAAAAAAATGAGCAGCAGGAGCCGGGTTGTTTTGCAAGGGGCAAGGGGCCGGGGAGTGAGAAGCAGCCACCCTGGGGGCGGGGGGAGGGGGGGGGAGCATAGAAAGAGCCCAGTGCAAACAGTGCACTCTCTGCCCCCGCCCCCAATCTCTGGAAGCATTCAAATCAAAACCGAATTCATTTGCATGGTGTCTAAATCAGTGGGTTCTGCATAAACAGAAGGAGATTTCGGCTGGAGTTTCCAAAGGAAGCCCTCACCGCCTTTGTGAGAGGGGGGAAATGGGTGTGCTGTTTTGCATGAGGGCGCATACAGAAAATGCAAATGAAGACTGGGCAGCCTGGAAAAGCAACCCCGGGGCCGACAGCTGACGACCCGCATTCACCCACAAAACCCTCGGCGGCTCCAAAGGGAGTTGTAAGCGGTTCCGACAGGATTGTTTCCCAAGAAGCCGAAACAGACCCTGAATATTCACAAAATGTCCATTTAGTCATGGGACTATTAATTACCCGTCAGATCATGGAACTGGGTGACCTCACCTGCTCTCCTCCCCCCAAAACAGCTCAGAGGTACCAGCTGTAAGGCCCACAATGAGAGAGGTTTTATGCCCCACAGTCTCTCCGGGTCCAGGGGACAGCTGAGGCCTTCATTAATCGTGCCTCCTCACAAGGACAATAAAACTAAAGAGCGCTGAGCCACCTTATTGGACACAGATAAGCAGCTTTAAAGGGCTAAAAGCTACAAATTGCTGTCTAAGTTGATAGAAACATCTAAAGGGTTGAATAAATAAAAGGCCATTCTTCTAAGCTACCTTCATCTCGCAGATTCTGGAAGCTTTCAGAACTTTCCTATTTCCTTTTCATTTTCAACGTGTCTGCAGCAAGGCAGAAGGGTGCCTTCTACATACCGTCAGGGAAACTAAACGGCTGATCGTCTCACGACCCCTTCACACTTCTAAAAATATTGAGGATGCCAAAATGCTCTTGTTTGCACGACTTAAAGCTATCGATAGAAATTGAAATTGAGGGACTTGAAAATTATTTCTTAATCCATTCTAAAAACCGGGGCGCCTGGGTGGCTCAGTCATTTGGGCTTCTGACTTCGGCTCCAGTCACGATCTCCCGGTTGGTGAGTTCGAGCCCTGGTCAGGCTCTGTGCTGATAGCTCAGAGCCTGGAGCCTGTTTAGGATTCTGTGTTTCCCTCTTTCTCTGCCCCTCCCTCACTTGTGCTCTGTCCCCCTCTCTCTCAAGAAGAATAAATAAGCATTAAAAAAAAAAAGTTAAAGAAAATGGTTTTTCAACCATGTTTACGCAAATTACATGTTAATGAAAAAGTAACTATATTTCCCCAAAACGAAATTAGTGATGAGAGTGACACTGTTTTACATTTATTTATTTGTTTGTTTGTTTTGCAAATTTCTTTAATGTGGACAGCTGGACTCTCATATTTGCCACTGCATTCAATTCAATATCTATCACATATAGAAAAGCCTCTAGAAAACTCCACTCATGAAAGAAAAAGAGGTAAAAGGCAAATGATAGTTCAGTATTAATTAAGAAAGTTTTGAGCCTGCAGATCACAAGAAAGGGTCTTGGGGAATCCAGCTAGAACATACTTTGAGAACCACTACCCTGGTACAATGATGGGAGGAACAGAGGATCTAAATCAATGCACGTAAGATGCATCATTTCATGTCACCTCCTACCCTTGCTTATGTGACATCCTCCCCCGCCAAAGAGAAACAAAAACAAACTTCTACTCTGGAACCTAAATGAATTGCTTTCAGTGTTGGACAGACACTGGTCAAATAACCCATCCCTTCAACCTATTTGTATCTAACAACAATAAAATTAACAGTAACAGCTTCCCCTGACCAAGTGCTTAATGATTCTAGACGCTGCATGAAACCCTTTTCTCCAAACATGCTTACGGGTGCGTATCTTACATAGTAACATACCGTTGCCGCCAATTTGCAAACGTGAACTGGAGGTCAAGTTAGTGCCCGTGATCACACAACTGGTTAAGTAGCACCATTAGAAACTAAACCCAAGTCTCAAACTCCAAAACCAGGTCTTAGCCATTTTATACTAAGAATTATGTTAACCCATGAGCTGCAGAGATTTGTGAATGTTCAGGCATAGAGACGATTCATAAACACGATGAAAAGAGAAGACCCAACTGAAGTAGGTATTATGAACAAGGACCTCATTAATACATTTAGTCACATGCAAAGATTTTGATATAGCATGCTGACCCCATGAAACATTACTCCACCAACTAAGCATTTAATATGAAGCAGGCCACAGTTCCTTGGGTGGAACTAAGGAACTCATTCATTCAATGAACATTTAATGAGATCCCACTATGTTCCGTATTCATTACTGGTGTCACTTGTCTGGTTATGCCACAAAAATATTACCGGGAAAAACTCAAATCCCAAATATCTATCAACAAGGGAAAAACTACATATAATGTCGGATGTTCATACTTCAGAATGTTAATTATCCATCATGAAGGATGAAGAGAAGTCATATCCTCTAACACGGAGTAATGTCCATGATAAATAGTCAAGCGTCGTAAAAAACAAGATGATAATTGAGGGGATGATTCTATTTCTGTTAATTTTGTAAATACATGAAGATAGATGACATTCAGGCTGCCTGCCAAATTATAAAGAGTGGTCACTCATAAAAAGTTGAAGAGTTTGAGGCATATAGTTCTTTGGTAATGTTACATTCTTCAATTAAATGACAAAACGAAAAAGCAAACCCAAAACCCCGAGTAGTAAAGTTCAATGATAAGAAAGTCAAACTTCTCTCAGGACCACCTCTGTTTTACACAGTAGTAACTGAAAAGCCATTTGCACAGTCTTTTTTTTCCAAAGACTCAAGTCTTAACAGAATAACGATGTCTTAATTCATTTTTTTGAAAGGTACGAGAAAGCTCGGTGAGGCTAAAATAAGTCATCAACTCTGAAATAGCAGATTCAAAAGTCCCTAACTGAGATAATTTCCTATGTGATGCTCCGGTGAGCCCAAAATAGAGACCACTCCATGATTTCACACTTACAAAAGAACCCTGGTCACACGAAGAAGGGACGATTTAAGAAAAAGTATCACAGAAAGAGGACAATAATTAAACCCTGCTCTTTTATATAAAGAATTGCGTCTTTCAGTGATCACAGCCGGGCTTCAAAGCTGAAGATAAAAGCAACCATGTGATTCAAGTAATTGATTCTTAAAGACCTGATTCAAAGGTAGAAGAAAAATTTCAAAGGTGGAAAGGATATGGAGCAACATTTCTCTGAACTATATTCGTAATGCTTCCTTTCCCATACCTCTTTCTCCTAAACTCTTTCTACAGCATAGTAAGAAAGCAAAGTAATTTCTTCTTCGTTGTCTTTTTTTTTTTTTTTTTTAACATAACTCTCTCCCACTTTTCAGAGCACAAATCTGAAATATTTCTGTTAGGGCCATCAAAGCGTTTCTATCTTGCTGTCTCTCAGAAGAGCTTTTAATGATCCTTTTTGCTGATACGAAGGCATCGCATTTTAATAACAGATAATAGAGGTCCTAGTTAGATATCTATGAACCCAAACAACCTACAGCAAAACCGTGTATTTCAGCAAGGCTTGATTCCTATGTAGTTTAACTTTGTCACAGTTGTGATTCTTTGACTTTAAGAGTGACTCCAGGAAAAAAAAAAAAAAAGACTTTTTTTATTAGTATTATTTTTATATATACTCTCTAAAATATCTCTCATTAATATTTCACAAAGAGTAAATCTGTGACTTTCCTTTCATTTTTCAGCTTTTTAATTAAGCAAAGACTATATTAATAAAGAATCCTCTCCTCTCTTCCTCTGCTTAATGTTCCTGAAGGAATGCAGACAAAGGTATAAAACATCTGGACCATTTCCTCAATGGGGGGTACATGTGGGGCTCTGCGGGGAGGTGGGGGGTGGTCCAAGGTGTATATTTTCTTTTCCTTCTTCCAACAGCCTGAGGAGACCCGGCCACCAGACAAACTAGAACTTACTTGTCCTCTGCGGCCAATCACGAGGCAAGTTCACACCACTGCTGAAGCCAGCCAGGGGTAGGTTCTCCCGGAGAAGGAAGTGTCGTTCTGTCCCCAACTGTCCCCAGCGTCCCTGGAGGACTCCATGAGCATGGACTGCTTGGGGGTAAGAACGCCAAGAGGAAGTGTCGTTCTGTCCCCAAAGTCCCTTGAGGACTCCGGCAGATGACGAGGCTTAGATTCAAACAACAGCACCCCCCGGGCACCCCCCCCCCCCCGGCCATTTTTGTCCAAGCATCCTTTGTCAAACATGTAAGACCTGAATCCGTCTTCACTCTGACCCCCCGGACCCCAGGGAAGATGGATGAGGAAGCGGGTGACCTTTCACCTGCTTTAGTGGGCCTGCAACAGTAGGCCCACTGGAAAGACAATTGGGGAGGAACCTGTTGCCAGAGTTCTGAAGACTGCCAGTTCCCCCTTTATATCCCTCCTAAAGCTTTCTTTGCAACCCTGGTCTTTCTTGTCCCGCCCCCAAATCACTTTCCTCTCAAAGGACAGCTCTCTTTCCTGCAGGGGAGAGATCAAATGACACCCTCCAGATATCATTTTCAACATGAAGTGTGAAAATAGACATTATTGTTGGTTAAGGCAAGGGCCCTGCTTCCTTCCTATCTTTAGCCTTGACGTCCCCGAGTGGCTGGGAGATTGAGTTTTTCTCTTTTACTTTTCCAACTCAATACCCTTAAACGTCCACAGCTTTGGGAAGAGCAAGTGATCAAAAACTTGCTAGCATTAACATGGGCTTAATGCTTTATGGTCTAAAAGGTGACTTTTACTACTCCTACATCACTGTGTCCTTGTCGAGGACTACAAGCTAAGTAGAGTTATCGTCAACCCATTTTACAGATGAAGAAACAAAGCTCAGAGGGCTTAAGAAACGGGCTCAAGGTCACACCGTTAAGTGACCACACTGAGACACATTTCTTTGTCTCAGTGCTCTTTCTGCTCTACCTGGATGCATCCCAGTAATGACGTCAAGGATGGAGACGACTATTTTTATTACTGTTAAGATTTTTACGGGCTTGAGTCATCTTTAAAAAGTTTCACTCAAGTTTGGATCTGAAGAATCTTGCCATTCAAGTTTTTCCTTCCTCCCTAAATTCATCAGCAAGTCCTCCCTGGTGGTATTAAAAACAAACAAACAAACAAACAACGCGCAAGATTTTGGTCAAAAATGTCTTCTTGAAAGAGTTAATCATTTTATGAGCAGCAAAGAAAATACCAGAGTGAGAACAATAAAGATTCAAAAGGAAAAAAAAAAAAAAAAAAAAAAAGGCCTCCACCTCCCCTTCCATTAAATATCTGGCCTTGTGTTAGGAACAGTTTGCTTAGAAATGGACTGGACCTAAAACACCGAGCCCCACCCTTTCCATGAACCATATGATTAACTGGATTCCCAAGATTATTTCCATAAAGCAAACCACTAAAATGTTCAATTGCCTTTACATTCACTTCCCCCTCCATCTTTTTCTCTTCTTCTTCTAATTTGGGCTGTAAAACTGTCAAGGACTTTCACAGGGTAGCAATGTATGAGTTACTGGGCGGTGTGACAATTGAAAATCAATGACATTAGATACAGAGATTCCTAATGCCAGAGCAGGAAATGGAAGACAATGGTGTTTTTTTTTTTCTTTTAAATATATATAAGAATCTTGACATGGGAAGACATGCAAGTCCTGTGTTACAAAAATCGAAGAGGCAGAATAATTTACTCTAGATGTGATGCGGTGTCATTGTCCTGTTCACGTCACTGTTCCTGCTATGATGATTGCAATCTAGGTGCCAATAACAATGCTCTCATATATGTTCTAATACTCCTACCAGAATATACTTCAGGGTTTCAATTTGGTAGAGCCGATCTAGTAGCTGCTAAGTCAAGAGCCAACACAGTGACCGAGAAATTAATCGTTGTAAACAAACAAACAAACAACTTTAACAACCAACCTAAAAGTTTTCAAATTTACAAGTTTACCTTTTCACTCTGGGTCAATAGAAAAGGTAGCCAGCCTTCATTGTTTTATTTACGATGGATTTACGACATTCCTTGTTAGCTGCTCCTAGAAATAACTAGCAAATCAGGAGTGCCACTTTAAAACAGCAAAAAGTATAAAGGGGAAAAATGCATAACCTATGACATCAAATTACCAAAAATGCAACTTTCTTGAGGTTATAACTGTTGATTTCCAGTCAGTCAAGTGGATTGTTCCATGGCTAATCCCACCCTGTCATTAAGATGGTTGAAATGCCAGACAAATTGTTTGGCAGTCAGTTATTGCGGGGTCTTTAATCACCAAATCAGATGAACCATGTGGCAATCAGTCTACAGCTCAACAGTCACCCTGAGAAAAGATTAATCGGATCCGTTCCGTAGTCGGGACCAGAGTTACACTGTTTAGCAGTAACCATAAGATTGGTGGCAGCAGACTATTGATAACCACTAAAAATAAAACATCAAGCAAAAATAACAACGGTAGGCATGACTGAGTTTTTTAAGCCTTAATCCACACACAACATGAGCAATCCATCTAAATATGAACTTTTTTCATCCCCCTGCTCAGAAACAAAGCCGCTGCAAAGAAAACTCTTTTACAAAAACACCCCAGGAAGGAGAAATAAGGGAAGGAAGAATTGCATACACTAAACTTCAGCAAAGAAAATCGTCTTGGTAATATGATAAGTAGTAATTAACGTGATAGAAAAAAGTCTCGATTTCTTCAAAAACTCAATAACCAAAATGGATCACAATTTACTATGGCTTCCGACCATACAGATCAAGTAAGACTCTCATTAGCTCTTTATCACCTCCTCGGGGAAATCAAGAGGTCTTTCATCAAGATTAATGTCACTTGCAGACCCTATCAATGGGTGCTCGGTGGAACAGAGTGTACTTGAAACCTTGTCACTCCATTTTGTCTATACTCCACTCCACTCGTCTACACTGGCCCATGAGACAGGAAAAACTGGACTTTCTTCACACAGCTCGATTTTAATCAGTGGGAGGGAATTGCAAGAATGCAATCCTAATGTCACCGTTAAGTCGTTCCTGTACATACATACGCGACGAGAGATATTTAACCATTGCTGCCATTTCCCCAGGTCTGTAGACAGCAAAACTATGGCTTGAAAACGTGTCTGCCTGCTTAAAGTAAGGATCAATCGAGTCTGTTTCTTCCACTTGTTCATTTACATTTCAGAGGGCACATCAAGCCAGTTCAGATCTAAGTGCCTGTTAGCAAATGTGTTTGGCCTTCTGCTGATTACACAGCATCATTTATTTTGTCAGTATTAGAAATGTCTTAGCCTTGCCACCTGGAGCTATAGCACTTACTCATTAGACCCCTCTGTCCCACCACATCCCACAGGGGCTGCTAATTACTGGCTTTACTCCATTTAGTCTCATCTCTGATTTAATTACGTGCACTAAGCCCTAATGAAAAGTACAATATGGCTCTCCTTACCTTGGCATTCTCCATTCCACTCTTCATGCCCAGCATTGCATAGGCAGTTGCCAATGGGTACCAGCCACTCACCATCTGCCCCACAGTACATTTTTGGCACATCCTTTTCTTCTGAGTTGTTGACACAGGAGCCTCGAACTTCCACCAGGGAAGACGTATCAGCCCCTGTGATGGTGTCTGGAAATTGGGCCAGGTTGCGAACGGTGAGCGGACACTTCTTATAGAACACGCGGACCGACACCAGGGCAATGCAGGCCCCCACATCCTGAAAAGCCAGGTAAAACCCCTTTTTGCTCAGTGGCCCTACATCCCGGATCTCAGTGTTCAGCTTCATGATTCTGTCACCAATGTCCACTTGGGTGAAGCTCTCGTCGGCCGCAATGGTGTCAATCTTGGCAAACTGGCTCTCTCGGATGAAACGCTCTTTGTCATTGTCCGATTCATAGTAGTACAGGTTAAACGTCTCCTTGCAAGTCCCCATGACACCCGGAAGACTGTTGCAGTCTCTCAAGGTGAACTTGATCTCAATGTACACCCTCTGAGCCCCTTCTCGGGTGATCCAATCAGTTCGTAGCCAGTTATTCTGACTGGGTTCCATCACATTGCACACTTGGTAGGTTCGGATTGGTGTATTTTTTTCATCCATTATACTCACTTCCTCCCACTGCAAAGATCCAGAGGAAATGTATCAATTACAAAATGTCATCATACGGTGATTTGTCAATTCCGTTTTACCCTCGCAGGACAGTGATGATTTTTGTTCCAGTGAGGAAGCAAACTCCTGAGCATCAACCCTCACTAATGAAACGTCTTATGGGAGACAAGACAACATTTTATTGGGGAAGTATTTTTTTTATTTTTTGTTTCTGGTTTGCGTGTGTGTGTGTGTGTGTGTGTGTGTGTGTGTGTGTTTGTGGTTGTTTCATTCTTTTGCCTAAAATCCAGAGGCATTGGTAGATTTATTGCTTATGAGTTCACTAGCAGTTCCTTGTGGTGGTCCAACAACCTCAAATTCACCTATTACAACAGCTACAATTTCAAGTGGCAACAGTTCAAATTTACTCATAAATGAAAAACTAGTATGTGTATTGTTTCAACAACTGAGCAGAGACCTGCAAATTAAGAGCAGGAAGAAAGAAGCTTGCCAAAGGAAGACAATTATCAGTTAATTAGTGGTGCTCCTGTCAGAACTTTGCTCTCTAATACCTAAAAAAAAAATGTCAGTCGATTTTTTTTTTTTTTTTTTTTTTTTTTTTTTTGGCACCATCCCTATTCTTTAAAGAGGTAAAGAAAATCTCACTCTTCTGGTTTTGGTAATCCTGGGAAGACAGAGAGCAAACTTTATGGTTGGATTTCTCAAATCCACTGTCATTCATAACAATGAGACACCTTTCCAGAGCAATGGATTCAATGAATTATGTATATTCTGATTTTTATATACATATTCCTATTTTTAAAACACATACCCGTAAGGAAACAAGAACGCACATATGCCTCTTCCAAATATTCTGTGGACATTGAAAATAAAATAGTAGGTGGTATCTATGATTGAAAGCCCAAGAAAATTAAAGAAGGCTTTTAGGGTTTTCTTTGCAATCGACTTCCTCACATAAAGATTCTACTGGGGGGACAGTCTGAACTCACTGTGACTAGAGTCGTAATTGCACTCTTGCCACAGCTTTTAAAAATAATCCTAAGAGCAACAAGATTGTTTGGGGGCTCCTAGAGGGCTAGCAGGAAGCCTCCAATTCTCCCCTAATATCTACACTGATGCATTTATATAGATCTGGTATAAATCAGCTTAAGTATCTAACACATGAATATAATTAGAAGAAAAAAAAGATAGTTTAAAAAAAATTCATATTCCATAATAGCCCCACTTAAAGCTCCATTCAATCCAATGAAGTACGTACAACCATAATGTATCTTTTAACGGGTTTTCCATCTGTGCATTGGAAAACTATTAATGGATGGAAATGTTACTCTGTGAAGGGCCACACTGCATAAAATTCTGTATCCCTTTCATCTGCGACCATTATGAAAGTTGGAACGGGGAGGGATAAGTGCCCTGTGGTGATTAAAATTTCTTTTTATCCGCTAAGCAATAAATCACCAGTAATTTACTTATTTGGGGAAATTCATGTAAATCCAAAAATAGATCTCCACCTTCAAAAAAACCCTACTCAGCATGCTTCTCATCTCAGAACAAAGGGAATATGGAAAAACGCATTTATCAATGTAAATGAAAGCACACAGGGATATCTCCATAGAGTTCATACAGGATAGTTTGGGTCTAATGTGAATTTTCCCGCCTGACCTTAATTGTCTAAACACATTGATCAATTCACCAGAACAATGACAAATCTCGGCCTTAGTTTTGTATTTTACAATCAGTATCAGAAACTCAATATACTCCTTTAAAGGGCCGCTGCCAAGAAATTAGGTTTTTGCTACAATGTTGCCATCAGGAGCCATTCCTTTCAATTATTCTATGTTCTGCTTAGTTGTTCTTACAGAAAAAAAGAGAACAGGGAGTTGTCTCCGACTGTATTTCATATCTGACTTTGTGGTATTGTTAAGTTTTCCCTTCCTCTTTAAAAATAACAGTAACAACAAATAAAGGACAACACTTATTGACCAAACCGTGATCCCGAGTTTCCAGCCAAGAAAGATATAAGCCGTTCTCCCTACAGGTAGAAATTTCAGAATAACCAAAAGATACAAATGTGCTTTTATGTTTAGCTAGAAAGAACTTTTTAAAGCCAATCCATCCATACTTGGTAGATAATCCAATTCATACCTTCATTCTAAGCCTGAAAAAGTCTTCTTAAATTACAAGATCTACAGATTAATGAGACTTTATAATTCGGCACACAATTTCTCAATGGCTACTATATATTTTGGAATGACTAATTCTATTATACATAAACAAAATGTCATTTCCAGCCCCTTGCAATAATATCTACAATGTTACACCCCTAATACTTAAGGAGAGGAAAAAAAAAAAACAACTACATTCTGCATTCAGAAGTCCACATTAGGTCCATAAAAAGTTCTGGGTTGTACACAATCAGCTATATACACACAGTATTATTTTAAGAGACTTCAAGACGACCGAAAGAAGTTTTGTGTTTAGAAAAAGTGAGCAGGTGTCCTTTCAGCAGTTGGGGGGTGGGTGCAGGATGTGGGATGTCTACAGCATATTAAGTTGCGGTAAAAGCTTTCCAGAAACTAGATAGACCATAGGCTGTACTCAGAAATGTGTCATTCCTTGCTTTTAAACAGATCACATGTATATTTAGTGTAGCAAGGCAGGTCCAAAATCATATTCGATGCCTTCTCCCTTCAAACTTGAGAGTGGCCAATAAGAAAATAAGGCTCATTAAATTTTCAAAGTACTGATGCGTTCCATCCTCAATTTTGTTCTAATACAGTCAACCTACAGAGCTATCCTCCTGGTACAGCATGGGAAAGCCTCCCTGAATCAGTGACCTTTCCAGGGTATAGGATTAACAAGAGGCTGACTCTCACAAGATAAAGCTGTACCTTTCTTCGCATTCAAAGGATGAGGGCAATTGCCTGCAATCAGCAGTGAATACAGCCTGTCTACACTGCCAGAGGCCTGCCAATCACTCTCCCTCCCTTTAAAAAAATGGTTTTGAGGCCCGACTAGAATTTTTCAGCAGAGATCCAACCAAGTGCAGTCAAGTTCAGGCGGATAAACAGGAAGGCAAGGCGACCTCCGGTTTATTTCATGTGGATTACACGACCTCTTTTGGAAAAAGACCGCCTAAGAGTCTCCATTTGCGTTACTACTTTCTTGCCTTATTTTTGAAGCCCGCCTTTTACAAGTTTCTGTGAATCTTTACTTTTTTCATCCTTTATTGTTGATTCAATGGACAGGTGGTGTGAGGTACCATACCGGGAGCTGGCCTTAGGGCTTTCGCCTGCTAAAGACTCCCTCTTTCACCTCCATTGTTTTTAATCAACTGACTCTGTCATAGATTATCAAGCATATAAAAGTAGAATGATCTACTTAATTTTTAAAGGAGTTGAGAATTACTTTAAATTTGGCAGAAGCCAGAGTTAACATGCTAAATGGATTTCTTTCCAAAGCTGATGCATTCTGACCTGTTCTGAAGGGCGGAGGGGGGAAGATGTGGCCATTGACCTAACTGTGGTCTTAAATCTTCAGGAGGCAGGGATGGCAAATTTGAGAAGAAATGAACAGTGATGAACTCTCTCATACTTTATCTTCTAGCTTCCCCTTTCCCAAAGATTCAAGATTCCAAATATTTAAACTTTCCACATTCAGCACCAACAATTCAAAAGCTTGTTGTTGTTGTTGTTGTTTTGGTTCGTTCATTTGTTTGTTTGTTTCTGCATATATTGTGCCTCTGGCACAAGTTCATAGGTCTTTCTCTTTGTGTGCAAGAGAGCTGCAGATAGCAAGGTAAGGACCATCCCCATCACCCCCCACCCCCACCCCCGCCCTGTTGCTTACACATAGAACTAAACCTGTACCTGCTGCAATCAGAAAATGTTTTCTCCCTGGTATCTTTACTTATGCATTTTCCTCATCTGGAAACAGAACAATTGCTCTAAAATGAACCCTGTCAGGACTTCACGGCCATCACATTAATAGGCACGAATTCTAATTTGGTCCCTGGATTGTATTTCTTGAGGGTATTTTAGTTTTAAATAGGCATCTAAGTCTATGCCTCCACCAATCTCCTAATTTTGAAACCCCTTTCTGCCCTTTTGGTTTCTACTTCTTCTATGACAGAGCCATCCAAAGGGAGTATAGGATTTCTCCAACAAAGCGTAATTCACTTCATAGGCCATGGTGGAAATCTGACCCCCTCACCACAATCAACAAGAATCAAGCCATTAGGACTCTCAGAAAGTTGCTAATCACTCCTTTTTACCCTTTGGATCAGAGAGCAACTCGGAACTTACCCCTCCTTCCAGAGGGCTCGCTATCCACCCAAGTTCTCCCTGAACAGACCTGGAATCCAATAAGGTAACTGCAAGAAAACAAAGAAAAAAAAATGGATTAATTTCCAATGGCAAAAAAACCCAATACTACAAAAACCATTTGCCTGAGCGTTTCCATATGTGCTGAGGGTGTGCATATCCAACTCTGATCAAAACCTAAACTTGGTCTCACTTATGTAAATAATCATTACTTACTTGATCTTCTCCCCTCTTTAAATCTGCACGTTCTTATTTATTTAACTTGCTTAGCATTTAAAATTCCATCCCGGGACTGAGTTGATTCATTTTCGAAAAAGGATGAATAGAGAATCTCAAGTACAATTCAAAAAATAAATATATCTATGTAGGGCAGTTACACTCCAGAGCAAAACCTGCATTCATCTCTGTCTGGTATCAACTAGAGTTATTTGTTTTTGCAAGTTTCAGATGACCACATAACTCATCGTCAAGTGAATTCTAACAGAGAGTACTCAAAGGGTCATGAAAAGGCTCTATCATTTCTCTTCTCCCTCCCCCACCAAAGACAGAGGCCCCGGATGTGGTATCCGCTCCTTTTTTTTTTAAATATGGAAGTTTCAGAGAGGGGTAATGGCAGACCTGTAGAATTAAAATGCAAACACACTGGAATATTCTCTTCCCCAGGTCTTTTGGAGGACAAGCAGAGACTTCCCCTCAGCCTAGAAGGACATCACTGGTTTGAATTTTAGGTGAGGGAGTGCTGTCTAACAGATTTAGTGTCCTTGTGCTGCACCTAAGAGGGTGGGGGATGCGGGGGTGGGAAGGCCACAGAGCTGCTACACCCCACCCAGGCTGGAACTGTCCTAGGCACCGAGGACACTGAAAAGGACACAATGGATTCTTAACCTCTCCACATTCCCTTTCCCACCGAGATCTGCAGGCCTGGGGGTCGAAAGGCCCATCTCAAAGGAACCCCTGGGTTATTAATTTGATCAGTGAGACTGGCTCTTTAGGCTGGGGGAGGGGTGGGAATAGGGAGCCCGCAACCTTGCTCCTGGGCACTCCGATTCACCATCTCACCGCCAGGCCCCTGAATTCTGCCCACCTTCCCTGTTCCATCCCCAAGTCAAAGGGCTTCAAATCAGCGCTTTCTCCCGGTTTTCCCGAGGAGCCAGAATTCCTAGGGTCTCTTAATTATTTTAAAATGTAGAGCCCTACCCTGGGTCGCTCCCGCCCGGAGTTGCGCCCCCCCTCCTCATTCCCTCTTCTGGGTCCCTAGAGAAAAGCCCGCTACATCCATTTGGATTTATGTAAGGTGGATTAGGGACACAAAGGGAACAATAAGACCCAATTTACAAAAAAAGGGAGGGAGTAGAAAGGGAGGGTAAAAGGGAGAAAAGGAAACGTGATGGGAATAAAAAGCAACAAAATGAATTAATTTTTAAGGGGGAGGAGCGGCCGGAGGGGGGAGGGGAGATACCACCCCCCTTCGTTCTACATCAGTCTACAGCTCCATCAACACCGTTTTTGTCTAGCGCTCCCAAGTTTTGCCTCCAAAAGAAAAAACAAGAAAAGGGTAAAGAAAAAGAAAAAAAAGAGGAAAGAAAAAAGAAAAAAAAATCTCTGTTACGTCTGGTGCCAGAGAGGTCTTGAGGGACGTCCTAACAAGTGTGCGAAGTAGTCAAGAGAAAGCGAGATCCATGCTTCCCCTAAAAGGAATGACCCTGGGGATGGAGGGGCCTCAGCGACCACGATGGCACCAGAAGCCAGTAAGGAAGAAGGGAGGAGATCGAGAGGGTGGGAGGGCGCCCCTTTCCTCCAAACAGTGTCTGCCGGCAGGTGTGCGAATCTCTCCGAATCTCGCCTCCGTCTGGCGAGCTCCTGGGTACCGGATGCCCAGCCAAGGCTAAGTTGGTTTTTGGCTCCCTCCTTCGGAACAGGAAAAATGATAGATTGCGCAGGGACGCGTGGACGGATTCTGGAGAGATGGACGGATGAATAGATGGATGGATGGATGGATGGATGGATAGATGGCTGGGGGAGGCAGCGGGGGGCGGGGGTGTGTGTGCAAGAGTCGACAAGACGGGTGCAAGGCTAGATGCACGCTGACTTGAACACAAGCAGCACCGAACACAGGCGCACACAATCAGGACACTCACGCATAGGCACACACAATCGTCCGCGTCCACGCGGGCACCCGCGCACCCACACACACGCATTTGTGCGCGCGCGCAAACACACACACACACACACACACACACACGCATTCAATTCGCCTTTCTCTGAGATCATCAGAAACTAAATGATCAACCTCCACCTCTCCTACACGGATACAATCTTTCCAGCACGTCCGAAGAGACGCGCGGAAAATACACCCAGACGGGTCCGGTCGGTCTCGCACATTCCATCCAAACTAACCCAGTGTATAGTTCTGGGGGCAAAACCCGAAAACTAGTACGTTCAACTTGCCAGCGGGCTCCCGGGGTCTGCGGGGTTATCTGAAGAGCATGGGCGCCCTTAGGCCAGCGATCGCGCACCCGGAGCGCGCGGCCCAGCGGGGAGAAAGGTGTCTGACGCCGGGCGCTACAGAAATCAGGTCACTGGCGACCTGCGAGCGGCGCCACGACCGCTGTGCAGCTGAGGCCCAGCAGCCGGGTCCTGGGAAGCCCAGGGCTCGGGAAACTTTGCAGAAACCTGAGCTCCAAGGCTTTCGCAAGAACCCTGGAGCACCAAGCACTCACTTGGTTCCAGGCTTGCGTCCCCTCTTGACCGGGGCTGGGTTGGGAACGGTGGTAGGTCCATTTTTTTTTTTTTTTTTTTAATCCTGGCGTTAGCTCCCGTGTATCCCCTGGGGCGCCTGGAGCTCGCCTCGCTGGCGGATGCTGATAAACTTTGTCCTTTCGCTACAAACTTGGGTAGCTCCGCCGAATGCACGGTCACCTCCCGGGGCAGGCTGCCCGGCAGCTTCCCCCCTCCTCCTCGCGGATCCCCTCGTCCTGGTCCCCTTCTCCGAAGTGGGGGTGCGCCACTCACGCCAGGATCCCCTCACCCCCTCCGGCCTCGCGCTCCCGGGGATCATTCGCCCGCAGATCCACCTCTCTGCCCGGGACCGCAGAAGGACCGCCTCGCTCTTACCTTCATTCGCGGGGTACACCCTGGAACCGGTGACAGCGTCGCAAATCCCAAAGAGAAACGAAAAGAGGACGAAATAGAAAATCCCAGCCATGGTTCGCCGGTGCCAACGCTGCTCCTGCCGCTTCTATCCCAGTGGAATAAATGCTTAAGTTAGGAGTGCAGCAGGCTGAAGACATTGCCAAGGGGGTGGGCCCAGCCCGTGACGTTCAGCCGCCAGTCCGGGGCCCGCGGCCAATAGTGGCGCAGACGGGGCGGCCCGGCCCCGCCCCACTGAGCAGAGCCCGCCCCGAGGCCCCGCCCCCTCCGGGCTCCGCGGGGCGCGCTGTCTCCCGGGGCCTCGGGGCCCCAGCTCTGCCAGGTTCGCGCCCCCGCCGGAGGGAGACGGCCTGGTCCCTGGACGTCGCCTCAGGGGTCCAGCCCCTGAACAGTGGAAGGAGCTCCGAAGACTGAATCGACTGGGGGTGGGGGGCGCGGTGGGGGGGATCCGATGAAGATTGGCAACCCCCTCTCCCCCCGCCACGGGCGGTTTGAGATGGAGGAAAAGGTTCTTTTACTGCAATAAAATAAGTATAAAGTTGACCCTGCCGCTTTGCTGTCGCTTTTTTCTGAGGGTCGGAGCGTTCGCGTCTCGAGCGCCCGGGCTGGCGCACCGCCCCTGGCACCCTCTGCTACCCTGCCCCGTTTGTGTCTTTACGGCGCGTCTCCAGATGAATGCTCTTTGGGGGAGTTCTGTGGCTTGATTATCTCTCTCTTCCCTGGTTCCCCAGCTGCCTGGACAGCAGAGACCCGATCGGTCCCCAACGTCCAGGGCAGCTCCCGGCCGGAGGCAAGGCTCAGTCACCGTCTCCAGAGACGGAACCAGTGACTTCTGAGCAACGGAGAAGAGCCCTCTGGTTGCACCTGGCGTTCACGCAGCGGGTCTCGCCCTGGCCGGGATGGGACTTCCCATCGCCGCAGGACGCCCGGGGAGGGCCTGGCCTGAGCTGCAGGGAACCGACTGCGTGTTACCCGAGGGTCGTCCCTGGGACCAGGCCTGGTCAGTCCGGAGCGCCGGGGCACAAGCGAAGGGCTTCAAGCGGGAGCGGGGGTGCCTGCCGCTGCCCAGACCACGCAGGTGGGGACGCGGAGGCTGCCTGGCGCGGCCGCTGCAGCTCTGCGCTCCGACGGCTGCCGGCCGCTGCTCCGCACCGCTCTCCGCGCCCGGGGGCCGGTGGAGGGCTGCAGAGGCGGCGCAAATCCTCGCAGCTGCCCCTGCCCCGGCCCGCCAGTGTCACTGTCGACCTTTGGGGGAACGCAGGCCCCACTTGGGCCTCGGTCTGTTCCCAGATGTCCCGGCTGCGGGCGCAACCATCCGAGCGCCGCCCGGCGACTGTAACGCAGCGGGCGGCCCCGGGACGGGCCCCCCGACGCGACTCGGTGCGTTCCTCCGGACCTTTAAAGGGACCCCGGTTCCCGTTGAAGCCTCCTTCTTCCCTCCCCCAGGCCGCGCCTCCTCTGTCAACCTCCAGGGTAGGACCGGGATTTTCTCCGGAGCCTGGGTCCCAGCGGGTGGGCGACCGCGGGGAGGTGGCGGGCCTTTCCCGGCGCAGGCAGCGGCTCATCATGAGGCAACCGCGCCACCTGCCGGCCAGGCGCGGGAGTGCGCGGCCCCCGCGGAAAGGCGAGCGGACAAAGACCCGCAACCTGCAACCCGCGGGGTGGAGGTGTGTCCGCGGGGTGTCTTTTCAACCGCCCGCCCACGTCCCGCGCACCCCGACCGCTCCTGCGGTGTGGTGGCCGGCCGGGGTGCCGAGAACCCAGGGGCCGTGCTTCTCGCCAGCTGGGTTACGGAAAATGGAATCAGAACGCGTTTCAAGGAGAAACTCATAACCAACACCCCCAAGGTTGCTGGAGTCGCTTCTGTCCCTGAAAAACATAAAAAGGAATCCTAGAACAAACAAGGCGGGGAGGGTAGGGCGGTGTGGAGGAACGAGGGGGTCCCGGCTGCGGTTTCGGGTCGTCGGCCACCGCAGCGCATCGCGTCTCCTCGGTGGCTGGAGAGCTGCACCCTTGCAAACTCCGCAGCGGGCTGATGAGATGGGCAAGTTTTATTCGAGCACGCCGGGCGAGGCCGAGGGCCTCAGCTGTGCGGGTGGGTGGCCTAGAGGGACAGCTTGCACGGGCCCCAGGTATTTTGGCTTCTCGGTGAAAGACCCGCAATGTCACAGTCTGAGGACGTGGATGTCAGTTATTGTAGCTACTGTTTTCACGCAAGTAAGAAGGGGGGGGGGGGGCGGAATGCAGACGGGAGGATGTACCCTTATGTGTATGTATCAATTATTTAAACAACTACACGGAGTCCCTTTAAGGGATTCACTTCTAGATGCTTTGTTGTGTTTCCCTGGGTTTTATAGAAAAAAGAAAGGTGAATTTGGTCCCGGCCATTTGGCACAGCCACTGGAAAGAGGAAAGAGCGATTAACGTTTTGAAACAATAGTTGCCGGTTGCCTCCCCGCAAGAGTTTAAATTTTAGTTACTTTTCGTTTTGCGTGTACCTGTGGTTGGAATGGAGAATGGACTGCCTGCCTTCCTAAAAACAGTAACATTTCTAGAACACGCACCGTTTTTCGCCTCCTGGGATACGTGGGCAGAATTTTGGAACATGGTCTTTCCAGCCCCGACTGCCTGAAAGCGAGGCTCCGTTTGCTGGGGTACATTCAGTGACTCCCCCTTTTTTTCTTCTCATTTTCCTTTTTCAGACCCCAAAGCAACCCAGTAACCTGGAAGACCAAGAGGTGGGAAATGCTATCTTGGAAAACTGAACTGTACCTTCCTCTGTAAAGAATTTCTGGCATGAATATCAGAAATGAACCGCGGAAGAGTCTGTTCACTGCCTCTACTTAGAGAGAGGAAAAGGTCTCTAACCTAAGAGGCATGATTCCTGCCCCCAAATCGGGCAAAAGCAGAATAAAAGATGATGGTCCAGTCTGTCGTCAGCCTGGAACCACTTTACTGGAAGACACAAAAATTTTCAACAAATCAATAATCCACTGGGGTCAGGAGCATACAATAGAATACCATAATCTCAAAAAGTACCTAAAACCACCATCTTTTAAAATAAATTCGCTAGGCTTTAGAATAAAACAAGCCTCCTAAATGCTGTAAGAATTCAAGAGTATTGGGGTGTCTGGGTGGCTCAGTCAATTCGGCATCTGACTCTTGATTTTGGCCCAGGTCGTGATCCCAGGGTGGGGGGGATTAAGCCTCGCATGGGGCTCAGTGCTGAGTATGGAACCTGTTTAAGATTCTCTCTCTCTCTCTCTCTCTCTCTCTCCCCCTCTGCCCCTCTTCCCCACTCATGCTGTCTCTAAAATTAAAAAAAAAAAAAAAAATCTAAAAAAAAAAAAAAAGAATTCAAGAGTATTTTGAACCCATTAAAAGACATGTCAAAATATATGTGCTTATAAGCGTAATGAATAGAGTGATCCAGTATTTCAAAAATTTGGATACATTTTTTCCCTCCTGTTCAGTGCCTATACCACAAAGACTTGAGCTACTTTTTAATTTGCAAAGACCTTTTAAAAAAGTGCCAAGTATCCCAGAGTTTCCACCTCTAAGTGGAGGGGTGGATTTCACCAAAGTGGTAACAAAAGGACCTTTGACCTCTGGACAAGTAAGCAAAGACAAAAATACATAAACGCTAGAGAGAGGATAACACCAAGAAGATGAACCCACTCGGCCTTTTACTGAACACTGCCAGATTTCTTTAAAGCTAGTTTTGTTGGACCTCCTTGGATATCACTTTTTTTTTAATGTTTATTTATTTATTTTTGAGAGAGGGAGGGAGAGAGAGAGAGAGAAAGAGAGAGGAAGCGCACAAGGGGGATAGGGGCAAAGAGAGAGGGAGAGAGAAAATCCCAAGCAGGCTCTGAGCTGTCAGCGTAGAGCCCGACACGGGGCTTCGCTCATGATCCCTGAGACCATGATCCGAGCTGAAATCAGGAGTTGATGCTTAATTGAGTGAGCCACCCAGTCGCCCCTGGGCATCAGTCTTTTTATCCAGTGACCCCCCCACCAGTACTGCAATGACTCCCTGTCATTGCCAGAAGCAGGGTTTTCAAGACAGACCTCTAGCTGATCTGTTAGTAGCTGTGTGTCTTCGGGTAAGGCATTTAACCTCTCTGAGACATGGTTTTCTCGTGTGTGAATTGCATCTAGGTTATGTGATTCTTCTAAAAATTGAGTGAATTTTGTAGAGTACCCGGTGTGGTCTCTCACGTGCGGTAGACAGTTATTATTACTCTCAAATAATATTTTACTAATAACTTTTTCATAGTTAATAACTTAATATGAATCATGTTATATCATCAATTTAATATTAATAATTTAATGTTGTTAAGTGGGCAATCATTTATTCAGCTTGAAGCTCCCCTTCCGTGAGGAAAGTAGGCATTGTGATTTACATCTTAGGCTCCCTGAGAGGGGAGTGTTGTATTTCAACCCCTCCTGGAGTCGGGAGGGGAATAACTTCTCAATTCTTCCTTTCTTTCCTTGTTGATTTGTTACAGCTCACATTCAACCCACATTCCTAGATGGTACAGTTGGATTTGAGCCTAAGGATTACACTTATCTCCAAATTTAATAGTTTCAAAAACAATTAAGTGAAACAGGTGTGGGGAACCCAACGCCCACCACCAAATCAAAATATCTGCGATCATGAATAACCGATGCTCTGTCTGATGACATAGCCAAGAAGGCACTCCTGACCACAAGCTACCGCCTGAAATAAGGTATCCTGAAACAACATTTGGTGGGCCTCCTAAAGCTCCCAGAAAACCCTTTTGGAGATTTCATCCTTTGATACCGAGACTTTGATGTTAACTCTGATGCAAAGAAGAAGGCAGGACTCTTGTGAGCCCTTAACACCTGAGTGAGAAAAATGGCCCCAGAGCTCAGGTCCTGACCAGTCAGAAGAGTGAGGGCAGGACACAGAAAAAGGCCTTTCTGAGTCACTGAGAAGGAAACAGACAAGGAGTTCTCCAGGAAGAAGGCTTTTCTGAAACTTTGGCACTGGACCCGAAGTCTAATTCAGCTTTAACAAACATTTGTCAACAGAGGTTTCTTCTCAGCCCTGATGATGCGTGATACCTACCACATGGGGATGTGGGGGCTGAGCGGATACCATCAGGAACATTCTGTCATCCTCAGGACTCCTAAAAGGGTGGTAGGAGAGAGAGAAAGACACTCAGTTCAGTCCTGGGACAGCTCTCGATCCCAAGAACTGAACATTTTGTGGAGAAAATGAACCTTTGTTCAAGAGAATTTGGAGGAGATCATTTGCATCGGGTTTTGGCTGCATTGGGAACAGGAGTTAAACATTGAAACTATTTTACTTTGTATTTTGCATGAAATCCTTGCTCGCAAAGAAACAGAAAATGCTGTTTACTTGGAAACCTTCAAAGAACACCTATGAAATGGTGTCCACTCAGTGTAACTCAAAATGCCAACATAAGGCTTCAAGTTACAGTGATTAAATACTTCGATATTTAATAGTTATATTGATTTATGATCATTTAAAAACTTGAAATTATAGTTGTTTTATGATGAAATATTAATGATAATATATACGTGGATAACAGAAACTGGTACAATTTTTTAAAGCCATTTTTACCAGAGAAATAATTATCTAGTTAGACAACCAATTTATGGAAGTCCTGTAATAGCCCTCTTTTTTTCCCCTCCTGAAAAACAATGTGTAATTGCAATGAAATGTTGTAGGAAAAAGAACATAACCATGAACATACTTTATGATTTACTGCATAATGAGAATGTAAGTTTGGAAACCTAACTTTTCTTTTCCCCGTGATAGTCTAAAGCATTTACAGAGTATTTTATGTCCCAAACATTTGGTTTATAATTTCCAAAGATCTCCGAATATTCTGACAACGTCTAAAATGACACATAATGCATTCCCTTATGTACAACATAAATCCTGTAAATGCTTGCTTAGATAATGGAAACTTAAAAGTGTATTTATAGAGGAAATGTTACTTTTGAAATTATATTTATGTATCATTTTTGTAACCCAATCATTTATGCCAAACCGTAAATAGGGAAAGTCTTTTCTTTAAAAAAGATTAGGCCTCTTGACTGTTTATGCAAAGGGGCTAAGAGGAAACTCAGTCAAAACTCCGAGAAAACATAGCATATGCTCTTTTCTGCATCACATACTATGGGAGTTCCACTGTAAATTAATGAAACCTTATTAAAATCAATTGAACACAAATACATTCCCTATATAAAGAAATACAAGGGTGAGATTCATGAACAGGGTTCGGTTCAGGTAGCGTTATTTGGGGGCATTCTGGATGTCTAATGTTGAAAACAATGAAGAACGTCTATAAAATAAATGCCAGCTCAGGAGTGTATGCATAAACCTGCATCACACAATTTTAAACGTACTAAGCAGCCCTCTGCCCCTAAGTTATAGGTAGGACCACCTTTTCTTAGACCTTGACTCTATCTGCACAAATAGACTGGGGTAAATTCAGACAAAAAATGAGTTTTATTTGAAGCAGGGGGGTAAAAAGAATTCAGTTAGTAGTGGATCATTTGACTCAAAGTGACATCTAAAGTATGTCAATTCAGGAGCCCCTGGGTGGCTCAGTTGGTGAAGCACCGACTTCAGCTCAGGTTATGATCTCGCGGCTTGGGAGTTCAAGGCCCGCCTTGGGCTCTGTGCTGACAGCTCAGAGTCTGGAGCCCGCTTCCAGATTTTGTCTCCCTCTCTCTTCCCGTCCTCCACTCATGTGCTTATTCCCTCTTTTCTCTCTCTCTCTCGCTCTCAAAAATAAATAAACATTAGAATTTTTTTTTTAATCAAAACATGCACAGGTGGTTATGAGGGAGATTCCAACATATTTTAACTTTAAGAGTGAGGTCCTCTCTCTGCAATTTCAACCGGCCTATTTATATTACATTGGACACTTATAGAGGTCATTGAACATTGGCAGGAAATCAATCAAGTCTCTTGCATCAAATGATCAATTGACTGCAGCTCAGTAAAGCTGGGCCCCATTTCCTCTCATTATGCTCTAATCTGAAACTTTTACAGTTTTCCCTCGGATTGTTATCGTTTAAAATACTTTGATAAATGCCTCCTTGTATCCACACCGCTTAGCAGGCCACCCTGGTGAAGCGACACACGAATCTAAATTTGCATTGCAGAAACCGCTGCAAAAGTAATAGGACAATTTAGGAGGCTTTGGGCCTCTCCACTTCCAGCTGTCTTCAGCAATTTACTTCTTGTGCCCCTTTACAATATGTATTTATGTGTTGCAGATTTATTTATAAACTTGGGTGCTGTTTCAAAAACCTGACTTCGATTAAAAATAAGATTAGCTGGTTTTAAAACTCCTAAAGCCTTCTCTGTCTGGACAGGTCTGTGATTTAGAACCTTCCTCTTGCTGTGTTCTGATTTAATCTGTTCGGTTGTCTTTTTTTTCCCATGTCCACCTACACCCAGCTGTCCATCTTCCTGCAACCTTTTTGCTGTCAGTCAAGTGACAGTCTTCGATGGAAGCTTTGTGCACCAAGGCCTCCTGAGGCCCAGCACCACATTTAGATAGAAAAGGGTTGGGGGGGGGGGGATATAACCAATTCTTCTTGGAAAACTGGGGGTGGGAAAGTACCAGTGGGGGAGTTTTGGCCCACAGCCCTTCAGAAAAGGCTTTCTCAAACACACGCAAAAATGCAAACACATATACGAAACCCCCACATCTGTAGCCCAGCACCAACGTGATGTGAAAGCACCCTGGGAGGGCAAGCATTCCAAGGCTTGTTGATGCAAAGAATAAAGCACCCTTGCTGAATTTTACCAGGGGTCAGAATCCAAGAATAGACCTAGTTTCTCTCCTAGTGTGACTGATCACATGTGTCTAGCTTCCCCGTCTTGGATTGACCGATTCTTAGCCGACTTGTAAGTACTAACATCTCTGCATAAAAATTGCCTGGGTATATTTATTTTTGCTAATTGGAGAGTAGCTGGAGGAACGTTCTGCATATGGCTTCGTGTGGATTGCATCCTGCACCGTTTAACGTCTTAATATTGGGAGGAGGTCGCATCCTATAATACGAAGCCACACTTTGGAGACATTTCTATTTGTACAGCAGATTACTTCCCTGAAAAGCCAGATAGGTCATTAGCGCAAATTCAAATTTTGATCTCTAGAAAGAGAGCCTGAATTAAGATGTGGGCCTTATTTTAATTACTCTGTTTTTATTTGGTGCCATCGGCATTCTGGTTATAAGAGTCTCTTAAATTTGACATCATTTTCTCAATCTGCTGAAGTTGCAGGATCTTTAAACAAAATGTTCCAGGTTTATGTTAAAATCACTGGGAGCCCTGATATTCTCTAAAAGTAAACAGATTAATTTTCACCTTGTCTCGGGAAATGAAATATAGTTGCCTCTGTTTCCACTAAGGTGTATGTCTTCCAAAATATTTTATACACTGTAACATCGTACAACATCGTCATGTATTACATTTTACTTTTTGTACTAGCTACATTCAAGTTCTACTTTTAATGCGTTCTTATTTTTGTTTTATTGGAGGTAAGAAGATATAAAACTAAAAAGTGTGATGATATAAATTTGAATATTATAATTTCCCATCCTACATATAAATTGTTTTGCTGTCTGGGAGCATTGCTGCTTGTAACATTTGGGTTTGTCTTCTAGCAGGCAGAAGATAAGCCGCAGTTGTTCAGAGGCAAGAGTATAACCAATAAACCTGAGTCAATAACTTTATAACCCTGGAGTTTATTTGGGATGTTAACACAGATGCTTGGCAAATCCATGGGGAATGTTCGGCAAATGTTTGATTCACCAGTGCCTTAAACCTATCAAGTGTAAAGCCAATAATTACCAAGAAAACAATTTTGTGATTTTTCTTTTTTCTTTTCTTTTCTTCCTTTTTTGCCTGAACACAGTTAATCTTCAAAATCAGAGACTCTCTGGTACTTAGTATAAAAAATAAAACCAGTTTAAATGTAAAGAATTCTGGGAAATTATATACACACACAGCAGAAGAGTGGCAAAGAGAGCAGCCTTTAACTTTTAAAATCAAAGCCTTATTATTGATTGTTCTCAGTTTACATAGATCTTTTTCAAGGATAATTTACCTGTATATCATTCTGTAATGTGTTTTGCTCTTCATGTTCTGATAAAATACACATGCATAATTTAAATGTAATATCACTTAGAGTTCAACTTTTTTGACGGTTGATCAAGTTTCAAAATGATGAAATCGGTGAGAACAAATGAAGTAATACTGGGAATTAATATTTTAAAGCTCTGGAAACCCCCAATAAATTACACTTGGTTGCAGGTAGAAAGAAAGCTTTTAGTAAATTGTCTTCTTAGTAAGATGATGCCCAAAATAATATTGGTCTTTAGAATTCAGTTTGGGTTGATTTGGTATATTTCAGTATGAAGCGTACCAGGAGGTTATCTGTACAAATATCACACACACACACACACACACACACACACACATACATGTGTGTGCACAAACTCACACAAACCCAGAAATACTCTTGGTACTCCACTAAGGTCATTATCCCTAAAGAACAGACCTTCGTGTAATCCTATCTCACCTTCTAACTCAAAATAAAAGCAATTTATATGGGGAAGGGGGGAAGGACGGTGGATTGTTAAGGAAAAAAATAAACTCCTTAAAAATCGGCATCTGTATAAAATTGCTTCTTTAAACCTCAAAATAAGTTATTGATTTTCTCTTTTAAGTCCCTAATATTGAATTTCTCCTTAATTCTTTCTTCACCATAGAAAAGCATACATTTTTCCTTTTATGTTCAGTGTATTTAATTTGGAAGCAATAACCATAAAAGATGAATTTCAGTAGGTAGTCATACTGTGCATGGAGGGGTGTTTTCCTATATGTGTATTCATAATTAAATCAGGGTATAATTAATCTATGAAATAAAATTGAGCTAGCTGATGGTAAAAACTTCCCCAAAACTTTTGAAGGTTTGCTTCTTTTGTGTGACCACGTGAGATTTGCATTGACTCTCCTTATGAGGCCCATTCATTATGGCCATTTGGGGAATAAATGTAGATTTTCACACAATTACTTGCTTGTTGCCACACCAAAATGAATGGCCTTATGTTGTACCATATTGGACAAATGTGCCCACTTCTGTAAACAGAGTATCTAATTACATTCCCCATTGTCTCCTCAGTCAACTTTTGATTTTAGGAGCTTGAAGATTGTCCCCAAAAGCCACTGACATTGCCTTTTTTGCTAGCTGATTATTTGCCCTCAACAAAGAGAGGAATAAAACCCCAAACAAACGCAAATAGCTTAGCTATGTGTTAGCAAGTACGCTTAAAAGTTAGATGGTTTAGAAGATTCGAATTGCTGATTAAGATGAGATTTAGAGAAACTGATGCTTTAAAATCATTTCCCCTTGTTCTCACTTTTTTCCTGAAGTCAAAGTTAACTTAGAATTCATTGACCTTTTGAAAATATTGTCAGAATTAGGCATTGCACAAAAATCTATTTCTTCATGGTATGGTGTAGCAGAGCCATATACAGGCTAGACATGGGAGTTTTTGACCATTTGATTGACAATGGCATGTGATTTCTAACATCACTGAGACTCAAATTTAAATGATGCACTTTATAGTTAAAGCAAGAGAAGGTGCCATTTACTTAAAGGACACTAACTGTCCATCTGGCATTCAACCTCATCTCAGCTCTCATGTTTTCTGCTCTTCATCTCAAACACAATCATTCTGTCTACATTTTCCACATTCTAGTAGAGAAATACATGCCCTAGTGAGAGTCTCAGTTTCTTAATCTGTAAAATGGGGTTAATAATTGTGCCTACTTCAGGATCGTTATAGGGAAATAAGTGAGATACTCCACCTACTGCCATAAACAGAGGACCAAGCACAAAATAATTGTTTTTGTTAATAGTATTGTATCTTAATTTGGTGTTCAGTGAGTGAGGGGCTAAATAATTGTGGTAAACCATTTTTTTTTTAATTCCACTATATTTTACAATTTAATTGTCCAGAGGATTTTTTTATATTTTTTTAATGTTTATTATTTCTGAGAGAGAAAGAGAGAGCATGAGCGGGGGGGGGGGGGGGGGGGGAGCAGAGAGAGAGGGAGACACAGAATCTAAAGCAGGCTCCAGGCTCGGAGCTGTCAGTAGAGAGCCTGACATGGGGCTCGAACCTATGAACCTTAAGATCATGATCTGAGCCGAAGTTGGACGCTCAACTGACTAAGCCACCCAGGCACCCTTAGGAGATGTTTTTAAAGAGCCTGACAACTATTTCTCTGCCGATGATTATATTTTGATTTGTTACTAGTCTTAAATTCAGAATTGGACTCACTGGTGGTCCATAATGGATTGCCTTCCTCCCATGCCCCATCTCTTGTAGATATTAATCTGTTTTTAGATTTAGATAATCCATACATTAGGCTTCTTCTATTGCAGAATGTGTGTGCACATGTGCAAACTGCTTTTTTGCCCGACTGACACAAAGTATGAGCCATAACTTTTTCTCCTAGACCTGAAATTTACATGGAAATACAGATATCAGTCAAAACGGCTCTTTCTCAAACACAGATGACCAACTCTTAATTCGTGGAATGTGGATTCTGTTTATGATATAAAAAAGCAGAGTATGGAAATCAAGCGATTTAGCTAAAGGGGCTGCAAACACATGTCAAACAATAAAAGGAATGCCATATTAGAAAGCAAAAGTCCTGGACTGTTGGATGTTGGAGAAGTGTTGCCTCCCTGTGAGCCTCGGTTTCCAATCTAGATCATCAAGATGGTTCCTTTCAACTCTAAAATAATATGATCTCAGTTCTAGCAACTTCCACACTTTTTCCTTGGGGAAGAATAAAGCTTCATATTCAATCACTTCCAAACAATTATCTACTATTCATGAACAAAGCAAACATCGAGTGGGTTGTATGAAACTTGATGTTTCTGTGTGTAAATCCTTTTAATTTCTGTACAAATTCTGTAAGGAGAATACTTAAAACCTATTTTGGATTTTACATTAAAAAGCTCCGTTTTCCAAAAAGACACATTTAAAAACTCAAGCGTGTGAGAGAAATATATGAAATGTTCCATGTAATTAACTTCTGTTATCGTGTTAACCTTTTATTGTGTTTATGAATGCAAACTTATGAATTCATAACTCTCAGAGTTAGAGGGTCTTCATAAATAAAACAGCCCACTTAGATCTGCATGTTTCAAAAAGCAAGGCAACAGATGGATGCATTTTTAATTAGTCAATCCATTGCTATCTTTTGGTTAGAAAATTTTCTTGCAGGTTGTACAAAATCTTCCACTGAGTACAAAAACAAGGACAATCTCAGAATCACAGGTTTCCTGAGAGAACTATATATTTCAATACTTTGATAACCTATTCAGATTTTGTATAGTGATAAATTAAACTAAATTATTGGTGGAGAAACAAATCAAACAAAATAATTTGAGGTTATTGTCAACCTGAGACATGAGTAAAATTAACATCAGTATCTAGTTTCTTTTATGTTTACTGATTTTAACAGAGTTAAGCAAGCCAGTATAATCCAATTCAATTCAAGGCCGTTTTTGCAATGCTAGAAGGAAAGAATCTACAATATTATGCTTCAGTTTTTAATCTGCATTATACTGACAAATAATTGTGGAAAAAGATGCTCTCTGCTTTGGAAAACTTACTACAAAAATGAGAAGATAATCTTTATCAAAAGAAGCCAGATGCAAAATTGTGCCAGGTTTTCAGAGATTATATTGGGTGGTTCCTAATTTTAAATGCTGTCTTTTTCTAAGGAGAAAAGAAAAAAAAAAAAAAGTAGTCTATCAGATTATCTTTTCATATGCACAAAGTAAAAGGGAATGGAGAAATAAAGTAATTATTTCCATAATTCGGGCACTTAAAACTTTCTTCTAAAATACCCCAATGATTGATATGATAATTTTGACTGAATTAATCAAATTACTCTTTCAGACTTTGCCTTCTCATTACGGGAGTAGATACAATCTAAGTGTGGATGTAACATTTATAGATGCAGAACACTGAACTCATAGGTTACAGTACCTTTCAAGATTCATCCAATTATACATAATCACTTACCTTTTGGCAACATAGATAGTAACAAGTTATCATCCTCTTCTCCAAAAGCATCTATGTTAGAACTTTTCCTCTGGGACCCTGTAGCGTCACTCTACAAGAGTTCCACGTGTGACATTAGACCATTCTCGCCATACAACTTTTGCCAACCGCTGCGGCATGTACAATATACAAAATACAGGTAATGATGTAAACATTGAGCTTGGAATTAAGTGCATGAGTTTAATTAGATTTTATCGGTCCATTCAATAAAGTGTGTTAATGTCAAGAGCTTGTAAGCATCTTCAGAAGCTACAAACACAAAAAAATAAAGGATCAGCCCTAAATCGGAAATTTGTTTCTGTAGAAATCTGATGATTTTGACAAAGGGTTCATTTTCATTGACCACATTTTCACAACTTTGTAAGTTAGCAACATAGTACAAAAGGGGAAAAGAAGTTTACAAAACCTCTGGATGATCCACTAGTAAACCCAGGAATAGAAACCAAGAGAGCCTCTTGGAATCTAGCATCATTATCTTCACGAAAATTCCACATTAAAAAAAAAAAAAAAAAAGAGGTGGGGCGTCTGGGTGGCTCAGTCCTTGAGCGTCAGACTTCATCTCAGGTCATGATCTCAAGGTGCCTGGGTTTCAGGCCCACGTCCGGCTTTGCCCTGACAGCGAGGAGTCTGCTTGGAATTCTGTCTCCCTCTCTCTCTGCCCCTCCCCCACTCACACGCACGTACGTACTCTCTCTCTCTCTCTCTCTCTCTCTCAAAAATAAATAAATAAACATTAAAAATAGAAGAAGTGTACCTTTTGCCTTTGGAAAATGAATAAGAGACAGATTTGTTGGTCATGCCTGAGGAAAGATGTTTTAATATTCATAACAAAAGAGAAGACAAAAGACCTAGTTAGCTTAATTTTCCTTCTTTTTCGCTGAAATGAAGAGATAGGCTTTCAAAATGGAAAAGGAAGGAACAAAGATTGAAAATTTAAGCAGCCAACAATTAAGCCTTGTGTTAGGTGCTCGGCTACAGTGATAATGAAAGCAGATAGCCTCCCCAGGACGGGGGGAAAAGAAAAGAGAGAGCAACTTCAAGTAACTATAAATCTTCAAGTGCCATTCAGTCCTTCCCCTGAAAAACAAAATAACTTACAGGTATGATTGTGGAGTCATGGTTGATCATCTTTAAGACACCCTGAGAATGAATGGGATATGAAAAAAGTGGCAAGCGACCTATGGCATTCTGCTATTTGCAGAGTGAAAAGGCTAGACTACAAAAATGAAAAACCAGTAAGATTAACAATGATCTCTGGCAAAATGTCCTAACAGTTCTAACAAGTTGTTAAAAATACAGCTTGGGAACATATAGGGATGGAAGGGAGGATCGCTAGGCATTAGAATTGTTTCATTAGGGGTGCCTGGGTGTCTCAGTCGGATGAGCATCCAACTCTTGTAACAGACTTGTAACCAACTCTTGATTTCGGCTAAGGTCGTGATCTCACAGTTAGTGAGTTTGATCCCCACATCTGGCTCAGCACTGAGAGTGTGGAGCCTGCCTGAGGTTCCCTCTCTCCCCTTCCACCCCCTCTAAATAAGTAACTTTTAAAAACTTTTAAAAACTAGAATTGTTTCACTAAACTCAAGTCACACCTCAGTGCCTCACAAACTTCTGGCACATAGTAGGTACACAATAAATTGTGTTGACGACTCTTCTTTTCTGGTGGAATAGTTTGATCAGATAACACCACAGCGTATCTTTATTTTAGAAAGATAGTTCACAGGATTTCTCATATCGTAATGGACAAAGTGGCTCTGTCCAATTTAACACATTTATCAGTGATTAAGATGAAATCGGAAGCCAGCTTACCATGTCTTGGGTACACAAGTGAGAACAGCTAATTTACGGAGCAGGAATTGGGTTTTAAATGATCTCGGTCTACTGAAACAGTGGAAGAAAGCCCCAACGTGAAATTTACTGAGATCAACATGAAGCCTTGGGTTTAGATTTTTAAAAATCAATTCTATAAGTCTGTGATAAAAAAAAAATTATGACTTCATACCAGTTGATGTGAAGAAAAGATCTGTTAGGTATGGGGGATGGAAAGCTCAACACGTGTCCGCCATGAAGGAGAAGCGGTGATAAAACAAACGCAATCTTGGGGCTAAATAAACCAAGTTCCCGCGTCCAGATGAAGCGATGGAAGCTACAGTCCTACTGTCTTCTACGTAGCGTGTACCACATCTGGAGCTGGTTGTCCTTTCTTGGATTCCACATTTTTACAGGGACGTTGACAAATGACCAAAATCCGGAGGAGGGCAGCAAGGATGCTTGAGCCTTGAGGCCATGACTAGTGAGAAATTGTTGAGGAGAGTGGGTCATGTTTAACAAAGAGAAGCTTAGCTTAGCAGACCATGACAGCTGTCTTCAAGGAAATGGAGGGCTGTCATGTGGAAGAGGAGAACCTTTACTCTATTTTGTTCCAAGGGCAGAAATGAGATCAGCGGGTAGCTTTTACAAGGAAACAGATTTCTTGTCAATGTGAGAAAGGAAACTTTCTTACAACTGGGGTTTTTCTCTATCTGATGTTCTGTGAAGCAGTGACCTGCAAGGAAAGACTCCTGCAGAACCCGGTTAACCATTTATCAGCGTGGCTTGAAGAGGAAAATCCTGCTGAGAAAATAGAATTCCTTCACCTCTAAGAGCATTCGTGAAATGATAGCTAAAATAAACAAATTGCTTGGCCTTCCAGAAAGAATTCGGGCTGGAAGTTTTGCATGGGATGACTGCTATTGTAAATTATGTAAAGATCAAGGAGGCAGTATTTGTCAAAGACCTGGAAGAGGAATCTATGATCAAGGACAGGGCTGCTCATACAAATATAATATAGACCATATATATGAGACACCTCTGTTACCTGAAATGTTTTGGCGCTGAACTTTTAAAATAAAAAGAGCTAGGTAAAATGAACTTTAATTATATATATTTTTAATGTAACCCCACGTATCTGAAATCTTTCCATTTCAACAGGTACTCAAAATTAAGAAATGTATGGGGCTAATTTACACTCTTTTTTTTTTTTTTTGTATTGTCTTTGACGACCTTTGTATATACGACGCCTACAGCACGCCTCAGTTCTGATTGATCCAGTTTGAAGGGTTCAAAACTATATGCGGAACGGCTACCGCCCGGGGCAGCAAAGACTAGGAGCTTAAGTCCCGGAGCATGGCTAGTTAAAATGAAGGGAGTTCTCAGTAAAAACCAGGCAGAACAGGTTACCAAGAAATTCCAGAGACACAGCCAAAATAAAGAGGGGAAAGCTGTGGAATGTTTTCATTCTGGCAACCACCAGAGCGATAAGAGCCAGGAATACAGGTGGAGTTTGACCGAACAGAACCGAGAATCCATTTGAGGCTGAACTGCACCTGCCCCACTCCTGGTTGCTCTGGCAACCAGACTCCCTCCCCATGCTAATGACATTATAATGAGAACATCCACATGCAAATGAATTAAGCAGTAATTACAGGCAGATCCTCACTTGTTCTGCGAGCTCCACTTAAGGGGGTGGTGGTTGAGAGAGGAGTTGGGGAGAGCCTGGGACTGCATGGAAGGGATCGCAAGAGGGAAGGAGTCTAGTTGCAAAAGAGAATGGCTATCGGGAGCCTCTACACCAGGCAATAATGTCGTGTGGTTACACATCCACGTTGCCCCATTTGTTTGGCTTTCCCCGCTTCCTACCATCACTCAGGGGAGAGAGACCACCCAGGGGAAGGAGAGGAAAGAACGGGATTGACAACAGCAACTTTACAAGGCAGGCACAGGGTTTAGGGAGGAACGCAGATTCCGTCAGCCCCACCCATTTCAAAATAAATTCTTACGAATTGTTCTGCCTCCCAACCCACCCAGGGGGAGCTACCCCGAAAAACATTGAAACTCTGGGAAAAGATAAAAAGGAGAAAGAAAGCCGATGCTTTATTCTTGGGTCTGGTTTGCTCTTAATTGCTTTTTACAGTTTCCCCAAGTAGATCAGAGCCCCATATTAATTAATAGTGAACAAGTTGAATACTGAACTTCAGAAACTCGATAACCCTGGCAACAAGGAGAACGTCTCGGATGTGGGAATAGTGAGTATATTGAGGTTTTGCATCTGGTAGCCGTTTTCATGTTTCCAGAATCTTTCAGGGCCTCTCAGAAAAACAAGACACTTAAATATCTGGTGGATGGTATTTCTGGAAAATTCTCCACAACCGATCAAACAATTTAGTGCATTGGAGGGTGCGTGGCTTTAGCTATCACACCAGTAGTGACAACAATATTATTAACACGCTGCATCAGTAATATGATGGAAAGAGAAATTACACTGAAGTGTGTGTGTGTGTGTGTGTGTGCGCGCGCGGGGTGATGGTCGTGGTGTAGCAATGAGATTTCACAAAATCAGAGTGGGTAAATGGTGGTGAAGAGATAGTGGTGATGAGTCTAGCTTAGTCTTCAAATGTGGGTTTATGAAGGAAATAATATAACACTTTTCTTTTGGAATAAGAGTGAATAATTATCTAGTGCTTATTAGATACTGGGGACTATTCTAAATTATGCAGCAACCCTATGTGCCAGGCATTCTTGCTAGCCCATTTTACGGGTGAGGAAATGTGGTTACTGGCCCAACCTCGCAAGCGACAGAGACAAGACCTGATTCCCAGTTAGCTTGGTTCCAGAAGCCTTAGATATATTCCAAGATGTCTGCCATGGAAACTTCAAAACAATAAACCAATTTTCATTAATGAGGGTAACTAATCAACTATTTTGTTATCGAAAAGAACTACTAACGTAGTGGAATTACTGACTTGGTTATGACATTTAGGACAGAAATGAAATGGGTAGGCCAACTTGGCCAGAATGGAAGGTTCGCATATGGCCTATAGGAGGGAGGTGTGGTAAGGGTCCAACTGCCAAAGAATCCTAAAAGAGCGAGGCTCCAGAAAGGTGCCATTGAACATGGCTGATGTGAGGAAAACAGTATCTGAAGGCATTTAATTTAGCAGCAGCATGTCAGGATGGGAGGGAGAAGAAACTTGAGCTACTGAGACCAGTGAAGCGTATATATTTTTACCCAAGTGCACACATGTAAGGACAGCAGTAGTAGGAATCAAGGAAATAATCACTGGACAGAAGTGTCCAAGGAAAAAACCCAAGTGAGACTCTGGATATTAAATGGAGTGAGTAGCATGAAGAAAGCAGAAAAGAAGGACAACCCAGGATTAAATCCAGTTCATTCTGCCAAAGCGAGTAGGTGACAGAAAAGTCCTCCTTTCTGTGATAAATGAGGACAGAGTTTCAGCCTGGATGCTATTCATCTTTGGGGCCAGAAAATTCTTTGCTGTGGCACTGTCCTGTGCCCTGCAGGATGTTTAGCATCACCCTTGGTCTCTACCCACTTAGAGGCCCGCAGCACCCCTGCTCAGTGTGGCAATGATTGCAGACATTGCTAAATGTTGCCTGCAGTGTTCTGGGGGAGAAAGGAGGCAGCAAGCGAAATCACCCTCCGTTCGGAAGCTGCACTGATTTAGGAAACAGAACGGGAGGTTAGTGGACTTTGAGGTAGTGGTGGGACAATCAGGTAAAATACCCAGGAGCCCTGGGGAGTGCCTTAATTGAAATTCCAGGGAGAGATAAGAGCCCAAAGGGAAGATGGTTTGTATTATCTTGCAAAGAAGCAACAGTGGACAGGATATCTGAAGAGAAGGTTTAAAACAAAGAGACAATACATACATAATACAGGCAGACAGACATGCAAAATAAAATAAAAGGCAGAGGCTCTGGAATAAACAAGAAAGGAAAGAAGAAAGAATACCAATGAAGGGAACAAGGAGTATCTTAAGGCCAGGAGAAGGAAGCCAGGTTGAGCAAGAAGAGAATCCCCAAGGAAGGAGCTGCTTAGCTGCTTGGAGGCGGGGGCCGGGGGGGGGGGGGGGGGGGGGGAGGGGGCGGGGGGGGAGGGAGGGAGAGCCTGGGGAGCTGCCAGCGTGTTAGACACTGTTGATTAGGATGTCGTGCGGGTCACAGTGATTCTGGAAAGAGAAATTACACTGAAATTTGTGTGTGTGTGTGTGTGTGTGTGTATGTGTATGGGGGGTGATGGTCGTGGTGTAGAAATGGGATTTCACAAAATCAAAGAGTGCGTAGAAGAGATAGTGGTGATGAATCTGGCTTAGTCTTTAAAGAGCTTTGGTGCTGATGACTACAGGAGAACCAATGTACCTGGGGTGGGGGAGAAGGGCGAGATTGATGAAAGAATTTCCTTTTTTCAGATACGAAATCATAGAGAAAAGTTTTCCATCAGCCAGGCAGGCAGGTGCCATTGAATACAATGGAAAGGTCAACGTATTGGGGGAAAAAATCAGGGGCCTTAGTTTGATCCTTAACTTCTGGGATGAACATTGGCCTATAAACACCTGTTCCTCGAAACTCCCAAGACCAAGATGTAAAATGAAAAACAATACAAATTTGCTTCTTGGTGAAACTGGGGAACCAACTCCAAAAAACTTTGTAAGGGAAGGGGGTTATTGGCAACATACCTTTGGGACTTTTTGCTGTTTGACTCATGTAAATGTCTATTAATTTTTGCAAAAAACAAATAAATAATTTTCCTCACAGAAAGGCAAGAGCTAGAATATAAATATCATGCTTTTTTGGTCTTCTCTCAAGGAGAGAATTCTAGAATTACATTGTACACAATGTTCAAAACACATTATCCTTGGGTATGGTACTGATAAATTTGGCCTCCTGCCAAATGTCTGAGTTATTTGGTTTTTGAAGTCAGGCACCCATGGTGGTTAGTAATAAGCTGAAGGGAAATATCTTAGACAATTGGCAAGAAGTGTAAATTCTTAAGTTCTTGGAATCCCCCCCATTTTTGTTAAGTTTGTCCCAAGTATCATCTCAAGTCTCCTAGAAGAAAAACTTTTCAACAGCCTAAATCTTTTATTATGGAACTTACTTCCTTTTTTTTATTAACATTTCCATCTATCCACACATTTAGAGCTAACAAGAATTAAAGGTGCTTGCCGCATACAAGATTTGTCCATTGTTTTTAATTTATTATAAATTATTCTAAAATTATGCACATTCTTGGAAACTTTTAAAACAGTTTATATGCTACTCTCTGTGATTAGGAAAATCTCCCCATTCATCACTGTAGTTACTTACCATCAGCACACCTAACATAAGCATAAACAATGCATCCTTTCTGGCAAACATAAACATTATATAAAATTCAGAAAATCGGGGCGCCTGGGTGGCTCAGTCGGTTGAGTGCCTGACTTCGGCTCAGGTCATGATCTCACAGCTTATGAGTTCAAGCCCCGCATCAGGCTCTGTGCTGACAGCTGGGAGACTGGAGCCTGCTTCGGATTCTGTGTCTCCTTCTCTCTCTGTCCCTCCCCCACTTGTGCTCTGTGTCTCTCTCAAAAAATAAATAAACATTAAAATTCAGAAAATCTAAGTATCGAATACGACATACCGAACTTGGTTTCATTTAACTGATTTTATGGGCCTTCATTTCTTGAGTTATGGATTACTACCTTAAGGATCTCAGAAATGTTAATCATAAAGCTTTGCTATGTTTTGTCTCTAACCTTCTTTCACACTCCCTTTTCATTTGCTCTCCAAAAAAGCACTTATTGAAAATGATTTACTGAAAAAGATTATTTGTGCGATGCCTACTAAAGCATTCTGGGTGAAGCGCTCAATTTGAATGAAATATTTTATATTACAACTGACACTCTAAGATCCTAATTACACACACGCGTAGCCGTCTTGGTGTCCTTCATTCATCTGCTTCTAAAAGAACACGTGTATTTCATACATATTCAAATGTTTGCACGTACTTTTTGAGGGTCAGGTACTGACACTGTGCAGTGCTAGGAATCCTGTAGGGACCAAAGTAGCAAAGTCTCTGTCGCCCTAGAGGTAAACCAGTGGGGGGGAGAGGGAGAACAAGGCAAATGCGCAAATCACGTAACGTCATAAATGATAAGGGGAGTCGCAGCCAGAAGTGGGGAACCATGGCTGCTACAGGAATAAGATATCAGGGAAGGCCATTCAGATAAGGTGATACATGCCTAGATGATACATGCCTAGATGGAATATCTTCTCGTTGTATGCGTAATGAATATATATATATATATTCATTATATATATATATTCATATATATATATTCATTATATATATTCATATATATATTCATTATATATATTCATATATATATATTCATATATATATATATATATATATATATGAATCTATTCATTTTCTCTATGCAGAAAACCTGGAATGTCAGTCTCCAGGTGCCTGATCAAAAAGGCACAGATTTTTTTTTAAATATAATTTATTGTCAAATTGGCTCACATACAACACCCAGTGCTCATCCCAACAAGAAAGGCACAGATATTTAAAATACTGATTAATTCCTTTTACCACAACCTCTTGTTTACAGTGAATCTAGTTACTTCAATTATAGATTAACTCTAACAAGGAAACATTATTTATAGGAAATATACATTAAGGAAATCCTTTCTGTGCTCAGGTTCATATTTTTGGTTTGACCTGTAGTTTAAGAATTGGGTCAGACACGCTACCTTCAGTGTGTTCAACACATCAACTTGTTCGTAAGAATTACTGACAATCACGTGCTTGATTTAGTTCTGTTACTTCTCCCACCCCACATTTTCGTCCACAATTTATAAATTGGAGCTCAATGGAAAGTTGCCATCAAACAGAGTAAGAATCTGTCATTGCCATCAGGTCCTCTTGACAACGACTACACATGATAAATATGCAATATTTTTATCGCATCAGTGCCCAAAATATAAGTTGTTTTGGATGCAATACAACATTGAAATGGTACCAAGTTCTGGAACTCAAACAAGAGAATATATTCAAGGAATGGATACAATTACCTGACCTCAATATAAATGAACTCTCCTTGCATGTATGGTAAAGATTCACAAGATGTTAGAAGAAACACGATTAGATAAGATCTAGAAAGATCTGGACATATTCAAAGGATATTGGAATAGGGGTGAAAACAGTACGCGATGCCCAAATTATATGGATTTTCCCAGATAAAGTTGAAGGGCTGGCTTCAGGGTATGGTTGCTATTTTCCTAGGGTTGTTTCCAAACACTACAACTCATTCAGTCAGCAAGAGTCCCAGTGTCCCAATTATTTTGCACCCCAACAAGTTATTGCTCTGGAGAACTGTCCTTTATTGTAGTTTTTATGGGTCACTATGAATTAGTAACAGAGACACCTAAATGCACCGCAAGTGGGCTATTTATACTGGGGCATAAACAAGCCTAGAACGTGAAATGTCGGCACAATATTTAGGATATTAGCCTGTAAAATCATTGTGAACAAGCCTAGGAATTTCAGGCTACTAATATCCTCCATTCAAGTGATAAAATTTAACTGCTTGGCTTTATATTTCTTTAACCTGGTCCCAGCTAATAATTTCCCACCTTGTTGTTTTTTTTTTTTTCACGCTGCATGCTGTCTTCAGTGTTCTTCTTTACCCTTTGGAAATATTACAAACAAAAGCCACAACAAACCCGTTTGAAACCGACTGATTAGTCATCGAGCAACTAGTGTGTGTTTAATATTGACTTAGGCCCCGTGAGGGCCAAAGGGCACCATTACCCACGGCCCCTGCACTTGGAGACCCTGCCATTTCATTGGGAAGATGAGATAAAAAGAGTCCACAGAAGTGAAAACCAGAGAACATAATACAAATTTAATTACAACTCGTTCTGATGTTTTGTGTGCGTGTGTGTGTGTGTGTGTGTGTGCATGCCATGTGTTCCTTTAAAATTAAAGAACAACCCTTGGATGTGACAGGTTGCTGTCACACAGTGATGCGAAAACATAGCTTATATATTTTTCTTGCTCATCTTAACCCAATCTGCATTTGATATTCCGAGATGATTACTTTCAAGCAAGCCCTGTACGGAAAACGGAAAGAAGCGGAGGGAAGCTTCGGCCTAATCTCCGTGCCTCTGAGCTGCTGTCCGCATGGGAGCTTCCGAGCGGCCCTGTGTCCCCGCCTGGGCCACCTTGTTCTGACCGTCTCAGAGCAGCGTGGTTGGGCTAACCCAATTTAGGAGCTTCGGCAACATCTGGTAGCGTTGGCATCCCTGTTCGGCTCTGATTGTCACTCCCTGTCACGGGATGAATGTGTCCTGAGAGCCTGGGGGGGGGGGGGGGGGGGAGGTGCCGGTGAGGCTAAAGCCGCGTTAGCAAACGTTGGGGTGGGGGGCGGGCAGAGGCATTCTTGGGCCTCCCCACGCAGCGCAGCCAGAGAGGGCAGGTGGCAGGGTGCACAAAAGTGCTGATGCCAGAAGGCCTGACACTCTGCAGGCGGTGTGTGACATCTCGTGGCTTTTGGCTGTTGTTGGGTGTGATGTGTGTCACGGGCATGATGGATGACTTTCAGATCTTTCCCATTATATCATATCTGTAAGCAATCCCCTCTTCCTCAAATGCCCTTTTGTTTCCCCACCCCGGAGCTACAGATGGCATCTACCCACACATTCCCATTGTGTGAAGCCCACAGAGGACTTGACCATTCTTCAGGGATCCTGCTCATGGTTCAGTTGCTAGCATTCAATTAAGACTTGAAATGATGTCTTTGGGCACTTTGACCTCTGTTAACACCAGAGGACTGGTAGCGACTGTGGCCATTTCGGAATTTCCAGAGGTGCCGCGGATAGAACTCATTAAGGTCTAGACGGAGAGACTCGGTAGACAAAATACACACTTCAGAATTCGCGTCTTCGTTTGAGAGACAAACATATTCTCTTTGTGCGTAAAGCCATCTGTATACACGCATGAACTCCCGACAAAAGGTGGAGTGATCTCTCAGTGCAAAATTCAGCCCAACAGTATTCATATTAGATGCAGAAGTGAAACGTACATGAGTTGATAGAGTCCAGAGTAATAGCTTCTTCTTTCTTTCTTTAGCTCAATGACATAGACTGCATGTCTCATTGATGCAGCAAATATTTTTTTTTTTACTTAAGAGAGTCTGCGAGGATGAGTAATGTAGAAAGGAACAGATTGGTTATGCACACAGTCTTTCCTGTTCTTTTCTTACAATTGTTCCAAGCATTCTATAAAAGAGAATACAAGCTGTAGTTATGGATAAGCCAGCGAATGAGCACAGGGATTCCTTCTGAATCGTAGAAAGAAGTCAATATGTCATCTGGGTGCTCTCAGGTTCAACATATCCCCCACGGCAGGTGCAACGTGTGGGTGGTTTAGACCACTCAAATGGAACACTCCAAACTGGCATTTAAATATTTGTGGATTGAAGTGACATTAGTTCTGGAGGGTGAAAGCCACACGGATGCCTGGAAATTGTAGATAAATTTTAAATCATCAGTCTCAGGCTCCAGGTTCCAGGTTAATTGGGTCTAGAGAGTAGGATCAAGGAGCGTACCTTGATAGTTATCAACGGAATGCTAGAATTCCCAGGAAGGGCTCCTGTGTGCACAGATAAAGAATTAAAGGACTCTTGGGAAAGTCAGTATCAGGAGGCACACTCAGTTAAAAGGAGAGGGAAGAAAGGAACCAAAATAGGAGAGTTAGTGAAAAAGAGACAGGAATGTGGTCAAACACCGAAGTAAAAAGATGAAAGGATATACTAAATACAAGTGGCTGAAAGGGCTAATGGCTTTGGAAGGCTCACCTTGTGAAATGATACAGACACTTGCCGAAGTATTGCATATGCATCACACAACCTTTTGAAGGGCAGCTACTCAATCCATTTATAATTTAATATGGTGTCTTTTGTGGTTTCCAAATATGTGCGTTCTCCTATGGCACTGTCTCCCAAATTACCAAATCATATGGCTCCCTGGGTGCTATTCAGAAATATAGATTTTTAGGGTCTTCCCAGAGAGGTCTGGGTGGAACGAAGTGTCTTTTCTTTTAATAAGCAATTCACATCATTTTTATGCTGAGGACATTTTGGAAAGCACTGACTTCGAGAAAAGTAAAAAGTTGTGTAGTTTTTTTTGTCGTTTTGCTTTTCAAGAGAATACTTCGACAACCAGAGATAAGCCTAGCAAAAATATAGACTTTACATATATATGTGGCGGTGGATACCCAACACATATCTTTGACTAATTGTATGAAAACCGGAGATTATAGAACATTGCTAAAGGAAGGTAGCCTAAAGCTCAAGGGCAGCCTCACAATTGGTAAAAGGAAGTTTTCAAATAACCAACTTGCTTGATACTTCTTCATTAGAATTCTTAGAAATCAATGACCAGTGACGAATACGTTGCACGTCACCAAACGACTTGGTGACCTACTGTGCTGCAGATCCGGCCACAATGTGTGGATCAGTGCTGGTTTCTGGCACCATAATGGCGTCCAGGGCCATTTCCTCCACCGAAGTATGAAACATCTACAAGAAGGTGCTGCATTCTAACGGAATGGCTGCACAGATAAGCTCTAAGCCTCCTTTATCAACTTCAAATCATCTAGAATTCTGACTTGAACCAGCAGGACTCTATGAGTCAAAAAGGCTAGAAAAGAGCGTATTATTTTTTTCGGGAATCCCCACCATAGCGAGTCCCTCATTCAAGAAAACTATCTGAGCTTTCTGAGAAGATCGCCAGAAGTCTAGCTTTGTGTACCAGGAGAAAATGGCGTCTCAAGGTGGCTGAAAATCACTTCTCTTTTTTGGAAAGGACCTAATTCGTCAACATCAAATAATTTCCAAGGCAATCACGTATCATGTCCCAAAAGTTCCCATGCATGGAAAAGCGTGGAAGTGTTGTCTGTAAAGCTGCCAAGCCATTTCTGGGCGTCAGACCCTAATCGCGAGAGGGATGCGAAAGAGAAACAACAGGGTGGAGAATCACTTCATTCCAACAAAACGTATAGGCTTAAGCCAGGGTGCTAAATTATGAATTCAAACCTCAAGCTGAATATTAATAAAAGTTTAAAATTTCAATACATGAATTGGAAGCATCATAAGCGCCGTTGCTGTAAATGGATCATGAATACATGATGGTTACCTGAGAAAAATTGTGATTTGGTTGCCCTTAAGGAAAGCATAAACTTCATCTCTTGGTAAAAATGTTCCCATGAAATCCAAGGATAAGTCATGGGAACTGCATTGCGGGGCGTTAAGCGTTGTCTCTGGTCTCCACCTCCGTGATGCCACCAGAGCACCTTACCCTATTGTGACAATCAAAAATGCTTCCAAGCATTGCCAGGTATCCCCTGGCGAGGGAGGGAAGATTGCCTCTGGTTAAGAACCACTACTCTAAAGTGAGCATCACTCAAAGGAATGCTATTCCATTTTACCAGACCACTTCGCTGCTTGTGAAGAAAAGGGGCCCAAACTGTCAATATAACATTGTACTTTTTGGCTGCGAGACAACGTCCATTTTTTTTAAAAACCTTATCCTGGCATGTCTAACGTCCCTGCCCATGGAGTCAAATTCCTCCAAAGCAGCCTGCCCATAGTCACGTTAACGTGCATAGATGGAGGGAGGAAGGAGTTCTCTTAGAAATTCCTTGGGGCGCCTGGGTGGCTCAGTCGGTTAAGCATCCGACTTCGGCTCAGGTCATGATCTCACGGCTCGTGAGTTCGAGCCCCGCGTCGGGCTCTGTGCTGACAGCTCAGAGCCTGGAGCCTGTTTCAGATTCTGTGTCTCCCTCTCTCTCTCTGACCCTCCCCCGTTCATCCTCTGTCTCTCTCTGTCTCAAAAGTAAATAAACATTAAAAAAAAAATTTTTTTTTAAATAAAATAAAAAAAAAGAAATTCCAGATACTGCAGGAAGAGAATTACTTCTTCAGGAGTACAAAGCATGTAAAGACTTTAGTCAGAATAGAAGTCCGATGATACTCAGGATCTAGAATAATATGAAAATCCTGCTCTTTGCAATGATACTACAGTATAAGAAATTGTCTCAACATGAATTCAGGCACATTTGTTGGGGACAGGAGCCTCATAGAAAGAGATTGCTCCAAAATCGCATGAGTTTTTTAAAAAGGGGGGCACCGGGCTGGCTCCATCAGTAAAGCATGTGGCTCTTGATCTCAGGGTCGTGAGTTCAAGCCCCATGTTGAGTGGAAAGCCTACTTAAAAAATATATTTGCAATTATTATATTTATCTTCTAAGGGTAAAAAAGAATGTATATGTTAATGTACATATTTAAGACTAAATATCATTAGGAAATATATTGCCTCGTGAATTTTTTTTGCTTTAAAGAATCGAGTTCAGAAAATTTACCTTCAGCGCTAACATATCTGATCAAAGTTTACCTTGAATCATAAATTTGTCCTCCCCCTAGTAGGCTAAATAGAATCATGGATTATTAATTTGTTATTTTTCCTCCTTCTGCAGGCATGAGTTTGCATTCTGATAACTAGCCGCTCTCCCTCACTGTTTCAAGCTCCCTGTCCCTCTTTCTCCTGCACCCTGTGCCTACAGAGGGTAGAAAAGAGTTGGGTTCATTGACTTGAATGAGATGAAAGTTCTATAAGGTCAGGGACAGAGACACGTTTTTAAAAGACTGAATTACTTAAAATTAAGCACATGCTGTAAGACACTCAAAGAGAAGTAGCTAAGAAGCCCAAGAACTTTTCTTCCAAGAAATCAGCAACCGTTATTTAGTGTAGAGTGCTACTTAATATTCACTTCAATCAATGTCCCATCTCTAATGATTGCTTTTCTGAGTGGCATCCACCAGGGCTCCAGTGATAAATATTTAATAAAGGGAACTCCCTTTACTTTTTTTTTTCTTTTTTCCCATATGCATTAAATTAATTACTTCATTTTCACAAGCAAAGCTGCTCTCTCGAATGTTACTACCTCAATATTTCACACCCTTGAAAACTCTCTGTACCGGGTTGATTTACAGTGAAACACATTTAAAGATTGAAGTTTTGGGAGTGGATTTTGACAGAAAAAAGAAAAAAAAAACATGAAAGATGCTTAGCCCCCAGAAAGGAAAGGGTCTCTTATGCTTCCTTCCTTCAGATTATACTGCTCTGTATTCGGTCATTTCAGTGAAACGACATAGAAATTTTGCTTACTGCAAAGGGAAAAATAAAGACATCTTACTTGCTTTGCAGAGGGCCTGATTTCCCAGAGACTTTTTTTCTCCCTTCCCCTCCTCCTCCTCTTCTTCTTCTCCTTCTTCTTCTTCTTCTTTCTCTTTTTGGTAGAATTCTATGTATGCTGAAGACATTCTGTTCTGGTGAGCTCTACACTTCTTATTCATGGCAATTCCGTTCACATCTTTGATCTTGGAGGAGATCTCTTGTGCATATTTTGTTCTATTTATGTCTTTGATCTGGTTTCTTGTGATTCTTTTTAAGGTTGTGTTTTTACTCGAAAGACAGTCAGCCTACAATATTTAAAAAGGAAAAAGGGGTGACATTTGGTTTAGCCAGACGACCTTGTCTTTTTAGGCATGTGGATAAATTAGACTCTCTCTGCACCTCTCGGCTTCTTCTTCCAATATGCTGATAATTTGTGTTTTTCAGCTGTCATAACAGCAAAAAGCTCAAGAGTCAGACGAATTGCAACACGGTTGATCAAATTCAGCTCAACAGTTCTGCAATCTTGTTATTCCATTTGTCGTGAAAGAATCAGATGGGTCCTCCAGTGACATGGACGGTGACATAGCGAGGCAATGGTAAGGGAGTGAATTCACAAAGCCCCTGCTTATGGCTGGCTTAAGGAGTCTTATTTATTTGTTATTATCATTATAACGTTATCTAATGTGAATTTATTTTCTGGTTTCTGTAACATATCATTTATACTCAGGTTTCAAGAATTCACCCAGGTAGTTAAAGGTGATATGTATTACTAAGGGGAGATTAGATAATAAGACAGCAGCTAGCGGTCGCTGTAGCGATGGCAAAGTGCTATGAATAAGGAGGCCGCACGGGATCTGGGAATATACATGACAAAAATTGGTCACCATGGCAACATTTGAACAGTGGGAGACGGGAGCTGAACTGAGCAACGCAGAACTGCAGTGGCCTGATTGAAAAGAACTGCCTATAATTTAGCTTGACTGACTTGTTATGTAATATGTTTTCTGTTCTATGCAAATGACTATACAAATGTGAGAATCCAAAACAGTCTATAAATTCAGACTGCCATAAAGAACGTACACCTTTCTTTGGGGGTAAGATTAGGAATTCCAATTTGTAGCAAGCCAGAGAGTTCTTTGTTCCTAATAACAGTTGACTGGGAGCATTATCTCAGGTATTTCTCTACAAGGCCATGTCTATAAACAAGATTTCCATATTTTAGAGGCCCATTTATGCAAACGCTAAATATCATTTTATGAAAGCAAGTAAAGGCAGAATTAGAAGGCATAGAAAAGGGGCACGAATAGAAGAAATTGCTAAGTTGAACAGCTCCTTGGTGAGCTGTATCATAGAAAACGTAATTCAAGAAAGTTTTTCTTTTAATTATTTCCAGCAAATGTTTGCTCTTTGAATGATGCGGATAACTATCCTTGCTTTTCTTTTCAATTAGTGTGTGTGGCATAGAGTCACAGAGACATAAGGAGCCTCAAACAACCATATGATATGATAAACAAAGGCTAAATGGCATTTTTCAGTTTTATATTTGCATATTAAGACTGGGGACCTGTAAAGGGCACTCACAACGTATGTGTAGACAAGGACAATCAGAATATGGCCTGTGAAAATGTTTTAAGGACAACGACTCTCGGTTAGTAAATCTTCTAAATATGAAGTCTTCCCAAGGTTCAGTGATATTGAGCATAGGAGCACTTTATAAACCATGTAAGCCAGAATTATGAAGAATCATATAGTTTAATGACGATATCCCTCCTAAACTGTGCATGTGTTAATAATAATAGTAAAATTTCAGTAATTATAGAAATAATTAGACCTTAAGTTAACAGAGCATTATGTACATGCCAGGTGCTCTGTGGAGTCATTAATCCTCCCCAAATCACTGGAAGGTGGAAACAAACATTCTCCCATTTTGCAAATGGGGGCTTAGAGAGCTAATTTGCCCAAAGTTACACGCATAGGAAATTGCTCTGATTTGAACCTAGAGCTGTCTGGCTCCAAAGCCTAGTTTTCTAAACACAGCCTCTTTCTGCCATATATTCAGATTACATCTCTTTTCTTTTTTAATGTTTATTTATTTTTGAGACAGAGAGAGAGAGAGAGAGAGAGAGAGAAAGCATGTGCCAGCAGGGGAGAGACAGTAAGAGAGGGCAACAGAGGATCCCAAGCATGCTCTGTGCTGATGGCAGAGAGCCTGATGTGGGGCTTGAACTCAGGAACCATGAAATTATGACCTCAGTTGAAGCTGGACGCTTAGCTGACTGAGCCACCCAGGTACTCCATATTCAGATTACTTCTTTTTTTAAAAAAAAGATTTATTTTTGAGAGAGAGAGAGAGAGAGAGAGAACAAGCAGGGAAGAGGCAGAGAGATTGGGGGGGCGGGGGAGAGAAGATCCAAAGTGGGCTCTGTGCTGACAACAACGAGCCAGATGCAGGGCTCAAACTCACAAACCATGTGATCATGACCTGAGCTGAAGTCGGATGCTCAACTGACTGATCCACCCAGGTGCCCCTCAGATGACTTTTTAATAAGGGCTTTCTTCTCTATTCCTATTACCAACGCTTTTCTCTGCCCATCTCATCTCTTGTCAGTCAATTACAACCCTTCCTTGATGAATCTCAGCTTCAAGTAATGCACTCAGATACTGGAAATTTATGCCCTTTGCTTTGTAATCTAAAACTCATGCGTTCCCGTCTTATAAATTCCTACTTCTGAAGTTTTACCCTTTTATGATCATGTATCAGTTAGCCTTTCCTTCTATTTTAATTGGCTAGCCTAGATTAGGAAGAAGAATATGTCTTTGTTTAAGTCCTGAATATCCTCATTCAAGTTGTGTTTGTGTGTTGATGTCACGAAGGAATCAGGAAGCAAACGGAGAAGAACGGGCCAGGATTTACTAGAACCCAGGATTCTCATTGGCCGGAAGCCCTAGGTCAGAGAGTTTCTCTACTTGTGTGTACGGGCTCCTGTGACTCAACATCGCATTTGCAATATTTATCCATATTGCTTTGTGTAGCAGTGGTTTGTCTGGTATGATTTCCGTATGCTATTCCATTGTATGCATATTCCATGATTTATTCATCTACTCTATTACTGGGAGACATTCGCAGGTTTCCAATTTGGGGCCGGGATGAACAATGCTGTTATGAACATTCTACTAGATATCTTTTGGGAAATACACGTACACATTTCTTTAGGTGTTATAAGTGGTGGGACGCGATCAACTCTTGGCGGTAAACACCTGCCAAATGGTTTTCAGAGTGACTGTTCCATTTACCCTCCCATCAGCAAACAACATAGGAAGTTCCAGTTTCTTCACATCTTCACCAACACCTGGTGTCACCAATGGTTTTGATTTTAGCCATTCCAGAGGTTGCGAGGTAGTATTGTTTTTCATAACTAATGAGACGGAACACCCTTGCACATGTTTGTGGTCCATATGGATAGCTTCTTTGGGAAGCGCCTTTTCAAGTAACTTGCTCCTTTTTCCTACCTGGTCATCTGTCTTTTCCTTATTGATTTGTAGAAAAGTATGGATTTTAACTATTAATGCAGGGATAAGTCACATACGTGAGGAACTTGCACTTTTTTCCAGATCTTTACCTGCTTTCTTCTTTCACAGTTCTCGAGTATTAGTCAAGATACAATCTAGTTTACCATAATAAGAATTCCAAAATGCAGTGGCTTAAAGGTGGTAGAAATTATATCTTTCTCACGTAGCAGTCTGAACAGCTCGGGATGTTGAGTAGCTCAGTTGTGTTGGGGACCAAATTTCTTCCATCTCAATATCTGCGATCCTGTAGGCATTGCTTTTGTCCCCAAGGTAGTCATCATTTCCACTCATCACCATTTCTCCACTTGGACTCAAGGGTAAAAGGAAGGAAAAGAAGGGCATGTTTTCTTTCTACTCTCTTGATATGTCTCAAAGGATATATACTTCAAGTCACATCTCATTAGCCAGATCTTAGCTCTATGGCCAAACCTTCCTTACTGGGATATACACTCTTACTTTGGTGCTGGCTTTGCCTCTCTAAAGCCACTATCATAGTGGAAGAAGGGGAGAAAGAATGATAGCAGTCTCTGCCACTGCCAGAATTGACAGATCTCTAATCCCTGAATTTAGAAATTAGAAAGATTTCTCAGGTAGGTACCTCTAGTGTGTGTCTTTAAAATTATAAAAATGGGATCTGAAAAGCACTTGATATCCCTTCTAGGTAGCAGTCCTCAACAGAGAAAGCATTTCAAAAGTGTTTCCCTAATGGATTAAGAGTTTGCACAAAATATTCACATAGAAACAAAGTTAGACGTATTTAAATTGTCACTTAGGGCCATGTCATTTGCAAACCACTGACAGTGTATAGGAGGGTGTTGTATTCGTTTAAAAGGGCTCCTGTAATAACTACCATGGACTAAGTGGCTTAAACCACAAGAATTTGTTTTCTCCCAATTCCAGAGATCAAGGGATCAGCACAGCAGAGTTGGTTTTGTTTTGTTTTGTTTTGTTTTGTTTTTTATCTAGAGGCTTCCCTCCTTGGCTTGTAGCTGGCCATCTTCTCTGTGTGTCTTTATGTCGTCTCCCCTCTATGTGTATCTGTGTCCTTCTCTTCTTGTTATGAGGATACAAGTCATGTCTGATTAGAGCCCACCTTAGTGACCTCATTTTAACTTAATGACACCTTTAGAGATCTTATCTCTAAATATAGTCACATTCTAAGGTACTTGGGATTAAGATTTCGACATTAGAATTTGGAGGACGTAGTTTAGGCCAAACTGGTATGGAAGGTAGATTAGTTAACCGTTGGAGTGTAAAAATCTACACAGATGAAGCTTAACCAAAGGTAAAGGAAGTTTTATCATGGAATTCAGGCTGACAGTTTTCAACTGGGCTGTACATTTTTGACAACTTTTAAAGTTTCCAGAGAGTGGCATGGGCCAAATAAGATATCCCTCATTCATGTCTTGCCCTCAACAGCAACAATTTGGCATTGATCCATGGGCAAAAGTGTTTTTGCGGGAGCTGAGGGATCCAGATAGGAGACTGGGAAACCCGGTGTAGTCGACAAATGAGGAGAGCTGTTTTTAGAAGACAGATCTGCACTTAGGTAGCTGACTTGTCAACCATGGTCCCAGCACTAGACCAGCAAACAGTTCTGTACCTCCAAGGACTTGACTACAGCCCCATGTTACTTTAGTTCTGTCAGCAGCCATACATCAAGGGACCTGGGAGAACTCTCACCCACCTATGCATCAGGTAATAGGCATATAGACTTCAGTCTTGGTTGTGGACCCAAAGTGCCCCAAAGACTGGCTCCCGCCCCTCCCAACCATGGTCTGACACTCCCTGGAGATAATCACTCACAGAGGAGAGAGGCTTTGTGGAAGTCCCAGAGCCCAGCACAAAAGTTCTAGCATACCATTGTAGAAAAGAAAAATAATAAGATCGGATGCCTTGGAGAGGGAGAGAGGAAATGTTTAACTTTCCTGCATCCCTCCTCCCCCAGAGAAGGATAGCTTGATGACAAGAGAGCCTTGATTTCTTCTGTGGGGGAAAAGGATGGCATGTGAGTGAGTTCCTGGCTTCCCTAGCCTTGTGGGACCCTGCCAAAGGGGCCCACTTCCCTCTTGCCACATCCAGAGCACCGAGTCACGAGCTGCGTGGCTAGGCAACACGACACGCTGGAGGAACAGCACCTGGGACTCAGAACAAAACATATGTAGGGGACACGGATCATTGTGAGCACATCAGGACTCAATCGGGAGGCCTGTCTATGAGCCACCGGTGATGTCTTGCCCGCAGATACCCCCACCTGGCCCACTGGCACCCACAGCATTCCATGTGCCTCATCCACACACCTGCCTTCTCTCTGTGGTGGATTGCCTGTGCATGCTCCAGAGGGCGGCAGGGGTGAGATTTTGCAGGCGACTAATAAGCACGTACAGAAAGCCAATCCGAATCTGTGGGCCTGGGAGAGAATGTCCTTGGAAAACCAAAACAGAGGGTATGGACATATGGCTTGGCCCTGCAGGATCTAGAGAGGGCATACAAATGTAAGAATTCTGCCGTAAGAGAGCAAGAAGTGTGGAGCAGGTATATCCGTAGAAGGTCTGAGAGTCTCAGGCAGGATCCCTAGCAGTGCTGACGGGAGGTGTGTCTCTCCTGAAGTCAGTCAGCAAAGACTGGAGGAGGCGAGTGCCACCTCAAAAGTGAAGATAGCAAGGCAAGACTTCAAAGCCCATAAAAAGTCAAGGAAACCTAACAATACAGAGGGACACGATAAGTTTTCTAGGAACCGACTCTAACGACTTGGAGATCTGTGATTTACCCCACCAAGGATTCAAAATAGCTCAGTGATCTACAAGAAAACAGAGCGAGACTATGAAATGAAATCAAGAAAAGAATACATGAACCAAAGGAGAAGTTTAACAAAAAGAAATTGTGAAAAAGGACCAAACGGAAATTCTGGAGCTGAAGATAACAATGAATAAAATACAGAAAAATGCAGTAGACAGCATCAATAGCCACGTGGTTCAAACAGAAGAAAGAATCTGTGAATTAGAGGACAGGACCTTTAAAATTACCCAAGAAGAGAACAAAGAGAAAAGGATGAAAAAGGAGTGAAGAAAGCATCTGCGGCCTATAGGAAACCTTCTAAAGAAACAATCTGCAAATTATTGGATTTCCAGAAGACAAAGAAAGAGAGAAAGGGGAAGAAAGCTTATTTAAAGATAAAATGGCTATGAATTTCCCAAATTTGGGGAGCGATTTCAACGTCCAAGTTCACAAGGCTCATAAGCTCACCAAAAACTCAACTTAAAGAGATCTTCTCCAAGATACGTACAACAAAACTGTCAACAATCAAAGACAAAGAGGCAATCTTTAAAGAAGCAAGAGAAAAAGAAGCTTGCAACTTACAAAGAAACTCCCAGAAAGCTATCAGCAGATTTCTCAGCAGAAACGTTATAGCAGTAAGGGGAAGTATATAATCAAATTCAGGATACTTTAATACTGTAATATGTTGGATGTGCTAACTGCTTAACTCAAGCATAAAGATTAAAGAATAAGAGTATTAAAAATAACGATAGCAACAATAATTTTCAATGAGTATGTGATACAAAAATAAGGAAATTCTGACATAAACTACATAAAAGAATGGAGTAAATGGGTAGTGGTTTTCGTTTTGTTTTGTTTTGTTTTGCTTTCGTATGTGATCAAAGTTGTTATGAACATAAAATAGAGAGCTATATCTGTTACGATGTTTTATGCAAGCCTCATAGTAACCACAAAGCAAAAAAATATATAGTGGATGCACAAAAGATAAAAAGAAGAGAATCAAAACATACCACCATGGAAGATATCAATTCTCAAAGAAAGACATCAATATAGGAAGGAAGGAACACGGGTCAGAAAATAATAAGATCACATTGGTAAAGGGTGCCTGGGTGGCTCAGTCGGTCGAGTGTCCAACTCTTGATTTCAGTTCAGGTTACAATCTCATGGTTGGTGAGTTCGAGCCCTGTGTTGGGCTTTGCACTGACAGTGCATAGTCTGCTTTGGATTCTCTCTCTCCCTTTCTCTGCCCCTTTCCCTCTCTTTCTCCTCTGTCCTTTCTCTCTCTCTCTCTCTCTCTTTTTCTTTCAAAAATAAATTAATTTTAAAAATCACACTGATAAGCCCATACCTATCAATAATTATTCTAAACGTATGGATTAAACTCTCCCAGCATTTCAACTTCTAGGACACACACACAGGCTCAAAGTGAAAGTGCACAAAAAGATATGTGCATCCAACCGCAGAAGAATACATATTCTTCTCAAGTGCATATTCTTCTCAAGTGCATAACTCTCTAGAACAGAGTGTTAGCAAAACAAGTGTTCGCAAATTTAAGAAGATTGAAGTCATGTCAAGTATCTTTCCTGACTACATTGGTATGAAAGTAGAAATCAATAACAGCAGGGAAACTGGAAAATTCGCAGCAGGTGTGACGTAAACAATACACTCTTGCACAACGAATGAGTCAAAGAAGAAATCAGAAGGGAAACCAAAACATACCTGGAAACACACAAAATTGAAAACACCATCCATCAAAACATAGAGGATACAGCAAGAACAGTTCCAAGAAGGAAACTAACAGTGATAACACCTCCATCAAGAATATTATTCAGCCGTAAAAAAGGAGGAAATCCTACCATTTCCACAGAGAGATGTGACCACAGAGAGAGACAAATACTATATGATCTCACTTATATGTGGAATCTAAAAATCCAAACACGGAAACAGAGTAGAATGGTAGCCGCCATGCCTGCATGGTGGGGGAAATGGGGAAATAGGTGTTGGTCAAATAGGTGTTGGTCAATAGATGTTGGTCAAAGGGCTTAAACTTCCAGTTACAACACGAGTAAGTTCTGGGGATCTAACGCACAGCGTCGTGATTATAGTTAACAATACTGTACTATGTACTTGAAAATTGCTGAGAGTAAACCTTAAAGTTTAAAAAAAAAATTTAATGTTTAGTTATTTGTTTGGAGAGACAACACAAGCAGGGGAGGGGCAGAGAGAAAGGGAGATGGAATCCCAAGCGGGCTCTGCACCGTCAGTGCAGAACCCAATGCGGGGCTCGAACACACAAACCCTGAGATCATGACCCGTAGCCAAGCTCAAGAGTCAGGCACTTGACCCACTGCGCCACCCAAGCGCCCCTTAAATGCTTTTTATCGCAACACACACACACACACACACACACACACACAGTAGTTATGTGAGTGATGGAGGAGACATCTAACCCTACGGTGGTACTAATCTCACGATAGATACGTGTGTCAAATTATCACACATACACCTTAAACGAACACAATACTATATGTCAATTATATTTCAGTAAAGCTAAAGAAAAAGCTTCCAACGGTTGCGCAGTTTCTCTCTTCCCTTCTGAACTTGGTGGCTGGGTGTTTGTGGCCACGATCCACCTACCCCCATTCTCACGTACTTACTGAGGCTCTTCTGCTCTATGGTACTGAACGCTCCAGTCACCGGGCATGACAACGTCCCTGGGGGGAAGTGCATTACTAGGGCCAAGGTGAATATGGGGAACGCTCCTATTCTTTACCGCAGGCCTGCAAGTGAGAGCAGAGGTTTCTTCTCACGCCATTCAGCTTGCATGTGTTGGTTGTAGGTCTGAAGCTACTGAGGTTGGGGGTGGGGCTCCTATGGCCAAAGGAGATCCATGGCTTGCGTTAAAAGCTCCTTACTCTCTGAATACAGAACCATGGTAGGAACTCTGGAATGAGACGTGTAGTATGAGAGGCATCCTGAGACACCAGGAGCAGACACGGGGGAAAAGGAGGGAACCAGGACTGAGATGAGAAGGCACTGTGGTGGTGGACAGCAGGGAAGGCGGGGATGGGGACACTGGTTCACGGCCGTGACGGTGGAATTAGGGCCAACCGTCCTCCTCCTTTGCCTTCATCATTGTGCGTCACCTGTCCTGCCATCACGGACAAGCTGATGAGAAGGGTATTTGGAGCAGCGGAGGGGATATAAGGGCAGGGAAGGAAGGACAACAGTAAGGTTGCAGTAGAAGGAGACAAAAGCAGATACAGAAGTGCGACAAAGGGACAGATTCTGCGGGAGGGCAGCGGGCGCAGTCACCCCAGACCCTAATGCAGATTTCAGTTCTCACACTCCCCAGAGGAAGCTCACATCACCTTTTAATCATTTATACTTTTGTGGTTTGTTTTTTTTTTTTTTAATCATCAGCCACCCTGGTAAGGTGGTCATATTTTTTTCCCCAACTGAAAAATAAATAAGTTGATATCATAAATAAGAGCTGAATTAGCTTAATTCAATTTAAAATTACCTATCGACTATGAGACTCAAAGCTTATTCAGGGAATGCCACATCTTATATTTTGTTATGGAAAAGCACATACTGTAATTTTGCTTGAAAATTAAAAATTGCAGGGTTGCCTGGGTGGCTCAGTTGGTTAAGCGTTCGACTTCGGCTCAGGTCATGATCTCACAGTTTATGAGTTCAAGCCCACTTCGGGCCCTGTGCTGATAGCTCAGAGCCTGGAGCCTGCTTCCGGTTCTGTCTCTCTCCCTCTCTCTCTCTCTCTCTCTCTCTCTCTGCCCCTCCCCTGCTCGCGCTCTGTCTCTCTGTCTCTCAAAAATAAAATAAACATTAAAAAATATTTAAAAATTGGGGCGCCTGGGTGGCTCAGTCCGTTAAACGTCTGACTTCGGCTCAGGTCACGATCTTGCCATTTGTGGGTCCGAGCCCCACGTCGGGCTCTGTGCTGGCAGCTCGGAGCCCGGAGCCTGCTTCAGATTCTGTGTCTCCCTCACTCTCTGCCCCTCCCCTGCTTGCGCTCTCTCTCTCTCTTTCTCTCAAAAATAAATAACATTAAACAAGTTTTAAAAAATATTTACACATTCAAAATTGCAGAAATAAAAGAATTAATTTTTCCGTGAATAGCCGTTTTGCACACTGGATAGTACGTGGAAAGAGCACGGAGTCATGCAGATATAAACGTATCTGGATTCGCCGTACGTATGCATAGTCTTTGCATTTGCGTCTCTCCGTATACACATCACATATGTTGTCAAAACAGCTTCCCCTGTGCGCAGCGCCCCATTCCCACTAGTGCCATTACCTGCATATGGCGGCGTCATAATTCTAAACAAATAGCTAATCCATGGACCGCTTTCTCTTCTGTTTTCTCATTTCTGTTGTCTATCAGCATCTCTGCTGAACACTTACCGAGACAAAAGCACCACGCCAGCAGCGATGAGGTTTTACCTGGTCCGAAGAAATGCTCTTTTGCCCTTCAGCGATTTAGGATCTACGTGGGGTGACAGCCATCCCAATTCCCAGCCCATATGTCAGGGGAAAGGACTGTCATATGGCTACATAATGATGATCACTCTGTAGAGGTTCTCTCCTCTGTAGGCATAGGACACCGTGGCCTGTTGACTCCACGTATGTTAGATTTGCTGTCTGGAAAATCTGGGCCATCTGGGACCCGGTGGGATGGGCCAAGACGACCACTTGGGGTGTAGATCCTGTGGTTTTTCAAGCAGCAGGGCAGTGATACTGCGTGGGTTTGAAGGAGTCCATTGTAACAAGGGTCTTAATGCATATGGAGTTGGGGATGGGAGGAATAAGGTGTTTGTTGTTGTTGTTGTGGAACAAGGTGTTGTGTTGTTTGTTTGTTTTAATTTGAGAAGATTTCAGCCGAAGGTGAAATGAAGCTCACGGAATAGAAAACACAGTGTGTGGGAGGGGGGCAGTGGGGAGCAAGGAAAGAAGCACATTTTTATAAGTTAGCCATTGTGCGTATTTACAACGCAGAGTCAAGGTGGGAAGATGGAGGGAGGAGTGCTGCTTGCTCACGTGCTTGAAAAAAATTCATTCAAAAAAGACTCACCGAGTGCCCGCTGTGTCCTAGGCTCTGTCCTACGTCCTGGGAAGACAATCACAAGGAACACCGATAAATCCCCTGCTTTTGTGGAGTTCATGTTTTAATGGAGAGAGGTACAAAGCAAGAAAAATAAGAAGGCATATTATGTATCATCTTAGAAGGTGACAAGTGTGTGGGGAAAAAAAATAGAGCAGGCTTAAGAGGACGGAGGGTTACGGGAAAGAATGCCATTTGAGGGGAAACTCGAAAGAAATGAAGGTGGTAAGCCATGGGTATAACTGGACAGAAGAAACAAGACGTACAAAGGCCCTGAGGTGGCAGCAAGAAAAACTGAGTCACTAGAGGACAGAGCAAAGGGTGAGTCAGAAAGAAAATGAAAGAAAATGAGAACCAGACCATGTTGGGACCTGGGGACCCTGGTGAGGACTTTGGCTTTTACTCTGAGTCAAGAGGACAGTTATGGGGGCATTTCGTGCAGCAGAATATGCTCACGTATTCAAATATTCAGTGAGCCTGGGTTTCAGACCCAATGTTGTGCCACGTGCCGGAGATACAGTGGTGAGTGTGAAACAGCCGTTGCCCTCAGGGAATTCGCAATTTATTGGAGAATTTGGTCCCTGATGCCACCTAATGAAGGGACATGGTGGGTTCAGAGCAAGTGTAGTGGAGAAAGCACATGGTTGGCCGAAAGTCTTAGATGTGGGCAGAAGCTTGGTCACATACCTTCAGCAGCGTAAAGACAATGATCCAAGCCTCATGTTCAGAGGCCACGCCTCACCCCAACCGTCACAGGCTGCCCTCTAGAAACGATATCCCCCAGGGTGGGTTTCCCACTCTCAGAAGCTTGAAGTATTGCTAGGTGCCGTTGATGTGTCTCCTATAATAAAAATCAAGCCATTTTGCACAGAGGGAGAGTGGTCTTCATCTGATCGGTTCCCATACCCTAGTGACCTCAGTGTGGACCCTCCCTTTTTGCAAGAGTTTTGAATGGGAAGAAGAGAGTCTCCAACGACTAAATGCTTGAGGTAGAAATGAGGGTGGGAAACGGGGAGGCAGAGATTTATAGGGGCTGGTGACGAAAAAGGTAAACTGATCCTGAGGGACAGAATAGTGGGACATGAACTCTGTGGCTCAGTGGAGGCGATGGAGTTAAACGGATGTGAAGGGGGTAAGCCAGATAGTGACAGAAGCTATGGAAGAAATTAGTAGGGAAACGAGCGACTTTGAGCAACATTACGGAAGCTAAAGCATTACCAATTTCTTTTTTCGGGTTTTGTTTTGTTTAATTTTTTTTTTTTAACGTTTACTTATTTTTGAGAAAGAGAGAGACAGAGCATGAACGGGGGAGGGTCAGAGAGAGAGGGAGACACAGAATCTGAAACAGGCTCCAGGCTCTGAGCAGTCGGCACAGAGCCCGACGCGGGGCTCGAACCCACGGACAGTGAGATCGTGACCTGAGCCGAAGTCGGACGTTTAACCGACTGAGCCACCCAGGCGCCCCTTGTTTAATTTTTTTTAAGTTTATTTATTTATTTTGAGAGAGTGAGCAAGCGAGGGAGGGTCAGAGAGAGAGAGAGAGAGAGAGAGAGGGAAAGAGAGAATCCCAAGCGGGCTCCACAAATTACCGATTTGTAATACACTGAATAAAAAGTGTGCAGACAGGATCTCCTATTTGGCTCAGTGCTTTCTAAATATCTGAGTAAATGAGCTGTAGCAGCACATTTATTTCTTGAAGAGTGCTCCAAAGTTCCAGTTTTCCTTTAGGCTTTGATTCTCACTGGATTTCCTTTGGGATTCCCTTTCGGAAAGGACCTGGAATTATAAATCATTACAACAACAACAACTAAACTGATTATTTTTGTGCCAGAAAAAAAGAACTAACAAACAAGGGAGTTCCTACATTATTTCTGTTATCTTTTTAAAGGGTAAAATGCCCAAAGTTGGCAAACATTTTCTGTACAAAGCAGATAGTAACTATTTTAGGCTTTGAGGGCCATATTCTCTGTCCTGCTACTAAGGACTGCTATTTTTTTTTTTTTTTTAATTTTTTTTTTCAACATTTTTTATTTTTATTTTTGGGACAGAGAGAGACAGAGCATGAACGGGGGAGGGGCAGAGAGAGAGGGAGACACAGAATCGGAAACAGGCTCCAGGCTCCGAGCCATCAGCCCAGAGCCTGACGCGGGGCTCGAACTCACGGACCGCGAGATCGTGACCTGGCTGAAATCGGACGCTTAACCGACTGCGCCACCCAGGCGCCCCTGCTATTTTTTTTTTTAATTTTTTTTTTAACGTTTATTTATTTCTGAGACAGAGAGAGACAGAGCATGAACAGGGGAGGGTCAGAGAGAGGGAGACACAGAATCCGAAGCAGGCTCCAGGCTCTGAGCTGTCAGCACAGAACCTGACGTGGGCCTCGAACTCACGGACCGCGAGATCATGACCTGAGCCGAAGTTGGCTGCTTAACCGACTGAGTCACCCAGGTGCCCCAGGACTGCTATTTTAATGCAAAAGCAACCTAGACAGTACGTAAATGGAGGTTGAATGCGACTGCGTTTCAATAAAACTTTATTTAGGAAAGCAGGTAGTGGGCTGGGTTTGCCCCAAGAGCCATAGTTGGGTTTCATTACCATGTTTAAAGTCTGCCTCTGTTGTAGGATTTTTTTTCTATTTGAGTTGCTATAATTCATTCTTATTCTTACTCGATATCATGTGTTACACCCAAATCTAATGATTTGAACAGAACTTGTAAAAGCTTAACATTTTTCGTATTTTCGTTTTTTCTTTTGTCTTGTCTTGCATTTTCCTTTTCTTTCCCCCCACCCCCAAATGTCAGTCTTCTGTGAACTTTGAGGATGGATACAGGGAACGGTAAAGCTTTTAATTGTCCGCTTTCTTTTCCCTGAAGGAAATAAAATTCATAATTTCTTGTGTCATTTTTATGCCACAGCAGCGATGTCATCAGTAGGGTTCCATGGCAAATGTAATAAAAAAGTGAAAATTAATTTTCTATCGTTTGAATCAAAGTGTCCCAAGGCCTCGATGTGGTGCTAAAAAACTGTAAAGTTAATGGAATATTATAATCTGCAAGATGCTCTTTTGTTGAAGAAGGAAAATTGGCTCATCCTCCATGGTTTGAAAGGTTTATAGCAACAGGACCAACTAAATCAGCAATTACCAGTAAAAACACCAGATGAAAATGGATGGGTCTCATCCTATTTTACCCAGAGAGTAGGAATTCTTACCGAAAGACTCAACTTTTTTTCTGTCTCATTTTTAATGCTTAGGTAAACAAACGCCTTTGCTCCTAAATTTTGCATTGGGAAAAAAGAAAAAATAGCAGTCTTAAAAAAAGAGCAACATTTTTTTTTTTCGTGCCCATGAAGTGATTAAAACGTTGACGGCACACCAGCGTCCCTGGGCTTCGTGACAGCTGCCATTTCTACAGAGCAGGACCACAGAGCCAGGGCGGGATTTATTGGTAAACGACTCTGCTGGGCCAGGGACGCTCTGCCTCCGTTTCACACCAGCATCTGGTGTCGTGTTTTCAGGCTCTACTTCCGCAACTTTGACAAAGGCAGCGCGTCTCTACCGCAAGCCCTCGCTCCTGCCGCAGCGCTGAGTTCGGTGGGTCAGTTTTCCGGGACCCAGACCGTGAGCTTTTGTTCCTGGAAATTGACGCAGGTTGCCTGCGGTTTGTTAACAGCGAAAACATTTTCGCTGTTCCGGTAGAGTCTACGTTAAGGAAATGGAAATTACAGTGAGAGATTTCCTTTTGGCAGAAGACAGAATAATCGTTTCCCCCAAGCCTCGCCAAATAGGACCCGCGACATCTTGGAGGTGTTTTCAGTTTGTCCCGGTTTGCGCAGCGGCCCTAGTCGCACGTCATGGGCGATGACAACAGCTTCAAACGTGGCTGTAGCAACGCGACGGGGATATCCATTTAAAAGGAGAAGCATGTAAAATCCAGGTTTGAAATTCAAGAAGGAATTCAGAGAAAAGTCTAGTTTTCATTGCCGAATGAACAAATGAATACACCAACTGTGCGTGTCAAAGAAACAAACAAACAAACAAACCCTAGAAGGCCACCGAAGGAAGTCTTGCTCACTAATGTTTGAAAATAGCCCTGTCTGGAAAGGTATGCTTTTAGACTAAGAAAGCAGAAAAAAACTAATTAGACAAGAAGCAACCGTGAACAAACATGTTAGCAGAATCAATAACTGGAACTGATCAGCTATTTCTTTAATTGTGCCAGCTGGGCGTCCGTGATGTGCTTAGCGGAGCGTAATTACCAGTTTCCATCTCACAGAAAAGATCTTTTCATTTCTTTTTCTTCCTTTTACACAAAAACTGGGCATATGCCATTTAATAATGCTGCCGATAATAACAATGCTAGTAATAATAATAATATTTTTTTAAAAAACTGAAAAATTAAATGGAGAATGAGACCTCTCGTATAAGATGACATTTTATGAATAATTAGACGGAGGCCAAGAAAGCATGCCAATCATGCTAATAAGAATGTGAGCTCTCAAGGAAATGTAACTAATTTCTTAATTTAAAGGCCATTATGTGCTCCGTGCGCAAAGCTGCATTATTAAAAGTAGGGACAATTTGCTTTGCTATTTTAGCATGAGTTCCGTAGTTTGTTCTCGTTTGTAGAGCTATGATTGATTTGATCCCAAAGCATTGTGTCTCCTACAACTTGGAGAACCACGCGGTACAGTTGGCTGGAACCATTAGTAGGAATTAAGACACTACAAGTCGTGTAAGTAAAAGGAATAGAGAAGAAAAAGGTTTCACTAGTTAATTCAAAGAAAAAAAAAAACCAACCCTGGCCCAATTGATTTGTACACTTTTTCCCCCCGAGTGACAGCAAAACAAAGGTTTGTAAGCATGTAATAGACTGGAAAGCTTCGCGTTTAAAAGTCCTAGTTTAGCTGTGTGCAACGAAAAAAAAAAAAAAAAAGCTTATCGTTTCTGACATATTGCTGTGGGAACCTGGCCTCTTTAGGGCAGTTGTCACCTGGCAAAGTGACATGTTAAAGGCAACATGTACATAGAGAGTGAAGGACAAACCAGCAAATACTGGAAGATTGTAATAAAAGAAAGGATTTTCTGATGCTAATTCCAAAGTTACCTGCGATGTCTTTTCTAGACATCTAAAAAATATTTCCTCAAGTTGTTTTGAACAAAATGAAAGAATCCATTCTAATAAATGCTTTGACACATTTGTTCCCAGATGTAAAGAAGTTATTAGTAAAACAAAAACAGAAGCAAAACCAGGAAAATAAATTTTCAGTGACAAATCGTCCTGAGTCCTTTTGTCTTTTCTTTCTTTTTCCTGAGTTCCATCGCTGTTTATGAAATTAGAAAGATGACTGGTTTACTCAACAGGCATAACTCACCTCAGCTATAAACACTGTAGCTACATTGTACTTGTGGATGCCTGGATTCTACCAGCCTTGGAGAAGTGATTGCTGTTTCACCCAAGATGTTCGGGAAGGGGAATCCCCACCCCTCTTCTTTGAGCTCAGTTCAATTGAATTTAGTTCGGTTTAGTTCAACCCAACAAATCTTTACAGTGTGACTACCATGCGCCAGCCCATCATGAGGCACTTGTCCTCTGAGAGACCCATCACCTTTCAGTCCCAGAGGAAATCATGCATTTCCTTTTTTCCAGGCTCTCCAAAGGCAGAGTAAAACCAGGCTATTTCTACGTGGCAGCAAAGAAGAAATAAATTACTGACTCTAGGAGCTTTCAGTTGTGGGGTAGCTAGCTAATTTGGCTCTGAGAAAGATAAGAACCCTTTATTTTTTAACGTTTATTTATTTTGAGAGAGGGCGAGAGAGACAGGCAGAGGGAGAGGGAGACACAGAACCCAAAGCAGGCTTCAGGCTCTGAGCTGTCAGCACAGAGCCCAGTGCAGGGCTCGAACTCACGGACTGTGAGATCGTGACCTGAGCCGAAGCCAGATGCCCAACCGACTGAGCCACCCAGGCGCCCAGGTGAGACCCCATTTCTCAAATCACTTATTTGCTTTATGACTTTGTGTGGGTTATTTGATTTCTCTGGGGGCTCGTCAGTCATATCTGTAAAATGGGTATTATAACATTTTTCTCATCATATTTATTTTCTGAAGGGAAAATTTACAAATTACAGAGCAGTACGAAACATAATATAACAAACATCTAGGTTCTGAATAACCAGAATTGACAATGGTTTATGTTTTTTAATATTTTCTTTTAATATAAATATATATATTTAACATTTTTAAAAATAATGAGTAGTGAATGTGTGAGCACCAGCTTGAAATGGAAGACCAAGTATTCTAAGTTTAGTAGGCTCTTTCAGGTTGAAAGTAAGAGACACCTCAGGTACCAGATGATGAGACTTTATCCTGAGATGCCAGAAGTGGGAGCTTAGGCATCACACAGCTCCCCTGAATCCCTGGGCTCATGTCTACTGTAGAGAAACAGACTTTGTCATCAAATCTGGCAGAGGCTGCCTAGTTAATTTCATTAGTCCACACGGGGAGGAATAGAAAGGAGTAGAAGGCTCAGAGAAGAATATAAATGTATATTGCACATTGTAAAAATTTAAGAAAGTAAAGCCCATAAGCAGTCTTACTTGGCAGGAAGAAAAACTGAGGTTCAGTTTCCCTTCTCAGTGATGCTGCATCATGGAAATCGTCTATACCTGCTCCATCCAATATGGTAAAGCATGTAGCCACATGTGGCTACTGAGCACTTGAAATGTAGCCAGTGCAATGGAGGACCTGAATGTTTTATTTTATTTAATGTTGACTAATTTTAATTTGAATTAGATAACTACACATAGCTCATGGCTACCTTATTGGATAGCACAGCTCTAAGCCAACCATTCTGCCTGGGTTTATCCCAGGTCACTACTCCATATTTATCTTTAAGCAGGTTACTTAGTCTTTCCATTTCTATGTTCCCTTTTCATCAAAAAATAGGAGTTTTTGATGTTTTAATGAGTTAAGATAAAGGGTTTAGAATGGTGCTTGGCATCAGTAAATGCTATGTGAGTGTTTTCATTATTTTTATAATGAGAGCAAACATTTGTATGTTTATTTGGCCATTTAGATTTCTTATCCTGTGATTTATTTATTTATTTATTTATTTTGCATATAACCTTTGCCCATTTCACTATCTGGTCATTTGTCTTTATTTTATTGATTCACTCCAAATTAAACCAATTTTGAGAAACTGTCTGATAAAGAATTTTAAAGTGACCATGTCAAAGACGTTTAAAAGGAGAAGGCAAAGGAATGACATCTGCCAAAAATATAGCATTTTTGCATTTTCTAGGGTACTCTAAAAAAAGTTTCAAAGAAAAAAAAAGAGAAAATGTGGAAGGATAATAACTGAGAATTTTCCAGAATTAAGAAAAGAAAGGATCTCAGAACAAAGTATATTTTGCATATTCAGCAGGATAAATGTAGATAAATCCACACCTAGAAACATGATAATGAAGCTGAAGAACAATAAGGAAAAAAAAAACAATCTACCAATCTCCTATGGTTTTGCTTCCTCCACTTTTTCACTGGGTTATTTTTTTTCGGCTAAAATAAGCCATAATTTTTAATCTGTATTTTGGCAGGGATCTGTAGGTGGTAAATTCTCATAGCCTTTGTACTCTGAAGAGCATCTCTTTTATTTTTCTCTTTTGAATGTCAGTCTAGCAGAACATAAAATTCTAAGTTGGCCATTTTTTTCTCCTTGGCACTATGACCATATTAGTTCATCGTCTCCTGGTCTCTGTTACAGCTCCCAAGAATTCTTTGCCAACTCAGTGGTCATTCATGTAAGGTAAAGTACACAACAGTAGCAACTAATCTACAATGTTATGTTTAAAGTCTAATTCACAATAGCAAAAAAAACTATATGTCCAAGAACTTTTTGAAGAAAATTACAAAGCATTTACAGAAAGACTTGAATAGCCTCATAAATAGTCCAGCTTCATATGTAAGCAAATCTCATTTATATCTTTGTAAAAATATAAATGCTTTCTAAATTCCATTCAATTCCAATAAGTATCCCAACATGATTGGAATGGAATGTGACAAGCTTATCTAGTAAGTACGACAGAATAGCTAAGGGTCAAAACCAACACAATTTTGAAGAAAAATAGTAAGAGATTGGGAACTTGTCCTATATGGTAAAATGTATACATATGGTAAAACATATAATCAAGAGCGTTTGATATTGGCAAAGAGAGGGACTGAGAAACTCATGGAACAGAAGAGAAAACCTCTGTCAATATTATTGTCTTTCATAGCACTAGTTTTCTTCTTCAGCATGAAAGTCGGCTTTGCAGGTTCATTTTCAGGGAAATGTTGATTTCTGTTTTATTTTTGTTTTTCTATTTCTATGCCTTTATCACTTTCATAATTTTGACTTTTCTGCACTGAGGCACTTTGTCTCCGATTTCAAAACATGCCATACTATGCAATTAGGAGTACCTGTTCTGCAGTGGCATCGAGATGTCACAGATCCAGTGCCATGAGCTGCCTCATTGCTGGTTGTTTGTACAAATGTCAGGACACAGCTTCCTTTAAACTTTTTTTTAATGTTTATTTATTTTTGAGAGAGAGAGAGAGAGATAGCAGAGGAGGAGCAGAGAAAGAGGGAGACACAGAATCTGAAGCAGGCTCCAGGCTCTGAGCTATCAGCACAGAGCCCGGTGTGGGGCTCGAACTCATGAACCACGAGATCATGACCTGAGCCAAAATCAAATCATTCAATGGATGGAGCCACCTAGGCGCCCAAGTTCCACTGCCATCAATGTGTTTGAAAAGGTGTGGTCTATGACAGAATCAATCTATAAGTTGCTAACTACAAGAAAGTCTTGATAGTCTCCAGAATTGGGTCCTGAGATCTTCATGAGTCTCAAAGTAGTATTTGCAAATAACTACTACACAGCTTCTTTTAAAGCCCTAAGCCCAGAACTCAGTTGGGCAGCATTTCAACCCCCACCTCCCCTTGGTCTATTTTAACAAGTCTGCAAACCTTGTTAAAACCCAACTCTTATCTTTGGGCACTGAGTTCTAATTCTCCATTTTGTTATTTTAGTCCCTACTACCCTTCCTAAGTCGCACTCTCAGCTACTACTGTTAGCTTCCAGCAATGGAACCCATCAGGACAGGGATTTCAGCTGTATTCATTGCTACCCTTCTGCCCCCTTTCTGCTTTCCATCAGTCTTAGTGAAATGTTTGGAGCCAAGGAGATGAAAAGGTATTTCAGACTATGAACGTATGGAGCCATCTTGGTAGATAGAGGTCCTTCAGACTACCATTAATTCATCTGAAAATGTCCTCCCAGTGAAATAAGAGAGTATGAATTCATGTCTCTGCTTTGTAAAAAATCTGCTTTGAGTGGAACTAAATCGATGTTTAAGTAACAATCTAAGTAGAATTCTAAGCAACTTCAACAAATTCTGCTCTTGGCACCTTTGCATGTGAAAGTATTCAATGAAAATCAAAAGGTACACACTCACAAAGCTATCAAAAATGCAGTCTGCCCACTCCCTGTTCCTGCCTGTATCCTTTCTAACCAATAACACAGAAAACCCTTAGCTATCCTTGACCTATAGCAGTACTTTTCAGACCCATAAAGTCCTAGAGGCCAAGTTGAGGAGCTCTGCCTTTTTTTGTTTGTTTGTTTGCTTTGTGTTTTGGTTCCGTGTACATTTCGTTTTACAGAAAGTTCCACTGCCATCAATGTGTTTGAAAAGGTGTGGTCTTTTCAAGACAGAATCAGTCTATAAGTTGCTAACTACAAGAAAATCTTGGTAGTCTCCAGAATTGGATCCCGAGATCCAAAGTAGTCTCAAAGTAGTATTTGCGAATAACCACCACACAATTAGTGTTCTCAGTTTTCTCTCCTGCAAAGTGGTCCCGATAATGATTACATCACAGGCTGTGGGAGTTAAATGCAGTCATATTGTGAAAAAAAGAGAGACCACCATGCTGCATTGAAAGGAAAACTGGTTGATGAGCAAGTCTCTCTATAGCTAAGTGACTTTCTTTTCATACACCAACCTTGAACACGTGCAATTTTAGTTCATGCTAGGGAGGGGAAAGATTATTATAAACTGTGGAATTTGGTTTATCAACAGAGAATAAGAACTACAAATGTCCACTCAAAAATAGTGGGGGCCACAGCCCTCAGATCACCATGGACTGAGTGAGATCTCTTCATCTCGCTGGGAGATAGCTGTAATGCTATCCAACAATCCGCCTCCCGTACAACTTACCTTAAAAGGACACCTCCATTTTTTAGTAAATAAAGTATCCACAGGGTCTCAATTATTCTAAGAACAATAGGGATCAATGCAGAAGTCAGTACTAAGTATTCAGTGAGCACGGTGCTGAGCTCCCACTCTCCCCAAGAAATTTAGAATGTAAGATTTATAGCATACCTCTGAAATGTTATTTCCAAGACAAGTATCCTCAGTGGAGGTTTGGAGAAGCAGATAAATGCTGTAGGAGTTCTGTGGTGGGAGAGCTTGCCGTTGGTGGCTCAGGGTGAGTCAAGGATGCTTCCCGGAAGCCATGAGACTTGAGTAGTTCTCTCTTGTGGCTGGCGATGCCGGTGGAGAGGGCACGATGGCAGCGTGGGTTGAGTGGATGAAAGCTTGGGCTTTGCGATCCAGGCTTGTTGAGTATAAATCCTGATCCCGGCTTTTCCTATTTCCATGATCCTGGACAAATTATTTAACCACTTCATGTCTCTGTGTTCTCATCAAAGTGGATTTTAATAATACTACCTGTTGTAATAGGGCTATTGTGAAGATTAAAAGTTTAACTTTTCAAGTGCTTACCACAGTCCCTGTCGGTCCAGCAAGTGCTATGCCAGTGTTTGCTAGACAGAAAAGAAATAAGGACCTTGCAGTGCCTGACTTGACCCATATGAACTTGCTTTTCCAGAGCTCAATTCAAAACACTCAGTGATGGAAAAGGGGAGCTTTTTTGAGTCTCCAAAACAGATGGGTTTGATTTTTCCCTCTGCTAAGACTGTTGGACTATTTCTAGACACATATGAACACAGTGAACTCTAGAATGGCCTTGAAACTTGTGTTGCTTGCTCAGTGGTTTATGCAAGTTAAATTCTCGTAGATGGAACAGAAAGCAAATTTAGAATAATGCAGTATTCTAAAAAAGCCTGATTCCTTTCTGTGAGCCTGGTCCTATGTGGAGTGAGCCAGGCACACTGGTCTTTGATAATAATTGCTCCTTCTGGTGAGACGAATTAGCTCTGCCAGAGTCCCAGGGTGTTCCTGAATATGTTACCTTCCCCAATTAGGAGCTCTAAAAGAATCTGTAGATTTTGGATTCTATGATTTAAAATGTTCTGCTCCCTTGTACCGAACATAATTTGGCATAAGTAGAATTAGACGAGCTACCTTGTCTGCCTAAATTGCTATCACCCAAGTGCTGATTTGAAATAGCACCTAAAGGAAAAAAAGAACATAAATCTGCCACGTAAGTGTGAATACCGGGCCTCTGAGCTGGGGCAACTTAAAGCCATGTAATTGTCAGCTAAGACAACAAAGCTCTTCGAAGGATTTCTTTCTAGCACCAAATTATAGATTGTCCAAACAGAGAAAATTAAATTAGACTGCTTATAAATTAAACGTCTTCCACTAGCAAGATTGCACTGCCCTGAAGGAAGTGTTGCTCTCAGGCAATAAGCAGCTTCGATAACGTGACAGCTGGATCTGCCACGGAATTTATAAAGCCATTCAGAAAGGTCATCCTCTTCTCTCTGCCTGGCGCCCACCTCACTCCCAGAGAATGAAATTGGCACCTGCAGGCTGCTTGGAATTACACTTGGTACAGACCCATCTGGGTATCAGATGTCTGGCTTGTTCACCCTTTCAGAGGAGGGTTTACAAGCTTGGTCTCCCATATTTGTAGGAGGCCACAGTCAAGGCGTGGGGTGAGAAGCACCGCCCTAAGATCGCCAAGCTCCAAAAAGTCTATCACATCGCAGTTGGGTCGGGTCTGAAATGCCATCACTGGAGATCTGTTCTGCAAGGTCTGTTCCGTGAGTTAGGTTAAGAAAGGAGTCAGCAAATTTTCCCTGTAGAGGGCCAGATTGTAAATAGTTTAGGTTTTGTGGACCATATGGTCCCTGTTGCGACCATTCAACTGTGCCTTGTTGCCTGTGCGGTGGTTAGACAATGCAGAAATGGATGGTTGTAGCTGGGTCCCAATAAAACTTTATTTACAGAAAGAAGCAGCTGGCCAGATCTGACCCTCTTTGTAGGCAGAAAGGGAAAGGAAGAAAGAAAGAAAGAAAGAAAGAAAGAAAGAAAGAAAGAGGAAGGAAGGAAGAGAAAGAGAGAAAGAAAGAAAACAAGGTTACATAAAAAAGAAAATCAGAGACATGCCAGATTTGTAAACATATCAGGTATTTGTAAACCTGGAAGCTGGAAGCATAAACTTGTGAATCCCAAGATTTCTGTAACCAGTGAGGATGTCCTTCACCTGTGGAGGAAAGGAGAATATTTTCAGATAGGTGGAACTTCAGAAAGTATACCATCAAAGAATTCTTGCTAAAGACTGAGGAATTACTTCCGCTTAATGAAAAATGAGTCAGATCAAGAACTTAAGATGGAGAAAGACAATATATGAAAAAATGATACAATATGTAGAGTAAAATTTGGCTGAATAATGATAATAAATCCCATATTAAAAATGAAGTTTTGTAAAAAAAAAAAACCTAGCTTTACTTTATTTTTTACTTTTTAAAATAGGGAGAGAAGTTTTTTCTTTTTTTAATTTTAGAGAGAGAGAGAGACTGCCACAAGTAGGGAAGAGCGGCAAGGGTGGAGGGAGAGGGAGAGAATCTCTTTTTTTTTTTTTTTTTTTTATTTTAATGGTTATTTATTTTGAGAGAGAGAGAGAGAGAGACAGAGACAGAGTGCGAGCAGGGGAGGGGCAGAGGGAGAGGGAGACACAGAATCTGAAGCAGGCTCCAGGCTCTGAGCTGTCAATACAGAGCCCAACGCGGGGTTTGAACTCACAAACCATGAGATCATGACCCAAGCCAAAGTCGCTTTAAAGTCACTTAACTGACTGACCCACCCAGGGGCCCCAAGAGAGAGAATCTCAAGCAGGTTCCATGCTCAGCTTGGAGCCCAGTGCAGGGCTTGATCCCACGACCCTGGGATCACCACCTGAACCAAAATCAAGAGTCGGATGCTTAACAACTGAGCCACCTAGGTGTCCCAAAAGACTAGCTTTACTTTACAAGAAAACTTAATAATTCTCTGCATTAAAAGCAAGTATAATCAAGAGTTTGATACGGGCATATTATCATCAAAATATTTCATTGAAATCTAGATATTATTAGGTATCACTGAAATCTCAAGCACAGAAATAAAGGCATGTTCATATGGAGATGTATATGGTAGAGGTAACACCACAGGCCAATGGAAAAGTGAAGGATTATTCAATACAGCATGGAAACAACTGGCTAGCTGTCTGAGAGAAACTAATGAAGGACTTCCATCTCATAAGATACACAAAAATAACTCAGAGAAGGCTTGAATATCTGTGTAAATTTAAAATATCAGAGGCGGGGGCGCCTGGGTGGCTCAGTCGGTTGAGATTCCGACTTCGGCTCAGGTCATGATCTCTCAGTCTGTGAGTTCGAGCCCCGCGTCGGGTTCCGTGCTGACAGCTCAGAGCCTGGGGCCTGCTTCAGATTCTGTGTCTCCCTCTGTCTCTGTTCCTCCCCTGCTCTCTCTCTCTCTTTCTCTCTCTCAAAGGTAAATAGTTCCCCATGGGGCGCCTGGGTGGTTCAGTCAATTGAGCGTCCGACTTCGGCCCAGATCATGATCTCGTGGTCTGTGGGTTCGAGCCCCGCTTTGGGCTCTGTGCTGCCAGCTCAGAGCCTGGAGCCTGCTTCCAAGTCTGTGTCTCCCTCTCTGTCTGCCCCTCCCCCGCTCATGCTCTGTCTCTCTGTCTGCCAAAAATAAACATTAAAAAAAATTTTTTTTTTTAAATATCAGAGGAAAATATAGGCAAATATTTGTTAAACGTTGAAGTGAAGGGGCCCTTCCTAAGCAAGATAAGAAAGTTAGTTATGTTTTTATTAGAAGATTAATAGGTTTAAACCTAGGGGCGCCTGGGTGGCTCAGTCGGTTAAACGTCCAACTTCGGCTCAGGCCATGATCTCGCTTCTCATGGGTTCGAGCCCTGCGACAGGCTCTGTGCTGACCTCTCGACAGCTCGGAGCCCGGAGCCTGCTTCAGATTCTGTGTCTCCCTCTCTCTGTCTGTCCCTCCCTTGCTCACACTCTGTTTCTCTGTCTCTCTCAAAAATGAATAAACATTAAAAAATTGGGAAAAAAAATAGGTTTAAGTCTGTAACAACATAAAGTTGATGTGGAAACAGCTTAGCTAGAAGACAGAATGAGAGAAAAGATTCAGAAGAGTGCCCCCAGAAGAGCTCAGAATGCCACAAAAGCATGGAGGAGGGGCTCCTCTGAGTGGCTCAGTCGGTTGAACATCTGACTCTTGATTTCAGCTCAGGTCATAATCTCACGGTCGTGGGGTCAAGGCCTGCGTCGGGCTCTGCACTGAGCGTGGAGCTTACTTGGGGATTCTTTCGCTCCCTCTGCTCCTCTCTCTCTCGTAAAAAAAAAAAAATGAGGGGAAAAAACCCCTACATCTTAATAATAGGTCCTGACAGGTCTGCCTCCAACTGTAGGATCATTTCATCTGTACACATAACTTAAACACTGATTCAAAGACATAACTGCACACATACACAAACAAAATGGCACAATAACGAACAGAAACACATACTACACACGTAAATGCTCCTTTTCCCCTTAACTGAGTCTTACAGACTCTATGAGGGAAACCATCTAAGCTCCTAGAACTGGATCTATAAAGACAACCTCCACCCCACGCTGATATATACTCATGCATCCACACTCAGATTCATAAATTAGTAATGCAGAAAAAAAAAAAATCACAAGGTGTTAAAAGACTCTGAAGGACCAACCTGAGGAACGAGATTACATGCCTCTGTGGAACCCACTAATAAGAAAGAGAAACCGATCTCTCGAAATGATCGAATACATAATAGGATCAATATAATTCCTTCGAACACTGAGTCATGAAAAGGGGGAGAAGTAGGCCCAGAGAAGACTGGGTTTCCATAAAAGTTTAATTCTAGAAGGAAGTGGGGCCACAGGTAGCTGACTGACTAGTACAGAAAAACCGTTCAGATACTATAAAATCAAACCAAGAAATCCTCGTATTCTGAGACGAGCAAGCCCTGAGAAAATATAGTAGCCGCGTAGCTTTACTAATCAAATTAAGTGAAGAAACACTAGAGCCGACTAATAAGTTAATAAAAATAATGCACTAAAGAATAAGGAAGGTATATAAAATGATGATGATAAATAAAGTCAACACATCATAACTTATGTAGAAGTAATGATTCACTATAAAACTTAGTGAAGACATTAAAATTCTTGGGATTTTACATTTTCTTGAAATTCTTGAGTAAGGAGGAATAAAATGTGCTTATTTACACATCATGATCAGTTTATTCCTATAAAAATCTGGTTGGTAAGTTCAAGAGGCAGAAGAATTACATTTTTTCTAAATGTATGAGCCTCTAGGAGAAACATTAGAAGGTTCTACTTCTCATTTTTTAGGGAAGCATAGATTTTTTTTAAAGATAGCTAGCAGAAAAATGAAATGTATTCTTCCAAATCAGAGACTGTATTATTTCCAAGTAAAACTCAAGTGATGTAATAAATAAGATTAAAAGGAACAACATAATCAAGGATGCACAAGGAAACAACAAACCACATAGACAGAAAGTAAGGGTGAGAGAAATGGGTGAATTTATTTTTTTTGTTTATATAAATTGCTGTATTTAAAAAGAGAGATTCATTTTAAAAAGAAAACAGATAATATATGTTTGCTTATTAAAATCCATCTGAATAGGCCAAACTTTCTAATTTAAAAACAAAAACTTTACATTAGTTTAAGATGTACACCTAAAATAACATGACGTACAACCATACTTCAATTTTTTAAAAATGACAGCAAGGTGCCTGGGTGGCTGAGTTTGCTATTTATGAACTCTTGATTTGGGCTCGGGTCATGATCTCAAGGTTCGTGACATTGAGCCCCACATTGAGCTCTGCATGGACAGCAAGGAGCCTGCATGGGATTCTCTCTCTTCCTCTCCCTTTGCCCCTCCCCACTCTCTTCTCTCTCTCTCTCTCTCTCTCTCTCTCTCTCTCTCTCTCTCTCTCTTTCTGTAAGTAAATTTAAAAAAAAGCAGAAGAAAAGAAATGACTTATAAGGGTTAAAATCAAAGAGATGGACAAACATTTATAGGATAGAAAGAAACCAAAAAGAATTTGTTTACAAAGATTCTCTGTTATTAAAAATCTATGGCCCCAATTTGGAAGCAGCCTCGTATCTAGTTGCAAGGGACTGGATAATTCATATCCGGCACATTCCTCCCATAGAAGGCTAGAAGCCAGGGTTGACGTTTAGTGTTATATTATACTGACACCAATATGAATGACAGTTCAAAAATGGACATCCTCCAGAGATCCTGCACTTCCAGAAAAGTGGCTTGACTTAGTTATTTGCATCATAAATTGCCTGATGGGAGAAGAACCAGTCATGCAACTCTCTCCACAGTTGATGGAAGGCTCCATACAAGAGCACAAGATAAATGGATATGGGTATGAGAGAACACAGCTGCTTAGAGATGGCTTGAGGTGAGCACTCCCCAACAGTGAGGCAGAAGTGTTCCATCTGGAAAGACGAACCCTTTTGCACTGTTGGTGGGAATGCAAACTGGTGAAGCCACTCCGGAAAACAGTATGGAGGTTCCTCAAAAAGTTAAAATAGAACTACCCTATGACCCAGCAGTTGCACTACTAGGTATTTATCCAAAGGAGACAAAAATGCTGATTCGAAAGGGCACAGGTACCCTAATGTTTATAGCAGCACTATTGACAATAGCCAAAGTATGGAAAGAGCCCAAATGTCCATCAACTGATGAGTGGAGAAAGAGATGTGGTGTAGATATACAGTGGAATATTACTCAGTGATCCAAAAAAATGAAATCTTGCCATTTGCAACAATGTGGATGGAACTAGAGCGTATTATGCTAAGTGAAATAAATCAGTCAGAGAAAGACAAGTATCATATGATTTCACTCATATGTGGAATTTAAGAAACAGAACAGATGAAGATAGGAGGAGGGAAGGGAAAATAAAGTAAGATAAAAACAGAGATGGAAACAATCCATAAGAGACTCTTAAATACAGAGAACAAACTGAGGGTTGCTGGAGGAGAGGTGGGTGGGGGGATGGGCCAAATGAGTGAACGGCATTAAGGAGGATACTTGTTGGGGGGGGCACTGGGTGGTCTATTTAAAAAAAATAATAATAAAGTTGTGGGGAAAGAAAAACAAGTGTTCTATCTGGAGGACACCAAAAAGCCCAATTGAATCTCTTTTTCAGGAAGTAAAAATGCTAAAAGCATTTACTGAACTGGGATTAGATGTACAAAGAGAAAGCCCTGGTCTGCTTCTCGATTTGACTTCCCTCACCATCCAGGACCCTGTGTTACCCCTGAAACATATCCTTGTTATCAATAGTCATCTGTGATGTTTCTTCCTTGAGATTTTATAGAGCCGAATGATATATATGCAAAACATAATCTCATTGTTTCTATGCATAAAGAAAGATCTGGAAGTCTATGCAGTAAGATACTGGGGTTAACTCTGAGTACTGGAGTAGTTCAAGCTCTTTGCTTCCTTCTTGCTACATATCTGTGTTGTCTAGTTTTTCTATAATGAATATGCACCATCTAGGCAATAGAAAAATAATAAAAGTTCCTTCAAAATTAAATTAAATTTAAAGGCAAACTAATGTTATAAGCAAACAACATGCTTTCTAAGCAATTTGGTAATGTGCATACATAAACTTTTAAATTGTTTGTATTCTTTGACCTAGTCATTCTACTTCTGGGAATCTACCCTAAGAAAATTTGATGCAGAAAAAGCTTTGCGTACAAAGTTGTTTATCAAAGCATTATTTATAATAGTTCAGAATTGGAAGCAACTGAAATATTCACTGAATAAAGTTTGGAAATGCCACTTCATGGAATATTATGGAGTAAAAGATAATGCAAAGGGTTTATAATAACATAGAAAACTTCTCACAAAAGAGTGAAACATTGCAACTAAGGTTAAGTACTATTTGTGTAAAAATATCATATCAACTGCGTATTTTAAAAAGAAAAGAAAATAGAAGTAACAAGCATCAAAGGTTTGCTTTCCCTTTGATCAAATCTGACTATAACAGCTCTCTTCCCCAGTGGTGACATCACATAAACCTTGGGGTACTTAATAGCACACTCAGCCAGTGATCGAGTGTCTGCCCAGAAACGCGAAGCCTCCTGATCAAACACCAACCCCTGCAATGCCCAGTTCAGCCCGGTTGACTAGTGGGCACTTGTAGGCGTCCAGTGCTCTTTGGGACTGGGAAAGGGAACAAGGGGAAGGAAAAAAGGAAAATCCCTCGTGACAGTGTACCATCTTGCCCCAAGACCCAAGAATGCCACCTGAAGAGGAGGTCTGGCCCAGATGGAGTAAGGAAAGTCGTAGAAGCATATTTAACTGGCCATTTTCCGGTCTTGCTCCCCAGGTCTCCTTGAACTCTGGTGTCCAGTTCATTAAGTAATAATTCATTCAGTCAGTCACTTACTCAGCCATATTTTGACTGTCTGCTATGTGGCAAGCAGTGTGGCAGACTGATTGTTTCTGTCTCCGATATGATGGGAAGTCAAAACTTAAATCAAAATCTTATACAGTATTTGAACACTGACAGGCTAGCTGATGATTTTAGGACACTCGTTAATTTTTGGCAGTGTGAGAGTGTGAAAGTGTTTTGTGGGTTTTTTAAAAAACGGTTTTTATTGTCCAGAGATACAGACTAAGGGATTTAAGGGCAAGATATGATATTTGGGGAGGAAGTAGGGCAGTATAAAAGACAGAAGAGATAAAAGATGCATAGGTTGTTAATTGTTAAAGCAGGAGGAAGAAATGCGGTGCATTATATTTTCTCTACTTTGTGCATGCTTGAAAATTTCCATAATAAAATGTTGTGTTTTTTTTTTTTCCGAGCACCAAGAAAATTAGATGCCGTTAAACAAAAACAATTGCCTGGAAACATGAAACATATGAACTGAGAGGACTATTTTGAAGGAACGGAACATAGAACTAGGAAATGAATAGCAGAGAGCTTGACCTAGATTGAGTCACCAAGAAGGCTTGGATTAGTGACGACTCCTGGACTCACCTGAGGAAGAGGAACTGCTAATTTGGTGAAATAATGGAGTGGGTAAAACATTCCAAGCAGTGAGACCTACCTGTGTCCAGACCATTCGTTAGAGGACTGCACCGAATGTTTTAGAACTGAAAGAAAGCTGGACTATAAAAAACAATGGCACAAGTTCCGTGCGATTAGCTCTCGAGGTCAAACATGGCCAGATCATGCAGGGGGGGGCTTTAGGGCAATCTGAGGATATGAGTCTTGTCCTAAGAATAATAAGAAGCCTTTAAAGTTTGGAGGCATAAGATCGCATTTGCATTTTGCAAAGATGATTACCTTGGCTACGATGAAAAAATGAATGAGGGGGGTGCGGTGGGGGTAAGGGTGTGCTACGGCACACAAGAAGGCCAGTAAGAAGCTACTATAACGGTGCAGGTAAGACATGATATTAGCTTTGTGGTTTGGATGGAGATGAACAAACGTAGCCGGGCTTGAAAAATGTTTGGGGGTAACGGCCACATAATTTAGTGATGGGTTACGTATGGGAGACTAGGGAGAGGGAGAGTTTGAAGAATGGCTGGCCTAGCATTGTATGCTACAAAGATGAGAGACAAAATATTCCATCTTAAGAGATTTTCGAGTCAAGGGGCGGGGTAAATAAACAGTTGTGACCTGATAAAGCTAAGAGCTAAAATAGAAGTAAACCCCCTATGGGAGCATAGAGGCTATGAGTAAACTCCCACTACCTGGGGGTCAAGGAATGCTTCCCCCAAAATGCCAGGTGAAGGCAAGTCTAAAATATACGAACGCATGTTGATGGGAAAAGGAAGGTGAGAATGATATTCTGGCAAAGGAAATAGTAGGAGCCAAGGAGTGGAACACGTCACACAGCATGCAGGGTAAGGTGGAGATCCCTCGAGGAAGTGAGGCACCTGAGATTCCTAAGGCACAGCATTTGCGGACGTGTCCTTACAGGATGCCAAGAGGCAGCACCAACCAATTCCCATCCTAACGATGTGTCTACTTCCTGGTGGATGGGTCTGAAGGGGAGAGTAGTAGGAAGTGAGGTAGCAAAGGTGAGATAAGGAAAGGTCTTGTTTTGTGTCTTAGAAAACTTGGACCTCGTTCTCCAGGAATAGGAAAACATCAAAAGGCATCAATGCAAGGGAGCGAAAGGCCGGTTTCACAGTTTTAATAAATCTCTCTGGTGCAGAATGAACAAGGACAGCAGACTGAACAAAGACAGAGAGACCTGGTAATACGCTATTGTCTCATAATCCAGGAGCAGATGGTAATGACTTGGTTAGGATGACACGACGAGAGACACATTCACATATTCCAGGAATATTTAGGAACATTGGGGAAAAGACGAGTCAGAGGTAACACAGGTTTTCCAGTTGAATACATTAGTAGATGATGCCACTTATTGAGATTCTCTATATGCATATGCACACACACACACACACACACACACTCACACACACTCAGGTTTATACGCTCAGAAACCCACTGTGCTATTTATCACAGTCAGCCAACGTATTTCCCGATTATACTGCTCTGATTTGCAGAAAACGAAAACAAAACCAAAACACCAAAACTCTGCACATTGTCTAGTTTCTGGAACCGTAGCCTTTTCCCGAATCGTTATGACCATGAATACTTCCAAGATCTGAGCTGAATTTTAAAAGCAGTAGATAGTGGAGGGCGATTATTTTCAACGTGGAAGAATTCTTTTTCTCTTTCACACAAAGAACGACAGATTCATGACTATAAGCTCTTGGAGAGCAGGTAACATGTCCATCTTATTTACAACCATTTTCCCAGATGTTCCTGATATGGAGTATGTACTCCTATATTTATGGAATAAAAGAACAGTATTTTAACTTAGTAGGATCAGTTAGCTTTCTGCGAAACTAGGTGGCCCAAAATTCAACGGCTAACAACAATCTGGAAGGAACGCTGTAGCTGCCATTACTCGTGGCAGCAGCTAGCACAGGGCACACCACAGAAGCACTCGGTCTTATGCCTCGAAGACGTGACACTATCTCTGTATGATTCTCATTCGTATCCTTGAAGATCAGTTGAGTCAAGTGACTGACGCTGGGTTCGGCTGGGGCTGGTGTGAAGGTACGGGCAGCGTGCCGGTCATCAGCAAGAACAGATTTCAGGCCTCTGTGTCATATTTGTGAATATCCCATTGCTAAAGAAAAGGCCGATGGTCAAGGCCAAAGACAGGGAGCAGAGGGGGTCCTTTGAGTCTACTTGAAATAGCTACAAAGTCATATGGCAATATGGATGCAGAAGGGAGTGAAAAGCTGAAGCTAATCATTTAACCTAGTACTGTCCACACTCATCACGATTATTCACGTCCCTTCTCCTTGAAAAATACACCCACCCCCATCCCAAGACCTCCAAACTCTTATCCAATCATAGCATCAAGCTCCGAGTCCGGGATCTTATTATCTATATTAGGTCCAGATTTACTTTCTCTTAATCTACAGATATTTTTTTTTTCACTTTTAAAAAAATGAAAGCTTTTATTATTTTAAGATATCTTGATATTTTTCATTTTTTATTTTCATTTTTTTGTTTTGCTTTGTGATTGTTAATTGGCTTTTATTTTAAGATATTTTGATATTTTTCATTTTTTATTTTCATTTTTTTTGTTTTGCTTTGTGATTGTCAATTTGCTTTTTTTTTTTGTTTTGCTTTGTGATTGCTAATTTTATGTGTCAACTTGATTAGACCATGAGGTGGACAGATATTTGATCAAATATTATTCTGGGTGTTTTATCCTTGAGGGTGTTTCTGGATGAGGTTAACATTTAATTTTGAGGAAAGCAGGGGCGCCTGGGTGGCTCAAGTCAGTTGAATGTCAGACTTCAGCTCAGGTCATGATCTCACTGCTCGTGAGTTCGAGCCCCGCGTTGGACTCTGTGATGACAGCTCAAAGCCTGGCGCCTGCTTCCAATTCTGTGTCTCCCTCTTTCTCTGCCCCTCTCCCACTCATGCTCTGTCTCTTTCTCTCAAAAATAAATAAACGTTAAAAAAAAACTTTAAAAAAGATAAATTTGAGTAAAGTAGATTGCTCTCTCTAACGTGGGTGGGCCTCGTCTAATCAGTTGACCTGGGACAGAATAAAAATGCTGAGAGAAAACTCCTGCCTGACTGCCTTTGAACTGAAATATCAGTCGCAAGTCTGCCTGTGTTCAAAATGATCTGTTCTCCTGGGTGTCCATTTTGATGACTCACCATACAGAACTTGACCGCTGTGCGATGTGCCAAGGGTACCTGAAATCACAAGGAGAAAATTCTCCGTCTCCTGGGACCACCCTTTCTAGTCAATGGTAAGTAATTAAAAACCTTTTTTTTTTTTTTTTTAGTGTTTATTTATATTTGAGAGAGAGAGAGACAGGGTGCAAGTAGGAGAGGGGCAGAGAGAGAGAAAGAGAGAGAGAGAGAGAGAGAGAGGGAAGGAGGGAGACACAGAATCTGAAACAGGCTCCAGGCTCTGAGCTGTCAGCACACAGTCCGCAGTGGGGTTTGAACTCGCGGGATCATGACCTAGGCGGAAGTCAGACGCCTAACCGACCGAGCCACCAAGGCACCCCTAGTCAATGGTAAGCAGTTCTTAAATATATTTTTATGTTAATACAACATGGATATACTGTGGAGAAGAATGTGATACATATTGTCGAACTTAACACAGTACTTCAGTCATCTTTTCTGCCCCATTGGTAAAAACTTCGAGAAACACCGCTAGTGACTGCCATACCTGCTATCTTCCACCTCCTTGCTCATGGCATTCCTTGAGGCCAGGCTACTTTGCAGTTGCCATCTGATTATTCCTCGCTGTGGCTGGCACAGGGCATTCAAAAACTGATACTGGTTGAATCGCTCTGTGCCTGACTGAGAGGATCCTGTGCCTGGATTCCCCATACGAGCGTCAGACAAACCTCAATTGAATCTGACTCCGTCCCTCATAGTAATGTGACCTTGAGCGAACTACGTAACGTAACGTCTCTGAGATTCCATTTCCTTATCTGTAAAATCTAGAATAAAATGCCCATTGCATGGGATTATTGTAAGGTTTCGAAGAGATGCTGCATAAAGAACCCAGCACAATGTGGGATACAAAGTAGGTACTCAAGTAATAAGAGCTGTGACCGTGGTCCTGATGACGCTGGGGACGTTGATGATGCTAGCTTTATCTTTTTTAAAAATTTTTTTTAACATTTATTTATTTTTGAGACAGAGAGAGAGAGAGAGCATGAACAGGGGAGGGTCAGAGAAAGAGGGAGACACAGAATCCGAAACAGGCTCCAGGCTCTGAGCCATCAGCACAGAGCCCGACGTGGGGCTCGAACCCACGGGTCGCAAGATCATGACCTGAGCCCAAGTCGGACACTTAACCGACTGAGCCACCCAGGCGCCCCAATCCTAGCTTAGTCTTACCAACTGCAAGAAAGAACGGAAGCTGCAAAACAAATTAACAGTAATGACTAGGGGAAGACTTCCTACAGAATAAATTGGTTTTGCTTCACGTCAAGCGTCTGTTTTTATTCCATGTGGTAGAAAGGGTAACGTAGAACTGGTGTCTGCTCCAAGTTCATGGAGATATACTCACATAAGCAAACAAAATCATCGGTATTCTCTTTCCTAAATCTAAGTGTTAAATGGAAATCGCAAGCCTTCCTCATATTTTCTAAGTTAATTATGAATCAGATATAATCAATGATGCTATAGGGAAAGCACTAAAAATAAAAACAAATGTGTCTTCGGGGAACTGAGCTGTGAGAATTCAAAATCACTAGAGTCGTTTTTCTCTGCCCTTTTTGGTGAGAGCATTTTCAGATGCTTTTTTTTTTTTTGTAAGTCTCATTATTATAGAAGAGTGATAACGTGAACAAAATCTCTCAGGCCTAGATCGTGTCCTGAGAAGTTACACCCTCTGCTGTCAGTACAGCGAGGACGTGCGCGGCCACGTCCTAGAAAAGGGTGGTTCTCTGCCACCCTCTGTATCTGTGTAGCCTGAGAGAATATCACCACCTTGTCCCTGAGGGCCATAGTCTCTACTTCACCCAACCCATCCAGTCATTAATCAGAAAACTTCACTTCCCTGTGGCTTATGTCTGTGAGGACACTGCCACAGCAGGGCTGGCTGGGCAATGACTTCAAACATACCTTCAAGCCCTGTGCTTCCTAATAATTTAAGGGCCTTTTCCTGGCAGCGGGAGTGTTTCACTGCACCTGTCTGAGCAGGGCCTGTACCTGGAAGGGCGTGTCCACTGAGAAAATACCCACAATTTTCCAGGATGGAATAGCACAGGATATTCCTAATGGAACAACCCACACATCTTAATGAATAGCAAACATGATTTAGTGGGGAAACTGGGATGGCCATATAGACTGGTTTTTTTCCCGTCTGAATTCTGAATCAAGCTCGAGGTTTATGACGTGTGTTAAGTCAGGAGGAACAATGGGCCCCCTGATACTGAAATGCCAAGTTAGACTCGTTCCCTCAGGCCCAGGCTGGGCAGGCTTTCTTGGGGTCCGAACTAGGAAGCTTGTGGTGTGGAGAAACAGAGCAGGAGCCTGTGGGCTGATCATCCTCAAAAGGGGTAAGGAAGGGCTGGTCTTCTCATTCCCAGGTCCTCAGCCAGGTCTCACCAGCCTGAGAAATCACCCACTCTCCTCTGTGCGGAATTGGGTGTTAAGCACGTGGAGCTACCTTCAGTGGAGAGAAAAGCTAAGAAGGTGAGAAACAACTTTGTCCTTATGATGGCCCCCGCCAGAGTTTCCCAACCTCAGCCCTATTGGCAATTTGGACCAGATACGTTTTTGCTGTGGCCCTGTCCTGCACATTGTGGGATATTAGTGGCATCCTCGGGGCCCTCTCACTGGACACTAATAGCCCATAACCTCCTTGCTCTGAGTTGCAACAACTAAAAAATATCTCCAGACCTTGTCAAATTGGCCTTGGTTGAGAACCACCGGCCGAGACTCTGGTTCTATTTGTTATAGATCGGTTCATTCTGAACTCTTCTGTTGAGTACTCACTGTATCCCAGGCTGGGGGGAAAGGAAAAGATCTGGTTCTGGCCTTAGATAGCTGCGCCTCGTTGACGCACAGAAATGTGTCTAAGAAGAAAGTTGGTGGTACACATGAACGTCTCACTGTTCCCCAGACAGATTGGCCTCGAATCAGTAAAGCCCAGTTTGACCATGTGGAGGTTGATCTGTCATGCTTTCCATGATGAACTGCCTCTTAGGGAAGCCATTTCTCTGCGGGTCCTTCATTTCTGTTTTGAGAATGACTACTGTATCTGGCTTGACATGCAGAATGTATGCCTACAGCCCATGAAATTTGTTTTCTTCCTGAGTAATGGGGCTCTTCCACCCTCTGTCTCCATGGCATCTGCGAGATCAAAGCCATTTATTTCACAACAAATATTAAGGCCTGGGCAACTTAATCTTGACAGAAGGCAGAATCTCTAGGGAAAATGCAGAGAGTTTAAACAAAAATAACTCACTAATGCCTTCATTCCAGCGCTTCTGACTTTTATATACCAAATATATTGAAGTGATAGGATTGTTACACTTAGGATATCCCTTCAAGCAGTCATTTTTATGGATTTTTGACCGCACACGGTGTCGGCACCCCTAAACCCTCGTGTTGTTCAGAGTCAACAGTAAATTCGTGTTATGCTATCAAGACCTACAAACAAGATTCGCTCTCTGAGTTTTTTTTACTTAAAAATAAAGGCTCTGGGCGGGATAAACCCCAAGCCCTCTTGAATTTCTGAAATTCTATGACTCTAAGAAAATAACATTTAAAAATATCACCAATATTGAATAATCGTATCCATTCAGTGGCATTTATTGACCGTCTGCTCTGCACTTTGCTCAATTTCAGGCACTGGACCCACAGCTAAAGGGAATTGCTTATTTAGGCGTGAAAATACATATAGATACTTTCTCATGACACATATCAATGTTTCGCAAGACTCTTTGAAGAACCTCATAATGGGGTCTGCCTTATTTTTTAGTAATCTCCATATTTAAAGGTAAGTTTGGGAACTTACCCATAACCCTGAGGTATCTTGACATCTGGAAATAGGTCTCTTCCCCACCCTTACTAGCAGAGCTACTAGAATGGGATAGAATAAACCCTGGAAGGCAAAGGGACGGAGAAGTGTAGGGCCAAGCCTATACCAGCCTGGGATGCCTTAGGACTCACTGCTCCATTTCACCTCCATCCACCCAACACTCACCCTGTGTATTTGTCTAGGGAATACCGAAACCCTCCCCTCCCACAGACGAAATGAACAGACTTTTTCCAAAGAAGACAGAGATGGCCAATAGACACATGAAAAGATGCTCAGTATCACTCCTCGTCAGGGAAATGCAAATCAAAACCGCAATAAGGTATCCCTTCACACCTGTCAGAGTGGCTAAAGTCAAAAACACGAGAAGCAACAGGTGTTGGCGAGGATGTGGTGAAAGAGGAACCCTCCTGCACGGTTGATGGGAATGCAAACTGGTGCAGCCACGGTGGAAAATGGTATGGAGTTTCTTCAAAAAGTTAAAAACAGACCCACCCTACAATCCAGCAATTGCACTACTAGACCTTTCCCCAAAGAATAAAATATCACTAACTTAAAGGGATATATGCATCTCGATGTTTATAGCAACATTATTTACAATAGCCAAATCATGGAAACAGACCAAGTGTCCGTTGATTGGTGAATGGATAAAGAAGATGTGGTATATGTATGTTTGTATGTATGTATGTATGTATGTATGTATATACGCATACACACACACACACACACACACACACACACACACACAATGGGATATTATTCAGCCCTAAACAATAAAATCCTTCCATTTGCAATGACATGGATGGAGATAGAGAGTATTCTGCTAAGATAGAGAGTATTCTGCTTAGGTCAGTCAGAGAAAGACAAATACCATATGATGTCACTCATATGTGGAATTTAGGAAACAAAACAAAGGAGCAAAGAGGAAAAAGAAGAGAGAGAGAGGAAAGCCAAGAAACAGACTCTTAACTTTGGAGAGCCAACTGCTGGTTACCAGAGGGGAGGCGGGGGGGGATAGCTTTCATTCAGGAAATCTGAATTCTACCAAGAGGGAGAAAGATGGAGGAGAGGAGTAAAATGGACCAGACATGGGAAGTGAGAATATAATTGGGATCACCTCCATCCTGTGCCTAGGTGATCCCAAGTGCAGTTTCAGAATCCTTCACAACTCAGGCAGCCAAAACCACTCAACGATCCTGAGCACTAGAGATGAAACACATTTCTCTGGTTTGTTTGTTTTTTTTTTGTTTTTGGATAGGATTTATGGGACAAAAGATGAGAAATCATGGACAACTGAATCAAATATATTTCTGAATACTCACTAAGCAGGTGGCCTAGCAGGCCTGATTTGAAAAATGCCTTAGACATAAATTTTACAAACGAGGAAGCTAAGTTTCAGAAGGCTGTTCCGTGACGAACACCAACATAATTGATGACAACCATAAATAGCATGTTTCAATGGCATCACCATGTACACCATCCCACCCATCAATCAGAAGCAAGCATCTGCATTTTAAAATATGCTTATAATTGCTTATTATTCAAGTTGACTGTTGGAAAAGCACTCATAGTCCCATATACTGTGAGTAATTGAGTCTCAACTATATATTGTTAAGTGATTTGCATGATCTGGACCCTGAGGTCCTAGCCTGACATTTCCCTCTTTTCTCATTACTGGCTATTCACAGCATCCAAAGACATGACAGAGGCCCCAACTGTGATGCCCTGATCGCTGCCAGGCCCCAGGCATTGAAGCCACGCTTGCTGCCATTCTCTTTGGCTAAGTTAGACACATGCTAAAATGGATACAAGGATCCCAAAGCAATTGCCTTGGAGGACACTTAAACAAAGGCAAGTGAGCACAAGGTGGACAAGGGAAAGCTTTCAAGAACCTTGAAATTGAATTTGGAGTCACTAATACAGCTGGGAAATGATAGCGCCGAATGTCTCAAGGTCACTTGCTACAGAGAAGGGGCCTTTATTTCAAAGAAATTGCCTTGTCTGCCAGGATAAAAAGGAGACATATACACAGCAAAGAAAAGGAACAGATGCTGCAGGCCGCTACCAGGGGAGAGGCTGCAAAACAAATCATCGGCGAGAAAGGGAGTGAGGAACGCCACACGTTTCTTCCATCATGGGGCAAGAGGAGCTCTTCCCTCTCACTCACAGGACAGAAAGTAGGCTGGCTCCATCCAAATGGCCGTTTAGGCCCAGTAGGGCCATTTGCACAAATGGGAAAAGCTAGAGAATATATGATGTTCTCCACTGTGCCAAATCAACGGCTATATTACACCTGCCGCAGCTGGGTCATAAAAGCTGAAGCACTCTGGAACTATTTTAGACCACAGGGTCCCCACAGTCACAAGGTCCCCCCAGAAACACCATTTCCTTCTACCTGTGGATCCAACATCCAGCGAATTTCAGGAGACGATATAAATAGACTAAAATCTCCCTCATTTCTGGAGGGGCTATAAAGACACGGCAGAACCAAGATTTTTCTCCTTTGCTTCCTTCTAGAACTTTTACAGTTTTAGATTTCACATGGAGTCTATGATCTGTTTTGAGTAAATTTTTTTAATATGAAATTTATTGTCAAATTGGTTTCCATACAACACCCAGGGCTCATCCCAACAGGTGCCCTCCTCAATGCCCGTCACCCACTTTCCCCTCTCCCCCACCCCTCATCAACCCTCAGTTTATTTCTCAGTTTTTAAGAGTCTCTTATGGTTTGCCTCCTTCCCTCTCTGTAACTTTTTTCCCCCTTCCCCTCCCCCATGGTCTTCTGTTAAGTTTCTCAGGATCCACATAAGAGTGAAACCATATGGTATCTGTCTTTCTCTGTATGACTTATTTCACTTAGCATAACACTCTCCAGTCCCATCCACGTTGCTTCAAAAGGCCATATTTCATTCTTTCTCATTGCCAAGTAGTATTCCTTTGTGTATATAAACCACAATTTCTTTATCCATTCATCAGGTTGATGGACATTTAAGCTCTTTCCATAATTTGGCTATTGTTGAAAGTGCTGCCATGAATATTGGGGTACAATTGCCCCTACGCATCAGCACCCCTGTATCCCTTGGGTAAATTCCTAGCAGTGCTATTGCTGGGTCATAGGATAGATCTATTTTTAATTTTTTGAGGAACCTCCGCACTGTTTTCCAGAGCAGCTGCACCAGTTTGCTTTCCCACCACCAGTGCAAGGGGGTTCCCGTTTCTCCACATCCTCGCCAGCATCTATAGTCTCCTGATTTGTTCATTTTAGCCTCTCTGACCGGCGTGAGGTGATATCTGAGTGTGGTTTTGACTTGTATTTCCCTGATGAAGAGTGATGTTGAGCATCTTTTCATGTGCCTGTTGGCCATCTGGATGTCTTCTTTGGAGAAGTGTCTATTCATGTTTTCTGCCCATTTCTTCGCTGGATTATTTGTAAAAATATGGAAGCTTCACGAATCTGCATGTCATCCTTGCATAGGGGCCATGCTAATCTTCTCTGTATCGTTCCAATTTTAGTATATGTGCTGCCGAAGTGACCATGAGTAAATTTTTTATATATGGAGTAAGATACGGATCACGGTTTGTATTTGTACATGGGTATCCAATTGTTCTGACAGCGTCTGCTGAAAAAAACTATCCTTTCTGCACTGAATTACCTTTTCAACTTTGAAAAGGATCAATTAATCCATATATATGTGTGCCTATTTCCGGATTCTATTCCACTCCTCTGATATAACACCTTTCTCCTTTTGCTATTACTGCACTGGCTTGATTACTATAGCTCAGAGTAAGTCTTGAAATCAAGTAATGTAAGTTGTCCAACTTTACTCTTTTTCAAAATTGTTCTATTTTCGTTCCTTTGTATTACCATATGCATTTGAAAATTAGCTTATCAATTTCCTCAAAAAAAATTGTGCTGGGATTTTGGATTGGAATTCTATTGAATTCAATTCCAGTTCAAATGGAAATGTATTAGAATTAGCTTATCAATTTCCTCAAAAAAAATTCTGCCGGGATTTTGGATTGGAATTCTATTGAATTCAATTCCAGTTCAAATGGAAATGCGTTAGAATTAGCTTATCAATTTCCTCAAAAAAAATTCTGCTGGGATTTTGGATTGGAATTCTATTGAATTCAATTCCAGTTCAAATGGAAAACTACAGAGATTTTTCACTTAACCTCTTCATATATGTTTTTCTTCTTCCACACCAAACGATCTGGTTCCCTTGGACACTGAAGGTTATAGAAAGAGAACATTCCGTAATTATTCATTACCTTTATTCCACGTCACATACATGGTCTCTAAGTAATAATGTTCATACTATCACCACCAATATAATTATTGTTAACAATTAAAAGCTTTGCTTCTCTCTGTTCTCCTCCCATTTTTATAATGTACTATATCTACATTTTCTCAATATATACATACTCATCCCGTAATAAATGCTTTCCCTTAATTGATATTTTTCTTCTCCTTGAAGGCACACTTTCAATCCATTTATTCAATTTAGTTATACTTCGATTCCTCTGAAAGTGATTTTAAGCTGCTTGAAATAAAGAAAAAGACAGGAGTGCCTGGGTAGCACCGATGGTTAAGCATCTGAGTTCTTGATTTCGGCTAAAGTCATGATCTTGTGATTTGTGAGATTGAGCCCCAAGTAGAGTCGGGGTTCTGTATGCTGACAGCAGGGAGCCTGCTTGGAATTCTCTTTCTCCCCCCCTCTCTCTGCCCTCCCACACTCATACTGTGCGCGTGCACGTGCTCTCTCTCTCTCAAAATAAACAAATAAATTAAAAAAAGAGGAAAACACAGTTGTGAAAAAGAGGACACACGTATGCTAACCATAGTGTAAATGTGTGTTGTAATTAATCACAATATTTGGGTCTATGCATCCGAACAGCCAAGTTGAAGATGGAGACGTGACAGGTTACATAAATTGGCGGTTGTCTTTAGAAAATTTTTATTTTAGAGGCGCCTGGGTGGCTCAGCCAGTTGAGCATCCAACTTCAGCTCAGGTCATGATCTCACAGTTTGTGAGTTTGAGCCCCACATCGGGCTCTGTGCTGACAGCTCAGAGCCCGGAGCCTGCTTCGGATTCTGTGTCTCCCTCTCTCTCTACCCCTCCCCCCACCCCGAAAAAATAAATAAACATTAAAAATTTAAAAAAAAAGAAAAAAAAGAAAATTTGTATTTTATTTTGTTTTTATTCCCAAGACTCCATGCCAAAAATATTTTTCATATTGTATTAGTAAGAGACACATTTGAGGTGTATAATAACATTTTCAATGAGGGCTTCACGGAAATACAAACATGAAATTTATATGGAAAAAAGCTCAAAACATAATACTGAAGTGCAAGTCAGTAAGACTGAGTGATCTTCTAGGGAAAGATCTTTTTTATACTCTGTTTTTTAATACCTTCCTAGGTACCTAATGTAGCTCTCTCTATCTCTCCCTTTTCCCTTCTCTGTATCCCACTCTAACTTTATTATATGTATACATTATAATTATACAGAGAAGTATATATATATTTTTGTTTCATATTTATTTTTATTTTTATATTTATACAAAATACATACATATAGTAACATATACATATATATAACTTCTTGGTTTTCTAATTAGGAAGAACTTCCCTGCTATCAATATTACACCCAGAACCTTAGCTGATTCCTTAAATCAAGAGAAGACATTTGAAAATCAAGAGAAGACATTTGAAAATTTTAATTAGCCACCTCTTTGAAACTGCCACAGGTGCTTTGCCACCATGTTTATGCTGCCTTAAAGCCAGCAAGACATCAACTTCAGGGGCAAAGTAGAGGGAGAAAACATTAGATGCAGATGCAATGATATGGAAAGAAGGAGTCAAAAAATGAAAAAGTATAAGCTAGGCACGTGACAGTGGGGTGGGCAGCCGGAGAAGGGTATCTAGTGAAATAGGGTCTCTGAGGGAACAGGCCAAGAAAGGAAGATCATTCGAGATCATGGGCAGGGCACTGTGAAATTGCAGCAGGAACTACAGAGAATGGGTGTGGCTTGGAGATGTCCGAATTTGTTAAGAGGATATCGTCTTAATGGACAGTAAGTGACCCAATTATTGGGAAAGATTATCTGAGTAGGAGTCGGGTTGAAGAGCCAAGATGAGAGTCTCCTGCATGCTCTCAGAGTTAAAATTCCATTTGTAAAAATTCTGTGACAAAAATCTTGTCCCTATTGAACTGTGCTTCCTGATAGGCTATATGAAATAGGATTTCATTGGCTTGAAGGAGATAGCTTGCTGATATTCAGCTAACTAAATTCTTACTACCACTTGAGAGTAGGTGGGGCCTGTCAGAAATCTCGCACTTGTACAGCCTGGATGGTCCCACATTTTGATGCCAATTTCTCTATTTTCCTCTTGTTACTCTGTATTTTATTTTAGCCCTGTGTGGGCGTTCTGGCCTCTTCATTCCTCGAGGGCTACAATTGACTGGAAATACCCTCAACTGCATGGGGAGTTGAAAAGAACCCTTGATAGGTCTTTGGTCAATCACTTAAGAACATCTATTTCATCGGGGCACCTGGGTGGCTCAGTCGGTGAAGCGGCCGACTTCGGCTCAGGTCATGATCTCGAGGTCCGTGAGTTCGAGTCCGGCGTCAGGCTCTGTGCTGACAGCTCAGAGCCTGGAGCCTGTTTCAGATTCTGTGTCTCCCTCTCTCTGACCCTCCCCCATTCATGCTCTGTCTCTCTCTGTCTCAAAAATAAATAAACGTTAAAAAAAAATAAAAAAAAAAAAGAACATCTATTTCGTTGAAGTCATTCCTGGAATTTTTTTTTCTATATTACTTAAGTATTTTGTGCACCTTTTTGCTTCCCTCTCATGTAAGGACACACAGGTTAATATGAGAGAAGCATATCCATTTGACAAAGAAATCAAGCTTTTTAAGTAACAGCTGTGTATGGGTTAGTTGTAATATTAACAATGACTCCTTATGCTTTTTCCTTATGATGCTTAAGTAATATATTATTTGCATTCATAAATTATTGAAATTTTATATGAGTGATAAAACGTCCTCATTAAGAGAAAAAAATCTTACCCATGGGAAATTAAGGTTTTTCCTGAAAAGTGTAGAAAATATATTCCCTTGGGGTGCCTGAGTGGCTCAGTTGAGTAGCCAACTTTTGATTTCAGCTCAGGTCATGATCCCAGGGTCATGGGATCCAACCCCTTGTTGGGCTCTGTGCTGAGTGCAGAGCCTGCCTAAAGATCTCTCTCTCTCTCTCTCTCTCTCTCTCTTTCTCTGCCCCAGCTTGCGTGCTCTCTCTCCAAAAGAAAAAAATATATATATATTCCCTTAGTAAAACCAGATAGAAAGCCTGTTGTATTGGACAGAACACTGAACTTAGGGCCATAAGCATGGGTTCAAACCTTAAGTCTTTAACAAGTTGTATTTACAAGTTGTAGAATATTGGATGAGTCATTGAGTCACTCCGGGTCTTGATTTCTTTCTCCAGTTTTCAAGTACAGATAATAATAATTACCTCATGGGATTGTAGTCATGATCAAACGAAATAACATGTGAAAATCTTCTCGGTAAATGCTGAAATATTCTGCAACTGGAATCTGTCTTGGTGTGTGCTTATAATACTTTAGGTCTACTCTGTTTGCAAAAAAAAAAAAAAAAAAAATCCCCTTCAGACTATTCTGGTGAGAAACCTATCTCCCAAAACACCTATACACTCGGTCATTAGAAGTTGTCATTCTTCCCATCTGGAGAGAATGCCTGGCTTGTGTGTGACCCCTCTGAGCCCTCCAGGGAGGAGGAACCCATGAGGTGTATGGACAGTGACACTGATCCCAGAGCCAGCAAAGTGTCTCCTCCATCCCAACCCATGATAGCTTCCAATTCCAAAGAACATCAAGCCAACTATTCTTTTCATTTTCAGGGCAAGATGTTGGCTGCTTTAAGATTATGGATGTTATTTATATGGTTGCGAGCAAAAATGATTATACACACTAATATATTTTCATCAGCTTTTGAAAGACACCCCTCTGTCTGCACCCTCCCCCTGACGTACACCCGCTGGTTATGTACTGAAACATGCCATTAAAGAATAAGGTTTTCTTTTTGCTGACAAACAAAATCAGATGCTAATCAATAGGAATTCAGTTGGCAGAGATGTCTTGCTCATCAGTGAAATTACATCTGGATCTTGTTGGTTGATGGTAGGAATCTCCTTTGATGGGAAAGTAAAATGGAAAAAAAAATGTCCTCAGTCACTTATCATAAGAAAATATAAACAACTACAACACTCAATCAATCAGGCAAAGAAACAAAAAAAAAAACCCCATCCGTTGTTACGGTGTTACAAACCAGTTTTGTCACTCTATGCCTCCTTCCCCTATTATTATGAGTAAATAATACATAATTTTTAAGTTTGCTTATTCAAAATTTAAATGCTCTTTCTAAGAGGTTACTCTCAAAAACCGTTGGGGCGCAAACAGTTTAACAAAACTGTGTCAGAACTGACCCTTTCAGTCATATTAAATGGGGTTACTACCCTAGCTCTGTAGCTACTGTTTACCCTTTAAAGGAAACACATGAAACATGAGCATCTACTAACAATAAGTCTCCCCAAAGGGTCTCACTTAGGTAGACTGGCTTCACCCATCGGTGAAGATCCATCAGCCAAGGTGCAGATCTGCGTTGGAGGTGACGCTTTTGCTATTAACCAGGCTTTTCGCAAATGAAAAGGAAGTTGCTTACCCCCCCTTCTCTCCAAGAAATACGGTGAAGACAATAGAGTAAGGTGAATAAAAACCACAACCTAAAAATACACGCACAGTGTGTAACGGGATGGCCATTGACCCGGATAGAGTTTCTCTGTCAGAAAGATTTCTCATCTCACTATAAAGAGTTGTGATTCTTTTGGATGCATACCCAGCAGTGGTACTGCTGATTCACACGATAGCTCTATTTTTAATTTCTTGAGGGTCCTCCATATTGATTTCCACATTGGCTGCACCCATTTGCAATCCCACCTGCGCAAGGATCCCTTTAATCCACATCGTCATGAACACTTGGTATCGCTTGCCTTTTTGATAATCGCCATCTCAAGAGGTGTGAGGTGGTATCTCATGGTGGTTTTGATGACGATGGATGGGATGTTGAGCACCTTTTTATGTACTTGTTGGCCATCTGTATGTCTTCTTTGGAAGAATGTTTCTTCAAGTTTTTACCCATTTATTAACTGTATTCTGTTTTGTTTTGCTTTTGCTTTCAATTGCTATGAGTTCCCTATATACTTTGGAGATTAACCCCTTATCAGATATTGGGTCTACAAATATTTTCTCCCAATCCATAGGTTGTCTGTTCATTTTGTTAATGGTTTCCTTTGCTGAGGAGATTTTTCGTTTGACGTGGACATCATCTGAAAGAGGTATCTGTACTCTTCTGTTCATTGCTGTATTATTCACAATAGCCAGGGTATGGTAACAATGTAAGTGTCCACCAGTAAATGAACGGGGTCAAGGGGATGTGATGTGTGTGTAACGGAATATTATTTAGCCTTAAAAAAAGAAGAAAATCCTGTCATTTATGGCAATGCGGATGAACCTGGAGAACATTATGCTAAGTGAAATAAGCCAGATAGAGAAAGATAAATACTGCATGCTATGACTTAAATGTGGAATGTTTTTAAAAAATTGAATTCACAGATACAAAGACGAAAAAGTGTTTGGCAGGTGGGGGGTGAGGGAAATGGGGAGAGGCTGGTAAAAGGGCACAAACTTCCAGTTATAATATGAATAAAGTCTGAGGATCCAATGTATAACATTGGTGGCCATGGTTGCAATACCGTATTTTCTAATTGAATTCTGCTAAGAAAGTGGAATTTAAATTTCTCACCAAGAAAAAAAAAAAGTAAATATGTGAGGTAGGTGATGGATGGGTCAATGTGTTAATTAACTTGATGGGGAGGACCTTTTCACAATGGATATATATATTGCATCATCACATTGTACACCTCAAATATATTGTAGCTTTATTTGTTGATTATACTTCAATAAAGCTGAAAAAAAAAAGAGGGTTTTGAGTTGGTCAAGCCTTTAAAATAGAATATTGAACCGTGTGGACTCCTTCCTTTCTAGCCATAAAGTTCCCAAATGTTTTCACATATATCAATTTATCTTACCTTCATAGAAATCGTGAGAAGTACGACCACAAGAATGATACTTGAGTATTACAAATAAGACTCGTGACTTTGTCAAGGTCAAGTACCTAATAGTTGATATATCTGAGTTTCAAACTCAGGTTTCCTAACATTTGAGGCAGGATTCCGCCCCCCCCCAATATTTCTAACCACCCAACTGCCATTTAATTTAGATATTAAAAGTCTGTTGGTCAATCTAAACCTTATGGATGCATTCGATAGAATCAGTTACAAGTATGAAAGTCCAAACAAGCAAAAAAGCATATAGAAAACAGTTTCAAATTTCTCAGAGAACTACTAAAAATACCAACAAGAATAAGCATTTTCTAGCTTAATCCTTCACATAAATAGATACTACTGCTGACAGTGTTTCTTCCAGAGATGGACTTCCCACTGTCAGCAAGACGCATGCTGAGATATTTACAGTGATTGTGTTTTGCATCACGCTAGCTCCATCCTTCCTGGCTTTTTCTGCATTCTCTGAGCAGGGTGGGATAAAAGGCTGGTGTCATGTAGCCATGACCTCAAAAACCCTGGGCTGGGCCCTGTCAATTATGGCATGTTCTCCAGCTTCCTGTTCTTTAATCCCCACCGTGACAACCAGATACATTGCTATGCACTCGCAAGTGTATTTTAGCCCCCATTGTTAAACTGACTACCTCTCTAATTTCTTATAGATAAGGATAGAGGAGTCACATTAAAACTGAGTTTCCAACTGTCCTCACTCTGCACACTCAGTGTTGATTGTCTCCTTGCCTGTGACAAAATAGGAAAGGCCACCACTATGGCTCACCTGAAGGTTTCAGTAATTTAGATTCACTCTGATACCATCAAGGGGTGTATGTGTGTGTGTGTGTGTGTGTGTGTGTGTGCACGCGCGTGTTGGGGGAAGGCGTGATTGTATCAATGGATTCAGGAACCTGAACTGTGGGCATATAAAAACCATTTTGTAGGAAGGAAGAATAGTGAAAAGGAAAGCAAAGCAAAAGGGACTACCAGAATGGGCAGGGATGATCGCTTTCACACAAGAGTTAAGGAATTTAAAATATGACGATTCTACAAAGTCTGACATTTCTCCTGGACCCTTCCATTTCCATTCTTCCTCTCTGCCCTTGCTTCTTTTAGAGTTCAATTCCTCTGCAAAGACTTTCACCTGTTCAGTCTCCGGAAAATCTTCCCTTAGCGACAACTGTATTGAAATTGGCTTTCAATGGTGAGCTAGCCAGGAGCCAAAGGCTGCCTTTCTGATCTCCAGACAGATGGCTGAGGCCAATGTCTCTTTGTCCTTTCCATGTATTGCAACCTCCACTCTCCAAATCTGGATGGCTCCTTCTTTCTGTGCCTCTAACGGCTCAAACCTTGAGTTTATGCTTCTTTCACAACATTCGTTTGTTTTGGACATGTTTTACAGGGAGTTCCTTACATATCTGTCTGCCCCCTAGTTCATAAGGCCCTTGAGGCAGGAACTATGTCCTTTTAGAAAATTGTGTTCAAGGTATTAGGACAGTTATGCGGACATAATATGTCTCTGAAATTTCTAATAGTGATTCTTAGTAGGTTGATTTTTTTTCCCCTGCCTTGGAAATAAAATAGGGGTAGCACTGGGCCGTGTCTGGAAACATTTTTAATTGTCACCACTTTGGGAAGGGGTAGCTTCTAGCATTTAGTCGGCAGAGGCCAGGGATACTGCTAAATGCCCTACTATGCCCAGGGTAATTTTCCATCACAAAGAAGTATCCAGCCTGAAATACCATTAGTGCTGAGGTTGAAATCCCTTGCTAACAGAACAAACTCCCATCCCTGAATAAATTCACGTGTCTCCCTTCAAATATGCTGTTTTTCACGTACCTAAGAGGTTGGCAGCAGAATTTGAATCTAAAACTTCCAGCACAATAGCCAGGCATAAAAAAAAAAAAAAAAAAAAAAAAAAAGAGTAGAGACAGGAGAACATAAAAACCCAGGGCATCTAGAAAGCCAGCCAGTGGTAAGGTGATGCTAATGTAATTTCCCCTTAAGCTAGTCAGAGTGAGATTGGCTCGGGGTCAGATGGTTGAGGCTCCCGAATGCTTTTGTAGGCAATATGGATTTGATAGAAGTGGAGGGCTGGGGGGTTGATCTTGCAGCAGCTGGTTAGAAATTGTCTTTAGGAGGTTCAATCTGGCAATAGATGGGCTGACTGGAGAAGTAAAGATTATTTAAAGGATGGCGGCAGTTCTCCAGGCCCTACTTGCAACCACTAGGGGTAGATGACAGGAAGTGAAGACATCAACTCAGAATTTGCTAGAAGCTGCCACAGTCCACCTGAGATAATGTCAGAGTATTTGGGAGGGTAAACAACTACCCTAGGGAGGTCTTTGTATACATTCTGTGTCTGTGCTACCCCGCCCTGAACTAGCCACAAATACCGCTATCTCAGACCAGTAACCTAGACATATGCAGCCTACAGACCTACATATTCTTTTTTTTTTATTTATTTATTTATTTTGAGAGAGAGGCGCAGGGGAGGAGCAGAAAGAGAGGGAGAGAGAGAGAAAATCACTAGTAGGCTCTGCACGGCCAGCGCAGAGCCCAGCACAGGGCTGCAACTCACGAACCGTGAGCTCAAGACCCGAGCAGAAATCCAGGGTCAGACACCTAACTGACTGAGCCACCCAGGTGCCCCTTCGCATTCCTCACACGCGGCGAATAAACAATTAACCCATTTCCAGAACTCAAAAGCAACGCGGCAAGACTTCTTTCCCCTTAAAACACTTGCGTCTTTACCAACAAAGTGACCCACCATTGTCTTTTAGGGCCTGGGGATTTAGAAAACACATTACCAATGTGGTAGTTAGTGGTAACAAATAAATCCGAGCTTGGTTTTGAGTTTGGGGCTGAAAAATATTCTAAAGCGCTAGAATTTCAGGGGGGGTGTACATGTTCTCAAGAGAATAATACAAAACATAGCCCAGAAGCCTCCCACCAGTTATACCTGGAGTGAAATGTATTATTTTCTGAATGCATTCCTTAACTCCCACAGATGGAAGGGAAGCCAGTGTCACCTGTGATCTATTTCTTCTGTAACTAGGGGTGGCAGCTTGTTTTGCATTTTTTTGCCTTCTTTTTAAACATCAGACTCATCCATCATGAACAGAGACTGCTTTCATTGTATGGGCCTTTGAATTTCAGAATGACTAAGTTGTTTATTTAAATGAAAAAGTTTCCAAAAGAAAGCAGAAAAGCTACGAAGAGGTTTAGCCTCTCATTTCCAACCAAATACTCCTTTTGCCCCTGGGATCGCTATTTTAAGAGCTGTACACAGATATTCTGTAAAAAGCTCATCAAAGGGAGAATCTCCAGCAAAGTGGCCAGAAAACTTGAATGCGGGGCAGAGCCACTCTGACCTTCCAGGCCTTTGGCCGTTTTCATAGCACGGCGTAGTTAGTGGCTTCGTGAGGATTTTTTTCCCCAAATCTATTAATAATTGAGCAAGTATTGACCCCACGTATCACTGCTCTGGCTCTGTAGTACTTAGGGTAGAATTGGAAATAATCACAGGCAAAAGAGATGATATTCACCAATGAATATCAACACCATTGAGTTATAGAAGATCTCAACTCTTGTTCTTCAATATTGCCGTGGTGGGGAGAAAATTCCCTAGGTCAGGTATGCTTTTGTGGACATATCAGAGGAATGTTCCAGAACACTAGACAGCCGAATTCCTGTCCATGAGGGCTTCTCTCCAGAAAAACGTTCTTTCTGTTCTAATACAAAATTTCAGAAAGTCTCCTATGAGGACAGATTTTGCATACTGAGGAGAATCAATTATATTAGGTCTAAATTATGGATCTGTGGATTGTATGTCAAGCATTAAGAACTTTCTGAGCTCCTGTTAAGTGTCCTTTCCTGTGAAAATTATACTGACGTGTGGTGTGCAGTGTTACTGTAATTGAAGAGCTTAAGGGGGCGTTTGGACCGCAGTGCTAACTTACTCAAAGCAACGACAGAGAGAAAAAACAATAGCATCCGATCAAGCCAGAGGAGTCCTGGGGTGTGGATGTTAAGCGCACTCTCAGAATTCGGAGGAGAAAAATGAAGGTTGGCACGCTCAGAGAATACTTCCTTGAGGAGATAACAGTTGAACTGGACTTTGAGCCTCAGCATTTGAATATGTCACGATGAGGAGATGAAATTTTAAATGTGGGGAGCAGCACAAATAAACAAACAGTTGGCATGATGCAGTAGGATTAGGATAGGAATGTGGCAGAATAGGCAGGAGGTCTTTCTGACAAAACACAGGTTGTTAGTAGAGGGGAGTCAAAAATAAGATGGGTGAAGTGTCATGGGAACAGAATGAAGGACCTTGACAGCTCAACAGAAGAATTTGGGCTTGCGGCCACAAGCCATAGAGTTTCCTGTAGGGTCTTGGGAGGGGAGTTCATGACGAAAGCAGCCTCGGTGTGCAAAACTGATTAAGCAGGGCACAGTTTGGGGGAAAGTTAGAGAAATAGGTACTCAGCAACAGGGACTTGCATTCATCATCATTGAAGAGGAGGGAGGAAGACAAAGACAAATTGGGGAGCCCTTTAAAAGGCGTGGTGACGGAGGATTTGGGGAGCAGGCATTGTTGAAGGTGATTCCAAGGCCGGAAGTGGGACAGTTATAACCCATAGAAGGAAGTCTTCCAAAGATTTAAGAAGGACCTCCTGTCTCTTTCCCTGGAAGAGACTCCCTGTAGGTTTTCCTTAAAGAGAATCTGGACTGGAAAAACAACATCAAAAACAAAAACTAGCTCTCACTCTGTCCAAGCTGGGTAGGAGACTAAATGGTATTTCTGAAGAAGTCCTTTCAAATATGAAAAGTTATTGATTTGACGAAGGGCCTGATTTATTGCATCTTTTGTTTTATCACAGCAATGTCAGTGTATATATTTTTTTGAGAAATAAAATCAATAAAGAGGAAAATGTAGAACTCCGTGTCTGTTGCTTTGTGTTCTTATAACACTGTTGATGGTATAGGGACCCCAGACCTCTCCCTTGCTCTGTCCTGACACAGCCTTCTTCCACCTTCTACATATTTCTCATTCCTAACCACTAATATGAAAATACTCTTTTGCATTGTGCCCTGCAACTCAGACAGGCTTCCTCTTCCTTTCCAATGACTGCTCTCAGCTGTCCCCTTTCCTACCAAGAACTTTTCTCTGCCCTCAACCCCAACAGGACAGAGCTAGGTAACCAGAAAGTAAGTTAACATACAATCGGAGTCCTACTGTGCTTTATCTTGATTCTTTTCACTCTAAGCCAAGGAATCCATCTAACTAAAGAAGTGGGAATAAAATGCTTGGAACCACCCTTCTCTGACCTCTAACGCCATAGAAAGCAGTGAAAAATTACTTTGGCATTAAATATTGCCTTACACATATCACAGGTCATTTACATATTTACATGCTTCCACTAATTTCTTATTTTGAATGTTATGCTCAAATTGCATGTCTATCACATGGCTCAAACAATCTCATATAGAACCTTTTAAAGGAATACGTTGACTGCAGTTGAGTTTTAATTTATGGACTTTCAAATCAAATTAATGACTTTCCTAATAGTAACAAAAACATGAGCAGAAGTGAATAGTGTAGAGAAAGAGTATTGGGTTTGGTGCAGAGATTGATTCCAAGAGAATTGGGAGAATTAGGATAATTCCCATGTAGATTAATGATATTCTCACCAGCATCTCTTGCCATAGCAATGGTGTCTTTCTTATTTAGTTATAGAGAAAACTGTTCTTAAATGTGTGGACACGATCCAGTCTGTAGACAGTGTAGCTAAGCTTCATCCCCATACAAATGTACTATCCCTTTGCTCAAATAGACCTGATTTTCACCTACTGAATACCCAGGTGGCAGCCATAGGAGAAAAGCTCAGAATGTCATCTCTGGAGCCAGTTGGGAAGAGACCATCAAGGTTTTTACCAGATTTATGACCTTAGCAAATTCACTTAATATTCTGAACCATGATTCTTCTATACAATTAGAATAATAATAACTAATTGGTTGTTGTAAGAATTAAATAAGAATGTATATAAAGGGCTTAGCAAGCACTTGATAAAATATTTAGCACCCAATAAATATTTAGCACTGAATAAAATATTATTATTTGTCACTGTGTCCTATGATATCTCTACGAGCCTGAAGGGCATCTTTATATCGATGAAGTGCAAATATCCAAGTTTGTTCTGTATAAAAGAGAACTTGCTTTATTTTTCAACACAGCTCACTCTTCTCATTGCCCTTATTTTGATTAATAATATCATCAATCTCTCAGCTGAAATCTCCCAACTGAAAAATGAGACGTATTGGACTTTTTATTGTTTTTTTCCCCCAATCCTTTAGCCTCCCTACCCTCCAACCCAGTTAATCAAACCTCTTTCACTGCCTGGTTTTTTTTTTCCTTTAAAACAATGATTTCCACCTTTCTGTCATTTATAGACCCTTTTGGGAATTTGTGAAAGCATGAACCCTCTCCATAGGATAATGCACCCAAGTGTACAAAATTTCATAGGACATTTTTAGGATAAACGGACCCCACAAGTCCCATATGGGTACTCTCTAGGTGTCTAGGGACTCAAGTTGAGAACCCAACTCCGAAATAGTTTTCCAATCTAAATGATTTGTTTTATTTCTCTGGCCTCCGTGCTAGTTTCAACCCTCTTTACCTCTTGCCTAATCCAGCCTGTCCTCCGGATTCCAGTATGTTCTTTCATCTACCTAGATTCCATACAATCACAGAATCTTTTTTCTCTAAAATAACATTTTCTTACTCAAATTCTTTTGATTGTTTTTTTTTTATTCTGGATACACTGGTCCTCAAACTTTTCTATGTAGAGTGAACCAGAGAGGTTCTGAATGTGACCTGGGATGTGTTCCTGAGATATATACACTTTTAACAAATTTGCTAGGTGATTCACATGCTAGTTGGCTCAGACCACAATCTGAGAAACACCATCCTAAGACGGTCCCTTGAGGCTAATTTCCTTGTTCATGGTTTTGTCTAACCCACCGTTTGTACAAACTGAACATGTTTAGAACTTGTCCTGTGATTTTACGCGCCCTTCAGGCCAGGAAATTCTCTTTACTCTCTCAACTTTGTTGCAAAACTGCTTATTTTTAAATTCTCAGTGCAACTACTATCTTTTCTATAGATTCTCTCTTCACCAATTCTCCAAAGAAGGCACTGACGCACTATTGTGATGCACTCCTTCATCCCGTGTGGTAGACTTTTTCCTGAATTACTGCTGATTGTGTACATCCCTCTTACCTTCACTAGACTGTGCAACTCTTGGAAGCAGACCAGTTCCTACTTACTCCTTTTTCCAACCACAGTGCTCAACGTAGAAGCTTGTACGTCATAGATAGTCTTTAAATATTTGCTGAATGACCAAATTTGACACTTTGCGTATATGTGCCACATTTCCTGAAATAATGCATCTTGTCCTGAGAGCAGTAGAACCTGCCGTTATGGGACAGAGTAGCCTCGTTTGTAACAGTGAAATGGCAAGGTGTCGTGTTGAGCTAGCTTATATGGGTTTAGAAAAACCACGTGGGTGTGTGTGTGTTCCTCAACTTTGAGTTCAGTGACATCTTTTGGGTAAGCTTGAAACCAATCACAGTGATAGTATTCACACCACAGAGACTAGCAAATATTACACTTATTTATTTATGAGAGAGAGAGCGAGAGAGCATGCGCCCACATGCGCATGAGCAGGGTGGAGGGGCAGAGTGAGGGAGGGCGGGGGGAGATCTCAAGCAGGCTCCACACTCAGTTCAAACCCTGACATAAGGCTCGATCCCACAGCCCTGCGATGACCCGAGCTGAAATCAAGAGTTGGATATTTAACCGAGCCACGCAGGTGCCCTCAGCAAATATTACAAGTCAGGGTTTGGGTTCTTTTTTTTTTTTTTTTTTTTTGTCTTTTTTTTGTTTTGTTTTTTGAGAATGATTTACTAGTACACCACTGTCAACAACCAAATAGTCATAGAATTCCCATGTGCCTTCATCTACCTAGATGGATTCATAGAATCCGATCTAATAGGAAAAATACATTTAGCAATCTTGAGAGCCACCGTTTGTAAGTAAAACACATAGCTCCAAGCCCTGGAAACTTCACTGTTCAGAATGGCATGGCGTAAAATATACCAAAGCACCAAAATCTAGGACTTGCCTCAGTCTTCCATTTGCAAGCTATGAGACGTTAAGCAAATTGCTTGAATCTCTTCTGGGCCTTCATACCATCACCTACACAGTGGAAAAACTAATGCCTTCCCTTATGTATCTCAAAAGTCACACTGGAGAAAAAAAGAAGAAATTCATGTGTGCATAAGCATTTTTAAAATTGTGAACTGTTATTAAAATATGTTCTCCTTCCTAGCTTTGAGCTCCTAGATTCAGTTTCATAAAGGAGACCCCAGCCAGTAAAAGAGTGACAGTTCCTCATTTACCTTCACTAATCAATTTAAATTCATGAAGTCAGTGCCCGTTTCAGATACTGCACATACCTCATTTTTTTCTACCTCCTACAACATCAACCAGGTTATGGATTTTGCCTCTTCTCTCTTTATTTGCGTAGAATTCTCCCTCTGCCTCGATAGCAAACCCTAAAATAATCTGATTTCTATCACAAAATTTATTGAAATTGAGACATACTGGGTAACTACTCTCCCTACTCCCCTTAATACAAAAATAAATGGAATTGATTAGTGATTGACTTCAAAGTGAGTAATTGAGTTTTAATGGGTTTATAAAAGGGATTGAAATCAAGGCAATAAATTAAAAGCAAAACAAAAGAATAACAAGAAAGGATGTTTTACAACTTGGTTCCATTACAGTCTATGCTAACCAGATTAAAAAGTAATTGCCATGTCAAGAAAAATTATAGTGGCCCTGTAAATGAAACAGCAGTGGGCTCTCTGGGTATAGGGTGTAAAATAGATAAAAAGAAAAGAAGGGAGTATAGGGAATGGGGAGGGGGCAGACTGCTTTTTCCTGGTGGTCATTGTGCTTTCAAAACCCAAGATCTCTTCATAGACATAGACATTATCATCAACACATGGTAATGAGCTGCTTGGGTTCAACTGAACTTTTTAACGTCCTCTATTATCTTTGTATAACAAATCAGAGGGTATTTATGACTGTGTGGTTTACCCATTTAAAATGTCTCTAAATCAACAACATTGAGAAGACAGACTATTCTCAATAATTTAGGAGACTTTTTTTAATAGACTTTTTTTTTAAATAAAGAGGGTCACATATGATATAAAATAAGAGGCACTTGTGATTGGAGAATCAAAAGCCACCATAAAATAGGAAGATTCTGTAAGTAAATTGGATGTAGCCATCATCTCTATGAGCCTTGACGATACGTCATGGGGCACTTAAGGAATTGAATGCACAGAACCACAGTTCATTATCTCTGAGAATTCATGGATGGCTGGTGAAAAGCCTAAAGAGAGGTAAAGGGCAGATGTAGCAGCGATTTTTACAATAGCTGTCTCTAAAATCTCCACAGTCTGAAAACCTATTCTATAAAACAACTGAAAAGTTGTAAGCATCAAGATTGAAGATAGAGTATCTGTTGATTAATCTGATAAGCAAAGCCATTGTGCTTCGAGTGTATACAGGGGGCTGTGCCGGGCAAGGTCGATGGCAATGGATGGGAGTTAACCAAGCTTCCCCACAGACACATCTATCCATTAGTTGGGGCTTCCAAGTTAGACTGTGAGCACTTGCATTGGATGTCTGGGAAAGTCAAAGTGGCCAAAGGAGGAATCTGTTAGGAGATAATAAGAATGCTTTCCAGGGGGTGCTGAAATCAGCCTTTCAATAGCTGGAGAATCCTGACTTTGCTAACAAAGTCTTATGTATCACAGACAAAAAGTAGTCATGCCTGTAAAGAAAGAGAACAAGTCTGTACTTTTATCACATATTAAATGAGGACTAACTGGTTTTTATAGTGCATTTACTTTAAGAATCCGTACTCCTGGCTAGATTAAAGTCAAGAGAATAAATAGGCAAATGTCCAGCTACTTACACAACATAATCACCCCCGTAAAGATCAGTCACTCATTTAATCCTGTGTGAACTTCATATTCATTTAACAAATCCTTCATTGAGCATAACTGGGATGGAAATGACGTGTTGATTACACTCAGACGATCAATTGTTATCTAAGTTATACAATAGAGATGGAGTACAAAAGTGCCTCTCTTTCTTTTTCTAGTTTTCCGGTTTAAAAAAAAAATCTTTAAATGCGTTAAATACGTTTTTCTCTCTTCAAGCTGTGCTCTAAAAAGCCCGTGACCACAAAAGAGGAGGCACGGTTCAAATTGATTTAAAAACTCGAAAAGAATTTTATGTCAAGTTGGAGAATTGTTTATCTTCATTTCCATAATGATCTTGTTTTTAGTTTGAGTTATTTTAAGCAGTTTGCTTAGGCAAGTTAGCCCAGTTGCTTAGAGTTATGGAAGGATAAGAACAACAACATAGAGGCTGTTTAATTTTGCAGATGTTACAAAACAAAACCTTGATTTTATAAAAAAGACCAGTGATTTCATTCAAAATGGAATATTCTATGACCTGGCCAAAAAAATAAAGTAAAATAAAAATTAAAAAGTTCTTAAACATGCGAATGGTTGCCTGAATTTACTAAAGATAAAATAAGAACAAAGCTTATTTTATTTATAAAGATGTATTTATATATAATATTTATATATATTTATTTATATTTATATATTTATATATTTATAAAGATAAAATAAGAACGAAGTATCCTATACTGGATACCATTTTTTTTTCACCCATCACAGTAACAAAATTCCAAAAGTTTAAAGGAACACTTGGTTGGAAAATTGCGGGCAAACAAACAGAACCACAGAGATATTTGGCAATATCTAGAAAAACTAGACAGTGCCTAAGCCTCACAGGGTTTATGCTCTAGATACACTCATGCAGACTAATGGATAGTTTTAAGGTAATTCATGTGCCATGGTTGCAATAGCCAAAGAACTGAAACAATATGAACGCCCATCAAGAGAGTACTGATAAAATACATTAGACAGATTCATAAAATGGACTGGTTTGAGGCTGTGGAGAAGAGTGCAAATAGGTAAAGAATGAAATCGATCTCCAAAACAGACTGATAAGAGCCAAAAAAGCAACGTGCAGGACCGTTTGTATAACAGGATCTCTTGTGGGTACACGTGAGCGGGAATATCTCCGTATTTTCTTGCATACACCTAGGAATTCTGAAAGGATCCACACACGTCAATAGCAGTAATACCTGGACAGGTGGAAGGAGCAGGACAGGAGAGCACGCCAGACGGTTCTAAGAAAGCGTACTTGCCAACCCCAAATCATTTTGCTATTTTTTCCCATGATAATCGGAAGGGGGAAATTTGGGGGAGGTTTTGAAGGAATATGGACGTCTTAATTCTGAAGCTTTTGGAGGGCGGTATTCTGCTCAATTCAAGCGTCCGGTCTTCATTTGTTTCGAAATGTATTTGGCTCCTTCATTGCAGGTCCTAAGGTGCTTCAAAGAGCGAAATTGCAGTCCTTTATTGGTTTCTTGCAAAGCCAGGTGACTGTTCTTGATATCGCAGTGCATACTGGGTTATATATGGTAGACACATGCCTTTTTTCGCGAGGGTATGCTCGGGAGACCTTGCTGAATCCCTACCTTTGCAAGTGTAGAATTTCCTGCGTGGCTTTGGGACTTGCTTCTGAGTCACTCTTCCAGTAAGAGTCTCCCGTGTCCCACACCTTCCTTACATCACAAAACATTGACCTTTGCAACTCCTGGTAAACACTTACCTCTTCCACGATGATCCCTTCTCAATTTAAACTAGCTTCTGCCATATGACCTTCTAGCACCATCTACTTTGCCTTGCTAACACTTCCACATTCAAAGTCATTTCTGTGCTTATTCGTTTAATGTTAATCCCTGGCCCTAAATGTAAATCCCAAGAGGGCAGAGACTATGTCTGCTTTGGTCTCTGCTATACCCTCCGGGCCTGGCACAATGTAGGTCAATCAGTGTGTGTTGAAATAGTGAGGCGCTGTTCTAAATACGCCCAACTGTAATTTTAATTTTTATTCTAAATAAGCCTGTTATTTTTATCACAGCAAACTGACAAGTTCTCCAGGCCTCTGACGCTTCTTCCAAATCACCAAAACCAAGAGGGTATTAAGTCTATACATACAAAGGGTTGATGGCCACCCATTCGGCTTCCCAGGACTATCCATAATTTGACTGACGATTATATCTCAAGTTACGGGATTCCGAATGAATGTTTTAAATATCTAGGGTGAGAATTTTCGGTGAGGAAAAAAAAGTCAGTCCTCTATTAGGGATCGATTCCACGTATTTCTTTTGTGAAAGCCTAACTATAGTATTTCAGAAATAAATACTTGATATATTCTTCATCAGAGTAAATAAAAATAAGACTGTTATTTTACTACTAATATTTGTGTTGACCGTTTCCAGAAAATCATAAAAACTGTGTCAGTAAAAGAAATAAAACCCAGCTCTGTTTTTGTGAGTCTGAATTTTGTTTTGCACACATTTTTGCTCAGAAAGCAGGACCCAACCGCAGCTGGTAACACATTAAGATAAGGTTTAAAGTGGTGGTTAAATCTAAGACTCAGCTCAAACTACTTACCCTCAGTTCCACCAAGGCGGCTTTCTAGCTGCATGGCCTCCAACAAGCTTTCTTAAAAAAGCTTTTCTGGGGGCGCCTGGGTGGCTCAGTCGGTTGGGCGGCCGACTTCGGCTCAGGTCATGATCTCGTGGTCCATGAGTTCGAGCCCCGCGTCGGGCTCTGTGCTGACAGCTCAGAGCCTGGAGCCTGTTTCGGATTCTGTGTCTCCCTCTCTCTGACCCTCCCCCGTTCATGCTCTGTCTCTCTCTGTCTCAAAAATAAACATTAAAAAAAATTAAAAAAAAAAAAGCTTTTCTGTGCCTCGGTTTCTTTACCTGTAAAGCAGAGATGATATGGAGCCCATTGGATTGTTGATTAAGCCATGCAAAGCCCCTGGAAGAGGGCCTGATGTAGAAATACTAGGGCAGGTTCACATTATTTCCTGTGAGGAAAGTCCTCTCATCCTCCCTGTTTCTATAGATGGAATATTGAAGCCAGGTTTACGCCCGGAACGGGGTCTCCTCCCATGCCTCCTGGAAACGCAAATTCAGAGACTTCTCCCCAGAACCCCTCCTTTGCGTCTCCCCACCTTGGTTAGAAAGTCTACGGCAGGGGGCTGGAAATCTGCATGAGCACCAAGCTTCCGGCTGAACCCTCTGGACATTTCAGTCCATACACAGGCCTTCTGGACTGCAGCTGCTTCCACACAGCACACAGAACACGGCCACCCTTCTCTCTGCTCCTGGCAGATGCTCTCCTCTCCCGGGTGATGTCCTGATGAGGGCCGCAAGCCTGGGACGCTGCGATGGGACCAGCTGTTTTAGCATCAGTGAATTTGATGGGTGTCCTTGTTTTTTAAAAAGGTAAGAGAGTCCAAGACATGTGTTGTGTGAAGAAATTCGCCCCTGGAATCGCAGAGGAGAGATGGAGAACAGCAAATGCTTCTGCCAAAGCTTGAGCTACAATCGTTTTTCTACCCAGCTTTGCAAACTCTTTGAAAGTGTTTACGCAAGTGAAGGTCTGTGAAAGACAGCAAGTCTCTTTAAAAAGAAGAGCATCTGGGGGCGCCTGGTGGCTCAGTCGGTTGAGCGTCTGACTTCGGCTCGGGTCACGGTCTCGCAGTTTGTGAGTTCGAGACCCGCATTGGGCTCTGTGCTAACAAACAGCTCCGAGCCTGGAGCCTGCTTCAGATTCTGTATCTCTCTCTCTCTCCCCCTCCCCTGCTCATGCTCTGCCTCTCTCTGCCTCTCAAAAATAAATACATGTTGAAAAAATTAAAAACAAAAAAAAAAAGAACATCTGTATTGCGCGACCAAGGGGGTTAAACCTGCAGGGAACCCGCAAGCAATGATGAGGGGCTGCTTGTCTCTTCACAGGGACAAGCCTGAGCCTGGGACCCAGGAGAGTGGGTCAGCCACAGCCAGCTAGAAGCTTTGGGCAAAATCACTCAACCTCTCTGGGCCTCAGTTTCCTCATCTGTGAAGTGAAGAAATTAAACAGGAGGTTTCTAAAGACCCAGAAAGATCTAAATTCTCTATTCACTCAAATTAATCATTAAAGTCCACTGAGGAAGGTATATTCTTTTTTTTTTTTTAATGTTTTCCAAGGTTTATTTCTTTCTGAGAAAGAAAGAGAGACAGAGCATGAGCAGGGGAGGAGCAGAGAGAGAGGGAGACACAGAATCTGAAGAGGCTCCAGGCTCTGAGCTGTCAGCACAGAGCCCGATGTGGGGCTCAAACTTACAAGCTTTGAGATCATGACCTGAGCCGAAGTCGGACGCTTAACCGACTGAGCCACCCAGGCGCCCCGGGAAGGTATATTCTTAATGGGAGAGGAGCCTGATCAATTAATCAAAGAGAGAGAAGACATTCCTTTCAGCCAGGCACAAAATTATCAGCTATTTTTCTTCTTTTGAGTTTTCACAGACAAGAATATAAGAATAAAGAGTTGCAAAGAGAACAGGGGTAATTACAAGAAAAAGTGTTCCTTCTTAATCACTGAGAGCCAGTCAGGATCCCAAGTGGGTAGTGAAGAGACCTGGGTACATTACTGGCCAGAGGCCTGGGGGAGCCAGGCCCCTGGTGTTTCAGAGGCATGCATATGCTGTGGGAAGCTCCGGGTTTTGTTTTTGTTTTTTCTCCATCTGCCCTTGCTGGAGGGCTCAAAATGTTTTTCCACATTGGCTAAACCAGCTCTCAGCATCCCTGAGGCCAATTCCCATGTTAAAAAACTATATATATATATATATATATATATATATATATATATATATTTAGTACTATGTGTTAGGAAAAACTGTGCTTTCTCTAGAGACCAGATAGATTTTTCCCTCATGTGAAATGGAAAATTATGTGACTGATCATATTTCGTCCTGGGCTTTATCCACCAGGAAGATAGGAGCCCGTGTTGTGTCCCAACATCCATGATGTAAGACTCTAGGTTCTGCGTTTCTGCATTCTGATTCCAATTCCACGCCCCGCTGCCCTTCCTTACCCCAATTCCAATCCCCCTCTTCCAGGGCTCTCTCCCAAGTCCCAAGACAATGTCCCCCACCTGCTGGCTGGAGAGAGCCTGCAGAAACTATTCACCTGTATCCCCTCTTGCTCATTTACTTTGTAACGTAGCCCATCGTCCCTCACTGCATCTCCCTGCCACTTCCAGCCACAGTTGTCCATTCAATTCTCTGTTTGCCCTTCTGTTTTTAGTGATCCATGGTTTTTATCTGCTTGTAGTTTCCCATCTTGTAACAATAGCTTATTAGCCACCACAAATTACTGATGAAATAAGGTGGAGCAGAGATCGACAAAAAATTCAAGACATGTTTTAACTTTCATGAAGTCATATTCAAATATATATAAAAGGAGAACCTCGTGTACCCAAACCCATATTCACAATTAGGAATTTATGTTTTCTTTTGTTTTATCTATATCCTAACCACTACGCAGCATTCTCCCACTTTACGTTATTTTTGAAACAAATTCCGTTTATCATCCAATTTCATTGATAAATATTTTCATACATGTCTCTACAAGAGAATGATTTTATAAAAAAAAATATATATATATATATATTTTAAATAAGCTGCTGAACATTGTTGGATGAAGGGAAAAGTATAGGTGGGGCTTTTGGTTTCAAAAGTAACCAGTGACTGCAGAACCATAAACAAAAACACTGATGTACTCCAAAGAAAAAGAAAATTCCGGGGTGAATTACTTGCTTACAAAACTGGAGATAATGGGATTACATCAAGCAGTGATTAGCAATACTTCAGGTACGGTTTTTGTAACAAGGTGGAGAAATTTTGACTACCTGAAGAGCTAGCATCGAAATTTCTCCACAAACCACAGTGGGCAACAACTATACACCCACCACTAAAATAACCAGAATCGAAAAGACTGCGATGCCAAGTGCTCATGAGGATATGCAACACTTAGCCTCTCTTAGATTGCTGGTGTGAGCATAAAGTGCTGAAGCTATTCTGAAACCTTGCTGGGCAGTTTCTTATAAAGTTAAGTTTATACTGACCCCATAACCTAACAATTATACCCTCTGTTGACCCAAGAGAAGTAAAACCACGTCTACAAAAGGGGTTGTTCAAGAAGGTTCAGATCAGCTTGTTCACCAGAACAAAACCCTGGAAACAACCTGAATGTCCAAGTGCAGAATGGATAACGTATCCACCCCGTGGAGTTCTATTTAATAATAAAAAGGGACAAACTACTGATACATGCTGAGTAACCGTGTGATGGTTACTCAAGCACCATCAGATAAAGTGGTCAAAATTCATCACACTGTGTACTTAAGATGGATGCATTTTATAGACTATAAAATATGCCTCGATAAGAAATGATCTTTAAGAGAAAACTGGCCCATTTGAAAAATGCGTTGATCGGGACACAAGGTAGAAGGTGGGCCTCTTTCCTTCCCTTTTATTCTACCTTCCACTTGCTGCCCTATGTGAGGCATTGGTGTCAGTGTGCCAAGTTTTCTGAAAGGGCAGGAAAAGTGTTCCCCATAATAGACTGAGCATCCAAGGGGGGAGAAGAGAAGAGAAGAGAAGAGAAGAGAAGAGAAGAGAAGGGGAGAAGAGAAGAGAAGAGAAGGGAAGGGAAGGGAAGGGAAGGGAAGGGAAGGGAAGGGAAGGGAAGAAAAGGGAAGGGAAGGGAAGGGAAGGGAAGGGAAGGGAAGGGAGGAGGGGAGGGGAGGGGAGGGGAGGGGAGGGGAGGGGAGGGGACAAAGAGGAGAGGTGGAACAAGAAACAAGGTACAGAGTTTACGGGCAGAAAATATAACGCCTTCATGCTACCCTTTCAAATGTTTAGTGAAAGTTCCTAAACAGAACTGTCTTCGCGAGTGATTTTGTTATTGCTGTTGGGTGTGGGACGAGATGTTACTTCGAGGAAGGTATAATGAGAAAGACGAAGAGCTCAAGAAGAAAACAGTCTTGGAGGCAGAGGTGGTGAGGAGCAAATACGTGCAGAACCAGTATGGGTTTCCGACTCTTAGGGTCCGTTCAATTGATGGGTCTCACGTGGTACGAAGGCCTCCCGAGGGGATGTGGGTTAATAATATGCAATGTCTAATTGTATCTGGCTTTTCTAATTTCTTTGAATCATATTTTTTGTGTTTGGCCTGAAATTATGCTCTTTAAGGGTTTTGCCCCATTGTTTTAATACAGGGTTTTCTCTTCCTGCTTCTTGGCTTGGTAAAGATTACGTGTGCATTGGATTCTCTAAATCAGTTCCCTGTTATAGCATCAAATATCATAGCTGCAGATGAACTTCCCATAAACAGGAAGCTTACACTAAGAGCGAAGTACCTAGAAAAAACTAGGTATCTCTTTCAGTGTCATGAAATCCAAACCGGTAAGAAGATAGTATATACACTCACAGTGCTCGATTTTCAGAGTACCAGTTGACCCTTGAACAACATGGGTTTGAGCTGTGCGGGTCCACTTATACTCAGGCTTTTTTCAATAAATGCAGAACAGTACTGAAGTAGTATTTGCTGCTTCTTATGCTATTTTATAAAGTTTTTTTTTTTTTTTTTTAACGTTTATTTATTTTTGAGACAGAGAGAGACAGAGCATGAACAGGGGAGGGGCAGAGAGAGAGGGAGACACAGAATCTGAAACAGGCTCCAGGCTCTGAGCTGTCAGCACAGAGCCCGACGCGGGGCTCGAACTCATGGACCACGAGATCGTGACCTGAGCCGAAGTCGGACGCTTAACCGACTGAGCCACCCAGGCGCCCCTTCTTATGCTATTTTAAATGACGTTTTCTCTTCTCTGGTTTGCTTTATGGGAAGAATACCACACGGAAGACGTATAACATTCAAAGTATGTTAGTTGACTGTTTATGTTACTGGTAAGGCTTCCAGTCGACATTAGACTATTAGCAGTAGTTCAGATCATGGGGAGTTGAAAGTTACAGCAGATTGTTGGCTGTACAGGAGTCGGCACCCCCGACCCCTGGGTTGCGCAAGGGTCAACTGTATACAGACGCTACGATCCAAGTCAGCTTGAACGGAGAGATGCTCAAAAAGTACCTACATGGTAATGAGGAAGGGGTTTCAAGGATTCATACCGGCCAAACCAATATGGGCTTAACATGACTCTTATCTCCGGGTGCAGAGAATAAGAATTCTTGGTCTTTTTTTTCAACTTTATTGAGGTATACTTAATATACAAAAAGTTGCACGTATTTAATGCATATATTTTGATAAGTTTGGACATGCATACACCTGTGATCCCATCTTCACAAACAAGGTAATAGGCATATCCATCACCCCCCCCCCAAAAAAAACTTTCTGGTGTCCTTTTGCTGTGTGTGTGCGAGTGTGTGTGTGTGTGTGTGTGTGTGTGTGTGTGTGTTAAGGCCATTTGGCATGAGATCTACTCTCTTAAGTTTTTAAGTGCATAGCACCATATTGTTCACTATAGGCTTTATGTTGGAGACCTTAGCTCTAGAACATCCTGATCTTTGTAACTATAGCTTTATATCCATTGAACAACTCCCCATTTCCCCCTCCTCGCATCTCCTGGCGACCATCATCGTATTCTCTGCTTCTATGAGTTTGGCAATTGTAGGTGCCTCATGTAAGTGGAATAATCTTAATAGTTTCTTTAAAATGGCCTCCCTTTTCCTTCCCCCAGTCTCCTTTCATTTTTTAGCTTCTTATAGTCTGATGTCATGAGACAGCCTGGCTTGGACCTGAATCTCTCACTCGAAGGCACTGCACTCATTTAATTAATTGACCCGATGAGTGCTACTCAAAAAATGCAGAACGGCTCTCACTTTTCTATTAGATAATTGCACAGTGCCACAATGACACCGCAGAGTTCATCATTCGCAAGATTATATATTAAGAGGTGGAAATTCACAATGAATGATGATCTATACCCTTAGAACCCACTTATCTTTATATCACTTGAAAACACAAAGAAGTGCCCCAAAAAAAAAAAAATCTTTTCCTGCCCTTTGTTGCCACTCTCTGACCTGTTGGTTAGTTCCTCCCATAAAGGAACCATTTATGACAGTGAGTCCAGGAACCCACGGAGTTTTATGTCAGAAGGAGCCTCATAAGCCTTTCATACTTGAATTTAGCATTACTGAAGGGCATATTAACAACAGTAAATCTTGATCGCAGTGACTTCGTGGCATCTCCATAAAAGAATATAAAAGATTTTTTTTTTTTTCAGAACGCAAGTAAAAACTGATCAGAGGCCATTAAAGGCAAATTCCACCACCGCCATTTTTTTTTATTGTGTCTTAAGCTCTTTTCTTGGCATGTTAACCATTAACAAAACGACTGCATTTCAAATGTTAGACAGTTCTATTCACACCAGAGTCCATTCTTACATAAAACTTAAGCTGAAATCATCTTATGTTTAATAGGAACAGACATGTATTTAAAATGAAAAGTGGTAGGAGCAGAAAACCTATAAAAATGGATTTTATCTTTATAGAAGTAGAAGAAGTAGGAAGCCATTTTTACATAAATTACCTAATTGATGGGACTCTGGGTGATTTTATTTACTTCTTTACACTTGTCTGAATTGTCCAATTTTCTTCCAATAAATATTTTACTATTGTCATAAGGAAAAAAAAGTCTAAGAATGGGCAAGTCATGGTAAGTTTATTTAATGAACACGGAGTTGAGGCAGTGTGGTTTCCTGTGAGTCAGAACTCTGCTCATCTGGTTGGGACAAAACCTCACAAAAACTTCTTAAGAATGCAAGAGGCTGGTCAGCAATGGAAGCTTCCTGAGCCTCAGTTTCGGCACCTGTGAAATGAGGGGGATGAATGTGTCAGTCTGATAGTATTGTGGGGATTAAATGGCGATCCTTGCAAAGCATTTAGCGTAAGCCCTGGCATATTGTAAACATGCACCGTAGCTCAGGGTTACTGTCAAGTCCACCAATAGGGCCAGAAGCCATTTATCCCTCCTGCTCTAGGGAGGAATAAACTTTCTGCCTTTAGGGAAGTTTATAGATAGCTCATCTCGTTGCAACTCTTTTTAGGATACACAATTCTTTGCTTAGAGTTGTGTGGACCTTCTACACAAGAGAATGGGCACCAGTACACACACAGCACAGACTTCTGCATCGCAGTTCTGATGTCAGGCAGGAAGAACACGTTCTGGAATGGGGCTGTTGGGGGATCAAGGACAAGACGCTAACCAACAACCATGAAGGGACGGCTCATGGGGTATATGAATGGCAACCGTCTTTGAATTGAGTTAGAGGGGGCTCAGGTGACCACAGGTCAGCAGGGCAGGCAAAGAGGAAAAAGAGTGACCGTCAAGCAGAGGAGAGTGGAAATAAACTGGAACCTCCATCTTTAACCCCAGCGATGTGGATGACCTGTAAAAGAAGCTTGAGACCTTCACCAAGGAGCTATACACACGACTGGCCCAGGCCTGGAGAAGCTTAGGAGAAGATTCTGGGACACAACAGCTATGGGACTAGCTCCTGGCCTCTGCCAGCAAGGCGGGCCAACATACGTTACAACATCCAGGGGCTTTAACAGCACCTGACACCCTACGTGGACCTTCAGAGAGTGATGGCTGCTACTTCACATCGATTTTCTCAACCTTATGCATGTTTTTCTTGTGGCCTGGCCTGACCCAGAGCCATACCAGAAACGGGTTCCAGTCTGGCTAAGCTGACAATGTGCAAAACCACCCCAGGTGACCTTCTGTTTAGACGCAGCTCCTTGTAGGGACAATGCTAATTTTGATCCAAGCTCAACTGAGTTCTAAAACCATTGGCTCTGAATTTAATCGGCAAGATGGAAAAACCACCCTTCTTTTCAGGGGGATACTATCAGGACTCACTGAAATCTACCTGAAATTTACCACATCTTTCTGAAATCAGCAGAAAGAAGTTCAACATATGGAAAAATGATTGAAGGCAGTCAGTTCTACTCATTCCCCCTTATCATTGGCTCTTAAAGAGAACCACTCAGAGGTGATCGTCAGTCCCCACGACAGAGTTTCTAATCTTGTTAGGTCTGGAGGATGGACCAAGAGTTTGCATTTGTAACAAGTCCCAGTAATGCTGATGCAAGAACACCTTGAAAACCACTGCTCCCGACAGTGGTTAAGAATCATTTCAGGCTCACCTAGGAAACTTTCTCCAATTCTAATAATTATGTCCATCGCACATTATTGAATCAGTATCTCAGTTTGAGGTGGTGGAGGGTGGGTCTTTTCTTTTTGAAAAAGTTTTACAAGTGATTGCGATATGCACATCTATTTGCAAACTAGAGTCTGGAATTTTCAGCATGTTAGTAGCTGTTATAAGTCGTTAATAGCTTTTTATAAGGACGAAAGGAGGCTCCTGTGATCAAATATGCCATGGAATACAGAATTCAATAATGTTGAGCTAGCTACTCTTCAGGACAAATCTATAGTTGTTACTTATGCAGCAGCTGTTGGTGTCAGGTATCGTGCATGAAAAAATTAAGCCAAATAGCAACCCCATGAAGAAGGTACTGTTATTTTTATTCCCATTTTGCAGATGAGGACACCGAGGTGGGGAGAGTATGCCTCACAGCTGGTAAGTGGAAAAGCCAGTGGAAAGCCCAGACACTTGAGCTCTAGAGTCTGGGGTGTTGAAACCATGCTATAGCCATTTACCCAAATTCCTAGCAGCGTCACATGCTCAGGGAATCTCTAAGAATACCATCTGTTCTTTTTCAGACTCGTTTGATTATGGACCGTTTCCCCCACCCCCATTTTGTCCCAGAGAAGCTTTTGGAAGCAATGCTCCTGGAACGCATTCTGGGAAACACTGCTCTACAAAGTCTTAAATTCCATTCTGGGATTAAACAAGATTATCTAAATGTTGGTCATTGAGGTCCCAATGGTTCATTTTTGCTTTTATTTCCCTTGCCTTCAGAGACGTGTCAAGTAAGAAGTTGCTGTGGCTGCGGTCAAAGAGGTTGTTGTCCGTTTCCTCCTCTAAGGTTTGGATGGTTTCCTTATGAGCACTGGGTGTTGTATGTGAGCGGGGGAATCATGGGGATCTACTCCTGAAGCCAAGAGCACAAGGTATGCACTGTATGTTAGCTCACTCGACAATAAGATATATTTTTAAAAATTTTTTGAAAATGTAAATATAAATGCTGGTCACTGAAGCAAAAACTACATCAGCCTGGTACACAACTTGCTTACATAATAATTCGGCTCTGGTGAGAAACCATTCACTTATCTCATGAGCTACAGTGAAAACATAACCCCATGGAAATCATAGTCGTGCTTGTTACAAGAAAAAGAATTGTTTTTTTGTTTTTGTTTTTGTTTTAACACCTCACTGTATCCTGCTTGTGTGGGTCCAGGCTTGGTAGCAGGAGTAAATGTCTCTTTTCAAACCTGAGCAGCTGACTCTTTTTTAAATCTCAGGCACGCTATGAATCATACAACTGATTGCGCTTTGCGCCTGGATTTTGCTACTGGAAGATAGGGCTCCACTCTTAGAAGCACATATATGGCACTTATTATTAGCAATAATTAATGCTAAAAAAGAAGCGTTTAGATCAAAGAGCAGAATTCTCTAGTAAAGGATCATGGTGGGGGATGAGTCGTGGTGGGGGTGGAAGATTGGCAGACATAGAGAGGATTACAGAAATCTTATCTCAAAACAGTGACATTACACTTAGTTTTAAAAGTTTATTTTCTCAAATATTTGACATACTTTCTGCCAAGTAGAAAACATGCCCTCGTGTTGATTATTTGGTGCTTTTATCCTGATAAAATTATATAATGGCTCAGTAAGACATCTTTCACATTTGACTTTCATAGTGAGATATAGAAGGTCATTTCTGCAGAAATATTCAAGAGCTTCATTGATTCTCCCAAGGGGTTTTCTTAAGCCTTTGATATTCAAATCTTTCGCTTTTGAAGTATGTACCAACAACGTCTTCCTCATCCATTTTCCCTTATTTAGTCTTCCTCATCCATTTTCCCTTATTTAGTTGTTACCTAACCTGACTGCCAGATCCTCATTTGCCAAGGGCTTGTGCCTCAGGCAGTTTCCACCTGACTCGCACCTATTTCCCGAAGCCCGGCATCTTTTTCAAGATGCGCAAGTTCAGCGTACCACGCCCTATTTTCCATCGTACAAGTGCGACAATCGGGGAGAGATGGATAGAAGACTCATTGGTGGGGATGGGTGCCACGGCTAAGAGAGATCATTTTCAGAGCCATCAGTGAATGTCTTCCTGAAGGCTTTGCCTGTCTTATGCGGTCCTTGTAACTTCTGGGACTCTGCAAATGAATTCAGATCACACCAGCCCCCTCCAAGGAAAATGTCACGGCGTGTACGTGTGCACATTGACTTTATCCGTGTCTTCCTTTATTTCCTTTTGTTTTACCTTTCTAAAATGATTTGAATCTGTGTCATTTTGCTCTATATTTTGTCTCTCCATAAACAAAAGCAGAGCACTTTTTGGATGGAGCGAGAGTGGAATAAGAGGACCGGGCAACTAAATGTTACACGTTTTCTACGGTCTCTTCCTTCACAATGTTGTTTGGTTTCCTAGGATTTGAGGGACCCCCTTTGCATTGTGCTGCCTTTGAACTTCAACCTATGAGGAGGCACCATTCAAGTTGTATATCCACAGTTGAACCTTATGACACTTGGTTTAAGGGCTTGTGTGAACCCTCGTCCTTCTGCTTCCGTTTTCCAAATATTTACATGGATCTTTATATTATTGAAATGCAAGATCGGTCCAGCTGTCAGCAATTGGGACATCCATATCGAGAGGAAATGAAGTATAAAATGACTCACTCTGGCTCTTTGTCCAAAAGGCAAGTGAGAAACATTTTGACAAATGTATGTAATCCTCACAGCTAATTATGATTTTTCTCTTTGCAATTTTAATTATTTTTTTAAATCCACACTTTCTTTCATCCCTCCTGGCAGTTCCATTGTCATTAAAAGTACTACGCTATTGTGTACATCCACTATTCATATTCATGAGGTCAGGACATTCAACCACAGTAATTGAGCGGTCTGATTGGCTGAATGTCCCATAGTGGTTTAGAGTGATACTGATTAACAAAAGGCACCAAAGCCTCTGCCATGATAGAAAGTATAATTAAGTAGGACCCTAAATGGGGGACTCCAATCATCTGACAATGCCCATTGGACTCACATAATATTAGTATGTTATCTATCATCCCACTATGATTAAGTAGTATTTAATTCTTCTTTTTTATGGGAATTATCCCCAGCAAATATGTCTCATAACTACCAACTCAACACAACTTGTTTTCTGCGTTTTCTAAGGAAGATTTTTTAAATCTAATACAAAAGTCAGACATCGGCATATCTGAAATGGCTATCCCCCAAACCGGCAAGATACTTGCAGGAACATACTGGTACATACTGATAGTGTTGAATTGTATATAGATTGTTTTACTCTAGGCTGGATAAAGTATGACTGTCTTTTATCTCATGGCTCCTTTCTTTGAGATACGAGGGAGATCCTTTCTTTTATTTCTTCCAGTACTCTGGAGCCATGTAACCTCTGGCACAGCATTTAATCTCTCTGGATTTTTGATTCTTTATCTGTAAAACAGGAGAGGCTGGGGACAATGGTTCCAAAACTTTCTTCCAGCTTTAGAATTCTGTGATTTTATGTAAATGGATGTCTATTCTACTTCATGAATGGGATTATTGTCAGAATTCCATAGTCTACATGGTAGTTTATACAGCGGTTTCAAAGTGTAGTCTGTGGACCATAGGAGGCATATAAAACCATTTCCAGAGTATGGGAAGAACTCATTAGAACTTTATTTATTTGCATTTATTTTAAAATTACCTTTAAAGGTGTCCTATTATATATTTACGTTTTATATTCATTAAGTATTACAAGCAGTTAATATGTGCCAGGAACGTATTTAAGGCACTAAGTGCTTTAAAATTATTAGTATTATTTAATTCTTACGGCAACTCTATGAGGTAGGTATTCTTAAGGTATTGATTTTAATGATGAGGGAACTGAGACACAAAGGTTTATGAAAATGACCTGAGTTCATATAAAGTTGGAGATATTTAACCTGAAACTTGAACCCAGACATGAGTTAACCTCTTAACCACTTACTATGCAATATTAGTATAGTTATAGAATCCAAAAGAAGTAAGCATACAAATAAATCAATCCTTATAATATAGGAGGTATCATAGACAGACGGTAAGCTAACTCTCCCCACTCTTTGTGATTCCTGGTTCCTGGGTTCCTGATGCTCCTAGGTTTGTATAAGCCTCTCTCCTTGAGTTTGGGCAGGACCCATGCCCTGCTTTTAATGAATGGTATATGCCAAAAGTGAAGGGTTGCTACTCTCACGATCACGTTCACTAACAGATTGGTTCTGATAGATTTTCTCCTTTGGCGGCTCTGAAGGAGCAAGTTGCCATGTTGTGAACTCCCTATGGAGAGGGTCACGTGGCACAGAACTATGGGCGGCCTCTAGAAGTTGAGAGTGACCTCCAGTCAATAGCCAGCAAAAAACTGAAGCTCTCCTTCCTACAGCCACGAGGAACTGAGTGCTGCCAACAAAATTACGAGTGGAGAAGTGGATTCTTCCCCAGACGAGCCTTGAATGAGACAAAGCCCCAGCCAACATTTCAACTGCTGCTTGCAGAAGACCCAGCTAAGCTGCACCCAGACTCCTGACCCATAAAAACTGTGAGATAATACATGCATGTTGTTCTAAGCCTTTAAATTTGTGCTAATCTGTTACACAGCAACGGAAAACTAATACAGGAAGCACCTGCTCATGTTTCTAGCCTAAAATGATGAACCATAAAATATATATATACCACTTTAGTGCCTCTTTCTAACCCATCAGATAAAAGTAGAAAATTTCGTTTTGGTTTATTCTGTTCTCACGACTTACAGCCAAACTTTCCCACTTCGAAAAGAAAATTTATTTCGTTTGTTAAGTTTATTTATTCATTTTGAGAGAAAGAGCACGGGGAGGGGGGAAGCCAGAGAGAGAGGGAGAGAGAGAATCCCAATGGGCTCTTCCGTATCTGCACAGGGCCCCACGTAGGGCTCGATGTCACAAACCGTGAGATCATGACCTGAGCCGAGATCAAGCGTTGGACGCTTAACTGACTTAGCCACCCAGGCACCCCCCCATGAATATTTTTAAAAAGGCATTAATGTATGTGTAATTATGGAAAGAAATCCAGGATTTTTCTTTTTTCCCTTACTTTATGAATTCTAGAAGTATTTTGTTAAGTAAGAGAAAGGGGCATAAGGGGCCTGTTGTTAAATAATTTTAAAAATTTACAAAGCTCTTTTCATCTGGACATCGAGTCATTACAAGGTCCCTCCTTCTCCTTTTCCCTCCTTCCTCCTCCTCCTCTCTCTCCCCTCCAAAAAAAAAAAAAATTACTTTGGTAACTGTTCTCCCAAACAGGTTCAACTGACGGTCAAGCATATTTTATTTGCTTTACTGTCCTTTCATAATGCTGACAATGCTTTTAATTGTAGTCACCTTTACACAAGACAACTGCCCTCAGACCAATAAGCTTATGAAAATATTAATGGGTTGAGGTATTGATTCCAGAGAAGAGAAATGACTTAACATCAAACTAAATTCAGTAGGAGACAAGGGATTCTGGGAAGACAAGGGTCTCCACCTGTTTTCTACTTTCAACTTCGTTCCAACTCACCTGTCTCTTCTCAGCAAGTGACTCCTGAGGCCAGCAGTCAGGTGAGGTTGGAAAGCATCAATAAAAAGCCATAAATTTCCTTTTCTGCTCAGGTCCTGGGAACCAGCTGAGGAGATCACCAGCCACCTGAGAATCACCTGGAGCCGGGGTGGGATTGGGGGGGGGGGGGTGTCCCAAGAACTCTCAGTGAAATTACCTTCTGCCCATGGGACTATGCTGGACCTTTTTTTGCCCACAAGGGCTTAGGAGGAGTGAGCAGAAGGGTAGAGTCCTCTCCATGCAAGATACAAGGAGAGCCTTGAGATCACATCAGGAATTCTAAACACTGTACCTGTCGGCTGTTGCACCATTAGCCCACAGGACCACTGCCTCTTAGCATCGCCTTGCAGCTGGAGATCTGACATTTTAGGATCACAATGGAGAAGAAAGAAGAAAACAAAACAAAACAAAACACTCAAGAGCCAGGGAACGGAAAATAAATAGTCTCCTACTAAAATTGAGCTGTTTAAGGAGACAGCTGACAACTTGAACAATTAGAACAGTAGAGTGGATTTAAGACCAACACAAAAAAAGGCTTTGGGGGATGACAAATATTGTCTTGAACTAAAAAACATAATAAATGAGCTTAAAAAAAAGAGGACTGTGCCAATGTTCCTAAAATGTCAAGTAGAAGAAATCTCTCACGCTCTAGAACTGAAATGCAAAGGGATCAAAATTGGGACAGAAAATGTAAGAGACTTCCTAGATAGACAGATGAGGTCTCACGCGTATATAATGATAAACGCGGGGTAACAATAAACAGATGGAGGAGGGACCAAGTATAAACTAGTGATAGAAAACTTCTATGAGCTGAAAAGAACTGAGCCTACAGTTCTAAAGGGTTTGCCAAGAAAGATCCATAAGATACTTCCCTTGGTATATTCTTCTTCAATTGCTGAATCTCAAGGATAAAGAGACACTCGTACACTTCTTTGGAGAAAGAACAAGTTACTTAAATAGGTAAAGGTTTAAACTGCAATAAAACTCTGGGAAAGCCCCCCTGGAGGGCAGCTATACTCAGGTACACTATTCCCAGCCAATATGTGAGTATCAGTATCAACAATATCCATGCACCGAATAAGCAGCTAGCATAATATCAGAGAGCTTTTCCCCAGGGAGCTGGGCTGCTCATGGGAAGAAAGGTTCAGGAATGTATTTATTAAAGAAAGTATTAAGAGAAAAAATTAAGAAATGGTGCCAGCTATATAGAAGAAGATAACATTGGACCCCAACTAGACGTCATAAAGCAATAAATTCTAGATATTTGCAGGACAGAGAGAAAGAAATATAGAGATACACAGCATGTGGCTTTTTATGACTTCAGAGATGCAGGAGTACAGGAGATTGCCTTTCTGTCTTTGAATGGCATGGAATAGCTCATTAGGCGTATTTTCAAATGTTAGTTTGAAATGCGTTTAATAAAAATTTAATTTCGCTTTTATTTATTTTGTTTGCTTCAAGTTTTTATTTAAAATCCAGTTCGTTCAGGGGCCTGGGTGGCTCAGTTGATTAAGCGCCAGATTTTGGCTCAGGTCATGATCTCGCCGTGTCTGAGTTCAAGCCCGAGTGGGGCTCTGTGCTGACAGCTTGGAGCCTGGAGCCTGTTTCAGATTCTGTTGTGTCCCCCTCGCTCTCTGTCCCTCCCCCGCTCACGCTCTGTCTCTCTCTCTCAAAAATAATAAAATAAACATTAAAAAAAATTAAAATCCAGTTAGTTAACATACAGTATAATATTAGTTTCAGAGGTAGAATTCAGTGATTCGTCACTTACATGTAACACCCATGCTCATCACAGCAAGCATCCTCCTTAATACTATTAAAATTTTTAAAGAAAACATAGAGCAATATTGGGGCGCCCGGGTGGCTCAGTCAGTTGAGCGTCCAACTTCAGCTCAGGTCATGATCTCACAGCTCATGAGTTCGAACCCCGCATCAGGCTCTGTGCTGATGGCTCGGAGCCTGGAGCCTGCTTCGGATACTGGGTCTCCCTCTCTCTCTGCCCCTAACTCACATTCTGTCTCTGTCTCTCTCAAAAATAAATAAACATTACAAAAAAAAAAAAATAGAGCAAGGTTTATTTTGCTTTCTTGCTTAAAAGACACGTATGTGGTTCTCTTTTCATTTTGTGTATATTGTTTTTATTCACTGCATTAGAATTTTTGAATTGTACAAGTAGTGTCTGATCATGGCAACAGGTTAATCTGTGTGAAGATGTTCCCTTCCGTTTTTCTGTCTGCTCGCTGCCCACCGTCTCCACTCCGTTGTCACTGAAACCCTTTGGTGTCTATTTTTTTTCAGTTTTCTCTGTATCCATAAAGCATAGAACAGTGGGGGGAAGTCATTTGGAAAGCAAGACCCAGGCAGTTAGTGTGTTTGTCCCTACTGGATGTCACTCCTTCTTGGGCCCTTTCAATGGATAGATCTAAGAATTCAGAGTTCTAAATCATGGGTTCATCCTGAGATTTTCAGGTGCAGCTTTATAGGTTTCTTTCTTATTTTTCTCCATTCCACATCAAAATCTCCTTCCTCCATAGTCACAATGCTGATTTCTAACAATATCAATGTATGTACTCATTTGTTTTGTCTTCTAATTCATGCAAGTTCGTTTCATATTTACTACCCCAATATTAATATATAAAAAAAGAACCTTTCTAATGAAACTTCAAAATTTCTCTGCAGTTCCTTTTCACCTTAGACTGTCTGTAGCTCATTAAGGGTATACATTAGATTATTGTGTGTAAAAATTATAAAAGTTAATAATTTTATCTGCGTGATTACATTATCAGTTTAACATACAGGTAGCTCCATTTGTTTCTGTATATATTAAATTTTATATCTTTTTTATTTACTATAATTTTTTAAACTTTATGTATTTATTTTGAGAGAGAGAGAGACAGAGTGACAGGGGTGCAGAGAGAGAGAGGGAGAGAGAGAATTTCAAGCAGGCTTTGCACTGACAGTGTGGAGTCCAACATGGGGCTCGAGCCCGTGAACCACGAGATCATGACCTGAGCTGAAATCAAGTCAGCCACTTAGCCAAGAGCCACCCAGATGCCCTTATTTTTGAACATGTAGAACACTTACAAATTTTGAAGGTCAAAATATATAAAAACATATACTGGTGATATCTCACTCTAATCCCTAACCTTTCCTCCATGTGCCTACTTACTCCCATAGTTGAAACCATTTTTTTTTAATTTTTTTTAGCGTTTATTTATTTTTGAGACAGAGAGAGACAAAGCATGAACGGGGGAGGGTCAGAGAGAGGGAGACACAGAATCTGAAACAGGCTCCAGGTTCTGAGCTGTCAGCACAGAGCCCGACGCGGGGCTCGAACTCACGGACCGCGAGATCATGACCTGGGCCGAAGTCGGCCGCTTAACCGACTGAGCCACCCAGCCGCCCCAGTTGAAACCATTTTGAATTGGAATCTGACTTAGCCTTCCTATGTTTCTTCTGCAAAAAATAACTGCCTGCATGCACATACACAGATTTATTTATGCATTTATATTTTATCTTCTTTCTTACATAAAACATGGCAGAGTATGTGTTTTCTCTTGTACCTTGTTCTTTTATTCAACAATATATCCTGGAAATAATTCTATATCAGTTTACAATGATTTGCCTCATTTTCACAATATCGCGTAAATGCAGCATAGATAATAAACATTCATATATATCTATATAGCTGAATTTAAAGAAAGAGAAATTGTAAAGTGCTAGAAAGGCAGGGAATATTGAATATGAGAATACCAGAACGACTAGCAATGCAGTTACAGTGAAGCTGCATTGAGAATGAGCACACAGGTGAGAACCACAGGATTTGTAGGCTAGGGGCGTGAGTTTTTATGTCAACAGCTCGTGGGTCAGTGCGAGGCAAAGAGTCAGAACCTATACCCCCACATAAAGCCAAATTCCTCAAAGAACTATACTCTTCATGGAAGGGTGGGCAAGAAAAAAAAAAAATTCCCGTTGGCTTATGTAGACAACAAAAAACATTGTTTATGTTTGCCTAGCTATTACGTACCCTCGTGGTCTGGTAATATAAAAATTGATTCTTGGACAATACTATCTAAGGTGGTTCCTGGAAGAAGTACTAAAACTCTTCTCAAGATATGATCCCCAAAAAGGTCATGAAGAATATTTCAGGGGAAGGGCTATGCTATGAAAGAAATAATTATAAAGCTGACTCAATAAATAGCAAGACTAGAATCTCATGAACTTGAGATAACATGAAACAATCACAGGGGAGTATCAAACAAGCATGTTTAAAATGGATAAAGAGGGGCGCCTGGGTGGCTCAGTAGGTTAAGCGTCCGACTTCAGCTCAGGTCACGATCTTGTGGTCTGTGAGTTCGAGCCCCGCATCAGGCTCTGGGCTGATGGCTCAGAGCCTGGAGCCTGCTTCTGATTCTGTGTCTCCCTCTCTCTCTGCCCCTCCCCCGTTCATGCTCTCTCTCTGTCTCAAAAATAAATAAACTTTAAAAAATAAAATAAAATAAAATAAAATAAAATAAAATGGATAAAGAAAGAAAAGACCAATAAAAAAATCAAAAGCCTAATGGAACACTCTAAGCAAAAGACCAAACGAGACTTCTAGAAATTAAAAACAACAACACAAAGTCTTTGGAATGAAAAGCTCCGTAAATAGATTAAACATAGTGTCAGACAAACTAAGGAAAGCAATAGTAAACTGGAAAGTAGATGTGACACTTTCACAGAATGAAGTTCAGAGAGATAAAGGAATGGAATTTTTTTTTAAAGAAGTTAAGATATGTGTGTAGGACAGGGGGACAGGGGTACCTGGGTGGCTCAGTAAGTTAAGAATTTGACTCTTGATTTCAGCTCAGGTCATGATCTCATGGTTCATGGGACTGAGCCCTGAGTCAGAGCTGACAGCCAGCCACCTGCTTGGGATTCTCTCTCCCTCTCTTTCTACCCCTCCCCCTCTCATGCGCATGTGCTCTGTCTCTCAAAATAAATAAATAAACTTTAAAAGAAAGGTAAGTAGAGGATAGAATAAAAAAGTCTAGTATCCATTAGTAGCATTTCTGAAAAAAAGAGTAGAGAAAATGAGAAAGGTAATTTTCAAAGATAAAAAGGAAAGATTTCCCATTTGACCAAAGAAATTAATCCTCAGGTTAAGGACGCAAAATAATTCCTCTGAAGGACAAACAACTAGTAATCCATACCTAGACTTAGACTAAAACTCCAAAATACTAGAGGTAAAGGTCAATCTTAAAAGCAATCATAAAGCGGGCCTAGGCTGGTGACTCAGCCAGTTGAGTGTCCCACTCTTGACTTCTGCTCAGGTCATGATCTCACAGTTGTGGGATTGAGCCCTGTGTTGGGATCCACACTCAGTGTGGAATCTGCATAAGATCCTCTCTCTGCTCCTCTGCCCCTCTCCCTGCCACTCTTGTGCACACTCTCTCAAAAAAAAAAGGCAATCATAAAGAAGATAGATCACCCTCAAATGAAAAATTGGCTTCAAGGAAAAGGCACTAACTTTTTCAAAAAACATAAGAGACATAGTAAAGCAATACCCAATGCTGAAAAGACACTTTTGTAAGAAAATCCTCAATTCATATGCCACTAACAACACAGACTCAAAAAACTAAAGACAAATTGAGAGAATCACAAGAAGAAATGGATTCATGCTCACAGAAGATTTTAACATGCATTTTTCAGTAGTAATAAAGCTAAATTAAATATTTGTATCATTTAGTAATATAATTTATACACCTGTCAATAAATGTTTATGAATACTACATCCAACCATCAGAGAACATATTAAAAAATTTTCTTTAAGTTTATTTATTCATTTTGAGAGAGACAGAGATAGCACAAATCGGAGAGGGGCAGAGAGAGAGGGAGAGAGAGAATCTCAAGCAGGCTCCACACTGCCAGCACAGCGCCTGATGCGGGGCTTGAACCCATGACCATGGGACCAAGAGTTGGACGCTTAACCGACTGAGCCACCCAGGCATCCCGATACATGTTTTTGTTTGTTTGTTTGTTTTTTAAAGCACACCTGGAACATATCTAAAAATTGGGCACACATTATACCCCAAAGCAAATCTCAAAAAGATCGAAGAATTGCTACCTTACAGACAGCATTATCTCTAAAAAGAAGCAAAAATAAATAAATAAATAAATAAATAAAAGAGAGAAAGCAAAAGAGAGAGAAAGAGAGGGCACGTGCACGCACAATCCTTGAGTGCAAGTTACAGAGACACTGTTCTAGGCCTCGAGAAGAACTGTCATGCATCTCCTTACGGGGGAAGGGGGCTTGGTGTTTTTGAGGGAAAGGGGAACAGTGTGGCTAGAATTCACTAGTGGAGGAGGAGTGGTAGGACGGCATGTAGCGGGGAGATAATCAGGAGCTAGACCAAGCAACTGTTTGTGGATCAGTTTCTTATGAACCAAGATCCTGGTTTTTACCTGAAAACAATAGGGAGGCACGAAAAGGTTAAGAAAAGAAGCAGACACGATTAGATTTGGATGAGAAAAATTATTCGTGCCTACCATATGGAAGTCGGACAGAATCAGAGAAGTGGAGACCAGAGGTCAGTTAGGATGCAAAGTTGAAGTTCAGGCAGGAGATGATGGGGCTTTGGCCCAAGATGGGAGCAGGACAGAAGGCAGAGATGAAAATGAATGGTGTGATGTGCGACATATAGTGGGGTACTTATAAGATTCGGCGATGCCTTGGCTGGAGGGTTAGGAAGGAGAAGAGGGCGTGTCTTATTTGTTGAAATACATAGATGAAAGTACCAATAAGAAGAGAGCCAGGTGTCATAGTCCACAAACAAGTTGAATTTTTTCTTGCCTCTGAGCCAGTTTTTTTTTTTTTTTTTTGGAAAGCTTAACTTCTTGCTTTTATTTTAAATACACCACATATATCCTGCAAGGCCTGGAGGCCTGATGTCTTCCATTCATGGTAATTTATATTCCTATGGCACTATCTGCCCTTTACAATTTCACTTAATTATTGCAGACCAGAGCAAGCCTGAAGGTCTCCTAGTGGGACAGGATGTTCAGCAATGCGACCCTGGAGACTGAGTTTTGCTTCACCTTAAGCACTCAAAAACATACTGAACACACCAGGGCTGTTTCTGGCTACTTGAGTCTAGCAAGAAGGCACACATGAACCCAGAGTCTCCAGCAACACTGAGAAGGAACCAGAGACTATAAAACACCTGTGTTAAAATGGGCAGAACCTCTCAAAGGGCCCATGGGTTTCTTTCCCTAAGTGGTAGCAGCAGCAGCTTCTGGGCACCTTCCGTTGAAAGCTACCCTATCACCTGCTCCCTGCAGGAGCCATCTGAGCATAATCAATTTGTTTCTCCATATTAAAGGAGCTCATATTCTTTTTGTGTCTTTTGACATTTTAGGGCTTCAGCTGGTGTTAAAAAAAAAAAAGAGCTGAGGGATTTACCCAGGTGCAGTCAAAGCCTTGGAACTGCGTGCGTCTTAAAACCATTTGGGTCTCTTTCTATTTATCCAGCTGATTAGTGAATCTTCTTTCCTCTTCCGTATCTGTTCAGTTTGATAGCCTGTCTTTGTTTGCCGTTGCTCTGTTGCCGTCTCTTGGTGATAACAGGAGTGATTCATTAATCAGATAGTATCAGGCACATCCACAACTCTGTCCCGGTGGTTTCCCATCGTACTTGGAATAATAATGATGAGCTGCAAGAACCTACGTGATCCACCCCTTGACAGCTTCTTCAAACTCATCTTTTCTTCTCTTAACTTCAGTTACATCGCCTACCTTCAGGGAGCACAAGCGCACACACACCTCAGGGTCTCCTTTCCTTGAAAACTCTTCCTCCAGATATTGATACAGCTTACTTTTTACAGTGCACACCACAAATGATCACTAACTCCAGTTTTCTTTCGCTTCCAGGTACGCAGAGGATTACTTTAACGATGGGCCAATGACATGTGAACACAAGGGACATGCAACTTCTAAGTGAAGGGTTTAGTTGAATCTAATTCTGTTGCTTGACTCTGCAGCCCTCTGTTCTCTTGTTGTCGTGATCAGGATAGGACATGGGCTCCAGATGGCATCACTACAAGATGGCAAAGCCCTTGTTGGCCAGGACGACCACGCAATGACTCACCAGCCCATGTTGGACATCAGCGTGAGAGAGAAGCAAACCCTCCGTTGTCATTGTAAGCACTGAAGTTTTGTGGTTGTTGGTTACTCCAGAATAACCTAGACTCTTCTAAGAGACACACCTCATTTAAGTCTCTGCTCAAAAGTCACTTCATCCAAGAGGTCTTTTCTGACCACCTTATCCAAAAGAGTAGCCCTCTCCCTATTTTCTCTCTCTGTCCCAGCTTGGCTTTATTTCCTTCATTGGATCTATTTATCTCAATACAATGGAAGCTCATGAAGGTAGGGACTTTGCTTTGTTCATTAATATACAAATTAGCAACAAGTATAGTCCCTGAACAGTGTAGATGGCCATTAGCTATTTGCTGAATACATGATTATTTGTTATAAAAATCAAAATATTACGGGTAAGTATAATTTAGAAAGCAGAAGCCCATGCAATTTCTTCTCCAAGAAATAATTACTGTTGTTTACAATTTTTTTTTCTAAATTGTGTTGTTTATATACTAACTTACATGTAAATACATTGCACGTATTGCTTTCTTTTTTTTAACCAAAGGAATATGTTCTTCTAAATGAATTATTCTATAGCTTGTTTTCCCATATAACAATTACTCCTGGAAAGTTTCAAAGTTACTTCTACCGATTTCTCAGTTTTGTTTTTTTTTAACTATACAACAGTATTCACCTTCTTAAGAATTCTGAGTTTCCCGAGGTTTCTGAAACTTATCATTCATCCATTCCAAGCAATGTTCGTTACATGCGTGCCATTCCAAGGTCTGGAGACTTGGCAGTCATTAAGAAGACAGGGTTCTTACACTTAGGGAGCTCCTGTTAAAGTTGTAAGACATGGATAAATAACACAAATAAAAATATTTCAGATGGACATCACAGAACATAACAATAAATGTGGTAATGAGGTAGGAAGTGACCCAGAACAGAGGTGGGTCACAGAAGTCATCTGGAGGGACTCTTGAGCTCAGCCCAAAGGTGACCAGGAACTAGTCCTACATATATTTGGGGAAACAGCAGGCCAAGCAGAGGGCACTTAATGGGGCAAGCTTGCCATGTCTGAGGACCAGAAGGGCCAGTACAGCTAGAGTGTGTGAGGAGAAGTGTGATTTAGGAACGAGGTCAACAAGGAAGACTGATAATGTGGATATATTGTAGGTATTCAAAGAGGGAATGAGTAGAGTCTTTGTTAACAGCAGTAGTGTAATTTCAAAGGCAAACTAATAAATGTGCAGAATGGGAAACATTTTCTCATTTCAGTTTCTACTCATTCCATAAGATATCTTGAATCCCAAAGGCTGAACAGAGCCCTAGAATGTTTTGGCTCTTTTATAAGGCACCATTAGGATGGCCATACAACGTTCAGTCCTTAAGAACACCTTCTACAGCTCAGCAGTGTGCCTGAGATAACTTTAAACGTGAATGAAATGTTTCATAAGTCCGCTGTTTTGAAGCCTGTCAGGAGTCTAAAGAATTTCTTAAATACCATCTCATAAAAAAAAAAATCATCTAACTTAAAATTAACTTGCATACAGAAAATACGTCGCAGAAGACCAGGTATATGACTTGAATTCAATTCTTATTTTCTTCTGAGAAGGAAACAGAATGGATTTTGTACTGGCCTCCAGTAAGTTCTTGAAAGGATCTATTCCTTTCCAAATGAAAATATATCTGTGGGAATAAAATTCTTTATAGCTTGTAATTCAGAAGTGAACTTTTATGAAACACTTTGGCACTGTGGATATATGCCCAATGGAATCACGTATAACTGAAAAATCTAGGTTGTTTCATTTCTGGCAAGGCATTAAGATAAACTCAGTGGGCACCTGGGTGGCTCGGTTGGTTAAGCGGCCGACTTTGTCTCAGGTCATGATCTCACGGTCTCGTGAGTTCGAGCCCCACATCAGGCTCTGTGCTGGCAGCACAGAGCCTGCTTGAGATTCTCTCTCTCCCTCTCTCTCTCTGTCCCTCCCCAGTTCATGCTGTCCTCTGTCTTGATACATCCTCCCATCCACCTTTAGACAAGGGAAGGGAAAGAAGAACATCATGTTCTTCTAGGCATGTTTTTTGGTTGTTTTCGCTAATTGTTTTGCTAATGTACTTCGTAATTCTCAGTAGCGACAGCAGTCTGAAATGACACTAAAGAAGGAGCTAGGGGTGAAGCTGCAGAAGTCAAACCAGGGCAATCAAGGAGGATGGCTATAGGACATTAAATACACTTACCTTCAATTCATGAAGACCTTTCATTTCTCTGTGCGGTTTCATATGGAGTTGCCTTGTTTAACTACCTTCCTCGAGGACACTTTACGTCTTTCGCACTGAGAGATATATGTGAGTGAAATCAGAGCAGCATGACGGTGTTTTTGTCACTGCTGGAAAAGCAAATCGCTCCTTTCAATTACCCAATTCCTTTCTGGCTGGACCGATTCAGACAATCAAGTTAAAACTTACCAGAGACGTAAATGTCATTTCTCCTTCCCCAAGGGATATTCTGACCAACACCCCCCCCCACCCCGTTTCCCTTTGGGTTGGGTTGGGGTTGGCTGCTACTACTGAAGTAATGAAGGCGACATTCATTGTCCCTTGCCATTTAATGGAGGTAATAATTGCCAGCCCACGTGGACTGTGATGCTAAAACCAAGAAAAAGCCTTTTCAATCATGGCCCCTGCATTTCAATCCAAGCCCCCGCTGTAGAACACTGGAGAACAAGGTGTAAATCAGTTTAAGAACATAGTTCTGCATTCAAGGCATTGTGGTTTACAGCTCCCAAATGACCTCCATCTATCTTCCTTAGCTGTAGAGGTGTATAATTGAACTAAAGAGAGTCTTGAGTAATGAGGTTGCGAGTGGAAGCTCCATTTCTGTGGCTTAATAGTGTAACTGCCGCATGCTTTTTTATCCCCTAAAATGTAACAAAATAGTCTAGGAGGGCCCAATTCTTCAGGGTGACACTTGCCGAGAGTCTATATTTTAAAATAGAAATAGGTTTTTATAAGCAAAAAACTATGAATCTCTCTCTACAAGAGAGTTCTCAAAATGCAATTATACCAGCCATTGGCTGCTAGAGAAGAAACTAATATGGATACATGGAACAAGCTGTACTTCTCTTGGTGGGGAAATCGTTGCTAAGCTTTCATTTCCGTAATTCAACAAACAGCTGCTTTTTCAGTCTCCAAAGGGGCGAGGGAAGTGATAGCTTTCTCAAAGTGTGTACCGCTGGGTGTTAGAGCCAGAAGACCCACGCTGTTTCAAGTTTTTTTTTCTGTTTTGAGAAACTGCGTTTGGTTTGTTCAGTGAAACTCCGGAAATATTGCTGGCGGAGAGTTCTTTTTTCCAAGGAACGGTTCTCTGGCAAATGAATGTTTTCTCTTGTAAGGATCCGTAGTTTATATGCACTTATCAGGCCTTGACCATATGCGAATTGCCGTGTGAGCCATTTAGGAGAGCGATGTTAGTAGAGCATAAAAACTGAACAAAGACATAACTACCTCCTCGTGAATTCTCTGGGAGTATAGTGCTGGCTGAACATTAAGAATGAGCTTATTAACAGAGTCATTTAATATGAGTAATTAGAACTACATGGATGACTTCAGGGGCCATGAAGCCTCTCTCCTCCCCCAAAACAAGATCCTAAAAGTCAACAACAACAACAACCTGCTTGCTAACTGCACTTGAAATTCCATCGTTGAACATTCAATACTATTGCCCAACACAATCCTGTCTCATGTGCAAATCTCACTAACAGGAGTAAATTATTAAATAATACCAATGGCAACAACCAATTTCCTGATAGCTTACAATATTCCTAAGAGTTCTTTGTATTATTTAACTCTGCTCATCTTCAAAACAACCAACTGGTTGCCCCATTTGACAAATTCAAACACGGAAGCAAGACCAGAGATGATAATTTGTCCAAGATTATAGTTAATAGGACCTTGCTGACATCATCCGAATTTGGAATGTTTCCTCTTAGCCCCTCTGTTCCTGTGGATAAGTTTGTTAGATCTGTTGGTGAGAAGGGAGAGCTGGGAAGGTTGAGAGAGGTGAATCCTGAGCTATGAGGAGCCTCCTTTCAGAACTCACGACTCCTCCTGGGACCAGCAGTGGAGGCAGCTTGTGGTTGCAGACTTTGTAATTCCACCAAGTCACTCTTAAAACCAATACCACAGCATTTATGCCATTAGTGTGTCACAGAAGGGTGTCGAGGTCAAAATTATTTTCATAATAATATACGTTATTTACCTTTTTCACTCTGTTGACCTTTGCAATGATGGTATAAAAGCAAATGGCGACTAAGGTGGCTGGTAACTCAAAATGAATTAAGGCATCAAACGCTGAATTCTTCTCTGCCACACGCTTGCAGTAAAACTCTGCCAGTTTCACTTAGGAATGGTCTTGACGAAGCAGTAAAAATTCTTGATTTTATTAAATGTGACTCTAAGTACGTGCTTTTCAAATATTCTTACGTAGTCGAGTAGGGAGTTCGCACATAGCATTTCCGCTGTGTAACCAAAGTACGACGGTTGCCGCGAGGAAAAGCCCTTATGTGATGATTTAAGTTACAAGCTAAACCAGGCACATTTTTCATAGAAGACTATTTTTTAATATTTAGTGACAAGCCACCTTCACAAATTGGTAGCTACTTATCTAAAGAAGCCTAGCACACCAAGGAAACCAACTGACTCCTGCAACTAATTGTGGGGTTGTCATTACCTAGTCTCGGAAGAAACCTGTGTTAACTATCTCTATAGCTCCATAGCCCCCCCACACACACCCCTTCTTCTTGCAGGAAGTGTCTTTCCCTGCCCCTGACCAAGGTGATTTGTTTGAGGTGGGTACCTGACCCAAGCTGGGTGAATAAGTCCAAAACCATAGAATGTAAAACTCATGACCATGCGGGCCACTGCATTCATGCCAATCAGAGAGGTATAAGGCCACCATTTCTGGGAGGAAAGAGAAAAGAATGAGGTGGCCTTGATGGTTAAGGAACTGTTTCTCATTGTTTCTGAGGCTCGCAGATCCCCATGTGCTCTCTGTTATTTGCGCAGTCCGTGAAATAAATTACTCCATATACTTCTGTTGACTCCACTGTTGCTAACGCTGGTCTCATTTGGAATCTTATCACATGCATTCAAAAGAGTCATAGCTGAACTTTATTTGGCTCTCTTTCCTGTTGTATGCCTCAATGTGCCTTCTGTTCTACTCACGCTAAACTACTCAACAGACCCTAAACAAAAGGGTACGTGCATTTTCACATACCTTTGCCTTCTTCTGAGATGCTATTTCAGTGCAGAATTCTTTTTCCTCCTTTCAAAACCCTTTCATTTCTCAAATCTCAGGTCCAGTACCACCTACTCAACTAAACCTTCCCTGACTCAACCACCCAATCGCACATCGCACAGCCCATCCATGTTGTGCTGTGAATTTCTCTGTTGGTTTTCTCATTCAGCTCTGTAGTATGGTTATTTTACCACCTGTCTCTCTCACTAGATTTTATTTCTCTGTGGGAAGGCTCACAACATCACTGATGCTTTAACCCCTAGTACCTCAGCCACAGCACTTAGCTGGGCTCAACAAGGGTTTGTGCAATGTGTAATTCAGGTGAGAGGGTATCTTAAAAGAACTTGTCATTCATGTCTGTCTAAAGCTACAGGGTGAACGTCCTCTTTCTTGTGATACTTGTTCTTGACAAGGTCTCCATTCTTTGTATTAGTGCCCTATGTTTCCGATTTGTCATTATTCGTACCCTGTCTTGGCCAATTGTTTTTTCATTATAAAAAAAAAACATTCTGTTTCAGAGCCAGATGGTCCATTTACTGAAGTAACACCTTATCTAGATAATGGGATTTTTTTTCCCCGTCTCTTGGTTCTCATGTCATTATCAGAACTTCCATTTACACTCTTCAAGTTATTTTTAAAGATAGATTCAACTTGGATGTTATATTTATTTTAGCATCAATACATGTGAAGTCAGCATATGGATTCTTCTGTGTTTGTAGTAAGTTTCATTCCTTCTTGTTTTGTATTTTATGCCATAAAAGCTGAGGACGGGAGGTTGTGTAGGGAGGATAGGCCCACACACCATCCATATATTAGCTCAATAGAGCAGTTTGCAATCAATGAAGATACCCTAATCTCACTGTAATAAAATTTCACTAAAGATAAATCATAGGTCTTGGGTCCAGGCAGCCAAAAATATAATTCAGAAAGACTTATAAGGGTTTTGAAAATGGAAGACACTTAGGTATAAGAAGTGACATCATACATATCATATCTTCGTAAATAAACTTGGTTCTGAAGCAAAGGCTTGAGTACCTGAGATAAAGTATTTACAGATTCAACTACATCAAAAGTTAAAATCTGAATGTCAAAAAGTCCCATTAATGAGCAAATAACAGAAACTTGTATATGGCAATGTATTCACTTATTTTGAATTTTTTGTTTGAAATATAGCTGACAAAAATATTAAATTAGTTTCAGGTGTACAACACAGTGATTTAGCAATTGTGTTCGTTATGAAACGCTCACCATGATAAATGTATTATGATAATATTACTCACTGTATTCCCTGTGCTGCACTTTTCACCCCTGTGACTTACTAATTTTATAACTGGAAGTTTGTACCTCTTAATTCCCTTCACCCATGTTGCCCACCCCTCCCCCTTTGGCAACCACCAAATGTTTGTTCTCTACATTTATGAGCCTGTTTCTCTTCTGTTGTCGTTGTTTGTTTTGTGTTTTTAGATTCCACATATAACTGAAATTGAAATCATGTGGTATTTGTTTTTCTGTCTGGCTTATATCACTTATCCCACTCTAGGCCACCTATGTTGTCACAAGCGGCAAGACTTCATTCATTCTTCTTACACATTCCATTGTGTATATATACCACATCTTTATCCATTCATCAGTCGATGGATGCTTAGATTACTTCCATATTTTAGCTAGATACATATTTTAATTTAATTTCATTACTATATGGAAAAGATTAATTGCAAGTTAATTTTTTTTTTAAATGATGAAGCTCTGGATAGCAAAATGGGGAAATAACATGAATAAACAATTCACAAAAATAATCATACACACCGTCAACAAACCTGGGAAAACTTTCGAATTCACTAGAGAGAAGGATACAAGAGTCAAAAAAAAAACCAAAATATTTTACAATAATTAATTGTAAAAGAGAATCGTGTATTAGAGTGCCAGAAGCCAGAAAACCATAATAGCATCAAATGGGGTGAGTATGGGGATTTTTATACATTGGTGGGGGGTAGTTATAACTTCTCTGGAAGCTAATTGGGGCTAAAAGCCTTAAAATGTATATACTTTACGCTTTTGACCTAAAAATTTCACTGCTCGGTGTTAATGCTAAAGAAGTAATTGAACAAGTGTACCATTATGCAGGGGTTTGTGTTGTTTGTTTTAATGGCAAAAGATCAAGAACAGTCTAAACAGCCAACCGTAAGAAAACGATGTAAGTGAGAGATGTTATTTAGCACTTCTGTAGAGTAGAATGCTGTTCAACCATATAAAAAAAATGCCGAGAGGAGTATTTCTCAACATGAAAATATATTGGAGATAGAAACATGTGTACTAAAAAAGAAGCTATGAAATGCGAAATTAGAACAAAAATGCCTAGTCAGAGTGATGTAAGGAGGTTAGCCAGTGGTTTTTCTCTGGTGGTGAGATGAGGAGTGATTAGGAGGAAAACAAAATCTTTGCCTCTTCTGTGCAGTCCACATTTCTACCTTATGCATTAACTCAAGACACCTCTGTGACCCGCCTTAACTCCTCTGTCACTCAAACCACGGCTGGACACCAGACTCCTCTCTTCCGGAGTTTCTCCACTTCCGGCAGCAGGTGGCACAGGAAGCCCTTCACCAGTGTGGCTGGAGTGGTTAGACGAATCCTCTGACCTTCCCTCCCTCTAACGCTGAGGTGCATATTCAGGACCCCCGCCCCCAACAGATCTCAACAACTGACCCCTGGCAGTTCACCGCAGAGGCCAGGGCAGGGAAGTGCCAGGGACAGCAGCGCAGAAGAGACTCTTTTCAAACTTAGATTGTTCCTTAGCTTTGGGAGGAAATAGGTCTGAGCGAATGAGACCTGTTACACCTCGAGCGGCAGAGTCTCACACTGCCCGCAGGATAGCAAAGAGCATAACAATGCCTGCGACCAGAGGCGACAGTCCCGGGATGCCAACACGCCGCATGGCTGGCAGGTGGCAGGGCACCGAGAAAGACATGACTCACGCAGGCACTGGATGGGACGATGCTTTACTCACATAAGCAACAGACAGATCAGCTTCCCTAGCCTGTCTGTCCCCCATGGGCCAGCAGATCTCACCGTATAGTCGATGCAGGGAAATGGTGTGCACACGGCCCTCTAGGCTGCAGGTGAAGGACCCCATTCCCTCCACGCTGAGAAGACATACAAGTGGTGTTGGCCAGTGGCATCCTATGCACTCACTTAAGCAGAACAGAGAGGTACCCATAAGTCCAAAACAGGGACAAATATTCCCAACCAGGCCGTGAGGGCTCTTTATCTCTCCAAGGGAATGTTTAGGGTCCAAGGCAAATTCTTATGCAACCATTCAGAGGTTGGAAAACCTGAGTGCATGTGACTGCTTTTCCCAACAGGGATTCAGTGGTTCGGAACATGACATTAAGAGGTAGCAATCCCACAGCAACCATGGAATAAAACTGGACTCTAGGCTATACACTCTGTCCGGGTAAACCTTTTCGTACAGGTCAGCAGAGTGATTATTTTTGACAAGAGCATCCACCCTTATGGGATTAGAAAGTTCTATCGTTTTTCTAATTACCTCCCCTTTTCTGGCAAACCTTGATAACCTAGTTCAGTGGTGTTCAGAAGGGCCACAGAAATCTACCATTAAAATTGATTGATGACAGCCATTCCCCACATCCCTGGAAAAATTAAGTTTATAAATATCATCTTTTCTATTTTAAGTATTTCTTCCACGGCTTTGGCCTACACCTTCGGCGCCTGGCCTCACTGGCCTCTCCTAGAATATGGTCGACAGTAACACCTGATTTACTACAGTCACATATTTATTTTGTAACATAAACTTGATAAACTCATGGTGTTATTGAAAAATGCCATTCCTGGGGCGCCTGGGTGTTTCAGTCGGTTAGGCGTCCGACTTCGGCTCAGGTCATGATCTCACAGCTCGTGAGTTCGAGGCCCACGTCGGGCTCTGTGCTGACAGCTCAGAGCCTGGAGCCTGCTTCGGATTCTCTCTCTCTCTCTCTCTCTCTCTCTCTCTCTGCCCCTCCCCTGCTCATGCTCTGTCTCTGTCTCAAAAACAAATAAAAAACATTAAAAAAAATGCCATTCCTTTGGGTGGCTACATTCACTTTCACCCAAGTGAAACACTATCCTAGTGGAGTATATGTTTGCTGTTCCTAAATATCTAGGTGTTTTAAAGAGTTGCCCCAATGCTAAATGGGAATCAAGGAGGTGCAAAAATTAGAATCTGGCCAAGATTTCTCTGCAAGTCTTTTGACTTGGACTCCCATTCTGTCTTCCTCTCATTGCCTCTAGTAGGAGCCCTAGAGGAAGACCTGGGAAGGAGCTGGCATTCTTCTTAGGGCAACCCCAAGCCTTCCGCAGACAAGCCCTTGATTCTAGTTGTGATGGGATCATTAGAAGTAATGGTGTCATAATACAGTGCGAACTGAAGGGTGAATTCTGCAACAAAAAAAAAACTCGTTCCAAGAGATGGACTGACACCTCTGAGGAGAAGCCTCAGGTCATGGAGGAAAGATGCCCTGCAGGACCTGAGAAACCCAAAGGAATACGCAAGGCGAGCCTTGTCCAACTGAATGCACTGCGCGGCATTGGCATTGTACAAGAGAACGAGATCGCCACCGGCAGGTGCATCTAGCTGATTGAGAAAACAAGCAAGCAGGAGGTGGACTCTTGTCAGCAAACAGTGTAAGTGCTTTGGTGACTTGAGCTCTAGAAGTCTCAAAGGAAGTCTCTTCTAGAAGTCTCTAGAAAACTTTCCTTTAAAAGCAGTGCCCTGTCTTCAAGTCATATCCCGCCGGGAGGGTCCAATCAGACTTATTCGATTTAAATCGAGAGTGTGGAGCCCTGAAGCCCTGTGATGGCTAATTTTGTGTATCAACTTGACAACAGAGTGCCCAGATACTTAGTTAAACATTATCGTCTGTAAAGGTGTTCCTGGATGAGATGCACATTTGAATCTGTAGACTTAGTGAGGTGAACCTCATCTAACCTATTGAAAGTCTAAATAGAACCAAAATGGAGGAGTAAGAGAGAATTTTGTCTTCCTGCCAGATGGTCTTCAACGTGAAGGCAAGGTTTTCTTCTCCTGCCTTCAGACTCAGACTCGGACGGCAACTGTACCAGTGGTCTCCTGGGCCTCCAGCTTGCCGACTGCAGATCCTGGGACTTCTCAGCCCCCCTACCCTAACTAATTCCTTATAATAAATCCCTTATCATATTGTTTCTGTATCTCTAGAGAACCCAGACAAATAAATCCCCCAAATCACCCTTCCAATATCCTCTCCCACTCATCCTCTCTAGGAGTTAGCATGGGTGCATTTAGGCAGATTTCTGGATGGAGGCTCTAGCCAAAGAAATGTGATAAATTCCTAGAATATATACCAGTCATTCATGTCAGAGCAGCCTCTGGCACAAGGATTACACTACAATTTACTGGACTTGGCTCATCTATCTTCCTGGATTGCCTTTGACTGTCTGTCAACCCTGGAAATTATTTACCTCCCTAGAGTTTAGACTAATCCCTCGTTTTCTCCCTTTCATCGCCACTCTGCTTATTCACCTGTCAGATGGCAACTATATTTCTTTTAGCTCCAGGGAGTTTACATGCTTTGAATCTACTGGGTAGATTACAGGGTCGGGGTAGCTTAATTTCTGGGAATTCCGCAAACTTAACCATTGGAGAAATCTGATCACGGCTTTTCAATTTTGTCTGTCTTTCTTATTTCTTCAAATCCGAACCTATCACTGTACACACATAAGGAGAGAGGATGTGAGTCCACAGCATGATTTTTCCGATATTATTCTTCAAGGGTGAACCCAGCTTGTCCCTATAAAGTCCAGAGTTCACGAGTGTAGAGGGATAATTCCTTACTTTTTTTTTTTTTGCAATAGTAGGGAATGAAAGGTGAGGATTGGACCCTATTGTCAAGTAGGAACCTTGGGCATCCATCTCGACCCCTTCTGACCCCTTGTACACATTCAAGCTACCACAGGTATTGTCATTTCCACCCACTAAATATCTGTCCAGTCTTCCTCCTTTTTTCTGTTCTCATTGTCACTGTAGGGAAGTCACACCTCGTGGAAGGATTAGGCTCTAAACAGTTGAGGCTGGCTGTGAGTCATGTATAGTTATGATTACCCTTGAGAATTCCTCAGGAAGGTGCCTCAGTGGAGATAGACATATGCTTCTCAGCAAATCTAACACAGTTTTCTTTCTAGTGTCAGAACAAATGGTTGTTTCTTCAGCTAAGCCCTAGATGAAGACATTGGTTTGCATTTGGGGGCCATATTGGATGAAAATGCACTTATATTTGAACCCTAGATGGACATTTCACTTGATGAGATGTCTGGGCTCTCTCTGGGACAAATGGCAGAATGGAATGGCTGGCATTACTTAATAGGCTATTTCTCTACGTCTTCTGCTTTCTCCAATTCCCACCTCTCACTTTGTCACTTCAAGCCTATAGCTGAGTTCAAGTAAACCTACGGTGACACTCCACTGTGCTGATTTAAAGGTACCAACATCTTTTGTCTGAGTTACAATGAAGGTCTTCTAAAGAGACCCTAATCCTCCGGTATTAATTTTCATCAAACCATTTCCTATTGTGGCCAGAATGATAGCTCAAGAGCACAGATTTGATCATGGCTAGCTGTTACTTCCCTCTGTAAAATCACTCACCTGCTTCCCATTGTCCTGGGGATGAGTGGAAAGTCCTTGGCATGACCTAGGAGCCCTTGAGAGCCTTCTCTCTGCTTTCTGCATGCCTCTTCTCCCACCACCCTGCTGCCACTTCCAGTGAAATTCAACTACTGGTACTCTGTAAAAAAGCAATACTTTCCCTTGCCTCTGGACTTTTGCACATGCCCTCTGTCTCCGCCTTTGCTTAACTAACTTTCTTTCCTCCTTAAGAGCTCAGTTGAGACATCATCTTCTCAAGGAACTTCCTCAAATATCTACAGCACTGCCATTTCTCCCACCGGCTAAGCCTGTGCATTTCTAACCCATGGCTGGCAGTTCAAAGTCCAAAAGCAATCACTCCACGTTTTTAACACTCTAAGGAAAGTGAGAGACTTAGAAACAGTTGTGTTCCGTGGCACCGTGCTGTTGATTTGTTTTCCTGTAATGCCAGTACATTTGCAACTCAACATCAATAACAATTATTATTATAATTACAACCACATCAATAAGAACAAACACGGATGCTTGTAGTTTATATGCTAGGCCTTCTTCTAAGATATTTATATTTATATGTAATAAATATATATATATACACATATGCATATATGTTTATTTACATACATTATATAGAGACTCTTCTAATAATGTACAGAATTGTTATTACATTCTCCTCTTACAGAGGAGAACAGAGGGTCACAGAGAGACAGAGTAACTTGCCCGGTAGAATTAAAGAAAACACACATAACTGCTTTTCAGTAAATCCAACACAGTGAGGCTTTCTTCTAGTGTTGGAACAAATTGGAAAAACCAGGATCCACACCCAGGGAGTCTGGATCAAGAACCTGCCTAACCAGGGTGCACTCGGCTTCTCTCATTTGCTTGGACTACCTTCTGGGACAGAGCTCGGTTGGCCATTCTTTCCAAATGACAGTTACCCACTCCGCAGCTCAATGGAAGTTCATGCTGCCTTGAATAAGGAAAGTCGTTGTTTTTTTAAAGCCTATGCCTTGAAAGACGTATTCTGTAAGCATGAATAAATTCTCCACCATTACTGTTTACCACAACCAGAGGCCCTTTTCTGCAACCGTCTCCCTGTTTAAAAAATTGTTGAATTCCACCCACGAACCATGCTGAACATTTCCCTGGACTCCCCTGATCCAGGCATTATGCTATTTGTATTCATTAAAACTGATTAAGGTTTTCTTCATATTTATCACCAGTTTGACTTTCATAGCTGAGGCTTACTCTGCTATCAGCAGGATTCCCGGTCTCCTTTGGAAGTTTTCAAAGTGAAAATCCAAGAACACAAATGAATTCTGGCAGCCAGAAGTCCCTAATTTAGTGTGTGGGTTCAGCGAGATGAGAGGAGTTGTATTTTAGGATAAAACAATTAGATAACCCTGAATTAAACCTATGGTGTACTCATCACATTTTTTTCCTGGATACATGTGCAATGTAAATGTACTTGACATGATTCAATTATATCTTAAATTCCTGATTGCCAAAGCTAATCAAATAATAAAAGTATAACACACCGGTCATATTTACAAAAGTTGCATGAAGCCATTGACCCTGGAAAGGACATACTACCTCTAATTGTGCATTATGGGCAATGTGGCCCCTACAAATCATGAAGAATAATCATTAAAATGCTAAAATGAGATTATGAGTTCAACGAAAGGTAGGGCTTTCCATTAAGTTTTATTAATGCTGAAGACGAACAGGGAGCGTAGATGGGGACAAACCATAGCATGTTTCTCTGATCTGCTGTGTGTTTCCAACCTTGGGGCCCTCACTGTGATCACCCAATACCTCTTACCCCTCGCACATCTAACAGTCTCATCAGGAAGAACAGGGCCACGCATTCCTCTCGGATTTTTCTGTTGAAGCAAGTAGAAGACTTCAGCTTGCAAAGAATATGATACGTGTATTTATGGAATTTTCAATTTTGCACCTCTGAAAACCGCCCACATTGGCTGGGAACAATGGGCGTGGTCTGACATTTGAGATGTGCCTCTCATTTGCAAGGGCAGAAAGCTGCTACTTATAGGAATGTGTTGTAGGTTATTTCTTTTCAACACTCTGCCACCAAACATGCCTCAAGGAAAAGAGAAAGCTGGCAGCAAACTGTCAACTTATGGAGTCTTTCTAATGGGATGCTTGGGTTTGTGTAGAGAGAGAGACTCTTGATTGCTTTTCTCAGAAGTGTGGTCTGCCTCTGGCTTGTAATGCTTCAGTAGGGGAGATTTTTTTTTTTTCTCCCTGTGACCTTAAACACAAAGAGAATAAAGTTCTATAGTTTGGAACAATAAATCCTTCCCATCTTTCAAACTTGGCTGAAATCCTCTCTATCCCCTAAACGCCCGACTCTTATAAATTCCTGTTGACCGTGCTGTTGTCTGTACTCTGCTAGATACTCATTTGCTTTTCATGCGTTTGTACCTTATCTTTCCAACTTGAAGGCAAGGGCTGTCTTACACGGTGATGCATCCCTGCAGTCCCTAAGCTCAGCACCTTACACATTACAGGCACCTGGTTATCACCTTTGATGGCTTAATGTATCAGGAAGAGCCAGCCACTGGCTGACTACAAATCCAAGCTCCAAATTAGAACCACTGCGTCTTAGACCCGGGCTTCTCACACTTGAATGTGCACATCGCTCACCCGGAGATCTTGTTAAAATGTGGCTTCTGAGTCCGAGAGATGTGGTGGAGCCTGGGAGGCCACATTTCTAACTCGCAGAGAAGAACCACTGATACTGGTTCAAGGAGCAAGATTTTAGACATGGAGAAAATCAGACATGAATCATTTATTTAGCAATCATTTCTTTGCTTTTTATGCCATTGCAGAGCCACACATAGATCACACTTCTGGTTGATGTGAATCTATCCAGTGTAGAGATTTCAGAAATGTTCAATCACCAGTTAAAGGTCTTCTGTGCAACGGCAAGAGCAGGTAATTCACCGAGGTGTTAATTTGCATTTGTTTCCTTTATTTCTCATCCATTTGTTCCGAACAGGTAGTCAACCCCATTCATACGCTCGGCTTCAGAGACTCAAGAGGCAGGGGGTGGGAGAGCAAGAGCTGAGGATGACAACCCTTCTTTCTGTCTCTCTTGAAATCTGAGCGATTGAAAAGATCAGACTAGGTATTCTTTGGGGAGGGGAGAAAGAAAGAGCAATGGGAAAAACTTGTCACTGGGCCTGGAAAGGAGAGGAAAATCAGCGTGTCTCATAAACTTAAAAACGGCTTGGAAAGCGTGACAGGACACCGCAAGGTGCGTTAAGCAGGCAGGGCACCAGATACCGGGCTCCCGCTCTGCCAGGTACCTGTGCCAGAGGTGGCATGGAAGCCACAGACTTCTGGGAATACCTGGGTTCTGGAAATGGGCCTCTCAGCAACAACCAGAGTAGACTGGTGCTTGGGATGGACTCCAGGCTTCGGCACGGCACTCCCTAGCCTCCTCCAACCACCCCACCCACACCGAAGTCGTGAGCTAAAAAGATTAAAAGAAGGAAGAAAAAGGAAGTGGCATCACAAAAATTGGGGGAAGTAAGTTTCTTGTCCACCTAACAAAAAGAGTTTGGAACTGGGCTCAATGTGATTTCCAAGAAGGACGTCTAGGAGATGCTTCTTGTTTAACCAAGTGTGTGAAGTAAGATTTATACCTGGTGAAACATCTATGGGGTGACAATCTAAACATGAAATCAAATCACGATCCCCCTGTCCCCTATCCTGGACCACACACACACACACACACACACACTGTCCCCAGCTCTCTAGCTCTTCAGTGGGTTCCTATTCCTTATAGAATGAAACCCAGATTCCTTTCCATGAACTTCAATGCTCCCTGCACTACATTTGTTCCACCCAGGATGGTAGGCCACAGACCACATCTGACAATTGACCACTTGAAACGTGGCTGGTCTGAACGCACATGTGCTGTGAGTGGAAAATGCCCACCAGGTCTGAAAGATTTAGGACAAAGAAGGAAAGAAAGAAAAAAGAGCCCACATTTCTGGTTAGTATTTTTTATAGTGATTATGTGTTGACATGGTGTGTGAGATACATTGAGTTAATTGCACCTGTTTCTGGCAAAAAAAAAAAATGTAGCTACTAGAAACTTTAATAGCATTAGATACACAGCTGACATTTTACTTCTGTTGGACCCACTGTTCTCCAGGAACTGCCCTCCCCAGATCTCACTTCCCTCTACTCCCTCCTCAGTGTCCTGGCCTCAGGAAGCCCAGGGGTTCTCTGGGCTACAAGGTCCTCCAAGCCAAGGTATGCATCACATGCGTGGTTGGCTCTGCCGGAAAACTCTTCCGCTGACCTCTCCCCGCCCCCATCCACACCCCATGTAGATCACTGCTTCGCTTTCACCTCCTTGCATTCAGTTAATACTCTACTCAAATGTCACCTTTCCGGGGACGTCTTTCCTTACCACTCTGTCTAAGCCCACTCACATCCTTTTCAATGCCCTGAATCTGCTTTCCTTTTCTCACATGACATCAGATCGCTGACCTCATCTCAGTGGGATGAAAGTGTCTTCACTATTTCCTCCACTGTCACGTCCCCCGTTACCAGGAAAGTGCCTGGTGGGTAGTAGGTACATGATAGACATTTATTGGATAATTGAACTCAGTGATTATTCAAAAGGGAGCCCTTACCATCAACTAGTCGTTTTGTTGACAGTTTGGGGTACTTTTTTTTTCCTATTTAATTCTGACAGTAAGTCTATAAATACTATTACAATCCTAAATATACACAGGAAGAAATCAAGTCGAAAGAAAGTTCATTTAAAAGTGCTTAGAGCATCCCAAACACTTTACATAGGTTTGTTTGCTCAATCCTAACAGAAGGGCACTATTAATGTCTATCTTTACAGGAGGGAAACTGAGGCACAGGTGGTTAAGTATGTTGCCTAAGGTCACGTACATAGCCAGCAAGTGGTGGGGCTGGTAGATAAAGCCTGGAGGGGTCTGACCCCAAAATCCAAGCCTGCTGCCCCAGGGCCAGGTCGACACATTAGAGAATGCAAAGCAGGTGTGCTTAGCTCTCAACCCTCCCATAAGGTCCTCACCGTGCTACCTACTCTCAGAGAACCCCCCTCCTGGCACTTTTACCCGAACTTAACTCTGCCTGAACTCTATTTCCACTACCCAAATGCACTGTCTCAAAATATGTTTGCTTTCCTGTACCTTCTCTTCTTTATAAAAGTACCGCTAATTTGCTCAGTTTCCCAGACCTAAAACCTCACAGGCATTTGCTTTTTCCCCTCAGTTATTGCTTCTCCCTGCAATCTTATCCTTCCAATATTTTGCTTCTCTTCTTTTTTTCCATTTCCTACTGCCACCCACCAAGTTGAGGATTGTGTCAGGGAAGACTTGGACCTTGGGAATAATGTGTTAATTTTTCTGCTTGTCACTTTCTCCTCTTTAAACCCATTCTGATGAATGATAGAAATATTTTTCAAATAAAAGCCTTCATCCCATTAATGTCTTTGTAAAAAGTTTTGAATGTACTCTTTCTTGCCTAAAGGATACAATTCTTTGAAGTTCACCCATTCAATGTCACTCAATGCCATCCCCAGTTAGGGCTAACCTGTTTTTCAAGCCTTATCTTCCACCACCACCATGTCTGACCTTCTGCATTCTGCCTGCTTTGCTAACTGTCAGAAAAACATCCTTTGTATGTTTTCACCTTTGCACTATTATTCTTGGCATCCGCTACTCAATGCACGTTTTACATTCTTTAATACATCCTAACTTATATCAAACTCTTCTGTAAAGCTTCTTCTGAGCATCCCAGTCTGAAATGTTATCGTTCCCCTAAGCTCCTAGACCAAGGAGATTTTGCATAGTTTACTCATGAAATATCTCCTTAGATTTAACAGAGATTCCGTGCACTAAAATCTTAATTCCTGTTCTATTGCCAAGAATCTCCCTTGGAGGCACACACCCAGCAAGGGCTCTGATAAAAAATAATTTTGGAATAATTTATGTCAATAGATGGAATCCAATATCACAAGAATTTCATAATCAAAGATTATATTTCAATTGGAGAAGTTGGCATCTTTTTATCACATATATACTTTTATTTTATTGTGGTGGTTTATTCATGGAAACCTTCTGAAACAAGACTGGAATCAGAGTGATCACATTAATGAATTGCTTCTCTTTTCCAACGTAACAGAACTGAAGAAAATGATGGATTTCCTACAAGATACTCTTCTTGTTTGTTCTGCCACCCTTTATGCAAATGACATGATCGCAAGCCCAATCTTACAACATTTTGTTTACTTATAGAATCAGAAGAGAATTTAGAAGTCAATCTGTCCAACTACCTAATCTCACAAGAGAAAAAGCATCAAGCTCAGACTAGACACAAAGCCAATGGCAAATCGAGAAGCTGACCCCAGATTTTCTGAATCCCAGAAAATGTACCTTCCTACTCAACCTAACTGATGTTTGATGTTTCATCTAAATTTAACGTACAGGCATATTCTGTTCGGGACTTTTCGTTGTTACCCTGCCACATTAATTATTTGCAGTCAGTTTGCTGTTTAGTGTTCACAATAAATTTCCACATACACTATCTATAATGTGATGCTCACAACTGCCCTGGGATGTTGGTGTCACTGAGTCAAAGGCAGAAATGAGGTGGGCTGGAGGAACGTGAATGCATCAGAGGTGACTGTCTAGACATTTGCTGTCCCAACAAATGTGTCTCTTCATGATCCCTTAATTTACACACATCAGGGGCCTATTTTGTGAAGACACATGGTAACAGCCCACAGGGGTTTGAGAGAAAATAATCATGCCATGTGCCAGTCTATGCGTGTGAAATATCAAATCATGGTTCTGTAGGTCAGCGGAAAGGAGAGAAGAGCCAGGACCCATTGAAAGCTTCTTCTAGGTGGAAGACTTGAGCAATACCTTGGGATCCCAGCAAGATTTCATTAACAGTGATGTCCAGACTGAACATGTGCATTCATTCTCTCTTCATATAAAATCAGTACTTAGTAAAGCATTTTTGTATTCTTTCCTCCATTTAATCCTTTGGAGATCTTGACCCTTTAAATGAAAAGTTCTCTCGGGGTTAAGACAGCCAGTGTAATCCCTGAATATTACCCATTCTAGAGAAAATTCTTCTGAATGCTTGCTCCCTCTATTAAGGTGAAAATTCAGTTCTCAAGAAGTAGGGCACGAGTGGGGGAAGGAGAAGGAAGGATTGGCGTTGCTCAAAGTAGCCTGGAGTCCCTTGGCTCAACAGTGTCGGTCTAATGACACAGTCATCTTCCACAGGCAGTAGGTTTAAGCGATGGAATGGAGACTGATTGTGCTAATTGTGTATTAATGAACTGGTGTTATATTCCCAAAGTGCTGAGTCAACAATCGGAAATGAGTTCTTCCACCTTTTATCAACATGAAACTTCACTTGTCATTGGATAGAGATGCCAGGCTTAGGTGCCATTTTGTAACACGTCGGTTCTGAGAGTGTTTGCAAAAAGACTTCTTGTGGCGGACTAAGTATCCTTTCTAAAACTAGGGGATTTTCAGATGAGTCTAGAAATGGTTACATCCAATTTCTCACATTGATTAAAATGCTAGTTACAGGTTTTAAAATTTCACAGCTGCAATTTAACATTAAAGGAAATAAGTATCCAACCCTTATTATTATATTTTAATTTTCCACAGTGAGCTGTCCATCGAAATTCAATACTCTTTTTGACCTTTATACTTCAATTTGACCCACCAGCTCTGCATACTCTCCTCCCCCACACTTTTGGGGCTGCTTCTGTTGACACAGCTCTTAAATGGCGAGCATGAGGACTGGTTTCTATGGTTGCAGCATTAAATATGGGTTTTCTATTATATTTTCTAGCACAATGCGAGCGAGAGAAACAGCCAAAGTCTGTTGGAGAAAGTCTCAATGCCAAATTTCGAGAAAGAGCCAGGAATTGAGAATGGGTTGAGAAACAGAACCAAAAAGCTGGCCCTGTCTGGATTGGGATTAAAATGAGAATGGACCAGGTGTCTGGTGTGCAGGTGGCCCGAGCCAGCTTGGACGCCCTGGAGTGGAACAGCCAACACACCGTCCAGCGTGAAGAATAAGCTTAGGTACTTGTGTTCATGACGATTGCCTCAGCCGGGCTCGGAAGTAATGTCTTGAGTGGCAAATGAGCACTTCTCTGTAGGCTGATCCTTGGGAAATTGCCATACAAAGTTGATCCTCGGTCATAAGAGGATGAGTAAAAGCACAGGTAAGTGAGTGAGAGAGACCCCATCACCCACCGCAGATGGGTCACAATGCCGATTCGCATATTGGGGAAAACACTCTTGCTACCTTCTCACCATGGACTGGCTCCGCTTCCAGTCCAGACATACCACAAAATTGTAGATTAAGGTGTTGTTCAGAGAAACACCCCAAATCTAACCAATCCACTCGTTTCATATCAGGATTTCCCAGTCAGTTAGTGGTATTTCCAGAACGGAGCTAAGAATTGGGTTCCAGTGGGAACTTTAAGGATCACACTACTCAGCACACAGAAGCAGTCATTTACTAAAGGAGGATACCATTGCCTTGTAAGACTTAATGAAGATTCCCCAGTGCTTTGCCTAGTCACACTGGAGTCATAAACCTGCCTGTCCTTTCTTATAAATGGAAGGGTAAGACTGTAACGTAACAAGGACATCAAAACCCTACTATATAATCACGCCCTGATAATAGTTATGCTTCTTCATTAGCACTGCTTTAAGATAAATAAAGAACGAAAAAATTCTTGAGAAAATTTCTTGGGCATTTTTGAGATTACTCTTAAGAAACCAACACATTTATACCATCTCAACAGTGTTAGAATTTTCATTGTAAGAAAAAGAAAAGAGCAGATCATTTGGAAACAATATTATACATTATATCTGAAGAGATTTTTTTTTTATTATTGTATTCCTCATGCTACAAATGGATAAAAAAATGCCCTGTAAGGGCAAATTATTGACTTAGGTTATAATTTAGTTCCCCCCGGACTCCAGGGAGTTGCCTTTCTGGCAATGTTTTTCTTTTTTTTCCCCCCCTTAGTACACCAGCCAAATGTACTGAACACCCACTGTGTGCAAAGTTTTGTGCTCGGGCAACCCCTTCCCATGCCTGGAAAGCAAAGAAATAATTATGAACAAAAAAGGTACAAAATGACAGTAAGTACCAGTATACAGGGCACACTCTGTGAGCCATGGTGCAGCAGAGGACGGGGGCACAGGGAAGGCAGGGATGGAAGGAAGGTCCATGCCGTGCTGCTGACATGTATGTGGCACCTAGAACTGACACACACATGCTCTCATTCAGACCACAGAAATGTCAGGGATTTAAAAAAAAAAAGTGTCCTTGACCATGAATAGCTGAGCTTAAATAGGATCTGTTTCGCAGAGTGGCTGTGCAAAACTCCTTCATGTTCGTACTTGACATTCATACTCCGTCCTGGCCCTGTTCTTCACCCCTGCGATAGTGTGGGTGACCATGACCATACTCTGACTTTATGAGAAAGGCACAGTTATTTCCTGTCATCAGGCGAAAAGTAGTGCAGAGACACAAATACATTGCTTAAAACCAGAAGGTTTAGAGTCAGACTGACTTAGGAAAAATCCCTCCTCCTGCATTTCCAGTTTAGAGGACTTTGGGCAAGTTTCTTAACTCCTCTGCATCACAGTCTTCTCATCTATAAAATGGGAACATTAACAGCATCTACCTTGTAGGGTCATAGTGAGGATCGAGTGACAGGCTACATCCATCAGATACTGATGACCATTACGGGCAGTTACCGGTCATTGGCTCTTTGGGAAAGACGTGTGTGGAAGCCCCATTCACCACTTAGAAATGTACTTATAGAAACCACCTATTTTGGGCTGAGGAGTAGAAAAACTGTTCAAATACACTTGAAAGAATGAACATACAAACAGACAACGGCCAGGTTATATATATATAAATGAAAGTCTGTAGCTGTCTACAGGAGCCAGCTCAAGAAGAAAGCCTATCTACCGTGACCAATCCAAGAAGTCAACTACTATCTGAAGGGAGTGTTCCAGAAGGCAAATAATAATGGCTGTAGAAATCAGCCCCAAACAGCCAGGCATTGATTAGTAAGTAACAGCATCTCTAATTTTTGCCCCAGCTTCTAACTTAGGACCAAATGGAGAAAATCAAATACGTACCCTTACCAGCCACATAGGATGTCCCGCTTCTAGTCAGCCTGCTTCTAGCCTAGCTTCCCATGCCAGCAGCCTCCACTTGGGGCACATCTGGAGCCCTCCTTTTTCTTCACTCTAAAGCCTACCCTCACCTCCGCTTGCCTTTGAGACTTTGACAAAACTCGAGCAATCGTGGCTGACACGCCCCAGCCACAGCAAGTTCTGTACAGACAGCCTTTGCCTGTGCTCATTTGGATGCTCATTAGGTATTTCACACACACCCCCAAACCACAAAGCTAAGATGTCATAATCACGGACTGGGGACGGCATCTGCTTTGGGCTCATCACCGCAGACCCGATATCCAGCACGGTATCTGGTTCACAGAGACGTGGCCGAATGAATAAAAATTCCTCCTTTCAAAACCAGTCAGATCACCTCTAGTGCACTAGTGCAAGGAGCGAACTGGGACAAAGGAAGGGTCTAAAAGCCACGCGGGCCCCTTACCCATAATATTAAGACAGCACTAATGTCCACTCACAAGGTGTTTCTAAGAATTCAGTTAGATCCTTTGGATGAAGAGAAATTGAACGAGGGCCTAGGGAATGAAGGACTCTGCTTATCTTTTTATATCCTGTCTGTTGACATTCTTTACGTATATGTAACTTTTAAAATACACAACATGAGTGGCGACTGGGTGGCTCAGTCGGTTAAACATCTGACTTTGGCTCAGGTCATGATCTCATGCCTTGCGGGTTCGAGCCCTGCATCAGGCTCTGTGCTAACAGCTCAGTGCCTGGAGCTGCTTCAGATTTTGCATAGTCCCCCTTGCACTCTGTCTCTGTCTCTCTCAAAAATAAATCAACATTACAAAAAAAATTGTAATTAAAAAAATACACAACATGAAAAAAAACAAAAAAAAATCTTAATTTTACAGTGTTATACATACATCGACTATTAGTGTTTTTCGAGACATAAGAAGTTGCCTTTTATTTTCTCACATTTTATTTGAATAGCCCATGTTGGGCATATACTATTAGTTCAACAACAAACAATATTAACATTGCTGAAATGAATCTTTGATACGTAAGACACAGAATTGTCTAATTTGGATAGGAACATGATTGGTTTATTCAGCAAATATTTATTTTGAATCTTTATTTCAGAGACACTAGGAATAAGGACGTTTCTACAGGTATGCAAGAGTCCAGTCCCTGTCCTCAGGGATTGGGCCACATAGACAAATATTTTGAAACCCTCTCACATAAGCCCTTAAGTTCAATGTGGGATGAGGAAAATAGTAACCAAGGTTATCACTGGATGCAAAAAGAAGGAAGAGTGCTTCTCATTGAGATGAGGGGGGGAAATGGCAAGCAAGAGGGACATTTGAGTTGGAGTGGGAGGCTTCCTGGGGATTTCAGTAGCAGAAATAAGGCAAAGACCTGCTAGACAGAGGGCAGGAGAAAGAGGTCAGAAGCAGAAATGTGTAACCGACTCCTTTGCTAATCACCTTATAGCCTGCTGACCTTCTCCCTAGCATTTATTGCAACTGCAATTAATTTATTACTTGAGCAATTTTTTTTTAAATGTCCCTTTGCAAACCATAAGCTTTATAATTGCGGGGAACATGTCTATCCCGTTCACTATCATATCCTTCGGATCTTAAAGCTTAATTGATGGTCAGTATATGTTTGCCAGATGAAAATGGCAAGTGCTTGTGAATGGCTGCACGGTAGGGTTAATATACACAAACATAGGGGACCCCCACTCACAGTCTAATTTTGGTTCTGGGGAAAAATGGCCACTTCATCCATAATACATAAAAATTAAGGGGCGTCTGGGTGGCTCTGCCGGTTGAGCGGCCGACTTAGGCTCAGGTTATGATCTCGCGGTCCGTGAGTTCGAGCCCCGCGTCGGGCTCTGGGCTGACGGCTCAGAGCCTGGAGCCCAATTCGGATTCTGTGCCTCCCTCTCTCTCTGCCCCTCCCCCATTCGTGCTCTGTCTCTCTCTGCCTTTCGAAAATGAATAAATGCTAAAAAAAAAATTAGAGACATACAGGGGCTTTACAATGTGACCGTCATAAATTGGGGGGTGCTAAATATAACATTCTTTCATTTTTTAATCAAAGAACCCAGCTTAGGTTCAGAACCCATATTTCACCTTGGCAGTGGAAAAACAAATACCCTTTCAGGGTAGGTTAACTTCTGACTTGATACCTGGTCTCTTCTGGGCTAGCTTAATCTCTTCAGGGTAAATTCTCAGTTTTGTCAGTTGCTTTCCCTTTGTGTCCCTTTCCCTGCCCCTTTTTCTCCCTACCTGGCACCTTGGCCACAGGAGAAGGTCCAGAGGGTTCTTCGTTCTAGAGCTGTCGTTCAGTTCCGTCTGGCTCCCACTGACCTCCAGGTGAGGTGCACCTCACCTAACCCGGCCTTGAGACGACAGCTTCTGTTACCGATGCCCTAGGGTCAGTGTCTGTTGTGGCTCATGGCTCATGGCTCGTTCTGATGTGGTCTTGACTCAAAGGTGCTTGAGGCTGCTCCTGATGTTTTTAGGCTTAGTCCAGTCTCCATTCCTGACTTCCTACTGGCCAGCTCTGTAACAGCATCCCACCAAGACCCCCATGTACACCGGCACTGACATATGATGGCTTCTAGAGAATAGACTGTGAGCCAAAGTGTAATGTGCTCCTTTTGGGGCTTAGGCCATGCAGTGCTCTAGAATCCCTCTTCTCTGCCATGAGCATGGAGACCTTATATCAAGGCAGCAGAGTGTCATGATGGGAAGCAATATGGATCATTTAGCTACAACATGGGGGCCAGCGGTCATAGAGAGTTAACCACACCCACAGTGGGCTTTTTTTTTTTTTTTTTGGTACTCATGTGTTACTGCAGCATAACCTAGCCTTTTCTGACTTTTACAGTGTGTTAGCCACACTTTTAATTTTCTATATTCTGATGCTTTGACATCTGGTACCTTGCTAACCTTGGAGAGTCTATCCCTTCTAGGGTTAACAGATTCCTAAAGATATAAACAACTCACCTGTGTGCACACTTTTCAAACACAAACTAACCCATCTAGAACCCACATCCCCATCACCTTCTTTCTTACATCGCATACTCTGGGCTGCATTCCACCAGCCCCAGGCACCCCAGGGCCATGTACTGAACAACAAGGACAGGCTATATATCCCAGAGCACACTGGATTTATTCAGACTACCCTGCTTACCATACTCCACCAGTTTTTTTCTCAAAGAAAGCACAATAAAGGCTGTTATCCACAGCTCCCCCCATTCCTTCATGGAGTGGACTGCCTTCTTCTCTTAGGAACTGTGAGTACCAACCTATCTTTGAAGGGCAATTTTATTCTCATCTGTTATTCTTACGGTACCTCAAATTGTCTATTGATATGCCATATTTTATTTTATTTTTTGACGTTTATTTATTTATTTAGAGAGAACAAGAGAGCACTAGTGGAGGAGGGGCAGAGAGAGAGAGGGAGAGAGAATCCCAAGCAGGCTCCACACTTATTGTGGGGACCCCCACACGGGCCTCAGTCTCGTGAACCGTGAGACTATGACCTGAGCCCAAATCAAGAGTGGGACGCTTAACCAACTGAGCCACCCAGGCGCCCATAATTAATATACCATAATTACAATAATATACCATAATTAATTAATTAATGTTTTAATGTTTTAGTTTTTAAGTTTTATTTAAATCCAAGGTAGCTAACATACAGTGTACCAATATACTATATATTTTACTTTTTTAATGTTTATTTATTCTTGAGTGAGAGAGAGAGAGAGAGAGAGACAGAGCATGAGTGGGGGGGGGGGGGCAGAGAGAGAAGAGACACAGAATCTGAAGCAGGCTCCAGGCTCTGAGCTGTCAGCACAGAGCCCGATGAGGGGCTTGAACCCTTGAACCACAAGATCATGACCTGAGCCAAAGTTGGATACTTAACCTACTGAGCCACTCAGGTGCCCCTCAATGATGAGGGAGCATAAGGCAAGCTGACAGGTGGCAAACACCCCACCCCCACCCCCAGGTGGGATATATGTGATATTCCTTGGGCACCCCTGGATGCCCAAGAACAAAGCACAAGGGAAAAACAAATGGTGAACTAATAGAGCTCATGGTCCTGCAGGGCGCCAGTCTCCATGACTCCTCCATAGTGACGTGGGAAAACAAGGCAGATAGAACTAAATTTCCTTAGTTCCTGCAGCCCATTGACAAATACTTGGGGCTGCCAAACTAAAACATTTCTCCAGGAACTCCCTACTGTCTCAATGCTAATGCTTTGCTAGAGGGAAAAACAACCTTCGCTTGACAATAAGTAGGCCTCCAGTAGCCTGTGATTCTTCTTACCACGTGAAAATCTCACTGGAAACTTCCCTTGGACTTTACCACCCCCAACCCTGTAGTATGTAACCAGTCTCTCCTCATGGTCCCTGGGGCAGCTCTTCCTGCCCATGGGTCCTGTCCCCGTGCTTTAATAAAAATCACCTTTCTGGGGCGCCTGGGTGGCTCAGTCGGTTAAGCATCCGATTTCGGCTCAGGTCATGATCTCACAGTCCGTGAGTTCGAACCCCGCGTTGGGTTCTGTGCTGACAGCTCAGAACCTGTAACCTGCTTCAGATTCCGTGTCTCCCTCTCTCTGACCCTCCCCCGTTGATGCTCTGTCTCAAAAATAAATAAACATTAAAAATTGTTTTTTAAATAAATAAATAAAAATCACCTTTTTGCACCAAAAATGTCTTCAGGAATTCTTTCTTGGCCATCGGCTCCAGACCCCACGAACCCCACTGTCACCCCAGAAAACCTCATCTCTCAATGCACTGCATTTTAAAACAGAGTGGTTATTTTCACCAATAGGATTGTGAGCAACTTGGTGGCAGGCACTTGTCACACTGTTTTTAGAAGGCAGCCTATAATTCAGTGTTTGGCATATAAAAGTATATAGGCAAATCTATATAGTAGTATACATAGTTTATTGTCACTATATTGTAGTATATATAAACGATATAGAATATAAAACTATATAGTAGTATATAGACAAAAACCATGTATTCAATGAACTAACGGGAATAACACGAATCAATACATACAATATCATTTTTTCTAGACCTAAGAATAGCAGTGCTAAAACCTTCAGGGATACCTGGCTTTGAAGGTGGTTGGGAGGAAGAAAGAATGAACAGACCGTTATAAAGAAAACCATCATAGCATAGAGTCATAGATGCCAGACAAAGAGTTCCAGCAAGGAATGGTAATAAATAAACAGATTTTCAGGAAGGTTGAAAAAAAAAACCCAGCAACAATAGTGAACACCAGTATTGCAGGTACTTCGGGACAACGTCGATGAGCTCACTGTTGTCACCCTGACCGATACTCAACTTGGGAATTTGGAAACACTGCCTTCTGATAGTTAAACTTTAAGATCAACACATAAGGGACGGTATCGCAGATAGGCAAATTAAGAAGCTGCAGTGGAAGACAGGCAGCAGAACAATAAGAACACAAGTAAAGGTGCTATTGCAAATTGGGAAACTTGCTCTCAAAGGAAATGTGCAAGCTGCTATGACAGTGTAATAAAGAACTACATTTAGGTTGATATCAGGGAAGTTTCCTGATGAAGAGACCCCCATGTCTCTGAGACCTGCAGAAATGACTATAACCTGATTGAAAACATTAACATATCTAACAAACGAAGAGCAGCGCACTCAGCCAAGGAATCACAGACACGAAGAAGCACGAAGGGAGAATCTCAGTCTCAAGACTTTGGGTGTCTGCAAAGCCATCACTGACATGGCGACATCTGCAGGGCTCCCCTGGCAGGATTCTCACTGCCGTGAAGAGCCAGCCCTCTTATCCTCTGCTATTAAACCTTAGCTTCAACCATCAGACTTTCAATCCACCTCCCATCCCCTCTTCTGAATCCGTGCCCAACTTCTGATTATAATTTGGCTTCCCATGGGGGTCTGCCTACAGAGGCAGTATGCACGGGTCATGTGAACTTTGTGATGTTTCTGATTTCTAATGGTGGTTTTCTTGTGGCTCACTAATAAAGTAACTTCTGATTAGGATCTGCCTTTGCATAAAAATGACAACAGAGAGAGAGCGTGATGCAAATAGATGTTTTGTTTCTTGTCCCTTTTGAATATGTCACTGCAGATGAACACATTGTTGTTCTGGCTTCTGCCCGAGATTCAGGAGCATTGAGGTTAGTTAGCTTTGTTTCCACAGCACATTGAGACTTCACTGTCAAGAGATTCCTACAGCCTTATGACAGTCAAACAGCTTTCAAGGCAGGCTAGACCCTGGGACACGGTGACCTACTTGAGAGGTCTTGCTTCTTTTCACTAACAGCCACTAAATCCACCTTTCTCTGCACCACACACTTCCTCTACTACTAATAAAACAATGGGAGTGGAAACCACAGTGATACATACTTAAGTAGTTAGTTGTTTAACCTTGCAGGTGTTTAAGCAGAAGTTAGATGGCCACTTTAACACCAAAAACGATGCTTTCAAGGCTATTAGATGAGGTATGCCCTAAGGTCACTCTAACTTCTGAATGAATGAGTGTGTGAATGAATAATAATGTGCTTTGATTTAGGATTATTCCCTCCTTTTGATGGCCGAGAATGTCTAGGTGCTGACTTTCCCATTCCTTAGGATGAATTCTTTATATAAATAAATTTCAGCAAGGACCAAATTTCCCCTCAGGTCTCCCAGAAATAGAGCCGGATCCCGGCAGGGAATTCAGCTTGCATCCAAGCTGGCCTGTACACCATAGAGTAGGTCGCAAAGAAAAGGCTAATTAGAGAAGGTGAGGGTCTAAGCTGGGAAGAAATAATACGTGTTGACACGAAGGTGTGAAGCTGGATAACAAAGGAAACAGGGCACCGAGAAGTTGGCTGATGGCGCACATAAGTGGTAAGAAGCAGAAAATTGCTGAATGGTCAGAGTTCAGCATCTGGAAAAGGATCAAGAGTTGCGATGAGAAATCCCAGTTTCTTGCCGGAATGTTGGAGCAGTGGATGGTCCATGTGGCGGATGCTGGCAGATGGGGCAGACCGCTGAAATTTACTTTCCTAGAGTAAAATTCCTGGGGCTTGGCTGTGTTACCCCACCTTCCTCCCTGATTCAGTAAGTGGTAGCTTTTATTACTGAAAGTGCTCTGTCTTATAATGTATAAGTGGTAAAACAGTATACATAATGCAAATAGATGGGTATAATTAATCTCATATGGCACGCGAAGAGGAAAGAGACGCCAACACAAATCACTGCCTTGGAGCCTTGATGTTTTGCTGCCCTTGGAATCAGGGACACAGATTTTGTTATAGGTGAAACTGTAACATAATGAGATCCTTCTGGTGGATTTGGTAACTAAGTCCTCTTGGATGAGGTCCATTCAGACCACATGACACAGAATTCCATGTGCTAAGCGGTCATCTGTGAGTACACTGGATGTTCATGGTGTCCCTCAATTTAAAAAATGCCATTCAAGTGGGTAAATACATGGCTATACATTTGATTCTATTTCCTTTTTCAGTATGTGCCAGAACCGGACAGGTTAAAACTTTAAACAGCACTGGAGATCTTCCAAATTTTAGAGCCAAAGTTTACGTGGTGGAGATAAATACTGGATTACAGGTTAATGCTAAAGTTATTTGGGTTCTAGCAGCAATAATGATTGTGCCAGTAATAATAACTTAAATTTGTAGAATGCTTACAATGTGCAAGGTGTGCATTACCTTTGCTTCGTCCTTACAAAATATCAACTAGGTACTCTTTTTTTTTTTTTTCATTTTAAGGTAAGAATCTCAACCTTCATCCTCCCAAGGATGTACATCCTAAAGATGTACAATTATCAAGCGTTGGAATAGGATTCTAAATTCAGGCCTATCTGGCTCTGGGGCCACATTATTGACTGCTACTCAATATTGCTCCTTTTTTCTTGGCAACAAAACCAGAACAAGCATCTCGATCTTATTTGTTACCTTTAGGTCCCATTACTGAGAAAAGACAACAGAACGATTTAAAATCTGCTAGGTTTAATCAATAAGCGTTTCTTGAACACCTAGAATGTGTTCAGCAAAGATAAAAAGCGTAAGAGATGATCTGTGCCTTAAGAAGTTTCCAATCTTCACTTGGAAGAAGAAAAGAGTCCACATAAAATAATAACAAACAGAACAAGAATGAATAGAATTAATAGGGAAAAGGAGAGTGTATGGTCCATACTCCAACTGTCTGAGATGATGGGGTCACTGGGGGATGAAGTGACCGGCAGATTTAAAGGGGATCAGCCTTGACCTGAGTCTGGGGAAAAGAGGACATCTCTTATATGTTCTTTGTCTTAACAGAGATGCATTCTACATTTGCATGTACAAATAAAGCACATTTTTAAAAAATGTGAAATAAATCTATATACCTAAAAGTATACAAAACATATATGTATGACCTGATGAATAAATATAAAGTGAACTCAATTGAACTCCTTCCTGGGTCAAAAACTGGAATATAACTGGTTCCCAGAATCTTTCCTTGTGTTCTTCTCATTCTGAACCCAATGAAGCCCATTTGATGACCTTTTATTATATGAAGAAAAAAAGAACTGTAACTATAAGGAAGAACCCAACAATGGTATCCCTGGAAGTTTCGTGTTTTAAATTAGAAGTGGCTTCAGGCATCGACAGAGGAAAAATCCAATTGTGTCTTAAAAGACAGAAAGCCTTGCCCATAACCAAGTCGGTCTCTGCTTAACCACCCCTGAATGTATCTCACGATGAATAACTGACTCACAGGGCATTTCTCAAGTAGCTTCCAGATGTTGCTGACTGAGACGTCCTTCTGCTGCCATGGCAAATAGGGCATAATTAAGTGAATGGCAGGCATGGGACACAAAGGTGGCCATGCCCATCTTGGCAGGATCCTCCCATTCAGCTGCAGATCCCCAAGGCTGAATAATCTGAATGAACACAAGTGAACAAAGGGTAAGCCCACTCCTGCCCGATGCAACTCTAATCCTGCCCCAGCTGGGGCTCATTAGGCTTAAGGAATGGAACAGTCATATTTTCTGAAATACACAGTAACAAGAAAAGCCTAATTAGAGAGCAAAGAGTAGAAGTTTAGCAGCCCTAATAAATATGATGTGCTGAATGCATTATCTATTTGGCAGAAAACAAATTATGGAGTAATCTGCAGTATTCAGATAGTCTAATTTATGGCAGCTCATTTAAAGAAACGCTTTAACCCAGCATTTTGAGATCATAAAGTACATTTTAACAAGCGCAAGCATGATTTTCTGGAATGTGGAGAGATTTTTAAGGGATGGAAATTTTCTAGACTATGTTGAGACTATTTGAGTAATGTTTTAGAGATTAATTCGTTCACAAATGCTATTCCAGCTACTTGATATTACCAAATGATGGGAAAAAACATCTCTTCACATATATTTTTTTCTGAAATACATGGAAAATTATCCATTGTGCAAATTGTTTCATGGGGCCCATCTGATCCTTGATCCCTGTTAAACATCATTCAGTTGTCTTCTATTGCACTCAGAAAGCCGACCTCCAGCCCTCTAACTCCATACCTACCATTCCATTCCAACTCTCCCTACCAAGTGGGTCTTGCCTATCATGGTCTACTTCATGACACTCTACCAGGCTACTTCAGGTCTTCTAGATCCAGCATTGACTCCTTCCCGCTGCCTGACAAACTCTTCAGTAGCTCTCGTGTGATTGGTTTCTCTTTATAGTTCAGTTCCCACGTCTCTTCTGCAGAGATGCCTTTTCTGACCACTCCATATTCAAGAGTGTGATGACACTCATTCATTCCCCTCTCTGATTTTTCTTCATAGACTTATGACTACTTGAAATTAACTCAGGAGTTTGCTCATTCCTTGTGTCTCCGTTTAGGATGTCCGTCCATCCCACTGAGCAGTGACCTCGTCTTGTTCATTCATCTTTGATCTCCACTGCCAAGAACAAAACCAGGCAGATGGTAGGTGTCCCTCAGAACAACAGAAATATGAAGTGGGGGGAAAATGGAGAGAAACTTAGGTAAATCTTGGCTCCAGAGCTGTGAAAAATAATTCAATTTCACAAGATATATCTTAGAAACCAAATGTTCTTAATTTGCACAGAAAAAAGTATTTAATGGTGCAATACTACAAGTAATATCTTCTTTGTGTGTATATCTGCAACGACTTTCTTGTCGCCAACTGAAAAATATATTCTAAATACATATTGTCTTTTTCTTGTAAGCAGGAAAACTAAGGTCTAGGTTGGTCCCTACTTTCGAACAAGCCAGGGTATATAAAAGTTAAAACCAAAGTTAGAATTCAATGATTTGATTTCTATCCCCTGGATTTATCTTCCCACCACTTTCTTCCAGCTGAAAATACACAACATAGATGATCAATGGAGAAACAGTCACACAATATTTCAGTTACTTTTTTGTAAGAATAATTAGCAAATTTGCCTTATTAGTTTTCAAAAGCACTTACCTTTCTTTTTCTTCTAAGCAAAGTGAACATTCTCTTGCCTGTTTGCAACATATGCAAATAAAAAACCGAACCCCATTTCAACATTTTTTTTGTTAACTTACCTTATCAAAAGGACTTTCAGCAATTGAAACATAGGCACCTGTTGCCGTTATAGTTACCGTGCAGCTCATTACTTACACGATTGCTAAAAATTGAGACACTACACTAATAGTGTGCTTGACATGCAAACCACATTTACCTAAGTTATATAAAACAGAATATTTCCCATCATTATATGACACAATCTTAGTAATCTCAGGGAGAGCCCAGTGATGAGTTGTGTCTCAAACAATTAAACCCAGTTCCGGGTGCTTACTCGACACGTGAGCAAGTTGGTCATTCCCTTCTTCAAACATCCCACAATATTTCAATCATAGAAGCGCCCAATGGCAAGCCTCCTGCCCATAGGTACAGGAAGGCCTTGGAATATTTAGCCCAAATTGTCTACACATGGCCAACAGACAAAAATAAGGAGTTGTCATTTTTATTGTCTTCAAAACGGTCGACAAAAATCATTCCATGTTTAATAGGTTCAAGTATTTGAACTTTGAACGTTTATTGACCCTTGTTCCCCTTAAGACCACACGAGATACGGACTTTGGCTAGTCAAATTAAAAAAAAAAAAAACCATATCCAACTCATTTTTTGAGTCTTTCCCTTTTGCCTCCTTGATTGGACCTGATACTGGCAAAGGCTTCTCCACTATGGATACCTCTACATAGTTCTAGTCAAGGTCCGTACCCCGTCTTGCCTTACGGGAACATGTTTTTGGAGAAAGTCCAGGTTTTCCTCATTTTAGCAAACCTCATGGTATGAAGCCATGGCGATGTGCAATTGATTTGACTATTTTCACTCCATGGATCTTCTAACAAGGGAGCATAAACAGTCAGCAACTGAGCAATCATTACCAAGACTAAGAATTTAACATGTAAATTAATTATGCCCATGTGGATATAGCTAATGGCTTCGTTTACAGCAATGATTCTTGGATTCCATTGCGTATTTCCTCAAACAGTATGTCAAAGACCCTAGATTTCATGAAGATGGTCTTGCTTAAAGAAATTTATTATAAACAATGTGAAAAGAAAAAAAAATCTTGGCCCTTAAGGAAAAGCACTGTTAACATTTAGGTGTCTGTACAATCTGTGAATCTAAACAATTACGTATGGTTTTACAAAATGAACCTACATTATCATGATCAAGTAGACTTCTACAACTTTATTGTCAACGAATGCAAGGCATCCTTTTATGTATACAGCATAAATTACACATTTAGATTGTTTCCAAGCTTTCTGTTGGTTTGTATTTTGCTTTCACATGCAATGCTGCGAAAATATTCTGACAGTTTATCTGATAACACATTCATAGTAACTTACCTTGCATTATTTTTTAAATGAGATACAGCACACATAATCAAATAATTTATTTGATCTGAGAGTAAAATTATAGGTGTTCTCACAACCATGATCTCTTCAAAGATCAGAAGTAGGTATTATTTTCCTATCAATGATGTGTGTTAAAAAATGAGCAAAATCGTCTGAATTCATCACATAAACTGTTTTCATATCAAAGTACTGTTTTTATTTATTTAGTTGTTGCTCTTGTCTACTTTGCACACAGCCACTAAAACAAACTTTTAGGGGCACCTGGGTGGCTCAGTCAGTAGAGTGACTGACTTCGTTCGGCTCAGGTCATGACCTCATGCTCTGTGAATTTGAGCCCCGCATCAGGCTCTGCACCGACAGTGTGGAGGCTGTTTTGGATCCTCTGTCTCCCTCTCTCTCTGCACCTCCCTAGCTTGCATCTCTCTTTCAAAAATAAATGAATGGTTTAATTTTTATTTTTCATTTTTTTAACATTTATTTATTTTCAAGAGACACAGAGAGACAGAGTACGAGTGGGTGAGGGGCAGAGAGAGGGAGACACAGACACAAAGTAGGTTCCAGGCTCTGAGCTCTCTCTCAGCAGAGAGCCCAACACGGGGCTTGAACCCATGAACCGTGAGATCATGACCTGCGCTGAGGTCAGTCGCTTAACCGACTGAGCCACCCAGGCGCCCCTGAATATTTTTTAAAAATTAAAAAAAAAACCACAAACTTTTAATTATGGAAAGTTCCAAGCATATACTCGTCTCAGTTCTCTACCTTTTCTTATGTCCAGATCCTTTGACACATAACTGTGTTGTACCCTTCCCCTTTGCCATGTGACTTGATGAGGCCAATAGAATGAAGCTAGTTTCAAGCCTAGGTCACAAGAAGCCTTACATGTTTGTTTGTTTTTTACATTTATTTACTTATTTTGAGGGAGACAGAGAGACAGAGTATGTGAGAGCAGGGCAGGGGCAGAGAGAGGATCAGAGAGAGAGGGAGAAAGAGAATCCTAAGTAGGCTCCAGACCATCAGAACAGAGTCCAATGCGGGGCTCAACGTCAGGAACCATGAGATCATGACCTGAACCAAGCTCAAGAGTCAGATGCTTAACTGACTGAGTCAACCAGGTGCCCCAAGAGGCTTTTCATGTTTAACTTGCCCTGTTGCAGTTCTGTCCATGCAATAAAACCATGGCTGTCTATCCTGCCGAGGAATGAGAGATTTGTGAAACAAAGCTGTCACCTCAGTGCTCCAACCATGGCCATCCTAAGTCAGCTGACAGCCAGCCAATACCAGACACGTGAATGAGCCTGACCCAAAGAAATTGTACCACTTAGACAATTCACAGTTGATTTCAAAACCATAAGCAATATATATTCATCGCTATAGGCTACTGACGCATCTAGTTGTTTGTTAGGAAGCATTGTTATAATTGCTAACATATTCTTAATAGAGATAGAAATATAACACACCTAGGAGAGGAGCCAAGATGGCAGAACAGCATGGAAGCTTTTTGTGTGTCTCGCGTCCATGAAATGCAGCCAGACCAATACTACACCATCCTACACACCTAGAACACCGATTGGAGGGGTAACACAACAATCCGCACAACCTGAACCACAGAATTCAGTAGGTAGGCGGTGCGGAGAGCTGAACTTGGGGAGCAAGAAGCCGCGAAAGGTAGGGAATGGAATCCCTTTTGTGGGTGGAGAGAGGATGGAGACTGGGGAGGGAGAGAGCATACAGGAAAAGAAATATAACACATCTACACATGTCAGTCAGCCAGCTTCAACATCCATCAACACGTGGCCCATCGTGTTTGACATATACTCGTCATGTCCACATAGAGTATTTTGAATCAAATGCCGGGCACATGCTTTCACCCATAATACTTCAGTCTGTATCTGAAAAAGATATTCTTTTAAAAATATATATAACCACAATACCATTATCACATCAAAAATAACAGTGAGCTGCTAATATAATCAAATACACAGAGAATTATAATTTTTGTTGCTCGTCTCTCGAGTGTTTTACACTTGAAGCGTTTGAATCAGTGTCCGCATCTTTGACTTGTCTGCAATGCTTGTTTTAAATCTGTAAGTCTCCCCCACCACCAGCTCTTTTCTTTGTCATTTATTTGTTAAAAAAACTAAGTCATGGGGTGCCTGGTTCCTCAGTCAGTTAAGCATCTGACTCTCGGTTTTGGCTAGGGTCATGATCTCGCAGTTCTCTCTCTCAAAATAAATAAATAAACTTTAAAAAAAAGAAACGAAGTCATTTGCCCTTTAAAATTCCCACACTCTGGATTTTGCTGGTCACATCCTCATGGTGTTACTTACCATGTTCCTCTCCCCTTTTACTTCCCATAAACTGGCACTTTGATCTAAGGTTTCAGCTAGGTTTGGGTTTCATTTTCAGGTAGTAATACTTCTGTCCTATTCATGAATTCATTTTGCGTCGCATGGAGAGCTCGTCATGTCTGGTTGTCTGTTTTCATAGATGTTGCCAGTCTTCACCTAACCTATTATTTCATTCAGGGCTGCCAAATGGTGGTATTTTAATTGTATTATTCCTTATGTGTTTCTTAACTAAAATTTATAAAGAACTTTCTTTCCATGACTGTTTGAATACCCCGAGCTACAGATTGCACAGAATTTATTCTTCCTCTTTAGTGACCAATTCTCAGAAAAGTAAAGTGGTTCCTGAAAACTCTCTGAATATGACTAATGAGCTTTAGTGCTTTTGAGAATCATAATGAACTCGATGATGTTAGTTTATTTTGTGTATTTCAACCCATCAGGGTAATTACACAGGCATTTTCTAAAAGGAGAAAAATTTTATAAACATTATGCTTGATTTCTTTTAGGTCACCACTTCTTGCATATTTGACTTAAACCAAGCTTATCTTTAATATCACAATCAGGTCTACTGATTCTATTCCATTTATTTTAGCTATAAAAGTATATTTATTCTATTTGTAAAAAAAATCTACTTTTATTAGTCAGTTTTCTAGATATTCATTGTGGGTAGAATTGACTTCTTTTGGGGATTTTTTTAAAAAACTATTCAGAGAATTTGTTAATTGAATTAATATTTGTCAAGTGCTATATAAATCAGACATCATCAGCCTATCACACAAGAAAAGATTTTCTTTTCTTCTTATTGAGGAATTTATGCAGACATTATTATTTTAAAGGAAGTGCTAGGAGAGAATCAGAAACGATTGTTTGTGTGTGTGTGTGTGTGTGTGTGTGTGTGTGTGACTCCAACGAGTATATGTGTTTGACTTGCAAAACAGCTTTAGACACTTAGGAGATATTATGAACCCAAGGCCAAATAACTGAAACTTCCTGAATGTTACCCTCGCCAGTGTGGTGAAATTTACCTTATTACTACTGAGAGGTTGTTGACAAAATAGAGGGAATAAGCTACTTCCTGTACCACTCTTTCATCAGAAAAAATATATGATAAACAGAAAGTGACTCTTTAAAAATGCAACTTACTATCTTCTTCCAACTACTTTAGTTCTTTTTGTCCTATACCAGGGTGCTCTCCTCGTGTGTCTAGCCTCATTTTCAATCTTTCATATTTCTTACTTCACAGAAACATTTAGCTAACATGGTTAACTTATACCAAATCATTCACCAATGTGCCGTCCTAAGTAAACACTGGTGATCTGAAGATCATTTCACTTCCCATCTGACAAAGTGTAGTTTATTTCAGGCTATACGAAACACATAGTAAGATGGAGATGATCAACTTTTCTTTAGCGTCTGATGGAGGCACATTGATATAAGCAATATATATTGATTGTAGAAACATTGGAAAATACTCAAGAGTACACGGAATAAAATAAAATCACATATAATCCTACTGCTCTGAGATTACTACGCTTATCACGTTTGGGTTTTCCTTTTCCTTGTTTTTCTAATGTCCTATCAGTTTTTTTTTATGATCTCCTTTAATTATCGAAATTAAGAGACAGATTTTGCAGCTTTGGTAGTAAAGAGTAATAGTTCCTCCTTTACAGATAATTGCAAGGGTGCCTTATGATAAAGCTTGAAGTGTGTTCTGTACTAACGCAGAGAGAAGATGTGAGAATGCAGGTGGTAATTACAGGAAGTGAAGTTTGGTTCAACTTAAGTGACCTTGGTTTTTCTAACATTTTAAGGTCACTCTGCCAACGTGTACGGATTCGTGAAAGAGAATTGTTAAATTTTAAGAAATCTAGCGGACTGACCTCAGACTGCTAGCTTGAAATTGACCATGGTGGGAGTAATACACTATGGAAATTGGCAAACGCTCCAAACCAGGGCTCTCCGCTCCGCCTCCAGCCTATCTTGGCCTGCAGGGCAGAGGAAGGTACAGACCGAATCAGACCAGGGAGTACCTAAGTAGAAGGAGTAGTCCAGATAGATAGTAGTGATCTGGAGAGACAAGTACTAGGGATCTCTTCAGCTCTAGCCATATTTCCACGGGGCAAAGGGCAGCCAGTGTTTTTCAATCTTACAGTTTCATAGGGAAATCTAGACATACGGATTTTTTAACACGAAATTCTCTGAATTTTAAAACATTATTGTCGGGGCGGGGAGAGAGGGTTCTAAGCTAAATACAAGCTGTGGGCCACCAGTTTTCAAATCTTGCTTAAAAGTTGAGAGTTCCTTTTATCTGGTTGCATTCAAGGAGGAGGGTGGGTGTTTTCTCCTCAGGCCTGGAATAGCAAGGATTCTTGCTTTGAACGGGGGATTGGCTGAATGATCTGTAAGGTCCTTCCGAATTCAAAACCCCCATGACTTGATGCTTCTGCACTTCCCTTTCCTAAAATACCTTTTATTATATGCAGGCATTAATAATTAGAGCCTTGTGATAGTTCACTGTGGCTGTGTTGAACTCTGTTTCATCCCTTCCATCATGGGATGGTCCCTGAGGGCCATATGGTCCCTGAGGGCCATATTCTGGGAGGTTTGGAGGCTTCTGATTTTATAGAATCTTAGAATGTCAGGGCTGGTAGAGACTTGATGACAAGTCAATGAGCCTGCGGGTTATTAACCCAGAATCCATGACTGAGACTGGATGGTAATTGTGAATCCCTTGAAATTTTCTGAGAAAAAGGTCCATAGATTTCATTCATTATTCAAGTGCCCCAAAGTGGGTAAGAACCACCGATACATCAAGTTTTTCCAATCATTCAACGAATATTAATCGGATACTGGCTGCATGTCAGATTCTATGGGTAAAAATTAACAAGCAAACAAAATAGAGACCATTCTCTTCTCCCGAAGAGCAGCTACACAATTAAACAGGCAATTCTAATAAAGTATGGTTATCCTGTGGCAAAAGAAACACATAAATTGAGTACCTATCCTAACCTGGGAGGCGTGGGGTGAGGTCATCTTCAAAACAGAGTATTAGAAGAACTGACATTTAAGTTACTATCTGGAGGGTGAGTAGTAATTGGCCAGTTGAAGAGGTGATTATCCTCCCAAATGGTTAAGAAGCATAGAAGATAGGTAGTACTTTCACTTTACATAGGAAGAAACTGAGAACGTACCGCCCAGCAAATCTTTCCTAAGTCACTAGAATAGAGCAGAGCATGAAAAGTTTGGTATACAAATACAAATGGGTAAACAAATAATGAAAGCAAAGAACCCTCTTTTGGGGAACATTGACAAGGCTCATTTTCCTTTCACCTGGGCTTCCCCACCCATGTTGGCAGTTGGGTATACAATGCCCAACATCATGAGGGGAATTAATTAATCAACCCAATGAGGCCAGTTTGACCATAGATGGTGGCTTTGGCTGACCTAGCCTCGTTCTTTACCTGTTGGGATTTTGTCCCTGCCCCCTACATGTGAGCCTGCTCTCTCTCTCTTTTTTTAATGTTCATTTATTTTTTTCAGAGAGAGAGAGAGATGGAGCATGAGGCGGGGAGGGGTAGAGAGAGGGAGACACAGATTCCGAAACAGGCTCCAGGGTCTGAGCTGTCGGCACAGAGCCCAACGTGGGACTTGAACTCACGAGCTGCGAGACTGCGACCCGAGCTGAAGTCAGACGTCTAACCGACTGAGCCACCCAGGTGCCCAATGTGAGCCTGCTCTTAACCCACTGTAATTTGGAGTAAGGGATCTGGGAGTAAGGGCCAAATATCCTATCCTTTCCTTGTAGAATCAGACACTGATAAATACTATTTTAATAGCCCCCAATTCTAGAAGACCTCTAGGGTGAGAACTCTGTCCATGCTTCATGACATTTCCAGACCAGGTCTCTTCAGCCTTGCTTTGTAAAAATGCAACCACGGAAATATTCACTCTCTGTCCCTTTTCTTCTTCCTCACGACACATGCTATATGATTATATTACCCCCAAACCTCTGGGGATTTTTCCTATTCAGGAAATGAATATTAATAATAATAATAATAACTGTAATTGGATGTTAAATAAAACTTTTTTGTTATTTCTTAGATTATTTGGTATCGAGTGTCCAAAGTTTCTAAAGAAAGGTTCTAGACATCTATCTGCAAGAATTACTAAAAGTTGGCCAAAACCTTACGTGGGTGCTCAAGTAACTTATCCCAACTGGGACATTTTGAAAGTGAAAGCGTGGCTCTTAATAATTGCATGGGTCAAGAGGTGTAAACCAGCTTACCCAGTCACTTTATCTTCAGCCCAACATCCATCTTGAGCCAAAATGAGAGAGAAAGAGAGAAGTGTCATTAACAAGCTAAATGAGAGGGAATCCAAGAGTAATTACTAATTCCTTGCCACTTGGTATCTACTGAGATAAAGGAACTCACAGACTATAGTTGAATAGCAGCCCCTAAAAAGATACATTTGTCTTCCCCCTCAAAACTGGTGGATGTGACCTTATTTGGAAAAAAGCATGTTTGCAGATATAATTAAGGTTCATCCTGGATAAGCCAGGTGGGCCTCAGATCTAATGACGAGTGTTCTTATAAGAGATAGAAGAGGAAAAGACTCTGACAAAGGAGAATTAATGTAAACATGGAGGCAAAAATTTGAGTTATGCAGCCATAAGCCAAGGAATTCCTGAAGCTACCGGAAGCTGGAAGAAGAAAGAAAAGATCCTCCTCTAGAGTCTTTGGAGGAATTGTGGCCCTGTGGACACTTGGTTTTAGTCTTCTGCCTTCAGAAATGTAAGACAATAAGTTTCTGTTATTTTAAGCCATTAAGTTTGTGGATATTTATTACAACAGCCCTAATAACAAATACACAGGCCCATCCTAAAATAGAGCACAAAAGAATTCTTGGAAGATTATTGTTCCTTGAAGTTTGAAGGTACAGAGCCTGGTGCCTGCCCCCTTGTAACTTCAAGGTGAGGAGAGGAATCTACGGTCAAAGTCAGCTACACTTTCCCAGAGGGCGGGGCAAGGATGCATGGTTCTCTTTGGACAGTGGACATTTACGGGATCCTGTTAGACACATAATGAAAAGACTATTCCCAACAGGACTGCTTTCAGAGATAAAGCACCCCCAAGTATGTACTGCTAGGGCCAGCACAGAGGAAGTGTATTAGTTATCTATGGCCGTGTAACAAATTATCCCAAAACTTAGCACTGTAAAACAACAAATATTTAATATTTCACACAATTTCTAACAGTCATGAGAGCAGCTTGGCTGGGTGATTCCAGCTCAGGTTTCTTATGAGGTTGTATCCAAGCTGCAGGCTGAAGCTATAGTCATCTGAAAGCTCGACTGGGCTGTAGGCTCCGTATTCAAGCTCACTCACATGGCTGTGAGAAAGCAGCTTCAGTTCCTCAGTATGTTGGCCTCTTCACAGGGTTCTTACAACATGAGGGCTAACTTGCCTTGGAGCAAGTAATGAGAGACAAGGAGAGCCCGAGATGGAAGCCGCAGTGTGTTTTAGAACCTAATCTTCGAAGCAAGATACTATCATTTCTCTCATATTCAGTGCCAAGCCTGATACAATGTGGGAGGGGACTACACAAGGGAGAATACTAGGACGCAGAGCTCATTGGTCACATCTGGCTGGGGATCCTAGCTGGAATTGTAAGAGACCAGCTGGAGAGTGCTCTCTAGCCATCAGGGATTACTGTAATCAATAGCCAGAGAGAATTACAGATGCCACCTGCTAAGTACAGGAGCTTTTTTTCTCCTTAAGTGTTTTGTCCTGCTATTCCCTTCCCTGAAGGCATCAGAAGTAGTAGAGATAAATGGATCAAAGAAAAAAAAATACGGATAATGCCCCTTGCTTCACTGATCAGCAGAAATAGAGTTGAGGTGTGAGCTGGTGAAAAAATACAGCACTTGGACACGATGAGAAATAATTGTTTTGTTTTGTTTACTTCTTATTATGCAAAAGTAGAGAAAGGTTTGAGATAACAAGCTTCAGCAATTGTCAACGTTTTGCTTCCTCTCTTTTATGGGCATGCTCTCTTTCCCTTGTTGTTTTCATCTTCTCTCCTCCCCTACAGTCTCTTAGCCTTTCCTGATCAACAGAGCCTGCAGATCTTCCACTCCTCTGAGCTTCTACTTTAGTAGAGCCTGGAACCCAAACTCTAGGGTTTCATGGTGGCATACTTATTTCTGCTCTTAACTGGAGGGTCCCAACTGATGCCATTATTGACCGGCCAGGCTCTAAGAAAGGAAATGGAATTGAGGAAAGAATGGAATGGGCCAGACGATGGACATCCACTGGCATATGCAGAAGCATCCTCCCTGGACTAAGGACAAAGGGTTATGGGCAACATGCTGAGGGCTGTTTGATGCACAGAACCTGCTCAAAGGCCTGGAAAAGAGTTCATATTCAAGGTGCCAAGATAAATCAGAATAGGTTGTACAGTGAAGAGAATCTAGGAGTAAAAGTCAAGAGTGGGTGTTCATCCCAGATCTGCTCCTAATTTGCAATGTGACCTAGGTCAAATCATGTCATCTCTCTGGTCTCCAAGACCTTTTTTTTTGTTAATTTTTTTGCAAAAATCAGCAGGAGAAATTGACAAGCTAATTCCAAAGTTCACCTAGCAATGTGCCTTATAATCTTTGTATTATCATTGTTGTTATTATTATCAGCACTTTAAGAGACATTTTAACATTTTTTTTCCTAATCACCCCCATGAAATTTCAATACCATACACATAGAGCATACCTAAGTACTATATGTTTATCTATCAAGTGCTTAACCATAGAAAGAGTAAGATCTCTCACCCTCCAACACCTAATTCCCACTTTCTTGAAGGTGATATTGCTTCCATTGAGAATGCATGATCTAGAATTTAAAAGGTAGAAACTAATTTGGAAAAAATGCAGAGCAGGAAATGTGAAAGATCACTTTTCCCAAGTAACATCAAAACATGCTAAAAAATTACATTAATTAAGAGTGTGTTGGTATAGCAATAGACAATGGAGAAGCATCTTAAAATAGATTCGCATCTATATGAAATATTTAAGAACTTATTATGACCGTCTTGGCATTTCAAAATCAGTGAATAAAAGGGAATCTATTCAAAAACTGATTTGGGGAAGAGAGATACCCATTGGCAAAAATAAGCCAGATCCCTTTTCTGAATAAATATCTTCTGAATAAATAAAGTATAGGTATATTAAGAAGCTAAACATATAAAATAATTCCATAAAAGATAAAGAAAAATATAGTTACATTTTAATTTTTCTTACTCTTTGATTGTTTTTTTTCCCATTTTAATCATTTAAAGGTTTATATCATCATCTCTTTCATATTGTTGTAGTAGTTTTAGTTCTCTGGGGGCTCATTCTCTTGCGTGTTGCACATACAGACATACTTGTACTCTCACGGTGCTTTTCTTCTTGTGGTTTGTAATTTTTGAGTATGAGCTCATCTTTGGCAACATTGTGCCCTGGCTTGTGAGAACAGACCTACAGAGCGTTTTTGAACTTGTCGCTTCTGGACCTCCAAGCATTCTAGGTTCCTATATATATTAATTATTTCTTGTTTGGGAATCCCATTACACATGTAAAGTCACATGCCAAGAACCTGCATGGACTAGGGGTTTCTTTTTTTTTTAAGTTTATTTATTTATTTTGAGAGAGAGAGAAAGAGAGAGAGCACAAGCAGGGGAGGGGAAGAGAGAGAGGGAGAGAGAGAATCCCAACCAGGTTTCACCCCATCAGCACAGAGCCCAACGCAGGGCTCAAACCAATGAACTGTGAGATCATGAGCTGATCCAAAATCAAGAGTTCGATGCTTAACCAACTGAGCCACCCAGGCACCCCATGGGGTTTCAGTTTCTCACTGGAGACCTTTTCTCCTCCACAGAAAGCTCACAAAAGACGGTACAGTTCTTTCCTTCCCATACTAGGAGGGCTTTAAGGATTCTAGCTTAGTGAAAAGCACTCAGATGCAGCCACCTGCCCCTCACAGAGGTCCTGAGGGCCCAGAAGAACTCATGCATGTCTCCTAATGAAGTCAGTGTCCGGTTGCTGCCACACAGGAGGCCAAACACCAACTGGTTCTGGCTCTGCTCCCAGGCAAGTGAAGTGACATTTGCCCCTTTGGACCACCACCAGCACCTCTGCCCGCCACCCCAGTCCTAACTGGCAGAGACAGGAGCCTCGGCAGTACAGGCCCACAACGGGGACGTGAGGAAGGGAGATGGGACTTTTAAGTTGGACTTAATGAGTGTGTTCTTGTCTGAATCACCGAGAGATCAAGCCTAGATGCCATTAAAAGGCTTGAGAGGGAGATTAGATTGGCTTTGGATGGAGAAATATTGAACACCTTCATGCTTATAACCCAGCGGCCGAAAATGTTCACGAAGCTGATCGTGTGATCACCCATTTCAAAGACTTTGGAACTTTTAAGTCAAATACAGTGAGGTTCCATTTTAGGTGAAAGACGCAAATAATACAGCGGCATGCATGACACGATCCCATTTATATAAAAACACACTTACAAATCCACCGTGTTTCCATATACCTTCCTAACTATATACGTCTATCCGTTTAAATGAAGTTTGTTCTGTGACCTCGTGCAATATGCTTAGCCTCTGTGCCTCAGATTCTCCCCTCACCGCCACTGGTAAAGAGGAACAATAATGATAAATGCTTTATGGGATCTGTGAAGATTCTATGAGTTGTATAAAGATTGTATGGTCTGGAAAGAATTACGCTTGGCATTTGGAAAGGGCTGTAAGTTTTGATTTTATTATTCTCTCTTTAATGAATTTTAAAAAAGGCCTGGAAAGATATTTACCAAACTGTTTATGAAAATCATCTCAGGATAGAAGAGGATGATTGAGTAGAGGGCTAAAGGTTCTACTTCACTGCCCAAGCTCCCTCCCCACAAAAAATTCCCACTTAGGACAGTGAGAATAATTAAGTACAAAACCTATTCACGCAATCTTTGTATAATTTTTTTTTAACGTTTATTTATTTTTGAGACAGAGAGAGACAGAGCACGAACGGGGGAGGGTCAGAGAGAGAGGGAGACACAGAATCTGAAACAGGCTCCAGGCTCTGAGCAGTCAGCACAGAGCCCGACGCGGGGCTCGAACTCACATACCGCGAGATCGTGACCTGAGCCGAAGTCGGACGCTTAACCGACTGAGCCACCCAGGCGCCCCAATCTTTGTATAATTTTAAAACATAAAAATAAAATGTTTGCTACAAAGGATAACCACATGTCCCTTCAAAGATAACCTCCTATGACTCTTCCCACACCTCCTGGTCTTTTTTGACTTTTATCACACCCCATCACAAATACCCCTTCCTTCCTCCACTGATACAAGCCCTTATTTTGTAATCCTAGACAATGAGTTATCTATGTAAAAGTTTTGTCTTTCCAAGTCGACGTTCAGCTACTTCCATGCCAGCACAATCTCCCACCTCCATTTGTAACCCTATCATGATAAATACAATCTGGCAAATATGACCAATATCCAGGTTAATTTACTCACCACCTCTTAAATCTAGAGATGCAGATTAGACCAGCTATTCTAAACTCATCTTAGGTTTCAATCCTTTGGCTTCCTTGACCACTGTTTTTCCACTGAGTCATCAACAGAATCCCATCACAAACAATCTAGCTTTTAGGTCTCACACTGGTCGTTCTATGTATCCGACAATGATTTCATTTAGTTATTCCCAAACTTTTCGGTGTTTGGCCCCATTTACATTCTCCCTTGAGGACACCAAAGGGCTTCTGTTTATGTAGGTCATATCTATCAATATTTGTAGCACTAGAAATTAAAGCTGAGAAAATACCCAAAACAGTCATTAATTCATTTAAAAATAACGACTGAGGTAAATCATCAGTTTCAGATGAAAATTATGGTAAAATGTTAGCAAATACTTTCTAATGAAAAAATAGTGCATGTTTCAAAACAAGAAAATGTGAGAAGTGATTTTGTTTACACATCTGTAAATCTCTTTACTGTCTAGTTTCATAGAAGAAATCTGGATTCTTGTATCTTCTGCATTCAGTCTGTTGAGCTATCACCTGAGATGGCCTCTTGAAAACTCCATTGTACACTCATGAAAGAAAAAGAAGGAAAAGGCATGTAAACGCTTAGTATTATTAGAAAAAGAGAGTGAAAAAAGCAAATATGTCTTCACATTATTATGAAAATAGTCTTGCTCTTGCAGAACCCTTGAAAGGATCTCAAGGGCTTCTGGAGGCCCCGGACCACACTTCAAGAAGACCACACTCTGCGAAGAGCTGTTCTAACATCATCCTCAAAAAGACTCGTTAAGATGAAACCTACTAGGATTCCTCTTTCGCAGATGAAGAAATTAATTCCCAGAGTGCTCAGGGAAGTTGCCTCAAGCTACCACGGTTGGTAAGGGGAAAAGTCAGAATTTGAGCCCAAATCTAGACCATGAGCCACTATGCTATACTGTCTTTATAGTAGCCAACACATATCTCAATGACCACATGGAGGTCAATGATTGCCCTTGTCTGTCTCATCCACCTGACTGTGTATCTACCTACCTACCTACTTTTGAGAGACAATTCATAATTCATCTTTCTCTCTCTTTTCCTGAGAGTATCTGGTAGTATAACATAAATAAGCAAATGAGTAAACGCACAGGCTTTTTTTTTCCATTCACATATGTAACATTAGGACTGAAAAATAACCTCTTCAGTGTTTACTTCAACCCTTTACTACTGTCCCAGCTATGAGATACCTAATTCTTTGTCTTAAAGCTGGGAATCGATTTCAGAATGGTGGCCTTTGCAATAGATTCTACAGTAAATGGTGTTGTAAATGCAATCACAGAGAGCATAGATCCAAGGCTATTTCAATACTCTGCTTCTGATTTAGAAGTATACTAGCATATTTGAAGTCTATGTTCTTAGCAAAACATCAGTTGCTTTTCCAGTATTAAGTTCATGTCGGATGGCCCCAAATTATACATTGTCGTATGTTTGGAAGGTCTATATTCAGCTTTTCGGTTCAACCACATAAATATCCATGGGTTCTCTGTGCATTCAGTTGTGAACATCAATTATTTAATAGACCTGGAACATGAGAAGTAGGAAAGAAAATCCTTGAGCTCATACATCTGACAATATTTCATTATGGTCAACCTCATTTGAATGCTAGTGTTCGGGAACAAACGCTTGGTTTATAACTTCACCATGAGTTGATTGTTGAAAGTGATATTTTGTACATCACCACAAATGTGGGGGTCTTGATGGGACCCACAGGGTGAAACATGGGACTTTTAAGACTGGAGTTTTAATCAGGAGAACCACAGCACAGCGAGCCCATTGTTTTGGCACTTGGCACTCCAAAGTTCGGAAAAACACATAAGTAGTATAACAGAAAGGCAGAATGAGGAGGAGGAGAAAATCAAAGAAACCTTGGGGCACCTGGGTGGTTCAGTCAGTTACACGTTGGAATCTTGGTCATGACAGCATGGTTCATGAGCTTGAGACCCACTTGAGGCTTTGTACTGGCAACACGGAGCCTGCTGGGATTCTCTCCCTCTCTCTCTGCCACTCCCCTGCTCATGCTCTCTCTCTCTCTCAAAATAAATAAACACATAAAAAACTTTTCTTTAAATCGAAGAAATCTTACTAAATAATTTGCTTTCCCTGATTATTCTCAAAGAATGCCTGGATTCCTCTCCATTAACATTCTTGTCCTTAACCACCAGCACCCTGAATCATTTTTTTCCTCAGGCGGATTTTGAACTGTAGGTATTCTGGAGTCAGGGAGACTTTTACTGTTCTTAAACTTGTGGTCCTGATAAGGAAGGAGCCAGAAGGGACCAGGGTCCCAGATGACAAAAGCAGATCAGTCAACCACACAGGATCTTACTTGTCCAAAAGTTGCTGTACCTTATTCGTGACTTAATCTTTCCAGCCCATATACTTTCCTACAATCCAAGGACAGAACGGAAGTCATCAGGGCAAAGAGCCACTCCCTTTCCTGGAGAAAATGACTCCCCATCAGACCATGTGGTCTCTCATGGCACCCAAAGCCTGGTGACTCAGTTCCATTTACATCACCTTCATTATCTCCTGCTCTGCAAAATTCAAAAAGACGACCACAGTCCATTAATGGTAAGCAGAAAAATCCTCTAACTGGTGATGAAATAGTGGTGCCTCCAGATGATCATTTTCAAAAAGAACGTAATAATAAAAAAAAGATTGAGAGTAAACCGATGCAAGAATATGGTAAACTGAAGAAATTAATTAGGAATAAACGTTTGGAAAAAGCATTATCTGATGAAAAAGTGCTATTAGGCATCAAATATTAATAAGAAAAAAATAAGTAAGTGATTTCTATTTTATGATGGTGATTCACTCAAATTTAAATAATCCAAGGAGAGATGGTGATGAATGGATGCTGTCCAAGAAAATGTTCATTTAACAAAATGCAAATTGTTTATATTTTTATGTTCTAAGATAGGAAACATAGAATAATATCTTCTAGGACAGTTTTGCTCTGAGCAGTGTGTTTTGGAACAGAGATTGTATATGATGAGTAATATGACCTTTTATACCCTATCATCTGCCTCATTTGAAGTTCAACAGATGTATTACTACAATTACATATTTCCAACTAAAATACCAGTTCTGGGAAAAATTACCATATTCATTACGAAACCTTCCCACTTTCTAATTTCTATTGTCTGGAAAGGTCTGAGCCTCCTGCATTTTAGTGTAGACTGGAGTTTTGAGCCATTGGACCCACTCTTTAAAGCAGGTAGGATTTCAGTGGGCTGCCCAGGGCTTTCTGCTTGAGCTGCATACCCAAACAGTCCACACACACACACATCACACCTTCATTTTTGATGATTTCCCTACTCTTTCATTCTGAACCCCACTCCTCACATTGGCCTTCATGTTTATCACTGCCTTCCTGACCATGACCTTGGTGCTGTGTTGTCTCAGTGAGTCGGTCAAGAAGCTTAAGTGTAAGTGACAGAAATAAGTGGCTGGTTTCAGTGGGGAAATAAAAAATTAAGGGTCTCATGACTAGTTCCCTGAATCTCTAGGAAGTCTGAAAGCCTCAATAGAATGTAGTGAAGTCTAATAACTAAAATCATGGTGGTAAGTGAGTCTGGTGGAGACAACTCTGCTGTTCCCCTTAGGTGGGAGGAGTCACTGTTAGAAACTAGTAACACCACGGGCACTGGGCACAGGATGCTTCTGTTAGAGGTCTCTGTGATTGAGCCTACACACAATTCCTATCATGGCCATCAAAGCCATGTCATATCACCCATTCAAGAAGCATCAGGGTGGCTGGGCAAAGAGACTTCATACCATCATAACATGGGGCATCTTGACCATTTAACTTTTTTTTATTTCCCCAAGGCTGACATGCCTACTCCCCCTACTAAGTGCCCCACATACCAACAGAAGGAGCCAACCCTGGGTCCCAGTGTGGCACTATTCCTGTCCAATAGGACAGGACTAAGGCACAAGGAGTTAAACTAGTTTCTGGTCTTTTCCAACCCCATTTTTCTTTTCCCTCAGTTTTTTTTTTTTAATTTTTCTTTATTCTATTTTATTTCTTTTCTGTACCAATTACTTACTCAGGTCTGCTGGGAAGTAATGTGGCAGGCTTCAGCTTCTGTAACTTAATCAAGACAGCGAACCAACCAGTTTCATGAGGATTTCATTTCAAGGGATATTCCCGCCATCACACAGCTCTTCTGCTAGAGCAACACTAATGAATTGTAGTCTTGGAATCTTGTTTCTTCTTGGCAGACTTTGAGTTTAAAGGTGATAAACCTGTGCATTTTATTACCCCAATCCCCATGGTGGCAGCAAAACCTTGGAAGTACTGGTTAAAAGAGATTTATGGATTTCCTGAAAGACTGCATCTGGTTTTCTAGATTGACTTTTTTTTCTATAGATCAATTTTACAGTATCAACATACAATCCATACATATGTATAATTGATGAACTAAAAAAACCAGAGAGGCAACAAGACAGAAGTGGATAATCTCAAATCAACTGTATTCGTCAGACTTTCAGCTGCAAGTGACAGAAACCCGATTCAAAGGAGCTTAAGCAAAAACAGGAATTTGTTGACCTTCCTAAGTGGAAATAATATGGATGAAAGGCCTGTCTTGTCCCAAGGACCCCAATGTTATCACCACCTTGTCCTCTGCCTTGGGATTTTGCTGTCCTCTGTGGCTGGCTTCAGGCCCTCATAATGGGGACTGGGTTCTTATGTGTGATGCGGATATTGGGGGAAACATGGCCACAGGCAGCCTTAGGGTTACATCATCCCAGCTTAACTCCTCCGCAACAAAAGGAGAAACCTTGGTTTTCCCAGAATCCATCTAGAAAATCCTCAGGGAAGTACTGACTGGTTTGGCCTAGATCACATGCTCATCTCTTATCACTATGGTCAGGGTAATTTTGACTTGCCAAACCTAGGTCATGTTCTTTTATCTGTGATCAAGGAATGGGGTAGTATAATTGGAAGCCTCCCTAAAACTACCTAAAGAGGAAAAGGGTGGTTATCTACTAGAAGCAGGAAGCAGTTCCACAGATAGGAAGCGACAGATACTGACCCAATGAAAAACAAGATGTCTACTCAGTAGGGTGCTGATAGAAGTTCAACCTCTCTCACCAAACCCTCCACCCCACCCCGAGGTGGAGCATTTGCTGGTTTCTGTAAAGTGAATACTGCGAGCGTGGCAAATTTCAAACTGCCCATGTGACATCACGGAACGAATGAAGAGTTGGGAAGATAAACACAGTAGTCTACCATTTTACAGTGTTTTCTCGACACAGATATGAGAGAAGTACATAACCTCAAGGGCACAGAGCATAGTAGAATTTAGGAATTGGAGGTAATGAGTTTGAATGTTCATTACTTTTGTTTTTAGATATAATTTGTTTAATTGCAAGTTTATGTAAGTTAATTTTTAATAATTGCTGTGTTCAACAACTGGTTCACAGATTTCCTGAAAAATTAAGAAGTAGCCACACAGCTGGCTCCAGCATGCCACATGGATTTAAAACAAAATTAGTCAAAATATGATATAAAATAAATCAGGGGTGCTTGGGTGGCTCAGTCGGTTAAGCATCCGACTTCGGCTCAGGTGATGATCTCATGGTTTTTGAGTTCAAGCCCCGCCTTGGGCTCTGTGCTGACAGCTCAGAGCCTGGAGCCTGCTCCAGATTCTGTGTCTCCTCTCTCTGCCCCTCCTCTGCTCTCATTCCCTCTCTCTCTCTCTCTCTCTCTCTCTCTCAAAAATAAACAGAAATTTAAAAAAAAAAACTTAAATCAAAATTACCATACATATACTGAGGCAGCCACAATGGGAAGAAGGAATTGGCTCCTCTTTTCAAAATAAGTTCAGGTAACTGCAAGTTCAGGATGCATGAGAGCTCTTGGTTCCTGCCCATACCCACCCTGGAAGGGTCTGCATCTACAACCTCATCTCTGCCCACGTTTGACCCTGAGGTACGAGAACATAGGTAAATATCAGAGTTACATTATGAAGGGAGGAGAGGACCTGGCTACAAAAAACATCTACCTCGATTTCCTGCCTTCTATCAAATCACAGTCAGCCCCAAATTCACTCAGTTACATGGTCTAGGGTATTTAATTTCAATCAATATACATAACAGATACTCCACAAGATAACCCTAGAGCTTAGTCCGTCCTTCCTTCCTTCCTTCCTTCCTTCCTTCCTTCCTTCCCTCCCTTCCTTTCCCTTCCCTTCTCTTCCCTTCCCTTCCCTTCCCTCCCCTCCCTTCCCCTCCCCTCCCCTCCCCTACCCTTTCCTTCCCTTCCCTTCCCCTCCCTCCCTCCCTCTCTCCCTCCCTCCCTCCCTCCCTTCCTTCCTCCCTCCCTTCCTCCCTTCCTTCCTTCCTTCCTTCCCTTCATCCCCCCGCCAACCTGCCTTCCCTCCAGACTCTTTGATAGCCTACTGTGTGCCCAGCCCTGTTCCAGAGATGGAGTCTAATTACAGTGTATAAATATAAAATGTCACCTTAATGGACCTGATGAACACATATACATATATTTCTCATACAATACATCAGAACATGATGCTATTATTAACAGTATTATGTATCCTATAATTCTCACCATCTGTAGGATGTGTATTTCTTAGTGCACAGATGGCTTATCTTGAATTATCCATAAATTTCCTTTAAAGCAAGAAGAACCAGTTTCCTATTTTGGGTGGCATGGCTGAATTTTAAATCCCTTCGTCAGAAATTATTACACATTGGCAAAGACATCTGGTCATTTACCTGGTAAATATAGGACTCCCCACAAAGTCCAGCTTGACGCATGACTGCATATGCCAGATTTGCCAAAATAGGCCCTGCAAAACCGTGAGACAGCTGCTGACCTGCTCAATTCCTCTCACTTCCTTTATCTTCTAACTTCTTCTGCTTCTTCCTATTTATGCAAAAGCCACATTCTTCCCTGGCCTCACAGCCTCCTAAATCCGCGCTTGCTTGCTTCATTTATTTATAAATAAGTGTCGTATTTTTGTTTTTGTTTTTGTTTCTTTTACATGATATTCTTCAATGCTACTCGAACCTCAAGTTACGCCGATTTCTGTAATCATTCTCCTGCCATGCATTCTTGCTCCTGATTTCTGAGCAGACCAGTGGAGAAGCAGTATATTCTCGGCTCGGGCTTAAGCACTAGAGCCCAGCATGAACGCAAAAAAGACACTAGCCTAAGAGGGAAATCTACCAGAGGCAAGTTGTAATTTCCCTGTGTGTTTCTAAAATCTAAAAGTAAAACAAAGAAGTTACAAATCTCTCTCAAAAATCTGCCCCCAGAGAGCACCATTTCTAGACCTACTGCAGCTAAAGCGTTTGTTAGCTCAAGAGCTCGTCTAGAATTCCCATCTTTTGCAGGGAAATCAGGACAGCAAAAATACCCAAATTTCCCAAGATCCAGATCCCAAGTTCTAAATGCCCTCAGGTCTTTACTAGGAGCGAGGTTTGGGGGGTCTGACCCCTGCCCCAGGGCAAAAAGTCATACCTTTGTAAACAGATACACCCTTTTTTTGTATGTGTATTTTTATGTTATGCCCATCTTCACAAAAGATTGGCAGTCAGTGAAACCAGTTTGATCCGGTAAAACCAAGAGGCACATTTGTTATCAAGGAATAATGGCTAGCAAACTGAACCTCCAAGGCCTATCATGCAATCAATAGCTCCCTACCTTTTCTTCCTTTCATATTTTCAGTTTATAGCAGCAATAAATACATTGGTGCGTGAAATTTACTGGAGTCTAATGACCAGCTGGCATTTCTGACCAGAAGCTGAACAGGGCAACCTCAACCCTTCCCTGCTATCATCAACCCAGATAATGTTTCGAGCTTTGGTTATTAGTCCCCAAATGACATTTAATTACATTTCTAATTGGAGGTCTCATGGCTCTTCTTCTAAATTGAGGTGTGCTCCGTGAAGTCTTGTAAAATGATTTAAAAATCCACGAAGCAGTTGAAGAGCATGGGTCCATGCTTTGGGTTTATCTCAGTGGGTAACAGAAATCACTTATCTTCTATCTCTTTTTCCTAACTCTTTCCCTTCCAAAAGAGGCAATAACTGAACTCTGTTCTTCACAGCAGAACCCAAGTTGTACCAGAAAAAACATCACTTGGTAAAAGGTATTTTCTACGGAGATAGTCAAGTGTGCACTCAGTATATGCACGACAAAATGTTGCTGCTTATTGTGAATCCTGTTACGGATTCTATCAAGCTGAGAATGAAGAGTCTGACATATGGCTGTTATTTATCGGTGCTAATCATATTATAGCTTATTTTTCTTATTATTCATTTGTTCATTACTTCTTTTTAATAGTTACTTTTTTTACATTTATTTATTTATTTAGAGGGAGGGAGGAACAGAGGGGGGGGAGAGAGAGAGAGAGAGAAAGAGAGAGAGAATCCCAAGCGGTCTTCACTCTGTCAGCGCAGACCCCGACGCGGGGCTCGATCCCATGAACTGTGAGATCATGACCTGAGCCAAAACCAAGAGCTGGATGCTTACCCAACTGAGCCACCCAGGTCCCCCTTTAATAACTACTTCTTAAGGGTTGTGATGGCCATTTCTTATTCCTCTAAAATTGTTCTTATGCAATTTTTTTTGTGCATTTCATATTTTGCACTCTTTTAAATGGAAGAATATAAGGCAAAAATGGTCCCTTAGGGTCTTTTCATTTCATATCTCAGCTTCAGAAACACAAAATTATTTATATGTAGTGCTATACTTTCCAATGTATGTTTTCTCTATAAAGTCCGTTGCAAAAAGAGAATGCTACCTCTTTCTCAGTGAATCTCTACCGTCTAACTCAAGTCTGGCATTTAAGTAGTCACTCAAATACTTGCTGAATGACATTTGCCTATGGAGATGATATTTTCTGACCACGTTGGCCTGTTATGTGTTGGGTTATGGCGTCATACCAGTCAGGGTAATCCGTGCAAGCTTTTAAATCATTTCTTAGTTTTACATTGTATTTGTTCTATTGCATATGAATTTTAAGAGAAACGAAGGCAAAGGCAGGAAATGAAATGATCCCACCTAAAATACTGTGAAATTCAGAGCATGTGGTTTCCATGGGAGGCAATTTACACTTCAACCAGCGAGCCTTCACAATCAATAATAGGAAAATCTGTACCCGCTGGGTACCTTTTTACCTTACTCTGCATACAACATTCAAAAGATTTTTCACCGCTCACTCTGATGTTGGGCAGGGCTCAGTTTCCTCCATCTGTAAAATGGGGCTTAACCGTCCAACCTGTTCCACAGGGTTGTTGGAAAGATAGAGTAAAACCGAGCATCTGGCTCTTTCTTCCCGGGCCAGGCGCAGGGTAACGACTCCCCACGAAGCGGCCAGTGTTTTTGCTTCTCCCTCCTCCTCCCTGCCCTGCAAGCCCTCACTTCCGTGATGCGGCGTGATCAGCAATCGTGGCAGGCAATGCTGTCCCAGGGGCTGATGAGACGGGTTCCCCTGCATCTCTGGTTGGAGGCAAGAACAGCAGATGATTTGCTGTAAAACAGAAAGCTGATGATCTCAAATCCAGAGAGGAAGGTTTCATTTTACCCGCAGCAATACCTGGGCAATTTCACGTGTCTTGAAAGTGTACAGCTTCTAACGGAATCTCCAAGTAGATCTTTTTTGCTTCACTGTTATAAAAGAATGTGAAGGCCTAATTAGCCTGGGGAATTCAGGAATATTGCAGCAACACGGTTTGTTCCTGTTTGCTCCGGCCTCTGTGCCTGCCATCACGCAGACAAGATTTGGGCGACATCCGCCTAAGAGATGGCAATATCTGGCTTCCCACTTTGACGGCTTTGCTGACAGTTTACAAAGCCAAGCAGCCCAGAGGAGCAAAACGGGAAAGATTATTTGAATCTGCTTCTGTGATCAGTAGAGACTTCACAAGAAGAAGGGCATAGTGTCCTTTCCGGATTTCACATAAGCATTCAGGCAGGTACGCCCGGAGAGGGACGCATAATTGCCTCGTGGCCTTGTCACATCCCTGTTGTCTCTGCTCTGACTGCTTTGGTCTTTCAGTTTAAGAAAAATGAGGTTTAACGCTTTCCCTGTAAATCAGCAGAGTGACCCCGTGTCCCTGAGGGGCCGAGCAAAGGTGGGATTAAATTGTAACCCAGAGGCGATACAGAATAAACCAAAAGGAAAATTTACAGTAGCAATTTTGTTCCATGCTAGGATGATTATACCCACGTGTTCTACAAAAATGGCCATTGTGCTGCCCAAATTATAATCTACTTTTTGTCTAAATCAACAATTAGGCCATCAAATGACTGACCGGCTCTTACTGATTTGAATTGAGTAATCAGCCACTTGCCACATAGTTACTTTTCTTCTCCAATAGCCACAGCGTTAGAGACCTGGTCATAGTGAGATGTCAGAGGCCAGAAAATAGACTTTGGCTCTTTAGTCAAGTCTCGTTTTCCTGAGATACAGGAGGCTGTGGAGGGTAGTGCAAAGCTTGTGATTTGAGCTCCCACATCTGGGTTCGAGATCTGTGTTTACTTATAAATGTGTGGTTGATTTTAAATATGCTGCTTACATTCACTGTGTCTCTGGGTCTTAGTGCGGAAAGTGAGAGAGATGACGATCTTACTACCAACACCCAAGACAGTACTGAAGATAAACGAAGTGTAGAGAGCAAAACTGGATTTGAAAGTAGAAAGCCAATGGTTACGGATGTTGTTATTGGAAGCAAAAAATGGACTGTAACCCATTCCAATAAGTATTTGTTAAACAGCTTTTAAGAACAGTCTTTGAACTTAGACAAATAAGACTATGACTCTTAATTTAATCATTAACCAGCTGAATGACACTGGGTTAACTAACCTGGATTCTCTAGGCCTCTGCTTCCTCATCTGTAAAGTGGGGCAATAATAGTGACCCCACCAGGCTGTGGGGGTTGGAAGAAGTTTGTGTATCAAGAAACCGGCCTAGGGTGCCTGGGTGGCTCAGTCGGTTAAGCGTCCGACTTCAGCTCAGGTCACGATCTCACGGTCCGTGAGTTCGAGCCCCGAGTCGGGCTCTGGGCTGATGGCTCGGAGCCTGGAGCCTGCTTCCGATTCTGTGTCTCCCTCGCTCTCTGCCCCTCCCCCGTTCATGCTCTGTCTCTCTCTGTCTCAAAAATAAATAAATGTTAAAAAAAAAAAAAAAAAAAAAAAAAAGAAACTGGCCTAGAGGCACCTGGGTTGCTCAGTCAGTTGAGCGTCTGACTCTTGATTTTGGCTCAGATCATGATCCCGGGGTCATAGGATCAGCCCCTCATCAGGGTCCATGCAGAGCATGGAGTGTGCTTAAGTTTCTCTCTCTCCCTCTGCCCCTCAACCACACACATGCACAAGCACACACTCTCAAAAGAGAGAAAGAAAGAACGAAAGAAAGAAAGAGGAAAAGAAAGAAAGGAAGGAACGAAGGAACGAAGGAAGAAGGGAAGGAAGGAAGGAAGAGAGAAAGAATCTGGACTAAAGTCAGTTCCTTTTTCCTGTCACCTAAATGACAGTGGTGTGGGCACATGGGACAAAGCCAGTAATCAAAGAAGAGTTATCTTATAGACATGAAAGGAGCAGAGAGACTTCTGCCCATCCAGCCTCGGAAATATCATTTTCCTTCTTCTTCTTGACCCTCTCTTATAGCAAAAAGCTAACTTCTTATCCTGGACAATCACGACTGAGCCAAGATTTAAACCATAAGGCTGAACCAACAGTGGCAAGTTAGAGAACTTCAAAATGCTTACCAAACACTAGTAAGATCTATGTAGGCCTAATTCCATGAGTAATTGTAGGACATAAGTAGAAACTTAAGCCCACTAAAAATGGGTTTGCTATTTCCAATAGATATTATTGACTCTGGTGTGAGATGTTATGGGAACAAGAGCAGTTTCTTTTATTTGTACATCATCCTCTGTTTTGTTTAATGTGTGTTCAGGCTTTAGGGGTGCTTGGGTGGCTCAGTCGGTTGAGCGTCCGACTTTGGCTAAGCTCACGATCTCGCAGTTCATGAGTTCAAGCCCCGCGTCAGGCTCTGTGCTGGCAGCTCAGAGCCTGGAGCCTGCTTCAGATTCTGTGTCTCCCTCTCTCTGCCCCTTCCCTGCTCATGCTTTATCTCTCTCTATCTCTTAAAAGTGAATAAAAGTTAAAAAAAATTTAATGTATGTTCAGGCTTTGGGCAGAAAAAGAGTTTTTATCTAGCTTTGCTCTCTGATGTGTGAATGCAAAGGCTGTACCAGTGCTAGACCCCAGATTCAATTTCTGAGTTCATTCACATTTACTCCTAATAAATTTAGCTAATTAGATTACTTGTGCTGTTTTAAAATGGCAGGCTAAGGCAATTTGTTTCTTTCTAAATTTGATTATTCTTCTTTTTATTTAGAAGCAAATTTGTGGAAAACTTATCACGTCAATGCTTTGGGGGGTTGTTAACCATTAATGAAATGAAATCAATTGGCTTTTAGATACTTTTCTTGTTGGTATGCAACACATTAGACCTTTTTTTTTTTGGCACAGGAAGGTTTGGCCTCACCTACATAGACTGTCATTTGTGACTGTGCTCTTAAAATTTTCTACCAATCTTGAGTGCCCTCAGTCAATCTTGTTAGTGTTGATGAAGCATTTTGAACTCTCTGTTTCTCCTTTTTTTTAATTCTCTAACTATCCTTTTCTGGTCTATCCTATGTTTATAAGCTTTAGATTTTGGTTCAGTTGTGATGGCCAAAAAAAAAAAAAAAAAAAAAAAAGAGGAGTTAGCAATTAGTTCCAGGAGAGGGGACAGGTAGAAAAATGAAATTTTCATCAGAATTCCAATTTCAAATGGTTGAAAGGGCAGCACACAGACCTTCCAGGTTACCTAACAGAGATAGAAAGATAGAAGCTGCATTGGCTTCAAAGCTGACATCACTTTGTTCTTCCTTTGGCTGCGGAAGAGTTTGGGGCTTTTCAGTGCCTCATTTCCCACGTATAAGAAACTACTAGGGTAAGAAAGAAAGGAAAGACCCTCACTGCTAAAGTTTTGATTGTCCTTCATGAAAAGCTTGAGATGTTTTAAGAGGTTTAAAAATGCTCCAAGAGCTCTTGTAAGAGAATGCATGTGTGTGGTTCTGTTTCAGAGTCAAAGATGATGACCCAATGGCCAATGTCCAGTGCTCTTTCTGTAATCATTAGATTGTGATGGTGCGATGACAGCCAAGATAAGGATGACCATGAAAGCAAATTTGTATGTTCATTTCTTTTTTACCTCTACTCTCACTTGTAAAGGAAGTTATTTGTTTACTGTTCCCAGAGCTTTCATTTTTTATGCTTTTGTGTCGACAGTAGAAAGTCACTCAGGATGCGAATTCTCCTTTAAAATGGAACGATGCCGGGCACTGGCATCTGGGGTAGAAAGACAATAATGATGTCACCAAATAGTAGTGGAAATAGTTGTGATGGCAGTTGACACAGGACACTTCTTATGTGCCCAGTACCTTTCTAAAACAGTTCAGCTGTTTTGGGACTGTCATTGAAGCTTCTTCCATAGTCAGTTTGGGCTTGGCTGGAGCAGAATTGTTCCTCAAGGTGGGGAGGGAAGAGGGGACAGAAATAAACTACGAGAGCCAAATGGTGGCCATAGATACACAGGCTGGGTCCTGGGGTCAACGTTAAATCTAATCCAAACCAGGAGTGGGTGGGAAAACAGATAAGAACCTGATCCCACTGCTGCACAGGCATGGTCACATCCCACCCTTAAAACATCCCTAAGAGGTAAATACAGCAGGTCACAAGCCCCACCCATAACCCTGGAATCCAGAAAGTTCTGAAACACAAAAAAGTTTTATTGGGTCTATGGCAAACTCACTTGAAGGCCAGATCTGATCTGAATTGATATGAGGCCTACTTACAGGTTTTATGCCTGTTGGTGTAAATAGGTAAATATTTCATTGTAGATATGGCATAATTATCAAGCACTGGCACAACCTCAGTGAGGCCTCTACATAAAATACAGTGTATAAACCACATGAACTATCTAGATCTTAAGATTCTGAAACCTGAAACATTTCTGATCCAATCGTTTTAGAGAAGGGATTGTGGAACCAACTCATAAGCGACAAAATCGGGGCTTTGAGGGGTTTAGAAAACTCCCCAGGGTCAAACAGCTTTTACATAAAGAGTTATATCCCCAACATACCTGCTACAGTCACATGCAGACAAAGTTAGGGAATTACTTTTGTTTTCCAAACTTAGCTACTGTTCTGACTATAAGCAAAGATTATAAATTGAACAACATTGAACAAACACAAGCAACAAAGATTACAAAGCCTGCCTCAACACTTTCCGTGACAGCAATTCTGAGTCTGGACAGGTTGAATCATTAAATGAGATCCATTGCTCTATAACTTATTCTTATTTGTCCTAGTTTTAGCATCTAGAGGACAGGGGAAAGAAATGAGGAGGAGTCTGAGTCACTAGGTTTTTTTGGGGATTTTTGACTTCATGTGATAGAAAACCCACTGAAAATAGTTTACAAAGAGAATGGGGGTGAGCAGGGGTCATGAAAGAATCACCCTGGCTAACCTAATTCTGTACTTTCAGAATCTGGAATGTCACCGGTTATTTTTTCCTCCATCACTTTCTCTGGGCTTTTAGGCTCTTATCAGTTTTTCGCCCTAAACATCCACTTCTTTCTTATTTCACAGACTGGATTCATCTGACAGGCTCCAGGAACACTGACTTACCATTAGGCTGATTCCGATCTTATAGCCAGTTCCCCTGTCCCCAGCCATCTGTAAGGTTCCTTGCTCTGGGTCTTTGAGAAAGGGGATCTGAGACATGTGGCCCCTGGCACAATTAGTTGGAACCAAGAGAATGGGGTCTTCTTATGCATACACAGCCACCAAGTTAGCATCATTCAGTAGGTATAGGTCTCTGGTCTAAAGGCCTATGACAGAAGGAGCATTTACACAGTAAGGACTTAACAGTGCCTTAAAAATCACATTTTCAGCGTTTATGCTAAAGAAAGTAAAGTCCCCAGGGCCCCTGGGTGGCTCAGGTGGTTAAGCATCCGACTCTTGATCTCAGGGTCGTGAGTTCAAGCCCCACATTGGGCTCTACACTGGGTATGAAGCTTACTTAAAAAAAAAAAAAAAAAAAAAAAAAAGATAAAGTCCCCTGAAGAATTCTGGCCCATTCACTTTTTTTCTGGAACAACACAAAATAAATTCACTCCTTCTTTCATCTTCAACTAATGTATTCCTTCTAGGTGTTCTTAGATCTAGGGACTTCAAGTATGTTTCATACAACCTATTTTCTGCTAGTTATTCCCAAACTTGCCAGTGCTGCAGAAAGAATTAATATAAACTTTAAAAACTAGTTTTAACCCTAAATGGAGCATCTGTAGTTATGAGAAATTATATTTGACTATGTTTACTAATCGTGAAAAGCTTCAGATTCTGCAAATGGTTTCTGGATAGAGACAGACACCATTTGTACACATTTCTGGATGATCTTTATTACAAAATTTTGCATCCATTTTTTTTTTTAAATACTGAATACTAGATTCGTTATGACAAAAATATAAAGGGTCCCTTTTATGTTAAGAAAAAGTCTTCAAAGTCTATTCTCTTCTCTCTTGCTTAGGCTAGATGTATATCACCACATCAAGGTCACAAGAGAAAGACTCAGGACGTTCAGCTTGCTTTAACTTGTTTGGGTGGGCCACAGATAGTTCCTGCTATTTCTGAGGCTTTGCTACCTCTACAGCCACGTAGAGAAGCTTATGTGAAATAGAAAAACAAAATTGATTGTTCTGGCGTCCTCTTCCTCTGGCTCAGTCTAAAGGTGAATGAAGTCTTAAGAACAGGAAAAAAAAAATTAAATCGCTTAAATGGCCTTGAAAACCTACATCAAAGAGCTTGCAATTTGTTACCAGGCATTCTCTTGGCCCTGTTGGTAAAAGCTTTTCTCTCATTCACTTGTTTATCCCCCCAAAGCTTAGTTTGTCATTTAAATCAAAATGATTTAGATGAAGAACTTGATCGGTGAGAATAAATTTACAGGTTTTCTCCTGCACAGAATATCTTTATTTTTTAAGGTGATAAACTTAAAAATATGTTCGGTTCAATACTTGTGCTTCTCATTTCTCTTGCTAAATGATAGTGCGATGTTATGTCATCTGCTGGTAAATCACTGCAGCATTTCATTCCGGAGGTGACAGGATTTTTAATGGTCCAGAAAATGACACCACATATATCAATCTAAACACATCTCACCTGCACCCAGGTACAAGACAGCGTGGGCTCTTACTGATTTCTGTCCTTTTTTCCTAACAAGTTTGGAAGGAACCCTGTTGTTTTTGGTTTCTTTGCTTGAGACTCTGGTTGGCTTGTCCCCAGGAGTGAACATGGATGAAACGTCAGAATTACAATAAGTGTTTATTTATGCATGTGTGAGACTTGGCAAATTAGCTATACTAGGAGCTAGCTGCAATCTCCTGGTCATATTGGTTGTAGTGTCGAACTAATGTTGATGGGAGAAAACCTGTAGCACTGAAGACCAGCAAAAAGTACTTTTCATAAGTTTAACATATTCAGTTTAATTTCCAGTCTTAGAGTTCACAGGAGTACACGTCAGAGAACCGGAATGGGGGAAGTTGGTGACGTCGTTTGATTTAGCAAGATTGCTCTCGTGTGTTCAACAACCAAAACATGCATCAAAATTGGATCCATGTTCAAGATGATGTTCTGTCTGCCTTATACATAGCAGGGACCAATCAGGTGTGAGTGTGCTGTATGTGGTGAATATTCTATAAGGGAAAAGATTCAATAGGGGAGGCCCACGTTCTGTGTGGAAACATGATCAAGAAAACATGAAAAAGTTAAAGAGAAGTCCAGAGAAGATTCTACTTTGAAACAAAGCTCCAGTAATATTGATGTTTCTCGTGCCTGCTATTTCACAATCACAAATTCATGACTGTCCACAAATGCTTTCTTACATGGATGTTCACTTCAGAGAAGAAGAAGAAGAAGGAGAAGAAGGAGAAGGAGAAGGAGAAGGAGAAGGAGAAGGAGAAAGAAGGAGAAGGAGAAGGAGGAGAAAGAAGGAGAAGGAGAAGGAGAAAGAAGGAGAAGGAGAAGGAGAAAGAAGGAGAAGGAGAAGGAGAAGGAGAAGGAGAAGAAGAAGAAGAAGAAGAAGAAGAAGGAGAAGAAGAAGAAGAAAAAGGGGAAGAAGAAACAGATATGTTCAATACTAGGAGATGAAAAACCAAGTTTTGGTACATCTATATGATAGGATAATATGTAGTTACAAAATCATGATAATGACAAAAAACATTTAGTGATACGATTTATTAAGTGATGACAGGTTTGTAGAGTATTGTAATGTCATATTTTAGTATTTTGGTAGAAACATAATATGCATAGGTACAATTGTGAAGGGATAATTACTAAAATATTAACAGTGGAAATCTCTAAATGGTGAGATTATAAGTGATTCTCCCCTTCTTTTCGAGTCTGTGCATTTATATTTTCTAAAGTGAGGCTGACTTATTGCTCATGTAAATAATTAAAAAAATTTAAGATCGGGAACAAAGCGATACGCACATTATGATCAAGCAAAGACAGGAAGGACACAGATACCATGCTGGCCGTGGCAATTCCTAGGGAGTGGACCATGAAGGCTTTTGTTTTCTCCTTTCACCTGTTTATGTTGTAAAAATTCTCCATAATAAATATATATCCATTTAGAAAATAATTAGTAAAAGTGTGGATAGTCTGCATTCCTCTGCTTTAAGTGATCTAAGTTTAGCAACCCATGATGTCTATAAAAATAATGAAGAGGATTAACAGTAGGATCTTAAGGTACCAACAACCATATGATGACACCATTGACCACCTGTGTCAGAGCGCAGCCTTCCCGGAAGTTTCAAGTTACAAAGGTAGTTTCCTTTCCTTTTTTTGCGACTTTAACTTATTGAGCAACAATTCACATACCTATGATTCGTTTGATACTATGGTGGGAGGAGGATTGATGTAGGACATGTGAGGTGAGAACAAAAAAGAAAACATGATGCAGCCCTTGACCTTGAGGAGGTTACAATTTGTAGAGACAAGATTTGACTACAGTAATGATTAGGGTTTTATGGGTGGTTTATGGAAAGTAGTTATATGAGGAGGGCAAAACTAGATAGCATTTCCAAATAACAAGCAAGGACATGTGAATATAGCACAGACAAGAGTGAGGAAGACAATCAGGAAAGCCATAGGTGACCATGAGGAAGTTCACCGACCACGTAAATCAATCATAAGAGGGCAAATTGACTTCAGCTAACTTAACACAACACCCAAGAGAATGGAAGATGGGACATGGGTACATTCAGATTTATAGACAATATGTCAAGATTAATACTAATGTGAATATAATTCTCTCCTCGATAAAACAAACATTTCCTAAGCACCAGCTTTCATTGCTTTCAATCTAGAGATTTGAGGTAATATGCCTGCCAGTATCAATATCACAGTCTCATTTCCCTAACACTTCCATTTTAATTTAAGGAAGTAAAAAAAAAAATTAATCTTAAAACAATAATGGATACATTTCAGAACTGAATTCTGGAATGAATTCATTCATACAATAAGATTGTATTGAGTGGCCACCATGTGCTTACGTGGTTCTAGTCTTCGATGGATCAAAGTGTCTGTCCTCATGAGGTTTATATTCTGGTATGTGCACGTGGTGAGATGTATATAAAAACACAAAGACATGTCTATGACATCTGCTTTCTATGATGAGCACAATGGAAGCAATGAAGTAGGATGTGGGGAATGCGATCGTGGTGCAGGTTAGGTATATGATTGCCTAGAAAGGTGAATTCAAGATGAGACCTGAAGGAAATGAGAGAGAAGGCGACTGAATATCTCGGAGAAGAGTATTCTAAACAGGGGGCACAGCGAGAAAGAGCTCCCTGAGGTGGTGGTGCGATTCATGGGTTCCTGGAACAATAAGGAGGCCAATGTGGCAGAAGCTGGGTGACTGGGGGGTGGGGGGAACAGTAGGAGGTAATACGGGAGGTGAGAAGTGCAGAGTTCGGCTTTTATGCTGAATGGGCTGGAAATCCATTGGGATAGTAAGCAGAAGATAGGCTTGATCTGCCTTGAATTCTAAGAGGCTTCCCCCGACTGTAAGAGGTGCAAGGATGGGGACAAGGGTGGAGGTAGGAAAATCAGTTAGGAGTCTAGACAAGGGATGAAGGTAGCTTAGACTACTTCAGTAGGAGTGAGGGTGGTGAGAAAAGGTAAGCATCCAGATGTGTGTGCCAATATTTGCCCATGGAAGTGGGGTATTAGGGAAAAGGTCAAGGGTGACTCCAAAGGTCTTGATCTAAGCAATCGAAAACGTGGATCTGACGTTATTATTATTTTTTTAAGTATTTTTAATTTTTTTAATGTTTATTCATTTTTGAGAGAGAGACAGAGCGTGAGCAGGGGAGGGGCAGAGAGAGAGGGAGACACAGAATCTGAAGCAGGCTCCAGGCTCCGAGCTGTCAGCACAGACCCTGTTGTGGGGCTCCAACTCACAAAGTGTGAGATCATGACCTGAGCCGAAGTCGGACGCTTAATCGACGGAGCCACCCAGGCACCCCTGCCATTAGGAAGATGGGTTAGGGAGAAGTAAATTTTGTGTGACTTCTTAAAATGAAGCTATGACTTCAAAGGCATTTTGAGCCTGTGGCAAGACACATGGCTTGCCTTATGAAGTGCCCATTCAATAGCACTGTTCTTAGACTCTGGCAGGGGGGTACCTGCCTGAGGCTCTGCTCTGGTCCTCCTAGAGTGACACCCCTTCACGTGGGGCGGGGAGTCCGTGAGACCAAGGGGATGTGCCCATTCAGACTCCACCCTTCTTCTAAAATATGTGCCAGGTAATCTGAACTCCAGAATTCCCTGCCCAACTGCCCTAAACCTACTTTCAGCTCTGAAAGTGGGTTTCTTCTCAGGGTCCACCCTCCTAAGGCACACCATCCCCTCAGATGTGCCCCTCTCAGCCACTGGTTGATGTTTGCAAGCTGTTTGGATGGAGCTTATACATGTGGACGTGGGTCTCCACACAGGTGGCCGTGAGCCCGTCCAGGTGCAGCCAGATCCTGGGATGAGGAGAAAAGGGAAAGGAAGGAGGCTAAGTGTTATGGGCTGGGGCAGGGCTCACTCCCTCCATGCTGCCAGCTTCGAACTCTAAGGAGTCAGCCTTCCAGATTATTATAAGGGTCTATTTGCCAAGGTACGAGACAGAATTAATTTTCTTAACAGCTCGTGAGCCTGATTTAGAATATAAATTTTCATATTTCACTGCATATGCATGTCACTAGGTAGGTGTGGGAAACTTACAAATTGGAAGAATATAGGGTCCTTGTCTTTAAAAGTGTTCGTGGGTGGGTCCTCTGTCCCCCCAAGTCATCGTTAAAAGCCTCCTGCCTTGGGAGACACCCTAAGCACACTAATGTCATCGTGTGATAATTTTGCCTGCTTGTTTCTCTGGCTGTCTTACCAGTCCTTGAGCTCCTGGAGGGCAGGCAGAACAACACAGCCCTCCTTAACTTTGTAGAATCTAACAGAATGCCAAGCTAGTGGGTAATGTTTACGGAGGAAAGGAAGGAAGGTGGGGTTGGGAAGGAGGAAGGAAAGAAAGAATAGAGGTGATTATCAAAGACCAAGGAGAAAAGATTAGACACCACAGTGTCATTCACAAAGAGACGGGCATAGTGATATGTGCTCTGAATGACATATGTTAAATACTAAGGCAGCTCAGCAGTGAAAATGGGCCTTTCATGCTTCCTGCTATGGTGGTTCAGTGGCCAGAGCGCCTGGCTGACCTTGGATAAGTCAGGTAACCTACCTGCTTCTGGCCCTCCATCTGTAAAATGGGGCTAATAATACCTCACATGAGATAATATATGCAAAAACTCTTTCACTTTTCCAGAAGAAAGACACTATATTAACCTAAGGTATTATTATCATCATTTTAACTTTGGAATAGCATCACCCTGTCATTTTTGATCCCATAATTACAATACATCAGGTAAGCATGGATTTTAAAATCAAGGGAGCCCTGTACAACGATCGGAGACATGAAAACTTTGTCACATGAGAACAGCCCTGACAACTTCAAAAGTGCCTCAGGGCTGCATCTATTTCCATATTAATGCAAGCCACATACATCATTAAAGAGAAATGCGAACGGTATAGTATTTGCTAGACTGCACCTCTTATTTGACAGATATACAAAAATCAACTGGGCTTTGTAGGAAAGGGGGTACCACTGGCAACAAGCCCTCCTCACTGAGACGAGGGAGGAGAAAGGACATTGTGTTAAAGCTCAAGTGGGCCGATCAGCGGTCTCTGATTCCAAAGCAAGGTTTGAAATGTAGCAGCATCCAGTCTGCGGTCCCCTTTTAAATTAGGTATCCAGGTGGCCCGTTCTCAGAAGTTTTTTAGAAGCTCTAAGTGCTCAGCATTGCAATATCCATAACTTTTCCTTAAAAAAAAATGTTTTAGAAAGCTTTAGTCAAAAGTGTTTTCTTTCTTCGCCTTTGTCCCTACAAAGGCTCACATATTTCCATTAAATGGGACAAAAAAACAAAAACAAAAACAAAAAACAAAAAACAGTAGTATAAAACTGGGAGACCTTCACTTGACCTTGATCTGATGTGGCTTCAGTCAAGTCATTGGGCCTCAGGGTCCTGATCATATAAAAGGCAAGGGCAGAACTCAGGTGCCGCGGAACTAAGGGGCTGTGTTCGTCTGGCTCAGTCAACAAAGAAGGACGAGGCCCTGTTTAAGATCCGTGGGCTGACGTTGTGGGGATTAGAAGAAAAGCGTCCTTCCCAGCTACCTCTGAGTTCCTTCTGTACACTCGTACCCAACCGTGGGTTTTTTTTTTTTTTCAGTGTCCAAGGTTATTTCTGGAATCACCATCAATTTAAGAAATGATAGTGGAGAAGCCTTCGGCTGCTTCTCTCCCTGATGGGAACTGTAGAATGTTATGCAGCTTTAATTATCAGTGAGATGTCATTGTTTTGGATGGAGACCAAGGGATAGCCTTTGGGGTATCCTTTTGGCATTCGCTGCGGGGACTGCACGGGGATGCCATCCCTGACATTCCTTAGACAAGGTAGCAGTGCTGAGCTGAAGAGTCCATGGGCAGTGAGGTGAGGGGGTCTCCTCAGCAACCGCTGTTTTCACAGTGATCCTTGGTTGTGAACGCCATGCATGTGCATGCCTTGCTCTGCGAATAGAGCCCAAGATGCTATAATGGGTCCTTTTCATCTCTCTTTCTCCATGTGCTCAGTCTCTCGGGCAGAAGCCACCTGCTGTTCACTACAACTGCTCGGTATATAATGTGCACCAAGCATCTTGCCAACAGAGCCCTCATGGCTCAGGGAGGAAGGTTTCCCTTGGCCCTAATGATGGGGGAGCAAAAATTCACAGTGGGCCGGCTGGAGATACACACAGAGCCAAAAGTACCAGATACATCGTCCCCCCAATCTTTCCCCCGTAACTTTCCTTCTGGTACAAAACTCAGCAACATTTAACTGGTTTTGTGTTTAAGGGGGTGGGGGGGGGAGGATAATGAGTCTGTTGATACTAATTTGGAATTTTTTTTTTATTGATGACCCCAGAGATGGCCCTTGATTAGAAAATCATATTCGTAATAGAAATGACTCTTCACTTCTACCCCATATGGGAAGATTGGGGTAAAAATAGTCTGGTGGTATAATTTAGGTATTCTCCACTGATCCACGTGCGAGATCCATTAAACTCATTATGTGCCAGACACGGGTGGAAGGAACGTTTAAAGACATTATTTTACTTAATTCTCACAATCTTGTCCCGTAGCCTCATTTATAGGTAAGAAAACTCAGGTGAGAAGTTAGTAAATGGCACAGCTGGGATTGGAAACTAGGACTTCTGATTCCAAGTTCAAGGTCCCCTTCCCAAGATACACATGCTGTCTAGGACAAATCACAATTCAGCTGGGGGATGCCCCACTTTAAGGAAATAATTTTTCCCAGCAACTAGAGAACAGACAGGAAGGGGTGGTCATGAGGCAAAGAGGCTGAAATCATGGATGAAACCCAAATAGGTCTGGGTGGCCTCGAGGTCAGTCTGGGTCCGTGGATGCATCACCCAGAATGACACACATCTGACCTCAGAAGTCGTGATACATTATCTAAATCTTTATATTTGGTTTTCTTGAAAGAGTTGTGCACAAGTATAAATAGCACATTACACAGTGAAACATCCTAAAATTTCTAAGGACGCATCCTCCTGCCAAAAGACCACAGTATTGGCTCTCCCACACGCATTCTCTTTGTGTGTGTTTCTCTCTGTGTGTATTTCTGTGTGTCTGACTTTCTCTTTTTACATCACCATGCCGACTGCCCCTCCTTCTTTCCCACCCGGTGGTTCCACTCACGGACTCTTCTCCCAATTCATGACCCCCCACTTCACGCAGAGCCCCAGGAAAAGTCTTGTGACTGCTATTAATCTCATAGAGAACAGACCCTGGAATTTTAGTGAATAAAATTCTCCATCTCATTATGGGGTTAATAAGCTCCTAGAGCATGTTCAGATCCTATGAAATATTAACGACATGCCACAGAAGTTACAGGCTGAGGATATCTTATGCTCAGAACATTAAGAGCCTTTGCCAATTCAACATCAATCGACCATTAAAAGAAAGCCTTTCTAAAAACACAAGGAAAATCCGTGGAAAAATATTGGTGTCTAAATGTCTGATACAGGAAGCAAATCTGGGGGAGAACATTCATTGCAGCTTAAAGGAACATAGATTTAAAACTGAATGTATATGTAAGCTTCCTACCAGGAAATCAATGGTGTTATTGATTATACCGAACAAAACAGAAAATCGAATTGGAAGCCAAGTAATAACTGATAAAGTTTACATGTAACGATAGCATTTCTTTATGGTATCTGATGGACAGTAGGCAATATGAGTGGCACTCACCTTCCAGCTCAGAACTTGGAATCAAGTCTCTTTCTAGGAGCCCAGCTCTTTATAAAGCAAGGCCCCCCTGAAGCTGTCAAACCAAGAGAGAGATTTGAACACTAGACCGAAGCTCTTCTGACAGAGGTTCTGATTTTAGGTGTCCCTCAAACATCAATGTGGACTTAACATTTACACCCCAGTGTCCTGCATTGACCTATTTATGTTAAAAATAGCAATCCTGAGCACTGAAGAAACCACAGAAGTGTTTCTTCCTTTTCTTGTGAGGCTTTTCTTTTATTCTTTTCTAACTGTGCTAAGACACCTAATTGCTGCAATGTTGCCATTTTTTAAAAAACTCATTTTAATGTTTATTTGTTTTTGAGAGAGAGAGAGACAGACAGAGACAGAGTATGAGCGGGAGAGGGGCAGAGAGCGAGGGAGACACAGAATCTGAAGCAGGCTCCAGGCTCTGAGCTGTCAGCACAGAGCCCAACGTGGGGCTTGGGCTCACAAACCCTGAGATCATGACCCAAGCCAAAGTCAAACACTTAACTGACTGAGCCACCCAGGTGCCCGGCAATTGTTTTAAGAAGGATACCTCATTGGCCCGAGTAGCACAAGACAGAACCTGGAACTTTCTGGTGAATTCAAAATTGCACAGTGTTCCAGTCTCAAACATCTCCTTGCCAAGACAAGCCTCCCATGGCCAGTTGTCCTACCTACTTACAAATTCCCTGAAATAGTCCCCCAAACGACTTTCACAACCAGGGTTTACCAGAGTCCTAGTAAAAGCCACAGGGACTCCCCTTTGCAAAGTTTCTCCGTCGGGTCAAAGTTCCCACTTTTAGATTCTGCAGGGATAGTTTGGAGACTTTTGTGACTATCAGACTATGTATTTGGGAAGATCCGACATTGGCAGTATTAACGGTATCTTTGTTTTTTTTCTTTAATGTAGACGTTGGAAAATGAGTTCCCGATTACAGAGAAAGTTTCGAGAGAGGAAGAAAATAAATCACAGGAGGTCAAGCAGATTGTGAAGTCAACAGCCTAATAGGGGCGTTAGCCACGGTCAAGGGCCCGGGCTCTGGATTCCTAGTTCAGTCATGAAACTGTAAACTCCTAACGGCGGGAACTATAGTTCGTGGGCTGAAGCCACAATAAGCCTGAATTCCCTTTACATTTGCCGCCTCTTCTCACAACTAGAGACAGCCACGTGACGCAGCGCTATGCCGTGGAACATAAGCAGAAGGCCCATGGGCAGAATAAGAAAGTCTGGAAAATTTTTCTTTCTTCGTCAAAGGAAACACTAGAACTTGCATGTGCCTCCTGCCTTTGGCGCGGATGCAGGTTCTGTGCCTAGAAGATGCGGCAACCACCTAGAGACCAGGGGAGAAATGGCCAGACAGTGGCCGACACCCCAGCGTTCACGTCATTGAGCCATGCCGGCAGCTGCCCCCTTCCGGGTACTTTACTAGGTAACAATGAAAAGAAGCCCTTTTCATTAAAAGGAAAGGAACAACAACAGAAAACCTGTACCTACGTGTGGTGATGGGTGCTAACGAAATCTAATTAAAATAATCGTTTCACTATATATAGATCTATAAATCCTTATGTTCTACACCTGAAATGCTAGATGTCAGTTATATCTCAGTAAATTGTTTTCATTGAAACATATGTTGAAAAAAAGAAAAGAAAAGGAAAGGAAAGGAAAGGAAAGGAAAGGAAAGGAAAGGAAAGGAGAAGGGAAGGGAAGGGAAGGGAAGGGAAGGGAAGGGAAGGAAGAAAAGAAAAGAAAAGAAAAGAAAAGAAAAGAAAAGAAAAGAAAAGAAAAGAAAAGAAAAGAAAAGAAAGGATCCCTAGCTATTTGAACCATTCCATGCTGGTTTTGTGTTACTCGAGCCAAGCTTACTCCTGGATGGATACGGTCCCCTGCGTACTGCTTAGCAGAGACCCGTCTCAACAGCCAGGCAGAGTGAAAAGGCGAGACGACTCAATAGTACTTATGCCACTTCCTGCTACCCGCATGCCTGTTGACTCCCTGAATTTCTAGACCCACGCACTCCCCTGCCTAAAGGGCACTCCCAAAAAGATTTCACACAGCACCTCCAACTCCCCTTAAACCAAACCCAACCCCTCTTCCCCGCCCCCCAAATCTGCTCCCCTGAGTTCCTAATTTCAATTAATGGCACCCTCGTCCCTTAACTGTTGAAGTCAGGACACAGGTGTCTTTTTCTAACTGTACTCTGTTGAGTTTCCAAGTCCTAATTAGAGACTCATAACTCTTCCAGAGTGTTTTCTTTCTAAATCTGGAAACTAGTCACATAATGAACTGAGAGAAAAAAAAAACAACAGTCGGGGACTAGTGGTTCTCTCACATCACTCTGCCTCCTCCAGGTCCCATATCTTCTGATCCAAGGACAAAAGAGAGGAAAAGAAGGATCTGCACCCTGGCGCTCTGGCTCCTACTGGGGCCGCCCCCCTCCTTGGCTCTGGTGAAGGGAGGGGTCTCCAGAGAGGAGAGGTCAGGGTGAAGCTTCCAGACCGTCACAAGTCAGGAAGATGGTCAGAAACCTCCTCTCAGGAAGGAGATGTGAGAACCAAGATATTAAATATATGTTGTGGTTTTGGGGTGTTTTTTTGTTTTGTTTTGTTTGCTTTGTTTTGTTTTGTTTGTTTTTGTTTTTTTGGGTTTTTTTGGTTTTTGGTATTTTTCAAATGACACAGCTGAATTCTACCCACAGGACCATGAATATGGCCCCCTTTCTTCATTTCCCCAGTGATAGGTCTCTTTAGCTAGAAGCAGTAGAGACTCAACTCCAGCCGGCTAAAACCAGTAAGGGAAATGTTTTGGTTCCCCTAAGCAGCCCACAAGGTGGGAGCAGAGCTGGTGTTTGGACTGATGGGAGTCTGGGACCACAATACCCGCCCACCTCATTCTCTCCCAGCAGTAAGGCTGCTTCACACACAGCCACCGGCTTCTCAGCTCGTCTCACACCCTGCCTCCGTTCAAACAAATCCCGGGAAGAAGTCAGCGGGGGTTGTCTGGGGTCCTTGAGGCCGGGCTTTATGCACATAAAAGTCTGTTTGCAGCTACTTGGTTTCTAAGATAAATATTCAGGAGACTGAAGTAATGAAGGTTTTTTTTTTTCCCTTTAAGCTTTTAAGTTCAAACTACAAATCTTATTATTCTATCTACAAATCTAATAAATTTTTAAGGGGTACTTTACAATTTTGGCAATTAAGTTCCCTTAAACAGTCTAAACCGCATTTATGAATGTAATATATACGATTTTCTTTTTAAGTACTTCAAATGCTTACTAACAAGCAAAACTTTCCCAAGTACCTAAGCAGTTCTTATAAATCTAATAAATTAAGCTTTTAAATATCATGACCCTAAAGTTCTCTTAAATCTTTCAATGCTGTTTACAAACTTAGCCAACCTCTCTCAGAACTTTCAACTTTAAAGCTTTAGTCTGTAATCAACCACTTAATTAGTCATTTAAACTAGAATCACATGGCAAATTACAAGGTCATCTATGCCAGGATCTCTTAAACATTAAAAACACTTCACAAACATTACAATTTCACTAGCAGGCACATAGAGGTTGCCTTAAATTCAACACAAAAATGTTAAAAGTGTGGGTTTTGTTTAATTTGTCCTTTCTGTAGTTAATTCTAAAAACTTCCAAGGTTGGAAAACATTTACCCGATAAAGGGACAGTTTTATAATTCCCAGCAAATTGGAGCTACCTTCTCACTGGATGGTGTTTCTCATTATCCTGAGGTATAGGCCCAGACACGAGCTCAGAAGCTAGAGAAGCTGGCCGGACCATTTTGAGAATTTTGGAACCTTAGTTAAATCCACGAATGACCACACAACCAGCGCCATAACCGCGTCTTCAAACAGCCGTCAGGGGGCGCTGCGCCGGTGACCCACAAATGGGGTTCTTTTGGATGAACTGAGTCCCCTGAGGAGAGCTAAATGCTTACCTAATTCATTTATAACTTCCTTCACCCGTTTCACCAGATTTGGATTCAGGGATTTGCTAGTCTCTTACCTAGACTGCTACATCTCTTGATTGGATTCAGCTAATCTAGAGTTCACTTAATTCTTGTCCCGCCTGCCAGGGGCTACGGCTGAGAAAGCCATGTGACAATGGGAAGCTAGAGACCTCCGGCTAGTTTGGTCATATGCCCACCCACTGGGCCGGTGGAGCCAAATGTCTGGTCTCGTGCCTTACATTCGTGGGTGCGCAGAGAAGGTAGGGGAAAGGAGGAAAGCAATGACGTCACTGCTGAGACACCCGTGAACAGCCACCCACATGGCTCTTTCTTCAGCCACCTTCTCCCAATCCTTCTTCCCCTCTGCAGTCAGTGTGGCTTTTCTCCGATGTGAATCTGCTGTGCCTCTTTAAAAATCCTTCCCTGGACCTTCACCTTCACTTGTTGATCATGACCGAGATCCATCAGTGACCTTTCTGGACGTGGCCACCAGGCCCCTTTTTATCCTCATTTCCTGACACCTTTCCTGTCATTTCTTACCCTTTGATCCTTCTAACAGATATAATTTATTGTCCCCTCTGTAGAGTACTGATTTACAGTGCTCTAAATATGCGATGACCTTATACACCTTTCTTCTTTGTATATGCCGGTCCCTCCACCTACAGAAACTCACCTTCTCCTGCTTCATTTGCTTCCTGAACTCCTGTTCCCACTTCAGGAAGCCATTCCCCAATACCTCCCTGCCTTAGTGGCACCTCTTCTGGGGCTCGATGGCATCTCGGTGCTTTATCACAGGACCCATCACGACATTTGGCAATTACTTGTCAGCGTACCCACTTGCTAATTAGGTCATCAGTTTCTTGAAGGCAGGTTTATGTCTTATTTTTCGTTATATCCCTAGCACCTTCCCCAATACCTGGCATGTAGGTGATCTCAGTGGAGACCTCCCTTACGAAGCCTCTGGAACTAATATAACTGTGAAATGTAAGAATAATGAATATATATTATAGTGCACAATGAAAACTCATGACTCAGAGAGAGAGAGAGAGAGAGAGAAAGAGATTTTGGAATCTTGGTCAAATCAATGAATGAGCACACAGCTGGCAGGAATCTTAAAATCCTTAAAGGCACAGGCAAATGTGGGGACATGCAATATTTGAGATCTTTTAAATCCCTTCTAAATAATAATAAGTATTTAAATAGCTCTTACTATATGCCAGGCATTATTCACCATATATTAGTTACTCCTTACCCAAGTCCTATGAGATAGGATTACTACTTTCCTCCTTTTAAAGAGGAGGAATCTAAGGTACAGAGAGGTTATATAACTTATGTATGCCTCTAAATGTAGTCAGTTTACCTGTTTGAGCACCCGGGCTCGATGAGATGGAACCATGTAACAACAAGAAATGAAGATGAAAAGATATAAAGAATGGCGGAAACTCCAGGAAAAGAAGATGCTTCCAGGGGCTAAGACTTGTACATGAGACTGTTAATATCATTTGCAGTCTATGGTCTTCTCTGAATGAACACATTCAGTTTGGTTAGAGGACCCACCTAGCTACTCATGGATGAGGTCCAGATCTTAATATATGATCAGATTCATTCACAACAGCCTATTTTGGATAACTGTTCTCTACTGGGTTTGCCAAAAAACATTATTAGCAACCCCAACCCTTCTCACCTTGACAAGAGGATTTATAGTGAATATACTGAGTTAACTAGCTCAAACGAGAATGCCACTACATCAGCAAAGATCAGCCTCCAATCGGGTGCCCTTGCCTGACTATCAGGATCTCTCCAAACACTCATCTTGTCATGCCATTGCTGCACTGTCACTAACGGCCTTATCTCTCCACCAGGATCAAGCCAAGATGGAATGTCAGAGAGTGAACGGATCCATGTTTCTGACTCTAAGAACTCCCATCTGTTTCTTTGTTTGAGTCGGTTTTATTTTCTGCAGAACTGAAAGGTTGTCACTCCAACTGATCATTCTTTCAGTGGTCAGTCCAAGCTTGTGACACAATTGTTAGCAAGTGAGGCAGGAACAGTGAAGTTGCTCTTGGCTGGACTTCTGGCAGCAAGGACTCTCTGGGATGGGTTCTGCACTTGTGACATCAGTTGGCACCATGAACTGACATGTGAGGCAGTGAATTAAGATCATAGAAAATGAAGAGAGACCTCAAGAACAATGTCTTCCTGTTTTAATCATGTCCTGGCACATATCCCTATCATTTCTTTAGTTTGAGAAACAAGGCCATTGCCCTGGTTACAAATGCAGGGTGGATATGCCTCCATGGGCTGTTAGGATGATGAATGTCGTGTGTGCATTTGTGTGTGTGTGTGTGTGTGTGTGTGTGTGTGTAAAAGAGGCTGGGTAGATTTTTTAATTAATAAATGCTTTGAACTGGTAACTGTGCTATTCTATTTATAACTCTATCGATTCCCTTACACATATTAGCTGTGGGTCCATTTTGAGAGTATGTTGCTTATAAAACTTCTGGGACAAATATCCCCTCTTGTCTCTCAGTTGCTTCATCTGTGAAATAACGGATTTGAGACAAATCATCTCCATGGTCTCCTCTAGCATTACAGTTCTAGAATTTGAGATGGTCAATAATTACTTGTTGATGTGTTATAAATTCCTTCATTTGCAATACATTTGACATCCAGGGACTAAATCACACTCTCTAGGGGAAGAAAGAAAGGATGTATCATACTCTTAGCAGTTACTTGTTTTCTGACCTCTTTTCCTGGCAAGGATGTAAACAACCAATGAATGGGTAGTAAAGGTTGCTGATCAAGCATAAGGAAAAGGTAACTCTTCTGTTAAAAGGAGACTAGGGGCACGTGGGTGACTCAGTCAGTTGAACATTTGACTCTTGATTTCCAATCAGGTCATGATCCAAGGGTCATGGGATAGAGATGCACATCAGGCTCCACGCTGAGTATACAGCCTGCTTAAGATTTTCTCTCTCTCTCCCTCTGCCCCTCTCCCCGGCTTGTGTTCTCTGTCTCTCTTTCTGTCTGTCTCTATATGTGTGTGTGTGTGTGTGTGTGTGTGTGTGCGTGCGTGTGTGTGTGTGTGTGTGTGTATGTGTGTGTGTGTGTAAAATATAAAAAAAAGGAAACTAAACTCATGGATTAGGGGGCTCACTCCTTTTTCCAATCTGTACATGTTCATTCACCTGGAGATTATTACATGTTCATTGCATAGTGCATGACTGGATCTCTCCCCAAAGCTTTCCCTGGAATGGGCCAATATCTTTCTAGAATTCAATCCTCTCCTTTATTTGCCTGGTTAATTCAAATTCAAAGTTAACCCTCTGTTTATTGGAGATCTTTAGCAAAACCTATAATGGCTTACACAATGGTTCCATAATATGGTAGCCTCTTTGCTGCTCCATGTGATGTGATTAGTTTGTCTTATTAGTGTGAAGTGTCTCTGATTTTCAAGGAGTCTGGTTCCAGGGACAGAAACTAAGAGCATGAGCATTCTTCTAGAGCACGAGCCACTGCCTTCATTAGTTTGGCTGCCCTCTCTGCTCTGGACTTCTGCTTTATACACTTCTCACAGCTCTGACACCTCTATTCAATATGTCTTGTCATTCTTGGCTAATAAAATTGGTCTCATGCCAAGTGAACCATTCTCTTAAACCCTGGGAGTCCCATCTCATCATGTCTTCCTTTTATCACTGAATAAAGTGCAGGGCTACTTGACCAGCTCTGAGTGTGTTCTTTGTTCTGTCCTCCAAATACAAACCTCTTCCAACATGAGACTGGGCCAGTTTTCTCAACTATAATTTTGTGTCTTCTCACTTCCCTATAGTTAAGGAAGTTTCTAAAAAGAGAATTTTTGAGATGTGTGGCTCCTTATTCCCTCTGAACATATTCAATCACTAAGAAAAGAATTTTTACTCTTTATAAGCCCATCAATTTGCTTAAGAACCTCATCTTCCACTGGGACACCCTGCTTCTTATTAGGAGTATTTCATTCGGCGTTATACACCAGATGTTCAGCATCTCACTCTGCTTCCCCCATTACCCCAGGAGCCAGGAAATCTGGGTTGTTAAGTCCCTTTTGCCATATTGCCCACTGGATTTTTTAAAATTAGATGTATGTATGTATGTCTATATACATATATAGATATGTTAAATGTGATATCGTGTATAATTTTTTTTGTATTTTTTTGGTTTGGGTTAATTTATGTTCTCTTCCTTGTTCTCAGCTCCCCTGTCTCCCGTTCTACCCACAATTGTTCCCACCACACTATTCCCCTCTACCCAACCCATCTACCTCATTGTAACCACATAGTATAGATCCTTCTACATTTCCCCATGTTTATGTAATTGTATACAAATGTGAAGGTATATGTATAAACATGCAGGGAGAGAGGTTGGATTAGCCAGGGTCTCAGCAGGAAACAGATGGCAACTTCCAATTAAGATTGTTCAGGGGCGCCTGGGTGGCGCAGTCGGTTGAGCGTCCGACTTCAGCCAGGTCACGATCTCGCGGTCCGTGAGTTCGAGCCCCGCGTCGGGCTCTGGGCTGATGGCTCGGAGCCTGGAGCCTGTTTCCGATTCTGTGTCTCCCTCTCTCTCTGCCCCTCCCCCGTTCATGCTCTGTCTCTCTCTGTCCCAAAAATAAACAAAAAAAAAAAAAAAAAGTTGAAAAAAAAGATTGTTCAAAGAGAATCTAATGATGGGATTGTTTACAAAAGTGCAGATAGGGTATCAAAAACCGGAAGGGCGGGAGCTGTACCCCAGGGCTATGAACATCCACAAGACTACCAGAAGAAGGGGAGGAGGCAGTTGCCAGAAACAGAAGGAAAGGCCTAGAGAAGGGGTTGTCTTGAGAAAAACTAGGACGTTCAGTGACTCAGCCTGACCTCCCTCTCCTGCCAGTGCTTCTGACTGGCCAAGCCTGACAGGAAATCATTGGTTTCAGAGAACCCACTGGTTTGATCCATAAGGCTGTAGAGCAGAGTGGGTGCAGGTCAGAGTGGAGAAGGCAGGGAATGGATGTGCGGGGGAGTAGAGAAGACATCAGTTTAGGGTGGTCTCTGTCGTTATTTGTTTTCTGAAGATGGGATTATATTATTCATGCTTTTCTTACATCTACTTTTTTCCACGCACTTGGCAGATAGCCTTCCAAATTATCTGGTATAGCTTCCATTTATTCTTTCTAGTGGCTTCATAAGAGTCCATAGAGCTACAAACTCAACTGTGCACATCAGAGGTGGGAAAGAAGCTTCTAGCACCTGGGTCCAGAGCACAGAATCCCTGAGCTGCAGATCTCCCAAGGTAGAGCACCATTATTGCTATGGATACCTACCACTCCTAACCACCCCGCTCACTCAGTCACTGAGGAGCTAAGCCCATGAGGCAACTGATGGGTCATCAACCTTGTCCTCCTTGGGGTAAAAGAAGGCAAGACAATGGGAAATGTCATCCGGAAGAGCATTAATTGGGCACGTCTCTGTATCCAGAGGTAAATGAAGTAGACAAAGTTTGGCTTCATGTAGCTCACAGAGAAGCCTCCATAGCAAAGCCAAGAAACAGGATAGCAAAACAAGAACAGCTGTTTGTTGAGTTGGCCAGGTCTTGTGTAAGGACCTGGCACTTCACATACATGGTCTCATTGGACTGAATCTTCACCGTGTCTCTATGACAGTGGGCATGAGATCAGTGAGGCTCAGAGATACCAAGTAGCTTGGGCAGGTCATACAGCAAGTGAGGGTCGGAGTTAGGATTGACATCAAGATCTATCTGGTTTGTTTTTGCTTTTGTTCAATAAGAATGAATTCAGTGCCTACTCTGGGTGTGGTAATGTGCTGTGTCCAAAGCATGTTTCTTCTACTATACCTGGCTACCCTTCCCCTTTTCTCCCTTATTTTTCAATAAAAGTTAAATATCTTATGGTGGTTCTATCTACATACTTAAATGAAAAAGAGAGAGAGAGAGAATGAAAGAAGGAGAGAGAAGACTAACTAGACATCTCTTATCATGAACTGCTTTTTTCCCTAAGGAAAAAATGACATATTGTCAGGTTGGTTTCTACACACAGTTGTTTCAGATGAACCAGTTATGTGGATAAAACTAGAGTTTCCAGCTGCTTCACAAAGGGGTAGACACCATATCTGTGTGTGTGTGTGTGTGTGTGTGTGTGTGTGTGTGTGTGTGTTTGAGAAATTTCTGGGAACTTTTGAGAAACCCTATTTGGGGATAATGTAACACTTGCTGAATAAGTGAACAGACTTCTGTGGTTTTAACATTAGCAAAATAAAAAGCTCAAAAGTATGCATTTTTCAGTGCTGTGTGATTACACATGCTTTCTCCCTTGGATTGTGTCATGTTATCAGTCACCTGCCTGCCCTCTCCCAGATCTCCCTTCTCTGAATCTCTGTCAGTGTAGGTTACAATGAGTGGTAAACTATTAACTTCCAGTGCCGGAAGGTTGAATTACAATGTTAGCCCTGAAAGGGGCAAAATTTGCATGTTGGATTCCATGAGAACAATCCCTTTGTCTGGCCTAGTCTTGCTGGGGGGTTGGGAGGAATGAGGCAAGAAGACTCACTCAGCCCTCAGGATCCCTTATAACCTTCTGCGTTATAACCACCCAGTCGCTGAGTGGGCAGACTCCACTGAGGTCACCCCCAGATTCTTTTCTTCTCTTTCCCCAGCATGGCTGGGCACCACAACAATGTGAAGGCCCTGTAGGGGGGACAGTGCCAGCCGGGTGTTCTGTTTTGTCACTACGCTCCAGACTATGACGAAGAGCTTTACAATCCATATAGTAGGAGACATCAAGTCAATGCAAGCTGAAGGCAGCTCAGGGGAGGAGAAGGCAGTGCCAGTGACTCAGAAAGACATCAGGAATCTGCCCAGGAGTCACCCAGCTGAGAAAATGATCTGATTTTAAAGTCACTGATAAATTCTTTCCACTTAATCTTTATTTAAGGAACAATGTTAATTAGCTGTTACTATCTCATGTAATTATCTTATAATAGGATGGGTATTGAATGCTGATAAAGGCAATCTCAAAAGGCAATAGTGGGTTTTGCCAGTTTCAAGTATATTATTTAAACAGAGGTGAACATGGTGAAATTGTTAACTATTAACACTGCCATCATGCTTCAGACTGAAATTGGGAGTTAAAGTCATGTGTACAGGAACTTCCTACGTGTTCTAGGTGCCTGACAATTGCTTCTCCTGTGTTTTCCAGATGCACTTTTTAAAATGTGGAACATATGTTATTAATTATCCATCAACCAAATGATCACTAAAATATTCACTGAAGACCCATGATCTCCAAGTTGTGGACAACACACAAAAATAAAAGATACAGCCCTGTCTCCCGTAAAAGAGATTACTGTTTACTTGGTGCGGTGGAGTGTGTGTGCACATCTTAACCAGAGGTATGTAAGGAACTATGGAATAGACTCCAATTTTGGCTTTGTCTGGGCACTGACTTCTACCTGTGACTCCTACCACCCCTTGAGAACATACCGATCACTTGTAGACAACTATACCACAAAAGGTCTTCATATTTCTGGGAACATTCAGTTTTGAAATAAGACTTGATTTTTCATTTGGAAATCATAGCAGAATTGAATTGCAAAAAGATCCCAATAGGTTGTAATAATGAGCTAAACTTACCAAAGTTAACTTTAACCGGACTAAACAGGAGGGTCTCCATTTCAAAAGACTGATGAGATTCCAAGCTCTGTGAGGCCAGAGACAGAGTGTGTCTACCTCACCTGGGGTCAGTATCTCCAGTGCCCAACACAGTGTTTCTGACAATTGACACTAACAAATATTTGTGGCATTGAATGAACCTGCCCAAGTTAAGCAGCTAGTAAGGGAGAAGCACTTAACTTCAAGTAGTTGATTCTGGAGGCACAATAAAGGGAATGTTTGATAAGGTACAAGAGCTCAGAAAAAGACACACAAAGCAGGGAGACTTAGCTAAAGGGAGGACTTTCTGTTCACTTCTCAGTGTTTCTCTCCATACATGGGTTGACCTATTCTGGACTGTAACCAATTACTGGGTAATAAAATTAACTATTTGGTACAGGATTGACATTCTCTAAAGTGAAAAGAAAGGGAAGGGAAATGAATGAATGCATCTAAGGTGGGAAGTGTAAGTCTTCTTTCTCTAAGCTTTTATTTCTACCATATGAGTATATATTATGCATATAAGTATGTTATATGATTGTAATAGAGAGCAACATTAGTAATAACCAAAAACTTGTGAACAGCATTTCTCAAGAAGGAAACCTGGTGTTTGATTGGGAAAGAGGGAGCAGTTTGGACGAAGGCAGGGAGGATGGGATGGCCCAACAGCGTGGAGAATCGTGAGCGATTTGCTGTGGCTACAGGATAGGGTGCCCGAGCTGGAAGACTGAGATCTGAAGCCAGAAGAACAGGAGAGAGACAATGACAAAGGGCATTTGTCTCAGCTGAGGAATGTGTACTTGATACTGAAGGAATATTAAACAGAAGGGGTAAGAGGAAGCTAATAATGAGTGACCAGGAAAGTGGGGAGATAGTGAAGAAAACATTACAGAAGTTAAGGGAGGGTTGACTTTCAAACAGAGGGTTGAGGTTGTGGTCAATAGTGTCAAATGCCCCACCATGGTCAAACATGATAATAATAAACATGAAAGTCATATTTGGCAGTTCAGAGGTCAGTGATCCCTGTTCCTTATTTTTGGCAGGGGACGTCAAGATCCTACAATACAAAATACATTTCATATGGCAACCCAGCATGCACGTAATATATAAATCAAATCTTCATGGAATAATAGCTATTGTTACCATGTGCAGTGCATTCTGTCATTCTTTCTTTTACACTTTGCTCTACTTATTTTTAAAATTTTAGTTGACATCCACTAAATTGATTTCCCACAGAAATAGTGTCCGGTGACCAATAATTTGAAGACAACTGCATTAAATCATGATGCAGTTATATTGGAATGAAGAATATGGCCACCAGGGCATATTCTCCCACAACCAAGAAGAATAATCTTTTCTATATCTATTCTTAAATATCCAATGAGCTAGATTTAACTTTGCAAAGCCAAGACAGTAACACTTACATATGTAAGTATAAAGTTAAATACGAATTCTATTCAGCATTGTCTCCACTTCAGTCTCCCGGACCTTTTCTAGAAATGTGTTTTAAAAACCATTCATCCCGGTAGTAGAAAAATTGCTTCCTGAAACTTCCTGTCTTATAAAAGCATAGAAGCAATATCCAATCACAAGTATTTTGCAGGGTTGTGGAAGGTGGCAAGGAGGGAAGGAGAGCTGGATATTTTGATTGGAAGATTTCAGTTCAGCCAAGAAACGATCCCCTTGTTCCAGAGAAGACTACGAGTGATTTTCCTCTGTCTTGGAAAGGAATAGAGTTCAGAGAATACTCCCAATTTGCTCACCTCAGGTAAGAATCAGAACACGTTTAATGAAAATTTTGTGATGCATATGCATGTTTTCTATCTCAAAGGTTGAAATGTTTAAAATAAGAACTACCTTTTTTAAAATAATTACTTACCTCCCTATTAAGATTTTTGCAGAGATAATTAGATCTTTTTTTATGCTGTTGCACACCCAGGTCGTATTTAAAACCTTCTAGCTGCTCCATGTGGGGAAAAATATTTTAAGCAAATACCTATATTTCATTAAGTTTGTTTGAGATAAAGTTTTGTCAAAGAGTACTGGATCCACGTATTTTCTTAGTTTTTAATCCTGAAAAAATATAATTATCATCACCGGACTGTAGAGCTCAGTGGGTATAAACTTTGTACTAATACCTTTGTACTACTCTTCTTAAAACTTGATTAACTATAAAATATGTTTGCTTTGTCATAAAGCATCCTGAGAGTCCTAGAGTTTTTAGCAAAGGTAAGTTTTCTGTTTTGCCTGCAGGAAAGTTATTGCCTAATGTGCCTCTGAGTTGAGTGATATCCTAAAATTACATCTCGAAGCACATGAGGTTTAATGTAGAAGATTAAACACTCAAGTCCTGCATAAACTCTTCCTGGACAGGATGGGGCAGGCATGACTCAACAGATAATAGAAACTTTTAACTGACTTCTGAAAAGCACATCGCCTCTGAAAAGCACGTGGACCAAACACATCTAGCCAGGAGGCCTTCTCCAGGGGAGCCATGCACCTCTGTTCTCATAAGTTAGTCCTACCCAGTGACAGAGAGGTTTGCTTTTGAACCCTACTGAAGCCAGTTACCCTTGGTATTACTTGGTATTACTGTTAGAGGGGAATTCCTTTTTGTCCCTGCCCCTCCCCCACTCTTTGATTCCTTAAGGAGGGATTTTCCCCAAGCACTCTCCAAACCTCTGTCTCCTTCATTCATTCTGCCCCGAGGCAGGTGGAGTGGTTTACAGAATAGAGTGGGAGGAAAAAATGGGAAAGTTGCCTTAACTGTGCTTTTCTGTCTTAGAAAAACACATCCAGTTCTGCTCACCCAGAACCTTGGTCACTGTGAGGGAAGGCCAGCCCAAGTCCAGTGTTTCTTGGGACCAGGCGGTTAAGTCTTGACCTAATTCCTAGTCGCACTGCCAGCTTGGCTAACAAATCTAAAGTCCATTCCTTCAACCTGGCTTCTAGCATTACGACAGTGATATTCTGACCTCAATATTTGTTCCTTGTTTATTTTTCATTTGTTCAGGGTAGGAAAGAAGGGTGCTAATTATTGAGACCCTTTTGTAGACCCCAATAATTTTAATTACATTATTTAATCCAATATTATTTAAATTGATGAAATATGGTTAGACTTGTTTCGACTACGTTGAATACTCTGGAAAGACTTGACAAAGGCAAGTCGTTTACTAAACCCTGTTGATTTAAATGGGAGCGTAACTGTACAAGCTTGTTAAAACTTGTAAAAATCTGGTGCCTGGGTGTCTTCGTCAGTTAAGCCTCTGACTCTGTTTCTGCCTGCGGTCATGATCTCACAATTCGTTAGTTGGAGCCCTGCATCAGGACTGTCGCTGTCAGTGCAGAGCCTGCTTGGGATTCTCTCTCTCTCCCTCTCTCTGTCCCTCCTCCACTCATCCTGTCTCTGTCTCTCTCAAAATAAATAAATAAACTTAAAAAAAAAAAGACTTCTAAAAATCCGGGATTCTTCGTTCATATTACTTCTGGAGCATGTGTATAATGTTCTCGGTGGTGTGTTTTTTATAAGACAAACACAGAATTCCAGCAAATTTTCCCAAACCGAAAGAAAGGACTTGACTCTTCATTAAAACAAAGAAAAAGGTAAAATTTACAAATGTGGGTGTTTTAAGTCAAACAAAATGTTTAAAGTATTTATCTTTCTTTTGTTTCTTACAATTTCGCTCTTAAATCAACTTAAAAAAATTTTTTTTTTGCACCAGAAAGCTTCTACTGTCGTTCTCCTTTGAAAGCCTCTATTATTAGGGCCCCCCAGAAACCCTTTGAGAATCCAGTGAGAGGTGTGGATCTCTGCTTTCCCTGGAGAGCACATATCCACAAAGCCACAGCTCACAGACCCTATGAAGCCTACCTCTGATTGAGTTCCATGAGAACCTCCCCATTTCCAGCTGTTATTTGATGGCGAGGCTAAAATTTGCCAATATTGCAGCATAGCCATCAGATAAGCTGTGATCTGAGGGCATAAAGGTAAGAATTTGTCACTCACTGTATTCTGATCTCATCTGCCCACACTTTTTAGGCAACCGTTTGAAGGTCGGTGACCATATTTTCAGATGCATATTCAGAAAATAGAACCTAGGTAGGAGACAGGGTTAGGGTAATGCAGGATGTAGAAACTATGCCAAGTGACCAGGGCAGAGGAGGTTTAACCTGAGGACAAATGACTTAGGGATGAAGGAGAACTATCCTGGATGAGGGGTGGGGGGACTGGCCTGAAGGTCTGGGCTGTTCTGTGTTGTTGCACAGGTAAAACATGGAACAACAGAAGGAAGTTACTCCCCAGCAGGTGTGGGCTTTATTCAAGGATCCCTTCATCTGGAGGGAAGGGTTAATGAACTAATCAACCATCATTTATAACAAGTCTAATCTCATCTCAAGATTTTAGATGGCCTATCTCTTAAATGAGATATGAGTTTATTTTACATTAGTCTCTCTGAAGTTCTGAAAAACGAAACACCCTATGTCATAAAGATTGCTTTTTCACTTGCATGGATAATTTATACGTTACTCTCCTTTAAAACAAAAAGTAATATAAATATTTCAATGAGGGGCATCTATAGTATTACTTTGATTTTCCTGGTATTATGTTCTCGATTTGCCTATTCAAAAGAATTTCTTTTTTTAATTAATTAATTAATTAATTCAACTATAATTTATTGTCAAGTTAGCTAACATATTCTGCCACTTTTTCTGGTCAGTCCTTAAAAATAGTGAAATAGGCTAAAATTTTCCTTTGGAAGCCCGTTCGTCTTTGACCTGCATATTAACTTATCTTTTCCTGCCATCCTATCCCAATTTTCATGGAAAAAATTCCTACTGGGAAAAGGGGGGGGGGGTTATTTTTAGTTTTAGTATTTTAATTTGCTAGGGAAAATTGGATGATAGATACTAATAGTGCATCCCTCCCCCACCCCACTGTTTCTTTTTTCTCAGCTCCCCTCTGTGATCCTCCCTCTTTCCTTGTAACTTATACCCAAATCCTTCTAGAATAACTATATAATCATGACCAGATATGTAATTTGTAGTACTCCGTGCAAAATGAAAATGCAGGGCCCCTTGTTAAAAAAATGATTAAGAATTTCAAGATGGCAGCAATGAAGCACTAAACCAAGAGTGGGGCCCTTGTGTGTTCATGAGCTGCACACCTATGAAGCTAGCCCCCGTATGTAACTAACCATTTGTTGAGTGCCTTCAATATTCCAGGCACTGGGTAAACTGTCTAACGTTCATTTTCTCACTTAATTCTCCAGGCAATATTATCATTTGAATTTTGTGAAGAAGAATGTTGAGACTTATTGGGGAGAGATAATGGTCTAAGGTCACCAAACACACATAGTAAGTGGACTTACGGATTTAGAACCCACACCTTATGCTGAAGTGCCTCTCGGTTAGGAAATTACTGAAAGGAGAAAGGACAGAGAAAACGTGAGCAACTGAGACCATCACTTTCCTCAAAGTTTTAGTCCGTAGCTTCTCTAGACACGTTAAATTGGAGCATGTGACGTTCCAAGGAGTCAAAAAAATAAATAAATAAATAAGAAGACAAGCCCTTGCCTTTAAGGCTTATGCAATAAAGTAGGGGAGGATCTAGCAGGAGAATGGTGTCTGGATCACTCAGGAAATAAACTCGGTCTGGAAAGAATTCTCCTAGGGAAGGAAAGCCCAAGTCCTTCCCAACACTGCATCCTGTAACCCTGCTCTCTTCAGCTTAGCATTGGCGTCCTGTCTCTGTGCGGGTCCTCCTACCTGCCTCCCTCTTCTTGGAAAGATTCGGCTAGGTGCAAGATTCACTCTTGCCAGTTCCCACGGCTCCTTTTTCCTTCCCACGGAGGAAAAGCAACTCATTGGAATGGTGAGAAGTCAGACTCTGGCAAACATCTGTCCACATATGGGGGCTGGGTGGAGTTAATTTATCCAAAGGCTATAAGCAGTGGAGATTTGTTCTCTTTGTCCCAGGCCTGATCTGGACCAGTAGTGAGCGGTGATCTTGGATATTTATTTCTGGTCTCTGGCTAAAATTCTCCTTTTTCTTGAGGTCCACAGTTGAAGCAGGCCTTGTGGCTGCACATATGAAATAATATTTTCCAATCAGTGTTATCAGTAATAAAGCACATGTGTTTTTTTAATCTTCATCTCTGGATTTTATCATTTATTTGTGAATTGTTTTGGACCTGAGAGGACGAAAGGACTTTACTTTTTGCCTTCCCAAACCCCAGTGGTTTCCTCACCTGCATATACACATTCATACTCATACACACATTCCCCTTTGCCAGAACCTTAAAACACTGTTTTCAGGGCACCTTGGTGGCTCAGTCGGTTGAGCATCCGACTTCGGCTCAGGTCATGATCTCACGGTTCGTGAGTTCAAGCCCCGTGTCGGGCTCTGTGCTGACAGCTCAGAGCCTGGAGCCTGTTTCAGATTCTGTGTCCACCCCCACCCCCCACCCCCGCCTCTCTGCCCCACCCTTGCTTGTGCTCTGTCTCTCTCTGTCTTTCAAAAATGAATAAACATTAAAAAAAAATTAAAAACAAACAAACAAACATTGTTTTCTTCAGATCTGTCACTCAGTACTGGTGGGTACAAAATTTCTTCCACTGAAATTTGTTCTGTTAAGTAGGTCCTTAAACAAAAGAGATTTAACTTCTGGTTGAGTCCTTTCATTAATTGGTTGGCTTTGCACAAAGCATTTCCCCTCCGTGGGCCTCATTGTTTTCATGTGCAAAAAGAAGAGGAGAATGTGGTGATTATGAGGGTCCCTTCTACCTCTGACATTTTCTGAATTATCGTTCCATCAAGGTCAGCATCTCAAGACCTTTCAAGATGGCAGCCCAAGGGATCCCCCAACAAGTTAATCTGAGTTGATACAATTACGTGACAGAAATGGAAGAGAAGGCTTCAGGCAACATACACTTAGCAGAGACCATTGGGACACAATGTACCAGGGGTATCTAACTAGGGGTGATTTGAAGAGTGTAGATTTGGGTCAGCAGACAAGGATATTGCTACAATGGTTCAGGAGGGAGACATTTTGAGAAAGACTGAATGTCACTGATCTTCCAATATCACGCAACACAGGTGACCACTCAGGGTTTTGGGTCCAGGAGTACTATCTTCTTTGAGTAGATTTAATTAATTAATTAATTAATTAATCAAATGAATTTTAATTAAGTTTAAGTTTAATGAATAGGGAGCACGTTATGGTTAATTTTATGTGTCAACATGACTAGGTCATGGCATTGCATAAATTTTGGTCAAATATTATTCTGGGTGTTTCTATGAGGGTGCTTTGGGATAAGACTAAGGTTTAAATAGGTAGACTTTGAGTAAAGCACATTGCCCTCCATAATGTGGGTAGGCCTCATCTAATCAACTGAAGACTTGAACAGAACGAAAGACTGGCCTCCTCTGAGCAAGAGAGAATTCTCCAGCAACATCAACTACTTTCGGTTCCACGGCAAACAGAATTCGACTTGGAACATTATTTCTCCTTGGTCTCCAACCTGATGACCCAGGCTGCATATTTTGAATTTGTTATCCTCCATAGTCAATGTGAGCTAATTGCATATAATAAATCTCCTTCTGCATAGATACACATCCTATCAGTTCTGTTTCTCTGGAGCACCTGACTCACACAGAAGGGGATAACGAAAATGAGGTGGAGGGGCTGACAAGGACTGTGCCGGGTGGGGCTTTTCGGATATGTTTGTGGATCTGTATTTTAAACCTACTGGGTAAGCATTCACGGGATTTTAATAGGCAGATGTTAATCTCTGATTTACACTTGGCTCCCTTAGGGTGCTGGGTGAAGGATGGATTGAAGGAGGGAAGCATGAAAGCAGGGAGACCAGACAGGTGGCTACTGCAAACATCCAGGCAAGAGATGATGGCATGTTTAATGGTTTCAGGAAATTCACTGCAATTCATCAGAACTGGTTGGAGTCTAGAACCATTCAGGAGGGAGTGCCGGCAGGCCTTACTCTTGGATTTTACACTTATTTTCAAATTTGATAAACAAAGAGTGTTTTCTCTTGTTAGAAGAATACATAAACAGAGTGGATAAGTAGGTCATGACTCTGGCTCAAAGGAAACGATAGTCATTGTGTGTAGATGGGAGAAAATAAACATAAAATTTGTGCTTATTGCCACCACAGTAGATCTAAGAGTAATCAAAAGGCACATGATTAGCCCAAGTGCCTTTGGTGACACTTGGGACTCAGTTTCCTCCTCCAAAGAATGAGGAGGATAATAGGACGTACCTCACAAAGTTGTCGTAAGAATTAATACATGTATGGGGTTTAGTAATGTACCAGGCATACGGTTAGCATCGTGTAAGTCTTAGTTGTTACTACAATTGCCACTATTATCATCATCAGTATAATTGGTAAAAATCCAAAAAAAGTCCAACAAAGACAGAATCAAAATCCAATACTCTCCCAAAGTAAGCAAGAAAGAGTCACACTCTGGATTAATTCTTTTTTTTTTTTAATTTTTTAAATGTTTATTTATTTTTGAGACAGAGAGAGACAGAGCATGAACAGAGGAGGGGCAGAGAGAGAGGGAGACACAGAATCTGAAGCAGGCTCCAGGCTCTGAGCTGTCAGCACAGAGCCCGACGCGGGGCTCGAGCTCGTCAACTGTGAGATCATGACCTGGGCCGACGTCAGATGCTCAACTGACGAAGCCACCCAGGAGCCCCTGGATTAATTCTAAACACAGATGGAACAGAGAGGGCTTATGGGAACCGCACACACACACTCGTACTGAGCCTTACAGTGCCGGAAACAACCGGCTCAGCCGTCAGAGTCTTCCACACACAAAAATACCAACAGGCAAGCAACTTCTCAAGTGGTCTGAAGAATGCTTAGTACTTGGACACCCGTGTTGATTTAAAAAATAAAATTAGTTAGGGAGCCCCTGGGTGGCTCTGTCAGTTAGGCGTCTGACTTGATTTCGGCTCAGGTCATGATCTCACGGTTTGTGGGATTCAGCCTTGTGCTGGGCTCTGTGCTGACAGAGGAGGCCGCTTGGGATTCTCTCTCTCCCTCTCTTTCTGCCCCTCTCCCACTTGCTCTCTATCTCTCTTTCTCAACATAAATAAACATTAAAAAAATTTTTTTAACTAGAAAAAATAAAGTTACTTAGAATAATGAGAGTAAAATAGATCGAGTACTTAAAATGTGCGATGCACGTACTCACCTCTTTACATACACGATCTCATTTAATGTAGTTTAATTCAAATGATGACCCAACATATTTTTACCCCTGTATTAGGGATGTGGAAACCAGGCTCAGAGAACATAAGGTTTGAAATAAACCCGTGCTTTATATAGTGGGTTGAAAAAGAACGGGAATTACATACAGAGGGAACAAGAAATCTCATTACTTGTTTAATAGGAAGGGATAAGCTTCTCTGCAGTGTTCTTCGAATGCATGAAGACTGAAGATATGAAATGTAGCACCTGACTCTACGCCTCACTGGCAGAAGCAGGGACCATCAACTTGGGCAAGAGGCCTCTGACATTGATTTTCCCTCACATCTTCCTTTACAGCCTTCCTTCCTCTCCCCTTCCCAAAAAACAACCACAAAGAAAAATAAGCCATTAAGTCACACCTCCATCCCTCAATCACACAGATGCACACTGTGGCCGTTTGGTGGGGTGAGGGTGTCACTTTGAGGAGAAGAGGAGTGGTCAGAAAGGAGGAGCCCAGTGAGACTGAGACAGTCTTTCACAAATCGGCTAACCTTGTGCTTTGCCCTTCTTCAGTGGATACATCCTTCCACAAAGAACTCTTACTTGCCAGAACAAAGATGGAACATAGCAATGGTCCTAGGAGCTACAGCGAGTTTCGCTCCTTGTGTCTAAGGAAAGTTTGGTTGACTCTGGAGCTAGAAGGCAAGATCAATATCTTTCACTTCCTTCTGAATGGCTGCAAGAATGAAAAGATGATGATTTTAAGACACAAATGTCTTGATGTCTTTAGGCATGCTGCTCAAAAACATACCAACAGGAGCTGGTGAGCATGCATTTTCATGGGCGGGTCCATTGGGCATTTCCCATGGGGCTCTGGGGGCACCAGTTCAGTCTCAACGGACCCAGACCTGATGTTGGGAAATATCATACATCCTCTCACAGTTCGTGCTCACCTATCAGCTGAGCCAGAAGCAAAATGCTTTCGGGCTGCCTCATTCCTGTTCCTCATCCCCCTTAAGCTCTGCTACCCCAGGTGTGATGTGCAGACAAGAATCATGGGCATCACTGAAGAGTTTATGAGAACCGCAGAATCTTGCGCTCCACCCAAAGCTACTGGATCAGAGTCTTTATTTTGGTAAGCACCCTAGATGATTCATATGTACACACATTAAGGTCTGAGAAACATTGCCTTGGACTATTAGGGACTAAACTGGGGTCTTTATGATGAACATAACTGCCAGCAAGAGGGTGGGGAGAGATGTAAACATGCTTTGTCAACTGTAGTTTATATGGGGCCAAAGAGGAGCACAGACACCTATCCCTCCTCCTCCCATGGATGTGGGGAACTACAATTATCAGGCAATTGGTTATGAGTAGCTTGGCCCAACCATCAGTGAAAACAGTACACAGGTGAGCAGAACAACAAGCCTGTACGTACCAGTCCTCTAAAGGTAATTTGAATCATTGGTACCAGGGATGTGATGTACTCAACAGGACTGAAAATCATTACCTTTCCTCTTCCCCCAGGAAAATGGTAGGATGGTTTTGGTATGGTGGGATCAACATCTTTGACCCTCTATTCTTACGTGGTTTCTGAAACATTTATCCTTATTGCATAACAAAATAAGTCTCCCAAAATAAGAAAGAGGGGAGATTTCTCTAGTTTACCCAGATTGGTGTGTGCTTTGTGATAGGGCAGGCAAAATAAGAGGGAAAAGAAATGGGTAGGCATGGATGATGGAGGGAAGGGTGAAGGGTAGGGAAATGTCTCTCTCCACAGGCCAGACAGAGTGATATTAACGCATGCAAGTGTTCTGTGGTTTATAAAACACATGTATGGACTTTATTTATCTCATCTTATTCATGCAGAAACCTTATGGCAGATATTCTTATTGATTGTGCCATTTTACAGATGGTAATAATAAGATTGAGAGAGATGAATCAGCTTGCCTAAATTGCCAAAATGAGGAAGCAGTGAATCAGTCCTCAATACCAGGTAGATAAGCAAAGTGCGAGTATTTTGTACTGTAGAGACAAAAAGAGGAGAAGGGAGGGGGGAAGGAGGATAGGGGGAAAAAATAGAAGAAAGGAGATAAGAAGAGAGGGAGAAAAAAAGGAGAGAAGAAAAACTGCTCATTTTGAACTGCAATTTCCCAACATTTTGACTAGACATTTCGTCCTGCTTCCCTTCTTAATTGATCTTTTGCAACTTGGTCCAACTTCGTACCATTTTTTATTTGACATTTAAAAAAACGTCGCTAGTAACTGTGATTACTAATTACATAAAAGAGAGAAGTGAAATTTCAAATACTTTTGATTTAGTATTCTGTGCGCTTATGACGCCCACAGAATCAAAGTGTTTCCCACCGTCTCATTTTTGCTACAGCTGTCATTTCAGTCGATATAAGCCTATTTATCTCAAAATTTCATTTTATCTTAATTGATTTTGAGATTAATGTTACCACAGTAGTAATTCAGGGCTTGACCTGAAGGGGAAGAAATATCAGTATGTTAGGAAGCATTTATTGTTTTTAAATTTATTTATTTATTTTGGGAGACAGGGTACACATAAGAAGGGGAGGGGGAGAGAGACGGAGGGAGAGACAGAGAGAGGGAGAGAGGGAGAATCCCAAGCAGGCTCCATGCTGTCAGCACAGAGCCCAATGCTGGGCTCGATCCCATGAACCTGAGATCATGATCTGAGATTAAATGAAGAGTCAGATGCTTGACCGACTGAGCCACACAGGTGCTCCTGTAAGGAAGCATTTAGATGTCACGTTTGTTGCTGGGCTATTATGTTATCATTGTTCTTACAGCTTCCATCGATAAGGAAAGTTGAAATCCTAAAGCTAGAGTGTTAACACTAGAGAAGACCGAATAGGTGACCTGTTTCCACCACGAAACAGAAGAAATTTATTATGAAGAAATGGTGTTCCATCATGGATACCAGGGATTTGTCTAAGATTCCACAACTACTTAATCATTGGGACTCAGGCATTCAGAGTACATAAGAAAAATAATTTGTTAACAAGCTAAAGATTTCCTTTTATTGTTGGAACATTAGCATAATCACTCTGGCCTCTCGTTGTCAAACCAATCAGGTTTTTGTTGTTGTTGTTTTACCTACATGGTCAAAATAAATCATTTTCACATCATCATGCTTTATTTCTCCCCTCAAGGGACAATCGCAATGGAGACTCACTGGTTTCTGTATCTTTTGCTTCTTCTTAAATATTTCAATTCCTACAGGATGGGAAAAGACACCTTCACATTCTATTCAACCCACTTCTGATTAGAGTCGGATGATAATTCCGTGTCCTCAGTACCTGGCACAAAGGCTTGGCACTGTATTCGTCATCGGAAGTCAATCACTTATTTAATCTGTCCATCTAAATAAAGAGGTAAACCGAGGCAAACTCATATTACCTGAAATTGAGTTAATTCCGGAACAGCAGAGGAAATGGCAATTTGCAAACACGCGCCATAGCTACTAGGGGAAGGTCTGGCCAGAGTCCACTCTGTAAACTCATTTGCTTGAGAATGGGGAGAGATTCTTGGCAAGTGTTCCTTGGTCGGGAGATACGTCTTGATCTTATGTAAATCAGGCACTACAGGAAATCGGTCTCTCTGTGCTTCACTTCTGAGGGCGCAAGCGTTCGATTTTCCATTTAATGCCTTCCAGTTCCCTTTCAGATTGAGATCTTTTCACAAATCCTTACGATCTTCTGAGTGGTGGAGTGTCCATTTGACAGAGGGGAAAACTGAGATTGCTCGAGGAGAAGTAAATCGGCCAAAGCACCGCAGTCAGAATCTGGTGGAGCCCTGCCCCAAACCCAAATCTGTCTCACTCGAGACTCAACGTCTTTCCTCGATTTCAGGTAAATACAAAACTCGCATCTTGATTTGGTGAGGGAATAGAGAACCAAATGAATAAAAGAATATGCATTTTGCCCCCAGGCTACTGAACATTGCCCGGATCACTGGGGCAAAGGAGTCAAGAAAGAAAATCTATCCTAGTTGGATAACTCAATTGTTTGCTGGAATCAACCGAGAAGGAGACAAAGCTGCCAGAGAAGACCACCAGGAGACACTGACAGAGATTGACAGGAGGCGTTCTGCTTTCCCAACTCGGCTGCCTCGAAGCGCCTCAAAGCAACGCGGGCCCCCCAGCTCTCACTCAGTGCCACCAGGGCGGGTGGCCAGCTGCCAGGCTGCTGTAAATCTGTTTTTTAATTTAACCTTCTCGCTGGCCTCGCCATTGGGATTGCTGTACAAACAAGGAAACCAAGAGGAGCCTCTCTGCGATTATTATCACCGGATGAAATCCAGAGCATGCTATGGAACAGACCATGGCAGCAGTGTGGGGCAAGGGGAAGGTTGATTTCAGGATTCTGTGAGGGTCCTTGTAAATCATTGAGGGTAAGAAACAGGATAAACTGAAAATAAATGTAGCATACAGAATTATCAGTGTTGCTCTACAAGGGAAGTGTTTAAATACAGCTGGAATCCTTGGAACATAACCAGAGGACTCCTGTTGTCTCCAAAGCCATTCACAATAAATGGTTCCTGTGACTCCAACGTGCCAATTAAACAGTTTGTCTCTACCTCAACCTTAATTCGGCAGACAGCTCTGTTGTAAATCTGCATACTGGGATGGCAAAAAGTTGTTTCTTAGCGGTGCCCCCCCCTCCCCCAGAGTTTATTCTTTGCTTAACACAAAATGTAAATATGTCATTGCGCTGACTGGAAGTCAAATGAAAGATGCCAATTGGAACGAAATAGCCAAGCCCCAGATTAATTACTGAGTGAAATATTCTAATTTATTGCCCACGGTTTGTATATCAGAAGAGGCACAGGGCCTGTGAACCTTGCCGACACAGAATTACCTCAGGACGTAGGAGGGAGAGGTCTAGAAACTCCGCACATTGTCTTTTTGTTGAGATTAGATTTCTAGAAACTCCCCTGCCTAAAACCTAGATGACTTGTGTCACACAGTAAGAAGTCATCAGAGTCCTGAGTAGCGAAGTCAGTGGCCACTTGACAAAGGTTAATGTAACAAAGTTCAAGAATCGTATTTAAACATTTTGTACAAAGCCTATCATCTCTATTTATTTGGGGGTTAGCTGTGAGAAACGTGACTACCATCTAGCTGCAATAATGTTGGCAGATTTTCTGGGACAGTCCCACTATGAAAAACTCAACAACTCTCTAGAAGCCAGACATCTGTATTCTGTGCCGTAGTTAATGATGATTCTCTTGCTGCAAGGAAAGCTGAATAACTTCTGCCAGACTATCTAAGTGTGGCTGCTGCGGTGAATGCTAGAAGACAATGAGCTCAGAGGGTGTTAGGCCAGTCTACCATTTACAATATCGGATTGAACCTCAAGCTCTCGGGCAATCTTTTTCCCGTGCAAAAAGGAAAGGCCTGGTTGGGGACAGGTGTGAGAAGAGAGTAATGCAATCTGGGCCGACCTTAACATTTAATTCAGGGTTCTCGAATCATTCCTTAGCTAGGTTCCCATCTGCTTCAGCGATGTATGGAATATAACTGGAGTAGGCATGCTGCACGAAAGAGTGCCCCTTGTATAAACGCTTCTTATTTTCAAAAAACTGCTTGTTTCCAGAAAAGCTGCAAAGGTAACGGAGTTCCTATACACCCTTCAGTTCATTTTACATCACCATGGTACAGCTGTCAAAAGAAACAACACTATTTATTTATTGCTATTAACTAGACTCCAGATTTATTTGGATTTTCCATTAGTGTCCCTTTTATTTTTCTGTGCCAGGCTCCTACCCGGGATATTCCATTTCATATATTGGCCAGGTCTCTTAAATCTCCTCTGGTCTGTCATGGCCCTCATATTTCCCTGCTCTAGTTCAAAGTGAGGGGCTGGGGGCGGTTGGCTAACTACACCTCTAGGCATATTAGAGTGGGGACCATCTAGATACATTGTCTTGAATTCTTCTATAAGGAAGAATTGTCTTTTCTCCTTTATTCTATCTATCTATCTATCTATCTATCTATCTACCTATCTATCATCTATCTACCAATCATCTATTATTTATTTTCTATTATTAATCTATTAACTATCTATTTATCTGTCTATCATCTATCATCTATCTATTGCACTATGGACTTGTGTATTTATACACGGCTTGGTATTTTTACTCACGGATATTTATTTTGTACATTGGGTTATAATCCAATACTGTGTTATGTATTTTGTTGTTCAAAATCCAGCTTTGGCCAATGGGAGCTCTTTCGAGTGGTTCCTGTGTCCCTTTAATATGACCGCATTCTTTAATTTTGTGAGTACTTCCTTAGTTTTTGGTACTACAGCGTGTTCCATGTTCATTGTACGTTTCCCTTGCCCCAGCCCTAGAATCACCATTTCTCCAAAGAAATTTGGTTCCATTTATTGGAGAACAGAATTTTGGAATTAAGATCTTGATGCTCTATGTGCCTATTGCTACCAGGTGCTGTTGCTTCCAAGCCTTCTTAAGTAATAGAACCAGGTAATATGTGTGTGTCTAGCAACACACACACACACACACACACACACACACACACACACACCTATAATTGTTTCTGCATCTATCCATCTGTGTATATATTAAGTGAAACCTGAGTAAAAGCTGATGTGCTGGTCTCTAATCTCACAACTACATCTGTAACCTCCCTTTCCAACACTGAGAAACCTCAGCTCCCCCCGACCCATCATCATCCATTCACTCATGTGTTCAACCCCAGTCCACATGTAGAACATTTCTAGAATTGCTCATCTGTACCACCAGAAGAAACACACTTGCCAGCTAACAACCAGTGTGATTCCTGACAGCTCCCAGTCAAAATACTGTTTTCCAGAGTTAGTTAGGTCAGCTCCTTTACCCTCCACCCTCTTCTGGAAAGTTGTCATGCATTTGTAATAACATGAGATTCATGTGTCACAGTCGGCACACGATTCTGGTTGGTGGTGGTGGTACTTTTTTTTTTTTTAGTTTGCATATATTAATGCTCACTCTTCGTGATTTGCAGTTCTATTGCTTTGTGACAACTCTTTTTTTTTTTCCTTTAGACAGATCCAAGCTTCTAAAATGAGCTAACCCAAGAGAGGAGCTGGAGAACCCACTGCTCAGCTCTACATAACCACACCCCTTCTTTCTTGCTCACCCTTTGATGTAGGAATTCTCTGCCCAAATGAGCTAAACCTGCTTCCAGCTCCAACATGGGCCTCTTCCCTATATTCTTCCTCCTGAGACCAAGGGAAAGCCAAGGGGAGGCTGTTGGCCGGGTGGCAATGAGGAGGAGGGCAGTACAAGAAGTGCTCTGGGGATGAAGGAGATCGATACTCTTGCCCTGAGCCCCACGAATATATTAGAAGCAGATCATGTGCTAAGTGCTCAAATGATCTCACTTAGTATGTCAAACAATCCTGTCAGGTATCCACATTATACTGAGGAGGAATAGAACACAGGAAAGTTAAGTAGATTGTCTCAAGGTACGTAGCGTAGAAATAGTAGAGGATAGACTACAAGTTCAGATTGATTTAACTATGGACGTGGGGGGTTAACCATTACACTACTGTCTCTCGCGTACTGTCTCTTTCAGAGCTTCCATGTTGCGTGACTCCATTGTCTTCAGGTAAGAGTGTGTCCTGAACGCGGGGACTGCACCTGGCTGTACCGGGTGGCTATGGCTGTAAAAAGAAACAATTGATCTTGTGCAACATCCAGCCTGTTAACTGTGCTTCCCTCATTTCTCACCTGCTACTCCCTTCTCTCCTTTTGGATTTGTCCTCAACCAGCAGCGTGGGCTCCTGGGTTTACAGCATCTGTGGTCCTCAGCTCTCCAGTGCATATGCGTGTGCTTGAGAATCCATGCGTCTTTCAATCAGGAGGCTTAAAATGGGTCAGCTCATTCTTAGCAAATGGCAGGTATGCCTCTCAAGGTGGGAGGGCATGACATCTCTGCCACGTGCCACCTCCTCCCTCCTAGCCTCCCCCACAAAGGAGTATTTTAATAGAAGGTTAATGGAGGGCACACAGAACAGAAAGAAAACCCTGTCATCGTTATTCCATGTTCTACTCTAATAGAGGTCAGCTCTCCCCGATTCTTCCTAGTATCCATCTTTAAAATGAATTATTTAGCCTATGAAAACAAAAACTAGTTTATTTATGATGACAGAGAAGCTGTAAATGTGCTCCTGATCTGTGCATTGACTAATTAGATTAATTAAGCCAGCATGCATTTCAGACCAGGCAGGCAGGTGGCAAATAACATTTGAGATGATTTATATGATATATTCCATCAAGCTTACAGTTGATAAATAATATCACATTCATTCCATTAAGATATCAAAGCAGAAAAAGAAAACAGTGCATTCTTGGCTCTGGGCTGTTACCAAAAGAGCAACTATTGAGGTTACTACATGGCCATTATTTACTCCGCTCAAAAGGGTAAAGGGGAAACACACACACACACACACACACACACACACACACACAAGGCAAATCTCAAACTCAAGTTAGTCTCAACCGTTCCTCTCATTATGCAGAGGTAATTCTTTGCCGTTGCAGTGGAATTGAATTTCAGGAGTAAGAGATGAGATTTGAATTTTAATTAGGCCATTGCTGCCTACTACCACATTTGCTAGAAGCTTCCATACTATGGTGTTTTCTAATCAGCCTGCTTTCAGTGGGTACTCCTCGTAAATGAGTGTGAAACTAGTTAATGTAAGATCTCTCTTTCTGAAGCCTTCAAACCTCAACATGCCTAAGAACCCTGGGAATGTTTATTTGAAAGCAGGTTCCTAAGTCCTGCTTCCAGGAGGTCTGGATGGAGTCCAGCAATGTGTATTTTTTTAAATTAACACCTTGGATGTTGATATTACCCTATACCAATAAATTCATATACCAAGAACTGAAGCCTGTGATTTGACTTTTGGTCTTCTAGGATTCTCAGTTTCATTGACTATTATCAGACCCACTTCTTCTCTTAAAGAACTCCATGGTTCTCAATGGATTGGCTAAAGGACCTGCTTTAGAATTTCCTTGGGGACATGATTAAACATCAGATTCCCGGGCTTTAACACCTACTGAATCTGAATTTATAAGAGCAATACAGGACCATCTGTATTTTAGCAAATGATACAGATGACTCTGATGAATACTAAAACTCAAGAACTACTGTCTTGGACCAAGAACTATTTGATGTAGGCGTAAACTGGCAGGATCTTCCCCCCTGTAGTTATAGTTCTGCTTCGAAGACAAAGGTGTATGTCTTGCCTTACCCAGGTCAGTGACTTCTCTAAGAATGATCTCAGATCTAGAGAGAAAGCAGTGCCGGGATGGTCTGCTCCGCAGGGTCACCTTTTGGTTTTCCAACGCTTGTTAGTTTCTGCCTGAAGGGTCTTTGCAAAATTGCTACCCTCCTGTTGAGGGCTGCTCCCACATTGTCTCTAGGATGCTGGGATGAAAGTGGTAAGTCCCCTGAGCTCCTGCTGCTGGGATGTATTGGTGTGTTTGCAGGTGTCGTGGCAATGACTAATGGCAACGATCGGTATGTGAGATGGGCCCAATGAAAGACTGACAATCTCCCCAGCCCTGGAAGAGATGATAACCCTTCCCACTGCAGCAGAATGGCAGGTAAAGTGGCAGAAGAGAAATTTTGAGAATAGAGAGACAGACAGGTACATTAGCTAAGTAACCCAGGAAAGGGGCAGCCGCATTTTACCGAGCATATTAGCCCAAGAAAATCCTCCTCCAAAGGCATGTGGCAATGTCTTTTTTAAGCTTTGCACAATCAAGTAAACAGACATATAGAATAATCTGAAAACCATGAGAGAGTTCTAATAATGAGATGATATCAGTTCATCCCAGACTGCATCGGACAAGGACAAGCTGGCTGTAAAAGGAGAACTTTGGAATCTGGGAGGAGAGGTCTTTGTTCAAGACCAGAACGTACTGGCTAAAATTATCACTTGTTCGACAATGAGAAGGAACTAGAAATTGATTTCAGAGCCTCTTTTATATCCTTCATAATTCTTGCAATAATTTTTTTTTACTTGTTACTGAATCTTGTTTTCTCCTTCCATAGTGTAGACTCAGGTCATTCTCAATAAATCCTTTGGTTATCAAGTTCCCAAAGAAAGAACCTTCCAGATATCAATACATATTAGGGACCTCAGGTAAATCCTCCTTGATGGATACAGAGAACATTCTAGTTCCCAGAGTAGGCAAACTTTGTAGGTACTGTTCCTCTGAAGAACCTTTCTCGGTAGGGGAGCTACCTCTTTACATAGTGAAAGGAATAATATCACTCAACACGGTAAAAATATATCTTAGCCCATTTGAAATGCCTGACCTTATAAAGCACTTTTGTTAAGACGGTCTTTATTAAGTTATAATTTCCAGATTACACACAGTTAAGCAGTTTTCCTTCATATAAAGAAGTTACTGTTGGAATCAGTTATGAGTGGTCTGACCTTCTGTTGCCTTGTCACAACACTGGCTTGTTCTACCTTGGACCTGTCCATCAGCAAAGAGGCAAACTGAATCAGAAACAAGCCCAGTTATGCACATCTATCTATCTATCTATCTATCTATCTATCTATCTATCTAGTCAAGGGCATACGGTTTTGTCCTATCCTCTCAATTGCTGATCTCAATTTGTCCCCATCTCCTTTTGACTCTATGCATGTTTCAGATTTTATTTTATGCTCTGCCTGTTTCTAAGAAGGCTCTTAAATGTCCGATAGTAAAAGACATGCAAAAGGTAGGTTTATTAAAAGGAAATCGAAAATGTCAACTATACCCAGAGAAAGTGCATTGTTAATCCAAAGGGCATTCGTGGTTACTCTGATTGGGTGTTAGATTCAGCTATAAACTTTCTCAAGCCAAGGCCAATGCCAACTCGAACGTAAGTTGCTCAACATAATTGTTTATTATTTAGATTTTAAAAATCTACCAATTCTTTAAGGCATGAAACTATTTTTAAATCAGATTTATTGATGTATTATTTGCATATAATAAATGTGCCTATTTAAAGGCACTTTATACACTTTGACAAATGTGTATAATCACGTATGTAACCGCTACCACTCCAAAAAGTTGCCTCTGCCCCTTTACCGTCAATCTCCTCCCCTAGTTCTTGGCCTAGAAAATGCTTTGCCTTCTGTCACTTTATTTTTACATTTTCTGTAATTTCATATAAATGGAATCATACAACATATACTCTTTTATGTCTGGTTTCTTTCCCTGAATGTAATAGTGTTGAATATTATATAGGAGTGAATCACAGTTGTTCATCCATTCATTAGCTGATATATATCTTTTCCAATTTTTGCTATTAGTAAAAAGCCTTATATGACATATGTGTGGACATATGCTTTCATTTATCTTGGGTAAGTATCTAGGAATTGCTCTGTATCCCTGCTATATGCTTGGTATTGTCAGATTTTTTTTAATTTCAGCTATTCTAGTGGGTGTGTAGCAATATCTATTTGTGGTTTTAATTTGAATTTTCCTAATGACTAATTATATTGAGAGTCTTTTCATATGTTTATATATCTTTGGCAAACTGCTTAAGTTTTTGCACACTTTTTATCAAGTTCCTGCCTTTTTATTTTAAAACTTGTAAGATTTCTATATACTCTATAAGCTACATATATTCTGGATTCCATTCAGATATGTGTTTTGCAAGTGTTTTCTCCTAGTCTGTGGCTTGACTTTTCATTTCATTAACCATGTCTTTTGAAGAATAAAGAATTTAAATTTTGATAAAGTACAACTTGTCAATTTTTTTTTTTTTTATAGTTCTTGCTTGGGGAGCCTGGGTGGCTCAGTTAAGCCTCCGACTTCCGCTCAGGTCATGATCTCACGGTCCATGAGTTCAAGCCCCGCATAGGGCTCTGTGATGACAGCTCAGAGCCTAGAGCCTGCTTCAGATTCTGTGTCTCCCTCTCTCTGCCCCTCCCCCACTCATGCTCTCTCTCTCTGTCTCTCTCTGTCTCTCTCTCTCTCTCTCTCTCTCTCTCTCTGTCAAAAATAAATAAACATTATAGTTCTTGCTTTTTGTGTCCTAGGGAAATTTGTCTAATCCAAGGCACAAAGATTTTATTCCTATGCATTTTCCATAAATTGTATCATTTCAGTTTTTACCTTTAGGTCTATGATCCATTTTGTGTAAATTTTTGCATATGGTGTGAGTTAAGGGTCTCGGTTTATTATTGTTATCATTGCTTCATTCATCATTTGTGGAAAAGACTACTCTTGTCACTGAATTTCCTTGGCATCTTTGTCAGGAGTAAATTGGCCATTTCCAGACTCCATTTTGTTCTTTTCATCTATATGTCTATACTTAGGCCAACGTCTTAATTACTATAGTTTCATAGTAAGTCTAGAATTCATATGGTGTGAGTCTTCTGACTTTGTGTTTCAAAATTGTTTTGGTTATTTTAGATTTTTTGTGTTTCATATGAATTTTAGAATCAGCTTGTCAATTTCTAAAAAAAAAAAGTCTATAAAAACTACTCTTTCTATGGAAGAACATTTTCACACAGCCCATATGTTATTGAAATAAAATGTTAACCTAATCTCTTTCCTTCCAGTCTCCCCCTTTTCCAGTCCACTCCCGGCTGGCTACCAGATTAATCTTCCAGAAATATCCCCTTCATGATGATGTCCTGCTGTTGAGAATATTTAAGCTCATTGTAAGAAACGGTGTGAGAAGGAGTAGGAGCCCTGGAACCATGTAAGACTGGTTTCAAATGTTACCTTCTTCTCTCCATGTCTCACTTTCCCTACTATACTGATTGTGAGAAATGAGAATAAATAATGGAGTGAGGCACCCGGTACATGGTCAGCATGTGTTAGTTTTCTCTGCACTTTGACTCAGCAGTGCTGATGGACATAAAATTTCTTTTATTTCCCATTATTTTTATCGGAGCATAATTAACATACGATGTTATAGCAGTTGCAAGTGTACAACATATTGATTTGGCAATTCTATACTCAATGCTCACCACAGTAAGTGTAGTAACCATCTGTCACCATACATTATTAGAAAATTATTGACTGTATTCCCTATGTTGTACTTTTCACCTCCCTGACTTAATTGTTTTAGAACTGAAAGTCTGAACCTCTTAATCCCCTTCCCCTACTTTGCCTAGCCTCCACCCACCTCCCCCCTGGCAATCAACAGTTTGTTCGCCATAACATTTCTTGAAAGGCAAAAGATATGGAAACATACAGGGAAGGTCACACAGAAATGGAGATGACACCTCACATTCCCCTGCACTGATGTGGACTTCCAAGTCCCCACGAGGCCACAGAGCTGCTAATGATGACACCTCTGCAGGGAGGGAGATTCCACTTGGCCCTGGCTCAGCTCAGCCATCCTCACAGGTTTATTTATACATTTCTGCCCATTCCCCACCATCACCTAACTGTTCTGGAAAATCACCACGTTTCCACCTGCCTCTCAGATGGAAGTCAGGGGTACAAAACAAGCTCAACCTAGCCCGAAGCAGTTGCTATGAGCCTGGTTGGATTAAGACAAGTTCTCAGATGTAGAACGCTTTGTCAGACTCAGGTGTTAGACCGGGCCTGAGCTCCAATCCTCTCTAGTCTAGAACCAACAACCTTCAGGTAAGCGGTCCCACTTGACTTCCTTGAACTTCATCTCACCTCTGCCCTCCATATCGCCGTTGCTTCAAGTAGAATATTTGCCATATCACACACTACCTATGACTTTGGTGTCCTTGCTACCCTGACTCTGACCTGCCTTCCCTGCTTCTAAGGCCTATTCAAGCCTCTCCCATTAAAATTTTCCTGACGGGGGCGCCTGGGTGGCTTGGTCGGTTAGGCATCCAACTTCGGCTCAGGTCATGATCTCACGGTCCGTGAGTTCGAGCCCCGCGTCGGGCTCTGTGCTGACAGCTCGGAGCCTGGAGCCTGTTTCGGATTCTGTGTCTTCTTCTCTCTCTGCCCCTCCCCTGTTCATGCTCTGTCTCTCTCTGTCTCAAAAATAAATAAACGTTAAAAAAAAAATAAAAAAAATAAAATTTTTTTCCTGACGAATTCCAGTCCACAGTGATATTTTCTCCCCTGTTTTCAATAGACTCTTTTGTATCAGTAGAACCCAGTCCGGTCTGAAAGTCCATTTTCAGATTTAAACATAATTCGGGTGATGTCAAAATGAGACGTCAGAAAATGAGTAGCATATGAATAAATTCTAATTGAAATAAGAACAAATGATCCAGCAAGCCATAAATGCTTCTAAGTGTCTCAGGGGAAAAAAAAAAAAAAAAAAAAAAAAAAATTTAGATAGAATAGAAATCACACATGGGTTCAGGACAGGCTTAACAAAAAGGTCCTAACTTGGGATCCATAGATCTTCTGACCAAGAAAAATGATTCAAAGTTCAGACAAAGATCCACGAGGGGCCCAAAGACAAGTAACTACTTACAAAGCACTCTAAGGCATTCGCAGGAAGATGGAATTGGTGTTTTCGTGTTAGTTTGCTCAGGGGCCAATTCTGGTTTCCCCCAGCAGATACCTTTCATCTCTACACGGTTTTACCACAAAAGTGGAGAAAGCAATCTCTAGCCAACACAGGATTCTAACAGGGCCAACATAACTTGGTGCGGCCAAGGCAGAGTCGATACCTAGTGTGGAGGGTGTGTCCCATGAAGGTCATTTTCACTTTCTCGTACATTTCTTATGTTCTTGGGTTGGGAGGGAGTTTCAGAACCCTGAAATGTCCCAACTGAGTCAGCACACAGCGGGGAAAGACATCAAAGAGGGGCCCGGAATAATAAAGGTAAATGTAATCTATATCCATATTGGTTTTAATCTGATGGCTAAGTGTGAGCTAAGTCAGTGAAATCATTTTACGATGATGTTTCTGTTTTTCTTGAAGAGTAGACTTGAATTCAACTTTGATGACAAATTACTCCCTATTTTAGGGAAACTATCTTAATGAGCCCTTCTGATCATTTCAGGCTAAGGCTTGGAAAGGAGTCAAATGGCCCTCTCAAAATGGAGGCAGGTGCAGAAACCACAGGCAAAATGATCCCATAGCTGTCCCCATGAAAGGTGTTGGTCTGTGGATTCTAGTTACACAGTAGCCAGTAAAACCTTATTTTTTTTCCGTATTATTTCCTTCTGTTGTCTCTCAGTTTCAGGTTATCCTTATTAGGCGAAAAGGAGACCATGCTAGAACTAAGGAAATCTGAATAAAGTATGGATGTTAGCTAATGATCGCTATTGGTTCATTAATTACATAAACATGTTATATAGCCACAGCAATTTTTCTGTAAATTTAAAACTGTTCTCAAAATAGTCTATTAAAAAAAAAAAGGGAAGAGTGTTTTCTGACCACTAGACGTGTCTGGGCCACCAAAGTTACGCAAACTTTTCAGACTTCTCAGTTTTTCTTAGCTCCAGTTATGTTTACTTTCACATTGATAAACATTGGGTAGTCTCCATATCTAATCTCAAAAATATATATATACTAGTCAATCTAGATTCTCATCAATTAAATATAACAGAAGCTTGTTACTGCCTTTAAAAATTAAACGCTATTGAAATTACTACGGCAATTAAATCTACATCACGAATTCATCGTATTGAAAGAGTTTCTCTACCCAGAAGAAAATAGAAGGTTTTCAGTTCAACAAGCAAAAACCATATTTTGAAAGATTAATTTCCATCTTTTTGACATCCTTGTCACTCAAAGCCAGAAAACTTGATTTAGGGGTTTCAAACTCTTGTCACTTCGAACAAATCTCAAGCTGTGGATGTCTATGCAAAATTTCAGCAGAAATGTTTTCCTGGCCAAGTTATTGCGGCCTTCAAAATAGAATTTGTAGCAGGCTCTGGCAGTTTCTAAATGCAGAAGATTGAATATTGATGTAATGTCAAAAGAGTTCCATAATTAAAGGTGTTTCTTTATAGCATCTCCCTTCATCCATTCATTAACTCAACAAATATTTATTGAGTACCACCTATATGCCAGACATTGCATTAGCAAGGCTTTCCTGTTTCCTGAATCAGATCACATTACCTGAATGAGTGAATGAATGGATGGATGAATTAATGAATGAGAAGGTGCCTCCCAAAGCCGCATTACTGCACTGCTCAAGACCCCATTGAGGGGGTATGTGTGAAGGGAAAAATGGAAAAGCACCAAATGCTCACTTTGAAAGGCTTCCGTTCACACTCTCTACTCTTTCCAGATTTCAACCCAGAAAGGGAACCAGGCTATCATCAACCGAGTTCTTTCGACCCCTCCTCGCTTGCTGGCTCCTCTTCCAAGCTTCCAAGCAATGGAGAAAGGCTTTCCATTGGTTAGGAAATGTTAGGTCATATCCATCTTTTGGGGACCGTAAGTCTGTGGTTTTTATTGTTAGTGCTGCTGCAGTTTGTTTAAACTTCTATTATGAAGAATTTAGAACACGCAAAACTACACGAGATAGTATAATAAACCCTCATGTACCCATCACACATCCTCAAAAACACATCGACTCATGGCCAGTCCCACCCTACCCACATCCTCATCCACTACACCATCCTAATATTATTTTGAAGTAAATCCTCAGCGTCATATATTTTCAGTTATATCCTGGACTAAATGGAAAAACCGCAAATTTCTGAGGGAAGGAAGGAAGTGAAAAGCAGGGTTTTTTTTTTTTTAACTTACAGTAGGATGAACCTCAAGAAGTAAAAGGGAATTGGGTGAATACAGCCCTAGGAATGGCAAGAGCTGGGACCTGAAAAGCATCTGAACTTCTCGTCTTGGTCTTGTTCTTTCCACTTCGTATCCCCGTTAATTCTCTCCCATGGGCTTAGTCCACCCCCAACTGTATTGACTCTGTCCCTACAGAGGGGCTCAAAGCTGCAGAAGCTGTCTCTGAACAAATAGGTATTGAGTACCACCTGTATACCTGATATCTATATACCTTAGATGCATGAGACAAAGTGAAGCTATATGACCTTGAGCAATTTTCTTAATTTCTCTGTGCCTCAGTTTCCTGGTGTGTAAAGTCATGATAATACTCTCCAATTTGACGGCAAGAATTGAGAAAAAGAATATATGTAAAGTGCCTCCCATGCTTCCTGGCTTGCAGTATGAAATAAGTAAATGGTTGCAATTATTAGTATTATTTCTATCGCCTGGTGCTCCAGGTGACTACAAAGAGATGATTATCAAGGCCAGAAGGAAGCGAGGGTCACCAGCTGCGACCAATTGCTGTGACTGTGAACTGAAAACACCTGCCTTTATTGTTGCTTCAAAGCTAAGATCCAAAAAATACAAAGGTGTTTTTTATTTTCTTGTATCAACTGAATGCCCTTTCCTCCAAATCCAAGAATTTACTGAAAGCCAAACTGAGGAAGATGATGAGGTTACTAAAAAGGGGGAACACTGAAAAGCACCCAAAACTCACTGCCCAAGAAAGTGAAAGTGAGTGGCTTTATCAAATTAGATAGCATTCCTATTTCTGGTTCTTGCTTGAAAGGGAAGCCAGTAAAATTGCCTTAATGAGGAAAATTGCCCCAATGAATGGTTCTAGCCTTCCAAACCTAACATCTAATGATTTAACAACAGGGTCTCTTTGCTGAAGACGAGGCAACTGCTCTGGCTGTTACAGCTGGAAAAGATTGGCAGTGCAAGTACAGAGACGATTCTGGATAAATACCACTGTAGGAATAGATCCAGTACTCCAGACAAAATTGTCTGCCTGAATTTGCAGCTTGCCAAACATGTTTCTGGTTTGGAAGGATACAACTCACTCTAGAAGGAAATTGTATAAGAAAGGCGCAGAAAATTTAAACCAATGGAATGCAGAAATTGTACACAGCCCCATTGTGATATTTCTGGAACCAGAAAATCCAGGAAGGCCCAGGAAGATACGGACAGTCTGGAGATGTGTGTGAGGCTTCTTTCCTCGCTTCGGGGCATCACGCTGTTCCACGCAGATGAGTTTGTATCCTCTCTGGTTTCACCCAGATTAAGTTATGAAAACTTGGGGTGCCCGGGTGGCTCTGTCAGTTGAGCGTCCGACTTCGGCTCAGGTCATCATCTCACGGTTCATGGGTTTGAGCCCTGAGTCAGGCTCTATGCTGACAGCTCAGAGCCTGGAGCCTGCTTGGGATTCTGTGTCTCCCTCTCTCTCTGCCCTTCCCCCACTTGCGCCCTGTCTCCCTCTGTCTCAGAAATAAACAAACATCAAAAAAAATTATATCTCCCGGGCTTATTACTTTGCCTACAACCACGAAATAGTAAATGGAGACTGGAAACTGGGATGATAAACATACGTATGATCAAAGAGTCAAGTTCTAAAGAGCCTTCAGAAATATCAGAAGCAGGCATTTTTCAGCACTTGTCAGTATGACCTGCCAAAACCTGAAATAAATCTCCATTGCTGACACGAGAGAGACAGGCTAACATCGAGCATTGGAGGGAGAACAATAATCAAAAGTAAGAACTCTTCTTTTGCGTCTAATGTCTTGGATTTGTGCTGAGCTTTCAGAAGAACTAGGTTCTATTTACTTATTCATTCAGGGGAACCTGGGTGGCCCCATCAGTTAAGCGTCTGACTGTTGATTTCGGCTCAGGTCATGATCTCATGGTTCGTGAGATCAAGCCCCACATAGGGCTCCATGCTGAGAGCAAGGAGCCTGCTTGGGATTCTCTCTCTCTCTCTCTCTCTCTCTCTCTCTCTCTCTCTCTCTCCCCGCCCCTGCTCTGTCACTCTGTCACTCTCTCTCTCTCAAAATAAATGAATAAACTTTTAAAAAAGATAATTTACTTATTCATTCAAAAGGGATGCCTGGGTGGCTCAGTCAGTTAAGCATTCGACTTCGGCTCAGGTCATGATATCATAGTTTGTGAGTTCAAGCCCCATGTCTGGCTCTGTGCTGACAGCTCAGACCCCGGAGCCTGCTTCAGATTCTGTGTCTCCCCCTCTCTCTGCCCTCCCCTGCTCGGGCACTGTCTCTCTCTCTCAAGAATAAACATTACAAAAAAACTTTTATTTTTTGTAATTTTCTCACTGACCACCTCTGTGAAGTCCTCAGTGATGATCAGGCCAGAAGAATGATTGACGTCTCTCCAAATCTGAGATTCTAAAGGGAGCAGATTCCTTTAGGACTCAGTGGAGTTGAGCAGGTAGGTCTTGATTTCACGCAGTGCCTCCCACAGGATGAGAAATTTCAGTACAATGCGGTACTAAGCTCCAGTATGGGAGGGAGAGTCGGGGATCAGCCTGTGGTCTTTGTTTACTTTGACCTAATCTCTCACCTGTCTGCTCATTCTCAGCCCTTTCTCTCCTATTTCTCCTTAATGCCACCCAGGCTCATCATTTCCAAACTGAGCCCTAGCAGAGATTTGGCTGTGCCCACCCTGGGTGGCCCAACGACACAGCCTGCCTCTCAAGTTTTCCCTGAGCGAGGCAGTAACCCATTCTGGGCTGCCTGGGGAAACTGCCCCATGCCGCCCTATCCTGGTGAAGGATAGCCCCGGAAACTGAAATGCCTGCATTCCAAATCTATGTTGGCCTGTGGCCCACTGAGCGGTCAAGTGCTAAACATGGCTAAATGATACCGGATTAGCTACAAATTGTCCAGGCCAAACATGCACGTTTATAGCTCCTTTATTCAATCATGACATCACTAACAATTACTTTAACATTTTTATTATGGAAAATGTCAAACATATATAAAACTAGAGGGGGATAATGAACTCCCGTGCACCCATCAGACAGCCTCACAATTACTTTTTAAGTTTATGACGGTAAAAAGAGTTGCATAACTAGCAAATCATTTCAATACTGCACAATTACATTTTGACTCAAGCCATATTTGCACTTCAGCGTGGGCAAGCCCTGCCTTTCAAGATCAGATCCTGCCTCGCTCAGTTATTATAGGCCAGTCCTCCTGGCAGACTTGGTCTGAACGGTTTAAGCAAATCTACCCGAGATATTATGCGTTTGCTCCCTTTCGTAAAAACAGAAGGCGATTGAAAAGGTCATCAAAATGTTCATCCGTCAGGTCAGTCCACGCAGTTCTCCTTTTTGTCCCTGCTAGGAATTAGGCAGGAGAACGTGTTTACTGCCTCCGATCCCAACCATAAAAAGGCCAGGGAGGTAACACACACCATGCAGCTTCCCTTAATAATTAATTACACGGCCCATCCGTGAGTTTATCTACACGTTTTTTGAAGCCACTTCTATTTCTAGCCTGTGCCAGTTCTGAAAGAGCCCAGGAGAGACCATGGAGGTATCGAAGTGGAATCAGAGGTGGTGGGACAGGTAATAAATTACACCTGCATGGATTTTACGCCACGAGATACAAACGGAATCCAAAGCCGAGCAGTTGAAGTAGCAGGTGAACTAGCAGAATTTTCTCTTTATTACTAACGAGCCTATCGCCTAAACCAATACATCCGCACACAGTCACGGCAAAATTGGACATACCTGCTGTGTGGCGTTGCCTTTTGAGGTTAAAATAGAATTCTGAGGATGATGAATCTCCATCCCCAAACAAGCTCATTAGTTTTACCAGCAAACAAAATCTCTAACTCCTCCACCAAAGCTGATCTGTGTCCTTGTTCCTGCCCCTTCCTTTTCTGGATACATCATGTGCTCATCTCTAGTAGGATGGGATAAGGGAGGAAAAAACTCTGAGTCCAAGAAAAAAAAAAAATTCAAAGAGCACACCATATTGACCATGAATTCTGAGGGACATCGTGCATGAAGGACAGACGTGCATTCTATGTAATGACACTGTGTATTAACTTGAATCATGTCCCTTAGAAAAAGCAAAATATCGAATTCTAATAAAGTCTCTCTTTAAGGACAAATTTTATATACTACACATTTCTCCAAATCAGAAATTCATTCACTGTAACCTGAGTCTCTGCTCTTGCCATTATGCAGCATTGTTTTTGTGACTACATCAAAATAACTGTCATCTATCATCAGGTTTAGTCTGGAGTCATGTGACTTTGAATGAGGTATGAAAGCATGCCTGGAACCACATGCAAAGTTCTGTATTGCTAACAGATGCTTCTCCTTGAACAGAGCTTGGTTTTCCTAGCTGACTCAGGGAATTTCCCTTCTGGAAGCCTCAGGCATTTCCGTAGCAGCGGGAGAAGCCTGGATTCTCCTTTCAGGTGCTAACTGGGGCACGCTCAGTTTAGGCAGAAGACAAGACTGAGTTTTGGGGAAGGTCAGTGTTACAGCTTCGTCACAGAAGGAATTTTGACTCAGTCGCTGTCAAGTACTACTCTAAGACTAAGACTACGCCCCAAGGGGAGAAAGAACCGAAGGCGTGTTCCTTTGTCCACCTGAGGACACTCGCTGTGACCTGTCTAGTCATCTGATGGCAGGACGCTGTAAGACACGGCCTCTCTCTTGTCATGGGAGGGAGCTTTGCATGCTGCTGTTTCCTTGGCCTGGAGTGCTCCCCCCTCCAATGTAGCCCCTCCTCATCCTGTACATTTCAGCCCTTCCCCAGAGAAGCCAGCCCTAGCTGGGCCATGCTTCTTTAATCTAGGCATGCATAGAACCCAGATTATAGAGCATTTATGTTGCCCATAAATTACTTATAAGTGCTTCCGCATACACTGTGTGTGTCTTGATCTCTATCTTGAGGGTGTTTAATTCATAGTTGAAGGACTTTAATCTAAAATGCACACTCCGGTTTGGTTCGTTAGCATCTAAAAGCTCCAACAAGAACAACAACAAGAACAACAAAGTCTATACTCCAGGGACAGCTACACAAAGACTTCAAGTGTCTCTTAGTCCACAAGATGGTTTAACACTGAGTAAATTGCATCTTTAAAAATAATTTTCATTGACTTGATGACTGGCATTTCAAAAATGTGGATTGGCTAGAAATCTTCTGCACCGTCTCTTGCCTCTGCAGCAAAAGGGCAAAGAATTGAGCAAGTGTAGGGGAATAAACCCTTCAGAAGGGTGACTTAGTTTTAAGGGGCCATCTGGGTTTGGGTTCAACAGAGCACGGTGATGCCTGAATCTTGCTGCTGGAGTGTGGTCACATTAATCTGAAGTGAAGTTTTAATGTTTTTTAAAGTTTTATTTACTTATGTTGAGAGAGAAAGAGAGAGAGAGAGAGAGAGAGAGAGAGAGAATCTCAAGCAGGCTCTGCACTGTCAGCTCAGAGCTCAGTGGGGGGCTCGAACTCACAAACCCTCGAGATCAGGAGCTGAGCCGAAATCAAGAGTCAGACACTCAATGGACTGAGCCACCCAGGCGTCCCCGAGCGAAGGTTTAAATTAGCACACCTAAAGCCTTGCTGCTCAGTGTGCCATCTGGGGACAGCATCATCAGCCCCACCCAAGAGCTGGTTGGAAATGCAGACTTGCAGACCCCAGGCCTTCTGGATCTCAACAAGACTTCCAGGCACCGACATTTGAGGGCTGAAGGCTGGAACCGTATCAAGCTTACAGACCAGTTTGTCAAAATGCTTTAATTTTGTTCTCTTTGGATGCCAGCTTACCGATCGCCACTGATGTGGCAGAATTCCACGTAATTTTCAGAGCCTACCTTGATCTGCTGTAAAATAACCGTATCATTGCAAACTATCAAGTGGGCTTCGGCCAGTTCGTAACTCTTTCTTTTCCCAGGCTGCCTCAGTTTGTAATCTTACATTCACTGCGTGATTATTTAGTTAATGTGTGTCTTCCTTATTATACCGCATTCTCCAAGAGTGCAGAAGCAGGGTTGTTTTTTTTTTCCTTTTACCTCTGTAAGTCAAGAGTCTAATAAATATTTGTCGAATGATCATTGTTGTGAAGGAGGGAATGTTTATGCTTTTCTGAGCAGGCAGGGGAAATACATTTAAGCTTTTATGGGCTTTAGAACTTTGAACTGACTCTCGGGTGCTGAATGAACAACTTCCATTGTGACTTGCCCCCCAAGTTCCAAACGAATATTCCCCAAGCTCATATCTTGTGCCCTTCTAGTGCCACTACGGAGAAGCTCAGGGTGTGGAGGGCAATTTATAAAAGGTTTTTCCTTTTCTTTTCTCTGTTTTCCTTTTGCTTATCTTTATTTGGTTGAAGCTTGCTAATCAAGTATGTACACGTTGAAGAGTCATGGAATGCATCACCACAGTTAAAAAGGACGTGGAAACACTATTTCGTGACTTCAGGACATTGTTTTGGGCTCAGAGTGGCAGACAGCCATCTTCCCAGAGGGAGGAAAACCAGCCAGTGGTGACACACATATGCCTTCTCTCAACTCCAGTCTTGTGAAATAGCAAATCTTATCAGAAATATGTAATCAATTTAAGCTTATTTTATGCAAATTATACCCTATTAAGGAAGCTTGTGAACAAAATCTCTGAAAACAAGATTCTGCAGGCTTTTTTGGCACCTCTGTGATAGACAGTACTAAATGCCAACAGACTTGCGTATTTAAAATACTTAATGATGGGGAGAAAATATAAAATTAATTATCTTGGTGGGAAAAAAAACTGTCAGACAGATAATTTATTAAAAACTATTTTAGAAAATTATTACATAAAACATTTCTAAATAAGGGCAACTGATCTATCTAATAATAGGAACTAGAACATCACCAAAATGTGCCAAATTAAGATTTATGTTGAGCTACAACTTCAACAACAGACGAAATAAATTGTACCTATAATGCACAATTGGTTGTTCATGGCATTCTCAAGTCATAAGAGTGGCTTTTTGGCCCATATCTGCAAGATGTAATGTACTATATGAGTGTTATTCAAGGAAAGTCAAATACCTTTAATGCTGTAACTGTGCCTGCAAGGGATATTTTTCAAGAGTGTGCTGTGGTTCATATGGTGTGATGGTTAATTTTATGTGTTACCTCGACTGGGCCACAGGGTGTCCAGACATTTGATCATGTATTATTCTGGGTGTGTCTGGGCACCTGGGTGGCTCAGTTGGTTAAGCGTCTGACTTCGGCTCAGGTCATGATCTTACGGTTTGTGAGTTCGAGCCCCGCGTCAGGACCTCTGCTGTCAGTGCAGAGCCTGCTTCAGATTCTCTGTCCCCCTCTCTTTCTGCCCCTCCCCAGCTCGTCCCCCTACTCAAAATAAATAAATATATATTCTGAGTATGTCTATGAGTCTGTTTCTGGGTGAGATTAACATTTCAGTTGGTAGGCTGAACAAAGCAGATGTCCTCTCCAGTGTTGATGGGTATCACCCAGTCAGGTGAGGGCCCGAATGGAAAGAAAAGACTGCATAAGAGGGAATTTTGTCTGCCTGAATAATTGAGCTGGGACATCATTCTTCTCCTGCCTTCAAGTTACCATAACTTACATCAACAGCTCTCAAAGTTCTCAGGCCTTTGGACCCAGACTGGAACCACAGCCCTGGCTCCCCTATATCTCCAGTATGTGCATGGCAGATCTCGGGACTTTTCAGCTTCCATAACCATGTGAGATAACTCCTTCTTCTCCTTCTTCTCCTGCTCCTGCCCCTCCTCCTTCTGTGTGTGTGTGTGTGTGTGTGTGTGTGTGTCTGTGTGTGTGAATGCATATATGTACAAAATCTCTCTATAGATAAACAGATATATTCATAATCAAAATCCTGATGATTTATATACATCTTATTGTTTCTGTTTCTCTACATATGCTTTATTCTGAGATGGTTCTTCCATAGGGCTACCGTCATCAATATTCTACTTTGAGGGTCAGAGATGTCTAACTGTTTTCAAAACTACATGCATAAGAAAAGAAATATGCAGGCAAGAAATGCATACACTGCAATCATATGTGGATGGAGTAATTGGAATGGCTAAGTAAGTAATACGGTATTGTCAAAACATAACGTTTTTCTTCGGCTTTCAACTTCACGTAGGGAACTTACCATTTGAAAAGTACGAAGCTATAATATTTTATTGCTTAAGAGATATTTATGCACATAGACCCCTGAAATGGAAAGGCACACATTTTATCACGCTGCTCCTACAACTCAAAGTGTTCCATAGATTTAGTATTTTTAGAATGAATTGAGACCACACGTAGGCAATTCAAGCCCCAAAGCTTGTGGTTTCAACAAGGAATGAGGAGAATAATACTGTGGCGATGGAAACGCTTTGCTCGGCGCTAGGCGTGTGTTCTTAGGCTGTGGAGCATGGAAGTGTGATTTACCCAGAGAACGGGGGAAGAAAGCAAAGGGAAAAGATGGGGAGCAGAAAGGAGCTTTCAGCTCCCCAGAGCCCAGGTCTTTCTCTCCACAGAGTGGAGGTGATCCCCAGCAGAGGTCGAGGTGATCCCCAGCACAGGTCACTTCCCAGGACGCTAGGGTGGAAGAGACCACCTTTGTCCCAGTTCCGTAAACTTGCCCTTTCTGAGCTTGCAAATGCCACGACCAAAGAGAATACATTCTAGGCCTTTTCCCAGGCTTAGCTGCCCAAATTGGAGGAGACCGTTTAGTTATTCTACTAAACCATTCTCTGTTTATTTATATACAGAGCTTTCCAGCCACGCAGACTGAAGAACTGGAAAGGAAGCTGGTCTCACACTTTTCTCTTTCCTGCTTATTTCCATTCTTTACTTCCCAGGACAGAACCCTTGCTCTTTTGGGCTACTGCAAATACGTACTTCAGAAACTTCAGATAGAACCTCCACTTTGTGACATAAATTACTTTCAGGGCAGCGGAATAACCACAGAGAAAGAAAGAAGATCTAGGTTCTAACCTTATCCATTTGACTTAAACAATTCATTGGGTAAATACTGGTATAATACCTTCCTTGTGCCAGGCATTGGCATGGAGGCCAACAAGGAGATCAAAGGAGAGAAAGCCCACATAATTACAACACTGAGATGTTTGCAGAAACACACTAGATCACAGGCGTTATTAGGAAGAATGCAACCATTTCTGCTTGAGTAAAGAGGAAAGTCTTTGCTGAAGAAGATACCAATGAGCAGGATGCTAGCAATAGTCTCTCCAGGCCATGCCCTGTAACCTGAGGCTCCTATTTGGCCTCTGATGCATTTGTTCCACAAGCCTTACCTTGCATGCTCTTCCCGGGCTCTTTTTCCTCCACAGTCTTCCAGTCCTGATCCCTTTTTCTTTTTTGCTTTTCCCTCATACTTTGTCCTTCTTTTCAAAGGCTTGGGTCAATATTAATTATGCATACCATATCTAAGCTTATAACTGCATCCTTTTCTTAAATGTGGGCCTACTTTATCACATACAAACATGTATATAATTTCATTAAAAAACAAAATGCAATCAAATTGTGCAAATGCAAACAAACTTTGTATTTTATCACCCATTTTAAAGCAGTCCGTTGCCCCCATTTTTTTTGCTTGGTGCTCCCATTCTTTCAGGAATTTGCCCCAACCATACAGGTAATTTCCATTTCTCTGCAGTCTTACCTATCTTTCTCATAATCACATAATCTCTCTCTGTCTCTCTGTCTCTGTCTCTCTCTCTCTCTCATCTATAGGGTTTTTCTTCATTGCTTACTTTATAAAAATAAGATTATGTTATGCACACTTTTCTGTATCCTGTCATTCTCAGTTCTGATTCGTTCTTTTGAATACTGTATAATATTCCATGGTGTAGATCCATGACGATTTTGTCTATCATTCCCATAAAAATAAGACATCACCCCCAGACTTTTGCTACCATAAATGCCAATATACATGTGTTACTTCTCTGGTAAGGGTTTCCAGGAGTGGAGTTGTTAGGTGAACACACACACACACACACACACACACACACACACACACATTATTATAATAGATATTGCTAGGCAGGTAGTTTTCAAAATAATATTTTAATTCACACCACCAATGTGTGAGAAAATACTCTTTCTGTGTCCCTGTCAGTAACAGATGTTTATAGTTTTTTCAATCTTTAGGAATTGCTTCTTTCTTTTCTTTTCTTTTCTTTTGACTGTATTTAAATTTTGGATATGTAAAACATTATTACACGATTCCAAAGACAAAACCATATGACCAATTTCATTGAAAGAAGCCACTTTTCTGTCACTGTCCCCATCATACTGCTTCCAACATATTGCTTCCTTCTCTTAGGAGCAATAATTTTTATTCATTGTTAGTTAATTCTCTAGTAAGTATTTTCAAATATACTGATTTACATTTGCATTTATACATTTAACCCCTTTCCTTACACAAAAGGTAGCGTGTCCTATATATTTTTTTCTGTACCGAACTATTTTCCCTTGAAAACATATTCTGGTTCTCAAGCCACGTGAGTCTATGAAGACTTTCACTATTTTTTTTTTTTTTCTTTCAACGTTTTTTTTATTTATTTATTTTTGGGACAGAGAGAGACAGAGCATGAACGGGGGAGGGGCAGAGAGAGAAGGAGACACAGAATCGGAAAGAGGCTCCAGGCTCCGAGCCGTCAGCCCAGAGCCCGACGCGGGGCTCGAACTCACGGACCGCGAGATCGTGACCTGGCTGAAGTCGGACGCTTAACCGACTGCGCCACCCAGGCGCCCCACTATTTTTTTTTTTTTATAGCTCCACAGAATTACATTGTACATATGCATCCCGGTATATTCAACTGATCTCCAACTGATGAACACTGGGGTTGATTTCAATCTTTTGCTACTATAAAAAATGCCACAGTGAATCATCTTGAGTATAAGTCGTCTCATATTTTTGCACTGTATTTTTAGGCTAGACTCCTAGAAGTGAGGTTGCTGAGAAAGGATATATGCATATATAATTTTTCTAGATATTACGAAATGCCCCTGCATTTTGGGTTGCATGACACTGCGTTTCCCCAAAATGTATGAGTTACCCCAGAGCCTCACCAAAATTTTCCATTCCTACACTTTTAAATTTTTATCAAATTGACCCATAAGAAACGGCGACATAATTTAATTTGTACTTCTCTTATTTACACGGAGATTGATGATTTTTCATATGTTTAAAGGCCATTTACAATTATTCTGTCTGTGAATTACTTGTCATATATTTTTCCCATTTTTCTACTGGGTTATTAATCTTTCCCCCATCAATTTTAGTAGCTGTTTATATTTTAGTGATGATAACCTTTTGTGTAAATTGCAACTTATTTATTTTTTTACTTTGCTTATGGTGATTTTAATCGTGTCAAGTTTTTTTAATTACTTTTTTTTATGAAATTGAACCTAATTATCCTAATTGCTTATTGACTTTGAGTTGCAGCTGGTAGGGATCCCTGCTTCCAGTTCGTTAAGGATCCAACTGTGCTTGCTTTCAGGAGTTGAATGCTTTAGATTTCTACATTCAGGTCTCTGATGAAGTTTGAGTCTATCCTGGTATACGGAATGAGGTACAGGTCTAATTGTATCCTTTTCCAAATGTCTCAACACCGTTAATTTAAAAGTTCAACTTTTCGGGGTGCCTGGGTGGCTCAGTTGGTTAAGCATCCGACTTCGGCTTAGGTCACGATCTCACGGTTCATGGTTCCAGCCTTATGTCAGGCGCTGTGCTGACAGCTCAGAGCCTGGAGTCCGCTTCGGATTCTATGTCTCCCTCTGTCTCTCTCTGCCTCTCCCCCACTCATGCTTTGTCTCTCTGTCTCTCAAAGAATGAATAAACGTTAAAAAAAGAAAGAAAAGTCAACTTTTCTCTAAAGATACGAAACACCATTTTTGTTATCTCCCAATTTCCATGTGCAATGGGGTCAATTCTTCATTGTAATCTGTTTGTCTATTCACGCATTGATGTAATACTCACATAGAGGGTTTATCAAATGTCAGGCCATCTGACACAGCATGTCTCCATGTCACCATCCCCAACACTGAGTTTTCAAGGTGTCTTTTTTTTTTTTTTTTTTTTGTCTATCTTTGCTTGCTTACTTGTCTAGGAAGTTCAAAATTTGGGTAGCTGCATAAAAAAATGTCAGTATTTTTACTGGGATTGGGTTAAATTTATAAAATAAATAAAGAAGAATTGATATTTTCTGATACTGAGTATTCTTAGCTAACATTGTAAGTTTTTCCACTTATGCAAATCTAATTTGGGGTATTTCAGGGATATTTAAAAATTGTCCTCAGTTAATATTACGTTTCTTGTTAAGTTTATAACAAGGTGTCTCATTTTCTTTGCTGTGATTTTAGTGGGGGCTTCTCTTTCATTAAGTCATCTAACCTTTATATACACAGAGCTCTATTGATTTCTAGGTATTTATTTGAGATCCTGTTTTTTTACTACATTCATTTGCCTGTATTAGTTTTCCCATTTTTCTGACTTTTCCGGATATTCAGTTTCAAAAGTTTGCCTTCATTCTTCCTAATTCTGATGCATCTAAATTCCTTCTCATCGAATTTTTTTTGGCTCATACTAAAACCAAGTTAAATTGTATTTGTTATTTTGGGCATCCTGATCTTTTCCCTCCCTTTAGCGGAAATGCCCCTGCTGTTTTCCCATCAAGAAGCAGGTTTCAGAGATTATACACATGTACGTGTAATTATACTACAGAAGTATCTATGATTCCTATTCTATTGATTGGTTTTATCAGGAATAGGTGTTAAATTTTGTGAAGTGCCTTTTAGGCACCTACAGAAACAATCCTGATTTTTTCTTTGATATGTTACTACATATTGTTTAGATTTTTAATGTTATATTTCTATATTATTTACAGATTTTCTAATATTGAAGCATTCTTACATTTTTGGAATAAACTCCACTTTGTAGTGATATATTATCTTTTTAAATTTTTGTTTAATTTTATTTTTTTAATTTACATCCAAATTAGTTAGCATATAGTGCAACAATGATTTCAGGAGTAGATTCCTTAATGCCCCTTCCCCATTTAGCCCATTCCCCCTCCCACACCCCCTCCAGCAACTCTCTGTGTGCTCTCCATATTTAAGAGTCTCTTCTGTTTTGTCCCCCTCCCTGTTTTTATATTATTTTTGTTTTCCTTCCCTTATGTTCATCTGTTCTGTGTCTTAAAGTCCTCATACGAGTGGAGTCATGATATTTGTCTTTCTCTGACTGATTTCGCTTAGCATAATACCCTCCAGTTCCATCCAAGTAGTTGCAAATGTGATATATTATTTTTTAATGTGTGTGGGAATCTATTTATTCATGTTTAAAAAAATTTTTTTTAACGTTTATTTATTATTGAGAAACAGAGAGAGACAGAGCATGAGCAGGGGAGGGGCAGAGAGAGGGGGAGACACAGAAACTGAATCAGGCTCCAGGCTCTGAGCTGTCAACACAGAGCCCGACGTGGGGCTCGAACTCACAAACTGTGAGATCATGACCTGAGCTGAAGTCAGATGCTTAACTGACTGAGCCACCCAGGCGCCCCTATGTATTCATGTTTTTAAAAGAATTTTGCCTGAATACCCATATGTGATATCAATTTTTGGTTTTCCTTTTTGTATAATCTGTGTAAGTGTTGATAGATATTTGTGTCTTTAAAAAAATTTAGAAGTTGACCTTTTTTCTATATCTTCAACATTTTATTTTACTTATTTTTGATTTAAATCCAAGTTAGTTAACATATAGTGTAATAATGTTTCAGGAACAGAATTTAGTGATTCATTATTTACATATAATACCCAGTGTTCCTCCCAGCAAGTGCCCTTCTTAATGCCCATCCCCCATTTAGCCCATCCCCCCACCCAACACCTTTCTAGCAACCCTCAGTTTGTTCTCTGTATTTCAGAGTCTCTTAGAATTTGCCTCCCTCTCTGTTTTCATCTTGTTTTTCCTTCTCTTTCCTTCTCTCTCATCTGTTTTGTTTCTTAAATTCCACATATGAGTGAAATCATATGATATTTGTCTTTCTCTGACTTATTTTGCTTACCATAATACATTCTAGTTCCATCCACATTGTTGCAAATGGCAAGATTTCATTTTTTTTCAACACCATTTTAAGTAGCACGGAGATGACCTCTTTGATAAAGATTTGGTAGAATTTTTCTGGGGCTGGTGTTTTTTTTTTTGGTTTTTGTTTTTTTTGTTTTTTTTTTTTTTATGATGGAGCTCTTTTATAGTATTGCACTTTTTTTTCTTTTTTTTTTTTCTGTTTTGTTTATACTTTCTATTGTACTGGGGTCATTTGGGGTAGATTACATTTTCCCGTAAAGTTATTCTTTCCACCCCGGGTTTTCAAATTTATTTTAGTAGAGTAACACACAATCTGTCATGATTTTATCTTCCTTGTATCCCTTCTTTCTTTCTCTCATCTTTGCTGGTTTCATAATTTTGTTCTCTTGTCGTTTATGTTGTGTTTTATATTTTCTAGATTTTTTTCTGTCAGCCTGTTTTGTTTGCATTTCTGTCACTCTTTCCATTCATTTATATTTCCTTGAGGACATTTATTCCTTTTGACGTTATAAATCACTATTTTACATTTGAACAACAACCATCCTCCAACGCAGTGCATCTCTGAATATTTTGGGGGAATTCATGCTTTTAAGCTCCAGAAAGATTTCTCTTGTGTGTGCCGCATTGCTCTCTTCTACTATGCTATTGCTATTTTTTTTTTTGTTCGAATTGTATCTTTCAGTAGCCCTTTTACATGTAGCCTATACATTTATTTTCTACTGCTGCTTAACAAATTATCTCGAACTTAGCTTAAAACGATACCCATATATTAACTGACAGTTCCATAACTCAGAAATCTGGGAGGGCTCAATAGACTTCAATGCTAAGGGTATGACAAGACTGGAATCAAGGCGTCATCGGCAGTCAGGCTGGGTCCTTACCTGGAGGTTCTAAGAAAGAATCCATTTCCAAGCTCATTCAAGCTGGCAGAATCCAGTTCCTTGCAGTTGTAGGACTGAGGTCCCCATTTCTCTGCTGACTGTTGGCCCCAGGGGGAGGGGAGGCTCACACAGATTTTTAAGGCCACCCATATTCTTTTCATGTATCCCCTATCCACCTTTAAGTGAACAATGACATGGTGAATTCTCCTTCATGCTTTGGATCTCTCTGATTCCCTCTTCCATGTCTAAGGGCTCATGCGATTAAATCAGGACCACTTGTAAATCTCCCTATCTTCAAGCCAACTGTGTCATAGAACATCATCATGGGAGTGATAGCTCATCATATTCACAGGTTCCAATGATTAGAGCAGGACATATTTGGGAGGCAGGGCATTTTAGAAATTCTGCCAACTGCCATTCATGTTCCAGTCCCCAGTGGTTCACATGGCTCCCAAATGCAAAACACATTCACGCCCTCTGAAAATTGCCCAGGGTCTCATCCTACTGGATAATTCAAAGTCCACAATCTTATCACCTAAAGAGTCCAAAATCTCAAGAGCTCGATCATCTAAATCACTACAGGCGAAGCTCCTGACCGCAATTTCTACCTGTCGATCTATGGAAATAAAGAAATGAATTATCTGCTCCTAACGTACAGTGGTGGGGCAGGCATAGGATAACAGTTATGGATGTTCAGACGCAAAAAAAAAAAAAAAAAAAAAAAAAAAAGAAGTAAAATGGAAAATAAAAACCAGTCACCGCTACAAGCAGTTTTGAAACCTCGCTGGTCAAATTTCTTTAGGTGTCAACATTTCTGTGGCTCTCAGCTCTGACCCCTGGGCTCTGTGGGCTTCTCTGTCTGTGCCCCTGGTTCTGCCCTCCCTCTCTTGCTTTCATTTTTGTGAAAATGGTAGCAATGAAATTTCAGCTAAGAAGTTTTATCTGCCTACGTCCTATCAGGAGACTGTTGGGTCTGAGAGCCCTTGCAATCTCTCGATGCCTTGCAGCCCAACCTGGCAGTGTTTCTGCTGACAGAAAATTCTCAAGAACCTCGTGGGCATGGATTTGACAGATGTTCACTCCATTAGATAAAAAGGTTCGTCCACAGATCGTCTGTGGATAATCTCTTCGCTATGTTTAGCTTCTGCTGAGATGGCTGAAAGGCAATGCCCTTCAACTAGGGCCCCCTGGTTTGATTGAGAAGATCTGTGACCCTTAATCTCCTGCTACTGAGAACTCTGACCTTTTGATCTTTCAGAGTTTCAGTAAAAAGTTTCCGCAAAATGCTCTACAGTCACATCCTTGGTTTTTCCTCGTGCCATGCTTTCAAAAACAATCTCTTAATTTTAGCATTATCTGCCATCTGGAAAGATTGAGAATTTCCTGAATCATCAAGTCCTGTTTCCTAAAGTCACAAACTATTCCATGTCAGAGAGAGTTCACAACATTAATAGAAATTTAAAGTTGACGTAGCCTTGGAGAAAAACTAAATTAGTGATTCTCAACTGGAGACCACTTTGTGCCCCCTCGATATATTTCTGCCTAAACCCATCGCTGGTCCTCATAATGTGGTTGGAAAGGAGGAGTAGGTGCTACTGACTTCTGGAAGGTAGAGACCAGGAATGCTGCCAAACATCCCACAATGGCACAGGAAAGCTTCCTTCCCCAAGAAGGGATTATCTGGCCCTAAATGTCAATGTTGCTGAAGTTGAGAAACACTGATGTAAATAAACCCTTTGACTTTATTTTTAAATTAAAAAAAATAATCTTTTTATTTTAATTTTTTTAATGTTTCTTTTTGAGAGATAACGAGACACAGAGCACGAGTGGGGAAGGGGCAGAGGGAGAGGGAGACACAGAATCCAAAGCAGCCTCCAGGCTCTGAGCTGTCAGCACACAGCCTGATGTGGGGCTTGAACTCACACACCGTGAGATCATAACCCGAGCTGAAGTCGGTCGCCTAACGGACTGAGCCACCCAGACACCCCACTCTTTTTGTCTTAAAGATGAAAGTACCTAGACCTGGGGAGGTAAATAATCAACCTAAGTCATAAAGCTGTGCTGTCTTGCAGTCAGAATTGGGACCCAGCAGCGGATCTGCTTTCTGTTACACTGTGCTTCTCAGTGATTCTGTACTTGTGGATCCCCCGATTAGCATTTGGCACATTAGGTAAGCCACTCTTTTTAAGGACACTTTTAAAATGTTTTTCTTGAGGCGCCTGGGTGGCTCAGTCGGTTAAGCGTCCGACTCAATTTCGGCTCAGGTCATGATCTCACGGTTCATGAGTTCGAGTCCCGCGCCGGGCTCTGGGCTGACAGCTCGGAGCCTGGAGCCTGCTTCGGATTCCGTGCCTCCCTCTCTCTCCATTCCTCCCCTGCTCATGCTCTGTCTCTATCTGTCTCTCAAAAATAAATAGATGTTTTTAAAAATTTTTTAAATCAAAAAAAAATAAATAAATAAAATGTTTTTCACAATTAGGAAATTAACTAAAAGTAAAATATTTAAACATGAAGAATATGGCGATAATCATTTCTCAGCAGTGAAGAAACCAAGACTCCCACAATTCTTCCACTTTGTGTGCATTCAGTCTAATGACAGAGACCTTGAGCCCTCGTGCTGCTTTTACATTGTCATTCAGCTTCTTTCCTTACACTTTACTTTTACCAACCCAGACAATCCACGTTCACCATCATGGGCTGTTTAAGATGTCCAACAGTTACATGTATTCAGATGGAACATAAATCCAGAAACTACAGAGAGGTTTTTGTTTTTGTTTCTGTTTTTTGCTCTGCTTTGTTTTGACCATAGTCAACTCTTCACCAAAGTACATTCTTCTCGAAAACTGGAAGGTCAGATATTTCAAGTTGAGAAATAATGACAAATGAATTTTGAATTCTCTTTCTGTTGCATTTTCTATGTCCTATTGCTGTATACATGGAAATTGTGTGTGTGTGTGTGTGTGTGTGTGTGTGTGTCTGTGTGTGTTTCCCATGTGCCCAGTTGTTCCTCACTGAGTGTTTTGGCACTGAGTTAAAAAAAAAAAAAAGTATTAGAAAAGAGACAAACTGTTAGCGATTAAGCCCTTTCCAACACAAATTTGTACTTTTGAGGACCTGGGGGTGGATTAAATGAGATAGAACACCTCAAGCAAAGAGCACACAGAAAGTTCTCAGTAAATATTTGCTCTGTGTTCTTGAATATCTTTTCCGACTTGGCAAGAGTTGATTCACACACTCTGCACGTCAGTGACCTCGTCAACTCTAAAGCAAAATATCTGATACTCTGCCGTTGATATTATGTGACATCCAACAGCAACCTTTGATAAAAGGGTTCTTCCAGTAGCTTATCCTACTTTCTCTCCAAGCATAATATTTGTCATCAAATTTTATAAGCTTGTCAACCGTATTATGACTGGCGTAGGGTTTTGTTTTGTTTTGTTTTGTTTTGTTTTCCCTACAAGGAGGGAAATTCTGAATGGCCTTTTCTTGGCCTTCAGAAATAAAATTTGTCCACTGAAGGGTGGAAAGCATTATTTTATCATCGTTCTGACAAAAATATTGACAAACTTCCTAGCGTGGTGACTATACTTCGGATTGATTTGAAAGTTTGGTGGCTCCCTGGCACTATTCGACAAAGTTTCACATCAGACGGAGCAGTGAACTCTTAAGGAAGGTAGAACGGAAGTTTGGTCTCACAAAATCAGATTTTCAGACTTCCATTGTTCTTGTTTGCACTTTGCTTTTACAGCTTGTGAAAACGCATCCCATTTAGAAACTCAGTTATCTCAGCACATGCAGAGTCCCATTCCATATTCGTATCTAAGCCCTGCTCGCTATTTATATTGACGACGTTATTCAGAGTTGTGGTATTTGCTTTCCTGTTTTCCTCACTACTTTCATGCTTCCGTTCACAACTTTCGAGTCCCTGATCCACTTCTGTGAGTCGAGAATGTAACACCTGAGAAAAGAAAGGCTAAAACTGGGCAAATGGAACCAATGTAAACAAAAATACGTAAACGAGGCGAGAATGAGTTAGTGGAGATCAAGGACACCCTGTTTCCTGAGCGAACTGGCTGGGAGAAAGAGCTACTACGGTGCTTGTAGAAGAAGCAGAGTCTCTCAGAATATAATCATTAATCGCAACTTTCAAATTCAGCAATGGCTGTGAATAAATCATTTCTCTGCCTTTCCTCTGAAACTGTCAAGCTGCCTGCAGACCACAGGAGGGGCTGACTGCTGGAGTCTCGGGAACCAACACCCCACGCTCCGAGATGCACTCGTTCTACCCAACGAGACTCCCCAGGAGTCCTTCTCCCCAGGAGAAGGCACTGGTGCCCATCTTGCCCAAAGTCAGGTGTTGAGGCACTGAATCAGATCGGCTCTTTTGAGTGATAGTGATGACACCACATTCAGCGGAATGTTGTCACTTGCCTAGAAATGTTCAGTCCTTCACAAGAGCACGGGGCATCAGCCCGACTTGCATCAGCTACTTTGGCTTGTAAAGTGGGTCAAAGACTTTTCCTCACATTCCTGAGTTGTGCGTAAAATAGATGCCATGAGAATTTGCATAAAATTTAGCTGTACTTGAAGGGATCTGTCTGAAATTAGGGTTACCTGGGCTAATGTCTCCTTCACACCAGGGATTCTGGATTCTAACCCCTGTTCTGCAAATCACTCATGAGAGGGATTTTAACAAATGACTTAGCCTCTTTTTAACTCTGCCTTCTCTTTCCTTATGAGCAAAGGAAGAGATGTCATTTTTCTGGTGAAAAAGCAGATGTCAAAAAGTAAAAATAAAATGGACTCACCGAAGACCCTTCCTATGAGACCAAGATTCCAAGAATGCCCAGATAGATTAATTTATTACTACTTTAAATTCTAAAAATAATAGTCCCAACGCATGGCCATTGAACTAAAAGTGAATGCCCAAGGTGACAATGTGGTTTCTCTCTTCCCTCCGTCCCTCATTTCCTTCCTATTCTCCTGCCTGGTGCGAAAGGGAGCTTTTAGCCTTTAAGTTATACCACGCAAGGAAATCAAGACTATTGAAGATTAGTGTGTCAGTCTAATGGATGCTAGGAGTCACCGATCATGGTCACCCCACATTAAAATTGGGGGTGTGGTGGATAATTGCGACATCATGGATGGACCCGGAAGACATTATGCTAAGGGAACTATGTCAGTCACAGAAGGACAAGTGCTACACAATTCCTCTTACGTCGGGCATTGAAAAGAGTCAAAGGTATAGAAGTACACAATGGAACGGTAGTTACTGGGGATGGGGTGGGGTATATGGGGTGTTGTTCAGTGGGTATAAAGTTATAGTTATACAAGAGGACTAAGTTCCAGAGTTCTGCCAGAATATAGTGCCTATAGTTCCAATAAGGTATTGTGTACTTAAGGATTTGTTCAAAGGGTAGATCTCATGTTAAGTGTTTTTACCACAAAAATAAACAAAACCGAGAGACACGGGGAAGCATTTGGAGGTGATGGAGGTGTTTATTACCTAGATCTTGGCAATGGTATTACAAGTATATACGTCCAAACTCCCCAAATTGTATACATTAATTAGATGCAGTTTTTCTGCATGCCCGTTATAACTCAATAAAGCCGGAAGAAAAACTGAGGGGGTAGACTGAAAAATAGTTTCTCTTGATCTATCCATGTGGAATATTCTGGAAGATTAGATCAAGGATGCTGGTGGCAGTGGGTAGAAAGAGTGGAGAGAGGGAGACCGAGAAGTAGAAAAGAAAATCAGAAGAGAAATGGAGATGCAAGGGGACTTCAAGGGCCCTCAGAGTGAGGCCAGTTCTGTTTGGAGTGACCACAGACTAGATGGGGGCAGGGGTTGTGGACACTCCTTTGGGCTCTGTGTTTACAATCAAGTAACAGGGCTACGATCTTTCTCAAGAGGGCTCTGACCAGGTGGTGCTCAGTGGTTGAGGGGCAGGGATCCACTTACTAAGATACGCTGTATCTTTGAGGAAGTACCATTTTGGGAGCTGGTCATCCTCTTTCCTGACCCCTGACCCTGAAGCCGCACCCGGCTCAAGGCTCCTCTCCTCTCCCTCAGCGCCTATGTGCTGCTCCCAAAGAGCATAGAGGAAGTCATACCCCACTGGGGACAGCTCTTCGGTTCTTGGGGCACAGAGATCAGAGCCCGTGTTTTCAAAAAAGATATTTGCCTTGGTTTTGAAAATACCATTTTTTGTTGTTTTAATTGAATGTGCCTGTATTGGGATGCGTGGGTGGCTCAGTCTGTTCAGCGAACGACTTCGGCTCAGGTCATGATCTCGCGGTTCACAGGTTCGAATCCTGCGTCAGGCTCTGTGCCGACAACTCAGAGCCTGGAGCCTGTTTCGGATTCTGTGTCTCCCTCTCTCTCTCGCTGCCCCTCCCCCGCTTGTGCTCTGTCTCACTCTGTCTCTCAAAAAACTGAAAAAACATTTAAAAAAATTAATGTGTCTGTATCAACACTGGACACGTTAAAAAAGAACACATTCTGTACCTAGAATAAAAAATAAAATATCCTACCAGAGTGAACACTGAAAGCACAAAACAAAACTAAACGATGTTCAAATGTTTTTATGTTGGAGGAAAAAAAAAAGAATTATTTCCTTAGCAGAAGTTGAAAAAGGAGAATTCATTCTCCTGTTACATAAACTTATCCTCCACACCTCAATTTATAAATGTGGAATAGGGATAACTCTCTCTGTGTCACATAAACCAGAACATTTTTAAGGTAAGGAATAGAAAACATAACAGAGAAAATGACTTCCCTATGTGTGTGTGTGTGTGTGTGTGTGTGTGTGTGTGTAAAACCAGTCACCATTCTGGTATGAGAGTGTCATATCTGTGCAGGATGACAAATTTCATTTTAGCTTCCTTAACTAGCCATATATCCACACAGTGTTAAGAAGTCATTGCTACCCTGGCTTGATGGAGGCAGCCACGAAAAATTCAAAATAATCATAAAAATCAAGACACCGTGTTGTTGCAACCTTTCTATCGCTGACAGGTGCCCGATACTGTGATTGAAATCTCGCGCATGTGCGGTCTAGGTGGCTAGCTGCACCTGATATGAATAGCACGTGTTCTAAACTCTCCAGCCAGGCTTTCCAGGGCAGGTGGCAAATCATACCAGGTCAGTGGCAGTGGGATTCACCCCTGTCACTCACCCTTGCCTTTTGTTCCATCGTACATGTAAGAAATTTCTAAATGCCAAATAGTTTTAGAAATGCCAGGACAGAAAAAAAAGGGCAATGGAACCAAGGAATGAAAGCCTTCATGTAATAATTCAAAAGTGTCAGGTGAGGGCAGGCTGCATTCCAGCTGGTGTGCGTGTATGTGTGTGTGTGTGTGTGTGTGTGTGAGAGAGAGAGAGAGAGAGAGAGAGAGAGAGAGAGAGAGATAAACAGAGACAGAGAGACAGAGGGAAGGGTTGGTGGTGGGGGCTGAGTGCAAAAGGAAAATTGCGGAAACAGAAATAAAACCTGATCTAATCTGGAAGTGTGCAAGAACAACCAGAAGGAGCCTATTAACTTGGTCACTAGAGTTACAAGAGTCAGCTAGGAAAGGATTAAATAGAGGAAAATGGTCCAGGCAGACAGAAAATGTCCAAAGAATGCCAGACATTTGGGGAAATGTGTACTCTTATAGGAGAATATGATCCCGTGGAAAGTCAGAACACTACTTAAAGGATAATACAGGCTGAACTGAGAGAAAATACTGGACATCCCACATAGAAAGGAATTTGTTTTGGTCCTGACCGGAAGAATGGAAAGACATACCCAAGACAGTTGAAAGACAATAAGAGCTAGAAGACAGAGACAAGATTGTGGAGACATTTTCTGCCTGGTTTGAAGACATAGCTAGGTCCAAGTCAGTAGGTCCAAGAATTTCCAGTATTCACGGGAAATACTGGAAATTAAGTTGAATCAACAAATGGCCACCCACACTAAAATATACACCTGAAATATATTCACAGAGGTGCCCTAACTTTTCCAAATCCTGGAAAATTTTGGTTCTTCCCACTAAGCCCTCTTTAACTGTGGGTGTTATTCTGAAAAGCGACTAGGCTTGTGGGAGGCCAGGAAAAAGTAGAAGAGAAGAGGTCATTCAGTTCCAAATTCTCGTAATTCTGAAAAATGTTTCCAATACCTGCCTTGGGGAGGAAAAGTCACCTGAATCCTCGAGGGGTGACTGTATGAAACACGCAGCATCAGAAAACTGGGGGCCTTCCCTGTGGGCGTGGTCTGGGCGTGGCCTGTTTCATCACCACTCCACCTCTGCAGCTTTAGGGGCGGAATATTTTCTTTCCTTCCAGGATAGAAACTTTGGATGGCTCCCGCTCCTGCAAACCCAAACCAAAATCTGATGGATGTGGGGATATTAGAAGCGGGATAAGAAAAGGAAATGGTGTATTTTTATCCAAACCCCAGCTGCCAGACTATCTCCTGCAATTCATCAGTAAATAAATAAAGCCACAGCACTGTTTAATAAGTCAAGTCAATAAAGATGAAAATCATCTGGCCAGTCGTTCTCACTGTCCGATCACTTCACCCAATTTATTCTCTTTCAGTTACAAACTTGGGTCCTGCCTCTTCCGCCTCTCTGCCCATCCCATCCCCCACTCCGGGCATTTCTCCAATTAGTCAATTCCGTAAATGGAGAATTTAAGGACCAGCTCAAAACCTGTGTTGGTTCTTGGTAACTGTTTTCCTTTCGAGTCAACTTCTATTTATGTATTTTTTTTTATTTTTTTAACGTTTATTTATTTTTGAGACAGAGAGAGACAGAGCATGAACGGGGGAGGGTCAGAGAGAGGGAGACACAGAATCCGAAACAGGCTCCAGGCTCTGAGCTGTCAGCACAGAGCCCGACGCCGGGCTCGAACTCACGGACTGCGAGATCATGACCCAAGCCGAAGTGCCCGCCCAACCGACTGAGCCACCCAGGCGCCCCAGGTCAACTTCTATTTAAAAAAACAAATCTTCACTTAATGTTAGCTGATTAAAGCTTTATCAATCTTCCCATAAAACTAACTTAGCCCCGGGTTTTTCACAGCAGGTACATCTAACACTTGTTCACATGGCAATCTTTGACGTAGAAATGCAGACAGCATCCCAGGAATGTCCACTGCAATGTTATTTGCACTTGGGATTCCCTGGTATTCTTTTTCCACCCACGTATAGATAATGATGACTCTATAGATCATCTTTATGTCACCTGTCAGAAACAAATTAAGTCCCCACTGCCGTGCGGTTCCTTCAGAGTCAAATGCTGTCAGGACAGAGCTTGCTTCTCAGTTCACCTATCTTCTTGTTCCAGAGCTCTGCTTTGCAAAATCTTGCATTTGAGTTTTGTTTCGTTTTGTTGCGTTTTAAGGAAAAATACATGCTCTGCAGAAGCTCGGGCACCAGTGTTGATAGCATTATAGGAGCGCATTAAAGGAATGTGTTAGAAAGTGGGAGACATACATCCTTTTATGCATTGAGTGTAATGAGGTGGACCGATTAGTCTAACTCACGGGAGGAAATCACCACACAGTCTGAAAGGTCTACTGTTGAATGCACTGTAATTAAATTAAAGTTAAAATACTGTAATTATTTAGAACCAGGATGCCATTTTTTAACTGACTTCGTGAACTCATAGGCTCCAATGAATGCAGAGATGAAATAGCAATAACACAAGTTGGCTATATATTATCTTGTCTATCTTGTATTTGGAATTAAGTTATTACTCTGGAGTTCAGAGGCTAATAAGAAACACAAGAACTCTCTTCTATATAATAGTAGCTTTATGTTGACTGAATTTAAATATAAACGGGGAGCTTTAATTTGATTACTTACATACAGGCACCCAAACTTCATACGTACACGTACACACGATGTCGTTCTCAAGCAATCTCCTCACCTCTACCGGGGGCTTTTTAAGTGACAGGAACTGTGCTTTACATCCACTCTCTCCTGTAAAACACAGAACCACCTTGTAAGACAAGTGTTAGTCGGTTCACTTTAGAGACGACGATACCGTCTCAACTTGGGTGACTCAAAGTCGATTCAACCTTCAGCACAACTCAATGGAGTCGGTTTATGATGGTGCCTCATCATGACCTGTGTCCTCCCCAGTCTAGTCGTTCATGTTTTCCGACCTTTGTGAAGGACCCCACTCTCTGTTCAGTGCAAGAGGTAGAAACTGGGAGGTGCCCTTCGTTCCTTCTTCTCCCTTACCTCCACGTTCAGTGCATTGTTCAGTCTTACACATTTTTATCGTGTATACACCCTTCAACCCGTCCCCTGAATTCTGTCACCCTGATTGCCAAGCTAGACCAAATTGCTACCACAACTCATCCACACCACGGCCACGATCTTCACCTCATCTTCCAACTTCCCTCTTTCTTCGCCCAGTGTTCTCAGAGCAAATCTGATCATGCTACTTTTCTGCTTAGAACACATCTATGGCTTTCCACAGCTCTTAGAACAAAAAAAAAAAAGTCTTTAATGTAGCCAACAGGATTTTTCCCTCTTGTCTCTTCAGGCTCATAGTTCATTCTCTCTAACCTCCTTCTGGTTCTTCAGTCACACTGACTTCCCTCTTTCTTGAACAAATATTTCACACTTTAATCTGCCTCAGGGCTTTTGCACATCCTGTTCTCTATGACTGACCTGACCATTCTTCCTTCATCCCCTTTGCCTAATTAATAACTGCAAATATGATCTTGACTTTATTGTTACTTCCTCAGAGAAGCCTTCTTTGAGCCCACACTAGGACGGGTCCCCTGTTACATGATCTCATAGCATCCTATCTTTCTCCCGGAGCACTTAACATAGTTCGTGGATATACCTTTCTTACTATTTGTTATTCTCATTGGATTATTAATTCTTTGAGGGTAAGAATCTTGTCTTTTTGCATTCCACCATTACCCCAGGACTTAGCCAAATGCCACATTCAGTAAGTATTTGGCCACATATTTGATTCACAGTCTGACTTTTTTTAGAGAAAGAGAGAGAGAGAGAGAGCGTGAGCAGGGGAGAGGCGCAGAGGGAGACAGAGAGAGAGGAAGAGAACCTTAAGCAGGCTTTATGCTCAGTGCAGAGGCCAACGAGGGACTTGATCCCACGACCCTAGGATCATGACCTAAGCTGAAATCAAGACTCAGACATTCAACTGGCACCCTAGTCTGACTTATCGTTCATTGAATAGCCTCTCATATGACTGAAAACAGAGGGGGACAAATCTCTTTGAAGAAAGAATAAGGAAAACAAGTGGGAAGTACACAACATAGTAGTTTCCTATCTGATATATTTTGATGGCCAGGAAAAAAATGTGTCATTGGTAAATCATGATGGCTAGAATCTCCACAATTGGAAACTATCCCGAGTCAAGTCATATTTTTAAGAAATTCATAGCAGGTGGAAAATTTGTCACCTTAATTAGAATCATTAGTCCAGGTGAACCCAATAGGTAGGCAGCAAAGAGCAGACTCTCAAGAAAACCGGTCAAAAGAGAAGTAATTTTTTTAACATTTATTTATTTTTGAGAGAGAGAGAGAGAGTGCGAGAGGGGCAGAGAGAGAGGGGGAGATACAAAATCTGAAGCAGGCTCCAAGCTGTCAGCGCAGAGCCCAATGCTGGGCTCAAACTCACAAACCTGAGCCGAAGTTGGATGCTTCACTGGCAGAACCACCCAGGCGCCCTGAAAGAGAGCTTTGATCAAGAAGAAAGGTTTGAAACTCACAGGAAGAGTCAACGCGTTTGTAAGGCTGAGGCATGTACTAAAAATTGCCCAGTCGGGGGCCTGGCTGGCTCAGCGGGTAGAGCACACGACTCTTAATCTCGGGATTGTAAATTCAAGCCTCACAATGGGTGTAGAGATTACACAAAAACTAAAAATATATTAAAAACACACAAACCAACAAACAAAAACAAAAAAACTTGCCCAGGCAGGTAGTAGTCGAGATGCCCACCGGAGGGCGCTCATAGTCATCGTTGTGTCCCCTGTAAAACTGAATCCTCTGTGGTCCCAGCTCTGCTTTGAGTGCCATTCAAAGACACATCAGTTCCGCGTCCAAAATAGCTTAAAAGCATTTAACCGACGCCGGTAGCTTTTTGGATATTTTAAGCGATCCAAGGAAAAGCGCTTTGTTATTGTAAAACAAAACTTAAGGGCCCTTACGCCCCACTCTCTCACTCTCCATTTCACTCACATGGCAACAACTGCTCCCATTGCCCCCAACCCCCAACTCCAGACTCCCCCACTCACAGACCCAGTTCTTGTCTCTTACCCCCCACCTCCCTGCTTCAGCTTTTTATTATGTAGATAAATTTATCTGAGATCTCTGGCTGCTATTCACCCATTCCCCAGTTCCTCCAACATCAGGACTGACTCAGCAGGCACTATTACTTCCTTAGAGTAAGAGAATGGGTAAGAAATTGAATATTTATAATGTAATGATACGTTATTAAAAATCTCTATTATTGGAGCACGTGGGTGGCTCGATCAGTTAAGTGTCCGACCTCAGCTCAGGTCATGATCTCGTGGTTGGTGAGTTCCAGCCCTGCCTCGGGCTTTGAGCTCACAGTGCAGAGCCTGCTTGGGATTCTCTCTCTATCCCTCGCTCTCTCTGCCCTTCCCCCACCCCTCAAAATAAATAACCTTAAAACATTGCTATTATTGTCACCTTGGTTGTTGAAAAATATGCAGTTACCATTTCATAATTTATGAGTTAGGCTTCATGCACTGTTGGCTCTGGAAAGCTATGATTTGTCCCCTTGTGGGGGCTCTGGAAGATGGTGCCGGGTGCAGACCTTCTGGTGCCCTCTAAACCAGCTACTGTGTCCAAGTAAGACATTATCTTGAAGAACTATAGGAGCGGGACAGCAACAGAGATAGGAAGTCAGGAAAACGTATCCCTATTTTTACCAGTAGAGAGGATAGTAGATAGACAGAATCGCACTTAGTCCACCCAAGTGTCATTTGCTTTAGTAGACCTTGCACAGAGGTATCAGAGAACAAGTTCTATGAGCCATCAGTAATTAATACAATCAATGAAAACTGCCTTGGCATAATTAATCCAAAATTGGGGGTCCAATATATTTATCACCATCAGTATACATCGATGAATCACATATATTCAGAAATGAGAGATGTACCCCTTGATGAAGGCTCCTCTAATGGTTTGGTTAGCACAGGGCTCTGAAGTGAAACACTCCAAGCAATGTTGATTTCCAAGTGGGGCATGCTTTCGGCAGTGAGCACATTTAACGATTTTCTCATTTGATACCTAATGAGATTTTTCAAACTAATTGCAGGCTTACAAAAGTTTTCAAAAGAAGACAGAAACAACATTAAGAAAATAAACCATGCCAATGACCCCATGCTGGGAAGAATTGAATAAGATACCTTTGGTTCCAGAAATCTGAATTTAAATAGGATGGGAACCAAAGTATGTTTCATCAAATTAATTAAAAAAGAGTTTCAATACAGAAATGCTAGACTGTAACAGAGTTTCAAAACCCTGCACGCCTGGCAGATAGACCTGGTCATTACAAAGACCAGTCAACTGCAAACCACCCTTGCTACATTTGAATGTAAATTTCCAGTGAAATTTCTAGTAAAATACATTTGAGGTGGTCTCCATTAAAGTCATGAACTTTCATTACCCAGAAAAGCCGATGAAATATAACCTAGCAGCAATCTAGTTTAATTACAGACTGTTCCACCATCTACATAACCATAATGCTCTTTCACATGATGTTTTTCTAGTATAATATATTTGAAATAAACAGTATATGTAATCCCATTCCATTCTATACCCTCACATTAAAAGTTAAAATGATGCTATTTGTTTTAACTTCCTAAGTTATTCTTCGAAGTATTTTTTTTTTCACAGAGGGAGGGGGAAAAAAGAGAGAAAGAAAAAAATGGATGGAAGGAAACCTGCTAACAGTCTACAATTAAATTTAACAGCTCCTGAGAGGCTCCCACAGCATGTCTGTAACCTAGTTGGGACACTCCATGTGGATGATTGCACAATCAATTGTTTTTGCTCTTTAATAGGATGCATGTGCCAAAAGATAAACTGTTTGGGTTCAAAGGGCAGTGAATTCATTAAAAGAAGTTCCTAATAAAAGTGATTCAAGCTTTGTATTTAGCTTTTAATACAAAAAAATTAATTAACATTTGCATTATGAGACCTGACCTCCCCAGGGAAATATAATCAATTCTCCCAATACAGGATGGATTCTGCAGAAGACATAATTTCTTATTGTGGTGCTAATCAATCATGTCAGTGGTGCAAGGGAACTGTAAATGATGCGCAAAACTATTAAACTCTAGACTCTTTTAAAAGCCAGTTGTCAACGCCATAGTATATAAATATATACTTATACTGGGGACTGTTTAATTATAATATTGATTAAATTATTGCAGTCCCTGGCATAATTCACGATGATGGTGTGCTATCTGGAATGAATAAAAGACAACTGAAAACACATCTATAGTCTTGCAAATGTAATTTCACAAAGAAATTGTGTTAATTACAGCAGCCTGATACATGCTTCTACTGCAAAGGCTGCGTTAACTGAGGAAATGACTATGACTCAAGAAGAAAGAGTCGAGATGATTTGGGGCCATTTTTTAACCATTATTTTATTTGTGTTCATTTGAAGCATTGTTTTTTTAGTGTGTCCCTGATTGCTTTTTTTTTTAATTGAGGTAAAATCCACATGGCATAAAATTCACTTGAAATGTACAAGTCAGTGGCTTCCGGTACATTCACAATGTTGTGCGACCATCACCAGTATCGAATTCCAGAATATTTCCATCACCCCGAAAAGGTAATATTACCACCAAGCAGTCATTCCCCATAAGTGGCATCATATGATATGTAGCTTTTTGTGTCTGTCTTCTTTCCTTTTCAATACTATTTTCATGGATCACTCATGTTGTAGCATGTATCAGTACTTTACCTTCGTTTATGGCTGAATAATATTTCATAGCAGGGACGTAAAACATTTATTTATCCATTCTTCAGTTGATAGACATTTGGGTTGTTTCCACTTTCTGGCTATTATGAATTATGCTGCCATGAACATTCATGGACAAGTGTTTGCCTGAACAATGTTTTCAATTCTCTTTGGCACGTACCTAAGAGTAGAATTGCTGGTCATATGCTATCTGTTTAACAACTTGGGAAATCACCAAGCTGTCTTCCACAGTGGCTATGCCATTTCGCATTCCCATCCGCAATGTGTGACTAGTGATGTTGAGCATCTTTTTATGTGATTATTGTCCCTTTGTATATCTTTTTCTCGAGAAATATCTATCCACGTCCTCTGCCCGTTGTTTAGTTGTGTTGGGGGAGAGGGGTGTTTTTGTTGTTCACAAGGTATTTATATAGTCTAGACCCTTATCAGCTTTATGATTTATATTTTCTTCCATTCTGTGGGTCATCTTTTCACATTATTGGTAATGTCCTTTGATGCATAAGAGTTTTTCATTGTCATAAGGTCCAATTTATTTATTTGCTGTTGTTGCTTTTTCTTTGGTTGTCATGGATAGGAAACTGTTGCCAAATCCAAGCTCATGACCATTTACATCTATGCTGTCTTCTAAAGGTTTATATATTTATCTCTTACATTTAGATCTTTGATCCATTTTGAGATAATTTTTGTATGTGGTGTGAACTAAGTAAGGGTCTAGCTTCATTCTTTTCCATGTGTATATCAAATTGTCCTAGAATCATCCATTGAAGAGATTGTCTTTCCCCCACGGAATCATCTTGGTGCCTTTGTCAAAAGTCAACCATGGATATAAAGTCTTATTTCTGAACTTTTGATTTTATTCCATTGATATATCTATGGCAGTACCACATTGATTACTCTAGCTTATAGTAAATTTTAGAGTCAAGAAGTGTATGTTTTCCAGAGTGTGGAGGTTCCTCAAAAAATTAAAAATAGATCTACCCTATGACCCAGCAATAGCACTGCTAGGAATCTACCCAAGGGAGACAGGAGTGCTGATGCACAGGGGCATTTGTACCCCAATGTTTATAGCAGCACTCTCAACAATAGCCAAATTGTGGAAAGAGCCTAAATGTCCATCAACTGATGAATGGATGAAGAAGATGTGGTTTATATATACAATGGAATACTACTTGGCAATGAGAAAGAATGAAATCTGGCCTTTTGTAGCAATGTGGATGGAACTGGAGAGTGTTATGCTGAGTGAAATAAGTCAGGCAGAGAAAGACAGATACCAGATGTTTTCCCTCCTATGTGGATCCTGAGAAACTTAACAGAAGACCAGGGGGAAGGGGGAGGGGGGAGAAAAAGTTACAGAGAGGGAAGGAGGCAAACCATAAGAGACTCTTAAATACTGAGAACAAACAGGGTTGATGGGGGGTGGGGGAGAGGGGAAAGTGGATGATGGGCATTGAGGAGGACACCTGTTGGGATGAGCCCTGGATGTTGTATGGAAACCAATTTGACAATAAATTATACATTAAAAAAAAAGAAGTGTATGTTTTCCAACTTTATTCTTTTTAAAGATTATTTTGGTTATTATGGGTCACTTGCAATGTCATTTGAATTTCAGGGTTAACTTTTCCATTTTTGTAGAAAAGAGCACTGGGATTTGGGTAAAGGTTACATCAAAGCTATAGATTCTTTTGGGTAGTTTGGCCATCCTAAAAATGTTAAGTCTTCCAATCTACAAACATGGCATGTCTTTCCATTTATTTGGACTTTCTTTAATTTCTTTCGACATTGTTTGTGTTTTAAGTTTTCAGTGTACAAATCTTACACCTGTTAGGTTAAATTTAATCCTAAGTATTTTATTCATTTTGATACTATTGTAAATTAAGTAACTTTCTTTTTTTTAATATGAAATTTATTGTCAAATTGGTTTCCATACAACACCCAGGGCTCATCCCAACAGGTGTCCTCCTCAATGCCCATCACCCACTCTCCCCACCCTCCCACCCCCCATCAACCCTCAGTTTATTCTCAGTTTTTAAGAGTCTCTTATAGTTTACCTCCTTCCCTCTCTGTAACTTTTTCCCCATTCCCCTCCCCCATTATCTTCTGTTAAGTTTCTCAGGATCCACATAGGAGTGAAAACATCTGGTATCTGTCTTTCTCTGCCTGACTTATTTCACTCAGCATAACACTCTCCAGTTCCATCCACGTTGCTACAAAAGGCCAGATTTCATTCTTTCTCATTGCCAAGTAGTATTCCATTGTATATATAAATCACATCTTCTTCATCCATTCATCAGTTGATGGACATTTAGGCTCTTTCCATAATTTGGCTATTGTTGAGAGTGCTGCTATAAACATTGGGGTACAAGTGCCCCTGTGCATCAGCACTCCTGTCTCCCTTGGGTAGATTCCTAGCAGTGCTATTGCTGGGTCATAGGGTAGATCTATTTCTAATTTTTTGAGGAACCTCCACACTGTTTTCCAGAGCGGCTGCACCAGTTTGCTTTCCCACCAACAGTGCAAGAGGGTTCCCGTTTCTCCACATCCTCTCCAGTATCTATAGTCTCCTGATTTGTTCATTTTAGCCACTCTGGTGTGAGGTGGTATCTCAGTGTGGTTTGATTTGTATTTCCCTGATGAGGAGTGACACTGAGCATCTTTTCATGTGCCTGTTGGCCATCCGGATGTCTTCTTTAGAGAAGTGTCTATTCATGTTTTCTGCCCATTTCTTCACTGGATTATTTGTTTTTGTTTTTGTTTTTTTGTGGGTTTTTTTTTTTTTTTTTACCCTTTATTCTATTACACTGATTGATTTTTCTGTGTTGAACCCACCCTACATTCCTAAGATAAATAGTACTTAGTAATGGTGTATAATCTTATGAATATGTTGCTGCATTCAGTTTGCTACTACTTTGTTGAGAATTTTTGCATCTATATTAATAAGGGATATTGGTCTGCAATTTTATTTTCTTGTGATGTCTTTGTCTGGCATTGGTATCAGGGTAATGCTGGCCTCGGAATGAGTTAAGAAATGTCCTCTCCTCCCTCAACTTCTTAGAAAGTTTGGGAAGGAGTGATGATAGTTCTTTTTTACACATTTAATAGAATTCAACAGTGAAAATATCTGGTTGCAGGCTTTCTTTTGTTAGAGGTTTCTGATTACGATTCAATCTCTTATTATATAGGTCTATTCATATTTTCTATTTCTTTTTGAGGCAGTTTTGGTGGTTTGCATATTTCTAGGAATTTGTCCATTTTGCTGGATTATCTAATTTAGTGGCATACAACTGTTCATAGTATTGTCTTATAATGTTTTGTGTTTCTCTATGGTCAGTAATAATGTCTCCTGTTTTATTCCTGATTTTAGTAATTTAAGACTCTCTCTCTCTCTCTCGGTCAGATGATTATCTAAATCATCATCAATTAACTTTATTTCCGAATTTCCTTCTGTTATTGATTTCTCATTTCATTCCAATTTCAATCTTTTAAAATTTATTTATAATCATATGTGGCCTAAGATATGGTCTATCCTAGAGAATGTCTCATGTACCAAAAAAGGAATATGTATTCTGCTATTATTAGTTGGAGTGTTCTATATATGTCCTGTTAGTGCTAGTGAGTTTATATTTTTCTAGTCTTCTATTTCCTTCTTCATCTTTTGTTTAGTTATGCTATTCTTGAAAGTGGGGTGTTGAAGTCACCAACTATTATTATTGACCTATTTTGCCCTTGAATTCTGTCAGTTTGTACTTCATAAATTTGGAAACTCTGTTGTTAGGTGCATATATACTTATAGTTGATATAGCTTCTAAAGGGATTGACACTTTTTTTGTTGTTTTATAATATTCTTCATCTTTTATAACAATTTGTGTTTTAAGGTCTATCTTATCTAATAGTCATACTAGCTCTCTTCTGATTACTGCTTGCATGGAATAATTATTTTCATCCTTTTGCTTTCAACTTCTTTGTGTCTTTGATTCCAAAGTGGGTGTCTTGTGGTCAACATATAGATGGATTCATTTTTTTAAATCCATCTGCCCATCTCTACCTTTCCACTGGAAAGTTTAATCTATTTACATCTAATATAATTACTGATAAAAAAAGGACTTCTGCCATTTTGCTGTTTTCAATATGTCTTATGTCTTTTATTTCCTGAATTCATCCATTAATATCTACTTTTGTGTTAGGTAAACATTTCCTAATATACCATTTTGATTCCTTTCTCATTTCCTTTATCATATATGTTTTTAGTTAGTTTCTTAGTTGTTGCTCTGGGGACTACAGTTAATATCTTCATTTGTAACAATTTAGCTTGAATTAGTAGCAACTTAGTTTCAATACTATATAAAACATTTGCTCCTATGGAGCTCTGTCCCCCACATTTTATGTTATTATTGTCACAAATTTCATCTTTATACCTGTGTGTACAGCAACATAGATTTATAATTATTGTTTTATGTAGTCGTTTTTTCAATAATTTAGGAAAAAACATATCAGTTACTAACCAGAAACACATTAATACTGACTTTATAGACCTTTATTGGTGTTCTTTATTTCCTCATGCAGATTTGATTACTCTCTAGTGCCCTATCATTTCAACCTGAGGGACTTCCTTTAGCGTTTATTGTACAGCAGATCTACTGGAAAAACAAACAAACAAACAAACAAAAAACCTCTCTTTTTATTCTTCAGAGAATGTCTTAATTTCTCCTTCATTTTTAATGGACACTTTTGCCAGATACAGAATTTTTGCTTAAGTTCTTGTGTCTTTATTTTCTTTCCGCACTTTGAATATGGCATCTGACTGCCTTCTGGCTTCCATGATTTTTGATGAGGAATCGGTTATTAATCTTACTAGGGATCACTTGCACATAGCGAATCACTTCTCTCTTCCTGTTTTCAGTGTTCTCTCTCTTTGCCTTTGGCGCTCAGCAGTTTGATTAGAATGTGTTTCCCTGTGGATCTCTTTTGAGTTGATCTTATTTGGGGTTCATTGCACTTCTTAGATGTGTGATTTTTCGTGTTTCATTAAATTTCAGAAGTTTTCAACTATTCTATTAATATAATAACTAATATATTTCATATATTATTTCTAACCCTTTCTCTTCTATGGGAGAGGTATTAGGCTTATGTTAGCATACTTGATAGTGTCCCACAGGTATTTTAGGCTTTGTTCATGTTTCTTCATTCTTTTTTCTTTCTTCTCCTCATACTGGCTAATCTTAAATGACCTATGTTCAAGTTTGCTGATTCTTTCTTCTGCCTGCTCAAATCTGTTATTAATCCCTCTAGTGAATTTTTTATTTCAGTTATTGTAATTTTCTCAATTCCAGAATTTCTATCTGGTTACTTTTCATAACTTCTTTTTGTTGATATCCTCTATTTGGTGAGACATCATTCTTACCTCTCCCTTAATTCTTCATACATTGTTTTCTTTAGCATTTGAGCATATTTAGGTACCTGAGTTAGTCTTTATCTACTAAGTACAATACCTAGGCTTCCTCAGATACAGTGTGTATGCATTTTTATCTTTCCAGTATATGGACTATACATTCTTGTTTCTTTGAATACCTTATAACATTTTTTGAAAGCTAGGCTTTTGGAGTACATTTTGACTATTACAATGTGGCAACTCTTATAGTCAAATTCTTTTCCTTTCCCAGAGTTTATTATGGCCACTGATTGTGGCTGCATTTGTTTGTTTGTTTTCTGAACCAATTTTGTAAAATCAGTATTTTTTTGTTATATGTAGTCACTGCTGTCTGTATTAGGTTACCTTAGTGGTCAGCTAGTGATTTGGCAGAGATTTTCTTAAACATCTAGGAATCCCCCCCACCTCAAAAAAGAAATAAACAGGGGCCCCTGGGTGGCTCAGTCAGTTAAGTGTCTGACTTCGGCTCGAATCATGATCTCATGGTTTGTGAGTTTGAGCCCCACGTCGGGCTCGGTACTGACAGCTCAGAGCCTGGAGCTTGCTTCGGATTCTGTTTCTCCCCCTCTCTCTGTCGCTCCCCTGCTCATCCTCTGTCTGTCTGTCTGTCTGTCTCTCTTTCTCTCAAAAATAAACATTAAAAAATTAAAAACAAACAAACAAAACAAAAACACCTCACGGTTTTTACTAATAAACTTTCCAGGGTAAACCTTCAATACTCTGCTGGACAACTTACAAGTCTGCTTTAACCTTCACTTTCTGTCTGCACTGATTCAGAAGGCCAAGCAGGATGAGAGTTTAGAGCTTTTCTGAGTATATTTTCTGAGTATGCATCCCGCCCTATGTGCCTCTGGCCTTGTAGATATGCTTTTCAGTGTATCTATTATTTGTTCCAACTGTTATCCCTTGCCCCAAGTGGCAGCAGCTAATAAGGTTGCCTTAACTGTTTCTGACGAATGTCCCCATGTGGTCATCTCTCCACCTTAGGAGAGCTCACCTTAGGAGAGCTAGGTTGAATAAAGGCAAACCCTTTATTGCCTTATTCAGGGAACCACCAGATGGGCCAAAACCCATAAGCATAATTCTTTGAGGGCAGATCTTCTCTGCATGAGCCAGCACTGGAAACCCAAACCAGGAATGCAGGATGCCATCTTCAAGACCCTTCCTGAGCTGGGGAGGGAGGTTGGGACCAAGGTAAGCTAAAATACCCCAAAGCTCTCGCACTGAGATTCAGCCACCTTTTGCTTGATCAAATGTTTGTCTGGATGCGGTAAAACTTTGGCTAGTTCCCAGAGTTCTGATAAAGTTGATTCCAACAGTCTTTGTCAGTTTATTCACTGCTTTTGTGGGAGAAAGGGGACATGGGGTCGCCTATCTACCATTTTTTACTGATGTTACCTAGACCATCCTCTTTTACACCACAAAAACAGCTGCGGTCGAGAGAAGAATCCACCAAAAAACTATTTTTGTAAACAGTGTAGCTCATGAAGCAGTGAGTAACATCTAATTTTGGTATTTTGTCGTATCGCTTATAGTTGACGGTTTGCATGGTTGTAAATCATTTGGATGGTGGTAAAGTTTGCAGGTGTTATAGAGGCAGGTACTGCAGGACAAAAGCATACACAAGTGCATCGATTGATTTGCCCCCAGGTTGAAATTTTCTAGTTTCATGGACTGCATATTTATTGTTCAAATCCCTGAATTTTGAAAAGAGAGCAAGAAGCTATGGTTCAATTTAACAAACACAGTCCGTTTCCATTGTATACCCACACACGTGTGATTTGTTTTGTTTTGTTTTGCTTTGTTTTAAACTGAATGCTGCAGTAGCAGACCACTCAAATGGAGTTATAAACATGGGGGATATTTTTTTTTTCAAGATAGAACGAGAAAAGAAAAGGAAGAGATAAGATTTTTAAAAAGCAAATGAGGTGATTTATCGAGTCGGAGCTGACCAGATTGAGACATTTAAGAAAAATCCGATTCCACTTGCTAATACCCATCACTTACCCATGTATCCCTCATTTTACCTAACCGTGTGTCTGCAATCAAACATCTACTCAATACATATTTGTTAGATTAACATTATAATTTGAAATGACGGAAATGCCAACTCCATCGTCTATAAGATACTCTATTCCCCCCTCTGGGCATGGACAGACGAACAATACCGAGATTATCTTCTGCATGTCCTTCCTAGAATATTCAAACAAACCCTGCAAATTAAAGACAATAATAACTCCTTAAATTTATGAACCAATGATGAGTGTCTCTCATTTCATGGCTTCTGTTTTTGTTACAAAGCGGAAGTGTCATTTGTGAAAGTGAAGTAGATGGTGACGGGTTTGAGGTTCACGTCAGGTACTGCTCCCTGCACACGAGAGCTCATGATCACAAGAGATCGTGAGGCAATTTCTTTTAGATTCCCACGATACAGATAAGAAAGGTAGTCATAGAAAAAAAAAGAATGTTGAGTAACTTGGCCCAGATCTCACGTCTAGGAAGTGATGAGCAGGGGTATGAATCTAGTCAGCGTGATCCCAGAGGTCATGCCCTTAACCACCACACGTTCGTTGAGTTACTCTTGAGTTGAGTTTATGGCCTATCTTTGCAGTTGTATGGATTTTCTCTCTCCACTGTGCCTCAGTCCAGGTATGGGCACTTTAATATGGAACTCTAGATTTGGGTTTTTAACAGGCAGATGTATTGGAAAAAAAATAAGAGGGTAAGGGTGTGAGATGAATGGTAAGAGAAGGATTACAGTGACGAAGCCTAGACACTGAGCAGGGAAGGAGGGACAAGCAGAGGTGGTTGGTAGTAAGCAGTAACGAGGGACGTGGGGTTTTGGAGGTCTCCGTGGGATCTGACAGCAGGGACCGTGAGAATAACTAACAGAGAGCTTTTAGGAAAATAAATGGTGGTCAGACGGTAGGTCTTTTTGTACAGGGTCTCACATGTGGAACCCTTTGAAAAGACCACAAGGCGCACATTTTTGTCGTAAGTGTGGAAGTATGAAGATAATTGGAGAGAGTGGTCAACTGGAAAAAATTCCAAAACTTGAGGGTCCAGATTGTCAAAACGGCCATTCACCTGGATGTTAAGGACGTGTAAACAACGGTGGATTCTAGGGAAGTGAAGGTCTTTGAACAGGTCACGCTTCGAGCTCATTCACTCTCTATCTGGTTACCCTCCCCCTTACTTTCCAGTCATCCCACAGGCTTCTCCTTCATTTTTGTGGCTTACTTAGACTCGCTAACAGGGTATTATCCGTCACTATATCCTTGTAGTGGAGCGTCTGTGATCCCAAAGAATCTCAGTTTTGAGCATTCCAATTCAGGGAGAAGAAAAGCGATGCACAGATTGTTTATTCACAGCATGTTCCTACTTCCAAATATTTTTTTTTCCTGAGCTTGTCACTAGAAAGAGTTCTGATGTATGGAAGAAGGATATGAAGGCTGTAAGGTTTTTGTTCACAAGTTTCTTACAATTTGTTTGTATGTTTATTTTCTCTCTGCCCAGATTCAGATTTTTCCATACCAAGAGTTTAGAGGGAAAGCGTGCTTTGAAGATCTTTCCGTGCCCCCCAGCCCAGCATGCATTGTTTACTTAAAAGTCTATGCCATTAGCCACAACCCTTTCAGTAAATTCCAGTGGTTTAACTTTCCCATAATGGTAAGGAACAGGCTCCGTGCCCTCCCTGGCATAAAGAGAAAGAAACGTCCCCTGTCAAATCTCAGCTGTCATGGAACCATGACTGGCTGCTTAAGAAGTTCTCATGTCCTAGAGAAATCTCAGTTCAGCCTTTCTGAACGAAAGTTTTGGCAAATGTTTTCTGGAGCACTGGCACTCCTAATGCTCTGTCCTGCTCCATTACACCCTTCCTCTGGAGACTTCTCCAAGAATTCATGCAGACCATGTGTGAGCTAGCAAGCCCTAAGGGGACTGGCAAACCCCCGCAACTATATGCAAAGCTGACAGGAACCAGCTGACAAGCAGGATGCACATGTGTTCAAGAGACTAGAACCATAAGGTAAGAGGGAAGGAGGTGAGCATTACTCATCACTCTAAGCCAAAATGACAAATCAGTTGGATCCAGGATAATGCAGAAGGAAATGAGCTAAGTCCTTGCAACCCACGACTCATCATCCTGACATCGTCATGTGACCTCCTCACCCATCAGAGATTATCATTCCCACATAACCTGATTAAGAGAATGAGCTTTCAATAGCTCAGGGCTCCTCATTCCACCATTGCTGGGACACCTGGGAAGTGTTCTGGAAAGACATTTACTGGATAGTGGCTCTCCTTGGGTGTTAGACTTACGGGGAATTGGTATTCTTCCTTCTAATTTTTAATTTTTCTATTTTTTTCTAGAATAAACATGCACATTACAAAAGAAATATAAGCTTATTTAAACTGTCCCCCCCCAACTTAAAACTAAGTCCTTTTATCACTTTATCTATAAGGTACAGCAGACTTGAAATCACTTCCAGCTGCTCCTGACCCAGGGTAGGGATGTCCCATGGCTTCATACTTTATTAAATAGTGGCCCACACAGAGGAGCCTCCTAGTGAATGCTAGAATGATCTTGGCAGAGGACAGAAATATGAAAGAGTGCACATCAGCACCAACATGTTTCAGAAAAAAACTTACAGAATTACTTGAAATAGACATCTGTCCTTTTAAAGAAAAGAAAAACTTTTATGTAAAGTAAAGTAAACTAAATCAAATTCTTCTTACCACCCCACCTCCACCCAAATCATCTTTACTGATTGGCTAGACACACCCATCCCCGCGGATGGTGAAAATCAAGCATTCAAGAGCCACTTTTGTCATTATGCCATTCGTTTCTTATAAGACATGATTCACATATCTACAGCGCTGTAAAGGAAACATTCTAATCTTCATATCATGGTTTGAGGAAGAAAAGAAGATGAAAGGGAGCTAGAGAGGAAGTTTGGATAGTCAAATATTTCATTTTTTTAAAAAGCACTCATTTGCAGTGTATTCAAACTTCCTAAATCTGAAGAACTGTGGGTGTAATTCACCTCCAATTCTGATTTAAATAATATACAACCTGACCTTACCCCCTGGAAAAGGCATGTGCAGAAAAGTAACAGGTGTGCATACTGGGTGTGTAAACCATTAGATATGGAAACTTTGAATAAGTTTTAGCAGGATGAACCCTCTGTAGATTAGAAATGCACACTTTTTATTAATTTAGTGGAACTTTATAATCATCCTCCTTATCTCTGCCACAAGGGAGCTGTTTCTCTCTAAACTAGGACAAATTTACATAAATTAAAATCTTGCTTTGTTAAGTTTCAAGTTTCAGAGGGAAGGAACAAGGGATCTATTAATAATCTACAATTATTATGTATCTACTGTAAGCTGGCACTGTGATATTTGGTTTAGGCAGGTATCTCACTTTATTTTTGGCAAAACCTCTGAGTTGAGAACACCGAGGTTCAGAGGCCAAGTGACTTGCCCAAGATCATACAGCCACTTAAGAGACAGGCTCAAATTCAAGGTCCATCAGAGTCCAAAGCCTTCAACCTCTTTCTTTTTTGCCATTCTTAAGGGTATTTACTTTCCTTAATTCCAAGAACTAATGTAAATTCTGAATCATGAGCATTTAGCTTTCTGAGAAAAAGGAGCATAATATAAGAGAATACATATAATAAATTCATCATAGTAGCATTGCCTAGTCTGATGACTGCATACCTTCAATATAATGTTCTCTTTTCAAATGCCAAAAGTAATCTATTCTAATGTTTCAATGTTTTTAAAACATTCTAAGTGATTTCTCTTGAGGTTCTAATACCTTTTGAAAGGACCTTCTGGTATTGCTTAAACACGTAAACTGTCTTCTTCAGAGTTATAAGGACTTATATGTAAACCAGACTCATTCACGTGCTCCTAACTTATTCCCCTCGCTCCCCTTTTCACTCATTTAGAAGCATCTAAGCCAGGTTTTCAAAATGGCTTTTCATAGGTTTTCATCTTTTGAGATTTAAATTTTAAATTTATGTCTTTGCTACCCCAGGCCTTCTCCCTTTCTAATTTATTTTTCACTTACTTCAAGCCATCAACATATCCCTGCCACCAAGTTTGATTTATACTGCTCAGAAATAGAATCCAATCATGAATCTTCCTTGGGAATGCCAACATGGCATGGGAGAGAGAGCTCACTTTAATGATCTTTCTTGAGTAGAAAACAAAAACAAGAAAAACAAAAAAAAATCAGTGGGACTTTAAAAATACTTTTAAGCAAACCCTATAAGCCTATGGTAACATAAGAAACCTGGCTCTTTTCTGAATCCAAAACTTCAAGCAACAATCCTTCCGACTATTGTCTGAGCTATTCGCCCTCAGGAATTGGAACGGGCCAGTTGAAGTTATAAATAAGAGACCCCAAACATCCACACCTATTATCCCACCTCTACTCCGTATCCTATAAAATCTAAAATCAGGCACTTCCCATTTTACCGGATCAGGTGCATGTATCTGGTCCTCTATGCTACGTCCTACCACTCAATGAGCACAGATACCTCCCGAGCCACAAGGTGGTCGTGTGGTTTCTTTCTGTTGCCGGTCACAGAAACCAACACCGGTGTTTCGGCTAAAGAGCAGGTTTGTTAGGAAGTCATTGAGGTATCTCCCAGTCACAATCAAACCTCAGGTAAGGCAGGAACCAGGGAGGCTCCAGGCGCACGAATTCATGGACACTCTAGTCACCTTTCTATACTTAGTAGGATTCAAATTTAAAGACTTTCAGATCTGGTGTCTCTTTGTTCCGTGGCTGGATTCTCAGGAAGGAATACCTCGTTAGTTCATTAGGAGGTTACCCCAGGTTTCCTCATTTGGCTCAGGAGGGTCCCTGAATGCACACCTAACTACCAAGAGTCAAACCTTGAATACTGGGAATTATGCCCTGAGAAAGGAAAGTTGCTGTACTTTCCTAAGGGGTATCTCATAGATACAGGCCCCAAGAACAGCACCAGTGAATCTTCTGAGGCTCTGCGGAAGGATGACGGTCCAGAAGACACTTCAAGTTTAATTTACAAACACCAAGGGCGCCGGGGTGGCTCAGCTGGTTCAGCGTCTGACTTCAGCTCAGGTCATGATCTCGCGGTTTGAGGGTTTGAGCCCTGCGTCGGGCTCTGTGCTGACAGCTTGGAGCCTGGAGCCTGCTTCAGATTCCTTGTCTCTGTCTCCCTCTGCCCCTCCCCTGCTCGCGCTCTGTCTCCCACTCTCTCTCAAAAATAAGTCAACATTAACAAAAATTCAAAAAAAATAATTTACAAAGACTAAGTTAGCAAGTACAAAATTAGCATGTCCGTCAATAGAAAGATCTATTTTTACTCGATTAAATTCAGCAAACACAACAGTACTCACACTATGCACAAAGCAATATGTTCTATAACATAGGTCTATTAAAAAGAGAAAAAGAACTGATTCCTGCCATCAAAGCAAATGTTTTCTGAAATTTACCTGGAAGTCTTAATCGACAGTCATGAATTTACTCCTTTCAACAAATATTTCCTGAGCTCCTACTATATATACCAGGCACTGTTGCAGTTCTGAATGGTTCAGTAATGAGCGCAGGTGACAGAAATCCCTGCCTTTATGGAGTATTCATTATTAGATACGCAAAGTAAGTAACAACTAAGAAATGGGCCCAAATCTTGGCTCTATCACTTACGAGGTGAAGGTTATGTTTCTGAATCTCTGCACGGTTCAATTTTCTCATTTTTATTTATTTTTATGTTTGAATGTTTTTATTTATTTTTGAGACAGAGAGAGACAGAGCATGAGCAGGGGAGGGGCAGAGAGAGGGGGAGACCCAGAATCCGAAACAGGCTCCAGGCTCCGAGCTGTCAGCCCAGAGCCCGACGTGGGGCTCCAACTCACGGACTGTGACATCGTGACCTGAGCCGAAGTCAGACGCTGAACCGAGTGAGCCACCCAGGCACCCCCCAATTTTCTCATTTTTAAACTGAGAATGTAACAGTACCTCTCTCACAGTACTGTCATAGAAGTGTACCTACCACAAGTGTAAGAGCTGCTACCATCACCTTCCTCAATCTCATCATCACCACAATTACAAGACTCTTCAGCCAGATCTTCAACCCTCTGACCCTGAGGTCAGTGCCTAAAGCTACACCCCCTCTCAAGCCAACTCTGGTTGAAGTTGTTCAACCAGATTGATGAAGATGGGCGTGGGTGTTTTATCAACCTAATCATCGTCCGTGTGAGGGACCATATTAGATGATGGGTTCACCAGAAGCAGACGCATTTTGAGGTGCAAGGTGTTTATTGGGGATCGATACCTGTGAAAGGAAGTAGGAGGAAGCAAGACTGGGCAAAGGGAGATGCTGAACTATGACTCAAGCCCAGAAGTTTCTCAACCAAGCACAGAATGATCTGAAGCGAGTACTGCCCGTTAGAATGGTGTTTTGGGGGGCAAACGCCTGTGTCTTTCTACCCTCATACTATCGTTCCATAGGGAATCTGGAATATTTAGACTGAGTAAGGCCTGAATAAAAAGAATATATGATCTTACACTCTAGAAAACTTACGGTTTAGGAAGGAAAGGAAGATACTAAGATAATGATGACAGGGAGAATGTGTGCAGGCAATGAGTTGCCAAGTGTCATGAGAGTCTACTTAACAGATAGATTATGTGTGGCTGAGATCAGAACACAAAATAATAGTATTTAACTCTTCAGACTAAGAAAAATGTTCACAGCTGAATTGAGCAAGAAGTTAATAAACGCTTGCATGATTAATATATTTTGCATTATACTAAGAAATACATATTTGGTGTTTGTCTTCTAAAACACTTGGAGTTTCTGGGACGATAACAATTGCTTAGGAGCTGACTGGGAGCCGGAGACCCCAGAAAACTTCAGGATGGAAGTAGGTCATCAGAAAGACCAAGCCATGATTAGGGAGTTGGAACTTTTAGCCCCACACCCAACCTCTGGGGAGAGGGGGACTAGAGATCTAATCCCCAATGGCCTATGATTTCATCAGTCATGCCTACATTATGGAACCTCCAGAAAATCTCTCGACAGAGTCGGTGGCACTTTCAGGTTGGTGAACACTTGAAAGTGCTGGACAGGTGTCTCCACTGTCCCCTTTACCACCCCTCTGCTCTCTGTATTGCTTCCATTTGGCTGTTCCTAGTTGGATCCTTTATAACAAACAGGTTAGCATGAAGTGTTTTCCGGAGTTCTGTGAGTTGTCTAATGAATTACCAAACGTACACAAGGGGCCAGGAGATGTTTGACTATGTAGTAAGCCAAGTAGAAGTGGGAGCAGTCTGGGCACCTCACTGACAGCTGGCATCCTGAGGGGCCAAGCCCTTGACCTGTGGAGACTTTGCTAACACCAGGCGGTTAGTGTCAAAACTGAATTGAAATGTAGGATATCCAGTTGGCATCAGAGTTAGAAAATTGGAGCATTGGTTAGTGTCGGCAAACACCACACATTTTGTGTCAGGAGTGACGTCAGAAAACAGACATAACAATTTTATATGAGTCCAATTTTCTAACTTTGACTTAATGACAAGAGATACTCACGTGAATGTGACATCAACAGAATTAAATAGAAACCAAAAAAAAAAAAAAAAGAATGTAATAAAGCACTAAAATAGCATTACTAGAGACGTAATTTTTTCTAATGCCTATTTATTATTTTGAGAGATTGAGAGAAGGTAAGGGCAGAAAGAGAGGATAGAGAGAATCCCAAGCAGGCTCCATGCTGTCAGTGCAAGGGCTCAATCCCACCAATAGTGAGATCATGACTTGAGCTGAAATAAAGAGTTGGGCGCTCAACCTACTGAGCCACCCAAGCTCCTGAGAATTTTTTTTTTGATAAAAAGTAAATAATTTTCAAAATAAGCTATCAGGCATAAATACAGGAATATGATTGAAATTTTTTTTCAACAGGGCCTTCAAGCTGTAAAAGAAAAGCAGTGAAGGATGAACAGAACAAAATGCACTGAGCTGAGAAGGTGCTCTTTCTACAGGCCCCAAGATATCTTCCCCTAGACCATTCTTTCATGAGGTCTGTTTCCCTGAATCTTATAGAAACTTCTGGCTATCATAAATTATTATTTGTTTTAATGTGGGCTTAAGGGAGGAAGATAGTCAAACACCAAAGAGGTTTTCAATGAAAACCCAGCATTCAGGCAACTTTAAATAAGTGAGTGGGAATACATTTGTAAAAAAAAAAAAAAAGTCCTGAATGTTTTTCAAAAATAAAACATGTTGGAAACATAACAATTCAACCCCCCCTGGCTTCTAATTTCTTTAAAAAAAAAAAAAAAGCATTAAAAATGAGCTTTAACAAGATGTTTTTCAAATAACTAAATGTAGACTTGAACTTCTTAAAAAAAAAAAACCCTAATAATCAAGTAAGATTTTACTAAATTGATACAGTATTTGTGCTGCAAAAGATTCCTACCTGTTTAAAAGAAACCATCATAGTTGTTTGTTTTCTTTTGCTTTGTTTACCTATAACCTCCTATTAGAATATTGCAAGTAGAGGTGATGTGGTTTAGGAGTTCTGGAAAAAGACAAAACCAAGGAATTAAAATCTTTTAACAGTTGATGAATAGAATAATAAGAGATTTAAAAAAATAGCATCCTTATATTGATGTTGTAAGAGAATTGAAAAACATAATTCAATATTTTTCTTAAAAAAATATTTTCAAAGGCATATCTGTAATATGTGAGTAATAAGCTGTAGAAACCAGATGAGTTGCAGATCCAGAATCTAGGAAAAAGATCATCAGAAAAAAAAATCATTCTCCAACACTGAAATTAGTATTAATGATAATAAATAGAGTTAGTTATAATTACGTTTGAATTGTCATTTGGACACTATTTTTATTTTTATTTTTCCTTATTTGTAAAACGTTTTATTTTTTTGTTTATTTAAATCTAAGTTAGTTAACACACATAGTGTGATAATGGTTTCAGGAGTAGAATTTAGTGATTCATCACTTACATATAACACCCAGTGCTCATCCCAACAAGTGCCCTCCTTAATGCCCATCACCCATTTAGCCCACCCCCTTACCCAACACCCCTCCAGCAACCCTCAGTTTGTTCTCTGTATTTAAGAGTCTCTTATGGTTTGCCTCCCTCTCTGTTTTTGTCTTATTTTTTCTTCCCTTCCCCCATGTTCATCTGTTTTGTTTCTTTTGTTTCTTTGTTTCTTAAATTCCACATATGAGTGAAATTATATGGTATTTGTCTTTCTCTAACTGACTTATTTCGCTTATTTAGCATAATACATTCTAGTTCCATCCATGTTGTTTCAAATGGCAAGATTTCATTCTTTTTGATCACCAAGTAATATTCCATTGTGTGTGTGTGTGTGTGTATATACGTATATATTCTATGTCTCCTTTATCCACTGATCAGTCAATGGACATTTGTCTCTTTTCATAATTTGACTATTGCTGATAGTGCTGCTATAAATATTGGGGCGCATGTGCCCCTTTGAATCAACATTTTTGTATCCTTCGGATAAATACCTAATAGTGCAACTGCTGGGTTGTAGGGTAGTTCTACTTTTAATTTTTTGAGTAACCTCCATTCTGTTCTTCAGAGTGGCTGCACCAGTTTGCATTCCCACCAACAGAGCAAAAGTGTTCCCCTTTCTCTGCATCCGCACCAACATCTGGTGTTTCAGGAGTTGTTAATTTTAGCCATTCTGATAGGTGTAAGGTGGTATCTCATTGTGGTTTTGATTTGTGTTTCCCTGATGATGAGTGATGTTGAGCATGTTTTCATGTGTCAGCTTGCCATCTGTATGTCTTCTTTGAAAAAGTGTCTGCTCATGTCTTTTGCCCACTTTCTACTAAACATGTCTCCAGAAGCAAGAGAAACAAAAGCAAAAATGAACTATTGGGACCTCATCAAGATAAAAATCTTCACAGTGAAGGAAACAATCAAGAAAACTAAAAGGCAACTGATGGAATGGGAAAAGATATTTGCAAATGACATATCGGATAAAGGGTTAGTATCCAAAATCTATAAAGAACTTATCAAACTTAACACCCAAAAAACAAATAATCAAGTGAAGGAATAGACACTGACAATTTTTAAAGTAAGTAGTCTTCCCTACTTTTATTGCTCATAATTTAAAAGAATCTCTCTATGGGTGCCTAGGTGGCTTAGTCAGTTAGGCGTCTGACTTAAGCTCAGGTCATTATCTCACAGTTCATGAGTTCAAGTCCTGCATGGGGCTCTGTGTTGGAGCCTGGAGTCTGCTTCGGATTCTGTGTCTCCCTCTCTCTCTGTCCCTCCCCTGCTTGTGCTCTGACTCTCAAAAATAAATAAAACATTTAAAAAAAAAAAAAGAATCTCTCTAAATTGTAAATAGTGTAAAATGAGCCCAAACCTTGGATATTTTAATAAATAATAAGATTTTTATTGCCAGAATATGAAATTTGTATATCGAATTAAGAACAGAGACAATGGGGCACCTGAGTAGCTCAGTTGGCTAAGCGTCCAACTTCAGCTCAGGTCATGATCTCACGGTTTGTTGTGCTTGTGGGTTCAAGCTCTGTGTCGGGCTCTATGCTGACAGCTTGGAGCCTGGAGCCTGCTTTGGATTCTGTGTCTCCCTCTTTCTCTTCCTCTCCCCTGTTCTCTCTCTCTCTCTCTCTCAAAACTAATAAACATTTTTTCAAAAAGTAAAGAACAGAATAAAAAGGACTGGGATACTAAACATCTCAAGCACTGGTTGGTAGATATCGATATTATGATTCTACGTGAAAGATTCTTGGACTATATTTGGGAGACACTCAATAAATAGTTTATCGATTAGTGTGAATTACTAATGAACAAATGAATTGACACCCCTAAAGAGTCCTCATACAGGAATAAATTCTTTGTTAGAATTGTCTCCTAGCTAAATCTAGTTTTCCTGAGGGATCAATCTTTGCTTACCACGAAAGTATCCAATTTACAGTTGAGTTTTCTGAGTGAAGGTAATCCCCCAAAACTGATCTTTTTGTTAGGTCAAGTCTATCTTACAGTATTAATGAATAAGCTGATATTTTGCGTTTATATCAGATTCTTAAGGTTTTGGTGAAAATCAATTAATTTCCCAAGATCCGACCAGTAATAAGATAAAGGGCAAAAGTTGAGTATTGCCCTAGAATAAACAAGTTTAAACCATGAACACCAGCAAGACTAAAGCAGAAATCCATTTGTAAATCCCAGGCTGGAATAATCACCTGGGTTTATCCACCTTGTCTACTCATAGGCTGCACCACTGGTATGTTTTCTGCACACACGTGCATAGAAACATCCACTTACATCGGAATAAATCTGATCTACTCACTTTTCCCTCTTCTATTCCAGTTTAATCCCTGAACAAATACATGTTAAAGCCTGCAGTGCTTTACCTTCCTGGGAAAGAACAAAAGTTAAGAACTATAACGACTGCTTGCCACTTCAGACGAGAGGTGGAACCCCCGATCCACACTTCTGCACGGTTGCCCGGCCCTGCCTCTTCCCTGTGGGCCGATGGCTTCTGTGTGCCATCCACGAGTATGTTTTCAATCTTTGGGTTGACAGAAGTAATGACTTAGGACCCAAGTCGATCCTTTCTTTTTAAAGAACTAACAGAGTTGCAGATCTTTAAAAAAGAAAAGAAAAAAAGAAAAGGAAAAAGAAAGAAAAAAAGGAAAATTTGTGCTCACCACCCTCAGCTGATGTTCAATTATCCCTTTCCAATTCTCTAATAAGGATTGCCTAAGGCAATCTTCCGTTTTAAGCATTACAGAATTACTGAATAAAAGTAGACATATTGGATACTTTGAGTCCAATAAAATTTGCCACCCATTGATGTGTAACTCCAAGTAACTTGGTGTTTTAGAGTAAATGGAGGTGAAAATCAGAAAGGTTGGTGGGAAATCCCAAGAGTACCAGAAAATTAAAAACCTAGATAAATGCGGCATGCTGGTAATGAGATGAAATTTAGGGATTAATTGGTCTTAGCTTCCTGAAATTGTGATCATGAAAATCTTAGGTTGACAGATATTATGTAATACTTGCTGATACAAAGGCCAAGAAATCAAATAAATTTTGGAAGTGTTGGCTAGATAAACTAAAACCACACCTATGTTCTGTTACACTTCGGTCAGCCCTTAAAGTGCTAACACACACAGTCTGCCTCCAAGAGGGGCATATAAAAAGAATACAGCACTCCAGAAAAAGAATGGGGAAATCAGAGAACATTTCACAGGATTATTTCATCATCAAACTCTTTCTTCTTGCAACATCTATGAACATTTCCTGGAATACAGTTTGGGAATTGCTGACCTAGTTTGGTTTCCTCTTAGTAAAAGTGAAGAAAGAGACTTTGTGAGAGAAATTTATGTAAAACCAAAAAGCAAGCCAGTGACAGAACTAGAACAGTAAAATCAGAATTTCCTCCACTTCCCAGGCATTATTTAGGAAATAATAGAAGGATGAGGGAAGGTTATGATTAATCATCGAATTATATCAGGTGAGCTACACATACAATGGCAAAAGTTGTAAGGAATGAAAGGCATCTGGTTTCATTTTAATGTTGACTCAAAATATTTTTAAAAACAAGATAACTGATCTATAATGCAGAATAAGAGACATTACAGACAGGGACCTCTTAGTGGTAACCAGCGTGATTAATTATCATCTTGAGTCAATCTTTACAATCACTCTGTAATTGTATCAGTTTGATGCGGCGTATCAGTTTGATGGCCCATGGAAGACCCAACAAACAGGAAAATGGCAAAGAGTGGCTTAAAAATAGAGGTTTGTTTTTATCCTGTGAAAATCCATCTGGAGGTAGACAGCAGGTCCAGGCACAGAGGGAAATCTATAAGGATAGAAGGAAGTCTATAAGGATTTGGGCTCTTGCAGTCTTCATGCTGTGCCAGCCTCAGTGAATGGTTTTCATGATCATGATCACTCAGCACTGCCACCTCCAGTGCCTTGTTTGAGCTCCAGGACTGAAGGAGGTTGAGACGGGTAGAAGATTCATGCCAACTGGGTCAGTTCTTCTTTTTTTTTAATCAAGAAAATAGTGTCTTTCCTGGAAGCTCTTCTTCTGCTTATATCTGCTTATATCTAATTGGCCAGAACAGTCCCACAAGCAACCCTGGAAAACTGAACTGGACTATCTTTCCTTTCAGAGTCAGACACACCGCTGCTCCAAACCAAAGCAGGGCCAGGTTGATAAAGAGAAAGGGTAAATGGCTAGTGCTAAAGTGACTAGGAGTGCCTGCCCATGCAGCTCTTATTATTCCAGTTTTCAGATGAGGAGACTGATATTTCAGAGATAAATATTTAGTCAACATCACATAACTAACAGGTGGATATCAGAGGACGAAGCCGGACCTATCCGGGGCCTCAAAACTGATGTATTTTGTTCAAAATGCAGGTTCTCTTGGAGGGGAACAGAGGCAATCGGGAAACCACCTTCAAACATAGCTCTTGTGGGAAAGACCTACAGAAATGAGACAGGGAAAGAAAAATCCGTGGCTTTGGCACATAAAAGGAAAGGAAAGCAGAGGTCTAACGTGCCTACTTGCTCAATGTATCCATCCCACAAAGGAAGCTTTGGTGAGGAAGCATCGTTTGTCTCGGCCTCTGTTAGAATACCAGTTATTTGAGCTACAATGAGAATATAGAGACTCCAAAAATTCTTCTGACCCTTCTGACATTCCCATTAAGACTTTTTTCTCCGAACTTTCCCGTCATTCTTCTTCCCCTCCTCTCCTCCTCATCTTTCCCTCCAGATGCATGGCCATTTCCCCACCCCCGTGACTCCCCCCCCCCCACACACACACCTTTTCAGTACATCCTATGTGGCAGCAATTTTCCAGGCTAATTTCCAAGAGACTTGTAGGGAAGATGCAAAAATGACCCTCTGTCCTAGCTGCAAGAAAAGTCTGGGTTGCTAGGAAACCAACAGGAGGTGCTAACCATCCCTCACTAAATGAGGGCAGCTCCCAGCAGAATAATTCTTTTTGTGGAAGAATCTAGACCATGATTTTACTTCCTACCTCCAACTGGCTCTGTCCACATGTATGCTTTTGTTCCCCAATACAAGCAGCAGAAGTGATTAAAAATAATTTTAAGGATATGAAATTGCACCTATGAGGAAGATCAGAGAAGTTGTGTAGCCTGATGTAGAGCCGCGGGGTTGAAGAGTTTCTTACTCTTCAAACATTTAGACCACGGTTTAGAGAGCGGTGCCATTCTGCAGGGGAGCGAAGTAGAAAAACACTTAAAGCAGGTGTGGGTGAAACACGTGATGGAAAGACCATTGCCGGAAGTATTTACATTTCAACAGAGATAGGTAAACAGACAGCTAGAAATAGTGAAATATGTTGTGGTCTGTATACCGTATATCATTACTTCTATCATTAACAAGCCACATCCTCTGAATTGATTTTCTTATCTTTTTTTGTCACAGACATATGTTGTAGGTTGTTTGCTTAAGTCTGGCCTGAAGGTAGCTAAAGTTAGAAGTCTAGGATTATATCATTTCCGAGTGAGAGAAAGGATAAGAGAGTCTAGAAAAGGAATGATTAATTCATTCATTAAACAATTATTTGCATGTTGATTATCCGCCAGTCTCCTTCTAGATGTTGGAACAAACATGTCTGACCCCACAGAGCTTATATTTTGATGGATGAGATAACCAATAGTTAGGAAAAATATATATGTTGGATAACACTATACTAAGTTGAAAAATACTGTAAGGATAGGGGATATAAAATGTCAGGGCAGGTGCTGAAAGACGAATTCTGAATTAGAATCTAAAGTGAGGGAGTGAAGCATACAGATGTCTTGGGGGAAAAGCATTCCAGGTGGAGTGAACGGCGGGTCTGTAGCAGGGGAGTACCTGACATGTGCAAAGAATAGCAAGCCAGTGAGGCTGGGATAGTGGAAATGTTGAAGACAGCAGTAGGGTTGGAGTCGGAGATTCACAGGGTAGGAGTGGATAAACGCCAGAAGGGGGAGATCCTATAAGGCCTTGTAGTTCATGGCAAAGACTTTGGTTCGTCCTCTGAACGAAATGGTGTGACCAGAGTCAGTACTCACAGAATGACTGCATGCCCTTGTACATACCCCAGTGTCCCTTGTAGCGGGGGTCACGCCATGCACCTAGCTCTGAGCGGAAGTGCTGTGTGTCACTTCTGAGTCAAGGTAATGAGGAGGCATTACCCTTCCTTTGTAGCTCTCTGCTCAACTACCATGACCTTTCCCTTCAAATGTTCCAAATGCAAACAGTAACAACCATCTGACCCGCCTCTGACTTCACCTGAATGAAAAATAAAGCTTTGCTACTTTATGTCCCATGTGGTGCTATTAGGAGGGTTTTGAAGAGAGGACTGACATTATCTACCTTACATTTAACAAGGTGACTCCGGCTGCCATGTGAAGAACAGTCTAGGAGGTTAGGGGTTGGGGGTACTGGAGAGGGAGAGGCATGAGGTAGGAGTCCACTGCACTGGTCCAGATGGCAACAGTGGTGGTTGGGCAAGGTCTATGGCAGTGAAGGTAGTAAGAAATAGTTGAATTCCAAGTATGCTGGAATTCTGTCTCTGAGAAGAGAAACGGAGGTTTTTCTTCCGTGCAAACAGAAGGAGGAAATTGCCATCAACTGAGATGGGAAGGCTGAGAGAAGGGGAAAGACCAGAAACTCAGTTTGAAGTTAGAGATGCCTATTACTCATTCAAAGTGAGGATATCTAGTAAGCAGTTGGAGATAAGCTTCTGAAGTTTGGGGAAAACGGCTTGTGGTGTCTATTTGAGAGTCACCAGCCCATAGATCATTTTAGTCATAAGACTGCATACCCAGGGAATGAGTATTACAGAAGAAGGAGGAAACCTATGGACATGATGTTTAGTGAAAAAGAATGCAGATTCTAGAAATGATGTCTAGGCCAACTTGTGCTGATAAACCTCACGTTAAAAAAGGCAGACAAACGTTATGCTGAAAAATACCGTGGTGAACCCTCTTCTCTTCAATATTCCGAAGCTGGCAAGCAGGGTTTATGGATTCAGAGTAATGAGTTTTCACTGGCAAATTAGGACAGCCTAAAAAGAAGTTACGCAAAGATATTTATGTGGAACCACAGTGTCTGTGTGCAAAGGACGATCAAAGTAGTGTCTGCACATAAAAAGCAACCATTACAGGTGGGAAGAGAAGGCATTTATTAAAATGACACCATCCGTCACTGTCAGGCATCTTGGCATTTGAATCTTGACTAAGCACTGTCACCCACTGTCACCCACTGTGACAGTGCTTAGTCAAGATTCAAATGCCAAGATGCCTGACAGGGACTTCTTTCTAGAGCTCCCTCTGGAGGAGAATAGATGATGTCTCCGCTCTGACCTGTTTCTATTTGCCCTTGTATGTTCCACCTTTCTCCTCTGGGTGAAGGATCTGAGTGGCCAGTAGATTAAATAACATGAATATGTAGATTAAATAACATGAATATGTAGATTAAATAACATGAATATGTATGCCTTTCCAATTGTGTTTTCGGAATCAGCTAAATCCTGTAACAAACAACCTTAGTACCTTAGCGGCTGAGTACAATAAAAGGTTTCTTTTTTTAAATTTTATCATAATCCAATTGGATATTTGATGAGTGCCCTTCTGTGTAGTTCTAATGTACACCATCCATTAATATTCACTAATATCCATGATTCTAATATACACAACTCCACCATTTTCTAAGGCCTCCGAGTTTTCCACTAAGACCTACTGCATCAGTCCATGGCCTCACCTAACTTCAAGGGCAGCTGGAACGGCCATCAGCTGTGTGTCCAAAGAAAAGGGGTGGATTGGGTGAGCGTCTAACCATTCTCTGCCACCGTGTGCAAAGTTGCTTTATTATCTATGTCTTACCCGGATGTTGGGTAGATTCATGAATCTGAACTTATAAATTCAACCCAGGTTTGTGATAAAACAGATGCAGAGAAAAGTTCATTGAATTCAAGGTTATTCGTTTCTATTTCCACCACCCATAAGACTGAGACAATTCGTCTTTAAAATATGACGTTGGAACTGGTTCAGAACATTTATCAGCCAACTATTATTAAATAATTAATCCGAGTTATAGAGGCTTTCTGACCACAGTCTGAGCACTCGTTACTTAAAGATGAAAAAGAAGGAGCCTCAGTCCTCAATGACCTCACAGTTGTGTAGGGGAAACAAACATATAGAACAATATTACAGATATCCAAAGAAGGAATGATAATTTTAAACAGCATGGCAGATTTTGGAGCAGAGTTCTGGGGGATCCCCCCTCCCCAAAAAGGAGATGGTGCTTAAAAATGAAAGTTAGAAGCTGAGAGAAAATTCTCTAGGCAAAGAAGAAAAGGAAGAGAATTACAGAAGGAAATCACATGGCCCATCAGAGTTGAGCTCTGAAGATCGGCTGAAGAGACAGCTTCTTGGGAGATCATGAGAGACTACAGATACTGGACTAAGAAACTTAGACCTTGTCCCAAAAGTCAAGCTATACAGGGATGAGCAAGAGGGACAAGGTTCAATTCATTTTTTAGAGGGATGCTTCAGGGAAAGAGAGACAGTAGACTAGAGCTGGGAGGGACAGAGAGTGAGCAGTTAGGAAGCTATTATAATCACACACATAAGGATGGAGAGAAGGTAAGTTTAATGAATAAACCTTCTACTTTGAAACAAAAAATCAACAGGCTTGGCAACTTTGAAGGGACCTGGGAGGGGAAGGAAAAGGGAGCATAAAACCAAACACATTTACCTTTGTTTTCCTAATCATTGGCTCGGTGCCTGGAGCATAGCAAGTATTGCTTTCTTGTTTCTGCCCAAGGGAAGTGGTTTTAGAAGATTGAGAAGGTTTTTAGGTATAAAGCAAATTTCCTTTCGCTCTTCAAAAGCTCTCTAATCCTGGAAATTTGTTTAATAAGGATTAAAAACCTTTCATTATAGCACGCTTTATTGTTGAGGCTGTGGGGAAACAGGCGCTCTCGAACATTACCCGTGGGAGTGTGAATGGGTACACATCCAACCGAGGGTGATTTGGCTCTGTCTGTTCAAATTACAAATGCGTATACCCTTGGACCCGGAGATTCCATTTCTGGGAAGTTTTCCTACAGACATATTTGTACTCGTTTCAAAATGGCTTATGAAGGAGCTCCTCACTGCAGCCTTGTTTTTAACAGCAAAAGATTGAAACAACTCAAGTGTTCCTAAAAAGCAAACTGATTAAGTAGTTCATGGCATATCATAAAACAGAATTCTGTGCAAGTGTAAAAATAAAACAAAGAATGAGCATGCTTTCCGTGTATTGATAAAGATCTTCAAGATGGATGAAGTAAAGAAGGTAAAATGTGAACAGTGTAAATAATATAGGACCTTTTAAGGAAAAAGAGATCAGAAATTATTATATTTATATTTATTTTTTTTTCCTCTCTCATGCATACAAATTCTGGAACCATACCAAAGAAATAAGGTCTGTAAATTATATTAATGTATTACCTATTCAAAATTTAAACTAAACATACAACCTCATTCTGCAATTGTTTAAAATGTGAAACACTCCCCACCCCCTTCCTTATTTCCTTTTCCCTGAGTGCCTGGTAACAGACCGAGTTAAATTTGCATCAGGATGCGCAGAAGATTAGACCCTTTCATAAGAACAGTCTGTGAGAGGAGGAAGTAAAGGTAGAGGGAACAGAGATTACTTGTCTTGAGAATTCCGAATGCCTGAAGAAGATAAAGCGGGTGCCATACTAGAAAGAAAGAAAATGTAGGGGGGAAAATGGAGCACGTAAGAGTATTCTTAGCTGCTTCATAATATTGCAGCATATTTAAAATACATGGATATGGGGCGCCTGGGTGGCTCAGTCGGTTGAGCGTCCGACTTCGACTCAGGTCACGATCTCGTGGTCCGTGAGTTCGAGTCCCGCGTCAGGCTCTGGGCTGATGGCTCGGAGCCTGGAGCCTGCTTCCGATTCTGTGTCTCCCTCTCTCTCTGACCCTCCCCCGTTCATGCTCTGTCTCTCTCTGTCTCAAAAATAAATAAACGTTAAAAAATTTAAAAAAAAATACATGGATAAAAAAATAAAATAAAATAAAATAAAATAAAATAAACAAAACAAAATAAAATAAAATAAAATACATGATTAATTTGTTGGGCTATTCATCACAAAGATGCTATTTCTTTAGGGTTTTTTTCACTGACCATGGCATGGCCATTAGTTAATCAGAAGTAGAGGCAGAGTTTTCTAGAACTGAAATATTAATAAACTTGAGGTTTGTGGTTCCTTGAAATTTTCCCCTTGGTGTTTCATAAAAATTGGATCTCCCTTAAAACTGAAGGTAAATGTGTCTGGACTCTGGCAACTTACCAACCTATGAAACCTTCATTTGAAGAATATTGATAGATTTATCCATTCCAAGGTTGGTGTTTGGCCAGTATCTGGGGACCCAAGAAAGTTAACTACTGCTACCCAAGCAGCACAATCCTAGGAGACCTATCAGCGTAATAGACTCCTTTTCACTTCGTGTTCTACATCCCTTACCTTCTTGAAGATTCCTCCATGATTCTAGAAGATTCTCTTTAAAAAGGAAGAAATTCTGATAACCAAAGATAGGCTGTCAGCAACTTGTAAAAAAAAAAAAAAATGTTTTTAAGCTTATTCTCCCTAAAAGTGAAGTTGTTCATTCTGTGCACCAACAAAACTTTGTAGGAAACAAAGTAGCATATAACCAAAAAGAGAGTAGAAACAGTTAATGGAGTGTCTCTTAATTTGTCTCCTTACTATACTCAGGAAATCTTTGGAGAGCAATCTGGAAGACACTTGGTGATAATCATAGATCAAAATCAACATCATAGGACACCAGGCTGCTGGTGGTAATTACACAAGCCAAATTTCTATCACCACCAGTGTTCATTCTGGAGTTAAGATTCTTTTATTATTTGCCTGCTCGCATAAAGTCTTTTTTTCTTGTCAATAAAACCTCTTGTTATATTCGTTTAATTCTATCACATACATCTTCGACATTTCTCATGAATATGCTTGTCACCTCACCCAAGGGGGGAACCTGGTACTATCTGTCTTCAGCGCACGACCTCAGACCATAGGGAAGGAGACACAGTGAACATCACTCCCACAGATGGCCTGGAAAAGCCTCGACTAGCGATTGTACACTTGAAGTTGTGGCAGATTTGGAAGCCTCTGGTTTTTCATTTGCTGTTTCTGCATGGAAGTCTCCCACCACCCATCTGTCCACATTTCAGCCTCTACTACTAGTCAGTAGAAACTCTTGACCTTGTGCGTGGAGAGTGACTGTCTTGACGTTACTGTTATTCTTTACTAAGAGAAATTCGATTCTGGTCCTGACAAAGGGTAGGGATGACAGCTGGACCCAGGCCTCCAGGTGATCAGTTTCTCTGTTCTCTGTTTCCCAGAAACCCACATCTTTTGGTAATATTCCCAAGCAGGTCAAATGTTGATTTTTTTTTTTTTTTTCTGTTGCCAATCATTGGGTAGCTTCAGATATCTCTTTTTCAGTCTTTCAGTTGGATACAGTCTCTCATTCCTCCACGCTTCTTCATCACAGCAGTTTTTCACGCTGCCTTGTACAATGATTATCTTCCAACCAGTCTGGTCCACTGGCTGGTAGTTTTCACAGGAACAGAGGCCATACCTTAGTCACTTGTAGCCATCAGGGCTCCCGACACAGTCCAGGCATTTGGCAAGCTGTAGGTTCTCATGAAATGTCTGCTCCACTTTCAGAGATACGCAGCATGAGTCACTTCTCTGATATTAGTATTTAGAGCTGCAGAAGAACTTAGAGATAATCAAACCTTACTAACTTTCTTTGGTTTTGATTCAGGTATTTCTACGCATGTCAATATCCGCCTCTTGGGCCAGTAATTTTGTGGTTTCAATTGTGATGACATTTTTTTTATTTGTCCCAATTTATTTATGATCTAGTTGTGAGTACGAGGCATATTTTGAAACTTTTTAAAAAATGAAAATCTCTGAGTTGGCAAGCAATCCTTTCTCTGCTATTCTTTGGTTGAAAAAAGAAAATTAAAATGTCTTGCCTTAACTTAAGGCTACTATAAGTTGCTCCTTGGCTCTCAGTCTTATCAGTGTAGCAATCAATCAATTAAACCATAAAGTTGATTTCACAAAACGTATTAGGGATAGGAAGTGCCCTGAAGGAAACCGTCAGCCAAAGCATGGACTGGAGAGTGGGTTTTTCCATTCATTCATTCAGTGAGTTATGACTGAGTCCCTACTATACGCAGGAATTATTCTTGCCTTTATGGGAGACTGACCCTAATAAATAGTAAACCATTTAGACATCGAAGAAATTCTTTTAACTACCTAACAGTTTAAGGGATTAACCAACACTCTCCGCTCGCTCTATGAAACTTCCGGGTGATGCTCTCAGCCTGTGGACCACCCTTTGCCAGAATGCTCAGCTCCGCTGATCCCACTGATTAGGGTCTATGCTTTCCAAGACTCAGCTGTGTTGGTTCCCAAACCATTGATGCCACTTGTATAATTTATTGTCATTAAATAACTTAGATACATATTATACAAATCTATGAAACAAGAGTGTGAAAGGAGTTGTTTCTATGAAAACTACATGAAAGCTATAGAAAGCTCCAATCAAGACATGCTACTGAAAGAGTTTATTACGTGAAGCATGGGTGAGGCAACTGTAAAAGACTGGGGAGAAAAATACAAAATACAAGGGATTCTGGTTTCATATGGCCTCTAAAACGTCTTTTAGTTCTCTTTAAAAAAAAAAAAAACAACTAGAAAATGTAGATATTGCATTTTGTGTGTGATTGATACAAGAAAGGTGATGGAAAACTCTAGTCAATAGACCCAAATGGAAGCAAAAGTCCTGGTTCTACATCGTAAGATTGGAAAATGGATGCAGATTTCTGTTTGAACTTAAAATGGAATATTTAAATACATGTTTCATCCCCACCCCTACCGCCGTTCACTGCTTTACCCAACTACTAATCCAAGATGATTCAGAGGAAAGTGCTTCTTCTGAGTATGAAGAGTTTATTGTACAAAATTCTGAGGTTCAACTGCATACGGTTTTTCTCCAGCCACCCCATCCAAAGAATGAGGCATTCAGTAATTGGGGGGAAGTTTGCTTGCAGGTTTATAAGTAACAAGTGACAAACTAATTATAAAAATTGCCTAATGTTTTAAGTGCACACTCATTTAAACCTTTAGAAAGTTTTCTTAAAATATTTACCACAGGTGCCATTCAACACGCATCACCTATTTGGAACTTCATGTAACTCAGGAAGGAAAGTTATTGGCCCCTGGATTGGTTACAAAAACAGACGACTAACCAAATTTTCTAATTCTTCCCAGAATCGGGCAGGGATAATTCCATGCCATTGTCTCAAGGATTGCTTCCTGAGATCACTAAGTGTTGATCACCTGAGACCCAAAGTGTTGATCACTTTTCATGATGAAATGTATAAATGAAGGCAAACGGCGTGTGAATTTTTTTATTGATAAGTATTAAATCTGCCAGAAATATGCACATTATGCTAGGTCGGCAAGTTATCATTCAATTAAAGTTATAGCTCTTGCTCTAAAGAAAAAGTATAGTGTGAAAGGCACCCTCGCAAGGGGACTCATTCTGGTCACGGTGTCCATGGAAGGCTTCCTTGAGGAGGAAGTGTCAAGTTATGGCTGAAAGGATAACTAGGAGCCAGGCTGGCCATACGGGAAGGAGCAGGGTATTGGAAAAGAACAGTTCAGGTAGAAGAAATAGCATGTGCAAAGGTCCTGAGACAGGAAGAAACTGACCCCTTTAAGAAACTGAATTGTCCGTGCGAGTCCAGATTGGCTGGAGCAGAAAGCGAACACTAAGAGGTGAAGACAGTGAGATGGAACAGAAAGACGATCACAGACGGGTACCGAGGGCGCTAAGACAGGGGGAGGAAACAGAATCTGCATCTCAGTTCATACTAGACGTAGTCAGGTTCCCTTCCAAGTGCCTGAGAACCAGATAGTCCACAGTGAAAAGGAACAGAGCCTGGGTGAACTACTTCCTCTCTTCTGCCATAACAGACTCCAACTCACTCTTATTTTCTGGACTCCCGAAATAATCATGTTATATGCCAAGCATGGCCGCCCTAGTTACCACACTGTAATCCCACTCTCCCCACTTACACCCACACAGATGAAACCATTCTTTCAGAGACTCCCTCAGCACTCCACAGCTCCTGCCTTCCCTAAAACACTCCTCCACGCCACTCCCCCCACCCCCCAACCCCGGCTCAGCTTCCCACCCCCACCACTTCCTGGCCCTCCCACCACCCCCCCCAAAAAAAACCACCCAGGCCTCCAGCCAGGAAAAGTTGTTAAACCCTGTCCTCTGCACCTTCACAGCACATTTGCTTTGATACCAAAAGAGGATTCATCTTGGCCAATGAGAAACAAATGAATATGCAGTGATTCGCCACTTGCTGTAAACGCATCGCCAACAATTCCCGCTGCTGTGTTCTCTTCTGTTTTTATCATCAATTAAAAAGGCTCCGTTTCCTTAGGGGCATTTTTGCCCCCTCCCGAAAATGGAAAGAAGCAGCAAACAGCCCTCGGAGAAGGCACAAAGCTCTTCTGAGAAATGTCTAGCAGAGACAGCTTCTTACAGTAACACTTTATTTTAATGGTCCTTTAATGCAGAAATTGACCATGGTCGTCCCTCTTAGGCCTCATTCACCCTAAATAAAAATGACCGTGTTGCCAGAGATAGGTCCTAACGAGGTATCAACCCCGGGGGTAGCCCAGGGGAGGCAGCGGGGCAAGAGAAATGCCCTCTCTCTGCGGCGGCTGCAATTCCTGCCTGTGACCTTGCACCCTCCCATCCAGCTTTCCATTTCCTTATTTAGATGAGCCTCCCTTATACTTGGAGGGAACGATTCCTCTGCTGAGACTCCATGGCAATCAGCTTTCTGAGAAGTGGTTTGTTCTTCCAAGAAACTAAAGGGAGCCTGGTTGGTGTGCGTGCTGGCTTGTGGCTGAGCCAAGGGAGCCACGGAGGGCAGCTCACGACGGACCAGCAGGACACCGGGCTCCTGAGCCCTCGACATCCACTCATCACGAGCGGCAGGTTGAAGGTAATGTTTTAAGAGGCTTTCAAGCTGCTGGGAAGTTGTGGGTTCGAGAAATGTTCTTTAAACCTTTTGAGCATTCCAATTCCATTTCAGCAAGTGTGTTGAAATGGTGAGCAGAGGCACGGACAAAGGACCGACAGCTAGCCCAGTGGTCACAGCCCCTCCTCGCTCCCGCCCACGGCAGGGCCCCTGGGAGGAGCAGGGTGGCATTGCTAAGGCTCCACCGAGGGGTGAGAAGAAGTCACAAGGGGGCAGGGAGAGAGAGCTGACCTTGGGGACAGCCTGGGAGTGCTGTCACGTGGAGCCCAATGCGGGGGCTCGAACTCACAACCCTGAGATCAAGGCCTGAGCTGAGATCAAGAGTTGGACGCTTCACTGACTGAGCCACCCAGGCACCTGAGTTACTTCTCTATTACACGGAGCAAGGGGTAGCATCTAGCTCATAAAGTTGCCTGTATTAAGACGATCCACGCGACGTGCTTAGCCCAATGCTTACCAAATTGTAAGCACTTCAAAAATGGCATCTGTCATTATTTTGTGTGTTAAAGGCAGCCAGGCATGACCACCACCACCACCCCTAAATGCATAGGTTTCCATTTAGCTCCTGCTTTCACATGTTTGGAATGTACTGGATATACCTCTCAGCATTGCCATGCACCTGCATCGATTACAGAGATTCCTTACTCCCTGTCTTCCTTGATTTTTCCATTTAACTCATCATCCTCCAAATCCTTCTCAAGCTAGCTGTCATTTGATATTAAATGTTGACTGGAGAGAAAGTAGCCGCTCCTGATAAACTAGTATTAGCCTGGGATACACAATCAAGGCCATCTGTAATGACTGATGAGTCGTCTGGGTTTGAGTCCGGTCGGTCACACAGAGTTCCAAGATAAAGTGGAAACACACCAGATCCAGGCTTTTCCTGTCTCTGATTAAGCAGCCCGAAGGGGAAGGTCTCTAACTGATGGAGAAATATGGTGCCTCCTGTTAGGAGGAAGGAATGCGGACATGGTCTCTACCACTCGTTGGCATTGCAGTCCTGTTCCAGAAAGACTTGCTGTGGAGCCTGGGGGAAACAGCAACGTACGGTGCAATTCTGCTTTCTCCCACATCCAAAATTACAAAAATAACAGTCACACTCTTTAATAGCAACCTAAGAGAAGCGTCAATTACAAAACTGAAGTAGTTAGTAACTGCGTATTCATTTAACATGTTTCTCCAAATAACTCAAGTTGTTCATAAACAGGCTAAAAAACACCAAAGAGAACACTTTAATAAAACCCAAGTGTTTTCCTGCTAACTTTTCACTCACTTATCTGATTTGGCCTAGCAGTCTCTAGAATAAATCAATGCTAGATGTCCTCAGAGGACCTACAGAATCTTTTACCGAAGTCCTAACCAAGGTGCTATGTTTAGGTTGCCCATGTCATGAACGGAGTCTCTGACTCTCCCTTCATCAGCCATCAGGGGAAGCGTCACCCACCGTCGTACTGGCACAAATTGTATTTCCTGAAGAGTAAGTGAGAAAGGAAGGCAGAGAGGGATGGAATGAGACGGAACACCCAGCTCTTACTCTAGAACTCACTCTATCAAGATACGTGGAGTCACGGCCATTACTCGCCCTCCAGATACCTTCGTTTTCCTCGGCAGAGAAGTCAGTAATGGATGGGGACTGTGAGTGTAGGGAGATGTGTCCACATGGGCTTGGGAGGATGGGGGTCCTCGTCCTAGCAAGGAGGCTGTATGACTTGAAGCTGGTCACCTCTCCAACTTAATGCCTTCCTGCTCTCTCCTTCCCAGGCTCCCAACACTGTGCCCGCGACAGACCCACCCTCTGTAGTTACCCTTCCAGTTCACACATTTCTTTCCCTCTCCTCGGAGCAATCTTGTCCCTTTCCTTGTAACATCTGCTCATCCTTTTAATCTCGGTTTAGACATCTCTTCCAACCAGGTCCTTCCCTGACCTACCAACTCAGTAGCATTATGTGCCCTTCATATCTAATTTTCTGGCAAAGTATAGGTCTTCTGTCTTAACATTTATCATAAATTTATTTGTTAAGACTTTTGGTTGCAAGATGTGGAAATCAGTCTTTGAGGGACTATGAGCAATATACAGATGTGGTGTTATCTTTCACCATCCGGGTCTTAAGGAAGGATTAGCACCATAAATTAAAAGGTGATAGGACTCTTTCTCCCTCATGTTTTTGCTAATTTCTGAATATCTATTTCCTTTCTATTGGTTTTTGTAAACCAGCTTCCTCTCTAGCCATATGGGAGACTATGGCAGGCATGGCTGTAGGCACATGCAGAAAACTAAATGTCTCTGAACGACAACCTCAAATTTCTGTCATATTCTTAGGGGGTTTTTGTTGTTTTCCTTTGTTTTTTTCTTTTTCTTTTTTCTTTTGAGAGAGGCAGAGAGAACGAGAGCAGAGGAGGGGCAGAGAGAGAGGGAGAACCTCAAGCAGGCTCTGCTCTCAGTGCAGAGTCCAATGAGGGACTTAAACCCACGAACCGTGAGATCACAACCTGAGCCAAAGTCAGGAGTCTGATGCTTAATCAACTGAGCCACGCGGGCATCCCTCTGCCATAATTTTACTGGCTCTATTTAAGTTAAGCATCTAACTGAGGGCCCATTTTAGAGAAGAGAGCAATGGCTATGTGATGAGCTATCATCCCAAAAGATGCAAAGTACCATACTATTTGTACTGCCTACTTACTTGTATGTCTATATCCTTGATTATCAGTAAACTTTGTAAAATAGGTCAATCTACTATGTTTATCTTATTCACAATTATATCCTCATAGAACTCTATGCCAAACACATTACAAATGCCCATTTTGGTATGTAAAAAAAAATAGAGGCCTGTCTGATTCCCTCCGTATCAAGGACTTCCTTCTTCCCAACTTTCAAACCTATTTTGTTTCCCCCACTCTCTCTCTCTCTCTCTCTCTCTCTCACACACACACACACACACACACACACACACACGTACACACTAGGCCTACCATCACCACCTACTTTGGATGGTGATCTCCTATATTTCTTTTATATTTTAACCTCTATGAAATCTTCCCTTGTCTTCCACAAACACTCCCAGGGACTTTACACTTTATGTGTCTCTCCAACTGGAATAATAATAAGAAATACAAATTATTTATATCTTACTATGTTGCAGGCATAGTGATAGGCATATCACATACTTTTTGTCTAATCTTATAACACTCAATATTTTGCCCAGCTGAAGCTGGGAAATAGCTGACAAACGTGTTCAAGGTCACAACTAATAAATAATCTTAGTCCATCTGAGTCCAAAATTCAATATCTTCCTCCCCCTAATCTTTCCACTCATGTAATCTACTAGGCAGAAAGCCCCTCAAATTCAGTAACCATTGATAAATTTACTGCCCTATTCTCCAGAGACTCACATATTTTACATTTGTTAGAAGCACATCAGGTATGCTCGGTAAATATTTATTTGCTGAGGAATGAATAAATAAGTGGAATTAATGAGTAGGTGGGTTCTACTGGGGGAAAAATAGGCTTTCACCAAGAATAATTTTTCCTCTATTCTGACACCTTTGTAGTCTTTATACATCAACAAAATAATTAGCTCAGATGAAAACAATTATATTAGTAGTTCTACAAAGTTGACATGGTGGAAGGACTAGCTTCTGTTAGATAAAACCTGTCCCTAAATAAATAAATAAACAGGGGCGCCTGGGTGGCTCAGTCGGTTAAGCGTCCGACTTCAGCTCAGGTCACGATCTCGCGGTCCGTGAGTTCGAGCCCCGCGTCGGGCTCTGGGCTGACGGCTCAGAGCCTGGAGCCTGCTTCCGATTCTGTGTCTCCCTCTCTCTCTGCCCCTCCCCCGTTCATGCTCTGTCTCTCTCTGTCTCAAAAATAAATAAACGTTAAAAAAAATTTTTTTTTAATAAAAATAAATAAATAAATAAACAAACAAATGCTGCATACAATACACAACGTAACTAAACCAAACAAAACAGCAGCTACTTAAGGCTTTGCAAAACAACCAAAATTTCTAAGACTTAAGAGCAGGAATATCAAAGAAAAAGAGACTCTCAGAGAAGGGAGGGAGCCTAACATAAAATGGAGCTTATTGAGCTTCTAACTGTTCTGCATTTGATAAATCCTAATATGTTAGAAGAAAGGGGCCAATAAATTAAGAAGAATGTTCAACTTCAAAGTGGCTACAAAGAATAGGTAAGGCACAGAGGACTTTAAGGTCAGTGAAAGTATTCTGTACGTTACTGCAATGGTGGATACGTGTTCTTACAGATTTTTAAAACCTACAGACTACCCAAGGCCAAGAGTGAGCCCCAATGTAAACTATGCACTGACTATGGGGTGATAATGATGTGTCAGTGACAGTGATGTCTCAGTTATAACCAATGTGCCCCATGGCACAGCATGTTGATGGTAGGGAAGGTCAGTGTGGTGGTGGGAGGCATGGAGTATGTGAGAATGCTCTGTGTTTTCCACTCTACTTTGCTATGAACTTAAAACTTCTGTAAAAAGCTATTTACTAAAAAAAAAAAAAAAAAAAAAAAAAAAAAAAAGCCTCAGAAGAGCTTTTAACTGTACCACTGAGCTAGGGAGAAAAAAAAAAAAATTGGCATTCAGGACCTACCAAGCAGAAGGAGCTCTGATTAACATTCCAGGTTTTTAGTTAAGATTCCTGAATAGTAACATCCTAGGAATTAGAGAAAATTGAATATAGACAACCCTTTGCGAAACTTGAATTTCAGTCTCAAAGTCCCTCTCTCTCACTTTGTGTGTGTGTGTGTATGTATATATACACATATATATATATATATGTATATATATGTGTATATATATATGTATATATACACATATATATATATATATATGTATATATATATATGTATATATATGTGTATATATATATGTATATATATGTATATATACACATTTCAGTCTCAAAGTATCTCAATATATACATACATATATATATATATATATATATATATATATATATGTAAATTTGAAAAACAATTATCCGAGTCTCCCTCTCAAGGAAAGGGGTATAATTAATCTCAAAAAAGACAGGAGGACAAGGGCAGCAATTAGTTAAATAGAAGGTAAACATATAATAGGAAAAAAAAAAAGAGATTTTTCAAAAATGTTAATAAAAGTGATAAATCATTAGCTATACAGAACAAGAAAACAAAAGATGAGGACAGTAAAAGGAAACAGCATTACAGATCCTACAGAAATTTAAAGAACAGTAAAAGGGTATTATGCACAACTTTATGCCAGTAAATTTGAAGTCTTAAATAAAATGTAAGCATCCTTGAAAAGCTTTATTTAACAAAAGTTAACACAAATTAAAATTTATTAACAAAATTAACACAAAAATCAAAAATATGAATAGGCTATCCTAAAGAAATTTATTTGGTAATTTCAAAACTCATCCAATAAAGAAAAATACAGGCCTAGGTGGTTTCACTGGTGAAATATCCCAAGTATCTAAAGAGGAAATGATGCAGTTTTCAACAAATTTTAGCTAATGTACTCAGTAAAAATATAATTAGGATAATACATCATTGCTAAGCAGGATTTATTACAGATTTTTTTTTTAAAAAGATGAGTTAAGGGGCACCTGGGTGGCTCAGTTAGTTAGGCAACTGACTTCGGCTCAGGTCATGATCTCACAGTTCATGAGTTCGAGCCCTGCATCAGGCTCTGTCCTGACAGCTCAGAGCCTGGAGCCTGCTTCAGATCCTGTGTTTCCCCATCTCTCTACCCCTCCCCTGCTCATGCTCTGTGTCTCTCTGTCTCTCAATAATAAATAAATGTTAACAAAATTTTTCTTTAAAGATGAGTTAATATTTTAAAATAAATCAACGTAATTCACCAATTAACAAAATAAAAGGGAAACACTTCTCAATAGATGCAGAGAAGCATTTGATAAAATTCAATATGCATTTATGATAAAAACAAAACTTTTGGTAAACCAGGAATAAGAAATTGTTTTCAGTCTAACAAAGAACATCTTTTCCCAAAACAAGAGCTAATGGTGAAACATTAAATGCATATCCCTTGCCATTTGCAAGATCAAGAATGAAACAAGCATATCTGACATCACAATTTTATACAACACTGTTGTAGCCAATGCAATATAACAAGAAAAAAAGTGTAAAGATTTTAAAGAAAACAATAAAACTCATTATTTGTAGAAAATATAAATGTGTGCATAGAAAATGATAAAGAACCAATAAACAATAAGTGAAAGTTGTTACCGAGCAGGTCAAGTTCATCTCTGTACACTGGAAACAAATAATTAGGATATAAAATTTGAAAATAAAACTTCATAATACTACTAAAAATAATCATCTATTTAGGAATAAATCAAATGAACCTTGTGAAACTTGTCTACCTATAAATCAGAAAATATTACTGAGACTAATTAAAGAGGAGCTGAACTAACGGAGGGATATACCATGTTCTTGCATTGGATGATTCAATGTGGTCAGCTTCTTCACATTAATCTATGGGTGAATAAACCTCAATCAAAATTCCAACAACCGGGCACCAGGGTGGCTCAGTTGGTCAAGCGCCTGACTTCAGCCCAGGTCATGATCTTACACTTCATGGGTTCAAGCCCCGTATTGGGCTCTGTGCTGACAGCTCGGAGCCTGGAGCCTGCTTCAGATTCTGTATCTCTCTCTCTCTCTCACTGCCCCTCCCCTGCTTGCACTCTGTCTCTCTGTCTCCCCAAAATAAATAAATATTAAAAAAAATTTTCTAATTCCAACAGCACATTTGCATGACTTGAAAATCTGATTATAAACTTCATATGAAAATGCCAGAATAGCCAAGACAATCTTAAGGTAAAGGAGAAAACTGAAATAATTAATCACTAGATAGTCAGAATTATCATAAAGTTAAGTTATTAGGGGAATATAGCATTACTTCAAAGATATACAAATAGATCAATGGAACAAAAGAGAAAGTAAAGGAATAGATGACATGATTTATGGCAAAAATGGCAGCACTATGAAGTGAAGAGAGGATGTTTTTTTTAATACATAATGCTGAGTCAAATGGTTATCCATATATTAAAAAAATTAATCATGATCCCTACTACACGTTATACACAAAAATTAACTCCAGGTAGATTTTAGACCTAAAATGAATAATGATCCCTACTACATGTCATACACAAAAATTAACTCCATTTTAGACCTAAAATGAATAAAATAGAAATAACTGTGGAAGGGAAAAGGTTCTAGAAGAAAATACTGGCAACTATCTTCATGACTTTTAAAAAATAAATGTGACGTAGTCAGTGAAAAAAGGTTTTAAAAAGGAGCAAAGATTGATAAATTATGCTATATTAAGATTAAGAAGTTCAATGCATCAAAATTATCATTAAGAAAAGATAAGAAAATCATCATTAAGAAAGCATGGCCTATAGGGTACCTGGATGGCTCAGTCAGTTAAGCATCTGATTCTTGATTCAGCTCAGGTCATGATCTCACGATTCATGGGTTCGAGCCCTGAGTTGGGCTCTGCACTGACAGCTGGAAGCCTTCTTGGGATTCTCTCTCTCCCTCTTTCTCTGCCTCTCCCCCACTCATTCTCTTTCTCTCTGTCTCTGTCTCTCTCTCTCTCAAAATAAATAAATGAACATTAAAAAAAAAAAGAAAGAAAGCATGGCACAAAGTGGGGAAAGATATTCAGGAGTAATACCCAGAATATGTAAAGAACTCTTATAAGTCAATACGAAAAATATGGATAAGTAATACAAAAATAGTCACATGCACATAAAAGAATAAATGACCAATAAAAATATATTAAAACGTGCTCAGGGCACCTGGGTGGCCCCACCGGTTAAGCATCCAACTCTTGGTTTCAGCTCAGGTCATGATCTCACGGTTCACGGGATCCAGCCCTGTGTCAGGCTCTACACTGATAGTGCGAAGCCTGCTCGGGATCCTCTTTCTCCTCTCTCTCTGTCCCTCCCCTGCTCGCTCTCTCTCTCTCTCTGTCTCAAAATAAATAAATAAACGTTTAAAAATGTATCAAAAATGTGCTCAACACCATTAGACATGAGAGAATCAAAGTATTGAAAAGTGTTAACACTGACAATCCTGAGTGTGGGGTAAGTATGTGGAGCAACCAGAACTTTCATATCCTATCGGTGGCAATGTAGACTGACACAATCCTTTGGTTAAGCTCTTGACAGGATCTACTAAAGCTAAATCTACACGTAACCTATGACCCACAATGCCACAGTGATTCAACTGCTTTGCATGCAAAAGTGCGCCAAAGCACGCGTACGGGAATGTTTAGAGCATCACTGTTCACAGCTCTTCAAGAGTAGAAATAAAGAAAATGTTTATCTGCAGTAGAATGGATAAATACATTGTGCTATAGTTGTATAATGTGTGTCAGTTCGCATCCTCTGGGAAGCACACAATCAGATACGGTTAGGAGTGCAAGACATTTACTGATGGATGAAGCAGGAGTAAGCAGAGTAACTCTTCAGAAGGCGGTGAAGACCTAACACCTGGAAAAGAAAGAGGGAAGGAAGGAAGATTAGGGGAGGAGCTTAGACACAGGGTGGCCCTGAGAAGGTCTAGCCAGTCCAGTGGGGCATCCCCGTGCAAATACTGCCCATGGAGGGGTCGAGACCAGCACCCTGAGGCCATTCTCAGTCACTGGCTGGATACTGCTCCCAGAGAGCATGTCCTAGAGGTTTGCATGCAGCAGTGGGGCCGAAGCACCATAGCTGGAGGAGGTTGGCTACCTGTGTTCCTCAGGCCGACATCACACCCCCATGGCTGCCATACAATGGAACACTGTAAGCCATTACAGATAGACAACCTATCACAAAATATAACCTGAAAGATCTTACAAATATAACATTAGGCAAGAGACCTAGACAAAAAAGAAAAGCCCTTACTGAATGATTCTATGTATAAAAAGCTCAAAAACAGTCAAAAGTAAGTCACGACAGCAGATATCAGAATAATGATCACCTTTGAGCAGGGCCAAATGACTGGGAAGGGGAGCTTGGTAGACTCTTGTGACTTACGCATAATGATCTGAGTGGTGGCTACATGCGTGTTCACTTTGTAAAAATTCACTGAGCTGTACACCATGATTTGTACCCTGAGTGTATGCATGCATGCAGCACTTCATAAAAAACAAGTTATTTTAAAAAAACAAGAAACTGGTATAGCCTGACAATGGTATTCCCAGGAATAGATACCATATAAATCCAGAGAACAAAAGCCCAAGAGAATAATGGCTTTGTGGAATGTAGTGAAATATAAAGAGGATAAAATATACTTATTTTGACATAAAGACTCAAATAATTTTACCAAGATATTTCTATAATTATTAAACCTCTATTATTAATGAGAAGCAGGTGATGCTGCTGCTTTATTTATTTTCATAAACGATGCTTTGATGGGTTAATAGCGATGTATTTTTATTCTGAAAAAGCTTGCGCAGACCGGTATTAGCTTAACACAGCACTTCTCAACTTCTTCCAGGCTGACACAAGTCAAAGCTTAGAAAACTTCCATTATGATGCTCCCTTTTACTGAATTTGCATACTGCTTTGCATAATAATTGATGCCTCTGTTACTTTAATATCTTTATAAAGTGCGTCCCCACACAAGACATGCTGCTTCCTTTTTCCCTTGGCTAAGCCAGTATGTACCTCAAAATGTTGCCTCAAAATGGCAACAGAATGGAGAGAGAATTGGAAAAATATAAAGACCACAGGACTGCAGGTACGGGATGTGTTTTAGAACTCACAGGAGTGATCTTGATTAATGGAACCTAGGAAACATTTATTCAATCCATAAATAAGTATTAGAAACAGCAATGTGCTAGGCACTGTTGTAGGGACTTCTCATTCCTACACCTTTCCATAGGCTGGCTATGAATTAGCACAAGTGGAACCACGTGCAAGACTGGGTCACAGCCGAACTGAGTTTTGTTCACACCTCTGGGACTAATTCAGGATGCAAAACTGCTAGAATGTATCCTCCAGATCATGTGGTTTGGCGTCCTCAGTTTACAACCCAGGAACCTGCAGGCCAAAACGTTTAATCACTTGCTTGGTATCATGGAGATCTAATTAGCACCAGAGGTCTGTGTGTTTCTCCTGAAGAGATGGTAAAATGAGTGATGATAGGCATATCTCTGAGGACTTGACTAGTCTCCTGGATAATCTTTGTGGCACTGAAACACTTCCCATCACACAGGACAATCTATGGATTGGATCGTTTTCCTAACCCAGCCTTTAGTCACTGTCCGAAAGCCTTCGGCTTCCCATAAAATCAGCACAGAAACATGCTGGACAGAAGCCACGTCTCTCTGTTGGGACGGCTCTGTTAGATTTCTTGCAGTCCTGTAGCTCACTTATCTGATGGTTGATGGGAGACCCACTTAGTCTTATTTTCAAATGTTTGCCAAGCTCCTCACTCAATGCCAGCCCAGTCCAATCTGCTAAATCTAAACATCTGCTCTCTCGTGGCTAACACCAGTCAGGCTCCAGGGAAATGTTTTCACCTATTTCTCCCCTGATGGCCTGTGAAACCAAACCTGATGGCGGTGGGGCTAGATGTGTTGTGCTGGTCCTGAAAGCAGAGAAGGATGATGGGAATAGAATGGGATGGGGGCCGCTCAGGTAAGAGACAAATCAAATAGTTTGTGAGATCTTCCTCTCACCATAAATATAATAGCTTCCTACATAACGAAGCATGGTTTTGTAGTTATGTCAGATTCCAATTTGTGATCTGGGGGAGTACAAAGTGAACTTGTAGTGTTAAGTGAAACGTACACACACACGAATTTTTTGCGTCGGCAACTAATTGGGTGTTGGATGCTAACACTGCAACACCTGTAATTTTACAAAGTGTTGCATAAAGTTTACTTAAATATTTTTATTAAATTATGGTTGACATACAGTATGATATTAGTTTCAGGCATATCACACAGTGAGTCGATATTTTTATACATTGTGAAATGATCATCTCAATAGGTCCAGTTATCTGCTGTCACTATACACAGTTATTACAATATTTATTGACTATATTCTTTACATCATACTTTGTTTCTCTGTGACTTGTTTATTTTACCACTGAAAGTTTTCCCCCCTTTTAAAAAAATTTTTTTAACATTTATTTATTTTTTGGAGACAGAGCGTGAGCGGGGGAGGGGCAGAGAGAGTGGGAGACACAGAATTCGAAGCAGGCTCCAGGCTGTAAGCTGTCAGCACAGAGCCCGATGCAGGGCTCAAACCCACCCACTGTGAGATCATGACCTGAGCTGAAGTTGGAGGCTTAACCGACTGAGCCGCCCAGGCACCCCACAAGTTTGTCCCTCTTAATAGCCTTCACCTGTTTTGTTGGTTCCTTCAACCACACTGCCTTCTGGTAACCTCCAGTTTGTTCTCTGTATCTATGAGTCTGTTTCTGTTTTGTTTTGTCTCGTTTGTTCATTTGTTTTGTTTTTTCAGATTCCACATATTAGTAAAATCATATAGTATTTGTTTTCTCTGTCTGATTTATTTCACATATTACCATCTGGGTCCACCCATATTGTTGCTGATGGCAAGATCTCATTCTTTTTTATGGCTGAGTAGTATTCCAGTGTGTGTGTGTGTGTGTGTGTGTGTGTGTGTGTGTGTGTGCATGCCACATCTTCTTTATCCATTCATCTATTGATGGATGCTTAAGTTGCTTCCAAATCTTGGCTATTGTAAATAATGCTGCAATTAATATTAGTATAAAAAATGTTAAATAACACAATAGAGATGCAATCAACTGAACTCAGACTATGGAAAATTCTATAGGACAAATAAGGCGGTTCTTTCAACAAACTAAATGAAAAAGAGACAGAGGCAAAGAGAAACAGAGACAGAAAAAGAAAAAAAGAAGAAAATTAAAAGATTAAAAGGGACTGAAGAGGTATTTCAACAAGGGGCACCTGGGTAGCTCAGTTGGTTGAGCATCTGACTTTTGATTTCGGCTCAAGTCATGATCCCAGGATCATGGGATAGAGCCCCACCCTGGGCTCTGTAGTGAGCGTCGATTCTCTCTCTTCTCTTCCTCTGTCCCTCTCCACAGCTTGTGTTCTCTCTCTCCAAAATGAAAATAATAATGATAAAGAAATTTTAAAAAGCGTGTCTCAACAAATTGGAGTGTATGAGCTTGATTGGGATTTTGATCCCAACTATACAATAAATATGTATGTGACACTTGCTGATATTAAGGAATTATTACCTTTAAGGCATGATAATGATACTGGGGTTGTGTTAAAAATCTCATCTTTTAGAAACACTGCTGACATATTTACAAATCAGATTAGATGGCACGTGGGATTTACTTCAGTGTAATGGGGGAGGGGTGAAACCGGAAGGTGAAATGAGTTAAGATTGGTCGCCAGCAGAGCAATTATTTGAAGCTAGGTCATAAGTCTATGGGAGTTCATTATACTATTCCAGCTACTTTTGTATGTTTGCACTTCTCTATAATAAAAAGTTTTCAAGAAAACAAAGAAAAATATTTTTAAATTTTGTGATTCACTTTAACTTAATTTTATTTAGAATATTGATATTTATTTCCCTGTTTCCCTGTTAACCTTGTAGATAATTACAAATAATTTAGAGAAAAATGTACTGCTTGGAAAAGTTAAACTAATAATTTCAATTGCTAAAAATGTCACTTTTACTCGAATTTACCTCACTGATGAAAGTATTTTCAAGTTTTGTAAGCTTTGAGTATACACATACATGTTCTCTCTTTATATATATTTTAGGTATATATTTAATATACATGTTCTTTTTTGAATCCTTTGGATTCTTGAGCAGGAGTACAAATTGAGATTAAACATGATAGAAACGGAAAATATAAAATAGAATCTCGGAAAAGAGCTTAGAAAAAAATACATCGCTGAAAAGAAAAACAGAAATGGAAATTTTCCCAAGAGGTGGCTGGCTTACATTTTTAAAAACTAGAAACAATGAAAAAGGGTAGGCTTGTGTTACATATAATGCACATAAAATTCACGAGTAGGATATTGCACGTTTGATATAATTACTCATCCAAACAATGAAAACGTGCAAAAGTGTTACTGTCATCAAGCCCTCTGTTTGTAACTCAGATAAAATCCCTGCATTTTTACATCTTTTCCTGCATGAAGGCTGAACCACTGAACAAGATAATGAGAATGTGTGAGGACCCTGGTTCGGCACCTGCCCTGTGTTGAGAAGTGTTGGAGAAGGGGGCTGCCGGGAGAGACACAGTGCCCTCAGCCCAGATATGGTAGGTAGTCCCTTTCAGAAAATAATTACCAAATTACCAATAATAATAAGTTGAAAACATTATATTTTGCATTATAGGGTTTCTCAGAAGAAAGAGAATTATAAAGCTCTTATCCTTTAAAACGCTGGAGAAAGCTCCTGGGAGGAAGTGAGACTTGTCTGAGGGCTAATAGAAGAACGAGTATCATTAAATGCACTGGAACAAGAAGATCATTCCAGGGACAAGACTTTACAGAAGTACCGATGCGAGAATGAGGGGTCCAAACTCTCTAGAAGACTCCAATGAATGGAGACAGGCCTCAGTCAATTTTACACCATGAGTGCAAATTTAAGCTGGATTAGTCTGGCCCTGCTAAGTACCTTGCTCAGGAACTGAAATATTATAGCTGCAACATGGCTAGCAGAGGAAATGAAATGGAAGCCTATAAACCCTGAAGTGGATAGCAGGAGCGCAAATTCAGAGAACGAAGCAAAGTTTTATTTTGGGGCTGTACCATAAAGGTGACTTAGGTAGACCCAAGGGCCAGGGTTCTGTGTGCATGTGTGCGGGCCCTTAGTGATCATTAACTTTGGAGGGGGAAAAAAATGTTACATGACCCTGCAAGTAAAAATGATGAAGGTATTTCTTGTAGCTATTTCTGTGTGTCATAAAAACAGCAGGATTTTTTTAGAATGGGCTGATATTCTTTATCCCAGTCCTCCCTAAAGGGAATTACAGAGCTGAGACCTGTAGGAATTTATTGGTCTGACGGGAAGAAAACACAGTACCAAAAGGAACTCACACATTCCCAGAGACTCACTTGAGTCTCTATCTGAATGCAAAGCCTGGCCTTATTTCTTGAAACCAGCTTTCTGGTAGACTGTTTAAGAGTTAAGGGATTACAAGAATAAGTCATTGATCTCCCATTTCTAAGGCTAACAAAGAATTTCATATTACTGAAACCAGACATTGCCTTTAAACCGACAGATTTTAACCAGAGGGGAGGCGGGAGGGTGTTTTTTGTTTGCCTTGTGATGATTTGAAAGTTGCGTGACATTCTTGGGAAGAAAAGAAAGAGAAAACATTAAATCTTCCGAGAGCATTTTTCCACGCTCTCCTTGAGAAAGGCAAATTAGAAATTATCTTGGACAGAGTGTGCAAAATGGAATGACCCAAAGCTCTTTGAAGGGTGGCCTATCTTTTTAAATCAAGCAGCATGATTTACTGTGTACTTAGAAGACACACTGTTTTCAGTCAGAACAATTCCAGGTGAAAGATGAGGTACTTATAGATGAGATAGTTCCATAGCTCTATTGATGAAAGCAAGCCAAATAAATATTTTACAGCCCTTTTGACAAAATGCTTTGATTAAAGGAATTACAGGTAGAGACAACCCGCCGCTAATGAAGATGAGGGTCTTCAACAACATAAAGCAACTGAGTTTTAAAACAAATACACCAACCTTAACACATTTCAATAAATATCGCTTCCCTCTCCCAAAGGGGTTACCTTACGAAGCTATAAGCTTTCAATAAGGCTGCAGCAATTTCTTGAAAGAGTTTCTGACTTTTCTGCTTCAGCCTTCAGGGAGAGCAGTCTATCGTTTTGACTATCCTCAAAAATAAGGGAATGTCAACACATGAAAATAGATTTTCATTTTTGAAAAGTAATCAAAAGTCCATTGGAAGGAAGTCTGGAGACTGAGAGGTGGTGAAGCTCAGTAATGCTGCTTTTCCTTAAAAATAAGTTGTAAGTTGGACACAAAGGGGTGACTTCTAAGCACCTTCGAAATTGGACCTGGAGACAATTTTCAAGACGAATCACGAAAATGATTTGTTGCAATAAGTGTAATGACTCCCAACTACTTCGAAAGGAGAAAAGATCGGTCTTTGTGTATTTAGACATTTCATACTTAAACATTCTAATATTTTTTTTTCAACGTTTTTTTTTTTTTTTTAATTTATTTTTGGGACAGAGAGAGACAGAGCATGAACGGGGGAGGGGCAGAGAGAGGGAGACACAGAATCGGAAACAGGCTCCAGGCTCCGAGCCATCAGCCCACAGCCCGACGCGGGGCTCAAACTCACGGACCGCGAGATCGTGACCTGGCTGAAGTCGGACGCTTAACCGACTGCGCCACCCAGGCGCCCCAAACATTTTAATATTTATACGACCCTTCGGAGATGGAAATACGTAGCAAAATGTAAAATGTGCATACCCTCTGTCCGTTGAAGTCATTCCCCTTCAAAGACATCATCCTGCAGATAAAAGGAGGAGTAAACAAAAATACCTATGGAACACGATTCATCACCGAAGTAGAGGAAAACTAAGACAGACTCATTGTCACCAGTTAGGGATAAGTTAAATAAAAAATACTGTAGCCATAGTAGAAACCATGAGATTGTTTAAAAGGATGATGTAGAGCTGGGAGGCCACACGGATTTTAGGCCATGTGTTAACTGCAGTCAGACATGGTGTTAAGGATCCTGAGACTGAATTTCTTTATTTTTAATTGTTTTAATGTCTATTTATTTTGGAGAGAAGTGGGGGGGGGGGGGGAAGGGGCAGAGAGAGACACACACACACAGAATCCGAAGCAGGCTCCATGTACAGATCTCGACACTGGGTTCCAACTCACGAGCTGCGAGGTCATGACCTGAGCCGAAGTTGGAAGCTTCACCAACTGAGTCACCCAGGCAACCCCCGAGACTGAATTTCCTCCTGAAGAAAGCAAGCTATTCCCCATGACTGACGAGGAAGAGTAGAATAAAGAGAGTGGCGGTACAATGGCCTGGTTCTTACCATTCCTAACGTAGCTATTAGGGTTAAGACAGGTAGTTCCCTAGAAGGAATTTAAGAGGGAGAGCTAGTCACAGAGGCACTGAAAGAACCGCAAGAGGAACCAGGGGAAAAGGAACAACCCAAAGATTTCCAAGCACTGCCACTCCCAGGGCTAGCAGACCACTGGACGGGAGCTGTCCAAACCGTTACCCAATGAGCTGTTTGCCCGAGGCCGCAGAAGCAGAGTCACAGAAGAGACGGAGCCCCCTCCAGAGATCAGAGCCAGCTTGTCAGTGTGAAATCTGTGCAGCCACACAGAACACTGCACTCAGGAGGGCCCCCAGGGTGTACCTGGTGCGATTCTCTGCCGCCATCTTGAAATTTTTAATAACTTTGGAACAAGAGATCTGTTTTGGAACAAGAGATCTGATTTTCACGTTGCACTGGGCCCCATAATCTCCAGGGACTCTGCCCAAAGCAGAGGGAGACTAAGATAATATACCCAGGTGGTCCCATTTCTCCCCCTCTCTTCAGTCTCCCATTAGCCTAACTTAAATGGACGCTCTTGGGGAAACTGAGGTACAGTTTGGAGAGATCGGTCCCAAGAAGGAAGGCATGGCTGGGGAACAGGGGAAAAAAGACCTGAGAGCTCACAGGAAAAGAGCAGGCACAGCAAGTATATACATGTTATCATGGACAGATATTCATTTATATTAAGGATTTAAAAAGTTATAGAACACGGAACAGGTTGTTTCTATGCGTATATATTCACATTCATTTTGAACAGTCAGGAGGTATTATACACCAAGGTGTTTAAAACAGTGGTAGGTGAGGACAAATATGGGCTATTTTTCATACTTTTTGTATAACTATATTTTCTGTTATTTCATATATCTATGTGTGGATCTTCATATATCTCTATACAATTTATGTATACCTATATATGTATTTCTATATACCTATATGTATTTTATATATAGTATATGATATTACAATACATAAAATAGCTTTAATTTTTTTTTTAATTTAAAAATATACAGAGAGGAGGGCCTGCTTGTGGAATGAACAATCCTATCTTTTTATCACTGGGGGGAAGCCAGAACAGAAACACAGCCATAAATCCACTCTTGTCCAACACGGCAGGGAGCCAGAGTAGAGTGAGCATGGGTGACCCGGAGCCCGCTGGGGAAGATCTGAAATGTAGTCGCCGTACATAGGTGAAGGTCAAAGATTTCAAGCTGGAGATGAGGAAATGTGAGCAGTAAGTAAAGGCAACTCCCTCCAAAACAGAGCAGTGGAAGGAAACAACGGAATGGCATTTTCACAGGATAGCACGGAAGGCTGCGGAGAGAGGGGTATAGCTTCACACCTGGCAGCCAGGGCTGATGTCACCCGGACATTGGGACTCCCCCAGAGTCCTTTCTGGGGTGGGTCTGGGGAACGGGACCATTTCTCTTGTAGAGCAGTGGGTCCTCATATTTTCATTTTTCTTCTGAAAGCCCTGCTGGTAACGGTGGTTGTTTGGGAAGACCAGGGCCGTACGGGAATGTGACAAGGGCCACACCTCAGCCAGCCTTCCACCTCCCGCATCCTCTCCTTTTGTACCTGTGTTTGCTTATGGTTCATTTTAATTTTGTTTGAAATCAGGACACTTACAGATGTTCTGATTTCCCATGAGCTGGTGCGTGCTCAGTAGAAAAATAGAGCAGGACTTCGATTTTTAAAACGATCTAATCAGAGGCGCCTGGATGGCTCAGTCGGTTAAGTGCCCAACTCTTGATCTCAGCTCAGGTCATGATCTCACAGTTTGTGGGATCCAGCCCCTCATTGGGCTCTGTGCTGAGAGCACAGAGCCTGCTTGGGATTCTCTCTCCCTCTCTCTCTGCCCCTTCCCTGCTCATGTGTGCCCTCTCTCTCTCTCTCTCTCTCAAAATGAATAAATAAACTTTTTAAAAAAAATTTTTTGAATGGTTTATCTATTTTTGAGAGCGAGAGAGAGACAGAGCATGAGCAGGAGAGGGGCAGAGAGAGAGAGGGAGACATAGAACCCGAAGCAGGCTCCAGGCTCTGAGCTGTCATCATAGAGCCCGACGCGGGGCTCGAAGCCACAAACTGCGAGATCATGACCTGAGCCGAAGTTGGACACTCAACCGACTGAGCCACCCAGGCGCCCCTAAATAAACTTTTTTAAAAAACTCTCTAATCAGTACCATACAAAGTAGCTGACTTACATATTGGTTGTTTTTTTGGAAAGATAAAAATAAGAAAAGGAAAGCCACCAATGCTTTCCTGCTGAATAAATGACTCTGTAAAAAGTTAATTTAGATTTAAAGCCACTCCATTTAAGGAATAATTTCTCAAGATGCTGACCTTGGAGTCACTCACTCTCGGTTTTTCAGGTGATTGCATTTTCATACAGATAGTTGACTATGCCATGTTTTTATAATGCTTCAAAAACCCACTTGAGATACAAACCCCTTTTCTCTTTCTCCAAAATAATAATAATAATAATAATAACAATACCCAGAGAAATGTTGCCTTGATAGGGAGTAGATGATGCTCTGTGGTAAATATTGTTAAAGCAGTCTTAAAAAGGAATGGCTTATGCTGAATGGTTTTCCTTAGCAAAGAAACTAAGAACCTAGGAAGGAAAACCCTTCAAAATTCTCTGTGTATTAATCCCCCCAGTGGCAACTTCTGTAATTCAGCAAGGAAATTCTTTGGCATCGGGATCAGACGGTAGAGTGCTGCTTCAGTTAATTTTATACTGTGGTTTCCAGAAATACAATCCTAATCTATGTTTACTCATTCTCCTCAGACATAATCATTAACTCTGCCCTCCTCTTTTTTTGTGAATGCACGTGTGGGTCCCACCAGGTATAACCCAGCTTTTTCCTTAATCACCATGTACCACATATATGTATCCCTCCCCTCTCAGAAGAGCTCTGTTTACCCAGCCTTATCACCTACCCACAGTCTGCTCAGTTGCAGGAGACTGTGTGACAAGGGGCCATAAACGTGACACTGTCCTTGAAAGATACCAGTAAAATTTTACATGATTATCCTGACTGAGACGGGGCCGGGGGGGGGGGGGGGGGGGCGGGCAGGGTGGGGAGAGACTCTTAAAGAGGAGTCAGATTATTTTCTTTTGTCAGAGGTTAAATAGATAATTAATTTGCATCTGTGCCTTTCCACAGCCATTTTACACCTGTCTGACAGAATAAATTACAAACCGTGAAAAAGAAGCAGTTCCCTTATTTGAACATTGCTGAATAAAATCTTTGAGAGAGTTCACCTTTTTAAATGATTTCAAAATCATAAGCATCAGGTTCTTGTTTCCATCATTGTCAAGCCTCAACTCAGTTTGATCCATGAAGCGGTGAGTGCCTCCTCCAGGTGCTGGGTACTTTGAGAGGTCAAGATAAACATAGACTCTGGAGTTCTTCACCTGCCAGGAATGCAAGGCAGAGGAAAGGGCTGTGGAAGACTCGGCAGAAGAAGTTATAAGGAATAAGCTGCTATTAATAGGGTGTTCGGAGAAGGTCTGTACAAGGGTCTTTTGAGTCTTGGTCTAATCCTTGAAATATGGGTTCAACGTCAACATATAGAAATGGCAGGGGAAAGAGGCTGATGGGAGGATAAGTAAAGGGGAAAGAGAGTGGGGCCAGGTAGGAAACTTGAAATTACATGAAACATGTTTTGAATTCAACTCTTCAGGCAGAAGAGTGCAGAACATTCTTAAACATGGAGACTTGGTGTGGTAATAGCTGGGTTTGAGAAGGAAATCTCCAAGGGCAGTCTGGGGGATGGAGTGTAGTCAGAGAAACCAGTGAGGAGAACTCTGGTGGTAAAGGAAGAGAAGGGGAGGGTCTGGACGAAGGCAGCAGGAATAGGAAATAGAGAAGCAGGAATAGACAGGAGGGAAGGAGATTCTTTTTTTTTTTAATATTTATTTATTTTTGAGAGAGACAGAGACAGAGACAGAGCATAAGCCGGGGAGGGGCAGAGAGAAGGGGAGACACAGAATCCAAAGCAGGCTCCAGGCTCTGAGCTGTTAGCACAGAGCCCAACATGGGGTTCGAACTCATAAACCACGAGATCATGACATGAGCCGAAGCTGGATGCTTAACCGAGGGAGCCACCCAGGTGCACCCCAGGAAGGAGATTGTTTAGAGCGTGGTGATCAATTCAAGGTGCAAGAGAAAGGAGGAGAAAATGAAGATAATACTAAGATTTCAATGGTGATTTTTTTTTTGTTATGACATTATTAACAGAATTAGGAAAGATAAGAGGAGAAGGGGTTTTTGAAGAGGAGATAATTGGGCAGAGTTAAAAAAAAAAATGAAAGAGTATCAATGGACATAAGAGTGGAAGTTACCAATGGAGTTGAGAACAGGAAGTCGGAGCTCTGGAGAGAGAAAGGGCAGGGATGTAGATTCGGGGATGACTGTCATAAGGCAATTAGTTAAAATACGGAAATAATTAGGTATCTAAGCTTTCCTCACATTGAATCACATGGAATGGGAGAATGGGAGAAAAATGAGGACCATGAGAAGGATCCACTATAAAGAAAGAAAAACCAGAAAAATGTAGTAACCCAAAGGTCAAAGTAAGATCTTTTTTTTTTTTCTTTTTATTGCCAGTGTGTCAGGGCTTGAGATGTGACAGGGAAGAGAGCAAAAGCAATTGGTATAAAAATTCCTTTGTCAGAAGTTTAGTAGTGCAAGGAGAGAGGCGGTCAGTAGCCAGAAGGCATATCAGCTTTGAGAGAAGGTGTTTTTGTCATAGGAGAATTCCATAAATAAGATTCACTGATGGTGCATGAGAGAGAAGCAAGGACCTAGGATATACTCTTGCCCGAGGTGTGGTCAGGTGCTACCATGGGGGGTCATTAAAACCAGTGGTCCCACTTGCAAGGACGTCTAAGCTTTAGCTAGGCTAAATTCCTGCAAAGAGAAGCAAGAGAGAGCAAGAACCTTGCAAAGCTCTAAAACAGTGCTGGAGGACTTGAACAACAAGATTTTAGATCCCCAAACACCAAAAGGATGGAAGGGGATAAAACCTAGGCTGCACATAAAGGGTCTTGCTTGGAGGAGGAGGAAAATCACAGGAGCCTCTGGAGAACGAGCCATCAGCTAGAGTGTGTTGGGGAGTGGAGCCAGCTGAAGTTACAAAAGGCTTGTACTGGCCCCGAGGGGGAGTGTGATAAGAAATCAGATGAATAACAGCGTTTCTAAGCGTCATTGAGGGTGCAGCTGAGATTAGAGAACATTGATTTGTAGTGCATCCATTTATATATAAAAATTGTACCATGTACATGAGTACTGGCTATCTAGCCAAGAGCTAATGCACACGTACAATATTTTATCTCCAGTAATGGTACTTAAATTTTTTTAGTAAACTCCAACAGTCAAACACAATTTTAACTTGACCTCCTTCCTGATGCGGGTGCATTTACTGAACACCGCCTCGTTGCCTTTGACTCACTCAGCATTTCTTGTTAGTTTTTAAAAACCAAAAAGAATTGATTTGTTTTCCTAGGCAGTTCTGAAATCACCCCAATCATTAAGTTGTATTTAGGAGAAAAGGAAGAAAAAGAGTTTCTATCCGGAACATGCTTATATTTTTTGGCAAGAAAAATCATCTTTCAGAGATACATCCTTGGACTCCCTGAGCTAAAGGGGACCAATGCTATCTTTACAAATGATGCACAATGAACTGGGGAACATGTTGGCTCCGAACGTTGGACAGCACCTTCATTGTCGTGGTTCTGTGACACTCTGTGACACTTGTCAGACACCTACCTACCTCTGAGTCCTCTGCCCTCCTGTTGGGTTTGGCTGAAATCACACAGAAGAGAAGCAAGGCAAAGAGATGCCAGGGAGCAGATGGCAATTTCAAAAGCATTTTTCCCTGGGGGCAGAAAAAAGTTTGCAAAGAATGGATTCTGCTCTTACCTAAATTAATTGAATAGGAAGCTCATGATCTACTGTACCTAAGACAAATGAGTTGGGGGCAGGGACCGTATTTGAGAGAAGGAAGATGTTTTCACGAGTACTTTCCATTTCTGTAACTCTCCTGTAGAATACTAACAAGCATTTATCAGTGAACCTTCACTGCAGACCCAAAATGACAGGCATTTCTTTGTATTGATGGCCCATTAGAGAAGGACCATTGGTTCCCAGGATGTCTGTCTCTAGACCACTGATATGAAACATTGATGCTCTGGCTGAAGAGGTCATGGAAGTCAATGGTAAGGCTATTGCCTTTGATTCCCATCCCCCAGAAATATCTGATCTTCAATTCTGCATTTTTAGCCTTCATAATGCCAGCAACCCCAATCTGTATTGCTGAACTCCAGCTCCGGACCTCACTGCCCATATCTCATTCAAAACATCCTCCGGGCATTTAGTGGGAGGAGAATATTGTTCATGTGAGGCCATGAAACAAGCATTAAATCATAAAGCCTAATGGTGGCAGTCAATGAAAGAACCCACACCTCAGACCTAATTGGGACCAGAATTCAAAGTAGACAGTGCAAGGTTCCTTTTCCTCTCTTTTCTTTTTTCTACCCCCAGGCATTGCATTTTCCTGGCTCTGCCCTGTGAGCCTCAATATCTGAACAATAATTATTCTTGTTACGCTCTTACTGTTATCATCATTACAAGAAGAAGCAGTGTCTGGCAATGCATGTAATATTTAGCGCTTTAGAGGTGATGTCTCATTTAATTGTCACACACCCTGTGGATGTATGTAGTTGTCTACTAATGCATTTTCAATGTATTGCAAGCGCATACATGTCTATCCACACAAAAACTAGATCTATGTCGTTAACTTCCTGCCCTTCAACTTTATTATATGTTGGTGTTTAAAGCTGGAAAGTGATTTTGTATTTCAGCCAAGGGATACCAAGGAATGCCTTAGAAAGCGACAAATAAGAAGCATGTATCATTCTTCTCAACCCAGTCTGTCCTTTTGGATACATCTTAACTTCCCTCTTGCTTTATTCTTTCATGACGCCAACCAATATTGGCCATGGAGTGGCCAATTCCAGACCTTCCCTCATGTCTACACATCTCTCTTGTTACTTGCTGCCAATAGAAGGAACATGATTGTCATCTGCTTTGAATGATCAATCATTAATCCATTTTCCATTTTGAATGGGAGTCTTTTAATCATGCAGTGTACATAAAAAGGATACATTCATATTGGAAGAGGTTAGAGTCTTCAGAATCTATCGATGTCAATTCAACCCATCATAGTCCTAGTCCTCCAGCCCCCTTGTAACTCACTCTGGACATCAGATTCTGGACTATTCTTGACTGAGACACAATTATCATGTCTGAGAAGGGGTCAGGCCCCCACTTTATCATTTCTGATGTTAATGTATTCCAGATGTTAAAAGGGGGGGATAAAAGGATGCTTGCTTAAGTGACATATGGTCACTTTTGTTTTGACAACTTAAAAAGGGGAAATCCGTTTCATTGGAAGGGGAGGGAGTATTTCGAGTCCTAGGATCAGACCTTAATGCCCTTGCAACTGAGTAGGACACAAGAAAGGAAGCCCATTCTAGGGAGGCATTTCCACCTTAAAGGAGCCCTCAAAGGGTACAAGTGGGTAATAGTATCTATTATCCTGATATTAATAGGTCAGCAAGATGTAGAATTTTATCTCACTCCAGAGCCCATATCTTTAACCAGTATTCTACACTGCCTGCTTCTTATGCATCCCCCCTCTCCTCCATGAAAGAATGATTACTGGTAAAGAGCTCATTGTGTTGTGCTTTGAAAAGTTCCAGTCAGTAAGAACAGCCAAACTGGGTTCCCCAGTGGTGTCTAAACCTATGTAGTATCATTGGAAACACACCAGACAGACAGACCCGGACCTGCCACATGCCGTTGTGTAAACCATGCACTCAGCCTCACATCACAGATTTCCACATCTATAGCGAAAGGATAACAGAGCTCGTGTCAGATTTTTGGTTCAAGGAGCCCCTAAAATCAGGGTTCAGTAAACTGTATTTCTATACAAATATTAGAGGCTTTTTATTATCCCAATTATCCCTCCAGTACTAATATTTTTCTCTCCTGATGGTTTTTTTCAAATGCACACTTTATCATGAAGAATGTGTCATCCGGTATCCCAAAGTAATGTTGGAGGCACTCAATAATTCATGGTTTATATTGCCCTGCTACGAGATTCTGGGGGACGCATGGTATAATGCAAAGCAAACCGAATTAAGAAATGGAAGACAGGGATTTTGATCTGGCTCTACCCCTCATAACCCAGCTTCAATTTTCCCATCTATCAAGCAGAAAGGATAACATTCTATTTTGTGAGGGTCAAATGAGATTTTTTTTAATGCAAGTGTTTTGTAAACTTGGACACTACATAAATGCAAATTATTGCTATCAATTCTCTTATGATACTGGAATCTGTACTTTCTGGCACAAAAAAAACATTAAGTTTTCTTATGCTCATTCTCATTAGCATCTGATTGAAACAAACAACATATTTGCTATTAATAAACCTGCTTATTTTTTATTTTCTGTTGTAGTGACAAGTGAAAGTTATAGGATAAATTGTCCATGACCCTTTTGACCTGCCAAAATGGATAAAAGTATTTGAAAACAATAGTATTGGAAGGTCAATTTCTCACTCTTGACTGAAAAAAAAAATTCTTCCATACAGAACATGAGAGGGGCACCTGGGAGGCTCAGTCAGTTAAGCATCTGGCTTCGGCTCAAGTCATGATCTCACGGTTCATGAGTTCGAGCCCCACATCAGGCTCTGTGCTGACAGCTCAGAGCCTGGAACCTGCTTTGGATTCAGTATTTCTCTCTCTCTCTCTGCCCCTCCTCCACTCATGCTCTGTCTCTCTCTCAAAAAAATAATAAACATGAAAAAATATGAGAAAGGGTATCAGTGAAACATTCTCTTGCATTTTTATCTAGGCATCCTATCATAGCCTACCAGAGCCAGAAAACACCCAAACATGCTAATTAAAAGAAGAAAAGAAAGAAAGAAAGAAAGAAAGAAAGAAAGAAAGAAAGAACAGAAAGGAAAGAAAAGAAAGAAAAAGAAACAGAAAGAAAGAAAGAAAGAAAGAAAGAAAGAAAGGGAGAGAAAGAAAAGAAAAGAAAAGAAAAGAAAAGAAAAGAAAAGAAAAGAAAAGAAAAGAAAAAAGAAAAGAAAAGAAGCAAAACCCCAAAGTCAACTACAGCCATGAGATATTAAATCCTGTGTTCAAGGTTATGAGCGCAGCTTTGTCAGAGCAGAGTCGGAACCAGAACCCTCCCATCTCCTGGTTCTCTATCCAGTATTTTTCTCATCATAGCTCATTACTCCTGAACAAGTACACAAGCCAATTTAGGTGCTTATTATAGCAGGTTTTTTCTTGAAACATAGTGGAAACCATGTGATATAAAACCCTTGTTGGTAAAGAAAGTCATTTATTCTAGCCATGAAGTAGGCTTCTTTTCTCCCCCTGTAAAGCCATGGAGAACATAAGCAAATTTCATTTCAGATGATTTTCTTTTTTAATATAAAGACTCCCTCGTCAAAAGCAAATGCTGGGAAGGGGTTGGAAACCAAACTTATTTATACAATAGACACTTATCCAAGAAAATGGGCTGCAGAAAAATTAGCATGTCTTGAATGATGTTATTCTTGAAATGTCAATCAGTCATTACAGTATTTGCTTTTCTCATGGTATTCTCAAAATGGATTATTGTCCCTGAATTTTTAATAACAATTTAGTGGTTCAAAATACTGACAGTGATGTATGACGACAGCTTAGAAAAAGTGCTCTGGCTTTCTATATTGCATAAACAGAACACAATTGTATCTCTCCAGCCAGTGTCAGAATCATTCTCAACGAAGATAATGTTGGAGTCATCTGCCAAGAGAAGGTCAAAAACATATACAGAAAATAAATCATGACAAACATGGAATTGGGTAAAGGTTAAGGATCTAAAGACAAACACATACTTGAAAGCACAAATCAGCTCTTATAGAATAATAATTTAGGCAACCCCACCTCTATACTCCTAAATAGCTGGCTTAGTTGCTACATATATTCCCGGAAATATTGAAATATTCAATGGGACAATGATGAAAAATGTAACTGGTAGAGATTTTAGAAACTTTTAGCTCCATTAGAGCTTTCTTTATTCTGTACAGTGCCCCAAGACTAGCTATTCACCTGCTTCTCTGCACTACAGACATCCAATAGAGAAATGAGTGGATTCCAGAAATGTCATGCCAGTGACATTCTAAGAATTGTTGGATAACTTGGTCATAGCCTTGTGGGTAGTGGGCAGGACAAGAAGAGTTAGCTCATAAGCAATGGCTTCAGACCACGAGTCCTGGAGGCAGTGCAAGAGCCTCAAAGCTCAATGAGCTGTCGCATTGGCTTGTCGTCCCAGCATCCATTCAGAGGGTCTCAGCAGTCTACAGTCGCTGGCTCGTGCAAAGCCAGCACCGTGAATAAAAAGGCTCCATTTGTATGTTCATAGACAAAAGGAAACTTCAGGAATCCTATTCACCGGGAAGTATTACATGAGCACAGTGGAGCTGTGCCTCGATCAACACAGAGGCTAAAGCCAAAGTGTTCTTTCCATTGCTTTCTATGGCTCTTTTCTGATGGAATTAATATTTATAAAACCAATGTGTCCCAGAGGAAAGCCCTACAGAAATAAAAAGTTGCGACAAAGAAAGGATTAGAAGAACTTTAGGCACTCTAGTCCTTTAATACGGCCCTAACCACACACGGCTTGGAGTGACAATTAATGTGTAGATCCAACTTCACCATTAAACTGTGGATTCGTTGAAGCTAAGACAGTTGCGGTTCATCTGCACACCTCACCCAGAGCATCCCGCTGCTTTGCACATGAGATATGCTCAATTCACACACGCTGATCTGTTGATTGTAAGCTACATGTGAGTAGGAACTATGTCTTGTTCTCCATTAGAACCCGTAGCCAACCCAGGACCGAGTACAAATTGGGTGCTCTACAAATGTTTATTCAACAAATAAATGAGTGAGTGGCAAACTGACTCCAAGCTACCCTGCTTCAGCCCACCCCAAATAATTCCTCTGTATGAAATTCCGTAGGCTCAATAAATTTAACCTATTTTCGCGAGGCCAGGCCTCAAAGATCTACCCTAGCAGACTTCTCCACCTCACATGTAGCTGCTCTATCTATGCGTGGGGGGAAAAAACTCTCAATTGCACAGTGGAGCTAATTTTCCTCTGTGTCTTAATTCTAAAATCTTAATCCAAGCTAATGCTGGATTGTTTTATTTGATTTGTTTTAACATTTTATTTATTTTTTTGAGAGAGAGAGAGAGAGAGACAGAGCACAAGGGGGGGAAGGGTAGAGAGAGAAGGAGACACAGAAACCTAAGCAGGCTTCAGGCTTTAAGGGTCAGGACGGAGCCCTATGCGGGGCTCGAACCCATGAACCATGAGATCAAGACTGGAGCTGGAGTCCAGCGCTTAACTGAATGAGCCACCCAGGCGCCCCTAAGGTTGGCTTGTTTTAAATAAATAAAGACAGAGGTGTTTAACATCAAAGGGAAGGTGTTCTCTTCAACCACACCTGTAGCCTATTCTTTGAAGCTACTTTTATACACACAAAAATGAACAGCCACCGTAGGATTCCATGTGAGCATAATTCAACTACAACTTTCTTGAAATAAAACACACGGCTGAAGAAGGTGACCAACATTAACTATCAGAGTGCTCACTCCCAACCTTTCTCCTTCCTTGAGAAACCCAAAGGAAACAGTGGTGGTTCTGCCTCTGGAGCAGTTGCCCTGAAGCCCGAGGGAGGTGTGTTTCTAGGAGGAGTGCCGCACCTCCGGCCTGCGGGAGCCAAGGACCTTTCAGAGAACCTGGCTGGTGAGCTGGCCCCAAAGTCCCCGGTTCGCAAGCTGCTGCCCAAAGGTCACCGGTGTCCACAAGCCAATGGATGTGTTCAAGATGATACAGACAGCAGCCGAGCCTCCCTCCCAGAATTGTCCGGGAGGCAGGGACCCTCATTACTAGACCTCTCTCAGCTTAATACCACCAGCAGTGCAGGCAGGAAGCACAGCTCTTGGGCTCCTCTTGTTCCACCTCTGCCCATGCACCGCAACAAAGCCCCAGTCTTAGGACAGAGAGAAACCCATGCCGCCCACACCCGGACGCAGGCTGCACCCTGGTCGAGAGGGACCTCCTGCTCCAACCCTGTCAAAACCACCTCTGTCCCCTGTGAATATCAGAATGGGACCACGTGGCCAGTGTCTGGCTTCTCCTCCCCCATCTCGCTGCCAGCCTCCTGGGGTCCCCAGTGGACCCTCCAGTCCCACCAAGGAAGGGGTCGGTCCCTGAGCTGCCACAGAGGCCACCTAGGGCCTCACCCTCGCTATAGAGTAATCGGCTACCTCCCCCAGTCCAGGACTCTCGCGGTCAGGGAGTACCACGCCCACCCCCTCACCCATGATCCTAAATGGTTCCAGAGATGCTCCGCCTTCCCCACTGCCATGCCGAATGCATGGGTCAGAACCCCTGAGCCGAGGCAAGCCCCCACCACGCCTCCCTCGAGGACGCCAGCTGGGCCAGCCCCGCCTCCTCCGCCGCCACCACCACCACTGAGGAATGGCCACAGCGATTCTATTGCCACTGTCGTTCTTTCTTGGATGATTTTGATTCAAAGTATTCTTCCCATCTAGTGGAAGACTTTCCTGCTCCAGAAGAATATAAAGACTTTCAGAGAACGTATCCCAGCAAAACAAACCCAGCTGCCCGTAGAGCCTCGCCTCTGCCACCCATTCTCAGGGGAAGCCTGGCTTGGTCCTGTTCCTCAGGAGGAGAATGGACTTTCCCCTCCTCTGCCCAAATGGTCCCTTCCATTCCCTTGAAACCTGCATGACAGCTCCTGACTGGGTGCTTCTCCAGTGCAACCCACCCCCTAGCCAGCAAGCGTCCTCCCCACTCACCTCCACCTATGCATTCCGCCTCTACACTTGGTGATCGGACTCTTTATATTTAAAGACAGTAGGATCTCAAACCCTGCATGCATCCCTCCTCTTGCAAGCCCTGCTAGCCAACTCGGGGGAAAGCTTCCATGTCTCCTGCTTTCTTCTTGAGGAAAGGTGCCTCGTTGTGATGAATGAACTCCTTGTTGGCGCAGGGTGGAGAATGTTACTCCTACCTTCTCCTACCCACAGTGGCGGGAGCTTGGGGGGTATATTCTATTTCATCATTTAGGAGGTTGGGAAGGCCAGGACTTTTGGAGGGGGGTACATTTTTTTGTGAAATAGGAAAGGTATTTGCAGAGAAGCGATCTGTTTTAAAGGTCAAGTTTCTAGAAAGGGCAAAGAAACGGGCCTGCTTTCTTTTTAGGGTATTTTGGTTTTGCTCTCAGCCCACCCCACGCCACCCCCCGAGGGAGAAGTTGGATATTATAAACACTAAACACTAATCAGTTGAACTAAACCTCTAATAAAAAGAGAGGGTAGAAAAAATTGTGGATTCTTTTTTTTTTTTTAAGACACGGTTATTTGGTGAGGGGGAACAGGGGGTATCAGATGCTCCTTCATTTAAATTCCCACTCGGAAAACAGGTAGTGAATGCCCGCTGGACATGTTTGTGTCGGTCAATTCCCTGACCAAAATATTCTACGAGAGTTTTAAATTAGGATAAAACACAGTCAACAACCCAATGGTACACGTTAATTACCCGTAATACCGTTGTCTCTCAAAGAACCCGCAAAGGTTCAAAATGGCACAAGAGTGACTGAAGGATCTCCTCCTGGATTCCTTGTCTCTCTGGCAGTCAGAGTAGCTCCCCAAGTCCTATAGGTGTGGAGGATCTGCTGATGGAGTTCTTTCTCCAGGTAGTCGGCATGGTCTTCTCAGCAGCTGGTTCCAAACGAGACACCAAATAAAGGTTTCTTCCAAGTCCATGGTATCATCTCCCAAAACCCAGGGCCCTGCGATGTCCCTTGGGAATAAGTATCTGTAGGGAGAAGAAAGAGCAGTGCCCCTTCCTCTGGCGTGACTGGCAACTTTTGCTCTTATCTCTGAGTCTCTCAATGATCACGATCACGATCGCGTCTGGGCAAAATCATCTTAGCAGAGGGCCAAGTCTTGGTGTCTTCCCCAAGCAGGGCTCACCCATCCAGAGCTCTTTAATTCTGAAAGCGGTTCAGATGACTGCCTACCTTAAGCCGCCTGATCACTGTAAAAACAGCACCTCTTTCCTCCCCAGCGCTTACACTTGCATTGGGCTATGCAGGCAGATTAAGAGCAGGTGCTAAGAAACAATGATCACTTTAGATTTTCCTGAATTTTGATTACAAATTTGAAACTCAATACTCGCTGTAACTTTTTAAGGGGTGCATGTGGAAGGCGAACACTTTTAGCAAACAGAGGCCATGACCCTTATCTGTTTGCATAATGCTGATCACACTGACTGTTAACTGGGTGCCCATAATCAATCAAATTCTAAAACACATGAATTCTCTTCTAGTCAGCAATACTTTCTTCTTAAGGTTTCAGGCTATGACAGACACAGCGTCTGGAGATGATAAACTGTATGTGAGTCTGTCTCTGGACTATAACTATTTCAGAGTCTGCTAACAATACTTGCCAAGTTAGATGGGGTAGGGTGGAGAGTGGAAGCAAGTTGTACATTATCCTAATAGATTAAGAAAATATAATCCCATTTGGATCATTTCCTGGGCCTCCATCCAAACCATGAGATAGCTTTGCTAATCATTAAAATGTACAGGGAGAGGGTGGGCTTTTTTTTTTTTTCATAACTATATTGCATTTCTAAAGGGCACTGTATTCATTTCCTTATGAGGGTAATCTAATCAGAAAAATAATTGATTCAAAGGATGATTGTTCTATAAACAAACTTGCCATTGTTTTAGACGGTAAGAGCAACCCTCATGCCATTTCATATTTGTACCTTATACATGTACACTAATGAATACTTATTTTCAGGAAATCTCTTTACATATTTTAATTGTTTCTTCACTACTTCAACAAATTTTGGTCACCCTGTAGGTAGGGTCAGGTTCATAAAGACAAGGGCAACTAAGGTTTGAAAAAGAGTAACTGATGTTTGGAAAAACTAGAAATGCAACTAAAAGTCAAGTGAACATGTTATATATGCCCTGAGCCAGCAGAATATAAACTGATTATCCATTAGCATAACATTAATTTATCATGCGTGCTCATTAAACAATAACAACAATATGGGGGTGATTCACCAGGATGCCCTTTGGGTTACTACATTATTTTCATTTCTTATTTATGTGTCAACAAGTCCTAGAGTCAATGACAAATAGGTGTGTTGGTTACATTACCAATGTCATACAAAGACTGTTAGAGTTACAACGCGGAATCAAAACACCCATGCTTTCAGGCAAAAGAATTCTTAATAAACACATTTTGGTTGTTAATTTCTAGTAATCCTATTCATTCTGTATGAGGAATAATTACATTCAATGAATATCTATCTCTGCCTGCTAGCTTTCCTAAACTGTGCCAACACGTGGGCAAACCACTAAATTATGTTGTTTAAATATGTTTGTGAATTCATTATCCCAAATAAACGGTTACTATTTTAAGATTTAGATGAAGAACTATTTTATATCGCTGTCTCAAAAAAAGCTTTCTCCTGTTTACAGGTATTTTTTTTTTTTACAGGCAGATTCTGAATTAGTTTGATTTTTCAAGACTGGAGGGGGTTCTGGACAGAGAAAGGGAGCAAAGTTATGAAGACGAATTAGGTATTAGGAACCGCGTTGTCTGAATTGTTTTATTTCATCTTCAAAACAACCCATGAACTAAATAATAGTATCCCTATTTTATGGATGACCAAAAGAAAATGAGGCTCTGAACATTAAAACACCATGTCCAAAGTCATGCAGCTAGTATGTGGTAGACCATTCAGTGCCATCAGATATGAAAACTATGTGAGACTCTGTGCCATGAAACTGCAGTCTCTGAAATGGTACATTAGTTAAAATACTGACCAGTAAATTGGACAGTCAAAGCACCTTTCCTCATACAGACAAGGTTGACTGCACAGCGGGCTTTCTTATTTCTGCGGCTTGGCCATTAACCTAGCCTGTAAGCTCCTTGAGACTGTGGACTTACATTTCTTTGTTGACTCCAAAGTATCCACCATGGACACTCAATAAATGTTTCCGTATATATTAGTCAGACACTTTCTGATTAAGAGAAGGGACTGAAATTCAACTAAGATAAGTTATGCACACACGCACAGAAGGAAGAACAGAAAAAATGTAGGGGCGGATTTAACTGCAGGCCCAGGTTCAAGGACCTCGAACAACACAACGTGTCTCATCATTTCTACTTTCCATGGAGAGCATGATGGCCACCAGCACCACAGGAGACACATTCCTTTAGCTACCAAGTCCCAGCAGCAGAGGACACCCTCCCTAATAGCTTAGGTTCACAATCCCACGAAAGACTCCAATTTCCCTCGCTTGTGCCATATACCTATCTCTGAACTGATCGCTCTGTCCAGGCAGAAGAAGTACTTTAATTAGGTCCATTTCTGGAGTGAGGGATGCTGCTTCGAAGGTTCCCGTAAGAATCAGTTGCCAGAAATGAGGACCAATTCCCAAAAAGAAAGGAGACAGATCAAGGAGGAGACTGGAAAGCAGACATCGATCACTGCCTTGCATTGAACTTTAAAAGTAAGCTTTGAGAGGGTTTATTCCAACCTTCCAGTAAGACATTGAACATGTCTTACTCAATATACATGTAAAATACCTGAGGTCCAGAGAGAAAAAGGGGCTTTCCCACGGTCACACAATCTGATAAGCTCAGAACTGTATGCTGAACTACCTCTGATTTGATTAGATTTGAAAAGGGGCACCAGGGAAAACGTTGAATGCTGAAGGACCATCACGGCCTTCTTATAAGTCAACAATATTGGTTATGTCATGGAGCTTCTTTCCAGTAGGGCTGCAAAATGCAAGAGGTCTCCAAGAAAGCAAGTTGCTAGATAAAAAAGAATGCTAAGATGTCCTCCAAAGACCATTCTCAAACCAATTCAACCTGGCACTGGGAAGGCTATAATAAAAATGAAAACAATAACAAGGTGTGAAGATGCAGAAGGCCTGCACATTTGTGCATTGCTGATGGAAACCTAAAATGGTACAGCTGCTTTTGCACGAATATCCATAGCAGTATTATTCATAATAACCAAAAAGTAGAAACCACCCAAATGTCCATTAACTGACTAATGGATAAACAAATATGGTATATACATGCAAGGGACCATTATTCAGCTATAAAAAGGAATGAAGCACTGGTCCGTGCCACAACATGAACGAACCTTGAAAATCCTATGCTACTTCTTTTAATGTTTGTTTTTGAGAGAGAAAGAAAGACAGAATGTGAGTGGGGGAGGGGCAAAGAGAGAAGGAGACACAGAATCTGAAGCAGGCTCCAGGCTCTGAGCTGTTAGCACAGAGCCTGATACAGGGCTCGAACTCACAAACCATGAGATCATGACCTGAGCCGAAGTCAGATGGTTAACTGAGCCAGCCAGGCACCCCAATTATATGATTCTATTTGTATTAAATGTCCACAGTAGACAAATCCATTGAGACAGAAAGTAGGTTAGTGGTTGCCAGAGGATTAGGGAAGGGAGGAATTTGGTGGTACAGGTTTTTTGGGGGGTTGGTGGGGGTGGTGGAAATCTTCTAGAATTAGTCAATGGTTGCACAACTTTGTGAATATAATAAAACCCACTGAATTTTGCAATAAATAAATCCATGCACATCTATACACATAAATTTCCACTTGGAGCATACTTATTAAGGGCTTGCCATGTGCTAAATTTTTGTTACCAGCTGGAGATACAGATACAAACAAAACAACCATGGCTCTGGCCCCCTGTGGGCAGTCATTTTCTCTAAGCTCTGAACTGTCAGCACAGAGCCTGACGCGGGGCTAGAACTCACAAACCGCGAGATCATGACCTGCACCGAAGCGGGACGCTTAACCGACTGAGCCACCCAGGCGCCCCTCCCCATGGGTGGTCTTAAAGAAGTGTGTTTAGTTTACTAAAGAAGAACACAAGGAATAATAGCAACAAAGAACAAAAGGGTTGCGTTGGTTAAGAGACATTGACAAAAATTTCCTTTAGAAACCAGACCGAAGATTTAAATCAGACATGCGTTACCTCCGTTGCTTTATCTAATCTTCAAGAGAGAAAACCCAAAGGAGGGTATATTAATGAGTGGGTTATAGCTGCAGGAAACCGAGGCTCAGTGTCATGGGATCTGAGCTATCATGCAATTCACACTGCAGAATTCTCCCACTGAGGAACACTGACCCCTCTCCCTCTAGACGGCATTGCCTGCATGAGAAATGGGCAGCTCCTATCACACTGGAGAGAGCCTCCAGCAGAAAACAGTATGTACAGAAACTGCCCACCACAGCTACAAATAAACTTAGAAATCGGCCAGGAGGATGGACAGACATTTAACAACTGTTAGAGAAAACATTCATCAAAAATCTGTGTATATGCTAAGTGAAGTAGGTCAGACAGAGAAAGATACATACCATATGATTTCACTGATATGTGGAATCTAAAACTAAAATAAAGGAACAAACAAACAAAGGAAAAAACAAATCGACTTTTAAAAACAGAGCATAAACCGGTGACTGCCAGAGAGAAAGTGGGGATGGGCGTGGGGGAGAGGAGTGAAAAAGGTGAAGGGGATTAAGAGGTACAAACTTTCAGTTATAAAACAAATAAGTCACGGAAATGAAAAGAACAGCATAGGGAATATAGTCAATAAAGAAAAAATCTGTGTACAATCTCTTCTACCCTATTAGTTTTGCCAATAAAAAACCCACTGTTTGCACTGGGAACTTCCATCCACAATGGCAGCATACTAAACTGGCAGACCCAATCTCTAGGAGATAAAGTGTGTTCAAATATTTGCCTCATAAACTCCAAATCTATAAGGTGATAGCAAATAAGCATTGTGATATTAACATTCTAGACTAAACTCCAATCTGCAAGTAACGGATAATCTCCCTTCGCATCCACACTACCAAGCTTTCATGAAGATGAGTATGTGTCATCCTCAAATTTTCTTAACATAGTAAACCTCCCACTTTTGAGATTGCTTTGCATATTTCTGGCATATCTTTCAAAGACTCACTTCACTTACCAGAATCAAGTCAGGGGCATATTTACTTAAAAGCCTAATGAATAAAAGAAATAGATACATTTGACCTTTGAAAATGGAAAGCCCGAACGAGCCCATACCTGTGTGACCCTGTATTCTGGCTCCGAGTGAGGACACGAGGAGGAAGGATCATTTAGAAGGTACGGGCTGATAAAACAGGGGATAAAAATAGGAGGTCAAAAGACATCTTTGTGAATACAGACATTTTTTAAATGTATAATTTATTTATTGTAGTTTTGAGAAGTTTGTGATATTCTGATGCTACAAAGAAATGGCACAGAGGAGACGCCTTTGTTTTCGAAAGCCCTCAGGGACAAAAATTGCTTGTTTCTGGTCTGCAGTACGCCTGCAGAAACCCAGGAAATATTCAGCCTGGAATAGTAAGTGTTGACATTACTGGGCTGAGCTACAGACCAGGGAGGAGGGGCTTGAAGAGCAACGAACAGTAACCGAGGCAAAATCCATGAATCTCTACAGTAGACCTGATGTTGTGAGCTGTCAGATGAATAAGAGTCAATCAACATCTATTGAGCACTTGCTACTTACCCATCATTGCTTCCAGCTAAGGACAATCCTGAAGAAGTTTAAATCAAATCCTAGTTCCAGGTCTCATAGAGCTCATTAGCTAGTAGAAGGCACAAAATGAATGTGAGTAACACAGAACAGAGGGCACTTTTGTTAATTATAAGCCCAAGCTTGGTTTTCACAGTTTTGGAAGCTCATTTGAGATGACAGAGATCTCAGATGTGCCAAGATGAATTATGCCAGCTTTGTATCTATAATTTTCATTTCCTGTGCTTTGCTGCTAACGAACTACTCTTCTGATAGCCACACTCTTTCCTTAAGTATTAAATGCATCTAGTTGAGTTGCAGTGTGGACAACGCGAAGCCCTTGGTGTTGGGGATTAGACAGCCCAGGCTTGAATCCTTTTATCTCTGAGTGACCTTGAGTGTGACCTAATCACTCTGAGGCTCTCTGACCACATTTAAAAGTTGCACATTAAAAGAGAGACTTATTAACAGACGTTTGGAGTGATTAAATGATTTAATACTTGTAAAGTGCCAGTGCTCGTGCCTAGCATCTAGTGGGTGTTAAATGGAATAGTTGTGTCCCTGATGTTGCTGACATTGTGTCAGTCCAGTGTTGGTGGCCTTGAAGCCACAGGCACGGTCTTGTTTCCATCATCTCTGAGTTCTTGAGGACACCTTGCTTTTGTTTTCAAGTATCAACAATAGCGGACTGCAGTGGTCAGCTTGGACGGCCTTAACAAAATTCCAGACGAGGTGGCTTAAAGACAGAAATTTATTTTCTCACAGCTCTGGAAGCTAGAAAGTCTAAGACCAGTTTCCATAAAGGCTCAGTTTCTGGTGAGTCTCTCTTCCTGATTTTTAGACAGTCTCCTTCTCACTGTGTCCCCACATGGCCTTTCCTCTGTGCACACAGGAAAGAGACAGAAAGCTCTCTGGTGTCTCTTCTTACAAGGACACTCTTTCTAGGGGCACCTGGGTGGCTCAGTCAGTTAAGCGTCTGGCTTTGGCTCAGGTCATGATCTTGTGGTTCGTGGGTTCGAGCCCTGCATCAGGCTCTGTGCTGACAGCTCAGAGCCTGGAGCCTGCTTCAGATTCTGCGTCTCCCTCTCTCCCTGCCCGTCCTCCACTCCCACTCTCTTTCTGTCTCTCAAAAACAAATAAACATTAAAAACAAATTTAAAAAAAAAAGGATACTCATTCTGTTGGATCAGGACTCCACCCTTCTGGCCTCAATTAACCTTTAGAGGCTACATCCCCAAACAGAGCTACAAGGGGGGGTCAGAGCTTCAACATGAATTCTGAGGGGACACAAACATTCAGTCTATAACCCAGACTCTCAACAAACCCAAATTTCTTTACCATCCCAGACTCTGAATTCATTTCCATTCGATCTTCCCTGGAGGACCTTGAACTGCAAACATCAGCGGATGGGAAACAGGATGCATTGGTGGATCTATCGATCGGCTGTATTGAGCCACCTAAACTACATATTTTCTAAAATGGTGGTCCCGTCACAAACGGGAACTACCTTGACTTCCTGAAAAGGGAGACTCAGTGTTTAGCAACTGTGAGGAAATACCATATTGCAGTTTCATAAGAATACAGTACTTTCTTTTTGTCCGTCAGTGTTATGTAAGGTTATTAACTTATTTTTTAAAACCACCTTCTCCCTTTTTCAATATAATCGTTAGCACACATCATCATCACCATTATCATCATTGTTGTCAATGTGTGTCTCACCACTCTTTCTTCAGAAAATCTAAAAGCACCTTAGGAACACTGTCTCCTTTATCTTGACAACTTCCCTGCCAGTCAAGTGGAGGACAGAAAAACTTGACAGATATTTAGAACTCTGCATCCCAAAGCAGAATATACTTTCTTCTCGAGTGCACATGGAACCTTCTCCAAGATAGATCACATACTGGGTCACAAAACAGCCCTTCATAAGTATACAAGAATTGAAATCATACCATGCATACTTTCAGACCACAATGCTATGAAGCTTGAAATCAACCACAGGAAAACGTCTGGAAAACCTCCAAAAGCATGGAGGTTAAAGAACACCCTACTAACGAATGAGTGGGTCAACCAGGCAATTAGAGAAGAAATTAAAACATATATGGAAACAAATGAAAATGAAAATACAACAATCCAAACGCTTTGGGACGCAGCGAAGGCAGTCCTGAGAGGAAAATACATTGCAATCCAGGCCTATCTCAAGAAACAAGAAAAATCCCAAATACAAAATCTAACAGTACACCTAAAGGAAATAGAAGCAGAACAGCAAAGGCAGCCTAAACCCAGCAGAAGAAGAGAAATAATAAAGATCAGAGCAGAAATAAACAACATAGAATCTAAAAAAACTGTAGAGCAGATCAATGAAACCAAGAGTGGTTTTTTGAAAAAATAAACAAAATTGATAAACCTCTGGCCAGGCTTCTCAAAAAGAAAAGGGAGATGACCCAAATAGATAAAATCATGAATGACAATGGAATTATTACAACCAATCCCTCAGAGATACAAGCAATTATCAGGGAATACTATGAAAAATTATATGCCAACAAACTGGACAACCTGGAAGAAATGGACAAGTTCCTAAACACCCACACGCTTCCAAAACTCAATCAGGAGGAAATAGAAAGCTTGAACAGACCCATAACCAGCGAAGAAATTGAATCAGTCATCAAAAATCTCCCAACAAATAAGAGTCCAGGACCAGATGGCTTCCCAGGGGAGTTCTACCAGACATTTAAAGCAGAGATAATACCTATCCTTCTCAAGCTATTCCAAAAAATACAAAGGGAAGGAAAACTTCCAGACTCATTCTATGAAACCAGTATTACTTTGATTCCTAAACCAGACCGAGACCCAGTAAAAAAAGAGAACTACAAGCCAATATCCCTGATGAATATGGATGCAAAAATTCTCAATAAGATACTAGCAAATTGAATTCAACAGCATATAAAAAGAATTATTCACCATGATCAAGTGGGATTCATTCCTGGGATGCAGGACTTGTTCAACATTCGCAAATCAATCAACGTGATACATCACATTAATAAAAGAAAAGATAAGAACCATATGATCCTGTCAATCAATGCAGAAAAGGCCTTTGGCAAAATTCAGCAACTTTCTTAATAAAAACCCTCGAGAAAGTCGGGATAGAAGGAACATACTTAAAGATCATAAAAGCCATTTATGAAAAGCCCACAGCTAACATCATCCTCAATGGGGAAAAACTGAGAGCTTTTTCCCTGAGATCAGGAACACGACAGGAATGTCCACTCTCACCGCTGTTGTTTAACATAGTGTTGGAAGTTCTAGCATCAGCAATCAGACAGCAAAAGGAAATCAAAGGCATCAAAATTGGCAAAGATGAAGTTAAGCTTTCACTTTTTGCAGATGACATGATATTATACATGGAAAATCTGATAGACTCCACCAAGTCTGCTAGAACTGATACATGAATTTAGCAAAGTTGCAGGATACAAAATCAATGTACAGAAATCAGTTACATTCTTATACACTAATAATGAAGCAACAGAAAGACAAATAAAGAAACTGATCCCATTCACAATTGCACCAAGAAGCATAAAATACCTAGGGATAAATCTAACCAAAGATGTACAAGATCTGTATGCTGAAAACTATAGAAAGCTTATGAAGGAAATTGAAGAAGATATAAAGAAATGGAAAAACATTCCGTGCTCATGGATTCGAAGAATAAATGTTGTCAAAATGTCAATACTACCCAAAGCTATCTACACATTCAGTGCAATCCCAATCAAAATTGCACCAGCATTCTTCTCGAAACTAGAACAAGCAATCCTAAAATTCATATGGAACCACAAAAGGCCCCGAATAGCCAAAGTAATTTTGAAGAAGAAGACCAAAGCAGGAGGCATCACAATCCCAGACTTTAGCCTCTACTACAAAGCTGTAATCATCAAGACAGCATGGTATGGGCACAAAAACAGACACATAGACCAATGGAATAGAATAGAAACCCCAGAACTAGACCCACAAACGTATGGCCAACTAATCTTTGACAAAGCAGGAAAGAACATCCAGTGGAAAAAAGACAGTCTCTTTAACAAATGGTGCTGGGAGAACTGGACAGCAACATGCAGAAGACTGAAACTAGACCACTTTCTCACACCATTCACAAAAATAAACTCAAAATGGATAAAGGACCTGAATGTGAGACAGGAAACCATCAAAACCCTAGAGGAGAAAGCAGGAAAAGACCTCTCTGACCTCAGCCGTGGCAATTTCTTACTTGACACATCCCCAAAGGCAAGGGAATTAAAAGCAAAAATGAACTGCTGGGACCTTATGAAGATAAAAAGCTTCTGCACAGCAAAGGAAACAACCAACAAAACTAAAAGGCAACCAACGGAATGGGAAAAGATCTTTGCAAATGACATATCGGACAAAGGGCTAGTATCTAAAATCTATAAAGAGCTCACCAAACTCCACACCCAAAAAACAAATAACCCAGTGAAGAAATGGGCAGAAAACATGAATAGACACTTCTCTAAAGAAGACATCCGGATGGCCAACAGGCCCATGAAAAGATGCTCAATGTTGCTCCTCATCAGGGAAATACAAATCAAAACCACACTCAGATATCACCTCATGCCAGAGTGGCCAAAATGAACAAATCAGGAGACTATAGATGCTGGAGAGGATGTGGAGAAACGGGAACCCTCTTGCACTGTTGGTGGGAATGCAAATTGGTGCAGCCACTCTGGAAAACAGTGTGGAGGTTCCTCAGAAAATCAAAAATAGATCTATCCTATGACCCAGCAATAGCACTGCTAGGAATTTACCCAAGGGATACAGGAGTACTGATGCATAGGGGCACTTGTACCCCAATGTTTATAGCAGCACTCTCAACAATAGCCAAATTATGGAAAGAGCCTAAATGTCCATCAACTGATGAATGGATAAAGAAATTGTGGTTTATATACACAACGGAGTACTACGTGGCAATGAGAAAGAACAAAATATGGCCCTTTGTAGCCACATGGATGGAACTGGAGAGTGTGATGCTAAGTGAAATAAGCCATACAGAGAAAGACAGATACCATATATTTTCACTCTTTTGTGGATCCTGAGAAACTTAACAGAAGACCATGGGGGAGGGGAAAGAAAAAAAAAAAAAAAAAAGAGGTTAGAGTGGGAGAGAGCCAAAGCATAAGAGACTCTTACAAACTGAGAACAGGGGAGCCTGGGTGGCTCAGTCGGTTAAGCGTCTGACTTCGGCTCAGGTCACGATCTCGCGGTCCGTGAGTTCGAGCCCCACGTCGGGCTCTGTGCTGACAGCTCAGAGCCTGGAGCCTGTTTCAGATTCTGTGTCTCCCTCTCTCTGACTCTCCCCCGTTCATGCTCTGTCTCAAAAATAAATAAAACGTTAAAAATGTTAAAAAAACAAAAAACAAAAAACTGAGAACAAACTGAGGGTTGATGGGGAGTGGGAGGGCAGGGAGGGTGGGTGATGAGTATTGAGGAGGGCATCTTTTGGGATGAACACTGAGTGTTGTATAGAAACCAATTTGACAATAAATTTCATATATTGAAAAAAAAAAAAAGAAAAACTTGACCATGTAAACCTGAAGGAGAATGCAGTTGGCGGTCTCAGTGGGGTGCTCCTTCCATTATGTTGAATCCCTGGGACAAAAGGACACTTTTTTTTTTAGGTTGGAAAGTGGTCAACATGACAATATGAAGCAGCTGATGAACAAATTATGAATAAGCAAATTAATAAATAAAAGTAAACAAAGCCAAAAAGAAACGTGATGTGCCTATTGTGAATTGATATGCATATCATGTGATCTGCGGCGCTAAAAGCTATAGGGCTGGAAGCATTTCCTGCGACCATTTTATTCTGTGCCGCATAGAAAATTGTTCCCCATGAAGAGCTAGACTTTTGTGCCCAAGATATCAAGATATTCCTATAGTGCTACTGAGAATGTATGAGCAGATCTTCAAAGCATCTATCAGTCATACTTACTTCGCTTGTCTTCTTGAGAACTAAGATTAAGGAAGACCTTAGAGAGTATTTCTGTTTAGTTGTTGCTCTGATATTAGGAGCAGAAAAGGAAGAAAAGGTGGCAGAGTGACAGAATAAATAAATGTCATCAGGGTTTAAAATGCTATTTTTTCCAGAACATTCTCTCTGTCTCTCTTTCTCTTGTTAACAAAGCTAATGGTTTTTGGAAAAGTCTTTGCAAGGGTGACCCACTACAATGAAGGAATTCAGGAAATATTAAAGAATAAAAATAAATGAGTATTTGAATGTAAAGTATGCATGTGGCATTAAGTCATTTCAGGCAGTTGATCAGGCGTTTTAAAAATACAACACCTTGGGGCGCCTGGGTGGCTCCATCGGTTAAGCGTCCGACTTCGGCTCAGGTCATGATCTCACAGTTGGTGAGTTCAAGCCCCGCGTCGGGCTCTGTGCTGACAGCTCAGAGCCTGGAGCCTGTTTCAGATTCTGTGTCTCCCTCTCTCTGTCTGCCCCTCCCCTGTTCACGCTCTGTCTCTCTCTGTCTCAAAAATAAATGTTAAAAAAAAAAAATTAAAATTAAAATACAACACCTTTCGTAGATACGAGAAAACCCTATCATTTAAGTCACCATCTCCAGCACCTTCACCCTGTGGGCTGTTCTTGAAATGAAAGCACTATGTTAAATACAATAACAGACGGAAATGAGAAGACAAGACATCTGGGTCTGACTGTCGAGTCTATTTGATGGTTGTGTGACTTTAGGTGCACTGATACTCTCTGGGCCTCAGTGTCCTCAGCCATCAAATAGGGGTAATGCGCACAGCGTTTGTGAGAAGAAATGGAAGAGGCAGTTGAAGACAGTTCATACCAAAACAATCCAAAGTAAGCTGCCAGCCTCTTTTGGATATTAACTCCATGACAATTTGTTTTCTCATCACTAGCAAAATTTGATGGTACCTATGGTTCCTTCTCTCACCTATTGACATGGCTTTGGTGTTAAAAAGCTGTATCCATCGTGAAAGCCACAGTGGATCCATCCTGTAAATTATGCAGACTCCTCTCTGGTCCTTTTCTGCGAAAACCAGGCCATCCTACCAAGGCGCCTGCATTGATAGGACCAAGGATAGCAGCGTGAGCCAGGGACAGGCCAATAAAGCAGTATCACATCACGTGGTGGCTGAGGGGACCAATCAGATTCCTCCTTGCTTGAGGAGGTGGGAGATAGGAGGCAGAGACCATCAGGACACCTTGAGAGGTTCAGAGAGAGCCCAGACTGTTCAGTGCCCCTGCAGACCTAGCTCAGTCTGCCAAGCCGCGAGCCCTAGCAGCAATCCTGTCAACCCAGATAGAGAGACCTTTAAAAATCCACCTGTTTTGTGACAGCACCTTTATATAATTTGCACCAAGCCTCGTTATATACCAACTATAGCCTAGGAGAGACTACAGAATGGCTTAGAATTAGAACCGAAGGGTTGAGATTCTTCTCAATAAACCCCCTTTCCTAAGACTTCTCTGCCTCGTTTACGTACATCCCTGGGGATATAAAGCAAAGTAAGGCTGGGGTAGGTATGCCACATTATCCATATGTTCAATAAATGTGTATTAAACTTCTGATCTGGATACACAAATAAAGAAAACAAAGATTCCTTGTTCTCCCAGACCTTGCATTCTACCTAAGGAGACAGTCAATAAATAACTAGGTTAAAAAAAAACACATTTTTAAAGTTGGAAAGGGGGAGAAAGCTTCCCACCCAGGGATGGGAAATTTTCTTAGCGTGTTGGTTTTACCATAAATACTGTGTGCGAGGGTGGGGAATTTTTGTATGAAAACTAAAGGCAGTATTATATAGTATTATACAAATATCTAATGACTGTTTAGGATAAAACATGCGCCTTCAAAGACTTGGAGAGGAGAAGGGACAGTGACGGTCTACAGGAGGCTGAATTCCAGATTCCTGAGGGAGAACATTTACTCTCCGCTGTAATTAACAGTAATTTGATGAGGATTTGGGGAAACACCGACTGATGACTTCTTGAGTACACCTTCGTTCCGTTCAGTCAAATGAACCTAAGACAAAACGTACACCCAAGTCATTGCTTCAAACCACCTATTTTGTCCTATTGTGTTTGTGAGACTTCGCTTTTTTTTTTAACGAGTGCTCCTGAATTATTCCTTCTAAGTGACAAAAATTCAGTACTTGCTCAGTGTAACCAAGGTGTCATGGGGTCACCCTGCCATTTAAAATCTTTATAAGATGATTTTCAACTACCAACTCACATCCTGTGGGAAGTCCAAAGTTCTCACAGGGAATATTTCAAAATTATAGAAATCGCATTACTCCTTAGTCACCTCTGATTCCAGTGTCCAACTTGTGTCCATTTCTCTCTCCGTACTTTGTGTCTAGGACTGTACCTTTTTCCTTTTCAAGGGGGCTTCTCTTTACTGCACTCCTCTCCTCTCAATACAAACACACTCTATCCTACTCATAAAAGATGGCCCCTGGAGACAGAAACTTACTGGGGAAGAAGAAATAATGCAACAGAAAGGTTCAGCAGACAATTTAAAATTGGGTATTTCTTTTTTCTATCCTTTAACTAGTGCTGTAATAATGACTGTCAACTTGGGGTTCAAATTTTCACAAAATTGGCCCAGTAGCCCATAGTTTCCCTTCCTACCCCATAATAGCTGATTAGCTCTCCGTGACCCACTCCCTCCATCAACTCCTTTCTTTGAAGTTTAGCTGTGTTTCTATTGCCTCCGTCCAATCTCTTCCCGAAAACCCAACCTTCCACTTCCAATCACTTTATCAAGGCATTTATTTCTCCAAATACAATCCTTCCCTTGAAGGAAAGAAATCGCCAGTCAGGAAACTATGTTAGTAACTTCCCTATGTAAAGAAACTCTGAAAAACTAAGCTCTTTCAGACAAAATTGTGAGCACCTCAGTGTATTCCCTCGTTGTTTCTGCACAGGTAGAAAAGCATGATGAACCTACACCACCAGGAGCACCATTATGGCATTTTAGTAATGGACAGTCCGGTATTATCCTACCATATTTCTTCAGCTAACCAAAGAAAATGGAATGCCAATGCATTTTTGCCAAGATTTGGTTTGGCCCAGCTCAAAACCAAGGGCAATTTCAAAGCTGGGCTTCCTGTGCTAAGAGGCATTCTCAACAAACAAATGACTCAGCTCTGGCCACAATCTTTTAGCCGGTGCCTGGGCTCAGGAAGCCTAGGGACACGGTGTGAAATTGAAAATAAAGAGTATGTGTGTCTGTTCGGCAAAATATATATTTAAAAAAAAAAAAAAAAAAAACTGGCATCTTTTCCGAGCAGAGCCTTGGTATGAGCCGGCTAGAAAAATGTCACTTCCATATATATTTAGATTTCACTCTCTGTGAGATTCAGTTTACCCTTGATACGAGTATGAATATGTGTGCACACACCTGCCAGCGGATACCCACTTGATGCCAGGAGAACTAGGAACCCTTTCTGCTGCTCACACCGGAGGAAGCTCTCAAAGAGACGAAACGTAAATGTTCACACCACCTCTACTGTGGCATGAGACCCAGGGCATCAAAGATCATCAATCCAGTCCTAGCGGAGCCTCCAGGGCAGTATTTTAGACTGATTTAGCTCTCACTCGAGGAAAAGACAGATGAGGGAAGAAATCCTGGAGAGAGATCACTCGTTGGTTAGGAGAAGCATTTCCAAAAGATGGATGAAACTGAGGGAAGCCGCCTTCCAGAGGAAAACACCTTAGCGCAGAGGAAGAAAGGAATACTGGCTTTGTTTTGGTAGGGGCTCAGTTGCCCTCACTGTTTTCCCCACCTGTGTTCTTATTCCTTTTGACTTCCCCTGCTCCACCAAAAAGCCAATGAGAGAGCCAAGGAACCATCTGGGGGCAGTGCACCATAGAGGACAAGGAACAAGGCAGTAAAGAGAAGTGGGTTCTACCCCCAATTCCCCACTCTGCTGGGCCCAGGAAGGAAGCAGCCCTCCCCAGTGGACACCACCAGGAGTGATGAGCTAAAACTAGTGAACCGAATTAAGCAGTATCCCCTACAGAGCTAGGAGCCATGAGATAGTGGATGAGGTGTGGACGAGCTGCTACCAGATGACTCAGGAGAGACAAGAGTCCAGCTGCTGCATTGTCCAATATGTACCCATGGAGGTGACTCCTGAAGGGAGCTCGCAGTGTGGACGCCTGACTTACTCCTGCAGAAGAATAGAACAGCATTTGGCACTTCGGGTATGCCAGCAAAACAGCTTGGAGGCAAGGACATTGTATCCTGGTAATGTTAAATAAAAGGCAAGAACTATTCTTTCTCTACATTTTTACCTAAGGCATATCCAGGTCAGGAAAAGAAATGTGAGCCCTTTGGGAGATGCAGTTTTGGAGTTGAACTCTTGAAGGTATTTTAGAAGTAAGTGCTAGCTACGACTTGTAATGATATTAATTTCTCACAGTAAGTCGAGTGTTTTCCAACTTAAAGGGGACTAACATTGGGGTGCCTGGCTGGCTCAGTCGGGAGAGTGTGCGACCCTTCCTCTGGGGGTCGTGAGTTGGAGCCCCCTGTTGGACAGAGATTATTTTATAAATAAATGAATAAATAGCTAAATATCAAAGGGACTAACACTGACAAAAGTGTATTGCTTTGAGAATGCATGGGTCTAGCAAAAGTAAAAATGACGACTTTGTTCACTGGGGACACGCTGAGGGGAGACTCCCACTCCCTTATATCACCTGCTGTCCCTTCCTTGGCACCACACAGGAGGGGGCGTCCAACATTTTAATCCACATCACACACTCTTTTTGACTCTTTAGACAGAACCTGATTAATAATTGAGTTGTAGATAGTGAGTTCATGCCTTCAGTAATCAAAGCTTATTTCTAACTTCTCTGAAAAGGAAATAACTAGAGAGCTTTTGTTGAAAGTGACATCACTGAACTAGAATTATTTCTAGCATGCAGGAGTACAACAAGAGGCATTTTGTCAACTATGTATGGCAGAGCAGTAATTCATTAAGTAGTCCAGGACTTTGCGAGCATATTGTAATGGTTAACTTTATGTCTCAACTTGGCTAGGCTGCTGTACACAGATATTTGTATTAAACACGATTCTAGATATTTCTGTGAGTGTATATTTTTTGGATGAAATTAACATGTAAATCAGTAGACCCTGAGTAAAGCAGATTACCCCCATAATGCGGGGCGAGCTTCATCTAATCGATTGAGGACCTTAATAGAAAAAAGACTGATATACCTATATCTATATCAATATAAATATAGATATCTTCTATTGGTTTTGTTTCTCTAGAGAACACTTATACAGATATGAAGAATATCCTGCACCATGTTTATTTTATTGATAAAAATCTACTCTCACTTTTTATTTAATGGAGAAAAGTCGTTTTATAAATCAAAGGTTATGCCAGTTTATAACTGCCGTGGTTTTTCCAAACACCTGCTGACCCTTTCTTGTTTATGGACACTCTTGAAAGAAGATAGAAATGCCCCGCCCCACCTTCCATGAGCCACACGATCAGTAAATAATCCCTTGATCAAAACCAAACGTCCAATTGGTGCTCAAGAAATGTCACATAATTAGGTGGAAAATCAACAAGAGTAACCCACCTGCACAGGATGAGGCTGGGGATCTGACAGAATAGAGAGACAAAGCTGGTGACGTTGATCACAGTCTACATGGTGAGGGGGAAGGGCACAGGACTCAGAGCAGATTCCACCAGATTCCACCGTGTTCCTGCCAGCATAATGACAAGGAAGCACCAAGTGCCTTAGCTTACCACAGTTACTTTACTGCCAGTAAATCACAGAAACCTCCGAAGGCATTGCCTTCAAACCTTAAAGATAAAAGACAAACCTCTTACCTTGGGCACTCTTTACCCACATGAAAATCCCTAATGGCTTAGCTCAAAAGCCAGAGGTACCTGAAAGGAGGGAGAGCTATCCATCCACGAATCACTGATGTTCCTACCAACTTTGTCAGCCTGAAAAATTTCACTGGTATGTAAGAAATTCAGAAGAAACACTAGAGTTGTTTTCAGTACATTTCCTTATAAGAAAAAATCTACAATTTATAATACAAACTAAATCAGGAGTTATTTTTCTCAAAAGCATTGATTTCCAGATTTTTTTGGCTAATGCAGTCCGATAAATGTCATTTAAACTATTTGCCAAAATGTGCAAAATGACTGAATTAAGGTAGAGTTGAACAAATATGTATTTCAAGAAATAAAATGTCTAAGTATGCAGCCCCAACCAGGAATATTTATTTATAAATTATATTCTTGCAATACTTACCAGTATGTCGCATTACAAAACAAATAACGAAGGTGGAGTATTTTGAAGGATAAACTTAAGGATGAATTTATAAAGATCAAGTATTTCCTTTCTTTATTCCAAGAGATGGTCTTGTTCAGACCCCACCTGAGGACACTTGCCACGGAGGGAACCTGTTCGGTTTCTGTCTGTCTGAGATTTCTGTCTGTCTGAGCTCCTATCTACCACTAATCCACTCGCAATACAAAAGCGATCATCTGATTTGAGCTTGCTACGTTCAAATCCATCCAACGTGGCCTTAGCTATCTTTATAAAAAATTGTCCCAGAAATCCCTTTGTAATAGTGATATAATAAAAATCTCTGACTTTTCTCCCTTATATGTTTCCAGGGAAAGTGCTATCAAGCTCTCAAGAGGCCACTTCAGTATTTCCTTGAAGCCTAGTTCCTTATCTCTTTGTTCAGAACACTTATCTTTGGTGCTTTTTTTTTTTTAATAGCACATTGTGTTCTACTTTTGTGGATTTATTTTGTTTTCATTCTGTCTCCCTCAGTACAATTTAAACTTCCAAGGGCAGGCACAATGTCTTCTGTGCTTCTCATTCTCCTGAACACAGCGGATGATCTTTAGAGCCATGTTTACTCGGTTTTTCAGAGAAGGAGAATAATTCATGATCTCACTGTGGCCAGAGAAAACAAAATAACTTTAATGGTGTCAGACAAATTGTGGTGGCCTTTATTCAGAATGCATTCTCTTGAAAGGCCGGCTTGCTACAAATACATGCCAGGGACCAGATGAACAATGAGATCAACAAGGCTCATGACACAGGGATCTACAAAATCTGCCTACCGCCGCCCTCCAGGGGGGAGGAAAAAGACTGCAATCCCAGAATCCCAGAAATCCAAGCATCCCAGAAGACTCTGAGGAAGAACAGTGTGCCCTCAATCCGTGTCACTTCAAACACGGGATGCACCTGACCGCCATTCCCCAAATGGAAGGTCAGACCTGTGAACTATCCTTATGTGAGGACTGTGAAGGTCTGAAGACCTTCCTGATCCACAAATTGACATTCAGGTTATTCAGAACAAAAAAATCACGACCAAATAGAGTATTGTTGGTCATTTCTCCATTGAAGTAATCGGCTATTTACAGTAAAAGATGAAGCATATTGAACAAAAGCATTACACCACGAAGGACCATGAAATTAGTTAATTTCAACAGAAACACCAAATCTCAGAGCTGGAAGGGAATTTCTCTGCCCAATCCCTTCGTTTATTTCAAATCTTTTTGTTTTCTTGATGAGGAAGCTGAGAATGAACCAGTTTTTCTGAGAGTCAAAGAAAGCTAATGGAAGAGTCAATATTAGATTCAGGGCAGAAAAACACAGCGCCAACACCCACTAATTCATTTCACATACGGACCTTGAGTTTTTAAAGCACATCACTGTTAAATTGCTAGGAGAAAAAAAATGTCAGAAGAAATGTGTTGATTTTCCAAGTCATTTTAATACCTAGACTCATATTTAAATTTAATTTTTAATTGTAAAAGTATTACATTTGTGGTAGCATGTTATACCACAACAGGATTGCGTTTAAAAAAAAAAAAATTGAACCTGGGGGCGCCTGGGTGGCTCAGTTGGCTAAGCATCCGACTTCGGCCCAGGTCATGATCTCACGGTTTGTGGGTTCAAGCCCCACATCGGGCTCTGTGCTGACAGCTTGGAGCCTGTTTCGGATCCTGTGTCTCCCTCTCTCTCTGCCCCTCCCCAGCTCATGCTCGCTCTCTGTCCCTGTTAAAAATAAATAAACTTAAAAAAAATTAAAAAAAAAAAATTCGAACCCAAGATAGTCACTGTAAACAGCGACACCTGTATATCAAGTATTTTTCTTTGTTAGCCTGGTACACACACACACACACACACACACACACACACACACACATTTATATAATGCATATATGTATTTTTTGTTTCAAAATGGGTACATACTAAGCATACTGGTCAGTCATTTTCTTTTTTCACCTAACAACAAATCATAGACATCTTCTCTTAGCTGCATGCATAGATCTGCTTCATTCTTTTTAATAACGACATCACGTTTCATGGTACATATGTATTATTATTTATTCTCCTATGAGAGAAAAGTAGGGCATTTCCAATTAGTTACTCTTAGAGAAAATGCTGCCCTAACCATGTAAATTCCACTGCTTTTATTATAATGGTATTTCTTCAGGCCAAATATCAAAAAGTGGGATTACCAGGTCTTAGAATTATTTTAACAGGACTTAAAACAGGTGGCTTTTTTGGGAGGAAATTTTTCCCGTGCATTGAAGTAAAACTTTTTTTAAGTTTTTTCTTTTTAATTTATTTTGAGAAAGAGAGGGAGCGCTGTGTGAGCAAGGGAGGGGCAGAACAAGAAGGAGAGAGAGGATTCCAAGCACACTCCACACTGTCAGGGCAGAGCCCGACATGGGGCTCAATCTTATGAACCATGAGACATGATCTAAAGTGAAATCAAGAGGGAGACACTTAACTGACAGAGCCACCCAGGTGCCCTAAAGTAAAACTTTTAAGAATTCACTACTGCTGGATCTGATTGCACTATTCTCTTGTCTTCTGACGCCACTTTTAAGATCACTTGATTATAAGGTTGCCTTTTTTCCCATTAATTTTGAAAACCAATGTAATGCGAAAAAAACGAGTACATGTTAATGCATATTTATCACCCAAATACATATTTATTGTGTAAGTCTTTGGAGACACTTCCATTTTAAACTGACCTAGTTGTGACCTTTGAAATTAAAATTTACATTTGATATACAACAATTTTGTATCATAGACCACAAGACGAAAGAGTTGGAAAGTATCAAAATTATCATATTTAGTGATTTCAAGTGACCCTGTCCTTCTTCACCATCTATTCGTTTCTTGATATTTCCCGGGCATCCCAACCACTAAATTTTCAATCTTTCACCTGTGCCATGGGTAAGAGATACCAAGACAGCACTTCTGTTCAAATACACCGCAGAAAAGACTTTATCTGGTTCAACGAATTCTTTGCAGGATTTAAAATTGGAAGAAAAAAAAAAAAACTTTAGCATGAGGAAAGAGAAAAAACTAACATTTATCACAGCACCTGCATGTGTGGGGCTCTCTCCGTCCATCGTATCTTTCATTTTTCTCAAGCCACCCTGCCAGAGGGGAGCCGTCTGAGCCTCCTAAATGGAAACCTAGATTGTTCCGGAAGCTGCCACCATGGGTAAGTGATGGATAGGGAAGGCAATCCCAGGTCTTCTGAACCTAAAAACTGTGCTCATTCCATTCCCAGAACTGCCTCCGTAATTGTCAATCTAGTCACACCACCCTGCACAGCTGAGAGAAGAGTCCAAGGCGTGTGAGTGACTTTCCGAAGGCCACATTGCTAGCTACACTTCTGACCGCTGATTCAACATTCTTTCCACAGCCCTGCTGAGGTTAGTGAGCTTTTGCAACTGGCATGAAATCCGACTAACTCTGAATATTCAGATGGATCTCTTTCTCTTCATACTGCTTCAGAGTGACTGTTCCTGTCCATCTTGAGGGGCTGGGCTTCTGATGTGGGGGTGAGCAAATTCAGTCTAGTTCCTTCCTTCTCTCCCTCCACTGGATGAGCACAAGCTAGAATGGCATTTTGCATGCTCCTTACCACTTTTACTGAAAAACTGAAAACCTGGTAATATCTAATCTTAAATCCACACATGGCTAAAGAGAAAGGACACGGCCAACAGCCATGGAATGTCTGCCATTGTCCAGATACACCAAGGAGCTGGAATTGTATTTTAACAATCAAGATGGAAACATGACTGTCATTTCCAGTGATGAGCAGAGGCGTCCCAGCAGTGGCCTCTTGGACAGGCACTGTGGACCCCAGTGTCGTTGAAAATATTCTCAAACTCTTCGCAGTTAAAGCAATGACCAATATTTTCTGGAACTTTCTAAATGGGCTTTCTCAGGGAAACTTCATGTTTCATAAGGATTGTATAAACAACCACCGAATGAATGGCATCGTCCTCAAGGTCCCGTCAGTGTGATTTTATCTTCAGTTAGTTACTAGGTTTGAATTGCAGCACTGTCTGCATTAGATATTCAACCTGCATTGTTTCTTTCTTTACCAGGAATTCATGGACTATGAGAGGGCTTTATTTTATTTACACGGCTCATCAACATGCACAAAACTAAGTGGGTTTAAGTAGGATTGACTATAACACTTAGAGAAACTGACTAACTGGCTCTCTCTCTCCACTTAAAGGCATCACTTTGAAAATTGTACACGACTTCCTCAGCACCCTGGACATGAAAATTAAGGTAGTCCTGTTTTGTCTACATATCCAAGGAAGTCAAGTAAAAATAAATAAATTTAACTTCTACAAATATTTTCTAGAACTCCCTCCATGTGACAAAATCTGTTTTGAATTTTCTGCTTCAATAAAAATAGCAATTTATCTGGTTTTTTTTTTTTTTTTACAGGAAAGCAACAACCTATGTGGGAATAAATAAGTCAGGCTATGTACCTGGTAACTCTTTTTATTAGAGCTTTTGGAAGAATTATTCAGAGAACTTTGGCTTTAGGGACTCTGTTCTCATTGTCTTTCTTCCCACATGGAAAAATCTGAAAGATACTCACGGAAGATTGACTAGGGCCAATTTTCTATGGGCAAAAACAACAACAACATCAATATTTCAGGGTCTGCAGAAACATGGCATTCTCTTGCCTTGAAAAGATTGTTAGAAATCATTGCATTTTAATGAATTCAAAATAACGCAAGAGATTTAGGGGCTGTTTAGCTTCTGAATGTGCAGAGATAAATCAGATTTTTCATAACTTATATTTGAGTAAAATAGATCTGATACCATCCCTCTGAAGACCCACAGGAAGAAGAGGCACAAGGTAGCTGGTGATCTTTTCATCACGGTCCTGGCAGACTCCTGGTTTCCAGACAGTTTCAGCTGTCATAGTTGCTTAGAGTTTACTGAGCTGTTTTTAGTTACTCATTCAAATATTCATAAGAAGTGAGGACTGCATTTTGCTGTCTGGTAACAACTTCATTTTCGGCTCACACTAAGCTTGTCCTTGTGGATTGCTTCTTTCGACCCACATTGGGCTTTATGCAGTCACATGGCCTTTCAAGGATAATGGAGTTTCCTTGGGAGTAGGCAAAGGAAGTGTGTTCCATCTTTTATCTTTGTTCGGCTGGATGATGAAAATAATTGAGAAGACAGTTATGGATTATCAAAGAGACAAGTGAAATAATCAAACCTATATCAAGCCCTGCTTGGTGCTACCCAGGAAGGAAGATCCTTTAATTATTTATCTTTTGAGACTCTGTACACCTCAGGAAAGCCTAAAATGGCAACGTACTAGTACAAATATTTACTCAACAATATTGTTCTCGAATGCAGTAATGAAAATTTGTGTAATCTCATGATACACTCCTGGAAGAAACCTATGGATTGTACCATTTCTTAGCACAGGAGAAAATACCGTCATTATGTATGATCTCTCCATTATTTAATAAAAACTTTGGTTAAATAAATCTTTTAGACAGGCAAATTCTACTGTTTAGTTTGGAATCTAATGTCTAATACGTGAATTAGCTGCAGTAATGCATGAATTACTGCAAATAAGCAACAGTGTAATATCCAAAGTGCAATTATTTAATTAAGCTATGACATCAGCTGTATACTGTCATTTTATCATCTATAGCCTCTATATTACTGCAAAAAAAAAAAAAAAAAGACTTGTCAGTCAAAATACATTTCTAAAATAACTTTATGCTTTGACATTAAAACCTGAATTATTCTGGCTATGATATATGCTATATTTAGAGAAAGATTAATTTATTTGCTAATTTATTATTTGCATTAAATGATGCTCAATTTTACAAGAGGAACTCTATGCCGTTTTTCTCCCCCGTTGAATTTGTAAGCTTTTTTTCCTTTAAGACTACTTTATATTTGTACAGTTCCTCTCAACATGAATACATACTATGGTATGCGTGAGACCATGTGTATATTCTAAAGAACACCCAAAAGATAAATTCTGTATTACTTCATTTCGACTGGAGACGGGGAGGGGGGCGGGAGGAGTAACCACGGCTGAGGCAAAGCAAAAGGAATTTCAATCTCGCAAGACACTGCCAGATAAAAACCTGGAAAAGATCATTAATCTCATTTGCTTTCCTTACATCAACACTTGTTATCACAACTTTGGTTAAGGAACTGCCAACATTTATACCAGCGATTTTATGTCTGAACAAACTTAGTTCTAAAAGTTGAAGCTCCTGGCACCGTAAGCCCACTGTTATTGCCAAGGTCTTCACAGGTTGTGATGGAAAGGGGTCCATGTCATGCCTGCTTGACAGAATAAACAGTTGCTTGAATAATGCTTGGTGGGAACTGTAATATAATATTAATTCCTAAATGATGTACTCACATTCTCACGTATCTGATATAATGTTTTATCCTTTAAAGGCAAGCTTTGTCCCTGACATGTTTCTTCCATCTCTATGAAAGTATGAGAAAATAGAAATATTTGCCCATTTCTGTTAAGCTTTTTGGCAGTTCTGTGAATGAAAGCTCCCTCCATGATGGAAATCTCAAGCACAAGCGAATTGTTCAGAAGCCCGTGTGTTAGGCGGGATGCTGTCCTTTAAACAGAGACGATGAAAATTAAGGGTCTATTGAAACATCTAGCTCTAGTGATAACAGGGAATCTGACACCCATAGTGGTAAAATGCTGGTCTTCATGGAACACAGATAAGAGATTCAAACCAATATTTCCAACATTTCAGTATTCAATATCGGAATGTTTCAACATCCCGACAAGCCACTGTTTTACAAGCGTCTTCCTCACTAAATGCGAAAACTTCATTTCAAGCAACAGAAGAAAGTGAGTTGTTAAATTTAATAGGGCTTCACTTTTTAAAATATATATATATGTAGCATGGGTGCACCATTTATACTATTAAAGGCAATCCTTTGAGGAATGAGGTAGTTCAAGGTGAATCCAGAAAGCCCATCAGTATAAGGGCAGTGAAATAAATTCCAAAGGGGAGGTCTCAATACCAACTTGTTCACTGAATGCAAGATGATGGCACATTTCATAATTACAACTATTTACTGGGGGCTTTTCCTGTGTCGAGTACTTTACAAATACCATCTTATCTAATATTCACATTAGCCTGGAGAGGTAAGATCTCTCTTTTACAAATGAGAAGACTCAGGTGTAGAGCTATTATGTTGAATCGCCAAGGTCACACCCCTAGCAAGTGGCAGAGTAAAAATTTAAACCCAGTTTCCCTACGTCCAATCCCCATGCTCCTTCATTATGCACTTATGCTCACAATTAGAGGTAACTGAATTAATAGTTAATGGACACTATCCTGTTCCCTGGGATGGGTGGAGAAAACTATTTCAGCAATGTGTCACTTGTCAAAGAGAACCTCTGTATAAATGTAACCCAAGTGCAAGTAAATCGTAAGAGAAAACCCAAGGAGACAAGCTGGTTTTGACTCGAGCTGCCGTAGCCAATGGGGACTTCAAAGAGCCTGAAGACGGAAGCAGACATAGAAGAAAAGATGTCTGAGCGAAAAGCTATGAAAGACGATAACCTTCTGGAAACCCCTATCACTTAGTAACAGAAGGCCATTTGCGACATTCATTCCAATGGGGAGGTGGCTAGACTCTGTATGTGTTTGAAGAAACGATTCAATAATGGGTAGAGCCAAGAGCATTAGCTAGCACAAGATAAATACAGTTGATAAATCTTGACAAGTTCAAGACCCTTGCTTTGCACACCACAGAATGAAAACTCTCAGCTCCTGGTAGACAACCAATGATAGAGGGTAACAACCAGTCCGTCTGAGATTGCTAGGGATCCACACAGAGTCACTACAACTGGAGAAAAAGCTCCTGCACAGTCACATACTGAGTGAAGGGAATTCGTGGCAGGAACAGACATGAAATACGGCCATTGTCATTCTTAGTTAAAAGCTCAACCAACCCAGTCTGATGAGGGGGACCTGGGAGTAAGTGCCAAAACTATGTCATAATTGATCTATAACAGCATCTGAAGTTCATACATATGTGTATATTTGAGTACAAGTCATTTTCCAAACTTTGCACGGCTTACTTCATTCTGCTTAAGTTTTAGTCTTGGTAAAATCACAAGTTAAATATCACTTTGAGTAAAAGATAAACAAAGATAATGGAATTAAATACACCCAAATGACAGTTGAAGTCATCATCCTGATACCCAATAGGGGCAGACCATATATAATAACAGCTAACCCTTGGGGCATCTGGGTGGCTTAGTCGGTTAAGTGTCTGACTTTGGCTCAGGTCATGATCTCACGGTTCGTGAGTTCGAGCCCCGCACTGGGCTCTCTGCTGACAGCTCAAAGCCTGGAGCCTGCTTCAGATTCTGTGTCTCCCTCTTTCTCTCTGCCCTTCTCTCTCTCTCTCTCTCTCTCTCTCTCTCTCTCTCTCTCAAAAATAAATAACCACTAAAAATTTAAAAAAAATAACAGCTAACCCTTTGTTAAACCCACCAGGTTTCAACAATTCCAATCTTTAAAGTAATACTACAAATAAATATTAACACGCCTCTTTAGGTAGAAAAGGAAGAGAAATTGAGAGACTGTCTCAAGATCTTCCAGTTACTGTTTTCTGAGCCAAATTTGGACCCAAGACCGTCGGTCTTCAAATTCTCTGCCATTGCCCCGATACAATTTGCACAGACCCCAAAGTTAAGAATCGGCTCCCAGGGAATGGACCTGAACATTTTCCATTATTGGGTGCTTCAGTCTACTGTTACTTGAGAAGCAGACCTGAAATCTTACCACAAAATATTTCAATATCCCATAATTTCTGTAAGAGCTGGAATCAACAGGAAAATAAGATAAGTGAAGATATCAAGCTCATTAAACTTTAGAATAAGGCCATGTTTAATGATACATAATGGTAAAATGAGTGATTAGATTAGCGATTCCTTTCTGTAGAATAATCAATCAAATATAATATCTGGCATCTAATAAAATGTCCATCATTTCTCATCGATTCTGAAGTGAACATTTTTCATATTTTACATCTATCACAGAGTACATCTTACAATTGTCATCAGCTGGCGAGAAGTGCGAAGTAGTTATCATTACCTGTGCAGGTAGGAAGTCAGTTGTTCTTCCTAGTGACCCAACGGGACAGTCATAACCCCTTAATGGTGCAGTCAACAAACTATGCAAGGTCCAGCTGAAGAAGCAACACAGGTCCTAGTTATTGTCTGAAAATATCCTGCTGATACCTTCTGGTACAATCAAGAACAGGCCTCAAAACTCGCAAATAAGGAGCAGCTGCCTTGAAGAAAATCCTGGACACAATATTGGAGCACCCTTTCAAGAAATCCTTCATCATTAACAGGCCAGCTGGCCCAGCGGATGGTGGGAGTCAAAAAAAAAAAATCACAGACCCCAAATCAAACAAGGGCACAAGAGCTTTTCCTCCAGGTAGCCGGTGTATTTTTTTTTTTTTTTTTACCTAATCTCTACCCTCAACATGGGGTCCAAACTCAAACCCTGAGATCAAGAGACAGAGGCTCCACCTGCTGGGCCAGCCAAACACCCCTGCACTAACTACAGAGACTAAGAGCAGAAGTTGACGTTTTTAACAGATTCCTGGTTAGGAACTACATCCAAGTCCTTACTTCTCATCCAACCCAGAAAGGACTGTGTGATTGTATGACTGTTCTGATCACTACAAACCAGCCTGTTCCAGCTCTGGCCAAGGAGCTCCTGTACGGGCTAGGAGAAAGACTTCCCATGAAAAACATCTACAGCACTACCCAAAAGGGTAAGGAGACAGACGCGCTCTGAGGGAATTGTCCAGGTTTGGCAAGAAAGTCACATGTGCAGGGATTAGAGACGGGCGACATGGGGAACCTGGAACCAAACAGCACAACATGCCTTTCCGGAGAGTGACAAACCATGGAGACCTAGTGTCCCCACCATCAGGCTCTAGGACTTGCTTTTCTCTAAGAACTACAAGGAAGACCCTTCCCCATGAGCCCCTTTGTGCTCCTAAAGGGAGCTAGAGACTGGGACCATCTGGGAACTCTGTCTTTTCTATCTCTATCTCTGTCTCTGTCTCGGTCTCTATTTCTATCTCTATCTCTCTCTCCGGGGAGTGGCAAGGACACAATAGAACCAACAGGTGCGAGAACAAAGCTTCTTTTCGTGAAGAGTGAGCTGGAGGTCACGTTCACCCCCATACAGAGGCAGGAGACCGTTGGATGGAGACAACAGTAGACTCATCAGAGCTACAGTGCTTTTAATTCTCCGGGGTTTTTGTTTCGTTTCATTTCGTTTTGTTTCGTTTCATCTCGTCTCGTTTCAAAAAGGGAAGACAGGACAAGGAGAAAGAAAAACCACAGACACCAGCAGCCCTGAGCCACAGTGGCAGGATGTGAACAGGTTAGGAACGCCTTAACCATTTTTACTTTATTTCCCTTTCGATGTGTACGGAAGACTGAAGTATGATTTAAAAAAAAAAAAAATACATTTCTAATTAAGTCTCAAAGAAATCTTGCAAAGGTGAAAATAAATTCATAACTAGTAAGCACATCTTAGTTTTGTGTACGTGTGTAGGTGTGTGTGATATAAGATAATGATAGTTTTCACCTGTGTCTCAAATTTCATAAAACTGAATTTTCCATAGGTTTAAAAAATGTATCCAAGTTGTATTTTCATTTCTTTGTGTGTAGCTATATTTTCTCCAAGTGTAGCTTCAGAAATGCCTAAATCCTAAAAGAGAATACCTCAATAAAAAATAAATTAAGTAGGGGTGCCTGGGTGGCTCAGTCGGTTAAGTGTCAGACTTTGGCTCAGGTCACGATCTCATGGATCATGACTTTGAGCCCTGCGTCGGGCTCTGTGCTGACAGCATGGGGCCTGGAGCCTACGTCAGATTCTGTCTCCCTCTCTCTCTGCCCCTCCTCTGCTCACGCTCTCTCTATTAAAAGTAAATAAACGTTAACAAAAAAAAACTTTTTAATAAGTTAATAATTTTATAAGAATCCTAAAAAGGAGACATTAGCCTTACTTTTGGAAGATCTTTAATCCTATGTTTAGAAGAAAATATTTCATTTAGGCCTGAACAGGGTATCAAACACTATGGATTTATGTTTTGTAATATTAACAGAATATTTCATTTTATGTAATTTTTACAGGATACCGTCATATACTAGAACTGCTACATAGAATATCAAGAAAATCTTTGCTTTCTAAGGAGTTTACCTTTCAAGCTATGTCCACAGCTTGGGTGTAGCCACTCCCTGTTGGGGATTTGCCTCACTCCATGGCCCATAATAACGGGAAGAATTGGAACAGATACATAGTATATGTAAGTATATACAGTGTTTCTATTCAAATGCTATAGACGAATTCCTTTTAGGAGATTGGAAGCCCTAGTTTTTGATTCCAGAATTTGAAATAAGTAAGTTTGGGAGTGGGGAAAGAAATGTCTGTAGGACAAAGGAAAGTTAGATGTCTCAATTTAGGCATAATTGGAACAAAATTAAAGTGTGGGGGTTCCCAAACTTTCTGTATGTTTCTACCCCACGCAAGAACACATTTTATCTTTGCCATTCAGTTTCATCTCTCCATTCCCCATCCCACGTAGTAATTTCTTTTTATTCTAGGCTTTCATGATGCATAGCAGGTCAAATAATTAGAGCAAGACACAGAATCAGACTGGGGTGAGGAAAGGGAGAAGGGAAGGAGGGGGAAGTTCTCCCGGAACTAGGCTAGGGAGGAAGGTAAAGTGTAGGTTTGAAGAAAAAGGTCTTTAGAGCAGCCATGAAGTAAGAGAGTTTGAAAAATGACAGAAAAGATGTTTTATTACTGCTGGACTTTTAAAAAATTGAAACCAAAAAATTCAAACTACATAGAATGTATAATAAAAAAAAAAAAATCACCCAATGCTCTTGATTTTGGCTCTGACCCGCTCTTCTTCAGTTGCCATTTCCATAATATTCCATTTGGCATAAATAAGAAGGATGGCAAGAAAATAAGAGGAGAGCTGGCCAAAGGACACGAGGTAATGTCGTTTCCTACGCACCTGCAAAATGTATGTGAAGTAGGTGAGCTTGGGTTACAGATAAAAATCAACAGACACTTCCCCTTTCTGTTCTTTGAGCTGCTACCTAAAATCCATCAAAATGATCAAGTAGAAACCTTCTTCTAAAAAAGTAACAACAGAAGAAAGGTAAGTGAACAACTAAATTAAGCAATCCTGTTTTGGCTGGTGGCTAGGTGGGGACGTGGGGCAAGACGTAGAAGTGTAGTTCTTACAAATATGGGGAAAATAACTATAAATATGACTCTCTAAACCAAAATGTAATTAAAAATAGGGGAGGAAGGGGTAAACCCTGGATTTTACTGAAGAATTGTAGTTATTTATTATTTAGAAAAGAAACATACACAGTGGTTTCTGGGGGTGCCTGGGTGGCTCAGTCAGTTAGACGGCCAACTTCAGCTCAAGGATGATCTCACGGTCTGTGGGTTCGAGCCCTGCGTCGGGCTCTGTGCTAATGGCTCAGAGCCTGGAGCCTGCTTCCGCTTCTGTGTCTCCCTCTCTCTCTGCCCCTCCCCTGCTTGCTCTCTGTCTCTTTCTCAAATAATAAATATTAATTAAAAAAAAAAAAAAAAAAGAAACACAGTGGTTTCTGCAGGAACATATAGGATGCACTATGTGCAAAAACATCAAAAAAGTCTTCTAGTTTCAAACTGTTGCAGATCTGCCAACTTGGCTACAAGCCAGATGGGTGCTACTACTCTGTTTTCATTTAGGCTGAGAATCAGACGGGCACTGGGCAATCTCAGACTGGGTATCAAAAGTAGAGCCATCACCCAAGGCAAAGTTACAGTTCTGAGTTCATTCTCAACGTAGATATGCCATAATCTAGGGAGAAGGAGAGAAAGATTTATAACACATGTTAAAAATATAAAGATGAATGGGAAAAATGGTTTAGAGATTAATTTTCAACATTCACCAAAACTCTTGGGAATCTCAGAAGGTGACTGAAAGATGTGCCCAGTTAACAGGTTATGTATTTGTTTCAGTTCAGCTCGCTTCCCCAGGAATATTGAGATCACAGGACACAGAACAAAAAATCAGACTCTGCCTTTTACTTATTTTAAAGGATTAAAATAGAATTTGGGGGGTTTTTTGAGCAAGTTTCTATGTATATGCATGCATAGATATATTGTATGTATGTGTATGTTCTTCCCAGTAGATAGATTGTGTCTATCCTCTGGATCTGAACAACTCAGATGTAGTGAATCAATCTGTTGGGTACTAACAAATTTAGGTCTTATCCACTCCACCCACGCTGGTTTGAGAACGTCTCGGGATCCAACCATAATTTCAGATTAGCCTTAATTTTACAAAAATGCAGTTGGTACTTTCCTCTGGCTCTGGTCTCTGGTGATAAAATGCAAAGAATCAACACATTGTTTCATATCACTGCCTTGCAAAATTATAGTTCAGTTACAGTAATAGAAAAGCCTCTTTTCCTACTGGCATCTACTCCAGTTTTCACAAGCAAACACATAAAAAACATGTTTCAAGAATGAAAAGACGATATAAGCTAAAATAAATAAGTCCTTCCTAGGACATAAGTAATAATTGCACTGTAAGTTATATAAGCCTCGGTGACAGTGCTGTGGCAAAGACATCCATTTATCAGTCTCAGCAAGTAATTCCACGTTCTGTGGATGGCAGAATGAGACCAGCTTTGACTGATTTATGAAGTGATTTTTTTTTTCCGTTCTCCTGAATGATTGAGACAAAGGACGCGCAGAAATGGTGGTTCGTCTTTTCTATTCAAGTGTCAATTCTTTTTATTACTTTTGTTTTGTTTCCAGCGCAGACATTGTTACCTCATTCACCATCTGCTAATGTTAAAGAAGAAATGTTTAACTGTGGGCTAGTCGCAATGAATTGCCCCGAGAAAGTAATTTAATAGTTACTATCCTTCTTACATGCTGCTCGGAGAGTCGCGGAGGGGGAAAGTTTCTGGCCTGGGAGCCAGCAGGGAACATGTCTTTATCCATAAGCCTGGTCCCTGGGACGTAGGAGGCACTCAAAAGAAATTGTAGCATCCAGTGGAAATGGCCTCTAAACCTGCTGGAGAGGCAGAAAAGTGTGCCGGGAATAGCACAGAGCCAGAGTCTCTTAATCCTCACTGCCACTTACAGGCTGAAGAGACTCTGGGCCAACGTCATAACCTCTTTGAGACTCAGTTTGCCTGTCTTTCAAATGGTAATAACCAACCTCTACCTTACAGGGTTGAAATGGGATTTAAAAATACAGTGAATGGAAACTGCCGGTTACCAAAATAAGGAGGATGAGCCAGCCTATCTCCAAATAGATTTAGGCTAGGGAGAAAACGCTCTAGAAAAATGACACTCTGTTTTTCCCTTCCCGCCAACATTTTCAACTTTTTTTTAATGTTTATTTATTTTTGACAGAGAGGGACAGAGCATGAGCAGGGGAGGGGCAGAGAGAGAGAGGGAGACACAGAATCGGAAGCAGGTTCCAGGCCCTGAGCTGTCAGCACAGAGCCTGACATGGGGCTCGAGCTCACAGACAGTGAGATCGTGACCTGAGCCGAAGTCGGACGCTCAACCGACTGAGCCTCCCAGGCGCCCCCCTCCCCAGTTTTTATATAGGTAAATGGATCCCAACGGTTGCTTTAAAGCAACCCATATATACAAAGGTGAGGGTGAGCGTATACACATACACACACACACACACACACACACACACACACAAAACACATACGTGCACACACATACAATCTCAAAAGGCAGCCTGAACCCAGGAAACGAAGAGTGGCCAGAGACAAGACAGATCCAGCAATTTGCCTTGGTGATACACACAAGCCTCAAGCTGATCTCCATTCAGGGCTTGGGACATCAGTCCTAATTCCATGCTACTCAGAGAATGTAGTGCCAGGGTCCCTGGGTGCCTCAGTACGTCAAGAGCACGAGCGTCCTGAGACCGAAGGTGTGGAATATCTATTTTCCTGGAGGATTTGGACGACAGAGCGATACTTCTATACTGGAATAAATACAGACAAATGATGTCAAATTTGTAAGATAAAATGGTGGATGTTAAAGAAAATTCAAGCAAGCTGGGAGAGGGCAGAATTGGGCAGAACGTGCAGTTAGGTCCTAACTGCTCCATTTCCCAACCATGAGTACACTTTCTCTCTTTGGGGCCTTCAGAATAAGTTGTGGACAATGATAATGATCGAGAAGCACTGCCTAATGGATGTCCTCAGATATGGCTTTGGACGTTTCACGAGAAAGTGCGTGTTCTTAGGAAAAAGACCGTGTCCCTCAAGGTACAGTCCCATTGTGCCAAATAGCACAAGAGGGTCAAATGTACCATTTTGCCATCTTGTTCTATGCCCAGTTGCTGATTCGGTTGGGTTTCTTTTTTGTTTGTTTGTTTAATTTTTTTATGTTTATTTATTTTGGAGGGGGGGAAGGGCAGAGAGAGAGGGAGACACAGAATCCGCAGCAGGCTCCAGGCTCTGAGCTGTCAGCACAGAGCCTGACGCGGGGCTCGAACTCACAAACTCATGAATCATGACCTGAGCTGAAGTCAGATGCCCAACCGACTGAGCCACCCAGGTGCCCCCCACCCAAACAGTGGCTGATTTGTAACACGTATTAAGAGTGTAAAAAAAAAAAAAAAAAGAGTGTTAATTTTAAAGCAACTAGAAAATCTATCAGGTGGAAAATATCACGTATAGCCACAAATACAGTTGGTAGAAATTGTTGAATGAAAATTCCTTTTGGCCCAATTTTCTGCATTGGTGCAACAACACATACCTATTTTTATAAAATGACACTTAACAAGTATTCATGCAGCAACTATTATTGAGGAGTTACAAGAGGCAAATTATTTGAGTTCATACAAAGAGGGGTGAAATACGGCGTTTCTCTTTTAAGAAATCCACAATCCAATAAGGGCTATATTCCAATAGAAATATAATGTAAGCCACATATATCATTTTAAATGTTCTGGTAGACATATTAAGAAAAGAAAAAAAACAAATAGGTAACGCTCTTTTAATAATGTAATATTAAGTTAAATTACTTATTCTCCCCAGTACAATCCCAAATATCCTCATTTCAACATTTAATTAAAGTTTTTAATATATCTAAATATATATTTAAGATATTAATTTTAAGACATAAAGATATTCTGCATTATTGCTTCATTTGACGACCTGGAAATTTGGTGTTTTGTACTTGTAGCCCATCTCACATGTGACCCGTGGCAACTGTATCGGGCAGCACACACCTGGATCATTTCTACATATTTATAAGCACATACGTGCAAAGTCGCAGGTGCTGTACTAGTTCCTGAATATCCGATGGTGGATGAGGTATTATCCTTGCCCTCAAAGAGCACACATTCTACACATCCTAGCAGAGATGGCAAAGAATAAGTAAAAGGAAGATTACCAGGGGTGATTTTTCTTATAAAAAAAATCCAAAGAGAGACCAAAGTAGAGACAAGGAGGTAGGAACGGGATGGAAAGTGGGGAGGTGGGAGCAGCAAGGAGCTCTACCATAGGCAGGATTGTTGGGAAAAGGTGACCCCGTGAAGATGGCATTTTAAGCAGAGACCTTGTATCCGTGTCCTACTGCCGCTGTAAGAAATAACCGCAAACTTGGAGCGCCTGGGTGGTTCGGTCGGTTAAGCGTCCGACTTCGGCTCAGGTCACGATCTCACGGTCTGTGAGTTCGAGCCCCGCGTCGGGCTCTGTGCTAATAGCTCAGAGTCTGGAACCTGTTTCAGATTCTGTGTCTCCCTCTCTCTCTGCCCCTCCCCTGTTCACGCTCTGTCTCTCTCTGTCTCAAAAATAAATAAACGTTAAAAAAAAATTAAAAAAAGAAAAAAGAAATAACCGCAAACTTAGGAGGCTTAAAACCACGCAAAGTGATTATCTTACAGTTCTGGAGCTCAGAAGTCTGAGATGAGTCTTATGTGGGGGGCTAAAAATAAGACGATGGCAGGGCTGTGTTCCTTCTGGAGGCTCGGGGGAAAATCCATCCCTGACCTCTGCCAGCTTCCAGAGGCCGTGCCTGCATTCCTGGGCGTGTGGCCCAGCATCACATCACCTTCCCCTCTATCCTCACGTTTCCTTCCCTGACTCTGAACCCTCTTGCCTCCCTCTTTCACTGATTCCTCACTGAGTACGCTGGGGCCACCCAGATCCCCCAGGTGAACGGTCCCATCGCGATCGCCTGAACTTAAGCGCATCTGCACAGCGCCTTTTGCCACGTGAGGTAACAAAGTCGCGGTTTCTGGGGATTAGGATGTGGATAGCTTCGGGAGGAGAATGGATCAGAGCAGAACAGAGTGCAAGTGGGAAGACCGATAGAGGAATAGCACCGACCTGACTGAGACAACGGCAGTAGGTATAGACGGAAGTAGCTTAGGCAGTCGTGGGGTTATACACTTACCAGAACTTAATGAAATGTGCGCTTAAAACCGTGCGTTTGCTTGCACGTGAGTTAGTCAATATTATAAAATTAGGAAGTTAATTTTTCCGTTTTACAAAAAGGGGAAATGACTTCTGGCTCTGTGGGTTTCCAGACCTACTTGTCTTCGGAGCCTGATTTCTCACGGCAGATTATACAAAACATGGTGATGGTGTTCGTCTCATGGCATCCACCTACTTGAGCTACACCTCCTGAGGGTCACCCAATTTGACCTCAGGATGAGGAGTCTGTGAGACCCATCTTCGCTCATCCATTTTAAAAAGAGCCATGGAACACCTTCCATGTGTACCACACCGTGCAGGCACTCAGGAGCCAATGGCCAGTAAAAGCAGGCAAAATCCCTACGCTACTTAATGCAGTCTCCAGTCTGGTGGGGAAGATAGGCTTTGATCCAATCTTCATGCATAGACACGCCAAATTATGTTATTATAAGTGCTACAAATACAGTCCTATCAGAGAAGTTCAATGAGGATGAATAGTGAAGTATTAGGGGGTCATGGGAGGTTCTCCTGAAGACGTAATGCTGATTTTAAATTCTTAAGGACAAGTAGAATCTAACTAGATGATGAAAGTGAAGAAAGAGGGGCTCCTGGGTGGCTCAGTCAGTTAGGCGTCCAACTCTTGGTTATAGGTCAGGACAAGATCTTACGGTTCATGGGATCAAGTCCTGCATCGAGCTCTGCTCTGGTGGCGTGGCACCTGCCTGGGATTCTCTCTCTCTCTCTCTCTCTCTCTCTCTCTCTCTCTCTCTCTCTCCCTCTCCCTCTCTCTGCCTGCCCCTCCCACACACACTCTGCCTCTTTTCTCTCAAAATAAATAAACATTAAAAAATATATTATAGGGGTACCTGGGTGGCTCAGCCAGTGAAGCATCCGACTTCGGCTCAGGTTATGATCTTACAATCCGTGAGATCGAGCCCCACGTTGGGGGCTCTGTGCTGACAGCTCAGAACCTTGAGCCTGCTTCGGATTCTGTGTCTCCCTCTCTCTGCCCCTCCCCCACTCATGCTCTGTCTCTCTGTCTCTCTGTCTCTCTCTCTCAAAAACGAATAAACATTAAAAACAATTTTAAATATCTATTTTAAAGATGTAAAGAAAAAAAAGCCCTGTAGTCAAAGGGAATGATTTGTACAAACGTACCTGGACTAGGTCAAAAAAGCTTATTTGGGCACCTGGGTGGCTCAGTTGGTTAAGCATTCAACTTCAGCTCAGGTCATGATCTCGTGGTTCACGAATTCAAGCCCCCCCATCAAGCTCTGTGCTGACAGCTCAGAACCTGGAGCCTGCTTTGGATTCTGTGCCTCCCTCTCTCTCTGCCCCTCCTCTTCTCATGCTCTGTCTCTCTCTCTCAAAAACAAATAAAAAACATTAAAAAAATATTTTTTAACTTAAAAAAAAGAAAAAAAGCTTGTTTTGTGAATTGGAAGAAAGCCACTAGAGCTGGAATACAGAAAATCATATTCAGAAATAACTGTGTCATTCCTTGGGCTGTTATCTTGACCAAAAATAAATATGATTCTGTTTATACATGAAAACCCATACTAATAATCTTGGCTACCATTAATTGAACACTTACTATATACTAGTCACTATTTTAAATATTTTATATGTGGGGCGCCTGGGTGGTTCAGTTGGTTAAGCACTCGACTTCAGCTCAGATCACGATCTCACGATTTGTGAGTTTGAGTCCCGTGTCGGGCTCTGTGCTGACAGCTGAGAGCCTGGAGCCTGCTTCAGATCCCGTGTCTCCCTCTCTCCGTGTTCCTCCCCCAGTCGCTCTCTATCTCTCTCTCTCTCTCTCTCTCAAAAATAAATAAACATTTTTTAAAAATTGTAATAAAAACAAATATTTTATATGTATTAAATCATTGATTCTTCATAACAATCCTATTAAAGAGATACTCCTCTCAACCTCATTTTGTACACAAGGAAACTGAGACACAGAGGTAAGTATCTTGCCCAAGTGGCAAAGCCAAAATTTGAAACAAGCATCCTGAGCCTTGTGCTCCCCGTTCCTTGTATCCACACTTCATGCACCGAAGGAGCACTGTTTCCATCTGGATCCCCTGGGTAGGTAGTTTGGGGAGCCTCTAGACGAGCTCTTCCAGAGGAAAGGTTGGTGAACAGGAACTACCACTAACACTCACTGCTGGCAAGTTCCGTAGTTCTTAATGCCCAGCGAGAGGTGAGAATACCTTGTCACCACCTGTTGGAAGGAGGTAGGAAGGACAAATGGATTGGGGTAAGGTTTCAGTCACCCTGGTAAGGGACAGTGAGCGCTCACAGTGAAACTATAGTCCGAGGAAAACCTCCAGCATGCGAGCCAGTCTCTGGGAGAAATGTGGCTACTATAGTCATTACATTGCTGAGAAAAAGAAGGACCCGCAAGGCAAGAATGATGTAGTAGGAAAATTTCCCCACTTTGGGCAGGCGAGAGACCCTGGTCCTCGTTTCAACTCTGCCACTGACCTCAGACAAACACATCCCAGGCTTTTTTTTCTCACCTATAAAAGGAGAGGGTTGGGGCGTCTGGGTCCCTCAGTCTGTTAAGCATCTGACTCTTGATTTCAACTCAGGTTATGATCTCATGGTTGTGAGTTCAAGCCCAGCTTCGGGTTCTGCACTGACAGCTGAGAATCTGCTTGAGATTCTCAATCTCTCTCTCTCTCTCTCCCCACTCCTCCCCTGCTCGCTCTCTCTCTCTCTCTCAAAATAAATAAATAAACATTTTTTTAACCTAAAAAAAAAAAAGGAGAGGGGTGGATCAAGGGTCTATTTAGGATCTCGCAGCCTCAGAAGTTCATGAGACTCCAGAAAGTCAAATGGGGCTCATTTCTGATGTTTCTGAAAAAGCAGAATCATAGGCAAGAAATAACACCAAACAACAGATAACCCAGGCCCTTATGCTATAGGAACCCTTGACATAAATATTACATAAGTAAATTCAAACAACTAAAAGAGAGATTCTGTAACCCTTACCAAACAGGATCATTTTTATCAAGATGACCTCAAGTTGCACTGAGGTGTTATCGTCAAAGAGATACAAACATCTACCCTTCCCAGTGTTCCAGATACCCTCAAACTTTGCATTTGCTGAGATTTATTTCCTTCTCCCCCTCCCTGAACTTACCAATTGTACAAACAAGAGGCAGACTAAACATTTGTTTCAATGTGCAAATTTTTTAAATAGTGAAGAATATTATAAGCTTCCTTTATGTTCCACTGTAATAAAATCTGTTGTTTTAGTGGTGTCATTAGAGCAGGTTTTGAACTACACTGGGAAAACCACTCAAATGTGCAAGCTCATCTGTGGTATGAGAGGACTCAGGGGGACAATCGCCACTGTCTCCTCCCCCAAGGAATGTTCTATGATTCTCCATGGAAATGATCATAATAGGTCAGCAGCATTGCTGTTTTACAACAAAAAGGGTAGGACCTCATTGGCAGGCTGGATGCCTGGAAATAGGATGTGCCGAAACAGGGCAGGGTTACAGAAAAATCTTCACAGGCTTAATCATGTGTTTTTCTAATCACGCCATAATTTTAAGAACTTAAAGCTCTCACAGTCTGTTTCCTTGTCAAAGGGCAGAATCAAGAAAAATGCTATTAATGAACTTTTCTGTTAGTCACAGAAAAAAAAAAAGTCACAAATAACTGACACCAGAGTCATTACGGAAGTTACCTCCCAACCAGGTTTTCAACAAGTTATGTATTTCAGGCTTGTGAAATGGAAGCACCAGAATTTTGATTATGTTTAGATTATGATTATGTTTTTCATTTGGGACCATATGTGGCTCTTATTTTTAAAATATGTTCATCCAAAAATTAAGGGCTTAAAAAAAACTTCTCCTTGAGTCCTGGATTCCAAGATTAGATTCTATATATTCCATATACTTTACAATTTCCAAGGTGTCAAACCATTTGCCAAAGGTTTGCTTCATTTCTATCTACTATTTCCACAATAAAGGCAATGAGTAGTTGGATCAATAAATTAAGTGAATAAATAAGTTGATCACCCAATTCATAAATTTCTTACAGAATGCCACAAGCAACATTTTGGGCCAGACAATTCTATTGACTTTTCCTTAGTCTTATTTATTCTATACTATTACATAAAGCAAACAGCAAACCAAGCAATTGTAATCTCTTGGTTTGGGCCAGAAAAATAAATACATAAGAAAGACTGGGTTAAGAAAGAAACTAAAGGCAGATTAATACTTTCATTATCATGGCAAAATATTTATGAATGACAATATAATAATCACCGAGGAAGGAAATTTGGGTTGGTTTCTAATTTACCAAAGTCCTCCTTTCTTAGTTGCTACCGGGAAATCTATGAGCTGAAGACAGCCCTGAGGTGGCATTAAGGCCCCACACGTGCACTCAACTCATTTGATTCCAGAAAAGTGTTTGAAGGAAGGGACCTAGATTTCCATGTCTTCTTTCCTGCAGGTGAGTTAACCAACTGCAGCTGAATGCAGCCGCCAGCCATCCATTTGGTTATGATTTCACTCCTTCACCATCAACCCAGGCATTCACCTAGTTATACCTATTTCGATCCCATCACCGCTCCAAAGACCCCAAATCTGCACAAGAAACCCTTTCCGTCCAACGAGGGACGGAAACCTACCCTTCCTCTCTGCATTCTTTCAAACCTCATGTGGCTACATGTTTACACTGATTGGCCATAATGAATATAATTTTGTTAGGGGCTAACTAAAATACAAAGTGTTGTAAATTAAGAATGTATAATATTTCATTTTTAAGAAATCTCATCTTCTAAGCGTTAATGTCTTTAGCTTATCATAAATAAAACATCAAGGAAGATGCTTGCACATAAATCTTTGACCACATCTCTAATTCTTCTCCAAGACAGAACTTTCAAAAATAATTCTGTCAAATTCAGAAGAAATAAAAACGTTCCCACTTAATTTGAATTTTCTTTATTAAGAGAGATTAGGTGTCCTGCATATGTTAATTGACCATATGTATTTTTCCTCCTGTGAAATATCTATTTAATGTCCTTTGTTTCTTTTTTGGTTAAGTCTTAAGTTTTTAGTATGTCATTCAATTGCATGTTTATTTAGTAATTAAAAATATGGTTTGGGGAAGGGTAATTTACAAATGTATCATACATCACTTATTTGTTTCTGTAAAGCTCTCTCTTGAAGTTATCCTTTTTAAAATATCTCTAAAAAATTTCCGTTAAAATGCCATTTTGAGAACCACACCGTAGTTCTAAATACCAAAGGTAGTGTTACACTGCCACCTAGTGTTTCAAAGCGGAGCTGCCCAAAACATTCACGGAAGGTTTTCTCATATTCATCACATGCTGAAGACAGTAAACACAAAATGTCACCTTATGTCCTGAATCCAGAAAGGCTAGAAACTAATGTCAATGAATGCGAAAACTAAGCCTCCCATCGACTCAGGGACGAGGTATTGCTATATATACCCTCTATATTTAACATTTGTCTCCATTTACTTTAATTGCAATAAAAAGATCGCTGTTCTGAGAGTGAAAAAAGCTTGAGTTCTCATTCTAAGCTAACATGTAATTTTCTTTGAGAATCCACTGAGCCTCTTTGGGGCTGAACCCTTCTATAAAATGTGGGCAAAGCCAAAGGAAAGCTCTCCTCTCCCTCACCCTTCTCTGGAGGGGGCATATTAGTGCATCCTGGGGAGAACTGTGGGCTTCTGGGACTGCAGTTAGTTGGGTAAGGTCAGATTTGGCATTGGTCTCAAGCTTGGCCTCTTCCTTATCATGATCTTGTCTTCCTGCCCTCCCACCCGCCCCAGAGCTGGGGGGCACTTCTCAGATAGAAATGCTTGACCACCTGGCTTGGTGAGGGGGTTGGGGGGCAGGGGGGTGAGAGTAAAGTGGTATGAGAATTAAAGACCTGTTTTCACAATCAGCCTGTCTGTAATGACAGTGACAGTGGTCAAAGTCTTAACATCACACAGTATACAGTGCCCACATTGGACGTGCCCTACTCCTGACTGCTTTCTGATCTAGCTGAATTTCTCACCAGCCCCTTCCTGTCTTCTCTATGTTCTCTTCTTCCTTCCATAGGCTGTAAATATCCCCACCCCCACCTCAAGCAAGTCAACTGCTCTCCTTTTTTCATACTCTTGCCCTGGAAGGAATTACTTATTTACACATCTTAAACTCTCAGGGTTTGATTTAAAAAAATCTTTAACTCCGGGGCAGAACTTTCACTTGAATGGCCATTCATGTGTGTCCGGGTGCCTTCTGGAATTTGTGCCGTCCCACCATCCCTACGACCATCCTCCTTCTTCACCATGAATGATACAACACTCACAGATTCCTGTTTTTCCTACTCGCTCCTTCCTTTCCATCCGCAAGGGGCTCGTCACGGCATGCTTGGATCATTATAATCCTATGTCTTTAGTCTTTTGTGCTTTTAACCCACATCGTCCCAGAAGCGGAAGCCTCCTTTTCCCCCACTGCAAAGCGACAGCATCATTTTCTACGCGTGCCTCAACACGATGAGGCGGTAAGCCCTGCTGGACTCCACCTTCCGTGTGTCTGACGCATTAGACGTTTCCAACACTGGCCTTGGTACGAAGATCCTAGCTGCCAGTCTTGACATCCCACCTCCAGATAGTCCAAATCCTCCTCTAAACCGTCTTTCATGCTTTCTCCCCAGCCTAGTCCACCAGGATTTCTGTGTTCCAACTAGCCGTGTTTCCCCCCAAATCTCAGATCATTCCATCTAAAGCCCAGCTACTCAAACCGGTTTGTGAACCAGTAGCATTAGCAAGACCTGGGATCTTTTTGAAAATACGGACTCTTGGGCCCTTCCTAGACTTTCTGAATGAGAACCTAAATTTTAGTAAGATCTGTGGGAGATTCATACCCACGTTAAAGTTTGAGAAACACTGAATATACCGCCACCCCCACCTTCCTGTCTTTATCACTTTGCCTGTTTGTTTCCTTAATTGCACATTCACAATCTATAAATAGCTTGTTTGTTTCTATTTTTTTTTATTGTCTACCTCATCACATTTGGAATGGGACCTTCATGAGAGACAAGACCTCATCATATCCATCATCATATTGTTCTAGTAGGCATTTAATAAATAATTACTGAATGAATACATTCTGAATTCATTCCTTTATTCTCATTTTTAGATTGTCATATACACAGTCTATCTACCTTCTCTCCACCTTTTCAGATCTTATCCGTCCATCAAATCCAACCTTCTCTTAACATTCCAATCACATTGCCCCTCTGATCTCCTAGTCCCTACAGAATCGATTCAGATATCCAATCACATACTCACTTCAAATGTTTCTTGTGCAGAGGTCTTGTATCTCCAACTAGGATATAAACTGTAGGAGAGCAGAGTCTGTGCTTTATACTTTTTTGGTAGTTTTCAGAGTTTGGCTGTAGGCTGGTGAATGCATTAATTCTACGTGAAAAGAAAAACGTACCAAGAGAGTTACAGAGAAAGCTTAGAAAAAATGATCTGGGCAAATCTCTTCACAAGAAGTCTCTCCAGTGATTGGACTTTGGGTGGGTCCTATAGCAAGCTGGCATATGCTTTCCCATTATAATTGGGTAAATGTGTGTTATTTAATTCCCATAATTTAATCATATCCATTTCCAGTTGTATTTTACATTTTAATATTATTATATAGTCTCGTTGAGATTACCCTGAAATAATCTCTTATTGTGGAATGAAATTTGCATGTAGAGCCGTGTGTAGAGATTCTATGTTACATTCTCACTACAGTAAGATTCAGTTAGCATTAACTTAATTTAGGACACATGAGCTCCTAGCTTCCACTTTGGTTTTTTAATAAGATCCTCTTATTTTTTTTTTTTAATTTGAAAATTGGGCTAATCTTAATGATGCTGGGGTAGGAAGTCTTTATTTTAAGCGTTCTGATTTTATGATCATGTTAGTGAGATTTGAAAGTCCCAGTCCTGTGTTACAGAAGCTTCCTGCCCATTCTTACAGACTGTGTGCTGCCCACATCTCAAATCTGCTGAGAGGGCTGACTAATCAATTCACCAACCTTGATAAAATGCCTGGAAATGCCCTCAAGAATCACACAAAGTAATCATTCATATCATAGACACAATACAAGCTGGAAAAAGTTTCAAGCTTTAGATTAAATACTCTTCCTACACCAATTATCTAACTTTATTATGGTTTTCCATCTTCTTTTCTGTCTTCGAGGTGGCATTTAGCATAAAATACTCACATGCTCTCATGATACTAAATAGAAAATACCTTTATATTAAAAAAAGGAAATAGAAAATTGTCATGACTATTCAATCAAAGTAGTCACTGAAAGTGAGATGTAGGGTGAGTCTGAATTCTCCACCTATCCACAGATCACAAAGGCCCAAAACTGAGCAAAAGTCAGGGAAATAAATTGAGCCACACGACCTTCCTTTCCAATGGGTTTGATTTCTATCGAAGTCAGATGTAGCATTTCCCTTACTAATCACTTACCTGGAAAGGAGAGAATAGAAACATTATTATTTCCATCTGGACCCAGAAACTCAAATGAAATTCAGCAAAGAAAATGAAGTTAGTCATCCAAAGACTAGAAAAATTTCCCTTCTAAGCCTCTGAACCGAAACTCGGATTAGGTGAAGTTCGGATCAATCACTCGTCTAATTACAACACACATTATAATTAGAAACTGGCTGGACTGGTTCAAGTTTCTTCAAGTCTGAAATGAGAGTGGTGCCCTTTTCTCTGGTTATCACCCATTTATTAAGTTGTATTGCTTATTAAAAAACCTCAGAAGCATCTTAAAGAGCAGGGTTTGTTTTGGTTTGGTGTTTGCCCTGAGCAGCACGAATGACTGTCTTCTACTAGGCTTGGGGCAATATTCTTGGAGACCTTATGCATGAAGGAGAAAAGAACCTGATTCACAGCTACACTTGCACCCCCTGCAGTGACCTGGGGCGTCTGTTCTAGGTTGGCTCATTTGTCTTTGTAGTATGCATACTTGATGTGTATTTTTCCCTTGGCCACGCCAGGTTTTAAATGTAAGCTACTGACTACCAGGAAGGAAGGGGAAAGTTACATTTTCATTTGCACATTTCACACTTGAAAGAGGAACACTGCATAGCTGTCTAATAACATGAAGGATGGTCATTACAGAGCAAGGAAAAGTGGTTCCCCTAAAGGGAGAGAAAGGTTGAATTGGTGTTTCTAAAGAGAACAAAATTGCGGCTTTGCTTGTATAACACAGTGACCACTTTGTAAATTTTTTGTGTGTGTTTGTTTTGATGATTAGACTAAACTACCGCCTTCCTAGGTAGCGGGCCCCAAAAGGACAAACATAACTTGCAAATATTAGCCAGTTTACAATTTAATCTACAGTCCAAGAAGAATTCAGATTATCTGATTCCTTGTATTATGCTCTTTTCCCAAAGGGTACAATCAAAATTGCCATTTACAAAAATTATTTAAAGTCTTCAAATTTTAACTGATAATAAGCTACAAGTCTCCTAACTCCTCAGAGCACCCTTGGATCAAGTAGAGCGAAATTACAACTAAGATCCGCCCCGCACCCTGCCACCGTCAAAAACGGACAAACTTCGAAGCAAGAAGACCTAGGAAACGGTTTATAAATCACATTATGAGGGGAACAGGTAGAACTTCCCCCACCTTCAAATTCAGGGCTCCATGGGTTTCTCAATGAGCAAGAGCCATAGGGAAGAGTTTTCCCAGTGCCCGTAAGAGTCTGAAATTCTGCCTTTACAAAAGTGCTCACTTGATCTTCTGTTGTTGGAGACGCATCCACTTTACAACTAAATTATTCCTGTGGATCTGATCAGCATGAGCAAAGGGAAAATCCTCCCTGTTTTCTGCCTGAGACTTGGAACTATCAACTAAGAATGTTCTCTAGAGAGGAAAGAAATGGAAGAGAATGGGGAAAAATTCACCATCTGAGTTAAGCTTTTCTGTAATCCTTGCTTACAGGACTCGATTTCCCAGAACAGAAGGAGTTAGAAACTAGTGAGGAATTACCCAGACAAGCAAGGATTACCTTGGTCAAGTCCAAGATCGTTTCATACATATGCACGTTTTCTCCTTCTCAGAAACTTAAAGACTTCCACAACTATACGAAAAGGACTCACGGCCCCAGAAGAATCAAACAAGAGACAAAATTGTTTGCCACAAGAGACAAAATTGTTTGCCTCAAAACACAAAAATTTTAACTGATATTTTTAAATTGATTTGATTTGCGAAATTTGCAAAGGCTAATAAGTAAATTAGCTTTAACAGCTCTGATAGAGCCAAGACTTAATATGCCAGCCAGATGCCAGTAGACAACACCCCCACCTGTATCCAACCACATTTTCTAATTTAATCTATCATCCCCTTCCTCTCTCTCTCTCTCCTTCTCTCTCTTCCTCTCTCACTGCCCCATAGCACATCATGAAATATTGGACATAAGACACACAACGGCAGACGAAAGACTCATTTTCCTACAGCCGAAGAACACAATAGGCGTGTGCAATGCAAGGACCGACTGAGGATAAGCTCCAGGTAGTAATGATGGAGAGACAGACAGAAACGGATGCTCAAGAGGTGTCACTGGTCACTGTGGGCCAGTGCTGGCATGTGAGTGTCACAGTGGGCAGCACCAACGCAGTGAATAGAGAACAGGGACGAGGGTCTGGATTTAGTAGGACAAGACTAGCTGCAGGCAGAAAAAAAGGGAAGGATGGAAGAAGATGTGCCCTACATGAAACTTGCCATCTTTCCCTAATCACATCTTAGGGTCCTCAAGAGAATACAAGGAAAGAAAAGACCTGAAGTTCTTTCACGGAGCATATGGCCATGTCTCCCTCTCCTTACGGAATGGCCCACAGTCACTGCCTCCATGTCCTCCCCTCCCGTTCTCCGCTCTCCATTCTCTTCTTCAGTCAGGCTCTCCTCCTCATTCGCTGACACCGCTCTTGTCAAACCCACCCACCCATTCTCGGTGCTCACTCCAGGGCACAGTGTTTAGACCCCTTCCCTGTGTGTGTTCGCTTTAAGAATAACCTCATTCAGTCCCACGGGCTTTGAATAGGCTGGTGCCTCCTCAATTTATTTTATTTTTTTCATGTTTATTTACTTTGGAGAGAGAGAGACGGAGTGTGAGCAGGGGAGGGGCACAGAGAGAGAAAGAGAGGGAGGCACAGAACTCGAAGCAGCACAGAGCTGTCAGCACAGAGCCCAACGCGGGGCTCGAACCCACGAACCGCGAGATCATGAGCCAAAGTCGGCCGCTTTACCAACTGAGCCACCCAGGTGCCCCGGTGGCTGCTCAGTTAATTCAGCAGCCCCCCCCCCCCCCAAATCTCCCCTGAACATCACATTCATATATCAAAATGCCTATCCACATCTCCGCTTGACTGAACATCTCAAAGTGAACATGTCCCAGACCAAACTCTAGGCTTGGGGCCATATTCTTGGAGACCTTATGCGTGAAGGAGAAAAGAACCTGATTCACGGCTACACTTGCCCCAAACTACTGCTCCTGCAGTATTCCCTGCCCCAGAGTCTACTGTGCAGATGCTCAGCCAAAAACCTGAAGTTCTTCTTGAGGCTTATTTTCATGTCACACCTCGAATCAAACCTCTCAGTTCTACCGCTATCTGGAAACTTCCCACTTGCACTCGCCCCCAAGCTGCCATATTGCAACTGTCTCCCTATGTCCGCTCTCACCGTCACCCTCCTACAGACCGTTTCCCCCCACGGCAGCCTGAGGAATCCATTTGAATAATAATTCAAATCATGCCTCTTCTCTGGTCAGACCAATCATTCAGAATACAACCCAAAGTCCCTATCCTTGCCTGCAAATGCTTCATGCCCTGCCCCCCAACATCTTTTCCTATCTGGTCTCCTATTAACTTTTCACCAAGACCCACCCATGCTGGCCTCCTTGCTAATTTCAAAAAAAAAAAAAAGCCAAGCACACCCCCAATTCAGAATTTACAGTTCTCATGCCTGAGATACTTTTCTCTCAAATCTCTGCATACCTTCGTCCTAGGACCCTTCAAGGTTATAGGATATCACCCCATCAGAAAGGCCTTGCCTCATTCTCTACATAACAACGCACCTCCCATCTCCCTCTTCCCCCCTTTTTTTTTCTTCCTAGTACCTTCACCATTTGATACCTTAAATATCCACTTGTCTGTGATGAATGATTCTTCTTTGGTTTTCTCTTTTCAAGGCTAATTCTTTTTAATTTTTATCTAAACCCAAGTTAGTTAACATACCGTGCAGGGGTGATTTCAGGAGTAGAATTTAATAATTCATCACTTACACACAACACCCAGTGCTCATCCCAACAGGTGCCATCCTTAATGGTCATCGCCCGTTTAGCCCATCGCCCCACCCAACACCCTTCTAGCAACCCTCAGTTTGTTCTGTGTATTTCAGAGTCTCTTATGGTTTGCCTCCCTCTGTTTTTTTTTGTGATGGAGGGTACTTCTTCAACTAGAAGCTCACTAAGGACAAATAATTCTGTGGAGGTTATTGCTGTATCCTCCGCACCTAAGACTGAGTCGGGTCAACAGAAGTTTTACAGAGCGTAGCCGTGTGTTGCACGGATGGAAGCTATTGATCCAGCTGTTAATCAATCAACAAAACTGATCCTACCTTAACAAATCATTCCGGTGACCTCAGCTAGGATTCACAAATTGATGGGGCCCTGGAGATCCTCATTATATCCTTGTAGAGAGGAACAAGTTGGTTCCAGCTACAAATATAAGAGATAGAAAATACATTTGATAGGATTATACAAATAGAAAATAGTCTCCACTAAGGTACAAAGGCTACGATCGATCGTTAGAGATACCCTGATGGAGACTACCTAGCAATTGCCTAAGAGTGAAGGGAGAACATGAGCTCCCAGACTCCAAGGCCAAGTACTAACTGGCTTTGGGAACCTATAGAAACCTGGTGTTCCTTTTATGCTCCAAAGGTGACATTTCACACTCAAATGCCTACAGACTATTCAGGTAAAGCAAGAGATGGAGGAGGCCAGAGGGATAAACTGGAGGGTACAAGCCCCATCCAGAGAGGCCACTGTGTTCCTTGCTCCGGTGCGGTTCCAAGTGGGAACATTGGACCTGTGAGGATATTTGAAGCACAGGTGACAAAACTCCCTGGGTCTTGACTGTCCTTTTCACTCCTGGTTTTCTGGAGTGAGCTTGCTGTCATCGCCTTAGTGTTAAAGGAGGGCCCCCTCCCCATCCCTTTGAGGCCAACACTATGGGATAATCACGAAAGGTCTGCCTGGGGCTTCTGCCAGTGGGTCACCCATTTGCAACCTTGACTTTAAAGCATTAGGTGTTCACCATTGCGTTAGAAACACCATTATGTCAGGGCAACTGGGTGGGTCAGGTCATGATCTGACTTTGGGCTCTGTGCTGACAGCTCAGAGCCTGGAGCCTGCTTCAGATTTTGCGTCTCCCTTTCTCTCTGACCCTCTCCCACTTGCACGTGTGCTCTCTCTCTCTCTCTCTCTCTCTCTCTCTAAAATAACCATTTAGAAAAAAAAGGAAAAGAAACACTGTTATATCCCAACCAGTGTTGAAATGCGTCATAAATAACCTTGTTATTCTAACATTTGCTAATTATTTCTTTTTAATGAATTTGATTGTTCCATTTGTGCTGACGCTTGTATTGTTATGTACTTGCATCCCTAGAGGCCTTTGAACTGGAGGTAAAAGGGTGGAGTTAACATACAGAAGAAATTAGAAATATCCTCTCTAATGTATGTGCTGTAGGCTAACATCATTTTTTTATGTCTACCACGATAGAAAAAAAAAAAAAAGGTTGAGAACAGTTGCTTTAAAATTGCCCCTGTAAGAGCATATAATATTTTCCATTAAATTGGGACTAAAATTTTTAATTATATATAAATTTAGTCCCATTAAAATAGAAAAGAATATCTTGGCAGGAAGTCAAGCCAGAACACTTAGTCCTAACTATAAGGTCCCTGAAAAAAACATTCCTTAATACTTTTCCAACTTTACCTCCCACTCTAGGCCTTTGATTTCAGCCACCAACTCCCACGTTGTACCTTTCGCATTTTTACATCCAAGCCCTAGCCCATAATATATTTCACTCCTGGTATCCATTTCCCCCTCTTCCCTCCTCTTATTTCAATCTTAACCAGCCTTAAGCTAAAGTGACTTTCATTTGATACATAACCCCCTCCTTCAGCATTATAACCCTAAAGTGATTTGTCCTTTCTTAGCTATTCTAAGATTATACTATCAAGCATTTATTATATAGCCTTATATCAGCAGCTGTCTCTTCATGATGGGACACAGTAGGCTAAATGTGTTTCCCAAACAATGCAACAGATAGACTTCTTCAGATGCTGCTGGAGCCTTACTCAGAGCTCCTTGAACGACCCTAGAGGTCACTTTTAGCTTGAGGAAGAGTTCTCATATATGCTAACGGTTTCTGATGCCCAGAACCTGAATCCCTGCCTGCCCCCAGCTGTGTTCCCAGCCCACGGACAAAATGGGCCAGAAATGCCAATGAGTTAAAACCCTCAGGGGCAGCCCTCAATCAGTGAAGGATGAGAGTTGGTGAGTCAATACCCCAGCTTCTTCCCTCTTGGTGGGAGGATCCTGAGGCATGTTCTACATAGTTCCTCAGAAGATTCTTAACATGATGGTGCCCTAGGGATAAATCTGTTTGGTGACCACCCTTCCTTTCCTCCTCATGTTTCCTGGGATCCCCTCACAAACAAACTACTAGTATCTAAATCCTTATCTGAGGATCTGCTTTTTGGAGAACCTAAGCTAAGACATTCCCTGACTAGATTTTCACTTCTTAGAAACAGGTCCCCTGTCTTATTGCCCTGTACACAACCTGGCATGGACTCTTGAATAACAGAGATACTTAATAACTATCTAGAAACTGTTGGTCAAGAGCATACTCTTATGCTATAGCATACTTCAACGAAAATTGAAAAGGATTTCAACACTTTTGTTCTCGTCTTCCCCCTCCTTCATGTGAAGACACCAATATAGTACCCATAAAAAAGAGCCAGGACTAGACAAGTTTATGACCCATTTGCCTCCCAACCTCAGGCTTCAGAAGGAAGATTTCAATATGAGAGGCCCTATATGGACCATGGTCTCTAAGACAAATCATGTGTTAGTAAATCACCCTTTAATGAATATTTTTAAAAATTTTTTAATGTTTATTTTTGAGAGGAAGGGAGAGGCAGAGAGAGATAGGGAGACACAGAATCCGAAGCAGGCTCCAGACTCCAAGCTTTCAGCACAGAGCCCAATGCAGGGCTTGAACTCATGAACCATGAGATCACGACCTGAGCCGAAGTCTGCTCAGACGCTCAACCGACTGAGCCACCCACGTGCCCCCCACCCTTTAGTGAATATTTAAGTCAATGTTTATAACACCTCAGGGTCCCATGTTCAATTTTTTTTTAACTCTGAGATGATGGGCCTTAGGCCTTTTTGAATGAATTCCAAACATAAAGAAGCAGATTCGTAAAGGAATTTTTTGAGAACTGAAGAACACTAATGAATTACTTAGTATTCATTTTGACCGGCAATAACAGAAAAGCCAAAATAAACCAGATAATATTTGTATCTTTCTCTCACGAAAGTTGGCACTGGGTGGGTGGCCCAGGCGGCTTTGGCATTCAGTAGCGCCAGGGATCCAGTTTCCTTCTCTCTTGTTGCCCCTCAGTCCGTGGTTCCATTCCCTAGATCACCTCTGTGTAAGATGGTTGCCATAGCTCCAGCTATCATATCCACATTCCAGCTGGCAGAATGGACAAAATCAGAGGAGAAAGAAACGTTGCCTCCCTGTAAGGGCACTTTCCAGAAGTTCAACAACCTGTTTCAGTATACACATCATTGACTGGAATTTAGTCCCCTGGCAGTCCTTAGCTGGAAGGGAAACAGCAGAGGCCAAGCTCCAAGGTAGAGGTTATATCATTTCTACAGAATGGGAGAATGGACATTGAGGGACACCTGGCTACCTCTGCCAGAACCGATATGTCACCAAAAGCTGCTCAGATTTGAATCTGAGGCTAGAAGATAGGATAGGTACAATTATTGTGCAAATGCCTATTTACCTATTATTGACCCACTAACAATTTCACAGTCACAGGATGGGGAGGTGGGGGCGGGGGCGGGGAGTGACGTAGGATTTCAAAATGTCGATGACCTAAATTTAATTTAAGCTCATATTGGAATGTCACGTACATGCTTCTTTTGATGAAGTCAGTCACTAAAGAAGGATATCAAAACTAGGAATGATCAGAAGAGAGTCCCGTGTGACTTACGGGAAGATAAGCTGGGTACAGTGCTAGCAGAATTATCTAGAGCCTCCAAAAAAGAAGAAACAAAACAAAACTTCAGAACTGTAAGTCATATACTGGGGTTCTACTGGGCCAGAGGATAATATTCTGAGGGACTTGAAGACTCATAGGCATTCAAGTCAGCTCACAAACCAGGTAGGGACCCCAGAACCTTACCATCTACGAATGGATAGATGGTACCATAGTTTGTATCTGTCCCTTCTGTCATGCTACGCCTGGATCCCATACTGAAATCAGCATACATTGCAAGGATTCTACCCCTCCTTATGTTATGGAACACCAGCACCTTAGCACAGGGGAACCAGGATTATCACTCTGGGCAAAGCTGCAGACTTTGAAAAAGGACACACAGGGAGTGCAAGAGGGCAGGCTTGTAATGGAGAAGCTTGAAGGGCCTTTGGAAAATCAGACAGAAACCATATTACTGGTCACCATGTTGGTCCTGGAATCCTTTTATGAAGGGGTCCTGTGAGCACTGGACCATAAAAGCTAGGCTGGATCATTCAAGTTCCCTCTGACCTATGAAGTGAAGTGGCACATGACCCAGACTCTCACGGAACATCGGTTTTACAAAGTGGTAAGTTACCTACGTGTCCCCTTGGTGAAATTCTATAGAAAGAAACAAGATAATAGGCACTGAATAATTCTGTTAAATGGTCATCTGTTGTTTTAAGAGAACTGCGAAAGTGGTAACTTTTAACAACAACAACAAAAAAAGGACGATCATTGGCAAATGACTAGTGAACAAGTTTTATTCTTTTTCTCTCTTTGCAGTTTTGCTTGGTCAGCCTATCACACACCAACCAGTTTGAGCTGCATCAGACTTTATGGGTTTTTCCTTCCTTTTAATTAACTTTAAGATCTTATTAGCCCAATTATTAGCAATATGTTACAAGGCACCAAGACTGCAGCTGTGAACGTGTCTTTATTAAAAAGGCACTGCCATGACTTAAGAAACTTTCGGCATTATTATAAACTCTATCAAGGCGAGAGAGATAATTCAGTTTGCAAATTGGTCCCAATTCAAACTGGGCAAGGGAATGCAAATTAGGTTTGAATTGATGTGCTCCCCCCTCCCACTCTACCCTCAAAACATCTAATTTCTATTAGCAATTGGCATCAGTAGACTTTACACTGGCACTTGGAAAGGGGTACCAACTCATAAAATAAGAACCAGAGGTGTGATGTTATTTTAACTTAAGAATGGATGTATGAAGAAGGAAGAGGAATGGGCCTATACATTTCTCATCCTTCCTAAGGGACACGTAAATCACCCTAAGTTTTACCCGGCTTGAAGGGCTAGAATATAGTAAACTATTCTCTGCTTTACAAACCAGGCAGTTCTAAGAGGATCAAGAATGAATTCGTCACAGACTTGGCCCCACGGAACATTCTAAATATAGAAGCAGCTTGTCTTTGTCCACAGCTTTTCTCTTCTAACAGCTTCACCAAGGACTCAAACAGCAGGTTCCTTTATTAAAAATGGAACGAATATCTTCAGGTGCAGAATAGTTTAAAGGCCTTTTCCAGGCAAAAGTAAAAGAAAATGCTAAACTAGCAACCTCTAGGGATCTGTACGTTCTACCCCAGGTTCGCAGACTGTCTGATACAAAAACTAAGACCACAGGACCGCAGCTCTTTCACACCTCTTGTATGGTATTCCAGAGCTTCTCAAACATGAGGATGCTTTGAGCCACTTGGAATCTTTTGGAAAATACAGATTCCCTGGTCCTACCCTCCAAAGATGCTGACTCGGCACATCTTGGGTGCAACACGGGGATTCTCGTGGCACTGGAATGTTCGGTGATTCTGAGCAGAGAGTCTTTGGATCATACTTCTCTTTAGAAGAGAAGTGAATCACAATCCTCTTTTTTTCTGTGACCTGGCCCTGGTCAAGGAAAAGAACACGCAAATAAACGACTTCTCTTCTTTGGTTCCACTGGAAGTGGGCAATTTGGTAATTATCAAAAAAAAAAAAAAAAATCATAACAAATATAAATAACACAAAGTCAGATAGACCTTCCACGCCCAATAATTTACTTTTAAAATTTTACTCCATGTGGGTGAGTTCAGCAAAATAGCTAAGAAGCACATTTCATACTTATAAAGCCATTGGACAACACTGTTCTGAGCCATTGGAACAATACGTCAAGTATCACCTACTAGCAAGAAATAGCTACAAAAAGGAAGTAAAACTCTGTTCGCTTTTTATATTAGTCGAGAAAAATGAGACACCTTCGTTTTCGTTGTTCTTTGTGTATTTCAGGATTGTTATAGTGCCTCCTGTAAGTGAACTCACACCTTTACCACAGAGTTTCTTGACCTTGGCGCCGTTGACATCTGGGGCAGGATAATTCTGTGTGGTTGGGGGCCATCCTGTACCACTGTAGGATGTTTAACGGCATCCCAGGCCTCTACCCAAAAGATGCAGAAGTACCTCCTCCCCACTTATGACAACCACAACTTCCCCATATTACCAAATGTCCCCTGGCAGTAAAAACAACCCCGCTTAAGAACTGTTATTGTACTGGTATTGCGTAATATCATGTTACGCTTATCAAGTGCTTACGTGCACATTATTCTAATGGGTGGGGCCAATGCTACCACTGCAAATACAGCTAACGTTTACCACGTGCTAAGCACTGTGATTTTTAAAAAAGAAAACACAAAGCACCTTATATATCTGATCTTGTTTAATCATCCTTTTTAACCCTTTTCACAGACGAAGACGCTCAGGCCAAAAGACTTGCCCAAAGTGGTAAAGCAGTGGAGCAGAGTTTCACGTCCGGTAACGTCACTCCAGAGCCCACATGTTTAATCTCCACTCTTGATGAAGCGAAACTGATGATGTCTGCGACCCCTCACAGTTTTCATTCCAAAACAGGCAACACTAACAAAGGCGTTCACACAAAAAAATCAACACCAAGCACAGAGACAGCTGCTCAACAAATACAAGGACACAAAACTCTGCAAACAAGTGGCATTACAATAAACCTCATTAATTCTGATTCATCCATTTAGAGCTTGCCGTAGTTCAAGGGGGAGCTGGGCTAGCACTGACCTTTTCACTGTGTGCAAAAGAAGTATCTGTGAAATGATAGCAGACATAGGGTTCCCAAGGGAGTGCTTCAGGACTGGAAAACACACAAACACCACTATACGTTCCAGTCACCATCTATGCAGAGACCAACACTGCTTAGATGCTAAATGCCAGGAGCTCGTCTAATTATTGAAGTAGGTCCTCAACTGGACTGCACGTGGCCTATCTACAGTGACAGTATTCACTCAAAATTGATAAAATTGCCTATCTTTAACAACAGTTTTCAGATACACTCTGATACCATTTGGGATCTCCCTCTCCTGGGCCTAGGGACTGCTGATCTCTTTCGGGGACTGGCACAAATGGTTGTCAACACAACTGGCACAGAAAGTCATCACAAATGGATCAGGATTGGCCCTCAAGATGATGCTATTTACCCTTCCTGCCTTGGCACATCGGAACAAACAACGTTTTGAATTTGTTTTGTACATAGTCATATCCTAGACATCTTGAAAATCGAGGCATTTATTGTGTCTCAGATATTGGGTTAAATGCTGGAGATACAGAGATGAGGTAAACACCGTTTCTCCCCTCAACAAGTTTACAAACTACTAGGAGATATGGAGAGGGGCCTAGATGGTTCCAGTACGTGTGCAGGTGAAATACACACAGAAGGAATGATTAAAGAGGAAGACTTCCTGAAGAGGGTGGCTCTTGGATGATGGCTGCACAAGGACGAAGAGGAAACATCTCACAACAGTAAACGTGATTATCTGTGGTGATAGGATGCTGGGGAATTTTCATTTTCTTTTTAATGCTCTTTTGTATTTACCAAAATTTATCAGTGAAAATAGATTTCTGGCATAACTGGGAAAATGCATGGAAGAGTAAATGACAGGCAAATGGGAAGAAAGTATAATCTACCCTTTCTAGGAACCTTGCTGTGTGAGGGAAGAAAGGAAATAATGAAGCCAGTACTGGGTGATGTGGGGTCCAGAAAGGGGCTTTTTCCTTTTGTCTTCGTTTTTAATTATTATTTATTTACTTATTTGCTTATTTGCGAGAGAGAGAGTGGGGGTGGGCCAGAGGGCAAGCGGAAGAGAGAGAGAATCCCAAGCAGGCTCCATGCTGTCAGCACAGAGCCTGATGTAGGGCTAGACCTCACAAACCATGAGATCATGACCTGACCAGAAATCAAGAGTCGGAGGCTTAACTGACTAAGCCTCTCAAGTGCCCCTCTTTTGTCTTCTTTTTAAGCTGAACGTGAGTTGAGCATACTTACAAACTCTAGGAAAAAATGGCAGTTGAAAATACAAAAGGAAGGATGGGTAAGCAGATGGAACAGACAAAATGAGACCTCTGCTCTAGTCCCGGAAGATACAGGAATCTACATGCTCAAAAGAGCAATTTGGAGAGATTACCATCAGTTATGAGAAATGGCGTCTCTAAAGAAAGAGGTGAGAATGGGGAGACTTACATAGAGGGTGAGACACTGATCGGGACCTCTGTCTGCTCCCTTGAGGTCACTGAACATAGGAGGACTGCAGCAGAAAGGCTACCCACTATAAAGTTACTAAAGTCTGCAGAATCTAGTTCAAAGGAGGCCCCCTTGAGATTCCCACCTGCCATGGAGTGAGGGATGCTGACCCAGCGACAGTTTTACCATGAAAGCTAGCAGACAAATCCCACAAATCTGGCAAAAGACAGCAATTCATGAAGCAAGACTTCCTTTCCCCCTCAAGTGGGTGAGGATACTTCCCCCCCCAGTGCCAGGGAAGGGAGTACCCACAAACATCATTACTCATTCTCACGTGTATCGGCAAGAAGAGGACTTAGCATTTTTCTACTTGATTGGACATTTACTCAACACCAGGCTTAGATCTCCAGTCCTGGTACTATGGAAGAGAGGGGAAGAGCACAGGGCAAGATGGTGTTGGCGTACGAGGGATCTGGGATCAGTTTGTCAAAGCCCAATTCACAGGTGACAGCCCTAATCTCCAGAACTGGACAAATGGGGTACCCTTGATGAGAACCACCACAACCTGGGCCAAAGACTCGAGTGAACCAGAGAGGGCGGCCAACACAGGCTTCAGAGGAAAGATAGGCTGAGCTTGACGAGCAACCACCAAAACCCAGAGAAACTGCTAGAAGCTGAGTTTCTCTTCCATGAATCTCTCAGGACCTGCACAAATCCACCATGAGCCTATGGACTCATAAGCATGAGTCATATTAGCGGCGATCACCATCCCCTTCCCTTCTCTCCTCCCCAACACCAGAGAAGAAAAAGAAGGGGCAGGGGGGGCAAGAAGCAAGAGACCACTCACCATCTTCACTCCCAGGCTGGCTACTATAACCACAAAGCTGGCCTTCGCTGCTAAAGCAGGGGAAAGTGTTGTAGGTTGACTAGAATTAAGTTTTAATATCTGAGAACAGACTTTTAATAACTGAATAGGATTAGACATATCGAATCATACTAATTTGAACTTAGAGGTACCTTCTACCCAGTGAGAAAGGGTGGATTTTACAAAACCTGGCAGAGGCAATTATTAGGGGCAGAGAAAATATTTCATGCTTCACCTTGTGGTTTGGACTCTTTTGAACTAATTATATACATATATGAATATATCTATATACACATTTGTGTTTTTTAAGTCATTATTTTAATGACCAACAAGGATGCTATGAAAGAACATCTGTATAGTTTTAATACTGATTAATTCTGTCACTTTGTTTATAGTGTTCTTGGAAAGAGATAAGATGACGAGGGGAATCGAATCAGAATTTAACCCTTGTCTGCAAGTAGAACCCTCTTAGAAGCAAGATAGACATTTCTCAAAACCTAACAAGAACAGGAGACATTTTCCCTTCTTTTATTCATAGGATGACTAAAAGGCACTTGGATACCTGCCCAGAGGTCTGGCTTGCTCTCTGAAGCTGGAATCACTTGGCTGTTGGATTGCCGAGCCCTGACTGCCTGGCCTCCCAGTAAGCCGCTCTGGGGCCTCAGAACACGGCCACCTGCTTCTGGACTGTTCTCCTGTTGGATCAGTCTCCCTGCTTTAGGGCTCTTTCCTTTGTCCTGTCCTTTACCCTTCTCCCAAGGTCATCCTCCTAGCACAAAAGCCTACTGAAACCATTTTCCTGTTAGAAATCCTCAGGGACTTTCCATTGCCCCCACGGCTGTTTGCAACATGGGACCAGCCTGACCTTCCAGAGGCATCCCTGCCCTGTTTCCTGTCTCACCCAGCACTCGCCACTTGTCTCAGCGTCCATGTGGCAGCCACATTGAAGTCCTGCTTTTCCCTAAACACAAGATTTTTATGCCTTTGTGTCTTGGCATATGATCACCCAACTCCAGACGTTGCTGGCTAAACCTACCCTCCTGAACCCTGTCAGAATGTCATCCCCATTGAGGGAGACCTTCCCTTCCCCCCGACACCGAGCCAGTCATGGCCTTCCCTGTAGTCTTCTACTGTGCTGGAAGTCCCGTGATGTACTTGGCGGATAGTGCGATGCGATGGTTGGAGTCCAACACCTGACTCGTAACACCTGCTTTCCCTTCAGTAATGAATGTGCACTTGTAAATTAAGATAAGGAAGCCAAACATAGACAGTGCTGAGATCTGACACACGGTGGGAGACAGCCAGCAGCCTGGAGGTGCGGGGGTAGGAGCCACAAGCGAGAGGGCCTCCGGGGCACAAGTGTGTGTTTCCTGGGAACAGGGAGGCTCCTGGCTGGAGTGGGCGAGGAGAGTGGGCGATGGTCTGGCAAAGGTAGGCAAGGCCACACCCTGCACAGCCTGCTGGACCACGATCTCATCTTTAGCTCGAGAACAGCCGAGAGGCATGGAAGAGTTTTATGACTGGGGAGCGACCTGATTCTATTTGCATTTTCAGAAATGTCTAGCTTCAGTGTGAAGGGTAGACAGGACTGAGGCCAGGATGTGGGGAGGCCTTTTAGGGGGCTAATCTGAACGGGAAACAAATACAGGGAGCTTGGACAGGGGAGGGACAAAGCACATGGGAGAATTTGGGTAGATTCAAATTTAAATTCTTCCTAGAACTCCTAAGAACCAAACGGATTAAGTACTCCCATTAAATACTCAGGTAGCATTAAAAAACTAAAAAAGGCATCCCCTTAAAATTATGGTTGCTCTAGACAGCTTATCATAAAATGGATTTGGTTAAATTTTACTATTGAGGAGAAAAACAAAGGATGAAATTATACATGTAAAATATAGTAGAAACAGTAAAACTATCTCTTTCAAGCTAGCTTGTTAAAAGAGCATTTGTTACCTTAGAAAGCTCCAAGGAGGCTCTGAAACACAAAAATAAAAGTTAACCAAATTTTAAGAGACAATCATTATCTTATTTTATAACATTTTTTTTTCTTTGAGAGAGAGAGCAAGCAGGGAAGAGGGACAGAGGGAGAGAGAGAGAATCTCAAGCAGGTTCCATGTTCAGCTCAGAGCTGGACACAGGGCTCAATCCCAGGACCCTGGGATCATGACCTAAATGGAAATCAATAGAAGCCAGCTCCAATGAGTGAGCCACCCAGGTGCCCCTTATAGCTTTTTGAGATATACTCTACATACCATACAATTAGTCCATTTCATTTACAAAACTTCATGCATTTAACGTTTTTTTTTTTTTGTATTTTCACTGAGTTGTGTATCTCATCACCAGTATCTAATTCTAGAACATTTTCATACTCCAAAAAGAAACCCATTACCCATGACTAGTCACTGTTAATTTCTTCCCAACCACCTCAGCCCTAGACAAACACTAATCTTTACTACCTATTCTGGACATTTCATATAATCAGAATCATACAATACGTGACCGTCTGTGACTAGCTTCTTTCTCTTAGCATAATGTTTTTGAAGCCCATCCGTGTTGACACATGTATCCGTACTCCATTCCTTTCTAACATCAGGCAATGTTCCCTTGCAAGAATAAACGACATTTTGTTTCTCCATTCATCCATTGATCGACATCAGCGTGGTTTCCACTTTTTTTGGCTATTATGAACGATGCTGGTATGAACATTCGTGTACAAGTTGAGGGAACATACATCTGCATTTCTCTTGGCAATATACCTGGACACCTTAAATCCTGTATTTAATCACTGAGGAACTGCCCAGCTGTTTCCCAAAGCAGCTGCCCCGTTTTCATTGTCTTCAGCTGTGTGTAAGCATAGACTGATCTTCCCACATCCTCATCAACTCCTGTTACTGTCCGTCCTTTGGATTCCAGCTCTCCCGGTGGGTGTGAACTGGTATCTCGTTGTGGTTCTGATTTGTGTTTCGCTGGTGGCTACAGATTCCGAGTATCTTTTCAAGCACTAACAGTCCACTTGCACATCTGCTTTGGAGAAATATTTATTCCTCCATTTGGAGAAACGCCTGTCTCCTGTGCCTGTTTTAAAATGTGACTAGTTGTCTTTTTATTGTCGAGTTAAAGACTCATTTATGGATTCTAGGTACAAGTCCCTTACCAGTTATATGCTTCACCAGCATTTTCTCCCATTCTGTGGGTTGCCTTTTCACTTTCTGGATGGTGTGTTCTTAATTTTTTTTAAATTTTTCATCATATCTGATTTATCTCTTTTTAATTTTTTTAATGTTTGTTTATTTTTGAGAGAGAGAGAGAGAGAGAGAGAGAGACAGAGTGTGAGCGGGAGAGGGTCAGAGAGAGAGGGAGACACAGAATCCCAAGCAGGCTCCAGGCTCTGAGCTGTCAGCCCAGAGCCAGACATGGGGCTTGAACCCATGAATGGGGAGATCACGACCTCAGCCAAAGTTGGACACCCAACCAACTGAGCCGCCCAGGCACCCCATGATTTATCTTTTTCTTCTGTGGCTCTATTTTACTATCTTTTAGAAAAGAACGATTTTTATGAAACTATGGGATTATTCAACAGAGTTGTATTTAAGACACTCTTATATCTTTCTCCTACCAACAAGAAGACAACCTAAGAGCCATTTTTCCTCAAGATTTCGGAGTCATTTTCTCCAACACTTGGATTGCCTCCTCAAAGCTAAAAGACTATAAGCAATGCCAGCCAGCTCTATCTTTAGCAAAGGCAATTAAGCAGCCTGTCTCAGGCTTATCAGCTCTATGTCATTTTATTAGCCAAAGCAATTAGAAGAACTTATCATTTTTTAAAATCACATAATTATTGACTATCGCAACCCCTGTTACTGAGAAAGGTGATGATATGTACACTGCTCAGAGGTAAAATGGAAATAAAGAGTGAAAAAGAGAGCCTGAACGATAAAGGTGAGAGGAGAAAAGAAACATAAATTACAATTAGAGTGAAGCACTGTGGAACCGTAATGCATTTTTTAAGACCCTTTCAGTCAAATTAATGAAAACGAAAGAGGCTCAATATTTGCATTGGTAGAATTTTGATTTAAAGAGTACAATTATTTCTTTTAATGAAATCTCCCACCTGTTCATTTTCACTGAAAAGCTTTTAGGGGGCCAAGGAAAATGTTTTCAAGATTTTACTTATAAAATAATTAATAAATAGCACAGGCTGCGAGCATGTGTCTAAAAAAGCATGCAACACACCTTCATTTTGATCATCTCAAAATCAGCACATTCCTCAAGGGCTGGGCTCCTAAACTGTATGTCTTTGGGGCCCCAGGGCTCAACATGTGTTTGCGCTGGGAAGGCGCTCAAAGACGGAAACTCCTTCATGGAATTCAGCTGTCTGACAAAGTGTCCTGAATAAGCTCAAAGGTCATATGCGCCTCCATGAGTTCATTTAAGGGCATTTCTTCTCGGTGTTACATTTAATAGCCCAGGTTATTCTGGACGTGGGCTTTTCCCACTCAAGTTTTCGCTGAACGCCCTTGCGAAAACACTTGTTCACGTCAGTTTTATTTTACTGAGAAATAAAGCAGATTCACCAGCAGGATTAACCTATTTGGTTTGATTTGGAGGGCATCAGTGAAACTGTGCTCTGGGCCCAACCGTGCCATCCTGCCTCTGTCTGCTTCCAAGCATGAGCTTCCCTCCCAAGTGTCTTCCAGCAGGAGGCAGGGATCACACCATCCAGGGAGACTGGCACGGCCCCCAAGTGATCCATACACCTGTTCCAGATAACTCTTCTCTTTCTTCCTGCCCTTCCATTGTCTGTGCCTGCTTACATTCGGATCAGCTCATTCCCTGTCTTCACATTCACTCCTGCCTGGGGATCAAGGCCAAGAACTCCGGATGGTCTTGTTCTGCCCTCTTCCAGCTGTGCCCCATCGGCCTAGCATAGAGAGTGCACCATCGTGCCCGCTCAGAGCCTAGAGCCACCCCCACCCCCACCGAGCCGTGCCCCAGTATCCTGGAATTTGCCGCTCAAATGCTGCCCCAAGTCTACTTGCAAGGCCTGTACAAGGCTTCTTTCTGGGGTCCCTCCTTCCGTGGGTAGACCTTCAGGCCTGAGGGCCAACCAGGGGGTAACTGTTGGCAAGAGAGACACAGACAATTTGAATATATGGCCGGAAGTGTCCAAACATGTGCTTATTTAATATCCTCAAAGTGTGAGATGGACCAGAGGGCGGGAGGAGGAGAGCGTGAGCCATCTGCATGGACGGCCAGCCAGGGCCAAATCTGCCCGTGCTGTTGCATTTCAGCATGCAATTTATGGACTCTAGGGAGTCTTAGGATCCAAAACTCTGTTTCCCTAGGTTATTACAAAAGATTATCTATCAAGGTAGGAGAACAGAATGCATTTTATTTAATATATTAACTTAATTACTCAATATGGTATATAGGTGTTCATTTCTACTTCCTCCCTGGACCCTGGTAATGTGAGCATCGGGCCTGGTAGGTGTAGAGCTTGAGTCTAGTTGATTTGTTAGAACTATTTATTATGTCCCTGTGTCATGCTAGGTACTTTTTTAGACCCTGGGGGTCAGCGGCAAACTGGACAGATGAGGTCCTGCTTTTAAGGAGCTTACACTCCAACAAAAGAAGATAAGTAATGTCTAGTGACCCAATGTATGCATTCATTTACTCACTCAACAAATACCAACTATCAAATTCTGTCCTCAGCACTAGAGACTGTGAGCAAAACAGAAAACAAAAAAACCAAACAAACATGCAAACAAAACCAAAATAGCCTCATAGGGTCTATGTTACAACTTCAAATATTATTAAAAGTAAAGAAAGAAAGGAGCACCTGTGTGGCTCAGTCAGTTAAGCGTCCTACTCTTGTGTTTGGCTCAGGTCATGATTTCGTGGTTTGTGAGTCTGAGCCCTGCATCGGGCTCTGTCTCTGTGCCAACAGGGCGGAAACTGTTTGGGATTTTCTCTCTCTCCCTCTCTCTCTGCCCCTTCCCCACCCTCTCAAAACTGAATCAATAAATACTTTACTTTTAAAGAAGTAAATAGAGATAAAAAAGGGAGTTCCCAGGGAGTAACACTTGAGAGACCCTGTCCCCATAGAAGAAGCTGTCAGGAAGATGTCCCGGTGGGATCTATAGGATGAGAAGAGCCAAGAATGTAAAAAGCCAGGAAAAGAAAAGAGCTTCTTAGGGAAGGAAGACCAAGGTGTAAATGCTAGAAGGAGAGAACCCGGGGTATTCACGGAACAGAGGAAAGCATACCTGGCTGGAGCATCATAAAACAGATGGTGAGTGTTGCTATACAGTCGACAGGAGGCAACAGAGGGGTGTTTTTTTACTCATAGTGCATTAGAGCTAAGTCCCCACTTCCTTTGCTGTCTGAAGATGTAGGGAAGGGGACATTGAATGATCACAGCAGGAAAATAGCAGCTGTGAAAGGAGGGCTTCCCTGAGTTGGGCCCGTGTCTATAAGCTGTGCACTCAGGCTTGGGAGTCCTCAGCAGCAAAGTGAGAGGTGCATCGGGTCCACAGCCCACCCCCAAGGGTCTACTGCTGCCAGTGGATAAGCTAGTGCATCACGCAATATACATCTCCACCCAGCAAGTCTCTGGATGAGCCTGGACACGGTCTGCAGTCTGTAACTACCGACTGACAGACTTCAGGTTAAGAAACACTGGCTCTAGGGAGAAACCAACCTACCAGCTTGTCTGTGTGCCAGACACGGACTCAATACTTCCTGCCACTTCCCTCGCTCAAATGAAGTCTCACAAATCAGTGACGGAGGTATCATTATCTTCCTTTAGCAGAAGAGACCAGGGCTCAAAAAGAGAAGCACATTGCCCCAGATCACATGTTGATAAACAGTGGATCTCCTGGCAGGACCTGATGCCACCTGCCTCAGCAAACAGAACATGGGTCACTGGCCTGATTTACACAAAGAGGTAATTGCTCAGCTCTGGAGCACGGCACATCCAGAATCTCAGTTTAGCCGCTATGCCAGTGGGTGACTTTGAGTGAATTACTTCACTCCTCTGAGTCTCAATTTTCTTCTCTGTAAAGTAGAGATCATTGCATGTGTGGTAATTGCAACTCGAAAGGGTTGGGTGGAGACAATGCATGTGTGATATTGTAATTTATAATAAGAAATATATATTTGGTCTTCATCCCCATTCTAAAGAGTTTCTAAAACCTTTGGAATTCCCCAAGTGGTGAAAAGGATCAAGTGACTTTGGAATGCCCCCTACATTACCTAAGGATGGGGGCTGGTTGCCAGAGAGCCAAACATGTGATTAGACCTTCAGAGGGGGGAGAGGGGCTAGAAGTTGAATCAACACCAATGGTCAGTGAGTTAATCAACCATGTCTATGTAATGAAGCCTCCATAAAAACCCAAAGGACTAGGTTCAGAGAGGTTCCATGTTGCTGAACACTTGGAGATTTGGGAAGAGTGGCATGCCTGGACAAGACATGGAACTCTGAGCCCTCCCCATATGTTACCCTTCATGTCTCTTCCATCAGGCTATTTCTGACTATATCCTGTAAACCAGTAATCTAGTGAGCAAAATGTTTCTCTGAGTTCTGTGATTCACTCTAGCAAACTAGTTTAACCCAAGGAGAGAGTCTTTGGAACCTCCAATGTACAACCAGAAGCACAGGTGATAACCTAGGCACGCAACTTCTGTCCGAGCAGGGAGGGAGGAGGGTAATTTTGTGGGACTGAGCCTTTACCCTTTAGAATCTGACGCTACATCTGGGTAGATAGTGTCAGCATTGAGTTGAATGTTGAATTGAGTTGAATGTTGAATTGTAAGAAACCCAGCTGGCATCAAAGCACGGCATGGTGGTACAGGGAAACACGCCCACCCCTGCCCCTAGCCAGGGTGGAATTAAGTGCTCAGACCTCTTAGCATGTCAAGTGGCTGGAATGTAACAAACTCTAAACGAATGTCCGCTGGTTGTATCACTACTCCCTTGTTTTGCCTCTCTCTTCTGTTCAGCACTTACCATGGAGTCCCAATTGTTTATTGATCCTAAGGTGTTCTTTCACCAGTGACCACCAACAACTTATTTAAAGATGTGCCAGAGCTTGCCAATTAGGGAGTGCTACACATGAAATATAAGTCATGAACTCTTAAGGAGCAAACCATTCATTCACCTGGGGGGTCAACACCAATATTCACAGAAGAGCTTGATGCTGGGTGGTGAGTTACTGAAACAGTTGGGAAGCAGTCATCATTGTGGGTGGGGACATCGTCTTTGTCTGAAGCATCTCTCGGTTTTTGCTGAGCAGGATGAGCCTCTGTGGGACAGTCTAATCCAGTGCCTGATGAATGTCACACAATTGTCTTTCTCTTCTCTTGCTAAATTAACCTTTCACGAAGATAACACCCACTTAAGCATTAATGATCACCCTTAGAGGTTTCACAAATAAAACCCGAGAACTACTGGAGCAGAATATTTACGTACACTTGAATCTCCAGGCTTCCTTATGACTTCTAGCTGGGTTTAGCTATTTCTCCCTTGTACCAGATTTATTTAAAACATGGAGCACATACTTTGGACAGGTGGTGAAAAGGGCTACATGCAATTAAGGAGAAGGTGGGGTGACCTAAAGGCTTTTTGGTCAAGCTCACTCACCACCCTCATATGAGTCTTTCGTGGGTTTCCATTTCCCAGCAGTCTGTGGCAGCTGCTCTCTGCATTGCCTACAAGACTACCGTCACTAGACAAGATATCATATCATTCATGAAGTACCGGGTGTCCGTAGGAGGAAAGAGTAACTGGGTACATTCAAGGTAATGGCATTGTTATTACTTTTTATTCTTAGTGGATAAAGGGCAGCATGAGTGAGATCTAAAATAGGGGTTCTCAATCTATGTTACTTGCAAGCCATATATATATACATATATGTATATATATACATATATGTATATATGTATATATATATATATACATATATATATGTATATGTATCATGTGTACCTTAACTCAATAACTAGCCCTGAAACTAAAGTTTCATGGTTTATTACTCACCCTTCCTAAGGGCCATATATTCTGATAATTTCTATTCAATCTTTAAAAAAAAAAGCACTGGTTGCAATCTACTCAGTTGATTTTATGACCCATTAATACGTCAAAACTTACAGTTTATAAAACACTGTTGAAAAGTCTAAAGCATAGATTCATAAGTATAAGAAAAGTTGGGTCAGGTCACATATAGTCTCCTCTTCCAACAAACATGCACACATATGCGCTGAAAAACTACCCATTTTTTTACAGTGGATATCATTAATCCAAGATAATTGGTCACTTCCCTGATTATCCTCATGGTACTCAAGAGAGGACTGAGTTGCTCATTAGATGAGCTATTTGTATCCAATTCCCGACATGTCATTTTATTTTAAGAACACAAAAAAACCACAAAGCATGAGCCTTCTGAAAAGTATGCATATTTACATGGACTTCTGGTTGAGAAGTCTTCAACAAGATCTTTCTCCTGAGATTTTGGATGGGTTCATTTCTTTTTTTGTTGTTTTTTTTTTTTTTACGTTTTTAGTATTTATTATTGAGAGACAGAGCAAGACAGAGCATGAGCATGGGAGAGGCAAAGAGAGGAGGAGACACAGAATTTGAAGGAAGCTCCAGGCTCTGAGCTGTCAGCACAGAGCCCGATGCGGGGCTCGAACCCACCAACTGCGAGATTATGGCCTGAGCCAAAGTCAGACGCCCAACCGACTGAGCCACCCAGGTGCCCCTGAATGGGTTCATTTCTTATTAGAAAATGCAAACATGCATGTTCCCATTTTTAAAACACTGAAAGTTTAGCTTTATTATGAAAGAAGGATGAGGATAAGAGAAAGTGGAAGAAGAAGGAAAGAAGAAAAAAGGAATAGAATGGGAAAGAGGAAATATAGACATAAGACATAATTTGTCGCTTATAAATTCCTTTCAATATATTGTTATAATTAGCATTAATTAAATATCCTAAGTTTACAGTATAATGCCAGCCAAAATATAGCTCACTAAAGAGAATGTTGTTTTTACTTATGAATAGAATTTATGACATATTTACACCCTTGCTATATATATTCTTTTTTTCTCAAGAAGATTTTAGAATAAATTTATGCTTAGTAGTTGTTTTCTTTTTCTAATTAGTAAACTTTGTTGTTTTAGAGCAGTTTTAGGTACACAGCAAAAGTGAGGGATAAGTACAGAGTTCCCACATACCCCCTGTCCCCACGCGTCTACAATTTCCTCCACTATCAACGTCCCATACCACAGTGGTACGTTTCTTATAGTCTGTGAACCTACACTGACATACCGTTGTCACCAACACAGTTTACATTATTAGTGTTCATTCTTGATGTTGTACATTCTTTGAGTTTGGACAAATGTATAATGACAGGTATCGACCATTATACTATCATACAGCATAATCGCCTTGTCCTAAAAGTCTTCTGTGCTCTGCCTATTCATCTTTCTCTCTAACCCCTGGTACCGCTGGCATTTTTACCATCCCCATGGATCTTTTTACTCTCTCTATAGCTTTGTCTTTTCCAGAGCATCATTTAGTTGGAACCATATAGTATGGAGCCTTTTCAGATTGAATTCTTTCACTTAAGAATATGCATTGAAGTTTCCTCCATATCTTTTCATGGCTTAATAGCTCATTTCTTTTTAGCACTGAGCAATATTCCATTGTCTAGATGCATCACAGTTTATTTATCCTTTTACCTACTGAAAGACACCTCGGTTGCTTCTAAATCTTGACAATTTTGAATAAAGCTGCCGTAAACAACCATGCACAGTTTTGGTGTGGCCGTCGGTTTCCTACAACTTTGGGTAAATACCAAAGAGGGCGATTGCTAGATTACATGGGAAGCATGTGTTTAGTTCTGTAAGAAACTGCCAAACTGTCTTCCAAAGTGGCTGCACCATTCTGCATTCTCACCAGCAAGGAATGAGCATTCCTGTTGCCCCACATCTTTGCCAGCGTTCGGTGTTGTCAGCGTTCAGCGTTTTAGTCATTCTGATCAGAATGGAGTGGTATCTCATTTTAATTTGCAATTCCTTGATGACATATGATGTTGAGCATCTTTTCACATGTTGGTGTGTTATCTGTATATCTTTCCTGGTGAGGAATGTCTATTCAGGTCTTTTGTTATTTTTCTACTCAGCCGGTTTATTTTCTTATTGTTAAGTTCTAAGAGTTCTTTGTATGTTTTGGATACTAGTCCTTTATCAGATGTGCCTTTTGTAAATATTATCTCCCAGTCTATGGCTTGTCTTCTCATTCTCTTGATGCTTATAGCTTTTAGTATTCCCCAACATGTTAAGCAGATTCCTGATAAAAATAGAAATATTTATATAATTCTCAGACTGAATTGTCAGGGAAATCAATCTGTTGTATTTCATTTGTATTAATATTGATTATGGAGCCCTTGATAAAATCACATTCCTTACAGACATGAAAGATAGTCCCCCAAACACATTTTTGTCTTCCAGTTTTTTTAATAGATCTTTAGTTTTCCATAGCAAGTAAAATTTCATCACTCACAAATTGTTTGCCTTTTTAGGAGGAGGTGTATCAAACCAAAATGTGTTTTTAACAACAAAAAAAGAGACACTATTGGCAAAAGAAAGAGGCAAACAGATCAATAAAACAGAATATGAAGCCTATAAATAAAGCCACATAAATACAGTCAACTGATCTTTGACAAAGGGGCAAAAGCAACATAATGGAGCAAAAATCATCTTTTCAACAAGTGGGACAACTGGACAGTCACATGGAACAAAATGAATCTAGACATAGACCTTTTACAAAAAGTAACTCAAAATGGATCCCAAACTCAAATGTCAAATGTAAAACTATCTAATTACCAGAAGATAGTATCGATAATCTTGGGTAAGGGAATAACTTTCTAGATACAACATCAAAGGTTGATCCCTGAAAGAAGTAACTATTAAGCTGGACTTTGTAACTGATTGAATTTAAAACTGCTTAAATTTAAAAACTGCTTTCTCAAAAATAAACATTTAAAAAATAAAAACTAAAAAAAAAAAAAAAAAAAAAGGAAAGAAAAGAAAACAAAAATCCCATTTGAAAATGGGCAAAAGACTTCCCCCGAAGAAGACAGACAGATGACAAACAAATGTATGGAAAGATGCTCCACATCGTAAGTCCTCAGGGAAATGTAACTTAAAACAACGAGGTACTACTCCACACTTATTAAAATGGCACGGACAACACCAAATACTGCTGAGAATGCAGATCGACAGGAACTTTCATTCATCACTGGTAGAAATGCAAAATGGTACAACCACTGTGGAAGACAGCTTGGCAGTTTCTTGCAAAGCTAAATATACCCCCACCATACAATCCAGTGATTGTGCTCCTTGCTATTTACCCAGAGGAGTTGGAAACTTATCTTTACACCAAAACCTGCGCACAGCTATTTATACCAGCTTTATTCATAATTGTCAAAACGTGGAAGCAACCAAGATGCCTATCGATGGGTGAATAGATAAACTGTGGTATGTCCAGACAATGAAATATTATCCATTGCTAAAAACAAATGAGCTATCATGCCATAAAAAGACATGGAGAAACACTAAGTGCATATTACTAAGTGAAAGAAGTCAATCTGAAAAGTCTACACACCATATGACTTAAACTACTGTATGACATTCTGGAAAAGGCAAAACTTCTTGCTGGGGTATGGGGAGGGTTGAATAGGCTGAGCACAGGTGATTTCTAGAGCAGTGAAAAAATTATGTATGATACTTTAATAGTGAGTACGTGTCATTATACATTGGTCCAAACCCATAGAATTCACAACATTAAGAGTGAACTCTAATGTAAACTATGGACTTTGGGTGATTAAGATGTGTCACTGTAGGCTCATCAATTGTAATAAATGTGTCACTGTGGTGGGAAATTCTGGTAATAAGAGAAGCTATGCAGATATACACGCAGCGGTTTGTAGAAACTCTCTGGACTTTTGCCCCCATTTTGCTGTGAACCTAAAACTTCTCTAAGACATAAAGTAATAATTTAAAAAGAGAGAGATTGCAACGATGTGCATGGAGCTAGAGTATACTATGCTAAGCAAAATAAGTCAATCAGAGAAAGACAAATACCATACGATTTCACTCATACGTAGAATTTAAGAAACAAATCAGATGAACGTATGGGAAGGGGGGAGGAAGAGAAGGAAACAAAGCACCAGAGACTACTCTTAATGATAGAGAACAAACTGAAGGTTGATGGAGGCAGATGGGTGGGGGATGGGCTAGATGGGCGATGAGCATTAAGGAGGCCACTTGTGGTGAACACTGGGTGTTGTATGTAGGTGATGAATCACTATCACTGAATTCTACTCCTGAACCAATATTGCACTATATGTTAACTAAAGTATAAAATTAAATAGTTAATTAAAAATAAACAAAAAGAGAGAGAGAAGCATTAGAACGATTGTGTAAGTCAAACCTGCTAGGATGACTTTATTAGAAAGTGGTTGAGGGGCGCCTGGGTGGCTCAGTCCATTAAGGGATTCAGGTCATGATCTCATGCTTCGTGGGTTCAAGCCCCACATCAGACTCCGTGCTGGCAGCTAGGAGCCTGGAGCCTGGTTCGGATTCTGCGTCTCCCTCTCTCTCTGCCCCTCCCCTGTTTGTACTCTTTCTCTAAAAATAAATAAACATTAAAATTTTTTTTAAAAAAGAAAGTGGTTGAGAATAACAAATATTTTGAGTATAGATCCTTTTCTATACGTGAAGATGAGCCCCATTTTGCATATAACTTTATATAACTAAAAGTATAAAAATGCTTATTTCTGTTATTGTTGTATACAAGCATAAGGAAGCACTTAACAGATCCTTCCGTGTTTCCGTATTTCTCTGGGATGTCACAAATTCTGACTTTAGGCATGCATGAATGGCCAGGTTGATTTTCAACACAGCAGAAGAAAACTATTCTGACTGCTGAATTAGGTTTAATATTTAAAGAGCATTTTTATTACCTCCAAAATAGTTCATCTACATTAAACACTGAAAAACATGAATGGATAGATAACCTCATCCAATCCTATGCAAGAATTCTTTAGCTATTGTGCTACATAGCTATTTAAAAACAAAAGTACCCAGTAGTTGTCATTGTTCAGATAGATTCCTTTTCCAAGAAAAGTTAATTTTTTTTTCCAAATAATGTTTGTGCCTTCTGTCCCTGGAGGTCCTTTCTACCAAGGCTAATAAAGGTCCCATATAAAGTCTAGCTTGACCTTGCATTGTTGATTGGGTATGATTCACTCACCATCATTTAAGCTTTTAATGGTAGCATTCTGGATCTGTCTAGTGACAACTTAGCCATTATACAAGGGGAGTTTGGGGTAGGATATAAAAACATTTGAGATTCCTATGTGATCACAATATATTCTGGGTTTGACTGAAAGAGCCACCCTCTAAATTACTCAAATTTATAAGCATCAATACACAGATCTGGGGTTTGGGTAATTGAAGCTGTCATTTTTATCTAGAAGTAGTTCTGAATGAATAACCCAGAAGTGAGACAACCAGAAGCTGAATAAATCAAGTGGGATTTCAAACAGAACTATCTCTGTAATTACTTCAATTATTCATGAGGCTCTGAATGTGGATGCTTGACCTATGAGATCTTGGAGGTCAAAAGACTTAGCTTCTATCCAGGACGCCAATAACTACCAAAAATTACTTATTTTTCCTGCTCTACATGTCGGCTGGAATGTCTTTACCAAATTTATTTTTACTTCCTCTCCTCCAATTTAGAGGAAAAAAAAAAAGAACCAAGCAGTTATAAAAATATAGGAGATTCCACCATGTCTGAGACCAAGCCTGGGGAATTCTGAAGAAGTGAAAATGGGGCCTCTGAAAATAATCAGCTTGGTCCCCACGGGAGAAAGACTTTGTCAGGACCCTGCTGAGCCAAGGAGAGGCAGTGTCTCCAACACAGACAAGGGTAACATTCCCCAGGATTTTTGAGGTTCCTGCAAAAACAGCATCTAGATTTTAATCCAATATTGAGAGAGAATTAAAAACAGGGATGTGCAGAGGGTGGGAGCAAGGCCCAAGAGGAGGGAAAAGGAAGTTAGTGTTCATTGAGAGCAGGTTATTTAATAATAATAATAAATTAATTAATTAATAATAATGAAACAAAAAATAATAATAACACTTACAGAGTATTCAAAATGTACCAGGTACTGTTTAGCGGGTTTTCTCTAGCCAGCGTGTCACATACACAAAAGGTCATGTGATCCTCACAATGGACCTGCGAGGTAGGCACTGCTGTTACCCTTCAGAGGGCAGCCTCTGGGCTTGTGCCTCTCTTGATGCGACACTCAGTTCTCCATCACCACCAAAGTAAGGTGTAACCGCAAACACACGAGGGCGCGATGTATGTTCTTTAGGAAGACTTTCACAGGGAAGATAGAAAAATACATCACGCGTCACGTAAGGCTTCATCCACTTCCACACGAGGCATCTCAGTTCTCGTGACATGAGGCTCTTCATGCATAGAGCCTCCAGAAATTGTCCTCTTATCCAGACCCCTAGCATGAAGTTCACCCAGCAAGACAAAGCCAGGTGGCCACCCCACCCAATCCCCCTTAGGGAACGGTTCACGTGTCATCTTTTTCCCCTCGCACATGCCTCCAGGTTGTTTTATCTCTACTTTAAGTGCCTATCAAGTTATTCATCCAACCAGCAGGCCTTTTCCTTGGGGAAAAGCTGATGCCAAGGAAATGCAGTGAGTGTCCTCTACATTGTGACATCATGTTCCACACACTTTATATAAACGCTTACTAGTTTCTCGTCACAGCATTATTAGGTAGGTATTATCACATCCTGTTTTAAAGGTAAGAGACCTGAGCTATAGAAGTGAAATAATGCAGGGTTAGAAGTAGGGTAACCATCCATCCCAGATTGCCTGGGACTGTTCTCATTTTAATACAGGAAGTTTCAGGTCCTGGAGAACCCCTCAACCACAGGCAAATCAGGACCAATGGTCACCCTAATACTAATAAAGAAATAATGGTTGGTTTCCAACCCAGGTCTTCTGACTCTCCAAGAATTCGTTCAATGAACACTTGTTGAAAGAGAGAGAGATTTGGAGAAAGAAAAGAGGGAAAAATGGAAGGAAGGAAAAAGGGAGAGAGGAAAGGAGGAGGAAGTGGAAGGGAGGGAGGGTGGAAAAGCAATGAAAACAAGAGGGAAGTAGAAGCTTCATGGTGATTTAATACCTTATGGATCTTAATGTTATATTACCTATAATTTAGTCTATACACAGTGTGAGTTATAGATAGATGGATAGATTTGATGATCCTGATCATGACGATTACGTTTTTGATAATGACAGAGGATAGATAAATGAGGATAGATACATGATAAACAGACAGATAGATTGAAAACTGGCTAATATTTAAGCGGCCCGATTCATAAATAACCCACGATGGTTACCTAGCATTTGAACCACAAACACTTGAACTATCTTTATCTAGGCCAGCCCTATAGGCTTACATATCTGCATAAGGAATATCAGAAACCATATTTCATGGGGACACCTGAGAGGCTCAGTCGGTCAAGCATCCACCTCCTGGTTTCAGCTCAGGTCATGATCTCACGGTTCATGGGTTTGGGCTCTGCATCAGACTCCGTGCTGTCAGTGATGAGCCTACACGGGATTCTCTCTCTCTCTCCCCTTCTCTCTGCCCGTCCCCCGCTCCCTCCCTCTCTCACAGAAGAAAAAATAAGCTTAAAAAATAAAGACATAATATTTCATGGGTGAAATGAGTGCTATTCAACTGCAGCGGATTAGCTAAAGGAATCTGGCCAGCCCAGCAGCCTGACATCTCTCCCAGTGGTGTCCTTGGCCTCCAAGTCCGTCCTGAATTCCACAGCTGCGGGAAGGATTCCGTCACCTTATTCCAACGTGAGGAGTAGCTGAATCCTGCTGTTGGAGTAGCTTTGAATCTGCCTCCAGAGAACGTTTCGCACAGAGAACTTGCTACCGGGGGGGTCTGCCACCACGAAAGGCAGAGACCGAAGGACAGAGAATGGGACCGCACTACCGCAAGAGCAGGGAGAGCCAGTGGTCGGTTTCTGGCTGCCTGCGGACAATTGCTTGCCTGAGGGAAAGACTTGAGTATGAAGTTATGACACCACATGGTTGCAAGGCTGTCGGGGAGGAAACCTATAGCCTTTCCCTTCCTCCAACTAGTGAAGGCTTCTGATGTCTACCAAAATAAATCCAAAATGCTTATGACTGGCCAGGTCAATACAGGTCTAGTCACACCCCTGATCTGCTCTGGTGGGCAGGCTCACTCATACCACAAAAAAAATAAAAATAAAAAAATTCTTCCTTTAATGAATAATACATAAAAGTTACATGCTTTAGCCAGAATGACTTTAGACAGTTGTCTATGAAATAAGACTTCTACTTCCACAAAAGCTGTAATATACGAGCTCTTGAAGGAAGAATAGAATGAGATATGATGATAGCTACCCAACATCTAATTAAAACAAAAGAGCCTGAAAATGGCTTTCTTATTAAAAGTGGCATTATTAAAGATGACAGATTGTCCTCGCTGCACTGCCCCAGCAAAGGACATCCTTTTTGCTTCTGGGAAGAAGAGAGTTAATCAGAACAAAATATGACTGTTAAAAATCCCTCCAATGTCCTCGCCTTGAGATTTGTGTTTCGTTCATTGATTCTTTTACCACCTCTCTTACGTTCGCCAACCCACTAAAACCCTGTTGGGCCAGAAATTCAACTTCTATAAAATGGTAATTCCTTCTCACTATAAAACATTTAATCGAGTTAATATTTCAGGGTTTTCATTATGATCATAAGGAAGCATTAATGGTGAAAGGGGGAAAAAAAAACAGTCAGCAAAAATTCTATTACTTTCCCTTTACTGAATGTGGTCATTAGATCCTTCCTTGGGAAGATCTCATTTCCTGAAGGACCTGAACAATAATGGACTAAGAGGGATGGCTGAAACAGATAAATACATAATCTTAACCAAATATAGGGAGAGTCAATCCAGGGCAAATTCAACAGCGTCTACTCTTTGAGCAGGTTCTCTACCCCATTTAATATATTTCTCCCGGAAGACATAGGCAAAGCAAATAACCATCCAGCCGCTCACCACCTGCATTCTTTTGCAGGTTAAATTCGCTGTTTCCTTCGTAGCTTTTCGGTTTTGCATATTTAATTTTTTTTACATTACTATGACTTCTTCTGGACATAAATGAATGTGGCAAATACTCTGATGCATGCCATAGTCTTTCAACAGAACTATTCATCTGCAAGAATCCTTCAATGCTTAGGGCCGAACCTTTTATCCAAAAGCAGAGACTTTTTAACAAGGTAACAAAAATATTTCTGAGTTTGTTATGCTTCAGAGTATAGAAAAGGTAGTGTTTTCTTTTTTCCCAGTCCTCAGTTGTTTTTTTTTTTAAATTTTTTTTCAACGTTTTTTATTTATTTTTGGGACAGAGAGAGACAGAGCATGAACAGGGGAGGGGCAGAGAGAGAGGGAGACACAGAATCGGAAACAGGCTCCAGGCTCCGAGCCATCAGCCCAGAGCCTGACGCGGGGCTCGAACTCACGGACCGCGAGATCGTGACCTGGCTGAAGTCGGACGCTTAACCGACTGCGCCACCCAGGTGCCCCCCCAGTCCTCAGTTTTAAGGCCTCCACAGAATCAGTTCTAACCAGGCTGTTGATCTGTTGTTTCTAAGAATTCAGTGTCAAAAATTCTGCATAGAAATAATAGCAGCACTTGGCATAAAAACAATTTGAAATGAGGAAAGGGATTGGCATAAGAAAATCTGAGATAGTAAACTCCTCGGTTTGTATAAACTTCTAAACTTCCCAAGCCAAAGATCTGAGGCAGGAAAGAAGGACAAGGTGGGATTCAATGAATACACTGTTGAAAACAAGCAATGGCAGACAGAGGTCACAGCCTGAGAGAGCAGGGTTGGCTCTAGATTGGGCTTCTCAGATCACACAGGGAGTGCTGTGTTCAATTCTAAACACTATACATCAAGAAGGGTCTGCTCAATGTCACATACACAGCAGTGCCAAGTGAGAGAATGTGCTAAACCCAGAGAAGGAAAAAGCCAGGACTCCAAAGCCACTGCTGCAGAGTATGGGTCCTAAGAAAAAAATGGAGAAAAAAAGGCAGGAAAGCATATTTCAGCCTAATCTAAGAAAGACCTTTCTAACCTCTGGAGTCGTCCAAAAATAAAAAAGATTTATCAAAGCATCATACTTCCCGTTCCTGGAGCTATTCAAATAGAGACTAAAGCTCTTGGGTGAGATGCTGGAGAGGGGACCATAGCTAAGCCTAGGAGTAGAACTAGGGGCTTCTGGGATTTCTTATGTCCTGCCTCTGAACTCCACAGTGCTTAACAGGGTAGATATTATGATATGCTGGACCTCAGAAATGAATAGTCTGTATCTGAAAGTTATGTAAGAGCAAGAAGGTCGGCATAATAAAAACTCAAGTTACAATGTCTCTAATAATTAACTGGGTCTTATTTTTTTGTTTTTTTTTTATCCTAACAGGAAGTCCAGAGATAGACCAAATCTGACGATAGAATGGCTGGGATCTCAGCAAAGAGCCAGTTTCTGAATACAATGTGCACAGCTGGTGCCCTCAAGAGCAGTTTTTGTGTGTAGTAAATCTCATCAAAGAAACAGATAGTGGAGGAGCGCCTGGGTGGCTCAGTTGGTTAAGCATCCGACTTTGGCCCAAGTCATGTTCCTGCAGTTTGTGAGTTCAAACCCTGTGTCAGGCTCTGCTCTGTGCTGACAGCTCGGAGCCTGGAGCCTGCTTGGGATTCTGTGTCTCTCTCTCTGCCCCTCCCAGGTTTGCACTCTGTCTCTCTCTCTCCCTCAGAAATAAACATTTTAAAAAGTTTTTTTAAAGGGGCGCCTGGGTGGCTCAGTCGGTTAAGTGTCCGATTTCGGCTCAGGTCATGATCTCTCGGTTTGTGAGTTCGAGCCCCGCATCGGGCTCCATGCTGACAGCTCAGAGCCTGGAGCCTGTTTCGGATTCTGTGTCTCCCCCTCTCTCTGCCCCTCCCCTGCTCCTGCTCTCTCTCTGTCTCTTAATAATAAATAAATGTTTAAACATTTAAAAAAAAGGTTTTTTTTAAAGAAGTGGATAGTATAAAACATAGAAATCCTAGAACTAAAAGTACAATGGATGAAATGCACAACTCATAGATGGACTTAACAGCAATGAGAGATAGCAGCAGAAGAGTCGGTGAACAGGCAGACGGGTCAAGAGATAATCATGCAATATAAGAACAGAGAAAGGAAAAATGAGCAGGGTCTCAAGGATCTGGTTGATAATATCAAATGATAGAATTGGAGCCTGAAAATCCATTGAAAAATAATAGATAAAAAGTTCCATAATTTGATGAACAAGATTGAATTACAGATTCTAGAAGTTTAGCAAACTCTAATCAGGATAAGTATACACACACACACACACACACACACACACACACACCCCACTCACAGGATAAAAAAGGAAAATCTTGGAACTTCCAGAGGAAAACAACACATATACAACAGAGACAAATAATATAATGGACGACTGACTTTTCAATAGAAACAAATGGAAAGCCAAACACAAGGAACACCACCCTTAACGTGCTAGAAGAAAAAAACCAAAACTGTGAAGCAAGAATCCCACGTGCAGTGAAACTATCCCCCTAAAACGAAGGCCAAAAACCACACCTTCAGTTAAAGGATGTGTCATCAGGCAGACCGCCACCGCAAGGAGTGTTAAAGGACGTTCTGGAGGTAGAAAGCTAATAATTGCAGATGGAAACCCGGATCTTCAAAAAGGAATAAAAAGCATCTGAAATGCTAAATATGTGGGTCAGTACAAGTAAGTGCGAGTGTTAGTACAACCTAACTTTGCTGCCCCACACAACTAAATTGTGGGGGCTCTAGGTACAATTCAGCAATACCTTCCCATGTCCCTGGTCAGAACCTATCTAGTTACTCCTTTTTTTTTTTTTTTTTTTTTTTTTTTTCAAATTTTTATTTAAATTCTAGTTAGTTCAGGGGCTCCTGGGTGGCTCAGTCGGTTAAGCATCCGACTTCAGCTCAGGTCGTCATCTCATGGTTCGTGAGTTCGAGCCCCGCGTCGGGCTCTGTGCTGACAGCTCGGAGCCTGGAGCCTGCTTCCGATTCTGCGTCTTCCTCTCTCTCTGCCCCTCCCCCACTCATGCTCTGTCTCTGTCTCAGAAATAAATAAATATTAAAAAAAAAAAATTTTTAAAAATTTTTTTTTTCAACGTTTTTTTATTCATTTTTGGGACAGAGAGAGACAGAGCATGAACGGGGGAGGGGCAGAGAGAGAGGGAGACACAGAATCGGAAGCAGGCTCCAGGCTCTGAGCCATCAGCCCAGAGCCCGACGCGGGGCTCGAACTCACGGACCGCGAGATCGTGACCTGGCTGAAGTCGGACGCTTAACCGACTGCGCCACCCAGGCGCCCCAAAAAAAATTTTTAAATGTGGTTCAGTGGAGGCCGATCCCACCTTTACCTTCACCTGGTTCTCAGTGCCGGCACCTGACTCTGACCCGGCAAATGAGAGTATTCTCTCTCCTGGTCACAGTAATTAGTTCAAGGTTATGAAGTGACCCAACCTGGGCCAACTGCATTACCTCCGAAGAACATTGATGGAGTAAGCCAGAAACATAAATTTTCATGTGCAAAGAAAAAGCCCTGTAAGGGTAATTTAGTCTTTGCTCTATTCGTGCCAGCTTTCTTCCATATGGAAACAGCATATATGACAATTAAGTAAAATTGAACTGAGCGATAAGAACAGTATTCAATAAACTCCTAGACCCTGTCCTAAGATTGCCCAGTTAGGTAAACCTAGGACTTTCTCCTTATGATCAAGGGAGATTGAGTCGGCTTTTTGTGGCTTATAGTTGAGATAGTTCTTCTGTCCATGCATGTGGTAATATTCCCTTCTTTCTCCGTCGGGGCGGGAATATATTTTATTTCATAGTAGCTCTCCCTTTATTCTGTATTCTTACTCTATCCCGCTCTATTGTCTTTTTTTTTCTCACAGTATTTGGACATATTTATATCTTTCTGAACACAGAGAAAATTCTTGAATTACCTGGTGTCTCTTTCAGCTAGGCCTTATCTCTCTCACTCCCTTCACGGTTAATCCCTCCAAAACACTGACGTACACGCACTGGATCCCACTCCTCGACTTCGCACCATCCAAACTATCCCTAGGTCAGTCTCCCTGATCTTACAGTCATACCTGACTTTGCTCATTCCTTGAACCCTTCCCTCAGCATCTGTGACACCGCTCTCTTCTGGTTGTCTCCAGCCTCTCTGCTAACCTCTTCCTTTGTTCAGCTTTTTCCCTTGTTGGCTTCTCTTTATAGTCCCAATCTACCAGTATTGTAGCCCTCCCTGGTTCTGTTCTTAACCCCTTCCATGGAAGATCCCATCCACATCCTTGGCTTTATTCATATCTGTTTATTTATACATCATAGATTGCAAAACCAAGCGTCCTTCCAAAGCTCCTGTCCTCTAGCCCCCCTCCTTAACTAACTCCTACTCATCCTGCAGCAGTCACTTCAAGTGCCACCTCTGCTGGGAAGCCCTTCCTGATTTCCTCTGTTCAATGGCGCTTTGTGTCATCATACCCTGTATTCTCCTCCATCAAAGCAGTTATCACATTGTATCACAACTATCTGTCAATATGGCTCTCTTTCAAGACCGTAAAATCCTTGAGGCAGTAATTATGTTCTATTTATCTTTGTGGCTGGCATATAAAAGATATTCAATAAAAGTTTATTGAACGAATTAAAGAACGGTGGTTGTCGATTATTGCAGACTCCGTACGTAGAACTATTTTGTGGAGTAATGCAGCAGAACAACATTCTAGAATTTCTTCCTCATAAATTTGCAAGCGGGGATGGCATTTTGGAGCCTCATTTTTAACAAATACCTTTTCCTGAGATGAATAACTCGGTGACATTTATTGTCCAAACTCAAATAATAAATATTATTTATAGACAGTCTTTATATCTTCCCGTAGAATAAGAAGAATCCTATTTTTGTGAACTCTTTTTTCTTAGGTTAATGTGCAATTCCTCAGTGACTTCTCCTTGATCTCTTGCGAGATGAACCAGTGGAGAAATATTAGGAAAAAGGAAGAGGAGGAAGAAGCGGGAGTTTATATTTATTAGCTTATAATACTATATAGCTAAAAGCAACTCTATTGAGCCATTCCCCTGTATTAGCCAGGATGCCAGCACCGCCCCCCACCAAAAAAAAAGACAGATGGCATTCTCAGAGTTTAGCTGAGGAAAGCTTAAGGAAGGAACTTTTACAGGCTGTGGACAATGGGTGGTGAGCCCCCCAAAGGACTATCAACAACAGGAAGCGAATACCAGCCCCCTAGGTCTGAAGGGGCAGGGGGAGGAAACGTTATGCAACAGGTGACAGAAGCCCAGTTGAGCGTTGAAGTCCCCACTCGACAGAAGCTGTGGTCGTGGAAAGACATAGACACTGAATGAATTGCAACAAAGATGGGGGACAGGCTTCCCTCCTCAGTCTTGGCAAGGTAGTCTTCAGACTTCGTCCTCCCACCCTCAGTCTCCCACAGGTGCCTCCCCTTAGAAGAACCCACCCGGAAGCCAGAATGCAAGGGTGTGTAAGCCATGCATTCTGGAAGTTACAGAGCGACAGAGAATAGAAGGCCAAAGAGATGAAAATCAGCACACGCCCTGGTTGTGCCTGGGTCTGTTGTGGAGTAGAGACTGAAAGAAGCGGTCCAATGAAGAAGTTGAAGAAGTTATTCTCTTTCTTGGCTTATTAACATCAATAAAGTAAAAATCCTAGGGGGTGCCTGGGGGTCTCAGCTGGTTAAGCGTCCAACTCTTGGTTTTGACTCAGGTCATGATCTCAGAGTTCGTGAGTTGGAGCCCCCAGTCAGGCTCCGTGCTGACAGCACAGAGCCTGCCTGGGATTCTCTCTCTCCCCCTCTCTCTCTGCCCCTCCTCCGCACTGTCTGTCTCTCAAAATAAGTAAACTTAAAAAAAAAATGTTTTTAATCCTCTGAAATAATCTCCTCTTAACCACCTTACCAGATTAACCAACTCTCTTCGTCCCCTCTATACAACATCCTGCCTGCCACCCAGCAGCCTCCCACTCAATTCTGCTCTCAACAGGTGAGTCTCCCCCTTCCCAGGAGTCAGTGCATTTGTTTCTAAAGCTGCTTATGCCAGTCGTACTTGTTGTTGCATTACGCTAGCTAATGATCATGTCAGCTATAAAATATAAATACAGAATGAAAGAGGTCCTTAAACTTCTGCTCATTTTAATCTGCATTCCCTCTATAGGTGATCTCAACCAATCTCATGGCTTAAATTACCATCTATATAATGATAGTTTACAAAGACAGATCTCCTATCTGGATCACTCCTCAAGCTCTTCTTCACTTGAATGTGTCATAGGTGTGGCTAATTGAATGGATTCAAAACTGAGCCTCGGCCCTCCCCCACCATGACCATCACCACCCGGAAGCCACGGTCTCACCCATCTCAGTTACTGACAGCCCCATCCTGCTACTAGCTCAGGCCAGAATGCTTGGGTCTTTCCTTCGTTTCTTCCTTTTTATCGCGTCCCATATGAAATCTTTTGGAAAATCTGTTGTTCTTACATTTAAGTTATATCCAAAGTCCAGTCACTTCTAACCACTTACACCATCATTTCGTTGATCTGAGCCACCATTATCTTGCACCTAGATTGTTGCAAATTTCCTAACCCGTCTCCCTGTATCAACCCCTGTACTCACAGTCTATTCTTAACCCAGCAGTGTCATTCTCATGACTGATCGTGTCATTCCTCTTCTTAGACCTACTGGTTCCCTCATTTCCCTCAGAGTCGAATTCAAAGTCCTTATCATGTCCCACAAGACCCTCTCTGGTCTCACTCCTTGGGTCCCTCTCTGAGCTCATGTCTGATGACTTTCCTCCTTGATGACTCTTCTCCCCCCATACTGGCCTCTTGGCAGTTCCTTCAACATTCCAGACACGGACCCAAACAAGGGCTTTGGATCTCATTGTTCCTTATATCTAGAACGTTCTTCAGATAGCTCCAAGGCCTACTCCCACTCTAAGTCTTTGCTCAAATGTCAGCATCTCGTTAAGAGTGATACCATTTAAAATTGCCAACCTTCCCCAACACTCCTGTTCCTACTTGTCTTACTATATTTCCCCCATAGCATTTAGCACCTTCGAACACAGTTTATAATTTTATTATTTATCATGCTTATTGTTTAATGCCTAGTCTTAATAGAATGTAAGACTCCCCCTAGGCACACAATTGTGGCCATTTTCTTCACTGATATGGGTAAGGCACTCAGAATAGTGACAGATTACATGGCAGAGGCTCATATATTTGTTGAAATAATTAAACAAAAAAGTTTTAGCAACGCTGTGAAAGTACTGTTTTGGGTAGTGTAGATCCATTCTCGATTTTGTGTTTCTAACTTATTATTTTGCCTATTTGATCCTTAACAAAATCCAGAAAGAAAAAAAAAAAAAAGGAAAAGCAAGTGTTGTGAAATTTTTAGAAGGCAGGAAGTTTTACAAACTCAGAATATAACTGTGCTTACAGTGACTGAATGGAATAAAAAAATGAGTTTGCTCATCAGAATATAAAAATAAAATAGGACCCATCCTTTCTATGTAGGTGAGTCCTTATAACTCTTTTTTAATACTCTATAAAATTATCATCTTTTCATTTCTAGGTCTGGGAGATTTTTCCCTTTTAAAATTCTTCTGTAAAAAAAAAGTCACAAATCTAATAGGACAGAAACTCTTAAAACCACAGATATGATTAAGGCTCAGTTCCCTAATAAACGAGCAATGAGACACTTGTCAGCCCTTGAAATAATGAGCTGTGATCTATGATGAATGTGCCAATAACGGATTTTCCAGGACAGCGTATTTCAGATTGGTAGGAAATGGTTGAATCACAGCAGGATCTTATTTTTACACAAATTACTTTAAACTCCAAACACATCTAAAATTAATTTCTTTCATCACATTAACACTGGGCTGTTAATCACTGGAATGTGTGCTGGTATTTGACAGACATAAAAAATTGATTTGCATTTGCAAGAGGAAGACACGCATAAAAGAAGCATGTTCCTCGTGTGTAATAAAGTTTTGCATATCCTGGTCCATAAAACATACGGCTTGTTTACTAGTCACAGATGATTGTAAAGGTGAGTGTAATACTGGCTTTAATGAACCTCAAATTAAAAGTTGTGACCTTTCTTTAACAGCACACGTGAATTCAGAACAATGTATAATGCGATACGCCTGTACCAAAAAGAGTGAAATTATAAAATGCTTAAATCCCTCTGGTTAATTTCCGTGACTTAATTTGTTCCCTCATTCCATCACAAATACACACATACAAAAGTTCATTGAATTTCTGTGATTCCATACACACATGTTGCTCATAGTCTAAGATAGAAAATAACTCAAGGTACATGATGCAGCGATTACTGTCTATGACGGTGGAATGTATAGGATGCTGTGAGGACACAGGAGAGGGCAAGCTAACAGCCTTCTCTGCAAAATAGGAACCAATGGTAGTTCCTATCTCAGAGGATCAAGGTGGAGGTCAAATAAGCTAATGCACATGGAAGAGCTTAAACAGAGCCTCATCCGTGGTGAACACTCAGTACCTGTTGTCCTAGTGAAGCCACACATTAAGTATCTATGTCCGGAGCTCCTGGGTGGCTCAGTCGGTTAAGCGTCTGACTCTTGATCTCGGCTCAGGTCATGATCTCACTGTTCGTGAGATTGAGCCCCGAGTCGGGTTCCGCACTGACGGCGTGGACATGCTTGGGATTCTCTCTGCACCCCCCGCCCCCGTTTGTGCATGCGTATGTGCATACGCTCTCTCTTTCTCTCTTAAAATAGCCTTAAAACTAAAAAAATAAATAAAAATAAAATAAAATCACGAAATAGGCAAATATTAGGCATAGACCTTGGCAGAGAGAAGACATCAGTGAAGAAAGCAAAGGTTGCTCCTGCCCATCTCATGGTGGTTACAGTCTAGTGGGGAAAACCTGTGTAATGCAACAAGTGTCCCAAGAGTTGAGGCGAAGTCCTGTGGAAAGGGAGAGCCAGGAATCTAGAATCCAGGGAAAGCTCTGTAGAGATTGTATTAGAAACAAAACTGGTAGGCGCCCTCTCGGGATCCTGGCCACTGAGTTTATAATGAGGGTTAAGTCATAGTTAAGTCCAGCTGGGGAATGTGTTGAGCTGATAAGGGTGGAAAGGACTATGTCCCAAAGGAGTGGTAAGACTAAAAAGACCTAGCAGGGGAAACATGCCTGGGGTTGAATTCAGAGCAATACTGTACCCCCTGGAGGGTGGCAGATGCGAAAGATGTGCTATAGGCTCCAAAACCTAAATCCAATGTGTTGGCTAAGATGTGGTTTCCAACCAGCCGGGTGTCCTACAATTCACCTCAATCCCCAACACCACCCAGAGATTGCATCAACTCCACAAGTCGAGGGCTCAGTCCCATGAGACTGCCCACTCCTCCTGCAGGTCAAATGCCAGTCACCAGCTCAACTTGTCACCTGTGCCTCTGAAAAACCAACTATAGGTCAGAGGCTCCCACAACCCCATTCCTTGGGTTCAGTCCATTTGCTAGAGCAGCTCACAGAACTTAGAGAAACATTTTACTTACTAGATTACCAGTTTATTATGGATATAACTCAGGAATGGCCAGATGGAAGAAAAAATGCACAGGGCAAGGTATAGGGAAAGGGCATAGAGCTCCCATGCTTCTCTGTGTGCCACTCCCAAAACTCCATGTGCTTACCAACCCAGAAGCTCTCCAAATCCCACCCTTTTGAGTTTTGATGGTGGCTATATTGCAATGATTAAGTCACTGGCTGTTGTGATTCGACTCAATCTCTAGCACCTCCCCTCCTCCCAGGAGGTCAGGTGTGTGGGACTGAAAGTTCCAAACCTCTAAGGGTTGGTTGGCTCCACTAACAACCAGTACCCATCCTGAGATGGAGTCCAAAAGCCCAAAAGTCAAAAACTACCTTGGTCACTCTCATCACAGAGTAAATTCCCATGTTTTAGGAGCTCACATCTCCTTAAGCATGTAAAAATATGTATATTTCACTGGGGCAGCTGGGGGTGGCTCAGTCTACTAAGGATCCAACTTCGGCTCAGGTCAAGATCTCATGGTCGGTGAGTTCGAGCCCTGTGTCGGGCTCTGTGCTGACAGCTCTATGCGGCTCTATGAGGATAGCTCAGAGCCTGGATCCTGCTTCGGATTCTGTGTCTCCTTCTCTTTCTGCCCCTCCCTGCTCACACTTGGTCGGTCTCTCTCTCTCTCTCTCTCTCAAAAATAAACAAACATTTAAAAAATAAATAAATACATCTCCATCAGGCTGCTTCACCCTGCTAGAGATGGGACCACAAGTAACCATTTCACCAGAATGACTCATTATGAGCTGAGACTTATCAGACCCACCAAGTCCTAATAAGGGCCCAGCAGTAATCCATCGTGAGATAACAAAGCCCCACATCATAACAAAGTCCCACATCAGGCTCCGTGCTGATGGCGCAGAGCCTACTTGGGATTTTCTCTCTCTCCCTCTCTCTCTGCCCCTACCCCACTCACACTGTCTCTCTCAAATGATATACATTTTTTTTAATTCTAAAAAAAAGAAAAATAGTGAAATATTTGTACATTTAACCTTATGAAACTTACATTGCTATGTTTTCTTTATTGAGGTGTTCCAAAAAGGGAATGGAAGATGTTGGCATAAAGTTCAAAGCTTGGAGAAAATGCACCCAGGTCAATTTAAAACAGTATGAGCGGCCAGTAATGCCACAGAAAAAAAAATGTCACGTGTCAGTGTATTGTATGCTAATGTGATTAAATGCCTATCGTTACTCTGAAATTATGACAGCGTTCATTTCCCTGCCATTTGTCTGCCCACCAGGAGCAGGGTCCTTTACAACACACAGCGTCAGCCACTATAGTTCATAATCTTGACTGAGGTTATTTAACTTGAAATTAAATCAAAGCAGGGGCGCCTGGGTGGCTTGGTCGGTTATGTGTCCGACTTCAGCCCAGGTCATGATCTCACGGTCCGTGAGTTTGAGCCCCGCGTTGGGCTCTGTGCTGACAGCTCAGAGCCTGGAGCCTGCTTCTGATCCTGTGTCTCCCTCTCTCTCTGCCCCTCCCCTGTTCATGCTCTGTCTCTCTCTGTCTCAAAAAATAAATAAACGTTAAAAAAAAAAAAATTAAAAAAAAATTAAATCAAAGCAAAATAAGGCAAGGCAGGATTCTGTTTAGCATTCACATTTCAACTCTGACTATAAAAATACCACCTGGTAGGATAAAAGGGAACTAATTCTGAAAATGTTACTTGTCTTCAACGGCTTTAAAAGTCAGCAGAATATTCACTATTATAAAACATAAATAGATCATTTGAGGAACAATCGAGTGACTATCTGGTGGCCAAGCTAAGTTAGTGAGGAAGTGAGGGTTTCAATTCCAAGGGCAGACTAAAATACTAATTCGGAGAGCAATCTCTTTAAAAAGCACATTGAGACTAGTTCATAGATTCACATTCTGTCTTTCTCAAGGGCCACACTAGAGGGCGAACTTTCTCTTCTCTACAAATCTTTCTACTGGACGCGCTTTCAAAGGTCGTATTTTCTAAGGACCATTGCTCGCTTCCAGGGAACCTGCAGAACAGCCGGGTAGGCTCAGTTAGAAAAGCCTGAATCAGAGTCTTCTAGGAAACCACTGTTCAAAAAGCAGGGGTCAATTTAAAAAAAAAGAAAAAGAAAAACGAAAACAAACAAACAAAACCACCCTGTTGTCGATCAATGACTAATACATGCTTTGTACTTGGCTCTTCATAAAGTGTTATGAAAATTGTCCTTCTATATTTTCACAGAGAGCCTATGTAATATTTTAGCCCATTCTTAAGCTGAGGAAATTGAAACTCAGTGATTTTAAGAGACCAGTGATTTTAAGAGAAGTGACTGAATCAAGGTACAATTTCTTCTTGTGGCATCTCCCACAGTCCTCTGTGGGCTTTCGTCAAAGAAGTCACCACAGCCCAGAGCGATAGCCAGGCGAGCCCTTCTTAGATGAACAAACTAGACTCTGGCTGTCTCTGTTTTATAAGTGCTAATGAGAAGAAACCTTTCACAACATCCTTATCTCTCCTAAGGCTATGATTAAATCGTTCACTTAAAATATTATTACAAATATGACACAGCTATGACCATTTTGCCCCTGGGGAAAATATTATAGGATAGGCACTAATTTATTTACTTACACTAAGTGAAAATTTATAAAGGAAATCCTAAGTTATAACCCAAAGTAAGAGAAAATATAAATTCAAACGTGAAGACTTAAGTCACAGAGGAATCGTGACTTCCAAAAGGATTCACTCCGAGGTTCTTTTGAACTAAGAGCTGCCCAGCTGTATGTTAAATGACACCATTTACTGCACAAGGGCTCAATTTACATGGAAATGCCCAGAAACGGAGCTGTTGCACAACGTTGCGAGGCACCTGCCCTGTACGTTGTATCAGCAGCAAGATTTAAATTTATGGGACAGGCCACACGGGATATCATCTACAGCTGAGTGTGGCTCCACCCCCAGCACATAAATTGTGAGGCTGACATCGTTCTAAAGGTTCATCACATTCCTCTCCCAGCTCCTGATCACAGACTCGGGACTAAGTTATCTTAAAATCAGAGTTGTCTATCCTGTTGTTCACAGTTGTCAGAAATTTCCACAGCCTCCTACAGAAGCCCCACCTGCCTCCTCAGCAGCACGTTCTACCTGTGGCCAGAACGGGGAGATGCCTGGGGTTGATCAAAGACAACCCTCCTTCTCCCCCTTCGTGGGGTTTTCGTTCCCCCCCTGTGCACCTGTTGCCTCCTCCTGCAAAACACCAGCCAGCCACCCACGAGACACGGGGCAACGACTGTTGTGATTGGATGATTTAGTCACGTGTTCTTCGGTTATTCTCCAGCAAATACTCAGGAACCTATAGGGCTTTTTTTTTTTTTCTTCGCGTTTCCCGTCTTTGGGGCGGGTTTGTGGAACAGGTGCAATGGGAAGAGAATGGGGGGGGGGGGGGGGGGGCGGGGCACACAACAAAAGAAAAGGGGGAAGGTTTTTGAAGACAGGTTAGAAATTCATTTACTTTCTATTTATGCATTAGGTCATGAATATATTTATTTATTATGTTACCTCTCTGAAGACATTTACAAATACCACATCAATAGAGAAATAGAAATTCATAGGGGAAATTAAGGAAAAGATTAGTATTCCAATTGCATGCGATGAAAAAGCCCTATACATTTTGGTAGAGTTCAGTCAAATTATTTCTAGAAAATATTTCTGAATACCAGGCAAGCTTGTACAATCACAGGCAGATTTGGTTCTCAGCAAGCCATTCAGAAGGGGAAACAGTTACACAATTTACATCAGATTAAAAATCAAACTCTTCAAGAGAGGCCCAGTTGCAACATATATACATACATACATACATGCATACAACCCACCACCTAGGTTAGGCATCAGACTCTTGATTTCAGCTCAGGTCATGATGTAATAGTTCTGTGAGGTCCAGTGCGGCTTTGTGCTAATAATGCAGATCCTGCTTGGGATTTTCTCTCTCTCTCTCTGCCCCTCCCCTGCTCACGCTTGCAAGCGTGCTCTCTCTTGTCTCAAAATAAACAAACATTAAAAATTTTTCTTAATTTTAAAAAAAGAAAAAGAGACAGAGGCCCAAGTTCTTGGGGCATCGATGCCTCTGAGAAGTCTCTTCTCCCAGTTCTCAACTTGAAGCCAACACCACCCCTAACAATAAATTCAGCACTAGGTTTTGGGGGTCTGTGGCCTTTAAATTCTCTCAAAGTAGACTAATGGTCCGATGGCAAAGCTCAGCCTGAGGAAAGGGGTCCCATGAGGGACAAAGCCATGTAGAGGTTAGACAATGCCATGTGGGGAGAGAGGGTGTGGATAGGAGGAAGGAGAGAGGAAAGAAGGAAGGGAGCGGATGCGCAGGGCAGAATCACGTCTTCCAGATGCAGAGGGAGGTGAAAGGAAGCAGAGAAAGGACCTGGTCTAACAGTCATCACCTTCCTCAGGCTGGTCCTAACATTGTCTCTCTCTTCTGGAAGGAAAAGAAAAAAAGACTGGCCAAATCCCTTCTAGATTTCAAATGCTTGCCTAAATTTAAAAAGATGAAAGAGCTATAGAAATATGCTCTGTGAGGCTGTGGCCTGGCCCACTGACCATGGTTCCTGTGTCCCGGCCTCGTTGCGAGCCCCAAGATGCCATAATATAAAGACAACGAAAAGAGATAAGATACCACAAGAAGTCCCTGGAGGAAGGGCGGACATGACTATGGGTGGGAGAGTTCTAGTGGTTGAGCAACGTTGGTGCCAGAGAAGATTGCACTGGAGCACAGGGCTCCCTGACATGGCCCAGACAGTGGCATGCATAGAAAATACAGTGCTCCTAGCCAGAGGGACCAGGCGGGGCTTCAACTGTCATGGCCCCACCTGGCTGCCCGCCAGGGAACCAGTATTTCCTCATTACCATGACTGCATCATGGCATGTGCTGCTGGGGAAGTCTTGCTAATGGAAAGGCCTCCCGGACAAGAGTATACATTGTGTCTATACACACACACACACACACACACACACACACACACACACACACGTGTGTGTGTGTGTGTGTGTGTATAACATATACTCCTCTCTTCCACCCAAATCTTAGTAGAATCCAAATCCTAGAAACTTCCTCATTCTTTTGAAGGCACAGGTATTTTTTCTAAAGCCTTCCTTAATTGTGAGCTCTTTGAGGGAAGGATTTCATCTTCTCTCACTTACATTCCATGCTAGGTGTCATATAAACACAGAGACCAAACAATAATATCTATATATTTATATGTATTTAATTATAAATATATATTACAAATGATATATATTTATATATGTGTGTTTTGTTTTGTTTTGTTTTTACTAAGCAAGCAAATGCACTCCTCAAGAGAAGAGAGTTTATCTATTCTCCTGTTCTCTGTGCCCGCACCTGGGCTGGCCCAACACAGAAGAGACGCTTGATGCAAGGGTTTAACAGCTTCTCCTTGAGTGCATGGAGACTCAAGACCTTCCCCTCAATTCAAATTGTGACCCAGGTGACATCCCCGTAGTAGATTCCAGAAACACTATAGACAGCTTCATGTGTAGGCATCCTCTACAGTAGCACAGGGCCTCACGCTGTCACCATTTTGAAATTCCCAAATATTTGTAAACAAGAGGCTCATGTTTTCATTTTGCACTGAGCCTCACAAATTGTGTAGGCAGTCCTGGCTATGGCTTTTATGCTTTGCCAACAGACACTATCAATCCCTGTGGAGAAGGCACTGACTGGGTGTTTCAAGGTTTTCCACAAGTGACCATCTTCCAAATACAGGAGGTATCCTATAAATTGCCTGTGCAATGGAAGGGAGCCTCAAAAAGTCACTCAGTTCAAACAAAGTCTTCTTCCAACACTTGTACAACCCTGGAAACGGACTTTTGATCATGAAGTGGAGCTCAATTACTATCACTTCCCCACCAGGAATTATTCCCCACGTTGTACCCCTCTCTTCCCAAATTTTAGAAGAATCTAAATCCTAGAACCTTCCTCATTGTTTTGAAGGCATGGGGATTTTTTTTCCAGATGCTTCATTAATTGCAGGCTCTTTGACAGAAGGGTTTCATCTTCTGTCACTTCACATTCCAAACTGTCATATTATAAACACAGTGATCAAACAATACTATTTATATCATATAATTGCATTCTTTCGCATGCTAAAAATACTTTCATGTAAATTATGTCATTTGATTATTTCAGTGACCCCATGAATTTGTCAGGGAAGATGTAAAGGAAAAACACTCCTGTGGTTCTGCTTTTCTCACACACAGTACTTCTGACCCCAGATGTGTGGGTTTTCCACACATCAAGCAATTCTTTTATACCAGCTGAGTGTCCTGCAATTTATCTGAATTCTGACACTACTTACCAGGAGCTCCTGTCCAATCCCAGCATGGAGATATGTTCACCAACCCAGAAGCTCTCCAACCCCAGTACTTTGGGGATTTTGATGGATGCTTTCTTACATAGGCATAATTGATCATTAACTCAGCCCCCAGCCCTTCTCCCCTTCCTGGAGTGTGGAGAGTGGAGTGGATAGTTCCAAGTTTCTAATCATGGCTGGGTCTTTCTGCTGACAAGCCCCTATCCTGAAGCCATTGAATAGCCCACCAGGAATCGCCTGGATAGAACAAAAGACCCTCCTATCACCTAGGGAATTCCAAGGGATTTAGGAGATTGGCGTCAGGAACCGAACCAAGGAACAGATATTCGAACAGAAGATGTTCCTGGTGCCCTTCTTATCAGCTAGGAAATTTCAATGCTTTTAGGAGCTCTGTGCAAGGAACCAGAGTCCAAAACCGACACACATTTGTGTTCCTGCACAGCAGATATGTATTCCCTTACTCCATATTAGGAAGTGTAAAGTCAAAGCAACTTTAGTAGCTGGCTCTACCTACATGGATGACTCCCAGATCAAGTTTCCGATTCTGAGCTCTCTCTCTTAAACCCTGGACTTCTGCTTCCACCACTTCCTGGAATCTCCACTTGGCGGCCTTATGGCGTGCTCCAGCCAACACCTACCCAAACAAACATATGGCTCCCCACTCCTTCCCAGCCGCGCTTCACTCAAACCTGCTCCTCTTATGGTCCCTTTGTTCACTAACATCATCACCTGCCTCCCAATCGCCTAAGCCAGACACCTTGGAGTCTTCCTCTACCCCACCCTTGCTCCACATCCCAAGTCCAATGGAGCACCAAATTCTGCCAAATTGGACCATCTTTATCTTCAGGAATCCTGTGCCTAGCACAGAATCTGGGGATCTTAGTGTCATCACACATTTTGGACGAATCAAATCAAAGGCCTATCTGGCGGTACTGGTGGCCAAAGTGACTTCCCAGGTCACCACTGGGGCCGCTTTCCAAGCTGGAGAAGCATCGGCACATCTGGAGTCCCTTTGTCACCCAGCTTTCCTGGTCAGCGGAGGCTGGCGGGAAAGCCTGAGAACGGAGGCCCTTCTCCTCCCACGTGGGTGGCTGCTGGGGGAGGAAGAACTAAGCTCTTCCACAAACGCCTCTGCCAGCCACGCCAGGCCCTTCGCACGTTTGCCAACCCTGCTCTTGTCGTCGTTGCTGCTGTTGTTGCTGTTGCTTCGGCATCACCGCCCTCAACGCTATGGAGAAGTCTGGCTGCCCTACACACCCAAAATGTCTCCCCACCCTGGGATTTGTAGACAAGGCAGACCACATTTTTTTTTAATGTTTATTTGTGTTGAGAGAGTGATAGAGAGCGAACGGGGTGGGGCAGAGAGAGAGGGAGACTGAGAATCCCAAGCAGGCTCCACACTGCCAGCACAGAAACCAATGCAGGGCTTGAACTCACCAACTGCGAGATGATAACCCAAGCCGAAATCAAGTGTTGGATGTTCAACTGACTGAGCCACCCCGGCGCCCCAAGGCAGACCACATTTAAGACGGAAATCCCGGGGCGCCGGGGTGGCTCAGTGGGTTAAGCGTCTGACTTCGGCTCAGGTCATGATCTTACAGTTGGTGAGTTTGAGCCCCACATCGGGCTCTGTGCTGACAGCTCAGAGCCTGGAGCCTGCTTTGGATTCTGTGTCTGCCTCTCTCTCTGCCCCTCCCCTGCACATGCTGTCTTTCTCTGTCTCTCAATAATAAATAAAAGTTAAAAAAAATTTTTTTGAAAGAAGATGGAAATCCCAAGTACTGGCCACTGAGAGACTAAATGTTTTGGAGATGCCATGATAGAACATTCTAGAGAACATCCTGAGCAACCCCCATAGATTAAGCCGGGCCGAGAGAACAAAGACGACAGGACGTACTGAAAGTGTAAGCCACTGTCGGAAGAGAGACAAGACAGACTCTAGTGCCCCAGCTTAAGCCTCACCAGGTACTCAGGGTCCCCCTCAAATGATCAGTCAGCTGCTCAGCTCAGATCTACAAAGAGTACAGGAGTGCATAGAATTTACTTTCTTCTAAGGCTAGAATACTCTGCATTTGACTCTTGCAACTTCGCTCTAGGAAATACTGGGAAATGCATAAACCATCAGCTACATGTAGTGAAGCTGACAGGGAAACTGGGAAACCCAAGGGAGGCAACGACAAAGTTTCAACCACAATTTTGGTCGGAGGTTAAGGAGGACGATGTGGGGTGCAACAGAAAAAGAGCACATAAAAGAAGGTGGCCTTTCAACCAGCCTGAACCCAGGGTCTAGCCCACGCTGTGCCCTCAGTTCACGCCAGTCTGGGGAGAGACTGACCTTCTCAGGCAGCATCCAGCCTGCCAAGCGAAACACCCGCCCGCAAGGCCACAGAGGACGACAGTCCTTTCCACCTCTGCAGGCAGACAGGAGACAGGCCATCTGGGGGCTGTCTGGAGAGCAGCACTGCTTGGAATTTTTCAGTGTGAGTCAGAGGACACACACACCTTTTGACATTCCAGCACTGCTATGACCTACACAGAAGCTAACGGAAAAAGAACACGGCAGAACTCTATCCCTTGAAGTCTCAACGTTGAGCGTTGCCAAGAGGTTAAATTATCCGCATGGATCAGGATGGCGTATGAAGCAGCAAGAGACACCAAAACAGATCAAAAGTGAGCAGCCAAAAGTGGTCTGAACAGAAAAGCAGACACATCTATCTCTTAGGTCTTCCTGGCGGAAAGGTTCACCAGCACTTGAGTGGGGAGTTAACACCAGCCTTAGACCTTTTGCAGGGTTTGGTGTCATTTGCTGTGTATACATATGTACCTGTTTGCATATGGAGAGAGAACAAATACACTTGATCTTAGCCAAAAGGCCGAGAAGCGATTGAGAGAGAGAGAGAGAACAAATAAACGTCCAATAGATTTGTGTTTGTGTGTGCGTCTTTGTGTTGATAAGGCATAAACTGAACGGAAAGTCATTCCATAGACTGGTTTCCGTTTGGCCCGGCTAGTCCTCTTGTCGTCTCTGCAAACTCTTTGCCAGGGACGTCGTTGACAAGTGGCACATCACACCTGCTTGAGACCCGGAGTCAAGATGTGCTCTGGGAACAGGAGACAAGTAAGGAACACACGGTACAGATTCCCTTCACCCAGGACTCTTCCCATCCGGCTGTGACACCCATTGTGGGTGTGACAAAGCATCATGAAAGGGAAGCTGAGGAAGGGAACACCTGTGCAGAATCACCTGGGCAAGAGAGGCAATGATACCTTGTGGTTATGGACCGCCTTCCTTCCAATGAGCTTAGAGCCCTATGAACATTATCTCATTAATGTTCTCAATTACCAGGAGGTACCAGGGGCAGGGGTTGGGGGCAGAAAAGCATTTTCTTTAGACTTCAAGCTGAACAGCAATGAGTGGACAGTCTCCATTCTGTTTCTGAGCCCTAGTGGTTACTGGTGTTTCACTAAAACCGTCTGGGAAGCTGTCAGACAAAAGGGTTAAGTGACCTGTGAGGCAAAACACGTGTTTCTGGGAAGGATACTTCACAGTCACCATCTCACGGTGCCATGTATCCGTTCATACTTTCATAAAGTGATGGCTATTTTTTTTCCCAGAGTGGGTCTGGAGTGAGGTAAATGCCCTCTTGCCGCGTGCCTCCGGAACATTTCTCCTCCCTCAGGAATCCCAGTACTGTTGAAGCCCACATCATCAGACCAGTCCCATTGCTACCGTCCCCCATAGCTATAGTCTGGCCACCACCTGGCTATTACCCCATGTCCTCTGATGGGTTTCCATAGTTTTCTCGTGGTTGCTATTACGTGCTCTCAAGTTTAGTGACTTCAGCAGCCACATGGATGTCCCCAAGAATGATCATTCCTAGTGTTGGCCCCACCAGGGGACAGCCTTGGACAAGACCTCTATGTATCACCTGGTCTCCAAAAGCCCCACTCTACCTACAGGGCCATGATACTATCTTGGTTCTCCTTGTATTTCTGAGAGCTCAGACAGCCTTGGATGTTGGAAAGTCTGGGCATCCCTTGTCCCCAGGAGCCTGTTACCTGTGAGAGGACCACTGGCCTCTTCTGGGAAAGTTCAGGAGAATATTTAACATATAAACTGGAACATTCTTGACTTAATCCGTTTGGGCTGCTACAGAAGAACACCACAGAATGGGCAGCTTATAAACAACAGACACATTTACTTCTCAGAGTCCTGGAGGCTGGAAGTCCAAGATTCTCAGGTTCTGGTGAAGGGCCTCTTCTGGGTTGCACACTGTCAACTTCTCACTATGTCCTCACATGGTAGGAAGCTCTGTGGGGTGTCTTTCATAAAAGCACAATCCCATTCAGGGAGGCCCCACCCTCATAATCTGAGCTCCCCAAAACCCCACCTCCTAATAGCATCGCATTGGGCACTGGGATTTTGACACATGAATTTTGAGGGGACACAAACCATCCATTCAATCCATCCATTCAAGACACAATCCATGGCAGTTCTTCAAGGCGAACTAACCTCCCCTTCTGCCAGTGGACTCCCAGTCTATCAATTGGCTTTGATTTTGAGAACTGGGTAAAGAAACTGCAGCTTCCCGTTTCAGCGCTCACAGTCTGATGGCCTGTGGCTGGCAGTCATGTGAACTGAGCAGGTATGAATGAGATTGTATCGTTATCCTATATTCCCCTCAGTGATTTCCATCCACTCGGAATAAAGCAGACTCCTATCCATGGGAGACTAAGTATTCGTGATTGGTACTGGCCTCTCTTCAACTCCTTCCCGGTCTCTGCAACCCTCACACACCAACACTGGCCGCCTTGCTCTTCCCTCGGCCTGGAATAATTTTTCCTCCACCTTACCCCCATCATTTTTGAGCCAACGCTTTCTCTTTCTTCATAGTATTTAATGCTACCTAGCATTATGTGTGTGTGTGTGTGTGTGTGTGTGTGTGTGTGTGTGTGTGTGTGAGAGAGAGAGAGAGAGAGAGACAGAGAGAGACAGAGAGAGATAAGTGTATGTCTCCCCATGAGGGGGGATCACTGCCTTTTTACCTCTGTGTTTCCGGAACACAGAACAACAATTGTCACGTCGGCACTCAGTTACAAAGAGACCAGGGACTCTATAAATGATGATTTTTTTTTTTTTTAATATATGAAATTTACTGTCAAATTGGTTTCCATACAACACCCAGTGCTCATCCCAAAAAGTGCCCTCCTCAATACCCATCACCCACCCTGCCCTCCCTCCCACCCCCCATCAACCCTCAGTTTGTTCTCAGTTTTTAACAGTCTCTAATGCTTTGGCTCTCTCCCACTCTAACCTCTTTTTTTTTTTTTTTTTTTTTTTTTTTCCTTCCCCTCCCCCATGGGTTTCTGTTATGTTTCTCAGGATCCACATAAGAGTGAAACCATATGGTATCTGTCTTTCTCTGTATGGCTTATTTCACTTAGCATCACACTCTCCAGTTCCATCCATGTTGCTACAAAAGGCCATATTTCATTTTTTCTCATTGCCACGTAGTATTCCATTGTGTATATAAACCACAATTTCTTTATCCATTCATCAGTTGATGGACATTTAGGCTCTTTCCATAATTTGGCTATTGTTGAGAGTGCCGCTATAAACATTGGGGTACAGGTGCCCCTATGCATCAGTACTCCTGTATCCCTTGGATAAATTCCTAGCAGTGCTATTGCTGGGTCATAGGGTAGGTCTATTTTTAATTTTCTGAGGAACCTCCACACTGCTTTCCAGAGCGGCTGCACCAATTTGCATTCCCACCAACAGTGCAAGAGGGTTCCTGTTTCTCCACATCCTCTCCAGCATCTATAGTCTCCTGATTTCTTCATTTTGGCCACTCTGACTGGCGTGAGGTGGTATCTGAGTGTGGTTTTGATTTGTATTTCCCTGATAAGGAGCGACGTTGAACATCTTTTCATGTGCCTGTTGGCCATCCGGATGTCTTCTTTAGAGAAGTGTCTATTCATGTTTTCTGCCCATTTCTTCACTGGGTTATTTGTTTTTCGGGTGTGGAGTTTGATGAGCTCTTTATAGATTTTGGATACTAGCCCTTTGTCCGATGTGTCATTTGCAAATATCTTTTCCCATTCCGTTGTTTGCCTTTTAGTTTTGTTGGTTGTTTCCTTTGCTGTGCAGAAGCTTTTTATCTTCATAAGGTCCCAGTGATTCACTTTTGCTTTTAATTCCCTTGCCTTTGGGGATGTGCCGAGTAAGAGATTGCTACGGCTGAGGTCAGAGAGGTCTTTTCCTGCTTTCTCCTCTAAGGTTTTGATGGTTTCCTGTCTCACATTCAGGTCCTTTATCCATTTTGAGTTTATTTTTGTGAATGGTGTGAGAAAGTGGTCTAGTTTCAACCTTCTGCATGTTGCTGTCCAGTTCTCCCAGCACCATTTGTTAAAGAGACTGTCTTTTTTCCATTGGATGTTCTTTCCTGCTTTGTCAAAGATGAGTTGGCCATACGTTTGTGGGTCTAGTTCTGGGGTTTCTATTCTATTCCATTGGTCTATGTGTCTGTTTTTATGCCAATACCATGCTGTCTTGATGATGACAGCTTTGTAGTAGAGGCTAAAGTCTGGGATTGTGATGCCTCCTGCTTTGGTCTTCTTCTTCAAAATTACTTTGGCTATTCAGGGCCTTTTGTGGTTCCATATGAATTTTAGGATTGCTTGTTCTAGTTTTGAGAAGAATGCTGGTGCAATTTTGATTGGGATTGCATTGAATGTGTAGATAGCTTTGGGTAGTATTGACATTTTGACAATATTTATTCTTCCAATCCATGAGCAGGGAATGTCTTTCCATCTCTTTATATCTTCTTCAATTACCTGCATAAGCTTTCTATAGTTTTCAGCATACAGATCTTTTACATCTTTGGTTAGATTTATTCCTAGGTATTTTATGCTTCTTGGTGCAGTTGTGAATGGGATCAGTTTCTTTGTTTGTCTTTCTGTTGCTTCATTGTTAGTGTATAAGAATGCAACTGATTTCTGCACATTGATTTTGTATCCTGCAACTTTGCTGAATTCATGTATCAGTTCTAGCAGACTTTTGGTGGAGTCTATCGGATTTTCCATGTATAATATCATGTCATCTGCAAAAAGCGAAAGCTTGACTTCATCTTTGCCAATTTTGATGCCTTTGATTTCCTTTTGTTGTCTGATTGCTGATGCTAGAACTTCCAGCACTATATTAAACAGCAGCGGTGACAGTGGGCGTCCCTGTCGTGTTCCTGATCTCAGGGAAAAAGCTCTCAGTTTTTCCCCGTTGAGGATGATGTTAGCTGTTGGCTTTTCATAAATGGCCTTTATGATCTTTAAGTATGTTCCTTCTATCCCGACTTTCTCAAGGGTTTTTATTAAGAAAGGGTGCTGGATTTTGTCAAAGGCCTTTTCTGCATCGATTGACAGGATCATATGGTTCTTCTCTTTTTTTTTGTTAATGTGATGTATCACGTTGATCGATTTGTGAATGTTGAACCAGCCCTGCATCCCAGGAATGAATCCCACTTGATCATGGTGAATAATTCTTTTTATATGCTGTTGAATTCGATTTGCTAGTATCTTATTAAGAATTTTTGCATCCATATTCATCAGGGATATTGGCCTGTAGTTCTCTTTTTTTACTGGGTCTCTGTCTGGTTTAGGAATCAAAGTAATACTGGCTTCATAGAATGAGTCTGGAAGTTTTCCTTCCCTTTCTATTTCTTGGAATAGCTTGAGAAGGATAGGTATTATCTCTGCTTTAAATGTCTGGTAGAACTCCCCTGGGAAGCCATCTGGTCCTGGACTCTTATTTGTTGGGAGATTTTTGATAACCGATTCAATTTCTTCGCTGGTTATGGGTCTGTTCAAGCTTTCTATTTCCTCCTGATTGAGTTTTGGAAGAGTGTGGGTGTTTAGAAATTTGTCCATTTCTTCCAGGTTGTCCAATTTGCTGGCATATAATTTTTCATAGTATTCCCTGATAATTGTTTGTATCTCTGAGGGATTGGTTGTAATCATTCCATTTTCATTCATGATTTTATCTATTTGGGTCATCTCCCTTTTCTTTTTGAGAAGCCTGGCTAGAGGTTTGTCAATTTTGTTTATTTTTTCAAAAAACCAACTCTTGGTTTCGTTGATCTGCTCTACAGTTTTTTTAGATTCTATATTGTTTATTTCTGCTCTGATCTTTATTATTTCTCTTCTTCTGCTGGGTTTAGGCTGCCTTTGCTGTTCTGCTTCTATTTCCTTTAGGTGTGCTGTTAGATTTTGTATTTGGGATTTTTCTTGTTTCTTGAGATAGGCCTGGATTGCAATGTATTTTCCTCTCAGGACTGCCTTCGCTGCATCCCAGAGCATTTGGATTGTTGTATTTTCATTTTCGTTTGTTTCCATATATGTTTTAATTTCTTCTCTAATTGCCTGGTTGACCCACTCATTCGTTAGTAGGGTGTTCTTTAACCTCCATGCTTTTGGAGGTTTTCCAGACTTTTTCCTGTGGTTGATTTCAAGCTTCATAGCATTGTGGTCTGAAAGTTTGCATGGTATAATTTCAATTCTTGTAAACTTATGAAGGGCTGTTTTGTGACCCAGTATATGATCTATCTTGGAGAATGTTCCATGTGCACTCGAGAAGAAAGTATATTCTGTTGCTTTGGGATGCAGAGTTCTAAATATATCTGTCAAGTCCATCTGATCCAATGTATCATTCAGGGCCCTTGTTTCTTTATTTACTGTGTGTCTAGATGATCTATCCATTTCTGTAAGTGGGGTGTTAAAGTCCCCTGCAATGACCACATTCTTATCAATAAGGTTGCTTATGTTTATGAGTAATTGTTTTATATATCTGGGGGCTCGGGTATTTGGCGCATAGACATTTATAATAGTTAGCTCTTCCTGGTGGATAGACCCTGTGATTATTATATAATGCCCTTCTTCATCTCTTGTTACAGCCTTTAATTTAAAGTCTAGTTTGTCTGATATAAGTATGGCTACTCCAGCTTTCTTTTGGCTTCCAGGAGCATGATAAATAGTTCTCCATCCCCTCACTCTCAATCTAAAGGTGTCCTCAGATCTAAAATGAGTCTCTTGTAGACAGCAAATAGATGGGTCTTGTTTTTTTATCCATTCTGATACCCTATGTCTTTTAGTTGGCGCATTTAATCCATTTACATTCAGTGTTATTATAGAAAGATATGGGTTTAGAGTCATTGTGATGTCTGTATGTTTTATGCTTGTAGTGATGTCTCTGGTACTTTGTCTCACAGGATCCCCCTTAGGATCTCTTGTAGGGCTGGTTTCGTGGTGACAAATTCCTTCAGTTTTTGTTTGTTTGGGAAGACCTTTATCTCTCCTTCTATTCTAAATGACAGACTTGCTGGATACAGGATTCTCAGCTGCATATTTTTTCTGTTTAGCACACTGTAGATATCGTGCCAAGCCTTTCTGGCCTGCCAAGTTTCAAAGGAGAGATCAGTCACGAGTCTTATAGGTCTCCCTTTATATGTGAGGGCACGTTTATCCCTTGCTGCTTTCAGAATTTTCTCTTTATCCTTGTATTTTGCCAGTTTCACTATGATATGTCGTGCAGAAGATCGATTCAAGTTACGTCTGAAGGGAGTTCTCTGTGCCTCTTGGATTTCAATGCCTTTTTCCTTCCCCAGTTCAGGGAAGTTCTCAGCTATAATTTGTTCAAGTACCCCTTCAGCACCCTTCCCTCTCTCTTCCTCCTCTGGGATACCAATTATGCGTATATTATTTTTTTTTAGTGTATCACTTAGTTCTCTAATTTTCCCCTCATACTCCTGGATTTTTTTATCCCTCTTTCTTTCAGCTTCCTCTTTCTCCATAACTTTATCTTCTAGTTCACCTATTCTCTCCTCTGCCTCTTCAAGCCGAGCCATCGTGGATTCCATTTTGTTTTGCAATTCGTTTAAAGCGTTTTTCAACTCCTCGTGACTGTTCCTTAGTCCCTCGATCTTTGTGGCAAGAGATTCTCTGCTGTCCTGTATACTGTTTTCAAGCCCAGCGATTAATTTTATGACTATTATTCTAAATTCACTTTCTGTTATATTATTTAAATCCTTTTTGATCAGTTCATTAGCTGTTGTTATTTCCTGGAGATTCTTCTGAGGGGAATTCTTCCGTTTGGTCATTTTGGAGAGTCCCTGGCGTGGTGAGGACCTGCAGGGCACTTCCCCTGTGCTGTGGTGTATAACTGGAGTTAGTGGGCGGGGCCGCAGTCCGACCCGATGTCTGCCCCCAGCCCACTGCTGGGGCCACAGTCAGACTGGTGTGTGCCTTCTCTTCCCCTCTCCTAGGGGCGGGATTCACTGTGGGGTGGCGTGTCCCGTCTGGGCTACTTGCACACTGCCAGGCTTGTGTTGCTGGGGATCCGGCGTATTAGCTGGGGTGGGTAGGCAAGGTGCACGGGGGCTGGAGGGGCAGGCTTAGCTCGCTTCTCCTTAGGTGATCCACTTCAGGAGGAGCCCTGTGGCAGCGGGAGGGAGTCAGATCCGCTGCCGGAGGTTTGGCTCCGCAGAAGCACAGAGTTGGGTGTTTGCGCCGAGCGAGCAAGTTCTCTGGCAGGAACCGGTTCCCTTTGGGATTTTGGCTGGGGGATGGGCGGGGGAGATGGCGCTGGCGCCTTTGTTCCCCGCCAAGCTGAGCTCTGCCGTCCGGGGGCTCAGCAGCTCTCCCTCCCTTTGTCCTCCAGCCTTCCCGCTTTCCGCGCAGAGCTGTTAACTTCTGACCTCCCAGACGCTGAGTCGCGCTTGCTGTCGGAACACAGTCCGTCCGGCCCCTCCGCTTTTGCCAGCCAGACTCGGGGGCTCCGCTTGGCCGGCGAGCCGCCCCTCCGCCCCGGCTCCCTCCCGCCAGTCCGTGGAGCGCGCACCGCCTCGCCGCCCTTCCTACCCTCTTCCGTGGGCCTCTCGTCTGCGCTTGACTCCGGAGACTCCCTTCTGCTAATCCTCTGGCGGTTTTCTGGGTTCTTTAGGCAGGTGTAGGTGGAATCTAAGTGATCGGCAGGACGCGCTGTGAGCCCCGCGTCCTCCTACGCCGCCATCTTCCGGCACTCTATAAACGATGATTTAAGGTGAGACCAGAAGTGATATGATCACCACGAGGAACAGCAAACATGTTACACGATATGAAAGATAAATATTGTTAAAGCCAATAAAACGTTGAAAGGAAATCAGAGGAATTTAAAAAATTAAAAGAGGAAAAGAAATGCAACGAAAAATAGTTTATTAAAATGGAGATATTTCAGAATTGAAAGGTTCTGGAGATTAGAAGGGTGTCCTAAACATTCTCCACCTCCAGTCAGTGTCTCTGATGAGTTTAAGGGTGTGTAACTGGTCACTTTTCGTTTGCTAGTTGAATAATACATTGCCTTTGTGACACTTTACAGCTTAAAAATGCTTCTGTGTGAATTATTTCTTTTGATCCTCCAGATGGCCTCGTTGAGTTTGTCAAGCAAGTACCCCCCCCGCCCCCCCCCCCCCCCATATCCCAAACGCTTTGTAAACAGGTTTCTGTGGGTTGAGAGCCGTGTCTGAGGGACCTGGAAGTAGCTGGTAGGAGGCAAAAAAGGGATTTTTCAACAGTTTTTTGGGGTGTTTTTTTACACTCCAAAAGCTAAGACATTTACATTCTGCTTTGCAATTACAAACACCTATTGTGATTTTTTTAAGTAAACATCCTCAGAAATTACATATCAGAGAAAATTCTGTTTCTATGAAAAATGTCTTATATACAATTTTTTCAATTATCCTATCATAATCTGTATTTATCACAAGAGGGCTGAATACAGGGCTCCGTGCTTAGTTTTGTCCTTGTCAAGAAGAAGCTGGGTTTTTTTTTAATGTTTATTTATTGAGGAGTGGGAGCAGAGAGAGAGAGGGAGAGAGAGAATCCCAAGCAGGCTCTGTGCTGTCAGCACCAAGCCCCACGTGGGGCTCGATCCCATGAAATGTGAGACCATGACCTGAGCTGAAATGAAGAATCAGTCACTTAACTGACTGAGCCACCCAGGCACCCCAAGAAGAAGGTGTTTTTACAGCTTAAAATAAACTTGAAAGTTCTCATTGCAATTAGAAAATTACCAGGCTCGATGTTCTAGATCCCCAGTTAAATTAGTAGCTATTTCATCCAAACTGATTTTTGAGCCATTCTACTGAACAGCTTTGCCATGATTTGTTTCTTTCTCATAAGAATCATTTTTATCTTCTGATTCCACATTTCAAGCTGAACAGCTACAAATGTTTATTTGCATAATATTCAAAAACTACAACTCTTTTTCTTTCTTGTTTATTAGGTGTAAATATATGAAAATGATTCCTTTTCTATCTTTCAGCATTTCTTTGTATAGAGATGTAAGCACCTTGGATTGATTCCTCTGGAGGCTGTTGTTCTACAGGAAATGAGAGGTTTTGTCAGCCATTTTGAGTGTAAGCTATACTCTCACTTAACTGTTTTTCACAATAAAAAGTATTTTTGTTCACTTTAAGGAGAAGACTTGAGGAAAGCAATCTTGAACACAGCAAATGTCTCCACAGAAAGGAGTTTTGCATGTTTTCACTCAAATGGCAACATTTTTTTAAAAAAATTACGTTCTCCTAGTGAGTCTGAAAGTAGGTAGTCCAAACTAAACTCTCACTATGTATGAATTGCCAAGGCTACAGGGCTGATGGGCCCAGATTCTGGCAAGCCTCTTCAATGACCTATTAAGGAACTTGGCTGTTTCATAAGGATCATCATTTTCAGATTTCCAGATTTAACCTAGGACTCATCACAAACAACACATGCTTTCTTCCCTTCAATGTCTGGCGAAGGTTACACATTAGTGGACTTGGCCTTGGTTTTCGATCGTTACCTGTTACGTCCCCTGACATTTCTGCCTCTCCGTGACTTTTCCAATAGCTGCAAAGAACAAGTAAATTCCATGGAGCCAAAAGGATTCAATCAGCTCTTCTCATTGTAGCGAAAATTAGCCGTGGCTCTAAACCAAGGCTATTGAGTAGAGACTGAGAAACTTGTAGGAATAGATCAATATTATTGTGGAAGATTGAAGAATTGTAACCAAACAATTGGATAGAATTCTGAAAATCAAAATGAGTGAGAGAGGAAACATGATCTAAAATCTGATAGAATACATGCTAATGAACAGAAACAGAAAGAAAAATACACACACACACACACACACACACACACACACACACATCATAGTGTCATATAATTTTTCCAGGGGTTTCAAAACATTTTCTCACTCATATTCTTCAAGATACAGGAATTTCTGGGTATGTGCCCCTCCACCCAGAAAGGCAATCTACTATGGTTGATTTTTTACTCATATTTACTGTGGTCACATTTTAGAGCACTACGGTTTTGAAATGCTGAGGTTACCCAGAAGTAAAATCCAAATATTGAAAACATATGATATTTTTTAAGGAAAATAAGTTTACTGTGCCCTTTCAATAATATGGGCAATAAGGACCATGCTTTATAAACTTTAGGATGCATGCTTTTTCCACATTAAATTGGCATGTATCTTACCATACATGGCATCTTACAATTAAAATTGGAAACATTTTTGCTCTTTCTCAATGGAATGCACACTACTGGGAAAGGAACAATGTGCATCTTAGAATTAAAGGCTTATTAAATTTGCCAAAATATCTCATTAGAAAGGAACCAAAATATTAAGAGTACGATCAGCATCTACAACAGCACCTTGCATCCAGTACACCTCTGTTAGATGATGTTTGTGGGCAGTTGGATAGGTTCCAATTGAATGTTTCAATCTGCAACTTACAAACACTGAATAGTGATGATGCTTTTTGTCATACCTAATTAAACACAAACATAGTGACTGTGTCTGCTGGTTGGGAAGCAGGGTTTTCCAGTAGCTCCTATTCTTCTGTGGCCAATGACTATAGGCTCAGGGTGGTTAACACAGACACAAAGGAGTAAAGGAACAAAATTGCCACATTACATCATCTACGGCTTATTCCCTATTTCGTGTACCTTTGACCATGTCATAACATCTAACTCAAGAAAATGAGGATGAGAGAAATTACCCAAGTCGGAGTTTCTCACCACAACACTGCTGACATTTAGGACTAGATGAATCTTTATTAGGAGTGGAGGGATTGTCTCATACATTATAGGATGGTTAGCAGCATCCCTGGCTTCTACTCACTAGATGCCAATAGCATCATCCTCCCCACCACCTCCCAGTTTTGTCACCAAAAAAGGTCTCCAGACATGGCCAAATATTACCTGGGGTGGGAGGGTGGAATTGCCATGGTCGAGAACCACTCTTGTAGGTCTTTTGCCATGCTGTAGTATTCCCAGAGAGTTAGATGAGGGATACAGATAAAGAAATACAATAAACAAATTTAAGACACAAAATCTCCCTTGCAAAGATAGAAGTGGCCTGAAACTTCAAAGATATCTTCAAGTTTTGGGGTTGCCAAAATTCCAGTAGACTCAAGATTAGGGGAAAAAATATATATATATACATTATATGTACATATATATATATATGTACTATATATATATGGCATTTGAATGTATAATTGGGAAAAAACACAACATTTACCCTCAAATTATTTTTAAAACAATGAAAAATATATTGAAAAATAAGTGATCAAAAGGGCATCTGAAAAAATAAACTGATCTGTTTGGCTGATGGAATTGTAGGTGTTTTTTAATGATTGTGATTCATGCCCTGAGTAATTAAATATGTCCTGCTTTGGGTTGTTTGAGAAAAATGAATAAAGATCAATGTGAAAGGGTCAGAATGATTCAATTTCTAGCATTTTCTAAGTGATTCCTAAATACCAGACACAGAGCTTTATGCTTTATATGTATTGACCCATTTAATATTTACAACCATCCTGAGAGTTAGCCATCATTTCCAGGAAGAAAATTTGACTTGCCCAAGACTACACAGTTTGGAAACATCAGAGCCCAGAATCAACCCCTGGGCTATCTGCCTTCTTACTATGTCATTTCTGACCACCGTAGTCTACAGCAACCATGTTACCCTGACAGCCAATATTTCCCTATTTGAATTCTATATTCCAGCCAGACTGATGTATTTATAGGTGCTAGCCATATTTCTTGCATTTCTCTTTCCAGGCCTTTGCTAACACTGCCTTCCTCCTGAAAAATTTACTTCCCTGTATCCGTCTGCCTATTTGTCTGTTTCCTAAGCCATATCCTTCCTCTGATGCTTAGTTTGAGGTCCATTTTCTCCATGGAACTGAGATTTTTCTACCCACAGTGATCTCCCTGTTCTCTGCATACTTTTTACTTCTGCCTAATTAGACACTTGTTATAGAAGATGTCAATTTCTAACCTCCTGATGACGATAACGAATATGAAGATACCCTTTAGGAAAGAGTTGTATGTACATGGTCTCATGACCATGGTCTCCTGACCACAAACCTGTTTTCTGTTATGGTCATTTCACAGATGGAGGCGTCTAATGGTCAGAATCAATTGGATTGTTGAAGGATCCACTTGATAAGTGGTAGACCAGAACAGAACATGAATGGAAGTCTCTTAACTCCATACCTCATGTTCTTTCTTAAAAACCAGGACTTATACCCAGGTGTGTATAAATACGTATAAGTCAATCTCACCAATTAAACTGTGAGTTTCATATTTTAAGTCCTTCTCCTTCCCTCACTCTTACCCCAGTACTTAACAAGCACTCAGTAAGTACTTAGTAAGCATTTAACAAATACTTAGCATAATCATTTATCAGTTGGATGATTTTGCCTCCTAAATGTCAGAGCATAAAGCAACAGTAATAGTCACAGACTGCAAATGAAGAAACAGTATTAGTGAGATTAGGGGATCTGAAAAGTGTCCTGTCAACCGAAACCCCAATCTACCTGCATTTGGATTTCTGCTGGAACTCGGCTGCTCTTTTTCAGATATTTCTACATATATTTTTCCTCATTTTGTCCTAAAAAAAATCCTATGGCGAATAACTATTTTATCCCCATCTTAAGGAGAAGAAGATGAGTTTAGAGAGATTAAGTAACAAGTAGAAGTTTGAAGGAGGTTTCAATCCGGCAAGCTAACTCTTGACTTTTAATAGTCCTTCACTACAGAAAGCAGACAAACATCTCTAAGACTTGTGTTTATACTGGTATGTGTATATAATACATAATATATACATATATATATATATATATATATATATATATATATATATTCGTATGTATGTACCTTCTGTTTACTTTCAAGTTTTCAAAGCAGATCTAATTTCTAGAATATCAAATTTTCTGATGTCGTATGTCAACAGCACTTTAGAAGTTCTCAAGCAAAGGAGATTGCCAGAGGGACAAATGTCAGATCATTTGTTCTTGGCTGAAAGCTCAGGAGCTGTCTCAGAGAGCACCAGCTCATCAGAGAAAATGACTGTCTTGATATTTCCCTAGCCGGGGTGGAGGAGGGTCAGTGAAGGCCTACTGCAGCATGGAATGAAGTTCATTCATTCCCTTGAACCAGTCTGCCCACCCTGGCAAGACACATGACGTGAAAAATGCAGGCGCCTTCATCGGGCCAGTATTGTTGGTAATTCCCAGTTGTCTGAGAGCTATTTGGCACACTCTCAGGTAGCTGACATCTAAACAATAAGTAATCTGGTTTTCGGTAAGGTAATTACTGAGCAAACCTGCCTGGTCTCCAGACCTAAGGGGTGCATTACGACATACTGAACAAACAGCACACCTGAGTAAGCTTACAGTCACTAAAAAACTATTATCTTTAATCACAAGAATATGTCAGAATTCTTGCTTTATTTGTGTGCAGGCTTAAACCACTTCTCCAAAACCACATTGTAGGGACCAGCTCACTCTTTCTTATTTAGGGTAGTGTGGATCTCAAAAGTGTTTTTTACCTATAAGTTTAGCTCAGGAACATACCCATGAGATTGTGGTCCAGATTTACAACCCCCCAACAAGGGACCACTCCACCCAAGGAGACCCAAGCCTGGGAATCCTTGACCTCATCACCAAGTGGTCCTGTTTGAAGAAATCGGGCTGAAATTTCACACCAGTGTTTCCATCACTGAGCATCCTGTCAGCTTTTTTTACACATATATAATACAGAACTACCTGCAAATATAGTTATTTCCAAGGCTGGTGGAGCATGGCAATATTTTTTCATCAGTGATCATAAACCTCTTGACAATGGAGAATTTGACTAGTCATTGATCAAGTCATTGACTGGTCAATGATCACACCTGAGAAATTTTCAAAACGTTTTGTTCAAGTCAATCAACTTAGAAATGGTAAGTAATTTCTAGAACCAGCTTACCATTGTGGGGAAGTTTATTATACATACTTGTGAGGTTTACAAAAAAATGAATTTTAGTGTGATTCTATAGTGTAAGAAGCAGGTCCAAATCCAGGGTACCGAATTTTCTTAAAAGCAATTCTATCTCTTTTAGATGATGTTTATCAACTTGCTTAATCCCCCCATGCCTCAGTATCCCTCCACTCATTAATTAATAGTATATTAGTTGAGTCTTGTATGTACCAAACTGTTGTCTAGGCTCAGCAGATAAAATGCCTAAAGAAATGGGGGAAAAAAAAATAAAACCCTGCTTCCGAAAGCTTACGTTCAAGTGGAGAAAAATGTACATGAACAAAGACATATAGTGTGTCAAATAGTGGCAAGTTCTTTGAAAACAAAACAGGAAAGAAAGTGGAAAATCCCAGTGAAGAAGGACATGAAAATGATTACAGTTTTCAAGAGGGCTGCCTGAGATGTCTCCTGAGAAGGTGACATTTGAGCAAAGTCCTGAAAGAGTAAGAGAGTAAGCAATGTGGATATCTGGGGGAGAGCATTCCAGAAGGATGCAGATGGAAAAAGAAACGCAAAGGTCCTGAGATACAAGGATGCCTGGTACATTCCAGAAGTGGCAAGGTGGCTGGCCAGTGTAGCTGGAGCAGAGTGAGCAAAGAGGAGACGACAGAGGCCAGATTTTGTTGGGCCTTTTAGGTCATTATAGGTATGTGGGGTTAAAGCATTAGAACTAGAACATCAGAGTTTAGAACATTTGTTGTCAGCAGCATGCATGATCAGACTTGCATTTTAGAAGGTTCATGGTAGTTTCTGTATGGGGATGAGACTACAGAGGAGCACAAAGTCAACTGCTTACTCATCAAAGGACATCAAGTAGCTACCGTTGCAATAATCCAGGTACAAAACAACCATGGCTTGTATTAAAATAAGATCGGTGAATGTTGTTGGATTCTAGCTACATTTTTGAGGTAGAGTCAACAGGATCTCAATGGAATAAGTGTGGGATATGAAAGAAACCAAGGAGGACTCCGAAGCTTTGACATAAGGAACTAGAACAGAATTGCCCTGTACCAAGGTAAGGAGCACAGTGTGAGAAGCCTGGTTGCCAGGCACCCTGGAATTTAGTAGTTCAGAATGGGACGTGTTGAGTATAAATTAGACATCCCAGTGGGCAAGATGAGTAAATAGTTGGTTATATGAATCTAGAGTCCAGGAGACAGCTCTGCACTCGAATAATGAGCAGAGAGATAGCATTTCATATACCCTGAGACTGGATGAAATCAATGGAGGGATGGGTAAGCTGCCAAAATTTAATGGTCTAAGCAATGAGGGGGAAGTGGAGAAAGAGCCCAAAAAAGAGCTGCCCAGGACATGGTAACTATCTGAGAGCTGATGACAGTGTGTCCAGGAGGAGGGAGTGGGCAGCTCTATCAAGGTTGACTGAGATGGGGACTTGGAATTGACCCTTTGAGTAGCGACACTGAGGTCATTGATGACTTTAGCAAGAGTCTTTTCTTAAGAGATTAAGAGGAAAGGGATTCAAATGGATATAGACCACTTCTTTTGAGAAGTTTCACTAAATGGGGAGCAAAGAAAGGGGTGGTAGCTGAAGAGGGGTGTGGAGTCAAGAGAAACTTTTTATTTTTTTTTTATTATATGAAATTTATTGTCAAATTAGTTTCCATACAACACCCAGTGCTCATCCCAAAAGATGCCGTCCTCAATACACATCACCCACCCGCCCCTCCCTCCCACCCCCCATCAACCCTCAGTTTGTTCTCAGTTTTTAAGAGTCTCTTATGCTTTGGCTCTCTCTCACACTCTAACCTCTTTTTTTCTTTTTTTTCCTTCCCCTCCCCCATGAAAAGAAACTTTCTAAAAACCAACTTCATTGAGGTGGGATATACATACAATAAAACTCACCAATTTCAGGTGTACAGTTCAGTGAGTTTTGACAAATGTATATACCTAAGCAATCACCACCATCATTAAGATGTAGAACATTTTGTGCCCTTCTCTACCATTCAACCTCTTACCCCCAGACCCAGGAAACCATTTATCTGCTTTATGTTACTCGAAATGAAATTTGTCTTCTGAGAGTTTTACATAAATGGAATTATAGGATGTCACCTTTTGTGGCCAGCTTACTTTGCTTAGCATAGTGTTTCTGGGAATTATCTGTGTTGATGCATGATTCAGTACTTACCTCCTTTCTATTGCTGTGTGGCATTCCATAGTATGGATATACCACAATTTGTTTATCCATCCATCTATTGATGGACATTCAAAGGGTCGTTGCACTTAGATCTTTGAGGAATAACTCTGCTAGAAACATTCATGTCCGAGTCTTTTGTGGATATTTGTTTTCATTCATTGGAGAGGGGTTTCTTTAAGCTCAAGGAAATTTGGAAACCATAATTGTAGTCACGGCGGTGATGAAATTTTGAGTGTGTCATAAAATCTCGGTACTGCAATGATATAGTCACTTGGACAAGAAATAAGTATCATTCATCTATAGTCATTTATTCAGTATTCCACTCTAGTAGCTCATGAAGATACTGTCCTTGCCTTCAAGTGACACACAATCTAGTGAATTAAATAAAAATGTAAATAAATGGGATAGGAATACACTCCTTAAATGAATAGGCACTAAACTCAAGGGACGTACTGTCCAAAGAGACAAAACTGGCCGCTAGTATAAGTTGGCTCAAAAATGTTTATAGATAATGATACGAGTTATATCGTGTTAAAGAATGAATATATCAATGTTCAAGAAAAGTCAGGTAGGAAGCATTCCTAACTCTGAAGACTATCACCATGTTCTTCATCATCTGCACACACCATGCTCCCCTACGAAGCCACTTCGGATGCAACTATTAGCAAAAGGCAGCCTTCGCATGACTTTGGTGACCAACCACTGGTGTATAAAGGAAAGAAGTTTAACCTGTGTCCTTCCTTGTTGTGCCTGATTCACTTTGCGCACGATTTGTGATAACTTTCCTAACTTTCTATACTTTCTATATTCCACTTCTCCTTTTGTAAAATGTGAACACTGACATCTGAGTGGGGTTAATAAAATGTTATGGAATATACTATATTTCCTGACTGCCAAGCCAAGCATGAGAACTGATGGCAAAATACTAGCATGAGAACGTGAGTTTCTCTGTGCCCCCGATGGTTTACTATCAAAACTATACACGTTAGACCCCATTTCTTCCAACCTGCTAGGAATGGATGGACCAGAGTATACTGGCATCCTGAGAACTGGTCTGCCACTTCCAGTGAGGCTTGGGTACCGTTAGGGGCTGGCCTGATGCTCACAGCTCGCGAGCATGGTGTTTCCTGTTGGGCATCGAAGATATTCACAGAACACTGATCTCAGACACAGTCACTCTGAGGCCGTGATAAAGTGAGACAGAACAAGAGCACATCATAATTGCATCTAAGTACAGAAGAAAAAAAAAATGGTCATTCTGCAATCTACAAAATACCGACTATTCCGGTTGCTCCTGGCTAATTGGATTGACTGCCATTTCTTTGCCAATTACAGCTTCATCCTTGCTCTCACTCTCCTCCCTGTGGATAAGACTATATTATCCAGATGCCTAATCATAGACTTGTCCCCGCTTTCTGACAAAAGCCACTCCAGACCGAACCCCTGCTTCCCTCGACCCTCCCCTAAAGTCATCCAACCGAAGTCCAGAGTCTATGGAAAGTCCCTTCTGATACCTTCTCACCAAGACATCCCACAAATCCTCACGGTCTACGTCTTTCTCCTTGTAATGATCTGCTCAACTTGTTTGCCTACAGGTGTGTCTCTGATGGTCTTCGCCTGGGGGACCTAGAACGTACATCTGCCCCAGCGTTTTCGGTACAGGAAAAGGGACGCAGGGCTTAAGATGTTACATCTCTCAGAAGTATTAACACTTGACAAAATTGCTCTTGCTTAAAAACCTTCCTGAGACAAAGAGGTGATTCCCCACTGGCATTAGCACAACATGCCGGGAAACGGCGGAGAGGAGGTAGCAACAGGGGGCCTGGGGATATCAACCAGACATCCCACTGTGATTCCTCCCGCACAACCCCTGCCTTCCCACTCCTGGCCAGTTACAGACACGGTCCTGCCTAGACTCTGAGTCAATCAGCCCTGACCAGGACAGGGATTAACACCGGTGTGTGGAGGCTGGAATTCATCTTGCCGTCACAGCCCCAAGCACCGGGCTGTAGCTCTCAATTTCCTGCTTAGTATTCCAGTCCACTGCTGGGTCTGGAGTGTTGCCTAGAACCATCATAGCCCATTGGGCAAGGATCCAATACCTTGCAGAGTCCTCGCCCTTGTCCCTCCCCTGGAAGTTGTAGTTTGCTGTGTCTATTCCCAGTCGCTGGCAGCGGCACCAGTCCAAATGTGCTTGTCCTCAGGAGCCGTGACGTGGCTGACCTTTCTGACACTGCAAATTGTACCATTGGCTCTGGAGAGGGCGCTTCAGCTGAGGAAGTTCCCCAGTCCCGGTCCCATCTGGTCCTGGGTTTCTCCAACACTTCCTCTCGGCCAGTGCCAGCATCCCTCACAGCTGAGCCCACCCAGGTTATAACAGCCCCAGCTCACCAGACACAGTTTATTCATATGCAACTGGACACCTTCCTTGGCCATCGCCCAAAAGGGAAAGTTGCTACAAGAACCACCTGCTGAGTCTTCAGGACTTCCAGACATACTCTCAGGTTCAGGAAAGCGACAGGAAACAGGGGAGGGTTGCCTCCTCTCACATCAAGGAGTATACGGCGAAAAGGAGAGTCTTTATTCCTATATGCCTCAATCCCTTCCTGGGAGCAAATAAATCCAACGTCAAAAACCCTGTGATTTAAATACACATTAAGAACTTGATCAATATTTTACTATTGAGTAATGACTGGATGTCTAATGACTTCATGGTAAGTACTCAATAAATATTTGTTCGACTAATGAATAGGTCTGACAGATGGGAAAATCGAGGCCCAGTTTCTGTGGCTATCGCTCAGGGATCACTCAGCCAGCCAGCATAGAGTTGGAACAGGACCAAATTCTCTTAGCCTCACTCCAGTATTCTTTCTTCTAGAGCAACATCCTTATTAAATGGATGTTGGTTAATTCATAATAGAACAAACTTTGGACTTTGTTTCTTTACTGGTCTTTTATCTCTAAGATTATTGAAGATTGACTAGTTCTTGGAAGCTAATATTGGCTACTTAAGCACTTAGTCAAGAGATATCATATATGCACTCCAATTCTATGGCAAATTTGCGATAAGAACCCATCAATTACCAATAATGCATAAACGTTTTAACCATGCAAAAGAAAATTTAAATATTAGATGGTATTATTAAAACTTGCAGCTTTGTCATGTCCTTGAGCCACAAAGTAGAAAAGGGGCGTGGGGGAAAAGATGAGCCTTGGATGGAAGAGACACAGAAAAGAGATGGAAAGCCAAAGACTTGCCTTTGCAAATTTCCTACAATTAGCCCTACCCTCACCCCGTCTCTTCAGAAAAGGGGGCTTAACAGGGAGAGTACAGGTTACACACCACTGTTCTTTCTGAAATCTCCAAGGGTTGCTGGGAAGAACACAACTCCTATTAAAATGCAAACACCAGCTGTGTTGGACCTAACAATCATTTACACTTTAATTAGAAGGAATCCCTTTAATCAGACGATTTGATTGCCTTGCTACTCTGTGCGGTCCACAAAAGACCAGCAGCATAGGCATCACCTGGAATTTTATGAGAAATGCAGACTCTGGGGTCCATTCTAAACCCCTGAAGCAGACTCTGCAGCTTGCCCAGATCCCCGGGTGACTCACACGCACGGTGACTCCTGAGAGGCTCGGCAGTTCTAAAAAGGCAAACGTGACTGATTCAGGCAAGAGAGGGTTCGGGTTCCTAGACGTCCTCAAAGACGTGGGTGGGAGGCACTGCAGAAAATGGGAGAAGGCAACAAAGACACATTCACCTTCTAGCATGTTCCCAAGGACCCGGTGGCCTGCCTCCACCAGAAATCACCTGAGTGTGCCATGGATGGCTAAAGCCTGCGAGATTCATCTGACCGTGTTGAAATATAGACCATGTAACAACATATGTACTAGAATTAACATAACTCAAACCCTTGTGATTGGCGGTTAGCTGTTGTATTGGGCAAGAGAGATTACACAACTCTCCAAGGCACCCAAGTTACAGCCCAGGTACACCCAGGTATAAGGAAAAACGGGTTCTCCGGTGCTTGTGAGTATGTGTCCGAAACTCTGATTAGTGTGTGAGACCCTCCAAGCTATGTAAAATGCAAAGTTGTGCAATTAACTAGAGCAGGATGAAGAGATGCTACTCTAATGGAATAAACCATTTGTGTTTGCTTAATCCAGTGAAACCAGATTACCTGAGTAGTACCTTTTCCAATAGAATTGCCTATGTTTAAGATTCAACTAGAAATAACATTATTTCAGCCTCTACAATCAATCTCTCTCTCTCTCTTTCTCTTTCTAACCTATCCGCTTGGAAGCCTGACTGTATACACATCTGAAAGCTGTAATTCTGTTTTCTCTGGGATAAAGTTTGAACCTCAAAGACTAACGACAGTTGAACCGCTTTGGCCAGTAGGGGGCAGTGAAGGGCAGCAGAACAGGAGAAGGCTGCTGGCCACAGCACCTCCCCCGGGAAAGAGGTAAGCAAACAACATCACTATTGCACCGCCAGGCTGTTGGGCCTGGTAGGGAAGCTGAGCGCCCTAACTGAGGGAGCAGTCCAGAAGGAGCTGGAATCGCCTACGATCCCAGAAGAGAGAAGTTCCCACAGGCTGTAGGGAGGAGGCAGAGAGGGTCTGATCGCACTCTGGAACTAGGTGTTCTGGACGTCCCAAGGTTAGCCTCCAGGCTTGGCTTCCAGGAAGGCCTTCAAACAGCTGTAGAACTCAATGTCACTTGAAAGAATAGTGCAGCCCGTGGCCATTATCTCCCTCCCGCCTTCTTGCCAGGGAAGTGCCTTGCTTCTCCCAGAGGAATACGGTGAAGGTTGAGATCCTGATTGGCCAACTACCCCACAGTAAGGAGATCCCATGGGATTTGGGGGACAGAGACAGAGACAAAGAGACAGAACGTGTGTAGGGAGGAGGAAATCACCGTTCAACCAAACAGAAAGCCTAAAAGCTTGATGGCCATAAAGTGTTCATTATTACCTATCTTCTTTGTTGGAAGACGTTTTTGCCTTCAGGATGAAATCCAGACCCAGCCCTAAGGATTGGTTCCAGGACACTACCTTTGTAAAGATGCCCTGAGGCCAGGTATTTACATTTGAATTCTGGTTTTCCAAATACTGTGTAAAAATAAAACTCCCCACCCACTTAACTCCCTCCCTCCCCCAGCCCCCCCCCCCAACTTTGTGTCTGTGCCTACTGGGCCAAACTTTTCTCAATATTATTTGTTTTTAAATTTTTTAATGTTTATTTTTGAGAGAGAGAGAGAGATAGCGCGAGCAGGGGAGGGTTAGAGATAGAGGGAGACACAGAATCCGAAGCAAGCTCCAGGCTCTGAGCTGTCTGCATGGAGCCTGACGCAGGGCTCATACTCTGGAACTGTGAGATTATGACCTGAGCCAAAGTCAGAGACTTAACCAAGTGTGGACCCAGGCGCCCCAAAACTTTAATTTAGATATTCAGTCCTGCTGTGCTATTAATACATCCACACTTAACAGGTAATTGTGAGGTCAGTGGGAAAATCTGGTCCCTCACAAACATGCTCTTTCTTCTAGAAATAGCCAACACCTCATGCATGGTATATACACAATTTCTCATTTATGCATGAAGCCAGAAAAAAAAAATCAAAATCTGAAGACAGGCTTTTGGAGGGATGCTCATTAAGACATTAAGAACTCTGGGGCACCTGGGTGGAGCAATTGGTTAAGCGTCCTACTTCGGCCTAGGTCATGATCTCGACATTCTGAGTTCAAGCCCCGAGTTCAAGCCCCGCATCGGGCTCTGTGCTGACAGCTCAGAGCCTGGAGCATGTCTCAGATTCTGTGTCTCCCTCTCTCTCTCTGCCCCTCTCCCACTCACACTCTGCCTCTCTCCCTCTGTCTCTCAAAAATAAATAAACATTAAAAAAAATTTTTAAGAAGACATTACAAACTCCTAATTAACAAAGAAAAGGCTACCGATACTTAGTTGTTATTCTTATATTTTCCTTTAAACATTTCTACCTGTTTTTGTGTTTTCTCTTATTTCTTAGGCTTTTGAGCCAAAGTCTTTGTACTAAACACTTCAACAGAATTTCAATCCAAATTTGTAACACATTTTACAAAGTGCCTCCTTAATATATGCTTCATCAGACTCATATGCAGTAATAATCACAATAAGTACGATTTCATGACTGTTTGTGCCAGAAACTCTGCTAGGTGTTTTATGGTCTATGGCTAATACTTTATAACCACTGCCCAGTTTGACTTGCTACCTACATTAGAGGTGAAGGTAAGATTCCGCACAGGTAGGTAGAGCTATTTCCCTCATGGGACCCACTGCCTCCCTGGTTAATTCCACAAGTTAATAATAACTGATCGTGCCATAGCCCCTGCAGAGTTATCGCATACCTATTGTGGACCAGCCTCAGATGTTCCAGATGTTCGTGAACATAGTTCACTTACAAAATCGTTGTGAGACAACTCTAATTTTTCCCATGATGTGAGAAAGCGAGAACTCAGCCACACTACTGACAAGTGGCAAAGCCGAGAGTCTAACCCAGATCTCCTGATCGCAGTCTCAATGCTTTGCCATTAAAATTCAGTTGTGTCTCAAACCAAAAGTAGGAAGGTTATATTCACGGTCACAGTGTGGCAGAACAGTCTATTTATAAAATGTCAGTGTCCAAAGGAATCTTTACTTTCACAGGGCTTTTCCCAGAAACTGTCACAGCCACACAACCAGCAAGAACTCGATTCCAATCCTCTGCTGCATCTCAGTAGCTCTATGAACTTACGTGAATTCGGTATTTATCCCTTGACTCCCATTTCCCATCAGCCAAATGGGCATATTTAGCTGTTTCTCACCCTCACCTTTAGAAATGAAACTCCATGAGGACAAGGACTTTATCTTGTTCACTCTTCTTACCCAAATGTCTAAAACATGGTATGCACTTCAATACTTTTGTAGAAACATCCATGATCCATAGATCAGATAAGTTCAAATAAGTTCATAGTGTGAAAGCCCTCCACTTACTCTTTCTTCTTCCCATTCTGGTGTGGAATAAACCCTAAGATTAGGCTAGCTTGGCCTTCTAAATGAGTTCTGTTTACACATATAGCTATAGACCCTCTTTCAACTTTTGAGTCTTATCTTTTAAGTACATTTTGAGAACTCCTAAAGCCTTTGGATTCTGAAGATTAGGTGGGTGAAAAACAATTCCCCAAATATTTTAATCTGTGTTCTAGTCTTTGACTTATGACTTTGAATCAGGCACTTAACTAGCCGAGGTTCTGAAAAGGGAGATACCATTACCCTTTTAAGGGTTATAACAAGTATTAGTTAAGAGAATCAATGAAATGTATGCTTTTACTTCTTATTAAATAGTTGAACTATTTACTTCCTAGATAATTGTTTCTCAAGGCATCTTGTTAATCAAAACTGCTGGTAGTTTAGATTATAAATTCAAGTCATTTTTGACTAGCAGTTTCTAGAGTCGGTAACAACATTGTGCAATGCCAAGCACTAACATTCCCTGAGAATGTCTTCTGGGTCAGGTGCTCACATCAGCACGTCACCTAGGAGATTGGTGCACACCTCTCCTAGGAGATTGGTGGCATAGATAGGTAAACCAAGGCACAGAGAAGCTAAGTAAAAGACCCCAGAGAGTGGGGAGTTGAATCCAAGTAGTTGGATCAGAAGCCTTGACTCTTAACTACTAAGTTATGTGTGTTTCAACTTCATGATTTAGCCATCCCTACAGATCAGAGTTCTTTACCTTTCTGAGCCATTGACCCCTTTGGCAGTCTAATAAATGTATGGATCCCCTCTCAGAGTGAAGTTTGTAAATTCCTTAAATAAAATACATAGCAGTACAAAGAGAATAAGTTATATTGAAAGCAGTTAAATGTTTTATTTTTTAATGTTAATTTATTATTTTTTGAGGGGGGGAGGGGAAGAGACAGAGGCAGAGAGCATCCCAAGCAGGCTCCCTGCTGTCAGCACAGAGCCAGATGTAGGGCTCAAACTTACCAACTGTGAGATCATGACCTGAGCTGAAATCAAGAGTCTGATGCTTAACTGAGCCACCCAGGCACCCCTTAAATGTTTTTAAAACTAAATTTATGACAAAAAATGGATTTGCTTACTTATTACCCACTGAAGAACAATATCAAGTGTCAGGTCTAACAACTACTATCCTTCATAAATGGTGAAGGGCATGTACAATGGTAAAATACCTGATTTCTTTTGGTGTCAAAATCCCAGCTATTGCTAACACTGCTGTGGTTTCTAGCCTACTTTCTTAATTAAGGGAAATGCTAACTTTCAGACTTAGGATGTTGAAAGTAAAGACATCTTTTTTTCCTATCCAAATTTGTGGACCCTTTGATTCTATTCTGTTCCTCTTGAACAGACCTTGAGGAAGGACAGTAGTCTACCGTTAGCATTTGCTTAGTGTTCACAAAACTCTCAGTAACACGGTATTTTGAAATAGATGCAACTTTTCCTTCTTAAATATCATTCGATAGTTTTAACTCCGATGTAGTTGAAACACAGCAAAGTTCACGTATTTAAAATATGTGGAAGGGGCTATTTGCTCTATGTGACTTGAAGGACTTAGCTCTTTTCTGTTTAGGCTTCATCGAAACTATTTAAAACAGCTGCCACATCATTTGATGTCCGTTACTTAGTGAGAAAATGGAGGTAAAAATTCAAGCCAGTCTTCTCTAGAATCTATGGTTTGGCCTGATTGTACATTTCTCAGGCAGTACGTTTCCAAAAGCCAGCTCTCCCTTTGCTGAAAGTCTGTCTTTATCCTCTACAACCACTAGATGGCACTGGCTGTCTGCTATCCTTCTTGTGGCTCCAGGATTTCTGCCCCCCTCCTACCCCCAACCCCATCCCCGCCCCCAAAATTGATTTTGAAATGTGAAAGCTTATCTGGCAACTTTATCCACAAACACTGAGTTGACATCTCTTTCTGAAGTGAATTAAAGCTTTTTTCATTCTATTTGTATTTTATCTTTTAAAGACCATTACATCATTTTGTTCCTTTGATTCTCCAGAGGCTTTTTCAAGTCCATTAGAACTTTAGCAACTCGAGATGTTTCACACCCATTAGAACTACATTCTCTAAAACATTCTGTGCTTTTCCTGCAGAAGCATAAGCCATGAGAAGCTTTACTTCCTATCTGGGATGCTGGCAACAGGAGTATTGTTAGAGCAGTAAAACGATTCTGTGAAAAGTGCCTTCCTGCCACAGGAGCTCAGATGCTTGTCCTGCAGAGCTTCAGAGAAATCACATTTTGGGACCAATGCATCAGTTGTGGGTCATTAAATAGGACAAGGGCTCTATTCAATAAAAGGTTGAACCAACACACTCTTCAGTGATATGGGATTCGTGAGAAGTATTTTTAAGAGAGTAATAAAATGTAACTGTGGTTTAAAACTGTCTCTTGAAACAAGTCCATTCATTATATTAGCAACTGAAGTAACATATCAGCAAGAAACACAACCAAGATATATTCCGAGCATTACTGAAGTCCTCCTGTTGTATACCCTTGGCGTGAAACGTATTATTGCTGTTAGTTTTTCGTAGCTTTGATTATTGCATGTAAGCTTACATAAAATAAATCAGTGAGTGCCAGCTACTGTATTTATCAGTTGGATCAAAAGGAAGGAATGTGACTGGTTATCATTGAGGATGTGGTAGCCCCATCCTCTCAGCCTGTGAAAGGAATCACTCTTAGAGCCATGATTAACAGCCCTACGTGTGAGTGTGTAGAATCTGATTGTTTATTCTAAATATGTATACCCCCATTTACTATCCAAAGCCCAACTTGTGTTTAGCTTCCCCAAATCTAAAATTTCATCCAGGATCAATCAATCTTCCAGATGTTTATTACATCTCCTAAAGTTAAGATTGTCACAAATACAAGGACAGGGATTTTCTTTTACCAGCAAGAAAAAGAAAATGAAAAAAGGAAATAAACTCTCAAAGTTCAGGAGGTGATTCTAAATGTTTGTTACCACTCCACTGCTTTGGGCCAAATACTTTTGGATCCATGCAAGGAGAGGCAGGCTGAGAAGGGATGGGCTGACATTCCCCAAAACCCCAAATGCTTGATAGAATGAAATAAGACTGGATCACAAAAGGAATGTGCTTCAGCTCTGGGTTTTCTTTAGCTGAATTTATTTGTTTACTTGAGAAGGACTATCTATTTCCATGTGGCATTTGAAAAGCATTCGGCTGCCATGTCTAATGTATCCTACCAGTATGCCAAGTCCCAGGGTACCGAAATTAACACACTGGTTGCAAGCAGTGACCCCAGGATTCTCCAGTATCACTCTATGGGCTACAAGGAGGACTTCTCTCCGGGACAGGGAGACAGAGAGGAGGCCAATCCCAGAATGTATTTAGTGTTTAACCTCAGTGGTTCTTTGAGACAGTTAAAGAGCAGTTTCCCCTACAGTGAGAAGAAAGTATGGAACCAACTCAATCCCTGGAAATGCAATATTAAGGGGGGAAATTATGCATTTAAGTTCTAATACACTTGTCCTCTAAAGTCTTCCAATTTGTTTGCTTTTTCTTTTTCTTTTTTTCAAAATTATTTATCTTCAGGTGTGGAGATGGGTGAACCACATTCAAAGGTTCATTTAGTTAAGCGCTTTTTAAGCTTTGTTTTGACTTAAGTTGGCCACACTCTTTTTCCTCTGATTTTCCTACAAATTAGCATGGAATTACTGCCTTTTGCCCAGAGAAAAAGAAGTGGCAAATAGTAACGATGATAAGGCCAATAGTAGTAATGGTAAGACAAATACAGAACAGAACTTTGAATCTTGAAAGAGTTTACTTGTTTTCCAACCAAAGAGTTAGGGTGTGGGCAACAGAAGCTCCGTGTGTATGTGCGTGTGCTTGCAGGTGTTACACGCCACATAAGAATTATTTTATATCTCAGGAATCTTATTTCTTTGGAAAATCGACCGTGTTGGAGGTAGACTCACCTTTTCCACTATATTTGGACATGCTCACTAGTCTTTCCTTTCTCTGATTTTTTTTTTTTTTTTCATCTGACCTGCTTGCATGACGAGACTACAAATCAATCAATATAACTCCTGATTTTCTGCAATCTTTAACTTTGGGCTCTATGATGATATAATGATCTCACCGCGTCAGCCAGACAACTGGATCCGCCAGTTACCTTAGCGTGTGCCAGGCGGGTGAACATGTACTACATTTCAGGAAAAACAGGCTGATTTGTTCAGGTGTGAGCAGGGGTTTCTTAACTGCCAAAGCATTCCAGTTCAACAAGACGTTCCAGGAAAATATAATCTTGGAACCAGTCGGTTCAGCTCTAGGTAGGAGAGGCTGTGTAATTGCTCTCAGGTGGTCAAGGCAGAAACAGAGAGAGCAGGGTCTTAGCCTCACAGCAACCCAAGGCTGCCAGGAACAGGTAGGCGGGCTCAGAGCCCCCCTGGAGGAGAAGGTACATGAACCATAAGGGAAGGAACTGAGCCAGGTGTCTTTCACGACAGAAGTTACCAGAAAGTGCCAGGACCAAGTCACAGGCAGAGGCTGAACAAGGCACCGAGGCACTAGGTAGAGGGCATCGCGAGCCTGGATCCGATTGGTCTCAGACTTCCTCAGATCTTATCAGAGCCTCTCTCTGCTGTTTTGCTTTCTGCATTCTTCTCTCTCCCCTGCCACGTCTTATTACTTTATCTCTCATTTGAAAAGGTTTCATTATTTAATGATCTGCAGCATTTCAACAAATGAATCTGGTCCACATCTTTGAGCTCTAAGAGCAGTATGTCCTAGCATCACTTTCTGTCCTCATTCTGCTTCACATAAACTTGAACAAGGCACAGTTATGGGAGAGAGGTACCGTAGAGAAATAAATAACGCAGCCAGTTCTCTTTGTTTAGATACTTGGCTATTTTCTCAGCTACTTCGTTAAATTCCCAAAATTTCACTGCGCAGCATGCTATTAAAAATCAGTTCTCTCCCAGTGGTGTAATGGAAGAGAGTCCTACCCTGACAGGGCTATTGATGGTTGAAGAATACAATTCCGTGCTCAGACTTTAAAGACAAACAACATATGCCCGTGAGCCTCTGGAGGAAGCCGATTTTACACAGGTGCCGGTTTACAAATATACATGTTCCCGTGATAGCCAACGAGAGAAACCATCTGAATTTATGAGCCAAGACAACTTCACACAGAGATAATGAGAAAACACTGTTCTGGAAAGGCTGATCCTCAGACTGTCAAAGAATTTCAGATCCCTGTTTTCTGGCCAGGATTTTTCACACAACTAAATCATCGATAAGGTTTCACAGGGATCCGAGTTAGGTCCAAATATTAAATATATCACTAACAACGATCAGTCTGTCTGAGCTGGTGTCTACATGCACAAACTTGTTTGGCTTTTTGATGGGTATGAAAATCTTTTTAGTTCTAAGAACAGATTAAATTCACAAGTGCCTTTCCCAACCCCCACATATTGGCCAAACTGGCTCAACTGATTTTTTTTTTTTCCTCCTCTATCAGGGCATAGGACAAATAATCATATGTATATTTAAAACACAAAGGGAAAAGTGCTAATGCCTGAAGAGTTTGAATAAGGCTTAGCCAGAGCCTGACATCCTGTTGCTTTGAGAATACGGTGAGAAAATGTGATCAGTGCCACTCGCTGCCAGAGAGCAATTTCTCTAAGTCATGGCCCCAAGTGCCATTCTTGTTACTTTCCTCATCTTCAAAAAGCTGATTCCTAGCACTCCTCATTTACTTTGCAGAAGCACTTGGAAGCATAAGACAGCACGCTGGAGCTCCAGAGAGAAAAGGATCTTATGCTGTAAGATTTCATTATTACTACTGCTTTCATATCAAATTTTATTATTGCTATTTTCATATCGAGATTTTTTAACACCCTTTGTTTATACCACATCCTTCATGCAATGTGTAGCTCTTAAAAAAGAAGGAATACATTTATTTAGTCTGCTTTAAAAGAAAGAAAGAAAGAAAGAAAGAAAGAAAGAAAGAAAGAAAGAAAGAAAGAGGGAGAAAAGGGGCACCTGGGTGGCTCAATCGGTTAAGCATCCAACTTTGGCTCTGGTCATGATCTCACAGTTTGTGAGTTCGAGCCCCCCTGTTGTCAGGCTCTCTGCCGACAGTTTGGAGTCTGGAGCCTGCTTCGATTTCTGTGTCTCCCTCTCTCTGACCCTCCTCTGCTCATGATCTCTCTCTCTCTGTCTCTCTCTCTCTCTCTCTCTCAAAAATAAATAAATATTAAAAAGAAAAGAAAAAGAAAGGAAATGCAACTTAGATTGCAAAACAAGGTAAATACTTTCACCAATTCAAAAAATAATAAAATTTAGTTCTAACAAGAGTATAGTGAAAATAGTATTGTCGAGCATTATTGGGGACACTGTAATTAGCTTCAGTCATTGGAGGAAACCATTTGAAAATATGTATACCAAGTTCCCAACAAAATAACCTAAAACATAAAAGAAGTTTTAAGCTCAAGATGTTCAACAAAGAAAAATATATAGTAACAAAAAACTGGAGGCAATTGTAATATCTTCTAATAGTATAACTGAACAACTTTTATTACAACCTTATAATCCTGATTATATGGTCAGCACTGTCCTTACTTTCCAAGAAGCAATGGAGAAAGATGCTTATAATATAATGTGAATCTTAAAAAGCAGAATACAATTTAAAGAATGCAAAATGGTTAATTACTTTAGCCGCATCAAAAGATTACTACGAATAGAGACGAAACAGAATGTACAAAAACGATAATAGTTGCTAGGTTAGGAAAGTGGGATACTTTGCCTTTGTAGAAGAAATTTAATTCCCAAATCAAAAGGGGCGGGGGGGAGATTTTGGACATCAGAAATAGAAGTCATTGCCTCATCAGAAAAATGGCCAAAACCAAAAATAATGTATCTTCGTGGAAGGCACAGCTGCAAAAACACAAAGCTAACCTCAAGATTGTGAGTTTATTCAGGTAAAGTCACTGCCCGACTCGGGCTGAAGCGTCAGACACTGGCTCTAGTTATACAACTTGATTTTTTTTTTTTAACATTTATTTATTTTTGAGACAGAGAGAGACAGAGCATGAACGGGGGAGGGTCAGAGAGAGAGGGAGACACAGAATCTGAAATAGGCTCCAGGCTCTAAGCTGTCAGCACAGAGCCCCGACATGGGGCTCGAACTCACGGACCGCGAGATCATGACCTGAGCCGAAGTCGGACGCTTAACCGACTGACCCACCCAGGCGCCCCTACACAACTTGAAAACCACCTCCAGGTTGCAGGGAAATGAGAAAAGGGGAAGCTTGGACTTCTGAAGAGAGACTTGAAAACTTAAATATGTTTCGTCTGGGAAAGAAGATTGAGAGGTGATCTCATTTCAGTGTTTGGATACCTGCAGTAGATATTCCAGACCCAAGATTGTGACCTGTCCTATTCACTCAGAAGCAACAGAAGGCTGCAGGAGGAAAGGGTTACATTAGAAAGATTTCCTCTCAAAGATAATTACATGTTTATTCCACTTTTAGTCTGAATGACAGGATTACAGTCCCCTCCCCATCTGTAATCCGGGGAGAATAATGCTTGCCACATAAGTTTTAATGGATATAACATCTGTACGATACTTTGAGCTCTTCAGATGAAAGATGCCATGTGAATGCAAGGAATTATTGCTATTATTTTTGTCTCCTGCCTTCCCTATTGGTATGAGTTTCCTTGTGACATTTATGGGACCCCTCCAGCCAGCCAGCTGCTCTGTAACGTCTAATCCCGGGGATATTTTAAGTCCTTCACGTGGTTCTGATTGAACCCAGAACAAGAGCAGCTGAAATGTGAATTGTTTGTCTTGAAGGAAGTAGAAGTAGTCACAATACCCCTTCAGGGCTTAGGGGTCAAAGTTTTTCCTAACATCCACTGGAAGGCTCCTGTCCAGGCATCATAGTGGTGGCCTGTCTGGTGGGTCCTGTCTTTCCGTCTCTTGCCTCTGAACGGCGTCATCTGCCGGCAGAGCCTTGGACAAATGCCCTCCTTCCAAGGTCTCTTTCTTTAAGACTTCTTTCAGATTCGACTGACATCTATGAAATCCCAACCCTGTGTGCCTGGCACTCTGCAGACCTTCGACACACGTCATCTCATTTTGTCAGACAATTTTTCCTTTCCTGTGAAGTAGCCGTACACGCTTCTGATAAAGAGAAAAATCGAAAAATGCGGGAAGACTGGAAGAAGCAACAATAAGCGGATAAATCACTTAAGCTGCTCATGCTCAGAAAAGCGATCGCTGTTGATGTTTTGGTATACTGCTCGGGTTTTGAGGTTTCCTCGCGCGTGGGTGCACGCACATGTCTTTTTACCCACTTCGTGTTATTTTATGAACATTCTCCCACGTCATCAAATTCCTTCATAAACACAACGGGCATAATATTCCATCGGGGGACGGGGCCATAAGTTTTTACCCTGTGCCTTACCTAGTTTTTATAACATCTACCATTCAAATGAGTTAATCAGTGGACTGTTGGTTTAAGACGTTTCTGTTGGCTCTTTCTCAACGTGCGCGGTCTTCGAAATGACCCAGGGAAGTGAAAAGAGCAGCTAGGCTTCTCATTTTATAGCTAAGGAAGACCCAGAGGGGTGCAGTCTCCAGTCCAGAGTCACACATCCAGGAAATTGAAGGACAGAATCCAGACCGAACAACGGACTCCTGAATGCAGGCCTCCCCTGTGACAGACTCTTTGCCTTCAGGGAACATCACCAAATAATCTGAACTCCCAGATTAGTTGATTGGTTTCCACGTTGGTCATCCCTCTCAAATTGTGCTGGTAGATTGGAAGTCCAAAAATGATCCTTGAATAAGAGAAGGTGAGTAATTTGTAGGGTTTTTTTTTTTTAAAACATGCCGTGTTTTTCATTTCTTAAACACCTGCATTCAGGCAGGGGGGGCAACACCCCTCCCTTTATATTTGCAAAGCACTTTCTCCTTAGATGTTCCCACTCATCTTCTGGGTCAGGCAGGCCAGGAAATATGGTTCCTAGTCTACTTATAATAACACTGGGGCCCAGAAAGAGCCAGGAACTTGCTGAGGCCACTTCAGTGATCTTGAAACTCAATTTGCTGACTGTTTGCCCCACTGTATCCCAGGGCTCGAGACTTCTATTTATTTCTCTCTTTCCAGCACCCTGATCACTGTCAATATTGTTCATTCATCCTTTTTCCCTTTCCCTGAAATAACCTTCTCACTCTTGTATCTAGAAATATCTTCATCTCAGCTCTTCCCCTCAATTCTTCCAGGCTTCCTAGTTACAGCACCGTTGGGCTGAATAGAAAAAGAATTTTCCTGGCTGAAAACTCGGCAGCTCTCTGTGAAAAGGGGCACCAAGGTCACTAACAATGCTGAACTGATTCTGGGAGCCAGGCACTGGGGTGAGGCTGATCACATTCATCACATCCATCACATTGGTGGAGATGATCACATTCACCTCTGACTGCTCTCAGAGGTGGGTTCTGGTGGTGCACATTTCATTTTACAGATGAAGCTAATGAAGCTTAAAGAGACAAATCACTGGGCAGGGGTGGGGGGGGGTGCCTGGGGGACTCAGTCCATTGAGCATCTCAGGTCATGATCTCACAGTTCGTGAGTTCGAGCCTCACATTGGGCTCTGTGCTGACAGCTCAGAGATTGCTTGGGATTCTCTGTCTCCCTCTCTCTCTCTGCCTGCCCCTCCCCCACTTGTGCGCTCACTCGCATGCTCTCTCTCTCTCTCTCTCTCAAAAACTAAATAAACATTAAAAAAAAATTTTTTTTAAAGACAAATCACTGGTTTAAGGAAGCAGGAAGCTAGAACCCAAACCCAGGCCATCTGACCCTGGCTCTATCAATCCTCTGCACCCGCTTGTTCCGGCATCACATGAGAATTACCTAGAGGGAGAGATCCCCACCCCCGGGCCAATTTTTACCAACAAGTAAGGCAGGCTTGGGTATTTAACCAAGTGGCTTTACTTACAGAACCATGTGCCTCTACTACAAGAACTTGCATCTTGTTAATGACTTACTTTTTGAAAACCAAAGGTCTAGAGAATAAAATTGTATCACGCAGTGATGTTTCACCAAGAAGCAGAGACACGATAAGGAAATCCAGACTGTTGGGTCTTAGCAAACTCTCGGTTATAACTCACACAGTGCTGCTCTCCCCATCTCACCCCTGCCTCCCTGTTTCAGTTGCCAAAATATTAATATTGACAGATTTGTATTCGTATAGTTTTAGACCAGTTCAGAAATCCTCCCTAAAATAGTGTCTGGGATATGTCTAAGAAATGGATGGCTGAAAAATACAAGAATGTAAGATGTATTCAACAGTCAAAAATATTCCTCATAGCTTTATGTTTACTTCACAAATCAAAGTGCTTTAGTTCTTGGGTTATGACATAACAACTGGTACAAAACTTTAGTGGAACTTTCTGCTCTAGTTTATTAGGACCATAAAAACAAAAACAATGGAAAGAATCCACGGGCGCCTGGGTGGCTCAGGCGTTTGAGCACCCGACTCTTGATTTTGGCTCAGGTCATGATCCCAGGGTTGTGGGATCTAGCCCTGCATCAGGTTCTGCACTGAATGTGGAGCCTGTTTGAGATTCCTTCTCTCTCTCCCCTCTACCTTTCTCCCCCACTCACGCTGTCTCATGCTAAAAAAAAATAAAATAAAATCCAAAGAAGAATAATTGCAAAATAAAGTAATGAGGTCATAAGGTAATTATAACCCAATTTGGATTCCATATTTTCAAGGAGAACTAACCTTCATACCTTCTTTCCTTTTCTTTCCCACTGCTGAGCTACACTGATTTACATTCTTTTTTTTTAATTTTTTTTTTACATTTATTTATTTTTGATAGAGAGAGACAGAGCACAAGCGGGGGAGGGGCAGAGAGAGGAGACGACACAGAATCTGAAGCAGGCTCCAGGCTCCAAGCTGTCAGCACAGAGCCGGACGCAGGGCTTGAACTCACGAACCGCGAGATCATGACCTGAACCGAAGTCGGATGCTTAACCGACTGAGCCACCCAGGTGCCCCAACACTGATTTACATCCTTAACCCCATGAGACCATATAACTCGACACTACCTTCTAACTACTTCTCTGATCCAGAACTCACTCTGCTCCAATCGGTCCTGAGAATCACGTATTAACTCATGACCTGGTTCCTAATCTCTTGCCTGCCAATCCACCCATCCATCTTTCTAGCTGGCTTTAGAATTATTTCCCCTAAATACAAAATGGATCCTGTCACACCTCAAGTTCAAAGCCTCTAATGCTTCCTTCATTTTGTAAAGACTGGCAGCCAAATGTCACCTCTATAGGTCTCTCTGACCAATCTCTCTAGACTCTTCTCGCAGCAGATTCTTCCTCAAACCCTCCTGACCCCCACGTCTCTCCATCCACACAAATTCCACTTCCAAGTCTACAAAACTTACAAAGAGAAAAAGGATGAGCGAAGAAAGAGGATCACCATTCACAGAACATCCCTCGTGTGCTAGAGTCCCCATGGGCCAACAAGGGGCCCATTATATACCCTAGGTCTTGAGGTAGGACAGTTGAAACCAACATTCTCCCTGTATGGGGTTTACTGGAGGCTGCCGATGAAGAGCAACTCAGTCCAGTGACTACCGGTGACAGTCGAAGGAACCAACAGGGTGGTAAGGACAAGCAGGGTGATTTGCAGATGGCAAGACAAGAGCTCACACAGGAACTGGTAAACTGGGAGCAGCATGGGACACACTGTAATATTCCCTTCCTGGGACCTCCATTCCGTATCACAGGCAGGACTGAGAATCCCTGTCCTCATTCTACTCGCTCGCCATTGCTACTTTCAAACCATCACACAAAACCTTCTCTTTGTGGAGATTCAACCCATCTTCCTGTTGCTTCCTCTACACCTTTCTCCTGGAAGTCCCGGTGAACCTCCCTTGGAGATCTTCGAGGGCCAAGTGCATTTTTCAGTCTTTTGTCTGCATCCGATCATCACAATCATGACCTCAGCATCCGCAGGGACAATCTAGTGGACGTGCTCTGCTCAAAGTTCTCTACTCTTCGTGATTCCAGCAATCTTCTGGCCACTCCCTTGGCTGCCCCCAAGATGTTGACATTGTCCAGAACTACTTCACCCCTGCATGCTTGACTCCAACATACCAATCCTTAACCACATGCCCTTGACCTCATGACTCTCAGCAGACACGCTAGCTTCTCAGCCCTCTCCTTCATCTCATTGCTCCAGACATTCGTGGAGACAAATTTGCCTGTACAGCCCACACCCCACAGACCCTCATTTTAACCATTTTCATTTTGGTCAGTCCTCTCCCCTCCATAAGCAGGTGTTTATGACTCCAACTTCAGGGAGAAAAACTATATATATGAGGTTGTTGGACACGTACCTGCCCCCCCCCCCCCCAACTCCTAACCCCTTCCTAAATCTCTGTCTACATAACCAACATTGCCTCTTTCCCAGGCCAGGGGGAGAAGTGGTCCTACTCTCAAACAAGGCTATTTTCTCCACCTGAAAACTCCATTGGTTATGCTTTCTTTCTCCTTTATTTTCAGTCTTTCCCTTTCAACTGATTTCTTCCTTACAGACTGTCAATAGATTCAAGTACCTAACATTTTGAAAGTCATTTCTGCTTCCCCCTAGCTATTTTCTAATCCTCTCTCCTTTTATTCCCAAGTATTTCCCTAGAAGGATTGGTCTAGCAAATGAGATTACGATTCAGTAGGTCTAGTGGGGTAGCAGAGTCTGAACTTCTGACAAGTTGACGGGTGAAGCCAGTGGAAAGGGTCTCTAGACAATCCACTTCTTCGACTCACATTTATTCTTCAATCCACTATAATCTGGCTTCCACCCCACCACCTCCACACCCTGGCAATTTGTCAAATCTAATGAATATGTGTCAAACAGTATGGCCTTTTGGAGGCATATACAGTTTTCTATTCTCTTTGTGAAACTTCTCCCTTGACTTCCATGACACTACACTTGGTACTTTTTTCCTTCCCTGATCACCCATTTTTAGGTTGCACAACCAACTCCACGTTTATCTTAGTCTGCTTAGGCTGCCGTAACAAAATACCACAGGTTGGGGGACTTAAACAACAAAGATTTATTTCTTAAAGTTCTGGAGGCTGGAGGTCCCAGATCAAGATCCAGGAGGATCAGTTTCTCATGAGAGGTCTTTTCCTCACTTGCAGATGGCGTATTTCTTGCTGTGTCCTCAGAAAGCTTTCCCTTGGTGTGTGTGCATGGAGAGAAATCTCTCTCTCTCTTCTCTTCTTCTAAGGCCACCAGGACTATTGGATTGGGACTCCCAAACTTATGACTTCCCTTAACCTTAATTATCTCCTAAAAACCCCATTTCCCCAAAACAGTCATATGGGGGGGTTAGTGAGTCAACAGGTGAAATTTGTTTTATGGACAATTCAGTCTATAACATCTTCCTTTGTTCTATCTTCGTAAGTTCACGTTGTCCACAGTCAGTTCTATGCCTCCTTTTTTCATTCCTTATGCCATTCCTGGATGGTCTCATTTACATTCCTGGCTTCAGCTACCATTTACATGTAAGTGAGGGTTGTCTCTTTATCGTAGTCCCAGTTGTGTGTATGCACTTTCCAGATGCTTCCACCTGAATGATCCATGGGAAACTCAGATTCAGCATCACCTGCTCCTCCTGTTTTTTTTTCGTCTCCATAATCAACCCATCAATCAGACCCGAGAAGCTGGATCACTGCCTCAGCAAGCCCACTTCTCCTGCCCACTCTTACTTCCTCTGCACTCAAGCATTTCAAACTCCTTCAGACTACTCTGGTTTTAGACCAGGACCTTCCAAGCAGAAAAGCAGAATGCAGAAGAACAGTCATTACAGTCAGACCACCTGGGTTTACATTCCAGTTCCATCCCACCACTTAATGTTGTGACCTAAGGCAACATACTCACTGTGCCTTAGCTCCCCCCATCTATAAGATGAAGGTTATAATAATACTACCTACCTCATTGTGTTCTTATGAAGAATAAAAGAAATATCTACATGAAGCTTTTAGCTTGACACATAATGAAAACTTCTATTAATATTAGTTAATATTGTAGTTGTTTGCTCTTCCTTTCTACTCTTCCCGGAATACCTTTCTCCTCCCTTGTCTCACCTTTCAAAATTCAACTCTTCCCGGAATACCTTTCTCCTCCCTTGTCTCACCTTTCAAAATTCAACTCAAAAGAAATGTTTGTAAACTGAAGTATGGTGATTATTGCACAGTTTGATAAATTTACTTAAAAACTTTGAATTGTATGCTTGAAATGAGTGAATCATGTGATTACTTAAAATGCCCCAAATAAGTTATGTTTCAAAAATGAAGCTCAAAAATTCAGCCCCAGCATGAATTATTTTTTGTTGTTGTTGTTTTTCTCTAGTCCCCTTGGATTAATGGCCACTTCCTCCTCCACTGCTCCCAGTACCTACTTCCATCACAGCTCCTATATTACCTGTGGGCATCACGTCTTGAGAAACTATGTCTTACGTCTTTGTAACTCCAGCTCCTAGACCAATTAAATGAATTATTGAATGAATTTATGGTAAATTCTACTTGAACAATGGTCCGACAAGGTTCATGCATTTCATTCAGTTGATGTTGGTCTCTTATGTCTCTTTAACAAATAGCTGTTCTCCAGCCTTTATTTCCATGCTATTTATTTGTTGAAGAAACTGGATTATTTCTCCTGTCGAAGTCCCACATTTTGAGTTTGGCCGATTATATCCTCTTAGTGTTGTTCATTTGTTCTCTTTCCCTTGCATTTACTATAAACTCATGATTAGATCTAGATGATGTCAAGGACTGTGAAGGGTCTGAAGTTTTATCCTTCTTGCAAGCTAACAAATCAGTCTGCCTCAGTCCCATGGACACTGACAGAAGACATGAGACTCCTGGGTCAAAAACAAAGGACAGTTATTACAACAATAACCGTAGCCGGAGTATCAGCATTTGTGCTCCTTCTTGAGCCTCACTTCCCACAGAGTGACGCAAAGAAGGAATGTTGCAAGCTTTTCAGCTTCATCCTAATGTGCAGCCTGACTTAAGGGCCACTGACTTAGAGGTTTGATTGGATTTCGTAAAATCTAACTTCTCCATTACTTAGTCTTATATCCCAGTACTTAACAGTGTGCCTGGCACCGAGTCGGTTCTCAAAAAATAATAATTGCTAACATTTAAGGAATATCTATTATATATTGTAAGCACCTTACACATTTTTTCCCACTTAGTTCTCCCAACAATCCTTTAAATACCAGTGCCATTATTCACTCTTTATATCTGAGGTGATGGGGCACAAAAAGGTTAAGTAACTTGCTCAGAATCAGGGAAGCAGCAAAGCCAGAATTTAAGCTTTAGGCTCCAGTGAAAATGCTCTTACTCACTACACTATAGGTCTAGACAGGACTGAAGAATGAATAAATAAATAAATGTTCTAGTTTCCTTGAGCAACGGTTGCTTTATTATATAGAATAAACTTACAAATAAGAGATACGATGCCCAGGGGTGCCTGGGTGGCTCAGTCAGTTAAGTGTCCCACTTCGACTCGGGTTGTGATCTCACGGTTTGTGAGTTCGAGCCCCATGTTGGGCTCTGTACTGACAGCTCAGAGCCTGGAGCCTGCTTCAGATTCTGTGTCTCCCTCTCTCCCTCTGCCCCTCCCCTGCTTGTGCTCTGTCTCTCCATCTCTCAAATATAAATAAACATTACAAAAAATTTTAAAAGAGAGAGAGAGAGACGATGCCTATTTCTCTTCCTTGATTGTTAGACCTGGAAAGACCTTACTCTGACCTTTTGGATTTTTCACAAATAAGGAAGTTAGAGTAAAACAATGAAATGAAACAAAATGACATGCCCAAGTTACACAGCTAATTAGCGGCAGAGCTGGAACTAGAGTACAAGTAGCAAAGTGCTACACACAGATGAGAACTTGGTAAATACTTTGATGTTGATGAAGTGTTGGAAAACAAATATAGCTTTCCTGTTTCCTTTGAAAAAAAAGATTTCAATTTAACTGAAAAACACATGCTCGAGTTCAAAACAAGAGGTTTTCAGTACAGATGATTCTTTCCTCAGTGTATTCCTCCTGCTTGCCCTCAGATGAAGTATATGGAGGAAAGGCCTTGGGCACCAGTCCCAGAAGATGGTCACACCATTGGTCTCCGTTGGTCAGTCTCTTTGGTCTGAAAAGGGAAGAAGTAAAGCAAATTCATGGGGATCAGCATTTAGTCACTACCACCCATCCTATGAGTGCTCACAGTGGGGAGCCAGATGCTTCCTGCTTCCATGTATTCAAATATAAAACATGTGGACTTTATATTCACAGACAGTGTTCAAGAGCATCACAGGGCATAAGCCATTTTTGGAGACAATATTTAAAAAATCAAACCTATGTTGCCTTCGTATTTTGGCTGCCTGCCATTTCTTCTTCATCCGGCCCTCCTCCATTACTTAGAATTACCTGTTGCACATGAGGCAGGTTTTATTTCCTGGAGGAATATGATTCAAAATGTCCTTTCTCTTTTATTCATTCAGTCATGGGGCAAATATTTTTTTGAGTACCTAATATGTCAAGTCCTGTGTTAGATGGAGGTTACCCCCAAAATGAACAAAAATACGGTACCTGTGTTCATGAGGTGGTAGTTAGAAGATATTAATCAAATAAAAATAGAATTATATAATTATAGATTATATTAAGTCCTATGAAAGAAAAAAGGGAAAGATAAATAGTTTAACAGAGGAAATTAACGTAGATTGAAACCTAAGAAAACCCTCTGCTATTTAGAGAAGTCCAATGCGCTATCCATTGCACAACAGAACCACCTAAACCCTCTGCCACTTAACTAGAGAGCAACATTGGTGATTTTAGCTAAAGCAGATATAATAGAATGATGAGGGCAGAAATATTTGAGAACCTTCTATATGCACAGCATTAAACCAGGCTGTCGACAAATGATAGGCAATCAAAAATTGAGATAACTGATAAATAAGAAAGGAGTAAGGTGAAAATGGAGTATGAATTTATTCATGACATTGGATTATTGCGGATGAAGAAATTAGACACTAGGTTTGCTCTGAAGTCATCTTTCAACCTATATTCCTTGTGCCAAGTCTTGTGCTTGGTTTCCAAAGATAGACTGAAAGGGACAAGTCCTCTAAATTGCACAGTAGCTCTGAGTCACCCATCCAGACCTTATGAAGATCTTTACAGGTCAATAGCTCCCCTAGGAAGGCCATATTCTATGGCCCAGACTAATCCTGGGGAAACTGGTGGAAACTAATGTGAATGCCAATTCTGTGTAAAATCCAGTAGTACCCGTGTAATTTCATCACATTATTCACCATAGGAAAATAATAACAAACAGTTCCCTGTGAAGTGCTGATTTGCAATACTAGGAAAGCATGTAACCTGAAATATTAAAATGCAATTATTAAATAACTAAGTTCATTCAGCCACAGACATTAATTGATGTCACTACTCCAAAGCATACAACAAGATTAAATTGGCCATGGCTGGCTAACATGGTGTTTTCAAATGTCTTCACAAAAGATTTTGTAAAGACAGACCAGGCAGTTATTGTGGTAGACAATTAATGATCAGCCTATCTAGGACCCTCCTCTTTCTTGAAAACAGAGCTTGCCTTCTTTCGATAAACTGTTTTTCCCCACTCCGTATTCCCCCTTTCTAATAATTAGGCTCAAAGGATTCTGCCATCTTCTTTCATGGCTCCCCACCCTGGACACAGCAATTAATTGTCCCTCAGATGGGCCTATGACCCAACCTGAGCCAAGTCTAGCTCACCACTCTCCCGTCCAAGGCCATGTGTCCAGGAATTGGGCAGGTAATCCAAAACAAGGCCATCTGATGGTTCAGCTAATGCTGGGAGAAAAGTCCCTTCCTGTGGACGGCAATGCTGATAAGATATGATCCCAGGAGCTATTGGTAGCCGAGCCACAGTTCCAGCTTCATGGAGAAAGCTGGTCAACAGAGAGAAACAAAGGTGAAAAATGGATTCCTGAAAGCATTGCCATCCTAATTCCAGTCTCCGAATTCCCTGAGCAGCTCTGGTCCCTGTATGTCTGAGGCTGCTCTTGAATTCTATGACCTTCCACCCAACCAACATCCACTCATGAATTCCCCATTTTACTTGAGTTGGAGTTGAAGTTCTGTCTCTGGAAACCAATGGTGTCTGACTGAAACCATAACACATCAACTTGTTGAAATGATCAAGACAACCCCATCCAATGGGCAGCGCTCTCTTCTACTCATGTAGATACAAGTAACAGAGGACCGCACTCCTGCCCTTAGCAACCGCACAACAGAAGTGAGAAACAGATTTCTCCCTCTCTGAACCGCTCAGACATCTTTGTGAGACTCCTACAAGAGAAAAATGATAAAAGGACTTTAGAGCACAATAGAGAATAATTAAATGACTTTATGAGATGAGCACTGTCTCATGATGTCAAGGAAGGTGGCTTGACTGGTGTCATGAAGGATGAGTAGAAGTTTGCCAGGCCGACAGCAATCTAAACAGAGGGAACAGCCTTTATAAAAGCTTAAGGTACTAATAAGCCCTTATAAAAGCTGAGAATTTCAAGAAAGCATACGTGACTTACTTAGTTTTACAGACTATTTACTTTCCCAGGTTAGGGAAGTTAGAGAAAAAAATTTTAGTTGATGGAGACTACATCATGATAAACATTAGTGATAGCAACAGTTAATTACAATCTGGGTTCCTTGATTATGAAAAGCTATTCTGCATAAAAGTAAGATAACCAATGTAATCCAGTTCCAGCTAGAATTAGAGTTCCCCTGTGTTCTCTACCTATGGTGAGAAAAATGTGAACAAAATCCAGTCCCTGTAGTCCTCCAGAAGACCACATAGCAAGTATGCACAGAGGAAGAGGTCTCTCCATCTACATGGGGAACAGTTGAGATGCCATGGAGAAGAGACAATTTAAGAGGGTACTTGAAATGTTGCTAAGATTTCCTCAAGCAAAGATGTATTAGAACAGAAATTCTCAATCTATAGCCCAGGGATCTATAGGGATTCCTGAGACCCTTTCAGTTGATCCAAGAAGTAAAAATTATTTCATAGAAATGCTAAGAAGTATGTTCCCCTTTTCTTTCTCATTCTCTTATAAAGTTACAGTGGAAAACTCCACTATTGGGAAATCTGCAAAATTCAGAGAACTGATAATTTTTACATGACAATTTCATGGTGTTACAAAATCATGTATGGATAAAAGACCTCTTCAAATTGCAAGAGATACCATTGAATTTTGAAGCAAAAACATGAAAATTTCTCAGCATGATTTCAAATTCCACATAATAATAACCTTTATGAAACTATGATTTGTCAAGATTTGGTACAGTATCATAGAAAATTATCCACAACTATCTGGCAGCTCTTTTAAAATACCTCTCCCTTTCCAACTATATTTATGCATGAGATCAGATTTTCTCCATATACTTCAGCAAAACAACATATCCCAGAAGATTGGGAAGTTGAATTTAGCTGTCTTCTATTAAGCCAGATGTTAAAGAGATTTATAAAAATGTAAAACAATGTCCATCTTCTCACTCAATGTTTTTATGTTGGAAAATATGGTTATTTTCACAAAATATGTTGTATCAACATGGGTTGTATGTTGAATTATGTCTCCTAAACAATGTTGAAGTTCTAACCCCCAATGCCTATGACAGTGACCTTACTGGAAAATGGAATCTTTGCAGATGATCAAGTTAAGATGAAATCATTAGGGTGGGCCCTAATCCAATATGACTGGTGTCCTTATAAAGAGAAATTTGAGCACAGAGACAGACGTACGCAGTAGGAAGATGGTACGAAGACACAGTGAAAATGTCATCTGGAAGCCAAGAAACACTTCAGGCTCCCAAGAGTTAGAGAGAGACATGGAACAGATTCTTCCTCACAGCCCTCAGAAGAAATCAACTTTGCCTACACCATGATTTCGGTCGGACTACTAGTCTACGATACTGTGAGACAATGAATAAAGATGTTAAGCTACTCATTTGTTATGGCAGCATCTAGGAAACTAATACAACATGTGATCAGTTTATTATTTCTAATGAATTTATAAAAATATTTTTTATTTTCACAATTTTTATTTCCAATATGACAAATACCGGGAGACATAGAGCATATAAGCAAAAGCTCTTTGCGTCCTCATTAATTTTTAAAAGTGAGAAGAGATCCTGAGAGCAAAAAGTTTGAGGACCACAGAACTAGAGGCTTCCCAGTAAAAGGACCACATGAACTGAGGCAGTGGTTCCCAAATACCAGTTCCTGGACAGCTACCTCAGAAAAAAACACAAGACTCTCGGGCCTTCTCCATACCCACGGATTCAGAACCTTCAGAGTTCTGTCCAAGGAAATTGCATTTCTAACAAGCTCCCCAGCTAATTTTTGTATGTAATTGAAGGCGTAGAGGCAGAAATGCCCAAAATGAGATGAGAATTATTTCAGCCAATTCCCTTGCTTTGCAAGAATAGAGACGCTCAAGTTAGCTCAAGTAATAGGGAAGTTTCTTGCAAAGATACACTTGGCATCACTGGGGGACCCAGCTCCCTCCCCCAACAGGTGTTGTAATAGATCCCCACCTCAGAAAGCACTGGGAGATCACAGTATCTCCAGGAATGCCAGCAAGCAGAAGTTTGTGGCTCTTTATGTTCTGTCTTCAGTATGACTAAGCTTTATGACTCTTCAGGAAGAGTCCTCCCCAGTCCTAGCTTCCTTCTGTCCCTTCTCCAAGTATCTGCTTCTTCATACATTTGGCTGCACATGGCTTTGGCTTATGATGCCTCAGATTCACCTCAAGGCAACTTTTTAGCTTCTACTTTATTGCCAACTGGCAGATTCCTTTGTCTTTCTTACTTCAGTCCTTGAGGTGGAAAATCTGATTGGTCCAGTCTGTCTCCTGGGACCAGGTCATGCTCAAATCCACTGGAGAGCAAGTGGCTTTGCTGCCCTGGAATCAGATGCTTGCATCTGGTTTACTAATCTGTGAGCACAGGGCCTAGATAAACAAGGTATTAAACACGAGAGCCAATGAAACACGCACTGTGGGCAGGGCGTTTTCCCCTTAGACCATGCTGTGGGTAAAACAGGCATTAACAAGTGACATCCTCAGGACAATTTTTGGTTTTGCTTTTGTAATCCCAAAAACTCTGGAGTTTTTTATCAAGATAACTGATTTGACTAACTCAAATGTCTTTTTGATATAAGCATGATCATAGCTAAACTGATGGATTGGTTGATAATAATGATGTCAATAGTCAGTCATAAAGATCCTAAAAAAATAGTGCTTACATTTCCCTCTGACACTCTAATTTAGCCACTAGTCATTTGCTACATAATTCTAGTTCTCATTGCCTTCCTTTTCCTTTTTCTTTATTCCTTCCCACCCAGCCCTCTTTTTTCTTCTTCCTCCTACTTTGTTCTTCCTGCCTTGTGGTCTTAGATATTTTTTTTTTTAATAAAAAAATAAAGCTCAAGGCACTTTCTAATTCCATTAGTTTTACATTAGGGTTTGATTTGTTCAAGAAGAACAATTTTATACAATGGCTTTGTCCTTTGATTTTTTACTGTTTTTTTAAGAAGGAAAAGCATGCAAATATTAAAGTATTTATCATACATTTAATAACCATTGGATATTTCAATTATTTGGATTGTCACTTTAGAGCAAATTATAATTGCTGAGATAGGGCAGATACCCTGCTTTTGTATATTGGTACCCATGGATTTTAGCATGTGAGACAGTTTAGTTTTGTGCTTGGGTAAATTATTTATGTGTGTGTGTCATTGCATAATTTTTTTCTGTGTGTTTGTGTATACATGTGTGGAGTTTTTCTTGGTATGTGTGCGTATCTTTCAACTGAACAAAATTGCATTGTTTTCTTATGTTGTACTGTATATTTTTCATTTGTTGCTCTGAATTGAAAGAAGACAGTTTCTATTTTGACTAAATTGTTGGATTGCTCAAAAAACAAGCAGAAACATCTCCAAGATTTTGTTGAATCCAATTAGTTGTATGCAACTTGCAATACATCTGATTCTTATTATACACTTTTGTGTTTTCTCCAGGAAATCAGTTGAAACTAAGTGACTGTGACATTTGACCTACATAGTGAAGGTGTAGATTTAAATTTGCATGTTTTCTTGTACTTTGTCTTCTACATGTTAATGCTGCTCTTAGGACACTTTAAAAAATTAATTTTTGTGTGTATGATAGCATTAACCATATAGCATATCGACTCTTCTTTGGGGAATATCATGGATCCAAGTGTATTGAAATCAGCTCGTGTTTCCAACTCAACCAATTAATTTATCTGTAACAGAAAATATTGACGCACAAAATTCCAAGTTAGGGAAAGTGAAAAATTTCAGAAGTTCGGTCAAGATTTCAGCCCCATTTCTCTACAGTTGTTCAGACTCTGCCTCCCCCACGTGCTGGCTCATGGAAGCTTCCTCAGGTTGCAGCAAAATGGCTTCAGATTCTCATACCAAATCACCCAGAGGAAGTGAGAACTTACGTCCTTGAAACCATGGAACAAAAGTCACTAGCTTCTCCATTAAGGACCAACTCTAATAATGAATCCACCTCTGAACTAATTCCAATGGCCAAGAAAATAATATGCATTGGCAGGCTTAATCCTAGTTGGGTTATATTCAAGCTGGCTTCCCCTCCTATGGTAACAAAATGGCAATGGCGATTCCAGGCCTCTCATCCATAGACCCACTTGTTTAGAAGAGAGAGCGTTTCTACTCTGGCTACTGTTAAACGAAAGCCCTGAGTTCACTCTACTAGTCACATACCCAAATGTGAACCACTCAACTATAGCAACACATGTGGAAGAATTACTCTCAGTCCAGGCCCTTCAGGGTTCACCCAAGAAGTTGGGGGCGGTGGGGGGGAACCAGTCCTACACCAACTACGGCCATTCAGTTGGGAAAGGTGAAGTGGAAGTTGGGGAGCAAATCAGCAATGCCTTTCACACCAATGACCATCTCAGTGCAAGTAAACACCGCCTTCTTGCTTCTCTCTTCAACATGCACCTCTTCCAAAGATACATGCTCCCTTGAAGAACACAAGTTTCCTGATGTACAGATTGTATTTTGCATTCAAATACGCATGACTCATTTGAGTTGACTGTAAAGGAATCTGCTAGGGAAACATCAGTAAAGGCACATGAACTCTACTTTCTTCTTAAGTCTGGTAAAATTTTTTTGCGAATAGTAAGGGAAGGCAGTCCCAGACACAATTCCCCACACACCCAATTACTTTTAGCTTTTTATTACTGTTTTTCAAATATTTGCTTTCCACCTATGCACAGCTCTGTTTTGAACTTTTTACTTATGTTTGTGCCTAACGTGAGATGCTTGCAAAGCATATCATAGCACCTTAAAAACACTTCACAATCAGGCTGCACTCCAGCAGCCATGTTTTTAAAATCAAGCTGTTGTGAATTTTCCAAGAAGTCCAAGAACAACTGTGAATTACTTTCTTGGGCTTTCTTGCAGGTGCACAGGAAAGAGTTTCAGCCAGCAGACTAGGAGGTGCCAGATCAAGGGACAAAAATTCACTCTCCAACTAAAAAGACACTCACCTGGGACCTGCTATCAGAAACAGCCTGGATAAAGGCTTCTTGACCTACACAACCAGAGAAGATATTCACCACCCCCACCCCCAATGCTTTTAGTCTCCTCTTTATTTTCCAGGGACTGAAAAGTTATGCCAGGATCACCAGAGAAAGAAAAATATTCTATCTGTAGCCATGTAAAATATTTATGAGAAAACTCAAAACTTTTGGAACTCTTTCCATTCATACATATCTTTATAACTGTAAGAAATGTTACCGCATTTGAAAAACAAGTGAAATTTTTGAAAACACTACACTTCCATTTCCAAAACGGTCCCAGCTTAATAAAGATTAGACTTTTTTAGGTCAACTTAAAGTTCCATAGAAACAATCTACAACAAGAAACCTTCACTAGCTGACATTTTCTCGAGGGGTCAAACAATCAAAACATCGCTGAAGCATAATATTGTATGTGAAATATTTTTGCCTCTGAAATATTCAAAATAAAAAAACCTGTGCATATTACAGGTGATCCTGAAGAGTATTAGAGTCCTTAACTCAGCTAGTTGGCCACTTAAGGATGACCTCCCTTGTCCAATGCCGGTTCTCTCTCTGTTCAGTTTAACATCACATTTCCCCAGACATCCATAACCATTATGGTCTCTCTTCCATTTCCCATAATTACCCTGTATAATATCCCTTTGTATGTTTGTTTTGAAAGCTAGATATTGTTTTTTTATATGCTACATTTCCCACATGGCATGCGTGTGGTATGATGTGTAATTGAAAGTTTTCCACTAATCCCTACTGTTGCACAGGTGGGTAAGAACCAGAAACTGATTACTGGAAAACTACAGGCCAAAAGGACATATGTTTATGCACGTTAGACGTTTCTGTGAGGCTGGGTCATTATTCCCATTTCCATCTTCTGTGGACATGATTAAATCATTCCATTCTGAGGATTGTTGTGTTGCTAAGTAAACTTTCCTAGTGTCATTGTTATTTGTCTTAATTGGTTCTGAAAGCTAATCTACTTTGCGTTTGTAAAAAGTTTCTGGAAGTTTCTTTCTGTTTTATGAAACGTTCCAAAAAATGGGAAACTTAGGAGCAGAAAATCCCTTATGTCTCCAAACTGAGACTCAGTCAAAGGGACCAAGTGCCAATGATCCCACTTCTCCAGAGTTCAGAGAAAAAAGAAAGACATAGGAATCAGATATCTGGAGATCAATATTAGCTTAGAAAGCGAGGAAGGCAGCAAGGCTAGATGAGAGGATGTGGCTTTAAAGTTATGACTGAAAGTGTTGAGACTTCTTCACCTTTGAATTTACTTTTCTCCCTTTGAATTTAACAGGCTTTTCCATTTCTTTGGTCCCTGGAGCTGAGCGAGTACAAACCTCTGGCCAGCAAGAGATCAGAATGCACTGTCGCTGCCGGGCAATAGACACAAAAAAAAGTAGGGAGAGAGACAGAAAAACAGAGAAAAAGAAAGAAGGGCCTGCAGCATGTTCCTTCTCCCAAACTAACCCATCAGATAGCCCCTCTTCACCCCCTGGAGACAAATGGAAGTGGGCCAGCGAGCAACAGGAGCTTCGGTCTTACCCACGTCTCCTGCATCCCGTAAGCATGAGGCAGGACAAAAAGAGGTGCTCATCCTAACATGGACAAGTTCATCAATATGACCAGAGACCTTCCTTGCCCAAGGACGTGAATTCAACCAAAATGGCACCAAGACGGGCAGTGTACTTCCTCAGCAATTTCCAATAAAACAGAGCTATGCCAACAGAAGATGAGGTCAAGGAACAGTAAAACATTTTACAAAGCAGCCAAAGGGCTCGAAGATGTTCACTATAAAGTGGTTTAATCATCTAACCTTCCATCATGGTCAGTCTCCACCTGGATAACCTCAGTGTCTCAGGTAAGAAGGTCATGAAGCTGACCCCGGAGGGCAGACATGGCTCAGAGGATGCTGGTGCCAGGTTGTGCGCTCTCCCTCTTCTCTCTCTCCCTTCTCTCCCTCTCTCTCTCTCTCTGTCTCTCTCTCTCTCTCTCACACACACACACACACACACACACGATGTAAAAACATAGATTACCTGTTGAGAATAGGGATAGACATGAAAGCAACCAAGAGGATGTCGGGAGGTAACAGATAAGTCTGGGAACACAGGCATTTTAGGCCCACAGGCCCTTCCCTCTACAAGGCTAATGAGACGAGGCCGGCCTTTTGGAAAAGCTGAGACTGAGAAAAGTGGACTCGTTTCAGCAGAAGAACAGACCAACCTTGATGGCAATTAACTCTCATAGATTAAAATCCTGTTTTCTTCCAACAGGAACTGAGAGAGAAGGCCATGTGGCCCCAATTTGGAAGAAATGGGAAAAGTAAACTATCTCCACGTCCCACTGAGAGCTGGAAGAACAGGCTATCCAAAAATCTCGAGGAGACTGATATATATCTATGAGTAGGCACTTTTAAATTCCCATAAGGCTTATAAATACAAAGGGTGATACAGTGCAATAATGATTTGGCGCTTTTGATTTCTGGTTCAAAAATGTGCAATATTGAATATAGAAACATGAAACATTTGCCAAAACAGAATTTCTTAATCATTTGTATTTACTTAGCCTTTAAACCATTTAAAGTAACAATAACCTGAAAATAATTATGGCATTAAAAAATGTAGAATCACAGAGGCGCCTGGGTGGCTCTGGTTGAGCGTCCGACTTCGGCTCAGGTCATGATCTCACGGTTCGTGAGTTCGAGCCCCACATCAGGCTCTGTGCTGACAGCTCAGAGCCTGGAGCCCACTTCGGATTCTGTGTCTCCCTCTCTGCCCCTCCCCCACTCTCCCTTTGTCTCTCTTTCTCTCTCAAAAATAAATAAACACTAAAATATTAAAAAAAAAAAAAAAAAAAAGGAGAATCACAGAGCTTTCAGAACTCAGAAGTTCCCTTCAGAAAAGGAAATTGAAGTCTGGAGAGAAGGTGTGGCCTTCCCGATATCACACAACTCCTTAATCCAGTGTCTTACCGGAGATCCAAGTCTCTGCTTTCTTGAGGCCGTGCTCTTTCAGCTGCATGAGTTCAGAAGATGTTCCACATGGCCACCTTTCTGAAGACACACCCCTCCGTGAGGCCCCAGGCAGGAAAGCCCAATGCTTTATAACCATCGTTTCCAGAATATTCCAGGCAGAGACCACACAGTGACCCATTACCATCTGCTAAGGAAGAAGTATCTGTGAAGGGAAGCAGGATGTTGACTTGGCTGACTAGCTTCTTACTCATTTGTCTTCTTACCCCGGATAAATCTGTTTGGAGCTGCTGGGTTTTCTGTGATGTGGATACAAGGTAACGAGAGCAATTTCTGAAGGCTACATGTTAAAGGCAGCCTCAGGGCTTCATTGGCCCACCTTACTTTTGCAGAAGGTCTAGTGGAGTCAGAACAGGTGGACTTTATTGCCATTTTCAGAAGAGGCACCACTGCTGGGAGCAGTGCGCCAAGTCTCACAGCTTTGTTCCATAAATATGCATACAGTATTGTTTATGGTCTTGCTACACGAATCAGGGATTATTTCATTCTGAAGCACATAAAATTTCATGTGAATTCCATCTTTTGTGTGTGTCTTGAAGTATATTATTTATAGAGGATACATTTCTCCTCTGATACCCATGGTGGAATTTATCTAGCATTTTAACAATGTTGTTATGATGGACTCTAAAACTATTACGTTTCAGACGAATCATAAATCAGAAGACTAGACTTTCAGAAGACCTACCCAAACAGCTGAGCCGGGATCTAGTAAGGCTATACATTTCTCATCTTTATTAAGTTCGATCTTTGCAGCTGACATGATAAAACCGTGGGGAATACTTCAAAGTAAAAAGTGTCAGTTGAATCATTTTAAATAAAGATAAAACTTTCTAAACTCCTAATACACTCTCCTGTTGCCATGAACTTAGTGCACATCGAGTGTGCTGCATTTGACAACTTCTGTGAAGAGAACAAGAATATGTTTATAGGAAACTGGAGAAACTAATTCCTGGGAAGTCTGATCATCAAAGAGGAGGTCACCAATTTACAAATAGATGGCCTCATACTACTGTCACTCAGAATACCGGTAACCATTTTTTACGAAACACAAGATCTCCACAATAAAATATTTAAACAAAGCCAAGGTATTTCTTCACGGTTGAACCTCTCAGAACCATGTGCACATGCACGTACATTGAGAATCTCCAAGATAAGCGTATCGTATGTGGTTCCCCAAAGTATCTAAAAATTTCCTTCCCATGCCACCTGTTTTTGGAAACACTATGAATCAGTTCCATGAAAACCTTATGTAGAAAAAGACATTTCTGAATTGAATTCAATTCTAGAGTTTGTTTTCATATTTTTAAACTGCCGTAATTATAAACTCCTGGGGGCCAATGGTTGCATCTTACAATTCTTCGAATCCCCCACTGTGGTTCTAGTGACCCACCCAACCTCACTCATTTCCTCCCTTCTTCCTGTCACTCCACTTAGCCCCATGCAAACACACCAACCCCACTCCAGGCTTGGGATTTCCCATTTCCCATTAGCATGCTTTCAGCTTCCTTCCCAGAGATGGTCACATAACTATCTCCCTCCTTTCATCCAAGACTCTACTAAAATCACTCCCTCTTTATCATACCTTTTCCCCCACCCTGTTTTATTTTTCCTCATAGCACGTAACACTATGTGGCCTGACATTATCTATCCATTTACTTCTTGAACACGTTTATCCTCAAACTGACCACATGAACACAGAGACTATGCTTCCTTCACTCCTGTACCCCTAGTCCCTAAGGCATTGCCTGTTACATACCTGATATAAATAAGCAATTACTGAAATAATATACTAAAGAATCTTGCAAGAAAAAGAGGAAGCAGAGGAAGGCCCAAGTTTTTCCTGTGTTAGAATCAGTTCTATTAAAGAAGCTTCAGTCACCCCATGCCAAACCACTGGCTGGAATTGATCATATACATTTCAGCCTCACTTGTTGACTTTTCTTTTAGTCTTGGCAGTAGCTAGTGGCAACCCAAGGGGACACTGCAGAAAGAGGTCCAAGATGGGTATCAAGAAAACTATGTTCTTCCCCAGCAACTTTGCCACTAACTTGAGCAAATCATTTACACCCTCTGGACCTCCTCTTTCCATTGTTCATCTATTAACTAGATCCATAGAACACAGCTCGGACAAACTCTGCTTTACAAATATATGCTAATATCACTAATCTTAATCAATTGTTGATGTGATCTGTGCTCAGGTAAGTTTAAAAGATTTGGGGTCAAGGAGCTAATACATTTTTATTGCAGAACTTCTCAGGGCCTTTAATATAGGGACATATATTATGACCCTCTCGGGTGAGGGATAATATAAGCACGTCTCTCCATATTTCTTTAACCAAAGAAACTTTTTAACAGCTCCTAGAACCTTCTTCCCTGGAACACCACTTTAGGAAGTACTAAAAATGATCTCCAAGGCCACTTAAGGTATTAACATTGTCTGACCATGACACTATCACTCAAGGGACAATCCTATGCAATGGTAAAGAAAAGCCACAAACAGAAGAGCATTAGAAATATTACGGTCCCTTAAGCCTTAAGAAGAAGAAGACAAACAACCAAGTAAAAAATGGGTTTGAAGAGACATTTCACCAAAGAAGATATACAAATAACTAACAAGTATATGAAAAGATGCTCCATATCACTAGTCATTAGGGAAATGAAAATTAAAGCAACAAGGAAACACCACTACACGCCCCTTGAAATAGTTACCAACAATACCAAGTGTTGGTAAAGATGTGGAGAAACTCCAACACCCAGGTTGCTCACGTGAATATAAAATGATACAGCTATTTTGGAAAACAGGTTCTGAAAAAGTTAAACATATACTTAGCATTTACCCAGCAATTCTCCTACTAGGTGTTTACTCAAGAGGAGTGAAAAGTAAAAACTTTTACTCAAATTTTCGTACAGCATCATTTATAATAGCTAGATAAACTCTGGAAACAATATAAATGCCCATCAACTGGTCAATGGATAAATAAATGTGGTTTATGCCTAAAACAAAAAGGAACAAACTACTGATACATGCAACAGCATGGATGAACCTGGAAACATTTAGCCCAGTGAAAGAAACCAGACATAAAATACCACATGTAGTAAGATTTCATTTGTAGGAAATTTCTAGCAAAGCAAAATCATAGAGACAGAAAGCAGATCAGTGGTTCTCCAAAGCCATTGGAGACTTAGTAAACATCTGTGAATCCTAGTTTCCATATCTATCAAAAAGGGGTAATATACTATTTATTCCGTAGGATGGTTATGATGTTTCAATTAAATACATGTAAAGCACCTGGAATATAGTCAGTGCCCCCAGCATGATAGTGATTATAACACTTCAAAATCCATTCTACCAATTGGTCCAGTTTCAACCATGTAGCAGATGCCATTTATGCCCTTTCCCATACCCCCTTGACACACCTGACTTCACCAGCTGGTCTGTTGGACAGTTTCCAGTACAATCAACTTCTCCACACAAGGACCAGGGTCCCTCTTCTCTTTCTAAAAGATTTATCTGGCATCACAAAGACTTGCTCAACTATAAGCAGGAGCTAAAGTCTCAGTCAGAGGCAAGCATCCACCAAGGCAAGTGGATAAACAAACAGGCTCTCCATCCTCCGGCAGCACATTGCTGAGGTGTGTTCATGCGGTCTTTTTTTGGGGGGGCGGGGGGTCCCCAGTGTGATAAAGCCTCAGTTGCCCACCTGAGTAACCCACGAATGGACTTGCTTTTATTGGATTTCCTCCTCCCCAGTCCCTTTCCCCATTTTCTCACACCTGCTGTCTGTGATCACTTCCCAAATCAACTTATAACCAAGTTCCCATCTTAGAGTCTGCCTTAGGAGAGACCCAAACTAAGATAAACTAGCTGTGTGTGCTTAGGCAATCTCATCAGATCATCTTATCTATAAAACAGGGTAACTGGGCAGAACAACTTTCATGATTCCAAAGTCAGCCTACTTATTTTTGTTCACATTTCCAATTAGCATATGAAAAGAGTAATCTATACTTTCATAATCTAGTAATTTTCAGTGAACACCTAAATATGGCTACAGCTTTTCCTTTGCATAGAGAATGATTGGTTTCGGTATGTTTAACAATAGGAAATGATATGCTATTTGGTTTTTCTGATCACAGAACCTGGAATCACAAACAGGGAACAAAAGTGTGTAATGGCTGTCAAAAGAAAGACATATTAAGCTAATTCGGGTATTGAGAATGTGTATCAAAGATGGACACAATGGTATCTCCCATCCCCCACATGCATTTACACTGGGACCTTGTCATTCTCCCATCAGTAGGCAGAATCTGGTGTCCCTCCCTGTGAGCCCGGGGGGATCCTGTGACTGCTTTGTCCAATAAATATGACAGAAGTGATGTCCCAGTTTTAGGCGAAGCATTAACTAGCATGTCTTTTGCAAAACAGCCAGTGGGAAGGAAGAGAGAGTTCCCTGAGATCCCCATGCCGTGTGAAGCCCAAGCCATGTGGAGAGGCCATGTAGGGAGGGAGGGGCATCACAGGGAGTGAAGAAGCCATCTTGGAAGTGGACCCTTCAGCCCCACATCCCAGCGAATGCCCGGTGGAGCAGGAAAAAAATGGCCAAGTGAGCCTTCCGTGAATTTCTACCCCACAAAATCAGAAGCAAAATGAATGGCTGTTCTAAGCTACTGACTGCTGGATCACTTATGGCACAATAATAATGAAAAATCGTAATCATTAAAACTGAAGAATTTGAAAATTCATAAAATGCTTTCTAGGATTAGACTGACTTCAGAAAAAGAATTGTAGATATTGTCTCAGAAATCGTGGTGAAGGTCCTTTTGGGGAAATAGAAACAATGAAAGCACAATCCTATTTGAAGTCTCACGTTTTTTCATTAGCTGCAGAGTAATGAAAAACAGTCACCCTGAATATCCAATTTCCCCCAATACTTTCATTCTTTTCTTAGGCTGGAAGTTTTAACAATTCATCCTTTACTACAAGTTGAAAAAAAAAAATGCATAATGGTTTTTTAAACTTTTTTTTATTTCTGGCCAGCAGATTTTGAAGGTGAAGCTTTAATCACATGCTAGTCTTATAATCACTGCTGGTTTTCAACTAAAGTATTACAAATTGGGCTTTAGTTCAATTTAAATCGCATGGACCAAATCCTACCCTTGGTTATTATGGGCCACTCCCATTGAAATCATTAGTAGTTGTACATGTGGAAACAGGAGATAATTTGGCCCCATGTGCTTTTGTGTCCATGTGTCTCTTCACAAATACAGGCACAGGGGCTGGGGTGCATAGAGGAAACATCTTGTGCTATTTGGAATGAGTTATCTTTTTGCCATACTGCGTTCATGTCAACATGATGAAAAGAAAATGTAAATTTAAGGACAAGCAACATTTCCTTCCATTGCTTTTAGTGCTGCTGGCTCCTGGCATAGCTGGTCTAAACACAGTTGCAGGTCCTATCCATAACCAGGAGAAGAGTCCTGTCTGCCCCCTCTCCCTGCCCGCCCCTGGAAGACCCCGCCTCCATTCACAGTGGATTAGGGGGGCAGGGCGTCCATGTCCGGTCCTGGCTCCAGTTCTGCCGGTAGCAACTATCATCCCTGACAGAGTGTTCTCTTTTAACTAGACAAATGTCCAATGCCCAGGCAATCCAAACATCTGGCCAAAGGACATCTTTACAGAAAGTTCTGGGAGATACATTTTGCCCGTTCAACACTCAACGAACTCTTTGGAGCATCTAGAGCAGTGGTTCTCAAGCTTTAGCCTGCTTCAGGATCACCTGAAGACCATGTTAAAAGAACAGAGGGCTGGGGAACCTGGGTGGCTCAGTCGGTTGAGCTCCCGACTCTCAGTTTCGGCTCAGGTCACGGTCTTGTGGTTCATGGGATAGAGCCCCATGTTCGGCTCTGCGTTGACAGTGCGGAGTCTGCTTGGGATTCTCTCTCTCTCCCTGTCTCTGTCCCTCCCCCGCTCTCAATGTCTCTCTCTCTCAAAATAAATAAGAACTTAAAAAAAAAAAAAAAGACAGTGCTGCGTACCCCAGTCCCCAAAGTTTGTGAATTAGTAGGTCTGGGCGGGGGTCCAGTGGTGACACACACAAGTCGATTCAGCCTAAGAAAGAGGGAACAGCGTATAATATTTAGTGATTAAGGAAACCAATTGTAGTGAACATTGGTTGTTATTGTCTGCCAGTAGGCCTTCTTCTGGTGTCAAAAGAACTGTTTTCCTTTTGGGAATTGACTACCCCTGGCTCACTGTAGCCTTCTCAGCATCTAATGTCAGTGGCCCCACTTCTCAGCCAGAGACATGTTACCCAGGCTGGCCAATGAGAGCCCCTTTTTTTTGGGGGGGGGGGGCTTGACAATAATACTGGAAGATAGAGAGAGTCTTTATCCTTCAGAGATTTCCAGCATTAGGACCATGTATGGCCAGAGCTCCTGTGGACCTTCCTTACCGCATGTGGGCAGAACCAGGCTGAGAATGAAGCCATGGTTGATCATATTTTTTCAGAGATGATCACAAAAATGTCTCTCATCACATGCTCCTCTATGACTATGCCTCCTATGAAGCAACGGAGTCTACGTTCCCTTCTCTTGAATATGGAAAATAGAAGCAGCACTGTGTGACCTCAGAGACGAGGAGGTAAAAGGCAAATCAGGTTTACCTGGTTCTCTTGGGATGCTTTTGCTCATGGAACCCAGCCAAGCAGCCACAGGGAAAGGATCCGTGTTAGTGTTCTGGCTGACAGCTCCAGCTGATTTCCCAGCAACCACTGGCACCAATTGCCATTCATGTGAGTGAATGTGCCTGCAGATGATTCCAGCCCTCAGAACACCAGGTTCTCTCCAGTTGAGTCCCCAGACATTATACAGCAGAGAAAAGTCATCCCTGCTGTGCCCTTTCTGATTTGTGACCCACAGAATACCAGCCATGTAGTGGAGAGCTTGAGGTATTTTGTTTTGTGGCAATAGTAATTAGAACGGAAGCCAAACCGAGGTAAACACAACTGATTCAGGAGGAAAAAAGAGAGTGAATGAACTTCAGTTCACCTTCACCTTCATCTGAAACCCCAACTTCAACCTTGCACAAAGTAAGACCCACCTGATCTCAGGCATCCTAGCTTCATGAACTAACAAGTTCTTATTTTTGCCTAAGTTATTTTGAATTGGGCTTCTGTACACTTCAACCTAAACAACCTGAATACACCAACTTTTAAATATCATGCAACCAAAAAAAAAAAAAAAAAATGAAGAGGGGAACACATAAAACATTGAGAGAGCTTGGTACCTGATGCCTCTTAGGATGCCTTCAAAGATACTGTACATGTGACTAAAAATCTCAGAAAATTGTTCACACAGGAGGAAAATAATATTAGAATCAGGAAAATGTCAGATATAAGTGAACATCTAAATCAGGAACATCCAGATATCCTGGATAGAGCCTGGACCCTGCAGTAGAATATGGGTTCTCATCTCAGGTCAGGGCCGAGTCCTATCACATGCACCTAGGTCAAACTACTGAAAATAAACTATAGTACAAAGTGTAGGGTGCTTCTGAGAAAGAGCTACAGAAAATCTGGGAAGGAAAGTTTGTGAAGAAAAAAAGAAATAGGGCAAGGAAATTATTAAACGAGTGAATAATAAGTGATTTTGACAAACCATTCTATAAATTCTGAGAAGTTATTACTTCCAATGGAGTCATCTTTCCAATTCATTTTTCTTCCTCCAGGGTTCTCTGAGCCTTCCCCTGCTCCCCGTAAAATATTAGGCTTTTTTTTTCCTTTGGAATATGATTATTTATTCCCAACCATATTAACTATTAAAAAAGGTATACCCAAACAAAAATAAAGGAAAATAGTTTTAATTTTAAGACTTGAGTATCCTTATATCATTCTTTTACAGGTACTCTGAGAAATAGGCACAGAAATTATCTTTAAAGTTTACAAATGAAGATGAAAGGCCTGGGATGATTCTTTTCACTATATTATGAGGAACTTAGGTTAAGTCAGTCTTCTTTAACACATTGTGTCAATTACTGTGATTAGTCAAAGAAAAATGCTCTCCTACACAGTAAATCAGGTTTCAATGACTGACGTAGTTTTCTGCAAACACAAGGAAATAGAAAGACCACTGAACGTGGAGCCATGGTACCAAGTTCATGGTACCTCCACTCAATAATAGACAGATTGCTTTGGATAAATCATCTGACTTCTGAAGCAAAATGCCTTCATCTGCAAAATTCTTCATCCCACCCCTATGGATGCTATGAGTCTCCAAACAAGTAATGCAAATGTTCTTTACCAACCCTAAGTCCTATACACGGTGAAGAGCTATTCAAGTTCAAGTTGTGCAAGGTAAGTCAAACATATTTAGATTGGATAACCTTAACATTTCCCACATCTGTATTACTGCTAACCTTCATTATGGGAAGAAGTATTTTAAGTATATTATATAGGTGACCTAAAAGTCACCCTTAATGTAAATCCTAAAATAAGCACCTGGAAACATTGCTTTGTAGAGTCCTGACAGCATGGCCCAGAGCTAGAAATCCCATTCGATTTTAAGACTTAAGGGACAGAGGGGCGCCTGGATAGCTCCATCGGTGAAGCGTCCTACACTTGATCTTGGCTCAGGTCATGATCTCACAAACCGTGGGTTCAAGCCCTGCATCGGGCTATGCACTCTCAGTGAGGGGCCTTCTTGGGATTCTCTCTCTCTGTCCCTCCGCTGCTCATTCTCTCTCTCTCAGAATAAATAAATAAACTTAAAAAAAAAAAATTTTAAAGAGTTAAGGAATGGAAAACTATGAGAAAGTTATTACTAAAATAACCTACTTATCAGACTATTTAAGCCAGTCTTGTTTGCAAACTACAGATTTGAGTGGAAATCTCTATGGATAAATGCACAATTTATCTAATAAAAGAATTTTATTTTATTTATTTTATCTAATAAAAGAATTATCTAATCCAATACAAATGACTTGATGAAACAATTGTCACTGGAGAGACAACTTGACCTTCTAAACTCAGGATTGACCCCCTGAACTCAGGAAACTCATAGAAGCTTCTGCCTAACTGTCAATTTCCTCTTTTAGAAACTACCTAACGGCTTGCTGGACCAAGACAAGAAATATTTGAGGAGGACCCCTGCAGATGAATCAGAAAGTGGCAAGCAGTTACCTCGGCTTCATTATAATGTTAAAATCCCCCTCTGAATATTCATCCCAAGCCTCAATAAAAGGAGCCTGCTCAACCCTGTTCAGAGAGTCATGGCTTGGGAAATTATTCCTGGTGGTCTCATTATTTGTACAACTTTGTGAGGCATCTCCACCTGGTGTGGTCTCTATTTATAGCTCACGGAGGAGGGGATCCACTTTGGTCTGGTAACACAGTTACTGGGAGGCAAGCAGGGTCAAGGGAGAGCTCTCTCCTAAAACACATGTGCTTTAGTTAATAAAGAAACTTTCCAAGCATCAACCCAAGGGCTGATGGCTTAGCAGCCGGCTAGACGTGGAAAAACAGAACTACACTAGGAGCGCTGGCCACCTTCCCTTCTTAGAAACTCATAATCAGGGAAGTGATAAAAATTTTCCCCATCGTGACAACCATGACAAGACATGACTTCCCATGGTACTGATGACATATTTATTCCATAGGTGGCACAGGGGTCCATGACAACTCTGTTATGCTACTTCCTCTATCTGGAGGCACTCAAAGGACAGGGCTGTGTGTTAGGGAGGAAATCTAGGGACAAGGGTTAAAGTAACCATTTCCCTCAATAGAAAATCTTTTAATTAATTAAATTTTTATCTTAACTCTCCACTTACCTTTCTCAATATCCCCACAACACAAAGTATCATTATTCAGGCAACCAAGTTGCCTCAATAAAACTTCCATAACCCAACACCTGTGGTCTGAATTGTGCCCCCAAATATTCATATGCTGAACATCCAGTACCACAGAATGTGACTATATTTGGAAATAGAGTCTTTAGAGAGATAATTAAGCTAAAAGGAGGTCTTTGGATGGTCTCTAATCCAATATGAATGGTACTTTTAAGAAGAGGAGAGTAGAGAACACAGATAGACACAGAGGTAAGACTATGTCAAGACACAGTGAAAAGATAGACCTGTAAGACAAAGGAAAGAGGCCTCAAAAGAAATAATCCTGCTGGTACCTTGATCTTGGATTTCTAGCCTCCAGGAGAGTGAGACGATAGATATGTTATTTAAGCCACCCAGTCTATGGTACTTTGTTATGCAGCCTTAGCAAACTAATACACCACCCATTCTCTTTTAGCCAAAACAATGATCTAATGGTGCAGATTTCTATAGACAGAAATCCCATATTATCCCAGAGTAAATACTTCCTAGAAACAAGCCGACTTCTGTGCTCACAGGGGTGTCTTCTAGGGTCACCAGGCTAATTTGATCAAGGTAGGAAACCAACCATGCTCTCCCATTTACTTCCTGCTCTTTCGCTACTTCTCCTCTCTGGAAATACAGCTAGGTGTGATTTCCAAAAAATTCAACTCCAAGTCTCCTTGTGATTGAAGACTCAAGTAAATTCAAATAAATTTTAACTATGTCAGTATCCATAAAATGGGTACCCATTTATTGTTCCGTTATCCAGGAAATATTCTTTGACTGAAAGGAACTGGAAGATGGAAGATGAAGTTCAGTTTCATCGCTTAGTTTGGCTCTCAACCTCACACTTGTGCACCAACATTTAGATTCAACCTTGAACATAAACATCCATATTAGTCTAAACCATATCACTTCCATTCTGATCATCTTCTGATGCCATTGATCTCATAGTCGAAGAGCTCAGGAAAATGTGCTTCCTTCCTTCCTTCCTCCTTCCTCCAGGGGAGAGAAATGACTTTTTCAGGCATGTAAATAGACACAGGTCTATGGCTTTCTGACTTCTGAGTCACCAATCAGAAAACAGACTAAAGACCTTATAAACAGCTGTGACGATGGCTGCTGGTTAAGTGTTTAGGAAATGGCATTTAATTCTGTCATTCATCTACTTCAAGCAGGGAAAATCAGAAATTATATTTGTAATAATATGATATTTACCTCAGCAGAGTTTATTAGACTGTCATTCAACAAATCTTGTGCAGTAATTGCAATTAAATTAGCTCCAATTGCCATCAAGGGCAAGTAACATTTTCTCAGATTTCAGCATCCCGGTGGCAGGTGTCTTTAACTCTTGACTATTGCATGGATTTTAAAGATGAATTAGATTAAATCATCAGTTACAGCTCTATATTTATTTTATCTTCCTTTGTTGAACTAAAGTCATCAACACATTTTTTGTGCCTTAATATGAGATCCTTTGTTTTCCTGCTTACCTTATGGATGTGGTGTTTGTCATTAGCATGTTGTATTTTAAATACTTTGTTCAGCCTTTCGAATGTGACAAAGGAAAAGAGAAGCCTATAATCCATTAAGGAATCCGTTTCTGAAACACATTACCATTGCATCAAAGAAATCTGTCATATTTGTTTGGATACATTGTAACTATGATGCCGTGATCTTTTCTGACAAGAAGTCAGAAAACTTTGATAGTTATGAACGTTAATAGTTATTAAACAAAAGCAGACAGTGAGAGGTCTATGGTGTGCAGGGGAATAATTTTCCCTTTGTGTGTTTTTGTTTATTACTGACCATGGAATAAATGATTCAATCCTTCTCCAGACTGTTACAGAGTTAATACATACTTATTCCCAGAAAGATAAATCTGTGCCTTGTTTAGCTTTAGGTATAATGTATCTGTTGAGAATTAAAAACGTGTTGGCACTCTTCAGGGAGAAACAAAGAAAGAGTGTTTACTATGACTTTTAGCCTCATATTTCTTTTTGCCAATTGCCAACGGAGTCATTCCTTCACGGCATCTCCTGGCCAGGATTGAAAGCTTCGTATAAATACCCCTTCCCCAAGTTAACAGCTCTTAATCTTCCGTTTCTTCCAGCATTTTTCCTTAATGTGCATCGATCAAGGCTCTTCTTGTCACTGGCTGCTTTCTAGCAAAAGCTACTGCCATATGGCCTCAGTTCAACTTGTAAAGGATGGTTTAAAAGTCCATAAAGTACTGAGATCTTCAGAAAAAAAGAGAGAGATTGATGTTAGAATTTTTACTACTGTCTTGCACAGCAGCTGTCACCGTTGAGGAAATTTATGACTGCAATAGCTTTTACTGTGTTGAAAGGAATCCATAAATGAGTCTTAACTTTACATGAGGCCAGACACTAGCATTACTCAAACCTGTGATAGTCTATTATCAACAAAGCAACTGTATCACCAAAATTGTATACAAGTTAAAGATAAGCCATTTTCTCTATGACCTCTGCTAAATCACTCTTCCTCCATGAGCCTCTATTTCTTAATCTTTTGAAAGTTCATTTCCAGCACAGAATGCTGAGAAGCTATGACCTGTAGGGGAATTTTAAATTTCACTCTATAAAAAACAGTGTTGGGATTTATATTCTGGAGTCTATCTTCTGTTTACTTGGAAGGTAGGAGGTGCAAGTAGATCTGATCAAAATTAGTCACTGCCTGGGAACAAAGAAACAACCAGATGTGTAGCAGGGTCTGTCCTGCCAGAGTTCTTAAGCTGAGACTTTGTAACCAAAGGCAAACCCTTGGAATGGCTTAATGCACATACCATATGCATAAGCGTATAACCAAAATTTACCAAGCATTCAAATTAAGCATATACAACTCATTACAAATCTCTCATACAACCATATCTACAAATAAACTATGCATATGTGAGTTTCATTTAGATTACCCATACTTCCCCCAACGCGGAATTAGAAACAGAGTTGATAGGAGTCTTTGTTCATTTTTCTGCTGTCTGCACAGGAGTCCAGCTCAGCTGAATGTCAGGTTCAGTCCCTGAGCTGGTCTTTGTGCTTAAGACGTAAGCAAAAGATTTCTTTCATCAAGCCAGTTAACATATATGTGAGTTAAGAGAAGCGCAAACAGCAATAAAGTGGACCTGACCCATCCTTTATAAAAATGTCTGGCTGGAGGCATTTGTACAACACTTAATTTAGAAAACAGAAGGAATTCTCATAGACCAAATTACAGAATAATTCAGAATAGCCAGAACTTTGCGGGTAGGACGGAGGCACAAGTAATGCTACTCATTTTGCAACACCCTTTCTATACTCTTACTTTCCTTCCCCTTTCTTATGTTCCTTATCTCTCACCCACACGGGAAAAGGCTATTTTGTTACCTCTGAGGAACCTCAGATGTTGCTTTGATGGGAAAGGACCATCCAGAAAGACAATCCCCTCTCCTCCAAGGAAAGAAATTCTCCATCCCTAGCACTTCCTGATTCCTAGCAACAGTTCCTTCTAATGGGTTCTTTTAAGCATGAAATATTGAGACTTAGTGTCCTGGATGCTGCCAGTACCCCACCCATGTCTGATGCAGTCCACCCTAGAGGTCACGGCAGCTTGGTAGACCCTTCTTGTTTATGCTGCCAGGATCTTACCGCAAGCACCTGTTTCCATCTGTCAGCGCACTTTATCTGACCAGAGGATCGAGCACAGGGCAGGCTGGAAATGTCAGGAGTTAACACCTAGTTAAGTGTAAACCTCAAACCATGAGGGATGGTGAGTGGATAAATACCTCAATTTTTGCACCTCATTAGTTGGATAATCCTGAGGCAGTTTCTCCCACAGTCTCTCAGAGGGTCCCCCTACCCCTTGACCCCCACCCAAGGACTGAATCTTCCCACAGCAGTGGCCCCAATAATTAATGTGCTCTTTTTTTCTTTCCCCTCTCCTCCCTGTCTCACTTCCTAACTCCCTCTCTGTGCTTCCTAAGATCATCTCCCCACTTAACTTTTATACCCAAATCTTTGCCTGAGATTTGCCATGGGGCAATTCAAGATAAGCAAAGAGCAAAGATAAAACTCCATTTGATTACAGAAGTATCAGAATTCAAGATGGGGGGTGGGGAGTGGAAGAAGAGGTCTGTTCCAGAAGCCTAGATACCGAGTTAAAACAGGAAAAACTGACCATTGGCAGCAAATGTTCAGGCATGAATCTGGCCAAAATCAGATACCGGCACCAGTGGGTGAGAGAGATGGACTTTCCTGCACTTAATCAGGTGATCAAGGATCAAGACGGAGGGATATGAAATGATTGCAGAAGAAGGTTTGTCAAACAAAGTTGAAGGCCAGTTCTGAGCACGTGAGCCAGGCAGGAAAAAGTCAGAGGCAAAAGCTAATTTAGATAATAGCTAATAGACTTAAGAGACAGGCTTAAAGTCTACACGTCATAAACTAATGACCCTTCCAGGAGATTACAGTAGAGTCTTAGCTGAAAGCAGAGTCATGAGACTGGATTTTCCCCTGAAAGTCAAGTTGCCCCAGAGAAACTAGGCATCTGAATTTACTTTGTCAATGAGAAGAAGTCAAGCTTCATGGGCATCTCTCTACCCCGTAGAGCATGGTGACTTCTCTGTCTAAGGCATTGATCTAGTATCTAGGTCTTCTGGTTTCCTGAGTAAGGCACACTGTTAACTTACCAGTAAACATCGAATACTTTAAAATGCAAACACACACACACACACACACACACACACACACACACACACCCCTCATATCTTAAGTTACCTCGGCACATATCTGATGATCTTGTGAAATGAAAAGAACAAGGAATAAAACAACCACTGGTGTTTATTCTCAAATCGTCTCATTTACATAAAAAACAATTAGCTTTTACTGTTGAAAGACTACTCTTCAGTTTCTATTATTGTTGACTTTTGAAGATAATAAAATAAAGATTCAAGTCCCACAAGGGTGGAATCAACACATCAACTCTGCCGATTACATCATGGGTTTATTCCTTCTTCCCAAGGCTTGCAATTGGGAATTGCATCAAGACAAATATTTTTTAAATAAAGTAAGTATTGTTAGTTTCAAGTATGATTGCCTCAAATATAAGCAACTACACAAATTTGAAACATGTTGGATGAAATGGTAGAAGGAAAACAGAGGAAGAAGCAAAGTAAAAATAGAAGCCATATACATAAGGGCATAGGGTATGAAGCAGAGGGTTTCTTCTGAAATTATGTGAAGCCAGTGAAAAAGATATCATTTGGAACACAGTATTGTGCAATTCTAGTCAATGTAAGAGGCAATCAAAATGTTTCAGGGGGGCCGAAATGTTTGAAACATGAGGACGCAAGTGTTGGCCCATTCAATACCTTAGAGAAAAGAAAACTATGGGAAAATTTTTTCCAAGGGTATATGCATGAGCCAAATTCCTCACTCACATACTTGTACATGGGACCTAATTCTGCACTTGGATATTTGTGGCAACTCTGCGTTCTGCAAACCTAATGCTTGTGTGAAACAGGAGTTAAGCATATGGCAAACTTCAGCCTGCATGGCAATGTAGCTTCTGTTAGCATTAAACTTCTCATTAGTACGCAATGGAACTTTTTAAGAGGAAAACAACGTCAATGACTATAAGCCATTTGTAAGCTATTTTAAAGGTTGGAATTCAAAATAAGATTGAACAACATAAAGCAAATGTGGGCATCATCCACCACCCCCACCCATCAAGACCCTCTACCAGAACCAGCCTGGCTTAATCGAAGAAAGGATAAACCCAGTTTAGCGGCCTGAGATATGTTCCCGAGAGGCACAACAGAGACGTATGCGGAGACCTAATGCCTCATAACTTCTTATCACAGGCATGTTCCAGGTGGAGAGAGGAAGGAAGCAGCCTTGGTGGACAAAGCGCTCAGCCTCCCTGAACGTCCCTGGAGAGTAAATGCTTCCCAACCATTAGGGAAACAGCTCACTCTTAAGCTTCAAGTCTTGTTTTCTTCCCATGTTTATGTGGCCACTATCTTCAAGCTGTAAGACAGTGAGAGCAGCTCTCACTTTAAAATTCAAAAGGCTTTGAGAAGAAAGCAAATTACTTCTGTGAACAGAATGGCAGGCACTCACTGTGTTTTCAGTACAATTTCTTAAATGGGTGGATGTGGTATTTCAAGGAACTGCACAGCCATGGTCTCCTTCCTCTTCTTCCAATGGTTTGGAAGAAGCAAATGGTTTGGAAGAAGCACATTAACCTATAGAAATGCATGCATCTGCTTGTGGGAGTTCCTTGAATCTCCCAGGTCTGTTCTTTCTTGGCCAAAATTTGATTTGACAACTATGGAGTATGCAGCAAGGGCTGAGCAGAAAAACTTAGAAAGGGGAAACAACGAGCTTTAGCCCAAGTTCATTTGGTGTGGTATGGAACATAATGATGAAAGACAAGATGTTGAGAGAGAGAAGGCTGGAGGAGAGACAGGGTGATCTTAGACTAGAAATGAAAACTAGAGACAACCGAAATATGTTAAGGATTGAAGCCTTCACCTGTCTTCTTTCTCTTCTGTTTTCTTAACAATAAAAAAAAAAAAAAAATAGAGCATAGACATGATGCCATTCAGCAGAAACATACCCCACACAGAGTGTACCAGGGGAATCGCTGCCTTTGGCTGAATCGCTGGCTGACTATAAATGGACAGAGTGCGAAATCAGAACAGAAGTCTAGGTCAAGGTGCTTCCAGAAGAGCAAAGAGGGAAGGGACAGTTGTCCATTGGAGAACAATAAAACAAAATGCCCTTAATTTTAGAAACTAAAAAAGGAGAGCATATTATACTCTGAACGTGGTCAATGGAGCCCATCGCCAGAGGAAAAAAGTTACCAAAGGAGTGCTAAGCTCCTACACAAGCCACAGAAAAACTAGATTATTTACTCAAGAGCAGGAGCTCAAGAGGGGCCACAGAAAAGGCAGAGGGAACAAAGAAACTCAGTCATTTAACATGCCAAGAGAAATAAGTGGTAGCAACAACATTTTTAAACCCTAATTTATGGGGAAAAGAGGAAAATTATCAGTCTCAGCCAAGAAAAAGAATAGCTCTGCGTATCTTCAGCTATTAGATTTTTGCATTCCTAAATACGTGTCTGTGGTCTGTGATTCTCAAGTCCTTTTGTGAGCATGAAAACTGACCTCCATAAACATCTCCCTAAGCCACTTTCCTCCTTCCAAGATACAGATGAGGTATTTACTATCCTGACTCAGCTGCGCTCCATGGCGATAACAATATCATCACTTATTGTGAGGGTCCTAATGCTCTTTGATAGCTCAGTGGGCATTTTCCTTATTGCCAGTAGGCCTACCCTCTGGGTTCTCAGGGGGCAGAAGGGCAAAAAGGAGGCAGTAGATTGTTTGTCTGTTCTTTGACCTTAATCATAACAGAGAAAAACCTGGAAATAAAATGAGAGCCCCAACGGGTATACTTCAACTTTGTCTGCAGGGTTTCATTTCAGTTATTAGTCATGAAAAAAGACTCAGCAAATTTGATTAAATGTTACCAAGTGTCAAGGCTGGATGGTGCAAACAGATGTTTTCATAAATTATTATTCCCTTTGTTTTTCTATGTACTTAAAATTTTTGAAGAAAATTTTATTAAAAATAAAATAAGGTTAATGGGAGATTACATGGTACAACGTTTTGGGGTTTTTTGTTTGTTTGTTTGTTTGTTTGTTGTTTTTACTTTAGAGAGAGAGAAAGCACAAGCAGCAGGGAGAGGGGATAAGGGGGAGAGAGGGAGAGAGGGAAAGAGGGAGAGGGAGAGAGGGAGAGGGAAAGAGGGAGAGGGAGAGAGAGAGAGTGAAAGAGAGAATCTTAAGCAGTTTCCACACCCAACGTGGAGCTGGACATGGAGTTCAATCCCATGACCCTGGGATCAAGAGTTGGACACTCAACCAACTAAGCCACCCAGGTGCCCCTGTATGGTACAAAGTTTAACAGTGTCTGTGGTCTCTACTAGCATGAATCACAAAGTTTAGGAGAGAAACAGAATTTCTCAATCATCTGTTCCCTAATGCCAGTGAGTTTTGAATAAATTGCCATCACAAGGGGGTAGTTTTTATAAAAAACTTTTCCTTGGCAAGGCTCACCGGAGGCCAAGTAAAAGTTAGCATCAGTGAATGTAGGGCCCAGACATCTGTATTTTGTAAAAGCTTCTCTGATGGTTCTAAATGTGTAGCCAGCCTTGAGAACAACTCATATACTTTGGGATATTGCCCTCTGTTAACCTGGGATGAATCAGAAAGAGTGTGACAACAGAAGGAGCACCAGAAGATTGGATTCTGGACCCAACTATATGACAAGCCGAGTAACCTTCAACAATGCATGTAATCTCTTTGGAATCCACTTCCCTTTTCTGGAACATGAAGGCACTGTGCTAGAAAAATTAAGAGGTCTGTTCCTTGTTCCAACGTTCTATTAATTAAATATAAAAAGCCACAATTTTGCATTGATGAGTTAATTGGAAATGTTTTCTCCAACGGTATTTTCGGTAGAATAGTAGATTATGCACTCTCCAACGCAGCTAACTTGTATTTGGCTGGCTTCATTTATCAAAGATTCCTACACATGGCCAACTCTGGAGGATCCTTTTAAGCCACCGTTGGAAGAGGGGATTCCATTTTTTCATTACCACGAATCAGTGGGATGCCTCAGCCATGAATAAAGATGCCTCACTGTGCTTCGTGGAATTGCTTGCCTTCTGTCAAATAAAGATGGATCTTGCACTTTTGGATTACAACAGGGAAGGGATACCCATATAAAAGGGCTAATTTTATAAAGTGACTTTGCCAGCAAGTGACCTTGAGAAACCTTGAGGCCTTGGGTTTGGCACTCAACAAACCAGCTCCCTCACTCCCCCAGACTCCCACCCTCCCTCTCCCCAAATCTTCCACCCTCATGAAAATGACCAGCTCACCCTATGTGCCCTGTGTGTACCTTAAAGTCAAGTGTGTAAAGCCAGCCTGTGGCAAATCGGTCAGTCATTTTTGAATGAAAAGGAAAATGCTTTGATTCACTCATGTTTTAAAGATGTTAGACGCAGTGAGAGGAATTCTTCTTTTGCAGGCTACTAGTCCAAAAGGAAGAAAAAAATTACCTGAAGGCCACATATAAGTCAACATTGTGGGGTCTTGTGACATGACCTGTAACAAATGGATTAGTAGCAAAGGGTTGAGGGAGAGCAAGGGGCCCTAGGAGCTGGAACTAGACAACGGAGGTGGGGAGGGGGCGCACACCCAGGCCAGCAACACGGTCTTTAAAGTGGATAATAGATAACCAGTCTACTACCAAATCCTGCTGGGATCACACTTCTTTAATTCTGGCAAAAAAACAAGGTAAGGGGCTGATCCCACGAGGCCTAGTATTACAAATAGGAACTGGGCATAGGGAACGCGACAAGAACCCAGATACATGCCTGGGGCCTCGTGGCAGGATTCAAGAATAAAACACATACTAGCCCAGCAAGCCCAGTATCCCAGAGGTACAGCAGGGATTCCTGGTTGCTGATTCACCTGGGTAGAGACAACAGGGAGACACTAACCAGCCCTCTAAGACAAGCACTGAAGACTGGGACCGAGCTGGAAGTTTGGGTTAAGAAGTCTCTCCTATAGACATGGGTAAAAGCGGGGCAAACAACCAGGGTATGACAAAAAGCAACTTAGAATTTTAGTGAGTTTTCTTATTTTTAGAAAAAAAATAAAGAAAAATCAAAATTGAGCCGATATTCAGCAAAATAGCTATGATTTTATGCCATAAGAGTGCCATTAATTAATGAATGTGGGGAGAAAAAACTAGGTATACTCAGAGGACATGAAAAACCAAAGAGTTAGCAAGAGGGAAAGATCTGGAAAACCCCAGGAAGAGAGACAAAAAGAGAAAGAGCAAGAGAAAGAGAGGGGCCAGCAAATCCCACACATAGAACTTCTAATCCCTGCAACGTCACTCTCCTCCCTCACGAATTGTCCCTCTGGCTTCTGTTTTAGTACCTTGGCTTCCATCTTCCTTGTTGAATGAGCAAAACAAGATCTCTTCAGTGCAGAACTACTGGAACTTCCCTTCTTGTTGCCCTTCCTTACCACAGTGCCAGTCAACAATACTGGCATACGTACCTCTAAAATTAGTCCTGACCATTTCAAGTCACTTGTCCTTCTCCTTCACCTCCCCCCTCCAGCCGGTTGTAGCCCCCTCATCCATTTGGCTCTGCTGGACCCCATATGTCCCCCAGGCTTTACCCAGCTCCCATGCTCCTCAAAGGTCTGGGCTCTTTATTGGCAGCCCTGACAGGGGTTCCTTTTCCATCACAACCGCCTCGGAAGATGTCTCTGCTATAGAAATGAACCCAACTCTTTGGGAAAGTGATAGTCGGAATGCCTACACTACAACCTAGGTGTAAAAAAAAGACACTTCCTCTGACCTGCCATTTAGAAACAACCTCCCGCCAGTTGATCTGTAGCCACACCGTTTAATTGCATAAGACAAATTTTGCAGTGAGCTACTGCCTTTTGGTAAGGATCACAATAGTTCTGGCTTGGAAGGGAAAGCATATATGGGATTTTCAACACTAGGATTTATTGCAGAAACCCTGCTTAAGCTCTCCAAGAAGATGGAAGAGAACACAGAGCAAGGACTTTTATGCCACAACCATCTTCAACCTCTCCTTGAGTGCCAATATCTAGATGTAGATGTAGAAATAATTGCAGTGTGATGTATACATCACAGTGGGGGTCCACTGTATAGGTGGACTCAGTATAGGCTATATTTTCCTGGAATGTAAACTTCAGGTATGACAGAGACCCCCTTCATCCTGAATAATGGTGTTGTCCCCCTCTGGCCCTTCTCCATGTGCAAGCCATCCTTCCTTCAGAGAACAGTGAAGATTTGCTCAAGTTTAGATTGTGCTTCGTTGACCCCTCCTTTGTAAGGGGTAAGCACGTTAACCTTTAAGCTCAAGTCTTTTCTCCCCAGCACAGAGGAATTCTCTTGTAGAAGGGGAAGCCGCCCTTCCTTACTGAACTTAATTATCATTCCCAGATGAGATGTGTATTTTCATCCTGTACCTCTATAGTGATTTACTTCCACAACACTATCATAGGAAAATAAAACAAAATTGGCATTGGTTAGAGAAGCTCACAGACCCTTCATTTTAAGGAAAGTTCAAAGATATCCAATAAAATTGAACTGTATTTAAATCCAATTTTAAAATTCCCTAATCTTAAAAACTTTCTAGCATTCCACAAAACCTGGAGGACATAAAGAAAAAGATTAAGACGTCTATAGAAAAAAAATATATATATACATGTGTGTGTATGTGTGTAGAGAGAGAGAGGAAAAAAAACCCAAAGATAAACAGAAAAAGACAAGATTTCCATCATATATATAGGGCTTTAACGAATCAATAAGGAAGAATGAACAGCCAATAGAAAAATAATTAGTAAATAGCATCAGTGGGTACTTTACAGAAAATGATATACAAATAGCTAATAAGTATATGAAAAGATGCTTAATGTCACACATAGTTAAACATATGCAAATCAAAAATAAGGGGACTCAGGGTGCCTGGGTGGCTCAGTCAGTTAAGCATCTGACTCCTGATTTCGGCTCAGGTCATGATCTCATAGTTTATGATTTCGAGCCCTGCATCAGTCTCTGCACTGATGGTATGGAGCCTGCTTGAGATTCTCTGTCTCCCTCTCTCTCTGCCTCTCTCTCTCTATCTCTCTCAAAAATAAATAAATAAATAAATAAATAAATAAATAAATAGATAAATAGATAAATAAATAAATAAAGGGACTCATGTTCTCAACTATAAAATTGAAAATTTTCAAGTATTTAAAAGTTTAATTAAAATCTGATATGTCTGATGGTGTTGCAGAATCGCATTTTCATGGACTGTTGGTGAGCATGTAAAGTAGGGTGGCATTTTTTGGAGGACAGTTTGGCAATATCTATCAAAATCTTAAATATGCACACATCTCATACAACAAATGCAATGGCTATGGTCTCCTAAATAAATAGATGTATGTATAACACAAAACTAGAAACAATAGTAACTTGCATTAAGAAATTATGATAACTCCATAGAATAGTGATTATCTGTTAAAAGAAAATGGATTAGGTGTATATACATTGCTTTAGAAGAATCTCCGAAGATTAAGGCACAATAAATATATATTCTATAATCTCATTTATGTAAGCAGAAAAGAACAAGTATAAAGGAAATTTAATTATATGCATAGATATAGTTGTTTATATTCACTTGTGTTTGCACAAGCCTTCTGGAAGAATAGGCAAGAAACAGTTAAGAGGATTATGAGGTTCCCTCCATTTAAGTGACTTTGTTTTCCTTTCACATTTGGCAAACTTTGAGAAAAAGAAAGCTTTCCTTAGCTTTTCTAGGTAAGTCTGTCATTCCATGGATCCAGAGATGAGGGAAGAATGGCTAGAAATTCTCCCCACCCTTTTGTCCTTCCCACTCATTGACCAATGGGACATCTTTGTCATTTACACAGGTTGTCTTTCCAGTGGTCCCTTTATAAAGCTCATTTCCATTGTGATCAGCTCTTTGTAGGGCCATGAAGACTCCATGTGTCAGTGTCGCTCATTAAGCTTCAGAGGCTCCAACAGCTACTGTCATGATCAGGCAGGAAGACTCCTGCAGTAACTTAGAGCTTGGCAGTACAGAAGACATAGTGGGTGATATTAACAGCCATCTTAGGCAGAAACTTGCCAGGCCTGCACAGAGCCACAGAACCACAAAGATGGCTGGTCACCAGATACAATTACTCTTTAGCAAAATCATTTTGAAATACCAGCCTCTGAAAGGTAGACAGACCAGAGAAACTCTATTTCATGAACATTTCGAAGCTCTTTCTGCAAATGTGAATTATTGTCTTTGTGCTAACTGGTTACTCATTTTTCATTCTTTTTTTTTTTTCTCCCATCCCATTTCCCTCACCCCACAAAGTCCTCCTAATATCTTTAGGAAGAGTGTTCTTTCTTGTCTATGTAAGTAAATGAAGATTCACTGATGTATGAATTAATGAATTTCTAAACACAGTATTTTATCGGAGTTGCTATATTCATTCCTTGAAAAAGTAGGTTTAGGGGCACCTGGATGACTCGGCTGAAAATCTGACTCTTGATTTCAGCTCAGGTCATGATCCCAGGGTGGGGAGATCAAGCCTCAGGTCAGGCTTTGCACTGAGCGTGGCACCTGCTAAGATTGTCTCTCTCCCTCTGCCCCTCCTCTCTCTCTCTCTCTCTCTCTCTCTCTCAAAAAAGAAAAAAGGAACAGTAGATCTATATCATGTTACATCAATATTTCAATCCTAGACTCTTAATTTCCCATTCAATGGCATGGGAAAATAATAACTGCTGTTATATGCATTTTTAATTTATGCCCTGAAGAAAACACAAATAGATAAAGAATCTTCCAAACTGGAATGGTGACGACTGAATCGAATTTTTTTAGGAGGATTATTTTCCAAAGAGTTGGTAGAGAAACATTCTTGAACAGACCAAGGATTTTGTACGGCATTAATTTCATTGCTCGAGTCTATTTTGGGTGCACATTGTCAGCAGATCTTAGTAGCTAGTTTATTTCAAATGCACAGTTAGCATACTTCACATACTGGGAAATAACGCCAAGGGAAAGCATAACCAAGTCCATGGCCTCAAGTTTTGGTGTACAGGACACGGTGAGAAGTCAAATTAGGGTGCAGATGCAGCATGGGAGGGTGGAACACATGATTCTAGAAGTCTGAAAGGCCTGTCTCTAGTCTCAGCCTTGCCTCCAGCTGTCAGCGAGACCTACAGCCAACCACTAAAACAAACCAGCCTCATCTGGACAATCAAAGAAATGGGCTTGATGATCTTGGAGGTCCCTCCCAGCATTCTAGTCTTGTGAAGGTGGGCAGGCATGTCCTTACTCAAATGCCATTTTCCAATGACACCTTGTGTTTCAAGACTGTTTCAAACAGCTCCCAGAACAGCAGCATCTGAGACCTGCTCACCAACTCAGATGAGCAGAGATGGCATGATTCCTTTATATCTCTGATCAGTCTTCCTCATTAACCTCAATCAGTCTGGTTAGTGAAGAAATTCTATTTTAGTTTGAGCCAATAAGATTAGTCTCATTCGGTGATTTAAATGTTTTTCTTGATTTTTTTAAAAAAATGTTTGTTTGTTTGTTTGTTTGGAGAGCACCAGCAGGGTAGGGGCAGAGAGAGTGAGAAAGAAAGAGAGAGAGAGAGAGAGAGAGAGAGAGAGAGAGAGAATCCCAAGCAGGTTTCTTGCTGTCAGTGCAGAGCCCAAGGCAACGCTCAATCTCATGAACCACGAGATCATGACCTGAGCCAAAATCAAGAGTCAGACGCTTAACTGACTGGCCACCCAGGGACCCCTAAACATTCTTTTCCAATCAACACACCATATCTTCTTCCCATGACAAAGAGCAGGTGCACTGGGGCCAAGCAGAACAAGGATAGGATCCTGACTCTGGCATTTGCTAGCTATGGGAGCTAGGACTAGTCACCCAACCCCTCTCAGCCACAGTTTTCTCATCTAAAAAGCGGGGAAGCTAGGTTTGTTATAAGGCTTAAATAAGACATTTCAGGTAAACAGCTAAACCCATTTCTCAATCAATGTTAAGTATCATTATTATCGTTTTTGTCCCATTATTCCCATCACAAACTGTACCATCTGCGGTTGGACCCTTTCCATATCTCCACGCCTTTGCTTCAGTGCCCTTTGGCTGGATTTCCAAATCTGCCTCAGTTGCCTAAACCTGCTTTGGAAATCTCACAGCTACTGAGTCAGAGTGACAACTTGGTGGGTGGCAGCGACGGTTGGTAAGCATTGGACATGGCGTCTGAAGATTTGGGTGTCACCAGCTCTGCCGTTTACTAGCTGATGAAAGCGCACAACTCTTGCGACTGTTACCACTTTATCCTGCTCAATTCAAGATGAGGCTAAAATGGCCGCCATACTCAAGGGGCCTTCATCGTGAGGCTCCAATAAGAAAATGATCTGAAGAGTGCCCGTCAGTGTGCCTTGTTTAGTAACGTTTGGGGGAATTGAAGAAGACATTAGTGACATAAATGAGGGAATGAAATGTTGTAAATACTCCACAATGATACTAAAATAAGGCCTTCTGATATCCTTGTGTGAAATGAGGTTTCCTAATAGCAACTGCCCTTAATCCACTCCGAGTCCCTGCTCAGCATTTACCAACTTCCCTCTGTCGTCTGTTCTCTAAACTAAAGGAAGCCACCTGGTTTTCTCAGCAACGGTCGGGGCCAGACACTAGCCACACCACACCACATCAAACTTCCAAAATAAAAGCGGCAAATTCTGCCCACTCTGGATTCCAATATTCACATATTTCACACCTTACAGACTCTTTGACTATGTCTCCGGATGGTTTTTATATGGATGCCTAGCATTATGAAACAGGTAACAAGTATGAATTTGTTTCCCAACATTCAGGTATATGTCACAACTTTCCCTGATCTAGGGTTGCTGAAGTTAAAGCTTAAGTACTTACGTGGTATTCTGCTGCTCAGCCTCAGGGGGGTCTCACCAAAGGCACTGCCACTTGTAGAGTGCAGTGTTAGAGCAGGACTCAGGTGCCTACCTTTAGGGAACCTATCAGCCTCTCCTTTGCCCTTTGGTCCCCTCTCTTTCTTGAATAATCCAAATGCAAATTTCTATTCTCTCTTGGGGCAAAAAAATACCTTCCATCTGACAAAGCCATGGCTACCTTCTTAACAGTGAAAAAGAGGGAACATCTTTTTTTAAATTTTTTTTAATTTTTTTTAAACATTTATTTATTATAAAGAGAGACAGAGAGACACAGAGCGTGAGCAGGGGAGGGGTAGAGAGAGGGGGAGACGTAGAATCCAAAGTAGGCTCCAAAGTAGGCTGTGAGCTGTCAGCACAGAGCCCGATGCGGGGCTCGGACTCACAAACTGCGAGATCATGACCAGAGCCAAAATCGGTCGCTTAATCAACTGAACCACCCAGGCGCCCCGGGAATATCTCTCCTTTGTTCACAATGATACAACAGCAAAAACAGGAGTTGTTCACTTTTCCATGAGCTCATCCATCCCCATGTATGTAGCTTTGCTCACTACAGCACACCTCTGCTTCTCCTTCAGCAACCCCCCTCCAATGGTGATGGCGGACAGGGTGGAGATACATACTGACGTTGCTGAAAAGAAGTAAGTCATGGGATGCATAAAGAAGATGTGGTATAGGTATACAGTGGAATATTACCCAGCAATCAAAAAGAATAAAATCTTGCCAGAGGAGCCAAGATGGCAGAACAGCATAGAAATTTTTTGTGTGTCTCGTGTCCCTGAAGTACAGCCAGACCAACACTAAACCATCCTACACACCTAGAAAACTGATCGGAGGATTAACACAACCATCTGCACAACTGGAACCACAGACTTCAGCAGGTACGCGGCGCGCAGAGGTGAACTTGGGGAGAGAGAAGCCAGCGGCGGGCAGGGAGCCGCCTTTGCAGGCGGAGAGAGGATGGAGACTAGGGCGGGGGAGAATACGGAAAAAGCACCCCTCCCCAAAAGCAGCTGGAGAGAAAGTGGAAAATGGGAAACAGCCGCAGGGACCAAACTAAAAAGGGAGAAAGGAGAACGGAGAGGGTTTAAATTCCATTAAGACTGTAAACAAGGGGAGCGCAACGGCTGCAACTCCGCAGCTCCCTACCTGGCGGTGCTCTGGCGGGAAGGGCGAATCCCCAGGAGCAGAGTTGGGTCTGGGAGGTTCTCGGGTCACACAGGGAAAAGCGGTTCCACTGCTGGAAGGACATTTGGTGGAGACGGTTGAAGCCACCTGGTCCCAGCAGACCCCCGAAAACGGCCACATTCACTGGTGCTGGAACAAGGTCGTTAAGGGTGAAGCCTGGTGCCAGAAGTGTGTGGTGATTTTCCATAATCCCTGAAAAGCTGCTGCTACACTGTCTCGCGAACTTTTTCTGGGACGGGCTGGCACCTGGCCGCAGTCTGGGGGCACCAACAGCAGCAGGGTCCAGCGGGAGTACCTGGGTGCAGCCAATATTCGGCCATTGCTCATTCGGCCATTGCTCGGTGAGACCCTCCCGCAGAGGGGCGGAGCGGGTCAAGGCCGCAGTCCTTCGGAAGTAAGGGGCCGGGGAAAACAGCCGCATCTGAGACAAAACTCGGGAGAGACGTGCTGCCTGGGGCCTGGTCACGGAGAGTGAAAAAGCAGGGAGTGGACGAAACCTGAAGACAGAGGACGGGTGCGCGATTGCTGACCGGGGAGAACAGATTGGGTAGCTGGGTGGCGCATTTTCACCCCTTCGGCGCATGCGCATACACACCTACGACCACCGCAACAATCCACCCCGGTAGGCTAGCAGCGCCATCTAGTGGAGAGCGGAGCCATTACACTGAGCCCCGCCCAACTGGGCCAACTTGGCTCTTCAAGAACACAAGTCTCACCGCCGGCTTAGTTTATGGACTATAAAGAGCTACATAGACTGACCTCTAGGGGAAAACGAAGCAATTGCAGTCCTACTTCAATCGGGTAGCGGGTTCATCTATTCAACTTTCTTTTTTTTCTCTTTTTCTCTTTCTCTTTTACACTTCTTTTCTTTTACTTGAACACAGAAAGAGAAAAAATTCATTTTTATTTTCAATTTTTATTAAAAATATTTTTCTTTAATTTTTATTACTATATTTTTTTTACTTTTGTGTAAACTTTTTCAAATTCTATTTTACTTCCATCATTTTATTTTAGTCTACTTCAGTGTATTCACCTTTTCAAATTTTCAAACAATTCCTTTTTTCTTTTTCTTTTTTTTCTTTTTCATTTCTTTTCTTTTTCTTGAATGCAGAAGGGGAAAATCTTCATTTTTACTTTCAATTTCTATTAAAAATATTTTTATTTAATTTTTTACTATATTCTTTACTTTTATGTAAATTTTTTCAAGTTCTATTTTACTTCCATCATTTTATTTTAGTCTACTACAGTGTATTCACTTTTTCAATTTTTCAAATGATTTGTTTCTTTTTCTTTTTTTATCTTTTTTCTCTTTTTCTTTTCTTTTTTCTTGAATACAGAAAAAGAAAAAATTCATATTTGTTTTTAATTTTTATTAAAAATATTTTTCTTTAATTTTTTCTACTATATTCTTTACTTTTGTGTACATTTTTTCAAATTCTATTTTACCCCCATAATTCCATTTTAGTCTACTTCAGTGTATTCATTTTTTCAAATTCTCAAACGATTTCCTTTTTTTCTTCTTCCCCCCCCACCTTTTTTCTCTAATCTGTCAAACCACTTTCAACACCCAGACCAAAACACACTAGCATCATCTATTCGATGTGTGTGTGTGTGTGTGTGTGTGTGTGTGTGTGTGTAATTTTTAATTTTAATGTTTTTTTAATTTTATTTTTTTTAATTTCAATTTTTTTACCTCATTAATTCCTTCTCTCCCTTCAAATGACAAAATGAAAGAATTCACCCCAAAAGAAAGAGCATGAAGAAACGACAGCCAGGGATTTAACTAAGATGCAAGAAAGATGTCTAAACCAGAATTTAGAATCACGATAATAAGAATACTAGCTGGAGTCGAAAATAGATTAGAATCCCTTTCTGCAGAGATAAAAGAAGTAAAAAATAGCCAGAATGAAATTAAAAAATGCTATAACTGAGCTGCAATCACGGATAGATTCAGCGGTGGCAAGGATGAATGAAGCAGAACAGAGAATCAGCGATATAGAGGACAAACTTATAAAGAATAACGAAACAGAAAAAAAGAGGGAGATTAAGGCAAAAGAGCATGATTTAAGAATTAGAGAAATCAGTGACTCATTAAAAAGGCACAACATCGGGGCGCCTGGGTGGCTCAGTCGGTTGAGCGTCCGACTTCAGCTCAGGTCACGATCTCGCGGTCCGTGAGTTCGAGCCCCGCGTCGGGCTCTGGGCTGATGGCTCGGAGCCTGGAGCCTGCTTCCTATTCTGTGTCTCCCTCTCTCTCTGCCCCTCCCCCGTTCATGCTCTGTCTCTCTCTGTCTCAAAATAAATAAACGTTAAAAAAAAAAATTAAAAAAAAAAAAAAGGCACAACATCAGAATCACAGGGGTCCCAGAAAAGGAAGAGAGAGAAATGGGAGTAGAAGGGTTATGTGAGCAAGTCATAGCGGAAAACTTTCCTAACTTGGGGAAAGACACAGACATCAAAACCCAGGAAGCACAGAGGGCTCCCATTAGATTCAACCAAAACCAACCATCAACAAGGCATATCATAGTCAAATTCACAAAAGACTCAGGCAAGGAGAGAATCATGAAAGCAGCAAGGGAAAAAAAGTCCTTCACCTACAAGGGAAGACGGATCGGGTTTGCAGCAGACCTATCCACAGAAACTTGGCAGGCCAGAAAGGAGTGGCAGGATATATTCAATGTGCTGAATCAGAAAAATATGCAGCCAAGAATTCTTTATCCAGCAAGGCTGTCATTCAGAATAGAAGGAGAGATAAAAAGTTTCCCAGACAAACAAAAATTAGAGTTTGTGACCACTAAACCAGCCCTGCAAGAAATTTTAAGGAGGACTCTCTGAGGGGAGAAAAGATGAAAAAAAAAATTTATATATATATATATATATATATCTCAAAAGCAACAAAGATTAGAAAGGACCAGAGAACACCACCAGAAACTCCAACTCTACAAGCATCATAATGGCAATAAATTCATATCTTTCAGTACTCACTCTCTCACTCTAAACGTCAATGGACTCAATGCTCCAATCAAAAGACATAGGGTAACAGAATGGAGAAGAAAACAAGATCCATCTATATCCTGTTTACAAGAGACCCACTTTAGACCTAAAGACATCTTCAGATTGAAAACAAGGGGATGGAGAACCATCTATCATGCTAATGGTCAACAAAAGAAAGCCGGAATAGCCATACTTATATCAGACAATCTAGACTTTAAAATAAACACTGTATCAAGAGATGCAGAAGGGAATTGTATCATAATCAAGGGGTCTATCCACTAAGAAGACCTAACAGTTTAAATATTTATGTGCCAAATGTGGCAGCACCCAAATATATATAAATCAATTAACCACAAACATAAAGAAACTCATCAATAGTAATACCATAATAATAGGAGACTTCAACACCCCACTCACAGCAATGGACAGATCATCTAATCAAAAAATCAACAAGGAAACAATGGCTTTGAATGACACACTGGACCAGATGGACTTAACAGATATATTCAGAACATTTCATCCTAAAGCAGCAGAATATACATTCTTCTCCAGTGCACATGGAACGTTCTCCAGAATAGACCATACGCTGGGACACAAATCAGCCCTAAGTACAAAAAGATCAAGATCATACCGTGCATATTTTCAGACCACAACGCCATGAAACTTGAAATTAACCACAAGAAAAAATTTGGAAAGGTAACAAATACTTGGAGACTGAAGAACATCCTACTAAAGAATGAATGGGCTAACCAAGCAGTTAAAGAGGAAATTAAAAAGTACATGGAAGCCAATGAAAATGATCACACCACAGCCCAAAACCTCTGGGACGCAGCAAAGGCGGTCATAAGAGGAAAGCATATAGCAATCCAGGCCTTCCTGAAGAAGGAAGAAAGGTCTCAGATACACAACCCAACCTTTCGCCTTAAGGAGCTGGAAAAAGAACACCAAATAAAACCCAAAACCAGCAGAAGACAGGAAATAATAAAGATTAGAGCAGAAATTAATGCTATCAAAATAAAAAAAAAAACAAACAAACAGTAGAACAGATCAATGAAACCAGAAGCTGGTTCTTTGAAATAATTAACAAAATTGATAAACGACTAGCCAGTTTGATCAAGAAGAAAAAGGAAAGAACCCAAATAAATAAAATCAAGAATGAAAGAGGAGAGATCACAACCAACACAGCAGAAATAAAAACAATAATAAGAGAATATGATGACAATTATATGCAATAAAATGGGCAATCTGGAAGAAATGGACAAATTCCTAGAAACATATACACTACCAAAACTGAAACAGGAAGAAATAGAAAATTTGAACAGACCCATAACTGGTAAGGAAATCAGATTAGTAATCAAAAATCTGCCAAAAAACAAGAGTCCAGGGCCAGATGGCTTTCCAGGGGAATTCTACCAAACATATAAGGAAGAGTTAACACCTATTATCTTGAAGCTGTTCCAGAAAATAGAAATGGAAGGAAAACTTCCAAACTCTTTCTATGAAGCCAGCATTACCTTGATTCCAAAACCAGACTGAGTCCCCACCAAAAAGGAGAACTATAGACCAATTTCCCTGATGAACATGAATGCAAAAATCCTGAACAAGATACTAGCCAACCGGATCCAACAATACATTAAAAAAATTATTCACCATGACCAAGCAGGATTTATACCTGGGATGCAGGGCTGGTTCAATATCTGCAAAACAATTAATGTGATTCATCGCTTCAATAAAAGAAAGGACAAGAACCCTATGATCCTCTCAATAGATGCTGAGAAAGCATCTGACAAAATACAGCATCCTTTCTTGATAAAAACCCTCAAGAAAGTAGGGATAGAAGGAGCATACCTTGAGATCATAAAAGCCATATATGAACAACCCAATGCTAATATCATCCGCAATGGGGAAAAACTGAGAGCCTTCCCCCTGAGGGCAGGAACAAGACAGGGATGTCCACTCTCACCACTGTTATTCAACATAGTATTGGAAGTCTTAACCTCTGCAATCAGACAACACAAAGAAATAAAAGGCATCCAAATCAGCCAGGAAGAGGTCAAACTTTCACTCTTCACAGATGACATGATACTCTGTATGGAAAACCTAAAAGATTCCACAAAAAAACTGCTAGAATTGATTCATGAATTCAGCAAAGTTGCCGGATATAAAATCAACGCACAGAAATCGGTTGCATTCCTATACACCAACGATGAAGCAACAGAAAGAGAAACCAAGGAATCAATCCCATTTACAGTTGCACCAAAAACCATAAAATACCTAGGAATAAATCTAACCAAAGAGGTGAAAAATCTATATGCTGAAAACTGTAGAAAGCTTATGAAATAAATTGAAGAAGACGCAAGAAAATGGAAAAAGATTCCATGCTCCTGGATAGGAAAAACAAATATTGTTAAAATGTCAATACTACTCAAAGCAATCTACATATTCAATGCAATCCTTATCAAAGTAACACCAGCATTATTCACAGAGCTAGAACAAATAATCCTAAAATTTGTATGGAACCAGAAAAGACCCCGAATAGCCAAAGCAATCTTGAAAAAGAAAACCAAAGCAGGAGGCATCACAATCCCAGACTTCAAGCTATACTACAAAGCTGTAATCAACAAGACAGTATGGTACTGGCACAAGAACAGACACTCAGATCAATGGAACAGAACAGAGAACCCAGAAATGGACCCACAAATGTATGGCCAACTAATCTTTGACAAAGCAGGAAAGAATATCCAGTGGAATAAAGACAGTCTCTTCAGCAAGTGGTGCTGGGAAAACTGGACAGCAACATGCAGAAGAATGAACCTGGACCACTTTCTTACACCATACACAAAAACAAACTCAAAATGGATGAAAGACCTCAATGTAAGACAGGAAGCCATCAAAATCCTTGAGGAGAAAGCAGGCAAAAACCTCTTCAATCTTGGCCGCAGCAACTTCTTACTCAACACATCTCTGGAGGCAAGGAAAACAAAAGCAAAAATGAACTGCTGGGAACTTGTCAAAATAAAAAGCTTCTGCACAGCAAAGGAAACAATCAGCAAAACTAAAAGGCAACCGACAGAATGGGAGAAGATATTTGCAAATGACATATCAGATAAAGGGTTAGTATCCAAAATCTATAAAGAACTTATCAAACTCAACACCCAAAAAACAAAGAATCCAGTGAAGAAATGGGCAAAAGACATGAATAGACACTTCTCCAAAGAAGACCTCCAGATGGCCAACCGACACACGAAAAACTGCTCAACATCACTCATCATCAGGGAAATACAAATCAAAACCACAATGAGATACCACCTCACACCTGTCAGAATGGCTAACATTAACAACTCAGGCAACAACAGATGTTGGCGAGGATGCGGAGAAAGAGGATCTCTTTTGCATTGTTGGTGGGAATGCAAGCTGGTGCAGCCACTCTGGAAAACAGGATGGAGGTTCCTCAAAAAACTAAAAACAGAACTACCCTACGACCCAGCAATTGCACTACTAGGCATTTATCCACGGGATATAGGTGTGCTGTTTCGAAGGGACACATGCACTCCCATGTTTATAGCAGCACTATCAATAATAGCCAAAGTATGGAAAGAGTCCAAATGTCCATCAGTGGATGAATGGATAAAGAAGAAGTGGTATATATATATATATATATATATATATACACACACACACACACACACACACACACACACACACACACAATGGAGTATTACTCGGCAATCAAAAAGAATGAAATCTTGCCATTTGCAACTACGTGGATGGAACTGGAGGGTATGATGCTAAGTGAAATTAGTCAGAGAAGGACAAAAATCATATGACTTCACTCACATGAGGGCTTTAAGAGACAAAACAGATGAACATAAGGGAAGGGAGACAAAAATAATATAAAACCAGGGAGGGGGACAAAACAGAAGAGACTCATAAATATGGAGCACAAACTGAGGGTTACTGGAAGGGGTGTGGGAGGGGGGATGGGCTAAATGGGGAAGAGGCACTAAAGAATCTACTGAAATCATTGCTGTACTATATGCTAATTTGGATGCAAATTAAAAAAGAAAAAGAATAAAATCTTGCCATTTGCAACAAAATGAGTGTACTGTGCTAAGTGAAATAAGTTGGCCAGAGAAAGACGAATACCATAGGATTTCAATAATACGTGGAAGTTAAGAATCAAGACAGATGAACATAGGTGAAGGGAAGAAAAAAATAAGATAAAAACAGAAAGGGAGAGGCACCTGGATGGCTCAGTCAGTTAAGCGTCCTACTTCAGCTCAGGTCATGATCCCGCAGTTCCTGAGTTGGAGCCCCACATCGGCCTCCCTGTTTTCAGAGAGAAAATCCAAAGCAAAGCCTACTACGTACGGATCCTATCTCCCTCTCTCTCTGCCCCTCCCCCACTTGCACTTTTTCTCTCTCAAAACTAAACATTGAGGAAAAAAAAAACAACAGAGGGGTAGGCAAACCATAAGAGACTCTTACATACAGAGAACAAACTGAGGGTTGCAGGTGGGGAGGGGGGATAGACTAAATGGGTGATGGGCATTAAGGAGGGCATTTGTTGGGGTGAATCACTGGGTTTTACTCCTAAAACCAATACTACACAGTATGTTAACTAACAAGAAAGAAAGAAAGAAAGAAAGAAAGAAAGAAAGAAAGAAAGAAGAGGAAGGAAGGAAGGAAGGAAGGAAGGAAGGAAGGAAGAGGAAGGAACGGAAAGGAATGGAAAGGAAAGGGGAAAGGAAAGGAAAGGAAAGGAAAGGAAAGGAGAGGAGAGGAAAGGAAAGGAAAAGAAAGGAAATGGAAGGGAAAGGAAGGGAAAGGAAGGGAAGGGAAGGGAAATCATGGGGAGCAAAATGAACTAAGAGGCAGTTTGTTATTTACCCAACTTATTTACTCCATTTACTTGAACTTTGTATACCAAACATGGCTCATGGTTGCAACAGACTCTGGTTATGGTAAGCAAAACAGAATATCACTGAAAGGATATTAAGGATGCAAAATCATCAATAGTCCAGAACACCTAACTTAGAAAATGGATGAACACTAGGGAAATCTAACGACCTGGCAACTGAACCCACAACAAAAACCTTGCAACAAGAACTGCCTGGTTTATACAACGTCCCACTGTTGTGACAATGACTCCTAAGCCTCCCACATCTCTCTGTATCCCTCCCTCGAAGCCAAACTTCCGAGCAACTAGTTGGCCAAGCCCAGGTTATTTGTCTCCTTTGGCTCTGGTGCCACAGAAAATTTTCCTTCCAGAAAAATTATCCACAAGAAGGGAGTTCTGGCAAATGATGAGGTGGGGAAGGTCCATGTAGAAGGAGAGGTTTCATGGCAGACACTCACCAATTATCGATCTTCGGTAGATCTCTTCTTTTCCTGGTCTGTTTCATCATCTGTACATGACAGGGTTGGACTCAATATTGTTTCAGATTCCTTCCAGTCCTCAGGGCCACCACCTGCTGTCTCACTTCTTCCTCTGACAGCTGGCTGTACCTCTGAAGGCCAGCACCGGAGAGCTTTTAGATGGGTAGCATCTAACCAGAGGTGAGAGCACAACACATGTTAAGAGTGAGATTAGCCTCATCATCAAAAAAAAAAAAAAAAAAAAAGATCTGATATTCCACTGATGTGTCTCCCTCTTTACCGATAGATATTCCCCCAAACCACCATTTATTTTTTTCAATAAGGGAAAATACCCCATTTCCTGCTTCCTTTCATATGGGCTTCTCCATGCTGATTCTTATCTCTGGGTTTCGTTTAGACCCAAACCATTTGTTTCTCCGGCCCAAAATAATCTTCCTGAACTTCTCTCCAAATACCCTCCGCTTCACGGCCTTTCACTTGAATCATCCATTCTAACTGAATCTCGAAAGCTCACGATGTATTTATTAAACTACAATTTAATTGTTCCCAGTTGTCCATATACTTTCCCCTTTAAAGAGCTAACCTGGTTGTTCAAAATCAATCAGTTCGTCTATTTCCGGCTTGTATTCTCTCAAGCATATCGTTTTGTTTTTGGCTTTGGTCATTGCTTTTTTGTTTCAGATAAAAATTGTTCTATCATCGCCAATGACTAAAAATAACCAATTTTGATTGTTTCTGTCCATTTATTTATTTTTCTTAGCCAGTGCCTCAGATAACTCTCTGTATTCATTTTCTGTGCAGCCCCCTCCAGCTCCATTTAGAAAGCCGGACAATCGCTCTGCAATGATTTGTTTTTCTCTCTCTAAGATCTTCACACAGCTCTGCGTGCACTCTTCAGCGTGTTACGCACATGCTATTTTTGTTAAGTCCCGCATTCTTCTTTTCAGAAAGACTGCAGTTCTTTGAGCTTTAATTATGGTGTCTTAAAAGATTCTTCAGCTGCTTTCATGCTCGCGAATTTTATACTTCCTCTTATTGCACCTTCTTCATTAGATTTCTTAATTCCCCAAAATTTACTCTCTTGAAATCCGATACCTTTGTACAGCTGCATTGTTCGAACCTACATCTTATTATTCTCGAAGTGAGTCATCTGTCAACACGGAAACCCTTTTGCCCACTTGCTTGCTACCTTCAAATATGACTTTTTTTTTTAGTTCTCCCTCCACCCTACTGCGAAAAAAATGTGTATATGTATTATTATTTCTTTCCAGCAATTTCAAATCTCTAAAGGTAATCGAAATTCTACCCCCATGCCCCTTTGTTAGAAGGATCAGACCAGAATTACCTAGCACATGGCCAATCTTTGCAGCCATCAGTGATCACTTTTTTTCCGGAGACAAATCTAGTCTAGAAAGAAGGAAATATTGTCTATGATCCCAATATTTGAATCAATTGAAATTAACTAGGAAGGTGGCTAGGTTCCAAAGTTGGAAATGTGCATATTAAATGGGTAAGCATCTACCTTTTTTGAAGCAAGTTACGATAAATACAGAACTGGAACATGGAAGAATGAAGGTTAAAACCACTTCCTGGAACAAACTTAGTTCTTGGAATTCCTTTGGCTCAAATGTAGGGTTATTATCGTAAAAGTCGTCATGTACTGCAACCCTGTACTGACTTCAAAGTGAAGTATCACAAAGACGATCACTCTTAAACAGGAGAAAGAATATCTTGATGGAAGCAAAGCAAATAACATATGAATTCTGGTTGGTTTGAGTAGAAAGAGAACTAGTAATTGAGGAAAAGGGTTTAACCAAAAGGATTTGAGTTCATTTGATTAAAAGTATTTTTAAAAGTCTCACATAAGCATCCCTGAATATTAAAGTTTCTGAGGTTTATCCATCACTAGTCATTTTCCAATTAACTGTACATCCTAATACCCCCTGATCCTAGTTCAATGGCTTCGGTGACTGATCATTTTGTTTCTTTTCAGAACAGATATTTAAAGCTGAAGTCTTAGGATAGTGATTACAATCATTTTGTGGGTTCGAGTTTACAATCCTGACCCTTTAGAGGCTGTTTACGTCTCCTCATGCCATTATTCAGGCATCAGGTGGCCTCACCAGGTAAATTTAGGAGCAATTTGATAGATGGACTGACGGGGCTTTTCTCAAAAATCAATGATGCAATATCAAAATAGCTCGGTTAATTTCTCTCTTTAATAAAAGTTAGAAGCACATATGAAAAAATTATTAACTGCTACATTTGCATCCATATGTTGACAATGTTACACACATGACTTAGCAACAAAAATTAAAAAAAATACAAGAAATACAATATGGATGAATCTTAAGAAATAAGGTTGAATCACACAAACACAAAATTAGGAATACTCTGTTTAAAAGGGAGTAGGGAAATGTATGTATTACAAAAGTCGTTATCACATAAAAAAGAAGAAAGGGTGAGGAAATATTCCAGATTAAGGGAAGTTAAAGAAGACATGACAATTAAATCTAACAAGTGACCCTAAACTGGGTCCTATACTAGAGAGAAAAATGTTCACTGGAAGGGGGAAGATGTTATAAAATGTTATTGGTCAACTAACAAAACTGGATTATGGACAGTAGACTCTATTGTATCAATGTAAATTTCTAAAGCTGATCCCTATACTGTGGTTACGTACGAGAACGCCTCATTCTTAGGAAATACACACAAAAGTATTTATGCAAAAAGTGCCATGATATATAACTTACTCCCAAGTGGTTCAGAAACATTACATACATGCGGGACAGAGAGCACACATACATAACAAAGCAAATAAAGAAAAATGTAAAAAATAGGTAACTCTGGATGGCACGTAAATAAATGGGAGTTCTTTGCACTATTTTATTTTTGCAATTTTTTTATTTTAAATTGTTTTCAAATTTAAAAATGTAATGATATACGATTGATCACATAAGACAGATTGAACAGAATACATCTTATGTGATTCCATTTGTATAAAGCTCCAAACCAGGCAAAATTAAACTTTATTGCCAACAACAACAACAAATTAAACTATATTCTTTAAGCATGTATAATTAGGTAATAAAACTAAAACTAAAAGCAAGGAAATAAGTGCTATAATAGATGTGTGGGAAGCATAATCCCATAATAGGATACCATAATAGGATAGCAGTTATCTCTAGCAAGGAAGCGGGGTGGGGAGGGGGCGGTTACTTACAGAAGGGACTTGCCAAGGTCTTTGGAGTGCTAGCAACATACTATCTTGCATCCTGGGTGAAGAATGCATGAATATTTGTTTTATAATTATTAAGCAGAATGTTTATGTCTTATGAGCTTCCCTGTGCATGTTTTCTAAAGGATGAAAGGAAGAATGGGAAAGGGGTGGTGGGGAGAGGACAGAAAGGAGAAAGAGGAAAGAGGTCGAGAGGAAAGATACTCAGGCACAGTTTATTCCCTGCTTTTGTACTCATTGATGAGGGAAGTGCTCTATCAAATCACCCTTGGCAAGACTACACAGAAAATTGCCCGTGAATCTGACTTTAGACCAGAAGCCCACTATTGCTTCCAGGTCCCTGACTTAGCACAAGCCAAAGCTTTAGAGCTGTCCTATATATATCGGGTATCACCAGATATGGGTCGGTGAACTACAGTCCAGAAACAGGTAATTGACAGGAGAAAGATCCAAAAGCTTTAATTCTTCACTAAAAACCGAGACCACTGGAGTTGATCTTGGGTTCATTATTTAGCTGTTGAAAAGCTTTGTGAGATCAGTAACTTATTTAAAGGTTGTTAAAATTAACAATTAAAAATGTTCTAACCAAGAATTGGCTTTCCTTTAAAAAATATTAAAGGTAAGAATCGTTTCTTCGATGTTTGGATGGGAAATCTACCAAGGTCCATGGAAAGTTTATGCTCGCTTGTCAATAGTATAAAAAGATTCCTATGGAAAGATTTTGCAGCTTTCAGTATACAAGACCTATCGCTGGGAGGAAACTGACACAGCTTGGTTAACTTATCATTCAGACATCAGTCCTGTCACTTCTACACACACAACATAAAGGGATTCAAGCATATAGTAACGACATATGGAAGAACCTGGGCTGTTCCTGAAAACCACCGTCTGATCAGCTCTGCAAATAGAATTAATTGAAGAAAGAGGTTCAAAACAACCCAGTGAGGGCTTATATTTTAATTTGTGCAAATGCATATAGAAACCATGAAATTAATCTGTTATGCATTTGGGTGGTGCCCAAATCCCTAAAATTCTAAGTAATATATGACCGATGTTTCTTTAATTTATACAAACACAGGAACAGTTAGATGATAGTGTTCTGTTTACTGACTAGCTTTGGGAAATATGTCCTGCTCTAAGTTTAAAGTAATAATTATAGACTTTTCTGAAGATACAATCTACTCCCACAAGGAAGGTGACATACTTGTTCTGGTCCTAAAAATATCCCCATCTGCAGCCAACCCAAACAAGTAAAGTGGGAGTTAACAGCATGCTCCATTTTTATTGGGATGCTGTCTTCACTCACCTTGAAACACGCTGATCAGGGACCCTGGAAACCAGCACACTGTTTACACTGGAATGGTCATCTCGGGTACCACTTAATAAAATCTTGAAAAGCGGTTCAGAAAAACATCTCGTTAAGCTCTTATACGTGGGTATTTCTAATGTGGAGCATTCTGGGGACGTTGATAAGACGCCTTTAGCCAATGAGGTGTGTTTCAGAGTCCAAAATGAGAAAGAAAACAAAAATTTTGAACAAATGATGTGTCTACAATTGTCTGTCTGCCCTAAGGGGGTCCGGATCCACAGAGTTTGGGCTGTTCTTCCTCCAGATATACTCACCCCACGCTCATTGCAAACCTTAGAACCCAGGGAGCCAACCCTCATAACTGCCTTAAAGAGATTGAGTCCCAGGATGTTGCATACAGAAGGCCTTGTCCCAGTGGAGTCTTGCACGCCTCCCTCTTTCAGTACACCTGCCTTGTAGGACCTATCATTTGTAAAACATGGGTCTAGACCTTAAGCTTGAGGAATTGACACACAAGAGCTGGTGCATGTGCGTGTGTGGTTCCTTGATCGCTGCTGTTCACGAACTTAATGCTAAAATCTGCTTTTTTTAGAAGCAAACGATAAGTTTGATTTGAATCATTGGAGAGACGTTAGCAAGAGGCAATGTGAACGATCAAAAATGTGGATTAAAATGATCGCCTTGAATAATAAAAATTGCATTCTTCTTAAAACACTTCTGAAATAAATCAGAGCCCATAGTCAGAGTGCAGCTAGGGATCTGAAAGACTCCGGGGCGCTTGGGTGGTTCAGTCGGTTAAGACTCCAGGGCGCTTGGGTGGCTCAGTCTGTTAAGTATCTGACTTTGGCTCAGGTCATGATCTCATGGTCTGTGAGTTTGAGCCCCACATCAGGCTCCGTGCTGACAGCTCAGAGCCTGGAGTCTGCTTCAGATTCTGTGTTTTGCTCTCTCTCTCTCTCTCTCTGCCCCTCTGCCTCTTGCATTCTGCCTGTCTGTCTGTCTCTATCTCTCTCTGTCTCAAAAATAAATACTTTTAAAAATTTTTTGAAAAAAGAAAGATTCAGATGCACTGTTGGGCAAACCATATCCTTTTACGTATACTGTCTCTAATAGTGATTGCATCCAGGTATCACATGGCCATCAAACTTGCCTCCCCATTCCAATATTTTAAAGGAGGTCTTAAAGGGGAACTGTCCTTTAAAATGTGCCTAATCGCCAAGTATCGAGGTCACCCCCACTGGTATGGCAGGTCCGGTCCCACACCTGACATTCTACATCACCAGGAGAGCTTGTTTAATCCTAGTGTTTCAGTTTTCCAGTGTAAAACATGACTATAATAATAATCACTTCAGGGGTGCCTGGGTGGCTCAGTCGGTTGAGCATCCAACTTTGGCTCAGGTCATGATCTCACAGTTCTTGGGAGTTCTTGTGTCAACACAGAGCCCGCTTCAGATCTTCTGTCGCCCTCTCTGCCTGCCCCTCCCTTGATCATGCAATCTCTCTCTCTCTCTCAGAAATACATAAACATTAAAAAATAATAACCACTTTATTCTCTCAAGGAAACTTTAAAAAGAGTTCCAGACTCTCACAGGAAGCCTTATTATACCAATCGAAGCATCTTCTGATTTCAGTCATATCTTTTCAAGAAATATAAACACGTGGTCTTTTTATCGGCTAATAATAATAATAATAGCTTAATAATAACATCAAGCCTCTAATATGTCAAGCAATAAACTAGGTACTTTTAGAAACATTATCTTATTTAATCCTCACAATCTTTGTGGTTAAAGTAGGTATCATTACTTATCCACTTATTATATGAAAAGAACAGGAGATTCAAAGATATCGAGGGACTTTCCCAAGACCATACAACTAATCGTGATGTACGCTGAATTCAAACCCATGTCTGCTTATAAGATCGAAGTATAGAGTTATTTCGACCATGTCAGAATTACAAAGAATTTCCAATAAAATTATAATTTACAAAGCACTTCCATAAACGTTCTGAAAGATAAAGATTACTAGGTTCTCATGAAACTTACGATTAAAAGTAATAAAATCAGTAGTATATTTGCTATATGTGGTTAAGCCCCCAGAGTTAGTATTTACAAAGTACCAAAGAAGAAGTTGATTAAGCTTATTTAATAAGTCAACTCAGTCAGGCAAATTAGACACTTCCATTAAGAAAGTCAGCCAAACTGCTTATGCTTTTCATTTCAAATTTTGCAAACCAAAACTACAACCGGTTGAATTTTTCATTTCTCTCTGAGTTGCATGAGTGTGTCAAATACATTCACAATCAAGGTCAGATCTTTCATGTTCTCAAAGGTAGTAATGTAATGAGGTGGCACGGGGTCGGGGGAAGGTCTGAAGACTATTTTCAGCATTTCAAAGAGTCTAACAGATATCAAATATGTCTCCCAGATTAGGCTGAACAGGCTAATTAAATAATCACATTCCTAAGCTTTTGACCAGAATTACTTCAGCTCAATGCAAGAATACTACTACAGTGATCTCATACTGATCGGAAAGACTGATTGGGAGTTGCATGTGTCTTTGGTTAATAAAAAAAAATTTTCAGAAAAAAAAAATATAATGATCACTTAATGTCATAAAGGTATCCGTGCCAAAGTGTTTATACTTTTTGCAGTATTGTAGTTCAGGTAGCAAAGGGAGTGAAACAGACGCTCATCAATGAAGGTGTAACTAAATAAACAATAGCTTACGCCTGCAACAGACTACTATGTAACTATAAAAAGGGCAGGCATCATTTCAAGTTATGTTATAGAATCAAATAAGCAGGTCACATAACAACATTTTTTACACGGATACTATAGGCCTGCTGCTTTCACCCAGGTTAAGAAAACACAGACGGGGGGCACCTGGGTGGCTCAGTCAGTTAAGCGTCCAACTTTGGTTCAGGTCATGATCTCTCGGTCCGTGAGTTCGAGCCGCGCATCGGGCTCTGTGTTGACAGCTCAGAGCCTGGAGCCTGCTTCGGATTCTGTGTCTCCCTCTCTCTCTGCTCCTCCCCTGTTCATGCTCTGTCTCTCCCTGTCTCAAAAATAAATAAAACGTTTAAAAAAAATTAAAAAGAAAAGAAAAGAAAACACGGACGGTAATATGGGTATATGGATAGACAAGGGCGTATTCTCTACGTAGCTTCTAGTGCATTCAGAGGGAAAGAAATGGGGAGAGGTCATCTGAACTGGTAACAGCCTTACCTTCCAGGAAGGGGAAAAGGTGGGTATGAGTAAATAGGGTCTTTCCTCTTCTACTCTAAACTTGCATATGGCTTCGATTTGGACAGTGAGCACCAACCGTGTTGTCATTTTTTTCTTTTAATTCCTTAATAAACGCAAGTGGTTTTGTTGTTATTCGGTAAGCCTTTCTAAACGAGAACTTGATACGGAAAACAAAAAGAAAGGGAGTCCATGGTGGTGGAATCCGGGTGACCCGCTAGCACAGACATAACCTTCTAAGGCACATGCAAAGCACACACACACACCAGCACTCTACCTGGGACTGAGCAGCCCCTGCGGCATTTATAAAAGCGAGCTCTGTTTTTCCGTGCAATGGCTCTTCTCTGCGCCCTTGAAAACACTGCAGACTGGTCAGCTAACCAGTGCAAACAAGTTAGAGGACCAACATGAAGACCCTTAGAAAACGCTGGCACCTTCCTGAACTTGGAAGGAGGCCTGCTCCTAATTGGACACAGGTGTGCCTGAGGGGAAGCTTCCTTGTAAGCGTTTCCGGGAGGAGCCTGACCAGCCAGGCGCCCCCCCCCCCCCCCCCCCACTGCAGGAACCGGGGAGCAGGCCTGCTGCGGCGGCCGAGACACTGAGCTGCTTGCTGTCTGTCCGGCCCCCGGCCCTGGCACGACTCCCCAGCCCATGAGGAGTGACTTGGTGCGTGCCAGGAGTGTGCTAACGACCCCACTTTGGAGACGTTGACGATCTCCCCCCAAAAGATGTGGGCTGCACACGGCCTGGTAAAAAGTGCACCTCTTGGGCTATACCACAGCGACTATTTCAGAGTGAGTTCAAAGCACGTCTCAACTACACGCTCAGTACGAGGAGAGAAGAGGGAGGCTTAGCGAGGCCTCTTCTCTCCCCCCATCTGCCACCCAGCCTGAATCTTTTATTCCAAGTTTCTTCATTTCCGTTGGAATGGCCTATCCGTCAGGTATTAAGTATATTTTCGTGTCCTCCGCCCAAGCTTTGCTGGGAACCGAACAGGTATGAGTCCGTGCCTGAGCCGGAGGGGGCAGATCCACCACGTAAAGGACCAGGACGGCAACACGAGTCCCTGAGGTTGGCTGAGACCCACCCCTCCCCGCGGGCGCTTGAGGGAGCAGTGGGGTCCCTGCACAGATGAGGCAGGGGCAGTGAGGTGAGGTGGGCATTGTGGGGAGTGGGTCCATGCCAGCAGCAGACAGAGCACCAGAGGAGACGCCAGCCAGCAGGGCTGTTCCCAGTGAAAGGGAGAAAACTAACAAACCAGCCACTGCAGGAAAGGGATATGGTACAGAGGGCTGAGCATTCCTAAAGGTCTACACAAAAAAATGTGCTGGATCCTCACTTGTTCACTGTTTCAGCCTCTCGGCCTTCAGATACAGTGAAAGAGCCTTTTTAAAGCATTGAACGAAACAGGAAGCCACACCTTCAGCAGCCTTTGCTCTGCCTTTCGAAGGCCCTTGACTGAGATCGTGAACAACAGAGCGGCCGCAGAGAGCAGGTGGTCTGGTGGGCAGATGTCCGGGCCTCGGGGGGAGCCCAAAACTCTCTGCCAGATCTCCAGGGAAGTGTCCATTCATGGTGGCTCTCTCCTCTCCGGCCCTGACGCCCCCACGCTCCAGGCCTCAGGACCTCTTGTCCTCTGCCTTCCACAGCATGTTCTGCACGTGACCGTCCGTTCCTGTTTCCACCTGTCACCTCCTGGAAGTCTCAGGCTTGGACAGCCTCCTCACCAAACCCCAGCCTGCCCCACTCATGCCCTGGGACCTGCCCCAGCTCACTGCAGCTTTCCACTGCCTCTTCTCCGCAGATGACTTTCCCAGGACAACCCCGGCCCTGATGCTCGCTGTCTGAAAACCTGGGCAACTCATCAAGCGTCCCCCCAAAAAATGTTCGTGAGCTTGAGTCAGAAGACATGGCTTTACTTCTATTCCCTACATGTTATTATTTATTATCGGACTCTTGCCCTGGAAGGTGAGTTTTATATCAGGAGAAAAACTGTCTTAGATACCTGACATGTCGTGATGCCTAGAGGCGTGTGCCCACAGCCACAACCACAAGCCACACACAGCTGAATTGAGCACTCAAAAAGTGACTCCTCGAACTGGAATGTGTTATCATCTGTGAAACTGAACCGTGAAGCCTTTGTAGGAAGAAATGAATGAAATGTATCTCGTGGATAATTTTTATATTGATTACTTATTGCAATGATATTCTTTCCAATATATGTGTTTAATAAAATATTACTTAAATTAATTTCACTTTTTTCTCTACTTTTTTTTTTATTTTAGAGAGAGAGAGAGCATGCACACAAGTGGGGGAGAGGAGCAAAAGGAGAGAGAGAATCTTAAGCAGGGTCTATACTCAGTGAGGAGCCTGGCCCCACAATCCTGGGATCATGACCTGAATGAGAGTCGGACGTTTAACTCACTGAGCCACCCAGTTGCCCCTGTTTCTCGACTTTTAAAAATCACATTATTTGGTGGGGAGGGGGTTGGTGTTGATTCATAGAAGTTCTTTATATATTTGGGGTATTAACTCCTTATCATTTGCAAACGTCTTCTCCCGTTCAGCAGAAGATGCCTTGTTGCTGTGTCGATGGTTTCCTTTGCTGTGTAGATGTAATCCCGATAGTTTAATTTTGCTTTTGTTTTTCTCCCCCGAGGAGACATCTCTAGAAAAAATGTTTCTTTGGCCCATGTCAAGGAAATTATTGCCTGTGTTTTCTTCTAGGAGTTTTATGGTTTCGGGTCTCACATTTAGGTCTTTCATTCATTTTGAGCTTATTGTTGTATATGGTGTGAGAAAGTGGTCTAGGTTCACCATTTTGCGAGTAGCTGTCTAGTTTTCCCAACACCATTTGTTGAAGGATTTCTCTGTTGTTGTTTTTTGACATGGCCACTGGAAAATTTTTAATACTGCTTATATTCTAGTTCTATTTGGCACCATTGGCCTAGACTTCTGCCTGATGAACTTTGGCGGCCAATACGTCTTAAATTACATACATACTGTGGCTTCTTGGGCCCATCCTTTAAACTTGCAAAGTCTCTTTTTATTTTTACTCTTTGACATGACAATAAAAATATCTATCCCATAAGACCTGTTGTGAAGACAGGATAAGATAGTGCTACCCAAAGTTTAAAATATTGCCTGAAGATGTGTTTCTGTATTTAAAGTTTGGTGAATGTTTGAAGAATGAGAAATGCAAGGTAACTGAATAATCCTTTAATTGTTAAGACAGTCTTACTGGCAGAGCATGTAAACATCGGGAAGGACCACAGTGAAGGGGTAGGATTATTGCTCTGAAACCACGGTTAACTGCACACGGTTGGAAAGCACACGTCACCAGAAAATCAAGAGTTTGCCAAATTTATGATGGAAGAATAGATTTTTTTTTTTTTGACAGCTTAGTGAAAACATCGATACTAATTGTCTTGCATTCTAGATTTCAGCATGGGTAGGCTGTTTCCCCTTTGGTAATTAACCATTCCATTTGGCAAAGTACCTTTTAAATGTCAAGTAAAAAAGGGCTTCCAACTGAAAAATAAAATGGGGTAATGAATTTTTTAGAAGTTAAATTGACTCAGGAAAAGGCGAATCAACTTAGAAAACACAGTCACTTTGACCGAGGCACCCCGACTCTCTGTCAGTAACAACCATATTCTCAAGTTTTCCTAATAAGACTGAAATATACAACCGAGGGGAGAAGGCAAAACCAAAAATTCTCAGGTTTTCTTCTTTGCCACAGAACAGGTCACTCGAATATAAGTGCTTAAGGTGGAGAAAAATTTACGTGACTTGCAATCCAGTGAATAATATATAAAGTTAAGGGAAAGATGGCTATTGACCTAATTTCATAGTTCAAAGTTAATCAAATGAAACCCTTTCTTAATCATTGACATATTCAGGCATCTTTAAAAGATGCTTTTTCATTGAAGCCTGGGTTGTGTTGTGGAGATGGAAGTCTTTGTTCTCTTTTCTCTCTCAGTTACTACATATTTGTAACATCCTAAAATAGTAGTTATCCACTGGGGTGATTCTGCTCCCTAGGGGATACCTGGCGATGCCTAGAGATATTTTTGGTTGTCACACGTGGGGAGGGTGCCATTGGCGTCTTGTGGGTAGAGGCCAGGGATCCTGCTATACGCAGGACAGCCCCCAATAACAAAGAGTGAAGAAGGCCAAGGTGCCACGGTTGAGAAATGCTGTACTAAAAGAACAGGTGTCTACAAGATGTTTCAGAAATTTTTAAGTGCTTTTCCTATACATCACAGAAAAGCACATGAACTTGGGCCTCTCCTTGATGGCCTTCGGCAACCATCAGCACATGATCACAAGGCTAAGGAAGCAGTGAATACACTAACTCGTTGTAACTCATTCTAGAAAAATTTAGGAACAGATTATTAGTCTGTAAGAATCGATCAAGGAAATGGGCAACACTAGGAAAATGCTTAAGGTAACACAGCCAAGTTTATAAGGCTGAAAAACTTCCCTTGACACACTTTATGCAACATTAACTCAATGAGTCTTTGGTATTCAAGAGCCCTGTACTAAGGACCTGGGAGGATAAAAAAGTAGAGAACCTCACCATTACCACCAGCAAACTTACTATAGACTGGAGTTTAAATAGCCCTTCAAGAAATATCTCTGGGATTAAACAACACTGGGGAGGCATGGCACCATGGCAAAGAAGAATCTGGCTTTGGAATCACCGAAGGACGAAGCAGCATTGGAATCCAGACATGCCCCGGGGAGAGCCTCTTAATCCTTCTGAATCCCAAATTTCTCATCCGTAAAGTGGGAATAATAGCACTCCCTTGGCAGGGCCGTTGTGAGGACTGTGTGCAATTATTTATGTACATTGTCTGGCATGGTGCCTCGTCCATAAGTGGCTACTCAACACACACCAGTGCCTTGCCTCTTAATTCCCGGGTTGCGTTTTCATCTTAACGATACCTAAGAAACCATGGTTAGGTGAGACGGAAGGGAAGGCTTCTTGAAGGTGGTATGGAAAAATTGGCTTTTTTTGAAAAACAGCTACCTCAAACAAAACAAAATGAACAAAAACCCTTAAATCCTTGCCAAAAAAAAAAAAAAATTACTGGAATGGAAAGAAGTAGCAGAGAAATCTGGAAACCCGGTGATAACAATACTGATGGCAGATCTTAGAAAACTGAAAAGTCTGGTAGCAATGGAATATTCCAGGTTGGAAGACACACCCTGCAAGAAGGCAGGATCACTCATTTATGTTATTTCAATAAAACGAGACGTGATCTGGACTTGGAGAAAGAACCTGATATCTAAAGCGACGTGCAAATTCAAGAACCAGTTGCAGATGTTCTGGTATAAAATTTATTTGGGAAAAGCTTTCAGGATCTACGTGACAGCTCCTGCGTGTTCAAAGGGTTTGAATTATAGACTTAGTTAAAAGCTACGAAATGTATATTTTTTTTTGTACTGAACGTATTTTGTAACTTTCCCTAGAAATCCTCATGAACTTCTTTGGTGCTGACATGCCGCTGACAGCACATCTGCTGTCACAGAAGAGAAAGAGAGAAGAATACTTGAAGGTATTTTCAGGGATCAGAGAGAGAAAATTTGACCGGAACGTAGGGGACCACAAACCCAGGAGAAGGGGAGATGAACTTGGAAAGTTAGGGTGATGCCATCTATTGAAGGGTTGAGATGCCTGGGAGAGGAATTTGTACTCAATTGTGCAAACACTGTGGAAACTTCATGGGGGGGGGGGGGGGGCATCAGTCTGAATTTCCACAACCTTCTTGCCATTTGGCCTCTATCTCCCACTGGATTCTTAGTATAGCTCTTTATACACGGTCACCCTCGCCGGTCTCTAAACTCCTAAGGAATGAAAATTACATCGCCATTATCTTTACATTTCAGTGGCAAGATTACCCTGCAAATCACACACTCTGTGAGGGTTTTCAGGAAAAGTGAGTAAATATGAATGAACTAACCAATGAATCAGTGAGCTAAGGAGATAACGGACAGGAAGGGCATAACTAGAGGGAACAATGTGGAAGAAAACCGACAGTTATTTGGGCTGGATTGACTCAAGAGGAAAGAGCAGACATGATGTTGAGTCTTTACTCCAGGGTAACTGGGAGAACAGCGGGCATCAAACACAGGGAAGTTAAGACCTGGAGCTTATCTGGGGAGACCATGAGGAAAGACAGATGCATAAAGCAGTCGAGAAGCCCCAGCTATATGTCCACATCTCAGTGCGTGTGCAATCTGGATTGAATGCTTTGGCAGAAACAGTGCAGGATACATGGTGTATTCTCTCACTGAAGGAGAAGTGTGGGTGTCTAGACATTTTACTTTGATAAAACCGAAGTCATGGTAATTAATTCCCCACGATGTTAAGGCAACCTCGAGAAGACATCACACTAGCTAGCGGATTATTAACTCAGGAAATCTGTATCACTCATCTTTGGACAATCCCAACCCTTTGGACAATCCCAGACACTAGCAGAGGTGACCACTGCACAAATAGCGTTGTGATAAGTGCTATAGAAGAGGTACAATCACATGGCAGCGAGCACAGCGCCTCAAGCATGTTCGAGATGTTTTCCAATGCTTCAGTGAATGACTGAATGAATTTGTATCGGAGGGATTGAATAAATATTGGCTCCCCAAAGCCTACAGGATGCAAAACTGTTTTGTTTTGTGTATCTGCATTTGACATATTCCGTATCAACCATTGTTCTTAACAACATTTGTAGACAATTGAGATAGTTTGTAAGAAGTGTGGATAACAACATTTGTAGACAATTGAGATAGTTTGTAAGAAGTGTGGATAATTTCCAGGTATTCTGAAGCATTTCACTATGACAGACCTGAGCAGCCCTCTCCGGCAGGGAATTAGTAACAGGTAAGATTGGCAAAAACTGGATAGAAGAGAAGATGGGCCACTTCTTACATAGGATTATAGTACACGGAGCAAATCGACTCCACGATCACCATCTTGCACACACATGTGCATGCGCACGCAAGCTAAGGCCAAATGATTCACACGCAAGCTAAGGCCAAATGATTCAAGTCCAAGGTTGCTAAGTAGAAAGCAGAGCCAAAAGCTGAAGCCAACACCAGAACCCATGGCTGCCCTTAGCGAGGAGTAGAGAAGCAGATCAAAAGAGAGAAAAGCTGGAGGAATCCCCACGCCTCTGAGGGGGCACCCAACACAACGTCTCATGGGGATCCCCTCTGCTTGGTGATTCTAAGAGGTTCATGCAAATGCAATAAAAGAGGACAGAATTTATTCAAAGTAAAGTGCAAAGTAAAAGTTAATAGAGGACGTTTCTCATAGGCAGATGTATAATTTTCGTCTTTGAAAAATACCACTCGCAGGGCCCCCTGGGTGGCTCAGTCGGTTAAGCGTCCGACTTCGGCTCAGGTCATGATCTCAAGGCTTGTAAGTTCGAGCCCCACGTGGGGCTCTGTGCTGACACTGCGGAGCGTGAAGCCTGCTTCGGATTCTGTGTCTCCTTCTCTCTCTGCCCCTCCCCCACTTGCACTCTGTCTCTCTCTCAAAAATAAAGAAACACTAAAAAAAGAAAGAAAGAAAGAAATAAAAATACCACTTGCAACTTCACACACAAGTTTCTTTAATTTGTTTTCTTTTACATAAACATGCTCTTAAGAGATTCTTTTTTTACTTTTGAGAATATAATACATTCACATATGCTCTGATAATGATTTATTAGTTTAAGAATATTCCAATAAAAATCAAAAAGTTTGGAAGACAATTGAATATTAACACTTCTAGGATAGTGAGAATCTTCTTTCTTTGGATGAGATGCATGTAAATGGTGCTTTTGTAATTAAGGATCCCAAATAGCAGACATGTTTAGCTGTGATTTCGCATATTATAGATATTCTGGTATCTCATTCTAATTTTCATTCAATTTTATACCATTCGATGTGAGCGTAAGCTGTACGGCATTCTTGCCTGGTGGGTTATCTTGCCGGGTTGAAATGCTGGCACCCAAGCAAGCTACCCGGCAGATATGTAGCCTCAGAGAAACTTTGAAGCAACAAAACTATGAAAGGCTTATGAATTGTTCAATGGTAAGATGGCATTTTCACATTATAAGGAACTTGTAGAATGTTATTTGGCTTTATGAAAAGAGATAGTGCTAAAGTGTAGACACAAAGGGAGAACAAATGGAAAGATCACTTACAAAAGAATATAGAGAGAAGGGGGACTGGGGAATAATCAAAGTTATAAAAGTGGTCTGAAAATCTCAGAATTGATTAGTTGGGCCGTTGTTGGGGACTTGGGGCTTCAGATGATCAAGGGCAACTGCTGAAATATCCAGCCCAGCAATAACTTTTGAAGCAAGCTCCACTGCAACCAATATCAAGGCGATGATCAGATTATTTGGTCCAATTGGAATTTCATTACATCAGAATGTCTAGGAGTCGATGATTTCTAATCTGGAAACAAAGCTAGTCATCAAATACCCCCGGGGCGTCTGTTATTCTTCTGTAATTGTAGAGGGGGAAGGAGGCTGATCTCTAGGAACCATTCGTGATTCTACAGTGCTGCCCCATATCATCCATGGTGGAAAATGACCGTCCTACTTCCAAATGGTTGTCATCTAAAGAAGGGTCCTTTGTTCCATGAAAGAGGCTGCTCATCCTCACCATTTTATTTCTTAACACTTAGAACTTTCATGAAAGATGTAATCAAGGAGACACCAGATGTCATAGCATCCTAATTGCTGTCGATAATCATCAAGAGCTTAAAGGCGTTGTACGTGCATGTGAAACATTTACTGGCGGCGTGGTTCCCAGGCAAGAATATGGAAACAGCTGTTTCACTTGAGAGTTTAAGTTCCTATGGTTAAGAGGATATGCTATTTCTAAATCAGATCAAATGAATTAACTTTTAAAGTAAAAATGGTCCTCCTGTAGTTACACAAAGCAAATGCTTAGTTTTAATCAAACCGAATGCTGGGGAACGAAAGAACTCACTCAAATAATTGAAGTGTGTGTGTGTGTTCGTGTGCGTATGCGACAGAGAGAAAGAGAGAGAGAGGTGTGCTTGTGTGGTATGAGATGGGGAAAACAGAAAAGTTTCAAGCACAGTCATCCCTTTTATTGTATCTATTTTTAATGTTTATCTCTTTATCACTGGTTGTGAGCAAATTGATTATAATGTGTTTTGATGTAATTTGCTTCATGTTTCTTGTGCCTGAGATTTGTTGATCTTTTCATACCTGTGAATTTATAGTTTTTATCAAATTCGGAAAATTTCCAGTTATCATTTCCTCAAATATCCCGTATCCTCTCCTATGGACATGACAATTTCATGTATATGTATATTTCATGTATATTCATCCATTTGAAATTTCATGTATATGTATATTTCATGTATATTCATCCATTTGAAATTTCCCCCCATCTCACTTAAGTTCTGTCCTTTCTGTCTGCAGTCTTTTTTCTCTGTCATTTTGAGGAGTTAATATTGCAGTCTTCACATTCATTAATCTTTTCTCCTGCAATATCTAATCTACAGTTAATCCCACCTCATGTATTTTTTTTTTATCTCAGATGCTATGGTGTTTATCTCTAAAAAATTGATTTGAGTCATTTGTATGTCTTTCATGTCTCTACGTAACAAATTCAATCTTTCTTCTACCTTCTTGAATATACGAAGTGCAGCAATAATAACAAATAGTTATTATGATGTCCTTGTCTAGTAATTCGATTATCTGTGTCATTTCTGGGTCAGTTTCGATTGTTTTTCTCTCCATTATTGATAGTATTTGCTTGCTTCTTTGCCTGCCTGGTAATTATTTATTGGGTGCCAAACATTTTGAACTTCACCTTGTTGGGTGCCAGTTATGTGTGTATTCCTATAAATATTCTTGAACTTTATTCTGCGACACAGTTAAATCACTTGAAAATGGTTTGAGCGTTCCAGATCTTGTTTAGTTGGGCAGAACCAGGGCAGTGTGTAGTCTAGGTTTTAACTTCCCTGAAACTGACGAAAGACAACTCTTAGTACTCTAACTGATACCCCATGAATTATGAGATTTTCCACTGTGGCTTTTGGAAACAAGCACTACTCCTGGCCCGTGTGATGACCTTCAGGCACCCTTCTCTCTAATCCTCTTGAGTGGTTCTTTTCCAGCCTCAAGGACTTTCCCCGTACACATGTGTTAATCAGCTCAAATGAATGTTTAGGAGAGACTTTCTGCAAATTTCTGGCATTCTATCTCTGTACAGCTCTCTCCTTTTGGGTGCTTTGCCCTGCCTACTCCAGCTGCCTTGTCCTCCCCAGATATTTCCTCAATTCTGAGACTGTGCACATCTTCCTGTGTTCCACTTTGTGTACTGCAGTCTGGAAACTTCCTAAAGGAAATAACCTTCCTAAAGGAAATAAAGGACAACACTAAAGCTCTCTTCAATTGTTTCTTATCTGTTAGGGATTACTGGCTTTGGTTGCCCAATATCCAATATCTTGACTGTTGCCATTTTATTGTCCAGTTTTTTGGTTGTTTTAGGTGGAAAAATGAATCCAATCCCTATGGTTCCATCTTGATTGGAAGTGGAAATTCTCAAATCCAATCATGACTAAACTGCTTAATTATTTATACAGCAGCACATGTCAAGGCATAATGCAGAATTTGGAGGTGATTTCTATGAGAAAAACAAAAAGAAAGAAAAATGAATAAAGGATACTGAAAAAAATTGAATCTCCTAAAAAACTTTTTTGTTAACAATTGACAAATCTTTGCAAAGAAAGAAAGACCAACAAACATAGAGGTAGATAATTCTGCAAATTGTGTGAAAGACTTGCTCAAGTTCACAATAATCTGAAATCCTGACCCTTGGAGTTTAGCAAAAGAAATGATGATGTTAACGGAAGTCTGATCTTCCCATCATGGGAAGAATGTCTTCATGAAAAGACAGAACCATGCCTGGCATGGTGCCCAACACATACACAATTAATGTTTGTGCAGGAGTAGTGATTACTGTGGGAGAATAGAGAAAATAATGATTAATAAAAAAACATAAAATAGCGTGACATAGGTATGACACAGTGTCAAGCTACTGGAAACAAATTGTGTCAATGATGCTAAAATATATATATATTTACAAGTTCTATGAAGACATGGGGCTTCTGGGACACTGATAGTGTTATTTCTTGACCTGGATAGGAATTACAACAGTATTCAATTGACATCAACTTAAGTTTTTTCTTTGTATTTTATGCATTTTTCTGTGTATTTATTGTTGTACACAATTATAAAAGGTTTTTTTTTTTTAAGATCAGATGAGAAACCACAAGAGAGCTAGGTTCAGTTGCCAGCTTTGAAACTGAAAAGCTGAATGATTATATTCTTCATCATAAAAAAAGGAGTTATCATAATTTATTGTCTATTTTCAAGTTTAAATAAATATTGTAGAGATCTCTCCTGATAAATGGCTTCCATGTTCTTTCTTTTTTTCTTTCTTTCTTTCCCTATTTAAGAGAGAGAGAGAGCACACACAAGCAAAGAAGGGGCACAGGGAGAAAAAGAGAGGCTCTTAAGCAGGCCCCACACTCAGCACAGAGTCCAAGGCCGGGCTCTATCCCATGACCTTGGGATCATGACCTGAGTTGAAATCAAGAGTCCAATGCTTACTTAACCAACTGAGCCGCCCAGGTGCCCCCACATACATTATATTTTTATGACCCTGAGGAATAGGTATAATTATTCACCTCCATTTTGCAGATGTAAAAACTGATTCTTGAAAGGCTACATGACCTTGTCTAAGACCATATACAGTAAGGAATTGGTGGAGTTATATTCACTGCACCACAATTTTTTGTCTTCCTTGATTGTATATAACATAGTATGTGAAGGGTAATATGGCAAACATTGTTGGTTATCTCCAAGCATCCACTCCTCCACTTTTTCCTTGTTAATAGATCATGAGTTTTGCTCAGTGATCAGGTAGCCATCCTCCGGAAAGGAGTGGGAGTGAGCCTCCCCAGGCCCAGGAAATAATACCTTATTAATTTAAGCCAATTATAGTCATCGAAACCCTCATGAAATGGGCAAGTGTTGCCTCTTGACCAACCAGATGCAAGAGAAGATACGTGGTGGGGCTTATGCTGTAAGAACATGAGGCTTGAAGCCTCTTGGCGATATTGACAAGTGTGAGGATAAAAGTAACACAATGAAGAAGTCTAAGTGGGAAGACTAAAAACGAAAACAAAAAACCCTAGATCTCTGATGACATAAGTCAAACCCTAAAATATCCCAGCTTCCAAACCTCTTATACGTGGGATAACAACCCCCCCCCCCCCCCCCCCGCCCCACATCGTGTGAGCTCTTTTGACTGGGATCTTCCTGTTACCTGTAGCTGGAAACCTTCTTGCTAAAATGCTAAGCACTGAAGTGATGATATTCTTGCATTGTCTGACTTCTTTTCATCGGAAATCCTATGAGACCGATATTACTATTGCCATTTTTCAGAAGAGGACTTAAGGTTTACAAAGCTTAGCAACTTACACCAGTTTATGAAGTGAACACTGGGCTGTGTATCTATCACACCACACATGTCACATGATAGATTCCACAAGTCTTTTTCAAAAGATGATGTCTTAGTCACATGGGCACATTAAAAGTTATTTTGTTGCCATCGTTTTAGTTGTGGCTACAGTGAGAATCAATGTCTTTTTTCTCCAGTATTCAAACAAAGCCCTTCAGGGCAAAATTCTTGCCTCCTGGAGCTCTGCAACCCATTCTCTCAGGAAAATTTCTTAAGCGCAAAGGAAAGACAAATATCCCTCATTCTGAGGAATTTTCCTAACGATGAGATAATTACTGAGAAAATGAATTAACTATTTTAGGAAGGATATCCCTGTCATAGGGGCTTTCAATTAGATACTGGGTGGCCATATAGTGAAGATGTGGCATTAATCTGATCAGTAGCTCGGCCAAATAACCTATTCTTAATCTACAGTGATAAGGTTTCATGACGCTCTCAGATTCTCGATGGAATAATTTATTCATACCCATCCCATTTGTCATCTTTCTCTTTCTCTTCTTTATTTCTCAGGCGAATAGAAGGATGAAGAAGAAAAAATCCAAAGAACTTCCAACTTCTCAAGGGAAAGATTTTTCAAATGGTGCAGTATGAATACTGGTATTTCAGAGCCTGTCATTTCTTTCAATCTGCAAATAGTAATTTTCTGCTTTGTGCATATCTGCTAAGAATTTTCTAAATACAAAAAAAAAAAAGATATATTCCTTCCCTTGAAGAGTTTGCAACAACTTACTTGAACAGACGCATTCACATTAAAAGTTAAAAATAGAAGAAAAATGAAATGGTGTTCTTTGACAGAATGTAATTATGGGCAAAATGGAATAAACTTTAAATGGGGTCTGGGCCTTTAAAAAGGACAGATGTCCCTGCACATCTAAAGAAACAACCTCAAGCCAAACAAATAAACCATTTGGCAGTTGTTGGTTTTTTTTGTTTTTTACGTCCTTGGAATAAATGCTTATGTGATGATGAACTCTCCACGTTTGCTAAGATGACCAAAATATTAAGCTAAATCTTGACCAAAGCCAAGCCCATGAAACAATACATTCGTGGTCAAGGACATATGTCTTATATTCGGAGCAAGGCTTTGTAACCCGGGGTCCACAGATCCTTAAGGGACTCTTCCAATAGATCTCAGGGAGGTCCGTGAAGTTGAATGGAAAGGAATTATACATTCATTTTCACTAATGTCTAACTGAAATCTCATGTTTCCTTCAACAAACTATAGTATTCTTAGCAGTTTCTGTGACCTTGCCAGCAGTAGAAATCATAAATATTTTCATATCACATTATAACTTTGTAAAGATCTTAAAGTATCACTTATGCTCATTCCTACTTCAACGTGACAGTTATTAAACCTCTTACTAACTCTTGTTATTTGATGCATTAATAGACACAGGTATTATGATTTCACAAATTTGGATGGGTGGTAATTTTTTCACATATTTTGATCAACATTATATTTCAATATAATTGGGGTTTTTTGAAATCCTATGTATTTTGCTCTTTTGCATGTAGAAACAGTATTCTGAGACAGGGTCCATTTACCAGAGTGCCCAAGGGTCCACGACACAAAAAAGCTTAGGAACCTCTGGTTCAGGTATTTTTACCTTCTTCTTAAATTTTAATGAATACTTTCTTAGGTCTTAACTGATATTCATCGGTGCTCTGTTTCTGGTTTTGTCACACATTTGAGTTTTGGGGTCTCGAAAACATCGGGTGCATAAAAGGAGAGCATTAGTGTTAAACAAAACAGAATTACAGTTACTTCAATTTTTAAATTTTGTCTCTCGCATACACTTTGGGCATTTTTATCCCTCTCAGTAAGTGAAAGGGAACTGGTCCCAAGACTTTGTCTATAGCAGGAGTGAAGTGTCCAGATATGATGCATGAACTCATCAAGTCTTGAATCTGGAACGTATTTTATGGGTTTCAGAAGTTTCTACCCTGGAAATGAGCTTCTTCCTGCCATAAGGAGAGGTATAATCTCCTTTTTCTTTCTGTTTTACCTTAAACTCCCTGAGCACAATTTAACCTCAATGAACTCCGTTCCTAAAGATCAGATGCTTGCCCTTTGAAGAATCTGCATTTCTTCTATATACAAAGCAAGTTAATTCATACTGTATAAACACTTTGTAAAATGTACATGTCAAGGCAGACAAATTTGTATTATTTTTTAGACTATGTTTGTTTGTTTTGAAATTAAACGTGAGGTGCGTTTATTTCAAAGACACGAACATCAAAAGATAACTTTTGGCCATTTAAACTCAGACGGCTGATTTATATTGCTCTCTTCATGTTACCTAGCATTGTAGTTAAAGATCAATAAAAATTAAATGTTAAGATAGACTATTACAAAGACATGGCTATTATGTTGCTTTATTTTATGTGAATTTGGGAAAAGAACATTAAGCTGACACATCCAGAAAGAATTTTGTATGTGTGGGGTGTTTCAAATTTATGAATTTCTTAAAATTCTCCCATTACAAATAGCCTCTGGGCATATGTACGCATCGAAGAAAGAAAAACAAGAAACTGGCCATCAATAGCAGCCCCATAGGAAGTCATGGGCCAACCATGACATTTTAGGCCAGGGCCTTGGTCGACAGACTGCTAATTCCCACGGAATTCCAAGTCAGAATTTAACCATTTCTGTGTATGTCCCTTTGCCCCTCTAGTCATCTGAAAATGTTTTTTAAGGAACAATGAGAGAAACGGGGGTTCCCCAACAAAATGCATCTCTCTCCTTTCTTCTTTTCATGTGATAAGTCACATGAATCTTAACATAGGGAAACAGTGCTATTTCAAGTCCTTAACTCTTTAAAGCAAGTGAGAATGGTTTCAGCCTCAAGCAAATTTCACAGAGGACATGTTCCTAGAACACTTGCTCCTTCTTACCACTCCCACTGTTTTGTATCAAGAATTAGGTAACTTTATTTCTTTTTCAACTTTGCCTCAATTTACAGGTTTGGGGATCCCATGCACCTCAACAAGAAATCCAGTACGGAAACGAGGGACAAGTTAAACAACTTCAGTTTTCAAGCTGCATCCATGATACCGCCCTTGGAGTCCCCTACATGTTTGTAAACACTCGTACACAATCAAAAACCACTTCGTTTTCATTTTTAAACCCTACAGAACCTATCAGAGAGATTACAAAGTTGTCTTTAGTGTTTTACCTAAAAACCAAAAGCAGAGTAATGCCTTGAAGTCACCTGGGCCTGGATGGAGAAGATTAAGGAAGACTGTGACAGCTGATGTGCTAATGACACACGGCAATACTGGAAGGTGCCCAATGAGTGGAGCAGTGGGGTTGTGGTCATTCACGCACACTTAATGTAGCCAGAATGTGGCTGTACTCATTACCATGAAATTCTGCAAGGGTGAGTAATTTCCACAATGACTCTTAAAGCTTATAGATGATTTCACATTTTGAGGAGGTGGGGAAGGGTAAAGAAGAGACCTAAGGCTCTTTTTTCCAAAACGAGAAGGAAGTTATCTATACTGAGGAACATTGGGATGAATGGCAGGTGCTTGCGAGAGAAAAAGACGAATCCTTTGCATGAAGCTCTTGTCGCACTGAAAACAATCCCATTAATAAAAGGTCATGCTCAGAAGCTGAAAAATATTGTTCACGCTCAAATCTGGAATATCCAACTAAGCGTGTCTGATATAGAGACTCCCCCAGACAAAATACTATATTACGTTCTTTTTTTTTTTTTTTTAACGTTTATTCATTGGGCGTCTGGGTGGCTCAGTCAGTTAAGCATCGGACTTCAGCTCAGGTCATGACCTCACGGTTCATGGGTTCTATGCAGACCCCTCAGAGCCTGGAGCCTGCTGTGTCCCCCTCTCTCTCTGCTCCTTCCTCACTTGTGCTCTCTCTCTCAAAAATAATAAACGTTAAAAAAATAAAAAATAAAATATTCATTTTTGGGAGAGAGAGAGAGAGAGCGAGCATGAGTGGGGGTGGGGCAGAGAGAGACGGGGACAGAGCATCTAGAGCAAGCAAGATGGGGACAGAGCAAGACGAGGACAGCAGCGAGCCCGATGTGGGGCTTGAACCCATGAACTATGAGATCATGACCTAAGCTAAAGTCAGATGCTCAACCTACTGAGCCACCCAGGTGCCCCAATAGTAGATTACATTCTTCTGAAGGGCCCAGCTTTCTGATTGTTTCCTGTTAGGTCTATGGAGTCACCATTTGATTCACAAATTAAGGACAAATTTTTGTTTTCCCACATGGTGAAGATACTAACGATGTAACCAGGACTGATTTTGAAGTATTTCCTTTCAAAAAACTGAATGATTTGTTTTCACAGATGCATAAAATTTCAAGTGACAATATCAGGCCAAATATCATCTAGGTAGCCTATGTAAGATGTGGCCCTTGCAACTTGGCCCCAGTGCAGGTAAAATCTTCAAGGACATTTCAGAATCATGAATCCAAGAAAACTTATACAATTAGCAAACCATAAAATACATCTGCAAAGCCATCAAAAAAAGTCTTCCTCTTTTTTCTGCATACCCCACAATGTTTCAGTAATCAGCTATAAGCACAAAGAACACAAATTCTGGGAAAAGGTAAATCAGAATTAAAATCGCAGAATTTCCACCTCATCGCAGGGTGACTTTATGCAAGTCACTTAACTTTTCCAAGTAACTCATTGGTGCTGGAGTGGAAGTAGTCGTTCCTAGGTTGTGGGGTTATGTGAGAATTAAGTAGGTGTCTGTGGAGTACTTAGCAAAAACAAATAGCACCCCGTAGCACATAAGCACTCAATAAAGAACACCTGTAATTATAATAACATAAATCATCTTAGTACTACTCGATTCAAAGCAGCTTACAAATACGCATGAAATACACAAGTTAACAGTGCAAAGGAAATAAAACGTCAGAGGAAATAAAAACGCAAGTTAACAGGGCAAAGGAAAACCAACAGTAAGAAAATAACGTGAGGCCAGAAGTGTGCGGCTTATTTATTCATCCGTGAGTTCAATCAACACATATTTACCTGATGCCTGCTGGCGCTGGCTCTGAGCCGTGGGACGGTGCGGTGGCCAAGACGTGCGATTCCGCATTCTTGGTCTGTATGTTCGAGAAAGATGAAGGGCATGTAAAGTGCCATCTGTATTGAAGCTTTAACAGCCATTTCGTCCTCGTTTTTGATACGTTGTCTTGAAATCACAGTTAAATCAATGTAAATATAAACTCTCAGGGCAGATGTGGAGTGAGGATAGTGCTTTGTACTATGTGCCTCAGTATGGCCTCACGGCCCCGGGGATGGATCTAGAGGGTGAGGGTTGGACTTGCTGCCTCCATCTGTCCTGTATGTGTGAGCACGTTTCCTGGCTACCCTGCAACTGTCTCTAAAGAGGCGTAGCACACACCCCAGGGGATGCTCGAAGTGATTTGGGGGCGGAGGAAGACAATTTCAGACATTCTACTTGTATTTTGTAACAATAAAGAAGACAGGTTACACTTTCTTCATATTTAAGGTATGGGTTGGCCCCTGTGCCCTCACTCCGACTGTCCCTGGCGTGCTCCTTAGTCCCTGGCGTGACCTAAGGGAAGAGCCTGATTGACAGTCACAGCTTTCTAGCATTGCATCCTGGAAAATTCTGCAGTTTACATGTGCCAGGCTAACCTGTTTTAAGAGTGGTGTTACCTGATGTTAACTAAAACAAATAACAAAATGAACAAGTGAATTAGAAAGAGTGTGGCAATGGGGCGCCCGGGGGGCTCGGTCAGATGGGTGTCCGACTCTCAGTTTCGGGTCGGGTCATGATCTCAGGTTCATGAGTTCCAGTCCCGTGCCGGGTCTGCACTGACAGGGCAGAGCCTGCTTGGGTTTCTCTCTCTCTCCATCTTTCTGTTCCCTCTTCTCCTCTCTCTCTCTCTCTCTCTCTCTCAAAAATAAATAAATAAATAAATAAATACACTTAAAAAAAAAAAAAAAAAAGAGTCCGGCAGGGAAACCATGCTTTGAAGATAATACAAATAACGGAGGTACAACAGAACAACTTTTTTTTTTTTTAAGGCAAAGCTGAGACTTCTCCTGTCCCTAATGCATGCTCTTTGGTGTCACAGTAGTAAAAACAATGACAATCTCATCATATCTGACAAAAAGATGACCGGAAAAATGAGATTGGAAGCACGGGTTTTTATCCACTATACCCGACAATGACCTCGCCCTAAGTGTGTATGATGTGTCCTGAGATATTATACAAGGAGGGGTTTTAAGTCATCATGATAAGCCAGGCATTTAAAACCTTATAAGCATCAAGAACATGAAATCCAAACTGTGATTTTTTTTTTTTTCCAGCAATTTTTAAAGCCACAGAACAGTCAGGGCTTTACAAAATTTCTCTGAACCTTAATGGAAAATGTTTTTAAGTCACTTAGGAGGTTTCTTGCATAATAACGAGAGCCAAAAAGTATTTGTCTGGCACAAACAATTCTGGGCTAAGATTACAGAGATACCCTTGCACTTGAAACTCCTACCCGGCTCAGAGCTATTGCAACAAAGAAGAGAAAAAGCCAGAAGTGCGCAGATTTCTTCAGGAGGCCATTGAAGTCCTTAGTTTTCCAAAAAATAAGACTTTCCTGTAACAAAATGTTCATCATGCTTTGTCATCAGATGGAGTGATCAGGAAAAGCTTTTGTAACACGGAGGTTCCCCGGCCATCACTTATAATCTTGAAAGTTTCTCAACGTAAAAAAAGAGTGACATATTTTTCTTCTACTACAACACACGTGTTCCAAGTTGGAACATTTTCTGTAAGGACTGGTCGTTCTCAGTGGTATGCCATGTAGCAGATCTATTTCAGATATCTCTACGTATCTGTATTTACGTCTCTTTATCTCTGCCTATATTTTTAAATTTCACTTATCCCCTCAAAATTGAGGTGATAGTTTAATAATAACCGAAAAATAATATTGTTTTTAGAAAATGGTTCAAGCTATGAATTTCAGGCATCTGAAAATAAAAGCTTAGAAATATTGTCATTGTTGCACGATCTTGTGGAAGAAAAAGAATGTATGTGACTATAAAAATTCAGATCTGTGCACTCAAACCTGGAAAAGAACTGTCCAACCTGTTTTCAAAACATCTAAATGAGGAATTTCAGGACTTAAAAAAATCACAGGCACCTGGGTGGCTCAGTTGGTTAAGCGTCTGACTTCAGCTCAGGTCATGATCTCACGGTTTGTGGGTTCGAGCCCCACATCGGGCTTAGTGCTGACAGCTCAGAGCCTGGAGTCTGCTTCCGATTCTGTGTCTCCCTCTCTCTCTGCCCCTCCCCTAATCGTGCTCTCTCTCTCTCTCTCTCTCTCAAAATAAATAAACATAATTTAAAAATTTTTTTTAAAAGAAGCATAAAAATCCAGCATATCCTGATTAACTTGGGAAAATAACTAAATAACATCAGAGACTGGAAATTTACCAAATTTCAATAAAAATGAATGATTGACAGAATTTTTAAGTATCACAGTTTAGAAGGCCCCACCATGGATGTGCATCTTTCATTTGAACTTATGCATCTCTGAAAGGCATTTTTTTCAGCTATGAAATGTGTTATAACCAAGGATCAAACTAAACTGAATTTTGAGACAGATTGTCAAATACCTGCTTCATAATATATTTAACCCATATTTTCAAAATAATGGAGCATGTTTGATCACACTGCTCTTATTAAAATATAACTAGTGATAGCTAAGAGTTAAATATGTTAATAATGTTCTAGTGAGAGCAAAGAGTATACACAAGGATGAATAAAGTTCTAAAATTTATAAAATATTATGTTTCTTCTTGAGAGCATCCTGAAATGTTTAACTTCCATTCTCCTATGTTTTACAATGTGCAGAATGTGCGTATGCAAAAAAAAAAAAAAAAAATAGAGCAGTAGATCGTTTATAAATAAATCTATTTATAAATAAATGTTACAGCTAGATGTGCATACGTTTACTACGAGGGGTTTGGGGGGGTAATTTTTGTTTGTTGTTAAATGTTTATTTATTTATTTTTGAGAGAGAGAGCATGCAGGAGAGGGGCAGAGAGAGAAAGAGAGAATCTCAGGCTGGTTCCACGCCACCAGGGCAGAGCCCGATGCGGGGCTCAAATCCACGAACCGAGAGATCATGACCTGAGCCCAAATCAAGAGTCAAACGCTTGACTGACTGAGCCACCCAGGCGCCCTGTTTTCTTGTTTTATTTTATTTTTTAAAAAGGAGAGGTAGATCACTCTGCCGTAGAGGCGTATTTCTTAAAATGTGGCTTATGAGGGGCACCTGGGTGCCTCAGTCAGTTAAGCGTCTGACTTCAGCTCAGGTCACAATCTCGCGATTTATGAGTTCGAACCTGTGATGGGCTCTGTGCTGACAGCTCAGAGCCTGAACCCTGCTTCAAATTCTGTGTCTCCCTCTCTCTCAGCCCCTCCCCTACTTTCTCTCTCTCTCTTTCTCTCTCAAAAATAAAGAACCATTTTTTAATGTGGTTTATGAACTGCCTGCCTGTTAAAAATGCTTGTTAGAAATGAAAATTTCTGAATTTCACCCCAGAACTACTATTTCAGCATCTCTGGAGGTGCAGCCCAGGTTTTTGCACCTTTAGCAAGCTCTTGAGGTGATTCTTAGGCATGCCATTGTTTGCAGACCAGGGCCTCCAGCCAAGAAATTCATGCCTGACTCTGAGCCATCAGATGCACATTCTGTGCCCTGAGACCAAAGACTGAGTATCAAGGACCCATCCCCTTGGTTGGTCATGATCAGCCCAGTAGCCCATTCTCAGACTTATTGAGAATAATGTTGGAGACAATAACAGCTGCATGGCCAAGAGAAAGAGAACGCCTTACACACTCCCCCCCCGAAAGAGGAAAGAATTGGGTTGATTAGGAAATTCTTCACTTCTCCAGGACTTTTCATCCTTGGAGCTCATGGTAATTTACGGATGTTAACTTCGTTAACCACACAGATCCCTATGGGATAGGCAGGAGGTCAGACTAGGACATTCTGACTATAAAACAAAATATCTAAAGGATAGTACAGTAAAGAAATACAAATATCTAAGTGGGCATTTTAAAAAGATAAGTACTCCTTTATCTCCTAGTAAAATCACACGCAGGAAAACGAGCGTCTTTTGCATCCAGATTTCTGCCAACTGGTAAAATACAAGTTGGCCCCCCATTCTGAAAATAAATAGGACTTTGCTTCAGTAATACAGAACCAAGAGCAGCCATTTCAGTGCTGCCTGAGTCCCTCCCTGGCCTTATAATCACCAAGTCTCAGGCTCCTTGGGTCTTACCTTACAATTTGAAGGAACATCTCAGCTTTCCTCGTCAAGCAAAACCTTCCTGCATTTTCATTAGTCCTGCTCTGTGTCATCTGTCTGTCAAGAAAGCAGTTGCCTGTTTGATTCTTAATTGCTCTTGTTTTTTTTATTATAGGACGCATTCACATTTTGGTAACATGTTCTTCTTTGTAATTAGATATAGTAGTTAAAACATCTTTCAATTCACCATGCCATTTTCCTTTAATCAGTGCACCAGCCAGGCTTTATGATGATGGAACCGTATCTGTACTTTTCCCACAGCAGCGCTGCTCAGAGAAGATTGTGTTGCGAATACATTTTGCAATTGGAATGAGATTCAGAGGTAGACGTGCTTTGAGTTTGCAGGGCCTCGAGTGTGTAAACCAAATGAAAGTAAAAGGTGGCTGCTTCAATTATTCGTATCACCAAGATCCAAAGATTTTCCTATGGGGCGGAGGACACAATAGCTACAACTATTTGGTGACCATGGGTGAAGTTGCCTATCTGAGAAAGGATCAGAGTCCTCCAGAACCTTCTCTGCAGGCCACATGGGCAAGCTGGACACTGGCAGGATCTCTAGACTGCAGTCTTGAGGTAGAATTCCTTCTTTGGGGAATCTCAGGTTTTGCTCTTATGGCCTTCAACAGATTGGAAGAAGCCCACCCGCATCAGCAAGGATGAGTTCCTTTCTGGAGAGTCAACCGATTGTAGATATTAACCGTATCTAGAAAACGTCACCACCTCGATTAATGTTTGATTAGATCACTGGGTGCCGTAGCCTGGCCAGGCTGATACAGAAAACTACATGTCACAGAAGGCAAGAACATTTTAAAGCCTCTTCTCGTTCAATTCCCTTCCAGGGAAGTTGTATTAGCTGTGTTTTACAGATAAGGAAATTGAGGATTAAAAAAAGATAAGTGAGTTGCCCCGGATCAAGGAGGAAATAAGCAGATCAGCCGGCCTCCCTCATTCAAAGTCCTGACCCACAGAGCACACCCATCCTGTGCAACTCCCTCCCCTCTGTGGATTGGGAACCAGTGTGAAAACAGGGCTCTGTCCCCCTGCCTGTTGCTTTGATCGCAGGATGAATGGGCCCCACAGCCTTCCTCCTGGAACCACCTCGTTCACGAATGAGGGATCAATCCCAGTAACAAAGCAGAAGATGGGGGACTGTTGGGTTAGACAGTGATTGAGAGACGTCCTGGAGTCAGACACCTGAAATTCAAATCTCAGTTGGGCCAAATCTTGGGTAAGTAATACATACTTTCTCAAAAACGGCGTAACGTTACGTGCCTGTGTCCCGAAGCTGCCTGGGTTTGAAGCCCCATTCTGCCTCTTACCAACTGAGCAACTCCGGGCAGCTGTTTATGTCTTTATGCCTCAGTTTTCACCTCTATAAAGTGAGGACAATTGTACCACTGCGTTAGGTTACAGTTAAATGAGACGATTCCTGTAAAACACTGAGAACCGACTCTTGCACATAGTAAGGACCCAGCTATCTTCTGCTATTATCTAGAATTCTACTTCCAATATATAAAATGAGGATAGGGGCGCCTGGGTGGCTCAGTCGGTTAAGTGTCTGACTTCAGCTCAGGTCACGATCTCGCGGTTCGTGAGTTGGAGCCCCGCGTCGGGCCCTGTGCTGACAGCTCAGAGCCTGGAGCCTGCTTCGGGTTCTGTGTCTCCCCCTCTCTCTGCCCCTCTCCTGCTCATGCTCTGTCTGTCTCTCTCAAACATAAATAAACATTAAAAAAATTCTTTTAAATAAAAAATAAATAAAATGAGGACAAAAATAGAATATCAAGGGGTTAGTGTGGGAACTAAATTGGCTGATAAGCATGGAGTGCTCAGCCTGGTCATGGCTCACTGGCAAATGCCCAGCAAATGTTAGCAGTCCATTCAAATGCAAATTCCCAACTGTGGGACCGGTTACCCCTTCTCCCCACTCCCTCCCCACCACCTGAGATGTGGCAGCCAGTTTAAAACATTAAGAAACATACTTAGAATTACCCATAGCCAGAGGCCACGCTTAGCAGAATGGCATCCTGGGACTGACCCACTCATTGGAAAAGAAAGGAAGCTAGAATCTACCACTGTGAGTACATGCAGAGAGAGCCATACTTCTTAAATTAAAAAAAAAAAAAAAAAAAAAAAAAAAAAAAAGTGGGAGGGGCACCTGGGTAGCTCAGTGGGTTAAGCAGCCTTAAGCAGTCGACTCTTGGTTTTGATCTCACAGTTCGTGAGATCGAGCCCCTCGTCAGGCTCTGAACTGACAATGGGGAGCCTGCTTGGGATTTTCTCTCTCTCTCTCTCTCTCTCTTCCCCTCCCCCGCATGGGCATGTGCTCTCTCTCTCTCTCCCTCTCTCAAAACAAATACATAAACTTAAAACATGTGGGAGATAAAGTGCTATTTTGCTTTATACATACACATCCTTGAACATGCATATTTCTCTCCTTTTGTTATGTCCCCTCAGGCAGCAGAAATAAACCCAGACACAGCACCCAGAGAGCAGTGGTTAGTATGGGTTCTCCTAGAGAGGGCAACCCTCTTGCACTGTTGGTGGGAATGCAAACTGGTGCAGCCACTCTGGAAAACAGGATGGAGCTTCCTCAAAAAGTTAAAATAGAACTGCCTTAGCATCCAGCAATGGTACCACTAGGTATTTACCCAAAGGACGCAAAAATATAGATTCAAAGGGGTACGTTCACCCTAATGTTCTTAGCAACACTATCTATAATAGCCAAATTATGGAAATAGCCCAAATGTCCACTGACTAATGAATGGATAGAGGATGTGTGGTGTATATATACCATGGGATATTACCGGGCCATCAAAAAGAATGAAATCTTGCCATTTGTAGTGACATGGGTGGGGCTAGAGTGTATTATGCTAAGTGACATAAGTCAGAGAAAAGCAAATGTCCTATGATTTCACTCATATGTGGAATGTGAGAACAAAACAAACGAACATATGAGGGGGAGGAAACAAAGGAAAAAGAGAGGGGGAAACAAACCACAAGAGACCCTTACCAACAGAGAAAACACTGGGGGGTTGATGGAGGGAGGTGGGTAGGGGGTGGGCTAGACGGGTGTTGGGTATTAAGGAGGGCACTTATTGTGATGAGCACTGGGTGTCACATGTTAAGAACTGAGTCACTGAACTCTACTCTTGAAACCATATTGCACTTGACATTAACTAACTTTAAAATTTAAATAAACATTTGAAAAGGAAAAGAAAAAGTATGAGTTCTGCTAGCACATGGACTGCAAGTCAAATCCCCTCTGCCACCTGTTTCCCTCGGCCCACCAGCTAAGAGTGGCTTTTCAGATGCACATTCACGATTGCTTTGATGACAGACAAGTAACTTTGAATCCAAATTAAGTGCAACATTATCCCTCCCCCAAAAACATTCTTCTCCTTAGACCTGCATTACAAAAATTGTACACAGTGATCATTATTATTATTTTTTTAACTTTGTCAATAAAAACATTGTGAAAAGTATTTTCTCTCTTGTTGTGTAAGTACCTACATAGTATCTTCAATATTGCCTCTTAACCTACAGAAAGTAAATTTAAATAATAAATATTATTCTCTGGCCTTTTACATAAAAATGTTTGCCAACCCCTGCATTAGAGATTCTAACTTGTGGCTTTTTAGTCCCAACAGCTGGTTCCTATGAACTCCAAGTGCTTCCCTGATGAGCACATTCGATTTGAGAAGAGGGAATATATTGGTGTCTCAGAACACTTCTTAAACCACAGGGGAAAAAGAGTTCTTTGCCTTGACAGTTTTAAACAAGAAAATGTTACTCACCCAATCCCAGTCCCACACACTTAACTGTGAAATGTATTTATAAAGCCATGTGATCAGAAACATTGTGTAGTGTTTTCTGGTCGTGGGAAAGAGGGCCATCCTGTTGCCTAAATGGACCCATTCTTTGGGAAGAAGTTATTTCATATCACATGATTAAAAGTTAACTTCTTGGAACCTCTCCTGAGATTCTGGAAGCTACCATCTTCTAAGCTAGTTCACTTGTTTAAAATGTCACCTCTTTCCAAGAGCCCTTAAAAGTGCACACTCTACTTATTTCATGCTGGATTAAAGCATTCTGGCTGTTAACGTTTCTTAAATGACGGAAGTTAATAATTTCAACTAGTTTCAAACATTAAAGGTCTACTGACTTCTGCTCTTGCCCAGCAGCTTCAAACGTTAAAACTCCAGAGCTAAGGAACCTGTACAGGAAAAGAAATTACAGAGACCATGTCCTTTATTCAGATTCTTGTGATTCAAACAACGTTCTCTCCGGAAATGCAAAAGTCAGGTCTGCGTCAAATGGCAAAAGAAGAAGAAAGAAAGAAAGAAAGAAAGAAAGAAAGAAAGAAAGAAGAAGAAAGGAAGGAAAAGAAAGAAAGAAAGAAAGAAAGAAAGAAAAGGGAGGGAGGGAGGGAGGAAGGAAGGGAGGGAGGAAGGGAGGGAGGAAGGAAGGGAAAGAGGAAAGAAGGAGAGAAAGAAAGAAGAAAAGAAGGAAGGAAGGAAGAAGGAAAGAAAGAAGAAAAGGAAGGAAGGAAGGAAGGAAGAAAGAAAGATGAAGGAAGGAAGAAAGAAAGAAGAAAAGGAAGGAAGGAAGGAAGAAGGAAAGAAAGAAAAGAAATGAAGGAAGGAAGGAAGGAAGGAAGGAAGGAAGAAAGAAAGAAGAAAAGAAAAATTTTCTGGAGTGAAAAGGGAATATACATATGCATATTAACAAAATATCCTAAGACATGTCAGAATATGGGAGAAACAAGAATGCACAAGTACAAAAAGAGAAAAGCAGTGTCAGATGCACCGTGCTTGGGTCTTTTATCTCGAGGAACCCAGTAGGAAAATGAGGCTGGAGGCCAATTGCAACACCCAGCGCTGTCAGATCTGCAGATAATCAGGGAACATCACAAACAGTGCTCTCCCAAAATAGAAACTCTTTTCTTATAGAAGCCATAGGTCATGACCTCCCCAGTTTGGGCCTCCTATGTATCACCCAGTTCTAAAATTACCCTACACTGCCTGCCTGCAGGGTCCACTCAGGGAAAGGAAACAAAGAGGTTTTGACAATTCTTAAAAGTAGAAAATGAAAAAAGCAATGCCTTTGCCTGTTCTTTTTTTCTTTTCACCCATTCGGATAGGGAACATCAAATTCCATATACAGTAAGTTATAGATAATTTATTAATATACCCAAATAGTAAAACAGCTGTAGGGGGCTTAAGATGTCACAAACATCCATAAACATCTCTTTAAAAAGGCAAATAAGTATAATTTCTCACCACAAAAACTTAAAATACACATTTGAACTGAATAATGTAAACCATCAAAAGACTCAATGGTGCTTTTCATTGACTTGAAGTCCTCATAAAAGGGTCCATATATCTCCATCACTTCTTTAACAAGTTTTACTACAGAAAGAAAAAAATCAAAGAGAAAACCACAGAACCACAAATCTTAAAGATGAAATTGACCTTGAGACATTAATTACTCCATCACTCAGCTGCTCCTGCTGCCCTCACATTTACCCCACACCACAACCCAAAGAATATCTTTCATTTTAAGCCTCAAAATATGAGATGCCACAGATTTCCAAAACAAGCAATTGCCTTTTAAAGAAAACTTGACTTACAAGTGACCTATGAGTATAAATGACCACTTCATGCCCACTTGGTTCCAGAATCACTGGTAGAGGGGCTATACCTTCCTAAGGAACCACTCTGTCCCCTCATCTCTCTTGGGAAAACCCCCACCCACAATCCACTCCCAGCCAGAAAAGTACCAGTTCTTACAGGAGCATCTTCCTAGGAGAAGTCACTGGAGTCTCCAGACCCTGCTCCCTGCAGTCAAACCTCGGCCTTCTTCCTTCTTCAAGTCTGTACCTGACGCCCACCTATTGCCCAGCTTTGTCTAAATAGACCAAAAGTGGGATGGGAAAGCACCAAAATTAAAAGGCATATATTTATAAACATAAAATATACTAATGCATAATATACATGCATTGTAAATGTATATATGTACATGGATGCATAGAAATACCTGCAAACCTGTATGTGTGTTCCATGTACATAGAAGGTAGAGATAAATATATGTATATATATACACACATACACATACACACACACACATATATATACATGCATATATACACATGCATATATATACACATGCATATATATACACATACACATATACACACACATATATATACACACATACATATATATACACACACATACATCTATACACACATATACACATATATATACCCACACGTACACATATATATACATACACATACACACACACATATACACACGTATATGTGCACACATATATACACACACATATACACACACATATACATACACACACATACACACGTATATGTACACACACATATATATACACATGTATATGTACACATACACATATACACACATATATACATACACACATTATATATACACACACATACACATATGCACACACAGATATATACACACACACATACACACACGTATATCTACACACACATATATACACACATGTATACACACATACATATATACACACATGTATACATACACATACACACATGCGCACACATATATGTACACACATATATGCATACATATATACACGTGTATACACACAAACATATATACACATATATATAATATATACATACACTATATACACACATGTGTATATACACATATATACACACATATATACACACATATATACATATATGCACACATATACACACATATATACACACATATATACATATATGCACACATACACACAAATATATACATATATATACATATATATATATGCACAAACACATAATACATGTGTCTGTATACATATAGACGCATGTGAAGCCAGGTAGGGATTATAGCAGGCATGGTTGATGCCCCCTCCAGGCCCACTTCCATTACTGAACCGATGATCCCATCCCCCGAGTCTGATCCATCCCCTGCCTCCAGCTAGTAATTCACAGGAAAAACAAAGGACAGAGGAACACACTGAACTGTACCAGGAGTTTCAATCAGCAAAATCCACACGGAGAGAGACTTTACAGGTCACACAGCCTGGAGTGTACAAAAGATAAACTGCAAGGAAAAGACAGGGTTTAAGAGATTCCCTGGAAACAGACTCTGGGACAGATTTGCATGCAGAAGGTTTCTTGGGGAGTGAACTGAAGAACAACATCTGTGAGAAAGAGAGAGAAGCAGGACTGGGCAGAGGGGCGACTGAGCTACCACTTGGTTAGCTGATCACACAGGAAAGTAAGGGAGCTGGGTGCCCTCTCCCACGTATTCAAACTGACAGAGGGAGGCTGAATCAGGCTCTGCTCAACCAGTCATCGGAAGCAGACTGTCCCCAGGAAAGGAGTAAATGACCGAGCAGCCACCCACAGTTCCTTGCCATGTGGGCTTCCCCGGAATGGTCCCTGACTTCATGAAACCAGCAGTAAGATGCTCTGCCGTGAGTGGGCTGCTGACGATACACAGCCTTACATAATGTAGCAATCCCAGAAGAGACATTCCATCACTGTCACCATATTTTACTGGTTAGAAGCAAGTCATAAGTCCTCTCTGCATTCAGTGGAAGAGGATTATACAAAGGTATGGACACAAAGAGAAAGGGCCAGCCTAAGAGTGTCCTCCACGGTCCCCCTGGCGGATGGATGTATGAGAGCCTCAGTCCTGAGGGGCACCTGGGGGGACCCCACAGTCTCCACTCTAAATAGCACCCTGTATGATAGAAGGCACTTACAGATCCGCGAGACCTCTACAGCTTATTAAAAATGGGCAAGACTAAACCATATTGTCTAAAACTAGACAGTTTAGGGACAGGTTTCAGCTCAGGTCATGATCTCACAGTTATGGGACTTCAAGCCCCACATTAGGCTCCATGCTGACAGCTAGGAGCCTGCTTCCGATTCTCTCTCTCCCTCTCTCCCTGCCCCTCCCTGCTCATGTGCTCTCTCTCTGTTTCTCAAACAAACTTAAAAAAACTAAATATTAAAACTGGGCGGTTTAGTGATAATATAAGAAAGAGGCTCAATTAAGTGATAATTATAAATGTCATGACCTCTGTTGGGGCTGAGTAAATGGGGCTTCCCAGTTGGCCGACAAAGTTCTGTTACTTGATCTGGTGGGGGGAAGGGGTTTCCCTTATTATTATTATTCACTAAGCTATGCATTTGTTTTGTATTTCTTTTATATCTGTATTTTATCTTGAAGTTTAAAGCTTAAGAAAAATCCCAGGATAGAAATATGATTAGTCCCACTGAGGCAATTGTCCAGTCTCTTCAATTAAGTTGCAGCTAGAAAGTACAACAAGGTCATCTATAAAAACATGGCCAGGCAAGTCCACCCCTTTTAGTAGGGCCCTATCAAGTGGGCAATTTCAATAAAGGATATGTGGACGAGAAAGAATGAACAGGCTTCTTCCAATTCCAAACAGTATATTCCCAGCAGAGGCAAGTTGAAAAAAGTAATCTCCAGTGATAGCATTTCCAGCTAAGAAACCCTTTTTCATTTGGAGTAATTGAGGTCAAAAAAAAAAAAAACGTGGGTACTTTCTAATATTACCCAAGCAGCCATATGGGTGATGAAATAAAGCTGTATCAAAACTTCTTTGGTTCAGCAGTACTAAGAGCAGGTTATATCATTGGGAATGTTATTTGGTTCAAAGCAACAGAACCAAACTCAAAGTGGCTTAAGCGAAAAGGATCTGTAATGTCTCACATCACAGCAAGTCTGAGCTGAATAAACCTTCAGCGTTGGTTATTCCGTAGACCAACCATGTCAAGAGGCACCCAGGTTCTCTGCCGCCTTCTGCTCACATCAGACGCTCCCCGGGTTGGATCCAAATGGGCACGTGAAAACCAAACATCACATGATGAAACAACATCAGGAGAAAAAGACAGCGTCTGTCTTTTCTTTTGACTTTTTTTGGAGGCAAACTTTTCCCGGAAACCAGCTTGTAGACGTCCCCGCATTAAGTCACGTGCCCAATTTTAAACAAATCCTGATCGAGAGGAATGTGATTTCCCCTTAGACCAGTCACGCCCACCCTGGGCTGGGGCAGCCTCCCCCCAGATACACAGCAGCACGGGGTCGACCGAATACCTGAGTAATATCAAAGTTTTCTGCCAGGAAGGAAGAAGGAGGAAATGGTGCTGTGGGGTCCATTAACAAGGTAACTAACAATGCAACCAGCAAGTGCACCACACAGATAACTCATCCACCTGTGAGCTTGGCTTCTTAAAAGACACAATTATTGACCACAGAACCTTGTGGTTTCCTTACATACAGAAACTTGAAGTCTAAAAAGAAAAAGATTTAGAAGATCGTGCTGTACATTTTGGGATGAGCACTGGGTGTTGTATGGAAACCAATTTGACAATAAATTTCATATATTGAAAAAAATTAAAAAATTTAAAAATTAAAAAAAAATTTTAAAAAAAAGATCGTGCCGTAAATACGCGAGCATTCCCCTTTTCTTGTTTGTTCATTCTCAATAGGCTAAACAAGTGGTACAATGTCAAGCTTAAAACACACGTAAAAAAAAAATTAATTATGTGTTTTACCAACTCCCTATAAGGTCCCTGTCCATACAGTTTTCCTACACCCACTTGTGGGTCACCGCCGTATCATTGCCACAGCCTCTGGAACATGTCCCCAGTAGCAGGAGCAAATGTAGGGACCACAATGCCAAAGGTGGAGTTTAGTTATCCTGGTCATTCATCAGCCCTTCTCTGGACCCATGCTAAGCTTCCTGTCTCCAGAAAGTCCTAATGAGCTAGGCCTAAGGCCCTGTAACTAACAGTAAGGAAAAAAAAAAAAAAAGAGCTTGTGATTCAAACAAATATGGATTCAAACTCAAGTTCACCTTGACTTACCATCAGTGTGACAGTTGACAAATTTCTTAATCTCTCTTTGACTCAGTAAAGTTGGGTAGGGTAATATCTCCCTCCTAAATCCTGGTGCTGGTTAAATAAAATAATGCCAGTGCACTGCTAACTTAATGCCCAGCACAAAGGAAACATTTGATAAAAGTTAGCTTTCATTGTCACTTTGCTCTGGGAATTTGATTTGTGCTAATAAAATCATTATGCTGTAATTTCAAAGTGGAAGCACCCATCTACACACTGCTGTCTGATGTTCTGGGGATTTTTTTTTTTTTTTCTCTTTCTGCAATAGCAATGATTTAAGGAATTTATTGGGGACTTTTCTCCTAAATTAGCACTTGGCTATTTTTGCTATCACTACCTATCCTAGTTTTATCCTTCTATTTTATTTCTCCCTCCCCTAAATGAGTTCAGCACATCTTAAAGCTGAATATTTTTTTAATGTTTTTATTTATTTTTGAGAGAGAGAGACAGAGCACAAGTGAGGGAGGGCAGAGAGAGAGGGGGGAGACACAGAATCAGAAGCAGGCTCCAGGTTCTGAGCTGTCAGCACAGAGCCCGACGCAGGGCTAGAACTCACGAACCGCGAGATCACAACCTGAGCCAAAGTCGGACGCTTAACCGACTGAGTCACCCAAGCGCCCCCTCAAGCTGAATATTTAAATTACAACATACCAGAGATCCAACCCATTTACCGCTATTGCACTAAAAGAATGAATGACAATTTCATGATCTAAAATAACACCTCTTACTGATGTGGATGATTGCAACGTCTTGATCACATACGGCTCAAGTCTGCACTAAGATTAAACAAAACCACGCCGTGGAGCGTGAATAGAACCGGTCCACAGAGGAAGGACCGAGCAGAGCTGCGTTGGAGAATTCTACCTTGTGCACAACTTGCACAGCTGTATGAGCAGCCATGGGTCCCAGACACGTCATTTCTCACCTGGACCATTTCAGTAGCTTCCTGGCTGATCTCCCTGACTCCACTCTTGCTTCCCCAGAGTCTATTTTTCAGACAGCAGCCGAAGCGATCTTTTAAAAACAAAAGCCAAAACCCTCCAGTGCCTTCCCTTCATGCTTAAAATAAAATCCAACATGCTTAATGTGACCAGTGAGGCCTTGTGCGATCTGGACCTTTCCCACTCTCCCGGACTTGTGCTCACCACTCCCTCCCCTCCACCACCCCCCTACCACAGCGGAATTATTCCTCCAATATGCCAGACTCTTCCTTCCACACTGCCTACACGCTTTCTGATCTCTCTGCCCAGCATCTTCTTCCCCCAGATCATCATGTAACTAACTCCCATCATTCAAGTCTCCTCAAATATCACCTGCCTGGACATACTGGGTTTAAGCCCCGCCCTAAAACAGCACCCCCAAATCAAACCTTTTACCCTGCTTTGGTTTTCTCCTTGCCATTACAAGTTGGCCTGGCATTTATTTATGGTCTGTTTCCTCCATCTGGATTTAAGGTCCCTGAAGGTAAGCTCTTTGTTTTGCACATCCGTACATTTTATTTTTTATTTTTTTAATGTTTTATTTATTTTTTAAAAGAGAGAGTGCAGAGAGGGAGGGGCACAGAGGATCCGAAGTATGCTCTGCACTGACAGCAGCGAGCCCCGTGTGGGGCTCGAACTCACGAACCCCGAGATCATGACCTGAGCCAAAGTTGGACGTTCAACCAACTGAGCCACCCAGGCACCGCACAGATCTATACATTTTGGAGGTGTGTCTGTCATGAACTAGACATCCCGTTAATGAATATGTAGCATAGCGATGAAAGTTGGCCACAGCACAATAATTGTGATGCTTTCATAGACAGTGGGAACCATTCTTATTTACTACTCAGTTTTGCAGAGTGAAGTTTGCTAATGTAGATGGTGTTATTGTTCTTAAAGCCACTTTGAGAGTGCCACTGAAAATTCTGATATTCAAGGGACACCTGGGTGGCTCAGTCTGGTAAGCATCGGACTCTTGATTTCAGCTCAGGTCATGACCTCACGGTTCATGGGTTCGAGCCCTGTATCAGGCTTTGCACTGACAGTGCGGACCTTGCTTGGGATTCTCTCTCTCTCCCTCTCTCTCTCTCTGACCATCCCCACTCGTGCTCTCCCCACCCCCAAATAAATAAACTATTTTTAAAAAAGAGAGAAAATTCTCATATTCAAAACAAACACAGACGGTCTCTAAACTAGTCTATAATGTCAAAGAAACGGTTGACAAAAAGAGATAGACAATCTGATACATTGTAAATAAATACACATTAAATATACTGCGCCTTTGGGTTGACTTCAGCAGTATTAAAAATACACTTTTTTACTACATTCATAGCAATCATTTGTGGACATAAATGACCATTAACGGCCACCAATGAAAATCAGACAAACACTCGCGTTATGAGATTTAGAATGTTTTCAAGTCATGGAAAGGAAAATGTCAGCTTTCAACTCCTAGCTTTCCAGTAAAAGGATATAAAACAGCACCGTAATTATGTTCTGCAGATGTTGTGCTAATAATTTTCCCATTGCATATGAACTCAATCCAGTGGAGGGGGTGTGAGGAGGGAATTGATATATTTCCATATTCAGTGGTATTAGTTCATAAGGAAGGATAAAACATGTCCTGCTATACTGCATTTACTCCCAGAGTTAATTTCGCCATGAAAGGAAAACCCGTGGTCCTTAGGGCCAGATAATATCGTAAGTGACAAATTCCTTCAAACGATTCACCATTCCCGATTTTAACGGTTTTCTTCTTCCTCTGCCCATGATTTAAAAGAACACAATCCAAAAAATTCCATTTCTGATGTGCCACGATAAATCAGTGGTGTGTCTAGTACCAACTTATAAAGGAAGAAAAAAATCGTTGTAAGTTATGCTGTTGTGCGAAAGTTCTTTTGCAAATAAATCACGTTTTCAGAAAGTTGGTCTTTTTTCTTCTGCTTCAGACGTCATCTGCCTTTAGACAATCATTTTGGCTTATCGAGCTGGATTTGGCTGAGTAAGGTGTCTTGTTCCCCCCTCCCCGAGATAGGAGCCTTCTATAAGCATTTAGCACTATACCCTTGTTTTAGTGTTCAAAGGATGATTTCATCTTCAAAGTAATACTTTTCTGCCATGGACGGGTCACATCCTTGTTCCAATGCTTACTCTCATTGAACTCCCCGGTAAAGATCTTTCTTTGAAATGGCTTTCTTGGAAGAACTATAACCCAAAAAGACAGTTAATGCCAGGAAAGAGTAAAACAACAGGACACAGGAAAGAAGAAATAGGCATTGTCATATGGTTTGGATTTTGGATTTTTTTCTCCTCTGTAACATTTTTTACTTCGCTTTCCAGTTTTCTTTCCACTAGTTGAAAAACCCTGAGAGATGCAACACTCCCGTTCTCCTGATTCATGCCGTAGCCTTTCTCGAGAACACAAACGGGTAGCTTCAGCCTGAGACCAGTGTCCTGTTCATTTCCTCCTTGCTAAGCGGTTGACTTCCCCACTTGCTCAATTCTGGCAACTTGATCACGGACGATTCGTCCCCAAACCCTATGTACCCTGAGAAGTAAACTCATTTTTAAAACAAACTGAAATGCACTTACACCGTGAATACAAATATAAATTCATTCCAACTTTAACCCAAACAAGTTTTAATCTTAGAGTAACCTGCAGGCTTGACTTCTTCCCCCCCCCCCCCCGCCTCCCCAGGAAAAATAAACGAAAGGGGAAAAGGATACATTGGTTTCGTATGTATTATTTTCAAACACACATCGGAATCCTACCTTTCACTTCATGTATTTGTCCTTGAAAAAATAAGAGCTAGAAAAGGCATACCCTGACACCCCCCAAAACAGACTCAAAACGTAGGTTTTCATTTCAGGTCCCAAACAAAACCATGTTCTCACTTCACTCCCAAGAATAGAAAATGCTTTCACAAATTTCTCAGAAAATGAAATCCTTAACGTCCTGCGCAAGGCAACGGCATGGGGAAATTTCAGATGTCCTTTTTGGGGGACTTGGTCCCGGATCAGGTCTCCTCGCTTGGTATCAATGACCTGGGCTGCTGGGTGCTCTAACTTCCTATGGTGTTTTACCAGCACAGGCCTCTAAAGTAAACTGTTGTCCTACAAAGTAGTGTAACCCTACCTCAGCTACAAACATGCTCAAACACACACAAACCTTCCACCTCGGGACAAACGACAATCCCAGCTGCTTTCTGCCTGGGATCCGGATTCTCGCGGCCAAGCACGCCCCCTTTGAAGTGTAGAGCACCTCTGTCGACCTGCATTTCGCAAACTTTGCACTGTTTCTCTAAGCCTGACCCCTGAACTGATTGTCTGATGACTAATTCACATGCTAAGCTGCGGTGTATCAGTATCACTGGCCTGCCTGCGTTTGTCATTAAGGGTTTGCAGTAAAAAAGGAGATGAAAAAGAAAGGTGTAATATTAGACCAGCAGCCAAACATCTTATGAGTGTGTTTTGAAAATGTGAGTTTAAGAGAAATAGGCAACTCGTCTTAAGTAAGTCTTTCAAGTTATACGGAAGGCCTATATGTTTTTATTTTTGACGTTACTTTTATTCCTTTCTGTCCAAACTATGGGCTGCTGGTAAAAGCCAACCTTATGCAGGAACAAACTCACCGCTGTGTGAGTTTCAAACTGCAGAAGAAAGTAAAGATGAGCTCTTCAATCACCCCTGCTTCTGAAACAGACCTGTTTTGCCACCATTAATGTCACCAAAGTAGTCTAACAGAAGTTAAAGAAAAGAGTGTCCATGGACGTTTCTGATTGAAAAAGTGGCTGGTCAGGTCAACGACTGATCTTGCTGAGTGACAATGTTTTGTCTTACGCATACGTGCCGAGGATGAAAAATCTAACTTTTTTGGAACTTTTTCATCACAAGAGACAATTGCATGAAGCGTCATTTTTGTCTACAAGATTTGTGTGCTATTAATACCGTGAAAGATAGTCTGTTGGGACATCTTGGCAAATGCTGCCACAAGATTCTTGAAAGAAATAGTGGGGCCTCAAAATGTGGATAATGGCTCTTTGAACAGACTCTGAAGACCCATTTCCATAGACTGGACCAACTCTTTTAAAGAAATACATAACGAGAAGTCACATAAAAGGGGTGGGGCAAAATGAGAAGATTAAAAAGAAAGTAAAAGATTAAAAGAGGGAAAGAATATAAGGAAAATTCAAAAGGAAAAAAGATCAAAAAGAGGATTAACCATGTTACTTGTTGTTTTTCAGAAATTAAAAAAGTATGGAGGATAAGGAATTTGTTTCCTTTTGGCCCAAGAAAAATGCCAATTATGGTAGCTAAACTGCCTGGATCACATATCAGCATGCTTTGGAAATGTGAGAAATGGATGGGAACTATAAACACAGAGCAATAGCTTACAGTTATGTTATGAATTAAGCCAGAAAAATATCAAGATTTAGTCACTGAATAAGCTGCCAGGGTTAATTTTCTCTGATGAACTTGAGCAAGATCAGAATAGAAGCGATAGGACTGTAGTTACATGTTTTGTGCAACACCCCCACCACTTTCTAGAATCAAACTTCTCTCCTGGAAAAAAAAAAAAAAAAAAACCTCAGGCTAAGACAACGTAGTCAACAATAATGAGGTCACGAAATTCCCTTTCATTTCTTGATTTTTATTTGATCAGTGCCCTAGCTCTGAGTTTAGATCTCGGGTAGAGTAAAATGAGGCAGCCAACATTGCTGTGTCGCCGTCACTTAACAATGCTTTTTGCATACTGGTCCTCTTCGGCTTCTCTTTCCTATCCTTTTGATATCAAGAATTAATCATTTAAGTTTGCCTTAAAATACAGAAAGTGTTTGGGTTGTTTATATTAATCAATTTGGTGAAATTGATCTTGTACATCTTAGAGTATACACTTTATCGTTGGATGTGTGTGTGTGTGTGTGTGACCATTTAATTTATTTTATTCCTGGTGAATTCATAGCAGTTTTCTCATTACACTTTTTCTGGTCCACATACTTCCTTTTGGGTTTGGCTTTTAAGATGTTCAGTTTTGTTGTGGTGGTTTTTTTTTTAACCACAGAACTGTTTAATTGCCAAATATTAATTGCTTCAAAAATAAGAAACTCAAATAACTTCCATGCTCCAAAAGATACAGCAGACAAACAGTAAATCATGAAAGAGAAGCACAAATGAAAGGGGAGAAATCAAAACGTAGTTATGTGACGCTAATATCAAATGAATTCTAATAAAAATACAGATTTAAATTCTAAATTATGTGGTGGAACTGTATAAAAAATGTTTTTGGCATTCAGGTATTCTAATGATATATTTAATATAGTCTCTCTCACAGGTAAACTATGTAAATTTTACCTAAGTCCCCGTGCTTTTAGTTTTCTTCAAATACCCTTAAGGGTAAATCGCACAGACAACAATCCAGAAAAGTGAATGAATTTTATATTAATTGCTCCCTTTGTCAGTGGTCAAAAGGAACAGACTGTCGCTTCTGAGGCGTGTCACTATAAACAAACAACTTAGGTCAGGAGCCACAGAAGTTACTTTACCTCCCGCTGTCACCATCTTGTGCGCACTTTGGTGAGAGGGTTGGGGGTGGGAACTGTGACCCCAGCTCGAGCCAGAAGGATGACAGGTTACTGAAGGGGTGGGAAATTGAAAATAGAGCCCTTACCACAGCAAGCCTGCTTCTGGAATCCATCTTATAGAAACAAAAGTGCCAACATGGAATTAGATATCTATATCATCTATATCTATATTGATATCTCCATTCTTTCTATCTATCTATCTATCTATCTATCTATCCATCTATCTACATGAGAGAGAGAGAGAGAAGGAGAGAAAGTTTACCACAGTATATTTACTGGCAGAAAAAAATCTGAATGTCCATCCATCTATCCATCAGGAAATGGTGTCATGAATTATGACTGATCCCCCCCCCCCCCGCAGTATTACGTAGCAGATGTCCGTGATAGCATCTGTGAGGTTAAAAAATAAAGCAGAGGGTACTAAAGACAAAACGAAACAAAAAAACAACTCCGCGTGTGCAAATGAAGGTTGTATTTGTTTATATGAGCATAAAGAATTAGTGAAAGAATACTATTAATTTGGGGAGACTAGAGAAAGATAAGTCACACTTTCAGCTTTTTATTTATGTGCCTCTCTGGTATGGTTACATAAAGTGTGATTTCAATTTTACATACGTATTCAAATAAAGAATCATTTTAAAATACATAAGTTTTGTCCGCTATCTGGGGGATAGGAATCTTTCCTGGGGGTAGGAATCTTTGTTATAGAATCTAATTGTTTGAACCAACCTTTAGTCCTCTGAAGATGGCAAAGAAGAACGAGGGGAGGATTTCTAAGCAGGTAAAAGAAACAGAAGTTGCAAATACCTGGAGAATGAAGCTTTCAGGAAGAATAAACATCAAGTGCAAAGGCCCTGAGGTAGCTGATGTTTGGAGCATTAAGAAATAGCAGGGCCAGTGTGGTTAGGGCTGAGTAAACAAGATTGGAACAAAAGAGCTTTTAAAGAGATCCAGGGGACAGATTATAAAACGTGTGTGTGTGTGTGTGTGTGTGCGCGCGCGCATGCAGGCACGACTAGACATAGGGATCACAAACAACAGTTTGAAACCACCAATCGGATTGTATTCTAAGGGTGAGAAAAAGTCACTAGAAGATGTGAGCCACATCGAAAAGAATCACTGCGGCTGCTGTGTGGAAAACAGACTTGGGGGCCACGCGGCAAGAGTGGGAGCAAAGATTCCATTTGGGGGGTGTTGCGGTAGTGGTCTAGGTAAGAAAGGATGACGAGGACACTAGACCGTTAGCAGCAGAAGTCATAAGAGGTTTTGAATTTAGGATATATTTCTAATGCAAAGCTACTCCAGAAGGCGTGACCGTTTGGATGTGCAGCAGGAAAGAAAAAGAAGGCTCAGAACGACACCCCATTTCCAGGCATGACCGACTGGGTGAATGGTGACGTCGTTGACTTAAATAAAGAGCAACGGGACAGAATGAGATGGTGACGGAGGGGGAGTACTGCAACCTGCTCCGGATACATAAATTCGAAGTCAACATGACCACGTGCCTGCTTTGGCTGATGGCACATGGGCAGTAGTGAAGTGCGCCAGCCTGGCGAAGACATAAATCTGGGTGACCTCACTAGATGGCCGGCTAGCAAAGCCACAGAACAAAAGGAAATCTTTGAGGGCGGGAGTTTTCAAACTGTGCAGCTTGGCCATGAAATGAAGAGTCATGAAATGAATATAGGGGCTGTGACCAGGAGTCTTTTACCAAAATGAAATTAATGATATTGGATTAGATAAAACTGAGTAGAAAGGAATCTGACTGGGGCGCCTGGGTGGCTCAGTCAGTTGAGTGTCCGACTTGGGCTCAGATCATGATCTCACGGTTTGTGGGTTCGGGCCCCGCGTCAGGCTCAGTGTTGACGGCTCGGAGCCTGGAGCCTGCTTCAGATTCTGTGTCTCCCTCTCTCTCTCTCTGCTCCTCCCCCACTGATGCTCTGTCTCTCTCTCTCTTTCAAAAATAAATAAGCATAAAAAAAATTTTTTTTAGAAAAAAGGAAAGAAAAAGGGGTGCCTGGGTGGCTCAGTTGGTTAAGCGTCCGACTTCGGCTCAGGTCATGATCTCACGGTCTGTGAGTTCGAGCCCCGTGTCGGGCTCTGTGCTGACAGCTCAGAGCCTGGAGCCCGTTTCAGATTCTGTGTCTCCCTCTCTCTCTGCCCCTCCCCTGTTCATGCTCTGTCTCTCTCTGTCTTAAAAATAAATACACGTTAAAAAAAATTAAAAAAAAATAAAATAAAAAGGAAAGAAAAGAATCTGACCGTATTGAATAGAGTAAAATAGAAAACGTGAAAAGTACCGCATGTGTCCTTGACAAACACCGCGGCCACTCTGGGGAGCTGTGTGAAAGGCAGTTAGTGAGGGTGATGTCACAAATCCGTGGATTGACAAACACTACTATAGATTTGGCCCAAATGCATCTCATTTAATTTCCAGTAGGTGATGGTTTACCACAACAGGATAGTTAACGTCGTACTCATTTTTAGTTAGGACACAGGACGTGAAAGTAAGTCGGTGGAGAAAACCCCCGGGCCACAACCTAATGCCAACTCTTCTCCCACTGACCCTTTGTTGCCTTGTTCTTTTTCTTTACAGCCATTTATAACTCATATGGGATACATAATATTAAAAGGACTGAAGGGCCCAGTCATGACCACCCCTCCCACGGTTATTTCTGCGTGTACGCAAGGATCTTGATGATGGTGTCATTTTACCCATCCACGTCCAAGCCTCTACTCAAACGTGTGTGCCTTGGAAGTGAAAGATCATAAAATTAATAAATCCCAGTTTCCTTTCTCATCTTTAAAGTTCAGGGTTGCAGGGTTAAGCCTCCGACTTCGGCTCAGGTCATGAGCTCGCAGTTTGTGAGTTCGAGCCCAGCATCAGGCTCTGTGCCTAGAGCCTGGAGCCTGCTTCAGAGTCTGTGTCTCTCTCTCTCTCTCTGTCCCTTCCCTGCTCGTTCTCTGTCTGTCTTCCTCCTCTCAAAAATAAATAAACATTAAAAATTTTTTTTTAATTCAGGGTTTCTACTTAAGAATAGAGAAAAGGATGGGAGAATCTTGATGGTGTGCACACAGTTGCTCTCAGAGATTTATGCAACAGCCGTTAGGTTGCGGGAAAACTATCTTGTGTATTTCTTATGACAACCCGGTGAGAGATGAGCTAATATCTCTATTCGATCACCGAGAAAACCAGGACTCCTGAGGTTTAAGGAGTTGCCTGTTCAGCGAGTAAGTGGGATTTGGGATTAGAAACCAGGTCTTTCCGAAGCCAAGCCAAGTTGGTTCTTGTCACGCGACACCACAGCAGCTTCACCTAGGTGTGCTGTTAGCACTGTTGTCGAAAGAAGAGGTTAGAAACACCCTACTTGTCCACCAAAAAGGGAGCGGTGAATTATGGTATATTTGACGATGAACGTAATGGAGGAAAAACTATATGGAGAAAGGTTTTCAACATAAATTATGTAGGAAAAAAACCATGTGACAACCAAGGTGGAAGAAAAAGACAGAATAGCGTTTATTAAAATTAAAATTAAATAGGGGCGCCTGGGTGGCTCAGTCAGTTGGGCGTCCGACTTCGGCTCAGGTCATGATCTCACAGTTCATGAGTTCGAGCCCCACGCCGGGCTCTGTGCTGACAGCTCAGAGCCTGGAGCCTGCTTCAGATTCTGTGTCTCCCTCTCTCTCTGCCCCTCCCTGCTCATGCTCTCTCTCTCTCTCTCTCTCTCTCTCTCTCAAAAATAAATATTTTAAAAAAATCTAATAAATAAAATTAAAATTAAATAGTATTTATTAAATATATTCTTATTTGAGTACCAAAAAGGGGATATATACATATATGCAAATACACACCACATACGTTTGCATATGAAGAGACTATTTGGAGCAAGATATATCAGAGCCTGTTAATATATATATATAAGATATAAGATATAAGATATATCAGAGCCTGTTAATAGGGGCTACTACTGGAGAGAAGGACAGGGGGGTCCAGAGTAAGAAATTAAATTACTTTGTATTGGTAACCAAGTGCGTTATTAACCTACATGGTCATCATGAGCACTAGAGTTAAAATAATTCCAAATCTGTTTCCAGGCACACAGTGGGAAGGCATTTCCCCCACCCTTTTTGAGACTAGGCCGTGTGTCATGCTTTGGCCAATAAAATGTGGGCAACCATAAAGGGTGTCACATCTAGACAGAAGTCCTAAGAGCCGGCGCCCAATGCGTCCGTCCCCTTCTGTCATCCTAGCCACACTGAAAGGAGAAAGCAGAAACAAACCCTTCATGAGCCAGGGTCCCTGAGTGCCTGGGATGAGGGGAGCACTCCTCCAGCCTCTCCTGGATGATACGACATAGAAAAGAAAGGCTCGTGTATAGAAAAACATAACCCGGCAATTACATTAGAACTTCTCCGTATTTTTTTTAAGTTTATTTCTCTATTGGGGGGGGGGGGGGAGGGGCAGAGAGAGAGGGAGAGAGAGAATCCCAAGCAGGCTCCATACTGTCAGTGCAGAGCCCAACTCGGGGCTCCGTCTCGAGAAACATGAGATCGTGAGCTGAGCCGAAATAGAGAGTTGGACGCTTAACCGACTGAGCCACCCAGGGCGTCCCGGAACATTTTCATGTTTTTAAATGGTAAGGGGAAAGATTTGTGTTAAAATAATAAGTTGGGTCGTTCGTTAGTTAAGTAAATATTTATCGAGGACCAAATATGTCCGAGGCACAGGGACGCGCCATCAAATAAGACCGACAGGATCCTCACGTCCACAATTAACACAAACAAATAAATGACCAAGAAGCTATCGGGTCACGTGATACCCATCACACATCAGGTGTGCTCCAATGAAAATAAAGCCGCCTGAAGCTTTGGGGAGGGACCCGGTGACTGGCTCGGGAGGTCAGAGAGACCGCTGGGAAGCGATCTCTTCAGCTGATGGTTGCAATTATGATGAGAGTTCTAAAACCACAAAGAAGTTTCTTTCAATCTCTCTGTAGTCTCCAAAGTTTCTCGAGTAGGTCTATATTTCATTTTAAACCAGAATAACACCATAAAATAAACAGATAACAGTGGATAAAATGAGGGAGTAAGGGAGTCTTTACTTAGAAAACCCCGGAAAGTGAAGAACATATTCAGTTACACCTACAGATGGAAGCGATAATCGTAAGTGGATACAGAAGCAAACGTTGGCGCCTCTCTCAGCGGAGGAGGCCACGAATTGAAAATGTATCCCATAAAACATCCATCAAGATAGCAGTAAAAGGGGTGAAATGTGTACACACATAAAAACAATTGGAAACATACTTGCCTAATTATACAGACAAAGATATCAGGATGAGTGTTGAAAGGGGCTGAGAACCTCGAAGATGTGCAATCTCTGCCTTAATGGAACCCAACCAGGGCTGGGAACATGGCCTCAGGGACAAACGCCACCAATTACAAAAACATTAAAGAGTTAATAAAGCCTGTGAAGTGTTTCCAAAGAAAGGAGGAAGTGAGAGAAGGAAGCCACAATTCCTCTTTTATCAGCAATTACTCTTTCATATGTTTGTATCAAGCGAACTTTATTAAATCATTCTGCAAAGGTCAAGTGGGATGTGTCTTTCCTAGACTATTTTCATATTTCATGACACAGACTGAGTAACTGGATAATATACACTGTATTTCCGAAGACTGGAAGACATTTACGCCTGAGCGCTGACTTCCTGTCACGTGATATTAGTCATTTAGACAATGGGGTTTTATACGACGCAGCATATGTACCCAACTCAGCCAATTCCTTTTCCGGTGCCTGAGAATCTTCCGCTCAGCAGCTGTCAGAAACACAGTTTACCTGCTTATCTTTAGGAAAAGCGACTAGTTCCCCGTTCACACCTACAGCGACAAGGTGTGACCTCCCAGGGGGCCAACGTCAACACTTTTTCTTAAATCAAATAAAGCATTCAAAAGATTGAAAATCCGTTTCGCGGCTCGCAGAATAATCCATGAGATACAAAGTTCTCTTAGTGAAGATGCCTTCTCTTCCCAAAGGATGGGGCAAGGCTTGAGGCTCTGAAAGCCTGACCCATCCGAGAGGGCCCCGGGACTCACATTTGTCATTGCTTCACCGTTATGACCATTTTGAAAGTGACAGCAAGACTGCAGGGTGCTATATTGGTGTTCCATCGTTGTTATCTTCTGTCCAGAACTTTCAAAACTTCTCGCAAATATTATGTCATTTTGCTTTCGGCACCCCTACCAAGTAGGCACCTATCTGGGGTTGTTACCCCCGAAGCGGAGAGGCAAAGGAAACCACACTAAATGTTATCAGTGCTTCTGTTTGAGTTGTGGCTCCTCAGATGAGGGTTGTTTTCATCCCTCTGCTTGGCTGCGTTTTCTATTGTTCTTTAATGGGCCTTTATCATTTTACAACACATTTTTTAGTTGTTTTCAATATTTATTTACTTTTCGAGAGAGAGACAGAGACAGAGCACGAGTGGAGGAGGGGAAGAGAGAGAGGAGGGGACACAGAATCGGAAGCAGGCTCCAGGCTCTGAGCTGTCAGCACAGGGCCCGACGCGGGGCTCGAACCCACCAGCGGTGAGATCGTGACCTGAGCTGAGTGAGATGCTTAACCGACTGAGCCACCCAGGTGCTCCTTTACAACAAATTTTTAATGTTGTGAGGCAAATGCAAACAAACCCTGCCATCCCTGCAATAGACCCTGTAAGGCAAGGATTCAAGTCTTTTCTCTGTGTTACTATCACCAGCCCAGGGCCCTCTAGGCTGCACCCTCTTCTTCATTAAGTACATAACATTCTTGGGGCACCTGGGTGGCTCAGTCGATTGAGCGTCCGACTCTTGATTTCAGTTCAGGTCACGGTCTCATGGGTTCCTGAGATTGATCCCCACGTAAGGCTCCCTGCTGTCAGCTTGGGATTCTCTCTCTCCCTTTTTCTCTACTCCTCCTTTGCTCGCGTGCTCTCTCTCTCTCTTTCTCTCTCTGTCTCTCAAAATAAATAAATAAACTTAAAACAAACAAACAAAACAAAAAGTAGATAATGTTCTTTATCTACACCCGGTAGGGAGGAAAAGAAAATTAGCATTTCTTAGTAGTTGCCCGTGCGCACGGGAACTGAAATAAGACGCATAAAATTCACCCAGTTAATCTCGCCATCTTGGGAGCTGTAAGTATCTACTCACGTGATCTGGAAAGTGGCAGCTCAGAGAAACTACTACCTTAAGGACATTAGTAAACGGGCAACAGGAGAACAAATCAGGATTCAAGCCCCCGCGTGACCGATTTCGCAGCCAATACCCTCTCCGGTACGACACACGCAGGCCATCCTCGTCCGTCATGCTACCAGTACAGTATTTCCATCCTGCCTCCTTCCAATACATCCTCCATGGAGGAGGGGCATTAGCTAATGTTCCTCCTCTGCTTGGAGGCCGCCAGTCACTTCCCATTGCAAATGGAATTAAATCCAAGCTCCTTATTGTGGCTGCCCTGGCCCAGCCCAGGCTGGCCTCATCCCATGCCGCACTCCCCCCCTGCATACCAGACATAAGGACCTAATTTCGGTACCTCAAACAGGCAAAGCTCTTTCTCAGATTCAGACCACCTCATCACATCCTGCTCCCTCTGTTTAGAAAACCTCTCTGCTCACTTCCCCAGGCTCATCATACCTGCCAGGCCCTCCCTGACGATTTGGTGTAAGAAGGCCCCACGTTTCACCCTTTTGATCCTCTTTTCCTTCCCCACACTCAGCACGATGCCTAATTAGAGGTTCGCTTCTTTACTCGTTTTTGTCTGTCTTCCCTATGTGACGTTCAGAATCTGCCAGGAACCATATTGACCAAAACATCAGAGCCATTAAGTGATTCCCGGCTGACAGCAGATTCTCACAAAGTATTTGCCAAATAAACGCATAAAAGGCTTAAGTCCCGGTGACTCCCAGTTCACATTCTACTTCACTTCCAGGTCATTTGGCCTGCCTGGGTCCCACTGTGTCATCAATCATATTTGCCTTCCTCTCGTCTACAAGAGTGTGTCAGTGGAATTATCGGAACACAATCCTTCCTTACCGCCAACCCTTGCCCTGGATTCCAGTAGGTCCATCTGACCTGAGCATCCACCTGCCAGGCAACTGGACAAAGTTGGGGCTCTTTCAGCAAAGAAGAAGACAGATGGAATGACCACCTCCTGCCTACAGACTTGTGCCTGTAAAATCAACTCACCTTTCCCCCTGCCCCCCACCCACTGCCAAAGACAGAATTCTGTAAAATCCAAACCAAAAAAGAGCCATCCCTCCAAGAGATTCCCGACGTCCCCCCAGAACTGTTGCCCCAGTGCCACACTCACTGTTAGAAATCGGTCTTGCAGTGGGACAGTCCCCAGTGTATAAGCCCAGGGGGTGAGAAGCCCTGAAGACTATAGCTTCAGACTGATCCTTGCTGTTCTTTCACTGGGTCTTAGACACATACCTGTTTTCATGACTAAAGTTGCAATGGTAAATAAGCCACCATTGGCAAAGATTCTTTGGAGCAGAGGTCAGCTCATTATTTTCTTCTTTGTATCTTCAGTCCCATTATTTTGGGAACTCTCAGTGGTTAGAGGGAGTCGTTTAAAAAGTATGACCACACATGGAAAAAGAAGAAGAAGAAGAAGAAGAAGAAGAAGAAGAAGAAGAAGAAGAAGAAGAAACTATGAATACATCTTCTCAATAAATTATATTCACATAAAAGCCATTTTTTTGTGACTTTTCCATTCACGGTCATTAAAAATAATCTCTCCGTTATTTTAGTAACTTAGATAAGTGAATGAGTAAGTTTAACAGCCCAGGAACATGTACAATCTGTATAGCATAATTAATGTGATTAAGTAACACTATTGGGGCACCTGGGTGGCTCAGTCGGTTAAGCGTCCGACTTCGGCTCAGGTCATGATCTCGCGGTCCGTGAGTTCAAGCCCCGCGTCAGGCTCTGTTCATGCTCTCTCTCTCTCTCTGTCTCAAAAATAAATAAACGTTAAAAAAAAAAAAAAGTAACACTATTCATTGCTAACACTCACCAGTAGCTCACCATCAGTCAGGCATATGCAAGGTAACATTTGACCCTCAACAGAACCCATTAAAGAAACCATCATTTTTTCTTTTCTTAGAGAATATTTGTTTATGTTTTATTCTTTTTTGAGAGAGAGGGAGAGAGGCAGAGAGATAAGGGGACAGGAGACCCAGAGCGGCCTCTGTGTTGACAGCAGGAAGCCTGGTGCTGGGATTGGACTCATGAACCGTGAGATCACGGCCTGAGCGAAAGTTGGACGCTCAACTGACTGAGCCACCCAGGCACCCCTTACAGAATTTGAAATTAGTTTAAAAGAAATCAGATAACGTATCCAAAATCACACAGCTAGTACAAATGTTTGAGTTGCCAATCCAGAATTTCAAACCAAGGTTTTGAGTCCCCAGAGGTCTGTAAGCATTAGGCTACACAGTCCTCTACTATCTTTACGATGGCGCGCCATTTTTAAGGACTTAGAAGATTTAAAGAGGTAGGGTTGTCTCGGATGCTCTGGAACCTTATCAAGTCCAGCCTCTTGAGGTATCTGGGGGATCCATAGCGAGACATGAGTTCGTCTCTTCTCTGGCATGCCATGGAGCCCATCTTGGTTATATTGTCCCCAAAAGCAGCTCTCTTAGTGATCTTTCCAACAATGTATTGTAGGTGGTTTCTCTCTGCTTTCAAACCATAGCATAGCAGCCTCACATGTACTAAGGAGCAAACCTTCCAATGGCCTCAATGGCCCTCAAAGGCCCAGCAAGACCCAGGCCCCTGCCACCTCCTCCAATGCCATTTCTGCCACTCACACCTTGCTCACTATCCTGCAAATCCCCCTCAAAGAGCCAATCTGGTCTCCAGGCCACTCAGTCCCTTATATCTGAGCCACAAAGCACAGCTAAAGAAAAGCACTCCACCCTCACCCGGGGCCTCAGGGCTGTTCCACGACCTCCGAGTCCCAAGACAGAGCCTGCACCGCTCCACTGAGGCCACTGGAGATGCTTGTGCCCTCCCTGCCGCCCTTAGCCTCGGAGACAACAGGCAGCACAAGTGAACTCCCGCAATTCCACGGCCTCCCTCTCAGCCGGCACACACGTCTGTGTCCTTCCCTACTGCCCTTACTTAAGCAGGAAAGGTTTAAAATGATGCTCTCTATCCGGGATAAAGCCAGTCTGTCTAAAACTGCACTGCATCTCGCTCAATCCCTTCCTACTTTGCCGGGCCTACTTGCTTCCCTCATTGACCGTCACTCACCTCCTTTTTTTACACCTCCAGTCTCTCACTGGGCAACAAAGCTTACCATGTGGCTTTTAAAAAGGTGCTTCCGCTTTCTGAGTATCAGATCATGTTACCACATTGTTGGGTTGCTGTGAAGGTTTTTAGACAATACATTTCTGCAAAAGCTCAATAAAATACAACTATTGTAATTAGAGAGTAATTTCCTAAGTCACGAATCTATGTTGTCAGTCTTCCAGTTAAGAGTTCTTCAATGGCATCCCTTCACTTTTTTTTTTTTTGCATTTTTTAAAGTTTATTTATTTTGAGAGAGAGTGAGTGGGGGAGGGGCTGAGAGAGAGAGAGAGACAGAGAGAGCGAGAATCCTAAACAGGCTTCACACTCAGTGCAGAGCCTGACACGGAGCTCAATCCCGCGACCCTTGGATCATGACCTGAGCCGAAATCAAAGAGTCAGATGCTCAACTGACTGAGCCGCCCAAGTGCCCCCCTCTCCTTCACTTTTAAAATCAAATACAAATCCTTAGGGCACCTGGGTGGCTCAGTTGGTTGGGCGTCTGACTTCGGCTCAGGTCATGATCTCACGGTCAGTAAGTTCGAGCTCCACATGGGGCTCTGTGCTGACAGCTCGGAGCCTGGAGCCTGCTTCGGATTCTGTGTCTCCATCTCTCTCTCTCTGCCCCTCTCCTGCTCATGCTCTGTCTCCCCTGTCTGTCAAAAATAAATATTTAAAAAAAGTCATCACAGGAAATAAAATAAAATACAAATCCATGAACATGGTATGCTATAAGCCATTCTGGACTGGACCCAGACCACCTCTCCAAGCTCATCATTCTGTCATATGGACAACGGATGTTATATTTATCATTAAGTCTCAAAGGCAGCTTAGATCTCTTTGTCCCATTCTCCTTGCTCTTCTCTCCCACTCCCCCTCAACCTGCATTTATTATTTTTTGAATATAATTTATTGTCAAATTGGCTAATATACAGTGTATAAAGTGTGCTCTTGGTCCTAGGGTAGATTCCCATGGCTCATCACCTCCATACAACACCCAGTGCTCATCCCAACAAGTGCCCTCCTCAATGCCCATCACCCATTTTCCCCTCTCCCCCCCCCATTAACCCTCAGTTTGTTCTCTGTATTTAAGAGTCTCTTATGATTTGCCTCCCTCCCCCTCTGTTTGTAACTATTTTTTTTTTCCCCTTTCCCTTCCCCCATGGTCTTAGAAAGACATATCCTATGTTTTCACTCATACGGAATCTTGAGAAACTCAACCTGCTTTTACACAGCAATTCTGGAGCCGTCGATATTGTAAAGTTGAGTGACTACATTCATTCCTCTTTGTATCAGCCAGCTGGCAATATCTGGCTCTGTATTATAGAATAGGAACAAGCAATGATTCCTACTGCCTCATTAAACTCAGAAAGCTACTTTCTCTTATAAGTTTAAATCATGTAAGCAGAGACAGGCAACAATGTTGAGCATGTGTTTGAGAACCCACTGAGGACATGCTCTGCTGGATGCACGGTCTTGTAGAGAATCACAAGCTGAGAATCAGAACATCTGAATTGTATTCCTAACTCTACCATTAATGGCTGAGTGTGAAACTGTGGATGATCATTTCACCATCCTGTTGCTTAACATTCTCGCCAGAGACTGAGGATTGTATTCCTGACCTGCCTTCTTCATGAAGATACTGGGAAGATCAATATGATGTGTGTGAACCTTCCTTGAATTTCTCAAGTGTCATCCAGACCATTGAGGGTACATAAATACTACTCCTCAAACTCTTTGATATTTATAATGAAAGAGAAAGTCTGCAAGTACATATGGAGACGTTTTCTTACAATCAGTTCTCAAGGTGATGTCTTTTTCCAGTGTTAAATTTGAAAGTAAAGACAAAGGATAAAGGAAAAGAACTGAAGTCAGGTAAGAAGCCCAAACAAACAGAACCCAAAGTTTTTGGATTTTGGGGGGGAAAAAAACAGATTTAAGGAATTTATTTTTTTATTTATATTTTCTTTATTGTACACTGTAGGTAGAGCAGAAGTCTGAACACAAAAAAGAAACAGAACTCATAAAAAGCCCTGTATCAGACTAAATCATGAGGGTAACTACATTTCTTGAAAATTACAGTGCATACATGGAGAGAGAACTATGATGTAGAGATTGATATAAATGATTTATTTTTCTTTCTATGATTCCATTTTACTGTTTTTTAAAGAACAGTTTTTGGGGCCCCTGGCTGGGTCACCCGGTTGGGCATCTGACTTCAGCTTAGGTCATGATCTCACAGCTTGTGAGTTCGAGCCACGGCTCGGAGCCTGGAGCCCGCTTCGGATTCTTCGTCTCCCTCTCTCTCCGCCCCTCCCCTGCTCATGCTCTCTCTCTCTCCTTCAAAAATAAATAAACATTAAAAAAAATTGAAACAATAGTTTTAAATGTTGCCATAGACTGAATGTGTCCTCTCAACACTTAGATGATGACATCTAATCCCCCAATGTGATGGTATTAGAAGGTGGGGCCTTGGGGCCTTTTGGAGGTGATTGGGTCATGAGGGTGAAGCCCTCATAAATGGGATTAGTGATCTTGTGAAAAAGGCACCAGAGGGTCCCTTCCCTCTTCTGCCAGGTCAGGACACAGCCAGAAGACAGCCACCTACGAACCAGGAAGCGAGCCATCACCAGACACGGAACCTGCCAGTGCCTTGATCTTGAACTTTCCAGACTCCAGACCTGTGAGAAGTACATGGTTGTTGTTTATAAGATGCCCAGTCTTTGCTGTTCTGTTGTAGCGGCTCAAACTCACTCTCAGTGTAATTGAATGATCATGAAAATATATTGGTACACTTAGTTAAAGACTGAAGACAGGGGCACCTGGGTGGCTCAGTCGGTTGAGCATCCGACTTCGGCTCAGGTCATGATCTCACAGTTTGTGAGTTTGAGCCCTGAATCGGGTTTGCTGCTGCTCAGCGCAGAGCCTGCTTCCCTGCTTGGGATCCTCTCTCCCTCTCTCTCTCCGCCCCTCCCCTGCTCGTGCTCCTTCTCTCAAAAAGAAAACATTAAAAAAAAAAAAAAAAAAAAGACTGAAAAGTAGATGCAAAGCTGAAAAGGTCTCTTATGTTGGTGGAACAACGTATTTGTCAAACGTTCTCCAGAGTTAGACTATGGTCTTTATTGTTTCAGAATTGGAACCAAATTGAACTGATAGAACTTGTTTTATTATAGAACAGTTTTATTACTGTCAAATATGTGTAGTAACTTCAATTACCAACAAATAAAATGTTGCCAGGTATAAATTTCTATCAGTCTTTTAAAAACAAAATACATGTTCCTCTGAATAATAACTACCATATAACTTTGTTCATTCTTTTTTTTTTTTTTTTAATGTTTATTTATTATTGAGAGACAGGGCGTGAGCAGGGGAGGGGCAGAGAGACAGGGAGACACAGAATCTGAAGCAGGTTCCAGGCTCTGAGCTGTCAGCACAGAGCCCGATGCGGGGCTCGAGCTCACAAACCTCGAGATCATGACCTGAGCCGAAGTCGGACGCTTAACCGACTGAGCCACTCAGATGCCCTTAACTTTGTTCTTTCTTTAATGATTCCTGTTATGATCTCCAAGACCTGAGCTTTTTAAGGAGGCTGATTACATCGGTATAATCATATTTACACCATAATTTTTTTTTTTTGGCAAATGCTTTCTTCAGTTTTAACACAAAGGTATACTAAAACTTAGCTTTCATCAAATAGTCTTACAAACTACATCATAAATTCATCCATAGATGTATTTATGAGCTTCTTTAAGCAGGAATCATGGTTTGTTTTGTCTTTTCAAGCTCCCCAGTCCTGGGAACTAGAGTAGATTCGGTGAATTCCCTGAAGCCCTACACACTCTCACTATTTTTCCACGTGTAAGACCCCGTCCACGTTATATTATCAGCAAACTATAAACACTAAAATACTACATAAAATTCTATAAAATGCTGTAGAATTTAGTGCTGAACTCAATTACAGCTGAAAACAAGTGAATCTCTTGTATTCAAGGTGTAAAAACTGTCCGAATGCTTCATAACAACCAAGCATAAATAGTAAGTGACGATTTGGTTCCGTTCAATAAACGTGTCAAGCAAGCTGACAGCGAACAAAATAAAGGTGGAAACGCAAAAATAACCGAGCCGCTGGCCTTGTCTTCCAGAAACTTAAATTGTGGAGGAGATAGACAAGTTTAAAGCAGTTATAAAATTATATGGGCAAGGCTTATACTCCAGGTTTCTTGCTATGATAACTGTAAAGGAACACGGTCCCTTTCTTTTTTATGTCCAGCTTTTTAGAGTGAACACGACCATCCTGCTTAACCCCAAGAAGTCGATCCTGTGACTAGATTCCTCTCACCCGAGTGTCCCCAGGAATTCTTGGCAGATGACTACCTCTCCTGTAAATCTGACCTGCCACCTCAGTCAACCCTCTGACTTTGGGAAGGTGCTGTGCATGACGCCCCTTACCCTCCCCATATCAGCAAACAGTATTTGCTTGCGTGGACCCTTAGCCCCAACTTGGGCATGGACCCTTCCCTTAATTCCTTAGGATGACAGCTAAGGCCTGACTTCTGTGGAGAGCTGGGAACAACGGGAAAAGACGGCAAAACAGAGCACTCAAACCTAGGTGCAATTTGTGGACCCTCCCAGATCCCTCTCCGTCCTTCCCACCCTGCTCTCCACGTAGCAGGCTGCTATCCGGGCCCACATGCGTGGCTCCTGCACCCTCTGGCTTCTAACTGGGTTCGGCCAATGGGACCCCCAGGAGGAGTTGGGAGAGAGGCGGAAAATGAAGCCAGGATATTTTTCCCTTGGCTCCCTCGCCCTCGCAGTTGCCTCTGGGTGTCTGTGTCCTTTCGAGAGCCATCGCTCTCAGAGCCAACTGTTCTATGTGACGCTCTCTTTCCAGGTTCCAGTAAGTTCTCCCTTCCCGTCCCATAGCAGCTCTCCTCCTCTCCCCAGGTTGCCACATAATCCCTTGTGATTGCCCTACACCCTCCAACTTTATAGATAATCTCCTTATTAGAAATCCTTCTCTAAATTTCCAAATTCAAGTGTGGCATCTGTTTCTGTCGACTGAGACAAAACCATGGTTGCCTGAGAGCACAGCCCCCTCCCCACCACCCAAGACCCAAACGTTTCCAGAAGGACTCTCAGCGTGCCACTGTGCTTTTGGGAACAGTTGACTTCTCTCAAGCAGGCCTCTGCTGCTGTAAGCCCAGAAAGAAATAACTGGTCCCCTACAAGTAAATATAATACGCAAAGCTGCCTAGTTTCCCGTCATCTGCACCTCCACCTATATGTTCTTTATTCCCCATCCCAGAGAGGATATTTGCTCCCTTCTGTGTGACCAAGAAACCCAATAGGGTGCATTTGGGAAGGGGGAATGGGTACAATTTGTCCAAAAAGAGAATTTAAACGTGGAGCTTAAAAACGAAGAAAAGTATTGCTTCCCGTCTTTGCCCATCAAGGTTGAGCAAAGAGATCTTGGGGCCGAAACTCAGCGGAGCACCCCATTACACACATTTGGATAATTAGTCACAGTGGATCGTCCCAGTCAGCCTGTAATGAAAGGTACTGCAGGTTCCAGACCTGCGACAAAGAACTTTCCACTGATGAAAATGCAGCCGGACCACAAGAGTTGGCATTACACCCCTCCCAAGCTTTCAAGGATCTGTTTAGAAAGGCAATAATCGGGGGGTGCCTGGGTGGCTCAGTCGGTTAAGCATCTAACTCTTGATCTCAGCTCAGGTCTTGATCTCAGGGTTGTGAGGTCAAGCCCTGTGTTGGATTGCGTGTTGGACGTGAAGCCTACTTAAAAAAAAAAAAAAAAAAAAAAAAAAAGGCAATGATCATATATGTGTTCCTTCTCCCCCAAGTTTCTTATCAGGCCCCCTAGGTAGAAAGTCTCTCAATCCATTATTAAGGAAAAAAAGTAATTGCTCATTTAACCTAATCTCCTATCCTTTGAACTCTATAAACTAGGGACTCCCAGAAGGCTCTGGCTTCTTTTGTCTGGAGCCCCCACAGCTAACATCATACAAAAATGAAACTAGGGGTGCCTGGGTGGCTCAGTCAGTTAGGTATCTGACTTTGGCTCAGGTCATGTTCTCACAGTTCGTGAGTTTGAGCCCTGTGTCGGGTTCTGTGCTAACAGCTCAGACCCTGGAGCCTGTTTCAGGTTCTGTGTCTCCCTCCCTCTCTGCCTCTCCCCCCCACTCATATTCTCTCTCTCTCTCTCTCTCTCTCTCTCTCTCTCTCTCTCTCTCTCTTTCTCTCTCTCAAAAATAAATAAACATTAAAAAAATAAAAATAAATGGAACTGACATGCCCTTTGGCACTGCATCTGCCCAGTAACTTCCTATTTCTCCTTAGATATTCTGCCCCAGGGTCCCTTCCTCTGAAAAGTATACAATGCCAGGCGGAGCGATGCCCTGTCTCCTGGTGTTCCCACACTCACTTTCCCTTACGTATCGCTTTGTGTCCCAACACGTTATTTACTGAGCCAGCTAATTCGGAGCTGGGGTCCTCTGGAAGCAGGGACTGTCTTACTTTCCACTCAAACCCCACTGCCCAGCATACAGGAGGAGCTTGGTAAGTATCCAACAAATCATTTAATTAGGAAATAAAAAACACTACCTCCCTCCGTCACTCTACAAGTACTGAAAAGAACCGGCATTTGTGGGTTTCTGTTCAATGCTCAGGAGCTCAGCGTCATTGAGTGGGTGGACCCAGATGAGTGGGACCAAACGACAGTCATGTTTTCGGTCCCGTGATTCAAACTCTCCTGAATGCCACAGGAGCACAAGAGCCTGGGGCACAAGATGTCAATGCACCACTTGGGGAAAAGCCCCACCACTACTGATTGTTGTGTGGTGATGTCCAGCTGGAGAGGTGATGGGGTCATAACACAATGCCAATCAAACAGTGATTCCACACGTTTCACCCTCATTTATGTCACCCGACTGCCGCCTCTCTACATTTTTCCCTCCGGTTCAAGAACAGGGGGGGAATATAAGGCTAAGGTGACCTCCCTCAGCTGCGCTGTGAAGAATGACCCTGACCGTAGCTCTGAGCCCCAGAAAGCCCATCAGCCAGTTCCCTGGTCAAGTGTGGCCAAGACTTCAATCCAGCCAAAGGCTTCTCTCTGAGCTCTTGCTTCGTCGACCCTCTCTCTGCCCATCTCCATGGATTCTGAGTCACAAGGCTGGGTAGACCCAGCACTACTTTTTAATAATTAGGTTATGGTACAGGTAGGTGTGAGAACCAGTGCCATCAGCGACCAATCAACTGGCTCTTTCACTGCCTTGTGCCACCTGCCTCGGTCAGAAACACCGGAAAGATGACTCTCGAGTGACTTGTTAGACCCCTGACTCCCGCTCCTTCCCTAAGCTTTTCTACTAACCCAATCCAAGATAATCTGTGTGCCTTTTTGGTCTTACGTTAGCCGCCTAGCTGGTCCCGCCCCAAGGATTATTGCAACATCAGACTTGTTCACCCCGCTTCACACACCCTCAAGATTGAGCTTCTTCTTCAGATCATGTCAGGAGTACAGTACAAGAGAGTCGCTCTTCATTCATTCATTTATTCATTTACTCAACCGGCAGGTAGTGAGTACTCATTATGGGCCAGACATGGTGCTAGGCTCTTGGGATTCAACGGCCGGTGATACCAAAGAGTGGATCTATGAGAAAGAGACTAGTTTGTATCACCAGCATTGACAAGAAGCCTGAGCCTAGTTCTGTTTCTTTCTTCTCTCTCACATATTATCCAACACTGATTCCAGACCCATGAGTGCTTGCCTGGGGCTGAGGTCGGCCTTGTGGATCTCTTTGCCTAAACCCTGCTCCTTGTCACTTGTTCTGCTCCTCGGTGTTCGACACCAGCTCTCCTTATCCATAAATAATTAAACACCAAAAATCATTTACTCAGAATGAGGCCCAAGCCTGCGTCCCCAAGTAGATTTCCTTTCCGTAGACACCTTGGTTCTAGCTCCATAGAGTAATTCTGTATTTTGAGGATTGAGTCGTCCATCGTATGTCTGCACAAAGGGCATCAATAAATCTATCCCCTGCCCCCATTTCAGACTCTTTCTAAACTCACACCCACGAGCTAGTGACCTTGTCCCTTCCACTGGCTCTATTGCCAGGACTGAGAAGATCCCTCCGAACATAGGATGTTCCCCCAAATACCCAGTGCGTGTGAAAACCCCTTTCCAAACGGGACTAAAACAATTAAGTTCGTTCCCATCGCAGATGTGAAATATGATAGCTATTCCTTGGAAAATTGCTGCCAAGGAAGGAATGACTCAGCAACTGACATTACTACACCCGTTATTTAATAATTTGAGGTTCTAATGTTCAGTTTTTCCTTGTGAGTTTTCAAGCTAAACTGTATAACTATACGAACTACAGGAGCAGGGACTCCAACGAGTGGTCAGGACCGAGGGGAGTCAAGTCCTTGCTCCTCTGGAGACTGATTGGGTACAAACAAAAATACATAAATACGTCAGGGGAAAAAATGACTTCACAGAGACTTTCAACATGAGGAACATGAGCCGAGCAAGAGATCTCAGAGACACGCAGAAATAAGGGCGTCAAGAAGCGTATCGGCAAGAGACGTGAGCCACACACGCCAAGTTCTGAGATTGGGAGGGAAGGGAAAGTGACGTGGACGATCAGGTTCTGTCGTGCAATCCCACCTCCTGGAACTTCCGCTCTCATGTCCTGGGAGTGAATTATTATTATTTTTTGTAATACCTGCTTTCAGCTTGAGTTTGGCCCGAGGGTAGGTTGACGTAAGGAAGTGAGGACTGCGAGCAGGATTTGGGAAGGTAAAATGAAGACGGGTCCTGCCACCAGGCTGAGCAGAAGTCAAAGCCTACTACTTCTGACTGTGTATGACCTCGGCCCACCTAATAAACAGCTCTGGGCCTCAGTTTTATTTATAATTTGGGGCTAATGATGCCCACCTCACGGGATTGCATGAAGATTAAACAGGATAAAAAAAGTGGTAAAGATGACCTTCCTACCCTGTTCTTGAAACATTGGGGTGGGGGGGCGCTGGGTGGCTCAACTGGTTAAGCGTCTGACTCTTGGTTCCGGGTCAGGTCATGGTCTCACGGTTCGTGAGTTCGAGCTCCGCATGGGGCTCTGTGCTGACAGTGAGGAGCCTGCTTGGGATTCTCTGTCTCCCCCTCTCTCTGCCCCTCCCCTGCTCTCTTTCTCTCTCAAAAATAAATAGGGGCGCCTGGGTGGCTCAGTCGTTTAAGCGTCCGACTTCGGCTCAGGCCGTGATCTCACGGTTCGTGAGTTCGAGCCCCGCATCGGGCTGTGTGCTGACAGCTCGGAGCCTGGAGCCTGCTTCGGATTCTGTGTCTCCCTTTCTCTGACCCTCCCTCGTTCATGCTCTGTCTTTCTCTGTCTCAAAAATAAATAAACATTAAAAAAAAATTTAATAAATAAACATTTAAAAATAATTTTGCAATAGATCATTGTCTCTTTTTTTCTAAGGTTTATTTTTTTGAGACAGCGAGAGGGAGAGAATGTGTAGGCAAGTGGGGGAGGGGCAGAGAGAGAGAGAGAGAGAGAGAGAGAGAGAGAATCCTAAGCAGGCTCCACACCATCAGCGCAGCTCTCACAAACCCTGAGATCATGACCTGAGCCAAAATCAAGGGTCAGGTGCTCAGCTGACTGAGCCACCCAGGTGCCCCTGGAAAAGACAACTGTCAAAAAAAAAAGAGCAACATACTTGACTGGAAACAAGTGAGCTAAGAACGCCTGACACATTTAAAGAATTTGGAAGTTTTACCTCCTGCACTTCAAGTCCTGGGGGTTTTAAAAAGACATGCCTTAGATCAGAGCTGACCAACAGAACCTTCTGCAGTGATGGAAATGTTCCATGTCTACACTGCCTGATATAGTGGCTTCTGCCCACATGTGGCTATTGTACACCTGGGACGTAGCTAGTGCAACTGAGGGACTTTTTAGTTTTATTTACTTCTATTACAAATGACAGTCACACGTGGCTAGCTGCTTATGGAATTAGCGCTCCTTTAGATTCTTCTAGAACTTTCTCTCACACTGGACCTGAGGAGCCAGAAGAGTGACTTTAAGCACACAGGCTCTGGAAGCAGTGTGCCTGGAATCAAATCCCAGCTCTGCCACTGGGGGAATCTCACAAAAGTGCCTTATGCCTCAGTTTCCGCAACTGTGAAAGAGCAATGCTAATGATGCCTGCCTGATATAAGGTATTGGGAGGAATAAATAGATTAATGTAAGAGTCTCCAAGGGTATTATGACCCATTTACTCGATAGTAACAGTGCTCATGGGGCACCTGGGTGGCTCAGGTGGTTGAGCATCCAACTCCTGATTTGGGCTCAGGTCATAGTCTCACAGTTTGTGAGATCGAGCCCCAGGTCAGGCTCTGTACTGACAGCATGGAACCTGCTTAGGAATCTCTTTCTCTCTCTCTCTGTCTCTCTCTCTCTCTCTCTCGAAAGGCGGGGTGGGGGGGTGAAGGAGGACAGAAGAGTGAATGAAGTAGGCAGTAAGGTTTTTCATGAAGAGTGAAGACAACTTCTAAAATAAAATAAATGACACAATATGAAAGCTCTCAATAAAAATTTCAGCAGGGTGACCACTGAAGATGAAGACAGAGAATGTACTTCTGGAGGAAGACGCACTCCCAAGTGGTAGTTGAGGAATTCGATCGCTTGGAGAACCACAGAGAGAGAAAAGAGGGCAAAGGGGTCTACTTAAACACCACATATACAAAAATAAAACCTTCAGGGGCGCCTGGGGGGCTCAGGAGGTTATGCATCCGACTCTTGATCTCCACTCGGATCACGATCTCATGCGTCATGAGCTCGAGCCCCGTATTGGTCTCTGCACTGACAGCAAGAAGCCTGCTTGGGATTCTCCCTCTCCCTCTCTCTCAAAATAAATAAATAAACATTAAAAAAAAAAAAAAGAAAGAAACCTTCTGTCATTTAAAAAGTGTGCTCAACCAAGCTTGTTCAAGGCAATACAATCGTCAGGTATGTGACCCTATCTGTCCATGGTATAGTCTAATCCAAAAGTCACCGTTGTCAGTGAAGTGTGTGTTCTGTGGACTTCCCACACCCGCATTTTTATTAACCCTATAGTCACCAATTCCCCAAAAAAGCAGTATTGGGCAAGTTTTCATAACTGTTTATTCATTATAAATAGTAAATATTTACTGCACTTTTTACATGAAAGACATTTTTACAACACGTCGTTGTTGGTTGAGGCTGCGACACAAAGCCCATCGCCTTCTAGGACCAACGTATGAACTACTCTGGAACTACGCCTAATCTCACTAACCGACTACGTCATCATCCTTAACTCTAAAGGGAATGTATCTGTGCCTACCTCGCTCATGGTTCCAAGAATAGAAAGAAATAAATAACACTGCCTTCCACCTTCTCGTTCCTCGTAACATCTCGAAAAACAAATTTATTGACATTCTAAAATGTCACCACACAAACGTATGTAAACCTCAGTTCCTCTGGTCTTTTAATGTTGGATACCCTTGTATAATTTAAAAGTACATGAGAGCCACGTGGACATTTCTGTTCTTGCCCTGCCTTTCATAGAAAAGAGAAGAATGTAAACGTCGTCATGTTAAAAGCATTATTCTCGAACACGGTCTCTAGTCAAAAGGAGCAAGCCGGGTGTTGGTTGTCCATTAAATGGCGAACATCATGCATTCTACCGCCATGAATCATGGGCTGCGAAAATAAAGCACCTGCAAAAATAGAGTTCTGATTCTGTTTCTACGGCCCTGGCCACTGCCAGAGCATCCGTGAGGTACACAGTATTGCACACCGATAAGCAGCTGTGGGAACGCACGTCACTTCTTCTCCACCGCGCCCTCCCCCCAGGTTGGCCAGGTCGGCTTCCAAATGAAAACGAACTGGGAAAATGTCACATACCTCTCCCCACACCGAGAAAAAAAACAAGCTTTTCTTCCTGTTATCCCATATCCTGTTAGCAAGGCTGCCCGCCCGGGACATTATTTATTGACAACTGGGTTACAAAGGAGGGTGAGATCACAAATAATTTATTTGGGAGGTCCTTTACATCTAGTCTAGCTTCCTAAAAATGGTGTCACTTATTTTTATATCGATTTCCAGTGTGTAAAGGTCAAGGATTCCTCCGTTCCTGCTTCGTTACGTGAGCAGTTTTAAGATCGTAGAAGTGTCAGCATTGAAACATCAAACATGTCATACTTTAGAGTACTTTCTGACTTTACTTTAGAAACATTCTGCTTGCCTGAACCAGTCCAGATAAATCTCACACACACATACACATACACACACACACGCACACACAAATGGAATGTTTTAGCTCCTTGATCATCAGCACGGAAGAGTTGGGGTATTTGATATGTAGCCACGTTAAATCATTGCCTTCAAATGTTGTGTTTGTCTTTTTACGGTTCCCGGCCTTCCTTTCTTCCATCGCGTTTGTCCAACATGTTCAAAAGAATTTGAGACCAACTACCGGAGGGGGGAGAAAAAGAAAAAACCACTCTTCTTGGTCTCCTGTCGAGACCACCCCCCAAAAAGCTGATTTTTGTTTTCTGAGGAGATTCTTCACGTGTAGGCTGGGGAGACCGGAAACAAGGCCAGTTCGAGCTGCAAGTGGACAGTTCACTTACGCGATATCAGGCTTGAGATAATGAAAGGCACCTGTAAGGAAACACACACAGCTCTTTAGGTCACGTTGGGACAATTCACAGCAAGAGGCAAAATCAGCTACAGGCTGACGATGTCATATTTCATACCACGGTATCAAAGGATCGAGACCAATATTTTTATTCCCGGGACAAGTTTGACACAAGTCTGTGTCCTTGGGATTATACCCCATGTGATCCTTGAGCTGACCTCATTAAGAACATGTGTTTCTAATGCCAGGGGTTATTTCATTTTGGCCAACCCTCGTGTTTTACCTAGTGGCAATCAGGTTTCACATCTCCGGCAATTAATAATCGCAAGATGTCGTTGACATCAGTTAAGAAAATAATTAGACAAGGGAGCCCTTGCCGGGACAATCGGCTGGCTTTGCCGCAACATTGATACTGGGATGTAAGGCCTAATGGTGCCTCTGCGCCCCCCCCCTTCTTTCTTAAGGAAGGGTGGGGACTTTTTGCCCTTTCAGGAGGAATTCCCCCCACCAGAAAGACCAAGGCTCACTTTGTCCATACTGCCCATATTGGTAGCTGGTGACGGGGTCCATACTGTAGCCCGTGGTGCTGTAGGTGGGTGGACAGTAGGACTGAGACGTTGGCAGACTGTCCAAGCTCTTCATATGGTCTAGTCTCTGACTGCAGCTGGCCGACACCGTGGTGGTAGGTTCCAGGCCCCCGGTGAGAGGGGAGAGAGCATAATCGGTCTGGGGCTGATGGGGCACACCACCGTGGTTGGTCAGGAGTCCCATTACCTAAAGTAGACGGGCAGATTGGGAGGAAGTAAGAATGCAGGGCGGACCAGATCAGAGCCGAGAGCTGAAAGAATCACCGGAAAGTTCCCCTTTTTATTTCTTCGGAAATCTGCTGTTACAGGGCCTTCCAGAAGACGATGACTGCAAGGCAAAGGGGCGTGGACACCGCCTCTGCGCAGCGATAACATCTGACTGCAGTTTCAGAAAAAAGGAAGGCGGGGGAGGAAGGTGTAGGGGGGAGCGGGGAGGGAAAAGAAAAAGAGGTGGAAAGAGAGACTCACCATGCCTCTCATGATAAAATCGGACTAGAATTTCAAAGAAGGGGAAAGGAAGGAGGGACAGAAGGACAGAGGGAGACATTATATCTGTTCATGTAGAGCGCTGGCTAATCATAGATTACATCTGGAAGTTTCACATGTGATTTTTAAACACACGTTTGCTTATGTTTTTTAAAAAGCTCAGTGGAGTCAAATGAAATCCTCGTTGTGTATTTTCAGATGTCTAGGTCTGCTTTCATAGCGTTCCCTCTCCAGAAGGTTCCTCTCCCTAACGCGGCCATCTTTCAGTAATCAGAAATAATTACTCCCTCCCCGATGTTCCCAAGCGTTTTATTCATCCCTCCCACTACACGATCATGACTTTGCTCACCTACTTTGAATTATGAGAGTTTTGAGGCTAATAACCTACTTACCTTTATAGTCCTAGAACCTAACTTGGTACTTGTCACATATTAGGTACTGAGGGAAGGAGGGAGGCAGGGAAGGAGGGAGGCAGGGAAGGAGGGAGGCAGGGAAGGATGGATGAATGGAAGGAAGGAAGGGAGTAGTAACCAACTGCCTCCATTACCTGCCTTTTCACTTCTTCTCTAAACATTTCATATATAAGAAGTGTTAAAAGGAAAGAAAAGGTGGAAATGCAAACATGTTCTAAAAAGTCCATTCGGTGTTGTAAATAACCCTGGAGAGCAAGAGAAGTTTAAAAAGAAAAGAAAGAAAAACCACCTTGTGGTAACAGAATGACTTTCAGATGCGCATGGGGAAGGGTTTCGCAAACTCAAGCTCGCTGACCCTTACAGCCCCTTGTGATGGAAGTTAAGTGGCTAATTAATTTGGCAGCTGGAAAACTGCCACCCGAGAGAGGGAGGGATTTTTCTCCGCTGCTCTGATCTAGCAGCCGGGGTCAAGAAGCAGTTGCAGAAGAAATCGGTACTGTGTGTAGAGCCCCCCCCCCCCCAAATATTACCTGTTTCCCAAGTATTTTAGTGCAGGGGCCCACAACTGCAGGCAATGCCATTATAGTCCTGTTATATTGGGGTGCCCGGGTGGTTCAGTCAGTTGAGCATCTGACTTCGGCCCAGGTCATGATCTCGCTGTCCATGAGTTCGAGCCCCTCATTGGGCTCTGTGCTCTGCTCAGAGCCTGGATCCTGCTTCAGATTCTGTCTCCCTCTCTCTGCCCCTCCCCCGCTCATGCTTGCTCTCTCTCTCTCTCTCTCTCTCAAATAAATAACGCTTTAAAAAAATTATTTAAAAAATATTCCTGTTGTATCTGAGGAAGAAATTAAAAGTACAAATAAGGGCAGGAGGAGAGAGTAGCAATGAACCCCAAGCCCCATCTCCGGCCTCGTGCTGTCCCCCGAGGTAATTCAGACCACAAAATCCTGGATGTAGGAGTTCCAGCAAGGGACTACTCTTGCATCCCAGAAAAGGCATCCTAAATTAGATTTCAAAACCGAGGATGCCACAATCCCCTCTGGGAGAGGTCTGCATAATCCTCATAGCCAAACAAAATCTTCTTGAAATGCAGCTTTAAACAGATCTATCTTCAATTAGCCCCATGAGACAAAAGGGGGGGTCTGCTTACAAACCTTCTATGGATTACCCTTTCTTCCTGTATTTTAACAAGGCACCGATTTCCCTCACCTTTTCCCTTAAGAGCTATTCTCTGTTTCCTTGTCTGCCTTTCATTTGACTTGTGTGTGTGAGCATGTGAGAAAGGGGGGGCCAGTGTGCAGAAAGGGACACAGCAATACCCAAATTTTTAAAGATGTTCCAGGGGCTCTAAGTTTCCTTGAGTTATGTGGCGGAATAGCTTTTTAAAAAGCTTTAAAAACTACATATATTTTAAAAAATAATCATATGTGACAGAGCATAGTTTTATTTTACTGGGCATTTGGAGAAAACGAAAGTCACAAAATAAAGAATCAGTCTGATTCAGAGCTGCAGTACGATAGAGGTCTCTAGAACATGGGGTTCTCATGGGCCCTACCCGACGCCGTTTACCGTCAGTTGATTGCTTCATTTTCTCCTTCTAAAAACTGTGAACATAACCCAGAATGCATTTGAGTTATTTCCTGAATGTTCTTCCACCTGCATGGGTTTTTTTTTTTTCTTTTTTTTGCCTTTGAGTTTGTGCAGATGATTTTACAGTATATGTTTGGAACATTCATAAAAATGCTATTGACAGTCTAGTTTATTAAGTATTTTGTTTCAGCCCAAATTATCCATTCGTGTCTCTTAGAAGAAAAGGATCTAAAACGGAAGTCTTTCAGTGCCAAGCACATCCCTTCAAATCATGGGTATCTGGATGGGGAAAATAACAATATGAAAAATGTAACTATTTCAATGAAAGGGGGGTAAGGACACAGGGCACAAATACTTTACTGCAAATAAGCTGTGTGAGTAAAAACAAGTACTTAGAAAAAGCCGTTTTGTAATTACATGAATCCAGAGAAGAAAAATGGCCAATGGCACTGGGTAAAAAGGAAATACATTTTAAACTAAAATAGCACCCCTTGTGAAAATACTTACTTGTAGTTAATATTATAATATTATATTATATTATTATAATTACAAATATAATATATATTATATATTACTATGTTATAAAATATATATTAGTATATTATAATTATGTTATGTAATTATAGTATATTATAATTATATGTTATGTAATTATAATATATTAATATTAATAAATAGTTAATATTATGTCACTTCAAGGGAGAAAAGGAGTACTCTATACACAATGAAGGTTGAGGAGTGAGAGCGAAATGTTATTCAAAACACGCACACTCGCCCATGAGGTATCCTGTACATTTTTGTGATAAACTTTTTTTTCATCCTCTGCCATATATTTCTTAGTCTGCATAACTTTGAAAGCGGTAATAATTTTGTCCATTGGAGAAAACCTTGAAGATCCGAAAAGAGAAGAAATGAGTCCTTCCTGTAAGCAAAATTCAGTTTACGTTGTTCAGGGAGAAACTTTTTGCAGTTCTGAATTTATGAAATACTTTAGGACAAGACTTAAATCTAAGACCTAGAAGTATATCTGCAGGAGGATGGAGAAGATACAGCCGTATCTGCCAGAGCCGTTTTCCAGGGCCATTGGAAAGATAGTTCCTTAAGGTTCCAGGGCACAGCGTCCTTAAGACGTTGCAGAGCACGACCGGGTCAGGAGGGATGGCTGCTGCGTAAATGGAACAGGAAGGAATCCACACTGGGTCTTCCTATCAGTATTGCCAATGTCACACACAGAAAGCAAGTGACAGCGTCTGCTTGAGCAAGAGCCCTTCGCTCAGCAGTCCAGGACTTGTAGTGGCCAATGTGAAACACTTAAAAGGACCAGAGCCCAACTTTGGTCTTCCCTGATAGAGCCTAAGAGACACACATTTTCCTACCAGTTCTTTCCACTGGGATGGTCACATATTGCCATCATTTCTTTCTCCAGAATTATTTAAGGATGGGCAAGAGGCACTGGCCCAAAATGGACACTAACAAATAATTATAAACTAACATGATTGATTTCAGGATTTCACATGGAGAAAACTTGAGAAATGTACATCTTTTCAAATAACTTCTCATTTGAAAACTGAAGAGGATATCTGCGTCGGGAAGTAAAACAGTGAATATATCAAGGCAACATGCATTACTTTCCCCTAACATAATTTAAAACCTCAAATCTCTATGGAAGGGTCCCATTACACTTTCATGTACATTTCTTTAAAAGCTATTTTGTATTTCATGTGGTTCAAGAGAAGCTATGGAAATTTCTTTTTTTGCTCCACAAAGAAGTTGGTAAACGAACTTCTTAGAGCTCCCCCAATATGGCTATGGAATGTCTTCTAGCCATATTTTCTTTCTAAGAATATTGTCACGATTTCTTTTATACATGTTTTTCCTACAGCCATTTGTCATTTGAAGCCTAAAATAAAATCTCCATTTGTTGCAAAGTGGGGTATTTCCCCCCCTCATAAACCATTAGTGAGCTATTTCTACTACAGGACTGGCATTTTTGCTAATTTTTTTTTTTTTTTAATTTGGAGTCAAGGGAAGAATAATTGCCCAGTTTTCACAAACAATTTCAAAGGAAAATAAGTGCACTTGGAACTATTCAGTTCTGTCTACGGAACACTGACCACATTCTTACTAAATGCCACAGAAGCCCAGAAGATACAATGACCAAGATCGCTGTCGTGTCCCCCTGGGACATACAACTCCTTTGAGTCTGAGTACAGCTCCCAGGTGAGGAGTCTGAAAAGGCCTATTAAGTATATTTCTAAACTGTTACCTCCAAAAACACTTCCCAGACACTGTTTCTAGATTGTTTTAAGGATAAGCTTTTTAAAAAAAAAATTCAAAGCCTTAGAATCATGTGCCGACGCTAATGCTGATTCTCCAGTTATTCGAATGATCAGAGACATTTTCTGAAGATCTCCTTAAAGTCATTCTCCAGGTTCAGAATTCCGAACAGGGTGTTCATATCTTGATTGGAAGATTATACGGTTCAGGAAAAACTAACTCTCGACAATTGTTCCACGACATCTTTCTCTTGAATTAATTTTCCTATTGCAAGATGAAATATAAAAGATAAAAACTATGGGCCAAATGAAGATTTACATTGAAAACAACGTGTCTGGAAAATATTTGTCTTCGCGGGTTACGGTTTTTGCCATCAGCTGAAAGGGCTCAGAGCTCATCAAAAATCTCAAATGATTTAGCAAATTATGGTGTATATCTCGGTGCATCTTTTTTCCTCAGTGGGAATCCTGGTTCGTGTCTTTGTTTTCTTGTTTGTGCCGAACTAATCAGATGTTCTTGTGATTTCACATTTAATGATGCACATTTATTTACATTTTAGAAAACTGTCGTGAAATATAGCTATGTAGGATATAAAGGGGTTTTTTTAGTTTGGTTTTTTTTTTTTTTAGCTTCTACCCTCCCCTCCCAAACTCTATATACTGATTGTATATATATTGAATTTGGCTCTAATTTATTTTCAAAATGAAACAAAAATACTCGAACATTTAAGAGTGTGTGTGTGTGTGTGTGTGTGTGTGTGTGTGTGTGTGTGTTTTGCTAACACAGCTGCTCTGGGAGTCATCTGATGGTTATATTTCAGTGACTGTACCTTTGAGGCTTGAAAAGCCTAAATTTGGACAAGGGAGAACCAGAACATTGCCTTCAGATTCAAATGCCTTAGGAATTATCCTGCAGTTGATTAGTATCGAAATAATTAGATTTTTGGCCCTGTCGGTTTAAAAGCTGTAAGAGGGAAGTAGCCTGAGGGCAGAGTTTCTTTAAGGTAAGTATGGTGACCTTCTCACCCACACCCACAGTTATGGGAAGGGCATGGCCGACCTTTACCTAACCAGATAGAACACCAGTGCTTATAAAACAGCTACCACATCCTTATTTTTAATTTTAATCCTTAGCTTACATTTTGCAAGGAGCTATGTTTAATGCATGATTCAAAAGTATGAGTGCCGGACAAGTGTGGTTCATACGCTGCGCGGATTTCTAAGATTTATTTGAAAAGAGCACAGCAAGTATTGTCTCGGATAAACCCTAAGTTCTAGATGCCCTTTCATCTCCAGCCCTCTGGCCAATCACAGGATAACTTTTGTTTCATCAGTTCTCCAGGGTACCTATTTCTCAATAGAGCTAAGCTGTTAAATTGATAGCAATACTCTTTCGGCCCTGCCGACTAACACTTAAAACCAGGCAAAGCCTCAGCACAGAAATGGTTTGCGGTAATGACGTGTATGTACACACGCATTCACACACACATACACACATGCACGTATACAGTGTTTACTTCTGGCCAATGATGAGCACGTCCATCTAGTACCAACAAAATAAAGCCCATTAAGAGAACGCTTATGCCACCTAAATGAAAAAGTATGCCAGTTAATACAGTTGGTATTTGACTATGTTAGACCCACCATGGGTCATAATAAAATTCTCATATGTTTTAATTCATTTACGCATGCCTGCATTTAATATGCTTTGTGACCATGTCTACAATTAATATGATTTATGGGAAAAGAACATGTGCAATATTGGGGGGGGGGGGGAGAGTATAGCGCAGACTTTTTTTCTTCTATGAATGAAAAATATAACAAAACGGCTCAAGGAAAATCGTTGGCTGTTAGCATATTAAGAGGGACTGACAGAGCCCTGAGTAAACTTGAGGGAGTTAATGATATCCTCTTATCTGACCCTGACACATTTGCAGCATGTAATTTACAGAAGCTCTGTCCAGGGAATCTTGACAAATGCTCCTAACGATGTCAGGGCAATGTTCCATTCTAATGGAAAACAGATGTGGGTCAGATACCCTCATTCATCACTTACCACAGAGAGTCTCAAACTCTCTCTGGAAGGAATGGCATTACCTGCTGTTAACTCTTCCCATCACCACCACAGTCCTCTCCAAGGTAAGTACTCAAACCCATCACCGCTTCAAAAACCTGCCTGAGCACATGACTGTAGAAAATCAAACATATATCTGGGTTTAATTTCATGACCACTTCAGGACATGTTTGCTAAATATTCACTGACCCTTTGGGATCTAGGATTCCAAATCACGAAAGCGAAAAGCTCTACACTTGGGCATCCCACAATACTTCAGGGATTAAAACTTCATCTCTAATTGCCCATAAACTAAACCTGCATTCCAGGAACTGGAGGGCTGATTCACCTTCATAACCATTCATAAATGCCAATCTTGCTGCACCTTAACTGCCCAGCTCTAAGGTTCACACACACACACACACACACACACACACACACACACACAAACTTACAATAAACTTGAAGTCCACATTGGCTTTTAGAAAGAAGGGCTTCAACTCTGCCCCTGTGAAACCAAGGATGTTGGGCTACACTGTATTCTCTTTCCCCCGAGATTTTCCCTTCCCCCCAGTGCTCTAACAACATGGAGGACAGACATTCCAGCCTACCAAGGGAGAAAAACAGTGGCCCGTCTCAACAAGGAAATCTCTTCTTCCTTCTAGACCATGTGTGACGTAGGCAAATATTTCTATGGCTGCCCAAGTCCTAAGATGGAGTCCTAAGGCTCCATCTACTAAATGCCTAAAATTACAGAAGAGAAGCTTCCCTACCCTTCTCTTCAAGTGAAAGAAGGTATGTTCTCAGGGTAGAGAAAAGAGCCAACTGAAAAGACCAAGTCATACTAATTTAATGAGTAGATCTCAGGAAGGCGATTTCTATTAACCATGGGAAAGCAGAAGGCAGCCTTGCAAACGTCAAAGAATATACCTTTTAAGAAATGTGTTCCTGCCTATTTCACAGGATTTCCGAGATGCATGGACACTTGCAGCAAGGCCATCAATATGGGACGTCTGAGAATACAGTCTTCCAAGAACCAGAAGCTACTACCCCACTAAGCTAAAATCCTATGTACCTTAATTCCCTTTCTTACCCAACTCCAGGGACACCGAGTCAACACAAAGATGTTGTGTTGCTCATCTACCTGAAAATGTACTTGTGTCCTTGATCATAAATTGGACAGTGGCTATGTCTCCTATTGCACAGGCAACTTGATAGATGCTGGGAACATATGGGGCCCACAGTGAAACCACTTACATGGTTCTCTGAGCTACAGAAACTAAACCTGCACCTCCCGATCTTGACTAAACAGTCTTTGTAATTTACTGACTAAAAGACTATTCCCCAATTAGTAACTCAACTACTCAGATTGTCCCTTACTTTCGAAGATCCTTCCACTGTACCTGTTACTTTAGCTACCTTTATCTTCTACTGATGAGAGAGAAGCATAGCGTTCATCAGATTCGCTTATCTTTCCAGTCCCATAGGAGCTGAACCGTAGATTTTTCAAAACGTGTTCATGTCAATATTGTATCTCAATAAATCAAAATGAGAATGAGCAAAGGAACCATTAGGATAACCCTGCCCCTCCCCACTCTAAGGCCCATGGAATGACGAATCGTGGCCCTTATTCTTGCTGGAGTGAGTGTTCTTACATTCTAGGGATCTGAATTTCTCTTTAAAAAAAAGTTTATTTTTGAGAGAGAGAGAGAGAGAGCAAGCAGGGAAGGAGCAGAGAGAGGGCGAGAGAGAATCCCAAGCAGGCTCTGCACTGACAGCTCTGACATGGGGCTCAAACTCACAAAGGGTAAGATCAGGACCTGAGCTGAGATCAAGAGTCAGACGCTTAACCGACTGAGCCACCCAGGCACCCCGTGATCCGAATCTCTCAAACAAAACTAAGTGTTGTACATTGTATTTCTGGGGACTCTCCTGTCTCAGGCACATGACAATTACTGCATTCTAAGCAGACACCAGAAAGGAGTCCTTACTTCTGTACCAGTTTAACAAGAAGATGGAACAGAAGTGAAGACAGTTTAAGCAACATGCCTGAAGACACACAGCTGATCAGTTTTGGAATCTAGTTGCTTTTGACCTTGAGGCCTCCTTCTTGAGATCAATGAGTTACATCCACACTGCAATCTAGTCACTAGAATTCTCTTGCCTCTCTTTACACCCTTCTCTGCCTTATCTAAACATTATTAAGCAGTTAATAGCTTCTTCCTTAAAATTACTCTTTTGCATGCTACGTTATTATTATACGGGTGGTGGGGATGGGGCGGACAATGTGTCCAAGTGAAAGATAACATCAGACATTATACAGAAAGAAAATTCACTTGCGAAAAAAACCCAAGGGAAGCGTTTTAGAAATGGACGACTCGTGAGCAGATCTCCACCCATGTTTTCTCTCATTTAGCACTTCCTAGGAAGTGTTCCACAAAACCTGGTAGTTTAATACTCAACAAAAGGGCTCCACAGTTGAATTAGAAAACGCTGAGCTAGACAAACATGCTTCCATACTGCAAGCCTTGTCAGAGCCTTTAGTAGTCTCATGGGCCCTGGGATTTTGAAAGATAACACTTATCAAATTGTTGACTCCGAATCCCTTTTCCCCAAACCACTGTTTCAGGGAGCCCACTATGGGGAATGAGCCTGGATTACGAGGCACTGTTTGGTTTCTGGGTGTTCAAAGATGATTGTGACCCAGTACCACTCCTCCAGAAGCTCACAGTAGAAGGGGGAACGGGTGCATTGTTATGTAACACAGCCTGGTACGTGTTTTAACAAGGTGCAAACACAACGATGTACGTCCACAGAGGCTGAAAGAAAAAATTCTGCCTGCGACAGTCATGGACGGGTTGACACTGAACTAGAAATTTTCCTATGGAGTCACACATAAATAGAGGCTCACCACTACAGAGCGTTCTTAAATCAGAAGTTTAGTTAAATTTTTTTAATGCAAACTGTCCAAAATGAGACATCAGTTTTGTTTTGTTTTGTTGTAAGAGAAAAAGATACTTCTTTCAAGAACGCCTGCTTCCTTCATTGTTCAGGGTTGAGGTTCTCTCACCAGGAGGAAATACCCCCTTCCAGGTGGAAACACTACCCTGTGAGTCTACAAAATGCACTGTCTCACAATCTCCCATCGTTCTCATAGGAACAATCAGCAGGAACAGTGCTGTCGCTCATCTCAGCAACTCTGGTTTACCGAACTCCAGCTAAATGTCAAGAGTAATTTTTAAATAGCATACAGTACATTGAAAAATACACACCTCTGATGAAACCCAGACTGCTTCGCAAAAACAGATTTCTTTAGAAAAAAAGAAAACAAAAAATAGTACACAACTAATGACTAAATCCAGTCTTCTGCGTCTGCACTACAAAGCACACATTCAGCCCCTAATTGAATAAATATGCAAGTATTCAGATTTCTGTAGATATTGCCATTTTGCAAATGCAGTAATAAATTAAAAGCTTTACATTGCATTCCAACCACATATAAAGGGTTGATTCAGACCAGTGGCCTCACACTAGGATCCAGCACGGTCTTCCTGTGTTTTACCAACGACAAAGAAAAACTTTTTATTCTAGTAGCTTCCTTATAGACCCAGCAACCACACACAACTTTTTTCTCCCCCACAGCTAAAAAAAATCGGAATGGGCCTAAAAAACCATGGGCGTGTTGCCTTTGATTTGTGCTATGTACAGGAGAAAGCAGCTGATGGAGTTTCTATTTAAATCAACTCAGCAGACACACAAAAAATTTAATTCAGCGAGAAAGGTTTGCTTGTGGCTCATTTCAGTGAGATGATGTAAGATTCAGTCATTGATGCTGCTCCCGCCCTTCTTTCAAAAGGAGATTTCGGCCAAGTAGCTGTTTCTTTCAAAATTCTCCCAATCTGTAACTAACTCAAGAGGCTGTGGCCAGAGCTGACACAAACCAGGGCTTTCCTCATATTCTGTAAGGGTAGCAACCACAGCCTTCGGAGAAAAACCAAAGGCACCAGGTCAATTACAGCCTGCACTGAATTCAACAGATGGATTAGCAACAATGTTTTCACCACGGAGAACATCTGAAAACCTAGGCCGGGGAACAGAAACATGCACACGGTCAACAGTGATCCCGGTGTGGCTGAAATGGGCTCATTTATGGTCATAAACATCCTGGAGCCTTCCTCAACACTGGAGGCTTTGGCAGCCTTGGATTTGAGCTCACGGCCTGCTTCAGAAATGAAACAATGAGGCTCGAGCCTCTGAAGGGCTGCTGCTTTTGCATGGCATGTCTGTCTCTCCGTCCGTCCGAGCTTTGTTTGACACCCCACCAATCTCTTTAATCAAAATCACTCCTCTTTGCTCCACAGGTGACTTTCTGGAAAGTGTAAACAGAGGGAAGCGTCTCTTTGGGACATGGGCTGCTGGGCTGGCTCTTTGCAATGATAAAGGAGGGCGGAGGGCACAGATCCTGCAACCCAAAACAAATGGCTTGGCATGAAGCGGCTTCTGCGTGTACGCCCGAAAACATCCAGAAAAATCGCTCTCCTGAAACAGGAGCCGGCCCCGCCACCAGGGTAAATCTTACCGCTTTTCCATGGATCAACGGTACAAGAAAAGGTCAAGGAATTACCACGCCACAGTGAAGAAGATTGCTCCTTGCGTGAAACAGAAAAGCACCCCTCGCAACCGTTCTTAATGACTACACCTCATCCACGTAACAAACTGATCCGCGGTAAGCTAGCCCTTATTCCTTCGCTGGACAAAGAACCATCAACTGGCCTTGCAGCTAAGGAATCTGAGATAATGCGAACACCGTGGTGCAAAAAAAAAAAAAGTGACAAGCAAAATCAAAAGCAGTCTTGAGTTTTGTGTACACATATTAACACTCAAATGCTTCTCCCTAATAAGTTTCGGGATTAACAAATGTTTGTCAAAAGAAACTGCGCTGAGCAATTGAAGTCTAATTTGAAATGGAACCACGACGGTCTAATACATATATGCATGAAATGAGGACACTCGCTAACAGGCACGGCTGCCACCAAATATGCAATTTACATACATTACACACTAATAATCTCAATTTTAATATTATTCTTTAAAAGCGACTGGATGGGTGGCGGAGCTAAAGGTTTTCTTTTGTAAAATGCGAATAAGAACAAAAGTTGATCCTGGTTGTCCTCTGCCGTTAACCATGATCTCATTACTGTGAGGAGCTATTCGCTCTTTCTTGGGTCTGCCCCATCCCCTCCGAGCTGCGAGGATACAACCAGACTTCACAGATGAATGGTCGACAGCCTTGATGAGACGTGCAGACCTGTGCTTTGTTCCTTAGGTGACGAGCGGCGAGCAAACATTCGAGCATTTTTAAGCCTTGAACACAACGAGTCTGCAGGAGAATTTTTTTCTTTCCTCAGCAGATTATCCATGAAATAGGACAGGTGTACTGGTTACTCAATTACATCTTATCCAAGACCGGGACGAAAATTTGAGATGAGGCCTCCGAGCATAGCTCTTACCGTGGGGACTTATTAATAACAGTTATAGGTTGCTTAACACAAAACTTTTTGTGTGTGTGTGATTTAAGCCTATTTTCTTATTTTGTCGTTGGTTTCCCTCATAAACCAGAAACGAAAATCTGCCCATCTGCTCTACCCATAAAATGTGTTCATAATAATCCAGATGTATACCAAATGTATTTTTAAGTATTGCTGAATCGAGAGAGCACTAAAACTTTATGGCCTCTGAGGTTGCAAAGAGGATTTCCTCTTTTTTAAGGAGGAAAATTTTTTAAATGAACATAGGAAAGGCTCAGAAAGCTTCTTGGATATCAAGTGGCTCCGTAGGAAAAAAAAAAAAAAAAAAAAAAGGCCCATGATATAAGAGTAAATGAATCAAAACCATATGGATGAAATTTTCCCTAAAATACACAGTTTGAAAAATTAAGGAGGAGAAGTGCTTGGCAAAATGGGTTTTAGGTTTTACCAAACCCAAAACATTTGAAGAATCATTTGCAATGGTTGATGAACCCTAAATGCAGCCAAGTTGGCCCAGTTTTATATACAACATAACAGTAAAAAAAAAAAAAAAAAAAAAGAGAGAGAGAGAGCTTTCTAGAAACCATGTAACCCCACCGATACTGTATTTTACTCAAGAAATCATTAGAAGCTGTGACCAAAAACTGCGGTGACTGTAGACGTGGGATGGGGGTGGGGCACGAAATGATAGAAGTTGGTGAAATTAATTGGCCTTGTTTTTGGGGTTTGGCTATGTGTGTTCCGGGGGGGGGGGGGGTGGGGGCAGTGAGGGGAGCGTTTCTTGCAAAGGAAAAGTTAATTGGAAGAACATGGGCCAAATGTTAATTAGTCTCATGTCTTAAGCATCTGGTAGTATTTCCTCGGCACTTCATACTCCAAGTCGACATTCCTTTTTCTCTCCTGCATGTGCAGCAAGGTGCTGGTAACGTGCCATCCGGGTCTGCAGGGGGAAACGCGTGGTCTCTATTTCCCTGCGTTCCGTCTGCATTGTCCCCACACCAAGAGAACACAACTTTTCGAAAGAAGGCTGCTACCACGGCGGGGGGGAAAGCCCTCGCTAGAGTGCCTCAAACGGTTTTCTTCTCCGGGGCTGTTTGTCATTCATGATATAAGCCCCATCTCCTAAAGGCGTTAGGTAGCTCAAACAAAATGCAATTCAGAGACAGCAGAAAAGGTTCGGGCCATAGCCTACCCCCTCTGTCACCCATCACTGAGACTCTTGCCTCAGGTCCCCCTGACAGATCCAGTCTTTAGGGGAATATGAAGGCAAACCCTCCATTTGTGAAGCTTTTGACCACGCCTGCAGGGAAATCGGGTCAAATATCGTCAGTGCCAGAGCCTACGGAAAACTTGCTAGGCTATGACGCTTCTTCAGCAGGCGAAATGTGTGTACTTTGTGTTTATACAAGAATAACAATTGGAAGAGAGAGAGATTTGGCCCTTAAGTCCGCCGGTAACTCACCCTGTCATTTAGATGACCGCGTTGCACTGGCCTCAGCTTTTCCATAAGAAAAATGGCCGTGTTCCTCAGCTATAGTTACTGATTTCCTCAGAACAAGATAAACTTGCCAACGATTAGGCGCTGCGCAGACCCTTTCGGCAACTCGAGGAAGGCTATGCCCGAAGTTCCTAAAAGTTTCTGTCAATATTCTGATATTTTGTTCAGATACGTGTCAGTCCACTGCTGCTCAAATCTGGCCAGCTGGACAAGTGTGACCTTCCCGAGTTGCTGCTTCACACCTGTCCCTCATGAGGCTGAGACCCTCCAGGAGAAAAGCACTGAGGACACTTAAGAAATACCATTTGGCTAATGGCTCCGATTCCAAGCTGCAGAGGAATCTTTGCTTGAGGGAGCAGACGTGTCGGAGGCTCCAAAAGAAACACACACACACACACACACGGAGAAACAACCTGCCCTTCTTTATGGTGGTGTCTATTAAGTTCTTGACAGGAAACTAGAAAGCCCATGCCATCACAGTTTGCACACATCCTAGTTCGTGAGTTCCAAGTGTGAATGGCCAACACCACTAGAAAAAGAGTCAAATAAAATGGGCAAATTACTTTCAACATGTCAACCAGCCTCCACTGGAAAGATCTACAATGAACTGACCGTAATAACTCCAAAACCATTAGGCCCAATTCCATTTAAGTTAGTAGGTAGGGAAAGGCCTCTGATGAAACGTAGCGGTAGAAAGAAGAAAGCTATATACACTAGTATCTCAGTTATATATATATATATTTTTTTTTTTCAAAGTTTATTTATTTCCGAGAGAGTGTAAGCAGGGGAGGAACAGAGCGAGGGGGAGAGAGGATCCAAAGCGCGCTCCGCGCTGACAGCACAGAGCCCAACGCAGGGCTCGAACTCCCCAACCGCGGGATCATGCCCTGAGCCGAAGTCAGATGTGCAACTGACTGAGCCACCCAGGTGCCCCCAGTTATATGTTTCTTTAAAGGCGTAAGACTCAAAAAAGCTGGAAGGCAATATGCAAAAATATTAACAGTGTTGCCCAGGGGAGTTTTTTTTTTCCACTCTGAAGACACTCTTAAAAAAATGTTTTCCATTTTCTACAATAACCATGTAGTACCTTTATTATTGGGGGAAGTTAAAAGATTGGTAGACAAACTGAGTGAAGCTGAAAAACCATGTACAAAATGTACTAGCAAGAGTATCAGTTAACCTGAACCAAAAGTTTAGAAAATTTGTCTCTACTAAATGATTTTAAAATATGGCGAAAGCCCCCCCCCCCTCCCCCCCGCCCTGCCGCTGTTTTTCATGAAACCTGTTTCCTCTTTGCCCAACTGTGTACTCTCATGGGGGAGATCCTACTACGGGCCAAGCCTCCCAGCTTCCAACCTTAAATCTCTCTATCTGGTGGTCTTCAGCAGGCCTCAAGCAAGCTCTCTGAGCCTCGGCTGATTTGTCTGCATATCAGATGGTCCAGAGAGAAGCAGGGGAAATGGAGGAGTAGGAGAGGAAGAGGAGACATGGAAGGATTAGTTCCATTTTGAATATCATATGATCTAACATGTTAATAAGCACTTCTATATAATAACTCAGAAGGCTGAAGACCCTTTCTCTTTGTTTAAGTTTATTTGTTTATTTTTGAAAGAGAGACAGACAGAGTGAGCAGGGGAGGGGCAGAGAGGTGGGGGGGGGGGGGGAGAGAGAGAACCCCAAGCGGGCTCCACGCTGTCGGCGTAGAGCCTGACGCAGGGTTCGAATTCATGAACCATGAGATCGTGACCTGAACTAAAACCAAGAGTCAGATGCCTAACTGACCGAGCCAACCAGGTGCCCCTAAAGACCCTTTCTTTACTCTCTTCTTTGGTTAATAGGTAATCCGGGCTGTTCAAAGTGGCCTCGTCTTCAAGTTTTCTTCACAATATTCCTAACAAAGCCAAACAACCAAGGCTTGGTCCTCCCCCCTTGCTTAAATAGAGGCGATCCCGAGAAGTGATGAATCCCAAAGCTATAGAAATCCAAGTTCTAATTTCCAATTCTCCTCCTCTGTTGTTTTTTAAATGTTTGGCATGATTCTGATCCACTCACCATCTTTTACTCCCCAACTCTGCCTGCAGAAATAAGGAGGAATTTCATCATGTATTATTTGTCCCTTTTGCAACTCACTGGGGATGTTGTAAGGACTAAAACAATATGGATTCCTCGTGGTAGTTTGAGGGGGAAATGTCTGGTTGAAATGCAAACTATCCTGAATATGTATGAAGTAATAGGTGAGAAAATTAACAGAATACGGAAGAGCGTAGAAAAGGAATACTGGAGGAGTTGCCTGTGGAATTTTCCATTGCTTGATATTGGAATGATTCCCACTCTACTGTCAACTCTGGAATCATACAATGAAAGATTAACAGTTTCAAGACTAAGTGCTAATAGCTCCAATTATATAATATAAAAAATATACTATACTGATTATAACATACAAGCTCATACGCTTAACACGAAGTCAGGAGTTTCACTTCTAGAATACAGATTTGTGTCATTCTTCCTGTTGCCGCTGAACAGGAAAGAAATGCCAAGGGAGTGCTGGGTCTCACCTTACAGAAGCAGTTAGGGTTATTGAGGGTTACTTTTATCAAAACATTCAACCAAACCGTGTTCAAAACAGCTCTGCTATGGCCCCAGACTACTGATGCTAAAAACCGCAGAGATAACTACTTCTGATGTAACTTCTCAACTGTGGAAGAAGCTTATACCCTCTAAATCTGGGCATTTTAAAGAGGAATCTACTAATCGAAGTCTATGATTTTCAGGCAAAAGCACATTTACAAATGCCAGCACTTGGAAATTCAATGTATTAGAGTCCTGTAGGAAGCACGTTCATTGTTTTCATGTTGTTATTTTTCAGACGAGGTTTAAAGCCACCTCTTATTTCTTATCCCAGGATGTGCTATAGGAATCTATGAAACTTAATTACATTGACTGTTACAAAAAAGGATTTATGAACTTTTGCCTTTAGGCAGAAATGTTTATTTCATTGCCTTTGCTATTCATTCTTTTCAACTCCGACGGCTTTGAACTTTTCAGCTGCTCAGAGTTATCACCCTCGTGCAGAGCCCAGGAACTGCACTCCCAACACACAAACCACAAGTTGAAGAAAACGAAGAAGGCGAAGATATATGAGTCGTTATTTTGGCCACCCTTTGTGCCATTAAAATCTCATTTTCTGCCTATTAGAATGCCCTCTTGGTGCTTAGGCAGCGGTGATAGTCGGTGATTAGTGTGTAATTGAGTATAATTGTCTTTTCACTTTTCATTTCTGTCATTCTGAGCTCCTCTCTGTTTTTCTCACCACCAAGAGGAAAAAGGGGGTGAAGAAAAGATAAAGCTGTTAAAACTCTCACTCTCCGCCCTGAAGAGATTCTCGATTGCAATTATAGATTGCAACCCCTTTGTGACATTTCTCCAAATTTAGTGGGCAGCTATCTTTGCCACCTGGGCCAAGAGCTCTCCTAATAAAATCAAGCGATCTGTATTTAAACTACTGCTAATAATGTCAACCTCACACAGATGCCACATGTAGGAAATTTATCCAACCCTCCAACATGCAATTACCAAGGCAATTTATTAATATGATCTCTGAAGAAAGGCTCACAGTCCAATGCAAATTAGAAAAACAATTACAACATTCAAATATCTATATATTCCCAAAGTCGCAGTAATTCTCCTAATCTGTGCGTTTATAACTCATTTATCCCAGAGTTCTGTAGTCATCAGCTGATCTCTCCCCACGCAATTTGTTTGCTTCCCCTCCGATCGCTTTATAAAAGCTTTGGTGTTTTCATATTGGGTGCTTTTGTTCACAACCGTATCAGCTGATCACGTACCTTTTGGAAAACAACAACAGCAACAACAAATGTGTGTGAGCTTCTGACCCAAAGCTCAGACCTAGGGGTGGAGCCAACCACTGCCTTGACAACTCGGTGTAAACACAGAATATCCACGATGACCTTAAAAATCACTTGGGTTTTAAGTCCAAGCTCCAACTTTTGATACGGGCCCGTAGGAAGGGTGGAGAGAAAGGAAACCAGAAAACTGAAATCATGTGGCTTGTAGAAAGAGTACATTATGGTTTAAATTTGGCAATTCATTATACGACCGCCTCGGGGAATTGACTGTTCGGTTCTAGTATACAGCAAATCGTCTGTCTGGAAACACGGGACTGACCTGAGGTGAAAGGCCATTGCCAATGGCGGGGTTCATGGGGTTGGAGGGCCCAGACGGAGGCACAAAGCTGTCTGTATAGCTGGAAAATCCATGCCTGGTGCTGGGGAGGCAGTAGGCAGTGTTGCCGTCTGGGTTCGAAGGAAGAGTGCTTTGGTGTACTGTGCTCGGAGGAAGAGGCTGAGGTCTGTGAACGGTGCTGCTGGGATCCGACACGGCTGCAAGGGAGAAGACTGTCAGCTCGGAGGCACCGGTGCAGGCCAGCAGAAGACGGTCACATCACCGAGCCACCAGCGGTATCTACCGCTCAGACCAAACAGTAATTTCAAACTGCATTCCACAACATGCGTATAGAGCCGCTCATAACAGCCACAGCCACATCTCCGCACTTACGCGCAAGTACGTAACTGACGTCCGTACTTTCCTGGCATACTCACCCAGAAAACGAGAGCAGAAATCACATTAACAATGATAACGAGCCTATTTTGGTAGCGAATGTTATTAATCAGGGTAAGGATTAACCAGTGTCAGAATCGCAAGGCTCACATTTCTTGTCAAATATTCTTTCTTTTTTTTTTTTTTCATGTTTATTTATTTTTGAGAGAGAGAGAAAGAGAGAGAGGACCAGCAGGGGAGGGGCAGAGAGAGAGGGAGAGAGAGAGCATCCCAAGCAAGGTCTTTGCTACCAGCCCGGAGCCCAACGCAGGGCTCGAACTCACCAACGGTGAGCCAAGATCAAGAGTCAGACGCTTACCGACCGAGCCACCCAGGCGCCCCCGGTCAAACGTACTTTCAAAGCAACTAAATATTCGTGTGGAACGTCTGCAGTGCTATCTTTCTTAATCCCAAGTAATTTATCACTTATCCCATTTACCTCTGTATGCCATCCAGCAGTGACTTTATCAAAGCTTACCTTCGCTCGATTACTATTGTTAGTAACCATCATAGGACTTTAGTTAACTGCAGACTGGAGTACAAACGAAGTAAAACTTTAATAAAGCCAAAGCTAATCCCATATTGATTTAGGAGAGCTGTTTTGTTTGGTCTCATTGTTTTTGTTTTAAAATAATGAAATAGTATTACATTATAGCACGGTTCATCTAGAGAGATCCAAATAATGTCATAGAGCCAACTATGTTTCTGAAATGTGACAGGTACATGTAGGATCACCTGATACCATGCAATTAACCTACAAGTAGCAACAACGTCAGCATCGCCCCGGGTTCCCCTGGCTGTGTAAAACAAGCAGCAGAGAAAGCCTTGGGAGTTACGCTTCAACCCCCGGACTCCCCCTTCCTCCATACCTTGCGGAATAGCTGTGGGCTGGTAAGATGTCTCCGACAGCTGGTATGTTGGCAGAGTCGGCATGGCGGTGGGAGGGAACCCCCCCGGAATGAGATGGTTGAAGGCCATCAGTTGATTGGCCCCAGCTTGCTTCCTCCATCTTGCACGGCGGTTGCTAAACCAAACCTATGGATTTAATTTAAAATTTGAGGATTTCACTGATGAAATAATAGTACATTCTTAAAGAATTTTTCATGCCAAAACAGATGAAAGGCCCCTTACGGACGGGGCAAATAGACGCAAGAGCCCTCTACCTTCTGTGTTGTATTGTCAGGGGAGAAAGGAGAGTTCAATGTCAGGGGTCGGGAGAGGGGTTTCCAGGACCGACCATGGGCCCGCGGAGCCCCCACAAGCCCCATGGCGACCATGGGCAGGGATGGCCGAGCATGACTGGGAACCACAGGAGCTCTCCACTGTCCCCATCAGCAACACCTACCCACCCCGATCTCTTTCCACATCGAAGCGAGGACACAAGCACCTCTCGGACCCGTACGTGACATATATCCTAATTAGGGCTTGCCTATCACGCTAACTTTGTATTTAATATTTTCATCAGTCTGACTTAGCGTTTCTATGTTATAAGCATAGCTCGTGATAATTGATTAAATGAAGCCATCTTACCATCTCTTTCAAAGCTGACACATTGTTCTGGTCTTAATGGAAATACATGCCAAAGAGGTAAGTATTTCAAGAAATGAAAGCATTTTATCTAAGAAGATCCCTTAAATAATTAGTTTATTATTTCTCTCAACAACAGCTTAAAGCACCTATACTACGCTATGCCAAGCACTATGATAACCACATATACTCAGAAAAACTTTGGTATAATATAGTAAAATGCCTTGAAAGAATTCAAAGTAAGTAGCCAGAGAAATGGCAACCATAGGGGTGAGAAATGTAACCGTATACCCAAATGTTAAGCAACTGTGATACAAGGCTTTTAATGGGACCCATCATCTTGCTCAATTCTTACAGCTGCAGCTTCAAAGTGGAACCTTTTTTTAAAGTTTATTTATTTTTGAGGGCAGGAAGGGGCCGAGAGAGAAGGAGAGAGAAAATCCCAAGCAGGCTCTGTGCTCTCAGCACGGACCTGACGCAGGGTTCCAACTCACGAACCATGAGATCATGACCGGAGCTGAAGTCGCTTAACCAACTGCGCCAACCAGGCACCCCTTAAATGTGGAACTTTGGATGATTTGAGACAGTGTGTATGTGACGTTCCCTTAAAATTAGAGAGTATTTTGGGGCACCGGAGTGGCTCAGTCAGTTAAGCAGCCGACTCTTGGTTTCGGCTCGGGTTGTGATCTCCCAGATTCATGGGTTCAAGCCCCGCATCGGGCTCTGCGCTACCAGTGCGGAGCCTGCTTGGGATTCTCTCTCTCTCCCTCTCTCTCTGCCCCTCCCCCACTCTTACTGTCTCTGTCTCTCTGAAAATAAATGAATAAACTTAAAAAAATTAAAAAAAAAATTAGAGAGTATTTCTACCAACTAAAGATAGTCTAAGTCCTATATCAGAAGTTCGTTGAAAACTTCACATGGATAAAGTACTGTGCTTGGGGGTCAGAGGGAAAAAGGGATGAATAAAATGTCAGGATAAGCCAGAATTCCCTGCACTCCAGCAGCTTTCAGACTTGTCCTCTGGAATGCACAGAGCCCTTAAGGAAACCAAAATAATCGCTCCCTGGAAGCAGAAGCTCCATATTTGGAAATGCAGAGAATCAGGGAGAGTTTGGAGTGGAGACGGAATTTGAATTCGTTTTAGAATATGGATATGATTTTAACAAAAGGTCACTCCTGATGGAGGTGATAATACAGGAGACCAGAGTGTCCAAGAAAAGGTAAGACCTGATTTCCTTACAGAGCAAAGCTAACAATTAGACAACTTAATTGTTGTTTTTTTTTTTTTTTTTTTAAGTTATGGAAACTTTTAAGAGTGGGGGGAAGAATTTCTCCATCTTGGAGCAAGAAAACCCAGTTTAACAAATACCTTGCCAAGGTATCTGCTTAAACTTTTGTGATTCACCCAAGTATTTGCCTGGAAAGGAGTCTGGTCTTCTCCTGGCATGTTGTAAGACACTGGTAAGGAAAGCTGAACTTCCGCAAAATACTAGCATTTAATACTCCTTAAGTTTCCAACAGGAAAAGAAGGTAAGTCAATATTTTCCCATGTTGATACATAATTGAATTAGAGTTTTACTTAACTTAATAAATTGCCACCTGGGATAATAGAACCATGAACAGCAAGCAGTCAATTTCAGGTTTGCATCAACTGTGTTTTCTCTCCGCAAAGCTAAGCATCTGTTATCATGACTCCCAGAAGTGCTTAGAACAAGCTGTTTGGGGCTGAAGGAGGCTGAGAGTAAGGAATGTGGGCTGTATTCAAGCCTGAGTGTATTGTACTATACCACACACGGTGGTCGTATTTTATATTATAAACCCTTCAGATTAATGAGTCACACTCAGCCCAGGTGAAGTGATCTCTGACACCTATGTGCACTGTAGGCTGGGAAGAGAGCTGAATTTTCAAAAGTTCACTCATTCGGACTAGCTATCCTCCCTTCTTCTGTTGAGATCGTTTATGAAGAACTGAGTCCGTACTTCCATTGTTATCAGAACATGCTCCCGACCTCTCTGTGCCAACTTCCTTCTGTAACCTTTAGATAAGTAAACCAAGTTTGATTTATCCAGTGGGTGGTGATGCCTGATCACTCCTTCAATCTCAACCTACTTTTGATCCAAGATCACTCTAACTCCTCCATAACCCACTTTTTTTTTACATGAAAAATGTCTTTGCTCAAACAAGAAATAATAAGAAACATCATGACTTCCTACAAATATCTTCAGGCATCCAAAAGACTAGGGATGTATGGTTTTTGGGGGTTTTCTTTTCATTTTTCCAAAATGATACAAATACTGAAGACACACTGAGTAAACCTACCAGGAGTTGTATTTAAAAGTTCTTAAAGTATTTACAATGCGATATCTATTATACCTACAACAAAAGATGACGAGAAATCATTTGGGGAAGCAAATCTTTACTGCAAAACAAACCTTCGACAGGAGGTTCAAGAGTTTGCCAGTGGAAGGAATTTAAATGATGTTTAAATTTAGGCTAAATAAATCCAGAGGGCTATTCCTGAGAGAACCAGAGATTACTAAGGACTGTCCTTCCTGTCTCTAGCCATTTAACCAGATTTTTTATTATCTTGCCATTGCCAGCCTTCTGCATTTCCTAGAACCAGCTGTATCTGCCAAAAGAAACATTAATATATATATTAATAATATATATAATTTTATATATAATATATTTTATATATAATTATATAATTACATATATATATCAGAAAGTAGTCCTTGCCTTCTTTCTACTTTGAAACTCATAAAAGACGTACCTACTGTTTTTAATAGGAAAAAAGTGTCCTTGAAATAACCTTCATTTTCAATATCTAAACTGACCAAGCACAGGGATCCTGGGGTACTGTTATGACCCCATCTTTTTAAATTTTTTTTTTTTCAACGTTTTTTATTTATTTTTGGGACAGAGAGACACAGAGCATGAACGGGGGAGGGGCAGAGAGAGAGGGAGACACAGAATCGGAAACAGGCTCCAGGCTCCGAGCCATCAGCCCAGAGCCTGACGCGGGGCTCGAACTCACGGACCGCGAGATCGTGACCTGGCTGAAGTCGGACGCTTAACCGACTGCGCCACCCAGGCGCCCCTATGACCCCATCTTTGACTGAAAGACATTCTCTTAGCGTTCAGAGGTCTTATGTTGTATCACTAACATTGTATTCAATATTGTATCACTAATTCCTAAACATCAATGATTCATCTACTAAATGAACTGGGTGAGTGCACAACACTGAATAACTTCATCTGAAACGGGTGGAATGCATTTATGACTCAGTTGTTACAATTACTAGAAACTGCTCTTTGTTCTGAAAAGAATAGCATGGGCAACAGAAACAAACTGGCCTCTGATGTTCCAAAGGAGAATATGGGTCTTGCATCAATTTCTTAGCCAGTAGGGCAGAAAGAGCAAGTTTTACAAAGTTGGCTACCTACGTGTTAAATGTAAGTCTATGATCTATAATTCAATGTAATCTCACCCTCCCCACACATTACCTGGCCTTCCACATAACACCTAACATGGTAAGGAAGTGGGGCAGGAGGCGTACGTTGGGTGATAACGATATTAGCTACAGCTAAATGCTGATAATTAACCTGTATAATACCACAGGGCATCAAAACCCTCCCTCAAAGCAAGTTTTTAATTCATCTGATGAACTGCCACCTGGTTCGTTTTCATCTGCCCCCGGATCTTTCCCTACTGGTCCCTCTACAGACCCCTTCCACAAAGCTGTATTCCTGCCTTTGGAAATGATCCTCAGACCCATTTCTGAGGTACTGTAATATCCAATGAATTTTTGAAGCAAAATTTAAATTGATTGAAAGATCCTCATCACATCATGATAACTATGGGAAAAAAAGATAATGATCTACAAAAAGAGAATAGGGTTTTCTTAAACTTTTCTCTTCTTGGGTCACATAAGTAACCAATTTGTCTAGACTTTCAACAATACAAGTTGAAGAAAGCTTTGTGTTTTAAAAAGATACAATAATACCTTTTATTCGCCCAGGTTCAATGCAGACCGGGCAAAAATTGAATCCCATGCCCCCCACCTTGCTACCTCTGTGACCCTGAACAAATTGTTGACTATCTGTGGGCCTCTGCTTTCTCATCTTCTAAGTGGGAGAAACAAAAAGCTACTTCACAAGATTGTTGTGACAATTAAATAAGACACTACAATTAAAGCCCTTGAAAGAACACCTAGAAGTATTTAGTGTTTAATAAAAGTTAGCTATTGGGGCGCCTGGGTGGCTCAGTCGGTTAAGCGTCCGACTTCGGCTCAGGTCATGATCTCATGGTTCGTGAGTTCGAGCCCCATATTGGGCTCTGTGCTGACAGCTCAGAGCCTGGAGCCTGCTTCTGATTCTGTGTCTCCCTCTCTCTCTGCCCCTCCCCTGCTCATGCTCTGTCTCTCTCTGTCTCTCAAAAATAAACAAATGTAAAAAAATAATAATAATAATAATAAAGTTAGCTATGAAGTATAAACATCACATTGCCGTCACTATCTTAGACACCCAAGAATTAAACCCTTGCTTTGTCTTCCCAGCTCTGTGGTCTACAGCCAAAGCCTTTTGTGCCCATGAGCAAACAGGAAAGTGCCCAAATAACACCTCAAATAATTGAAAGCCAGTTTGGCTTGAATGGAGACTTGGGTTAAATTTGCTTCCAAGTTTCATGGATTAGTGCTAATTATCCCATGGTGTAAGTCTAATTTTGCCCATCAAGAAATTACTGGTTCAGATTTTTGGTGTGGTTCTCAAAGGCAAGCTAACCTACATTATTCCAGATGGGTTATTTCAAATGTAATTGGAAAAATGGGGAGAGGATATAATACTTAATGCTTAGGGAATTCACAACATTTAAAATGCTTGATTAAACACAACATTCAGCGATGTGTAATGTGACAATGCCAACATAGTACTTTCCAAGTAGGTAAATTCAGGATAAGATGCAATATCCCTGGACCTTCTCATTCACTCCACACCCCCTCTCTTTCCACATCCCACTCTCCCAGTGCTGCTTTCCAGCTGTGACCACTGTACAGAGAACAGGTTGGGGGCGGGGGGAAGAATGGGTAAGGTTGACAAGGAGAAGCGCCAGGCTCTGAGGAATGTCAGAGGACCGTGAACACACAGAAAGGCAAATTCAACTGCATGCATCTTCATTCACCCCAAGAGCAAACTCCTGCTGAGAATTTCAGGGTGATGATATTTTTGCATCATTACGGAATTCAGGCCCAAATGTTCCATACCTATCGTAACTTCTGAACGACACAGATTTGCTGGGTGGCTTCAAATTCCCATTGGATCAAAAATACAAGAAAACACGTGTTTGGCGAGAATGTAGAGAAAAAGGAGCCCTCATGCACTATTGGTGGGAATGCAAACTGGTACGGCCACTGTGGAAAACACTATGGAGATTCCGTGAAAACTTAAAAATAAAACTATCATATGATCCAGTAATTCTACTACTGGATATTTACCCAAAGAATATGAAAACACTAATTCAAAAAGCTATATACTGCTAGGAATTTACCCAAGGGATACAGGAGTACTGATGCATAGGGGCACTTGTACCCCAGTGTTTATAGCAGCACTCTCAACAATAGCCAAATTGTGGAAAGAGCCTAAATGTCCATCAACTGATGAATGGATAAAGAAATTGTGGTTTATATACACAATGGAGTACTACGTGGCAATGAGAAAGAATGAAATATGGCCTTTTGTAGCAACGTGGATGGAACTGGAGAGTGTGATGCTAAGTGAAATAAGCCATACAGAGAAAGACAGATACCATATGGTTTCACTCTTATGTGGATCCTGAGAAACTTAACAGAAACCCATGGGGGAGGGGAAGGAAAAAAAAAAAAAAAAAAAAGAGGTTAGAGTGGGAGAGAGCCAAAGCATAAGAGACTCTTAAAAACTGAGAACAAACTGAGGGTTGATGGGGGGTGGGAGGGAGGGCAGGGTGGGTGATGGGTATTGAGGAGGGCACCTTTTGGGATGAGCACTGGGTGTTGTATGGAAACCAATTTGACAATAAATTTCATATATTGGAAAAAAAAAAGAAGAAAATTTAAAAAAAAGCTATATTCACCTTTATGTTTACGGCAGCATTATTTACCATAGCCAAATTATGGAAGCAGCCTACATGTCCATTGATAGATGAATGGATAAAGAAGATGTGATATATATATAGATAGATATACATATACATATACATACATACATACATACAATGGACTCAGCCATAAAAACAAATGAAATCTTTCCATTTGCAACAACATGGATGGATCTAGAAGTTATAATGCTAAGTGAAATCAGTCAGAGAAAGACAAATACCATATGATTTCACTCATGTGAAAACTGAGAAATAAAATAAAGAAAAAAGAGATGAACCAAACACCGGACTCTTAACTGTAGAGAACAAACTGATGGTTACCAGAGGGGAGGTGAGTGGCGGATGGATGAAATAGGTGAAAGGGATTATGAGGACACTTATTGTGATGAGCACTGAATAACGTATAAAAATGTTGAATTTCACTATATTGTACACCTGAAACTAATACATCATTGTGTGTTAACTATACTGAAATTAAAATATCAATCAATCACTCAGTGCCTATTGGATTTCCCTGAGAATCTCAAATTACTGATGAGAAATCATGCATCCTAGATATTTAGTTATTTACTTATTTTATTTTAGAAAGAGAGCAAGAGAGGGCAGGGGAGAGGGGCAGAGGGAGACAAGAGAGTGAATCTAAAGCAGGCTTCATGCGCAGTGTGGAGTCCAACACAGGGCTTGATCCCACGATCCCAGGATCATGAACTGAGCCCAAATCAAGTTGGATGCTCAATTAACTGAGCCACTCGGGTGCCCCTTAGTTATTTTTAATCGGGGGATGGGAGAGGGGAAGATGACATTTGAGAATATGACAAAGTCAGGGACCCCTCTCTGGTTAATGCTTGTGTATATGCACACACACACACACACACACACACACACACACAGAGGCAAAGGCACAAAATTGTGTGTACAAATCTCAAGTCCCCTAGATTTCTTGAAGTTCTTCCATGATTATCCTGGTCATCTGTGGACCCAAACTGAGATCATCTGATCTAACCTATCCCATATTTTAAAACAAAACAAAACAACAACAACGACGACGACGACAACAACAAAAAACTGAAGCCAGCAGGATTACAGCAGAATCAAGTGACTTCCTCAACAAAACACGTTTGGCAAGCTGAGACCAAAACCCACATCTTGTGACTCCTAATTAAATGCTGTTTCCTCCAACAGCTTCCTTTGCTGTCTTCCATTATCCTGGTGGGAAAAGTGATACTTCTCTGCTTTGTGGAGTTCTCAGATGGAATATTTACCAAAACTTTTGCACATCATAAATATTTGCATTCTTCCCCACAAAACGAATGCTTCCCATTATTTGCATAATGATACCCAGGAGGGGAATTGGGCAAATCAGTCTTTGGTGTACAATAATTCTTAGATTGTGTACTCAGATTCAGTTGTGATAAACACAACATAGCTACCGTCTAAACAAATTTTTATGAAATACTGACAAACGCCTAAGTTATTATACGTTAATGCCATCTGTACCCAGAAGACTTTAGAAATATTTTACTCAGGGGAAAAAAATAGAATGTAGACTTGTTTGGAGGTGGGGGGGGGGGGGTTCGTTTGGTGTTTGGTTTTCCCAGGTGCCCCAAATTAAACTAACTCACACTTTCTGGCTATCACTCAAACTGAGTTGACTTTGCTACTGCTTTCCCAGATCCTTCTAAAAACTAAAGGATTTTGTTCTGGCATTTTAATCAGTGATTAACTACTCCCTTCTTTTTCCTGCTGTGTTAAGTAAAAGATCCATATGCCGGGTGTTGTAGGGAATTTGTTAGGCTGTAGATCATAGCTGTGGTGCAAGACATGATGTGTCTCAAGGGAACTAATGAAGCTATAAGGAATGTAAAGAGTCACCGGGTTAAAGCCACATTAGGACAGCTGTTAGGTTAATGAGGGCCCTGCTTTGGAGAGGAGGTCACTGTATAGAAAAATATGAACCACTCTTTATTGGTTTGATCCCATGTCCTCTGCAAGTTAATGGGCCTTTCTCACTCTCCTCTGACATTCACTGAGCCAGATGTGAATGCAGGGCACTGCGCAAATTGCAAGGGCTTGAGATTCATTCTGTCCCCCGTCCTTGTTTTTGGCAAAGGCAGGAACGAGGTACAACAACACTGAACATTCTTTTAGTTTCCCGTCACTCTCTTTGTCTGATTTCTTTAAACTCCGGGCTTATTTTTTCACTCCGAGTTCAGAGCTGTCTTCTGTCTGTCTAAAAAGGACAGACTCGGGATGTGGGCTTGACCAACAGGGAGTATAGGGACCAAATCCTGGAATCTAGTGGGCACTCAATAAAAGTTTGCTGGAAGAATAGAGATAGGAATGGATCTGACTTCAGATTTAAATCAGGTCATCACAGAACTATAATAAAACAATTAGATTTGAGGTATATCATATTTGTAACACTGTTATATGTAATATCAGAATACATACACTACATATATTATATAATACAGTATTTATGTACACATATTATCATAATTTGTGGTTAGTGGTGGTCATTTCTGGAGAGGAACACTGTATCCCAATGTAACAGGTAGAGAGATTCAATAGTTCCAGCTGTAAAACACTTGCACCGTAACACCTCCCCAAATCTGTGGCCCTTCTCTTCACTCACCCTTCCGTCCATGTCCTGCTTACACAATCGGTTGCCTACATTCCAGCTCTGGATACCTTTGGCCACCGTCCTTTCCCTTCCACTCCCATGGCCACTGACCCGTTTCATGCCCACGGCTTCCACTGCCTATCACATCAACTGTGAGAGCCTTCCCCTGAAACCCAAGCCCTCCACAGGATGTCCTCGGCCTAGATGTCCAACTATATTCCTCCCTGCCCCCTCTTACCTCTCCCTAGCCTCCAGCCAAATTGAACAATTCACTGTGCCTTCAACATGAATGGAAATGAAATGTCACCAGGTCTGTAACTCGTGTGTTGACTCACGTTGTACTCGCCCCACCCTCCCTGACCAGTGAATTTCTCTGTAGCTTCGAAAGTTCATCTTAAATCGGCCTTCTTCGTGAGCCTTTCCTCCTGTTACTCCAGCAAGATCTCATTCTTTCCTCTCTTAACTCTCACTGCACTCTGTCTTAGGGTACTTATTATATCTGGTTTTTTATTATTATTATTTGTGCTGACTTCATTAACCATATTAGACTGCAGCTCCTTGAGCGATTTCTCTTAATCCCTCTTAGCGTTCCTTCACTTTGTTAGCACTATGATACACGGAAAGCCAAGTTGAATGAGACAGTTCTTCTGACGAGGCTTTGTAGCCTGGAAGAGGCTATTTCTGAACAAGTCTGTAACAGGAGAGGTAATCAGCTGCATATGAGATGCATTGATCAATCTAGAGACCAGATCGACTGACCAGTTCACTGCTGAGTCTCCAACCTCATTTTGACTATGAAAGTCAAGTCGCCAGGAAGAACACAGCGTTTCCAGATGAGGCAACTTAACCAGAGAGAGGGGTGCCTGGGTGGCTCGGTCGGTTAAGCATCTGGCTCTCGGTTTTGGCTCAGGTCGTGGTCTCACGGTTTGTGAGTTCAAGCCCCTCATTGGGCTCTCTGCTGACCGCACAGAGCCTACTTGCGATTCTCTCTCTCCCTCTCTCTCTGCCCCTTCCCTGCTCTCTCTCTCTCTCAAAATAAATAAATAAACGTTTTTAAAAAGGCGCTAGAGAGAAAGGTGGGACCTTTATACTACTAAAGGCTACAGTTCACAATGAAGTGCCTCCGCTAACATATTTATTTTCTTGGTTTCAAATCTGCTTTAGATGAGAGGACACTTTTTTGTTTCCTGTCCGGATTTAATCAGGACGTGGCTGTCCGGAGTCAGTACCTGCACTCGGGCCTCCGTGAGCTTCGCCCTCTGTGCCAGCTCCTCCCTGGTATAAATGTCAGGGTAGTGGGTTCTCTCGAAAGCTCTTTCCAGTTCTTCAAGCTGTTCTGCTGTGAAGGTGGTTCGGCTCCTGCGTTGTTTTCTCTTCAGGGGCAAATCTGGTTCGGAGTCAATGTCGGAGCCTTCATCCGATTGGGGTGCTGAGGCTAAAGGCACAAGAGAGAGAAGGTGATAAAATGGGGGTCAAAAAACAAGGGTGACCAAGCCTTAAAGATTCAAATCCTAACGTCCATTCCCAATGTCTTCCCTGGGACACCAAGCCCCTCTCTGCAATATTATATTATTAAATGATACCTCCTCCCCTATTTTGTCTCCAGGCCCCCCAGGCAGAAATCATTGTTCTCTGCATCTGTCAGTCGTGGTCCATTATGAGATCTTAGCAAACAGGGACAGGCATTCTTTCACTTTTAGGGCCCTTGTCCTTAACACTTAATGGGCACTCCATCTGTGTTTGATGAATGAATCATTTAATTTGGTTCCAAATTAACTCTCTCCAACTTTGACATGAGGAAATCTGTTTAAAACGGTGGTTCTTTAGAAAAAAAATTCCAGGGGTGCCTGGGTGGCTCAGTCGGTTAAGTGTCCGACTTCAGCTCAGGTCACGATCTCGCGGTCCGTGGGTTCGAGCCCCGCGTCGGGCTCTGGGCTGATGGCTCAGAGCCTGGAACCTGCTTCCGATTCTGTGTCTCCCTCTCTCTCTGCCCCTCCCCCGTTCATGCTCTCTCTCTGTCTCAAAAATAAATAAACGTTTAAAAAAAAAATTTAAGAAAAGAAAAAAAATTCCAAAACTAATGTAGTATCTAAAAAGCCAATAATAGTGAACTGTTACAGGATCCCAACAAATTTATAGACTCTACTGCTCCTACGGAAGAAATCATACTTATAGTTAGTATCTTATTACCAGATACTGAGAAATATTTAAGAAGAGTTTAGATACTGTTGATGTAAACCTCCTGAACTGACTCCAGAAAAAGCAGGCATAGTCTAGTGACCTGTCCCTACACCAAAAGTTCAAAGCCTGGGTCTCTGCTGAATGGCAAGCAGCTGCCCAGAGGCTGTCGCCTCGTTTGAGGAACACGGTAAAAAATTAAAATACGAGTGCCTGTGTTCAAAAATTACCGCAATTGTGAGATGGCCACAACAGAGCATAAAAAGCAAACACAGAACCCTTCTGAGCATGGGGCCATGAGTGGGCGACTGCATAGGTCACATGTCCCTGAAGCCAGGCCCGTTGCAGGCCCCTTCCCAGCAAGTTTGAGTTTGTCTGTGTTAGCAGACATCAGGGAAGGAGATTTTCCATAGTTAGTGTGTGAGCATCTCCGAAAGAGAGGAAGGAACCGGGAAATTAGATAGGAATTTGCATTAATGATGCAATACGGCATCCGTGAGTTCTGGCAATAACACAATAACTGTCAGCCTGGAGAGTGTTCTGAGGTTTGTGGGCACAGCAGACACAGGGCTCTGGGCAGGAGCGCAGCCATCTCCCGGAGGCCCTGGACATCAGGGCAGTAGCAGGGGGCCATCAGAGGGCTCTCAGGCCACACACTCTGAGCAGAGCTCAGGACACCCAAGGGCCTTGCTCCTGAGCATATCCAAATGCACTCTGAAAACTCCCCAAATAGCTGAGGGATCCTCTGGAGAAGGGGCTGAAGTGTGCTATCTGCAAATGAGGAAGGAATTGTAGATCATTAATGTCATTGTCAAGGTAACTCCTTTGCACACCCCGGCTGTAGGACCCGAGGAAACACAGGTGGTGCCAGAAGCGATGACAAAATGCAAAAAAGTACCAATTCTCATTTATCTTAAACTCCAACAACTCTGCCCTACAGAAATCAAAAATTTCATTCTACTTCAGTACCAATTATAAGCTGCCCAAAAGGGGTACACGTCCAACATAACCCATAAATATAATCTTAATTTTTTAATATTTAATACTTTTGTAATTTACTCACACTCAAACTTGAAAATTAAGAGAGCGAATTAATAATCTATATGACAAATTAAAGAAAAACAAGTTCCTGTACGTAAAAGCAAAATGGAAGCATCGTATATAATGCATCTGCTGTATGTTAGCCATGAGGCTTGGTTTTTCAATTATGTTGTCTAATTTAACATAAAATGGTCTCATTTTCTTAGTTTATTTTATTTATTTTGAGAGAGAGACAGAGAGAGAGAATCCCAATCAGGCTCCACACTGTCAGCACAGAGCCCAATAGAGCTCGAACTCACAAGCCAGAAGATCATGAAATGAGCCGAGATCAAGAGTTGGATGCTCAACTGACTGAGCCACCCAGGCGCCCCTAAAATGGTCTAATTTGATACAAATCTTGTTTTAGGATACTTAGGAAATAAAACCAGACTTTCTTTAAGTGTGGGAATGTTTTAAAGGAGCAGTAACACGCTAAGAAATGTGCCATACGTTGCATTATAAACTTCAAACGCTCCCAATACAACTTATGTGTGTACGTGTTTGATAAACGTGAGTCCGATGAAAAGAGCGGTAATTTGTGCGTCATTGTAGGGCAGTGGATCTTGAGCTGTTGGGGCTTCAGAATCACTTGAAACGCTGGTGAAAACACAGATTGCTGCCCCCACCCCGTTCCAGAGTTTTCTGCTTTCACAGGTGGTATGCCAACTTTACTGATCCTGAACGATACTTTGAGAACCACCTCTACAGAATATTCCAGACTCTCATTTTCTCTCCCCAAATTCCCCAGTATATAATATTTTTCCTGCTGTAATTTATCAAAGCAACACTTCCACATACATAATACACTTTTCAAGAAATGGATTAGTCGTTCTCCTAAGACCATTGCGTACCATAAAATGTTTCCCTTCCCTGCTTCCGGTTTCTGTTGCCCTGACTTTTCTGTCTTCTGTAAATTCAGGTGCAAACCCCAACAGCGTTTAAGGGCTGACCAACAGCTTCCTCTGCCTGTGAGAACCTTAAATCTTTGCTTCCCCTTTCTCTGACTATGATCCCGTTAGGATAATAGTATGTGGAAATTTTCATGTTTCCTCTGGGAGTCTCTAGGGTTATTAAATCCTCCCAAGTAAATATGATGTGCCATGCACTGTCAGGTCAATTAATCAACATCACCTCTAGTTTCTGAAGAAAGGGGGCTGCTTACATTTGCGAGTACCAGTGAGAGTTAATTCTGAGGGTCAAGGCCACCGTGTTTCACCTGAACGATCCACATCCCCCTGAATATAAGCTTTGTGAGCCTCTCTCCATCTTGTTCACTGTTGGAAGCCTTGGAACACCGTAGGTGCTCAATAAACACACGATGACTGAATGGAAACACCAGGTAGAATTTAAGTTTTGGACCAACACTGATTTCTCTGCCACTATTTTGCACCTTGAAATGGAAATGCTGCCCTTCTGAGTCTCCCAGCATGTACTGAAATGAGGTTCAGGAGTCCACAAATCCTCAAACATTATTTGGAAGTTTTTGCAAGTATTTGCGTAACTGTATTTTTTGGGGAAATAATTATCAATTTTTTCTGAGGATTGTGATTTTTTTTAAAAAAGCAAGTTGATCACCAACAGCTAGTAATTAAAAAGACTCAGAACGGGGCGCCTGAGTGACTCAGTTGGTTAAGCGTCGAACTTCAGCTCAGGTCATGACCTCGCAGTTCACCAAGTTCGAGCCCCGCTTCGGGCTCTGTGCTGACAGCTCAGAGCGTGGAGACTGCTTTAGATTCTTTCTCTCCCTCTCTCTCTCTGCCCCTCACCCACTCACACTGTGTCTCTCTCTCTCAAAAATAAATAAGCATTAAAAAAAATTAAAAAGACTCAGAACGTCTAGGAGTTCAATAATACAGGCTTTGCCACTAAAAATGAAATTTTCTTTGACAAGCTAATAAGTCGCTACTTGTATTTCTAGACTGCTTATTCAAGAGCAGTCCAATGGTTGTGCCTAACTAGGAAAACCTCCATAAAGCACCATTTCAAAAGACACTGAGGAAATGACTTGCCTGATTTCTCTGCGGGAAAATTATCTGAACCAATGGATCGTTTCTGGCAACATGAAGCCACAGTTGTACCAGTTAATTCTAACTTGTCCCCATCTGTACAGCCCAAAAGGATGTGGGCTTGAAGATATGTTAAGTCAGCCACCCAAGACTAATCTACCAGCTAGGAGATACGAGCTACTTCTAAAGACGGAAACACTACCGTGCCTTGTATCACCCAATAGAAATAAGATGCATTATCTGTGCAGAACACGAATCACAATAATGTCATGAATTTGAATCATTCCGTTTTTACCAAAAACAAGTCTGACCCTTACATTTTAACAGCACGAGAAAAAATATTTTGAAGTTCATCTATTTCACATATTCAACTTTCCTCTAGATACTAGATACAAAATACCTAATCCTCCTAAATATTACAGCAAAGTAAAAACAAGGCTTTTTTTTTTTTTTTTTTTTCAGACAGCTCAACACAAAGAAATTACAGTTTTTCTAATGCTGTGACTTGGACCCCGCAAGACAGTTCTCTAAAATAGACTGCCAGGATATAACAACTAGATTAAATATAATCTCTTCAGTAATATAATCTCTTTGGATTACTTCGTCTGTCTAGCCTTGATATTAAGAGGGGATTTTCAATGGCATTTAAGTTACTCAGTCATCTTCTACACACGCCTTCACAAAGTTTGCTTTGTTATTCATTAAATAGAGATATCGTTCCCCAACTTGAAATTCCAGAACAGCTCTCATAAGAAACCCACACCAACATATGATACATGACTTTCTGAGTGGAGAGTCTATTGCTCTAAATTGCATAATTCTCCAATTTTACCCCAATCCATATTCTTATCAGACCTTGAAAGTTTTGACTCTATTTTCAAAACCCCCTCACAATCCATTTTCTGACTTACACATGAGTGTAATTCAATGTCTCCAATGAGCCTGGAGCAAACCTCTCTCTTACCAATGTAAGTACACAAAAACCCTGTGAAATAAATACCCCTTTGTACAAAAAAAGGAAACTGAGACTCAGAGACAACATTATTCAGATCACGTGACTAAGGAAGCTAGGATTTGACCCAGGTGTATGGGGCTTCGGAGGACATACTTTCTTTCTTCTAGCCTGGTATGTTCTAAATAGGTGCTCAGTTCCTTCTTCTCTCTCTCTCTCTCTCTCTCTCACGTGTGTGTGCACACATGCACACGCGCGCGTGCGCACACACACACACACACACGGTCCTTTTGAAGAGAAATACCAGAAACAAATCCAAACAGGAATTCTAATACAAGTTATTTAGCTGATTGCCACCAATGACTCATTTGTCCCAGGTTTTCAAAAACTTCCTAGAATCAAAGGAAATTTATGAAAACACAACCGTTTAATATTAGACACCAAATCAATTTCCTGATCGAATTTAATTCCATTCAATGAACATTTATTGAATTCTTTGTATATTCAAGTGTAGTCGTTAAACAAGGGTAAAGCCCTAAGAAACTAATCCATTTGCCAAGATGCTGAATGAATTTATTTAAGAAAACAAAATAGTCTGACCATTTGAAGTCTCCCTTAAGAATCATCGCAGAGCCCTGGTCATAAGATCCAGCGTCAATCTAGAAGATACTATTGGTCACAAGCAGTTGAACTGATCACTCATTTTACAGCTTTACTAAATCCTTCTTTTTTGCTATTAAAAACATCTTAGTGAAAGGATCTCAAGCCCTGTAAAGTAACCTCAAACTGTTTTCAGACAAAAGTGCAGGAATAAATAACTTGAAATCTGTTGGGGTATTCACAAGTTATTCAGTACATGCCCCAGAGTGATCCCGGGGAAACAGTCACCTCTCCCCAGGTGCCTCAGTGTTTCAGTTCCGTGCTTTGTATGGAAGGTCATTTCTTCCTTTTCCCTCTCAAGCTAATTTTAGGTCTCAGGAGCCAAATTTTTAGTGACCCCAATGATTTCACATTAACTCCCAAGATTAACCTTGGGAATGTGGACATCATCAGTTTAAAAAAAAAAGAGAGAGAGAGAGAGAGAGAGAAAGAGGTCAAGCATAGGCAACAATCATTACCCCCACAGGATTACAAATTCTTCCTTCGGAAACAAATCAAACTGGGAGGAGAGGGCAGAAGTATTTACCACCAGCGGACCAACCATGAAGTTTAATTAAAGAAGGAATTACAGAATTAGAGAGTATGTCTTTGTCCGTTAACCCCTTGTGACCTCTTCTGTAGCCTGAAGAAATATTTCATCCTAGTTAACGCTATTATACATGAGATCTTACCTCAATTTTATAGGGATTTAGTCACGTGGACTTCTATAATTATTGGTTTCCAGACCAATATAATTCAGAGATGGGAGACAGGCAAAAAATGGAGAAACAAAATAATTCACAAGCATGAATTTGGCACACTGTCTTTCTTCTCAGCAAGACCTTTCATTTGAATAATTAAAGAATCAAAACATGACAACCATTTAAACTCTATGTTTGTCCCAGATAGAATACGATGCAATTTACAGACACAGAGGAGGTGGGGGGGATCTCTCTCTGCGGGCTCTGAGGCTGAACGTCATCATCAGTCATTCACTCTAAGATGGCCCCAGACCAAATCGGACGGTCTTTTCGTCTGTACTAATCTTTGCAAGCTCGACCTATCAGCATTTGTACTCAAAGCTGTGTCTTGCTGATTAAAAAATAACAATAATACAACACAAATTAAAGTAAGAATCGTGCCTGAGAGCTCCCTGAGACCACTTCCTCCCATATCTGAAGGTCTTAGGGGACCTGGCAGGTATATTCCACAAGGTCTTTGACGGGTCAGCTCGAAGTTTGAGGCACCCACTCGGCTAACTGCAGAATGTCTCCTGCGTTTGTGAGTTTTGCCATCCAGCATGAAGGGGACGATGGGACAGCTAACTGTTTTCTGATGTGAGGTGGCCCTTCTCCACTGAGAGAGATGTGAATGACCTCTCTCGTGTTTACTCGGGTGAAAGCCAGGACGAGTGAGGCAAGACTGATATTCCCTCACAGACCCAGAGTAAATGACAAATGACATTTTCCCTTTGTGATCTTTGGGATTTTTGTTGACTTATTTGGAGGCTTTTGTTGGATCCCAAGAAATGGCCTGTGGCTGAGGCCTATTCTACCGATTTCCACGCTCCATCTGTGGAATCCATCAACGGGGCATTTTACCCTCATTCAGGGGTCTGACACCTGCCTGGCAGGGAGCAGCAGACACAAAGAAAGCCGGGAGTGGATGAGAAAGGGGAGGTTGGTTGTTTTTTTTTTTTTTCCTTCCAGGGGCGGGGGGAGGTTGAAATGGATGCACAGTAGGGGTTAATCCAAGCCAGTCTAGAGACTTCAGCACCTGGAACCTTCTCTTCCACATTAATTCACAAGCTGAGAAGTAATCGGCGACATTATTTTTTTTTAAGTGTGTTTAAATCCTATCTAGGTCAAGAAAAGAAAAGAGATACAGAAAGGAAAAGAGATACCCGCCTGAAAGGAACACACGGGAAGACTGACGACCAAATCCAAAGGTGGACGTAGAAAGTGCGCGAGTGACCTAACAAACGATCAAGCATTCAAGAGAACTTCCCAGAGTTCCTGACTCAGGGACGATTTGAGGAGCTGTTATTTTGTTGGTGGATAAACAGGGAGAAATGGCCCGTCACCTCATCGGTGGTCCATGTGGAGGGGAGGGGGTCCTGTTTTGCTTTTTGTCGCCTCTACAACTTCTCCAAAGGTGCCAGCCAAGAATCTTTAACAAGAACCGCCCCCCCCCCCAGAAAAAAAAGAATAAGAATAAAATAAAAGGAGGTAGGACGATCTGTGGCAAGAATATTCTGGGCTTTCTCCAAGAAAGGTTCTTTTCAGAACACTCCATCTAATTAAGACCCGCAGCCACTTCCCCACTGCGGCCCCTGCCCCGCAGTCCCCATTTGGGGGCTGCAGAGATGTAACGCTATTCCCCTCCCCCCGCCCCCAGGTCCTTCCCTCGGAAGCCGCCTTCTCGCAGCACGGGGTCATTAGAAGGAAAATAAGCTCCTGCCAGGTTGGTGCTAATCAAAATAGCACAAATAAACCCTGACACTCAACAACTCCCCGAGTGCCTGCCGCCCCGGGAGGAGAGTACAGATTGGTTATGAATCCGGCCGGCCGCGCGTGCTGCACACCCGCCCCGGAGTTCTCGCAAGTGCACGACATGGACCGTTGGGTGTTTACTTAAGATAAGAGCTATGGAGCCGCCAGAGCGGCCAAGCTGCCTCCCAGGCGATGAGCAGCACGGCCCCAAAGACCCCCCAGAGCCTAAGGTCCCGATCTCGGCGCAATGTCAGGTGCGCGCCGCACCTGCAGCTAGGTTACGCTGAGACACCTTAACTCCGAGTGGAGTTCGTCCCAACGGCCGGCCGGCGGCCGTCGCCTGATCATCGGTCACCGCAAAGGCCTCCCTTGTAACAACAAAGCCAGAAAGAAAGGCTTATGCTTCCTTGTTCGTCACAGCCCCGCCAGTAAATGGCCTGTAACAGCCATATGCACTTGATACATTTAAGGAAAAACCTGCCTGGGCCCTTTTTCTTCCCGCGATTACAGCAGCATCTCGTCTGGGGGAGCCGCAGAATCGTGACCAAAGTGTTTCAGCACCTCCCTCCTCAGGCTTCAAGTGCAGGACGCATCCTTACTTGCTTAGAGACCCTGACGCTGACCCAGATTACCTCGGTGGCTTCTTGAACCCCAGATTACCTCGGTGGCTTCTTGAACCCTCTGGTTTACGACCTGGAGGTGCGCGTGACAAGAATTGCTCTCAACAACATGAATCTCTCTCACCGAGGGAAAAGATGAAGTGACACCTCCCTACCCCACCCCTGCAAACGATTTTTATTTAAAGTTGTTTAACGGCTTTTTAAAAACGCCGTGGTCACTGCCACTGGAGCATTTCAAAGAGAAACAGAGGAAAGCCCCAAGAAAATGTGTTGCTATTCAATTAGGAAAACTGATTAGTTGACTAATTAATCAGTTAACAGCTTTCTAAGAATAGTCTCCCATGATAAGAATTTCCCCCCTCAAGAGCTTAAAAGTCAGTCATAATTAAAATTAAGAACCAGAGCTCGCTCTCTCCGTGTTAAGTCCCCATGGCCCTAAAAGCAGGGAAGCTAGGTTCTGGTTTCCCGGGGATTGGGCTGCATGGAGCAAAGAAAGGTAATTTGCACACTGAAGGGGAACAGGAAAACGGTAGTTCTCGTGAAAGGAAAAGAGCCAAGTGACTTTTATTTACAATTGCCAAGAGAGAGGCCATTATTGACCATATGTGCCACAATGGCCCTCTTATCACGGGCTGGCCATCATGTCCTTTGGGAGCTGTTAATGAACTGGGTAATTGAGCTGCTGACATGTGTTACCAAAACAAAACAATAGGAAGAAGAGACAAATGAACATTTTATTTGCCAATCAGAGTAGGTTCGCCTTTTCACGGAGCTGCGGCTAAGTTACTGACTGAATACATAAAACAGTGCATTGAAAGCAAGCAGATGTAGACACAATAATAGTTAACTGACAGCTTCTGGCCCATCTGTGCTTAACATTTTGTTAAAGAAATTACTTGACTTGCTAAAGAGACCAATCATACAGCTGCCCCGAGTGCTACATTATAAGAGATAAATCATTAGCTAAACTGTTTCATGCTTAAAATGACAATGCTTATTAACAGTTGTGTTGGGACATTTTTGCCGGCACAGCTTGACACAGTTATTACTTGCTAAAAATGGGACAACTCCTAGATTTTCAACAGAAGGGAGTTGGGGCCGGGGGAGGAATCCGAACACTGCAAACCCTTTGAAAGAACAATAGGCATTTTTAATCTCTCACGATTAAGTCTGCATTTCTAAGATGTTACAAATGGGGGGGGGGGGTGGGGAACCTGTGAAATGGACCACAAGATGATGTTCCATGTGGTAATTAGGTATCTTTCTTCCCTATCTCTTTACTATGGTGGGGGGTGGGGGACACCATGTTGCAAAAGACTGGCTGTCTGAGATTTGGCTACTGTTTTTGTTACTGCATCTGAATTGAAACCACATTTTTTCCCCCACCCCAGTCCAAGTGTGGTTCATCCACTGCCATGCAGGACAGCTTACCTCTGAAATCATGTCTTTGTAAACTGGTTACCCAGAGACAGAACATGGGTCCCTCAAAATCCCTCTTGTGATGATTCCTTCAACATTCTGGGCAAAATTAAGTCAACGGTAGCAACAGTGATATATGAAAGGCTGCTATTCTGACTCACTGACTGCCTGCTATAGTCAACTCCTGCTTCCTTCCTCCTTCATGTACACGTTCTTTCATTTTTCCCAAAACCCTATTGGAGAAGTGTTGTCACCCCCATCTTAAAGATGAGAGGGGGGGAAAAATGAGGTCTGGGGAGTAATGTAACCTACCTGATCCATGAGAACGCAGAGAGGTTATCCAAATATAAGATCGTATGTATCAAATATAAGATCTAATTAGCATTGCCATTTGAGGAGGAAGATTGATGTGGGCTGGAAGAAAAACTGTAGCCAATATCATCACATTTTTTTTCTTCCTGGTCTACACTGCCAGGACTCAGATGTCACAGTCAACTCTGCAAATCAGTTGTGAAAACACGACTATAAAAGGTGAGTGGTATTCTCAGTGGTGGTTGGTGTGTGTGAAAATTATGTTATGCACAGTTCCTAACAGAGATCGCTGGCTATGAAACGGAAACCCTAGCTATGTATACAGAGCTTTAAAATAAGACACCACCTGATTCGCGACACAGTGGACAAAGACAAAGAACCACCCTGCCTTCACCTTTATTTCCCACGACTGGATATTTTTGCCATTGTGTGCATCAGTCACTTTCACGTCGACAAATAAATCCAAAGCAGAATATAAAAAAGAGATAACAAGTTGCACAAAGAGCCTTTCAGGGGGTAGAAAAACAAAAGAACGCTTTTGCCACCCTTATTGAGACAGGACTAGCAAAGACACACGCGACCCACGCTGTTTTACCGACAACTAAATTTTGTCAGGATTAGCATGGTGGGAGATATTCGGGGCGGGGGGGGGGAACCAAACACAAGAAAGGCAGATTTAAGAAGGAAGTTAAATACGACACCTTTTGTGCCAGAAACCTACATAAAGAGATAGAGAGGCCTGACAGCCTGGACAGACCAGGGGAAAGCATTCCTACAATTGCTGAAACATCAGAAACCCTAGGCCAGTCCCTTCGTCTCAGAGCGGAAGCCCAGAGAGCAAGCAGGGTTGTCCAGATTCACACACATGCTTCGGGAAACAGCGGCTGATGTTGTCCTCGGCACCGAGGATGCAAAAATGAATAATGTGTGGACTTAAAGCCAGAAAGCAAAAGTCGCATCACCTGGCTCCCACCGCAGTGCTCTCTCCACGGAGGCCAAGCCTGGGTACACACAGAAGATAATCCAGCCGTGTCCTGCAGCAACAGGGGGATTAAACGGCCTCGCAAGGCTGAAACACCTAGATACATTATTTACCAAATAACGGAGCCATAGATTCTGTGAGCCTGTGATCTTTAATATAGAGATCAAATTCATACATAGATGCTTTCACTGACACCTCCCATATGGCATTTCAAGATTGTTTCTTTGCTTTTTGTCTCCTACGGGATTCCATGAGGATTTCAGAAAAGGGGCAGCATGGGAAGCTGGTTTTGAAAATCCAAATCTTACCTGGGCCAATTATGGCTTCTTGGAAGAGAGAAAGAGGTAATAACTGAACATAAGCGAAAGAGGAAACTTTTCCTGGAGGCAAGAGAGGAGGCTGAGCTTAATTCTCGCTGGCACAGGAATTAGTGGCAACATCAAGGACACCATCAAAAATCATTCACGGAATACCTACTGCGCAAGAAACTTCAGTCGAGGCTGGGAGGGAAGGGAAAACGAGGAAGAGACAGTGATTTCACCCCTTCGGCCTGCAGAGGTATGAGGCTCAGGTCTGGGAAGTTGGCCAACCGGTCGAGATGACTAAGTAGAGGATATGAACAATTTATCAACCTCCCCGCTTTTTGAAATGTTGTTTTCTTCTCTTTGCGTCTGAGCAACAGTCACCATTGAACTCAGAAGTGATTCCAGAGGTCTGGGCACACAAAGCTGGCCGTCCTGGCAGAAGACCTCCAGTCCTGGAGACAGGCCAGTCGGCTCCAAATGCCCAATGGGCCACTTCCTCTCTGATATGGGGAAAGCTGCTTAACCCTTGAAACCGGTTCTTTCATTAGTAAGTGTGGCTCAATACACCTGCCTCAAAGGCTGATTTAAAGGAAGGGCGAGCGTTTGTAAAGCACAGAACAGTTCCCGAGGAGCAATATATCCTCAGCAAATATGGCCCCCCTCTGCCTCCCTTCACCACCATATTGTCCAAGCTCACCAGGCATAAAGGACTAGCATGAGGAAAATTCTCTCTCTAGGTTAAGACTGAGGGAAAAGTGGCCACTGAAGCCTTGTAGAAATTCCCAAATTCGTGAAACAAGAGCCTCGTCCAATGTCTCATCTGCTACCTCTTCCAAAGATCCTGTCTATAATCAGCCGGTATACATGTATCCAATTAAAAAGGATATTCAACTCTTGCTGCATATCTAATTCCCTTAGAAATCCAAAATGTTGGCCAGGGTACTCTACTCTTGCTGACCCAGGACACGTGTCTGTGCTGTGTGTCAATGTTTAAGGTAGCTCTGAGAGTAAATAAATTCTGTGCTCCCAAGTACCTCAGGGCCTGAACAAGAAGGCTGATGGATCAAAAATCAGGCAACTAGCCTAAAAGAAATTAAATATACTTGGCCTCCCCTCTATGCCAACATTCATTTTGGTTTCCATGGGAAAGAGCTTTGAATATGTTTGCTCGGAGGCAAATTCGCATCTGCTTTTATGTCTACTGATACACGTCTAAAAAACAAAATTGAAATATAGTTTTAAGCAATTCACTCTCTGATCGTGTTGATTAGTGTTCCCAGCCAGTGTGAACAGCTCAGGCACCCAGTCTCAGGAGAAGAAGAAAAAAAAAAAAAAAAAAATACAAGGATGTCTTCGGTAGCCGGCTTCTATGTGAATTACTAGACAACTGCCTTGCCCCTCTACGTTGCCTTTTCAGGAATAATCTTTCAGAACTGAAGGGAAATTAATAAGGAAATGCTGGGTAGAAGGGAGCAATGGAGAGGAGAGAAGAAAGAAGAGAAGAGGGTGAGCTGTCCATCCTAGCAAAGACGAGTAATAATGCAGTAAGTGATTTTAGAGTCAGTGGGTTGACCCCAGGCACTCCTTTCCCAAAAGACTGATGACAAGTCCTTTTGAGTTGGGAAAGCCTGCTCTGAGGGACGAGAGTGGGAGAGTGAGGGTCTGAAAACATGTCCTGATCCTTGGCAGCTTTGAATAAATTACAGACCCTCTTGGATGGAAACCAAAGATAGTCCTACTCATGTTTTCCACTCACGCCAGCCAGTGATTTTAACTGGGAATCACCCCATCAGCATGTCAGGATAGTGCTAATATTTAATCCAATTCAAACTCAAGTCCTACTCTTCACTACCCAACGATAAGTTTATTCCTAAGAAGAGTTTCGTGGACAAAATATATTTTCTATTTTGGGGGCACTTCTGTTTTCACACGGTAAATGTAAATTACAGTATAAAATAAAATTTGGGCAGTGCAAAAAAAAAAAAAAAAAGATAACCCCAGAATCCAAAACAATCACTATTGATTTTAAATTAAGGAGTTAGATTCTATAAATGGACGTTTGGCTGGCTGGCTGGCTGGCTGGTTGGATGAATGGATGGACAGAACAAGAGTTAGATATAGATTGACCAAACTTCTTTACTTGTTTCTTTCCATTCTTTTGTTCTGTGTATATCATTAACAAAATGTAAGTTTTTAAAACCTCTTTCTTGATTAATTACACCTTAAAAGGGTAAATAAAACTCTTCCCTCCAGCAAGCATTCAAATGAATTTATCTTTGTCGTTTTGGTAATAACAACAAATTTGGTTGATAGTATTGTTATGTGCAAATTTAACTTGAGTTCTGAGATTCTGTAGCACTACTCCTTCCTGTTTACTCATATACACCTGCAGATACATTTGAATGTGAAAATATAAGCATGTGCCCATCTCTCTATATAGGGACCAAGATAAATGACATGTGCTCGCACTGCATTCACAGGACGCCAGCATATAATTCACTCCAACAAGCACAGAAGCTGCTCCCGTACATCTCACTATAAATAAGCCAGTCTTGTTTAAAAGCTTCTCAAAGGCCTGAAGCATCCAAGGTGGCTGTCTTTACTGACCATTCCTCCCAATCCTTATCCCCATTTCTAACTAGGCTATCACTAAGTAAGAGGGGGCCCCTAAAATGCTTCCTTCTCCCTGATAGAAGCCAGAGTAGGATCAGTATGTACACAGAGCGGGACGCCGGCTAGAGAAGAAACCCAGCAGAAGCACAGCAAGATGACATCCAGGTAAATAACAATGTAAATTACGGGGGGGTGGGCGGGGCGGGGATATGAATACATCACTGTTTAAAATCTTTTTTACGACTACTTGCTAGTGGTCATGCTTTATGTTAAACGTGCTGCTTAGCATTAGAACTTTAAAAGCTAGAAATCATTTCAAAGATCATCAGACTGTACTTTACCTTACAGCTTCAAAACAAAACAAGACTGAGTTTCAAACAGATGAAATGATACTTCTGTCATCACCTGGCTTGTTAGTGGCAGAGTTAAATCTCAAACTTACATCTTTGAATTCTAAATTTTGGTTCTTTCCTTTTTATCACAGTGTCAGCGCATAATTTTCTGTGGATCTGTGGCTGAATTGACTTCTATTTTCTAGTCAGCTCTGGTAGCTACAGTCCCCCTCCCAGAACCACTGAATCTAAAGATGAATCAGGGGTGCCTGGCTGGCAATTCTTGATCTTGAGGTTGTGAGTTCAAGCCCCACGTTGAGTGTAGAGCTTATTTGAAACAAACAAACAAACAAAAATTTTTAAATAAATATGAACAAAATGAGATGGACTTTGGACTCAAATTGGGCCTTGGGGGGAAAAAAGTAAACATTTAGCCTCTCAACCATTCCGTATACATCTAACCATTACATGATGCTGTTTTTGTTCCTGACTTTTAACACTCTCTATTATATCTTTTTAACAATTCTGTGAGTTAGACAGATTTATCCTTTTTAAAAAAATAAAGTTGACACTCGGAGTGTTTAAAAGGATTTGCCCAAAGTCTCAACAAGCCAGCTAGGCATTAGCCAAATAAGTGTTGAGAATATAATCATCAGGCCTTCTCTCTTAAAATGCATGAAAATAATTTCTATCATCTTAGTACCATTAGCAAATTTCTTTGCTCAAGTAACATATATATTCAAATATAGATGACTAATAACCATTTTTATAAGAAATAATGATTAGTGTATTTCTGAGTAAATCAGCTTTAAAATGTAGAAACCTATTAATTTTTTTAATTTTTTAATGTTTATGTATTTTTGAAAGAGACAGAGAGAGCGTAAGCCATGAAGGGGCAGAGAATGAGGGAGACACAGAATCCGAAGCAGGCTCCAGGCTCTGAGCTGTCAGCACAGAGCCAGACGCAGGGCTCAAACCTATGAACCGTGAGATCATGACCTGAGCCAAAGTCAGATGCTTAACCAGATGAGCCACCCAGGCATCCTGAACACTAGTAATTAACGCGAAGTTGAACATATACACAAAAATCTGCTAAGGGTCCACTGTATGGAATTATTTTCATTGGACTGGAACAAACATACTTTTCCAGAATCCCACGAGCTTGCCAAAAGGGACCAAGGACTGGTCCTATCTTGATTTTCCCACCCTAACGAACTGAACCTGGCGTGCCCTTTCTGCCCATCTTAACATGATGTCCTCATAGGTCCCCAAACTTCCCAGGAACCCCCCACCCATCAATACCCCTCCTTTCTCTGGACTGCAAGGGCACTTCATACTTTCCATACATTCAGCACTTGTGCTTCTTAACTGAACTATTGACTAAACTTTGAGGTCAGCTCTTTTGCAACCATACATTTCTCTGACTGACCACTTCCTTGAATTACTATAAATTTAGTTGTGTGTCCCAATAGTGCTTTTTCATTTAATGGGTCAAACAGTCAGAGGTCAGCAGAGCAACTAGTAAGTCCATACAGACAAATCTAATGAGTGCAAACACCACCAAGAGCAGGTTTTGAGGGATCTTGGTTCTGTGCTTGCCAGATGAGTAGTTTTGCAAGCAAAAACTTAGAGGCCATTCTAAGAGCGCTGGCTTTGTGTGTCAAAGTTCAATGGTTATTTTGACTGCCATGATGCTGAAGAATTTGCAAAAGAGAAGCTGACTGATGGTGTCACGGCTCCATCACAAAATAAGGAAAGAATATTGAAAGAAGCACAGAGACCCCATTCTACCTCAATCTTTCATAGGACTCCAGTTAATTTGAAAGGCATCCACAGGCCATAGGTAAAGAGACTTTCTCTTGGTTTCAGTTATTGCCAATGAGGAAAAAAATACGGCAAAGTGCTCAGTAAACTGTAACAGTCGCATAACATGCATGTTTTTCTCATCACCATCACCGCCATATTGTCATTATTATTGTAGGAGATGATGCAGCACCAATTATACAAAATGTATTAGCCAATGTCAAATTAAAATGGCATTGCATTAAGGCTTTCACTTTCTCTAGAAAAGAAAAAGATGAGTGTATAAGAGGTTCTTCTTTGATCAGCTGAAGACACGTGCCCCTCTTTTTCCCAAACTTCTCAAATTTCTTTGAATACAGGAGGACACCAACAGCGTCTACGTGCTTCTTTCCCAGAGAAGATCTTTCCCTTTCGCAATTTCTTCTTCAACTGTAGGCCTTATGGAAGATGAACCCTCAACTTCCAGGATCCTACTTATCTTTCAACAAAGACGTTCTTCTTCCCTTCCGAAAAGGTTTGAGTAAGTCCCACCCTGAAAATATAGAGCCAGAAGCAGATCGATGTTTTGTGGAGCCTAAAGTTTCTACAGTTTGGTGGCTGGGAATGCTGCTTTTAAACAAAGAACAGGGGCACCTGGGTGGTTCAGTCGGTTAAGCGTCCAACTCTTGATTTCAGCTCAGGTCATGATCTCAGGGTCGTGAAACTGAGACCTGCGTTGGGCTCCACATTGGGTGGGGAGCCTGCTTAAAATTCTCTCTCTCTCTCCCCACCCTCCCTCTGCCCCTCCCCCACTCGCTTGTGCGTGTGCACACTCTTTCTCAAAAATAAATAAGTAACAAATACATAAATATTTTTAAATGACATAAAACTAGCTTAATTTGGCATGTTTTACAAAATTACATGACCATGGGACACACTGTTGAGGCCTTTGCAGGAATTTGAAAGGCATCCTTATCAGTGAAGGTTCCGAAGTTTGCTTTGTTGTAAACCCACTACCGCTCATGAATCACTGCTAAAGCCAGAAAGCCCCTAAATGCAACGCACAAGAGAAAGACGCTCGCTTTCTACATCCACACGTCCCTCCATGAAAGGTCTAAACACCCATCAACAGTGGCAATGACAACCCATCCTACCACAAGTAGCAGGGACAGACAAGTCAACCAGTAATCATAATTATAAGCTACCTAGAATCTTTCACAGGGGCATGGCGTCTCTTGCCCAATTCTGCTGAAATCAACTCTTGGACATAGCCACTTCCACAGCCTGTGAGTAAAGCTTATCCTATAAACTATAACAGTGGAGACACGCCCTTCACAGATCGTTCAGAGAACTTCATGATAAATATGGGAAGCCATTTTGCTTTGTCTTCTAACCTTCAGGAAGTATCTTGGAACCTGGAACATATCTTAGGTAAGGATCTCATGAGCCTGGTGACACCCTCGTGAAATCACTACCACGGGTGTGGTGCCTTCCACGTGCATGTTGCTTATACCCATTAGGGCCTCAAACGGAATGCAATTGAAATGTTTGGGGAAAGTCTACTTTAAGATGTTTTCTGCAATAAATACGTATGACTTTTATAATAATGGAAACAGTTCCAGTGTTGAGAAGTACCCTCAAAAAAGCCTGGGTCTTCTTACGAGAAGTTGCAAGCAACCTCGTGAATCAGTTCAGCGTTTTAGCCAGCGCGTGAGGTCTTTTTGTACCTACAAGATGACGCCACCCGCACCCTCCCAAACTTGAAAAAATAGCAGAGTAATTAATCACAAACACCACAAAAAGGTTGCGCGTGTTAACTGACTTTGTAACACCTTGCCTAGGAAACATTCACAGCACAGAGACTTGGAAAGAAATATCGTGAAAAATGAGACTTGCACCAGACGTAGGCCAGATATGATACTCTAGAAACTGGAGTAGAAGAAATGGGGCCATCACAATGTTATAGAGAAAAATAATGCCTTTGCTTCAAGTGTTTGACTATTTCAAGCGCAAGGATATTAGAGTTTCACTCAGTGAAATACTACCTTCCATTTCTTCTTCTTTTTTTTTTTAATGTTTATCTATTTATTTTTGAGAAAGAGAGAGAGAGAGCAGGGGAGGAGCAGAGAGAGAAGTAGACAAAGAATCCCAACAAGCAGGCTCTGAGCCATCAGCGCAGAGCCCCACGCGGGGCTCAAACCCACAAACCATGAGCAGAAGTCGGACGCTTAGCCAACTGAGCCACCCAGGCTCCCCTGCATTTCTTTACTTGCATCTGAAGATGTGGCTTTATTCTCATCTGAGATTTCTTAAATCCTGAATAGGGTATAGGATGTCACATAGCTTTACCCCAAATGACTCACTGGGGACTAGATTCCTTTACATTTCCTCGCACTTGTAAATACATCAGACACTGCTTTCCGCTTATCTCAGAGCAGTTCTACCGCATCATGTGAGAAAGATTTATTACACATGAAATTTTGAGCCGACCTTGCTAAGACTCCACAAAATTAAAAATGTACATTTGCACTTATGGACCATCTACCCTATCACTTCAACGGTCTTCTCGAAGTGTTCCATTTGGATAGCCAATTTGGGGTGAGTGAGGAGGACTGTCAACCCCCCTCCCCACCCCCCCACCCCTCCCACTGTCAGGTGCTTTGCTGCATAACCAGAAGATGCCAACAGAAAGAACCCTAAGCATGAGAATCACCACAAACAAAGATGTGGTGCTAGGAAATCACATAATTTCTTCCAAATTAAAGACGTGAAGGTCTACACCAGGGACCAGCCAAACACAAGCCACTGTCGGTATCTGCATGTCCTGTGGTCTAAGGATGGTTTTTACACTTTTAAATGGTTGGGGGGAAAATCCAAAGGAAGCAGAACATCAAGAGCAACTGGCTGGCTCAGCCCGTTAAGTGTCTGACTTCAGCTCAGGTCATGATCTTGCAGTTCGTGAGTTCGAATCCCGCATCAGGCTCTGTGCTGACAGCTCAGAGCCTGGAGCCTGCTTCGGATTCTGTATCTCCCTCTCTCTCTCTCTCTGCCCCTCTCCTGCTTGCTCTCTCTCTCTCAAAAATAAATAAAAACATTTAAAAATTGTTAAGAATAACATCAGCACAGAAAGACTAAAGGAAATCTCCGCGTCCATAAATACAGATTATTAGGACATAGCCACACACTTCTATATCTTTTGTGATCACGTGCTACAAAGGCAAGCTGACAGAGACCAATGGTCTGCAAAACCAAAAACACTCACTCTATAGCCCTTTGCAGGAAAAAAAAAAAAATGGCCTGGCCTATACAACGACCAACATTTTATGGGGACTCAATTTGCACCAGGTACCATGTCAAACACCTTTACTTGCTTTCATTCATCTAAACCAAATGAACACTGTGTTCATCCCTTGTTTTGCAGATGAAATGCTGAGGCACAGAAACAGTTGGGTGGCTAGTATGGCGTGGAGGGGTGGGTCTGATGTAATGTATACGGAGATTCATGTTTATTGATTCTGGGCCAAGCTTCATCCCCAAAGCCCACCATCACTACCGCCATCCGAGGGCACGCAAAATACAGAGCCCAAACTCTCACTTTTCCCTAGCATGTCTCAAGTCCCAATCCTCCTGTGGTGTGTAGGAGGGGATGCCTGGCCCCATCTCCTGCTGCTGTCATTCCCTCATGTCCAGGCATGAATGAAGCCAGAATTGTGGGGGACTTTTTCCCACAAGAATCCAGGTCTCTGTGTTGTTACTCAACTTCATACAGCCGGTGCCACATGTAATTCATGGGCTAATTACACCCAAGAACCACGCTACTGCTCAGCTCACAAGAAGACAGAGAATGAGGAAACTCTTCTGATTGGACAACAGTTTTCCGGGGGATGTGAGTCTTGCTGTTGCGGTCACTTAAGTTTCATGTTGACGCTTGCTTTGACTTCGGACTCTTGGATTATCTTGGATCTCTATGTGATACACTCGATGACCTCTGCCATGAGCCACCGGTTACACCCACAGAAACGGTAGAAACGCAGTTGTCACCTCACTCCCTAGTCCTATGCCCTGATGCCCTATACACCACTCTCACCCTGTTTATCCAAATTGCCACCACCAGGGCAGCAAATTTACCAATCCGCTAAACAAGGAAGCTAGAAGCAGCACAGAAGAGAGACATATTCTATTCCCAGGATCCTGTTCTCAACCTAGATGGTCTGTTGGGCATGTTGCCTAAACTGTATCGCTCTCACATTCCCCATTTGTAAAGGAGTAATAACAAGCCACAGGCGATTATGAGGAACCAATTCACAGGGGTATGAAGAGTCCCTGAAAAATGCAGAGTACTACAGAAAGGCAACCTAAAGGTAAGCCACGGTGTTGAAGTATAAAACGTATATCCTGGTTTGACATTAGTGTGCTAACTTTCTCGAACACTGAAGACACGTTGGGGTGTGATTCAAGGATTCAACACTTCATGCTAAGGAAGACTCTGGATGTCGATACCAATCAATCTAGATGGTGCACCACCAGAAACGGCAATAAAACAAGTTGTCAAAGATAAATACGTTGAGACACATGCTCTCTTTCCCAGGGAGGGAAAAAAAAAAAAGGTCAAAGTTTTTAATAACTTCGTCACAACATTTTTCTCTAAGTTTGCATTCATTTATTCACAAGACAGTTGGACTCCCAATCCCAATATGTGTTCGGTAGATACATTCTTTGCCAGGGGAGGGGAGGGGGTGGCCGTCACAGTCTTGTCCCACCCTTACATTTAGATTGGGTTTGTTGGATCCAAGTATGCTGGTCTGTTCTGACATGCTTCCTCCTACAATAAGAACCATCGATGCTTTAAACATACAAGGTTACCCTGGAGGTCTGAAATTCAAGGACTCTTCCATGTCCAGAAAGACCTTTGGAAATCTAGGTTTCCCAGAGTCTCTGAGTATTATTTTACCACAAAGGCACCTCTGAGACCCACCTCTGGGTCTGCCCCTCCACTGATGGAGACATCAATGCCATGATTACTTAGGATGCAAGAGAGTATCGTGGCTGGCTGAGAACACCCAAAGATCTCTTCGAGATCTTCTTTTCATAGTATTTTCCTATCGCTCTAGGGTATGAGGATATCAAACACCTCAGTTAATGTCAAAACACATGTATCACAGAGTGTCCTATGCTTAAGGCTTACAATTAAACGTTCTATTCTCAATTCGGTTGAGCACGTTGCAATATCAATAGAAATAGAGATTTTGTCTGGCTCAATAGCCAAACACATTTACAGATTTCACTGGAGAAAAAGGGAATGTATATAGTCTTCAAAACCGTGAGCCATGGGATCTGATTTTAATACTGAGAATGAGTCAGGCGTATGGTAGGTGATGGTAGGAAATGTCTGCCCTGCCTAAATGTGGTCAAAGCCTCAAGGAGATGGGAAAGGGGTATCCTTCTTGCTGGAGCGTCCTCATTGGGTGATAAAATCTCAGCATCACTATTACATGGGAATATTGTGCAAATCATCTACCAACATCTGCATCAGAATCACCTGAGGTTTTTGAGGAAAATGATGGTATCTAAGCCCGACCCCTGTTCTGCAAAATCCAAATCACCTGAAATTGATCCTAGAAATGGTCTTTTAAGCAAGGAACCCAGAAATTAAGTGTAATACTGATAACATTTGTCTGGCGTTTACCGCGTCAGTCAATGCTCTGAGCACCTTACATACACTAACTCAGGTTCTCTTATGTGCGACTGGTAGATTCCGTGAAGTCGGCGTGCCACTGGGCTAGGTTTTCGCCTAACACGTGGAGAGTCAAATCCTGGATCTGTCATTTTTCTGCCACTATGGCCCTCAAAAGGCTACCTGATCTCCTCCAACCCCAAGGAACTCATGTGTAAAACAAGGGTGATCATTCCTAATTTGCATGGTGTTGTGACGATGGCCTTTCTTTTCTTTTTTTCCTTTTCTTGGGGGGGGTGGGGGAGGATAGCATTTCAGCTACACATTAAGCTCAAAAGAGATGTGCTCCAAGACTCCTCTGTGAACTGACAGAGGTGCACACTTTCCTACCACAAGAGCTCAGGTGCATTTGAGAAAACGTCCCTAACTGGGCAGTGATGATATACATGCCCAGTCATATTCCTTACCCACAGTTCAAGAGCCTCCTTGAAGATGAGCTATCACCTCCCTATGGCTTGTGCCAGGTCCTGTCATTGGAAGCATCAGAGCCCGCGGACTCTTTTCTTCCTTCCGGGATTGGGGCTGTACTAGATCCAATCACATTCCAAGGGGGCAAACTGGCCCGACAGGCACATCCTCTTGAGTGTTTTCACAGTTCCCACGAGGGACTTTTTCTGCTCACAGAAAACCATTCTTCCCTCCAACCAGCCACAAGGACTGTGCTCACCATCCCTGGAAGATTCCCTGATCCCCGCCACCCCTCCCTCTCAGCCCGCTCCCCCCTCTCCTCCCCCATCCCTCCTTGATCCCTGGGCTCACACCGAGGAAGGCACTTCCTGATCCCTCCCGCTCCCTCTCTCCACTCCCACTGAGACAATCCCCCAGGCACAAAGACCCCCTAACCTCCTCCAGGCTCAGCCCGGGGGGAGACTCGGAAACTGCTCTTTGATTTCTCTACTGCAAGGAATTAACTTTTCTTCCCTAGTAGCCTGGAAGTCTCAATTTCTCATAAATACAAAAACAAAATACTGTATCTAACAGCGATGTACGGACAGTCTTTCACGTTTCCTTTTCCTGAAACTCAGGACGTGAGTGCCAAGACGGTACTTTTAATGCGATGCTCCCAGGACACAACTTGTGTTGGGGAAAGTAACCTGACTCCATCCCAGAAAGCCGGCATTGAATTTGATGAACTGGCTCTCCATTTTGAAATTGTACACTGTCCCTAGACCGACTCTCCCTCAAAGCACAGATGCGGCCACCCGACCCTAAACCCTAAAGCTCAAACTGCAGCACCGAAGTGACTCCTGGAGCTGTGAGATAACTTTTGTTTAATAAGGCACGTTGGAGACAGTGAAATACAACTAGTAATAGTCACAACAGGTTGTATAACCCGCTAGTAAAATCTGGAAAATATTCACAGAATGAGCACACAACAGGGGCAACAGTCCACAGGCCATTTTTTTTGGTGAGGAAAAACAGTACTAAATGGGGGGGGGGGGGGGGGAGCAGGTTCCACATAGATATACGCTTTAAACTGTCTACACTTCGTTTAAATGTCTCCGGGTGCCTTCTCCCAACAGGGACCCAATCAATATTTCTTCAATAAATGGCTCCGCATGTTCAGACCTTCAGAATTTCTAACTCTTCACCCTCTTTGTCTGCCTATTGGAATTTTGCACATCATCGTAATTCAAGATGGATTTTGTTTTCCTTCGCTTTTAACTCATGCAGCCAAACATAAAGGGCCAATTAATACTACACTTACATGTTTTGAGCACTCGTACAAGCCTAGGACAATTATTTTTCTGCCCCAACAGCTACCAGAGAAGTCAAAACCTGCATCACCAGTGAACTTTTAAATAATTCTTGGAGGCTTTATCACGCTCGTTCCGGAGACTCCTGTTGCCCGTGATCTCCACGAAGCAACTCACTGCCTATTTTCCAGACATTGTTGCAAAGTCACTCGTGATTATGTGTAGGAAAGGTCACCCAATGAACTACCTGCTCATTGGTCTGTTTAGAAGGCCCAGGGACGTGCATGCCCGTGGCCACCGATCCAAAAGTCCCACTGGGATATTTTTCCAGGAAACAATGAGGAGTCCTGGGGACTCTGGGGCCCTTGGCATCTGAGAGCCGCGCGGAGCCCAGGGCCTCCGGGGCTGGAAGGCTCCCGGCAGCGCAGGGACCTCGCGCTTTGGGGCTTTGGGGCCCGCGGGGGTCGCCTGCGCCGCCTGGCCTCGAGGCGTTCCCACACTGGAGGGCTGTGGGAACCCAGGCGGGGACAGAACCGCAGACCCTTCTGGGGGAAAGGGGAGAAAAAAAAAGACCGCTTCAAGGAAGAGGAATATTCGAGAGACATCCTTCCATCCTAAAACCCACTTGGTTTTCTGGAACGCTCTGGGGCACATTTGTATTTTATGTTAAATCAAATGAGGACTAATTCACATCGCCACCATCCTTTTTTTGTTTGTTTTTGGAGGAAGAGGGGTGGAAGGAACAGGGTATTTATGTGCCCTATCTATAACCTTAGAAGAGATGCTCATGCATCTAAGCCTCGAGTATTTCATCCACAGAGTGGGCGTATGTCCCTCACAGCATTGTTTTGACGATTAAACTACATATGTGAAGATTTATTTTCCTACACCTATTATTAGTATTATTACTCCATATGAATTATAAGTGAGAACAATTTTTATTCCATTAGTAAATAACCTTTAATAATCCTTATAGGGTAATTTTTTAAGAACTGAATATTTCGCCACAAATTTATTTAAATACAAAGCTTATATTCAGAGCCTGAAGGATGGCCCTCCCCCCCCCCCTTCATTGACCTAGAGATAAACTTTGACCCCTTGTTTGATAACCACATTTTTCTGAAGATGCCTTGTTCCTTTCAAGAACAGCAGCTTGGCCCCAGAATCTGGAAACTGACATGCTTCAGTATACCTCTTTCCTCCCTTTTTGGCTTGACAGCAAGAACCTTTAACCTTTAGGCTTGATTCCTAAACCTTGTGTATTGTTTGCAGTGAGAGAATATTCGGGGGCAGACGGAGAATTTGCCTCATCCTAAATTTCATTGGGTTGCTGACTATATCTTTCTAAAGTGTGGATCTGAAATTCGGTTCTTAAAAAAAAAGTCTCTAACTGGCAATGCTGAGATTTTTTTCTTTTCTTTTCTTTTCTTTTCTTTTCTTTTCTTTTCTTTTTCCCTAAGTCTTATTCTCTTGGGTCAAATCATGGCACTGATTTAACACACACTATAAAAATCTCAACCCCTGAGGCATAAGTGAGCCGCTAAACTGACCTCGACAAAAAAACTGGAATGAGGAAACTTTTTCCCCGCAGATTGGAAGTTCCATGGCTTCCTCAAAAGAAAAAAAAAAAAAAAAAATTAAAATGTAAACTTTTCCTAAACCAAATGTATTCTATATTTTACCTTATCTACAGCAGCTGAGAACCACTTTCCAAGAATGATTTGTTGGAAAGCAAAAACCTGCTCTTACTGCTTCTAAGTGAACACACACATCCTTGTAAGCAACCAACACAATTCACCCAACAAAACATCATTGTTGAATGAACCCATTCCCCACTTCCGGCTGCATTCTGAAGTGGAAATTCCTAATGTCTGGAATCCTATTACATTAAAGACAGGAATCACATTGCTTCTGCCTGTTTTATCTCTAGATCAAAAGGTAAAACCAAAAGATTGTACGAAGCAAAGAAGCACTTTGCAGGTAATACATGATATATCGAACATAAAGACTAGGCATGGCATTCTACCAATCAACATCTATTAAGAACATCAAAATGAAAGGGATTTATAACTCCGAGTCCAAACAGAGAAATGACACTGGGAAATAACACTGTGTTTAGAGAAAGAAAATGCAAGTGCCCATATTGTTTAAATAGTTCCAAGCCAGAGCTGGTGCCACAGAATTCAACACTTTTGCCTTTTTCCTTTTTGTTTTAATGGGGGGTGGGGGGGGGGGAGGGAAGAGAGGGGAATCTCATAGCTTGTGCCTTCGAATCAGAAGTTTATCAGTGGCCTTGGATCAGTCACTTAACTTCTCTGGGCCTTGCTTTCTTCATCTCTGCGGTGGGCAACAAAATGCCTTTTTACAGCCATCACAACACTGAAATGGCTAATAAAAACTACAGGTAAGGGTGCCTGGGTGGCTCAGTCGGTTAAGCGTCCGACTTCGGCTCAGGTCACGATCTCACGGTCCATGAGTTCGAGCCCCGCATTGGGCTCTGTGCCGACCGCTCAGAGCCTGGAATGTGCTTCAGATTCTGTGTCTCCCTGTCTCTCTCTGCCCCTCCCCCACTCATGCTTTGTCTCTGTCTCTCAAAAATAAATAAATGCTAAAAAAAAATTTTTTTTTAAAAACTACATGTAAAAGAACTATAGCCAAATGACACATTATAATTATCATGGCTGGATTGTGACAGTTTTACTGAGCTAGATTTCTATTTTTTTTCTTTAACTCAGAAATGAAATAACTACTTTTCATTTACGTGTGGCTATATTTCAACACCATATGGTCTTAGTTGAGGAACAAAACTAAAAGTATTTCTGGCAACGTAAAATTTAAGAGTAATGCTTAGAATCACTGAAGAATCACCTAGACTTTGTATAAATCACGGAAATGAACTCAAGTAGTCACAAACATGGAGCACCGAATCCTTCAGTGCAGCCCAGTCTCAAGGCAAAATTCCTAAAACTACTTAACTGATTAACCTTGGATATTCATTTCAACACACGGTTTTTACGGAGTAACCTGAATTCAGCGGACTTATCTAGTCCAAAGTTTCCAAAATCAGGTCGACACACTGAACTATTCTGGCAGACCTGGAGTGCCCATGACAAGCTGCCAAGTTGTCCAGGATGATCGGTTTTAACAACCTCCCTAGAAAATCCAGGAGTGTTACAGCCATCTCTGCCAATCTGAGAGCCACATGTTGAATCCTTGATTACATTTGAGATTCATGTGTTGAATCATTGGTTAAGTGTTAACTGTGAATTCTGTTCTAAATGTTAGAGAGTGGGGAGGAAAAAAAAACCATGTTAAATACCTGGCATATGTGTCAATTTCTATAAAACATTAGGACAGAGCATTCAAAGTTCACTGGAATTTGGCAAAGAAATTCTAGACGCGGAGGAAAGGATACCAAGATTATAACCTCTCTCATTATTCCTCTCTGAAGCAGAGCAGGGGTGGTTTTCTTTCTTCACTCAAAACAAGAAAGAAAAAAAGGGGGTGCCTGGGTGGCTCAGTCGGTTAAGCAGCCGACTTTGGCTCAGGTCATGATCTCACAACCGTGGGTTCGAGCCCTGCGTCGGGCTCTGTGCTGACAGCTCAGAGCCTGGAGCCTGCCTGGGATTCTGTGTCTCCCTCTCTCTCTCTGCCCCTCCCCTGCTCACACACTCTCTCTCTCTGTCTCTCAAAAAATGAATAAACGTTAAAAAAAAGAAAAGAAAAAAAAAAAAAAAAAAAGCAAAGCCTCCTGCCGTCTACTTCCCTCCCTGAGTTTCTGATATCTTAGCATTTAACTCATGGGCTAGATCATTGACCTGGAAACCCTATAATATTGCACATTTACAAATGTTTTTGAAAGGACCCAAAGACTTCAAACCATATAAATTTAATAAATGATAAAAAAAAAAAAAAAAAAAAGCCACGGGTAGATTGACCTGGTCTTCATGAACATACATCAAATACCTTCCTTGTTCTCTGAGATCGATTTTAAATGTTGCATGACAAATGCAGGAAGCAGGTGAAACGCATGGTGATTCAAAGTTCATCTCTGGGGTAGACATGACTTTCCTCAACCTCTCTGACTTACAGCCAAACATTTCACTAAAATCAAGCGCTTACACAGAGGAAGAATTGGTAATAGAACGACATCCCCCATTTGGTAGATAACGTTATTAATTTTACATGGAATAGAAACAGATTCATTTTATTATCACCCTCTGATTGCTAAAATGTTTAAAGACCAAAACAAAATAGCTTTCAATAAATGAATTCTTCCCAGCAGAAATTGTTAGTAGATACAGACAAATGTACATGGAAAAGCAACAAAATGGATACAAACAATTTTGAAAAGGAAGAAAAGGTTGAAGGAATCACATTAGTGGATCTTAAGAATTACTACAAAACTATAGTGGTCAAGACATTGTGGTGTTAGTAAAAGGAAAGCCACATAAATCAATGGAACAGAATAAAGTACAGAAAGAGACCTATACAAATATGGCCAGTTGATTTTGACAACGAAACAAATGCAATTTGGTGAAGAAAGGGCAGTCTTTTCAACAAACGGTGTGGCAACAATTGGACAAATGAAAAAAATAAACAAACAAACCTTGCCCTACACATAAAACCACAGGCAAGAATTGACTGAAAATGGACTACAGACCTAAATCTGTATTGAATACGAGAAAATCTTCATGACCAGAGGCTAGGCAAAAAGTTCTTAGATGTGATGCTAAAAAGCACAACCATAAAATTAAAAATTGACAAACTGAACTACATTGAAAGCAAAACTTTTGTGCTGCAAAAGACACTTGGAAGAATTCGAAACAAACAAACAAACAAACAAACAAAAACCAAGCTAGAGACAGAGAGAAAACATTAGCAAATCATATATTTGACAAAGGACTTGTATCCAGAATATAAAAAGAACTCTCAGAACTTAACAATGAGAAAACAAAATAGCAATTTAGAAATGAGCAAAAGAGTTGAATAGACACTCACCAAAGAGGATATATGGGTGGCAAAAAAAGCGTATGAAAAGATGTTCTTTATCATTAGCCATTAGGAAAATGTGAATTAAAACCATGATTAGGTTTCACTGCACATCTGTTAGAATAGCTAAAATTTAAAAAAGAAAAAAATACTGATAATACGAAGGCCTGGTACAGATGTAGACCACCTAGAATGTTCATGTGTTGTGGGGTGCCTGGGTGGCTCAGTCGGTTGAGCATCCGACTTCGGCTCAGGTCATGATCTCATGGTTGGTGAATTCGAGCCCTGTGTTGGGACTGTGCTGACAGCTCAGCGCCTGGAGCCTGCTTCGGATTCTGTCTCTCCCTCTCTCTCTGTTCCTCCCCCGCTCACACTCTGTCTCTCTCTCTCTCTCTCTCTCTCTCAAAAATAAAGATTAAAAAATTTAAAAAAAAAAAAAGAATGTTCATGTGTTGCTGGCAGACTGATATAGCTACTGTGGAAAACAGTTGGGCAGTTTCTTACAAAGTTAGAAAGTTAAACATACACTTAACATGTGACCTGACAATTCCACAACCTGGGGTAAAGATAAATGAAACTTGTGTTCACACAATATCTTTACACAAATGTTTATAGCAATTCTATTCACAATGAACAAAAACTGGAAGTAACTGAAATGTTCAACAGGTGAATGGATCAACAAACTACGACACATCCATTCAATTGAATATTATTCAGCAATAAAAAGGAATAAAATGTTGACACATGCAATGACTTGAGGGAATCTCAAAATAATTATACTAAGTGAAAAAAGCCAATCTTAAAAAGCTACATATTATATGGTTCGATTTATAGGATATTCTTTTTTATTTTTTTAATTTGAGAGAGACAGCAGGTGCACATACAAGCAGGAGGAACGGTGGAGGGAGAGGGAAAGGGAGGGAAAGAAAATCCCAAGCAGGCTCCTCATTCAGTGCAGAGCCCAATGCAGGGCTCGATCCCACAATCCTGGCATCATGACGTAAGCCAAAATCAGGAGTCCAATGTTCAACTGACTGTGTCACCCAGGCAGCCCAATTTATAGGATATTCTTAAAAGAACAAAACGACACTGATGGACAACAGATCAGTGGTTTCCAGGAGTTAGGGGTGGGAGGAGGGTATGATTTGAATGGGACAGCAGAGAGAGTTTTGGGGTGACAGAACTATTCCCTGTCCTGATTGTGAGGCAGTTACACGAATTTATATATGTGTTAAAATTCCAAAAAAGAACAAGCACACACATTCATAGCTGCACCATCCATAAGAGTCAAAAGGTGGGGGTGCCTGGGTGGCTCAGTCGGTTAGGCGTCCGACTTCGGCTCGGGTCACGATCTCACGATCCGGGAGTTCGAGCCCCGCGTCGGGCTCTGGGCTGATGGCTCAGAGCCTGGAGCCTGCTTCCGATTCTGTGTCTCCCTCTCTCTCTGCCCCTCCCCCGTTCATGCTCTGTCTCTCTCTGTCTCAAAAATAAATAAACGTTAAAAAAAATTTTTTTTTAAAAGAGTCAAAAGGTGGAAACAGTCCAAGTGTCCACCAATGGAAGAATGGGTAAACAAATTGTGGTATTTGCACACAATGGAGTATTATTCAGCCATAAAGAAGAATGAGGTACTGATATATACTACAACATGGACGAACCTTTAAAACATTATGCTAAATGAAAAAAGCCAACCACACATCATATATCCTATGATTCCATTTATATAAAATATCCTATGATTCCACTTATATAAAATAAAAACTATCCCAGAAGAGTTAAGGACATTGAGACAGAACACAGATTAGTGGTTACTAGGGATTAGGGAGCATTTCCTTAAAGGTGCAGGCTTTCCTTTTGGGGTGATGGACATGTTTTAGACGTAGACAGATCTGATGGTTGCACTACATCACAGATGTACTAAACGCCACTGAATTGTTCCGTGTTTTTTTTTTGAAATTCACAAATACAAGAAATCCAAGAAAGTCTATTTGGGACAATTTTGTAACAATAAATTTAAAGTAAAAAAAAAAAAAGAAAATTATAAAAATGCAATGAGTTGATAACTCCAGGCTCCAATTACCTCCTTGAACAGAGCATAAAAGTAAAGATGTTACATTCTAGAAGACTTCCCGTTTGTGTCCATTAGGCTCCGGTCTTCCTGAAACTGCTCCCGCAAGACGGTCACTCATAGGAGGAGAATGTTTTGTCCAATTAAAAAAAAAAAAAAAAAGCCTCAGCTGTCTGAAATTCATTTTCTTTTCAAACACTTCCTTAATAACCATGTTAAACTGACCTACCTATGGGGACAACATAGATGGACCTTGAAGGCATTATCTTGAGTGAACTAAGTCAGACAAAGACAAATACCTGATGATCTCACTTTTACGTTGGATCTAAAAAAGTCAAATTCATAGAAACAGAGACCAAATGGTGGTTACTAGGGGCTGGAGGATGAGGGAAGGGACGAGAAATAGTGACTATGAGACGTGATGCAGGTGTTAGCTCAGCTACGGTGGTAATCATTTTGCAATACATAAATGTGTATCAAACCATCACGGTAGATACTTAAAACTCACACAGTGTTATCTGTCAATTATATCTTAATAAAGCTGGGGGGGGGGGGGAAGCGACCCACTTAGCCTTTGGAAAATGTGGCTGTGTTGAGAGCATACTGCCTGTTAATTTTTAACAGAAGAGAGATGAAAAGGGGGAAGTTTATTTTGCTTTTTTTTTTTTAATGTTTATTTATTTTTGAGAGTGAGAGAGACAGAGCATGAGCAGGGGAGGGGAAGAGAGAGAGGGAGACACAGAATCTAAAGCACATTCCAGGCTCTGAGCGGTCGGCACAGAGCCCGATGCGAGACTCGAGCTCACTGACAGCGAGATCATGACCGGAGCTGAAGTTGGACGCTTAACCGATCGAGCCACCCAGACGCCCCTTATTTTGCCTTTTAAGACTGAGGAATTCTGGTGACAGGACCCCTTTTTGTGTTCAGCTGCTTGCCAATTCCCACCTACACTGTGTTTTGGCCGCTCCGTGTCTTTGCCCATGCTGTGCCCTCTGCCTTTAATACCTTTCCTCTTCAGTGCTTTTGGCTCCGGCCAACTCCTAGTCATCTTCTAAAACTCAGCTCTGAGATCTTGTCCAGGAAGCATCCCTGAGGCTGGGGATGGCCAAACAATTTCCCCCTGCATTCCCACAGTGCCCTGGGCTTTACAAGCCCTTCAACGAGGGATTGGCAGTGATCTGCTCACGTGACCATCTTTCCCCCAGGCGATAGGCTTCTCAAGAGGAGAGGGCATACTTTGCTCATCATTATTCTTTCCAGTAACCACTGTAGAGTAGACATTCGATAAGTGTGGTTGGTTTGTGTGGATTGTTGTATGTTTCTCATAAAACAATCTGGATTGGTGTCTGAATAAGTTCTAGTCTCTCCTCATTCACACAGGTTGTTACTCTCGCTTTGTGATCAATTCTGATTCTCCAGGTTCTATATTTTCCCAGTGGTTCTAAGTTAGTTTCGTGTGGACTTCTAATATCTGGAACAAGGTTTTTCTTCTCTTTTAGAATACCAGAAGTTAGAACATTTGGCAAGCCAGACTTCAAACAATTCCAGAACAGGATGATGGTTTTGACTTCTTTAGCTCATGTACACATGCATAGAATCCGACAGCACAGCTAGAATTCTCAGTTAATGCCTGTGAATGAATCAAACTCTGAACCAACAAATCAGGAAAGTAAGCCATCTCCTACCTCCTGCCATCACCTGGCTCCCCGTGCCTACAGAGGGTTTCTCTCCAAGGGTTTAAAAGCAGGACAAACACAACAGTGCCAGAAGTATCCAGTAGCTAACCTAGGTTTTGAAGGACTCTCTTTTTTTTCTTCTTAAAATTTTATTTTTTAGAGAGAGAGCACATGCACAAGCGGTGGGGGGGGGGGGGGGCAGAGAGAGGGAGAGAGTCTCAAGCAGGCTCCATGCTCAGTGCAGAGCCCGACGTAGGGCTCGATCCCATGACCCTGGGATCATGACCTGAGCCAAAATCAAGAATCAGACACTCACGGGGCGCCTGGGTGGCTCAGTCAGTTGGGCATCCGACTTCGGCTCAGGTCACAATCTCGCGGTCCATGAGTTCGAGCCCCGCATCGGGCTCTGTGCTGACTGCTCAGAGACTGGAGCCTGTTTCAGATTCTGTGTCTCCCTCTCTCTCTGCCCCTCCCCTGTTCATGCTCTCTCTCTCTGTCTCAAAAATAAATAAACGTTAAAAAAAAAAAATTTTAAAAAGAATCAGACACTCAATCGACTGAGCCACCCAGACGCCTCTTCGAAAGACTCTCTTTTTTAAATAGATTTACAAACACAGGAAGCAACAGGTGTTGGCAAGGATGCAGAGAAAGGGAAACCCTCTTACACTATTGGTAGGAATGCAAACTGGTGCAGCCACCCTGGAAAACAGTATGGAGGGTCCTCAGAAAGTTAAAAACAGAACTACCCTATTATCCAGCAATTGCACTATGAGATATTTATCCAAAGGATACCAAAATTACTGATTTAAAGGGATACATGCACCCTGATGTTTATAGCAGCGTATCAAAAATAGCCAAGTTATGGAGAGAGCCCAAATATCCATTGACAGATGAATGGATAGAGGATATGCGGTATATATATATAATAGACTATCACTCGTCCATAAAAAAGAATGAAATTTTGCCATTTGCCACAACAGGGATGGAACTAGAGAGTATTACGCTAAGTAAAATTAATCAGTCAGAGAAAGACAAATACCATGTGATTTCACTCATATGTGGAATTTAAGAAACAAAACATGAACAGAAGGGGAAAAAAAGAGAGAGAGAGAGAGAGAGAGAGAGATGAAACCAGAAAACAGACTCTTAACTACAGAGAACTGAGGGTTACTGGAGGAGAGGTGGGCAAGGGGACAGGTTAAATGGGTGGTGGGTCTTAAGGAGAACACTTGTGATGAGCACCAGGCGTTGTGTGTAAGTGGTGAATCACTAGGCACTACACCTGAAACTAACGTTATTTTGTGTTAACTGCAGGGATTTTAAAAACTTAAAATAAAAAAAATAAAATAGAATAGAATGGAATGGAATAGAATAGAATAGAATAAAAATAAAATAAAATAAAAATAAAATAAAATAGATTTACAAATACAAAATCCTTAGAATGGGGAGAAAAATCACCATAAGTTAGGGGCTCCCTCTGGTGCGTCTCTGTCCAGGCGATTTGCTAGGAACGACGACACAGAAACAATTCGTGACTGCATCCTGACTTCCCCTCCCCACCTAGAACACCTTACAACACCCAGCAAACAGCCAGCATGCTCAGGGGTTCAAGTAAGTTCCTGGGAATCCCACCTCTGAGCCACACCCCACGAATAAGATGAACAAAGATAGAGTCTGGTGCTTACTGCGGGGCACAAAGTGTCCCTGTGTACTCTCTCATATAATTTTCAATCACGATTCTATACGGCAACCTACCATTAGTAGGTTTCATAAACCTACCAGCTGCAGAAGCACTTAAGTACACTCCCTGAAAACAGACCCGCTCTTCAATACTCGCTCAGTGCGGCTTGTCTCCCAGAAGCCACGACCCAGTTAAGCAGTGTGCCAGTTGGGATACAAGTTCTGGAGTCAGGCAGACCTGGACTCTGAGCCCAGAACCACCTCGACAAGATGCATTACCCAACCTCTCTAAACTTTCGCATCCTTAGCTATCAGATAGGACGTACATTCTCATTATTGCTTTGTTGTTATCTGTCTGGCCCCTAAAGGGCCGACTGTGAATTCAAGGATAAATTCTAACTGGGGGGAATCATTAACACCAACAGATCCCAAAGATCATCCAGATTCCAGGAATTCCCTATGTGCTTCTAGGATGCAGCTCTGGAAGGACAGAACTAGGTGGGTAGCATTGTAAACCTGAGAAAGCATATGGCATCGAAGCTGTTTACAGCAGGACCTACAAGTGTAATCACTATAACCTTGCTCTGTAAGCTACATTCAGCCCTTTCAATCTGAAATGCACCACGGGGTAGGCGGAGCCCATGAAATAATCTATCTGGACTTCCAGAACCACAGTCTCACCCAAAGGGGCATGTGATTCTGATAGTTCAGGCCGGTGGGCAAATTTAAAATGGGAGGAAAACAGGATCATAAATTGCTCTTCACGGGTCCCCAGCCTTCACTTACTGAAACAGAAACTGGGAGTTCGTGTGGGAAAAGGAGTAAGAAAACAGAGGCTAGAAGGGTAAAAGTTGGTGGAAATTTGTAAATCACCCAGAAGTGGGGAGAGCATGGTGACAGCAAAGACCCCCAGTTTTCCCACGAGAGCTGACTTTGATCTGAAAGGTACACCAGCATTTTCAGTATTCTAGGATCATGGACATTTCCTAATAGCTCCAGATACTATGATTTTTAATCACCCTGAAAAAGGACATCCAAAGGAGTCCTTTGATAAAAGAAACGCCCTCCTTCTAGAAGTAGAAAAGTTTCCGTGGTTACTACTGGTGAAATGTCCTAGCTCATTTATTCTACTTCTATTATTGCCTGTGTTTTTCCTTATTTTACAATTATTGTTTACTTAGGTTTTTTTATTATTTGGAGTATTTGGCGGTACTTTCCTCCCGAGACACCTAAGGGCATTTACAAAATCACATAGTTGATTCCTGCTAGTTAAGCTGCTACTGTTCTGTTGACTGTTTCTGTGGTAGAAAACACCTCTTACCCCCTCAAACATTGTTCTGTCGTAGCCTTAAACAGGACAAGGAGGGAGAATGTGTAGGTTGACTCTACTATATAGCTAAAGTCATTACTAGATTCAAAAATTAACCATATAATTTGTTTTTCTAGTTTTGTATACTGATCATCATTGGTGACCCCCCAAATCAGGGTTTTTTTTTTTTAAACAAGGAAAGTTTTCAAGCACCAGGGTATGATTGGTGCGTTAAAAGGCAGAGTGATGCAGTATTTATTTCAATAATGGACTTTTTAACAAAGGCAGAAACATTTACATTAATAGCTACATTCTGGAACAGTATGTCAAAAAGCTGCATAACAGATCCTTCAGATCTATTACTGTCCCTCCAAACAAAATCCATTATGCCCAAAACGCGACATCAAACGACAATGTGCAACAGCCCATGTTTCAAAAAATCCGAACAGCGTCCTCAGGGACCTCTTTACAAGCCAGCCTCGGTGTTTTGTAATTCAGAGACACCTTTGGTTCGACCTAGCTGCAGACATTTATACAGGTGTTTGGGGTTTTCTCCCTCTCTTACCTATCCACCCCTGGGGAAGCCTGGAAATCTTTTTTTAAAATCAGTTTGCTCACACTTGCAAAGAAGTGCTTGGTTAAGGTTTTTTGTCTTTCAAAATGACCCATAAAAAGTGGAATCCAAAACTATCCCTGCTCAACACACTAATAGAAACCGATCGAGCCTCCAATCAGACCCCCCAGCCCTGCCACCCCACCTCACCCCTCTAGGTGACGTCTACAAACCCCCAGCTCGGCGGTTACCCAGGAAGGCTTTCCAGCCGCTTCCCCCCAAGGGTGTGTCAACAGCCAGCCACGATGGGGAAAGCTAAGACAGGAATCCCACTTCGCTCCGAATCTCCTCTTCTCCACGGGGGCAGAGTGGAGTGTTAGCCAAATCCTTCACATTATTTAAGCACAGCTTTTGCTGGCTAATTTTTTTTTTTTTCCTAAAGAACTTTCCTAGATGGGTAAACATGTTTGTCTTTAAGGGTTGTTAAAGAAGAAATCCTGCATATTTCAGCCAGCTCCATATGAATCGAGTTAAGTGACTCTTCAGCATGCTAATGTTTGAAAATCCCATATTTGTGCCATATTCGGACTTTTTACTAGGAACTCGACTTCAATGCAGCCCCCGCCCCCCCCTCCAGCCTCCTCCTACCCCCTCCTCCTCCTTTATGTATATATGTTGCATAATTATGGAGCAGTGAGTATTTATCACCTTTTCTGGGCAGTAAGCAGAAAGAAATACAATACCATTACTTCCAGTTACTGCCTTTCCCAAGATAATTAGGTAACACAGCGGAGGGAGCCTCCGTAGGCCTAATGCTGTCCAAGTTAAGTGATTGACATGGCTCTGTCTGGCTGCTCTATTAACTGTTTCATTTTGTTGCTATTTGCAGTTTGCTTGGCTAATACTCCGAACAAATACAGACTGTTTCTTTAGCCCCTTTTTTCTCTTTGACCTTCTCCTGCCCATTTTCTTTGACTCACTTCAAACTGCCTTGAAAAGGCCTGTTGAATACACACAGTCCATCAGAGGCCCAGGTTCATCCCTACCCTTGCCCTGAATGCCTTACTTCAAAGATGGGCCGCATTCTTTAATTGCCCTTTGAATTAATATCAAAGGGTCACAATGCGAGTGCCAAAAGAGAAAGGGGCTTTAATGAAGCGAAGAGCTGCCATTCATTTGCAGATAAGCACGTTTTTATGCCTGAATGGTCACCGCAGCTAAAGGCTTGGGGAAGGGGAGGAAAAGACCTTAAGTAGTGATTAGTTCAAACAAACAAGAGTAAACAAATAAAAAAAAAAAAAGTCTACAAACAGCGACAACATGAAATAAATAATAAGGCTAAATTCGTGAGCCGCACATCCCCTCCCAAACATCCGTTAAAAAACAACAACAACAACAAAAAAAAACCCTGCATGTAGTTAGCAAATCCATTCACCATTTTTAATCCCATATTTCAACACTGAAATTCCAAGGGCGGGACTTAACAACAGGCCGGAGATAAAGTATTTTCGCTTTGTGCCATTGGTAACACCGAGGTAAAATGTTAAGACTTTAAAACGTAGGGGGGAAAACATGTACCCTTCGCAAAAAAAAAAAAAAGTCCCAGTGCTCCGGACATAATTACTTTGGATGTGAACATTTGTGTTGAAATGATTGATGCTTCACTAACCCTTCCAGTGCAGAGAATTTAGTTTGAGTCTAAAATAGTAAAACACTTTTATCAGTCATCTCTAGATGTAGACGAGATCTGTCCCAGGGAAATCACTATCTGGTGGTGCCTTCATTTGTCCCCTTGTGATACTGTAGCTGCAACAATAGACTAAGTCTATCAGCAGCACCGGAGGTCAACAGAAGGTAAAATACTGCTCAAATCGTAAGTGATCACAGTGAAAGAGTAAGCCTTGCTTCTCCTCTCCATCATTCTTCTTTTGGAGAGGCTGGTGATTGAAGGAAGGGTTTCAGTCTCAGTGAATTATCATCTTAACTAAAGCTCAGACAACATCCTTGGTGCCCGGCTACCAAGTGGATGGATGGCTGGCCTCTGGTAGACGCAACATTCGGACCATCCCCTGGACTTTCCTCCCCCCGGCGGATGCCTGATAAACAGAGTTCAGTTTACTCTCCATGACGTAACAAGGAAGGTCCTTGTTCAAGTGGTTCAAACGGCCTCTGAAAGTGAGATGCCAATTTTGAATTCGTGCGCAGAAAATTGCCGCTGCGGGGGCGCCGGGGTGGCTCAGTCGGTTGAGCGTCCGACTTCGGGTCAGGTCATGATCTCACAGTCTGTGAGTTCGAGCCCCGCGTCGGGCTCTGTGCTGACTGCTCGGAGCCTGGAGCCTGTTTCGGATTCCGTGTCTCCCTCTCTCTCTGCCCCTCCCCCACTTGTGCTCTGTCTCTCTCTGTCTCAGAAATAAATAAAAACATTTAAAAAAATTTAGAAAATTGCCACTGCTAGGTCAAGAGAGAGAGCTTATCTTTGAAGAAATCAAAAGCACCTTCTCTTCACTGGCCTTATTTTCCATGAGCTTGTCCATCTGGTTCATAGTTGCCAGAACAGAGGGAGAAAAGGGCAGCAAATAAATGTCAGAGAGGCAGTCAATCTGCATAAATCTCCAACTCCTTCCAGAGAAACTCCTTCCTGGCCTGCTGGGCCTTCTAATCTTGTGACATGAGCCAACAGGCATCAGAACAATGTGGAAATCAAAAGCCTTATTTTGCCCAGATCCAAACCCCTAACAGCACTTTCCCCCATCCTGCTTTTCAACCAGAAATGCACCAGGGTGCTGCTCTGCAGTAAAGCAGTGTGATCTCAACAACTAGGTCCCTTCTGTCCCGCATACGGAAAGAATTCTGTTTTGGACTGACCACAGGAAGATCCACTTAATTCTTATTAGACCATACTCAGAAAGCATTAAGGCAACTCAATCAGCTCCCAAATCTTGTTTCAATAAGCACAAAAGCAAGGAGCAGATTAGGAGGAAATAATGCTTCATATCTGTTCAGAACTCCCCGTGTGTTCAGGGCGTTAATACCTCACTACCACGCTTGGGGCTGGTGGAGCAAATATCATCAGTCCCACCTCAGAAGAATCCAGCTCAGGGTGGTGAGCGAGTTTCCCTCGATCACACCGCTAGTAAAGACAGTAGACCGGCTCGGAAAGTAAAGTCATTGAACTCCGAAGTCTTTCATGAAATCACAGTTACATCTGGTGCAGAAATAGATTTTGGCAGCCCAACGTGCTCTGGTTTCTTTACCGACAGCCACAAGTGGAATAAACTTCAACACACTGCAAATCCAGCTTAATGGGCCACAAGAGAAATGTTTGGACCACGTATTTCAATTTCCTCATACAGATGCAACCATTGATTAGCTCCATTCAAACGAAGCAATAATAGCAGCGCCAATAGTAATGATTATACTTCACATGCGTCCACGGCTTTACAGTTACAAGTGTTTTCACACCCACTACCTGATGTCATTCTATTTTTTCAGATGGGGGGAAAAGTATGTTTTCACTTTCATGTCAAGTGCCTAGGAACGAAGCAGTGTGAATCTCGAATATGCCCTGGTGTCAGGTGAAGTAAAGCATCGGGAAGTTTTCACATCTAAACAGTCATCTCCTTAAAGCTGCCCGAGTAACAGGTTTCTTATTTCCTCTGTGACTCTCGATCAAACTCAGGGGCATCTGATACTCCAGCAGAATCGATGTTCCCAAGGGACAGATCTTTCATGCTCGCCTTCTCTTCTCTAGCCACCTTTCCATTCACAGCTGGCAAAAGAAGTTTCCGAGACTCAGGTCCGGGGGAGCCACCCCTCTCTGAAGCTTAACCTGCAACGTGCCAAAACGGGAACAGGAACGTACCCAACGTCACAGAGAGCTGTTTTTATTAAAGGGCTCTCCTAAACGTAAATGGGAGTCTTGTCCAGAGGCCAGCTGGACCTCCGTCCTGAAGGTTCGCACTTTGCCTCTCTCACCAACTCATGACCACAGAACTGAGCTGCTGACTTTGCGCACCACCCTCCACACAGACAACCTGGCCCGGGGGGTCTGATGAATATTTAGTGCCAAAGACACAGCAGCCACAGCTCCTACCCTTTATCCCCCGTTAGGAATCAGAAGCGTGCTCGCAAGAAACTCTCACCTTCAGGGAAGAAAAAACAGAGCAGCCTGTCCTGCAATTTGCAGACTTCGAAAAGTTGCATTCGCTCGGCTTCTTAACACACGTGAAGTCTACCTCTTCCGCTCTCGCCACTTCTCCCAAGAACCAGCCCGGAGTGAGTGTTATGTCAACTAAAGGGGCTTAGAGGGGAAGAAAATGTGATCCAAACAAACCTCTAGGAGCAGACATCCTGCTGTAGGCCTTCAATGGGAAACAGTTGTCATGAAGTAATAAGAATTTGCATAATTTGGGGGAAGACTGTTTTCAAAGTCATCTTCTTTTTCACCTGCTTAGGCCTTTGCCGTGTATGGCTTTGGTTAAGTTTTGTTGATGGAGGCTCATGTTTAACCAACTGTTTTTAATTTACAAATTAAACTTGTCAGAAGTAGAAATCCTTCCCTTGGAACTCTTCCAATATGTCAAGAATTAATTCTAATGAAAACGGCATTGCCTAAATGCAGGATGGCCAGTCGCTTATTTTATTTACACAAAGTCCTTCTCAGTTTCTTTGATAAAAGCAGCTAAATCTTTTTCCTCTTTCATGTTTTGTCAGCACTTGATTCCTTTTGTCCCTTGGCTATTTGCCTAGCTGTGGACAATAAGGCAGGAAGAAAAGAAGCAGATTGTTGGAATGGCCCTCAATAAACCTAATTATGACATGTTGACTGCCCTCACCATGACAAAGTCAAGGGACCCAGGCTTATTCAATTACCCTTGCCAGGTTTCCCTTTCAGACCTAAAGTTATCCTTTGACTGTTTGTATTTCTGAACAGTATTCATGTTCATTGTGAAAGAAAATCCCCCGGACTTTGAGGGGTTTTTAAGTTGATGCTGTTATTGTAGCTAATTTTTATTAACTGAATGATAACATGATAAAGAAATAGACTTTTGTGATGTAATAAGAACAAATCAGTGTGTGCTGAAAGTTACACCTCTCTTGCCTTTCTCGTCCAGCCAGCCTGGCAGGACGTGTAACCTGAATTAATAAACAAAATAATTTCTTCAACCTGCGCGTCCCTTACAACATGATACAGAGTCTAGCGCCACAGAACGGGACTGTTGCTTCAATGTGATTCTTCTTAACTTAAAATATAATAATGACACGATTTTGGGGTGTGTGCGTTGTATGCGTTTTGTTTTGTTTTGCTTTTTAAGCGCCAAGAAGGTTCTTTGCCCCATTAACACCAGAGAACATAAGTTCATTGATACCTTTATGCCAACAGCTATTTCTTCAGCTGTTTGAGATAGACAGGATGAACAGTATTTAATTAAAACTCTGGCTGCTGGTTGGACGAGCCCTTTCCTCCTCGAACAGATTGTTCGGAGATCACGCCAGTGGTTCCCGCAAAACCAGTGTATAAAAGCTGTGTGTCAAGTGAACAAAAGAGTGGAAAAATGAAGGAATGCCAAAAATCAGCTCCTGATCCATCGTAGCTTTTAAGTCAACTGGGTCTGATAGAATTAATATTCAATTGTATTTAAAGCTGCACAAAGCTTAGCAAGAACAATTGTTTTGTAGGTTACAGCATCCCTCGGTAATTTCTTTTTCTTTCTTTCTTTTTTTAAATTTTCTGTTGAGAAACTCATTGTTCTTTTTAGGTAATCTGGCAGCCCTTGGGACTATAAGAGAATAAAAGTTCAACCACAATATGACAAAGTAGGTGCTATAATTTCTTCAATTTGTTCGTCAACTCATTCCCTTTGTTAGAAAATTCCCATCGTTTGAATAAAAGCGAGCCTAAATCGTAATCTGCCCTGCTAGCGAATTTGGACTTTGGCGTTTATTTGCTTTCTAGGGAAATTACTTTTTTAATCCTAATGTGAGAAATCAACTTCACAAAGGACCTTGAGAAATGAAATAGACGGTATCCGCAGCGTTTGAAGAACGTTCAGAATAAGTTCTCTCTAGAACGTTTTCTGCTCAGCTAGCCCCTCTCCTTGCACACAGCAACACTTTCATTTTCTCCGAATCCTAAACGGATATTTTTAATCTCAAGCACCCAAAATGAACCGTACAACAAAGTCTTTCAGCCTCGTTAACATAAATAATTTCAGCGAAATGCATCCCAACCTTGTATGTCATAGACTGTCACTCTACGGTTAGCTGTAGCATTTGATTTCATTTCTTCAGTGAATATCAATCTGTATTCACACTGACTTTAAAATCCCTCTGAGCAATCACAAAACAACCATAATAGCACTCTACTGAGAAACAAACAAACAAACAAAAACACCTCTTTTAATAGCACAGCAGAAAACAGAAAATGCCTCACCACAAGAAAGTTGAAGTGTTCTTCCAAAGTGTTCAAATTACTTTAATCAACGAATGTAACCTCCTGTCTAAAGGAAGTTAAAAAATAAGTCTGCTCTTGCTACTTTATAGTGGAAATATTATCAAAATATCCAAGATGTCTCAATATTTTAACCTGAAGCATATGTATTCCTGCATTCCCTAAAACGCTTTAATGTTTTCATACAGTTAAATAGAATGGCAACTCTTCTCCGAATCTCGAATCTTGCTAGCACTTCCCTAAGAAAACATGAAAGAAAAGTAAGTGGAGGAAATCAAATACTAGATCGAGCACTGCCCACCACCCCAAACTTGGCAACGCATTATAAATGCCTGCCGTTCTAAAAGTTATGTGGTTATCTTACTATTCAAACTATATTAAACAAATATATGCCATAACTCACCAAATCAACTTGTTCAAACCTGCTGGGAGTGCAGTTCGTGGGCAGCGTAAGTCAGAGGTTGGCTTATGGATACGGAAAGGGGAGTCGACAACCTGAATTGTTTTGATTTGTATGGAGTTACTCAACAAAAATTCTAATGTTGGCTAAGAGTAGCTAAGATCAGATTTCTTCTTTAATCTGCAGGTCAAGTGGTGACTTTCTCTCTTATCACATAAAAATTTTCATTTGCGATTCAAAGTTCAAAATCGCAATACATTGGATCTGACTACAGGCTAATGACTAAGAAAAACAGAAACAAACTCTTTCGTATGGTAAACAGTAGTTCTTATTATTCTGAACGTATAAAGGGGTAGAGTTCCCCTTCCTGATGTTCTCATTTTATAATGTTCAGCTTCTATTTCAGAAGATTAGTTAATATTTTGTAGCAATATTTGCTCACACGTGTTTCCACAAACCCATTTGTTTAAGATAAGGAAAGCCTCAACAAACCTTGAGCCATAGATTATCAGATACGTAAGAAAAATTATGCATGCAGAGATTAGTCTGGATAGTTTCATGCTCTAAAAATTCTTCAAAAAATAAATTTTCACAATGCATTTTACATTGTTAGCTTTGTCATTTTGCCTCTGCAGTGAAGGTTCACCATCTTTGAATGATTCATTGTCTATTTTCAGAATATAGACCTAAAAAGTCAATATGTAGATGTTGACTCCTCAAATAATTTTCTTCCGCAAAAAGAAAAGAATAAAACATTGAAGAGAAAAAAAAAATTCAAATCTCGTCTCGATAGGCTATGACATCTTGCCTTGAATTGTTTTCAATGCAAGAAAATTATTTCTTACATTCTTTTCAAATTTCTAAAACGCTTAATTGCAAAGGCCTTGCAAAAACAACAAAAGTTTTCGGATTTGAAATTATATACTGTTTAATCTTTGAGTTTTCTCTCAAACTCTACTATGCATGAAAAAATTTAATTGATTCAAATATGATTTGTTTTTAATTCACGAGTGTCTATGCGTGTCTTTTAACCCAAGGCAAAAAAAAAAAAAAAAAAGCCACTTTATCTGATTTAGTTTTTGACAACTACTGATGGGGAAGTTAATTTATGTTTAATACGACAGCAGAATCAGATGAAGTGAACGCACCATTGTCTGATTCTCTCTCCTCAAGCCCAGCTTCCAGCTCTGACTTGGTCAGCTACCAGAAATCTCATGTGTCCCTCTCCGGTCACAGGGAAATATGTCCAGACACAGATGATTTGAAGGAGGGAATGTTACTGTCCTGCTTCAGCAACTCTAGCTTAAGGGGAAGCTCTCCAAATAATATCCCCAGGGGTTTCCAGACGCTTCTGGAAGCCACAGTTTTGACAGGAGGTACAAGAAACCGTGCACTGCCCCACGTGGACGGGGAAGAGCCAGTGGGTCCACCTGTTCAACAGTACAGCAAGCTTCTGTTCCCACCCTCACCGTTCCAGCACCTGGAATCCTTCTTTCCACAGACGAGACAGATAGGAGTTCCTCGCCTTCTAAGACATCCTTGCCCTGATTCTCCGGCTGCCCAGAGGCCCCACTGTTTCTTCAAACAGCTGCCTGGGGCTCCCGGCTGAGTCTGCTGAGAACAGACGCGACACGTGGCCAGAGCCACCACGTCCTGCCAGAGCTGGGGCAGACCATACCCTTCACCTCGCCAATGCCTCTGTTCTCGGAGGAAAGGAGAATGAGGCCCAGAGAGGGAAAGCGACCTGGTCATAGCAATGGTTTTGGAGACCTACAAGAAACATCTAAAAACTGCCCAATCCAACTTCTACAGCTGAGGAAATCAAAGCCTCCCCCCCTCCCACCCAAAATTAGGGCTCTTGCCCACCTCCCTGTGTCCAGGGAGTGGATGTTCCTCATCTTCTGGTAAGGAATCTGTCCAGGATCCCTCTAAGGGGCTCCCTGCAAGGACCTAAGATGCTGTCCGATATCAGGGCCACATGGGTAAACTCTCAGTAGCTCAGACTTTGGTCCCCTAAGTAAACAGGATAAGGCATGAGAAATGAGGAAGCATCCTGGCCAACTCTAAGGCCTAAGACACAGTGGAGGGAAATTGAGTATTATTATTATTATTATTATTATTACTACTACTATTTTGCTCTCACACAGGTGTACCAGGCCGTCTCCATGCTCAGGGACCATCTCTGCTCACTTCTACCTTTCCTACCCGAAACTAAGCAAGGACAAGGATAAACACAGCTTTGAGGGACCTGAAGCTTTTATAGTTGAGGGAGCCCCTTCTGAGCAGTAAATACGAACAGACCTTAATTTGGCACCATTTGCCAAAAACCTAATGGCATGAAGACGCTGTAGGTACCCTTCCAGAGCCTGGAAGGGCCCACGCAGGTGAGGAGCCCCGGAACTCAAGGTTCATTCACTGTACGATACGCTCACCTCTCTGACAAGGACTCGTCTTTTATCCTCCACCTGAGGAGGCCTGGGGGAGATGTAGACTGTTTCTACATGCTTGTGCCTGCTGTCATTACCTAACACTTATAAAAGGTCGATCAAGTCTGAGTGATCAAGCCCCCACTTTGGGGGCTCAGCAGGAATCCAGGGTCGTCAGTTAATAGCCCACCAACATGACAGGCTATTTCTGAACCCCATATATCATGGATGCAATAAATCCCAGCTGTTCCCCTGGGGCGCTCGTGGCATACATTCTCCAAAGCATCATGTTGCTGAGGCTCTCCAGGACTCCAGTACTGAGAGTCTAGGAGTCTCTGGCCATCCAGAAGATTCCTAGAAGTGCTTCAGTGCACTTGCCAGAAGCTTTCCCAGCCAGTGGATCCATCATGGCTGCCCCTTGGGCCCTAGTCCTCTAGAGGAGGGAGCCTCACTTCTTCTGACCTCTGCCATCTGCCCAGGTGGCACTAAAAGCATAAGAGCTCAGATCAGATGTCTGTTCCTTAGGAGGGTTTTGAGCTCTGAGGCAAGATAGGCCCCTCAGTGCCCTCCACGCCTGTGGCTGTAGGCCAGAACAGACCCTTTCTGTTCTTCAGGAAGTCCAAAGGACACAAGCCAAGGCCCTTCCCTGGCACCCAGGAAGTGTGGAAAATCTACCTGCGATGGAGAATGCTCTCGGCCCTACCTGGACCTGCCTCCTCCTGGATAGCTCAGTGGTGTACCACACCCGGGCAGGCCATACTCACCAGCAAGAAGCTCCCTCATTTCAGAACGAGTCTCACCACTCACAGTGAAGAGAGGATCCACAGGGGTGTGATTGAGGGGCACCAGAAACCCATCCCTTGCCCCCACCCCCCACAAAAATGTCCTTCCTACATGGACACCCGGAATTCTACCACTGGAGATTCTTTCTTCCACGGTAGGTTATGAGCTCCCAGGGTCCTTCTGGAAACTGCCAACATCCCAGGAAGAGGTAATGGGTTGAGTCTCGACGTGAACGAGGAAGAGTTGGTGGAAATAGGACAAGGGGTGGGGGACACAGGGAAGGAGAGGAGACGACATCCAAGACCGACCTCCCTCTTTTTACCCCAGGTCAGCCCAGAGAGCCCTTTGTGAAAGGAAAATGGGGGGAAACATTTTCAAAAGATCTGAAAGGCAGAGCATTGGGGTAGGGAGATTTTCAAACATCCCTGTAGAAGGCCCAAACTTGTTCCGGTAATATCGTTTCCTATACACTACAGTTTGAGTGACAGTTCTATTTTTCCTGAAGCTTTTCCAAAAGTATTTTCCAAGTACCAGGAATTGCAACGTGAAAGATTGTCATTGTCCTTCCTAATGAATTTAATTTGGGTCTTCAACTAAAGGAAAAAATAAAAAGGATTCATTTCCGGGGGAAAATTGTTAAACTAGTAACATTAAATTATAGTAATTCAATAAAATGATAAAGTTAGACAGCAAACCAAATTCAGACCAAATTTGGTGCTCTGTGTCATTTGTATTTTGTAATAGGGAAATTGTTCCTCTCCTTATCTGCCCAAGGTATATGCTAATACCCCATTAGAAATAAAAGCCCGTTAGGGGTGCCTGGGTGGCTCAGTCGGTTGAGCGTCCGACTTCGGCTCAGGTCATGATCTCATGGTTCTTGGGTTCGAGCCCCGCATCAGGCTCTGTGCTGCCAGCTCGGAGCCTGGAGCCTGGTTCAGATTCTGTGTCTCCCTCTCTCTCTGCCCCTCCCCCGCTCATGCTCTGTCTCTGTCAAAAATAAATAAACATGAAAAGAAAAGAAAGAAAAGCCCGTTCAGGAACTTAGTTTCAATTTCCCTAAAAAAGGACAGACCCCATGACACAGGTGCACCAGGTAATGAGGACTTGCTCCCACCTGCACAAGAGTTGTATGTCCCCACCCTCTACTGACCACCACATGAGCCTCTGAGGGACACAAGGTGAGGCGGCCTTCCCAGCCACCAACTGGCTTTCGGCTCAGGAATGGCCTGAGACACACCAGCTGACAATTTTCCACAGGGAAGAAAAAGACACTGAGGATTCAGGGCCCAGAAAGTTCCCCGAGAAGAGCCCAGAAGCTAAATCCCAAATAGGCCAGTTGACTTTCCAGCCTGGCCTCCATCTTGGAACCCAACCCCCAGTGTGTGTGTGTGGGGGAGGGGGGCGGTGCCAATACCCAGCATCCCCCCTAAGCCCTGGACTCTTCAGCCTGGCTCTTTGTAGTGTCTGACCTGATGCTGAGATCCCAGTCTTCCGTTTGCCATCTTTTTTTCAGACAAAAATTCAGCAAGTATTCAGAGCTTGGCAGGGCCAGCGACCACAAGCAGACATTGGCTTCCAGGAAGAAACCATAGAAGTTGCCTTTCTGCCGCCCTCTGACAAACGTGTGCCGTGCGCACACAAACCCCGGATGTGCCCTGTCTGCACAAAAGCCAAGCAAGCCCACCGCCTGGAAAGTTTCCACACTGGATGGCTTCCCAAATCATATTCCTCTCTGGCATGTTGCTAGTCTGCCGGAGGCACCGTGAGGAGACCCCATTTATTTGCTGGACTTCCTGAAATGGACCCCCAGCCCCTTTTAGAAATGGTCTGAGAAGATGTTAGAAGTTCCAACATTTTTCAAATTGAACCAATGATTCCGGACCCTGAGGTCCCATTGACTTGGGAATCACGAAATGGAAAGTTGAAGTATTTCCCCTAACGAATTCATGGGTCCCTTTTTATTGGGAAGAAGAAAAAAAAAACACGGCAAATGTACAAATCAGAAGAGGGAGCTGCTCTCCCACCAAAATCCCTGCTCGCTGACCCTGAGCCAGCCCGCTGGAGAATGTTCTCCCGGTACCTGTGCGGATGAGAACCGTGTAAAGACGCGTCAAGTATCTCAAGTTCGGTTACTCTGCCGACACAGCTCTGAAAACCGCATCTTTCCCAGGGTCTAAATTTCTGTTGGGAACGTCACAGCAGTCTGACAAACAAATCAACGTTTCTTCAAACTTAACCCCTCCCTAGCCACCCCCACCCCCACCCCCACCACCCATGCTATGTGGAGAGTTGCCTACTTTTGCCGGGAGTAATCAGAGGTCACAAATTATGGGCCTGATTCAATCCAAATTACGCACCGAGCTGGGAGAGGGCAGGGGAAAAAAAGCTGCTTCTGATGCTTCTCAGCTCTTCACAGATGCTCTGGACACCAGGCCTGTTTGCATGTTCAAACTGACTCCTTTAGATTTCCATAAGCAGGTCAGAGAGGAAGCAGGGAGAGGACCGAGAGGATCCACCTAGCTGCGTTCTGTCGAAGCACACACAAAAGTTCTAGCAGAAGAACTCACCTTCCTGCCACTGCCTGGCACAACCGTGCTCCGGGGACGGGCGGCAAGAACGGTCAAGAAAGAAGACGGGTTCTGTTTCTCGGTAATTTTTGTTTTTTTAACCAAATCAAGATTTTGATTCTCAAAAGCAAATCCTAGCTCCTAGCTTATTCTCCCATTTCTGCAAGGCCCATTCCTAAAAAGGAATGACTCGAAACATTCACTTCATAACATTTATTGGCGTTCACATCTTCAGTTTTCCCAAGAGGGTTTGCAGCGGGTTGTTTTTCTCATAGGGTTGGAACACAGCTCTCTCTGGCTCATTTCACAGACTCGGACTTCCAGCTTAGGTAAGCCAGGTACTTAACAGCATCAACAACTGAATTCCTGGGCATCAGATTGAAGGGAAAATAGGCTGAAATGATTTGAGGGAGGCGAGGTATGTGCAAAAACATAAAAAGTCCTTTGTGCATAGGAGGGAATGGATACATGCCCCTTAAGAGTTTGCAAAATTAAAAATCAGCCTTTCCCAAACTCGAGAAACCCCCGAGAGCACCGGGCCAGCCCGTCTCAAGAATCAGAAATACAAGACGTGTTTTACTATTCATGACCTGCTCTCTTACTAGTTCAAACCGAATTTGGTGACCCTGAAAGACAACTTCTCTTTCGTAACTAAACCATCAGGATAAGTTGCCACTAAATTGTTATAAAATTAGCCATAGTTTTTCCAGCCCAGAAGGAAAAATAACTAAGAAGGCTTAACATAAATATGTTAATAAATGATGGGGGTGGGGAGTGAAGCGAACAGTAGATAAGAAAAAAAGAGGGGGGGCGCCTGGGTGGCTCAGTCAGTTAAGCATCTGATTTCGGCTCAGGCCACGATCTCACAGTCCGTGAGTTCGAGTCCCGTGTCGGGCTCTGTGCTGACAGCTCAGAGCCGGGAGCCTGTTTCAGATTCAGTGTCTCCCTCTCTCTCTCTCACCCTCCCCCGTTCATGCTCTGTCTCTGTCTCAAAAGTAAATAAATGTTAAAAAAAATTTTTTTTAAAAAAGAGGAACCAAAAAGTCAAAGAAAAAAGCTTTCCTGGGATTTAGAGATTTCTCCATTTGGAACAAAAAGAGAGTAGAGGAAATTTCCAGAGTGTAGTCGCTATTGGAAGACCAACTTCCTAAGCAGAAATTTCAAAAATCTCGGCTCCTATAAACACACAGCGGTAGAGAAAACTGTTTCATTTCTCTCGTGCACGTGGCCAGCATGCTCCTGCTCCATGCTAAGTATCCCATGATTTGTTCTCGACACAGTACTAAAATTCCACCAAAGCCACCAAAGTTGCAAACACTTTCTCTTTGTCCCTACCATGGAGGAATTATTTTATAAATAAACTCACACACGTTAGATTGGACACTATCTAATGCTAAATAAATCACCTTTTGCCATCGCAATGGAATATTATACAGCTATACAAAAGGCTGTGGAGACCATCAGACCCTGATGTGGAGTAATTGCTGAGATATAGTCTCAAATGGAAAGAAAAAAAAAAGCAAGGCACAGAATAGTTTCTATAGTGAGCTACCATTTGTGCAAAAGGAGGGAGAATATTTTTTAAAGAGAGAGAGCAATGTAATTATTTATGTGTAGACTAGAGGGGTGACCAAGATACTGAGGGACATAGATGGGAAGAAAACCTATTAACACCTGTTCCTGTAAATCCTTCTGTATCTTTGGAATTAGGCGCAGAGTGAATGCTTTACTCAGTCAAAGTAAATGGGACGATTTAAAAATGAAATCTGACAAAGTATATATTTCTTTTGAACGTTTGCATCAACAAGAGTACAATCCCCGGAATAAAAGAACACTTCCCTTTTGAGGCTGAGAGTTGGCCCCCATAATCCAGGAGTCCTCTTGCATCTAAAAGCCTTGGGGGGGGGGGGGGGCGGGGAGGGCGCAGGGGTGCAGCACAGTCCAGAAGGAAGGCCCAATGGCTCGCCAGCGAATTTTTATCAGTTCACTGGGGGCCGCCTGCCGGGACGCCTAAGCCCCAACAGCTGCATAAACTGGCTGTGCCCCAGCCTGACCTATTTCAGAGACAGGTCAGACCAGTGCATGCGAGGATAAGAAAACAACCTTCCTTTTCTGCAGTGGCTGCACCAGCAAGGCGCTCCAGCAGGGGAAACGCGGGCCAGGAGCTCTCCAGCCCCCTCCCCCCAAGCCTCACAAGCCAGGCTACTTTGTTTTCAACTCTCCAAACGGCACCCCGGAAAACACAACACACAAGTTCCCGAGCTCGGGGAACTGGATGGAGGGAAATCGAATAGAAAGGTCACCGAAATGTATCCTCCAACTTCACGAATGCTATTTTGGAAAGTTTCTTTAATATTTCTGAACTCGAATTTGATAGGAGAGGGGTTAAGAAGAATCATGCACAAAGAAAGAAGAATGCACAAAATCTCACGTGCGGAGCTAAGGAGATATTTAAGAACACGGAGGGGGCTGAAGAGGGGACAGACAGAATGAGAGATGATGCCAGACCAATTCCGGAAAATGCAGCATTGCAACAGAATTTCACAAGTAAGAATGCATGTATGAGACCGATTTTCAAACAACAACTTGTTTGTCAATCTCTGGAGAGAAAAGAACTTGTGCAAAAAAAAAAAAATCGAAGAAAAGTTTGATATGGAGGGCTCTTAAAGAGCCAAGTGAATCTAAGAGAGAAAAGTAATCTTTGTAGAACCAGGAGAAAAACATAATTTAGAAATATCTTTTGACATCTCAGTGAATGGCTTTAGAATTTTGTTATTTTTCTTATCTATTAAGACAATAAAATCTGTTACATTAAATAGTTGCTTACAAACTCAATCTTTTTGACTCAGTGAAAGTGGACTCTGTGTGTGTGTGTGTGTGTGTGTGTGTGTGTGTGTGTGTGTGTGTGTGTTTCTTCATTGTTGCTCCTAAGCCCTGAATTAAGCTTTTATCTGCCTTTGGGCAGAGCCCATCTGCCAGCAGGCTGGTCATTTTCTGCACGTTCAGAAGGTTTTCTCCCCCAAGATTTTGAGTGTTCCTATCATACGTGTAATTTGCACATAACTTGCATTTTCTCATTTTCTTCTCATATCACCCTGGGAAAGTAGTATGATGTGCCCCATCTTATAGACTTCAAAGCCGAAGTTCAAGGGGATCACACCTGAAGTGTGGTTGGTCTCAATTTTAGAGTAAAATAAGGGAGGCAAGGCCCCTTTTACCTTGGGTACTGGGCTCTTACAATGCAAGCAAAGGCAGGAAAGAGGACTTTGGGTGTGATTAAGTCAGAACATACAAGAAACACTCAATCAGGAAACTGGCCAAGTAGGAATTCAAAAAGAAGAAACCTGTTGCTTTTCTTATAACAAAATGAATTGGACCAATTAATTTTCTTTAGTTCAGGTTAAGCTCAACCATGGTAACTGAGACACACACACACACACACACACACACACACACACACACGCCAAGATTTTCTTAATCATGGTAATATATTTGAAAACTGGCCAAACTTTAATATGTTTGAAGACAGACTCCATAAGTCTACAGTTATTTAAAAATAAAATGCTTTTGGGGGTGCCTGGGTGACTCAGTTGGTTAAGCATCTGACTTTGGCTCAGGTCATGATCTCACAGTTTGTGGGTTTGAGCCTTGCCTCAGGCTCTGCGGTAACAGCTCAGAGCCTGGAGCCTGCTTCAGATTCTGTGTCTCCCTCTCTCTCTCTCTCTTCCCCTCCCTTGCCTGTGCTCGCTCTCTCTCTCTCTCTCTCTCTCTCTCAAAAATAAACATTTAAAAAATGTTTTTTAAAAAAGATAAGCCCTATAAAGAAAATAAGGAAGATATTAATATCCCCATACAATGCCCAAGTGCCTGTCGACTGGATAAGTCATGTCTATATTAGGGTTTGCCAAAAAACAGAGATAAGAAGGGTATATATTGACTGTACTATTAGCATTGCGGTGTACGTATAAAATCACTAGCCTACGAATGCAAGCTTTCTATTAAAAATGCAAATTTGTGGGGCGCCTGGGTGGCTCAGTCGGTTAAGCGTCCGACTTCGGCTCAGGTCACGATCTCGCGGTCCGTGAGTTCGAGCCCCGTGTCAGGCTCTGGGCAGATAGCTCAGAGCCTGGAGCCTGTTTCCAATTCTGTGTCTCCCTCTCTTCTGCCCCTCCCCCGTTCATGCTCTGTCTCTCTCTGTCTCAAAAATAAATAAACGTTAAAAAAAAATTTAAAAAAAAATGCAAATTTGTGCGTGACCATGTAAATATTTACTATAAAAGTACATTAAAAACCAAACCAATCCCACTGGTTTAATTGCACAGCAATTAACTTTCTTTTCTTAACTATTCTACCCTAACTTACTTATTATTTCCATCTAACGACATAAAGGCAAGGACATTTAATTCTGCGGCAGTTTCCAGAAATATGCCTACCAGCCGATTATAAAAATTCTGAAAATTTACATTTAAGCCTCCGTAAAACTATACTATTTGAATTCCCAATATGACCCTGGACATTTGTTAATGCTGAAAATCAGTGGTATTTCCTCTCCCTCAGCCAAGAAGAGTCTCTCCTATCCTCATCACAAAGCGTTTTGAACAGCTATTTTTAAATGGAATCCATTGATTACCCCCCTAGAACTGAGATTTTATGTTAATATACTGTTGTAGATGCATTGAATCTGGCCAAAGAAAAGTGCATATAGTCACAAAATCCCAAAATATAGGTGAAGGAGACAAATATACAGCTAGCTTCTCGTTGCCTGTCATGTCTTCTAATTTGTTTTACTGAGGGAGATTGATTCCTCAATCACTGCAGTAAGGAGGACATAAAAACTCAGACTACTTTGATCAAGTTGCTTCACCCCAACGAGAAGAGTTTCTTTGTTGTTGTTTACTTAAAATCCTGCAACAAAAATCAAAATGCTACAAACTTTGCTACATGCAATGTGCAGGATAAAACTCTTTCTCAAGATTGCCCTTCTTAGGAGAAATGTGCATTGAATCAAATTCTAAATTTCGCATCACCCTTTATTATGAGGCACTTTCTTCTACCTTAAAGAGAAGTGGTCACTTCCATCGCAGAAGTCTGTTAGTCTTAGTTTTTATCAGGAAGGAAGGAAAACCAACATTGAAGGTACGAATTCATAAAACCTTCCCTCAAGTGTCCTCAGCAACTGCTTTGCATGGTTTTCATATCTGCTTCTGACAATGATGACGTTTCTAACTCCTCTCCCCTGAACATATGTTTTCTAATGTTAATGGGCATTTTGATAACTGTGCGTGTTCCAGTAACAAACTGGAAATTGTATGTTTGGGGAGCATAATCCTAATACAGATAATTTGAGAGAAAGATTTCTTAGAAGACAGAGGTCTTGATTCCAGCAAAAGTTCCATGCTTTTGAGGCTCAGTGTTTGGCCCGACACCACAAGGCAGAGCTGAAAGGTGCACTGTGACCCTCTCCACCAGAGACTGGCAGGTACAGGGCAAGAAAATCTTTCCCAATAGAGCAGAAGATGGTCCTCTGTTCCTGATTTGCTGTGCATCTTCCAAGAGAAAGACAACTTCTGAAATTCCCTTCCACTTTCTCTGATCATAGTTCCTCGGTGAAAGGCAACCCATCCTTTTTTTTTTTTTTTTTACAATAATATCAAATCGTATTTCCCCCCCCCCCACCTTGATTGAGATATTATTGACATAAGCCAATTCTCATATCAGGAATTCTGCCTTGGTACTGAGATCAGACCCAGTTTGGAGCTCGATTCTGCTGCCCCCCGCCTTCACAGTATAGGAATACATAGCCTGATACCCAAGGGGGAACAGTCACTTAAGCTCCATATGTATATTTCATATACATGTACATATGACGTATGCAACAAAGAACGCCCTAATGCTGCATCTGGACCCAGGACAGGGTAACCATAACAGATCTGAGCTGACTCACACTTCCAGCTTAATCTTTTTCAGACAGTTGCTCTACACTGAATGATTGGGACTATATCAAAGAACATTTGAGCACAGGTAGGTTATTAATTAATTGGGAGATGATAATGGAATAGAAAATATCCACTAGTAATTCTGTACGTCAAACTCATCTTGTTCAAGAGTGAATAAGAAAGAATAAAAACAAAATAAAATAAAATAAAGCCCTATGCACAATTATTTAGGACTTCAATGAACACAATCAGAGAAGAAGATTCAGAAAGACAGATCCACGATGCATATTTGAATAGCCGAAGCCTGAATCTGGCATAAATTTCACAATCTCAGAGTGATTTGTTGGAATTTGCAAATTAAGCACAGAGATGGTATTTCTAAAAAAGGTCTTGCAGGAATTTTAACTCTCATAATAAAAGAAAAATTTATCTAGATATATTGAATTCTTAAACTTAAAAAAAAAAAGTCTAATAGTTCATCTAAACATCAACAGCTAAAAAGTCATAAAATCATTCAGGGAAATTTTTTTCCTAGCATTAAACAGAAGGGCTGAATAAGAATTGGGAGGTTGTGCTATTATCTCAAATTCTGATGACTCTAGAAAGTGTAATCCATTGGACAAATAAGTCTTTGTACAACTGGATATAGTTTACTGCCAGCATAATTCATAGTGAGCAACTTATAAACTCTAACGATGCACAAACTATACACAAATACATATCGACTCCTACATTATAGAGGGTTAAAAATATGCATGAGACTCATGTAAACAAAAAATATAGAAGCACATGTAGAGAAACATACTTAGTGTAACTCCCAGTTTCCTGTGTATTTAACTAGTCCCCACCTAGTTTTACATAAAAATCTGACATCTTTCCTTTCCATCCTTCCAGCTTTGAGGGCAACTTCAGCGAAAGCAAGTTCCACGTTTAGAAATTTAGGGATGAGAGAATGATAGATGCCATGCCTCCGGCCACCCTCCAAAAATGAGAATCTACTTGATGATAAATTCACCATCTTAGCCTAAGCTCTAAACAAGAAATCACCATAGGATAATTAAAAACACCCCATGCGTCTCTTCTCTACAAACCTACGACGTGTAACTGGTTTGGGTTCCTATTTCTTAAAGAGAATTTGGCCAATCCTCCTTAGAGATTTCAGAGGAAAAGGAGGATTTTCCAAGACAGATAAGTTGAAATGATCCCGCTTTGATCTCTGTGGTTAAGAATCCCTCACAATAGAAGATGGCCACTGAGGGGCCGCGATCCCGGCCTTTTAATGCGTAACAATGCTATCAACAAACAGCTACTTAATCAATATTTGGCCAGAGGTGCTGAAAACTTCCTTTTCAGATTTTAATTCCTAGTTGTAAAACAACCCCAGAGCAGCCAGTGAGATAAGGCATTAAACTGACTGCTTAATTGCCTGTTAGTGTCTTGTTAGTTATATATGTACATTCTTAATGGTTCTTTAATCTTTATTTACCCACATAAATAAGTTACCTGTCTAGAACCCCACCGAACTGAACCTTCTCTGTCCTCAGTCCTGAACAAACTTTGTCTCACTCTTTGTTTAGGGCTGATGTTGCGACTTTTAACTTTCATTGGCTATTTACTTATGTGCAGCTTAAATATTTAACCTTATGGTTAGGAGGGATTTTTTTTTTTTTGTCTTGAAAACATATTTATTCATGGAAATTGAGTTCAGTGGCAACACTCCTATTCACCTGATTGATTTCCACATATCCCACTCTCCTGAACCGCGGGGCACTTGCTGGTTCCGCCTCACCGCCCCGGTGGGTTTTATTGCGAAGCCCTGGGGACTCTTAAATGACCCTTCAGTAATTATTACGCACTTGAAGCCCCTAGTCCCCGTTCCGGTGCTATCAACAATCAAATCAAGCCCCAAAATAAACATACGATTTCAAGCATTAATTAGAAAATCTGCATGTTTTCAATAAGGCCAGAAAGTAAGCATACAGCAGCCAAACAAACAAACAAGCAAAAAAGAAAAACCTGCAAGATCTGAACTCTGGTGGTTTTCTTTTTTCTTTCCTCTTTTGTTTTCTTTCTTTCTTTCTCTCCCCCTCCCTCTCCCTCCCTCTCTCTCTTTCTCTCTCTCTCTCTCTCTCTCTCATCATTCCAACAGGAAAATCGCTACCATTACGTCCCTGAAAAGGACCCAGCCTGGTGTTTTAATTTAATTCAAGTGCTGATATTTCCAATACACTTTTACATGGGTGCTATTTCCTTGTTGCGTATTTTAAGGACTTCAGAAAACATAAACTTCACTCAAAAGACTAGAAGGCGACATTGGGGTCAAATTTAGGATTCTGACAAACGGACTTGGAGAGTGGCCTGTCCACTTTAATAAAGGTTCCGATGCCACAAACCTAAGATCTTATACCCCGGGATTTCAGTCTGTGGGAAAGTTCCTCCCCCCCCTCCCCCGCTTTGCCTCGCGCCAAAACGTCCTTCCCTTGCTAAGTCGGGGGGAAGAAATGGCCTTCGTTCCTCTCGACTTCAGTAGCGCCCCCGTCAATGATAAAGTGTTCTTTTCATGATTCCATTGGAAACGAAATATTTCAAGGGCCTTTACAACTTCTGTGCGTTTTTACTTGCTTTATCTTCTGCCCCGCGGAAAAACTGACAGCGTCCTAGTTATTTCAGAAAAGCTCGCAAGGTTTCAAACAAAACACGAGCAAAACTTTGGTCACTTTTACTTTCTCAAACAAACAAACAAAAAACAAAAAAAAAAAAAACACACAGACCTGCTTTTCATAAATGTCAAATAGGAAGGGAGAGATATGAATGGAGTATAAGTCCCAACCGACCTATGCTTGCGGTCTCTGAGCTCAATCTTTGAAACTGTTGCAAACCTCCCACGCTCACTAGTGATTTTTAAAGCGGGAAAGGAAAGTCCTAGGAAAGTGTATCTCCAGCCTCAATCAAAACATCAATTGGGCAATCTGGCCTCTCTCCCCCCCGCACTCCCGAACTGCCACATCAAAGCCTCTGCAACAAGTCGGTAATTGTAATGTTGCATCTAAATATTTAAGCGAGAGTCTTGCCGTCGCGTGTCCATTTACAGTCCTCATCTGTCCTCTAATTCCATTACGGCACAAAGCAAAAATGTTTCCCAAAACTCACAAACAGGAAAAGCGTCACCCTGCTGGAGGAGGAGGAGGGGGGAGGGAGGGAGGGAGGGGGGAGGAGAAGGAGGAGGAGGAGGAGGAGGAGGAGGAGGAGGAGGAGGAGGAGATGATGAAGGAGCACTTTCTATTGATTAGTCACTGCTTTTGTGTTAAGGGCTTTCTTTAAAATAAGAAAAAAATGGGGGGAGGCTGCAGAAATTTCACTAATGTGAGCCTCAGGCAAGAGAGGGGGGAAAAAAAGGAGAAGAAGGGGGGGAGGCGGGCTGTGTCTAGATGAAAGTGAGAAGGACATAAAGGAGGCAATTGAGTCGGCTGCAGCCCGGCGAGCTAAGCTTCGAGCCGGCCGGAGCGCAAGGGAGGGGGCGGCGCGGCGCGGCGCTTTGGCGCAGGGCGCAGGAGTGGGGGCCGACCCATTGTGACGGCGCCCGCGGGCCCGCTCCGCCGCGCTGGGGGAGGAACAGAGGCGCCCATTGAGTGGCCGCGGCGGAGGCTGTGCCCACAGCCCCCGATGCTGCGACCGGGGCTTGGCTCCTGCGACTGCGCCTGTTCGGATCACGGTGCTGGCCGGAGGGCCGGGACCAAGCGGGGTGGGGGTGGGGATGGGGGGCGGTTTGCTGTCCCCCGGCCTCCCAGCTTTCTCCTTTCACCCGGGCAAAGGAGCTGGAAGGACGGACGGAGGAGGGCTGCACAGCGTCTAGTGCGCTCCAGGGCGCAAGGGCCTGAGCGCGCCGAGTCAGCACGCCGCGCTGCCCTTGGATTGGGCAAGGGACGAGGGAAAGTTGAGAAGGTAAAGGGGGTCACCTAGAAGAAAGGCCAAACGCTGGAGAAAAGCGAAGGCAGTTCTGACCTCTTTCGGGGTGCCTGTCTTCCTGTGCCCTCGAGTCTGACAAGCGGAAAGACGTCTCCTGGCAAGCCAGTCTCAGCTTCCGTCGCCCCCCTTCCCGACCCCGCAAGGAAGCTGGAACCTCCAGAGAGAGCGCGTCCCCTGCTCAGAGCACCCAGAGGTCCTTTCTAGGCCAGCCTCCTCCCCCTCCCCCAGAGAACTCAGACCCCTTTATCAACATTCATCCCGTTTTACAAGCGGGGGCAGTCGATAACTTTTGGTGCCCAAAGAACAGAGGTAATTTTTTTAGGTTCCTAGATTTCCCTTTAAACTATACTTCACTCCTACACTTGTCCTTTCTCTGGGCCCCATATGCCCTCCAGGGCTTATCTGGAAAGGGAGCTAGAGCCGCTAAAGAAACGGTCGCTGTATCCTCTCTGACAACCCCAAATTAAATTAGGCTTCAGCCTCCGCGGAGTGTGTGTGTTTTCAACGGCACAGCCCCCGCTGGGGAGAATACTCTGATTTTAAAAATGGTAGCAATTGCCCTTGAATGGCAGCCGGCCCAGCTAGACGGCCCAAAAGACTAGAAACATTTTGTAGGTGAAATAGCCACTTTTTCCACGCTGGAGAGTCCATAAAACTTCCTGGCGCAGCAGCTATTGGAGCTCATTGAATAATTCATCCCTCATTGCAAGCCCATAATGTCTATTCTCAGCCCTTTGTGGGGCTGTTTTCTCTTCTTTTCTCCTTGAATTATAAAAAGGTTGCCTTCCTTTGTTCACATCAAGCTGCTGCGAGCTGGAGCTTTGTCTGGGCCGAGCTAAAGTGTGAGTTTCAATGGACTCTCCAGGCTTTGTCTCCCAAGTTCATCTCCAAGTGTAGATTGTGTAGAGAAGGCCTTCTTTGTAAAAGCTGGAAAAGTTGTACAAATGTTTGACCAGCTCATTTGGGGCGTTTTGTCTCCTGGGCCTCGGTTGCCTGTGCTGTGAGGGAGCAGCCGCTCGGCCGCCGGTGCCTCCAGCAACAAGTAGCAAAGCCGTGCCCCCCACCCCCCCTTCCTGAGCCTCTCTGATAGCTCTGGGCTTCTTGCCCCTGTGCCCGCAGGGGCCCGTTGGGTTTGGGATTAGCTGGTTCCTCTCCTTCCTCCCTCACCAGTACCTCTCTGCTCCATCTAGGTCTGGAATAAAAGCTGGGGTGTCTCCTCAGAGACTACAGCAGCAAATCGCCCCTCCCAGAGGAGAGGCTTAGACTAAGACCTTGTGAGTCCCCTGCTTTAAAGGGAGGGAAACAACAGCATGTGTATCTCCCTGCCGTGGTTGGGGGTGTCTTTTCTTGGTTGTCCGTGTGTACCGGAGCATCTAGGCTTCTGTGTATCCCTGAAATCTGCTGTTTGGGTTTGTAACATCTAAATCTGAGTGTCCCTTCAAGGTTGTGTACAGAGCTGGCATCGGTTCGCAAAGCTGCTGCCATCCGCCAGGTTGGGCAATGAAGGCAAAAGCAGTAACCAGCTTTCTACCCGCAGTCCTGACTCTGGAAGCCACAGTCCTGACTCTGGAAGTCACAGTGGGTGTTCAAGCCCATCTGGAGAGCCGCCTGCCCTTCTAAGGCAAGTCAAAACTCATCTCTACCCACCAAAGTCCAGGCCCAGAAGCAGGAACTCTAGGCATGGCTGGGACTCCAGGTGCCTCCCCACCGTCCATGCCTTTGAAGAGGTGCAACCATCCCCAAGGCCAAAACTGCTCACGGGAAAACTGCTGCAGGGACCCCTTTCTGGTTCAACTTCCACCTCCCCTGGGGGGCTGCCTTTCCTTGGGCGGGGGCTGGACACCTTTAGACTCTCCAGACCAAGTGCTGCAGGTAGACGAGAAGGAAGCCGCACTTATGGCTCCAAAGGAGAGACTTTCTCTTGATGATGCCAGGTCACAGCCAACAGGGAGCAGGTGGCCTGTGCCTCCCCGTGGAGACAGGGTGCCAAAACGGCGGGCCCAAGAGCCCACATCTTAGGCTGGTTTTACTTCCTAGACACACACAGAAATCCAACCCTATCGCATTTGAAAAACAATTTAAAGCACAAAACAGCCAACTTACATGTATGTATGTATAAGGCGCGGAATTTGGGGGCCCCCCGCTGCGCCAAAGAGTTTTGAATCCTTCTCTCCCCGCCCTTCCTCTGATAATGGGAAACTCTGGAAATCTGGGCCTTTCCTGAGGGCGCAAAAGTTCCTTCAGCTTCCGGGGACTCACAGACTGTCCCCAGCCCCTCAACCCCCCACGCCTGGTCCTGTATACCTGAGGGCAAGTGGGAAGCCCTTCACCAAACCGCAGCTCGCGGTTCCAGACTCCAAGGGGCTGAGACTGGTACAGAAGAAAGGCTTACAAAGTAGAAAAAAAAAAAAAAAAAAAAAAAAAAAAGACCAGAGATTTTTGTTTTAATTTCAAGTGCGTCTCTGGTCTTTCATGTGAATGCTCCGTACGCGGGTGCAGTGGGTACCAAGGGAGAGACCTTGACACCAGCGGGAGCTGGCCGGCGCTCTGGGCGCCGACGTCAGAGCGCGGACGTGGCCGAGGCGCGGGCCTCCGTGCGCCGCCCGAGCGCGCCGCCGCTTACCTCGCTCGCTCAGGATGCCGTCGATGCTGTGTTTCGCCTTCTTCTCGCTCTCCTCTGCCTCCTTCCTCTCCAGGTCAGCCTCCTCCTCTTCGCCTTTCCCGAATTTGCTCCTCAGGATGCGGCTGATGGAACTCACTGGAGGCGCGGGGGGGAGGGAGGGAGCGCGGACGACTGAGCCGTGCCAGGCCGGGCCGTAGGAGCCCCGAACCCCCGACCCGAGCCGTAGAGAGGCTGCCTTGCACAACTCGCCTGTGTCCTCGCCTGTGTCTCCGTCGTTCTACCACCCCATTCACCCGCCCACTCCAATCCCCCCACCACACAGTCTGCACCTATCTACGCGGAGCTACTGGGAGCCCGAAGCCTGGGAAGCCCTCACCTCCCAAGTTAGGGCCGGGAGCCGCCGTCTGTGTCCCTCTAGGCAGAAAGCATTCCCCTTTTTGACCCTATAGACGGGGCTCTGGATCTCCAATCCAAGAGAACTCTCCGGCCAGCCCACCACCCCTACCACCACCTGGGTATTGGACCCCCTCGGTTCGCGTTAAGGGAGGAAGAACCACAGCGGACCCGTCCCCTGCAATTCAACGTTTTTTTGAGGCTATAAAGGGTTTAAATTTCAACTGCAGAATCGTTTCCTATTGTAAAAAATCAAAAGAAAATGCACTCTCCCCCATTTATTTTTTCCAGATTCCAGTCTGGTAAACAAATCCATACTCTGAAATATCTCGTTCTCGCAGGGGTGGTGGTGGGGGGGAGGGAGTTTCCTTTTAATTAAAAACAAACTCTCCCGCGCGCCCGCGCGCTCGCCCTGCGTTCGCCCCTCTCTCCGCCTTCCCCCCCGGCTGCCGGGGGCGCCGGATGGTCCCTGGGACTCTCGGGAAAAAGCCGGGCCGTTGCCGAAGCCTCCCCTCCTTTGCGCACTAGGCAGAGCCTGGGCTGGCGCGGCCCCATCTCCCTTCGGTTGGGGTTACCAAAACATTTGTTTCTCTTTAAAAGGGAACATCAATATTAATAAACAGTTGGCCTCTGCCTCGCGTTTCCTGCTTTCGTCCTCGACAGAAATCCTCTTTGGGGAGCCGTTGGCGGTCTCTCAACCCCAGGACCAGCAGCTCAGCCCTCCCTGGGTAAAACACCCAGAGCGCGTCTGGCTCGTGAATATTTCAGGGCCCTGGGAGGGGCTGCCTCCCGATCGCCCGGATCGATCTCAGGGGTGATTGTGGCTTGGATGACCCGCCCGGGGAATAGCGACTGACGGCCGCGCCTGGGGAAGATGTTAATGGGCCTCGTACCTGAAGGCACAGTGTTTCGATCACAGACAGCGTCCTTGAGTAATTTGTCTCGAATTTCCCAGCTGAACATGCCCGGGTTCTCTCTTTTGTATTCCTCAATTTTCTTCTCCACGTCAGGCGTTGTCACCTGCTTTAAGAGAACAGGCAGGCAGGCGTTGGTACCCAGGACTCTGGGCCAAATGTGGTGGCCCCATCGCCTCCAGGCCCGGTGGGATGCTCCTTCCTGAATCCCCTGGGAAGGTCCCCCTTGTTAGCAAAAGGACCCCGTTCTCTGGAGCAATTTACTTTTAGGAAGGGGTAGAAATGAGATCACCTCACCCCTGTCGACCCTGTTCCTCCCTAGGTAAGCTTGGGCACTTAGGATAAATTAAGAAGACTTATAACATCTTGGGGGAGAGGGGTTTACTTTCTGATCCCTGAAAATAAAGTCAACTCCTTACACAGAAACATGAAAACGAAACTAAAAAGGGGAATGTCTAAAGGAGAAGCAGAAAAATCAAGTTACAGCTACAACTCGCACCTCTCCAAAAATAAGCACAAGATTTTAGCTACCCTCAAGAGCAGAATGCAATGTAAAAGGTGATTATATGGGTTTTAAAAAATCAGAGTGGATAAACAAATACGGATAATTTGAAACACTGGGTCTTTTTTTTCTCTCTCTCTCTCAATAAAAGTTGTTTCTAGAGATTCTCGGAGAGGTTGGAAAGGGAGCTAGGAGTGGGAGGAAGGAGGGTGTTTGGAAGTCTTCGGTTTGCCAGAATCCTCCTTTCGATTTTGCCCCGTGGCAACTAGAAAATTATATTGGATTTTCCCCACATCCAGAAGAAAAGGCAGACCCACTGCAATCCCCTCCCACTGAGTCTTAGCCAGTGTGACTCCTTCATTTTTTAAAAGGAACCAAAATAATTTGAGGATAGTACCAAACTGCTTTTTAAATGCCAAGTAATCTGCCCATTACAAAGGAAACAAATCACCCTAGCTTTTGACTCCCTGAAGACAATTTGGACTGGAGGAGATTGGGGACAGAAGGTGGGAGAGAAACCATTTAGAAAACCAAAAGTGGCTCTTTAGATCTGGCAAAAGTGGTGCGGTGGGTCGGAGCTGGGAAGATTCTTGGGAAACCAGCAACAGGTGGGCACGCACAGTTGCATGCTTTATGTGTTTGCCTATTAAAATAATTTGATGAGTATTCTAGGGTTCCGGGACATTCTTAAAAATGCTGTATCTCCTTTGCAAAAAGGCTGGAGTTTTCCCTTAGCTTTTATCAAGGAGCAGCGCCCAGGCAGCAACCTTGTTCTCCTCCCCCCCCCCCCCCACACCTCTTTCTAGTCTTGAAAAATAACTCCTTGGAAAGCCCCAGATGAGCGTCCTTGCCCCCTGCCCCGATCCTCCCTAACCGGGGAGACCACAGGCCTGGAGGCCTCCGGGGCCAGGCCCCAGCACTCACCTTGGGTTTGCTGCCACCAATGGCACCGGGACGGATGGAGCCGGTCTCCTGGTACCTGCACAGGATCTTAGAGACGCAGCCGTGGGACACGCGCAACTGGCGGGAGATGACGCAGGGCCGGATTCCGTGGTGGGCCATCTCCACGATCTTGTGGCGGATGTGGTTGGGTAGCGGCCTGCCGTTGATAAATACACCACCGAGCTGGTTGACGCGGCCCTGGCCGAGGGGAGTGGACACTGGGAGCGGAAGGCAAAAAGAGAGGCAAAGGAAAAGTCACTTCTGGAGAACAGAGAGCAGCCGGGAAGATGAGCCCACCTAATTCCTGACGCTTGGGGACAATCCGCGTGTTACAGCCACAGCTGAAAATGCAAGACAGCCGGCTCCCAGCCCCAGCCCCTCTTCCAATCACATCTGTTGAAAGTATTAAGCAATTCGGGAGCACATAATCTTGTGTGAAGGGGCAGCAACGACAGCAAACTAACTTGCCCCAGAGAAACTGTCTTCCTTTTGGGCCCGGAGAAAGTGGCATCTTTGGCAGGGGGTGGGGGTTGGAAGGGAAGACCCTTGGGCCAGTATCTTGAAGCTTGCTCGAGAAACAGCCTCCAGGCAGAGAGAAGGTTACCCAGACGCTGGCCTCCTGAACTCCACTCCCCCCAAACCCCGTTCAATTGGAACCACTCCTTTTCTAAGGGACTCAGAGGAGCTGACAGCCCTTGGGGTTTCTGGCTGAGAGTGCAGCAGCCAAAGGTCAAAGAGGGTCCCCAAAGGAGGCCTCAGGTGGTAGCGAGTCACCTGTTACACCTGGGGACCCAGAGGACAGCAGGGTCTGCAGGCAGCCCCCTTCACCTCCATCCATGCTCTAGGTATGACATTATACTCCAGACCCAGCCTGAAGGGGGGACGCCTCTGGATCAGCTTCCCCCCGCTCTTGCTGCCCCAACCTCTTCAACTATCCAAAGTCTTCCTGCCTTGGGATTCCCTTCTGGATGACTGCAAGGCAGTTCCCCCAAAAGGGTTTATGGAAACTTCGAGATGCCACTTGAGATGAATGGAACTCTAATTAATTAATCGGTTAATACTAAAAATTCCAAGCACGAAGCCACCGGGCTCCTGCCACTGCACTTTGCGGCCGGCGAGAAAATTCTTTCGGAACTAACAAGAGCTTAGCAAATGTCCGCGCAGCCGCGACAATTTTGAAAGGCCCTGGGGTGGGCAAAATGCGGAGATGGTGCTTTCTGGCGCTCAGAAGCCGGTCCATCCCTTCCCCGCCGCCGCCGCACTTGCAAAACAGCAGAGGAAAGTGGACCGGCCCGGAGCAGGCCTGGCCGCCGAGCTTCGCGAGGGTTTGCAGAAAGAGCTGCGCTCTGTTTGCAGGGAGAAAATCGAGCGGAGATCTCTCCCCGACTGTTAGCTCGGGGGGGGGGGGGGGGGGTCGGGGCACCCAGGGAATGGGGCTCCCAGGGCACGCCGAGGAAGCCTGTGGAGACGCTGGAGCAGCCCGGCTCGGGCCCCGGGCTCCGCGCGGCGCTCAGGCGCCCCCCCACCCTTACCTTCCAGAGGGAAGCCGCTGCGCGGGTAGTTCTGCCCCGGGCCCGGCCGCATCATCCTGGGCACGGCTCCGGCCAGCGTGGTCATCCTGGGGGCAGCTTCGCTGGGAAATTATATCCAGGTGAAGGCGAAAGAGAAAGGCGAGCGCGGTGCTGGCGGCTCTCGGGAACTGCCCCCGAGCGTGGGGAGCCCCTCCCCAAAAAGGCTGGAAAGAGAGGGAGGGACGTGGGCAGGAGGGTTGCCCGCTCCTCGTCCAGAGAGCGGCTCGGGAAGGAACCGGGGAAAGGGGCGGGCAGGGAGGCCCCAGAGTCCGGGATCGCGAGCCCAGGGCGGAGAAGTTTGGTTTGAGTCTGAGCGAGTGGCCCTGCGGCGGGGGGCGCTGGGGAGGGGGCTGCGAGCGCCGCGACGAGCCAGGGAGGGGGGGGTGGGGGTGGGAGCGCGGCCGGCCTGAATCTCCTCCCGTCGTGACACCGAGTGCGGGGATCCGGGCTCGGGAGCATTTATTAGTTCTTTCACCCAAAGCTTGGTCAGGAGCCCTGAGCTGCGATTGGCCGACGGGGAGACCGTCCCGGGTGGCGGAGACACGCGCTGATTGGGCGACAGCGGCCACTTTCTCTTCCCATCCCCGGCGGTGCCAAGGCCTTGGCCGGCCCGGAGAGGGACCCACGCTGCTCCCCTTCCCCGGAAGAGAAGGGCAGAGCCGTGGAACCTGGAAGAGACAGCCCGAGGGAGGTGGCAGCTGCGCAGAGGAGAGGAGTCCCTGTTTCTTTTTTTCACTTCACGTGTGTCCCTCTCTCCTTGACTTTCTATTGCTCTCTTTGTCTCTGTCTCCCTCTGTGTATCTCTGTGTGGCTTTCTCCGTCTCTGACTCTATTCTTCCCGTTCCGTCTCCTTGTCTCTCTATGTCTCTATTTTTCTGTGACTCTTTTTTCTAGTTTTTTTTTTTTTGTTTGTTTGTTTGTTTTACAACCACTGGAGGGGCGCAATTCCAATAAGAAGGCATTGGGACCCTCTGCCCGCCCCCCCTCCCTTGTTTAGCTTTCTCTCTTCTGGTCAATGCCCCTTTGGCCTAGGTTTGTTATAGGGGTCCTCCCGGTGGGGTTCCTCCCAGGAGGAGTCCAGAGTGTGCTGATAAAGTTCTTTTGTCTTCTCGGTCTGGGAGCAGGAGTGGTGAGGAGCTTCGGCAGCCATTGGGGAGGCCCTAGGACTCGCTAGTTGAAGTCTGGGGTGGGGAGGGAGAAGAAAACTGCCTCTTGATTGAAAAACCCACTCTGGGAAGCCCCAGCTCTAAATCTCGAGGTATAGATCCCCAATGCGGCAGCAGAGATGTGTCTGTATGTTAAAGTTTTGCCCGGCTGCTGCGTTTGTTCTCAGGAATTTATTATGGTATTCAGACTAAACTGCTGGAAAAATAAAAGGAGCGAAGTCTTGGCTAGGAGCTGAAGTGTCCCCAGCAGGATATGACGCCAGGAGTGTTGTAAAGACTGTCTGTCCTTAGAGAAGGTACCATTGTGCATAGCCCTTTATTTATAACTTGGTAAGTGCCAGCGAACTCGCCTCCTTTACACCCCGAGTGCCAGCCCCGCGCTCTGCCTGCGCTTTATTCGCTGAAGTCTATTCAAGGACTGTCACTCTGGGGCTGCGAGGTATTCAGGGCCTTAATCAATCAAAAGGATGAGAATCGGGCAGGTTTTTCCCTTTGAAATAAAGGAAACAATGACTTCTGGGCTTCATGTTCCCGCTTTTCCTTTTACGATTTTTGAATTTTTCCTGCGCCGGAGTTCTCCACCCCTCTCTCTAGGTCCCCCATCCCCCAACTCCTTTGACAGTTTTTACGTGAAGGCGGCCCCCAACCCCACTTCCCCACCCCCTAATTAAGGCAAACTCAAAAGGGAAGATGGGGTGGGGGGGTGGGTAGCTTATAACTGCTCAACCTTCTGGGAGTTGGTTCCTTAAAAATCCACTCGCAAGTGGGAAAAGCAGGCAGCTTTCGGCCGGCTGGGCTTCAACATTAAAAGGCTTGACTGACCTTCCGAGCTGCGGAGACAGGCCTCTGGAAACACGGAAAAAAGTCTGGACATCTCCTCACTCACCAAAGGTGGGGGGGGGGCTGACGTGCATTCATAGTACAAAGGAGAGTCACCGCTTAAAATGAAGCCCTATTTAACCTGATATTACATAAAACGATTCAATTTGTCAAGGGGAAAACGTTCTCATTTCCTTTTTGGGGATCACCAAAATCCGTGTCCTTGTTTCTTCCTAAGCCACTTCTCAGGGATTGCAACCCCTGAGCTAGAAATTCTTTTTTTTTTTTTTTTTTTTAGTTTTCCATCTTTAAAAAGTTGAGTGGAGCCGATAGGGCACTTTCTAGGGTCAGCGGTAGTTGGAAGAGGGAGGTACCCAAGGTGTATTTTAAGAGGGCAAATGCGGACTCAACTCGCCACTGAAAGGAACCCAGGAACATCCGGGACTGAGTCTCATTTGTATCTGAGCCGAGGGCTGTGTCTCCAAACCCTCGCGGCGCTGACCCGGCGCGCTCCGGCTGGATGTTCTCCTTCCCCAAAGCTTGCAGATCAGGGAAGGTGCGCGGGCTGCAGACTCGTTCTCCCGGGTTGCGCGTCCAGCAACCGTGAGCGGCAGGGCCAGGGGCATCCTGGAACGAAGGTACTGCGGGTTGAACTGGATCTGGAAGTACCCATGGAAGCCAGTCCAGTATGCGCATCCATAAACCGACCACCACTTGCTATAAAAACGTACAAATGGAGGCCACGAGGGTGTGTGTGGGCGGGGGGGGGGGGGGGGGGGGTTGGGGGCCTCAAGCTCCAGGATCTCTACTCCCCGGCCTTCCCCTGCGGGAGAGCTCTTCTTCTGTAGCCAGATTAACTCATACCCTCTCCAGCGGGTGGCGGTCAGAGGACCCGGGAGACTCAGAGGTGGGTGAGAGGGCACCCTCAGTCTCCCAGCAGCTGGGTCATTAGGGCTGCGGGGCCACTTTGGATCCAAAGACCTCGGGAGTCCAAGTTCCTTGAACTTGGTATCCCTGATTTCCGACCAGGGAAGGCCGGGACAGCGACATTGGCTGAGGCTCTGGGGCCCATGGCGCCCACTCGCAGCCAAACCAGACCAGGCCCGGAGCCGGAGCCTGGACATAGACGAGCGCAACAGGTCGCGGAAGGGTGGGGTGGTTCCTGGCTTTCCAGATTGGTTTCGAGAACGAACCCCGGTTCTACACTTCAGCCACTCCTTCCCCATCTCCGAAGCTTGTGCCTCCCTTCTTTCAGAAGTCTCTCCGGAAGCAGAAGTTACCCCCGCCCCCCCCCCCATTCCCCGGAGCAGGAAGGGAGTGTCCACCCAGGCCCTGTCCCCGTTCCCAAGCCTCTGAGCCAGAGTCTCCGCGCTGCCTCTGGACGCGATACAGTCGCCAATTGACAAAGGAGTGGCCCCCAAGTGGGTCTTGGAAGGCAAGCGCCCTCGCCCCTGCGGCACTGAACGCAGGTTTGGAAGGCAGCATCATTTCCCCAGGCTGACAAATTACCCAGAAAGCAGGCAGGAAAGTCTCTAGGACAGTTTCCAGAACGAACGTGGTGTCCACACGCGCTATCCGTGCACGTGCAAAATGCCACTGAAGCCTTGAGGGCAATAGGAAGATAATGGTGGGAGGCGGGGGAGAAGGATAACTCGCCGATGCCTCCTCTGCCCCGAGTTTCAGAGGAACGTCAGGTGAAATAGACAGCTGGCTGCCTGTCCAAGCCTGGGGTGAGCGTGCCGCATTCACTTGAACAAGCTTCTCCCGCTCCCGGGTTTGGATGTGTGGATCAACAGTCCAGTCGCGGTCCGGTGCCATCTACTTTGGGCCGCAGGACGCCCTTCAGCGCGCAGCTCTTGCATTTGTGGACCCAGCCTTTCATGAGCCCCGGACTTCTCTTGGCCTCTAAGAGGCGACCTCATTTCTAGCCAGACAAAGGCCTTAAGAAAATTATGATCTATGTAAAACACTGTTCTTGAGTGGCCCGGGCGGGGACGTCTGCCACGCAGCCACCCAGGCCTTTTTTGCCCCAACGGGAGGGCGCGGGATCTGGCAGCCTGGCGTGGTAGCCCCGCGGGGCCGCGCCCGTCCGCTCGCCGAGTCCCAGGCATCACCCGGGGTTGCAGTCTGTGGTTTGAGCAAACACCACGAAGCCCTCAATTTCGCAGAAAGGCTGCCCCGCGTTCACGCGAGGGAAATGCAAAGCACTGAGTCCTTGACCACGCGCGTCTTGGCCGGATGCGAGGATCCGGGGTTGGTGAATGCTTGGGTTAAACCCGCCGTCCCGCGCAGCGCCAGGCGAGGCGACCATCATTGGGCCCCCCGCAGTTGTTTGTCAAAAACTTTGGCGCCGCTCTTCTCCCCCACTGGAAAATCAGTCGGGATGAGGTCGGATTTAGGGACTGGATGGGGATCTGGGCGCCGCACTGAAATGTGATGTGCGCCAACCACAGTGATTTTGCCCCTGCGGTGCCGCTGCGGCTGGGGGAGCGGCAGGGAACGTGTGAGCGGATTCTCAATAGAGAACATATGGTTTGTGGGAAGACAAGAAGGAGAACGAAGAAAGGAAAAGGAAAGGAGGGGAAGAAGAGAGATGTAAAAGGAAAAAAAAAAATTTAACGGCAGCGAGGGAGGGAGAGAATGAATCTCTCTGCAAATTGTCTCCTGCAGACGTTTGTTTGGCTCTACAAAAATTATTTTTATGCAAATAAGGAAGACAAGATGCCAGAGCCCAATTTCTGGGTGGGGGAGGGGGAAGCGTCTTGTAAAAAAATTAGAATATGTCCTCTCTAATCTTCAAAAATGCTCTGCCCAACTCGGTGAGAATCCACGGCACAGGGAGGGGGGTTGATTAATTCGACAATTGCTCAGCTTGTGAGCAAGCAGAGTGTTTGCGTGGGGGTAAGGACTGAGGGGTCTTGGCAGGGCATCTTCGGATGGGCCCAGGGAAAGAGGCAGATGATCTGACGGGGGGGGGGGGGGGGGGGGGGGGGGGGGGGGGGGGCGCGGGAGTAGAGCTGGAGAACTTGATAGGAGGGCTGCGGGAGGCGGAAGGGTCTGTAGGGTTTCTTTGAGCCTGAGGCCAAAACAAAAACAAAACAAAACAAAAAAACCCAGCAAGGCAAATGACCATTCCAGGAACTCCTGGAGTGGGGGGGGGATGGGATGTGGGAAACGAAGGTGGGAGGAGGGAGGGGAGTGGAGGAGGTGGGGGAAAGCTAACAGGCCTTTCACTTGGATCAGGCCAGGTCTGACTCCATACGGCCCCACTGCCTGAGCCAAAACTCAGATCTGCCACAGCTCCTCAGCCTGCGTATCTTTAGCCCCCGCGGGAAATTTCTCTCCCACGAGGATTTCAGGGGGTGGGGACGGAGCGGATGCAAGGAGCAAGAAAAGAGAGATCTTCGAGAAGAATGTTCAGACCTGGGAGTCTAGCTGAACCAGGATGCGCTGGATAGTGAGGGCACGGGAGCCTAAGGCAGCAGAGCTGTGAGTAAACCCAGGACCCGAAGTCCGCAGGGATTAAAATCTCGCCTGGAGCGAGAAAGACTCTGCAGCCAACTCCCAGCAGTGAGCGCAACAGGTGGGGGGAGGTGGAAGAGGCCGAGGCTCCCAGAGCCACGCCGGCTGGGGCCAGGGACTGGAGGAAAATAATAGGAAGCATGCAGCATGCACCCTGCCTCCTTGTGGCCCGTGGGAGCTCACCGTGCACAGAGGAGGGGACCCCCGCCCCGGGATGCATCCGTTCCTGACTCCACCAGCCTTTCGTAGGGAGGAGGAGAAAAAGAACGAAAAAGAAAAGAAGAGAGAAATGAAAAGGAAAAAAGAAAAGGAAGGGGAAAAAAGAAAGGAGAAGAGAAGAGAAGAGAAGAGAAGAGAAGAGAAGAGAAGAGAAGAGAAGAGAAGAGAAGAGAAGAGAAATCACCACAAGCTAAACAGGTTGCCTCAACCCTTCCAATTTCTTAAACATCAAGAATCCCGTTACGTTCCTTCGTAGACCATAAGGTTTCTCTCCATCTCCCTTCCCCCAGGAAAACACGGATTTCGTGTTTTAAATTAGGTTTCTCTTTCTGGAGATGGACCTTTAAACTAGCCTTGGGTTTGGGGGGTGAGGAGTAGAAGAATAATTTTGATTTTAGAAGCCTGGAGATGGGAGAACCCTGGAGGGGAAACTGAGAAGATGGAAACTGACCATCCAGAACGCCACAAGCGATCGAAAGGGGCCTGCCAGACAGGGTGGTTTAGCTGGAAGGAGCCCCCACCAGAAGTGTAGACCTGACGCTAACCGGCTGCCCAGAGTCCTGTCACAGAAAGCTGTCCCGCGTCCCCGCGGTGGCCCTGCGCGCTGGTCGCCGTCGCGGTCTTGCTTCTTTGCCCCGGGAAACTCCAAAAAGTATCCTGGCCCCCAGACCCCCAGGGCCCAGTGGGGGCCAAGAGTTAAGACAAGTAGCCCCAAGAGAAATGCCCTTCAGAGAGCCTTTTTTCTTCTTCCCATTTCTAAACGAAATCTAATACTATCTGGCTGCAAAAATATATATCACCGGCCCAGAGACTGAAAGATTAACATTTGGATATGTAGGAAATGTAATCTGCATGGCTAATTGATTCCTAGCGTATCAGTTTAAAGGATAAAGATCGATATCTCCATGATGGATATTGTATTAATAGGGGCATAAATAAAGGCCGAAGAGTCGTTACCGAAACCTTTGAAGCCTCTTCCTGACTCCTGCGCCCTCCACGCGGCCACGCAGCTCCCCCCAACTCTCGCCCCCCCCCCCCCGCCCCCGCCCCTGCTGGGTGGGAAGCGCTTGCTCCCCCCACCCAGGGGCACAAAGTCTCCGGCTAAAGCCAGAGTGTTTTCACGCGGCTACGCTTCGGGGAAAGTTTGCACTTCCCCTCCCCCGCCCGGGCTGTAGCAGGTGGACAGCAAGGCGGGAGAGAGAGTGGTATTTTAGCAACAACGCACCACTCAGATACTTAGAAACACAGACATAACAGGCACGTACGTTCACCCACACACATTGAGACACACGATCACACATTCATACGTAGCGGGTAGGTTCCCAGAGCCCCTTTGGCCTGGGGGACTCCTAGCGCTCCTTTCCAAGACTCAACCCCTCCCTGACGGCACCGTCGGAAGCTGGGGCGGCGGGGATTGGTGATCAGGCCTCCCGGAGATCCCCTCCAGCGCGTTGAGGGGGGCGGTAATGAGGCGCAACGGGGAGTGTGCGGGGCAGGGAGTGCCCGCCAGGGCCGGGCTAGTGCTCTCAAGGGAGGGAAGCCCACCTGCATCTGGGGTGGTTTCAGACGGAGTTAGGGGGATGGAGGTGTAAGGCCCGGGGAGTAGGTCCCGTAGGCGGCGACATGAGGGGAACAGGATGGGGGACACTTCGGTCCGGAACAAGTCGGCCTCAACCGGGTGGTAGCCAATTAGTCCTGGGCCCCAGCGGCCGCCCTCGCCGCAAATCCCGTGAGGCCGAAAGCGTGTTGCAAATGCAAATAAATCACCCTTCGCGCCCTTCTCTCCATTAATTAAGAGGGACGTTTCGACTAAACGAGCGTAATCTTTATTAATTGCGCGGCCCTCGGAGAGCCGTTCGCATCAATCACGCCCAAAGCGAAAGTACAGGGGGCGCCTAATCCCTTCCCAGAGCTTTTGGGGAAGGAGCCAGAAGCTGGCGTTTCCTCCCTTCCGTCCACCTTCCGTGGGGCGGTCGCGTCCCACGGATCCCCGAGAGGAGGTCTTTTCGCACCCCAGAGCCCTCTGCGCGCGAGGCCGGACCTGCCCGACCGTCCCCCCACTCCTGTCCCGCCCCCATCCGGGCACGCACTGGTGCACACTCACAGAAACCGACACACAGTGGCGTCAACACACTCACGGCCCGTTTTCTCCTCCCTCACCCTCCGTTCCCTAGCCCGGTGCACACCGTTCCCTACCCTCCGGCCTCCGACGCTCGTTGGAGGAGCCGGAGAAAACTCGATTCTGCGGACCCCAAATCCGCGCTCAGCAACAATCCTGGGGGCGCTCAGTTTATCCCCGGGTGGAGGAGACAGGCCTGGGGGACAGAAAACCCAGTCCAGAGGCCCCAAGGATGCCCGGAAAGCTGCCCGGAGGATGGAATTGGAAGATCTTAGAAGCCGCCCAGGTGGCCCACTACTGGGCACGGAGGGGTTCAGAAGACGCCTGCTTTGGTTAGGTGGGATGAGGGTGGGGTATCGAGGCTCCACTTCTCGGCAGAGAAATCCGGAAAGGTCGAAGCCTCCAGGTCGCGCGTGGGAAAGCTGGCTGGAGATGGAGGTCGACAAATTCAGGTTCCCCGCAGCCCTGCTGAACTCTGAGGGCAAGGACCCAATGCTCACCCTGGAGAGTGCCCTGGGAAGGGGTGTCTTGTGCAACCACCTCTCTCTACCTGGCCCGGAGTTGGTTTGAGCCAGAGCCCCTGTCACCCCCATCCTTCCACCTCCATCTTGCTGGTCCTGTCCTCTCTGTACCTTGAGCCTGGACATTGGGGCTGAGATTCTTCCCCTTAAAGAGATTCTGCTGGATTAAAAAAGGATTTGGGGACACAAATCTAACAGGACAGTGACTTCTGAAGAGGCCTTAACAGATGAGGTAGAAACTGCGCAAGCTCTCTTCTTGGGCTCTCTGCGTTCTGATGGCGAGGATCCGACCCCGAGGGACACTGGGTCCATTCCTAGTTCCCTTTCTTGGTTTTGCCGCCCAGTGAATGCTGTGTCAAGCCTGGCATCAGAGGTTGGGTCCTCAGTCGATTCCGCCCTCCAAAGGACGGGCCTGCTCGCCCTTGCGTCTTTGGGCGATCTTGGCCCAAGGAAGGGTCCCCCGGAAGTGGAAAGTCGCACCTCACAGTCATCTGAGCAGGGTCCCTGGAACCGCAGAGCCCTGGCTCACAGCCCTGGGACCCACTGGCCTGAAGAGAAGCCCGCACTGGGGGAGCCAATAGGTATGAGAGCCAGTGGCCTGCTAACAACACCCTCCCCTGGCAGACTCTGGTGTCTGACATTCTCCCATTCAATAGTTCACGAACCCCTCAGAAAGTTCTCATTAAATGCTCAGGCTCCTTTGTTCCCTGGTCATCTCCAGGGCCCGAGACACGTGCCAAAGCTGGCCCTTGAAGCCTTTCCCTGATGTGGTTTTGATTATTTTATTCTACCCCTTATCTCCCACTGAATGGTCAGCTGGGCTCTCAGAGCAGATCACAGGGCGCACGCAAGAACTTTCATTCATTCCACACATACCTATTCAGCTTCTACTGCGTGCTGTTCCAAGAGCTGGGGCTACACTCCTCCTGGAAACAGACCAAAGTCATCCTTCTCCCGGCAGAGCTGACCGTCCAGAAAATAACTAAAAAGAATAAAGGGGCGCCTGGGTGGCTCAGTCGGTTGAGCGTCCGACTTCGGCTCAGGTCATGATCTCACGGTCCGTGAGTTCGAGCCCCGCGTCGGGCTCTGTGCTGACAGCTCAGAGCCTGGAGCCTGTTTCAGATTCTGTGTCTCCCTCTCTCTCTGACCCTCCCCCGTTCATGCTCTGTCTCTCTCTGTCTCAAAAATAAATAAACGTTAAAAAAAATTTTAAAAAAAGAATAAAAATGCCACAGGTCAGGAGATTGGTTGCAAGAATGTGGCTCAGTCTGGAGGTGCTGAAGGACTTGAGGGAGGAGGGGTGGGCATAAACCGCTGAAGTAGGGTGGGGGGCCTTGTTATTTCAGCCACAGAAGCCTGAGCAGGTCCTCTGAGGTAGCTTTCTGAAGAGAAGGGAGGGCAGGAAGGAGCATCTGGGGAAGGATAAGGCCAAAGGGATGGAGTGAAGGAACCATATACACTGACTACAGTAGTGAGTGACTGGGCATTCTGAAGCCGTGGAAAACTCGGGCAGGCTCTGGCCAGCCAAACCTGCAGATGTCCTCTTTCTGAGAAGACACTTCCTTCAGGCTACCAAAGTAGTGACAGGGAGGATTGAATCTTCTCACAAACAGGTGGAGGCTTCCTAGGACCAACCCTCTCTCTGCCTCCGGGAGGAAGGCAGATGTCACCTTTGGAGGTCCCGGAGACTGGGACTTCCTGGTCTCCTCCCTTCCCACAGCTTGAGCCCATAGTTGTGGCTCAAAAATCCACGCTGGGTTTGGGGGCCCTCAGCTTGGCCCCCATTGTCTGCAAATTGTATTTTTATTTGAAAGAAAACGAAAGCCCAGCTTCTTCCTGTCTAGGCCCCCCCGGCTGACTCCCTGTCACAGGACCTGTCACTCCCATCCCCAAACAGGAGGAAATTCCTTCCAGGCAGGGGAAATGTTGGAAGAGGTAGAAGTGCCCTGTTTCACACTGTAGGGGCAGACATGTATGTGTCTCCTGGGTGATTTGGGCAGCTGCCCCCACCTCTTGGGGAAGTGGAGAGGGAAATCTCCAGAGAAAGTCAATATCCTAGAGAACCAGTTATCATTCTCCAGCTGGTGGTCTTCTGAGATACATGGAAAACAGGAACATTCAGGAGAGAGTGTCTTCACAAGGCTCCACAAATTACTGATATAAAGGCTTTGAAAACATTTTTCCCTGCGGAGATTTGGGACCGAGGGACCCAACAGATAAAGTGGAGGCAACAGACTGGAGCCCTGAAGCAGGGGCCGGAAAAGAGGCCACAGCTCTCTCAGAAGTGTGCAGATATACCGCCCAGCTAGAGGGAGCAGTTCTTATCACAAAAACTACTAATGAAACAAAACTTTGGAGCTACCTAGCAGAGGAGAAAAAAAGAAACTGTGTAACTATGAGAGAGCTGAGCAGGCTTAGTGGAAAGGGAATCCCTATGGCATCTCCAGACCTAAGTTATCAATCTCCAAAGCTGTTTGAAGAGGGTCTCACAAAGCCCAGGCTGCCCTGTCACAATGGGGTCGTAAGAGTCACCCCTGGAATAGAAATGATACTTTCAGGTCCCTCAGAACAAGGTCACATTTCCCTGGGGCGGGGGCAGGGGCTGCACTCTACTCATCTGATTGGTGAGGAAGCCCCAGTTTTAAAAGAGCCAACAGTGTGGTTTCATGGGGGGTGGCGGTGACCCAGGAAGGCAGGAGCCAGACCCTGGGGCATTCAGGACCAGAGTGGCAGGTCACCCTGGGAAGGAGAAATGAAAGAAGCTTTTGGGGCTCAAAAAGAAGGAAGTACCGTCAGAATGGAAGGCTTGGGATGGGGGGGGGGGGAAACTCCTGGAAAGGGAGAAGATTGCTTTAAATCAGAAAAGGGGCGGGGTACCTGGGTGGCTCAGTCGGTTGAGCATCATGGTCACAATCTCAAGACCTGTGAGTTCGAGCCCTGAGCCCTGAGCCCTGAGCCCTGAGCCCTGAGCCCTGAGCCCTGCGTCAGGCTTCGGGATTCTATGTCTCCCTCTCTCTCTGCCCCTCCCCTGCTCATGCTCCGACTCTCTCTGTCACAAGTAAATAAACATTAAATTTTTTTTAAACAGAAAAGGGGAGAGGAAGAAGGGAGAGAGAGAGGGAAGGTGAGAAAGAGAAAGGAAAGAGGGAAAGAGGAAGGGAAGGAGAAAAAGAGTATGACTGCAGAAGAAACAGTATGACTAAGATACTGCTTTTTTTAAAAAAATCACTTTTTAAGTTTTATTTAGTTTGAGAGAGGGGGGAGGGGCAAAGAGAGAGAGGGAGAGAGAATCCCAAGCAAGCTCTGCAGTGTCAGTATGGAGCCCTATGCAAGGCTCGAACTCACTAACCTGAACTCACTAACGGTGAGATCAGGACCTGAGCCGGAATCAAAAGTCCAATGCTTAACCGACTGAGCTACAGAGGCGCTCCAAGATATTTCTGATACAATGAATCCCAATTGGTGTCGATCAAGGTGGATTCATACTACACAACGATGAAGGACTGTTTCTGATATGAAGGACACATTTGCACTGGAAGTAACCAGAATCCCCATTTCACTATTCCAGAATACGTGAGCATGAAGGGCACACTTGTATATTGGGGATAGCGGGATATAGGGGAGTGAGATGGAGAAAAGGACATTAGGAAGGAAAGTACAATAGTTGTAACCCTACTATGTGCCAGACATGTCACATATACCCTTGCTTAATATTGACTTAAGAATAATTCCATGTGGCTTGCTCCCAAGGTTTTCAAATTCATTTATGTCAAAAATAAATGAAATCAGGTTGGAGTTTTGCCAGCTCACACATTGACGAAGGGCAGGGTGATGGGAGAAAGGATGGATATGAATAAAATCAACCCTTGAAACAAACCCTTTTAAAGTATCAGTTACAGAAGCTGCCAGGGAGGAACCAAGGAAGGGGATTCCCTCATCCACTGTCTACCACCAAAGACTGCTCTGGCTTCTCTCAGCCTCACTCCCAGGATTTGGACCACACTTTCCAGGAGACTTCTCTGAGGACCAGTGGCCTGGGGTTGGCAGCATGAGACCTTGGAAGGCCTAGTGTATCTTGAACCAGCTTCTTGGATTCCCAATCTTGAATAAGCTGTTTTGGAAGAATTCGAATATATTTTGGGAGAACATAAGTCCGTTATGCGGTGACAACAGTCCTCGATGACAATGATACATTAACATCACATAAATATATAATAGTAATACTACATAATCACATTATATTACTATTTTATGCTTATTATGTTACTATAATATTATAGTACTATTATATGTTATATAATGCTATATATGTATTACATAATAGTATTGAGCACTTTGAAGGTGCTGGCATTGTTCAAAGCACTTTAGAGTTTTACAACTTCTCCAAATAACCAGATTGTATCTAGTTAAAATGAGGGAAAGGGGGCACAGAGAGGTTAATTAACTTGCCCTAGCCACAGAGCTAGGAAGTGGCAAAGCTAAAATTTGAACCCAGGGCATTTTGTTGACAGTCCTGATCAGTTAGAAAGCCATAGGTTTCTGGGTTGCCTGGCTGGCTCAGTGGGTAGAGAATGCTACTCTTGATTTCGGAGTAGTGGTGACTTTGAGCTCCACATTGGGAGGAGAGTTTACTTAAAAAAATAAAATTTAAAAAATTAACTAAAAAAAAAAAAGAAAGCCGTAGGTTTTCACCACTCTGATTAAACCCCAAAGGGATGAGATCTGGGGGCTGCCCAATATTTAACCTCTCCTTTGTTTGCTTTGTTCTGGTTGTAAATAAATTTCAACTAAAGTTACCTTTAATGTTTCTGGGAGGCACCGCCCTATCTTATCTCTCTTGAAGAGAATGTGGTAATCTACTCCATCTCACTCTCCCTTTAAAACGTACTGAATGATACAATCCTACTGAAAATTTTTGCTTATGTTAACCAACCCTTTTTCTTACTCCCAGGGAGAACTTATTAGCCCATATTCCATGCGGAGAAGAACTTGAGACAGGTTGGTATCATCCACCCGCCTCTAATTCGGGCCAGACATGTGGTAGGCGGGCTGAATATTTGCAGAAAGAATCCAAGTCTTCCTGACTCCCTGAAGACTGGCTATAAATCTGGAACCTGTCGTCACTGGGGCTTATGAAGTCCTCCTAGGCTCCCAGCCCAGGGGCGAACGTCGCCTTCTGCTGGACCGACAGGTGGTCCTGTAAAGTCTCGGTGGGAAGCTGGTGCAGCATCTGCGTGTGTGTGTGTGTGTGTGTGTGTGTGTGTGTGTGTGTGTGTGTGGTGGGGGGGGGGGAACTCCAAGGAATTGACTAGAGGAAACCCAAGGACTCTTCAGGTACTTCCAAGCCCCCACCCTTCACGTTCGCGACAAGCTGGCCTGCCCCGGACAAAAGCAGTGTTGGTCTGGACACCTTTTGTGTCTTTGAAAGCTGTGGAGGAATGGGGGTATTGGACAGCCCAGAAAGCACAGGAGGAAGGAAGGACTGAGCTAACACCACTCCAAGTTCTTCGCAGGCTGCGACGGCCACCCCACTCTGCCTCTCTTTTCTTCTTTATCTCCGTATTTTGAGCTTCTCCGCTATTTTTAAGAACAGGTGCGAACTCAGAGCTTTGAGGAGGGCCCTGGGAAGGTCATGTGGGCATTCAGGGATGGTAAATACATCATAGGATCACAAATAACAGACCTTCGGCCCCGCAATGCGAGAGGAGCAGTCACAAAATCCAGGGCGTTAGGGCTGGGCTGAAGACCAGGTTCCAAACAAACGCAAACAAACAAACTGAGCGGAGGTTTTGGATGCTGGGGTCGACAAGATCTAGTGCAAACTGGTCCCCACCACCACCACCACCACCACCGCACCGCGCGAAACCAGCGGTCACGTGAGAGCGTCCTTGTGCCTTTCATCCCGGCTTCTCTTGTCTGCCCTTCTGGATCACAAGTGCGTGCGGGTCCGCGAGGACGAGGATTGGACCAAGGGACTGAGAACGGGACAGGCTCCAGTGGCTGGCCCCAGCCTTGTGGGGATCAGCCTGTCACCCCAAGCTGCCTCAGATTCTCTCCAGCCCAGGAGGCTACTGGAGATGAGGGACTCAGGCCAGCCCCAGGATGCGGGATTCCCCCTGCCGCCCTAGGACCTGTCCCCAGGGAACCTGTCCAGGTGCGGCCCCCGGGGTGGGCGGTCCCCGGGATTAACCAGGGACAGCCAACTGCTTTCCAACGGAAAGCCCTGCTTCCCCTCCCCCGCCTCAGAGTCCTTCGGCTCAACTGGGAGCCACCACGGGCTTCCGCGTCCAAAAGTAGAGAAATCGAGGTAATCCCCACCCTCCCACCCACCGGGCAGCAAACTGGGTCTCAGAGCAAATCCCTTTACACCTGGATCCAACAGCGTGGAATTAATTTGCACGCTGAATGACTGCTCCGAAGGGTCTTTTCAAAGCATTTAATAGTTCTCCTAGTGAATGTTTTAAAACATGACACCACTAGATCTGCTCCACAACCATCCTACTGGCGACCAGCAGATTCCTTCAGCTGTCACTGGCGATGACACTCACAGCTGTCACTGGCAAGGTTTTGTTAATTTAACCTCGAGACTTTCCTGGTTATCCAGATAATCCGCCCTCAAATCCTCACACTGTCACTGAATTTTGATGACTCAGGGGTCCTGGAGAGCACTCACCCATTTTGCAGGAACAGGGGAGTCTTATGGGGCCCGGAGTCGCAGCGGCACCCGCCCTGCATTAGGAAAGATCACAGCACGTCAAATGGAGATGCAAATATTTGCTTAACTTTCCTGGGAACACAAAGTCAACAAGAGTGTGTGTGTGTGTGTGTGTGTGTGTGTGTGTGTTTGTGAGTGAGACCGAGAGAAAGAGAGAGACCAAAACCAACGATTACATAGTCACCCAAACCAGTTAGCTAAATTTTGACCACTTGCAAAATCCAAGCATTTTTCCACAGTCTCCCAGTTTCTAAGAGACCTGGTGGCGTTTAGTTCATTAAAGTGAGATTAAGGAGAAGGTCGTATTTCAATAAAAACGTTGTGAAATACAATGGCTTTCAAATCTCTCTGCACAGTATAATCACCTGGGGCGCCTTTTTAAAAATACTGATGCACTTCCCCTCCTGCAATTAACTATATGTCTCTGGGGACAGACACGTGCCTTTTTTTTTTTTTTTTTTTTTTTTTTTTTTAAAGCCCCAGGTAATTCTAACCTGCGGTCAGCGTTGAGAACTTCTGCTAAGGTTCGCATCTGGTGACAAGTTTGCTGCGGGTGAATTTAACAAGAAATGGTCTCAATGAACAAATCAGTTGCTGTGCAGAGATTGGTCCCAAACATTCTTCCTGGGCAGTAACTGTTTATTTCTCACTTGGACTCAATTCTTCCCCCAAACTACAAGTCAGGTGTAATTGTTCTCTACCACTCAAGTTTGACAATAAAATATTGTTAAACCCACACACAGTAGACTTATAAATGTGTTATTTCTACACGATGCAGATAAGTCTGTCATTGTGGTGGGAGATAATTGAGCCGCCATTGGATTGTCATGGTTTTTTAAAAAATAGTAATTGGTCAAGATCATACCTAGTGTTCTGTTCTTGAAGTGATTAAATGCTTTCTCTCCTCTTTATTTTGAAATATGTTTTTTAAATATTAGGAGCGGGGAGAAGCTTTTTGCATATCTTTTCTACCTTCTTTCTTCTGTCTTCAACATTCCCTTACTCCACCCCATGGAGATGTGGTATTTCTAAACCAAAGAAAATCCAATTTTACATGAAAGACATTTTTTTTTTCTAAAGGAAGTGTACACATTCTTCTTGAGCTCCTAGGAATATTCTTGGAAATTGAATATGGAACACTTTTGCTTTCCCCAAATGTAAATATTAAACACTCTTTCTTCCTGATTTATAATCAGGAATGATGGTAAATGTATCACAGAAACAAACTTGCTTCTCTTGAGCACATTTTAGTTTTCCCTAAGAGGACAGAAGCCTCAAGTTTGATTGACGGAGACAAACATGTTTATGGTATACATTACCAAGCTTTTCTTAAATGGACAATCAAAAGAGATCTAGCAAAAGATAGATAAAATCTCTCTCACACTTTCCCCATTCATATAACTTCAAATTAAGATCTGGCTGCAGTCAGTTTTAACCTTTATTTGAGAAATAGTTACTGTAGTAAATACTAGATATTTCTCACAATTACACTGTAATGCATACAATAAAAACATATTGTTTCAAAGGGAAAGAAACGTAAATGCATACATAGCAGGGATGCAATTCATTGCCTAATACATGAATTTAATCAACTGTGTATCATGGCAGAAATGTAAAACACAAATATTAGCTAATGGGAAATAAATGATTAAAGAGGTTGAGTTGGGTCACGGAATCATGGGGGGGGGGGTGGTTACTCAGCTATTAAGATTATAAATTTAGCCGGTCTATGAAGGGTACATTTTTAAAATAGCAAAGATGAAAGAATTAAAAAGGCACATAACGAACGATGAGAAATTTAAATTCAGTGTTGCGGGGAAATTTCACTGCCCAGTAAACATGTCCCACCAATGCAGGTGCTATTAGCTTTGCAGGAGATTGAGCAGTCATGGTCCTAAAAGAAGGAAGCCAAAAGGAGGCATACCTTGAAATCTCACAATGCAGAAAATGATCGGAAATGGAGGTGAAATGTCCTTCAGCCTCTCCACTGTCTTGTCACTGAATATAACACACTTAGGATTTTCACTGCGATGAACTGATTGCTCTGAAAAATCAAAGTGGTTTTCCAGTATATTTTTTCACCTTTCAAAAATTCTTATGAAATCAGGAAAAGCAACTGTTTACCTAAGCCCCCCAGGGTCTCAGGAGTTATTAAGGGGAATCAAGCTGCTTAACATTCAGTCCAGGGGGTCCCATTCGGCCAACTTAAAAAACTCTGCCACTTACCGTATGCTGAGGGCTGACTAAGGTTTTGTGGGTAAAGTGTGTGACCAGACAAGGATCCTGCCCTTAGAGATTGAGGGCAAGATCTGCCCTGGAGTTTTAGATAAAGCATGTAACCATTAAATAAGACCACTGGAGACAGTAATAAGTGCTAAGAAAAAAAAATTTTGGTAGATATTCCCTTGGCATAGAGTGATCACAGCACACCTCTCTGGAGAGGTGATATTAGACCCTAGGAAATCTGAGTGAAAACAAGGCCATAGATCCGCACAGGACTTCAGTTTCCTTTTTTTTTTTTTTTAATATTAAATTTATTGTCAAATTGGTTTCCATACAACACCTAATGCTCATCCCAATAGGTAGGGCTTCAGTTTCCAAAGCATTTTCACTCATATGCCCTTGTGTTGTATACAAGTCCTTAAGCCAGTCTTATAAAGTAAGCAGGGTTGATACGTGGTGTTCCCATCTTGTAGCAGAGGGAGCCCGAGGCTCAAAGAGGTTAAATTAATCACCAGGTCTTTCAAAGAAAGGAGAGCCTGTATGGACTACATCTCCTGGGTGCTGCTCCTAGCCTTTAGATCTCACACCAATGTTCTTTCTAGATATGGATACCGTTTACCAAATCGTATTGCATTCAGAGGCTGAGGATTTAATCTATGACCTGCAAGATGAGTTTCTTTTGCTTGAAATGTAGGCTTTACAGAATCATGATGGTAACTCTAACCTGATGCTCCAGAACCTAAGCAGAACCTGGACCATGGAAACCATAAGTTCTTGAGCAGGTGTGCAAGCCAGAGAAGGACTGCCTTTTTAAGTTTATTTATTTTGAGAGAGAGAGAGAGAGAGAGAGAGAGAGAGAGGAAGAGAGAGAATCTCAAGCAAGCTCCATGCTGCCAGCGCAGAGCCTCATGTAAGGCTCGAACTCGGGAACAGCGAGATCATGACCTGAGCCAAAACGAAGAGTCCTAACTGAGTGAGCCACCCAGGAGCCCCCAGGGCTGGCTTTTTACAGTGATTTTATTGGCAGTTAACACTCATGAGGTGGAGATGTGTCCAGAATTGGGTCAGGCACTTCCAAGAAGGTGAGAATTTCCATGAGAAGGGAGGAAAGCACCCACTGACATCAGGAGCCCTCTCTACAACTCATGGGACCGTTTCAAGAATTACCTTTTAAACTGCTTTGTCTTAGGAGCTGGTATACCAGGACTTCCCGCATGATGTAGGAAGTGCTTTAGGATGACTAAAGCACACCTGCAAAATGGGGACTACTTGAATAACAGAAAGCAACTGGAAATTGAACACATGTTTTCCGCTGCTCTGTCCTGTCGCTTAATTCCTGATAAGGAAGTCAGAAATGAGCTGCAAGACAAAGTCAGCCAAGAAAAAATAAATCTCACCACGTTTAGGTACTGAACTACTAACTGTGTCTATTTTGACTCCTATATTTAGGAGTATTCTAGCTCAAATTTCTCATTATAAGAAATTTACATGTGCAACCTAAGAAGGAAGCAGAATGTGGCTTGTACTGTGACGCAGGCGATTCAGACATCTTTCTCATTTACAAGGAATAATTCAGTTTATGTCCTTGGTGTACCTTCCTCTGTGGAATGTAAATAAACTCTATAAGAAGCAAGCTGGTCCCCAAATAACTTTAGACAGACTTCCAGGTTGCCAATTTGAGAGTGTGAAGTAACAAACAGGTGTGTGTGCACATGTGAACACATCATTACATACACAAAGCCAACTTCTGTCGGTAGCACACACACACACACGTGTAGATCTACTTGTGCAACGAAACAGTTATGAATGCGAAAAATCTCAGCACTGGAAGTAAACAAAGAGTAACAGATAAAAACGAACAGAGAAGTAACACAAGTTACTTGCTTGAGGTGTAAACAAATCCAAGCTAGTTTCTGAAATGTGACTCTTAGTATTAGGAACATAAAAACATTAGGAACCTGAAAACATTTAGCAGAAACTGAGAACCAAACCTGACAGCAGAGTTTAGTTTTAGTGGATGTTATACTAGTGGATGGGTAAGCTGCTTCTCCCTTCAAAATACAATGGATAGATCTCCCTTGGCCTTCAGAAGTCCTGTGAAACCCTAGAAACAATTCCATAAAATGCCCGCCCTCGCGATGTACATTCCTCCCATGTGTGACTTATTTCTCTCAGCCTCATTCAAAATGTGAAATTAGGATTTGGATGGGGATGAGTATTTCAAGAAGAGTGCCATAAATAACTCGGAGCAATTTCCCCATGAAATAAATTTCATGAAAATAGGTTTTTTTTCTATAAATGCTTCTCGTTTTTATTAAGACAACGCAGACATAAAACACACCATATTGCAATTCCTAAATTGCAGCCATATCACTTATCAGTGACCAATAAATTACTTCACTCTATGATAGATACAAATGCTCCATTCAAGTTCAGTTAATAGAATAATGTCAGGATATCATGCAGACAGCTTGCATTAAATACATGAGGAATAACAGCATACCCTCAACAGCTTCTGTGATTTTCAGACATGAAAACTTTGTCTTATTCCAAATTTGAAGAGATGGAATAAAGAATGTTTTCATATAAAATACATTTGAAACAGTGGGTTTTTTTTCTTTAAAAAGGCATCTAATCCACCTGCAACATACACTCGTAATACATCTTTTTAGTTAGAAAATCAGGTAGATATGTATTCTTTTTCATCTAATATGACCGATGTGAACCTTTCAGTGATTTCCAATATCAAACAGTTCAATTCAAAATAATATTTTCCCGGTAAGTGTGACATATATTTGTAATCAGAGGAAGAAAGACTTGTCAGTTTTGTCTTTGGGAGCTATTTTCTATTTTATCAGATAATTTAAAGTCAGTAGTTGTTCACGGTATAAAATCTTGAACCAATCACTAACACGCCTTTATTTTCTGCTCCTAATCTTGAAATGTATTTGGACTGGAGGTACGGGAGAAATATTACTGCTTATCAAACACTTCCCTGGAAATTTAAATGCACAAAATTTCCAGATGTATACATTCTAGAATAAATTATTTTAAAAACGAAATGAAGAAAAAAGGCAGAGGAAGCCTACAGCTTATATTCTGCGTGAATAGCTTTCAGTATCTTCCAGGTGGGGGCAACAGTAAGTCAGTTTTGAGAGGAGAAGAGAGAACGGGCTCTTTAAGCTCCCTGAGTCCAGTTACAGAAGATGAAATGACTTCCTGGTATAGTAACACTGTGAATAAAACAATCCTAAGTTTTCAGGATGGGACTTCTGGACTCCGCCGAGCTGGGAGCCGCGGCACCGGCAGCCCTGCGCGCGCCGCCACCTCTCCCGTCGGCTGAGTGGCGGCAGCCCCAGCGCGCAGGCGCGCTGCGCACCTGCCGGGGAGGGCGGGGAGCGCCCAGCTGCGCGCGGCTGGCCTCGTGTGCCGCCGCCCCGCTCTCCCGCGCCGTGTCCCCGGGGAGTGGACTTCACTCTCAGCGCCCCGGGCTCACTCGCCTTCCAGGACAGCCAGGAAGCGGGGACACCCTTGTTTCACGTGGACATCTCATTCATCCTTGCTCTGGACAATTCAAGTCCTTTCACAACTGCGGCAGACGTGCGCGCGCGCACCTCTCCCCTGAAACTCTCCAGTCGCGGCAGCCAGAAAATCAGCTCTCGGGCGGGGCGGCGGGGGGCCCACTCCTCTTCTCCTTCTCTTTGCAAATCCTCGGACTCGGGGGAGGGACGGCCGTGCACTCTGGCGAGGACCTGGGTGGTGCGTGAAGCGGAGGGCGATCTTGCACAGTCCACAGAGACGGGACTCCCCAGCAGCACCCCCGCCTCCTCGGGGTCCGTCGCTGACCCCGCGCGGAGGAGGCGGGGCGTGGGAGGCCTGAGAGACGCGACGCCGAGGCCCGGTGGTGGCCGGGCGTCCCGGTGCCGCACGGAGGGGGCGCAGCTCGAGCGCGCGGAGCCGGAGGCCCGCCCCCCCCCCTCCTCTCGGGCCGCGCGGGGGCTGGAGGTGCTGGCGGAGGCCCGGCTTGAGGCCCCGTTACGTGTGGCTCCTCCGCGCGCCGCCGCCAGCCGCCGCCCGCGCCCTCGGGCCGCCCCCGCCGCCCCCCGCCGAGCCAGCGGCCGCGCCCTCGGGCCGGTACTTGAGCCAGCAGATGACCCAAGTGACGACGACCGAGAAGAGCGCCAGGATGCTGGCCACCGACAGACAGATGGGCCCCACGGGCGAGGGCGACCCGGCAGCGGGGGCAGCGCCAGGGGGCGCCCCGCCGCCGGGAGGTGCCCCCCCGCCGCCGCCGCCGCCGCCGTAGTGGTTGACGAAGATGAGGCCGGTGAAGAGCAGCACCACCATGGAGAGGAAGGAGAAGACGACGCACACGCAGCCGGCGGTGAGCGCGGCGCGCTTGCAGTTCTGGCAGCTCTCGTAGGCGCCCGGGGCGCGCAGGCCGGCGCGGGCGCGGGGCTCGCGAGCGGCGTCCTCCGCGGGCGGCGGCGGCGGGGCCGGGGCCGGGGCGGGCGGCAGGGCGGCGGCGGCGGGCGCGGCGCGGCGCGCGGGCAGCGGCGGGAGGCGGTCCTGGGGCAGCGGGTCGTGCGCGGCGCGCAGGGCCAGAGGGAAGGCCTCGGCGAGCTTGGTGTTGTTGGGCAGGCCGTGCACGCGGCTGTCGGGCAGCGGCGTGCGGTGGCGGCACACGGGGCACGCGATGGCGCCGGGCGGGCCGTGCCAGGGTGGCGGGCGCAGCGGGCGCTCAGGCGCGGCGCTCGCAGAGGCGGCGGCGGCGGCGGCGGCGCGGAGCTGCAGCTGGCTCAGGCACTCCTGGCAGAAGGTGTGCAGGCACGCCAGCAGCTTGGGCGCGCGCCGGTCCGCGTCGAAGTAGTTGTAGCAGATTTTGCACTCGTAGTCCTCGAGCGGAGGCAGGCCGGGGACGGTCACGGCGGCGCTCCGAGCGGCCGCGTCCCCGCCGTCCCGGGCTCCCGCCGCGGCGACCCCGGCTCCTGTCGAGCTCCCGGGGCTGCTGGTTGGGCTCCGCTCGCCGCCGCCGCCGCCGCTGTCGCTCGCCGGCGCTGCCATGGCATGATCCGCCCCTCATCGGGGGCAAGGTGAGGAGTCTTCCTCCCCCTCGGTCGTCGCCTCGGCTCTCGGCAGGGAGGAGGCGCTTCTGCCTCCCCCCTCGGGCTGCTGTCGCCTGGCGGGGGAGGCACCGCTGGCTGGGCCGGGCGGGGGCGCAGCGACGACCGCCTTCCCTCACGCTGCCCCAAGGCGCGGGCGCCTCGGTCCCTCCCAATCCCCTGGCGTCTCTCCGCAGTCCCCCCCTGAGCTTCTCAAGGCCGCTCTCCTGGCCCCTTTGGATGTCAGTTTTTGTTGGAATTGGAAGTGGAGGGAGGATGGGGGGGGCGGTGCAGGAAAGAAATTTGGGGTGCGGCTGCTTCAGGATGTGGCGCCCTTGCACACACCCCCTCCCCCTCCCCGGCAAACAGACGAGGGGTGGTGGTGGCGGTGGGAAACCTGGTCCTGCTTTTTCCTTATTCCTCTCCCTCGTCCTCCTCCCGTTTACCCTCGTTATTCCATGTTTACTCCCCTTGGTTTGGGGCTGAGTCCCTGGCGGAGCCTCCTCGCCCCCCCCCCAACCCCCACCAGCAAGAGCTCACCGGTGATGTAATGCGGGACCCGCGCAGGGAGGGGAAGCGGCAGCCAGGGCAGCGGCGGCAGCTCCGGTTCCTGTTCGTGAAAATCGTGATCTCATTTCTCCGTCCAAGGGCGAAAGCCAGTAATTACCCTGCCATTTATATACACTTTTCACTTGTATTAGCAAAGCCCAGGTAGCCCTGCAGCGTTCACAGTGTGGAAGCGGAGGGCTGGCATGTTCCTTTCACCGTTTGGAGGAAATTTTGGAGCTAAACGGTATTATTTCTTTCCCCCTTGAAATATTGCTTGCTGGGATTGAAGAAGGCAAGAAGACAGAGACTCGTAGCCAGGTCTTGCTGATTTCCTGGCGCTGACCACAGGGGAGGAGGTAGCTCTTTCGTTGGTGCGCAGGCGTTTTCAGAGGGGGGGGGGGGATTGCTGTTCTCAAACAGGTTCACGCATTTCAAAGTCTAGCTTAAACTAACCCCCCCCCCCCCCGCATCACTCACCACCATCTTCCACTTAAACTTTTAATATGCGAATGTAGAGAGCCAAAAATTCCCTGAGTAACTGGAAGAGATCCTCTTGATTTATTAAAACTAATAGAAACTCTACTGGGCAGCTTAGCAAGAAGCAGTGTTTCTTGAAAGGAGCACTCAGTAGAACATAGGATTGGTGGTTTGGGGGGGGGGGGGCATCTGAAAGGTGCTGTTCAGATATTCCTAACCAGAAAGTTCTTCCCTTTTTTCTCCAGGTTGGACCTGCCCCCATGAAAAGAGAGAGAACCACAACAAGGAAGGTGAAGAGGAGGGTACTCTCGGTTCCCATGAGATGGGAATGTTTCCACTTCTTCTCTGTGTTATCTGCGGAAGGCAGTAAGATGCTCCAGAGAATGTTTGTGGAAAGGACAGATGAATGGAAAATCAGCTGAAGGAAAATGGCGGAAAGGAACCAGTAAGATACCAATGCAGGAATTGTCCTAAACAGCTGGTAAGTTTCTATGATATTTGAAACGGAATTTACTGTTTACTCTTTGTGAATCGTGAATGTGATAGATGTCTTAAGGGTGAGGGGTCTTTGGACAACTTACTAGAGACCACTTTAGCTTTCTAGTTCCTGGTTTCAGATTTGATAACTATGACTTGGGGTAATACTGTTTCTTTTTGCAGTATGTTAGTTTGTGACGGGGGAGCTGTGATGAGTAGAGGGCAGGGTGGTGGGACATCAGGAGAAGTCCCTCATCTGGCCTTGGGATATTACAAAGTTATGCCAACCAGCCTCTGAGTGGCGGCACTAGCTTCCTGTCCTTTTCGTTCCCTCCTTGAGCTGCAGGATTGTGAAGAGCCTGGAATCATGCATTTTGGATGCAGTTTTAAACTGGGTCCTTCTATGTAAGCCCTGACTAGCCCTGTACTGAGAAAAGACATATTGCTGTTGTGGGAAACATTTAAAAGCAGGTCATGGGGGAAAAACAAGCACAAAAACAGGACGGCTCCTGTGCGTTTATGTCTTGTCCTTCCCACCCACCCAGTTCTTGGGACATGTGTAACTTCCATGCCAAAAGGGGGTGGAAAAAGAGTTCTGAAAGTCCACATGTCTGCATTTGGGCCAAACAACTGAAGATTTTGAACTTTCACTCTATTCTGCGTTCTCAGCACTGGATGGAAGAATGGAGAAACGGAGCATGGGGCTGCAGTGAAGTCTTCCAGCCTGAGCACCATTGACATTCTGAGATGGACAGTTCATTGTTGTTGTTCTCTGCACTGCCAGAGGTTTAGTGGCATCCCTGGGCCCTACCCACTTGATGTCAGGAGCAACCCTTTCCCCAGTGGTGACATGGCCGGGGGGTGGGGGGCGGGGGGCGGTCCTTGGATCGCAGGTCTCCACCAACATCACAGATTTGGTTATGGGGAACCCAAAAGCAGAAACGTTTCCCAGCTTCTAACTGGTGCAAGCAAAGAGCATGTTGGTAGGCAAAGTAATAATTTAGCAGCTCCCAGCATTTCTTCTACAGCTCACGGTCTCTTAGATACCATAGCATCCTCTTTGAGAGGTCCAGGTACACTTTTCATCCATAATACATTCTGTCTACAGGCTCATAAGCGATTGCCAGAATTCGGTTAACGATGCTGGAATTTACTCTCTGGAAATTTGGATAGCTTTTTAAAGGGACCCAGCATCTCCCAATTATTTATACCCCAGGGCCTGTCCCTCATTATTTAGGACTCTCATAAAGGTGTCCCATGGGAGCCTTCGTCAGTTCAGTGAGGGGCCGTGACATTCCTGAAGAGTGTGAGTTTGAGTGCTGCAGGCATTTGCCCTAATGAGCCCTTGGGCCCAGGGCTCACAGTTACCTGCAGCAGTAAATAGTAAAGCTTGGTCATTCGTGTAGGAATTAGGCTTTCCTCGTGGCGAAAACTGTGTTGAAAGGGATCTTAAGTCAGAAACGAGGAACATAATATTCACATCGGGTTTGCATTGGCGTTGCTCGTGAATCCTGCTCCTGCCTTGGACATATTAGATAATCAGTATTGTCTGACTTGTGTTCTTTTTGAAGACCTGAGTAAATGAAAGACACCAATGGTCTTGGGTAATCTCATATATATATATACACACACACACACATATATATATATATATGTATATATTGATGTCTATATTGAATGTATATACATATATATATGTATATATTGATGTCTATTGAATATGTATATATTCGACAGTTGATATATATTCCCTTCATCATATACATATACATGTATATATTCCCTTCATCAACTGTCGAAACAGAGAGGATGTTTCGGTTTTAGGATTCATTGTCCTGTGTCCAAATGCTAGGTGTTCCTCTCACCCTTTCTCTCTGTGTAGTGTTCGATATCCTCGTTCCCTTCTCTGTGCCTCAGTTTTCCAAACTGTAAATGTGGGATGAGTAGTTAACATAAGTCTGTTGTGAAAATTGAGTATTTTACACACATAACCCCAACCCCCTGTTAACACCCGCTATTGTTTCTATCAGGGGTTTCTTTTCCTGATCTCAACAATCCTCCCAAATGCCCTATGAGGGAGACCCAGAAGGCTTGTGCAACCAACCCAAGGCGATAAGCCAATAATGACAGAGCGGTCCTAACCCAAGTCTTCCATTATTTCAGAGGTAGAGATATAGGAAGCGACTCGGTCAGAAAGACAAGGAGCAGGAACCCTGACCTAGGAATCTAACCACGTATTATTGATCCATTAGTGGTAATAAATAAAGCCCTGTATGAAATATGAGGACAACGTGAAATCTCTCATTGGTAATATTGGAAGAATAGATGTAGAGGCAGATAATGCCACTCAGAAGCAAGTAGTAAAGGAGTCCATCAAAAAGCTGACATTTTAAAATAGAAACAGGATCGCGTCAATTAGGCATGTATTGAGGTCCTATTCTGGCAGGCATTATTGCTATGTGATAAGATACCTGGCCTCCAGAAACTAAGAGGATATTAAATATGTGTGCAAAACTTAGAGGCAGAATGAGGCACGCTTGTAGTCCAGGGGTGAGGTCCGGTGGGAATAAAGAGGAGAGAGAAATTGTTGGTGCTCTGGAGATGTAAGAAGTTTCCACAGACTCATGGTGAGTGAATTGTAGAGGGTTTAGAAAAATGCAGGAAGACATTCGTGGTGGCATCAGGGAAAGCGGGTAGGTGGAGGGCATGGCAGGTGGCCTGCTTCAGAGAGAGAGCGTGCAGAAGGTAGGGCACCATCAAGGGAAGCCTGGAATGCTTCCAACCAGCCAGGTAGGGCTTAATTCTGCAGACAACTGGCTGGTTGATGGTCAACACATAGCAGGAGTGCCCGTGGGAGTTTGAGCTTGAGAGTGATACGTGGGCCAGAACTGGAACTGACCCTCAAGGGGGACACACGGATCAATTAAGAGGTTACTTGAGGTGCTAGATCTCATTGCTCTATACTGCAAAGATACAACTTTTAAAAGAATGAATGTATTTCATTTGTGGTGTAAGTTTCCTCTCATTGTGGAGAGACGGTATGGTCTAGTAGTTAAGAACAAGTTCTCTGCTGCCAGCACTTACTAGCTGCATAGTCCTAAAAAAGGTCACTTAACCTTTTTGTTCGTCAGTCTTCTCTCCTGTAAAATGGGAGAGTAGTATCCACCTCCTAGGGTTGTTGCAGGGTCAAAATGAGTTAATATTTATTCAGCTTCAGACAGTGCCTGGTACGTGATAAGTGCCATAAAAATGTTGAGAAAAGAAGCCACCTAGCCAGGCCCAAACTGCAATGATTTAAAAAAAAAAAAAAAAAAGATGCTTATTCTAGGGAAATTATCATTTCTTTTCAGTAAATAAAAATAATTCAGAATAAAAACCGATCTTGACCAGGTGATCCAAGTTAACGTCAATAGTGATAAGTCAAGTTAATCACAGGTACCCTGGATGTGATGGGTTGAGAAGGGCACTTTCTGTGCTTCTCCTCTCCAAAACCTCTCAATAACCCCAGTTTAATCATGGGAGAATATCAGATAAATCCCAATAGAAGGGTATGCTACTGAATACCCGACCAGGACCCCTCAGAACTGTGAAGGTCATCAAAAACAGGGAAAGTCTGAGAAACATCACAGCCAAAAGGAGCCTAAGGCGATAGGATAGCTAAATACGATGGGGTATCCTGGATAGGATACTGGAACAACAAAGACATTAGGCAAAAACTAAGGAGATCTGAATAAAGCATGGACTTCAGTGTCATCGTAGATCAAGATTGGTTCATTAGATGTGATAAATGTGGCCTAGTCACATAAGATGTAAATAATAGGGGAAAAGGAGTATGGAGTATATGGGAAGGAACTCTCTGTGCTGTCTTTGCAGTTTTTCTGTAAATCTGAAACTATTCTAAGATAAAAAGTTTATTATGATTTTTTAATGTGGTTAATCATGGGAATTTGCAATCACAAGGCCACTAACGTTCTTTGGGATTAAGACGTATCTGCTCACTGTGCATTTGTATCGCTTCCACTAAAATCCAGTAAGCAAGATTTGCAAAACCTTCCAAGGCAACATTTGATTTAGTATTTACTGCATTAGGGCATCTTAATACTTTTTACAGTGTACAGATAATAGTAATTTTTAAAAATGTCTAGAAATTGTTCAACTACTTTGAAGAAAATTTAGGAAAGAGAGTTTTATTATTTATTTAAATATATATATTTTTAAGTAATCTCTGCACCCAACGTGGGCTCAAACTTACAACACTGAGATCCTACAACACTGAGATCAAGAGACACACGCTCCACTGTCTGAGCCAGCCAGGCACCTCAAGCAATTAAAATCTTCATCATATAGCCTTTGCTATATTTTGGATTAATTCTTTAAGACTGATTCTCAGAAGTGGAATTTTTGTAGGCCATTGTCCTTGAAAAATGCAATTTGCAAAATTTATTGGCTGGATGACTTTACTTTTTAGTAAGCATTAATTATCCTTTGACAGTTTGAGTTGTTATTTAGCAACACATTTTGTCATCCAAGAAAATGCTTTTATTCTGTTAGTATTAGTATTTATGAAGGAAGAGCTTTTTTCGAAAAGAATATTTGTTTTCTCTTTGCGAACTTCATTGTAAGTCTTAAAACCATTTCTTTTTCCATTGCTTGTTTTAATTTTGTTTCAGCAATATTTGGGTAAAAAGAAAGAATAACCAGGTAAATTTTGTAGTTTACGTAATAAATTCATCCTGTTTCCTCATATATTGTCTTGTTTCACTGGATTCGTGGCGTTTTGATACTTTGGCACTCTTGTGTGTTTCTCTGCTTAAACTAGTTTATGCAAGACAATACATATCTGTTGTGCTCCCCAGGGACTATTAATATTTGCTTTTAAGAGTCTTAGCTTTCAGGGTACCTGGGTGTCTCGGTAGGTTAAGTGTCCAATTTCAGCTCAGGTCATGATCTCATAGTTCATGGGTTTGAACCCCACGTCACGCTCTGTGCTGACAGCTCAGAACTTGGAGCCTGCTTCAAATTCTGTATTTCCCTCTGTCTCTCCCTTCCCCTGCTCATGCTCTGTCTCTCTCTGTCTCTCAAAAATGAGTAAGTGTTAAAAAACATTAAAAAAAAAAAAGATTCTTCTTTTTCTTGGGGCACCTGGGTAACTCTTGTGTCTTAAAATGTTTTTTCTTTTGTGTAAGAAATTTGAAAAATGACTTCTCTGCTCTGAAATTTGTAGACCTTCCCAGCAGTATTTTACAATTTCTATGTCTTTCTACTCCCATTTTATAATAGGGGTGCTGATATTTAGACCATGAAGGTCCAAATCGCTTACCCAAGGCCATGGGGTAAATTTAGCTAAAATCACAAGCTGTATTTCTCTGAAGGCTGTAGGGGAGAATGCGCTTCCTTGCCTTTTCCACCTTCTGAGGGACGCCTGCATTCCTTGCCTCATGGCACATCACTCCAGGCTCACATCATCTCTAGCTCTGTCTCTGGCCCTCCTGCTTCCCTCTTATAGGGAACCCATGATTGCACTGGGCCCTCCTGGATAATCCAGGATACCCTCCCTGTCTCAAAACCTCTAACTTAATCACATCTGCAAAGTCCCTTTTGCACGTATGTAAAGTAAGATATTCATGGGTTTGTGGGATTAGGATGTGGATGTCTTTACGTGCCATTCCTTTCTTGACCATGTAAGCTCTGCAGCCCCATCAGGCTGTCACAGCTGGTGACTGGTCCTTGGGTCACATCCACCCCAGACCCCACTCAGTTGCGAAAGAGCTGAGAGAAGCAGTATTTCCCAGTCCGTTAACGGCACACCGGTGGACTGCAGTACAACTGGTGAGAAACTTCAACATAAAATATAATAACGTAAAAGCCGATATTTGGTCATAAGAGTGTCAGCACCTGAATTTCCATCCCTGAGAACTTTCTCCTGCAACCAGTCTCCTTTGCTGCCTAGAGTACTGAGGAATCAATGCCCCCAGGAGTAGCCCTCAGTCAAGGACTAGTGAGAGGCTGGTGTATACATACCCCAGCTCCCTCCTCCCTCCTCAGCCAAGTGAATTCTGAGGTGTCTACTTTCTCCTTGCTCTCTGCGTTCTGCCAGCAGAACTGTGGGAGCTGGCTTGACAGGGTACCCTTTAGTGGCTGTCTTCTCTTCCCAGCTTCCTGTTCTTACTCTCCTTTTGCTGTTCCTTTGGGATCACGTCTTCTCTCAGGGTCTGCTTCTGGAAGAAGATGTAGGGAAAAGTTAAGACATGGGGAAAATCTTTGAAAAGAAGGGAGAGCAGAAAAAGAATGTTGAGGGCCATCTGGGTAGCTCAGTCAGTTGAGTATCCGACTTTGGCTCAGGCCACGATCTCACAGTTCTTGAATTCAAGCCCCGCAGCAGGGTCACTGCTGTTGGCGCAGAGCCAGCTTCACGTCTTCTGTCCCCCTCTCTCTGCCCCTCCCCTGCTCATGGTCTCTCTCCCTCTCCCAAAAATAAATAAATGGTAAGAAAAATTTTTTAAATGATCAGACACGTTTTCAAAAGCTTTTCTGCTTGAGCCCCTCTTGAAGTAAAAACTGGAGAGGGGTTAATTGTAGCCCAAAGATATATTGTAGGGGGTTCCGGGACATGAATGTTTGTGTCTCGCCTCTAGAACATATCCTGGGGAAATTCTAAGCCCCTAAGAGAAGCCGCACCCACAGGCCCAGAGTGGTATAGCGATGGGGTAGGAGCAGTTCCACGTGGGGAGAATCAGACACAGCTTGTTCCACAGTGTCGAGTCTCTCGATGCTCCAGAGCACTCCTGGAGGGCACACACAAAAGTTCCTGAGCGCTGAGGGGAGCGGATGTGTCTGAGATGGTCCAGAGGGAGATTATAGTTGGGAGACGGAAGAGGCAGGTGGGCCCGAGGCAGGAGGTCTCAGTAGCAGGGCGTTAGGGATACAAGGGACCAAGGTGGGATGGTGGCCACCTGAACAGAGGCCAGCAAGGACCAACCTGCTCCTCCCCACCTCCTGCCTCTGCCCTCCTTGACCCCAGATGCCATCCAGAGTGAAAGGAGAGAGAGGGTCACGGTCCAGAACTGACTGACCTGTTACCCAAAAAGGTGATTTGTAAACTGGAAAAGAAGTGACCAAGTTATTGGCAACATTAACTTTGTTCTTCACTGTTATTAAAAAAAAAAAAAAGGGGGGGGGGGAAGGCTGATAAATCAGGAGCATATAATACTGCACCTGCTGTCGGAGAAGGTCTTAAAATTGTTTAATGTTTATTTATTTTTGAAGGAGAGAGAGACAGAGTGTGAGCAGGGAAGGAGAAAAAAAGAGAGGGAGACACAGAACCCAAAGCAGGCTCCAAGCTGTCAGCACAGAGCCCGACACGGGGCTCGAACTCACGAACCGTGAGATTGTGACCTGAACCAATGCTTAACCGACTGAGCCCCCCAGACGCCCCTCCCCCTGTTTGTTTTAACTGTGGTCTACCATTCATGTGGCCCCATGAAAGTAACCCTAGGAAAGCACAGGTTAATTGGACAGTGTGGAATAACACAAGTATATTAAACTAAAACCAATTTATTTTTCAATCTTCACACACATGTGCGCACACACACACACACACACACACACACACACACACACACAAAGTTCCCCTGAGTCACTATGCCCTTACAGCTCCAAGGAAGTGGAAGAATCAGTACCACTTTGAAAAAGAGGATCCCTGAGGAGCTCAGGGAAGGCTCTCCTGAGACGGGTCTGCAGGGAGAAGGAAGAGTGGAGACTCAAGTGTCAGACAAATGTGTCCTGTCTCCCTCCTTTAGGCCAAGGAGCCCAGACAGGTGAGATGGAGCCCAGAACTTGTTATTAGGTGATATGAAGGGATTATTGCTGATTTTGCTTGTTATAATAATAACACTGGGATTATGAAAAAAGTTCTTATCTTCTCTGTCTACTAAGTATTATAGGAGAAAGAGTATGACGTCTTGAATTGCTTTAATACACCCCAGCAAAAATGAATACGTAGATAAATACATATAAACGTGGGAGAACAGAAAAAATAAGATTGTCACAAAGTATAAAAATTGCGCACCTGGGTGGCTCAGTTGGTTAAGCGTCGACTTCAGCCGAGGTCATGATCTGGCCGTTCCCAGGTTCCATCCCCGCGTTGGGCTTTGTGCTGACAGCTCAGAGGCTGGAGCCCGTTTCAGATTCTGTGTCTCCCTCTCTCTCTCTCCGCCCTTCTCCCACTCATGCTCTGTCTCTCTCTCTCTCTCTCAAAAATAAATAAACTGTAAAAAAAATTTTTTTTTAAATTGTTGAAGTTGGATGAAAGGAATTCGGGTGTTCCTTATGCTACTTTCTCTTGTGATATTTGCAGATGTTCCTATCAGTTGTTAATCTTAGACTCAAAATTGGCAGCATTCTTACAAAAATAGCACTGATAATGCTCACGTTTTTGAGGGTCTCACTGGCACTATGGTTTTAAGGGACTAAAGAAAATCGTCTTGAGTTCAGCTCTTTTATTCCTAATGTTTTCTTGACTCTTGTCTCAGCCGTTTCTAAGAAATCAAGGAAGAGCTGGGGCACCTGGGCGGCTCACTTAGTTGAGCATCCAACTCTTGATTTCGGCTCAGGTCATGATCCCAGGGCCGTGGGATCAAGCCCTGCGTCAGGCTCAGCACTAAGCGTGGAGCCTACTTAGGATTCTCTCTCTCTCTCTCTCTCTCTCTCTCTCTCTCTCTCTCTCTCTCTCTCCCCCTCCCTCCTTCCCTCCCTCCCTCCCTTTGACCCTCTCCCTTGCTTGTGCCCTCTCTCCCTCTCTCTAAAATAAAAAAAATAGGACACCTGGGTGGCTCAGTCAGTTGAGAGCTCAGAGCCCTCTTTGGATCCTCTGTCCCCCTCTCTGTTTGCCCCTCTTCACTCATGTGCTCTCTCTCAAAAATGAATAAACATTAAAAAAAAAAAAAAAAACTAAAATAGGGCACCTGGATAGCTCCGTCAGTTGGGCTTCTGACGCTTGGTGTCAGCTCAGGTCAATGATCCCATGGTTTATGGGATCGAGCCCCACAGCGGGGTCTGCGCTAACAGCACAGACCCTGCTTGAGATCCCCTGTCTCCTCTCTCTGCCCCTCCCCTGCTCGTGCTCACTTAATCTTTCTCTCTCCCTATCAAATAAATAAATGTTTAAAAATAAAATAAAAGAATCGGGAATGCAAGCTGGTGCCGTCACTCTGGAGAACAGTGTGGAGTTTCCTCAAAAAACTGAAAATAGAACTACCCTACGACTCAGCAGTTGCACTGCTAGGTATTTATCCACGGGATACAGGGGTGCTGTTTCGAAGGGACACACGCACCCCCATGTTTCTAGCAGCACTCTCAACAATAGCCAAGGTGTGGAAAGAGCCCAAATGTCCATCGATGGATGAATGGGTAAAGAAGACGTGGTAGATGTATACAATGGAGTGTTACTCGGTAATCAAAAAGAATGAAATCTTGCAACTACGTGGATGGAACTGGAGGGTATTATGCTAAGGGAAATTAGTCAGAGAAAGACAAAAATCATATGACTTCACTCATATGAGGACCTTAAGAGACAAGACAGATGAACATAAGGGAAGGGAAACAAAATGATATAAAAACAGGGAGGGGGACAAAACAGAAGAGACTCTTAAATATGGAGAACAAACAGAGAATTACTGGAGGGGGTGTGGGAGGGAGGATGGGCTAAATGGGGAAGGGTCATCGAGGAATCTACTCCTGAAATCACTGTTGCACTATGTGCTAACTAACTCTGGTGTAAATTAAAAAAAATAAGATTAAATTAAAAAAAATAAAAATTAAATGAATAAAATAAAATAAAATAAAATAAAATAAAATAAAAGGAAGAACCAAGGGAGGCAGGGAACCCAGGTGCTAAATCGAGCCTTTCGGAGCTCACTGCCCAGTGCAAGACATACAGGTTCTCTCTCCTCCTGTCTTTTCTCCTGCATTGCTGCTCAGCCATTAGAGCCCGGAGCCCCACCCTTAGCATTCTAGATATCTCTTGAGTCGTTGCTCCAAATCTCAGAATGAGTGGATCAAGGGAGATGGAAGAGGATGTTTAGGAGGTTATCAACGAATGCTATGTGAGCAGAATGGATGAACCGGACCGTCCTGTGCAGTGAAACCGTTTGTTACTCTGATCTTTTCGAAGATTCAAAGAGATGTGGGTCTTGGAGGCAGGGCCCATCCTCGCCTTGGAAAGTCTCCGAGGCTCAGATGGCCCCACCTTAATCTCTGAGAGCTGCTGGAGATCATGCCTCCCAGGGCAGCCAGCCGCAGCCCCAATTCCATACGGCTTCCTCCTCCTCCAGTCATTTGGTATCCTTTGCATGACAAAGGCAAAATTAATGGGACATGCAACATACATATCTCCAAACAGCCTTTCCACAGCCGGGCCCTAGTAATCAAATCCGTATGGTTGATAGAAAAAAAATATTTTCCTTCTGGTAAGTCTGCCCTTTAATTAGATGCTATAAAAATAATTAGGTAGAGGGGCGCCAGGGTGGCTCAGAAGGTTGAGTGCTGACTTCAGCTCAGGTCATGATCTCACGGTTTATGGGTTCGAGCCCTGCGTCAGGCTCTGTGCTGACAGCTCAGAGCCTGGAGCCTGCTTCCGATTCTGTCTGTTCCTCTCTCTCGAAAAATAAATAAACATCAAAAACGTTTTTAAAAAATTATAATTAGGTAGAGAATATGTTTTACAGTTAGAAAGGCTCTTTCTCCTTGAGCGATGAATCTCCTCTTTGGGAGGCTAAAGTGCAGTATTTTTAATGAAAAGAAAAGCAGCTTCTTGGATGCCACAATGAGAAAACGAAACTGCTATTGGATTGCATTTCTTACCCTTGTTTGTTCTGATGCTTCAGTCACTGCAGTGAATCCCAAGACTCTAAAGGCTGCCCAAATGTGGTGAAATATAAGACACTCGCGTTTCCGACCTAACACCAGGGATTGTCCTGACCTCGAAAGAGATGAAAAGCCAAAGATGGTGTAAATCCATGTGAGTAGTATCTAACCATACCTTCCACGGAAAGGAACGGGATTGCATGTGCTCCCGGACCACGAGTGGTGAGGAGGTGGCCCAGCCTCCGAGACTGCTGTCTCTGGGATGCTTTGCGACGTCTTGAGTAGCGAAAGGCTTCCCAGACCCTGTAGGGCCAGGCAGCTCCTCGATGAGCTTAATCTTCGACTGCAAAATTTGAAAGGAAAGGGAATTTAAAATAAAAACATTTCAGACCCGGGGGCGCCTGCGTGGTTCAGTCGATTAAGCTTCCGATTCTTGATTTTGGCTCGAGTCATGATCTCATGGTTTGTGAGTTCGAGCTCCACATCAGGCTCTGCGCTGACAGCAGAGATTGGATGCTAATCTGTTTGGGATTCTCTGTCTCCCAAGCTCTCTGCTCCTTCCTGCTTGTGTGCACTTGCTTTCTCTGTCTCAAAAATAAACATTTAAAAAAAACCAAAAAACATTTCAGACCCATTGTGAAATTTCACTTTTTTTTTTTAATTTTTTTTTTAACGTTTTATTTATTTTTGAGACAGAGAGAGACAGAGCATGAACGGGGGAGGGGCAGAGAGAGAGGGAGACACAGAATCCGAAGCAGGTTCCAGGCTCTGAGCCATCAGCCCAGAGCCCGACGCGGGGCTTGAACTCACGGACCGTGAGATCGTGACCTGAGCTGAAGTCAGACGCTTAACCGACTGAGCCACCCAGGCACCCCTACTTTTTTTTTTTTTAATGTTTATCTATTTTAGAGTGAGAGACAGAGTGTTAGCAGGAGAGGGGCAGAGAGAGAGGGAGACACAGAATTGAAGTAGGCTCCAGGCTCTGAGCTGTCAGCACACAGCCTGACGTGGGGCTCAAACTCATGAACCATGAGTTCATGACCTGAGCTGAAGTCAGATGCTTAGCCAACTGAGCCACCCAGGCACCCCTGAAATTCTCACTCTGTAGCTCTCTTGTTTTACACACATATATGATCAATTTATAAGTTCTTAAGTATTTTAGCTCCAAGAGAAATTTTTAAAAGGAATTTCTGCATTTGATTAGAAGAAAGGTAGACAAAGGTGAACAGAAGAATCACTAAAAGTCTAGATGTAAATGACCTCGATTCATCTGTGAGTAGTTCTAGGACAGTCACTGTTCTTTTGTGTATGTGTGGTAAAAAGTACATAACATAAAATTTATCATCTTAACCATTTTTTAAGTTTATTTATTTTTTTAAACATTTTTTAACGTTTATTTTTGAGAGAGAGTGACAGAGACAGAGATAGAGTGCAAGCGGGGTTGGGGCAAAAAGAGAGAGAGAGAGACACAGAATTGAAGGAGGCTCCAGGCTCTGAGCTGTCAGCACAGAGCCCGATGTGGGGCTCGAACTCATGGACTGTGAGATCATAACCTGAACTTAAGTCGGATGCTTAACCAACTGAGCCACCCAGGCCCCAAAGTTTATTTACTCATTTTAAGAGAGAGAGAGAGAGAGAGAGACAGACAGACAGACAGACAGAGTGCAAGCAGGGGCAGAGGCAGAGAGAGAGAGAGCCCGACTGGAGGCTCATTTCAGAACTTGATCTCATGATCTCAAGATCACAACCTGAGCCAATATCAAGGGTCAGACGTTTGGCTGACTGAGCCACTCAGGCGCCCCCTCCTCCCCCCCCCCCCCCATCTTAAGTGTTCCATTCTTACGTATTCAGTAACGCTTAACCAACTAAATCACCCAGACACCCCTCCATTCTTTTAGATACAAACCAGAAGTGGGATGCCTGGCTCAAGTGGGAGTTCTCTTTTGAATTTTCTGAGGCAACTTAATCTGTGTTCCATAGTAGTTATACCATTTTACAATCCCCCAACAGTACACAAGAGTTCCAATAACCCCACATCCTCAATGACACTTGTTATTTTCTGGTGGTTTTTTCCCCCCTTTGACAGTAGCCATCCTAATGGGAATGAAATGATATCTTATTGTTTTGATTTGCATTCTCTGATGATTAGTGATGTTGAGCATCTTTTCATATACTTGTTGACCATTTTTATACTGCCATCTTTGGAGAAATGTCTATTCAGGTCTTCTGCCTATTTTTTTAATTGGTTGATTTTTGTTGTTGAGTTGTGGGTGTTCTTTATATACTCTGGATATTGATCCATTTTCAGATACATGATTTACAAATACTTCCTCCCATTCTGTAGGTTGCCTTTTCACCCTGTTGATTGTGTCCTTTGATGCACACGTTTCCCATTTGTGTATTTTGCTTTTTGTTGTCTGTGCTTTTGGTGTCATATCCAAGAAATCCTTGCCACATCCAGTGTCATGAAGATTCCTCCTTCATTTTCTTCCAGGAGTTTTACAGTGTTAGGTCTTATGTTTAGGGATTCAATCCATTTTTATTTAATTTTTGTATTGAGTGCAAAATAAGAGTCCAACTTCATTCTCCTGTTTGTACTTATCCAGTTTTCTCAACGCCATTTGCTGAAGAGCTTTCCCCATTGGGTGATCTTGGTACCCTTGTCGAAGATCACTTGACCATATTTGTGAGGATTCTTTTCTGAGCTCTATATTCAATTCCATTGGTCTGTTGGTCTGTGTTTATGCCAGTACCACACTGCTTTGATCGCTATAGCTTTGTAATTTTTTTAAAAAAAATTTTAATGCTTATTTATTTTTGAGAGAGAGACAGACAGAGCATGAGTGGGGGAAGGGCAGAGAGAGGGGGACACAGAATTTAAAGCAGGCTCCAGGCTCTGAGCTGTCAGCACAGAGCCTGATGTGTGGCTCAAACCCACAAACTGTGAGATCATGACTTCAGCCTAAGTCAGCACTTAACCAACTGAGCCACACAGGTGCCCCTGTAATTTTTTTTTTTTTAAACCAGGAAGTGTGAATCCTCCAATTTTGTTATTTTTCAAAAAAATTTTTTGGCTATTTGGAGTTTCTTAAGACTCCATATGAACTTTAGGATGAATTTTCCTATGTCTTCAAAAAATGCCAGTGGGATTTTGACAGCGATTGCCCTGACAGCCACTGGTCTTTACTAAATGCAGTGGAGAATCTCAAAAAGCAGGGAAAGCTACTGAGGCAGCAGACAGAAGCTTGATAACTAGAAGTGTGTACAATTTTCTCAACCTCTTTGTAAAATAAAACGATCACAGCAGAAAATTATGCAAGTAAATGTATTTGTCTTTGTCTTTTTCTCAGATCGCTATTGATCAAATGGTCGCTGGGAGAAAAAGAAGAGGGAATCAGCTGTTTCCTTTGAACATAGAAATATTTTTTTAATTAATTAATTATTTATGAGAGAGAGAAAGCAAACAGGGGAGGGGCAGAGAGAGAGAGGGAGACAGAGAATCCCAAATAGGTTCCATGCTGTCAGTGCAGAGCCTGACCCGGGGCTCAAACTCACGAACCATGAGATCATGACCTGAGCTAAGATCAAGAGCCAGATGTTTAACCGACTGAGCCACTCAGGTGCCCCGAGCATAGAAATCTTAATTAGAACAATAATAATAGTGATTGTCATGGTATCATACAGCTTGTTCTGCCGTTATGTTGTATAAAGCATGGACAGTCCTTTATCTCCTTTTATTTCAGTCCAAAGCGGCATGTCCCAAAGTTATGGTCCCTGGAATGTTACCTCAAAAAAAGGTTTTGTGATCAAATAATTTGGGAAGCGTTGCAAACTACATTCTTTTATACTCTGCACTTAGAGATTCATTGTTAAAACTCTGAGGAGTCCTGCCGAGGTATATACGAAGAAATCAGTTCAGTATTGTATAAACCAGTGTTTGCCAAACCGTTATGGCCACCATTTGGTGTTTTGTTTTGTTTGTAGTAAACCTATTAATGTGCCATGAATCTAAGGTGTGGCCAAAGACAAAGACACTCAGAGCAGAGAATTTAAATGAACAGATTTTTAAATGCTTTATTGCAAATACTGAGTTTGTGCAGGGTGTTGCTGGAAATAAGATGCGTTGGGCAGGGGAGCGCATCGATCGACATAGGAACTGATTTCTCCCGGAATGCCCCTAAGGAGCTACAGCTGGGGGTGCCATTCAGCATGCGTGGAGACTCGGGCGTGTTTGTAATAAAGAACCTGGGCCATTTCTTCCATATGCGGCCCCATCATCTACATGAAACCATGTACTGTCTTATTTGCAGCAATGCCCTTGCTGAAAAAGAGCCATTGGGTTCTGAAGTCACTTTGAGCCAGGCCAGATGAGATGTTAGAGGAGATCTACTTAATCGTCTCTTCACATGACGATGATTTGGAGTATTTCCTATAGAGGGAAGTAAAGGCTAAATTACCCTGCATCCAGCATGATTAGTCATATTGGTTGTTTATCTGTTTCTGTCCCCGGCCATGATAGATTCTCGTTCCTAATTTCTTTTAAAGAATGGCTTCTTCCAAAACACTAAGACTTCAAAAACCTTTAAATGATGTATTATTTATCTGTCTGGCCACACAGATTCCTTCAGAGTCATTACTGACTCATTCCCACGGAGTCATTAAATCCATCCACAGTGCATTCGCTGACTTAATGATAAGCAGATTCGGTTTTGGGGAGACTCAGGCAGGCTGTAAAGGGCAGATCCTTGAGACTTGATCACACCCACTACCGGCCTGCAGGGGCGAGATGCTCACTTCAAAGCAGGGGAATGTCTGTGGGCCTGAAGCTCCGTTTTGGAGGCCCTATTTAAGAAAAGGAATTCAGATTCTTAGATAGAGAATCAAATGTTCACATAGAATTGTAATATAAACCACCACCATAACAACAAAATACTTAAAGCTGACAAACTCTGGAAAGATCTCCAAATTCAGAAAATAACATTTTTTAATATTTGGCTATCTGATACACTACCCAATAAAATTATTGCCTGCATATGTTTGATTGCCTATTGTTTCTTCTTTATTTATTTTGAGAGAGAGAGAGAGAGAGAGAGTGTGAACGAGCCAGTGGGGGAGGGGGAGAGAGAGAATCCCAAGCAGGCTCCATACCGTCAGTGCAGAGCCTGATGCGGGGGCATGAACTCACATACCGGGAGATCATGACCTGAGCTGGTCAAGAGTTGGCCATTCAACCGACAGAGCCACCCAAACGCCCTTTGATTGCCTATTCTTGCAACAGTGATTTTGTCATACTTTTCACTGAGAGAATGGAAGGAGAAATCAGACATTCCTCTTATTGGATCAATCCAATAATGGATTGATGGCGAATCATCATGGTGGATGAAATGATGTTTTGTTTCCATGGGTGAAATGATATTTTTGTTTGTTTTGTTTAAAATTTTTTTTAAGTTTGTTTGTTTGTTATAAGAGAGCAAGATTGAAGGAAGGGCAAAGAGGGAGAGAGAGTAAAATCCCAAGCAGGCTCTTCGCTGACAGTGCAGAGCCTGAGGCAGGGTTCGAACTCACGAACCCTGAGATCATAACCTGAGCCAAAACCAGAAGTCGGATGCTTAATCGACTGAGCCAACCAGGCACCCCAAAATGATGTGTTTGGTTGTTTTTTGTTTTTGTTTTTTTTTTGTTATTGAGACTGTGGAAAGGTTTCTTTTGGCTTCACAACTTATTATTGGTACATTTTTTAGGACTGTTACCAGTTTCAGGAAAACTTCTCTCAAGTGTCTTTCACAGACCTGCAGGATTTCAAGGCATTTCAGAGGTTTGTTGTTATAGGAACTAAGCTTCAATACTTTGTGAACTGATAACACTCTTGGACCAGCTCATCTTTGGTGTTCCTAATGTTGTGGTCTATTATGAGGGCCATGTCAGACCGTGCACTTTCATTTATCAAGGTGGACCGCATGGGTAGAGTGGGTGTTAGGACCATTACTAAACTTGTTCTTGTACTGGGGCAGCTAGCAATAACTAAACTATACACAGAAGGCGCTGTGAGGCACAGAAATATTCCACGAAACCAAAACTATATGTTTCCCCATCAACTTCCTTAGTCATGGTCCGAAAAATGCCCGTGGCTCGTAACCCAACGTGACTGAGGAAGGGGAGTATGACCGAGGAGAAACTGAAGTAGGAAAGAGACAGTGGCCTCAACCATTTGTGGTTAAAATATAAATTTTACAAGAACACATGGCCGTGAAAACACAGATGCTTCACATGAGGGGCCATGAAACCTAAGCTTTATTGGTTTCACGATAAATCCATTTCTTGATTTTCTTCCACTCAGATTTTCTTCCACCAGAGCTGCTGTTGTTTCTTTGGGGAGGCTGCATGTTTGCTTATTGACGTTAAGGACCATAACTGTAGGAAATAGGACGCAAACATGTAGGAGGCATGCACGTGACCATATTTCAGCTGGCCAATTTAATGGTACACTCAATAAAACAATGACTCTGCATGATAGGATCAGTAGCTCTTAAATCTGGCAGCAGGTTAAAATTGTCTACATAGCTTTTTAAAAATGCACATTCCGTGGCCAATAAACCCAGAGATTCTGATTCCATAGACCCAGGGTGAGGCCCAGGACTCTCCCATGTTCACGTTTCCTGGTTAATTCTGATGTGCTGCTAGGTTTGAGAACCACTGATGTAGACAGAATATTTGGATGAATGCCCGTGCCTGTTACAGCTCCATGGGGCCTGAATACAGGGTGAACTTCCAAAGAGGGTTTTGATCTGGTGCAAGCAAGAGCGGTGAGTTCCCCATCCCATCAACTGGACCAGCACTTTGTGAGGAGATTGTGATAGGATAGAAAAACCCATTTCAAGCACAGAAAGGAATTTGGGCACAGAAAGGAATATATTGGTCCCTGTGGCTGAAAGGCCCATGTCAGGCATGGCTGAATCGATGTTTAACATCCTTACACAGAGAATTTCCCATGGAGAGAAAGCATCCCTTTCAGTAATACGTCTTGGAGTAGAATTTTATTGCCCTGGCTGGGTCAGGTGTCCATTTCTGACCCAATTGTTATATCCAGACCATGGGCTAGAAGACCTCCTCAGGCGCTCAAGGTTGGTCAGCCTCACTGACCCATGTGACCCAAGAAAGGGGGTGGTTGTTCCCCCAAGTTTGCAGGCAGGAGCAAACTGATGAATGGGTGGTTGGCTCAATGACCTCTGGAGCCACTTCCAACGGAGGGCAGACTCGCTCTGTCTCTGCCAAGTTCTCAGACTTGCCCAGCCTCGGTGCCACGCGTGTCTGACGCCCTGCTCCTCACAATTGGGGGCGTGGGGCGAGGTGCTCCGGAACCCGTCTGGTGATCCGCAGCTCTCCACTTCCTGTTTGGGTGAGGTTCCCACAAGCTGTTTCGCAATCGTCCAAAACGAAGCTGTGAACCAGGGGAGGCTGTGTGGAGAGGTGGAGTCAAGATCCAAAGCCAAAGGAGGCAAAGTCAACAGAAGTGGATGGACACGATGTTTCCAAGTACATGCAGGTGTGGATGCAAGAGTAATTTTTGAGCAGGAGCAGGGATGGCTAAGAGAACTGGCAAGGCCACCTCCTGTAGCCACAGCGGGGCACAGCACCCCTAACCACGCCCTCAGCTGGCCACACGTGTAGCCCCATGATGAGACAGGTGCTTTCTTGCACTTAACTATCACAAGTCAGTGGCAAGGTAGACCCGGAGATGGGCCACTCACATCCCCCTCAAGGGAGGTTCACTTCGGCCGTGGGGAGGTCGAGCACCACATAGCTCCCAGCTGGTGGTTCCTTCAGGGCCTGCCTGGGCTGCAGAGAGCAGCAGGGTCTCAGGTCGTGCCCGTCCCAGGCAGCCTGCCTCTAGATGTAGAGTATAAATGTTCTTTTATTTTTGAGAGGGAGAGAGAGAGGCACAGAGAGAGGGAGACAGAAGATCTGAAGCGGGCTCTGTGCTGACAGCAGAGAGCCTGATGCGGGGTTCAGACGCACAAACCGTGAGATCGTGACCTGAGCTGAAGTCGGACGCTTAACCGACGGCACTACCCAGGCGCCCCTAGAGGTAAAGTGCAAAGGCCCAGCCACTTTGGTCCAACGAAGGACAACTTTAATAAGCGTTACTTGCTGTAGATTCCCACCCGGTCCGTGGGCTTCATGAGGCCTGAAGCTCCGTTTCTCCCTGTGCCCAGTTCTTCCACATGCTTTCGCAAGTGTTGGTCCTTAGTAGACATCTTGAACCCCAGACTTTGTTTCAGTATCTGCAGTATCAGCCTATCAGTGTATCAGTATCAGGAAAACCCACCCTGTGGTAAGTATCATCAGGTTACATTGTAATGGGCCGATTAGAAGTAAGAGGAAACCTTCAACTTGCAAACTATTTTTTTAATTACTAAAACAAAGGCGTAGGTCTAGGCTTCCTTCTCTTTTCCTTAAAAACATAAGAAATTGTGACACCTGAAACTAATATAACAACACTGTATGTTAATTATAGTGGAATTAAAAAATTTTTTTTTTGCTAATGTTTATTTATTTATTTTTGAGATAGAGTACACTCAGGTTGGGGAGAGGCAGAGAGAAAGGGAGAGAATCCCAAGCAGGGTCCTCACTGTCAGCACGGACAGAGCCTGATGAGGGGTCGATCTCAGGAACCGTGAGATCATGACCTGAGCCGAAATCAAGAGTCGGATGCTTAACTGACTGAGACACCCAGGCACCCCTAAAATTTTTTAAAAAATAAGGATATCACATTATAAAATCTAAACTCTGTGTTTGCACAATAATCAAACATAAGAAACATAGAGCGGTTGATTCTAAGTAGTTCTTACATAAAAAAATTTTAAGTACAGATTTCCCCCCTCAGTTCTTTCTGTTAGCCTCTCTTAAGAATCAGAGTGGAACATTTTCTTTGATTTTGTCAGACTTGGGGGGTCATGTAAATTCACAAGAAGTTGTGCGGAGAAAACAACGTTCTAGTTTAATTAAATATTTTGGTAGAAAGGGGTCATTGTCTTCATCATATGTGTTCAATCAAAATTTTTAAAAATTAAAGTAAGATTCAACTCAACACTGAATCTGTTTGAAACATGGTGTTATTTTTCGTTCATAAAGGCATGTCGATATCTCAGAATACATCTGCATGAGGATTTTGAACCTGGGTTTTATTTCACTGCAGCTGTGCAGAGTAGGTACTTAGTAGAGGTCTAGAGCTTTCAGAGTCTCTGTTAAATTGTTTTCTGTAAATGGAGTAAAATATCATAATTTAGACTTTTAAAATTTAGATTTTTTTTTTTTAAGCAAGCCATAAAGCACACAGCTAAAAAAATCCAAGCAGTTCAGAACAACTTATAAGGAGAAAAGACCAATCCCCCTATCAGGGCTTCTTCCAGTCTGTCTCTCCAGAAGCCGCCACTGTTAATCATTTATGTTGTAAGTTCTGTTAGTGGTTACCTAATGCATCTCGAAATTACATACTTACATTGCCACTTCTTGATCCGCCAACTTTGGATATTAAAAATTGATTTTCTGCTATCACGGGTGAGGATTTAGTTCCTTCATTGTCCCAATTTGTATTTTTGTATTTCTATTTTTAGTTTCTTTATAACTGTAAATAATATGCTAAAAACGATTTCTTATTCTATCGGCTTTCACAGGCTGTCATGATTGCTCCTTTTATGTTGAGTATATTAACACCCTTAGCCTTTCTTCCCTCCCTTATGTCCTGACCTTTGTTTGCTGTTCTCTAACCTTTATACTGTCAATGTTGATAAATTTCTATTCTGTTGTTTTTTTTTTTTTATGTTTGTTTATTTTTGAGAGAGGGAGAAAGAGAGAGTACATGCAAGCAGGGGAGGGACAGAGAAAAAGGGAGACAGAGGATCCAAAGAGGGCTCTGTGCTGAGAGCAGGCAGCCGGATGCGGGGCTGTAACTCACAAACCACGAGATCATGACCCGAGCCAAAGTCGGACGCTTAACCGTCTGAGCCACCCGGACGCCTTTGATAAATTTATATTCTGTTTTGTAATCATAATTAAGCCTCCTGTGCTTTGTCTATAGGTTTATTCTACATGTTAAAGTAGGGGGAAAAAAAAACCCAACAGTGTCCACTGTTTAATTTATCACACAGCCGTGTCATGTGCTTCGAACATACCTCTCTGTGGTTTTGTTGTCATGAAACTCGAACCTCTCAAAGGGAAATGTTCTAGGCATCAGGGTCACATGTCTTCTCTTCTTAGATTCTATCAGTTATTCGGAACCACACTCCAGTTTAGTTGCTGTATATTTGAATGGTGATTTTTTTAATTGATTTTTTCCCCTACTTTCTGATTGCTTTCTCTCTTGTTATCGTTGCTGGTGAATGAAAAACAATGTGCCTTCTTCACTGTTGTTTGCTAATCCCATTGATTCTGCTGATTGAATGTTTTTCTTCTCCTTCTTCTGCCTCTTGGAGAGTCTCTGATTTCACATTCTGACTCGGACTGATTTTTTTCTTTTTTTTTTTCAGAATAGCTGCTCAAGTGACACCTTGAAGTCTTTTATTAGATTCCTGGTTAGTGATATGGTTTCTTAGGTCCTGGATCATCCTCTGTCTTGGTGTTTACCTGCAGGTGAATTCTTCAGAAACAGTGCAATCTAAACCCTATGAGTTCTCGGGTGTCATAAAACAAAAATCACCATTTTCCACACTAAATTGATAGCTTTTGCATGGCACCCTGGATTTAAAACTTATTTTTCCTCCGAAATTTGCTGCTGAGAAGGTTAATGCTGTTGAGTTTTATTTCCTGTGGGTGCCCTGCTGTTGCTCTCTGGAAGATTTAGAATATTCTTTTATTCTCAGCACCCTGAAATTTCACAGTGACACATCTGAGTTTGGGTCTTTAAAAATCAGGACATATATAAGACATCTGAAGGGGCATAAAGAATAATATAATGGAAATAAGACATTGGACTTTCTTTTTTGCATTTAGTCTCCTTAGCTCATGAAGGTCCTGCTTATTAGAATTTTTATTGGTTGAATGGATTGATCCTCTGTGTCTCCTTTTCTTCTCCTATTATCTATTTCTTTGAGGGTTTTTATTAATATTGTATTATTCCTTTGAGGAGGGAAATTCTTTGACTTTATCTTCCAATTATTCCTTTGATTTTACATTGTTTATTACCAACTTTTCTTATTTCAAAGATCTCATTCTTGTTTTCTTTTTTTTAGGTGGAGATATAATTGATATATAACGCTGTATAGTTTAAGGTGTACAACATAATTATTTGATACGTATGTGTATTGCAAAATGATTACTCCAGTAAGTTCAGGTAACATCTATGACCACATAGTTAGAATTTTTTTCTTGTGATGAGAATTTTTTTTTTTTATGTTGATGAGGTTCTTTTATTTTTGATTTTGTGGTGAGAAGTTTTAAGATTTACACTGTTAGCGACTTTCAAAACCACAATACGATATTACGAACTCTAGTCACCATGCTAAACATCACATCCCAGGACTTATCTTATGACCTGAAGTTTCGTTCTTATTTCCCTTGAGAGCCCCTTTATGGAGTTAAGTACTTTTTATGAGTACTATGTCTTATAGAGTCTCTGAAGATACTAACAGATTTTTGAAAGGTCGCATATTAACTGAATTATTTCTTTTCTCCAAGATCAAATCTCTAGTCTAATTGAAAGGCTGAATGAGAGACCTGAGTATACACGTGTGGTTGGTTGGCTGGAGGGATGTTGGCCTAAGAGGTGGCTTTTCCCTGGGGACCCACCAAGTAACAAAATCTGGAACCCCTTTGCTTGTGGTCCTGGTTCTCGGCTGAGAGTTCATTCCATTTCTTCAGAGAACCTTCAGGTTTTTCGCCTGGGTGTAAATACAGTAGCTGCCCAGCTACTGTATGTGGGAACGGGCAGAGTTAACTGCTTCGTACTCAGCATGTTCCTTTTATCCTTATATTTTTAGCTCCTCTAGCCTACTTGTCAGTCATACCTGAACCCAGAACCACACTGGAGCTGTGTTGAGAAAATTAGTTCCCTTTTCCACTGCACCCACCTTCTGGAATATTCTAGACTGCCACCTCCTCAGCTATTAAACTTCTATCTGTTACTGTCTTCCAGAAATTTGCTTAGATCTCTCATCTGCAACGATACCCTCTGAATAACTTTGCTTTTTATTCCTTTTTTTATTCCTGTACTCTTACTTTAATGGGATTTCCAGAGACAAGAGGATCAAAAATATGTGCTCAGCATGTAGATCCCATCACGAATCGAAAGAAAGTAAGAATTTTCCATTCTGCTCTCGATTCAAAAACCCCTAGACTTATAAAAAAGCTGGGAACTTTATGACACGTTTCTCCCAAAGGACCATACATGCGTAAACTTCCACATTGTTTGAATATAAAATAATCAAGCTCTCATTACGAATGAGAGCTTCTTGTGCCTAGTACTTGACAGATCCCGTCTCACCGAATGCTCATTTTACAGATGGAGAAATTGAGGCTCAGTCAAGCAAGTTACACAAGGTCACAGAGCTAGTAAGGGGCAATGCAGTTTCGAAACCTAGTTCCATCCGATTCCTACACCAGCCTGCACGTTGCCTGTGAGGGGGGCACACCCTGATCCAAAGTATGAAGGATGCCAACAGAGGCAACTGCCAAGCGTAAAGACCCAAATATCTCATTCAACTGATTGTAGCTGTCGTCCGTGTTCAACAAGAAAGGTGACCAGAAGTTCTTTGTGAGGAGAAAGGACTCTTGACCTTTCTCTCTGCCTAAGACGGAACGTTTCGAGGGAGCAGATTTCATTGACCCACAAGTCTCTTGTGCCCAGTAGGCCGTTGTCATTTATTTTAGTCCTATTCTTTTAAAAAAAAAATTTTTTTTAATGTTTTATTTATTTTTGAGACAGGGAGAGACAGAGCATGAACGGGGGAGGGTCAGAGAGAGGGAGACACAGAATCCGAAACAGGCTCCAGGCTCTGAGCTGTCAGCACAGAGCCCGACACGGGGCTCAAACTCAAGGATTGCGAGATCGTGACCTGAGCCGAAGTCGGCCACTTCACAGATGGAGCCACCTAGGCGCCCCTATTTTAGTCCTGTTCCTGAGAGGCTCTGCCAAACTCTGTCCTCAGCAAATGCACCACATTCATGTTGGCATTTCAGTTGCAGGGAAAAAAAAAAATCATTAATTAAAACGTGCGTTATTGAACAGCCACAGCACACGTAGGATTCTACTATGGGAAGGGCAGTAAGCACACGCCGTATGAATCAATTATTGCTACAAATCCAAACCATACTGACAACATTCGATGTGATTCTTTTCTTTTTAAAAAAAAGAAGATGGAACTGCTTTACTTGTATGAATCTCCTGTTTCCTTTCTGCAGTTTGAAGTTTTAGAAGACATTTTCTGTGGGGTAATTAAATCAAATATTTAATACTATTTTTAAAACCCATTTCATGACAATGAATCTTACATACGCAGATGGGAAGAAATGAGAACTGTGGCTCTCCAGATGGAAGCTCTTTAGAACAGATGCCATCATCTAGACATGTGCTCTGGAGGAAGAGAATTAATCAAAATAAGGAATAACAATGTAGCTCTTAATGGCTGTGGCTGGTTCCCAATTTATAGGATAACTGATGTATGTGGGGGAGGCAGGGCACATTCAGGAAGAAGCTAGGAGCCGCTGCCCCATATAGTACAGTTTGCGAGGGAGTCAGGAACAAGGGATAGATCTTGTCTTGTTATTTCAATTATTGTTTTAATTAATCGCTGGAAGTGAAATTGCTGTCTCTAGAAACACAGGAATAAGGAGATACAGAGACCTCCACAAAGAACTCAGAATACCTGTCCTACAGCTCTGACTTTCTCTCCTTAGCAGGTTGGTAGAAACACCTAACCTTAGGGAAAATGTTATCGGCTAGTGTTACTTTCCTCCATATATCTTTTCCACTGAGCCAATACAACTTTAAGGAGATTCTCGTTTTGCACTTTATGGGTTGAGTATTGCTATTTTGCCTGTGTTATTCAAAGAAGGAAAGGGAAGGCTGCCTGGGTGGCTCAGTGGGTTAAGCATCCGACTTCAGCTCAGGTCATAAGCTCACGGTCAGTGAGTTCGAGCCCCATGTTGGGCTCTGTGCTGACAGCTCAGAGCCTGGAGCCTGCTTCAGATTCTGTGTCTCCCTCTCTCTCTGCTCCTCCCCCGCTCGCGCTCTGTCTGTCTCTGTCTGTCAAAAATGAATAAACATTAAAAACATTAAGAAAAAAAAAAGCAAAGAAGGAAAGGGAAATTCTTTTCAAAATAGAAGATTTCTGTTGGAGCTGATTAGAATGGAAAGACTTGAATGATGAGTTCAGATGAATTCTACCTCTGTTCTGCCAAATATGTTTTTTTAAGGAGAATGGGGTCAAAAGGTTAAACAAAATAAAAGGAAGGAAAGAAGGAAGGAGGGAAAGGGGGAGGGAGGAAAGAAGGGAGAGAGGGAGAAGAAAAGCCACCCACAACTTTGCGAAAGCTTCTGCCCTGCATTCAGATATTGAAGCCTTTGATTTCTCTCTGAAATAGCTCTACAAACTCAAGGTATACTTGAAATGTAAGCAAGGTTAGTAGAAGAACCTGTAAGCCTGGGGAAGGTATTAGAGCCAGATTCATGCCAGATAATATTGGCCAATGAAATCAGCTTTATAAGACAGAAGAAAACCTCAGTGATGTAAGGTACCATGATGACATGAGAGGCTGGAGCTGAACTCATGACCCTTAGAGTTAAGTATCTAGCGAGGCAGAAAAACAGAACGGAAGTGTGGTTTAACAGAACCTGCCACCTGCCTCTGGACCGCCGCTGGAGCTCAACTCACCGAAGAAGAAGACAGACAACGGGATTCAGATGACGTCATGCCATTTCAGACCAACATTCCTACCCAGAGGGCATGGGAGAATTGAGGCCATTAGGTAAATAATGAAGACAACTCTTTCTTTGTTGGAGACTTAGAAGACAGGAAAGGCCAGCTTTGGGCCGTGATGATAAAATGCCATATGGAGACAGGATGCACTGAGGGACAACTGCTATGATCTCATGTCACATAGGAGCATAGAAATGGATATGCCGTCACATGCTGGGTGTTTTGGTGATAATTGAGAGCACCAAAATATATAATAATCACAGTCCAAAGGATAGTACGCCTTCAGCGTTTTATGTCGGATTTTGCTTTTTAAATCCTGAATTTATGTATATTTTAAAGTAGCGGCTAATGGTTCTTAAATGGCATGGCAATTAGAGTTGGACTCTAGAAATGCTGTTTTCCTCTTTGCCAATCAGGGACAATTCCACAGGACACCTTCACTGCAAATAAGGAACAACTTCAACTCTGTCCTACTAGTTCTGGTACAGGGGCTGATAGGAACATCTTGCAAAAGGCAGAGTTCTCAATCAATTGCCAGTGTTTAAAAAAATCCGAAGTGCTTTAAAGAAACTTTAAAGGTGACAAATACCAGCTTTTCATTTTGCCAACTCTATTGTATTTTCAAGTTCACTGCTGACTAGTCCCAATGTTTAACTGCTGAAAGTTTAGCAAACTGTTTGCATTAACTAGATTTATGGAACACAAGGCTTAAAAAGTGTTTTTTCACTGCGGATTGCAAAGTAGGCTATATAGGGCAATGGCTACAGGCAGAGAGACTCTATGGGAATCCTGCCTCTGCTGTGGCAGCATGAAAATGACTTCTAGACACTCAGAGCCTAAATGTCTTCATTCAGGGGCCTAATAATAGTACCTATTCTTTAGGTGTTGTAAAGATTAAATGAAATAATAAAGTAAGTACTTGACAAGTGCCTGACTTATAAGGTACAAGATTTTGTTTTGTTACATTTTACTGGAAATTTCTCAACATGATGCTGTTTTTTTAATGTGTATTTATTTTCAAGAGAGAGAGAGAGAAAGAGAGGGAGAGAGACAGAGCATGAGCGGGGGAGGGGCAGAGAGAGAGGGAGACACAGAATCTGAAATGGGCTCCAGGCTCTGAGCTGTCAGCACAGAGCCCCACGTGGGGCTTGAACTCAGGAACTGTGAGATCATGACCTGAGCTGAAGTCGGACACTTAACCAACTGAGCCACCCAGGGGCCCCAACATGGTGCTATTTTAATAGATACAGTTTGGGAGCATAAATGCAGGTGACTTCAAACAGAAACATCAAAATATTATACAAAAAATTTCCTTCATGATGAAATAGACTGCTCAATATGCTTAGAGTCCTCTTTGCAAATTTTCCTACCTGTGGATGTTCTGGGCAAGTAAGTGAGTTCAATGGCTTATCTTCAATAAAATGTTCTATCTCAAAGGAGAGGAATACTCGATTTACTAGTTTACTGACTGATCCATTCATGACCATATTGGGTCATAGATTCCGTGATCACACTTCCTTTGTCTAGAATCTGAATTAAGAGACTCAGGGGAAATTATAATCCATGGGATGCTGAAAGGTCATTTAGAGCAAGGCTGAGACAGCTACATTGGGCCCATCAGGAGATTGGGGGGGCAGGGAGCAGAAGGTGGGAGTCGAGGGAGAGAGTGGGAAAGCAGAGCCCATGTGAGTGAGAAATGGGTCAAGGCTCAGGCAGAGACGGTGAGTGAAGCCTGCCAGATGAGGGCAAAGCCTGGATTAGGACTGATTCTGCTTCCAGATTCATACACACCGATGACCCTTCAGTTCTGGGAGATTTCCCTGATGCCCTGAATTATTCCCACCTCCCTTGCCACTTTACCTTCCCTAGTTTGAATAGTGGATGCTGAAAAAAAGTGGTTTCCTTTGGACTTGGTGACTTTGTTGGGTTTCCTACTGAGTTGGGGTGGAAACTTTCTTGGAAGCTAATGAGAGTCAAGACATAATACTAATATCAGGGTCTCTTATTCTAGTGAGTTAGAGGATCCTCCCAAAAGGACCATTTAGGGGGAGGTGCTGGTATGGGAGTTGGATTCTTGGCATCATTAGTTCACCCATTTCCTTACTGCTGCCAAGTTGGCTGCTTGGCAAATGGACACAGTGAGGGCAGCACCAGCATTCAGCTAGGGAGGAGTCAGAAACAGGAATATTGTGGGTTTTTGTGTTTGTTTTGTTTTGTTTTTGTTTTTTGGTTTTATTTATTTAAGTAATCCCTACACCTGATACGGAGCTCGAACTCATGACCCTGAGATCAAGAGCTGCACGCTCCTCTGACTGAGCCAGCCAGGCACCCTAGGAATAAGAATAGTGTTTATTGACATGTCATTATTCCCCTAAATAACATGATCCCCTAGAGACACGCTGTCTGTTGACAGAGGCTGCGAGATGCTAAGCAAGGGTCCGTAAGATTGTAGGAGACAAATTCCTGTTTCCCTCTGACTTTTTTCTGTATTGTGTAGGTTATTGGGCACCGTTTTGCCTCTCTGCTGTGACATATCATGGTGGGGTGTCACTGGATTAACATGATCATGCATCTTGGCTACTAATATGGCTTTTTCAGAAGGATTGAACATGGTCAGCAGAAACTGCTTTAAACTAACGCACAGGAATGTCAGCACAGAACTGCAAGGGTTAATGGGGGCCAAAATCCCACACGGCTGATGAAGCATGATATTTAAGAGTTGAAGCAAATTACCTATGAGGTCTCAGTGCTGAGCTCTAGGAAGTAAATCTTTTATACAATTACAAGGTAAGATTAACTGTCCAAATATTACTTATTGCCTTACCGTATTAAGTTCCTTATTTATCCCTCAATAATTATTTACTAAATAACTATTACTATTGTTAAGGAGTAAAGTACTATATGTAATCATAAATATGAAGTCATTATTTGTGCATATCATATAGAACTTACTATATGATCATTTAAATATCTACCTGCAAATTTCATATACACTGTTCATTGCATTATATGACACTTTATATAATTACTACTAATATATAGTAGTATTTTGTGTTAGTGGTACTAGCAATTAGTAATCATTTACTACTAATAATTTACTAACTAGCAATTAGTAATCATTTACTACTAATAATTTTACTAGGTATAAAGCATGCTACATATAATAATAAATAGAAGGCGCCTGGATGGCTCTGTGGGTTAAGCATCCAACTTGAGCTCAGGTCATGACCTCACAGTTCGTGAATCCAAGCCCTGCACTGGGCTCTCTGCTGCCAGGGCAGACCCTCCTAGGATCCTCTGTCTCCCTCTCTCTCTGCCCCTCCCCTGCTCACATGCATGTGTTCTCTCTTTCTCTCAAAAATAAACATTAAACCTTTTTTTAATATTAAAAAAATAAATACATAAATATACATACATAAATACATAAACATAAATTAAGCTCTAAGAATACACTTATAAAAATAAAGTGCTCTAGAATAACAATTACTTCAGAATATTTGGAAAATCTAGGAAATAGAAAAAAAGATCAAAAATCCCATCTTAGACAATTCCCAAAGACTATCACTTGTGGATGTGTTAGTCTATTTCCTTTTGGTCTTTTTTTTTATACAAAAGTTGTATTGTTGCTGTCATTTTCCTTGGTTGTGATCATAAGCATATAGAATTTTGTATCATACTTGTTACGGGTAATATTATATCCCTGGCATTTTCCAAATGTTCATGAAGTCTTCCTAAATGTAATTTTTCATAATAACACAACTTTTCATTGTCCAATAACGTTTATCATTTGTACGTGGAAATTTAAGTCCTTTCCAAATAATTTTAATGCTTATTCTTTGAATATTTTAGAGTAAGTTTTTGTTAGAATGTAGGGGTATCTCCCTGCTATCTGTATTTTACTTGTTTAAATCTGCTTAGTTATTTTAAAGAGTCATTCACCACAAATCTTTTTAATTCATAGGAAATTTAGATATTTATACTTAAGATGTGATGGAACTTACTGAAAAATGCTAAAGAGTTACTCCTCTGAGTATTTCTAGTTTGTTTTAACACAGTTTGGGAATTCCTAGAGGCTCAGGCATCATATTCTCGGGGACTCAGTCACTAACGCTAATGGTGTTTTGGTTTTTGGAGGTGGTTCTCCTAGAACTGTCTGGGTAGTGATTCAGTGTTAATATTTAGACCATTTTCCCTATTGCTTCAACTTTATTAGATTTTTTTTTAAATAACAAAGCTGACATGGTTTAACAAGTCAAATTATACAGAAGCATTTAAGAAATTTAATAACCTGCCCTCTACTCCTGCCCCCCAAGATAAATGTAACAGTTTGCTGTGCAACTTTCTATATTTATATTTTTGTATCTATATGTACACCCACACATACACACACACAGGCAGAGTTTGTTTAAAAATAGCATTATAGGAGCGCCTGGGTGGCTCAGTCGGTTAAGCGTCTGACTTCGGCTCAGGTCATGATCTCATGTCTTGTGGGTTCGAGCCCCGCATTGGACTCTCTGCTGACGGCTCAGAGCCTGGAGCCTGCTTCAGATTTTGTATCTCCCTCTCTCTCTGCCCCTCCCCTGCATGCACTGTCTCTCTCTCTCTCTCTCTCTCAAAAATAAATAAACATTAGAAAAAATATTTTTTTTTAGAAAAAATATTTTTTAAAAAATAGCATTATACTACATACATTTTCCACAGTGCCTTTTTCACTTAGTAATATATCATAAGTATCTCCAAGCAAGAATGTACACCAAACTCACTTTCTAATAGCTGCATAATTCATGATATGGTGTTATCAATTTATTCACCTGTTCCTTATGATGTATGTTCAGGGTGTTTATAGGTGGATTTTTTTACATTATAACTAGTGGCGTAATAAAGATTCTTAAACATATATTCTTATACATTGCTTTTTATTTCTATAGGCTATAGTCTTCTAAGTGGAATCTTTAAAGTGTATGGATATTTTAATTTTCAGTAGATATTTCCAGATTAATTTCATAATAGATTGTAGCAATTGGCATTCTCATCAGCTGTGTATGAAATGACCAGTTTCAGCTTCACCCTCAACAACATCAGATTCTGTTGCTCCTAATAATTCAAAGTTGAAAAATTGTCTTGCTTAAGTGCATTTCCATACTACTAATAGGGTTATGCATACTTTCAAGTGTTCGTTACTGATTGCATTTTGTGTGTGAATACCCTGTTCCTGTCTTTGCCAATTCTTTTGTCGGGTTATTTGTCTTATGAATTAATAGGAAGAATTTATGTGTTTGGGGAAATGACACTTGCCCTGTCACATACAGTGCAGTTATTTTGCTCCCGTCTATTTGCTTTGCAACTTAATTTATAATATCTTTTCTCACCTAATAAAAAAATAAATATGGAGCTTTATTGTCTGCGGGTATATTTCAGGTGGAAAGTAAATTATACCAACACTGTTTACTCAAATAGTCATATGTTACCCCGAACTGAAATGTAGCTTGATTGCATATCAAGCTACTACCTGTCTTTGGATTTGTTCCTGTCACCTCTATTTTATTTAGTTGTTCTATTAACACCTCTATCATGATGTATCATGGTAGTGTTCTATATTGGAGTAAGTAAATATTTAAAATAATTATGTTAGCTTGTTTACTATGAATATAGTGTTTTTAAATTCTTTCAGTATTGCCCCGTAGACATTAAAATATAAAATGCTTTCGGCTAATGGACAGGAATACCATTTTACTGCAGTAGCTTTGTAATAAATGCTAATATCTAACAAGGCAAGACTGTACCTATGACCTGCTCATATGCGTGTTCACCTGTCTTCCTTTAAAATTATTGGCTATTCTCAGGTATTTATCTCTCCATATAAACTTTATACTCATTTTGCCTTGTTTTAAAACATTGCTATTATGATTGCATTTGCATTAAATTGTTGTAACCATTTGGAAATGATTGACCTTTTTAATATTGAGACTCCCCATACAGGATCAGGAAACATTTCCCTATTAGTTCACGTTTTGTTTTATACCCCTAAATAAAAGTTACAGTTTTCCAGATATAGGTCCTGTGCTCTTCTTGTGTTATGGGCTTTTGTTCGCTTTGGTTTGGTTTGTTTAGTATCAATGGAATTTTTTTTCCATTTGTACTCATTATTCAGGGTTTTTTATATATTTATCTTGTACCTAATCACATTACCAATTTCTCTTATTATTTTCAAAAAAAATTATCAGCCTCTTGGCTTTTCTGAATATATAAAATATTTAGAAGAAAATAAGATAATTATTGCCTCTTTGTCAATATATAAGGTTACTTTGTTAATGCTTCAGCTAAAACTGGAAATTATCATTGTGAACGCATTTCTTAATTTTAGGAAACAACTGTAATTTATTATTGTTTAATGTGCTTGACATGGGATTTTTCTAAGTGGTCTGTACCATATTAAGTTATTTCCTTCTATACTAACGACTGGAGATTGTGGTCCCTAGGTGGCTCAGTCGGTTAAGCATTGGACTCTTGATTTTGGCTCAGGTGATGATCTCCCAGTTGGTGAGTTTGAGCCTGGAGTCAGGCTCTGCGCTGACAGGATGGAGCCTGCTTCCAATTTTCTGTCTCCCTCTCTCTCTGCCCCTCCCCCACACGTGGGCGCTGTCTCTCTCTCTCTCTCTCTCTCTCTCTCAAAGATAAACATTTTTTTTTAAAAAAAGGATTGGATATTGGTATAATAATGTGCTCTTTTATTCTGTTGTCTACTGAACCAGTTTAATAGGTATCTTGAAGTTGAATGACGTTTACAGAAGTTCTGCTTGGTTACAATGGTAGTGTTTAGTGGTCCAAAACCTGGACGCTGGAACCAGACCGCCTCGGCTCAGATCCCAACTCCAAGACTTCCTGTGTGGTGCCAGGAGAGTTACTTTGCTGCCTCCAGTTCTCCCCTGTAGAATGGGGGTAACAAAAGTAGTTACATCATGGGATTATTTTGAGTATGAAATGAGTTAACGTGTGTAAAGGGCTTAGGACAGGGTCTGGCATAGAGAAACCTCTGCATTAACTCCTATTATCAATGCATACGTGGATGTAGTTTACTGATAAGTCATTTAAATAATTTGTGGGCGAATTTTCTGTATAGTTTTCTTTCTGTTCCATCTTTATTGGCACGTGATAGTGTGCTGGTTTCATAAGATTAGTGGGGGGTGGGGTGCCTGGGTGGCTCAGTCGATTAAGCGGCCGACTTTGGCTCAGGTCATGATCTCACCGTTCGTGAGTTTGAGCCCCGAGTCGGGCTCTGGGCTGATGGCTCAGAGCCTGGAGCCTGTTTCCGATTCTGTGTCTCCCTCTCTCTGACCCTCCCCTGTTCATGCTCTGTCTCTCCCTGTCTCAAAAATAAATTAAAAAAAAAAAAAGTTAAAAAAAAAAAAAAAAGATTAGTGGGGGGAATTTCCATATTTTTGTATGGTTTGCTCTAGTTTTTAAACTATACATAGGAATTATTTGTTCTTTAAAGATTAGCCATTATTCAGCTTTCGTGGTGCTTTTTTTGAAACTTTTTTTTTTAGAGAGAGAGAGAGAGGCTGTGTCCCTCCCACAAGCAGGGGAGAGGGAGAGAGAGAAACCCAAGCAGGCTCCACATTCAGGGCAGAGCCCAGATGTGGGGCTTGATCCCATGACCCTGGGATCATGACCTGAGCCCAAATCAAGAGTCTGGCACTCAACCAACTGAGCCACCCAGGCGCCCTGAGCTATTTTAAGAGTCCTCTATCTTAGGTTATCGTTATGATTTTTCTTAAGATCATTGGCTTGTTCAAGTTTTCTCCTCTTCATATGGTACTATCTTCATACAGCTGAAAATTTATTGCCACAGAACTTACATATCTTATTTTTAGAATATTTAAAATAATTTTACGATTTGATTGTATTTTTCATTCCTAATGCTTTGGGTTTTTTTTTTTTTTTAACTTTATTTATTTATTTTGAGAGAGAGAAAGAGCACGTGCATTGGAGAGCAAGTCGGGGAGGGGCCGAGAGGAAGAGAGAGCTCATCTGAAGCTGGCTGGACAGCATCAGTGCACAGCCCCATGCAGGGCTCGAACCCACAAGCAATGAGATCATGACTTGAGCCAAAATCAAAAGCCAGGCACTCAACTGACTGAGCCACCCAGGCGTCCCTCATTCCTAATGCTAAACATACTATTTCTTTTTTTTTTTTAATTTTAAAAAAATATTTACTTATTTTTGAGAGAGAGAGGCAGAGCATGAGTGGGGGAGGGACAGAGAGAGAGGGAGACACAGAATCTGAAGCAGGCTCCAGGCTCCGAGCTGTTACCACAGAGCCCGATGCGGGCCTCAAACCCACAAACCGTGAGATCCTGACCTGAGCTGAAGTCAGATGCTTAACCAACTGAGCCACCCAGGCACCCTTAAACATATTATTTCTAAGTCACCTGTGCGAGGGATTACATTTGTGTTTTTTTCTTTTTTTAATGATCAACTGTTGATTTTCCATATTTTTTCTTTATTTTATTAATTTCAGGAATTTTAAGTTAATTCCCATCTCCTGCTTTCTTTTGATTAATCTTTATTATTTTGGATGTTTCTTATTTTGTACACTTAAATTATTTTCAGTTCTTTAAACAATTGTAGGAACTTGAAACTTTTAAAAATCATAATTTTCATTGCGATGAACATTTTTAGTATAGCCTTTTAAATATTTATGATTGTTCCCTTTGTATTAATTCCCAGATGTCAGATGAGTCAATAGAGAAAATATTTGTTGAGGATCTTTGTAACATTTTTGAAACTTTACATAGTTTCTAAAACCCCATCTTATGAAGGCCATATATAAGAGAGAGCTTAAAGAGTAGAGTACTTTAAAAAATAAATTGGACAGATTTTGGTTCTTTTTTCTATTTATGTTCTATATCTAGTAGACAAAAATTTTCATAGTACGTTTTTCACTTGAGGAATGGCTCAGTTTCACTTAGGCTAGTGGCATGGAATGTATTAATTTGTTCCGAAATCTACATTGAAACTTACAGATTCAAAAGAGATTAAGTGTATCCTTGAGGGAAAATATTCCTTTGTAATTAAACACGTGGTAAAGATGAGTAGATTGTAGTTACCATAGTAGTATGATATCTATAAATGAGATTGAATGAGAAAATTGTAGCTTCTATTTGAAACAAACAAAATTACATTTGCTGTCGGTTTTGGATTTTCGTATTTCATCATAGCTTTTGAGCTACCTTGTTAATTAATAAGTATTTAACAAAGTTCAGAAGATCTGCACCTCTCCATTGCACTCATCTCTGTTAATTTATCTTTGGTTCATACAGCAAAGGAAAACAGATGTGACGCTATATGATAATATAATACCAATGATATAATTAATGATTCTACTATGTGTTTGTACCTATTTCTAGTCATGAGTCAACCCTGTAATCACAGAAATATTTTCAAGTAGCAGACTTGTTTTCCAGTCCTAAAAGAAGAAAATATGCCTAGGAAATTAGTTTCAAAATACAGCACACAATCTGAAATATGATTAGCCCTCCATATAAACATATGATGGTTTCTGTCTCACTGTTTGCTGTGTGTATGTATAGGGTCAGAGCCTCTCACTCCTTGAACTCAGAGTAAGATGACAGCTGATTTTCACTTGAAGTAGACTGTGCAAGAATGAGCTTAGGCACAGGTGATGGAGGAGACTCCCATAATGAGGTTTGAGGCTACTTTAAAGAGCTGGGCAGTTTATGAATCCTGTTGACTGACAATGTTTTACACCATTGGCGACAAAGGAAATTTATTTATTTATTTATTTGTAATTTTTTATGTTTATTTTTTGAGAGAGAGAGAGAAAGAGAGTGAGCCAGCAGGGGAAGGGCAGAGAGAGAGGGAGACACAGAATCTGAAGGAGGCTCCAGGCTCCGAGCTGTCAGCACAGAGCCCGACGTGGGGCTAGAACTCACGGACCTCGAGATCATGATCTGAGCCGAAGTCGGACACTTAACCAGCTGAGCCACCCAGGTGTCCCAAGGAAATTTATATTTTACACTCATGCAGAATGTAAAGACAATCTTTATGCTTGTGACTCACTCCCATTTTGGGGGCAGAAGTTAATGGCCGTTTTTTGAAAAATGTGCAAAACTGTTACAAAGATAGGCAACCATGTGGAGGTTTCCATACAGACAAATAAAAGATACACTTTCATCTGCTGGAAGTGAATTTAACAGCCAAGCTGCTGTGGTTGAACTTGAATAGGAGGATGAAGTTCTGGAGTGCTATGTCATAAAACGCAAAGGCCGTCTTTGACATCCAGTGGTTTCTGTCTTTTGATTCGGCCGGCCAGTGATGAAACAGTCTTGTTCACAAACATAGTTCACTAGCACAGTAATAGAATCAGAGCTCCCATCGCACGCTTTTTGAGACAAGGGCAGGCTTGAGTCAGATTTTTCCAGGACTCTTTTGGGTTAATCCATGCAGCCTCCGTTCCTTTGTGAGGTCATTTTTGGCATTGCCTCTGTGCTTGATGTGAGCAAGTTAAGGATCATGAACACACATTTAATTTCAAGGTCCCTGGAGCAGAAATAACCATCAAAAGAATTCTGTAGGGTTCCAGGTGCCTCCAGTCTTTTGCCTGCAGAAAAACTGGAAGAAAAAAAATCACTCTCCTTCAGCCTAAAGAAACATATTTTTTCTAGCATTGAAAAGTCAGTGTGATTCCCTCTTCCTGTCTCCTTTTCCAGAGGAGCAGTTTGGATGGAAGAAAGGCATAGCAGCTTTCTTGACAGAGTATAGGCTTTGAATGGAAAGAATGACCTCATTGATTTGATCAAAAGTATCCACCAGTAAGCCTTGAACAAACTCATCCATGTCCAATTGTCCCCCGTAAATATTCCTTTACTTGCAACATATTTGTTTTCCTGAAGGGCATTCAGATGCTCAAGATCTGTCTTCTAGAAAGCCAGCAAATTTCTGTACATAGGAGAAGTATATTATTTCCTGCTGCCTTTCTCGCTTCAAACAAACTCCTCAAAAAGTGGTGACTTGAGGTTCTGAAGTGGATGTCTTCCATGAAAATGGGCCACCAGGCTTAATGCAGGAAAGCTGGCAGCTTCCTGTGTCGCCTATGCTTGCCTAGGTAGGAAGCCGTGAAGCACATACACGTCATTGCAACTTTGGCGATGGGTATAGATGTTCTGTTAAGCGCCACGGAGCTCCGTCGCTACAGAGAATATTCAGATTGTTTTTTCTAGTGGAAGTTTTACTTTGCAGATTCTGTTCTAAGGTTATCAGTGGTCTCTGCATGTCCGCAAGGGGATTATAAAAGGTATTCTTTGATGGTAGTATTGAACACCAGGAGGAAAACCAAAGAGTGATCCCGTGATAGGTCAGACCAAAGCAAAGGCATAGCTGACAATGTCTCCATTTTTTCTTTCTTAGGTAGCATCTCTCTACAAAGAACTTTCTTCCATCACCTGCAAATGAGCCGCCATGCCTCCTGTAAGGTTAGAGTTCCTGTCCCTTTGTCTTCTCTCAGAAAAACCTTGTAATAGTCACCTCCAATAGTGGCAAATGGATTTCTTTTTTTTTTTTTCTGCTCTTCTTTTTGTTTGAGCATCACATGGACCAGGGGTTTTTATTTATTTACTGTTACAGTCACTTTATAGTCATTATTCCTTCTGACGCTGCAGTTGTCCTAAATTTAGCCATGTGAGCTCCTTCATTCTGGCTTCTGAACCCTTTTGAAACATCCCCATTAGACTTTGAGCACTATCTTGCCTTAGGGCAGACAGATGTTCGCCTTACCAAGCACTTTCCATGCTCCGGACCTGAAATGGCTCATTTCTCTAAGAAGTCTTGCTTCCCTTTAGGAGAAAATATTATTTACAAATCAAGGTCTGGGCTCTATAGATGTCCACCTAATGGGGTTATCAATGGGGAAAAATATTTTAGATGTCATAGCCTGGCAACCACAGTGATCATACTTTATCCTTTTATGCACAGCAGCATCCCATGCTGGCAAATACTTTAAAATTGTTTTGAGTGAGGGGCGCCTGGGTGGCTCAGTCGGTTGAGTGTCTGACTTTGGCTCAGGTCATGATCTCACTGTGAATTTGAGCCCCACATCAGGCTCGCTGCTGTCAGCATGGAGTCCGCTTTCGACCTTCTGTCCCCCTCTCTCTCTGCCCCTCCCCCGCTCACTCATATATATATATATATATATATATATATATATATACACACACACACACACACACACACACACACACACATTCTCCCCCCTCTCAAAAAATAAAAATTAAAAAAAAATGTTTTTAGTGAAATGACACTTTAATAAAATAGTCATAATTTAAAAATTTTTAAATTGTTTTGAGTGAAATGATACTTTAATAAAATACTTAGTCACATATTTTTTTTTCAAACTGAATTTTAAAACCAAAGAAAAAGATCACTTTGGAGACGATTTAAAGAATCCTGCAAAGGCTCAAAAAAAAAAAAAGTTAGAGAGGGAGGGAGCCAAAACATAAGAGACTCTTAAAAACTGAGAACAAACTGAGGGTTGATGGGGGGTGGGAGGGAGGGGAGGGTGGGTGAGGGGCATTGAGGCGGGCACCTGTGGGGATGAGCCCTGGGTGTTGTATGGAAACCAATTTGACAATAAATTTCCTATTTAAAAAAAAATAATAAAATAAAATAATCCTGCAAAGGCTCTTCAGAGACCCTCAACATGTCCTAGACTTGTGTCTAGGAATTCTCTGTAGATTAGGGCAATTGTTCTGATCTGGTTATACATGATATCACCTGGGAAGCTGTAAAAAAAATCCCAATACTGAGGTCCTACCTCAGAACATATTAAGACAGAATGTTTAGGGGTATGTATCAGCGTCGTTGTCTTTGTTCGCTATTTTGTTCTGTTTAAATCTTCCCGGGTGGTTCTGCGTGCTGCCAGAGTTGGGTATCACTGCCTCAGGATCTTGACGCCATTAAAAAAGGCAGCACCGGGGGCACCTGGGTGGCTCAGTCAGTTGGGCGTCTGACTTTGGCTCAGGTCATGATCTCGCAGTCTGTGAGTTCAAGCCCCACGTCGGGCTCTGTGTTGACAGCTCAGAGCCTGGAGCCTGCTTCAGATTCTGTCTCCCTCTCTCTGCCCCTTCCCTGCTCTCACTTTCTCTCTGTCTCTGTCTCTCTCTCTCTCTCTCAAAAAAACAAAAAAACAAAAAAACAAAAAAACAACATTATATATATATATATATATATATATATATATATGTATGTAAAAAGGCAGCAGCCATGGAGAATAGTAACACCTAAATGTGTGATCGGTTCCTTTTACGTCCCATTGATCCCAAGGAGAAGCGAAATAACCAGGATAATGGTTGGAAACTGTTGGAAAGTGCAGAAAAAAAGAAAAAAGACAACCTTCATCTACAAAATGAACTGCTTTTCTGCTTCAATCAAATCTGATGATCCGGACTCTAAGTTGTTTACTAGCGAAGCAATAAAACTTTATCAGGAAATATTTGTTGGAGCTGCTGGCCGACTGACAGAGTTAATGTGCTGCTTGGAAACGGCCAGCACTGATGTCGTTTATCCGTGTCACCCTGTCCCAAGGTTTGCCAACCGCCATTGCTGCTGTTCTGGAGGAACTTGGAGCTGGAACTCAAGGCAAGTGCTGTGCTGTCCTTTTCTTCTGTTGCACCAAATAATTTTCCAAATCTATCACGTCACTAAGTGTCTCTCTAGATGTAATGGCCTGAAATCTGAAACAATGGCACTGCTGGTGTGGGGAGAAATGGCTTTCTCATTTAATTTGTCAGACTTCCAACCACTCATCTATTCCACAAGCAATGTAGCAGCCAAACCTCTGTGTTTCAGAATTCAATTATAATTGATTGAAAACATTCTGTTAAGAGCCAGTTGACTGAAGACAATGTCCTAGAAGGTTTTGTCCTTCCAACTTTTTAATACATAAATTTACAAACATGCGGGAAAGTGGGAAAAAGTAGCCCAATGAAGATCTGTACGTCCCCCGCTTAGATTTAACAATTAACAGCATTTCGTTGAGTGTGTTAGTGTCACCAGAGCTGGTGTAACAAAGTGCTACAGCCTGGGCGACTCAGACCACAGGGATTTTGTTTTTCACAATTCCGGAGGCTAGAAGTTCAAGACCAAGGTGTGGACAGGGTTGGTTTCTCCGGAGGCCTCCTTCCTTGGCTTGTAGATGGCCATCTTCACATCGCCCTCCCTCTGGATGTGTCTGTGTCCTGATCTCTTCTGGTAAGGACATGAGTCAGATTGCATTAAGACCTATCCTACCCTCATTTTAATTTAATCACCTCTTTAAGGGCCCCATTTTTATTATTTTTTTAATGTTTACTTATTTGAGAGAGAGAGAGAGAAAGCGAGCAGAGGAGGGGCAGAGAGGGAGAGAGAGAGAATCCCAAGCAGGTTCCATGCTGTCAGTGCAGAGCCTGACGCGGGGCTTGAACTCACGAACTGAGCCGAGATCAAGAGTGGAATGCTTAACGGACTGAGCCACCCAGGTGCCGCAAGGGCCTGTTTTATTTAAAAATAAAAGTCACTCCTGAGGTGCTAGGAATGAGGATTTCAAGCAGACATTATTGTGACATCTCACTCCTAAATATATCCTTTGCATCTCTTGAGAATAAAATTGTTATCTTACGTAACCTTAATGCCATCGTCCCATTGGAGAAAATTCAAAATATTCTGTGTATTTAATCCATGTTTGATTTTCCCCAGTTATCCAAAGAATTTTTTGTGGCTGTTTTATTTTCCTGGATAATGATACAGTAAGGCGCATACTTGAATTTGACTGTCGTGTCCTTTTTGTCTTTTAAAATCTAGACTTCTCCCCCTGCCTTGTACCCAGCACATCTCCCCGCCCCCACCCCCCCAACCCCATAGCACTGACTTTTTGAAAACACTGGCAGGTTATCTATGGAATGTTTCACATTTTACATTTGACTGATTACTTCCTTACGATATAATTTAACTTGTGCCTCTCCAGGCTGTGTTTATATAAATGAGAAGTTAGATGTGGTTAGACTGTAGAACTGACCGCCATTTTTCTCTTAAGCGGTAGACTCTATTTCTCAGCCCCTCGACTCCAGGCCCAGCCCTGTGACTTGCTTTGTCCAATGGGGCATTAGCAAGTATGACACCAGCAGAGGCTGGACATGTGCTTGTGCAGCAGGGCTAACCTGTCTTTGCTGCCCTTGGGGGCCCTGTGACTGGGCCAGGCTGCTGGCTGAGGAGCAACGTGTGATGACGTCTTCAGCCTCCTGGCCCAGCAGGCTGCCATCAAACAGGAGGCCACCCTCAACCATGCAGCTGGCTCAGCCCAGAAGAATCATCTCTCGGGTTCAAAGAATAATATGAGGGGTGCCTGGATGGCTCAGTCGGTTAAGTGTCCAACTCCCGGTTTCGGCACAGATCGTGATCTCACCGTTTTGTGAGTTCGAGCCCCGCATCGGGCTCTGTGCTGACAGTTGAGAGCCTGCTTGGGATTCTCTCTCTCTCTCTCTCTCTCTCTCTCTCTCTGCCCCTGTCCCACTCGCGCTGTCTCTGTCTCTCTCAAAATAAATAAACTTAAAAAAAAAGAAGTGTATGAAATAATAAACGGATATTGTTCTATCCAGAGTGATGTGTTCTGCAGCATGAGCACTTAATGCAGATACAGAGGCTTGATTAAATTCAGGTGAGATGTTTGGGCAGGAAAACTTTATAGACGATGCCATGTACTTCCATCATATCGTGTCAGAAAGCCCATAACGTCAATAGGAGGCTAACTTTCGGACCCGATTACATGTGGATTAAGAAGACAGATTCTTGCTCATGCCATCCCTCAGGTTTTAACATCTCCTTTAGATTTTAGGGTGTTTGTTTTTTTGAAGAGTGAGAAAGAGAGGGTGTGCACAAGTGCTTGAGCAGAGGAGGGGCAGAGAGACAGAGAGAAAGAGAATATTCCAAGCAGGTCCCACGCTGTCAGCACAGAGCCTGATGCAGGGCTCGATCTCATGAACCCTGAGATCATGACCTGAGACGAAATCAAAGAGTCAGACATTTAACCAACTGAACCATCCAGGCACCCCTCCCTTGGATTTTAGCATCAGGGCACCCTTCAGTCACCAGGTTTGATAGGACACTAATGGTGACAAGTGACGATGTCCTTCCCGCATGTTCAGATTGGCCAACACCCAACAGTAGCTCCCACATTTGTTGTGGGGAGGAAATCGTCTTACCAAATTATAGCCATATAGGGCCATTGGTCTAAAGTTTAACACTGATGGATATATTTCTACTTTGCTGTACCTAAACTTTTTTTTTTAATGTTTATTTATTTCTGAGACAGAGAGACAGAGCATGGGTGGGGGAGGGGCAGAGAGAGAGGGAGACACAGAATCGGAAGCAGGCCCCAGGCTCTGAGCCATCAGCACAGAGCCCAACGCGGGGCTCGAACTCACAAACCGTGAGATCATGACCTGAGCCGAAGTCGGACGCTCAACCGACTGAGCCACCCAGGCGCCCCCTACTTTGCTCTACCTAACTTCAGAGATGTGGAGGTACCCTTCTGTACAGACAGAATCGAGCTGGTATATAACCTAAGTTGACCAAATTGGTAACTACTCCATTCGTCCCCAATTTAAACAAGTAGGTGGTTACTTACTACACAGTAAAAGGAGCATTTCCACCCAACACCACCCACAAAGCAAAGGAGTTACTCAATTATGGCCTTGTTTTAATCAGAAGCTGAAACTGAATGTGAAAAGTTAAAGAAAAGGAAGAGAAGGAGTAGAAAAAAGAAAACATTTTTATTGATCGTCTACAGTGTTCTGGGCCTCTTCTTGGAAACTTTCCAGCTCCTCTGGTGGGGAGACAACAGTACTTAAAATGATGCAATGTTTGGGGTTCTTCTCAAACTCCCTCCATTTGTTTGTCATTGACTAGAACCCACCCAGGAGTAAAATAAAATTTATTGGACACATAGCTGACCCTAACCCTATTTCTTTAAACTAGTACATGTAGTAATAATGTTAAAAGACCAGAGGGAATCTGGTGTCCTTTTAAACTATTTTCTATGTAATATTTTAAAATTATACTGAATTTTATATTATAATATATAGACGCCCAAAAAGTGCACAAAAGTAGAGAGTATCATAAACCCACAAAATCATCACATTCTCCATAAGCCATCATCAATTCCCACACTAATTGCCTTTATCTTTCCTCTGTCTCTCCTTCTCTCTCAAGTTTTTAATGCACATTTCAGACACCATGTTATTTTAGCCCTCAATACTATGGCGCAAATCTCAAAAAAAGGAAGGGAATATTTTCCTCCTTAACCACATACATTACACAGCCACACATAATAAAACTCTAACAGTAATGTCTAATGCTATCTAATACCCTGGCCATGATAAAATCTTCCCCACTTGCTAAAAACATCTTTTAAAAATTGTACGTGTCAAGAAAATGGTACATACCCAGATCTAAACAAGGTCCAATCGCTGTATTTGGCTGTTTATAACCTTAGATCTGTCTTGACCCTTAATCTGGAGTGGTCTATCCCCACTTCTATTTGTTTGTTCTGGGCCATTGACTTCTTGGAGAAACCTGGTCAAATGTCCTGCAGAATGGTTCGTACTGTGGATTTCACTGAAAAGAAAAAGTTTATTTTTTATTTATTTTTGAGAGAGAGAGAGAGAGAGAGAGAAACAGAGCACGAGCAAGGGAGGGGCAGAGAGAGAGGAAGACACAAAATCCGAAGCAGGCTCCAGATTCAGAGCTGTCAGCACAGAGCCTGACATGGGGCTCAAACTCACGAGCCGTGAAATCATGACCTGAGCAGAAGTCAGACTCTTAACCGACTGAGCCACCCAGGCGCGTCTGAATATATATTTTAAATGGCATAGTAGCAACTATTTCTTCAGAGCAAAACAAAAACAAGACTCCTTTGCATGAAATTTCAGAACTTCAGGGTGCTTGGGTGGTTCAATTGTTTAGGCATCCAACTTCGGTTCAGGTCATAATCTTGCTGCTCATGGGTTCGAGCCCTGTTTTAGACTCTGTGCTGATAGCTACGAGACTAGCGCCTACTTCAGAGTCTGCGTCTCTCTCTCTCTCTATCCCCTCCCCCACTCATGCTCCTTCTCTCTCTCTCAAAAATAAATAAACAGTAAAAAAAAAAAGACATTTCAGAACTTCTATTGCCTATAGGTGTTGGAATATAGGTTTAATGGCCGGAATATAGGTTTAATGGCCATTTTATATAGTTTATGCCCTTATGCTCTTAAATATACAAAGGTTTTGGATCAAGGTTCTTCCAAAACACTGCCCCTGTGCAGGGTAAAATGTCTCATGGCTAATTACACTCCTTGTCCCCATTCTAGGCTTTTCTGTCTCTTTGAGCCATTCATTATAGAAGCACACCCCAATTTTGTCCTTAATCTTTTGTTTGACCAACTGATTTGGACTTAGACTTCCAGGTTTTTAATTTGGCAACCTTGGAGTCTGCTTCCGTTGCCTGCCTCCGCGCATGCTCACACATCAGCAGCCCAACAAAGTGGCCCTTCTTTGCTTCATGAGCTGTTGTGCTCTAGTTATATTTGGGTAAGTTCGACAGGTTGATCGCTTTGATAGCCCCAACTGTAGCCTTCTTGTATCCATGACCTTTGGCAGTACTCTCCCACACTGTCTCTGGGCTTGGCCCTGTGACTTTCTTTGGCTAAAAGGGCAAGACCTAACTTGACAAAGCAGAGGCTTGAGAAGTATGTGCGTGTTTCTGCTGTTGTCTTGCACAGTTGAGACCTCCTTCTCACACTCGGGCCACCATCTAGAGACCATGGCCAAGCTGGCCTGCTGCAGGAGCATGAGCAAATATGTAAGGAAACCATTATCCTGGAGGATGGAGGTGGTCCTAGACCAGCCAGCCCTAAGCCAACCAGCCAGCTGACCATAGACACATGAGTAAGCCCAGATCAGCAGAACCAGCCAGCCAACCTACAGACTCAAGAGAATTAATGAATGGTGGGGTTTTTTTTTAAGTCATTAAGTTTTGGGATAGTTTATTACACAAATAGTAGTTGACTGATATGGTGGGGAAGATGAATCCCACACTTAAATTAACCGAGGGTCAACCTATTTCCGCACAAAAGTGGGTTACATGAACGCACAAATTGGATGAGGGCACTTTATTTCTCCAGGAAATGTAATTCTTTTTTATTATCAAAAAATTTTTTTTGATCTTTATTTCTTTTTGAGAGAGAGAGAGACAAGGCGTGAGCAGGGGAGGGGCAGAGAGAGAGGGAGACACAGAATCCGAAGCAGGCTCCAGGTGCCGAGCTATCAGCACAGAGCCCAACGCGGGGCTCGAACTCACGAAAATGATTTCATGACCTGAGCCGAAGTCAGACCCTGAGCCGACTGAGCCATCCAGGCACCCCCGAGAAAATGTAATTCTGAATCTTCTGAGGTTCCAGTGAGTATTCTCTTAGATACCCCCACATTCTACCCCTTGAAGGAGGAAGGTCAGTGATGACAGTCATTGACCTGGAAAATTCGAAGCAAAACCTTAATATGACTCCTCAGTCATCAGATATGAGTAAAATTATTTCAAGGCCAATGGAGTTTGCATCTGGGTCAAAAGATTCTGGAATCTCTTAAACAGTACTGACAGACACCGTTATTTTGTGAACCGTGAAATGGTGACTTCTGATACTGTGATCTAGCATTTGAAGCTGACTTCACAATTTCAATTCAAGCGTGACTACGTCCATGATTTAAAAAAAGAAAGACACTAGGGGAAGGGAAAAAAAAGCCCCACCGAAGGATAAATGCCGCTGAGAGAAGGAGATCAGGCAGTGAAAACTGTGTAGCCTAGAGCAAAGAGCGGGCCTCAGGGTTCCTTGGAACCACGCGTGGCAGCGAGGACAGAGGCGTCCTGGGGGCCAAGACCAGAGAACGACTCCAGCGAACATATGGCGGTGAATTAAATTATCTTTTAAATGAAAAAATGACATGTTCCTGGAGCCAATTAGAGCTGGACCCAGTCCTGGCTCTTGTAATTGAATATGGGAAATGATTTGGGGCTGCAGTTTATGTTGACGAAGAAACAGGACCTGTGATACAGGCTCTTTTCTTTCAAAGAAAAGCGCTTTCCTGGTTTAGAGCTTAGAAGCACGTTATTTGCTAGAGCACTGAAAGTGAGGTGAGATATGCCTTCAAGACACCTGATTACAGTGACAGACAAATCACCGATGTGGAAAAGGCTTCGACTTCATTGTGTCAAGGAGTCACGCAAAGATTTTGGGGGGTCTCGGCACAGTCATTATCTTCGTATCCTAGAAACCCCATTTCCTTTGTCTGAGGTAGGACATTTTTGCATCTGAGAGTATCCCTTTATGTCTAAAATGGACAGGAAAGCCCAGTAGAGGGCTTTAGAAACCACGTCAGCCCTTCCTGGCCGCGGTCACAGGCTGTTGGGAGACTCCGTTCCTAGAAGTCACTTTTGGGGGGGTGCTCCTGCCAAGGCTTTCTGGACCCCAACAGGGCACCGTGCAGCTGGCAGGCATTATGTCAACTTCGCGTGTTTCTAAGCAGAGCTCTGCTGTACACAAACACAACTCAGAATTCCCTCGTTGAACATGACCTTCTGTTAGAGCCAGAACTGTGCCGACAAAAACTTCATACCAGAGACTTCGCAGTAGAAGCCACTGTGGGAGCTGGGAGAGGGAGGGAGACAGGAGTATAGAAGGAGTATAGAAGGAGTACAGCATGTCTGGGCACTCTAGGGAAGCAACAGAATAAAAGCAGAAGTAAATGAAGGGGAAGCATTTACCAGCGAGAAATAATCTAAGTGAAAACGCCGCTCCGGTCAGCGTACTGGAAAGCATGTCTGCAAGGGCCAGAAATCGGCCTTCCAACTCTTACTCACCCCTGCTCTGTGTGTACTGTGGTGACTTGTTTCTTACACCATCGTCCGTTTCTACTGCTTTTATTATCGTTGGCTCAACTCTATGAGAGCAATAAGAAAGGGGAAAAAAGGAAAGCAGATCACTGAAGTGGGCTTGGAACCGAGAATGGCTGTATCAAGATGACATTTGAAACACTGGCCCAACGTTTCCTTTGAATTGCACAGTTAAGATCACAGAACAATATGGGAAATGAGCCAGATTACACGGTACATTAAAATAAACTAGAGTTATTTCCTCAACCCCACAAAGCCGGCAAGGCCACGGACCGGTGCCTTTCCAGGAGATGGCGAAACCCTTCCCATCTTTTGGAGAGGTTCTATTTTAGTCCTTGGAAAGCATATTTGGATTTCTTTATTTTATTTGCTTTGTAATTCTCTCCCTCGTTAATATATTCTGTAGAGCATAAGGCCTAAGCCTCTTCCCTTTGGCTGGTAATTCTGTGAGTTAGAGCGGTGCAGTGTTTCAGGTTTTTCAAAGTTTATCTGCAATTGGCTACTTTCCTGTTGTAGAGGAGTTAAGAGGGGTATTCCAAAAGTTTCTTTGCAAGGGTGTTTGTTTTCTTTTTCCTCTGATGAGAAGCAATCTATCAGTTTACTACCAGTCTTAGACAATTAGGTTTCTTTACATCCATTTGCATTATAAACATGAATCACTTCAAATTAACTCAGTATCTTTTATGCAGGTTGGCCTTTGAGGCCCACAGGAATGACTAGAAGAAAGCCAACTGAACTAAGACCCAGCTGCCAAAAGTTATATTTAAAATTAGAGTTTTCTTGCTTGCTTCTCTTTGATAGACTTTGAGGTTAATGCTCCTGCAGAACATTCTTCAGTAGTTATTTTAAAGCTACTTTAAAATCGTTCAGCCTAAGGTCATAACCGAACAAAGATAAGACTTCTTGTTAGTTCACTCGGTCTTAAGGTCAGCTTCATAGAGTTTCAGGAAGTATTCATTCCTACAAGCAAGGTTCATATCCTATCTGGTTAAACTAAAGATGACAGGAGACCAATACTCCATTGAAACCTGAAACCATGCTCTTTTAATTAATGAATAAATAAGTATTTTGTTCATGAAATAAAGACAAAAGAATATTAACTAGACAGCTTTTTATACTCTGGCAAGCAGATCTTACACATTAAACTATGGAGAAAAGAATTTTTTTTTAATAAGGCAAAGCATATTTTATTATCCTATTATCGAAATAGAGAACCTGTGTTTGTAGATCGTGTGGCATAAAATGTAAGTATATCTATTCTAGTTACAGCTGAAAGTTTTCTCTGCCTTCAAAGTTGTATTTGTATCTTGTTTTCATTTTTTTAAAACGCTGTTACAACTCGGACATTTCCCCTGAGTGTTCTGAAAAATATAATCCTGCCCTTTGGGCTCCCCGTTCTGCACTCAGAGTCACCCTTTCTTTCTCATGACAGGCAACCCATATTTGTAGCTTCGAAGCTTTATCAGCTAGTTTCCTGACTGTGGAATTTGAGAAGTGTGTTAGCCTGCTTTCATCTTGTCCTCTCTCTGTGCCTCATGATCCAAGTTGGCCGTGTTTGTGACAGTGTAACAATTCTCCAACAAATCGTGGGTCTCTTCATTTGTCATGGAGATTTACTCCATTAGACAAGAGGTTCTCCGCAAGTCTGTCCCGAATAATCCCACATCTATTCCTGGCTTCTGGTGAGATGGTCAAGGGGGGGTGGGGGGGTCCCTGAGTCATATGCTTAAATCTCTTCAAAGAGCCTTCTGTGTGATTGAATATAAAGCCGCTTTGACCCTTCTCGGAGAAGAACTGCAAAAGGTTGTCTATTTTTCCCAGATTACTAGTGAAGAAACAGAAGCTTGGAGATGCTGTTAACTCGCCCAACTCTCTCTCGGTCCACCAGAGCCACACTGTGGTCTTTATTATTCCTCTAATAACAGAGCCTCACTCACCTCAAGGTCATTACTGTTCTCGTTGCCTAGAATGTTCTTCCTCCAGGTATCCATTGAGCTGAAGGGTTTCCTGGGAGGTGGGACTCTTAGTGCTAAAACTGGGAAAATTGAGGCAAATTGGACAAGTTGTTTACCCAGCTAGAATATGTGCTTTACAAAGGCAGGAGTCTTGGTTACGTATTGGGGTTTGTTTCTACAGCTCCTAGAAGGGGCATATCGTAGATGTTCAAGAGATATTTGTTACATGAATAAATGAATAGTATTCATCCTGGCAATGTGTCCATTCTGGCAATGGGAGGCAGTTGGGACAACCAGACAGAGTTTCCAGAGGCAGCATCCGATATCAGAGTTGACGATGTTGGAGGCACTGTACGGGGTCTAATGCATAGTGATGTGATGGTTTAATTTATGCATCAACTTGACTGGGCTAAGGAATGCCCAGATAGCTGGTAAAACATTATATCTGGATGTCCCTGTGAAGATGTTTCTGGAAGAGATGAGTATTTGAATCACAAACTAAAACACAGAAGAACTGGCAGGGGAGGACAGAACAGAGCATCTCAAGATCTGTGTGACAATATCATTCAGTTTAACATACATGAAACTTGATTCCCAGGAATAGGGGGCAGATAGAATGGGGGGGGGGGGGAAATGTGTGAAAAGATGTCAAAAGCACTCCAAACGATGAGTGATATGAATTCACAGATCCTAAACTCAAAGCAGGATAAATACAAAGAAATCCATGTGTATGCACAGCATAATTAAACCAAAAATGAAGGCAAATCTTCAAGGCAGGCAGTGAAAAAGACACATTACATTCAGTAGACACGATATAAATAATAGATGATATCACCAGAAACAGTGGAGGCCAGAACACAATAAAATGACATCTTTAAGGCACTGAACGATAACTCCAAGCTTTTGTCTTGACTTCCAAAATGGTGCTGTCATCCATGGAAGCCCTATCTCACCACAGGCATTGCTGGGTGGTTAAAGCTGGACCACCCAGTCAAGAGATATGATGACCTCTCAGAAGTAGAGAAAGTGAGGCCTTGACTAACACAAATTGGCAAGAGGGGAAAACCAATAAAGCAAACAGGGCAAGTAGAGGTACAGCAGGACTGCTCCTTTCCAGAAACAAGTGTGCTCTTTGCACACAGCTCCTCAGGATGTTTGACATCCTTAGCTCCAGTCATTCAGTCATCGTTACCACCAAAGGGATGGCATTGCTCCTCACATCTTCCAATGCCCCTCGAGACACTATACCGCTGGTTATGGCAGGATTCCCCAACCTTGGCGATATTGACATTCTGGGCTATAGGGTTCTCTGTTGCAGGGGCCATCGTCTGTACTGTAGGATGTTTAGAAGCATCCTTGGCCTCTAATTGGTCAAGGTCAGGAGCACCCCCTCCCCCAGTTGTAATAGCCAAAAATATCTCCAGGCATTGCCAAAAGTCCCCTGGAGGCAAAATCCCACCTCCTCTTTCTCCTCTCTGTTGAGAACCACTTGGGTATAAGATAGAAACCCCCCGCCCCGCCAGAATCTTTAAAAAAGGGGGGGGCGGGGATCAGAAACAAGAAAGAGGTAAAGGAGAATGTTCAAGAAAAGAAAACACTTTTTATATGGCAGTGGATACTGAAGTCAGAGTGTAGGATAAAGAGAGAGCGGGTTGAGTCAATAAGGCAGCAATAAAGAGACATTGAGTCGGGAAATTGGACAATGGAAGAAATCGGAAAATACCAAGAGAGGCAGCAGCATACTTTTGTTTCATGTCACTTTCTCAAGAGAATGGAGAACTTAGAAACCTCAAAGGCGGAAGCAAAGAAGCTGATAGAAAAGGGGAGCTCCAGGATGAAGGCAAGGGAAGAGGACGAGACACTCAGACCACATGAATACCACCGAAACCAGATTAAGCATGCAGGTAGATACTGTGATGTAGGTAGTGCAGAATGTGATAGCTCTCCCAAAAGCCATCCACCTTTTCATAAACATAAAGTTGCTATCCCTCCTTTGTTTCTGATTGAGACAAAGGATATCAGGGGGTCAGAGCTCTTTGTTTTTATTCTACATATGGTCATGCCCCACCCGGATCTCTAGGGTGACAGGCTTCCTCCAATCCCACTGCAGTTTGAGAATCATTGGTTTGCAGTATGAAGGCAAAATCAGTTCTCACTTACAAACAGTGACTAATGAGAAGAGAAAGAGGAGGAAGGGGGTTGGGAAGGGAAGGGGACAGAGAGGGAGAGGGAGGAGGAACAGAAGGAGGGAAGAGGGGAAGGGAATAGAGACAGAAAGGGGAAGAGATGGCTAATGTAATATATACATTCAGCTGAATCCCAGGGCATCTCAGCTTCTGCCCTTAGTAGTTAATGCGTAGGAACCATCCCACTCTCGACACATAACAAGGAATAGACAATGATGGGAGGTAAATCCAAATTGGATTGGGAGAGCTCAATCCCTACCTCATTCCCTATACTAAAATAAATTCCAGACCAATCCATGTTAAACTTAAAAACTGAAATAATGACAATACTGGAGGAGATGTGAGGGGATTTTTTAAAAATAATATGGGCGTATAGAAGACCCTTTAAAGCATGTTACAAAACCCAAACTAACTCCAGGAAGGCCAAAAATTGCTAAACACGACTGTACGCAATTTTTAAGTTCTGCATGGCAAAACTAACATCATCAAAGTAAAAAGATAAATGAAAATGGGGGAAATTGCCATAAGTACTATGGACAAAGAGTACAAAGAATCCGTAAGCAAACAAGAACAAAATATTTGGAAAAAATAGAAAAACGAGCAAGGGAAAATTGATCAGGCAGTTCACAGCAGAGGAGATACATGAGGGCAGTAAACCCTTCTAATTGTAAAGAAGCAATTAAAGTAATGAAATGACCCTTTCACCTACCAAATAGATATTTAAACGATTGATACTGGTTAATATCAGCGACTGAATAGGAAGTGCGTTTCATAGCCTCTTAGAGGGCCTTGGAATTGGGGACATCTCTCCTCAGGACAATTTCGGAATATCTTTCCAAACGAAACACGCACAACCCTTTGGCCCAGCAAGTTCACTTAATAGAAGCTCTCCACCACGACTATGGTGGAACCCTCCCCGCGTCCCTGTTTCTGAGAGCGAACGCTGGGATCAGCTCCAAGTGCCCAGCAGTCGTGGACTGGTTATAGAAATGATGGGATTGTTTTCCTATGCATGAATCACTGAGGAACAAAACCCTTAGCTCTAAAAAGCGAGCTGTTACTTTTACAAAAAAAAGAAAAGAAAGTTCAAGTGCTCGGGTGTATCTGCATCTGGTGAGTCCAGAAGTGGCAGGCTGGGATGGGCTGCCGGAGGACTGGAAGCCCAGCCGATGGCGGATGGGGCCACCAGAGGCAAGAAGTGCGTTCATGCGAAAACCGTCTCTCCAGGGGATATGTGAACCAACAGCAAAAGTGAATCGACATTGATGCCGATTCCTCTCTTCTGAGCCAGGATTTGTCTTAGAGAGCAAGGCAGTGCTGAGCACAGGGGAGAGATGGCAAAATGGGGCGGTTAGCGGATAGCTCGGGTGGAAAATCAGAAAGACCTAGATAGACAGCACCACCCAATGCGTCTGCGCAGCTGTTTTAATAAAGAGTTTCAGGAAGGCCTGGGTGGCTTAGATCACGATCTCCCAGTTTGTGAGTTCGAGCCCTGCATCGGGCGCTGTGCTGACAGCTCAGAACCTGGAGCCTGCTGCGGATTCTGTGTCTCCCCGCCTCTCTCTGCCCCTCCCCTGTTCACGCTCTGTCTCTCTAAAACAAATCAACATTTTTAAAAATTAAAAAAAAAGTTTCATTTTTTACAGAATTCTTTAAAGAGTACTACGGTGTAGAAAAGCATACCGGCATTGCTCTTCAAGTACATCTTTAGTAATAGTAGGGGCTTAGAAAGTCAGAGCAAATACATCTGGTGCATTATGCTAGTGTGAACCAGTTATAATGATTAAAGTGAAGCTTATGTCAGAACAATTAATTACTGAATGAATTTCTCTAAGACGAGTGAGCTCAAACGTCATCTTCCATATCATCAAATTATGGTTTGGAAACAATTATTGTTTCCATAAAGACATTTCATAAGAATGAGGTCGGTGAACCAAAGGCTAAATATTTGGAAAACATATGTATGTATCCAAAGTACATTAAGGGGCGCCTGGGTGGCTCAGTCGGTTGAGCGGCCGACTTCGGCCCAGGTCACGATCTCGTGGTCCATGAGTTCGAGCCCCGCGTCGGGCTCTGTGCTGACAGCTCAGAGCCTGGAGCCTGTTTCAGATTCTGTGTCTCCCTCTCTCTGACCCTCCCCCGTTCATGCTCTGTCTCTCTCTGTCTCAAAAAAATAAATAAACGTTAAAAAAAAAATTTAAAAAAAAAATGGGTGGTGCACCTGGGAATCTTGTGTAAATTATATTAAAACCCAGAGTTACAGTTCCCATGAAAGAGACAGATTGCAACACTTCGCCGGGAAAGTATTGCACATCTATGTGTTCATCGCTTGTGTATTTTAAATGAGGGCCACTTCCCTTGCCCAGATTTTGCTCAAGGTATTGATTCATACCTTAGTTCGATAGTTCTTAGAAGTTTGCTCTAAATATATTTTCTACCAGCGAAAACATTTTCTCTTTTTAAAAACACAAATCAATATATGCTTTCTTGGGTCCTGTTATCGCTGTTTTTGTGACTCACCTGATGTATCTATGGTAAGGAGTACATTATGGTCAGTACAGAAGTAGACTTCCATTTTGCAATTAAAGCAGTTCTCACTATAATTATTGTTTACATGCCCGTGTCCTCCTCCCTCCCCAACATACACATGTACACACCCACACGCCCACGTGTCTGTGCGCATGCACGCATACACACACACACACACACACACACACACACGCGCACGCGCACACACACACACACACACACACACCATCTTTGTAAACCTTGGGCGTTACCCTAATAGATACTCAGTAAATCCATCTAGTTAATTATGCTGGTGTGATTTTGTTGAATTGATGATGAAATGCCCTTTCCAACTGTGGGAAACACTATCTGTGGCCTACTCAATATCCATTCTTATCTCAGCCCTTCTTATGAAGAAAACCTTGCTTTGTTGAGGTGGTGACAGGTATCTCTACCCCAAGGCAAGGGGATGAATTGTGATTGGTCTAAACCAATGAGAGCAGGTAAGCTCAGTCCCCTTGGCCAGTATCACTCAACAGTTGGCCATGTAATCCAGATGTAAATGAGCTTTCTAAGTAGGCTTTCAGAAAACATTTTGCTTTCTCAATAGGAAAGATCAGACTCAGTTGGAAAAACCCTTTGCCCATCCTTTTCCTGACTAGAAAACATGAGGTGCCCAGAGTCATCTTATCATCATTGGCACTTGAGAACAAAGAGCCAACAAATTAAAAATGGCGGGAACTTGGAAAGATAGAAAGGACTTATGCTAACATCACAGAGTAGCCACACCAGCTCTGCTTGTGCTCTCCGTGGTCAATAGCAGTAGTTGAATATTCCATTACCTACAACCAAAAGCTCTCCTTACTGCCACCACCCTTAAATGTATATCATTAAAGGACATATAAGTACTCCAATATAGGGCAGCCATTTCTGGCTCTTCCCACTCTCTCATTCTCAGTATTCCATTAGTTGGTGACTTTAATGTGTCTTACCCAAATTGACTTCTGTATTAGTTTTCTGTTGCTGCATAAAAATTACCACAAACTTAGCAGCCTGAAACAACATTAATTTATTATCTCACAGTTCCCGTGGGTCAGGATGCTGGGCGTGGCTGAGCTGGGTTTTCTGCTGAGGGTTTGACAAGGTAGAAATCAAGATGTCAGCTGGGCCACATTTCATTCCAGCTCACATGGTTCTAGAAAAATTCAGTTCCTGCAGTTGTGGGACTGAGGTCCCCATTTCCTTGTTGGTCATAAGCCAGGTCGCAAGCTGCTTTCAGCTCCCAGAGGCCACCCGCATTTCTTGCGCCCGTCATCTTTAAGCCAGCCATGGACAACTTCTCACACGTCAAATCCCTCTCATGCTTCAAATCTCTGACTTCCTCTGTCTCTCTAGACCCTGATTTAAAGGGTTCATATGGTTAAGTCAGGCCCACCCTATCTTAAGGTCAACTGATTAGCAACCTGAATGACATCTGCAGATCCCTTCAGAGCAGTATCTAGGTTAGCATTTGATTGGATATTTTGGAGACCGTGTGTGTATGTCAAGGGCTGGGAATCCTGGGGGTTATCTTAGAACTCTGCATACCACACCTTCTTGAGGGCAGGGACTGGGCCTTACACATATTTTTTTAACTCCCCATCTTTTCTACCCCAAGATCTGTGATGTTTTTCCTCTGCAATCAGAAGTTCGGTTCAAATTAGTTTATTTCAATGATTTCGTATTTATGCTGAATGCTTCCTAAAAGTACAGGTATGTTTTATGGGCCACCTTTGTAGAGTATCAGCCAATGGTTTATCCCTTGTGGATCTGATTCAGCAAGTCCAGGGGGAATCTGGGAATTTGCATTTCTAAGCAGTACTGTTGGAGAGTTAGGAGGTGGGTGGCCTACTGCTGGGGCAAAACAGTTCCCTAGACCGTGTGCCTGGAAGGGACAGGCCATTCTTTCCAGGACTGCCGTGAGGCACTGATGATACAAAGTATATAAATCTCCTATGGGCCACCTGGGTGGCTCAGTGGGTAAGCGTCCAAATCTGGCTCAGGTCATGATCTCGCGGTTTGTGAGTTCGAGCCCCACGTCGGGCTCTGTGCTAACAGCTCAGAACCTGAGCCTGCTTCAGGTTCTGGGTCTCCCTCTCTCTGCCCCTCCTCGGCTCGCGCCTTGTCTCTCTCTCAAAAGTAAGTAAACGTTAAAAATTTTTTTTAAAGTATATAAATCTCCTGGCACGTCATGGGAATGCAGTGAATTTTTCTCTACTATGTAGCACAATACCTGCCGTATAGAACGCATTAAATGAATATTGATGGAATGAAAACTTAAGGTGTGTTAATTAGGAATGCTTTTGACTGCAAGACACAGAAAACCTAACAGTGGTTATTAAAAGCCAGGATTATTTTTTGCCCAATAAGCTGTGTGTAGGTACGCTGTTGCCCACACTGGTTCAGCAGCTAAATATCAGGGCTGTGGGCTGGTGTCTTTGTGATTCTCTTTTTTAAAGGATTTTTTTTTTTTTTTTTAACACGCTTCTCTTGGGATATAATTTATATACCAGAAAGTTCACCCACTTAAAGCATACAATTCATTGGCTTATAATGTATTCACAGACTCCTGCAACCATCACTGCGCATCTAATTTTGGAACGTTTTCATCATCCCCCAAAGAAACCCCATTAGCAGTCATCACCCACGACTTCTCTCCTCCTCCAGTCCTAGGCAACCACCGATCTACTGTCTGTGTCTTATCGATTTACCTATTCTGGGCGCCTCGCTGCAGTGACTTTGCAAGGTGTTCTTAGCTTCATGCATTTGGTACTGGGTCAGCCATTTGATATCTAAGAGCCAAACACTGACGTGTATTTTTAGCAACATGACTGTGCTTTTTCCTTTATCTGCATAAGCCGATCTCTTTGCCGGTTATAAGACCCATTAGTTGACCAGCTGCCATATATGCCCTGCTCTGGTCATCAGACACGGTTTTCTTCCTGCTGATCATTTTTAGAGGTGCCACCCTCTCCTAAAGCAACACAAGTTTTACCAAATAACGGGCCTGAAGTAGATGATTTACTAACATATTTGTCAACCTAATTAAAGTTGCTGCAGTGAAGTTTTTCTTCTTTGTTTATATTTTGAAATAAAGATATTCAGATCCAAATCATCTGGAAAAAAAAAAAAGATCCTAATCCATTTTAATCGTGTCCTGTGAACCAAGCATATAACTACTTGTGTTAAAATAAAAATACCCCATTTATGTGACAAACATCCAGGGATACTGGCTTCTAAACATAATGGAATTCTTCCTTAAATATTTAGGGGCATCTGGGTGGTTCAGTCGGTTAAACATCTCACTCTTGGTTTTGGCTCAGGTCATGATCTCACGGTTCATGAGTTTGAGCCCAGCATCGGGCCCTACGCTGACAGTGCTGAGCCTGCTTGAGATTCTCTCCCTGTCTCTCTGCCTCTTCCCTGCTGTGCTCTCTCTCTCTCTCTGACTCTCTCCCTCTCAAAATAAATAAATAAACTTAAAAAAAACTTTTAAAAATAAAAAGTCGGGGCACCTGGGTGGCTCAGTTGGTTGAGCGTCCGACTTCGGCTCAGGTCATGATCTCGCAGTTTGTGAGTTCGAGCCCCGCATCAGCTCTGTGCTGACAGCTCAGAGCCTGGAGCCTGCTTCGGATTCTGTGTCTCCCTCTGTCTCTGCCCTCCCCCGCTTGCAATCTCTCTTTCTCAAAAATAAAACATTTAAAAATTTTTAAATAGATGTTTAAATGTTTTAACTATTTAAATAAAAACATTTAAGGGGCGCCTGGGTGGCTCAGTCGGTTGAGCGTCCGACTTCAGCTCAGGTCACGATCTCACGGACCGTGAGTTCGAGCCCCGCGTCGGGCTCTGGGCTGATGGCTCAGAGCCTGGAGCCTGCTTCCAGTTCTGTGTCTCCCTCTCTCTCTGCCCCTCCCCCGTTCGTGCTCTGTCTCTCTCTGTCTCAAAAATAAATAAACGTTAAAAAAAAAAAAATTAAAAATAAATAAATAAATAAATAAAAACATTTAAAAATTTTTTCAATAAAATAAAATCTGTAATCACTACAAGGAGACCTATCCTAGCTCGTAAGATGACAACTGGTTTTGCTTCCATGTTTTTAAGACAAACACATGTAGTTTAATGACTGTGCTAACACTGAATAACTACATAATTTTTGTTAAGTTAACATTTAGTAAAATTTTATCAGTCTGACTTCATAATTAAATTTATTTTCATAAAACTATTTGGATCATTGTCTAGAATGAAATGGTTCCTGTAATTTCATCCACACACGGCCTCTTGCTGGCCCCTTGCAGATCATGATGGGGCCATTTTGTTATCTCTTCCCTCAACCACTGACCCAACTTTTACCCTTCACGTTACTCCCTGACTTCCACCCACACTATTCTGTTTCAGCTTTGCTCTGTGCTGTGCCTTCCGTCTTCCCGGATCTCTAGTTGTCAGCCTGACATCCCTTCAGAATGGACCAGTCCAATCCTGCCTTCCTTACCCTGTGCTGAAAGTTATTTACCATGTTGGCTGTCCCAGTGACTTTGTAGGTGGCTGCTGAGAAAGGGGATTAAATGGGACTTCTCCCCAACAGCTTCTGAATGGAAAAGAAACTCGCTTTGCCCTAAAGCAAAAAGAACCATTGTTCTTCAACGGTTAGGCCACTGGTGAATTGATAATGCGAGTTAATAATGGGTTAAAGTTATATTTTATAGCAAATGACTTAACCTTTCCAAATCTCGGTGTTCTCATCCGTCCGAGTCATAGTAACTTCTCCAAACTTTCCAGTTGCTGTAATGATTAGAGATAATGTTTGTAAAGGGCCAGCTTACACGGCGGGCTTCCCCGGTTCTTAGGCTTTTAGACTCAGACCGGAACTATAGGATACCGTTGGTGTTCCTGGGACTCCAGCTGTAATGAAGAATCTGCCACTGGCATTTAGGTGATCAGGAAATAAAGAATCACAGCATGGTGTGGTGAGTCACAGGAGGCGGGTGATTCATAGCAAGGCACCCAGAAGCTGCTGGCCAAACCTCACGTCTGTCATCTGCGGAACCTTCCACACTAGGCTGCCAGTGCTCCAGGAGCAAAATGGCTTCTGCTACAACGATCACACTACCATCTTCCCTGTGAGGGCTCCAAACCAGAACTACGCCAGTAAGAGCGAGTTTGGGAAATGTTTTTAGGCCTCCAGCCCTGTGATAAAAGGGCGAGCTTTGAAGTATTATCTTTTAAGAAATCAGAGAAAAGACATGAATCCGCAAGGTAAAACTATATTATTAACTTCAGCTACCAAAAAATTGGCCTCCTTCCTCCCACACAGCAAAGGCCAGCAAGAGCTCACGATTTTAGCTGTGAGGGCCCTGGCAGGTGATGCAGGCACTCCTGCCCGTGGGCTCTGTGGCACTGGCACGTCTTCCTGGAAGTCCGTGAGGCATGGGTGACGTTTACTATTCACAGGTCACTGACACTGGCACAGATTCTGTTATGCTGCTCTCCCAGAACCAACCACCAAAGTGAAGGTGAACCAAGTCGAGAAAAAGAAGATCATTTAACCCCGGCGAGGGAGAAGACTTTGCACCCACTCAAAAAAGGGGACAACTTCCTGTCTCTTATGAATTAAAAGCTCACTTGTGTAGGGGCGCCTGGGTGGCCGAGTTGGTTAAGCATCTGGCTCTTGATTTCGGCTCAGGTCATGATCTCACAGTTTGTGGGATCGAGCCTTGAGTCAGACCCTGTGCCGAGAGCACAGAGACTGCTTGGGATCCTCTCCCTCCTCCCATGGAGTGCCTGGGTGGCTCAGTCACTTGAGCATCCGACTTCAGCTCAGGTCGTGATCTCACAGTCCATGGGTTCGAGCCCTGCATCGGGCTCTGTGCTAGCAGCTCAGAGCCTAGAGCCTGCTTCAGATCTGTGTCTCTCTCTCTCTCTGCCCCTCCCCTGCTCGCACTCACGCTCTGTCTCTGTCTCTCCAGAATAAATGTTAAAAAAAATTTTTTTTTAATTGCCAATGTGTAAACATACCCTTAATAGAAGTTCCACAAATGTTCAGATGGATGAAATTTAACCTTTTCAAGGAATTTCAAACACAGGATCAGCTACTGATTGCTAGTTATGCTTAAGGAAGACAAGAAGGTTTGAGGGCCAAATTTATTCCTAGATTTAATGACACTGATGCCTGTCCTGTCTTCTCTACTGCATTCCAGATTCCTTAAGGTAAGGAGCCGTCAGCGCAGAGCCTGATGCGGGGCTCGAACCCACGAACCATGAAATCATGACCTGAGCTGAAACCAAGAGTCGGACACCTAACAGACTGAGCCACCCAGGTGCCCCTGGCCTTCCTTGTTTTAAAAGCAGTACACTGAGGAGGGCACGTGTTGGGATGAGCGCTGGGTGTTGTATGTAAGCGATGAACCACGGGAATCTATACCAAAAACCAAGAGCACACTGTATACCCTGTATGTTAGCCAGTTGGACAATAAATTATATAAATAAATAAACAACAAATAAGTAAATAAATAAATAAATAAATGCAGTGACGGTAAACACAAGTCCTTCAAGGACCAAGCCAGCAATGAAATGAGAAATGAAGGAAAGGATGGAAAATAATACAGAGTGGGGAGAACTCTAGAAAACCCCAGAATGGTGCCCCGTCTAGAGAGGGCAGTGGATATTCAGCTTAGGTGAGTGTTGCCACAATGAATCTTGGCCCTGTGGTATCAGTTGCCAGTTATTAAAGTGAGGCTAGAAATGCATATCGTACACAAAATCACCCGATTCTTTTAGGTTTGCAATTGTTTAAAGGTTGGCAATGGAGTCTGCTTTTAAGATCCCGGTGTGGGCCAGATTCTGAAACCTCTTGATGTTGGTTCCCGTGTGTCAGTTGGCTCTAACTTTTGTTTTCGGACTTGCTCGTGGAGCCTCTCTGCCGAAGCCATGCTGTAGCCCTGATTCTGAGAGCCTGTATCGGCAGGCCTGGTGGTCCGGGCTCTTGTAAAGAGTGGGTGCTGGTCCTGTGTGCTCTGGCCAGTTACAGATTGGTCATCTGCACACTGTTAGACCATAGGTGCTTCCGTTTAAAGGATCATATTACGGTCTGTGAGTTCGAGCCCCGCGTCGGGCTCTGTGCTGACAGCTCAGAGCCTGGAGCCTGCTTCCGATTCTGTGTCTCCCGCTCTCTGCCCCTCCCCCACTCATGCTCTGTCTCTCTCTGTCTCAAAAATAAATACGCATTAAAAAATATTGTTTTAATGTTGAAGAAGTGCTTGTAATATCTGGTGGCTTCTAGCCACATTTCTATGACTGTCACCTCTTGGTATAATTACAATGATCTCTTTTTCATAAGCATTTTTTTCAGGAACTGGCTCCTCTCACTAGCCAAGCCTGACCAGTGAGAAGGGTTTTAAAAGAAAAATAAACCTTTGCAAATTACAAGAGAAATACGTGCCTGTGAAAAACTCCCAACAAATCCCAGGTGCATATAGTAAAAACCCAAAGTTCGGGTTCTTCCTATTCTATGCCGGGAGGCAGCTACATTAGCAAACGGGTGTTTTTTATCCTGGATCTTCGTCTCTTTTTTTTTTCTTTTTGCATCCGCAGACACAAGCATGTGCACACACACACACACACACACACACACACACACGTGCATTTTGTGTATTTTAGTAGCTTCCCCATAGCAAAATGCTATACGTCCTGTTCCATATTATTCTGGGGCTTGCTTTGTTTACTAGACGCTGTGTGTTGGAGGTGATATCTGTGCAGTTTTCCACCCAACTTTTAGCTTGTAGATGACTCATGAATATATGCATGAAATGTAACTAAAACTGCTTCCCTTCGATTTGGAAGTTTATTTAGAGGCCTTAAAATTGCGATAACCAAGTGCTACAGTTCTACCCAGGGCTATGTAATAAACACGGTCTCAGAAAGTGTTAGGTTTGCTGAATTTGTGCTTGGAATCCATTCTACAAATGCCCAGGAAACTGGTTATCGGAAGTGGCTCAACAATGAGTGATATTCATTGGAAATGTTCTTTAGGAATAAAAATGATCATCCCTAATACACCACTTGTAAAGAGTCAAGGACATATTTTTGTTTGTTTGTTTTCAATTGGAGCACTCAGCATACGAGCTCGACCCAGCCAGCACAAGCCTGATGGAATGGGAAGAAATTGTTCACTTTTCTTTATTGCATGTTTTGATGTTTTCCCAAAGCATAAGCCAGAGGGAAGGACTGACTTCAAATTGGTGGGCATGAGAGATCTCTCCCTTCCTTCGGGTTCTCTAGGTAGATATCGCATGCTAGACTGCACAGTGTTCCTCATAAAGTGCTCAAAAATCCATCAAAATTTATTGGAAGAAAAGTATTTTGTGTCATGTGATTTGATTCAACTGGATTCAAACCAAGAAATCCTGGCTGAAATCAATCTCTTTACCAATATTCATGCTTATGAGAGTAGGCACACTGGACCCCCCCCCCCCCAAATGTTTGCTGGGGGTGGGGGGGGGTGGGGAGGGGAATCCAAGATCCCAGCCTTTCTTCTTATTGCCTGCCCTCTTTCTGCCCTGTTTGCAGGAACATCACCTGTAACTGTTTTCTTTTAAAGCAAGGTTTTAAGCTGAAATTTCTCCCAGCCTGAGAGAGTTTGTTTTTTTTTTTTCTCCCTAAGAGAATTTATGTTTGATGATTTATTGAAAGTGTCCCAACAGAAAAAAACTGGTTTCCATTAGTTAGAAGCAACGAGTAGCACCCTGAACAATGCAAGAGGAGTTTTATGCTTTTACATTTCAAAATTTCCGCGAGCTGGTTAGTCCGTGGAGCCTAGGGCTTTGATCAATTTACCAACAAATGATATGTCGCCAGTCTGCTAAGGCTGTTTGTTACTCCTCAGGTACTTTACATAGTATACATGAAAAGATATAAATGTGCATTAAAAAACAACCTGCGAGCAATGCAATTCATCTATAGTAGTTTGCAAATTCTAAAAGGGTTGTGTGCCAAGAGATCGCTTGGGTCTCAGAATGTGTTACCCGTATAAAGTGACGAGATTTTCAGCAGAGCCCAGGAAGCAATCTGATTCATCATGAGGTGAAATACTATCAATAGATTCACTGAGTTCCAGAATCTCTTGGGAAGCCCCGACTGCAGGGCTCTCCAACACTCCATGGGGCTGGGGCAGGTGGGGGTTTAGGGAGGTGGGGTGGGAACTGGTGGTTTCCATGGCAGCAAGAACTGGGCGCGGGGAGGGGGGGCTGGGCGGTGCCCTGAGGGTGACAGAAAGGTGGGAAACTGCCCAAGTCTGAGTTCTAGAGCCTCAGTTTCCATGTTCTGCCAATTCCTGGATATCTGAGTTAGGCCTCTTTGGGCCACAAGTAATAGAAATGGGGAACTTGAGACCAGGGGTTCGAGGGTAGCGCGGGAAGAGCCTCCCAAAGACTGAAGCAGGTACCATAGAACCGACTTGGGGGTGGTCTGCTCCCCTCGCCTGCTCCCTGCACATCTGCCACATTTCTTCCTCAAGCGATGTAGGCTCTGGTTTCTAAATTTTCTTCTCTTTCGTTCAGCAGATGCCAACTGGGGTCTGGCAATTGCCAAAGAGGAAGCATTTGGGGAGCTCAAATTAGGTCAAGTGTCCAGCCCAAGGCCAGCTCACTCTGGCTTGGTTTGGGGGGGAGGGAGGGGGTGGGGGAGCGGGGGAGGGGACCTAGGGCTCCAACATGACCGCCAACCTCCTCTCCCGTTCCTCTTCCTTCTTGCGCAGGGGAGCCAGCCTGTGGAGGGGAAGGGAATTCCCCCCAGAAGAGCCGCGTCCGATGGCAGATCCTGCAAAAAGTATCCAATACATTTTGTAATTTGGGGGAAAATCGCGTAAAATGGAGGTAAAAACCACTTGCCTCTCAAGGTCGTAGAATTTACATGCAACAATTTTGAAAATGCGTTGTAAATTCTCAGAGCTCTAAAAACGGCGAGATTTTACTCTTAGTCTAGGTCAGTAGTCATTGAAGGAGGATTTATGGAGCGCTTAGTTCATGTCGGGGATACTTTCCGATACAGACACAAAGAGTAAAAGACAAACCCTGGGACTAGAACGTAATGCAGTAATAGAAGAAATTTTGGAGTCACACAGACCTGCACCGAACCCTCCTGCCACTTACAGTTGGGGGCTTTGGACACGTTTCCTCTTTCTGAGCCTCAGTTTTCTCATCTGTAAAGTGGGAGTGTTACTCCTTATCACAGCCTACACGGCCCTACGGGATCCAGCCTTTGCTCACCCCTCCCCAGTCAGTCCCTGCCCTCAAGCCTCTCCCACCTTGCTGGCCTCTGGTGGTTCCTCCAACTGGCTGAACTTGGGCCTGCCTCAAGGCCTTTCCAGCCACCGTTTCCTCTGTCTGGAATGCTCTTTCTCCTGATCTGGGTAGGGCACGCTCCTTCCTTTCCTTCAGGTCTCTACACAAATATCCCTTCCTAAATATGTCTCCCCCCTCCCGGCACCGTGTTCCTTACCCTAAAACTACGTATTTACTTGATAGTTATTGGCTGTGTCCCCCCCCTAAAATATAAGTTCCATGATCCAAGGGCACTGGGGTGTTTTCGAACTTCTGTGACCCCGAGCCTAGAACAGTACCTGATATTAGTAAATGGACATACTGTCACACAGGGAGAGCCCCATGGGACAACAGAGGAAGAAGAGACTGGAGTGACACTCCTACAAGCCAAGGACCATGGAGGAAAACCTCCTTTACTGAGAGGATTTTCTACCGCTCTGAGAACACCTCCCCCCCCACCCCCCCCGACCCTGCCCCAGTTCACCTTGGGTTGGATGGGTTTTCCAGACTGGGTTTGGTCTCTTTACCTACCTCCAAGGTAGTCCTGTGGCTTCCAAAGGTACTCTAGGACCAGAATCAGCTGCCTGACACCTTGAACCCTGGACCAGAGCTGCCTGAACATAACATTCAAATCAGGAATAGCATTGTTTGGAAGCACCCCAAATGTTCTGCAGTAGATGACCGGTAAGATAAATTGTAGTGTCTCTTCCAATGATACGGAACACTCTCCAATTATATCATAAGTGAGAAAAGCAAGACAGAGAACATTATGTAAAGAATGTTACCATTTGTATATAAAAAAAAAAAAACCCCAAACAATAGATTCACATTTGCTTGTCTATGCAATTAAGTAAAATTCCACTTGAAAAAGTCTTTAAAAATGAGTATTATTGGGGCGCCTGGGTGGCTCAGTCATGACTTGGGCTCAGGTCATGATCTCACGGGTCGTGAGTTCGAGCCCCACGTTGGGCTCACTGCTATCAGCACAGAGCCTGCTTCGGATTCTCTGTCTCTGTCTCTCTCTCTCTCTCTGCCCCTCCCTTGCTTGTGCTCTCTCAAAAAATAAACACTTTTTTAAAATCGGAATTATCGAAATGGCGCTGAAATGAATCTCCACATCCCTAGCTGCTTCTCCCTGCCTCCGCGTACCATTCATCCGATAGCCAGCCTCCCAAGTCATTGTCTGGAAACACTGCTTTCCTCAGGTTCCTCATTTGCTTTTCCGTGACTTCTCATTACCTCAAACATACACCACCAACTTTATAATCTGCCATTCAGGGCCCCCTGCGTACAGACTCAATTCATCTCTCCCGTGTGACTCCACCACCCAATCCGGGGACTCTCCCTTCCAACCACCACCAAGGGCTCACTGACCCCGGACACGGCAGCCATTTCTATGTGACTGAGGGGTTGTGACACGAACGAGTGCTGAATTTTGTCACGTGACTCTTCTGCATGTGTCGAAATGAGCCTAAGTTGGTTTCTCAGGGCTGCTGGGACAAAGTGCCCCAAACTGGGTGGCTTAAAGGCGTAGGCTTTGTTAATTCACGGTTGTGGAGGCTGGATGCCTGAGATCTGGGTGTCAGCAGGACCACGCCCCTTCTGAAACCCCTTTGGGGAGGCCTTCCTTGCCTCTCACTAGTTTCTGGTGGGTTGTCAGTGATCTTCCGTCTTCCTTCCAGCCGCGGAGCCCCAAGTTTCTGCTTTCATCAGCAATGGCGGTCTCCCTGTGTGTCTGTCTGCAGGCAGTGGTCTTCTCAGAAGCACACGAGTCCGATGGATCGGGACCCACCTACTCCAGTAGGACCTCGTCTTAACTAACTACACCTGCAGTGACTCTGTTTCCCAAATAAGGTCACATTCTGAGGTACGGGTGTTAGGACTTCAACATAGCTTTTGGGGGAGACACAATTCAACCCACATAAGAAATCACATGACTTTTCTCCTTAGCGCTATTAATAGGATGGACAATACTGATGGATTTTTGTTGTTGTTGTTATTTAATTATACCTGTTAATGTTACAACTGGAACAAATTGCCCTTGGCCGCAATACATTCTATTTTAAATGGACTGCTAGATTTTAGCTGTTGACATCTTAAGGTTTTGAACCCTATTGGCAAGTGAGAATATTCTGTTGTTTTCCTTTTAATGCTCTTTCAGTTTTGAGATCAGTATCATAATGGCTTTATAAAAGGAATATTGAAAACTTCTCTCTTCTGGAATAAGTAGTATTGAGATTATCCATTCTTGAAAGGTGGGGGTAGAATTTCCCTGTGAAGTTATCTAGGGTAAAGTGCTTTTTATGGGGGAGAATTTGAACCCCTTTATCTAGTTCTGTGATGATTGCTCTGTTAGACATTGTTTACCGGGATCAATTTTTAGTGAGTTGTTTCTTTCTAAAAAAATTGTCTGTTTCAGGGGCGCCTGGGTGGCTCAGTCGGTTAAGTGTCTGACTTCGGCTCAGGTCATGATCTCACGGTTCGTGAGTTTGAGCCCTGCATTGGGTTCTGTGCTGACAGCTCAGAGCCTGGGGCCTGCTTTGGATTCTGTGTCTCCCTTTCTCTTTGCCCCTCCCCCACTCATGTTCTGTCCCTCTCTGTCAAAATAGATAAATAAAAACGTCAAAAAATTGTCTATTTCACCTACATTTTCAGATTTGTTTGCATTGGGCCATGTGAAGTACCTTCTAAGGACTTTCCAAATTTCCTCTGCTTTTAATGATTATTTTTCCTTAGCATTTCTAATTTTGAGCTTTCATGTTTTTTCCTTTTATTCTTTCTTTGTTATGCTAATGGTGTTTCAATTTTGTTGATTTTTTTTCCAAAGATTCAATTTTTGGATTTATCAGTTTCATTGTTTTTCTGTTTTCTAACTTAATAATTTCTGCTTTCAATTGTCTTTTTAAAATTTTTTTTTTACCATTTGTTTATTTCTGAGAGAGACAGAGAGCATAAGTGGGGGAGGGGCAGAGAGCGGGAGACACAGAATCCAAAGCAGGTTCCAGGCTCTGAGCTGTCAGCACAGAGCCCAACACGGGGCTCAAACCCACAAACCGTGAGATCATGACCCAAGCAGGTGTCAGGTGCTTAACTGACTGAGCCACACAGGTGCTCCTCAGTTGTCTTTTTTTTTTTTATTTTTATTGTTTTTGTTTGTTTACTTACTTAGAGAGGGAGTGAGCAGGGCTGGGGCAGAGAATGGGAGAGAGAGAGAGAGAATTCCCCCCACAATGTGGGGCTCGAACTCACTAACTATGAGATCATGACCTGAGCTGAAATCCAGAGTCGGATGCTTAACTGACTGAGCCACCCAGGCACCCCTCTGCTTTCAATTGTTTTAAGGCATCTGTAACTTTGGCACATTTGTGAGGCAATTCTAATCCCAGATTTGAGAATTACAGCTGTGGTATATGTAGTTTTTCACTAGTAATCGGTCTTCGGATAGCCTATGTTTTTCACTACACCAGTTTCCTATCATTGCACATTTTTGTGTGTATGTGTATCTTATTTCTGCAACAGATGGACGCCATTTGAGGCCAAGGCTATGTATCATATTTGTTAGGGATGATAAAGACTGATATTGCAGGTACGAAGTTAGAAAATTAACGTAGATGTGAAGAACCTATAGTGGGAAGCTTCCAAAATGGAGGTCCTGGTAATCCCTACACCCTACCATTCACACTTTTGTCTTATCCTCTCTCTCCTTGAATGTGGGCTGGACCTAGTGACTTGCATCTAATAAGTAGAATATGATAGAATATCGGTGTACGACCTCCAATATCTGATTATAGAAGATGGATACTTTGTCTTCTCGGAGACTCTCAGAAGGAAGGAAGGGAGCTGGTGGGTGGGCTGTGAGCTGTCCCATGGAGAGACCCGTATGGCAAGGAAGAGAGGGTGGCCCCTGGCCAATAGCCCACAAAGAATGGAAATCTACCAGCCAGCACTTCAGTGATTTTGGAAGCTGATCTACCTTCGGTTGAGCCTTGAGGTGACTGCAACCTTGTGAGAAACCCTGAGCCAGAGGACCCAGTTAAGATGTTCCTTGGATTCCTGACCCACAGAAACTTCATGATAATAAATGTTGTTGTTTGAAGCCACTATTTGTGGGACAATTTGTTATGCAGCTGTGGATAACCAATACATAATCCCAACCCTGGCCACCTGCCTTGATCTAAGAAATACTGCCAAGTTGAAAAGTGAATGGTCTAGTTGCCATTTGGAAGTGACCTGCTCTGTAGAGAGAGAACTCTAAAAGAATTTAAAATGCAATAATGCAATCATTACTAAAGTTTTTCATTTAAAAGGCATTTTAACACCATGTTCTTCTAATTTGCTTTTTTTTAAAATTTTTTTTAATGTTTATTATGTTTTAGAGCAAGAGAGAGACAGCAGGGAAGGGGCAGAGAGAGAGGGAGACACAGAATCTGAAACAGGCTCCAGGCTCTGAGCTGTCAGCACAGAGCCCGACGTGGGGCTCGAACTCCCAGACCAAGAGATCATGACTTGAGCTGTAGTCGGACACTTAACCAACTGAGCCACCCAGGCGCCCCACTCGTTTTGATTCAATAAAGATATGACAGTTTTCCCTTCAAATTTACTTATTTTTAGTGTTTTCTTTTTTTAAAAAAATTGTTATCTGCCCATGAGTATTTAGAATGTGTCAAATCAAAGACAGACTGCCCAGATAAAATCGAGCAGGTCATGGGTTGAATTATAACATAGATTTATATTGCGCAACATTTAAATCAACATTGGTTCGATTTCCAACCACCAAACAAATCTGTCCTCTCTTCTTTCACAGAAATATAGTCTAAGCAGGACATAAGCTGCCCTCTAAAGATGACATTTCCAAGCCTGTCTTGGGCCATGTACCGATGTTCTTACTGATGCAACATAGACTGCTGTTTAGGACATTCACTGGATTTCAGATGTGCCCATAACCCAGCTGCAATCACGCAGAGGAGGACAGTGACCTTCGGCTTGGTCCCACGGGGTAATGAAGCAATAAGATGAAAAGAACCTGAGTTACTGTGTAGCATCATGAAGCAGAACTTCCCACACCCAGACCTCTCACCTGGGAACTGTTACATGAAAGGGAAATCAAACAGCTGTGCTCTTTAAGCCACTGGATTTTGGGGTCTCTTTTTTACGGCAGTTTAACCTTCGCTCTAATGAATACATCCATCGTCGTTCCTTTACAATATGTCACTTGGCAATTATTATATACACAACGAAGCAAAGTACAAATACCTTGACTTCTGCCCTGGGCCAGGGGTGGGGCGGGGAGAAACAGCAAAATTTTTTCTCCCAGGCATGCCTAGTGCTAAACTGTCCAAAAAGCTACAGGTTATTTTTCCTGCATCTAATTTATTTATTTATACGCATGACTTCAGGCTACCCTGTAACTTCTCCACTACATGTTATGTTGGCACAGTCCTTCAGTTTACCGCTTCGCTTCTCGAAGACGGTGATTTTTGTTAGATTGGTTGGGAAATTTATTGTCAGGACATCAGCCTGTGCTTAGAAGACAGGATCTGGGGAAGCATACGGATCCCTGCCAGAGGGCACCAGCTTTTCAGTGTCACTCGAGACATGCGGGGCCAAATCCTCCTGAAGATTCCTGCCTAAATTGAATGTTTCTGGCACATGCAATGCTATGTCACCCGGTCGCCTTCTAAAGCTTTTTCACAATAGCCTTGTAAGACAGGAGGCGCCTGGTTATTCTTCTATCACAGGAAAAGACTGAGGCACACGGTGACATCACAAGTCACTGGAAGGCAGAGTCAGCACATGGCCCTCCAAGGAGGTAAAGTAGACTGTGTGAACGTACAATCCTTTGGCTTTATGTTACATGGGTTGAGCTTGCCTGGCTTCTTTTTAATACGTGAGAGGAAAGGAAAACTGAAGCATTAAATTGCAGAGATCCATCACTCCAGTGTCTTCATGGGAAAACCTGTTTCTTTAAACACATAAAAACAACAGGTCACGGACGACTCCAGCTTCAGCCTTTAAAACTAAACTATAGGCTTTGGGCCTGGTGGCTGTAAATGACAGCAACGTTGGGGAGAGGGGCCTTCTGCTTCCAGGACCGGACGTCTCCACCTGCTTGTGACAGCAGCCCTGTGCGCCTTCTGTAAGTTAAGTATCTCCCAAATTTCACTGCTTTCTCTGCCACCTTGATCTTGCTCTCCATCAGGCTGGAGAAGGAGAGCAGAAACTAAGGCATGAGGGAGACCAAATCATCCTTGGACGCTACGTCCCAAAGGCTTCCTGATCTAAAAGGACAGTTGGAGGAATGGGAAAGTGGCAGGTGTTTGTTCATAGTCATTTGTGCAACTAAATACTCAGAAGCCTTTGCATGGCTACCAGGGGGCACACACGGGGCCTGAGGCTGTAAACGGAACGCAGGACTAGGATTGTACTTTTGTTGCAGACTGAGCTGCTAGGCCTAACTGACCTCACTCCATGTGAGGAAGTGCAGAGGCCCGGGCCGCGGGGGTGGGGTAGGGGGGGAGAATCTCTGAGCTTCTAGGAGATTCTAGCAAGAGGAAGACAAACCAAGGCCACCTGCAGGACATTTCCTTTGCTTCTCTCCTGCTGGGATCCTTAAAGCAGGCCTGGCTTCAGCTGCAGGGAGATGTCAAATCCTCCTCCCAGCCCTACACCTTGATCCCCCAGGGTCTAAAGGTCACGAAAGATCTCCTTCCGTCTCTCCAGCGCCCTTGCCTAAAGTAATTAGAGGCAGAGCAGAAAAAAGTAGAAGGGAGAGGCAGCAGCATCTTTCTCAATGCAGAAAACCGAGAAAGAACAGCGTTTCCTCCACACCCCTCTGAAGGTGTTCATGAACCGACTGCCAAATCACAAGAGCAGGGGCAAGGACTCGGAGGATGATTCAGGGTGTGCTTTCAACTCCCTCCATTCTTGAGCAAGGTCGAGGAGGTCGGGCTTCGGGGAGACGTTGCATCAGTTTGGGAAGAACTTGGGCACCTTCCTGAGGGGGCCCATTCTTGCGCGAAGCAGGCAAAGAAAGGCAGGAGTAGACGGCTGGGTGAGGGAGCTGGAAGGCAGTCCGACCTCACCTTGGGCTCAATAGTGAAAGTGGGGTCACTACGGGATCAGCCCGCGCATGGCAGGAAGGACCCGCTCAGGTCCGCACTGTGCTCGGCCGCTCCCATTAGGTGGCACGTCTGCACCGGCCCAAAGGGATTGCGGGTGCGGGGGCGCGAAGAGGGGTGCGGTTGAGACACCTGTGCGCCTCCGCCCAGTAGCGACCGGGCCGGACGCCGGGGACTGCCCGAGCCCGCCCGAGCCCGCCGGGAGGGACAGGAGGGCGGGACGCGCCCCGCGCAAGGTGGAGGCAGCCACCTGGGCGCCCGCGCGCGGGGCGGCGCTAGGACCCGAGCGGCGCACCTGTTGGCCGGCGCCCCGGGCCCCGCCCGCCCTCCGCCCGGAGTGCCCGGCCCGGCTGGAGCGAGAGCGGCGGGGACAGTGCGAGCCGAGGGCATCGGCGTGGCGGCGGCGGCGGCGGCGGCGGCGCGCGGCCCCGGGCTCACCATGGTCGAGCTGCTGCGGAGCCTGCAGGATTCCCAGCTCGTCGCTCGCTTCCAGCGCCGCTGCGGGCTCTTCCCGGCGCCGGAGGAAGGCCCCCCGGAGAACGGCGCGGACCCCGCGGACGACGCGGCGCGGGCGCTGGGGCTCCGGCATCTGTCTGACGCCAACGGCAAGGGCGGCGGGGGGCCGGCCAACGGGCTGCGGAGAGTCTCGGCCCCGCAGGTAACCGCTGCCAGGTGTTCTCCGCGGTGGGGGAGGGGGCAGCCTGCGGACGTGCTGGGCCTGCAGACTCCGCGACGCGGGGACCCGCGAGCGCCATCCCAGGCGGCGACCCGGCTCCCGGCGCCGGGTATGGGGGGGGAGGGGGGGCTCCGGTCACCAGGATGCCACCTCTGAGGCGGCCAGGTCGCAGCCAGGTCTGTTCCGACATCAGATGCACCAGGAGCTTTAGATGCAGTCTAAAGACTTTCTGCCTTCGTAAGTGAAATGTATGTTCGCGAATATCCTCCCAAACGTGTAAGAGTTACGTAATTGGAAAGAGGAGGGGAGATGTCCTTGACATTTTCACGAGAGGCTTCTTCGGAGAGAAATTCTGCGAACCCCCCCCCAGCCCCCACCCCAGGGATTCATGAGTTTCCTCCCATCCCCCCTTCCCTGGTCCACACCCAAGGGGCTCCGTGTGCCCTTCACTGCCCTGCATTTCCAGCTCGAAGGACAGAAGTTCAGGTTTAAATACCGCTCCTGGAGAGGTCCACAACCCCCACCCCCTACCAACAGGGGGTCCGAGACGCCACCCCTGCCCTGCCGAGTGGGTCTCTTATTAACTGGCACCAGGGACTTTTGACAGATGCTGTCAAGAAAAAAAGGCTCCCCGCGCTCCGCTCCAGGCTTTCGGAGAGTGTGGTTATACAACCCACTGCGGCTTCGGGGAGCCAGCGCAGTGCACAGAGACTCCGGGCGGGAGGGACCACAGAAGCTGCAAATGCGGGGGCGGTGGGGGGCTCTCTGCTGCCGTGACCTGCCCTGGGCACCCACAGAAGCTGCCCTTTCCCTGGGAGAGGTACAAGGCGCCAAGGAAAGAAGCAATGTATTTACAATTGCAACTACTTTTGGGGGCGGGGAGCCGGTTTGGTGACCGGAAGGTGGCATTTATTTATGAGTAGATTTCTAGATCTGGTAACTGAAGAAGAACCTGGCTTCGATGTGGGATGGGATATTGTGAGCATCGAATTACAGAATTTATTGGAGAGGGTGGGGGTGTATTCCATTCTAGAAAAACCCTCTATAATTTTCTTTTTCTTTGTTTCTTCTCGGTGCCACATGACATCTAGTAACTTTTAATTTTTTTTAAGCTTATTTATTTTGAGAGATACAGAAACAGAGTGGGAGGGGGAGCAGAGGGAGAGAGAAAGGATCCCAGGTAGGCTCTGTGCTGCCAGTCCGGAGCCCAATGCAGGGCTAGAACTCACGACACCGTGAGATCATGACCTGAGCTGAAACCAAGAGTCAGACATTTAACCGACTGAGCCACCCAGGCGCCCCAACATCTAGTAACTTTTAGATAAATTTGAGACCCACCCACCTTTCCTTTTGCCTTGTCTTAAAAACGGGACAGAGTCAGGAGAGAAGAACCGTCACGTACTGGAAATGTGGCACAGCTTTTTCTATTCACACACACACACGCACGCACGCCATTTACACACACAGGTGGATGCACAGACTGCTTTTTGTTGTTCTCTCCCCACACGCTTCCCCTGTTTCTCGAATTCAGGAAGCTGAAGAAGTGTGCATTTTCCCACTAGTGCTTTTCAAAGTGTTTGAAACATTACCTTTGGTGAGGAAACTAAATTCTGGACAAGGATCCTCTTATGCTTTAAAAGCACTCAGATAAGCAGGGTGCCTGGGTGGCTCTGTCGGTTGAGGGTCCAATTTCAGCTCAGGTCATGATCTCACGGTCCATGAGTTCGAGCCCCGCGTCGGGCTCTGTGCCGGCAGCTCAGAGCCTGGAGCCTGCTTCAGATTCTGTCTTCCTCTCTCTCTCTGCCCCTCCCCTGCTCAAGCTCTGTTCTGTCTCTCAAAGAATGAATAAACGTTAAAAAATTTTTTTCTTTAAGTGCAACAAGCAGATTTCTTACAAAGAATTGTCTTCTACCTGCTTAGAAAGCCGGGGCACTCAGCCACATAGTAGGGGTGTCCCCCTTCCCGTCCAACACATGACTTCACTTACTATAGATCATGAAATACTAAGAGGAAGCTAAAAGTTCATGGTAAGAGGTCATTGTGTTGAGGGGAAAAATACCCCACAAGAGCATTTGATACATTTGAGCATTTGAGAAGTTAACGAACGTTTTTAAAGATGAGTCTGTTTCAGGTGACTTGGGAAGAGTAGTATTTTGCAAATCCAGGGAGAGTTCCCAAAGGAAAATGATTGACACCTGCCCTGGGCAATTAATAGGACCTTAAGGGGGTGGTTGGAAAACTTCTCTCCAGCAGCTCTCCCCGCTTCCCCCACCCCCGGGACTTTTGGCCTCAACCCAGCCCCTGGTCTGCCTCAGCTGCCTGTCCTTTCTCCAAACAGTCCCACTCATCCCTCAGCTTCAAAGGTCAGTTCAAGAGACACCTTTGCTCACCTTCCAATCTCACTCCCCCTCTTTATAGGCTCTCTTTGTTTCCTGTGATTCTTCATTATAGCATGTATCACATTGTGCAAACATGCCTTTGTGTGGCTGATTATTGCCAGTCTCCAGCGCGTGATAAGCTCTCAGAATGCAGGAAACTTGCCTGGTGTGCTCATTATTTTCTTCACGTGGGAGATCAGTGAATTTTGTGAATACGTGAGTGCAGACTGCAAAATTAAACCTGCCTTTTAAAAGCAAGATAAGCAGATTTCTTGCAAAGACCTCTCTTCTTGCTTCGGCGAACAGAATGGTAGGGGTTGTCTCCTTCCCATCCCAAACACGACTGCACGCACTATAGATGATGAAAAAGGAAGAGAGAGCTAAAAATTCAAGATAAGATATGAAAGATTTTTTTAGTTGAAGACTAAATATTGAAAATCAGTTTTTTCCCCACCAAGCCTAGAAGGCAGGCAGCTCTTGGACGCCGATTTAGGTCCTTCAAACAGTAGAGAAGTGTTTTCATTTGGGTGACTTTAGAATGCAACAAATCGAATTTTTCTCACCTCCCACATTTGCTGAATTTATTTTAATTCTTAAAACAGGACAAATGTGGAAATGATTAAGGGCCTCCTTTACAAATTCTCCTGTAACACCATAGCACTGGTTAGTTAAAGATTAACTACATCTTTTACAAACCGGGGCTGGGCCGGGTTTGTACAAAGCTGTCATTGACTAAGTCGGAGTGGACCTCAGAGATTTCCTGGTAGTCCTGACTTTCACAGGCAGGTTCCGACTCCTAGAAGGTTAAATGCTTTATGGAGGACTTCCCTGGTGTCCACACAGTGAGACCTTTTGACTCCCGAGTCTAAACTTCTCTCCACCATGCACCTTCCAGGGAAAAACTCCAGGGTTTCATTTTATCTGTCTCATTGAGCAGGTGTGAGGTGTTGGGGCTGGTTGGGAGCAGGGCGGAGGCTGGGTGGAAAGAGAACGCGTTGCTCTCAGTGTGCAAGGGTAACTGTAAGAGAACCTCCTTGGTAGTAGCCAAGATCAAGAGGCAGGGATCCTGGGACTGAGTAGAAGGGCAAACGCCTGGTTACAATTGTGGTGGTTTTTTGGTTTTGGGTTTTTGGTGTTTTTTTTTTCCTGCGATAAAGCCAGCGTGGATATAACGGTATTTTGATTTTTTTTTTTTTTTTTTTTTTATCATCGCTGCTTACTCAACTCAGTTGCCTTCAGATAGACGGTGCAGTGCCGTTCCGCGTCACCCTGTTAGACCGGAGTGGTCTTTCCAAATTGTACCGTGCTCAATAAATACTTTTTGATAACTATTTGCGCAGACATCGTCTTACAGTTGGGTTGAGGCAGGGATCGAAGATACGTTGTTTACGGAAGTCTTTGTACTCCTATTTCCTTCTTGAAACCTTCGGGGCCCTCCAGGTGCGTCAATCCACGAAAACCCACCCTTGATTTTACTGGCTTGCGAACGTGCAAAGAACCATCTTAGGAATCAGGACACCTAGATCTGGCTCCGCCTCTGTGACTCAGGGAACTTCCCTGGGCCGCATCTGCAAATGGGCACAATGGAACAGAACCGTGGGTTTCCACCTGTGGCTGGCCATTAGCGCCAATTAGAGGAGCTTTAAAAACAAGCAAAAAAAGCCCATGTCCGGGGGCCAGGTCAGAGGTGGAGGCTGAAGAAACTGGCAAACAGAGACGGGAGGCTCCAACTTCTCTTCTCCCGGGGCCCACCACCCTTAATGTGCTCAGGACGTGGATAGTGATGCTGGAGGCAGTGGTCGAAGTTGCTGCCGCCTTTTGGCTGGGTTAAAACTCAACTGGCCAACAGGTCGAACTTCACCTTTTGATGATCTTTGATGTTCCAGTTTGAAATGGTAAAAGCCCCTTTGAAAAGGAAACTTCGACCATTTTTTCCTAGTTACAGACATGGTTCAGATGAGAAACTTGGAAAAATACCAAGAAGTTAAATCCAAGCCCATTATACCACTGCCCGAAGATAATCACTCGGTAAATGTTCAACTTCATTTTTCGTTCTGTGTTACTCCATAGCATGGTCAAAGTATAATTTAGTTAGCCTGTTGCTGGGCTTTTAGGCTGTGTCTGGTTTTTGCATTAAAAATAACATCTTTGTACGAGTACCTTTCCACATACCTTGACTGTCTTTTTTATTTAATTTTATTTTTTTATTTTTAGAGAGCAAAGGAGGGAGAAGGGCAATGGGAGAGGAGAGAGAGAGAGAGAGAGAGAGAGAGAGAGAGAGATAGTGAGTTTGATCCCAAGACCCTGGGAACATGACCTGAGCCAAAATTAAGAGTCAGATGCTCAACCAACGGAGCTGCCCCAGTGCCCCTGTTTGATTGTCTTTTTAAATTGAGATGTCATTGACACATAATGTTATATTAGTTACAGGTGCGCAACAGAATGACTCAATATTTGTGAATATTGTGAAATGATCACAGTAGGTCTAGTTAATATCCATCATCACGCGTAATTGCAGTTTTTCTTCTTGTGATGAGAACTTTTAAGATCTACTCTCTTAGCAACTTTCAGATATACATTATTAACTATAGTCACCGAGCCATTACATCCCCATGATTTATTTATTTTGTGACTTCAAGTTTGTATTTTGTGACCACCTTCGCCCATTTCACCCACCCCACCCCCACTGCCTCTGGCAACCATCAATCTGTTCTCTTTTCTATAAATTCAAGTTTTTTGTTTCATATTTCATGTGTAAATGAGATCATATGGTGTTTGTTTTTCTCTGACTTATTTTACTAAGATGATGCCCTCAAATTCCATCCATATTCTCTAAAATGGCAAGATTTCCTTCTTTTTTATGGCCAAATATTTTAGTGTGTGTGTGTGGCACATTTTCTTTATCCATTCATCCATCAACGGACACTCAAGTTATTTCCAAATCTCAGCTGTTATAAATAACGCTGAAATCTTTTGGAGCTAGTGTTTTCTTTTTTTTTTTAATTTCTTTAATGTTCATTTATTTTTGAGAAAGACAGCATGCGGCAGGGGATGAGCAGAGAGAGAGGGAGACACAGAATCCGCAGCAGGCTCCAGGCTCTGAGCTGTCAGCACAGAGCCTGACGCGGGGCTCGAACTCACAGACCGTGAGATCATGACCTGAGCCAAAGTCGGATGCTTAACTGACTGAGTCACCCGGGTGCCCCTGGAGTGAGTGTTTTTTTTTTTTTTTTCCTCAGATAAATACTTAGAAATAGAACTGCTAGATCATGTTGTATTTGTGTTTTTAATTGTTTTTAAAGATTTTATTTTTAAGAGTCTCTACACCCAGCGAAGGGCTCGAACTCATAACCCTGAGATCAAGAGTTGTATGCTCTACTGACTGAGCCAGCCAGGCGCCCCTATTTTTAATTTTTTGAGGAACACCCGTGTTGCTTCTGTAGTGGCTGCCCCAGTTTACATTCCTACCAGCAGTGCTCAAGGGTTCCCTTTGCTCCACATCCCTTCCAATGCATTTCCAATGCAAAGTGTCTTTTCAGTACCCTTCGATAGCTCAGCTGCTACAGCAGAGGACTGTAGAGGAAGATCTTTCAGATCTTCTGCCCAGTATTTGAAAAACAATCGTTATTGAGTTGTATGAGGTCTTTGTATATTTTGGATATTAATTCCCCTTCTCAGATACGTGATTTGCAAATGTTTTCTCCCATTTGATAGGTTGCCTTTTCATTTTGTTAATGGTTTCCTTTGCTATGCAGAAGTTTTTTTTTTTAATTTTATTTTGTTTTTTTAGTTTATATATTTTGAGGGCAGGGGAGGGAGAGCAGGGTAGGGGAAGAGAGAGAATCTCAAGCAGGCTCCACACTGGAGCATGGGGCCCAGTGCAGGGCTCGATCTCACAAACTGTGAGATCATGACCTGAGCTGAAACCAAGAGTTAGACGCTTAACCCACGAGCTACCCAGGCGCCCCTGTGCAGAAGCTTTTTAATTTGATGTAGTGCCACTAGTTTATTTTTGCTCTGGTTGCTTTTGTTTTTGGTGTCAAATCCAAAAACGAAAGAAACCAAAAAAACATCACTGCCAAGACTGAGTTCAGTCTTTGATTATTTCCTTAATTTAAATTTCTGCATGTGGAACTGCCGGGTGGAAATACATATATAATGCCTTTCAACACCAACTTGTCTCACAGAACAGGTGTTCTAAGATATGTAACGGTGAGTGTGGATTTTCTCACCCCCTCACCACTGTCAGGTATAAACACCCTCTTTAATCTTTGGAGAAAATAGGCCACCTTCTGCTTCTATCCCATCTTTTCTTCCTTTATTTCTTGAGCAGCTACTGTGTCTCTGGGGTGGTCCTCAGCCTTAAAGATACAAAGATAAATGAGATCTAGTTCCTGCCCTGGGAAAGCCACAAAGAAAATGGTGCGATGCAAAAAAAAAAAAAAAATACCAGAATAGAATATGTAGGCTAATAATAATAATTGGGTACGAGTTGATAATAATAATAATAATAGGCTGATGATAACATAATAATAGGATTCATATGTGGCCAGGGAGACCCTAGCAGGAGTGGCTCACCATCCCTGGGGAGGCCCATGAAGTCTTGATAGGGGCTAAAAGTGCAGTAGGAATCAAACAGCTGAAAAGGTGAGAATTTCTTTTCTTCACCTGGAAATCTCAAATGATAAAACACTCAGACACGTTGTCATTCTTGGTGAAGAGCGACACGTTCAGCCTGGGTTCCCAGCAGGAAAGAGATTAAAGGGTGATTAAAACCCCAGGGGCGCCTGGGTGACTCGGTCGGTTAAGCGTCCGACTTCGGCTCAGGTCATGATCTCACGGTCCGTGAGTTCGAGCCCCGCGTCGGGCTCTGTGCTGACAGCTCAGAGCCTGGAGCCTGTTTCAGATTCTGTGTCTCCCTCTTTCTCTGACCCTCCCCTGTTCATGCTCTGTCGCTCTCTCTGTCTCAAAAATAAACAAACGTTAAAAAAAAAAAGAAACCCTTAAAAATGGTTAAAATGGCAAATTTTATGTTACGTATATTTGACCTTAAAAAAAAAAAAAAAAACCCACCACAAGTCCAACTTCACCTTCAAGGAGGAAAAACGTAACTTCCCTTAAGTGTGAGTTGCACAGGGTACAACGGGGGAAAAAGAAGGGGGGAAAGGAGTAATTTTCCAGAGTGGAAACCTGACAGACACCACGTGGGCCAGTAATCAGTGTTAACGTCAACAGCGGTCAAGTCCTGTTGACAGAATGTGGTTTTGATGCATGTAGGTAAATGAAACACTCTTGATACATGTCGGAAGCGGCACTCCACATGTGTGTTCTTCTTTCCGTGTAATCATGAGAAAGACACCAGGCAAACCCTAGCTGAGGGGCATTCTGCAAAATCGCTGGCCTGCACTCTTCGAAATTGCCAAGGTCGTAGATAACAAGGAAAGCGTGACCAATGTCCTAGCCAGGAGAACACATGAAAACTAAATGTAATTGTGGTATCCTGGATGGAACCCTGGAATAGAAACAAAGGATGTTAGGTAAAAACTAAGGAAGTCTGAATAGAGTATGGAATTTAGTTAATAAAAAGGCATCTGGGGCTCCTGGGTGGCTTCGTTGGTTAAGCGTCCACTTCGCCTCAGGTCATGATCTTGTGGTTTGTGGGTCCGAGCCCCGCAGTGGGGTCTGTGCTAACAGCTCAGAGCCTGGGGCCTGCTTTGGATTCTGTGTTTCTGTCTCTCTCTGCCCCTCCCTCACTCGCACACTCTCTCTCTCTCAAAAATAAGTAAACATTAAAAAAAATTTTTTTTAATGCATCAGTGAAACCTTCTGCAAATTGAAAACTGCTCTAAAAACTAAAGTCTATTTAAATTTTTTCAAAAACAGGGAAGGCAATTGAAGGGAGTTCAAAGACGGGATCATTTACAAAAGGTGTAGGCAGTGTGGGAAAAAACCGACAGGGGAGGACAGCATCTCGGAGCAAATGCCTTCAGCCTCAAAAAGCAAGAGGAGAAGACAAGGTCCTGGTAAGCTCAGACCCGGTGAGAGCTTAGCTGCCAGAGAGAGAGACTCCTGACAGGAGCCAAGACCGTTAGTAGAGAAACATAGCCACAGGCTGGCAGGAGTAGTGGGGGAGATCTGTTACCAACTCGCTCTCCATGTGCCCTCTCGTATGTTGCCAGTGTCTCCCTTGGACCAAATGCAGTCAGAAGCCGGGGAGATCGGGAGGCTGCCTGATGCAGTCGACCTAGGTCAGCCTCGCTGGAGAGAGGCGGAGAGCGGACCCGGAAAGACAGATGGAGAACGTCGAGCCCAGGTTGCATGAAGACATTGGTATGGTGTTTCGAGCTGGTGTCTGGGGCCAGAGCCAGAGTTTCAGGCTGAAGCCTGAGTGTGGCTTCCTGCAGAATGTGATCTTCATCCTGTAGACGAGGGGGATGGGAAATCGATTTCATGCCATGTGCCCAATCAGAACTGGGGACTGGGACCTGGTGATAAGAAAGGCTCTTGGGGTGTCGCTGTGCCTAATGGGAAGGAGTGGGGGATTGAATGGTGATGTCTGTGGGGGTTATCGAGGGGGCCTGGTGCTGAAGCATTTAAAAAATGGGGAACAGCGGGGCACCTGGGTGGCTCAGTCGGTTAAGTGTCTGACTTCAGCTCAGGTCACGATCTCGCGGTTTGTGAGTTCGAGCCCCTGCCAGACAGCTCAGAGCCTGGAGCCTGCTTTGGACTCTGTGTCTCTCTCTCTTTCTGCCCTTCTCCCACTCACACTCCGTCTCTCTCACTCTTTCTCTCAAAAATACACATTAAAAAAAATTTTTTTTAAGTAAAAAAAATGGTAACGGGGGACATGGCACTAACATGAAATCAAGCCTTGGTATCTGTGTGGGGTTCTTCATGAAACTCGAGTATCACCTTCACCCACAACCTCCTCGGGAGGAAAGAGACCACTAATGGTTTCTTAAGACCTAGGTTGCTGTTGGGAACCTTAAAAATAAAACCGTCAGTCATTTTGTAACAAAAATGGGTTTATTCAGGATTAGCAAAGAATTGCAATTCGGGACAAGCAAACTACAGCAAAACCAAGGCAAGTCCTGGGAACAGAGGAGAGGAACGCTCTTTTGTAGAGGGAAGGGGGAAGTTGGGAGGGCTGTTACAAACAAAAAGTCCATTGGAATAAATGGGGGGTTTGTCGGATAATGGCTTTTCATTGGCTGAGTTGTGACAGCCTCTCACTGGCTGGGCTGTTGCTGGGCAAGGAGAAAACCTTTCTTCCTGTGCCTGGGGTAGACTTCTTTCTCTTCCTGTTGGGTCTGCGATTGGCTGAGGAGTGGTGGGGTGTGAGGGCTCCCCCTGCTGGCCGCTGGGTTTCTTTCCAAAGGAGGTTTCCTTTTACTAATTTTCATACCACAGTTTTAATCCTGGAACCCCATCATTATGGCCACAAACTGATTGGATTGGGGAGCAGCCCTCCAATCAGTGGCAGCTTTCTATAGGCTGGTCAGCATCTGATGACACGATCTGGTGCGAGAACCTCACCGAGTTGGGACACTGCACCCTGGAGAGTGACTGATGGGGCCAATCTCATTGCTCCCTGAGGGAGTCTGAATGCAAGACCCAGAGACAGGGACAGAAATGGTGGAGTGGTCCTGGACTTCAGAGAGAAAGAGGAGGCCATTGGCAGAAGGCTCGAGACAGAGAAAGCAGTGGAAAAGCAGAAGTTCAGGGTCGCAAGGAGGGCAGAAAGCCCACAGCAAGTGTTGAAGCAGAAGAGAAAACTCCAAGTGGAGCAGGAAGCTGAGGCTTGAGTGTGATGGGCGCCACTTCTGAGGGCAGGTGCTGGAGGGACTGTTGACCTTCAGGATGGCAGGGCTCAGGGGGGGCCTCAGGGACAGAGACTGGCTGTGTGGCTGCCAGAAGCCTTTCCTTCCTTCCTGAGGAATCACGTAACAAACTCCTCTCACTGGAGGGGGCCGGTGTGGGTCTTCCCTTGCAAGCAGAATGTGCTGGTCCCTACTGCTTTGCCAACTTGCCCATAACTGCGATTAGATCATTAGTTTTATCCTTTTTGTGTAGTTGGGTGTGGGGGGGTGGAGGCAAGGGGCAGATCCCTCTTTCTCCTGTGCACCCCCAGGGCCTCACATGGGCCTGGAACATGGCGGGTGCTTTCGTACTTCCTGTCGAACGAAGCACGTAGGTAAGGGTGTGCTACACTCAACCTCTTTCTCGGCAGAAACGAGGTAGCCTGCTCTCTCCTGTGACAACTGGGTTCGTTTTATCCCTGACTACCTGGCTGTGTCTTCTTTTAGCATAATGGGTTTTTTTGTTTGGTTTGGTTTTGTTTTGTTTTTTCAGTGCCAGGTCCTTCCTTTTTATCCAGGAAACTGATAAAGGGTTTTGATTAATGAACAACTTTTTAATTGGTCTACTTTCTTTGTTTGGACACCGCGAGGGGAGTTTAGGTATTGCATGACGTTGGTTATGGTAAAAATACTTGTCAGCTTAAAAAACTGTGATTACATTACTATGTTTTGGAACGCTGTTGACAGCAGGCCTTGTCTAATTCTAATTTTCTTGACTTATAATGAAGATGTCAACATGTTTAAGTTTTTTAACAAAAGCACTGTCACTTCCGTTGTTCCAGTTTTTTGTCAATTATTAAACCCTCTGCTGTCCTGATAAGAATTCCGTCTTGAGCAAAGGCACTTTTGCATTTTATTTGGCACAGAATTTTCTTGGGAGAAAATACTGTCACAGTTTCCTGGCAACACAAGTAGAGTGCTTCTTTCTGTGTTAGGAATCTAGGAAAATGCTAAAATCGGGGGCCTCCGCTGGTCTTTATTATTCTCCTCGCCTGGTGGGATACATTCCACATAGGAAGAAAATGAGATACTGAAAAATCCAGTGACGACTATGAGGCACATTCTCTTCTCACTCCTGCTTCGAACTCGGTATGGACTCCTCAGCAAAGTGTTTTAAGAATCGAAGAAAACAACTCCTCACGCGCAGGGCAGGATGGATGGATGGGGAAGGAAATAACCACCTGGGATCTTGAGAGGGGGTGGAAAAGGGAGTAACAGTTTCCTTGAACCATTTTGAATATTGCCCCAAAGTCCCCAGATGCTCACTGGCATTTTTACACTCATTCGTTTAATACAAAAAAACTACCCGTCAGATTCATTCTTGCTTTTGTTAATGCCATCTATTTTGGTGATCGTGTTGGCAGGAGAAATAAATGCACTCTCTGTAATCTTCAGGTATGTTTTGATTTTTCCACGTGGCAAAAATCTTCGTTGCCATAGAATTGTATGGGAAACAGCCCACAAAGCAAGGACTCCTGTGGCTGAGAGGAAGACCGGGTTATGGTGAATAGAAGTCCCCCTGGGGTAGAACGTTGGGAACAGAGAGTCCAGGACCTCATTGGTGGAGAACACATTTCTTGGCAGTTAAAAAAAAAAAAAATCACCCTCTCTTACAAGGTGACTTAAAAGGTGGCCGTGAAATAGACATCAGAGATTTTGTTAAAATCATGACAAGTGAAAAGAGGCTCTGTTAGAAGTTGGGGTTATTTTCCCCCCTTCTTTCTGAATTTTGATCTTTTGATGATTTTCGGCTAGGAAGATATCAAATATCTTGAAATTGATCTTTATAATTGTCAACTCTTAAAGCAATTCGCGTTTATGTTAGCAATAGCGGAAGATACCAAAAAGTAAAAAGAAGAAAACAAAAATCCTGCATGAATTTTGCAACCTGGGGAAAAAAATGTTAATGCCTTAGAATTTTGCTTCCTTTTATTTCTATGCAAATATAGAATGTGTAAGTTATGGATATGCATACGCATACGATTTTGGAATTAGCTTTTTTTACTACCATCATGAACATTTCCCCACATTACTGAACATACTTCAATTATGCGATTTTTCAGAGTTGTGTTATAATTCAATAGGTGATAGGAATTAAAATTTTTTTCCAGTGGTCAAAAAAATTCCTGACGTACATATCCGGATTGTTTCAGCGTTTGTCTTTGTACTTCACCTGGAGTCTAAATAGCGAATTGTTTCCTGAGAACCACAGAAGAAGCTGAATTCAGTTGTCACACTTACTGCCAAATGGCCTTCTGGAAAATGTATCTCAATGATCGCTCCAAACAGCAATCCAAACCAGTTAGCCCATGGTCAGCATTTAGTATTACCTTCCTTTTGTTTTTGTTTTCCTTGTTTTTTATTATAAGCTTGGGATAGTAAGTACACGGATGGTAAATGTGCGACTTGATGCGTCTGACTATGTGTCTCCCTCCCTGTGACTACTGCCCAGAGGAGGGTAGAGAACAATTCCAGAAAGTCAGAAGGCTCCCTCAGGCTCCCACCGAGCAATAACACCCTCTCCCAGGGAACCACTCTTTCGCCTCCATCAACCAGGACTTAGTTTCATCTGCTCTCGAACGTCACATAAATGGAATCATACAGGATGCGTACCAGTGGTGGTTACATTTTTTATGCCACAGAGCATCCGTTGCACAAACATACGACAATGGATCCTCGTTACAGACCGTTTATGGACATTTGGGTTTTTATGAAGCATCAAGTATTACTTTAAATATCTTTTACTCTTAACGTTTTGGTTTGATGTAATTTCAGATTTTTGAAAATTTGCAAAAATAGTACAGAAACATCCCTATGCGCCCTTGACCGCTGTTTTCCTAACGTTAGCATCATGCGTAACCACAGCGCAGTTATCAGGGTAACGGTATGCAAGCCGTGGAGCTGTTCAGTTTTCACGAATTGCTCTCCTAATGTAATTGGCTATCCAAGGATCTAATGCAGAAGCATAAACTGCACTTAGCTGATATGTCTCTTTAGTCCAACCAGTCCAATCCGGAAGTTCTTCAGTCTTTCTTCCTGAGCCACAATCAAGAGTCAGGCGCTCAACTGACTGAGCCGCCCAGGTGCTCTGAGAACAGCTAATTTTAAATAAAATAAAAAAAAAGAACATTTATTCATTTTTGAGAGACAGAGACAGAGGGCCAGCAGGGGAGGCACAGAGAGAGAGGACGACACAGAATCCGAAGCAGGCTCCAGGCTCCGAGCCGTCAGCACAGAGCCCGACACGGGGCTCGAACCCACGAACCACGAGATCATGACCTGAGCCGAAGTCGGACGCTTCACTGCCTGAGCCACCCAGCTGCCCTGAGAACAGCTAATTTTAAATTAAAAACTGTAAAAGAGAATTCCCTACACGTTAAAAGTAAAGTAGCTTCCCCTTTCTTTCAACTGGACTGCCAATGACAATGGCTGAAGTTATGGCCAGGGAAGCTGCAGGAGGCACAAACTCAGAGTTGAATGGCGGCCTTTTCCGGTTTCAACGTCAACAATAACAGTTCCCCCGAATGGCAAACCCACTGCATCTGTTTGGTAGATGGATGCCCTTCTCCCACTGGTGGTTTTCGTCACCAGAAAGCGTTTATCAAATATCTCATTGTAAAAGGTTTCTTCAACTATATTCTACAAAGGGAGAAACTTAATCATGACATCCAAAGGAGATCTTGAAAGTAATTAAAATTCCATATACTTCCGGACATGGAAATACCAAAAAAAAAACAATTTTAAAAATGAAAAATATCCATAATATAATCCAAATTTCAAAAACTACACAAGCATACATTGAATATATATTCTTCAAGGATCTGGAATGATGAACCAAATGCTGCCAGTGGTTCTTTCTGAATATCTTTAAATATTTCTTTATTTGTGCTTCTATTTTTTTTCACACTTTTATTTTCTGCATTTTTTTTTATTTTTACAATAAAAGGGTAGTGGTTTTATGTTTAGAGAACATTAAGCCATTTTCATTTGACTGAAAAAAATTTCCCCTGAGGATGTCTTATACTTTTGAGGAATATTAGTTACTAAGATTACTAACATTGTTCCACATAAAACTTTTTTTTTAATTACCATGGACATCTTTGCAACCAAATATCAGCAGGGTTGCTTGTGTTCCTACCTTGAGGGGATAGTTATTAAACCGTTGGAAGTATACCAAAACTCTCTTAAATGAAACAAAATGGCTGCCCCCTCCGTGCCTCTGCAGAAAGGCCCCGCGTGAAATTGCAGCACACCTTTTCCTGCTCGGTCCAAACTACAGCATGAAATGCCTAGAACTTAAAACACATAATGCTTTTCTACACTCATGAGAATTCCTTAATGCACCGAGAAGAGTTTGGTCTCAAAAAGATCTCTCCTCTACTTGGCCAAAACTATTATTACAGAGTTCAGGAAAGTCTTAAGAAAAAAAGATGTTGGGTGTTATCACCCAACCCTTCGGTCGATTTTCGGCAAGTAGTGTTTGCTGTTTCTTTAAAGGTTGTTTTGGAAGATCTCTTCCCCGACCCCCCTCCCCCACGGTAGACCCCTTCCTTTCTTTAGATATTTTCTTTTTTTTAAATAATATTTTTGAGTTTTGATTACAGTCTTACACATATGATGCGAGATTTTCCCCCCTAGGTATTTGATGTTTTTGATGCTATTGTAAAAATCATTCTTAATATAATTCTGTGCTCTTGGTTTTGGGGGTAGATGCCCATGATTCATCGCTTACATCCAAGGAAGATTTCTTTTTATTGCTGTAGATCCAAACAGTTGTGACCGGGTTTTAGTTCTTGGGTCACCTTCAGGCAGTATCTGTGCATGCTTTGTGTTGGAACTCAGTTTCGCCTAATGTGATGACAGCGTTTGAAGTAAAGGTACCCTGAAGGAGGATGCCGCGTAGGGGCATCACAGCCACCTTTGTCTATTGTTTGGTGTGGTTCTTATTTGAATAATATAAGAATTGGTCCATTTTTATTGTAAGATAAAGCGTAATTACTAATTTCAAAGACCAAATGGATATTTTCTTTTAAAAACATGAATATTTCTTACTTCCCTAAAGAAATGTAAAATAATGTTTGCATATTATTCATTTTCACACAATGTCAATTGGAGTTGTATTAAGTCTATGGGTTAATTTGGAGATAACTCACATCTTTATGATACAGAATCTTCTTATCCCCGAACATGTCAGGACTTGCCGTTTATTTAACTCTTTTTAAGTATCTTCCAGTAGAGTTTTATAGTTTTGTCCATAAAATCTTGCATCGCTTTTGCTAGATTGATTTCTTGACACCTTATGTTTTTGTTATTATTAAAACAATATTTTGAAATTGGTTTCCTGCTGGACTGTTGGCATGTAATTGAATTGTGTGTATTGATTTGGCCATCTTGCCAAACTTTGATTAATTCTAACAAACTGGCTCTCATTTCTTTGTGTTTGCTATGAAAAACAGTCAAAAAGAAGATTTTTGTTTTCCTTTTCAATTCCTTTACCTTTATTTATTTCTTTCTACCTCACTGCATAGATAGGGCCTCCAGTATCATATGGAGTAGAAGGAGGGATGGCCCGCTTTCTTGCCGTGTCCTCGATTGTAAAGGAATGGTTTTTACATTTCCCTCCCTTTTAAAGCTTGTTTTCCAAGAGATGTACTCATGAATTTCGGCTTAATTATATTGGCTATTTTTTCTGTATTTAGTGAAAGGACCATATGCGGGTTTTTTAAAAGCTCCTTTAATCTTACAGAAGGTGAGTTAAAAAAGATTTTCTTTGTTGAATCCACATTCCATTTATGGAATTTACTCAAGTCTGTGTCATGATAGAGTCAATAGCAATGTTTACTCCTTATAGCAGACATGACAAAAATATTACTTAGTAGACTTTTTGGAGTAATATACTTTATTATATATATTTTTTTAATTTTAATTTAATTTTAATTTTAATTTTTTTTATTTTTTATTTTTTTAAATGTTTATTTACTTTTTGACAGAGAGAGAGAGAGACAGAGCATGAGCAGGGGAGGGGCAGAGAGAGAGGGAGACACAGAATCCTAAGCAGGCTCCAGGTTCTGAGCTGTCAGCACAGAGCCCGACGCGGGGCTCGAACTCACAGACTGTGAGATCATGACCTGAGCCGAAGTTGGATGCTCAACCAACTGAGCCACCCAGGCGCCCCTTATTTCTTTAATATTAGACAGAGAGAGCATGAGCAAGGGAGAGGGGCAGAAGGAGAGAGAGAGAGAGAGAGAGAGAGAGAGAGAGAGAGAGAGGCAGAGAGAATCTTAAGCAGGCTCCATCCTCAGCACAGAGCCTGAAGCGGGGCTCGATCCCACGGCCCTGGGATCATGACCTGAGCTGAAATCAAGAGTCAGACGCTCAACCAACCGAGCCACCCAGGCGTCCCTGAAGTAGTGTATTTTAGAAGTATCTTCCTCCAGCCCCTTCTCCCACCCTTCTTGGCTTTCTTGGGTGATGTGACCCATAAGCATTGGACAACATAACTGTGCAGGCCATCTTCATGGGTCTATGAATATTGCGTATGTATCGTAAAATTTGCTTAATTACATAAATATCCTTGAACGTGAAAAACAAGTTTCTCTTGGCTGAATATCCAGAATGTCTTTTTAAAAAGTGATTTCTTAGGGCGCCTGGGTGGCTCAGTCGGCTCAGTCGGTTGAGCGTCCGACTTCGGCTCAGGTCATGATCTCGGGGTCTGTGAGTTCGAGCCCCACGTCGGGCCGAGTGCTGACAGCTCAGAGCCTGGAGCCTGTTTCGGATTCTGTGTCTCCCTCTCTCTCTGCCCCTCCCCCGCTCATGCTCTGTCTGTCTCTCTCTCTGTCAAAGATAAAATACACATTAAAAAATTTTTTTCTTTTTTAGATAAAAAGTGGTTTTTTTTTTTGCAATGTGTTCCTGAACTTCTATTTGAACTCTGAAGTGTGTAGCACTTTATGGATCCACTATAATATAATAAGGTAGCATTGGAAAGGGTTGGCTCGGGGCCCTTAGCTTCCTCCAGAGCAGGACTGTTTTATGGGGCTCAGTACTGCAAAGACTCCACCCACAAGCACAGCAAGGTCAGTCAGAGTGGGGCTTGAGTGAACAAACCTGAACTCAGAGTAACCAAATATTCAATCACAGTATTACACCAAGGAACGCCTCAGAAGGAATCGGCACATTTGAGCGCGGTGACCTTTAGAAAACACCCACACTTCAAAAGAAAATGACATTGTCAGTGCCTTCTCCCCTAAAAATAGTCACAATATTAAAATTGACAATATATCATGCGAATGGTGACTGCGTCGCGAAGTCGAAGGTATCGCGTCCTGAAGCCCAGGTATCCCCGGCTTTCCTCTGTGAATCTTTTCTTTAATTTCAGCTTATTACCGAAGGGAAGGATTTACGAGGGGCCAGCCTAGAGGGAGGGAAGGAGTGGTGCTTTTCTTCTTAAACTTCCGAACCACATCACCTTGGGCATATCACATGAGCTCGACTGCCTTGCTTTTCTCATCTGTGAAATGGGGGGAAATGATCGTCTAAACCTCCCAGGGTTCTGAGATGTGAGTAAGATCACTGGGGGTGCCAATGAGTGCCATATCGTGTCTGGCATGAAGTGAGCCCTCAAACGCCGTCTACCCCACTGTCTCTGCTGTCCGCCCACCACCCTTGCTTTAGCTCCTACTGGTCCTAATGCCCCTACTGCAGATTTTTCCCAACAGGTCTTTCACCTCTTTATGGTGGGGCATGAGCGGTGGGGCAGGAGGAGTGTTGGACCATCCGGGCCGTACAGATCTTCCTGTAGCATTTCAGAATGGCTTCCACCCTAAAACTGGGGCCAAATACGTTTGAAATTGTATTGAAGTATATTCGGGTTTGTATTCCTTCCTTCTGATAGTTTGGAGTATCCAGTCACTTGCCATAAAAATGCTTGCCCAAGTCCTGCTTCCCCTCGTCTGAGCTTACTGAGTTATGGAACGTGTATTATAGAATGTTTTTTTGCTCTGAGATAATACTACCAATGGTCAGCCAAATATACGAAACACCTAACAGTATGCCGGCTCCTGAATTACACTCTGAGTGCTCAGCAATGAATCTGCCCTGCTTACCATGCTGTTGAAGGCCTGTCAGTCCATCAGGGAGATAGGTAAACAGATGAACATAACATAGTGGGGAGAAAGGACAGATTCTGAGAGATCATCAAGGTTCAGTTGAACGAGACCCTCCTTTCTCGGATCCTCCCTCATTCCCTGTAAGAAAACTCTAAGTGAACATTTTGGAAGAAGTTGCTTCTAAGATTTCTGATGGACCCATTCAGAGGAGGTGAAACTTACCAAATATCCAGTTCAGACAGCTGACGTTCTCCGATTTTAGAAAACAAGGAATGTGATGTCATGTGGAAAAATATTCGTGGAGATTCTGTTTTATTATTGTAGATGACATGTAGATTTCATGCTTAAGACTAGAGTATTGTAAGTGAAGAGAATTCAAAAATGGGAAAAGACATTGTATGCGTGAGGAAGACGATAATGCTTTGAGCATGTAGGTGCCAAGACCCCTGCCCTCCGACCCAGGAGAGCATTAACTATGCAGTGACTGGGAAAAGGGGCCCTTTATGTATACCCTTTTCCTTTGTGTGCAGGGTTTTGAGAATAAGGCCACACCTCCAGGTCCCCACATGGGTATGGTAATGGTCGTCCCATGTGGGGTGAAGGTGGTAACTAACTATCGCAGCCAGGAGGTAACCTTGCCTAGGGTGGTGTCTCCCTCTTAACCACAAAGCAGGGCCTTGGCAGTCCAAATGTTGGCCACATACGTGCTTTGTTCCCATGTGGTTTTACCTTTCTAGAGGTAGTGAGACCTTTCTAGAATTTGTGGCTTCCGTGGTTTTTTTTTAACTTTTATTTTATTTTGAGATAGAGGTAGGGGGGAGAGAGAGAGAGAGCGAGCGAGCAAGCAAGTGCAAGTCGGGGAGGGGGCAGAGAGAGAGAGAGAATCCCAAGTAGGCTCCGTGCTGTCAGCACAGAGCCTGACGCAGGGCTCGAACCCACGAATCACGAGATCATGACCTGAGCCAAAACCAAGAGTCTGAGACGAAATCAAGAGTGAGACACTCAACCAACTGAGCCGCTCAGGTGCCCTGATCCTTGTTCACTTTAAACAGGGCAACGGGATGAAGAATGCGGATGATGAGACGGTTAATTTGGGGACACAGTACAGTTGGGGTTGAAATGGTGAGAGACAGGAGGTGGGGGAATGGCCAGCGTCAGTGACCGAAGTGTTTTCCCTCGATTCTGGTATTGATGGGAGAAGGGAGACAGTGGGATGAATCAGAGGCACCAAAACCAAATGACAGAACTTTTTTTTTTTTTTTTTAAATTACATGAGCAGTATGTATTTACTATAGGAGCTGTAAATAACCAAAAGTTTGAAATGAAATGGTCAGTCTCAGCACCCAGGTCATCCATAGATACTCCCTGTTACTATTTTGGGGTATAACTTTCTAGACACTTTTCCTGTGCATGTATTATATGCATCTTTAATAAAAATACTGTTTTCCAACCTGAGTTTCCAGTTGACCTACCTAGAGCTTTGTCCCACATCTACAAATATTTATTTACAGTATTTTAATGACTACATAATATCCCATTTTCTATCCATTGTTTTTTGCCAGTCAATTAAAATCATTTCCATTTTTCCTGATAGTGTAAACTCTACAATGGATGCCTGTGTGCGCGTCCTTATCGATTTGACTGAGGCATTTTGAATGGATTCGCAGGACTTAGAGATAGATCCCTTCTTGGCCTCTTGTATCCAAAGATAGCTCAGCATTCTGAGCCTGAAGAATTTGGAGTTATTGACAGAAATGAGAAAATATGGAAAGAGGAAGAATTACAATTATAAAGAAGGGCACAGTTGATCCGTTAAGGTTTTTTTGTTGTTGCTTTTGGTTTTGTTTTGTTTTTGTTTTTTTGCTATGGGTAACAGTAAGCCCTATTAAGAGTTGGCTTGAAATTTCTATTTTTCTCATGTAACAAGTCTAGGGTTGGGGAATGCTGACATTTGTTCAGCCGCTTCACAATATCATCGAGGACTCACGGTGCTGCTTTTTGCTTCTCCATCCTTAGTTTGTTGGCTTGTTGTCTCGTGATGTGAAGATGGCTGCCGTTGCTCCTGGCATCATAGCCATGTTCAAGTTAGGAAGGAGGTGGGAGTAATGACAGCTGTCTCTGTCCTTTTTACAAAGAAAACCGAAGCTTATCCGGAAGCTCCTCCCTACCTCCTTACTTCTCACTGTCTGGAGTGGGTGGGGTGACACGGCCGCCCCCCAACTGCAAGTACGTTAGAGAAAGGAGGCCGTACAATTGTCCAGATTGACTTGCCCCATTGCCCGAGGCAAGACCTGAGTTTGGGCTCTGCTAACAAGCCAGAGGGGGCCGTGGGGCGGCATCTAGTAAGCAGTTCACGATGTCTCTGATTGCTATGCTTTGAAAAGCTGAGTTCCCGGGACATTTTGGAGGTATTGCTGGGGGCAGCAGGGAACCTGGAAGAGGAACGCAAGGGCCATCGCATGCCCATAGAAGGAACCACGGTAGATAAGTCAGGCACACGGGACAAAGTTGAATGGCAGATTATTCAGTTTGATGGAGCAAACTGTGACAGGTGGGAAGAACAGTACATTTATGTATTTATTTCCCCCGCCCCTTTATTACACGGTATACCGGTGCTCTTATCTCCTCCTCCTAACGAGAACCTCTACTTCTCCAAATATTACCGAGGGCTTTCCCTGTGCCGAGCTGGGTGCTGGGGATCCAGGGGTGAATCAGGCGCGCAGAAGCCCGTGCACTGTTGGGTTTACAGACCAGCGAACGTGGCAGAACAGCAACCGGAGAAGCAGCTGCTGTCGGGTGGCAATAGCGCCACGAGGACACACGCAGCTGGACAAAGGGGCGCGGCGTGCCTCTGCCACCCGCAGCAAGCCGGCTGCTGTCACCGCCTTACCGCTGAGGACACTGAGGCAGGCAGGCCGGTGTCCACGGCGGTTGGTATTCGGCAGCGCCTGGCCTCCGATCCAGATCGAGTTCCAGGGCACGTACTTGGGAACGTGCTTTTTGCTGTGACTTCTCGGCCGCCGCCGGCCAAGCACGGTGGTCGAAACCGCTGTATTCTGTGCCGTGAGCTGCCTGAACCCACCGGGACCAGGTTTGGAAGAAGGATGAAGACACGGCTCAGAGATCCCGATCTGTGAACCCACCCCCCCACCGCTTGGGTTTGAACAACTACTGACAGGTGCATAAACTTGGGCAAGTTAGCCTCGGCGCGGCTGAATCGAGTGCCTGCCTAGGAAGAGCGTCCGAAGACAGTCCAGGTGATGGGAACACGGCAAGTGCTTCGTAAGCACTTAATAAGTGTGCATTGTTACCTTTGCTGGCTTTTACAGGCTCTTGGCGTCCTTCGATGTTCTGCTCACAATGCAGAGCCAGTCTCGGGAAGACCTCATTTCTTTTTTTTTTTTTTCCTGTGCAGGCGCCTCGCATTCACAAATGTATAAACTGCAGACAGCCTGGTGGCCCGGGGAGGGATCGTGTTCTCCCGATGGCACATTTCTAAAGCACAGCATGCTCAAAATTTTATCCTCCCATTCGACATGCTTTTGCAGACGGCACAATATGGAACTGGTCAGACCCCTAATTATGACAGTGCTCCAGAGCCAGAATCCAATCATCCAGTTGACAAAGAACTTGGGACAGAGGAGGGTGGCCAGCTGTTCCCCATCTCCAGTGAGTAGAGAGTAGGAGGCAATGGCTTTAAGCTGCGTGAAGGATTTGGGTTATTTATGGCGGAATTTCCTGACGGCGAAGGTTGCCGAACATTAGGGCTGGATGAGAGAGCAGGGTTGTGGAATTCCCATCTGTGGAGATTGTGCAGCACGTTCTTGTGTGTGTGATTCCTGCAGGTGGGGTCTTCCAGCCACACCCTCTGTCTCGTGTCTCCCTTTCTACCCATGTGGTGCTCGTGACCAAGTGACCCTTCTCGGAAAGGCTAGGGAGGCGGAGGCTGGTCGGCAGAGAAGGGAAGGAGCCATCTTGGTGAGGACACATGAGCACGAACTGGGTTAGTGATCCTTGCACCGACAAGCCCACCCAGGCCAGGTGAGAAGCAGAGATGGTCCAGTTGAGCGCTTGGCTGGACACGGAGAACATAGGACAGCCCCGTAGGAGGATCCCGGATTCTCCTCACAAGGCCCGTGGGCACTGTTGCTGGCCTTCAGTCCTTAAAAGAAGGACAGAATCTAGGGAGTCTGAACATTCTGGCAACGAATGTTTCAAAAGCCAGTTACGTGTAGGCTAAAGTGAGTGGATCCCTCGGCCGTAATTCAGAGCACGGGGTGCTCTTCTGTGGCCCCTTCGATGCCAGGCCCTGTTGGCAAAGAGGAGGAAAATGAGCACGTCTCCAGCTTCAAACAGGGCCTCAAGGCAGCAGGATCCCGCCTCCAAGTGAGAACCTCCGTAGTCATGGCTTAGGACCCTACGAACTGCTGTCTTGTAGCTCAAAACTTATCAAATGTTGTCTATCAAGAATCTCAGCCTCCCCTGAGACTAGAACATTCACCAACTGCTCCAGAGCCCCACGTTATTTCCTAGCGAACCATGCCTGGTGGAGGAGGACATCAGCAGTCACGTGGTCAGCGTCCAAGTCCCATTAAGCCCGCCCTTCCCAAGACACTGTGGAAGCTCTCTTATCTGTCATAAAGGCATTTGTGGAAACTTCTCAGAGACCATCCTTCTCCTCTCTTCCCATCTTCCACATAGTTATAGGCTGCCATTTTCTACAAATACAGTTTATTATTTTTTTAAGTTTATTTATTTTTGAGAGATTGCGTGTGCAAATGAATGAGAGGCAGAGGGAGGGAGGGAGGGAGGGACAGAGAGAGAGAGAGAGAGAGAGAGAGAGGGAGAGAGAATCCCATGCAGGCTCCACACTGGCAGCAAGGAGCCCCAAGCAGGGCTCGGGCTCACCCCGATGCGAGGCTCGAACTCCCAAACTGTGAGATCATGACCTGAGCCAAAGTCGGAGGCTGAACCCACTGAGCCACCCAGGCGCCCCACATACGATCCGTTTAAGACTAAAGGGACATCGCTGAGGATAGACTGTTATCCACAGGCAGGCAGAGAGATTGCCTCTCCAAAGCAGAAAGAGTTCAGCTGTGGTCAGGATCCCAGATTCCACAAGGATTCTGGCGGAGATCATCTTGCTTACTGATGGGCCGGTTGCCTTAAAAGGTGTACTGGTGGGAGAGCGGCTGGCAGACCTCGTCACGGGACCCAGAAGGGGCCCACCTCCGACACCATGTCTCCCCTGAAGTCCCAGCTGGACTCCTGGAGGTGGGGACCATGTGTGTGGAGCCTTGGTCATGTGAGAGTAGAAAGAGAGACATGAGAACCCCCTGCTTTTCTGTCTCCTGCCTTCCTGTGTGTCCTAAAACTCAAACTCAAACCAGCCCTCTGGGTAAATAGGGTAACAGATTCCCTCTTTTTTTTTTTTTAACCATTGAAAGTTTACCCTATCCTGAGTTATAAATATCAACCTCTTTGTGTATCTCCTTCATAGCATAAAAAACTGTATTCTGACCAAATGGATGACACTTTCTTGTTCTCATAATTAAATGGAATTCTCCCTCCCACCCCCGCCGTTTCTTCACTCCGAGTAAGAAACAGAAAATGAATAGAAACCATACTGAAGAGAAGAGAGGGAGGAAAAGCTGGAGTCAGAGACTTAAAAAAAACACAACTCCGCTCTAAACTTTCCAGAAGCAATTTTTCAGAGTGCCAATGAAATCAGTCATCTGGGGGATGTTTGGAAGGGAGAAAAGTGCTCTATAAAATGACTAGTGTATTTTCTTCGTGTGATCTGAAAAAAAAAAAAAAAAGTATAATCCGTTTCTCGCCCCATTGATGGCAAATACTTTGACAGTCATATTAATATTTAGAAGACACCTGTGACGGATGTATGGCATTCTCCAGCTGCCTCTTTATCTAGTCTAATATGTGTATAAAAAATTATTTTGATGTGCCAAGAGCCTAAATCCTCTGCATTATCCGTGGCTGGCTTGGAAAGTGTGGAACAGATGTCTGAGGGGCTGAAGTGCTCAGCCCTGAGCTGTTCTGGGAACCACAGCCACCTCCGATACAAATGCCCCTTCTCTTATCTGAGGGGAAAGAATTCAGGGCTTGCCATGGTTTCCCGTTGACTGTAGTCTCTTAGCAGCTCTGAGGTTCAGGTTTCAGACTGATAACGTGACAAAGGCACGAAAACTAAAAGAAGATAGATATCCAACGTCTTAAGTGAATGAAAGGAAGGAAGAGAAGGAAAAGAATAGTGATACGTTGATTTAAAACTGAGTCTTCGTGGGGGCACCTGGGTGGCTCGATTGGTTGAGTGCGGGACTTTGGCTCAAGTCATGATCTCGCTGTTCGGAAGTTCGAGCCCCGTGTCGGGCTCTATGCTGACAGCTCAGAGGCTGGAGCCTGCTTCGGATTCTGTGTCCCCTTCTCTCTCTCTACTCCTCCCCCACTTGTGTTGTCTCTCTGTCTCAAAAATAAACTTAAAAAAAATGTATCCCCATAATCAGTGAGTGTGGTAGCAGGGTACATGGGAACCTATTGCCTAGTGGTGGTTGTTGGGTGCCTGGTGGGGTGATGGGTCATTACCACGGTCAACAGCTTCCGTTCACTCGGCACTTTCTATATGCCAGGCGCTGTTCTAAATACTTCATGCGCATTGATGCATTTAATTTTCACAGCTCTGGAAGGCTGACGCTTTCGTCAGGGAGCCAGGGCCACACAGCTAGTGGATGGCAGAGCGAGGATCGAAACCCAAGTGTTCAGCCAGGGGGCCGAACTGCCTCTTTTGATTAGGCTGCCAGAGGCCATCTGGTAAATTTCCAAGACAGTGCAGGCATTTTTGTGAACATTTTGACTCTATCACGTCACTTTCTTCTGTAAAGGTCCCTTTGGGATCTCCAGGAATGAGACCTCTTCTGCTTTGTGTCTTTTTTTTTTTTTTGCCAATGCAAATCGGGGACTTTTCTCTTAAACCTGCCAATAGTCTGAAGGTAGAGGGAGGAGAAGCGGGGGCGTTTTTGTCTTTCTAACAGAGATAAGGAAAGATGTATCCCCGCTGGCTCAGTGGATACTGTTCCTCTTGCCACGGTTCCGCGTTTTATATCCTTCTCTGGGCGTCAGACTCTGGAGAAAGGCAGCCAAGGTGAACTTGGCTACGGCTGTCTGCCACGGTGGAAGCCTTGATCCCGGAGAACCTCGGAGAGAAAGGAAGGAGTTCAGGGCTAATATGACTCTACTTTGTGATAAACTTTGAAGTGGCCTGTTATGCAAGGTCCTCACCTTGATGCAAACTACATTTCTCCTAACCATGAACCACAGAGGTTTCATAGGTAAGGGGGACCCAAAATACATGTGGATTTGTTCCTGGATAGTTGTGCTTCTTAGACTCGATCCCTAGGCTTTTTTGCTTGATTAGCTAGAAACTCGGCCGAGTCTGAGCCTCAGTTAGCTCTTCTGAAAATAAGGCAATTGGACCAAACAGTGGAGCTTTAAAAAAAATAAATAAATAAACCAGTTTGGGCCCCGCTCCTGATCTGACAGATCAGACTGACTCTAGTGAGGTCAGGCATGTGTGTTTTCCACAACTCCCTGGGTGACCATTAAGAACTTCTAGGGGCACCTGGGCAGCTCAGTCGGTTAAGCGTCCAAATCTTGGTTTCCGCTCAGGTCATGATGTCGTGGTTCATAAGTGTGAGTTCCAAATCAGACTCTGTGCTGACAGCGTGGATCCTGCTTGAGATTCTCTCTCTCTCTCTCTCTCTCTCTCTCTCTCTCTCTCTGCCCCTCTCTGCCCCTCTCTGCCCCTTCCCCACTTATGCTCTCTCTTCTCTCTCTCCTTCTCAAAATAGATAAATAAACTTAAAAGAACTTCTAGATCGTTCTAAGACCTCTTCTATCCAAACTGCATGCTGACAGCAGGCTCACCCTTTGTTGCTCTGTCTGTTCGTTCAACAAGTGTTTATCGGATGCCTGCTATGTGGGAGCAGAACAGCAGCCACTGTGCTGGATGCTGGGGATTCCACAGGAAGGCGTTGGTCAGGCTCACTGCCTTCAACGAGCTTGCTGCCCAGTGTAGACAAACAGGTAAAAGAGTGAGAAACTCCCAGGTGGGAGCCATGAAGAGAACCGTGAAGAGAATAGAATAGGGTTGTGCAGTGGGAGCCACTGAGAGGGTGGCCAGAAAAGGCATCTCCAAGGGGAGGCTTTGAGGGGCTGGTATCTCAGAATTGAGAAGGAGGAGCCAGCCAGTGAGGCGGGAACATGCTTAAGGAGCGAGTATTAAAAGAAGGCCAGAGGGACTGTTGTTCAACATAGTATTGGAAGGTCCTCACCTCAGCCATCAGACAGCAGAAAGGAATAAAAGGCATCCAAATCGGCCAGGAGAAGGTCAAACTTTCACCCTTTACAGATGACATGATACTCTACATGGAAAACCCAAAAGATTCCACCAAAAAACTGCTGGAACTGATCCATGAGTTCAGCAAAGTCACAGGATGTAAAATCGGTGCACAGAAATCAGTTACATTCCTATACACCAATAATGAAGCAACAGAAAGAGAAATCAAGGAATCGATCCCATTTACAGTTGCACCAAAAACCATAAAATACCTAGGAATACACATAACCAAAGAGGTGAAAAATCTATACACTGAAAACTATAGAAAGCTTATCAAAGAAATTGAAGAAGACATAAAGAAAAAGGAAAAATATCCCATGCTCCTGGATAGGAAGAACAAACATTGTTAAAATGTCAATACGACCCAAAGCAATCTACATATTCAATGCAATCCCTACCAAAATAACACCAGCATTCTTCACAGAGCTTGAACAAACAGTCTTACAATTTGTATGGAACCAGAAGAGACCCCGAATAGCCAAAGCAATCTTGAAAAAGAAAATCGAAGCTGGAGGCATCACAATCCCAGACTGTAAGATGTATTACAAAGCTGTAATCATCAAGACAGTATGGTACTGGCACAAAAACAGACACTCAGGTCAATGGAACAGAACAGAAACCCCAGAAATGGACCCACAAACGTATGGCCAACTAATCTTTGACAAAGCAGGAAAGGATATCCAATAGAATAAAGACAGTCTCTTCAGCAAGTGGTGCTGGGAAAACTGGACAGCAACATGAAGAAAAATGAACTTTTCTTACACCAGACACAAAAATAAACTCAAAATTGATGAAAAACCTCAATGTAAGACAGGAAGCCATCAAAATCCTCGAGGAGAAAGCAGACAAAAACCTCTTTGACCTTGGCCACAGAAATCTCGTACTCAACATGTCTCCAGAGGCAAGGGAAACAAAAGCAAAAATGAACTATTGGAACCTCATCAAAATAAAAAGCTTCTGCACAGTGAAGGAAACATTCAGCAAAACTAAAAGGTAATCGATGGGATGGGAAAAGATATTTGCAAACGACCTATCAGATAAAGTGTTAGTATCCAAAATCTATAAAGAACTTATCAAACTCAACACCCAAAAAACAAAGAATCCAGTGAAGAAATGGGCAAAAGACATGAATAGACAATTTTCCAAAGAAGACCTCCAGATGGTGAATAGATACATGAAAAAATGCTCAACCTCGCTCATCATCAGGGAAATACGAATCAAAAACACAATGAGCTACCACCTCACACCTGTCAGAATGGCTAACATTAACAACTCAGGCAACGACAGATGTTGGCAAGGATGTGGAGAAAGAGGATCTCTTTTGCACTGCTGGTGGGAAGGCAAACTGGTGCAGCCACTCTGGAAAACAGTATGGAGGTTCCTCAAAAAACTAAAAATAGAACTACCCCACGACCCAGCAATTGCACTACTAGGTATTTACCCTAGGGGTACAGGTGTGCTGTCTTGAAGGGGCACATGCACCCCAATGTTTATAGCAGCGCTATCGACAATAGCCAAAGTATGGAAAGAGCCCAAACGTCCATGGACAGATGAATGGATAAAGAAGATGTGGTACACATGTGATACACACACACACAATGGAGTATTACTCGGCAATCAAAAAGAATGAAATCTTGCCATTTGCAACTACGTGTATGGAATGGGAGGGCATTATGCTAAGGGAAATTAGTCAGAGAAAGACAAGTATCATACGACTTCACTCATACGAGGAATTTAAGATAGTAAACAGATGAACATAAGGGAAGCGAAGCAAGAAGAATATGAAAACAGGGAGGGGGACAAAACATAAGAGACTCTTCAATCTAGAGAACAAACAGAGGGTTGCTGGAGGGGCTGTGGGAGGGGACATGGGCTAAATGGGGAAGGGACATTAAGGAATCTGCCCCTGGAATCATTGTTGCCCTATATGCTAACTAACTTGGATGTAAATTAAACAATAAATAAATTTAAAACAAATAAAAGAAGGCCAGAGGGGTTGCAGCATAAAAAAGGAGGTGGGCCCCTAGAGAGAAAGGAAAGATGTGCAGTGGTCAGACCTCCAGCCTTGAACATGCATTTGGACTCCCAAGTGCAAGGGAGAGTCGTTCGTTGGAGGGTGGAGCCACTGTTTTGTTTGTTTTTAGAAATGAATTGGTTCTCTCTGCTTTACATTTTTTTAAATGTTTGTTTTTGAGAGAGAGAGAAAGAGTACAAGTGGGGGAGGGGCAGAGAGAGAGGGAGACACAGACTCTGAAGCAGGCTCCAGGCTCCGAGCTGTCAGCACTGAGCCCGATGGGGGTCAAACTCACCAACCATGAGATCATGACCTCAGCTGAAGTTGGACGCTTAGCCTACTGAGCCACCCAGACCCTCCTCTGCTTTACATTTGAATAAGGTCATTTTGGCTGCTCTATGATACTTGACGAGGAGGATTTATGAAATTATCACTTGATATTTGACCAGTTGGGCCTTTTTAAACCGCAAATAACTCACATACCACCCAATTCAGCCTTTTAGAATGTCTAACTCCGTGGTTTTTAGTACATTAGCCAAGCTGTGAAGTATCTGTGCAGCCATGTAGATAATGTATCACCACGCTCTACTTTTAGAATTTAAGAATAAATTGCGTTAAGTTGCAGAAATGTGACCGTATAAGAAATCATAGTAGCAACAACACAGTTAAAGCAGGCTTGACTGGAACTATAGAAGAAAACATGAAAACTCTCTTCCCATTCAGCACATGCATTGGAACTTTCTGTGCTGTCCAAATTGGTAGCCATTAGTCACATGGGGCTGTTGAGTGCTGGAAATGTGACTAGTACAACTAACTGGATTTTTTAATCTAATTACATTTAAATGTAAATGGCCACATATGGCTACCATATTGGATGGAGCAGCCGTATGGCAACTTACGAATTCATTCTTATCTGAGATCATCTTTCCCATGTCCCCTAGCTCCCCGGTTTCCAAAATGATTGAAATTTCGAAACATGTGCTATACAAATTGTTGTATTTAAATTTAATCCTCACTACAAAGAAAGAGCTACAGAGTTCCCACAAGGAATCCAGATGATGGGGTGGGGAGCGGGGGGGGGGGGGGGGGGAGGCAGAAGGGATAGGGGAGCCTGTTCTGCAAATACATCTGAGTGGGAGGCAGTTTGCTTGGCATCAGGCATGGGTGACATCTGTACCCTCACGGGAGGGCAGAGGAAGGTTGTGAGCTTGGCCTTGGCTTCACAGCTCAGCAGGAAAGAAAGTAATTCCAGAACCAGAATAGTTTGGAAGGCGCAAAAGTGAGGTTACTTCTCCTGCTCAGATGTTGGGTTGTGTGTGCCAAGAACAAAATCGCCCCCTTCTAGAATTCTGTTACCAAACCATCAGTTACGAAGAATTGGACAGCCAGGAGAGACTGTCCAAACTCTCATGCTTAAACTCATTAAGTTTCTTCTTTCCCCCCAAAGTTCTAGTTAAGCTGTTTCTGTTATTCAAAAAAACAAAACAAAACAAAAAAAAACCAAAAACCAGTTTCCAGCGGCTTTCTTTTTTTCCCCAACGATGTCCTTTTCCATCTTTTAGAAGAAGAAAAGTAGCTCAGGAGTGCCTTTTCTCATTGCTTTTTAATTCCTGGGAGTTCCCCCCAAACACAACCCCCTTTTGTTTTAATCACCTTTTGTTTTGCAAATACGAGGCAAACATGAAAACAAACACATTTAAGATGATTCTTATCCTAAAGCTTCCTGTACTGTTTTGGAGCAAAAATAAATCCTTGGTATTTATTATGTATGAAGTAATGAAAAGTGGCCTTTAATGAATAATTAACGTTTACCTATAAAATCTGACATGCTAGGGAGATCAGAAATACTCACTGCTTGATAAACTTAGAAGAAGAAAAAATGATCGACCTCTAAACCTACAGGGTTTTAGGACAAGCGCACAACGGCACACAGAGATCCCATAGGTCAACATATTTTAAAGTCGTTCATTTAGCTGACGGAGCATTAAGTATGACACGTTGTGACCTCCTACTTTGACATCTGTATCTTCCCGCGACCTGGTAAGCCGGGTTCGTGTTTAGAATTCTCAGGCTTCCAGAGTTCCACACTGGAACGTTGCAAAGACAGGGAGCCAGCCTGTCACCCACTCAGCCAGGACTGCATGATGGACTGGCCGTGTGCCTGGGCTCTGTCTGCGTCCCCCACCAATGGCTAGCCCTCGGGTCTGGGGAGTGCACACTGGTGTTCCTGTCCAGACTAGGGAGGACAGACTTGGGGGGAGAGAAGGTGCAAGCCTTGTATGCAGGCTTAGGCATTTGAGCAAAGAATGCTGGGATCCCAAGAGCCTGGAGAACAATCTAGAAGACTGAACACCTTCCCTTGTTCTGTGAGAAAGGACGTGGTTCAAGGATGGTCAATGTGGGGCGCGAATCACAGAGTCCAGGGCATAGGTCCTGGTAGCCTGGCTCTAAGGGCAGCACTGAATCCTGTAAGAGCCAGTGGACCATTTCAATGCCTCTGCGTTGAAAGAAACTCCCCTCCCTAACCGACCCCTTCAGCCTCAGCCAACTGGGACCGCCTCTTAGCTGAGCTCCCCTTCAAGATCCGGTTCCCCACGTGGTCTCTGTTACAGAAATCGGAAGTTTTCAGTTTGGGATTCCCAAGCTTCTCCAGGGCTTTTTATGTCTACTTTGAAGCTTTGTTGAGGTACAATTCACATACCGTGCAGTTCGCCGCTTGCTTTGGTTTTCAGTCCACTCCCAGAGTTAGGCGGCCGCCACCGCGATCAGTTTGCAAGCATCTCCATCGTCCTAAAAAGAAATCCGTCCCCATTAGCGGTCTCTCCCCGCGGTGCCGACCCTCGGCGACCCCCAGTCTACTTTCTGTTGCAACGCACTTGCTTGTGCTTCCCGGAATGATTTCGTACCTTTCCAGTCGTTTCCCCTTGCGTGCTACGCAGGCCTGGGGAGAACTGTATGGTTTCAGTACGTTCACACACGGTATTTGTCTTCTCAGTATAGACAAACTATAGATTGTCTATATAGATTTGCTAATATAGATTAGTGCTTCTCAAACACCAATATTCTCAACTTTTCATATGCATGCAAATCACCTAGGAGAGCTGCTTAAAATTCCCAGTGATCCTGCAGGTCTGGGATGAGACCTGAAATTCTGAATTTCAAACAAGTGGTCCCCATGCCGCCGGCGTGGGCGGCGAACAAGGACACACGTGACCCTGAAGTCATGATTTGCACCAGAGCAGCCTCCATCTCAGACAGTGTGTCGAGGACTGTCTTAGCGGGGACGGTCGCCGTCGCGGCCTGGAGAGCTGCAGGAAGGGAGCCCGGGCGCGTGTGCGCGAGCCAGTGGACAGGGCTTTGCATACATGGGCCTCCGTCCACCCTTCTGAAATTGGGGTGGGAGGACCCCCAACCCTTTTCTTTTTCTCTCCTCCGCCTGCCCATCCGCGCCCTCCCTGATTCACCCTTGTCCCTCTCAGCAGCAGAATGCCGCCGCCTGTTGAACTTGGTCTGGTTCCCTTGCTCATCGAGGCTGCAACCCCACGTTTCTCTGACCATCTCTGACGCATCAGGGTCATCGGTTCTAGTCACACGGCACTTTCTGGAAATCGTGTTTTGTGAAAAGAAATGAGAACCACATTTTCCGCACGTTGGTATTTCCAGTGACTTCTGTGTCCTTAGGTCTAGGAACTGTGGTCCCCTGTGTGGCATCTGAATGAAGCATGTGGCAGCCGGTGACAGAGCTGAGCTGACACCTGGAGCCTACGGGTTTGTTCAGGGTGGGTCGTCGCGTGGCCCTGTGGCGTTCAGTCACCGTCCACGGAAGAACTCGCCTTCTCTGGGTTTTATCAACTTGTTTTTGTTTCTGTGGTTTCTTGCTAAATAACTGTATCATCAGATCCCACATGACTCGGCCAAGGCCAAGAACAGAAAGGAAGCTTTCTTCGTCTTCCAGCGTGGCCGGTGGAGACTCTCGGAGTCGCCCAGCTTTTATCTCGGGGGCAAAATGGGAGCGGAGAGAGGCTCGCGTTGGTTTGAGGGACTGTGGGCGGCAGGGGCCGACTGGCTGTCACACCCTCCATGAGCACAGTGTGGGAAGCGGTTGGGGGCACCTGTGGTAGCCCATCTGTGCCCAGCCCTTGGACGCTCTGCATCTGAAAGACGTGGGAGCTCACTGAGAAAGGACAGACTGCGAGCACGGTGGCCATTTAGAGCACATCTCTGACCAGGTCATTCCTGGCTCACACTCAGTGCCCCCCCCCCCCCCATCACCCACGGTTCTCAGTACTCCTCTGTCTGCCTCCGGTCCCCTTCCGGCCCTGCCACCAGCAGACCTCCTTGTAAATACCTTACACTCTAGCTTACAGGATGTGGCCCAAGTCCGGGACACCGGCTTGCTGCCTCCGTGGCTCTGCACTCACTGTCCCTTCGGCCGAATGCCCCCCCCGCCCTTTGCCTTCTGTCACAGTTCCCCAGCCTCCTTGCCTCCTCTATGATGTCTTTGTTTTTCAAATCCTCTGACTCCTTTCCCTCTTCGTGTTCCACTATAAGTGGCTACTTCTGATGTTTTCTTATTATTTAGACTATTAATAAAAACAATGCAAATACAACTACTATTTATTGAGCCACGTACCGAGTGGCTGATGTGGCACAATGTGGTTCACATACGTGACTTCATTTCCTCTTCCACGCATCCTTGCCAGGGAGCTGGTGTTATACCCACTGTGTGCGTGAAGATACACATATGCGCTTCACAAATGAGAAAGTTCAGGGCACCTGGGTGGCTCAGTCTCTTAAGCACCTGACTCTTGATTTCAGCTCAGGTGGTGATCTCACAGTTCGTGGGTTCGGGTCCCACATCAGACTCTGTGCTGACAGCTCAGAGCCTGGAGCCTGCTTTGGATTCTCTGTCTCCCTCTCTCTCTGCCCCTACCCTGCTGTCGCTCTGTCTCTCTCTCTCTCTCTCAAAAATAAATAAACATTAAAAGAAAAAAAAAAAACAGAACAAAACAAAAAACGGCATTCACAAGGCACAAAGAAACCAGAGTGTGCCAGGGACAGGCTGGGTGGGGAGGACCATTGTTCTGACCCAGCATGGTTTCCTTCTTAGTGCCCTTTCATGTGTATACACACTATTTCAAAGCTTTTCCTACATCTATTTTTGTGATGAGTGGCTTTAAACTTGCTCAGAGAGAGCCTTGCGGAGGGAACTGCAGTTTGAGAACATGATGGAAATTGGTGGAACCTCCCCAGCTTTTTTCATGTGGACGAGGTTTAAGGGGATTGCAGAGGGGGTGAGGGTCTTGGGAAACAGCCCCTCCCTTCCGTCCGTCCATCCACCTGTCCTTCCCGGATCTCTCCCATCTGATGCCCTTCGATGCCCACTGCCGTTGAGTGACAGTGCCCCAGGGCGTGGGGGTGGATCGAGAAAGAAAAATGGTTCCAAAGTACTATGTTTACCATCTTGGATTCCCGGAGAGCTCAGAGAAGTAGAAGGCTGGATTCAAGAAACGGGCACAGGTAGCACGGAGAAGGTTTATTTGCTTTTCTCCCTCTCCATCCGTGTCCACACACACCCACTAACACGCTCGCCTTCAGCAAAGAAAACTCCCAAGTTTTGGGTCTTGTATGGAAACCAATTTGACAATAAATTTCATATTAAAACAACAACAGCAAACTCCAAGTTAAAAATTCTGTGTCTCTTTTGCCCAGAGGAACAAGAAAGAAGCAGGAAAGCCTCTGGATAAAAATCCCCTTGACTTCGGGCGCAAAGCTGTCCGACTTCCATTTCGTTTTTGTAGCACTTAAATGTTTGTTTTTAAATCTGTGTATGCGAATGCTCACCAAGAAGAAAACCTTGTATGTGCCCAGATAACTTTCTAACATTCCGGTGGTGCCTCCATGCTGTAGAAAATGTCTTCTGAAGGGAATTAGGAATTGGGTAAGTTCCCGCCACGCTTTTAAAACAGAACGGAATCAGCCCTTCCAAGTTCTGGATGCGGAGTGTGTGCGTTGGGGCGGGAGGGGTGGGTGAAATTCCTGGGTTAAAACTAATGAACTCCAAGCTTATGAGACTCCTTCTTGAACATATAGCTCTTCCAAATGTCATTTTGATAAGTTAATATAAACGAATCAGAAACATCTGCACCAAAAATCCCCCTGAATACGCAAGGGCTTAACAATTAGGGGGAAGAATGTTTCGTACAATGTGTTTCAGGTTTTAGCAGATCCAAAATGTTTTTGAAAAACAGTTAAGTTCTTAACACATTTTGAGAATTTAAAGGGCGGCTGGTTGTCCCATGCCTCCCCACCCCCCCTTTAAAAACGGGAATGGTTATTCCTGTTCTTTGTGTTGACTTCTGCCCTGTTCTTATTGCCTGGGGAGGAAATTCTCCCAGCAGAGGCCCCATCTTTAGTCTCTGCAAAGGGCTGTCCTACCCTCTCTCTCTCTCTCTCTCTCTCTCTCTCTCATTCCTAGATTTGCTTCATAAGCAAATAATTGTGTGTGTCAGGCACCGGGTTCTGAAAGCAATGATGAGACCGTGTTCTGTCGAGTTGGAGGACTCGTTTCTAGATTCAGGTGGGGGCATGGTTGCCACCGTGGGTCACTGTCACAGTCTCACCATCTTTGACACCTACTGGTCCATCCTTTCTGCCGGTGCCCAATCTGAGAGCCAGCTCTTGAGGAAAAGAAACACAAGATATCAGATGCGCAGAGGATGAGCTGAAAGGTGATGGGTTGGCAGGAGAACAAAACAAAAACAAAAAGCACCAAAAACAAAGCTCAAACTCCGCTAAACCCCCCGCTGTGAACAAGGGCCACCTTGTGTTCAGTCCTCTCGAGCTGCTCTTATTCTGGGACACAGACTGGGGGACCCTGACACATGCCAGCTGAGCAGATGATTACGGCTCACACACAGTCTCCTTTTGAGCTCTTTCATTCAGAGAAGTTGTCCTTCCATTTTATTGACTTCCGGTGTCACCATCCTGAAATTTTAATCACCGAACACCGACTAGCCATCCGTGAGATCACCCAACTTGTAATTCTATCTGGATGTCAGGACGAGAGAAGAAACCCTTGCTCATTCTTGTTTCTTCTGTTTCGCCTTCAAGGGACACGGCCAGTCCTTCTCAGGCTTCCTAAGTAATCGTCATGTAATTGTCTTTATAGGTTGGAAAGTCTTGATTCCTGAACTTAAAAAAAAATAGTAATAATAAGGGCAATTAATTAAAAGGGCTGGGAGCCTATTAGCAAAGAGATGTGATTCTAGGAAATCATGTGGCTACCTGACTGTGGGAGCAGCGTGACTCCACCCCAGTTTAAGTTCAGCGCTGCTAATTAATGGTATTTTCTCATGAAGTTTAAGAAATCAAAAAATGAAAGAATTAAAGCAGGGCTGCTTCTCACTGTTTCCGACCCAAGATTTGTTCTAGTCTTGTTGGAGTAGATCACATCAGGCTCTTATCTGAAACTGTTTCAGTGACTGTCGGGGCCTCCCTAAATCCCAAACCGTCATGTTCCAGTGCGCTTTGGGTTTTTTTACTAAGAGGTCTCTCTCTCTCTCTCTCTTTTTAAAAAATGTTTATTTATTTTTGAGAGAAAGAGAAACAGAGCATGAGCAGGGGAGGGGCAGAAAGAGAGGGAGACACGGGATCTGAAGCAGGCTCCAGGCTCTGAGCTCTCAGGACAGAGCCCGATGAGGGGCTGGAACTCATAGACCGCGAGATCATGACCTGAGCCAAAGCAGCCGCTCAACGGACTGAGCCACCCAGGTGCCCCTAAGAGGTCTCTAACCCTCAGACCCTAAAGGAACCGGCTCACCTCCCAAGGCGGGGTCCAGCTCAAAGGGGTGTTCCGTGAAGAGCAACCCCCAACACACACATGCCCCCTTTGTATTACATTATCCGGCTTTAATTTTATCATATTGCTAACTGAAATAATCTTATTGTTAACCTTCCATCACTGCAGTGCAAACAATGAACCAATGATCGACACAGACATGACCTCTGTTTAGAAAAGATTTGCCATTTTCAATTTCCCTTGATTTTATTTTTAAGTCATCTCTCTACCCAGCATGGGGCTCAAACTTACAACCTTGAGATCAAGAGTTGAATGTCCACCACCTGCAATAGGCTGGTGCCCCTTCAATTTTTTTAAAGGTTGGGCATTGCTTGGTTTGCCCTTGGTGGATGAACGTGATAGTGTCTCATAATAGCCTGGGGGGCCTGGGTGGCTCAGTCGGTTGAGTGTCCAACTTCAGCTCAGCTCATGATCTCGTGGCTTGTGAGTTCGAGCCCCGCGTCGGGCTCTGTGCCGACAGCTCGGAGCCTGGAGCCTGCTTCGGATTCTGTGTCTCCCTCTCTCTCTGCCCCTTCCCTGCTTGCTCTCTGTCTCTCTCTCTCAAAAATAATAAACAATAAAAAATTAAAAAAAAAAAAAAAAAAAGAAAGAAGAGACACCAAGTTCTGGGAATTTGCCCTTCTCAATCTCTGGGCTCTAGATTAGAAATTCTGGCTGAATAGATACAAGGTAGAGTTTTCATCCTGACTCTGTTGCCTTTTGGGACATTTGTCCCAACCACAGAAGGTACTTTTCCGGGGAGGCCCCGGTCTCCATAAATGGCTAATGATCTGGACACCATAGGCTGATAGCCCTCTTCTCCCACAATCCCAAGCACAAAAAGGTATCGCCTGTCTCGAAAAATGATCGTGGGCAAGCTTGTGCCCAATGTGGCAACCCTCAGAAATGGGTGAGGGTGAGTGTGCAGGTTGAACACGTGCACGCGAATGCAGACGTATCTCAAGGTGACAGAGAATTTCCCCAGTTGGGCTTAAAAAAAAAATCAGAACTTCCTCCCAAACCATCAGTCTTAACGGGATATGGCATACTTTCTTCTTAGTTTTTACCTTTCCTTAAGTTCATTCATAATGAAAGAAAGAAAGAAAGAAAGAAAGAAAGAAAGAAAGAAAGAAAGCAAGCAAGCAAGCAAGCTGGGGCGCCCGGGTGGCTCAGTCGGTTGGGGGTCGGACTCTTGATCTCAGCTCGGGTCAAGATCTCATGGTTTGTGAGTTCAAGCCCCGCGTCAGGCTCTGCGCTGACAGTGCGGAGCTGCTTGGGATTCTCTCTCCTCTCTCTCTCTCCGTTCCTATCCCTCTTTATCTCTCTCTCTCTCAAAACAAATAAAAATAAAAACCTTAAAAAAATAATAAAGCAAACTGCTGCCTCCCTATCAACAGAGAACATAAGGACAGACGCCCCTGCCTACGGAGGTCAGAGAACCTTGTTTTCGAGCTGGGATTCCGCAGGGAGCTAACAGTGGTACAAACATTCCCTTTAAGGAAATAAGGTTTGTCATCCAGGAATTTATGCAAACCCTTCTCGATAAAGGCAAGGAGCCCAAGATGGCTGCCTTCTTTCCGCATTATCAGGTGGTTATTTGATCCTGCTGCTACTTCGGTGGGGCGTCTCTTACACCTGTCTTCCCTTTAGTACTTCCTGCCATCGAGGTGCCTGTCTGGGCTCAGATCCTGTGTTCAGACCCTACTGGAGGGTCATCCATGGACTTTGCTAACTGTCCCCTTCTGGTTTGCCACCAGCATTTTGACCTGTTGCTTTGATCACGCTATCCTATGCTCCTAAACTCCCATTGAGACTTCCTCTAACAGGGAGGATTAACTCTGAGAGCTTGACTTTTTTTTTTTTTTAATGTTTATTTATTCTTGACAGCGAGAGCTCGAGCAGGGGAGGGACAGAGGGGGGAGGAGGGACTGAGGATCCTCAGAGGGCTCTGCGCTGACAGTTTAGAGCCCGACACGGGGCTCGATCTATGACCTGAGCCGAAGTCGGACGCTCAACCGACTGAGCCACCCAGGCGCCCCTTGACTTTTGGCTTTAAAAGCTCTTCTGGGGGCTGACCTTTCTACTCAAAGCGTGGTCCGAGGCTTGGCAACTTGGCTACATACGGATCACATGGGAGATCGGTGGCTCGCACAGCATTCCCCCCACCCCCCCAGGTGATCCTTCAAAAGCTGCACTTTAACAAGGTGCCCCAGGTGACTTGCATGTGTTTCTGAGAAATCTTGACGGCTACATCCTCATCCGTGGCTGGCAGCTCTTTTGTTTTCCCGCCCGGCTCTGCAAGGACTGCTTTGCACCCTCCATCAGCGCTACTGATTTATTTAATCTTGCCGGCGTCGCTGAGTGGTAAATACTGTTATTATTCCCATTTGCAGAAGGGGAAACTGAGGCCCTGGGAGATCGTGTCATTGGTGTGAGACTATTCAGGTAGCGTGTGGGGGAGCAGCTGGGATTCGCTGGGAGACCTTTGCCTCCGGAGCCCGTGTTCGTGACCCTCGGACATTGGGCCTTTCCCTCTCCCTGGCCTGTTGTCACAGGCCATCTGCTCTGCGTTCAGTGGCTTCTTCCTCCTCAGTCTGTAAAACTTCTCTAAATCAAGGCCATGGTGAAGGGAGTGCTGCTGTTCTGTGTGTTTTATAAAAGAGCTTTGGGTCTTAAACTTTTCTTTTTTACATTTATCTATTTATTTAATGTTTTTATTTTTGAAGGGGAGAGACAGAGCATGAGTGGGGGAGGGGCAGAGAGAGAGGGAGGCACCGAATCCGAAGCAGGTTCCAGGCTCGGAGCTGTCAGCACAGAGCCCAACGTGGGGCTCGAACTCCCAAACTGAGAGATCATGGCCTGAGCCAAAGTCGGATGCTTAATCGACTGAGCCACCCAGGTGCCCCTAGCTGTATTTATTTTTGACCGAGAGAGTGCAAGCATGAGCTAGGGAGGGGTAGAAAGAGAGGGAGACACAGAATCCGAAGCAGGCTCCAGGCTCTGAGCTGTCGGCACCCCAACGCAGGGTTCGAACTTACGAGCCGTGAGATCATGACGTGGGCTGAAGTCAGATGCTTGACAGACTGAGCCACGCAGGCGCCCCTGGGTCTTAAACTTGGTTTTTTTTTTTTAACGTTTATTCATTTTTGAGAGACAGACAGAGCATGAGTGGGGGGGGGGGGGGGCAGAGAGAGAGAGGGAGACACAGAATCTGAAACAGGCTCCAGGCTCTGAGCTGTCAGCACAGACAGGGGCTCGAACTCACAAACTGAGAGATCATGACCTGAGCCGAAGCCGGACGCTCAACCGACTGAGCCACCCAGGCGCCCCTTAAACTTATTTTTAAGGAAGGCCGTGCCATCCCCCACGTAGATTTGATCCCCCTTAGCCCTAGACGGTGAGTTTCCTATTGCTGCCATTTAAAGTGCACAGTTGAACACCATCGCCCCAGAGGGGAATTCCTGTGGGCTCTGTCTCAAACTTGACCTTTGGAAAACGCATTTACAGCTCAGGTCTGAAAAAAACCAACAGAGATAAGGAAAACGACCTTGCAAGGACATTGGTGCAGAGTTTATCAAATCCTTTCAAGACCTCGAGGTCGGAATACCTATCTAGCCCCCTGGTACTCAAGGCCCAAGGTTAATTACAGAAAGCTACGCGAGGTCTGACAGAAATTAAGGTCCGTGGTTTTCAAACTGACTTCTGACCTATTTCAAGGAGGCATTCCAGAAAAAGGCTTGGGGCTTCAGGGTGGGCTGGCCTGAAAATAGGGGTTCCCTAGACCTCCCCTCACTTTCAAACAGTTAGTACAGACTTTCTTATTTTATATAATAGGCGCTGGGATAACTTTCCCCATCTATTTGTGTGTGTGTGTGTGTGTGTGTGTGTGTGTATTAAAAAGCAGCTGAAATAATCAGACTCCATCCTTTTCAGCGGAGGCCCCTGAGGTGCAGAAAGGTGCACTGACTTCCCCAAGGTCACTTATTGTTTGGCTAAAAGCTATTCCTTGTATCCCTCCTCCTTTGAAAGCTCAAAAGCCGGGCCCTCTGCCAAGTCTGTTCAGTGTTCGCTCCTCTGCCCTCTGGGTCAGCCCTGATTCTATTCAGTGGTGCTGACCTGGCTATATTTCCTTGGCGTTCAGGGCTCCTCCGTGCGTGTTTGGAAAACAAAACACCGTTCAGGTGTTCCCGGGGCGGCGCTGAGTCCAGAAGTCGTGTATCTGCTTGAACTTTCAGGACAATAAGGCCACAAATAAAACACACAGAGGAGACTGTCCATGACATTTTGCAGTTAGTAATAACGGGTATGTGGTCATTTCCATCTCACTGTTCCTGTTCACTAGAAACTTCTTCATCTGGCTTTGCGACAGATAGGCACCCTGAGAAGTATTTTATTTCTAAAAGTGGTTCTCCACCTGCCTAAGTGTTCAATGCCTTTATGATCTTTTGCCTAAAAAAACTTAGCTGCTAATCCCCGCTCCCTCGGTTCACGCCCCAGAGACACTGCCCACAGCCTGGCCTGTCGGCGCCCATGTGTGGCTGGTTCTACAGAAATATAGAAGCAGAGTTCTGGGACCTGGTTGCCTATCTCCCAGCTTTTACTCCTCTCTCTGCCCCTGGCTCTATACCATTTCTATTTCTAACCCCTGTTTCTTCTCCCTCTAATTGTTCCCGATGGGACCAACACTGGAATTCTTGTTATTTCCAAAGAGATACTGAAGTCATCTGCTCTGAGATCTCCTGCAAGGGAAACGTAGATTCTTGTTCTGAAAAGACAAGCACCCGATTGTTTTATTTAGGTACCTATAATTACCGAGAATTTGGATGAAGATATTGGCTCTCATGCTACTTAATTACATATTCAGAGATGTTATCTAAAAAATCCTTTGGGCGTCCTATATATACGCGGATATTTTTAGTTTCACTTTTGCTTCTTCTGTCCCTGAGAAGAGTTAGAGAATATCTAGCTCTCCTCCAAAAAAAAGAGAATTCCCAAGAGCTTGTAAAAAGCAAGTCTGAAGATATTAATTAGTAATCTGCAACTCTAAAAAGTGGTTTGCTATCCTCCCTGACAGTCTTTCAATTATTTACTAGGATTAAGATCTTGAACTTGGTCTCAGGTAAATCTCTAGGGTAGGGAAATGGTTGTCGCCGCGTGTTTCTAATGTCCTATAACATTTGAGTACTGTGCAGTGACACGAGGGAGGAGTTTGACCCTTTTCAGAGTTTGGGAAATTTCTCCCTGTAAAGCCTCCAGCAGGACTCCTTGCTGGGTATACTGGTAGCTGGTGGGTTAACATAACTAATCTTTATGGACAAAGGGGCTTTTCACAGGCTTTGACTCAAGGGCGGGCCTGCAGGATGGATGTTTATAAAACAGAAGCTGCAGAGATTAATCCTCGCATCCGAGAGAAGTTTTGTCATTTGTCACTATTTTATTGGTCCTTGTCTTGCAAATCCAGCCATAATATCTCGGCAGAGAGGTGAAACTATGCTCTTCCTCATTTAATTCGTTTTGAACATTGTCGTCTCTCCTACTTAGGACGGATCTATTTCCACTCTGACTTGAATTTACATTTAGAAGTAAAGCCTGTCCCTCAAGAGAGATGAATTTTGAGCTTACAACCTGTGCTTGCCCCTGACCGGTGACTTTCTCCAGGGCCACTGCAGGGTACTTTTTGGCTTGAGGCTGAATGCTTGAACTTCCCATGACTGGAGCTGAGAGCAGGTGTCAACTTCCCCCTGAGTCCTGTGCCTGGGGGCACGTAGAGGTGCTGGGATTAAATCAGGAAACTTTTAGGAGAGAGGAGTGTGTACTTGGCAGGCAGCCAACATTGTCAAGTCCAGTTAATATTCTCACAATTTCCAAGGTCATCTTTTTATTATTATTATTATCATTATTATTCCTAAAGTGTAAAAGTAATCTTGGCTTTTTGCAAGGCCTCAAACACAGTTTGGTCCTTTACAAATTCATTCCCCTGAACAGTACTCTTTGGCGCCCCCCACAGGAGCTCCTTGAAGCCAGGTACCACGCCTGGCTCTTCTAAATATTCTTGGCGCTCAGCACAGGTTCTGGGTCCCTCGTAGGCACATTTCTTTGCAGAATAAACGTGTGCCACTTATTCTCCGAATTCTCCCAGGACTTGAGGACCCTGGACTTTGTGTAAAACAAAGCAAAGCCAAAGAAAGGGGCCACCTTCTCCCCCTTTCTCAGTGTTGGCATTTTGCTTTGATTTTATTTACATAAAGGCTATGCCAACTATAAATAGCATTAAAACTGATTTTTTTGGGGGGGGTTATTTAACAGGGTGACAATGTTTTTGTTAACTTGTTACTGATATTAATTTAAGGACATTCGTCATATTTTAAAATAGGTTGTCTGCCTATTCCTATTTTAACCTACCCTTAAGTCCTTTTTTTTTTCCACCTGCCTATTGCAGGGATAAGAGGAAGGGAAAGGGTGACCGAAAATAGAATTGCATGTTAGCAGCCCCTGCATGCACTTGATGTGTTTCTTAAACCATCCCCGTACTGCGTTGACTGTCCTAGTTCCATTTTAAAGATGACCTGGGCACCTGGTTAAGCGTCCGACTTTGGCTCAGGTCATGACATCTTGGTGGTGAGTTCGAGCCCCACCTTGGGCTCAGTGCTGACAGCTCAGAGCCTGGAGACTGCTTCCGATTCTGCGTTTAACCTCTTCTCTCTGCCGCCCCTCGCTTGTGCATTCGCTCTCTCGCTCACTCTCCCTCTCTGAAATAATAAATGAATAAACTTTAAAAAATAAAAATTAAAGGTAAACTAAAAAGACACACTGGCAAGTGATTTTTCCAAAGTCTCTGTATTGGTTATCCACGGCTGCTGCCACAAGTTACCCCAAGCTTAGTGGCTTAAAATAAAGTTATTCTCTTACAGCTGTGGAGGTCGGAAGTCCAAAATGCTTCTTATTCGGACGAAATCAAGGCGTCACAGGGGCTACATTGCTTCTGGAAGCTCAAGGGGAGAACCTGCTCCCTTATTTCTCCAGCTTCCAGAAGGTGCCCTGCGCTGACTCGTGGTCCCTCGCCCCATCTTCAGATGACACTCCCCTTGACTTCCTGCCTCCCCCCTCCTATTTTGTAAGGATCCTTGTGACCACACTGAGCCCAACCAGATAATCTCTCCATCTCAACATCATTACTTATACCTGCAAGGTCCTTTTTTGCCGTGTAAAGCAGCAAATTCACAGATCCCTTGGGGTGTGGAAATCGTTGGGGACGTTATTCCAGCCCCCACAGTCCTAGCCCCAGAGCATATCCTAATATACAGAACTCCATACAGAGTTCACCTTCTGTGCACAGGAAACAGTTTTTGGCTCTTTCGTTGGCCCTCTAATTGCTGAGCGATTACCTACAATTGCTGAGCAAAATACATACAATTCATAGTGGAAGCACCTTGGCAGTTGAATTCCTGGGGAGTTTTAGAGGTTGGTTTTTTTTTTTTTTAATTTTTTTTTAACGTTTATTTATTTTTGAGACAGAGACAGAGCATGAATGGGGTGGGGCAGAGAGAGAGGGAGACACAGAATCGGAAGCAGGCTCCAGGCTCTGAGCCGTCAGCCCAGAGCCCGAAGCAGGGCTCGAACCCACAGACCGCAAGACCGTGACCTGAGCCGAAGTCGGACGCTCAACCGACTGAGCCACCCAGGCGCCCCTAGAGGTTTTTAAAACTGGCCTCGTGGTGACCTGTTGGATGAACTCAGAGCCTTCTCACTTTTGTCTTCTAGGCTTCTGTACAGAAGTACATTGTGAAGAATTATTTCTACTATTACCTATTCAGATTCTCAGCCGCTTTGGGTCAAGAAGTGTTCTACATCACCTTTCTTCCGTTCACTCACTGGAATATTGATCCTTATTTATCCAGAAGACTGGTCATCATATGGGTTGTAAGTATCCTTATTACCTTCTAACCACTGCTACTCCCACAACCGTGACCCGCTTTGGCATTCAAGGACGTTGTGTATATGTTCTTTAAAAAAAAAAAAAAAAAATCGCTTAGAGTTGAATTTTCAGGTGGTTTACTTTGGAAAAGTAACAGGACAAATTAAAAAGCTATGAACACAACTTGTTTTGTTTGCAAACAGCAAGCAAACCCCTGGTTCATGTACGTTGTCATACACCCCCGTTTGGGGGAATAAAACGGGAAGAGAGAGATGATGTGATGTGCAGAGAAGAAAGGACATTTCTGGGAGCCCTTGTAGGGGCAGGAAATGCAACCTCCCAAGAGGCCAATTTTAGTACAATTTGGCCCAAAACTGGAAACTAGAAGCTGTTCACTAATAATTGCAAGGGGTCTCAGGAGACCATCTAGTGCCCAGAACTAGGGGCCTGACACGTGGGCGGACTCTGTGAGTCACTACTTGAACATGGTGATGCTTAGCGACTAGTTCGTGAAGGGGAAGGAGTCTTAATGATCAATCAGTTGGAAGGTCAGGTGGTTTCACTGGAGGGAGGATCAGGGCAAGGTCACCAGCACGGCGGCTGTTTCCCCCGACTCAAGGTTCTGCACTGAAAACAGAGGTTCAGAAGCACTTGGCTCTGTGAACGGAGTCTGGGTTCTTGTGCGGCTCTGCTCCGAGAAGCTGTGTGATCTTAAGCAAGTGACTGCACCACGCTGGGCTTTATTTTTCTCCTCTGTAGACCAAGTGAGAATGGCCTCGGTCAGAAGCCATAATCTCACATATCCTTTAAGGCAGGGAAAGGGAAGTGAAACAGTGATACCCCGAATGGGGAGGGTGGTGTGGGTGTCAGTGAGGGTCACGAGGGACACGGGGCAGCGGCCGCCCGTAGGGCCACCTGTGGCTGCCATGAGGCAAAAGGGGCTGGAGTTGCCAGATTTGTTTTTCATGGGAAGCCTCCCATTTTCTTACATGTAGGCTTACATCTTTAAAACAATGTATGTCCGCTGAACAAAGAATCCTTCATGTCCACGCGTACGGGGCTGGGTTTGAAGCCTCTAGCCTAAGGAACCACTGAGGTCTCCAGGGCTATGGTTATGATTATTTGGCCCCAAATTCCTCCTGACTTTTTTTTCCCCCCTCCTTTACAGTCGAAAACACAAGCCACTGGTTCCTTTCCCCATCCCTGTCTCCCAACCAGCTGAGTCTGAAATCTAGCTCCTCTATGAGAATCTGATCTGAGAATCTGCAAAGGCATGTATGCATCTTGCAAAAGGGGAACGTTAGCGGAACGGTGCATCTCCCTTTCTGCCTCTCCCTTCCCTACCTGCAGAGCAGTGCGACCCTGGGGCAACTGGGAGGCGGGGAGAGCTGATGGGGGCAGGGAGAATTCCCGAAATGCACGAAAGGTGCATGGTGCATTTATTTTCTGGATATGATTATCAGTGTTCCAACATTCATAGTGGTTGAGTGAAGCAAATGATGCAAAATCACTTCTAATAATTTTTCAAGTGTACTGGACTGATTGTACTCCGGGCCAGCTGCGTCCCCCACTGAGGGTAGACCACTTTTCCTGAAGGGCCGGGAGGATCTTGACACCTGATGGTAGTTAGGGGACTCTCTGATTGTCGTTTTGGTGATTTTTCACTGTGGAGACCTCATTGCCAAGTGCTCAAAGGATTTCCTGTGTGAGATAGAATTACCAGCCTTTTGCTGGACAGAGAGCTGATAAAATCTTTGCTCCTTTGAGGAGCAGGTTGTCCTGGGCTTTGGCGACCTGTCACTTGCTTTTAGAAATGGGTGCATGGTCACATGCAAGGCACCCGTGCTCGGGGTTCCATATCTGGGTGGTCAGCTGGGTCCTCAAGGCAGCGTGCGAGGTCCTAGCTCCTGGTGCGGACAGTGGAGCCCATCCCAGGAGAGATAGGTGGAGACAGAGAGATGGAAGGGGAAGGGCAGAAACTGGGGGCAGGGGAGGTGGGAAAGGGGGTGGAGAGGGAGGAGAGGAGGGGGAGAGAGACCCAGGGAGGAGAAGAGGTCCAGAGAGAGACCAAGAGACAGAGAGAGAGAGAGAGAGAGAGAGAGAAAGAAACCGAGAAAGACACAGAGAGAGAAACAGAGAGACAGAAGCCCTGAGAAAAACACAGATTGAGAGAGACTACAAGGTGGTAGGGGGAGCTCTGTGCTGGCTGCAGAGATAATAATGAGATGGTTTTGGCTCCAGTGGGGAAGGCTGGAAGGGAAGGGGAATCCCCACAGTGGGGGGGGGGGGGGGGGGGGGGGTTGGGAGGGAAGGGTGGAGCACAGTGAGGTGCTCCTGGATAATGAGCTTCCACCGAGGGGGCCTCTCCTGCATAGGGATGTCCTAAATCAGGGGCCGGGTCTCAGGGAGCCTGGAGGAAGTGAGGTTAATTACCTAGGGGCGGAGCTTGGAGCCTCCTAGCTTTAAACATCTGATCTCGCCCCAAATCCTTTGGAAGGCAGCTGCGTTCAGGAGGGCCAAACCGGTTGTCAGGTTTTTCCACTCCGTCGACAGTTGTCATGGGATGGAGTCTCAACAGGTTTTATTGCATTTAAAAATCATTTGTTATAGTGGGAGTGACTCATACTGTCAGAGGTAGCCGAGCAGGATGTGTGGTTAGATGACATGCTTCCTCGTCACAATTATAACTGTGCCCCCCCCCCCACACACATTGTACATCCTTTATTGCTTTTATTGGCATCCGTGTTTATTATCTTATTTGATTTCATAACAATGGGTTAGTATCAGTTGCATCATTTTATAGGCTGGGATAATAATACTTCCGATAACAATTAGCCCTAGCCTATGCTGAACCCTCAGCGTACGTGGCCACTCACTGGGATATTGCTTTACATATTTTTATCTCATTCAATCCTGCCGGCGATCCTGAGATGTGGTTACTGCCAGCCCATTTTACAGATCTGGAACTGATGTCTACAAAGGTTAAATCACTCACCCAGGATCGTGTGGGGTTAAGTGGGTTTGATCCAGGCTCCCAGGGCCTCCTCCTGTGCTGGAGGCAGACACTGCTGTCGCTTCTTAGGCTCCTTTTTTTTTTTTTTTTTTTTAAGAAATGTTAAAGCTGAGGCTTTAAGCATGAAAACACCTTGCCCAGTTACCTTCAATTGCACATTTGCTAGGATTGTGCTTCATGTGTGCCCATATGGCATTTACTAACTATATTCTATTTAAGTGTCTTTGATAGAACTTTCTTGACAAGTGAAAGATCTTTTATCCCAGAAAATGTAGACAAGCCTTTGCACTTAGCTGAAAAAATATCAATCCTGTCATCCTTTCCCTCTTCTAGTCACTTGTCAAGGTTTTTGACCTGGCATTGGATTTCATTGAACAGAGAAGCCTGTGAATGGATTATCTAAGATGTGCTAGATCGTGCTTTACAAAGAGTCACCATCCAGAGTGATCATCCTGTCTCGACTTCCATTTTGGTGTGGGGCAGTCCCATCAAAAAATAAAAACTTTACAATAGTATTACAGGGTCGCCTGGGAGGCTCACTCTGTTAGGTGTCTGACTTCAGCTCCGGTCATGATCTCACGGTTCATGAGTTTGAGCCCCGCATCGGGCTCTGTGCTGACAGCTCGGAGCCTGGAGCCTGCTTCGGAGTCTGTGTCTCCCTCTCTCTGCGCCCCCCCCCCCACCCCCCACTCATGCTCTGTTTCTCTGTCTCTCAAAAATAAGTAAACATTAAAAAAAAAATAATATTGCTGCATCTTTAAAAGGTTGGAAGCCGTGATACGGCATGGTGGTCGGCTTTGTAACAGGAGACAAAATTTCACTTCTTTGCAAAAGCAAGTTTTTCTCCATTTAGTGAATAGCATTGCAAATATTGTTACCACAGTTGATCCTTGGAAAGCTTTTTTTTTCTCGTTCTTAGGATATTTTACTTACTTATATATCTCTTTTCACAGCTATTTCATGGCAATTCAGAATGAGCTGCAAGAAAAAAATGGGAAAAGCAAAATTAGGGGGAAATACAGATAGAATAGGAGATTAAGGCCTCGTCTGAAGTTCAATGTAGCCTGTTGATTCAAAGTTGAGCCACAGATTGGCCTTTGAACTTTGTCGTGACCAAACCAAAATGAAATGAAATTACATCCACTAGGAAATAATCAGCTTATTCCTAAGGGAGCAAATCTTTTCCTGACACATAGAATCATTAAGCTTAGGGATGCCTGTGGCTAAATTATTTTCCTAGAAATATTGTTTCGTATCAGTACCCCCTAACACCTGTGTGAGTACCCATTTTGACTCTTCCTCATAAACTTTGTGTGTTCTCACTTTTTAATCACTGGTAATTTCACCAACGAGAAATGGCCTCTCATTTAGTTTTCATATATTTTTAGTGAAGATGAAAGCATTTTGCAAATTTCTGTCGGCCATTTGCATGAACTCTTCTGTGACTTGTTAGGGTGCCTCTTGAGTATTTTTTAAGTGGGCTTTGATTTTTTTTTTATTGATTTTTTTTTTTTCACCAGTTATAAAATGATACTGAACCATTGATTTTCCATGGATCAGAGGCGGTGTGTCTTTATAAGATTTTTAGAAGTTTGGGACTTTGAGAAATGATGTTGAACTCTATGGTATCATTAACAGTGACTTAAAGTCCTTTAAAATTGAATTTCCGTGCTTTTGTGCTGGGTGTGCAGTTGGGGCACAGACTTTAGCACTCCCTCTTGTCTTACCCTTTGTGACCACCCTGTGGCCCCTTTCAGGTATTTGAATTTGAGATTCCGATTTTCAGGCACCTAATCTTTCTGGCCTATGGTTTCTCTGGCCATAAACAGCTTACTCTTTGGGCAACCAGTCCCTAGAAAACCTGGCTGTGCTGCCTGAATCCAATGAAGTGAAAATTTGTCTTGAGTTCTTCCTTGTGTTTTTTTTCTCATCGGTAAACATTTGCCTTTTCTACCTAACATCAAAAGATCACATCTAAAAGATTCTTACCTAACCGTGATTTTTTTTTTTAAGTTTATTTATTTAGGTAGAGAGAGCACACACACAAGTGGGGAGAGGGGCAGAGAGAGAATCCCAAGCAGGCTCCCTGCTGTCAGTGCAGAGCCCAACGTGGGGCTCGATCCCAGGAACTGTGAGATCATGACCTGAGCTGAAATCAAGGGTCGGATGCTTAACCGGCTGAGCTGCCCCAGCATCCCTAAGTGTGATTATTTTAAAGTTTTTGTTATCGTATCCAAACTGTTCTTACAGCTTTTCTGGTTGTTGCTTCTGAGTGTTGTCAGGCACAGTTAATCTCTCTTCTAATAATTCGTGGCTTTTGTTTTTTGGGCTGGGGATAGACGGTTAATTGGGGCACAGAGCCATGGGCCAGGTTGGAATATCAAAGCTTGGGTGTCATCCAAGCAGTGATACCTACTCAAGGCACCTCATGATTTTGGCCTGCAGCATCCCAGCTCTAACAAGAAAGGACTCAGCTAGAAGATCCCTAGAGGCTTGAAATGTGGTCACGAGTCTTCTTTGTATGTTCCCTGTATGACACTTAGAAGAGGTTCGTCTGTGGCATGGAGTCAGAAAGAAAGGAACCAAAGTTGGGCCAGATTACATTAAGACACACACACACACAGAAGGCACGCCCTCTCTTTTGCAGACTGAATGCTAATGTGCCTTTACTAATTTTGCCTTGTGTGGTGAATCCCCTCAATATTAGACAGTACAACTGAAGTCCATATCCAATCCACTGCTAAATAATTGATAGATTGCCTGCCATTTGTGTTCAATGTGATTGAAGAAACACTTTAAAGGAAAATGCTTAATTGCCTGGTGACTATAATTGCCAGGCCCTTCTGTTCCTACTCTCCCAAGTCCGATGAACTCACGTTGGGGAGTTCAAGTTTAAAATGATGGATTACCCCTGGCTTACATTCTGATTGTTGAAATCTAACTAGCTGATATCTACAGTACACAGCAGACCCCAAATTTACACTTAAACTGTGCCTGTGACCTAGACAGTGTCCAATGGCTGTAGAATCTAGAGTATTATTTTATAAAACTGACCCGTAAATTGGCTAAGAGGCAAACTTCGTGATAAGCTACCTGTCAGAATGGGGTGCTGTCTCTGGATGTGGGCAGGCGGCTGTCTGGCTGTCCCACAGGGGAGTCAGAAGGAGAAGGGAAAAGCCTTCCCAGTCCCTGTAATTTACCCCCCAAGTCTGGGGTCAATTTTAGTGCCACAAGATGACTTTAAATGTGATTAGCTCCTAATCCTCTGTTTAAACTACTACCACGATTCACTTCAAAAGACTGCCCTGCTCGTTAAATTGGTTCTTGCCCGAGATTAATGAGTCTTGAAAAGTATCCAACACAGGCCGGATTGCAACCCACGCTCACTTGCACTGAATGAAGTAGAATTAGGCGGCAGAGTTTGTGCCCCCGATTCTCTGAAGTAGAATCTTGTAATTGAGTCTTAGTTAAATATTAAGTAAATGTCTCTAGGGGGTTGTTATGCAAACTGTATTGGTTTGGTTTTGAAAGACAAGAAGGATATATTTTGGTTTTAGTCTGGGCTCAAAAAAAAAAAAAAAAAAAAAAAAAAGCCTTGAACTGGACTCCTAGGGTCGAAAAGAGAGACTTCAGTCTCTCCCATGTGTCACCACCATTACCTGAAAGATGGTCCTCCCCTTCTCTTGTATGATGACGACTGGAAAATGTGCCCACGACCCTCTCTGTCCGGCCACCCCACCCCCAGTACTGTCCCTGCTCCCAGCCCCCCCCTAAAGGCTGCAGTGCTGGGTTTGGGTTTGGTTTGTTTTTGTTTGTGTCTTTGTTTAAGTTTATTTAGAGAGAGAGGGAGAGAGAGAATGAGCAGGGGAGGGGCAGGGAGAGAGAGAGAATCCCAAACAGGCTTCCGCCCTGGAGCCCTGACTCAGGGCTCAAACCCCCAACCCTTGAGATCACGAACTGAGCCGAAACCAATTCAGATGCTTAACCGACTGAGCCACCCGGGCGCCCCAGGTTTGCTTTGGTTTTGCTTGAGCAGAATTGTATCCTCCCAAAGAGCAGGCGCCACTCCCAAGTATCACTTCTAAATGCATCACTTAACTCCTCATGGTTGTGCAATTGGTTTACAGCTTTGCGAGCTATGAAGTTGTTTGAAAGCCCAGGGGCCTGCAGGGGGGATACCTTTATGGAACTTCTAAAATGATGCAAAATATTAAAGATTTCATAGAGTTTGGGGTGCAGTCAGTCCTTGTCTTCTCCCTTTGGTTTTATGGTAGCCTTTTAAGTCTCATGGTAAAAAAAAAACAGGTAACATTTGTGAAGTCCTATCCAGACCAGGAAACAGGCAGCAGCCAGGCAGGGAGGAGGGTAAGGCATTCAGTTTCTCTGAATCCACTGTGGGGGATGGCGGCTGTGGTGGCCCACTGTCCCCCACTGTCCGCAGCCATCAGGGGGAGGGCGGTTGGGGGGTTGGGAGGGGCTGGGGCACTCAGTCCCTGTGGGTCTTTACAAACCACCCTTCTGGACTGGACTTTGTCCCAGATTCCCTCCCATTCACTTGTAAAACAAAAGAGAATGAGCTTATCAATAGACCATGGGGGTGGGAGGGGGAGGTCTTTTAGATAAAATTTTCAAATAATATCTTCACAAGTCTAGTGTTTTTTTCCTACCAATCGATTCCATTTGCAAAGCTGCATGCTTGAATGGGTCTGCTTTGCTAAGCCTCCCTTCCATGCCAAATGCTTTACATTCGAGAACCCCATTTCACAGGGGGCAAAAGTGAGGCCCAAGCGTTAAGGGACTTACCCAGGGGGACGGCAACCAGCGAGTAGCATAGGGAGTGATCACACCTGATTCTGTTGCCCAGCGCTCATGGGTCCTTCTCATCTAGCTTAAAATGGCTGCACTTTACCCCCCTCCCCCCCCCCCCTCCGCCCGCCATCTAATTCCTCAGAAATGTGCGTGGCCTGTGAAGTTGGAATGTTTCATTCCAACTCATTGGAATGAGTTGTCTCATTCCAATTCTCATTCTTGTTGTGCAAGAGCCCTCTATGCACAACAGCTACCTCATGGATTTCCTAAACATTTGTCCCTCACTTCTCTGTGCTGTGGTCCCTGTGAGTAACCCTCACTCGTCAAGCTGTGTGCCCCAGACTTGTTACACATGCCCAGGGGGGCAGGAGCCTGGGACAGTGGAGAAGGGCTTTGGTACCTTTGTCTCAGGGCTGGATGCCTGAAGATGGCCGCCTGCTAACCCTGCCATGCCTAGGCCCACGCTCCACTCCACCTCCTTCTATTTGGCAAAGCAGCCTAGTAGAAAAGGAGGAGCGAGGAAAAGAGGAAGCCTTTGTGTCATTAGGAGGTGGGGATTTGACCTGAAGGGGACTGTCCTTGCCTGAGGAGATGGAACCTCCCGGGAAGGCATTTTTCTAGTCCCTGGGCCTTTGCTTCCCAGGCTTCTGGTCACTGGGAGCCTACATCCGCCCTGCATCCCCGCCCACCCAGCCCTGCCGCAGGAGGACGAAGAGCCTGACTTCCTCAGTAGGTCTCTTGTAGCTTTTGAGGATCCGGAAGTGTCCCCTGTGCTGGGAATGGAGAAGGAAAGGCCTTGAGCAGTTAAGTGCTCTGCCAGTTCACAGCTCAAGAGGTCCTTTATTTAGGCCTCTGGAATTTTCTGGAAGCTTGAGAGCTCCTAGACAAACCCAGTCTTACTAACCTAATGGCTGTCATCTGTCCTCCTCCCTGTCCTTTTACCAGTGCAGCACAGGGGTGGGGGAGGGGCGGCTTCCCCAGAGAAGCCTTTTGTGGCCTCTTCTCCCCAGGGCAGACAGCAGGGGAGGCCTCTTTAGTCAGAGGCCCCGCTGCCACCGACACTAGTCAAGCCTTTTGCTCTGGTAGCCTCAGTGGGCACGCATGGTAGCCGGGAGGCACTAGGCCTGCTTGGAGTTGAGCCTCGGTCATCTAAGGGCTAATCTGGGAAACTGAGGCTTGCTGGCTCGACCGACTCCCGGGGTACCAGCCCCCGGGTCCAGTCCACCTGCTGGTGTCCGAGCCCCAGCTCCAGCACTGCCCTTGCCGGGCTGGGTCCAGCTCACGTGCTCTTATTTCCTCTGTGAGGCCAGTGAATACACCACTTTCAAGGAGCCACAGTGTAACTGCTTAAGAGCAAACAACATCCTAGAATTCAAAAGTGCAAGGCCACGTGTGGCTACGCGGGCACAGCCTGAGGATTCTTCAGGTGAGCGTGGCCTCCGTGCCAGCTTTCAAGACAATGATAACTGTAAGGGCAGCCATAGCCATCATTTATGGAGTCCTGACTCCTAGACAGGAAGCAGTGGACTTTACAAACATCACTGAGTGCAGTATAGGCACTATTATTATTCTCATCTCAAGGGCAAGGAAGCAGCTTGAGAAGGTCAGCCAAGCTGACGTAGGCAATAGGAAACACAGGATTTCAACCTAGGACTGTCTGATCCCAGAATCCTGGCCATGAACCACTGTTCATGAATTACGTTCAATGTACTCCTGCTTTTTTGCATCTTAAATGTGCTCGATTAATTTTATTTTTCACTTTATGAGTAGTGAACCACATTAATACAAAAACCAAGAAAATAAGAAAAAGTTCCCTAAATTCTACCTCATTTATTGATTTGAGGGTAGTTCGCCTTTTCCATCTATTTCCTGGCCTGTCTACACAACATTGGATCACCGTATACGGTTTTTATGCTGCCTTGTGATAAATGGTGTGATAGGAGATTAAACAGGGCTCCCAAGTTCATGCGTGAATGCGTAAGAAAGAGAGGGAAGTAGGGTCAAGATGACTCATGAATCTTTTAGCCTAAAAGGAATAACTGAATCAAAGAACCAAAGTGTTTGGGGCGCGTCGGTCACTCAGTTGGTTAAGCATCCAACTTTGGCTCAGGTCATGATATTGCAGTTCGTGGGTTCGAGCCCCACATCGGGCTCTGTGCTCACAGCTCAGAGCCCGAAGCCTGCTTCTGATTCTGTGTCTCCCTCTCTCTCTGCCCTTCCCTTGCTCAGGCTCTGTCTCTCTCTCTCTCTCTCTCTCTCTCTCTCTCTCTCAAAAATAAACATTTAAAAAAAAAAGGGGGGAAGGGAACCTTAAGAGTTAGGAGACTTGAATTTTAATTCAAGTCTACTTTGTTCCCTCTCTATTTAACACAGTGTATGTTTCAGTGGTAGGAGTGGAAGCCTTCCTAGGGGGCATGGCAAGGCCAGAATGGACTCAGAGATGTGCAACCAATCATAGTCCAGAGCTTACTAATAACTACCCAAATGACATTTCTTTTGGGTCCTCAGTTTGACCATCTATGAAATACGGAGTTGAACCGATTGACCATAGGGCCCGTCTTATTTTAAGAGTTTTACAACTATAAAAATATTGATGGTGATGTCTTTGAGGATATGCAGTCTTTAATCATATGTTCTGACTTCAACAATGCATCTGGCCCTATAAAATTTCCCTGGAATGACCCAACCCCCGCCCCACCGCCCCATACCTTGACTGGGTTGGCTCATGTCACTTTTTCTTGGTGTCCACCATAAAGAGCAACAGTGGTTCCCTGTGAAAAGTGTCCTTAAGGAGATAGCTGGACCCTCCCCAAGTCTGAGTTGCTAGGAATCATTTGGCCTTGCAAATTCAAGCCAGGGGGCCAGATGGAAGCACTGAGGATTCAGCACTCCTCCTAGTTCGGGCCCAAGTGCGATGGCAAACATCAAGCCCATGAGTCTTCCTCTGAGCTTCCGTGTGTGTGTGTGTGTGTGTGTGTGTGTGTGTGTGTGTACACATATAAATTCATTGTATTGCATATGCTCAGATTTAACTAGAAAAAGATGTTCGTTTTTTGTTTCTTTCAAAATTAAATTTCTTCTGGCATTCACAGGCACTGAAATCAGAAGGGAAAAATGTTTTGTTCAACTTGAAAATGTTTTTCAAATACATAGCAGTTTGACTTTAGAGGCTGGGAAATGACATCCTGGAGGTTTTTCCAAAAACTAACTTGGAAATTAGCAAGTTATGAGAAGCAGTAAACTCGCTTCTTTTTAAACGAACACTGCTACACAAATAAAAGCTAAATGAGGGAAATAAGGGAGCTGATTTCTTTTATGAGGCCATCACAGAAGGTTCAGTCAAAGGAGAAAATGAAACTCTGGGTTTAATACGAACACTACAATTGATATTACACACCAGTATCTGGGTTGCCCGTGGGAAGGGAGCCCAGCCCAGCCTGACCACGCCCCCATCAGGGCTTCTTAAATGACGGCTTCCTGAAATAAATCAAGGTTGAGCAATTTTCAGTGTCTGTCTACATAATTGGGGAAAACATTTAGCCAGAAAGAATGGACACAAGGGGACAGACGGAAAGTCTCCATTTTTCTCTAGCCAACAAGGATCACAGTGTGGATGTTTAATTAGAATTCATTAAAAAAAAAAAAAAAAAAGATGGGGCTCATTCACTTGGGTAAGCGTTCCAAAGAAGCTAAATGTTCTTTGAGGCTCTTGCCTAGTGGGGGCTGGATTCAGAAATGAAAACCTAAATTTGTACTGTAGAAAGCAACGTAGAAGACTGGATTTTATGCTTAAAAAAAAAAAATACTAATCTCCAAAGAATGCTTGACTATTTTCCCTGGGGACAACTAAAAGGGTATGTTTAACACTGAATGGACTAAATAACTAAAACTCTGTCAAAAGCCTGAGTTTCGGGAAATCAGGTGCTTGTCTTTATTTAAAACCATCTCAGTAACCTCAAAGGGTGTTTAAGGTGTGCTAATCTGTTCTCTAGCTCTCCTATGGATATTTTGTATAATTTTATACCTTCATAAAGAATAGTTTAAGGAAAATCTATAAAAGAGTGTAAGACCACCTAGAGCCTTTTTAGGATGTCCCCTTTAAGATTAAAATACGAAGAGCCATTCACAAGCTGGATCCTGGTTCAGAAAATATCCTTGGAAAACGGCACGGAAATCTTGGTGATTGAGATTATCCTGGAAAAGCCAAGGTGAATGGATACCCAAATCAAAACCCAATGGCAAATACTCTTTGGGCGACACTTTGGACATTTCCCAGCCTTTGCGACGCGAGACGCTGAGGTCATGTGCATTTAAACACCAGACGTTGATACGAAGTGGAAGACAAGAATGGTAATGTTTTGAAGGCCTCTCTGAAAGCATCTGAATCTTGTGTTCTTGCGGACACATCAGGCCGAAGTCTCTACCTGTAGTTTTTGGTTTGGGGATCTTGCAACCTTAAACACAATGCGTTAGCTATTGCTACCAACACCTCGTTCATAAACTACTCCGAGGTGCGCCCCTGCAGAGCCTGGGGGGAAGAAAGTAAAAGATGATGAAAATGTGCGCGCCTCTGAAGAACCAGGAGATAGATGGTTCTCCGCTGTAATTGGTCTCATGCCAGCATTTCACAGCTGCCATGAAAACAGCTGGACGTAAGCAGACACGGTAACATTTCTGTGTCTAAAACATGATGGCAGATGGGGGTGGGGTGTGGACCCTGCTTAAGGTTCTCTTTCCCTCTGCTCCTCCTCTGCTCGCGCGCGCTCTCTAAAAGAAATAGAAAAAATTACAAATAAACATAAGAAAATATGTCAGAAGCATGTTAGTAGGTTCCACACATAAGTTCCATGAGTCCTTCATTGTTTCTAAAAATAATATTAAAAATAAAGAAGCTTGCAACTCCACAGGTGGCATAGCACATCCAGATAGAATTCCTTTTCCCCCACCCCGGAAAATGTATTCCTATCTTAATCTAACATCATTTTGGTAAGATATTTAATACCTGTATTTGCTATGACAAAACTAAGGATGTGACGTTACTAATCCTTCTCAATCCGGCTGCTTGCTTAGGCCGTCATACTGTGTCCAGCCTAAAACAAAGGGCCTCTAGGGAGGAAAGGGAGAGTCTTTGGAATGCACCCGGCAGGTTAGGCTGTAGGTAGTCGACGTAGAATATTTGTGGATGGGCAAATGCAGCCCTTTAGGAAAGTTCCAAGAAGAACAGTCATAGAATGAGTCACTATAATGTATACTGGATAAACGTAAGCAGGCTTTAGATTTACAGACATTTAAATGTTTGGTAAAGACTGGGTCATTTTTTTTTCTTTTAAAGGAAAGTTTGCACCTGTTTGCACAGTGACCTGAATTCTGATTTTGCCTAGCGTCAGCTTCTCAGAAAGCTTCTGGCAGTTTTCTTCGGCTTGCCCTTAACCTAAGATGGTGGTTTGAGGGCCTTGAAGCATTTTGGCAATGTCAGAGCTGATCTCGTGGTACTTTCACCAAAGCACTTTCTCCTACAAATCAAAACCTGGTTAGATAAAGTGCCCAAGTTCTTCTTCCCTTTCTTTGACTTCTAAGCCAAGAGTATGGCCAGACTCAACCTTCCAATTCCCATTTTTGTCTTGTAGATTCTTTGAACTCTGTCTCCCCTGGCCAATCTGCACAATACCTGGCTTGATCAAGCTTGAAACTTCTCTCCATCCCCAGGCCCTTGAACTTTGACCCACATTTACCCCAAACAACACCCCCCCCCCCCCCCCCCCCCCGCAAAGGGCCCTCCTGAGAATAAACTGAGCTCAGGGTCAACATCTCTGATCCACTGTCCTGTCCACCTCCCCATACCCAGGGAACATTTTCATTCCTCCCTATTACAGAAAAGCCCTTCTCTGGCTAGTCTTAGAACACTTGCAGAACTCTGGACCAGAGGGGTTACCCTATTGCTAGAGGCCTTTCCCCTCTTGCAAATAATTCTTTCGAATAAAGCCTATCCTTTCCTATATCCAGATTTGGGATTTGTTTGATAGAGACAATAGAGAATTCCCCCCTAGGATACCTTTATGTGACTACCCTATCATTCCCTTTCAAATATCATTTGTGGCAAATTTTAGTTTGTGTTTACTCCCCCTTATGCAACATACAATCTTCTGTATCGCAGAAGACCTTCCAGGAAGGCTTTTGAATTTTTCCTTTAACCAAGACAACAAATAAATAACAAGAACAACAACAAAAAATGAGGAGGGGGAGTCATTTTGTTTAAGGGTTAGTATTTAGCCTACACTTGGGACTAGATGAGGAAACCAGGTAGAGACCTAAAGACTGCTGCTGGAACACACAGTGGGTCCCTGACTTTATTTTTATAGCGTCAAATCACAAGCATTAGATATAACTGATGAGGTTATAATAGAGACAGTTGACTCTTGAACAACATGGGTTTGAACCATGCACGTTCACTTATTTGTGGATTTTTTTTTTTTTTTGATAAATATAGCACAACACTGTAAATGTATTTTCTCTTAGGATTTTCGTAGATTTTACCTTTCAACTTAAAGGTAAGGATACAGTATATAATACACATAACGTACCAAATATGTGTTACTTGACTGTTTATGTTATTGGTAAGGGTTGTAGTCAACAGTGGGCTCTTAGTAGTTAAGTTTAGGGGCAGTTCAAAGTTACCCGTGAGGGGCACCTTGCTGGCTCCATCAGTAAAGCATGTGACTCTTGATCTCAGGGTCACGAGTTTGAGCCCCACGTGAGTTAAGAGTTTACTTAAAAAAAAAAAGTTTTTTTTTAAGTTGCACATTTTCCACTGGGCCCCAACCTCCACGCTGCTCAAGGATCAACTCTCTATATAAATGTAACTACAAAAGCATCTTCCACAACCAAATATTATGCTATTTGTGTATATTCTCCCCTTTTATATATTTTAGAGCTGGCTTTCCCAGCATTCATGAGAACCATTGAGAACCTGCTATTTAGTACCTCCTTCTCAGGGGGGTTGGGGGGGCACAGATAGCCTATTACCTTGTCTTATTACTGTTTCTAATTGAATAAATAGTTCACAAAGAACATGGATTTTAAAAAGTGCTGTATCACTTTAATATATGGAGAAACTATTTTCATTCTATTAGGACACGTAGGCCATTGATTAACGACATCAACTGTGTGTTTTACTTTATATACTGGTTAATTCAGGGACCTTGATCTCGCCAGATGCATGCTCAGGTCAGTAGTAATCAGTCATACAATTTCTTTTAAATTTTTTTTCATGCTTATCCATTTTTTTGAGAGAGAGAGAGAGAGAGAGAGAGTGAGTGGCAGAGGGGCAGAGAGAGAGGGAGACACAGACTCTGAAGCAGGCTCCAGGCTCTGAGCTGTCAGCACAGAGCCCAACACAGGGCTCGAACTTAACTAGTTGTGAGATCGTGACCTGAGCTGAAGTTGGACGCTTAACCGACTGAGCCACGCAGGTGCCCCAGTCATACAATCTTTTGTTCACTCCAGTAATTGATCCTAGAAGTTACATAGTATTGAAGAAGACATTACCTAGTATGTTACATAAGATTCTCAATTACCTCCTAGAGTACTGATACAAGCTATAAACCCTAAATTATTTACCAATGTAAGTGACTTATTGACTCTTATTTTTTCATGAGGTTGCTAGATTCGAAAAGCAGGACTTTTTTTTTTTTTTTTTTTTTTTTTATTTATTTACCTTTGAGAGAGAGGGAAAGAGAGAGGGTGAGAGACAGAAGGCCAGGCAGGCTCTGTACTCTCAGCATGGAGCCCAGTGCAGCGGGGCTCGAACTCACGAACGTGAGATCATGACTTGAGCCGAAACCAAGAGTTGGACACTTAACCGACTGAGCCACTTAGGTGCCCCTAAAAAGCAGGACTTCTAAATCAAAACATCTAAATGATCTCCCTTACCATAGGGAGCTGTGAAACAGAAAAGCTACAAAAATAAACACAAGCATCTTAAAACAGTTCATGTCCACTAGGTTTTCACTTCTCAGATTGATACATTTTCTATTTCTTTCAGTGTGTGTTTTTGAGAGAAAGAGACGGCGTGTGAATGGGGGAGGGGCAGAGAGAGACACACACAGAGGATCCAAGCAGGCTCTGAGCTGTCGGCACAGAGCTGGATGCGGGGCTCCAACCCACGAACTGTGAGATCATAACTTGAGCCGAAGTTGGATGCTTAACCCCCCTGAGCCACCCAGGTGTCCCTGAGATTTTGATACATTTTCTAAAGCAGTGGGCACAGCCATTCTCCTGGGAGCCACGGATTATCCATTTATTCATCCAGTAGAGATTTTTATTCTATACCCTGCACTTGTAACTTCCTGTTTCCCACATCTCTGGCAACACTCCCTCAGTTCGAGCCTGCGTCGTCTTTATCTGGCACTATCACATTAACCTTCTAATTAATCTCCTTACAGCTATTCTTAGGACCCTCAAATGCGTCCTGCCCACAGTGTTTGGGTGACCTATCTCATGCAGTAGGATAGCACACTACTCTTTAAAGCATGCTAACATCCAAGCACCGTAAAACTACCCGTAAGGTCTTTTACAATTGGATTTCTGCCTCAGTCTCGACCCTTAGCCCTTCCTCCTGCCCATTCTCTGGAATCACAGAACTCCTGATGACCCACACTCCCACCCCTGGCTATGCATTTGAGGCGTATCGTGCTCCGTTTTCTCCCTTTTTTCCTCTTATTGCCACTGCCCGTCATGATGCCACCTCCCCTGCCTCCTCTGAGACTCAACACTGGCATGTCTAAAAACAAACACAAAAACGACAGCCTAGACCTTGTATCTTCATTCCCTACCAGATGGTTCCTTATAGCCACTCAAATCTTTGGGTGAAATGAATAAAGGCTGTTTCTACAAAGATGACTTAAGGGCTGGCCCCCTACAGGGGACAGTCCTGTAAAGAAGTAATTAACTGTTCAGGGTGCTCCAGATATGCTAGAAAAATCCACAAAGTACTAAGATAGCACCCTTGAGATCTTTTTAAAATGGAATTTCCCCCCATCTGCAATGGCTCCTCAGTGTCCCTGATGGAAAGTCAGGGCACGAATTTGGTCGAGAGTCCGTCCAGGTTTTTTCGGTGTGAAAGTAACAATTCCGTTTGTTTCTGAACTGATAAATATTTGAGCCCGAAACCAGATTTTTATCTGCTTTCTAACGAGACTGTCAGATCTCCTTTCTTACCTTGTCATTGCTGAGCAACAGCTTAAAATTTAGTCATTCATTTAACCAACATCTGATGATACTTATATGCTAAGTGCTGGGGAATAAGCAATGAACAAGACCGACCCCAGCCTGCTTTCCTGGGATTTAGGAGTAGGCAAAACAGACAGTATTAAGTAAAACGATGCAGTAATTGAAGACTGTTGGTATCGTTTGGGCCGCAACCACGGTGAAAGCAGAGACCTACTTGAAAGAAGGTGGTCAAGAAAGAGTGCTTTGGGCTGTTTCATTTAAGTTAAGGCTTGAAGACTGAGGAGGCAGAGGGAGAAGCTGGCAGAGACTTTTAGGCTGACACGGGTGGCGAGGGCAAAGATTCCAAACTACACCAGGCACTGTTCCAGACTCTGGGTCGCAAACAGGGTAGGGCATCCGTTCCAGGCGAGGATAGGGCCAATAAAACAGAAATACATAGTCTAAATGCAGGCAGCGTGAAATTCTACGGAGAAAAAGGAAAGGTGTGTGGAGAGGTAACTGTGTTAGGGAAGGAGGTCAGGGAAGGCCTTTCTCAGAAGGTGGCATTTGGGCACAGGGCAGACTTGATGGACAGTTCACTTGCAACTCACGTGTAAATGGGTTCATGGCAAATCTAGAATGTTGCAACCTTAGCGGTCTTTCTGATTGATTTCTGTATTCGTTTGGAAACCGGTGTTCCCAAGCAGCCTGAATGGCCCATCAGGCAAGGCCCTCAGATTTTTAAGAGCGTGAAGCCACCTTCGAATTGGCCTTTTCCATCTTCGAAACAAAACTTGTGCTGCGATTCAAATCCATAAGACATTTTGTTGAACGGTAGTTTTGTACAAAGACAGGCTTTGCTCACCACCGTACGGGCCTCCGCCTTCCTGCATGTGGCAGTAAGAGAAAAGGGTTCAGGGATGTGCCTGTTGGCCCAGAAAGCAGACACCGGCAAGGCTCAAGTCAAGCCTCTCTCATTACAAAGGGTCACGGGGAGGTTATAGCCCCGGTCACAGGCCCATTTGGGGGCTGCTGACTGCGTGATCAACAGCCCCTCCTAATAGAGTTAATCACTCACTGGCCAACTGGACAATCAGTGGCGCCCTGCTCTCCTCTCTCCATGTCGCCTATATTCCTCCAGACTCCTTCCTTTGCCTCCTGCAGAGAGCAGGCGTCAGGCAGGGGACCCTCTGGGATTCCTGGCCCTTCCTACTCAAAGACTGGCCCTTCAGGAGAGTCCTCTAACTCCAGGGGAGGAGAGCCCATTCTTCTCCGCCTGGGAGAAAACTTGCAATGAAACCCTTCTGCCAGAGATGTAGAGGAAAACAGCAGAGATGGGGCGTCAGAGGAAAAGCAGACCGTGTTTTCAGAAGAAAGACATCACTGTAGCCAAAATGAAGAGGAAACTTGCTTTTCAGAGATGATGGGCTAGAGAATATTTACACGTCTACACCCCCTTGTCAAATGCAGTATCATGTTAGTTTTTAGAATATGTTCATTTCGGGAAGTGGTGAGTTGCAGGTTTTTTGGGTTTTTTTGGTTGAGCTCTAAAAGTTGGTGTTATTATATTTAAGCCAAGCAAGCCCTTCCATAGAGCTTACTAGAACCAGAAGTCTCTTGGCAGAGAGGCTGAAGGATCAGGAATTCCAGTGCCCCAGGTTAGAACTTAGAATGTTAAGGTCTCACGCTGGGCTGGCTCAGAGTATGTCTGAACCCTTTGGTTGGCAGAAAGGAACTGAACCAGTCTGGCTGACTGGCTTTACGCCTTTGGTATGAGAGCCTCTACCTGAACGTCAGAGCTTGGGTACTCTCTCCTGTACAGAAGACTGTCCAACGTTTAGACATTTCCCAGGAGAGAGGTTAAATCTTAGACCAGGGCCCATTACATTTACAAATGGATGTGTAGTTGCTGTTCCCAGGGCTGGTGATGGTGGGGGAGGGGAGCAGTAGAAAAATGACCGTGTGGGTCCTAATTTTCATGAGAATGCCTCTTTTCAGTTTGGAGGGAAGAGAAGTATAACCAGAAAAGTGGGGGGAGGTGAGGAGTATATAAGGGTATCGATAAACACATAGCCGATTGAGGGTATTATGGAGATTGGATGCTTGGGTCTGTAGACCCCAAACTGACTTGGCACACGGAGCTGGCTATCATGTTGATAGTTGTTCAAAAACGAGTATGAAATCGGCCTTGGCCAGTGTTGATTAGCACGGCCAGGGATGTCAAACTGAAAATTGGAAATAGATGTTTGGCTACTCCCCCGATACATTGAGTAGATAGATACGTAGCCAGGGCGCCCTCACCAAAAACTGACGTCATCTGCATTGTCGTAAGTGAATTTTCTTCCTTACATCCTATGATTATGGCTTCCATAATTTTGTTAGCTTGCATATTGAATTTTTATTCGTATGCATTTCCTTAGCCCTCCATTTCCTTTCCAGCCTTTTAACTGGTAATTTTGTTTGCTCAGGGACCATAGCACAAGAAAGCACCTCATAATGAAACAGTGCTTCTCCCATGAATGCGCAGTCGTTTGAGCATGAGGCAATGTGGCCCGCACTGCAGAGAACAGCCAGGCCTGAAGGTCTGGGACTACCGTCCACCGTTCCTATCACCAGTTAGCTCAGTGTTAAATTTCTTGCCAAGTAAGAGAAAGGGGAAGATTTGGACATATGCGACGGGAACCAAATCCAGGCAAGCAGAAGGCCCCTAACCCTTGTATTCCCTCCAACAAGGACCATTGGCACAAATCCTTCCTTAAGACCGCTTTCCTGATTAAAGATGGTTGTAATCCCTTGGAGTTACCGTGGCATTACATGTGCCTACACCAGAAGCCATATTTCTTTCTGTGCGGTGCGGTCAACTGGTCCTGTGAGAGGCAAGCCACTGAGATGCGGTTGACTGTACTCAGAATTTGGATGGATGAGGTTGTGTGGCTTGACTCCTTGGAGTCTTTAATCCTTCCAGAAAGAAAATCTTTTGTGTTTCCCTTGAGTGACCACCATTCCGATCTTTTCTGAGTTGTGTAAGAATGTAGACTGACAGACTCCCTGGGTGACCCGCTCTCCTGAACCTGCAAGAGCCATCTCTTTACAGCCAACATAAAATGACCCAATTCCGATCAACTGTGGAAGGAGAGCCTGCGGTGTCCTGAAAGACCAGGTGTCCAGGGTCGGTCCCTTAGCCTAAAATCAGGCTCAGGGTCTGTCAGGTCAGCGTGATGGCCTCCCCGACCTCACCACCTCCAGAGACTTCCTCCTCCACAGATACTGCCGTAGAAGGACAGGCAAGGGCAGTGTGATCACATTCTCTTAGAGTAGTTCAAGGCTACACTCTCCGGAGCTAGAGAGATTTCCAGATCTACTGAGCCTGAATCCCATTTTAATCCCAATCAAATCCCATTTTAATTGCTTTTTCCAATTGAATATTTTTCCTTCAGGAAATTGACACACATCACAGAAACACAAGTACATTCGTCTACGTGGCTCTTTTTGTTCTAGTAAATGTTTGGGGTTTGGTGGAGCTGAAAGGGGACACGTAAGAACATTTGTTTTGATGACCAACAGTTTTTAAGACAGATGCTTTATGGTGAAACACAAGTTACCTAGGTGGCCAATGACCAGGGTTTTAAGAAGGGTCTGGGCAGATATTCATTGTGTCCCTCTCCTAAGTTTTCCCATTTGCTGGGCCCACTCCTAGAACACGAGTGATCGAATTGTGGGAACGTTTGTAAAACACGGATGAAACACAGAAATTGGCCTAGGTGAAGTGAATTCAGTTTTGAAAAAATCACCGGGAATTAGGGTAGGTACACAAAAACATCTTGGGAAAATTGAAAGATCAAAAACTGGTCACTAAATATAACCTACTGGTGTCCCCTTCTTATATTTATGGAGAAAAATAAGAGAGTGATTTGCCAGTGTCCTTTGAAGGTAGAAACTACTGTTCTCCCGAATTACGGCCAGAGCGTATCCCGTATTTGCTTTATCATAGGCACCATATATAGGCTGCTGTTAGCAATGTTGATTTTTAACATCTAAATGGCTCCCAAGCTGACGTAGATCTAAGCAAGCGAGGATTTAGGTAAAGCCAGCAGAAGCTTATTATTAATGCACTATGCTGAAAAGCTCTAGCTTGCCGTTGCTAAAGACGAGAGCCCTGGGGAAAATGATAGCTCATTTTGGAAGCTAGTGTTAGAAATGGTACCACTCCCGAGGCCAGGCTAGTGAGCTGCTCATTCAGCTCAGGGATGACCTTGCACGCAGCCTTGGCAGGACTAGAGATTCAGGAAAAAGGGCCATGGACGTTACGCCACAGCTTGCCATTCTCATCCGTGACCACCACGGAACCATCATGATCCGTGAACAGTGATGGCATGGACCATGGTCTTAGGTTCCTCCACATTGCCAAGGTCATCATGGAGAACCTTAGCCAGGAGGGCCAACCCCTCAGTCTGTAGATGGCATTGCTGGCAATCTTAAAGGAGTTGTCATTGCCACAGCTCTCTCCCTTACTGAGCATTGTGACATCAGCACAAGGGCTCAAGATGATAATCCTTTGTCTTTACCCTTCGAGTGAGCACCGGCCTTGTCTAAGATGGTGAAGATATCAGTGGGCTCTGTGAGGTATTGAGCACATCACCCCATCTGCTGTTGGTGGGATCTTGCTTCCAGAAAGTGGGGATGGAATTTCCATTGCCTATCAGCTTTCCATTCTCAGCCTTGATGGTTCCCTGAACACACTAAGGGTAGAATCACTTCTTAACATGTAGTCTGTGTTATCTAGGTCAAGGAAGGAATCCCAGCGTCCACTTTGGAAGCAGGCTGGTGACTAGACCCCTAATACAGGCGTATCCCCTTAGCTCTTACCAACTTTTACCAACATGACGAGGATATGGCTGGTGCCCCATAAAAACGTGAGCTCACTTCTGTTGAGGGGGAACCGAGAGAGCGGCATGAGTTGTGAACATGAAAAAGTAATACATTTTAGGCCACGTCCAGGTAGCAAGGTTGAACAACAACGGTTATGATTGTTTCAATCTGTTTGGTTCCTGAGTTCCAGGTGGCAGGTGACATGAGGTTTAATGGCAAGAAATTCATCCAAACATTTACCTAAATGTCTTCAGCTTCCGATTTCAGAACACAAGAATTTGGATAGTGAGGGATACGTGCATGCTTACTGCCTGTTTGCATCATACCGCATGTATGCATTCATTTAGGACCCAGGCTTTTTGCTGCAGCCAGGGGATAAAACAAGCATATAGCCCAGATTAGAAGTAATCGTATGAAAATGAGTGGAGATCGATAGCCGCTTAATTGTATAACTGTGATTTCCAGAGTGCTTAGTAGGTGGGGTGAGTTTCTATTTTTTAAATATGTACAACTTGGTTTTAATTAGGTTGTAAAATATAGCCACGAATCAGGTCATGATTTCACAAATGTTTTACTAGAAGGGAGTAAGCCCACTTGAAGACCAGTATTAAAGAGATAATCGCATGGGTCATCCATGGGTATGGAAGAATCCAGACAGAGGTTTGTGACTGACCGTAGTTTGCAAAGTGTTAACGAGAGCTGGGCAGACTGATCTGGGAGCATGAAGGGGACCCCAAGCCCAGCTGGGTACGAGAGCCACAGACAGGGTCCCTCCAGAGGTCCAGACATGTTCTGGTTAAAGCCATGCTAATCTTGAAAGTACTAAAAAGCCAGTCATGTAGGCTGTTGTTGCCCCATAAAGACCAAGGATGATGCTTGGCTGATTGGTGAAGCTCATTGGCAAAGAATCAGCTCTTGGGCTCTTGGCTCAGATGGCTTGGGGTGATTTTCCTGAATGTGTTGGGTTTCTAACCCGTGAAAAAGTCCCGTTGCAGATTTTACTGTTTTCTATGCAAGCAAAAACAGAAGAGTCTTAGGTTAATAGTCAGCCAAGACTAGAGATGGACTTTCCTTCCGGCTTAAATTCTGAGACTTTTTTTTTTTTTTTTTTTTTTTTTGCTGTAGCCTAGCCTGGCTGGCTGTGTTACACAGCTTTTTAGCACATACTTGGAGATGGGAACAGTCTGTGGCTTGAATCAGATAAGAAAGTTGAACTTAGTGAGTGACTAACATCTACTGCCTTTTTGCTTTTGGGGGGGGTCTATAAAAATAATGGTTTTGATCTTTCAGTATTATTTTACCATTTATTTTCCTGTGGTCAGCAGGACTAACAATGAAAACACTTAAAAATGTGAGAGAGAAGGGTCATGAAAAGGAACGTTCTTTGCAATGGTTACACTCTCCTCTGAAGTAAATTGTTGTTGTCGTTGTTTAGAGAGGGAATAGGAACAGGGGAGAGGGGCAGAGTGGGGATGGAGAGAGAGAGAGAATCTCAAGCAGGCTCCATACTCAGCACGGAGCCCTGATGCGAGGCTTGATCTCATGACTCTAGGATCGTGACCTGAGCCAAAATCAAGCGTTGGATGCTCAACCAACTCAGCCACCCAGGCACCCCTTGTTTGTTTTTGTGTGAAAAACTCAAACAGTACACACAGTAGCCACCCCAGACCTTAGTTCTACCCCCTAGTGATTCTATCATCCACGATTTCCCATGTGCCTACATGCATTTATATGTAAATACATTTTTTAAAAATACAAATGGGGTCGATATATACTCTTGCAGCCTGTGGCTTTTTTTTTTTTAATTTAACAGTATATCTCATAAGACTTTTTGAACTGTTGCATAATTTATTTTAACTGGTAGTCTGTCATGGCTATTGAGAGTTGTTTCCAGATTTTCGTGGTTGGTTGATTGGTTGAAGGAGGGTAGGCTTATGCATGATTTTAGCTTTTGTACATGCTCTGTAATTATTAGTATTGAAGACACCCATTCCCGCAGTGGGTACCATTTTGGATGTGACATCTGCCCAGTGGCGAGTAAAGGACACCGGTCTCAGCCTTCTGCTGCACAGTTCATTGGTGAAATGGTAGAGATAAGCATTTGGAAATTTTCTCAGCAGCGGTGACATCTTATTCCCTCAGTCTGAAGGGCAGTCAAGTGACCTCTATTGAGTGCTACATGGATGCAATGGGTTAGGATCATGGACTTTGGGTTCCTTAAGGAAAGATACTGTTTGAACATGTTATTCGTCAGATGCTAGCCGTTGGAGCATGGTGGAAAGACCATAGGATTTGCAATCAGAAAACAAAATTCGAGCCCAGTTCCGCTGCACTGATGGTGTTATCTTTAGCGAGACACTCACCTTCTCTAAACCTCAGTTTCCTCATCCGTAAAATCAGAATGATACGAACGTTAAATAATGTCTATGAAAATATACTCCAAAGAATTCCCTACACGAATATTAGGTTATCGTTTTACCCAACTCCTTTCTAATAACGAAAAGGAGGCTTAGTTGGTTTGGAGTGACTTTCCCAAAGATGTTCATACATCTGTGACTTAATTACTAATCTCTGTACCCTTAGTGTTTGCCTTCAGAAAGGTCAGAAACAGCTCTGAGCTTGCAAAAATGGAGCATTAGAACGGCAAATGTTGTAACTTATTTTATTTTTCTCACCTGTCGTTTGTGCTTTAGCTATTATATCTGCATTTCTACGGGACTTTGAATATGCAAACACCAGTTTTCTGACAGTCTTCTGTGATTTATGGTGTTTGCTCTGTAATTTCTTTGTTTTGGTGCTTCAGGCATGGAATGAAATCTTATTAGTTTGAAATTACAGTTGCTTCTCTGAGTGACTCACCACCACCCCACCCACACAAACACACACAAGTACACGACACACACTGGAATGGGCTCAGAATTTTAAAAAGTAAAGAAAATAAAGTAATGCCATAAGCATGAGAAAACATTCACCAACAGAAAACAACTTTTCACACTGGCTGTTAGGCAGTGGCCTCTAGAATGTTCTGAAGTAACCATAACAAAGGACTGCTTTTAATTCACTCCCTGATGCCACAGAGCCCTGTCTTCCAGGGAGAAGAGAGGACCGTGTACCAAGTAAACAAGAACACAGCCCCATCTCTTTGTAAAAGTGTTGATCTGAACAGTCTCCACAGCTAAAAATTGCTCTAGCATGAGTCCCCTGGTCCCGGTTTGGAGGAGGTGGATTTTCAGCAGCTTTCTCTGTGCCATGGGCGGTCCCCCACTCAGTGCCCTGCAGAACCGGATGGGGGCAGAGCTGGGCGGAGCTCCTGAAGCAAAGACTATTTGTAGCCCCCATAGCTGCTTATCTGGAATCAATACTGGAAGGTGTTGTCAATAACACTTTGCAACAAAGGACTTCAGGGACACAAGGAAGAGGTGTTTGGGGACCTATTTCGATGTCTAGTGTCTCTCTCTCTCTTTAAACTGCGATGAGAGTCACATATCATAATAGTCGCCTTTTTGAAGAGTGTGATTCAATGGTTTTTCATGTCTTCATGTATTCATTACCACCATCTAAATTCAGCCCATAAGAAACCTCCTATCCCCATTCCCCTCCCCTCCAGCCCCAGACAACCACTGATCTACTGTCTGTCTCTATGGATTTGCCTGTTCTGCACATTTCATATAAATGGAATCATACAATATTTGTCCTTATCTGGCTACGCAGCATACTGTTTTCGGGGTTCATCCCTGTATACAGTCTGTATCGTATCTCATTATTTTTTTATGGACGAATAATATTCTATCGTACTGATCTACATTTTGTTTATCCATTCAGCAGTGGATGGACGTCTGGGTTGTTTAAACTTCTTGGCTATTGTGAAGGATGACCCTAAGACCATTCACGTGCAAGTTTCTGTGAGGACCTGTGTTTTCAGTTCTCGTGGGTACATGATAGGAGTAGAACGGTTGGGTATCTGGTCTGTCTTTATCCAAATCATCACATCAGTAACCTGAGAAGAAGGGGAACACGCTTCCTTTGGTTGGACTAAGAAACAAGATGGGTATGTACTGGTGGAGCAGCTATGGTCTTTGGATTACATCTTAGTGTTCTAATCTCCAGCAGTTAAGGAATGATATAACTAATTCCTGACTTTTTAAAAAATAAACCCATGGGTAGGCTATAAATCCCAATGACTCGAAATGTTTCCATTTTGAGACCTGAGGGACACACTTTTGTTAGTGTCATTCCCCCATGGTAGAGGATAGCTGGAAGACAGACGTTAACATTTATCAAAATACGTGTGTGGATGGAGGATGGGGGGTTGGGGGGCTGGGGGTGTAATTTGAAAACAGACTCTTGTTGCTCCCTGTGTCATACAGAGGACTTAGCTTTTATTATAACAACAGTGGAGCCTTTATGCCATGAGAATGGGGATGCTTTGGGTTGGAGCGGGGAGGACAAATGGGGGGGGGGGCACCAGGCGATCTCAGTGTATAAAAAAGAACGAGTAGCTGCTTGACTAGTAATAATGTTCTTTCGAGGATCCTCTATTTTCAAAACTATCCAGGTTTCATTTATACTAACGTGAAGAGTAAAGTATTGTTAATCTGAGATGTGTTAAGACACAGTGAAGGTGGCCGTTGGGATTGTAATAGCTAGACAGGGCTACCGCACTAAGAGAACACGCACTGTTTTCTGTGACTGCGCCTGATGGGCCCGGATGTTAAGAACAGACCCCAACTTAGAAGTCCTTCCATGCCGGTAAGACATGTTTTGTGTTGACAGAATTGATTTACTAGGAAAGCCTTTTGTCCTCTTGGGATCGACAGTAGACTATCCAGAGAAGTGGATTTTTTTTCCCCCACCTGTATATTTCCTTTATCTTGTAATCAGGGCAGAAGTAAGCAAATAGGCTAATTCCTCATCACAAAATGCTACAGGGCCCCAGCACCGTGCAAGGGACCCAGACAGTTTGCTAAAGCGTTAATGATCTATAATTGCTTCCTGCCTTGCCTCCTCTCATGGATTTTTCCTTTACACATAGGCCTTTGGGGCCTCAGTCCAAAGGAATGTGATGGATGATGGAACTTAATTTGGTCCCTTTAGGTAGGAGGGCCCTTCAACAATACAGAGTGAAGCCCTCCATTTAGGGCAAGCCACGTCAAGTTAATCATTATACTCTTTAACTGCAAACTAAATGGAGAAACGGTTCTCTTCTGCCATAGTACTCTTTTTAATAGACTTTATTTTTTAGAGCGGTTTTAGGCTCATAGCAAAACCAAAGGAAAAGTATGGAGACTTCCCATATACTCCCTTGCCCTCAACCAAGCACAGCCTCCCCATTATGAACATCCCACACTAGAGCGGTACATTCGTGAAAACTGATGACCCTAACTGACACATGATAATCACCCAAAGCTCACAGTTTACAGTTCACTCTTGGTGTCGTACATTCAATGGGTTTGGACAAATGTGTAATGACACGTATCCACATTATGGTGTCATACGCAGTAGTTTTCCAGTGTTCCACCTATCCTTCCTCCCCTCCAATGTCTGGCAACCTTTGATTTTTTACTTCTTCACAGTTTTACCTTTTCCAGAATATTCTATAGATGGAAGCATCTAGCATGTTACCTTTTCAGATTTTTTTTTTTTCACTTAGTAGTAGGGATTTAAGGTTCTTCCACGTCTTCTCATGGCTTGAAAGCTCCCTTCTCTTAGCGCTGAGCAACACGCCTTTGTCTGGATGTACCGCAGTTCATTTACCCGTTCACCTGCTGAAGGACATCTTGGTCACATCTGAGTCTGGGCACTTAGGAATAAAGCTGCTATAAACACTTGTGTACGGGTTCAATGCATCCAATTCATTTGGGTTAAATACCAAGGAGCACGAGTGCTGAATCTTAGGGTCAGAGAATGTTCCGTTTTGTCAGAAACCACCAAACTGACTCCCAAAGTGGCCGTGCCATCTGGCGTTGTCATCAGTGATGGATGAGAGTTCCTGTTGCCCCACATCCTCACCAGCATTTAGTGTTGTCAGCGTTTTAGATTTGGGCCATTCTGGCCAACAGGCATATGAAAAGATGCTCAATGTTGCTCTTCATCAGGGAAATACAAATCAAAACCGCACTCAGATACCACCTCACGCCAGTCAGAGTGGCTAAAATGAACAAACCAGGAGACTATAGATGCTGGAGAGGATGTGGAGGAACGGGAACCCTCTTGCACTGTTGGTGGGAATGCAAACTGGTGCAGCCGCTCTGGAAAACAGTGTGAAGTTTCCTCAAAAAGTTAAAAATAGATCTACCCTATGACCCAGCAATAGCACTGCTAGGAATTTACCCAAGGGAGACAGGAGTGCTGATGCCTAGGGGCACTTGTACCCCAATGTTCATAGCAACACTTTCAACAATAGCCAAATTGTGGAAAGAACCTAAATGTCCATCAACTGATGAATGGATAAAGAAATTGTGGTTTATATACACAATAGAGTACTACTTGGCAATGAGAAAGAATGGAATCTGGCCCTTTATAGCAACGTGGATGGAACTGGAGAGTGTGATGCTAAGTGAAATAAGTCATACAGAGAAAGACAGATACCATATGCTTTCACTCTTATGTGGATCCTGAGAAACTTAACAGGAACCCATGGGGGAGGGGAAGGGAAAAAAAAAAAAAAAGAGGTCAGAGAGGGAGAGAGCCAAAGCATAAGAGACTCTTAAAAACTGAGAACAAACTGAGGGTTGATGGGGGGTGGGAGGGCGGGGAGGGTGGGTGATGGGCATTGAGGAGGGCACCTGTTGGAATGAGCACAGGGTGTTGTATGAAAACCAGTTTGACAATAAATTTCGTATTTAAAAAAATAGATTTGGGCCATTCTGATAAATATGTAATGATATCTCATTGTTTTATTTCATAATTCCCTAATGACATGTGATGCTCATATCTACAGTAATGTTTTTAATATTTTAGACTTTTTGATTCTATAAGATCTAGTGCACCTTTTTTGTTGTTGTTGTTGCATGATGATGTTGTTTTATTGAACCAATAAAGTGCAAAGAAGCTAGGCATACTTTTTGCTAATGTTTCCATTCATATGCTCCATGAGGACAAAGATCTTATCTGCGTTGTTCTCTCTGGTCATCCTGAAACCAGAGCAATGCGTGGTCATTCACTTGCACTCACTATTTGCTGAATAGAGTGGATTAGATGGTCATCGTCAAAAAGACACATCTACATCCTAATACGCGGGACCTGTGGACACTATCTTTTTTAGAAAAAGAAGGATGGCAGATGAATTCAGTTAAGGATCTTGAGATGAGGAGATCCTCCTGGATGTCTGAGTGGGCCTTCAATCCAGTGGCCAGTACCCTCGTAAGAGAAAGGCAGAGGGAGAGTTGAGATGGGCAGAAGGGCAGGAGACAGAGGGAAGAGGAAGAGGCAAGTGACCACGGGGGCAGAGATTGCAGGGATGTGGCCACAAGCCTAGGAGGGCCTCCAGCCACCAGAAACGGGAAGAGGCAAAAAAGGGCTCTGCCCCAGAACCCTGTAGGAATGCGGTCCCCTGACACCTCGATTGTAGACATCTGGCCTCCAAGCCCTAGGCAATCACTAATCTATTGTCCGACTTTATGGATCTGCCTGTTCTGGATATTTCATACAAATGGAACCAGGCAATATGTGGTCTTTTGTGTCTGGCTTCCTAAACTTAGCATGGTAGCACCTCCTTTTATATTCTAAATGTTTTATAGTGCCCGCTTTGCTTTCTTTCAAAGCATATTATTCATAGATAATTTGACCTACTTACATAATTTCTAAAACTCTGCCTTGTAATAAGGTGACTTTTAAAATAAGCAAATGCTGGGGCACCTGGGTGGCTCAGTTGGTTAACTGTCCGACTTCAGCTCAGGTCATGGTCCCACGGTTCGTATGTTCGAGCTCCGCACGGGGCTCCACGCTGACCGTGCGGACCCTGTTTGGGATTCCCTCTCTCTCCTCTCTCTGCTCCTCTCCCACTTGTGCTTTTTCTCTCTCTCAAAATAAATAAACTTTAAAAATAAAAAATAGGGGTGCCTGGGTGGCTCAGTCAGTTAAGCGTCCAACTTCGGCTCAGGTCATGATCTCGCGGTCTGTGAGTTCAAGCCCCGTGTTGGGCTCTGGGCTGACAGCTCAGAGCCTGGAGCCTGCTTCGGATTCTGTGTCTTCCTCTCTCTCTGACCCTCCCCCGTTCATGCTCTGTCTCTCTCTGTCTCAAAAATAAATAAACGTTTTTAAAAAATTTATAAAAATAAAAAATAAGCATGCGGTGTGCGAGCCTCTCACGCATCGAGCAGCCTTTCCATTGGTGACCCGACTGCCCCACGTGGTTAGCCATTCTAGATAAAGTTTCAAATCAACCGAAATTTCAGTCTTCCCTCCGTTTCCTTGGTAGTTCTCAGAAACTTCAGTGTGTGTTCAAACCTCGCAAGAAAATATTTGGTGGTTCCTTCTAGCAGAGAATTAGGCTCTCCCTTCAGAGGATTACAGATAGGTGTTCACCTACAAGGGTGTCGGCAGAGCCCTCAAGAATCATATTGGACACAAAGAACGATTTCCTAGGGTGACCATCTTGTGCGTTCAATGGCGTATCGTATCCCTGGCCTTCCCCCCCTCTTAATGCTGCTGGTGCCCGTAATCATCGAGCTAATCAGGAATGTCTGCCAGGAGATAGCATGTCCCTTGTGAGGACCTGTAGTTCAGCTCTTCTGAACTGAAACACGTCTGTGTGCACAATCACCTCTGGGTCCCTAGTCCATCCATTTCTGGGGTTTTTTTCCTCTTTTATTTAAATAATTTCTACTTGCCATTCTTAAATTTGTAAACCTGTTTGAAATTCTTTTGTCTTAAAAAGTTTTTTTTAATGCTTCTTTTTATTTTAAATTTAGTGTTGAGTTTTGAGAGAGAGAGAGAGAGAGAGAGACCGAGTGAGAGCGGGGAAGGAGGAGAGGGAGGGAGGGAGACACAGAATCCAAAGGAGGCTCCAGGCTCGGAGCTGTCAGCACAGAGCCTGACGCGAGGCTCAAACTCACAAACCGTGAGATCGTGACAGGAGCCAAAGTCGGACGTTTAACCGACTGAGCCACCCAGGCGCCCCAAAGCATTTAAAAATTCTGTCTGCTGCCCCACTTTTGCTGACCTTGATCCCACCTTTATCTCTCACCTGGATTTTGCAATATTCTCTTACCTGGCCTCCTTCCCTTTAGTCTTGATGTCTTTGCCCCCACTCTGCCCAGGACACCAGAGGACAGATCAGATCTGGCTATGCCTCTTCCCCGAACGTACTAGTAAGCTGAACATCCAGATGCCCTTCCATACAGTGTCTCATGGCCAGACCCACCGGCACATCTCCTCATACCTGAGAAGAACTTTTGGAATGTTAACATGCTGAAACCTAGTACTCAATGGGATGGTATTAGGAGGTAGGGCCTTTGGGAAGTGCTTTGGTCATGAGGGTGGACCTTCATGAATAGGCTGAGTGCTCATGTAAAGGGCACCCCAGAGAGCTCCCTCACTCCTTCCGCCATGTGAGGACCCAGCGACAAGATGGCTGTCTGTGAGCCAGGAAGCAGGTCCCCACCAGATACCAGATCTGCTGGCATCTTGATCTTGGACTTTCCATCCTCTAGAATATAAGAAACAAGTTTCCCTTGTTTATAAGCCACCAGCCTGTGTTTAGTTGCTATGGCAACCCAAGCTAAGGCAACCACTTGTTGAGATGTGATTGACCTACAATAAACACGTCTTTAACAGCTTTATTGAGGTATAATTCACACACTGTACAACCCACCCATCGAAAATGTCCAATTCTATAATTAGTGTGTTCGCAAACTTTCCACATACTTAAACTGTACAGGTTGGAGTATTTTGGCCTAGGTGCATATCCCATTTGTAATTTCTTTACCGCCTTCCTGGCAACCACTGGTCTGCTTTCTGTGCTATAAAGTTAACATTTCAAGAATTTTATAAAAACAAGATTATACAGTATGTACTTCTTTTTTCTTTGTTTTTGTTCTGGCTTCTTCATTCTGTCTCTACATGTATACGTCTCCATAGGATTCGTTGGATAATTTTTTTCAAAGCGTGTTGGCATTACGATGAGACCTTCTGTTTGTGTCACGGGGACCTCATACAGGGCTCGGCTCATTGTAGCTTCCCTGTAATGAATGCGAGGGCAGAGACAGGACTCCCCGGCCCACAAGAGGTATTCCTTCCCTAGGACTTGAAAAATAGGGCTCTATTTTCTGTTTAAGGAGAGCTGTCACTACAGTAATTGGTATTTGAAATTTATGGGTCAGAAACAATATGCGGCGGTAATATTTTTTTAAATGAAACGAACAACTGTCCTCATTCTTAAAAACATCCTTCAAACGTAGCAGGCAAAATAGGAGCGGAGTCAGAGGGACTTGTGAACTCCAAGGAAATTTAAAAATTTGTCTGCAGGTCCCCTGGCTGTCTTCACTTAATGATTTCAAGGGTTCCTGTCTGCGGATTTTAAGTACTCTTAAGCAAACTAGAATTACCGTGCCTGCAATATTTTGTTTTCGTTGGTGAGTGGGGAAGGGCCAGTGTTGAGAAATGGATCTCAAGCGGCTTCTGAGACATTCCTGGTCGTCGGTGATGGCTGCAAGTTTTCCGTCCCCACACATAATTGTCAGTCTGATGCGGTTTTTACAGGTTCACAGGAGGGAGGCGGAAACATAAAAGAGCGAGCCGGTTTCCAGGACAGTAGTTCCTGGTAATAAGGGGACGGTAAAGAGGTTGAATTTCAAAGTCCGATTAGAAATCGCAGCTATGGAATTCAGTGATTGTCACTGAGGCTTTAAAGCCTGTGGATTTGGCCTGCTGTGCACAGACAGTGGTTCTTGGTTTTTTAACCCAGAGCAAAATGGCAGTGGGGCACAAAACATAAGCAGTGCCTTCTGGGGGACGTGACTACGCTGGAATAATGCTCAGAATTAAGCGAGCTAAAAGAAAGCACCAGAATGTGGCCAGGCCCTAAAGCATTCATGGCCGGTCTCGTCCCAAAAAGCAAGGTGACTCCACCCATCACGAGCTGAACAGAGGCCTAGTAAAATCAATACGGTCGTGGTAAGATGAGGAGGTTTATGATTAAAGCCCGGGACAAAGGGACCCGTGCGAGGATATAGTGTCACGTGGGGCTTCTCGAATTCTCATGTGTACACGAGCCACCTGAGAGTCTTGTGAAAGCCGGGCTCTCATTCCGTAGGTCCGGGCTGGGGCCTGAGATGCTGCATTTGAGACCGGGGCCCAGGGTGGGGCACACACGGCCCGTCTTCAGGCCACACTTTGCATGGCAGATGCAGGCTTGAGTAGAGGGGCTGCTCTTCCGGCTTTGTGCCTGATCCTGAAAGTGACCTCGAGAGCTCTCTGCCAAAGGAAGTCTGTGGTTGATAGTCCTCCCTGTTCGTCCCTGAAGGGTAACGGAAGTCGAATTCTGGTTTGTATCTTGTGCTTTAAGAGAAAGGGAGGGGAGCCGTTTCTTCATTAATGTCATCGTGAACAATCACTTGAGAAAACTCTAGGTTGAGTTGTCTGTATTTGAGGGTTGGAAATGCTCCTGCCGTGTATCTTACTGATGCTCCTGATTACTGAAAGAAATTAAATTATATCCAGTGTGTTGCCTACGTGCATTTAGAGTAACAGTGTAAGATTCAAAAATAGAGTAACATTCGAAAAAATTTTTGTTTATTTATTTTTGAGAGAGAGAGAGAGAGAGGGTGAGTGAGCACAAGCAGGGGAGGGGCAGAGAGCGAGGGAGACACAGAATCGGAAGCAGGTTCCAGGCTCTGAGCTGTCAGCACAGAGCCCGACATGGGGCTCGAACTCACAGACCGTGAGATCATGACCTGAGCTGACGTTGGACGCTTAACCGACTGAGCCACCCAGGTGCCCCCCCAAAAATTCTTAAGCAGAAGCTCTGTAACAATCACTATTCTTTTCTTTTCTTTTTTAATGTTTATTTTTGAGAGAGAGAGAAAGAGAGACAGAGCACACATGGGGGAGGGGCAGAGAGAGAGGGAGACACAGAATCTGAACCAGGCTCCAGGCTCTGAGCTGTCAGCACAGAGCCCGACATGGGGCTCGAACTCACAGACCGTGAGATCATGACCTGAGCTGAAGTTGGACACTTAACCGACTGAGCCACCCAGGTGCCCCCCCAAAAATTCTTAAGCAGAAGCTCTGTAACAATCACTTTTCTTTTCTTTTCTTTTCTTTTCTTTTCTTTTCTTTTCTTTTCTTTTCTTTTCTTTTTTAATGTTTATTTTTGAGAGAGAGAGAAAGAGAGACAGAGCACACATAGGGGAGGGGCAGAGAGAGAGGGAGACACAGAATCTGAACCAGGCTCCAGGCTCTGAGCTGTCAGCACAGAGCCCGATATGGGTCTCAAGCCCACGAACTCAAGATCGTGACCGGAGCTAAAGTTGGATGCTCAACCAACTGAGCCACCCAGGTGCCCCAGAACAGTCACTTTTCTGGTTAAAACTTGAGAACAAAGACTGTCTGATTTGAGAACTCTCCCGGTTTTGAGGTATTATCATGGTGGCATAAGCCACAGATTTTGAAGCAAAACTCCTTGGATTCGAATCTTGTTCTCTACCTGCGTTCCGTAGGTGTCACTGGATTAAGTGAATTAATATCTGTAAAGCTCTTAGAACAGTACCTGGCACACATAGGAACTATGGAAATGCTTTTTGAGTATATCATTCAAATTAAGGTATGCGTTAATGTCCTGTCTTAGGGTCCCAGTGGTCTTCTGGAGTTCAGACGGCCTGTTTCTCTTTTTATGGACTAAGACGCATCCTACAAGACTTTCCCAGGAGGTAGCTGGGTCAGAGAGGAAGGGGATTTCCGCCAACAGACTGGGATCGCCCAAATAAATTCACACAACCGAGGGATTTCACTTACTCGGTTAGACTCACCCCCGTCCTTTGGTTTTGCAGTTGGTGATGTATATTGGCCAGATGGCCAAGGACATCCTGAAGTGGCCCCGCCCCTTCTCCCCTCCCGTCGTGAAACTGGAGAAGAGAGTGATTGCTGAGTATGGAATGCCATCTACCCACGCCATGGCGGCCACCACCATTTCCTTCACCCTCCTCATCTCTACGATGGACAGATACCAGGTGAGGCCGCCACCCATGCCGTGAGGTGGCAAAGAGAGGTTTTGCTTCAGAGTTGTCTTTTCTGAGGGGCTTTGAGGTTTATGAAATCGAGACTCGGGGGGACTGAAATGTATTGAGCCATCAGTGACAGTTTCTTCGTAGAGAAAGGGACATATGGGTTAGCATCCAAGTCAGGCTGTGCCTCAGAGTGAAAGGCACACCCCCCAGTAATAACACCCCCTCCCCCCCCAACGAGCATGACATGGACTGCCCCGGGATCCAGGGTGTGGCATCTGCCCTCCAGAGCACCGTCACCAGAGCTCCCGACCAGACAGTACGTGATCGGTTTTCTCATCTTCTGTTTGCGGCAGACGTGAGGAGCTTATGATCCTCGTACATGGTCCTCCAGGGCTGAGATGACTCCACCCGATAAATCCTCTTGCTAGACTCCCCGGGGCCCAGGGCAGGAAAGAGTCTGTGCCCCCCCGTTGGCTCCTAAGGATGCCTCTGCCCCTGGTTGGGGCTCAACCACTAGAAATAATGGCTCCGTGTTTTCTAGATTCCTCTCTAAATGACAAGAGATTAATAACTGTTGAAAACGGAAGAATTTCACTTCATGAATATCTGCTTAGATGCCGATTACAGTCAGACCTTTCAAAAGTTACGTCAGTACCGCGGTCAAGTTTTGCTTTGCCTACCTGAGGAGTTTGGCTCCACGTTTGCACTGAATTTAATAATTTTTCCCTTTTACTCTCTGGAAAATTTAGATTTCGTTAAACCTAGCAGTCATGTATGTAAACGACAGTGTCGTTTCGCCTTGTCCCTGCACCCTCGAAGCCCGTTCTGTGTTCTACGTTGTGCAGAACTAGGGGGGGGTCAGCCTGATGTAGTTGGACAAGGACAGGGTTAGCGCTGGATCCTGGCTCTCTGCCTCTGGAGTCTTCTACCTGGTCACCTGGAGTCAGACCTGAGTTTCCCGGATGGGAAAGGGACGGGTCCCAGGAATATATCCAACCAGGTATAATCTTCTGCTGTAACTTAGACGTCACGCCAGGGTCAGAATGTCTGAGCTGTCCAGTACTGCCTGTCTGAATTAACTTAACACAGACTTCTGAGCTCCATGATATGCAGGACACCTGCCCCAGCAGGACACGGTGGGCCCAGGGCTGGTCCTCATCATCCAGAGAGGCCTGTGAGCGTGCTGACATTGCACAGGAAAAAAGCCTCAAGTAGCAGCCGACTGCAAGAAAACAGCAACAAGAACCATTTATATACTCGTTTCAAGGCCACTTGGTCCTTCTTTAAAAATGCTTTTCAGCTCCCATGATGTAGCGGTTTTCAGCCTGAGTTGTTGCAGACTTCTTTCCTACTCAATTTTTTTTTTAGTTAAAAAATTCTTTCAATGTTTGTTTATTTTTGAGAGAGAGAGGGACAAAGCACAGGTGGGAGAGGGGCAGAGAAAGAGGGAGACACAGAATGTGAAGCAGGTTCCAGGCTCCAAGCTGTCAGCACAGAGCCCGATGTGGGGCTCAAACTCACGAACCGTGAGATCATGACCTGAGCTGAAGTTGGAGGCGTAACCAACTGAGCCACGCAGGTGCCCCTTCCTAGTCAATTTTTAATGATAAATATGTGTAGCTATTTGGGTTCTTTGCTGTAACATTTCTAAATCTGGTTTCTTTATACGTGTTCAGGCTAATGCCCAAACTCTAACTTCTGAATGCATTAACTCATTACTTAACACTTTTTCTTAAAATCTGAGACCCGGTTAATGATAAATGTTAAGAAAAGACGTACGACCATGTGTGATTGTATTCACATCTTAAATCAGAAAGAATGTGTTGGGGGGGACACCTGGGTGGCCCAGCTGGTTAAGCATCTGACTTAGGCTTAGGTCATGATCTCCCGGTTCATGAGTTCGAGCCCTCCATCAGGCTTTGTGCTGATAGCATAAAGCCTGCTTCGGATTCTCTGTCTCCCTCTCTCTCTGCCTCTCCCCCGATAGCACTCTCTCTCTCTCTCAAAAATAAATAAACGTTAAAAAAGAACAAAAAAGAATGCGTTGGGCTTGGAGATGGAAATTGTGGCTTCCGGTTCTGACTCTTACCCTTTACCGGCTGTGCGACCTTGGGCACAGTCTGCCTCTCTGAGCCCAGCTCCTATTGTGAGGGCCAAATGGGATGATTAATGGGAAGGCATCTTTGTGCCAAAGTTCAATAGCGATGTAAGCGTTATCGAGTTTAAGCCTGTCTTCATTTGTGGAATGGACCTAATGATAGAACCCACTTTGCAGAGTTGTGTGACGATTGGCGGAGCAGGTGACTGTACAGAGCCTCCCGTAATGTCGACAGCTCTCTGTCGTCTTTACCCTTCTCACCGTGAAACCCCACAGGCGTCAGTGCTTGAAGCACATGGATTTTATCTCTACGTCTCTGTTTATGAGCAGAATATCTGCATGTTCCTTATATGACTCCGCACGAGCCGGATTCTTCCGCTCATGTTACCCGCCAGCGAATGTTGAGATTCATTGTTGAGATTCAATGAGATTCATCATTGGCTTCATTGTTACCTGCCAGCGAATGTTGAGATTTAGCGAAGTCTGGATTTTTGCCTTAACATCCGTATGTAAAGGTGCCCATTCTTCGCTTGGGCCCATTGCCCCTGGGCTTCCTTAGGGAGCCAGCTGTTGCCAAACTTGACCACACAGCACTCGGCGGGGACGGAGCTGGTTGGGCTTCCAGGTGGTGGTACGGCCCATCCGCCTTGCCCCTCACTCAGCACTGTATACTTCATACATGTTACTCTATGGAGAAGAATAGGTCGAAATAAAAGAACGATTTACTCCGCTAAAACTGGCTTAAGGCCGAGTTCTAACGAAGTCTCGTTGGTAGGTTTATAGTTTATATGTTGTGAAACTTCCTCCCAGCGCTACGGTCCTGGGCGCCCTCCCCTTTCCTTTGCTCCATTTTCCCCACTTTTCAAATGGTTTTAGACCATCAGACTGCTGGTCTAGGGAAATGGAGATTGACTCCGGTGGCTATTAAGCCAGGATGCTCTCCTCCCACGGCGTCAAACTACGTGAGCATGGTCTAATCGCCTTGTTTTCTCTTCTCCCCCCGACAGTATCCCTTTGTTCTGGGGTTGCTGATGGCTGTGGTGTTTTCCACCTTGGTGTGTCTCAGCAGAGTCTACACTGGGATGCACACGGTCCTGGTAAGTCCCTGTGGGCAGGTCTTGGGGTGACTGTCCAAATAACACCGCAGCCAGTGTGTCGGTGTGTTTTTTACGCTGTATACTTCTACAGCTATTTGCATACGTGCTTATACTTCCCATCAGGCCAGTGAGGTAAGTAATTATGATGTTGTGACTCTTGCGTAATAATAATAATGAATCGCTAAGATAATATCCAGGGAGGGGCGCCTGGATGGCTCAGTCGATTAAGCATCGACTTTGGGTCAGGTCACGATCTCTCGGTTTGTGAGTTCGAGCCCCGTGTCAAACTCTGTGCTGGCAGCTCGGAGCCTGGAGCCTGCTTCGGATTCTGTATCTCCCTCTCTCTCTGCACCTCTCCGACTCTTCATTCTGTCTCTCTCTCTCTCTCTCTCAAAAGTAAAAACATTAAAAAAAAATTTTAATAGAAAAATTAAAAAAGAAAGATAATATCGAGGAGGCTGAGCTGGGCTAGGCTCTCCTGACTCGAAAGATTGGCTAGAATGACAACAGAGGCTCAGCTGATTTCTTTTCATGCTGGTTTACCCGTGGTGCAGGAGCAACGCCCAGGGTCAAGGATGGGAGCTTGTGGATACGGCTTCCCACTTAGGTCCTCACAGAGACGGGCCTGGATTGTAAGGATCTCAGCTGCCCCCTCCAGGGAAAGGGTCCCGTCGGGTCAAAAGAGCCCAGAAGTATAGGCCTTGCTTCCTTTCCAGACCGCTCTGGGCTGGCGGTTGTGGTGACACAGAGAGACGTGTCTGCGTTTAAAGGTTCGCCTACCCTTTTACCGAATTGCGTATGTTTCCCGGGCTGCGGCGGTTCGCGCGGTTACAATGACCTCAGAGCTCTGTTTCCGGGTGTGCCAGCCAGCTGCCTTGGAGTTCCAGAGCACGAGGCTGGCCATGGCTAACCACAGGGCACTATTTATCATCGTAATTGGCACAAGAAAGATTTCTCTAGAACGGAATGGGCCCTTGCTAATTGTGTTACTCTCCGTGTCAGGCTCAAAAATTGTGTTAGCAGAAAATGGCTCTGAGGGAAAGGCCACCCTCCTGCCTGTCCTCCTGGTGTCTGGCGTTGGTCATCGCAAGAAGGGTGGCGGGGAGCGGGGGTGGGGGGTGGGGAGGGCGGGGGGCAGAAGCAGCAGAGGTGAACAGATGGATTGAGAGAGCTTGTGAGAATGAGCAGAGGCAGAGGCTGGGAGGATGTAAACCCAGAGAAAGGGGGCTTATGGCCGCACGGGATGCGGTGAGAGACCCTCGTGCTTTCCCCTTAAAGCACGGGCTAACTCAGAAAAGCAAGGAAGAGCCGAAAGCCACTGGAGTCAGGGCTGGGCCTCGGGGGAGGCAGGCCAGGTGCCACATGGAGGGAGCGCCAGACAAGTCTGCGACCAAGATAAATGATTTTAATGGAACACTTAGAAAAAAAGCAAAATTAATGCAAAAAATGTCCATGATAAACAAAATGTCCACGTTTTTCTTTTAAAGTTTATTTATTTATTTTGAGAGAGAGGGAGACGCAGAATCGGAAGCAGGCTCCAGGCTCCACGAGCCATCAGCACAGAGCCCGATGCAGGGCTTGAACCCACGAACCGTGAGATCATGGTCTGAGCCGAAGCCGGATGCTTAACCGACTGAGCCACCCAGGCGCCCCCAGGATATCCATATTTTAAATAAAGGCCAGCTCTGACCCTGAATTTGCACGACCCGGCAGCTTCCTCCCCATCCTCATTCTGGCCCGACCAGACCTTGAAGACGCTAGAGGAGCAGTTAGGGGACCAGGCGCTTCATCTCCCTCCCGAGACTCGTCCTTGCGGTCCCCGTCCCGTCACACACACAGCGTATCTGGCCTCTGAGCCGACAGGGGATGGGAGAGGGGAGCATTCTCAATTCGCCACACCGCTGCTTCGCATTAGGAGGAGGGTCCCTCCAAGTACAGCCGTGGACCTCAATGTGGAACCAGCCAGCGCTCTCGCGGGTGTTTGGCATTCCTTTCATCTGGGGCTACTTTTTAATTTCCGCAGGCTTTCCTAAAAAGTGATCCCGAGAATTCAGGTTGAAATGCAAACCAGCATCAGCACGAGAATGTGGAACCGCGGACATGAGTAAAGGGCACAGAAAACCCACCTCAAGAAAGACACAGCTCGGTGCCTGTCTTTGCTTTTTAAAGTGGGTTATGGGGATGGGGCAGCAGCTATTTGCAGGGAAGACTGTTGAAGCCTCTCATTCAGCTGCAAGGAACAGGCCCAGCTGCTCTCTTTGGGGCATCCGTCCCAGAAGAAACTGGAGCAAAGCTGTAGAAACTTCGTCCCCACCCTCACCCCCACCCCGTGGCGCCATCGCCACCCCCCCCCCCCCCCCCCCCGCCCTGGGACTTCTCCCACACGTGGAATTTTATTTCATAAAGATCTTAGAGCCGGACGCAGGCCCAGGCCAGGGTGTGACGGTACGTAATTCCTAGTAGCAGGAGGGAACAGTTCCTTTTAATCGCAGGATCGAGTTAAATTACGGATTGGCAAGTCTTTGTCACTCAGCAGCAGCTGCATAGTTGACTGCAGGTGCCGGGCTGGGAGCCAGATCTGCGAGATACACACGGAAACAAACCCTACCTCGCCCTCCCGAGTCTCTGCGTGTTGATGGTGACAGATGTGCGAGCTGCTGACGCCTTGGTGTGACAAGTACTGTACTTCGCGTGGAGCAGCTGGGCCGGGCCTCCCTCCTGGACCCCTTGCAGCCACCGGGGACTGCCTCGCACTAATGGTTCTCAGTGACTGCATAGTCACATCCCGGGGAAAGCTTTTTTAAAATCTCCCCCGGGGGGTATTTGGACACCCACATGCATAGCAGCGGCGTTATCCACAATACCTAAAGAATGGAGACAACACACACACACACACACACACACACACACACACACACACACCCTAAGCATTGGTATTTTTTCAGAGCTCCTCAGTTGATTTTAATGTGCAGCCAGGGTTGAGAGCCATTGATTAGACTAACTGTCCTCCAGAACTGGCTGTGAGCACGGAAGGAGCTGGAAGGTGGAAGGCAGGTGGAGAGAGAGCCTGTGCAAGCACCCGCCACGTCCACGTCGTGAACTGCTCTCATCGCCCGCGACCGGGACGTGCCCAGCTCGTAAGTCAGGCAAGTAGCTGATGGCTTGATGCAAATGGCCGTCTGCACACGAAGGGGAAGCAATTCAAGCAGCGTGGAAATGTATTTATCTTGCCCCTGAAGAAACCACTGCGTGTCAGGGGGTGAGTGGTTTGCTCTCTGATGTCAAGGCTTCGGGGACAGGCTCCGGCTGACTCCTGGGCAGGCCTGAGTGAACCTACGCGTGGTGTCACCATCCTGCCAAACCAGCTCTGGTCCCACCTCAGAGATGGGTGTCTCATCTGCCAAGATGTCTCAGTGAGAAAGTTGGGCACCGCCCTGGCTCCTGCCTTCCCACACTCCTCGGGTGGTCACCAAGCTGAATGAATTCTGACTCACACCACTGCTAGAATCTTATTTCCGTATCTGATTATGCAGTCCCGTGCACGGGGAAGTGTCTCCATCTCCTGCTGGATGGGGATAATGCCACAGGTGGCCGCAGCTGTAAGCTGAAGCCATCTGTGAGCTCTAGGGGAATCGACCTCGGAGAGAAGTCGGTACTGTTCGTGGCAAAACACGGGGGTAGAACACGGTGGCCTTGATGACATCCTTGAGCCGCTGATGAACCGCCGCTGGGGCCACACTACCTCTCGGCTTGGTCAAGGTAAAAAGTTCATCGTTGCTCCAGCTGATTTTTATTGAAGTCTTACATTTCCCATAGGGAAAGGTGTCCTAACCAACGATTTACAGAAACGTGTGTGTGTGTGTGTGTGATCTCACGTTCTCTTGGTTTGAAGAGTAAACCAATTGTAGCCAGCTGCAGAGGGAAATAAAGGAAGAGAGGGCAGAATGCATTGGAAGGACTGGGACAGCTCATGGAACTCAGCTCATGGAACTCAGGGTTGAGCATCTAAGCCTCCAGAAGGATAGAACCAGGGCGTCTGAGAGCGCCTTCCTCCCCCACTAGAGTGCCACTGTTCAAAGAACCCCACAACCTCTCTCTCACGTCAGAAATCTTAATTTCCAGCGATGAAAGCTTGATTGCCCTGGGTGCTACCCTTGGGCCAGTGAGCCTCAGTGAGGGGAATGGGACCCAGAGTAGAAACCAGACCCCAGAAGCCACCCCTGTGGGCTAACAAAGGCAGTGCCCTGAAAACAGGGGCTAGAAAGTTCTCACTCCTGAGAATGCCCAAACCCAAGTGGTTACCATCTGTGCGAGTCAGGACTCCTTGAGGGCAAAGAATAGACACTAACTCAAACTCACTTAAGCTTAAAGGAAAAGTCGTTGTTGTTTCCTTTTAAATTTATTTATTTATTTTGGGAGAGAGAGCAAGGGAGAGAGAGGGAGAGAGTGTGAGCAGGGAAGTGGAAGAGAGAGAGAAGGAGAGAGAGAATCCCAAGCAGGCTCCATTGCCAGTGCAGAGCCTGATGCAGGGCTCGATCTCACGACTGTGAGATCATGGCCTGAACCAAAACCAAGAGACAGACAATTAACCACCTGAGCCACCCAGGCATCCTTGAAAATGTATTGGCTTTTATAAACACACTGTAGGAAGGGTAGAGGTACAGGTAGCCCTTGGGAGGATGGGACCTGAGGTCTAGATCTTTGTCGGAAGTCTCCCTATGCTTTCCTAAGCTTCTCTGCACATCTCTTCACATGGTGGGTTCATATTCTTGGGCTGTCTTCTCTCTGAGGCTAGACCCAAGGAGCTCTGGGCTTAACTTCTTTGTTTTATTCCTGAAAGGATTGCAGTGGGGAGAATTTCCGGAAAGTGTCTAATGGCCTGGCCCGGACAATGAGCCCATTGCTGCGTTAAATGTTTTTGGAGGGTTCCAGAGATGGTGGTTGGTCCAGCTGGGTGGGGAGCCAGCGTGTGTGAGCAAGGGCTGTGATAGACGGTGATGGTCAGGGTTAGGATTAGGGTTGGCCTGTAGGAGGGGCACTTCTCCAAAATGAAATGGATCTGTCCTCAGAAGAGGTACCCAGGGGTACCCTTTCTACATTGACACCATTGCATCTTCCTGCTCTTTCAAGGACTCAAAACTGGACATTATACTTGTTTATGTGGGGAAAGGAGGATGAGAGCAAATCAAGAAGGTCGATCATACTCCGTTTTCGATGCCTGAAATTAATCAACTTGTACAGAATTGATTTTAAGTCTTTTGACTGATAAGGCGATCATCCCCAATATGTTAACAGTAAAATTAGCCACAAGGTTTGTTGTTGTTGTGAGATTCGTGAATGGTTGTTCCGTTATTTTGAACTTGAATGAGCTGAAATGCTCTTCTATTTTATTGTCCCTGAATTGTTTGATGTGTGGATAATTATATAGATATTGGGTTTTATTTGCTTACTCATTTCTTTCGTTCCTCTAAGTACTGCTTTAGTTTTGGTTGCAGTTGGAGAAGGTTGAAAAGGCTTCTCAAATATTAAATTATCTGCAGCGCATACAAAACTGTATCCTGGCTTTGGACTAGAGCATTTTTGGTGGTTTGTTTTTTTTTTCTTCAAGTTCTTTGAAACTACTTTAAAAAAAAAAAAAAGCGTACTTCAAACTGCCTTTCTTAATATGGAAAAGAAAGCTAATTATAATATAAATTATACCCAACCAAGCCTTACTTTCTGTTGTAGGATAAGTTCGTTACTGAGATAAAAAGGGAATTTCGTTGTGTTTTGGAGCACTATGTTATTATGCATATTGTTGTTTTCTTTACCTTGAAGAGACGTACTTTTACCCTTTTATGAAAATAGAGAATTGTTTCTGGTTTCAAAAGTAATAAGTACTCATGGTAAAGCATTCATCCTCTCTTGTTTTTAAAGCTGTTGTGGGTTTTGTAAAGACTAAATCGTTATTAGTTAACCACTATAGAAGTCCACACAGCCATTTGTTAGGGTGATATAATGGGAAACTGAAGACATTGTTATGTTTTTGTATTAATCAAACTAAAATTAGGGCATTTCCAGTAAGAACTGCTTGTGGTAGGTATTCCTAGCCATCAGCACAGGCAAATTAATTTTTTATTTCCTTTCTCCACCCTGTCCAAAAAGCCACAGTTGGGGCCCGGTTTTCCATCTGTTCTGCAAGTGTGAGTTGAGGGGGCCCACAGGAGGGCTCTGGATCCCGGAGGGGAGTCAGACTGAGCCTCGAATGCAGCCCGCAGAAGCTAGGCAAAGGCAGAAGTTGGTCAAAGCACTAGCATCACCCAGAGGCCAGCGGTCCTGCAGGGCAGGACCCCAAAATTTAAAGGACTGAAGCAGACACAGACCAGTACTGGGCCGGTTCGCCTCCGACCAGAAGCCACTTGTATCCTTCCTGCGGCGGTAGAAACCGGTTGGCCTACGAAACTGTTCTAGTCTGGTGTGTGGTCAGACCTGAGGGAATGTGACCATTAAGTGGCAATTAGCCTGCCTGGGGAGGAAGGCCAGGGAACTATTTGAGGCTAATGGCTGGCCAGCCGAGCCCAAGTGGACGAGGCCAGCAGCTACAGAGATGGTCCCTCACGGTGGAGTCAGATGGGCAAGGTGGCCAGAGGGAAGCAGGTAGTCTACCTCAGTGAGAACGTCCCCAGAGTGCCCTTATCTCTCAGACTGTGGGAGAGGGAACTCGGGCAAATGCTCGAAGTCTAGAATTGTATTGACAATGCATTCACTTTTGCTTACGTGAATAAAAACAGCCACGTCCAGGGACAGAGCACAGCTTTGAGATCCAGCACTACTGGGTTGCATCTGTGTTTTAGGTGAGTTCCAGTTACTAGTAACATAAGAATAAGAGATTGGATTGAACCTTCCATGGAAGCCCAGTGTCCGGAGGTTTCTTTCTTTCATTAGGTTCTTGCTTTTTGGAGTATACAGCGTGTTACGGTTTCACGGAAGGGTGATGTTTTTCTCTAAGCTTATAATTGTACGCCTCTCTTAACAGAAAATGCACTGGCTTCAAAATCTGTCCGAACAACTTTTGGAAAAGGAATCAGACCTTCCCGTGTATTTACACATTTTTAAAAGAGCTTCTTTGGCCCCTTGGGAAAATATATATATATATGCAAACTTCGACCATGATGCTCACTGCAGCTGTGAAAATATTCCACAAAATATTGGCATTCCAGAAAATATTGGCATGAACTTGCACCTTATCCCCCTTGCAACTTTGTAAATTGTAACTAGTTTGTCCCAGGGCGGAGAAGTGGAGTGATTTGTTGTGATTCTCAACTAACCACTGAAACCCGAGAATGGAGCCATTTCTGAATCAAATTCAATCATAAGGAGCATTCGGTTTTGTTCAGTAAACTTATACACTATTCACCTTCTCCAGAAGGCAGATGTACCCTCTTAGAAAAGAAGAATCGTACACATTTAACATCGGTACCCCCAGGCCCGCTACACCGCACCTCCCTCAAGGTACCCACACCCCAGTTCTCTGACACCATCCCTTAGCGGAACACCCGATAAATGGAATTCTGTGTTATGTACGCTTCTGCCTTGGGCCTCTTTTACTCACCATTTTCTTTGTGATATTCACCCATGTTGTCATATAGAGCTTTAGTCCGTTCATGTTTACTGACGTAGAGTATTAGAATGTATGCCCATATCACACTCTATCCCTCCTATTAAGGATGGATATTTTGGATTGTTTCCAGTTGGAGGTTATTGTAAATAATGCTACTCTGAACTCCCTTTTGCGTGGCTTTTAGAGCAAATACGTACATTTTCACATTGGGTGCGAACGCACAAGTAAAATTGCTAGGTCATAAGGAGTGTTCAGCTTTAGGATATACTGTTGTGTCTCCTGAAGAATTATACCAATTTCCACCCCCTACTGGTGGTATATGAGATTTCCAGTTCTCCGCATCTCTGCCCACCCGCCTGATGTCGACCATTTTCATTGTAGTTATGCCCGTGGGTATCTAACAGTAGCCCATTGTGCTTTTATTTTGATTTCTCTGATGAATAATCACATTCAGTCCCTTTTCATATGTTTATTGGCCATTTATATATCCTCTTTAGTGGAGTGCCTGTTTTTCTTTTGACCTTTGTTGTTGTTGTTGTTGTTGTTTTTACTGGGTTGCTTGTCTCTATTGGTGACCAACTGGTCAGATAATCTGTACAGCATGGCAAATTTCTTTTCCCATCTGATGGCTTGCCTTTTTACTCTATTGGTGTCTTTAGGGAAAGAGAGGTTCTTAATTTTAACCTAGTCCAATTATCACACTTATGTTTGTAATTTTCTGTGTCCTGCTTAAGATACTTTTGCCTACCATAAGGTCATGAAGATACTCTCTTATGTTTGAGAAGATTTAGTATTTGGCTTTTCTAATTTAGATCTACAGTCTGCTTGGAATTGATTTGGATTCATCTTTGCTCTGTAGGGATACCAGATATGCTCGGCACCGTTTATAGGGATTATCCTTTTTCCATTCGCTGAAGCATCAACTTGGTCATAAATCAAGTGACTGTGATACTCTCTATGTATATACTCTCCACTCTCTTGCCTATTTGTCTTGATGCTAATACCACCCCCTTATTTACTTTAGCTTTGTAATAAGTCTTGAAGTCAGGTGGTAAAAGTCCTCCGATGTTCAAGTATTTTAACTCTCCTATTTTTGATCCTCTATTAGCTTGTTAGAAAGTCTTTCCGGGGCGCCTGGGTGGCTCAGTCGGTTAAAGGTCCGACTTCAGCTCAGGTCATGATTTCCCCACGTCGGGCTCTGTGCTGACAGCTCAGAGCCTGGAACCTGCTTCAGATTCTGTGTCTCCCTCTGTCTCTGCCCCTCCCCTGCTCGTTCTTTCTCTCTCTCTCTCTCTCTCTCTCTCTCTCTCTCTCTCAAAAATAAATATTTTTAAAAGAAGTTTTAAAAAAAAGAGTCCTGGGATTCCTGGGTGGCTCAGTCGGTTAAACATCCAACTTCAGCTTAGGTGGTGATTTCGTGGTTCGTGAGTTCGAGCCCTACTTCAGGCTCTGTGCTGACAGCTCAGAGCCTGGAGCCCTCTTCAGATTCTGTGTCTTCCTCTCTCACTGCCCCATCCCCTGCTTATGTTCTTTCTTTTTCTCAAAATAAACATTAAAAAAAAAAACTTTAATAAAAAAAAAGCCTTTACAGATCATTTAGTGTTTACCCAAGAGATTATAACATGCAGCCTTGATTTGTGAGTCAAATGCAAATTAGTACCTTTACCATTCCCTGGGAATAGTGAGCCATTAAATGAAATTCAATTCTACATATATTTAAAGCCCACAATAACTTATTTTTATTGTTTTATAATTAACATACATTTAGGCTTATCCACATGTTTATCTTTTCCATTCTTCATTCCTTCCTGCAGTTCTATTCTTCCATCTGGCATCTCAATTCTTTCTGCCTAAATTAGTCTATTCAGTGTTTCTTTTAGCATGGTTATGCTGGCAGTGAATTCTCTTGGTTTTGGGTTTTGTTTTCTTTTTTTTGGAGGCGGGAGGTGGAGGGTGGGGAGAATGGCTTTATTTCACTTTTGGTTTTGGAGGATATTTTTGCTAGGTATAGAATTCTTTGTGTCCTTTCCTTCAGTATCCCTGACTGGATTTTTGCCATTTCTACCTGCCGACAGTGTGTACTAAGTCAGTGTAACCAGCTTGATCAGATAACAGTGAGTTTCCAGATTTCATATTTGTCAAGCCAGGATGACTATTTTTTAAGATATGGATAATCCATTGGTATAGGCTTTTGGAGGGCATTTTGCAGAATATATGGCTGTCTAAAGTGCACATTCTTAGTATTCTGGGCTTCTATCCCAATTTTAGTTTACTCTAAAGCGTATAATCGCACACATGTAAAAGTGAAAATAGTGATAATAATAGAAAACATTTATAAAGCTCTTATGATCTGCTGGGCACCATTCTAAGTGCTTTGCATATATTAACTATCTCATAGCAACCCTACAAGGTGGGGGGGGGGGGGTGCTATTGTTTTCCCAGGCTTACAGAGGAAGCAAGAGAGGTCAAATAACCTGACCAAGGCCCTGTAGTTGATAAGAGATTGGATTGAGATTGAAAACCAGGCAGTCCAACTTCAAAATTGTGCTTTTAATTACCACTCTGTCCTAACCCTCCAGGATGTTTAATAATGCATTTAATAGCACACAACAAGAACATGCTAAATGTTCATCAATCAGATCTAGTTAAGTATAGTATTTCCATAGAGTGGAATGTTTTATAGCCATTAAAGTAATGCAGTTCTGTAATCATGAAAAGATCTGGATGGCATATTGTCGATGAAAAATGCAGGTTACAGAACAGCTTATAGTCTATGGTGCCATTAGTTATGAAATTGTGCGTGTCAGGGGGTGGTTATGGATAGAGTCCCCTGCAATGCATTTTTAATAATGAGCCTGACTTGTTTTTGAGAAAAACAATAAAGCTATTTCTGTTTAATGGACAGAGACTGTATCTTACTCTTCCTCTATCCTCATATATTGCTTGGTATGTAATAGTCAGTTGAAAATAAAAGCACATGATGGCTGCTGAATCATGATGGATGAATTACTAAATATTTGAGCTCTATTATTATTTACATGAGGATTGAGGATTTCCCAGAAGGAAGATTTTAGACTTTATTGTCATGAATGTTAACTCTTCTTTGGGAATTTGCATGTCTTAGTGTTTCTTTCTTGCACTGTCTGCCCCCCACCTTTTTTTTTTTTTTAAAGAAACAACACTTAATTTTGGCAATAAAACCAATACATGAGTTTCAAAGGGCTTACTTCCTGCGTCCTTTTATTGTTTGGGCCTCAATTAAATTGGCAAACCGTTGACTAGAAAAATTCCCCTTAGTTGGTATAATCCCACCTCCCAAATCTGACTGAGAAAGGGAACTGAGTTCTCAACAGAATTCATATCCATCCATCCCTTCTCTGTGGTGCTGTTTCAGAAGGTGAAACTCACCTCGAAGAGTTTAGAGCTGTGCTGGCTCAGGTTGCCCTTAGAGAAGAATAGCATTTATTTCACTGGCCGCAAAGGGCAAAGGGACTGTTTATCCATTGCAGCTGTCAAACTGCCTGAGAACTGGTCTTATTAACAAAGTATGTCCTTCTGGGACATGAACGTGAACAGGGCCACAGCAGACAGATGCACAGGAGTAAAGGGGCTGCCTTGAATCCTATGCTCTGAAAGTCAACATAAGGTCCAGAATTTAATTTTAATCTCAAAATGCTGTTGAGGTCTGTGTTTATGTATGTCCGTGGGAATGTTCCTTAAAACATGCTCAATTCAGAAAGGAAGTGAATACTTCATGTATCATATTTCTTTTTTTTTTTTTTTAACGTTTATTCATTTTTGAGAGATAGAGTGCAAGCTGGAGAGGGGCAAAGAGAGAGGGAGACACAGAATCCGAAGCAGGCTCCCGGCTCTGAGCTGTTAGCACAGAGCCCGATGCGCGACTTGAACCCGTGAACTGTGCGATCATGACCTGAGTTGAAGTCAGATGTTTAACCGACAGAGCCACCTGGGTGCCCCTCATGTATCATATTCATAAATGCACACAAGGCTTCCTGTAAGTGCTGCAATTTATTTGATTCTTTTAAAAAAAAAAAACCGAAGCCTCCACAAAATTATTTCATACGCATTGATTGATGGCACAATTTGGTTTCCATGCCATACCTCTGAGCTCTCGCCACGCTTGTGCAAAGGATCACCCGTGTACCGCAATCTTATGCCTCATTGTATCCTGGATCTCACTTCTCCATTTAATAAAGCTACATAGTTTCGCCTTCTCACTTGGCATACACTTAGTGGCAAGGAAGCGATAATCCTGTAATTGAGATTGTCCAGCCTCATCAAGGATACCACATGACTGTATTTGACATCACTAGGACGGTCTGCAAAGCAAGACCGATATTTTTCAAGTCTCTCGTAATCTCCAGTTCCTACTGGGATGCAAGGGCCACAGACCGTGCCCTCCAGAAGTTCTATTTTGCACAGGGAGCCAGGACTCAAGGGTTCAGGCCAGCATTTCCTAAGGTCGGTGACAAAGGACTGGCACAGATTTACTTTTCCTCTAAATATGAGCACTAGGTCAACAAAGAATCTTCAGATCTTTCTCTTGTATCTGGTTCTACACACAAGAGTTTCTACATCAGACTATCACCTTAGGACTTTCAAAAGCTGTAGTCTCACCTTTGTGTGGTACTCCTATGATTCTGAAATCGTACTCTTCTGCATATTTCAAAAAAGCACTCCAGAAGCTCTGACCTGCTACATTCACCATGAAAAGCCCATGCTGGCCTCAGGGGTTTTTAGCAGGGTGAGATGGTATTGGGCATTCATATTGTAGTCCCCTGACCAGCAGCCTCAGCATCACCTGGGAGCTTGTTAGAAACGCAGACTCTCGGGGTGCCTGGGTGGCTCAGTCAGTTAGGCACCTGACTCTTGATTTTGACTCAGGTCATGATCTCATGGTTCATGAGTTCGAGCCCCGCATCAGGCTCGCTGCTGTCAGCACAGAGCCCGCTCTGGATCCTCTGTCCCCCTCTCTCTGCCCCTCCTCTCTCTCTGCCCCTCCTCTCTCTCTGCCCCTTCCCTATCTCTGCCCCTCCCCCTGCTTGTTCGTTCTCTCTGTCTCTCTCAAATAAACTAGAGAGAAAGAAAGAAAGAGAAAGAAAAAGAAAGCAAAAGAAAGAAAGAAAGAAAAAGGAAGGAAGGAAAGAAAGAAATGCAGACTCTCCAGCCCCACCTGGACCCACTGAATCAGAACCTGACTTTTAGGAAGCTTCCCAGCAGGTTCTAATGCAAGATACGATTTGAAAAGCACCGAAACACCCTACACACAATCTCCCAGCAAATATGGGGACAACGCCAATTAAATTTCAACCTGCATGGGCCTGTTCAATTCTATTGCATTGAACATGACTTTCTTCTGTTCTCTTCTTGCTCAGGGGCCCCTCTGCCCACCCAGATTGGAGAAAAATCGCTTAAATGTTTGACAGTGCCTTTTGTGTCTTGAAGCAGATGGTCCTTCCCTATAGTTTCATTCTTACAAGCTGCTTAGCAGTTGTCAAAGATGATGTTATAACCTGTCTCGAAGCTTGTTTGATCTAATGTCATAATCCTGTTGACCCGCCTAGCCTTGTGATTCATCATAGTTAGAGCTGTTCATATTAATGCGAATTATGGGTGGGGAAATTCTGTCTGTTTCACGAAGGTCTACTGTTGGGACTTGTTCGATTCTGTGAAGCCAAGACAAGCAGATGATTATTTCCTAACTCATGCTGTATATGGACTAAAGTTTAGACACATATACCTAAATATATTTCTAGTTAATATTGATATTGTAAAAAGCATGCAGTAGTATCTTATAGTGTCATCACATTAAGAAACATTAACACCTGGGGGCGCCTGGGTGGCTCGGTTGGTTAAGGGTCTGACTTCGGCTCAGGTCATGATCTCACGTGAGATCTCACGTGAGATCCGTGAGTTCGAGCCCTGCGTCGGGCTCTGTGCTGACCGCTCAGAGCCTGGAGCCCGTTTCAGATTCTGTGTCTCCCTCTCTCTCTGCCCCTCCCCTGTTCATGCTCTGTCTCTCTCTGTCCCAAAAATAAATAAACGTTAAAAAAAAAAATTAACACCTGCCCTGTTCGCTTGTTTAGCGAAGCAGTGAATATACAACGTAAAACAAGAAAACCATTGTTGTTTGTTGTTATATGGAATGTACATATTCAATCATCCAAGATAATTAGTCACAGGAATAACCATTGAAATAATTACTTGCTAGACGATAATTTTTAAATGGGAAAATCATAACTCTTGCCCACATATAAACTGAGTCAAAGATTTTATTCAACTGATTAATTAATGATGGAGCCAGCAAGGTATAAGGAACTAAGTACTTACAATTTAGTAAGTATTACTTGGAGACTGCTGGGTTATGTACAAAACTGGTTACTATCCTACAGAGTAACAAACTGTAACCTTTGGGGTAATCATTTCCGCTGGACGGAAATCTTTTGCACCTCTGCCAAATGAAAATCTGTCAACTCGCCTGTCACTCCGTGAAGTCTGAGACCTCTAATCAGTAGTGAACAGGGCACTGTTCTTCTGTAATCCTTAGATGGCCTTTTCCCCCATATGACATTGAAGTGAGTTTATTTTTGGCAGCCTGGGTGGCTCAGTCATTAAGCATCTGACTTCGGCTCAGGTCATGATCTCACAGTTCTTGAGTTCAAGTCCCACTTTGGGTGAACATGAGCCCTGCTTCAGGTTAAAAAAAAAAAAAAAAAAAAAAAAAACACGAGCCCTGGGTAAGCCCCACTTCTCTCTCTCTCTCTGCCCCCCTGTGGGATTCTCCCTCTCTCTCTACCCCTCGCTCTCTTGTGCTCTCTCTCTCTTTCTCTCTCTCTCTCAAAAGGTTATTTTTTTTGCCTCATGTCCAAGTTTTATGTAACTTTTCTTAACACACTTACAGAAAACCATTTTCTGTTAAAAATGTCAACATAATTTCTAATGGAGGTTTAGATGTGCTCACTTGGAAAGTGAGCGTTTATTTTTAAATTGCAGAAGGCGAAAGCTGGCATACTTTCTTCTCCCTCATCAGTGACTCCTGAGCTTAGTGAGTATTCAAAAAGTCCTCCTGGGGGCCCCCCCGGGTGGCTCAGTGGGTGGAGCATCTGACTCTTGATTTCGGCTCAGGTCTTGATCTCACGATTCGTGAGTTCAAGCCCTGTCGTTGGGCTCTGTGCTGCTTGGGATTCCCTCTCTCTCTGCCCTCACCCCACTTCCGTGCCCTCTCTTTCTTTCTCAAATAAATAAACTTTTAAAACGAACTGAGAAAAAACTTAAGACGTCTTTTTCCAGGCTTTCTCTTTATGGCCATAGATTTCCATGCCTCATGATCCTTAGTCCTAGATTTGTGCTTGGGTATCAGGTGGTGCAGACAACAGTCATGACACGGCAGGGAGGGGCATCAGTGACAGAGTTCCCCCCCCCCCCCCCATTCAAAGAGCCGTGAATTTCAGGACATTCTACTGCTTCTGCTCATACCGTGTGGCAAGGTAAATCTGCTTTTGCTTGGTCCCTGTGAACAGTGGTGGGTTTCAGTAGGAAATTAATATTTTTCAACTTACGCATTCCTTCTTTCTCCTCTATACGTATGCTAATCACATAACATGCAGGTTTCTCTCTGTAATCATATTCATATCCATGAACAGTGTTGCCTCCCTCTTTCCATTTGGCTTTTACTGAATCTCATCGACATTATTCTCAGAAATTGAATTAACTGTGGGCTAGCGGGGCAACGAGCGAGTATTCCGAGGGCGTTAACTAGGAAACCTTGATCTGTCACTGAAAGTTATTTGCTAGAAGATTTGTAGGAGCTTGGGATTTTTTTTTTTTTTTTCTAGTTTGTTTTTCATGTCAGGGTCTGCTCGCATTGAGAGCATTCACTGCACGTACAAAGAAATAGGTCTTGGCTTTTACTCTGCGCCTGGCTTCAGCTCGCTCTGTGAAGGCGGCCAAGGGCAGAGAGGGCCCTTCACATTCTCTGCGGGGGACCTGGCGGAGGGGAAGATGCCAGAATCCCGGACCCCTCGGCATAAATGGTTCCAAGATCTGAATGCATTCTTTCCTAACAATTGAATGAATGGGTTTGTTCTCCCCACTTCTTTCTAGTTAGCTAACCTTGTGTTGTGTTGGTCTGCTCAATAGCATTCTTCAGCGAAGATGTTTGGAGATAGAATGTGAATTTGGCCCAGTGAGCTGCATATGGGAATGACATGTAGGGTCCGAATTCACAAACGCCGGCAGTTCTCAGGGTTGGGGCCTGTGGCTGAAATATCTAGAGATGTTCACCAGGAGGCGTGTTTCCCTTTGGCTAAGAATAAAAACACGATTTTTATGTGTTTTCTATAAGCACTCACTGAAGTTCGCCCCGATGCTTGGGCTAGCTTGATTAGCATTCTTTCCTGAACATTCCAGATTGCCTGTCTTTATCATCGTTTTCTGTAATGAGACACAATAAAGCTCAAGCTTTTATCTAAATACTCAGTTTTATAAGTGAAAATGAGAATAGGGACAAAAATCATCTTTCTGCATTGTAACTTTGGAAAATGGTAGTCCCCTGTAATTTTTTTTTTCCCAAGTAATTTGAAAGGTTTTGCTTAAACCCAGGATGGTAAATTAAAGATTTATTATATTTTCAAACAATGTGCTCGGATTCAAACAATCCTGGCCATGGAGCTTATGTGCCTTTATTTTAAATGTTACTTACGTCGTGGGGGAATGATACGTTGAGCGTCCTATAGATGCGTGGGGGGTTTCATTTTTTTGGCGTGATGTGAAAATTTATAAGCATCAGTTAAGTATTTTTTCTTTTCAGCTGTGTTGACACATTCTCATTTTAACATCCTGATTTCTTCACCTGGATTACTTTTTCACTATATTAAAATGATAGGTGTTGACTAGAAAATTTACAAAATACCACAAAGCGTGGAGAAGATAATCATCATCTGTGACATGCAAATAGGAAAAAAAAAAAACTACTTTTAACATTTTAGTTGATCCCTTCTGACATTTTATCCATCCATGCAAGTATATATTTATATAAATCTAGGACATCCTTTATGGAAAGTTTGTATCCTGCTTGATATTATCTCACTTACGGGTGCTTTGAAACCATAAAAAATACGGCTCCTAAGTGTATCTTCTCAAATGTAAAATGTTCATGCTAGGTTATTAAATAAGAAAGCAGTACATGTTTTTGTCTTAATACAGCATGCTTGATTTGCCTCTTTCCCCGATTCTTTATTGTTACAATGTATGCCCCAGTCCTTGTGCTATGTTTGCTTATTTCTATTTTCGGATTGTTCTACGGTGGGGCATGTGTTACTTAGTTGACTTGATTGGTTGTGAATTGAACCGATCCAATGAGAATCATCCCTATACGTGGATCTTTGTGAACGGCTTTATTATTTTCTTTGGATTCTTTTTAGAATAACTTCCTAGGAGTGGAATAATTGGGGCAAGGCAGTGAATTGTGTATTTGTTGTGCAGTTTCTAGTCTAATTATATATGTTCTATGGAAAGACGTTTGGTGGGGATTTTTTTTTTTTTTTTTTTTTTTTTGCAAAGTAAGGAACGTCTATTCTGCCATTTTTGCCCTCATGTCCTTCCCTCCCATGCTTTGTCACCAGCTCTTTTCCTGATCTCCCGTGCCAGTCACATCTCCCTGTAAGTCACCTGCGCCCTTCCCTCTCTTCTCTCTGCCCTGCCTGTCAGATCCACCTGCTCGGGACAGCTTTGTCCCAGAGCTGGCTCCTGGCTCCTGGCTCCTGGCTCCTGGCTCCTGGCTCCCCACCTCTGCCCTTGTGCCCTCGGCACTGACCCCTGCCCACAGCCCGTCTTCGCCTTTCCAGAGACCTGGGAACTGTTTTCTCTCTAGCCCCATGTGCTGTGCCAAACAGCAGAGGTTCCAAAGAAATCACCTGCTCGTTTAGAATTTTCCAGAATCAAAACAGCAGATCCAATTCTGACATGGAGATTTTTGTCAGTTTCTATAGTTTCTGCGAACTGAGTAGCTCGGAAAAATTAACACAAAAAGTTGTTCCTGAATTTTCAAGCGTTACAGTCCTTATTTTTAGAAGCTGTTTAGGATAATTTTATTACTAGAGATTTAGAGCCCTGAATTAGAAAGCTCATAAGCGATGGTTCAAGTATTTTCCTTATAAAAATAACAAACCGTCGTTATTACAACATCACCTTTTATGGCAGAAAATCCAACTGTGTTGGCTAGCAGGGAGAAACCTCTATGCCAGCAGCCACGTTGGCTGAGATTACCGTTGCCTCAAACGCTAGGGCTGTGAACCAAGAGAGTCCACTCTTCCTGAAGCATTGGAGACGAACAGAATTCATTTGTGAAGAATATTCCAACCAGATGTCTGGGAATTTGGTAACTGCAGTTACAGAAAAAGACAGAAGGCAGGCAGGCAGGCACGTTTTCTTTTATGTGTTGCAACAGTGGGTATTAATGATTTTGGACATTCAGGAGAAGAGAAGGGCCCGCATGTGCTATAGGCCAGGCTCTATGCTCGAAGTCTGGAGACCTAAGAGAACCTTGCTGATCGGCATCTTTTAATCAACTCAGGGGAAGAGTGTGCAGACATATGGCCGCAGCAAAGGCAATATGAAGGAAGGGCTTCGGGAGTGATTTGAAGCAAGGGCCTTCACATTCAATTCAGGGAGGGTTATTTCCAACGGTGGTGACACATGAAGATATTTGGGAAAGGAAGTGGCTTTTGAGCCGAGCCTTAGATGAACTGACATGGTCTGCAGAGACGTGGTTCAAGTGTGCTGTAGATAAAGGGAATGCAAAAAGCTAGAGGGAATCGATTGCACTGGGCGTGTTTGGCGAAAGCGAGCAGCCGCCTCTGACCGTAATGGAGAGTTCAAATGGGAAAGCAGTGAGGGAACCCCCGAGAATGGTAGACCGATCAAACCCATGGCACATAGACTCTGGCGCTCAGTCCGGAGGCTAGTATTTCTCCAAGTTTTTACCTCAGCATTGTGTCGGGTGTTAAATGCAGGCTCCTGGGCCACACTTGCATCCCCTGCATTTGATAAAATCTGCATTAAAAATTTTTTTTTAATGTTTATTTCTGGGAGGGGGGCGGCGGGGGAAGGAGCAGAGGGAGAGGGAGACAGAGGCTCCGAAGCAGGCTCCATACTTTCAGTGCAATGCCCAATCCGGGGCTCGAACTCACGAACCATGAGATCGTGCCCGGAGCTGAAGTCTGGCCCTCGACCAACTGAGCCACCCAGGTGCTCCTGACGTCTGTATTGTAATAGTCTTCCTCAGGGATTCCAAAGTGTTCATGTTCCACAAGAACACTGGAGAACATTTGCTATTGAAACAGCCATCAGGGGGCGCCTGGGTGGCTCAGTCGGTTAAGCATCCAAATTCAGCTCAGGTCACGATCTCACAGTCCGTGAGTTCGAGCCCCGCATCGAGCTCTGGGCTGATGGCTCAGAGCCTGGAGCCTGCTTCCGATTCTGTGTCTCCCTCTCTCTCTCTGCCCCTCCCCTGTTCATGCTCTGTCTCAAAAATAAATAAACGTTTAAAAAAAATTAAAAAAAAAAAAAAAAAAGAAAGCCATCAGGAAGGCGGTCGGGAGAGTGGCAGGCAGGAGGTGACGTGAAGGTTTGACCTCGGGGTGGTGACAGCCGGAGCAGGGATTTGTGCCGGGGGAGGACTCCGCGGAACACGGCAATGGGAGCTTATGGGCAGCGAGGGGAGGGAGCGCTCAGTGTGGCCAACAGGACCCTGAGCTTCTGGGGCCAGGGAGACTGGGGCGAATCTCCCCGAACACCCACAAGATCACTCCAAACCTCCGACACCCTGCACACCTGTGTATGTCCCCACCCCGAACAGAAATATCCCCACAAAATATTTCTGGGGTTTCAGAGGGAGTCTCCCCGGGGCGCTCCAACCAGTCTGAGCCCCCCTAGCGCCTCCTTGGGGTGAGACAGTATGGTGTCCCTTGCTCCCTGCCTAGGTCAGCAGGTTGGTCCTGCCTCCTTGCCTTCCAGGCTCAGCAGCTCGCAGGTACCGGCGGTCACTGCCCCGTAGCTCGTCTAGGAGATGCTGTGGCTGCTGAGTCCTGCCCCACCAGGCCCCTCCCCCACTGGTCTGCCTGTCACCAGCGTCTCTTCAGCTGCCCTTCCAGGCTCCGCAGGTCTATACCCAAGATGGATCCAAGGGCCAGAGTGAATGAGGCGGGCCCTCTGCCTTCATCCTGCCAGGTGGTCTCACCAAGGGCACTGTGGCCAACAGGTACGAGGAGGAATGGGTTCTTCCCATTGGAGCGCCCTCTGCCAGAGGGACCTCAAAACAGCCTTCTTCAGCTCTGTGTTTTATACACTGAGGCAAAATGACTCTCTTCATTCTCTCTGACTCCTTCAGAACGCAGATGGGACTTTGGTGGGGCTGGCCGGGACATCATTTGAGTGGTAGAATCTTCTCTCCCCACTGAGAGTAAAGGCTTGTTTGGGGTGTTTGAGTTCATTGGACCTGGGTCTCCTCCTTGCCTCAGAACTGTGTGTTCCTTTAAGACTCGCAGACGAGATGCTCTCAGTCCTAAGGTGACATCTTAGCAGGCCATCTCCCCCTCCCCCCCCCCCCCACCACCACCGTTTACCACGTATGCCCAAATCCCCATGGAGGACACAGCTGGGCTCACCTGGGATCCCCACTCCATCTGGGAATTGAAAGGCAGATCCTGTTTGGAAGAGGAGACGCTGAATTATTTCACTTGAATTTTTTTAAGGAGGCAGCACGTTTACATGATAATAAAATTCAGAAGGCACACGAGGGTGTCCTGTGAAAAGTCTCCTTGCCCACCGTGTCCCCCGCCATTTAAGTGGACCTGTTTGCGTATTCTGGGAAGAACTTAGCTGTATATTCTCCCATCTTTTTAAAAATGAAAATGGCAGCATGTTAGGCACACTGGCCTGCCCTGTGTTTTAAAAATTCCGCGTCAGAGGGGCTCCTGGGTGGCTCAGCCAGTCAAGCGTCTGCCTCTAGATTTCGGCTCAGGTCGTGATCTCAAGGTTCGTGAGTTCGAGCCCCACGTCGGGCTCTGTGCTGACGGTGCGGAGCCTGCTTGGGATTCTTTTTCTCTCCCCTTCTCTCCACCCCGCCCCGGCTCAAGCTCACACTCTCTCTCAAAATAAATAAATAAATAAACTTTAAAAAAAAAAAAAAAAAGTTCCATGTCAGAACCTCCTCACCCATTTCATAGAGACAGAGTATTCCGTCGTGTGGCTCGACCGTGGTTCGATCTAACCGGTCCCTATAGGTGGAACTTGGCATTTTTCCAGCCTCCTGTTATCGCCAACACTACCACACTGGACAACTTGAAAATACACACCTCTTGGGGCACCTGGGTGGCTCAGCCGGCTAAGCACCTGACTCCAGCCCAGGTCACAATCCTGCGCTTTGTAGGTTCGAGCCCCGCGTCGGGCTCTGGGCGGACAGCTCAGAGCCCGTTTCGGATTCTGTGTCTCCCTCTCTCGCTGTCCCTCCCCCGCTGGCACTCTGTCTCTCTGTCTCCCCAAAATAAGTAAACATTAAAAAAAATGTTTAAAAAAAAAAAATACACACCTCTTTGCAGCTAGAGGCAGATGGATCCCTATGGCCAAGTCCCAGAATGAGACTGCGGGTCAGAGAGGTGAAATTAAAACTTTCTTCCCCCACAAGGGTTGTGCCATTTTGCACTCCTACAGTCGCACGGACAGGAGTCCCCTTTCCTTTCTACTGCTTCCTCAGCAGAACGTTTTCAAACTTCTGGGGTGAGGGGAGCATTCCCAGCACAGGTTGGGTGGGGGTGGGGGGAGGAGGGAGGGACAAGCCGGGAACCTGTAGGAGTCCAGATGTTGCTTTCCACACAGCCACAGACGCCCCACTGTGTTATTTAGTGAAAGCAACGGGGGGGGGGGGGGGGGGACCCACCACCACCACCTTTTAATTTTTGGCTTGAAATGTGATTTGTAGTAACAGTAAAGTTGCCTTTGTTTTCGGTATGTGGCTCTATGGATTTTAACACCTGTACAGATTGGGGTTGGCCATGCACACAAAACGGAACGGTTTCTTTATCCCCCCAAACACCCTCCCCCCACCCCTCCCCCCTGGCAGCCGCTGATCTGTTCTCTGTCACTAGGGTTGTATCTTTTAGAGGATGTCACGTAAATAGAACCATGCGGCATGTGACCCTTGGAGAGCGGCTTTTCCCCAATTGGAATTCCCTGGAGATTTGCTTCCAAGCTGTTGCACGCATCAGGAGTGTGTTACTTTTTATCACGCGGAAGCATCCTGGCCAATGAATGTAGCACGCGTTCACCCGGTGAATGGCTTTGAGGTTGTTTGCAGTTTTGGGGGGGGGGGGAGGATTATAAACAGAACCGCTATAAACATTCACGTGGTGACTGTTCGGTGAACATAAGTTTTAATGTCTCCTCTGCCCAGTTTAATTTCCACGTACTCATAGGTTCAGGTATGTTTTTGTGTGCTTAAGAGGTGCTATTTCCTTTTCTGTAAACTCATTTCCTTTGCTCCTGTCTCTTTTTGCTTGTTGGTCGTTTCTATTTTAGCCCAGTTGGTGTGCGGGGCTGTCCATCTGGGTGAAAATGTCCAGCATTGGGCCAAGAGAAGCAGGACTCACGTTGGAGAGAGACCCCTGAAACCCCAGATCTGAGATCCCCACGGGGAGGCTGGAGGGGGGAAGCCAGTGTGTTATACTCCCCGAGGGAGGAGACACATCAGGCTGGAAGACGGAGTCTGGAAATGCCCGTGTCTCGGATGCGGAAGGAGGAGGATATGGAGAAAAGAGACTTCTTGGGGGTCGCAGAAGAGCCAGCGTGATGCAGGGTAACATTCAGAAAAGCTGAACATTAACGAGCCGCTGAATAAACACAGGGTACCGCCTTCAGAAGAAGAAAGAACGTCTCTTCCCGAGAACTCGATGTCAAAATGAATCCTAGACAGCGGCAGGCCACACGCCCCGTACATAGACAGGGTTGACTCTAGGTGATGGAAACAAGGATCTTTAGTTCTTCTGCTTTTCAGCAGCTTTCAGATTTCCGGTAATGCCTCTGTAGTACTTTCTGGTGCCTTCCAGATTTTCCGATGCCTCGGGGAAAAATTTTGAGTTTTCAACTGTAAACTTCCAAAAAAAAAAAAAAAAAATCCTTGTGAAACGTTGTCACAAAACCTCGGCAAGTTCTTCACTCTCTGAGTTGATGTGAGCCTCTATTAATTCCAGTAAGACTTTGCCTTCTGGTGAATTTTGCAATGAGAACGTGAAGGGAAGGAGACGATGGGTGACATTGAGGGGTTAAAGTATTTAACATTTTTTTTTTTATGTTTTTATTTCACTTTTGAGAGAAAGAGAGAGAGAGAGGCATGAGCAGAGTCGAACTCACAGACGGCAAGATCGTGACCTGAGCTGAAGTTGGACGCATAATCGACTGAGCCACCCAGGCGCCCCTTTATTTTAAATAAGCATTTAAGGAGGGAAGGAAAGGAGGGACTGAGAGAGGGGGAAAAAAATAATAATAAGGAAGGGGAAAGAGAGGAACAGAAGAAAGAAAGAAGACCACAGTCTAATATGTCCCAAAAGGAAGGATTGGTTAAGAGCAGCATGGAACGTCCACTGGCTGAGGTTGTCTGCACACTGTTGGAAATTCCGTCTCAGAAGACGGAGCACGTCCAAAGTCTCTTCTTAAACCACCCCCCGTAAATGTACCTTAGAGGTGACAAAGGGCAGCTTGCTGTGTGCAGGGGCCTCCCCAGCACCTGACTTCCTCCTCCAGCCGCAGCCCCAGCCCCAGGCTGCCAGGAAAGGAGGACGCCCCCCTCTGTGAGGTTAAAGGCAATACTTGTGATAGAATATTAAATGCAAATAATAGAAGATCTAGGAAAAAAGCGGTCCGGGCTGTTCGTTAAGAAAACACGTAGCATTTTTTCCAAAGGACAGAAAAACTGGCAAATACGTAACGTGAATAGCGCCGTGGTTTTCCCTGTGGTCAAATTTATACAACTTCCCATTTTTTACCGCAGTGTAAGGGAAAGCAATGTGCAAATTGTCCTTTCGGCGTCAAAGGGACCCGATTGGACTCAAGTGATACCTGTCCACAGGGAAGCACTCGCTGGCTTACACCCTTCTTTTCTCTCCTCCCCACAGGATGTGCTGGGTGGCATCCTGGTCACCGCGGTCCTCATTGTCCTCACCTACCCCGCCTGGACCCTTATCGATCGCCTGGACTCGGCCAGCCCCCTCTTCCCCGTCTGTGTCATCGTGGTGCCATTCTTCCTGTGTTACAACTACCCCGTGTCCGACTGCTACAGCCCAACCCGAGCGGACACCACAACCATTCTGGCCGCGGGGGCGGGCGTGACCTTAGGGTTCTGGATCAACCACTTCTTCCAGCTCGTGTCCGCGCCCGCCGAGTCCCTCCCTGTCATTCAGAACATCCCGCCGCTCACCACCGACATGGTAGTTTTGGGTCTGACCAAATTCGTCGTGGGAATCGTGCTGATCCTTCTGGTCCGCCAGCTTGTACAGAATCTCTCGCTGCAAGTGCTATACTCGTGGTTCAAGGTGGTCACCAGGAACAAGGAGGCCAGGCGGAGACTAGAGATCGAAGTGCCTTACAAGTTCGTCACCTACACATCTGTGGGCATCTGCGCCACAACCTTTGTGCCAATGCTGCACAGGTTTTTGGGATTGCTCTGAACCTCAAATGGTTGGGAAGTAGCCCACTGGGCAGGAGAGCCAAAACAGGAAAGTAGTTGGGTGGGCAAGTTTCGACCATACGTTTTTCTTAAAAAAAAAAAAAAAAAAAAAAAAAAAAAAAATCCCGAGTCCCATGTTTCTTTTGCTGACGTCTGCGATAAATATTGCTGCTGTGCGAAGGGAAATCCAGTCTCCTGGGGGCCAGTGGTCTGTAAGCATCATGCTGCGGGTGAAGCCAGGCTAAACCCATGGTCCGTTCTTTAAGGGTCCCCCCACCCCAGGGACCCTGGACCTAGTCGTGGGCTGGCAGGAATCGTGGCCTGGCTTGGGAGATCCGAAAGAGACAGGCGTGATCGGAGAGGCTGGAGGTCAGGCGTCTCTCTTCAGTTACGACCTTGCCCATCACTGAGTCTCGGGTCCAAACTTGGTTGGTCCAGAGAAGGGGTGTCACCGTGTAGGACCGCATTCCTGGGACAGGGTGACTTTGCTGTTGTGATCACGCTAGACTGTGCCCGCTTGGGTGGCAAGGGCGCTGCAGAGCTCCCCGTGGAGCGATAAAGAGGCGGGGGCGACGCTGGGAGATGGTGGGCGAGAGCCTGTGTTCCTCCTGAGTCCCGCTCTTTGTGGGTGCACGTATTCAAACAGCATCGCTCCTCCTCGTCCGTGCGTTTTGCAGAATTCCGGGTAGCATTTCTACACTCTTCGGATCCAGGAAACCTGGATCCCACCTCACTTCATCTGGGCTTCTCAGAGTGTCCCGCTCTCTCCTGCTTCCCAGGGACTTGGGACCAGCACTCTGCCCATCTGTAGGTGGTTTTTTTTTTTTGGCTTCCTTACCAACTGGGGAGGCCCTGTCAGCTGCCTGTGAAAGTGGATCACTAGAACAGATGAACTTAATCCCCCCTGGGGCCTGACAAGGGGGGGACTGGGCCTCCGGGGACATCACTCCTCCATTTCTCATCTACTTTGCGTAAACCTGTTTTCTCACCTACTAAGTAGAATCGGGGCTCCCTCTCCATCTTCCCACCTCTTGTCTCTCGGCAGTTTTTAAGGGTAGTTAAGGCAAGAACAGGGTCGGCCTCTCTTGGGAAAACAACATGACCGAACGCAACACACCCTTTAAGCCTGTGCGTGTCCTCATTAGACTTAGGCGGGGATCTTATGCAAACACCGGCAGCTTCTCTCTGCAGGCTCCTCTTCGGTTCTTAAGAATTAGGAATAAGCAGGGGTGCCTGGTGGCTCAGTCGGTTAAGCGTCCGACTTCGGCTCAGGTCACGATCTCGTGGTTCGTGAGTTCGAGCCCTGTGTCGGGCTCTGTGCTCACAGCCTGGAGCCTGCCTCGGATTCTGTGTCTCCCTCCTTCCCTGCCCCTTTCCCAGCTCACACCCTGTCTCTCTCTGTCTCAAAAAGGAAATCGACGTTAAAAAAAATTTTTTTTAAAGAATAAGGAACAAGCATGCACAATTTCCTGAAAAGTTAGCATAGATGCATAGCTAAGGAAGTATCTTTCTCACTATGGTACCCAAACCACTGAAATCAATGACTTGTGATCCCAACATGCCATCTCCATACACATTCTTTGGGGGACAGTTAGCCTGCCTTGAACATTAGGCTCTTAACCTCTGCCCCCAGTGCGAAAACCTCAAGCCCCATTTGTCCCGATTGCAAACATCTCCCCTGGCTTTTCTGTTGGGATGACCTTTGCTGTCTGGCTTAGCACTCCTGTCTATTAAGAAGGACTTTTTTTAGGAAAACGTTTTGCTTCTCTTTGAAATTCTCCTGACATTTTCCATAGTTAGAAGGCGGGGTTCGAAATGACCTGCCGTTTGTTCTTACAGCAAACTCCGACCAGTATTTGTGGTACCATGATGGGGGGGAAATGGGAAAGGAAAGGGGAGGCCCCAACTTACGGGCCAGCCCCACCAGTGCAGTGGAGGAGGCAAGTCCCTGCAGCCCTGGATAATACTTATGCCAAGTGATTTTAGTTGATTGTTCTGGAGCCGGTCAGCAAAAGGATCAGGTCTTTCCACTTGTATCTTTTGAAAGGAGAGGCCATAATGGTTGTCGAGGCAGTGGGTGCTGACACTTCACTCAAGTGTGTACGTGTAATTTTTAATGCTGTCCTTTTAAGTCCCAACAATAGGACAGCAATCCGCCGTATTAATGCATTTGAGGCTGTATTTACACAATTGGATTGAGGATGGATACGGTAGCTGTAGCCCATTAAATAATGACCCAAGGGCTTGTCACGGTTGGTCCCTTTTTGAAGTATCTTGTTTTGCAGCTGGAGAATAAAACGTATGCTGGGGCGCCTGGGTGGCTCAGTTGGTTGGGCCTCCGACTTCGGCTCAGGTCATGATCTCGCGGGCTGTGAGTTCGAGCCCCACGTCGGGCTCTGTGCTGACAGCTCGGAGCCTGGAGCCTGCTTCCGATTCTGTCTCCCTCTCTCTCTGCCTCTCCCCTGCTCATGGTCTGTCTCTCTCTGTCTCTCAAAAATAAAAACATTGAATAAAAAATTTTTTTTAAAAAGTATGTATATTGGTGAAGACAATTTTAGTTTTTGAGTTCTTCTGCTCTGTGGCCTGGAATCTGGCAGAAACGGATTGGAAAAGTCACTACCTGCTTCCTCCTCTTGCTGGCCTTCGACACTCATCTGACACCCTCCCAGGCAGCTGTCGCACACACCCCACGCGTGCCCCTTCAAAGAGCAGGCCCTATGGCTCCTTGGAGACATTTGGATTTTCTCTCTGGGGAAAGACTGCCCCCTGCTGGAATCGCCTCAGCGGTGGCCCAGAGCACCTCTCCTTCAGGCGACTTGGGGATTAAGAATTTAAAAGTCAAGCTCATCGTGATGTATCCAACATAGGCTTAGGACCTGTGGTCGGGCCAACCCTGCCTTTGGAAACCGTGACGCCAGAGTCCTCAGGACTCCTGGCACCTCTGGGAGGCAAGCAGAACATGTCTCCTTTCTAACCGTCCTCAGCCTGCCCCCGACCCACTACCATTCCGGGCCGGGACCTCCAACCTGTACCGTCATCCTAAACAGCTGTCACTCCATGCTGATTTTGCTCAGACCTGCCCCACAGCATTATGCAGAAGGAAACACAGAAGGGACCTTGAACTCAAAACCCGCGAATGGCCGTGGCCGAAATCACTCTACAACAGGCCTGATGGTCGCACTGGTAACATGGGATTTTCTAGTCCTCGTCGGCAACTTGGGCTTCTTGAGTGTAATCAAAGCATGTGGTGTTTCGGGGCCATATGCTCCGGGTTTCTATTTTGGAAGGTTTCAGATGTCTTGCTCATGTAGTGTATGTAAATTTATTCTTTTTAAAATAAAATCATTTTTGGTTTGCTTATGACTTCTTGTTACATGTTTCAAAAGCTAGGGTTGTGCTCCCTTGGACTTTTTTTTTCCTGCTAGACCTTTCAGGGTTCATTGGACCGGAGTTGAAAAGAGGTGACAAAAATAAATGGCAGGCTCTAGAATTCTCTGTCGCTGTCGTAGTTCAATCATGTGCAGATGTTGGGGAGTGTCACGGCGGCCGTAGATGTGATTAGCAGGAAGTGGTAGGCGCACAAGCTCACATACCCTCCTCTGACTCCTTGATACTAAAAAGAATCTTTGGGGCGCCTGGGTGGCTCAGTCGGTTGAGAGACTGACTTCGGCTCAGGTCATGATCTCACGGTTTGTGAGTTCGAGCCCCGCGTCGGGCTCTGTGCTGACGGCTCGGAGCCTGGAGCCTGCTTCGGATTCTGGGTCTCCCTCTCTCTCTCTGCCCCTCCCCCGCTCATGCTGTCTCTCTGTGTCTCTCAAAAATAAACATTAAAAAAATTTTTTTTTTGGAAAAGAATCTTACCATATTTGGAGACCAATGCCACTGTGAGTTGAAAGGTAAATGCTATCGGTGCTGCTAGTTAAGGTAACTACACGGTTTTCACGAATAAGTACCCTGCAGAGCCAAATGAATACGACCCTGTTTCATATCCACATCGTTACGATGATAGGCTGTGTCTTCACGCATCCCAAATACGCTATTTGAAATGGTGCAGAAAACTGCCACTCCTATTGGCAAGGCCAAGGCTAGGCGCCCGTTTGTACTTTCAATACCTAATACGCCGGGCACCATGGATGGGCCTGCGGAGCCGGATGGACGTAATCCTGCCCCGTGGAGCTCTCGCAGGAGACAGGAGCCTCTGGCTCAGGGAATTGGAGGGTAGGGGCGTAGGAGCCCGAGAGGAGGGGGAGACGAGTTCCTGCTTGGGGGCTGCAGCAAGTCGAGGGGGGCTCCCGGGAGAGGCAGCACACGAGCCAGGCTTACAGAACAGATGATGTGATGGGAAGCAGATACCAGATGATACTCCATGGCGAGGGCGGAGCTTGCCAGAGACGCGTCCCCCAAACACCTGCGGCTCTCCCGAGGCGAAGCCACACCAAAGCCGGGGTTGACGACCGTGTGTAGGAAGAGCGGTGGTGGCCGTGGTAGAGCAAAGGACGAGCAGAACCAAATCACGAGAACGGGAAGGAAGGGTGAGGGAGCCCCTTTGTCCATCTCCTTACATCCATGTGGGGCCATTCCAGAGAAGATGACATCCGAGGTGGCTTCCCAGTCTCCCCCATTGTTCCTCCTTTGAACATTTAACAGGCCGCAGTGGGCACCTTCCCCTTCCGCCGTCTTGGACCTGACCTCGCCTGCACAGTTTCATGCCCATTCTCGTTCAGCTTTCAGCAGAGGTGACAGTTGCGAGGGCCTCCGTCCGTTTCCCTCTTTTCTCTGTTCGGTTCCCTGACCTAGGCCCGCGGAACTTGATGTAAAAGTATTTTACCTTGGTCTGGCTCTTTGAGAGACCTGTAAATGTGCTCGCTCACCCTCCCTCCCTCCCTCCCTCCCTCCCTGAATCCCTGGTTGTCTAGTAAGAGGCTAACAAGAACCAAGTGGTGTAGATGTATCCAGTTTTAGAGAATAGATGTTTTCCTGAAGGCTGTCTTGATTTTTTTTAACTTGAATTTTAAGTGCACCAAGGGGTTCGCTGTTTATAAATGGCATTTTTAATCATATGGCAGTTCTTCATTTCTGTAAACATAAGGCTCTTTAATGGATTACTTTGGATACACCATGTGTCCACTGTTTTCTTAAAGTGGGGCACACCTGTAGTACAGACTTGCCTATTTACAGGACGCATATGAAAAAGAAGAGTTGAATGCGGACCATGAATAGAATGTTAAATTCCTAAAACTATAGCCACATGAGACAACGGAGCTATATGAAGCCAAAAATCCTTTTTCCTTTTCCACGCCTGTCTATGTGCCATGCAAAAACAAACAAGAAAAGCCAGGGCGCAGCTAGTTCCGGCTGTGACGCTTCTTTCATGCACACCCTCGACACATCTGCTGGCCTTGCTCTTTCCTGCTACGACAGCAGGGTCCCCTTGCTGGGAGCACAAGCCAGATTCTTCCCCAGTGGAGGTGTTCGGAGAATGTCAATGCCTCTGGACAAAGCTAGCCTCGAACTGCTGAGGACAGGACAGGGTGCCGGCTGGTGCTGCCTCCACACCCTGTACCTGCGTCTGTGAGCCTAGAGACCATGAGGCCTCCCGGGCTTCCAGGCTGCAGCGTGGGTCACGTGGGAGCCAGGTGGGCGGTGCCGTGGGAGGGGCAAAGTATGCACAGGCCACGTTAGCCATCTTAATTAGGTGCTGGTAAGAATACTTGGCTGGGAAGCTATTTTTGTGAAACTTTCATGAAGTCCGTCAGTTCTGCTGTTATTCCATAGGTATTGGTATTATTATCAGCTTATTCCTTTATCTCCTAGTTTTCTTCTCTAGAAATTGAAAATCTGTAACTTCTGTGTTTCCACTTGTTCAGTCTTTCCTCTAGCATCTTAAACATGTGGAGGACAGTTACAATAATATCCTATTAATTTTATCACCTATGGCATATTTGTCAGTTTCTGATTTTTTTTCCCCCTTCCTCATTATTGGTTAGGTTTCCCAGCTTCTTGGCTTGCCTGGTAATTTTTGATTGGATGCCAGACACTGAGTTTTACATTGTTGGGTGCTGGATATTTTGTATTACTATAAATATCCTTAAGCTCTGTTCTAGGATGCAGTTCATTTCTTGCAAATAGTTTCTTTTGGCCTTGTTTTTAACCTTTATAGGCACAACTGGAGTGGCGTTTAGTCTAGAGTTGGTTTTCCCCAACTCCTGAGGCAAAATCCATCTAGCCCTTCTCCGCATAACCTTTTGATTCCTGGGGTTTTCTAGCTCTGACCTGCCCTCTGTGAGCTCCAGGAATGAATGGTTCAGTTCTCCGTGGGTGGTTAGAGGTAGTGTCTGTAATGGGTGCTGCCCCCATGTGCACGGGCTGATCGATACTCAGCTAGAGACTCAGGGGCCTTTGCAGACAGGTTTATGTCTGGTGTCTTCCCGAAGGCATCTCACCTACAGGGTCCCTCTCTTCCCTACAGTGCAGTTTGCTCACAGGGCGCCCTTCCCTCTGGCTTACCTTGTGTCGTCCCCCCAAACGCTGTTTGGATGTTCTACCTAACACAGCTGAAAAAGGTCTACTCCCAGCCATCTCTGATTGGTCTTTTACTCTGCACGATTCCAGCGCCAGCGGGGGGGTTACCAGGTTTGTATCCTTTACAACTAGTTTCTTGCTGGCCCTAAGCAGGTGTTTCTTTTAGGGAAACATTTTCATTCCTCAGGACAAAAAGTTGTGACTTGTGGAGTGCAGGAACTTTATTTCGCTACCAGGTTTCCTCAACATCCTCACTTTTCTGTCTTAAAGGTCAGATCTGCTTTGTATGGCCGGTAAGATCTGCAACTTGGAACACCTAGCAGTCATCTCTTACAAGTGCCTCCTAAAACAGGGAGAGGGGGGCTTTTCAAAATGTTTTCTATGCAGAATCACGTCATGCTCCTAAATAGAGACAGTCAAGGCCAAACCTTAGGGATGAGTCAAAGACTTGAATGGAGGCCTTGAGCGTATTCTTACCACACTGCATCGGTCCCATGAGGGAGACGAAACATACCGGGCTTTAGCCATAGACATAATCAAACCCTTTGCTGGAGATATTTCTTCAACCCACAGCTGAGTTACAATGTCTGTCGTCATCCTGTTTACTAGGAAGTCAGAGGAGGGTGGGAGACTGGACAAGAAAGCAGGCAGTAGAAACTAACATCGCTCTGGGTCGGCTTGGCCTTGCTTGTGGCCCAGCTGACTTCTCAAGGACTGGCTGTTTGGTTCCTGTACCTTTACCCAAGGAGGCGGATCTCCTCGCCCTGACCTGGGTCAGGGAGCTGCTCGTAGATTGTCCCAGGGCTGTACTGGTGCCTTGAGTGCCGTTATGTATGCCAGCCTCTACCTTTTTAAAAATAATATATCCAAGCTCCTTATTTTTTTTTTTTTTTTTTTAAATTTTTTTCAACGTTTTTTATTTATTTTTGGGACAGAGAGAGACAGAGCATGAATGGGGGAGGGGCAGAGAGAGAGGGAGACACAGAATCGGAAACAGGCTCCAGGCTCCGAGCCATCAGCCCAGAGCCTGACGCGGGGCTCGAACTCACGGACCGTGAGATCGTGACCTGGCTGAAGTCGGACGCTTAACCGACTGCGCCACCCAGGCGCCCCTCCAAGCTCCTTATAATAAGCCACAGCCTGGAAGATATCAGACGTGTCAAATGCTTCTGCCGTTTAAAGGGCATATTTTACTGAAGGCAGTTGTGTCCCTTTAAGGCCACCTGTCTGCTTTTGGATAAAATGGACCAAAAAAGCCAACTCAATACCCAAGCATTGGCGTTAGTGGTATTTACAGAAAGCTTCAAGCACAAATAGCAGCTAAGACTGAGACACAGGATTGTAAGCAGTGCTCTTTTCCCAATGTGACGAGCCCCTTGTTGCTGAGGGCAAGAGGGCCAGCTGGGTCCTAGTTGGGCTACTCCTATTTAAAAGGTAATAATTTAACATTCTTTACACCTGGGAATGTAACCTACTGGGATAAGATACTGTTTGGGTGTAAAAGGCACACGTAAGAACTATCTAAGTAGCCCCTCGCCTCTCCGAATGCGTCTATCAAATACCAAATGTGGATGTTTGTACAGCCATTAGGCCTGGGTTTTCATGGCCTCTAAGCTAATACTGTTTTGGGGCTGGCATATGGAGGTCCACTGATCACTGTACTTGCAGATTTGGAAACAAAGGTCAGCAGAGGAATAGAATGACGTGGGTCTACAGGTCCTGACCTAGAAAAATAAGACCTGGTGAGTGAAGTGTCATGATGTAAAATACTATGTAAAATACATACTACTATGTAAAATAGAAATCGAAGGTTGTTGCGAATCAGTAAGTAGAGTATGGCCCCAAAATCGTGAGCCTGTGTGTGGCTGACTGTCCAAACTAAGGAAAATGTCAGGAACAGCACAAGCCAAATTATTAACAGTGGTTAGTTACTTCAGTAGGAGACTGGGGCAGAAAGGGTAGATTAGCCTGGGAAGGTCTAACTTTGTACGATTTTCTATAGTTGAGATTTTTAACTTTGTTTTTCCGTGTTTTTTTATAAAACTCAAAAACTCCAACATTTTGGATAAGTAGGTGACACAAAACACCAAGTGATCTAGGGAATCCAAGTCGCTCATTGTCCCAAACCCATTTGTTAAGCATGTGACTTTTGGGCATATCATTAATCTCTCTGAAGGTTGAATGTTCCCATAAGGCAGGGAGAATTCCTACTTTATCTCCTATGATTATCATAAAAACGTACATGTTGCAACAAGATCACGGGCGAAAATATAAAACTCGAGAGGAATACATGAGTGTCGGGCTCTAGCAGTCTTCTGTAAGCTAGAACAAGAAATCAATTATATCTAATTTCCCTTTTCATACTAGGGCTCCCAGTTTTCACTAAGAAGGTGTGTTTTCTCCAACATAGGTTTTGGTAGTACCCACGACTGGCCCGGCCCCAGTTCAAATGCCTCAGCTGGGACAAGTGTAAGATGATCTGGCCGTGGAGCCTCAGTTCCTAAACTGGTGGTTCATTTCTCCTAACGTAGCCGATATCGGTTTTCTTCCTACAGTTTCCCTGCTTCAGAGGGCAGAAACATCCCCGTGATGGATGGAGTTGATCTTTCCCCTTTCATGCTGGGATATACAATCAGAAATCAGATGTCAGTGGGTTTTTCATTACAAGTAGTTTCTGACCAAAAAACATCCAGGTGGCTGCCTGCTAACAGGGTATCTCAGGATATCCACTCACTTCAACCATGGCTATCGCATGGCCCACGAACCTGGACTTTAACTACAGGCAACCTGAAACTGGGGGACAGTATCTCCTGAAGAGTGGACCAGTAAACCACTTTAAACAGACACACCAATTCTACAGTTCATGCTTTTACCCTAGGCATAGATGTGGGGTGCAGGAGTATTAACCACGCTAACATGTTTCTCCCATCTTTGCTGAGGTAATAAGCTACATCCTAACTACCATGCCAGTTAGGACAGATCCGTCCCATCGTCCCCAACAGCTTAGCCCTCTACCCTCTGCAGTCCTTTCCCCTATGCAAGCTCTAGCCAGCCACTGTACCACTGACTCTTATAGAATTTCATTTATGTGCAATCACATGTAGTCTTGGGTCTGTTTTTTTTTTTTCCCCCCCTGAGCACACTTAGGGATTCATTCATGTTCTTCTTCAGTAGCTCATCCCCTTTTACTGCCGAGAACTACTCCATGATACGGATGTACTATAATTTAGCTATTCAGCTGCTGATGAACATTTGGGCTGAAGCTACTGTAAATAACACTGTTCCCTCTGTTTCCACCAGCAGGACACGGAGGTCCCACGGCACGGGTCTCACCAATGCTCGGTATGAGCCAGTCTTTCAAATTTCAGCCATTTCAATTTGTACTGTGGTTTTTATTTGCATCTCCCTGATGACTAATGAGAATTTTTCCCGATGCTTATTTATCTGCAGGAAATATCTGTTCAAATCTTTTGTCCATTTAAAAAAAAAAACTGGGTTGTCTTAACTTGTAAGAAATCTTTAGGTATGTATGCTGGACACAAAACCTTTTGACGTACATTCTTTTTTGTGAGCTTTCTCTTCATTTAAATGCCGCACACAGAACAGGGAAGGAGTGGTGAAAGTCTGTATGTTCACAAATCTTACTAGGCTGGACACCGCTGCCCTGATTCAGAGCAGTAAGAGGGTTGGGTTTCTCTGTAGTAGGCTCAGCACAAGCTCCAAGAACCTAATTCTTTCTAACTTTGTTAGTTATTTCTACTGGACTTAAAGTTTTACATTTTATTGTTTCATCATCTTAACAGGAACTGAGAACTTATCTCAAACATTCGACCTTTTTTCAGTACCTACTGGAGGAGTCTAGATCAAAGAAATAAAAGTAAATTAGGAGGCAAGACAAGGCAGACCGACACACTTAGCGTCAGAGGAGAGACCTAATACTTCCCTGCAAAATAAGACAGAACCTAGTTGCTCAACTAAGTATTTAAAGCCATGATTTTATAGTATTGATTACAGCAGAATGTATAGCCTGGGGCAAAAATACTCTTTCATGGTTTCCGAATGTTCATACCGCACTGCTATCAACACATTTGTTTTAACTCGTCTGGCAGAACAGATGTGTGTTGCGTGAACTCCGTCTCAGGATATCAGAGTGGAAACACCCACGCACCTTCAAGCCCTTCAAATACTCGAGTCTTCTTTCACTTTCAAAGGACTTCGAGGCTGTAACTGCCAGACGGCCGCTGCTCCCTAGTCGTTTCCCAAAGCTCCTGCTGTCTCCCACTGCTGGCTGCACGTCAGATGGAGAAGGAACAAATTCTCCCATTCTCCCGCATCAGCGCTGGTTTCATCAGCAAGGCTCCGGCCTGCGGTCCTCTGGGCTTCTCCTCGTAACGCGGCTTCACAGACAGCGTGTTCGCACAAGCTGGCCTAAGGCAGGGAGCGGGCGGCCTCTACACACGGAGCCAGACACGACTTTCTACTTTATTAAACATTAAGTGCAAGCGAATGGTCCCGGGGGGGTAGGGGGGGGTGGGAGGGCGGAGACGACTCAAGGACACCGGGGAAGGAGCAGAACGCTCCGGGAGAGAGTCACACGGCAGAGACCCATCTTCACAAAAAGGGCTCGATGTTGATTTCCAGGGAGGAGCAGGGCATGGTCAGCTCAAATTTAGTGATGACATCAGGATGAAGGACCCCGAGCTTCCCGATGCTCTGACCCCTGGCCAAGATCTCGGCGCATCTCCCGGGGAAGAAAGCAGCGCCTGAAAGAGAGAAATCAATGTTTCTCCCGGCCAGAGAGTCAACAGACATTTAACACCGCAGGCTCACTAGTCTGCTTGAAAAAGAACTTCTTTAAGTCACTGGCTAGTAAATGAAAGTGCTTCCTCACACTTTCTAATCTTGAAATTACTTTTGGTATTACAGCTAGCAACTCTTACAAGGAAAAGGTTAAGCAGTAAATATCAAAGTCAGGGTCCTGTATGGTTTGTCTTTTTCTTTCTTTTCTTCCTTCCTTCCCTTTTTTTTTTTTTTTTTTTTTTTTTAATCCCAGAGCTCCAGGCCGGAAGGATCAAGAAAAGGAGGCTGACGAGCACAGCTGGAGAAGTCCTAGGGGAACCTGGCAGGGAGGAAGGACAAAGGGGAAAAGTGAACCGTAAAACTGATGACCTTACATGGGAAGAACCTGTTTTGAAACAGGTTTTTCCATAGCCATCCTTGCTGGATAAAAATTCATTTACTATTCCACCCTCAGTCTTTTCTACCTTCTTGCACAGAGAAGCACAAGCTCGCGCTGTCATCGGCAGGCTTAGGCCTTGTTAGCAGAATGCAACCCCCATTCCTGTCGGAGAAAGCACTTTCTCAGCAGTTCTGGAGCCTCTCCCGTAAAACCACAGCAAAGGCCAGTACCAAACAAGTCTGGGTTGACCCCCGATTTACTTCAAGATAGGCAGGAAGTGCTCTCTTCATCTGGTGTCAGTGCAGAGACACGGCTCACCAAACCAGGAACTGGTACTGAGGCTCAAACAGCCAAACACAAGCAAACCTACAAGCCCCTCCAGATTCGCCAGCTGGCCAGGGCCGCAGAGTTCAGCAGTGCTCATTCCCTCCTCAAGGTGGGGGTGGGGGTGTGGGAGCTGACTCACTTCTCTAGCCACCAACTCGAAAAGCGATCAGGCCCACAGCTCCTGACCGATTCAACCGAAACATTTACTGGCATGAACTATAAATACCCAGCAGGTGTGGGCCACAAGCCTGCAGCCTGCCGTTTCGGAGCGAGTGCATTATTTATGAAAGGATAAACTGCTGAGTCTCTGCTAATGGCTCCAAGGTCGGCATGATGAAGAGGAGCGGAGGGGGACCACGAACACGTCAGTACCAGCTGCACCACGAAGACGTGGAGGACCAGTTCACACACTTCCCAGTCAGCCCGGGACTGGGCTGTATGTATGTTTATGTTCCTGGAAAACAGGGTTTTGTTTATTTTTGAGAAAGAACGAGCGTGCGAGAACACGCAAGCTAGGGAGGGGCAGAGAGAGGGAGACAGGATGGAAAGCAGGCTCCACATGGTGAGTGCAGGGCCCGATGCGGGGCTCGACCTCACAAACTGAGATCAGGCCCTGAGCCAAAGTCGGACGCTTAACTGACTTAGCCATCCAGGTGCCCCCACCTGAAAAACATTTTTAATTGTCACTCTTAACTCCCAGAGCACCGTGGGCTGAGATACAGAATGGTCTGTTCCTCACCTCCCCCTAAACAATTTCGTTCCAGTGTCTTATTAGAAGATTTCACTGGACTGCATTTGGAGTTTATGTTTGGCTGTGCACATGAATCCACGCTTGGACAGAGGGGGGACTCAACACAGAAAGCAAACCAGACGAAGTGAGAGATATTTCACTAAATCTGATAAAGATGGCACACTTTAGCCCCATGTACAAAACTAACCCCACCCCCACCCTAATAAAAGAAATCTTCAGACAACAAAGCGTGGAGCTTGTCTAAGCGTTGACGGAAGCAGTGTAACCAAGAGCCGGACACTGGAAGGACCGCTGAGGAGGCCGCTCGCTCCACCGTCCGTCGCCCCTTTACACACACACACAACTACGGCTGAATGCCCTACGCTAACTGAAACCACCAGCGGCCGATTTCTAAAGGCCATCCAGAAAGAAAGGAGGCTTAAGACCTTCCCTGCTAACCCTGCTCCGTTGAAGAATCCTCCCCGTGTATCAGAATCCTTTTTATCTATCTTCAAATTCCAACTTGATTGGATTCATTTTAACTGAAGCATAAAACCAGACTATTTTAGAATCTAAGCCAGATGTACTAGTTCTAACAATGTTAGCAAAATAAAGCTGAAGAGATAAGAACTCAGAATTTTTACTTCATAAAAGAACCTTTGGAATCAGCACTTTTTACCAAAATTCAGTCACATTCTTCTTCAGTGAGCAAGCATGCTCATGCCATCTGCCCCTTTCTCCAGAACTTCCGACCACATTTGGCTTTAGCTTGTTAACCAGTCAGGTCCTCGGTCAAAAATGTTCCTATCACGAAATACAATTTCCCTCTTTCCAAAGAAAACTGAAATTCACTATGATGCATTATTTAAGACCTATTCAAGTAGGAGAGGGCTCTAAATAATGTCAATGCCAAAAGCTCTCAGGCCAGCACACGGGTCCGTCCGAGTCATCACCACAGGCTAACCTGGCCGGGGTCAGAGGACCCTGCTGTAGAGCAGCCTCCGCACCAAGGGGGCCTCGGACGCCTGGACCAGGGGGAGCCCTCCTCTACCCACCGCACGGAAGAGGGAAGTTCGGTAATGGAGTTCTTCGGAAACTTCACTTCGCTGAAAACTGCACCCTCTAACCCGTGACACCACGATGGTTTTTTTGCAATTTCTCTTTCCTGACAAGGTCAGATGATAAGAAGTACTTCTTTTTTTTTTTATTATTATTTTTTTTAATGTTTACTTATTTCTGAGAGAGAGAGAGAGAGAGAGAGAGAAAATCCAAAGCAGGCTCCAGGCTCTGAGCTGGCTGCACAGAGCCCGACGCGGGGCTCAAACTCATGAGCTAGGACATCGTGACCTGAGCCAAAGTCGGACGCTTAACCGACTGAGCCACCCAGGGGCCCCAGGACTTCTGATTTTATGGACTCTTCTGTTCAGTTAGAGCAAGGAGGAAGTTTCGGTCTCCCACACACAGGTTGAGAGGCACACAAAGGGACTTCGAAGGGTACGGAGAGGACCTAAAAAATGGACCTCCTGACTGATGATGGGTGTAGACTAGAAATACTGAAAGAAAATTTAAAATTATTGGAACACAAGCATTTCTTAGTGCTTTTTAAAACGTTATGGCTCAAACCAAACTTTGCAGGCAGAAATAAATCACTCCAAGGAAGAGAGACAAGAAATAAGAGAATTGCTTCGCTATGGAAACAAAGGGAACACACTGGAGTAAAGGAGCCATCAGGCCCGAGTTCAAAGATGATAACGTCTCCCATCGACAGCAGGATGGCTGAGCTCAGGAACACAGGCAGATCGATGCACCGTAACGCACTGCCTGGGACTGGATGCAACTTAAATCAGTCCTTCTAGGAGAAGTCACATCTGAATGCAGCCTCACCACGGGTCTGGGCTTGTGAACAACCAGACCTGGATGTCAGAGGCTACTCTAACCTCAACACAAAACAAACACATGTTTCTGGAGAAAGAGCGGCCTGCTGGGTCTGGAGACATAAAGCTGCCAATTCAAGGAAAGTCATGGTGCCCTGTGAATGGGAATTCTAAAATTCAAATTCTACAAAATACATCTGCTTATTACCCTTCTTCACGTGTCTAAGCCCAAAGAGAGGTCCTGGTTTCCGGGGGTACTAAGGTGTGTATAAACACGACAATTTTCAACCTGTGCCCAAAACGCTCCCTGGCAGAGAGCTCCTCGGCTCACTTCTCCACCCGGTTCCCTGCAAGGATTAAACTCTCGGCTTTGCCGGTATCCATCACAGTGAAGCGGCTTCCAACGGAAAGCAGACCCAGGGGAAAACAGTGCTCTCCGCTGAAATCCACGTGGAAGCCCAGACAAAAGAAACATCAGTTAAGCACAAGCAAGAATTTAATTTCCAAAACCTAGTGGGGTGTAAGTAAGTCCCTTAATTAAAGCTTTTGTAGCATCTCCTCCAGGTCTGTAATTGTGTCTCTGGCTCGGGCGGCAGGACCACTTTGAGGACCTTGGGGGTAATTCTCGGCCAGTAACGTGGCACCGCACCCAGTCTTTAGCACATTTTCTGGCTAATTGACCTTCAAAGCGTTGGTGAGCTCCCACTCTTGCTCGCTGCCAAACACCTTTCACAGTTTCTTTTTGCCCCTGTCTTTTAGGGTTATATTAGAGGCCCAAAGTTTGGATAAGCTTCACACACAGAGCCATTCCTATAATTTTATGAAGCATCGGAAGTAAAGGTTTAAGGCGGTAACTGAGCAGACCTCTAATCCGAACGTGGCACAGCATTATCAAGCACGAGGCTCTTAATTCCTTAACCTTAAACCCCTGCCAGTGGCTATATTCATCTGGCACTTTATTTTGACCATCGCTAACAATCATCTACTCATAATTTTACTTTTCCCTTCACATCACTGAGACATGCCTCAGGATTCAAATCCCCATATTTAACTGCCTGCAATCTGGTACTTCATCACCCAGATTTTTCTCTAATAAAAAGGCAAGAACAAAATAAAAAGGGGGCAAGGGGCTCTGGAAAAGGACTGAGTGTATCTCACATGTGTCACAGCAAATAACAGAAAACACCACTATCGGCTTAAATACAAATAACCACATAGAGCTCTCCATAAATTCAGGGACAAAATACAAAATGCAGAATCATACAGATACCATAAGCCACTGAGCTGACTGTATTTTAAATCTGTTCTAAATGGCTGATGATGTGATATGGGGTGGGGATAGGAATCATCATTTAACAGGCTGATTCTAGGGCTGGCACCTACCAAGCCTACCCCTTCCTCTCCGAAGTCCTAATTCTAAATACCATCCCACGGTGCGACAGTCCATCCTAGGAAAACACGAAGGACAAGGACATTCCCAGCCTTCCATCCTGGTGTGACGTGGGCAGAGTGGAACGGGGCTGAAACCACAACCCCCTACGCAGGGCTCCCCTCCTGGTTTCCCACCAGCTTCCTGAGAGTGCAGTGACCAGAACCGTCTAACTCTGCCACGGGCACGTCAACCTCACTTTCCCTTTCTAAGCAGTGTTAGCTTAAAGGAAGAGAAAGAACAAAATATAGGGCCTCTTTTAAAAAACTGAACACACACTTAAACCGAACATGGGTGCACAGTAGTTGGTTCTTGAAGTGTCAGAGGCAGTTCTTGGTGTAGCAGCAGAGTGGGGAGACCCCATCGGGCAGGGAGGAGGCACGACAGAGACAGCATGTTAACTTATAAAAACAAAGAAAAACGTTTTAGAAGGAAAAAAAAAAATCAGTATAATTACTGAGCTATAAACCTGCACATTTTTTTTTCCCCCAATCTCAGTCCACTAAGGTTGGGAGAAAAATATCTCTACAAAGCTCATTCAATTTGTAAGCGGAGACTGAATAATTTCCAACTGGTAATATAAAACACCCGTTTCCCCCTAGATGTATATAATTCTTTGCCTTACATCTGAAGTGAAATATTTATGGTACCTAAAGTCTTTAAAGAGAGGGGACCTAATCCCTTGAGTTTAATGGCTATCTTTCATCCCTTTCAGAAGATCAAAAGAAAGAAAAAGCCCTTACACAACTTTACAGTGCTAATCCCAACACACCTGCAGACATCATTAACTCTTAAAGCAAAGGCCACCGGACGTGAGCAGAGAGGGTGCCTACTTAACCCCACAGCACGGGACCGAGGAGGAAACCTGCACTCACGGCAACAGCCTACGGAGACTGGGCAGGGCAAAACCCCTACTGCAGGTAAGGACTGGATCCTGTAGACTTTACTCTTAAAAAGGAATCAGCCGAGCCCAGACTATCTAGTCTTCCAACAAAAGGAAAATGTCTTCAATAAAAAATCTTTCAAAGCAGTGAGGCTGTGGCCATCTATGGCGTCATCGTGGCAACTGTGATTAGCAACCTGGCTGAGCCTTTCAGTGCCACTGACCCCCAGGCCACTGCACATCGAAACTACCATGCAGGCTGCTGCACGTTTGGGGCTGGCCTCACAGTGGGCCTGTCTAACCTCTTCTGTGGAGTCTGCGTGGGCATCGTGGGCAGTGGAGCTGCCCTGGCTGATGCACAGAACCCCAGCCTCTTTGTAAAGATTCTCATCGTGGAGATCTGGCAGCGCCAGTGGCCTCTGTGGGGTCACTGTTGCAATCCTGCAGACCTCCAGAGTGAAGACGGGTGGCCAGATGATCTGTATGGTGGGGCCGTGTCCCACTGTTATTTGTGGTTTTCCTGGGACAGCTGGCCTTGCAGGGGGCTTGGTGTTCAAGGGCCCTCCCTGCACTCACTCATTTGTCAACTTGGAGGCGCTGCCTGGCTGGAGCCTCAGTGGGGGAAGCGGGTCACTGATGACCGTGCGCAGCTGTGCACCTGTGTCCCAACTCCACCCCAACCCATTTTCCCGGTGTTTGTGAAATAAACGTGGTATTTGTCTGGGTCAAAAAAAAAAAAAACAAAAAAACACCTTTTAGAATGAATCACCACAGGGCACCTGGGTGGCTGTCATTAAGCATCTGACTTTGGCTCAGGTCATGATCACACTGTGAGTTCAAGCCCCACTTCTCTCTCTCTCTCCTTCCCCACCCCACCTCTCATGGGATTCTCTCTCTCTGCCCCTCACTCACTTGTGCCCTCTCTCAAAATAAATAAATAAATCACCATAATCACTTTATGACAAAACTCCAAAATTTCCCAGTTTACTTTGTATCAACAAATTTGTAACTTCGTGGCTATCACTTTTTAAGATCTACTTTAAAGTCTAGTCTATGTCTCTCTCATACCTACCTACTCATATTTAAAAAGCTGAAGAAGGTCAACAATGTTAGAATTTAAATGTGATCCATCCAGGGGTGCTTGGGTGGCTCAGTAGGTTAAGTGTCTGCCTCCGGCTCAGGTCATGATCTCATGGTTCCTGAGTTTGAGCCCTGCATCTGGCTCTGTGCTGATAGCACAGAGCCTGCTTGGGATTCTCTCTCTGTCTGCCCCTCCCCAGCTCATGCATGTGCACTCTCAAACATAAACTTTAAAAAAAAAAAAAGTGACCCATCCAGTTGCGATTTTAAATCAGTCTCAAATTTACTTGTATAAAACCAAAGGATTTTTAACTCCTGGTTAAAAAGTGTCCTCATGGACTACTGATTTTGACAACTCGTATTCTAAATAATGCCATTGTCCTACATTTGTCTGATGCTTCCATCATTTCCCCTAACCTGTTACATTTCTTAAACACATTAAGACAGTTTTAGAATATCAACTTCAGAAATAAAACGTAGGACCATCCTGCTTTCCTAGACTAATAAAATGGTTCTTTTCTAGTTTTTCACCTAATAAAATCCTTTAAGGAGGCAGTTTCTCAAGGCAAGTATGAACACCTTTACACTTTCTCCACAATTATAGTGAAATAATAATAATCATAAGGAGACCATCGTAGGGTTAACTGGGGAAAGAATGGGAATGTTAAGTATATAAGACTATCTGTAATTTCACAATTAGTTAACTTATTTCAGACCTTTGACAAACATGGAGTAAAGAGAACTTCAAGCGTGCAATTATGGCGGATGGGCCGTAGTTTCAGAACTAGATTTCTGCTGACACGTAGGGAGTGCGCGCAAAAAAGGAAAGAACCTGAGACTGTTAAACTCTGCCTTCTACTCCTCTCCTTCCGTGCGTAGGAAGGGCCGGGCCGCAGCCCCAGTCAGCCCTGGCCAGGCCCCCGAGGACGGGCAAGTTACAGATGGGAGAAAGCAAAGCACAAGGAGATTAGGGGACTCGCCCAAGGCAAGCCACAGGATCGGACGGTGCCGACGGCCACTGAAACGGGGCGCCTGTGTGTGTGTGTGTGTGTGTGGCCCAGAGCACAGATGGCCCACGGGATAATGTTTTCAACCTTTTGGTCAAGCTGTCCATGTTTGCAAACTTCTGGTTTAAAATAAAACAAACAGAACTTAAGAGGGGGAAAGAAACCTGACAACATCTAACCTCAGGACAGACCCAAGCAGGCTCTGCAGAATTATCAATACAACATAATACTGACAAAACCTAGAGCATTCCAGGGAAAACAACTATGTTTTTTCAGAAATCTCACACATCATAGGCACGCTAAGAATAAATTCCAGATTCTTGAGACAAGGCTACAGTAACATGAGCAGATAGAGCAGCACCACAGTGACCCCACCTAAAAGGCGAGGAGAACGGCGCATCCGTCAGAACCTGTGGCAGGGCCTGCTTTCGAAGCTCTGAAACTCCTGCATGATCTGAACCCCGGAAACGACTTCGGAGAAGATCTTCCCTGTGCCTTTATTTCAGAGATGAGAAAATGGCCACCAGAGAGGATAAGGAAACCATACGGCTAGGTAACAGCAGAGCTGAGATCACAAGCCCAGTCTGTGCTGCTTTTACCCACTGTCACTTTTCTCAAGGGCAGAGCTGAAATCTACCCGGAGTTTACTCTGCAGAGTATCCATCCCAAATGCTTTCCCAAACTCACCTGCCTCTCCACAACTGTGTGGTGCAGACGGACAGATGCCAGCATCCCCCTTAGAGACGAAGAAGCCCGCACGAGGGCATGAAGTCCTAGGTCACGCGGGCTCCAGCGACACAAGGACTGGAAGCAACATCCGGTGTTTTTACTGCACCGCAGCTGACGCGCGTCCCCGGGTCCGATGAAACATACCCTTTCCTATCGTTTCCACTGCTGTCTATACCACCTTGGGATCTGCATTTCAACTTAGTTTATATCCACATGTCTAAAGACATTTTTAACATCTCCATTACATTTATGTCCTCGTTTGCCAGACTGTTCTTAAAGTATCTTATGTTGGACTTGTTCCCAATTATTCACTGTTATATATAGGGCTTCTAGAGTATATACTGCTTTTTGCTTTCTCCGTTTCTTCCCCTTTGCCAAGAGTAATAGCACACAGTCAAAAAAAAAAAAAAAAAAAAAAAAACAGGAATCCTTGTCTAGCTCATTATATACCAAAGTGTTAAAGCAACAGATTTCTAGATTTCTAGCAATGGTAAACCACAAACTTACATTCATGGGGGTCATACTGATCCCATCTCGTACAACACCAATTAAACGATGCTTTCCCTTGCGTGGTATCAAGTCCTACCTTTCTTAGTTCTACTGAGGGGGAAAATGCATCAAAGCCGCCTAGGAAAGTAATTCCAAGAGGAAATCTCTGTTCAGAGAATGTAATTCAAACAAGCTAGCAGGCCTTAGGAATTAAGAGAACTGATCGGAAACTTTCCCCTCCTGGAAGGGGAGTGCCACGGTATAGCAGCTGAGACGACAGCAGTGACAGAGTGCCTACCAGCTACTGATGGTATTACTCACCAAAACAAGAAGTTCTGGAGGCATTTAGAGCGAGGCATTTTGTCTTTTTTTTTTTTTTTAACGTTTATTTATTATCGAGAGACAGAGAGAGACAGAGCATGAATGGGGGAGGGGCAGAGAGAGAGGGAGACACAGAATCAGAAGCAGGCTCCAGGCTCTGAGCCATCAGCCCAGAGCCTGACGCGGGGCTCGAACTCACGAACCGTGAGATCGTGACCTGAGCTGAAGTCGGACACTCAACCGACTGAGCCACCCAGGCGCCCGTCTTTTTTTTTTTTTTTTAACGTTTATTTATTATCGAGAGACAGAGAAAGACAGAGCATGAGCAGGGGAGGGGCAGAGAGAGGGGGAGACACAGACTCGGAAGCAGGCTCCAGGTTCTCAGCTGTCAGCACAGAGCCCAAACGGGGGCTGGAACTCACAAACTACGAGATCATGACCTGAGCCAAAGTTGGATGCTTAACCGACTGAGCCACCCAGGTGCCCCCTTATCTGGTATTTTTGCTCCAGGGTTTACTCTTTATGGCCTTCAACATCACTCAGAAGAAATAAAAATACCATAACTACAGTCACATGGTTTATGTTTACAATAAGGCAAGTAAATAAAGAACTGCCTGTATTTGCTATTATACTGGGCAGTGCCGCTGTTCCCCCACATTTCTTCTTCCATGTCTCCCTAGATATGCTCTTTTCACATAGGAGTGTGGCTGTCACCATGGCATGGTTTCAGGGGGTGGGTAGATTTTTCTATTCCACTGAATTAGCCCCCATTCTTTTTGAAATTTTTATAATGGGACCAAACTGTTCTCCCTTCACAATCAGAAAGGTGACTAAAAATCAAAGCATCTCTTTAAGTTCACACTGATATGTATCAATGGAACGGAAGTCAGATCCCTTCCTGAAAATAAAGTATTTTCAAAGGATTAGAAGGAGACAAATAAGAACCCGGGTCCTAGAGGCAGAGGGTCGGTAGGAAGAACACTAGAGACACAGAAGGATGGCGAGGGCCAGGGGTTCTCAATGCAAGCTGTCGATTTCACATTTGGCCCGTCTTGCCCAGAATAACCGTCAGCAGGAAGAGTGTGTTCCTGACCCCCAACCCGCCTGAACCTGCAGGTTCTCAGGGGTAGTTCCAAGTGCCCAAGTCACCATGTGACTATCTGCATGGATTTCTCAAACAGGTCAAGATTAGACCAGAGCTATTCAACACCAACATAAAGCAAAATAACTCACCAGGACCTAAGCTCTCAACTGAATGAAGTTAAACTGTCCTATCGTTTATATAAAAACATTGGGAGCACTTTTTTTTTTTCCAAATTTTTAATGTTTACTTTTGAGAGAGAAAGAGAACATGAGCACAAGTGGGGGGATGGGCAGAGAGAGAGGGAGACACAGAATCCGAAGCAGGATCCAGGCTCTGAGCTGTCAGCACAGGGCCTGACATGGGGCTCAAACTCACAAACTGTGAGACCACGATCTGAGCCATTAACTGACTGAGCCACCCAGAGGCCCCAAATATTTATCTATTTCTGAGAGAGAGAAAATTAGAGACAAAGAGACAAAGTACAGAAAGCACGTGTGGAGTTGGGGACAGGCAGAGAGAGAAGGGAGACACAGAATCCAAAGCAGGCTCCAGGCTCTGAGCTGTCAGCACAGAGCCAGATGTGGGGCTTCAACTTGGGAACGGTGAGATCATGACCTTAGCCGAGGTCAGACACTTAACCGACTGAGCCACCCAGGTGCCCCGGGAGCACTTTAAATGAATGTCAATCTATGGGATTCCTGCAATGATGTAGAGAGAAGACTAAGCTAAAAGGCAGAAAGGAGTCTAAATAAAGGATAATATGGAAAGCAGAGAGAAAAGGTGCTGGCAGATGAAAGAACCTCTGGAGAAGACCGACATCTAACGAACGTCTGGTTAACTTTCCACTTCCCCAATGCCCCACAGTCTACATTAAAATACATGGTTTTCATTTTTTAACAAAGCAGATTATGGCTTAACATATTTTTATTAACCTTTAGTTATTTTTGAGGGATTGAGAGAGAGAGAGAGACAGAGACAGAGAATGAGTGGGGGAGGGGCAGAGAGGGAGACACAGGATCCGAAGCAGGCTCCAGGCTCTGAGCTGTCAGCATAGAGCCTGATGTGGGGTTTGAACCCACTAACCATGAGATCATGACCTGACCCGAAGTCAGGTGCTTACCCTATGGAGCCACTCAGGTGCCCCTGGGTGTAAATATTTTTTTTAAATCAGGGGTGCCTGGGTGGCTCAGTTAAGCACCCGACTTCAGCTCAGGTCATGATCTCGTCATTAATGAGTTCAAGCCCCGCGCGGCGCTCTGTGCTGACAGCTCAGAGCCTAGAGCTTGTTTTGTTTCCGGGTCTCCCTCTCTCCGCCCCTCCTCTGCTCATTCTCTCTCCCTCCCTCCCTCAAAAATAAATTTAAAAATATATATTTTTTTAAATCTGCAAGCATTAGTTTTTAAGGCTCTCAGAGTATTGCTTGTTTAAAAAAAGGGGGGGAGGGGAGATGTTGGTCAGTGATTTTTTTAACGACATTTTAATTTCCTAAACCATAATAGATGGTAAGCTATTAGCTACTAAGCAGTGAGAGTTACTATATCAAACTATACCTCTGGCTCAACTATACACAAGGAGGGAGCAAAACAGAGACTGAAAAAGGTGTTGGAATACAGTGGAATGACTTCATTATTAATCTAAGAGGATAATACAAGTAAAAAACTCCAAAAAAAAAAACCTCACCAAAAAACAAAAGGCCCACAACCCCACAAATACATCACTGTAAACAAAGTCCTTGGATGGGAAACCTGGTTATTAAGTTGCAAAGCGCTCTGAAAGGATGATGGGTATCAACATTTGCTCCAGCTCCTGTGTAAACAGGATCATACACAGAGTCCTCTGCTCTGATACATAATGTATTCTTGAAACAGTTACAAAATAAACCCAACATTTAAATACACCATCAGCTAAAAGGTTTTTATCAATTCCCTAGTTATGGCATAAATGTTTCCTTTTGGAATCTGAATCTTTTCAGTACTACCTGATTAAGGTCTCACTCACCTCAATTTCTAACTACCCCCCTTTACATATAAATACGACATTTATTTTAATGTTGGGAAAGACTGCTAATAGACTACAGGGCTGGGCTGATTAAGGACACTATCATGCCAATCTCTGCTTGCAAATTTCTTGAAACCGGTCTACACAGTTGAACAACACAGGTTTTCTTTTCTTGAAAGGGTCCCACCCATTCACATACCTGCATGTTTTCTCCTGTACCTGCTTCAGTGTAACTAATGGACTTCCAAAACTCATTTCATCTTTTAAAGATATCAGAGATAAAAGTTTGGATCTCTTGTATTCCTTCATGGATTCCAAAAAGCATTTACCATAAATTTAGGAAATCAAATAGTACCATTTAAAAAAAGAGCAATAATTGGAAAACAGCATGTATCAAAATCTACAAAGCAAATGGAAAAAGAAAAAGACTGGATCTATTCCTCAAATGTACTCAGGATAAATTACAGAGAGGTTTAAATGTAAAATGATGAAACACTTAAGCACTAAAGGAAGCATGGAGAATTCCTCCCTCATCACAGAATGGAAGAAACTTTATGACTCAAAATCCAGAAGCAGTAAGGGAAAAGACTGGGAAGTTTTATTACATAAAAATCTACATGGCAAAAAAAAAAAAAAAAAAAAAAAAATTTAAAAACTTAGAAAAAATAGTTGGCTGTACATCACAAAGGGTTAGCATCCCTAAATGCGTAAGTTTCTAAAAAGAGGGAAGAGCAACATACCTAAAGAAAAAATAAGCAAGACCTATGAACAGAAGGTCACAAAAGTAGATAAAAATGTCCTGAATCGTGAAAATACGTTTACTCGCTCACAAGAATAAACCAGCTACAACTACAGTAGACACCCTTTTCCTCCCGAAAGACTGTCCCTCAAATGGAGAAGTCTGACAAGCCTGTGAACAAGGTTCAGGAAAAAAGGTCTTCTCATCTGCTGCTGGGTTTGTATGATGTTAGGACACAAGTCCTCCAGAGGGGTGTTTGCCACTATCTAATAAAAGTATGAATTTATCCTTTGTCCCAGTAATCCCAAACTTCTAGGAATCTTTCCCAAAGAAACACTAGCAAAAACACCAAATAACATATGCAGAGATATTCTTCATGGCATTATCTGCAGAAGCAAAAGACTGGAAACAGCCTAGCTATGTCCACTGATAGGGAATTAGTTGAGTAAACTGTGGCACTCCAGTACAGCACTCTGCAAACGTCATAAAGAGAGTGAGAGAGAGAGAGAGATCTCCATATATGGCTGCAGGGTGATCTCCAATGTAGATTAAGTTTAAAAAAAAAAAAAAAAAAAGTACAGAACAGTATGTAAAGAAAGTATCAACTCCCTAGTTGAGAACATGGAGAACACAGACACACATTTAAAAAAAACTACAGAAAGACAACTGAAAGTAATAAAAATCATAACCTATACAGGCAGTGAGGGAACAGTGTGATCGGAACAGAAACGAAAGCTGGAATTCTTGAAATGTACTTCATTTTGTAAGTTCTATCCTAAGTACAAAGAAAACTGCAGATAACATTTAAATTGTTTTAATAATCATACTGATGTCATTTTGAAAAACAGAGCGAGCAAATAACTTCATCAGGAACCAAGATTTTCAATGTAAAGGAAAGAGCTATAAATATAAAGTCAAGTATAATAAGTAAAAATCCTCTAAGTTGGAAATATCCATATGACTCAATGTTTTCTTGTTTAAAAGAAAAAAACAAAAACAAATGAACGGTTTCCCCAGCCCTGCACACCAAAGTCCCAGAAGCAACTTCTTCGGTAGCAGTAAGCAACCTCGGCACCCAGACTGCGATCTAAATTTGATTTCTCACTAAAAGGAACCAGGGCCACTTGGCTATATACCTGCTTCCAGGTCTGACACAGAACATATATATGAGCCCAGAAATGTTTTCTACATTATTACCAGCTTTAGAAAAAGCTCCATTGTATACAACGATTTTCCCTCCCCGCCCACCTTCATTTTAATAAGAACCTCCTGACAAAGGTTTCTTAAGACTTAAAAGTCTTTCCCCCTACTTTTCCAGGACAATTCAGCCCTAAAGAGGCTAAAGAAGGCAGAAATCCCCACCCTAGGGACTGTGTGTCCCCCAGATCAAGAAAGAGTCAGCATGGGAGTGTCAGAGCCTAAGGGGGTGGAGAGGACATCCACAGCTGAGCAGAGGACAGCCCTGAGGAGGCAGGGGAAAAGACGGAGTCTGGTTACAAACAAGGGCACTGATCCAGTAAGTAAATAAGTCAGGAACAATGCGAGCCAGGTTGAAGAGACACACAAACACGGAACAACAGAAAACTGGAATGAACCCTGAATGTCTGGGCTGGAATGGGAGCACTGCTATGGACTTATGGTCTTAGAAAATACACACACACATACACACACACACAAAGAAAATGTATATGTGTGCACACACATACACATGCAAATAACTCTCACCTCCAACAGCAATAAACACACCCTAAATCTTGGCATTCCCTAATAAATAGAACCAGGATGGAGAAATGGGGCAATGGAAAGTTCCAGATAAGACTGGGAATATTTTCTTGTGCCCAAAGCAAGCGAATGCTAATAAAGAATAGGAACATGTTAAAAGGACACAGAAGCCAGCTTGAAGGAACCCTCACTGGCCAAATTGGGGACAATGTAAGCAACTCAATTATTATAATGGATTAAAATACTGAATAAGAAATAGTCCATACTGATAGAAATAGGAAGATACATTAGGAGCAGGACATTTAAATAATTTCAAAGTTCTTCCCACAAAATGTTTATTATAATAGAGAAAGGAATAACTTTATAGTAGTAAAACCTAGTACATACACATCCTGTAACGGTTAAAGTGAACACCATCAGTCATGAAATAAATGGAAATTGGGCCACTTGAGACGACAGCATTATTTCTGTTACATTCCGCCAAATCTGAATCTAACGGTAAGGAAACCTCAGACAACCCAAAATCGAGGGATGCACTACAGAATAACTGGCCTGTAATCTTCAAAAGTGAGACGGTCATAAACGTCAAGTAAAGACTATTCTAGAACTCTCCAAAAAGAGACTAGAGAATCATGGCAGCTAAAGACAACACATGAGTCTCGGATGTAAAAGATAATAAAACTTGCATAGGGTCTAAGGATTAGATGGTGGTTAGCATTAAGATGAATGGGATTTTCCTGATTTTGATGATTACATTGTCGTTATACAGGACAATGTCCTTGTTTGAAGGAAATACACACTGAAGTACTCTGGAGTATTGGGTCATTAGGTTAGTAAGTTATGCTCAAACAGTTCAGGAAAGGTTCTTTGTACTGTACTTGCATTTTTTTCTTTTTTTTGAGAGAGAGAGAGAGAGAGAGAGAGAGAGAGAGAGAGAAAGGCCACGCGCGAGCAGCAAGGGAAGAGCAGAGACAGAGGGAGAGAGAATCCCAAGGAGGCTCTTTGCTGTCAGGAGCCTCCTCCTTGGGGAGGCTCCTCCTGGGGGAGGCTCCTCCTAGGGGTGGCTCCTCCTTGGGGAGCCGATATGGGGCTTGATTGTGGGATCATGACCTGAGCGGTAATCAAGAGTCAGATGCTTAACCGACTGAGCCACCCAGGCGTCCCTGTACTTGCATTTTTAAAATAGCTTGTGACTACTTCAAAATTTTAAAAACAAAATGGGGTTTAAGTTATAGGAGTGTCCTGAAGGGAGCTTTCATCAAATTCTCAGAAACAAAACAAACAAACAACAACAAAAATTACCACCCCAGTTCTATACTTTGAAACAAAAGGAAATACTAAATATGAATACATCAAAAGGAAATCAACATTTTGAAGACAGGTAAATTCAATAAATTTATATGCTTAAACACATCTACTTCAAAAGAAGTAAGAGCTGTTAGTGGTTTTAAATAACTCAATTATTCCCTTAACTAACGCCTTTCAAAGCTGCTCCAACGGACAGGTGGTTTCCTTAAGATCTGTCCATCTATTTATCTAAATACATGCATCCATGTTTTGTTTTCTATCACAGTATTTCCTACTGTTTTGGGAAATGCAACACCTTATTTCATTTTGTTCCCTTACCCTGACATAATATTAGAGCTCATCCATTATTTTAAGTGACTAATTGTGTTGAAGGATTTATCAGACTAAAACAATAGTCACTGCCAATCTATATTAACTCCTATCATTAACTTTTCAACTTACCGAAGAAACCTTAAGAAACACGAGCTGAATCGATGTTTTGGCGGATTTGCCTTTCAGGTCAGTGCTGATGAAAAAGACTTAACGTGGGGGTCCCCACAAGCGTAAGACGCCATTAGGTACCTGGTCTTCCTGAGCAACTAGAACTGGACGACACCCAAAGCCTGACATCTAATCGCTGATTCAGGAGAAGCTGGGTCCACAGCTACTCATCTCTTACCCCCACAAAGCAGCTCTCCATGTGACAGGAAGACTTCTGTTACTAAAACCTTAACTTCAGCTATTCCTGGGGCGCCTGGGTGGCTCAGTCGGTTAAGCGTCTGACTCTCGGTTTCGGCTCAGGTCATGATCTCACAGTTTTGTGAGTTTGAGCCCTTCACTGGGCTCCACACTGACAGCACAGAGCCTGCTTGGGGTTCTCTCTCGCCCCCTCTCTCTCTGCCTCTTCCCCACTCACGCTGTCTGTGTATCTCTCAAAATAAATAAACTTTAAAATGAAATAAAATCTTAGCTACTCCTAACCATGGCACCAGAAAGAGCAGCATGTGAAACAACACTGTACAGAGTGAGAATATCTACTCATAGTCACTACAGAATTCATGAACTTCCTGCTTCTCTAGAAAGGTGGGTTTCAAACTTATTTTTTCAAAAGGGACCCTTTGTTCAAATTTTACTTGGAAGTATACAACTACAATGGGTTTGTTGTTTTATGGGAACCCAGAAGACATTTAAAAAAAATTTTTTTAATGCTATTTTTGAGAGAGAGAGGGAGACAGCACACAAGGGGGGAAGGGGCAGAGAGAGAAGGAGACACAGAATCCCAAGCAGGCTCCAGGCTCTGAGTTGTCAGTACACGGCCCGAGCCCAACGTGGGGCTCGAACTTATGAGCTGTGAGATCATGACCTGAGCTGAAGTCAGACGCTTAACCGACTAAACTACCTAGGCGCCCCCCAGAAGACATTTTTAAAAGCCACTCCTCTACAACATATTCCCTGGGAAGGGGCGGGCAATGTCTTCACTAGCTGTAAAAATGCCAACTGAAAATAAGTGCCAGCGGTTAGCAACAACACCTTCAAGGCAACAAGACACAAGTACGTCCGTGAAACAAATATCCGTGAAGGTGGCCGGAATGAGACCACAGCCTATGCTGATAGGAGAAGGGGTCATCAAAGTTGAATTCAAAAGCCAAAAGTAAAGGAATACAACAACAGAGAAAGAAAAAATGAGAATGGTTTTACTAAGAGTTAATTTTAAAATGACTCAAGAGGTTAGCATGAAACTTGATTCTATGATCTTACAGCTGGATAGCACTCAATTCTGCCAAGGAGTTCAGGCAAGTAGAAATTAAAATATAACTTGTAAGTTAGAATTGATTTTATCTTTGAGAAAAGAAAATCCCAAATATCAATGGTTTAGAGAACACAGAGGTTTGTTTTATATCAAACACAGAATTACGTGCTCCAGGGAAGGAGGCCTTTATTCTGAATGGCCATGTGGACAGCTGATGGCTGGCTGCACAGCAGCCCTACCTAGGGATTTATTCAATATGTTTACCTTTTTATTAGCCACCCAGCCACCCACTCTTTTGATCTTCTGGATTGGCCACTCGGAGGGTTGGAATGTAGTTTGCCAGAACACATCATTCCCTAGGAACTCACAGGACGTTGTTCTCAACCAATATGCTGCAGCATACCCATGTGCCAAAACCAGGGTGCCACCAAAATGTAAAACTGTCTTACATGTACTGAGTAGTAAAAGTCACCCTAAAAATCCTCTAAACTTTCAGGATCTGGGCCCTTCACGCAAGCTAAAACTGAACTTCTTTCGCATCTCTTTGTATTTGGGCCACGGCGTTTTCTACAGAAGAGCGGAGGCCAGGATCCAGTTAGGAAGCAGGAAAAAAAGGAGTATAAGGTGGCAAATAAAGACAAATGGCTGAAGTGAACTCCAAAGAATGCATTCAGTTACAGCCTGCATGCTCAACAGGGGTGAAAACGAGCTCTTGGGGGCAGAAAGAGAGAGATGAAAAAAATCCTGTAAATTACAGGGGCGCCTGGGTGGCTCGGCGGGTTGAGTGTCCGACCTCGGCACAGGTGGTGATCTCCCAGTTCATGGGTTCGAGCCCATCAGGCTCACTGCTGTCAGCACGGAGCCCACTTCAGATCCTGTCCCCCTCTCTCTGCCCCTCCTCTGCTCACACTCTATCAAAAATAAAACAAACATGAAAAAAAAACACAAAACTACAATGGTCTGTGGCCCTGCAATGCCGAACCCAAACTGACCATCTTACGCCTCAGTATTCTGTCCCTCCCACTGGGTTGTCCTGGGCGTCACGGGGGCAGCACTGACATGGAAGACAAAGCAGCCGTGAGCAAAGTCAGACGGTGCTACAAAACCACGGCCACAGACGGCCGGGACCCTGCCTGCCAGACTCCCTGTCGCTCGTGGAGCCGTGCGGACGGGCGGCCTGCACGTGCATGGGCTGCCATCAGCTGCCTGGAGGACATGATTGTTCACATCCGTCGCCAGGAGCTTCCGTGCGGCTCAGGCTTTGACGATTAAATCAAAAGTGTCCGATTCAGAAAGTCATTCCACACATCACTAATTACATCATGTGCCAAAAAGAAAAAACAATAACCAGCCAGTTATTTTCTCTCAAGGAAAAGCTAAATTCACTAACAGTTAAGAAATGAGTCGCAGTTGTTTTACTTTTGCTGAAAAAAAAATGCTTTAAATGACAAAATGTGATTGGCACATATAATTTGACACACAATTTATACAAGTAGATAAACATTAAAAGTTATTCAGTAGATACAGATTTTTTAACTTTTTAGTTATCTTTAACCCTGGGTTTTAAAGAGGTTTACACTTCTTTTTATGCACGAAGCATAGCTATACAGAGAGTACACAGTGTGTGGTGTATCTGTGGTGTCCATTTTCAGAGAGGGGCAATTAGAGAGAAAAAGTCTAAAAAAGGTTTCGTAGGGGAAACAGAAACACTGTTAGGACATCTGTCAGGTGGGAAATGGAACTGAGTCATTCAAGTGAGATGTAGCGGGAGCACTCCAATTTGCCGAGTACTGAAACGTCGGGTAAGAACCAACCAACACACGCACGCAAAGTGAAAGGAACGTGAGTGGAGAGAACTGGCCTGGTACATATGACAGAGGGAGGCAGAAACACTCACTCAAAACCACAGGGCCAAGTGAACCCCCCGATAACTGTGAAAGCTTCATAAACACCGTGGCCCACGGTACGCTGTGGCTCTCCGCGTGGGGATCACGGCTGCCGCCATATTGGTTTGAGTCTTTTAATCCCTTCCAAGAAGGTAACAAAAATTGTATTTGAAGGCTTTCCTCAAACACGAAAAAGCAGACGAGCAAAGGAACAAGGGCTGTTTTGACACAGAGTGCTATGGTCAGGAAGCTTAAAAACTTCTAAACCCTTTTCCAAAAGAGAAAACTTGATGCCTTAACAGAGTGATGCCTTTGTTGGTGGTAACTAAATGTGGACACATCACACGGATCCCCTTCTATTCTGGTCCAGGACACTCGTGTAAATCAAACCATAAACGCGCACCGCTCCTTCAAAGGTGGTCCAACAGATACGCTTCCCACGTATTTCCAAGCTCGTGTTACACTGAAAGCCAGTGTGAAGATCAAGGGAGCCTCACAGCTTCACCCGTGTATTTCAGCATCTGAAATCCTTCACAGGTGTCCTGAAAGAGGAAAAGGTCTCGACCTACAGGTCAAGTCAATGATCATTAGGTGTCACTGTGACAGAAGGGATCTAAATAACCTCTGTAGCTACATATGGCGCGGGATTAAATGCACATATTACTTACAGTGATTTTTCATCTCACAAAATGAATTCTGAGCAGCATGAAAACTAGAATTGTTCAAAACTACATGCTGTAAAACCTGTCTCTCAGGGATCTTGTCTCAAGTTTAAACTGAGGTCTCCTGAAGAATTGTGAATAAAACCAAACTGAACCAGGTAACAAATAAAAGGGGGAAAAATACACACTAGAGTCAATGCAGCCAAACGCACGCAAAGCCTGCCACCTCCTACAAGAAGTAATTTTTGCCACTGATTTGCCCACTAACCACATAACTGTCCTAAACACAAAAACACTTGAGATTTTTTTTTTCTTGCCCAGAAGTGGTTTCTGAAAAAGGATAAATGCAGTTTGACATACATAATTTAGTTTGCAACCGACCACGAAGGGGAGAAGCTTGGCAGGGTGGGGGTGGGGGTGGGAGGAGGGGCAGGCATGTATATATATATATCCACGCTGTAACAATCTGATCAAACGCCACTAGAACAGCTGAATCCTTCTGAAACCCTCAAAAGGCTCTACAGTCTGCTGCAAAGTTAAAGGTTCTTTTTCTCCTCCTCCCACTTAACTGACCTTACCCCATCATCACCTCAACGTTCTATTTCACCTTACGTTCCTAAGTGCAAAGGTGCTCGGCAAATGAAAACTCGGTAACACCCTGACTTCTAACTCTGGCTGCAGTCCTTCTGCAGAGACTCCTCAGGCTGCAGAGGGCTGTCGCCTTCAGAATAAACAAGGTTACGCTGCAATGTCAACAGAACACTTTGGGGTCAGTGCAGCGATCCGTCAGTCAAGCTTCCAGATTTCTCTCACAGTGGACAGGGCCGCATCTCTCAGAGGGGAATCAAGTTTTGTTCCACTCATCACTACCACCAAACAGCACAGCACAGGAGGAACTCGGTGGTGCTCATTACCAAAGACAGAAGAAAGCGGGTGTAACTGCCAATGGGCTGACATTAGCAGGAACCTCTGGTGAAGAGACTTAGCTCAATTATAAACGCAAAGTCACTAGGGATTTTTAATTATTAAAGAGTAAACCATATGCTAGAGTAACAGAAGACAACTCCGTAATCAAGAATGGCAGGAAATGGTAGTTCTTAATCTGTTTCTATTCTTTGACACTCTGAAGACCTCTTCCTTCCAGAAAAAGTTATATGCAAACTAACAATACACTGATAACAATGATGTAGCTAAACACACTCCAACTACCAAATTCCAGTGTTTCCATAGCTACTTAGGAGATATATACGTATATCTATATGATACATATACAATATACACGTGAAGTTTTAGATGAATACCAGCTTTGCTCCGGACTTGTTTTGACAAACCACTTACTTTAAGTGTCGATTTCTTTAACCATAAAAAAAATGTCATTAATCAAAATAGACTTAGAAATGCCTATGAGAAATGAGGAACTATTATTTATAATGACAGTAATTCTCTTTGGTTTGATGGCTCTTACAGAAAGCACTCAGAAAAAAAGATGTGGCCAATGCTGGTGATAGGGGCAGTAGAAGTAAATACCCTGCTTTGTTTTTCTTTACCCCCCAAATAGCCAGTTTAGATATAATGAAACATGTACTGGTCCAGGCCACCCATATGTATAAAGAAGTTGTACCAAAGCTTTTCAAATTTATAAATCTAGGACATTTCATAGACGTCAAAACTTTAAGACATTACAATATTCTACTATGAAAGCCTAAATAAATTTAAAAGGAAACAGAATATTGACTCTGTCCTCATCCTAAATCAAAACCATAGTAACAACTTGGTCTAAAAAAAGTGAATGTCAAGACCTACAACCACATCAGAAGGTACAGCTTATGAAGGCATTTTCTAATTAAAAACAAAACACAACACAACAGACATCTTTGCATTACGGAGATTAAGTACTAAGTATTACATATTTTAGCACCAAAAATAATAAAAGGATTTAAATACTATCCTAGGTTTAGAATTATAAAAATCTGACTTTTAAAAAGATCAACACAGATTCGCTTTTTCTATAAATGGTTCCAAGCAACACATACCATGATATTTTCCAAATGCTAAGTGCTGTAGCTCCTCCCTTTCAGAAGTGTCTTAAATCAGTCTTCTTGGAATGGCTATGGCCAACACTGAAGTTCAAGTTTTAAGTCAACACCCTCACTACTGTCGTATAGTGTATACTGTGATATGGAATCCACACTATACGACCTTCCAACCATTCTCTACCCCTTACTCTATGCCACCCAATCTCCATGCTGCTGCCAGATTAATCCCTCTCAAGTACAGGTCTAAATCATATCACTTACTTGAAGAGAGAGAGAGAGAGAGAGACAGAGAGAGACAGAGAGAGACAGAGAGACAGAGAGAGACAGAGAGAGACAGACAGAGAGAGAGAGAGAGAGAGAGAGAGAAGCTTCAGTATTTTTTCTCCTGATTAGCTAAAATCCCTAGCATCATTCTAGCATTCAGGACTCTCAAATATAGTCCTAAGCTTCTTCCTCACCCTATAGTCAAACCAAACTGCACTAGGCCATGTTTCCCATATTTTGTCTTGGCTCATGTGGCTCGTCTTGCTTCCCTATTCCTTCCTTCACAGGCCCATCTAACTTCCCAGAAGCTCAGTAATGCTTTGCTGGATGCCCTCAGGTGCACAGTTTCCCCCTGTGGAAACCTCAAGGCTCCCGTCGGATGCAGTGGCCTGGTGTGAGAGCTGGAATGTAATGCTCTTCACCCTACAGATTCCAGGATAGTGGGGCCTGTCCTACTTACCCTTGTCATCTTGAAACCTGCCTCATGACTGGGAACTCAGATTCCTTCGAAAAATAAATGTCTAAGGAGATTACTGAGGCCAGAGAAGCATCATATTAAAATGTCGGTTTATGGTTTATAGAAATATCATTAATATAAAAGTGTCCCATCCATAACAGATTATGTTCCAATTCACCATTTCAGTTCTTTGCAATCTTACAAGAAAAGAACATTAGGCCTCATATACACAGCATAATCTGTTTCAGAGAACTGGTTTTTATCCATCCAGTTTATTTATGAAAGGAAGTTTCTAAGTCTTTAGAAGGTAAAGAAGATACCAGCTTTCAGGTTGCTATTAACTTGGTTGACCCTATCTTAAAGAACTCTAGAAGAGCAAACTGGTGAATACATGAGTAAAGGCACTGAGAAGGTGGGCAACTTGGGCCTGTGGAAGGAACACTGGGCAGCAGGAGCCCTGGGTTCTGCACGTGACGTGCAGCCCAGCTCATTCAACTTGCCTACGTCTGGTTCCTTCACCTGTGAAACAAGGGAATTGGAGTTGCTGAACTCCAAGATCCAGTTCTAACACTCTGTACTTCTAGAGGGACAACACATGACTTCCTGGGTAATTTCTAATGAGAAATGTGGCAGAAAACAGTAACTCCCTGCCATATTTAATCTCTCAATTTTGTGGGGAAAAAAAAAAAAAGAAAACCAAAGAAAAAAAACTTCACAGATCAACCTAAAAAGGCCCACATGTTTCAGGGTTATTGCATTTTCAAAGAAATCTTCAAGTTAAAAAAAAAAAATTTAAGACAAACCACCCACAAAAAAACAATCTATGAGGACTAAGAAAAATAAATCTAAGAAAAACAAAACTATGCCCTCCAAAAGACCTCATATCACTAGTAACTGCTAAGTAACACTTTAAAAAAAAAAATGAATTTCCTGTTAGACATTTAAAATGCCTAACAGTTAAAAAAAACCTGTCAGGCAGGCAGTAGGAAGGAGTGGTATAAAATATTTCCTTTCAAGTTGTTTCTGGATCTCTAGTCTAACAAAATAAACTCAGGTTCCAACTACAGGGAAACGCAATGTAAAAACTTCAGCATCCCCGGCACAGTGAGAAGCCAGCACACCAGGATACGTGCTCTGTCCTGTTAGCCTAACTTAAACTCTCCAACAGATGTCGCTGCACGGGCTTTCATACAGGGGGATTCGTGTTCTTCCTCAGTCAACCTCACGACTTGATTAACGTGAAGCCTCTCAGGATAACTTTCCAGGTTTTTCTTTTGTCTTAAAGGCTTCAGACAGGCGGATTTGAATGTGAATCCTCAGTTTAGGTCCTCTCAGCTTCCAGTTTGGACTTCTGAGTTCAGAAGTGCCACCACGGTGCTGGTGGCTTGACCGTGTCAGTAACTAGGGGCTACCACACTCACCTGGAACAAAAGCACTTTACTAAAAGAGCTCTGCAGGTGTTTTCCTAAGATGCTGGAGGGAAGAGGAAATGTTTTCTAGAAAATACTAACAATTAATTGAAATTGAACCTCTATTTCCCGCCTCCCCACCCCAATCAAATTGAAAAAAACTATCAAAACACAGGACCTGGACTCTTCATTACATTATCGCTAACTCTGGATTCAGCTGATGAGTCTTACCTTCTGATGCCTTGATCACATATCCCCCCTTCTTCTCACCGGGAGGCACATTCAGGAGCTGCATAATTCTGTCAAGTAGCCCATGGATGATCTCAAATCCAGGATTCTTGTTGTAATAAACAGCACAGAGGTGCCTGTAGTTTCTTGCGCCTACATCTGAAAAAATAAAAGAATTAGACACAAGGCCATGGTGACCATAACTTAAGAAACTCCTATGGGGCTAAAAAGCATCTTTATGAAACTTAGAGCTAAAGCAAATACTTAGAGTAAATTGGGGGGTGGGGTGGGGAGACCGTAAGTTCAAAGAGTCAAAATTATATTGTTTAAAGCATATACAGGGACACCTGGGTGGCTCAGTCAGTTGAGCGTCTGACTCTTGATTTCGCTCAGGTCATGATCTCACGGTTTGTGAGTTCAAGCTCCGCATCAGCCTCTACACTTTCAGTGCAGAGCCTGCTTGGGGTTCTCGCTCTCTCCCTCTCTCTCTCTCTGCCCCTCCTCCACTTATGCTCTCGCTCTCTCTCAAAATAAATAAATAAACTTAAAAAAATGTTTAAAAAAGCATATACATTGGCTGGAAAACTATGAAGCGATTGCTTCTCGGCCTTTTGGCTAAGATCAAGTGGAAAACTGAAGCGAAGAAGGGAGTAACTATCACAAAAGTTAGGACAGTGGTTGTTTTAAGTAAAGAGAAGTGATAAGATGGGGAAGAGCCTTACAGGACGCTTGAGATACTGGCAATAAATATTCTATTTCTTAGTTTGGATGGTTTATAATCTTTTCAAATCATATGTTACATATATTCTTCACAATTAAAACATGAAAAAAAGCAATATAGGAGGACAAGAACAACACTGATGTAAACGTAAGCCAAAAAACTCTCCACACAGGAAACAGAATGAAGAGAAATATACCTAAATGCCAACAGAGATTCTATCTGGGCAGAGATCATGTTTACCAAATTTCAGCTATTTTCCAACTGTTCCTTGATTATACATATTATTCTACTTTGAAAATCAGCATTTCCAAAATATTTTAAGAAAGATGTGCAGCAACCCAAATAAACCCTGACGGTGAGTGGATAAACAAAGTATGGTTCATCCATATAGTGGAATACTACTCAGCAATGAAAAGGAACAAACCATTAATAGATGTGACCACCTACATGAATCTCAAGGGCATTCTACTGAATGAAAGAAGCCAGTCTCAAAGGTCTACATACAAGGCCATTTATAGAACATTCTGGAAAAGGCAAAACTATAGCAACTGAGAACAGACAGTGGTTGCCTGGGCTTAGATGTGGGGGAAAATGTAACTCCAATGGCACAACGTGGGGGTTTAGGCTGGCAACAGAGCTGTTTTGTGTCTTGTAGTCATGGTTACAAAGATATGAAACTTTATTAAAACTCCTTTTTAAAAAAAGTGCATGGCATATAGAGGTAAACTCAAATTCAACAGTGAGCATTTAACTTGAACAGATACATATTCACTTGTGGCCCTTTAATTCTGAAGGAGACTGCTGCTCTAACACAAACATCGAATGCTGACTTCATTTTGCTATTCAAATTAGGGACAGAGAAAAAATAAAACAATGTCTACCTGGGGGAAACTGAAAAATAATCTTTTTTTTTTTTTTTTTTTTTTTTTTTCAACGTTTTTTATTTATTTTTGGGACAGAGAGAGACAGAGCATGAACGGGGGAGGGGCAGAGAGAGAGGGAGACACAGAATCGGAAACAGGCTCCAGGCTCCGAGCCATCAGCCCAGAGCCTGACGCGGGGCTCGAACTCACGGACCGCGAGATCGTGACCTGGCTGAAGTCGGACGCTTAACCGACTGCGCCACCCAGGCGCCCCATTAATCTACTTTATATTCTCATGGAGTGAGCCAAAGTTCTTCCACAGATTTATTCCCATAGCCACGACTGACAAAATACAAAATGTCTTCTACCTTCCAGATATCCAAATAAAACCTGGGTATTTTAAGACACTATACGACTAAAGTAATAAAAAAGTGAGCACATAAATGGGGTGAAAAGGAAAACTCACAACTGATTACTATGTGCCAGGTGCTTATTAGTACCTATCATTCTTCTATAATCTTACTTAATTTTCAAGACAATCATGTACAGTGGGTTTTATTACCACTATAAAAGGGGACAGGAAAAGTTAGATGGAAAAACAAAGGCTCAGACAGATTTTACCCAAAATGTCAAGCAAACTGGCTGGAGCTAACTAATTACATAGCTAATAAGCTATAAAACCAGGATATGACTGGGATGGTCTGGCTCTAAAACACAGGCTCTTTCAGGGTGCGTGGGTGGCTCAGTCGGTTAAGCATCCGACTTCAGCTCAGGTCATGATCTCGCGGTTTTTGAGTTCGAGCCCCACACAGGGCTCTGTGCTGACAGCTCAGAGACTGGAGCCTGCTCCGGATTCTGTGTCTCCTCCTCTCTCTGCCCCTCCCTTGCTCATGCTCTGTCTCTCAATAATAAACGTTAATTTTTTTTTTTTTTAAAACACAGGCTCTTTCTAATAAACACTGCAAATGTTGAAGTCTCTAAAGGATTTAGAGATTTCTTAATCTCTGAAGCACTTAGATGAAAACATACAAGCTTAATACAGTCAAAGATGTACGTTCTTAAAATGGTTTTAAGAGGACACATTTTAGTATTCTCATGTGTTATTTGTCAGAAGTCCTTCAACTGAAGTTTCAAGCCATCAACAATACTGTAACTCATGGAACGAAAGCGTATTCGAAGTGACACTTCTGACTAAATACAGTGAAGAAATGACCATTCTTGCCATGTAACATTTCTTAGTGCCCACTAAGTTCAAGGCACTCTAGTCTATGTATCCCTGGAGGGAGAAGGTCAAAGCCAGCACAAGGCCTGCACAGACTAAACCCTCAACAATTAATTTCTGAATAAATGAATAAAGCCCAGAAAGGGGACACACACACACACACACAAACACACACACACAGAACAATTAAACGGGGCCAGGCCCAGACAGTGGGCCACATTCTCAGTCCGCACAGGAGCCAGCTGCTGGAGGAAAGGAGTTCTTCACTGTTGTCATTCTCTATCATTTCTCTTTGTGAGAATAAAGGAATTTGGTATCTAAAAGCTATAATTGAAGGTGTAAGAATAAAAACTAGTATTAAGACCAGGCAGGCATAAAACCTCACTAAACCAACCACATGCATAAACTAAAATGAGGGGCTTAATTTCTCCGTCGGAACACACACACGCACACATACACCCGCATACTCCCTGAAGGGAAAACAATGCAATGAAACAGAACTAAATTATCCCTTTCATATTACTGACTTGCTCCTGGGTATCTCTGCCATGTGGTACCCATTTCTTAGTGTCACGTGCTTCCACTTTAACCCACAGACATGTATTCCAACTACTTTGTTGTTCCACTTTTGCTGGGAGAGAAGAGCCCAACAGTAATGCCAGCGTTCAGAGAGCTTAGCAACATAACCTGAAGCTTTGTTTTGGTAACCTCGGTGCCTTGGAATACCTCTTTCCTGATCTCCAAACCACGTAAAACTTAACTTTTCTGATAAGAGGAGCAACATCTGCTTTAAAGACTTCGAATTAAGAAAAAGCAGGTCGCGTGATTTTGATGATCAGAATGATGAGCTTACAATAAAAATTACATGCCTTAAAATTATATTCAAGAAAGGTTTCAAGATGTTTGCGTAACACACGTACACATACACAAATACGCTATGTATTTTTAGATTCAATTTTGCAATATTTTTAAGAAAAGCCACAGATTTTTAGGGCCTTATACTAAACCCACTGTAAGAATTAAACTATTTAGATGGTCCTTCCAACTCCCGCCACGGACTGGCCTTTTCCTCCACATCTCCCCAGTGCTACCACTCCCTCTGGACTTGCTTCCTCACATCTTGCTAAGATATTCCCTCTACTGTAGCCAAATTGAATTAAAGGAGGAAACGACCACATATTCGGTTCCACCCATTCCTCCCTGGAGAAAACCGCCAGGTAGAATAAAATTCCGTCTCCTAGTATTTTGCACCAAGGGACCCTCTTACATCACAGGAAGTTCCCTGACTACATGCCGCAAAATAAGAACTATTTAAATTTCATGCCAAAACAAGCGTTTGTTGGAAGTGCCTCAGTTCTTCATAACTCCATTAACAGACCTCTTGTGTTAGGCCATCAAACAATTCTGCTTCTTCAATGGGCCTGCCAAGTATGTCAGCCTAAATTACCAATGCATTTTGCAGACTTCAAAGTACTGCCTGGAGAGGCTGATCTAAACCACCCGAAAGAGGGGATGGCTGGCTACAATTCTAGAAGCTGAAAGAACATGCCAAATGATTTTTTAAAAGAGGAGGAAAAAAAGTGGTACATGATGTCCCCCAGTAAAGAACTATTAGCTACAACTCAAATTATTCAAACAGGCTCCTGCTCAGTGTAGACCGTCTCTCACCACGGTACGAAAAATAAGAAGCAAATTACAGGTGTTAGGTTATTATATATGGACAGACTGTAAAAGGGCAGAGTCTTCAAGGGAACAATTCCGCCTCTATTCTCAGACTCACGTAAAGGCCCAAATACAGATGCTAGGAGAAAGCCTACTGAAAAACCAGAGGTCGACACTGAGCACTGAGATTAACAGTCTGGTCAAGGCAGAAAACAAAATGAAGCACCTTTGTTTTTAATCCATTCCACCCAATAAATTTCTTTAATACTGGTACCCAAGAGACTATAGTTAATGTGGCAAATTTTGCATATCTCCTGAAACATGTCGATGTAATATTAAATGATTCACAAGAGCTACAAGAATTATGTGAAGACCTACACCTTAATACCTACCTGACATAAGAAAACAGGAACATTTACACACTGGTGTTAGGGCTGCAAGTTTATAAAAAAAATATTTTTTTTTTTAAACGTTTATTTATTTTTGAGACAGAGAGAGACAGAGCATGAACAGGGGAGGGGCAGAGAGAGAGGGAGACACAGAATCTGAAACAGGCTCCAGGCTCTGAGCTGTCAGCACAGAGCCCGACGTGGGGCTCGAACTCACGGACCGTGAGATCATGACCTGAGCTGAAGTCGGACGTTTAACTGACCGAGCCACCCAGGCGCCCCAAAAAAATCCTTTTTGGAAGACAATTTAAGACAGCAAAAATTTAAGGTGCATACCTATGGACTAATTCTATTTGTACAAACACATATTTGTATAAGGGTACAAGGATACTCATTACAACAGACATGTTAGCAAAAACCTGGTAGCAATCTAAATATTCATCTTAAGTCTGAACAAACTATAATACAGCCACACAATGGAATATCATATAGACATTAAAAAGAATGCAATGGACAGAATGTGTTCATAGGCAAAAGTACATGATAGGAAAAGCATAATTCAATTTTTTAAACACTAGAAAGTATTTATATGTATCTATGGCTCTACAGAGAAATGTAAAACACATGATTGCATATGCACAGGAAATATACAATAAGAGTGTGTGTGTGTGTGTGTGTGTGTATACATTGTAACAGCATATACACACACACATATACACATAAAACTATAAGAGTAGGATTAGGAAGAAGTTGGATATGTGTTTTGTTTTTTATTAAATATGAAAAATAAAATTGCTCTTAATATGTATTTGTGAAAGTTCTTAAAGATACTACAAATTTTAAAAACAGAAACCTTAAGGGGCGCCTGGGTGGCTCAGTTGGTTGAGCATAGGACTTCGGCTCAGGTCATGATTTTGTGGTTCACTAGTTCTAGCCCCATGTCGGGCTCTGGGCTGACAGCTTGGAGCGTGGAGCCTTCTGTGGATTCTGTGTCTCCCTCTCTCTCTGCTTGTACTCTGCCTCTCTGCCTCTCTCTCTCTCTCTTTCTCTCTCTCTCAAAAATAAATAAAATTAAAAAAAAAAAAGAAACAGAAACCTTAACAGCAATTTTCCTTAAAACTTCTATATTAACACACCAAAGTATGGACTTTTTTTTCTTTTTTTAGATAATGCTGAAAGCCAAAACATAAATGTGAGGAGGAAAAAAAAATCTATGACCTTCTCAATGCATGCAGGAAAAAGTTGTAACTGTGGGTTGCCTTTTAGTTAACATAAACCTGGAACAGATTTTTATCTATTAAAAAAATACAATATGCAATGCATGACAGAGCACATTATACTCACATTTGCAGATTTTAAGTATGTGGAACCAAACACACTAAAATAACTTTCCATATTAAAAATGATGTTATTTACAGTTAAGATGCCATCATATAGGGGAATGATGCTACTTCAAATACTGTCAATGTCAATGTTCCTTACACCCATATTTTTTGAATTATTAATTGGAAATTCTACATGCCAAAAACATGAAGTAGTAAAATTAAATTAATCCAGACTGATGACATAAGCTTTCTTCAGAAAACCACATTCCACATGTGGACGCTAGATAATCTTCCATTATTTGATGGCTGCAGAATTAATGAACAATTTCTCAGAGCTCAAGTATTTCACAAGCTCATAATGAAAACGCCTCTATTGAGCTCTTTATCAAGCAAAGAGTTATAGAAAAAACTATAAATATCTGGCCGCCGTATTCAGTAGGTTACAATATAGACAGATCCACGAACGGTACAGAGGAAGCTGGAAGAACAAACCAAATCACGGAACAGTGAATTAGTTGTGTTCTACACAGCCTTGGTGGCCCAAGGAGGAAAGAAGAACAAGAATCTCATGTACTGTGATTAACGCTAAAAGAGATTCTGGATTTCCACATCTAAACAAGTCAGGGTCAGAAGATCATTCCGATTTAGAAAAGCTACGGAAGAGTGCAAAATTTTAGACACCACTTGAACATTCGGGGGAGGGGGTGGGCGGGGGCAGAGAAAACACAGCTCGTACCAGGACTGTAACGATGCTCTGGAGGAAGTAGGAGTGGTCTGAGCAAGAAGTGAATGAAGGCTTTGAGCGAGCATGCTTGCTCGGGCAAGCGAGGTCCCCGGAGCCCTCCCAGTGTTCAAGGGCCTGTAACCTGCTCCATCTACCGTAATATTAAAGCCCCAAAGCCTTCAAGTGCAGTAGCTCAAACTCAAGTGCGTGGCGACGTGATCATCAGGATTCTCCATAGATGTGACTGAATCATGCTAAACCTAAGGCACCTTATACCCTTTACGAAGCCAAGCCAAGCCATCTTGCTGAGGTATGGTTTCTTTTAAACTGAGACTCAACCCAGCGATGTGTTCTCTACCGCCACTTCAGTGAGCTTCTAGGCATTCTGGCAGCTTCAGTGACCATCATGAAATAAACTGTGATGGCAGAACTCAATCTGTTTTTAATAAAAAGCCAGAATGTTGGGCTTTGCAAAATCCAATTGCTTTTCTGGGCATAAAGATTAGCCCAAGTTAATTCATAAGTAGGTCCTGGGCTCCTCTAAAGTAATTTACTCTTGGGACGGCTGGGTGGCTGTCGGTTGAGCATCCAACTTTCGATGTCAGCTCAGGTCATGATGCCAGGGTTGTGGGATCGAGCTCCACGTCAGGCTCTGTGCTCAGAGTGGGGCCTGCTAGACATTCTTGCTCTCTCACTGCCCCTCTCCCGTGCCTGCTCTCTCTCTCTCTAAAAAAATAAATAAATTTACTACTTTGTTCATAGTTTAGTTTATATAGAGGGAACTATGAACAACTGAAATCAATAACTCACAGCAGCCTGATCTGATAGCTTCAGGGTTGCTTCTACCGACTTCCGTAACACAGCTGAAAATTCACCCCACACCACAGTCTGCATTTAACTTCATTCCAAAGACACATGCCATTCTGCCCAAAAGGGATAAATCCGCTTAGCTGCTTGAGTCATGACTAATTTTTAACAATGGTGCAGCAACTTTGGATCCTACAGCTCAGTAAATGCAGTGGCTGGCTCAGCCTTAAAGAGCCAGGGTATGTTGGACTCCACACTGAAGTCTTAATATTTGAGAAGTGTGTCTGACTTAGTTGCTCAACAGGAAGCTAGCCTGATAGTCTCACAACATGGACGGTCAGTCAGGGAGTCCACACGAGCAGAAGAAAGTGTCCAATGAGGTCAAGAATGAAAACATTTCATTTGCTCTTACAGAAACGTAAGAGTACAATATGTACGAGAGTACTGGAACACAGGGCGAATAAAATTGGTGGGAGGCATATAATAATCCAGCCCAGATTTCTTCTTCATTTCCATTGAGGAAGATACACCTGCCTATACAAAACTGACATGAGGCTGGAATTCGGGGTTTTACTTAATGTTACAAAACAAGTCAGTGGTGACTGTCAAGCCTCCTCTGTGCTATCAGGATCCCTTGTACATTCCCGTGGAGCACTATGTATAAAAACCTATTTACGGGGGGACACCTGGGTGGCTCAGTCAGTGAAATGTCTGACTTCAGCTCAGGTCGTGATCTCGCAGTTTGTGGGTTCAAGCCCAGCATGGGACTCTGTACTGACAGCTTGGAGCCTACAGCCTGCTTCGGATTCTGTGTCTCCCTTGCTCTCTGCCCCTCCCCTGCTCGCACGCGCACTCTCTCTCTTTCTCTCAAAAACAAATAAACGTTAAAAAAAATAAAAAAATAAAAACCAGTTCATCTCCCTCAAGACTGGCAACTCTTTCTCTTATATTCCAAACAGACCCTGCAAAGAAAAGGAACTCAAAGACTCTTCGGGGGCGCCTGGGTGGCTCAGTCGGTTAAGTGTCTGACTTTGGCTCAGGTCATGATCTCACAGTTCGTGGGTTTGAGCCCCACGTTGACAGCTCAGAGCCTGGAGCCTGCTTCAATTCTGTGTCTCCCTCTCTCTCTGCCCCTCGCCTGCTCACACTCTGTCTCTCTCTCAAAAATAAATAAACATAAAAAAAAACAGACTCTTCTACCAGTGCAATGAATGAGATGGTCTTGTTTACTCTTGCCATACATCCCTACCTTCTGAACTTTGGGTACAGCACCCCCCGCTAATGAAAATCTGGGATGTTTTTATGTTACTGGAAAAGTTCTCTATCATTTCATTTTTGATACTCTATAGATTTTTCTTCTTCAAAACAGTGTGACTATTTAGAAGGAAACGGCTAACTCCGACAGAAAAAAATGCTTACTGGCCTGAAAGGCAGTAAAAATGTATGTGCTCAATTCACTGAGGAGAAGTGGCTGATGAATTACTGAAAAGAAAACAACATTCCTGTTTTTAAGTAAATAACCCCCCCCCCAGTACATTTTGGTTTTTCATGCCCTAAAATAAGAAGATAGAATACAACAGAAGAAAACCCAATTAAATCAAAAATTAGGACAAAAACGGAGCCCCAAGGGCGGCAGCAAGGTGACATTAACCCTTTAATGGCTGGACGCTTACAAGTCATTCTCATGGACAATCACCACAGACCAGGACGCTAGGTACCTGGCCTCAGGGACTGCTAATACCCCGCCAGTAAGAGCAGACACCAAAAGGTGCCTATTACACGGCCAGAATTTTTCAAAACGCAAATTCATGTAATCCTTACAAAAATCCAGTAAGTGCAACCATCATCCCCACTGCTACAGATGAGAAAACAGGCACAGGGAGACTGAATAAATTGTCGGAGGTTGAGCAGCTCTTAAGTGGCAGAACCAGGACTCAAACCCCAAAACGCTGGCTGTACAGTCTTGAATCCATGGAGCTGAGCTGCCGCCGCTACAGGGTCCTCTGCGTACCCCCAAATGACAAGCAGGGGGTCCACCTGCACATACGCAGAATAATCCATCAGGAAAATGACTTGCTAGGATAAAAACTCCGGGTCTCCCTCAAGAGGAAACCTACTCCAGAGGGTGAACTTACTGAGCACGCCTCCCTCCTCTCATTCCTCAAACCCCACTGACGGAAAAGGTTAAAGACAATAAACCAGAATGGTGCGAGATAACAGGCCAACGTCTTATCAGATGAAAATGGCTCCACGGGGAGAACAGCACAATAATCACAAGTAAAAACCGGAATAAAAGGTCTGCTACAGAGATGAAAACTACTCTTTCTGATGACACGAAGTGTAGCAGAAATGCAAATCGGAGGTGACAAGTATACAGACTGACTTTCTGGGGTTATCGCCAGGGCGATGTGTTATGTGATGGCCCAGAGCGCTAGCACTGAACAACAGCTCGCTCGCTCTCAACAGGCGGCCTTCTCTCCAAGCGTGGTCCTCGCTTGCGGAGTGGAGTCTGTGCCTGGGCCTTCCCAGAAACACATGAAAGAAAAAAACAGCAGAGACATCCCTACCAAGGGCTGCACCACAGCCAAGCGCTCTGTGCTCACAGCGAAAATGTCCTCGCGGCAATCGTGGGGACCTCAGCTGGCTCCTCACCCTCCAGACTCCGAGCCGCCTGCTTACAAGTGTGCCCAGCCCTGAAGCGCCCTGAGGGAGCCCCTGCCATTAGGAGAGAGGCCTACCGCTGAAACAGTATTACACCACTTTTGAGGAAACTTAGTGTAACTGACCTAGTCCTATACACATCTGTAAATAGGTTGGATCACCAAGGATCAAAACATACAATTCAAAGAGCTAAGACGAAAGGAAAGGAGTCAAAATTAACAGAAAAACCTGACAGTGAAATCATAACAAATTCTCAGTTATCTGTACCGATGGAGGATTTGAGGCACAAGAACCCTCAGAACTACTTAGAGCCGGCACGGAAAATGTTTTGAAATTTACCACCAAAGAAAACTGACACACCACCCAAAGAAAATGCTACACAGACTGATATTAAAATAAACTTTTATTCTCTAAGGATATATGCACAGAAACCAAATTCTGGCCTTAGCTTGAAGTCCAGAACTTATCCAGCCTTGGGCAAATTAACACTTCCCTGTCTTAATTTTCCTATATATTAAGCATGGACAGTGTTTTTGGCCCCGTCTGCCTCAAAGAGATGGATTAACAATCAAAAGAGAAGAAGTATGTTTAAAAAGATTTTGAAAAGTATAAAGTACCATCCAAATGCAAGGTGATGCCGTTAGCCGAAGACAAGGCTGCACACCAGGAAGTCGATGGAATCCAGCTTCGGCGGAAGAGTTTGCTACAAAAGGCTCACATACCGTCGGCACGGACGTGCCTCTCTAGTGTCCATGTCCTAAGATCAGCTGATTTACAGCCAACGGTTCTCAACTACTCTGGGCGGTCAGAACAACTGCCATATGATCCGCTCCAAGAGAAACTGAGGAAAAGGCCTTTGCTGGTGTCAACAGATTCAAAAGAAAACACGGAGTTCTGCAGTCTGGGGGGAGGCTCCCGAATAGAACACAGGATCTGAACAGTTAAATCCAGGGAACCAGAGAAACACTGCCAGCAGCTCAGTCATTTGATGGCACCGCTCACCAAGAAATGATCTCCTATGCAGCTCCAGACCGACCTCAGCCTGAAGACAAAGTCTGAATAAGACTGACATCCTTGGCAATCAGGTTTAAGCACTAACTAAATACAGGTTTCTTCAGGAATCTCTGAGTTCCAAACGGTGGACCAAGCAACTGGCTGTACTAAGAAGTCCAGACGACACTCGAGACAAAACCTGGTAAAACGTGTACAATAACTAGTACAAGAGTGACAGTGAACAGCCACTGCTAACTACAATGGCAAGGTATCAGGTACCTTAAAATGACATGCACATAAATCACAGGATATAAGGAAATGTTCCGTAGTACTTTTTTGAATGTTTCTTTCTTTTTGAGAGAGAAAGAGACAGAGCGTGAGGAGGGGAGGGGCAGAGAGACAGGGAGACACAGAATCAGAAGCAGGCTCCAGGCTCTGAGCTGTCAGCAGAGCCTCACGCGGAGCTGGAACCCACGAGCCGAAGTCAGATGCTTAATGGACTGAGCGACCCAGGCACCCCTCAAGTTGAGGTTTTAACAGGGTGCTTCATAAATGTTAAGTTCTTTACGATTTGCTTTCCATTTAAAGAAATAAGAGAGCAACCAAATATTTGAATGGCTTCCTTGGATGGATTCATATCAATCATGAAAACTAAATTTGTGAAACAGATGGGGAGATTTAAACACGAGCTGGGTCTTCGATGATAAAAGAGTGTGGCTTAGTTTTTAAAAATCAAGAGTGGCCTCTGTTATCTTTTAGAGACACATTATCTTCTAGAAATACATGCTAAAGTGTTTGCTGATGACATGACAGGATGTCTGGGAACTACATCCAAAGAACATGGGGAAGCAGGCTGGAGTACAAGCAGATGAAAGACTGGCCACGTGCTGGTAACTGCTGAGCTGGGCGCTGGACTCACAGGGGTCGTCATACTGCTTACCTTTTAATACGCAGGTGAAATTTTCATAATAAAATGCTTTCAGCGGGACTAAACGGGGACTTGTTCTTACCTCTGCTAGAATCTTTTACTACAATGTCAGAGATTTCAAACAGTTTCAGAGGAAGGGGCATCTTCCGATTCGCAGCTATGGTCTTTAGGAGGCCAGGAAGAAGGGTAGTGCGTGCCACCTACAGGAGAACACGTGAAATTGCATTGACCGAAGGAGAACCAAACCGACCTGGCGACAAGGCCAGAACTCAACAGCTTCACAGCAAGACTCTTCTGGAAAATGCAATGCCTAAATATCCAAATCATTTTTAATTTTCAATTCCAAGACAAAAACTTAAAATATTCTGGCTTCCAAACTTACAAAGTGAAAAGTCACAAAACTTGATCCCAAAATGAGAAACAAGTATTATAAATACAATGCTTGTATCTAGGGTTGGTTATTTAAGACTTCAAATATATAAATTTTCATATCCTGCTTTATTTTATAAAGAAATTGAAGGAGATTACAAGAAACCCAAGTATTTATATAAGTTAAATCAGAATCAAATTCTTAAAAACCAAGACCAGGGAAAATGTAAATGCAATTAAAATACCATGACAACGAGAAAAAAGAACACAAATACGTAAGCACTTAAAAAAAATTATGCAGTTGCTATGGGCAAGCTGTGACTATAGTTTTCAGCTTCGTAGCCAAAGAAATACAACCAGACATCCTAGTTCTTAAAAACAAAACAGCTTCCCTACTTCTGTCTCAAATAAATTTCTCATTCTGAGCTCAAGGAGACAGGTGGGCTTTTGATGCATCACGTGACCAGACCAGTTTTATGAGGAGTAGGAAACCGTCATCAAGAACGTGGGCTCCGGAGTCAGACACCAGCACTGCCATCCTCTGCCCAGACGACTGCGTGAGCTCACGCTGGTTTCTCGGCCTCCACTCCTGCTCCCCTGCTCAAAAATCTAATAGGTTTCCACCCAACTGTGAATAAAACCATGCCCTACATGGGGTCCTTGTATCTAAATCTGGCCCTGGCATCCTCTCCAACTTCAACACACGCTGCCCCCACTGGGCGTACCGGGCTTTGGCCACACTCCGTGGAAGAGCAGACTTCCACCTCAGGCCTCCACGCCTCCTCCCTACCTCCACTTCATACGTTCTTCCTCTGGACTCACATGTGGCGGCCTTACTTTCTTTAGGTCTCTTCTCAACAGGTCCTCTCCCACAAAGGCCCGTCTGTCCTGACCACCCTGACTAAAACAGCAGCCCCTCTGAGATCCTACAGGCGTAACAGGAATAAGCCCCTAAGACTTGCTAGTAGAATGTGTGTTGAGGAAAGAGAACGGATTTCCTATCAATCTCACTCTCGCAATTGCTGCGAGCAGCCTCAATCTCGGTGCTTTTCTAAATACCGCTCACGTTCGCGAATGGAGAGAAAGTGCCCAAGCCAATCAGAAACAAAACTGCAGTGTTAAAAGAAAGCTCAACTTACTGTAATACAGACAAGCTTCCTGTGTAAATAATTTTTCTTAGGTCCCCCCCCCCCCCCATTTTACAGATAAGCCTTATTTGCTTGTTTAGAAACTCAAACGGCAATACAAAAAGTGAAAACTGAATCCAATCAAACTTCTACATCTACCTACCGACATACTAGAAATGTAGGGGACTAGTGGAACGTATTCCACAAGATCTTAACTGTGGGAACTCTACAGGACAAATGACCCCGTTTCTTCAACAAATAAAGTGAAAGGGAGAGAGGAAAAGACAGAGATGGCTAGAGGAGCAATCTGTAAATTAAAAAGACTTAAGAAACACATCAACTTTGTACAAACATTTGAATGCCAAATCAAACTATTAGAAAACTTGAGACAACTGGAAAAATGTGAACAATGATTGGCTACTTAAGGATACTAAAGAATACTATTGCTGACTTGGGGGAATGTGGTAACGTTCTGTAATTTTGTTTATAATTATAATAAAAATTTACATGTTTTAACTAAATGACATTTCTTCTTATATCCATTCTCTAACATCTCTGTGAGAAAATACCCCCAAATTAAGAATTATGCAAGAGAAAGAATGGGCTTAGACAATAAATGGGAGTTACAAGTCCACAAACAACTTTACATTTAACCATAAGCAAACAGAAACCTGTCAGCCCCATGAGTAACGGTAGGATATATCTGCTAGTAAACCATGAGTAAACTGCAGAATCTGTCGAATCCAAAAGATAGCCTCTCATCTCATGTATTTTATGCAGAATTATTGATTCTGAAAGTGTGCTAAACCACTACTATTTATAGTGATATTTAATGTGCTTCTGATTTGTTTTCCTCCCACTTACATAGAAAACAGAATGTAAACCTAAAGAACATTACCTCATCTTACATCTATCAAGCTTGATAAACAAAACTGGGAGAAAATGGAAAACCTGGAATAAACGCAAATAAAAACCCAGTTAAGATTTACTGAAAAATCCCTGTACCCAAATGATTTTGAGTGTCTCCTATTAAAAAGAACACCATAAGAGAGAGCAGTAGAAAAGCTAGTGGGCCTCAAAGCAAACTTATGATCACAATCTTTCCAAATTGGCATAATTCTTCAAAGTTCTGACACTGAGTACCGAGAAACAACTCATGTACTTGGTGCATGTTATTATCAATTAGTTCTTTAAACAGCCTCGCCCTAATCTACCGCATTAGTGGGTAGCCCTATAGATTAAATCTAACTTTAAAAAAAAATCTAAATTTTAACATTTTTAGAACTTTAAAAATTTTTAGAATTGAGCCTTCTTTTACAGATGTGAAAACCACAGAACTATCTCAAGAGTTCACATGTTATTAACAGCATTAATTTATTTGAAAGCATTTCTTCCCAATTCTAAGATTCCCCTTGATTCCAAACCCGGTTAAAGAAAAATCATCAAGAGGGGCACCTGCGTGGCTCAGTCGGTTAAGTATCCAACTTCGGCCCAGATCATGATCTCACAGTTTGTGAGTTCGAGCCCCGCATCAGGCTCTGTGCTGACAGCTCAGAGCCTGGAACCTGCTTCGGACTGTTTCTCCCTCTCTCTCTGCCCCTCACCTGCATGCACTCTCTCTCTCTCAAAAATAAATAAAACGTTAAAAAAGTTTAAAAGAAAAAAAGAAAAATCATCAAGAATTGCGCCTGTAACCAAAACAGAATGAGAGCGAGCCAGTAGGAAAGAGGGGAGATGGTTTAAAGTCATTAATAAGCAAAGGCATCATAATCTATAAAAGAGCGTTTCAAGGTAATATCATAGTCTATAATGTAAATCATTTAACACTTACTAAGGTAGTATCATTCGCACTGACATATTCCTACACCCTATGTGAAACTGCCATTGAACTAAAGGATTACCATGAAAAAAAATGGAGACGGCTTAGTCAAAAACTGATGTAGCAACTAATTTCAAAGTGAATGACTTCACAGAGGTACTGTGAATAGTTACTGACTCATTTACTACAAATGGGTAGAAAAGATGAAAACTTCAAATAGTACTTAAAAAGTCAACTGATCTGAAAGGAATGAAATGGAAAGTTCAGGTAAGACTGGGCTACACAGCACAGAGCAAGCAAAGACCCACTGTACATCAATCAAGAAAAGATTACAAAAAGGTGTTAAGAATTTGTCAACAAAGTATGCAGGAACCAACTATCCTCTATCCAAGAAGAGACTTTTAAAAAGCTCTAAGACTTTGTTATCTGAAGTATAATAACTTCTGTACCACCTCTCAGTATTTACTCAGACTCTTAGATACTTAGAATTCTCACCTGGAATTCAGCTGTCTTAGGATTACTTATGTGGACTGCCTTTGTTGCAGAGATGTCCGAACCAAGTTTATCAGCAATATCTTCTTGGGAGCACTAAGAAGTACATACAAAATAAATAAGGAAAAACAATGACTAAATTGAATATACAAAATATTTAAGGCTATAAGTCAACTTATGGTCTTGTAGCAATGTAGATTCTCTGTATAAAGAAGTTAAAAAAAAAAAAAAAGAATACATGTATCAACTACTTCAGGGTCACAGCAGATATAATTTCACATTAACAGTTCTTTTACAAGGAGTTCTATCTATGATACAGAGGCAAAGTAAGTTTTCCACATGTTGATGGTGCTATAACTGTATTTGGGCCCTTCCTAAGCTAGCCTCTCACTTACCAGTCTAGTCTCTTACAACTAGCTACCCATTCCCTGAATCTTACACTCTTCCTTCCTTCCTTTTACCCTAAGTGCCTTCCCCCAACCTACCTACTACCATCCCCCAACAGAGTTCTACCTCTTCCATAGATATATTCCTAGTGACTCCAACTTCTCTCTCCTGGTGTTCCTATGGCTTCGTTTTGATTACCATTATAATGTCTGCTAAATACATACTGACTTACGGTAGAATGACAGGAGTAAGAGCAGAATTCAAGCGGCCTGAATTCTGCCCAACATTCTTTCTACTTGATCATTTAACTTCTGTGCATCTGTGCTTGATAAAGCTCTGAGGAATAAACTCTTAAGCACTCACCCACCAAACAGAGAAAGAGGCTGGTCACAAAACCAGGATGATAGGCAGAAGGTATGAAAATAAAACTCACTATTAGATGCATTACATCTAACAAATGAGTTAACAAGATAATGCAAATAAAGCACCTGGCACAAACTAAGCGCTCAAAGAAATATTAACAGTGATGCTTAATAAATTACTAAGAACAAGTATCACATATTAATGCTAACTGCTGCAAAGGAGTTTAAAACTTAACATGAAAACTGATGTACCATCAGGGTACTGAACTATCTCCAACATTAGGTGATGTTGCCTAATTGCACTATTTTACCAAATGGTCTTCAAGGGCTAGTTAGTCTGCATTTCTCTTGGGGGGAAAAAGAAACACGGATGGGCTCAGATTTTATGTCAATGCCAGTTCTAATGATTCTTGCCATGCTCTCTTGGGAGGGATAGTGAAGCCACATCCAGGCAGAGCAGAAAAAAGCTCCCTGATCTGCCATGGCTGCAGAGGTAGAGAATCATGGCAGGCATACTGGGAATAATCAAATTTTCTCTACAACACGGAGGTGGTTTTATAACAAGATATAATGTGATGAATTAGGAAATGCAATTTAAATAATGCAATCTACTCTCAAAAAGAACTCGTCTGTATTAAAAAAAAAAAAAAACACATCGTTCTGCACAGCAACATAGGTAGGTATGTGAGTGACCTTGTACTTTATCACAACAATGGAGGAAAACGGACTGAGATTAGAAGCAGTTTAAATTTTTTCTTTTTAAACACTACTTCTGCAAAAAGGCAGGGAAACACACATGCCGAAGTCTAAACAGCAGTTAGTTCTGGGGAGGAAAATAGGGTTAGAATCCAGAGGGCCAACAGAAGGGAACAGTTATGGTTTACTCTACATGGTTCTGTACAGGTTTTGAATCCTTTCAAATCAATCCTCTATCACTTCATTTAAATTTTTTTTTTAAGATTTATTTATTTTTGAGAAAGAGCATGAGCAGGGGAGGGGCAGAGAGCGGGGAGGGACACAGAATCCAAAGCAGGCTCCAGGCTCCAAGCTGTCAGCACAGGGCCCAACATAGGGCTCTAACCCAAGAACCGTGAGATCATGACCTGAGCCAAACTCGAATGCTTAACTGAATGAGCCACCCACCTGGGTGTTAAGTGTCCGACTTCAGCTCAGGTCATGATCTCACAGTTCGTGGGTTCGAGTCCCGCGTTGGGCTCTGTGCTGACAGCTCAGAGCCTGGAACCTGCTTTGGATTCTGCATCCCTCCCCCATCTCTGCCCCTTCTCTGCTTGCGTTGTGTCTTGCTCTCTCAAAAATAAATAAATGTTAAAAAATAATTTTTAAATAAAATAAAATGCAATACATTTCTTGGGGCACCTGGGTGGTTCGGTCAGTTAAGCGTCTGACTTCGGCTCAGCTCATGATCTCAAGGTTCATGAATTCAAGCCCCATGTCAGGCCCTGCGTTGACAGCTCAGAACCCGGAGCCTGCTTTGGATTCTGTGTCTCCCTCTCTCTGGCCCCTCCCCAGCTCATGCTCTGTTTCTCTCTCAGAAAGAAATAAAACATTAAAAACAATTAAAAAAACAAATTTAAAATCTAAATAAAGGACTAGTGAATCAGCAAAATGAAAATGTTGACCGACAAGATACGTGAGATCCCTTCCCCTGTTAGCATCCTACAAATACAAATGCTCACTGAAAGGACCCGGAGAGGTTGCATCTCCCTCTCCCCACATACGTAGTAGCGTAGCCCCCACTCCTGCCTTCTGTAAATACAACACTGAGAAGTCTATGTCTGGAGTTGAGTTGAGGGGAGAAAACGAATTAGTTTTGTTTTCCTTTGGTTTGGGTTTTGCCCTACGTCATTAAGCAGAAGCTTGCTTGAATACTCAAGAACCACACTGTAGGCACCACATAAATGCTCAGCAAGAGAAGAAGGAACTATAAACGGCATACATATTTTATTCTTTTCAAATGGTCAATCTGCAGGGGGAAGGGGATTTCCTTCTATTTTGTAATAAAATTCATTTCCTGATTCAAGCCTTTTATGTCAGCTTTTCAACTCAAAGCAAATGTTGTGAACATGTTCAAAGACCAGTTTAATGTGTAACAGTCCACAAACCCTTAACCAGGGCGGCATCTAGTGGGCACAGACACAACCAAATTAAGACTAAATATTCTAACTTCATCAGTCTGGTTATGAAATTCATTGCGAATTCAACCCTTAACATTTCCATGCTAATAAAAAATACACAGTTATCTGTCATTTAAGACTGTTTTGTCCTTCATGATTTTCAGTGACTAAAAAGAAAACATTTCTTCACTAGAAATTGTACGTTCTCAAGTGAAAACATTTTTCTAGAACCTGGAAATGTTAGCAGTCTGGCTTTTGTAAGTTCGTGTCAGGAATCGGAGAATACAGTAATTCGGGGATTCACTGTCAACAATCAGCTGCACAGAAAAGCACACAGGACATACCAGAGCAAAGGTAAGCGCTTCGGTGAATCCGGCGGCCGCCATGTCATACCGTAGGAGCTCTGTGAGCTTATTAAGAGGAAACTGGAAGAAAGATATTTCACCTCAATAAAATGTCCTACTAACAAAAGGTTTAAACAAAACACGTCATTAAAAGGAAAACCCCCTCCCATCCTAATACCGCTAGCACCCCCATTTTAGCCCTCCCCACCGCCCCACTACCCCACTATTCCTACACAGATGTACAAACCCCCGCTTGACCTCTCCCACACCAAACTTCTGCCTTCAGGCCAGGTTGAGGAAATGAATATCCCAGTTCGAGATTCAAAAGGGCTCCAAACTCGAAACCTGTCTTTCTTCAAGTACTAGCCATCACAAGTTTTCAACTTACTCTAATCCACTGGGCATCTGTTTTGTATCCTCTCCATAGCAAATGCCTCTCATGGCACAGCATGTCCAAAGGCTACTTAATTCCTATGTTCTGTTTTTCCCAAAACCTTCCTGGCATTCAATAATCAGTCTCTCACAATAAGGAATATTTATTTAAGGGTGCAATCTTACTTGATTAGCTATGGTGTATGTTTTCGGGAGAGCCATCTGAATGTTGTTATATCCGTAAGCAATAGCTGCGTCTTCCACAATATCACATGCGTGGATAACGTCAGCTCTGGTTGGAGGGATCTCAATCTCAATCTGATTCCCGTCGCCTATTACTTCTGACTTTAAATGCATCCTGGTTAGAAGCTTGGCAATATTTTCTGGAGTTTCTCTGAAACAGGAATGTACAATCCATAAACTTCACTGGATTACTTAAAACATGCTTATATTTTGGGGTGCCTGGGTGGCTCAGTGGGCTCAGTCATGATCTCATGGTTTGAGTTCGAGCCCCGTGTCGGGTCGGGCTCTGTGCTGACAGCTCGGAGCCTGGAGCCTGCTTCTGTTTCTGTGTCTCCCTCTCTCTCTGCCCCTCCCCTGCTCACACTCTGTCTCTGTCTCTCTCAAATATAAATAAACATTAAAAAATTTTTTAAAATGTTTATATTTTGTTTTAAAATACCCTAAGTATCACCTTTCTTTTGGAGTTCCGTTAGACACTAGATATCACAACAGAGGAGTTATTATCACTTACTCTGAAAAGATATGAAAACCCTAAGCATTCTTCCAAGAAAAATTAAAGTCCTGTGGGTACTTCATTCTTGAATTCTCTCCAACAGTAAATAAATGTTTTCAAAGCTTACCTGATTCCAACTTTTTTGTTAATTAGATCAGCTCTCACTATCTCTTTTCGGTAAGCCAGTTCCTTCAAAGAGAAAAAGTTTGAGAAGCTTCAGTCATTCCCTGTCAGCTACAGTGTTAGACTCTAATTTTACGTCATCTTACTGTGGCAGTTTGCCCTCCCAAAAAACCGTTGTTAGAGCGAGACACTGAAAATAAACATAACGTTTCGAAAACATTATGGAGGAATAAATCTGCTACATTACGTTCATAACTGAACATTCTACTTGCTAGACAACAGGAACTTCTCAGAAATATAAAATGTCAAACACTTTTCTCTTAGATGATCAATCACCACTCTCTACAATAAAACCCTGGTACATCATTTCTAAGATGCTTATAAATCCTAAGGATTTTGAATCTCCTCTCATGCAAGCAGGTGTATACGACCAAGAAAGAGTTCAAATACCACCGTGTACTATCAAATATCACCATTAAGCTAAATCTAAGTGTTACAAAGAAACTCCTCTCTTATCATTTATGCTGGTGGGGAATGCGACCAGGCCCCCCCAGGCAGTCCTAGCGACCATCAATCTGCTCTAGAAGGTAGGGCTGGAAGCATCTCATAAATTGGTACTCACTCCCCTTCAAACAGCACATAACTGTGCCACGTTAGGTAGGAACAAATATGTATAAAACTCAGGCTTTTCGGCACCTTTGCACACATATCTATGAATGTTTCTTATCACTAAATTACTCTCAAAAGTATAACTACCACTAACAAAAAAGGCTATACATCTAAAAATGTTTGGATCCAAGTAAGGACAATGGGCCAGAGCCCTGCCATTCAAAATGCAGTTCTCAGGCAGAAGCATCATCATCACCCAAGTGCCTCTTAGAAATGCAGACTCTTCGGCCTTGTTGCTGGGAGCAGTGACAATGGATCTACTGAATCCAGATCTGATACCAAGATCCTGAGCTGATGTGACTGCACGTTAGGGTTTAAAAAGTACAAAACCAGATGCTAATGACCGCCACAGAAACAACCTTCACTGAGTCGTTAATATGAACTAAACAGTACAAGACACTTTGAAGATACTAACCTTAACCCTCACAACAGATACTATTAGATTTCTTATTTGTAAAACGAGAATAGTAAATTTTAGATGAGTAACTATTCCCTGATCACAACAATGGTAAGCTGCTGAGGTTGTGATGCTATATTTCCGGTGCTTACAAACATGCTCACAAGAGAATAAGCACTTGGTATACAATTAATGAGTGTGTCCAAGTAGCGAATGAACAAACACGTGAACTGACATGTTCAGGCAGCCTAATTCCAAGGCTCACACCATTAACCACTAGCCTCTCTCACTGCCTTCCACTTATCTTTTCACGTCCTCTTATTCTTTTATATGAAATAACAGAAGACTAGGAAGAACTTCCAAAGTGTTTTAAAAAACATGCTAATTCATATGAGGAACAATCAGTTCCTCAGAAGGTCATTCTCTTCTGGGAGGACAATCTGAGAAGAGCTGTTTTAATCTACATTTATAAGGAAATAAATTAACAAATGACAACACTGATACAGTACTCCTATTCAGAAATCCCATCATTTCAAATTTATGAAACCTCTTTATAATGCAAACAAATTCAAGGAATTAGCTACATGAGAAAAGTCAACCAAATTTTAACGTATCTTTTTCTTCCTCAAAGTACATATTTCACTTTTGTTAATACTTGATTCTTGGGGCGTCTGGGTGGCTCAGTCGGTTGGGTGGCTGACTTCAGCTCAGGTCACGATCTCACAGCCCAGGAGTTCAAGCCCTGTGTCGGGCTCTGTGCTGACAGCTCAGAGCCCGGAGCCTGCTTCGGATTCTGTGTCTCCCTCTCTCTCTGCCCCTCCCCTGCTCATACTCTGTCTCTGTCTCTCAAAAATAAACATTAAAAAAAAAGTTAAACAAAAAACACTTGACAGTTCTTCACATTAAAGAGAAAAAAACTTTTCTCAACTCGAGACATCACTGTAAAACAAACTAAAAAGCTCTCTCTGGCTAATCCCAAGTACTACTGTCGTAAATCATATAAACGGCCACATTCTTCCCAACTCTGCTGCATCCATGGTCTCACAATATAACACTTGAGGCCCCCACACTGAGAAATGAGAGTCTATTTCACCCTCCTTGAATCTAGCAAAATGACTGGCTTAGGCCAACAGGATACCATGCTTAAAAATACTTAAGCACTGGACTTGCTCTCTCTCGCTGCTGGGAACCCTGCAACTGCCACCATGTAATAAAGACCAAACTACCTTGCTGGGTGTGACAGACACTTGACCTGGGTACTCCAAGGCTAAGCAGACTTGAGCGAGGCCATCAAAGGTCATCTAGCTGCTAGCCTACCAACCAGCTGATGACCCAGAACAAGGCTGGTAGAGGTTAGCCAAGCCAGCTCAGACCAGAACTACCCAGCTGACCAACAGAATCATGATTCTATTGTTCATGGTCATGAACAAATCTTTGTTGTTTTAAGTCACTAAGTCTTAAGATATCAGTGAATTATATAACAAAAGCTAACAGCCACTAAAAATTTTTAACTGATACTGCCCATAATTTCAACGTTTTCTATAGTTATACATTTATTTTGAATTATCATCAATATTCTAGAATAAAATAGGATGCTAAATTACTCATGTTTTCAGGACGGGGTGTTCTGACTTCAGCAGGTTTCATCTACTTTAAAAGCTATTTAAATAGTAGAAACTATTCCAGGCTGTGACCCACTTCTTAAGTGACGGAGGAATAGTGAAAATTCCAAAGAAAAAGAGCTTAAAGAATGGCCTCACTGAATCATAACCACAACTAAATGACTAATACAGTCATGTGTTGGAATGGTCATCTTTATTTATAAAACCATCTTAGGGGAAGAAAAAAACCCAGTCAGTTAAGAATAATGTTGGTTTAGATTTCTTTTTCTTTTACTAAGATCCTACGTCTGGACAATAATCGTGCTTATTCCTTAGTCCTGCTAATACATTCGGAATTTTTAGTTACATTGATGGCCTTTAGCAACTGTTAACTCAAACGTGAACAGATTAATTAGGTTTGGAGGGCTGAGTTATCTTGAAAGGGGTCAGACTATAAATTACCCAGTTAACTAGCTAATAGAAGAAATCAGAGGAATTCTGGCCACGTACTGTGGTCATACAACAGAGTTGGTGGCTGAAGCCCAACTGTCACACAGCTCTACCACTTAACAGCAAGAGGCAAGCTATTTAAAATCTGAAGGTCTCTAACTCCATCTGGGAAAGGGCATAATAACGGCACCCGCCTTCACAGGGTCATGTGATTATGTCCATGTGATGCACATAGTATAACGCCTGGCATGTGGGTGGACGGACGGACATACAACGAGCACTCTAGCACCATTATTGTTACCACCTGTGTTATCAAGTCCACTTCTTAAATACTTACTGGAAAGATGTATGATTTTCCATTAGGAAAAACTACCTCAGCGGCTTCAACCCTTAGGAAAAAAAAAAAAAGAGAAAGCCAGAAATAAAACACTTAAAAAAAAAAAAGGCAGGGAGTTCTAGAAATGAACGTATGGCTCACAAGTCTCTCACGTGGCCTGTAACAGTAGCCTCAACACATTCAATCCATTCCCGTCCCAACACTGCCGCCTGGATCAATCCCCCTGCGTTCGCCGCCCCCCTGCTGTTGCTCCCCCCGTGGCTCCCATCTCTCCTGGGGCAGCGCACGCCTGACGTTTTCTTCTCGGTGCTGCAAAGCACGCTTCCCCTGGGGGCTCCCCGCCAACACGGACGCACACATTCCAGCCTTCACCAGGGTGCTGTGTTAGGCCACGAAAGCCGGCTACGCAACCGCTCAGGGGCGCATCAAGCTACAAAACCGGCACTGCCGCGCCATTTCAGGCGTGGGCTCTGCAGTGACGCAGCTATTCTGAATTATAACGAACACTTGAATGAACAACGATGCTGATACGCAGCAAGGGCCATTTAAATGTTGTCTAAGTCAACAACAGGCTCCGGAAAAAAATGCAGAGATCTTAGTGACACATAGAGGATGAATGCTTTGCTCTCATACGTGCTTCCCTACTTGTTTAGCTGTTCCTCAGCTGCCCCTCCATGTTTACACCCTCAAATCCAACGATCCTTAAACACAGCTTGAATTTCGTTGCTTCCACAAGGTCTGCCCAGGTGCCTCAGTTGGCAATAACCTGCCCTTACAGCCAGAACGTCACGGAAATTTATTTTAAAGTACTTATCACTTTCTATTTTATACATTTATGTTCGGATCTTAGCCCCCGCAAAGAGAGGATATATTCTAATCACCAGAGCCACGTTTTTCGTCTTTACATCTAGCACAAGGCCTCACTGCTTTGCCTTCAGAACAACAGGCTGTCCATAAAGGTGTCAAATGAACTTACGTAAACGGATTCTCACAATATTCACTGAACATGGTGACAATAACATCGAGAACTATTTTTGCCTGCAAAAAAAAAAAAAAAAAAAGGAAAAGACAAATGTTGTCATCTACAGATATATTCTCTCTTCACTCAGATGGAAGTGAAAATTTAATTTAGTCCTCAAACATCTAAAAATGAGACTTTATATATACATTCTAAAAAAGGGAGTGGAATAAGAGCTGGTGAGCTAAAGTGGGCCTAGCCGTACCTTCAGGTGGTCTGCATTTATTCAGTTCTCGGAGAGTTAACAATCCATGACTGAAACAAATCATCTACTTCCCCCGGCCCTCCCCCTTGGGTTCACCAAGTTCCAAGGGAGACAAATGGCTAAGTCTGGGGGTAAACCTCATCAGTGTCCTAGATCTCTGCAGCCAGGCGCCCGACTCCTGGCTCGACCACTCACTGGTAACCGGACTTTGGGCCAGTTCCTTACCATCTCTGTAGTTCTCCGTCTTCACCTGTTACATGGAGACAATAAAATTCCTACAGTCTCATCTGGTTATTATGAAGATTAAATGTTTTCATGTGAGAGCAATGCCTGGCACACTGCAAGGGCCATACAGATTTCTTAAAGTTTTTAACTGGAAAAATATTCTCAGAAAAAAATACAGTAAACTTATCGGGATATAGGCTTTGCTTTTACATACCCTTCACTGTTTAAATGTAAGATTTAGGAAAGCTACCTAAAGGTCTGTTAACGTATGAATTCTTTTTAATTGGTAAATAGTGTAAGCCGTTATCACTCTAGGATTTCTGACGGCAAATATGGCCCATAAAAGTTATAAATGAAATACCTTACAGTGGTGTCCAATCCTGTTAAGATGTATTAGATGCCATTTATCTGCCCTATTTCTACAGGCCAGGCTTCTCCTGCCGTTCAAGCTTATCTTTCCCAATTTGCTTACCTGCCACCTCACCTTACGCCTTACTTAACCCGTGTAAAGAAATCGGGGGTGGGGGTGTTTCATAGCAATCTAATATATGTATTTACTAAAAGTGACTGAACTAGTATTCTACTAGTATTCTACTAGATATCATCACATGCACATGCCCTTTGTCAACTTGCTAAATAACGCTTCTTTATAGCCAGTTCATTTTTAAAAACTTATTACCAGGTACACAAGGCACCAAATTACTCAGCATTTAAATTAAGCCAACCAAAACAAACAAGTTATACAACACTTTATTCCATTTCTCAATTTTACAGTTAGGTATATGGCTAATTCTCCCACCAGAATGAGTTCCTCAAAGTCAAGAAACTTGTACCTCATTAAATTCACAGCACTGGAAAGACAGAAGTACTCATTAAAGGTTTGTTGATTAAATGAACACACCATTACCAAGTACAGAACATCTACAGTTTTCTAATTTTCTAAATTTCTGAAGTATGTTCCCATCTACGAAATCAACACTTTGTAGTTCAGCCATATAGTCTTGGCCAGAAATAAAATCTGTCCTGTCCGACAGTATAAAAGTGGAATCTGTTTCACTTACCTTAGTAAAGTCCGTTCCTGTGCATTCAATAAATACATTTCGAGTATTTACAGTTATTTTGGAATGATTTCCTGCAACAAACACAAGGTAACAAAAACAATCAGTTTCAGAAATACAGGTGCACTACAAAAGCTCTCCAACACAGGAATGACATTTCCAATTAGGACACGATATAAACTGATATCTCAGAGGTAAGGTGAAAATGCAACTTTTATTTTAAGCCCCCACTGCAAGCAGGTGCATCAAAACAGTAACCAGCTGTTACTAAGTGCATTCAGCCCACCAGCTGCTCTGCCGGCACCGGAAGAAGCCGTCTCCTCGCACCTTCACCACAACCCTGTGCCGGAGCTGCAGGTAGAACGAACACTCAGAGCTTGAGCTCCTTGACCCTGATCCCAATCCATGAAGCAGCAAGGCTACGATATGGTCTCAGTCCGGCTACTCTGAAGCTCAGGTTCCGAATCACTGTAACAGCTCAAGTCTAAGACCTCAAGGACAAGAAACTCTTCTCATCATGAATCAACTAAACCTTCTCCTCTCCAAAAGGGTAACGTCTACGGCTTTGAGATCATTAAATTTTGTGAATACATTCAAGTTGCCTCATCAAACAAGCCCTCAGGACTGAGAAAAAGAGGGCAGAAATTCAGCTTAGAAGTTTTAACTATAAAATAGCAGGTTACTGATGAATGGATAAAGAAATTGTGGTTTATATACACAATGGAGTACTATGTGGCAATGAGAAAGAATGAAATTTGGCCCTTTGTAGCAACGTGGATGGAACTGGAGAGTGTTATGCTAAGTGAAATAAGCCATACAGAGAAAGACAGATACCATATGGTTTCACTCTTATGTGGATCCTGAGAAACTTAACAGAAACCCATGGGGGAGGGGAAGGAAAAAAAAAAAAAAAAGAGGTTAGAGTGGGAGAGAGCCAAAGCATAAGAGACTCTTAAAAACTGAGAACAAACTGAGGGTTGACGGGGGGTGGGAGGGAGGGGAGGGTGGGTGATGGGTATTGAGGAGGGCACCTTTTGGGATGAGCACTGGGTGTTGTATGGAAACCAATTTGACAACAAACTTCATATATTGGGGGGGGGGAAAAAAGAAAAAAAAACAGCAGGTTAGACAGAATTTGAGCTTAACCAAGCAAATCACAGGCTAAAACCAAAATATCAACACCCTCTGGAAGAACAGGACAGAATCCAGAGACTGGCACCAGTAAGTACCTATGTACCGATATTTACACATTTAAACGTTATATACTGGGGGACCCTGGGGGGGCTCAGTCAGTTGAGTGTCTGACTTCAGCTCATGTCAGGACCTCGCAGTTCCTGGGTTTGAGCCCTGAGTGGGGCTCCACACTGACAGCCTGCTGGCAATTCTCTCTCTCTCCCTCTCTCTGCCCCTCCTCCACTCATGCTCCATCTGTCTCTCTCTCTCAAAAATAAATTAACGCTAAAAAAAAAAATAAAATTAAAGGGGTGCCTGGGTGGCTCAGTTGATTGAGCATCCGACTTCTGCTCAGGTCATGGTCTCACGGTACATGAGTTTGAACCCGGCACTGGGCTCACTGCTGTCCGTGCATAGCCCGCTTCAGATCCTCTGTCTGTCTGTCTCTCTGCCCTTCTCATGCTATCAAAAAATAAACGTTAAAAAAATTTTGTTTTGTTATATAAAAACACCAGTAAAATGTTTATTAAATAAAAACCATTACAATAAAATCTACAAAATTCTGAGATTCCAGATGAAGATTTGATTTGATTCAGCCAAGTCTAAAGTTCAATTCTACAGAAATATTGAAGGCTAAAACAGAAAAAAACCCAAAAAACAGAAAACAAACAAAAAACCCTGAGGCTCAAGAAACAACTCACCATTGATGATAGGAGGCATTGAAAGGACGACACCGTTGCTATCATAGATAACTGGGAACAGGGGTTTATTTTCAATGATATGTAAGTAATGTTTAAGGTGGTTGTCAGTCTGAAAAAAAGGAAGCCAAATTGTGAATTAGTTTACACACCTATCTAGCACAGAAAAATAATAAAACGGTCCCAAATGAGAGAAAGTTCTAGATTTGATGTGCTAATATAAATAGCTCAATAGCCTCGCATACCTCCTCTCCAACAGAAGAGAGATGAGAACATAGCCTGGTCATTTTTCAAGACTAAAAACAGATTTGCAAGCCTGAATGGTCTCAAGCAAAACACAAACCATCACAAAACTACCTCAACAGGAAGGAAATCACTGGCCAATCAGGCCAAGGATAAGAGCTGCTTTTTCTGAATGATACCTACTACTTTTATTTTTCGAATGCCATTTAAAGTGACTACTAAATGATTTTAACCGCTGGAACCTAAAATGCTAAACAGTAGGAGGTAGATACATTGTAATATTGTTTCTCACAAAAAACTAGCTTAATCTTACTCTTCATATTCTCATGAGGTTTAATTATACCTGGACAGGAATATCACAATGTGGCATATTCCACTGCATTGGTTCTCAATTCTAGCTGTAGATTAAAATCACCAAGAGGTTAAAAAAAGTCACAAAAATATGCCCAGGCCACACTCTAGATCAAAGGAATCAGTAGCTTGTGGATGGAGCTAAGACACAGTTTTTTAAAAGGACTCATTTAAAATAATTTTTTAAAATAAAAATTAAAAGTAGTCATTTACATCTCCCTATTCCAAGACCAGACATTAAAGGAATTTTCTTGATTTATGGAGAGCTAATGCATAAGATAAAAAAAAAATCTACCTTGTATATGTTCATCAATTCACAGGCTGTATAGTCCTTGGTCTTATTTAGAGGCTTGAATTTGATATCTGAAGGTCGCTTTGCAGTGTAAGTAAAAGGGCCTGACAAAGTGTCCAAATCATGGGTACCAATAGCAACCAAGGCTCTTTTCCTAAATGTCGAGAGAAAAGAGGGAGAGGACAGACAAAACAAGTTCTAATAGTCCAAAGCAGATATTCGGGAGCTAACAGACGTTTTAACAAAACGATTTTTGACACTTCCCTAAAATAGCCTGTTATTACAAGGCAAATTTAGAAGAGAATAATGAACAAATTCTCACAGCCATCCAAAGTAATGAGAAATTCTAAAGCTACTTAAAACACATTATTTCAGGAGCCAGAATAGACTCCTTGCTGCAGTGCTCTCCTAAGTACTGTGTTAACTAGGACATTAGTAAACACTCCCTTTTTCTTTTAACTCCTCTTTGGGTCTTCAAGTGAACAAATGTTTTATTAGAATAAACTACCAAACTGCCGTGTTTTTTGGTTTTTCTATATTTTCTTTAATTTTCTGTCACAAAGCTGTATGACTTCAATAAGGGAAAAAATTAAAGAACTGTGAATTACATTTAAAATTTAATGTGCAAGGGAAGTTCAGAAGGTATTAATCTCATTTGTTCTGCAGTTTATGTGCAAAGGATTTAAGGAAATTTTAGGAATTTATAGCAAGTTAAGATTAGGAGAGAAAGAAATAGAAACAGGAATATAAAACAGAGCCAGGAACAATATTAATACTAATTTAGAATCTAAAGGCCTACAGTCTTAGCACACAGTGTCACAAATTTAGCTCTAAGCTTTCTGAAAGACAATTCAAAAAGAAACTTGGTCAGAATGTATGCCATTCTTAAGACTTCTTAAAATTAGTTTTAGAGGGAAATACAAATATATTTCAGTATTCATGTATAAGTGCATATACACACCAGATAAAATGCATTGGCAATCAAGGATTTTATGAAGGTCCACATTACCTGACCTGTGAAATAGTTTTCAAAAGTTGTAAGAAATAAATCTTGGTCACCCTTCAAGACAGGTAACAAGAAATTTAAGAAATAAAACTGTTAACAAGCACAAAGGAGTGTTACTTTACTCTGAGTTATGTGCTTCCGGAAGGTAGTAACTCCAGAAATATCATGGGTTGTAATACACAGTTCCATAAGTTTAGATACATTAACTCAAAGCCATGTGTAAGAAGGTCCATGTGTGTGTGTGTTTTTAAGATAGTAATGATTCCTTAATCCTAAGAGTATCCCACAAAAGGTCACTAAATTTTGATTTCAAACCCATCACAAAAAAATAAATTCCATATGAATCAAAGAGCTATGCATTTGGAAAAACAAGAGATAAACACACATACACTCACAGAAGGAACTACAAAAATTATTCAAAAGAAAATACAGGACAATGTGTAAAACTGGAGTAGGACACCCCTTAAGACACAAAATATATCCCAGATATATGAAAATATGCAAACTAAAAAGAAGTTAGAAATCAAGATTTCCCTATCATACTGGCAAAAATTGTAAAGTCTTGCCCTGAAAAAGCAGGGGAGAGCTGAAAGAACAGAGTGGGAAATTCAGTGGTTGCCAACTGCAGAGGTCTCGCCTAGCTAAGTGTTTTGAATCTAAGTACTCAAAAGTCTTTGCTGGCAAGACAAAATCACTCCTCAGAGAAAATGAAGAACCTTACCCATAACATAACATTCGATGTGCAATCAAAAGAGAGGGAAATGGGACTCCTACTCTAGACAAAAAACCAGTGTGTAAAAACCAATGCTAAGATGACCCAGACTGTCAAATCACCATGCAAATTTTAAAGCTCCTACCATAAAAAATGTTCAAGAATTATGGGGAAAATATACACATAAGGAACAGAAAAGGAAATAACAGCAAAAAAAATTTAAAAAAAAAAGAAAGAAACACTTAAGAAGAAGCCAAGAGGGGGCACCTGGGTGGCTCAGTGGGTTGAGCATCTGACTTTGGCTCGGATCATGATCCCATGGTCAGTGAGTTAGAGCCCCACTTAGGGCTCTGCTGTCAGCTTGGAGCCTAGGGCCTGCTTTGGATTCTGTCTCCCTCTCTCTCCGTGCCTCCCCTGCTTGTACACTGTTTCTCTCTCAAAAATAAAAAAAAAAAAAAGTTTGTTTTTGTTTAAGAAACCAAATGGATTCTAGAGATGAAAAAGGTAAAAATTCACTGGACACTTCCGGCCAAGACGGAATAACAGACTAGATTTACACTCTTGCCTGAAACCACAAAAGGGGCAAAATACAGGAAACTGTTTCATGGGTGGCCCTGGACATGAGGCAGTGAAGGCAATCCCTGACAGACAGCAAATCAATGAAGGGAGCCCCACGACTGCCCGGCTTACTGCCTCGAGGGGTTTCCACGCTGTAAGGCAGGGAAGGGGGACAGGGTTGGAGATCAGCAGACTCCTGAGTTGAAGAGACGTAACGGGGAGTCTGGGGAGACCAAGACTGCTGGAGTTGACCGGAAACAGTACTGAAGTGGACAGCGCTATCAGAATCCTGCACATCTGCAGAGGAACCTGCTCAAGGGTTCCGCTGAGTACTGATCAGCGCACACACGTGAGGAAGTTACTCGAGGACAGAGAAAGAACTATCGGAAGAACAGTGTCCGTGCAGACTGAAAACCTGTTTCCTGTGGGAAGGGATCAAGTAGACAGAAAGGTCTTGCCTCCGGATTAGCAGTTTGCCCTACACAGAACCTAATCAAAGAGGGGAAAAGTCAATAAAACCAAAAGCTGGGTTTTTTAGATCAATACGATCGATCCTCCAGCCACAGTGATCAAGGGAACAGACAGGAATGAAAAGGTGATATCACTACAGACATTAAGAGGGGCACCTGGGAGGCTCAGGCGGTTAAGCTACTCTGGATTTCCCCTCAGGTCATGATCTCATTATTTGTGAGATCAGCCCCGCCTCAGATCAAGCCCCATCTTGGCTTGGTCTGTTCTCTCTCCCCCGTCTGCCCCTCCTCCACACACACTCTCTCTCTCTAAGAAAACATCGTGAACCACTTTATGCCAATACATTTGATAATGTAAATGAAATGAGTGTATTTCTTGAAAAAAAGTTTCCAAAGCCCATGCAGGAGGTTAATTAAGATTTACTGACAGGTAAGGACACTGGCACACCAGAGTATCAGGATGTAGTTTGTTTCTCCCGGTAGAAAAAGCTCATGATTCCCAGAAATACCGTATAAACAGAGGTTAAAGCTGAATTAAGTGAGGAAATGCCTTCCAATTTAGTTAAAAATAGATTCTTCAAATAAAGTATGTCCAGAACATACAATCGGGCTCAACCACTTACTAGCTATACCTATGCTGGTCAGAAATCTCTTGTTTTGTTCATTTGAGATATTTAAATTCTTATTGCTTTGCTTAATAATGACGTTAACAAGCTAACACAGACTATTTTTACAGCAGAACTGGGAATATTTAGAAACTGAAAAAGTTTCTTTTACCACATAAACAAAGATGTTTCTGGAAATAGAGACCTACGGATGTTTTATTTTTAACACATTTCATCCCAGAAGAAAACATCCAGGGTCCCCTCCACCCCTTCCCCATCGCTTACACAAAAGCCTCTTCTAGTCTCCAGTTTACCAAACTGCAATTAGCGCAATTAATAAATTCTTCTATTTTTACTCAAGACCGTCTCTAACTGTTAATCATAGCTTTTGATCAGCATGAGATATGCTGATACATTTCAGGACCAATACAAAAAAACCTTGCTATGTTAGCTAAAGCTTGATTTTATCCGTAAGCATATCATTTACTTCCATTAGGATTTTTAAATGATGAAGTTAGTTCAGACTCCCACTGTTACCCTCCTTGACCTTTAGGAGTTCAGGAATTATACAGGTTTGAAGATCACTGCGCTAAAGGAGCATATGGGAAATGATGAATAGTAATGTCCAATAAGTAAGAAAATTCAGTTACTTAAAAGTCTCAAGTTTCATCTGTCAAATGTATAATTATACTCAAGAAGAGACATCAAGCCAAAATTTTTCCACTTTAAAATGACAGGTCATACTTCAAATTACCACCATTTAACATTTAGTAGTATGATGCACTACTAAGAATTTGAACCAAACGACAATAACACAAACATAAAAACCAAGGAAATCTCTAGGACTAGATATTTCTTCTCCATATAGTTTTCCCAATAGAGCTCTTGTTTCTCCATCTATGCGCTGTTTATAAGCAGTAACAAATAGCTGTCTGGTAAAATTTAAACTGATTGCAATTTAGCTAAGCAAATTTAAACTTGTTACTCTCACAGATTAATTTAGAAACGCTTTGAAAAAATCTGCAGAAGAAGAAAGGAAGGAGGGAGGGAAGGGGGGTAGAGAGAGAGAGAGAGAGAGAGAAAAGGGTAAAAAGGAAAAAGAGGGGGGAAGGGACAGAGGAAGGTAAGGAGGACAGAAGATGCAACGACAAACCTGCAAATGTTCTGATGTAGTTTCTCCTGAAGTTCAATGAAGCTGTCGTATCGATCTTTAGTGAACTTGATATTCCGGAGAACCGCAGCCACAGCATAAGGGCGTATTCTTGCTGTCTGCAGTGCATCAGGCCGTTAGATAGAGTCCAGACTAGGGCCTTTCTTTGTAATAACGTCTTGTAAAACAAAGTTATCTGCACTCTTGATAGTATCACAAATTTGCAAACACGTATAACATGTATATTCATATATTCATTCAATCCGAGATAGAGTGGTGACAAGAGACAAAGTCGTCATTCTCATGGAATTTACATGTCAGCAAAATTTCTGAAAATTTACTAAATAACTGAGAAAAAACTAGTGTTTTTAAGTAGTTTTCTCATAGTTGATGTTTTTACCAAGGTGATGTCCCCTCAAAGTTTCTGTAAATTTTATTAATGTATCACAACTTAAACAATTATATCTCAAAGTACTTTAAATAAACACATGGGTGTTATTTTCCAAAATTATTGAGGAAAACTGATGCTTTGCTGTTACTGACAAATGAAAGGGAACAGACTGACAGTTTTTAAGAGCTAGAGGCTAAATATACGTCCATTTTTAGCAAATGATCAAAGAAAATTATATTTGGCAGAGGGTCAGCTTTGTTTCATTTTCCTCCCCACCTTATAAATATATACACCAAGGAAATTTTTTAAGAAGGAAAATAAGAATTTATCTTTATTACCTCCTCTGTGATGATCAATTTCTGGATTTCTCCATTAGGTGTTACCCGTTTATACACTGGAGCCTTTATCCTAAAAGGCAATTAAAACAAACTTGCCCATTTTTCACCAAACCATTTCATCAGCTGTAGTCTGTGTAAAAGTATATAAAATGAATAGATCTAGGACAACTGGCTGAAGTTAAAGAAAATCAAATTTAGGCTGAATAGCAAAACAAAAAGCAAACTTTCTAACATTTAAAGTGGTCCAAAAATGGTATAGGATGCCCTAGATATAGGGGAGCCCTACTAATGCAGGATCAGCAGAGGCTAGAAAACACTAAGCAGCCATGGGGGGGGTGGGGAAGGGGGGCATTTACATCAGCTGAAGGACTAGATTCAATAACCTTTAAGCTTTATTCCAACCATGAGATTCTGAACCTCTAGGAAAAATAGGGTTTATTAAAAACACAGATTGCTGGGGCCCCTGGGTGGCTCAGTCAGTTAACCGTCTGACTTGGGCTCAGGTCGTGATCTCACAGTCCGTGAGTCTGAGCCCCGTATCAGGCTGTCTGCTGTCAGCACCTCTCCCACTTCGGATCCTCTGTTTACCTCTCTGACCCTCCTCCACACATTCTCTCTCTCAAAAATAAACAAACATTGAAAAAAAAAAAATGTTTAAAAAAAAAATTGCCTGGGGAGCCTAGGTGGCTCTGTCGGTTGAGCATCCAACTCTGGGTTTCAGCTCAGGTCATGATCTCATGGTTCATGAGTTCAAGCCCCACATCAGGCTCCACACTGACAGCAGGGAGCCTGCGTGGAGTTCGTTCTCTCTCTCTCTCTCTCTCTCTCTCTCTCTACCCCTTCCCCGCTTGTGCTCACTTGCACACACTATAGCTCTGCCAAAATAAACAAACTTTAAAAAAAAATACAGATTGCCTGGTTCCATCTGGATGTACTGAATCAGGATATTCAAGGAAAGGCCTGGTAAATGGTATATTTTGAAGGCACAGTCCAGGTAATTCTTATAAGAGATTGGGGACTACTGTTTTAATCAGTACTTCTCAAACCTTAATGCGCTTATAGTCAAGTGGGGAATTTGTTAAACCACAGAGTGATTCAACAGGTCTTGAGGACAGGCTGAGATTCTGCAGTTCTAACAACTCTCAGGTGAGAGAGAGTACGCTGGTCCACAGACCACACTCTGAGCAGCAAGTCACTCTCCTAATTTTGTCTGATCATAAGTATCACATGAGGTGCCTGCTAAGAGTAGAAAATTCTAATCAAGCAGATTTGGAAAATGCACTCTAAGGGATCATCCCTGATCCTAAAATAAGAGGATCTGTCATGCAGAGAGAATGAATGGAGTCACCCTCCAAATTTTAACCATCTAAACCAAATGCCTCATCATCACCCTTTCACCCACACCCATCAGTCATCTGAAACCTCACAGTTGTAGAATCTAGCCCACTGGCCAGAGGCTCTTATTCTTTTGCAGCTAACCAAATAATACATACGTAATCAAAACCAAAAATAATTATTTTTGATAGCTGTTACTGTTTCACCTCTTTTTCACTTTATATATTCATTACTTTCTGTATTCATTACATGAGTAGTTGGAAGGGGACTTAAAAATATCCATTCTGGGGCGCCTGGGTGACTCGGTTGGTTGAGCGTCCGACTTTGGCTCAGGTCGTGATCTCACGGTCTGTGAGTTCGAGCCCTGCGTCGGGCTCTGTGCTGACAGCTCAGAGCCTGGAGCCTGTTTCAGATTCTGTGTCTCCCTCTCTCTCTCTGCCCCTCCCCTCTTCATGCTCTGTCTCTCTCTCTCAGAAATAAAGAAACGTTAAAAAAAAAAAATTAAAAAAAAAAATCCATTCTAAACTAGGAGACTAAAATCAGAGAGGCCAATTAACTTGCCCACGGTCAGACAGCCATCACAAGACTTTCAGTTTTCCAGTTAGGAAGCTCCACTCCTGAGTCTTCTTAGAGTTCTCAAGCAAACAGCGTATCAAGGTTTGACACCTCTACTTTCCTCCCAACATCTACTTAACTGGATTACTGAGGAAATTCACATGAACCCACTAAAAATTTTAAGAAACCATAAAATCATTAACCACTCCAGTTTTAAATATGTTCCCACAATAAAAGGCTAGGACTCAATATGCAAATTTTCAGATGGCTATAATCTGCATGAATCTTACTCTCCAAGCCTCTCTCTATGCAGCCCCAATGCTGTGTACCTGTCCTGCAAGTCTTTTTCTGAAGACTTAAGGTTGCTGATAATGCAGGCAAAAGAAACCTAACTTAGCAAAGTATTTACTAAATATTTTCTTACCTTTCTTTGAAGACTTGAAGTCCTCGAACCAATCCTTCCAAACAAAGAAGATCATATCTATTGGCAGGGACATCAATTTTGTAAAGAACAACATCAGAGGCTCCCTCCGCCTTTTCATTACCTTGTTCCTTACTTATGATTTCTTTCTCAGAAGTCTAAAACAAGCCCCAAAAAATAAAGTGAAATAAATGTTAACTCTTCTGAAAAAGTAGTAATCAGTGCTATAAAGTAGTAACGACATTTATACATGTTCTTTTCGGCAGTAAAATGTGTTTATTATATTTGCAACAAAAATTAAAGTATTAAGTGTTACAATCACAGCACCAGAAAATACTCCAATTTTTGCTGAGTTCTGACATCTAGCATCCTCAGTCATTCCAGAACAGCACTAATTCATCTGAAGCAAGGGTCAGCAAACTATGGCCCACTGGCCATTATCATGCCTGCCACCTGTTTTTGTAAATAAAGTTTTAATGGAACATCACCAGGACCATCTGTTTACATCTCACCTATTGTGACTTACATACTGCAACAGCTGAGTTGTGACAGAGACTACACCACCTACAAGGCTACTATCTGGCCCTTTACAAAAAAAGTTTGCCCACCCTGGATTTAAAAGAAAATACACCATCACCAAGTACGGAGGGCAACAACAACGAAAAGTGCCAAAGAGGCAAAGTCAAGATGATTCACCAAGTAAAAGAAATAGGGCTTATAATGACTCTCAAAGCTAAATCCAGTAGGCACCCATGTGAATGAGAGTATTAAAAAAAAAAAACAAAAAAAAACAAAACAGGGGCACCTGGGTGGCTCAGTCGGTTGAGCGTCCGACCTTTGGCTCAGGTCATGATCTCACAGTTTGTGAGTTCGAGCCCCGCGTCGGGCTCTGTGCTGGCAGCTCAGAGCCTGGAACCTGCTTCAGAATCTGTGTCTCCCTCTCTCTCTGCCCCTCCCCTGCTCACGCTCTGTCTCTGTCTCAAAAATAAATAAAAATATTTTCAAAAAAATAAAATAAAAAATAAAACAAAAACAAAAAAGTATGAAGCGATGAGAAGCTGTGGTACAAATGAGAAGAGATTACAGACACAATGGGAAGCAATCTAATGACAGAAAAGGTATGGAGCAGCAAGAATAAGGCAACCAAGAGAGAGAAGAGAGAAGAAATACCACTAAAATAATTTTAATACAGTGGCCAAAAGCTTAGAATATCTCAAACGCCACATTACCGCAGATAATAACAGATTTAAATTTTTTTTAAGTTTATTTATTTTGAGAGAGCAAGTGGGAGAGGGGCAGAGAGAGAGAGAGAGAGATGGAGGGAGGGAGGGAGAGAGAGAGAGAGAGAGAGAGAGAGATGGAGGGAGAGAGAGAGAGAGAGAGAGAGATGGAGGGAGAGGGAGAGAGAGAGAGACAGAGAGAGAGAGAGAGAGAGACAGAGACAGAGAGAGAGAGACAGAGAGAGAGAGACAGAGAGAGAGAGAGAGAGAGAGAGAGACAGAGAGAGAGAGAGAGAGAGAGAGACAGAGAGAGAGAGACAGAGAGAGAGAGACAGAGAGAGAGAGAGAGAGAGAGACAGAGAGAGAGAATCCTAAGCAGGCTCCTCACAGATAGCATGGAGCCTGATGTGGGGCTTGAACTCACGAACCATGAGATCATGACCTGAGCTGAAATCAAGAGTCAGATGATTAACCGACTGAGCCACCCAGGTGCCCCAGTAACAGATATTCTTAAAGATAAACCTCTGTCAAGAAAGATAAGAATTACTATGGTGTACACCTGAAATAAGATACTGCATGTTAATTATACTTCAATTTAAAAAATAAACAGCAATTTCATTGACCCCCTTTGATCGAGCTCTATTTAAGTTCTAATTCTTCCTCCTCCCTCTGCCTCCTTTCATGTTGCGTCCTTATCTCCGCCATCATAGGAGATGTGGCATTTCAGAAAGGACCCTTATGAAAAAGGGGAGAAAATGTGGGAAGCAGAGAAATGAAGACCTCTGAATTACAGAAGAAAGGCCTACTCCCTTTGCAAAAAAGACACCAGCTTAAATCTTTCATTTCAGGATCTCAGATCATGCTAGGACTGTATGTGAAGACTGGGTCTGTGAGGGCTAATAAAAATCTTACTGAAATCAAAGACCACAGAAATTTCAGAGCTGGAAGGGGTCTACATCAATCGTATAGTCCAGCCCTTATTTCACACATGAGAAGAAGGCCAGGAGAAGCGATGTAATTTAATTGTCAGTGGTTACCCAGCTAGTGAATGTGGGAGCTTAACCTATTACTCAGATTCTCTGATATCCAGTCCAATGCTTAGATATCACACAGCCTCAAACATAAGCCAAGTGTAATTATCACAGCAATTTAACAGAAAAATCTCAGTCAACTTCAAGCATAGAGATGCTCATTAACAAAACAAAGGTTTCCTGTAACATCAGTTAAAGCAGCAGAAAAAACAAGGCAAATCAATTTACATCATGTCAGCCTAAAGATTTAGCCTCACAGTGTTGTAACACTGCAGAGATCAAGAAGATAAAAGGTGTAAGAAAAAATAACACTAATTACAAGAGAAATATTAAATCATTTTAGTTATAAATACAATGTCTATTACATGATCATGAGTAATATATTTTGCAAATGTTATCTAATTTTTAATATTTTAATATTATAGTAATATTTGATGTTTTTATTAATATTTTATTATACTAATTTAATAATTATTTAATAATTGAAAGACTAGGGATATGCTTCATAGTGATTTTTACAGGCAGCCCTTCAAAAAACAGAAGATCATTTTACAAGGCCAATGTATACAGTAACGAGTGAGGAATGAATTAACATTGGTTAAACAGGAAGAGAGGAAGGTACAGTAGGGCAGAGGAAGAGAAGTAGGGGGAACCACAGGCCAGTGAGACATAAACTCTGGCTAAAGTAACGTTTCCATCGCTCCCCAGGCCTCTTTCCATAATTTATAAAAAGGCACCACACTGCAAAGGAGCACACCCTCATTCTGGGGTTACTCGAGATGGTCTATCCGTCTCCCCAGCATTAGCCCAATAACTTCAGGTGACAACGTAACATGTAAACCCTCTCTGAGATTTTAAAGAAAGCAACAGACTCTCTTGGAACTGAAGCTTAGCCCCTTAACACCAAGAACACAGCAATCACCATAGCCCACGAATATTCCATGTTAGTCTAACCATAAGGTAACAAAATACAGTAGACCTCTGCAAAATGCGCTTATACACAAACTATTGAAAAAATATTCAATACATACAATTTCATCAAGTTCCAGACCAAATTCAAAGCACAGTTCATCAAATTCTTCGTCAGCTGGGAAAAAAAAGGAGATTGCTAATTTTAATTTGTTCAGCTTAAATGGGAGTAGTACATAAACTGCATTTTCTTTTAAAACTGCCTTACACCAAGCATATGAAATATCAGGCATCAGCACCATTTTAAAACCAAAAGAGACAAAAAAAAAATTAAAAACAAATGACTATTTAAGGGCTGATTCATTTAATATCAACTAGAGAATCAGGTTACCTGCACTGGGAAGTTTGGGTAGGGATCAAACGTAAAGTGGGCTCCGAAACACAGATCCAACACAGTAAGATAATGTCACATAAGTCCTATCCTTTAAAATCCTGAGGCCTTGCGGCCTGGCTGGCCGGGCCAGAGTTTGACTACTCCACTTCCTGGTTCTAAGAACTGGCACCTTATGTAAACTTCCTGACTCCTAGGCCTCATCCATAAAGTAGCATTTTACAGCCATTTATTTATAGCAGGAACTCTGGGAAAGTTTTCAACATTATTATGCAGGTAACAGACCTGCCACAGCACCCTAAAACGTACTAGGTCTGCAACAATTAACGGTTCTCTTCCTTAGTTACATTCTGCTTCCCTCCACTACCTCATACGGCATTTTGAGGGACTTTCTTGTTACCAAAAATTGAACACAAACCGTCATTACCAGTATATTCTAGTGAAAAGCCGGTCTGAAGATTCTGATCTTGACAATGCACTTCAGTTCAACATTTACAAGAACCTACTACATGGCAGGTGGCTACACCAGGTGCCAAGGCTACAAAAATAAAACAACTCCTACTACTTACTCCTCTATAAAGAAATCAGATGCGTAAACATAGTTTTAAGTGCAAGGTACGGAGGTGGCACGAAGAAGGCCGTTATCCACTTAAAGTCAGCTAAGGCTTCACAGAAAGGATGAGCTCATTAGGCAGAGACCGTGAGGAGTGGGACAAGACCATGGCAAATTTGGAAAAGTTCAGTATGGATGAAGCCTAAGGTTCCGGTCAGGAAGAAATTGGACGCAACAAGTAAAAGAACTCACAACATGCCAAGGGACTTGCTCTGTCCTGCCTGTAGGCGGTGGGGGTTACACGGAAGGATTCTGCGCTGGGCAAAAGCAGGATCAGATCTGCACTTTAAAGGATGGCAGCAAGGTGGTGGATGGATTGGAGCAGGGAGATTTCCCTAACAGTACAAGTGAGGCACAGTGAGGGCCTGACTAAAGGAGTGGCGGTGGGTATGAGGAAGGAAGAATGTGGGAAAGGTCAAAGAAGCAGGATCTGCACGGCTCAGTGACCGGATGGGAGGCGGGAGGTGAGAGCAGGAAGAGTCTAGGACCCCCAGGTCTCCCGTGTGGATACCGTTAACTGGGGCGAAGAACAACAGATGTCCCCAGTGATCTCTACCTCCTGGTACTCACGCCCTTGTGTAGACTGAGGTCTGAAGCAATCACATGAGTGATCCCGGGAGCATACTCTTCAGGCAGCCAAGCCTGGATGGAGACGACTGCAGGCCCAGCTGACATCCTGCCGGCAACCCGGTCAGAGACCCAGAGCTAGAACCCCCCAGCTAAGCCACTCCTCCGTCCCTCTCTCAGAAAACTGTGAAATAGGGAGATGGGCTAGACCGGTGATGGGTACTAAGGAAGACACTTGTGATGAGCACTGGGTGTTGTATGTTACGTGATGAATCACTATTGCACTGCGTGTTAACTAAAATTAAACACACACACGCACACAACATAACTGGGAAATAACCACCACTTGTTTTACAGTACTGCATCCTGGGGTAATTCGTTATGCAGCGATCGAGACTTCAGTCCCTGGAAGTGGAGTGATGCCAAAACAAAATGGGGAAAACGTGGGAATATGGCTTTGGAACCAGGAGGCAGGCTTTGAGGAAAGTGTAAATCAAAACCTCAAGTGCCTGTAACGAGAAGCCTCATAGTCTTTAATAGGATACAGGTGAGGATATGGAGGAGCCTGAGGCAGTGTTACTAGAAACTGGCAAAGGGGAATCCTTTTTATGTAAAGGCAAAACTTTAGCAATGCTATTACCCGGTTATGCACACTGTAGAAAATGTACCTACTCAACTAGGTGATGTAACTAAGATTCCCAACCAGTGCTGTAGGTGTCGCTTGGTTTTTTTTTCTTGCTGTTTATGAGAGAAGAGACAAAGTAAAGGCCATTAAAAAGGAGCCAGGACTTGACGGTTTTAAAAATTCAGTCTCCTAAGGTATAAAATGGTACTAAGATAAAGAAATGACTTCTGAGCAAACAGTAAATCCAGAGCATTGCCAGGAAAGCATGGTCCAAAGATGAAATCAAGGATATGACTGTAAACTCTTAAGACTCAAAAAGATCAAAGGTACTATTCATTCAGAAAAAAGGCATTATCAATTAAGGCTGTGCCTCACAAGTTCAGTCACACAACTGAGCTTAATCAAGGGCCCTGTATCAGTACAAATCCAAGGTACAAAACACCTTATTTCAGAAATTTGTGAGTGCCATGGCTTCTCACTAATGAAATGGAAACTAGCAAAACTCACTGAAGACCCACAAAGTTTTTAAAAGAAATATATAGGCAGAAACATTACAAGCTTGAGCTGAAAGGGACAGAGAGAGGACAAAATGAAGTCTCTGAACCACCAAAGGCTATTGGCAAGTAGTAGAGAGAACTAATCGGATGTAAGACACGTGCTTTCTTTCCCCCATAAAAATAAGAATCACTCAGAGAGCGCAGCCAAGAGCCCAGAGGGTAGGGCTGAAAGCCATGGAGAAGGATCCTAGGCCTTGAGACCTCATCAAGAGAGTCGAACACGTGCCAGTTCAATTTCAGAACGTGTCTCCCATGTTCCCCTTTGACGAGGAATGTGTATAGCGGTCCTCCTATGCCTCTCTCCCCGCTGGATGTTAGTTGTCGGCTGGGCAGATCATCTCTTTGGTCTCTGAGACCAAGAGAAACTATAGTCAAGCAGCTGTACTTAAGAAACTACACCTGAAGAGCCTCATCCACACCGGGCCGTGATTTAGAGGAGATTCTGGATTTTGCGATGGTGCTGTAATGCGATAACACTTCTGGAATCCTTGGGAAGGGGTGAGTAGGTTTTGTATGGGGGAGGAGCATGAATCACCGTGGGGGTAGGGGGCAGAGGGCAGACTGGCAGTCAGCCTCCAAAACTACCCGCCTCCTGGTATTCATACCCTGGTGTAGTTACCTTCCACACTGTGAAATGGTCTGTGTGACCTAAAGAATATGAGAAGGGATGGCATGTCACTTCTGACATGTGCTTCTATCACTCTGAACACTCAATTACCTGCTCTCTTGGGACCTCTTGCTCTGGGACAAACAAGCCACCATATTGCAAGCAGTCCTAGCGAGAGGCACTGAAGTCTCTGGCCAAACATGTGCAAAGAACAGAGGCCTGCCAACAACCACTTGAGTGAACTTGGAATTAGATTCTCCAACCCCAGTTAGGCCTGGAGAGAGGACTACAGACCTGGCACCCTTAGGACAACATAATGAGACATCCAGAGCCAGAACCACCCAACTGAGCCACTCCTCACTCCTGGACCCTCAGAAACCATAAAACACACGACCATCTTAAGCTGCTAATGTGGGGGGTAATTTATTATGCAGCAATAGAAAACAATTTGATCAGTAACCATTTAGTTTAGAACCGTTAAAACACTGCATCTTTCAATGCCTCATTATACAATTTGTTTTATTCCTATCCGCTGTATTTCACGTGCTTCGAAACAAGAACAAAATTGTGATTAATAATTCTAACAAAACAACACATCTAAGTGACTACCCCTTAGAGGTTTGTAGGACATATACAGGTGGCTCTGACAGTCCCGTCAGCAGTCACACCAAGGCAGAGCAGGAGCAGAACCGAACAGTGATAATAAATCAGTTAACAAGAAAATGTTAACTGTGGCAAAAGGAACACACCTGAGCAGAAAAGTGATAAAAAGGTAGACTAAGGAGATAAAACGGCCCCAGAGAAGGAAAAGGACCAGAACAAAAGCAGCTTGAGAAATCTCCTTGGTAAGCAAAGAGATGGTGAAGGCAGTGACAGGGAGAAACAATGGAATTTAGGACAAAAAGCAAACCTTGGAAGGACTGAAAAAAAATAGAATGTGCATACCAAAGACTGAATATCTGAGAATAAAAAGTGAGGAAGACTAACAAAAAAAAAGAGGGTAAGAAACAAGAGGGACCCATTCTAACTTGCAAACTAGATGCTTTGCTAAACATGCTTTTCCAACTTTGACCTCAACCCAATAAAGTTTCAAGAAAAAATACAGGAAATATAAACTGGTATTTCTAACCTGCCTTAAGTACACCTCAGTAACATCAACCTTCATGACTGAAATTTTAAGTTCATTTATTTTTAATTTATTTTCAGAGAGAGAGAGAGAGAGAGTGTTCGAGAGCACATGCATGCACAGGGGAGGGACAGGAGATGGGGGTAGAGAGAGAATCCCAAGCAGGCTCTCCGCTGTCAGCATGGAGCCCTTGATGCAAGGCTCGAACTCATGGCCTGCGAGGTCATAAACTGAGCCAAAATCAAGAGTCGGACACTCAACCGAGCCACCCTGGCACCCCTCTGAAATTTGAGTCATTAGCTGATGGATACTTATCGGGGGGGAGGTGAAATCAAGCTTGCCTGATCACTTTCAATAAGAAAAACATGGGAGGGGTCGCTAGAGAATCTATGAAATCAAATAGATGTAAATAGATGACAAATCTCACCATTTTAAAAACCTAGAGTATTTTTTACTTTCTCAGAAATGGATACTTGGGTGGTAACTGATCACAGATGTCTTAAATATTTGCCCCATACCATCGTGTATAATTCAGGCATATACCATTAGTAAGAACATGGTTTAGAAGAATGGGTTAAGAAATATAAATAAGCACATTGTAAAATAAAACAGTGTAGGGAATTAGAGCTGAATTCAGAAGTCAAAAAGTATTACCTCTATTTTCAGGGACTTACGGCAGAACCCGACAAAGAATAATACTTGAAGAATATGTGGTATCTAAAATTGCGACTTTAGAAACATTTTAAAAGCTATCTTCGTGGTAACATTCTAGGCAGCAGTACCTGTTACACCGACTAGGTCTCTCTTATACTGAACCTTAAAATCCAAGAATAGTTCTCACAAATCAGTTGCCACAGCCCTTATATAAGCTGATAACTATGGGGAGAGACAGCTATCATTTCAACCGCTACAACCATATGGCCGCTGATAATTTGCACTGTTTCCTCCCTTTTCTAAATGGGGATGTTTTCAGAACTAAAAAAGACACCCAAGTGTAGCATGAAGACTGAGCCCGCCGGGTAAAGACTCCTCGTCGTCATTCAGGTCTCAGGCGTTACTATCCTATCTAACGTTGTTCTTAGCACAGTATTTTTGTTTCCCCGATAGCCTTTAACATAATCCAGAATCAGTTCATTAGTGTGCTGGTTAATTATTGTCTGCCTCCGTCATCAGAACGTGAACGGGGGCCTTACGTGTCATGCGCACCGCTGTATTCCCAAAGCGCCAGGAACAGCGCCTGGCACCTAACAGGTGCTCAAAAAACATTAACAAAGTAAGATAGAATGCCACCACTTCCTGCTCAAGCTTCTACCCCCTAATGCCTCATAAATGTTGTTCCTACAGAGCTCTTCTTGTCGCGCTCAACTAGCTGCACTCGGGATGCAACCCAGAGCTTCATTCCTATTCTATCCCCTGACACGAAGCACGCAACAGATGCTCCATGTGAGACTGCTGAACGAATGACATGGCCAGCTTGGCACGTGCGAATGATGCAACACCAGCCCTGGCAAGGCGGGCTGGGAGAGGCTATTTCAGCCCAGCCCGGCCGCTTCGACCGCCAGACATCCCCGTCTCTACCCGGACCACCGAGGCCAAAACCTGCCGGGCAGCGTGAACGTTCTCACGAAGGCCTTTTGAAGGGGGGAGGGGGGGTCCCAGCCTCGGAGCAGAGGCACAAAGCCAGGCCACGGCGCCCGCACTTACTGTAGGTCCGACCCAGGGCTCGGAAGAGCAAATCCCGCTTCACGCTGACAGTCGGCATGGCGAGTCGGGATCTACTGCGCCTGCGCGGTGAACCGGCCGGGGCTCAGCGCGCGAGGCACGTAGGACCCGGCTCCCTCTTGTGCGGGCTCCCTTCAATATTGCCAGTCGGCTCCCAACAGCTTCTGCCTCGTTTTTCATCTGGAGGCACGTAAATTGCGACAGTTAAACTCCTTAAATACATATGCGTGGTATGAATAACGTGCAGGCTGAGAAAGGAGACAACATTGGCGACAACGTGCTACGATTTGATAGGCAGTAGAATAGGCAGATGGCAAAGGCCCTCACGCCTCCAACCCACTATGGGCGGAGGACGCCAAACTAGTGGGAGGGGCACAAGGGGAGGCACGTCGGGGGCGGGGCCTGGAGGTGGAGCATCCTCTCCCTGGGGAGGTGAGAAGTTGAGCGGGAGGGGTCTCTGACAGCCTACGGAGAAAAATGTGCAAATCTGAGCTGTGGGATCTGGAGAAACCGTCAGGCCGCAGTTTGGGCTTCAATCTTCGCGCTTACGTACAGTCTCCCTTGTACTCTAGGTTTGAGCCTTGCAGCAGCCCTTTAAGACACAGGGTCTTAGAGACATTTTTAGAAAAAGAGACAAACTGATGGTTAGGCAGTGCTGTCTGCTGGCGGATACTGTGCTCAGTCCTCCGCCATCAGTAGCGGATTTCCTCTTTCTGACACCCCTAAATGTAATAGGCTGAATAGAGGCCCCCAAAGATATCAGGTCCTAACTCTTGGCCCCTGTAAATGTCACCTCATCTGGAAAGTATTTGCAGATTAAGGATTTGGGGATGCAGAGATTATCCTGGATTATCAGAATGGGCCCTAAATGCAATCACATGCATCATTTGAAGAGGGAGGCACAAGGACATTTGACAGAAACAGCAGAGGGGCCGGCAGTATAACCGTGAGGGCAGAGATTGTGATGATGCAGCCACGAGTCAAGGAATGCCAGCAGCCATCAGAAACAATGATGGACTCTCCCTTACCTCTGGAGCAGGCCTGGAGGGTCTACACACACTTTGATTTTGGCCAAGTGAAACTGATTTTGGACTTCTGGCTTCCAACTGTGAGAGAATAAATTTGTTGTTTTAACCCACCAAGTTCATGGTTACTTGTTACAGGAAACTAATATACAAACATAGGCACCCATTATTCCCATTTTACAGATGGTGAGACTGAGGCACAAATGGAGTCACTCACCTCTCAAGGCAGAGCTGAGGCGTTTTCATGAGGGAGACCTGACTTTATCCTTTCTAGTATTTAGTGAGTGAGGCCTCCAAAGCCATTCAGGTGGGGGGCAGTAGGGAGTGGAACTTAGGCCTCTCTGACTACCATCAAGCAAGTTTTCACTGTATTAGTTTCCCTCCATGACTGCGGGCAATCCCTTCCCAGTGCCCAACATAACCGATTGGCAGAGGTCAATAGCAAACATCATGCCCAACAAAATCTTCTGCCAAATTGGTACTCAGCTCTCAATTAACAAATAAAGGACTTCATAAATTATTGCATGCTGACCTGCTCTCCTCTGGGAACCCCAAAGTGTTCTGTTGCCTCTGAACCTCACTTTCCTTATCTACGAAACAGGGATAATATACACCTTAGAGAATTATCCTAAGGATCAGAAATGCTCATAAATGATTAACATGCTTAAGTCCTAGGCCCTAGAAGTAAGGCAGCTGTCATTATCATCTATCCTAGTCAGTTTCCTGTTTGTCTCAAACCACCAGGGGAATTCTGTTCTCATCTCCCTGTATCCCCCAATGCGTCCATCCTGCTTTTTCATCCTTTGTACCTTTGCTAGGACTGAATGTTTAGAGGATTCTAACGGAAAAGAGAAAACTAGAACACCAGTGTTCATGACAGGTGCTCAGCTGACTGATAGGAAAGACACGTGGAAAACGAGAGTGTATATCACAAATTGTAGGGAGGTGCCTCTTTTGTCTAATTTTAAAGCCAGCTGGAGAGCAAGAATGAGATGGCAGCATTTCCTAGAAACAAAAGATGGACTGGCCAATACACACACAAAAAGTCCTCCTTCCTTTGGAAATTAGGGAAATACAAGTTCAAATTATAATGAAATATTTTTTAATGTTTTATTTATTTTCAGAAAGTGAGCACGTGGGGGAGGGGCAGAGAGAGAGGGACACACAGAATCCCAAGCAGGCTCCACAGCTGTCAGCACAGAGCCCAACGCAAGGCTTGAACTCATATACCGTGAGATCATGACTGGAGCCGAAATCAAGAGTTGGACACTCAACCAACTGAGCCACCCAGGTGCCCCATAAGGAAATACATTTTCACCCCTACCAGACTGATAAAAACGTGAAAGTCTGACCAAATTAAATGTTGGCAAGAATTGGAAGTATAAGCTTTGGAAAATAGGGCCTTACTTAGAAGAGCAGAACCTGTGCATACCTTACTGCCATTAAACTCCCAGGAATGTTTCTCTGAGAAACTCTCACCCAGGTGCCCCAGGTGAGCAAATAAAAATGTTCAGTGTTACATTGTTCGTTGTAAAAAAAACCCAAAAACCAAAAAACCCAAACTGGAAACAAGACATGTGATCATTATTATTTTTTCCACTTTAGTCTCAAATATAATTCTTTTTTTTTTTTAAGTTTACTAATTTTGAGAAAGAGCGCGCACACAGGCACAAGTGGGGAAGAGGCAGAGAGAAATAATCCCTAGCAGGCTCCACACTCCATGCTGACCCTGATGCGGGGCTTGATCTCACAACTATGAGATCATGACCCGAGCAGAAATTCAACCAACTGAGCTACCCCCTTAATTTTTTTCTTAACAGTAGTTGTCTTAGGTGGTGAGATTATTTCCTTCACTGTACCCTTTGTATTTAACAGAACTGTAATTAGCAAGTATATTTTTGTTATGAGGGAAAAAACTACAAGGTTCCTATAGAACACAGTCACGTGCAGTTCCTCTGCCTCCTCAGACATGTGTAGACAATCCAGTTCTTCCGTTGCTACGTGACAGGAGAGCCTGCGTAGATCTGGGCGAGCACGATTGTTTTTGCCTGTAAAATGTGTAACACACAGTGAAAGTTTCTGAAATGATTGTGCCACTTTCCTGTTAGGCTTATGGGTTGAGCAGCAACTGAGAAAGAGAAGCTATGAGGTCTGCAATCCTTCCCGCACTTAAAAATGCAGTATTATGCCTATGACATTTCACACTACAACAGCAGATAGTTTCAAGGGGTATGCCCAAAACAAACATTTGTCCAATCCCAGCCTCAGTTTCCTCATCCATAAATTGGAGACAGAACCTCAGCGGATGGCTGTGAGGACAATGCATTTGGAAACAATTTGAAACCTGCCAAGCACCCTGTGAATATTAGATGTTTATACTCAAGGTAACAGCCCAGTGATCTGAGACTATAAATTTGCCCTGGCATTAAGCTTAGTAAAACTCAAGTTGATGCCTCCAGTAGGATGAGACAGCGCTGTAAGCTCAGGTTGTAGATGATACAATTTACCATAAGGGGCCTTGTTTTAATTGTGGTGCATCCCAAACTGGTTCTGTTCTGGCTAAAACCTTGTATGTCTTTCCTGTAAATTTCCAGGACACTAACCCCTTTGTAGGTTACCCTGAAACTTTTAGGACAAGATCAAAGCCCATCTTTCTTCTTGGGTTTCTACCGACGGATCTATCTAGAACCAAGAAGGCCTGCTAGACCTGCCCAGTCAGGTTGATTGGCACTGACTTCCCAGTTGTCAAACCAGTGGTCATCTTAAATTGTATTTTAGAAATAAACTTGATAGACACTTTATATTATTGACCATCCCCTCATTCTAGAAATTCTCCTTTCTTAGTTTTCCTGACTCCAGATGCCTCTGTTTAGCTACCTGGATTTTTCTACTAGCTCTCTGTGAGAGACAATACACTGTAGTGGTGACAGTTCTATAATAACAGATGCAAACCTTGCATTTACTGCTCACTGAGACCTTGAACCAAGTACTGATTATTGATGAGCCTCAGTTCCTTATAAAATGAAGGTGACAATAATATGTCCATCATTGGCATACCATAGGATGGTTATGCAAATTTTTTTTAAACTTTTTTTTTTTTTAACATTTATTTATTTTTGAGACAGAGAGAGACAGAGCATGAACGGGGGAGGGGCAGAGAGAGAGGGAGACACAGAATCCGAAGCAGGCTCCAGGCTCTGAGCCATCAGCCCAGAGCCCGACGCGGGGCTCGAACTCACTGACCGCGAGATTGTGACCTGAGCTGAAGTCAGACGCTTAACCGACTGAGCCACCCAGGCGCCCTGGTTATGCAAATTTTAAGAGCAGTAGTTCATGGTAGGGTTTAGCATGTGATAAATATTAACTCTCATGGCCTCCTGTACCTCGCACACTCCCCTTTCCCTTTCTTCAGTATAGGATTCCCTCCAGAGTTATGTCTGGTGATCTTCTCCCCAAACAGTCTCATTTCCACTACTATCTAAACACAGATGGCCCCCATTCTAACCTCCAGCCCATCTCTCTCTTCTGTGCACGTTTCTTACCAACTTCTGAACATCTGCACCTGGGTGGCCAACAGGCTGGCATGTCATACTCAAAAACGGAACTTTCTCCTTACCCCTAAACTCTTCCTTCGTGTGTTTCCTATCCTTTTCAAAGTCACCACCATCCACCAAGTTACCCAGGCCCAAAATACTTAAATTGACCTAAACTCCTTCATTTCTCTCTTCTAACTCATTATGATTGAGGAAACTTGGGTGAATCTGCCTAGGATGCCTTATTTCTCACAGCACAAGGTTAAACCTTTGTGTCACCATGTTAAAGCAATGGAACCCTGTATCTCATGCCAGTCTACCAGGGATAAGCACCTGATCCAACCTGGATCTTGGACTTGGGACCACAGGGAACCTGAGGAGGTCCATTTTATTTAATGATGGAAGCAGCTAAGGTACGAGTCTGGAGCCACTGGTGGCCATGTTTCCCACCACTCAGAGAAAATAACCTGCGATGAGATAAAATGATACTGACACCAAGAGAACAGAGAGTGGAGAGAAACCTAGAAGCATTTAAATGGTTGTTCTCAAGCCCCAGGTGTCTCCCTCCTCTTCCTGAAATTTGGTTGTTTAACTGCATGAAGTTCAGATGGCTTAAAGCATGAACGGTAGAGGGTTACACCTGAGACTCAAGAGGTCGGTAGATGCCCTATAATGCAGGGCCCAAAACTACATCAAAGAGTTTGGACTTTATCTTCAGAACAATGAGGGGAAACTCCAAGATTTTAAGCAGAGAAATAACACGATCAATGAAGTCTTCTGGAAAGACCACTTTGAGTACATTGTGTACACGGAATTAGGAGTGTTAGATCAGAGGGCCAAACTCAAGGTGGGGAGGTCAGGTAAGAGGCTGCAATAATCTAGGGGACCAACGATAGCAGCTAAGACTGGGGCAATTGCATGTGTTTGAAGAAAAAAAGTAATAACAATAGGCCAGCATAATCAACAGGTCATATACGAGTAGCCATAAACAACTAGAAAGATACAAACGTGAGTGCAAGACCATCCATTGGATTGGCCCTTCTTGGAACTGGAAGTCGTGGGCTGTGCTGTGCCACAACTCCAAATACATTGCTTTTGGACCCTGCCGACTGTCTCTTTCAGGACCTGACCCTGGCCCCAGGTGGGTAGCAGATCATTCCAGTCTCTTTCTCCTCATTCCTCCCTCACTTGGGTTGCTGGAACCTTATAGGTTTCCGGGCCAAGTGCAAACAGAAGGTGTGGGCGAGGGTCATGAGAAGAGAAATCACGATGGCTATAGAGCCTCACTATCTCGGGCAAGACTCCTGCATCTCTGCCCAGGGCACTGGGCAGATTGCTCAGATCAGTTGAGAGGACCATAAGAATACAGAGGGTCCATAACAAATGTCTTTAACTTAGTTCAAAAGAGTGTTAAAAAACAGAACTTCCTGAAGAACATTCGACTGAAACTACCATAATGATGGCCTTCTATCAACTTTAACCAGATCTGGTCACTCCCAATGAATTATGGTAACCAGGATGTTTGAGTTTCATGGGTGTGTATGTATGTAGAGAGAGAGAGCGAGAGAGTGACAGACAGAATATTTACCTTTATGATGAATGCACCTTATGAAAACTGGAAAAGTGACCTTTCTCCTAAACTATCCCCTCTGAGAACTGTCAATCCAGGAAGAATACTATTTCCTTTTCAAACTTAAAAACAGGAACATATTGACTTAGGTTACGGTAGAATGTCGTGTTATGGAAAAACATCATTCTCTTCCAGTTAGTAGAAATTAGCTGTCATGAAATGCACAGAAAAAAAATAATAGAACAAGGAAGTGATGTTTAAGTTATTCATTTCCACGAGTAGGCTTTTGTAACCTATGAGGCAATCGGAACTGTCATCTTCTTCTTAACTAGAGTTGAGGACTAGAAAGGGGAACCATCCTTGGTTGGTGGAATCAGATCTCCAAGCAGGACAGTGTTGATTTCTATCCACATGATCTCATCAAGACTTGCCACAGCAGAGGTGTCTGATATATTTTTGTTGAATTTTAAAAATTTTATGTATGTTTTATTCACTCGCATATACCCAATGCCAGGCATACAGAATGTGGTTGGTAAATATTTGTTGATCGAATAATCCCAGCCTAAACTATGACACACTTTGTCCTCTGATTCTTCTGCTCATTGTTCCATGACTTCTCTATTTCAATGACATTCCCTTCCTTCCTTGCGATATCATTTAAGGAACAGCTCAGGAGAGCCTGGGTGGCTCAGTTGGTTAGCGTCAGACTCTTGATGTAGGCTCAGATCATGATCCCAGGGTCAGGGGACTGAGCCCTACTTTGGGCTCCATGCTGACTGTGGAGCCTGCTTGGGATTTTCTCTCTCTCTATCCCTTTCCCATGCACGCTCTCTCTCTCTAAAATGAATAAAATTAGAAAAGGAAAAGCTCAGTATGGCAGTTATGTGCTCAGGCTCTGGAATCAGACAAACCTATTTTCTTTCTTTTCAGTGTTTTATTTATTTTTGAGAGAGAGACAGAGGGAGGGAGACACGGAATCCAAAGCAGAGTCCGGGCTCTGAGCTGTCAGCACAGAGCTCGACGACGGGCTCGAACTCACGAGCCGTGAGATCATGACCTGAACCGAAGTTGGACGCTCAACGGACTGAGCCACCCAGGCGCCCCCAAACCTATTTTCAAAACACAGCAACTTGGTTCTACTACTTACTAGATGACCAATTAGTTTCACCTGTAGTCTCAGTTGGCACAGTGGTAAAAGATAATCGTACCTAAACCGGAGTGCTATTATTATGAGGTTTAAATCACACAACACCAAAAAGTATGGACACAGTAGTTGCTAGGTGCTAACCACTCAGTAATGTTGACATTATATGGTTTTTTTAACTGCAACCCCATTCAAACTCTGTATTTTTCCAGATATTAGGATGCCCCCCCCCCCCCCCCACACACACAAATAGCCAAACAAACAGTAGTTTCCAACCTGGGTTTTGCAAACCCTCAGAGCTTCTGTAACTGTTTAATGTCAATTTCATTTTGCTAAAAATACAGCCACTTTGGGAAGGAGGGAGATGCTGAGAAGGTCACTTCTTTTCCACTTAGAGCAGATTCACTTGGATCTCTTCTAGAAGTCAGAGTTCTTTGAAGGTTGAAAAAAACTCCCCTGCTAAAATACAAGTTTGAAACCATTATCTCATACCACCTTGCTTCTCCTCCTCTGTTTTAGTATGGCTATGAAGAGAGCTGGGTCTATTCCTTGTCAGTAACTGGCTGGGTTATCCTGGGCAAATCCCTTAATTTCTCTGCTCTCAGCTCCCCATTCCATGAAACATGGGGTTAAGAAAGATAATGTTTACGGTTGGTGTTTTCATGTCAACTTCAGTTCCAGAAATCAACAAAACTCATAGAGAAGCATTGTTTTGAATAGCTCGATAAATGAAAACTTTCTCAACATTTAATTCCAGTAATCATTTGGCTACAATAACCTGGGACATAATATATACACAAAGGAATGTGCTGAATACTGAATGAGTGATCTAATAGTTGCTTCTAAAATGGTGAGAGGCTGTTACACCAACTGAGCCCTGGTGGGGCCATGCTTTGCTGCAGTGTGTCGTGCTAGGCTATGACGGCTGTTTTCTACTAGCTGAGGGCCTGGGAAGGTGACAAAAACTCGACTCAGTACAGCACGCACCACTTGATTAGTAGGAGTCTGGAGGCCTTGCGCTTCTCATTTACGAGGAAACTGTGAATTCAACTAATCAACCAATCCTACCATTTATTTTATTTTATTTAAATTTTTAATGTTTACTTATTTTTGAGAGAGAGAGAGAGAGCGCGCGCTCCCGAGCGAGCACAAGCGGGGGAGGGGCAGAGAGACAGGGAGTCAACAGAATCCGAAGCAGGCTCCAGGCTCCGCGCTGTCAGCACAGAGCCCAACGTGGGGCTGGAACCCACAGACCGTGAGATCTAGCCCGTACTTATTTTCAACCTTGTGCCTGGCAGAAGCCTTTTCATAAATAACCAATGACAGAATGCTCTAATGCTCAGAGACCATGTCTTCATTTACTTTGGTCATCAACACCAGGGCAAAGCAAGCACTCAGCAATCCTTTGTTCTATGTGACATTCATTTACTGAAGGGATGGCTCTTCTCTCTAGGTTTGAGACAAAACTGTATTTGAAGCTGCTCCACTCTGCCAGCTGAGTGACATTGGGCTTGGATGTCCTTGAAATTCTTGAAAATGCTTCCCTTGAAAAGCCAATGCTTCTTTCACAGGATTGCTCTAGGATGCGCGAAGAACTCCCCACAATGTCGGAGAGTGTTCTCATAGTATCCCCATTAGCACCGGGGGAAGGTTCAGGGAAGAAGTCTAAATGAGAAGAAAGTGATTCCTCAACTAGGAAAAAAACAAAAACAAAAAACCCAAACCAGCAAGTTTTGTATACATAAAGTCACAAACAACTCTGCACTACTTTGTAGTATTTGTTTCTTATCCAACTTTCCAGTAAAATGTTGATGGAGAAAGGCGCATGGTGGTGATGGCGAGTCAACTTTGTTGATTTGTCCTGTTGCAGATCTGTTCTAGCAATGACTGGACAGCCACTTGCCAATTGGAGTTGTCCCACTACACATTAACTAATATTTATAAAGAAAAGGGAGGGAGGGAGAGGGGGGTGGGTGATGGGCATTGAGGAGGGCACCTGTTGAGATGAGCACTGGGTGTTGTATGGAAACCAATTTGGCAATAAATTTCATATAAAAAAAAATGTAGCAGGTCCTCACAAGGATTAGGCAATTATTGAGAATCTATCCATTTAATGCATCAAACTGAAACCCTTCAGCGGCAAGTTTTAGCGTCAAGACTTGAACCCTAAACACAGCCTTGCAAGGATCTGGCCTTTGGCTGCCATTTTTGCCTCATTCCACCCTAATCTCCCTGTTACCTGAGCTCCCACTATATTAGTTTTGAGTTTCAGCTCCAGGACCTTTGCACATGTGCTTCTTTGCCTGGACGACTCCCTCAGTTAACTAGATCCACCTTTATAGCTCCAGTCAAGGTCACTTGTTCAGTGACTTCCCTGACCTCCAGTCTAAGTCCTAAGAACCTTCCTTCAGTCATTCACAGTAGGGTTTCACTTTGCAGTTGTACACTCAATTGTGTGGTTATTTTGCTTAATATTTGTCTCTGCCCATAATCCATGCTCTCTGAGAGCAGAATGAACGCGCGACTGGGTTACCAGGTGTATACGCAGGGACACAATGGTTCCTGGCATGTGGTAGGTATTCAGTCAATATCTGTTGAATAAATGATTAAGCGAAAGGTTTCCAGGACTAGTGTAGAGATCTGAGTACCCAAGTGAGGAGACCAAACCCCTGTTCCCTTCTCCCCGCCCCCCCCCTTTCCTCGGGGTTTATGGGGGTGGTGGAGGGGATACAGACCAGTAAACACAAGAGTACCCTGCGACCAGAGAAGCTACGTCCCGCACCTCCTTCCACCTGGTGGGCGATCCTTTGAACCAACACTTCCCCAGCCTCAGAGAGTTCGGAGGAAGGGGTGGGTTTAAGGGCGGATGCTGAAGGTGATCGATCAGCCGAACAATAGATCCCGGTGGAGATCCCAGGTCCTCCGCAAGGCTGCCAGAGCCCACGCTGCCGAGCTCCGACGGGCGGCCAGCTGACCCCTCTGGCCACCCCTAGTGCCCAAAGCGGCGCGCTCTCCCCAGCGCCGCGGCGCGCCAGCCAATGCGCCCCGGGCGCGCCAGCTGCACTGGGGCCCGGGCGCGCGCGATTGGCAGCCCCCAGCCTCAGCCCTCGCGCCCCACCCCCGGACGTTCTGCCCCCGCCTGCTCCGCGGCCGCCGCCCGTCCCCCTCTTTCCGCCCCCGGGGGTGTCCGGCGCGGGGCCCGGATCCGGCCGCACGCTCCTCCCACGCGCCGCGGAGCCACCAGGTTCGAAGCGCCCGCGGTCGGCGCAGTCCCCTCCCGCGCGGGACCATGAAGGTCGAGTTTGCGCCGCTGAACATCCCGCTGGCGCGGCGGCTGCAGACGGCCGCGGTGCTGCAGTGGGTCCTGTCCTTCCTCCTGCTCGGTAAGGACCCCGCGCGCTCCCGGCCGCGCGAGACCCAGGCCAGACGCCGCAGTGCGGGGGGGCTCCGTTTCCTCCCTCGCGGTCAGTCCTTGGCCAAGGACGAACTGAGATACCAGCCCTTCTTCCGCCTAAGCCAGAGCAAACAGGTCAAGGAGGGAGTTCGAGCTAACTTGGGACTCTCCTTTTTGGTTTCTCTCCCCGTGTGAACCTCGTAGCGAACGAACGACTGTTTGCCAACTGTTTTAACCTGTGCTTTTTTTGTCTTTTTGATTGAGGCGTAGCTTACCTACCATAAAAGGCAAAGATGATAGGCATACAGATGAATTTTGGCAAATGGACATACCCAAATATAACCAGGACCCAATCCAGCCATGGAACATTGCACTGTAGCCCCTCAGAAGTTGCTAAACTCTTTTTCTTGAACTGTCGATTCGTGAAAGGAAAACCAGCGCCCGATTATTTACAGCCTGATTCCGTCCTCTTCCCACCCTCGTGACCAACTGCCTTGTTGACTTTTCTGTGTTTAAGGTCATCCGGGTGCCGAAAGGCACCTTTGTACTAGATAGACTGGGTTGAGTTGGGTTGGGTGGCTTCTGTATGTAAATAACTCGACTCAAGGGGTTCTAGTGGGTTCCCAAGTTGATCCCATCTGGAAAGGGCACGTGAGTCAGTCGCTAGATAGAGCAGGGTGGCTTACTTGAGCCCCTTTTTTCTCCCCTGGATGTTTGTCCAGCGATTGGAGTAGATGGGGGATGGTATGAGAGGAGGGAGGAATTATGGAGAACGTGCACTCTTCTGAAGGCTAAGGTCACTTGTGTGCTATAAGGAGCTGACAGGTTGTACGTTGAGGCCGCAGTACGATCAGTAGTAATAAGCCCACTGCACTGTAGACGTCTACACTTTTGAAATGGTTTCACAGTTTTGAATGCCTAGATCAGTGGTTCTCGACCCTGGTTGCACATGGGAAACACTGGAAGAGCTTGTAAAAAAACCGCAGACGCCCAGGCTCTCTCCCCAGAACGTCTTAATTCATTTGTTACAGAACGGAGCCCACGCGTCAGTATGTGCGTGTCTCTGTAAATATGTAACTGTGTGTGCGCATATACGCACTCTGCTGTACAGCTAGGGTTTCCTGAAAAAGGAACTTCAAAACGTTAGCTCATGAAGTCCTCGCAGGCCAAACGGAGACAGGGGTGGTAGCATGATACTCCATTTTGCGCTGAACCATCGCGGTAACAACAAACACATTAGGGCACAGTACGTTCCAGATCCCATTCTAAGCACCCTACACTATTAACCGTTCGGCCTTCACCACGACCCTGTGAGGTAAAGGACTGTTCATTTCTGCCCTCGTTGGACAGATGAGGAAACGAAGAGGTGAATTGTTCAAGGTCACGCACAGTGGGAGGTGGAGAAGCTGGATGGAAACCTAAGTATTCTACCCAGAGTCCCTGCCTTAACCACTCTGCTGCCCACATGTATGGCTTGAACTTGGAGACGATCTTCCCTGCTGGTCAATCAGCTCCTCTCTGGTAGCCTGTCGTCCTTTTCTCGTGTTTGTCATTGCTCGTGTCTGTGTATGTCTGCGGTTACTCGAGAAAGGTCCGCATTACCATCCCTGTCCACCGGCTCAGTGCGGGAACACTCAGCATGTGCCGAGCCCACGGAAGGTATGAAACAAATACTTGTTGAATGACTGTCTCACTCTGTCACCCAGAGGGGAAGCTATCCGCCCATGGGTCGCTAGTTGTATTAACCCATGTCATCCTCACAGCAGCCCTGCAAGGTAGGAGCTACCCCTGCACTCATCTTACAGAGGAGGGAGCTCAGAGGTGAAGTTGCTCAAGGTCGCATGGCTCTACATAGCGGGCGGAGCCACAGGTGTTAATTGTGCGTGGACTAGTGACTCAGGCATGACCAATGATTCCTAATTTGAGTCGGACTAGACTGACTTGCAGACCATTTAAATGTCTGCATAGACAGACCATAAAAAGTCATTGCGTGCATTTGACTTTTGTGTTACTAGGAGCATATGACTTTGTGTTATGTATTTTGATAATTTTATTTGGAAAAATTTCAGACATACAAAAAATAGAAGTGTGTGAACTCTCATTTACCCATTACCTGGATTTATAATTATTTTGACAATTTGCCGTATTCGTTTCATCAGTTGTTTTGCAAAAATGTTTTAAGACAAAGCACGTTGTTATATTTTAATCCTAAATATTTTAGTACGGAGATATAGAATTAAGTATCTTTTTTACATAATCAGAGTACATATGTGGCATAATAATTGTTTAAAATCATTTAAAAAATTTTTCAGTTTATTTATTTATTTTGAGAGTGACAGAAACAGGATGAGTAGGGGAGGGGCAGAGAGAGAGGGAGAGAGAGAGAACCCTGAGCAGGCTCCACACTGCCAGTGCAGAGCCCGATGAGGGGCTTGAACTCATGAACCGTGAGATCATGACCTGAGGCGAAACTGAGAGATGCTTAACCGACTGAGTCACCCAGGCAATCCTGCTTAAAATCATTTAAACTAAGTTCGTATTTTCTGAACCGTGTCAAAAATACACTTTGGTGATATATCTGAACAAGGTTCTCAACAAGACCTTTGTATTGCATTTGGTTTTGTTTTTTGGTTTTTTGTTTATGTTTTTTTTTCTTTAATGTTCATTTACTTTTGAGAGAGAGAGAGAGAGAGAGAGAGAGTGTGTGAGCAGGGGAGGGTCAGACAGAGGGAGACACAGACCGCAAAGAGGGCTCCAGGCTCCGATCTGTCAGCACAGAGCCTGATGCGGGGCCTGAACCCACAAACTGCAAGACCGTGACCTGAGCCGAAGTTGGATGCTTAACTGGCTGAGCCACCCAGATGCTCCCGCATTTGGTTTTTGCATGTCTTTTAATTTAGAACAGTGTTCCCTATTTGTTTTCTTGTCGTGAAGCACTAAGGAAACCAGGTTATCTGTCCTGCAAGATGTAGCCCTGACTGCTTCTTTGTGGTGTTAACTTGTTACTCAGTCTCCTGTATTTCTTCGACAGTGGGAGTTAGAACTAAAGCTTGATTAGATGTAGATGAAACCTTTGTGTCAAGGCCTCTTCCCAGGTACTGCTCTGTGCTTCACATTCTGTCAGGATGCACAGAATGTCTAGTTGTCCCATTAGTTGTGCCTAAGAGTGGTCAGTGGGTCCAAATAGGAAGTCATCTGAGGGCTGGCTGGTCACTGACATGTGCAAATGAAAGTTCTCTGTTGATCATTGCCCTGCCACCTAGTGACGTAAGTCTCCATTAATGATGCTCGCTTGAATGAACTGTTCTATGGGGGACTGCAAAATGGCGGTGTTTTTATTCTGTCATTTATTCATCATAGCTAGAATTTATGCAACGAATAATTTCCCCCCATCAGCTAGGACCATTTGACTATCCTACAATTCAATTCTTACTGGAAAAGGTAGGATAAGAGCTTACTTATTTCCTTCTATTTAATTGTCAATTTTGAAGTAAGGAGTTGATGTTGTAGCTACTTTCAGTGTTGGCAAGAGTTTTTTTTTTTTTTTAACGTTTTATTTCGTTTTGAGAGACAGAGACAGAGCGTGAGTGGGGGAGGAACAGAGAGAGAGGGAGACACAGAATCTGAAGCAGACTCCAGGCTCTGAGCTGTTAGCACAAAGCCCGACGCGGGGCTTGAACCTATGGACCAGATCATGACCTGAGCCGAAGATGGATGCTTAATCAACTGAATCACTCAGGCACCTCAACAAGAGGGTTTTTATTAGGTATATCTTTTAAGATCTCTAAATCAAAGTCTTGGAAGGCATTTTTCTTTCCAGGAAATGAGTTTAAGCTATTAGCCCTTGAAATATGAAATCATGAAATCAAACATCTTTCCTTGAGATAAATGTTAAACACCTGTCATCTAATCTTACAACATTGTATTAGGTTTTGGTGTATGACATAATTATTTGATACATGTATACATTGCAAAATGATTACCGTAATAAGTTTAGTTAACATCTATCACTACCCATAGTTACAAATAATTTTCCTTGTGATGAGAACCTTTAAGACTTACCCTCTTAGCAGCTTTCAAATACAATACAATATTGTTGATTCTAGTCACCAGGCTGTGCATTACATCCCCCGGATTTATTTATCTTCTAACTGGAAGTTTGTATCTTTTGACCCCTTTCGCTCATTTTGCCCACCCCTCCACCCTCCTGCCTCTGGCAACCGCCAATCTGTTCTCTGTACCTATGAATTAGGTGCTTTTGGTTTGTTTTCTTTTTAAGATACACACACAAGTGAGATCATATAGTATTGATCTTTCTCTCTGTCATTTAGTCCACATAGCATAATACCCTCAAGGTCCATCACAATGGCAGTATTTCCTTCTTCTTTTTTTAATTTTTAAAGTTTACTTATTTATTTTGAGAGAGAGAGGGAGAGAGTGAGCAGAGGAGGGGCAGAGGAGGGACCGAGGGGGACAGCGGATCTGAAGTGGGCTCCATGACAACAGCAGAGAGAACCTGATGTGGGGCTTGAACTCATGAACTGTGAGATCATGACCTGAGCCGAAGTCGGACACTTAACTGACTGAGCTACCTAGGCGCCCCTCCTTTGTCTATCTTCATGCCAGTACAATGCTGTTGTGATTACTGTGGCTTTATAATACTTTGTGGAGTCTGATCTCGTTAGCCCTGAAACCTTGGTCCTTTTTTTAAAGAGTTGTTTTGATTATCATAGATTCTTTGTGTTTCCATATGCACCTGAGAATCAGCTTGTCAGTTTCCACACACACACACACACACACACACACACACACACCTTCTGGGATTTTCATTGGGATTGATTTTTGATTGAGATTAGTCTATAGGTTAATTTGGAGAGAATTGATATCTCAAAAGTATTGAGTCCTCTACTGTGTGATATTATTTATATCAGAAGTTTTTAAACTTTAGGGCGTATTTTTTGAATATTTATTTATTTTGAGAGGAAGAGAGAGAGAGTGAGAGAGCATGAGTGGAAGAGGGACAGAGAGAGAGAGAGGGAATCCCAGGCAGGCTCCTTGCTGTCAGCATGAAGCCTGACGTGGGGCTCAATCCCACAAACTGCAAGATCCTGACCTGAGCAGAAATCAAGAGTCAGACACTCAACCAACTGAGCCACCCAGGTGCCCCTAAACTTTAGAGCATATTTAAGATTCCCTTGGGCATTTTTGTTAAAATGCAGATTACTCAGAGACTTTGATTCTGTAGGTCTCAGGAAGGGCCATTAACTTTTTAAAACTTTGTATTTTGAGGTAATTCCAGAAATAATAATTCTAGAAAATAAAAATTCTAGAAAGTTACAAAAATTCCAATATTCCTTTATCCCATTCCCCAATGTAACATTTTACCATGTTTTTTTTCTTTCTCTGTCCCTATCTCTCTTTCTCCACACACACACACACACACACACACACACACACACAGTTATTATTTTTTTTAACTATTTAAGGGTAAGCTACAGATATGCTTTCTCTTTATCCTTGAGTCCTTGAGTGTACATTTTCTTTTTTTTTCTTTTTAATTTTTTTTTTTAACGTTTATTTATTTTTGAGACAGAGAGAGAGCGAGCATGAACGGGGGAGGGTCAGAGAGAGAGGGAGACACAGAATCCAAAACAGGCTCCAGGCTCTGAGCAGTCAGCACAGAGCCCGACGTGGGGCTCGAACTCACGGACCGCGAGATCATGACCTGAGCCGAAGTCGGCCGCTTAACCGACTGAGCCACCCAGGCGCCCCGAGTGTACATTTTCTAAAACCAAAGACATTCTCTTACATAACCGCAGTACAAGTATCCAAATGAGAAGAATTAACAGTGATGCAGTTCAATGATCTAATCCATACATAGACCCTATTCACATTCCAGTAGCTGCCCCACAAATGTCCTTTATAGCAAAGGAACCCACATGTTGTATTTAGTTATGTCTCTCTTTTCTTACAGTTTTCAGTTTGTGGCTATACAAAGTAGTTCTGTTTATTTTGTCCTTTAGCTTGTAAACATTTCAGAAATATTAATAACATGGGACTAATTGTACCTGGATCCTTGTAATTTATTTGCCTTTATTCAATGAAGAAGTAGGTCCAATAATGAATTTACTTAAAAAATTTTTTTAACGTTTATTCAGTTTTGAGAGGCAGAAACATAGTGTGAGCTGGGGAGGGGCAGAGAGAGAGGGAGACACAGAATCCGAAGCAGGTTCCAGGCTCTGAGCTGTCAGCACGGGGCCCAACGCGGGGCTCGAACTCACGGACTGCGAGATGGTGACCTGAGCCAAAGTCGGCCGCTTGACCGACTGAGCCACCCAGGCGCCCCTGAATTTGCTTTTAAATAAGAAAAATGCAGTTTCCTCTCCAGAAAACTTTTTAAGAGCATTGGGAGCAGACCTACATTCGAGGAATCCTGAGCTGCAAAATTCTGCAGAGGGGTCTGAGATTTGTCTTTCAGTATCACCCTAAGAAACTCTGGGGGGTAAGTGCTCTTAAAATAGGAATTTTAAAAATCAGAAGAATGTTATGCTTCCATTCTTATAATCAACAGATGGCTCTGATTGTGTTTTGAAATACAATGCCTCGGGAGCAGGAAAAGAAAAGAATGTGCCTGCTGGACTCTGAATTCCATTTTCGTTCCCCATCCTCGGTTACATGGTTAAAATAAGTATAGAAACAATTTCCATAGGGGAAAAATGAAAACTTCTTGGATACAAATAGGAAGGCTACATATACAAATTACATATTTTCAATTATTTCTTAATATTGGTCACTATTAAAATCCAAGTAAACAAACCTCAATAGTTTTTGTAATATTTTTCTGATGCTGTTTGCTCATGGAAATTTAATAGAATCATGTTCAAGATGAGACTTTTGTTACTTAAGTAGATTTGTTCTTCAGTTTTGTGAATTTTTTTTTTCTTTTCTTTCTAGTGGAGCTGTTTTATTTCTTTTTTTTTTAACTTTTTTTTATGTTTATTCATTTTTGAAAGAGACAGAGCACAAGCAGGGGTGGGGTGGAGAGAGAGGGCGGGACACAGAATCTGAAGCAGGCCCCAGGCTCTGAGCTGTCAGCACAGAGCCTGACGTGGGGCTTGAACTCACGGACCGCGAGATCATGACCTGAGCTGAAGTCGGATGCTCAACCGACTGAGCCACCCAGGCGCCCCTATATTTCTTTTTTTTTTTTTTAAATAATCTTTTGGGGCGCCTGGGTGGCTCAGTTGGTTGAGGGTCCGACTCTTGATTTCAGCTCAGGTCATGATCCCAGGGTTGTGGGATCGAGTCCCATGTCGGGCTCCGTGCCGAGCATGGAGCCTGTTTGAGATTCTCTGTTAATATTTTGGCATATTTTCTCTTGCTGTTTACCTTTTTTAGATTTATTTTTACTGAAGTAATATATGCGCTGGAGAGCAAACCAACTAGCATTTTGGATTGAGCCCTGTGACATTGGTGTTTCCGAAGGTCCCAAGCGGTCAGTGGTGGCTAATAGCATTTGTTGAGTGTTTCCTATACACCATCACTATTCTTTGAGCTTTTCGTGGTATCTGTATGTTTCATTAACCAGTTATTTTTCCATGTTACAAATATTACTTTCTTAAATGTTGAAAAACTGATAAAGTTAAACCTAGAATGTAAAGGAATTGATGTACGTCAGGTCTTTGAAGAAGTGCCTATAGACAAAGCACGTTTTTAGGATTCACTGATTTATCAAATTCGGCTACCACTGTTGGAGCATTGGCCCTGGATGAGACATTGTACAGTGCCCTTGTTCAGCACCATTTCACTGATGGAGGCACAGGTGAGCCCACTGGAGTCAGAAATGTGGGGGGCAGGGGTAGCGTAGGAAGATCATTGCTAAATGCTGCAGAGAAGGCAGCCTTTTGTAACATTGATATTTTCTAAACAGCCCCCAGTAATTATCTTCTAGAATGTCCCAAAGTCTGGAATTGCCTAATTATGTTCTTACGATTGGAGTCAGGTTCAGCATTTTTGGCAAAAAGCCGGCAAAGGTGATGGGGTGTATTTCCCATCAAATCCCATCAAGAGGCATCATGCCATTTTGTCCCTTTATCGGTGATGCTGAATTTAATGACCACGCCACACATTTTGACTGAGTCTTATTTGTTTCTGATGTTTAATCCTCTTGAAGCGGGTAGGACATTGCAGCCCTCTTCACGGGAGCCAAAAGGTGGAAACAACCCAGATGTTGAATGATGAATGTTTTCTTTTTCTTTTTCTTTTACATTTACTACAAATGAGATTTTGTTTTCATTTAGACTGCAATGTACCATTGTATCCGGTGTACCTATCTTGATTTCTTTTCTTTTCTTTCCTTTTTTTTAGGAAGTGAAAAAATTTATTTATTTATTTTTTAAAAATTTACATCCAAGTTAGTTAGTGTACCGTGCAGTAATGATTTCAGGAGTAGAATCCAGTGATGTGGCCCCTACATATAACACCCAGTGTTCATCCCAACAAGTGTCTTCCTTAATGCTCCTTGCCCATTTAGCCCATCCCCTGACCCACAGCCCCTTCAGCAACCCTTAGTTTGTTCTCTAAGAGTCTCTTATGTTTTGTCCCCGTCCCTGTTTTTATATTATTTTTGCTTCCCTTCCCTTATGTTCATCTGTTTTGTCTCTTAAAGTCCTCATATGAGCGAAGTCATATGATATTTGTCTTTCTCTGACTAATTTGGCTTAGCATAATACTCTCCAGTTCCATTCATGTACTTGCGCATGGCAAGATTTCATTCTTTTTGATTGCAGAGTAATACTCCATTGTATATATATATACCACATGTTCTTTATCCATTCATCCATTGATGGCCATTGGGCTCTTTCCATACTTTGGTTATTGTCGATAGTGCTGCTCTAATAAACGTTGGACTGCATGTGCTCCTTTGAAACAGCACACCTGTATTTCTTGGATAAATGCCTAGTAGTACAATTGCTGGGTCGTAGGGTAGTTCTATTTTTAACTTTTTGAGGAACCTCCATACTGTTTTCCATAGTGGCTGTACCAGTTTGCATTCCCACCAACAGTGCCAAAGGGTTCCTCTTTCTCTGCATCCTCGCCAACATCTGTTGTCTGAGTTGTTAATTTTAGCCCTTGAATGATGAATGTTGAACAGATGAATGGATAAACGAATTATGATATATCCCTATATATGGGAATATTATTCAGTCCTAAAAAGGAATGAAGTCCTGATACATGTTTCAGGATGGACGAGCCTCAAAAACTTGATGTTAAGTGAAAGTCTACAGAAGGTTACATATTGGATCATTCCATTTTTATGAAATATCCTGAGTAGGTAAATCCACAGAAATAGAATGTACATTGGTGGTTGCCAGGGGCAGAGGAGAAGGAAATGGGGAATAGCTGCCTAATGGGTTCAGGGTTTTATTTTCGGGTGATCTAAGTATTTTGCAACTCGGTGGAATTGGTAGTTGCACAACATCGTGAATGTGCTAAGTGTCCCTGGATTAATTTCCTTAAAGTGGTTGATTTACATTAATGTGAATTTCACCTCAGGAAAAAAAGTGAAGGGGGGGAAGCTTCTTAATGATATAGAGGAAGTAGAATCTATGGGAATGAAATCATCAAAGAGTACGAACGACAGAGGCTGGCTTGTACAGCCTGCACCCCAGTCAAAGCAGCTGAAGTTCAGGCCTCCCGTGCAACTTGGAATGTGGATCAAGGCAGTTTTAAGAGACATCAACCTCAGTTTTGAGAACTGCACCATGGGTTGGAGTAGACTTTTGTATCTTTTCTCTTTGACCTCCAATTCGGAAGAATCATGTTACGTTGGATCGCTTAATGAGATAAAAATAGAAAATAGAGGTGATCCAGTCACCTAGTTTTCTTAGTGTTTTCTTCTTTCAGTCTAATTTAGGATCACGGGATTTAAAAAGCTATTTTGGTGCTGTTTGTGATACAAAATATTAAAGAATGTGTGCCATGTGTGGAGTGGGGGGGGGGGTTTAAATTAGGACAGCTCCTTTGGATCGTAAGCTCTCAAAGTATATCAAGTGACAAAGGCGTTTCTGCTCAGCGGTGTAGTGTTTTACTAATTGTCCTATGGAAGTAAATTAAAATGTGGGGAAATGTGATGCCGGATTATGTGTATAGAGAAAATTTGTTAGAAGCCCACATTTTCAAAAAGAGAAGAATGGTTGACATAGTATTGACATTCAATGGAATGTTCATCACTTCTCAAAAATACCATTTATGAAGGTTTTAAGGCCACATCGGTGTTATAAAACAGCTAACGTGAGATAATCATAAGCGATAAAATACAGAAATAAAAAAAAAAATGTGATCAACCATGTTTAGGACACATAACCTGTTCCTAGGAACAGAAAAGGCCACAAGGAAAAATTTGAACAGTACTTGCTGTGGAGTGACAGGAACATGAGCAGTATTTTATCTGCTTTTATTTTTTGTGTTCTCCAAGCGTGTAATAGTGAACACAGTTACCATAACTATGGCTCCCATTGTCAAGTGCTTGCTCGGTGCCAGGCACGGTGGCCTCTCTGCGTCTCCTTCCCCACGGTCCGTGGAGGCAGGTGCTGGTATTAGCCCATCTCACAGGTAAAGGAATTGAGGCTCAAGGAGCGAAAGAACTTCGCCCCCTGTTCGGCAGCTAGTCGGTGGCAGATTCCAACATAAGCACTCAGATTCCAGATCCGTGTCTTAACCATCGTACGTGCAGAACATCTAGTGGCTGTTAAAGACATATGCAATATGTATTCAATTAGTGCGTATGTGGTTGGGTTAGTGAAACACTGAATTAATGGCAGGGGGATTTTATTTCTGGACCTGCTCTTGACTCCCTCTGTGGTTCAAATTGAGTCAGTATGCTTTTGGTCTCAGTCCCTCCACCATTATAGTAGGGAAAACAGAACCTCCCATTTACCTGATTTTTTATGCCTATGAGCCTGCTTATCCGCTTGTAATAAGTACTTGTAAGTTTATGGTGCCATTGCCATAAGCTAAGAATAGTTTGGTTTTGTTAAAAAAAAAAAAGTGGGTGGGTTTAAAAATTTAGGCAGATCTAGGTTCAAATCCTTTGGACCCTCAAAATCCTTAAGCCTCAGTTTCCATGACTGCAAACTGGGTACAGTAATGTGTACCTTGAGGGTTGTGAGGAGGAGAAAATGACACTGTGGGAGATGGTCACCCCTCATGAACTGTTCTGTCCCTTCCCTGTCTGTCTTAGCTCACCTGATCTACCATAGAGTACAGAGTAATGAGATCTACCTAAGTTTTCTTGTACACTTTTTTTTTTTACACATTTTAGTAAAATAAAGAGAAGATTAACCAACAGTGGTAAATTGTCAGCACTCAGACCTGGGTAGAGGCAAGCAGGTGAAGCAAGATGAAATGATCCTGGTAGGAGTGAGAGCAAAGGACACCCTTTTGGCTGTGCCCCCAGAGTCATGGAAACTTCGCTGGCTGTTCCAAAATGTGACAAAACACCCCACGGAGGGTTAGAGGGCACATACTTCCTTAACTTTTCATGCACCTTTTCGTAAACAAACCTTACCCTGGAGAAAGCAGGTCAGTTCTCTTATTGGGGTCCATTTAGCATAAATCTATGCTGGGATATGTATGGATTTATATATCTCCAGAAATATAAATACTTGTTCTGTTTTTAGCCAAAACAGGCAAACAAACAGACAAATTGTATCTAGCAAACTGTCATAGTTCAAGGTGCTGTGAATCCGATCATGATCGTTTGGGAACAAAACTGTAGCAAAGCTGACAGAGTAGACAGGAGTTTGGGGGACTGAAGTCGGCTCTAGAACAGAGAGTATAGCACATAACAGAAAGAAAGAGGCAAGGACACTTCCTAAAGTAATGGTAATTGCTGGCATTTCTTGTGTCGAGCTTTATGACTTTGTGCTCCTCTCTCCCTTTCTCATTAATGTATTTCTCTTTCTATAAATATTTTTTTAGTATGATAGCACGCACATGAAATGTCTGTCTTAGCTTAATGTATTACTTTAAGGCAAACAGTCTTGTCACTGACTTAGGTCGAGTTTTGTCTGTCCTTGCTTCACATATTTTGAAGCTGTGTCACGAGGTGTGTAAACCATTTGGGTTTTGCTTTGTCGTTGTGAAATGTTGCAAGTAGTGATAGGTAAAGGAAGATGTCAGGAGTTCCTCCTATACCACCTCTGACTCTCGCAACAGAGTTCCTGAAAACAGAGTTTGTCGCTGGAATGTTCTCTCTTTGTGGGCACATAAATAATGGCTGCTTAAGCAAGGTAGACACCTGTAGTAGGAACTCTTCTGCATCCTTTCAGCCCTGATTCCTCCATATATCGTGCCAGGGAGGTGGTGTAGACCATAGACTTTGAGAGTGGACTGTGAATTAATTAATTAATTAATTAATTTAATGTGTATTTTTTGAGCGAGAGAGAGACTGTGAGTGGGGAAGGGGCAGAGAGAGAGGGAGACACAGAAATCCGAAGCAGGCTCCAGGCTCTGAGCTGTCAGCACAGAGCCCGATGTGGGGCTTGAACTCACGGACCCTGAGACCCTGATCTGAGCTGAAGTTGGAGCCCCAACCGACTGAGTCACCCAGGTGCCCCAAGAGTGGGCTATGAATTTAGATCAACCGCTTCCATTCTGTGGGACTTGGGCAATTCATTTAACCTCTCTACACCTCTGTTTTCTATGAAAAGGACATTAAGCATACTCTAGCCGCTTCATTGATACTGTAGCTATGTAAATATTAAATGAAAATATTTTGGCAAAGTACATAGTACAATACTTGGCATATAGTAAACATCCAATAAATGTTAAATAATACTCTATCATCTGCTGTCTTGTTATATTACCTCACTTGAACTGAGGCTCAGGGTTTTTTTGTTTTTGTCTTTTTAGAGAGAGAGTGCGTGTGAGCAGGGGAAAGAGGCAGAGCCCGATGTAGGGCTCGATCCCATGATTCTGGGATCATGACCTGAGCCGAAATCAAGGGTTGGATGCTCAACTGACTGAGCCATGTAGGCGCCCCAAAATGAGGCTCAGTTTAACACACTCTGTGTGTGTTCAATCCCCCTGCCGTGGGCCGATGGTGATACGGTACAGTGAGCAGATGCTAACTGACCCTGACTCCTGAGGTCTTTCCCTTTCTTACAGCACAGGTGTGCATTGGGATCATTGTGATACTGATCATACACAACTATTGGTTCCTCTATGTCCCTTATATGACATGGCTTTACTTTGACTGGCGTACCCCAGAGCAGGGGGGCAGGAGATCCAACTGGGTCAGAAGCTGGACCGTGTGGAGGTATTTTAAGGACTATTTTCCGATTCATGTGAGTAGAATTGTTTTGTGTAGTACTATTTTGAGTTGGGAGAAGAATGGAAATTTGCTTTTATCACACACAGTTTAAGCTTTTCCCTTTTCAGAGGGAGAAAGCCAGCAGATCAGCCCAGACTAAACGGGATCTGGAAGGCTGTGTGTGAGGGGCCCTGGGCTTAGGAAATAGTTTAAAAATTGGGAAACATCACTAACCCAGAGAACTACATGAGTCATGTTCTCTATTTCCTTTTGACAGAGGAACTAATCATGAGGGGGTTTCTTTGTTTCTTATTGGAAACTGATCAGGGAACTTTTTTTTTTTTTTTTTTAACCTCAATACATACTGTAGCTCATCAAAACTTGGGATTTGGATCCAAGTCACAACTACATATTTGGGTTTCATCCCCATGGAGTGCTCGTTGCTGGAGCCTTTGGAAATTTTTGTACGAATTATTCGGACTTCGAACAGCTGTTTCCTGGATTCACTGCATATCTCCACGTGCTCCCATTTTGGTTCCGGTGTCCTCTCTTTCGAGAATATCTGATGAGTAGTGGTAAGTGAAGGCAGATCACTATTTCTACCATGTTCTAGGGTGGCAGGACCACACAGAATGTTCCCTCCCAAACACAAGTTTACAGTTTTGTAGTAAAACCCTTTGCTTTTTTCCCTTTCTGACACTTCACATGCTGCTTGGTTGATTCTTGCCACTGGACTGAAAGTCCCAGGAAGACACAGACTGTGTCTTTTTTAACACACCTAGTGTCTAGCCTCGTGCCTGGGATATAGGAAAGTTCAATAGATGTTAATTCAATGAATAAATTGATGAGTGCATTTTGTGTATTGAGATGTGGAAGAAAGAATCTCGGGTCAACCAAGTGATAGACGGTGCCTTTGGAGAGGCACTTTGCATGTCTTTATAAACATTAGAGATGGAAAATGTGCTCCAATATGTCTTGAAGCAATGGCGGTATGTAAACTAAGCATACTTAATCTGCCTTTTTCTTCCCGGATTAAATATCATCTGGCTCAGGAATGAGTTCATTCTACTCTGCTACTCTGAACTAGGGGAAAAGTCTTTGATTAATGAAACCATAATTCTACCAATTCCAAGAATACAATTTAACTGGAATGCTGGACACACTATATTAATGTGCACAGAGGCTAAGCTTGTGTTTACAGCTCTCACTGTAATTTGAAGGGTTCAGTTTGTTTGGTTTTCTGACTGGACCAGCTTATTCACTCCACATGAACTGCAGTAACTCACAAAGTGCTTTATGTTTATGGTCGCTGTGTAGGCTAACTTTATTGTCTTGCATTTCTTAGATATAAAGAAAAGCAGATAGTCTCTATGTGAACACTTATAATTTCAGGATCAATAAGTGGCATATTCAGAGACAGAATTTTCCAGGGTCTTCCAGGTTTTCATTACGTCCTATTAATTTCTCAAATATCTGTTGTCATTATATACCTGATAAGAAATCACTAAGCACCGGAGGATCAGGATCCCTGGCTGGGTTTTTGGGTTCTGTCTACGGACCTTCACCCGCAAAGCCCTGGGCTCTCTGTTCAGTCTGGGCTGCCACTGTATCTGGCCTCTAGAGGGCGCACCAAACCTCCAAACTACCATAGAGGCAAAAAAAAAAAAAAAAAAAAAAAAAAAAAATCATCCCATCTCTTCCCTGTTTTGGAGACACTGATTGGGTTCGTTTTATAAAAGGAAAAAAAGGGAAATTTTTTGAATTGCCAAAAAAAAAAAAAAAGCACAGAAATGTATTTACAGGACACAGTTGTGGTTCCAAGCCACAAGTGCGTTTGAGTGGCATAACTGAGAGCAGGTGTGGCAATTCATGGCACGAGAGATGTAGATACACCCCTCTCCGTGGCCATGGCAGATACATCTAATCAACCTGAGAGTCTTTCTCCAAGTAGTGCCCTCACAGTCACTGCCATTTACTCGAGCCGGCATTTGAGATTAAACTTGTCTGTTCACTCAGGCTTATGACATTATGAGATCTTTTCCTTTTTCCTATGACCTGAGATCTCCTAAAGGCTAAATAAAAATATCCACACTTGAAGCTCTAGGGTGTCCTTGTCTTGAAGTTTAGAGAGTTCTTGATTTTTCCTGGAACCGGCTTCCTAGGACAGCCCCTTCTACTCTGTGCCTGCCTTGGCAGCCGTCCGTCTGGGCATGAGAGACAGACGGACATGTGTACTGAACCCCCGGTAATAAAGAACCAGTAGGGTTTCAGAGGTCCTTTGCTGACCAATGCCTGTTTTGCTCTTACCCAATAGGTTTCTGTCGCTGTAAGTCCCTGTAGGTCCCGCCTCCAAACCATTCCTCTTGGTCCATTTTCATGAGTCTGTACTTACCAGGTGTCAGGCGGGACACATTCCGTGTTTCGAGACTCCTGTTCCTTCCTATGTACCGAGTAAGGCTGGGCAGGTAGCAGAGATCAGCTCACAACAGCCTTATATACTACACAGAGGAGGTCAGTAGGAAAAGCAGCTGATAGATTCACCGAGACTTATTGATTGCTGCGGGCTCGTGAAGGTAGCGAGCGATGTATATGTCATCATATCATCGGCCTCTAGCTCAGTCTCTGCCTTGTAGCAGGTGCTCAGTACGTGTTCTGAATGAAGGAATGACTGATGTGTCAACAAGATTGCTAAGAAGGGGGAATATACATGGGAGGAGCCTACTTTTGACTTGGGTGACAGAATAGATGATGCCCATTCCCCCTGAGAGGAAATGTTGCCAGAAGGACAACCTTGAGGAAGAATACAGCACACTGGGTTTGGCAACATGGAACCCGAGGTGTCTTTGAGTTGTCAAGGTAGAAATGTCCACTGGGCCATTGGAAGTGTGGGTGTAGGGCCTCAGGAGGAAGGTGTCCCAGGAGATAACGTTTGGGAGAACTCAGCAATTGTAAGTGGTAGTTGAATCCATGTATGTAGATAACGTTAAAAGGTGTTAGAAACGAGGAAGGAGACTGTCGTAGATCAACCTGCTGTAACGAAATACCATAGACTGGGTGGCTGAAATGATAGACGTTTATTGTTCACTGTTCTGGAGGCTGGATGTCCAAGATCAAGGCACTGGCAGATCCAGTGTCTGGTGAGAGCCCCATTGCTGGCTTGCACACAGCCAGCCATCTTGTTATGTCTTCACATAACATAACCCCTCTCTCTTCCTCTTTTGATAAGAACACCGCTCTCATCTTGGGGCTGCATTCTCATGACCTCATTCTTTTATTCTTTCCAGAGGTCCTACTTCTTAATACCATTCTATTGGGGATTAGGGTTTATAGAAATTTTGGAGGGATACAAATATTCAGGTCTTAGAGCCCTAAGACATAGCAGCAGTTACAGAGATCCTGTAAAGGGAGCCTAGAAAGGGACACTGAGAAGTGCCCAGAGGAGAGTCGGTATCTGGAAATCTAAAAGGCCCGGAAGCTATGCCTCCAGTTTCCACTGAGGGCACATGGGGCACAATGGCCGTGCCTTGAACTCAGAGGAAGTTCAAATCCATTGAGGCTCAGGGTTCTTTGCCCTCTAACCCACCACTCTCTGCCTCTTCTCTCTTTGTCTCTTTTTTTAATCTTTATTGATTGATTTATTTTGAGAGAGAGAGCAAGCAAGCACGAGTGGGGGAGGGGTATAGAGGGAGAGAGAGTCCCAAGCAGGCTCTATGCTCAGCACAGAGCCTGGTACGGGACTCCATCCGACAACCGTGAGATCACGATCTGAGCCGAAATCAAGAGTCGGACGCTTGCTTAACTGACCGAGCCACCCAGGCTCCTGCCTCTTCTCTTAAGAAAGTGGTTGGTCACTCAGAATCCTGCATTATTCTATATTCCCCCAGTATTAGGAGCTCACAGAAAAATAAGCATATAATTTTCCTTTGAGAGATGAGGTGTGTTGTGTCATAATAAAACGTGTCCGACATATTCTTTTATGACCAAAAACAATGGATAAAGCCAAGAATGGGAGGAAACAATAAGACATTAAAAAGGAATTATCTCTGAAATACAGGTCATGAATGGCTTGTGTTTTCCTCTTTTTTCTTTTCCTGTAAGAGTTCATGACATTTTCCTCCAAGAGGACATAGTACATTCAAAATCTGAAAAGGAATCTTTAAAGTTATTTTTATGTGGGAAAGCCTGGTACAAAGACCGAACAATTATATCATGGTCTTAAGTAAACAGTTTACCAAAGTCAGACTAGGCATTTTGGAACCATGTAAAGATCTGGTTATTTGTTAAACATCTGAACTTTTAAAACCATTTACAATATAAACGTAAGTTTGGGAAACAAGAATCCATGTAGAATATCTGACAACAGGCCCTTGTGTGTTCAGAAGATCTGTTGCAGCCTCTTGAAAAGGATATGCTTTTTGGTTCTGAGCCAGGATTCAGCAGGCTACTGATCAAGGCCACCAAATACAGCCATGCAGGTTATGACTGAACAATTGCAGGGGGCCCTTTTACTTATAATGCAGTATGAATAGAGTCCATAGAATTGAGCAGTGCACAACCTATCCAAATAAGTGGTAGATTTAACAAGTGACATGTTAAAATAATTTTTTTGCTAAAATTTTAATGTTTATTTGTTTTTGAGAGACAGTGTGAGTGGGCGAGGGGCAGAGAGAGAGGGAGACACAGAATCCGAAGCAGGCTCCGGGCTCTGAGCTGTCAGCACAGAGCCCGACACAGGGCTCGAACCCACAAATGGTGAGATCATGACCTGAGCCGAATCAGATACCTAACTGACTGAGCCACCCAGGCGTCCCGATAACAAGTGACATTTTAAAGATACAGCCCATCACCTGCCAAAACGTTAGATCTAATTAATGGAATACATTACCTAAGATCTGGCTGTGTCAAAATTATAAACTACAAGTTGTTCCATATGTAAGCAAGGTAGGGAATTTTGTTAAGTGTTCACAGATGTCACAGAATATTATGATAAAAATGCTTTCATTTTTTTTAAAATTTTTTTTTAATGTTTATTCATTTTTGAGACAGAGAGAGACAGAGCATGAATGGGGGAAGGTCAGAGAGAGAGGGAGACACAGAATCCGAAACAGGCTCCAGGCTCTGAGCTGTCAGCACAGAGCCCAACGCGGGGCTCGAACTCACGGACCGTGAGATCATGACCTGAGCCGAAGTCCGACGCCCAACCGACTGAGCCACCCAGGCGCCCCAAAATGCTTTCATTTTTAAAACACAATAAGTACTTACCCTTTTTGTTTTATTCACTAAGGGCCAGTCTCAGTTTCTAAGAAGAGTGTGTCCCATGTGCTGAGCAAGGAGGGAGGCGGAAACATTTCAGTCATAGTTCTTGGGGGCGCGGAAGAATCGCTGGATGCCCATCCTGGAAAATTCACTCTGTTCATCCGCCAGCGGAAAGGATTTGTTAAAATTGCTTTGACCCATGGGTAAGTAGTTTCTCATTTCAGGTACCTGGGTCAGAGAAGTTAAGACATTATTTAAAAAAAAAATTTTTTTTTTAACGTTTATTAATTTTGGAGAAACAGACATGGTGTGAGTGGGGGAGGGGCAGAGAGAGAGAGAGGGTGACACAGAATCCGAAGCAGGCTCCAGCTCTGATCTGTCAGCACAAAGCCGAACGTGGGGCTCGAACTCAACGAACTGTGAGATTATGACCTGAGCCGAAGTCGGACGCTCAACCGACTGAGCCACCCAGGCGCCCCTAGAAATTAAGACATTATTAAATGAACACAGAGAAATAAAGTATTGTTTCTTGTCCTTAAAGGCAGACCTCCTCTTAGTTGACCTGACAGTAAAAGTAGATGTTGGTGTTCATGGGGAATGGAATACAACCTTCCCAGTAAGGTAGTTCAGTGTCACGGCATCCAGCACCTACACTCACCTTGCAAAACAAAGCAAACAAAAAAGGTACAAAATTTTATATTCACGGTACAGATTTCCAGTCAAATGAACAAATGAACCATGGCCTAAACTATAGGTGGAAAAGAAGTTTCCTGGAGCCTTGATTGGCTCTCGAATAAACTTCCGTAAATTGCTAGGCTGCTGAAGTCCCTTCTCAAATGATTTCAAGTATAAGTTTCATGGTGTGGAACATGAAATTAGCAGGATAGGGAGGCAGAGGAACACTGAAAAATTGTCAGGAATAGGTTGCAAAAGCCAGCTGGACAGAATAAAATACTTAAATCCCTTCCATTGAAAATTTGTACTCTTCCCCTTTGTTATTTGTAGCGCCTCCTTGGTCCCAGTGTTTTCTTTTGGAGAAAATGAGCTGTTTAAACAAGTTAACAACCCTGAAGGCTCATGGCTTCGAACCGTGCAAGAGAGGCTACAGAAGATCATGGGGTTTGCTTTGCCTCTTTTCCATGCCAGAGGGATTTTTCAATACAATTTTGGCCTGATGCCATACAGGAAACCGATCCACACTGTTGGTATGTACCTCAAGGACCAAACGCTTGTTAGAATAAATAAAAGTATTACCTAACTTTGAGCCACGTTACTGTTATTGATTGTGGTGTTAGTGCAAGAGAAGTGGCTTCAAGTAAGAACTTCCTAAAATAAGAATCCTATAGATGTTATTTGAGCTTTATGTATGATACGTCTTTAGCTAAGAAATCACTATTTTTCACTTGGGAATTGAATACTTTCAAGAATACTGCTATTGAACTACAGGGAGAATCCAATTTAGACATAGAGTTTCTTTCTTTTTTCCTTTTTTTTTTTTTTTTTTAATTTTTATTTATTTATTTTTGAGAGGGAGAGAGTGAGCAGGCTAGGGGCAGAGAGAGGGAGAGAGAGAATCCCAAGCAGGCTTTGTATTGTCAGTGCACAGCCCGATGCAGGGCTCAAACCTACGAATCGCAAGATCGTGACCTGAGCCGAAATCAAGAGCCGGACGTTTAACTGCCTGAGCCACCCAGGCTCCCCTAGACATAAAATTTCTAGTACTGAATATGAATCTATTTCTCTGCTCGAGCAGATCGTAACGTAGCAGTCCTTTGATGAATGCGTTACATCACAGTCTATTAATGTATGCAGATTTCTGTGTAATGAATATCTTCATCATATTCAGTTCACATAGGCATCAGTCTGTAGCAAAAACAATTTTGGGAGGCCACTCACTGTAGTTGTATGTATTCTAATATAGACTGATCTTATTTTTAAAAAGTTGTATATTGGGGAGACTTGAGATGGGGGAGGAGGGTGACAGACCATGTTGACAGAAGGACTGAGGAGCAGAATAATTAGCTCTTCACATCGAAAGTGACCTGGACCGCCCAGCAGGAGAAAGGGCAGAGCCAGACCCTAGTAGCACAATTAACCAAACTGTATATACTTCATCTGAAACTGGAAGTAATAGTTTCACCAGAGACAGTCCATTAAATGCCATTCAAAATGTGTTTAGGTCTGTTTCCTTAGAACCGGATTTTACTGCTTTCAGTTTCTGAGAGCATTGCATCTCACATGCAGTCACATGACACTATTTTTAACTGTGTATTTAACTCACATGGAACGTTAGCAGACTGTTGATTAGTTACTGTAATGGTAACACAGAGATAAGTTTGCCGTTGGTGTTTTTTCCAAGAGAAGCTGGTTACATTTCTTTGGCTATATATATAAATATATATAAATAGGTTACAATATATATATATATGTATATATATATATATATATGTATATAAATAGGTTGCAAAATATATATTATATATAAATATATATATTTATATATATATTTAAGCAGGTAATCAACATGTTTTAGAGCATGATTTTTCTATGTCCTGATGCTGGGTTTGGTCCCTTATGTGCAAAGTACTATAGTTGGCATTTGGGGGGATATAAGGAAAATGGAAAGACATTATTTTTAGGAACTGAAGTTTAAGTGTAACTCATACACGCGTGAAATAGGTTGCCAGTGTTGAAAGCCAAGTGTACTTTGTTGGATTAAATGATTACAGTTATCACCCAATGGGGTTAAACTTTAGTTTTAAGTGGTTATCCCTTGACACAGCCTAGTTTTAACTCTGCTGACAAATAATTATTTGGTCAGGGGTCAGATAGAAATGACCAGATCTGAACTCGTTGTTAAGACTAGCAACCAGAGCTCTGGTTTTTCGCTCATGCCTGTCTAATGTGCTTCTCTGTAACATTTAGAATAAGGGAAACTTGCTTCAGTCCATCCTTTCTGCTTACCTCCCAAACAATTGTATTGGAAATACCACGTCTTGTCTCTAGCATCTTCAGTGTCCTGCCAGTATTTGAAACCTTTTAAAAAAGCAAGCTGAGAATATGAACATTTACATAACACCTCAGCCGCCACGAGATTGATTTTATCATCGGCCAGATGATTGAGGCCCGCCTGATTTGAGTGAACCAGACCCGCACAGACCATGTGCATTTAAGGACTTTTATTTGAAATAACCCAAGTAAGGATAGAATATGGACAATTCCTTAGACAAAAGCAGAGCTATGTATCAACCCAATGCAATGTGATATTGCAACAGAGACCTAAGTTGCTGTGTGCATTTCCATTTTAAATTAATGCACTTCAAGCCCAGAGTTGTTTCTTTGCTGACTCCCTGACAGAGCCCAGGCAGGTCAGGTCGCATCCAGACCAGCAGCTTGTTTTCTGATCTCTCTGCTCCCCTTCTACTTAATTAAGAGTTTATATTTTAAAAAAATAAATTAAAATAAATGGGGCACCTGGGTGGCTCAGTCGGTCAAGCATTTGACTTTGGCTCAGGTCGTGATCTCACCGCTCGTGAGTTCGAGCCTCGCGTCGGGCTCTGTGCTGGCCGCTCAGAGCCTGGAGCCTGCTTCGGATTCTGTGTCCCCCTCTCTCTCTCTGCCCCTGTCCCGCTCACGTGCGCTCTCTCTCCCTCTCAAAAATAAACAAACGTTTAAAAAAAAAAGGCGATTAAAATAAAAGAGTTTGTGAACTTAACTCTACCTCGCATCATGAAGACTCAGTAAATATTAGTTCAGTTCATCCTCAATCATCACTTCATCTTTAATTCTCTCACTGACCGCTGTCTGGAGATGCTCAGATTATCTACCCTACACACGTCCACACGTCTGTGGGGCTTCACTTCCTCATCGACGTTAGAGCATTCATTTCAGCGTCAACGATTCTCTAATACTAGTGAGAATTACTAACACTGCAAGGCTGTGTCTGCTAATATCCTACTAATTAAGTCCTTTTAGAAGAAATATGTTCTCATTAAACCCAAAGTGCCATCATCAGGTTACAGTTACCCTCCGTGCACTTCTTACACCAAACCTTGCTAAACCACCAGGTTTCTCTGTGTCCTCCATCAAAACCCTCTTTCCTCTTTGCTGAGGGTCATTCAGTGCTTACGAAAGGGAAGTTGGTGGTGGGATGAGTGAAATAGGGGATGAGGATTAAGGAGTTTACTTGCTGCGATGAGCACCGGGCGATATATGGAAGTGTTGAATCATTATATTGTACACCCAAAACTGATATTACAGTGTAGGTTAACTAATATTACAGTGTAGGTTACACAGGACTAGAATTAAAATGAAAAAAGTAATATAAGAAGCTGCCATATATTTCCTTTATGCATTTCAAAAATAGTACATAATTTACGTATTTTATGTTATTGTTGGTTTATCAAAATACAATAAAGCGTTCACAAAGTCGTGATTCGTTACATAAATAATGGAGAGAAACTGATTTAACGATCGCGTGCATCATCATAATCAGGAGGGATAATTGAAAGAAGTTTCGACTTTAAGAACAATGTGTAAAGGAGTGCAGTTCCTGGGAATTGTTTCTTTCCACAGTATAGAGCTCCAGGAGGCCCGCCGGGATTTTGTCTTACTGTTCCCTGCTGTATTCCCAGGGCCCACAGAGTAGGAGCTCAAGACCCATTTGTAAACAAATCATTCTTCAGTTATGCCTGTCTGATGATACTTCTTAAGTTTTTAAATACCTAACAAGTAGACGTTAAAAATTTTAAGGCAGGCTACTTTAAAAAAAATTTTTTTAACGTTTATTTATTTTTGAGACAGAGAGAGACAAAGCATGAATGGGGGAGGGGCACAGAGAGAGGGAGACACAGAATCGGAAGCAGGCTCCAGGCTCTGAGCCATCAGCCCAGAGCCCGACACGGGGCTCGAACTCATGGACCGTGAGATCATGACCTGAGCCGAAGTCGGACGCTCAACCGACTGAGCCACCCAGGCACCCCAAGGCAGGCTACTTTTAAATTCATGTTGTAGAGCCCGTGCGCGTAGTATGATGGGAAGTTGCATGTTTGGGCAAGAAAGCAAGAGACAAGGGAGGCTTGCCATTTAAAAAGGGGCAAATTTCACGTACCGTTGTATGTGTTGATTTTAATTTCTGTAAGTTTATGTTGAAAAATTTCAAAGGTTCAGAAAAGTTTCATGAGTAGTAAAATGAACTCCTGTGTGCCTTTCTCCCACACTTGTAACATTTTGCTACAGTTTTTCTCTCTCTAGTGGTCTAATACAGCACTGAACTTTCTGATAGGAGCTGAAATCATGACATCTGCTTCTATGTGTCTCTTAAGAGCAAGATGATTCTCTTTTCTGATGTCAGTGCAATTTAGGAAATTGAACGTTGATCGAGGACTGTTAACCAGTGTACAGCCTATATTTCAAATTTCACCAATGGCCACAATCGTTGCCTTGTTAGCTGTGCTTTTTGGGGAATGGGGTGGGTCACGTGTCTTTTCCCCCAAACAGAATCATACGTCGCATTGAATTTTCACATCTCTTTAGCCTGCTTTAGGCTGGGATCATTTTTCAACTTGCCTTTGTCTTTATGACAGGAGCGATTTGGAGGAGTATAGGCCAGTGGTTTCTAGAATGTTCCTCACTGTGGGTTGGTATGGTCCGTCGTGGTTATATTCCAGTTACGTGTCTGTGGCAAGAATTCCACAGGAATGCTGGTGCGTCTTCCTCAGGACCTCGTGTATCAGGAAGCTGTTGATGTCAGTTTGTCCCACTGTTGGTGATACTCACTTTGATCACTTGAGTGGGGTGTTTGCCAGGTTTCTCTACCATAAAGATAAATTACAGAGATTTGTCTACAGAAACCTTTATATGTTTACATACGTAAATATATCATGTATCTTAGATTTATATTTATAAATATAAAGACTTTTTCCTTTTCATCAACAAGTAACCTGGGGATGGTGTTACTTAGACACTGTAATTGTCCTGTTCATCAGACTTTACTTGGTGGCTTTACTATCCATTGATAATTCTTGCCTGAATCGATTATTGCAATCATGATTGCAAACTGGTGGTTTTCCAGCTCTAGTATTCCTTCCATATTAATTAGTTGGCATTTACCATAAGGAAAAGTCCTCCTTCCTCCCAGTGTTAGATTATTTGAATTCTGGATACCCAGAGAGGCTTATCAGCTGTGTTTGCATGGGTCATGGGAAAGGCTCCCTTCCCATCTTGTCCAGCCCCATAACTTCCCCTGACTTTCTGGTTCTATTAATTCCTCAGCCTGAATTTTATTATGGATGTGATAGAAGCGTTTGTTTCACTTTTTAAAAATCAATTAATTTTTAAATTTGCATCCAAATTAGTTAGTATATAGTGCAACAGTGATTTCAGGAGTACATTCCTTAATGCCCCTTCCCCATTTAGCCCATCCCCCTTCCCACAACCCTTTCAGCAACCCTCTGTTTGTTCTCTATATTTAAGAGTCTCTTATGTTTTATCCCCCTCCCTGGTTTTAAATTATTTTTGCTTCCCTTCCCTTATGTTCATCTGCTTAGTATCTTCAAGTCCTCATATGAGGACTTTGAAGTCATATGATATTTGTCTCTCTCTTACTCATTTCGCTTAGCATAATACCCTCCAGTTCCATCCACATAGTTGCAAAAGGCAAGATTTCATTCTTTTTGATTGCCGAGTAATACTCCATTGTGTGTGTGTGTGTGTGTGTGTGTGTGTGTGTGCGCGCGTGTATACACCACATCTTCTTTATCCATTCATCCGTCAATGGACATTTGGGCTCTTTTCATACTTTGGCTATTGTCGTTTGCACTGCTATAAACATTGGGGTGCATGTGCCCCTTTGAAACAGCACACCTGTATCCCTTGGATAAATACCTAGCAGAGTGCAATTGCTGGGTCATAGGGTAGTTCTATTTTTAATTTTTTGAGGAGCCTCCATAATGTTTTCCAGAGTGGCTGCACCAGTTTGCATTCCCACCAGTAGTGCAAAACTGTTCCCCTTTCTCCACATCCTCGCCAATGTCTGTTGTTGCCTGAATTGTTAATGTTAGCCATTCTGACAGGTGTGAGGTGGTATCTCATTGTGGTTTTTGACTTCTCTTTCCCTGGTGGTGAGTGGTGTTGAGCATGTTTTCGTGTGTCTGTTTACATCTGGATGTCTTCTTTGGAGAAGTGTCTATTCGTGTCTTTTGCCCATTTCTTCACTGGATTGTTTGTTTTATGGGTGTTGTGTTTGATAAGTTCTCTATAGATTTTGAATACTAACCCTTTATCTGATACGTCATTTGCAAATATCTTCTCCCATTCTGTCGGTTGCCTTTTAGTTTTGCCGATTGTTTCCTTAGCTGTGCAGAAGCTTTTTATTTTGATGAGGTCCCAATACTTCATTTTTGCTGGCTTCCCTTGCCTCCAGAGACGTGTGAGTAAGAAGTTGCTGTGGCTGAGGTCAAAGGGGTTTTTACCTGCTTTCTCCTCTAGGATTTTGATGGCTTCTTGTTTTACGTTTGGGTCTTTCATCCATTTTGAGTTTATTTTTGTGTATGATGTAAGAAAGTGGTCCAGGTTCATTTTTCTGCACGTCACTGTCCAGTTTTCCCAGCACCGCTTGCTGAAGAGAGTGTCTTTATTCCATTGGATATTCTTTCCTGCTTTGTCAAAGATTAGTTGGCCATACGTTCGTGGGTCCATTTCTGGGTTTTCTATTCTGTTCTATTGATCTGAGTGTCTGTTTTTGTACCAGTACCATACTGTCTTGATGATTACAGCTTTGTAATACAGCTTGAAGTCTGGGATTGTGATGCCTCCTGCTTCGGTTTTCTTTTTCAAGATTGCTTTGGCTATTCGGGGTCTTTCCTGGTTCCATACAAATTTTAGGATTGTTTGTTCTAGCTCTTTGAAGAATGCTGGTGCTCTTTTGATAGGGATTGCTGTTTCACTTTTATATTTATGGCAAAATGAAAAAAATATAATCATTGCCATTAAGAAATTGCTTCTTTCCATTGTGGGCCCAGTGTGATGGCAGGCCCCAGCCACACAAAGAGATCGAAATGGACATTAAGAAGCCATTTGTCGTGCCTCAGCCACATGTACAGAAGCAAGTGATACAGCCTTGGGGTCTGATTCAGAGGGACTTAGGTGGTTTCATTTGTCTTCCTTGAGCCTCAGATTTTACAACTCTAAAGAGGAAACTGTTACAATTGTCCTGTCTTCTCCAAGGGTTATTCTGTGGATCAGATGACATTGTACGTGAGAAAGCACTTTGTGCACCCCCAGAATAGGAGAGTACAGGCTGATGTACAGCCCGGGGGGCTTCCTGACCAGACTGTTGAGTGCTATTAAACATGTTTCCATCTCTCTTTGTAAGTGTCCTTGCCGAAGTGTTCGTCGAAATCAAATCATGAGGAAATTGACAAATTGAGATTGTGGGACATTCAGATTGTGTTAAACAACTGGCCTAGACTCTTCAAAAATATTAATTTCCTGAAAGACCAAAAAGAGAGAGTACTCAAAGACACAGCAGCTGTCATGGATGGTTGGTGGGGGGGTAGGGGGTGGCAATCAGCTGTAAGGATATCATGGAGACAGTTTATCAAGTTTGAATGTGAACTAAGTACAAAATAATTGTGTAGAGGTTAGATGCCTTGGGTATGAGAATGGTGTATTTTAAAAGGACAGCGTTCTTGGGGCGCCTGGGTGGCCCAGTCAGTTAAGCGTCCGACTTCGGCCCAGGTCATCGTCTCACGGTTCGCGAGTTCGAGCTCCGCGTCAGGCTCTGTGCTGACAGCTCGGAGACTGGAGTCTGCTTTGGATTCTGTGTCTCTTCCCTCTCTCTGCCCCTCCCTAGCTTATGCTTGCTCTCTGTGTCAAAAATAAATAAACTTAAAAAAAAATAAGAAAATAAAATAAAATAAAAAGGACAGTGTTCTTGAGGCGCCTGGGTGGTTCAGTCTGTGAAGCGTCTGGCTCTTGATTTCAGCTCAGGTTATGATCTCACGGTTTGTGGGATCGAGCCCTGCATCAGGCTGTGTGCTGACAGCACAGAGCCTTTTTGGGATTCTCTGTCTCCCTCTTTCTTTCTGCCCCTCCCGCTCACTCTCTCCCTCTCTCTCAAAAATAAATAATAAACATTAAAAAAGAAGGACAGTGTTGTTGTACTTAAGAACCACATGCCAAATGTTTAGGGACGATAATACAATCGAACCACTGATGTCTACAACTTACTTTCAAATGGGTCTACAAAAATAAAAATAATACACATGTATATCTGCGCGTGCACACGTGGGTACCCGTGCTTGTGCGCAAAACGTTCAAAGCTGGTGAGTCTAGAAGAAGAGTACTCAGGTGCTTATTGTATCATTCTTGCTATAGATGGGGAAAGGAATGTACTTTAATAAAATAAAACTGGTTTGAACCCACTTGACAAAAGTAGTGGATTATGTTTCATGTCTGAGTATATCCTGATGAGGAAAAAAAAAAAAAAAGCACGATAAGGGATTCTCTGGAATACAAAGAAAGGAAGGGGAGCCTAATTTAAATTTAAATGTCAAGTAGGGGTTTAAAGAGATAATGTTAAGGGGATTAGTGTGGTGCCCAGTGTAACACAGTAAGTGTTTAATGAATGTTCTTGAGTGTGTGTGTGTGTGTGTGTGTGTGTGTGTGTGTGTATGGAAGCACACACACACACGCATGCTCTTTCCTCGCGTCAGGCATATTATTTGAGCCTCCACCATAAGCCAGAGTTTCAATAAACCCAGGTTTCGTGGGCACCCACATTTTGACCCTTTCCAACCCCCTCTGCCTACAGCCTAGCCTTTCTCTAGGGTCCAGCTGTGTAGCAGCCCGAGAAAGAGCAATTCCTGTGTGAGATCAGTCGAGAGATCAACTCTGTGGAATTTTCAGAATTAAAGAAAAACAGCAAAGATTTCTTGTTGCCAAAGACCTACTCTTGGTCTCAGTGAGAAGAAAATAATGCCCATTTCCAAACTCCTCTCCAGCTGCCTATGCAACGGCTCGTGAAGCTGCTCATTCCCCATCTGAGGTCAATACGACACGACACCATAGAAACGAGGGAAGGCTGCTTGCTGTGTGAGGCCGTGAGCGCGTAGCTCAGCTCCAATTGCTGGATGGGACTGGGAAATGGAACACACGAGCTCTAAAAAGCACCAGAACGTGAACAGGAGCTATGATTCCCGACTCTACCACCAGGAGAGATGTTGGCTGATTTTTTCCAGGGCAAGGAGTTTCATGTCTGAGAGCAGCCATTTTTTTTTACCCTTTGTGTTGTCAAAAGAGAGTAACAGGGCAGTTTGCAGCTAACATAGGCTTAACTTTGTTTTCTTCCTCTGAGTGATAAAAAAATCTCCTTTTTTGTGGAGACCGAGGATTCTGGTCTTCCGGGGCTCTGGGGACTCTTCTCAGATTTGCATGGTTTTGTTTTGTCACCTCTGTCTTTACCCCTCAAGAAGTAATTGAGAGGGGGCGCCTGGTGGCTCAATCAGTTGAGTGTCCGACTTCATTTCAGGTCGTGATCTTGCAGTCCGCAAGTTCGAGCCCCGCGTTGGGCTCTGTGCTGACAGCTCAGAGTCTGGAGCCTGTTTCGGATTCTGTGTGTGTGTGTCTCTCTCTGACCCTCCCCCATTCATGCTTTCTCTCTGTCTCAAAAATAAATAAACGTTAAAAAAATTTTAAAAAAAAGTAATTGAGAAAGATTTCTTGCTTCCCGGTCCAGTTTTTGTAATGAGGGACAGGGGCACCAGCTTTATATTTTTAATTCCTGTTTTGTTGGTTTTTTTTAATATAGTTTTGAAATTTCCAGTACCTCAGTTTCCCTACACATAAACAAGAGAAAGGCAAGGAGGAAGCTGTCCATCTCACACTTTAAAGGGGAAAGTCTTATGATGAATTTAATATCTATGGGCATGTTTGAGCTTTCTGGAAGAGCCACCTGAAATATACAAACAACCATGAATAAGAAAAGAACAGGATTGAAATTATCTGTAGGAAAACTCGTAGGAAATAAGACTTGATTAATAATTCAGAATCCATGAGTCTTTTTTTTAATGTTTGTTTATTTTTGAGAGAGAGTGGGGGAGGGGCAAAAAGAGAAGGAGAGAGAGTCCCAAGCAGGCTCCATGCTGTCAGTGCGGACCCTGACACGGGGCTCGATCTTACAACCATGAGATCATGACCTGAGCCAAAATCTAGAGTCAGATGCTCAATCGACTGAGCCACCCAGGTGCCAAGAATTCATGAATTAAAAAAAAATTTTTTATAAACTTTTTTTTAACATTTTTATCCATTTTTGAGAGACAGAGACAGGCTGTGAGCGGGGGAGGGGCAGAGAGAGAGAGAGGGAGACACAGAATCTGAAGCAGGCTCCGGACTCTGAGCTGTCAGCACAGAGCCTGATGCGGGGCCTGAACTCATAAACCGTGAGATCATGACCTGAGCTGAAGTCGGATGCTCAACCGACTGAGCCACCCAGGTGCCCCTAAATTTTTTTTTAATGTTTATTTATTTTTGAGAGAGAGAGAGAGAGACAGAGTGCAAGCAGGGATGGGGCAGAGAGGGAGGGAGACACAGTATCCGAAGAAGGCTCCAGGCTCTGAGCTGTCAGCGCAGAGCCTGATGTGGGGCCTGAACTCACGAACCGTGAGATCATGACCTGAGCCGACATTGGACGCTTCACCGACTGAGCCACCCGGGTGCCCCAGAATTCATGAATTTTATTTAAAGTAATCTGGGAACAACACCTTCTTAGATCCCTGTGCCTCTTGCTAAGTCCCCGGCCCCCCGACTTCCACCTTGAATAATCGTACGTACTTGACCTCTCTTGGGATTAATTTCACTTAACAGAAGCTATTTCTATAAAACCGTACATTTGCTAGTAGATTGGCAACGGCTAGTAGATTCTCAAGTCACCTGCAGATTTCTCAATTTTTTCCTGAAACAAAAAGGTCAGAGTTAGAAGGAAGTTTCAAGATCATTGAGTTCTACTTTTTCATCCTATACATGTGAAAATTACGTCCAGGGAGGAAGTTACTCGGTAGCTCGGTGCGCTTGGTAGTCTAGTGTTTTCTGTGCAGCCCCAGCTCCTCTTCCACCCCACATTAGCCTTCTCCTCAGCCGTATTTCCAACCACAACCGACGGTAAGAGAGTTCCAGTTTGTGGAATGACAAAGGACTGATGTCTACTCTATGTAAATTTGACATCCAGGCTATCAGAACTGTATGTGAGATTCCTGAGGCTATATCTGCTTAAAAACTTAGCAATGTAAGAATATTAATACTGCAGTAAGGTGATATGATACGTATCTACTATATATGTCTCCTTATTGCATCATTAGATAGATGATAGATTGGTAGGTAGATAGGTAGATAGCTAGAGAGATAAAGTGATAGAGGTATCTTCTTAATAATACATTTCGTCCTATGTGTATGTGTATCACTACCTTCTCTGCACCTCCTTACCTCCTGTGCTGATTTTTATTACTTCCTTCTTTCTCTGTGACTTAACATTTGCTTGGTTTTCTCTTAACTCACCCACCACCTGTTACTGACATGGGTTTGAACCTTGGGTGTACCACGGAATGACTTAGGGTAGACCAAAGGAAACCTCCTGTGCCCCCTCTGAGTTCCATTCTATTACCCATGGCTCCACTTGAGCTCATGCCCAAGTTGCTCCTGGGTAATAAGAACCTCTTTGCCGCGGGTCACGGAACATCCTGTAGGTTTTCAACTCTTGGCATCAGTAAGCTGCATTAGGCCAGCAGGGGGAGCAGTGAGCAGCAGGGAAAGACCCAGGAAAGCAGGTGCCAAAGCCATGTGTATCCTGTAGTTTCTAAAAATCTGAGACAACTCTAGACACCTTTTGAAATATGTAGAGAAGTTGAAAGGTTAAAAAAATAATTAGTTCATTTTTAATTACAGGTAAAACAACTGCATTCTCATTGTAGAAAATTCCTACAATACAGTTAAAGTGAAAACTACCCCATCTCTACCTTCTTCCCTAGAGGTAATGGTTATCAGTCTCTCTCTCTAGACTCTTTTAAAGTTTATTTTTATTTATTTTGAGAGAGAGAGAGAGAATACTAGAGAGGCGGAGAGAGAGAGAATCCCAAGCGGTGCTTGAACCCACAAACTGAATTCATGACCTGAGCCAAAAATCAAGAGTCAGACGCTTAACCAACTGAGCCACCAGGCACCCCTAGATTTTTTAATACACTAAAGCTTATAATACACCTGGAAATATAAATGTTTTTTCATAAATGGGATCATACTGTATTATTTTACAATTCTTTTCCCCCTTCATACATTTTAGACCTCAGTGTGTGTGTGTGTGTATACACATATAATTTCATTTTTTTTAAAGATTGCTGCCTAGGATTCTGTTGAGGGACTGTTCTGTGGCTTATTTAATAATTTTTCTACTGAGACTTCGGGTTGGTTTTGTTTTCTACTCTTAACAGAGTCTTGTGATGATGTGTGTTTTCTAGTACAGATTCTTGGCTCTGAAGATATACATTCTTCAGATTTTTTAGGATGACATTAAAAAGAGAGTAAAGAGCTGATGCCTCATGACTCAAGACTTCACCATCGGTCACAATAGGGTCCTGTGGCCTGGCTGTCAGCTGTACCAGAGGGAGAATGCTAGTGACATACACACACAGCTATGTCCTCTTACTTCACAGCTGTGGTCAGCACAGTGGCTCATTTGACTCAGAGTCAAAACCCCCAGGGTACTTAACACTCCAGCAATCGCTGAGAAGGAAAGTTCTTTATTTGTCATCGAATAGGATGGTGTGACCACCGTAGGCAGCCAGTAAAACGAACAAGGGATTGGAGTGAGCGCGCCTGACAGATTCTGATTGGCAGATCTTTCCAGAGCCGTCCTTTAGAGGCAGCGGTTTGTGACGGAGGGGTTTTGGTTTCTCCTGTCTGATACGTTCTCTATTTTTGTAGTTGGCCGTCCAATCCCCGTTCATCAGACTCTGCACCCAACCACGGAACAGATTGAGGAGTTACATCACGCCTATATGGAGGAGCTAAAGAAATTATTTGAGGCGCACAAGAGGAAGTATGGTATCCCAGAGCACGAAACTCTCATTTTTAAATAACTGTATGCTTACAAGGCACACCAGAGGATGCGAGAACATCCCATTGGAGAATACATATTTTAAATAAGGATTTTCTTCTTTGGCTATGGAGTCCAATGTGCAACTGGAAAATATTATTTATGGTGACAGATGTTGGTGAGTGTCCATGGGCAATAAAAATACAGCAGGTGACTACAGGAGAAGGGTGGAGAAGACTATGACCCTTCTAATCATCCTCCTCGTTTAGGAAGGGCCAGTCATTTTGCAGGTGAAGAAAAGGTTTAGAATTATTCATGTGCTCAAGAAAAAAAAATATGACGGCTTCAAAAAATAATTAGACCCTTTTACTAAACATCACAATAATTTAAGGTAGTGTTTTCACTAAGTACGACAGCTGTTGTTTACCACAGCTGGAGCAGTTAGGAGACCATGTGTGAAATAATTTTCCATACAGAGCTAGAGGAGATCTTTTTTTTTTTTTTTCTGCTTGAACAGACCATTTTTGGGTGAATAATGTTACTTTTCAGGCTTAGATAATTTGATCCCTTTAGGTCATGTCAACCAACACATTCTTATACAATAGTGCAGAATTTTTATGCGGTCTTTGAAATAGGATGAATCTACCATCTGGAAAAACCCATGTGGGTGAGAGCGTGTCTCTTCATTTCTGTTCATGCTTGGAAACATTCATGCTTGTCGTTTGCTTCGGAGCATGCTCATTTGCTGTGGACAAGGAGGTCTTTTGGGACACATGCTTTATAGAACATTGAAATTCTGAAAGGTTTTCACGGTCGTAGAAATGATTTGAATTTTCTTTCCAAATAGCCTCTTTGAGGAAGACCAGCTATGAAAGAAAGCGTCCTCTCTGGTTGTCCTGTGTCCAGTTACAACTGTCTGGTCCAGAAGAGAGGCAACCCTGTGCCCCCTGTTCACTGATATCTCCCTAGTGCCTGGGCCGGGCACAAAATAAGTACTTGTTTAGTGAATATATTTACGGATGAGCCCACCAAGGTGAAGAGTTCTTAAAGCTGTACCATAGGATGAACCTATTTTAAGAAAAGACCCAGTTTCAGAAGGAGAGAATGTGCGGGGTCTGATTGTCTCATGCCAGTAACGGACGAGACTGCAGGCTAGTTTATAAGATGCAAGTGAAAAGGAGGTTTCTGATCATTAGGCACTAAAAGTTAAGTAAAGTATTCAGTAAATAAATGAGAAGAATGTCTAGTTTCCAAATGATCTCCATTGCTATATGTTGCTTCTTTACCCCTTGTGCTCTGGGTATTTGGGGGCAACTTCTTGGAGTTGTTCTAACTTACTAGTAATATATCTTCAGGCCTCTAATTTTTAAAACATGAAGCCTGGGCTGGAGCCTGGACTGAGTTCAGCATCAGCCAAACAAAATCATGCTGGGTAATGTCTTGACTAGGAAAGCATTTCACACAGGAAAAAATGAACATGCCTCTGGCTTCATACTGGTTGAACAATCCAGGAGTCCACTGACCCATGGCCTTGAAATTAGATCAATTTTTTGTCAAAGCAGGGAATAGGGCACAACCTATTTTTAACAGATGCACAAAACTCGACTATAAATCCTTTTTGGTATTACTCAACACCAACGAAGTATAAAAGGAGCACCATTTACAGAAAATGACACCCCAGCTGGTCATGGGTCGGTCTTTCAGAATGCCACAATGACTAGAGACCTTTATTATAAAGTCTGTGAATTTCATCCCTTTAGAGAAGTTCATTAAAGTCTCTGTGATTTCACAAAACTATGACTTTTAATCTCATACTTGGTCCTGGGAGGCCAAGCTGACCCTGACATCAGCTGGATCATCTAATAAAGCAAAGTTAAAGCCCATAGGTAGTAAAGCAAAGGCACTGAAAAATGAGCAAAGTTCCCCTCTGACGAATTTGCTAGAATTTTGCCATTTCAAAACCCTAGGCATCAGCAAACTTCCATTCTGGCATCCATAAAATCTTATTTTTAGATACATTTTAGGGGTTTTATCTCTTTCTTTCTTTCTTTCTTTCTTTCTCTCTCTTTTCTTTCTTTCTTTCTCTCTCTCTCTCTCTCTCTCTCTCTCTCTCTCTCTGTCATAATCTAGCCAGAAGTCCATTCATAAACCCAAAGCATAGTTGTAAGCCCCATATAGTCCTACAGATTGCAAGTGAAGGTTTGGACACGAACTTTTGCTACGGCACAATTGTGGGCTATATCTTGTACTCACTAATGTGGTTTGACACAGAGTGCCTCTATTTTAAAGATTCTCATCTACTCTGCAACTGTACCTAATGTTTAAACAGCAAAGCAAAAAATAACAACAACAAAGATAACCCCAGGACCCAGTAAGAGAAACTGACCTAATTGCCTTGAGAAAATGTACGTTTGTGCTATTTGACTTAGACATTTCTTTGTCCTGTTTCTCTTGCACACTGGGCACAGGCTGAGTCATTTGCTTTGTCTTACGGTTAGAACTGTTGAAATTATCTAGATCTGGTTAAGTCTGTTATGCTCCCATTGAAGATTGCAGCTCCAGTGCTTAGAAAGGCCAGCCAGTTTTGCTGGATCCCAAGGGGAACCAGGACAAGGGAGGCTACATGATTTATGAAAACCCTTCACTAGAACCCTGGAAACAATCAAAGTATATATACTTCAGGGATGAAGGGTGAGCCTTTATTGTATGCATAGCATTTTTAAAAAATACTTTTTAACGTTTATTCATTTTTGAGAGACAGAAAGAGACAGAGTGCAATCAGGGGAGGGGCAGAGAGAGAGGGAGACACAGAATCCGAAGCAGGCTCCAGGCTCCGAGCTGTCAGCACAGAGCCCCACGTGGGGCTTGAACTCAGGAACTGTGAGATCATGACCTGAGCTGAAGTCAGACGCTTACCCGACTGAGTTGCCCAGGTGCCCCATATGCATAGCATTAGAAGTAAAATCCCTATTTTCAGTAGAAGGTACGCTTTGGTCATGGGAAATACAGGAAGATGTAACCTCACATCTCTTCCAAACTACCTCACCCACGATGCAAATGGCCAAAGTACATGATACATCTGAAAACAAGTTTGGGGTCTATTTGTCTCCTTTTCCTTTGACAGGAAACAGTGTTGATGGGATTTGTTGATTGTTTTTGTTTTTGTTTTTTTCCCCAGTAGCCCAAGGATAAGCCAGTTCTTAAACTGTATTTGTATATATTTTTTTAAGCTAAGCGATGAGATGTCTATTTCTGGGGCTGGGAGAGTTACCTCAAATAGAATTTGTGTATCTTATGAAAGGAAAAAAAAAAGGCAACTTCTACATAGCCAATCACTCGCTCCAGTTTCTCTGGGCTGGCAAATACAGAAGCAGTTTTTTATATTTAAAAAAAAACAAGGGATTTGTCTAACACCTTATATGTCAGTAATGTTCATTAATCCCTCCCAGACACCCCTTGCTTAGTGCCTTAATACCGCATATGAAGGAGAAAGTCTGTCCCAAACCCTAGTTTACTCATGGAATGATGGGTTCCTCAGTAGCAGAGTCTGTGTCCTGTGAGTGTCGTGATCCTGGCGCCCACAGAGCAGGCTGGCCGCACTTTCTCGAATGCTTGTGGTGCCACCTGTGTCATAGGAGCCAGGCTTTGGAGCTAGAAGGGGCTTTGCAGTCCGTGGGTTGTTCCTTCTACAGATGAAGCAGCTGAACCCCAGTGGCTTCGTGCGTGTTGGAACCATGTTCGTGTTACTTTTCTCTGGTGGAGCGGGAGGTAGCACTCATCCGTCATTGTTGATGAATAAACCCGTGCACCCTCTTGTAGAACAGAGGTGTCAAAACATAGAGTTGGGATGAAAAATACTCGTAAAGCAAGGGATTTAGCCACTCCGAAGCGAGCTCTGTCTTATTGGGACCTAGAGCATGTTTCTTTTGTGAGACTGGCACACCGCATTGTTGATTTTTCCCTTTTTGCGAGAGCTATTTTGGTGATGTGCTCTGGGTGACATCCAAGTTTTCAACGACAAGCTGAGCCACAAGAGCCTTCGGTAGTGAGCAGCAGGCTAAGGCAAGGGGCTTTATGCCCAGGATGAGTGACAGACCCCACGAAGGATTCTCTCTCTTGGTCATGTTGTGACCGTTAAGACAGGTCGGAGCAGAAGTGGAAGAGGACTGTGGTCACCTCAGTGACAGCCTCAGAGCCCCAAGCCCGTTCTGGCTGTGGCTTCATCCAGCTGGGTTGTTAGAGCTGCCTTTTCTTTCTTTCTTTCTTTCTTTCTTTCTTTCTTTCTTCCTTCCTTCCTTCCTTCCTTCCTTCCTTCCTTTCTTTCTTTCTTTCTTTCTTTCTTTCTTTCTTTCTTTCTTTTAAGGCTCTTAGATTCTGATTAGGAATTTTCTTAGGCCCTCTTGAGAATAAAGATAAATCTGACCTTCTTGTATTCCCAAGGGCTGTACAATTCTCCCCCTGTCTATTTCCAGACCAACGTGGAGCTTCCTGGTTGGATTCCATCTGTCCAGTCTGGGGAATGGTCACGTGGAAACAACCAGCAAACACAACTGTGCTATTCTTTTTTTACCTTCCAGACTTCGACTTCAAATAACCCTTTAGCCTCTGGGTCTCCACTAACTGGCGGGGTGACCTGGGCCCATTCCTTCCTGTTAGGAGTGAATGATCTCCAAGGCTCCCTCTGGCTCTGTGTCTATGGTGGGTGTCTGCCTGTTCTGTCATGGTAATGACATCTAGTGGGAGATGTAGACTTCTCTGTAGACTTCTTTTTCCTCTGCCATCCTCATTTGTGTTCCTCTGGACATGCAGAGAGTTCAAATGACGGTCTCCTTTCGTAGTATACGTAAAACATAAATTGCTACGGAAGTTTCTCCAGCACCACAGTGACCTTCAGTCATGGTGTTTCTACAAAACAGTTGAATTCTCTAAATAAAAATCGGAGACATTTTTCTAAGAGATTTCCTCCTTTACACACTTGAAAACTGTGAAATAACAGTTTATTCCTTGTTAAAATCTTTATAGGAGATGGTGGGCTTTTAGATTTTCTACACCGTACGTGTTTGCCGTGTGCTTTTTAAAAGCTCTTGGTTGATAAAGTTGTGACCAATAAATGTGTTTTATGCCCAAGTTGTAAATGTGTGGGTGTGGTGTTTTATCTGAGTAGAATGGATTCTCTTTCCACGCCTTGCCAACGCTGAATTCACTTGGACTTGAGGGCGGATACAGGCAAGGGAACGGCAGCAGAATCGTGAGCATTGCAGATTCTCATACTGAAGAGCCCGGCCTTTTAGATGCCCTGCATGAGAGACAAGACAAAACAGAAGGCAGGGGCAGAGCTGAACGAAAAGCACAGATGTGCCGGATGAAATAAGAGCAGAGAACAGGAAGAGGAAACAAGACAGGAAGCTGCCGTGGTCAAAATAAGAGTGAAACTTGTTAGTTACAGAAATGTTCAAAAACTGGTAGAAAAATTGATAGATTCCAAATCAAAGGAATCATTGCTATGGGTACAGGGTTTCTTTTTGGGTGATGAAATGTTTTAAAATTCGACCATGGTGATGGCCGCACAACTCTGCAGATACACTAAAAACTCCTACACGCCTCTCTTCAAGTGGGTGGATTTTACGATATGTGAGTTATACCTCAATAAAGCTGTTTTATACACACGAGTCGGTCATCCGCTTGGCAAAATAAGGGAAGAAGCAAAAAACTAAATTCCTTTTTTTGTGTGTGTCAGCAGTAAAATCGCCTCCCTTTGATGTCAGCATTTTGGATGACAGAGTTTTCGCCTTGATTTTTGAGACCTGGTGGTGTTTCCGGTGTTATCAAAACAGGTGTTTTCAATACTCTTAAAATATTTTATCGGATAAAGAACATGCTGGTTTATTATTGTGTAAAAACACTGCTTGACTTTAACTTTTCCCAGTATTTTATTAATACTGTGGCTAATAATAAATATTGTCATATAAAACCCATCAACATTTATTGACCACCTACAATGTACCAGATACAGAGCTAGGAGAGTTTATGTACATTATGACATTTAACTCTTAAAATAGCCGTGTGAGAGCAGTACTATTTTTATCCCATAAAAAAATTGGGGTTAAGAGGGGCTAAGAACTTTGCTTGAGACAACCCTCATGTTGGGGGTGGAGCTCAGATAGGATGCCGGGTCCTCTGGCCAGAGCCCATGCTTTGGATGTAGGGCTCAGGAGCCCTGGGGCGTCCACCATCCCCATCACTAACTTGTGTGACTTTGGGTAAGTGACCTTATACTCTTCACCTATGGAAGGAAAAGGTGGGACATGATTACTAAGATTCTTGGTGGGTCCCTCTACCGGCGATTCTTTTTGCAAGCCGTCTACATTTCTGAATGCCGCGCCCCCACACCCCCACCACAATCCACCCACACATAGACCCAATAGACACAGGGGCCATTCTCAGCACTGAAACAGTCGTGAGCACCAATTGCGAGATGGCAAAATGTTGTGGCCGGCATTAGCAGGACAGAGGAAGAAAGTTTCATTAAGTGGACCGATATTTGTGGTCCAAGTTAAACATTTAAAATGTTATATTAAGAACACCTATGTAGCTGAAAGGCTTGATTTTTTTTTTCTTTTTTTGGTAGCTGTGACTGCATGGGGCACTAGTTGGGGGAAAGGTCGTTTCTCCCAACCATGTATTTTTTTAAGTTCATTTTATTTCTCACATGTGTATATGTATATGTGTGTTTGCAAGCACCTTTTAAAATTTTTCGTCATGAAATTGCCACATGTTCCAAATTTAAGAAGAAATGTCTCCGGTTTGATGTCTCCTTCCCTGCCTTCTCCAGTCCATCAGCAACATCTCTAAAAACTCTAGAGAGAAAGGCAATTTGATCTTTAGTTTGGCCTGGCATTGACATTTTATGTGTGATGCTAAAATAATGGAAGGCTGTCATCTATCTTACGTTGGTTGACTCTATAAGAGTGGGATCATATAATTTGTCATCTGAAATTCACTTAATTTTAAAATAACATTGAATTCCTAAACATAGAATGTTAAGTCATATTAAATAATTTCAGTGGGATTTGCAGAAGGGTTTATATATTACGTACATAAATAGAGACATTGATGGGGAGATACATAGTCATTACTGTTATTGAAATAATACCCAAATCAAGGGAGATTTAAATCACTGGGAATCAAAGCAAATGTGATTCATTTGGGAACTGGCTATACTTTTACGGACGAGTTTGATTTTTATTTTGAATAGTAGGTAGGTGATTGAACTCAGTGTCATCATTATGACAAATGAACTCAGGAGACGGGACGTACGTTTCTGTAGCAAGCCGCCTACCGTGTCAAACTGAGACACAAGCATAGCCAGGCCTTCAAAGCAGTTCCAAAGGAAGCAGAGGGCAAAGTTAAATTGCAAGAAGCAACTAAGGACCTCTTGTGGTCTGTCAGAGGTAAGGTCAAGGACAACAGAAGTAGGGAAACATTGAAAAGGAAGGGAGGACGCTGGGAGGAGGAACAGCCCCAGGGAAGAGACAGACGTCTTACCATCATACACTTCCCGTTAAAGGAACGTTCACATTCTACTCCACGGTGTGTCCCTGTCCCAGAGGGTCTTCTTCTCAGTAACAGATGACAGGAACGCATCTGGTGCTGCCTAAGAGAGGTGTGATCTCGGAAATGGTATTCCTTGGGAGGAAGGTCACGTCCTCTCGTTGGCCGCTGGCTGGTGATGTGAAGGAGTGATTCCTGCATGAACAGCCCACACGTTCTTAGCCCTACCAGGCCACTATGATTAGGACCTTTGCTATTGCCTGATTACTGTCATGACTCCACTCTGACCTAGTCAGCTAGACAGTTGCAGATCTTAGCTGAAAATCATGGGAGACCCTGAAAGCCCTCTCTGCCCCCATTGCTGTGCCAAGTTGACAGATGATACGATAGCAATGACTGCAAAGATCAAATAGGCAAATGAAAACAGAATGGTAAAGTCGCGTTTGTTCAAATCTCCATAGGCATTGGGATCCTTACAACTATCTGTTTCCACTGTTACTGTTGAGAGTTCCGTGAACCAAACCATCAGGATGATTTGGCCACAGAGCTGAGTTTAGATGTTTAGATGACAGAGTTTATGCAAAGCAGCGTGCCCTACTGGTCAATTGTGGCCAGAGAAAATGCTTTTCATAAGGAACTGTTGACATTGAACTTTTGAATCGCTCTGAAGCTGTTACCACATCCTTTTGGCCTGGCTCTATTGCAGGGTTTATTTCCTTTTCCACATCTTGATAGGCTTAGAAACCGCCCCGGGGCCATTATTTCAAAGGAGAAATTTCTCTTCCATCCTGCCCGTGATTTCTCTTTGCTCTGGGCTCTAGTTTTTGTGAAGCAGGGACGCAGTGGCTTCAGTCTGATCCTCTATCTGGGGTATGTAATGTGTTTTCTGCTAATTCACAGAGTTCCATCAGGGATAGTCTCTGCCAGGATTATTTGGCAAGAGTCCACTGAAGAATTACTTACAGCTTTGTTTGTGGTTACTAGATTCCATTGGAATTTCCTGCATTTCCCAGCGATTCAAAGATTCTCATGGAGGGGTGGAGGCTGGGGCTGCAAGGTGTGTTGCTGCCAGTAAATGCAAGAAGTCCGGGTGCTGTGTGGAGGTAGAGGTTCAGGGCCCGGTTCTTGTGAACATCTTCCCAGTTAACTGGACGATCTTGACCAAGCACTGACTTGGTGAAAAGCACCAAGGCGCGGGACCCGTGTGCTCCCCTCTCTGGGCCCATAACTAGAGAACTATCTCATTGGAGAGAGAGGGAAGCAAGTGTCTCCAGAGCAGCACCAGCCCGGAGCTTTGACCCTGGACTTGCCTGGCTTTAGCAGTGAAAGCTCCCGTCCTGGGAAGCCCCCCTCAGTCACAGGCAAAGTGGGACACCGTGGGCAGGAAGGCAGAATAGTTCACGGCCCTGGTGTTGAGGGCACAGCTAGCCGTTCTGTCCACCTTTGGGAGGGACAACAGGGAGGCATTTTATTTAAAAAATGCTCCAGGGCTACCTGGGGCTCAGTCAGTTAAGCGTCTGACTTCGACTCGGGTCGTGATCTCATGGTTCGTGAGTTCGAGCCTCACATCGGGCTCTCTGCTGTCAGTACAGAGCCTGCTTCGGATCCTCTGTCCCCGCTCTCTCTCTGCCCTTCCCCCACTCACTCTTTCTCTCTCTCTCAAAAATAAACATTAAAAAAGTTGTTTTAAATGCTTCAGAGATTAGCTTTTAAACTAATTTTTGGAAAATGAATCTCCAACTTAGCTGTGTATCCTATGATACTCTGAAATTTCTCAGTCTCTGTATGTTCAATGTGAATGATGGTCTTAAAGGTTCTGGAAGGTCTCTGTACCTTTGAGTGGGATTTTGTTGTGAGTTCTTCTTCATGCACTGTCTTGTTTGAGTGGCCTCAAAACTAACGACAGTGAATATTCCCGAAGAGCCTGGGTCCTGTGGAGAGTGTTGTGTGTATATGTGACTGTGACTGCCTTTTCTGGGCTTCAGTTTCTCTTTCTTCAAGGAGAAATTATTTTCTTCTATAATGGATTTCTAAAATACTTTTAATGAAGGGGTGCTTAGAGACTGGAACTTTTGGAACTGAAGTTATACTTAGAAATCTGAAATGTTATAAGGGAAGGGAAGCAAAAATAATATAAAAACAGGGAGGGGGACAAAACAGAAGAGACTCTTCAATTTAGAGAACAAACAGAGGGTTGCTGGAGGGTTTGTGAGAGGGGGGATGGGCTAAATGGGGAAGGGGCGTTAAGGAATCTACTCCTGAAATCATTGTTGCACTATATGCTAACTAACTTTGATGTAAATTAGTAAATAAATAAATTATTAAAAAAAAAGAAATCTGAAATGTCAGGAAATACCCTAAACTTTACATAAACTTTACCGTAGGTTTTTTTTTTTTTTTTTTACTTTTCATCATTCTTTATTTTTTTTTTTCAATATATGAAGTTTATTGTCAAATTGGTTTCCATTTTACTGTAGGTTTTTACTTTGTTTTTTCTGCCCTTTACTTGTTAAATATATATTTTATATATAAACAATAACATAATAGTTAACATAATACTTATATTAGTATAAATATATAAACATAGCTATATAAATAATATAATTATTAATAACTATATATATATTCAAATCTTATTTTTTATGCCTTATTCCCAAAAGAACCATATGTGGAATAGCTCTCTGAGAGATTTGAGACTCTTAACTGTCACATGAAACTTAATAAAAATGAGAACTGAATATAAGAATATACAATTTTGAGTATTCACTTACAATAATAAAATTCTCTCTCCTACACAGAAGTTCCGAGTGATAGAAACTAGCAATCATTGACCTTTTACATCTTTGCCACCATTAAATGAGCACACTGAATCTTAAGACACAGTTTTTAAACTTGTTTTTTTTTATCCTCCCCACCCCAAGACCCTTGGCAGGTTTAACTTAGACTGAAGTTGAACTCCCCTCAATTGGAGTCTGGGGTTGCATGACCACGATCAAATTGCTAAAGAAAACAGAAAGTTTCCCATGACAAGCATCTAACTTATTCTTTCCACAGTGACCATTCTTGAGACTAGGTTTAGAAAACCTCGAGACTGCTTGAAATCAATTCCTACTCCAGAGACTCGAGAAAGCCTTAGCTCGTCCACCAATATAGCCAATAATATAGCAAATAGAAATGTCAACACAAGAAGAAGAAAGGTGTCCATTTTCTTCCTTTACTTTGCTAGAAATCTTGCTGTCTTTCCCAGGATCCCTCTTGCAAACCTTACTTGACATCTCATTGGTCGAAACTGGGTCCCATGGGTCACCCCCAGGTACAGATATAGCCGGGAAAATGACTACTGACTTCCCATTCTCTCTCTCCAACATTGTCTCTCAGTGGACTTTTTCGGGAAAGACTAGGATAGTAAATAGCTTAGTCAATAACTACTCAACTCCGTCACTGTTGTGCAAAAGTAGCCGTAGATAATTATAAATGAGTGAATGTGGCCGTGCTCCGATGAAACTTTATTATGGACGTGGAGTTTCAAATTTCATGTACTTTTCATGAAACCTTCTTTTGATCTTTCTTGAACCATTCGAAGGTGTGAAAATCATTTTTAGTTCGCAGGCTATATAAAAACAGGAGGCTGACCTGACTTGATTTGTGGACCCCAGGGGAGGGTGAGAACAGTTTGTGGGGGACACCGTATAGCTGCTGCAAATAGGCTCCGTACCTTGAATATAGAATATAGGAAAGTGATGACAAGCTCAACCTATCAAGCCTACCTTAATTTTCCTGATGTCAGCAAGCAAAGTCTGCTTCCGAATCATGGTCTTTGTCATGAACACATTAAAGTCTACCAGATGCCTTTAACTCAGAAAGTCTGTATCGCTGATATTCTAGGTCAGGAGATCTTTATATATGTTTACATATTTTGTTTTAAATTGCCCTATAGTGACTGCAAAACTGGATCAGACCTACAGAGAAAACTCTAGAATGCAGTGTAGAACTGGAACCAGGTAATTATTAACACTGTAGCCCAGACATTTGCATAATTGCTCAAAGGTCTGTTTGTATGAGCTTCATGAAAATTCAGAAATAATGCTACCCTAGATAGTGGTTAAAACAGAAGAATGGTATATTAGATATGTTGATCTAATGATTATTCTTTTTGAAACTATTTATAACATGTTACCTGTTCGTTCCCTTAGAAACTCTCTGTCCTCTTTTGAACTTTACAGTTAATTTTATAATCATGGTGTGTGTATGTATTTGTATGTAAGTATAAAAGTATTATATACGTACATATGTAGACATATATACATATGATATAACCTAGGCATGATATGTTATATATACTACATGTAATATATGCATATAACTATACATATATAATATGTACATACATATACATAATAAGCAGCACTCTCTCCCTCCTCCCGTCACATAGCTGAAGGGTCTAGGGATTCAGGCGTGGATCCAGATGCTGACATGATATCATCAGAACTCAGTCTGTCTCCATCTATCTTCTCTCCACTGTGTTGACTTCTCTGTCAGACTCCCTTCATGGTCATAAGACAGGCACCAACAAGAGCAGGCACACATCCTACAAGATCAGCACTCCCAAAGGAGAAAGAACTCTTTTTCCTAGAATTGGGTCTCAGTTGAACTGATTTGGCTCATGTGTCCATCCCTGAACGCGTCATTGTGGTCAAGGGGTGGGGGGGATATACTGACTTGCCTGGGCTCTGTGGTTGAGTGTCCCTTCCCTAGAGATGGGGACATTGTGGGGCTGGCTGGATTTCTAAACCACGTGGACAGGGAATAAAGGAAAGTGGGTCCCCAAAGGAAATCAGGGTGAATAGATTCTGGAAAGGCAAAAATAAGGGTCCACTATGGTGACATTAACATTTGATATTTAGGGGTGCCTTGGTGGTTCTGTCGGTTGAGCGTCCGACTTAGGCTCAGGTCATGATCTCATGGTTCATGAGTTCGAGCCCTGTGTTGGGCTCACTGATGTCAGCACGGAGCCCACTTGGATCCTCTGTCCCCCTCTCTCTCTTTCTGCCCCACCCCCCTCATGCTCTCTCTCTCTCTCTCTCTCTCTCTCTCTCTCAGAAATAAATAAACATTAAACAATTTTTTGACTTTTAACAAAGGAACTGGGAAGAGAATATGGAGACTTCCAGAGAATGAATGAGGAATGGGAAAAAACCATAGGAATGTGAGGAAAATGTTTTATAGGAAACTGGGCGTGGTCAGTGGTTCATCAGCTTGGCAATGTATCAGAGAAATCTAGGTAGTTAAAAAACAAACAAAACAGATTTCTGTAATTTACCCCAGACTGACTGAAGCAGAATCTGGGAAGGTGGGGTCCAGGACTCTGTATCTTTTTAAATCTCCACCGGCAATAGATGTGCAGCTTATTCATAGAGTTGTTTCGGGCACTACTGAATAGGGTCGTAGAGTATGGGCTAAGCTGCTGTAACAGAGAGACCGCAAACTACAGACACCTGAAGACATTAATCTCTTTCTCATGTAATAGCTTGAAGGTGAACAGTCCAGGATGGTGGGCGGGTTTATTCAAAAACAAAGTTCCGGGGCGCCTGGGTGGCTTAGTCACTTAAGCGACCAACTCTTGGTTTCAGCTCAGGTCATGATCTCATGGTTTCGTGAGTTTGAGCCCCGCATTGGGCTCCGAGCTGGCAGCGCGGAGCCTGCTTGGGATTCTCTCTCTCCCTCTCTCCCTGCCCCTCCCCTACTCATGCTGTTTCTCTCTCAAAATAAATAAATAAACTTAATTTTAAAAAATTAAAAAAAAAACCAACAAAGTGCCTTCCATTTGTTTCTCCACCATCCCCTCGGGTGTCGTCCTTGTCTGTACAGTTGACACTGGCTGCCACCCCGTTCACATTCTAGCCCACGGGGAAAACAGAGAGAGGGCGGAGAAGTGCCAAGTTGTCAAGGCCAAGGTTCAGAAGTGCACACATCACTGCCACTTTCATGATATTGGTCTGAACTTAGTCCACATCGCACAGCAAGAGCAAGGGAAGCTGGAAAGTATAGTTTTTCTCTTGCCTGAGATATAAATATGTATTTTTTTTCTTGTTTCCAAAAACAGACCCTCACATATATACATAAGTAGACAGGTGGATGTCTGCCCAGCTAAAATTGGACCCCTAAAAATTAAACATTTATTACTTTCAGTTAAACGTGACAAATTGAACGGCACAAGTCTTTATTGTTTTTTATGAAACTCCTCAAGTGAAAATAAAAATGATTAAAAAAAAATGTCAAAGAGAGCAGGGGAGGGGTAAGAGGAGAAAGTGATGTCAAAACTATTTCGCAAGATGGAAAACAGATGGACAAGTGGTAAGTGACTCGCCAGAACAGAAAAGGCAGAAACTTAATGCCAGAGAGAGTCGGGGGGAAGAGTCCTGTAAAAAGCAGGTGATTCCCATTGTAGGATCTCTGGAAGGCCAACCCATTGAGGGCACCAACTATTTGAAGTTGGGTGTGGAGGGGATCAAAACCAAAGAGGATCGTCACAAATCTCCTTAAGGAGAAGACTCACAGATTCCCTACCCTAAAGCCAGCAGCTCTTGCCCCTACCCGAGCAGAGCACAAGAGTTTTGCTCTTGGAAATTCTGGAGAAATTCTACACTCTGGGAATACCAGGCTCAGTAGAGAGAGATGGGGTGGTGAGGTGCCTTTAAAGCTGATTGAGCGACAGTCTCCATTTTGAATGGTAATTCCCATCACCCTCTTCCCACACTAGGTTCCCACTATCCTCAGTACCAACTTCCTATCACCCCAATAGGAGAATAGATAATTCCTCTGTGGGGAAACCCACTAACCCAAGAGAGAAGACCCACAGATTCCAATTTATGTGGGTCTCCATCTGCCACAATCTACTGAAGCCCACCAACGAATAAACTATTTACACAGGGCTGCTGGTCAGCATTTTGGTGTCTGTAAGGAAGATTCAAGAATCATCAGACATTTCAAGAATGCCTTCAACGGGAAATAGAACAAATAAGGAACATGAGAGAGAGGGAAACTTCAGAAAATTTACCTTTAGAGAGACAAGAGAAGAGTTTACAACAATAAAACAAGAACAGAACACTATGTACGGAAGAGCATTTAGAATGGAGAAAGTGACATAACTATAGAGAATAATGGGGGGAGGGGAGGACAAAAATAGGTGTGGGAATGTAAGAGGGAGCCAAATCCTCATACTGCTTAGAAGAGAGCCAGCAGATGAAGTCTCATTTTAAAAAAGCCAAGAAATAGCAATTTAAGCATGTAATTTAGAATGTAGGTATAAACAGGGGCCCCTGGGTGGCTCCGTTGGTTAAGTGTCTGACTTCTGTTCAGGTCATGATCTCATGGTTCATGGGTTTGAGCCCTGGATCGGGTTCTCTGCTGTCAGCTCAGAGCCCACTTTGGAACCTCTGTCTCCCTCTCTCTCTGCCCCTTGCATGCTCTCTCTCTCTCTCTCAAAAATAAATAAACATTAAAAAAAGAAAGAATGTAGATATACATACATAAAGGAGGGGCACTTGGGTGTCTCAGTTGGTTAAGCATCTGACTTTTGATCTCAGCTTAGGTCTTGATCTCAGGGTCATGAGTTCAAGCCCCGTGTTGGGCTCCATGCTGGGCATGGAGCCTACTTAAAAAAAAAAAAAAAAAAAAAAAAAAAAAAACAAAACATAAAGGAAAAGGCAAGTGAGTTGAAAATTATCAACTCTGGAAGTGAGAATGGAGGGTGGGGGAGGGGAGGCAGGGGCTGCTGCTTTTCATTATAAGCCAATACTTGGCTTGCTGATTTGATTTGCTAATCCATGCATATAGCAGAAAAATACATTCTCAGACTTTTATTAGTTTTAATATCATTCTAAAATATTTTGCATATACCTTAATTAAGAATGTTATTACTTCATATTGTCGAGACTACTTCTTCGCAAGAAGTGCACGAGATGTGTAAGAAGACTCTCTGTGAAGTAATTAGTGAGAAGAGATACAGACGGACCAGGGGGAAGAGGCGGTTTATGAGGGAACTCACAGACTTAAGACATGAAGGCATTTGGAAGAGTCCAGAAACTTTCAGGAGGGAAAGTGAGAACTTCTATTTTAAGAAATCTGAGCAAACCATTATAGACCAAGCTGCCAAATATCTACAGAGAGTTGGCAGATGTTGTAGAACGCACAGACGCTCTGTTTTTAAAAATAATTTTGTTTGTATGTTTTAATAATCGGAAGTCATTTTGTTTGGATGATATTGGGAAATGAAGGCTTGTATGTCCCTTTAAGTTCTCACCAGAAGTGCTTTGCAGAGCAGTAAGTCAGACACTACAAATTGGCTTCTCAAAACCCCGCCTCCCTGACTGGCATCCCACTAAACAGGTCAGATACTTGCTTTCTCAATCTTACTCTAAGCTAAGAGTGCCCACGTGTTCCAGTTGTGGCCAATGAAATATGAGGGAGTCTGGTTAGGGGCTTCTGGGGAGTTCTTTTCTTCCTGATAAGGAGTTGGTGCACTGAGGGAGATTCCGCATGATACCTTTGGACGATGTCATTTTGGAGCTCTCTGTGGCCATCTTGAAACCACAAGGGCAAGGCCAAAGGAATCTCCCAAGACACCAACCCAAAGCTCTGGCATCAACAAATGTTAAACCGATAGCAGTAACTGTCTAAGTCAAGTCTCCCTGTTATGCAAGCACAAAAAAGCCAAGGTGAATTTGTTATGCAAGAACGAAAAAGCCAAGTTTTCTGTTTTGTGCAACCAAAAACATTCCTATTTTCATCATGGGTCCAAAAAATGTCATTGTATTGTTTTTACAAATAATGTAATGTCCGTGATTAGGCAGTGTCCCCTGTGGTCATTGAGTGAAAGAAGGTAAAATGATTTACTCACATCAATATGATCATTCCATTCCATTTGTACACTTGTATAAAAGTTTAAAACAGCTTCTCAAGACATGTGCCTTGACATACAGATATTGTAGGTGTGATGACATATTGATCCCCTCATCCCTGGGGGTTGCTTGGAGAGGCCTGGGGTGGTAGGAGTGGCCAGTACTATGAGGGTCCCTGGGGCAGCGAGAACTCCTTCTAGGCTGCCTTATCCATTTACCCTCAATGCACTCGTCAAATATAATCCTTAACCCTGAGTGCCATCGAGTGTAATGGGTCAGGGAACCATACTCTACAACTTGTGCGTAGCACTTATGTGTCCTGTCTCTCTTGGTCTTTGCAGGAGTGTTGTGCAGTTATTCTTAATCTCGTCCTCCAAAGGTAGAAGTTGAGTCCTTCGATAAGTTCAACATTTCAGGATTTAAAAAAGTCAGACATTATACCACTACACAAAGAACTGTACCCTACAAAATTTGATTTTTAAATTTTAATCACCCATGCTGGGTTGAGACATTTTCACCTTTATCTGTTGGTTCCCGTGACAGATGATCAGGAAGCATTTGCTGAGTACCTCCCATGTACATAAAGGCCTCAAAGAAGACCACGTTGACTGAAATTCCCTGAAAAACAAGCCAACAATAGGCAAAAATGAGAAAAGGGTTAAGCCTATTAGGTTTGCCTCTCAATTCTTACCGCATTGGACCTGTCCACAGGGCCTGACATTCTGTTGGTTTCCGTGGATAAAAGTTGCCTTAAACAGTGAAAGAGAGTAAAGTACAGAGGTGATGTATGGCCAGAAAGATGTAATACTCCCCTCCAGGTCTCTTAGCATTGGCACCCCCAAAGGAATATCATTATACGGGAAATAAAGTTTACTTGTTGACTTCAGTCCCGATTAAAAAAAAAAAAAAAGATAGTAGAGTGTTCCAATTCACACAGCCATTTGGTAGCTGAGTCAGAATTTGGAACTAGGTCTCCACTCACTCTATGCTGCAGAGAGAAGAGGCATACTTATCCCCAGCTCTCCAGTCTTATTTTATACTTCCCTCCAGAACTACCAGACAATAATGAACTTTGCTGAGACGGGGTGGTGGGAGGAGGGAGCCTTTAAAGTGGGGTGATGTGTTGGAAGGATGGTTTGGCAACCACAGGACTGAAAGCTCAGAGAACGAGGGTGGTTCAGCCGACTCAAATCTCTTTATCTGTGGTCTGTGGAGATGTGACGAGATTGGAGAAGCCAGAACAGAAGACAGGGGCCACATTGTTCTGCTGGACTGAGGCCTCATGTCCTTCCTCGCCATTTGTTTCTTTGGCCTCCTGAACTCCAGGAGATGGCATTGTCCTTGTTCCCTGTGCCAGCTGCTTATGTCGAGAAAGAGGGGAAGAGTCTGTGTGGGAGCAGGCTGGGCTCCGTCCAAGCCTGTGTGGCATTTCTATTTGTTTCTTTAACTGCTGGGGCTGTTTAAGTATTTCAGCCCTGGGGGGCCACTGCTGGTCAGACGTTTTATTTCCACTTGTGAACCAAGATGGTGGGGCTCTGATAGGGAATTAGAGGTGTGCCGGGGGATTAGAAGGCCAGTCCAAGCTTCTCTTTATACACGTGAGAAAAATGAAGCCCTAAGGGGCCAAATGAATTTCCCCTAATCTCTAAACTACTTAATGACAGAGGCCAGAAATTCTCCCTGCTTGGGAGACTGCTACCTCCTGGGTCTGTGCCCCTGGCCAGCTTGACTTCCCCAAGCTGCAGTTTTCGCATCTCTAGAGATTATAAAAGAATATTTTCTATAGGGACAGGAGATGTAAGGAGATGTAAGATCATGCATATAAAGAGCATACTGGAGGGGGACCTGGGTGTCTGTCGGTTAAATGTTTGACTCTTGATTTCGGCTCAGGTCATGATCTCATAGTTTGTGAGGTGGAGCCCCCGTTGCTTACGATTCTCTCTCTCCCTCTCTCTCTATGCCCCTCCCCCGCTAGCACATGCTGGTTTTTTTTCTCTCTTAGAAATAAATAAACTTAAGGGGCACCTGAGTGGCTCAGTCGGTTAAGCATCAGACTTCAGCTCAGATCATGATCTCCCAGTTTACGAGTTCAAACCCTGCATTTGGGCTCTGTGCTGACGGCTCAGAGCCTGAAGCCTGCTTTGGGTTCTGTCTCCCTCTCTCTGCCCCTCCCCTGCTCACACTCTGTCTCTCTGTCTCTCAAAAATAAAATAAACATTAGAACAAACAAACAAACAAAGGAGCATGCTGGAAATGTTAGCTGTACATAAGTACTGCTTCCTAGCCTGTCTCTCTCCATTCAGTTCTGCATATCTTTACTGTGCTAATCTAACTGTGGGAATCACAATAAAAAGCATCCCATTTGTGGGGCACCTGGGTGGCTTTGTCGGTTAGCGTCCGACTTTGGCTCAGGTCATGATCTCACGGTCCGTGCGTTCGAGTCCCGCGTCGGGCTGAAGAACCTGGAGCCTGCTTCGGATTCTGTGTCTCCCTCTCTCTCTGCCCCTCCTCCACTCATGCTCTGTCTCTCAAAAATAAGTAACATTAAAAAAAATTGTTTTTAAAAATCATCCCATTTGCCAAAACTCATGGAACTTTACACCTAAAAAGTGTGATGTTTGCTACATCTAAATTATAACTTAATAAACTGAAGGGGTTTTCTTAAGGCATTTATTCCATTTCAAGCTATCAAGTCTCATTAAACTCATATAACACTGCCGTTTGAAAAGCCCCTACACAATTACAGTGGCCGACTTAAACTATGAAGGCTAAAGGTATCAATTTAGAGGGAACGGAATTTAAGTACTTTAATCTTACTCTAAGTATAGACACAACTGAGGTCAACGTGGGTGCAGTTAGATATATTTGCCCTGAGGATTGGTGAAGTATTCTAAAAGTCTCAGCAGCCAGTTAAGAAAATGTGTCCCGTGGTTAGAGATCGTTTGTTTGGGTGATTTTAAGGAAACTGCTGATTTTCCTTTACAGTTCATGTTTGTTAATAAATAGAAAACTTGTATTTGAAGACTTGAACAATTTCCATGCACTCCAGAAGTTCTTCCTCTGAAGCTCTGTGAGGTCAGCATATATTTTCTTGCTTTTCTTTCTCCCAAGCAGACGTGACTCCACTCCTCTGGGACCTCATGACATACAGTAGCCTCTAACGGTGTCACCAAGATCTACTCTACATCGTACTTACTTGTGGTTCTGTCTTATTTCCTCGTTTGGATTTTTAGCTTTTTGAGGTCAGGGCTCTGTCTGAATAATATTGCATTCCTCATGGTGCCGGGGATAGTGTTGAATGAATGAAAAAAAATCAATCACTGTTGACTGATAAGACAGAATTAAGAAGCAATACATTGTTTGAGAGAGAACTGAATAAATGGGGAAAAATCAACAAACAAAATGGTGTTTCATTATTGTTAACTGGTAGAGGCAGAATTAAGAAGCAATATATTGTTTCAGAGGGAACTATAGGTCCTTGATTTAGTAAATAGACAATCTTCCATTAACATATCCATTATTTTTAAGTGAATGCTCTGACTGAACCTAGTATTAGGACATCGGGGCTGTAATCCCAGATCTGTGATTACGCAACTGTGGGAACTTGGCCAAGTTACTTGAGCCTCTGAATATCGGTTTCCTCCTCCATACAATGAAGGGATTGAAGTCATTATTAGATCGTTACCAAAGTGCCTTCCAGTTTTAGCGTCCACCAAGTGTGGGTCTCTCTGTGTCCATCTCAATGTCTTGGGCACAGTGGACCCTCAGGAAATCCTGCGACAGAATTGAGGCAGTTCGTTAAGACGTTTGACGTTAGCATTGTTCATTTTGCAAATTCTTCATCAATAGGATGACCTGGATCTCAACAGTATACTTAATTTGGAGGCCTTATCACTTTTACATCTCTCAAACCTGTTCCATGAATTACAGTTTTGTTTTGTTTTTAGATAAAAGGGACATTTAGAGATTATTTTGGCCAAGGATTCTGAATCTGGGTCATCTTCAACCCAAGGGCGTTAAGGGCTTTATGTATCCCTAAATTGTAGCCCTTGGAATTTTTATTTTTTTCATCAAGTCTGTGTGAGAGCTGTACTCACGGGCATGCTAGCACACACACACACACACACACACACACACACACACACACACCTAGAGCTTCTAGAGCTTTATAAAGCTCTAGAAGGAGAGCACCTCATTGTGTCTTGCTCACCAATGCATCCCAGTGTCCACAGAATGGGGCCTGCCATTCAGTAGTTGCTCAATAAACATTTGTTGACTGAATAAATGTGCAAGCCAAAAACAAGTGGATTATTTTGGAACCAATCGCAATTCAATATCCCAAAACTCAAACTCAAAATTCTTTTTTTTTAATTTTTATTTTTGATTTACTTATTTTTTTTCAGAGAGAAAGAGAGCACGAGTGGGGAAGAGGGGCAGATTGAGAGAAACTTAAGCAGACTTCATGCTCAGCTTGGAGCCCAGTGCAGTGTTCAATCCCACGACCCTGGGATCGTGACCTGAGCTGAAATCGGGAGATGAACACTCAACCAATGGCGCCCCTCAGGGCCCTCCCCCAATTCCAAAATTCTTTAAAAATATGTAATTTCTGAAGAATCTAACAAAAGAGAGTGGGATATATCCCAGATACATATTAAACTTCCTAAAAACTCTCTTTACCTCTCCATCTCTCACATTTCATACAAGGCCAGGGGTCTTGAACTTCCTTTTCTCTTTCTTCCCCAAAGTCTGACTGGCTCCCTCGTCTTCCTTATTTATTCTCTCCCCCTTCTACCTCCTGACCTTTCCTTTTTAAAAAAAATCTGAATATAATTCTCATACAATAAAATACACTATTTTATTTTATTTTATTTTTTTTAATGTGTATTTATTTTGGAGAGACAGAGACAGAGTGTAAGCAGGGAAGGGTCCAAGAGAGGGGGAGACACAGCATCTGAAGCAGGCTCCAGGCTCTGAGCTGTCAGCACAGAGCCTGACACGGGGCTCGAACCCACGAACCACGAGATCATGACCTGACCCAAAGTCAGATGGTTAACCGACTGAGCCACCGAGGTGCCCCAAAATTCACCATTTTAAAGGGTACAATTCCAGGGGGAGGGTTGTGTATTAACAAGGTTATACAATCATCACCACTAATTCCAGAATATTTTCATCACTCCATAAAGAAACTAGAACCCGCTAGCCGTCATTCCCCATTATCCCTTCCCTCACCCCCTGGCAACCACTAATCTATTGACTCTCTCTGAATTTGTACCTTTTGGACATTCTACACAAATAGGTTCATACGATATGTGGCCTTTTGTGTCTGGCTTCTTTCACTCAGCATAATGTCTTCAAGGTTCATACATATTGTAGTATAATGTATTGACCTCATTCGTTTTTTATAGCTGAATAATATTCCATTGTATGGATTTACCACATTTTGTTTATCTATTCATGCGATGATGGCCGTTTGGGTTTTCCTCTTCTTGGATATTACAAATAATGTTGCTGTGAATATTCACGCACAAGCTTTTCTGTGAATAAGTTTTTCCGCGTTTTCAATTTTCTTAGGTATATACCTAAGAGTGGAGTTGTTGGTCATAAGATAACTCCATGTTTAACTTCTTGAGGAATTTCCAAATTGTTCTCCACAGCCACTGAAACGCGTTTACATTTTCACCACCAGTGTATAAGCCTTCCCATTTCTCTACAAGTCAAAACCACGATGAGATACTGCCTCACACCTGTCAGAATGGATACAATGAACAACACAAGAAATAACAGGTGTTGGGGAGATGCGGAGAAGGGGGAACCCTCTCGCACTGTTGGTGGGAATGCAGACTGGTGCAGCCGCTCTGGAAAACAGTATGGACGTTCCTCAGAAAGTTAAAAATAGAACTACTCTACAATCCAGCAATTGTACTACTAGGTATTTACCCAAAGGAGACAAAAATACATATTTGAAGGGATGCATGCACCCCGATGTTCATAGCAGCATTGGCAGCAATAACCAAATTATAGAAAGAGCCTAAGGGACCATCGACTGATGATGGATAAAGAAGATGTGATATTCATATACAATGGAGTATTCCACAGCCATCAAAAAGAATGAGATTTTCCCAACCATGTGGATGGAGCTAGAATATATTATGCTAAGTGAAATGAGTCAGTCAGAGAAAGACAGATACCATATAAACCATATGTGGTGGAATTTAAGAAACAAAACAGATGAACATATGGGGGAGGAAAAAAAGAGAGAGGGAAACAAACCATAAGAGTCTCTTAGCAACAGAGAACAAACTGAGGGTTGATAGAGGGATGGGGGTGGGGGATGGGATAGACGGTGATGGGTGCTAATAAGGACACTTGTTATGATAGGCACTAGGGGTTGTATGAAAATGATGAATCACTGAATTCTACCTCTGAAGCCAACATTGAACTGTACGTTAACTAACTATAATTTAAATACAAATTTGAAAAGAATACATACATACATACATACGTGTTTTTTTTTAAGAAGTCTTCAATTTCTCCACATCTGTGCCAACAATTGCTATTGTCCATCTTTTTTTTTTTTTTTTTTTTTAATTTTTTTTTTTCAACTTTTTTTTTATTTATTTTTGGGACAGAGAGAGACAGAGCATGAACCGGGGAGGGGCAGAGAGAGAGGGAGACACAGAATCGGAAACAGGCTCCAGGCTCCGAGCCATCAGCCCAGAGCCTGACGCGGGGCTCGAACTCACGGACCGCGAGATCGTGACCTGGCTGAAGTCGGACGCTTAACCGACTGCGCCACCCAGGCGCCCCTTTTTTTTGTTTTTTAATCAAGGCCATTCTAGTGGGTGAGAATGTGATTTGCATTCCTTGTTGCATTCCCAACAACACTGTGACGTTGATTTGCATTTCCTTAACATGATATGAAGCATCTTTTCATGAGTGAATTGGCAATTTGTATACCTTTGTTAGGGATATTTCTAGTCTGGTCTTTTGCCCATTTTTAAATAGGGCTATTTGCCTCTTTATTGTTCAATTGTGAGTTCTTCATACCTTCTAGATACAAGTCCCTTGTCAGATATATGATTTGTAAATATTTTCTTTCATTCTGTAGGGGTTTGTTTCATTGTCTTTATCTTTTTCTTTTCTTTTCTCTCTCTCTCTTTTTTTTTTTTTTTTTTTTGTTATATTAGAGAGAGAGAGAGTGCAAGCAGGGGGGAGGGCAGAGGGACAAAGGGAGAGAGAGAGAATCCCAAGCAGGCTCCATGATCAGCATGGAGGCCCACGTGGGGCTCAATCCCATGACCCTGGGATCATGACCTGAGCCATGATCAAGAGAAAAAATCCAAATCAAGAAAAAAAGCCAAATCAAGAGAAATCAATCAAGAGAAAAAAATTGGCTTGATTTTTTTTAGTGGTTTTTTTTTTTTTTTTTTTTTTTTGCCTTTCCAGAGATTTCTATTTTAGCAAGAGTGTCCAAATCAAGAGTTGGACACTCAATCGACTGAGCCACCCAGATGCCCTTTTTTTTTTGCGCTTTCTTGATAATGTCCTCAGAAGCAAAAAAAAAAAGTTTGTAATTTTGGTGAAGTACATTTTATTTAGCCAGACCTATTCTTGCTTACCTTCTACATTAGCACTCTGATTCTTAGGTGAATCAACCTAGCCTCTCTTGTTTCTTCCAGTCCTCCCTTCTACACATTACACTGATCTGTATAATAAAGGCCCCATGGGGAGTAAAACAAATTCAGTGTCATCTTTAGAGTGTGAAATGCAGAGGAATGTCTGTGACCTCCTATTTTGTGATATTATCATCCCTTTTGGATATTCAAAAATACATAAGCACAGGGGCATTGGTGTGGCTCAGTCAGTTAAGTGTCCAACATCAACTCAGGTCATGGTCTTACAGTCCGTGAGTTTGAGCCCCGAGTCAGGCTCTTTGCTGACAGCTCAGAGCCTGGAGCCTGCTTCAGATTCTGTGTCTGCCTCTCTCTCTGCCCCTCCCCCGCTGCACTGTGTGTGTTTGTGTGTGTGTGTGTGTGTGTGTGAAAAATAAACAAACATTTAAAAAATTAAAAAAAAATGTAAGCACAATGTGTACTTTCCTGAGGGTATGGCCTATAGATTTATTTTATCAGATTTTCAAAGCTATCTTTAATGCCAATAATATTTTTTAAAATATTCATCTAGTTTCATTCTCTTGTTTTACAGTAAAATGAGACTTAGAGCCATTGAGTGATGTGGCCGAAGCCACACAGCTTATTAGTGAGAGTTTTACAGCCATTCAGGTTTCCCTACCTCCCTTCCCTTCCCCCATCAATGCGGTCGGTCCGAGGGTATCATGCTGCTTCTAGAATTTCCATATCGCAGGGAGATTCCCCTAGGAGCAGCATATTAATCCAGCACCAACATTTTATCAAATATTTATTCATCAGAGACTGAGGCCAGGCAAGATTGACTTGGAAGGGTGTGTGGGAGCCGGGGAACAGGACAGGTCTAGGTGGTGTGCAAAAGCGTCCATCCTGAGGCCTCCCTAAGAAGGTGATGTGCCTAGGGGCTCCTGGGTGGCTCAGTGGGTTAAGTGTCGAACTTCCGCTCAAGTCATGATCTCGCGGTTTGTGAGTTTGAACCCCACGTCGGGCTCTGTGCTGACGTCTCAGAGCCTGGAGCCTGCTTCGGATTCTGTGTCTCCCTCTCTCTCGGCCCTTCTCCCGATCATGCTGTGTCTCTGTCTCTCAAAAATAAATAAACATTAAAAAAAAAATTGAAAAAAAAAAAGAAGAAGAAGGTTGTGTGCCTAGATGGAGCTCAAACCAGAAAGTCACAGAATGAAAAAGGTGGGGAGAGAAGGCGAAAGTAGGATCCATCACCACTTGGCCTGGGCTCTGCTGAAAACAAATTGAAGACTGAAGTCTCGAAAGTGCTGAGAAATTGGCACTACTTCGCCAAGCGGGAGGATAAGAAAGATTGCATAATTGATAACCCTGATGGCCCCTTCTCCCACCCAGACAATTACAAAACTTTCTTTGAATGCTACATTGGGGGTAAAAAAAAAAGAGGTAACTTTAGAAACTGTCTGGTTGATTTCTCACTTTTGGACTTTTTTTTTTTTTTTTTTTTTTTTTTTGGCCATCTAGAAAGAAGTTTCTAAATGCTTAGTATGGCATCAATATTAGTACTTTGGCTAAAAGTTTAGCTTAGTGTAGTGTAGTTCGTGATATTGTATCAACACGGATTTTCTGGCATTAGTAACAGGACTGTGTTTATATAAAATGTCAATATAAGTGGAACCTGGGTAAAAGGGATGCCGGAATCGTCTACTTTTTGGGTAACTTTCCTGTAAGTCTGAAATTATCTCAAAACAAAAAGTTAAAAGAGAAAAAAATTGGCTTGATTTTTTTTTAGTGTTTTTTTTTTTTTGTTTTGTTTTTTTTGCCTTTCCAGAGATTTCTATTTTAGCAAAACATTCTTTATGGGATCATAATGCAAAATATTAACTAATAACCACACATAGCAAATCTCATTAAACTATGGTATTTATTTTATTTTATATTTTGAGCAGGTGGTACATTTCTAGCTTTCAAAAATTGTAAATGGTTGACAACATGCAGTGGAAACTCTGTCTCCACCGTCAGCCACCCACCTGGTTCCTCTCCTCACGAGCAGTGTTGTGTGCCCTTCCGAGAGATTTTATATATATATATATATGTATATATGTGTGTATATATATATATATATATATATCAGGATATATATATATATACACATATATATATATCTATATATCAGGATATATATATATATATATACACATATATATATCAGGATATATATATATATATACATATGTATATATATCAGGATATATATATATACGTATATATATATACATATATATACATATGTATATATGTATATATATGTATATATCAGGGCTTTCCAGAGAAACAGAGCCCATAGGATATGGAGTAGACCCCCCCTCCCCGATCCTCAGGGTGTGGTCTCCAAGACCTGCTGTAGATATCAGGAAGCACATATAATACCCAACCCTATACACACGGTATGATCTTTCCTATACATACATACAGATGATAAAGTTCAATTTATAACTCGGGCATAGTGAGAGATTAGCAACACAACTAATAATAAAATAGAGCAATTATAACAATATAGTGTAATTATAGTTACGCGATTATGGTCTGTCTCTCTCTCCTAATGTCTTATTGTACTGTACTCACCCTTCTTGCGATGATCTGAGATGATAAAATGCCTACCGGGTAAGATAAAGTGAGGCGAATGATATAGACACTTTGATGTACTTAGCGTTAGGCGACTATTGGCTTTCTGCCAATGTATTTTTCTGGAGCACTTCCTCAAGCACTTAATATCTACCTGACCTTTCTGTCCCTTCCAGATCACTTCCTCGATTGACTTCTGGGAACTTGCTGAAAGTGGAAGTGACAACCCAAACACCCATCACTTAACTGAGAGAGTGTTTTACTTTGATTAATATATATGTATATTTGTGTTATAAGGGCAGGTGTCTCCCCCAACCAGGCCCTCAAAATACATATTCTAGGACTTTCCTTACCTACTATAGCTTCTCCTGTGCCAGAGATCCTCTTGTTCTTCTAAAAATAATTTTGTAGGGGCGCCCGGGTGGCTCAGTCAGTTGAGCGTCTGACTTCAGCTCAGGTCATGATCTCATGGTTTGTGTGTTCGAGCCCCGCGTCCGGCTCTGTGCTGACGGCTCGGAGCCTGGAGCCTGCTTCGGATTCTGTGTCTCCCTCTCTCTCTCTGCTCCTCCCCTCCCCTCTCAAAAATAAATAAACGTTAAAAAAATTTTTTTATATCATTTTGTAGGGAGAGAGGGGAGCAGGGCGAGTAAGTGAATGAATGAATGAATGAATAAATAAATATCATTTTGTCAGTGATCCACTTTTTCCCACACATGTTATCCCTCTCTGTTTGCTGACTTCTGAACCCCCTTGAGTGGTTCATTTCCAGAATTATCTGTTACTTTCTTGTGTGGCATTTTTAAGTTTCTATTTATTTCTTAACGTAATACTCTTCCTCCAGACCACAACCAGGAAAGCTTTTTTTTTTTTTTTTTTCTCAATCAGTAGGGCGTGGATGATAGATCCTCTAGTGGAAAGCTCTACCCACCACTTTTTTTACGGAACTGTCCCCCATTGCAATGCAGAAGTGGCTTGAATCATTTCCTTTTAACTTTTTTTTTTTTCAATGAGGAACAGTTCCTTCTTGTTCTTTGCACATCATGTTCTTTAATACAGGAAGGCTGCCTCCACTGTGCCCACTGGTCAGTCACACCATCTGTCGCTGCTTTGTCGTGTCAATTGCCAGTGACGAAGCGTTGGGAGGAGTCTGCTATTGGCTGAACGTGAGATGACCGGACCAGTCTGGAATTCATGCCTTTGTTTAAAAAAAAATTTTTTTTAACGTTTATTTATTATTGAGAGACAGGGAGAGACAGAGCATGAGTGGGGAAGGGGCAGAGAGAGGGGGAGACACAGAATCTGAAGCAGACTGCAGGCTCTGAGCCGTCAGCACAGAGCCTGATGCGGGGCTTGAACTCACGAACCGCGAGATCATGACCTGAGCCGAAGTCTGACGCTCAACCGACTGAGCCAGCCAGGCGCCCCTGGAAATTATGGCTTTGTGACTTGAGTTGCAGGGACAAGCTGGCATGGGGAGGGGGCAGAAATGGGTCAGAGTGTTATCACGGAGCAGAGTGTTGAGGGGAAAGTCTATTTCTCTTTATTGGTTGAGGTTATTCAGCATTCACCATCTCTTTGAACGAGCAAATGCTACCTTGCACATGCTAGAAAATATGAAACAAAGCTGTAAGCAGGAAGAAAGTTGTGTCTTCCAGTTTTGCATCTTCTTGTCATAGCTGTTTACCTAGTGTGTTTAATTCACCGTGACAGAGTCCAAGATTTTTCTGTCTAGTTGTAGCAACACTCGTAGACCGTCTCTCCAGAGATCGCTGATGTTCTCTTCAATCCTCAGTCACAGCACCCTCGCTTAGTAGGCAACTAAAGAATGCACGACTTTGGCCCAGATGGAAATCTTTGGGTTCAGAGAAGCCATGGGATTCACTGAAGATTGGTGTCAGTTTCCCAGAGCTACCGTAAGAAAGTACCATAAATTGGGCGGCTTCAAACAACAGATTTTATGGTGTCACAGTTCTGGAGCTTAGAAGTCCAAAATCAAGGTGTTGGCTCATGCTTTCTCTGAAACCTGTAGGGGAGAATCCTTCTTGCCTTTTCCCGCTTCTGTTGGTGGCCAGCAGTCCTCAGTGTTCCTTGACATGCGGTGACACCAGTCTGCTCTCTGCTTCTATCATCACATGGTCTTCTCCCTCTATGTCTCTGTCTAAATTTTCTTCTTCTTATAAGGACACCAGTCCTATTTATTGGATTAGGGACCACCCTAATGACCTTGTCTTAACGTGGGTACATCTGCAAAGGCCGTATTTCCAAAATCATCACCCTCACAGTTACTGGAGTTAGGGTTTCACGATATTTTGGTGGGGGGTGAGGAGAAGACGTAAATTAGCCCCTAATGGCTGAGTAGGAAATCTGGTGCAACATTGGGAAAATAATGGCTGCCAAACCACTGTTTCTTTTCTTTTTTTTTTTTTTTTTAATTATTTTCAATGTTTATTTATTTTTGAGAGAGAGAGAGAGAGACAGACAGACAGACAGAACATGAGCAGGGGAGGAGCAGAGAGAGAGCGAGACATAGAATCCACAGCAGGCTCCAGGCTCTGAGCTGTCAGCACAGAGCCAGACGAGGGGCTCGAACCCACCAACCACGAGATCATGACCTGAGCTGAAGTCGGACATTTAACCAACTGAGCCTCCCAGGCGCCCCGCCAAACTACTGTTTCTTAAATTAGTCCATACACATGTGTCCTGGGCTACTTGTTAAAATGAACTTTCTCATTCAGTAGGTCTGAGGTGGGGTCCTGAGAACAAGCATTTCTGATATTCTACGACAATGCCAATGCTGGTCCAAGAGCACATCTGGGAATAGTGAGAATCTAGTCCCATCCTGCCCACCACGCGGCCGCTCTCCACACGTAGTATTTAAATTCAAAATTGAATGAATATTGGGGCGCCTGGGTGGCTCAATCCATTAAGCGACCAGCTCAGGTCATGATCTCATGGTTTGTGAGTTCGAGCCCCACGTTGGGATCTGTGCTTACAGCTCAGAGCCTAGAACCCGTTTGGATTCTGTGTCTCCCTCTCTCTCTGCCCCCCCCCACCCCCGCCCCTGCTCATGCACTGGATGGTGCAGATAGAGAACATTTCCACCATCGCAGAAAGTTCAAGTGCATAGTGCTACTTTAGACCGGTGGTTCTCCAAATTACCACCTGGGAACTTGTTACAAATGCAAATTCCCAGGTCCCATCCCAGAGCTACTGAATTGGAAAATCAGGAATTGGAGCCCAGCAGGACGTGTGAACAAGCCCTCAAAGTGACTCTACACGAACATCTTTTTTTTTTTTTTTTTTTTTTGGTGATTTCTTTGTTTATATGGATATAATAAGGATCTAAAACACCTGACCATGACTGTAAAAAGGTCAGTTAATCAGGTTATCAAGGGACATAATTACCCTCTCTTATTTTTTTTTTTTTATGTTTACTTGTTTTGAGAAGGGGGGAGAGAGAAAGAGAGAGAAAGAGGGAGAAAAGAACCCAAGCAGGTTCCACACTGTCAGTACAGAGCCCCACTCGGGGGCAATTACCCTCTTCTAATATCAGCTGTGAAGAAATAGAATCATTGGCCCTGTTTTGGCCCAACCTGCCCCCATCAGAGCTTGAGACAAGGACTTACATGTAGGTAGTTTGTTTGGGGATGTGACCCCAGGGAACAGGAGCGTAAAGAAGATGAAAGTTAATGCAAGCTTGCATCATTGGGCTGTCTACACCCTTTGCACAGTTTAGACTGTGCACCCTTTGCAGTTTAGACTGTGTACTTTTTTAAATGTTTTAATGTTTATTTATTTTTGAGAGAGAGAAAGAGAGAGACAGAGCATGAGCAGGGGAGGGGCCGAGAGAGAGGGAGACGCAGAATCCGAAGCAGGCCCCAGGCTCCGAGCTGTCAGCACAGAGCCCGACGCGGGGCCGGAACTCACAGACCTGGAGATCGTGACCTGAGCCGAAGTGGGATGCTTAACGGACCAAGCCGCCCAGGCGCCCCTGGACTGTGTATTTTAACCTTGAGTCTCTGACACGATGTTTTGCTGTATGATCCAATCAATGGCATCAACACGTACACAATCAGGAGAGCTGAGCTGATGGTGCAGTATTTATAGGGGTTAATCATTACGATACAGGGTGTTAGTCAATGGCCCCTTGCAGTGTAGACTCTGAAAGCAGTGGTTGGTGGCTGGCTCCCAGCTTCCAAACAAACATGCTACTTCCTTTTCTGTCTTTCCAGCCTCAGATTTTCTTGCTTCTCTTGCTTATATATATATGTGTGTGTGTGTGTGTGTGTGTGTGTGTGTGTATTTATTTATTTTGAGGGAGAGAGACAGAGAGAGGGAGAGAGAGAATCCCAAGCAGGCTCCCCACTGCCCGTGTGAAGCCCGATGCGGGGCTGGGACTCACAAACCAGGAGATCATGACCTGAGCCGAAACCAAGAGTCAGACGTTCTACTGACTGAGCCCCCCACGTGCCCCTCTGCCTTGCTCTTACACCCATACCATGGGGCATGCACCTGGTGTCCCTTTTGCTCACCCGCTAAGTACTGGATCATAGAGGAAACTTCCAGGAGCTTCTCTTTCTCCATTTGCAAACTGAAGGCCAGAATATCTTCTTCCCAGGCCTCTGTAACAATCGAGACCATACACGGGAAAGGTCTTTATCCAGGAGCTACCGACCACACACTAAAGTTTAATGAATATTCACTCTCGACTCTGGATTCTTCTATTTCTTTCCCTTTTTGTCTTTTCTCATCCCTCCTTTTTTTCTATCTCTCTCCTTTTTTCCCTCCACCCCTTTCCCCATGTCCCCCATTTCAGTTTTCCTTCTGACTGGCCTCTCCCATTGGGCTACATGGCAAACTTCCCTTCACATCACTTGTGAAACACAGGGGTAGATTCCTGATCAGAAAGGATGGTGGGACGGAACAGGACCCCGCTTGACCATTTTATCGACAAAGCCTAAGAGGAAGTAAGAATGAGGGCTATCCAAAAATATATAAGGGACTGGGGCACCTGAGTGGCTCAGTCGGTTGAGCATCTGACTTCAACTCAGGTCATGATCTCACGGTTCGAGAGTTTGCGCCCCACTTCGGGCTTGCTGCTGTCTGCCTGGCCACGCAGAGCCCGCTTCTGAGCCTCTGTCCCCCTCTCTCTGCCCCTCACCTGCCTGCACTCTCCCCAAAATAAATAAATAGAAATAGAACCGTGTGGTAACTTCGATACATCCAGTTCAGAAAAACCTGCTTTCCTGGCTCAGATGATCCTCTAATGTGGGCACCTGCGGCACGTTCAAGGGCAGGTCAGCGGGCAGAAGACCAGGGGTAGCCAACAGGTGGTCTCCATCTAACACTGTCCCACTCACCAGTTCTGCAGGCACAAGGGTTTCAAATGGAAGCTTTCTCATATAAATCCCAATTTTTACTGTCTCTTTTAAAATGAGAAAATGTGCATTGAGGAGGGCACTGGTGGGGAGGAGCACTGGGCATTGTAGGAAAGCCAATTTGACAATACGTGATATTCATTAAAAAGAAGAAGAAGAAGAAGAAGAAGAAGAAGAAGAAGAAGAAGGGGCGCCTGGGTGGCTCAGTCGGTTAAGCATCCGACTTCGGCTCAGGTCACGATCTCGCGGTCCGTGAGTTCGAGCCCCGCGTCGGGCTCTGGGCTGATGGCTCGGAGCCTGGAGCCTGCTTCCGATTCTGTGTCTCCCTCTCTCTCTGCTCCTCCCCCGTTCATGCTCTGTCTCTCTCTGTCCTAAAAATAAATAAACGTTAAAAAAAAAAAATTAAAAAGAAGAAGAAGAAGAAGAAGAGGAAGGAGGAGGGGAAGAAATCTGGCAATACCAGGCCCACATTCCTGAATGACAATGGTTGTCGAGAGGTGGGTACCTGCTAGAAAGGGCACCATGTTCTCTGCTTTACCCCAAGCTCTGCTACTCCTGATGTAAACACTTGGCTGGTGTCGCTCATTTCTGTCACCTGTCAGGTCCTTTGAAAGCATTTGGGTTCAGAAGATCCGTGTTCTGCTCTCCCTAAAGGCTGTCCTGTCGGACGATGAAGGTAGGGAGTGCAGAGGAGAGATAGGGCAAGAAAGAAGACAGTCTAGGCTCCTTTGTAATTGTGGTAAAATACACACGACACAAACATTGTTATTTCACCACTTTTAAGCGTACGATCCAGTGGCATCGATGACATTCACAGTGTTATGCAACCATCACCACTACTGTCTTTCAAACCATTTTACTGCCCCAAACAGACATTCTGTGCCCATTAAGAGGAAGTGCCCATTTCTCCCCTTCCCTCAGCTTCTGATAACGTCTGGTCTATGAATTTGCCTATCCTAGGTACCTCATGTTAGTGTAATTGCACGATATCTGTCCTTTTGGGTCTGGCTTATTTCACTTGGCGTCATGTTTTCAACGTTTCTCCACGTGTAGCATGGGGCCATATTTCATTCCTTTTTACGGCTAACTAAAATGCCACCCTACGATGTAGCACATTTGTTTTTCCATTCATCTGTTAGTTGCCACCGGTCGTTTCCACCTTTTGGCTATTTGTCACTAGTGCGGCTGCGAATACGAGTGTACAAATATCTGTTCAAGGCTCTTTCAACTCCTTGGGATATACATCTGTTTATAGACTTGTGGGTTACATGGTAATTCTAAGTTTAGTGCCTTTAAAAAAAATTTTTTTTTAACGTTTATTTATTTTTGAAAGACAGAGAGAGACAGAGCGTGAGCCAGGGAGGGGTAGAGGGGTGACACAGGATCGGAAGCAGGTTCCAGGCTCTGAGCTGTCAGCACAGAGCCCGACGCAGGGCTCGAACTCACGAACCGCGAGATCATGACCTGAACTGAAGTTGGATGCTTAACCAACTGAAACACCCAAGTGGCCCTTTAATGTTTTTTGGTTGTTTATTTGGGTTTTTTGTTTTGTTTTGTTTTTTTGAGAAAGAGAGAGAGAGAGAGCATGAGCAGGAGCAGGGGAGGGGGGAGACAGAGAGAGATGGGGACAGAGGTCTGAAGCAGGCTCTGTGCTGACAATAGAGAGCCTGATGTGGGGTTCAAACTCATGAACCTTGAGATCATGACCTGAGCTGAAGTCAGATGCTTAACCATCTGAACCACCCAGGCGCCCCCTAAGTTTAGCTTTTTAAGGAACCAGACACTGTTTTCATTGGTGGCCACATTATTTTACATGCCCACCCCTAAACTTTAAACAACAAATCACTTCCAACTGGAGGAGAGTCAAGTTTATTTCATTGTTCTTTCCCATTTTTCTTAAGAAGTACACAGGGTGCCCGAGTGGCTCAATCAGTTGAGTGTCCGACTTCGGCTCAGGTCAGGATCTTGTGGTTCGTGGGTTTGAGCCCCGCGGCGGGCTCTGTGTTGACAACTCAGAGCCTGGAGCCTGCTTCGGATTCTGTGTCTCTCTCTCTCTCTGCCCCTCCCCCCACCCACGCTCTGTCTGTCAAAAATGAATAAACGTTAAAAATTTTTTTGAAAAGAAAAAAAGAAGTACATGTCAACCGTTGGCTTTTCAAAAGACCACCAGAGAGACCTGTTGACCAAGCAAAGCAATTTTATTAAGGCTATTTGGGAAAGATCTATTACTGTATCTTTAAAAGTTTTAGCAGATGGGCGCCTCGGTGGCTCAGTCAGTTAAGCGTCCAACTTGGGCTCAGGTCACGATCTTGCCATTCACGAGTTCAAGCCCCACGTCAGGCTCTGTGCTAATAGCTCAGAGCTTGGAGCTTGGAGCTTCAGCTTCTGTCTCTGTCTCTGTCTCTGTCTCTCTCTCTCTCAAAAATTAATAAACATAAAAAAATTTTTTGTGAATGTTTAGCAGACTTCCAGAGGAAGAAAGTCAGTGCAGGGTGCCTGGTCTTGGCAACTTTAAGGCAGGTCTTAGAAGCTGAGTCACTAGTTGGCACTGAAAGCTTTGGATTCATGGGCACAATGACATGAGGGTCTTGAAGCCAGTCTTCCTAAATAAGCTGTTGGTTTTTCTAAGTCAGCTCTTCTACTTAGCTTATAGTCTGATCTTCTAGAAACAAGTATTTATTTACTGGATCAAGTAGATAAAAGAGTTTTGCTTCTTTTTCAGAATAAGCCCCATCCCAGAAGTGTCTACCAGCTACAGGAAATTCTGTTGGTCTCCATCCTCACAGGTAAGAAGGGAAGAATCTCTCCTTTAATATCACAGATTCATGGAGTGAAAGCCACAATAGGAAAAGGAGGGATGGGAAAGACCACCGGTGACACGGTGGGGTTGGGCTGTCAGATGGGAATTGTGGCGCTTCTGGCCAATTCTCTAAACCGGGATCAACGTGAATTTCTAGACTCTTTACTTGAATCCTAATTTGTGAATAATTTGTCTTAATATTATATAAAGTATTTGCCCAGCAAGTGTCTCCCAATGTTTTCAGTCTCGTCGGCCACGGAGGTAACAGGTCTCACTTCCCTCCCCCGGTCAGCCAACTCACACACACACACACACACACACACACACACACGGTGTCCCTCTCCTGCCCACATCCTCCTAACCTCCACTTAGTCAAAAACTAACAAAGAGCAATGAGAAAAACTAGGGCAGCTTCACAAGACTCTGCATTGTTTTGAGAAACGGGGAAAAAAAGCACATTTGTTCACTTTAATCCAATGTGGAGTTGCAGAACTTGGTTGTCTCAATCCTTACAGTATGTTTTATGCACTAAAATCCCTACATCTTAAAATTACAAAATCCGAATTCCAGAACAGCTTGTTGACAAAGGGCCACAATGATGTGCGGGCTTCTGTGTTACACATGACTTCAAAGTTCCCAACAACCGGTCGGAACAACCAGTGAAAAGTCAAAGAAAATGGACTATTCATCAAGAATTCCTCTTGGGAAAGCGCTTTGTTTATTGGAAAGAAATATTTTGATAGGCACCCTGGGCTGGGAGGGTGGGATCCCAAGAACACTGTTAAATAGCAATAATGACATTAGTCAACTGCTCTTCGCGGAGACTGAATTCTGTTAACAGGAGGCCAGTTGTGCAGCCGAGCCGTGAATTGGTCTTGTGTGTGTCTGTTTGGGAGTAGAAGCAGGGGAGAAAGCAGAACGTCTCTGCAGAATCGGAAGAAGACCAGCCAAGGCTGGGCCTTGCTGGGGGAAGGAGAGGGAGAAAAACAATTCTCAGCCATGGTTCGTCAAAGAGCAGGTAGAAATGAACTGGCTAATATTTGATGTCAGGTATAGGATTGTAAATTCTAGGCCAAGGCTTCTCACCCCTCCGCACTATCGACATTTCAGGCCAACGTGCTTCTTCGTGGAGGGGGCTGTCCTCTGCACCGTAGTAGGCCTTAGCAGCGTCCCTGGCCACCAACTGCTAGGTGCCAGCAGCATCCTCCCCCTTCTATCAGCTGTGATAACCAAAAATGTCCCTGGTCATCGCCAAATGTCCCCCTGGAAAGCAAAATCATGACTGGTTGAGAAGCACTGTGTTACATCTTCAGCAAAGTCTATTTTGCTCCTGGGGGACGAAAGGCCAACGAGATGAATGTTCTTCTAAGAGGAAACGCGAAGGTTTGATGGGCTTACTTCGCCAGGATGCCTTATTCCTGTACTCACATTGCGCCGCAGCCTGCACACCCTCTAGTTTCTAATCAACAGCCTGACACATGATGCGAAGCCAGATGAAACAGAATTAGATCTTGGGAGGGTTCCTAATTCCTCCGTGCCTCATGTTAACTTTGAGCGTTTCTTTATTATAACATGTTCCCGTATTCTTTAACACCTGCGTGTATCTGTTTCCTTTGTAGCCTGCAGGCTCTTTTGTTATCACCACTGCCCAACACGATGTCTAAAATACCCTAGGGGCACCTGGGTGGCTCAGTTGGTTAAGCCTCCGACTTCGGCTCAGGTCGTGATCTCACAGTTTGTGAGTTCGAGCCCCGCGTCGGACTCTGTGCTGACGGGCTCGGAGCCTGGAGCCTGCTTCCGACTCTGTGTCTCCCTCTCTCTCTGCTCCTTCCACGCTCATGCTCTGTCTCTCTCTCTCAAAAATAAATAAGCATTAAAAATTTTTTTAAAAATTGAATATCCTAAAGGGTAAAGCCACCAACTGGCCGAGTAAGGCCTGTGGCTATGTCTTAGTTAGCTCTTTTAAACATTGAGGATGTTCACGTTAAAATAGAGATGTACGATTTTTCCGGCAGAATCGTAAGGTGGTTCAGCAGTAGACTAGTGTGGCTACATTACCAGGAATCCGTAATTCCTGGAACTGAAAATCAGCTTCCTCTTTCGAAGTACACGCTTAGCGGTTTCCATCCTTATGGGATTGTTCCCGCCCCTTCTCTTGTCTCTGATACAGGCCTGGCCCCTGAAGGTATGAGAATTTTCAACCACTACTATAAGTGCCCCCAAAAGGCTGACAATAACTGGTCTTTGATTTTTACATCAGGTGTCCTAATATCGCACGGCGAGGAAGGGAAGAAACAAAGACTGCCATAGAGCAGTTTGAAACAAAGCTGAATTCATTTGCTTGCCTGACCCAGGAGAACTGCATCACCCAAGTGCAAAATCAGCAGGTCTTTCTGAACAAAATGGAAAGGGCTAGCTATGTGGCAAAAAGAAAGTACATCAAACGTGTACTGAGTATAAGTCTGACGGCTCCTGAGACAGGCCGTAAATTCCTCTTTGCAATTGGTCATTGCACAGAAGCAGGACGAAAGTTCTGGAAGAGACCATAATGGACTGTGTGGGGTGCAACTTAGCGTAGGGCCACGTAAATCTCCTTGTGCGTGCTGAAGGCCAGTAGAAAATTGCTCAACAACGGTGAATAACAATAACCGTCATCTGGTTATTTGAATGACTGAGACAGGTCTCCCAGGGTCTCGTTTGATCTTCAACTCTGGTGCTTTCTTTCTGAATCACTAAGAACATCTTCGTGCTGTTAGGTAGGCCATTCAGTGCCCTGGAGTGGGGCTCCTTGAGGCCTGCCGCACATTCTTTCTGCACCTCTAGTGAATTTCCCTGGCCCTTGAATTTCCCCAGCACAACACGAGTGCATTGTGCACAATGCACAGCTCCCAGCTCCACGGGGAAATTAGGCCAGGCTGGATATTTCCTGAAACAGGACTTTCATTTTCTCCAGCCAATGTGATAAGTCAGTCGATCTCATGCCCAGGGATTTTGGACATTAAAATAACTTATTGTTCTATCAGTGGACCTGCTTTTAGGCACAGACATCAAAACAAGCTTCATTCTCCTGGATCAGTAGTTGACAGGCTGATTACTAACCATTCGACATTTTAAAAGTGAATTCTCAAGGCATGGTAGATAGATGGAAATACTAACCAGTCAGCATGTTTGCAAAGTACTTGCCTCGCATGAATCTAGTAATGTGACCGTTTTTCTGATTTGGTTTAATAGATTATTAGAACAGCTTTTCCTGGAGCAAAATAAAAAAAGGAACCTCTCTAAGATGTTATACTTATGATAGCAGTAGAGGAAATGAAATTTGATATGTTTGGATAGTTTATAGCTTCTAGTGGCTTAAGGTCACTTTAAAACTAAATGTTTTAAAATTTCTGTTCTTAATATCACTCTCCTTTGTTTTCTTTATTGTGGTAAAATATACATAACATAAAAATTTTCCATTTTTACAATTAAAAAATTTGTTTTATTTTGAGAAAGAGAGAGAGAGAGAGAGGGAGCACGAGCGGGGGAGGAGCAGAGAGAGAGGGAGAGAGAATCCCAAGCAGACTCTGCTGTCAGCACAGAGCCCGACACAGGGCTCGAACCCACGAACCGTGAAATCACGACCTGAGCCAAAACAAGAGCCAGATGCTTAACCAACTGAGCCACCCAGGCACCCTATTTGTACTATTTTTAAGTGTGCAGTTCAGTGGCCTAATTTATTTCTTTTTAAAGCTGCTATTTTGCTAATAAAAATTTTTGGAGGACAAATTCATCTGGGTCTAGTTTCACATATATACACGGGGACCCAATCTACACCAACAAAAACCCTCTGTCCAATTCTTTCCCCCCTCAAAGCCTCTGCTATTAAAGAGGTAAGGCCATGGCTAAGTACAGATTCCACTATTTGTAAGCGACAGAACTTCAGTTATGCTTCTTTTTTCAAATCCAAAATGGGGTGGTTAGATTCTGTAGAAAGAATAAGATACTATACTGAGATTTGATGAGATGAAAATGCTAAGCTCAAGTGAAGAAAGCCAACAGGTTTTCAACTTGGCTGATTCATTTCAATCTATTCATCTTATTTGTATGCTCTCCAACAATCATAAAAAATGAAAAATAGGGGCGCCTGGGAGGCTCAATCAGTTAAGTGTTCAACTTCAGCTCAGGTCATGATCTTGCAGTTCGTGAGTTCAAGCCCCACGTTGGGTTCCATGCTGACAGTGCAATGCTTGCTTGGGATTCTCTCTCTCCCTCTCTCTCTGGCCCTCCCCTGCTTGTGCTTGATCTCTCTCTTTCTCTCATATAGATAAATAAACTTAAAAAAAAAAACAGGAAAAAAATGAAAAATAAAACATGCAAAGCAACAGTAAAATTTGAGTGAAGTATTTTTATTTACCTTAAAAATGATTACCCTTTTAAAAATATAAGCAGAAATAGGAGCACTTGGCTGGCTCGGTAGAGCGTGGAACTCTTGATCTCAGGGTCATGAGTTTGAGCCCCGTGTTGGGGAAAGTGTAGTTTATACACACACACACACACACACACACACACATGCACACACACATATGAATAAGCACAGAAATAAGATTGAATGCATATTTTGAACTTTTTTGTCTTCACATAAAGCAAAGAAAATATTTGCTCCAAATGTAGGCATTACATAGGCCAGATATTCCCGAATAGTAACATAAAGAACACTGGGGTAAGGGGTTGTTGACTGACCCCACTGTCAATCGTCACAAAGCTCCAAACCAAACCCCCTCCCTGGAAATTCCCAGTATACGTCAAAGAAGTCCCGTAATAAAAGAGAAACAGGGCTCCTGGATGGCTCAGTCAGTTATGCATCAGACTTCAGCTCAGGTCAGGATCTCGTGGTTCGTGAGTTCGAGCCCTGCATCAGGCTCTGTGCTGACAGCTCGGAGCCTGGAGCCTGCTTCGAATTCTGTGTCTCCCTCTCTCTCTGCCCCTCCCCTGCTCATGCTCTGACTCTCTCTGTCTTTCAATAATAAATAAACGTTAAAAAAAAAAAGAAAATAAGGTGTCTTTTTAGAGGCATCAAACATGTAAAAAAATAAAATAAAATAAATAAAATAAAATAAAAGAGAAACCTTTCCAATTATCTCAGTGGGAGGGCTGCTATAGCATTCTCTCTGGGTCTATAAAATATTTCACTTCACTTCAGTGCCGTCTCTTCATGGTCCTCGAAATTCATCTTCATCAATATAGGATTATTTTTTATGATGCTGCAATCATTCAGCTCATTCACCTTCCTGGGTGGTACCATTTTACAAATTAGGGAACTGGAGCCATTAAAAGGATAGAAGAATTCCTGTCACTACACAAAGTATCATTCCCTAACAAAAGCCTTTATTTTCGTCTCATATTTCGGTGACCTTTTCCTTCAAGGAAAGACATCAGGTTTAAATTGATTGTACCCAGGGTATTATTGATCAGAGCCCTTTGCCTGCAATCCCAGGAGCTGCCACCAGGTGGTGGTGAGCCAATTTGGATGCAGCGGCTCTCCCTGGGGAAGTTTGAGGGGCTGACAAAGCTCAGAAGAGTTTTTTACTTCAAAGGAAAAAAAAGTAGGGGAGGAGCAGAGAGGAGAGGAGAGAGAAGAGAGAGAGGAGAGGAGGGAGAGGAGAGGAGAGGAGAGGAGAGGAGAGGAGAGGAGAGGAAGAGAAAGAGATCAACCCACAACAAAAAATGTCAGGACATCATCATAAATTCACAAAATGCATCTATTGAGAAGTGTTTAATAAACAGAGGTGCTAGGGGCCAACTTCCTCCTCCCTTCCCTCCCTCCCCTCCCCACCCCATCTGGCAACTTCAGTGGACAGCTTCCAGCACACTGACAGTCTCCCACCTCTGGGACAGGGACACCCTCTGCTTTGCGGTCAGGAGTTTGTGTCTAGGGCAAAAGGGTTTTGCTGTCAGTTCTGTTTCTGGGCTCAGAGAGGCCTGGAAGACTCAGGAGCTTAACCGCAGGGGCAGCCCTTAACCAAGGAGGGAAAGGAGCCAGTGGATAAACTGCACCCAGCCTCCCCTGTCTGTGTGGCCCTTTCTGATGAGCTTCCGTGTGCCTCCTCAGAGGGTCCCCTTGGAAACCGAGCCCCAGACATCCCCAGGGGAAAACTGCTCCTTCACATGCCATGTATTGATTGGCCTTTCTCTCTTTCCTGCTGCCTCACTGGTACTTACTGAGATCACCTCCCCAAGGAAGTACTTGCCCTAAGTTGTCCCAGGGTCTGCTTTGAGGCAACCTACACTAGAAACTAGTACAACTTAACCCTGGTAGCTTTTCAGTCTCATTAGATACTGTGTTAATATTAGAACCCAAGCCCTGGAAGTCGGACCCTGATTGGTTTGCACAGACACACCCGAACTTGTCTTGTTTTCGACCCTGCTAGCTCGAAGTCTGGCGAACCCACAATTACACAAGCTAACATCCAAACCTTATTGACTTGCTAATTGCAGTTCTTAATTGAGCTTCGCCTCTGTGTCCGTTTAGTTTAAGCTGTTGGATTTCTTGGAAACCCCTCTCTTACTAGGTCTCATTATGGCTAAAAACAAGAAAAAAGAAAGTAAATTGCACACATCACACAGTGGCCATTGTACTATCCTATGTTAAGAATATAGCTTTTTACCTATAATTTTACCTTTTAACCTACCGGGTTTTGTTTTGTTTTTTTTTTTTTTTCCTTTTAAATAAACTCTATTTTTTTCTTATTCCACACTGTCGGCGTGGAGCCTGATTCAGGCGGGGCTTAAACCCTTGAGCCATGAGATCATGACCTGAGCCCAAACCAAGAGTCAGATGCTCAACCGACTGAGCCGTCCAGCCCCCTAAATAAACTTTATTTTTAGAGCACGTCCAGGTTGACAGCAAAATTGAGCAGTTCCCACGTACTGCCTTTCCCGCCGCCTTAGGCACGGCCTCCCCCACTATCAATGCCCCCACTCGCAGTACTGTTTTTATTTTATTTTATTTTTTATGTTTATTTATTTATTTTGAGAGAGACGGATGGAGACGGAGCAGGGGAGGGGCAGAGAGAGAGGGAGGGAGAGAATCCCAAGCAGGTTCTGCACTGTCAGCATGGAGCCTGACTCGGGACTTGAACTCAAGAACTGCAAGATCATGACCTGAGCTGAAACCAAGAGTTGGATGCTGAACCAACTGAGCCACCCATCTGGATCTATCAGTACTGTTTTTATTTTTATTTTTTTTAATGTTTATTTATTTTTGAGACAGAGAGAGACAGAGCATGAACGGGGGAGGGTCAGTGAGAGAGGGAGACACAGAATCTGAAACAGGCTGTAGGCTCTGAGCGGTCAGCACAGAGCCCGACACGGGGCTCGAACTCATGGACGGTGAGATCATGACCTGAGCCACAGTTGGACGCTTAACCAACCAAGCCACCCAGGCACCCCAATCAGTACCGTTTTTAAATTAGATATTTTGGGTCTCGTTGAAACTTAAAAAAAATTTAACATCATACGGATTTAAAAAGTCATAACATGGAGATTCACTAACACTGCCAACCCTTTGATCTTTTTCTTCATGCTTTTCCATTCTCAGTCCACACTCTTCTCACAAAGGCTGACAGAAAGATCCACAAGGCTCTATGCACTGGGGCTCAGAAGTACCAGGGGTCTTTTCCCAAGCAGAGAGTGGGGGAGGGTTGATCTTCATCAAGTCTAAGATGTATGAAAGGGACACGTTTCTGGGTTGGTAAAGACAAATCATCTAAAAGCAAAATTAAAGGAAAAATTAAGGAAAAATTAAAGTTTTAACCACTTCTCGGAGAAGCCATGTTAACAACCGATGTGGCAACTTGCTCCAAATAGTAGTTCCTGTGTGAAAGTCAGAGAAGTTACAGGAAACACAGAGAGATGAACAGCATTTGAATGTATTTATTAAGTGGTTTAAGGGCTCCTGAGCTTCTGGTCCTAAGAATCAGGCCTGAAGCTGCTGCTTTTGTTAATGCCACCATTTTATAGCGCCATGAACATTTGCTGGTTACCTCCTGGACGCAAGGTCCCGCCCCACACACACTTCAGAGAGGGGGTGTCCATATTTCTTCAGCGACCCATTTGTGAAAGGCGCCTCCTGGATGTTATCACGGTTTCTCATTTTGTTCTCAAGAATCCGAGAAGGAGGACTTTCCCCGATTTACAGTTGAGGAAAGCGAGGTTCCGGAAACTTGCCTAAAATCACAACTTTAACTTCCACAGGCAGAATTTGAACCTAGATCCATTTGATCCCAAATGGGATCTTTTTTTTTTAATTATGATTATTATTCCAGTTCACCACACCACCTCTGTAGCAAAGAAATAGCTTCGCCACCGTGCGTTTCTGGATAGGATCATATGTCTCCTATTTACTTAAGGAAATGTTTATGGGGGCGGGGGAGGGGCGCCTGGCTGTCTCAGTCGGTAGAGCAAGCGACTCTGGATGTTTGGATCTTGAGTTCAAGCCCCAGGTTGGGTGTGGAGCCTACTTAAAGGAGTGTTTATTGGGCTCTCCCCTCCCACCTGTCCTACCCCCCTGCTACAGGCACTTCAAGAACAGTATCACGGGCCACATGCCTGCCTACTGACACCTGAAGTGTCTCTAGTTTGAATTGAATGGGCTGTAAAATACGCACAGGCTTTTGAAAAGGCGCTAAGAAACAGATAATGGTTCATTAGTACAGTTTTTATGTCGATCACGTGTTGAAATAACATTATGACTATATCAGGTAAAATAAAAATATTAATGAGAACTAATTCCATCTCTTTCTTCTTGCTTGTTGAATGTGGCTGCTAGAGACTTTGAATTACCCGTGTGGTTCACATTCTGTTTCTAAAGGACGGCTCCGCGGCCCAGGCTGTACTGCGATCTCTTCCTTTGTTGCTTTCTTCAGAGATTAAGTTGCTATTACTGGGAGTTTAAGAGGGATTTGTGGAAGGAGGGCTGACAGCTTCTCTGCGGGCCTGGGTGGGACCCTAATGCCCCAGACTTGACTTGGCTAATCTGCTTTAGCTGGAATTTAGTGTCCTCGGTCATTAACAGAGTTAAGCCCTTTAGTGAACTCTGGCCTTCAAAAACAGTACCTGCCTTTTTGGATTATATCTCATAGAATTTTAAAAAGGACGGGGGTGAAATAGTCAAGGAACAAAACAGACCTATCCTCCCTCTGTTTTGTCGCACGATGGCCCAAGCTTGAGGTTTCTAAATTTGTCCTGAGTTTACCTGAGCAGCGAGCTGAGAGCCCTCTCAATGTTTGCTTCCACGTGTAACGAAAATGCCTATAATGACTGTCTGTAGGCCTCTTTTCATGCTACAGCTGAAGGGGATGGAAAAATACATTTGGCTTGGAGAGGCGAAGAGACGAAAAGAAACCCTACAGGGAATATCACATTACCCCCTCCAGCTGGGAAAAAGTCGCTGGCCCAAGATGGGATTTCAGCCCTGTGGTTAAGTAAGCAAACAATCTAACCATGTCATAGAAGAATAATAATACGAAAGGGAAGAGATAAATCCAGGTCAACTGCCCACATTCAGCAGCTGGAGACACAGAGGCCCAGGGAGGCTGGGCTGGTTGAGATCACTTAACATCACCACAGGGTCCGTCCTACGACTGCACGTGGGAGGGGTGGGACAGAATGTCACTGGTCATCCAGTTCAGGGCCCTCCAACTACTGGGTACATTAGAATCACCTGAAGACAGCTGACAGTCCCTATGCACAAGACCCCCCGCCCCCAACAGATTCAGTCAATAGTTGGAGTTTCCCAGGTGATTTCAATACGCAGCCAAGTTTGAGAACCATTGATCAGTTTACCCCGATGTCGCAGATACTCAGACCTAGAAAGGACCAGGGAACTTAGCTCAAGTCCCAAGAGTTCACAAGTGGCTGAGCTGGACGAGCCCCTTCTCTTCTGCCTCTTGACTTAGCACTTTGCTTTGCTCTTCCTGAATTCCCAGGCCACTGTTCTGACACCACCTCTTTGCCTTCCTCTGAAATGTCCTTTTTCCGGATCTCTGCAGGGCTGTCTTCTTGTTTGAACGTCCCCTTCCATGCAGCACTTCCTGAGAGATACCTGCCTGACCGCCTGTGCCCCCTCCCCCCATGTCACCATCACATCAAATCACATCGTATCACATCACATCAATTTTTCTTCCAGGAATCTTCTGGAAGATTCCAGCTCCTGTAATTGTCCCTGGCCCACTGAAGGGGATCAGTGTGTAGGTATTCGTAGACTGAGGGAATGGTGAGCAGATTCTTAACAGTGACACCCTCCTGGAGATTGTCTTCTAAGGGTATAATATCAGGGGAAATATACTTCCTATTATGTACATTGGAGAAAATATTACTTAATTTTGAGAAACATATTTTCCAGTTCAACTCTTCCAAATCACATCTGTTCCATCATGTGAGGCTCATCTGGGTGGACAATTTGAAAATACATCAGCTCTAAGATAGACTCCTAGGCTATTTAAAGGGACATTTTACCCACGATCCAAAAATGGACTTTGATAATGGCGCGTGATTGGAATAAGAGTATCACATGACTGAGTGGAAACATTTGCTCCCAATGAAGATCAGATTGTAATTGCACTACTTGCAACTGAGAGGATTAACAATATGGCTTTCCAGGTGGATAATACTCCACACATAAAATAATGCAGGTGGCAGGCTACGAGATCATGGCGTGCAACACATTTGTGAGTCCCGTATTCTTGGATTCTATAAAATGGCATAAAGTGACCCTGTAAATACTCAGAGGTCAAAGTTGATTCTCAAATGCATTAATGGAAAGCTGCCATTTCCCACTGAAATCAGCACTTACTTGGCACTTACACTTGAAGCATTTAAAGCCTGGTTTCTCAAAAGCTCCCAGAGAGGCAGCAAGGCTTGAAAACTAGTTACACATGCAAAAGGTCAGGCTCTGGACCCCAGCCCCACAGAAGCTGAACCTGCATTTTAACGGGGTTCCCTGGAGATTCATATGCATGCGTATAAACACACCCACAGAGGCTGAGAAAAATCAGTGTAGAATCAGACCCTAGACCAGTGGTTCTCACCTGGGAGCGAGGAGTGGGGTGCAGCTTTCCTCCCCGAGGGACATTTGGCGAAGACTAGAGACATTTTTGATGGTCACATCTGGGGATGGTGAGGAGGCAGGCATGTTACTGGCATCCAGCGGGGAGAGGCTGGGAAGGCTGCTCAACACCCTTAAAATTCACAGGACAGCCCTCCACGCTGAGAAAGAATGATCCAGCACAAAAAGTCAATAGTGCTGAGGTGGAGAAAATGCTCCAGACCAACAGACGCTAGAGTTCAAAATGGTAACATTATCATGTGTAATAAAGCCAACCGTAGCTTATACACATTGGTCAATTGGAACTCACCACAGACTCCACATATCAGAAACTTGGAGGATGAAATTGTTTAAAAATCAATAACTCGATGCTTACGCACATAACAGATTAGTGGCCAAAACAAACGAACAAAATCACAATCTACTGCATCAGAAGCCAAGGGTTTAATGGGAAAGATATTTTAAAGTGAGCTAAACCCATCGTCATCAATCTTACCATTTTCGTCTCCTTTCTGCTCCTTGTTCTAATCACAAGTTTGCTTCCTGCTTCCTCCAAATACTCCGTGCTCTCAGGTGTTGTTTCTTCTGCCGGGAAGCCTCTCTCCCCTCTCATTCGTCCACCATATTACTCCCCCTCCTAACCCTAGGGTGTCATTGGGCCCTGCCTTCCTCAGGGCTCCCCCTCTCACTCCAGATCTCACAGCCCATCTCCCAGCCTCCAGGTTCTCCATCCCCCCCGGTGCACACTCGTTCTAGAGTGTCTGTGTCTGGCTGCATCTACCCCACTTTACTGGTGCCTGAGTCCCACCCCCAGAGATTTTTCTGTTCGATGCTCTGGGTGTGGCCTGGGCATTGGTGATTTCCAAGCTCCTCAGCCAGCGTTGAGAACCACTGCTGTCAGATACGGGTCAATCTCCTTAACTCAGGGGGGATCTGAGGCCATCCTACCCAGCTTCCTTTTCAGGCTTATCGCCCCTCCTCAGCATCTTGACCTCTATTCACTTTCTATCCATATTCCCCGATATGCCATGCACTTTTTTTAAGACAAAACGTAGCAGTCTATTCGCACAAAGTTTGGAAAAGATGGCAAACGATGAAGATGAAATTGACTTACCTCTAATTTCAGAACTAAGAAGTAATCAGTGTCATATTTTTGTATTTCTCACCAGTATTGCCACGGGCAGAGTCACACATAAGGCCAACCCTGTCCTGCACCTGGGCCTTGATTTATACAGATCCCTTTGCCTGGAAGGCCCTCCCTCCCCTCTCATACCTTAGCCTCCCAGCAAACTACTAAAAATCCCACAGTGCCCATCACATACAAGTGCTTCTCTTTTACAAAGTCTTTCCTGACCAGTCTCAGGCAGACGGAACGTCTTGTCTCATATCTGCGTTCCCACGGCACACTGTACCTATTCTTCCAGTCTGGCACTGATCACCTGCGGGGTGGGGGCTAGGTCATCGTCTGCTGCTCACTTTCCCCATCGACACTGTGAGAACTTGAATGTAGGACGTCAGGGCTTTCTCTTGGGTATCACTTTTGCTTGTTTGTAATTTCATCTCCGACGCATAGCACAGAGGAAGAGGGGCTTCCTAAATGTTTATTGAATTGATGAATCTGCTTCCATAATTGAATCTGAATATATATATATATATATATGTGTGTGTGTGTATATATCCCTTGGTGGAACCATTCTGGATGGAAGCCTTTTAAAGACTGGTGAGGACCTGATTCTGTTTTCGTTTAAAGATGTGTCTTCATTCCTTTATACGCTTAACACTATTCACTGTTCTTTGCCCCTGGGTGACGAAACAACTGTACCATTTTCACTGAAGTCAGAAGGGTGGAGAACAACCATATGAGTTTTTCTCTTTTATTCCTGTTTTGTAGAATTGGGCTATGTGGGCGAGCGGTGGATGGAGGCAAGTTGGCACAAAAGTAGCTGCTTTGACCTTTAACAACAAGGAGAACACGTGGCCGTGGTCTTCCCAAGCCCCAAAGGCGACATTTGAACGGATAATGTTGTAACACATGTACATGGTTTTACCTGAGAGTGATACTGGACTGTGCTTTAATTTTAAAGATGCTCCAAAATTCACAGCAGGAACACTGAGGAGGAGAGCTAGGAAGACACAGGAGCTTTAATATTAATAGTTACGTTGGTCAAGAAAACTACAGCTGCATTCATTTTCCCATGTCTTTTTTTTTAACTTTTTAAATGTTTTTTTATTTTATTTTTGAGAGACAGAGAGAGACAGAGTGCGAGCAGAGAAGGGGCAGAGAGAGAGGTAGACACAATCCGAAGCGGGCTCCAGGCTCTGAGCTGTTGGCACAGAGCCTGACGCGGGACTCGAACTCACAAACCGTGAGCTCAGGACCTGAGCCGAAGTCGGATGCTCAACTAATTTCCCATTTCTTATCTGGAGCATGAGGATGCTGAATAGTGATAGCAAAAATCAGCAATTCTACATTTAAGATATTTAATATTTTAAGTAAGATATTTAATCTACCAAAATTATATTCTTTTTTTTTTTTATGTTTATTTATTTTTGAGAGAGAGAGCACAAGCAGAGGCAGAGAGAGAGGGAGACACAGAATCCGAAGCAGGGTCCGGGCTCTGAGCTGTCAGCACAAAGCCTGACGCGGGGCTCGAACTCACGAACCGTGAGATCATGACCTGAGCTGAAGTCAATGCTTAACCGACTAAGCCACCCAGGCGCCCCTCCTTTTTTTTTTTTTTTTAAAGGAAATGGTACAATGCCAGGGAAGTAAAACAGGTAACTCAGAGCTTCAGAAGAGAAAAACAAACTCTGAATTCTGAGCAAGGCTATGTCCTTATATGAACTCATTATCGTTATTGACAATTAAGATTGCAAGACTGCCCTCTAAATCCTTCCTACCGGCTATGATTCCATCTTATCCTACAAACCCTTCACTCATCACACTGGTACTGCTCTCCATTGTGCACTAACAATTCGTTGGCTCCTGGGGGACTCAGATTTAAAAAAAAAACAATGAGCCATTTCAATTACATTTCAACAGAAATGGGACATTGCTGTTTGTTTCTCCTTCCCAGCCAAACTCCAAGGGGCAGCTTGAGGATGGGATTGAATTCGGGCTAAAGCTGATTTCGTTGTCCTAGTTGGCCAGGCCTTTTGATTCTGTGCTAGGTGAGGTCTTTCCCTGGGCCAACGTTGCTTCTGGAACTTTTTAGGAACGCAGTTTGGAGGCAGACTCCTTCAGCATGACCCTGAGTAAGCAATTTCACTTCTCTGAGCCGCTTATCAGCTGTTTTGGTTTTTTGTTTTTCCCCAATAAAACAAGATATAATAATACAAGTACAAGCCCATTCCCAAGGATATTTTGAGATTAAATGAGGTATTACATAAAACATTTAACACACTGTTTACACACAGTATGGTCTCAATAAACGGTAGCCATTATGATAGTTCAGCATCATATGCATCATAATATGTTTATAAAAGTCCTGGGTATCCTGAGTCAGGTCCGAATCTTTCCAGAGTTCATCGGATCCCCAGAAGCTTGCCCACAGTAGACCTGGTTGACCTTCCTCATGTCAGAACTTGGGGCTCTAGAGAAGCTTCCCAACAGGAAACGAATAAAGAGATGTTTTCGTCAGATCTCTGGAACCTGCCCAGTGCTGACACAGCTTGCCCCCCCGTGAGAAAAATGAAACACATTTTGGCATTTGCACGCACACCAGCATCATGATGGACGTGAGGCCCCACACCAGCTCGCGGAAAACCTTGAATCCTATTTATAATCCCATTACGGGGGCGCCTGGGCGGCTCAGTCGGTTAAGCGTCCGACTTCAGCTCAGGTCACGATCTCGCGGTCCGTGAGTTCGAGCCCCGCGTCGGGCTCTGGGCTGATGGCTCAGAGCCTGGAGCCTGCTCCCGATTCTGTGTCTCCCTCTCTCTCTGCCCCTCCCCTGCTCATGCTCTGTCTCTCTCTGTCTCAAAAATAAATAAAACGTTAAAAAAAAAATTTATAATCCCATTACGTCTGCGAGTCCCAAACTGGCATTTTAATGTGTGCCCATAAGCCAGTGGCCGTTGCCGTAGGGTACCTGCTCTGTGCCTCTTCTCCGGCCCCTCGGTGCCGGCTGCCCAAGGAAGGGCAGAAAAGAGCCTTGGCCCTCTGCTCTGACTCCTACAGCGGTGCTTGTCCTGCCCAGGGTCGTGCAGACGTGGGAATAGTGGCCCTCTCCCCAGCACCGGGTCACTCCCCACCACCTGTGATCCAAAGCAGTCCAGCCCGTGCTCAGAATCTCAAAAAAAGTCTCTCGTGAAAGTTATTTCACTTATCTGAGGGACATAGTTCATCTGTCTCTGGCTGTCCCTTCTCTGACGGGGAGGCCTCAGCCCCAGGCCAGGAGGCTGGGAGGGAAGCGGGGTCACATCTGGTGCCTTTTGCCATTATCCTTGCCCTCCCCTCTTTCCAGTGCCCCGATTCCTCATCCCCCAGACACAGTCCTGAAACGGGTGCGTGCAAGGTGGACAAGGGACTCGGTCCCTTCACTCCACAGCGGGGGCCCAACCCTTCCGGACAGCCAGGACCCTTTGGCAGCCTGGAGAAGCCTCTGGACAACTTGTCGGAAAGATATATTTTGATGCATAGGATAAAACATAGAAGATCACCAAAGAAAGCCTCTCTAGAAACATAGTTATGAATATATTTTAAAAAGCAAATTGGTGGTAAAGAAATACACACAACCTTTGAAAAAAAATTTTTTTTAATGTCTATGTATTTTTGAGAGAGAGGGAGGCATAGAATCCCAAGCAGGCTCCACGCTGTCAGTGCAGAGCTGGACCCGGGGCTCGAACTCAGGAACCGTGAGCCAAAATCGAGTAGGAGGCTTTACTGACTGAGCCAGCCAGGTGCCCTCGAAGCCGACAAATCTGGAGGTTCTCGGGGGAGTGTGAGCAAGAGATGTGAATTATTCTCGATGTACTTTCTTTCCTTCCTTTCTGCTAAATATCCCAGACTGATGTGTGGAAGGGGCCTGGGGAAGGGTCGGAGTGACTGTTTGCAGCAAAGTCACGTAATAGAGAAGGGCACTGTCCCCTGATACCAGACTGGTGGGGGCACAGCAGCTGGGGAGGCTGCTGCCGGTGGGGGTGAGGGTGCTGGGCCGGCTGAGAAGCGATCTTACAAAAGTCATCCGCCATCTTCAGATGGCATGAGGAGGGAAAGAGAGAAAGTTCTTTCTTTTTTTTTTTTTATTTTATTTTTTATTTTTTTTAAATTTACATCGAAATTAGTTAGCATCTAGTGCAACACTGATTTCAGGAGTAGATTCCTTAGTGCCTCTTGCCCATTTAACCCATCCCCCCTCCCACACCCCCTCCTGCAACCCTCAGTTTGTTCTCCATATTTATGAGTCTCTTCTGTTTTGTCCCCCTCCCTGTTTTTATATTATTTTTGTTTCCCTTCCCTTATGTTCATCTGTTTTGTCTCTTAAAGTCCTCATAGGCGTGAAGTCATATGATTTTTGTCTTTCTCTGACTAATTTCATTTAGCATAATACCCTCCAGTTCCATCCATGTAGTTGCAAATAGCAAGATTTCATTCTTTTTGATTGCCAAGTAATACTCCATTGTATATACATCCCACATCTTTTTTATCCACTCATCCATCGGTGGACATTTGGGCTCTTTCCATCCTTTGGCTATTGTTGATAGTGCTGCTATAAACATGGGGGTGCATGTGTCCCTTCGAAACAGCACACTTGTCTTCCATGGATAAATGCCTAGTAGTGCAATTGCTGGGTCGTAGGGTAGTTCTATTTTTAGTTTTTTGAGGAACCTCCATCCTGTTTTCCAGGGTGGCTGCACCAGCTTGCATTCCCAGAGAGAAATTTATTTCTGTTCTGGACTCTAGAAGTCCAAGATCAAAGAGCATGAGAGATTTGCTTCTGGGCACAGGGGATGTAAATACTTAGGAAAACCTGGAAATGTCGGGGGAGCAGTCATCGGGGGACGATTTGTCCCCAATTTGTTATCTGTCCACAGATAAACAGGAATTCCTATCAGCATAGAAGGGGAGCCCCAATACATGAACAGAGCCTGTAGCCGTAGGTGATGGGATTACAGATGGTTTATATTTTCTTCTCTTAAGTTATCCTACTGACAGTTAAATTTTCTACACGGATACTTATCCATTTGTAATAATACAGAGGAAGTAATAAAGGTTACTTTTTAAATGTTACGCAAAATGTCTGTTTCTTTTTTACCAATGAAAGGCAGAATGGAGTAATAGAATGAGGCCAAGTAACAAAATTTAATGTTTATTTATTTTTGAGAGAGAGAGAGAGAGAGAGTGTGAGCAGGGGAGGGGCAAAGAGAGAAACACACACACACACACACACACACACACACACACAGAATCCGAAGCAGGCTCCAGGCTCTGAGCTGTCAGCACAGGGCCCGACGCGGGGCTCGAACTTATGAACCATGAGCTCGTGACCTGAGTTGAAACCAAGTTCAGACATTTAAGCGACTGAGCCACCTAGGTGCTCCCGAATGACAAAATTTAAAATCTAAGTTTCTTGGTCCAAGTATCATTTGCTCTGGCACCTTGGGCAAATCACTTACAGTAAAATGAAGTTTGTTAGGGCTCCCGTGACAAAACACCACAGACTGGGTGACTTAAACAACAAAAGCTTATTTCTGTTCTGGAGTCTGGAAGTCCAAGATCAAAGCGTTGGCGGTTTTGGTTTCTCCTGAGGCCTCTCTCACTGGCTTGCAGACGGCCACCTTCTCCTCGTGTCCTCACACGGCCTTTTCCCTGTGTACACATCCCCGGTGTCTCTTCCCCTCCTGTGTGTTGTGTGCGTCCCCATTTCCTCTTCTTACAAGGACACTAGTCAGGTTGGATTAAGGTCCACCCCAACGACCTCATTTTACCTTAGTTACCTCTTTAAAGGCCCTATCTTTTTAAAATTTTTTTAAATGTTGATTTATTTTTGAGATAGAGAGAGAGAGAATGCGAGTAGGGGAGGGGCAGAGAGAGAGGGAGACACAGAATCAAAGAAGGCTCCGGGCCCTGAGCTGTCAACACAGAGCCCGATGACTTGTGAACCGTGAGATCATGACCTGAGCCGATGTCTGACGCTTAACCAACTGAGCTACCCAGGGGCCCCAGTTTATTCATTTATTTTGAGAGAGAGAGAGAGAGATCAAGAGCAGGGGAGGGGCAGACAGCAAGGGAGGGAGGGAGAATCCCAAGCAGGCTCTGCACAGCCAGCACAGAGTCTGACGTGGGGCCCGAACTCATGAACCAGGAAATCGTGACCTGAGCAGAAACCAAGAGTCAGATGCTTAACCGACTGAGCCATGCAGGCGCCCTAGGAGATCTTCTTAAAGCGGTAAGCAATCTGGTTAAGATTCCCTCAGGAGGACTTTGGCGTTCTTTGGTCTTTATGCTGAGCATCAGTGGCAAGAAAATATTATACCAAAATACACTCCAAGCCTAGAAATTTTCCAGTGGGATATAATATCTCAAAACGAGAACCAGGAATGATGCTTATGTCATCACACCAGTGATTGCTATTGCGGAAGATACGACAGCGTGATTTGAAGAAATGCTGACCTGCTACCAGGAAGAAAGTTGCGATTTCAGCATCGTCGGTTTATTTAGGGACACGTTCCCCAAGCTGGCAGCTTCACACCTGTCTATTAGCCCTGCTTCCCGCATAGTTCCACTTTGATGTCCAGTCGTGATAATGGAAATTTCTTTCAATGCTATCGTATTAATATTTCCTAACTCAGTTGACTTACAAGGTCTACAGTAAACCTTGACAGCAGATGAGAAATGTATTGGCTTTTTGGCCAACATGCTGAGCTTTTAAGTAATGCTTCTTGGAAAGTTATGTGCTTTGAGCTCTGTTTATAGTTATGGAGACAGATTTTCCCCATTCAGTTATTCCTTTGTCTCTTTACATTTGTTCTCTCTCTCTCTCTCTCTCTCTCTCTCTCTTTTTCTTATGTTTATTTTTGATACAGAGAGAGAGACACACACAGAGCACGAGCAGGGTAGGGGCAGAGAGAGAGGGAGACACAGAATCTGAAGTGGGCTCCAGGCTCTGAGCTGTCAGCACAAAGCCCGATGCAGGGCTCGAACCCACGAACCGTGAGATCACGACCTGAGCCGAAGTCTGACGCTTAACCTAACTGACTGAGCCACCCAGGCACCCCTTAAGTTTGTTTATTTATTTCGAGAGAGTGTATGCATGCAAGCAGGGGGAGGGGCCGAGGGGAGGAAAGAGAGAGAGAGAGAGAGAGAGGGAGACTCCCAAGCAAGCTCCACTCTCAGCACAGAGCCCGACACAGGGCTCCATCCCACAAATCCTGAGATCATGACCTGAGCCGAAATCAAGAGGTGGGTGCTTAACCAACCGACTGAGCCACCCAGGCACCCTGTCTGTGGTCTTTCTATCACAAGAAGAGGCAGATTCTTTTCCCCACTGAAACTAGTTCTCTAAAGAATACTAATCAGGGCGCCTGGGTGGCTCAGTCGGTTAGGCGTCTACTTCGGCTCGGGTCATGGTCTCACGATTCAGGTTCTAGCCCCACATCGGGCTCTGGGCTGACAGTGTGGAGCCTGCTTGGGATTCGCTCTCTCCTTCTCTCTCTGTCCCTCCCCTACTTGTGCGCGCTCTCTCTCTCTCTCTCTCTCTCTCTCTGTCTTTCTCAAAAAATAAACATTTAAAAAAAATAAAAGAAAAAAGAAAAACCATCCCTCTACCATTTGAGCCCCACCATATTAATAGCCCTCCTTGATATTCTCCTTCTGAGACACTAGGTATTCTGTTAAGGTGGTGTTTTTCTTTTCTATGGTAAATCGAATAAAATTAGCTTTGGAGGAGTTGACAGGCAACAGGATGGAAAAACGATATTCATTGAATATTGGGGTCGGCGCTCTTCATGTGTCAAACTGTTATGTGTTACAATCTACGTCCTCTGCTAATTTGTGTAGAACACACATAAGTCAGTGTTTGGTTATGCTGTGTCTTGGGCTAGGAGAGATGTAACAAGTCTTATTTCTTGTTATTTATTTTCAACACCAAGATTCATGATAAATAGCAGTGCATACTTGAATCCTTCTTTACTGTGCAAGGGGTAAAACATGGCCAGACTTCAAGGCCTTTAGCAAGCTTCTCCACGTGCATCTCATGTCCCCTCCAAATGTTGTGTGAGCGGATGAAAGATGGAAAAGATTTATGGCCTTTATTGGCTGAATTACCAGTGGGAAGCGCATAGAAGAGAACGCAGACTTGAGCTGCCTTAGTGATAACCCAGAACCACGGAGATAATGGACTCCTTTACCGGTGATGTCATCTGGGGCGACAAAGTCTAAGAGCGATACTGGGAAACTGAAACAGACCCAGAGAAGAGCAAATTGAAAAGTGAGAACACTTGAAATCGTGTCACATGATGGAGACGCTTCATGTGGATGAGAAGAGACGCTGAGGAGATAGGACAGCTGTCTTTCGATACTTGTAGGGCTGTCGCCAAGAAGAAGGACTCAAATTTGTCTGCAAAGTTCCACAGGGAAGAGCCAGAGGCCATGGGGACAAGTTACAGGGAAGCAAATTCTGATTCAAAACAAAAGAGCATTCTGGAGTCACCAGAAAGATGTCCAAGCAAGGATGAATGGCCCCTGGTTGAAGAAATCGGGCCGTTATTCCCAATCACTTACTTAATATCTGTCCCTGACTTTCCTCCTTTCTAACCATGCCTCACTTTTATTTGGAAGTGAACAGGTGACGCAGTTCTAACATAACAGACCTCGGAGAAAATCCTGCTGGGGCATTTGGGTGAGATTTGATAAGAAGGAAGAGGTATGGCTGTGGTTACCTCCCCCCTTTATTCTGCCCTGAATGCAGATGTGATGCTAAGAACTGCAGACGCCATCTTTTTTTTTTTTTTTAACGTTTTTATTTTTGAGACAGAGAGAGACAGAGCATGAATGGGGGAGGGTCAGAGAGAGGGAGACACAGAATCTGAAACAGGCTCCAGGCTCTGAGCTGTCAGCACAGAGCCTGACACGGGACTTGAACTCATGGACCACGAGATCATGACCTGAGCCGAAGTCGGCCGCTTAACCGACTGAGCCACCCAGGCACCCCCTTTTTTTTTTTTTTTTTTAACGTTTTTATTTTTGAGACAGAGAGAGTGCAGAAGCCATCTTGAAACCACAAGGAAAAGGCCAAGAGAGTCAGGGAGAATCGGTCAGACATCACTGAGCTGCTAAACCAAAGCCAGCAACTGCTTACTTTCAGATACTTGCTGTATAAGAAAAATGTGCCCTTATTTGTTTAAGCCACAGCAGTAGGTTTTCTGTTATTTGTAGCCAAATGCGTTCCTAACTAACCTAGGAACAAGGGAGGCAAATAGCGGTGGAAGCAGATGAGCTCTAGAATTTCTCCAACCTTAAGATTTTTTTAGTCCATAAGCTAATGCAATATTCTCAAATTCTTCTATATTTAACCAGTAAGTACCCTGCTGAGTACTCACTATATACATGGAGGTAGGTTCAGAGCGCTAAAACACTCCCTTACGTACATATATTACCAAAACCTCTAACTCTGTGCCAAGAGTTCAAGAGTCCATTGGAACCTCTCCACAACGCCGTTGTCAGAAAAGATGCTTTTATTTGTGAATGAGTTTTATGTAGCAATTCGAATACAATTTTGTAACTAACATCCTTTTATACCCAGATCCATATTTGTTCCAAAGGCTCACTGCTCATGGCATACCATGAGCATGGCATAAGCCATGAGCTCATGGCTTATGTTCCCTGGTCCGGGACCTGTGAAGAGCATTTTGGGGATTTCCAATAGACCCCCACACAGTTAGGTCAGCCCATCTCTCTCTCTCACCGGGAGGGAAAGAGAATGCCACACGGAAGCTACTGGGAAGGATGTCCTGGGAAAACAGGGGGCCCTAAGCTGGGGGACACCTGTGGTCATTGCCCTGCTTTGGTGCATGAGGAAGACGTCCAAGTAGGCGAGTCTCAACCCCAGCACTTTAGATGGAAACAGCTCCCCTGCCCTCAAATGAGTGGCTGCCTCTGAGGATTGTGTCTCCATTTCTGTTCGGTTAGACTTGTACAATCCTGGTCAGCCGGAGATCAAAAACCAACCCTCAGATTGAGAGGGCTCCAGTGTAACCTTGGACACGGGCCCAGGAGCCCCGGTTTGCTGTAGCACCTCCACGAGACGGTAAAAGCACCTGAGCAGGGACGCCAGGGTGAGCTGTGGAACCAGAAAGGGAGCAAGTCTGATAGAATGGAACCGGGGCGAAGGTCATTGTTGACCACAAGGGCAGGTGGGTACCAGCCTGGTGTCTTGGTAGTGTCCAAGGGCAACAACACCAAAGGAAGATGGGCGACGAGAAGGGACAGTTAGCCTGAGGAGACTGACTTGCTTTGCCAAGAGCAGTGGCTTCCCCGGCAATTTGGAGGAGGGACAGGAACCACATCCCTCTAAGCGATGGGAGAAATCCACTGGAAGCATAGCTGGGTCTGGTTCACATTCCAGGGACTCTTGCTGTGGGCTTGAGCTGGAGAAAGCTGCCTTTGCAGGGCAGATCTGAGATTCTCAGCAGCAGCATCAACACCAGTGCGTCCTCAGGAATTAGGACATTGCCGATCGGGCCACTCAATAAATACTTTTCAGACTCTGAACTGCCATCCACGACTGAGTCATGAAATAAACCTAGTGGGTCTCTGATAGCATTTTACAAATGAGAAATGGAATAAAATAAAACAGAGTAGAAAGCAAATATCAGAGTGCTTTGTTCGCCTATAGTAGAGGTAACGTGAAACTTTCGTGTGTGTGTGAGACAGCCTTTGATGTAAAATACGTTTTCTCACCATGGGTGAGGGTCAAAAATGTTGGAAAGCCACCGATTAAGAGACTCACTGCCTAAATCCTTAATTTGAATACTAGAGTCTTCAGGACATTTTGTATCCTGTTTCATTTTTATGATTAAACTAACAGGAAGCAAAGTGACTCAGGGCATCGACCAATATTAATTAAACAAATGTGTCCTGATTTTGGAATGACATGTTCTGGTTTCCTATTGTTCTTTTGGCTCACACAAGTGTTCATACTTTATTCAGTGAGAGAATTGTTTGTTCTTTTGCTGCTCTTCTTTCCTACTTTCTCATTGATAGTCATTTATTTTCTGGAACATTCTTTAGCTCCATTTCCATAGTTTTGATCATTGGTTCCAACATTCCTCCTTTTAACCTGATACAAATTCCCTGTTTTCGTTTGTTTTGTTTTGTTTTTACTTTGTTTGGTTTTTAATTTTTTAAAGTTTATTTACTTTGGGAGAGAGAAGCGCGAGCAGCGGACGCTTTGTTTAGTTTTTAATTAGACCATCTCTCTTCTTGAAATGTTCAAGAGCCATGGTAGTGTCCCTCTTCTCTTTTTCACCTGAGCAGGGTAAGGACCTTGCCTTCTTCCCCTTGGTTTTACTAAGTGCTTGGTGAAGATATCAAGCAAGAACGGTTTCCAAAACCCATTGACAGATGCCGGTTCTAGAAGGGAAAGATTCTGAAGAAAAGGAGAAGGAGGTGTTCTGATTGAATACATGTTGTTTCTAGAGAATGATCGCATGCATTGAAATGATTAGAGTACCCTTACAATATAGAGTCATGCTACAAAACAAAGAGATCTCAAGGATCCTCCTGGCTGACCCGTCTCTGATTTGGAAGCAGCACTGGGCACCCCTGGCTGGGTAATGCCACCAATGCCAACATAGTCTGAGGTCTTTTAAAACTTACTGTGACCTATAGATGGGGCTGATAAGAACTGAAGTTATTTCTGATATATATATCAGATAGTATATATATTTTTTAAAAATGAGCATTGAACTGCAAGCTTTTATTGGACCACAAGTCTGTGTGGGCTCCAACCTTCTGGTCGTGTCAGACTCCCAACCCCAGTAAGACTTTCGTCTGCTGCTTTGGCTTCCACTGTGGACAGAAGGTTTCTTTCCCCCCCAAATTCATATGTTGAAACCTAATCCCCAGTGTGATGGCATTTGGAGATGGGCCTTCAGGAGGTGATTAGGACATAAAGCTAGAGCCCTCATGAAAGGGATTACCATTAAAGGAGACCCTGGAGAGCTCATTCACTCCTTGAGCCATATGAGGACACGATAAGGAGACAGCCATCTGTGAATCAAGAAGTGAGTCCCCACCTGACAGCAAACCTACCAGCACATTGATCTTGGACTTCCAGCCTCCAGAACTGCGAGAAATAAATTTCTGTTGTTTATAAGCCACCCAGTCTGTGGCATTCTGTTATACCAGCCTGAACGGAATAAGACAGCCCTCATCCCTGAGTTTGAGCTTATTTTGCTCTAACCCTGCTCTGACCCTCTGTCGTTCTCATGCCTTTAGCTTTGTCTTCTTCCACTGATTGTGCGAGGTCCCCATCTCTGTCACCTTTTACGTAAGTCTTGTCTATACCATGCTCCCCGCCCCTGGAGCCCCCCGGAATTTTGTCTTTTGCTTTATTTCCCTTTATTCTGGCCCGTCATTGAGACGATCTTGTCAGTAACTTGCCTTCTTTGCTCCCCATCGTTATCATCACTAGCAAATGAATATTTAGCATTATGATGCAAGGACACCCCGGTAATAGCAATTGCAATGTTGGTTATTAATGTTCTGTCAGTCACCCTTTTTACTTTAAGCTGGTTTGGGATTTTTTTGAAAAAAATTTTTTTGATGTTTTATTTATTTATTTTTGAGAGACAGTGTATGTGTGCAAGCAGGGAGGAGCAGAGAGAGGGGGAGACAGAGAATCTGAAGCAGGCTCCCCGGTTTCCAGGCCGTCAGCACAGAGCTCGATGTGGGGCTCGAACTCACAAACCGTGAGATCACGACCTGAGCCGAAGTCGGATGCTTAACCGATACGCCACCCAGGCACCCCAGTTTGGGATTTCTTTTTTCTGACATTTGTAACCACAAGAATCTTGACTGATAACATATTAATTTCTAGTGTGCCAACAACTAGCTGTGGAACATGTGATTTAATCTTTCTGGTCCTCAGTTTCTTAATCTGAAGAATGAGGGGGGTGGGTATTAGATTGTGTTAAAAATTTTCCTCTGTATCCAAAATTCTCTGAGCATACTTTTTCCCAGAGTTGAAAAGAGGGAAAGCAGTCAGAAGACTAAAAGTCCAGAACCAGAGGGGCGTTTGGGTGGCTCTGTCGGTTGAGCGTCGAACTTTGGCTCAGGTCAGGATCTCACAGTTTGTGAGTTCGAGCCCCACATTGGGCTCCCTACTGTCAGCTTGGAGCCTGAAGCCTGCTTTGGATTCTGTGTCTCCCTCTCTCTGCCCCTTTCCTGCTCATGCTCTCTCTCTCTCTCTCTCTCTCTCTCTCAAAAATAAGTAAATATTAAAAAAAAAAAAAGGCCAGAAACAGAGACCATCAAAAAGATACAAATACACAGAATGGGAAACATTTTTTGCAAATTACATAGCCAATAAAGGACCTTTATCTAGAACATATAAAGAGCTCTTACAACTTAAGAATTAAAAGGTAAACAACCCAATTAAAAAATTGGCAAAGGATCTGAATAGACATTTCTCCAAACAAGACATACAAATGGTCAAGAAGCACATGAAAAGATTCTCGACATTATCAGCCATCGAGGAAGTTCAAATCAAAACCATAATAAGACACCAGTTCACAGCAATTAGGATGGCTAGAATCAAAAAGACAGATAATAACAAGGGTTGGCAAGAATGTGGAGGCAATTGGTGGCCTCGGGTACCACCGCTGGGGATGTAAAATAGTGCAGCTTTTATGAAAAGTAATCTGTCGCTTCCTCAAAAGCTTAAACATCGATTTATTATATGGTCCACCAGTTCCACTCCTAAGTATATATACTCAAGAGAAGTGAACACATATGTCCACAGAAGAATGTGTACACAAATGTTAACAGCGGGGCACCTGGGTGGCTCAGTCGATTGGGCATCTGACTTCGGCTCAGGTCATGATCTCGCGGTTCAGGAGTTCGAGCCCCACGTTGGGCTCTGTGCTGACAGCTCAGAGCCTGGAGCCTGCTTCGGGTTCTGTGTATGTGTCTCTCTCTCTGCCCCTCCCCCACTTACTCTCTCTCTCTCTCTCTCTCTCTCTCTCAAAAATAAACATTAAAAATTTTTTTTAAAAAAGTTCTTACCAGCATTATTCATAGTAACTCAAAGGTGGAAATAATCCAAATGCTATCTACCGATTAATGGCTAGGGAAACTGTAGTGTATTCATATAACGGAATATTATTCAACTATAAAAAGAAATGAAGTACAGATACATGCAACAACATGGACAAATCTTGAAAATATTATGCTAAGTGAAATAAGGCAAAAACAAAAGGACAAATAAGGTCTGATTCCATCCATAGGAAATATCCAGAAGAGGTAAATCCTTGTATTAGTAGGGGCCGGGGACTTGGCATGAGTCAATCAGGTACCTCACTCCCCGATGTCACATCCTTGTGACACCCCCAGAATACATTTTCATGTTCTGCCCCCATGGGTTTGCATCTTGGTTGACTATGATTGGCTGTCAGAGAGCCGCACCCCCTTTTGTTCCTTGCTTAGATTATTTTTTCTCAGTTTGTTCACGTAGTGTCCTCAACAACCAGAGCTTTCTGTGTGTAACCAAGAATTCCAACCTGTGAGCCTCAGAGAGAACAGCTAGACATACTCAGGGGCTTATGCTTCAAGAAGGCACCACTCAAGGCTACATTTCCGTAACTTTTCTAGGAAGTGTGAGCTCTGAGTAGCTATTTTTAGGAACTACAATTCATACCCCATAGGTATCTGAGGCTTACAAGCATTATTTCATGGAATCTTTACAATAATTAAAAAAAAATTTTTTTTAACATTTATTTATTTTTGAGAGAGAGACAGAGTGTGAGCTGGGGAAGGGCAGATAGAGAGAGGGAGACACAGAATCTGAAGCAGACTCCAGGCTCTGAGTTGTCAGCACAGCTGACAGCTGTCGCGGTTGAACCCACGAACCAAGATCCTGACCTGAGCGGAAGTCGGACGCTTAACCAACTAAGCCACCCAGGCGCTCCTAGAATAATCTTATTGGTATTATTTTTCTTGTTCTATAGATCAGAAATAAGGCTCAGAGAGTTGAAGTCCCTGCCCAAGATGACCTCACCAGGGTATTTTAGAGCAGTGGACTGGCCGTGGCCAGGGCACTGAATTCTGTTCCAACCAGGGATATGCATGTGAGCTTTGTAAATACGTGTAAGGTGGATAGCAGTTCAAAAAAATATGTTTACCTATCATTTCATATCCTATAAACTGTATTTCCTCATTGGCCTAAAAATTAAATTAGTTAGGGGCACTTGGGTGGCTCAGTCAGTTATGCATCAGACTTCAGCTCAGGTCAGGATCTCGCGGTTCATGAGTTCCAGCCCTGCGTCAGGCTCTGTGCTGACAGCTCGGAGCCTGGAGCCTGCTTCGGATTCTGTGTCTCCCTTTCTCTCTGACCCTCCCCGACTCATGCTTTGTCTGTCTCTCAAAAATAAATAAACCCTAAAAAAAATTTCTGAAAAACTAAACTAGTTAACACAATTTATTCCAAATTGATGAGCTCTACCATATTTTGCTTTCAAAGTCAGTCTTACAGAATTCTGCTTTTATTCTATCTGTTCAGTAAAAAAGAAAGCTCATATTTTCCCACTAAAAAAAGGCACCTGAAATTAGCTTTAGAAATATTTCCGTACAACTGATATTTGAGCGTATGTTGTTCTTTTGTTCTCTGAGGTCCGTGGTTCTATTTGATGTGTTACATTTTCAAATAGAGACAAGGGAGTTTCCTCATGAATATTTCCTAACAGGGACATGATTCGGACGGAAATGGGACAAAAAGTGGCCAGTCCTCAGTTAGGACCGCCCTTTCTCTTTGTTCAGGCCCCGGGCCATTCCCCTCATCATTGTAAGTAGGACAGTGGGTGCCTTAGCCTGTCACCTCATTCAAGCAGAATTGTGAGAACAGAACTTCTGCCTTTGACTGGGAACGCGGTGCCTGGACACCGTGTGCTCAGACTGTGCACATTTCCATTTGTTGTCCGTGGAAGTTTCTGCCAAGTCTTTAACGCTTGCAGCCAATTAAAAACAATTTCCTAATGTTCGTAACTTCTATCTGCAATAACTTAATTTATCATAGGTCTCTTCTGACAAGTAATAGAATCAAGGCCAAAGGCTGCCTTCACATCTGAAAAGGAGAGTTTCTAAGCCCCTCACTGTGGACCACTCTGTCCGCCTCTCACGGCTCAGCAAATAGCCAGAAAGCTGGGTCTGGGCCTCGATCAGAGGATTTTTCCGGTTAGTTACAGTCCCTCCTCCTTTTCTGAGTATAGCTTGTCTGTCTTAGAGCGGAGAATGTGTGGATTCAGCACAAGGTTCCCCTGGAGATATGTAAATGCAAAAAAAGAATGACTATTTGGATGGAACATGTCAAGCCAATGGAGATGGCATGAGGAGGCTTGAAGGATTAGCACCGATGGAGATGTGTAGAGTCTGAGGAGGGGCAGGAAAGCAGATTACCCGGGGTAGCTGCGTTTCTCTTCTCTTAAAATCTGTGGCTCTTCCAAAAAAGATTTCTCAATAACGGGTAAGAATCCCAAAATGTGAAAAATGTGAATCCATGGCAAAAAGTGCTGTGTCACATTCCGGAAACTCTCCTTTTTCTTTGTCTTTCCAGAGTAAAGCGTCCTCCCTCTCCTCCCCTGACCCCTCCTCTCTCCTTCCACTTCCCCCTCCCCTTCCTCCTCCTCCTCCTTCTTTTTAAATAAAATGTTATTTCAAGGGGCGCCTGGGTGGCTCAGTCGGTGAAGCGTCCGACTTCGGCTCAGGTCATCGTCTCACCGTCTGTGGGTTCGAGCCCCGCGTCGGGCTCTGTGCTGACGGCTCAGAGCCCGGAGCCTGCTTCTGATTCTGTCTCCCTCTCTCTCTGCCCCTCCCCCGCACTCATACTCTGTCTCTCTCTCAAAAATAGGTAAACATTAAAAATAATAAGTAAATAAATAAAATGTTATTTCTGGATATGGTCAACGTTCATGAGGTATCGAAAGGAACACTATGAAATAGGATGTTAATAGGATGTTAACTAGATTTATGTGATGATCACTTAGGATATCAAATCATTATGTTGTACACCTGAAACTAATATAAACTTGTAGGTCAATTAAACTTTGATGAAATAAAATCTTACTGAGAGTAAGATGCTAAAATAGGTTTCTTAAAGCGTATATTACCGAAATATCATTATTAAAAATCTGCCTTTGGCTTCAATTCCACCTCTGAAGTAAGTTGTTATCACTAGCTTCCTCCTACATTTTCTGATCCACGTAGGATTCTGCACAGAAGGATTGTGTTTATGATCCATAGATCGAAAGACACACTCCATCCCTGCTTGGGTTAGGCACGGTAAGATGCAATCTCATTCAGGGTATTTCCTGTTCTAAATTGTGGGGCACAAGCCAGCCAGCGTTTTGGCCATCAGCATCTGGATGGAGCTCATCCCTGGTCCACAACTGTAAATCTATGGTTAGTGTATTAGTCAGCTTGGGTTGTCATAACAAAATAGCACAGGCTGGGTGGCTTAAACAGCATTTCTTTCTTATTTTTTTTTTAAGGTGCTGGCAGAGTTGGTTTCTAATGAGGCCTCTGATCCTGGCTTGTAGATTTCTGCCTTCTCATTGTGGCCTTTTCCCTATGTGAGGGCAGAGAGAGAGAGAGAGAAAGAGAGAGAGAGCTCTCTGATGTCTCTTCCTTTTCCTATAAGGGTGCCATTCTCATCAGATTAGGGCCCTACCCTGATGACCTCATTTAACCTTCATTGCTTCCTTAAAGGCTCCATCTCCAAATACAGTCACATTGGAGGTCAGGGCTTCAACATATGGAATTTGGGGGGACCCCAGTTCAGTCCACAACAGTTAGCAATGGTGATAACCATTTTAGCAAAACAGTAACAGCTACTGTTTATTTAAGTACCTGTGTTGGGTGACGTTCAGCTTGCTCTATGCGTATCATTTATAGTTCTCAAAATAACTCCACAAGGTAGTCATTATTACTCCCAGGGTGATACTCAAAATACTTAACAATGAATACGGTTTGAGTGACGACCCATCAGAATGAAGACCGACTATAAACTTCCATCTCAGTGCATGAAGGCTGAGGAGGAGCCCCACCAAATTCCACCGCTCAGGTGAAAAGGGGGAGATTTGGAGCGGTTAGGTGAATTCTAGACACGCTTACACAGCTAGAGAGTGGTGGATCAGGGAACAGAAGCACCTCTGTCTGACCCGACATCGTTTTGCGTCTCCGCCATTTTGGTCAGAGCCGTCTGCGTGGGGGTGTCCACATTTCTCCACCTCAGTGAGCCTTCGAGTGTGTTCCATCCTATCCACAACTGACTTACAGAGTCTGCTTGGGGAAGAGGCTGGCTTAGTATCGGGGTCCACTGGCCTTGCCGGTGCCTTTGAGAGCCAACACAGACCTCGGTGCCGGGGTCTTCCTCACTGTCCGCTCTGGCTCACGTCTGACAGTATTGCAGGGTTCTGAATCTGGTCTTGGCATTGGGTCCAAGCTACCTTTCCCAAAAGATATACCTGGGTCTTAGAGACCCTTTGCTTCCTTCAGTGAACTTGACCTCCACTGGTTTTCTAGATCAGGTGTGTGCTACTCCTGCTCACTCATGGTACAGCTCACACGTTTATCTGATCCTATCTTGAGTCTTGGACTTCAGCCTGCTGACCCATCATGAAGTACCAAACACCAAATACAGTGCTTTCTGAGCGCTCCACATCCAGACTACATCTGGTCTTGGAGTTACTTCCCAATAACCTCTTCTTCCTACTCTACGTGCTCCTCGTGTTCTCTCCTTCCTTTGTTTTCTTGTCTTTCACGTTCCCATTTTTCCCTTTCTTCTTTTTTTCTGTTCTCTCTCTGATTTAGGGCTGTGTTAGCGTGTCCTCGAAGAGAGCAGCCTTCACTGTTGACATTTATGGCCTAGGAACGTTTCTGTCTCCTGGGCCGTCAGGGGCTCAATGTATCTGTGGGACAGGGTATGAAACTCTCCGTCCATCAGTCAGCGATATCTGCAAGCAACCTGGAACTGGTCCCGGCTCAAGGCACTTTCATTAAAGATTAAAAAGCAGCCTTACTTATCCCAACCTCTTCCACCCTTCCCCCAGGGTCACCTTGTCCAGAGGAGAAAGGAAATGTTTTGTTATCGGTGAATTTGCTATCACATTTAGACTTCACCTGGATGCACCCTCCATTTCTTCAACACAGTCTCACTGTGCATCGTATCTTTGGTCCTATATCCTGCTGTGCTCATTGTTACTAGAATCGATATTTGTAGTAACAAGCAGAACTTTGCTTGGAGGATAAATCCAGAGGATAATTAGTGCTCTGACCAATGGAAAAACCTTTTTTTCTATGTGCCCTTTGTTTGACATGGACTAAATGTTGTGTTTTCTTTTCTGGGCTTTGTATAACGCACAAATTTCAGGCACTCCTTGACAAGATCTTGTAATGATAAACTACCTCTTGACGACAATACCGAAGAGACTTCCCCTCCCTAAATATCCCTCCATGACTCCGGTGCTTTCTGCCTAAGGGTGAGGTCCCAGCCACTTGCCTTTTTGTACCAGGAATGAAATGACCATGAAAACATCAGCTTTGCCATGTGGGAAAATTGCCTAGGGACAGGAAGGTGTGACCTTCACCTGCCAAAACACCCACAGTGAGGTATGGTGCTGCATGATCGGACTGAGAGTCGCCCTGGGCAAGGGTGACTTTCCCACACTGGCACTGCCGTCCTCGACACCTAGGCATTAAGAGACGACTAGAAAAGTCAGTGTAGGTATGGAATCAGATGCCTCAGAAGGGGCTCCAGGCTGCCCAAGAGCTGATGTTCATTCCTTGGTCACTCAACAAATATTTACTGAGCATCGCCTCCGTGCTGGAGCCTCTCCTGGGTGTGAGAGTCCAACAGTAGGGGAAAGAGGCCTGGGCATAGGCTACAGGGACCTGAGCCCTCCCCCCACTCCCCTGTGCCCAGGAGATGGCCTTTGGCTCCTTGCTGTGCTTGTCATCCAGGGCACTGACAGGCAGTGGCCATGAGCTGCTGAGCCGTGAGACGTAGCCCTGTTCCTTCAATGCCCAGTAATCAGGCCCCGGGGAACTTCCTGAAATACTGCAGGTGAACTGCTTTTGAAAGCTATTCTAATGTGTCAAAGGCCTTGTTATTTTCTGGTTGGAAAAATTTTCTCAAAGATTTACTTATTTATTTAGAAAAAAAATGTTCATGTTTATTTATTTTTGAGAGAGAGCAGGGGAGGGGAATAGAGAGAGGGAGACACAGAATCCGAAGCAGGCTCCACGCTCCGAGCTGTCAGCACAGAGCCTGATGTGGGGCTCGAACCCATGAGCCTTGAGATCATGACCTGAGCCGAAGTCACTTAACCAACTAAGCCACCCAGGCGACCCTCAAAGATTTATTAAAACAGGAACATGACAAGCAGTTCCACACTTAACATTAAGCCTGGGGTCCATACTTCAATCATTTTCAAGAAGATATGGATTCCTGCGACAGCAGCTAAAGGCTCTGAACGCTCAGCACGTAAATGCGGATGACGTTTGCTCAAGTTAATGCTACCTTGAAAGTCTAAGATGCTCCCCATCTCTCCCCTAAACTCCCTCCTCCCCCAGAATAATCTCTCTAGAAGCTTATCTTCTTTGGCTCCAGGAGGAAAAGATTCCAGGTGAAGTCTTTCTTTCTTTTGAACTTAGTGCCATCTACCTTCTGCAAAGAATCATCTGAATATTGCTTTTGAAAGGAATTATTTGAAAGTTCTAAAAGCTAGCAGTTTTTGGCCTTTAAGAAAACACACACACACACACACACACACACACACACATTTCTAGTCATTCAAGGACCGACTGTCTGCCTATTTATCACTGCCATTTATTTGCTTTAAAATACCTTTAAGGCTGGGGCACCCGGGTGGCTCAGTAGGTGAAGTGTCTGACTCTTGATTTCTGCTCAGGTCATGATCTCAGGGTTCTTGAGTTCAAGCCCCACCTCCGGCTCCGTGCTGGCAGTGCAGAGCCCGCTTGGGATTCTCTTTCCCTTACTCTCTCTGCCCCTCCCCCACTCGTGCTGTTTCTGTCTCTTTCAAAATAAATAAACTTAAAAAAAAAAAGTTTAAAAATGAATAAACAAAATAATTGTAATTCCTAAAGACAAGAAGACTTAGGCCGAGAAACAGGATGTTTAATGACTTACTTTAATTCTGGTGACTAAAACACCGCACTTCCCGTTTCTGAGTAGCACTTAGAAATGTGATTCCTCCAGGGGCGCCTGGAGGGGCTCAGTCGGTTAAGGGTCCGACTTCAGCTCAGGCCATGATCCCACTGTCCGTGAGTTTGAGCCCCACGTTGGGCTCTCTGCTGACGGCTCAGAGCCTGGAGCCTGCTTCGGATTCTGTGTCTCCCTCTCTCTCTGCCCTTCCCCTGATTGTACTCTGTCTCTCTCTCTCAAAAATAAATAAAAGAAAAGAAAAGGAAAGGAAAGGAAAGGAAAGGAAAGGAAAGAAAAGAAAAGAAAAGAAAAGAAAAGAAAAGAAAAGAAAAGAAAAAGAAATGTAATTCCTCTTTTTCTTTTATATTATTCCAATTTTCTAGACAATATTCAAAGACTGGGGGTGGATCGATATTCTGTTGGGTCCCGTGAAAATCCCAGCCCACCTACTGCCCGGCAAATCCTTTAGAGTTGATGCACTGGGAGGCGATTCAACATGTTGACAGGGGATTTAGTGTTCCATCTGCCTCCATTTGCAACTGGCTCACGGGGAACTGTGGGATTCACAGCAAGCCTAGAGGTTGGGCCAGGGTATAGCTCACTGGAGTCCCTCATTACTTGATGTGTTTCCTCTTTTCAGAACTGATCTACCACTTGGTTGAAGAATACATCAGCAGGAAGGCACTGATTCTATAGTGGGAATCTCTCAGAGGTGTACAAATGCGTTCAGTCCGAACCCCAATCCCAGGAGCTACCCAGGTGTGAGGTGGGATTTGGATGTTAGGGAGCATGGGCCCATGGCCTCATGAAGCATGCTGGCATTCATTCTAGATTCAAGGGCTCACCAAAGCTTTTCATCTTCAATCGTGGTAAGCACCTTAGAGGAAGCCCTGATACCATGTTCTGGAAATGAAAGCTATGCACACTGCCAGTATACCTCTGAGTAATTCCTTTTTGAAGTTATTGGCAAATTGCTGTCCATAGAAAAATTCTTTTCTACCACACACTTCAGGGTTTCCCATTCTGTTTTTTTTTAATGTTTATTTATTTTTGAAAGAGGGAGAGACAGAACGTGAGCAGGGGAATGGCAGAGAGAGAGGGAGACCCAGAATCTGAAGCAGGCTCCAGGCTCCGAGCTGTCCGCACAGAGCCCGATGCGGGGCTCAAACTTATGAACCACAAAATCATGACCTGAGCCAAAGTTGGACGCTTGACCGACTGAGCCACCCAGGTGCCTCTGGGGTTTCCCATTTCCTTTTTTTTTTTTTTTTTTTTTAATTTTTTTAACGTTTATTTATTTTTGAGACAGAGAGAGACAGAGCATGAACAGGGGAGGGGCAGAGAGAGGGAGACACAGAATCTGAAACAGGCTCCAGGCTCTGAGCTGTCAGCACAGAGCCCGACACGGGGCTCCAACTCACGGACCGCGAGATCATGACCTGAGCCAAAGTCAGCCGCTTAACCGACTGAGCCACCCAGGCGCCCCTGGGGTTTCCCATTTCTAAAGTCAGACAATCATACTGTACCTTCAAGTGATTTAAGGATTAATTTATTAAAATGTTACTTCATTTTTTTGCCTGACAACGCAAATGCAATTTTGGAAACCATATCACTATATCAGATGATTGCATTCTTAATCGGAAGGACATTTCTTATAGGTCTTACAGGTTATTATTACCTGTATGGAATTCTGTGATTCCTTTCTTGGGGTTTTTGTTATAGTCACAAAGAGAAACTAGTAATTTTCATCGCTCAAGAAAGGCTTAAGAAGTTTATTTAAGTTGCGATAATAAATATTTTCTTAAATGTTGTCTCTTTCAGGGTACAATAAGCTGATTACAAGGGATCTGACTTGTAAATTTGTCCTTCTACTGTTTTCTTAGTCCTGGTGGGAGTTTGTGTGTGTGTGTGTGTGTGTGTGTGTGTGTGTGTGTGTGTTGGTGGGGGTGGGGGTCAGGGGGAAGTTCTAAGAGAGGTACAAGCGAGCAGGTCAAGTACAAGTCAGTGTGCAGGCAGTCAACTCCAGTTGTTTAGACTTAGCCGCATGACTCTGACCCTTAACTCACGCAGTGGGCTGATCTTGCCTGACATGTGGGTTTTATCTTTCTGAAAGAAGGCACATCACATAGACAAACATTCATTGTACCCTTTGCTGTATGAAAGTCATGTACTAAAGAAGCTCTTTAGGGGAGTACAAAGGAATATAAGGCACAGGCTTTGCTCTCTTCAAGCTTTTGACTCAACTGGAGTGAAGTTAAACACCAATAAAGACAGCAGTGAAAATATCGCCCGAAGTAGTTGCGGGGGATAAAAGAGAGGCTGGTACGTGCCCCCCCAGAACTCCTCCTAAGGCTCCCTACATGCCCTCCAATGAATGGGAATAAAATAGCTAAGTTAGTTCCAGTGCACAAAGGGCCTCTTCTCCCCAGTGCAAGGCTTGTCCCATCGTCAGTGCTTGGGTTCCCAAACCTAAGTGAGGGTTGCCTCACCCACCTCCTTACCCCGGACCGGAAGGCTGGACACATGAAGCCACTTCAGGGTCCATGTCCCAGGCTGTTGCAGGAAAAGGAGTTGGACCAGAGTCCACAGGGATGGCCTGCTTCAAAGACAAGGGACAGGAAGAGTTTTGTTCACCACTCTATCTCCACGGCCAGGCTTAGAACAGGTGCTTCCCAGACTACTGGGTGAGTGAATAATCAAATGGTACATTATGAACTGATAGATTCTTATTCTTCATCAAGGGAAATGTGGCATTGTTGTTTCTTAGGCCAAACATAAATGATTACACATACATTCCTGCTGCATTTAAATCATAGTCACTTAAAAATTAACTTTAATTTTAGTAAACATTTTCCCCTTAAGCCATAACAAATTCTTCCTTTTAAAAATAGATTTTTCTAGGGGTGTCTGGGTGGCTCAGTCAGTTAAGCGTACAACTTCAGCTCGGGTCATGATCTCTCAGCTCGTGAGTTCAAGCTCCGTGTCGGGCGCTGTGCTGACAGCTCGCAGCCTGGAGCCTGCTTCGGATTCTGTGTCTCCCTCTCTCTCTGCCCCTAACCCACTCGCATTCTGTCTCCATCTCTCTCAAAAATAAACAAACATTAAAAAAAATTTTTTTTTAATAGATTTTCTAGAACCCTAGGAGGTTAATGTACTTATTTTGCACATTAACCGAGGAGCCAAAAAAAAAAAAAAAAAAAAGATTATCTTTGGATAAACTATTTTCTTTTACCTGAGAAAACAATTAAGTATTTCTAATGGAATGTTTATAATCCGGAGTACAAAGTACTATGACTTTAACAGGCAACTAGGAATTTTAAACCAGTAAGAAACTCGGTAGCATTATGCATGTGCTAAGAGAAATGCTTTCTGATATTTTCATTTAATTGTTTTTATTCTGAGAATTGCCCAACTGTCAGTGATCTTTACTGTATATCATGAAAGTAAATTGATTTCCTGAAACTGCTCTTTAGAAATGATGATAACAAAGCAGTCATTAGCATGTTGTACCTAGCTGTTTACTTCACTCTAGGCATGACTGCCCGTTTTGACGGAAAGCTTAGTTGGGGCGCCTGGGTGGCTCAGTCGGTTGGGCGGCCGACTTCGGCTCAGGTCATGATCTCGCGGTCCGTGAGTTTGAGCCCCGCGTCGGGCTCCGTGCTGACAGCTCAGAGCCTGGAGCCTGTTTCGGATTCTGTGTCTCCCTCTCTCTGACCCTCCCCCATTCATGCTCTGTCTCTCTCTATCTCAAAAATAAATAAACGTTAAAAAAAAAATTTGACGGAAAGCTTAGAAAGAGAAACAGAGAAATTCAATTTTTTATTAAGACCATTTGTGTTAGAAATGATGACTTCTTCTCAAGGTTGTTTTCTGGGTGGCTCAGTCAGTTGGGCCTCTGACTCTGGCTCAGGTCATGATCTCGCAGTCTGTGAGTTCGAGCCCCACATCGGGCTCTGTGCGGACAGCTCAGAGCCTGGAGTCTGCTTCGGATTCTGTGTCTCCTCCTCTCTCTGCCCCTCCATCTCTCATGCTCGCGTGTGCTCTCTCTCTCTCTCAAAAATAAACATTAAAAAAACCAGAATAGAATTTCTTAAGACTATAGGGGCACCTGGGTGGCTCAGTCGGTTAAGCATCCGACATCACCTCAGGTCATGATCTTACCGTTCGTGAGTTCAAGCCCCACATTGGGCTTTGCACTAAAGGTGCAAAGCCTGCTTGGGATTCTCTCTCCTTCTCTCTCTTTCTGCCCCTCCCCAACTTGTGCTCTCTCTTTCAAAGTGAATAAATAAACTTAAAAAAAAAAAAAGACTATGGAAAGAATTATACTAACTACAAAAATGCAGGTAAGTGAACTAAAAGTTAAATTATCCTATCCCCAAAGGTAATCATTAAGACCTTGATATACGTATTCCTTCTAGTCTTTTTCCCAAGCATAACAAAAATCATGCTTTTTAAAAACAACATAATTCCTCTTTCATTTAATATTTTTCCATGTTGATTTTGTCTAGAATAAATGTATCACTGTAAATTATTCTACAACACTCAGGTTGTGGGCTATATTTTAACCTTTGAGGTAAACACAGGCAGGAAAATGTTTTGGACACAGTAACATAAAAGACATAAGGGCAGAAGTAATACTCATTTTTCCTAACCTAAGAATGGTGCATTTTTTTCAGACCCTGTGGTATAGTTTGGATAAAACGGAATGAATGAATTAAAAATAACAACGTTCCTTGTTTTAGGGCTTCCTTTCTCTCCCCTAATGGAGTTAGGGTACAAGTGACTTTATAGGAGCGTTGATTTTATACATTTAGTTTTCTGGCACTCACAATGCCTTAATTTTTTTTTCAATGTTTATTTATTTTTGAGAGATAGAGACAGAGCGTGAGCAAGGGAGGGGCAGAGAGAGAGGGAGACACAGAATCCGAAGCAGTCTCCAGGGTCTGAGGCGTCAGCATAGGGCCCGACATGGGGCTCGAACTCATGAATGGTGAGATCATGACCTGAGCTGAAGTCGGGCACCCAACCGACTGAGCCACTCAGGCGCCCCAACACAATGCCTTATTTTTAAATATAAAGGATGATATTACTGTTAATGATTCTTCTTAGGAAAGAAAGCACTTCTTCTCAGTCCTTCACCTCCAATTGAACAGGAAATGTCTCCATTCTTGTTAGGTCATTTCTTTCGAATTTGCTTTTGTCTGATCCTAACATAGTGGAGTAAATGGACAATTTACTGAGTGTGGCCAGAAAGGAATAACATGCTTTGACATTCAAAGTTAGTGTTTTGGGGGGTGCTTGGGGCGGCTCAGTAGGTTAAGTGCCCAACTCCGGCTCAGGTCATGATCTCACAGTTCATGAGTTCGAGCCCTGTGTCGAGCTCTGTGCGGACAGCTCAGAGCCTGAAGCCCGCTTCGGATTCTGTGTCTCCCTCTCTCTCTGCACCACCACCCCCCCCCCCCCGCCCCGGCTCATGCTCTGTCTCTCAAAAATGAATAAAAATTTAAAAATAAATTAAAAAAAAGATTCTCTCTCTCTGTCTCTTTCCCTCTCCCCCTCTGTTCCTCTCCCCCACTCATGTTCTCTCTCTCAAAAATAAACATAAATAAATAAATAAAGTTTGTGTTTTTGAAGACAGAGAATCCAATGGAACGCCTTGAGAGACACACACCAAACAATAAATCCTGGGATATCGTTCTGGAATAACTCTGCCACGTTAACTACGGGAGTGCCCTCCCTGGCTGGCGCGTCTGAGGCAATGTCATGCCTCTTATCAGCTGGTAGCTGTAACAATGCTCAGTGCCAGATGGATTCGAAGCGGTTGAAAGAGCTGAGATTGTATTCATATTTTGAAATCAATGAGCGAAAACTCGTAAGTGTGGCAAGAGGCAGAACCCACAGCCACGGCTTCTTCTTCAAAGCACTGTCTGCAAGTGGATCCCTTCCCTGTGCTGTTTGTCCTTGTCCCCTTTCCAGGCCACCTCAGCAGACACGTGGGTGACAATCTGCGAGGGCTGGGGATCCTGCCTGGGCTCTTGGGAGGGGCTCCTTGCACACAGGCCCAGGGATCAGAATGGAGGCTGAGTGCCACTCTCTTTGGAGTCATAGAATATGTGGTCCCTGGTGGCTGGCTTCTGTTGCATGAGATAATGTTTTCAAGGTTCATCCAGGTTGTAGCATCGCTCTCTATAGCTGCATAGTATTTTCCTGTGCAGAGGTAGCACTCTTTGCTAAATAATTCCCCTATCAGAAGCGTGGGTTCTTCCCAGTCTGCTTCTTCAAGCAATGCCACCACGAGTGACCTTGAACACATGTCATTCCCTGTGTGTGCTGTCCCGTATGTATAATGCCTTCTCAGAAGTGGGATTTCTGGAGCAGGTAGTATATGCAACCGTTATTTTGTTAGATGTGGCTAACTTACTCTATTACACTGCCACCAGCAATGTATGAGAAGCCTAATTCTTCATAGCCTTACGAGCAGAGCACTGTCAAGTTCTTGAATTTTTGCCACTTTGTTGGCTTTAAAAAAAAAAAAAAATCTCTCTATGGTTTTCATTTGCATGTTTCTTACTATGGTGAAGATAGATATCCATATATATTGACAACCCTCACGATGTCCTTGTTTGAACGACCTTCTCTTGGCTTCACCGGAGTGATGGGTTGAGGGGCGTCCCGGAGATGTTTGATTTTCACAGTTTTGCATCTGGCAACAGGGGTCCGGTCATTTTTGTACTGATGGTTATAATAAGGGTGTATGTATTGTTTATTTTTACTTATTTTGAGAAAGAGATAGAGAGTAAGCAGGGAAGAGGCAGAGAGAGAGAGAGAGAGAGAGAGACCGACAGAATCCCAAGCAGGCTCCTCTCTGCCAGCACAGAGCCTGATGGCGGGGCTTGATCTCACGCACCAGGAGATCATGACCTGAGCCGAGATCAAGAGTTGGACACTTAACCAACTGAGCCACCCAAGTGCCCCATAAAGGTACATATTTTTAAGGATAAGTAATTATCTTTATAACATGAGTATCAAGAGGACTATAATTTGCTTACTTCCAAATCAGTTTGCTCTTTTTTTTAGATTAAGAAATGATCTTTCAGTAGTGAATCATTTTGGTTGGCAACACGACTGTCCTTTTCATGAAACTGCAACTCACATGAAATAAAAACAAAACATCTATTTATAACCAATCGAATTACTTCATTATAGGTTAGATGCTCCTCACCAGTCCCATTTGGAATTTCTCTGAAACAAACAAACAAACAAACAAACAACAAAAAAAGAGGCTCTAATATTTCCTGGCAGGGGGAGGGGAGGCTGTTTCTCTGAATATTCTCCCCTTTTTGTTAGCCATTTTACCGAGCAAGTTTTTCCATTTGAAACTAAGGTTTCTCTAAAGGACATGCAAAGACATATACGCTTTGACTAATTTACAATTAATGTCCTGAGGTTCTGAGACTGGTGCACAAGGTTTATATGTTTTTCTTAGCAGTGAGCCATCCGTCTCTCAAAGAACACTGTTGATTTGAGGTCTGATCTGCGTATCCGCCCAGGGGACTCTTGTGTGGGTGACCCCGTATCTCCTGAAAGGAGCAGTGACGGAAGTAGGACTGATGGCCAGGCCCTCAGGGCTCTGACATTGATGCTCTTGCAGAAAAGGCAGAAGCAAGCCTGCCTTAACTTGTAAGGGGGCCATCCTGGTGCTTCGGGAGGACCAGGCACGAGACAGGAGGGCTTCAGTTCCAAACAGTCTGGAACCATGATTAATTGCCAGCAGGGGGCCAGAAATCCTTTTGAGGCTACAAAGGATGGGATGACAGCTCCTCAGCATTTGTGGCAGGAAGACATATACATTAAAGGTCAGACTCTGTTGACTAAGCCTAAAGCATAAGCTGGAATTCTGAGAGGCCACGTCATTTTTCGTTGGGAAACAACCCCAACAGCCACGATAAGAATACAGCTGTTTCCGCTTATCCATGGTAGCTCTGTCCCTCAAAGCCACAGTAAACTTTGAATTAGCCAATCTTGAAGCATTGCTCCTGGGCCTAACACACCGTTACACTCCTACAAGCTTCCGGTAACAACATTTTTATCAAGCTATCAGCGCATAACTTGTTTGCCGTGTGAACTCAGAGTCAACAGCTCTGTAGCTCTCGGCTGAAGGAGCCGGATTTAACACCCAGGTCTTCTCCGCGCTTGAGAGCACTCAGTAGCTCTTTGGTACTGCACCTGGTGGCCATTTTAAAATGGCAAAATCAGGGGCGCCTGGGTGGCTCGGTCGGTTAAACATCCGACTTCGGCTCAGGTCATGATCTCACGGTTTGTGAGTTCGAGCCCCGCGTCGGGCTCTGTGCTGATGGCTCAGAGCCTGCAGCTTGCTTCGGATTCCGTGTCTCCCTCTCTCTCTGCCCCGCCCCCACCCTTGCTCTGTCTCTCAAAAAAAGAATAAACGTTTGAAAAAATACATAAAATATAAATGGCACAATCAACGACAAGAGCACAAAACTGCAGGTGATGTACACTAAAGAGACTGCTGAGAGGACACTGGTTTCCAGTCTGAGAGCTGAAGCCAGAAAGTAGAGTGTCCCCTTGTTTGAGCTCAGCTGAGAACGGGTGCAAAGAGGGGCTCCAATCTGTGGCTGCCTGTCCATGAGTTGGTCCAACGCGGGAGGAATTGATCTGGGGGTTAGAATAAATATAAGCAAGTAGGCGAATTTGCAAGTCGGAAACCTGCGAATAATGAGGAGGGAGTGTAATCATAATTAATGAAAAAAAAGTCCTCTCTCCATTTGAGGAACATCACACTGGCTGCAGAAGCAATGGAACAGGTAAGCGGACCTATACAGAAGGGCAGCCTGGGGGGCCACCTTGTGCAGCCACCAAGGGGCCAGCCAGGGTCTCCAGCTGGTGTTTGGTGGCCCACTGGCCACGTCATGGAATTTCACCGGGCCTCCGTTTCCTCATCAGCAAAACTGACATAATTCCTGACCTACTTTCATTCAAGGGAATGTTTTGAGGTTTAACTGTAGGGAACTTTTAAATAAGTTAGAATAAATTAGAAAGAAAAAAAAAAAAAAACCCAAGGGCCTACCACGGTGAATTCTTTCTTTTTAAAAATTTTTTTGTAATGTTCATTTATTTTTGAGAGAAAGAGAGAGAAAGACAGAGTGGGAGCAGGGGAAGGGCAGAGAGGGAGAGACACAGAATCTGAAGCAGGCTCCAGGCTCTGAGCTGTTAGCACAGAGCCCCATGTGGGGCTTGAACTCACGGATTGTGAGATCATGACCAGGGTTGAAGTCGGAGGCTTAATTGACTGAGCCACCCAGGTGCCCCTACCGTGGTGATTTCTGTGTAAGAATAGTAAAGGCAATTTTTATTTTCTTCTCGGTATATCTCTCTGAATTATTTCACCCTGATTTGTATTTAGTGTGTGTGTGTTTTCTTTTTTAATGCTTATTTATTTTTGAGAGAGAGGGAGAAACAGAGTGTGAGCAGAGGAGAAGCAGAGAGGGAGGCACAGAATCTGAAGCAGGCTCCATGCTCTGAACTGTCAGCACAGAGCCCGACGTGGGGCTCGAACTCACAAACCGCGAGATCATGACCTGAGCCCGAAGTCGGAGGCTTAACCAACTGAGCCACCCAGGCGCCCCTAGGGTGTATGTTTCTAACCCAAGAAAAGTTGAAAAGGAAAGAGCACCCATGAGCATAAAATTAATTCATAGGAAACTGCTTTGAAAAAGCGCAGCTAAAGATAAGAAGGTGTTGTGTTTCCATGAAATAAATCAATATATACAACGGGTTCATAAACTGAAGTGGAATGCCAACCTGCCCCGTCATGCATGGAAAAACAAGTCCCACCTGGTCTGGGTAGTTAATCTTGTTGTCAGAGCCATTTGAGTCAGACTGGCTTTTATAACATTTCAGAAGCGCTCCTGCACCAGCGGCCTGCCTCCTGAGGCTGTCAGAACCGCCCTTGACTTCATTTGTACTGAAAGGAAAACAAAGGGGGAGGTGGGTTATTTTCCCCGTCCTAACGGCAGCATGGGCTATAAACCGGGGAGAAAGGGAATGGTGTAGAGTGGGGTCTGCACCAGGTTTCCCCTTGATTTAGTAATGCAGTTTGTAAAATGCAACGCTCCTGTGTTCTTTTGGTTCCGGGAACCGACTCCAGTCACCGTTGTCGAAGCACAGATTCCTCTCTGCGCTTTTGAACAAAGAACAGGTTTGTCTCCCTCAGAAGTTCACTGCCTTCCATAAACAGTCGTTGACACACTCCTCCCGGTCTTTTCCATTGGACACGGGATTCTTTTTCATTTTCTAATCTAAACTGTCCCCTGGCGTCGTTGAGGGCATTTCAATGGCTGTGATGTTTTGTGATAGAGAGGGTTGGCTCTCCATGCTAGGTAATGTGATCCTAAAATAGATTAAAGAGAGAAGCCTAAGCCCTTCAGCGCTGGCCTCTGGCTTACATAAAACACAAACCTAGTTGATATATCGGATCTATTCCTAGACAATTAGGTCTCCTGCAAAATTCTGCAGAACAGAAGCATCACTGTTGAAAGGTTTAAAGGCATGTTAGATGTGCCATAATGGAAATAAAACCCACAAGCCTCGCAGAAACAATAAAAAAAATGATTGCATGGTTATTATTTAATAAGAAATATGAAGCAATTAGTGTTCACCAAAGCGAACATTGTTTTAACATTCTGTTTACATAACTGATGTACTGTGTTAGGCAGATTTAGAACGTTAAGCGTGTTCCATGCAGAAGTCCGTTCAGACTTCACAGAGAAGTCGGTGGTTTCACAATAACCCTTCAAAAGGTCACTTGAAAGGAGCCCAGAAATGCTTGCTCACTGGGTGAGAGATTAGAGAGCAGAGGGAGCCTGGGGTAATTAACAGGCTGGATGGAATCTTTTTTGCACCCAGCAAATTACTTAGAGCAGTCTAGGCAAGATCTGCTCCTGGAATGACTATCCAAACGCGAGAGATTTCGATTAAGCCATTCCTCATTTTTTATGATGGATTAATTAGGAAGATGTTGCTTCCTACAATTCTCTTTTAGAAAGAAAAAAAAAAACCCCAAGCCCATGGTGACACTGCTGTTTGAGAATCACTAGAAAGTGCTTTCCTGTGGGAGGCAGTTGATCCTAATCCGAAAGAAGGAAATTTGGTTGTGGTGTGTGTAAGAATACCTGTGGAAGGAAACTCAGTCTGGAACGTGACAAAATTGATGATGATAGCCCTGGAGGAAACCAGTCTATTTTGACCTCTCTACTATTTCACATAAAAAGCCCTATTTGAATATATTTAGCATCATCTAGGGGCAATGCAGGCATCCTCTTGATTGTTGGGTTCTCAGACTGTTAGAATTTTCCAGGAGCAAGGGGGAAGAAGGACAGAGAGAGAAACAAGTGAAAATAAAATAAATCATGGGCCATCAGACCAAGCTTTGGTTTCAAGGAACATTCAGAGAAATCTACAGGCGAAGATCCTTTGCTGACATAAAATACGCCTTTCTTTTTAAGCAGGGGACATAAGTGGATGCCAAGAAGTGATGAAAGGAGGTAGAATCTTGGGTTGGCCGAACTCCGAGGGACCCCTGACGTTATCCCACCAACTCTGTCATCCGAAAGCTGGAGACACTGAAGCCTCAAGAACTTACGTGACTTGCCCTGCTGAGGCATTTTTTTTTCCCCTCCACGCCTCACTTCTCTTGAAATAAAACACACTGAGGAAGCTAGCAGTTCACAGACCGTCTCTTGACTAGAAGGAAGAAGAGAAGAAAGGCAGGAAGCAAGAGGAAGAGGTCCTAGTTCAAGGAGGAAGCCATCCCTTCTTGTGGCTTGGCCCAAAGCCCCCTAAGTATGTGTTTCTTAAACTTCGGGCTGCCTCTCCATCTGCCCTCTTACTTCTTGCTATCTATGCTGCTACATTAGCTCTTGAGGCTCTGCCCCCTATTAAAAATGAAATGAACTTGAGGATAGAATGTAAGAAAAGGTTACAAACAGCACGTGATATATCTGTATCAAAGAAGAATAGATTGGCTGTTTAAATTTTAATACTAATGAGCCCACTGTCTTCCCCCCGCCAAAAAAAAAAAAGAAAATGTTTATGCATAACGCTAACCTAATAAAATGTGTTCCGTGGCCTGAATGTCCCTAATTTTAATTAGCAGGAGGATGCATGCCTGCAAGTGTGAAAGAATGACTGACGAGTCTTGGATTTTGTCTCTAATCTGTTGTGTGACCTTGGGCATGTGACTACACTTTTGTTGTAGCTTCTGAGTCCATAAAAAGGGTAGTAAAATTACCCACTGAGGTAACCTCAAAGAAATGTTGATGCTGATGAGGATGATGGCTTACGCACCTGAGATGAAAGGCAGTGTATAAACATGTCATGTCAGTGTTGTTGTAATCACTCTTACTGTTCGTGCACAACAGCGTTAGCCAGTTCAATGCCACTCAACGCCAACTCCTTGCAAAGTGCCCCCCCCCACCGCCAAGTACGCAGGATGGCTTTCACCTGTGCTCACAGCCACGGTTTATGCTCAGACTTTTCATCCACGAGTTCATTCATCTAGACACTTGTTTATTTATGTAACAAGCCCTTTCTGAGTCCCTGGGATGCCATGCGCAGTGCTAAATACCAAGATACGGTTTTGAATAAGACCATCCAATCCCCTTAGGGACCTTATATTCTAACGACATCGAAACTTCTTCTAATACCTCGTCTCTTCTGGACCTATTTGCTTGTCTCTTAATGCAGAGCGGGACCTTCGAGGTGACAAAGCCCCCCGACACCCGCATTCATTTGGAAAGTGGAGAAGGTACCTCTCGGTGTTGGCACTGGCTTGAGATCTGACACTTCTTCGTCATGACAGATGCCGTCTGTTGGATGGTTTTCTGTGTCAGGCACTATGCTACACGCTTGTTTTTAATTACCTCATTTGATCGTACTCAACAAGGTAGGGACGATTACTAATGCTTTTTGCCAGAGGAGGAAACTGAGGCATAGGAAGTTTAAAGCAGCTTGACCAAGTTGGAAGACCAGTATGTGATCGAACTGGTTTTCCGGGGGTTAAAACGAGAATCATGTGGGTCTGTGCTGCTGCTTTGTCTCGAGGAGGTTTACTGAACCGCCTGTTTTGTGTTTTACTTACAGCCCCTCTCTCCCTACTTCCCAGCCCCGCCCCCCACCGCCTCTATAAGATTGATGGCCACTACGGAGAATGTGCCAGACCTAGATGTGAACAAGAGGCTTGGTGCTCTCCCGGGGAGCACTCCTCTCCTCCTCTCCAGGGTTGGCGACTTTGCTCCTGGGTCAAAGTCTCTTGGGCATGGCTCCCTCTTCCCTTAGAAGAGGCTGTTTCTCAGCAGGAGGTTCCCAGCCTTTCATGTATATAAACCCCTGGCAGGCAATTCTAGTCGCGGATATCACTGCCCTGTCCTGCAGAATTAGACAACACATAGAAGTTTGAGGGATCTAGGTTTTCATTAATTCTTTTTTTATTTTTTTTAAATGCTTAGTTTTGAGAGAGGGAGAGAAAGAGAGAGAGAGAGAACAAGCGAGGAGAGGCAGAGAGAGAGGGAGACACAGAATCCGAAGCAGGCTCTAGGCTCTGAGTTGTTGGCACAGAGCGCAAAGCGGGGCTCGAACTCATGAACCGTTAGATCATGACCTGAGCCGAAGTCAGATGCTTAACCAACAGAGCCACCCAAGCGCCCCTAGGTTTTCATTAATTCTAGTAAGGATATCAGCAAAACACCTTCGTGATTGTGGAGGTGGAAAAAACCTCATTAGATCACACCCCATTCTATCCACACATATATATTTTTTAAATTTTATCTTCTCTGGGCATGACCAATGTACGCACGTATGCGGTTGTTGGGACAGAGAAACAATTCCATTCACCTTGCCACACCTAGGAGCCAAAGTAGCAGTTAGCTTGCGTTAGGGCTGTGCTGCTTTACAGGACCTCCTCTTTCTAGCAGCAAAGGTACAGAGTGGGTGAAGAGGGGCGTGCATTGAGTGGGAAAAGAAAACCTTCCCTATGTTAAGGGCAGTCTTACTGTTCAGGCTAGCTCACTGTCCCGACGCAGAGCAGTGAGATCCAGAGACAAGCTTCCTTGTATCTTAAATAAATGTTGTTATGGTATGTGGTCCTTGAAGATTTATAAAAAGCCATGCATAACTCAAAATCGAAGAGGCATAAAGAGTGAAACCAGAGTATCCGTCTTCCAAGATGAGAGGGATATGAAGAGATCGCGGTAGAATACACCAGAGGTGTTTGCATAGGTGTTCCAGGGACCTGAGAGAAACCGGGGAACCAGAACTCACTCTGTGTGCCGTGAAAAATTGGGTACTTTGGAAGGTATGGGCAAATACCTTTCTAATGAGGCTTCTTAGTGCTGCACTTCCCAAACTGGGAGCTATATGCATTGGGGGCAGGGAGGGCATTCAAATTAAAAACAGGTTTGGGGGCACTTGGGTAGCTCAGTGGATTAAGCATCTGACTTTGGCTCAGGTCATGATTTCTTGGTTCGTGAGTTCAAGCCCTGCATCTGGCTCTCTGCTGTCAGAGTGCAGCCCACTTGGGATCCTCTGTTCCCCACTCTCTCTGCGCCTCCCTAGCTCGCGTGCTCTCTCTCTCTCTCAAATAAATATTAAAAAAAAGAAATTACAAACAGGTTTTTAGAAAATACCAGAAAATAAGTGTTGTTCTATGAAATGTTTGTTTGTACATATGTCTGCGTATATACACAGTGGGTTGCACACATTTCTCTGTGGGGGTGATAGTTTAAATGTTTGAAAGTCACCTCTAATATCTTCAGTAAAGACCTAGAATATGAAAGAGGTTTATATTATAAAATTATCCTCTTGTTCCAAAAATGACCATGGGCACAGTTTAACTGCTACTGATGCCATTTTTTTCCTTCTCTTCCTTCTTTTTTCCCCTTCAGTTATTTATTTATTTATTCATTCATTCATTCATTCATTCATTCATTTTTGAGAGAGAGACAGAGAGAGTGAGCTGGGGAGGGGCAGAGAGAGAGAGGGAGAGAGAGAATCCTAAGCAGGCTCTGCACTGTCAGCACAGAGCCCCACGTGGGGCCTGAACCCACAATCCGTGAGACCACGACCTGAGCCGGAACCAGGAGTCAGACGCTTAGCCAACTGAGCCACCCAGGCGCCCCTTCCCCTTCACTTTTAACAAGTATAATTTGCTGATGTTCAATAGTGAGTTAAAGGACTTACACCTGCTTTTATGAGACAGTGGTTTTCTTTGGAAATCTCCTGTGTATTTTATTTTTTGTTTTTTAAAAGAAAACTACAAGTTTAAATTGAAAGATGTGAAAGATGTAAAAGATGTAGATAAAAAGAGAGAAATGTGCCATATCCTTGAAGGCAAAGACTAAATTGCGTTGCAAGTTTATTGCAAAGTGGATTTTTATTCCTTCATGGGTATGCTTCACTTTTTGGTTTTATTTTTTCAATCCTTGCCCTAATATTTATCTATTACACTTAAAAATTTCCAAGACAGGGGTACCTGGGTGGCTCAGTTGGTTAAGGATCCTACTCTCAGTTTTGCTCAGGTCATGATCCCACAGTTCCATGAGTTCGAGCCCTGCAGTGGCCTCCCTACTGATAGTGCAGAGCCTGCTTGGGATGGTCTTTCTGCCTCTCTCTCTCTGTTTCTCTCAAAATAAATGAAAAAACTTAAAAAAAAAAAAAAAGAAACAAACATTTCCAAAACATGTAGTTATTTTTTTCTACAATATCCTCTCAAATCTAAGGATGTCACCTATTAGAACATTTTTGCCTGCCTAATTAACTGTATTTCTTCAGGTATTTATTCTTTTTTAAAAATTATTGTTGAATTTGATGTCCTTTTTATTTTTTATTTATTTATTTATTTATTTTTTTTAACGTTTATTTATTTTTGAGACAGAGAGAGACAGAGCATGAACAGGGGAGGGGCAGAGAGAGAGGGAGACACAGAACCGGAAGCAGGCTCCAGGCTCTGAGCTGTCAGCACAGAGCCCGACGCGGGGCTTGAACTCACGGACGGTGAGATCATGACCTGAGCCGAAGTCGGACGCTTAACCGACCAAGCCACCCAGGCGCCCCTGATGTCTTTTTATGGTAGTGTTTCCCCCCTCTAAAATCTTGATGATACTTGGTTTCCACTTATCTTTGTGTTGAAATTTTCTGGCCGTGTGCCCATCATATCTTGTGTTCTGGGGAGATGTGAGAGTGAATTGGAGAAGCCATGTTGGTAAGGGAATCTACCTTTAGCTTCTCCTCTGAGTACGGAAGCCTTTAGTGCCCATGGGGATGTGTAATTCCCCAGATCTTGCTTTTCCAGCACCAATGTCTACACTCAAGCTTTTTCCATGGGCAAACCCCCCAGTTCAACAAATAGCCCACTTCCCCCCCTCTCCCAAGTCATCTTCCCATTCATCACCTTCTGTGTATGCTACTCTTTAGCTCCATGGCGTCTGAGCTGAGTGCTCTTCTGGGTGCTCTTAATGTGCTCCCCACATTAAGCTTTGTCTCCCTTTCTTGATTCATCCATAGTGCTGACCCTTAGGGCTTTCTGTTAGTAATTCTTCAACTGTTCTGGTCCGTTGGGGACACTCTTGTTTTCCAAGATTATGTTAATTTATTGCTGATATTGATCAGGCTTAAAGTTTGCCTCAGCTCCAAAAACACAAAGTCAGGCATAAAGTATGTCTCCTGATCCAGTCTTTTAACTGTCCCTTTGATGTTTGATATTAACTTTTCATATCTTGAATCATCAGCTCTCCTAAAGTAGGTAAATAGTATCTCCATTACAGGTATTCTTATTTTAGCAGAGCAATATAGATTTTTTTGCTTAGAAAAAGTAAGAAGTCCCAAGCATATACACTTATGTTTTTCTTGTGGAATTATTTGTGTTTTTAATGTAGGGTGGGTCATAGTTAATGCTTAATATATATATAGTTAATGCTTAATATATGTGGTGTGTATTTCCTTCTGGTCTTATCTAGGTAATTTCTATATCACCAGGTGAAGTAGTAAATTTCAAGTCCAGCACATTGGTTCTTATCTACATGATAGATTTCCGTGTCCTTTTATTTTCTACAGGATTATCAGGGCAGACACTCCACTCATGTCTTTACGAGAATTGGCTTCTATCCCTTAGTAGATAGAAACAAGCAAAGACTGTTGAATAAACAGGGTCAAAAGCCAAAAGACCCATCTTCTGAACGTCCCTCCGTGAAGTGAGGCTTGTTGCTTTCGCCTTTGTGTTTCTGCATTCTCTTTGCAGCTTTGCCTAATTGCCCAGATTACAATCTATATCTCCTTCAAGTACCAGTGCAGAAGAGCCTTCTGGGAGGTTATCCGAGGAAAGACTGAATCTCTGATAAAATGAACGCTGACCTAGAACCAGACAAAAACCGTGTGTTGGTGGGAATTCTTTCCCCAGGGGATCAAAATCAACAGTGGCACACTTCCCACGACTAAACAGAAAACCCCCTCAAAAGCAAAGCCCATCAGAAACAAGTTTCAATAGGAATGATTTCACGAAATCAGAGAAGACCAGGAAAGCAGAGAAAAACCATCGAGAAATCTCTGCAGTGACTACATAGGAGTCATTACAGGAAAGACTGGGGACATTTGCCTTCATTTGTTCTGGCATGAGAGATAAATCGGGGCCTGCTTTTCTCTGCAGCCTTACGTAACAGTCTTACTTTTTCAGGTTGAATGGAGCTCACAGTGGTTCCTAACCTCATTCTCTTCTAACTAAAATTGTGACTCATTTTAGATATGTAATTGCCTTACTCTTTCGTTTTTCAGTGGAGCTAAAGGGAGGGAGGAGGAGGGAGGGGTAGAAGGAGATGGGAGGGGCAGGTCCTTAAGGGGAAGCCCAAAAGACGGGATGAAAGGTACTAATGCTGGCCAAGAAGCCCAGGCTTCTGCCTGCTTGGGTTTCTGGGACTCAATCCTCCTCTGCTTGGAATGTTGCCTCCTTTCTATCTGGGCTTGAACGTCATCTCCTCTGGGCAGGCTGCCCTGCCCCCACCCCCACCCAGGCCAAACCTGTCCCTAATTTTCTGTCCTTATCCTGCTTTAGATACTCATGTGATTACATCTCCTACTGGACCTGAAGGTCACAAAGACAGTGTCTTGATTTTGCTAATAAGCCACACGGCCAAGTGACTAGAGCATCAGCAACGTACTTTGCTGAAGGGGAGGGTGACTTTTCTCCCCGTCATCTAAACTGACATTCTGGGGCGCCTGGGTGACTCAGTCAGTTAAGACTCTGGCTCCTGATTTGGGCTCAGGTCATGATCTCCTGGTGGTGGGATCGAGCCCCACCGTCGGGCTCCACACCGGGTGTTGGGATTCTCTCTCTCCTCTCTCTCTCTGCCTCTCCCCTGCTCTTGCACCTGCGTGCTCTCTCTCTCTCTCTCTCTCTCTCTCTCTCTCAAAAAAAAAAAAAATTAATACATAAGAAATAAACCGACAATCTGATTAGGTGTGCGTCTGAGTCATTGGGGAAAGTGAAGTGTGCCTAGAGCTCAGCAGAATGTTTTCCGTTTTCGCCTTGTCTCCCTTGAGTTTCCATTTTCATGCACCTGCTCCTCTCTCAAGCTTGGCCTCAAAGTGCAAAACATGACTTTGCTATTCTGCTGAAGGGCTTCTGCCTTTTTGTTATCTGTTTAAACATCTCCCTAACACAACATTGGTTTTCTTTGTAGAATACAATAAGAACGCAGTTATAAAGTCCCCGGGGTAAATTGGTTATACGTTTTCTGAACTGGAAATGAAATATTAATGACATAAGAGTTCAGACACTTATATTGCTATTCCTGCAGGAAGTAGTCTCTTTGGATATCAAATTTGTGACATACTCTTTTCGAGACAAGGAATATTTTGACTGCAAAAAGTAAGCAGAGGGGGGAGTTTTTTAAAATGATAACAAAAAAGCCCAATTATCATTCAAAATAGAATTTGTCACCCTGATAATTTAATGTTACCAAGTGAAGCATCATCTTCACAAAAGTTTAAAATTGAGGGGAAATAAAAACTCTGTGAAGCAATTTTGCCTAAAGAATTAACTAAATGTAATAATTTAATATGAAAGAGCTTTTAGGGGCACCTGGCTGGCTCAGTTGGTAGAGTGTATGACTCTTGATCTTGGAGTTGTGATTAAGAGCCTCTTTCCAGGGTGCCTGGGTGGCTCAGTCAGTTAAACATCTGACTCTTGATTTTGGCTCAGGTCATGATTTCATGGTTCATGGGATCAAGCTCTGTGCTGACAGCATGGAGCCTACTTGGGATTCTCTCTCTCTCTCTCTCTCTCTCTCTCTCTCTCTCTCTCTGTCTGCCTTCCACCCGCCTCAAAATAAGTAAAAATTAAAAAAAAAAAAAGGTTCTCTCTCCCCCTCTCCCCCATCTGTGTGCTCTCTCTCTCTAAAATTAAAAAAAAAAGAAAAGAAGTATACTAACTTGGACAAGTCTGTATATGAAGGTTAACTGTCTTCTATTGTAGTCTGGCCATGAATACAGAGGAAACGATTGTGTTGAAGCAAACACACCCATTTGGTCATTTATGGATATAGCACATGAATAGCTGGAGAATATCCAACACCTGCTGAGATCATAGCATTGTATTATTTAAATTAAGCCTAACCTGCTCTATCATGTTCAAGGTTCAAATAAGGTCACATCTCCCTTTAATCAATGGGGCCCTACTTGCCAGCTTGTGCGACGAATCTGCTTTCTCCCCTGGGGGGCTTTCTCGAGAACATCAACGGGTTACACAGCCGAGCCTGGCCAGGCCTGTTTCCAAACATCTCGCCAACAGAATCTGAAGAATACGATTAGTCCGCTGATGGAGCTCACATTTGCTGAGGTTGCTGCTTCCACAGATGCCCTCGGTTTATGCTTATATGTTCTGCCTCAGTTCCCAAAGCACGGCTTTCTTGCCAGGATAAGCCGTGCATTCTGCTGGAACCAGCTGTCAGTAATCTAGACCCTGATATCAGGCCTTGGAGTCCAAGCAAGTTTGTCTTTTCCTTCTTGGCAAGATTCCCCTTGCATACCGTTTCAACCCCTTAAGGAGAATCAGAACCCCAAAGGGTAGGACTTGTAAGCCTCTCCACGTTCCCCAAAGCTCCCAGTTCTTCAAGCAGATTATGCCACCCTCTCCTCAAAAATGGACCACTCCTGTTGGGGCTCCTGGGTGTCTCAGTCAGTTAAGCATCCAACTTCAGCTCAGGTCATGATCTCACGGTTCATGGGTTCAAGCCCCGCGTCGGCCTCTGTGCTGACAGCTCAGAGCCTGGAGGCTGCTTCAGATTCTGTGTCTCCCTCTCTCTGCCCCTCCCCTGCTCATGCTCTGTCTCTCAAAAATAAACAAATGTTAAAAAAAAATTTTTTTTTTAAATGTACCACTCCTGCATACCATGGAGTATTGGAGAAGCATACGTTGGTAAACCAGGAACATACCAACTTCAACCAAAAATAAAAATGAAGAAGCAATGCTTCCTTAAACCAAGAAAATATGCTTTGATTTATTTACTACTACCATCTAGGATGAGAGGTGACCTACATTAGTTAAATAGCAATCTCTCTAGGTAAATTAAATTCAGCACTAAGCGGTAAAACAATATACAACGTACACCAGAGTTCAAAACCAGTTTATTACTCGACCCTTTCTTGCACCAACATCACTTTCTTCCAAGCTTGTGCATATATTATCTGTATCTCTGGATGAAGGACCTTTTTAATCTGACTCATTAACTCGTTAACGAAGAATGGGGCTACCTTTACAGCTTTCAAATGTATATTTCATGGTACAGACAGCCAAGAAATAGCTCTTAACTCAAACTATAACTTCCTATAGCTTTGAAATCCTTATTTAACTTCAAAGGCTCTCTTCTTGGAAAAGAATTATGAATCAAATCTAAGTAATCTGACTAAAATTCAGTAGGAAATAGTAGGAATTTGTTGCAGATGGGTTACAATTTGATTATTTCCCTCATGCTCTGTAAATCGTGACAGTCTGACCATAATCAGATGTAGACTTAATATCTGAATCAAATAAAATCAAATAAACCAAGAAACCTCTTTAGTTATCTTTCCACCTAGTTTTTAATATGATGTCTTTAGATTCTGAATCTTCATGGTAGGGGCTTTTAAATATACTTTCTTAAAAAAAAACATGTCTGGTTTTTATTTTCCTCTTAATATTTATGTATGCGCTCTGTAATCATCAGGGCTGGAAGTTATTTTCCCCTGTAACTTTTAACTTAAAATCTTATTTAGGGGAACAAAGACTTTCTGTTTCTAGTCACTTATGGAGTCTCTTTGTGGATTTCAAGAATTAAACAGTTGTTTGAAATGTACGTATTGCTTTTATGTACATGTCTCTAGATTTCAGTATAGTATAAAAGACTGGGAAATACCACACGTGTAGTTCCAAATACTTTACATACTGTGTGTATTATATTTGTATTTTACATATTTGTATTTGAACTTATTTGTTAAGTAGTATTTAAGTAAGTATTTAGTTTTTAAGTAATAAGTATTTAAGTAAGGAGCCAGTCAAAACTAAAACCTTTCTGTAGGATTTTGCAGGAAACCCACTCAGGGTAGAACCTGTGCCTTCGGTAACTAAGTCCACCTTAACCAAGGTCTTTCAAAATGTATTAGAAGTTCATTTTCAAGGTCAGAACCCTATGTATATGGTACTCTCAGACATTGACCTCAGTTGGATTTTATGTCAGAGTCTGCACATCAGCAACATGTCACCTGGCATGGAGGAAAGAAGACTCTTTTTGTAAGTGACAGAACGTTTTGTAAGTGACAGAAAAACACCTGTAACTAATTTCGACAGTGAAAGGCATTTATCGACTCACATAATTAAAAGTCTCAAGACAGATAGCCTTCAGACAAGGTTTGAGCTGACAATTCAGACAACATCACCAGGAGGAGACCATCTTCTGGTTGGTTCCCCAGGGCATCCCACCACCCTCTACCCACCCCGGAGCTTCAGGTGGCCATATGGAGGCAGCATTCTAAGATCTCACCTCTCCATGCCTTCCAGGGTAACTAGCTCCTTCATAAGTTGTGGGATGCACAGTCTTTGACCAAAATCACGCACATGTCCATCCCTGGACCTATCTCTGTGGCCAAAGGTATGAAACATGTCTGTAGTCTCAAATTACCCCTCTCCTTCCCAGAGATGAAATCTATCCTTTGTGCAGGGGTGAAGTCCCTGATGGCAGCAGATGGAATAATGGATATAGAAAAGGCAGTCATCCGAAACCCATGATGCCCTTCCTCTCCATGCTCTTTCCTTTCCTATCACCTTTTAGTTGGAGACACATAGATGTAAAACAAAATGAAACAAAATGAAACAAAACTATACAAAACAAAACAGCCCCCCAGGTCTTGACAGCCTATTTGACTGCTTTCCAGTGGGGGTCCTCCAAGGTAACCTGTTGTCTCTGACCATTTCCATATGGCAAAAAGGATGTTTGTACTCTTTCTTGCTGTTGTAATTCATTTATTTTACTTACTCATTTGCTCATTCAATATATGCTTCTTTGCCAGGTAGTGTGGTTTTTTTCCCCTCATCTTTTCTCTTAGGACCAAGTGAAGGAGCTGGGCCTGGTGGGAAGAGTTGAACCCATGTAAAGCCGGTGTGCTTAGAAATGTTTGAGAAATTTTCCCTGCTAATATGCAAGCCTGCGGAGGCCTGCCTTATGGACTTATAACTCCACCCGCTCTTACCTACAAATGCCTGGGGATTTTTAAGATTGTTAATTAACGACTCAAAGATAATCCTTCGGAAGCCCCACTCGTCAAACCAAGTATGTTTCCATGGTATTTTACAATTCTCTCCTAGAGAACAAGGTAATCACTGCCACTTATTGGAGCACCTCGCAGACAAAATGTTATTTATTTTACTTACATTATTTTATTAAGTCTTTACAACAAAACGCCAAGGTAGGAATTGATTTCACCCGTGACAAAATGAAGGACTGGGGAGGTCAAGTAAACTTCTCAAGGTAGAAAGTGACAAGGGGGCGCCTAGGTGGCTCAGCCAGTTAAGCATCCGACTCTTGATATCAGCTCAGGTCATGATCTCGTGGCTCTTGGGATTGAGCCCTGTGTCAGGGTCTCTGCTGATGGAGTGGAGCCTACGTGGGATTATCTCTCTCCTCTCTCTCTGCCCCTCCGCCTGCTCGCGCTCTCTCTCTCTCAAAATAAACAAATAAACTTTAAAGAAAGAAAGAAAGATAGAAAGAAGGAAAGAAAGAAAGTGACAGAACCAGGATGTAAACTCAGATCTGTCCAAAGCCAAGTCAATGCTTATTCCTTGAGCTTATCGCTTCCATAGGTATGCTGTACTCTGTTAGTAAATGTCAAGTCTTATTTTCATTATTAGGTCGCACTTAACCCCATTCACCACATCAGAGTCTATTCAGTTCAATTAGTAAGTGTGACAGAGACCCTTCCTGAGTTCACATTATAGTTGGGGAATGAGACTCACAGAGACATCTCTACTCTTGGTTGTCAGAGCAAATTGTAAAATATAGCTGAATGTCAAATGGAGTGCTGTCAACACTTAGAACCACAGCATTAAAGTACCAATGCTATCGATAGTGAGTACCCGACCATACACTGTTCCTACGATTTCTTTTTCTTTTCACAATTGTTGGAAGAAATCTTTTTCTTTTTTTGCCCTGCCTCACTGTTCCGCACGGGGGAACTCCCATCAGAGCAATGTGCCTGCCCTAGAAATGAGTTCTCTGGGGCGCCTGGGTGGCTCAGTCAGTTAGGCGACCGACCTCGGCTCGGGTCATGATCTCGCAGATCGTGAGTTCAAGCCCCTGGTCGGGCTCTGTGCTGATAGCTCCAAACCTGGGGCCTGCTTCGGATTCCAGGTCTCCCTCTCTCTCTCTCTGCCCCTCCCCTGCTTGCACTCTGTCTCTCAAAAATGAATAAACGTTAAAAAAAAAAAAATTAGAAATGAGTTCTCTGATTGGTGAATGACAAGGATCCCACGGCAAATGGTGCACGTCCCTTGACGGAATAAAAGTCAACCACTTAAAATCGGCAAGGCGGCAAATCATCAAAGATTCACGCTCTTCCCTCTGCCAGACCAGAGCAAGGCAGTGATCCCAGATATCTGCTCAGGTGCTCAGTTCCATAGTTCAGACTGCGGTGTGGGCATAGAACATTAGCCAGCCCTGCCCTTTTGGTGGCAGGTATAAATCCATATCCTGCAATCAGCTGCCACTTTCACATCCGTCTGTTGGTCTCCTGTGTCCTCTTTCTCAGATGCTTCAGAGCGCCACAGGGGAAGAAGGGAGTGTTATTGTTTACTGATCTCTTAAAACTCCCCAGATATAAAACATCTATTTTCTTCTTTATTTAAAATTCAGCAACCATCATGGCTTATTACGGAGTCAAAGACACTCAGTGTAAAACATCTTTGTTAATATTTCAATTTGCCTTGTAAGTGCTCAGCAATGATTTACCAAGAAACCCTTTTTAAGACATGTGCCTGCTTTTCCTAGGGCTCTCGGCAGTTTATGACCGTGGTAAAGGTGTGTGGCCACCTACATCCAGCCCTCTACCCCCTCTGATTTCAGTCACAGCTGGTGGATGGTTCTCTGTGAGCTCAGACTGTACCGCCTCAGGTGGGCACCCTGTGTTGTTCATTTTCAACGCCACAGCCTCTTCCCAAGCTGGGGGGTTGCCCACCCAGCCCGGAAGCACAGTATGCAATTGTGGGGGAGTCAATGCCCACAGGGGCAACCCTCAGGCAGTGAAGAAGAGCCTGTGAGAAGAGCTCCACATGCCTGGCCTTTGGGTGGGCAATTCTGGGAAGCATGTGGAACATTTCTCAAGAGGTCCAAGGGAGACTGACCCCCTTTATCCCACAGAAGGGATAGATAGTACACCCCTTTACTGGCATTTCCTCCTTTCCTGTCTCTGCCCTTCTTTCTTGCCTCCAGGGGCCACCTCTCAATTAAACTACCTGCACTCAAATCCTGCTTCTGCCTTTGGAGAGACCCAAAGTAATGACAAAAGAGGATACACTCTACCCAGAAGAAGCAGACTCCTCCTTCCTTGTGGTAGGTGATCCCATCCCAACCTATCCCGATACACGAGACATATTACACGCACATCCACACCCACATACACATGTGTGCACATGCAGATACCACAGACACACGTATACTCACACAGACACACAGAGATACTTACGCACACAAACACGCATGTGCAGATACAGATTAAACACACACGGTGACGCACATCCATCAGGCTTCCGGTCATCGCCTCTGGCCAGATTTCGTTGTTACCACCTAAGGCCGTAAAGAAACACCACCTCGCCATCGAAACCATGTCCCTGAATGCTTGCCTGGGCTTTTCCGGCTATACTCTCAACTTGTCCTGTTTACTACAATCAAGCAACTGGTTCAAGGGGAAGACGACATCTTATAACACTGCGGGAAGATGTCAAGGTCTTTGTTGTGCTGAATTACAGATACAGTTTCAAGTTCCCCTGTTGGCTTATCCCAACTTTGAACAGTGAAGCAATACTTTCTGACATTTACTGCCATCCTTTTCCCAGTTTAGCCAACAGCTTTATTTTTGCATCCCGACCCATACGTTTTTCCTGGTCACCTTCCTCGCCATTCTTTGGTTTGGGATATTGCTGTTGAGTTCCCCTTGTGTTTTTGGAGGAATATTTTTTTTGTTTCCCATTTAGGTTCCAGGACTATTGCTTGAGGTGCTTGATGAGACCATTCCTTTGGAAGCAGCTTCCCACACAACCTGTCCTGTGGTCTCACCTAAGCCACAGCCTAGAATCTGCTCCCATTTTATTCCCACGGTAGACTCTTTTCCTCAGAGTCTTGATATTTGGCTCCCTGTCACAGGTTGGGTTCACCAGAAGCATACACTGAGATTATCACACAATGAGTTTTTCAGGGACTGTCCTAGAGATCAACAACTAGGTGAGGAACAAAAGTGGGCAAAGACAGGCGTGCGGCCACACAAATGCAACAGGGCCTCAGCCCACAGAGTCCTGAAGCTGAGAAGGCTCTTCAGAGTCGTCCTGACTTGAGTTGGCCCTGATTATCTCCTCGTAGGCCAGTCATTGGATGCGGGCTGCTCTGGGAAGAGATAGTGGCTGGGCTTTGACTCAGTCCAGCCAGTTCCTAAAGAGGGCTGACAGCTGAGGGCTATGGGCTGCCAACATTCTCAGCAGCTGAAGAAACAAATCCTTCAGCCCTGAGGGAGCGGGGGAGGGATCTGGGGAGCAGAGCGCACCCCCCCATAATCCCTCATTCTTCCACCAGCCATTCTCCAAGTCCTGGGCCCTGGGCTCTGCCTATAGATCTTCCAGGTGAAAACCAAAGACTCAGCAACATCTTAAAAAACAAGCAGAAACCCCTTCAAAAATTGTGGTACAACGTAGTCTTACTTTTTTACAAAACAGAAACTGAAATGTTAAATCTTTTTTGTTTGGGATAAACGAAACGAAAGTCTACGTTCCAAAATATATTTCTGAAACCCAAGGCATTCTTTTCCACTACACTAAACTTTGTGAATTCCGTAGGAAATGGAAACTTTCCCCCCCAAATAAACCTTGAAGCAGTTTGAAAATAAAGAGGACCTTCCTTTTGAACCGATGCTAAAAGTCAAGCAGGCCCACAGGCCCTGTGAACCAAACTTTTTAAGAGTTCAAAATTTGAGGAGATTGTAACAGCAGATGTACGAAAGTCTGTGGCAGGGTTTTTAAGTAACTAAGGGAGTAAATTCCCAGTTAGAAAATTATGCATTTTTTTTTCTGAACTTAAAAATACATTCATACATTTTCTTTTGTAAATTTTTTATTTTTTTTGTGTTTGAGAGAGAGAGAGAGCACGCACACACACACACACGGGGGGAGGGGCAGAGAGGGAGGGAGAGAGAGAATCCTAAGCAGGTTTCGTGCTGTCAGCACCGAGCCTAACTCAAAGCTCAAACCCGCGAATGATGAGATCATGACCTGAGCCGAAATAGTTGGACAGTCAACCGACTGAGCCACCCAGGTGCCCCACATTCCTACATTTTCTAACTTAAAATGCGTTAAAATGTCTTTCAGACATTATAAACTTATGTGAAGACAGGAGTACAAACTCATTTGGAGGTATGAACAACTCAATATTAAGTCATTGCTGTGGGTTGAGTCGTGGAATCCCCCCAAGTCCTGAAAAAGGATATACTGAAGTCCTAACCCCTAGTACCTCAGAGTGTGACTTTTTTTCAGAGATAGAATCTTTCCAGAGGTAATCAAGTGAAAAAATGGGGTCATTAGGGTGGGCCTTAATCTAATACAACTGGCGTTTCCATAAAAAGGGGCATTGGGGTCAGAAAGGAAATCAGACACAGAGGGAGAGCCATCTGAAGATACTAGGGGAATGCCATCTACAAGCCAAGGAATGCCCAAGGCCACCAGAAGCTGGGAGAGAAGACACAGAACAGATTCTCCCTCATGGCTCTTGAAGGAACCGACCATGCAGACACCTTGATTTTGGACTTCTGGCCTCCAGAACTGTGAGACGATGAATGTCTGTTGTTTTAGCCACATATTTGGTGGTACCTTGTGACTGCGGCCCCAGGAAACCAACACAGCTACTCTGACAGCACCTTCTCCATTCAGCTCACATTTCCTTCTTGCATGAAGGCGGCTCAGAAGTCAAATGGACTTGATCTTGGTTCAATCATTTGGGCGAGTTTCTTAATATCGCCAAGACTATTTCCTCATATAAACTAAGAACATTAATAATACCTACTAGAGAGTTCTTTGGATTATTAAAAGAGCTAAAATAAATAAGATCCTCCTTTTCTAGGTGTTATAAATTCAAGGGCTGAGGCTCTTGATAGCCCAGTTGACTATCTTTCAAAAAATGTTTATAAATCTATTGGCGGTCAGGCTGGTCCTTGTAATTTGTATGCCTCCTAGAGATTCAAGTTCAGCATCACTTCCTCTGTCCGTTAGTGACCATTAATAATATTGCTGTTATTTCTGGGGCGCCTGGGTGGCTCGGTCGGTTAAGCGTCCAACTTCGGCTCAGGTCATGATCTCACGGTCCGTGGGTTCGAGCCCCGCGTCGGGCTCTGAGCTGACAGCTCAGAGCCTGGAGCCTGTTTCAGATTCTGTGTCTCCCTCTCTCTGTGACCCTCCCCTGTTCATGCTCTGTCTCTCTCTATCTCAAAAATAAATAAATGTTAAAAAAAATTAAAAAAAATAATATTGCTGTTATTTCTTAAAATATATATACCATTTAAAATATAAATATATTATGTGCGTGTGTGTGTGTTGCTATTATTTCTCTTTAACTCTCAGTGATCAAAACTGTTAAGCTTCTGAAACAAAACAATTATTTATGTTTTGAGGAAGTCATAAATCAGAAAGACAACCTTAGAGCAAGCACCCAGCCTTTCTTGACATGTCATAGTGGATCAGTCATGGGTCACTGTAGATTAATTAGCAGTGTGGGTCACAGTCAGGGAGTCACCCAGCCGGGGACCAGCTTCCAGCCTTTTTTAGAGCCAGATATGTACATGGCTTAAATGTATTTTTAAAACCAGATAATCATCGTTGCTTTGTGTGGCATAGACTCTTTCAAATAATGCCCAGATATTACGAAACTTCATCCAGATGATCTTTGGACTGTTGGTTATATTTGATTATTTGAACTATTTTTCATTCATTGACAGAGATAATAAAATACTGATTAAGCCACAGTGAGATGCCACTTCACACCTACTAGGATGGATATAATGTAAGAAAAAAGAAAGGGAAAATAGCAAGTGTTGGTGAGGATATGGAGAAATTGGAATCCGTGCACCTTGCCGGTGGAAGCGTAACGGTGCGATGCTGTGAAAAAGTTTGGTGGTTTCCCCAAAAAGTTTAACACAGAATTACAATATGACCCAGCAATGCCGGGTCAATATACCCCCCAAAATTGGAAGCAGGGACTCAAAGAGATACTTGTGCACCAGTGTTTATAGTCGCATCATTCACAATAGCCACAAGATGGAAACAACCCCTGTGTCGATCAACAGATGAAAGGGGGAAACAACATGCTGTACGTGCCCACGCTGGACTATTATTCAGCCATAAAAAAGGAGTGAAGCTCTGATACATCTCACAACACGGATCAACTCTGAGAACGTTATACCAGCTGAAATAAGCCAGACACAAAAGAACAAATATGTACGATTCCACTTACATGAGATATCTAGAATAGGCAAATTTACAGGCTCAACAAAGTAGACTCGAGGTTGCCAGGGGTGGGGGGTGTGGGAGGATGGGAGTTAATTGCTTGATGGGTACAGAGTTGCTATTTGGGGTGATGGAAAATTTTAGAAAGGGATGGTGATAATGGCTGTACAACATCGTGCATGTGATTAATGCCGCTGAACTGCACTTACCGATGGCAAATCTCATGCTGTCTATCCTTTATTACAGTAAGATAAAAAGGAAAGTTGATTATATAATTCTTCTATTCTTTTCACACGGAACCTGGGACATGAACCGAGGAGCTCTATACACATTGGATCATCTCACGTCACCTTTGTCTTCACACAGTGTCATGAGGTAAAAATTATTGTCTCCATTTGACAACTAAGGAAACTAAGGCTCAGAGAGGTGCTCGTGGCCAATAGTTACCAACTGACAGAGCTGGGATTAGGCTCAAGTCCAGTCCTTCCCCAGGGCTAAATACGTAGGTTCCTCTACCCACGGTCTATCAAGGCAACCCAAACATAGATACCCATTCCTTCTTTACAGCAACAGATTGTGGTTAGTAGGGGAGAAGGGCCCTGTGTGTCCCGTGAAGGAGAATTTCCTGGTTCTGAAGGGAAACTTGAGAGAGTTTTCTCCAGTCCAGTTGATTGTTTATAAAGGTAAGTTTTGCCTTGAAAGTGCTACTGGAATGCTTCTTGTATTTGTGACCTCAGTTATCTAGAAGATAGCCCCAAACCCAGAAGCGATAACCCAAAATCCCATTACCTGTTACCACATAGGAGAACGGAAACGAGTAACATGATGTTAAAGTACCAAGCTGTTTATAGTGTAGAGGATGCAGCTTTTCTGCATATTCTTCAAATCCTTTTTTTTTTTTTTTTTAGATTTTATTTTTACGTAATCTCTGCATCCATTGTGGGGCTTGAACTCACGACCCCGAGATCAAGAGTTACGTGCTCCAGCAACTGAGCCAGCTGAGCATCCCCAAAGCGTTGGTTATCTTCACTCCCAATCTGCAGCGTTAGCAGCTAGGAGGTGGAGTGGGGAGGGGAGGGAGCAGTTTTCCTAAAGAGAACTGCAAATGGCCATGAGGAAGAGAATCTGCCCCTCCTGGTGTGTGGCATCCTCACTGCACCCTTCTGTGTCTCGTCCCTTCCCCTTTGTCTTCTTTTTGACTCCTCATCATTTACTGGACTTTTAAATGTTGGCCATACCCAGGGTTCTGTCCTTCTCACTTCCCTTTTCATATTATACATCCCTGTGACTGACCCATCCACGCACATGGCTTCAGCTACCCCTGGTCCCCAATGACATATTCCAGTCCTGACAGCTCTTAGAGCCATTATATTGTCTCCAGTTGGATGTCCCCAACTGTATCCATCATCTTGTTCCGAAACCTTAGTTTCTGCTGGAATGACCGCATTAACCAAGCAGTCACCCAAGCCAGAAACCTTGGAACCCTCTTGGACTCTCCCCTTTTCTCCTCTGTCTCCGTCTCCATCTCTGTCTCCGTCTCCTCCTTCTCCCTCTCCCTTTTCTCCATCTCTGTCTCCGTCTCCTCCTTCTCCCTCTCCCTTTTCTCCATCTCCGTCTCCGTCTCCTCCTTCTCCCTCTCCGTCTCCTCCTTCTCCCTCTCCCTCTCCCTCTCCTCCTTCTCCCTCTCCCTCTCCTCCTTCTCCCTCTCCCTCTCCCTCTCCTCCTTCTCCCTCTCCCTCTCCTCCTTCTCCCTCTCCCTCTCCCTCTCCTCCTTCTCCCTCTCCCTCTCCTCCTTCTCCTTCTCCCTCTCCCTCTCCTCCTTCTCCCTCTCCCTTTCCTCCTTCTCCCTCTCCTCTTTCTCCTTCTCCTTCTTTTCACCCTCCCTAGTTTTTCTGTCCTGTCAATTCTATCTCCGATACACGGCTAATCATTTTCTTTTCTTTCTCCCACTGTGCTTTGTTCAATTCCTCCCTATCAAAACCTACCAGGATGAAGTGGACTGTATTTGTCTCCTTGCCTCCAGGCGTATTTCTCTGCAATCGTTCTCCAGAAAATGACTGGATGAATGAAACCACACCTGGTCATATTTTTCTTCTACCTTAAAGCTTTCAGGGGCTAATGCTTGCTTGCAAGATAACTTTCAAACATCCAGGCTTGATACGGCCGACAAGTTCATTCGTGTTCTCGGGGCCACTTTCCTATACATACCCTGAGCTGTAGTTATCCCCGTCAGCTTAAAATTCCAAAAATGCACCTTGGCCCCTCTTGCCTTTGTGCTTTGATATGTATTGTTTTCTCCGCCTGGAATGTCCATCTAACCCCTCATCCCCCACCTCTCCCTAAACCTTACATGTCCTTAGGGATATAGCTTAAATATATTCTTTTAGAACTAGGCATGTCCTGACGGCCCTGGGCTAATTTTGAAGTTTCTCCTTCATAACTTTCCTCTATTAGCCCTATCAGTAGGGTGCAGAACTCTACTCTTTATCATGATGTCTTAATACTGATTTTCTTGGCTAGCACTATCACAAGGCTAATGAGTACAGGTAGGAACTGGGTCAAGCCATTTGATACAGAGAAGGAATGAAACACATGTTGAATAAATGCTCCTTGCCTGGAAAATTGTCCTTCCTCAGTCCAAATCATAGGGGGTTATCAGGTAATCCTTCCCAGTGCTAATAGCAATGCCCCGAGAGCTTCTTGAGACTCCAAGGTTGAAAAGAGAAATTGGTTGAGAACCAAAAGTCAGAGCATGGCAGACAGACATTAGAGACATAAAAAAGAGAGTAACGATAATGAAACTTGATGATTCAGTGTGACTATTTGTCGGGGAAACTGGTAGACATTTCTTGTTTTTGCTTTCCAGAAATGTTTTCCCTTTGTACCTTGGTATGTATGTCTTTGGAACACCAACCCTTCTCCATCGACCCAGCCCTTGGTTTCAGGTGGGACTGATCCCCGGTTTCCACACCACTGGTAGACACATGCCCCAGGCCTGTCCAGTCAGTGTTCCATTTCCCTTTCCCAGCAGTTGGCTCAGGGATAGGCTCATGACCCAACCCGGACACTGAATGACGCTAAGCGCCAGGACTTTCTCTGGAGCGAAATGGAAATTTTCTCTTTTCCCTGAGGTTGGTTGCTGGAACTCTAAGACAGAATTACAAACCTGCAGTGGCTGTTTGCCAGCTTGGTCTTCTTCTTGTGGGAAAAGATTTGAGAATGAAGCCCGTGGCAAAAGGAGGAAGAGCCGCGGGGCAGAAAAACAAATTGCTGATGATAACGTTTGAGCGCCAAATCCAACTTTGCATGAAGTGAAAGCCTGTTTTGTTTTGTTGCTTGTCATAAAATAAATTCTCCTTTTTGAATAAGGTAATCCAGTCTGGGTATCTGTCACTGGCAACCCAAGGAGGCTTTATTAGTTCTGAAATCAGGGTAGTCAGCAAATCTAGAAAAAAAAAAAAAAAAAATGAATGCACAGACCCCTGGTTCTGTGGTCCTGTGACAAGGGTATGTTTCCTTCCATCTAAATCATTTCACCCGGTGACCCTCTGGGCTTGAGGTCATTGACCCTCTGGACATGTAGCAGAAGAAAGAGTACCCTAGAGGGAGTTCTGGGTCTCAAACTATGGCCCACTTAGATGGGGCACATCTATGAGGCACCTGGGTGGCGCAGTTGTTAAGCATCTGATTCTTGGTTTCCCCTCAGGTCATGACCTCACTGTTCCTGAGGTTGGGCTCTCGGCCGACAGGGCAGAGGCTGCTTAGGATTCCCTCTCTTTCTCTCTCTGTCCCTCCCCTGGCTCTCTCTCTCTCAAAATAAATTTAAAAAATTAAAAACAAAACACAAAAAACAAAAAAGCCCACAGATGGGGCACATTTGGTGCCCATCCCATTCTCACTCACCAAAAACATGTTTCAAAATTGATTTTGTTTCATATTAATTTTAATTACTATGCGCACTTGAATACATTCTTCTGGTAGACACTGAAATATAGAGAATGCAAAAAGTCCCCTGTCTTTTCCTTGATCATCCCCCTCCAGAGGCCACCCCATTATCAGTTTGCATTTTTAAACACTTATAACCCAGTATGGATGCAAAAAAGAACGTCGAGGTTTGTTTTACATGGTGGCTATGGACTGAATGGAATCTGCCTGCATCCACATGAAGGGTAAAGGCGCAGCTACAGAATCACCTCCCCTCTCTCTCTGTCCCCCAAGCCCAAGGATATCTCAACTTGCTCCTTCCTTCAAATCCCTTCTAGTAATTTAGCAGTCCTCTCCAAAAGGTTGCTACTGAGCAGTGTCCGGGTAAAAGAAGAATAAACTATACTATGGATTTTCTCTTTTTTTTTTTCCCATTCATTTTTAAAAATTACATAAGTAATATATAAATAGGTGCTTAATGTAAAAGATCCAGAAAATACAGAAATATAAGGAACAAAAGGGTAAACTCCAGCCTCACTTTACCATCTCCCCTCCACATTCTCTGCCCCTCCTCCTACCCCCCCCCCCCCAATTATGTTGTGTACTTTCCAGGTCCTTTTTTCTTTCCACTTTCATTATGTGTCTTGCAAAGCAACAGTATATTTTAGAAACTTTTCCACGTCACTGTCCTACAACTAAAGGATTAGAAAAAACCAGAAAATGCCTTTAGGTAATGAGATACAGGATAGGCAAGTTTCAAAGGGTGAGGAGGGGCAGGAAATCTTTGTACACAAGCCTGAATAAGGAGGGCTGGGCTGTCAGCGTGTTGAGTGTGTATGGGGCTAAGGACTCAGCAGGGCCAGGTCAAAAGCAAGCCTTCCTGCCTTCCCAGGTTTTCCATCCCTGCTTTTCAAATCCTGTTAGTGTCACTGGGGTATTTATTTAATAATTAAAATAATATGCACGTAAAACACTGATTCAATACATGAGTGCTATTTTCTCATCTTAACATTTTGACTTAGAGAATCGTCAATGGACACTTCATGCCATTCAGCCAGTTAATCAGGACAGAGGAGGAAAGAGTGACTCAGACAGAAGACGTGTCTAAAAGGAAACACTGCATTAACTTCTTTTTTACCGTGTTTACTCAGAAACCTGAGCTTGCCTGACCTAGTGCAGGAAGAAAAGGAAGCCCTGGAAATACGATTCCTGCTCTACAGAGATGGGAAGGTAGCATGTAGGCAGACTCCTGGTAAAAGGCTGAATGAGTCTGTTTACGAAAGATATAACTCTCGATTTCCCAAGAGTGAGAAGCTACCTTCCAAGGCTTCAGTGAATTTCATTTTGAAAATCTCCTTTCATTTTCCTGTGTGTGTGTATTAGGACGTTTGAGTTGTGAATGACCCAACACCGGCTTCAGCAAGCACACACATGTCCTGACTCATTTTACCCGTCAAGATAGTGGTCGATGCTGACCTCAAGAACCACCACCTTTGGGGGTGTCTCACCTTCATTTCTTCCCTGGGTTGTGCTGGCCTGATGGTTTCTGAGAGAGAGTTGATTTGGACTCGGTACACTTCGGGCTTAAACCATCCCAACTCAGCCTCTGTAGAAAGAAGCAAAATGCTAGAGTTGGAATGACTGGGCCTGCTCAGATCATGTGACTGCCCTTAAACCAAACCGTAGGTATGGAGGTATTGAGGGATAGGACGTTCTGATGGCAGGTTGGGGTTTTTACTCACCTCCGTGGCCAGTGTGGGGAAGGCTTGGTCACCAGAAACACAACGCACAGGATGGCGAGGAGCCCGTTCTCAAAGGGAAGTGGTGGCTTTTTTTTCTTTTTTAAATAATGTTTTTATTTTATTTATTTTTGAGAGAGAGAGAGAGAGAGAGAGAGAGCGAGGTCTTTGTTATAGCCTAAAGTATTGAGGGAAACTACTATTTTTCAGAGCTGCTTTGATAGTGGCAATAAGAAGTGTTACATTGGACGGGGCACCTGGCTGCCTCAATCGGTAGGGCATGTGACCGCTGATCTTGCGGTCATGAGTTCAAGCCCCACGTTTGGCATACCGATTACTTAAGTGCCCAGGCACTAGAAATTGGAGACGCTCTATTGGGTCTCTGGGCCTATGGGTTTTTTCTCCTTTCGATGCCTGGCTCGTCTCAGTGGCCAGCATATCTCCAGCTGGTGGTAGACAGGCTGACACCAATGGTGAATCAGTGCTTCTCAGACTCACAGGAATCACCTAGGGATCTTGTTATGTTACAATGCAGATTCTGATTCAGTAGATCTGGGGAAGGGCTGGAGAGGCTGCATTTCGACTAAATTCCTGGGAGAAGTTGATGTTGCCTGACCATGGGAACACATTTTGAGCAACAAGGTATGAAAGTCATGGGAAGGCTTTCCTAAATAAATTAGGTGCCCTCACTGTGCTTTTAACCTTTGAGATTTTCAGCAATGTGTATTCGTTTAAGAAATAACCTCTTGGGGCGCCTGGGTGGCTCAGTCGGTTAAACGTCCGACTTTGGCTCAGGTCACGATCTCACGGTCTGTGAGTTCGAGCCCCTCGTCGGGCTCTGGGCTGATGGCTCAGAGCCTGGAGCCTACTTCCGATTCTGTGTCTCCCTCTCTCTCTGCCCCTCCCCTGTTCATGCTCTGTCTCTCTCTGTCTCAAAAATAAATAAAACGTTAAAAAAAAAAAAAAAAACCTCTTGAGCATGGTGTGATGTAATCAATACCAGGGTGTGGTGGTTTAGAAATTACATAGAAGGTATATAAAACAGATAAAATATAAAACATATAAAATGTTTTCGTATTTGTTCACGGAGTCCAGGAATGTTTTCAAAGTCATTAGAGATTTAGTGTAACCAGGAATAAACTAGCAAGATGTAAATGAACAATTTTCACGTGTAGATTTTTTTTTGAAGTCAGGTACATGGTCTTCATGACAAATTTCTAGACGAAAACTGTCTTTATAATAGTAAGACAAATAGAAATAATAAAGGTTTTCAAGTCAAGATCTGAAGGAGAAAAAAGAAACCCTGAAATGACTTCTCTGTTTTGATTTTGCCCATAGCTCTCGATTCTGTCTGCCTGATGTTTCCACCTTTAAGAGAATGGAAAGGGAAGAAGAAAGGAAAGAAAAATGGAGGAGAGAGAAAGATGAGAGAGGAGAAAAGGGATATTTCAGATTGACTTGTACCTTTTTGAAGGTAGGGTAATTTAATTAAAAAACACAGGTTCTTGGGGCACCTGGGTGGCCCAGTCGGTTGAACGGCTGGCTTCAGCTCAGGACATGATCTCATGGTTCATAAGTTCGAGCCCCAAGCTGGGTTGCATGCTGCCAGCTCAGAGCCCGGAGCCCCCTTCAGATTCTGTGTCTTCCTCTCTCTTTGCCCCTCCCCCACTCTCTCTCTCAAAAAATAAATAAACATTAAACAACAACAACACAGGTTCAGGAGCCGGCATTGCTGTGTTTTGCACACCAGCATTCTCTACCCAGTGTAAGGTAAGTTTACTCCAACTTCTTCCTCACCTCAAGCCTACGTGCCGCCTACCCCTGGTGCCCCACTCTCAGCTCTGGGGACAGGCCCTGACAACCTTGAGCAAGAATATTTTATCTCCCTGCACACATAGCTGTTTTTGAGGTAAGGATAGCAGATTAGTCTTATCACAGTCAACACAATGCAAGAAGATGTTTCCCAGGATTTCTGAAAAAGATAGCTATTTTTTTCCTCGGGCTTAATTTGGCGATTTGAGGAAGGGTAGTTCAGAGCTAAGGGTTACCGGTCTGGTGAAGTCCACCCATGAAGAAAGACAAACCCAGAGGGGCCGAAATACTGAGGAGCCTGATGACAAGGGAGTCTAGATGAAGTTGCACCAGAAGGAAACTCTACCTCCAGGGCTCCAATTACATGACTGAATACATGCCTTTTTTTATTTAAATCAGCTGGAGTTGAGGTTTCTGGTCCACTGAAAAAGAAAATGATCTTAGTCGGCTGGGGTGTCCTCGGATGCACAGGAATATCATTCCTCTTTGTTTCTTCTCCTGCTGTCCCCCCCTCCCCACCCCCTAGGGTGATTCTGCACACAATAGGTGCTCGCTAATGAATGAATTTAGTGGAAGGCTTTCTGGGTTGGAAGTTGAGACCTGAAAGTCTAATCCTAGATTTGTGCATAAAGAACGGGTGACTATGCACAAATCACTTACCTGTCTGGACTCTGTGTCCTCATTTGAGATATGAAGGGATTGGACCCGGGCACGTACTCTTGGCTGGTGCTACGTCTGCCCTCACCGATGTCGCAGTTATGGTTGTCGATGCCCTGTGTCAATTGTGACTGCTACGGGGGACCTATACTCTTTGGTCAGTGCTTTTGCTGTGCTGGTTAAATATTTTAAACATCTCTCCTGTCAATTTATGAATTCAACAAGCATTTAGTGAGTGCTTCCTACCTGTCAGGCACTGGGCTAGGCGCTGAGATACAGCGGAGAGTGAAACACACGCCATCTGTTGTTTTCATGCGTCTTACAGTCTAGAGCTGGGGTGATCAATATGATAGCCACTAACCATATGTGGCTATTGAGCACTTGGAGGGGGTTAGTCCAAACTGAGGTATACTGTATGTATAAAATATAAATATAAATATGTATACATACCCAGGTTAAAAGAGCACCCGCTAATAGTTTTTCATTAATATTTTTTATATTGATTATACATTGAAATGATGATATTCGGGATATGTTGAGTCACCTGAAATATATTACTAAAATGAATTTGGCTCTTTTCTTCGAACTTTTTTTTTTTTCAATTTTTTTTAACGTTTATTTATTTTTGAGACAGAGAGAGACAGAGCATGAACGGGGGAGGGGCAGAGAGAGAGGGAGACACAGAACCGGAAGCGGGCTCCAGGCTCTGAGCCATCAGCCCAGAGCCCGACGCGGGGCTCGAACTCACTGTCTCTGAGATCGTGACCTGAGCTGAAGTCAGACGCTCAACCGACTGAGCCACCCAGGCGCCTCTTCTTCGAACTTTTTAAGTGTGGTTACTAGAAAATATGAAATCACCTATGTGGCTTCCATTAGATTTCCAGTGGATGGCGCTAGTTAGACCTGGAGACCAGTGATTCTCAATTTTTAATGTGCCTATGAATCACCTGAACAATCTTGTTAAAATGAACATCCGGTGCTAGTAGGCCTGGGCTTGAGATTCTGCATGTCTTACGAGCTCCCAGTTTGGGCAGACTGGAAGGGCTTAGAAGGCCTGCGAAGTGGTCAGTTAAATGTGGATTGAAACGTAGAAGTATGAATTCAGTAGCATTCATAGAAAGAATGAACATTAAGATAAACGAAAGCCGTCGCAGGCGAAATAACGTTTGGTCTCGAACAGCTCAGCACGGAATCAGAGGAAGAGAAAGACACAACTGGCCTCGAGACAGCACAAGAGCTCATGGTGGTGCCATCTGATGTCCTTGTTTCTTTTCACCTTGACTAGTGACGCGCTCTGATTTCCCTGGGGAAAAGCTACGTCTGCCTTTCCACCACACTGCCTCGGTGCCTTTGGGGTGTGGATTCCTGAACCCCACTCTCACGTCCCAGGGGGGAGCAAGTCAATCAGGTCGGGACAGAGCGGGGTGTTCCGGGCACGCAGATTGGGCAGGGAGGGACGCCCAGAAGCTCAAGCGGAAAAGAGATTTCTGGGAAGAGACTCTGAGTTTCCTGTGGGCTCCGAGTAGGCAAGGGCCTCCAGCCGTCTTACTGCTCGGGGGTTTTCAAACACCCGCCCCAAAGGAAGCCGACCTGCGGAACGGAGAGAGAGTCCAAATTGCTCTTTCTGATTTCTTTCGAGCTCCTTCTCAAGCTGTCCCTACGGGTAGATAAACTCCCTTCAATTTTGTAAGCCAATAAATGCCATTTGCTTAAGCAAGTTTAATTTCCGTTTCCTATTCTTTGGAACCTAAAGAGGCCTAACCAATAACCCAATGGCACAAACAAAGCACAGAAAATGGGACGCGTCATTTTGCTTGGGAGCTTCACAGAGCACTTGACATTTAAATTAAATGCCTTAAATGACAAAGCAAGATCTAATGAAGCTTTAGATGATAGGACCGTGGTCCTCGTTACATTTATTGATTCTGCAAACTGGGCAGGATTCCTAAAAAGGCCAGGTCAAGTTCACGTGATACAAGTATATGTCCCTAGGCTCTGGGAAAAGCTCTCTAGAGCGGGAAGATGATTTTCCTGCCAAAACTCTCAGCCAGTTCCTCATCAGGGCTGCAGTGTCACCTCTCTGAGTTGTCATCGCTGACCTCTCTATCCAAAAGTGTCTCTGTTCTTCCTTTCTTCCAGTTATCCTAAGGTCTAACGAGCGTCTTTGACTCTGTAATTATCTTGTTTCACTATTTTTATTTATTTATTATAGTGATCCTATCTTAGAATATAAACTCCTTAAGGGTCAGGACCTTTTCTGTCTTGATAAGTGCTATATTTGCAGCATCTGGCACAGTACCTGTCACCTAGTGGCACAGAAATATCTTGAACTAATGTGCAATTAATTAGAGCATTGAATCCCAGCTTGGCTTCCAAACATTTTATAATGATATAAAGAAACTATAGCAGGTCCAGAAAGAAGAAGCAGAAAGGATGAAAGCATGAAGTTCAGTAAGGAACTGTGAAGAAAATTAAGACCGATGGTTCCCAAGAAGAGAAAGGACACATAACCTCACAATTATATGAAAGCTCTTTGTCAGAAAAATGTAGAACAGTTGCCCTCTATTGTCACAAACTTCTAAATCAAAGGGAGAAATGAACAGGAGCACTTTCGTTGACCCTAGGAAAACTTGAACAACATCAGGTTAAAGGCATGTATTTCAGGGGAACCTGAGTGGCTCAGTCAGTTAAGTGTCCAACTCTTGATCTCAGATCGGGTCATGATCTCACAGTGAGTTCAAGCCCCACGTTGGGCTCTGTGCTGATGGCATGGAGCCTTTTTGAGATTCTGTCTTTCCTTCTCTCTGTCCTTCACCTGCTTGTTCTCTCTCTCTCTGTCTCAAAATAAATAAATAAACCAATAAAATAAAATAAAATAAAATAAAATAAAATAAAATAAAGGCACGTATTTCAGTGCTCAACATATTATGGTTTCCATCAACTGCCCCATCTTTATCAAGGGTGGGGGGGCAGACTGTAGGTTGCTTACCCAATAACTTCCCTTACCCAATAACTTACCCAATAACTTCCCTTCATGGTTAGTAACAGAAGCATGATTTCATTTAGGATGGTAATGTGTGCTTCTGGGAGATTTCACATCCCAGTCTATTCTGGTCAATGGCATGTAGGGTGAGATGTGTGGGAAAAACAATTTCATAATTCTTTTAATTGCCTAAAGAGACTTACTGGGAGTTGCATGCCTTTTACAATCTTCTTTTCTTTCTTCCTGATGCCTGGAAGGTAGATGTGATGGCTGGAGCTCTGGCAGCTATTTTATGACCTTGAGTAGGGAAGTCACACATGAAAAAGCCACACATGAGGAATAATAGCAGAAAGAGAGAATCATCTTGGGTCCCTGATGATTACATGGAGTTTCCATACTCCTTTTAGGTGGAATTAAAGTCCTTGTATGCTTCAGCCACTATTATTTTGCATTCTCAGTTACATGCAGTCAAACTTAATTCTAACTGCTATGTCTCAGTTATCTCTTTTTAATCAAACATATCAAGTCTCTATTCCAGAATATCTTTAAAAAATACTAGAAAACCAACTATTTTGGAGAGTTTACTATAACTTCCTGAATTCAGAGTTCTTTCTGTCTATATTCAAATGAATTGAAAAATTATAAAGTTTAATGAAGATATTATAAGACTCTATATATGTAGAGACTCCCACATAGAGCAGCAAACAAGCCCAACAGTGGATTTAAAGAGACTTTAAGACACAGACAAATGTGTAGCTAATAAATGTTCACTGCCTTAGGGGCACCTGGGTGGCTCAGTCGGGTTAAGTGTCACTTCAACTCAGGTTATGATCTTGCAGTCAGTGAGTTCGAGCCCCACATTGGGCTTGCTGCTGTCAGCCTGTCAGCACAGAGTCCACTTCGGATCTTCTGTCCCCCTCGCTCTGCTCCTCCCCCACTTGTGGTCTCTCCAAAATGAATAAATGTTTAAAAAAAATGTTCACTTCCTTGATTGGAAATTATCCTTAATCAAAATGAACTTGGTATGAGAAAGTATGTGTTGTTACTTTCAAAAGCTAATTAGGGGTGTCTGGGTGGCTCAGTTAGTTAAGCGTCTGACTCTTGATTTTGGCTCAGGTCATGATCTCATGGTTCATGAGACTGAGCCCTTCATCGGGCTCTGTGCTGACAGAGCAGTGCCTGCTTGGGATTCTCTCTCTCCCTTTTTCCCTGCCCCTCCCCTGCTCATGCTCTCTTTCTCTCTCTCTCAAAATAAACAAATATATATATATATATATATATAAAGATAATTAACATTAGCTTATTTTTATGGAATTCTGATGGGTAGGGCTGGGAATAGATTCATACTGATAAGAGTGTTTATGCAATCTAGTGTCATTGAGGACACTGACATTAAGAATCTCAATCCCTAGAGGTCTTTATATAGAGTGGGTAGGAGGGTATCCCACTGTGATATCTTACGTCATGATCACCACGCACTTTCCTCCTGAATCTGATGCCTATGTTACAAAGGGCTTTCTAGAAAGACAAGACCACAGGATTTGGACACACAGGACCTCTTCGAATTCTCCTGATTCTTTCCTTGAAATTCAGTAACTGGAAAATTCCTTGAAATACATTCCATTTTTTCCCCCCAACAAAAAGATAAATGGTAGACACAATTGTTTGCCCACTTGTAGCAGATGTGTTGATGCCCTGCACATATCTTATCACTCATATGTCCAGTATATGCTGATGGCACCTGTGAATCTCCACCTCAGGGCTTTCTCCCTACCAGTGTGTAGGGCAATTATTTGCCTTTACTGGGGCTGCTACGAAATCTTTGTATGGATTTGCCAATCCTGCCCACTGAGTCTTGGCTCACAGAGTGTCTGATTTGCCATCATGGAATCTTGCGTAACATTTGTCTGCTACTAAGGGACCCATTTTATGGCAGAGGAGCAATGATGGGCATGTGACTACGGGATCCACGGGTCCTATCATACTACTTCCTCCCCGGTAAGTACTGCCCGATAAAACTCTTTTTTAAAAAAGTAAGCAGAGGGACGCCCGGGCGGCTCAGTCGGTTAAGCATCTGACTTCGGCTCAGGTCACCATCTCGCGGTTACTGAGTTCGAGCTCTGTGTCTGGCTCTGTGCTGACTGCTCAGAGTCTGGGGCCTGCTTCGGCATCTGTGTCTCCCTTTCTCTCTGCCCCTCTCCCGCTTGTGCTCTGTCTCTCAAAAAATAAATAAATGTTAACAAAAATTTTTAAAACTAAATAAAATTTTAAAAATTAAAAAAAACCTCCTTCAAAGAAAGAAAGAAAGAAAAAGGTAAGCAGAATGGGAGGGGGGGGGGGGGCTTAACCTCATGGCCCTGAGATCAAGTGCTGCTTGGTCTACCAAAGGAGCCAACTGGGCATGCCCTGCCTGATAAAACTCTTAAAGGTCCCTTAAAGGACAGTGCTAAAGAGCCAGCTTGAGGATGATTCCTCTTTTGAGGTGGGCCCTGTCCTTCACAGTGCCCTTCTTATGATTTGAAATGGAGGTCAAATGATGCTGTGTCCAGTTGCTAGACTGTCCTTTCCCAGCCCTGGTAGGTGATCTGTGAGGGGGCTCAGTTTATCAGAGCATTTCACTTGCTAGCAAAATCACGAAGGGAAAGAACAGAAACACTGAGCTTGGCAGAACGCAGAGAAAGAAGAAGCTAGGCTCTCGATAACACCAATTGAGCCTTTGAAGCAACCCCGGAAGTGCTTTCCTCCGGCCATTTTAAGCGAGCTAATAGATGGTTTTATTGGTTGAGCACTTTGTGTCAGAGAGAAGTACTTTCAGGTGATATCTGTGGCAGATACTGCAGGCCTTCCCACATTTATTCGTTCCCTGTCTGCTTCCACGTTGACGGTGCCTGCCTCCCATTAGGGAGGCCGGGAGGGCCAACGCTTCCCGGCCTCCCCTGGCCTCCCTTGCGGCTAGGCTATGAACATGTGACCTAATTCCAGCCAATGGGAGTTGAGGAGCGGTCTGTCGCGAGCCTTCTGACGAAGGGTTTCCACCTTAATAAGAAATGGCCTTAGGGAACATGCCTCTAGGTTTGGGCCAGTTGCTGTTGTGTTTTCAAGTGACACTTGACACTGTGGCTGCCATCTGTGATGAAGCCGATATGCTGAGACTGACAGTGAAACGTGGTAGAAGCTCTGATCCTCAGTGACAGGGCAGAGTCTCTGGACTCGTCTCGGACTTGCCCTGCCTCTGGAGTAATCTTTATGTGACGCAAATAAAGGTCATCGTTTTTTGTTGATTGTTCTGATCCTTGGAGCCAGAACCATCATAACTCAAACCTATAGTATCCCGTGCTACCTCAGCTCCTCCCACCCCTTCTCAATCCCCAGAAATGAAAGAACAAAAAAGGCTTCTGTTACACTTTTGAACATGAGCGGGCCCTGGTTTTACATTATAATGATTATGGAAAATGTTAGCAGTAGTTAGCCAGGCGGTCACAGACTATTTCTGCGACCCTTCAAATAAAACAGATCATTAAGTGTTCTTGAGAATTACAAAGACATCTCCCTGAATTCCCCTGTAATTTGGAAAAATAACAAAGCTATAAAAGGTACTGTTGGATGCTTTCATTTAGTTGGCCGTTATAGTTTTTGAATTGAATTTTTCTAAAAGGAAAACGAAGGCAAATCCTGTAACTCTCAAAAGCTCTAGATAAAAATAAAAATATACTGAAAACTTTTTTTTAAATAACTATTTTTAAGTTTATTTTGAGAGAGACAGAGAGAGTAAGAGCAGGGGAGGGAGGGAGAGACAGAGAGAGAGCCTGAGGTGGGGCTCGAACCCATGAAACTATCAGATCGTGACCCGAGCTGAAGTCAGACGCTTAACCGACCGAGCCACCCAGGCGTCCCCAGAGTCCATCCTTTGATAGCATTTCTATAGACTAGCAGCAACTGAACATATTTCCTAGTGGAAGAACAGGTTGCCTGAGTCAGGTAGCCATTCCTTTAGGTAGCTAAATTGGCCTGGGGCCCAAGGTGAGAGAGCTTTCTTTGCTGTGTGCATCAACGCTCCACCGAGTTCAAGTTCAGACGGCTTCGCTGATTTTAGAGAGTCTCTTGGGAAGTGCGCCCTTGCTTTTAGCCTCCGGCTGGCTCAGAAACGTCACCTTTCACCTACTTAAAGAAAAGTTTTGCATAGCGGGGAGATTTACTATTCAAGTAGCTATTTCTAGCGCCTTCACTAAAAATAAAAAAATAAAAAAAAATAAAACCCTCCAAATCAGTTTTATTTCCTGTGGTATCACATCTGACTTATTGTTATAACTTTGTTCCCAGACCAATTAAATATTTTGGTGGGTTAAAAAAAAAAAAAAAAAGGCCCAGCCCTCCTACTAGTGGGTAACGAAAGGCATCTTTTTTTTCAGAGCACTGTAGTTTTTGTGTTAGTCATTTGTGTTTTGGTTTGCATTTGTTTGCTTGTGGGGAGGCAGTGTACCTGCACTCCTGTCCTTTTTGCTTTGTAGTGTTTAAAATGAGATATAACGACAAACTCTTTAAAATACAGAAACACTTCTGGATGCAGAAGAAGCATGTCTAAAAACAATAACGTGGAATAAACTTTATCCCTTGAAAACAATCAAATCTTGATGGGCTATTTACTGGGTTCAGTGGGGCCAAAACAAGAGAAATAATAAAGGAGCCTCTCTCGCTTCCGATTATTTCCGAAAATCATTTTATTTTACAAAATTGGACAAAAAAGTGTGCAAGAAGAAAAGGATAGTGATGCGCTTAAGCATGAAAAGGATACGCGTATTATCGCATGATCGATGTTAAGATTTAAACACCACAGCAGCAACAGTGCATTTCCAGTTCTTTTTTTGGGGAGGGGCGGGCTTTTCCCCCCGAGGGGACGGCCCTACTGCAGACCCCGCTGGACCCGCCTGTCCTCCGCCCACGTCTCGGCCGCAGAGCCCGCCTCCCCTCCCCCCGCCGCTGCGGTCCGATCCCTCCCGCCGACCGGGTCCCCGCCCCGCGCCGGTGGCGGCTGAGTCCCGTCCGCGGCGGCTCCGCCGAATGACCCGTAGTAACCCCGTCCCGCCCCGGGCCGACCGCGCCGCGCTCCCCGGCCGGAATTCGATAGGCCCAGCCCCGCACGCGCCACCGCCCGCGGGCCAATGGGCGGCGGCCTCTCTGCATATGCAACGAGCGCCGGCCGGGGGTGCGCGTCCCGGGCGGTTCGGCTCAACAGACGCTGGTCTGCCGGCGCCTGCGAGCGACGCTGCGTGTGTCGCCGCGGCCGGGGCTGGGACGAGGCGGTGGCGGTGGCGGCGGCGGCGGCTGCGGCCGGGGTAGCAGAAGGTCGTCCTCTCGCAGTGCGGGCGCGGCGGCTGCGCCGGGGTCCCCAGGAGGCGGCACGGGGCGTGAATTCTCTGGGGCGCAGCCAGGCCTGCGCGGGCCCGAGGCTGGAAGAACGAGGGCTCCTGCGTCGCGGTGAGTGCGGCGCCCGTTGTGGGAGCGGCGGGGGCCGGTCGGCGGCGCGGCCTCGGCGTGCGGCCGGGCTGGGCCCTACAGCCTCCTGGGCTTGGGGGTGGGACGCGAGCGGCCCGGGGGGCCCCGGGTGCCCGACGAGGCCGCGGAGCCGGGCCCCGGGGGTGGGCGCGCAGGCGGCCGCGGGGTCGCGTGGCGGCCCGCGGCGTAGTGGGGGAGGCAGCCGGGCAGGGTGGGAGGCGCCGCCGTGGGGTCCGGGAAGCGGGTGACGTGGGGCCTGGGCCGAAGGGCTCACGTGAGCTGGGGGAACCGCAGCGCGGGCGTCCGCGCAGTCCGGGGGAGGAAGGATGATGCCCTGGGTCCTTCCCGGCTCTGTAGGGGGCGGGCGGCTTGGCGGGCAGTGGGGGGTGGGGGGGAGGTGCTGGCATCTTCCTTTGGGTGGGCCTTGACGCGGTCCCTGCGAGGATATAGCCCTGCGATTGCGGGAAACCCTGCTGGAGGGACGCGCGGGGGTGTCTGTTGCTGCCGGCTGGGGGCAGAAATTGGGTGGGTGAGCGGGGTCGACCTTGGCATTTGTTCTGGGCCCCTGGCTGGTGGGGCCACGGTTGGCCGATGGTTGGGGTTGAGAGTTGCAGGTTTACTTTTCCGTAAGTGCGTTTTAATTACACATCCAGTAATAGAATGTGTAACGCCGAGGTGGTGCTCGTTATCAGCAGTCCTGCGGGGGAGTAGTTATCGGGCCCGCTCCATAGGTGAGCCACCTGAGACGCAGCGACATTTAACTGGTTCCCCCGGTCTGGATTTAGAAAATGTGCTCTAAGCTATTGTATGTATGGCCCCTCCAACATGGAAAGGGTAGAACAACGTCTTTAAAATTATATGACAGCTAGAGAGGGAATAGGCCTTGCGAAAGCGATTACGGCTGAATACAGTGACAAATAGTTGACATTTATTGAGACTTTATTACATGCCGGGCCCTGTACAAAGTGCGTTATACGTGATATCTTCACACAGTTAGCAGCCCTCTGTTGTGGTGCTCATTCCCATTTTACAGCTAGAGAAACCGCAGTTTGGACACATAACTTGCCCCAGATCACAGCAAGTAAGAGAAGCTGGGATTCAGACTAGGCTGTCGTCTAAAACTCCAGAGCTCTTGAATCTAACCACTATATTATGCTGCCTCTCTTTGGTGGCTGGCTGAATTGTTGCCACGGTGGATTTTTTTGGGGGGGGGGGGGCGGGCCCTGGAGAGCTGTAGTTTGAAGACCTTCTTTCATGACCATTGCAACCTTGTTTGTTTCTCCAGATTAGTCCTGGGAGGTGAAGGTTGTCGCTGAGTTGGCTCCTGAAGCGAATTAGAAGGTTATTACAGGGAAGAGGTGTGGTGACGTGGTAGTCCGTTGCACAGACTTCATCCTTTTGTTTTCTGGCATCTTCTTGCACAGTTCTGACCCTTAGGGATGACTAAGACTTCTGCAGTCACTGTGGCTTGTTCTTTAGGCTTTTCGTGCTGTCTCTTCTTTTATGAGCAGGGTCCAGGTGACAGGTCACCTGGTGTCTTTGGGTCTCAGTTACTGGATTTATTAAGATGTTCGGTTGGGCTTCAAAGCTGAAATATTTTTTGAGTCTAAAATGTCCTTGAAGGGAGGAAGGAAGGAAGGAAGGAAAAGGGGATGGAGAAACGAAGGCTGGATAAATTATGAGCGGAAAATCATGCCCACTGGTTTGGGGGGTCAGATTTTAGAGCCTCAGGATCCTTCTCATTGCTTATGTGCTTCCCTGCTTAAATGACTACTTCTATTCCTCATTCAATTAATTGCTCAGCTACAGCCTTTTAACTCCTGTTATATTTTAGGCACCATGTAAGTGCTGGAAATACAGCAATGAACAGAATTGAGGTGATCCTTGCCCTCATGGAGGAAACGTATGAAGCAAATCATCCTACAGATAAATACATAATTACAGGTTATGAGAAGTGCAATGAAGGAAAAGTAGTGTGGATGAAGAGTGTAATGAGGATTGTGATTGAGATGGAAATGAGGCAGTTTTTTGAACTGATGGGGTGAGATTTCACAGTCTTGCGTTCTGAGTCTGTGATCGAAAGTACATAATGCGAGAGTTTGAGAACTTTTGAACGATGACATTCTTTTCATTTCACGGTGTTGGTTCCTACCCAGCGTACTCTAGCTCACGTTGCAAGATAGAAAAATGAGATGGGGAACTTTTTGCAGCGTTCTGCCTCCGGGCCTAAATGTTCCTGTAACACTTAAAATTTCCCCTCCTAACATGAACGTTGGGAACCAAGGATCTTTAGGTGAGCTTTGGACTTGATGGGATTTGGATGTTGTCGGGAACGCCAGGCCAAAAAAGGTGACAGGGTTTTCTCACTTTAGATGAGCCAGCATCATAATGATCGAAGGTAACCAGAGTAGTTTACAGTTAAAATTCTCACCTCTTAGGAGACAAAATAATAATGTAGTTTGGGAAATGCAAGCTGTTAAGTATATGAATATTTCAGTTGAATGTGTATTAAGCCAATGCAAATAATGCATTGCAGTACGCTTACTCAATGCATAAAAAGATGAATTTGATAAAGGCCCTGTTTTCAAGGAGATTTAAATTTAATGAATACTAATACTCAGATTTAAGTCCCCCTGTCTCCCTTCAAAGTACTATCACGTTAGCCCGTTTGATCCTCTGAAGAGCCTCATATCATGAGCAGAAATACTGAGAAAAAGGAAATTTGGAGGTAGAATTGCCAGACATGGTGATTAATAGTTTACAGGTTGAGAGAAGGAGATGTCCAGCGATTACTAGTTTTACTGTTTTGGAGCCATCAGTGTGGAGGTGGTGGGTGAACCCTCTGGCCTGGGTGAGATTGCCTGTGAAGAGACTAGAATACGACCTGGGGGAGGCCTGGGATAGAGCTGGGTAGAGGAGGCACCGCAGATGGGAGGAGTGGCCTGGGAAGTGCGGGCATAGTCAGAAGCAGTGTGCCTGCAGGGGTGGGGGCTCCAATGAGAGGGGAATTGAGTATTGTTTAAATTTAAAAGCCGATGGGAAGGTAGGTGTTCCTTGGAAGGGAGAGGTTGAATACAGATGAGAAAAGTGCTAGCTTCTTTGTGCAAAGTTCCTGAGAACATGGGAGGGGGTGGGATCCAAGTGAGGCCAGCCCCTTAGCTGGGAGGAGGGACACCCCTTCTGTAGTAGCCCAAGGAAGGCCTGGAATTGATTTGTTGCGAATCAGTACCTTCTAGTGGAGCCCTGGCAATTTCCAAAAAATTGCCAAGAATTGTTAAGTTAAAAATCAGCCCATCTTTAGCTGACTGATAGGGTCTTTACAAAACCTCACTATAGAAGCATCATGTGAAATTGATTTAATACATGGTTTAGTTTTGATTTTATCCACTTTAATAGGGAAAATCCTTTCATCTGACTTGTGATTAGTTCTCTTCTGAAAAAGGAGAAAAGGAGAAGATATAAACATTAAATCTTGTGGTATCTTCTCGTACATGCTATTTTTAGTTTCATAAGAAAGTTTTTAGACTACTTTTGTTTCCTTGACATTTTAAATGCCTTAGTTCTTTTAATTTCAAAGTTTAGCTTCTGTTTTTACTGGAGTATACTTCCATACTTCTAATGTTTCCCACTTTGAGGCATAAAGAATTGGTAGATAATGGGGCACCTAGGTGGCTCAGTCAGTTAAGTGTCCGACTTCGGCTCAGGTCATGATCGCATGGTTCATGAGTTCGAGCTCCGCGTCTGGCTCTCTGCTGACACCTTAGAGCTTGGAACCTGCTTGGGATTTTGTGTCTCCCTCTCTCTCTGCTCTTACCCTGCTCTCACTCTGTCTCTCTCTCAAAAATAATAAATAAACATTAAAAAAATTAAAAAAAAAAGAACTGGTAGATGATTCAGTGGTTCCAACTGATCTGCTAATTCTTAAATAGAACTGAAGACACCTAAATAATCTTTTGGATAAACCACCTCCAAATACAGGTTTCTACTTGTTTCTGAAGGTATTTGTTATAAGAGAATATAGTGGAATCGATGTATTCATTCACGTGCGTATTTAGTGCCTATCTTGCGACACACTGGGAATTTGAAAATGGTTGCTGGTCTCTGTTCTCAAAGAGGTCCTCATGGTTCACGAAAAGAATGAGGCGTATGGACATTATATGGTGTAGGCGAAGAAGGTGTAAGCGCAGATGTATTGCAGTATGGTGCTGTACAGATGGAGCAGAGGAGGGGAAGGGGGAATCTTCACAGTGGAGGTGATAGCCTGGTTTTCTGAGATGAGTTGGGCTGGCAGGTGAACAAGGGAGCCAGGGAATAGTGTTTTAACTTGAATTTAGTCCAGGTGTGTATGTTTGCAAATATGTACACACTGGAGATGTTATAATGATACCAAAGACTATTAGAAAAATAAAACGCTTACCCTGCTACTCTAACATTGACTGCGCGGGAGGTGAAAAAGCTGTCCATCTTCCTGTCCTGTCGTGGTCAGCTTTGTTATCCCCTACTTGATTTAGAAAGTAACCGCAATTATATTTTTCTGGTACAAATCCTGGTTTTTCTTCTAAACTAACCGTCTTTGGAAGAAGGCTAATAGCCGACACCTTTACAATAATACTCCCTCTGGTCAGATGCTCTTTCTGTTTTCTTCTCAATTTTTTTTTTTTTTTTTTAAATCCTTTTTATTTCACAGATGAGGAAATTGAGGCCCAGGGGATGTAAAGTGACTTGCTTAAGGTGTGCTGGATCTCCTGTCAGGCAGTTTGGTTCCAGAGTCTGTGTTATTAGCCCAGGCACTGGGCCTCCTCTCTGGGGCTCTTCCCTCTGAAGACACCATTATATCAGGAAAGGAGCCGTGATGACATTCAGGACAATATTTATTTTGATTACACATAGTTTTACTGCCCTCCCCCAGCCCCCACAGCCCTGTTTTTACAGGGAGAGCATAAATAAAGAAAAACGAACTGAATTGAGAGAATTTGATTAGAATTTTCTTCTTGTACTCGAATGTGAATACTTAAGGATATATCCTCCTCTTCAGGAATCATTATCATTGCCCTTTTGGAATTTTTTGGATCAGGAATATAATGCAGTTTGGAATGCCATCATCTAATATCATGTTCCTTTTTTTATTTTCTTTCTGTTAAAAAAATAGAAGTGCTCTCTGTATGTCTGAAAAGTATTTTATAATGTTTAATCCAAAGAAAGAGACCTGTTTCCCTCCCTCAAGTCCTCCAGTTAACCACTGACATGAACTTGGTGATCTGAATTTTATTATTTGTCTGCATTTCTGTACAGTTTTACTGTCCCCCAACGGTGTATAGTATTACGTGTTTTTAAACTTCAGATAGATAGTATTGTATGTATTTTGCAACATACGTTTTTTCACTCCTTATCACTTAATCATTGTGGTTTCTTCCGTTGCATTTCATCAGAGTAGGTATGTACATATCTGTGTAGTTCATTTCTTTTCACGGTGATATGCTCTGACATTTCAGGGCTAGACCACATTTTATTTCCCCTTTGCTCTGTTGCTAGACCTTTCGGTTGTTTCCTTTCTTTCCTTCGTTTGTCCTTCCAAATATTAGCATAAGTGTTCCTGACCGTCATCCCTTGTGTCCTTCCATTGTTGACACTGTAGTCATCCTTGCTCTCCTTTTTCTTTGCTCTGTATATTTTTCCTAGCTCCGCTTTCCTCCAGTCTTGTCATTGTTTGACTTAAGGTTCTGTCTTAGTTGTAGTGCAAAACCACAGTGGATGCTTTTCCTTTAAAGTTCTTTTTAGTAACTTTTAATCAACCTTGTTTGACTTTCTTCGCTTTTCTTTTTTTGTTCCTACCATATTATACCTAATATTTCATTTTAAGTTTCATAAATGACTGTAGGGATAATTCATATGTGCCCTTCCCCTTGGGAAATTTTTGTGAATCTACTTTTGATTTGTCCAGTTCTGCATTTTAGTGCTTGTTTAAATACTTTTTCTCTAAAATGTGCTCGTTTCCATTGTAATTTGGTGAGTCGGAAGATGGACTTGGAGTTAAGATGGCTTGGATTTGAGTCCCGGCTCTACTTCTTATTAGCTCTATGACCTTGGGCAGCTTGTTTAACCTCTCTGTGACTCCATTGCTTCTTCTGTGAAATAGGGATCATAATAGAATCTACCTGTAGATTGTTATAAGGATTTATATGAGGTAAGTGTCTGTACACAGTCAGCACTTAATAAATGTTAACTATTTTAACTGTATTTAGAGTATGCAATATATTCTAAGTTATCCATTTTTTAAAAAATGTTTTTAATTATTTTTGAGACCGAGGGAGACAGAGCATGAGCAGGGGAGGGGCAGAGAGAGAGAGAGAGAGAGAGAGAGAGGGAGACACAGAATCTGAAGCAGGCTCCAGGTTCTAAGCTGTCAGCACAGAGCCCGATGCGGGGCTCGAACTCATGGACTGTGAGATCATGACCTGAGCTGAAGTCGGCCGCCCAACCGAGTGAGCCACCCAGGCGCCCCTATCCACTTTTTATTATTGCCTTCTCTTCTGAAGCAGCATTATTATCTTTGCATATACAAATATACTTCAAAGAAACGTCTAATGTATTGTAACCTTTAGTTAGGGGAGACTGAGAAGAGATATTGTAAATAGGAGAAAATTGAGAGGGACATTACCTAGTTTATTTTAACACTAGTAATTTAGGATTTATCTTGTGCTTTCATTTTCTAGAAATGTATTTAAAGCACATTGAAATAGGTTGACATAGTGTACTTCTCATTCAAGTAACTTAACAAGAGTCCCCTCTTGTTTTAAATACCTTTTGTGATATGACCTTGATAATGATTTAGGTGGCATTCCTAAATACATTAATTATCCTATATCATCAACTCTGCTGTGGAGTGGAGAAGGAATCATTGCCAAGCATGTGTATAAAACTTGCTATGTAAATTTGAGGTGGTTCCTTAACCTTTCTAAGCCTTTCATTTCAGTTTCTCTAACATAAATATTTTAATGAACATAAATATTTTAATTCTCCCTCACGGAGTTATTGTGAGCATTAAGGGAGACAACAGATGGTAGTTCAGGGCACACACTTGACCTCCTGTGTTAGTTGCTTGCCTTCTTCTCTGTCTTCTCTTTTTCTCCAGTTTTTTCTTCTTCTTCCACCTTCCTTTCTCTGCTTTTGAATTGATATACAAAAGTCTGCATATATTTAATGTATACAGTTGGAGTTTCTACATACATACACCTATGTAACCGTCACCCCAATCAAGGTAATTAATATATTTATCACTTCCAAAAATTTCCTTGTGCCTCTTTGTCTTTTGTTTTGTTTTGTTTTTCTGTGTCCTTCAGGAGTAGTTTTTTGGTAAGCAATAACGAGATATTATGACTCCAGTGTGTGAGAGAATCCATCATATAATAAAAGTGTACGTCATTTAAAGAGGAGTAGGAACTTTTTCTTAAAGACAAGAATGTTCAAGCTGTAGGAAGATACGCACGAGATGTGGTTAATGTTGAGTGAGCCATGCAGAGGTCAGAATGGTTGTGTTTGGCCAGGGCGTCCAGGGAAAGGTCAGCTGAGCAAAAGGAGACATAAGTTGGATTTGAAGAAAGAGTTGAGTTTGAGTTTGGTGCACAGATGGGACGTCCAAGGCAGTTGGGGAAGAGCAGGGCTGGCAGATAGAAAGGGAACTAGGAAAGCTGTGTGGATAAATCACAGCCCAGGGGGAAGCACAAAACAGAGGGTGGAAAAACAAAACAATTAAGAGCTTGTGAAACTTTATTCATTGATTCTTTCAATTGAGAAAATAATTGCTGAATGAATGGAAGGTTCTAGGAGTAGGAGGGAGACTGCGCAACCAGCAAATGAGGAGGATCATGTGGGCTCTGAGTTGTTGCAGGAAGAGCATTGGGGGTCTGGCCCAAGATGTTTCTAACCCTGTCACCATGGCTGCTGATGTGCACTGGCCATATCGTGCCTGGCGGTGTGGTGTTTTCCACACCAGTTAGCCTTTCTGGAGTTCAGTTTCCTTGTTTGTAATCCTTTCTTGCTCAGTAGTGTTATGATCTTCTCCATCAGCGTTCTTTTTCTTCACCTTCCTTTCCTCTTCTTCCTCTTGTCTCAGGATTTTTGTTATCTGTGCCCTGTTTCTTTCTTTGGTTTCTTTGAGATTTTATTAGTTTGCTTTGTGCATTTCTGTGTGTTCATTTTATGTGTTTACTACTCGGAATTCGCTGGGGTATTTGCATGGGTTTTATTAGATAGTAACTATGCTGATTGCTGAAATAGATAGCTCTTAACCTTTGAATATTATTTCAGTTCTAAATTGATTTTGTGGAAATGTAATAGAGTTCATTTTTCTTCATTGATGTTTCTTCTGATGTTCTGTAAAATATTCAGTATCATTTTGGCCAGCATTATAAAAAGTTCTTCAACCATATAGGTTTCTTACTCTGGACCTTGTAGTAATCCTCATTCTGGACCTTGACTTTTTTTTTTTTTTTTTTTTTTTTTTTTTTTTTTTTACTGTAACAGTGAAACAACCAGGACCCTGAATTCCCATTCAGGACCATTGATCTCTGGACTTGAAACCTCCTGTTGAGTTTTTAAAAAAAAAAAAAAAAATTTTTTTTTTAATGTTTATTTTTGAGAGAGAGAGAGCGTGAGCAGGGGAAGGGCAGAGAGAGGGAGACACAAAATCCAAAGCAGGCTCCGGGGCTGAGCTATCAGCAGAGCCCTATGTGGGGCTTGAACCCATGAACCACAAGATCATGACCCGAGCCGAAGTCAGACACTTAACCTAACTGACTAAGCCACCCAGGCACCCCTGAGTTTTTTCTAAGATGAAGCATGGAGTTAATTTTAGTTCATAGACGACCAGAATAAACCACAATTAATCTTAGAACTGTATTTGACATAATTTTAATGTAAACAGAATTAACATTAATTGAAATTATACCACATGGACCATAATACGTGTGTCATTTTTTTACATATCCATAGTGAATATTTTCCTAAGTCATTTTCCTTTTGAATTGTAACTCCTGGTGTTGCTGACATGCTAGAGTTTAAGAATTTGTCTTCATCATTTACCCTGAAACTAAGACTCTCTTTGTAGACTGTATGCTTTTTTAGACAGCATAGCACTCTCTTTAGAAATTCATAGTGTTTGGTTTGTGTGTCATTTACTGAGGCATAAAAGGAATTCCTGTTTTATCTAGTAGCATCTTGAGGTGGGAGCATTGTGAGAGGTGGCAGCTGGCTAGGAGCTTGGTGTGAGGTCAGGGAGGGAGCTCATGGGACCCCAGGTGTAAGGAAGGAGATTGGCCTGGGAGAAAAGGGTGACGAAAGGCTTGAGCTTTGGGACCACACTGTTACTTGAATCCCCAAATCTAGTTTTGTCTCATTTTTATGAGCGCAGCAAACTCCTTAACCTCTGAGCTTCGGTTTCTTTCGGATAAGGATGAGTCTTTCTTGTCGGGTCCTTGTGTTCCAGGTGTGTCTGCAACCCATCGCTAGGGTGCAGGAAGAAAAGGTTAGAAACTTTACTTCTTTTTAAGAATTTCTATGTTTTATGCATGATTTGTAGTATTTACGGTATGCTAGGACAGTAGTACATACACCCAGCATTAAAGGTACACGTGTTTGGAATACCAGTAGCTTTTACCAAAAGGGGCTTGTTGTGATCCTTCAAGTTTAGAGACTGAACTCTTAGACTGAAGCTAGGTCGGGGCTTGGAGGCTTATTAGTTTGAGGTGGCTTCAGAGATGAATCGAGTTTGGGAAGAGTTTCAGGAGCTTCGGTTAATGGGCTCTGGGAAGTGAATTGAAGGGTATTGGGTTTCGGGAGCATGTCTCTGCAAGTTCATTTGAAAAGTGGTGCACATGGTAAAACTGGCATGTGTAATGATTTGAGTTAGTTTCTGAAGTCTTAAAACTGTATCTTTTTACACCATATCGTGTTAGAAGACTACATGGTAGAAGTTTGGATGGATCTAACCCAGAAACACGAGTCAGTATTAAGGAATTGCTCTTGATGCGTTGATAGTTTACCCAGGTAACTGAGAGCTGACTGCACGGATGTTTGAGTTAATAGTGTTTGTTTGTATTGTATGATTTCAGTGGACAGGCAGGTTCACTGTAGGTGATTAATTATAGCTTTGTATTTCTTGTTACTGATTGATTTCACATTGGCTTCATGAAATAATAAATGCATTTGTTATCTTGCCAGGTAAGTCTGGAACGTGATGTGTTTCTTTGGGGCTCCTTAGGGGACAGTAGCTGTGTTTAATGTATCCCTGCGCTAGAAAGAAAGCTCTGTGAGGACAGGTATATTTTTGTGTTTTATCTACTGATGCACACCCAGTGCCCAGCATATAGAAGTAACTCATATTTTGTTGCATGAATTAGTAATTAGGCACAGTAAAGGATGTGAGATAGGGTCTATTAAATTGAGTTGAGAGACTTGAACATAACACCAGAAAAATTTTGGAAGGCCAACAACCTGACCCAAAATGACCAGTATATGCTTATTAGTGGGAGCTCAGGAATTCTGAAAGAGCGGACTTAACTGTTGATAAAATATGCATTTGAATAGCTAGCTGGTTGAGTAATATGTACGGATTATAATTTAGAAATTTCCTGATAAGGAAGATGAGAAAGTGTGATAGATTGTCTCAGGCCAGGCCAAGTACTTGAGCCTTAATATTATATCTACTTGTTGCCTTCTCTGTAGCCTTTGACACTCCTGACAGTGTCCTTATTGACCTTCATTGTCTGCCCTTGGTTTGTAGAACTGTGTTCTTATTTTTTTTTAAATTTATTGTTTAATTTACATCCAGTTAGTTAGCATACAGTGCAACAAATGATTTCAGGAGATTTCTTAATGCCCCTTACCCATTTAGCCCATCCCCCCTCCCACAGCCCCTCCAGCAATCCTGTTTGTTCTTTATATTTAAGAGTCTCTTCTGTTTTGTCCCCCTTCCTGCTTTTTATATTCTTTTTGCTTCCCTTCCCTTATGTTCATCTGTTTAGTATCTTAAATTCCTCATGTGAGTGAAGTCATATGATATTTGTCTTTCTCTCACTTGACTAATTTCCCTTAGCATAATGCCCTCCAGTTCTATCCATGTAGTTGCAAATGGCAAGATTTCATTATTTTTGATTGCCGAGTAATACTCCAGTGTGTGTGTGTGTGTGTGTGTGTGTGTGTGTGTGTACACATCACATCTTCTTTATCCATTCATCTGGACATTTGGGCTCTTTCCATACTTTGGCTATTGTCAATAGCGTTGCTATAAGCATTGGGGTGCATGTGCCTCTTCGAAACAGCACACCCGTATCCCCCTAGTAGTGCAATTGCTGGGTTGTGGGGTAGTTCTATTTTTAGTTTTTTGAGGAACCTCCATACTGGTTTCCAGAGTGGCTGCACCGGTTTGCATTCCCACCAGTAGTGCAAAACTGTTCCCCTTTCGCCACATCCTCCTCAACATCTGTAGTTGCCTGAGTTGTTAATTTTTAGCCATTCTCATAGGTGTGAGGTGGTATCTCATTGTGGTTTTGATTTGTATTTCCCTGATGATGCATGATATAGAGCATTTTTCATGTGTCTGTTCGCCATCTGAATGTCTTTGGAGAAGTGTCTATTTGTGTCTTTTGCCCATTTCTTCACTGGGTTATTAAGTGTCTGGGTGTTGAAATTGATAAGTTCTTTATAGATTTTAGATACTAACCTTTTATGTGATATGTCATTTACAGTTATCTTCTCCCATTCCATCGGTTGCCTTTTAGTTTTGCTGATTGTTTCCTTCGCTGTGCAGAAGCTTTTTATTTTGAGGAGGTCCCGGTAGTTCATTTTTGCTGGCTTCCCTTGCTTCCGGAGATGTGTTGAGTAAGAAGTTGCTGTGGCCGAGGTCACAGAGGTTGTTGCCTGCTTTCTCCTCGAGGATTTTGATGGCTTCTTGTCTTATGTTTAGGTCTTTCATCCATTTTGAGTTTATTTTTGTGTATGTTGTAAGAAAGTGGTCCGGGTTCATTTTTCTGCATGTCGCTGTCCAGTTTTCCCAGCACCACTTGCTGAAGAGTCTGTCTTATTCTATTGGATATTCTTTCCTGCTTTGTCAAAGATTGGTTGGCTATATGTTTGTGGGTCCATTTCTGGGTTCTCTATTCTGTTCCATTGATCTGAGTGTCTGTTCTTATGCCAGTACCATAGTGTCTTGATGATTACAGCTTTGTAATAGGTCTTGAAGTCTGAGATTGTGATGCCTCCAGCTTCGGTTTTCTTTTTCAAGATCGCTTTGGCTATTCGGGGTCTTTTCTGGTTCCATACAAATTTTAGGATTGTTTGTTCTAGCTCTGTGAAGAATGCTGGTGTTATTTTGGTAGGGATTGCTTTTTTTTTTTTTTTTTTTTTTTTTTTTAACCTTTCTAACTGGCTTTTGTGGCGTCTGTCCTTATAGGTGAATATACTATTTTTGAGGGATTTCATGGTTTGGACTCTAATGTGGGTAGGGTCAGTGATGACTCTAAAATCCACATGTACACCTACAGCTCTGTTGGGAGCCCCAGTCCTATATTTCTGACAAAAATCTTGAATATCTCTCCTGGTCATTCCCACACACTTCGTATCCAGCCCTGTCCTCGTGCAGTCTCCCATGTGGCTGCTTTTCCTCTCATTTCCTCATGTCTAGTACAAGTCACCCAACGTTCTAGAAGTGTTGATGCTAATCTTCCACGATTAATCTTCACATCCCCCATATCCTATTGGCTTTACTTGAGAAAAATCTCTACAGTTAATCCTTCTTCTGTAACTATTGCCCTAAACTTTGGACCTCTTTGTCCTTCACTTGGGCTATTCCAGTAACTTCATACCTGGAATCCTTTATGGTTTCTTTTCTGTGATAGCCCAAGGAATCATGATAAAACAAATTGGATCAACCAACTGCTTTGCTTAAAAAACCCACCTCATTCTATCTGCTACCTGTTTCTATATTTCATTTTCGCTTCTAGCTTCCCTCATTTTCTGTGTTGCATCTGTCAAGCCACTTGGGATTACTCATTCTGTATTTGTTCATGCCTCTCTGTGTTAGACAGGAAGGGAGGGGGGATGAGTCAGCACAGAGGGGTCAGTGTAGCTGTCTGTGGGACCGAGGAGGACCTCACAGAGAGGCTTCAACTCAATCTTGAAGGACAAGTTTACTTTGGCAGGCTTTTTAGCGTCTCTTAATTCTCGCAAATTCTCTTAATTCGACTCCAGTTTTAAGTTCTGGAGAGAATATTCTCGGATCAACACGTCCATGTGTTTGATACGGGCCTCCTAGCTCATAGGCTGCTGGGTCCCTGTGAATGTCACGTTTGCTGTGGTTCTCTGGGGTACACACAGGAGCGGAGCAGTGTCACACAGTTCGGACAGAAGCAGTGTTTCTCTTCGCAAAAGTTGCAGGCCAGGCACTGGGCTGTGCAGGCTGCCTTGCTAGCACGGGAGAGGATTCCGTAATCAGAAAAAAGACTTAGAAACAAATCCTTTTTGGGACGTGGCAACTGTGGAGGAGAGGGATTGCCTGGCTGATTGTTTGCTTCTCGGATCTGCCCCTCGGCTTTCTAGGACTTAAATCCAGCCATTGGCTCAGTTCTGAGTTTTCTTTAATGCTGCTTAATTTATTGAATAATCTTTTAACCACTGCTCTGAAATACTGCCGTTGTCAAATATCAAAATCCAGTGACTGTTTCTGGTTTTAAAATTCTGTGCCAGAATAGTTAGCGTTCCTTTTGACGTCTAACAGGGCAAGTATGTACCAAGTATTCTTGTTCTCACGTTTTATTAGCAAATCTTAAAAGGTTTTCTTCTAAGATACACTTTGGAACTAGTATCAAGTAATCATACAAAACAAACAAGTAACAGAGTCCTACCAGGACTTTGATTGGGATTGCATTTGGTTTATAGGTTAGTTTTGGCAGAATTATAATGATCTTTGCTACCCAGGAACTGACTGGTCTGTTTTTGAATTTAGTGTCCATCAGTAGCATTTTATACATGTGTGCATGCATGCACTCATATGTTTAAGTAAGGTGTTGTGTGCATGAGGTATTTGAAAGTTGCTTTATTGTTGTGGCTAAGATCTTTTCTCTTTTCATGATCTTCTTTTTTTAAGTAAACTCTACCCCCAACCTGGGGCTCGAACTCATGACTCCAAGATCAAGTGTTGCATGCCATACCGACTGAGCCAGCAGGTGCTTCCCTCATTCCATTTTCTAACTGGTTACTAGAGGTATATAGAAAAACCACAGACTTTTATTATTTACCTAGCGTCCAGATATCTGGGTGAATTCTGTCTGGATAGTTTTCGAATGATTCTTCTGGATTTTCTTGTCAGACCGGCAATGATCTACAAACAGTGAAGGTTCTGTTCTCCTTTTCCAGTACTCCTGCTCCTCATTTCTTTTCTTCACCGTTGCACTGGCTAAGCTGCAGTGCTGGGCTCAGAGAAAGGCAGTGAGAGCTACAAATATGAGCCACATACATGACTTTAAATTTCCGGTAGACATAGTAAATAGAGTAAAAAGAAGCAAGTAATTTTAATATGTTTTATCTAATCAGTGTATAGTCGTGCCCCCTGAGCTGAGTTTCGCTGTCCGTGGTTGTACTTACCCGTAGTCAACCATGGGATGCTCCTGCCCCTGACCTGTCCTCGGAGGGCAGTGGGAGCTGGAGGCTGCCTCTCTTCCACACCTCTCTTCATCCGATCCCTTAGGCATTTGATCGTCTCGCATCATCACAAGAAGGGGGAGTGCAGTATAGTGAGATGTTTTGAGAAAGATTGCATTCACATAGCTTTTGAAAATTAAGTTTTTAAATCTTAATTCCAATATGGTCAACGTAACTTTCATTACAGCATGTTGTTGTAATTGTTCTATTTTATTCGTTGTTGTTGTTAAAGAAGACAGTTCAACCATTCGAGTTGAAGACCTAATTCGTTTTATTAAATGATTCACAAATCAGGCAGCATCCCCCCTAGCAAGGAGCGGGGAGCGCCAGGGAGTTGTACCTAATGGAAGATTTGTTTTTAACGTGACTGACATGATCGCACTTTTACCTCCTACTTAAACTGCTAATGGAGGGGCACTGGGTGGCTCTCAGGTCATGATCTCACTGTTTGTGAGATTGTGAGATCGAGCCCTGTGTTGGGGCTCCATGCTAACAGCGCAGAGCCTGCTTGGGATTCTCTCTCACTAGTCTCTCTGCCCCTCATCGCTCTGTGTCTGGAAAAATAAATACATAAACTTAAGTAAAAATAAAAATAAGCTGCTAGTCTAGAGGATGATAACAGAATTCTGCTGTGTAATACAAAAGTATGTTTGGTCTTTGTCCCCACTGCTGGTACCCGGCTCCTAAGACCCTTAAAGTTTCCCTGAATGATAGGAATCCTTTTGTTATTCATAAACACTCCCTTTGATCACACCTGAGTTTATGCTAATGAATGACTTAGGGCGTGGGGGGGGGGGTCTCTAGATAGCCTCAGGATGGGGCTGATCACCCCAGAGACCCAGTGATTAGAGGGTTTAAACCTATAGACCCACACGTTGACCTCTGAGGAGGAGTGAGGGGCCGGAGATAAAAACTCTTGAACAATGAAATCGGTTACGCTTCCGGGTTCACCGGGTGGGTGAACAGCCGGTGCTGGGAAGGTGGGGCACCTGGAGAGGGTTTGGAAGTTTCCTGTGTCTCTCCCTCCCCCTATACCTTACTACATGTATCTCTTCCATTTAGCTGCTCCTGAGCTGTTATTCTTTATGATAAACCACTAAACATAAGTAATGGGTGTTCCTGAGTTCTGTGAGCCATTCTAGCAAATTATTGAACCTGAAGAGGGCATTGTGGGAATCCCTGATTTATAACCAGCTGGTGACTCATGACTAGCAAGTGGGGAATACTTTTGTGAGACTAAGCCCTTAACCTGTGGGATGTAGCTCTTGTAAAATAGTACAAAACCGTCGGTCAATTCTAGCTTTAATAAAATTGTCTTTGAAACTACTATCAAGGGGCACCTGGGGGGCTCAGTGGGTTAAGCATCCAACTTCAGCTCAGGTCATGATCTCACGGTTTGTGGGTTCGAGCCCCGCGTCAGGCTCTGTGCTGACAGCTAGAGCCTGGAGTCTGCTTCGATTTCTGTGTCTCCTTCTCTCTCTGCCTCTCTCCAGCTTGCACTTTTGTCTCTGTCTCTCTCTCAAAAATGAATAACACATTAAAGAAAAAAAAAAACTATCAAAATAGTATATGCACATGGTGGAGGACTTTTTAAAGTAATTTCTTAGCAGAGTTTGTTTGCAGAATAAGTTTCTTAAGTCTTTGCCTGTCTGGAAATTTCTTTATTCTAAATGCAGCTAATGAGGAATTTAGCTAGGAGTACAGTTCTAGATTTAAAATTCATTTCCCTCAAAACTTTGAAGGCATCCTTGACAGCATTTAAGGCCCGTCTCATAATCCCAGGCTGCTCCCTCTTCTCCAAACCCTTAATTTAATCACATCTACAAAGATGCTTTTCCTAAATAAGGTAACATTTACAGGTTCCAGGGATTAGGGGCTGATACCTGTGGGGTCATTTATCAGCCTGCTTTTGTAGGTACTTAGGAGTTCCTGAATACCTCTGCGCTTCTGTAGATGCTGTTACTACAGCCTGTCGTGTCCTCTCTCGTCTCTTTTGCCAAAGATAATGTGGATCAACTATGTTCTTAGCCAGCCTTCCTTGACCTTTTCCCCCTCCTGGACAGAGGATTGCATTTGTCTGTTCTCTTAATACAGCCCGTGGACTTACCCAGCAGTTTTGGCCACGTCAGGCCTGTTTGTCGTTTCTGTCTCTGCCACAGGAGTGGGAACTTTCTGAGTACCGTGGGCACATTTCCAGAATGGGAAGCATTAGGTATGGAGCCGAGTAGGCATTCACTAAATATTTGTCGAGGAGATTCAACATTTATTAAGGGCCAATTAAATACTGTGACCTGTCACGTTGGACCATTTAATTAACAAAACAAAATAGGGTAAAGTAAGTGCACATGTGCCAGGATTTCTCCAGGGCAAATTTTTTTAGAAGGGATTTGCTAGGTCATAGGAACTTACATCTTCAGCTTTGTCTGGGTGCTGCCAAGTTGCTCTCCGAAGTGGCTGCACTTCCCCCAACAAAGCCAAGAGAAGCTTGTTTCCTATATCCTTGCCAAGGCTTGTGATGTGTTTTTTTAATTAAAAAAATTCAATAGGGGGAAATGATAATGTTTTTATTTGTGTTTCTTTGATAACTAGTGGGGCTGACTATTTCATATTTGATGGACATTGAGGTTTTTTTTCATGGATATTAATAGCCTGTTTTTTCTGCTGAGTTGTCCTGTATTTATAGAAATCCAAATATTGTGGATATGAATTGTTTATATGTTGTTGTCCTTATTTACATATGGATAAACTGGCACAAGAAATAGCAGGTAGATTTATAAGATTCCCCCCCAACCCCCGAAGGATAGATGGGTGAATAAATGAATGATTTGTCTAAAGTCATAGCTAATGAGGAACAGAGTGGGGATTTTGGACCCAGGGATATCTGGTTTTAAGACCTATTCCTTTTTTTAGTATCTCTGGCTGCCTTACAGGGAATGAGGAAATTAATAAACCGTTAGTTAGCTCTTACAGGCTCTGTGAGTTTAGGCTGATGTTAAAATATTTCTTTAATGACTATGATGACTGCAAATCTATTTGCTTCACAAGCAATTGAGCAAATCACTGAAATAATGGATAAAAGTGTTGTATACACAGTGAAATACTGTTTATAGGTTTATTTTTGCAGAGAGATAGAGAGACAGAGCGTGAGCAGGGGAGGGGCAGAGAGAGAGGGAGACACAGAATCTGAAGCAGGCTCCAGGCTCTGAGCTGTCAGCACGGAGCGGACGCGGGGCTCGAACTCAGAACTGTGAGATCATGACCTGAGCTGAAGTCGGATGCTAAAACGACGGAGCCACCCAGGCGCCCCGAGACTTTTTTTTTTTTTGAGCAGTTTCAGATTTACTGCAAAATTGAGCAGAGGGTTCAGAGATTTTCCTGTAAACCCCCAGCCCTCACGTATGCACAGCCTTCCCCATTATGAGCAATCCCACACCAGCATAGTACATTTATTGTAGTCAGTGAACCTAGACTGATAAATCGTTGTCAAAGACCTTATTTTACACTGGGGCTCTCCCTTGGTGTTGTACATTGCATGATGTTTTGACAAATATGTAATGATACGTGTCTATCTGCTGTTACAGCATACAGAGTGGTTCCACCACCGTAAAAATCCTCAGTGCTCGGCCTCTTCATGCCGCCTTCCTTTCGGCAACCTTTTAGTGTCCCAGTAGCTTTTCCTTTCCCAGAATGTCATAAATTTGGAATCCTACAGTATGTAGGTAGCTTTTTGAGATTGACGTCGTTCACTTAGTAATATGCATTTAAATTTCCTCTGTGGCTTTTCATGGCTTGATAGCTTATTTCTTTTTAGTGCTGAGTAATATTCCATTGTCTGGATGGACCACAGTTTATCCATTCACCTACTGAAGGACATCTTGCTTACTTCCAGGTTTGGCAATTATGAATAAGGCTGCTATAAATGTTCGTATTTGTTTTTTGTCTTTTGTTTTTCTTTGACACATAAGCTTTCAACTCATGTGGGTAAATATCAAGGAGGCTCAGTTGCTGGATCATATTGTAAAGAATATGTTTAGTTTTGTAAGAAACTGCCAAACTTGTCTTCCAGAGTGGCCGTTCATTTCGCATTCCCACCAGCAGTGAACGAGTTCCTCTTGCACCGTATTGCCAACATTTGGTGATGTTAGTATTTGGGATTTTGGCCGTTATGATAGGTGTGTGGTAAGAAACCATATGCTTTTTTCAGTGATAAAATGTCATTTGCTAGTGTGATAGATGGTGTTTTCAGAAAAAACCCACAAATCTTTCTGTGGGTTTTTGGAAGTAAAAATATTTCTAGGAAAAGGCTGGTATTTGGCTCCGATTAACTAGACCGCAAGTAGTAATGTTTGTCTATGTGTGTTTTGACAGATCTTGAAGGAAAGGCACATACCTTGAAGGCACTAACACGTCCTACCGTTGTCAACTGGTAAAATGTTAATTTTTTAATTATAAAATATTTCTCTTAGGCATAAAATGTATTAAGTTAAAATCAAGTGTGTATAAACGGTCTAAGAGAAAAATGTTTATTAATTCTTCCCATTTTGTGATTGTAGAATAATGAAAATTAGAAGGTAGCTTTCCTACTAATTTTAAGTCAGTACAAACCCATTGGAATATTAAGCCATGTTATTCACCGATATTACTGATTTTCCTTTTCTCAGTTTAATTTCATTTAAGTATCTGTGTGAATTTGAACTCAGTAGCCTCTTTATTTTGTGAAGTTTAGCACTGATTAGAGTGGTATTATTTCAATATGTGGTAGTCATTTTTTTTATTATTTTTAAATTTTTTAATATTTGCTTTTGAGGGACATAGAGCGTGCAAATGGGGTAGGGGCAGAGGGGGACAGGGAATCTGAAGCAAAATCACAAACCATGAGATCATGACCTGAGCCGAAGTTGGACGCTTAACCAACTGAGCCTCCAGCCAGGTGCCCCATGACGGTCATTTTAAATTTGTGTTAGTGTTATTTTAAATTTCTAAGTGGATATTTTAACAGAAGTTGTAGGTGCTAGGCCAGGAAAACGGCTGTGGGCTTTTTGTTCACCTGCAGTTAAGTTCTGCACGTCACTTATAGTTGTGATGGGATAGAATGTAGAATGTTTTATTTTTTTCCTTACTGTGGCTTCTGAAGTGAATTAGGTTTTTGAAATTTTGGGGCAAGAATTTGGGGATCCAGTGAACTGAAAATTTTCATCGTAAAAGTAAAATTGGATAGAACTGTTAAAAGGAATAGTCTGTGTTGATAAAATGCTTTGAGAATATAAAAGCAATAAGCATTTTTATCAGTTAGAATCATGCTGGTTGATATTTATTTATCTTGTTTCAGAAGATCATTTCAGAGTCTTTGCTCCTTCCCCCCAAAATCTTTGTCTATATCGGCCAAACTTACTGATTTTTATGTTATCTACTGATTTTAAAAAGAATCCAAACAGGGCACCTGGGCGGCTCAGTCGGTAAAGCGTCCGACTTCAGCTCAGGTCATGATACCACAGCTCGTGAGTTCGAGCCCCACGTCGGGCTCTGTGCTGACAGCTCAGAGCCTGAGCCTGCTTTGCATTCTATGTCTCTCTGTCTCTCTGATCTTCCCCTGCTCGCACTCTGTCTGAAAAATAAATAAACGTTAACAATTTTAAAAAAGAATTCAAACAAATAGTATGTCTGTTATTAAAAGCTAAACAGTATAGGAGTGTGTAAGTAGCAGATAAGTTTGCTGTTCCCGTGGTTCTTTTGCAAGGGTGTTATCCCTTACCAATTTGGAGTGTGTCCTTCTAGACCTTTCATGTGCATATCCAAGATTAGCATCTTTTAATGAAGCAGGTGTGATGGAAAAAGGAATATTCCATGCCCATTGATGTGCCTTCACTTTATTTTAGACCTTTCTTTGCCTACAGTTTCTTGAGTGGTGTACTTGGCCGCATGAGGAGTGCTTTGAACTAAGTAAATGTCAGAACACGGTAGGAATCTCTGCAGATTCCTTTTAGTGATTAGTGGGTTTTGGAAACTCCAAACTTTGAATTTCTAGCTAAGAATGGGTCAACAGAATTCAGATTTACAATGAAATTGAAATCGCACATATAATTCACTGTGTATTAAGCGATGGGTATTAAATAGTAAGGCATTTATATAAATGACTACAGTTAGTATTGCCTTTATAGAGGCTCAGCTGGATGGGGTCAATCGGGAAGTGGTTTTAGAGTTTAAGTATCTATTTGGGGGATAGGAAAAAAGTGCTGTGGCAAAGGGACAAAAGTAATTTTGTCTCTCATAATGTTGCCTAGACTTGATCAGGTACCCAAAAAGGGAAAGGACATTTGCCGTTGTGTACAGGTTAAGTATATTGTGAAGTAAAAGGAACGTCCCAGACGGTTTTGGGGAACCCAGTGTCTTGAATTCTAAAACTTAGAACTCCTCCATGTCACATTGGCAACTGCACATATTCAGAAGGCCTGTGACTTCAGAAATGGTGTAAAAATTGAACTGATTCACATGCAGAGATGTCCAGAGTATAGTTGTTAGATTACAGTGTTTTATTTATACTCCTTAAAAAATCTGGAAGAGCAGTTTGATTACAGAGTTTTATCTTAATGCTGTTTATTGGTTAGGGACACCTGGGTGGCTCACTCGGTTGAGCATCAGACTTTGGCTCCGGTCATGATGTCATGATCTCGAGGCTTGTTAGTTCGAGCCCCTCATCAGGCTCTGTGCTGACAGCTTGGAGCCTGGAGCCTGCTTCGGAGTCTGTGTCTCCCTCCCTCTCTGCCCCTCCCCCACTTGTGCTCAGTGTCTGTCTGTCTCTCAAAAATAAACATTAAAACATTTTTTTAAATTTAAAGATAAAAAGGACATGTAGAATTTGAAAGAGAACATTAACATAGAATTGGGCAAAAGTAAATTTAGAGCCATTACTGTAGCTATTATCTAGTGTTTTAAATCTATTATAGATGCTCAGCAAGTTCATTATTCTTATTGATTTATTTTTTTAATGTGAAATTTATTATCAAATTGGTTTCCATAAAACACCCAGGGCTCATCCCAACAGGTGCCCTCCTCAGTGCCCATCACCCACTTTCCCCTCCCTCTCACCCCTACCAACTGTCAGTTTATTCTCAGTTTTTAAGAGTCTCTTATGGTTTGGCTCCCTCCCTCTCTAACTTTTTTTTTTCCTTCCCCTCCCCCATGGTCTTCTGTTAAGTTTCTCAGGATCCACATAAGAGTGAAAACATATGGTATCTGTCTTTCTCTATATGGCTTATTTCACTTAGCATAACACTCTCCAGCTCCATCCGTGTTGCTACAAAAGGTCTATTTCATTCTTTCTCCTTGCCAAGTAGTATATATATTGATTTTAAAAAGTGTATTCTGTCAGTGATTCTAGTAATTTACATTTAAATACTTTCTAGTAATTTATATTTAAAAATTTTCCTTTTCTTAGTGTTCATTTTTTCAGAGTGAGAGCCTGAGCGGGGGAGGGGCAGAGTGAGCGGGGTCAGAGGATGTGAAGTGGGCTCCGTGCTGATGGCAGTGAGCCCGATGCAGGGCTCCAACTCATGAACCGTGGTATCATGACCTGAGCTGGAGTCGGACGCTCAACCAGCTGAGCCACCCAGGTGCCCCTCTTTAAATATTTCCTAGACTAGACGAGTTCTGATGGACTTCAGGACTTCATCTCTCATCCTAATGATCCAGTGTTACCCGTTCAGATGGTAGCAGAGAGAGCTATCTGCGTGTAGCCATGCAGTAGGGAGGAATCATTCAGAATAGTGTCATCTGTACGTGAAGGTGATCTAGATTTGAAGTTTGGAGGGAGGTGCGGACAGCAGCAGGTGTGCGGCTTGTTGTGGCTTAGCAGGAAAAGGCTTCTTTGAGTTGGGCCAAGTATTTCTCTTAACGGTTGAAGGTAGATTCCTTTCTCTTGTGCCTTCTATTTTTGTTGTTGTTTTATTTTTTATTTTTTTTAAATTTGCATCTAAATTAGTTAGCATCTAGTGTGCCAATGATTTCAGGAGTAGATTCCTTAGTGCCCCTTCCCCATTTAGCCCATCCCCCCTCCCACAACCCCTCCAGCAACCCTCAGTGTGTTCTCCGTATTTAAGAGTCTCTTCTGGTTTGTCCCCCTCCCTGTTTGTATATTATTCTTGTTTCCCTTCGCTTATGTTCATCTGTTTTGTCTCTTAAAGTCCTCATAGGAGTGAAGTCATATGATTTTTGTCTTTCTCTGACTGACTAATTTCAATTAGCATAATACTTCCAGTTCCATCCACGGAGTTGCCAATGGCAAGATTGCATTCTTTTGGATTGCCGAGTAATACTCCATTGTATATATACACACCACGTCTTCTTTATCCATTCAACCATCGGTGGACATTTGGGCTCTTTGCATACTCTGGCTACTGTTAATAGTGCTGCTGTAAACATGAGGGGGGGTGCATGTGTCCCTTCGAAACAGCACAGCTGTATCCCGTGGATAAATGCCCAGTAGTGCAACTGCTGGGTCGCAGGGTCGTTCTATTTTTAGTTTTTTGAGGAGCCTCCATACTGTTTTCCAGAGTGGCTGCACCAGCTTGCATTCCCACGTGCCTTCTATTTTTAAAACAACAGTTTAGGTTTTGACCACGTGTGGAAAAGCTGCAGAGGCCAGAAAGCTGGGCACACTGGCGAATGGAGGAGAGGGAAGACTACTCTTTATCTTCATAGCTTTAATTTTGAAACTTCTTGTTTGAGAAAAGCTTCCTTAGGGGTAAAATAGGCGGTTTATAGGAAGAAGAACATTTATGTAAAGAGCTAAAAAAGGAAACATAGAATGAGATCATATGAATAAAATGAAATATAGTGAAAACTAAGTATTGACTATAGGAAGTATTGCATATTTAAACCTTATTCTTAGCTCTTTAATGTTTAGATAGTACAAATAATGAAGTTGATCTCATGTTGGTTGGTGTAATGCAGGTTATTTATCCTGTAGTTCCATATTTCCACGACTTATAGGTTTCTTCTTAGTATTATTTGCTTTTTCTTAAGTTTGTTTTTAACTGATATGGCAAGGTAAGGGCTTTTGGGTTGAGGGGAATGAAGGAAAAGATAAGCAAATAGGTAAAGAATCTTACTGAATCATTTATAAATCTTTGAAATTAAAATGTATAGATTGGGTAGACTTAGTGTAGATTAAAATTATCTTGAAAATCTTAATTTTGACACTTTAATGTCTTGACATTCTCAAAGGCTAAACTTTCCTGAGCTGCCTCTTCTCAAACACGCATACTTTATTTTGCTGATTTTATGCACATTTGCTTTTGCCGACATATTTCACATGTTTGCAACTATTTAGCCTCTGGCTTTTGAATTTTCTTTAATTTTGTGTTCTATTCTTATTGTAGCGAAGAAAATAGTTAAGTTCAAAAGTGAAGTTGTTAACTGAACCAGCAACCAATCCACTCGCTCAGATTTAGGTTAATGTAATACTCAGTGAAATGCTTAGCTGGATTGGGTTGAAATTGCTAAGACCCTCAAGTACCGACCAGCCGAGCTGATGTTATTATATAATCTAATAGTTTAGGGTCTCCTGAAATATTTATATAGGTGGCTCTCATTAACCATTTTGGAGATAATTGGAATAAGTAAGGAATTAGCACTCAAAGGAGTACATGGTCCTATTTAATATTGTTCTAATATGGTCCGGGCATTTAATTCTTGGCTGTTTAGGACACACTGATGAATTTGTCAAAACAGTGCTGTGAAGTAGGGCTCCAGGGTTTAAGTTCTCTGCCCTGACATGTGGATAATATAAGGATGACTGAACATGCCATTCTCCCCATTTCCCTTCACTGCATCAACCGTGAACAAAATTATCTGATACAACAAGGTGTACTTCTATAGAGAGAATCTCAGATTACCTCTTCTGGGTACAATCATTAGAGGGGAGTTACATGGCTTGGAAGACGAATAGAAAGCACAGTAGGAATAGGTTTTCCCTTAGATGAGGAAGTTGAGGCAAAATGATTCAGAACCCTGAGCTTGTGTGTGTGTGTGTGTGTGTGTGTGTGTGTGTGTGTGTGTGTAAGCTGTCTGGCTGGAGGGTGGTTGGGGATTGTCACGTGACAAGATTGATGAAGGAACAACAGAACCACTTCTGAGTACTCTCCTATGTATTGCTGAGTTCTGGCATGAGGTTGTTAAGGGTAGACAGGAGACTCTAAAAATCCTGACAGGGAAGTTTGTTGAGGATCATCTTTTATAGATGTACGGAGGCCAGAAGAGTTGAGTTGGCTAAACCGAGTTGGCCCTGAATTATATTCTATGTGTATTCTTTACCTTTGGAACTGGAGTGGGATCCACAGAGTGGGACCCAGTAGTTCTGTGTCCAAGGATATTTACACTTCACGTGGAGTACTAGACATGAGAAAAAATGTTCGTTTTTGTTTGTTTTCTTTTCTTTATTAAACAAAATTTTCTTAACGTTTATTTTTGAGAGAGATAGAGTATGAGCTGGGAGGGGCAGAGAGAGTTGGGAGACCCAGAATCTGAAGCGGGCTCCAGGCTCTGAGCTGTCAGCACAGTAAAACCAAGTAATGGTCTGCTTTGAAACTCTGCATAAAGAGAACCCAAACCAACTATACTAATAAGTGGCATTTATAATGCCTTTGCATTTTCCAAAGTCCTTTTTTATTTGCTGCATTCCATTTTATCCAAGTGATGACACATATAGGAAAATGAAGTATAGAAAAGTTGTTTCATAAACAAAAGATCAAACTTAACTAGTGGTGCAATTGAGGCTATAATTTGTTCGCTTATTCCTTGAGATGGTTAATTGTAGAGTGACCAGCTTGTCCAGGTTTGCCTAAAACTTTCCTGGTTTTATTCATTTTTTATTAAAACAATTTTTTATGTTTATTTTATTTTATTTTATTTTTTTAATGTTTTATTTATTTTTGAGACTGAGAGAGACAGAGCATGAACGGGGGAGGGACAGAGAGAGAGGGAGACACAGAATCCGAAGCAGGCTCCAGGCTCCGAGCCGTCAGCCCAGAGCCCGACGCGGGGCTCGAACTCATGGACCGCGAGATCGTGACCCGAGCTGAAGTCGGACGCTTAACCGACTGAGCCGCCCAGGCGCCCCTTTTATGTTTATTTTTGAGAGGTAGGCAGGGAAAGAGAGAGAAAGAGAGAGACAGAGTATGAATGTGGGAGGGACAGAGAGGGGAAGACACAGAATCCGAAGCAGGGTCCAGGCTGTGAGATGGCAGCATTTAGGCCGATGTGGGGCTCGAACCCACAAACTTTGAGATCATGACCTGAGCCAAAGTTGGACACTTAATTGACTGAGCCACCCATGCACCCCATATTTTTTATTTATATTCTAAAGTTTATTTATTTTTGAAAGAGAGAGTGAATGTGCATGGGTATGTACAAGTCAGGGAGGGGCAGAGTGAGAGGGAGAGAGAGAGAATCCAAACTGCCAGCACAGAGCCTGACTTGGGGCTTGATCTCATGAACCTCAAGATCAGAGATCATGACCTGAGCCAAAATCAAGAGTTGGATGCTTAACTTACTGAGCCACCTAGGGACCCCCAAACTTTCCCAGTTTTAGCACTGACAGTCCTGTGTCCTGGGAAACCCCAAAGTCTGGGCACCTCAGAGTGGTTGGTCATCCTAATTAATTGTCACACTTTGTGGTCACCTGGGGGTGGGAGTACAGTTGTCAGATAAAACAGAAGAAGGCACTCAGTTAAATCTGAATTTCAGATAAAAAACAAAAAAATTTTTTTTAAAGTTTATTATTGTTGAGAGAGAGAGAGAGAGAGAGAGAGTGAGTGTGTGTGTGCATAAATGAGGGAGGGAGAGCGAATTCCAAGCAGGCTCTTGCACTGTTAGTGCAGAGCCCGACATGGGGCTTGAACCCATGATCTGTGTGTGAAATTATGCCTTGAGCCAAAATCAAGAGTCGGATGTTCAACCAACTGAGCCACCCAGGCGCCCTCGACTGAATTTTTACTACATGATCCAGATCCTGCATGAGACATATGTACACTAAAATTTGTTCATTGTTTTTCTGAAATTCAAATTTAACCGGCTGTCTTCTGTTTTTATTTGTTAAATCTGACAGCCTTAAGTAAGAGTAAAGGGATGTTCTGATGTGTAAAAAGATCACTTAGCTGCTTTTTTGTGTAGACCTTAGGTTTTATACATTTATTTGCTTAAATAAATGTAGCATCTGGTAGTATTTGACTCTTGTTCTTTTAACTTTGTGGCTAGAGATGCCAGAGTTCAGGATGAATATATGGAACCGTATTGTGCTCAATGCGTCGAAACGCGCGCGTGTGTGTGTGTGTGTGTGTGTGTGTGTGTGTTGGTTGGTTTGAAGTGGTTCTTCACTTGGGAGGAAATTTGGCCGAGACGGATCGAGCCTTATGCCATCTTTGCTGGATCAGCCTGTCAAACACGGGCACATTCTCACAGACTGCCCATATTGCCTCTAGACTATGTTAAAAATTGCTGTTGTTAAGATAGTGCATTCACGTGATTCAAAATGAGAAGGAAGTAAAGGCTTTCCTTACTCGCTTCTTGGACCTCTTCATTTGTCCACCATGGAGATAGTCTGATCTGATTGGAAAAAATTAGAATTTTGGAAATAGACCTTAGAAAACTTGAGTGGTCTTGCCTTTTTTTTTTTTTTTTTTTTTTAAAGCAAGGGAACTCTTGCTCTACCCACCCCCCCCCCCCCAAGGGGGAAGAGTACCTTATGTAGAAGACAGAAATAGGATTGGGCTCCTCCTACATCTTCAATGTTTGATGGTTGTCACTGCTCTGAAATTGATTTGGGAGCCCTTAGCATCAGTACAGTTTAGTCTTACAGTAGATTTATTTGAATCCCATCAACATTTATGGTGAGAAAATTACAATTTGTTGACTTGGACAGGGTGTCATGGTAAGTGGTGGCAGAGCTGGGACTAGTATACTTGTGTATGTGTGTGTTGTGTGTGTGTGTGTGTGTGTGTGTGTGTGTGTGTGTGTGTTTGAAACCCCCGTTCTATATCAAGCTGAGAAAGGTATAATAAGTTCCTTTGCCTAATTTCTATTTCCTATTTGATTCATTCAAGGTTCAGCACTTCTCTTTTTTTAAAAAACATCTGGCTCAGACGTTAGAAAAGGAAGATAGGATAAAAGTAGATTGAAAAAAAAATGTGTCTTAGCCAGTTAGGGGAGTCAGGGGACTATATTTGTGGTTCAAAGAGAATATTTGAGGCCTACTGTTATTTCAACTATTATGATAAAAGGATTGAAAAAGCTTAAAAATTACAGTGAATAACTGAAGATTATGTAAAGTTAGTTGACTCTGGTCAGCTGCTTTTTAATTTTTTTTTTTTTTTTTTCAACGTTTTTTATTTATTTTTGGGATAGAGAGAGACAGAGCATGAACGGGGGAGGGGCAGAGAGAGAGGGAGACACAGAATCGGAAACAGGCTCCAGGCTCCGAGCCATCAGCCCAGAGCCTGACGCGGGGCTCGAACTCACGGACCGCGAGATCGTGACCTGGCTGAAGTCGGACGCTTAACCGACTGCGCCACCCAGGCGCCCCTTAATTTTTAATGTAAATATGTTTATGGCAAAGACTTGCTGAATTTTCCTCCCTCTCTCCCTCTTTCTTCCCTTTTCCCCTTCCCTCCCATTTCTTCCTCCTTACCCCTCTCCCTTCCAGTTTCTTCAGGGCCAGAATTTCATTTCCTGTGGTTAGAATAAACACAAGCTTAGTAGTTGTCTTAAAAAGAAAAGGACACAATTCTTATTTCCTCATAAAACTTTCTAGTTGTGAATTTGGAAGTTAATCTAATTCAGATGAAAATATGACTCAAACCTCTAATAATGCTTTTAGTAGACTTCCTGGTACAGAATTTCTTCACTTGTTTATTTGTTGTATTAAGGGAGTACTTAAATGGATTAATGGCCTCGATTTTTCAGGCATACAATCTAATAATCCATAGACCAGTAACAACTGTGGAGTCAGAGTTGAAATTTTCCAAGTTATTAATCACTGTATTAATATTGGAAGTTTTAGGAGAAATCCTTTGTGTTTCTTTCATTAAAAGGAAGGGTGAGGGGCACCTGGGTGGCTCAGTAGGTTGGATGTCTGTCTGATTTCGGCTCAGGTCATGATCTCGCAGTCTGTGGGTTCGAGCCCCGTGTCAGGCCCTGCACTGACAACTCAGAGCCTGGAGCCTGCTTCTGATTCTGTGTCTTCCTCCCTCTCTCTGCCACTCCCCTGCTCGTGCTCTGTCTCTCTCAAAAATAAATAAAACATTAAATAAAAAAAAATAAAATTAAATGGCAGAAGCTTTGAGGAAAAAAATGTTAAAAACAACAACAACAACAACACATTCTCCTGAGCCAGAGATGCATTTTGTCATATTATTTCTATTACGGTTTTAGCCTGGGGAAGCAGAGAAGCAAGCGTCCTCATCAGAGCCAGGGTCCTGCCTCTAAAGAAACTTTTTCCTGAGAGCAAGTCATTGCTGGTTGCATTTCTCATTACAACTCCTTAGAGCCTCATTCTGGGAAGGAAATCTTTCTTTCTGCCCTTCTTGACCCAGTTTCTTATTTCAAAACAAATAGTTTAGATAATTTTTCAGGGACTTTTTTGGTTTATGTAAAATGTGATTTTTGTGCAAAGGAGTGTCTCTAAAGTAGTGAAGGACTCCACTTTTTTTCCTTTTATTATTATTAGTTTTTAAGTGTATTTATTTTGAGAGAGAGAGTGAGAGAACGCGCGCGAGCATGAGTGGAGGAGGGGCAGAGAGATTGGGAGAGAGAGAATCCCAAGCAGACAGCATACAGAGCCCCACTTGGGGCTTGATCTCAGGAACCTCGAGATCAGGACCTGAGTGGAAATCTAGAGATGCTTAACTGACTGAGTGACCGAGGCGCCCCGTCCCTGTTTTGTTTTTAACAATAAAGTATTAAGCCTAGAGTTCAGGGAGTGTGGAGGAATTAAAAAGCTTGGGTGGGAGTCAAACATACAGGTTAAAATTCTACTTCATCTGTTAGTTGTAAGTGCCTTTGGGCACGATCTGTTTGAAATTGGGTTTTTGTAACAATTCAGTGAGATGATATAAAGCTCCCCACACGGTGCTTGCGTTATTGGTACTCAGAATTGCTCATTTATTTCAAGTTTGGTGAAAAATTCAAGGCATATTTCACGCCAGCAAATACAGATACCTTGATATCCATTGGTGTACAATCCCCTTATTTATATACTGTCTTAGAGATAACATGCTAAGCTGTATTTTTTTTTCCAGATATAAATATTTCTGGAGTGTCGATGCATGTTTGGGTGTTGTTGGCTATAAGGAAAATCCGGGTGGAAATAAGATTGGGTAATGGGCAGGATTAACCAAGAAATTGTGGAGAATCAAGATACCCCTCTGGAGCATTGTCTCGTCGCCTCCCCTCTTTCCTGGGGTGTTCTCTCTGCTCCCAGTGGATTTGTAGGAGAATTTCTAAGTGTTGGGCTTCTGCCCCTGCTCTGGGAGTTGGAGCTTGCAGGTGGTGTTTGGGAGGGAGGTGGTAGTGAGCGGACAGACGCGCTGTATTAGCGGAGTAATGTAATGGTGTTGCTGGCCGCTTCCCTCCCGCGAACACTGTAGAAGTCGTGGATTCTGAGCCAGACTCCCATTTCCGTTGGGTCAGTCCTGCGGCGCATGGAGATGAATGGCTTGAGATACTACTGTGCCCTCTCTCTCCTGTGCCTCAGAGGTTCTTGAAGTCTCTGTAGGCAGATGCAACCAGATCTAAGCAGGCAAAGCCATTTAATATGTGCGTATGAACATGATCCCTGTGGCAACCTACTTACTGGTTTTCCCTTCCCCCACAATACAGGCATTTACAGGTTTTTTCCTATTACTAAAGCACATGGTGTCTGTGGAAGCTTTTCATATGACCTGTAGCTTTTTTTTTTTTTTTTTTTTGGCTTTTAAAGAAAATTGGGGAGTTAATACAGGTTGTAGGACTATGATAATATTCCTTAACAATTTAAAACATAAGATTTTACCTTTTTTTTAAAGTTTATTTTATTATTTATTTTGAGAAAGAGAGAGGAAGAGAGAGAATCCCAAGCAGGCTCTGTGCTGTGTGCCTGGAGCCTGGCGTGGGCCTTGATCCCACAAGTGGTGAGATGGTGACCTGAACCAAAATCAAGAGTCGGACACTTAACCGTCTGAGCCACCCAGGCGCCCCCAAATTTTATCTTAACATCAGAATTCATATGTCTCCTGAGTGTATTATTTGAGGGTGATTTTGTAGGTGGGTGTTAATCTCCATTACCTGATGCACAGTTATTTTCAGAACCCCAGCTGCTTTGTCCTCAGCTTTCTGACAGTCACACAAAATCCTATATGCCCTTCCTCCTCCTCCTCCTCCTCCTCCTCCTCCACCTCCACCTCCACCTCCACCTCCACCTCCACCTCCACCTCCACCTCCACCTCCACCTCCACCTCCACCTCCACCCTCCCCAGGTCTCCTGTGTTCTTCCTCTCAAGTGGTAGAAGCCACACAGAGAAGGAATTTTCTTAAACTTGATCGTTAGGATGATTTAAAGCAACTAACTGCTAAAGTGATGCAAGATGTGAGTGAATACCTTCTTTTGATGTAACAATCTCATTTTACGATTGTATTTGCTAAAAAAAAAAAAAGATTGTATTTGATGGGTCATTTTCTTTTAATGTTGTTAAACTTGAGTCAGCTTGTTATTTTAATTAGCAGTTCTGGGAGTGTAGTAAAGATGGAAGTTTTATATTCTTTATGGTGGGAAATTAATGTACTTTGACCCCAAATAGCTTCCTTTAAAATTTATAAATAATCGCTTAAAAACCTTGACCTGTCCATACTGTTGTCAGACGTAAACCATGCAGGCCCGTATATACCTTCTTTTAAGAACTAGCAAGGTGCATGGAAGTCCCTTCAGGTCGACTGCAAGTACATATAACTAGTTTTAATGGCTGCCTCATCGTTCATACTGCGGATGTATATGTTCTTCAGCTTTTTCTTTGACTGATTTAGATCATTTTGTTTTCAGTTGTTTAGAGAAAATTTTCCACCAACAATTTACTGATACAGTAATTCATTCATCAGGCAGCATCCAATGAGTAGATAGAAAGGAGCTCCGAAGAGCTCTGAAAGGTGAGGTTTCTATAGATCAAAGGGAGCAGAAATACGGAAGGTATACTGGGCATTTGCTGATTGTTTAAGGCAGGGTTCCTTTTCTCATGTGGAGCAAAGGAACGTCTTGGAGCCAGTTCAGGTAACTTGCTGAGGGGGCAAGCGCCGACTGGTTGACCCAAGTCTTCCATTTCTCTGTGAGCTAACGGTGGAAGCTTAAGTTTTGGGTTGCTGACTTGGGGCTTAGCCTGAGCTTGGGTTTAGCCTGAGTGACTCCATCTTGGGCCTAATCTGGTTACTTTAACACAGTTTTTTGCCTCTGAAGTGATAGTGGCATGTCCTCCAAGCTTTGCCTTTAAATTGTACTGCTTACTGTTCCTTCTTGTTGCAGTCATCTGTCCCCCTATTCCTGAAATACTTGAACATCAAGCTGTGACTCTGCTTCTATCCTGTCATGATTCTTAGTGGTTTCAATGTCTTCCCAGTTGAATTTCTTGACCTCCTGTCCTTAAATGATCTCATACTCTGCCTTTGCTGTCCCTTTGTTATCACAACCTAGTCCTCTTCATGAACAATAACTGTATGCCTTCCACACTGTCGGTTTCAAGCATTCGATTCAGACCATCACCTCCTTTTAGTAAGACAGTTCCATCTTGCTCTCCTTTAGTACCTCAACGCCAACAGTTCTGTAACCCAACGCAGGACCTGATTGCCTTGATCCTGTCTCTTTTTCACAAACCCTTTACCTCCTTAGGGGCTATCCTTCCCTCGGCTGAAAACTCCCTGATTAGTCATGGTAGCCACTGCCTTGGAAATAGGCTTCATTCCCTTGTCTTCCTCCCCTTCCCCACGTTTTGTTCTGGGACTTGCTGGTAAAACCCTCTCCTGGGTTAATGCAGCTCTCTGTCTGATTCACGTTTGTGCTCCACCAGCCGAACTTGGCTGGGAAGCACACAACAGCTGGGTGGGTCTCTCTTTACATCAGGACTCAGACCTCAGGCGGGCTTTAGGCGCTGCCGAGGGAGCCTACTGGCTCCTGCTCCGTCTATTTTCCTGTTCTCCTAGAGGATTATTTGATACTTTACTTCTCCTTAATTTTAAGTTTCTTTATTTTGAGAGGAGGGAGAAGGACGGAGAGAGAGAGAGAGAGAGAGAGAGAGAGAGAGAGAGAGTCAGTCAGTCCCAAGCAGGCTCCGTGCTGTCAGTGCAGAGCCCAACACTGGGCTCGAACCCATGAACCGCGAGATCATGACCCCGGCCAAAATCAAGAGTCGGATGCTTAACTGACTGAGCCACTTGGGTGCCCCTTTCTCAATTTTCTAGTACCCTTCTTTCTTCCTCCCTTTCAGCCAGTGATTGTGCTTCCTATTACTCTGAGAAGATAGAAGCGCTCAGAAAAGAACCTTCTACTAGCTCCTGGTACCGCCCACATGCATCTGTGCCCCTGTTGCTCCGTAAGGCCAACCTCTTCCACTTGTGTGCTGTGTCTCATTCTCTGTTCTGCTTAATCTTCTTCTTCCTCTACTGGGTCATAGCCCTCAGCATGAAGACAAGCTATAACTATGTCTTATCTTTAAAACAAAAGAGTCTGCTTTGTCCTGTCCTAGTATCCACTTCTCTGTTCCTCTTTAAAGTGCCCTTTAAAGTGCTCCTCCTCTTCTTTCCTAAACTCTCTCCAGTTGGGCTTTGATCCTTAACACAGCTATTTTCAAGGTCAACAGTGACCTTCACACCTGTATGCATCTTTTCTTTCGTTTTCCTCTACGATGCTTGACTCTTTTTTCTTTTTAATTTGTAACAGCTCTTTGTATATTTTGTCATGTGTTTTTTCCTTTTGATTTTCAAATAGTTTCACCAGACAAATGTTAAATCTTTAAAATTTATGTAGAAGAGTAAATCTGTAAGAATTGATAAGAAAGTTTTGAAGCACATGCAGAGTGTGAGTCTTACTAGATATTTAAAATAGTAGTTCTCAAACAGTGCACATAAAACTTACATGGTGGTTGTTTAAAAGTGAGTCTGCCAGTAGAGTTTTCAACTTCTAGGGCAGGGAGGAAAGAATGGGAAGACCTGTCTGAGGAGCCTTCTGTTTAAATACGCTCTAAGCAATTCTGGTATGATTGGTCCATGTATCACAGTTGAGAATCACTGTTGTAAATCTACTGTATTTGGAGGCATGACAAAGCAGTAGACAGGTCCAAGGAGCAGAATAATGTCTAGACACAGATCCAGTTGTGAACAAGAACTCACTGTTGAAGATGACGTTTTGGTCATTGAGAAAAGTGGGGTTGATTTAATAAGCGGTTCAGGTAATTCATCTGAAAGAACAAGTTGGCTTTCTCCCTTGTACAATGTGGAAAAACAAACTCCATAATGATGAAAGGTCTAAATGTAAAAATTATGTAAATCCTGGAAAAAATACAGGAGGACAGTAGTTTAACCCTGGGATGGATGAGGCCTTCTTAAAGTGGATTGGAAATCTAAAAGTTGTGAAGGAAATGAACAGATTTTATTGTTCGGGTTTGTTTTCTGAAAGGTGATACTCATTCTAAGACGAGGCAACATAAGAGGGTACCTGTGACTGCTTTCCTAGTTCTAGATTTTCCACAGCCCCTTCAGCAAATAGGATGCAGTTGGCCAAAGGTTCGTTACTTTACCTTGTTTGTCTAAAACATTTTAGAAAAATTAAATGTCTTAATTGCATGTGGCTGGTGCATGTAGGCTGCGTGTGATGCTACTGAACGCTTCCTCCTCGGCTCTCCCAACCCTTGGCTTTCACGGTCCTGCCCTCTCCAGGTACTGCTTTTATTGGTCTCGCCAGTGGGATTTTGCTCTTCAGTCTTGGCTTTGGTTTCCTTACAGAGTTTTCTGTCCTTGAACTTGATCTCGGAGATTTCCTACCTTGTCCTCCTCCATCTGATTATGGCTCTAAAAGGTGTGCTTCCAGCTCTGATCCCTCTTAACTCCCATAGTTTCTATGTTTGGATGACTCACAGGCATCTTAAACTCCTTAGTGTCAAGACTTGCATTCGTCTCCTTCCCACCAGCCATCCAGCTGCTGACCAGCTACTTCTCGTGTCTCTGTCTCACTTGAAGTCACCCGAGCCATTTCCCTTCTTTCACTGCAGCTCCTCTCGTTCGGGACTTTCCTCGCTAGGATTCTGATCCACCTGCACTGTGTTAAGAAAGATTTCAGTTGTTGGGAAGGCCTGGAGGAACAGTGGCTGCTGCCACCCTCTGGGCAGTTGGGCAATTGGGAGCTGGGAGTCCTAGCTGCTGGCTTCCCGTCACACACGTTAGTCACCCTGCTCCCGGGAGCCGAGGATTATTTTCAACTCTGGTTCATCTGATCGCCTCGCCTCATGTTTCTGCTGCCTTTAGCTGACAGCCGATTTTCTTCCTTTTTTTAATAATTTTTTTAATGTTTCTTCATTTTTGAGAGAGAGAGAGAGATGGAGGGAGAGAGAGGGAGAGAGAGAGAGAAAGATCAAGCATGAACGGGGGAGGGGTAGAGAGGGAGGGAGACAGAATCCGAAGCAGGCTCCAGGCCCTGAGCTGTAGCTGTCAGCGCAGAGCCCGACGTGGGACTCGAACCCACAAACTGTGAGATCGTGACCTAAGCCGAAGTCAGACGCTGAACCGACCGAGCCACGTAGGTGCCCCGTGGTTAACTAATTTTCTAAAACACTGGAATGCAGTGTACAGTGGAACGCCCATGAAGTTTCTTCTCAGCCTTAAAGGACCTAAGGACTCGACCTTAATGCCCTGCCCCTGTCTCCTCACCCCCACCCTGCTCCACTGGAACCCCTGCTGCTTCCGGTGCTTATTTAAAGCACCTCTCTTTAAAAATCTCTACCCCCCCACCCCTCAATCCCTTTGCTAGTGGTACTACGCTGTCTTGATCACTATTGCTTTGTGCTGAGTTTTGGAATTGAGATGTGTGACCCCTCCAGCGTTGTTCTTTCTCAAGGTTGTTTTGGCCGTTCCGGCTACTTTGAATTTCCATGCAAATTTTACCTTGAAAGATTCCGTATCAAAGCCAGTAGAGATTTTGATAAGGATTGTGTTGAATCTGTGCGCCAGTTTGGAGAATTGTCATTTTAACAGTAGTAAGTCTTACAGTGCATATATAGCAGATGTTTTTCCATTTATTTAGGCTTTTAATATCTTTAAACAGTGTTTTCTAGTTTTCATAGTAAACTTCTTGTTATATCTTATCCAAAGTATTATTTCTGATAAATATAATTGCTTTAACCTAATTTTCTGATTGTTCATTGCTACTGTATAGAAATACAATTGATCTGTATATATTCATCGTCCACCCTGTGACTTTCGCTGAGCTGCTTACTAGTTCTATTAGTTTTTTAATGGATTAGTTAGGATTTTCTGTACAGTCATCATACAGTCATTATCTGCAGATAAGATTTTTTTTATTACAGTGTTATTTTTTAATTCAAAACACAGACATGTGAAATAAAATTTCAGGGAGAATACTTAGGTAACATCCTTCCCCTGGATTATTGAGATACATTTTATTCTTTGCAGCTCTGATGTCCTGGAAGTAGTAGGACTATTTGTCTTTTTGTTTTGTTTTTAAATGTTTATTTATTTTGAGAGAGAGAGAGAGAGAGAGAGAGAGAGAGAGAGAGAGAATCCAAAGCAGGCTCCACATTGTCAGCACAGAGCCCGACATGACACGGGGCTCGATCTCATGAACTGTAAGATCAAGACCTGAGCCAAAATCAGGAGTGAGAAGCTTAACTGAGTCTCCCAGGTACCCCAGGACCGTTTATTTTTTATTGTGCTATTTTCCTAAATAGAGACTTTCAATGGGTCCCCATTAATGGCATAAATCTAGATTCTCTGGACTCTTCCTCCAGATGACTTGTCAAAGAAAACAGTGTGGAACGGTGAACAGAGCCTGGGGACTATTTGAGGGTCGTGGCTTCTCACCAGCTTTGCGTGGGCAAATTTGGAGGTGTTCTTTATCTTGTAAAATTGCAGAGTTGGACATCTACTTTATTTTTGAAGGTTTTATTTATTTAAAAATATTTTTTTAATGTTTTTATTTTTGAGAGAGAGAGAGGGAGAGAGAGAGACAGAGTGTGAGCTGGGGAGGGGCAGAGAGAGGGAGACACAGAATCTGAAGCAGGCTCCAGGCTCTGAGCTGTCAGCACAGAGCCCGACACGGGGCTCAAACCCACGGACTGTGAGATCATGCCCTGAGCCAAAGTCGGACGCTTAACTGACTGCGCCACCCAGGCACCCCTTTAGGGTTTTATTTTTTAAGTAATCTCTGTACCCAGCGTGGGACTTGAACCCACAACCCTGAGATCAAGAGTTGTTTGCTCTGTTGACCAAGCCAGCCAGGCATCTCTGGACTTTTAATTTTTTCCCTTAGTTCTTTGAACGTGTTTATGATCGCTGCTTTGATGTCTTGTCTGAGTCTGACATTTGGGCCCTCTTGTGGACAGTTTCTGTTGCCTGCTTTCTCCCACTGTGTTTGGGTCTTCCTTTGCTGTCTGTTTGTATGCCCCATAATTTTTTGCTGTAAGCTGCACATTTCAGCATTTCTGAATGCTGACTCCCCTCCCCCTTTCCCCTGGCTTCTTGCTGTTGTGCTGCTGGCTTGCCTATTTGTTTAGTGACTTGGCTGGCTTATTTCACTGCAGTTTCCACCCCCCACCCCCGCCTTGGGAGCACACCGAGTGCCCTTGAAGTGCCCTCTTTAGGGGATGACGGCATGGTTTTAGTAGGACGCTCTTTAACTATTTTCTTTCTCTGATCTCCTTGTTAAACTTCTGCCAAGTTCACGCCCAGCAGTTATTCTCCGCTGATAGCTAGCTGATTGCCTTATTGTATTGGACAGAGCCCTGGGCCATAAATTGCCTCACCGTGTGATCCAGTCAAATTATACGGCCTTTGTAAAGGGGCTGTGTTTGAGGCCACTCTTTGAGCTGTCCTGACTCCCGAAGGGCTCTTCTTAGGTTCTCTTTTCCCTGATTCCATGAAACTTCTATTTACTCCTTCCTTGCTCTCCTGGAACTACCAGCCTCGGCCGAATCGCTCCTCACCAAGGTCTCCATTGTTTTCCTCAGCGCCACTAGGCCTGAGCTCCCTGTTCTCTGTTCTGACGAAAGTCAGCCCGCTTGGGGCTTGCTAAGGGGCTCTCCGTCCTCACAGCCTGCTTTGGCCTGAGCGGAACCCGTGTGCCATTGCTCCAGAGCCAGGGGCAGGGACAGCAGCCTGGCCTGTGCTCTGGGAGTGAGGTGCTGGGCTGCGGCTGTCGCCACTGGTCTTCTCTGGAGCTTTGCTCTCTGTCTGGACGTTATCGACAGGCTGAGGCAAGGGTAACTGGTGCCCAGCGTTCTTGGCCGGCTGTGCCCGCAGTAGAGCTTCCTCGCGTTTCCTGGCCACATTTGCCTGGAATAGAATTTCTACAGCATGGAGTTGGGGAGAGGAGCTGAGCATGCTAGAAATCATAACCCCTGGGTTTGAAGCTGGATGGAGTCATTAGTAGTTTGCTTCAGTTTCGTTTCTTCAAAAATGATGTTGTTACCTACCTACCACACAGAGGAGTGTCTCCTCTCGAGTGCTCAGTTTCCCTCCGATAGGCATGTGGCCCACTCTCTCTCTTCCTTGTAAGCCTCTGCTCGGATATCACTGGCCCTAGAACAGGGTTCTCCTACAGAGAAACGGGACACCGAGGCTTTCTTTGTCCGGGAAGCAACTTGGTTCGTCGTGCCGGCACGGGCTCAGTGGGTTCGTACCTGAAAAACTGAGCCCCAAGTACAACGGGTTGTAGCCTTTTATGCAATTTCTACTTCTTTGTGTCCCATATATGGTGACACGTATAGTCCGATTGGACATAGTCCAAGTTACAGAGTCGTGTCAGAGCTATGCATATGTGTAGAGAAGTTGATTGGGCCACGTTGCACGTTGCCTTCCTTTGTTCTGAGAAGGCCTTACCGCCTTCCTTAGAGAGGGACTCTGCCACAGCCCGAGCGGCTCTTGTGGGCCCCTCATAGAGCGTCTCTCCAGCCTTGCCCATTCACCTCGTGTTTCCCTTCCCTGGCTCATTTTTCCTCCAGGGATTTGCCGACACTTGGCCTGCATACGTATATTTGTTCGTCCGCTGCTCCCAGCGACCGCGTGGACTCCGTGAGAGGAGGTTCACTGTTGTATTTCCTGTACTTAGGACAGTATCCGACACATAGTAGATTGTCAACAAATCTGATGATATAAGTATAAAGACCAAGGTTTACAGCCTCCTTGCTTCACCATCCAACCTGCCTAAATTGGAAAATACCACGCAGGAAGTGGATTCTGTGTTGTTTGCCAACTCCAGCTGCTTGTTGCTGCCTAGAGAGAGGGAATGGGGCCCACTGGGAAAGAATGCAGCGATTATTTAATAGTGGTTGCCGAGCCACGAGGGAGGAAATGGTGTATGCCGTTGCGTTCCCTGGGGAAGTGAGGAGATTGCCAGGAAGAGGAAATCGGCACGTTTTCGCTGTGGATTCTGATGTAGGTCTTCTGGCTTGCTCCTTCTTCACCACTTGGGGTTAGGTTGGAAAAGCCACCTGTTTATAGAATGATGTGGAAAGAGATACAAGACACTTGGAAGACACTCACCTGTGCCATATCAGGGTGGACAGGACATTGCTGGAGGCCAATACTTGCTGCTGCTTGCTTGGAAAAAAATATCTCCATTTGCCCACCTAATATGAAGGATTTTTCTTTAAAGTTACTTAAAAATGATTTTGAACTAATACCTTTCTTTCTCTTCCTTCTAGATTCTTATGGAAATCTGTTAATTCTACTTTTTGAGCACTTATGAATAACCACGTATCTTCAAAACCATCTACCATGAAGCTAAAACAGACCATCAACCCCATTCTTTTGTATTTCATACATTTTATAATATCACTTTATACTGTTATAACGTACATTCCATATTATTTTCTGTTTGAGACAAGACAAGAAAAATCAAACCGAATTAAAGCAAAGCCTGTGAATTCAAAACCTGAGTCTGCATACAGATCTGTTAACAGCTTGGATGGTTTGGCCTCCGTATTATACCCTGGATGTGATACACTAGATAAAGTCTTTATGTATGCAAAAAACAAATTTAAGGACAAAAGACTCTTGGGGACACGTGAAATTTTAAATGAGGAAGATGAAGTACAACCAAATGGAAAAATTTTTAAAAAGGTAAGGTGATCTTTCATTGCCTTTTGTTTTTCCTCTGAGTAAAGTGTGCTTGTAGAAATGGCGGCAGGGGACAGGTACAGCCTGCTTCTCTTGGACGTTGCTGATGTGGCGGGAGGAACAGGGTGGGAAGGGGACCTGACTGTGCCCTGATCTCCTTCTGTACTCTCTTGCACAGATTGGTCTGAGTTTTCACAAACCATTGAGACTGCCCACTGAGCCTGAATGTCTAACGTGGCTTGGAATAGAATGTCTAGAGCAGTTTTGGGTCTGAAACCATATTCCTGGGTAGTTACACAAGCACTTGTGTGTGCTTGAGATGGTTCTGGGTTTTGGGATATGGGGCCTGCTGTTTCTGATTTTAATGTAGGTTCTGTTGGGTGCTTTATGTCTTGGTACTTTGACAGTGGCAATTGCATGTTTTGTAAAGAATTTTCTCTGGGACGCCTGGGTGTCTCAGTTGGTTGAGCGTCTGACTTCGGCTCAGGTCATGATTTCATGGCCCGTGAGTTCGAGTCCTGCATCAGGCTCTGTGCTGACTCTTTCAAAAATAAACATTAAAAAAAAATTAGAAAAAGAAAAAATTTCCATAAATATAGACAAGCCTGCCATTGTTGATTTGAAACAGGATAAGATATCCTTAAAGAAAATATAAAGATAGTGGTTAAGAACCTGGATTCCAGATCCACACTATGGGTTTGGATCTCAGCTTTGCCACTTAACTAGCTGTGTGACTTTGTAAAAGTTATTTAACAAATCGGCCTCAGTTTCTTTATCTGTAACGTGAAGATAATGATTATTGCTGATATTTATTAGCATTTCGTAGGAGTCAGGCTATTTTTAAGTGTTTTGCATATATCAAGTTATTTAAGACTTAAAATAGCCATATGAGTTAGTGTTATCCTTGTTATTTTACACATGACAGCACAGAGGCACAGATGGAGAATGTACACGGGGACATTTCAGTTAGCAAGTAGTAAAGTGAAGATTAGAACCTGCTCCATACTTCGTAAATGCCAGCTCTCAGACTTGTCGAGAGGATAAATTGAATGTGTGTGCACATATAAACACATGTGTGTAGATAGCTTGTGGCATCTGGGGTAAATGCCCTAGACTGCATTAGTACTATTGTCTTGAGAATTTGGTGGACAAAATTATATGAATGAATACAGTACATATCACCAAGCAGTGCAACACTCTGAAGGGTAGGGAGTACAGAAAGGGCACGAAAATGCTGGTTTTGAACTTGGATACAGGATTTTTTTTTTTTTTTAATGTTTATTTTTGAGAGAGAGAGAATGTGAAGCCCAACGCTGGGCTTGAACTCACAAACGGAACCGTGAGATCATGATCTGAGCTGAAGTCAGACGCTTAACCCACTGAGCCACCCAGGTGCCCCGACACATGACTTTCTTATAAGCAGTTCTTAAAGTTCCAGTAGGTAAAAACTGAAGATAATTTTTTTTATTGTTTTAAAGTTTATTTTGAGAGAGAGAGCACACGAAAGCAGGAGAGGGGCAGGGAGAGGGAGAAAGAGCGTGAGAGAGAATATCCCAAGCAGGCTTATCACCACCATCAGTGCAGAGCCCAACAACAGGGCTCGATCTCACAAACCCATGAGAGCTGAAACTAAGAGTCGGCTGTTTAACCAACTGAGTCACCCAGGCGCCCCAAGATACACAATTTTTTTAGAAGCAGTAAGATGATCTGTAGCTGTTTGATAATTTGGTCAGGTTGTATGTTTAGTACGTATGTAGGTGAAGTTGTTCTTTCCTCTTACTCTTTTTTCCATCTACATCCTGACTCCAGCTGCTTTTTTTTTCTGTTAGTCACGAAGGAACCTCTCAGGTTTGGGGGAGAGTTCAAATAATCACACCACGGAATGAAATACTCAGAGCTTCTCCTGGGATGTTCCTTAACTTACCAGCCTGTTAATTTCGGCACTTATCCATACAAATTCTGTAGTCCTTTTCTTCTAAACATGAAGGAGGTGGCAAGCAAGTTAACATCAGTAACTCCTAGAAATTAAAACATGATTTTAAGTCTAGACAACAGAACCTGTAAGTGTTCATCCCCTCTAAGCAGAGTGATCTTTTATCTTGTTTTGCCTGGAGCCGTCCTTGTTTTATCTTGCTTTGCCTGTCACGTTAACGGTGTAGTGGCTTGGGGAAATGATAGGGTCACTCTACTTTTAAGGCATATTCTCTCTTCTGCTGACTTAGATGAATTGTTTTCTATTAAGTTCACTTAAGGTCTATCTGGAGTTAATAGCACATTTCTTGAAACGGAAATCATAAAGTTACCTATGTTTGTTTATTCTTCTAGCCTATAGATTTTAACTTATAAAACATTTTATCATAATGGTATCTGATATTTAGTTGCCATATTTACTTTTTATGAAATACCATCCTCGATTTTGTCTTTGAGAGATCTGGTAGTTATACAGGGTACCAAAAACACTTCCACTTTCTTAGGTGCTAAAGTTTTCCACTCCTCTGCCTTCTCTTAAAAACATTCCTTTTGTTTGTTTGTTGATCTAATGCTATTTGAATTCAAAGATTGGTTCTCTTGTTTTTAATCTCGGCATGTGTAACAGAAGTCCTCCTTTAGCAGGAGGGTTAATTTTTTTCTCCAGAATTGCACATGTGTTATAGGCATTTTATAAGACTGGCACTATTTTTCAGTCCTCACAGTAGCAAACTAGCTTCCAAGTATGTGAACAGGAAATCAGTATGGTAGACGTGAGATTCCTTCTTACTTCAGGTATCAGTGTAATTAGGACAAAATAAAATCCTGGAGCTATCGAAGTTTCTCCTTCAACGTGGCCAGATAACACAACGGATGCAAGGAAAGTTTTTCCCTGTCGTGTGTGTGTGTGTGTGTGTGTGTGTGTGTGTGTGTGTGTGTGTGTGTGTAGCCTTTTCCTCCCTGTCCTGCCTGCGGTGTCTTTGTTGTCCTCATTTACTCAACAGAAATATTTGAACTCAGATAGGAGGGTTGAAAAGGAAAACACTTGTAGTCAGCTGCCTTCTCTGTCTGTATCATGTTACTGTCAAGTCTGTCTGCCATGCGATTGGCATTTGTGATTCATTGGACTTTTTCGGGAGGGCTCTATATAAATAAACTCTGATATAGAAAATGTCATATTTGAAATGAGGCTAATTGGGAAAAAATTAATTTTTAGGTTTCGTGTGTAGTAAACGAATCCAATGTTTTCTGTTAGCCTTACTCAAGAAGAAAGTGCCACACCACTGATTAGCTAAGACTCTGGTTTTCTCGGTCTGTGTTGTAACTCTAACATTGGACTGTGGGTATCTCAACTGGGTGTTATAAACATGCTGGGTTTTTTTTCACGTTTTGTTTTCTTGTTTACACTCACTGTATTGCAGTAGAAGCAGCCTCTGCTCTGACAGTAAAAGGGGGACATTTCACAACAGGTGTTTAGGTAGATGTAAGAGTGGAGTTGCTTAGGGTAATGTGGCTTCTGCTCGGAATGCTTCCCAACTAGAGCGCAGACGTGTTTGTAATGAAATGTACCGTCATTCAGTAGTTTCCCTGTTTGACAGTAATCTTGAATTGGGAAAGCCAGCCAGTGATGTAGCAGTATGTCAACGTTTCCTTCCTTCTTGTTTTGGGGGCTGAGCTTTGGGGATTAACCCTAGAATGTATCTGATATAGTTGAAACAAAGATACCCAGACCTTTATTTCAAATAAAGATACCCAGAACTCTGAAGCTTTGTTTCCATCATATCCTAAGTCAGTTTTGAGCTCCCGAGGAAAGATAAGCAGAGAAGTCAGTGGTGATGATTCTACTCTGATTATGCCCATGGTAGTGTGGCCTTCTGCTTCACTAAGACCGGTCTCTCTGGGGGGCACAAAGAGAAAAAAGGCAGAGAAGCAGAGGCTGCTCTGTTCTTGAGGCTTGGCAAGCTTTTCCAGAAGTCTCCTCTGGCTGTATGAAACTACGGTGGGGCTCTGAGCACCTGGGACCTGTGTCAGCCTCTCCCAACACCAGCCTTCCTGGCCGCGAATGCATCGAATGCATCGTACTAAGGTCTTTGGAAATTAAGAACAGTGAAGGATTGATTTCCAGAGCGTCTTTAAAATACATGGACCTGAAATAGAACAAAGTTGCAAAGAAAAAAAATAATTTTACAGTGAAATAAAAAGGAGCATGAAGCCAGCTCAGACATTTCGTAATCTACCCACCAGAAACACTGTATTTTGCACACATTAGAAGAAAGTAAAAGAGATCATATAATCATGGTGCTTAGAAAGAGAAGATTTCACTATGCTAGGCTATTCTTTGTAAATTGATCCAAAAAGATCATAGAAATACTCGTTTCTGCTCTTGGAAATTGACTTAGCTTGCCTCTTCCGCAGTGCCTACTTTTGTGTTATTGCTTATTCCAGAGTCATTCATATATATATATGAATATATATAAATATATAAATCTATTTGCATATGTGTATCGTATTTATTTTCTGACCCGTTAGGACATTTACATCCTAATTTATAGAAAAAACAATGGGCAGTCTCTTGGCCAGGGTTCGTGTTTCGGTTGTTAGAGTGCTCTCCCCAGCCAGAACCTTGGCTTTCCTTTCCATGCTTGTTTCTCTCCTGGTCAGCCCGTTTGTGAGAGGCACCGCCGGGTAACAAATGGCTCGAGCCAAAGAACCAGGAGTCTGATTTTTCCCCCCCCCCCTTAATAGTTCCCCCATCCCCCTTTTTACGGGTCTTCTGCTTCCACGCTTGCCCCTACTCTAACCCACGCACACTCAGCAGTTGAAAGGATCTTTTACAAATGTCAATCAGGCCACCGTTCTCAACCTGCACAGTGACAGCCGCCTCCTTCTGTAGCATCCTCGGAGCGCTGTAATTTAGTCCTTAGATTCCGGAATGAGCCTGTCCGGGTTTGCATTCTGGTCCTACGTCGGCTGTGTGATTTTTGAGCAAGTTATGCTTACTCTCTCTATGCCTCGGTGTTCTCATTGGTAAAATAGGGCTAATAATACTGTGTCTCAAGAGTTAGTGTGAGAGTCTTACAAGCTGCTGCTGCAGCGTGCTTTGCACGGCGTGAACACTGGCAAAGGTTGGCCGCCCTCCTCCTCATCGTCGTTCTCCTCATGATCATCACCCATCATCCAGACCTGCTGGATATTTTCACCCTCTGGCTCCTTCACGATAAATTGTCATGATCTTCATTCGCACAGAGTAGGGCTAAATGAAACCAGGTGTACTTTGTCGAGGAAGGCAGGAAAGTGTTCGTTTTGAAGTACTTCTCTTCTAAATGGCTAAAGTAAAAGAAAAGTTGGTACTTGAACTGGTCAAACCCTTAGCTACCGGAAAACTTGATCTTTATTTGATTGTGTCATTTGTCAGGGTCCTGTATAGTTAAGTATTGTATGCTTTTATTTTACAGAATTTTCTGTATGTTACCTCCACTTTATTTTTATAGGTTATCTTTTGAGATAAGAGGCCCTCATCTTAGCATCATCAATATGTTCCTGAACAAAGTCAATTATTAAGTTTCTCTGTTCTGGGCAGTGGTAGTCTGAGTGATAACACTGATATTTACACATGTGTATGTCACACCTGTCACAGAATAAAGATAAGCCAATTAAATGTGAGAGAGGAAACCACCCGAGGAAAGCAGCCATAGGGCCTATCTTAACTTTCCCTCTACCTTTACAAATTAGGAAACTGCTCAAAGGCTCCATGGTAGACGTTTACCTATCCAGACTAGTCATTCCTTTTCCTGACTCAGAGTCGGGAAAATTGAACAGATTAGTGTCTCAGGGGTCATGGATAAGAATATATGGTGTGTGTAGATGAGCGGGGGAGGGGCAGAGAAGGAGAGAGAGAATCCCAAGCAGGCTCCAAGCTGTCAGCACAGAGCCCGACGTGGGGCTCGATCTCATGAACCCTGAGATCGTGACCTGGGCTGAAATCAGGAGTCGGATGCTTAACTGACTGAGCCAACCAGGCACCCCATGGATAAGAATAGTTGAGAGGTGGCAGGCAAAGGATGTGCACAATGGAAGGGTGGCCAGAACAAAAGTAGCTTGAGGGGTGAAATGATCAGGTGGATGTGGATGTTTTTAAAAGCAGTTTTTTCAAAAATGAGGCTTCTAGAGAAGACAGGGGTCAGAAGACTCTCTGAAGCCCAGAGTGAATTGAAATTGTGTTTAATTAACACTGCTCATTCTATGCGTATAGGAAATAATGACTGAGTGCCAACTATACGCCATTAGGGAGACAATAATGAACAGGACACACAGGTTACCCTTCTCAGGGCTCTTACATTTGTATTGGAGGAAGAGCGACAGTAAGTAGTAAGTTAAAGATTTAATATCTACTGTGAAGACATAATGCTAATTGGAGATCAGGGTTAGCCTCTCTTCGTGGAGGTCTGAACAACAGAAGAGCCACCTCTGTGAAGATCTGTGTAATGAACCTTCCGTGTAGTGGGACGGGATAGTGCACTCACTGACTCTAAAACTGGAATGCAGCCTGTTGGGTGAGGCAGTTGGGGTGCCAAATGGAAGGAAGGTATTCTGACCCTGAGAACGAGCACCTCTCTAAATTTGGTGCCCATGGCACCCATCTTGGCTCATCTTAGCTCCTTCCCTGGCCCAGCCTGTTTGAAGGACGGAAAGGACAAAGCATTTACAGGAAGTAATGAGTTAGGGGAAGAGGGTTTGATATGAGCACAGAGATGCTGGCAATGGCTAGGTCCCAGGGCTTTGTAGGCCAGGGTAAGGTTTTTGAACTTGGCTATGCATGTAGAGGTGGTTAAGGTTGGAGATAGAAGTTTGGGAAGCGCCTTGAAGTAAAGTCTTTGTAAGTTTGGCTTTTGCTAGGGGTGCTTCAACCATTGTGATACCATGAGATTCTGCAGAGACCAAGGACACAGATGTATGTAGGCTGTTAAACTTGGTGGTAGGAAGATAAGGTCATTCCTGTTGCATTTCTAATTTCTCAGTGATCTATGAGATCGTACCATCAGCTGGAAGTGGAGAAGCGAGGGAGAGAGGGTGGGGCAGAGGGTATTTGAGTGTGGAGAGAAGGTTTCAAGTAGCCATTTCAGAGGGAGTGAAAATGAATACAGCAGGGAAGCATAATAGGATTGCTGGGTCTATGATCCTGGATAGAATGAGGTTGGGTGTTCTTTTTAGCAGTGTGGGCAGGGAGTAAATAAATGAATTTAATCTCAGGTTTGAGCTAACCATAGGGACAAAGTTAGAATTGGAAATTTTTTCCAGTAAAAGACAAAATTGCAGGGTGGGTAGGGGGCCTTTAAATGGAATCTTGATGGGAAAGATAGAAGATTCAGTGGTTTAAAGAATTTAGTGAAATTCAGTATGGTTACACTTCAGTTAAATTTGTGATTTGATTTCTTTGCCATATGGTGGCCCCATTATATGGATTTAAATACTTGGATTATACAGATAATACCTTTCAGAACACACACATTCTCTGAAACTTACAAAGCTCATCATTTAGATTCTGGAATCTAAGAGGTAGCTCATGCTTATCTTTGGAGTATAAAATTCTTAATAATTGTAATCCAGTTTGTGCACATTTTGGCCAAATTCTCATCTGTCTTCTCACCCCCACAGAGCTCCTTTTGAAGTCATTGGAGCTCCCCGTGCTGAGCATTTCATGGGGGTGCAGAGCAAGGTGAGAGTTTGGAACCACTAAAGTTCAATAAGTATTTTAAATCCAGTTGCCTTAACCATCAAAATAAGAATTTATTTCTTAAGTACATTATGGAATAGGACACTAGAGGGCAGTATTTACCCCCCCTTTTTTTCCTTTTTGTATCTTCGCCCAGCCTCTTATTTCTAGAACTGTCTTAAATGTATGCATTTTTGAAAATGAATGTGGTTAGATGGTTTTAAGGTGTGTGAGAGATGTATTAGTGAAACAGCCATGTTTGGGAACTATATGTATATATTTGTAGTGTGAGGAGGTTTTTATCCAATCTATAGGTAATTGGGGATTTATGGTACGATATAAGTTGGAGAAAATTCCTAAACAAAAATGTTAGCCAGTTCTACAAGAGGATTATTACTAACGTAGACTTAATGTTACCTGTACTTATGGTAAACACAAATAAAACGTTGAAAGCCCAGTGGTGCCAGTTGGTACTTAAGGCTTAGATGAATAATGTGACTAGTCCTGGTTGGATACAGCAATTCAAATTGAACAGCCATAAATATGTCTATTATCTTGGGTTTGTCCAGTTTCTGTTTGTGAATCATATTGTATCATTTGATATTAAAATCTGGGAATTCATAAATAGAAGGAAAGTAAAATATTGGTACCCTTAGTACTTGACATTAGGCTAAATTTTAAGCTAACATCTATATTGTTTAAGTTAATGATCTATAAGTGAATTAATAATGTAGGATCCTTTGGTCAAAAAATTGATCTTTAAAATCCTGTCAAACTCTGAAGATTTTTGAAAATAACCCCCCCCCCCCCCCCCGCCATTACAGTGAAGGATTTAGCATGCGATTTGTCATAGAAAATGTCACAAAATAGCTAATTTTCAAAACAGGTTTTTTTCACTTGAAACTCACTGTCTAACTTTTGTTAGAAAGAAATAGTTAAATTACATGCAGACGTAACTCTGGTTTGTCCTAGAACTTGGAGCAACTCTTGGCTTCTTTCTAGAAAACAATATTTTGGTTACATTAAAAGGTATTTATATGTTTTTTGTTTATCAGGTTATTCTCGGACACTATAATTGGCTCTCCTATGAAGATGTCTTCGTTAGAGCTCTTAATTTTGGAAATGGCTTACAGATGTTGGGTCAGAAACCAAAGACCAACATCGCCATCTTCTGTGAAACCAGGGCCGAATGGATGATTGCTGCACAGGCGTGCTTTATGTATAATTTTCAGCGTACGTAGGCTTTCTGATCTTCTGGAAGAGCAGACTTGAGTTACTGTGGGACAGAGGATATTGTTTGTTTATAAATATTTCATTCTTAAGAAATTAAAATCCGGGAGTTAATTTCACCTTGCATCTAATCAGGGGAGAATTCTGTTACAACTTCGAGTTGTGGGTCTACTTTGGGAAAGGAATCAAGTGTGGAACAGTTGGGGGGCCGGTGTGGTGAGGGGACTGGAACGTATGACTGCGGGGCTCGGGGCCTAGTGAGTGAGGCCTACGCCTGTGGGTCAGGGAAGGCTCGGCCGGTCCTCTCAGGAGCTCTCTTGTGAAGTTAGTGTCACTTTGTTGTGCCATTTCTGTTAGCAGTGACAGGTGATGTCAGTACTCGAACCCAACTGCAAGTTCAATGATAGGGAGTTTTTATGTTGTAGTAATTCAAGTGGCAACCCTGAGGCCCCAGCCCGTGAGGTCGTCCTGGGAGCTTAGCTCAGAGGCCTTGGTGCCAAAACGTGACGTGACGTCTGGACGTTGACTTACCTTTGAGATGAAACAGAAAAGATGACGCTTTTATCAGGTTTCCTGCTGTAAATATTTTTTTTTAAAAACTGACATACCCTTTGGCTTTCATAGGTTCGGGTTTACGGTATGCTTCTTTTGAGAAGCTTTAAAATAATTAGCTTTCAAAGTCACTTTAAGTCTAGCTTCTGTCAGTTAGGCAGAAAGCAAATAAAAGCCCGCAGGATCATCATTAAATGTCAGCGTTTCTAGAATGTTTTTCTTTAGTTTTCTACTTTAGAGTAAGCAGTACTGCCATTTGTTCATGTTAATATATCGCACCATCAACCCGGTACTCAGTGCGTCTTACTGGTATATTTTCTTTTTTCTTATTTTCGTACCAAGTAGTTAACTAAGGCTTTGACGTTTTAGGAGTCAAATATAATCCCTTCCATTGTGGCATCCCAGAGCAACATGTGTAGGTGAAACAAAACTTAAAAAAATTAAAAAAAAAAATTTTTTTTTTCAATTATATTTGAGAGAGAGAGAGAGACAGACAGAGAGAGGGAGGGAGAGAGATACCAAGCAGGGGAGGGGCAGGAAGAGAGGGAGACACAGAATCCGAAGCAGGCTCCAGGCTCTGAGCTGTCAGCATAGAACCCGATGTAGGGTTTGAACTCGTGAACCATGAGATCATGATCTGAGCCAAAGTCAGATGCTCAACTGACTGAGCCACCCAGGCACCCCTCAGATTTTTTTGTTTTAAAATATTGGAAATCTTGGGGGAGCAATTAGGTAGGAAAGGGTGAGTGAGTGGGCATGTTTATTAGTATATTGAAATAATTTAGAAAATCGTAGCACAGTTATGTAATAAGCCACGGATGGTTAAATTTAGGGCTCAGTATACCACTATGATTCATGACCACTTTCAGAGACTTTGTTTATATTTGGTACTTCCATGAAATGTTCAAACACTTGACTTGCCCTTCTTTTCCCTGTAGTTGTTACATTGTATGCTACTCTAGGAGGTCCGGCTATTGTTCATGGATTGAATGAAACAGAGGTGACCAACATCATTACCAGTAAAGAACTCTTGCAAACAAAGTTGAAGGTGAGGACTGCAGTTATTTTGTAACTGTCCAAAACCTGAGAATTTTCAGTGTCTTGGGCTCTGATACTGATGCTATTATGACCTTTCAAATCCTGAATATCTTTGTAAACTTTTAGGAATATCATACTTCATTCCTTTCCTTTAGAAAAGAAAAAGTAGATTTTGCCTGTATTTATGTATAAGTAGTGCATAGAGTTTCAGAGTGATTGGTAAGTATAATATATACGCCCGTGTCTAAGGGGAAGGGGTCATAACTTTCATTGTGTTCACTTGTGTTCTAGTCTATTTTCAGTAAATTTCTAATTTTGAAGGGTTGTTTCTAAACTAGTAACTCATTGTATGTTGGAAGCATTGGGTCATTATGAGGTTTTAGAATTTTTTTAAGGAAAAAGGAGACTTTATGAAACTATAGGAGAAAAGGGGTTTAAGTCTCTAGATGACTTCCTGTGAAAACAGTAATATCTGCCTTTTTTTTTTTTAAGTTTATTTATTTATTTTTAGAGAGAGAGAGAGAGAGAGAGCACTCTCAAGAATATGAGCGGGGTAGGGGCAGAGAGAGAGAGAGAGAGGGAGGGAGGGAGAGAGAGAAGATCCCAAGCAGGCTCCATGCTGTCAGCACAGAGCCCGATGTGGGGCTCAGTCTTCTGACCCCGAGATCATGACCTGAACCCATGTCAAGGGTCAGACAGTTAACCGACGCCCCTGGCGATTTTTTTTTTTTTTTAATTTGTTTATTTATTTTGAAAGAGAAAGAGAAAACCAGTGGGGGAGGGGCAGAGTGAGAAGGGGACAGAGGATCTGAAGCCGGCTCTGAGCCCAATGTGGGGCTCGACCTCACGAACCGAACCGTGAGATCATGACCTGTGCCCTGAAGTCAGATGCTTAACCACCTGAGCCACCCAGGCGCCCTTTTTATATGCAGGTTTGTAAGTGAATCCCCCCATCTTTGTTAGCCTCTTGAAAACATGCGGGGCGATGGCTGCTCCATTGTTCTTACACGCCTATTTTGTAAGGAAGTGACTTTGTTGATTAGGATTGTACCGAAGAACAGGGCACACAGTAAGTCTAGTGCCATAAAATAGCAATGTAAATTTCCGACCGGTATTTCTCCATCTTAAGGAAGTGGTATTCATACCAGTGCACCCCCTCACCCTTTTTTGGAGGCAAGAAATGGATAATTCTGTGACTGTGGTAAACTACCTTTCTCGGGTCCTGGACTGGCTCTAAGCTGTTCGCTGACGGACAGTGAAGAACATGAGGCACGCTTGTGTTTTTCCAGGATATCGTTTCTTTAGTCCCACGCCTGCGGCACATCATCACCGTGGACGGGAAGCCACCGACCTGGTCCGAATTCCCCAAGGGCGTCATCGTGCACACCATGGCCGCGGTGCAGGCCCTCGGAGCCAAGGCGAGCGCAGGTACGGCACACCCCGCCAGGTCCCTCCCGGGGTTCTGCAGCGACCGTGCTCTCCGGAGTCGTTCCAGACCCTGAAGTCAGGTCAGGGACAAACCCACTTCCTGCACCGTCACTTTGGGAAGTACGGCCACTCTACATCTGCTGTTTTCTGCCCTTTGAAGAAAGGTTTCAGGAAGAACCCACATGTTAATTTATTCGTATTCTAAAAAGTAGTACGTATTTGAGATTAGTTGGACAGACTTTTATGTTCGACAGGTTTCCCGTTTCTTTCCTCTGATAGTTTTGAGTGGTTTGAAGTTACTTTCGTAAATCGTGGCGTCAAACCAGTGCTGTGTGAATTCTGTGTAAGTATGAGCAGATGGCTGGAGTGGCTAATCCTGGATCCCCGCTTTCATTCCCGGCTCAGACTCTCCCTCTTCCTTCCAGAGGGAATGTCTTCTCATCCTCTAGCTGGAACACGTGGGCATGGTGATGCCGGAGGTTCCCACTCTCAGTGTCACTGAGTGTTAGCGTATTGGGATTTGGGAATGTCACAGAAGCTGCTACGATGCCGGGACTGGATTTCCTCTGTAGCTGGAAACATAGTGCTTATTTAGATGTAAGCACTCAGCTGTGGAATGGGAATAGGGCTGTGCTGACATTAGTGTTGGGCATATGGAATTTTCAGTGCTAGTGGGACAGTCAGTGTAGCACTTTTTTTAAATCTTTATTTTTGAGAGAGAGAGAGACAGAGTGGGAGCAGGGAGGGGGCAGAGAGAGGGAGAGACACAGAATCCGAAGCAGGCTCCAGGCTCGGAGCTGTCAGCACAGAGCCCATCGCGAGGCTTGAACTCACAGACCACGAGATCATGACCTGAGCCGAAGTCGGATGCTTAACCTACTGAGCCACCCGGGCGCCCCTCAGTGTCGATCTTTAGTGGGGGTATGGCATATACTCTGGAGCTAAGTTTGGAGTTAAGAGATTCAGAGGCCAGAAGCACTTAGGTTTTAATTGTAGCTGTGGAAGTAGGTGAGGTCACCCACAGAGAATGGTGCCTCTGAAAGCAGCGGAGCCTTGGTCAGAGAAGAGGGAAGAAACCATGCTGTGTGGTTCCTGGAATCCAAGCGAGAGGAGCCCATCAGTGAGGCAGGAGTCGTCAGCGGGAGTCAGGTGACACGGGGGCTGCAGGAGGGCCGCCTCATAGCAGTTCGTAGGACGCGGTGGTTGTGGAGGACGGTGCCTGGGATGAAGGGCTGAGTGGCAGGCTAGGAAGGTGGGACTGGAACGAAGACCGTTGTCATGAGATCTGCCTGCGCATGTTGGAGAGGAAGGGTTCACTGGGGAACACGTTTAAAATCGCTTCCCCCCCACTTACTGAAGAGGTCCACCTGGGCTTCCAGGATTAACCCAGGCAGTGCCATCCGTGACCCGCTTCTCGTTGTCTTTCTGCTCTCTGCTGGACGTTGGCTGCTGTCCTTAGCTTGTGCCCGAGGAGGACACGGTCTCTTAATCCAGGACTCGGACTGTAGCCAAGTCAGCTTGGCTTCACCATGTGAGGCCGAGAACATTGTTTAGCAACCACCCTTATTTCTTAGTTGGATTGCTGGAATAGCCTTTTGTGTCCCTACTGCCCTTCGTCCCTTTCTCAAGTTGGGTCGCCGCGTAGCAGCCACAGGTGATGAGGAACTGCTGTTTGAAACAGCATTGTTTTCTACCCCGGAGTGAAATCCAAAGTCTTGAGTGAGGCCTTGAAGGCTTTGCATGATATGGTCCTGGCTGTGACTTCAGCTTCCTTTCCTGTTTTTCCTCTTACTCACTGGTCTTTACATATGCCAATCACATTGCTACCTCAGGGCCTTCGCTCTTGCCTATTTTCTGCTTGAAACATTCTTCTCCCAATTCCAGGGTTTCCATGGCTCCCTTCCTCACTGTATTCAAGTCTTTACTAAAATGCCAACTTGACAGGAAAGTTTTTCTTGACTTTTCCATCTAAATTGCTTCTCCTGTCATCTCACCTAGTCTTGCTGTGTTTTTCTTCATAGCTCTTATGACATTATAGATTTATGATTTATCTCTATATTCTATATTTCCTTTATGTGAGGGGACTTGATCTGTTTTGCTGACCTAGTTGTTGAATCGAGTTAACAAACATGATTATGGAAAAAATTGGTTAATATGGCTAAATTTCTCAGAAGTGTGTGTTTTTTTTTCCTCCAATGCAGAAAACAAACCTCATAGCAAACCAGGGCCCTTAGATATTGCAGTAATCATGTATACAAGTGGATCCACAGGACTTCCAAAGGGAGTCATGATCTCCCACAGCAACATTATTGCTGGTATAACTGGGATGGCGGAAAGGATTCCAAGGCTGGGGTAAGTCATAGTAAAGGTGGTTGTACCTGTTGTTAAATTAGCATTTGTGTCGTTTAGTAGTATGTGGCCAACTTAGTCTCTCAGAGTCTGTTCACAGTTGGCATTTCCTTCAAAAAAAAAAAAAAAAAAGGCAGGACACTTAAATTAATTACAAAACGGTTACAACTGTGAGGTTTAAAATACAGTTTTACATACAATATCATTGTTAATATTTACTTTTCACTTTAAAAGTAAATTTTAACTGACTCAAATCCCTTCATGTGAATTATCTTAATCCGTTGATAGTATTGCCACTAGAGTCATTTTTATACCTAAACAGGTGTGATTCAGGTGGACAAGTAACTTCATAGATTCCAGGAAATGTTTATTGAGCTTCATTCAGCCTCTGATTTTTCTTCTTAAGAGCAATTCCAGCACTAACGGGCAGGGTGGGCGTGCCGTGGGAAGAGACTGGCGGAGGAGAACAGATGGGACCGTGAGGGCTTGTATGGCAGTGGGCGGACGACTGATCTGGTGTGTGGTCATGGCTGGATGTTTCTGATGCCCTTGTGCACAGAAATTACGCTCATGCCAGTTACTGTGGAATTGAATTTAGGGATGGAGAGAGAGGTTTCTCTTATGAATGGATCCCTTTTAGAAAGAATTCAGAGCAGCAGTTCTCTGGGTTAGTCTTAGTTTGCCCTTCATATTTTTGGAGGTGGGGGCACTTCTTGAAATAGATACACATACGTACACGTTTTCTTGTGCATGGTAGAATTTATTATTTGTAAATAACTCTCAAAACAGGAGTCTCTTCTGTAAAACTCCTGGCCAACAGTTGTGGATTCTGTTTGGACTCTTCCGTTTGGGAGCCCACCAGCTTTAAAGACCATTTCCTTTTCGGATGATTTCCCCTGCCCTTCGAGAGAACCCTTCTTTTGGCCCCCAGCCTTCATTTCTTCTCTCCTAGCATGTGGCTCCTGCAGCGCTCCTAATTAGTGCCTTCGAGTAGGACCGGAGACGAGCCTCCTCCTTAGTGTCTGCCTCCTGGGGTTCAGGCTGAGCTGTGGTTCTCCCCCTGTGCGCCCCCGCCCTCCCTGCACACCCCGCACACCCCCAGTGTGTGTCTGCTGCCCCCCTCCCCCACATGTACACACGCACACACTCTCACTCTCCCTTTCTCCCCACACGGGCTCCCTTTTGCAGTCGCTTCCTGCAGAGCTGGCCTCTGACGGTTGCTTTTATATCCCCTTGTCTTTCAGAGAGGAAGATGTTTACATTGGATATCTGCCTCTGGCCCACGTGTTAGAATTAAGTGCCGAGCTTGTGTGTCTTTCTCACGGATGCCGCATCGGCTACTCTTCACCACAGACGTTAGCAGATCAGGTAAATTAAATGTCGGTGCCTTTAGATACTAACAAATTTCTTGAACACATTTCCCCCCATCCTTGTGACAGTATGTTGCAAAGGTGATAGTTAATCAGTTAATCACTTGCCTTTTAAGTTCTTTTTACAATGAATGAGTTAAAATGGTGAATTTATGATAATTGACTTTTTGGTCTGAGAATTCCACTGTAAGGATCACTTTATAGAGATTGTTTTTTCTTTCTGTAGTCTTCAAAAATAAAGAAAGGAAGCAAAGGGGATACAACCATGTTGAAACCAACACTGATGGCGGCTGTTCCGGTAAGAATTGACCATTAATCAATGTTGAGCACTGAACAAGTATCCTCTGCTACAGAATGTAAATGCTAGTGGGAAAGACACTGTTGACGAGGCAGTTTCTGTGGGAGTTATTACTTTTTGATTATTTACGTTGCCTTATGCGCTACAGGATTTATTCAGTCTTTTTTTTTTTTTAGCTTTATTCATTTATTTAAATTTACTAAACACTCAACTTAGTTTCAGCTTCCCTATGATATTATCAGCTCCTTTTCCTAAATAAGCTTCTTACTCAGATCATTTTCATGATATGTTTGCTATGAGTAGAAACCTGAAGCCCAGTGGGAGATGGGGGGAAGGTGTGATATCCTTCTCCTCAAAGCCAATTGTGTCATTGCCTTCCTGAGACAGGAGGTCTGGCCTAGTCACTGGAAAAAGGGACAAAGAAGTTGGTGCAACTTTGAATTAATTACCTGAGAAGCGCTTTGCATCCCAATATACCAGGCATGGGGAGGGGTCTGGGAATGAGAGGAGTAGAAATGAGTAGCAAGGAATTTTCTGTCTCCTTAATGTAAGATTTATGTGGCTTCTGATTTTGTCTCAAAGTGTTGGGATTGTTGCAAACACTTGAGTGCTCCCAGCCAGCAAAGTTAACGTAGTTACCACGGTATAAATGACGAGTAGTTTGATAGTCTCTAGAGGTGAGGAGTTTCCTTGGTGTAGTATTTTACTTTTTAAAAGTTCATGTATTAGTTCCTATAAAATTAAATATAATTTAAAACTGTAGAGGAAAAGCCATCTCAAGTCATTACAGTATACTGCCTAGTGATAGGCCTAGCGAGCAAAATGCAGTGCAGAGAAGGAAGATTCCCTGCGTGTAGCATTAAAAGACAATCAACTGGGACGCCCGGGTGGCTCAGTGGGGTAAGCGTCTGACTCTTGGTTTCGGCTCAGGTCATGATCTCACGGCTCACAGGGAGAGCCCGCGTCGGGCTCTGCGCTCACAGCACAGAGTCTGCTTGGGATTCTCTCCCTGTCTTTCTCTGCCCCTCCCCTGCCCTCTCTCTTTCTAATAAATAAACTTAAAAAAAAAAAAGGGACCATCAACCAACCAAAATAACCCTATGGTCCCCCCCTTTTTAAAAAAATTTGTTAACTTTTATTTATTTTTGAGAGAGCGTACAAGTGAGGGAGGGGCAGAGCGAGGGGGAGACACAGAATCTGAGGCAGGCTCCAGGCTCTGAGCCATCAGCACAGAGCCTGACGCAGGATTTGAACCCACGAACCGTAGGATCATGACCTGAGCTGAAGTTGGACACTTAACTGACTTGAGCCAGCCAGGCACCCCAACCCTATGGTCCTTTTATCAGCAAAGTGAGGCTGTATTTTTATAAGTTAAGGTATGAGAATTTAAGAAACCATTTCATATAGTTGTTCATTTATTTAGTTCGTTTATTTTCCAAAATAAATAAGACAGTTGCTTATTTTATTTTATTTATTTATTAAAAAATTTTTTTTTAATGTTTGTTTATTTTTGAGAGAGACAGAGGCAGAATGCGAGTGGGCTAGCGGCACAGAGAGAGGGAGACGCAGAATCCAAAGCAAGCTCCAGGCTCCGAGCTGTCAGCACAGAGTCCGACGTGTGGCTCGAACTCATAAGCTGTGAGATCGTGACCTGAGCTGAAGTCGGACGCTCAACCGACTGGGCCACCCAGGCGCCCTGACGGTTGCTTATTTTATAAGCAAGGCAATATAAAAATTAGTAATGATAACATTACTGCCCTAAGGCTTTTCTTTTTTCTTCTAACTACTCCTATGAGCATCTAGGTATATTTGTGCTATGAAAAATTATTTTTATAGAAACCTCAGTTTTAAACTAGTTGTGGCTCTATTTTAAAAGTCTGTTTCTCTTAGAATATAATTTTTAAAATGCCTCAGTACTGATAGAAATATTTATCTGTTGTGAAGATGTAATATATAAGACAGCTGATAGCATTATTGATTATATTAACTCGTTTTTATATATCTAGGAAATCATGGATCGGATCTACAAAAATGTCATGAATAAAGTGAATGAAATGAGTAGTTTCCAGCGCAATCTGTTTATTCTGGCCTATAATTACAAAATGGAGCAGATTTCAAAAGGGCATGGCACCCCTCTGTGTGACAGGTCAGTAGACTCCCCCTCTCTTTGGTAACTTATCATTTTTTCTTATTACTAGCCCAGTTAATTGAGATAGTTGTAAGAAATTTGTTTTAAAAAGTCAAAGGGACTATAAAACACCATCTTGCATAAGAATATGAGCAGTTAAAAATACTGCAATATTATTTGAAAAAATGTTCCATTTACAGTTTTCCTGTGTTTAATAGTGTGCTTCTGCAGCGCCTGGGAGGCTCAGTCACTTTAGCATCTGACCCTTGAGTTTGGCTCAGGTCATGATCTCTTGGTTCAGGAGATGGAGCCCCGTGTCCAGCTCTGCGCTGGCTGTGGAGCCTGCTTGGGATTCTCTCTCTGCCTCTCTCCTCTCTCTGTCTCTGTCCCTCTCTCTCTGCCTCTCTCCTCTCTCTCTTTCCCTCTCTCTCTGCCTGTGTCCTCTCTCTGTCTCTGTCCCTCTCTCTCTGCCTGTGTCCTCTCTCTGTCTCTGTCCCTCTCTCTCTGCCTCTGTCCTCTCTCTGTCTCTGTCCCTCTCTCTCTGCCTCTCCCCCATTCTCCCTCCGTCCCTCCCTCCCTATGTCCTTTTCTCTTGGCCTCTCTCCCATTGTCTGTCCCTCTCCCTCCCTCCCTCCCTCCCTCCACACCCCCCCACCTCTCCCCCATTCTCTCTCTCTCAAAGTAAATAAACTTAAAAAAAAAATGTGTGCTTTTATTTTTTGTTGACACATTATGTGGTATGTGATTTTAGTTGAGAAATAGTTTCTCTTTGCTTTTAAATGTATTTCAATATGAATATAAAATGGCAACCAAATATGAGTAAATCTTTTGTGTTTAAAGTGTTAAATGACAGGTTTTACCACCAGCCTTATTGTTATTTTGTTTTCGTAGTGCTAATAGATTTAAGTAGATTTAATTGTAAATAATTTAGAAATTAGAACACAAAAGATGACATTTAATTTTTTTTAAATCTATTTATTTTTTATTTTTATTAGAGAGAGAGAGAGCAAGCAGTGGAGGAGGAGGAGAGAGAGAGAGAGAGAGAGAGAGAGAGAATCTTATGCAGGCCCAACACTCAGAGTGGAGCCTGTTATGGGACTTGATCCCATGACCCTGGGATCATGAACTGAGCTGAAATCAAGAGTCAGACGTTTAACCGACTGAGCCACCCATGCGCCCCAACATTTAATTTGTTTTTATGAGAATATTAATATAGTTTTCAGATACTCCACATTATTTAAAACTTTGGTTTTTTTTCCTGCCTTACTTTAGCTTTTTTCTTAGTGGGATATATAACCTACTTTGTAAAGCCTGTTAACATACATATGTGTATGTATATATATGTATGTATATATATATGTATATACACATGTATACATATATAACATAACTGGAAATTTTATTTATTATTTTTTAATGTTTATTATTGAAGAAGAGAGAGCATGAGCTGGGGAGGGGCAGAGAGAGAGGGAGATACAGAATTCAAAGCAGGCTCTAGGCTCTGGGCTGTCAGCACAGAACCCGATGTGGGGCTCGAACTCACGAACTGTGAGATCATGACCTGAGCCGAAGTTGGACACTCAAGTGACTGAATACCCCAGGTACCCCAAAGCCTGTTAATACTTTTTAAATGATTGCTGCTTAGTCTTCACCTTTTCCAGAGTTTAAAAAAAAAAAAAAAAAGCCCTTCTCTTTTTCTGATAAAGATTAGCAAGTAATCTTTTTATTAGTATCTTTCCAGAAATATTTTAATTAGATATTTGAATTTTATTTTTTTTAATTTAGCAGACATCTTTTTTCATTCATTCATTCATTTTAGACAGCACGCAGTTGGGGGAGAAGGTCAGAGACAGTGAGCAAGAAAGAATCTTAAGCAGACTCCATGCTCAGCACGGAGCCTGGAGCCCGACTCGTGGCTGGACCCCATGACCGTGGGATTGTGACCTGAGTCGAAATCAAGAGACACTCAACCAACTGAGCCTCCCAGGCGTGCCCCATTAATTTAGCAGACATCTTAAAAACAATAAACACTTCAGAATCCAGTGAAATTTTTAAAAAGAGTTAGGTCATTCAAATATGTACACATTTCTAATGAAAAGCAAAAAATAATTTGCTTTTTAAAAAAATTTTTTTAATGTTTATTTTTGAGAGAGAGAGAGCATGGGCAGGGGAGGGGCAGAGAGAGGGGGACACAGAATTGGAAGCAGGCTCCAGGCTCTGAGCTGTCAGCACACAGCCCGACAAGGGGCTCGAACCCACAAACCGCGAGATCAAGACCTGAGCCGAAGTCGGGCACTTAACCGACTGCACCTGGGTGGCTCCGTTGGTTAAGCATCTGACTTTGGCTCAGGTCTTGATCTCCCTGTTCGTGGGTTCGAGGCCTATATCGGGCTCTGTGCTGACAGCTCAGAGCCTGGAGCCTGCTTCTGATTCTGTATCCCCCCTCTTTCTGCCCCTCCCCTGCTCACACTCTGTCTTTCAAAAATAAATTAAATGTTAATGCTAAATTAAAAGCATTGTGTTAAGATCCAACAGGATTATTCAGTATTAATATATATATTATAGAATATAAAACTAATTGCTCTGGCCATAAGCAAGTCACTAGTTTGCCGTCACTATACAAAGTTAAACCTGACAGTTTTGAATTCAAACATTACTTGAAAAGTTAAGAGAAAAGTCATTATGTTCTTTACTTGGTGGTTGAACTTACAAGAGTTAGGATTTAAGTTAAGTAGTGGGTCAGAGAATCTCCCGAATGGGTGGTGTGGCCTTGGGTGAGCCTGACCCTCAGAGTCAGGAGATTACTTTGGAAAATCCCACTCAGCTTTAAAATCCTGTGATTCTCTGCTTATTTATTTTTATTTTTATTTGTTGCAAGGTTTATTTTTCGAAAAGTTCGAGGCTTGCTGGGTGGAAACATTCGGCTTCTGTTGTGTGGAGGCGCTCCGCTTTCTGCAACCACACAGCGGTTCATGAACATCTGTTTCTGCTGTCCCGTTGGGCAGGGGTACGGACTCACCGAATCTTCTGGTGCAGGAACGATTACGGAAGGTTGGTGTTATCAGTACCTGGTGTGGCCGGCATAGGCTGGGGTGCAGCTCCAGGCACCGTGTGGTGGTGGTTGTTTCGGGCAGTGTATCAGATGAGAGCGGTTAAGGTATTCGTGTGCAGGACGATGGTGATTATTGATACAGTATCCAGACTGTATCAGGCACACCTAGTAGTCAGTAGTTGAAGGAATTTTTCCTGTTAGACTACAATGTGTCCTCTAAAAGCTACTTAGCATTCTGGAAAAGAAGTTGTAGTAACAAGCATTGTCTTTATTATATACATTTATTTTATTATATCAGGTAAGAAGTTTTTTTGTGTGTAGAAAAATTACCATGTTTTGTAGAGTTGTTTAGGTGTGTATATTAAGTCTTAAACTCAGAAGTGGTTTATGGGCGTGGTCTGTGTGAGAGGGAAACTAGATTCAGTTCTAGAAAATATAATTTCCAGGGTATGAGAATATAAATTCCAGGGTAATTTCTGGGTCCTGGTGACGTGGTTGAAGAGGTGATCCACTATCCAAGTAGGTGATGAATCCCAAAGTGCATTATGTGTCTGTCCCTTTTATGGAGGAAAGTTACTTTGCTTCTCACTACTAGGAAAAGCTGCTTTGCATTTTCTAGGTACTCACAGATACTCAAGCTTTTAACTGATCATTTTCCCCTACTTAGCTGAGTTGTTTCAGTGGTCCATTCTTATGGCAGGTTTATCTTGCATTGCTTCTGTATTTTCCTGTTTTCAGTGATATTTTCTGTATTTTGGAAGCTACTTCTAAGTCTCATTTTGCAGGAAATAAACAAGCAACCTTAAATACGTGCATATATGCTTCCTTTCTCCTGAGGATCCTTACGTCTTCTGTTTTTAAGATTCACGTTGAATGTGATTAATCGGTTACAGTTTATGGTGTAAAGAAAACAACCTGTAAAGTATTAAAGATAAGCCTTTTATTTCTGATATTTGCCCCTGAGAAGGGCACATAACACAGTAGCAATTCACAGTAATGGTGTGTGCTTTTCCCAGATCCTTGCAAGCCAACCTCGATCTCCAGCCTGGTCTCTGAACTCTCACTGCATGAATTTAAACAGATGATAGCGTATGCTGATTCGGGGAGGCTCTCTCTGAAATAGTGATGGGTGGGAGGGAGAAGGTAGGAGAGGTTATTTGTACTACAAAGCCATCAGGTCTAATAAGAAAGCAGAACAGGTGTAAACCATCATGAGCCATCATCCTTGTAAGAGCGGGGCTCTAGACTCATGAAGCAGACAGCCACTGCGGGGAGTGGAGTGAGCCCCGAGGTAAGAGAATACACGATGGGTGTAAGGAAGGAGTCTGGGGGGCCTGGATCAGGCGTGGCCGTCTCAAGGGGCCACACTTGCTGCTGGGCGTGTGGACCCTGTTTCTCCTGGAGATTCCACACTTCTGTGTAAAATGTCCTGGATTTTCAAATGTCCATATAACCAGTTCAGAATCAAAACACAGAACAAGGCCACACGGCTTGTGGTTTACCAGTTCGTGACTCCTGCTTTTAAAGATTCCCTGGGGATGTGAAAGCTTTGGGGTAAGTCATCACTTTTGGTAATTCAGAAAAATGAAACTGTTTATTTACCACTCCAGTCAAATACTTTTTTTTTTTTTCATTTGTGTCTTTAGTATGGGACTACAATACTGGCCGAGTGGGAGCACCATTAGTTTGCTGTGAAATCAAACTGAAGAACTGGGAGGAAGGTAAATAGTCTGTTGTCCCCACAGAGCGTTCGCTGGTGTCATTTTCGACTTTAAAATGGGAATTGTGCTTCATTTTCGTCCTTATTCTAGAATATAAAATTATCCACGAGTGCTCGTGTCTTTTGTGATAGAACTGCTCTATCAGGATCCATGCAAATGCGTTTCTTTTTCTTGTTTCAAGGATGATTCTGAAGAAATAGAATTGTTTTCATTTTGCTTATTGTCTTATTGCATAAATGCAAATAAGAATTATAGCAAAAACTTGAGAAATCTGCTTAATGAATAATGTCCATAAATTAGGAATGATCATAAGTGTATTATATGGAAACAAAACCATGAAGTGTAATCTATGAAATGGAAGATTTGTACATTTTTTTTTCTTTCTTTTCCCCTGAGGACTTCAATCTAGAGTCATCAGAAGGAAAGTTTTACTGTAATTTCATAAAAATCTGTTGCTTATACCATTTAAATACTAATCACTTTTTATTTTTTATTTAAAAAAAATTTTTTTCAATGTTTATTTTTGACAGAGAGAGAGAGAGACAGAGCATGAGCGGTGGAGGGACAGAGAGACAGGGAGACTCAGAATCCGAAGCAGGCTCCAGGCTGTCAGCACAGAACCCTATGTGGGTCTTGAACTCACGAACTGTGAGATTATGACCTGAGCCAAAGTTGAATGCTTAACTGACTGAGCCACCCAGGCACCCCAATACTAATCACTTTTTAAAAAAATTATTTGTTTCAGTTAATGTGCATACATTTTCACTGATTGGATTAGATGCACTTTTCTTTTATTCAAAGTAAAGATTCTGAGGGTTTGATGCCATTGTCCGATTATCTTTTAGCAGAATTAGTGAAAATGTTCAATAAATTTAAACTTGGAATCATTCTGAAATTATCTGTAAGGCATAAATCTTTTAAATACAGTGTAATTTTGATTTTATACAGAGAGGTATTTTATTAAATATGTGATTTAATACTTTCATCAGATGTGTAAGAATCTCTACAGAATCCTTAAAGGATTTACCTGTGTAGTCTAGGTAATTATTTAATACCGGAAGTGTTGGATTTTTCGGTGTAATTTTTTTTCTTGGACTAGTGGTTTTAAGTGCAGAAGTGCTTATGGTTAAGCAACTGAAAATTTGTACCTAGTTCTGTATTAATGGGTTTTGCTCATTCATGCTGTCTGCCTTACTTCTTTTGGGAAACTCTTTGGATTGAAATCAGATGTTCCCTATTTAGACAGTCATAGTTTCCAATTTTCACATGATGGGCGTAGGGATAAAAATGTTGAATTAACTCTAAATTATTTGTGTTTTCTAGGTGGATACTTTAATACCGATAAGCCACACCCCAGGGGTGAAATTCTTATTGGCGGTCAAAATGTGACAATGGGATACTACAAAAATGAAGCAAAAACAAAAGCTGATTTCTTTGAAGATGAAAATGGACAGAGGTGGCTCTGTACTGGAGATGTTGGGGAGTTTGACCCTGACGGTTGTTTAAAGATTATTGGTGAGCTATCTCATTTTTTTTTTCCCCCCTGATAGTGGACATTTTGGAAATAGTTTTACAAAAGAGATAACTGTATATTTAGAGAAGCTGTTCAATAATATAAGAATGTATCTTTCTGCAGTGTTGATACAGTCTGTTGTATCATCCCTGGAATATAAAATTTTATACTAGGGACTGTGTGGGAGTTTTAAGGCTTGACATTTTAGAAGGTCTCAGTCTGTTCAATAGCAGTGGTATTTTGAATTATTAGATAACCCTCAAAGAATCAAATTCTTAGTAGGAAATATTTATTTTTTGTGCATTCTTTGCTGTTTAGAGGTTATTGGACAGGGCTCTCTCCTGTTGGAATGGTGTCATGGCCTTGCCTGTGAGGAAGGCCTGGCAGTTCGAGTATTGACCCCCCCAGGGGCAAAAAATAGCTCCCCGTCTTCCCTCTTACATTCTTTTTTTCTTAATAGCATTTCTGTTCCAGTCATGCTACCTAGAAACCCGGGAGGAGATGAGACTCTTCAGTCAACTCCTCGTATCTTACCCACACCCTACTGATGTGTCATGTGAAACATGCCTCAAGACTGTTGTCTTCGTTCTCTGTGCCCTCTTCCCATGATCAGGCTTACACCTTCTGTCACCTCGTTGTAAGAAATTCCTCTCTGTCGACGTTGACATCCCTCCTGAAACGCACCCTCTCACACACACACATGTACCATGTGATTCCTCAGCACTGATCTCACTGGGCCACGTTGCTGCTAGGGGCTCAGTTCGGTGTACCTCTGTTAACGGAGCCCCAGTTCGCCTCCACCTCCATCACTGGCTGTGTCCGCCCCGTCTGTGTTCTTTACCAGTGCTCTTCTCCTTGGTGACCGTCCGATCTTCCCTCAGGACTCCGCTCAGGCCTCACTTGGAGGCATTCTTTCCAAAGCAGCAGGTTGGGGAGGTTTTTTTTTTGTTTTTTTTTTTTTGATTTTTTTTTTTTAACGTTTATTTATTTTTGAGACAGAGAGAGACAGAGCATGAACAGGGGAGGGGCAGAGAGAGAGGGAGACACAGAATCTGAAACAGGCTCCAGGCTCTGAGCTGTCAGCACAGAGCCCGACGCGGGGCTCGAACTCATGGACCGTGAGATCATGACCTGAGCCGAAGTCGGACGCTTAACCGACCAAGCCAGGTTGGGGAGGTTTGACACTTCACCACTGCCATACTGTCCTGATGTGATGTGTCCCTGCTCACGCTGCTCTCCAGACGGTGTGTGAGCCTTCAGATGGCGCTGAGAAGTCTTTACCTTCCTGGTGTTAACTGGTCCCAGACACGTGCCTGTTCGGCAGAACATACCTGAGGCCCTGATGACGGGGTCCCTTGTCAGAAGCTGATTTTCTTTTTTGGAAGAATTTATTTAAAACTACAAACATTAGGGTCTAATTTTACTATGTACCTTTACTTTTAGCGTAACTATTGTAATGACCTTAGTTGATAGCACATGACTTCGGGAATGGCCAGTATTCATAGGTATTGACTGTGACTATCTCTCATGTGCTCCCCTCCCCAGATCGTAAAAAGGACCTTGTGAAACTGCAGGCAGGAGAATATGTTTCTCTTGGGAAGGTAGAGGCAGCTTTGAAGAATCTCTCACTCATCGATAACATTTGTGCATACGCAAACAGGTAAGAAAGTAGAACTCCTACTTTTGCTCAGAACGTTTGTGTGCCTTTGGTATTTCCTTCCTTGATGAATCTTCTTTGCCAGATTATACTAGGAACTCTCCCTTCTTATCTGTTGTCTCTGGGAAAGGCCTCTTCTCAGCGCAGTGTAGACACTAACTGATTCCTCCCTTGTGGTGCGTCTCCTCCTCGTCTTTCTCTGTGTCCCTGTTTCCTGCTCCGTACCTCACTGCGGTGTCCTGGCTGGTAGGGAGGTGACGAAAATCACGGCCTCCTTCCTGCCACCTTGGTACCCCCAGCTACCTGTCCCCAGCACACGGAAGCTTCCCAGAACCAGTCAGAGCAAAGGGGGGTGAAGAAGGAAGTTGGAGAAACAGAGTCACCAAGCCACACTCCGCTCAGCACTCATCATCCTGCTCTAAACCTGGGCCTGCTTGGGACCCGGGCCGGGCCGAGGGCTTCTGCCTTAAGCTACGTTAAGCTGTGGCTGAACACATAGCATCTCTAGTCCGTGATGATAATAGAGGCAGCTGGGAAGGAGAGCTTAAAGTTAAAAATCCCAGAAGTGTATTCTTGGGAAATGTGCCGGAATCTCAGACTGGCACTGCGGTGTTCTGGGGGGAAATTATTCTCCGCTGTTCGCGATCAGCTACTTTGCGGGCAGCCAGGGAACCACACCACAGCAGTTGATAAAGTGGTGATTGTGAAAAAGTAAAATCTGCTGCCAGAAGAACCAACTTAGAAACTTTCGAGATTTTAAAGATTTACTTCATTGAATTATAAATTATTCTGCCCTTTAATTAGCTATGAGGTAACTTTTTTAGCGATGCTACAGTTCTGGATTTTACGTGTGTGATAGTAATCAGACCGCCCTTCTCTCCCTGGCACACTGCTTGCCATTCCGTAGTGCCATGGGCAGGCCACCTAAGGCTCTGTCACCAAATGCTCATGATAACAAAAGAAAAGAATACAACCACGTTACTTTGATTTGCTCCCAAATTTCTTTAGACACAACTTTTTTTCTTTAATGTTTATTTTTGAGAGCGAGCACAAGTGGGGGAGGGGCAGAGAGAGAGGGGAGAGGGAGACACAGAATCTGAAACAGGCTCCAGACTCCGAGCCGGCAGCACAGAGCCGGATGCGGGGCTTGAACTCACGAACTGCAAGGTCATGACCTGAGCCGAAGTCAGACGATGAACCCACTGAGCCACCCAGACGCCCCATCTTTAGATCTAACTTCAAATTTACATTAGCTTTTATTTTTGTTTAGCCAGTTGATGTGAATGACAAACTTTTTTAAAAGCAGATTTTTCTAATGCTTGTAATTTTCTTTTAAGAGATGTATCCACGGAGCTATTGGTAACAGTTACACATGTTTGAACTTTGTCATCAAGTATCAGATTAAGGTGTGCTTAGCAGTGAGCTCTGTCAGAGCCTGGAGCCCATGGCGAATCGGGCAGTCGCGGTGGCCGTCGCTTGAAATGAGTGGGCTGGTACCAAACACGCCTCGTGTGTGTCCTTTCGAGTAGTCCCGGGCTGATTGCAGCCGCGTCTGTGTCGTTGGTAAGCACGGTGCCTCAGCCACGTTGTCCTTCGTGTATCGCAGTTACCATTCCTACGTCATTGGATTTGTCGTGCCAAATCAAAAGGAACTAACGGAACTCGCCCGGAAGAAGGGACTTCAGGGGACGTGGGAGGAACTGTGCAACAGCTGTGAAATGGAGAACGAAGTGCTCAAAGTGCTTTCCGAAGCTGCTGTTTCAGGTGAGTGAGTGGCAGCCGGACCCTAAGGCCCGAGAGGAGAGAGCGCTTGAATTTATTACGTAGGCTCTTGTATCACAGGCCCGGTGACGCCGATTCCTGGTGTTTCCCTGCCGTTGGATGGAGGCACATGCTGGTCAGGCCTGCATCCCAGTGTGTCCACAGGGCTCGCGTCACCTGCTCCCGTGGCTCATGTGCATAAGTCGGAACGTTCTGGCCTCTGCAGCTTCTGTCTTCTGGGTTGGCCCTTGCTCTCTTACCTCAGCTGTTTCCTGGCCACCCTGGCCCACCCTGAACTGTCCAAGGCTCTCTTCTTGCGTTTTCTACACTGTTAGTGTACTGGGAGCTGCTGATACGGATAGGTCCTGTACCCCGTGTGTGTGTGTGTGTGTGTATGTTGGGGGGCCGCAACGAGACTGGGACATTTGGGTTGTTCTGCTTTGGGTTGGTAATGAAGAATGCTGCTCTGAACATTCAGGTGCAGGTTTTGTGTGGCCATGCTCCCTTCTGGGAAGATACATCAGGGTGGAGTTGCTAGGCCTGTGTTAACTTTATGTTGAACCTTTTGAGGAAGTACCAGACTGTTTACCGGAATACTTTTTTCCAAGTATTTCCCAAACTGTTTTCTAAAACGGTGACATCCTCTCACCATTCCCATCAGTGTTGGCTTCCAGTTTCCCCACAGCCTTGCAACACTGGTTAGTTACTGTTCATCCTTTGGCTTCTAGCCATCCTACTGGGTATGAAGTATGGGGTCTTGTGGTTTTGATTTATATTTTCCTGGTGGCTAATGATGTTGAGCATCTTTTCTTATATTTAGTAGCCATTGTATATCTTCTAGAGAAATATCTATTCAGATCCTTTGCCCATTAAAAAAAAATTTTTTTTTAAGTTTATTTATTCTTGAGAGAGAGAGACAGAGCATGAGTGGGGGAGGGGCAGAGAGAGAGGAGGAGACACAGAATCCAAAGCAGGCTCCAGGCTCCACGGTGTCAGCACAGAGCCCGACGCGGGGCTTGAACTCACAAACTGCGAGATCATGACCTGAGCCGAAGCTGGACTTTGCCCATTTTTTAAATAGGATTGCCTTTTTTTTATTGAGTTGTACAAGTTCTTTATATATTCCAGGCACAAGGCTGTAATCGGATAAGAAATTTGTAAATATTTTTTCCCATTCTGTGGGCTGTATTTTTACTTTTTTTAATGTTCATTTATTTTGAGAGAGAGAGAGACAGAGACAGAGACAGAGAAAACAAGTGGAGGAGGGGCAGAGAGAGGGAGACAGAGAATCCAGAGCAGGCTCCAGGCTCTGAGCTGTCAGCACACAGCCTGACATGGGGCTTCAACCCACAAATTGTGAGATCATGACCTGAGCCGAAATCAAGAGTAGGACGCTTAAGGGACTGAGTTACGCAGGCGTCCGTCCCTGTGTTTTTACTTTCTTTCATGGTATCCTTTGAAGTATAAGAGCTTTAATGTTGGAAGATACATTTTCCCCCCTTCTGTTGCTTGTGCTTCTGGTGACACATCTGAGAAACCACTGCCTGATTCAAATGACAGTCCTGTGTTTCATTCTAAGAACTTTAGTTTCAGCTCTTACTTTCAGCTCTTACTGGATCCATCAGAGTTCATTTTTATGTGATGTGAAGAAGGGATCCAACCTCATTCTTAAGTAAAATGCTCTGTCCTCTGAATTAGTAGGTTATAGAGACGGAGACTTACTGTGGAGACTTGGTTTCCGGGATCTTTGGGGGCCGACTAGGCAAAGCTGGGAATCCATAGGGCAGACTGCCTCAGCTCTGCTCCTACGGCCTTTCAGTGGACCGAATTGGACCCACTGTTTATCTGAGACAGTTTTCCTCCCATAAAGCAAACTGATTATGGACTTAATCATATGTACAAAATATCTTCAACCCGTGGACTAGCGTTCAACTAAATAACTGGGAACTCGGATGTAGCCTGGTCGATACATAAAATGGACCTTCCCAGTCCGCGACTTGTCAGCCTGGCCCCCGTGTACATCTCCTTAGAGCTTAGTTGATTTCTAAGCAAGGACAGTAACAAAGACTCCCCCCTGATGTGCTACGTCCGCCCTGCACACAACTGAAAACACATCAGCCTTTTCCGCAGAAGAGGGTACACACCGTGTGAGTGATTTTTACTCTTCTTGTCTTCTGTGATATCCTGTCACTTAAATTTTTTTTAATGTTTTTACTTATTTTTGAGAGAGAGACAGAGCACGAGTGGGGGAGGGGCAGAGAGAGAGGGAGACAGAATCCGAAGCAGGCTCCAGGCTCCGAGCTGTCAGCACAGAGCCTGACACGGGGTCTGGACCCACAAACCACAAGATTGTGACTTGAGCCGAAGTGGGATGCTCAACCGACTGAGTCACCCAGGGGCCCCTCCTGTAACTTAAATACAGTGATACAAAGTTTTTTAATGTCTGTTATGACAGAATAAGAAGGAAGAAAATATAAATAGTTGCTTTAACATACGTACAGACACAAAATAAAAAAGGACTATTCCCATTACAGCGCTCCTTCCTCTGACGGGTCACGTAGCTGTAGCTGCATTTATTTTCCTGAGTGGAGGCTATCACTACACATGACATAATCTTGAGTCAAGGCACAGAGTCCAGTACCGAGCAGTTCGAGATTGAAAACCTTAAATGTGGTCTCCAGTGTGTGCTTTTTAGTCTCTCCCACATCTACGGAGTGCCAGACTCCTCTGCCCCTTGAGTCCTGAGGTCCGGGCCTGGCTGCTTTTGCTAACAGTGGTTTTCCCTCTAGCAAAGCACTCTTGAAATAGTTGTGTTTTTTTTTTTTTTTTTTTTTTTTTTACTTTAAAGTTTTTTTTTTTTAAGTTTATTTATTTATTTTGACAGAGAGAGAGAGAGAGAGCGAGCAAACAGAGGAGGGACAGAGAGAGAGGGAGGGAGAACCCCAGGCAGGTTCTGCCCTGTTAGCGCAGAGCCTGATGTGGGGCTTGAACTCAAACTGCGAGATCATGACCTAAGCTGAAATTAAGAGTCGGACACTTAACTGACTGAGCCACCCAAGTGCCCCACTGTTGCAGGACTTTTACCTCAGTGCCCGAGGTTCGTTGTCCCGCTGCTTTGAAGAATGAAGAAGTGGGCACTGAATGAGCAGCAGTAGGAAGTTGACTGGGGATAAGATCAGAAAGGAAGAATGGTAGGAAAGCAGTCTTTACAGAGAGGACATTGGAAAGTGAATGGCCACGACTATAGGCGAGGGCCCTTGTTTTTTATAAGGTTCTGGTCACCGCCCGCCTCTCAGGTCCTACCCTTGCTGGCTGGATAAGTCAAGGTGCTGCGTTGTCCAGTTCTGATTGGCCCGATTCCACTGTGTGAGGGGTGGTCTGTGGGCACATCTTTTCCCTACGGGTGACACCTAAAAGTAAGTCTGCTACTTACTTTTTAGTCAGGTCTTGAGTCAGATTCCTGAGGGGAACCTGAGGGGGAGCCGGTGGGGTCTGTTACATTCTTAAGCGGAACCTTAACGCCTGAGGGGGTTTGCTGTGGTCGGACACTCCCAGCATTGTTCCAGAAGATGTGTTTTCTTCCCTACCGGGGGACCTCAGGTCCTAATCTTTCCTTCTCTGCCTACTGAATCCTACCTATTTTTCCTATTGTACCACTCCTGAAATAGTTGTAATCTTCCAAGAAGAAAACCTTGGTATGTCAGTGTTTATGTTTACAAGTTAAAACGAATACCTCTTTTGCTCCCAAGGCACTTACCCGTCTTCAATTTAGTGAGCGAGTAAGCGTGTATTTACCTGTTTACCTCTTTATCCTTGTTAGATTGTAATACCACTTGAGAACAGAAACTATCTTTGTATTAAAAAAAAAATTTTTTTTTTCAACGTTTATTTATTATTGAGAGACAGAGACAGAGCATGAGCAGGGCAGGGGCAGAGAGAGGGGGAGACACAGAACCCTACGCGGGGCTCCAACCCATGAACTGTGAGATCATGACCTGAGCTGTCAGCACAGAGCGCGACCCACAAACTGCAAGATCATGAACTGAACAGAAGTCGGATGCTTAACTGACTGAGCCACCCACGCGCCCCGTTTTTTGTATTTTTTAAACAGTGCTTAGTAAAGCACTTTGCGTGGTATTTTTTCAATGAGTATTTATTTGTTGAACGAATGCTGAAAAATAAACCCTTCTTATTAAAGAAACATATTCCTTCAAAACAACATCTCCCTGTTTTCCCTCCCTGTCCCCATCCCTCCCTTTCCTTTCCCATCCCTCTCTCCCTCTCCCCATCCCTCTCTCCATCCCTCTCTCCCTCTCCAGCCCTCTGCTATTGAGAACCTCCTGGGTATCCAACAGTGTGTTAGGAACACGATAGCGATAGTGAGCAAACATTGTGTCCTCATAGCTTCTGCTGAATATGCTGACAAGCTTCAATGACAGGGTCCTCTTTAAACTTTATTAGTTAAAGTGATTATGCTCTTTACAGTAAACTCGAAACAAATAGGTGTGTGACATTTGCTTTTCCTTAATCCTCCCTCTTAGGCCCCAGAGGTGTCCGTTTTATGGTTTGGTGTGTATCCTTCTCGTCCTGAATATCTACCTGTGTAACATTTGTCTAGTATTAAAAAAAACTACCTCTTTTTAGCCTAACGATATATTGCACATATCTTTACACACCCATGCCATATAGATCTAACTCATTTTTAATGACTGAATTATATTCCATTTTATGCCTATTATATTCCAGTTTTTGTTTTTGTTTTTGACGTGGGGCTCGATCTCATGATTGTGAGTTGTGAGATCCTGACCTGAGCTGAAATCCGACGGTTAACTGACTGAGCCACCCGGGCGCCCTGTGTGCCTGTATCTTAACTTAATCCAACTCATTCTGTTGGCGGTCAGGTAGATTTTTTAAATGGCTTTTTGCTATTACAGTTCTCATACGTATCTATTTTTTGTTTATTTATTTGTACTTCTACTAGCCTTTTTTGAGGCATGGATTATCACGAGCGAGGTTCGTGGGATGTTGGGTGTTCACCAAAGATTGGGGAAGTTACACTGTTCGCTAAGAATCATAATTGCACATTTTTCATGCCTTTGCATTTATGTTTTATTTTTTTTCTTTTCCACCATCTCAGCAAGTCTAGAAAAATTTGAAATTCCAGTAAAAATTCGTTTGAGCCCTGAACCGTGGACCCCCGAAACTGGCCTGGTGACAGACGCCTTCAAGCTGAAACGCAAAGAGCTTAAAACACATTATCAGGCGGACATTGAGCGGATGTACGGAAGAAAGTAGTTCTTCTCTCTCAGCACCGTTTGCTACAGGGAGCTCAGATCAAATAGGAAAATACTTGAAGCGCGTGTCTCCAGCTGTGAGGCAAACCCCATTCTTCGTATTAAAGCCTAAACTGTTACTTCTCATGACGTCGCCATTTTTACTGACAGGATTAGTAAAACATTAAGACAGCAAACTGGTGTCTGCCTCTTCTTTCTTGCCCCTTTCCAACTTACCACCTAGGACTGCACTTGTCAGCATGAGGACTTTCCGAATCATTTTGGGGAACGGTGATTTTAAAACCTCAAGTTTTTAAACATGATTTATATGTTCTGTATAATGTTGAGTTTGTAACTTTTTAAAGTTTGGATGTATAGAGGGATAAATAGGAAATATAAGAATTGGTTATTTGGGGGGCTTTTTTACTTACAGTATTTAAAAATGCAAGGGTATGGATGTGAAATTATGTAAATTCAGACGCTTATGAATCAAATCATTGTTGAACAAAAGATTTGTTGCTGTGTAATTATTGTCTTGTATGCATTTGAGAGAAATAAATATACCCACGCTTATGTTTTGAGAAATTGAGACCTTGTGAATATATGCCTGGCAGCGTCTTCTTTATGTATTTATTTTTTATTAGGGAAACAATGCAGTTTGGTTGGTGCTGCATGAAACGAAATAGCACTAGGGCGTTAGGTTCAGTAGCAAAGAAGAAAACACGGCAGGTGTAGCACCAGTGGATAATTGGTGTCCAGTGGCTGATGCTCAGAATGTTCAGGGTCTTCTAGGTAGCTTCGAAAATAAGATATCTTAGCTGGGGTTTTTTGTTTTTGTTTTTTTTTAAGAGTTGGAAGCAATCCTAAAAATTGGGGTGGAATTTAAAACACAAAGCATAGAAACCTATTCTTTATTTCATCGATCATATGTACGCTGAGTTGTCTGTATTTACAGCACATCAATCCTGGAAGATCATTCTGTCCACTTCTGGACTTTGAGTCGAGATGTGTAATCCTGTCTCATTGCAAAATTAGGGTGTTTTTCCTCTTGATCGTTTGCACTGGTTGTGTGTGGGTGTGTGGGTGTGTGTGTGTGTGTGTCTGTCTGTTGGCAGCTTATTAAAAAAGCACCTTACCCTATCTGTGAAACAGAAACTGAGAACATGTAGAATGCTTCTGATACTGGCATTCTGACTAAGATACAGGAGAATTTAATTCACTTTATACCGAGGTGACTTAAGATTTAATTTGTAGGTGTTTTATGTTACTGTAGGAGTTATTTATTATTCCCAAAACACTGCTTGTATGATAACATAGTAAGTCTTTTCGTGTGTGTTGCTTGCCTAGTGTTATTTGAGCATTTATCAAGAGTAATATTGCACCAACGAAGGAAGAGGTGTTCAAGACTTAAAAAAAAAACATAGGTACCATTTTTTTTTTTTTTTAATGTTATATTGGTTATTTTCTTGTTTCTCAGTTACTTTAGGCATCAAAAGACAAAGAAAAAAGGACAAAAAGTTCTGAATGTAGATCTGTGTAGCATAGTGGGAGTGTTGAGACCCAGGGCCATGTAGCTTTTGGTCATGTCACATACACGTCATGTTTGGGGATACTGCAATACGGTGTTGTGTTTTGAACTTTTTTCTTGTATTTGTGTCTATTTGTATTCTGTTTGGAGTGCATTTCTCCTTGTCATAGTTTAAATTTTCATAAAGTTTGGGAAAATTGCCAAGAAGTTAAACCATGAAAGAAATGAAATGGAACCTATCAGGATGTTGGGAATCTAAAAATGAAAGTCAGGGTGGGTGGAGAATTTGTTTCTGATGCTTGATCTTTAGTAGTAGTATTTGCTTTCAAATGACTTGAAGTTGTACTTAGAAAAAAAGGGTCAGTGCTTCAAAGGAGAGAGAACAATATAATTGTGACTTGAAACAGCTTCAGGTGAATGTGCAGCTTACCCCTGATTCAGAATAAAAGTTGTTTCTTTTCGGAAGCATCGATGAAGGCTGGTTTAATCTGCATCTACTTCCGTTTTTCTTCCATTTTTGATGATTCCTTTGAATCCTAAAATCCCAGATGCCGGGTGTCATGCCACAGCAGAATGTGAAATTAAGTGAGGAGAATCCACTTTCAAACAAATGACTCTGTGATATATTTTAAAAATGATATATTTTAATATCACCCTTTCAAAAAGAACCAGTTGGTGTAAAAACCAAAACAAAAACCCAACAACGAAAATTTTGTTATAGAAAATACCGGCTTAGCCAAAAGATGCCTGGGGAGAAAAACTTTGAAGAATTTCAGAATAAGTTGCTAAATCCAATACATCTGAAAATAGACCATAGACCCTAAAAGAATGATTCCAAAGAACTTGTTTTCTGGAAGGAGGTTACAACAGAATTCTTCAGCCTTTCCTGTTACAGTAAGTGGAGGGGTTTCTAGAGGGCAGATTTGTGGCTAACTCCACTCCTCCTCTCGCCCGGCTTCCGCAACCTCTCCTGCTGGGATTTTTCAGCTGCAATTAAACAGGTTTTTACTGACAACAGAACAAAACTGAAAGTGGCCTCTACTTTATGAGTACTGCTTGTTTTTAAATAATGGATCTGATATCCATGGTGTTCTCTAAAGCTTGCAATTTTTTCAGCCATGTTTAAAAAAAAGATTATCCTGGAATAACTTTTTGCTGGTAAAATCACAATATTTTACAGTTTTTAAGCAGTTACTCCCTGGGATACAACTTTAAAACGACAAAATAAAATCTCTGTGTGTGAGTTCTTTCTTTTGTAAGAGTATTAGGTACATCGGTGATGTTTTAAAGGGGATTCACTTTTAACAGTATACGTATTGGGCCACACTGAAATGTAATGTGTCCTTTCTCTATACTTAACAGTTGGTTCTTCACTGTGAGTTCATTTTCTGTGTATTCTTGGTTATTGCTGTTTTCCGCCCGGGGAAGTGTACATCATAAGCGACGTAGCTTCATGGTACAGACTATTCATTTGTAACTTGATACGAAGTTTGAAGAATAAAGATAAGTAAAAACTTTCTGATATTAAAACTCAATATTTTGTTTTATTCAAAAAAAACTATAATAAAGTCAAACGTTAATTGACAGTCTTGAAATACTTGTTGTAAAAGGAGTTTGGAGAATTTTCTTTCTTGGCCTAGCCAATCCATTTGAAGGGAACTAAGACACATTTTTTTTTTAAGTGTTTATTTTTGAGAAAGAGAGAGTGTGAGCGGGGGAGGGCCAGAGAGTGAGAGGGAGACACAGAATCCGAAGCAGCTCCAGGCTCCGAGCTGTCAGCACAGAGCCCAACGCAGGGCTCGAACCCACAGACCGGCAAGATCATGACCTGAGCCGAAGTCGGACGCTGAACCCATTGAGCCACCCAGGCGCCCTGGGAATGTTTTAATCTTAGAAATTCTGCTCTTAATTGACTTTGTTTCCTATAGCATTCTTCTCTTCTCCCCTTCTCTCACCCTTCCTGATGCCTCCTTTCCATTACGGTTTTGACTCCGCAGAAGGCGGTCCTGATAAAATGTGTTCTACACTTAGAATATTCACATAACATGACGTGTTGAATTATTAGATAAAATTTGTGTGTGTGTGTGTGGGGGGGGGGATTAAAAGCAATGTGGCATAAATCAAGGTTTTATGCCAACATTTAATCCTGTAATTGTGGAAGAATTCCATCCTGCCATGATGTCTCAGAGACCGACCCCTCCCTGTCTTCAGCGGCCACTTGATGTTTGTTTCTGATGAAACCCCAGGTGTGTGGACCTTTAGGCTAACGTAGCACTTCTATAAAAGCAGGTGGTTGTATGGAATCCTGCAACTGTAACAAAAAGGATCTAGCAGCTTCATTGTGTTTTGCATCAACTTAGATATAATGGTGCCTCATTTCTGTGTCATCAACTTGGCTCATGTTGTTATTTTAAACATTAGTCGCTTAATACTTGTACCACACTAAGTAACAACTATAACTTTAGGCTAAGGTAGGTCGATACTGTCATGGAAAGATTCTTCTGCTAGAGCATCTACGTACACATGTACAGTCTGACTTAAGTGATAGGTTATCAGTCTGACTGCCTCCCGCCCCCCAAACAAAACCAAAACCAAAACTTGTCTCTGGTTCTAATCCGTCTACTTACAAGCATGTATGCTCCAAGGGCACTTCTGTTTGGAAATCCCCTCTAACTGCAGGCTCTTAATAATGGTCCATGGCTCCCTGAGTGGGCATTCTGTAACTTTTCTGGAGGGAATCAAATGTTAACAAAATTATAACCACAATGCGCGTCTGTGTCTGCGTCTAACGTTACATGCATTTTGCAAGTTCTGACTTTTCCTAGCAAACTCCCATTAACATCATTGTTTACGGATAACCTTTAAATAATACTGTTGAGTTGGTGGGATTCTTTCGGAAGCAACTTTTCCATTTGGCGATGCCTTGTTAAGTTAATCCTCGGTTCTTTGTGGAGAAAAATGACTCTCCTGCGTGAGTTCTAGGTTATGCAATAAGATGTGTCCGATTGAAGCTTTTCCTGAACGGATTACTGTACAGAATTAAGGTATCTCTCCAATAGTTTTTTGATGCTGAAAGTTCTTCTGCAGTGAGTGCTTTTTAAGATTCTCTCTTTAGAATGTGTCCTCTGGAAAGAGAGGGTTGAGTTGCAAGTTTACCCCACTGCCTGCCCTCACAGGGTTTCTTCATAGAAATCTCCGTGTGAGCTTTTCTGTTTAATCAAAGGCAAGACACAAGTGAAGATTTTCCTACGATTTCCTACATTTGTGGAGTCTCTCCAGTGTAAATGCTTTGATGTTGACTAAAAGACGCATTATACCTAAAGATTTCCCCAGTTTTTCACATTTTTTTTAACTTGCATGAATGCTCACATGTTGGGCGAGGAAGGGGCAGTCCCTAAAGACTATCGTATTTTACAACCCGAGGATTTCCTACCTGTTTGATTTTCCACATGGTAAGCCAGGAGTACTCTTAACTTTTTGATCTCAGGATCTCTTTACAATATGAAAGAAATTACTGACAAAATTATCGAGGACCCTGGAAAACTGACTTATGTGGCTTATATCTCAGTATTTTAAAATCACAGACTTTTTCTTTCAAAAGTGTCTGTGCTTTACTATGAAGCCTGGAGAGTTTTAAAATCCTTCACTTTAGGGGCGCCTGGGTGGCTCAGTCGGTTAAGCATCTGACTTCGGCTCAGGTCGTGACCTTGCGGTTCCCGGGTTCAGGCCCCGCGTTGGGCTCTGTGCCGACAGCCTGGAGCCTGCTTTGAATTGTCTCTCTCTCTCTCTCTCTCTCTCTCTGCCCCTCCCCCACTCACACTGTGTCTCTCTCAAAAAGAAACATTAACATTATTAACATTAAAAAATTAAAAAAAAAAATTATTCACTTTAGTTTTCCCGAATGACCATAGTCCTGTTAAGAATTTTTAAGTGCGAGGCAGGAGTCAGGGGGTCATGGGGAGGGGTGTATATGTACCTCCTCCCATCCCTGACCCCGACTTCCCACCGGGGAGAAACATCGTAGCTGTGAAATATTTGCTCTGGGATGCCGCACAGTTCCCTGGCCTTCATCAACACAGGAATGAAAAAACCTACCACTATGTGGCCCAAATCATTTGATGCCCCAGATTTCCAAATTTTATTTATAAAAGCCTATAGTTCCAATGCCCTTAATGCTTTGTTTACTCTCATGGCCGTATTCTGGATGTTGTCAGCCCTCAGAAGGACCCAGTGTCTGAAATGAAGACTGAAGGTCAGAGGAGATGGGCGGATGGCTTTAACAGGAGGTCTGGTGGGGATCAGGGGATGGGCACTCAGGCTGGGTTGGACAAAGACTGTGAAGTTGTTTATAGTAACCATCAATTGGAAACACCCTGACTGCCCTAATTCTAAACAGCTAAATACCATGGAATACGCATTTGATTGATCATACAGGCAACTTCTTATATCATGAAGATTATTTCCTATTATGAATTATTTGGGGGAAGAAAGTTGGAATGAAAATTAAGAGGCACTTCAGGTCAAAATTGTGTGTGTGTGTGTGCGCACGTGTGTGCATCTGCGTGGTATGTATATTGCATAAAGAAAAGCCTAGCAAGAAATGCGCCCACCTGGTGGTTGTGAAATTGCAGCTAACTTGTTTTTCTCCTTATGCATTTCTTCACTAATTTTTTTTACAATGGCATTACTACTATCATAAAAAATCCAAATTTGTGCGAATAGTTTAAACCTTCTTTATTTTTTCTTATCCCAGCAAAATCAATAATTTTTAAAGCTTTTTATTGTAATTACTTTTAAGTTTATTTTGAGAAAAAGAGAAAATCCCAAGTAGGTTCTGCACTGTCAGTGCTGAGCCTGACGTGGGGCTCGATCCCATGATTGTGAGATCGTGACCTGAGCTGAAATCAAAGAGTCAGATACTGAACCAACTGAGCCACCCAGGTGCCCCTATATGTAATTTTTTTTTAATTTAGAGAGTTTGGGAGAGGGGCAGAGGGGGAGAGAGAGAGAGAGAGAGAGAGAGAGAGAGAGAGAGAGAACCCAAGTAGACTTCATGCTCTGCATGGACTCAGGGTTCCATCCCGTGACCCTGGGATCACATGACCTTAGCCAAAATCAAAGAGTCAGACACTCAACCCACTGAGCCACCTAAGGAGCCCCCAAATCAATGATTTTTCAGAAAAAAAATGTCTTGAAATTGTCTCATGTTTTGGCAAAAACCAGAAACTTCTTTATTTTGTAATCTCATTGTATCTATATCAGTGTACCGGTTTCCTGGGGCCGCTGTCACAGAATACCACAAAGTGGGTGACTTATGACAAGAGAATCTGTTCCCTCCCGGTTCTGGAGGCCAGAAGTCTGAAGCCAAGGGATGCTGGCCTGGCCATGTTCCTTCTGAAACCTGTCAGAGAATTCTTCCTTGCCTCTTTCCAGCCGCTGGTGGCTGGCCATGACATTTGGCCTTCTCTGGCGTGTAGAGTCATCTCTCCAATCCTGCACATGTCATTTTGTCTGTCTTCACACCGTCCTCCTTCTGTGTGCATCTGTATGTCCAAACGTCTCCTGTCTGTAAGGACACGGTCAGATTTGGGCCCACCCGAGTGACCTTATCTTAACCTGATGATCTGCAAAAACCCTCCCTCCAAATAAGGTCCCATGCTGAGGTGCGAGGAGTTAGGACTTCAAGATACGTTTTGTTTATTTATTTATATTTATTTATTTTTATTTATTTATTTATTTATTTATTTATTTATTTATTTATTTATTTTTGCGGGGGGAGGACCCAATTCAACTCATAACCCATTTTTTTTTAAAGCGTTCTTCAAATTGTACTCTTGCTTATCGAATTTGTTCTCTTTGTTCTATCTTTATAATGCCCTATTTGAGTATCACTTTATCTTCTTGCATTAAAAGTGTTTCCTTCCCTGTTTTGTATCTTTGTTTGCACATTATCAATCCTCTCGGTGACTGCTTTAATATTCAATTTGAATTTGCCTATTTACGTGGAACTTTTGTTTCCATACAGCTCTTTTCAAACATTTTTACGTATATTTGATAGATGTGTCCCCTTTTTAATGTCGCACTTTATCAGTATCCGGTCAGATGGTATACATTTTTTCAGACCACTCATTTACAAAAATGTAGATAATTGACTAATCTTTTAAAACAGCTTTCTTGAGAAATGGAAAATTCAGAGAGGCACTTGCCTCTGATCTTTTTTTTTTTAAGTTATTTTTATTTATTTTGAGAGAGAGAGAGCAAGCAGGGGAGAGGCAGTGAGAGGGAGGGAGAGACAATCTGAAGCAGGCTCCATGCTGTCAGCACAGAGCCTGAGGTGGGGCTCGAACTCACGAACCATGAGATCATGACCCGCTGAGCCACCCAGGCACCCCCTTTCCTCTGATCTTCTTCCTGAAAGCTGCTCAGTTTATCTTTGCCTTTTTGTGTTGTTTTTGGACGATTTTCTGATTCTGGTTCTTGCCACGGGGTGCCATGCCTGTCACCCCTCCTCTCTGCTTCAAGGCAGTGTCATCCCTATGGAAGGATGGCACCAATGTCCTTTAGAGACGTGGCCTGTGGCTCTGTCCCTGTTGGCACACGCTTTAAAAACCAAAACAAAACTTGTATTTGGAAGCAACTTCAGTCATAAAGATTGATATCCTAGGTGTTAAAGAATTGCTTAGTTAACATAGGGAATGGGTGCTCGTTATAAAATTTCTAGCAATTCAGCAAAATACACTAAAAATGAAAATCCTTTTTATACAGAGTTTTTAGGGAGCTTGTTATGGGCTGAGTTACACCTGCCCACAATCCATGCACAGAAGCCCTGAACTGACCTCAGGACCTCAGAGACAGGTATTTGGAGACAGGGCTTTTAAAGATGTAATCCAACGAGGGGCACCTGATGGCTCAGTCGGTTGAGCGTCCGACTTCGGCTCAGGTCATGGATCTTGTGGCTCGTGAGTTCAAGCCCCGCGTCGGGCTCTGTGCTGACAGCTCGGGGCCTGGAGCCTGCTTCGGATTCTGTGTCTCCCTCTCTCTCTGTCCTTCCCCCGCTCACACTCTGTCTAAAATAAACATTTTTAAAAAATTAAAAAAAAAATAAATAAAAATGTAATTCAATGAAAACAAGGCCCTTAGAGGGAGCACTAACCCAAAATGGATTAGTTGCCCTTGTAAGAAAGGGATTGGGACAGAGACGCACAAAGAACACCATGACAAGACAAGCAGAAGGAGAAACTAATGCGGCCAACACATTCATCTCAGCCTTCCAGGGGCGCCTGGGTGGCTCAGTCAGTTAAGCGTCCGACTTCCGCTCAGGTCATGATCTCACCGTCTGTGAGTTCGAGCCCCGTGTTGGGCTCTGTGCTGACAGCTCAGAGCCTGGAGCCTGCTTCGGATTCTATGTCTCCCTCTCTCTCTGCCCCTCCCCTGCTGATGCTCTGTCTCTCTCTCTCTCTGTCAAAAATAAATAAACATTAAAAAAATTTAAAAAAAAAATCTCAGCCTTCCAGCCTCCAGAATTGGGACAAAATGGATTTTTATTGCGTAAGCATCCCAATGTGTGGTATGTGTTATAACAGTCCTAGCAGACAATACACAACAAAGTTGGACCATGGTGTCTATTGTGTAACTCGCCTTTTTTTTCATTGATACATTGGGTATCTTCCTGTGTCAGAATGCAGAAATTGACCTAAAAAACTGATCTTTTTAATGGCTACACAGTTTCCCGTAGTATGGTTGTATTAATCGTATCAATGTACTTAATCATGCTTTCATTACAAGGCATCTATGTTACTCCAGTGTTTGCCACTAGATTCAATGTGACCACAAAGAGCCCTTAGTAACAATTTTGGGCATACGTGGAACCCGCTAGAGCAAACCTTGGAAGTTTTGCAAGCTATCCAACTGTTACTTTGTTTTGAACGTATCTATCTGGACTCCTGGGGTAAATTTCAGTTCCCGAGGACACAAGGGGCTTTGGCAATTCTTATATTCCACAGGTCTAGCATACTATCCTTTCTTTTAGGAGGTTCTGAGTAAGTGTTGGCTATAGTATCATTTTCACGAATTAGCCTTGAGTCCAGGTTAAAATGCAGGGAACAAGGAGAAAGACGGCGTGCAATGCGACCTGTTGGGATTTGGGTCACACGTTCCCTCCCTCCCTCCCTCCCTCCCTCCCTTTTCTCCTTGTTTATAAATAATAATTTCATATGCCTCTTGAGTCACTTGTGAAATTCTTTTGCTCTGTCCTTTCCCAGGGATACACTAATAATGAACGAAATAAAAATGAAAACAGTCCCATTCATCAAACAGACGTGCAGGCGTTTGCTGGGGGCCTCACGGCAGCCTTGCCTTCGTGGATCTTGCCTCCCTCCTCCGCGGCGTTGACAGGAAGCAGCAGGGGCTGTGGGGGGCGGTAATTGATGCCGTGTCTGCGACAATGGTCAGCCACCCATTCCCCTCCTGTGAATCACCAGCCCTGTGATGCCGTCCACCGTGTATGCTGACGCGCCCCAGCCCCGCGGCTTCCTGTCTTCCCAAAGTGACGATGGAGCCTTTCTCCTAAAGAACCCTGGGAACCTGCTCGATCAGGACATGCTATGTTCACAGGTGGGGGAAGTGACGGACCCAGACTCACCGCAGCAAGATACCCACGGACAACGGTCACTGGTGCGCCCTTGATGTCAAAATTGACTATGGATATGGGAAGAAGAAGATGGCTTTTGGATGTCAATACTGGGAACGAGAATTGCTTTTTTGAATTTCCTGATGGGTCTCCTCTTACCCCCCGCCCCCCGCCAAGTCCTTCCTCTTTATTTCTTCTGCTTTAAAGATACAGGAACACGATGTCCCTTTTTATTAGAAAAACCTCTTGAGAAACCATGCCCTGGAAGATGCTAACGATTCTCACGCTTGTGAGTCCTGGAAAAATAATTCTCCTATTAGTTAACACTGAGAACTTGCCACGTGTGGGGTGCACGTTACCTCCACGACTCCCCATAATAGTGCCACAAAGACGGGTGTCCCTAGTCACCCTGCTCGACAGATGACGAAGCTGAGGCTTCCACCGGTTAAATGAGCGACAGACGTGCGTCAGGAACCCAGGCGGTCTGAGGCACAGTGCAAACTAGTGTGTCGATTCCGATCTCCTGGACTTCAGACTCAGTTGGTTTGTGCCTGCAGGGTCGTTCCGAGCTGTCCTGCTCGTCCTGCCTTGTCGACCGGCTATCCTTACCCCAACCTCTCATCCCTCCCTGCCCCACTACCTTAGTGGCTCCTGCGGCTCACCTGGGCTCCCACCCTTGCCTGTCTGAGTCTGCGCTGGAGTCCGAGCATAGCACTGACCGTCTGCTCTGGACAGTCAGTGAAGTGAGGACAACTCAGCGGATGGCTTACTGCGCGCCTGGCTCTGTACCGGGTGCTTTATACGTGACCGGGTGGAAATGACCACGCTGGATGTGTAACAGCGGGGACATTGCCATATGCCTCGGACGGAGTTTTGTTAACTCTGGCTGAGAGTAGGCAACCTAGGTATCCTGTTCCTGACATGTAAGTCGTGCCATTAATTTCTCTTTCCCTTTGCGTGTGAAAATTACGACCCTATTTTCCATCCAAAGGTTTCCTTTTTCTTTCTTTTTTTAATGTTTGTTTATTTTTCAGACAGAGAGAGACAGAGCATGAACAGGGGAGGATCAGAGAGACAGGGAGACACAGAATCCGAAGCAGGCTCCAGGGTCTGAGCTGTCAGCACAGAGCCCGACGCGGGGTTCGAACTCACGGACCGCGAGATCGTGACCTGAGCCGAAGTCGGCCGCTCAACCGACTGAGCCACCCAGGCGTCCCTCCTTTTTCCTTTTAAAAATAGCTTTATTGAAGTATCATTTATACACCAGAGAATTCACTTATGTTAAGTGTGTCATTTAGTGATTTTTAGTGAATTCATAGAGTTGGGCAACCATCGCCAGCCACAGTCCAATTCTCGAACATTTCCTTTACCCCCCCAAAGGTGCCTCAGGTCCATTTAAAAATCACTCTGGGGGTTCCTCTTGCCCCCTCCTGCCCTCTGCCCTGGACTTTTAAACGGTTTCCCAGGGAGGGAGGAGAATTTTCCCTGTGGCCCCCCAGGGCCTTCTTTCTCTGTTAGCTCTAGCCGGGGTGTGTGACATACCTGCTCGGGGCCCGGATGTTGGTTCTCCTAAGCAGGTGACTTCTGATTGATGTCGGCTCCCCCAGGGGACCCTCAGACGCCTGCAGCCACTCCCCTGACAGCCTCGTCCACAGCCTCCAATACGGGGCTTCCTATGGGCACAAGGACCCCCGCCATAGCCCCAGCGGGAATACCACCCTCTCTCCCTGGCCTCTCTGTGAGGCCTTTCCACCTCGATGGGGAGATCCTGGGGGAGGAGAAGAGAGCTGGCATGTCCTCAGCTACTTTTGGCAGCCTTCCCCGGGCCCACAGTTAGCCCAGACCTCCCCTCCCTGCCCATCTCCGCCGGGAGGTAACGGTGGTAGGTGGGGTTGCTTCTGTGGCTTCTCCTGACTCAAGAGGTGGTATTGTCATCTTCCCGTTGTCCCTCTTCAGGTCGCAGTGCCCCTGGAGTGGTTTGCCACTGGAGTGGTTTGCAGTGCAGTGCCCCTGGAGTGGTTTGCTGCTGAGTGGGGGTGCCAGTGAGGTATCAGGGCGCCGGCCACCTCGTCTCGGGGGACAGTCTAGCGACGGCTTGCCAGGTTCCTCCCTCTCTTCGTGAGGACCCTCAGCCCCGGTGGGATGAGGGAGTGATGGATTCGGGGACCAAGGGCGCTGTGAACGAACTGGGCCCCAGCACCAACCAGCCGCGTCATACATGGCTTCTCTCTCCCAGGCTGACTTTCCTGGACATACTAAGAGCGGAACACTGCTTGTGAGGACTCCATCAGGTACCACATAGAGGGACTTCTGGCAGCGTCTGGAAGACATCCGTGCTAGAGACACGGTAATTGGACCTGAATCTATGCAGTTCCCACGGCCCTCTTCCGGGCTGGATTCTGTCCTAGAGCCTTGCTTCTCTCCCCATTGGTCAGAATCCTACACATCTTCCAAGGCGGAACTGAAAACTCTCCTCACTCCCCGAACCTTCATTCCCACCTCTGCCTTCTCACCGGCTTGTCCTCCTCCTTTGACCCTTTTTTCTCTTCCCATTTCTCTCTTGCCAAAAGTCCTATTACCTGCTCCTGGATCCGTGGATGAGACCTGTTCTCGGCTCTTTTCTGTCTTTTTTGTTTTGTTTTGTTTTTAATCTCTTGAGTTTGGGACCTGACTTTTGGGAAGTCCTGTGGATTTTCTTTTCCGAACCGTCGTAATGAATTTTCTGTTTGCAATCGTTTACAAGTTGTCGATAGCTCTTATTTTGGTCTATGATTTTCTTCTTTCTTCACATAACATCCTATTTTTGTTTCCTGGGTACAGTTGCTAATTAGAGCTTTCGTTTTTTTGAGTTCTTGTCTCTAACCCAATTTTTCTTTACAGTGGTGGGAGTCATTTAAAAAATGGTCTCCGGGGGCACCTGGCCGACTTAGTTGGTGGAGCATGTGACTCTTGATCTCAGGGTATGGGTTCAAGCCCCACGTTAGGGGTAGAGATTACTGAAAAATAATAATAATAAAAAAAGGTCTTAAAATAAAGTTGTCTTTATCCTGAAATGTCATCCTTGTGCCCATTCACATTGGAGTGTGAGGCAATAAAAAGGTCCTGTATGTGGGCAGGACCCGTCAACTGGAGGGGCTTGCCTCTGCAAGGTTGAAGTCATCTTAAATGCTGGAATGCAGATATGTTGCTAGTGGTGCCATTTGGTTTGTTTTGAGGAGTCCCCTCTAATGATTAAGTTGGGGCATGGGGAGGGTGGGGGCAATGTTTGGAGTGAGCACAGTGGGCAGACCTGTTCCTTGTACACACCTTCATTTCACTACCTCATCTTCCTTGCTGTGTCTGAGTCCTGAACCACATCAGAGGGTTTGGCTTTTTTTCTGGAATGTATTCCACATAGACTCTAGGTTGTGATTTCCTTTGATATTCATTTTAACGGCACCCCCATCCAGCCTCTGTTTTCCAGACATTTGTTGAATTCATCTCAACAATAGCCCTTCTTGTATTTTCTTTACTGTCGTGGGCTTACGTTCTTTAAAATTCTCTTGCTACCATTGAATGGGAACTCAGGAGAGGGAGGCATTAAACACACATATTCAATCCTCCGTCGAGATGGGAATTCCTGCTTTCTCTCCTCGCTATTTAATTTACTATTCAAATCAGGATAGTTTTCTGTTTGTGGGACTAAATTTCTGAAAATGTAAAACTGGATTATAATCTAGAATGGGGAGGGGCGCCTGGGTGGCTCAGTGGCTTAAGCATCTGGCTCTTGGTTTCGGCTCAGGTCACGATCTCATGGTCCATGAGTTCAAGCCCCACATGGGACTCTGGGCTGACAGTGCAGAGCCTGCTTGGAATTCTCTCTCTCTCTTTCTCTCTCTCTCTCCCTCCCTCTCTCAAAATAAATAAACTTAAAAAAAAATAGAATTGGGGACGGATCATGTTTGATTCTTTATTTCGTGGAGCCTAGCCCAGTATCTTTTATGTGATATGTGCTCAACATGTATTGATTGATCGCGTCAGCTTTAACATGGAAACCTGCCACTTTTCTGCCTGTTTCACATTTTTATCTGTCCTTACTAGTGTAATTTCGCATAGAATGGACTCACAGATCTGGGGAGCCATTTGGATCTCCCTTTTATGGCCTTTTATATTTTTAGTCTTGACTCTGCTCTTTTGCCAGCTTTGAAAGTGATAAGAAAATATAGTAAGTGCCCTATGTGGAGAGATTCATATTCTGTAACATGCCTTCAAAGTTATCGTCCTCTTAGCTTACTTTCCTTCCAGGGAAAAGCATCTAATTATCCCTTAATCTCTCGCTCTTGTTTTGTTACTGGGGACAGTAGGTTATTTCCTCCATAAGTTCCAGAGTTTTCCGAGTTGGGGGGGCACCCTTCCCTCCTTCCGCATGGCTGTGAACGAGCGTGTCCCCTCTACACGCCCTGGCTTACTTTGGACATTTTTCCGCTCAAAAGAAAACTAAATTGGTGGTTTAATCTCATCCAGATAAAGACCATCAAGCAGAGCAGTGTGATATGGTCCTTAAATCCCACAGGTCATGTTTCTGGCAAAGAGCCGTGTCCTGCAACCATCATTCCCATGATGTCCAGCTTACGCATCATCTAATGCATGCCATTCTCTTGGTCTTGGAAGGTTCCAGATTAATTAACATCGGAGGCAAAACAGTCTTTCTTCTACATCGCAAAGAGTTTTAAAGTACATCATGGAGACTTTCTCATCAAGGCTGTAGAGGAAGAGAAATTGCCTGCCCTGCCCTCCCACCTCCCGCCCCCAGGGGGAGACAGCAGGTCCAGGATGGAATCCGCTCAGGAGGAAAGCTGGAAGTGATGTTTCATACTTGGGAAAATTCACTGCAATATTTTGCCCCTTTGTGCTTCCGTGACCAGTAAAACGACCCCGTTAATTTACAACAGCAATTCCCACCTTTTGCAGAGACCATCGCTTCACCCACCATTCAACACATTTGGAATGAGACAGCACAGTGGAAAAGACGTCGATGGGGGGAGGGGGGGGCTAAGAAGGTCTCGGCTTTGAATAGTAGCTCAGCACCATTTTCTGTCCGTCTCTTATTGTAGTAAAATACACATCAAATTTAGCATGTTAACCACTTCTACGTGTGCGGTTCGGTGGCACGAAGCGTGTTCCCAATGGGCCGCCTTCACCGCCACCCATTTCCAGAAGGCTTACATCTTCCCAAACTAAACTCTGTCCCTGTTGAACACTAACTCTCCATCTTCCCTCCCCCAGCTCCTCGCAACCTCTCTTCTATCTTTTGTCTCAGTGCCTCGAATTTGCCTGCTCTCAGTACCTCATTTAAACCGGATCATATATATTTGCCCTTCTGTGTCTGCCTTATTCTACTCAGCACCACGCTTTCAAGGCTCACCATTCTGTAGCTTTGTATCAGAATTCCATTCCCCTTTAAGGCTGAATAAGAATCCATTTTACCTTTATACCACGTTTTGTTTCTTCAGTCAGCTCTTGATGAGCATTTGGGTTGTTTCCCCTGTTTTGTTACGGTGAATAATGCTGCTTTGCACGTCGGTGGACAAATGTCTCTTTGAGTTCCTGCTTTCACTGCTTTTGCGTGCATTCCCAGAGGTGGAGTTGCTGGATCCTGTGATGATTTTGTATTTAACTTTTTGAGGAACCGTCAAACTGTTTTTCACGGCATCAGCGTCATTTTACAGATGAGAAGACTTAGGCTCAGAGAGGTTAAGTGACTAGCCCAAGGTCACAGAGCTGGCTGCCGAATTTAGCTGGATGTGTCTGTAATGTGCCCCGATAGTGCTTTCCATAAATAGGCTCTTAATGATGTTTGATCTCTTCCTTTCTCCTTCTGATGGTAATTCAGGTCTAACTGTATTTGAACCCCCCCCCCCCCACTCTTTCTTTCATTTCTTTATTGATATCAGGAAAACAAACAATCCCCCTATCTTGGCCAAAGGGATTCAAGAGCCTTTTCAGACCTCAGAAGTGCAAAGCCCCTTTCAAACAATGCACGTGATTTCATTCAAATCATTGTTCTTTGTTGACAGTCTTTTCCCTGGCAGACTCTGATGGCTGTTGTTAGTGGATCCTGAGAAACTTAACAGAAACCCATGGGGGAGGGGAAGGAAAAAAAAAGAGAGAGAGAGGTTAGAGTGGGAGAGAGCCAAAGCATAAGAGACTCTTAAAAAGTGAGAACAAACTGAGGGTTGATGGGGGGTGGGAGGGAGGGGGAGGGTGGGGGAAGGGTATTGAGGAGGGCACCTTTTGGGATGAGCACTGGGTGTTGTATGGAAACCAATTTGACAATAAATTTCATATATTGAAAAAAATAATAATAATAGTGTTTGGGGTTCTGGGGCACCTGGGTGGCTCAGTCCGTTAAGCATCCTGCCTTTGATCTCAGCCCAGGTCAGGATCTCACGGTTTGTGTCCTGCCTTTGATCTCAGCTCAGGTCATGATCTCACCCTTTTGGTTTGTGAGATCGGGCCCCACGTCATACTCTGCGCTGTGGAACCTGCTTGGGATTCCCTTTGTCCCTCCCCTGCTCACGCTCTCATGCTCTCTCTCTCTCTCAAAATAAACAAACTTAAAAAGATATTGTTTGGCGTTCTTGAGCGTAATTGAATTGCTCTATAGATTATTTAACGTAGAGTTTTCCCCAGTGATGATAGATCTGCCCCCTTTCCCCTCTCTAATCCCAAATACCCAGAATGGAAGCAGTGACATCATGAAAGGTGTAGGCAGGTATGGGAGGCAAACTGAAAGTGTGTGGAGTGGAATTTAGAGGCTTCGTTGGCTTTCTTTGTCACAGGCCTTGCTGCTTGGTGTCCATATTTAGACCTTACTTGGTGTGTGTGTGTGTGGGGGGGGGGGGGGGGGGTGGCAAATGGCCTTTCTCTTCCGCCCCAAACTTTCAACACCTGTTTGTAGGTTGGCTACCACTAATTTAGGTTGGAAACCAAGCTGTTACCTCTCCCGGGGCTATTTATACCTAAAACCAGAATAAAAAGCTCACGTTAGAACTCCCAACAGCCGAATTTTGGGAGCCAAAGGTGGGACGGCCTCCCATCATGCCACTGAGATCCCGCCTCGTCGTTCAGTCACTTTGGAGAGTAGCCACTGATGCCACCCACAGTGTTTCCGGACAGAGGGACTTGAATCGGATAAAGCTGCTGATTAAGAACAATTTGGGAGGCGTCAAAACCCCCCTCCAGTTCTCTGCTTTTTGGGCCACAAGGAAATTCACTTTTCTTTTTTTTCCTGAAAAAGAGTGGGAATCACCAATCCAAGGCACTCCCAAACCAAAGTGAGTTTGGAAAGTCCAGGACGGGGGAGGAGGGGAGACAACACGGTCTTGCTTTGGGGCCGGGAGGAGACAGGCAAACAGAGGCGGTTCACGCACAGGGACACAGGGCGCTTTCGGTAGGTGCAGTTCCCAGACTGGCCACAAGATGGTGCAGAAAGTCTGCTCACTGCCCGTCCTGGGCGATTTGCAGCCTCTGCCAGGCTCTGGGTGGATTGGTAAACTGGCGAGGAAGGCACGAGAAAGCCTTCACTGTGGCGAAGAGGCCTTTTGACATTTGCAGCATTCAGACTGAAAATCTGATTCAAAATAGAGTGGGTTCCTGATACATTGCAGGCAATTAGCAATTTCATTCCATTTGTACAAAAGCTCCTCGTCCAGGGCCTGGCCTATGCACGGGTGTCAGAGAAGAAAAAGGAGGCGTGACCACGACATTGTGCAGGGAGATGCAAGGCGCCCCCGTTGCCAGAGAATCTTTATGAGGAGCCAGGGACTCGCTCGTTCACCCCTTTGGGCATTTGCTACGGACGGCACTACCCTGCGTGCTGTGGGGACAGCAGTGAAAAAAATCCCAGCCCTCGGCCAGCCAGCTTGCATCGTGTTGGGAGAATCGGATAACGAGTTAGCTAAGAAAAAGAAATCGCGTGCCAGACGGTGTCACACACTGTGGAAAAAATATTAAAACCAATACGTGGAGTCGGGGGGTGGGTTGCGAGGTTCAATGGCGTGGCCACGCGAGGCCCCTCTGAGAAGGTGACATCTCAGCAAGACCTGAAGGGTTGACGGGGCAAGTTACGGGGATCTTGGGGGGAAGATCATTTTAGGCAGAGGGCACAGCAAAGGAGCCGGTCCAGAGGTGGGACTGTGTCTGGAAAACTCAAGGGAGAGCAAGAAGCCAGTGTAGATGCCGAGGGAAGGGGGAGAGTGGTAGGATGTGAACTGCAGAGACACCGTCGGGGATTTGGAAGCAGACGGATTTTATAAACCCTTGAAAGGCGTTGTAAGAACTTTGGCCTTCACCCTGGGATTGGTAGGAGCCGTTGGGGAATTCTAAGTACAGAAGTGACATGATCTGACTCGCATTTTGAAAGGATCACGCCGGCTCCTGTACTGAGAAGGTGGAAGGTACTAGAGGCGGAAGCAGGGAGACCAGGGAGGGGACCGGTGTGAGGTTCCAGGCGAGAGACGATGGCCGCTTGGGCCACCAGTGGTGACAGCGGTGGGAGTGCCGAGAAGTGGTCACATTTGGACGTGTTTTGAGTCAACAGGATCTGATGGTAGATTGGATGAGTGTTTGAGAGAGAGAGAGAGAGAGAGAGAGAGGTCAAGGATGACGACAAGGTTATTTCCCTGCGCAACTAGGCATTAACAGCGATGAGTTGGGAGAGCAGGTGTCTTGGGGGAAGATGAGGAACTCGGTTCTGGATTTGCTGACTTTGGGATGCCCTGGTGATGTCCAAGTGGGGGTGTCCAAGTGGAATTCAGGGAAGGGGTCCGGGCAGAGATATAAATTCAGGGGAGGGGGCCTGTGGATCTACAGGTATTTAAGGGCGGGGATTGGAGCGAGAATGGAGTCCAAGGACCAAGCCCAGGCACACGCTACCATTCAGAAGTTGGGGAGATGAGAAGTAACGAGAGAACGGACCTGAGGCTGGAGGAAACTTGGAGATTATGGCGTCCTGGAAGCCAAGGAGGAAAACAGCCAAGGAGGAGGGACATCGACGGTGTCGACTGCTGCTGCTGGGCCAGCGTGCACATCGCTGCCAAACGTGGTTTCTCAACCTCAGTGCTGCAGATGTGTGGGATTGGGTAATCTTGCTTTTGTGGGGGTCACCCGGTACACTGCAGGATGCGTAGCAGCACCCGTGGCCCCTACCTACCAAATGCCAGAAGTACCTCCCTCTCACTTGTGCCGAAAGTGTCACCGCTCTGTGGAGAGCTGTGCTTCAAGGTCTGAAGAGCTAACGTTCGGGAGAAGAAAGAGGTCTTCTAGCAGAGGGGAGAGAAAGCTTCTGGAGAATTTGACTTGAAAGCTCGGGTAGAATAACACAGAGGGACCGGGGCAGAATGGGCACGGGCATGTCAGCCAGGGAAAGTTCCTGATGCTTGATAAAACGCCTCTGTGTAGAGACCAACATCTCCTTTTGGAGTCATGGAAACAGTTATATATCATTTTCACCACGTCTTGTTTTAGGCACATGGTCACAGTTTCCATGACATCTTTCTTCCCCACAAAGGAAGACTGGAGATTACAGGATTTTTTTTTCCCCCTGAAAAATGATTTCTAGAGGTTTAGGTATGACAATACATGGTATACCATTTTAAAAACCGCGATTAAAAAAGAAAAACTACTCCTCTGCCCTCCTCACCTCTCCTGCCTCCCCACCTCTGGCATCTTTCCAAAATGATAAAAGAGAAGCTCGTCTTTCCCCCCAGCTTCCAGATACAAGGTCAGAATGTTTTTCCCCTGTTGGAATAAAAGATTAATTTATTGCTTTGCGTAAATCGGACTCAAAATCTCTCCTCCCCTACAACACACACACACACACACACACACACACACACACACACTCACAGAGTTGAAATACAGCACTCGCTATTTGTTTTTGTTTTTTTTTTAAAGCAATACTTCACGGGCTCATTAGGAATTTTGCTGAGCACCGATGGGAGTGATTCTTTTTCTGGACATTTAGCCACTATGTTCAGAAGACAAATGCAATGTTGCACTTACAGGAATCTCAACGGGAAAAATGTTCATCATGAGAATGGATAATTGGATTCCACTTTGGGGGGGGGGGGAGTCCAGATACAGTTCAAGGTAAAAGACAGTTTGAGTGGGTGGTGTTAGGACTTTGGGAAGGGCTTTTTTTTAAAAAAAGTTTTTATTTAAATTCTAGTTAGTTCACATACAGTGTAATATTACGTTCTTGTGTGCAATATAGTGACTCAACACTTCCACACTTTACCCGGTGCTCATCACGAGAAATGCACTCCTTAGTCCCCATCACCTGTTTGTTTATTTTTTAAAAAATGTTTATTTATTTACTTTTGGGGGGGAGGGGCAGAGCGAGAGGGAGAGAGACAATCCCAAGCAGGCTCTGTGCTGTCAGCGCAGAGCCTAACGTGTGGCTCAGTCTCCCGAACCGTGTGATCATTACCTGACCCAAAATCAAGAGTCGACTGCTTAACCAACTGAGCCACCCAGGTGCCCTGCCCCACCACCTATTTAAACCCATCCCACCGCCCCATCTCCCTGCTGGGAACCATCAGTTTGTTCTCTATACTTAAGAGTCTATTTCTTGGCTTCTCTCTCTCTCTCTTTTCTCTCTTTGCTCCTTTGTTTTGTTTCTCAAGTTCCACATGTGAGTCAAATCATTCGGTATTTGTCTTTCTCTGATTGACTTCTTTCACTTGGCATAAGTTCTATCCACATCATTGCAAATGGCAAGATTTCATTCTTTTTTATGGCTCAGTAATATTCCAGTGTGTGTGTGTGTGTGTGTGTGTGTGTGTGTGTGTGTGTATACACCACATCTTCTTTATCCATTCATGGACACTTGGACTGTTTCCATACTTTGGCTGTGGTAGATAATGCTGCTATAAACATCAGGGCGCATGTGTCCCTCTGATTTAGTATTTTTGTATTTTGGGGGTAAGTACCCAGGACTGCAATTGCTGGGTGGTAGGGTGGTTCTATTTTTAACTTTCTGAGGAACCTCCATACTGTTTTCCAGAATGACTGCACCAGTTTGCATTCCCACCAACAGGGCAAGAGGGTTCCTTTATCTCTACATCCTCACCAACACCTGTTGTTTCTTGTGGTGTTGATTTTAGCCATTGTGACAGGTATAAGGTGGTATCTCACTGTAGGTTTGATTTGCATTTCCCTGGTGATGAGTGATGTTCAGCGTCTTTTCATGTGTCTGTTGGCCAGCTGGATGTCTTCTTCGGAAAAATGTCTATTTATGCCTTCTACCTATTTTTTTAGTTGGATTATTTGTTTTGGGGTGTTGCGTTTTTAAGTTCTTTATATATTTTGGATACTAACTCTTTAGCAGATATGTCATTTGGAAATACCTTTTCCCATTCTGTAGGTTGCCTTTTAGCTTTGTTGATTGTTGGAAGGGACTTTTTGCAGCAGGGGAGCGGGAGAACCTCTGGATAAGTAGAAGCGGCTGGCTATTGGTGTTACATTATCTTCTTGGAACACGCTGGGCGAGCTTCCCATGGTGGATTATAAGGAGGACCATTCACGAGCAGATGGTGTTCAGGTATAGACTCTGTAAAGCTGGGCATGGAAATGGCCTTTTCCAGGGATTCGAAAGGTTGGTCACCCATCACAATCACCATGTGCTGAAATCAATGGGCCAACCCCTAGGCTTCTAGATCAGTCTACATGGGATAATCTCCTAGCATCTGTAATTTGTAAATGTTCCCCAGGTGATTCTGACCAGCCCTGGATTCCACTTGGCATCTGGGAATTATGTGTCCAATTTTAATAGAACTGAAGGAATTCTAGGCCTCAGACAAGGAAGAGGTTCTATGACTTGGTGATCAGGACTTCTCCTTTTTAAATTATTATTATTATTTTTTTATTATTATTTTATGAATTGGTTTCTAAATGAAGATGATAACATGGGAGCAGATACACAGCTGAGAAAAATGATTTGGGGGATTTTTGTTTTTAATTTTTTTAATGTTTATTTATTTTTGAGAGAGACAGAGACAGAGTGCGAGCAGGGGAGAGGCAGAGAGAGACGGAGACACAGAATCCAAAGCAGGCTCCAGGCTCTGAGCTGTCAGCACCGGGCCCAACGCGGGGCTTGAACTCATGAGCCTCGAGGTCGTGTCCTGAGGTGAAGTTGGACACTCAACCGACTGAGCCACCCCGGCGCCCCCGGACTTTTTGTTTTAAGCTGACGTGACTTCTGTTGAGCGTGTGGCGAACTTTTGCCTTCCTCTTTTTTTTTAATTTTTACACTTTATCTTGGCCGTGAACACTAGGCGTCTAGCAGTATTTGTGCTTTGGTCTGTGATTCTCTGTCAGATCACGCTGGCGTCTAGGTCAGAACCAGTCACTGGGACTTGGCTTACCGAAGTGTTTATATATATTGTGCATCTGTCATTCACCTGAAGTGATGTGACTTCATGCCTTCTGTCTTTTGAGGTCTATCTGCTTCAAAGAAATGTCCATCTCCCATATTGTACCTTTCAGAGTGTCCCTGGTAAGCAGGGCTAGATAACTCCATTCATCAGGGATGGGAAGAACCAAGAGTTTCCCCATGGACGGCCACTGCTGCTCCATAGCATTTTCATTAACGGTTATGTGAGCTTTGTAAATCCCACTTAGCTTGGAGGGTGTTCCTTGATCGCCTTGTGTCTGCTGTTATCTATTTTTGTGGCAACATGCCAGCACCAGTCTGAGAGATTCTTCTCCATTAGCAGTAGAAGGAACAAGATTTATGGAAGACCACTCTTCAAAGATCTTGGTTTACTTTGGAGCTATAAACATACGATGGTGTGCAATATTTATTTTTTAATTTTATTTTTAATTTTTTAAAATTTACTTCCAAATTAGTTAGCATCTAGGGCAACAGTGATTTCAGGAGTAGATTCCTTAGTGCCCCTGACCCATTTAGCCCATCCCCCCTCCCACAGCCCCTCCCGTAACCCTCAGTTTGTTCTCCATATTTATGAGTCTCTTCTGTTTTGTCCCCCTCCGTGTTTTTATATTATTTTTGTTTCCCTTCCCTTATGTTCATCTGTTTTGTCTCTTAAAGTCCTCACAGGCATGAAGTCATATGATTTTTGTCTTTCTCTGACAAATTTCCCTTAGCATAATACCCTCCAGTTCCATCCACGTAGTTGCAAATGGCAAGATTTCATTCTTTTTGATTGCCGAGTAATACTCCATTGTATATATATACCACATCTTCTTTATCCATTCATCTGTTGATGGACATTTGGGCTCTTTCCATACTTTGGCTATTGTTGACACTGCTGCTATAAACACGGCGGTGCATGTGTCCCTTCGAAACAGCACACCTGTATCCCTTGGGTAAATGCCTAGCAACGCAATTGCTGGGTCGCAGGGTAGTTCTATTTTCAGTTTTTTGAGGAACCTCCATCCTGTTTTCCAGAGTGGCTGCACCAGCTTGCATTCCCAGATGGTGTGCAATATCTAGAGAATGTGTTCTGTGTAGGGCCTCAAAGACTCCCTGTGAAATCCTAAGTAACCTTCATCAAAGAGTTGTCTTCTAAGCTTGAAGGTAGAAATCTGTACATACGACCATCTCATTTGTAGTTTCCTCCATAAGCAGAGATCCCTTTTTTTTCTCCACGGATGGTGTAATGACTCCAAAGTGGTTTATGCTGTGTAAGGAAAGAGGGTGAACTTACAGGACATTTTCAGAGAACAATAAAAAGCATATTACTTCCATTCGCACTTATCCTCCCAGACTCTAAAATCTGCATTCTCAAAACATCTTTGCTACACTGCACTGTATGAACTTTCGACATGATCGTGACAGTAAAGGCGGTGGGTCCACAGGCAGCCTGGCTCTGTGATTCCTGCACATCTTACCGAGAATACCCTTCCGTATGTGGAGGCTGCTGACCTCAAATGGTGACTGTTGGGCCGAGGTGGAGGGAGAATTATTCCTCTCCCTCAACTGTGTCCTCTGTGTACCCATATAAAGGCTCTATCAAGAATAACATGCCCGTTTTCTCTGCTCGTGTCTAGTTTTATCCCCTCAGGAAACCGAGTTAAAGATTAAGCCCAGAGAATACACCAGTGTTATTAGTCATCGCCATCAACGGCTTCCGCCCATTAGGCAACAGGCGCCCCTGACACGTAGCAGATTTGTTAATTAGCAGCTAAAGAAGGGAAGAAAGCTCCATGACCCCACATCGTCCTACCATTCCAGTCGCTCTGTGGGAGGGCTCTGGGTACATTGAAAACCTCACACTGCCATCAGCCCTTTCAGGATCACCCAGGAAACTTCCAAACGTCTTTAAAAGATGGGACTTTTCCGGTACGTTTTATTTCCACTAACGAGACCCAAGGGCAAGGCGACCTTGCCGCTCTCTCCATTCGCGCTCCGTCTCCATCCTTCGCTGTCTGCAATTTACATCGCCACGAGGGCTGTCTGCACCGAGTCTCCTCCGCTTTGCTGAGGCGTCCCCTTGAATTTCAAACACTTTAGTTTTGCTTCCCCGGGAGAGCCAGCGATGCCTCAGGCTCCACACCGCGAGTCGGCCCCGGATGTCCGCGAGGCGGTGTCTCCGCCAGGCGCAGAGGCGCCGCTGGGGGTCCCGTGACACCTGCTGCATCACCCCCGCTCGGGACGTCCGGGTGGGCGCGGCCACCCGGCGGGTGCGGGGGCACGGACAAGACTACCAAGGCCTGGTTTCTGTCCGCAGGGAGCTTACGGTGCAACATGGAGGAAGAGGAAGCTGTATGCCACTGGCCCTGAACACCCGCCTGCAATTCTTGGCTAGGAGGGATGGACTGTTGAGAACTCAGCCATTTCTCTTAACTTAATTTCATTTCGGTATTCCTTTCCCTCCGTTCAGCAACTTTCTTCTCTGCGTGTTGCCCCGGTGCCCCTGAAGGCCCCCCGCCCACGTTGTCGGGGTCAGGGGACCACACGGCCAGGCGGAAACGGGGCCTTGGGTGGCTGTTTCCGAAGGGCCTGGAAGAAGCAGTCCCCAGCTCGCCCTGGCTGCTGAGCGCGCTCCCTGGAGACTCGGTGCTTCTCCAGCCGGTTTTAGATCTCCTGTGTACCTTCTAACCCCCAGGAGGAGACCTGACTTTGAAGGTTACATCCCCTGGTGGGGCTGGAGGGTTCTTCCCCCTCGTCCTGTGGTCATCCCTCTTCAGCGAAAGTCATTAGGAGCTACAGCTGGTCTCTCCCTGCCCCCTCCCCCCATATTGCTTGCTCCTCCCACGCCCACCCTGTTGTTTTTCGCACCCACTCTCCTTCGTGGGTCACCCCACCCGCCCCCCACCCCCAGCCCTAAGTGCCGGAGTCACAGGACTCGGTCCTAGACTCCCTCCCTGCTTCTGTCTTTGAACCCACCTGTCCCTTTGAGCCACCATTCTCCTCATTTGTAGGGACTGAGGGGTACTTTACTGGCCTGGAATTGCGCACATCTTTGCTCTGCGGTGCGATGAACTGTTAACTCCGGCGTGCACGCGCTCCCAGGCCCCAGCAAAGCTCCCGCCTGAGCCCTTCCTTCCGTCCGTGCCCCACAGGGGAGCCTCTGTCCTGACGTCTATCACCACCGATTAGCTTTGCTTGTGTTTGAACTTCATGTGGATGAGATCACACAGTACATTCTCTTTTCTGTTTGACTCAACATTTATTTGAGCCAACATTGCGCCTGTGAGATTTAACCACGTTGTATCATCAGCTTGTTCTGTCCATTAAGGTGTACAATTCTATTCTAACAATATTTCAAAATTTATTTATCCACTCTAGGGTGGATGGGCATTTAGGTGGTTCTGTGTTTGGGCCCATTCTGCCCGGAACATTCCTTTGGGGGACCCGAGCATCCTTGGGTGTGTGTTCAGCAGTAGGTCACAGGGTGTATGCATTTAGCCCTGTGAAGGATTGCCACGTGTTTTTCCAAAGTGATTGTGCAAATTTACACACCTACCTGGAGCGTAAGAGAATTCCAGTTGCCTCTTATTTTCTTTTGGAGTTGTATTTTTTTAATATGTATTTTGGATATGAGTGTCTTGTTGCTTTTTAAAAAAATTTTTTTTAACGTTTATTTTTGAGAGAGAGAGAGAGAGAGAGAGCGTGAGCGGGGGTAGGAGGCAAGGAGAGAGGGAGACACAGAATCCGAAGCAGCTCCAGGCTCTGAGCTGTCAGCATGGAGCCCGATGCGGGGCTCGAACCCATGAACCGTGAGATCATGACCTGAGTCAAAGTCTGATGCTTAACCAACTGAGCCACCCAGGTTCCCCTTCACTTTTTTTTTTTTTTAATCTTTATTTATTTTGAGAGAGAGAGAGAGAGAGATAGAGTGTGAGCAGGGGAGGAACAGAGAGAGAGGGGGAGACACGATCTGAAGCAGGCTCCAGGCTCCGAGCTGTCAGCACAGAGCCCGACGCGGGGCTCGAACTCACGAACTGTGAGATCATGACCTGAGCTGAAGTCCGATGCTTAATCAGCTGAGCCACCCCGGCACCCCTGAGTGTCCCGTTGCTTTTTAAGTAAAATCCCAAATCACCAAAATGATGGCACGCAGGCACTGCCCATGACGTGACTTCAGCCTGGTCTTGTACCACTCACCCTCTCTGTCTCCTCTGTCCCTCTTCCATATTCTTCCCTGCCTCAGGGCCTTTGCCTCTTCTGTTCTCTCTGGTTCATTCTACTATTTAGGTTCTTTCCCTAAACAACCAGTTTTTTTCTGCTCTTGTTACCCAGCCAGCTTGTACTCACCCCTCACCCTCGGGGTCTCAACTTACACTTTACCCTGTCCCCTCCCCTCTCCCCCGACTATGTTAAATCTTTCTGTTAAATGTTCTTATCCCACCTGTATATAATCTTCATGCTATTTATTGCAAGTTTCAACAATTATTTGTAAGATTCTTTGCTAGATCTGCCTCCTCAATCCCACCAGAAACTTCCGGAGGGTTTGGAGTGAGTCCGTGTTGCCCCCCGGTTGTGCCCTCACCGCTTAAAACAAGGCGTGATGTGTAAAACTTGCTCAACAAATACTTTTGAAAACATAGAAGGGTGATGACATGAACAAAGCAATATATTGTGCTCAGCTCTGTCTGGTTCTACAGTTGGGGTTATTTATCTCTATTACCAAGAAGCTTGCATTGCTGTTGGAAACTATACAGGGAGAAAAATCTCTAGCCTTCTGTAGGGGTCAGAAGCCTTTGATCCTGAATGTGAGACCCTGTGCGCCGTGGTTGTGGTGCTATCAGCAGATTCAGGGCCTGGAAGAATGGCAAAGGGGGGGCGTGAGAATAGGGAGACGGCGGTGTGGCTGGAGAGACTTGGAGGGCAGGTGGAAAGGAGACAAGGTGTCAGGGCGAGGGGAAAGGGAGAGGTGGGGGGGAACATTAAAGCTAGATAGAAAATTGCAGAAACAATGGCCCACAAATGGCCATGTCTCATGAGCGCGAGGTCTGCGACAGAGGGGAGGAGAGAAGTTACGGGCCAATTGCGCTCAGCTAGAAATAAAAATAACACCAAATTTGCTGACTCTTACGGCTTGGGAATTCCAAGATATTTTAAAGATTTTAAGACTATCTCAGGTAGTGACGAGTCTTTGGGGGTTAAAATAGAGTCCAGGACTGTTTCCAGCCAGATGGCCCTTTGAGTCCAGTGGTGTTTTGACATTGGGGAGAGTGCCTCCTGGGGGAGGGACAGTGTCCCTGTCACAGTGTCAGGCTCTCCAGTGCTTTGGTGTGATGTGGCTGAGCTGTTGGATGTCTGGACCGACAGAGCATGTTTTGAGCAGAGCTTGGACCTTATGGTCCCGGGATCTTCAAATCCCTGCGAGGAAACAGGAGGTCAGTCTGTGTACCAGGCACTAGACTCATGAATACTGCATCTTGCAGATGTGTTTACTTTCCTGGTCTATGTAGATGATCTTCTAGTTGGTAAATATACATCTTTTTAAAAAATATTTTTTAAATCTTTATTTATCTTTGAGAGAGAGAGAGACAGAGAGACAGAGTGTGAGCAAGGGAGGAACTGAGAGAGAGGGAGACACAGAATCCGAAGCAGGTTCCAGGCTCTGAGCTGTCAGCACAGAGCCAGAGGTGGGGCTCGAACTCACAAACCGTGAGATCATGACCTGAGCCAAAGTCGGACACTCAACCAACTAAGCCACTGGGGCGCCCCAATATACATCTTTTTAAAAAGATGTTTTTATTTATTTTTGAGAGAGAGAGAGACAGAGACAGAGAGAGAACGAGTGGGGGAGGAGCAGAGAGCGAGGGAGACATAGGATCCAAAGCAGGCTCCAGGCTCCAAGCTGTCAGCACAGAGCCCGACGTGGGGCTCGAACTGGTGAACTGCGAGATCATGACCTGAGCTGAAGTCGGATGCTTACCCAGGCACTCCAGTAAATACACATCCTAAGAGTACTTTTGAGCCCATTGCTTTCTACCACTTAGTTTTAAAAATGAAGCAATAGGAAATGTACAGTGACATTCATGTTGAAGCATTTTGAAAATTTTCTGGTGTTAAGCGAGATGAAGATCATCTCACTTATGATCTGAAAGGCATCTCGCTTTATGCCTGAAAAGGTTGGAAGCCATCTTGTCCTGTTGAACCTGGAAAATGGTTAAGGCTCCCGATGTGCCTTTGGATGTTGGACAGATGAGGAGGTGCTGCCCCCAGGACAGGCAGTGGCTGAACTAAGGTCTGGTGGCACCTGGTGGAGAAACTGCCCAAGATGCCAGGTCTCAGAACTCCCAGAAAGGTCTAGATTTTACCCCTAAGGTTCTGCGTGGAGAGTAGTTCCTGGGGAACACCCCCTACCCCATTATATGTCTGGGTCTTTGTCATGAAGCTTTCTCCCTTGGACACCAAAGTCTCCAATAAGCCACTGAAGATTGTAGACTTTACACTGAAAACAAGATGGCGCCATCTTGTCATCGTGCCGAAGTTAGAACTTAGGGGCAAATGCTATGCTTTCACTAGAATGGTGTGATTGCTTTCTAGTGATGTGATTTGAGGCACTTGGAGGTTTATTTGTGCAGAGGCAGCTCAACCCTGCCTAACTGAGCCCCGAAGAGCATGCTGGGTCCCACCTGGAGTAGTAAGGGTGCCCACTCTCTCTCTGTCTCTCTCCTTTCTGTCCCCTTCCTCCTTGGGTGCCTAAGGGTGTGGTGAGGTGGCCTGAGCCCCCTACCCCCCCTTCTCTTTTTCACAGTAACGATTATTTTCTCATAGCTTTATTGGTAAACAAGAAATTACACGGATTCAAGGCATGCAATTCGATGTGATTGGATATATGTGTTTGGAGGTGTCAAACCCACTTTATAAAGGTAAATATAAAGACAGATGCAAAATATGGTATTAGTGTAATAGTTGTATGTCAATTTTAGTGTAAAAGTTAGAAGATGACGCGTTAAGAACATCTCTGATTTCAAAATTGGTTCACGGAAAGACAATATGAAAAGGTGTAAATTATGACATCAGTTACCCCCTCCCTTTGGGATTCAGGTCCGCTCAGCGTGTGTTCGGAGAGCGAGGACACACTCTTCCTGGAGGAAAAGAATCTTCTCTCAGCCTCGTCTGTATAGAAGTGGGCTGCTTTCATCTTTCACTAAACAGATTGCAAATCTAAGTTGCCTGGAAAGAGATTCGGAAGGGGGGGGGAGGGGAACACAAAGCCAAAACAAGCAAAAGAAAACAAGACAAGACAACACGAGGCAAATCCACGATCATTTCTCGAACGGGGCATGTTTCTATTTCGGGTCCTATGGCTCAAATATTAATTTAAGGGATTTTCAAAAGATTAAAAAGAAAGCTCTTTGTTGTCAGATTAAAGAGCATTTCCCACGTAAAGTAAAATAAAAAACTCAGATTAAAGAAAGCGACATTGCCAACCAGCTTTCTCCCATCGGCTGTGACGTCGACTCCGGGGTCTGAGATGGCTTCAGAAAACTCTTGTCTTTTGAAGTCCTGTTCCTGCCTCGAGGCCGAGGGCACCGGGGAATCCAGAGGCCGCCTGTTGGGCCAGTGGAGGGCACGTAAGCCTCTTGCACGGGGAGCGATCACTTTGACTTTCATATGCGATCCAGGAGAACCGAGCACGGCCCCGTGCCTCACACGAACAACTCCCGCTGCAACACAACGCCTGTGTTTCCCGTCTCTTGCTTTTTCTTCTCCTCTTCGAGAGTAGACTGGCCTGTTTGGAGACCTGACATCTGTGCTTTGAAGTCCAGGAGAGCGAAGGAGCCTCGAAGCCCTGACTCGATGGCCTTCGAAGGAATCGGGCTGTATTTGGACTAGAGGGAAGACTTTAAGATTTTGTAGCCTTGTTTACCTACTAGGGCTCCAGTGTAAAGACTGTGACGGTCAGTAGACATCTTCTGATCTCAAGGAGCACATATGATGAGTGCTGGGTCGCTCACCTTCCCACGGCGTCCTCAGTTTTCCCAGAACCTTTTGTTGCTCTTAGCGAGCCTTACCATCTTCCCGGCTGACCTTTTATACTGCTTTCTTGTTAGTCATTGTCCCCACCGCTTGCTTCATTCTCTACCTGCTCCCTTAGTGACTTGACCTTGCCCCATGTCCTTTTAAGGGGAAAGAACAGAGGTGAAGAAATACTCATGTCAGTCACAACTCTTTTGGGATTTCCATTAGCTCTGAGTGCCTCGCTTGAGGAGCTTTGATTTTCCCTCCCTCAGCAAAGTGCTATAGAATTTTTTTTTTTAATGTTTATTTTTGAGAGAGACAGAGACAGAGACAGAGACAGAGACAGCAGGGAAGGGGCAGAGAGGGAGGGAGACACAGAATCCAAAGCAGGCTCCAGGCTCTGAGCTGTCAGCCCGGAGCCCCATATGGGGCTTGAACTCATGAACCGTGAGATCGTGACCTGAGCCGAAGTCGGATGCTTAACCGACGGAGCCACCCAGGCACCCCATCAGCAAAGTGCGTTAAATAGCAGACTTTCTCACACGGCTCCAGCCCCCGTGCATCCCAGCCTGGGAGCCATTTCTATGTGGCCAAGAGAACCTCCACCCTGTAACACTGACCTTCTCTTGTGAAGCTAACGTGTGCCTCTGACTTTCTGCAACCTTGAACTTTCCTCGTTACACATCGTTACTTGGCTGGCCATCCTACAGCTTCATCATCTGACTACGGATGTGTATAAAGGTTCAGTTCCTAGTTCTGTCCCCCCGGAGGAGAAGTGGTATTCATATTGAGGAAAAGAGGGAGAGCTCCGGGGTCGACAGGCTTGCAGGGAAACACGGATTACTGGCTGTGTGGCCTTGAGCAAGTTAATGAATGACTCTGTGTCTCAGCATCCACCTCTGCAAAATGGGGGTTGTCATACAATCTACTACTCATAGATCATCAAAAAGATCCTATGAGATAGGGCGTATGGAGAGCCTAACGTAGTTTGTGACATATCGGGAATGGTCAAAGGTGTTAGCTGGTAGTCAAAACAGACGTAGAGGGAGATTTAATTGTATTGATAGAAACCAGTTAAGTCTGCAAACTCCCAGGCCATCTGAGAGAGGCGTAGTGTTATCACTGCCAAATCTCCTTCTTGCTGTATCAGGTCCACGTCGGGGCTTGTAGCTCAGTCCTTCTTGTGTCCATCCGCAGGACATCTTCATTGAAAGCGAGAATAGCCTCAACCAGTAACGGTGACTTTATCTCTGAAGATATAACCTCAAACTGAAAGAGCAGACCTAGGCCAGCTGACTAGTGACTATGTCCCCGATATGCCCGCAGAAAGAAGCTCCTGCTCAAACCTCAGACCACGCCTCCTCCCCTTGAGTAACTTATGTTTTCTAAGAAAGCAGGCTACTGATTGATGCATTCTTCCAAAGTCTGAGGTGGGAGGAAGGGGAGTGTGAGAGGCATGGAAAGTGTGAGTAGAAGAGGGAGGCCTTCTCTCAGGTAGGAGCCAGAGGCAGGAGCCCTCAACCCTGTCCGGGCTTAGAATGACCGGGGAGCATTTTACCCCTCCCCAAACCAATTCATCAGAGTCTCTGGGGATGGTGTTTGGTGCTAGGTATTTATATAGCACAGCAAGGCTGACAGCCAATGGTTCATAGGTGACCAGTGAGAAACGTTCTGTATACACTGAGGCCAAACGTGTTAGAGATCCTCAGACACAGTGGTTCTTAAACTTCAGGTGCATCAGAATCTCCTGGAAGACTTGTTCAAACACAGATTGCTGAGCCCCACTCCCGGAGTTTCTGATTCAGTAGGTCTGTGACCACCAGGCCCAACATTTGCATTTTTAACAAGTTCCAGGTGACGCTGAAAATTGCTGATCTGGGACCACACCTTGGCAGCCATTGTTCTATCCTTCCCCAGCCAATCGGCTGAGGCCACGACCCTTCCCCAGCCAATCGGCTAAGACCATGATCCCTCTAAAACCTTTGTGCTTTTGAAACTCGCTCTCTCTCTCCGGTATCTCACCGCTGCTGCGTCGGTGCAGGTAGGAGACGGAGTTCGAGCTAGCTCGAATAAAGGCTCTTTTGCTTTTGCATCGGACTCGGCTCCCTGGCGGTCTTTGGGGATCACGAATTCTGGGCATAACAAAATCTTTCGAGAGGCTAATTGGTGTGCGAGCTTGATTCAGGATGCTTTGAAGTTCGATCTCCTGTCCTGCATGGATGGTCGCTATCATTGTCACCATCACCCTCGTCATCACCATCATCACCATCCGCAGCAGCGATGACAAACCACCACCACCACTCGCTTGGCGAGGCAGAGCTTCGTTCAGGCTGGGGACAAGACAATTTTTAATAAAGGTAGTAAGCAAAGGAAACACACAGTCCTTGACTTAGGATGTAGGTACTCTCCATTCTATATTACAATATTAGGGAAAAAAGTTACCTTGGGAACTGAGCGGCAAAAAAAATATGAAGCCCTTTTCTCCAAACTCACGCCACTGCCTTGCAGACCCTCACTATCTCTGGCCTGGACCTCACTAGTTTCCCTGCCTCTGGTCTTGTCTTGACCACATTCTACCCAGCACCATAGCCAGAGACAGATCTTTTTGTAAATTTATTATTATTTTTTAACGTTTATTCATTTTTGAGAGACAGAGAGGGACAGACTGTGAGCAGGGGAGGGGCAGACAGGGAGACACAGAATTCGAAGCAGGCTCCAGGCTCTGAGCTGTCAGCACGGAGCCCAACGCGGGGCTCGAACTCAAGAACTGTGAGATCGTGACTGAGCCGAAGCCAGATGCTTAACCGACCGGGCCACCCAGGCGCCCCAAGAGAGGAATCTTCTATAAAAAAATTATTTTTAATGTTTATTTTTGAGACGGGGGAGGAGCAGAAACAGATGGGAACTGAGGGTCTGAAGCAGACTCCTAGCTGACAGCAGAGAGCCTGATGGGGGCTCGAACTTACGAACCCACTAGACCATGACCTGAGCCGAAGTCAGATTGACTGAGCCCCCGAGAGGGATCTTTTTAAAATGCAAGTTTGATCAAGCTGCTTTGTAACCTAAAAACTTCCATTTCCCTAATTTCCACGAGACAGTGTCCAAACCTCTGAATAGAGGTCTCCTCTCTTATACTGCTATTGAAAGCAGTATCTGGAATACACGAGTTATTTTTCATCTTCTCTTGTTTTAGGATGATTTTACATTAGCCTCATAAGCTCTTTCTTTTTGCGACTACATAGAGTATTACTATTCATCCCTAAAGAACCAGCTCAAATGTCACCTCTTCTAGGAAAATTTCCTTGATATTCTGGGGATAATTAGGCGTTTATTTCACTTATTCCCACAATGCCTTGCTCCTATCTGTATGAAAACATTAAGGCGCAGAAACAAATTATTATAACACTGGGATTCCAAAGATAGCAGGAGCTGTGCTCTGTCCACCTTGATGTCTGCCTCACAGGGCTGGGTACAACGTTGGTATTTAATACTTATCGAGGGAGTAAAAACACATATGTTATTGAAGATAAGACCTAAGGATAGACACCAAAAGTTTATTTTTGTGATGAGGAAGTTATACTTTTTTCCCTCCTGAGAATTCTTTTCCCATCTTTGGTGCTAATGGGATGGAGGGCTAGGCAGAGCTATGAAAACTAGAGAGAGGGAGGGAATTAGACGAAATGCAAGTGTAGAGAGTGACAATTGAGACAGAAGGGAAGGGAAAACAAGGCCATCCGTCTTGATTAGTGTATCAGGTTCAGGACCAGAGAGAAGAATCTCCATGGATTTCCAACAAGAAAGCTGGAGTCCGCAGTCTGGCCGCAGTCGGGGCCATGTGTCCATCTGTCCCTGCTTCCGAGGGAAGAGAACTTGTGAGGTCTCCCTGTACAAAGTTCAGAAGGAACTCGGGCGTCCACACTCCAGCTGTCTCTCCATTCTGTTTATTTTCCTTTTCAAACTCCCTCCCAGCACTTAGGAACCTTCCCTTTCGGCCTGTTCCGCTGAAGATTGCTGGAAAACATAACCTTAGCAACGCGAAGGGCCTTTGGGGCCCATTCAGCCTTCCATTACTCCCAATCCAAGAGCTAGGATTTAATTGTCTTCCACTGACGACTCATTTTGCCTGAGAACAAAGTGTCCTATGCCTTGGCTGAGCTCAATAGCCATATGGAAATATACTGGCTTCTCGGGTGGAAGGACTGGGTGGCCATCCACGTGGGTGAAAGGGGGTCAGCACAGCCAATCTGCCGAAACTGGGGAAGCAGGTTTAGGTGGAGAATCTTTCGCTCTGTGCCCCTTTGCCTTTTATGTGTGAACACGGTCTGGAAAAGGAATTCTTGGAACACTGTACGTCATGAAAAAGAGAAGGTCGCAGTGGAGGCAGGAGTGCGTGAAGCCGGTAGATGGCCCATAGATTGACAAAGGTCTTTCCAGGAAGCTGTGCCACTAGGTTTAGCTCTGAAAGTAGAAGGTACCCCACTCCCAGTAGATTCTGCTTGGGAAGGGGCTAAAGAGGGACAGTGGTTCCTCTTCTCCTGGAATAACCGCCCTCATTGCCCTCCTTTCAGGGCCATAGACCCAAAGCGCTTGACGTTCCTGCAATTGGAATATGGACAAAAACTGGGTCTATTTCACCAAGTAGCTGATCATTGCCTGCTTCCCTCATTCCACTGTGCCTTACAATTCCACCCCCCAGAGTGTGGATCTGGGTGCCATTTGTCATATTTTCCCTTTCCTAGGGGTGGCTCCGAGTCCTACCCACAAAGGGAAGGTAAGAATGAAATAGTAAAGTATTCAAATGTATGACCTATTCATGGAGTTGATAGACTCAAAAATTCCCAATTAGTAGAACGTTTTCATCAGATCGTATTCTAAGTTAATAGTCCAATGAGTGATGTGTAGACAAAGATCATATTTTTTCCTCCAGGCTTTAACACACACACACACACACACACACATCCCACATGCATGCACATTCAGGTTTTTTATGATTAGGGTTTGTTTATGGTGGAAAAGTAGGCAATTCCTCATTCATTCATTTGTTTATTCATTCATTTACATAATATATTTTGGACACATTTATGAGCCAGATTCTCTACTTGGAGCTAAAATATAGTAGGGGATAAGTCAGAGGGTGTTTACCAGCATAAGGCTAATAACTAATGTAATATCAGACAATAGAATGAGATCTCTATGATCTCTGGAGTACACTATTTCTTTTTTTAAGCTTATTTATTTTTGAGAGAGACAGAGAAAGAGAGAGAGAACGAGCTAGGGAGGGGCAGAGAGAGAGGGAGACACAGAATCCGAAGCAGGCTCCACGCTCTGAGCTGGCAGCACAGAAGCGGCTGTGGGACTCGAACTTATAAACTGTGAGATCATGACCTGAGCCGAAGTCGGACGCTCTACCGACTGAGCCACCCAGGCGTCCCTGGAGGACTCTATTTCAATGGACTTTTATTTTTCCTCTTTTCTCGGTCATGGCGAGTCCCGTGGGTGCCAGCAGCTGTGTGATTCCAGAGGAGATGTGTCAGGGATCGTAACACCTCGACACTGTCTCATGTCAACTGGCTAAGCCACCAGGTTTCCTGGGGACGCCGATTTCCACAACTCTGTTATGAACAAGTCAGCGCCCACCCACGCCACGAGGGCCTCTCTGTTGACTTCCAGTGTGACGGCTGTTCTAGGAAGCATCTGCAGGGCTTTTGCCTGGGAGTATCTCACGCCGTCTGTCCAGTGTCCATGGGGAGACCACCTGCCCAGAGGTGTTGTGCTTGGCCTTCAGGTGGAATCCGGGCTTCTCTCCGCTGTCTTGTTTATCAAGACCGGTCAGCTCGGTCTCACGTGGAGAGGAGAACACCAGGAGGTACACTTAGCCCTCTGCAGACAGCTCTGGTAATTTTCCTCTGCGAGAAAAGGGGCCGGCGGCCAGCCTTGGCCTGTGATCCACGGCTGTCCCCTCCAGTGGCAGCTGATGCAATTAGGGCTTTTGGTTTCCTTTTCTGATATTTTCTCTGACACCGAACCACTAGGGAAAAGAGGCTAGGAACTTTCAGGTTATCCCAGGCAGCTGAGAAATATTCACAGAAACAAAAATACTAGGCTCACTAAATCCTGGGACCCGAATCGCAGCGGTATACGAATGCTTCTGAGTATATTGCGCACGTGTAGGTTTGTGTGTATGCTTGCGAATGGGCATTTTTCTCCCCCAAAGGTGGCATCAGATAGGAAAGAATAATAGTCCCTTTGCATTACCTTTGTTTTTGTTTTGTTTTACATAAAAAGCAGAAACACAGCTCTTGGCCGAAAAAGGGCTTTTCTGCCAAACATTTTTGGGGCAGGGTTTAGTGGGGAATGTGGACCTTCCATCTTTGATATATTCCTATATTCCAATTTTTGGAGGGACCCTTTCTCTCGGACGTTGTGGTGGGATTAGGGTAGCACTGCACATGTTGGTTGGAGCACTATACTCCAACTTTCTAGTGCGTTTCATTGCCTTCTAGTATATTCCACCACAGAAAGTGTGTGTGTTTCTTTTTAACAACACAGTCTAGTTTTCTCTAGGGAGAACATTATTTCTATCATTAAGACTTTGGGGTGCCTGGCTGGCTCAGTTGGGAGAGCATATGACTCTTGATCTTGGGGTTGTGGGTTTGAGCCCCATATTGGGTATGGAGATTACTTAAGTAAATAACTTTTTATTTTTAATTTTTATCTTTTTAGGTTTATTTATTTGAGAGAGAGAGAGAGAGAGAGAGAGAGAGAGCGTGGGAAGACCAGAGAGAGAATCCCAAGCAGGCTCCACACTGTCAGCGCAGAGCCTGATGTGGGGCTTGAACTCATGAACTTCGAGATCATGACCTGAGCCCAAATCAAGAGTTGGACGCTTAAAAGACTGAGCTACCCAGGCACCCCGTAAATACATTTTTTGTTTAGAGAGACTTTAACTCCTTCTCTGCTTGCTATAAAATAGAGTTAACGTTATTTCTCTAAAGAGATTTGATTCTTGTGCCTCTGTACCTTACAAAAGCCCCAAGGAGCTGAGAACGGCTCTGTGAGCCATCTCAAACAAGCTGGACCAACCTTCCGGAGATTATTTGTGACTTCCATTTCCTCTTTTGATGGAAGGCGGCATTGGGGCTCCGTAAACACTACCAAGAATCTTTAAATTGTGGACACATTTACATGGATAAATGGCTTAAACAGATTCATCAATTTGTTTGATTTACGAGGGTAAAATATACACTTAGGTAAGAAAATATACACTTTGATTCCCTCCACAATCGTTTTGGAATTCAACCATTCCAAGGGAGGAGATTAATTCGGTTGCTTGTCATCGTGCAGATAGGACAAGTCGTTGATGAACTCTGCTCTTCCCTCTCTGGCCGTGTCTGCAGCTGGTATTACACAGTCTAAGGTGATTCACGTGGTCAATTATCGTGACGTTCCTTCTCTAAACTGTTCAAAAAGCGAAGGTTGAAAAATTGCTCTCAAGAATTATTAAGGGATCATTTTACCGGTCTGTTGGGATCTAGAAGAAAAAGCCCTGAGAAAACTCAGTCTCACAGAGGTCATTTCACTCGAACGTTAGCTCCACCCGAAGGAATATAGATCCTTCTCTGATAATCAGCTAAGGCGCCATGTGGGATCATTTAGCTAAGTGATATGCAGTCACTCTCCTTTCTGTGACACATTAATTTCTGGAGCTCCATTTGTTGTCTTACCTTACACGTAACTATGGCAACGGACACCCTGCTGACAAGCTCTGTGCCTACCGTTATTAGAGATGCTACCCTCTCTCTGTCAACTTCAATTAACTGGCATTCTTTTCCCCCCGGCTTTGTAAGGCAGTTGACGTCAGCATTTCCAAGGTGCAAATGAAGACATTTTAGATATGGGGGGAAAAAAAACCCCAGACTTCATTTGAAAATCATGGCATTTACTCGGGCAGCTCAGAGAGGGAAAATGCAAATGAGGAGGCATCGGTCGGGTCCGCCTTCCTTTCCGAGAGGGACCTTGTCAGTGCTTCCGTGTGTGAAATTTGAGCCTATGGCCTTACACACATCCAGGTGTAGGACCGCTATTTTTTTTCTTGCAATATTTAGAGAGAAAGCATCCTAGAGAAAAGGTTAAATAGTGATATAGTATTTTGGACAGCCCTCAAGATGGCTTTTCCTCAACCTTTCTAATGAGTTATCTGCACTTTTATTTCTCCAGGGTTTGTGGTGGAAAGTAGTCTGATTGTTTTGACTTGGAAACTCGACTTAATGGTATTTTGATGTGTCAGAAATCCATAGGCAAGGGACTAGGGCTTTGAAAGAGCTCTGCATCGTGGGTATATTTAGTACCAAGGTAGGGTTAGGAGACCTGGTGCCATGTTGTGAGACCCTCAAAGGCCCCTGGAAAGACATTTCAGCAGATTCCAGGTTAGTTAAGCATTTATTGAGTGGCCATATGTGCCTTGAAGAGTGCTAGGTTTCACATTGGTTTCCTCACTTAAGAACTTAGTATCTTTATTAAGGTGAAAAGAACTCCTAAAATTTTAAATAAATATTTATTTATTTTTGACAGAGAGATAGAGTCGAGAGGCAGAGGGGCAGAGACGGAGACACAGGATCCAAAGCAGGCTCCAGGCTCTGAGCTGTCAGTACAGAGCCCCAATGCAGGGCTCGAACCCACAAACTGTGAGGTCATGACCTGAGCCAAAGTGTCAGATGCTTAACCAACTGAGCCACCCAGGTGCCCCAAAGAGAAAGAACTCTTACCATTACACTTGAATACGTATACATGTAAAACATGCTCTTATACTTTTTGACCCAAGGAGATAATTAACAAAGGATTAGAAAAGAAAATGACATTACCACATTAAAGCCAAATATAATTTGATGCAGAAAAAAAGCAACGGAAGCAGAGCCCAGCAGATGGTCGGATCATCTGCGCTAGTCCACCCTGGGTCTGTCGCATCTAGGACTTTTATTTTCTCTACTAATGCGACGGGCTATTTCACCACTTCTTCAAGGTGGGAGTTTCTCCAATGATGTTTATTTCCTGGTGAATGGACTTCATTCAAGTCCAAGGAGCCAAATGGTTGGTATTGGAGTAAATTTCTTTGCAACACATTCTTGGGCAAGCCACAAGCAATGAAGACAAAGTGTATCAGCCTTATTCCACATTCTGCCAGTTGGCGTTTGGGGGAGGTGTTTGAGAAGGATAGAAGGATGCGTATCGTTGGGAAGGTTTTAATACGTTTTGATATTTTTGGCACAAAGGCATCTTGGGTGGAGTCATGTAGCTCTCCAGGTTGGGCAAAAGGAATGATAATGACGCTGTCATTTTCTGAGCATCTACTGTGTGATAGGCACAGTGAAAAGTGCTTTACAAACATTCCCTTGTTTGTGACAGGAAATCTGCATAGATGAACTCTTACTACTCTACGTGTGAGGAAACTGACGTACAAAGAACTTGCTCAAGTTCATCTGGAGAAAGCGGTAGAACTAGAGCTGAGGCCCACAAAGGAACCCTGACCCACCAGCTCTTCCCACGCACATACTCTGAATTGACTTGAATGGAGTAAAATTATAACTTGACTCAGAGAAGATAAAGGATGTATTTATTATTTATGCATCTACTAATGATAATTTCTGCAAGTTTCTGTGCTAGGGCCTGGGGATACAGAAGCAAGCCTCTTGGCTACCTGCAGCTTCTGGTCTACCAGAAAAGACTGATAAATATGAAATAAATCCTAATATTAGTTGATTGATTTTTTTGATTAAGTGTAGTAAGTGCTGTACAAGAGAGCATGTAGAGAGGGCAGTAACATGGCCAAAGGGATGATCCTCAAGCCAGAAAGTGACATTACAAAGGATGCTTGGATTGGAAGGGCAGGATGAGCGCACACACACACACACACACACACACACACGGTCCTCCCTTCTCCCCATGGCCACACTTTATTAACAGTTCTTCACATCTCAGCCTCAGTGCTCCTTCCTCAGTGCTCTCCCAGCTGCACACCATTTCCTCCTCTGGAGTCCAATAATTACCTTATTAATAATGAACATTTATTGTGTACCGGCCATGTGCCGAATATCCTAAGTGCTTTCAGTGGGTAACTCATCTGACTCTCACAACAGCCGCTAGATAGTTACTATTATTGTCCCCATTTTGCAGATGAGAAAACTGAGGGACCTAAGTAACCTGCCAGCAGGTCACACCGAACAGGATTTAAATCTAGACAGCATTGTGCAACCCAAGAGAAAATGGTTGTAATGCTCATCTATGTAGGTTCTAGCTTTGCCTCTTGTGGGACTTAAGCTTTCTAGCAAATATTACATGAAGTTTTGGAGGTGTTATCTTCCCTAGTGGACCTGAAGCTGTTTTTTAAAAAAATATTTTTAATGTTTTTATTTACTTTTGAGACAGAGAGAGACAGAGCATGAGCAGGGGAAGGGCAGAGAGAGAGAGAGACACAGAATCTGAAGCAGGCTCCGGGCTCTGGGCTGTCAGCACAGAGCCCGACGTGGGGCTCGAACTCACAGACTGTGAGATCATGACCTGAGCCGAAACCAAGAGCCGGACGATCAACCGACTGAACCACCCAGGTGCCCCTCAACATAATGTTTTTAAGATTCATTTACTTTGTTCCTTTTTACTGCTAGCAGTACTCTCCCTGCAAGTTCTTTAAAGACAAGGTCTGCCCATCTTTATATTGTCCTTAGAACCAGGGTGATAGTAGAAATATTTACCAACAAGGGTGACGTGGGCACCTATCAAAACAGACACTGGCCTGAGGGCTGGAGCAGGGTGCTGTGCCAAAGATTAACCCTTGGTCACTGGTCTGTGGGAAGGTGAGGTCCAGGAGGAGGGATGGCTGGTGGAGTAGTAAGGTACTTAGACACTCAGGACACTGGCTATTTACCAGCTAGCATGGGAATTTTCGCTGTTTTCACAAATGATACAGATATACCAGTGTATGCTGCTGAATGTCAGCTCTGCTTAGTAAAGTGTCCTGTATAAAAAAGACATTCCGTGATATTTGTTTATTGACTGTATGAATAACTACAAATTAAGTGTAAATTCAGGATCCCTGCTGGTATTGCCTAGAGTTAGAACCGATCTGTCTCACAGTTATCTCTAAGTTCTTTGGTTTTATCAGTAATTGGGTAGTAGAGATTATTAAAACAATTTCAGAGCCTGTATCCAGATTGCAGCATTTGGCCCAAGGTTGATACCTATCATAGTAACAAAGATTGATGAATGACCAATAAATGTACAATTTTAATTGAGTTCCCGAATATGAGCAAGTATACCTGAAACATCATGGAGAGGAGTGGGACCATCAGAAGAAGAATGGGTACTCAGTGGAGTACCTGGCACATAGTCAAATCTCAAAAATACTTATTGAATGAAAGATCGTGTGGATGGCTAGTTGTATTGCTTATGTACAGAAGAGAAAGAAGTCGGTAGGGATTGTAAATCCGGAAAAGGCTTCCTGGAGAAAGTGGGTTGAAGGTGGCCTGTGTGGGTGGGTGGGTAAGAATAGTGGATAGCATGTGTAAAGAAAGGGCATGGGTCCTGCTGAGGACACCTGCTGCTTTTGTCTCCCCAGCATCCCTTCTTCTGACTTCCACAGGACTCAACTACACTTTCTGTCTTGCTTTCAGGCTTGGACGACTGCCAATCAAGGAACCTTGTCTTCCCTCGACAAGAAGTGGATGGGTGATTCAAGCTACACCGATACAAAGCTTTTCCCCTAGGATGTGGATATCACATAAAGGAATGTGGAGGATTATGGGTTGAACTGATGGATCCTGATGTTGGCACCCTCAACAGATGGTCCTTTGGTTCCTGCTGCCTTGTTACCCAGAGCTTCCCAGATTTCCAGCTATTCTGAAACCAGATCTCTCTGCTTTTCCTTCATTTCTGTGAGTTATTCAGTAGACTTTCAGTATTTTTCTTCTTCTTCTTTTTTTTTTTTTTTTTTTACTTAATGTAGCCAGAGTTAGTTTCTGTTGCTTGCAACCAACAAACTCTGATTTAGACAGCTTCCATCTTGCCAGCCCCCACCAGTATTTTAGGATATCTTAAATATCCTAAATATTTAGGATATTTAGTCGCTGACTAGGATGATCAGTCACTGAGTACAGAATACTTTTGAGGGGCGCCTGGGCGGCTCAGTCGGTTACGCGGCCGACTCTTGATTTCAGTTCAGGTCGTGATCTCACGGTTTGTGAGTTGAAGCCCCACATCGGGCTCTCCACTGACCGTGCAGAGCCTGCTTGGAATTTGCTCTCTCCCCTCTCTGCCCCGTACCACACTTGGTGTCTCTCTCCCCCCCCTCCCCCCAAATAAATAAATAAATAAAAACTTAAAAAAAAAAGAATACTTTTGAGTGTTTACTTTAGAGAATGGAATGCCCTACACTTTCTTATGAACGGATCATGTGGTCTCGCCACTTGAGTCATAGACTGGGATGTCTGGAAATCCAATGTTTCCCTTTATGAGTCAGTTTCACGTTTTGTTACACGTGACTCTCTAAGGGGTTCCATTCAGAAAGCCGCTGTGAAGATTTGAAAATAATACCAATCATTCCATACTCTTGAGAACAAAGACATATATTGATTAAAAAAACGAAGATTCTCATTTCTATGGCTATATCCAGGGGCTGTCGTGTGTGTGTGTGTGTGTCGGGGGGGGGGGGGTATGCACATGTGTGTGTATTTTAATCACATTTCTTTCCCAATCAAATATTTCCCTTTCTCTTTCCAGCTCTCTTTACTAGGCTAAACTATTGCTGTAATGTGCCCTTCACCTTCCTTTCTCAGCTTCTACTAGCTTTTCTGCTAGCTTTATCTCTTGCTGCTTACTTGGAACACTCCAACGTTTGCTGCTGATGAGTGCTAATTGAACTGTACTCCTCGTTTTTTCTCATGAATCCCGGGGAGAGTCACATTTTTCTCCCCAAGGGAAAATGGAAACACGACAGAAGACTGAAGTAGCTGTTATGTAAACAGGAGAGGAATGAAAGAACAGATTTCAGCGGCCTTTGTGCAAAAGGAAAGTGGAAGGACAGCAATTCAAGTCCAGGGCTGGCCACGCAGACTAGCCTTTTGCAACAATAGCACGGCATGAGAAAAAAGGAGGGCCCGTCTCAAGAGGAAGTGCCCCATGTGGAATGGCTGAGCAGGAAGTTGCTGTTATAGTCCTCCGTAGACTCAGGATGAATGAGAAGAAAGCCCTAAAGAGCCTAGAGATGGTGCAAATTCAAGAGAATCTGTCTGAAAATCAATATGATTCTCCACAGACAAATTTTGTCCTCTCTCATTGGTTGACAATGAGAATGGGTGCCTTTAGCAGACAGAAAGTAAACAGAAGCTTGGAGGGTAAAATCTGTCCTTCTGACTTCAAGGTAAGTGCCTGTATCCTTTGGTGCTTTGAGAATTATCTACCACGTCTCACTCACGTTTGCTCTTACTATCGTTACTCTTACTCAAGATCTCATCATTCCTGGTAGGATTTCCTAATGGTCTCTCTTCTCCTGGTTTCTCCCCTCTTCACCCTCTTCTGTCTGCTTCTAGAATAAGCAAGACCTCTTTATGTCGATCACCTGCTAAAGACCTTTGCCGATGCTCCTTAGTTCAATGGGTCAAGCTGGACTCTGTGTTAAGACAAGGAAGACCCTACCTGTGTGGGTCTCCATATACTTTCTGTCCTTGTCCTTGGTTACCAGCTTCCCTTCGTCTCCCACACGGGTCTAGTTGCTGTTTCATAGACCCCCCCCCAAGTATATTAAGGCCTCTGTGACTCTGCCCAAAAGCCTTCCATTTTGGTTTTCTCTTCAAACTTCTTTTAAAGTAATCCTTTAAAGACCAACATTAAATTACAAAATTTCTGCCCAGCAGAATCTATTGCCTTTTTCTCTGTGCGCAAGTGTTTTTCTATACATACCACACCTGTAGCCCATACACTGTATCAGCGTAGTCCAATGGAAATATAACCTGAGCCAGGCTATATATATTGCAAGGGCTCATAGTGATGTTTGCTGGGCTATCACAATGAACAGTCAGCATTGGGTTATAGGTCATTGTACACTGTCTCTCTTTTGGTTCCACAGTGTGTTTCTTGAGGAGTATGCCTTATTCATCTTTTGATGTCTGATTTATTGTCCCATGCAGGGAACATAGCAACTGAGTAAATGTGTGCTGCGTGGAAGAATAATTTTTAAAAGTCTTAGGAATCTGGGGCACCTGAGTGGCTCAGTCGGTTGAATGTCTGACTCTTGATTTTAGTTCAAGTCATGATCCCAGGGTCATGGGATCGAGCCCTCGCGTCAGCCTATCAGGCTCCATGTTAAGACTCTCTCTCTCTCTTTTTCCCTCCCTCTGCCCCACTCCCTTGCTTGCACTCTGTCTTCTCTCTTTCTCAAAAAAAAAAAAAAAAAGTCTCAGAAATCTATGGGTGTTAGGCCCACAAATGAGTCATTATATTTCCATTTTTGTCAAATTCCCATGCTGGTCTCAGGGCAGGCTATAAAATAATGTTTAATAATTCCCTGAAATCAATTGCCAGATGGTCAGTGGGGTAGTGCATAATAGGAATGACATGAAAGGAAGATTAGTTGCGCTGTTCAAATTCCATTTAGCTGTTGTAAAATGATCATAACAGTTTGAATACGTTATGACTACAATGATTACATTGTAATTGTGTGCCTCTTGGGTGTTTTTCTCATGCCGTTGACCTAGATGAATCCACCTTGCACACGTGGTCTCGTCAGTCATGGAAGGCATCCCTGAATGTGTTCAGAGGAGATAAAAGTGGAAGGAGAAAAGGGCTTAGTTAAATCCAACGTTATTTGATAATCATCTTTTCTCAATTCCTATGGATTGACAACCCACATGGAGTAACGTGCACGCGGTGATCCTGTGGGTGTAAGTCACAAGGAAAATGTGCGGGGTCTCTGATAGCAGTGGTTACACACCATTGGAAGAGTCTGTTCTTTAATCCCACACTGTTACAACCTTCTCAAGACTACAGGGAAAGGGTCTCTGGTGAGGAATCTTGGGATTTCAGGATAAAAGTACAGAATACAAAGCACTGAGACATGCATCTAATATATTATAAACAATGTCTCTTCTTGCCAGAATGAAGTCCTTGAGAATCATTCAAGGACTTAACATACAAATAGTGATTGCGTCTAAGGAGATTATCCAAAACACATGGTTTTAGATGCCTTCGCTAAAGCAAAATCTTGTTTCTGTCCCTTAGAACATGGCATTCCGATGGGACTCTTGTCATGTCTGTTACCATATTTGCCCTTCCAGGTCATTTCGACTTTTCCAGTGTTTTTACATGCTTTAATCCATCATACTGTCCATTCGTTAATTAAAAAAATATGTATCAAACTATTGTCATCATGTGCGCTATGGTTCACATTGGCTATGGAAATTATTAAAACTATCCTAGCTCATATTTTAGAAGGTGTCCATTATTTTTCAACCTATAGACATGACCACAAACAATTACTCTTGTGCCGTAAAAGAATCAGTGGTTGTAATCCAAGGCAACTTCATTAAAAAGAGACAACGACATTAAGACTTTGGCTTCCTTCTTTCTTCTCTCTGTGGAAGAAGCTCCTGAATGTTGATAACATGAACACACTGGGTCTCGGTGGACAATACCTACTCATGTCTAGTCTCCAGCTATGCAAAAGTATAATTGCCTTGGCACATCTCAAAGAACCCAACAGAGCAACCTCTTAACGTGTGCTGGAGAAGGGAATCGCCACACATGGAATAATAATGTCAATTGTTCAGGCCAATGAAAGTCTAACCGTGAAAGCAATAGTGTATTTCAACACTGGGACATTTTTTAATTCAGGTTCAGCCCAATTACTTGAAGCACTTATGTTTTAGAATGTCTTTTTTACCTTCGACTTAGACATTGAATGTCTGCGTGACATTTCGGTCTTGTCCAAAGATAAACAAAAATCTTTTTTTTTTCTTTTAATGTTTATTTATTTCTGAGACAGAGAGAGACAGAGCATGAGTCAGGGAGGGGCAGAGAGAGGGAGACACAGAATCCAAAGCAGGCTCCAGGCTCTGAGCTGTCAGCGCAGAGCCTGAGCAGGGCTCGAACTCACAGACCACGAGATCATGACCTGAGCCGGAATTGGTCGCTCAACTGACTGAGCCACCCAGACACCCCAAGATAAACAAAAATCTAAAAGTGATGGATCTAATAATCTAGATAGATCTAAAAATCTAAAGATGAAGTGCTTTAAGGGAGCATCCCACATGCTCCACCTGCCAGCAAAGCTCTCTTGATTTGTTGGAGAAATGCTGCACATGCCACAGTTGTTTTTGTCCTTCTCCCGAATGTCCCATCCAAGTCATATCCAGTGGGGGTGGAGAATAGGGCTGTGGTGTCAGACAGACCTGGGCTGGATCTCTGGCTTCACCACCTGCAGACTCTGGGATTCTGGGCACACTATTACTACTCTTAAACAATGATGCCTTTTCTTTATATTGTTCTTTATTCTTTTTTAATGGTGTGTACCCATACCACCTCAAATTCAAAGTAAACATTCAAAACCTTGAAACCTTTTTAGAAAGTTTGCTCAATGGCAAATTTAGTTTTTTTTTGCCGAGAATGTAACAAGGGGAAAAACTCCCACTTTGTTATTGCATGCTATCAACTTTGGACTATTTATTAGACCAACTGATGGCTTCATTGCTGTGGCTAGTTTGGAATAGCCTAAAACCAAAACAACTTTTGTTTGGGATTTCCTTTGACTTGGGTAATTTCCACTGGGTAATGTCACATAGCCCTGCGGTTAAGCTCAAGTATTGAACACAGTAATAGTTTGTCTCCAATTTTAGAAATGCTAATGACAAAACTTGCCAAGCAAATAAAATTGGGGATGGTAGTCTTCACTGACAAGAGAAATATTTAGACTATGATTTATCCATGGATTCCTTTAAATCAAATGTCCTCAATGGAACCAGTTCTGGCCTCTAGGGGACATTCTGAGCATCACAATAATTGAAGCAGTGTTACTGGCATTTAGTAGAGGGACGCTGGTGGTGCCCGACTGTGTCAAAACCCAAGAGTCCTGCACAGATGAATGGTCTCTTAGCCTCTGTAATTGCCAAATGCCCAATGGGACATCCATGCAGCTATAAAACTTGTTTTTAATGAACGGAGCCTAGAATCTAACTCTCTTTTACATATAAGCTTTTTAAAAAAATGTTTGTTTATTTATTTATTTTGAGAGTGGGGGAGGGGCAGAGAGAGAGGGGGGGAGAAAGAGAGAGAATCCCAAGCAGGCTCCACGCTATCAGCACGGAGCCTGACACAGGGCTCGGTCTCACAAATCATGAGATCATGACCTGGGCCGAAATCAAGAGCCCAACGCTTAACCCACTGACCCACCAGGGTGCCCCAAATTTTACACATAAACTTCATGTTGGTTTTGTGGTTGGTGGCACGGTTTTAGTAATATACAATACATCTTGTGGGAACACAATTACTTTGAAAATTGAGGGAAGATTATACTACTTTGTTTTGTTTAGAACCTTACCAAGAACTGGTCACGACTATGGACTGAATTGTGTCTCCCCCCGATTCATATGTTGAAGCCCCAGCCCCAAGTACCTCAGAATATGACTATGTACACATAGCGCCTGTAATGAGGTAATTAAGTTCAAGATGGAGTCATTGGTGGGCCCAATGGTGTCCTTACCTTGACCACCCCAAGGTGGGCCCAATATGGTGTCCTTATAAGAAGAGGAGATTAGGACACAGATACACAGAGCAAAGACAGGGTGAAGAAGGCCATGCGTCAGCCAAGGAGAGGGGCCTCAGAAGAGACCAAATGTGTCTACACTTTGATCTCGGACTTCTCTTTTCTCCAGAACTGTGAGAAAGTACATTTCTGTTGTTTTTAAGTCATCTGGTCTGTGGTGTTTTATTATGGAAGCCCAAGCGAACTAATAGAGTTGTTTTATTTTTGGAGAAATCATACCAACGGCATTAAAGCTGCTCACTGCATCTGAGTCCCCAGTACAACACATCCATGCCAGTCTTGAGCAGAGCAGGACTGCCCAGTGGGGCCCATGCAACCGTGAGAGAGAGCCATATGTGCTGATTATTGTACAGGCCACAGTTTGGGATGGTTTGTTACACAGCAACAGATAACCGGAACAAACTTGGCTGGTGTTTGCAAAACTCTTTCTCTGATGGAATTAAAGAACTTCTCTGTGCCTCACCTTGCTCTCCAGATCACATTAGGATGGGACATACCCTCTCTTCGCTCTGGTAAGACTACACGAGTCTACTGGACTCCCTAGGGGTTCTGTTTCTCAGGCCTCAATTGTTTCTAACTCGTTACTGGGGGCGGGGATAGGCAATTGTTAGTCTAATACAGAAAAATGCTCACCAACCCCAGTGGAAAGGCCACGCCGTGCGTTGGTTGAAATGATGTAGGAATAGAGACACTTGTTTTTGCTTTGCTGCCTGATTAGTTCATAAGGTAGACTCTGCATTTCCAAGAAGTGTCTTAAAACAATTATCCTTCTCCCACACATTTTTGGCACATTTGGATGAATGCCAACTGGTCCAATTCTAGGCCGGTAAGGACTGGAATTCATCTCTCCTCCAGTGATCTTGCTGCAAAGTTCCCAGCTCTGGGACAAGCAAAAGGTAACAGTATAGTCCCATGTATGGTCCTAGTTCACAGGGAGGCCCTCAGGGCCTTGGATGAATCCTGTCAGAAGAAACCGGGCAATACAACAAACGTCATAAATACTTTATGTGGCTTTCTCCTGAACACTCAAACCAGAAGGCAGAATGAATAACTGACGTCAATAATAATGCACCTTGTCTTTTGTGAAAGCACTTTCCTGTCCCAGCTTCTATGGATTTCCTTCCCAAATGGTGGCCTTGTGCAGCGATCTCTTCCTCACCAAGAGTTTAGTCAGCACTCAGGTGAGTAGGGGATTGGGGGGTCATGGACTTTGAGAGTTGTGGTTTTTCTAAAAAATGTTGAGTCCTTTTGATTTAATCTTTGAAACTCTAGGATTCAGGTTCACTTATGTCATTTCTGGGGTGTTTGAGGTCTCCTACAAGCCATCCCCAAATAGTGTTTTCCCACAGAAGTTAATCTTCTGGGGAACCTAGGTATTGAAAACAAGTAGGGTCACCCAGACTAAGAGACTGCCTGGCTGTCCAAGGTTGCCAGTCTTCTGGGGGGGGGGGGGACATTTCAAATGTTTGTTTATTTTTGAGAGACAGAGGGAGACAGAGCATGAGTGGGGGAGGGGCAGAGAGGGAGGGAGACACAGAATGGGAAGCAGCCTCCAGGCTTCGAGCTGTCCGCACAGAGCCTGATGCGGGGCTCGAACCCATGAACTGTGAGATCATGACCTGAGCTGAAGTCGGCACTCAGCCAACAGAGCCACCCAGGCGTCCCTGGGGGGGCATTTTTAGAAGGTAATGGAGGGACGTGACCATCTTTGTAAGGGACTGAAATGTCTTTCTCTGGTCTGAGTGTGAATCAGGGTCGCTGGGGAATTAATACGTAATTACAGGTGAAGGAAACTAATGATTGATGAAGGATGGGAGCTGCAGGGGAAAAAACGAACATTTGCATGGAGCTTTGGGAGAGGGGGAAAAAAAAAAGAACTGGGCTCCAGTGACATTTGCCTGAGATGCAGTTACTGAAATCCATCAGGGTAGCCAGCCGTGGCTCTGAGCTGTGCCCGATGACAGGGTCGGGCCCTCGGACAAAATCGTGTTAGAGATAGAAAGAGACAGGACCAATCAGATGATAGAAGGGTTGATGGGAGAGGGCAGGCAGGCTCTGGGGTGCGTCGGGTGAATCCTGGGACTCACCCTGGGAGGTGAGAGGTAGGGCTGAGTAACACATTGCCTGCTAATGCCTGTGGGGGGGAGCGAGGCCCTTATTTGCATCCCCAGCAGAGAACCAGGACAGGGACACGTTCACATTTGTATAGTACTTGGAATTTACACAGCGAGTTTGCTTCTATTAAAAAAAAAAAAATGTTTATTTATTTTTGAGAGAGAGAGCACGGAGGAGGGACGGAGGACCTGAAGCCGGCTCTGTGCTGATAGACACAGCCTGATACAGGGCTTGAACTCACAAACCATATGAGATCATGACCTGGGCCGAAGTCGGACGCTTAACTGACTGAGCCACCCAGGCGCCCCTACCCAGCCACGTTGAATCCATGTTTCCCCCTAAGTCTCACAAAAATTTCCTGATGCTGGAAGAGCAGGTACGACACATTGTTCCCATTTTACAGATCAGAAAAACGATCAAGGTCACCCAGGGAGAAAGCGGTTTGCCACCCGCTGATAATGGCTGTCACTGAACACTTATTATGTTCCAGGCACTGCGGCAGACATCTTACTTGTGTTCGTGTTATTATTTCCCCTGCTTTACGGAGAGGGGCTGGCAGTCCCGAGGGGAGTGTCGGAGAGCCCCGATTTGAGGGCTTGGTAGGGGAATAAGGGATCCCGCTCCTTATTCTGAGAGTTGGGCTCTGCTGACTGCCCTTGGGAATCCTGCATCGCAGCTGTTATTTATGCATAAGTGTGACCCAGGACAGGATGCCCTAGGTTACTGAGGGAAATGGGGGGGCGGGGGGGGGGGGCGAAGGCCACATTCACTGACAGCTGACTGTGCCATTTCTCAAATATTTAGAACGTGAATTTGAATAAAGAAGGGATGCGTCAGGCTGAAAGCCTGGGAATCATTTCTGCTGTTTCCAGCTTCACGACGAGCTGCATGAATAGCCTGGTAATTTCACAGGAGAGGGACTTGATTGCGTTTAGTCCCAGCCCCTTTTTTGCCAGACAGAACACGCCGGGCTCAGCATGACAAAGGAGGTTATAATGAGCGTTTTCAGGGTGTCTAGACCAAGGAGGGAGCTGTCAGGCCTCCTGGGATACAATGACAGGATGAAAAGACCGAACGTTAGTTCTGGGCTTCAGCCTACTGACCTGTGTGTTTGGCTCAGAGCCAAAAATCTAGGGTGCAAATGAAGGCAAGTTAATGAAACTCTACGCCAGCCTCAGTTTCCTCATCGGCAAAGTGGGGATCGTGGCATCATATCCTGTAGGACCTGGGGAGGATGAAGTGAGTTGAGGCAGAGTCTGAGTGCCTGACATGCGGGAAACTATTTTGTGGTATTTAACTACGTCAGGGTTTCTCAGCCTTGGCTCTGTTGACGTTGGGCCTGGATAATTCTGGCGTGGGGGACGATCCCGCCCATTGTTGGATGTTTAGTGGCACCCTGGTGTCTTCCCACTAGATGAGAGTAGGGGCCCTGCCCCCGGGTTGTGACACCCCAAAATGTCTCCTCTTCCAGGGGCAGAATTGTCCCCAACTGAGGATCATAGATTTATGCACTTTCACATGAATATATTAGTTTTCTAAGGCCGTCAAACAAAGTATCACAAACTGAGTGACATGATCATTTATTGTCTCCCAGCTCTGGAGGCCAGAAATGTGAGAACCAGGTGTTGGTGGGGCTGGTTCTTTCTGAGGCTCTGAGGGAGAAGCCGTCCCCTGTCTCTTCCCGGCTCCCGGTGCTTTGCTGGCAATCCTGGTGTTCCTGGGCCTGTAGACACATCGCTCTCATCTCTGCCTTCATATCCACATGGCATTCACCTATGTGTGGCTCTGTGTCCATATTTTTATCTAAATTTCCCCTTTATTTATTTTTTTAAATACTAAAAAATTTTTTTAACGTGTATTCATTTTTGAGAGACAGAGAGAGACAGACGTGAATGGGGATGGGGGGGGGGGCAGAGAGAGAGGGAGGCACAGAATCTGAAGCAGGTTCCAGGCTCCGAGCTGTCCGCACGGAGCCCGACGCGGGGCTCGAACCCATGAACTGTGAGATCATGACCTGGGCCGAAGACGGACGCTTAACTGACTGAGCCCCCCCGGGCGCCCCCAAATCCCCCTTTGTATGAGGACACCAGTCTTGTTGGACTAGAGGCCCACCCTCATGACCTTCTCTTAACTAATCATATTCACAGTGGTCCTATTTCAAATAAGCTTATATTCTAAAGTACTGGGGTCAGGCCTTCAACACGTGAATTTTGGGGGGACACAATTCAACCCATGGTAAATATACATAAATTTACATAAATGTAGAGACCACAACTCAAAAGCCTACGTGGCAGGGCTGTGTCACACCCAAAAGCCTGGGACAGGCAATTGCTGTTGGGGGGAAAAGGGGTCTTTGCAATGCAGAACTTTTCAAGGGAAGCCTGGCAATTCAGGCTTTTAGGTGGAATTTCTCAAACTGAAAATGCCAAATAACCACTAAGATCATTTTAAAAAAGTGTCAGGTTCCCTGAATGCATTCTGAGCAGTGTCGGGCCTGCAGATAGCCAGTTTTCGAGCCCTGTGCAAAGAAGTCGTTAAATTTCATGAAAGGAATTGCGAAGGATCAGAAACAGATTAATTTTTCCCACTGACGGAGAATGGGGAGAATTGTAAGCAGATCTGCAAGCTTTGGGTGACCAAGTAATGTAATGTTTAAATTGGGACACTTTTGGGGCGCCTGGGTGGCTTAGTTGGTTGAGGGTCCGACTCTTGATTTGGACTCAGGTCATGATTCCAGGGATGTGGGATTGAGCCTCCTGTCGGACTCTGTGCTGAACGTGGAACCTGCTTAAGATTCTCTCTTTCTCTCTCTCTCTCTCTCTCTCTCTCTCCCTCTCTTCCCCCCCCCCATCTCTGCCCCTCTCCCCTGATGGTGCTCTCTCTCTCAAATAAAAAAATGAAAACATAAAAAAATAAATTGGGACACTTTGGACAATGAAAGGCTATGTTGTTAACAATCACTCAGCCATAAAAAAGAATGAAATCTTGCCATTTGCAACAATGTGGATGGAACTGGAGTGTATTATGCAAAGCTAATAAGTAAGTCAGAGAGGGGCGCCTGGGTGGCTCAGTCGGTTAAGTGTCCAACCTCAGCTCAGGTCATGATCTCATGGTTAGTGGGTTTGAACCCAGCGTCGGGCTCTGTGCTGACAGCTCAGGGCCTGGAGCCTACTTTGGATTCTGTCTCCCTCTCTCTCTGTTCCTCCCCCGCTCATTCTCTTTCTCAGAAATAAACATGAAAAAAAAAATAAGTCAGTCAGAGAAAGATAAATATCAAATTATTTCTCTCATATGTGGAATTGGGGAAGAGAAGGAAAATAGGATAAAAACTGAGAGGGAGGCAAACCATAAGAGACTCTCGAACACAGAGAACAAACAGGGTTGCTGGAGGGGAGGTGGGTGGGAGGGGGATGGGCTAAATGGGGGATGGGCATTAAGGAGGGCGCTTGTTGGGATGAGCACTGGGTGTCACATGTAAGTGATCAATCAATAAATCCGACTCCTGAAACCATTATGACACTGTATGCTCACTATTTTGGATTTAAATAAAATTTGAAAAAAATCCCTGCAAAAGAGGAGATTCAGATATGACTTACAGATAATAACTTAGGACAAGAGATACCGGTGTGTATTTTTAAGTGCTTAAAGGCAATATGCTGAGGAAGAGCATCATTTAAATTGAAGAACTAGGCTATGCGTGAACCGATGCTTGAGACCATTTAATGCCTACATTTGTGTCTTTTTCTTTTTTTCCCCCCTACATTTGTTTCTTTACCAATCATGTTCACTTACCTTAAATATTTAATGTATCTGTGTAGGTATGTTTTATATCATTTTGTGTGTGTGTGTGTGTGTGTGTGTGTGTGCGTGCATATTTCTTTTTTTCCCCTACCCACGCTTGTTTTAGGCATATGTTGTTGGGTGCATTGGCTCAATGCCACAGTGGCTATTGACCCTTGAAATGTGGGTCGTCCCAAGTTGAGGATGTGTTTTGAGTGTAAAATACACACAGGAATTCAAACCTTTTAGCACAAATGTATAAAATACTTCAATAATTTGTATACTGATTGCATGTTAAGATGATAATATTTTGATAATCTGTCTAAATAAAATACATTAAATTAAAATTAAAAACTAATTACATCTAAATGAAAACATCTCATTCAGCTGGGTTGTATGTTCATACTACCTAAATTGTGCCTTAACAGAGATCAACTTGTTTTGACCTGGATGATCTCAGCGGTTAGGGAGGGGCACGGGGCTGGGGGGGGGTGGCGGTGGGGTGAGGGACAGTGCGACAAGGGCACTGTGCTGTGGTGACACCCCGCAGGTGCCCCTCCAGGCTCTACCAGTTATTAGGTGGGGAGACCTTGGGCAAGTAACCTTCTAGGTTTCCATTTCTCATGTGTTAAGAGATACCAGACTCCGATGGGTCTCTCAGCTCCCTTCAGCTTTGGTCCTGCAAACAGCAAATAAAAGGCAACTAAGATCCCCTGAATGATTTAACTCCTTGAATATCTTGTTTCATTAGACAAGCGCGCAAGGGAAAGGTTTCCTGGGAGGTTTTGCAGGTGGAGATATATATGGCTTACAATTTAGATGCTTCAGCCTCTAAGGTGGTGGGTGGGTCCTTACTCTCTACGGGTCATATATCTGAGGAAAATGAGAAATCTTCCTGGAAAGATCTGTACATCCACACAAAAAATTATATTCAGTTTCAGGGAAGTCATGGGTCCTCTGAAGTCCATTTATAAAGTCCCCAGTGCTCCACAGATACATCCCAGGATGAGAACCACTGCTTTAAGGGAATTTTTTTTTTTAGAAGACCCTCCAGAATATTGTTTCATGTTCTCAGCCAATTCATTCGTGTGACGGCACCGACAGACTTCTAGCTGTGTTGTGCATGCACATGTTGCACATGTTGGTGACTGTGCTAGGGGCCCGGCATATGGCAGTGTTTCTGAAAGTTTGAGCTTCCTTGTATTTTAACACATGGGTGCTTTTAATAATTGCAGATTTTTGATGGAAGAAAAGCAGAGCATCTGGGGATAGGGGCTAAGAGCCTGCCTTTTAAAATATTGTTCCCCTCCCCCTGACTGTGCTTAGATACACCAAATTTGTGAACCATTGGTGAATGGGATCTACTGGCTTGCCTCCTGAAGATAGGGGGTAGCCTGTCTACGGAACTGCTGCGTGAACATCCTTCATCATGTGCCACTTCATTCACAGCCCTCCGCGAGCTGACGGTGAGCCCTTGAGTTACTATATTCCATCGGAATCCTGGGCTAATATATTGCCAGGGGAAGAGGAGGAAGAGTCCCCACTGCCATCCCCAAACAGTACAAATATTTGGAGAACCCCGGAGACGAAATGAAAAGATTACCGAAAAACGACACAACTCTCCAACCAGCACACTCAAACTTTTGTTCCCATAGTTTTGATTTCAAGGAGACGCCACGTTTGAGTTCAACTTCCTATGGATCCTCCATTGCCTGTAGGTTGAAATACCTACTGATGGGGATGTTCGCCAGGTGCCCCGCCCCCGTCACTCCCCCTAGCAGCACCATCACTTTTCTGTTTTATACATAAGGAGGCAGAGGCTTGCTGGGGCTGGGTGCCTGCTCACCCCTCAGTGTGCCACTCTACCTCCGTGATCTTGACCCACCCTCTCTGCCAAACGTGCTTCACATCACCACTCCCCAGATGTGCACCATTTCTTCCTTCCTTCCTTCCTTCCTTCCTTCCTTCCTTCCTTTTATTTTATTTATTCTATTCATTTCCTTCATTTATTGATTTTAAGAGAGAGCACAAGCAGGGGAGGAACACACAGAGAGGAAGAGAGAGAATCCCAAGCAGGCTCTGTGCTGACAGTGCAGAGCCTGATGCAGGGCTTGGACTCACAGACCATGAGATCATGACCCGCGTCAAAATCAAGAGTTGGTCGCTTAACCGAATGGGTCACCCTGGAGCCCCAACCAGTGGTCACTTTCAAGTGGGGCCTCTTCACTGGCTTTGGTTCTGTAATAGACTGAATGTTCGTGTCTCCCCCAAATTCACAAGTTGAAACCCTAACCCTCCATGTGATGGTATTAGGAAGTGGGGCTTTTGGGAGGTGATTATTAGGTCATGAGGGTGGCACCAACTGTGGGGTTGACAGAGGAGGCGGGTGCTGTTCTGGGGTCCCCACCATGCTACGGCAAGGACTTGTCCCAGAGGTCTGAACTGGCTGACTCAGTGTATTTGGGAAGGGGCCGGAACCCCCCCTAGCAGGTACAGAAGCTTCTTCTAGCTCAGTATTTTAGTAGACGTCTGCCCACCACTACCCCCACTACTCCCACGGGAGGCAAGAGGGATTGAGTGGTTCTGTCCAACATACCCCTTGGGAGACTGAGGAGCTGGGTTGTGAACACAAGTCCACTTGCCTCTTTCCACTACCAGTGGTATATGCAGAAGCTTCCTCTGGGATGGTTGATAAAAATGCAGATTCACGCTCTGTCCAGGAATCTATGTTTTCACTAAGCACCCTAAGTGGTTCCGGTAGAAGCGATTCATACATCATCCTCACATTCAGAAACTCCTTTCTAGTCCAAGTTGCCTCACAGACGTGGCCATTTAGATTTCTAAAATACTCTCCAGTTCCTAAAGTGCCAGGATGTACATTGTCTCATTTGTAAAATGAGGCAGCTGGTGCCGACTCTGGGTGATCCCCAGGAGCCCTTCCATCTCCAAACAGGTCCTTCTTTGCTTGAAGGACCAGCATGAGAGCTCCCAGGGGCACACACGTCTTCCTGTCACAGGAAGACAGTAAGGGAGGAGTGGGAGGTAGAGTGTGCAGACTGGGGTCACCTCACGTGGAGAGGTCTCCCTCCAAGGACCCGATGGACACCCCCGTATGAGACTTCTGTGCACTAGGACCCTGGTGTTTATGGCAGATGTGGCTGCATGAATTGAACTCAGAGCCAGAAGACGAGGGTCTATGGAGATGCTCCCAATTTAGGCAGGAGACTCATAGACACAGAGATTGTGTGAAGATATTTCGAGAAGAAGCACTGTCACCAGTCACCCATGGTACGGAAAGAGCATTGGGCTGGGAGTCAAGATGGTTTCCAGTCCTCACCCAGCAGCTAACTTGCCGAGTCGCTATGGCCATGTTACGGTGCCTCAGTTTCTTTCTCGGTAACAGAAAGGGATTGAACTGGATCTTTGGAATCTAAGTGTTTGGCAGAGGAGCCCCAGGGATGTCAGAGAGAAAGGGGGGAACGTGAGTGAAGGGGCTTTAATTACGGCAGCTCACAATTTGCCTGCTTGGTTTATTTGGGTTCTGTGTAAGCTCTCTTGGGAAATATGGTCTCCAGTACTAACAACAACAAAAAATGTTTGAAAAGCACTGGGGTTTGCTTCAAGGCACGCTGAGGCTTCAGGTCACCGAGGCTAGTGTCTCTGGAACGATGTTTGGCCATTTACCTGAATTCAGGTGAAAGTAAGCACATCGTAAGCATTTCATTTCTTGGTCCTACTTCCCTGTCACCAAGAACCCCAAATTCAGGTGAGCAGAATGGAGGTTAAATGGTAAATATTGGACCTAGTTAGGGCTAATATTTAATTTAAATAAACACAGCTGAGCAAACAGAAGGCTTTAAGCTAGGGTTGTATTTACGTAGCCATTTCCTTAGTGGGCAATGGCTTTTTGACTTTTTTCCTTCTGATCTTAATTGTGACCTGTTTGACTAAGTTGATGGAACAGATTGAAGAGCCCAGACATAAAAAAGCTGGGGAACCTTTCCGTAAAGGGCATTTTTATCTAAGCCTTTCATTATTTAAGCCTCTGTGAAACAGAGGGCCTAAGGGACTTCTGGAAATTTAAAACACAATGATCTGTGTGTCTTAATATTCTTTACATTCCTTATTCTACTTAAGAAATGGAAGAAATCGTTTTGGGGTTGTTCTTCTGACACACTCTGGGTGCTTGATCTTGGGTGACTCAGCAGAGCCGTCCAAAGTGGCTACTGCAGCGTTCTCCAGGGGCTGATCTGAGTTGGATCGTTGCTATTTCTTAGGCGAGGGGACACTGACGTCACAGCCTTGGGATCTGTGATCTCATCATTTAATTAACAAGCAGAGCATGTAGCCTGGGTGTCTAGGAAATTTACTGGCTTGGGATATATTTTTATGTTTTGAGATGCTTCTCACTTGATCCAGGTGATAATACGAGTTGTTTAAAAGAAAGTTTTTTTTAATGTTCATCCATTTTTGAGAGAGAGAGAGAGACGATGGGAGCAAGGGAGGAGCAGAGAGCCACAGAATGTAAAGCAGGCTCCAGGCTCCAAGCTGTCAGCACAGAGCCCAATGCAGGGCTTGAGCTCATGATCTGCCAGATCATGACCTGAAGTCGGACACCCAGCTGACTGAGCCACCCGGGCGCCCCCGTGATAATGAGTTGTTTTAAAGCTAAATTCCCAAACTTCGGTGGCTTAACCCAAAAGAAGTCACTGCTCACTCATATAAAGTCCAAAGTGGCTTTAGGCACCCTGCCTTCCGTGCAGTGATTCAGGAATCCAGCTCCCTTCCACCTTGTGGATGACACACACTGGCTTCTTACCCATTGTTACTGGAGATCTGTACTCATCGTTTTGTTCATGCTCCATTGATGAGAACTGACCCCACCAAGTCTAAAGGGACTGGGAATATCATTCTGGGTTGATAACCATTTTCTCCACAGAATCTTTGTCTAATACAAGGAGAGCACAAGTCTTGGGTGGACAACTAGTTATCTTTGCCCCTAGCGATCGCAAACGTTTACTTGTTGGATAATCATCAACTAAGCATGCGGATTGGACTGCTTAAATCCCAAATAGTCAAGCTGATGGCATTTTTACTTTAGTCAAAGCAAGAGGAGAAAAATGCCCAAGGAAATGACACATGTTGATGCTTGTGGAAATGTCCCATCCAGGGGCACTTGGGTGGCTCAGTCGGTTGGGTGTCTGACTTTGGCTCAGGTCACGATCTCACGATTCGTGAGTTCAAGCCCCAAGTCAGGCTCTGTGCTGACAGCTCAGAGCCTGGAGCCTCCTTCAAATTCTGTGTCTCCCTCTCTCTCTCTGTCCCTCCCCTGCTCACACTCTGTCTCTCTCAGTCTCTTAAAAATTAATGAACATTAAAAAAAATTAAAAAAAAAAAAAAAAGAAATGTCCCATCCATCCAACCAGGCATTACAGGCAAAACTTGTTCTGAGAGTCCTACAGGAGAATAAACATGCACAAGCAAACTCAGCTTCTTCCATGTGGGTCCAGAGAATGACTTCCTTTTTCTGTGTCTCAGAGATCATCTGTAACACCTATACTCCGACATTATGAGTTTCATTTCTTACGTATTGAAATCATTGAAATGAACATGTCTGTCTGTGGTGATGAAGGGTTGTTCTCCAGGAAAGGCGTGGACAACAGTGTTCTGAAAAATTAGTCAGAGGAAATGGGGAGCTAAATGTTTGCTTTTCTTAATGAATCTTGGCCATATTTCCAAATATTTAAATGTAAAATATGTATCATTTAACCACAACTTCAGTGCTAAAAACAAACACAACGCAGATGGTTAAAGGGCATGTGGTTTAAAGTATTAATCCCCAAACAACCTCCACATGCAGTTTTCAAATAAGACTAAGCCTGTTGAATCTCCACAGATATGAATTTTTAAGCAGTACAGTCAAACCTTACGTTGAGAGTAACTTGTTCTGCGAGAGTTCCACCAGACAAACAAACATTTCTAATAAATTTTAACTTGATGAAGAGCGATGTCTTGCAATACGAGTAGTACGTGATGCCGAATGTCGCGTGATCACAGCTGAGCCAATGGTTCATGGTCCTTCTCTCTCTCTCTCTCTGTGGGATTGTGGGTGATCATCTCCCATGCTCGGATGCTTGGTCTCGGGCTGTGGTGTTTGGCAGAAGTCAGTGATTTTTCAGAATGTTGAAAGGTGCCCACAACAGGCACTTGTGTATTTTTTGTCACTTCAAGGCACCTCTGGACAGTCCTTTGCTTTTCCATACACAAGTACGCTTAAGAATGCTTTGCTTCATTCTAGGTCAGGCTGCCTGCAGATATAGACCCTTCCCTCTACTACCTTATTGCCAGTTACATTAAATACAGGATATGATGAGAGTTGATTAATACTGTACTGTAGTCAATACCCACGCGAGCGTATACCATGACCCCCATGCAGAAAAAGATTCCACTGAGTCAATAGATCATAGTGATTGCGTTAGTGACAGTGAAAGTCATCCTACGCAATAACCCTCCTCTCTCTTGTCTCCCTCACATCAGCCATGAAGGTTTTCAAAGGTAAGTGAATGTTAATTTGTTTGTTTTTCTTTGTATTTTTGTATTTTCATTATTATTTTGGATTATATTACAGTATTGTCATCATTGTTCTAGGAATGTGTTTGTGTTGTGGAGCGAATCATCTGAGTGTCCATTATTTCTTATGGGGAAATTCGCTTTGATATACAGATGCTTTGGATTACAAGCATGTTTCTGGAACGAATTATGCTCGCCAACCAACGTTTTACGGTATTATTTGAATGTCAGTTTCAGATCAAGTTTTTCCAAGCATTAAGATATGTCACTGTTGGTTTTTAAAAAGATAAATAGTGGCAAAGGTACCAGGATGGTGAGGTTTCCTACTGAATCGCTGCTCATGATGGGGTTTGATCCTGAGCCTTTGGGGCAATGCAGTTAATTATTCGTTCTGGCACCGAGAAAGCAGCTTGTCCTCAAAGAAGGCCTCTCCAGCTTGTCTCATCACTGTTCACAAGACTTTGGGTTTGCAAATGCAGAAAAGCATCGCTATTTTGGTGCTGAAGTGTAAACTGATGTGAGTTAAACAAGAGAGAAGATTTGTAGTGCACAACCGTTGACAAATAAGATGCTTCTGTGGTTATTTGTGTGTCGGGATAGATATGGTCTCTTCCTTAGCATGTCTCTTCCTTGGCACAACGAAGAGGAAGGCTGGACCTCATTCAGCTGAGGCCAGAAATCAGGAGGACAGAGCATGGATCCTGGCGGACAGTTTCCCCGTCTGCCCTAAGAACAGCTTGTTTTGTCCTTTTACTGTTTGCTTTTGAATTTTGTTATTATTTATTTTTATTCACTTGTGGTGGTTGTTGTTTTTTAATTTCTCAAGTTCTTCTCTCTCATTTCTAGAGGAAGCACTGGAACCCTTGAATGTCCCTGGCCCCTTTAAGTTCAAGTCGCATCATGGTGCAGGAAATCAGCAGGTGCTGGGATCAGACTCCTGTGGGCTTGATGTGGGGGTCAGCTACCTGAAAGCTTTGTGAGCCTGCATTCTCTGTGCCTCAGTTATCTCATCTGGGAGATGGGCCGTTGTCAGGATTCAATAAGATATGGTTCATGAAGAACACTTGGCATAAAATAATGGGCCTACCCATCCATAGCTTTCTATCTATTGATCTATCATTTATCTATTTAACTGTCTATCATTGATCACCTGTCTTATCTGCCTACTTATTCTCTCCTCTCTCTATTATATACGTATGTAAACTATGTATTATATAATCAATAGATAGTGAGAAAGAGAGAGGAGAGATGGAGAGGAAAGAAAGAGGCAGTGGAAGAGGGAATCCAATTTTTGGGGGGGTAACTTTGACTTAGTTCTTTCAGTTATGAAATACTTTAGGCACACAAAATGTTATAATAATAATAATATAGCAAATGCATGTATATTCACCATATAGCGTAAGAAGCTGAACCATGTATGTGGGTTTGGGCTCCGACCTGATAGCTCAGAGTCTGCTTGGGATCCTCTCTTTGCTCCTCCCCCACTCATGCTCTCTCTGTCTTTCTCAAAATAAACAAATAACTAAAAAAAAAAAAAAAAAGAGAAAGAAAGAAGCAGAACGATGTAGAGTCAACTGAAACCACCCTCCTACTCTTTTCTAGTCTCCTTTTCTGTCTTTCTCCTCTTTTCTCCTGCCCAGAAGTAACCACTCCTGTGCAGTTTTTTACAATTGCACTGTTTGAACTCATCCCAAACTACTTGTTTTGCATACTTTCAAACTTTGGTGCAATAGTATATTCTATGTACCTTTCTGCAATTTCCTTGTAATGTATAACATGTCTTTTTACTTTAAATATTTATTTATTTATTTATTCATTTTCTAATATTGTATTTTTGACATATGTATGTTGATACACATACACCCAGTGCGTTCATTTTTTTTAAATTTGTTTTAATGTTTATTTATTTTTGAGAGAGAGAGAGAGAGACAGAGAGACAGAGTGTGAGCAGGGGAGGGGCAGAGAGAGAGAGGGAGACGCAGAATCCGAAGCGGGCTCCAGGTTCCGTACTGTCAGCACAGAGCCCGATGCGGGGCTTGAACTCATGAACCGCAAAATCATGACCTGAGCTGAAAGCAAGCGTTGGACGCTTAACCGACTGAGCCACCCAGGCGCCCTGACACATATTTTAATATGTTATAAATGAACATAATCGGCATTCATGAAACCACGTGTCAACCTGAGACCTTGACCATAATGACAACCTGCATCACCTAGAGGCTCCACGTGACATCCTGGAGTTGAAGACATCGCTTAACGCATTTGTTAGCTCTGGTTTGGAGCGTCTGTGCTTTGGCGAGGCTGTGAAGTATCAGGGAACAGGTGGAGAAGCCATTCTATTTTCACCTGAAATTGTAACTGCAGAGGATGGAAGTGACCCGGTTAATGACATTGGAAACCTAGCTCTGAGAACGTACGTTTAGGTAAGTGTTTAGTTCATTCGCTCTCTTTGGGCCTCAGTTTCCTTGTCTGCAAGTAGAAGGAGATGGATCCGATGATCCCTAGGTTCCCTTAGTCCCTTGGGTAAAACGTAAGCTTCTATTAGGTTTCCATGGTTCCGTGAAGGTAGTGTTGGTCTGCAGAAAAACTACACTCAGGTGCCGGGGAGCTGAAAGCATCACCTGACCACCGTGTCCACTTAGAACCTGTCCTCCCTGGAGTGCCCTTTGAGGTGGTGACAGAATTCCGCCATTTTCCCTGAGCATTCCAGGGCCATGTGTCTTTCTTCCCTGAGAATGAATCATGGAACTGGGAAGCTGGATCTCATCCAAACCTCAAACCAAAACAAGTCACCCTCTGTCTTTGAACTTAGTTTTTCCCGTTCTCTCTCTAGTGTCTAGTTACGTTATGGCCCCTTTCAGACTATGAGTATGTTTACGAAGAGAAAGAAGAGCTTTGGTGGGGGTGGGCGAGAGATGAATAGTGACTTCAAATATCTGTTGGCTACCATGTAGAAGATGGAGGAAAATATTCTCAGAGTCACCACGGGGGAAGCAATGGCTGATGGGGAAAGCAATGACAAGCTACAGGGAAGCAGTTTTGGGTGGCTACAAGTACTTTCTGACCATTCGAGCCATCTTGTGGGGGAGCTCTTTGTACAGAAAGGTGTCAAACGCTAAGTAATTGATTAGGTCAATGTATAATATAAATATATGCAGGCCCTGGGCTGGGTTCTGGAGGAGGGGGGAACAAACACGAAGAAGATATCATCCCCGGAGCCAGGAACGTACAGTCTGCTGGACACAACCATGTTCTGCTTTGTAAGATAATTAGATACCCATCTGCAGAGCCATAAATTGACCACAAGCAAAGCACTTGGGAGTGTGGAGTGGGGAGATATCTCCTCAGGCTGAGGGAAGAGGGAAGTGGTTGGGGGGGGGTGGTACAGGGTCCTGGCTCTTGAATTAGGTCTTGAAGGTAGACGGAAGGTGAAGATGTGGGGTGGGAGGGGTGGGGGGCAGAGACAGCCTGTGCCTGAGCCATTATGGCGTCAGGTCAACCTGCGGTGCCCCGGCTCCTTGAGTTTGCCCTCATGTGGCAGGCTGACTCTTCAACCGCTCTTCACGGAGGTTTGTTCTTCCCCTCAGACACTTTCTAAGACGTTGACCATGGCCCTGGTGTGGGAGAGGGTTACCTGGAGCCCAGACTTCCAGAGCCTGTCTCCTTCATTTCCCAAAGCCTGCCCTCCTCCCTAAGCCTGAATGCTACAGGCCACATTAGTCCTCGCCCATCTCTGGGAAGCTTACCTTCCATGCCCTGAAGGTGATGCTCTCATGCCCCACGCGTGCCCACTTGAGGAGGTGGAGTGCAGTGGGTGGTAGGTAGGAAGTGACTGCCAGGGGTTGGATTCAGGGAAAGAAAGAACCAAAGTGCCGTTGGATCTGTGTCTGGCACATCCCCATGAAGTCGTTCGCGTCCAGTTCTTTTCCTTTCTTGCTGTTGCCACCCCTGTTCTCTTCCCGGGAGTATGGCGATAGCCTCCCAGCCTCTTTCTCTTCTCCATCCTTCGCTGGTGGGGCCACACTCTCTGCCCCTGACTGAATAGCCGAAGCATCCCTCCTGTGCCAGCTCCAGAATGACCCCTGGACCGTTCCTACTAGGTTTCCTAGCTGTCCATGCTCTAAGAGCATTTTGGTCCGTGAAGGCGAGGGGCTAAGGATGCCTGAGTGTGGGTGACCCATCCAGTCTCGCCTCTGTGGGAAGGAGTGTCCAGCCTCTGCTGCCATGCTGCATTCTGGGGATGTCAACCCCCTCCGCTTCTGGGGAAGTGAACCTCCTCCTTCAAAACCCTGCTCTGTTAGTTAATCTGCATCCCACACTTGACCGTGGGGTTCCCCTTTTCCAGTTTCTCAGAGGCTCTGCTTACTCACACTCGTACCGTGCCCACATTCTTGGGTATGTATGGCATGAGGGTCCTGCACACTCTGACTCCCACTCTCCTAGCGCCTGTTGGCAAATACCCAACTTGTGCATGAGCATGTACTGTGTTCTTGGCTTTCATAAGGGAGCCCCAGCCCCCTGGATGACACTCCGCCCATACCTCAGATGTCCCACTCAACTCCTTGCTGTGCACTGAGGACACAGCTCCCCGATCCACCAGGCTGAAGGAGCACTTCCTTCAGAACCACCTGGACCCATGGTTTCTACCTCACTGGCGGCCTGTGGGGCTAAAGGCTCTTCACTTGACTGAGCTCTTGCCTTGTTTTTATACTTGGCACTTGGCTTCTTGAAGCTAGAGACTGCTTCTTATTTTTGGACTCCCCCCCCCCCCCCAGCAAGAGCCCCTCACCCACCATGGCATGGTGTTCTTTGCCCAGAGAGGATGCTCGATATTTTTTATTATTTACAGTTTTAAAAAAAAATTTAATGGTTTTTTACAATTTATTTCTGAGAGAGAGGGAGAGAGAGAGAGAGGGAGGGAGAGAACGAGTGGGGGAGGGGCAGACAGAGAGGGATTCACAGAGTTGGAAGCAGGTTCCAGGCTCTGAGCTGTCAGCACAGAGCCGGATGCAGGGGTCGAACTCATGAATTGCGAGATCATGACCTGAGTCGAAGTCGATGCTTAACCGACTGAGCCACCCGGGAGCCCCAAGGATGTTCAATAGTTGTCTGATAGATGCGATTGCCGAGGGCAGGTGGCAGGAGGCTGCAAGTATTGGGAGTTGGCCTGCAGGGGTTTTGCCACCCCCTAGTGGGGTACTTCCAGAGGCAAGAAATTTGGAGTGGTGGGCCGTGTTTCCTGGACATCACCAGACGCTATATAAATATAAAATGGAACTCCCGAAGGGATCTCCTTCCTGTCAATGGTAAGGAAGGATGAAAATCAGTGTGCAGAAAATGACGTTTCGCCTTCACTGATTTTCCTCCCTGAGCCCTTTCTCCATTTGCACGCGTTTTCCTCTATTAGTTCCCCCGAGGGCTTGCTTTGTACCACCTGTGTGCATGGCCTTTCGCTCTGCCTTCTCTGCTGGGTATACTAAGAAGAAGGGGTGCAGTGGGAGTCTCTGGTCCCCAGGGGGTCCGTGTTCACAGGCGCAGAGCTCAGCGTCTGTTGCATTTGCCTCCGCGCCCTGACTTCTTTGATGGTTGGGTCAGTGGCATAAGAAGGCGTGACCTTGGAGGTCACCTCGCATCCTGGTTTGTAGCAGAGCCATCAGGACTACCAGCTATGTGACCCCTAGCCGTTTCCCTTACCTCTCTCTGCTCCCCTTTCTCCATTTGTCAAGTGGAGAGAATAATCGCCCTTCCCTTAGCAATGCAGCTCCAATAATGGCACCAATGAGCTGTTACTATGTGCTGGGAGCCATACTGGGCTTTCTTCATGTGTTAATTCTGAATTTTTAGGACTCTCCTATGCACTCAATACTATTATTATAGCTCTGCCTTCTAGAGAAGGAAAATGGGGCACAGGGAAGTTGAGGAACTTGCCTAAGGTGGCACAGCCAGTAACCGGTTGAGCTGGTATTTGAACCCGGACGGCCTGACTGCTGGAAGCCCAATTCTGACCACGATGCTACATTGCATTTAGAACGCTAGGTCAAAGCGACCTCGGTGAAAAATGGCAGAGTAAGAACTTCTGAAAATTCTCTCCTCCATAAAAGCAACAACAACAGCAACAACAACAAAAACCCTGGCAAAAAATGTCAGACTTGACTTTTTCAGAACCCTGGAAATTAACCAAAGGCTGACAAGAATCCAGGGAGTGTTTATTCAGGAAAAATGACAGAATTTCAGGAAGAACAAGAAGGTTTATGGTGTTTTAAGTTTCTTATTCCTATTCTCCCTTTCAACTCTGCAGTAGCCAGAAAAATTAACAGCCTGAAAATGAAATCACACTGAAATCTACTAGTCTGGCGGCCACCGGAGGGAGCAGAACGACACGGGAACTCCTTCAAAACCCCGTCTTAGAGAATTGCTATTGTTTTACCTTTCTGGGCTATTCCCTGGGAGACACTCTTTGCAAAGTTGTCTTTATTTGCTTAACTCTGAGTCTGTCGAGTGAGGAAAATCAGTGTTGAAACAATTAGAGGCAATGGATGAACTTTGTGATTGCCTGAGGCTGTGAATAATGGTTGGGGTCACCAAGACACTTCAGGGAAAACAAAAATGAAAACCTAAAAAACTGAGGAATGAGATACTCACAGAGGCTTTGAAAAGCTCTGACATATTCCTGGGAACCTTGAGACTAACACACAGGCTTGGGCATATGAATACTCAGTAAAGATCAAATAGACTGGAAGCTGTCACCTCTGGCTGAAAATGAAGCTCTAAACAAGTTGGAAGTGAAGGCTAAGGCAGAGTTAAAGTTGCCTGAGGGTTGAAGGTGCGTCTCAGCACGCACACAGTACCCCATGAGGAAGACCAGGAAGTTTATTGGCTCTGAAAGATACGTGAAATCAATCCTTGTGTGGTCATTAGCTCACCACTAAGCAAACTGAATAGAGATTTCAGCGGCCACACATGACAGAGAACTCAGACGCTACAGAATTAGTCCAGAAAAGTGAACAGACAAACAACATTTCGAGAAGCAAAGGAAATAAAAGTAGCCCAGGTTGAAATGGAAGAAATAGAGCTATCTTTATTTGCAGATGACATGATCTTATATGTAAAGGATTTCAAGGAATTTACTAAAAAACGGTTAGATCTAATAAAAAAAAATTCAACGTGGTTGCAGTATACATTAATATGTAAAGTGAATTGTATCCCTATACATTAGCAATGAACAATATGAAAATAAAATGAGAAAAGCAATTCCTTTTAACCTAGCATCAAAAAGAATGAAATGCTTAGTGAAAAAATTTATGAGATGAAGTATAAGGCTTATACACTGACAACTACAAAATACTGCTGTAAGAAATCAAATATTTCTTAAAAAAATTTTTTTAATGTTTATTTATTTTTGAGAGACAGAGAGAGAGCGGGGAGGGGCAGAGAGAGGGGGAGGCACAGAATCAGAAGCAGGCTCCAGGCTCTCAGCTGTCAGCACAGAGCCCTGACCCAGGGCTCCAACTCACAAACTGGGAGATCGTGACCTGAGCTGAAGTCGGATGCTTAACCTACTGAGCCACCCAGGTGTCCCAGAAATCAAATATTTCTAAATGAATAAATGGAAAATCATCTGTATTCATGGATTGGAAGCCTTGATATTATTATTATTTTTAAGTTTTATTCATTTATTTATTTATTTATTTGGAGAGAGAGAGAGAGAGAGAGAGCAAGCACGTGGGAAGGACAGACATTGGGAGAGAGAGAGAATCCCAAGCAGGCTCTGTGCCGTCATCCAGGAGCCCGATGTGGGGCTTGAACTCACAAACCACAAGATCACGTCCTGAGTCAAAATCAAGAGTCAGATACCCAACCAACTGAGCTACCCAGGCCCCCGAACGCCTTAATGTTATTAAGATGGCAATATTCCACCAATCAATTCACAGATTCAATACGATCCTTATCACAATTCCAACTGTCCTTGTTTTTTAGAAATAGACAGGCATTTCTAAAATGCATATGAAATTGAAAAAAAAAAAAAAAAAAAAAACAACCCCAAATAGCTAAGAATCTTAAAACAGAAGGAGAAAATTGGAGGACTCACACTTTTTGATTTGAAAACTTACTACGAAGGTACAGAATTCAAAATGACGTAGTACCAGCATAAGGCGGGACGTAAAGATCAGTGGAATGGAATGGAGTGCTCTCAAATATGCTCAGACAACTATAGTCAATTGATTTTCCACGAGAGTACTAAACCCATTCAATGGGAAAGGATATCCACATGCAAAATAATGTATTTGGACCTCTACCTCACATCATATACAAAAATTAACTTGAAATGGGTCAAGAAACTTAATATAAAAGCCAAAGGTATAAAATGTTGGAAGGAGACATCAGTGTAAGTCTTTGTGACCTTGGGCTAGGCAACAGTTTCTTAGGTATGACACCAAATGCATAGGGAACATGCAGAAACTTGCAGAAAAATGCAGAAACAACAGAAAAAAAAGAGATTAGTTGAACGTTCTCAAAATTAAAACCTTTGGTGGATCAAAGGACACTAACAAGAACATGAAAAGGCAGCTCACAGACTAGAAGGAAATGTTTACAAATCATATATCTGATAAGGGTTTAATATCCAGTGCTCAGTTATCCGTGCTGTCAGCACAGAGCCTGATGTGGGGCTTGAACTCACAAACCATGAAATCATGACCTGAGCTGAAGTCAAGAGTTGGATGCTTCACTGACTGAGCCACCCACATGCCTCTGAAATATTATTCTATACCCAGTAGGACAGTTATGATCAAATATAGGAAAATAATGAGTGTTAGCAAGGGGACCCTCAAAACTGTTGGCAAGCATATAGAATTGTGTCACCTCTGAGGGGCGCCTGGGTGGCTCTGTCGGTTAAGCGTCTGACTTCGGCTCAGGTCATGATCTCACGGTCCGTGAGTTCGAGCCCCGCGTCGGGCTCTGTGCTGACAGCTCAGAGCCTGGAGCCTGTTTCAGATTCTGTGTCTCCCTCTCTCTCTGCTCCTCCCCTGTTCATGCTCTGTCTCTCTCTGTCTCAAAAATAAATAAACGTTAAAAAAAAAATTAAAAAAAAAAAAAAGAATTGTGTCACCTCTGTGCAAAACACTTTGGTGGTTCTTCAAAAAGTTAAACAAAGAGGGGCGCCTGGGTGGCGCAGTCGGTTAAGCGTCCGACTTCAGCCAGGTCACGATCTCGCGGTCTGTGAGTTCGAGCCCCGCGTCGGGCTCTGGGCTGATGGCTCGGAGCCTGGAGCCTGTTTCCGATTCTGTGTCTCCCTCTCTCTCTGCCCCTCCCCTGTTCATGCTCTGTCTCTCTCTGTCCCAAAAATAAATAAAAAACGTTGAAGAAAAAAATTAAAAAAAAAAAAAAATAAAAATAAAAAAGTTAAACAAAGAATTCCTATATGATCCAGTAACCCCGCTCCTAGGTGTACACCCAAGAGAACTGAAAACATATACGTGAACAAAATCCTGTACCTAAATATTTACAGCAACCCTATTAATAAAAGCAGAGGGCAGTAACCACATAAATATCCACCAACTGATGTGTGGATAAACAAAATGTAGTGTGTTCATACAATGGAATATTATTCAACCATAAAAAGAATGACACCTGCTACAACATGAAATGAACCTTGCAGGCATTGTGCTGAGTGAAAAAAGTCACAAAGGATTGCATACTGTGTGATTCTATTTCAATGAAATGTTCCGGGTAGGCAAATCCATAGACAGACTCTTGGTTGCTGGGGGAGGGGTGATGATAATGAGTATGGGGTTTATTTTGGGGATAATAAAAATGTTCTGGAATTAGATAGTGATGATGGTTGCACAATGTGAATAAACCAAGAACCACTAAATTGCACACTTTAAAATGGTGAATTTCCTGGTGTGGAAATGATATCTCAGTTAAAAAAAGCGTTCGGCATATTGCCTGGCCATGGTAAGGGCTAATTGTTAATACCTTAGTTATAGAGTGTTTAGGAGATGCCCCATGCTATGCTGAAGTCCGTATACACGATCTCATTTCATCCTTTCAACAGCCTTAATCAAGGCACAGAGGGGTAAATAAATAGCCTAGGGCCACACAGCTGGTGGGTGGCAGAAACTGGGACTTGAATGTAGGCATCTGATTCTGGAAACTGTTTTTAATTCCTCTGCTTTCCTACCCATTCCCCCCTGCTTATGGTGATTATTATTTTTCCTCTTATGCCTAGGTGGCTTGGATAATTTAACCAACATTTTCCTAGACCGATGGAAGAGGCAAACTTGCCTTTCCACTTCTATGAAAAAATTTAATGCTTTATGGCAGAAATAAAAGCCAAGCCATAGGGTATTTACCATCTCAAATGAGCTTCAGATTTTTTTCTTTCTTATAGAAAAAAAAAAAAAAAAAAGAGGTCCTTGTCCAGGAGACTTGCCTTGAGGGCCTGGCTTTCTGTGGGTTGTACCTCTGTCATAGAGACAACCTGGGGCTGAGCCTGACTGCTGTCACACTAGGCGATCACTGGAAGTAGGAACAGTGTCCTGGTGGGCCAGCTCAAGTTGGAGATCACAGCCTGTGTCTGGGCTGCTGAGAGGGGTGTGAGTCAATGTAGACAAACGTCCGGTTCCCTTCAAAGAGGAAGTTAGTAGTATTTGATGAAGTTTTGGGGTGCTCGTGGGGTGGTCTGGAGCCGACGACCAAGAAAAAATTCTTGCAGATGTCTTTGGTGCAAAAAGATGATTTTATGAAAGCATGGGGACAGGACCCGGGGGCAGGAAGAGCTGTACTGGGGTCCTGATGGGTAACTCATTATATACCCTTGAGGTTGGGAGGGGGTCAGAGATAGAGTAAGTCTCCAAGGAATTTGGAAGCAAGGTTTCCAGGACCTCGAGGGGCTAGGGAAACGCCATTTATCACAGTTTAATAAAACCTCAGTCACGAGACCCTTCAGATGCATATGGGGGGGGGGGGAGCATACACTTGGAGCTTGATTGCCAGCATATATCCTGGGACAGTTGAGATGATGGATTTACGGGATCCTCCAGGTTGGGACAATGTTAAACCAAGATTCCTTTTTGCCCCTAGTGAAGTGTATTCATCAAGGCAGCTGAGCACTTAGAGGGGGGTCACTCTGCCTGTTTCAAGGACTTGTCAATGGACCGTAGTCAGGAAGGGAATTCAGCTCTTCATTTGCCTTAGTTTCCCACATCGACATGGCAAGCACTTAAACCCCTTTCCTTTTTCCTGGGGAGCCAGGAGTGTCCAAGGAATATCACACAGATCCCGCCTGGGGTAGGGGTGGGGGGGGGCGGGGTGGTGCTAACTTGTGCTTTGCCCCTCAGCCTGCCTCACGCTCCCTCATCAGTTTTCATGCAGGAAGCTGGGATCTGACAAAGCCCCGATGCCAGACAAGGTCATCCAACACTAATTTTTATTTTGACCTCTTTGCTTTATAATCAGTCGTTTCTTATTTTGTTTTGATCCTTTGATTTCATGACATATCTGTTGGTTTGGGTGGCAGGACATGTGTATTTATTTGACTAAATGAATCAGTGAATGAATAAATGAAGAGATATAGGCCAAGCGAATATATCATTTCTTTAGGATATGCCCAGTGGAGCGTGGGGCCAGGATTGTGATGCGGGTTCGGTTGAAATTTCTAGAAATATTAATCCAAGACATCAAGCTCAACCAGTGGTCAGTGACCAACTTAATCATGTGACCTTCTCACTTCCCAGGAACCCCCCCTCCTCCCCCCTTCCGCCTCCCTCCCAGGCAGGGCAGGGATACATTTTCTTCTCCTCAAGCTTACTGTGCAGCGTAAATCAACATTTCTGACACTCCTTTCCTGTCTGTGTATAGAAGCGAATTTGTTTTTTCACAAGGCTTGAACTCACAACCCCGAGATCAAGATCTGAGCTGAGATCAAGTGTTGAACACGCTTAACCGACTGAGCCACCCAGGAGCCCCGAGTGAATTCTTTTTTAAATTTTTTTATTTTTTTTAATGTTTATTTATGTTTGAAAGAGAGAGAGACAGAGCGCGAGTGGGGGGGGCGGGGGTCAGAGACAGGGGAAGACACAGAATCCAAAGCAGGCTTCAGGCTCTGAGCGATCAGCCCAGAGCCTGATTCGGGGCTCAAACCCACGGACCAAGAGATCATGACCTGAGCTGGAGTCGGATGCCCAACCGACTAAGCCACCCAGGTGCCCCCGGGGTGAATTCTTTCTTGAGCTCAGAAGGAATGCTTGCTCTTTCAGCATGGTCCTGGGTACCAAACTCAGCCCTCCAGCATCCAGGCCTACACTCCTCGGTCTCTTGTGGGAAGCAGTGTGCCGCCCTTTGCAGTCGCTACCCTCCGTGAACAGCAGGCTTTGGTCTCTTAGGGTCCCTTAGGGTCCCAGCTGTGATCCTACGGGCAAATCCCGCCTACGTGATCTCAAGAGGTGAGGTGTACCTGAGGAGCTTCCCATTCTCCATGCTTAGCTGGGCTGACCCTTGCACAGCCATGACTGAGACGAAAGAGACTCGTCACGGCCCACTGGCTTTGGGCTGTCCTGGGCCTTAGTCCAGCTCTGTCTCTTGGGTTTCTTTATTAACTTTATTAAGGAATAACGGGACAAATAGGATTGTATATGTTTTGAGCGTACAATGTGATGATTTGATACAGATACACATGAGCAAGGTAATTCACACATTCATCGCTTCACTTGGTTAACACGGTCAACTTTGTGTGTGTGTGTGTGTGTGTGTGTGTGTGTGTGGTAAGAATGCTTAGGATCTACTGCGAACAAGTGTCGAGGATATAATACCGCATTATGAACTACAGTCCACCTCTTAGCTTTCAGTGGGCCCTGTGTTATGATCCGTCACTTAGAGGGTTTAAGAAAACCTTTGGAGGGCTTCAAGACTTTTTTTTTTAAAGACTGTCCGCTCTGCCCTGCTCAACTGGAATCACTGAAGCCCTTCTCCATGGTGTCCCGAGGCCAGTCCTGACCCCTTGATTAGCTGGGGCCAGAGGAAGTGACCAGCAGCGGCTGAGCAGTGTGTGTCCCAGGGAAGGACTACGTGTCTGGCGTGGTTTCAGTGGGAGGCAGGACGACCCGTCACAGGTCGGCTGTGTCCTGCTGTGGGAGCGGGACGACTTACTCGCCTTCTCAGACCCCCTTCTCCACATTTCTACAGGTCTGTTCACAGTAGCCCTCATGGGGCTCTTGTGAAAACTGAAGAGGGAAGTCCATGGGGGTACTTAGCTCCTTCTTGCTGTTGTCCACGGTAGGTGCCCGGAGTGGTACAGTGAATAATCGCTTCCAGTCCTTCAACGTAAGTTTCAGATAGATGATACCGTGGAGCTCCCCCAACTATTGTCTTTTTGTGTTTTTCTGATACTGTTTAGTATTTATGATAAGTGGACGCTGGCCAGTTCCAGGCACCGTGCCCAGCGTTCTGCACATGTTATCTCCCGATAAATAGATATCTCCCGATATCTCCCGTGTGTCATCACGAGGTGGCCCTTAGGATGAGTGCCGCTGCTACTTCAGACTCATTCTCTGGGGCCCGTTCTTCCTCTGCCCCAGGGTGGAAGTCTGGGGGCAGATCCCACGACCTTTCTGGTCCCTCTTAGGTAACAAAAAGTCCTCTGTCTCTTCCAGTCTGCCCAAACAGCCTCGGTTCAGTAATTAAAACATTGATTCCCACATGATGGTCGGAATTTCTCAAGTTCATTTACAGTTAAAACTTCTGTCGTTCCCTCTCCCTACGAGCGCCAATCCCTTAAGGCCTCGGGAAGACTGAAAGCTATTGGTGGGTAGGACCGTGGGCTCTGCCCCCATGCCAGGCACTTTCTTGGGACGTGGGGAACGAATCTCTTCCCTCAGCCCCTGGGCTGCCATCTTGGGCAGGAACCAGCCTGCATCCCAGGTCTGTGAGCTCCCTCCCCTGTGGCCCGTGTCTGGACTATCCAAAGCACTCCCATGTCTTTCTCCTGACAAACTCTGGGAGCATGAGCTTTCCTTACTCAACAGCCTTTCTCCACAGCCAGCGCTGGACACAGTCTCTCACCCTTCAGATTTTTCCAGATGTTGGTAGGACCCTAGTTCTCTGTGTCTAGCAGGCTGCAGGCTGCAGGGGACATTTAGATTCTCTCTCTTTTCACTGACTCCGGTTCCAGGGCATACATAGCGCTATTCGATAACCAGAATCAGCCATGTGGTGTAGCGGCTAGACCCAAGGACTCTGGGTTCCGAATCTCAGCTCTGGGCTCCAAGGCCAGCTCTGCCATGTACTAGCTGTGGGGTCTTGGGCAGGCTACTTCAACTACTCTGGGCCTCAGTTTCCTTATCCGTGTAATAGGGAAGATACGAGAGCCGATCTCAAAGGATTTTTAGGAAGATTAAATAAGATGAAATTTGTAACGTGTTTTTGGTGGTTCCTGAGACATTTCAAGCACTACGCAAGCATTTGCTAAACAAGTATCAGGTGAAAGAGAGTCGGAATAAATAACAAGGCCACGTTAATGACCACTTTATCAGGCATTCTCTAACTTCAAGACTCCTGAGTTCTTGCATCCTAATTTCTTGTGGGTGATGTCCTGCCTCCAGCCACATCCCCCCTGAGACATAGTTGGTGCTATAGGAGGGTCTGGAGGTCTTGCGAAGCACTAGAAGATACCCAGCCCCGTTTTACCCCAAGTGCTAGGGATGCTAAGAAGTATGTGTCTAGGAAGGGTGACTCAGGGCATTACAAGGGATGACCACGACAAGAGTTCCCAGACGCCACTTTTCTGGAAGGTTTCTGGGAAAAGCAACATCAGGGGTAGACACTGAGAGTTGCATTTTGCAATATTCTGCCAGTCCTGTAGCCTGGTTATCTCACATCTCGTTGTCTCTGTTCCTCACAGCCCAGTCTGAAGATGGCTATCCTCATGGATTATGGGACTTTTCCGAGTATCCTGAGACAATTAATTATCCTACTCTTGACATGCCTGAGGGGCCAGAACTGAAACACAGAGAAATGATGTAATTGAGCCAGTCACGTAGCCCGGGTGAGGCCGAGCCGGGTCAGATCTCTGGACTCCAGACTTCCATTTCATCTGATGAGATCCGCTGCCGTGCTGTTATCCCAGCACTGACTTTGTTTAGTCACAGAAGCTGCGAACATAATTTCAGAGATGTGTGGCCAGGGTCATTTGGTAAAAATGACGTCACCAGGAAGTTAAAATACTCAAAGTTCGGGAGAAAGTTGTGTGTCAGGACTGTGTCAGGGGAAAAAAAAAAAAAAAATCAAAACAAGACCAGAAATCAGTTACAACTATGAGCAAAAGGGAAATTGTTTTACTACGGACCATATGGAGAAAGGATAAAAGTATTTCTACTTCTCTGATAACTTCGAGAACATATTGAGTTTGGTACAGCCTCCAATGTTTTTGATAGCATGAGTTCAGAATAAACAATTTGTAACTGCACGCCTGCATCTATGTCTGGCCATGTAGGAATTCACTTTTTAAAGGAGAGTTTTATGGGGTGCCTGGGTGGCTCAGTCGGTTGAGTGTCTGACTCTTGATTTTAGCCCAGGTCACGATCTCATGGTTTGTGGGACCGAGCCCTGCGTTGGACTCTGTGCTGACATCTCGGGGCCTGCTTGGGATTCTCTCTTTCTGCCCCTCCCCAGCACATGTGCACGCTCTTTCTCTCTCTCCCTCGCTCTCTCAAAATAAATAAATAAAATGGAAGCATTAAAAAAGAAGAAAGTTTTATTAAGGCTCAAAAAAATTTGGAAAAATATCCATCTTCTATTTTCTACTTTTTCTCAGTCTCTTTGTTTCATCGAGTGAGGCAAAGGGTAGGAAAAAGAGAATGAGCTCTGGAATTGTGCGCACCTGGGTTCAAATCCCGAGTCGACCACTACCATTGGCACGGCCTTGGGCAATTTTCTTAGCCTCACTGACTTTCAATTTCCTTATCCATGAAATGATTATGATGATACTTACCTCACAGGGTTGAGGTAAGCAAAGCCTTTACCAAAGCCTCGATTCATAACAGACGCTCAGCTAGGTATGGGCTGCGAAATATCTTAGACTCATTTAAAATGCCAGCTCAGAATCGATTTATCAAAACAGCATGCCATCAATGCAAGGATAGACAGATCAAAAGAACAGAACAAAGACCTCAGAAATAGACTTACACATATATGGTTAATTGATTTTTGACCAAGATTCCAAGGTAACTCAATGGGCCAAGGACAGTCTTTTCAGTAGATGATGCTAGAGCAATTAAACAAACATACGCAAAAAGAAAATGAATGTAGGGGCACCTGGGTGGCTGTCAGTTAAGCATCTGACTTCGGCTCAGGTCATGATCTCACAGTCCGTGAGTTCAAGCCCTGCGTCGGGCTCTGTGCTGACAGCTCAGAGCCCGGAGCCTGCTTCGGATTCTGTGTCTCCCCCTCTCTCTGACCCTCCTCCGTTCATGCTCTGTCTCTCTCTGTCTCAAAAATAAACATTAAAAAAAGAAAATGAGTCTTGATGTATACCTTGCACTACATACAAAATTTAACTTGACATGAATCACAGACTTCAGTATATGAGATAAGCAATAAAATTCATAGGAGAAAATCTTTGTGACTTTGGGTGAGACAAAATTTTTTTTTAAAATTTAATAATTTTTTTTTTTTTTGAGAGACAGCATGAGTCGGGGAAGGGCAGAGAGAGACAGAGACATAGAATCTGAGCCAGGTTCCAGGCTCTGCCCTGTCAGCACAGAGCTTAATATGGGGCTCAAACTCACCAACTGTGAGATCATGACCTGAGCTGAAATTGGATGGTTAACCAACTGAGCCACCCAGGCTCCCTGAGACAAAATTTCTTTTTTTCCTTTTCTTTAAAAAAAAATTTTTTTTTTTTACATTTATTTGTTTTTGAGAGACAGAGAGAGACAGAGAACAAGTGGGGAAGGGGCAGAAAGAGAGGGAGATGCAGAATCCGAAGCAGGCTCCAGGCTCTGAGCTGTCAGCACAGAGCCCATCGCGAGGCTTGAACTCACAGACCACGAGATCATGACCTGAGCCGAAGTCAGACCCTTAACCGACTGGGCCACCCAGGTGCCCCCCAAATTTCTTAAGATACAAAAAAAAGCGCAAACTGTGAAAAATTTTGATGAGTTGGCATCTATCAATATGAAGAAAGTTTTGCTCTTCAAAAAAAAGACGTTGTTAAGATTTCCGGGGCATCTTGGCTCTCGAAGTACAGCACAACGGCTGGGGACTCCGGGGAGTGTGGAAGGGGCTGCCTGGAAAGCAGATGTGTGGAAGCTTCTGGTCAGCGTGGACTACCTGGGTTCCGTGAGTTTCCTAGTTTGTCACTTTGCAGGTAAAATATGGCTAAAAGCTTATGGAGTAAGTGGAAAAGAAAGATGCATGCTGAAAAGACAAAAATGAATGCCCCAAAGGAACTCACCAGACTTAAAAGTATTCTTTAAGTGGATAGTGTTTTTTTAAAATGTTTACTTATTTATTTTGAGAGAGGCAGAGAGAGAGAGAGAGCACGAGCATGTGTACAAGCAGGGTAGGGACAGAAAGAGAGGAAGAGAGGGAAACTCAATCAGGCTCTGTGGTATCAGTGCACAGTCCAATGCGGGGCTGGATCCCATGAACCTTCGGATCTTGGCCTGAGCCCAAATCAAAGGTTGGACACGTAACCGACTGAGCCACCCCGGCGTCCTGATGGTGATGCTGTAATGAAAGATGTTCAAGAGGTAGCAACTGTGGTGGTACCCCAACATTGTCAAGAGAAAAACTTAGTAAGTGGCACAAGAAGAAAAACATGATACGCAAATGGAAACTGATTTTAAGAGGAAAAAAGAGTCTTCTAGGCCAGCATGGGCAGTACCCCGTATGAATGAACCAGAGACAAAGAGAAAGACTGAAGGCCAAGCGAGAAAAAGGGAAGGGAAAAAGCCAAACAAGACTAGCAAAGGCCATGAAGGGTTTGGCTTGGCAGACTCTGAAAAACTTGAAAAACCCTACTCGGGACAGGTCTTTGATTAGAATGTATGTATGGATTTCAACTTCCCCCAAATGAAAACTTTCTCTCCAGGTTCCACTTGGCTTTTTTCTTCAGTTCAAACCCAACTTAACTCCTCAAATTTGTTTTGGGAGCTTGAACAAAATATTTTCTTTGATTAAAAAAAAAAAGGCGGGGGAGTACCTGGGTGGCTCAGTTGGTTAAGCATCCAACTTCAGCTCAGGTCATGATCTCACGGTTTGTAGGTTCCAGCCCCACGTCAGGCTCTGGGCTGACAGCTCAGAGCCTGAAGCCTGCTTCGGATTCTGTGTCTCCCTCTCTCTCTGCCCCTGCCCTGCCCATGCCCTCTCTTTCTCTCTCAAAAATAAATAAACATTAAAAAAAATTAAAAAAAAAGAGACACTTCAGAAAATGGAAATGCCAGCCACAGACTAGGAGAAAATATTTGGAAAATGGATTTTCTTCTTTAACATTGCTGTCTCTTGAAACTGTGACACAGAGTAGAAGGAATTAGTAATTGTTGCATGTCCCCGTCCTTTCCCTGATGAAGTGCAGTTGGTAGATGCATTCCCTTCTTCCCTCACATTGTACGCCATTATTCACTGCCATCGTTTGCGTAATACTGTTACGGGTGAGAGCTGGAGAGAAGGTTGGGCTGTGGGTAATGAGGTGGCAAGCCCCACGTCTTCCATTCTATTCTTGATGGAAGAGGAAAGAGCAACAAGAAAAAAACCTGAAGTCAGGCACATGCACGTCGGAAGACAACCTGACGTTCTCGTTAGCAGCAAAGCACTCTCAAAAATGACAGCAGGAAGCATAGATGGGGCACACGCATTCTGCCAGATATGGCACTAAGTGCTTCACTTGCATCATTTCTTTAACTGTAGGAGAAACATCTATGCGTGGAGTCTGCATGGAGTCCCAGAAGAAGCAGAGACACCCAGCAGGCATCCAACCGAGTTTCCTCTGGGCTCTTCCCTCCCTCGTGCCTGTACAAGATTTTGTTCTTCCTACGTCTCTGAATTGCTCTGCCTTTTGGACTTCATTCTGGATTCATCCATCTTTTTCTTGGTTTTGTTGTCTTGGGACCGTTGGCTTGATTTGGAGGATTTCTCTCGTTTGCAACTTCGGCTTCGGGCACGGCTTCCCGGCCCCCGGCTTCATGCTTCCTTGCTTCTTTTTTTTTTTTATTTATTTTTTATTTTTTATTTTTTTAACGTTTATTTATTTTTGAGACAGAGAGAGGCAGAGCATGAACGGGGGAGGGTCAGAGAGAGAGGGAGACACAGAATCGGAAGCAGGCTCCAGGCTCTGGGCCATCATCAGCCCAGAGCCTGACTCGGGGCTCGAACTCATGGACCGTGAGATCGTGACCTGAGCTGAAGTCGGACACTTAACCAACTGAGCCACCCAGGCGCCCCAACTTCCTTGCTTCTTAAATCTGCCATCTCCTCTCCGCCTCTGGAGGCTTGTAGATTCGCAGTGTTTGGCCACTGATGGGTGATTACAAATCTGTTATGTCCCAAGGCATGGATTACATGCAATACTGGGCTCCACCATCAACAATGTCTCTCTCGTTCCGATGACCCTGACAAACCACTGTCAGCATCATTGTAGATGGAAGTTGTCAGGTGCTTATGATAAAAACAAGTTGCAAAGGCCAAATCTACCTTGGCCAAGGTAGCCGTGCAGCTTTTCAAGCATCAATGTAGCCGTGAGGATGTCTTTATTGGTATGACCAAATGTCCAGTGTACAGAAGATCTTGGTGTTGGAATGGTCAGGGCTTCGACCTTGGAGCAAGCTGGGGACTTACGGGTGAACACAGCCTAAAGCATAAGGTGAGTAGACCGGTGGGGAAGATAGGAGCACGTGCTCATTCTCCCGCTCTTTGCACAGGTGTCCTCATAGACTTAGGGCCGGGCACGAAGCTGGGTGAGTTCGTGTAGCAGCTGTGAAAGTCCCAGTGCTTGGGCGCTACACATTCCAGATGTTGCCACGCTTGCCTTGAGCTCCGGTTTAACAGCAGCAGAACCACGAGAAATGTCTTCTCTAGGGTCGATTCCCCAAGATAGCCGGGCTGCGATTCATAGGCCGCAGACAACTGGGAACGCAGCATCCCTCCCAGTTGACTTTAACTTGGACTAATAGCCTCTCAGAATAAGCATCCCGGGGAGCGGATGGACTGACATCAAAGTCTTCAATGTCTTTTCCAAGTTTGATCACAGCGGCCATTTTAACACAAGGTCTGCATAGGTTTTAAAAGCTTGAACTGAGCTCAGCAGGTCACCGGCAGCATTCCTGCCCCTCCCCCGACCCCCCAGAGACAGCAAAGAGATGTGTGGATGGCTTCTGTGTGACGCCACCGAGGAGGAGCTGAGTGCCGTTGAACGGGGGCAACACCTACCCACGGTGCCCTGCACCATAACCCGTGTTCACCTTACGCAGGCTATTGAAGAGAAGCTGGAGGATTCCCTGTTTATTATAAAAGATAGATTTTTTTATTATGAAAACTAAATCTATGAGCTGGCTGCAGAAGACAGGTAGAACGTCTCCATGTTTTCAAAAGGCTATCTGGCACCAGGCAGCCTTAAATCTTAGAATGATTAAGCTGACAGCGATTCAAAAGCTCACGCAGTGCACAGAATTCTGCATGGTGAAGCCCTCACCTCCAACAGTTTTACAGACCAGGAATCTGAAGTGCAGAAAGGTTTGGGAAGGATTTATGGAGTTTGCGTCGTTAGGAAGAACAGAAACGTAAGTCCCAGTTTCTTGACAGTCAATCCTGCACTTGATTCCAACTGTCCTTTATCCAGATGATGGTGTCTGACTGTCTCTGGAAACCTGTGGAAGGCATCACGGTTTTTCCCCAAGAGGGAGTTAACTAATTTCCAATGAGCGCAGACTTTGGGGTAACCGTTCCCAGTGGGCACATTCTCCCCCCGCCCCTCCCCTTTCACTATATTCAGGGCCACCTGGAAACTCTGGCTCTGGGCTGGGGGATGAGAAGCCATCCCTGCTTCCCCGTCTCTCTCTTTCTTTGCACAGCTGTGCAGTTCAGTGAGCTGAACTGCACCGCTCTGAGTGCACTGTTCATTCTGCCACGACCAACCTCTGTTGTAAATCTTCCTCCCCGAACACGTGACGATGCACTTCTTGACTATATATCCCGGGAGCAGAGTGTCAGAGCGCTGAGCTGAGCCCTGCGCAGAGGAAGCACGCTCTTGGGCTTGGCCACTTAGCAACTCCGGACTTTGGAAGAAATTTGCCAGCCTTCGGTAAGTTAGCAATGCAACTTTGTTTCAGAAACATTTGAAACAAGGATGTTTCTGGCAACCAGCAGATGAAGTTTTCCTTTCCTCTCTTTGTTGTAAGGAAACTTGGGTTTGAATTAAAAATAGGTTTGGGTCTGAGAAGGAAAATGTAAGCTAGCTTTTTTCTCTTTCTTTCTTTTTCTTTCTCTTTCTTTCTTTCTTTCTTTCTTTCTTTCTTTCTTTCTTTCAGTTTGACAAAGCTTCCCAGTGATTCAAATGTTATTTATTTTCCTCTATGCCCCCTCGTCTTATACTTTTTCCTTTTGCTTTTCAAAAAAAAAAAAGGCAATGCTTTTGACACGCTCACTTTAGGAAATGCAATTATGAGGACATGTATACACTACAAAAAGAAAACCCCTGGTCACGTTTCTCCCTATCTTCCCCCTCCACTCTGACCTTTCATTGCTAACGTCTGCCAACTAGTTTGTGGGACCTCTTACCGCCACTGCCCGGTGCAGTTACAGGCTTTTACGACGTTGCGATCCCACAAACCTTATGCTCACCCCCCCTCCCTGCACTGTGGACCCGTGGGAGAGTTCTAACCTGCAGGTTTCTCCCCAGACCCTGGTTGAGTGGTGCTTCAATACTGAGATGGAGCCTCTGAACAGCACGCACCCCAGCACCGCAGCCCCCAGCGGCCACCTTGTGTCCCACGTGCCGGGCAGCGGGAGCAGCAACGGCAACGAGTACTTCTACATTCTGGTCGTCATGTCCTTCTACGGCATCTTCTTGATCGGAATCATGCTGGGCTATATGAAATCTAAGAGGCGGGAGAAGAAGTCCAGCCTGCTGCTGCTGTACAAGGATGAGGAGAGGCTCTGGGGGGAGGCCATGAAGCCGCTGCCCATGGTGTCGGGCCTGAGGTCCGTGCAGGTGCCCATGATGCTAAACATGCTGCAGGAGAGTGTGGCGCCCGCCCTGTCTTGTACCCTCTGCTCCATGGAAGGCGACAGCGTGAGCTCCGAGTCCTCCACACCGGACGTGCACCTCACCATCCAGGAGGAGGGGGCGGACGATGAGCTGGGGGAGATCTCGGAGACGCTCCTCAACGAAAGCAGCGAAGGCTCCTCGGAGAACATCCATCAGAATTCCTAGCACCCCCGGGGCCCCCCATCAGCCAGCACTCTCAGAGAGGGGACGGACACTTTCCGTGTCTGGTTTCACTTTTGCAGTGCATGCCGCTGCCACTTTAAAGAGACCTTGGGCAAGCCCCTGAATGGGGGGCCAAGGCTCAGCCTGAGGGAGCAGCCAGTTGTCCACGCCGCCGCCGGGCCTGCGGTGTAGACCTGCCACGGAAAAGCCCTGAAGACGTGCAGTGTGTACGCTGACTTTGGGGCCTGGGGGCTGGGGTTCCGGTTCAGAATTCGGCAGGTGGCCGTGCTTGCCCTTGTTTCCGCGCTGGATGCCCTGGGCAACTAACTCCTACGGCGTCTGCCCCCCTCCCAGGGCTGCCCAACGCCCAGGACACGCTGAGGGACTAGTTTTGATCTGCTAATTTGCCTAGAGCTTTGTTCTAGATCTGATTGGCTGTAAGTACCTCTCCTGTGTCCCTGTAGTGGGGTACAGCACTTATTTTGGAGGTCTTTTAGGTTAGAGGGGGGATGTCTGAAGGAAGACTTTTGTTTGATAGCAGAAAGCTGGAGAGCGAAACCTGGCTCATTTGCATACTGTCAGAAAAAAGAAAAAGCAACCTTTAAGCCTGATAACCTTGGCTGGGATTATAAAATGTAATCTGCTACTTTGACCCTTTGTCTAACCTATGACCTTGAACTCTGACCTCAGACCATCCGGCCTCGCATGCTGGTGGGACATTTTCTTGGTTGCAAAGGCTTCCCCAGAATCTAACCTGCACTCTGAATAGCCATGCAGGGGACTCTTCTGGATCTTTCCAGAAGGGGTGATGGTGGGGTTGAACGAGGCCAAGCCGTTAGCTCTGCTGCTGCTTTTTTCCCAGCCTCGTTTTCGGAGCTGGGAGTCGACGTAACGTGGGCCTCGAAGGGCATAGTCAGGCGGAGGTCGCACAAAGCAGGGGTCCGGGTTCTGTTTTCTGATCCCGAGCCCGGACGCTGATCTGCTGTGTGGTCCTGGGCTTGTCATCAAGAGGCTCACTGCCTTCATGAGGCTCCTGAATTGAGATCCCCAGGGGGCCGGGAGGATGTCTTTGGATGTTAAGACTCTGTGGTAAATCCTGTATGGCCTGGTGTGAGGAAGCTTGGACAAAATATTTCCCACTCGGCCAGTCAGCCTGAGAATGGATCTGTTATTTAAAGGAGCAGTTGGAGACCCAGAACGCACGTAACTGGGAAATCCAGGGCGCATCACCCCCCCTGTTCAGGCTGTCGTTTTTCCCAGGAGTGAACCAGGGAGGCACATACCACATTGTACTCTGCAAAGTTCTCTGGGTAGCAGAATGTTAATACTTCAGCCGAGAGACGAGAAATCTAAAAGCAAACGCTCAGGAATGCTTGCTAATGTCTCCGTGTGTTCCTGCGGTCAGTAGCTTTGTAGCAGAGCCGTTCGGCCCTTGAAGGCAAGCAGGAAGAGAAACACACCAAAAGGTCAAATTTAATTCTAGTAAAACCAAAAAAAAAAGAAAAAAAGAAAAAGATTTTTTTTTTTTTTTTTTTAAAGACATACTCTCCCTTGATTGGAGATAGCAATAACCACTGTTCCCATGGAAGGGTTAACAGTGGAGAAACTGGTTTATCAGTTTGCCTTAACACAGTGCTAGAGGAAATTTATGTTTGGGGGGGGGGGGCGGGAAGGGCCCGCCGTTCACTTTAAAATTGCGAGTGTGGATTTACTCCAAGGGGGCTGTTTAAGGTGAAAGAAGCCAAGTTAAGTTTGGCTCCTTGCCTGGAATCACTTGAATTCTGAAACTTCACTGCGACGGACTTGTGCATGGTCACATTTTCCATTGCTTAATCCTGAAGTTTGGTGCAAGTCTATCTGCGCCTATTAAAAAAGTGATGTATATACTTCCTTCTTATTCTATTAAGTTGTATAAAATTGTCTTCTGTATTTAACAGTTTGTAATTTTCACACTATTTTTTAATTTAAATAAAACACATTTTCCCTGCGAAATTATGGGTTCTGTCTTGGATTCTTCACTATAATTCCTAGTTTCAGGACCTGCCAGCCATTTCCCAAGCCGTCTCTGGATCCGGATCATCTTCAGAATCAGACTCACACGAAGTTGTATCTTATTTCTGCCTGAATCATGGAGTGAGCGGGGCTGGGCTTCCCCATCCTTTGATATGCTTTGCAATGAATAAAACAAAACAAAACAAAACTGTAGATGGGTGTTGCATCCACCTCTCATTTTAAATTTGGGGGCTGTGGGACTCTTGAATTTGAACACGCCTGTGACATGGCAATTGCTGTAAAGATGTTACTCCAAATTTGGTCGCCGGAAAACATTGGATTTGCATGTTGGCTACTCAAATATTATCCACAAGTGGCCACGGCAGCACAGACGAAGGGGCAGTGAGTTGCAGCACACGCGGCAACATAGGCTTAGGGGCAAAGCGAAGCGCCCACGCGGTGGGTCGGCCTTGGCGCTCCTTCCGGTCCCAGGCACTTGACTGTCTAGCTCCTCCCACTTGGTGTTGATTTCGCTCCAGCGCACGGGCCGAGGCCCGGCCAGCGGCCAGGATGCTGCGATCTCTCCTTTATGATGCTGTTTCCACAGTCGGAAGTCCTAAAGAAAAATGACCAAAACCGGTGACCCATTTTGAGACAAGCAGATGGTAGAGAGGGGCCTTACTTTTATGTTTCTCTGTTTCCTGTGAGTTTAGCTTTTCTGTTTCAAGTAAATGTTTCCATTAGGTTCACAAATAACTGTCTCCCTAAAGTATTTATCTGGCAAAAGGACAGCCTGGATTCTTCCCAAAGCGCATCAAGGATCTCAAGTCACCAGTTGGTATTTTGACAACATAACATGAGAACATTATCTGAAAAGAAAGCCTTTCAATTAATCCTGGCTTCATGTCATTCTTGGTGAAGAAAGAGTTAAGATTTTTTTTCCTTTTTAACCAGGGGCGGAAGAAGAGGGAATTCTAAACTCTAATTGTCCTAAAAATATGAAGAGTACACTATGTCGTTTTAATGGAATATTTGTTTTCTTTAAAAAAAAAAAAAAAAGAAGAAGAACTTCTAAGCAAAACCTAAGGCCCAAGGGGTTTAGTCTGTGTGGATTTACTCATGCATGTGAAAAACTGAGAAGAGAATTTGGCCCTATGCACCTAGGATATTAGAAACATATTTTAAAGCACTGAAATGTTAGGGATGAGTTCTAACTCCATGCTGTTCTAATTACACCTTTGTACGTCAAAGTCAGGCAGGGATGCTGCAGAGAAAAAGTTTTCTTTCACGGACAGAATCATGGGATCAAAACTACCGGGAAAGGCTGAAATCAGGCCAGGGAAAGAGTGCTCTTGGCTTGTGATTCTGGTTGGAAAGTAGACCCCATCGTACATTTGAGATCCACAACTGGAGCGTTTTGTGTTCAGGCAGGCACTTCCGGGGTTCAGCCGAGGAAGAGTCAGTTACCATCCTGTAAAACGTCACTCTGATCATAGCCGCTGTGGAACAGACAGAACAGTGAGCTTACAACGCAGTTGCCCCACATCTAGGCATCCTGTTGGAGAAAATCACCGGGAGTGTCATGGCTTTATGGGACAGGAGGCAGAGTCTAGGGCTGGAGGGAGATAGGTCAGCTCGTTGACCAGGCTGGCCGCTCAGGCAGGGGCTGGACCGCAGGCAGGCGGGGTGTGAATGGGGCTTCAGTAGAGGCTCAGTCTTGTTATGTCTGGCTTTCTAGCCTAACTCCGTGGCTCTGTTGCTCCGCGGCTGTGCGGAAAGCACCCCACCTCTCTGACCTGCCGTCCCTCTCTTCCACCACGAGGAGGACATACTGCCCTTTCCCTTTGGGGGCGCGGGGGAGGGGGGGGTGAAAAATACCAAGTGCTGTATGAAACTGAAGGAAAAGCCGCTCCCGGCTTCTACTTTTTAAATTGTGTCCTGAATGCACATCTGCAGATAAAGTCACTGAACTGTCTCTTTTGTGCACGGTTTCCTCAGGAGACTGCAATGGTCAGGAAAAGGATACGACTTGCCAAAGAAGAAGGGTCATAAGAGAAAAAAGCTACTGTTTGGTTTTGCCTTTCTCCATTTCTGAAATGTTTCTTCCCACACAGGAAGGAACAGTTTGGGATGTGAGCTGTTACCATGGAGATAACCAGCCAAGGTCACTTGTTTGAAGGAGGAGCCCGTGGCCCCATGGCACTGGATCATTAGAGCAACTTTAGGAAGTTGGGATTTGGTCCTTGACACAGGCAACGAAGAGCTTCAAGCCACAGTAGCCTCCATTCATGGCGTGGAGGAGGGGAGGCAGGGACAACATTGTCCTTTTGTCCTGCACAACCTTTTCTTCCTTCTCTTTGCTCCTTTCCTGCCCCCTTCACCATAGGGCTGAAATTTTGTTCTCCCAGCTCTAGGGATTTCTTTTCTTAACTTGTATTTTCTTGCTAAGGAACGTAAAGAATTCGTTACATCGGGGCACTTGGGTGTCTGGGTCAGTTGAGCCCCCGACTTCGGCTCAGGTCATGATCTCGCGGTTTGTGAGTTTGAGCCCCGCATCGGGCTCTGCGCTGACAGCTTGGGGCCTGGAGTCTGCTTCGGATTCTGGGTCTCCCCCCCTCTGCCCCTCCCCCTTTTGCACTCTGTCTCTGTCTCTCCAAAATAAATAAACATTAAAAAAAATTTTTTTAATTAAAAAAAAAAAAAAAAAGAATTCTTCACATCAATAGCCATACCCTTTTCTGTCCTTACTGGTTTTCCACCCTCTGTTCAAAGATGGTGAATGGCGTTTTCTCTGTTGTCTTCATCTGTTCCAGCTGCTATAACAAAATATCATAGACTGGGTGGCTTATAGACAACAGAAATGTATTTCTCATAGTTCTGGAGGCTGGCGGTCTGTGATCAGGCTTCCAGTGTGATCGGATTCTGGTGACAATCCCCTTCTGGTGTGTGGATGGCTGACTTCTTGTATCCTCACAGGACAGAAAAAGAGGAAGCTAACTCTCTGGCTTCTTCTTTTGAGGGTACTAACCTCATTCATGAGGACCCCACCCTCATGACCGAATCACCTCCCCAAAGCCCCACCTCCTAATACCGTCATATGGGGGGGGTAGATTTCCACATGTGGCACACAAATATTCAGTCCGCAGCATCTCTTTCCCCAGCCTCCCTCCTTTTCCTCTCTTGCTACCCACCATTCCATAAAAGGAATGAAAACGACAAAAAGGAAGGAGAAACCACGATGCATAATACTTACGAAGCACGTATTACATGTCAAGCACACGTGTCACCCAGTGCTTTGAGCGCCTACTACTCCATTCTGGGCACGTCACCAGGTGCTGGGAAAACACAACATCTGCTTAGGCACCAAAGTGGTCAGAGTCTTCCCAGAGATGATTTCCGATAAAAAGAACGCTGTTTCTGGTTAACTTATAACATTAGTGGAATCTTCCTGTGTGCAGGGCTCTCTGGATGTGAGAATACATAGTTTATGTCTTTGAAACATTTGAGGGCACTGTGGTGTACTTAAAAGGACAGAACGTATTGTTTACTCAGTATTTGCCTTGTTCTGTGATAGGTGCTTTCCCTTTGATTATCTTACTTGATCCTCTCAAGCAAACTCTGAACTAGATCTCCGCTGCTGTTAATGTAGGTATGAAAGTCGAGGCTCGGAGAAGGTAATTGCTGGCCAGTGTAATAAAGGATCAGGATTCCAATCCAGGTCATTTGATATAAATCTGCGATTCTTCAAACCAGCAGGAAGCAGAGAGCGTGAGGCTTGGAATCCAGTGCCATCCCAGACATTAGGCAGCTTTGCGACATTATATTTGTTGCCCAGCCTCTCTGGGTTTCCTCCTTGGTAAAAGGAAGATAGTAACATCTTCTCTATTGACCTCGAAACACTGTCAGAACTGAGTGCATGTGAAGCAACTGGAAAAATAACAAGTCTTTGTCTTCGATGGGGAGCTGTGTGTAGATGTTACTAGCACGCACCAACATCCAGCTCTTCTCTCCTTCTGAGAACGTGGAAAATTTCCACTTCTCAACCCCTTCTCGGGCCCTTCCTCTTCTAACAGCAGGTCAAGGATATGACTCATTCTGGTCAATGTAAACTGAGTGAAAGTGATGTATGTCACATGTCAGCAGAGTCAGTGAAAAGCCCAGGTATGATTCTCTAGTACCTTCCTTCCTTGCATGAAACTAGTGAGACCATATGTTCCAGGTGGTATAAATAATAGTTGGAGCATGAATCAGCCTGGAAGAGTAATTCGTGGAAGGCAGTTGCTCTGGAGAGTTGCCCAAACCTGCAGCTGACTTTGTGTGAGGTAGTAATCATACAAGCCATGGGAGGGGCGTCTGGGTGGCTCAGTCGGTTGAGTGTCTGACTCTTGATTTTGGCTCAGGTCATGATCTCGCGGTTCATGAGATCGAGTCCTGCATCAGGCTCTGTGCTGACAGCGTGGAGCCTGCTTGGGATACTCCCTCTCTCTCTCCCCCTCCCCTGCTCACACTCACTCTCTCTCTCTCTCAAGATTAATAAATAAATACTTAAAAAAGTCATATAAGCTATGTCAAGTATTAAGAAGTTGGTTTTTTTTTTCCGTTGCAGCAAAACCTCGCCCATCAGATGAATGCAGGGCACGATGACATTAGAGAGATACAGAATGTTGGAAGTTTCCTTCTACACCATCTAACCCAACCCTTCTGTTTAAGGGTGAGGAAATTAAGGCCCACAGTGGTTAACTGACTTGTTCAAAGTCTTCGAGGGAGACAGGATCGGAGCTGGGATCACAACTCAGCTTTCCTAACATTTGGTTCAGGATCCCCATGGTGGGTACAGTCATGGAGGGCTCTGCCGTGGCTTAGCAAAAGCAAAAGACCTGGAAGGACTTCTCATCGTGACCTTCCCTGCTCTGAGTCACTGGTGCTCCATTTGCTGGCCCCACAAACCTTGCCAGGAAGTAGCTTCTTTTTTCTCGGCCAAACCCCGGTAGTTACTGCTCTTTGCGGGGGGATGGATCTGAGCTGGCAGAAGTAAACACATTCCCCCAAAGCAGTGTAATGTGACATCACTGGAAACTTTAATAAAGGCGAAGAAGCTATAAATAGGAGGAGGGAAATATTCAAGCAGGATTCAATGTATTGTCCTGTGCGCAGCTTACTGGCTTTGGCCGTTAGTTAGTTAGTTAGTTTGTTTTGCATGTTTCAGCCTAGCTCCAGCACCAGAGTGGGTCTCGGACAGCACCTTCCCCCCGCCAGTCCCCCACTGCTGTCCCCAGTACAGCATGCTCCTGGCACTGACGCTCCTAGGTTCCAGGCGAGGACCTTTGTGGGTAAATGCTGGAGGTTCTGTTCTAGGCTGGGGCTCCAGATGATGAAGAAACCAACACCGATTATCATTTTTATATTCTGAGCCCTGACATGGAAGGAACGCTTTCTCTCTCCTCTTGTTTTCCCTTTTTCACTTAGAACTTCTGCCCAAGAACTGGACATCGTACTTGAATAGAGAGATTTTGTTTCTTTTTCAAAGTTTTCTCCTTTTTGTTTTCTCATTACACGGTCCTCATGTCTCAGCTACAGAAGCTATGCCCTTTCCCGTGGGATCATAAACCTCACGAAGGTCAGAACTATGTATTATCATTTTTGTAGTTAGTACCTAGTTTGGGCCAGAATCCCTCAGGACAGTCTCTCATCATGTTCTTGTCTTCTTCTTCTTTTCTTTTTCTTTCTTTCTTTTTTTCTTCTTTCTTTCTTTCTTTCTTTCTTTCTTTCTTTCTTTTCTTTCTTTCTTTCTTCCCTTTCTTTCTTTCTTTCTTTCTTTCTTTCTTTCTTTCCTTCTTTCATATTTTCTCTTTGGGTGATCTCATTCATGCTCAAATCTTCAATTATTATGTAAATAATTATAACAAACACCTATCTAGTGCTTACTATATGCCAGGCACTGTTCTCATGATATTTAATTCTTATGGCAAATTAAAAGATAGAGGTTTTAAAGCCATTTTAAAAATGAGGAAAGGGAGGCACAGAGAAGTTAAGAACATTGAGAGGTTCTCAGAGCTAGTTATAGTTAGCAGGAGAAATGCGATCTGAACCCAGCAGTCTGGCTCCAGAGGGGAAACACTCAACAGCAGGTTGAGCTATCTTTCTATCTCTAAATCCTTCAGATCTAGCCTAGATCTTTCTCTTGAGTACCAATGCCTGTGGCTGTCTCCATCCAATATCCCATAAGCATTTCAAATTCCTGAGGTCAAAACCCAAACACATGATCCTTCCTCAAAAATCTGTCTCCTAACATACTTTATAGGTTTCATAGGTAGAACCCTAGCTTTTCTACCTTACTTTAGGTCACCAGTCACTCTCTGAGATCTCTTTCCGTTAACATGGTCAGTATTTATCCAAAAGAGTGTTTCTTTAATTGGGAAAACACTGAAGGCCAGAGAAAAAGAAAAGATCACATGATCAGAGCTGCACTTACACAAATTAAAAATATTAATATTTAGGATGGAGCCTGCTAGGCACTGGTTGTACAATGATAAAGACTCAGTTTTTGTCATCATGATTACGATGTCATCATTACGATTTTTCCCATCCTATAAGATAAACTGAAGAAAATAGAAGAGGGAGGTAAAGAAAACAGGATTCCTGGTGGCAGGAGAGAAGTGTCTGGACTGGGCCAATGGCGGGTACAGTGGAGACACAGAAGCTGGAAACTCTGAGGACTTGAAATGGACAAGGTCTTGCACCTAGCTGACAGTTGGAAAATGAAGAAGAGAGTGGGGTGGAGAATGACTCCAAGGTTTTGAATCTGCGTAACTGAGAGGATGGAAGTGCAAATAATAAAAACGGGTAGTAAGTCCCGGAAAAGATTTACTGCATTGTGCGTTTTGAGTTGGAGTTGTTGACATGATATCCAGAAAGCATTTGGAAGGTCAGTATGGGAACTTTTGAGAGAAGCCGGGGCTAGAGACTTGGGAGGTTTGGGAGCCATGCACATGCATCCGTGGGCTTGAAACCTTGAGCATGACTGAAGTAGCCAAGGATGCATGGAAATAGAGAGAAGGGCAAAGAGCATTTCTTCAGGGACCAGCACTTCTTGGGGTTGGAAGAGGAACGGCAGAAAGAGTGGGAGCAGTCCAAGAAGCAAAATCAGGATGGCAGAATGCCCAGCAACCAAGCCAGCAGAGGTTTTCCAGAAAGAGAAGAAGGTCAACCATGGAGAGATGGAGAGGCAGAAGCTTCCTTTTGACGACGTGTAGATTATTCATATCTATAAAATGCAGAATTTGGTTTTTTTTTTTTGTTTATTTATTTATTTTTGAGAGCGGGGAGGGGCAGAGAGAGAGGGAGAGGGAGAATCCCAAGCAGGCTCCGTGCCGCCAGCACAGAGCCCAACGCGGGGTTGAACCTCACGAACTGCGAGGTCACGACTTCAGGCGAAATCTCAAGACGCTGAACTGACTGAGTCACCCAGGCACGCACTCCCCAACCCGTTTTGAAGTTTACTTGTTAAAATGCGGAATTTGTACAATGGTGGGGTTGGAGATACCACAGGTGTAAACAGGTTGATGCACGTTGAGAAATAGGTCACTGTCATGGTAAACCAGCTCTTCCAGGAAGTTTGGCTGTGAACAGCGATGTGACCAATTCAAGAAGCTGGAGCGACACAACTTAGTGTGATTGCCATCTACTTTCACTTCCTTTGGTAGTATGGGCTGACTGAGTTTCTTTCTAGGCGTGTCTCTGTAGGGGCTGACCTTTTCTCAGCTTCATAATGAATCTCCATTAAAGACACCCATGGAAGGTACTAAGCCAGCCTGAGGAGGTTGCCTGGAGATGTGCTACAACGGTTGATTCAGGGAAGGAGAAGTAACACGGCTTTCTCTTTCCCACTGCAGAGAGCAGAGTACAAATATTTTGCTGTCACATCTCTGCCTTTCTGTGATTTTTTTCTTCAGGTTATAGGAAGAAGCACCAAAAATCGTAGGAGGATCTTTTAACGAGAATCGCCCCGACTTTTGTATGCCTCCATAGTGATTTTTATTCAGGGACTCAAGTTCCCTAGATGCTTGAAATTGATGGGTTGTATAATTTTACCCAATGACACTTTTTTATATAGAAAATGTCATCATTAGGTAAAGATGTTATTGTATCTGATTATATTTAATTTCTGGGTATTGAGAAAATGGTTAAGGTATATTTTATGTATATTGCTAGTGATCAAATTCCCTTTAAGAAATCAGGTTTGTGGATAAGTGACGGACAATGAAAAAAATCTTTTCTGGTGGAGAGTGGGGAGTGCTCTAAGATTCATGGTCACCTCATGGGCCTCCACCATGATAAAAAGCAACACTAAAACTAACTAGCTTCATGGAGCACCTGGGTGGCTCAGTTGGGTAACCATTTGATTTCAACTCAGGTCATGACCTTGCAGTCCGTGAGTTCGAGCCCCCCCATAGGCTCTGTGCTGACAGCTCAGAGCCTGGAGCCTGTTTCGGATTCTGTGTCTTTCTCTCTCTCTGCCCCTCCCCCACTCATGCTCTGTCTCTCTCTCTCACAAAAATAAACATTAAAAAAAAAAAAAACTAGCTTGAAATCCTCTTTGTCTTTCTTGATCTAGGAGGAGGCATACAACATCCTGAAAAATCACACACAAACAATATGGTCATCTTCAACATAGACAGGAGGACAACTTTAGGCTTCCCAGCAGTAGATGTTATAGACCAGAGAAACAATGCCGCACCAAGATTCACAAAGTCAAGCTATTTGGACCCTCTCTTTGTCATTTAACGAATGGTCTTAGTTTGTGGCAATAACGATTTAGCATTTGGACTTGGGCAGCTTAAAATTAGCCACACATCAGAAGGCTAAAGACATACCACCATATGTCAATTAAAAAGATCGAACGGAATTTTGGTCTTCAGATAAATCAAACGATACTACTAAAACAAAGACAAAAATCAGGGAAAAATCTACAAGTAGCGTGTGAATGGCAAATGTTTGTATTTTACTGTGGGAATCCATATTTTCACTAGGAAGTGGGATCTGATTTTATTTCAGGGATTAGGTTCTAAAATCAGAGTGTAAGACAAAATTATCCTCGACAGTTCTCTAATTGCTCTGAAAATGTAAACTTCTGTGATTTCTCGGAGTGTTTTGGTCATGGCCTCCACATCTCTGGGGAGTATAGTCTAAGGGTAACTTTGAATAGTTGCACCCCCCTTCTCTCTATCTCTTTCACACACACACACACACACACACACACACACACACACGCACCCTTGAATTTCCAGAAATGTAGTGTGACTATTTTGGACTTTGCTATAAAACAGGTGAGTTATTTCTCTATGTTGTGACTGTTTTCTGCCCTAAAAACAATCCATATTGCACTTCTATGTAGCCTTCTATGGTCCCCAAGTAAGAGCTACTCTTTACCAGCCATTGTCTTGATTATAGATCTGACAATGCATTACTGAGGAGGAAAATAAAATTGCTTCTTGAGGCATACCCTCAAAAGTCAACCAGAGATCATAGAGTTTAGGGTTTATAGTTTTAATGGTTGTTTCTTTTGCTTCTTAAACCATCTGTGTCGTAGGTCAATTAACATTTCCTGAATGCTCATTATGTGCCTCTGCTTTCGTTCAATTAGTAATCTCATTCAGTCCTTCAGTGGCTCTGTGACATTCATCTTGTATGTGAGAGATCAAGGCTCTATGAAGTGTCCAAAGTCGAATTACCAGACAGGAGCATAGCTAGGATTTGAAGTCCTATCGATCGAGTGCAAACACAGGTATGTTTTTCTCTTTCTATATTATAAAGTTTTCTTTCGTTTCCCACAATAGGAAAATCATGCAATTATTTTTTCTCTGTTTTAAGAGCATTCCTCTGAGGTTTTACATTCTTCATGAATTTGGACTCTCAGTTGGGAAAGAGGTGAAACTCTTTAAAATCCTACCTGCCCCTGCCCCGCCCCCCCCCCCCCCCAATTATCTTGAATGTCTTCTCAATACCCTTCAACAGAAGAAGGGCATTACAAGTACTGTTGTAATACAAATTGGAAATGAAATGAAGCCCTGAACTGAGACTGTGGTTCCCTGGAATGGTCTTCCTGTGGTGGGAATAAAGACCATGTTCAACAGGAGCAACTGGGGCTCTGAGGGGTCAAGGACGAGGTGGGTCATGAAGGGAAGAGAGGGCAGGCTCTGAGATGCTTGCTTGAGACCGGGAGTGGCTTGAATAGAGTCACAGGGACTCTTTGTGTGAGAAATAGTCTCTTAGAACTTAGTGTAGATGTGGAAAGGTGGCTGGAAAAAAGTGAAAAGAATCATTTGAATTCATTCATTCATTCATTCACTCAATAAACACTCATTTTTCAGTCTTGTGTATCAGATCTTGTGTCCAAGATCTTATTCCAGTACTCTGAGTGGCTCAGAGAAACACAAGACTCTTTTTCTTTTATGGTTGGAAATATTAAGAATTTAATGAGTAGATGCTACCTTGAAAATGCTTGGATACATGTATTTTTTTAATTAAAAAAAAAAAAGAATCTTCATTAATTTTGTTTGCCAAAGGGCTGACTATTGAACACATTCAGTTGAATTTAAACTTTTCATGGAAAGGGTCAACCAATTCCTTTGTTTTTCTTTTTCATTTTTTATGGAAATTTCCAGTCCAGCCCTCCTGACCGGATTTCATTTTGTCAGGTTCCTACTTTGCCTTATCTACCGAGAATCTTCTCCAGCTCCATGGTGACAGACAACAGAGAGGGAAAATATTTTGGGCCAAAGTTTGAGAACACTTGCCTCATATAAATTCACCCTAAGCTCAGTTCTTCAGGATTTCAAAGTGCATGTTTTCACTGAAAGAAATATAACCCTCATGCTTTTAGTTCCTTACACTGTTAATCAAAATGTCATTATTGAAGAGTAATTTGACGTCTAAAGAATATTTTCAGTTTTTTAAGTAAGTCTAATTTTTAAAAATGGAAAGTTATGATAGGCTGTGGGCATGAAATCTGAAAACAAAGATTACTAGGGAAAGTTTGACAACTGCCATTTAAAAAAATTTACTTATTTTCTTTTTCTTTTTAAATTTTTTGGCTTATTAGTTCATTTTATTTATTTTCTCAGTCTTTTTGAAATATAGTTGGGGCACCTGGGTGGCTCAGTCAGTTAAGCATCTGACTTCGGCCAGGTCATGATCTCACAGTCCATGAGTTCGAGCCCCACGTTGAGCTCTGTGCTGACAGCTCAGAGCCTGGAGCCTGCTTCCGATTCTGTGTCTCCCTCTCTCTCTCTGCCCCTCCCCTGCTCATGCTCTGTCTCCCTCTCTCTCTCAAAAAATAAATAAGCATTAAAAACTTTTTTAAAAAGAAGCAATATAGTTGACACAGAGGATTGTATAAATTTAAGATGTACTGTGATTTATATATGTTATCGTATATGTTTAAGGCATATAATGATTTGGTATATATTTCAAAATGATGACTGCAATAAGTTTAGTTAACATACATCTTTTTTGTTTTCATTTATCCACAGGTAGAGGAGATGTAAGGATCAGTCTAAAAATGTAACCTTAAGTTCTATGTAGTTTCAGTGATAAACATAAAATACAATTATGTTAAACATATATTTCTCAGAATAGCGCCTTGTATATGGTAAATACTCACATGTTAGTTGCTATCACTATTATGTGTAAGTTGATATCAACACAGCAAATGTTTATTATTGTGTTTTAATTTCTCTAAATTACAATATTCATATTATATACCAGGAACTGTGTTGGCTCATTACAGTTTGCTTTACTGGTGTTCTTCTTGTCTGAAGAACGCGAAACCTCAGATTTTAGTGCTTAGGATGAATTGTACGTCTAGAATTTCTGTTGAATTTCGCTACTACCATTTCAACATAGGTGTGGAGAAAGAATGTATTTGGAGTGCACATTGATTCAGATTCTCACCCCAAGCTCATCCAACAGTCCTTCTTTGAGAACATTCTTTGGGCTAGAATTTTAGGGTACAGAGCTGTTGGCCCTAGTCTCCGGTAGTTTTACAGTGTAAGTGGAGGAAACAGATGCACAAGCAGATAAATTGGATGTGAGGGGGTGAGTGCTGGTAGTTAGCTGTGGGAGCCAGAGCAGATAGCAGCCTGGGGGAAGTGAAGAAAAGTTCCCCAGAGGAGAGGGCATTTGGTCAAGGTTTGAAACGATGGATACGAGCTGCCTCAATTTCTTTATCTGTAAACAGAGGCAGTTGGACAGGATTCCTTTTTACTCCAAACTTCCATGATTTTAATGCTGTGGATCCCACTTTATCAATAATGAGGGACATTGGCATTGGGTCTTTGCATTTTGATTTTTGCAGGAGATCTTATCTGCACAATTCTCGCGGCCTCTCAATCTACAGCAGGAGCATCAGTTGACTGTTCAGCTGTTCTGCTATCCTGCCAGATGGCTGAGCTTTTAGATTTCAGGACAAAGAATTCACACAACTGGCTGAATGTTTCGCTTTTCATCAGAATATTTTGGCATCAGGTGGACAATAACCATGGACAAACTTCAGGAATCTCAGTGATTTGGATTCGGTACAGAGAAAATAATAGCTTAGATTCTGATTTGAAGTGAAGCTCAATTATCCTCAGCCAAAAAATAGCCTTTCTTCTTCCAAATGGTCTAAGATGCTCATTAGCTCTGGCTTTGGTCCTGGGGTATTTTTGTAATGAAGTCGGCTGAAAGTTTGCAGGACAGATGGAGTTACCATCTTTCATGGGGTTGTAGAAGAGAGCAGAGCTGAGTTAGTGACTGGAAGAAATAAAATATTCAATAAGAAGAAAGGACCGAAATGTCACCTGGGTGATTATGTAATCGTGCCCAGATCTTTCTCGGCAATTCTTTGGTAATTATAGTGGTATTTTTAAACAAGCCAACATTATTGAGGTAAAAATGCACACATTGTATAAGCGTACAGTTCCTTGAGTTTGGAACTGGTGGATTTCTGCCACAAAAAAACCATCGCGCAACTGAGATACAGAATACCATTGTCAGCCCAAAACACAGTCTTTCCTCCACAGTCCTTCTCCAGCCCACAGCCCAACTTTACATAACCATTAATCTGCTTTCAATCACTGTAGATTAGATTTGTCTTTTCCGGAACTTCATATAAGTGGAATCACAGTATACTCTTTTTGTGTCTGCTTTCTATCACCCAGTATGTTTTTAAGACACATTCATGTTGTTGAGTGTCTCAGTAATTTTTCCTTTTCATATTCATATTTCACTGTTTGGAATACCACAATTTTTCTTTTTTTTTTTTAATGTCTATTTTTGAGAGAGACAGACAAAGTGTGAGTGGGGGAAGGGCAGAGAGAGAAAGGGAGACGTAGAATCTCAAACAGGCTCCAGGCTCCTAGCTGTCAGCACAGAGCCTGATGTGGGGCTCGAACTCGGGAACGGCGAGATCGTGACCTAGGCTGAAGTCAGACACTGAACCAACTGAGCCCCCCCCCCAGGCACCCTTGGAATACCACAATTTCTTTACCTGCTAACTTGTTTGTGAACAATTGGGCTGTTTCCAGTTACAGGCTCTATGACTAAAGATGCTATGAACATTCATGGACAATTCTTTGTGTGGATATATATTTTCATTTCTCTTGGATAAGTACTTAGGAGAGAAATGACTGTACCTTGTGTGGTAATGATATGTTTTAACTTTATAGGAAAATGCCAAACTGTTCTCCAAAGTGGTCCTACTGTTTTTGCATTCCCGTCATCAACATTTAAGGGTTCCAGTTGCTTAATATCTTGGTTAACCTAGTTTTTAGAATTTTAGCTTTTCAAACACGTATGTAGTGGTTATACATTGTTGTTTTAATATGCATTTTCCTGATGACTAATGACTTCTAGCAACTTTTCATGTGCTTAGTGGCCATTCATATACACTTATGTGTTGAGTATTTCTTTCTATTTTTTTTTTGCAATGGTTTTGAAGCTTCCATGTCATTCCATGAAGAGGCCTTGGGGCCATGGTAGGTGGATTGGGTTTTGTTTAAAATTACTTATCTTGAAGACACGTTTTCATGACTAAAAGCAAATCGAAAAACATGGGTTTAAAGCAAAATTGGGAAGGAGGTGAATGTGGCTTTCGGTGTTACCATTCTTTTTCTTCCTCAGGGCCCACACTGTAAGTAACAATGTATGTGGGGAGCACAAGTCTTACAGACAGGTTTACAGTAGAGAGAAACATGCCAGGCTCTGGAGTCAAAGAGATATGTGTTTACATCCAGATTTTGCCATTTGTTGGCTCTATAAACTTGGGCAAATTTATTATCTCCTTTGAGTCTATCGTTTTATTAGTTGTAAAATAATATAGCTACTATAATAATATTGCAATGGGATTAATAATATCTAACCAGTAGGTTATTCTGAGGATAAAATGAGAAAATAAATGTCAAGTGTCTAGAGGTGGGCCTAGCACACGGTAGTTATGCATCCAATGTTAGTTTCCTTCTATCTCTCCCTACCCCTAAACTTGTTCTACTTCTCTCCCTTTATTTTATTTATTTTAACTTTTTTTAATGTTTATTTTATTATTATTTTTTTTTAACTTTTTTTTTTTTTATTTATTTTTGAGACAGAGAGAGCATGAACGGGGCAGGGGCAGAGAGAGAGGGAGACACAGAATCGGAAGCAGGCTCCAGGCTCTGAGCCATCAGCCCAGAGCCCGACGCGGGGCTCGAACTCACGGACCGCGAGATCGTGACCTGAGCTGAAGTCGGACGCTCAACCGACTGAGCCACCCAGGCGCCCCTTTAATGTTTATTTTTTGAGAGAGACAGAGACAAAGTGTGAGCAGGGGAGAGGCAGAGAGAGAGAGGAAGACACAGAATCCGAAGCAGGCTCCAGGCTCTGAGCTGTCAGCACAGAGCCCGTTGCGGGGCTCGAACCCACAAACCGAGAGATCATGACCGGAGCCAAAGTCAGACGCTCAACTGACTGAGCCACCCAGGCGCCCCTCCCTTTATTTAGAATCATAAGATTCCTCACCATGCCACTCCATCTTTCCTACCCTTTACAGGCTCTAGACTTAGATTAATTCTTCCTCCATTCTAACATTTACTGTTTTGTGTTCTCCTCTCATATAGACTCCTGCTGAATGTATGAACAGCTCATCTGATAAAACATAATTTCTGATGCTTCCAGTTCAGTTTTTTGTTTTGTTTTTTTTTTTTTAGGATTGCTTTGGCTGTTTGGGGTCTTCTGTAGTTCCATACATGTGTTAAGATTGTTTCATTTAGCTCTCATAGTATTTTCATAGGATAGTGTCAAATCTATAGATTGCTTTGGGTACTATAGACATTTTAACAATGTTTGTTCTTCCAATCCATGAGCATGGAATGTTTTTCCATCTTTTTGTGTCCTCTTCAATATCTTTCAAAAGTCTTCTATTGTTTTCAGAGTACAGATCTTTTGTCTCTTTAGTTAGGTTTATTCCTAGGTATCTTACCATTTTTGGTGCAATTGTAAATGGGATAGATTCCTTGATTCCTTATAGGGGAAGGGGGGCAAAAAGAGAAGAGAGGGAAACAAACCACAAGAGACTCTTAATGATAGAGAACAAACTATGGGTTGATGGAGGGAGGTGGGTGGGAGGTGGGCTAGATGGGTGAAGGGTACTAAGGAGGGCACTTGTGATGAGCACTGGGCGCTGTATATACGTGATGAATCACTGAATTCTACTTCTGAAACCACTATTGCACTATATATTAACTAACTAAAATATAAATAAAAGAATTTAAAAAAACACATAATTTCTGTTAAGGTGGTGATGGTTGATAATATTTCAAAGTTTTCATAAATATCTAATTCAAGAAGTAGGATCAAGGGAAGAACGAGAAATGGAAGAATTTAAAGTCCATGGAGGGCTGATTAGGGTAGGTAGTGATTTTGGTATGGTTGCCTTTTCCCAGATCTCCATAAATCACAGTACATAAGTGGTTTTTTGCCAGGGGGTTGGTCTGCACTTGGACATTTTCAATTAGTTACTTTTTGAGCTTCCTTCTCTCCATTTTTATAAGCTTTTTTTTTTTTTTTTAACCATCATTGTCTAGCAAGCCAGAGCCATATGAATGACTTTACAAGCCAAGTAATTGTTCTTTAATAAATGTGTTTCTCCAGTACTTGTTGATTGCTTATGGATTAGTGACACATTTCATAGAGATTTTAAGACTTCTGATAAAACTGAAATTACTTGTAGTTGTAGTAGTAAAACCCTGACTAAGTAGATAGACCTAGAACTGGTCCTCTGGATCCTACTTTGGAAACCCATACAATATCTAGCATAATAGATCTTCAAGGGCAGTTTGGATGATAATCAGCTCTACCTCAAAGATATTGTGAAATCATGGAATAATAGACTATTATGACTGGAAGAGCTTCAGGGAACAGTTAGTCTAACCCCACACCCAGTTTTCAGATGAGAATATATATTATTGTGATTACAAAGCAATTTCTTGACAAATATTGGTCTGTTGACCTGGACAGTGCTGACCGTATTCTGAGATAGCTAATTCATTAACTTCTTGGCTGTCCCTTTTCATAATGAAAGTCACAATCCTTGATTCTGGTTACTGTTAGTCTGTGCCTGTTTGTTAACGCATCTTATTTTTTCTACTGCTTTGGGACCAGAGAGTTCTGTGGAATATTAACATTATGCAAATAAAGCCAAGCTACCCACACTACACTTCAGGTCCTAAAGTGAGCTAGCTTCTTCTTTGCCAAATTATCTTTAGGAACAAGTAAACAAACAACTAAAAAAAAAAAATGTTTATAACTTCCAGGAGATAGTTGTCCATGAATGGGTTTTACACTTGAAACTTTATCCACTTCACAAACAAAAATATGTTTCCCTGGACAGCTGAAAAAGATAGCCTTCAAACAGGGTAGCTGGACTGACATACATCTAAGTTATCCCAACTGAATATTCCTGGAAAACTCAGTTCTATTCTGAGAATGAAAAGTTATAAAAGAAAGTTTGTGGATACTTTGGCACTATTTGCTTTTATCTGTCACATTGAGCTACTCTTGGTGGAACACCCTTAAGAGGCTTTGAAATACTAAAATGTCCTTCTTGAAACAGTGTATGCCTCCACTCATTGAACAGAATTGGTCAATATCAAGTCTTCATTGGAAAAACAGAAGGCAACTCTGAAGAGCGTAGTGGGAGCACTGTTGAGAAAGAATCTACATCCAAGTGCTGGGTGTGTGGAAAGGGAATAGAATTTTCAGTTTAAAATTTAAAATTCAGGGGTGCCTGAGCGACTCAGTCGGCTAAGCATCCAACTCTTGATTTTGGCTCAGGTCATGATCTTGCAGTTTGTGACTTCGAGCCCCACGTTGGGCTCTGCGCGGGCAGCGTGGAGCTTGCTTGGGATTCTCTCTCTGCTCCTCCCCTGCTCGTGCTGTCTCTCTCTCAAAATAAATAAATAAAATTAAAATGATAGAATTCAAAATTATTATTTTTTTAAATATTCAGAAACAGTAAAAGATGGAAGTCACCATCACTAATGAGCTTATGAAGTAGGATCAAGCATACTTGTAAGTTAGCATAAAGAGCATGTTAGGAGAGAAAAGTGCAAAATATTTTTTAAACCTCCAACTTGGAAAGACTGTAAATTGTAAGAAACATTTTTTTTTAAGATTATAAAGTGAGTCTTTAGTATTGGATAGTGCTTATAAAAGTTTTGGAGGAGGCCTGGCTGAGAGGATAAGGATTTTCTTTTGGGATTTACAGCGAGATTGATTTTTTTATTTCGAAAGAAAAAAACCTAAAGGTCTTGTGGAAACTCACATTGCTGGGTCCCACTCTCAGAGTGTGTGATTCAGTAGTTCTGGAACGGGGTCTGAAAACGTGCATTTCTAAGTCCCAAGGTAATACTGAAACTGCCGTGTCCCAGGACCACTTTGAGAACCAGTGACTGGCCAATTCCATTATTTTACACAGGCAAAACTCAGACTAAATTTATATTTTAGTGACATGGCCAGGGTTACATGGTTAAGTCTGGGCAGACCGAGACTAGACTTAAAAGTTGTGGACTCCAACTCCATAAGCATTTAGATGAGGTAGTTCTAGAAAACATACTATCTTTTTTTTTTTTTTTTTTTTTTTTTCAACTTTTTTTTATTTATTTTTGGGACAGAGAGAGACAGAGCATGAACGGGGGAGGGGCAGAGAGAGAGGGAGACACAGAATCGGAAACAGGCTCCAGGCTCCGAGCCATCAGCCCAGAGCCTGACGCGGGGCTCGAACTCACGGACCGCGAGATCGTGACCTGGCTGAAGTCGGACGCTCAACCGACTGCGCCACCCAGGCGCCCCGAAAACATACTATCTTTAAAACAGGAATCGTCTTGTTTTATCTTTAGGCCTCGAAATGTATGGCAACCAATGGCAGTAAGACATTTTAGGGCAGCAAATGTATATGGTAGAAAAGAAGAATGAATCTAGTTTGAAACAGAACCTGGTGAAGAGTTACGGGAGGGCCCTAGGTGCTGTAATTCTCTGTTTTAACAACAATTTACTTATTTTACTCACTGCAAGTCTCCCCTTAGCTAAAATATAAGCTCCCAAATGGCAAAAACATGTATTTCTCTTCACTGCTGCACCCCCAGCTCCTGTACTGTGCCGGGCAAACAGGGAGACTTCAGTCAATGTTTGTTGAGTGATATGGATGTGATGGTACACTTACTGAGGGCTCAACACTGGAACAGGAACATTTCCCCTTGTTTTCTCCTGTGCATGGGTAGTGCTGGAGTGAAAGCAAACTTTGCCTTCTTCTTAATCATGGCCAAGAGAAAACCCTATAGCTGTTCCAGACAGGATATGCCTTTGGCAAAAGTTGCCAAGTTTCTCAGGGCTCCCAAATCAAAACTTAGTGGCATGTCTGTACCAACGGGGACCACCTCGTGAGCTCTCTCTCCAGGAGAGGATGGATTTCAAAGTCATCTTTAATAATAATGAGCAGTCACTAGTCACTGAGCCCTTACAATTTGCCAGGTACTATTCTAAGGGCATTGTATGTATTACCTCACTTAATCTTTAGAACTTCCCAAAGAGTGGGGCTCTATTGTTGGCCCCATTTGACAGATGAGGACACTAGAGCCCTATAGAGGTTAAGGAGTCACTCAAGGCACATGACTGATGAGTATTGGAGCTGGGGGAAGTCTGACTCCATACACCATATCCTTAACTGACCACTGGATCTTTTTATGGCTTTGTGAGCCAACGAGAGCTACACACATTCTTCAAATGGGAGAAGAAGTCTTGAGGCACACAGAAACCATGCCTGGATTTCACCCTCCCTGGGCTGACTCAAATTGTCTCAAACCTACCCGACTTAGGGGAAAAGTTCTCGGGAATAGAAGTAATTGGGAGGGCTATCGCAGGGCTTACAATGAAATGCCAGAAGCAAGTCCAAGGCAGAGAGAATATATACATAAAATCAGGGGCCTAGAAACCATGTAATGGCTTTGAGATGTTTTCTTTGAAGTCCAGTGGCTAGGGGTTCAGAGCAGAATTTTCTATAACATGTTATCCATCTATCCGGAGAGTAAAATATTTTAGGCAGGCTTTCTCTCTGTATTTGAAAGGGGAAAAATAGCCCCAAAGGTAATAAAGACTTGAGTAAGAAAGTTTTTTCTTAAACTTCTTTCTGAATAGTTGACTATTCAATGTAGACATTGAAATTAACACTTGAGTTCTGAGATCATTTTTCTCTTGACATTATCTGCATTGTTACATTGAATAAACCCAGAGTAGGGTATCCTTCCTCTTGGTGCTTTGAATGCTGGATACCACTTACTTATGAATTCTTCAGTCCTGCTTATAGGAACATGTTAGGACACCATGATTATCTGAACGGATTGCTCTTTGGAGATCCCACTAGCATTGAACATAAGAAATGGAAGGGGCAGGGCTGAGTACCCAAGTGCTCTTATTCCGGCCAGGAGCTCTTTTTTGGGTTCCCATCACTCCTCATGTGCTCCCCTTATTTCTGTGTCTTATGCATCTCTAAACTGCCCAGATTTATTGGTGCCATGCAACTGTTCATTGAACATGGGTGATGGAGTTCCTTTTCATACAGGGGGAGATGTTCTGGTTTTCAAGGGACTTGTTAGTTAATTGCCATTAGATTTGCTTATAAATTGGTACCTTTGTCAGATTCGAGTGAATTATGCTGCATAATAAACATGTGCATGATAAATATGCTCTGAATCTCAGTGGCTTCCTGTGTACATTTATTTTTTTCGTCGTGTAACATAAGGGTCACAGGTCTCTACCAGGTCTGCCCTACATGGCCTCTCCCTTCCATGCTGAACGATCAGTTTCCTTCTGAGATATGCTTTTTGTTATGGATTGATTTGTAGCCCCACAAAATTCATATCGTAAGCCTTGACTCTTAGCATGTGACTTTATTTGGAGATATGTTCTCTAGAGAGGTAATCAAGTTAAGATGAGCTCATTAGAGTGGCCTTAATGAAGTATGACTTATGTCCTGACTAAAAGGAAATTTGGAGACAGGTACCCAAGGGAGAATGCCATGTGAAGAGACACAGTGAGAAGATGGCCATCTACAAGTCAAAGAGAAGGACCCAGAACAGATCCTTCCTTCATCCTCCTTAGAAGGAACCAAACTTACTCACACCTTGATCTTGGACTTCTGCCTTCAGAACCATGAGACAATGAATTTCTGTTTAAGACATGCAGTTTGTGGTACTTTTTACAGAAGTCTTAGAAAACTAAGACAATCATCTTGTAAGGGCGATGCAGGAGCAAAATGCCCAGCCAAGCCAGTCATGTTTAAAGTGTCTTCTAGTTGGATAGGGCATATCCACTCACAGTCTATTGGTCAGTGCAAGTCACATGATCAAGGTTTGGAGGTATGCTCTTTCCTGTGGGGTGGGATACAAGGGGAGTGAATATTTGCAAAATATATTTCAATCCACTCCAATTAGACATACCAGCCTTGCTAATGTCAGAAGACTAGAGGACAGTCTAGCCCTCTTGGATTCCCCTTGTCTCCAGAAGTTGACTATTCAAACCTATGTGTTAGCTTGAAGACAATACTCCCCTCTCCCTTGCCTTACCTGCCAACTTGACTGTGGTCATTCCGTTTATATTGATATGATTCATGGGTTTGTGAGTTTACAACAAAATATCTGGATAGAACAGTCCAGCTAATTACCCATTTCGTGCATGTGTCCTCACTCTCCCACTGCTGCAGGAAGATCTCCAAGCTTGGCTCTGATTTCTCAAGAAGGAAAGAGCTTACTCCCTCTGAGGTGGCCCATTCAACCACTGGCCAGACCAATAGAAAGTTCCTCCAAATACAGAACTGGGCAATTTCACGTTTGGGGTCTGTCAGGCTTATACAGGGTCCTCAAATCATGTGGAGTTGACAAAAGGCCTCTCGAACTTTGAATCAGGCACACATATAAATAAAATCCTTGTTTAGAAAAACACTCTGCTTCTTGTCACTTTTTGCTTTTATCTTCAGGCAGGACAGTGTTATTAGGGGTCCCTCAGAACCACCTTGCCTAGATTCAGTGGGAGTGAAGTGCATTATATGTGCACATTCCAGGTTTCACTAAGGAATAATTTCAGTTTGAAGACATGACACCTGCAGCAAGTACGTTAATTTCATAAAGGTCCTTGACCTTAGTGTTATAGTTTCTTAGTGTATTACATTTAAAAAAATGAGGCCCACATTTTCTTCTTTTAATGATTTTTGACTTTGACTTTTTTTGATATTCATATTGCCATATTTGCTATATAATTTTTGATATAATTCTTTTTCTTGATATAATTATTTTTTGATATAATTCTTTTTCTTGATTCTTCAATATTTGACCTTGTTTCATTGTGCTTAGGTGTATTTTTTTTTAAATGGAAAATAAATATTTGTAAGAGCAATTTTTTTTTGTCTTTTAACGTGGAAAATTTTACCTGTTCGCTCTGATTAGTGACAAATATTTGCTGTGCTTTAAATTTTTGTTTATTATTATCTGCCTACACATCTGACTTCCTGTTTCATTGCATGGTCAAGGAGATGGGATGATGGATAATAAGTGCATATTTTTATATGTAGTTATTTAATTAATTATCCCAATAATGTCTTGGCTCCCTCCAATTCTTTATAGCTATTGACTGAATTTAGAGCACTCATCGACCAATCCAGGGCAGTGCTCTCTTACACGTGGATTTGATTTTCTCTGGTATTTTTTACTCTTGGTCCATTACCACCTGTCTACCTTAATCAATTCCTCACCATTTTTGATTTCCTAATGATATTCTTTTTTGTGTTCCACTGCTATTGAGATTTTCTTTTTGTTAAAAAAAATTCTACATGTTATGGGAACCCAGTAAGAGGAAAAGAAGGTACATGTATACAGTCAGCTATGTTGCTCTAATTCTCCAAGATCTTATTTCTAAATGCTTTTGCTTTCGAGAGGGGAATGGTGGGGTGTGTGTATGTGAGGAGCGTGCGTGCGTGCGTGTATGTGTGCGTGTGCGTGTGTGTGTCTAATGTTTCCTCTGTTGCAAAAATTCTGGGTTCTGCTTCTCTTTTATCTTTTTTGTTCTTGAGGGGATGGGTGTCTTTTATTCTTTTCTCTTTATCTTCACTGGTTTTATTTAAATTCAAATCAGTTGGGAAGACATTATAATGGATATTGTGCTCTCCTGCCCAGTCTGTTTAGGGGTGGGAGCTGGGGACCTACCTGTAGCACGATTAATTTTCATCACTGTGCTTTCAAAAATAAAATGCAGCTGATTATCATTAATTGTGTTGCCATTATAGTGAGGTATGGATAGTCAATCATCCACTGTGCCATTAACAGATGCCGTTTTAGGGGAGTTAAAAAATCCTCAAAATTTCGGTCCACTGTCACACATAAAGTCCCCACTCTGGACATTCTGAGCCGGCACTTATTAGAAGTGTTCTTAGGTTGCTGAGCAGTTCTGAGGATTGTTGTCATTTGAGTCATTTATGCCTGGAGTTGAAAGGGGCAACTGTCTAAAACAAGCTCTCAGACTCGTCCATCTTATCAGAATCATCTAGGGAGGTTAAAAACATGCCTGGGTCTATTCCCAGAGATTTTGGTATAAGCAGTTTTGTGTGTAGCCTGGACACTGAGAGCTCTAAAAATTCCCAGGGTGTTGCTGCAAATTTGGAGGAGCACTGCTCTAAAACACCAGTAAGCAGAAGGTAGAACACCAGTATCATGCCTCAAAATAGATGGCAAATCTCACAACTGGGCAAAATCTCATCTAAAAATCCTCAGCCTGGGGTGCCTGGGTGGTTCAGTCGGTTAAGCGTCCGACTTCGGCTCAGGTCACGATCTCACAGTTCGTGAGTTCGAGCCCCGCATCAGGCTCTGTGCTGACAGTTCAGAGCCTGGAGCCTACTTCACATTCTGTGTCTCCCTCTCTCTCTGCCCCTTTCCTGCTCATGCTGTGTCTCTCTCTGTCTCAAAAAATAAATATAAACATTAAAAAAAATAAAAAATAAAATAATTTTAAAAATCCTCAGCCCGACTTTCAGATTGTTACCAGTGGGAACACAAAGCTCTCCCAGTGGGAAGGGGAGGGGAAATGGACCCCACCTCTCGGAGGGTGAAGCAGCATGCTTGCAGAAAGGGAAAGGAATGATGGAACAATCTTTGGAGACCATCTGGCACTAGAGTATTCTTAAATAATTTTAGGAATGTATATCTTATTTCTCAATTGGACGACACTTACCTCAAATCCTGGGATGATGTATTTTCTCTTTTAATCTCTCACATGGTGCTCTGTACACAGCCTATACTCGACAAGTAGATATTGCTAAGCTGATATTAATGCAGTAAGTCCAAGGGTGAGCAAGTGTGGGAAGAGTAATTGACTTTTTCATCTGGGAGAGAATCCAAAAACAGAAGAAAAAGAGATGGAAATTTTCTTAGAGAACTATAAGTTTCCATGATGCGTCTTGACTTCCAGGGAATGAAACCTACCTTTAAATTTTCCTTCCTTCCTGCCCTCCCTTATTTCTTCCTTTTTATGCCTTGCTGGGTAACCTTAAATGACCTCCAGTTTCAGAGGAGAAGTGAGGGGAAGTGCTCGCCAGGCCTTGCCACCTCCCTGTGTTGCCATGACGACAGGAGGAGCTTGTTTCTGAGGCCCCAGCCTGCAGGCACTTCTTCTAAAAACCCAAGGCCTCCTTTGTTTTTCATCAGTTCTGGATGCCTGTACTTGATTGCCACACAGCCTTTTCTTTGAATTATATTTTAAAGATTAATGGTGTGTGGAAGAACATTCAAGGTTTAGATTTCCATCAAGAGACTCATAAAATACGCATGTAAAATAGAACTGTGGCAACAGCATGGTTCTTGAGGATTTTAAAGTATGAATCTAAAGTTGCTTATAATCTGGATCTTTCTCTATTTCCCACTGAAATGGTCCAGCTTTTGAATCAGGTCTGTAGAGAGCCTTTGGTCTCGGGACTACGCATGCCCTTTAGTCACATATATATATATTTTTCTAGGCAGCCCTTTACCTTGTTTCTGGTGGGCAGTCATGGGTCATGCACGGTAAAAAAGTAAGGAGGCATCGTGGGAGGTGATTGTCACAGCCCTGCCTTGTGGAGGAGAGCTGTTGGAATGTTGGGTTCCAATGGTTTTTGGGTTCCAATGGTTGGGTTCCAATCAGAAGGTTGTCTTGGTTTTCCCAAGAGATGTTTTGCTTTATCTTTAACTCAGAACAGATTTGGAATTTCTAATAAATTAGAATAGAACTGCTAATATATATTATATACGTATATATAATGAAACCTCTTGTCTGGGTTAAGAGTTGGGAGGCCTGCATTCTAGTCCTGGTTCTGCTACCGTCTTACTGTGGGCCCGCAGTTAAGTCTTGAACACTCATGGCCTCAATTTCTTCATCAGATGGTCTCCAAGGTCCTCCTTAGTTCTGATGCACCATGATGTTTTCACAGCTTTTGTCTGTGCTCAACTCACCTCTGCCACCACCTTCCTTTCAACTGCCTTTTTGTTCTTTTCCTTTGAAATCAACTCTCATACTGGGTTTCAGTTAAGTTGGAAATGAATATATAGATCCTTTTTCTTTTTCTTTTCTGTCATGATAATTAACAGCTCTTGGACACACATCTAAGAGTAAGCCTGGTTTTTGAGTAGAAGAATAGCAACACATTGTGCCGAGGATAAGCCATCACGGTTTCTTCTCACTGTTCTTTAAGTGTCTCAGTTTGATCCTGCCTCAGGGTCTTGGTACATCCTGTCCTTTGAGCCTAAGTGCCCTTTCCCCGGATCTGGTGCTGCCTCACTCTTTCTCATTATTCAGGTCTCAGCTGGAGTGTCCTTCACTCTCACCATCCGGGTGCTCCCACACTAGCAGATCACCTTAGTTATCTCTCTCTGAAATTATCACACTTATGTATTTTTAGTCAACATCTGCCTCCTCCTGGTGGAACCTTTGCCCCATGAGAGCCAGGACCTTGTCTGCCTCATTCACCGAATCCCTAGCACCTGTGACAGTGTCTGGCCTTCGGTCAGAACTCCGTGTGGGCCTTGACCCTGTGTCCCTAACCACTCCCCTACAGTGCTGTTAGGAATGAGAAATACAGGCAGCTTCTGGAAGGAGGGTGAACTAGGTAGCATTAGATAATGGGTATATAGTCATCAAGCCGTTTGTCTTAAATCCTGACCCTGAAGATCCTGGCTGCCAAACCAGACTTGTCAAATGACTAACAGCTTTCGAGCAGAGATTTAATTTCTCTGGACCTCGTATTATGCATATTTTAAATTGATGAGTTGAATTACTAAAATTAATACCTCACATGTGTGGAGCCCTTTTTGCCCCCCCCCCCCCCTTTTTTTTTGGTCACAGGCGCTGGCCCAGCATTTTATAGGCATTATCTCATTCAGTCTGCATACTAGCACCGTAAAGTAGGGACTATGATGATCTCCATTTATAGAGGGGACCCAGGGCTGGATCCTGCCTGTGTTGGACGGCTCAGACAGCCACAGCACAATACCATAGAAAGGGTGGCTGAAACAACAGGAGTGTCTTACAGCTCTGGAGGCTGGAACCTCCATGATGCGGCAGCTCTCATTTCTCCTGAGGCCTGTCTGGTTGGTTTCCAGACGGCCACCTTCAGTGTCCGCACACGGCCTTTCTCTGTGTAACCGCGTCCCTGGTGCCTCTTCTTCTTATAGGGACATCGGTCATATTGAAATAGGGCCTCATTATGACCTCATTTAACCAGAATGACCTCCTTAAAGACCCTATCTCCAAAAGCAGATACAGATGCAGATACAGATACAGATGGGGGCTAGGGTTTCAAAACAAGAATGTTTGAGGGGGTACCATTCAGTGTATAACACTGCCCAAAGCCACTCAACTCATAAGTCATGGAGACGTTATTTGAATCTAGATCCCCTCCCCATGCCCCTAACTATACTGCCATGAGGATTTGCCCTCCACCGTCATCCATGAAGGGTCAAGCTTGGAAAAGCTGGAGACCTCACCTCCACGTCTGCAAAGTGGATGCTGGGAAGGGAAGGGCAGGTGGCTGAAGACTGAGTGACCTCTCGGCACCACTTGTGAAGTGCTGGGACTGGGTAATGAGATGCACACAGCCACGTCCTCTTACTCACAGGGTGTCTGACAGGAAAGTCGCCATTAATAGGAGTTACTGAGCACTGCAATTAGCCAGAAACCTCTCCCAACCTCTTCTAAAATCGTTGGAAGATGAATTCCACTCCAGTTCTCTCATGGATAAAGTGGCAGTTATCCAGGGACTTAAAAAGGCCAGGAAAGTTTGGAGAGGCAGAGCTGATAAGTGCAGAAGGAGCTGTCTTCTTGGAGCCTGTCTCCTAGGTTGACAGAAGGAGCAAGCTGGGCCGCCAGGGCCCAGGGAATGAGATCTTCCAGTAAGGCCAGGTGGATGGCTGTGAGCCGCTGGGCGTCGCGAGGGTGGCTGGGCTGTCATGTGCCACCTGTTCAGTCTCATCCTCTGAGCAGCTACTGTGAACCAGGTGGCCTGCGAGGAGGCAGAGGTTTGTGTCCAGTTTAGCAGAGGAGCTCATGATCTAAATCATTGCTCATGCTCAGAGAGGTGCCTGCTCCTACAGCACCATTGACTGAATACTCCGCACACTCAGATAATAATGCTAACTATATTAAGCCCCTTTCCTTCTTCTGCTCCCAACCACCCCCTTCCCCGCCACTCTTCCTCCCCCATCCCCTCCCTTTATCTTTACTGTATGGCAGGCCCTTGCTAGACATCGCCTGGTTCAAATCTCAGAAGATCCATATAATGATGCTATCACCATCATTTTTTACACAGAACCAGCCTACTGAACAGTCTCAAGTGGTTGGGTGTAAGGATGATGGTCCATTTTTCTTCAGCTTGTGCTGTGTTGAACATGCCTTCTTTGTTGGGCAGAAGGCTCTTGAATGACATCATGAGCACTTCTGTAACTTCCTATTCACCCATGTCAAGCTTCCTAAAGCTTCCTATTCTGTAGCTTCCTATACTGTCCCATGTCAAGCTCTTACGTTGTATGCTCCCAGCCCATGAATACCCATAAACCCATGATTCTATAATGAGATGCTTTATATTTAATACTATCGTAGATGGGAGTTATTGCCACACCATGCAATATGATGTCAATGAGTTGACTCTTAGGATTACTTTGCAAACACAGTGTTGAGGGTTTCACACAGGCTGGTCAAATGAGGGATGTACCGTAAGGTGGGGGGTTGGGGCATTGGCTGTTAATTGCGAGATGTAACTAGTAGCTTCTTGCACTCTGTCTTGTACTGTTGTGACTAAGCTCATAAAGGAGCTTTGCTCCTTTCTTTGCACTTGGAGATACTTAGAAATATTCAAATCCTTTTCTCTGTGAGATGGATGTTTTTGCAAGATGAGGGCTCAGTTTACTTGGCACCATTGCTTTTCTTGATAGCTTGAGCATGAAAACAAGTCATTTAGGCAGGGGAGAAGAAGGATCAGGTCTCAGAAATTCAAATTAGTGATAATCCTCAGTAGATTGCTTAAATGGGGCCTCAAACATTTTTTTTTTTTTTTTTTTTTTTTTTGGACTTCTCTGTTTGTTTTGTGAGTCTGATGGCCTTCTGGCTTTAATCAAAGTCTTGTCCGTTATGATGAGAAAATAAATGTCAGAAAAATTTAAATCTACTTAAATGCAAGAGGATTATAACCCTTCTTTGGTTTCAGAAAAATTGGTTTTTCAAAAAAGTTTTTAGGCCAACTGCATTTTTAGGAAAATTAAAAACTAAATTGCATCAAAAATACTAAGCAAAATAGCATGTATTGAAACATAAACTTCTATTTAATTCTGAAGTCAATATTCTAAAATTTCACAAGATATCAATTTTGCGTACATTCATGTGTGTTTAAATATATTTTGAAGATTGATATTCTGAAGCCTTAAAAGTCTACAATAGCCTTTAAAACATTTATTTAAATTACATTTAAACATTATTTGCTTTTAGGAATAAACATCATTTTTATGCCTAGAAAATACTTACTATGAAATTTTATCAAGAATCAGACTCGAGATAATTATTGACATCAAAAGCCAATATAAATTACTAACTAAAATTCAAGAAGTGGGGTTCCTGCGTAGCTCAGTCAGATAAGTGTCAGACTTCAGCTCAGGTCATGATCTCTTGACTCTTTGGTTAGAGTCCTGCATTGGATTCTTTACTGTCAATGCAGACAGATTCTCTGGGCACCCTGCTCCATCCCTTCCCCACTTGTGTTCTCTGTCTCTCTCAAAAATAAATAAAAACATTTAAAAAAATTGTCAAGAAGAAACAATTCAGAGAATAAAATAATTATATTCCAGTTAGGAACATGCAATGCCAGATAACAATTGCAAGAACAAGAATCAGTATGGCTTCTTTATTTGTAGAAAAGATTGGGAAAAGCAAGATAAATAAAAAATTTTGCAGGCATTCCCAAAATGAAACTCATCGATAGTGATTAATGAGTGACTAAGTAATAACCAACTTAACTGAGAGGATTTGCCAGGATGGTCAGGGGGAGGTATTACTTGGTCCAGCCCCTATGCGCACTCAAATAGTAGTTACTGACTGCAGAAATTTATAGAAAGAACTATACATAATCGTTTACAAATATCACTTCAAGTGTTGAAAGTATTTGCATGGTTTTAAACATGGTCTTCAATTTGTAAACAGTCTACAATTTTTTCCATATAAGGCCACCCAGAGTAAGTGTGAGCTGTGGTTTCCCAGTTGGGAAGGTCTGTGCTGTTGACGACCACTGCTATTTTCCACGGAGGGGAACATCAACCCTCCTCTGGCTTGTTAGAGCTTTCAAGGCCTCCATGTCTTTGATGCTGAGCCTCTGGCCAATGTCATTTTGTGAACCAGACCATGAGAGCTTCTTGGAATGTGTGTGGGAGCTACGGAAATATGATAGGTCTTAATTCAGCAGCGTGATTGCCGTTACTTTGTGTGTGTTGGGAGAGTTTGTGTGAAGAATATATTCTCTTAGCAGTTGGCACTTAAATTCTTCTTAGGGAGTAAACTGTCTTTGTTTATAATAACACTTTACTAAGACATTTGGGATAGCAGGTGAGAAAGAGCCTGAGGTCAATAACATAGAGCCAAAGCAATAAAACAGACAAAGTGCTCAGAACAAGAAAATAAAAATTGTTCTGCTTTCAGAGGAACAGAGTGAGACTGGGTTCCATAGGGATGAATTGGCCAGTGGAAATACCCAATACACAGGTGGCCTGGCGCTTAAATAGATTGAGAGTAGGGATACCTGATTTTTAAATGTGTTGCTTATATTTCTGTTTATATTCTTTGCATCCCTTTCAAATCTGTAGTAAAGTCAAAATCCCTCTCCCCTATTTCCTTGAGAAATTGGAAAATGGAAGGAAGAATTGAGTTCCACATCTAGGTCCACAAGGGCAGACCCAAAATAGCAAGACAATGCATCAACTGAGCAGGCCAAAGTTAGGGTCAGAAGATCTGAGACCAAATGCTCCTCCAGGAGTCTGCAGAAATTATGGAAGATGGGTTTGGACTTGCACAAGGTTTAGATTTGAAATTTTGATGCAATCTTATATAGATTTCAGTACGCATGGAGATATCACCTTACATCTCGGTTACAAAGAACAAGGAAAGCAGTCCCTAAACGGATAATGAAACTGCAGTTATCCATTTACCAAAGAGATGCCCTTTTGACATTAACTTTGAACACTGCTCAGACTACCTTCCCTAATGTCTTTAAATCTTGCCAGTGGAGAAACAGACCTAGACAGATAAAATTCCTATCCAGGTACCCTGAGTTAGAAATAAGAAAAACGTGTGCTTGAAAAAAATTTTGTGGTATGAAAACTGTAAAATATTGCCTTGAGAGGAGAATTGCCAGCATCCCAAAATGTATCTGTCTGAGAAAGGAGAGATTTCGTTCATTGACAGAATGATTTGTTCTGCTTAAGGTGGCACGATGAAACTTACTTCCTGGCCTTACACACCCTTCTGGAAGATCCAAGTCTTTTTGCTGAATTGCATTTTCTTGGGACTCTTAACATCTCATTATAGGTGAGAAAGCCTATAAGAGCTTTGCCCATTTATTCTTGGTCTTAGGGGATCCATATGTGTAACCAGAACCAAAGGTGGACTTTGAAGAAACCTTTCAGGCTCATGATTAATTTTTGTTAATACGCTTCTTTCAGATTGACTTTTTTGGAACAAAAAATACACAGTAAAGACAACATCATATTCTGATGACCAACCTATTCTTTAGAGACGCTAAAAATATGGTTCATTGATTTGAGAAAAGGCTATCTGTCAGATTCGAAACCTGAACAGAACCCATTCCTTAGGAAAATGTCAGTTTTTAGGTTGTCTGTGGTTACTTAGGAATCATTTTTCTGATTTTTACCCAAACTATGGAAGATAAATCTGAAGATATGCAACTGGTTATTTTTCTACTTCACTTTTTTCATTGATATCTGCCTCTTTTTTCTTCTGGACACTTCTCAAGTGGATGCTGCTCTTTTCATGATCCTGGGTTTTTACCCCCTTTCTACCTTGACCCCCAATGGTTTCTTATGCATTTCCCATCTTGTTTTGTTCTCTTTGTGTCTTTCATTTCTCTCTTACCTTATCATGCTCAGGAATGGCATCCTAATTTCTGGAAGGGCAAGTCTACCTGAGAGGAACTTCTTCAATTCTTCTTTACTTCAGATATAGCCACCTTGGCCAGTATTTTCTGCTTCCTTTTCCTTCTCAGAGAAAGAATTTCTCCCTTTCCTCTCAGGTTAACTCCTCCATCTATAATCTTTTTTTCCTCCTTATTTGTTGTGGCCACTTTTCTGTTATTGATCCTACTACATCGGATTCTTTTGTACACTAAAGTTGTTCTCATAGACCTCTTATCTTCAACCATCTGGGTGGGTGACCTCCAGTCCTCCTTCATGTAAGCTTTACATCTACATGTGTACTCTCTCTTTCAGGGATAGCCAGCTCTAGAGGGAGAGACAGCCAGCAAGGTCAATCTGTCACAAACCCAAGTCATCATGTCTCTCTTAATTTTCTTGCCTTAACTGTCTCCTTTTTCTCCTCTTAGAATTTCTACCTTGATTGGTAGCATTACCATCATCCTTGCAATCCAAGCAAGAAACTTTCCCTCCCTTATTCTTACCATCCCTATCATACAGAACCCCAATTCACCATAAAATTCTTTTGACTTTTTGTTTATAATATTTTTCTGTTCGGCGTTCTTTTTTCATCCCATTGCCCTATCTTCAGCTTACATTTTGTCTTGCCTGGAAAATCGCCCAGCTCTGGCCTCTACCTCTATGGTGTTGTGCTGGAAACATGAAATTTGGTGACCCAGTGCAAGCCTGAGGAACTTAAGAAGTACTCTGGCTGTGAAACACACCAACAGTGAGAGGGTTCTTGATCACTCCGTGTCCATTTAGCTCTGGGTTCTCTAGGAAGAAAATAGGCCCAGGGTCCCAAAGCTAGGACTGTTTGAGTTCCCAGCCAACTATTTCACTTAAGGAAGGGCTAGATAACTCTAAATCCAGACTACAACGGGGCACCAAAACTGCAGTAAAAGATTCTTTTGAAAGATTTGATCTTGCAATAGAAGTATCAAGTAGGCATTCTGGGCTAGATTTCACCCTTGGGTTTTCTTACCCTTATTTACAGTTTAGTATAATTATATTTTGAATGACATTTAAGGCAGGGACATATATTTTGAAAGATAATCCGATGGGAAAGATACTCTTCTCATTATTTAGGGTCTCTGAAGGTCTTAAGCTGACTCTGCCTTGAGGACATGCTCAGGTTGCCATAATGACTAGTTGGGAAGGGTCCCATGATGTCATCAGCCCTTAGATGTTCCCAATACTGGGGCTCTAGTGTTGAACCCAGGCCCTCCAGCTAGACTCCACCTTCTTACTCCTGGGAAATTTCCTATTAGGTTGTCTTATTTACTAGTTTACAATTTTTTTAATGTTTATTTTTGAGAAAGAGAGAGAGACAGAAGAGGGTGAGTGGGGGAGAGGTAGAGGGAGATGGAGACACAGAATCCAAAGCAGGCTCCAGGCCCTGAGTTGTCAGCACAGAGCCCAAAGCGGGGCTGGAGCTAGCTCAAGAGCTATGAGATCATGACCTGAGCCCATGTTGGACGCTTAACCTACTGAGCCACCCAGGCACCCCTCTCTTATTTTCTTACTATTTGGTCTCAGTCTAAATAGACTGAGCTTAAAGCTTTGATCCTAAAAGACGGGTGTCTGCCCTATCCAATAGAAGAGTCCTTAGACTCTGAATAAACTTTAAGTTTCAAACTGGTTAATTGGGAGGGACACAGCCATTTTGATTGCCAGTAAGATTTGAGTTCAAGACCACTGCAACACCCAATAACATTCCTGAACTTTTCCCCTAGAACTGCTGAAAGGGACTTGCTTCAAAATTTATTCATAATGGGCCATTTCTGGTGAACTTCCTGAAACAAACATAGTGTGATCCAAAATGACTCCCTGTTCTCATCACCTAGAGTAGACCCTGTTGCACATCTCAGGAGAAGGAGGACCGTTAACTTATCTGTGACCTCGCACCCTTTTTTTCTTGAGAAAATGGACATTTGTGTTGTTGAGTCTGTGATTTTCCATCTGGCTTTGACTTTTGTCTGCTGACTTCTTTGACTCCACCCTTGACTGGAAGGACTGCCTCAGGGGACATGCATATCAGAATTATGTTAACGAGGCTGTTGAGTGCCAGTATGCCTGCTGGGGACAGCACACTCTAAAAATCCTCCTGGGCAAATTGTCAAAACCCAGTTCCCATTCAGTCCTTTGAGAATGTGAAGATAAAACCAAAACCACCTTGGTCAATTGCATTAAACACATTTTCACATGACTCAGAAAAAACATTTGGCCAACAACAACAACAACAACAAAACCAGACCACATTTGGTTTATTTAAAAATTCCATTGTCTTATCATTGTGTGAGGATTCGAAACTGGCAGCTACATGAATGCCTTAGATGTTTTTGGTATGTCTTTGAAAGAGGCTCAAAGTGTTAAAAATAAGCCAAGTCCTTGAAGTTGGCTAAAAATTTTTTTAGTGTATATTTTTTTTTCCTTTTTTCATTATTATTTTTTTAAATTGGCAAGAATTTCCCCCCAGTTTTATTGAGAAATAACTGACATACATCGCTGTATAAGTTTAAGATATATGGCATGATGGTTTGATTTACATATGTTGTGAGATGATATCATGATAGGTTCAGTCAACAGTCATCTCCTATCGATACAATAAAAAGAAAAGAAGGAAACAAAAAAAGGAAAAAAGTTTTCCCCTTATGATGAGAACTCCTGGCATTTACTCTATTAACTTTCCTAGTACCATACAGCAGTGTTAGCTATAGTCATCATGTTGTACATTATATATCTCGAACCTATTTATCTTGTAACTGGAGGTTTTGTACTTTTTGAGCACTTTCCTCCAATTTTCCCTCCTCCCACCCTATGCATCCAGTAGCTAAAAGTCTGATCTCTTTCTATGAGGTGTTTTTATTTTTTTTTTTGAGAGTCCACTTGTAAGTGATATTTCACTTAGCATAATGCCTTCAAGACCCAACCAATTGTTGCAAATGTAGGATATCTTCATTTTTTTTCAACGGCTGATTAATATTCTATTGCATATATATGCCACGACTTCTTTACCCATTAACTCACTGGTGGACGTTGAGGTTGTTTTCATGCCTTGGCTGCTGCAGATAATGCTGTTATGAACATGGGGGTGCAGATATCTTTTTGAGTTAGTGTTTTTGTTTCCTGTGTATATATTCCCAGGCGGAGTTGCTGGATCATATGATAGTTCTATTTTAAAATTTGGGGGGATCCTTAGTACTGTTTTCCACAGTAGCTCTAGCAATTTACAATCCCACAGACAGTGCACAAGCTTTCCCTTTTCTTCACATCTATGCCAGCATTTGTTATTTCTTGTCTTTTGATGATCCACGGCCATTTCTAACAGGAGTGAGATTATATCTCATTGTGGTTTTAATTTGCATTTCCCTAATGACTCATGATGTTAAATATCTTTCCATATACCTTTTGGTCTTTTGTATATCTTTTTGGAGAAATGTCTTTTAGGTCCTTTGTTCATTTAAAAAATGGGATTATTTGTTTTGCTATTGAGTTGTATGAGTTCTTTATATATTTTGGGGATCAACCTGTAATCAGATATATGGTTTGCAGATATTTTTTTCCTATTCCATAGATTGTTTTTTCACTTTGTTGATAGTTTCTTTTGCTGGGCAGAAGCTTTTTAGTTTGGTGTAGTCCCACTTGTGTGTGTGTGTGTGAGTGTGTGTGTGTGTGTGTGTGTGTGTTTAATTTTGTTGCTTGTGCTTTATGTATCATATCCAAAAATCCATTAATGAGACCTATGTCAAAGAGGTTTATTCTTATGTTTTCTTCTAGGAGTTTCATGGTTTCAGGTCTTACACTTAAGTCTTTAATCCATTTTGAGCTCATATTTGTGAGTGGTATAAGACAAGGGGTCCATTTTCCTTTTTTATATGTGAATATCCAATTATCTCAGGACTAATTACTGAAGAGGCTGTCTTTTCTCCATTGCATATTCTTGGCTCCCTTGTTAAATATTAGTTTAACGCATATGCTTGGGTTATTTCTGGACTCTTGATTTTGCTCCATTGGCCTAGTTGTTTTCATGCCACTATCATACCTTTTTAATGGCCATAACTTTACAGTGTAGCTTGAAATTAGGAAGTGTGATGTCTCCTGCTTTGTTTTTCTTCCTCAGGATTTCTTTGGCTACTTGGGATCTTCTGTGGTTCCGTATAAATTTTAGGAGTGTTTGTTCTACTTGTGTAAAAAGTGCCATTGGAATCTTGATATGGATTGCAGTGAATCTGTAGATAGATGGCTTTTGGTAGTATTGCCATTTTAACAATATTAATTCTTTCACTATGTGAACACAAGATACTTTTCCATTTATTTGTGTCTTCTTCAATTTCTTTCCTCAATGTCTCGTAGTTGTAGTTTTCATAGTAGAGATCTTTCACCTTCTTAGTTAAATTTATTCCTGAGTATTTTATTGTTTTGGATGCTGTTGTAAATGGGATCAATTTCTTTATTTCTTTTTCAGAAAATTCATTGTGTATAGAAATGCTATTGATTTTTGTACATTAATTTTATACCCTGCCAGTTTATTGAATTCATTGATTAGATTTAACAACATCTTGATTGAGTCTTTAGGTTTTTCTATATATAAAATCAGGTCATCTGCAGATAGAAATAATTCTATCCATCATTGAGACTAGGGTATTAAATACGACATTGTTGTGTTATTGTTTATTTCTTCTTTTAGCTTTGTAAGTTTTTGCTTTATATATTCAGGTGCTCCAATGTCAAGTGGATGAATATTTATAATTTTTATATCTTATTGATATACTGAGCTCTTTAATCATTATATAATGACTTTCTTTGTCTCTTCTGACCATTTTAAGTTTAAAGTCTATTTTGTCTGATATAAATATAGATATTATGCTTTTGTTGTTGTTGTTGTTGTTGCCATTTGCTTGAAGTGTCTTTTTCCATCCCTTCAGTTTCAGACTATATGTGTCTTTAAGAAAGGCTAAATGAGTCTCTTATAGGTAGCATATTGCTGGATCTGTTTTTTATCCATTCAGCCATTCTGTGTCTTTTAATTGGAGAATTTAAGCCATTAATGTTTAAAGTAATTATTGATAAGTAAAGACTTACTGTTGTGATTTTGTTAATTATTTTCTGTTTTCTTTTCTTTTTTTTAAACATTTATTCATTTTTGAGAGATGGAAACAGAGTGCAAGTGGGGGACGGGCAGAGAGAGGGAGACAGAATCTGAAGTAGGCTAGAGGCTGCAGGCTCTGAGCTGTCAACACAGAGCCCAATACAGGGCTCGAACCCATGAACTGTGAGGTCATGACTTGAGCCAAAGTCAGACACTTAACCGACTGAGTCACCCAAGCACCCCTGTTTTCTAGTTGTTTTGTATATCCATTGTTCCTTGTTTCTTATCCTTCGGTATTTTTTGTGTTTTGATATCTTGGAATCAGCATACTTTGACTTCTTTATTGTGTTCTTTCGTGTAATTACCACAGGCTTTTCTTTTGTGGTTAACATAAAGCTTATGTAAATATCTTCAACTTATGACACCTTATTTTAAACCGATAACAACTTAACTTCAATAGAATTTTAAATTTACACTTTCACTTCTCCTTTCCCTCATATTTTAGATTATTGCTGTTACAACTTACATTTTTTTACCATTGTGTAACTAATAATAGATTATATAGTTATGGTTATTTTTATTATGTTCATTTTTTTTAAAACTTTCAAACTAGCATTGTTAAGTGAATTATGTGCCACTATCATCATATGGCAGAATCTAACTCTAACTCTGGTAAATTTACAGTTACCACTGAGATTTATTCTACCTGTATGTTTTTATGATGTAAACTAACATTCTCTCACTTCCACACAAAAAACTCCCTTTAGTATTTCTTGTAAGGCAAGTCTGGTGGTAATGAACTCCCTCAGCTTTGGTTTGTTCCGATAAAGACAAGTCTTTATCTCTCTGTTGCTTCTGAAAGGCAACTCCACTGGGTATAGAATTTTTGGTTGAGTGTTATTTTCTTTCCATACCTTGAAAGTACAGCTGGTACTGACTGGTCTTGATGTAAGTAGCTCTGCTTGCCTACATCTCGGCTTGAGTACTACTGACATTATAGCTTCCAGGAGGTATCATCAGCCTTCCTGATCGGATGGATTTGGAAGGCACTCTCTGTACAGTGGGTGGAGCTGTGATTCAGCCCCTTGCTTGGAAAAAGGGGGCTCTACAGTCAGCAAAACTCATTTGAGTATTAAAATCAGGCAAATCTGCATTCTGCCATGTTCTCTGGTCAAAGAAGGCCCCGATTTTGTTCTGCAGATGAGCAAATCTGCTGTTTGGGATTGCTACTTGGATACTGCAGGTATTATTCTGCCAAGATCCATGTGCTGGTTCTTGCAAGCCCCTCTCCCCTTCTCCATCACACCCCGATTCTTAGTGGTTGAGGCCTGAAGATTCCCTGTGGTGCAAGATCAGAGTAGGGGCTCCTGGAAAATGCCCCACAATGCTGGGCGGGGCCGAGGGGCTTGTTGTTTCCCTGGGTTCTGTTTTTCACTGGAGAAATCAGAGTTGCAGGTAGACCTCTCCTTGTGGTGCAGCTCTGGCATGGGGGAGGGGCAGTACACTCAGTGTGGCCGCTTCTCTTACTTTTCCCATGCAGTTTGTCTTGGCCTCTTCAACCTCAACCCTGTGTTCTAGGATTTTCTCAGTGTTCTTGAGTAGTTATTAGTTTTCTCGTTATGGGGAACAAAGTCAGGAACAACTTCTGTGGCCAACTTGGTGACGTCATTCTCAAACTAAAATATAAATCTTTATGATATTTATTTTCTATATTTGATTTCCTTCCCTGAAACTCTACTGGATTATATAAAGAAATGGAAAAAAAAATACTGTGAAGCAATATTGGCCTGAATTTTTCAGACTTTCTGTAAGCAAGAGTGTCAGAGAGATTGGCAGGAATTTTGCTTCCATAAAAAATATAGGCTGGGCTCCTATGTTTATAGTTATCAGGGGAACTATTTTTTAGATCAAATTTGGAACATTCTTTTCAAGAGAGAAGTTAAAGTAGCTAACTGTGGCCCAAAATATCTCAGTAGAATATTTTTCAAATAAATTATATTCTTTTCCAAGGTTTTAATAGAAGAAATTGTCCAGATCATCATGATGTGTTATATGCTAACTATATAAAATAAAACTTTTAAATTAACATAAAGTGAAACAATATGAAAAATGAAATATTCATGAAATAATATGATTGAATTAGAAATGTTTTAAAAGCAATTATTATTTTAATAAGGAAATGCTGGAATTCTTGACATACTTTGATTTCTCATAATAATTCTGATATAAAGTATTATTTTGATTTTACTGATGAGAAAACTGAGGGTCTGAGAGCTTAAAAGAGTAAAAAATAAATAGGTCCTTGAGTACAGATCTGAATCTGCATCTTAGATTACAAAGCCCATGCCTTATTTCCTTCCTCAATGTAGCTTTATTATTCTCAGCTTCTTACACTAAATGGAGAAAAAGTATCAAAAGTAACATCTTCTGGGTCTCCTTTCTTAAAAGAATTAATAACAAAGTATGATTAGAACTTAGATTATCACTTTAAAAACTCTTAGAAATATTTGAAAACTTTTTCCTTGAAATCTTGTCTATTTGCTCATTTGCCCACTAAGCCCTTCTTCATGAATACTAGAATACTAAGAATACATGAATACTAAGCCCTTCTGCATGAATACTAGATAAGGTATTATATAACTTGGCGATTTCATGCTTTAACTCTGGGTTTAACAAAGTATTTACATATTTGTGAGTATACCTTTGTAGTTTTGAAAGCTTTATAAATAGTTTCCTTTTAAATTTAGTTCTCTAAAATTCTTCGTACATGGATGGAACAAAGTTAAAGACTTTTTTTTTTCTCTAGTGCAGAGAAAAGTTTGAAGATAAATAATGAACTGGAAATGAAAAGTCGAGCATTCATACGGATTCCAATAATAGTCCTGTTCCATAATAGCAAACATCTGATAGGAAAGACTAAAAAGCGCTGTTACTTTATAGACAATAAATGTCAGAAATCTCGACGTTGAATATCGTTTCCTCTTTGTTGGTGCTTTAAAAATGTACAAGATTTGGTTTCTAATAGCAGCCATTACTTTTATTGAGACTTTGCTAGGCTCTAGGCTGTCTGCTTGGCTTAATTCACATGTTCTTCTTTAAGCTGTGGAATCACACTGCGTGGAAGGTGTCACAAACCACCAAGCTACAGATGGGGAGAGCATTTGCTTAAAGGTGCACGACAGGTGCATGGCAGAAGGTTGCATCCGAAGAGCTTCAAAGAAGGCGAAGAGTCCCTGAAAGAGGCATAATCAGGTTAGGTTCTGGGAAAACTGAGGCAAGAAGTTAAATTCTGTCACTAAGCACTAAATTGTATGCCTGAAACTAATATTATATTGTATACGTTAACTACCTGGAATTTAAATAAAAACTTAAGTGTAATTACCTGGGTGTAATTACTTGGTGATGTTTGCCTTTTAGCTAAATGCTGTTTCCTTTAGAGTTTTGGTTGTCAAACTGCTCTCTACAAGTCAAATTCTGTGGGTTGCCTCTAGGAGACTCTGGAAAGAAGTGAGAGCCATGGCTGATCTGAGGGGCTTTGCAGGCACAGGGGCTTAAGTGGGATTAAATGGAGAAAGCCCCTACTCCACTGCCTGACCACAGTCAATGCCTGTAGTTGAATCAAGCTATTTCACCACCCTTGGCAGTCTCTCCAATGACTTGGAGCGGTAGGGCACACAGCAATGAGAAAGAGCATGTAAGAGCAGGGATTCATCTCTGTTTTCCTGCATTCCTGACACAGGAGCCTTGGGGACAAAATAGCTAAAACTTATTAGTTTAATGCCTATTAGTGGTTTATAATGTTCTTTTTTTAATATTTTTTTAAAGTTTATTCATTTAATATTTCTGAGAGAAAGAGAGAGAGAGAGAGAGAGAGATCACGAGTGAGGAAGGGGCAGGAGAGAAGGAAACAGAGAATCCAAAGTAGGCTCCAGACTCTGAGCTGTCAGCGCAGAGCCCGATGCGGGGCTCAAACTCATGAACCCTGAGATCAGGACCTGAGCAGAAGTCAGACCCTTGACCTACTGAGCTGCGCAGGTGCCCTATAATGTTCTTCTTATTGTCTATTCTGGGCCACTGACCTTGAAATTGAGGAATTTTTTCTCCCCTATATTTCTGTTTAACACTTCAAGGGGCAATTTTATCATTTTTCTCAAGAACTGCTTGATGTTGAAGGCCTTCATTTCCTTGCCCAGTTTCTGCTACTCCGAAAAAACAGTTACATAAATACAAGGGACAGCACTTAGATTTAGTTGGCCTTATACCAGTGAAAACATTGAAATACTTCCATACTCGCTGGTACTCTTTGACCATTTCCCTCCATCCCACCACCCAATGGCTACCTGCCTTAAGTAGCCATTGGGTGGTGGGATGGAGGGAAATGGTCGAAGAGTGCCACCTAGTATAGAACACCTCATTATCCAGCAACTGAAGGGTTAACACCTGGTCAGGGCCTGATTTAGGTTTCATGGGATTTGAAGCTTCTTGATTTTGGGTCCCCACTTAAAGAAGAAGAGCACAATACTAGGTACAAACACAAACAGATATACAGAAGAAGAAAATAAATCACAACAAATTATAAATTTTGAATGCCTGCTAAATAACACAAATATCCCCAAACTTCAGAAACATAATAATATCTTTTATTAATTAAGCATACTTCACAATGCCATAAAACTTTTCTTTCTACATACTTTTTCTTTGATATCTTTCTATGGCAACAATTTTATAATATAATACATAGAAATAATAGAAAGAAAATTTAGTCTTTCTACTTACATGGTTAACCAGATTTTATTTTTATTTCTAATGGTTTTCATTAATTTTGCTGGACATTATTGAAAACTGAATCTTCTATTTACAGTTTTGCACATCTGATGATTATAAGAATTTTCTAAAGATTAGCTTTTGGCACCATAGTTCAAGCCTTGCTTCCTTTTTACCCAGTTACTTACCAGTGCTGGTGGCTTGGGACACATTTGTGTTATCCTATGACCTGACACGTTGCATATTATTATCATGCTTCTTGGTGTATTAACTGGAAGAGTACATATTCAGAATAATCCTGGTCTTGACGCTGAAAGCACGATCCATGCTGTAGTCTTAATATTGTGTCCTCCCCAAATTCATATGTTGAAATTTTAACCCCCAAAGGTGATGATGATATAGGTGGGGTCTTACAGGGTAGTTAGGTCATGATCATGGAGTCCTCTTGAAAGGGGTTAGTCGTTCTTATAAAAGAGATCCCACGCAGCTGCCTAGCCCCTTCCACCATGTGAGGACACAGGAAGAAGGTTCTGGCTATGAACTGGAAAGTGGGACTTCACCAGAAAATGACCACTCTGGTTCCTTTGTCTTGGACTCCCAGGCTCCAGAACTGTGAGAAAGGAATTTTCTTCATTTATAAGCTACCCAGTCTATGAAATTTTGTTATAGCAGCCCAAGTGGACTAAAACAATCCATAAAAAGAACAACTAATAAGTTGAAAACTCATAAAAGTTAAAAACTTGCTCTATAAAAGCCAATATAAAGAGTATAAAAAGATAAAGTACGGACTGAAAAAATATATTTGCAAACAACATTTCTGACAAAGGATTAGTATCAAGAATATATAAAGAACTCCCAAAGTGCAACAGTGAAAAACTCAAGAAATCCAAATGAAAAAAGAACAAAAGACATACACAGACATCTTGTTGAAGAGAATATACAGATGGTAAATAAGCACATGAAGACATCATTAGGGAAATGCAAATTAAGTCCACAATGTGCCATGTCTATACACTATCAGAATGGCTAAAATAAAAAATTGTGAAAACACCAAATGCTGCTGAAGATGCAGAGGAACTGACCACTCATACATTGGTGACGAGAATGTCAAATGGCACAGCTACTCTGAAAAACAGTTCAGCAGTTTTTTGTTTCTTGTTTTTGTTTTTGGAAAAAGCAAATAAGTGACTATCATGCAACACAGCAATTGCCTGCCCAGACGGTTATACCAGAGAAATGGTCACATGAAAACCTGTACACAAATGTTCATAGCAGCTGGGATCAGCCCCGATGTCCTTCAGCAGGTCAGTTGTGAACAAACAACAGTGGGGCAATGCTACCATGGGACCCTACTGAGCAATGAAAAGGAAGGAAATATTGGTATATGCAGTGACTTGAATGGATCTCAAGGGAATTTTGTTATGGAAAAAAGAATCCCAAAAGGTTACATACTATTGATTTCATTTATATAACATTTTGAAAAGACAAAATTTTAGGGATGAAGGACAGATGAGTGATTACTTTGGGGTAGGAAGAAGGGGAGGGGGAGGAAGGAAGCTGGTGTGGCCATAGTGGGACCACACGGGAAATCCTTGTGGCTCTGGAACTGTTCAGTAACTTTACTACAGTAATAGATACATGGACCCATATGTGTGATAAAATGGAGAGATCTTAATATACATATGTACACACACACGGGAATGAATACAAGTAAAACTGGGTAGTCTGAATATGATAAGTGAATTATGTCAAAGTTAATATCTGGTTGCAATAGTAGACCATTGTCTCCCAAAATGTACAGGGATTTCTGTATTATTTCTTGCAGCTGCCTATGAATCTACAAGTATCTCAATAAAAATTTCAATTAAAACTAAGTTTAAAAATACTTCTGGAAGTTATTTCTACTCTAATAACTGTTCACAGAGGTGACTGCAAACTACATCCATGTATTATTGCTAAGCCCAAACGAATGTATTTCTAAATCAGTTTTTCTCCAGCCAGATTCCAAAATGCCCACTGCTGTCCCAGTGTCACCCAACATGGAAAGAAGTGTGACAGGGGACATCAAAGCGCAAATTGACAGTGGTGTTAATCAATTGGGGTTAAATTAGCTTGCCTTTGCAAGTGTTACAAAAACTTACCACCATGTGAATATATTGCTAGTGTTCCCCCCCAAAGGCCATGCGATCGGGGGTCCTGAGCCTCATCGAGCACCCTTAGATTTCCTGCAGCTCAAGCTCTGTAGGTGGCCCAGCAGGCATCTCCATAATTGAAGTCATTGGCCTCTCCTCTGAAGGTTGGTGCCTGGGTTAGGCTGACGGTTAAGTATTCTGAAACAGTGCTGCTGATCTTTACATTTTTTTAAGTGAATTTTGATTTGTTTATTCTGGATGTATAAAAATTAAAGAAAGAGGTGAAGTCATGGCAGAACACAAAGTGGCGGGGCAGGTTTGCTCTAGGATCCTTTGCTGTCATTTGGACCTTGGAAAAAGGTGGGTTCATTTGAGGGCTCTTTTTAGGGAGTTTATTTGCAGGAGAACTTGGAGCCCTTGTGACAAGTCACTTTTACCTGCAAGGTGGGTCCCCTTTCTGAACTCCAAAGACAATACCGTCAAACCTCTTGACAAAGCAATGTGCAAACTTCTGCACTTCTTTTTGTGACTTCCTACTCCCCCTGGGGTTAGGTGTGATTTATCTAACTGGTGGGATGGGTAAAGGGAATCATGCAGCACATTATGCTCCGGCTTTTATGGGCTTTTTCCTTCAGAGCTTCCTGCCCACAGGCCTCCTCTTCTTGTAGAAGGCTCGCTGAGGCAGGAGCTGGTGGGAGTGAGGCAGGGTGGTGTCCAGGTGTTCTGCCTCTTTTTGGGTCAGTGGGCTCGGCTGGGGGATGGGAGGACAGGAAGGAGAAGGGAGCTCCTTGCAACCCCAGGTTTAATCCAAAAACTCTAATCCAACTGGACCAAGGAGAAAGCTGGTGCTGGGATCATGATCCGAGCCTGTGTCTATGTACCAATTTGTTCAGAACCTGTAGGGTTGAGAAATGTGACGAAATGGACCTTTAAACACTGCACACACATACAAAACTCACACTTAAATTTGTTGGTACCAGATACATAGCCTTGTGATACTTGGTGAGCAAAGCAGTAATGGCCTCAAGATCCTGGCAGACACGTTTTGGTGCATCCCAGGTGATAAGCACCCTCTTCAGACTCTGGACACGGAATAGTTCTACCGCTAGTCTATGGAGAGGAAAATTCCTTCAGTTCAGTACTGTACATTCCTCCAAGATTTTCTGAAGCAGCTGGACTCAAGCCCAGCAGTCCAGGGGGAATCACTTGGCCACTCTGTCCCAGTCTCCCTCCCTAACATGTGGCAGTTAAGGAGAATATTCCTTTTATGATCTCAAGTCTGCTCCGAGTAAAACCAGCCCAGGCTGTAGGAGAGGAGGCTGTGGACAAGGCAAATAAATCACCACACAGCAGCCAGCTGGACTCCACCTCCCCATGCCTGGTGGGCCCCTGGCCATGCCTCCAAACTGCAGGAGAGATCAGGCCAGTGGAGCTCTGAGCAGCCCCCTCAGGTGACAATAGGGCCTTCCTTGTTCTCTTCCCACCCTTACCGGAAATCAAAGGTGATGAACGATTATTATAGTCTCTCCTCTTCCTTGTTTTCCCCCTTAATATTTGCTTTGGGAAATGCATTTACAAACACAGCTGGGAGCTGCATTTTGAGAATAAATTTTGTTTTCCTAAGAAGAAAACAGCCTAAAGGAATTTCTGAATCTTGTGAAGACCAGCTGGCTATTGATACAAGTTCATTATTAGGTGGTTGGCAAAAGAAGAGTTCTGAATGTCCGCATTAAAGTTTGCATTTCAGGGGAGAGACTTCTCTTGGTTGGCGTGGGTGAAGAAGACCCCCTAGGGCAGGGGAAGAGCCTTGGTGGTGATAACCTGTGAGGACACTGGACTGATATCCAGTTAGGAAGACAGGACAGGTGTGCCTGCATTCTGGGCCAGATCCGGGCACTGCCCCTGACATCAGGTTCGGGTGGAGTCTCCTTGGGCTGTGAAAGACTCGCCCTCCCCTTGGCATCAGCAGGCTGGCCCTCTCAGAAAAGAAAACAAAATGTCGAGTTCCCGATGTGATGGAAATACCACCAGGCAGAACTCAGGGGCCCCCGTTCTGGTTCTGACTTTGTGATTCATTGAAAGGCTTTAGCTAATTCAGTTTTCAGCTGTGTCTCAGTTTCCCCATCTCTGTGATGCGCCCTTGGAACAAGTACATCTTTCTTTCCTTCCAGCCCTCACTTTCTATAGTTTATGCATTCTCTAGTTTATGAAGAGGACGGGACAGAACTGTATGCCAACCATGGGGACAGACATGGACTCCTTTGGTCTTCAGAAAACACCACTTCAATTTTACAGATGAGCAAATGAGGCCCAGAGAGGTCAAGCAACTCGGGCAATCTCATGCCACTGCTATATTAGTGAGCAGACTTTCTTGTTACAAATGTCAGGAAATCCACACTGAGCTGGTTCGAGCCAAAAGAGAACCTATTGGTTCTTACAATGAGAGATTACGAGCTGCAGGCGTGGCTGAATCCAGGCGTGTGAAGATGTGGCCCGAAACTGACTCCATCTCTCGGTCTCTTTTCCTTTGTGCTGGTTCCATTGTCAGGTTTCATGCAGTAGCGATACGGCTGTAGCAGCCCCGCTTCTCACAACCGGCTCTGATACCCATTTAGGATGACCAACTGGCCCGGTTTGCCTGGAATTGAGGGGGGATTCCCTGGACAGGGAACTTTCAGTTTTAAAGCCAGGAAGTTCCCAGGCAAATTGTGACAAGTGGGTCCTTGGCATTGTCTCAGCTGCAAGTCCAGAGGAAAAAGAGCATGCTTCTTTGAGTAGCTTTTGCAGATTGCTCTCATTTGCACATGCCCAACTGTCTTAGAACCAGGGCCTGTCCCTAAACCAGTCCGTGTAGCCAGGTGGCTGCATGGGGCACCAAATGGCTTAGGCTTGGGAACAGCCTTGTCTGGACCTCATGCATGGTGGGGGGCGGTGGGGGGGAGAAGGGGAGGAGCCCCAAGAGACAATAGGGGCTGTGGTCAGAAAGGGGGGTGAAAAGACCTGTGGAGGTGAATGGAGAAACCTCTCTGCTGACAAGGGGTAAGATCATGTTTCCAACCCTGATGTCCTCACTGCAAGCGCCGTGTTCTTCCTCCAGAAGCCTGGGGAGGTGGTTGACTCCAAGACGGTGGCCCTTTTCCAGGAGAGGTCAAGGAAGAACGGCCAGCAGAGTTAGAGAATGGTAATTCTGACGCAAGAAATTTGGGAGTTCTTGGCTCCGTGGCCTTTGAATAGAGAACAGATCCATTTCCTGGCCCCTGCACCACAGTAGGATTTATAGAGGTGGGTGGGCAGGGTGTGTGGGGGAGCGCGTGGCCAGTTCTCACCATGTGAGTGCGTTGGCTGCGGCCCTGAGTGGGGCTGCACTCTGTTCATTGTTCGGCATCTGGGAAGCCCTTATCTGATGCCAAGGGGAGAGCCAAGCCTATTCTCTGGGGGAAATGCAGTCACACCAAAGGGAGAGGGACATCTGCCTGCAAGATTGATACCCAAAGGAATTTAAACGATGCCTTCTGTGCAATACCAGCTTGGAGTGCCCTGCCTGCTAATACTGTCTTTCATTAGAGCTTCCAGCAACACTTACTGGAGAGCTACTAGGCTAAAAGGAAAGATTATTTTTGGCTCTCATACTTCCTGTTTTAGGAGAAAATGGTGTTTCAGAAAGACTTACGAAGACTGAAAAACTGCTAACATAATGACATGGAAGACAGGAGATAAATTTCACACTGAAATTTTTACTTCAAGTGAGAGAAAAAGTGCGAAAATTATTATAAGGGTGATGATAGAAACATGCTGTAATCAGGAAACAGAAATATGGTCTACTTAGGAAGACCTAATGTTGGAGGTATATCGTATGGGTTCAGGGCCAAGTCTATCTTCGTGCATACGGAAAACTTTAAGAGGGTTAGGAGCAGGAATGACTCCACAGTCAAATGATGATTCAAAAATTACTTTGCATTTGAACCTCTAGAAAACTAGGTTAAATGACCTGTGGTAAACTGCAGTGGACATCTCTTGTTTTTTTGCCTGCCCAGCATTGATCTGTTCTATCTTCTTCTGCAACAGCACCTTGATTTCATCCTAAGGAGTTAACCTTAACTGTCTATATACTCAACGCAAGTAGTTTCAGAAGGACTGAATTCCGGGGTGGGGAACCTGATAAAAACCTGGCCAATAAGTCACTGTGATTGGTTCAGGCACAATTGTGTGACCCAATCCAGGCCAATGGAAATCAGCACTGAGACTTTTGCTCAATTACCAGAGAAAAGATACCTAGTTTCTGTTGGGGTTGCTACACTGACAGAATATCAGCACATAGATACAGATGGCCAACTTCGCCTGAGAGCAAAGGCAACATGGCCAAAAGTAGAGCCAAAGATATGGAAAGATGGAGCTTTGGTAATATTGTTTAAGCACCTGGGTCTGGGAATGCCTGAAGCAGGTGGACTTTTCATCTGTATGAGTCAATACATTCTTTGTTTCACTTGCTTGAGCCAATTTGATTTGGTCTTGGGTTACTTGCTAATGAAACATTCCTAAGTAATAGATGAGAATAGAGTTTACTGTATCATTTGTTTAGAACTCAGTTGTCCAATTGCTTGATTTGGTGGAACAAAGAAAGGTGTGAATTGAGTTTGAGGGAACTCTGAAGAGCCAAAGGCAGTTGTCACGTGATAGATACTAAGGATTCTGAGGTGGACTCAAAGGCAAATCGTTTTTTCAGGGTTGTATGTGAGAGAGAGTAAGCGTCAAAATGCTCTCAGCAACTTTGCCATTTGTTTTTCAGACTTGCAGCAGATAAGTAGCAAATCTGAAGGCAAGGAAAGAGCCATTCCAGGCAAGAGAGAAGCAAGGAGCAATCAGAGTAGTCTATCACGAGAAGGGCCAGAGAAGGACTCCCAAACTCAACAGACACAGTCATTTAACATAAAGGTCAAAAAGGTCCTGCATTACATGGAGGTTCTTGGTTAATCCCTGAGCCACCAAGAAAAGACTGCTTGCTGCTCCATGGTTTCCTGTTTGAAAGGGTATGAAGGACATAACACATTTTAGAGAGTTCCTACTGATCGAATTTTTAAAAACATATTTTGGTGGTAGAAAAGATGAATTCCACCAACTGGAAGAGCCCTCCACCAGGACCAATTTCCTGAGGATATGGATAGCTTAGAAATGTTTTGTATTGATTTAGAAGTAGTGGTGTTTGAGAACTTTTCCAGTTTACAACTAAGTGAGGCAGCCTGTGTGTTCTGATTTTTCTCTGATTCGTTTTAGCCACAGTATGGTTTTTGGTGTTGGTGGAAAGGGAGAGAGGGACCCGTCTAATGATAGCAAAGCCTGAGGAGGTTGGTCTCAAAGGAGAGGCATTTTGAGCATTTGCTCTGGGTGAAGTATTTTGTGTGATAAGTAGAAGCTCTCGGGGGTCTCTTTTAACTTAAAGGATCTATAACTGCATGCTTGGTTTAGTTTTTGTTTGTTTGTTTTTAGTAGCCATTTGGTTTTAAATGGTGTCCCATTGAATAAATCTATTTCCTCAAGTTCAGTTTCTGAGAAGGCCATTATTCACCATTATTCAAAACTCATTGCAGCCATATATAATGGTCTGTCTTTACCAGAATACCCTTAGCCTGGGTCGTAGCCTAAAGAGCTGTCTGCCACAGTGTCTGTTCCCCTTCCATGGTGTGGAATTTTGTCCTAGAAAATGATGGCCCAGGTAGGTCCCAGCTCCTCTTGCGTCTAGGAGTGACCATATGGTTAATTCTCGTCAGTGGAACATGAACAGAAATGGGTGTATCTTTTCCAAGATTTTTTTTTAATTTTTTAAATGTTTTTATTTATTTATTTTTGAGACAGAGAGACACAGAGCATGAGCGGGGGAGGGATAGAGAGAGAGGGAGACAGAATCCAAAGCAGGCTCCATGCTCTGAGCCGTCAGCACAGAGCCCGAAGAGGGGCTCAAACTCACGGATTGTGAGATCATGACCTGAGCCGAAGTCGGATGCTCAACCAACTGAGCCACCCAGGCGCCCCTTCCAAGATTTTTAAGAAGTGGGTTTGCCTTTCCCATCATTGCCCTTCTAGTTGGATACAGAGAACACTACTGGGGTCACAACACAAGAAAGAAAGCACTTGGGCCTGGAGTTCTTGTTTAGTGGGAGAAGAGGCACCCACCAACAAGCAACACCTTCCTTAGATTGCTAGGGAGATGTGGTTTAGAAGTAGTTTCAGGTGGTTCATGGATATAGCGTTAAATAACATTGGCTGGCATAGATTGCTTCCCTTTTAATTTTTTTCCTTAATAGTGTCATCTATTACACCACATTTTAATATTTCTCTAATATTGCTATTCTTTCATCTAAACAAAAAAGATAACAGGTCCCAGGCTGGTAATAGTCGTCTGGTAAGCAACACTATCTCCCGAGAGTTTAAAAATACAGATTTATTTTTATTGCACTTATTGTAAAGCATCTTTTATTTATGGCAAGTGAACTCGTTTTCCAAATTTAATAAGGAAATCATTTCCCTTTTAAATATGTGTATTTTTAAGAGGAAGGTGAGTTGGTTTAAAAATATATTAAGTGAATAATAGTAAGTTGGTAGCTAAGATGAACACACCACTGTAGAAATTCATTGATAAAATCCATTACTATAGAATACTACCTTATTTTTCCCCCCCTACAGATTATGCTATTGAGAATGAGGGTGATATTTGCCCTAACTTTTCATCCCAACCTATTAAAAATAAAGTCACTCTAAGACGGCCAAATTGTCTTAGATGATGCATTCTACTTTGATGAAATAAATTTTATTTAGATCCTCAGGATATATATATTTTTGCCAGCCTGTCCTCAATTTGTTAAATGACTTTTATTAAAAAAAAACTTTATTGGGGCGCCTGGGTGGCGCAGTCGGTTAAGCGTCCGACTTCAGCCAGGTCACGATCTCGCGGTCCGTGAGTTCAAGGCCCGCGTCAGGCTCTGGGCTGATGGCTCGGAGCCTGGAGCCTGTTTCCGATTCTGTGTCTCCCTCTCTCTCTGCCCCTCCCCCGTTCATGCTCTGTCTCTCTCTGTCCCAAAAATAAATAAAAAACATTGAAAAAAAAATTAAAAAAAAAAACTTTATTGAGATAGAATTCATATACCGTACATTCACTCATTTAACATATGCTATTCAATACTTTTTAGTATATTCACAGAGCTCTGCAACCATTATCATAATCAACCTTAGAATATTTTCATTACCCCCAAAATAAATATGTACTTACTAGTAGTCACTCATTTCTTCCCAAGCCTCTTGTTTAAAGCCCTAGGCAACTGTTTATATAAATTAGCTTATTCTAGACATTCACATCTATCTATCTATGTATCTATCTATCTATCTATCTATCTATTATCTATCTATCTATCTAACATCTATCATCTATCTATCTATCTATCTATCTATCTATCTATCTAATCAATCATGTATTGAGTCATATAATAAGTGGTGTTTTGTGACTTTAACTTAGCCAGGGTTCATCTATATTATGGCAGGTATCAGTATTTCCTTCTTTTCATTGCCAAATAATATTTCATTATAGCAATATACCATATTTTGTTTATCTGTTCATCAGCTGATGGACCTTTGGGATGTTTCTGCTTTTTAGCTATTATGAACAATACTGTTATGAATACTTTTTATTTTTGTGCAAGCATATGTGTTACGTTCTGTTGGTAAGTACTTTGGAGTGAAATTGCTTGGTCATGCGGTAATTCTGTGTTTAACTTTTTGAGAAACTGCCAATCAGTTTTCCAAAATGGCTACCACATTTTACATTCCCACCAGCAGTAACTGAGGGCTCCAATTTCTCCACATCTTTGCCAACACTTGTATTGTCCCTTTGATCACAGCCATCCTTGTGGATGGGAAGTGATATCTCACTGTGGTTTTGATTTTCATTTCCTTGCTGGCCAGTGATTTTGAACATCTTTTTATTTGCTTACTGGCCGTTTGTATGTATTCTTTGGAGAACTGCCTGCTCAGATCATTTGCTCATTTTTAGTTGGGTTATTTATTTTTTATTATTGAATTTTGGAGCTCTTCATGTATTCTGCATACAAATTACTTACCAGATATATGATCAGCAACTATCTTTTTTGTCCTATCCTGTGGGTTGTCTTTTTGCATTTTTGATGGTATTTTTTTGCAGCACTCCATGATTTCAAAATTTCATTCTTCCATCCATCCATGCATCCATCCATCTATCCATCCAACAATTCACTGAGGTGATGAGCCAAATCTTGATTGATTTACTTTTTCAGCTTGTAAGCAGGAGCATTTTCTGTTGTGTCATCAATCTTTTTTTTTTTTAACTTTTTAAAAAAATGTTTATATTTGAGAGAGAGAGACAGACAGAGGATGAGCAGGAGGGGGGGGGAGGGGGGGAGGGGGGGCACAGAAAGAGAAGGAGACAGAATCGGAAGCAGGCTCCAGGCTCAGAGCTGTCAGTACAGAGCCTGAGGTGGGGCTCGAACTCACAAGTGGTGAGATCATGACCTGAGCCAAAGTTGGAGGCTTAACTGACCTCATGAGCCACCAGACACCCCTGTGGTGTGATCAATCTTAATTGAAGACTTACTAAGGAATGTTTTTCATTGGCTAACTAATTTAATCCTTATTTTATGGGACCTTGTACATTGAAGCATGGGGCCATGCCTGGCAATTCTCCTCAGAAGACAATGTAGCTTTGAAAGGCATGTCAAAAAATCCATATATTTTTAAATACTGACTTTAGTATTGCTTGTATTTTTTAAAGTTTATTTATAGTTTTGGGAGAGAGAGAGAGAGAGAAAGGCAGAGAGAGAGGGAAAGAGAGAATCCCAAGCAGTCTCCACGCTGTCAGTGCAGAGCCTGACATGGGGCTCGATCTCACGAACCATAAGATCATGACCTCAGCTGAAATCAAGAGTCAGATGCTTAAACAACTGAGACACCCAGGTGCCCCTATTGCTTATATTTCAATGATAGATTAATACACTTTCAGAAAAGCATTTGACTTAAAAGGTTTGTATTCACTTTCCACTCCACACACAAATTACTCCTTTTATCTTAAAAAGCAACAAAAAGCCAAAAACCCACTTGCCTCTTTTTCTTTGGAAAAATCTGGATACCTGAGCGCACTCTGAGTTAAAGTGCACTATATGCTGTTTAATAGTAAGAGTGAATAGTTATCTTATGATCGGTTTGTCCAGTAAATGAGAGACCAAGGTGTGTGACCACACTCGATTAGCTTTGCTTTTTTCTTTGATTTGCAGCCTGTGCCCCAAATTACAGATGGCCTCAGTTTCCTCATTTGTATCATGGATATAACAGTACTTACTTTGTAAAGTTTTAAGGAAGACTAATTATGTGTGCATGCCTCGTTCAGTGCCTGGCTTAGCGTAGGTGCTCCATTCATGTTTATTAACTTTTATCTCTTCTTGATTTTGGGTGCAGAGGGTCAGACCTTGAGGTTGTGTCTAGATTAACTCCACGGAGAAAACAATTCCTACAAGATGCGGGTCATTACCTCATACAACAATTCCTACAAGATGCGGATCAGGCATCTGTATACCAAACAAAAACCAAAACAAACAACAACAACCCCCCCCCCCCCCCTTACAAGTGCATTTCCCCTTAAGGACTGGGTGGGGGTTGGGGACAGATGTAGTAAGATATCAGGTGTATGGAATGCTTGGAGACGCCAGATTCTGACTCACAGAGGCCACAGCTTGCCTGCCTCATGGGTGGCCAGTGGAGACACATGCAGATCAGAGGGCTGGCTTTGGCCCCTGGCTCCCTGTGTGATCTCTCCAGGAACATCTGCTTTATGGAAAGAAGCAGATCAAATGGCTCAAGAAAAGATCAAAATCAGATGGGAAAAAATGAAATCTCTTAAGCCCTAGGCTTAAATTCATATTCCCAAAGACGCATGTGGTGTATTTAGTAGCATTTTTTTTTTGAAAAATGTAACTTTTTGACAGTAGTGTGATGGTCAGAAGTATGCTCTCTTGAGTCAAGATGGTATGTGGCTTGAAAGAAAGTCAGAATCTTCAGAACAGGCTGAGTGAAGGAGGAGGCTGTTGCTTTCGTTTTGTGATTCATGATCTTGCTTCAGCTCTGGGTGATGCTTTTTGCTCTGAACTTCCCTTCTTGTTTAAAGAAATTGCAAAGTATGTGCCGGGAAGTTGAGCTTATATACTCCAATGGCATGTATTTCTAGAACACCCTCTAGCTGCAAAGCATTGTGTGAAGCTCTGTGGGGATTATAGACACCCAGCTGTATGATACAGTCATTTCTGAAAGAAGCCAGCAGTGGAGTTGGGCAGATAAAAAAGGCATCTGTATTGGTTAGTTTGATGTCTTAATTTGGCCAGACTATAACATCCAGTTATTTAAACAAACACTAATCTAGATGTCGCTGTGAAGGTATTTGGTAGATCTGGTTAATATGTACGATACATTGACTTTAAGCAAAGGACATCAACTTTGGAGGTGGGCCTCATCCAGTCTGTCGAAGGCCTTAAGAGCAAAAACTGAGGTTTCCTAAATAAGAAGAAATTCTGTCTTAAAACTGCACAAACTCCTGTCTGAGTTTCCAGCCCCCAGAATCGTGTGAGACCATCATTTAAAATTTACCTGTATATTTATGTATCTATCTGTTTAAGTATTTATCTATATCCTATTGGTTCTATTTCTCTGGATAAACGTGGCTGATCAAAATAACTCAAAAACTAGGCAGAAGAATGCATACTCCACGAGAGCAGGGACTCTGTTTAGTTCACTTGTGCATCTCAGCAATTATTAGAACAATGCCTGGCACGTAACTGGCATTCAAAAAATACTTTTTGGATGGATGGATGGATAGATGGCTGGCTGGATGAATGGATGAAGAAAATGTGGTAAGGACAATAAGAATGATATAGAATATTATTAATTCCCGAAGGAAAGTTATAGAATTCTTAGAATCAACTTTAATGTCAATTTTTACTCTCATCTTTTTGTCTCCTAAACCTAGAATCTAGCAAATGTAAACACAGTGTAACCAAAGGCATTCTATTCCACTTGTCAGTGGTTTGTTTAAGAATGGGAGAGTGCTTTGATTCTGGATGCTGAAGAAGCAGTCTGTTGGGTGCCATTGGGAAATTCTTTCTTCTCCTGAAACAAAAATCCCTTCTCTGGATATAAAGTTAATTGTATATAATGCTTTAAGTTCTCCAGCTGGAGAAGGGCTGAACCAAGGGAATTACAAAGAAATAGAGTGAAAATCCAATGTACCACATCTGGAGCTCACCTTAACTTTTCTCTGTGTGTGTGACATAATAAAATATCTTATTGTTTAAGATCGTGTAAATCATGGTATTTTCTTATTTGAGCTAAAAACATCTTGATTCGTTAAATGAATATAAAGTCGTGCTAGAAAGGCTAGCAGTGGCTAATAGTTAAGAAAGCTTTAAAAATTGGCGTTTGTTTCATATCACCAAGGATGCACTACTTTAGCTGTTGGTATACATAAGTTTTGTTACTCCTTAATTGTGAGGATTCTTAAAAACACAGAAAAGCTCTTAAAGAATCTAAAAGAACGCAAAAGTAACCAGTACTTATGAGTTAGCATATTAGTCTACCACAGTGTCATGGATGATGGCAGAAGACATAAGACTCCAAGGTCAGAGACAAAGGACTTTATTATGCACTCACAGCAGAGCAAGCATCATGGGTATCATATTTACTTTGGTCACCTGACCCCAAAAATCCATGGGGATAATGGAGAAGGGGTCAGATGGGTACTGGACAGGTAGTAGGCTTGCATCACACCTGAGGAACCTTGAGTTTGGGAACCTGAGTCTTTTATGATAGGTGCAAGCAACTTACTCTTTGCCGTGGAGGGACACATTATCTTTCTTATACTGGACAGGAGGCAAATCAGCCCTTTGCACAGGAAGACATCCCTATCTCTATATTTCAAGGCTGTTTTCAAGCATTCTTGAAAAGATAGTTCAGAACAAAAGAGCAGTTAGTGCCACACCCCAGGACATTCAGAAACACAAGAGTCCTATGGAAAACTATCTCTCTAATAGGGACTGGGGATGGGCTTATGGAACGATAGAGGACCTCCGTGAGTTTAGAGTAGTTAGGGTGAGACCTACTGGTTTACCAATATGGGTGTAGAGTAGTGTTTAGGTGGATGGCTCTGTGACCAGAGGATATGAACCTCAAAGAGGTTACAGTGATCAAAAAAAGGGAAATTTTCTGCATCTTTCCTTTTGGGGCAATACTATATTCCATTGATCTGCTTCGGAATAAGTGTTCTTTTCCATTAATGATGAGAAGAGCAGCTAACATTTATTAGGTGCACACTATATACCAATGTTGATTCCAAATCCTTTGTTTAGATGAATTTATCATCACTATAACACTGTGAGGTAGTTCTCTTAATTCTCATTACTTTGTAGATGAGGAAAATGAGAAACTGAGCAAGAGTATGATGATTAAGGATTAATTTTAGGAAAGATTGAAGACTTGACTGAAAAGTGCCAGGGACGGTACCTGTCCAAACATTGTTTGGCCAGCTTGTTAGGATCAGAGTGTAGCTGAAGGTATGTGGAGCTAAACTGGAACATTCTTCCCTCTCTTTACTTAAACACATGAAAACGTTTGATAATCAAGCTATTTTTCAACCATGGGGAGGAGGAGGCTGTAGGACAATAAGTCAGGCTATGCCTTCTCATATGTGATATCTATCAGCCCAAAGATCAGAAACCAGGTACTCACAAGAGATGATGACATGGTTTGCTTTCCTGTCCGTCTTAATGGGTAAAGTTTGGGTTGCTATAACAAATTACAAATTGGGCTGTGTGGCTGAAACAACAGACAGTTTCTGATAGTTCTGGAGGCTGGAAATCTGAGATCAGAGTACCAGCATGGTGGAGTTCTTGGTGAAGGCCATTTTGGTTTACAGATGGCTACATTCTTGCTGTATCTTCATATGGCAGAGAGAGAGAGAGAGAGAGAAAGTGCTGATGGCCTCATCTTTTAAGGCCATCGGTTCCATTGTTGGGACTCTACTCTCATGACTTCATTTACATTAATTATCACCTGAAGATTTCACCTGTGAATACCCTCACACTGGAGGTTGGGGCTTCGGTATATGAATTTTGGGAGACACCAACATTTAACCCACAGCAATGGGTATCCATGGCAAAAATACGTATCCCTAGTTTTCACATAAGAAATTTAAACATTAAAAAAGTTAGCAATACCAACCTTACAAGATTAAAAAAGAGAATTTTTTGTATAGGGTCTGGTATAATGGGTGCTCTGTAGATATTAGCTCCCTCTCTTCCTTCTGGAGCTCAGTTATTTGGTAGATGTGGTGACATTAGGTATATGTATAAATCATGGGTACTTCTCATTACATGTAAAATGCCGAGCTTTTTTACAGGTGAAAAATAGTGCATTTGTCTCATCCCATCCATGGAGTTGAATCTATACTTTTTGGTGACAAAATTTAGAGAAGAGCAGTGGACCTTCTGGGGGCTCAGAAAGAGTACATGATTTGATGATGATAGAGAAGCATTGGTTTGTGACAAAGGTCCTTCTCTGAAAACAGCCTGCCGGTGATAGAAGAGGGACTTGACCCTGGGGAGTCTGGCTTCCATTGTGTGTTGCTAGGAGGGTCATCTTAGTTCTAGAGTCTTTCCATCTCATAATTTTAGTCCTTTCTTGATGTTCAGCTGTATCACTATGCCTACATAGTATGTGATAAATTCCTTGTGAAGGTGGCTGAAGTTGGTTTCTATTACTTACATACAGAAGAAATTTACCTAAGACAGTTGGTGGCCAGTGAAAGAAACAGAAGTGAAAACTTCATGATTGTTTTTTGAGATATAAAAAGTCATTGCTATTCTCTAGCTATATAGAATCCAACAGGGCATGATTTAAGTTTCTGGAAAGAGCGTTTTGTTAGACCCACATAAGTAAGCTAATCTGTAAGAGAAAATTATGGATTAAGTTCTCAGGCTCTTCAAACACTAGATAATTTCCAAACCTCCATGGAGCAGGAGAATTGAGCTGAAGATCTTTTGAGGTCCTTTCCACTTACATATTTCTAAAAATAAGGGACTGTGATTCCAACATTTGGAGAGCAAAGAGTAAAGGAGTTGGCTTGTGGAAGGCTCACTGGGGACTTAATTTGAACTAAGACCCTTTAGATATGGTCTTTATGATGGTTAATCTTATGTGTCAACTAGACTGGGCTAATAGATGCCTAGATAGTTTATTAAACATCATTTCTGAGTGTATCTGTGAGGGTGTTTCTAGAAGAGATTAGCATTTGAATCTGTAGACTGAGTAGGGAAAGATCCACCTTCACCAATGAGGATGGGCATCATCCAGTCTATTGTGGGCCTGAATAGAACAAGAAGATGGAAGAAGGGTAAATTCTTTCTCTCTTTTCTTGATCTTGGACATCCATTTTACTGTGTTCAGGCATTACAGCTCTTGGTTCTCAGGCCTTTGTCCTAGGGATGAATAATACCACTGGCTTTCCTGGTTCTCTGTTTACAGATGGCAGACTGTGGGACTTCTCAGCCTCATAACCAACCACATGAGCCAATTCCTGTAATCTTATTTCTTTCTCTCTCTCTCAGTTGGTTCCATTTCTCTGGAGAAGCCTGAAAGAACCGTGACAGAACCCTGGAGAACAGTCTCCAATCTAACCTTATTATTTAGGGTAACCGTCTCAGGTAGAGCAACTGAGGTAGAAAGAATAGTGTCGGCTGTAGTACAAGTACAAGGTCAATCACTCTGTCTTCACTTTTTCTCCTTTTCCCAGTACTGTGGGAAGCCATCATTTAATTCTGTTGATGATAACAACTGCAAAATTAATAAGAGGACATGAAGCTGATACATCATGTTTCACTGGGGTATTTTCTTTTTTTTTTTAGAGCTTATCAGTGTTCTACATTTTGGGTTGGGGGAGCGGATGATTCCTGACTATTTTAAACGATTAAATAAATGATTTGTGACTCAGATCCTCATTGGGAATCCCTTATCTAAATCACATGGCAGCCTTCAGCCAGCCTCACCAAAACATGACATTTTTTCCTGGCTAGTGCATTTCAGAAGGGATTTCATTTCTTTGAGATGCTACAAAGAGTAACTGGAATGTTATCAGGTCCCCCGATGTGATTTATGTAAAAAGTAAACCACATGGATCTTGTGCTGTCTTGAAGAATTTACTTAAAGACTTAAAACCTCTGAGGGGAGATTACCAAAAATTCTTTGCATTTGAGACAGCCACTGGAATGCAAGACATGGTCTCTGATGTTCATCGGGCTCCTGAGACACTGCTTAATTCTCTTCACTTATTATCAATGTATCAAAAGCCTATAGGAAACGTTCAAGCGGCCCAGATGCCAGAGTAGCAGGCGTCGCAAAGGATGTCGATGGAAAATATGGATTCACATTAATGAAAAAGAAGAAAAAGGTTACCAGCATGCTGCAACTGTAGTTTAGTACTCTTTGTTTTGGTTCGTGTGACCATCTTGAAAGCCACAATTATCTGGAAGCATGGGCCTTCCCCAAATTTTGTGACAGAATGATGACATATCCTTGTCATTTGAGAGGCAGGCACTGTGTTGTAGTGAAAAGAAGTCAGGGCTTGGCATTGCCTATATATGCTCTATGATTTTGGGAAGTTACTTAGCCTCGTGGAGCTTTCATTTTCTCCTCTGTACACTGAGGATAAAACTAATACTTTTCAAGTTATTCAGAGGCTCAGTGAAACTCTGGAAGTGACATCACTGACCAGCCCTGGGACCGGGGCTCTGCTGAGGTGTATGAAGGAGAAAGGTAGTATTTCCAAAGAGCTGGACCCACTTACTTCTGTTAACCCCACCTACTTGATTATCCAGAAATATTTGTTAATTTGTTTAATAAATACCAAGACCCCCCATGAGCCCAGCACTGTGCTGGAAACTGGGGGAGAGTGATGAGCAAGACAGGCATGGTCCCAGTCTTTGTGGGACTTAAATCTTATGACATGAATGCAAGAATCTTAAGAAGACTCCTTCGAATCTACAGTTGTAAGGTGCCCTCCCACTTTGATTAGATTTTGAGGTTATCATGTATTTTCCCCTTTGTACCTTGTTTACCTTTGAGTTGGCAGATTACTTCCCCTGGATATTCAATCCAAATTTTCTTCAGAGCATTTCTTATTTATTTATTTATTTTTAAATGTTTATTTATTTGAGACAGAGAGAGAGAGAGAGAGAGAGAGAGAGAGAGAGAATGAGCAGAGGAGGGGCAGAGAGAGAGGGAGACACAGAAGCCGAAGCAGGCTTCAGGCTCCTAGCTGTCCGCACGGAGCCCGACATGGGGCTCAAACTCACAAACTGTGAGATCATGACCTGAGCTGAAGTTGGACGCTTAACTGACTGAGTCACCCAAGCGCCCCTAGTGCATTTATGACATTGAAATAAAATTGTGGATTTTTATAAAAAGGCAAGGTATGCTGTCAAAACTTTTTCTATTGAATTTTAGTGGGATACTGCAATGGTAGATAATCCCCAAATGAACCTTATTTAAAACGTGGAGATCATCCCTCCATTTTTTTCCTTAGAGCTTCCTGTAAAAATCAGGAATGCTATGCAAACTTTTCTTCCATGGGCTTGTACCCTGCCAGAGGAAAGAGTCCGAAGGGAAACATAATTTGTAGAAGGAAAAACACCATGGAGATGAAAAAAAAAAAAAAAAAAAAACACGAGTATCAAGACACTTGAAAAAAAGGAACGGGTCCCAGCATGCAGAAGAGCTCTGGCCGAAGACCAGAAAACACCAGGGGTTAGCACAGCCGAAAATACATATAAACATATTTTAGTTTTGAGAAATGGCTCATAGGAGACTTAACGGCTGTGAAAAGCCCCCTTTTATTTCACATAGGAAGGGGACTTAAAATAGCTCATTTATAGCACTGGGAAATCCCATCCCCAAAGGTCTCAGTTCATTTGAGCTCAACTAACAGTTGCAGAGAACCTGCTTTGTGCCAGGCATGGTGTTCTGGATGGACACAGGAAGAGGCAGACGCAGACCCCAGCCTGGAGAGGCTTCTTGTCCATGTGGAAGCAGACATCTAAGCAGGAAATTTCTCAACACAGTGATAAGACCTGTGATGTGGGGAAGCCTGGGTTGCCATGGATGTGGTTTATGGAGCCTGGGGTGCAGGAAGAGAGCATCACAGAAGAATTTCTGGAGCAGGTGATGCCTGCACCGAGTCTCCAAAGGATGGATAGTGAGTGGCTTTATAGGGATGAAGTCATAGTTTCATTATGGAACACTTTTAAAACAACGCGTGAGAACCCCTGCAAGATGATGTACATAATGTTGAAACTTTCGAAGTTGAATGTTAAAGGCAGTGGTCATATTCCATGTCGGCTGATTCCTCCCTTGGTGAAGAGCAGAGGCAAAGCCTCTGAGCAACGCATAGAGTAATTCACCTGCAAATATGTTCATGGAGACACTGCCACCTGGATTCTCCCACCAGTTCTCTCTAGATGACTTTCTGGTCATTCACAAACTGTCTTCACTACAGAGTCCTGGCGCTAGAGCTCTTGTTTCGAAGTAGCCAAAATCATCCTTGTGAGGGGAACTGAAGTCTGACTTTCTCTACTGGGTGACCTGTGTCAGGTTCACAACATTCCCACAGGGTTATTTCAGGATAGCTATGAAAATAGATGGGGATTGCATTAACCCTTTCTCAGATGGTATTGGTTACTTGGAACTCATCAAGAGACACATACTGGTTTTATTCACAAACTGGGTTTGCTGGTAAGATGGATTAATTGCTTTTCCTTCTCAGAAAATCAAATAAGTCACGTCTAAGTCAATAATGACATAAACTTGTGACCTTTTTCTGGCTTCCCCTTCAGGAAAATGCTTTGGTGGCACACAAAAGTTTTGGGAATGGGAAATGGAAATTTGTTGATTCTCCGAAAGTGTATCTGTTCTGAGAAATCCCAGAAAAAAAAATTGAATTTCTGAATAAATCTCTTTCACAACATTTAAACAACTTAAGAATTTGGGGATTTTTTTAATAACATTTTTATAATAGAAGATTCTCAATTCACACTTCTCCTCTCTATCTTCTTACTTTTGCCAAAAGAAGGAGAAGGAGGAGAAGAAGAAGAAGAAGAAGAAGAAGAAGAAGAAGGGGGAGGGGGAGGGGGAGGAGAAGGAGGGGGGAGGAGGGGAGGAGGGGAGGAGGAGGGGGGAGGAGGTGGAGGAAGAGGAGAAGGAGAAGGAGAAGGAGAAGGAGAAGGAGAAGGAGAAGGAGAAAGGAGAAAAGAAAATGAAAGAAAAAAAAGCATCTCACACTGCCATGGACCATAGTGAATTGCCTTTCACTCAACCATTCACTTTCTTGTTCATTTCCAATACACCAGTGTTGGAGCAAAGGTATGGCTTGGAAAGGCTTCAGCCTCATTGGAATTTCCTTCAATCCGATCCCAAATAAATATTCAATCTAAATAAAAACTGGGTACTTGCAGTACACACACAGCTCCAAAAGGAAAACCCTCTTCTCACAGGGTGCCCACCCTTTATGTGACAACCAACTCTCTAGAAATTCTGGGAGACATTTGGGGGAAGCAGCTGTGGAGCTTAGGGCAGGTGCAGTGACTTGAATAATAGACAACTGTGTTCACTCAGCCTGGTATGATGCTTTAATTTCATACTTTGCCAGGGGTCCCTTGCAAAGGTAATGAGGTAGAGTCTGAATCCTATTAAACTGGCATGGATGTGTTTCTGGGTTCCTTTTCTCAGTTTTGCTCATTCTAAGAGAGTTGGTATATGACCCAAGTTGAAACATATGAATGCAATTTATAATCCTGCTGTTGTCTTTCCACTCATCCGGGCTGCGGAAGCCAACTCTTGTTTTCTATCCCTGTAGGATGATAATGGTGAGCAGTTTGTAGGTACGGCTTGGACATGCTGAGGAGAAATCCCATCTACATCTTTTAAATGTCTTCCTAGCATGCAAGATGGAGCTCAATACCATGGTCATTTCAATCTATATGGCTGGACTTTTTTGCTACATACCTAAACATAATTTGTCATTACTTTTTCATTATTTCTAACTGAAAAGTAATTAGCTTTTGTTCTCGTTGGGTGTTATACACTGAATGTTTGTGTCCCCACCAAAAGTCAGGTGTTGAAGCCCTAATATCGTGAAGTGATGGTATTTGGAGGGGGCAGCCTTTAGGAAGCAAGTAGGTTTAGATGGGGTGCTGAGGATAGGGTCCTATAATGGGATTAGTGTCCTTAAAAAAGAGAAAGAGACCAGAACTCTCTTTTTCTACCATGGGAAGACACAAAGTCATTATCTGCAAGTGAGGAAGACCAGGAATCGACTTTTCTGGCACCTTGATCTTGGACTTAGCCTCCAGAAATGTGTTTAAATCACCCAGTCTGTAATATTTTGTTATAGCAACCTAAGCAAAACAAGACAGGCTGCCATTATTATTTATTGCATATAAAGCTCACCAAAACTAAGGGATAGAAATTATGGTAACTGTATAAATGGATAAACTGAGGCTCAGCATGGTTAAGTAACATTCCTGCCCCAGGATTAAAAACACTGGAAAGAATAAATTTACCACAAAATCCAGGACTGAGGCTACAGTAAGAACTTATCTAGAGCTACATTGTCCAATATGGTACCTACTAGGCACATGTGAAATTAAGTTTCAATTTCAATAAAACATTCAGTTCCTTAGCTCCTTCAAGTGTTTCAATAGCCACACAGAGACAGTGGCTGCCATATTGGTCAGTGACACGAAATTGGATGGCACATTTCTACCAACACAGAAAGTTCTGTGGGACGGCATGGAGATCTTCCTCTCACCAAGTGACTCCAACTAACCAACAATGGACAATGTCCCTCCATTCTCTGACAGATACACACAGCACGGGAGGGGTAAATATCGCTCAATACTGGTCACAAGGTCCCAGTCCTTTCGCCATGTGTCATGTGGGGAGAAAACACACTCAGGAAGCACTAAAGGGGAAAGATCTGGGGTTCCATCAGGGTCCCAAATAATTACTGAATCATGCACACGTGGAAAGTGTTAAGATCAGAGATAGAAAGTGGAATGGCAGTGGCTAGGAGCTAGAGGGAGAGGAGAATGGGGCGTAACTGTTTAATGGGTGTAGAGCCTCAGTATTACAAGATGAAAAGAGTTATCAGGATGGACGGTAGTGATGGCTGCACACCAGTGTGAATACGTTTACTCACAAGACCTAAATCATTGAACTGTACACTTAAAGAATTTGTGTTATGTGCATTTTACCACGATAAAAAAGAAAAAAAGGATGTACTGTATAAATATCACCATGTTAATAAATACTGCAACATAAAAAAAGTGTATGGGGAAAGTCTAATTTCCACGGCACCCTCTTCCCCACCCCACCCCCCTCCCGCCCCCACCCTCCACTTATTTTCTCCCCTCTCAGTAAGATTTGGAGTTCGAGACAATCCCAGGATGCACTGTGGGGTCCTCGCCAAAACTCAGTGACAGGGAATGGAAACGAGACCTCTGAAATAATCTGCCCTTGAGATAGGTTTCTGTCGGCAAGTTTGGGCCAGCAAAGTCATCCCAGGAAAAAACTGTACCCGCAGAGTACTGCAGAACTCCCTGAAAGCTGGGGTGCCCGATGGCAGTGAGACATGATGTGATGGTCGGCCGGGAGACTCTGTGGGTCTCTCTCTCTGCCTGGCATTTGGAAGTAATAACTGGCTCTCCGCTATCCCCAGATCTAGATCAAATGAGCCTCCAATTAGTTTTATGTTTCTGGGGGAGCACGTTTCAAGAAGAAACTGGTAGATTTCCCACTAAAAGACTAGGTCCTAAGTGATTGGTCAAAGCTACGTGACTGTTATTCGTGCCCTGTTTGTAGAAAAGGTCTAACTATTTACCCTTACCGACCTTGACTGCACAGTGAAATTGTCTGGGGAGCTTTACAAAGTGCGGATGCCTGGGTCCATCCCCAGAGATTCTGATTTAGGGTATTCAGTGTTCAAGAAAAACAATGACAAATGACCCCTCCCCCCCAAACAAATTCCCTAGGTGATACTAGGGATTGTAAAACCATGGGCCAGAACATAGAGGTTGTATGAAACGTGTTCATCAATATACGTACGGTGCTCAGGAGATTTCCTGGCACGCAGAAGAAGCACATTCAATGTTACAGTTTTTGTTGTTGTTGTTGTCTGGCTCAAAACCAGAACAGACACTGAATAAATAACTAGTATGTCTCAAAACTCACATACTAACCACAGCCTGACCAAAGATCTGGTTTAGATTTCTAACTGCTGGAAGCAGTTGTCCACCTAGGAATTGTGTCTCTCTCTCTCTCTCCTTAGATGATCCACAATGGGCAGATGTGGCTTCCTTTGATGTACGCCTTCCGAAAGGTTTAGTGGCTCTGGCGTCTAAAATGAGAAAGAGTTTGCAACACTGTGATGTTTCTTCATTTGTTAACACCTCCAAAGCTTGGGAGAAGACTTAAGATGAATAAATAATGAGCCTTAAGAATAGATTGGATGGAAGCACAATTGCCATCTTTTCCCCTCTCTCATGGGGACATTATTGCTGAATGATTTGCACTGAGCATCTATTACGGGAAGGACACTTTGGAGACCCAGTGTATGATGTACAGAACACAAGACCTAAGCTCTTTAACTAAGTAGCTCACCATATTTATTCATAACACATATAAAATTTTAATGAGAGTAGAATTCATTTCACATGCTTAAATAAAAATCACCAGGCTATTTCTTTTAGAGTTGTGGAAAGCCCATTCAGTTAGTGTAACAGATTTCTATCCACTTTGTTACCCATTGCTCATGTGTGACTGTATCAAATATAACTGTATACGCAATATTTCAGTGGGTTTTCTCCTTATTCTCTTTCCTTTTCAGAAAAAGAAGAAACATCGACCCGTGAATAAAAGAATACTTGTTCCTTCCCATTTTTGCTCTTTTAAGGTTTTAAATCTGTCTTTACCAGTTGAAGCCGCCCAAACAAATAGTTTCCGAACAAACTGAAAAGGAACTCTCCATTGCCTTTGCATTTTAGATCTGTTCACTGAAAAAGTCTCTGCGCAGATTATCATAGTAGAATCTTGTTTTCCTTTGACTCAGAACTTCAGCAAGATGATAGTGTTGCAGTTGGGCGGTTAGGGGGATGTACTTTACCTTGGACGTGGGACTTAGGACTTGTCTTCAAATTGTGAAACTGTCACAGGTTCGAGCTGTCACAGGAAGGCCGGGCTGGACCTATTACACAGTAGCCCAACCTCTCACAATGGAAAAGTACACAAAGTCTCAGCGCATGCTACTGCAATCGGGTTTTGGCTCTGGTTCAGAACGTAGGCTGGCCAGCCTCCCTGGTGCCTCTTTTTAAATATAAAAATGGAGCCTCTCACTGTTGACACAGTTTCTTCGGCTTAATTGTGTTGACATTTCTGCCGGTGACGGCTTGTCCTCACGAGAGCTGTGGAAGGTGGCCCTTGGAGGTTTATTCTGTAAATGACCCCTTTCCCCTTAATTATGCCAATAGGTCTTTCCTGCAAATTAACAGTGCCAAGATAAAACCCCGGGCGGAGTCGGGCTTCTGTAGTCATTCAGTAATTCGCTCGCTTATCTGTTTACTTCAGGCATGGAGACAAGTATTTATTGGATGAAAACCTGATGCCAGGATGGCTTCTGGCAAAGACCTTGGGAGAGGCCTCGCTCTGCCACTTACTCTCTGGCTGGCCTGACCGTGTGATTTTGGTGCCCCTGCCTGTGGGAAGATCACACACCCCCATCCTGTTGAACGCTGATGTCCTCACCGTGCCTGGCTTTGACCAATGAAATGAACAAGGGTGGCTCACATCACTTCCACGTGGAAGAGCTAAGAGCTTGCTGTGGTCGGCCATCTCTCTCTGTCTTCCCTCTTGTAAGCCCAACATGTCCCTGGTGTGGGGCTACTCCTTCTCTTTAGGTCCAGGAGTGAAGGCAGGGTGGAGTAGGTAGGAGCTGTCACCTGCTAGCCAGGGATCACGCGAGAAGAAAACATCCTTCAGGTTTGGGAGTCATTTGTTGCCACAGCCCAACCTAGTGCGTCCTGACTGATGACGTGGGTACTTCTGCCCCCCTTATAACTGAGGTCTAAAAGTCACTTCCTTGCAGCCTCCATCCCCTCGCCTCTCGTCAGCACCCATGTTGAGCCTGCATCGTCCCTTAAGCCATGTTGTTTCTATTTTGAAACTTTCCTGAGTGAAATTTGCCTCCTGCACACTTGAATGTGAAATTCTTCACACGTAGTCGCTTGCTGTCCCTGCTCCTCAGCGGGGAGGGGGGAGGAGCCGGGACTAGGGGAGGGGAAGGGGAGGCAGGGTGTCCTGGGGAACTTTAGAGCAGAGCAGGGGAGAGCTGGGGAGCTGCTTCAGGGATTTGCGTCTGCAGGAACTTCTGCTCGATTCTTGCCCCCGTGTCACAGCCCACAGCTGCTTCCAATCACTAGATGCATGCATTTCCTGTCCAAACCAAATAATAAAAAAGTAAAGACGCACACCACCAGGGCCCTCGTCTCCCCTTCCCCTGCCTTTGGTCCCCTTCCCCTCCAAAGCTCCAGATTCATAGTTCTGGATTTAAAGAAACACATGCAGAAAGGTATAGTACTATTATTTGGGAAAGCAAAATACTTTCTTCAAATCATTTTATTTTTTGAAAACGAGCTCCTTCTGGAGTCAGAAGTGACTCCCGAGTTGGTGGTGCGATAGCTCTCTCTCGGCAGTGGGCGTTGGCCTCAGGATTCAGTCCTGATGCCTGAGCCTGTGCTCTGACCTAGTCCCCAGGGGGGTAAGGGTGGGAGGGGGGTTGAGAAGCACTTGGAGGGAAGTTAAAAGCCTTGGGCCAAGGCTCTCTGGTTTTAACCTCAGTTTATCCCTCAGCCCATTGGTTTCGCGAAATAATATTAATTCAAATATTAATTCAGTCATTCTACAGTTATTCACTGAGCATTTATTATGTGCCAAGATGTTTCCAGGTCCTGGATATAATGAGTTTTCGGATCCCTCCGTGGCTTGCAAATGAACACATAAAGCACGCTGCCACGTTTCCATAATGCTGCCATTGGAATTATACTGAGGATCCTTGAGAAGCCAGTCCATTTTTAGATCACCACCAATATACTTTGCTGGTGCCTCAGGCTGAATTTCCAAGGAAACTGATTCTGCCCCTGAACTTTGCGCACACACAGTTTTTTTTGGGGGGGGGATGGGGGGAGTGTGTTGGGCAGGAATGCTTTGCACACTTCGGGGGTATGTTCAACAGCAGTGCCCGTGAGACAGTGCAGGCAACAGGGCGGGGCAGAAGGGAGAAGGTGAGCTTCGAAGAAGCAGCCAAGAGGCTTCGCCAAGCCCACTGCAGCTGAGGAGCCGAGATGGCTGTTGTTTATTGCACTTTGGGGTCAGGAAGCTTCTATTCTTTCCCTTCCTGGTATCTACTGGTTGTGGGATATAGATGGCTTCTGCGGAGGGAATGGAACTTTGGAAGTGCCTGTCTTTGCCGGAGGGTAATTCCGTCTTTCCACTTGGGCTGGCGGCTGTCACTTCCAGCGGCTGGCGGATGGTCCCTCGGGGGCCCTGTGCAGTCCAGTGGCGCAACCGCTAGGGACAGAATCAAAGCAAGACCCCCACTACCCTCTGTTTTCCATAAAGGATCTGCCTGAGTCAAACTTGGTTGTTAGAAGAACTTGTCTTCAGCTCCCGTGCTCTTACTCTGCAAACTTTCCTGGCGTTCTCATTCTACTCACTGAGAAACCAGTGCCTGGATAAAACTCTCCTCTCCAAAAAAGAGTCGTTTTTAATTTGCTTGGAGGAGGACGCTATAATCTTGGAGGAATGTGTCTGCACTAACGCTTCAAAGAAATAAAGTTTATGTCTCAGGAGCACTTTCGAGGAGAGAAAACTGAGGTATTCATTATCCATTCCAGGCAGTTTCACAGACGGAGCCCCCCGAGGTGGGGGACAAGTGAAAAGACCTGCCCAAGATGCCTCGGTAGCCAGTGCTGCACACGGGGTTCGAGCCCAGGCTTGAACACTTTCACTGCAGCAACTGCCCGTAAACTCCAGGAGTCCAGCAGGTGGCCAGGAAGATGTCAGGGGCAGGCTGCCTCTTCTGCCTAAAGCCCAGCCTTGATCTTCTTGTTAATGATGTCCAAGGCCATTTTCTAAGTTAAGTGGATTCACTTTCTTCTTCCTTTTCTTTGGGAATAAAAGCCCATGTTTGGTTTTTACTAAAAATATGAATTTGGGGTCATTGAAGAAAAAGTGCTCATTCAAAGACTGTTTGGATTGATACATTTAGTGAATATTTATTAAGGACTATGAGCCAGGGACCGTTCTGGACACTGAATGAAACGAAACTGAATGAAGTTCTGTTTTTCCTGTTTCACATGAAGTTTTTCATTCAGTGGTTTGTTCCAGAAAATCATAAAAGAAAACTGATAGCACCAAATACTCTTTTATTTAGAAATGACTTGAAAACCCATCTCACTGGTTTTCGTTTTCTCATCAGAAGGATTTGGACGAGGGGATACAATTGGGTAAACAGAAGGGGACATGCCTGAACCCCTTAAATTCCCTTTGTCATGAAATCCAATCTCCTAAAAACGTAAAGGGAGTTGAAAATTTTCTAAATGAGTATGTGTTATCTGGAGTTTTAGACACATTTCTGTTGAATCTGATATGTGCACAGAGATCACAAAGGCAGGTGGTTGTGAAGAGTGACATGTATCGTTCACAGAATCACCAGTTTTCAGTTTAGGTATTTCTTTATGTATGATGGGGTCGGACACTTACATCCACTCAAAAGAAAAACAGAATCACAAGTAAATATCAACTCTTCTATGTCCAATAGATAAAAGTTTGCTCCTTTGTTCAGGATTCAGGACATTGATTTTTTAAAAATAAGTTTTAATGTTTATTTATTTTTAAGACAGAGAGAGAGAGAGAGAGAGAGCATGAGTGGGGGAAGGGCAGAGAGAGAGAGGGAGACACAGAATCTGAAGCAGGCTCCAGGCTCCGAGCTGTCAGCACAGAGCCCGACGCGGGGCTCAAACTCACGGACCGGGAGATCATGATCTGAGCCGAAGTCAGACGCTTAACCGGCTGAGCCACCCAGGCACTCGTTTTGATTTCTATTAAGTTAGCAAATCTTGTCACATTGAGCTAATCCTAGGAGCAGAAGCTTCTTGTAAGTGTTGTTTGACAACATAACCCTGGATATGGAAGGCAAAGAGAGACCAAAGAAAGAGACAGACCACTCCAGATTGGTAGGGGGCAATTTTCATAGGCAAGGGAACTTGCATATGAGACTCGTCTTAAGGTGGCAATTTACAAGGCAAGTAAATTCTTACACCTGGCCACCAGAATCCTGAAAGTTTATGTAGAGTCCTTAACTGAGTTCAGTCACATATTCAGTCCAGGTGATCTCAACACCACGCTCTCTCAAGGCTATGTCTTTGGAAGAGCTCCAGCTATGGGAACTGTGGACAGAACATACTTTCCAAGGACAGGGGAGGGGGTGAGGAACCTCCCATTGATTACCTGAGTCCAGCTCGCGGGTCAGCTGGCAGTCACATCCTCTTGATGATCTCCCTCAACAGTGAGTGCTTTGCTTTGGAGCTTTGCTGGTGAAAAGGGCTCTCTCAGGGGGCCAAGTCACCTCCATAGCATCCATGTGAACAGATATGACATGGAGGTCTAGATAGATACAAGGAGATGGAACATTTTTATTTACTAGAATTCAGGGGCACTCGTTAAGAGAAAAGGGGGTTTAGAGCTGATATCCAGAATGACTTCATGCTGTGAGGAGGCGTGTGTGTTGACAGCAGGAGCTCTTGGAAGGTGGCAGGAGCCACATAGCAGGAAGCAGAAGAAATGAGAGTAAGTGCTGTATGCTGGTGGCTGAGCTACATGGAGAAAGAAGAGAGAAGGAAGCAGCTGCTATGGGGTGAGGCATTTTGGGAAAAGGAGAGCCGTTCAGAGTGGATTTTTATAAGGTTTGCATATGTTGTGTCCCTTCTGTCAAATCTACAGCAAAGTATGGTATCATTTTTCAAGGCCTTTGGATGACAGATGGGAGTGAACTGACTCTCTAATCTAAGACATGCCTAAAGGACGGTCTGGGGCAGGTTGCATTATGTGCTCAGAGAGAAGGGACACCTACACACAATGGGTTTATGTTGTGGCTTCAGTGCTGGGGAGATGGGTTTTGTAGCCTAACATCATGTCACGGATTGAGAAGAGTTAGAGCTACTAATCCAGTTTATTGGTGAAAAAACTGAGGGGCAAAACTTGAGATGCCTTGGTAGCTGTCCCGCTGCTGACCAGTTAAGTGCAGAGCTAGAACTCAGAACCTTGAAATCCCAACTTCTCCTCCTGCAGTGTTCTTTCGAATTTCCACTGTACCCACACTGGTTTTTGAAAAGTAGAAGGGAAATGAAGAAATAATTTAGCCTAGGAGAAGCTGATAAAGGAATTCCTTCTCTATGTTAACTACGAGAAAGGTGACTTCTTTATGCAAACAAATAATATACATAATTTTCTGATGTAGTATAAAGTTATTTGCCTGATAAGGAAATTTCGAAAACTCAAATGATGAAGAATGCTACCCATAGAAAGTTGGCAGAAGAGCAAGGCCTGAAATTCCTCCTTTATTCTTCTTTTACATCATCTCAGAATGCTTGGCTTTGATGTTCAAAGTTGTCTTTCTGCATATTTATATTGCTGCATAATGGTGTTTGGATGCCTTCATATTCAAACTTAACCAAACAGGGTTAGATTTTATTCCTGAGGATTTAGATACTGACCCAGACAGGCATCCTCACCACGTAAATGGGATTTTGGTCCATAATTTGACCAGAGTTAGGTTAGTTCTTCCCATCAGAATGTGTTTATTTAGTGGAACAGCTAATTTGCAATTGATGACAGCATTGTTATGTCCCGTTTGTCTAATCTTCCAGGGGTCTATAATCCAATCACGGACTGCACAAGCTGTACAAGAGAAGACAGGCTAGTATTTAGAGAATTCATTAGGACATTTTCTTGGAGGAAAACATGTTTCCTGACAGATAGAAATAATCTCCAATCTTCAAATTTATTTCATAGACGAGACTACAGAGAGAGACAGTTTTACTGAATGAGACCCATGACATCATCACCTCTTTATTCCTCAGATTCAGTGTTTTATCATATCAACCTAAGAATAGGGATGGACTTCTCGGGATGGTGGGAAGCCTTAAGACATTCTTCCCATCAAAACAATAATAGGAAGATGCTCCACGTTTCAGATCCTCTGTCTTCCACTCTTCAGTGGGTATGGGATCAGTAAAACTTGCCTAAGTCATCCCAGCCAGGTTTCAGAATTTTGGGGAAGAAGAATCTACAAATTCCTTGGCAAATCTTTCCAAATGAAACTGACTGTAGAACCCGTAACCACAGGCATCTTTAAGATTGAGTCTGCATCATTGCTATAGAAAATGTCCCCTTTCCATAAAGCTCCCGGCACAGTCAGAGATCCTGAGGACTTGCTGGGATCTAGAAGTGTGCTCCGTTACAAGCCATGCTATGAGTATGTATCCAGCTATCGGAGATATTTACTCAAAACACTAGTGAAATATGGTCTATTAACTAATAAAAGGTGGAATTTTAGTAACTGGCCTAGAAAAGCTTATTAACTTTGATTGTAGAAATGCTCATAGCTGTAGGCCTAATGAACGAATTACTGAACACATTGATGAAAGAATTACTGAGATGACTTAGATTACACAATTCTTGAGGTGTGGATTATGGACTTATATATAGCATACATCTTCACTTTAATTCCAAGAGGAAATCTTGGATGACTCTTGGTTTTTAACTCAGCCATTTCAAGAAAGCCAAGGTACTTTCAAGAAGCCCAGGTATCCTAAGCATTGCTTTATTTTATTTTTTATTATTTTATTTTATTTTATTTTATTTTGTTTTATTTTATTTATTTTTTAGAGAGAGAGAGGCATGCACACAAGCAGGGAGTAGGGGCAGAGGGAGGGAGAGAGAGAATCGTAAGCAGGCTCCACACTTAGCCTGCAGCCCAGCCCAGAGATTGATCCTGCAGCCCTGTGATCATGACCTGAGCTGCAATACAGAGTCAGTCACTCAACTGACTGAGCCTCCCAGTCAGTTAGAAGAGAGCCTAAACATCATTTAGAAGAGAGCTTTGTGAAAGAAGACATTATAAGAGATAAATATTTTCTTGATCAACAGAACACTTGTTTCCTACTCATTTTCATCTGGGTCCCCTTTTTATCTGCACCCAAATTTCCATTTGAGAAGGGCCCTTCCGCCTTTGTAGGCTTCATTGGAATTGGACAATTTCCACCCGCAGCTCCAGGGGTTGGCCCTAATTGGCTGAAGCACAGGGCACTTCCCTCCCACAGTTCTTGGCATCTGCATGGGTATGTGAAAGTCCCCTTGCTGTGGAGCAGGCCTTTTTCCCCTTGTTTTCCTTTTTTTTTTAATGATTGAAGGAGAAGGACTCCTCCTCTCCCTTGCTCTCTCCTCATCTTCTTGAGTCTTGACTGACACATGGGCAGAGCATTTTTTTCCCCAGTAAAATTAATTTCTCTTGAAACTGAGCTATCATGATAGAAGAGATGCTTGAAAATCTGGACCCATTCTGAGATGTGTTCTTGGAATTTTCCATAGAAAATTAAAGCCTGATCCACAGTGACACATTCAGCAAGTATTTGCTTAGTGCAACCTCTTCTCAAATGATGAGATAGATCTGAAGGGCTTCAAATAAATCCAGGATTCTCCATCGAGCTTAGGGTAGTTTAACATGGTAAAGGGATGCTGGATGGATGTTCGGAGGTCAATCGCCTAAGCAACTGGAGGGGCTCACAGGGGCTCCAGAAGCCTTTACTTCCAAAATCTTTGAGGCCAAGGGGCTCTTGATCAAAGCAAGTATGCGGTGTACTGAATCTCTTGGAGTTTCAGAATTTAGCCATCTGATTAGATTAACACGCTAAAATTTTGTATTCTACTTCAACCTCATCTAAAATGTTCTGTAAGTTGACCGTGGTGGCTAAGGATATGAACGTGATGAAATCTCACCATCCTGGTTCCTTCCCTACACACAATGGGATGGACAAAATTTATAGAGTTAGTATAGGGACCGTATACACCCATTGGCTGAGTGAGACAATAGAAACTATGTATACAAATCTCCTTGGGCTACTAAAATTCCCTTCTCTCTTTTACTGCCTGCATAGTTATGTGTGCGGCTAATTATACTTAGAATTACTTGTGTTTAAAAATCCCAGTAGGTTTAATTTTACCCACTGGCAGTGGATTCCTTGGTCCTAACCTGCCATAGAAAAGATTCCAGGAGCTATTCCTCTATCGCTCTCGATCACAAAGATACGGTTAACTTTATCAACTTTTAACATAGGTGCTTTGAAACTGATCTAAAAAAATTCACAAACTCACCTGAACCTCTAAGTGTAAGTAAGAGTTCCTTTAATGTAGGACTTTGTTTATACCAACAATCCAAACTCTGTTTCCAAACTTGAAAACATCTTTGAGTTTTTCTTTGCCATCCTAAAATGCTTTGTTAAATATTTACTTTTTGAGGATGGATTAGACTTTCAGAAATTTAAGTTGGACTTTGGTCTAGGCTCTAGGTGGAATAATCAAGCTGGCTAATCTTTTTGTAAAGGGAGGTAACACTAAAAGAAATGGGTTAGCTGTGCGTGTGTGTAAGTGTGTGTGCATGGGCGTGTGTGCACACACTCATGGGTAGGGATACATGGGTGTGCACCCTCATGCCTGAAGGCAATTTGGAAAGTTGAGTGCTTTCAGCTAAGGCAAATCACTGGGGTAAGCATCCATACCCCCAAGCGTGAAGAGAACAACACTCATTTTTAGTTAAGTTTCCTATAGTTAAAAACCCAGTTTTATCATTATATAAGTAGATTCTGTATGTAAGAAAAGCATTGTAAGTTGATTAGAATATTTACTTTGATTATTTTCATTTTCTGTATCTGTATTGTCTTTGCATATCAGCCTGTCTTTTCTATTTTAGGGCTTTGGGGGCACATGCATGTATGTATAAATCTTTGTATAGGCTCTGCTATAGCAGAATGTGGAAATAATTGGTCATCAAATTTTCTTGATAATTGTTATGATGGGTCTGCACAGGATTTTAATTCCATTTCTAATTGTGGATTAAGATAAATACTTAGCTGGCTGTAAATCTCCAGCTATTTCATACTTAATTAACATTTGGTTTCTGATTTATTCTGATAGAGAGACTATATTTAGATACCTAACTATTCACACAAATGACTTTACACTAGAGTGTGAAATATCAGAGTTCAGAGTTTTTAGAGGAATAAAATAAGATTCTGATGGTCCTGTCAACCTTGTAGCAAATCTGAGCAGAAACCAGCCAGTTGTCAGAAGTCCTGCAGCAGATTCTCTTGGAGTTCTCATTTACAAAATTGGATGAATGAAAATCTTATATGAAGAACAACAGCATTAAAACATAGGCCAAAATATTAAAACACTGAATATACGAGAAAGACCTCTAAGTAATTAAAGCCACAGTTGCAGTTTCCTAGGAAATGGATTTAGTCTTTAAAACAGGAACATCATGGCTTCATGTCACTTATATTTATAATAGAAATTAATGCTGGAAAGAAAGGGCTGCAAAGCAAACTTTGCAAATCAATTGTTATAAAAACGATACAACGTTACCCAGTTTGCCCCTGGCTTCTTCCAAGATGGTTTCTGAATTCCCTCCCCTTGATACATGTATTTTTCCATTTTGTCTTTTTTGGAGTAATAATAAAATTAGAATTACAAGCTAAGATTAGAATCCTGTACACTGTTGGGGCACTTGGGTGGCTCAGTCAAGTATCCAACTTTGGCTCAGGTCACCACCTCACGGTTCATGAGTTCGAGCCCTGCATTGGGCTCTCTGCTGTCAGCACAGAGCCGGCTTCAGATCTTTGGTCTCCCTCTCCCCCTGCCCCTACCCTGCTTGAACTGTCTTCCTCTTTCAAAAATAAATAAACATTAAAAAAAATTTTTTTTAAAAGAATGCTGTACCCTCTTATACAAGGCCAGAACTGTACAGCACATTAATTATAGTCTTACTCTACTTATTAGTCTACTATATCATTAATTTGATTTTTTATACCCTAGAAAATGTTCATTATAGAATGTCATTCCATCATTTAAAATGGATTAAATAAGCCGCCTGAAGTCATTACTTCAAAAATTGTGCATCAGACCCTTGATCAAAACTCAGAAATACAAGAAAACATGCAAAATATCTGATCAAACATGGTTTTGCATGGCTTTTTTTTTTTTTTTTTTTTTTTTGCCATTGCTGTCCACAGTGAAATTTACTAGGGGAAAAAAAAGGATCAATTTTGAATTTTTTTTTAACATTTGTTTATCATCAAGAGACAGAGACAGAGCATGAGCAGGGGAGGGGCAGAGAGAGGAGGAGACACAGAATCTGAAGCAGGCTCTGGGCTCTGAGCTGTCAGCACAGAGCCCGATGTGGGGCTCGAACTGAACGAACCATGAGATCATGGCCTGAGCTGAAGTCAGACTCTTAACCGACTGAGCCAACTAGTCGTCCCCAAAATTCAATTCTGAATGCTAGTTTTCTTCTTATAAAGAATTTATTTCTTGTACCTTCGTTCCAGGATAAAAAGAAAAAGAAAATGGATTTTAGCATCTTTACCATAAGAATCTCAATTCATTTGCAAACACCAGCTGTGATGTATTAAGAATTTCCTGTAGAAGGAAACATCATAAAAGGGGAATCTTTGGTGTTCAAGCCAGTGTGATAGTGAAAAGAAAACCATTGACCACCATTGACCTTGGGAAGTTCTTAAGCCCTTTGAGTATCGGTTTCCTTTTCTGTTAAAATGGGGCATTTCCATGTTTCATTCACAGGATCCATGAGGATTGCTTCAATAATGCAAATAAGCCACCTGCCCCATGGAACACAGCTGGTGCTTACTAAACTTTAGTTTGTGCCCTTTTCTTTATGCTTCTCATCTCTCTTGCTCTTATGTAACCCGTTTCTGCTGTATCTCAGAAGCTACCACAAAAAGCATACAGTAATCTGCAGCCCACAGAATTTAAATCCCATAGCATTGTTTCTGGTAATGAGTAAGAAGATGAAAATCACAGGGAAATATTTCTCACCTACAAAGTGAAGTTAAGCGACTTGCCCAGACCACCCAAGACTCGCAAGAAGGTAGAGTAACAGGAACGTCACCACCAAGGATGGGAGTGAAACTTGGTACAATGACTTTGGGAAGTATTTCAGAATTAATCTTTTTTTTTTTTTTTTAAGTTTTGCTTTTCCTAATGTCAAGATTTCAGCTTTAGTTTTTTAAAAATACAAGTAGAAAAATGTAAGCACTTTTAAGAATAAGCTTCTAGTAAGAGTTTCACATGGGCAGAAAATGTAGGCTTTCCTCGTACAGAAGTGTTAATTCTGTAAAGGGTCATTTTTTTTTTATAGATGCGACAGAGTTTCCCATTGAAAAATAGATGTCTTACTGAACTGCTTCCTGTGGTGTATGGGCACAAGCCCAAGTTTTATCATCAACCGTGACCTCAAACTTCTCCATACAATCTTCATGTAGGATCATGGTAGAAAGTTCAGGATATCGTTTGCACTCTGATAGCACCAAGATCTGCCTGATTATGTTTGCTTGTTGATCAGGGTCAGGACATGTCTTCAGAAGGACTTTGCTCAGCTGGTTGGTCTCTGCAGTAGCTGTTGGTGCTCACGTGGTAGTTCTGTTGGACGCTGAGAAGGTTCTGTCAGAGTGGGAAGTAGGGCTTCTGGGGAAGCCATGACTTGGAGATGCTCCCTGATTCTTTGCTGGAGGCTGTTGCCAAAGCATGGGTTGAACATGTGCTTGCTTGGCAGGCAATACAAGAAATACAGAAATGCAAGAAATACAGAAAACATGCAATGCAAGAAACACAGAAAACATTCGGAAAGCTGCACTTTCCTGGAGAAGACTTCCAGAGAGATTCTTCTACACCGCACGTTGGCTTTATATTCTAACAGCAAGAAAACGTGTGAAGAATATGACAACCTTATCAGTTATTGGTAAATGCAAATAACCTCACAATTTTATAAAATTTATTTTTTAATGTTTATTTATTTTTGAGACACAGAGAGACAGAGCATGAACGGTGTGTGTGTGTGGGGGGGCGGGGTTCAGAGAGGGAGACACAGAGTCCCAAGCAGGCTCCAGGCTCTGAGCTCTCAGCACAGAGCCCGACGTGGGGCTCCAACCCACGAACTGTGAGATCATGACCTAAGCCGGAGTAGGAAGCTCAACCGACTGAGACACCCAGGCGCCCCTCACATCACAATTTTATAATACCAGGTTCACAAAAACGAAAGCATCTGATGACGAAGAGCAGGAATCCATGAAATGCTGGTGAGAACACAAATGGGTAACGTGGCTTTTGGAAACAATTTAGCATTGTTTTGTAAAAGTTGAAATTTACACGATTTTTCATCCAGAATTTCATCTTTCAGGTCCATACCCAAGAAATGCTTGCACGCATACACTTCTGGATACACACATAATGATTGACATGTAGGATTGTTCCAAATACCTAAAAACCAGAAACATGCCAAATACTCCTCAACATTAGAATGTGTAAATAATTTGTATATTTAGCCAGCGAAATATTCTATAGCAATGGAATTGAATAAAGCATGGCTATGTATCCCAATGTAGTTGTGTCTAAAAAACATAATGATTGGGAAGCAAAGTAGAGATTCAGTTTATATGAAGTTCAAAAATATGAAAACTTTGTCAACATATTGTTGCAGGAGAATGGTAAACTATAAATGGAAAGCATAACATTCAGAATAGATGGGGTGGTAGAGAGGTTTGAGAAACAAAGGTCATTTACAAGATTTTTTTTCCTTAAAATTTGGGGGTATGCACATCTTAGGTACATATATTATATAATACAATAAATAATCATACAAAACATATGTAATATTCCTTCATGTGTATTAACTTCTCAAATTAAAATTTAAAGATTATTTTCACTGTAAATGTTTATATAATGGGAACTTGAAACTCTGCTTTAAGCAATGTAAAGAGTAATTCACAAAGACGAGAGGGATTCTCACTATTTTTTTTTTAAGTTTAAAACAAACTTAAAAATTGAGAGAGAGAGAGAGAAAGAGAGAGAGAGAGAGAGAGAGAGAGAGACAGAGAGAGAATACATGTGGAACAGAAAGAGAGGGAGAGAGAAAATCCCAAGCATGCTCTGTACCATCAGCACAGAACCCAATGCAGGGCTCAAACCCAAGGACTGTGAGATCATGACCTGAGCTAAAATCAAGAATCTGATGCTTAACTGACCGAGGCACATAGGCTCACCCTCACTGTTTCTATCACAACATTTCATTTTATAACCTGAATAAATCCTCCTGGCTCTCCAACCAATCAGTCTCTTTAAACAGTCACATTCCCCCATCAGCTTTATTGAGATATAATTGACCTATAACATTGTGTAAGCTGAAGATGTACAGTGTGTTGATTTGATACATTTATATTTTGCAAAGGGATTACCACCACAGCCTTAGCTAACACCTCCATCCTGACACATAGTTACCACTTCTTTTTTTGTGGTGAGAACACTTAAGGTCTACTCTCTTAGCAACAAGTCTATGATACAGTATACTTAGCTATAATCACCATTCTGTACATTAGATTCCTGGAACTTGTTAACCTTATAACTGGAAGTTTGTACCCATTACGCCAACATGTCCCCATTCCCCTGAACCCCCAGACCCTGACCAGTACCACTTCTACTGTCTGTTTCTCTGAGTTTGGCTTCTGATGTTTACATTTTCAATTATTATTTTTAAAATTTTAATTCCAGTATAATTAGCACACAGTGTTAGTTTCAGGTATACAACACAGTGATTCAACAATTCTGTGCATTGCTCATTGCTCATCATGATAGGTACACTCTTAATCTCCTTCAACTATTTCACCCATCCCCCCACCCACCTGCCCTCTGGTAACCATCAGTTTGTTCTCTATATTTAAGAATCTGTTTGTTTTTTTTTTTTTTTTTTTTTTTGTTTGTCTCTCTTTTTTCTTGTTCATATGGTTTTTTTTTTTAATTCCACATATGAGTGAAATCACATGGTGTTTGTCTTTCTCTGACTGACTTATTTCACTTAGCATAATGCCCTCTAGATCCATCCATGTTGTCGCAGATGGCCAGGTTTTATTCTTTTTTTTTTTATGGCTGAGTAATATTCCATTGCATGTATATGCTACATCTTTATCCATTCATCTGTTGATGGACACTGGCTGAATCCACACTTTGGGTATTGTAGATAACGCTGCTATAAACATCGGGGTTCGTGCATCTCTTTGAATTTATATCTTTGTAGTCTTTGGATAAATACCTAAGTAGTGCAATTGCTGGATTGTAGGGTAATTCCATTTTTAGCTTTTTGAGCAAACTTCATGCTGTTTTCCAGAATGGCTTGAACTTCCATCAACAGTGCAAAAGGGTTCCCTTTTCTCCACACCCTCATCAAGAGCTGTTGTTTCTTTCATTGTTGATCCTGACAGGTGTGAAGTGATATCTCACTGTGGCTTTGAGTTGCCTTTCCCTGATGATCAGTGATGTTGGGCATCTTTTCATGTGTCTGTTCTTTGGAGAAGTGTCTATTCATGTCTTCTGCCAATTTTTTAATTGGATTACTTGTGGGTTTTTTGGTGTTGAGTTGTATACATTCTTTATATATTTTGGATACCAACCCTTTATCAGATATGTCATTTGCACATATCTTCTCCCATTCAGAAGGGTGTTTTGTTGATTATTTCCCTTGCTACACAGAAGCTTTTTATTCTGATGTAGTCCCAATAATTTATTTTTGCTTTTGTTTCTCTTATATCAGGAGACATAACTAGAACAATATTGCTGCAACTGATGTTAAAGAGGTTACTGCCTGTGTTCTCTTCTGGAGTTTTATGGTCAGGTCTCACACTGAGGTCCTTAACCTATTTTGAGTTTATTTTTGTGTGCGGTATAAGAAAGTAGGGTAGTTTCATTCTTTTGCATGTAGCTGTCCAGTTTTCCCAACACCATTTGTTGAAGAGACTGTCATTTTCCCATTGCATAATCTTGCCTCCTTTGTCAAAGATCAATTGACCTTTTAGTTTTTATTTTTTAAAGTTTATTTATTTATTTATTTTGATTGATTGAGAGAGAGAGAGAGAGAGAGAAAATGAGAGGGAGAGAGAGTCTACATGCTGAGCATCAATCTAACGACCCTGAGATCATGCCCTGAGCTGAAATCAAGAGTCTGACACTTAACCAACTGAGCCACCCAGGCACCCCATAACTGACCACTTAATTATGGGTTTATTTCTGGGCTCTCTATTCTGTTCTATTGATCTATGTGTCTGTTTTTGTGCCAGAACTATACTGTTTTGATGACTACAGCTTTGTAGTATAGCTTGAAATCTGAGATTGTGGCACCTCCAGTTTTGTTCATTTTCAACATTGCTTTGGCCATTTGGGGTCTTTTGTGGTTCCATACAAATTTCAGGAGTATTTGTTCTAATTCTGTAAAAAAAAAATGCTGTTGGTATTTTGACAAGGATTGCATTAAATCTGTAGATTACTTTGGGTGGTATGGACCTTTTAACAATATTCATTTTTTTCAATGCTTGAGTCTGGAATATCTTCCCATTTGTGTCATTTTCAATTTCTGTCATCAGTGTTTTATAGTTTTCAGAGTACAGGTCTTTCATTTCCTTGGTTAAGTTTATTTCTAGGTATTTTATGATTTTTGGTGCAACGGTAAATGAGGTTGTTTTCTTAATTTCTCTTTCTGTTGCTTCATTATCAGTGTATAGAAATGCAGTGGGGTGCCCCTACAGACATTTTTTAAGAACAAATTCCAGTAGCCAAAAGTTACTAAAATAGAGTTGAATGGTTTATTTGGGACTCTAATTAAAGGAAATCCAGATTGTAACTAAGAGGAAACATTCCCCTTTCCTACCTCCCCCATTGTCTCATAATCTGTGATAGATAACTGGCCAAATGTGTCCCTTCCCCACAGGTTTCCCTAACAAATCAAATCCCACATTGATATTATTGATATTCTGTCTCTCTCTTTTCTTTTCATTGAAGCATAGTTACATAAAATGTATTATGTATCTCTCTCTTTTTTTCTATTTGCTGGTATGGTTTGTGTAAGATTGAAATGTTTTTCTTCCTTGTTGAAAATGCTTCTCCAAAACCTTCTGGAATTAATGCGTTTTCAGAGTTGGTTTCTGACTAGCAATTCAACTTATTTGATTATTTCTGGTTTCTTTGGGATTTCTGTTTTGCCTTAAGTCATTTTTGTTAATTAATACTTAAAAGTTTTTAAGTGTTATTTATGATTTGTAGAGCGCTGAACTATCATTCTTCTTGATAATCTCATTATTTCAAAATTGTCTATTGTGTATGAGTTTTGATCCATTTTTCATTCCATTATTGTTTATTTGTGTCTCCTTCCCTTGTTCAGTTTTACCAGAGGTTTTCCTACATAATATCTTTCAAAAAAAAACCCTTAGGTTAAAAAAATAAATAGTATTCTTTTTAACATTTTTATTTCATTTCTTTCTGCTATTGTGTTTATCTCTCCTACTTTACTTTTAATTACTTTGCAATTATTTTTATATTTTCTTAATTCAAATGTCTAGGACAATAATTTTCAAAACTTAAAAAGGTCTATATGGCAGACAAAAGGCTCTGAGTTCTGTTTTTAAGTTAAGAGATGGTCAAAGACACTTCTACTTAATTCAAGCTTGTTATAAATAGTTGTGGCAGGAGAAAAGAAATATCAAACAATATTTCAGAAGAGTAGAAGTTGTATTGGATTTTTATGGTAGATCAGAAATAAAAACTTCAGCCTAAGATGGAAAAAGAGAAAAAAAATCATTTGTTTTTGTCCTGTAAGTTCAGTTATATCTGAAGTGATAAATAATAGACATTATGCATGAATTATCACATATTTTATGACTTCCCTCGATCATTCAAATATGCTTCAAATATACTCAAGCATAGAAGTTTTTATTTCCCTTGGATACAGATTCTGCAATAAAATAGCTTAACAATAAAAGAATTTTTATTTTTCTTATGTCAAAAGGCAATGAAGAAGGAAATGTGCGGTTCACCAACGGGGGAATCTATTCCATATTACAAACAGCAGGAATAATCAGATTAGATACTAGGGAACTTGGCCTTAGTTGGTTGGCTAGCCCTGAAGCTGTTTGTTTAAGTCCCTAGCTCATGAGTTCAGCTTCCCTTATGTAACAGTGTACATCTGAACAAACAGAGGACTTTGCCTGTTCTTATGTCATTTTTTTTTTTATTCTTATTCACAAGGTAGCCTTTATTAAACTCTACCATCAGGTTTCTAGGTTTTGTTCATGACATGAAAAGGGAATTTTAAAAATGTACATTTCAGGAATATTGTTTGCTAAGACATTTAAGAAATCAGTTTTGCCCTTATCTCTTTGAAAAATGACCCCTTGCAGGATGCACCTGCTCCCATCCCGAGGCAAAGAATGCCAGTGGTTCAGGCATTGGGAATGAGCAGGTATGGCTGAGGAGGAATGGAATGTTATCAGTATTGTAACAATCTAAGCACATCAGTCACACAGATATGTTAGCACTCAGGGCACTCGACTGGCAGCATGGAGGATGGCTCTTGCAGCTTTGGGCACAAAGGAAGACAGCTGTTTTGGCCCGGGTACCCTTGATGATAATTCTGGAAAATAGAAAAACAGATGAGTCAGAGAAGCCTGAATAAGGGAGAAGGAAAATGGCAGATGCCACATTACAGCCAAGAATATTTATTCATGAGTGCTCCCTGGGGATTTTGTAAAATAATTGAAGGGAATTAAGAGGTGCTTTACTTGTTAGGTTTATTGTGGCATGTGGAAACTGAGGCAACATGCTGTGAGGACCAAGATACCTGGAATAGGAGTAGAAGAAGAACATGGGTTAAGTGGAAAAAACAATAATAATAATTATAATATCCAGCTTCTACTGAACATAAAGCTTTACATGCCATTTGACTTCTTTTTAATTTTTTTAACGTTTATTTGTCATTGAGAGACAGAGAGAGAGAGACAGAACATGAGCAGGGGAAGGGCAGAGAGAGAGGGAGACTCAGAATCCGAAGCAGGCTCCAAGCTCTGAGCCATCAGCACAGAGCCCGATGCGAGGCTCGAGGGCTCGAACTCACAAACCGCGAGATCATGAACTGAGCCGAAGTTGGTCGCTTAACCGACTGAGCCACTCAGGCGCCCCCATGCCATTTGATTACATTTGAATCTGTCAATAACTGAACAAATGAGGTAGAGAAAAATTTTTTCCTTGCTATTACAGATCACGAAGCTTATAAAGGTTATTTAACTTGCTCAGGGTCATGTTATTGAAATGCAGTATCACCATTTGAACTTGAGGATTTCTGCCTTTGGAAGCTCAGGCTGCCTCTACTTTTGTAGGCAGTGCTGTCTTGGGACCAGGAAGGAAACAGGAGTCCAGAAATTCTGGGGGCAGCTCACTGCATCCTTAAGGGGAGTTGTTGAGTGTAGGGCATTCGAGGACACCATGAGACTAGACTTTCTGGAAAGGGGTTCGTCAGTGTAGTTACCAACTGTCACCATACAAAATTATTATACTATTATTGACTATTTTCCCTATGCTGTACGTTACAGCTCACCTGACTTACTTATTTTATAACTGGAAGTTTGTACCTCTTAATCCCCTTCCCCTACTTCACCTGCCCTTCAACCCTCCCCACTCTGGTAACCAACAGTTTGTTTCCTGTATCTCTGAGTCTGTTTCTGTTTTGTTTTTTAGATTCCACACATAAATGCAATCATACAATATTTGTCTTTCTCTGTCTGACTTATTTCACTTAGCAGAATACCTTCTAGGTCTGTCCACGTTGTCACAAATGGCAAGATTTCATTCCTTTTATGGCTAAATAATAACACCACGCATATATCTTACATCTTTATCCATTCACCTATTGATGGACATTTAGATTGCTTCCATATCTTGGTTATAGTAAATAATGTTGCAATGAACATAGGGGTATTTCTATCTCTTCCAATTGGTGATTCTATTTTATTTTGATACATACCCAGAAGTGGGCTTGTTGGATTGCATGGTCGTTCTAGTTTTAATTTTTTGAGGAGACTCCATATTGTTTTCCATAGTGGCTGCACCAATTAACATTCCCACCAGCAGTGTGCAAAGGTTCCTTTTTTCTCCATATCCTCCATACTTTTGTCTTTTTTGATAATAGGCAATCTAACAGCGGTTGGGTGACAGCTTATTGTGGTTGTCATTTGCATTTCCCTGATGATTAGTGGTTTTGAACATTTTTTCATGTCTGTCGGCTATCTGTATGCCTTCTCTGGAAAAATGTCTCTTCAAGTCCTCTGCCTATTTGTTAATCACGTTGATTTTTAAATACTAACTTGTGTAAGTTCCTTATGCATTTTAAATATTAACACCTTATTGGCTGCCTCATTGGCAAATATCCACTCCCTTTCAGTAGGTTGTTTTTTGTTCTGTTGATGGTTTCATTTGCTGTGCAAAAGCTTTTTTAGTTTGATGTGGTCCCATTTGTTTATTTTAGTTTTTGTTGCCCTTGCCTGAGGACACTAGTCCAAGAAAAATATTGCTAAAACCAATGTCTGTTTTCTTGTAGGAGTTTTATGGTTTCAGATCTTACATTCAAGGTCCTTAATCCATTTTGAGTTTATTTTTGTGTATGGTGTAAAATAGTAGGCCAGTTCCATCCTTTTGCATGTAGCTGTCCATTTTTTTTTTTAAATCATTGATTGAAGACACTGTCTTTTCAGCATTGTTTTGCCTCCTTTGTCATAGATCAATTACCATATATGTATGTTTATTTCTGGGCTCTTCATTTTACGCCATTGATCTATGTGTCTGTTTCTGTTTTGTTTTGTTTGCTTGTTTGGTTTTGGTGTTTTTGCCCATACCATACTGTTTTGATTGCTGTAGCTTTGTAGTATAGTTTGAAACCAGGGAGCATAACACCTCCAAGCTGCTTACTTTGTATGACTAGGGTTTATACAGCAACTGCAAAGAAATACATGGCAGAAGTAGAAATGTTTGTGAAATTTTTCCACTATAGGTCTTCTAGCCTGTTTTCTGGTATAGTTTCAGTGTTTATGTTATTGTCAAGAAACTAACACGTTGCCTGATACCTAGTATAGTGACTGGGATTTGATAAGAGTTTAATAAATGTTAATAGAGTAAATGCATTGGGAAAAAAATGATATTCACCTGGTCTTATATTTTTTTCTCTCACTGTCTTTGGAATTCTACTTAGCCTTTTAAATGATTTTGTAAGACCTTGAATTAAAGTCATTCATCTTTATTTTGCTGATTAAAATTCATTATTTCTTTAAAAATTCCCGACAACAAGAACAGAAAGATGAAAAGTTGTGAAATAAGAGTACACAAGCTGTAATTGGATGGTTGCCTTTGGAAACTGAAGTCGGTAGGCAGATTGTTGTAGCTTCCCAGTGTTCAAGTGTTTTTAAGGGATGTTTTTGTTATGTTTAAGCATTTCCATCAGCCATGGCAGTGATTTTCAAAAAGCACATCTCCTCCAATAGTTGTCACCAGCCAGTTCTGCTAGAAATTCCAACTAGCAGAGCCTTTTGGCATTTCAGCCACCAGGAGGGAACGTTGCCTGCTCGCCTGGTTATCATTAATGAGGTAGACTTTCCTGGGTACTCCTCCTTGTTGGGCACTATGCAAGGCACAGGGGGAAGCAAAGGCTTAAGCAAGCATGGTGTCTACCCTCAGTATGGCATGACCTAGAAGAAAGTCCTTCATTTTCGCATTTGTTTTCTGATCCATTCTGTTGACTTTATATTCATCTAACATTTCAACTGAGAGTCACAATAAAGGTCAATGACGAAGCTATTTTCCTATCTAATTCAATCAGTGTCAAGAAGATTTGTAACACATTGAACTCTACTTCCTCCCTTCTGGGAGGGTGAAGAGTTTTCAATTGAAGGAGGGGCCAAGGGTTTTTCCCAAAGGGACAGAGTGCCTCTGGAGAGATGCCTCAGATGGACTGATCTACTCAGGGGCTCACTGACTGATTGTGACCAGGGCTTCTTCTCTGAAGGGAGATTTGTCATTACATCCTGGGGCGTGCTCCGGGATCTTTTCTGCTGCCTAGCGGCCAAGTAACAAAGCTCTAGCTAGCTGCCTTCTCACAGTTGAGAGATTTGGTTCTGATGGCATTTGGATGTGGATTGACTGTCCTGAAGAATCTGGGGGAGAGTGGTTCTCTGTGAGCTGAAACTCTTAGCATTCCCAGCGTTGAAAAGATCAGACTCGTGTCCTGATCTGGCATGTTCACTTTATTACTGTATTAATCATCGGAACTCTCAAAATTTCTGAGTGAAAGGATGGGTTAGGGGTAGCAGTCTTTTTGAAAGGGTGGGCTACGGGTCTTTCTTGAAGGTGTAGACAGTGTAACTTTTTAAGGTGATTTGTAGGTGATTATTTGAATGCTTACTTAGGATGCTTCGGCGTGAGGTTTTGGTGAGGGGGCAGAAGCTACGTCTTGCTACCCTCGTTATCACAGCGCAAAGGATGGTCAACACAAAGCTCTGACAGAGGACAATTCTAATTTTAAGGTCTCCTTTTATACTTTCAAGACCTCTATTCCCTCCTTCCTTCTTCACTTTCATTCTCTGACATGATCTTTAGATGAGGATTCCCTCGACTTCTGTCATCAAAACTGCATCCATAGCCAGGCTCCTCTCTTCTCATTTGTTACGGTGGAAATTGTGCTCTTTTTTTTTTTTTTTTTTTTTGGTCAAAACAACCCTCCACCTGTGTCCGGGATTCCATCTCCTTCTGTTGCCTCTGACACCACTTTTTACTTTCTCCTTGCCCTGGAGCCTCTGTTCCTCCATGTGGTTTATAGATGTGTTTTAAGCTATATGTAAATTTCTTAAAATTGTATGCAGAAGTTTCTTTCTGGGTATTTTTGTTTTCATTAATTTTAATTTAATTAAATTTACCTTAATTTGTATACCAGTGATATCTACATATAGTCAAAGTGACGAATAACGCCTGTAAACTTGTAATGAAAAAATTGGTGACACTTTTCTTTACTTCTCCAAGGCCCACCAGTGCGACTCCAAAGGATGACTGTCTTCCAGCTAATTCTTTTTTATGTTCCTCCACATTTGTAAATAAAGTGCTTACATTTTCCATTTGAAAATTTTTCATTTTACTTATTTATTTATTTCGGTGAGAGAACAGGGGAGGGTTAGAGAGGGAGCCCATGCTGTGAGCACAGAGCCCGACATGGGGCTTGAACCCACAAACTGTGAGATCATGACCTGAGCTGAAACTAAGAGTCAGAGGCTCGACCAACTGAGCCACCCAGGTGACCCTCCACTGGATAATTTTTAAACTTTAGACATTATCTTTTGCGGTTTCTGTGATGCTGGCTAAGAATTTAACTCCAGTAAGCCACTCATATGCCCAGTTTTTATTCCTATATCTTGTCAATATAGTTGCATTGTAATTTTTGGTTATAGTATTTTGCCTTTTTAAATATGATTGCTGCTTCACTAAGATTTTCTTTTCTTATGCTAGTTATTATTTTGAGTTCTTGCAGTGCCACTCTGACATTTGGCTGACAGTTGTGGCATTGAATTTTAATAGAAAATCATTTGAAGGTCTAACTCTTAGGTTTTTTTTTTTTTTTTTTAATCTTTAATGTACGTAAATTTCACAATAATATGTTTGGTGTGGATTTTTTTCATGAACTTTTCCAGACTCTCATTGAACCTGTTTACCCTGAAGATCCATGTCCTTAAGTTCTGTTTTTGTTTGCTTGTTTGCTTGTTTGTTTTTTAATATCTCTTTGATAACTTCCTCCTCTTGGATTCCATCTGTGTTTTTTTTTTTTTTTTTCTGCAATTCCTGTTAGATGGATGTTGGACTTTGTAATTTAGTTTTCTAAACTTTAAAATTTTCATTATTTTTATTTTTCTTTTCTACTTATGGGAAATGATCTTTACCTTATGTTTAAATCCTTCTATTTAATTTAAAATCCTGTTTACCATATTTCTTTAACTTGCAAGAAGTTTTTCTTATTTGTTAATTATTTACTTAAAACCCTCTTGTAGACACACAAAGTGGTCTAGAGAAAAACAACGAGTAAGACACACTGTCAATTTAAAAAAAAATCACTAAATAGAGTCGAGATCCCTTGTGAATAATTTCTTAATTAAAGTGCCTTCTTTTCCTTTCCAGAGGTATCTGTATTGGTCTTTATCACTGTCATGGATATTTTTATGGCATTACTACATTTTTCCCTATGTATTTTACATTCCCAAACATTTTTGGCATATGCAAATGGCATCGTATTGTAAGAATTATAATGTAAATTTGCTTTTTTTGCTTCAAATTGTGTCTGTGAGGCTGACTCATGGTGACAGACGTAGCTCTCATTTATGCATTTTCATAGAGCCCATTGTATGACTGTAGTCATACAACATAGTTATCGTTGTTTCCAACAACAATAGCTATGGCTGCTTCCAGTTTTCTTTCTCTTTTTTGCCATTTCCAAGAATGTCACCATGAACATTTTGTTCAAGATTCCTTGTGTACGTGTTTAAGAGTTTTTTAGGGTTCATACCTGACAGTAGAATTGCTAGTCACAGGTTATGCTTACCTCCAACTTGGCAAGGTCCTCCTTTAAAAATTTACACTCCCACTACCAAACCTTTCCAGCATTTGATATTGTCAGACTTTTAAATTTTTTCCAATTTAATGATTGTGAAGTTGTATTGTACAGAATGGCTTTAATTCTCATTTTTCTCCTCACTAGTGACCTCAACCATTTATATTTTCTTTTCTTGCTTTCTTTTTTCTTCTTTCTTTCATTTTTCTTTCTTTCTTTCTTTCTTTTAGTTGCTGGTTCATTGTCTTTGCTTTCTCTTCTACTGGGTTGTACATTTTTTTCATATTGTTTGGTAGGATCATTCCTTTTGCATAGCACTGTTTTTGCTTTCTAGATGCACTATCTTCTATTATCGCTCTAAGAATATTGTTTTCTTCTGGTTAAAACACTGATTTTGTTTTTTCTGGGTCTTTACATTTTTCTTTCACATTTGTGTATTTCCTCAAATATCTGGTGATTTGTGGTTATCTGTTCATATTGAAGGGTGAGGCCTATAAAACTGATGTGCAGCTCTATGAGCTTGGACAGAGCCGACCAACTGCAGAGTTACTTATTGGCCAATCTGCCCTTTTATAGAAGACTTTTATTTAGGGCCATTTAGGTTTTCCATCATTATTTGTCTTGGAATCTTGGGATATACTGGGAGAAGGATGGTATCTTGGTATATACTGGGAGCAGGGTAGATATCTTGAGATATACTAGGAGCAGAATAGGAAGAATGGCCCCTCCAATCAGTGTGTAGAATTATTCTTAGTTCTTAAGGGGCCAGGATCTGGAATTTATTCGGATTGTCAAACCTATCACTATGATTTGTGAGGCCGTGGGAAAGTTAATTAGCAATATGTGCCTCAGTCTCCTCATTTGTAAAGTGGGAATAAAATCAGTACTACCTTGTGGATTGTTATGGGAACTTACAGATATTCAGGAGAAGTTGTAACACATACTAATTAAAGACCATAATGAGAAAAAGAAAACTCCGGTATTCAGAAAAATACTCCAAGATCTAATGACTCAATCCTCATACTTTAGAGAAGGTACATGTTCTAGACTCTCCCTAAGACCACAATCATGAAAATATAACTATGGTAAACACACACACACACACGCACACGCACACACACACACAAAACCCTGGCAACTGAGAAAGTGAATGCTCATACAAACCTCAGAAAATTCCAGTTTGCTTCTCTACTTACAGTCACCCCTATAACAAGTTTTCTCTCTTCTGGGGTGGGAGGGAATCCTTGATCAGACTCCCTCAGTACCAGATTTAACTCCCGGGGCATTATCACTGAACTCTGAGCCCTGAGCAGGGGGCTCTCCTAGAAATAACCAGTGGCGTTTATTTTTTTTCCTGAAGAAATCTGGACCAAAGATTTCTTCCCAGAAAAAGTCTACTTACTGAAATTAACTCCTCCAGTTTCCAATTCTTAACCTCTGAGCAGCTGGAAATAAATCAAATTGGAATAACTCTCTTTGTTCGTAGTAAGCTTAGATCATCAAGAACCCAGAAGTAAAATAATTATTGCTGTTTTAGGCGAAGAATATTAACTTAACCAGAGACATTGAGTAGATGTTGAGATTTCAGCAACTCTGTTTTAACTTGTTCTGGTTTGCAGATAAAAGGATTTTATTATCTGAAAAAAAAAAAGTTAGCTTGGAGTGTCTTAAATGTATAATCTTAAAACCCACTTATTGGAAATGTGCCTTCTGAAAAACAATATACATATGAAAAAAAAAATGAAGTGTGGCTAATTTGTATTTGAAGATTTTGATGGAATATGGCTTGCTTAATTTTTTAGCTACAGTTCAGGGTAATATCAAATGTCTAAACTGAATAACCAAAAATGTAGCAAACTGTTTTAAAGCAATTTTTGTTAGTCTTCTTACTTCCCCACCTATAGAACAGTAAGCTTAAAAGGAGAAATATAATTTGAGGTAAGAAGCCACACCCCAAGTCATTGGTAAGAGGATTGTGCCAGACATTGGCCTATTAAAAAAAAGTTTAAAGCATTCTGTAATAGTAAGAGCCCAGACTTTAGAAAAATGGGAGATTGAGCTTTTTTTTTTCTCCTCTTGCCATAACATTTATCCTAGATTTGTGGGGTTTTTTGGAGGGAGGGGGAGATATACATTTAAATGTAAAAAGCTGATACTAACATCAGCAACAAAAAGAACAAAATAAGACCGGAAAAATTATTGTCTGCCTAACATCTAAAGAATGTATTTCCGTATGTATGTGTGTGCATGCATGGGAATATGTTACTCTGAGTGGTAAATCCAATTACTAAATAATGAAAAATTGGGAATTAGTGTCATGGAATTTTTAAAACTTTTTTTAAAATTTTTAACGTCTATTTATTATTGAGAGACAGAGAGAGACAGGCCATGAGTGAGGGAGGGGCAGAGAGGGGGAGACACCAGTCTCTGAGCTGTCAGCACAGAGCCCGACGCGGGGCTTGAACCCACAAACTGCAAGATCATGACCTGAGCTGAAGTCGGATGCTTAACTGATTGAGCCACCCAGGCGCCCCAAGGGGCATGGAATATTTAATTCCATGTTGGAATTTGGATTTCAACACTAAAAGTCAATAGCTAAGGCTTTAAGTAAATGTTTTGCAGAATAGGATTTTAATGAAAATGTATTATAATTAAAGTGTTACGGTTGAAAAACCAGTTGCTTTTATGATATGGTTTGAGAAGCACTCAATCTAGAAATTATATGTATCGAAACAAAATTTTCCACTTCTACGTTTTGGGTATGATTTTATTTTATTTTATTTTATTTTATTTTATTTTATTTTATTTTATATACTTTTTTTCAGCATTTCAGAATTTATTTTATTATTATTTTTTTCAATATATGAAATTTATTGTCAAATTGTTTTCCATACAACACCCTTTTGGGTATGCTTTTAAAGTGTAACATCTGATACACTTTCCAGGTTTAAAAATTTTAATTATTATCATTATATTTTAATATATTGACTTATATTTGATAAGCATTCTGTCTTGATAAATTCTGATGATTTTTTTAATGTTTTGTCTTTAGAAAGTTTGACCTTGTATTACACTAAAGTAATGGATATAGTTGTACTTAACCAGAGGTCTCTACAAACTTGGGATTCTATACAAGGATTATCGAGGATGAAAATAAGGATATGGATAGATTATATAAAGTTTTATTTATATACGAACAAGACTTGTCAATGATATGTGATGTTTACCATCCAGTGTTCTCTGTTAAACAGTCTTAGCACTTATGCGTCCCTGTCACAGGTATGTGCTTCCTTATCTGCTCCTGTGAGACTGTGCCCTCCTTGGAATCGGTGCTGCCTGTGTTTTCTTGGTTGCAATGCCTTGCACGGTGTCTGACGTGAAACCGAGGCTCAATAAACATTTATTCGATAGACTGAAAGCCAGAGTGGACTCGCTCATTTTATGACAAAGAACCTGAGCCAGAGCCACGTTAGAATCACACCGCTGGATTTTTATTCTAGATCTCTTGCCACTGTTGCATGTGGTTTTATAGTCCAACAGTGTTACGGTGTGAGGAGAGACACCTATCTCGGATAACAACACAAAATCCCCCACCCCATACCCCCCAAGTGTCCAAAAATGTTCAACAGGGAAAGCAAAGGACCTCGGTGGAGTCTTTGTAGTCAGACTACATTTCCAGCACGCTACTCCTATTTCTTCCGTGACTGCTTCCCCCAGCCTTTCCCCCACGTCCATCGCAGTAGAAGGATTTGTCTCATAAAGCCTCTGAAGGAAAGTTAGAGGTTGTAGGGAGACTGAGAAAAATGCCCATTAGTGAGACCTGCTTGATGGACAGTTAATGGCTATGTTGAAAGAGAAATGGGTGTTATTGAAAATCGAGGGGAACAAGTCAAAGCTTTGTGCTCAGTGGTAAGAAAACTAATTTGTTAGACATGAAGAGATTGAATTATATACACCTTGAAATCTAAAAGCAGCTGTGGCATAACGGGACTCACACAGTGTCTGGGAATTGTCACTTCCCACAAAAGCAAGACAACAGGCTTACTCTCCTTACGAAGGCACGAAGGCACAGAGGCTCGATGCCCCTCCATGTGGGTCCTCATTCTGAGCTAGCTTTTAGACAATCCAAGCATGCAGGAAAGGGACAAATTACTTTTTCATAATTCCCAATATTTCAAGGACCACCAAGGCCTCCAGGCGGTCATCAGTAACATCCTTTGGTCAGTGTAGAAACGAAAGAGGCTTCTTGGTAAGTTCACCAGAATGGAAATTGGATGAGAAATTCCACTTGACGCAAAACTTGTTCTGGAAGGGTTTTATTAGCTATGTGGCTCAAAAGAAATGGATTTACCTACTTCTGCCATATAAACTGACCAAAGCACTTTATTCTTCCTCTACTGATGGAAAGAAAGGAGGATGAGGAAAACACAAAGGGAACGCTGTATCCATCTCAGGACTGCTTGTGGACATTCCATCCTCAGATGGCAATTTTTTCTTTTATTTCTGTTTTTCTTTTTTAATTTTTTAATATATAATTTATTGTCAAGTCGGCTAACATACAGTGTATACAGTGTGTTCTTGGCTTTGGAAATAGATTCCCGTGATTCATTGCTTACATACAACACACAGTGCTCATCCCAACAAGTGCCCTCCTCAATGCCCATCGCCCATTTTCCCCTCTCCCCTGCCGTTCCATCAACCCTCAGTTTGTTCTCTGTATTTAAGTATCTTTTATCATTTGCCTCCCTCTCCGTTTGAAACTATTTTTTCCCCTTCCCTCTCCCCGTGAAGGGGAAACTGCTAAGTTTCTCAAGTTTCACATATGAGTGAAAACATATGATATCTGTCTTTGCTGACTGATTTATTTCACTTAGCATAACACCCTCCAGTTCCATCCAGGTTGTTGCAAATGGCAAGATTCCAATCTTTCTCATTACCAGATAATATTCCATTGTATATATGAACCACATCTTCTTTATCCATTTGTCAGTTGGTGAACATTTGGGCTCTTTCCATAATTTGGCTATTGTTGAAAGCGCGGCTATAAACATTGGGGTACATGTGCCCCTGTGCATCAGCACTCCTGTATCCTTTGGATAAATTCCTAGTTTAAAAAATGTTTTGTATCCTGCTGCATGGTGTGGAGGCTTTTTTTCAAAGGGGAAAAAAGTCTCTTAATTGTGATCTATGAATGAGGTTACTTTCTTTTTCTTTTAATAATTTCTATGGTTTTCTTGTTTTAGTTTTTGAATTTTGAGTGCTGCTAGGGGAAACAATACCCCTTTCACTCTTCACAAGTCCATTTCCTCCCTAGGCCAGCTTCTCATGGAGAAAGCTTTTTTAAACTGGGGAGGGAGGGATGTTTTTCCACACCGGAGAGGCACAGTAAGGCATGGAGAACACTAGGTTACAGAGCGAAGCAAAGTTGGGTTGAGAGCTGCTGTTGACTCACAAGATGGGAGAGACACTAGGTCTTACTAAGCCTCAATGCCCAGCATCCATGTCTCCTCCTGGGGACTGTACCCAATATGAATTTCATCTGGGGAACGACCCAGGGGAAACCGTGTTATGCCATGGTTTGGGTGAAATCGACTTTACCCTTGCTCTAGAGGTAAGCCTTGATTAGCCAAAGCAAATGGACCTTATTCTGTCCCTTGCTAATTATTCAGAGCCAACGTAATTTGATGGAGATATTTGCTATTGTTTGGGGGAAAAGGTATTTCCTCCCTTCTGCAGCAGACCGTCTCCCTTGCCTGCTAGGGCTGCCATAACAGAGTACCACAGATGGAGTGGCTTACACAACAGACATTTGTTTGCTCACAGTACTAGAGGCCAGAAGTCCAAGATTAAGGTGTTGGCAAGTTTGGTTTCCCCTGAAGCCTCTCTCCTGGGGCTGCAGAGAACAGTCTTCTTGCTGTGTCTTCACCAGTTCTTTCTTCTGTGTGCCCACCTCCCTCGTGTCTCTTTATGTGTCCAAATTCCCTCTTCTTTTAAGGGCAACCGTCAATGGATGAAGGCCTACCGTATAGGTTTCATTTTAACATAATTACTTCTTTATAAAAGCCTTGTCACCAAGTATGGTCACATTCTGAAGTTCTGGAGGTTAGGGCTTCACCATATGGATTTTGAAGGGACGTGATTCAGGCCATCACACCCTGACTGTGTGTGAGGATGTAAAGTCAAGAATGACTACATCCATCTCCCTACTTCGAGGAAAGCCAACCTGAGGACGAGGTTCACCCACAACTGACACGGCAGAATGATGAGAAGAAGCCACATCTTTGAGTTACATTATTTTAGCTGTTGGATTAAACCTTGGTGGAATCCCAGGATACTTTCTGGGCTTCTGAGTGACATGGAATTTTACCTTTCTTTTATTGTTGGAACCGATATTGAGTTGGAGTTTGGCTAGGCATTCAGGACCAATAGTTTGGTCCTATAACCAAAGGATACCTAATTGACTGTTACCTTATGTAGCTTGGAGTTGTCTCAAGAATGAAATCACATGAGATGGTTTATTTAAAATGCCCAGTGTAATCACTAAATCTAAAATTCCACTGTTGTAAGGCATACCACTAATTATTATGTGCCATTTAAAAAGGAAAGAGTATTGTCAATTAAACAAATGAGGACTTGTTATCACTTAGACTTTTACATTTAAACATATTAAAAGAGTGGCTTTACAGCTGTTTAAACATAGGTTTTTATTATATAAAGTCTTTTTTTCATACACAAAAAAAGGGAAATAGAAGCAAAATAAATTGGTGAAGGTACACCTAAAACTTCTCTATACCCACACTCATTTTATTTGGAATCAGTTTTCTTTCTTTCTTTTTTTTAAATTTTTTAATGTTTTTATTATTCTTGAGAGAGAGAAAGAGAGAGAGAGAGAGAGTATGGGGGGGGGGGCAGAGAGAGAGGGAGACATAGAATCTGAAGAAGGCTCCAGGCTCTGAGCTGTCAGCAAAGAGCCCGACACAGGGCTTAAATTTGTGAACTGTGAGATCAGGACCTGAGCCGAAGTTGGACGCTTAATCAACTGAGCCACCCAGGTGCCCCTGGAATCAGTTTTCAATTCAGAGTTGTGGAAGCCTGAGTTTGCCTCTTTGTAAGTAAGCAAGAGTGTTGGTGATATAGTATTTCTGAAAAAGATGCTCTGTTATTATCTCCAGGATTTCCTTTTTTTTTTTTTTTTAATGTTTAACTTTGAGAGGGAGAGCACGAGCGAGAGAGGGGCAGAGAGAGAAGGAGACAGAGAATTCCAAGCAGGCTCTGCACTGTCAGTGCAGAGCTCGATGCGGGGCTCAAATTCACAACTGTGAGATCCTGACCTGAACCGAAGTTGGACACCTAACTGAGCCACCCAGGTGCCCCTCTCCAGGATTTTCTAAACCATAAAGTTTGAAGTATATGCACAGGCGATGATAACGTTACCACAGTTGCTGCCTATACAATAGTGATCATAAGATGCCTACTGATATCAGAGATTTTTTTTTTTAATTTTGATTGTCTGAACTGTGTATCTGTCTTGTACATGCTGGATTAAACTTGTGCCATGATTTAAAACTCCATTTTTTTCCCACAATACTGAGCTACACAACTTTTATGTGCATGATTTATAATTTTAAATAGCATTACATTAGGTTTGCTTAATTTTTACTGTTTTTTTTTTCCAAAGGTGAACAAAAAACTAAATGCAATCATATTTATAACTGTATTCACCCATCTATACACACTTTATGGAAGACTAATCTTTCTGAAACCGAAAACTTTTCGTGAATGTTCTTTAATTTTTGGCACTTAAAGATCATCACTCAAAAGAGCACATTGTCATTTGACTTGAAAAGGTCAACATTTAAGATAGGAGTCTTCATTCACATTAAGCTTTACTTATAGTCGAAATTGGAGTTTAGCTACACATTTGAAAAATGTCAGAGAAGGTTCTCCCACCCCAAATGTCACCCTCATGTATTTGACTCAAGCCCTGAAATTTCATCATTGAGACACATTAATTTCAGCTAAGGCATCATCTCTCTTTGTACCTTTCATGAGAATGCTCCAGTGTCATACCGTTAGATCAAAAAAGTAAATTCCATGGGTTTGCCACCTCCTATAACATGGATTTTAGGCAAATTTTGAAAAAAGATTTTTAAACTAAGAAATTTTTATTCTTTGTAATGCACATATTCTGAGTATATTTGTCAATAGTGAATGGCAAATTAGGAGGTTAGAGGTTAGAGGCTGATTAAGCAAAAGACAAGCCAGCAATAACATTATGAGGTTATATTCCTAACCTTATATACATGTTCTAAATGTAAATCCTGCATAGAATATGAACCCTGTGCATTCAACCAAGCATGACCAGAGACACTGGGGACCCAATTAGAATATTATTGCAACGTTGAGGTTAGACAAGGGTGAACTGGCTGGCTGAGAACTTCATAATTTGGAAGGGCTGGAAGGGAGAGGATTCTTGCTAAGGAGACTCAAACTGCCAATCTTGGCCCTGGAACAGATCCTTAGTCACCATAAGACCTTCTTGGAATCTTCCTGGTAGGCCCAATGATCCGTGGGATCTTGTCTCGGGCCTGAGGAAAGAGAAAACAGAGTAAATATCAGGGAATTTTCTAGTAACTACTCCATACAAGATATTGGCAGACAGGGGACCTCTCCTGCTTCCATATACGTGCCATGTGGCTTGAAACTCTAGGGAAGCCACACATCAGTGGTGGTGTCGAGAGGAAGCCCTGGAAATGCCTGGAGGAATCAATGGCACCTGGTGTATGTGGAGGACTTGGCAGAGAAAGGGTGGACGAGGAAAAATGGTGGCTGTCACACAGTCTGTGACTGAAATGGTCTGGGACTCATGTAAGATTTTCTTTGAGGATTTTAGCAGTACTTGAGGGCCCTTTGTGGAGAGCTGTGGTCCAGCAATTGGGAAGAATTGCCAGCAAAATAAGTGATGGAATTTATGTGCCCTCCCTTTAAACTGGAAGCTAGCAAGACTTTTTGGGAATGAGGGTTATATACACATGTATTTATGGCTAACATTATAGAATCATTCATGCATTCCTTCATCATTTATTCAGTACTTACTAAGTGCCAGAAAATTGCTCTAGATAAAAATACTGGGTATTTTTATACCCAGATCTTGGCTCATGGAATCAGGATATAGACATATCTTCTCCCAAAGGAGTTAGTAGAGTTTCCTTTCTAGACAGTAACCATTGAAAGATGGTACAGAGTAATATCTAAGATTATAGGATCTAGAGTAATTAGTAATTAGCAAGCTCTGTCCCTTGCTGTGTGGCCCTAAGCAAGTTACTCAATGTCTCTGAGCCTGTGTTCTCATCTTTGGAATGAGGATAAAAACACCCCCAAATGCACTGAGTTATTGAGATTATTGCAAGAAGTTCAATTAGATCATCTGTAGCAGGTGCATACGTGCACCACCTAAAGGTCTTGAGCCTACCTATTTCTCCCTGTGGATCCACTTCCAAGGGTTCCTGTCTACATCTCTTTGCACAAGCCTTTCTCTGAATCTGTGAGAGACTGCAGCTCTGAGATGTTAGGGAAATCATGCCTAAGGAGCACCTCACAAATAATGATGTAAGGGAATTGGTAGATAAATATCTTAGCTCCCTCACCCCTCAGGCAGGATAGCTGGGAGACATGTTTTATAATGTTTTCTAGCATTTTCCTCCAGACTTAGGTTCCCTTCTCCTTCAATGGTAACTGATTTGATAATGCACTCTTTATTGACCTTTATCTATCTCTTCCTTGTCTTATCTTTGTAGCCCAGTTCCAGTTTCCTTACACTTTGCAATGAACCACATGCCCTTGAATTTTTGTTTTAGAGTTCTCTTCTGGCTAACACAAATTAAGAATAATCCGTGTAAAGGATTTAGCACATGGCAAACACTCAAATACAAAAGAAAGCCAACAAAAATTGTTAGTTAGATAACTTCTTACTTCTATTACGTCCACGAAGTTCCTAATTGTTGAATATCATAAAGTATTCATTGTACTGAAAGTATTCAGGATTCATTGTTCTTTAAGTCCCTTCCTTTTTAAGCTCTTAATTTCATGGTTTATCTAAGGAAAAAAATTTTTTTTAATGTGAGATAAAATGATAGCACATGTGAAAGGTTGCTCCCCCAAGCCACAGTTTTTGTAACATAATTTTCTCCCCATGGGTCTCTTGATATTTTGGTGAATAACCAATGAACTCCATCCTATTTATATTTCTGTATAAATTTAGTTGTTTACAGGATGTTTGCCTGATTAATGAACAGAGAAGAATGAATAACGGAAATATACCAATGATAATATGATAATGACACCAAAGTACATTTGTGTTAAGACATGAAAATTAAAGGTCAGGCTGTTCTAGGAATTCTAAATTTGTCTTAGAGGACATTTAAATCTTCAACTATCAGTTGAAGGTGAACTTCAAACAAAAGGACCTTAGACTTTTGTTTTGACTGATAGCTTTGACATAAATTCCTATAAACAAAGTTTCTTTTTTTTTCTGTCATTGATTAGTGCTTCTCGAAATGGATAAGCTCCATTATTTGTACAGATTTTATTTGTATTTTCTGCTTGAAAGAATTATGAAGAAATAAGCATCTTGCACGAGGAATTTGAAATATAAGGCGTGTGACTCTTGTCTATATATTTAATTTCATGGGTTGGTTAAGATTAAGGGCTCTGGAGTCAGGCAGCCTGGGAACAAATTCTGGTTCCCTGACTAATGAAATATTTGATCTCAGTCCAGTTGTTCAATATTTCTACTTAGCTTCATCTTCTGTATCTGTAAAATGAGAAGACAATAATGCTAGTCTCATGAGGCCGGTGTGAAGGTCAAATGAGATGATATGAGTAAAGCCTGGTACATAGGAAGTGCTCAGTAAGTGTTAGCTATTGCCTTTGTTTTAAAAGGAACCCTTTTTCTTCTATTTTTTCTCCTTCGAAATGGAAAAAAATCAATGGCATGAAAAATTTATACATCTTCTAAAGTTTTGTGTATATGTGCTATGATCTGAATATTTGTCCCCTGCCCCTGCCCCCCCCCCCCCACCCCATTCATGTGCTGTAAACCTTAAGTCCAAGGTGACGGTATTAGGAGGTGGGGCCTTTGGGAGGTGATCAGGTCACATGGGTGGAGCCCTTGTGAATGAGATTAGTGCCCCTATAATTAGTGGAAAACCTGGGGCAGTCCCAGAGAGCTAGCTCATCTGTTCCATCGTATAAGGATACAAGAAGTCAGTGACCTGAAGAGGTCCCTCACCTGACCATGCTGATACCTGTATAGCAGATTTCCAGCCTCCATTTCTGCCGTTTACAAGGCACCCAGCCTGTGGTATTTTGTTACAGCAGCCCAAATCGATGAGGTCACTATGAAGCAATTAGCGTCTGTCTCCAAATTTAAGTCCTTATATTTTTGTGGAAATGTTGATGCGAGAGTTACCACGTTATAGTTTTTCATAGATAAAACATCAGGTATATAATATACATGTATCTTAGAAGCCACATTTAGAATCTAGATCCTCCTTTTAGTGGTTCCTGTAGTCTATTCTCTAATATTCCAGTGTATAATTTCTAATATCACAGTATTACCGTCCTATGCACGCACATTCACATTTCACCAGAAACTTAAAAGAATAATAGCTGTTTGTTAGCCTTGTTTAAAGTCAGAAAGACAAGGGGCACCTGGGTTGCTCAGTCGGTTAAGCATCCGACTTCGGTTCAGGTCATGATCTCCCCGATTCGTGCATTCGAGCCCCATGTCGGGTTCTGGGCTGACAGCTCGGAGCCTGCAGCCTGCTTCAGATTCTGTGTCTCCCTCTGTCTCTGCCCTCCCCTGCTCATGCTCTATCTCTCTCTCTCTCAAAAATAAATAAACATTAAAAAAATTTTTTTAAGTCAGAAAGATGAATATCACCAAAATATAGGTATAATATGGCAGTCTACACTTATTTTTCTGCTTCAATATTTTACTCAAGATTTCTTCTCAAGTCCATGCTTCTCAAACAACTAATATGGGGCTTATGATCTTCCTTCTTTCCTCCCTCTTCTCTCTGCCTCCCTCTGTCTCAGTACTTCAAATCTTTCTCTCCCTACGTGTTCCCTATTGTCTCATTCATATTAGAGAACCAAAAGGACTTTGGAGAAACATTACCCAAGGCAGTGTAGTGGGAAATACGTATTCATTGACTTTCATGGGTCACAGAAATGGTGCTATTTTAGGAGGGCTCCAGCTAAATGGGAGATCATTTGGTAAGGGATATCAAAGACTCACAAAGCTATTTAAACTATTAAATAGAAGAGAGTAATTATATAAAAATTTACATCTCTCACACTGAGGAAGGGAAATCTAATTATAGAAGGTGATTTAAAGGTAGACACACTTCATATCTTTTATGCTTTATCCTCCACAGAAAGATCAGAGATGGATTGTTGTTTGGGGACTGATGTAGTTTTGAAGGAACGAGAGAAGAAGGAACAAAGTTCTTACAGAATATCTGGAAAACCTGGGGTGGTCAGATCAGTAGGGTCTAGTGAACTGTTCCTTAGATTCTTCCAAGAACTTCAGGGCAGCCAGCCAACGTTTCTAAGAAATTCTAGAAAGGGGCTGATGTCCTTTCAGAGCAGCAGGAGGAAAGTGGTGCACATATATTTAAGAAAAAAATAAAATAAAAAAGGATTATTACTGAATGGGGTAGTACCAACTCCCTACAATTTATTGGAAGAATATTTTAAATAATAAAGTAACCACGACCCGCAGAGGCACAGATGATCAGAAATCAAAAAGCAGAACTTCGGTGTTAATAAATCCTTCTGAAGTTAAGTAGTTATTTATGCTGTAGTAATGGGCCATGCAGATAAAGGTAGAGCAGAAGGTACACTTTGCCTCAGTTTCCCCATGACTCATAACTCATAAGCTAGTTAAGAGATTCTGGGATATTGACAATACTTGTGAAGGAAACAGCACCCCTGGTTTTCATAGTGCATAGTTACTTATTGCTTACATGCAATATTTTCTTGCTCCACATTTGGAATATGAATTCCTAAAGTTCAACTATGTCAGAGCAGCTAAATCAGAATCTCGGAAGGTGGGGCTGAGATATCTGTCTTTCGTAAGCTGCACGGGTGGTCCCGGAGCTTAGTGAGGGTTGAGAGCGAGTGTCTGGGAGAAAAGGTATTGCATCTCTACACTCCACAGAGGGGAGCAGAGACTGTCAACCCATTGAAAGCTTTCTGTTTGTCCCATTTGTTTTCCTGCCTTCCCGCCTTCAACCGTGGCATTCCCTGTGCCTAGGAGGTCACCTATGACTTTCTGAGGTGTCGATGTCCCACCCTAGCTCAAATGAGCCTTAGCTCAGTTTCCATCTCTCTTACACAGCTTACTGCTCTCGCCCTTACTGGACAGTCCCTTTCACCTCTGGGCATCTACAGTCTTGCTATCCAGAGTGTGGTTCGTGAACCCACAATATGAGTATCACGGGAGAGTTTGTTAGAAATGCAGATCTTGGGCCCCACCCCCCCAGACCCACTGAATCAGCAGCAGCTGCATTTTAAGAAGACCCCAGGGGATCAGAGTGCTCTTCCAGGTCTGAGAAGCCTTGGTCTGCAGTACTGAAGCTGCTTAGCACTTCCCTGTGTGTGGTCACAAACCGATCTGTTTGTTTGGTTGGGCTCATCTTCTCGAATAGATTATGTGTTCTTTGATGGAAACGACCACTTCTTACAGCTTATTGGACCTCTCTATAACATTTTGTATATGGACATGCCCTGGCTAATAATAGTAGCATGTATGGAAACACAGATTTGTGTTCCAGGCAGGGTGTTCAATGCTTTATATGAATCACTGAATCCCCACAGCAGTTCTGTGGTGTAGGGTCGAATACCCATTGTAGATGAGAAACTGAGGTTCACAGGGGTTGGCTAAGTTGTGCCAGGCCACACAGCTGGCAAGTGGCCGAGCTGAAATCTAAAGCCAGGGCTCGTAACCTCTACGGGAACTCTAACGTGTGCTCATAAATTGTTTAATAATTCCAGGCTTAAAAATAGATGTCATTAATCTCAAAGTCCTATGGCTTTTACTTGCAAATGTGGAGCTAATGGACACAGGTCCAGGGCCCGATTTAGGATATTTGGCAGGTTACCAAAAATCTTTATGGACAACAGCTCTCCTCCAGTCTTATCTAGCCTTCATGGTAGCATGTTATTACATTCTTCATCTGGTTTCTCTTCTTCTGGTTTGTTTCTAGAACTAATCTCATTTGTGTTGTTTAGGGTGGCAAGTCTCAAACCTGACTTCCTTTTTTTTTTTTTTTAAATGAAATTTATTGTCATATTGGTTTCCATACAACACCTAGTGCTCATCCAAACAGGTGCCCTCCTCAATGCCCATCACCCACTTTCCCCTCCCCCCCAACCCCATCAACCCTCAGTTTATTCTCAGTATTTAAGAGTTGCTTATGGTTTGCCTCCTTCCCTCTCTGTAACTTTTTTCCCCCCTTCCCCTCCCCCCTGGTCTTCTGTTGAGTTTCTCAGAATCCACATATGCGTGAAAACATATGGTATCTGTCTTTCTCTGTATGACTTATTTCACTTAGCATAACACTCTCCAGTTCCATCCATGTTGCTACAAAAGGCCAGATTCCAGTCTTTCTCACTGCCAAGTAGTATTCCATTGTATATATAAACCACATCTTCTTTATCCATTCGTCAGTCGATGGACATTTAGGCTCTTTCCATCATTTGGCTATTGTTGAGAGTGCTGCTATAAACATTGGGGTACAAGTGCCCCTATGTATCAATACTCCTGTATCCCTTGGGTAGATTCCTAGCAGTGCTATTGCTGGGTCATCGGGTAGATCTATTTTTAATTTTTTGAGGAACCTCCACACTGTTTTCCAGAGTGGCTGCACCAGTTTGCATTCCCACCAACAGTGCAAGAGTCAAACCTGACTTCCATTATTATTCATCTCTTAGTTGGTTTTATCTAAGACACATCTGGTCTGATTCTGGTAAAGGAGCTGGGGTGGGGATGATGTATCTCTTTGTTTTTATTTCTGTTGTCTTTGTTATCATGACCACAATAGCACTGGGCAAGAGCATGGACTTTGGTAGCAGCAGGCTTGGGTTTGAATCATGACCCTATCACGTGGGTAAGTTATTTTACCCCTCTGTGCAGTTTCCCCATTTATGAAATGATCCCCATAGTATCTACTTCACAGGATTGTGAAGATAAAATAAAATTATCTATTTAAACTTCCTAGGGCACAGTAAGCACTCAGTAACTATGAGATCTGACCATCAATGTCAGCCAGACTCCCTGTTTTATTTGTTTGTTTTTGTTTTTTTACCTTGTCTTAAGTCAACTTCTGGTAGAAAGCAGACCACTGGGCTGTCAGCCACCTGGAAGACAATTTTATTTCTAGTACATTGAACAGGGTAATGCACATAGTCTCGAATGGGAAATCTTCGTTGGATGTTTCATAGTCAAGGTTGAAGATAATAATAAGTCATAAACACAGATTTCCCACTTGATTACCTCTTTTCTCTCTCTCTCTCTCTTTCTCTTTTTTTTAAGTTTTTTAAAAATTTATTTTGAGAGACAGAGAGGGGAGGAAGGCAGAGGTTGGGGCGGGGGGGGGGGGACAGAGGATCCGAAGCAGGCTCTGTACTGACAGCAGAGAGCCTGGTGCGGGGTTCAAACCCACCAACCGTGAGATCATGACTTGAGCTGAAGTCGGACGCTTAACCAACTGAGCCTCTCGGGCACCCTCTTTCTCTTCTTTATATGTTAGTGCCGAGTAAAGTTTGACAGATAATGAAGGCAGGGGTCTCTGGGAAGCTGCAGGAAGCTCAGCGGGGTGGTTCATCAGGTTCTTGCCTAGATGGCCAGCCTCTGCCTGTCACAGCAACAGTAAGGCATGCATAGTATCTGTTGACTGACTGGCTTTGCAGGCAATGAACTCGACACGATTGCTAACCTAAAGTTAACTGTGGACAAGGATCGCAGCATCAGGATAAACCGATTTGGAAAACTAGATTTGGAAATCAGCGCTTTTAGAATACCACTATTTTTCCAGAAGTGGTTGAATTTGGGGCACGTTTCTGAGCTTTTGTAGCCTCAGCACTTGGCAACAAATATATCACATGTGTAGCTGGATCCCTTGTCTGTTCTGCAAAGGTAATAATGTTTAGCTTCTCTCAAAGGGATATTGTGTAGGTTTGCTAATTAGTGTCGGTAATGAACTCTAGAGCTACCAGTGAGCGCCAAATTAGTGCTAATTGTTAGTTTGGAATAATTTGATTCAGATGCATTCTGATGCTCATGCTTAGGCATTCAATGTCCTCAGAATTTCAATTCTAGACTTTTTTTTGGGGTGAATCGACTTAGGCCTTTAAGGAAAATGAAATCTTTAGTAATGCATATATCTTTGATGTTCTACCATCACATATTACATAGGGTGAAGGGGCAGCCATGCTTGGGAAGCCAGAAACCTACTTTTGGTTTCAGTTCTCCTACCATATCATTGTGGGCAACGTTCAGTCCCCTGGAGCTTCAGTTTCCTTATCTGTAAAATAAGAGAGGTGGACAAGACCTTTCAGTCACTTACGGCTTTGAAGTCCACGACCAGGCTTTGCTTGGCTTTCCTCTGGGCTGAGATTAAACAATCTCATCCATTGCCATGCCACACAATGTTTTGAGAATCCAGTATTGTGGTCTGTAATACTACATGTTCAATGTATAAAAGCATTTGTGGGTTTATAAGTCCTGATAGTCACTATCACCTGAATTTTATTTTCTATATAACTTCCAATATTCCTTAGCTCTTTGGGTTGGTGGCATAGTAATATGGCTCATTGGCATTCCCAATGAACAACAGACAAAAAAAAAAATACACAAAACCATTCTTCACTCACTGAGAGGGTGTGGAAGGTATTAACCATATAAGGTACCTATCGTGCATATACCTACAGACTGTATACTCTAGTACCTAAAGGGTACTCCGCTCCCAAGCAACCCTGCTGTTTTGTTCCCTACTCAGTTCTGTTCATAATTTACAACATGTTTGAGGGAGGAAATCTTTGAATATTATTGCTCATCTAAATACTAGTACATTTTGTGCCAGTTTGAGTGGAAAGGAAAATGGGTTTTATTTCATTTATTATGGGCCTGCTCCTTTGGGGAAGGCAGGCTACTAAAAATTACGGGCTGGTAAATATTTTCCATTTGTTTCCAAGACTCCAATAAATGGCATAACACTTCAGGGATCAAGGAAAATTTTCCTTTTGGATAATATGTCTTTTGAACCAAAATTCCATTTGCCAATTCAATTGAGGTCAAGAATTGTGATAAAAATGTTAGTACTTATCTTCAAAAACTGATGACATTTAACAGAAAAGCAGGTTGAATTTTAGTGATGCAAAATATAATCTTAAACTTCAGAAGAATGTTATGAAGAAGTGTGATAAGCCTTTTAATTTATTTAAAATGTATTCCCACCCACTTCTGAAATGGATTTGAGGTGACGAAGTGACTAAGAAATTTGAGTTGCAATAAAAATTCATCATTACTGCTGTGCCGAAGGTGATTTGGTTAATGGAATCTTAATGCGCTAAAACTGTCATTGTTTGGTAAGGATTTATAAGTTCTTTTATTGCTTCTTTATTTTCACATTGTTTTCATCAGCACTGATGGTTCAGAAAATGCAAGCCCTTTGGAGACCTACAGTTTTGAGAAAGCAGACTGCAAAACATTAGTATTGAATTTGTATACAATGAAGAGTACCTTTGTGTGAACATGGCCATGCCATGCAATTTACATTTTAAAAATTTAGTAAACCTCTTCCAGAATGTTGATTTTTATGAAGAAGCCATGGAAAGGGGGACTGGCCTTTTTTTTTTTTTTTGGATCTTTAATTCTCATCTTGCTATTTTTGTGATTAGGATAGTACAGAGGGGGAAGAGAATTATTGTATTATATTAATTCAAACATACACCTTTTTCTTTTACATTTCAACATATCAAAAAATTTTTATTGAAGCATAATTTTTTAAAAATGTTTTGAGAAAGTGCAAGCAGGGGAAAGGGGCAGATGGAGAGAGAGAGAGAATCTCAAGTAGGCTTCATGATCATTGCAGAACCTGATGCGGGGCTCGATTCCGCAACCCTGAGCCAAAGTAAAGAGTTGGATGCTCAACCGACTGAGCCAGCCCAGTGCCCCACTGATATTTTTATGCATCATGAAATGATTCCCACAGTAAGTCAAGCTACCTTCCTTCACCATCAAAAGTTATTACAATATTATTTTATTACATTTAAACATCTTTGAAATCAGAATGCATCTAATAGTTCAGAACGTCTTACAATTGTTGTCAATCAAGGGACATGGTTTCCACTGCTCACATCGGAGCAAACTTGGTTGGGTGAAAAACAACTGGAGGTTGCCATCAAACTGTTTCCGGACCATTGGACAGAAGACCAAATCCTCCTTGTTGCCAGAAAAGTTTCATGTGACAACTTGGTAAGATGAAGGAAGTACCAATAATAAAGCTTTCAGAATGGGTGTCAGAGGATGTGCAGAAAATCCAGAGATGGTCGTGCAGAAACTCTGAGAGTATTCAGGAGGTTGAACTCAGAATGAGTAGAAGTTCAACCTTAACCAACTTATTTTACTTATATTTTATTTCACTCATGTACATATATGTACATAAGAATGATATATGATAAACATGTGTACTTATACCTATAAAGTAAATATCCTAAGTAAAGGGGAAACATTGGTCATAGTTTAATTAGCAGATATTTTTATTTCTTAAAAATATAATAATTGATGGTGTTGTACTTAAAACAAAATCCAGTACTGCACTTATATATTGATTTAGTCTCTACAACCAAAATGATGGGGGTCACCAGTAAGGTAAAATTAGTCCCATATTGCCAAAGAGTCAAAAATCCTTAGGACCTTCTAAACGCAGGGCGTCCGGCATTATCGTTTCAAAAAAACTGGTACGCTTTCGAGAGACTCCATTTTTTCAGGAGCCGTCCCTTTGATTGTGGGAAAAAGTGAGAACTTGGACAACACAGATGTTTCCAATTTGGAGAATGAGGAAGCCCGTGTGTCTGCATCTTGTTGTGGTTCTTGAGGATCATGGGAACGTTTTCCCGCTTCCCCTCCATCATCAACATGTATATAACATTAAGCTTCTATAAGTGTACTTGATGCTAACCTCTGCCCCAAACCCAATACGCATTAAAAAAAAATCTGTAGAACTTTCTTCTTGACTTCCTCAAGAAATTTTGGGTAGAATGTTGTAAAGATTGATCTTAGTGTTAAGTTTTATAATAATGAAAGATCTACCTCCATGATTTACTCTTCCCAATTGATGTAATGGGCAGGCAAAAATGGTCCTCCTTCTCTAGGGAACGCATATCCTGGACATTAGGAAAAGTCAAAGAGAGAAGCCATGTGGAGCTATAAGGAGGAATGAACATAGCTGTGGCTTATTTGCACACTCAGGGCTTCAGTGTTCAGATTTCATGTCAGTTTGCCAGCTGCTAAGATCTGTGCTGGGATGCTAGGGATAACCGCCCCCAAATAAAAAGTTTTAATTAAAAAAAAAGTTTTAAATCTTTTCATGGTTAGTACTATGATCACATGGAAACCTCCCCAGCTCAACAACGTCAACAACAAAAGTATTTCCAATCCTTGGTCAATGGCCTACTTTTTTCCATAACGTTAGGTATATTGTGATTCTGGGGCAGGAAAACAAATGGGATAGACCCTGAAAGTGGTGACGGTGGGGTTTGGTCTCTCCTTAGGGCAGTCTCTTGCAATTCTATTCAAGTCTAATAATATTCAGGGCATGAGGTTTTATTTTTACTTTTTAAATTTATTTTTATTTTATTTATTTATATTTTTGAGAGGGAGAGACAGACAGAGAGAAAAAGAAAATCAGCAGATTCCATGCTGAGCCCATTGTGGGGTCGATCCCACGACCCTGGGATCATGACCGGAGCTGAAATCAAGAGCCAATGACTTGGACTGAGCCACCCAGGTGACTCAGGGCACGAGGCTTTAAAATATATACCAGACCTCAGGGACTGGAAGCAGATGTGGGGCTTGGAGACAAACATGTATACGACTGTTGTGCCATAAGAAAAGAGCACTGGGAAGACAAATCTTTCTTCCCTCTTCCTCCACTCTTCCACTAAAATGTATTTATAATACGCCTACAGTCCTGGACACTTGAGATATATCAGCAAACAAAACACAAACTTCCCTTGTGGAGCTTATATGCTGTTGGCACAAGAGGCACTAAGCAATAAATAAAATACACAAGCCATAGAGTGTATTAGAAGGAGATACGTGGGATGAAAGAATAGAGCAAAAAAGGCTACTAGGGGCATGGGAATGAGCTGTGGCGGGAAGCGTGTGATATAGGGTCACTGGGGCAGTCCTGGTCAAAGGTGAAATTTGAGCAAAGACTTGAAGGAATGAGAGAGTTGGACAAGCAAATACCAATGGAAGAGCATTCCAGGCAGAGAGAAGAGCTGACGGAACAGCCTGGATGCTGAAAGATGCCTAGAGCATTAGAAGGATTGAAGCGCTCGTGTGCAAGATGCAGACAGAGTACCAAGTGATGATGTCAGAAGGGAAGAGGGTCCCATCAAGGGGCACTGCGTGGCCCAGTGAGTCTCCTTTGGTGCTCTAAGGTGTGTCTTTTCTCTGATACCGAACATGGTAGGGTCACGTCAGACTTTGGACACGGCTGCTTCTGAACTTGTGATGCTCTTCCCCCAGACCATGCTGTAGCTCCCCACTTTGCTTCACGCAGACCTCAGCTTTAACGTCACCTCCTCAGAGAGGACTTTTCTCATCACCGCAGCCCACCCCCACATTGCTGCACTTTCGCTTATGAAATTATAACTGTCAGCAATAAGCTGTGAAAACGCTCCCTTTTAGTGATGGTGAATGGTGGCCGAGGGCTTAGGCGTTGAGCCGCTCCGCTGAGGAAGATAGGTCTGGGCTGAAAGAAGCTGCGAAGAACAGACCATCTTACCCTCTCAACTGAGGCCACCGCAAGTTCTTTGTTTTCTGGGAGGCAATATTTCCTCGCTCGTTTTCTGAGGCAGAAATTCTGTTTCCTCCTCTGGTAGATCCCTGTGGTAGATTTGGGGATAGACACGTGGCCCGAGTTGCACTAACAGGAGCTGCCACTGAAACTTTTATGCCAGAGCCGCCCGTAAAAGTTCCTGCTCTGGTGGAGTTGCTTAGTGGGTGTGGGGGCCATTAGTGGCCATAGCTCTCCCCAAAAGGAAAAATCTACAAGAGGGAGGGAGAGAGACTGAGATCTGGTGACATCATAGGAGACCTTGAACTTGCTGTGTCTGAGTCTCTTGGGCTTTTGGACTTTTTAGTTGTAGCAGCCATAATGACACTGGTTAGACTTGGGTTGCTCTCCCTTGTAATAAAAAAAGTATTAATAATACAGGTGTCATTCTCATTTCTACTCTGTTTCAATAACTAATAGTGATTATGGTTGCTCCCTAGTCCCTATAGGATTCAGAAGCCTTTTATTATATGAGGACTTCTCATATACCTCATACTATCTACCATTGCTGATTGGAATTCTATTTGTTTCAGTTCCTCACCCAGCAAATGGAAGTTCTTCTTTCCTTCTTGAACTTGTATCTGTAGTTCCAGTTTAATTATTGCAAAGGTCCCCAAAGAGCTCGGGAAATTAAATTAGGCCTATATGCAAAATTTCAGGCTCAATTAGGAAGGTCCTAGGAAATCCAATTTCTTCACAGTCTCTTGCTCTCCCTAAAACGATATTTTTCTACTTAAAAGGTGAATTTGCTTCACATCTCAAAGCTGTTAATGTTAATGGGCGTTTAGAAGAAGTTAAGAGGAAAAATGAGTTTCTAGGAGGATGTTTCTCTTTGTTTCCTGCTATGCCCTCTCGGGTTTTCCAGCATCATGGGCCACATCTATTTCTCAAGAATGTACAGAAATAACCCCATCTCCAAAATAACAGTATGAAAGCATTTTTCCTTGCTGATAAAAATCAGGGGTATCCAAAAGCAACATTGGAACCATTCTGCTTCTTGGTATATATCCAAAAGAATTGAAGACAGGATCTCAAAGGAATATTTGCACACTTATGTTCATTACAGCGTTATCCACAATGGTCAAGAGGTTGAAGTCACCAAGTGTCTTGTCAACAGATAAACGGATAAAGAAAATGTGGCTTATATACCTACATACATATGATGGGATATTATTCAGCTTTAGAAAACGAAGGAAATTCTGTCTATGCTATAGCACGGATGAGCCTTGAGGACATTGTGCTGAGTGAAATAAGCCAGTCAACAAAAGACAAATCCCGGAGAATGCTACTTATGATAAGTATCCAGAGTAGTCAACCTCATGGAGACAGAAAGGAGAATGGTGGCTGTCAGGAGTTGAGGGATGGGGAAATGGGGAGTTGTTGGTTAATGAGTTCAGAGTTTCAGTTTTGCGAGACGAAGAAAAGTTCTGGAGAGCTGCAACATGATACTATGCACATAGTTAATGCTAATTTATTGTACACTTCAATATGGCTAGGGTGGTAAATGTTTTGTGTTTTTTTTACCACACTGAAAAGTTTTTTAAAAAGGAAAACAGGGGCGCCTGGGTGGCCCAGTTGGTTAAGCAGTCAACTTGGGCTCAGGGCACGATCTCACGGTTCATGGGTTCGAGCCCCGCATCGGGCTCTGTGCTGACAGCTCAGAGCATGGAGCCTGCTTCAGATTCTGTGTCTCCCTCTCTCTCTGCTCCTCCCCCTGCTTGTGCTCTGTGTCTCTCTATCTCTCAAAAGTGAATAAATGTTCAAAAAAGTTAAAAAAAAAAAAAAGGGAAAACCAAAACGACACCAAAGCATTTACTTTATTGTCTTCGTGAAGCTCCTGTGCCCGGGAATTCAGTGTCACCAAGAGCCAGAAATCCCATCTGAGGGGTAGAATACTAATGCTAGAAGGTCACTCAGTTATCTCTGCTTCCTGAACCTCGTCCTCTTAATTTTTGCTTTGCCTGTTTCATGGGAACATAGCCACACACACCTATTTGTACCGTCTCTGGCTGCTTTCACACAACAATCGTGGAGCTGAGTAGTTGTGACAGATACCGGATGGCTTGCGAAGCTGGAGATATTTGCTGCCTGGCCCCTTACGAAAATGTATGCTGACTTTTATGGGCTGAAATGTGTCCCCCTAAAATCCATACGTTGAAATCACTCCCAGCACCTCAGGATGTAACTGTATTTGGAGATAGGGTCTTTAAAGAGGTAATTACAATAAAATGAGGTCATGGGCAGGGTGGGGCATAAGACCGGCATCCTTATAAAAAGAGGAAATTTGGATATGGACACCTGGAGGGAGGGCAATGTGAAGACAGGGAGAAGACGGCCACCTACACGCCAAAGAGAGAGTCCTCAGGAGGCAACTCTGCCGACACCTTGATCCTGGACTTCCAGGCTCCAGAACCATGACAAAATAAATTTCTGTTGTTTAAGTCACCCAGTCTGTGGCGCTTTGTTATGACAGTCTGTTATGCAGACTAACATGCTGACCCCTTGAACGTCCTTTGTTTTCCGGCGGGTTTTGATGCCAGCCTCGTGGTTAATACCTCGTTACTCATTTTCAGGGAACAGATCTGTTTCCTGTCTGTTGTGTCTGATGGGAAACCATAGTTAAGTCAGACCTTAACGAAGGAGGACTGGGGAAGGGCTGGCTGCGTTGTGGCCCTTTCACTTGTTAGGAAGATGGCTATCTAAGCAGCTTACTACTTTCGATATGTAATCGAGCCTTGTAGTGGGCTGAAGGGTGACCCCCCCCAAAAAAGGTATGTTCAGGTCCTAATCCTGGGAACATGTGAATGTGAGTTTATTTGGAATACAGGATCCTCCTGGATTGTCTGGGTGGACCCTAAATCCAATGACAAGTTGCCTTACGAGAGACGCACACAGAAGAGATAGAAAAGGAGGCGATGTGACCACAGGGTCAGGAACTTGGAGCGATGTGGCCATAAGCCACGAGCACCTGGAGTCATCAGAAGCTGGAAAAGGCAAGAAATGGATTCTCTTTAAGAGCCTCTGGAGAGAGTGTGATCCCCGTTACCAACTCAATCTAGGATTTCTGGCCTCCAGACCGTGAAAGAAAACATGCTCATTGTTTGAAGCCAAAGTTTGCACTCAAATGTTGCCAGATGCAATGCATGCTACCTTTATTATGACCTGGGGTTAAAGAGAGAAACAATGTTGTAGCTAAGGAATTGATTTGGTCTGGAACTGATGTCTCCTTTTTCTGGATTCTCACTGCATGGATGATCAGGTTTTACATTACATTACATATCAATATGGATAGCAGTTTCCAAAGGGCTTTCCATGTTATATTCTCTCACTTGAGAGAGTGCCACACATCATCTCTAGGAGATGGGGAAAGCATGATTATCTCCAATCCACAGATGCAAGGACTGAGGTTTGGGTTAACAACCTATCCCAGTGATTCGGATCCAGGCTTCCCGATCACCAGTGGCTATCCTGTCGACCCCGACCCAGTGGTGCCTATGGACCAGCATCAATTATGGGAGCAACTGACCAAGGACTTCCAAATGAAGCAGGCCATGGACTGCAGTGATTTCCTGGTTTCCTTGATAATCTCAGGTACAGCGCTACGTTTCCCATTCATTTGGACGGGATTTTTGTTTGCTGAAAAGCAAACGCAAACGAAAGTATTTTTATAGTGTAATATTTCAGATGCATTAAATTAAATATTACACTGAAATATCCAGTGTAATATTTCAGGGCATTAAGGTGAAGGCTTGTCTCTGTGAGGCTAAAGTAGCTGCCGAGAATGACTGGCTCAGGTCCAGAGGTTGGACCTGAAAAGTCGAGGCAATGCTACCATTTCACCTCTGGCTTTCCTCAGTTGTTGCCATAAGCCCAGCAGGAAAAGTTTATATAAGACTTTTATTTTCCTTTTTTGTTTAAAATGCAGTAACAACCATTTCTGAGTGGGGTTTTTTTTTGTGTGTGTGTGTACTTATTTTCTCATTTAGTCTTATTTTATTTTCATAATAACTCTACAGGTGAGCACCGATATCCCTTTGAATGAAAAGCACTGGGCTTAGAGTGGTTAAGCTGTGTGTTTCCAGGTCACAGAGCCCTGCGTGTTGCAGCCAGGATCCAAAGCCTGGATCATTTGATTCCAAAGCCTGAGAAGGGAAGCTCCCTCCATGTTGCAGGACCTAAGTGCCATTGCCCCATCCCTAGTGGTCATGGACACCATCAGACCTGGGTGGGCTCAGCTCTAACCCCGAGGTGAACCCAGAGATTTGGAGCCTCCCTTCGGCCCACCATGTGTCACAAAGCAAAGCAGATCTGTTCTGGCAGCCCTGGGCTGCTGGGTCCCTGACACAACATTGACTGAGTGTCATATTTTCCTATCTGATTTCACTGCGTTTCACAAGGCTATTATGTAGTGTGCGGCAATAAGTGAGCATAAACACAGCTCTGACTTTTTGGAAGTAAATAGCAGCTAGAATAAGCACTTGGTCTCCCTGAAGGCTTTTAAATCTACTGAAATGTCAGGTGCAATGAGATTCTGGGCAAAGGACAGAAGAGCAAATCTCTGGATTTTATAAAAGTTCCCTGAATAATCAGTGCTTTAAATGAGCCAACTGAGTTCTGCTTTGGCTAGTCTCTCCCTGGATCCTTTATATGCTTCTAAATTCATCTCCTTGGGTAGACAACGAGTAAGGATTTAACGTAGCGGTCAATTCAGGTAATTATTTAAACTGCGAGCACAGATCACAGATCCATTTCCCTTTTATGGTACCTAGAACATCACGTGCAACAGAGACCTGAGTGGATCATGCTCATTATGAGGGAGGACACAACTGAAAGAAGAATATAGTTCTATGAATTTAGCCTTTCTGGGGGCTCTTGGTAGAGAGACACTTTCGCATTTGTGTTGCCAGGAGGAAAATTGTTTTGTTTTATGTTGCTGTTTAATATAGATATAAATCCTTCTGGAAAATATACAACATTAGCTGGAATGCACAGCAGTATAGTCAGAGAATTCCTAGCATTGCACCCATATGTTTCCAGCCACACTACAGCCCTGGATTTCCAAGCACAACCATTTATATAAGGGTCTCCTCATATTTCTCCATCAGAATATTAAGACTGTCTATGTGAACGTGTTGCATACTTTTTGGATATTCTGGAAGGATGGATTCTTCCCATGTCTACCAGGATCTTCTGTGGAATTTACATGGGCCAAAAATTACTGGTAGCTTTTATAGGTCACCCGAGTGGAGTGGTGATACTAACTCCTTAAAGTATTTCCCCCATTACTTGTATGTCTTTAGACTGGTGGCAGTGATTCCCAAAGCCAATACCAAAAATTACAGAGTTATGCCCAAACTACCTCTACGACCACCACCACCAAGAGCAACAAACAATAACGATAAAACACCACCACCACAACAGCCGATAGTATAGATCTCAGCACCAGCAGGGACAAGCATCCTAAATATAACTATAATTCAGTCTAGCCCTTTAAATATCTTTCTTATTATCTGTGTTCAAACTATTGTCAGAATTTGCTCCCTACTAATATTGGTCAAGTCCCCGGAACAAAATTCCTGTTGAGTATTTTTCAGGAGCCCTTTTTGTGCTTTAAGGACCTATGAAAACACAAAGAAACATCCTTAAACTACCATTCCATTTTTTAAATTTTTTAATGAGTTTATTACCTCTCAGGAGTTAATTCTTCTTTGATAGGTGCTTAAAAGGCCATGTGAGGCACTCATAAAACTCTAAAACAGCCTATTAATTATAGGAGGCTTGCATAATTTATAGTAGTTTTGAGAAACGCTAAGTAGCAAAAAATTGCTCTTAAATTCATGTTCCCTTCTTTCTGACCTCTGGAAAAATCTTAATAAGATTTAGTATTTCGTGCTTGGGTGGTTGATATATTCTGCAGATAACAATTCAGAGAGGACACTCAGGATTCAGGAACTCTTGTTTTATGACTCTGCTTATATGGGTATAAGGCAGTGATCCTTTGGAGTATGCAAAATCAGTGCTATCCGGTCCTTTACTCAGGTTGCATAGGGGTTTCAAAGTCAGCGAAGTCTTTAGCCTTGGCAGTGTCTTTTGGAGTGCGTTGTTTCCAGAGAACTCGATGCCATTATTTCTATCTTGGTCTTCATTTTTGGTTGTGGTCGCTGATCAGAATCCTTCTTGGTGTTTCTTTCTTTAATCATCAAGCTGGAGGTTTATGTCAACTCCCCTTGCCTGAGTTGATGAGACCCTGCCTGCTTGAATGATTATCTTGACTGATGTTAGATGCCTCTCTTCTCCTGTGGCCATCTACTTTCATGGCCTTTCTCTGAGTTAGGCAGGAAGGGCAGGAAATATTGTTTCCAAAATGCCATATCGAAAAATACAAATGCTACCTGGAGGCAAATGGACAATCAGAAATCTGTTAGGTTTTTTTTTTTTTTCCATAAACCCTACTGAGATGATCATTTTGCTTATGACCTGGGGAGGCAGAGGTGGAATGTAGCAATAAAGGTCAGTGATGGGCCGGAAAGGGGAGAGGTGAGTAGAGACCAGCTTTTGGTAACCTGCTGGCCACCTGGGAAGACTGACGCTGAGAAAGGGTGCTTCATGGTGGTATTTGTAGTAGGCAGGCAATTGGAACACAGACTCATAGGTCGGGTGCTTGATGGATGGCAAGTGTGATGGTAAAACATCCCAGAGGAAAGATGAAGGTACAGCAAGGGATCTGCTTCATCTGTTTTACCATCATGCCTGAAACAACCTTACAAATGGGATTACTACTAGATTATAAAGCCTCTGGGCCTCTTGCCAGCATTAATTTTAAGCATGTTTTCCAAGCTTTGAAAGCATTTGTGTATGAAGCCAACAGTTCACAGCAGCTCTGTTATTTGTAATAGTCCATTTTAAATCTCGGTTGCTCTGCTAAGCAAATCATGTTTTAATTCTGGCGTATGAAGGATAAATACTGGGTCCTAGCGTGTCATCTTAATATGCCTTCAGCTTAGCATAGACTTCGGTCTTTCTGAAACTCTTGTGGTCCCCCACCTCCACTGATGTTATAAGCTCAGTCTTTGGATACAGGAACATCCTCTCTGGTCCTGAATTATTTACCTACAATCCCTCGAAGGGTCTCACAGTTCCACCACCTTAAGCACGTCTGTACTTGAACCATATAAGCAATAAAAGCAATCAGGCTTGGCTTGCTAGCATATACTGCTGCTTAGGGACTTTCGGTATTATCTAGAGGGATACTGATGTCCGGAAGATTGCTGGGTAAAGGTGCAGAGGATGAGTTGGACTTTGACTTAAGTGCTAGTCAATGGATTCAAGATATGTAGGACGGGAACTCAGAAGACACTCTAGTGATGGGTCAAGAGAGTCATTCTGCTGTAGGGGAATGTTAATGTTTTAAGTGTGTGGAGGGATGTATCAGTTTGGGGGAAAAAAGTTGCTTTAATAGAATAGAAGACTATATCTCTCTCATGTCATGAAGGGCTGCTCATTGGTAGTTCAGACCTAGTATGGCGGCTCCACAAAGAGTGACCTAGCTTCTGCATGGGCCTCAATTGTCTTTATGGTCGAATATGGCTGCCAGAGCACTAGCCATCACATCTGAGTTCCTGGGAGCAGGAAAAGCACGCTTACTCACTTGAAGGAGACTTCCAGGAAGTTTCACAATGTTTCATCTTACTTCTTACTGGCCTGAATTTAATTACCTGGAAGCCTGAAAGGGAGGCTGGTAGATGTGGTGTTTTGGCTGGGTGTTTTGGCTGGGCACTAATGATCCGCATGACCAATTAAAAATTGGAAGTTTTATGACAAAGTATAAAGGAGAGGAAAGTGGATGCTGGGAGGTAATTATCAGTGTATCAGTGTCTGCCATAAAGGGCCAGAGAAGGAATGGGCAAAGAGATAGGAACACACCAAGAGAATGGGATGTTCCTAAAGCCAAATGATTGCCTTGTTTCCAAAAAGAAGCCATCAAATATGCCAATGCTACTGAGAGCTCAGGAGGATGAGGTTCATTGAATCTGATGAGGAGGAGTGGTTCGAACGAAATCTGATTGAAGAGGGTTAAAGAGAGAAAGGAAAGTAAGAAATGGATAAATCAAGTGGAGATAGCTATGTAAGGGGGTTTTTCTATAAAAGGAATCGGAGAAATGGAGCAGTACTGAAAGAAGTAGGAAGGGTTTACACTTTTTTAACACGGAAAGATATTTCAGCATTTTTGCATGGATATGGAAATACCCAGTTGGGAGAGAGAGAGAGAACATTGGTGATGCATATGAGAAAGGTAATCATGACAGACAGAAAATCCTTGAGTAAATAAGAGAGGTGGGATCCTAGGTAGAGTAAGTGGGCATTTTAGATCAGTAGAGGGTCAGTTCAAACCTTTAATAAGAAGGAAGGCAGAGAGTGTAGGTGCCCACTCCCATGGCTGGCTAGATTTGGTGGTCGAAGGTAGGCATTCTTTTCTGAGGTAATCTATTTCCTCAGAGAAATAAAAAGCAAAACCACCAGATGAAAGTGGGAAGTGGCGGGGGGGGGGGGGGACTCTCATCGTTTTGTGAGAAACAGAAAATGTGAAACAACCATCTTGGAACTTGGGAGATTGGATTGTGACTCAAGAAGAGTTAGATAGTAAACTATGAACACTATCGTGAATCAGTTTTTTTGATGGTTTCCCAGAAGAGTAGACGGAACAGGGCCAAGTGAGGAAACCAAATTCCTGAGGTGGAACACAAAACAAGAGGGAAAGGGTAGAGAGCAGAAGGGAAAAGAGGGCCTCCTTTGTGATTTATTGCAAGACTTTACATATAATGAAGGAGGGAGTTTAATCAAAAGGACATCTTCTCTTTTAAGGAACACATTTACCAAGACTAATGATAGAGACACATATACAGTGGGATCTTTAAAACAGTAAAGCAGGCAGCCAGACAGGCAAACAAGTGAACAAAACAAAACATAATGGCTTATATAATTTTTACTGTCTGATGAACACAGCATACCATTTTCTAGAGAGCCAGTTGTTTTTTTTTTTTTTTTTTTTTTACCACATTATTCTAAGAGAAATTTATTTTGTGGGCTTGTTTATAATTAACAGCCCAGTTGAAAATCTCTTCAATGACAATTTTACACAAGTTTTAAACACATTTTGCTATGCCTGCTTCATATTCCAAATTTACCTCGTAGCACACGGTATTATGTTCATTCTTGGCCTGGGAAGAGATTGATAGAAGGTCATGTAAAACAATATAGTCTAGTAGTTTTTGGCGCTCAACTTATGCTGGCTGACCCCCGAGGAGGGAGGAATGGTTAACATGCCCTTTAGTTTTCAAATATAAATTACCTCAATGAAGTTTTTGGAAGGAACTGAATAACCTTTAATTTGAGATGAAACTCTCTGCAAAGTATCAAGAGTTTTGGTATATTGTGCTATTATCAAGCAAAGAATAGGTGTGGAGACAACGTTGTTTGTTTTTTTTTTAAATTTATTCACATAAAGTATTTACTTAGCACCTATGATACAATGCTTCTGGCACTGTTCCAGATATTTGGGTTACAGTAGTTGACAAAACAGACAAAGGCTCCTGCCTTCATGGGTCTATGTTTTGAAAATGAAGACCCTGGCTTGTTTCATGCTCAGGTAAAGGCTTTGGTGGGGAGGTAGAGTAGTTAGCCAAGAGAGGAAAAGTCTTTGACTTTCATTTCTTTGTTCATGCATTCATTCAGCAATATTTAGTAAGTGGTTGCTGACAAATTAGGCCCTGACCCAGGCCGAGATCGATGAGTGAAGCCATCAGACAGTTATCAGAAAAACAGACTAATGGGCCAATCTGCATAAGTACAGAAACCAACTCAGACAAGTTAATGTGGTCAAATATTGATGTAGAATTAAGGAACATTCTGCCACTTAGGGTCCCTCGACAGTGTGCTGATGTCCTCCTTGTTGGGACATCTCAGAGTCTGAATGAGGTGCATCCCTGAAGAGAGCTGACTGGAAATCCCCTAAATCAATTCCAAATCTAAGGTTTTTCATCCCTATGGTCCTGCTTCCAACTGAATGTCCATTGTGTGTCTAGCTCTGGGGCCCTCTGGGCTTTGAGCTTGGACCTGAGCCTAATAATATATCTTGAAGGACAGGTAGTAGAAGTGAGGAGGGAGGGGATCCTTGGGCAATAGGTTTCTTGACATGACACAATTAAGCCCTCCATCCCATGATGGATGCCGGGCTGAACTAGTTGTTTCCAGAAGCCACCCTTATTGTGGTAGAAGTGGAAGTGAGCTGGTGTTTGAGACAGACTTTCAGTATTTGTGCTTTGTTGGTCTGTGTCAGGACCATTTTCTGCCTGACTTTTATCTGCAGAGTTCTGGTTGACTTGAGATGGTTGTTAAATACATGAGTTTTCAAACACCTCTAGTTGCCCATATTGATTGGATGTAGTTTGATAGGTTGTCCATTGTCATGTGCAGTGACATTAAAGGGCTTTGAGCCTAAAGGCAAGTAAATAATAACAACTCTTTTGCGAGGGTATCATTCCCTGAGATTTGTTCATCTTGTAGATAGTTGTGGATCCTACATCTCTCATCTTACTAACAGTGTCCCTCATTGTCCCTTACTAACATTGTCCCTCACTTCAGAAGGTCCACAGCCACAAAAGTCATATAGATGGGACCTTGGAACATAGGACCTGCAGATCCCACTCATGACATTAAGAATGGGAGCCACTTCCTGACCAAGAAAGATCAGATTAGCAGAAGAAGTTTTTCTCCATTAGCGTTTTCTCTCATAATTTTTTGCTTTCAAGTGTTTCTTCTGCTTCTTTTAATTAGGAATGTCAAGCTAATAATTCCAATTTATCAATGTGATATATTTTGTAAACTTTAATTTTGTTAACAATATCTTGTTGTGTTCAGGAAGGAATACTATAATGTTCAGGGGTGCCACTGTACCTGAATAAGTTTGAAAACAGCTGTGTGGGGCCTTCCTTTGATTCATTCAACAACTATTCTTTAAGTGCCTACTATGAATGTATACAAAGAGTTAACAATATAGGGAGTGGATCCATAAATTCTAAACATTCTAGTAATTCCAAAGTGAAAACTCTGAAATATCTTGGAAATAAAATGGGAGAAATATTGAACAAGTCAGGGTAACATAAGATGTGATAGTTAACGTAGGATAGTCAGGGTAACATAGGATAGTTAAACAATCCAAAGAGAGTTCAAATAGAGCAACGGTTAATTTCAGCTGGGGAGCTAGAGATGACTTTTCAGACCACATAACAGAGCCTTGAAGACTGAGCAGGTGGAAAGGTTAAGTCAGGACTTTCTGGGCATGAGCAACAAAAACAGGCATGAAAGGGTACACATTGTTTGGGGAAGAGTGAGATATCTTGCAATGATGGTACTTGGCCGGATGAAGTAGGAAAGATTAGGTATGTTGAAAGTAAGTTGAAACTAGTTATGCAGCAAATGTGTATTAGATACTTTCTACCGGCTACATTTCTATCCCAGAGTAGGAGTGCCTTGAGTGCCATACTAAGGATTTGGAGAACACGCTCCTGGCTTTCGTGCTGAAGTCCAAAACCAGTGACCTGATTCTGTCTGCAGAATAGAAAATAGGGTTGGCAGAAGCCTGGTGGATAGATTTGGACAGACGCAAGACGGACGTATGGAGATGAATTGGAGAATAATGGAATAATTCAGATATGAGATAAAGAGCGTTGCAAATAATGTAGTGGCCGTGAGAACAGAGGCGTGGTGTTGGTTTGTTTTTCTTACTGTAGATAATTTGCTAGCAGGTAACAACAGCTGCATTTCTTACTGCTGACCACCTCAGGTCTCTGGCGTGTCATACAAAGCATTATCAGCATATGTCTTAACAAAGACTATTCTGAATTCTTAGCTGTGGGACATTAGAGAAGATATATGTTTTCTATTTTTCTTAATTCATTAATTTACAGATATATATCACATACCTAAAGGGTGTTAAGAATAGAGTGGTCAACAGGACAGACAAGGTATAAACCCTCTATCATCGACATCGTTGTAGGAAAACACAGATGAGGAACACGTAAACAAACAATACACACATGCTTTATTTTATTTCGTAATTATGTCTTGGCTTACTACATCTGCAATGGCCCAAATATGAATCTTTATAGCCATAAAGTCATCATATAAATCTATATCCCCCAATCCTTCATGCTAAGGTCCCATGCTTTATTAATATTAAGAGAAGAATTTAACATCTAGTAGATAGACGAAGTCCTTGAGGGCATATTTTTATAGGAACTGTGGACTGGATGTGTATATTTATATAAAATATTATATTTGCATTTGCAAACCTGCTTCTCACTTCCATGAGGTCCTGATTAGTAATCAGAATTGATTAATAATAAGCAGGCAAGTACAACAAACTATTTCTTAGAAGTATCTGATTAAAAGCACAAGAGACCTTCCAAAAAAGTGAGGGCCAAAATACGAGAGAGGAAGAAATCCCAGAGAGGTGAGACAAAGTGCCTTTTTTCCTCTAAAGGTACCTGACAATTCCAGTGAAGATGATAGAAAAATTGGAAGACTGAGAATAACTTTTGAGATATTCAAAAGCACACAGGGCAAAAATTGGAGGCCAAAGAGAAACAAAGACCTAAAAAATTACCAAAGCTTTTGCTGGGATTTTAAAGAGGTATATGCTCAGAATCAGAATGAGCTGAACATAAACCAGTTCTCATAGGGGCTGGAGTATGCTTTACATCATGCTAATCTCTGATTAGTTGAGGGTGATCTGGAATTGTTAATAATAAACTCTGGTGGTTGATAACATCCAGAGCCTCAAATTATTTCTCCAATTCTTCATATATGGTATCTATCAGCCAAATAAAATAACCAGCTATATGAACAGAAATTGAAATGTGACGTCAAATCATAAAAAATAATAGACAGTAGGACATGCCCACAGGACATCCAGACAATGGGCACACACGCAAACACTTAAAAAGCTTTGTTTAATATGTTAAGGAAATAAAAGATAGAACATCTTGGCAGAGAACATTAAACTATAAAAAAGAGCAAAATGAACCTTTCAGAGCTGAAGAATACCAAACAGAAATAGTTCAGTGGCTGGACTTAATAGATTAATCACAGCTGAAAAGTGAATTAGTAAACTGAAAGATGAGCCAAAATAAACTATGTAGATTATAGTACAGAGAGGCAAAAAGATGGACACAACGGAAGACAAAGAGACATATGGGATCTAGTGAAAAGATCTAACATATGCATAACTAAAATTGTAAAAAGAAGACGAGAGAGGGGATAGAACACCAACGTTTTTCAAGAGATAATAGCTGAGAATTTTATAAAACTGATGAAAAACATCAAAATATATTCAAGAGGCACACACCCCAAAAGGTAAGTAAAAAATCTACATATAAGCATGATTCAGTAGATATGCTGAAAACCAGATCGAAAGGGATAAATCTCAAAAGAAGCTAGAGAAAAGATACATTTCTGCTGAAGACAACAAAAAGACTTCCATTTCAAGAAGCCGCTAAGAAAATACCAGTAAATAAGACCCATAGTAAAGAGAAGAAAGATGATGCTGGTGATGAGATTAGAAATCAATGAATTTGAAAACAATCATGAAAGAGGGAGGGCTAACAAAGCTCAGAGTCAATTTTTTTTTTCAAAAGAATAAAATTAATCAATATTTGATGAGACTGACAGGTAAAAATGAGAGAAGGCACAGAAAACCAACTTTAGGAATTAAAAGGGGAGCATCATTGCAGAGTGCATAGACATTCAAAAGGTTTAAGAGGATATTATCATCGACTTTATACCAAAATATTTGAAATTTTAGGTGAAATTAGTAAATTCCTATAAAGCATCACTTTCCAGAGCTGACACAAAGCAACTGAAAATCTTCATACATTATAACCACATCTGTATTTAGAAATTCCCTTACAAAGAAAGCTCCAGGCACATAAACAAATATAGGGTCAATTGTATACAAAGTCTCAGAACAGAAAAAAAAGAGATAACTTCTCCACCTGTTTTGTGAGGCTAGTATAACTTTGATACTAGTACCTAACAAAGACATGATGAGAAAGGAAAAATATAAGCCAGTATTATTCAGGAATATAGATTGAAAATATCCTATAATGTAGCCATTCAAATCCCATGATACAAAATATAACGTATCACAGCCGTATTGTTTATTCCAGAATACAAGGTTGGTTTGTTAATTGAATTTTAATTAATGTATTCACTGCATCAGCATAATAAAATATCTACATGAGTGCTATAAATCTGAAAAAATTCAGCATTGACTCATTGTAAAAGAAAATACCCTTGCTAAACTAGCAACAGAAGGGATCTTCCCTTTCAGGTAAGAATATCCCCAAAAACTAGAGTGTCCAACATAGTTAATGGTGAGACACTGATAACTTTCCTTTTGACATGGTAATGAGGAACAGATAGTCACTATCAACACCTTTATTTAACATTGTTCTGAAGGTCCAAGCTACAGCAATATGGCAAGAAAATGAAAGAAAAGTCACAAGGAGTAGAAAGGAAGAAATAAGCCCCTCGTAATTTGCAGACCACACAATTGTATAACTAGAAAATCTAAAAGAACCTACAGGTAAATTATTCGAGTTAATAGGTGATGTTAGCAATTTTGTTGGATAGAAAATCAAAACAAACAGTAATATATATGTATACTGGTCACAGAGAGTTAGAAAATAAATATTTTAAGATTTTATTTATTTGTTTTATTTCTTAAAAAAATTTTTTTTGATGTTTTTATTTATTTTTGAGAGAGAGAGAGAGAGAGAGACAAAGCACCAGCAGGTGAGGGGCAGAGAGAAAGGGAGACACAGAATCCGAAGCAGGCTTCAGGCTCTGAGCAGTCAGCACAGAGCCCGACGTGGGACTAGAACTTGTGAACTGAGAGATCATGACCGGAGCCGATGTCGGAAGCCCTAACCGACTGAGCCACCCACGTGTCCCAAGATTTTATTTTTTTAAGTAATCTCTACACCCAATGTGAGGCTTGCAACCCTGAGATCAAGAGTCCCATGCTCTGCTGACTGAGCCAAGCCAGATGCCCCAGAAAATAAAAATTTTAAATACCATATGCAATAGGATAAAAGCATCAACCATAAAATGTCGGTTCTCCCTAAATCTATATATTTGGTGTAGACAGAGTCAAAATCCCAGCAAATTGCATGTATGTTTGTTTGTAGTGTTTGTGTGTGTGTGTGTGTGTGTGTGTGTGTGTGTGTGTGTTTGCAAATTGAGAAGCTGATTCTTGTCATATACGTGGAAATGGAAAGAGCCAAGCATACAAGATCAACTTAAAGAAGAAAAATTGAAAAACTTATTCTATTGGAATTAAGACTTAATATAAGCTACAGTAATTAAGACTAATCCACATTTAATTTTTGAAAAATGTGGTGCTGCAGAATGATGGGAAAAAGATGTTCTTTTCAATAAATTTTGCTGAATTAATTGGATATCCTTAAGTACAAAAGGAAATTTGAACCGTACGCCATACACAAAATCAATTCCAGATGCGTCTAAATCTAATTATGAAAACAAAAACAATAAAGCTTGTAAAGGACAATATAGGAGACCATTTTCATAATTTTGAGACAAGAAAAGATTTCCTAAACAGGATATAATACCACTAATACGAAAGAAAAGTCTAATAAATTACATTGCTTTAAAATTAAGATTTTTTTGTTCTTTTAAAAACACCACTGAGTGAAAAGGTAAAGTACACTGTGGGAGAAGGTAATTGTTACACACAAAACCGACAATGTGCTTTTTTATAGAATGTATAAAGAATTCCTACAGATTCATAAAAAAAGAGAGACCATTTAAGGTTAAGCAAACAAACAAAAGGAGCATGGGGGAAAATAGATTCGAATTGCCACTTCACAGACGAAGATATCAAAAGGGCCAAAAAACATTTGGGAAAGTGCTCAATCTCATTAACAATCAGGGAAATACAAAAGATAACCCTGAGGAGATACCCCTGATAGAACCACCAGAATGAGTCATATTAAGCAGACTGACATTCCAAGTATGGAGCGATGAGAACAATCTCATCATATTGGAACTCTGCATTATCTGTTACAACTCAACAAATGCAAATGTCATAATATAGCAAATCTACTCTCCGCAGATATACACACACAGGTGCAGCAAGGATATTTGTTGTGGCATTATTTCATTATAGCCCCAAATTGGGAAAAGCCCAAAGGTCCATCAAGATTAAAATGAATACAGAAGCTGTGGTATATTCATGCAATGGAATATTATATACCAGTGAAAATTAATGTCCACACCCATATAACAATATAAATAAATATGTCAAAAATAATATTAAGCAAAAGAAGTCATATGTATAAGCACATCTTCTGTGTGATTTCATTTGAATTTCAAAAACCAGGCAAGAGAAATCTAAGGAGTTAACAGTCAGGTGGGCAGTTACATTTGCAGAGGAGGAAGGAGTGGGTGCTCTGTTTCTTGGTCTAGGTGGTGGTTACAATGGTATGTCCACTGTGTAGTCATTCATTGATCTGTAGGCTTATGATTTGTGCATTTTTCTGAGTGTAAGTTACAGTTCACTTTTTTTTTTTTAATGTAAGGAATTTTCCATTTCCCAAGAGAAGATTTATTTGAAGGCACCCTGCGGGTTGTCAGAATATAACTGCCTTAGCCCCCAAACTTTTTTATCTTGTGCGCTGCCTTGGATGTAAAAGCGAGAGGTGCAAAATTTGATTTTTTTGCCACTATTTGTAGTTTTTAGATTTAATAATCATTCCAGAATTTTTTCCTTTAGACAATCTTTGCTTATTTTTTTTTTTTTTGCAGTCATACGCTACAAATGATAGACAAATAAATCTTATTCTCTATTTACACTTAACGTCTTCATTGCCAATCACTTCTGAACCAGCCAACTGTGGTAGAGCCCATTAAAATAATATATCGCTTACACTAAATGTGTTTATCATAAAAGAAAACCAGACAAATTTTTTTCTCCCTTGCAAACTGGTATGATGTGTTTCCTCGTGAAGTTAGAAAACAGACTTCCTCTGCTACAGAGCTAGTTCCATTATTAGGAGAAAAATTCATTTAGCCAAACTTTCATAGGGCATTTTCCTTATCTGGGCATATGTAGAACAAACTGAATCCCTGGCTATTTTCATGGATCATTTTATTTTATTTTTATTTTTAAAAAATTGGGGGGGATCATTTTAACCCAGTATACAGAGGAGAAAGGAAAAGATGCCTGGATCTAGGTTTTTATTTCCATGGCAGTGGCTGACTTTGACTTCTCTTCAGGGTGCCTCTACCTGTTTCTTTGGAGCTTTTGTTATTTCAAACGAAACTCACGATGATGAAGAGACCCTGAAAATACTTGAGGCCAGGTTGCCATACCAGTAAGTGGCCCTAAAGTACTGTAGGCAGGTATTGACAGGTCTGCATTAGGAAATTCTGCAAGAATGTCTATTGTGTAAGGAAGAGGGCTTCGGGAGCTGACCCAGCCATCTTTCTGGGCTTTGTTGGGACTGCATGAAACCATATTTCAAGTTTTTTTTAGCAGTCCTGTTGACAAAATTGGATAACCTCCTCAAAACAGGCCAGGCATATTCCCATGATGCTGCGCCCCTCACAGAGATTCTGTTTGGCTGACAGCCATCCCCCCTGCCAAATTCCAGCCTGACTCCCCAGCCTCAGGTGCTGCCACCCCCACCCCTTCCCGGACAGTCGGAGGCTTTCATTTTCTCTGGAGGTCCCAAGTTTGATCCAAAGATAAGCAGCATCCCTCGGGGAACTTGCTGGAAATGCTGGCCCCACTGTGAACCTACTGAGAGGGCCCCGCTTACTAACAAGATCCCGAGGTGGTCTCTTCACCCTGACCGGGAGGAAGCACCGCTAGAGGTGAAAGTTTCCGGAACGCAGGAATAGAAAGACAATAAGCAGCCTCGCATTCATCTGCAGATTTAAAAAATGATGTTAGTTGTTTTGAAAGATGGAGAACCCAATATCAGATTTTTTTTGACACTTTCAGTCATTTATGATGAAATCGAAACACTATTTTTATTTACTTATTCATTCATCTGTTATTAATTTTTAAATTTTAATTCCAGTATAATTAACACACAATGTTGTATTAGTTTCAGGTGTACAATATAGAGACCCAACAATTCGATACATTACTCAGGGCTCTTAATCCCCGTTACCTATTTCACCCACCTCCCCCCCACCCCCACCTCTCCTCTGGTAACCATCAGTTGGTTGTCTATAGTTAAAAGTCTGTTTTTTTGTTTGTTTTATTTCTCAAATTCCGCATATGAGTGAAATCATATGGTATTTGTCTTTCTCTGACTTACTTTGCTTACCATTATATCCTCTAGATTCATCCAGAGGCCAGATTGAAAATGGCCAGATTTTATTCTTTTTTATGGTTGAGTAATATTCCATAGTGTGTGTGTGTGTGTGTGTGTGTCCTACATCTTCTTTATCCATTCATCCATTGATGGACACTTGGATTGCTTCCATAATTTGGCTAATGTAAATAGGCTGCAGTAAACATAGGTGTGTATATACTTTTTTGAATTAGTGTTTTTGTATTCTTTAGGTAAATATCCAGTAGTGGAATTACTGGATCATAAGGTAGTTCTATTTTTAATTTTTTTTAATGTTTTATTTATTTTTGAGACAGAGAGAGACAGAGCATGAGTAGGGTAGGGGCAGAGAGAGAGGGAGACCCGGAATCCAAAGCAGGGTCCAGGCTCTGAGCCAGCAGCACAGAGCCCAACATGAGGCTCGAACTCAGGACCATGAGACCATGACCTAAGTTGAAGTCAGACACCCAACTGACTGAGCCACCCAGGCACCCCCCTGTTTTTCATTTTTTAAGGAACCTCTGCATTGTTATTTTTGCAGTGGCTGCTAAATCAAAACATTATTTTAACCCCTGTTTTAAGAATTGGAAGTTAGAACATTATTTGAGAAATTATGCAAGGAATTTGGATATATATTTTGCACTGTTTAATTTTCTGGAATTTGCGGAAGAGATTATCAGGTAACTCTAGGTGCAGAAGAAAAGTTCAGGGTATACTACGAAGAGCTGGTTGTTAGATTAGGTGGGAGATAAAATTAGCTTTACATTGCTGGTGAGGAAAAAGTTTGCAAGAGAAAATAGACACAGTAATATTAACACTTATATTGTGTCTATTATTATTCTTAAAATCATTAATGATAATGTTATATTCCAGGCACACAGTAACTACCCCATGAGGTAAGTACTATAATTTTCACTGGTTTACAGATGAGGAAACCGAGGATCATAGTGCTTGAGTAGTTTACCCAAAGTAACCCAGCCAGGAAATGTTAGAACCAGGATTCAAACCCAGAGAAGCTGGGCCTGGTGCCCGTCCTTTTAGAACCACACTGTATCATTCTGTCTCTCAGCTTTGGGAGTCTAAACTTTTGAAGTTCTTATCAAAGGGGGTCCCAAGAGTCGCGGTCATACTAGTTTTAGGGCTTGCAGCTGCTGTGGATGCCTTCGATGCATTGCGTCATTTCCCTAGGCAGACCTGTGGCTTTAGCCATTGGGGGGTTCCTTGTTACCTTGGATACACCGTGTGCTGCTTCTGTCTCAGCTCAGCGGTGCACTGAGTACCTCTTGGCTTTGCACCCCAGGCCTTCTCTAATGACTGCCAGGCAGCCTGTAAGTGTGGGGAGTTAGAAGACCCTTGGGCAGCCTTCAGTCAGTGGGATCCAGGAACCATTCTCTTATCTCCCAAGTTGGGCATTTCATTTGCCTCTCAAAGACCCATCAACCTGCAGCAGGGACGACCCTCACGCACCATTGCAGTGGTCTTTCCTCCTCTCTTGTCTGTTATTTTCCCCTATGCCTTCACTTCTGCTTCCAGGAGCCACCTCTCAGGTTAGCTGCCTGTACTTGGATCCTGGTCTCAGGCTCTGCTTTTGGGGACCCACACTGAGGTGGCAACTCACATGGGTACAGACATCAGGTAGGTGCTGAAAATGGTTGAAGGGAACCAGTTAAATTTCTATAGAGATACCCAATGAAATAATTTCAACTTTTATAAAGAAATATATTCTCATTCCATTTTTCTAAAAGTTTACGGACATTTTGGTCTGGTTTCACTTTTACCTCTTTTGGTGAGACACAGGTAGGAGAAATGCTTATTTTCATGTTAAGTTAAAGAAAAACAGTAGTGAAAACATGGTAAAAAGCAGCAGAGTGACTCGGTCTCAGTATCTGGATACCCCAAAGAGCGGTGAGCGCTGGAATGAACCAAGAAGCTGGCACCCAAGGAGCTTCAGTTCGTTGTCATCATGTGTGTCTTTGGGCCCAGCTTTGCCAGAACTTTCTATTTTAAAGAAAAGCTCAAAGCTCTGATATTTGCCTGGAATTTATGGATTTTTAAATGTTGGCAAGCCATTCGAATTGTTTAAAAAAACATCTGGAGGCAAAACTATCAAAGGCTGCCAGTTTGAGACCGATGTCGCACATGATTTCCACTTCATGAAAAGCCTGATCAGGGGTCGGACTCTATTTTCAGAGGCACTGGGTGTGTGAAGACTGCTGTAAGAACATGCATGGGTCAGCCATGGGTTTGGCCAGTTAAAGGTCCCTTTGGGTCAACAGCATCTTGTTCTGATAGCGTTGTCCTGGAGCAGGATATTTCACACAGTCTCCTGCTGCTCCATGGAATCTGGGACACCAGTTGTCTTGAAGGGATGCCTTGTTATGTAAGTAAAGCCACAGGGAGGCAGAGAGCAGAGACAGGAAGCATTCTTCATGGGAGGTTACTTTGAGGACCCAATGCTGGTGTCTAGAGAGAGTCACAACTGGACGTGGGTTCATCTGTGGCATTCTACCAGGGCCAGGAGTTTGGGGACCCGAAGAGTGGCCATGATTTCTTCATTTTCTTGACCCTTAACTCCCAACCACCTTGCATCTGTTGTCCCTCTACCAGACGTTTCCCTGGCTCCCTGTGCCTTCCTCAGCCCAGATCTCTTCCAGTCTCCTCTCAGCCAATAGCTTCATTCTCTACCCAGTTCCACCAAGCCTGAAACCTAGCAGTCGGCCCAGACATCCCTTGCCCTTGGCTCCCCCAGCCGACCCTCCTCAAGTTCTAGGTATTTGGTTCCACCCAACTCTCGAATCTCTCTCATACCCACTGCCACTGGCCTTTGCCAAACTTTGTCAAAGGTTTCCATTCCTGCACTGGCCCAGCTCAGGCTGCTATAACAAAATTCCATGGGCTACATGGCTTAAACAACAGATATTTATTCCTCACAGTGTTGGAGGCTGGGCAGTTAAGGACTAAGCTGCTTTCTTGCTCTATGCTCAACATGGCCCAGAGACAGACAGAGAGAGAAAGAGAGAGAGAAAGAGAGAGGGACAGAGAGAGAGCATTCTGGTGTCTCTTTCTCTTCTTAAAATGGCACTAATCCCATCAAGGGCCTCCACCCTCATGGCATTACCTCAACCTAATTACCACCCAAAGGCCTCACCTCCTAATACCATTACACTGGGGATTAGAACATCATCGTATAAATTTTGGAGGGACATAAGCATTTAGTCCATAACAGTGGTCTTAAAAAAATGCAAACTTGATTATTTTACTTGCTGTCCACTTGACTATCCTACATGACCAATTGGCAGGCCTCTTCCCATCATGTACTATGCCCTAACCTCACTGGTCTTCTCGTTTCTCTAAGTTCCACATCCCTTTTCACTGCTGGACTTGCCCTGTGCCTACACTGCCGTTTCCCCACCCTTTTGCTGAGTAAACTCTCCCCAGTCCTGCACAACTCAAGGGTTTCTTCCTCAGGGATGGCTTCCCCACCCCCAGACTCAGGCCTAGTCCCCTTTTAGTAATAATAATGTAGCTTATGGTTGGTGATGATTGTATTAGAAATGATTAAAATCGATTGACCCCTAACCAGGGTTTCCATCAAAGCTTTTTAGATTTAATCTCCACAATGACATTTTAGGATATATTCTAGTGTTCTGATTTTACAAATAAAGAAACCCAAGTAACTTGACTACAAAACTATAGCAACTTTACCGACACACTTTTATTGCACTTGAAACTTTTTTTAAAATAGTGCTCGTTAGGACTTATAATTACACATTTCCTTGTGTAAACTTTAGAAAATTAACATTCGTCTTTCCACCAGAGCTTGTGGTCTTGAGATGGCAGGGACTTTTTGGCACATGTGTTTGCTTACCACTGAAAGGCAAGTATCTAGCACCAGGCCTGGAGCATTGCAGGTACTCAATAATAGAATGCCTTTGGAATTTTTTCACTCAAATGGCTGTGAAAAATATCTCTCAACAGGAACAAGAAAGAATCCTATATATATATATAAAGGAAGAGAAAAAATAAATCTTAAAAAAAAAAGGAGAACCTCGATGGTTCAGTCGGTTGAGCATCAGACTTCATCTCATGTCATGACCTCACGGTCTGTGAGTTCAAGCCCCACATGGGGCTTGCTGCTGTTAGTGCAGCGCTCACTTCAGTTCTTCTGTCCACCCCCTCTCTCTCTGCCCCTTCTCCACTTACAGTCTCTCTCTAAAAAATAAATAAATCTTAAAAAAAGTAGGATGGACGCATATAGAATAGTGCAGTGTCCTGAAGAGCCAGGTTCCTTAATGTTATATTAAAAGATTAGGAGTTACTGAGGGACAGGAGCAAGTACACGGGACAATAGTGAGTTATTCCTAAGAAGCCAGAGGTCTTTGTTTTCAGCCTTAGTGAGAAGATCCCGAAAGTGAACCCTGATTGGCTAGGTTTGGGTCATGTGCCCACGCTGAGCCAATGACTTTGGCCTAGGGAATAGGAGTGCCCTGATTAGCCAAGCCTGGTTGTGCCCACCCCTATGGCAAGGGCAGTGTTTTCTGTCACCACACTGGAGGTAGGCTGATAGTAGAATCATCAGAGACAACTGAAACGAGGGGCGTCCACATAATTTCATAGGCAGGATCAACTTGGTAAAGATGTTGGGCACGTGCTATGTTAGTGAAGAATGCTTCATAAATTCACCTTTTTGTTCCTAATTGGCTCCCTTTGTATCTCTGCTTGCTGAGAGATAATATTTTATGTGTGCTGGTTTATCCGATAGTTATATTTCACAGTATAAATTAATAAATTTGGATCCTAGTTATACACCAGTTCTGTAATCTGCCCTTAGGGACAGATTTCCTTTTCAGTGTGCTAACAATTAAGGGTGATTAGTTTGTAAGTTCAAGGTGAATCATGAGGAATTCACGGAGATGATGCTACCTTTATTTGGGGCGGTGGGGGGGGGGCGGGGGCGGGAATCCCTCATTTGTAAGGTTAGAGCTGTAGCTCAAGGACATCATGACTTCATCTCCCTACTTCTGTACAACTTTCTATATGCAATGTAAATATGAGCAAGGAATTCAAGAGGATTAGGAATGTGTCCCCGACAGTCAAGTCCAGATGTCATCCACGGCTGGTCTCAGAGTGTTGAACATTTTCTAGATGTTTGCTCTTTTGCTTTGTCCTTTTGTGTATATAACTCCCCAGGAGGTAGGAGACCATGTCTGTGTTGTACAACCCGATCCCCAGTTGCTCTGCCCAGTGAACTGAATGAGTTTATTGAATAAATGGCTACGGAGGTCTTCCATTCTACCCTTCCTTCTACCCTACGTTTTGCTCAGGCAACAGTAATGAAACAATTCTGGGTCTCCTAGATTCTGACACATTTCGTGCGCATTTGTTTGTGATGTGTCTTAGAGTGGAAATCAATCCAGTTCTTCCCATTGTGCTGCTGGGCTTTGTATTGTAAGATGCATAGCAATGACCACATTGATTTTTGCATGCCCTTAGCAGAGCCATTTTATTCCTTCCAACAGTTAGTCCAATGGCTGACGACTTCCCTTTTGTCAGACTTCCTTTTCGGAAGCAAAGGACTTGTTAAAATTGGATGAAGAGCACCCAGCTTCCCACCGCTAAGCCGTGAACCGTGGCAAAAACAGTGGTGAAGGTAAACCAAAGCTTTCAAGAAAGCAAAAGCTGAAGTGAACTGGCTGACCGAGGGAATTCCAGACACCCTGCCGAGGACTCAGGTAGTTGTAGTTAACACAACTGAGCTGAAAAATACAATTCAGTTTTAACACTGACGTTTCCTTTGCTAGGCAATTCTTTTCCCTAGTTCATTGTTGCTGTTTATTCCTGACCAAAAAGAGAGAGACAGAGACAGAGACAGAGAGAAGGAAAAGCAAAATGTAGGAACATTCTTTAAAGAGCCCAACAAATGATTCTGAGGATGTGCTGACACCTGGAACATGGAAGCACTCATGTTTTTAAAGTGTCCAATCAGCTTCCTTCTGCTTTGAACAACATCAATAGAGCAAAACCAGTTTCCAAGTATTAGCTTCTAAAATGAATTGCAAAGAATAGCAGAGTACGCGTGAAGTTCTTCAAGGGCTCCATAGACATTTGATTCAAATTTCACTTTTACATAGGCTTTAAATGCTTCCAAGATCGCAATCTTTACATAGGCAAATGTGACATATTTTAAGTATGAACTTATGGAGGCCATCAATCAACTATTCATTTGTACTGATGGGTTTATATTTTTCTGAATAAGTTATAATACTTCTTCTGACCACTCGTTATCCTGAGCTTGCAAGGCAAATAGTGAAATGACCTTTAATATTTACAGCGATTTGTCTTGAGTAAAAATTTTCTTTATAGTCGTATTGCCTATATGTCTATCTCCATTAATTGCAAGCTTAAACTGTAAGAACTGTGTCACTGCCATTGATGAGCCCGGATTTATATTTTTGGGTTGAAGAAAAGGAAATTGTTTCTTCATTAAATGGCTTTATAAACAAATGCTATAAACCTGAACCAGTAAAACAAATTTATCCTAATCAGATACTTCTTTATTATAAATATCTGAGTAAGAAGTTTTTAAAGAGTTCTATAGCTAAAAGATATTTTTTTTAGACCACTAGATTACATCATTTCTAAATTTGTGAAGTTCTGAAATTACATGATTCTATGATAGGCTTAAAATCATGAAATGAGTTAGTGATTTTGTAGTGAGGTTAGTTTTCATCAGTGATTATAGTCTACCCTTCAGCTAGAATATTTTTGATTTGTGTTTCAGTCATCTGTTGTGATGTTACAAGATATCCCCAAACTCAGTGGCTTAAAACAAATGATTTTTATTATTTTTATGATTCAGTGGATTGAGTGGGTGGTCTTACTGAGACTCATAGAAGTAGCTGCTTTTAGCCAGTGGAGCTTCTGTGACAGGGGCTCAGCTGAACTCCTCTTGCTACAAGGTCTAACATCCCAGGTGTCTTTATGGCATGGCAGTCTCAAGGTTGTATTCCAAGAGAACAAGCCTTGGTGTGCAAGTCGTTATCAAGCTTCTGCTCACATTCTATCTGCTGAGGTTTCTTTGGCCAAAGAAAGTCATATGGCCAAGTCTAGAATCAGTGTGGAAGGGGAATACACAAAGACATAGATGCAGGGAGGTGTGTGTGATTCGTTGGGTACTATTACCGTAAAAATCAATCTTGGTTTTCAATCAACAGAACTGTAAAAGACTGCTAAACTGTATACAATCTGAAAAATAGGACTTCTAGACCGTAAGGCAGGAGGAAGGTCCTTACAATAATGGCCCCAGTGAATAACAATTTCCTATGTCCACACTCTACAGTGCGACGCTGTCCGGTGTCCCGTTGAGAGGTTGATAGTATTTCTCTGCCTTGAATCTTGCTGGCCTTGTGATTTGCTATAAGCTGTAGCGTGTGACCGACATGATGTCGTAAGAGGTCTCAAGTCCAAGATGCCTTGGGGTTTCTGCCTTCATGTTCTTGGGACATGTAAAGAAAGATCGGCTAATCTACTGAGTGATATGAGGCCATGGGAAGAGGAAGGTCCTAGCCTTCCAGCCATCACACCGGGGCCTCAGACCTGTAGATGGGGGATCATAGACTCTCCAGGCTTCAGCCAATCCACCAGATGAATACAGCCACAGGAGCAAGCCTGTGTGAGACCACCCAACCATCCCACAGATCTGTAAGAAATGATACTGGGATGGTTTATTAGAGTGATAGATAACTGATACAGGAGTAAATATTAACTCCTGCTCACTTCTCATGCAATCCCTATGGAGTCGTCTCTCATTTTCTTCTTTTACAAGGAAGGAACCTGAGACCCAGAAATGTTGACTTTCTTGTTGAACGTCAAGACAGCCAAATAACTGAGAGGACACAGGTCTACTGATTTGTAAACTAAGAATCTTTCTGTTACCTATTAAAGCTAATTTTGGAAGATTTAAAATTCATTTTTTTCTTTCTGAGTAAAGATTATTTTAATCCAAATTTTATTTACTTTCCTTTTGGGCAAAACTAACCCAAAAGCTGATCCTTGGCATTATCTTCTTTAGCTGAATGTTTTCTCTTTCCTGGACTGATTTTTTTTTGGCCAAATTTCGAGAAAATCCCACAGGCTTCAGACATGAAAAGACAACTTTGAATTCAGCCCCTGAGGGATAAAGGATCAGTCAGAATGGTATGATTAAGTTGATCTTACCAACAGAAGTGTTATGAAGTCTTCCTTTTAAAAAACAGAAACAAAAACAAAAACTAGACAGCAAGAAAGTTCCAGTAACTAGGGTATCCTGGCCTGGAATATTTCTGCCTTATTTTTCTTCTATATTTTGGTTTTAATAGAATGTTTGTGTCGTATAGATTATCTTTTTGAGCTTTTGGAGTTACTATGAGACAGACATAGGTCACAGGAATAGGCATCATTCAGTGACAGAAATGTAAATACCTGTATTTGTAAAAATATTTTTCGCTTTCTGATGATTTAGCGGTTACAGCCATGCAAATATTGTTTTGGAGACTCTGAATAACGTGGAAGGTGTGAATAATGTTGAAGATATCTTGGGGACAGGGCCATTTTGAGTCAAACTTGGCTGACCCAGGATAGCATACTCACTGATTCTGATTCTCCAAACTCCTTTTTCTCCTAAGGACCCCATTCTAAGAGGCTCAAAATCATATGCAGAGTAAGAAAACATTCTTCTTTGGTTACTGAAGTTTTTTCTACATACACATTAGGAGGGTTGTTTTTTTTTTTTTTTTTTTGTAACCACATAAGACACAGCTAAAATAACATTGTCTGAATATTGCCGAGAGAGAAAGTGAGTTTAAGGGAGGGTTGTGTAACTTTGATCAAGAAGAATTAAATTCTGTTTTCAGAGAAAGTGGAGTCAGAAAGTAGTCCTGGGTACTAACAAGAACCAAAGAAGAAAAGAGATGAGAGTACTGCCCCTCTACTTCTCCAGAGGAGACATGGATATGCAAAGAGGGGAGGGGGCAGGAGCAAGCAGGCTTGGGTAGGACAGTGCCCCCCAACTGACAGCAAATTAGCGTCCATGAAAATATTTTTTCCTTCCTCTTTTTAAATGTATCTAGCTAACTGATTTGTAAGGATATGCTATAACTCAAAACATGTTTAAAGAACTAGGAACAAGGGGTCCCTTGAGTGGCTCATTTGATTAAGCATCCCAGTCTTGGTTTTGGCTCAGGTGACGATCTTGCAGTTCGTGGGTTCGAGCCCCACGTTGGGTTCTGCACTGACAGCATGATAGAGCCTGCTTGCGATTCTCTCTCCCTGCCTCTCTCGACCTCTCCTCTGCTCTCATTCTCTCTCTCTCTCAAGATAAATAAATAAACTTTTAAAAAAAGCTAATACATTGAAAAACTGTTTTAGCTTGCCGTAGAATGAAGTTTCATGGTGGGTCGATCAAATAGCTCTGATTTTTAAGGGGTCCACAAACCTCTGGAGAAAATGGTGGTTAGCCAAACTGTCCTCAGAAAGTTTAGATACTTGATATGAGAGGTCAGACTCTCCAAAGGGAAAATGGAAGAAATTGCCATCCAAGGAGGTTGGGTACAGTTAACTGCAAAAGGTAATGCAAGTGTGGGGCCAGATTGGAATTGTTTGGACGTTAGAGAAGGTGGAAAAATCAGGGCTACCTCCTGTAGTTCTCCTTGTCTGCCCTTACCTGACACATCACCCAGACATTTCAGTTAAACTTTCTGGGGCACAGCTAAGGCTCAGTCCGGCTGTGAGTTGAAGATTCACATTCCATTTACATGTTGATCGCTGACAAATATTTCTAAGTTAATGGACATAACTTTCACTGTGTAAAAAGTTCGAATAGGCAAAATAAAATCGAAAAACAATTGCACATCTAAATAATCATTTATATTGAAAAACATTCGATTACTTGAAAATAGGATTTTTAACTGTTTTATTTATTTTTTTAATGTTTATATATTTTGGGGAGAGAGAGAGACAGAGACAGAGTGTGAGCGGGAGAGGGGCAGAGAGAGAGGGGGACGCAGAATCTGAAGCAGGCTTCAGGCTCTGAGTTGTCAGCACAGAGCCTGACATGGGCTTGAATTCACCAACATCAAGATCATGACCTGAGCTGAAGGAAGTCGGCTGCTTAACTGACTGAGCCACCCAGGTGCCCCAGATTTTCAACTGTTTTAGAATTACTCTTTTTTTTAATGTTTATTTATTTTTGAGAGACAGAAAGAGAGACAGACAGAGTGTGAGCTGAGAAGGGGCAGAGAGAGAGAGAGAGAGAGAGAGAGAGAGAGAATCTGAAGCAAGCTCCAGGCTCTGAGCTGTCAGCACAGAATCCGATGTGGGGCTCGAACCCACGCACTATGAGATCATGACCTAAGCCCAAGTCCGGCGCTTAACCGACTGAGCCACCCAGGTGGCCTTTAGAATTACTCTTGATGCTTAGTATCGGACTTAAAGCAGCATGCATTTGTGTATCAGTTATCAGTTATTTTTCACTTATTTTCTAGCCTTTGATTGTATTGCTTAACTCCTGTTCACTTTATCCCCCAGGCCCCAAGGCCCCACCACAATTGCTAGACTAGCGAGTTTTCCCTTTATATTTGCAAAACCGTGGGCCATTCCCATGTAAAGACGGGGACTGTTGCTACCTCTGGGCGTCAAACTGTTTGAGTGGTTATGATTGACATTAGTGATAATGTCAGAAAATAAAAAAAAGTTTAATACATTTTCCTAATAGTAAATGGCCTTGAAAAAATAGGCAGAAACTTTACATGAAAGTGATGAGGTATTTTACTACATAAGAAGAAAGTAAAACAAAAGCCATAAACCAAATGGAAAGCTGAACAACAAACCAGGGAAAAAACACTGGCAGCTTGACCAAGAGTCCCTCTCATCAGATCTCAGGAGTCTGGTAAATCAAAACCAAAAAGGTGAACTTCCCACTAGTAAAATCTTCAAGTTACAAAAAGAAGGTGGGATATCATCCTATTTTTCTTTCTTTTTTTTTAATTTTTATTTTTTAATGTTTATGTATTTTTGACAGAGAGAGAGAGCATGAGCAGGGGAAGGGCAGAGAGAGAGGGAGACACAGACTCTGAAGCAGGCTCCAGGCTCTGAGCTGTCAGCACAGAGCCCAACACGGGGCTTGAACTCACAGACCGTGAGATCATGACCCGAGCCGATGTCGGACGCTCAACTGACTGAGCCACCCAGGCGCTCCATCACCCTATTTTTCTAAAATAGATATATCTACTATAATACATATTAAAAAAAAAAAGGTCAAATGGCATTTTGAGTGATTCTGATGTTCTTTTTTTTTTTTTTAACATGAAATTTATTGTCAAATGGGTTTCCATACAACACCCAGCGCTCATCCCAACAGGTTCGGATGTTCTTTTTGATGTTTAACTGTGTTTTCTAGATTCTCTACAGTGAGCATAGAGTCCTTTTGTAACTCACCTTCTATTCCTGAAAAGCAAAAGTTATTTTTAAAAAAAACAACAACAAAAAAATACGACAACTGTCATGACATAGAGGTGAGCAGAACCTGGTGCTATTACTGATTGGGACCTTATTGCACGCTTATTTACCTGTTGTTCTGAACGGTTCTCATAAGAATGTGCTTTTTAAAAGTTGGGTATGTTGAGACACCTGGGTGGCTCAGTCAGTTGAGGGTCCGATTGCGGCTCAGGTCATGATCTCACGGTTCGTGAGTTCAAACCCCATGTCGGGCTCTGTGCTGACGGCTCGGAGCCTTGAGCCCGCTTCGGATTCTGTGTCTCCCTCTCTCTCTGCCCCTCACTCACTCACGCTGTCTATCTCTCTCAAAAATAAATCAACATTAAAAAAATTTTTAAATGTTGGGTATGTTCTGTCATATGTATGAACTACTTTGGTCTGTAGGGGTATAGTTGAGGAAACCTGACCAATTTTGACTGCACTTCTGCCATTAACCAGCTTTAGAGCTTTTCTCTCAGCGGTAAAAGGAGCGAGCTGGGCTAAGGATTTTGCAAGCTCTAGCTAGTTTCTGAAAAAGTTTCCTAATTCTATTTTTTTTAAAACGTTTTTGTAATGTTTATTTATTTTGGAGAGAAAGACAGAGGAAGAGTGTGAGCAGGGGAGGGGCAGAGAGAGAGGGAGACACAGAATCCGAAGCGGGCTCTGGGCTCTGAGCTGTCAGCACAGAGCCTGATGGGAGGCTTGAACTCACAAGCCTCGAGATCATGACCTGAGCCCCTACTACTTCTATTTTGTAATGAGATTAACCTAAAAAAAAAGAGTCTCAAGAAACTTGCAATGAAAGAAAAAATGAGGATTTTTTTTTCCCCCTCGTATATTCTGTGTGGTACCATCGAGAAGGCCACAGAAAATTTGCTAACGTATCTGGGCAGAAAAACTCTTAAGGAATCTTTCGGGGCTGCTCCCACCTCCAAATAGGATTTTGACCTCTTTTTAAAACAATTTCCTTTCTTTTACTGTATGCATAACATGTTTTACTTTAGAAAAGTTGGAAGAGTCAAATAATTTTAAAAAGAGTCAGCTGTCAGTGTAGCACATAGAAATAATGACTGTGAATACCGGAATGTATATCACCACATACATTTACAGAAATCTTATCAAAGCATTCACAATATCTTGAATCTGCTTCCTGTTATTAAATAATATATCCTAAACACTTTCCACCAGGAAATATGTATCTCTATGGTAATTTTTAATGGAACCAGATGGCCCATGTCATTAGTTGCCTTTCAATGAACATTTAAATGGCTTTCCATTTTTCTCTATATCTGTTTTTCACTATTATAAATTACTCTACAATAAGCAGCTTGTATATACATCTCTGGACATTTGTCTGATTGATTCCTTTAGGACACATTCCCAAAAGTGGAATTTCCAAGGTACGTGAAACATGTGTTTGGGAAGCATGTATTTCTATGCCCAAATTGCCCTTCATGAAGGTGACGCCAATATGAACTCTCTTGAAACACGATCTTTAGAATTCTTTTGAAATTTTGCCATTTTTTTAAAGTTTTATTAATTTATTTTGAGAGAGAGAGAGTAAGAAAGAAAGAATGAGCAGGGCAGAGAGAAGGAGAAAGAGAATCCCAAGCAGGCCCCACACTGTCAGTGGAAAACCGCCCCACATGGGGCTCGAACTCACAAACGGTGAGATCATCAACTGAGCTGAAGTCAAGAGTCGAACACTTAACCAACTGAGCCACCCAGGCGCCCCACTTTGCCAATCTGATAAATAAGAAAGAATGATGTCTCAGTATTGTTTTACTATGTGTTACTCAGGGAACCAGTGACTAAAACATATTTGCATATATTTATCAGCTGTTTGCATTTCTCCATTTGGAATTTTCCCATTTGGTTAACTTACAATTCCAGAGAAGAATCCAGACCACTTTTTGGCTATGTGAGTCAGTCTGGAATTGTCTCCAGTATTTCGTCTTTTCACCATATTTAAATCTGCTCTTGTCTCTTCCTTAGAAAAATGTTAGGAGCCTAAAACTCACTGAAAGACGTTCTTTCATACGCTGCTAACTTTTTCTGCCCACTTTGGCCTCTTCTTCAGTCTTTCAATAAAACGTAAAGCAGCCGCATCTTTAAAAACGTGACGGCACAATAGTGATGTTTTCAGATGGCGGTGGGACAAGGGCTATGGGCAAAAGAGAGGGAAGTCTCCTGGTTAAAGAGATAGAGAAGAAATGGAATGAAAGTGTTTTTCAGAGCTCTACAAATGCCCGGAGAAACTCTTCAAGAAGCAGAAAATGTTATGCAACATTTCCCAAACACAGTTTTAGAAGTTATTTATTTCTTTTTGAGAGGGAGAGGGGAGAGGCAGAGAGGTAGACAGAGAATCCCAAGCAAGCTACACACTGTGGGTGCAAAGCCCGATGCGGGGCTCCAACCTGTGAACCTTAGATTATAACCTGAGCTGAAATCAAGAGTCTGACGCTTAACAGAAGGTCTGGGAACTGAAATACTAAAGCCACCAGGCTCTGTGGAGCATCACCTGGGCCTCAGTTTCCTTGCCTGTGCAATGCAACTCGTGGATGAGTGAAATGCCTTGCCCAGAGGCTGTCTGTCTCAGAGTGGGAAAAATCCGGGTTCCTAACTCTAAATCCTGCAGGTTCTGCCTTATAGCCACTACCTGTGACTGCTTGGGGCCTATGGTTCTTTTTTTTTTCTTTTTTTTCCTAATGTTTATTTATTTTTGAGAGAGAGTGTGAGAGAGAGAGCCATGCGAGCAGGGGAAGGGCAGAGAGAGGGGGACAGAAGATCCCAAGCGGGCTCTGCCGGTGACAGCAGAGAGCCAAATGCGGGACTCGAACTCACAAACCATGAGATCATGACCTGAGCGGAAGTCTGACGCTTAACCGACTGAGCCACCCGGATCTGCAACTCCCCCCCCCGCCCGGGGCCACGGTTCTAAGGCCTGCGTGGGACACCCTGCCCTGCTCTGAGCTTATCCTGAATCAGGGTGGAGCTGTGTTGGTCCTAAACCTTGATGCATTTACAAGATGTGTTCTCATCAGGTTACAGAGTTTATTACCAGTTATTACATCTTCAAGTTTACGCTTCACCGAGATGAAAAAGCAGATTATGACGGCTAAGGCCCATAAGAGTAATAGTTGCTGGGAAATAACATTTCTGTGTACCCCATGAAGCACACTCCTCACGAGAGAGGAGGAATTTTGCAGCCTCTCTGCTTTTGCAAAATAGATTTTTGACGAAAAGATATTTCACGCACCAAAGCCTTATACACTTCTGACTGACTCCAAACTTAATTAGTCCCTTCTACAGCAATGTCAGCCGTGTTATGGGAGGGGACTCTTCTTGGAGAACTTGGCCATTCAGATACACAAGGAGATGTGCATGGGCTGTAAAAAAGAGAAAGCAAAAACCAAATTCCTTGTCTGGAAGCAGAGTTCCTGGAACCCGTGAGTCAAGCGGTGTAAGTTTGGACTTCATTTTGAAAACATTCCCACTCGTGAAGAACAGAGTGCAAACTGGATTCAGCATCTGGGACTCTGCAGAAAACTCTTCCGATAAAGGGAAGGTGATAAGCTGACGAGGCCCTATTCGCTATGGAAATTTCAGAGGCTCCTTTCGAGAGCTGCTTTCCACTGATAAACTACGTCGTGTTTTTCAGGTTCCCATAGTGAGGAAAACATTCAAGTGTGTCGTCTACAAAATTAACTGCCTGACAAAGGCCTACGGAGGTGGTTTCGGCCACGCAGCTTTCCGCCTCCCCAGACCTGTGCCTGGGCCCACCCTTCCCTTCCACTTTTCTCCCCTGCCGCTACCCTAAAAGGATCTGCTTCAGTTGGCTTGTTCTGTTATTCTTTGAACATTCCTTGATCTTGCCTGTCGTGTTCCCTTTTTCACAATGGTCCTTCCCCCTGCCTGGAACACACTTGGTGATTTGGCCGGAGAGAGAAATCTGTTCCCCAGGTGCAGAGAGAGCCGGTGCTCAAGGAACAAGTTTGTGGTTCAGGCCCTTTTCCAGGGCCTATCAGTGTGAATGGGACATCTTTCTTTCCTTGAAGGTATTCCCACTCCTCTGAAATCCAAAGGCCTCGTGTTCCCTCCCAACCCTTTGTAATCCTTCTGTTGGCTAACTGACCACAATCCCCATTCTCTAAAGCTTTCTGTTTCCGACCACCTATTATTATGGTCTTAGAACAGTTTCCCAAGCTTTGATCTTTTGGCTACTTGCTTCATGAAGTTGAACAAATATATTCCTTAAAGTACAAACGTTGATTTAAGTACTTACTTAGTATTTGTCTCTAGTTTTTTTTAAAAATTAATTAAGTTTAAAAGGAAAAGTTTTATCACTATTTCACAAATAGAAAACCCAGCATTACTTGCCTTAAGTAAAAAGTAACTATAAAGAACATAATGAAACCAAAACATTATGATTAGATGCTAGGGAGAAGCAAAACGACGTTGGTAGGAACCTTATTCACGAAGGCAGAAACCGGAAGCAATCCGAATGTCCAGAATAGCACAACAGATAAGTAAATTGTGGTGTGTTCACACCCTAGGAAACCACACAGCAATAAAAGAGAACAAGCTGTTATATAACATCCAGTGGGGCGACTCTCCTGGACATAATGATGAGTGGAAGAAACTAAGTATGTATGAGATGATTCCATTTCTATGAAAAATCAAGGAAGAAGTTGAGGCCCCAGAGATTGCTTTGTTAGGAGAGAGTAGAGAAGGAAGGACAACAAAATTCTAAAGATTCTTCCTCCCATCACACCCCGCCTATGAGAAGGTAAGGGCCGTGGGGAGGAATCCCATCTGTTTTTTCAGTGCTGTATCCCCAGTGCCTAGAATGAATGGTACCTGGCATGTGGGAAGTACCCAGTGATCATTTGAATAAATAAATGGATTTCCTTTGTCCAGAAGTTATCTCTGCAAAGCCATCGTTCCTTTTTTTAAAAAAAATTGAGGTAGAATTGGCATATGACATTATAGTAGTTTCAGGTGTACGACATAATGATTCGTCGTTTGTACACACTGCAAAACGACCACCACGATGAGTCTACGGATCATCTGTCACCAGACAGAGCTACAAAATTTCTTTTTCTTGTGATGAGTATTTTTAAGGTTACGCTTGGCAATTCCAAATATGTAGTACAATGTTATTGACTCTAGGCACCAGGATGTACGTTACATCCCCATGACTTAATTATTTTATCTGGAAGCTTGCTCCTCTTGACCCTTTTACCCATTTCGCCCACCTGCCAGCCTCTTTCCTGCCAGCAGTGTCCATTCTATTCTCTGTATCTGTGAGTTTTGTTTTATTTGTTCATTTGTTTTTTTTAATTTATATTTAAAATTTTTTAAGTTATTTAATTTATTTTGAGTGTGTGTGTGTGTGTGAGAGAGAGAATGGGGGAAGGGCAGAGAGAGAAGGAGAGAGAGAATCTCAAACAGGTTCCTCCCTGTCAGCACAGAGCCAACCCAACACGGGGCTTGAACCCACAAACGTGAGATCATGACCTGCGCCGAAGTTGGATGCTTAACCGACTGAGCCACCCAGGCTCTCCTGTTTTGTTTTTTATACTTCATATGTAAGTGAGATCGTGCAACATTTGTCTTTCTCTGTCTGCAAAGTCCCTCTTGAATCTGTACCATCGGGAAAGGACTGTGAATCCTTATTTCACATTAACTGAGGTCTCAACCGAAAGACCTTCAAGAGTCCTTCCGTTTTCCAGTTGTCTGCAGCTCTCTCCAGACTTCTACCTTCAGCCTGCATAGGCTCTTCCTCCATCGGTTGGTTCCCCATCCCCAAATCCCTCTCCCAGAGTAGCTACCTGGACAAAGAACTGTTGAGCTCTGTCCCACCAGCCCTGTCTTTCATCCTGAATACACAAAGCTCTTCTGGGACATAGCCAAGTTTTGCTGAAGTTCTAGCCTTTTGCAATGAAGTCTTCTCCTGAGAAAGAGCCACATAGTCAGGTGTATTTCCAGGTTGGAAGACATATGGCATTCCTTTGGCTTTGCTGGCTTTGTGCTTTGTGGGAGGGTAAGACCCTTTTCATAAAGAAGAAATGCTCGCGCCATTTCAGAACGGAAACAAAACCTTCGTATGCACAAGCTTTGTAGTATCTTTTTCCTTTGACATTTAGAGTGCAAGAAGCTCAGGGCAAACAGATGTATGCCTAAATAAAAATAATGAGTATTTTGTTTGTTTAAAAAAAATGTCTACTTTGATCACTGCTATTATGTGGAAATGATGGCAGGTATACGTTCACTCACTCTGTGCAGTAGCATCAGGCATCACATTTTACCTGCTTATTAGGGAATAACATCATAACTATAAAAAGTGACAGTAAACTCTTTTGTCTATGAAGACAGTTTTCAAATAGGAAAATAAAATTGTGAGTGCATCCTTAGGCCACAAACCTTCTGGAAGTTCCTCACTGACCACACGTTAGAAATGAGCTCTTCTCTGAGCTTTGGGGGGGGCGGGGCTTTATAGTCAGAGACCCTAAAAGGCTGAGCAAACGTCCCTATCAATTCTCCCAGGAATAATGGCAGTTTTGGAAGTTAGGACAAAAGGTTCAAGAAATGGAGCCACAGATTGAGAAGCAATTGGTTTTACTACCAGTTGTAACGATTCCCGGGTCACGTCAGTCCCTATTTTTCTTTCTTTCTTCTTCTCTACATCTCGTGGGACCCAAAGACAGCATGTTAATAAAATGTGCTGAAAGGCCAAACTTACCTATAAGTCAATAGAGGAAATCAAACTTTCAGAACTTTTCAGATAAGAAAATTTACCAGGGAAAGCGTGATATTGTTCTGCCATTTTCCTTTCATTTTGTTTTATTTTTTTCCTATAAACACCATCCCTTCCATCCCCAGGCCCTGCGCCTGTAGCCGGTCCTGAAGGTGTAGAAGGAGCTCGCTCTCCCTGTTAAACTAATTCCCAACCTACCTTAAACTGCAGTATTTCCTTTATATGAAGATGCCATTAATCGTAAGAAATGGGACTGATTTTATAGGTTTTAGTTGGGGGTAGAGGGTGGTGAATTACCGCTATGGAGTGCACCCATTGGCATTGATTATAAAAATACATTCAGATTTTAGAAATGGGAAAGTCTAAAAAGTGTCTTAGAAATGGATAAACTACATTATTGCCGTTATTAGGAAAATTGCGTTTTAATGGGGAGAGGGGGGGAATTTAAGCCTTTGGTGGGTGCCTGAGAAGGAATGATGGGTATTTTCCTGGGGGGTGGGGGACATTCTTTCAGCCTGTCCTCATGTCGTACCACATGGTGGACCACCAGCTGTCTTGTCCCACCCTCATTTCTGGTTAAGACTGGTCTGGAGTATGTTACTTCTTTATCATCTTATGAAATTAATAAGTTGTCAAACTCTTTAAACCTCTTAGAGTAAAAGCGCTTTAAGGAAAGTGTCAAAACCAGATTTCAAACTGCAACCTTTTATTTTCCAATGCCAGCAGAAATATAACCTATTAAGTTCCTCTTCTTTTCCCCGGACGAGTCTCAGGGAAATAGCGGTAGTTGCAATATTTATAAAGGCCCTAGGTTACAATACATCAGCAGAAGAAAGGTTATATGAGAATAAAATCCAAGCATTCTTTAAATCAATTAGTGCTCATCGAATTTACCTACTCTTTATTTTTACATGGTACAATAAATGGATGATATCACAAAAGTAATGTCAGGGGCAAAATAAACTCTAGAATCGAGAAACAAATATCAATACAATACTTTCTTTGTAAAGGATGTCAGCCAGTGGTATCTATAGTCCAGTGAGAATTGACTAACATTGTGCATATAAAGCACTTAAGCTCTAAGTCTGTGACAGGGCTGAGCGCTTACTAAATGTGTCCAGTGAGTATTTTTGTGAAGTCACAAGTTGTTCTGATGTCATTAGCACTCCGAGAGACTGGAAATGTCCATCGTTCCAAGTACTGGGTCTAGAAGACATAGGTTTATTGAACTTTCATTCACAGCTTGGAACTTACAACATAGCCACATTAAAAAAATATTGTCCTTTCAACATGAATCCCCATATTACATGCGTGTGAATTCAGAGATAAGAGTTAATCATAGCTCTGGTGATGGCTTAATACTTTCAGGAGGAAATGTAGGTCTCCCTTCTGATTAATGAGTGGGAAGAACCTTTACTGAGTTGGTTTTTTTTGTTTTGTTTTGTTTTGTTTTGTTTTTACTTCTTCAACATTTCACACACCAGAACCATAGAGAAGCATATTGATAAATTCAGGTCTTTTGCTTTTCAAAGTGATTTCCTTTCCACTCTGGAGAAAACTATATATGAAAAGCTTTTTTTTTCTGTTGGTTAAATAATGGTGTGCTTTTGAAAGGAATGCTTGGAGGGACTCACTGAGGTCTTATCAGATCCTTTGAGGTAGGCTGTTGAACTAACAGATACCACAAGGAAGTGCTGTGGGAAAGTGGAGAGAAGAGGGTTTCTGAGTCAGGGTGGAAAGGGTTTCAGGGCTCCAGAGATAGGGATGAGTCATTCCAGTAGATTGAGGGGTACTGAAAAAACAGATAGAAGGCTGATGTCCACCATTTTGCCCAAATCAGTGTTGTTCACACCTCTCTGTGTACAATACGCACACATAACAAAGATTATCTTTCTGTAAGTGTTTTTCAATACACCAATTTGTAACCTTGGAGGCAGAATATTCAGGGCCTGTAGTTCTTAAGATCTATCCTCAACATAATCTCATGCTTGTGTGGCTCTGAGCCTAGCCTTCTGAAGGTGTTTGTTTCTCTGACTGGGTTGCTCTATATCTGCTAGAAAAACACACACTTCGTGGTAACAACAACTTGTTCCCAGCTGTCTTCTGTGTGATCATTCTTTTTAGCTATGCTTCATTTCAGCTGCATGGGAGCACTATCTCTCAAAAACTACACTTGTTGTTAGAAAATGAGAAACAATTCCCATTAGGTTTATAGTGGCCTTAGAGTAAAGAAATAGATTTCCCCACCCACTGGCACATGCTCAGAATTGTTTGATGCAATGTTATCATTCCTGTTCAAAAGATAGATCCTATTCGAAAGATGGAGAGAAGACCCAAGGGACCAGCTGGCAAACACTAGGACAGTGGTCATCAGTGGGGTAGGGAAGTAATTTTTCTTCCAGGAGACATTTGGCAATTACGGAAACATATTTGATTGTCACAACTTTGGGGGGTGGGGTGTTACTAGTGTCTTATGGGCATAGGCCAGGGATGTTGCTAAATGTTCTTCAATGTCAAGACAGTTACCCCTATGACAGTTACCCCAATGACAATGTTGGTGAAGACAAGAGACCCTGTATTAGAGCCTGTGTTTGGATAGCTTCTCTGACTTCGGGGCCCAGCCTGCTCACTATATGATGCAGAAGAGTTGGTTCCCCTCAACATATCTTCACTTTCCAAGGATCCTGGGAAGTGGAAAAGGTGGGGGCAGAACTTGATATACTTCCAAAAAAAGAAAAAAAAAAAGAAGGAAAACATAATTATTGATGGTTTCCTCTGCCAGACACTCTTGGAAGTGCATTACATGGTTTAATTCATTTAATTTTAAGTACAACTCTTTGAAGTAGTTTGCGCATTTTATGTAAAAGGGAAAGAAAGGCACAATAAAGTTAAGAAACTTGCCAAGGGCATGGTGCTGTCTGGATCCAGGACTTAGACTCACACACATGTGTTATTTCCCAGCAGAGAACAGGGAAGATGAAGAAGCCTTTATGTCCACATTCAGGGCAGAGAGCACAATGAACCATACTAAGAGAGTCCCTTAGCCCACGGGGTATCCGGGTTGCCAGGACTTTTGAATTGCAAATCATTCAGCATTATTATAGCATTTCATGGAAAGTAAGACACCATTGGTTGTAAGATGCACTCTTCCTTTTATGTACCAGTAAGAAAGAAACCACAGTTTTCATGTGTAAGATGTCATCAATTCTAAGAGATATATTAAACATACCAATAATGTGTTTTTAAAATGTGCGTCAAATAATTTATCGCAAGTGGGTTAAGCAGCTCTACATGACACTAGGCTGTGTTGTGCAGAATAGCATATGAGAGCTCTCTCTATCCTCAGGAAATAAAACAAAAGCCTTTTAAAGTCATTAAATGTTTAGATCTCATTTCTTAATCTACAATGCAAGCCTAATGAATAATGCAGAGAGTCAATGATAGCTTTAGGTTTTGTTGACTCAGTAGGACAAGAATGTTATGAACTGTGGGAAGAGGAAGTCCTTTTCTGTTAGAAGGATCTACACAATTTAGGTTGAAAGGCATGATGTGTCAAATTCCGTGTTTGTAACCATGGAGATGATATAAGAACAATGGACTATGTTCTCTTCACCATCAAGTTCCAGACCAGAGTAGCTTCCATATTAGTTGAATGAATGAATGAATCTGTAGAATTCTTTTTTTCTTTTTCTTTCGACGATTTTTCAAAAATGCAAGAATACTTCTAGCTTCTTTCATTTCTGTGTCTTATGCTTGCTTTCATTTTCTGTGTCTAGAAGACAGCAAAACATTGAGTTTAATTCAGGAACAAAAGGGCCATGGAAGAGGATGCTGAAGAAGAAGATGGAAGGAATCTTCCTTAGATATTTTAAAGCAAGTGCTTGGGGCCCCATCAGTCTTCTAGACAGGAATCAGGTTTAGTGATTAGAAGAGAAAGAACTTGTGCATCGGGTAGCAGCATGTTGTGGTAGTACTTTGTGTATCCGGGACAGACATCATCATCTTCCTTCCTTTCATTGCCCAACACTCCAGTTGGAAGTTCAGAAAAAGTGCTTGTTTGCTGAAAGTGACCAGATTCTCTAAAATGAAGATTTATTAAGAGGTACTGTTGTATTCTTTGACCTTGTAATTGTACTTCTTGAGGAAAGTTCTTGAGAACATGATTATTTATCTAGTAGACATCTATCGAATCCTTCCTCTGTGCCAGAGGGTGCTCTGGTCATTTTTAAGTATGGGAATGGCATTATCTGACTTTCATTTTCCGAAGATTGTTTTGATGCTGTATGAAGAATGCATTGTAGGTGAAGCAAGAGAGGAAGTAGAGACATTAATTGGGAAGCTATTCCAATGGTCCAATGGAGAGGTGATGATGACCTAGACTGGCGTGCGGCAATCAAACAGAAGAGGGATACAGCTTATGTTTTGTAGCTGAGTGGCCAAGATACACTGGTGGGTTTGACACGAGGCAACTAAAGGAATTTAGAAGAACACCTAAATATTTAACTCGAGCAAGTGGATGATACCCTTCAATTCTAGAGGAAGAGTGGTTGCAGAGGCAGCAGAGAGAGCATTATGAACTTTGGTTTAGCCCTGTTACGTTTGTGATGCCTTTGAGGCATACGTGCATAGATATCGAAAAGCCAGCAGAATATATGACTCAAGAATTATAGGAGGGGTGCCTGGGTGGCTCAATCAGTCAAGTGTCCAGCTCTTGCTCTCAGCTGGTAAATGAGAGGAACAGGTGATAGGATAACATATATAACGTGAGCTCGGTTTTGTTAATAAAAGCCACAGCTATCCGTATAAAACTAAAAGGGATATATATTATGAGCACGTTAAAAGTAATTGTCTCCAGGGAATCAGATTAGAAGTTAGACATTTTCTTCCCTGTTCCTTTTTTTTTCCCTTTTATTTAATTTATTTTTTTTTTAATTTACATTTACATTTAGTTAGCATATAGTGCACCAATGATTTCGGGAGTAGATTCCTTAGTGTCCCTTACCCATTTAGCCCATTCCCCCTCCCACACCCCCTCCAGCAACGCTTTGTTTGTTCTCCATATTTAAGAGTCTCTTCTGTTTTGTCCCCCTCCCTGTTTTTATATTATTTTTGCTTCCCTTCCCTTATGTTCATCTGTTTTGTATCTTAAAGCTTTTAAGTACTTTCAAATCTCTGCAATGAGCACATTTAAATGTTGTAATTTATTTTTAAAGAGTTAAAACAAAAGTGAGATTTTGTTTATAAATTAAGTATCCCCTCCAAAAATACACTGAGAAGTTTGTGTGGGCTTCCTTACGTATAGTCTTACCATGGTGCCAGGATCCCCATCGTGGATTCATGGATTCCAAGGCTTCTGCTTTTGTGCTCAATTACATGGCGGGGTGCCTCCCCACTCCACCCCATGAGGAAGAGAGCTCCCCTGGTCACCAGCATACCTATTCGACTGAGAATGGGCCTTTGGAATGTTCTCTTTCCTTTAAGGGTTATGCTTCCCTAGGTGACGAGAGAGAGAGAGAGAGAGAGAGAGAGAGAGAGAGAGAGGGCAAAGCTGTAATAGTTGCCTTTCAAAACCAGGTGAGGAGACACTAATTGTCTGGCCTGGGAAGCAGCAAGCAGTCGTAAGTCTAAGCTCTGATTCATAGGGCAGTTTTTAAATTAAAAAAGAAAATCTCTATTTGCTGCTTCTTCAAAGGGTTAGTAAAGATTTCTTTCCTGGAAACGTGTGGTTTAATCTCCTGTAACATTATTTTCCAAAGGTATTTTAGAAGTCTTTTTTTTTCCATAGACGGAAAATTTTATGAAATCTGTTATCTTGAAAAAGTCTCTCCATGATAATACAGAACAGAGAGGAAAAAACACTCACTCAAAAACCAGAGCAGTGTTCACTCAACAACAAAAAACAAAGAACCCAAAACTAAAAATGATCTGCTTGTTTCATTCTTATGCAGCATCAATACAATGAGATTCTTTTTTAATGTTCCTAAGTCAAGCTTCATATGCTTTAAACTGTGTTACAGAGAAAGATAAAATCTATTCTCTCTGTGTGTTTCAATAGCCAGACACAGTTTTGTTTCTAAAAAATTCTATATCCGATAAGATATATATGCTGTAAATGCTACAAAAAGGCTAAAATACATTGTTTTTTTATAAATTTAACATAATATAGTCCATTGCAGCTCTGTAGTTTCCATACATTGGAGTCAAGGACACAGAGAACCACATCAACTTTGAACGTGAATATTGCACATTTTCTGTCAAATTTGGCTAAGGTAATGCTATAGGAGCCTCACTAGAATTCAGCTTTCCCTGGTTTTGCCTTTTGTGGACCACTGAGATACTTAGGGGCCACTGTCAGGATGGGGCTCCGGCTTCTTTCTGATCTCCAGACCAACTGCCCTTGAATTTTCACCAAACCCGGTGATGAAATCCATAGTATCAACCCTCTGACCTCAGCAGTTTCTTGGTGGAGGAACACTGGCCATTGCCTCCTTGGAGGTCAACCCAGAACTAAAATCATTGTCTTGATTTTTGAAGTTAAAAAAAATTCTTCTTCCTCTTCTTATTTTGTTGTTGTTGTTGTTGTTGTTCATTAAACCAGACAGCCGGCAACTTTCCAGCCAGCTGAGACATTATTCAGATAAAAAATTCCAGGTCAAGCTGCTGAGAAGCAAGTTATGTATGTAGAATTCTTAATTTCCTGGAAGTTTTAGGAACAGAACACATGGTCTGTGCATTGTGTATGAATTACTTTTGTGGAAGAAGGCTCCAGCGTGTCCCATGTAAATAATTAATAGAATGTACGTCCAGAACAAGCAGCTGCAGGGCCAGTTTCCATCTGAGACCTCTTGTTTGAAAACCTGTAGCTTGTGCTGAAGACCAAGATTATTTTATGTTTGAGGAAATGAAAGAAATAGCCTTTGTTCAGATAAGAGAATGTATTATTAATCACTGTGTTCCCAATAGCTGTTTTTTTCTCCTTCTGAGATTAGTGTTGCTCATATAGTAGGTCTCTTGAATACCTCATTCAGAACTCTTAAATCTCTCTTAATAATTTCTGTCTCTGCATCCCTTTCATTTGAGATTTTTGGAAAATTTTTCTTAATGTTTATTATTTTTCAGAGAGACAGAGCACGAGACGGGGAGGGGTAGAGAGAGAGGGAGACCCAGAAACAAAGCGGGCTCTGGGCTCTGAGCTGTCAGCACAGGGCCCAATGAGGGGCTCGAACCCTCAAACTGTGAGATCATGACCTGAGCTGAAGTCGGACACTTAACTGACTGAGCCACCCAGGCGTCCCTTTCACTTGATTTTTTTTTTTAAAGATAATTTTTTAGAGTAGTTTTAAGTTTACAACATAATCGAAAGAATGGTAGGTAGATTTCTTATATACCCTCTGGGCCCCCGTCCTATGCACAACCTCTTCTATTATCAACATCACTCACCAGACTATTACTTGCAGGATTATGCGGGATGAACCTACATTTACACATCATACTAACCTGAAGTTCATAGCTTACGTTATGGTTCACTCTTGGTGTCGTACATTCTATGGCTTTGGCCAAATGTATAAGGACATATACACATCATCATAATGCCATACAGAGTATCTGCATTGCCCTAAAAATCCTCGGTGCTCCCCTTACACATTGCCCTTCTACAGCCCCTCCCTCTGCCATCAACCTCTGATCTCTTAACATCTCTGTTATTTTGTCCCATTTGGATTAAAAATTTTTTTTAATGTTTATTTATTTTTGAGAGAAAGAGACACAGAGTGCGAGGCGGGGACGGTCAGAGAGAGAGGGAGACACAGAATCCCAAGTGGGCTCCAGGCTCTGAGCTGTCAGCACAAACTCATGGACCACGAGATCATGACCTGAGCTGAAGTCGGTCGCCTCACCAACTGAGCCACCCAGGCACCCTTACTGACACATATTTTTTAATTCCACATTTTAAAATCAATTTTTTTTGCTTCTCTTTCTGTTCCAGAAAATCTCTCTGTTCTTATCGTGATTTGCCTTAAGTACTCCTTATTGTTATTCAAGTCATTTTCTGTCTTCTCCAGCAGCTCTGTTACACCAGGGACAAGTTCAGAGTTTCATTTTTTTCTCCCTCTCCATGGCTGCCAAGGTCCCTTGGGTGTATGAGTCTTACTTGGTAATCCAGGCTCAGTTCCAACCAGAAAGACCTAATGTATCACGTATTAGAAAGATGCCTCTAGAGTGACGGTTGTATCGCTTGTCGGCCTTTTGGCTAAGATCAAGTGTAGAGTGGCAGTTGTCCCAGCAGATGCACCAAAAGGAAGCCTTTTGTTTGTTTGTTTGTTTATTTGTTTTTTTGTGGTTTTTTTGTGTGTGTTTTTTTTGTTTGTTTTCGAGTCTCCTCTCCCTCTTCCAGTATAGAGTAAACTGAGACCAGTTGTTCAACTGATAGGAAGATCTGACCTCCTCATTCTGTGAATGTCCACCTGCTCTGCAGAGTCTGGGCATCTTCCAGGACCAAGTTCTTAGATCCTTGGGGCCTCTTCTATTCCTGCCTAAGCTTCCCACCTACCCCACCAAGGAAAGAGCCCTACAATAGCTCCATTGCTGGTACCCTTGGACCCCATGCTCTTGTGACCCCAGCAGAAGTGAGACCTGGAGCTGGAGTTAGGCTAACAAGGCATGGCAGACAGTCAGCTACTCTTTCCAGAATCCCTTTCTCCAGGGAAAAAACAAAAACCCAAAACTCAGGATTCAGTGTGAGATCATGATATGTATCTCATACAATGTGCAGAAGGCTCTATAGGACTGGCATCCTTTGAACTATAATCATGGTTTGTTTCTATATTTCATTAACACGATGATGACTCTGATGTTCAGTGTTACTGGCTGTAAGATACTAAAGGACTTCCAATATTCTTTTTTTTTAATTTTTTTAATGTTTATTTATTATTGAGAGACAGAGAGAGACAGAGAATGAGTATGGGAGAGGCAGAGAGACAGGGAGACACAGAATGTGAAGCAGGCTCCAGGCTCCGAGCTGTTAGCACAGAGCTTGACGAGGGGCTTGAACCCATGAACTTTGAGATCCTGACCTGAGCCGAAGTCGGACACTTAACCGACGGAGCCCCCCAGGCGCCCCAGGACTTGCAATATTCTTAAGAAAGTCAAATTATACGCAGTACACATTTTCATGTTATCTGACTTTATACTACTCAGATACTTTGAAATGTAAAATCACGGAAGATTTCCATGGTAACCTTACGAAAACCAGACTATTTGATTAATCAGAACATGTGACAAGACTAGTTGAGAGTTTGCTGGTTATTTCTATGCTAGGTCAAGTGGAATTATTCTAAACCTTATATAATAGGATAGGATCTATTTTTAAAAGGCTTTCTGCGAAACACAATAAAACTTTCACCTTTTGCAAAATTCAGCATATTGAACTCCAAGCTGATAATAATTGTGTTTATTTTGCTTCTTATACAAATAGGCTTTTGCTTTTTTACTCGGACTGGATTCCTCTTAAAGAGAGGTTTTGTTTTTCAATTTTCTAGATATTTCTAGTAGAGGCAATTTGTTGTGCCTGAAGGGCTGAGATTTGAAATTCTCTCTCAGCTGTGATTTATTTCTCTTACGAGATCAGTGATAGGAGATGAAATGTGAACAATATGAATCTAGAACATGACTTTATGACAATGGAATGTCAGAGAATCTATTATGCTATGTAATATGCATTTCTTGGCACATGAATATGTACATTAATTATTTCACAGTGTCCTTTTCCTTATGTAATGGCTCCAAGCGAAGACACAAAAATTCTAGTTTCATAAAGTGTTATCCTCAAGTACAGCCACGTTTAAATATCATGTATATCACTTGCTGTAAATTTGCTTCGCTTCTATTTTTCAGGCCTTTTCCAAGAAAATATTTTTATATTGGGAAGTTATAAAAATGAATTTTTTTTAAGTTTCTTTCTTTCTTTCTTTCTTTCTTTCTTTCTTTCTTTCTTTCAAGAGAGAGAGAATGTGAGCAGGGAAGGGGCAGAGAGAGAGAGAGAGAGAGGGAAGGAGAGAACCCCAAGCAGGCTCCATGCTATCAGCTGTCAGCACAGACCCTGATGTGGGGCTCAACCTCATTAACCGTGAGACCCCTGTTCTAGACCTTTCTCTTGAACTGGAAACATAAATTCAATAGCACACTTGGCTTCTCTAGGATATTAGGAGAACTAAGAGATATCCTAAGTGTTGCATGTCTAAGTAGAAATATTTATGTTCCACTTGTAGTAGTTTAATAGTGTTCTTTCCCAAAGTTATGTACCCACAATTTTAGAAAGTGACCTCATTTGGAATAAAAGATTTTAAAATGTACTTAAGGTAAAACCTTAAGATGAGATCATCCTGGATTAGGTGGGCCCTAAACCCAACGACAAGTGTCCTTCTAAGAGACAGAAGAGAAGAACACAGAGACACAGGGAAAGGCCATGTGAAGATTAAAGCAAGTATCAGAGTTTTGCAGCCACAAGTCAAAGACCTTCAGGAGCCATCAGAAGCTGGAAGACACAAAGAAGGATTCTCATCTAGAGCCTTTGGAAGGGATACAGACCTACCAGCTCTTGATTTCAGACTTCTGCCCTCCCAACTTGTGAAAGAATAAATTTCTGATATTTTTAAGCCACCTGGTTTGTGATGATTTGTTAAGATTGTCACAGAAAATGAACACACCGCCCCTTCCCAAACCTGTGATTCCTCCATTTTCCAAATACAAGTGAAAACTCTAGTCCCAGAACGCTGAAGCCGTCCATGACTGCTTTCTGTATCTCACATCAAAAACACAGTTTATTCAGTACAGAGATTCCTCAAAAAATTAAAAACAGAACTACCCTATGGCCCAGCAATTGCACTACTAGGTATTTACACACGGGATACAGATGTGCTGTTTCAAAGGGGCACATGCACCCCCATGTTTATAGCAGCACTATCAACAATAGTCAAAGTATGGAAAGAGCCCAAATGTTCATCGAGGGATGAATGGATAAAGATGTGGTGTATACCTACAATGGAGTATTACTCAGCAATCAAAACGAATGAAATCTTGGGGCGCCTGGGTGGTTCAGTCGGTTGAGCGTCTGACTTTCCTCAGGTCATGATCTCATGGCTCATGGGTTTGAGCCCCACGTTGGGCTCTGTGCTGACAGCTCAGAGCCTGGAGCCTGCTTCAGATTCTATGTCTCCCCCTTTCTCTGCGCCTCCCTTGCTCATGCTCTGTCTCTGTCTCTGTCTCTCTCTCTCAAAAATCATTAAAAAAATTAAAAAAAAAAAGGAAAGAAATCATGCCATTTGCAACTACGTGGATGCAACCAGCGGGTATTATGTTAAATGAAATTAGTCAGTCAAGGAAAGACAAATATCATATGACTTCACTCATATGAGGACTTTAAGAGACAAAACAGATGAACACAAGAGAAAGGAAGAAAAAATAATATAAAAACAGGGAGGGGGACAAAACAGAAGAGACTCTTAAATATGGAGAACAAACAGAAGGTTGTTGGAGGGGGTGTGGGAGGGGGGATGGGCTAAATGGATAAGGGGCATTAAGGAATCTACTCTTGAAATCATTGTTGTACTATATGCTAATGAACTTGGATGTAAATTAAAAAACAAAACAAAAACAAAAAACACAGTTTATTAGCCAAACTTGTTGGTTTTACCTTCCAACTACAGTCAGAATTCAGCTCCTCCTCGACCACCACCACGACCTTAATGCTGGCCCTGGACACGATCATCCTTTGCCCAGGTCTCAGCAGTAGCCCTCCGGCCAGTTCCACCCTTGCCCCTTCCTTACAATCAGTGGATTCTTCACATAGCAGCTGGTTGCTCCTTTCAAAGCCAAGTCAAACCACTCCTTTGCTCAAAATCCCTTATGGGATGTCTATCTCGCTGGGGGTTAAAGACAAAGATCGCACCAACTTTTCCATTACCTGCCACCTTCCAATGCCCCAGTTCATTCTCTATTACTTTCTTCTCCCACTTCTCTGACTCACATCCACACTACCCCCCAGCCACACACACACACACACACACACACACACACACTCACACACTCTGCTCCAGCCACACTGGCCTCTGTTCTTGTCATCTCAGGGCTTTTATACCAGCTGCACCTTTCTGCCTGGAATGTTTGTATGGTTTGCCCATCTCCTCACTGTCTTCATGTCTGCTCACGTGTCACCTGAGGCTCTCTCTGACCCCTCTATAAAAATAGCCCCTCTCACTCTCTGTCCCCTTCCCTCAGCTCATTCTTCTTCATAGCAGTGATCATGACTTGACATGTTACTTGTTTATTGTTTATTCACTGCTGCCTGTACTTCCAGCTTTGAGTCCAAACCTCCTAGAACAAGGAGGCTTTGTTTTGTTCAGTACTTTAGTTGCTATATCCCCAGAGCCTGGCACACAGCAAAAACTCAGTAATTATTTATTGAATGAAAGGGCAGCTCAGACTGTACTATGAGGCTGGTCTGTTAGTGCTTACTTTTAACACACTGTAAAAAATCAGAGTTGTTGTAGATAGGATTTTTAATAACCTCTTTGGGATTTTGATTAATTGAATAAATTTTATTTAAATGAATTTAAGAATTATTTTCAATAGAGCAGGTTTGTAAATGACTATTTTAATCAACCTATTTACGCTGTGTACAAAAATAATCAGGCAACCCAAAGGAAAAGGTAAAAAGACCTTTCCATCGCTCTAGAATTCTCCATTTGTGACTCAACTTCACCAGTATTCTCTTAATGCAGCTTTTAATTTGCTTTTAAAATTTTTGTTAGCACTTAAGTTGACCCAGTGAAAAAGGTAGCAAGCCTGATCTTCTGTCTATTTCTTCTACTTCAATGACATTAAAAACTTTTATAAGGTTGGGAACCAGAGGAGATGCCTGCCCCTTCTGTCCCTCCCCATTCCCCCCTTCCTCCCTGCCTTCAGGTTGATAACCTTCTAGAGCTCCCCCTTCTAGAGCTGTCTTTGCCAAGCACACCAGGGACATATTGATGGCTCAATTTGGGATACTTGGCCTTGGCTTCTCAACACTATTTATACTTGCAGTTTCTCTTCTTGGTTGTTTTATGGTTTTTCCCCTACTCAGAGGCTGCCCCCCCTCCCCATGGCTCCTGACCTCCTGCTCTCTAAGCTTGGACAGAACAGAGCCTGTCCTCGGAGCTCTTCTCTCCTCCTTGGAGTGACAGCTATTGCCCTTCCCAAATGACATCTCCAGTCCCTACCTTGATGCCTGTTCCACAGCCTCCAGGGTCTGATGGGCATCCTCTTTGAGTGTTTTGGCATTAAATGTAATGAAATATAAACTTTCTTCTCTTCTTCTCCATCAGTTTCCCTCCCTGTCTTTCTATTCTTCCCTCAGTGGTGTTCTGTCAGATCTGCAGGCCCTGAACCATGGACTTGTTAAAATTTTCTTTTTCTTTGGGCTTCTGGGTGGCTCAGTTGGTTAAGCATCCAACTTTGGCTGCAGATGTGATCTCACCATTTGTGAGTTTGAGCCCTGCACGAGGCTCTCTGCTGTTGGTGCAGAGCCTGCTTCTCTTTCTTACCAAATGAGGTTGAAAACCTTTCACATCTCCCCGGCCATATATGTTACCCTATACCCTATGATCAAATTTCAACATCCTGGCCATGAACAACTGGTCCAGCCATCTTCTTGTCCAATACTGTCTGGATGCCATTTTTTTAAAGTTTATTTATTTATTTTGAGAGAAAGAGAGAGCGAGCGCGTGCATGAACATGAGTGGGGGAGGGGTAAAGAGAGAGGGAGAGAGAAAGAATCCCAAGCAGAGTCTGCAATTTCAGCACTGAGCCCAACACAGGGCTCAAACTCATGAACCATGAGATCATGACCTGAGCCAAAACCAAGAGTCAGATGCTTAACCAACTGAGCCATCCAGGCACCTCCTGATGCCATTTCTTTACCCAAAGTCATTGCTTCAGCCAATCTGACTTTTCATTGTCCTCTGAACCTGCCACATGCTTTTCCACCTTCTCATCCTTTTATTGCCTCTGAACTTATACCACCTGTCCTCTAAAGCCTAGATCGACACCTGTCCTCTAAAGCCTAGATCGATACATCTTTGCTGGTCCCACACCTTTAAATATTTCTCTTTTGGCAGAGTTCTTTTCTAGCAGTTTTGGTCCATGAAATTAATTTCAAGCACCTTGTAGATATCTTTTTATAATCTCCCCAACTAAGTTTGAAGACCTTTATTTACATAGCCTGTCTTCTATTGTTTTAATACCTTTTTACTTCTCCTAGTAAATGGACTTGCCTGTTTAAATTGCCATCCCTTTCTTGTTTTCTGTCTCTCCTTATCTTTCTCTGTCTCTGTCATGCACATACGTTTAATGATCTCTGCTTTGTAGACAACTTTGTTATCTCATAATTTAGGCAATAATAGTTAATTTAAGTATTTTAAAGTTTATTTTTCTTCCTACCTGATAGTAGGAACAATTGTCCCACTAGAGAACTTAGAAAATGCAAAAAATTGTGAAAAAAGTCATCCTTACCCTTCTACAAGATTTGTTTTAAATATTTGCTTGTACGTGAAACACATGCACCTGTAATTGTTATTACCCATTATCTATAATTTTGCGTCCCTTTTTAATATTGTGTCATGAGCATCTTTTCATTGAACACACTTTTGGTTCTTTCTAAATCCCTGTTGGTGGCGGTATAAGATGGGCTTGCTATGACTGCTCTCAAGGCAGTCCTCCGGAACAGGGTGTCCTGAGGAATTTCACTGTGAACACACATGGAATGGTGTGCAGTTTCCCTTTTCACAACTACTTCATTCTAGCAATGGGTGGTCCTTCTCACTCCGGTGAAAGTGTCTCTATCTAGAGATCAAGAACTATTAGGTGTATTATTGGTCCTAATTAGGGATAGATATTTCACAAGTTTATCATCAAATGTAGTTTTTAAACATCTTTTTCTTTCTTGCTATGTATGTATGCTGCCACCAGATGGGGGCAGAGTGAGGTAGTGAGAGTGGGAAAGAGTGCTGTTTGGAAGCAATATGGTGGAATCTAGTTGGGTAAAGAGATTGTTTTGGTGAAAATTTCTTATTAAATAAGAGGAATCAAATATAATACAAACGTAACTACCTAGAGTAAAGGAAAAAAGATTCTCCTACTCAGGCGCCATGTCTGTGTTGATCAACCTGGTTGTATGGCCCCATTCGGTAGTAATTATGGTCCGAGGACCTCAGAGGGGCCTCCAGAACTGGAATCTAAGCTTTGCTACTTAACAACTGTGGCATCTCCTGCTACTTAACTGCTTGAGCCTCAGTTTTCCTCATAAATCAAATTGTTTCTATTTCAGGGTGTGGCAAGAGTGAAATAAAATAATACTTGTGAAGCATGGTGCACGGAGTAAATTCTTGATGTATGTTAGTTATTATTGTACTAATGGATTCTGTAGTCAACTACCTTCTCTTCTCACCTCAAACTCCTAAATCCTCCTCAGTCTGAGCTTTTATAACTGAATCAAATGGACCATTGGTCCATTATAATTTTGCGGCAAGCAACGGTCTTCAACTCTATACAAAAAAATATTATGTTTCCATTTTTTTGGTCTGTTATACAACAGAAGATTTGAAATATGAGCCCCCCATTGGGGGAGTGGGGGGAAACAATAAAATCTCTGGACTTCAGGTATTGATTTGCTATCAAACTGGTTCTCACATGGGTAACTCTATGTAGTGAACTTTAACAGGAATTTATTCATTAATGGTGGTTAGTGATTTCTCCATAGCAGCCTAGAGAAAGACAGGTAGTGAATAAATTAAAAGTTCCTTGTATAGAGCCTGTTAGGAGACAAAGTGATATAGAGAAAACTTAGGGATAAGTCAAAACTAGGTTTACATCTAACCATGTTGTCAGATATCCTTGCAGTCAACCAATTAGCTGTTTTAGACTGTAATTTCTTCTGTCATAACATAACAACAATACTACCTAATTCACGTGCTCTTTATTACTCCTTTAGCCTTCCCCATGACTGATATGCTTTTCCTCAGATTTATTTTTGATCATGAAGAGGGTGATTATATGATTTGTAGTTCAAACTGGGACACTTTTGAGAATGAAAGGATGTGCTAAAAATATATAATTGAAATTTTATAATTTTAGCTTGTTTATTTATGGATTCCAACATTAATTTTATTATATTGATTTATACAATGGTCTATTCAAAACTTATTTTCAACAATAATATTCTTTCAAAAAGTAAAATAACAGATTTTTGTGCATATTAAAGCAAAAATTTTTAAAAAAGCTCTACACATTGATGATCTGAACATTAAAAAATATAAGCAGAATAATGTTCCATGTTATATATTCATGTACTGTGTTCAGTTTCTTAGCTTTGTCTGTTTCTAATGCATGTACACTTGCATTTTCTAAAGAATATATGTTTTTCAATATGTTTTGTTTCTATTTTTGAAGTTTCATCTTATGGTTAATAAATGTGGTTCATGGATACCATTAATTGTCTTGTTTAATACATGTTATTTGCTGATACTGTAATTACTCAATTTTCAGTTGAGAAAATACTCTGTCCATACTTGCTGAAGGACTGGTAAGAACAGACGAAATTCCATCAAAAGGGGGTTAATCTAAATTGTAATTTTTCATATTAAAATGTGTAACTATTTCCACCCAAACATTTGGCACTTTGACTCTAGTTAGATAACCTTTCTTCAGCAAGAATTTTTACAAGGAAAAACTCATTAAATAAGTTCTCTCTCTATAATTTTTTTGAAGTTTTGTTAAATTTAGATGTTAAAAAACAGAGAGCTTCCAGATTTCATTCCACTGTAGTTCAGAAAATAGATGTATTAAGCTAAAAGTAACCCCATCAAAAAATTCTTCCTATTGCTTTAGATATTGACAAGCATAGTTATTTAATCTCTAGTCTTTAATTTTGAACACTGTCTGAATTCTCATTTCTGCATTTGTTCACTTCCCCCCAAAACTTTGTCAGGATAAATGTTAATGACTTCTTGTTTAGAGCTTTGTTTTCAAAAATGGCAATTCCCCGGAAGCTGAACTTTTTTCATATATCATCCATTGAGTAGTTTCCTTAAAGATATATGATTTCCAACAAAATGCATCCAAAATTTTGATAACTCATTTAGAAGATGTTTAATACCATTGTAAGATATAGTTGACCCTTGAGCGACACAGGTTTGAACTGCACTGGTCCACTTCCATGAAGATTTTTTTGGTAAGTACAGTATCTACCGTAAATGTAGTTTTTCTTCTTTATGATTTTCTTAATAACATTTTCTTTTCTCTAGCTTACTTGATTGCAAGAAGACAGTATATAACACATATAACATACAAAATATGTGTTAATCAGCTGTTTATGTTATCCATAAGACTTCTATTCAACAGTAGGCTCTTAGTAGTTAAGTTTTTGGTGACTCAAAAATTATGTGCAGATTTTCAACTGTGTGTGACCGTCGGCACACCTAACCTGTGTGCTGTTTGAAGGTCAGCTGTGCAAAGAAGTTCTTTCAATGTTCAAATACTTTTCAAGTTCAAATTATGATTCATTAAAAAAAGAGAAGTGTATTTAAAAAGTCAGCATATTTTTGTCACAAAATATCTGGAGATTAGTTGCTTTAACTGTGTTTAAAGAAAAAATATTTGTATATTTTGGCATTCATGGCTTCTATTCCTATCAGCAGAATACTCTTGCTTATCTGGCTACGGTTAAGATTTGTGTGCACCACACAGGCAATTCCAAGCACATTCTGCCCTGTAGATTTCTTGGTTTAATAAGAATAACATTTTTACCATGGAATTATGCTTCACAGAAATGACATTCATATTGTCACTGTAAAAAAGCAAATCACGCACACCATGGAAAAGACTATCATACATAAAACTTTGCCTTCCATGTTGAATTTTTAAAGTAAATTTAGAACAGCGTTTACAACAGTCCTGAATGCTTTATCTTCGACTGAGTCAGTTTCCAAAACTTTCACTTTGGTTCCACGAATTAGAATGTCCCAAAAAATTGGACATTATTGGAATCAACTTCATTGATTTTCCATTTGAAGAATCCAATGACACTGATATAAAACTGGCTCTGTATTGTTGTTTTCAACATTCTTCTGTCAATAAAGCCAAGACATTAGCAGCAATCACTTTGCTATTTTTCAAATGCAAAGGAAATCTGGTATTGGAAAGAAGTGAAATAAAAAGGCACTATCATTTGATTTGAATAAAAAGTTATCCTTCACAGAGGGATATACCTTCAAATGCACTTATTAAATAATTATTTTGAGACAAAGTCTTTAAAATAAATATAGCTAACTTTTAAAGTAGATGCTGACATATGGGAGATTTGAGTCTTGTAATTGTTTTGTGGTCTGTTATTTCTATGGCCTCCAGTGTGGGTGGTCAATACTGGAAAATATTTTGCGCAAGTTACACGTTCATCATAAACTTGATTAAGAAATGGAAGTTTGGTTTAATAGATTAAACGTGTACCTTTTTATTGAGCTCATTAACTGCAGGGAGGGCTTCATACAAAATACTAAAAGAAAATCAAATAACAATACACACTGCTGCCGATTTATGTCAAAAAGCAAACTAACAAAACTACCTTAGAAGAGCAATCAGACAATGGTCTACGCTCCAATAGCAGAACCGCTCAGGTTCTATTTCCTCCATTTCTCTTGTGTTCACTTAGGTTATAATTTCCCACGTTGCCCATTGACCCTACCGTCTGGTAGCCTGCTAGGGTCCTGCAATTCACAGGCTACTGAGCAGGCTTCAGCATAACTGACTGGCACACCCAATGGTGGGCAGAGGGAGCAGCACACAGTCCTTCTCATACCACCGTCCATCTCCAATCCATGCTGTCTGGGCAAGCCTCATTGCACTACCAAGCGTCCTTGACCGAGAGGTGTTAATCATATTATGTCTGGCTGGGGTTAGGAGAGGAGAGATGGGTTATCACTGGTTGTCTTTCAGAGTTAACCACATGGTCAAGTGAGTATCCTTTTCGCTGCCTGCTTGTCTCTCACACACTGCTGGACAAGACCCTGGAAGAAGCCACAAGTTCAAAGGGGAGTTCTACTTTTAACTCTTGTTCGGATTCAACACTCAGAACTCATCCTAGCTTATTGCAGTGCAACCAAAAACATCAAGGACAAATGCTAAACATGACAGGGCTTGGGGACAACAGGAGTTAACCAGAGCTGTGTCAGACAACCAGGGCACGTAGTCAAAATAGACACAAGTGATTTATCCAGGCCACTTTCCTGCTCCCCTCTGGCTCCTATTATCCCACTTCTCCACTTCTCTTAAATGCCTTTTCATTTTAGGAATAGTGACTTGGTTCCCTCTCTTTTTTCCTTAGCTTTATATGCGCAATAAAACCCAGCTTCTTCCCAGCTTAATGATTTAGAGCTTTGCTTTACAGGTTTTATGGTAGCTCTAACTCAGCCTTTAAAGATTTTTTTTTTTTACTCAAAAGGAAAGTTAAGTCATGTGATTGAAAAATCACTCTAAAAATAGAAACGCACCTGAATTTTCACATGTTTACTACAGGTACCTTTATATGTTCCTCCAAGCCAGAAGAGTTAGTGGTTGAAATGAAAATGGAAGGAGTAAGAGAGATGTTAAGTTTCCCTATGCCTGAAAATTATATTTTGGATTTGGCTGTCCCTCAGAGAAAGCTCATTTCACTATACTTTATTATTTATTTTTTTAGTTAAATTTTTTATTTTTTTTAATTTTTTTATTTTTTAAAATTGATACCCAAATTAGTTAGCATATAGTGAAACAATGATTTCAGGAGTAGATTCCTTAGTGCCCCTGACCCATTTAGCCCATCCCCCCTCCCACAACCCCTCCAGCAACCCTCAGTTTGTTCTCCATATTTAGGAGACTCTTCTGTTTTGTCCCTCTCCCTGTTTTTATATTATTTTTGTTTGCCTTCCCTTATGTTCATCTGTTTTGTCTCTTAAAGTCCTCATAGGAGTGAAGTCATATGATTTTTGTCTTTCTCTGACTGACTGATTTCACCTAGCATAATACCCTCCAGTTCCATCCACGTAGTTGCAAATGGCAAGATTTCATTCTTTTTGATTGCCGAGTAATACTACATTGTATATATATCCCACATCTTCTTTATCCATTCATCCATCGATGGACATTTGGGCTCTTTCCATACTTTGGCTATTGTTGATAGTGCTGCTATAAACATGGGGGTGCATGTGTCTCTTAGAAACAGCACACCTGTATCCCATGGATAAATGCCTAGCAGTGCAATTGCTGGGTTGTAGGGTAGTTCTATTTTTACTGTTTTGAGGAACCTCCAATACTGTTTTCCAGAGTGGCTGCAACAGCTTGCATTGCCACCAACAATGCAAAAGAGATCCTCTTTCTCCACGTCTTCACCAGCATCTGTTGTTGCCTGAGTTGTTAATGTGAGCCATTCTGACAGGTGTGAGGTAGTATCTGATTGTGGTTTGATTTGTATTTCCCTGATGATGAGTGATGTTGAGCATTTTTTCATGTGTCGGTTGGCCATCTGGATGTCTTCTTTGGAGAAGTGTCTATTCATGTCTTTTGCCCATTTTTTAACTGGATTATTTGTTTTTTGGGTGTTGAGTTTGTAAGTTCTTTATAGATTTTGGATACTAACCCTTTATCTGATATGTGATTTGCAAATACCTTCTCCTATTCTGTCGGTTGCCTTTTAGTTTTGCTGATTGTTTCCTTCACTGTGCAGAAGCTTTTTATTTTGATGAGGTCCCAGTAGTTCATTTTGCCTCTGGAGACGTGTTGAGTAAGAAGTTGCTGCAGCCACGATCAAAGAGGTTTTTTCCTGCTTTCTCCTTGAGGATTTTGATGGCTTCCTGTCTTACATTGAGGACTTTCATCCATGTTGTTTATTTTTGTGTACGATGTAAAAAAGTGGTCCACGTTCATTCTTCTGCATGTCGTTGTCCAGTTTTCCCAGCACCACTTGCTGAAGAGACTGTCTTTATTCCACTGGATATTCTTTCCTGCTTTGTCAAAGATTAGTTGGCCATACATTTGTGGGTCCATTTCTGGGTTCTCTATTCTGTTCCATTGATCTGAGTGTCTGTTCTTGTGCCAGTACCATACTATCTTGATGATTACAGCTTTCTGGTATAGCTTGAAGTCTGGGATTGTGATGCTTCCTGCTTTGGTCTTCTTTTTCAAGATTGCTTTGGGTATTCAGGGTCTTTTCTGGTTCCGTGCAAACTTTAGGGTTATTTGTTCTAGCTCTGTGAAGAATGCTGGTGTTATTTTGATAGGGATTGCATTGAATATGTAGATTGCTTTGGGTAGTATCGACATTTTAACAATATTTGTTCTTCCTATCCAGGAGCATGGAATCTTTTTCCATTTTTTTGTGTCTTCTTCAATTTCTTTCATAAGCTTTCTATAGTTTTCATTGTATAGGTTTCTCACCCCTTTGGTTAGATTTATTTCCAGGTATTTTATGGTTTTTTGTGCAACTGTAAATGGGATCGATTCCTTGATTTCTCTTTCTGTTGCTTCATTGCTGGTGTACAGGAATGCAACCAATTTCTGTGCATTGATTTTATATCCTACAAATTTGCTGAATTCATGAATCAATTCTAGCAGTTTTTTGGTGGAATCTTTTGGGCTTTTCATATAGAATATCATGTCATCTGTGAAGAGTGAAAGTTTGACCTCCTCCTGGCCGATTTGGATGCCTTTTATTTCCTTGTGTTGTCTGATTGCAGACTAAGACTTCCAATACTATGTTGAGTAACAGTGGCGAGAGTGGACATCCCTGTCTTGTTCCTGACCTTAGGGGGAAAGCTCTCAGTTTTTCCCCATTGAGGATGATATTAGCATTGGGTTGTTCATATATGGCCTTTATGATCTTGAGGTATGCTCTTTCTATCCCTACTTTCTTGAGGGTTTTTATCAAGAAAGGATGCTGTATTTTGTCAAATGCTTTCTCTGCATCTATTGAGAGGATCATGTGGTTCTTGTCCTTTCTTTTATTGATGTGATGAGTCATGTTAATTGTTTTGCAGATATTGAACCAGCCCTGCATCCCAGGTATAAATCCCACTTTGTCATGGTGAATAATTTTTTTTAATGTATTGTTGGATCCGGTTGGCTAATATCTTGTTGAAGATTTTTGCATCCATTTTCATCAAGGAAATTGGTCTATAGTTCTCCTTTTTAGTGGGGTCTCTGGTTTTGGAATCAAGGTAATGCTGGCTTCATAGAGTTTGGAAGTTTTCCTTCCATTTCTATTTTTTGGAACAGTTTCAAGAGAATAGGTTAAAGTTAACTCTTCCTGAAATGTTTGGTAGAATTCCCCTGGAAAGCCATCTGGCCCTGGACTCTTGTTTTTTGGCAAAATTTTTATTACTAATTCGATTTCCTTACTGGTTATGGGTCTATTCAAATTTTCTATTTCTTCCTGTTTCAGTTTTGGTAGTGTATATGTTTCTAGGAATTTGTCCATTTCTTCCAGATTGCCCATTTTGTTGGCATATAATTGCTCATCATATTCTCTTATTATTGTTTTTATTTCTGTTGTGTTGGTTGTGATCTCTCCTCTTTCATTCTTGATTTTATTTATTTGGGTCCTTTCCTTTTTCTTCTTGATCAAACTGGCTAGTGGTTTATCAATGTTGTTAATTCTTTCAAGGAACCAGCTTCTGGTTTCATTGATCTGTTCTACTTTTTTTTTTTTTTGGTTTCAATAGCATTCATTTGTGCTCTAATCTTTATTATTTCCTGTCTTCTGCTGGTTTTGGGTTTTATTTGCTGTTCTTTTCCCAGCTCCTTAAGGCGAAAGGTTAGGTTGTGTATCTGAGATCTTTCTTCCTTCTTTAGGAAGGCCTGGATTGCTATACACTTTCCTCTTATGACTGCCTTTGCTGCGTCCCAGAGGTTTTCGATTGTGGTGTTATCATTTTCATTGACTTCCATATACTTTTTAATTTCGTCTTTAACTGCTTGGTTAGCCCATTCATTCTTTAGTAGGATGTTCTTCAGTCTCCAAGTATTTGTTACCTTTCCAAATTTTTTCTTGTGGTTGATTTCAAGTTTCACGGCATTATGGTCTGAAAATATGCACGGTATGATCTTGATCTTTTTGTGCTTACTTATGGCTGATTTGTGTCCCAGTATATGGTCTATTCTGGAGAATGTTCCGTGTGCACTGGCGAAAAATGTATATTCTGCTGCTTTAGGATGAAATGTTCTGAATATATCTGTTAAGTCCATCTGGTCCAGTGTGTCATTTAAAGCCATTGTTTTCTTGTTGATTTTTTGATTAGATGATCTGTCCATTGCTGTGAGTGGGGTGTTGAAGTCTCCTACTATTATGGTATTACTATCAATGAGTTGCTTTATGTTTGTGATTAATTGATTTATATATTTGGGTGCTCTCACATTTGGTGCATAAATGTTTACAATTGTTATGTCTTCTTGGTATAGACCCCTTGATTATGATATAATGCCCTTATGCATCTCTTGATACAGTCTTTATTTTAAAGTCTAGATTGTCTGATATAAGTATGGCCACTCCGGCTTTCTTTTGGTGACCATTAGCATGAAATATCGTTCTCCATCCCCCTATTTTCAATGTGAAGGTGTCTTTAGGTCTAAAGTGGGTCTCTTGTAAACAGCATATAGACGGATCTTGTTTTCTTATCCATTCTGTTACCCTTTGTCTTTTTATTGGAGCATTGAGTCCATTGACATTTAGAGTGAAAACTGAAAGGTATGAATTTATTGCCATTATGATGCTTGTAGAGTTGGAGTTCCTGGTGATGTTCTCTGGTCCTTTCTAATCTTTTGTTGCTTTTGGTATTTATTTATTTATTTATTTATTTATTTATATATTTTCATCTTTTCTCCCCTCAGAGAGTCCTCCTTAAAATTTCTTGCAGGGTTGGTTTAATGGTCACAAACTCCTTTAATTTTTGTTTGTCTGGGAAACTTTTTATCTCTCCTTCTATTTTGAATGACAGCCTTGCTGGATAAAGAATTCTTGGCTGCATATTTTTCTGATTCAGCACACTGAATATATCCCACCACTCCCTTCTGGCCTGCCAAGTTTCTGTGGATAGGTCTGTTGCAAACCTGATATGTCTTCCCTTGTATGTTAGGGACTTTTTTTCTCTTGCTGCCTTCATGATTCTCTCCTTGCCTGAGTATTTTGTGAATTTGACTATGATATGCCTTCTTGATGATCAGTTTTTGTTGAATCTAATGGGGGTCCTCTGTGCTTCCTGGATTTTGATGTCTGTGTCTTTCTGCAGGTTAGGAAAGTTTTCCGCTATGATTTGCTCACATAACCCTTCTACCCCTATTTCTCTCTCTTCCTCTTCTGGGACCCCTATGATTCTGATGTTCCTTTTTAATGAGTCACTGACTTCTCTAATTCTTAAATCGTGCTCTTTTGCCTTAATGTCCTTCTTTTTTTCCCTGCTTTGTTATTCTCCGTAAGTTTGTCCTCTATGTCGCTGATTCTCTGTTCTGCCTCATCCGTCCTTGCCGCTGCTGCATCCATCCATGATTGCAGCTCAGTTATAGCAATTTTAATTTCATTCTTGCTATTTTTTACTTCTTTTATCTCTGAAGAAAAGGATTCTAATCTATTTTCAACTCCAGCTAGTAATCTTATTATCGTGATTCTAAATTCTGGATCAGACCTCTTGCTTGTATCTGTGTTGGTTAAATCCCTGGCTGTCACTTCTTTGTGCTCTTTCTTTTGGGGTGAATTCCTTCGTTTTGTCATTTTGAAGGGAGAAAAGGAATTAGTGAGGTAGAAAAATTGAAATTAAAAAAATATTAAAATTAAAAAATATTAAAATTAAAAATTAAACACACACACACAAATCGAATAGATGATGCTAGATTCTAGGTGTGTTTTGGTCTGGGTGTTAAAAGTGGTTTGACAGATTAGAGAAAAAAAAAGGGCGGGGAGAGAAAAAAAAAGGGAAATCGTTTGAGAATTTGAAAAAATGAATACACTGAAGTAGACTAAAATGAGATGATGGGGGTAAAATATAATTTGAAAAAAATATACATAAAAGTAAAGTATATAGTAGAAAAAAATTAAAGAAAAATATTTTTAATAAAAATTAAAAATAAATATGAATTTTTTTGTTTTCTGTATTTAAGAAAAAAGAAATGAAAAAGGGAAAAAATATTTAAAAAAGAAAAAAGAAAGAAATCGTTTGAAAATTTGAAAAAGTGAATATACTGTAGTAGACTAAAATAAAATAATGGAAGTAAAATAGAATTTGAAAAAATTTACATAAAAGCAAAAAATATAGTCATAAAAATTAAATAAAAATATTTGTAATATAAATTGAAAATAAAAATGAAGTTTTTCTCTTTCTGCATTCAAGATAAAGAAACAAAAAAGAGGAAAAAAAGAAAAAGAAGGAAAAAAAGGAAATTGTTTGAAAATTTGAAAAGGTGAGTACCCTGAAGTAGACTAAAATAAAATGATGGAAGTAAAGTAGAATTTAAAAAAATTTACACAAAAGTAAAAAATAGAGTAATAAAAATTAAAGAAATATTTTTTAATAAAAATTGAAAATAAAAATGAATTTTTTCTCTTTCCGTGTTCAAGTAAAAGAAAAGAAGTGTAAAAGAGAAAGCGAAAAAGAGAAAAAAAAGAAAGTTGAATAGATGAACCCGCTACCCGATTGAAGTAGGACTGCAATTGCTTCGTTTTCCCCTAGAGGTCAGTCTATGTAGCTCTTTATAGTCCATAAACTAAGCCGGCGGTGAGACTTGTGTTCTTGAAGAGCGAAGTTGGCCCAGTTGGGCGGGGCTCAGTGTAACGGCTCTGCTCTCCACTAGATGGCGCTGCTAGCCTACCGGGGTGGATTGTTGCGGTGGTCGTAGGTGCGTATGCGCATGCCAGGGAGCGGTGAAAATGCGCCACCCAGCTACCCGGTCTGTTCTCCCCGATCAGCAACCGCGCACCTGTCCTCTGTCTTCAGTTTTCGTCCACGCCCCGCTTTTCCACTCTCTGTGACCAGGCCCCAGGCAGCACGTCTCTCCCGAGTTTTGTCTCAGATGCGGCTGTTTTCCCCGGCCCCTTACTTCGGAAGGACTGCGGCCTTGACCCGCTCCGCCCCTCTGCGGGAGGGTCTCACCGAGCAATGGCCGAATGAGCAATGGCCGAATATTGGCTGCACCCAGGTACTCCCGCTGGACCCTGCTGCTGTTGGTGCCCCCAGACTGCGGCCAGGTGCCAGCCTGTCCCAGAAAAAGTTCGCGAGACAGTGTAGCAGCAGCTTTTCAGGGATTATGGAAAATCACCACACACTTCTGGCACCAGGCTTCACCCTTAACGACCTTGTTCCAGCACCAGTGAATGTGGCCGTTTTCGGGGGTCTGCTGGGACCAGGTGGCTTCAACCGTCTCCACCAAATGTCCTTCCAGCAGTGGAACCGCTTTTCCCTGTGTGACCCGAGAACCTCCCAGACCCGACTCTGCTCCTGGGGATTCGCCCTTCCCGCCAGAGCACCGCCAGGTAGGGAGCTGCGGAGTTGCAGCCGTTGCGCTCCCCTTGTTTACAGTCTTAATGGAATTTAAACCCTCTCCTTTCCCTTTCTCCCTTCTTAGTTTAGTCCCTGCGGCCGTTTCCAATTTTCCACTTTCTCTCCAGCTGCTTTTGGGGAGGGGTGCTTTTCCCGTATTCTCCCCCCCTCCCCAGTCTCCATCCTCTCTCCCCCTGCAAAAGTGGCTCCCTGTCCACTGCCGGCTTCTCTCCCCAAGTTCACCTCTGTGCGCCGCGTACCTGCTGAATTCTGTGGTTCCGGTTGTGCAGATGGTTGTGTTAATCCTCCGATCAGTTTTCTAGGTGTGTAGGATGGTTTAGTGTTGGTCTGGCTGTACTTCAGGGACACGAGACACACAAAAAATTTCTATGCTGTTCTGCCATCTTGGCTCCTCTCAAGAGACTCTTAAATACCTCACTATACTTTATTAATTTGCTTTTATGTTGCTTTGTAAATGTTGCATATATTTCAGTGTATTTTTTCTGCAACTAGACTGTAGACTCTTTGAGAGCTTTTTATCACGTCAGTACTACATATCGATTTTGTATAGTTCCTATATTTATATAATCCCTATATTTACAGACTGAATTCTCCTCCTCTTTGAGTCAGTGAGCAGAGAAATGAGGCAAACGTTTAACTCTCGAGCATGAGGAATATGCCCCACAGGAAGCAATGCTTTTTCAATAAGATACATGAGATTGATTAAGCTTATTTCCCACAGTGACTCAACTTCTTTTATTGAACTACTACTTAGAAGTGTCGAGTCTGCAATCTTAACTTTGTAGTGTAATGACTTTTCAGAAATGTACACACCCATGTAACCACTAAGGTCAAGATGTAGATCACTTCCAGCACCCAGAAGCCCACATCTTCTGCCTTCCGGTCAATACGCCTCCTAAAATCAACACCATTCTGATTTCTTCCATCATACATTCCCTTGGTCCGCCTGTGAACTTTAAATAAAGGGAATCATGGGGTAGCTATTCCTTGGTGTATGGCTTCTTACTTTTTAAAATCAAGTTTCTAACCGAATTATGGAACATGCTGTAAAGTGCTCATTGAATTTTTACTTAGTGAATCCATGGCACGTGCAGTAAAGTGCTCATTGAATTTTTACTTAGTGAATCCATGTAAGTGACCCATACAAAAATCAAGAACAACATTACTAGTGCTCCAGTTTCTCCCATCAGGCCCCTCCCCGGGCAATTCTTCAATTGTGGAGGCTTCAAAAGTGGAGGCTAACCACTTTTCCTGACTTCTAAGACCATAGATTAGTTTTGCCGGTTTGTCGACTTTATACAAAAGGAACCAGAGTATTTACACCTCTGTGTTTGTCTTCTGTCGCCTAAAGCTGTATTTGGTAGATTCATCTATGTGAAGGCATATAGTTGTAGTTTATTCTTTTATATTTCTGCTTAGTATTCCATCGTACGAATATACCGTCATTTAAAAAAAAAAGCAATTCTGGGCACGCATTTGGGTTTTTCCTAGTTTGGTGCTATTATGCATGGTGTTACTACAAATAGACTTGCTCATGTCTTTTTGTGAACTACATGTGCATTTCTGTTGGATATAGACATAGTAGTGGAGTTGCAAATGCTCATGTTTGGAAACTATTATCAGTTTTTCAAAATAATTATTAATTTACATTTAAATGGGCCTTATATGGGGGCGCCTGGGTGGCGCGGTCGGTTAAGCGTCCGACTTCAGCCAGGTCACGATCTCGCGGTCCGTGAGTTCGAGCCCCGCGTCGGGCTCTGGGCTGACGGCTCGGAGCCTGGAGCCTGTTTCCGATTCTGTGGGGGGGGAAGAAAAACAGCTGTGATTTGTAGTGTTTGCCAATTTTGTGATGTAAATGCTCGTACCATGGCGGATTTCAAGCTATCAACATGATGTCACTAAATGCAAAGTTGGGAGCAGATGTGGATGTCCAGCTCTCACAGATTCCTGGTTCTTTGCCTTTTAATGTTAACCATTCTTTTGAATGGGCTGCATTCTGATTAAAAATTTCCTTCCCTGGATGATGAAGAAGCTGGATGTCTTTCTCAGATTTATTGACTATTTGGATTTCTTCTTTTGAAGTATTTGTTTAAACCTTTCACTCATTTTATGTTAGAGTTCTTTTTTCTTATTAATTTTATTTTTTAAATGTTTATTCATTTTTGAGAGACAGAGCATGAGCAGGGGAGGGGCAGAGAGAGAGGGAGACACAGAATCCGAAGCGGGCTCCAGGCTCCGAGCTGTCAGCACAGAGCCCGACGCGGGGCTTGAACTCAGGAACCGTGAGATCATGACTTGAGCTGTCAGCACAGAGTCTGACACAGGGCTTGAATTCACAAACCATGAGATCATGACCTGAGAAGTCAGATGCTCAACCCACTGAGCCACCCAGCCGCCCCTTTTCTTGTTGATTTTTAGTTCTTTATATATTCTGGATAAAAGTCTTTCTCAGATATAGGTATTGCAAATACATTCTCATACTCTGTGGATCGCCTTCACCTATTTCATCCATTCTTAGTCATATCTTTTGAGAAACGGAGGTTTTTGCTTTGAATGCAGTTCAACTTATCAATTATTTCATCTATAGTTAGGCATTTATAGGTCTAGCTTGAGAAATCTTTACTTGCCAAAATTTATGGTGATATTTTCTTGTGTTTTCATGCCAATATTTGCTTTTTCTTTCACACTTGGATATTAGATCCACTTGAAATTTGTTTTATGTGTGGTTTGAAGTAGAGGGCAAGACCCATTATTTTCCCCATGGTTATCCAACTTACGGAAGAGACTATTCTTTTCCCACTACACTTCAGTGCCATTTTTGCCATAAATTAGTTCATTATTTATATGTCTTTCTCTAAATTACTTTGTTTCATTGATCTATTCATCTCTTTTTGTGCCAACATTTCTGTCTTCGTTACTACAAATCTTAACAGGTCTCTGATATTTGCTGGTGTGAGACTTGTTTTGTTCCTCTCTATTGACATATTGTTTTGGTTTGTTTTAGTGAACAATTTCTATAAAAGTACTAGATAACAAACCACCCTAACATTTTGTGGTATTCAACAGATCACATTAGCTAGAACCTCTAATATAATGTTGCATACCATTGGTGATAGAATATATCTTTTTTCTTTACATTTTTAAATTATTTTATAAATAAAACCTTTAAAGTTTATTTATTTACTTTGAGAGAGAGAGAGAGAGAGAGAGACCACACACACAAGCAGAGGAGGGGCAGAGAGAGAGGGAGAGAGAGAATCCCAAGCAGGCTCTACGCTCTTAGTGCAGAGCCTGATGTGGGGCTCAATTTCCTGAGCCGTGAGATCATGACCTGAGCCAGTATCAGGAATCAGGCACTTAACCTACTGAGCCACCCAGGCAACCCTAGTTTTTATTATTCTTTTATTAAGTTTAAAATTGTAATACCAGCAGAGTTAACATACAGGATTATGTTAGTTTCAGGGGTACAATAAAGTGATACAACAATCCTATACATCATTACTTACTGCTCCTCAGGATAAGTGTACTTTTAATCCCCTTCACCTATTTCACCCATGTCCCCACCCACCTCTCCTTTAATAGGCTTTATTTTAGACCAGAACCCTCAGTTAAAAGTTATGGTTTTTTTCAACACGAACATTTTTTTACTTGAAGCATACTTCAGCATACTCTAGGATGGTTCTCAAAGATACATATAAAACATTCCATTCAAGGGGAGCCTGGGTGGCTCAGTCAGTTAAGTGCCCAACTCCAGATTTTGGCCTGAGCCAAACGGCGCTGGGATCCAGCCTCATGTTGGGCTCCATGCTGAGTGTGGGACCTGCTTGGGATTCTCTCTCTCCCTCTCTCTCTCTCTCTGCCCCTCCCCTGCTTGCACGAGCTCTCTCTCTCTCTGTCAAAATAAATAAAAAAAATTTTAAGAAGCCATTCCATCTAAGAAAAATAGAATATATGTTTTCTTCAAGTACACACAAAAGAATCCCCTGATGAAGTGGCATAAAAAGAGACGTAATAAATACTACAAATTCAAGAAGACTGAAATTATGCCAAGCATATTTTCCAACCACAATGGTATAAAACTAAAGATCAACAATAAAAAAAGCTAGAAAAGCTACAATGTAAACATTAAATATTTAATCTGTAAATATTAAACAACACACTACTGCACAAGCAATTGGGCAAATAAGAAAATCAAAAGGCAAATCAAAATACATCTCAAAACGAAAGACAAAGAAAACACAGTATTCCAAAACCTATGGGATGCAGCGAAAGCCGATGTTAGGGTGAAATTTATGCTATAAAGCATGAATGTATTTATGTATTAAGGACAAAGTTGAAATAAACAACATTACACCACAAGGAACTAGAAAAAGAAGAAACTTAGCTAAAATTTAGTAGAGAAAGGAAATCAAGAGTAATCTGAAATAAGTAAAATAGAGGGGCCCTTGGAAGGCTCAGTCGGTTAAGCGCCTGACTCTTGGTGTCGGCTCCACTCATGATCTCACAGTTCCTGAGTTTGAGCCCCGCATCGGGCTGTGCAGTGGCGGCATGGAGCCTGCTTGGAATTCTCTCCTCCCTCTCTCTCTGCCCCTCCCCCACTTGTGCACGCTCTCTCTCTCTCTCTCTCTCTCAAAATAAATAAATAAACTAAAAAAAGAAATAAATAAAATCGAGATTAAAATAAACAATAACCTAACATTGAAAGTAATGACCAGTTTTTCCCAAAACAAAAACCGAACAAAATTGGCAATGCTTTAGCCAAGTTGGTGAAGAAAAAAAAAAAACAAAACCCTGCAATACAATTTTGCAGACCACTGGTAATAGCAAATATCTTTGCTCTGTTTTCAAGCTCAGAGGAAAGTCTCTCAATATTTAGTATTAATACTAATGTCTAGAATAGCTGTGGTGTAAATAAACTTCCCAGGTTAAAGAAGGTAATTCCTTAAATATAAATTCAGCTTGAGGTCATATTTCTACTTTGCTAAGAGTTACTGCCTATATAGTGTATTTTTTTTTTTTTAATTAAGTTTTTAAATTTTAACTCCCGCGTAGCTAACATACAGTGTTATGTTAGTTTCAGGTGTACAATATAGTGATGTAACAACTTGATACATTATTCAGTGCTTATCAGGATTAGTGAACTCTTTAATCCCCATCACCCATTTCACCCATCCTCCCCCACCTCCCCTCCCGTAACCATCAACTCATTCTCTATAGTTAAGAGAATGTCTCTTGGTTTGTTTCTCTTTCCTTTTTTTCTTCTTTGCTTGTTTGTTTTGTTTCTTGAATTCTACATATGAGTGAAATCATATAGTATATAAGTATATCTTTCATCATTCCAAATGGAAACTCTCTATTCCTTAAACGATAACTCTCTATGCCCCCTTTACTGACCCCTCGTAACCACAATTCTACTTTCTGTCTCTATGAATTTGACATGTAAATGGAGTCGTAAATATTTGTCCTTTTGTATCCGGTTTATTTTACTTATGATAATGTCCTCAGGGTTCATTCATGCTGTAGTATATACAAGAATTTCATTTCTTTTTTAAGGCTGAATACTGCTCCATTGTAGATAGATACTACATTTTGTTTATTTACCTATTGATTGACATTTGTGTTGTTTCTACTTTTTGGCTGTTGTGAATAATGCTTGTGTGAACGTTGGTTTACACACATCTGTTCAAGTCCCTGCTTTCAGTTCTTTTGGGTATGTAACCAGAAGTGAAATTAATTGTTGGACCGTAGGGTAATTCTGTGTTTAAGTTTCGAGGAATGGCCACCCTGTTTTTCATAGTATCTAAACCACTTCGCATTCCTATCAGCAATGCATAAGGATTTCAGTATTTCCACATCCTCAACACTTATTATTTTCTGGTTTTTTTTTTAAATAACTGTCATACTAATGGATGTGAAGTGGTATCTCATTGTGGTTTTGATTTGTGTTTCCCTAGTGATAAACGATATTGAGTGCCTTTCTCTGTGCTCATTGGCTCTTTGTATACCTCTCTTGGAAAAATGTGTATTCAAGTACTTTGTCCAATGTTCAGTCGGGCTATTTTCTTTCTTGGTGGTTGAGCTGTAGGCGTTCTTTACATATTCTTTATATTAATCCCTTATAGATACATGATTTGCAACTATTTTTTTCTCATTTTAGGGTTGCTTTTTCACTTTCTGGATAGTATCTTTTGATGCAGAAGAATGTTAAATTTCAGAGTCCAGCTTGTGAATCTTTGATATCATTTAGAATGAAAATCAAAATTTCAAGTTATTATATTGCACCGGATCTGCTTGACAAACTTCCTGCCTTGTACAATCTAAGTACAAAAGCCTCTGAGAAGGGGGGTGGGCGGGGGGAAGACCATTATAAAAGCTGCACAGTTTGCTTCAGAGAACAGGAATGTCGGTCACCCCAGTTTTGCACACACTGCCAAGACCTGTTCTTTTGGTGGTTAATCTTTGTCAGTTTCAGCTATTTGGAATATAATTTTAAGTACAGAAATAAATGAAGGCTGTTCAGAGAAGTAACCAGGGTAATAACACGGCCCATAAACTTTTCTTCTAGAGAGAAATAAAATCTTTTTCAGATCCATAGCAGCGACTTAGAAATTGTATGATATTAGCTACCAATTCCACATGCTGAGCTTAGTTTCTCCGTAGGGAACCTCCAATCTTCTTAGGTTGTAATGAGATGCAATTAGAGAGAGGTCAGTGGGAAGTGAGAAAAAGGTTTGTAGATGCAAATAGAGAAGATAGTTGACCTCATGGAGAGACATAAAACAAGCATCCTTGCTGTCTTATAAAAACCATAATAAGTGGTCAAAGAGAATAATGAATGGTATAAAAGAATAATAAATGGTTTTCCTAACTATGTCCTTAAAACTTCAAAAATTGGTTAAATGATGTTTTAAAGGTTTCGTTTACTAAGGAATATTTTGTATTTTTATGCACATTAATATCAATTCACGTATAGTGAGTGTGTGATTTCAGTATGAGATGAATTAAATGACGTGTTACTTAATCATGTCTTTGGGGCTAATATGTAAGGAGAAAACAGGAGGAGAAAGACAAAATACTTAGGTCCAGTGGCCAGGACTGCTCAATGTGAGTAGGTCCCTCATTCCACTATTTAGTTTTCTTTTGTTCTCATCAGGGTGATGTTTTCATGAATGAGAATGTTGGAAATGGTACCTGTTTAGTTCCCTTTCCTTGTAAAGAAATGGTTGATCACTGTTAAGAGGGTGATATATGCCCTGCACATTTCTGGAGTGAGCTAGAATATCATGTAAAACACAAGGTTCTCCATATCTTTTGTTCCCTGAATAACTTTATTATTTAAGTAAGTAACTCCGAGGCAGAGAATAAGGAAGAAAAGAGAAGAAATTACTCAAAAAATAACTACTTAACCCCTACTCCAACTTCACTTCCTTTGTTTCTTCAGTTCAATTGTTTCTCTCTCGGGAAAAGCTTCTCTTCCAACTTATTTACTTCACATCCCCCCCCACAAGAAAATGCCATAGCACCATGGACTTCTCCTTCATGGACCTTGTCACATGTGAAGTCTTACCTTCTTTGAGTGTCTTGTTGAAAAATGCCATCTCTAACGCAGTCTAGATTTTGTGGCAGACAGACTCTAAGATGGGCCAATAACCCTGGCTTCCTGGTATTCATGCTCTTGAATCATCCCTGCTCCTTGAGTGTGGGCTGGACCTCTGACTTGCTTCTGATCAACAGAATATGGCAAAGGTAATAAGATGTCACTTCCATGATTATGCTATGTATGACTGTAATTTTTGTCTTGTTAGCAAACTCTTTCTCTTGACAACTTTGATGGCACAAGCCGCCATGTTGAGGAGTTACCCTATGGATAGGCTGTACATGTGTGAGGATGGCCTCCAGCTGATAGCCATCAGTAACTGAGGCCCTCGGTCCAAACACCTACAAAGAACTCAATCCTACTAACAACTGCTTTAAAAAGCTTGGAAGTGGATCCTTCCCCAGGCGAGTCTTCTGATGAGACCTTGCTGCTGACTGACATCTTAGTTGTAGTCTTGGGAGAAGTGGAGGCTGCATGTGAGAGAAGAAATGTGAAATGTAAAAAATCGAGAATTTTGTATAAATAAGTAAGAAATACTGAACTCATGTTGGAAAAAAAAAAGGAGTAATAAGGGTGTTTTCCTCCCTCCCCAGACCTTATGGTGCCCCAATAAAGCCACGGTGATGTCCATCCCTTTATTTGCATTTTAAGCTCATGAAAAGGGGACCTTAAGAGAGGTAAGGAGACAAAAGGTGGAAAGAGCAGAGTTATCCTAATGCCATGCCGTGTAGAGGGCCTCTTTTGGGTGGACTCAGGCCTCAGAGTCTGCCCTGCTGCTGCAAGATGTGCCCTAGAAAGGCCATCTGTCCCCCAGCTGAGATCTCCCGTTTGCTTGGCCAGCACTCTGTGAAGAGGGTGGGATCAACCTGCACACAAAAGAATCACCATTTGCACTCTGGGATTGGCCTGTTCCAAGCTTTCTCTCTCACACAGCTCAATGCCACAGCCTCCTGTCACCCCCCCCACCACCACCACCAGAAATAGGGCCCTGCAGAGGTCAGCTAAAACAGTTCAGCTACGAACTCAAGTGGCTGAGGGCCTTCCCTATGGCTCCACTCCCTTAGACACAGAGTATGCCACAGCCTTTCCTGAATTCACCCTTAGTGATTCAGTTGAATTCAATTCCACAGATGTTTCCTGAGCACTCACTCTGTATCAGGCTCCTGTAGTGACAGTTCAGATATACCTGAGAATAAAGCAAACAACAACAAAGCAGAAAACACTTTGCTTTCACTCAGCTTACTTCCCAGTGGAATATTCAGGCAATACGATGGTCCCAATAAGCCCCTCTGAAAAGATACATAGAGATAATATTTTACAAGGTGGGGAAGTTAGTCAAGCAGTTTTCTGGGGCAAGAACATTCCAGACACTGGGGAGGCCCTAAGCTGGGGTGGATGGGTGCCTGGCATGTTTGAGGAATGGAAAGGAGACCCGTGTGCCAGGAAGAACGTGACGGGGAGGTGGCAGATGGGGAGGCACAGACATAACAGAATCTCACAGATGATTTATGCTCCTGACTTGCACTTAATGAAATGTGAAGCCAGTGGAGGGTTCTGAAAGAGGAGTGTGACATTCTCTGAAGAGAGTGATATACTCTGGCTCGTGTTCCAAAATAACGGCTGGCTGCTGCGTGGAGAACAGATGGCAATAGGAGGTGTCTGTCAGGGCTGCGTGCAGACCACCCAGGGCCCTGCAGTCATGACCACCTGAATCTCCTTTCCCTCAAAAACCAGACCTGCTCAGCACCCCCAGACCCCTTTAGGTTATTCAAGGTGGCTCTCTCTCTGTCTCAACCCAAACTCATTCTTGTCTCTAAGTTCATTATTTGTCCTGGGCGTGGCCCGTTCGTTCGTTGCGCCCCACCTCCCCACCCGCTTCACAAGGTTCCTTGTCCCCCTTTCGTCCCTCTACATGTTCCCCACACCTCCCAGGTGTGGTCCAAGCTCCAAACACTCAAGGGCACAAATCAGCAGAGAGTTACTTCCAAATTGTTTCAAACAGGGTAGTCACGTATGCTCAGCTAAATTGTGGCTTTGCTAATCCTAGCATACGATATGCCCTCTCTGGCTTCCTTCCATCAATATTTACTGTGTGCCAAGTAGCGCTAGGCTATGTGCCACAGATTAAAGGTGAGAAAAGCACACATCGTCGCCGGCTCAAAAGGCTTGCTGCCTGGGTTAATTATCTATTGCTGTGTAGCAAATTAGTACAAAGTCAGATTTTTGTTTGTTTGTTTGTTTTTAACATTATCTCATGGTTTCTGTGGTCAGGAATCTGTGCATGGCTTAGCTGGGTCCTTGACTGCTTATCCTTCCCTCATTTTATGGTTTCTATGTAAGACCTCATGAAACAATTATATATATATGAATATATATATATATAGATACATGTACAAATACATGTATACATAAATACATATATAAGCAATTATATATAGTGAATATATAAATATAGATACACGCATAAATACATATATACATATATATATATATATATACACACACACACACGCACACACATATATATGTATACACAGATGCACACAAACAAAAGATAAGTTCCTTGGCCTTGGGCCCATTTGGTCATATTCTTTTCTGGGTGGGGCAATTGTGTCAATCCTAGCACAGTCTAACAAGAACTGAGCGGGTGTCTCTTAAGGGGGTTTCTGTGAGCTGGATGGTATGCCCATTCGCTAGGGTTTCCATAACAAAGTATCACAGAATAGATTACTTTTTGTTTAATGCTTATTTATTTTTGAAAGAGGGTGAGCAAGCAAGTGAGAACGGGGGAGGGGCAAAGAGAGACGGAGACCGAAGATCCGAAGCAGAGAGCCTGTCTGTGCTGACAGCAGAGAGCCCAACGGGGGGCTCAAAGTCACAAACCGTGAGCTCATGACCTGAGCCGAAGTCGGACGTTCAACCGACTGAGCCACCCCGGGGGGCCCCCAAACTGGGTTGCTTAAACAACAAAAACTTATTGTCCTGCAAACCTGGAGACTGGAAGTTTGACAGGGTTGGTTTCTTCTGAAGACTGTGAAGGAGAATCTGTCCCAGGCCTCTCCCCTAGCTCCTGCTGCTTTGCTGGCCATCTTTAGCATTTCTTGACCCATAGATGCATATCTCTGATGTCTGCCTTCATGCTCTAGCTAATTACATCTGCAATTATCTTATTTCAGGCAAAGTCACATTTTCCGGTGTTGGAGGTTAGGACTTCAACAAGTGGACTTTTGAGGACACAGTTCAAACCAAGACAGATGGGCTCATGGGAAAATTAGGTGCTAGGGTGGACTGAGTTCTTCAGGGTCTTAAAACGGGTTTGCATAAAAGAAGCTCATTACTTTTTCTTTACCCTCTCAGATGAAATATGAAGTGACAAACCATGGATGTCAGATTCAGAAATACTAACCAGACTGGGATGAGGAAAAGATTATGCATTTTCTTTTTTATTCCCATTAAATGTTCATAATTTCAAAGAAACTTGAAGACTCCACACTGTAACATACGAAGATTGGCCTCCGGTCTCACTCTATCATGTCTCTCTATGGGAAGCAGAAAAATGTCCCTCCAAAGAAGTCCACATCCTGATTATGGGAACCTGAGAAAATGTCAACTTAAAATTAAAAAGGGAGTCTGTACATGTGATTAAGGTTAAAAACTTTAAAATGGAGAGACTGTCTTAGATTATTCAGGTGAGTTATAGGTAATCACATGAATCCTTAAAAGTAGAAAATCTTTTCCAGCTAAGGTCAGAAGTAGATGTAATAAAGGAAGACAGGTCAGAGGGAGATACAATATTGCTGACCTTTAAGATGGAAATGGCTAAGAACTATGGAAGGTAGACAGACTTTCAAATTTACAAAAGGCAGGGGAAGGGATTCTTTTCTAGAACATCCAGAAGGGAGTACAGTCCCTGCCGTGAAGAGAGCTGTGACACCTGGACTTTAGCCCTGTGAGATCTGTGTTGGTCTCCTGATTTCTAGAATTATCGGATAATAAATTTTAGTTGTTTTAAGCAACTAAATTTGTAGCAATGCATTACAACAGCGATAAAAAATTATTAAGTTCTCTAACTAGGCCACACGTCTCTCCCCACATAATGCCTAGCACTGCTCTCTGCACATGGTAGGTGCTGTATCAATGATTGGATAATATTGTCAAGTATGGATCACAATGCTGTTTTAGTAAAAAAAAAAAAATTGCCAATCTTTGTGCATTGGCAGGTCTTAGGATAAGCTAACCATGCTTAGAAATGAACTTAAATCCTCCTTGATTTCTTTAGTGAATTAGCTGGCTCTCCATTGTCCTCAGATCATTGTTACTGATGAAAACATGTGTGTCTGGCCTTACAGAAAATGTATTTCTGTTAAGGTAGTCGAAGTTCATAGTTATCCCTATGTCCTGGATAATTCTTTTCCTGAGGGCTGAGAGAGGAGAATAGACTTTGCTTTGAGGATAGGAGTAGGGCGTGTGGGAGTCAGCAAGGCATGTGGGGACAGTTTGACCGAGTTGTTTCAATATTGTGTCATGCTCCCTGGTCAGACAGTCTCAGCCTGAGTATCAGAGGCAGGTGGTAAAAATTACAATGGGAGAACTTTCTACAATGACAGAGTACAGGGCTTACAAACAGACCCATACAGTAGCCAACATCTCTGTGGGGAGCAGACCACTGCAGAAATTCAGGAAAGCAAGCAATGTTCCCACTGGGAAAATTACAATGCTGAGCCCTAGCCAAGGTTCACTAAGGTATTTCTCAGCAGCCGAGGGATATTGGAAGAAAGGGATAATGTGTTATTACCTCAACAAGAGCCTGACAAGACTCCTAGCTAATTTTCCTCCCTCAATTTTTCTTCCTCAAGCATGGCAGGTAATATGCTGTAGGCTTGTAACACCAGACCGAGGTGGTCAGGTGCTTGTAGTGGCCATTTTCTCAATCCTTTCTCCCACTAAAGATTTTTGCCTCCTGCTATTTTAATAGTGTGTTGTCAAATTTAGCCCTTGATGAAGAGAGGCAAATCCTACCAGGCAAAAATTGAGTTGGTTGAAATTACTCGCTCGAAAGCAGGAATGTTAATTTTCAGAAGACTGTTGCCCTAGTGACTGTTACATTACAGTCTCCCTTGTTCCATACTGGTCATATATCAAGATTTATTATCCATTGATGAATTGGTCACTGATTAGCTAAGTATCGTTAAAAAAGCAACGCAAAGTTTGACTCAACAGAACCACACACTAATTTTTTCTCTGTTTTCAAGGGAAAAAGTAATGACCACGAAACAACCTTGCATTAGCATATTATTCTTTTGAATTCTCTCAGAGGACATAACTGCTATATCATCAGGACAGACTTAAAGAAACTCACAACAAGGCATCACATTCTATATACATTGATGATAGTTTTGAAAATAATGCTTCTGGGCCTCTCATAAGATCTTCAAATAAAAAGCAGAGATTAATGTTTTCTCTGCACTTGTGCTTATTAATACAGTAACAAGGTACAGTATATTAGGGAGATATTTTCAATAAACGTGAAATTAAAGACAGTACCCATCTCAGGAAAAGGCACCATCACATGCTCTGTTTCTCAGGCTGAAAACTTTGGAGACATCTTTGCTTTCTCTCTTTTTCATGTATTCCACTTGCAATCCATTGGCCTATCCCACTGGATCTACCTTTAAAATAGATTCTGAGTTTATGTCGTATTACCCAGAATAACCAATCTCTAGAGCCAGCCACCACCACGTCCCTCATGTATGACTGTAGTGTCTTTCTTTGCTCATAGTCCGCACACAGTAGCCAATGTGATCCGTTCAAAATGTAAGTTGGATCATGTCTGCTCACCCCTGCTGAAGAACTGCAGTGACTCCCCATTGTACTCAGAGTAAAATGCCAAGTCCTTGCCCTATCCTGCAAGGTTCATGTGATCTGGCCACCTGTACCTCTCAAGCTCCACCCCTCTCTCCTTCACAGACTCTGTTCCAGCCCCATTGGCTTCCTTCCTTGCAGGCTTCTGCCCTAAGACATTAGCAGGTGCTTTTTCATCTTGCCCAAATGATTCTGATCTCCCCCAAATGTGCAAGAGGGCTTGTTCCCTCACGTCTCTTCTGGTTTCTGCTCAAGTGCCACCTTTTCAAGAGAGATTTCCCTGATCGCCTTTCCTACAAATGCACTGCTCGTTTCTCTCTGTCCCCTCACCCTGGGTGTATCATTCTCCATGATACTTATTGCTACTTGACATGTCATATATATATGTCATATATATATATACACACATATATATACATATATATACATATACATATACTATACATATATATAATTACATATACATATAATATACATATATATATATATATATAATTACTGATTTATTATTCTCTTGGGGAGGCATGAGCAATCTGGCTTCACTCAGGGCAGGAACAGTGGCTGATTTCACCCCAGACCATCACACAGTCTTGGAGGAAAATTTAGAACCTTGACCTTAAATAGGAAAATAAAGAGGATTGGAAATGATGAGCTAAGTAGTGATTCTAACACTAGTTTGGAGCGAGGTAACCTCACTTTTCAAACAATCATTCCCCTCCCAGGATTTTATCCATCATTTACCAAATCCCTACTATCTGTTGAGCTTTATAGCAGAGAGCCATCAAATGCAGAAGATAGCACTTTCTTTTAAGGGGCTTCTAGTCTACTGGGGAAAATATGTACCACCTAATTTTGCTTCTCTCTTTTGAGTGTGTTCCGAAGGTCAACACAAGCAGTTCAGATACTCGAAGCAAGTAGATTTTGGAGTAGCGAATAAAGTGTTTCTAAGGCCTGTGGTGGCCTAAGAACGGTCGCAGGTGGGGCTTCAGAAAAGTTAAATGAGGAAAAGTAGAAAAATGCACAGGTTCTTAGAATGAAAGTAGAATAGGCTTGACGAAAACAGTTTTTACCAAGACAAGTGGTAAACATCGCTAAAACAGAGGATGGAGGAATCCAAAGTTTGGACTTGACCTTGGGGCCATTGAGCGACGGCTGAATGTTTCCTCACAGTGGAGAAGGGGGAGGTGACGTGTGCATACTCAATGGAACGAAACAATAATGTGCATGACAAATGGCATTTATCGTGTGCTTACCATGTCCTAGGCTCTGCTCTGAGGGCTATGAATTTCTTTAATCACACAACAGCCCTCCTGGTGGTTACTCACAATACCCAGTGGGGGTGCACATAAAAGACCAGATGAGGAAAAGACACCGAGGCAGGAGCCGAAAGCCAGAGCAGGGCGACAAGTTTAGAAGAACAACGCGGGGCCTGACATGTTTTGTTGAGTGTCAAGGGAAACTTCCAAGTTAAATATTTAAAGTGTATAAAAAAGTACAAGGTAACTCCTTCCCTTGCCAAAAAGGAGCGAAGATTCTTCTTTGTAGCGTAAAACGGGCCCCCTAGGAGGACTTCTGATTACACCGATAGGGAAGCCAACGCACTGTATTTCTTCCAGATCCCTGACGTCGTTCTTCAGCTTTTGTTTGTTCTAGAAAGAGCACTTTGCCGGCCTTCACCACCACACACAAGTTCAATATTTTGTAAAGTGGTAGTTCTTCCAATTACAAAAATGAAAGAGTGGCTTTTGTTATTTTATATTTAGTTCCGCTTGCTGAGCAAAACAGTACGTTTTCAGGGCGCCTGGGGTGGCTCAGTTGGTTGAACGTTGGACAACGGCTCAGGTCATGATCTCACAGTTCGTGAGTTCAAGCCCCACATCGGGCTTGCTGCTGTCAGCGCAGAGCTGGCTTCAGACCTGTTTCCCTCTCTCTGTCCCTCCCCTGCTCTCACTTTCAAAAATAAAGAAATTCATTAATTAACTAATTAATTAAAAAGGAAAAAATAGTGTTTTTTCTATTTACTTATAAAATATTTAAGGCTTAACTAGGAGTGTTAAGAAGGATATCACAGACAAACGTGCCATAATTCAGATCTAATACATTATCTATTGTCATGTTTTCTTCATATCACTTTTGACTTTTGTTCTTTTAACAGGTTTATTGAGTTTAGTTGACATACATTACGAGTTAAGACTGTACCATTTGTTAAGTTTTCATGGATAGAGACACCAATGAAACCGTCACCACCGTCAAGATAAGGAGCATTTCTATCACTTGTAAATATCACTTTTTTCAAGAAGTGAAATATTTCCACTACGGTTCTCTTTCCAAAACTGTTCTCATCTTCTCCTCCGCCAAGGTCACTATTACCTTGAAGCTATCTTTTTTACGTGCTTTTCTTTCTTTTTAACCTATTATGTACCCACAGATAATATGCTGAGATATTGAGTAATATCCTTTAAAATTTCATATAAATGATATACTGAATCAAATTTTTTGAACTTGCTTTCTCCTCTCAACACAAGGTTTTTGGCATATTCCTGCTTAAGTATGTAGATCAGACTCATTCATTTATCTACTTTATAAAAGTATCCTATTATATTGAGAAATGAGACCATTTCCAGATTAAACTTTTTGCATTATATCGTGGCTGCCTGTTAAGGTGGTAGAAAAATGTAATTTGAAGCTCATTAATTGTTAATAGTAGTTTATTTATATGGTAGGAATATGGGTGATTTTTTACTTTATTCCTTGTCCTTTTCTCTAATTTAAAAATTCTCCATAATTAATATGTCTTTTTTTTTGTAATAAGGAAAATTAAAATAGCAAGTTGAATAATTGGATTACTTTACCTTACAATGACACAGTTAAGAGGCTCATAGGCAAACATGAGCATGAAAAAGTGGCTCCAACAGTCATTGTAGCAGCTAAGACAAGGTGAGAGTTGAGAACAACTTCAGGTATATAGAGATTTTCTTACTGTTGTATAAATTGTGGCATATATTTCAGAAAAGGGTACATAGTGGTCTTTATTCAGCGAGATGCTTCCAAACAGAGCTGAAGGAATGCATTAGACTTTTGCGGGGATTTCCGATTCTGTGTCATTTCCCCAGAGATATCATTGTATCTATTCATTCAGTGAATGAAAGGTCTCATTCCATTCACAAGGAAGCTGATGGAGTTCTTGGCACCAATTTCCCCTACTTTTTTCCAGTTGAGAATATATAGATACATAACTTTTTTCACTTTTTCTTGATCTAATTTCCCATTGATTTCTTTTAATTTTTTAAAAAATTTTTTTAAATTTAAATTTAAATTTTTAAAATTAAAAAAAAAATTTCCTAAGCACTCCTAGGCAAAAATTATTAAATGCTTCCGAGAGTCCATACTAAAGTAAAAATAGAGGAGCAGAGTATTTCCTGACATTTTCCTTATGTTTGAAAGACATTGAGATATATATCCATCTTGGAGGAAATTCAGGATGAGTGTTCTAGTGGGCAAATGTCCCTGCACTATTGTTCAATTGGGGGTTTTTAATTGTTAAAGTTTTCACCATTCCAGAGTACTGATGAATTATCTTTTTACTTTGTAAATGTATTTAAACGGAGATTGTAATGCCTTGTAACTCACCTCAGTATCGTACTGTGAAGACGGGACGTAAGACTGAAGGGGTACGCATGTGTTGGCTGCAGGTGGCAAATAACACCGAGTGAATGAAGTCATTCTTTTCTCTCCAGGTTACTCTAAAGCAACAGTAAGCATCTTTAATCAGATGTATAATTTTGACCTAGACAGCTAGAATAGGTTTCTATAGGTCTCCAAATTCAACATTGTGTCTCTCTCCGTTTGAGACATTTCTACCTCTCGTCTCCGTGCTTGCCTTTCGCATTATTCCACTTCCAGTTATATATATGTGTGTGTGTACACATTCTCTCCTTGTGGCAAATGTGTAACTGCTTTCGCCCTTATCTAGCATTGCATATGATGTTTATATACCAATATTCCAATTATTTGTAAAGTGTGTGTGAAATGTGGGAGTACTTCAAGCTGTAGAAAGTTATGTTAAGTGGTGAAAATTGGTTTACTGAATAAAAGCAAATATTCAAGAGGCTCTCTTTCATGGAAACATTTGTACATTCTCTCGTGAGTGAGAGCAAGTATCTCATGTTCAGAAGTCCTAAAATACTGACTTGTTAAAAAAATGCACCACTTATTAATAAGTGTGTTATTTAGTGGAAATGGTCATCAAATACTGTTAATATGACTAGTCTACAAAGGAAGGAGAGATTTAATTAACTGATAACACTGTAGACTGATTACACACATCCCATTTTATTTCTCAAAGGATAATACTAGCAATTAACTTAGAATAGTTGAGTAGTAATATGTCCAAAATATCTCCTATGGTAATTTATTTTTATAAGCGCTAACAAGGGGGTAAAACAACCTACGGATTAATATGTTTTTAAAATATGAGTAAATCATTGACATTGTGCGTTTCAAAATAATTCCCTTTTTTAATAATATTGTCTTTTTTAGGACATAATTAGTAAAAATTATATAATAAAACATTGAATATTTTTCCAGATTTGCTCTCTCATTTTGTTGTATTGTCATGTACCATTGTTTCATTTTTTCCCCACATGATACTGCTTATAAAGGGACTGTAGGCATTATAAGCATATAGCTGCTACAGCATAAATTATTATTTTTACTATATGTTATAATGGTCAATAACACTCTATTTGACAAGAGAACACTCAGAATCGCACTTGGTACAAAGCCAACTGTTATTTATTGTTTACCTTCTGATTTCTAAAGGTGTCTTCACTTACCATTTTCTTTGTTAGCTATAATTATCACCATTATACAAATGAGGAAACAGTCTCAGGAAGGTCACTTATTAGGTAAACAATGGAGACAGGATTCAAATCCTGTTGTTCTGTCTCCACTATCTGTGTCTTTTCATCTTCAACATGCTCCCTTTCAAGAAAAGATTATGGGAGATAGAATAGGGAAGGGAGAGAGAGGAGAATAAAGCCAGTATTGAGATAGAAAAGTAACCACTCGTTCCAACAACTTGACGTTGGTCCAGGTAAGCTCATGAAAGAAGAAGAGAATGACAAAGAGACAAGAAAATCTTCAAGAGGAGAACTAACAGCTCTTGTGCTCTCAGAGTTTGGGATGTGGGGCCATGTAGACTCAGGGTCCCCCCCTCCCCCCACAACCATCCTATATTGTGTTGATCTGGCAGAAAAGTTTAAAAAGGAATACAATGTGTCAAGAGAACCTACTGATAGGTAAGAAATCAGATGGTCAGAACAGAAGATGATTTGGGCAGAGTAATTATCAGTGGGTTGAAGAGATAAAAACAAAAAGACTCTATAGTTTTACTCTGATACAAGGAAGGAACAATTGACTAGTTTAAATATAAACTTTAAATGGCAGGATTTGCTAAAAAGAGTGAAAAGGAAGAAGAGAAGTGAGGTCAAGAGAATAAAATTAGTCATTTCTTATCTGTAACTTTTTATTATAGTATTCACATTATTGTATGTAATATTCCTATGTGGGCAGTCCTTAATGGCTATTATCCTCTTACTATGAAAATGATATAAAACTAATATCCAGAAAAGTGAGAGAAACACAATCTGTCAGCCTTAAACTGGGGCATGGGCCCAGACTTCCAGATTCACATCACACTGTTTTTACAAAGGCAGAGTAGGAACGATCTCCAATAACATCTCTTCTTTAAATGAAAAAAATATATTAAAGGTAATATGGTATAGAGTGAGAGAGAGATTATGATATGTATTGCCCTGGTATTGGAGATGGATTGGCTTTCAAAATGGAGCTTTCAGAGAGATACCTGGGGAGGTGATTGCCTGAGCCAACTGGCCTGTAGCTACTAAAGTTTTGTATCGCGTTCTGTGGCCTCCCTGGAAGCGTTCACTAAAGAGATAGGACTCTTGAAGATTAAGTTTACAGGTTGCTTTGGTTGAAGATCTAACTTTTTAGAAGAGGGAAAAACAAAATGGGTTTGATTCTTGCTTCTTTACTGGGAAAAGGAGGAGGAGCTGTCCGTGGTATCCGATGAATAAGAATCTCTACTAGCATGAAGTTTCTCCACCTTGGGTTATAGAAGTCCAGGGACCAGTAAGCCAGGGTTAAAAATAGATGAAAAGAAGTCAGAGTGGATGGACAAGGATGGATAGAGACACCTGAGATTTCAAAGGGCTACGGTTGCTATGTGGTTTTCTCTTATCTAGAATTATATCACCTAGATATTTGTCTCACTTTGTTCTTTACTACAGAAAACAAGTTTTTACTAAAGAAGTTTAAGAGACCTTTCCCATACAAAAATGGAAAAAAGAATTTCTAAGTCCTATGGAAATAAATGGCACTTACAATCTTCTTTCTCTTTAATTTCTGCTGCTTATTTCAAGAGGCATCCAAATGCCTTCCTTAATTGGATCCAGTTAAGATAGCCCTGATGGAAAACTCAGTATATTGGCCATAATTATTAAATTACTGAGTCACAGACACAATTAGAAAGAAATTAACACAGCCACCTGACTCTTGTTAAGGTTCTAATTGATTCTGATTATTGAAGTTGTCCCAATTAAATCAGTGATGTCCCCCTCAAACTCAACATTCCCTAACAATATTAAAGTGATTTTTATTTACATAAAAACCATTCCTGTTAATGTGGGGAAGGGAAAATAATCTTTGTTTCTTAAATGTGTGTATGTAAAAAGTGGAATTTGTTTTTTTCTGATAATGATTTAGGTTCCCAGAATAGAGTTCTTCCTGATATAGAAGAATTTATGTCATGAATCCCAGAAGACAAAAGTTGAAGGTGACTCTAAAGATCTATCTCAGCCAACACTCTTGTGTTAATGCCCTTTAAACTTGAAACTGAATACCACTCTGAAAGGAACTCCTGCAGTAGTCCATTGAATCTTTGGAGCAGATTTAATGCTGAGAAATTGTTTCTCATACTAAGTTTGCTCATTCATTTAACAAATATTTATTGTGTGCGTATGTTTGCCCAGGATTACATCAGGGTCCTGTGTGTAGAGGGGAAAATAAAGGGCCTTCTTCCTTGAAGGAAATTCAAAAGGAGGTGAAATACTGGTATTTTTCACCCTTTTGGCCTTGAACTGTCCTATGGGCCATAAACACAGCTTCTCAAGGAGCTAAAGATCATTGTTATATGCCTATAGATTCATTTCTTCCCCTAGATAAGTACTCATTGTTGGTTTTCTTGCATGCTTCTTTTTGAGAATTTTTATATGAGATGATTTCAAGTCTTTTTGCCATCCTATAGTTCTTCCTTGAACATCTTATTTTCTCTCTACACCTTTTGAAGTGTTATGTTCAGTATTAAATGTGATCCACTAGGCAATGGTTAGTTTTATTGATGGACTCCCGAAAAGAACTTTGAAAATCTATGTAGTCCTTTGAACATTTTTAGGTAGACATCTAAAACTTTTCATCATAAGTATAAATAGTTGCAGTGGATGTACATTCCAGTATACTGGAGGCATCAATTTTAAAAACAAAAGTGTTATATCATTCCTTTTAGTGTATCCAAAGGAATATAAACATCAAGGTGATTTAATACTCACCATTATCCCTTCTGAAAATACAAACATACATTTGTATTTTCTTGATGATTTAGACTTACCTTTATTTCTTCTTCAAGTCATAATTTTATTTCATTTCTCCCAAAGAACTTTATCCGGACGTAATATACTTTTTTACTTAATTCCATACATTAATGACATTATTCTCTTCAGTAATAAAATCAATTTAATTTTTTTATATTCTTATGACGGTACGATGTATGTGTTGAAAATTTTTACAAGCATACAATATAATAATATCAATGTACAATTTTTCAAAGCATGAACACATTACACATTTTGATAAATGTTTAACAGAAAAAAGAAGTAGATATTTATTGTTAGTGCTTTTTCAATAAGTTAGATGAGGAAGGTATTTGAATGAATCACCTTTGACTGAGTGATTTGTATGCCTGTTCATTGCTTTTCTTTCCTTTTTCTTTCTCTATAGTGTTTTAAAACTTTGAGCAACACACCAAGACTGTGGGTGAGTGAGAGCTATGTCTTCCTTTTGTATCATGGTAAAATGATGTTGGGGGCCAGGGGCAGTAGGGGAGAATCTTGACCATAGTCACCTTCTCAGGGAGATTAGGTTTAGAAAAGAATAAATATGGATGGTGATGGTTTGGAAATGCAATCCCCTCAGAATCTTGATGTGCTTATTCCTTTTAGAGTCTGCATATTCTTGGGGGTAATTATATTCCAGTCTGAGGCCCATTACGCCAGAGTGCCAGAAAGCAGTGGAATAGGACTGTTATTTTTCTCCCTTTAGAAACAAAGCTTTTATTGATACAGCTGAAAACTACATCAGATTTTGGGGGGCCAAATCATACTCTACATTTATACAAAGCCCACAATTATCTTTAAATTAACATTTAAATCTTTTCCGGCTGTGCTTTTGCTGAATTATGTCCTTCCCCTACCATGTGCTTGTACAAGAGCTTAAATTTATCTCAAATTTATCTCCATCAGATTTCATCCTCTTAGATCCAGGCTTTCCTTAAGCCTATTAAATATTTTTGGATTATGATTCTATGTTCAACCCACTGAGAGAATATTTGAAGAGCATGATGTTTATTCCTAGGAACTAAAAAAATGCACCATCGCTCCAGGATTGGACAGTCTTTAATTTCAATAATAAAGATATATTTTGAGTACACTGGTGCCTCAGCACACATTCATTTTTGACATAGTTTATCATAAAAGAATTACAAGAGCATTGGACTCGTAAGGAATACTGGATTCTTGTTTTAGGTCTTCCACCATTCATTCATTCGTCACCAAACATGACTGCCTTCTGTTGGCTGGGCCCTGTGTTAATCACCGTGGAATTGTGGGTCTACATTTGCATAACAAGTGTCGAAGACAAACCTTTAGAGAAACCATGGTAATAGTACAGAGTAGTAAGTATTGTGAAAAATGTGCATACAAGGTGGTACCCAGTACGACATCAAATTCAATGAGAGGGATCAAGGAAGGCTTCTTAGAATAGTAATCTAGGTAGGAATCTACAAGGATAAAAAGAAGCAAAATGTGCAAAAAATAGAGGTATGCAATGGGTGGAACGAAGGGTATTTTAGGAAGAATGAGCAGCCCATATGAAGGTATGGAAGTATGGAAAGTGTTGATTTTAAATTGTTAAACCTATGGAACAGAAAAGGAAAAATCTGGCTGAAATCAAGTGAGACTTCTTACAAGAAAATCTGGGAGAAATAATTTATTCATTTTGTTGGCAGAGGATAACAATAATCAGACACGACAGTTTCTTGAATTATGTGAAAATGAAAATTCTCATGAGTAAAACGTGTTCCTGGTAAAGAAGCAGTTGAAACGTGTTCTATGAGCCCAGCACTTCCAATGTTGGCTATTTAAGGAATGTTGCCATTGAGTACACATGTTACTTCTTCCTGGATGCCTTGCTCCTCATCTCTATCTAGAGAAATTCTGATTTTTCAAGTGTCAGGTAACAAGACCACAGCACACCTACTCTCAGAATCTTCTTGACACTTTAAACCCAATACCCCATGAATACACCTGCATATCACATTATAGTACATGGAGTAAGAATTTGTTTCTTCGGAGGAATCATGAGTTCCTTGAGAGCAGGCACCATGTCTTAGTCAATTTTGTATTGCCATCACCTGGAATAGTACCTTCCACTTTTGGTGCTCAACCAATGGTTTTTTGATTGAATGAAGCAGGGCTATCTTAGAGATTGTAAATGGATATACATGATAAATAGGCTCATATTAAGTACCGTTACTACCACTGGGAAAAAACACGCACTGAACACATTGAACCTAGTGACTCTGAGAAAGCACTAGTAGCTACTAATTGGTAAGACAGCCTAGTTGCTACAAATGTACCACAGCAATATGAACTACCTCCATGTTGGTTTGGCCAGGTTCTCTAGAAAACCCCCTTTTTGGAGACTAAGTCTCCAAAAAAAATGCTGATATGAGACTTTCTTCCTTTAGTCACCAGGATATCTCCTAACTTCCATGATGACTGCAGACTTCATATTATCAGGTGTATGATACAACTTTGTTATAGTGAATAACTGGAATGTACATGAAAATGTCATGATTGAATTATAAGGGCATAATTGGTTATGGTGGTGTAAGAGAAGGGGCTTGGATTTCTCAGCTCATGCAACTGTAATCATTCTTGGTAAGAGCCAAGTCTAGACTCAGTTACCCCAAAAAGTAAGGAGAAATCGAGTCCTCAGTCAGGCAGCAGCCTGGAGTCATAGAACTTATGGTGAAGATTTTGACATTGAGATTGCCTTTGCTATATTCACAGGCTTCTGGGATGATACCTAGTAGTCCCCACTCCTCCTCATTATTCTATGAGTTTGCTGCCTGAAGTGGTAAAAATGAGAATGCTGTCTTTCCTTGAATTCTGGGGTGACAGTAGTGGCTTTAGAGGTTGTTCTTTTTCTATTCTCTTATCTGATGGCTATTTATTCTGTGTAAGGGCTCACTTAGAGGGCAAAAGTTTACTCTTCATTTTACCTTTAGAACTTGGAAACTGGTTTCGAACCATATTAGAACAGGTGTATTCTGTGTTATAGTATTCAAACCATTTATTCCACTGGATCCTTAGAAGAACCCCATAATATAAGCAACAATGTGGGGAAGAAAAATTTTAAGGTGCGTTTCCAACTCAAAATTCTTTTTCTGCAAGAATGGCACATCTAGCCCAAAGGAAAAGTCATATCTGTAACAGAATACTAAAATGAGACTCTTTGGTCTTAGAGTTTTAGCTGTGGACCCAAAGCTGAGAAAAAAATGGTAACAAGCTAATCTTACATTCTAAAATGGAGTACTAGATCGTGAATGCAGCACTTTTGTCAAGGGAGCCACCTAAAACTAGCTCTACAACCAACAGCCCATTACCTAGCTCCAGGTTGTATGAAAGCAAAAGTAAAAGATTTATTTCAGAGGTAGATTAATGGTGGAACATCTCTGAAGAGAGCTCTTATTGAAGCTCTGTGTGGTTTTTCTCTCCTCCCCAGGGAAGGGTGCATTTGTCAAAATACTTGGAAAAATGTGTTCCTAAGGGTGGATGCAGGGATAGGTGTTTGATCTCATCTGTTGTACACACCTGAGTATGAGAGGCTGTCTGGAACTGCTCTGACAACAGGGCATGTGGAAAGGGGTCCAGGGGGTGTTAGTTAGGCTACCTAACCCCCTTTCTGCTGCTTTCACATCTTCCTCCTACTGGGGTCAAACCCAGTTGGAAGCCAGTGCAACAAGGAAATAGGGAGGCAGCCCATAAGGGTCAGCTGCTGGAGACCTAGAGGGGAAAAAGAAGTGATCTTAAGAGAATGAATCTTAAGAGAGGGACAAATGAAGAGAAACAATTCTGACTGAAATACAAGCAGATGGGACATGGTCAGCGGTGTTCATGGCTGTGTATGGGAGACGATTAAGCAATTTTACCACTGAGGGTGAATCTGTTTCCTACAGTGAGTGTGTGTATATATATATATATATATATATATACACACACATATATATATACACATATATATGTATATATATACATATAATACATATATGTATACACACACACACACACACACATATATATATATATATGTATATATATATATATATGTATATATATATATATTTTAAATGCTGGAGATTCCAAACAAATAGGAGCCAGAAGGTGTCTTCTATACACAGTACTCACAGTATGAGCTGGCACTGAGAATTCAGAAAAGCTACATGGGATATCCCAAGTAGTACCGGTCTACTAAAAAAAAAGCTAAAACTCTGCCTTATGCAGATGGTTAAATCCAGAGCCAATCAAGCCAATCTTGAGGTTCTAACCTGAATCAAACCCAGGGGAGTCCAGTTTTCTTCTGGCTGATGGCCTAATTTGTGCACATGAATGGGACCCATGGGCTCACACAGAGGTAGTTCTCAGTCATCTGGTTATCTTTGGAACAGATCTCTACCACTTACTCCACCCCAGGAATCAGCCAGTCTTTACCGATCTGAAATCCCAAAGATTACCCAGGATGAAAATAAGATCACCTAGAACATTTCCGCATTTGACTGAATTCTTGCTCGCTATACCTAGGCACATACAAAGTTGAGTGGGAAATTATAAATTATAATTTTACTTGCCTACAATTCTGTTTTAGAACTATTGGGATTAAAGAACTAAATTTGATGGCTTCATCATTGAAAGCCTATCGCAAAACTTCTTTGGTCAAAAGTTTTTATACAAACCCATGTAAACTTCTAGATTTCTGAAACAGACCTTACCGTTCTCTTTCAACAACCAAAGGAATTTACCATAAATATTTATGATTTCCCAATAGGCATGCAGGAAAAATATTTTATCAGAAACAAAAGATTTCCACTAGCCCCAAGAAAGAGCAGAGGCTTCTTTTAGACACCAACATTTCTTTTTTTTTTTTTAATGTTTGTTTATTTTTGAGAAAGAGAGAGACAGAGACAGCGCAAACGGGAGAGGGGCAGAGACAGAGGGAGACACAGAATCTGAAATAGGCTCCAGGCTCCAGGCTCCAAGCTGTCAGCACAGAGCCCGATGCGGGGCTCCAACCCACGGACCAGGAGATCATGACCTGAGCCAAAGTCAGACGCCTATCAGACTGAGCCACCCAGGTGATCCAACATTTCCTTTAAATAAACTTGGGTTTTCAAGTATGATTGTCTAGTCACACTGAGAGTTTTGGCCAAAAAAGAATGCTAATTTCCATGGATATTTCTTCCATCTTGTTTTACAGAGCAGGGATTGTCTCAGAGCTATTATGCCCACTGGTTAAATTGGGGAATTAAACCATTTTTCTTATCCAGCATCCTAAAGGCATTCCTTTGGCCACAAATGCACAGCCAATGTTCCATGGTGAGTTAACATCTAATTTATGCTTTCTCTCTCTCTCTCTCTCTCTTTTTTTTTTTTTTTTTTTTTTTTTTTTTTTTTTTTTTGAGAGAGAGAGAGAGACAGGGAAAGAGAGAGAAGTGAGACTTACCTGAAGTGAAGCTCATGTTTTTACCCAAAGCAGGGCTCATGCTCACCTAAAGAGGGCCTTATGCTCAGCTGAATTCACAAACCGTGAGATCACAACCTGAAATGAAGTCAGATACTTAACAACTGAGTCACCCAGGCGCCCCTAAGTTATGCTTTATCAATTAGTCTTGCTGTATGCTTTCCTCCTGTGAGCATGGAAAATATTTTCCAAATTCATTGGTAACTTCTCCAGACAACATGGTTCTTGTCCCGACAGAGCAGATTAAAGATACCAGTGCTATGAAAGGGGAAAATAGTATCTTTGTTTAAGTTTGTGAAGGTTTTATTTCATTAATCTGCTTCTTCAAGAAATCATTTTTAAAAATACCAGCATACACTAGCTTGAAAGTCTATACTAAATGTTATTGTTCAATTTTAACCTCGGATGCATTTTCCAAAACTAAAAATCTAATTTTCTACACTCGCAAATATGATAAAAGTAGACAAACTATCCCTTATATAAACTCTCATCCATCCCTTGTAAATATAATAGGCTAGGAATGTATACACATCTGGTCCCCAGCCTACTGGTTTCCAATATGCCTTTAGATACCTGAATCCCACTGACAGGGGAGCATTAACTGTTGTTTCTGAACACTTTTTTAAGTTTATTTATTTATGGAGAGAGGGAAAGAGAGAGAGAGAGAGAGAGAGAGAGAGAGAGAGAGAGAGAGAGAATCCCAAGCAGGCTCCCCACTCAGCACAGAGCCCAATGCAGGGCTCAAACTCATGAACCAGGAGATCATGACCTCATCTGAAATCAAGAGTCGGAATGCTTAACCAACTGAGCCACGCAGGTACCCCTGTTTCTGAACACTTTTAAGCAAATCTCAGAGATTTTAGGAAAATATTCATCTCTTTAAAAAAAAGAATGAAAACATTATTCATACTCATAGCCAATCAGCTGAGCTTAGTGTAATTTTTGCTGAGAGTAATTAAGCTCCAGGTAAGAATATTTTTTGTAAATAGAGCTCTAGGCACAAACTGAATTCAGTTTCTGGATGTGAGAACGACTATACAAATTCTGTGGGTAACTTAGAGATAAAATTATCTCGCCCGTCTCCAGAGCAAGCTCCATGAGATGCTGGAGTAAGCAGGTATCCACTTTATCCAAGTGAGGGATCTTTGCTGTTCAAGGTCTTTGCTGATCTTGAACAGCAAACCAGCTACTGTGTCTTCACTCTCTCCTTCACACCCTATTGGAGTTTTTCTCATTGACCTCCTTCCTTTGGGCTAAAACCTTAGCTTCTGGAAGACTGACTTATGTTCAGTGTAGATATATCCCAAGAGCATGGCATGTTAAGCCGTTAGTTCCTTGTTGCATAGTTAACCCAGAGCAGTAGAGCAGCTTGAACGGTTATCACCCAACAGGGTCCGGAGAAAATAGGACAGCTCATTTGTAGGTTTGGTGTAAGGAATGGGAGAGAGGAATAAGGAAGAGAAGAAGTTGAAATGTGAGAATAAGTTCCTTATGGGAAGATAGACCTTGGTGGAGAGCTCCTAAGAAGCTAACAAGCCAAATTGAGTAACAAAACCACATATAGAACATCACGTAAAAACTATGCTTCATTAAGGTTTTTGCCTGCCTTCTGTCTTGTTATCCTTCCTGTAATTTCTTTGTTCCAGGGAAATTTGTCTCCATAATTTCAGCAAAGAAGCTGTTCTTATCGGTCAGTCTGGGGAAATTCGTAACTGATTATCTCCTTGGTGCATGGCATAGAATTTTTTTATTATACTAATTGCAGTTTTAAACATTCGTACTTGTGGATGACTTTTTATCATTTAACAGATTTAAATCACCACTCCTATTATTTATTTCCCACAAGTGTTTAATAAACTTTTTTTATTATTTTTTTTATTTTTTATTTTTTATTTTTTATTTTTTCAGTATATGAAGTTTATTGTCAAATTGGTTTCCATACGACACCCAGTGCTCATCCCAAAAGGTGCCCTCCTCTATACCCATCACTCACCCTCCCCTCCCTCCCACCCCCCATCAACCCTCAGTTTGTTCTCAGTTTTTAAGAGTCTCTTATGCTTTGGCTCTCTTCCACTCTAACCTCTTGTTTTTTTTTTTCCTTCCCCTCCCCCATAAAGGAATATCTAAAGCTTCCTTGACTATAGTTTAAAATATGATACAAATAGACCTATCACTTGGGGTGTCTGGGTGGCTCAATCAGTTAAACATTGACTCTTTTTTTAAAAAAAAATATAATTTAATGTCAAATTGGCTTCCATAACAACACCCAGTGCTCATCCCAACAAGTGCCCTCCTCAATGCCCATCTCCCATTTCCTCCTCCCCCATCCGCCCCAACCACCCTTAGTTTGTTCTCTGTATTTAAGAATCTCTTATGGTTTGCCTCTCTCCCTCTCTGTTTGTAACTTTTTTTCCCCCTTTCCTTCCTCCATGATCTTCTGTTAAGTTTCTCAAGATCCACATATGAGTGAAAACATATGGTATCTGTTTTTCTCTGACTGACTTATTTCACTTAGCATAATACTCTCCAGTCCCATTCACATTCCTGAAAATGGCAGGATTTCATAGCCACACTGAAATACCACCTCACCTCAGCCGGTCAGAGTGGCTAAAATGAACAAGCCAAGAGACTATAGATGCTGGAGAGGATGTGAAGAAACGGGAACCCTCTTGCACTGTTGGTGGGAATGCAAACTGGTGCAGCCGCTCTGGAAAACAGTGCTGAGGTTCCTCAAAAAATTAAAAATAGATCTACCCTATGACCCAGCAATAGCACTGCTAGGAATTTACCCAAGGGATACAGGAGTGCTGATGCGTAGGGGCACATGTACCCCAATGTTTATAGCAGCGTTTTAAACATTGACCCTTGGTATCAGTTCAGGTCATGCTCCCATGGTTCGTGAGTTGGAGCCCCACATAGTACTCTGTGCTGGCAGTGTGGAGCCTGCTTGGGATTCCCTCTCCTTTCCCCCTCTCTCTGCCTCTCCCCTGCATGCACTCGATCTCCCTCTCAAAATAAATCAATAAACTTAAACAAACACACAAATAGAATTAAATCACTTGACATTTTGAAGATGGGAAATGCATATTTCTGAATCTGTACATCCAAACCTGGATGTACAACTCATCTGGGTAACTCTAGGCTAAGACCTGAATGAATGCCTCCTTGGGATATCAGCTTCCTGTGAAAAGGGTTTGGATGGATGGCAATAACACTGGTAGTAGTAATAAGCATTTAATGACCCCTAAATCCAAACAGTTGGTAACTGGCTGAGATCAATCAACCTCTAGAATTCAAATTTTACTGATTTACTGCTTCCTTGGTGATCTCAATGGCCTCACGTTTCCCCCCCCCCCCCCCCCCCGTGCTCTCACTTCTAAGATAAACTGACAGAAAACCACAATAGAAAACATTTATATGTCCTTTCATTTTTCTAGTAGAAGTCTATTCATAGCACAGGAAGATTTAGATCTGTAATTGATGGCCCTTCAGTCCATCAGAATGGATGTTTCAACTTCTTTTTTTTTAATTACTTAAAAAAAAATTTTTTTGATGTTTATTTATTTTTGAAGGAGAGAGAGACAGAGTATGAGGGGGGAGGGGCAGAGGGAGAGGGAGACACAGAATCTGAAGCAGGCTCCAGGCCCTGAGCTGTCAGCACAGAGCCTGACGCGGGGCTCCAACCTGCAAACCATGAGATAATGAGCTGAGCCGAAATCGGAGGCCCAACCAAGGCGCCCCGGATGTTTCAATTTCTTATGGTCACTCTCATCCTCCTGATAGAAATCTGTCTTTTAAAAAGACTGTATTTGCATAAAAATCTTTTTCTTTCAGTCAGACTCTTAATTAATAGCTTTGGGATAATACATTCTTTCTCTAACATCTCTAGTTTTCTTTCAGGCCATTAAAGTTTTCCCCAAATACCATAACCCTTGATGGATAGTGATGGTGGTTATTTCTTGCTCTTCAGGATAGAGTTTGGCAATGAAAAAAGAAAATGACAGGATGTAAAATTAAATTGTAAAGGCAATGTAGTAAGGAGTAATCTGCAGAATAGTCAAATGTTCTGGACTGGAAAAAAAAATCACAGATGGCTTTGCTGAATTAGGCTTGATGTTTCTGTGTGAATAGTTAGACTTTCCTTCTTTAGGACGATGGGCCACGCTCATGACTGGTATTTCAGTCTGTTCGTCCACCACCTTATGGCACTGAATCCTGCTCAGGACCAGAACAGTTGGTTGTTGCCTAAGGAAAAAAATTCAGGGCCATTGGGAATGCTCCAATCTCTCAAATTTTAAAATCTAAAATTTCTTTAGCAAGAAACAAAGAATTTCAACTTGCCACCTAGAGTAAACATGCAAATGCCTCTGGGAGGAATGACCTGAATTATTTAGAAAGTCCTTTCAAATTGGTTTAAATAAAAAGAGCATTCAGTTCAAGTGACCAGCCCAAGAATTCAGGCCAGGAATTTGAAGTTGTCATTAGGACTTTTTCATTTTCACACAAATGTTGGGCTTTCCTTTGTGGTGGCAGGAGATTTGTCAACGATGTTAGGCTTACGTTCTATCCATTCTGTAACCCCAGTGGAATAAAGACTTCCCCACCATGCTGTTCTTTCTTAAAAAGACACAAGTGTTGAGTTTTATTGGCTTTTATTGATTTCATTTGACTCATCCGCCCATCTCTACAGCAATTATTGTGCCCAAGTCGGTGAAACCTTTTGATGAACATGGTCTGAGTCATTTGAAGTCAGGAGATGGAGAAACTTGGAATTGAGAGTAGGAGGGAAATAATCCCCAAGGAAAATTAGGTGACTTTACCAAAAGAATGGGTAACAAGTGCAAGGCATACAAAACCAGTGGATGTCTGCTACATGACCTTGTGGCCTAAAAGATTGCTCCTTCATCTTCCACAACCTAGTGGATCAACTGAAAAAAATTTTTTTTCTCAGCCGACTGATCAGCATTTAAAATAAAAAATTCCCTGCCTTGGAGCTCCTGGGTGGCTCAGTCGGTTGACTGTCCAACTCCTGATTTCGGCTCAGACCATGATCTCACGGTTCGTAGGCTTGGGCCCCATGTCAGGCTCTAAGCTGGCAGCACAGAGTCTGCTTGGGATTCTCCGTCTCCCTCTCTCTCTCTGCCTTTCCCCCACTCTCTCTCTCGAAATAAATAGGTAAACTGAAAAAAAAAAAATTCCTGCCTCATCATTTCTTCAGGGTCCCAGGAAAACAACACGTTATCAATCATCCCTTGAGAGAAATACAACATCTTAATGACCAGTTTAGTGTATTGTTTCACCGTGGTCGGTAATTTTTAACCCCTGTGTTATTCGGCACTTTTCTCTATCAGCTTTCCTGAGGCCAACAGAGTCAAATGACAACCTAAAAGGGCAACTGCTTGTTAATTTTACGACTGGCAGTAAACAGATGGCAGAAGGGAGCTTAAGACAAAGCAGTTTGTTTGAGGAGGCCAGGTTGTCACTTGTTCCTCACATCTTGTGGGGTCAGACAGATCTTTTTGACTCCTGGGTCTCCATGAGGTTCACAGCCTGAGGAGGTGAGTGTGACGTAGCTCCAGCAAACCAGAACTCCCGAGAGGATGAGTTGTTACAGACCACAGGTGTGCACGGTGCGAAGACAGGATGTAATGGATCCATGCACCCTTGCCAGTTACTTACAGTGACATCACGTTACTTCTTTTTTCTTTTCTCTCTAAAATATGCCGTAGGATATGGAGTTAAACAAACACACCCTAAACATTATTCGTTACGGCAGTGCACAACGGCTAGACATAAAGGACAGCCCTTTCCAAAATCCCACCCCCCAACGCTTGGGATAGCACATTGCACACGGTAAGAACTTAATAAGTGCTCTCTATGTTGAATGAGTGAATATTACTCGAGGTCTGAGAGCTTGTCCTTGGGATGCCCTCCTACACGATGGCCTCTCTTCTTAGTATGGATGCTCCGTCAGAATATACCACCGTAGTCCTACTAGTTGGTGAAGGTCTGTGCCCATTCTGATTGGGCTGGAGTCTTTTCCGTGTTCCCTATATGTTATTATAAAGTATTTCATAAGTCAGTCCTGCCTCTTCTTCACCAGGCACTGAAAAGAAGCCTATTAAAAAAAATCTGTTTTCCTAATGTACTGATTCTCTCGTAAGCCTCTTTCCTACCAAAATTTGTATCTTGTGTCCCATTACGAATCTAAGGGGTTTCTGATTCATGCTAAGATGTCCAAATGGCTCCTTGCAACACTTTACCAAGGATACAAACGTTGGGGTTTTGATGCTGGAATCCAAAGACTTAGTCACTAACGATCAGTGATCATGTCAGGCCCAATAATACCAGGAGACAATAAATCTTTGGTTTCAAAGGTTTCCTCTAACCCTTCCAATAAACCCTGTCAGCAAAATTCTACTTTTCCGGGACACTAAACCAGCTAAAGTTCATAAGACCTGAGGTCTAATACTTTCTTTCAGGAGTATATTCTTTAAATGTAGGAAATTTAAAATTTATAGAACTTAAAGTCTCCTAAAACTGTCAGCTGCCTCCAAGACTTTCCCCATGAACCTCAGCTCTTCTATTACTGTTAAGCTCAGGAAGAGGAAGATACGTTATTAATTTTAGAATGGCTATTTGATTTCAGATATATAAGAGGAATTTTTTTTTTTACTTCACCAATTTTAAACAAGCCATGAGTACTCAGGTTTAGTTCAGTGGCTGGCATCTCTTCGAGTTGCAGGCGCTCAAAAACGAGAGAGAGAGAGAGAGAGAGAGAGAGAGAGAGAGAGAGAGAGACAGCTGTTAGCTTCACATTGTAAATAGGCAAAATGGTATACAAATGAAATGAGTGTTGGTGTTAACACATCGGAGGGCTATAGCCTTTGCTGATGGGCCCTGCAGCAGAAGGTTCGGGGCGGGTGGGAGAGCTCCGGCAGTCACAATGACTACACCAGCATAGTGACCCAGGATCCCACAGGGCTTCTTCATACTGTGTTATCTTGGGCACCTGGGAGCCAGCTTGGGCCAGTCCCTGGACAGAAGCAGGAAACTCTTAATTTGTAGACTTGACCCAAGGGAGGAGAGCTTGTGATGAAAGGTTTTCTATAACCTCATTAGGGTTCATCTGTCACTACTTCCCTACACATACCTTTACTTCAGTGGCAGTGCTCTGCTCACTGCCTTTGAGGCCATGTCTGCTTTGTTCAAGCTTCCCATTCCAGGGCTTACACACCATATTCTCAGCCGTGGCAAACCCTGTTCCTCTCTCATTGCCCGATGCCAAATTCCACTTCCTCCTATCAGAACCTGACCAACTCAGTTTACAATAGTGACTCCTTCCTCTCAAATATTATAGTTATGACCCTACTACACACTCTTCCATTTTATTACATTATCTTCTAAACCTCAGTTACTATTGTAACTCTTTTATAACTGTTGCCATATCAATGAACCATCTGAGGCAGTATTTCCTTTCTTAAAGATTTAAATTGGTCTCCCTTTTTAAAAATTTAAATGAAGTAATTTTAAAAGACAACGTTATACCACTACTGAAAATAGAAAAAAAAACCATTTCATTTGCCACAAACAGAAGGTATCCATGGAAATAAATACAACAGGAGCCAAACGATGTAATTAAATTCTAGCTACACTGGGCCGGCTTGAGGCTGAGGCTCAGCCTGGGGCTCCTTCTCTTGAGGGTGCAGAGGGAGACAAGCCAGGTATGAGAAGGATGTTAAGGGCATCCTAGCATGAACCTAATGCTTTCTTCTGAAAGGAGTCAGAAGGATGGAACGCAGGGGAGCTTTCTGATTCAATGTCATTTAGTGCCCTGTGCTTGCGTAGCCTGAAAAAGCCCCGCAGGCCACAGAATATCTATCCCACCCTTTGAGACCCCCATCTTGTAATGCACTGCCCTATGCTGCCAGTTATGTTTAGGTGTGTTTTAATCTCTTCACTGTCTACCTCGTATCACTTCTGTCACTATCTATCTTCAGAAGATCATCTATCTTGATGATAGAACTGCAAGTTTCTCTTACTTCTGCAGGTTTCTTCATCCTACGGGTTAGTTACTAAGTATGGGAGCTACAAGTGAAACTAATATAATATTGCATATCAACTATACTTCAATAATAGTGAATGAATGAATGAATGAATGAACGAACAAAAACCAAATAATAAAAAAAAAGGATGGGATCTGATTAAAAAAATAAGTTGGGTAAAAAAAAATATCTTTATATTCCTTATGGCGATTCCACTTCCATCAGCAAGCACTGAGCAAGCCTTGTGGCAGGGGCTGGTTGGTTTTGGCATTGCAAGTGCTGGTCATACAGCGGCGAATAAATAGAAAAAGAGGGGGAGAAAGAGAACCTGGAAATGCTAAAGTGAACACATATCATGAAATAAACCTATTTTAGGGTTTGACCTGCAGTTCAAATCTTACTTCAATGCTAAATGAATTCAACTAGCTCCAGAGGAAATTACTGGAATGAAAAAAAAAAAAAATAGAATGTTAGATCTTAAAAGGTCCGTGGGCACTTTATTCAGTTTACTGGATAGAGTTAAAAATATTGTTTGTGCGTTGGCCACCTCTCCTTTAGAGTTCTGGCATCAGGAACCTGCCATTTGTTATGTGGCACATGTGATCATTAAAAGAGATTTATTTGGAAATAAACAGTATGTTGAGATATCCTTTAAGCTATTTTTCAGCTGGGCCATGTTTTTCCATCTATAAACGTAGATCTCCCAGGTCGTTGGGTCACAGTAACGGCAAACACGTGCCCAGGGCTTGCTTCCTGTGTGCCAGATGGGTTTCCAGTACTCTGAACATATATCAGTGAGCTAGATTCTTAGAACAATCTGATGAGCAAGGATATTAGTTTTCTGTTGCCGCATGACCAATTACCACATGCTCCGCTTAAAACAACACAGATTTATCATCTTACAGTTCTGTGGGTCAGAAGTCTGAGCTGGATCTCATGGGGTGAAAAACCACAATCTACAGGGCTGTTTTCCTTTCTGGAGGCTCTAGGGGAGAATCCATTTCCTTGCTCATTCGGGGTTTGGCAGAATTGAGTGTCTTCAGTTGTAGGACTGAGGTCTCCATGTTCTTGTTGGCTGTTAGCTTAGGACTACTTCCAGCTTCTAGAGGCCAGCCACATTCCTGGTGTTCGCCCTCTTCCTCCTCTTCACGCTTGGAAATTCCACTGCCTCTTCTGTCTTTGCATGTCTCTGCCCCACTCTTCCACTTTTAAGGACTCATGTGATTACATTGGACCCATCCAGATAATCCGGGATAACCCTCCCATCTCAGGATCCTTAACCTTAATCACATTTGAAAAGTCCCTTTTGCCACGAAAGGTCACAAATTCACAAATTCTGGGGACTAGGTTGCGCACGTCTTTGGGGGAGAGGGGACATTATACCGCCAGCCGCAGTAAAGGACATTAATATCCTTATTTTATAATAATGAGGAAATAACAACCCATCCAGGTTCCCCTTACTCTTCCTTTTTCTTACCACATCAGGGGCCTCCTGTAACAAATTTGCTTTCATGGAGAATCTGACAACCAGAAGCTTGCACAGTAATTTGGCCATAACGTGTGACCTATTCTGGAAACATTTGTGTTAGAATACGCTTGTAATTAAGAAATGAAAGGTATATTCCTCCTGTAAAGAGGCTTGTAACAGCAGTTTTATCAGCAGGCTTTTTGTTGTTGTTGTTATTTTCTCATTACTTCCTATTAGCAGCCACATAGGCCATCTATGTTGGGAATTGCCCTAGTGAGTTCTAAAGGAATTTTCAAAGATGCACCTCTCGTTCATCTACCTGACTCAGGACATAAGAGGAAGCATAGCTGAATCTCTCTACTCTCCCACTTTGTCCCTTGCCTCCATCTTCTAGATGTCCCTTGAAGTTTCATAAATTAGTATCTCAAACTCCTACAGTGAACTTCAGGAAGGAGGAGCCTTTTGTGACTTGTCACCATATCTTCATCATTAAGTACAGAGCCTGCCTTAGAGAAGTGTGGTTGGCAACTTGTGATGTGACTCCCAATGATGCACCCACCTTGGTACTCACTCCCTCGTGAAATCCCCTATCACTGAATGTGGTAGGGGCCTGGTGTCTCACCTCTAACAATAGTATTTGGCCATAAAAGTGGAATGGCACATCTATGATTAGGTAATAAGGATTTTTGACATGTGTCTTGCTAGCAAACTCTCTTTCTTGCCATCTGGGCTTATATCATCAACAAAGCAGTCTGCCAAATTGGAGAAGCCCATGAAACAAGGAACTGAGGGTGGCCTCTGGGTATTAGCCTATAAAGAACTTGGGGATGCCAACAATCATATGAGCTTGAAAGTATATCCTTTCTCAGTCAAGCCTTGAGATGACTATGGACCTGGGACCCCTTGCTCACAGCTTGCAAGCGATCCTAAAACAGAGGACCTAGGTAGACTGTGTCCTGATCCCTAACCCACCACAACTGTGAGACTATCAATATCTATTGTGTTAAGCCATGAGCGTCTGGATTATTTGTTATGTAGCAGTAGATTATAGGCACAAGTAGGCATTCATTATGTATTTGACAAATGATTGAATGGAGATCATGAAGCAGAGATACTATTCTTTGTCCATTTGATGGAAGGTTCATAAAAGCAGTGGGAAGTCTGAGTTGAAGATGTTAGGATAACACTGTAATTGGCTACAGCCAAGCTGCTAGTGTGGTTCAAATGTACACACCTTGAAAATCTTAGATGTTCCATGACTTATTTCCTTTCTCCTCTGCTTAAAGCAAGGCATTCTCCACTGAGGAGCTTGAAATCAGATGCAGTTCGTTTTCAGCAGCAGGCTGCTGTCTCACTCCCTGTTTGTCCTCAGATATGTATATTTCAGGAAAGACATGTATATATGGCCAGGAGAACCCTGCAGACTCCCTCTAGTTGGCCCTGGGCGGAGCTGCCTGCTGGCTTGTCTGATGTCTTTGTTTCCCCTACCATGAATCGATTCATTACCCCCTCTTTCCTGTTGTAATTAACTGCGTGATATTACTGAATACTAGTTCTTAAGAACTTCCTGTGGATGGAGAGAGGTATGACTCATTTTTTCTAACAATATGCATATTGACTGTCCAAAAGGGAAGATTGGTGCATAAAAAACAAAAGCGCCGTTCTCAATAGGAGCACAGACTCAAAGTCAGCTCTGGGGATGCACCTGGACCGGAACCATATCAGCAGTAGTGTTTGTTAAGACAGTCCTTGAAACAGAGGAATATGGTATATGAAAAATTCAGTTGGAATTCTAACTTAGGGTTTCTTCCCAACTTGGCTTAGGCTTGAATGGTCAGATGATTTGACCTAATAAAATGGCTGAAGGACTAATTGGGGGAGTCGGTACATGACCATGTCCCATATGAAGCTCTGAAGGCATGTGCTCAACCATTTATAACACCCAACCAAGTAGTTCCACTGGCTGCAAATGTCACAGTAGAAGAAAGAGCCCAAGCGGAGATCTGTGTATAGACACTTCTTCCAGACACACAGCAGATCACCCGTTTGTTCTGAGACCCTTGACGTTCATGCATAGGCTTTCTCCACCAGCCAGAAACTCATCAATTTTCCTCTGGCCTCCTTTTCAGCATAGCTATAGATGGGGAGAGGGAGCAAAGTCACTCAAACTTGGGGGGGACTAATCTTAAAAACTAAAAATACAAGACAAATATAGCCAAATGGATGCAGTGTTATCTGTTTGTTTGTTTTTTTTAACTGTGAATTTGTATGAGTCATTTCAGAGTAATCTGGAAATAATTTAATGATGGTAGACATCGCATTTTCCCTTAGGAACATATTTTTTCCTCGTTTAATTATTTTCATCCTCATCCACAAAACTCCTTACTTGGAGTTTGCCAGGAAAGGAGATGTGAGAGCACACATTAAGTCCCTGTAGTAAACAGAGATTGAAGTCCTCCCAAATCCTGAGAAGTTGAGTTGAAATGGGTAAGAAAAAAAAATCTGATGACTGAGCCTTTCAACCAAAAGTCCAGCAATATAAAAGACAGTGGATCAGGACTTAGATCATTATCAGTATCTTCACTTGGTACAGTCTAACTCCTTTTAAGCCTGGGCATCAGGGTCCATAGTCACGTGCCTGGAGCATATACCAGAAATGTGTGGAAGTGAGAGGAGAGGTATGTAACTGCTGTGGCCAAAGCCCCTGCCCCGGTATCCCTTCTTCATCAGGACAGAGGGAAGAGGCAGCAGGTTCTCTTTCTAGACCCTCCTTACCAAAGGGACTGATATCTTCCCATTCCTTCTCTGTCACCAGAGATCCAGTTGGGGCACCATTAATTTTTACTCTAAATGTGCTGGGAATCTCTGAGAGGAATAAGGGCAATTTAGGTCAAGTGTAATGAATCTATATTACCTTCCTTGCACCCATCTTTGCAGAACCCAAAGCACTTCTGCCCTGTTAACCCCTTTGATTGTTGCTTAAGTCCTCTGTAGTGAAGAAAGAAAAGTGTTTATGTCCATTCCATAGATAAGAACACAAGTAATTTGCCAAAGTATATACGGGTATGTTAGAGGGTTGGCACTAAACTCAGGACATTGGGCAACCAGATCAGGGCCAGGGTGAGGCAAGGGAGGCACTCACATTGTACCAAAAACCTCAGTTTCAAGATAACTAAAATTTTAATGCAATATTTCTTAAAATCAAAAATATGAAAAATTTAAATAAAGCGTTCAATAGTAGGGACTTTTCTTTTGTCTCAGGCCCCAATATGGCTGGGGAAAGGACGCTGTTTTTGTCTTCTGTTGCCTCTCAGACTCCCACTGCTGTGGTGGCCTGCTGGTCTGCTCTGTCCGAAAGCATGTGCTGGAGTGACATGAGCAGCCCCAGGAAACAGCAGCCCTTTTCAGTGCTACTGCTCTTCTGGCCAGCTCTCCCATCCTGACTAACCAGACCTCACCCCCTGGAAGGAGAGTTCAGGAAAGACTTTCTCCTCCAGAACAGGTTCAGGACGACCACAATTCCTGGCCCTACCTGTGAGTCACAAGTGAGTTGGCATTTCCTCTTCTTCAAGATGCTGTCTTCAGCACTCTGAGGAATGACATCTGCTACAGATCGACAAATAGGGAGGAAGGAGACCAATGACCCCGAGTCCCCTCCGGTCTGCAAGGCACCAAGCGACACAGCAGAGTTGTCAAGAGCATGAATTCTGAAGCCAGACTAGTTCAAGTTCTGGTCCAACCGCTTGCTAGCTGTGTAGTCGTGGGTGAATCATTGACCGTCAAACACGGGTATTAATTGGGCCCACCTAGTGAGGTTGATATAAAGAATAAAACATGTGAGGTGCTCAGGACTGAGCCTGGCACTTAATAAGCATTCACTGAGTGTCAGCAATTACTATTGTTATTTAATTTTATGCTCACTATAACTCAGTGAACTAGTCAGAGTTGACCAGGAATAGTACATTTATGTCACTCATTCAAGAAATTCAGGTGAAGTGGAAGGAGACAACATTTGAACTAGTATTTTCATAGAAACACAGCAAACAGTTGATCCTTTTAGGAGAAGGGAAGTGTGCTTTTCACTCAGAGTGGTTTCCATTTTCTGTATAATTGGCAATTAAGTAAAGAGCAAGCGCTTGTGATAGGCCAAGAAATATTTTGTTTTGCTTTGTTTGTTTTAATTTGAAGACTGTCTAGGCTCACATTTTATTTCATGAGGTTTTTTTTTTTAAATCATCTTTGCCTGATAATCTGGAACAAAAAATGACTTTACCTTCAACAGTCTGAATTACTTCTGCTTCTAACCTGCCTGTTGAAGAAAATGGCTTTTAGTCTTCTGCAGATTTTGTGCTTTAAACATTGCTGGTACGTATGTCAGCACCCTTTCTGTCTTCATCTGTTGTTAGAATCCTGGACTGATATCAGCATAATATATACACACCAACCACCTGCTCTGCAAATCATCCTCAAATACTGTTGAGTAGTTCAGGATATAGCCCAGATGCTCTACCCAGCCAACACAGAGAAATGTTTTCCATTTCCCTTGACAGATTCTGCCCTGCCTAAAAGTCAAGCAAATTAAAAACATATCTGAAAGAACTTGAAGAATTGCATAAATAAAAATAATTAATTACCTGAATGAAACTCAAGGAAGAATCACATCAGGAACCCATGCAGTTAGAGCTCTATAGAGGAAAGAGGCTAGAATCAGGGACACATCTTGTTTGTTGTTGTTGTTGTTGTTGCTGCTGTTGTTTTATTTGAGAGAGAGAGAGGGAAAATGGGAGAGGGGCAGAGGGGGAGACAGAGAGAATCTTAAGCACGATCCACGTTCAGCACGAGGCTTGATCCCATAACCCTGGGATCATGACCTGAGCCGAAATTAAGAGTCTGACATTCAACCAACTGAACCACCCAGGCACCCCCAGATATTGTGTTTAAGAAGAAAATTCTGCTACAAATCGCCATCCCCCTGAGAGGGAGAAGGAGTGATTCTATTCATCCCCTGGAAAGAAGCATTTGTATATCCATCCATCTTCTTCTGATATTCTGTTCTTCACAGGGTTTAAATTTTGGTGACTTGGTCTTTTTGTCTTTTTCCCTTGTTAGATAAGAAACACTGCTGCCCTTGAACACAAATGCCACTTTTAAAATGCCATAAAGTAAAGAGTTTGATTATTTGATCCTGAGTAGGAGAAAGAAAGGTTGAGAGAACTAGCAAGTTTTTTTGTGTGTGTGATTTTTAAAAAATTATCGTAACATCCACATAATGTAAAATGTACCATTTAAACCATTTTAAAGTGTAAAAGTCAGTGACATTTAGCAATTTCATACTGTTGAGCAACCATCACCACTACTGAGTTCCAGAACATTTCCCCACTCCAAAGGGAACCCATACCATCAGGTGTCACTTCCCTTTCTCCCCTTCTCCAAGCCCCTGGCAACCACCAATATGCTTTCTGTCTCTATGGACTTGCCAGTTCTGGATATTTCAAATAAATGGAGTCATGCCATATGTGACCTTTAGTGTCTGTCTTCTCTCACTCAGCTTAATGTCTTCAGGGTTTATATATTCTGTAGCAGGTGTAAGCACTCCATTCCTCTCTTTTGGTAAATAATATTCCATTGTATGGACATACCACACTTTGTTTATCCGTTCATTGGATGATAGACACTGGGTTGTTTCCACCTGCTGACTACCACAACTAGTACAGCTATGTACATTTGCATATAAATTTTTGTTTGAACACCTGTTTTCAGTTCTTTGGGGTGTAAACCCAGAAGTGGAATTTCTGGGTCATATGCTAATTCTTTGTTTAACTTATGGAAAAACTGCCAAACTTCTTTCCATAGCGACGACACCATTTTACATTGTCATCTAGCAAGCGTTTAAAGGCTTAATACCACAATTTATGAAAGTTAGGAATACACCTGCTCAAAAAACAGTATACATTTTTTCCAAGGGTATATATGTATATATGTCTAGGATATATCTAAAACCATGGATCTGTCAGATGTGGACATTCCAGACATTAGAACGAGGTCTCTAAGACTGAAGTAAAACTTACCTATCCAACTCTGTACTGTCCCTTGTTGAAGATCCCAACCACGGTCAAGATCAGCCAAATCCCATCCCCTTGCTCTGGTTTTCAATCACTTAGTATGCTTCTGATGTCTGAGAGAATTTCTAGGCATCTAGTTATCAGGAAGGTCAGGAAAAGGGGTACTCCTGGGATGTAAACACTTTTTTTTTAAAGTGTCCATATCTCCTGTCTGATTCACCCTGCTTCTCATGAGATGGGTTGCTATAATTCAGGCATCCAGAGATTAGTCAACATCCCTAAGTGTTCTGCAAAACCATACATGGTTTCTTTTTTTTTCCTCACATTTTAACATATCTGAAATCAATAGCTTCTTAGATTCCATGAAGTGAGGTGATTTTGAGAAAGCAAGACTTGGATTTTTGACCCAAGACTTTAGTGACTCTATCAGGGTTTACTGAATTTATGAAGCCAGGAATAAAGTGGAATAGACCTACCATGGCCTAATCTGGCATATCCAATGTGTACCTACTCCCCCTACCCATACACACTATCCTCAGCCACCCTTATCTCTATCACCTGGCTAACTCCTTTACTGGTCCCTCAAGAAGGACAGTCTCCTTTTCTGACATCTCTCATTGGGTTAAATGCACAACCTGTAGATCCCATAGAACCTTCTACATGTTTCTGTGTCTGATCCAAAATAGCGGGAGGCCCATCATCCCACTAAAATTGCCATAGAGCTTTGTCCTACTGCACTCTAGAAGCTATCCTTCCTTTTACCAACACTTGACAAATGTGTGCCTGGGAGAAGACAAGGGGCAGAGTGGGAATGACCTAAAGGAAGCTTGTCCCCTCACTGAAAGCAATTCAGTGAGTCCAACTGGTTATAATCAACAGTGCAAGTCCATATGTGCAGGTTAACTTATTTGGCCAGCATATTAATTGATGGAATTTTTTACTCTAATATTTAGTAATGATTACATCAGACAAAATGACCAAGATCTGGTCTAAAACATGACCCTATAAAGGAAAAGTCTAGTCTAGTCGCCTCCAAACTGGGGTCCACACACCTTGAGAGGTACACAGATTTTGCAACAGTTACCTGAGTTTGCATAATTTTGAAGGAATACATTTCCAGATCCTTAACTTGAATCCTAAAATACATCCACCTGAGAACAAGCTTGTGGTGGTCAAAACAACTGGTGGGTTTTTTTCTCACCTTCCCTTTTCAGTCTCCTTCCTACCACTTTGAAAAGAAAGGCATACCTCCCACCCATCCAGCATGTTTTATACAATTACATTGTACTTTCGGAGGTAGAAACCTCTAGACCAAAAACAAATGGACCATTTAAAATATTGGTGTCTGGCTTTGTGTTTTTCATTGTCTTACACATGATCCTTTTAAGAACAAAACATGGAGTTAGCTAATGGGTATCTTGATTCATGTTGAGATATCCAGAATTCATATACACTTAAGAAGAAGGCAGAAAATGCTCACTATTTTTCTCTAATAACCTTTCCTCTCCCATTTCCTGGCTATTGCTACAGAATGTGTCCCTCTGGAGAGAGGATCCTTTGAGAGCAAAGCAAAGACAAGATTACTGATGAAAAGTACTGAAGGGCACTGTGCCTTATTTCGTCCTGGCTGGGTGCCATGTTTTATCCATTAGTGGTAAAATTAGTGTTAAGAAATGAGATGGTTGTCATGGGAAGGCATTTCAATGCAGATATTTAAATTGAAAAGGGGTTAGACTTTCCCTGCCAGAAAACTAGTCTGATTTTGCTGATAATGAGAACTGCCTTTTTCAATTAGATTACATGATGGATGTTATCTACTAATTGAAAGAGCTGCATCAGCAGCTCCAAAGTTATGGTGAAAATATATTTAAAACACAGAATAAGACAAAGGTGTTTTTCCAAAAATATTGGTCTGGCAAAGGTGAAATAAATGAAAACTTTGAATTTCCCCTACCCTTTCTGAGTATATTGTAATAAACAGCTTGCCTCTCAAGGAATGCATAACAGGAAGTCATTCTTTTGTTAAAATATTGACATACTTTTATACTGGCTGATTATATTTATCTCCCTGAATCCTGGAGTGGATCTGTCTCAGCCCCAGATCCTCCCCTGGGGACTGGAGCCTATAAGATTTCTTCACAATCCAGTAACTGTAAGGTTAATACCTTGTACAGCTCTAGCACTCAGGACTGCATCCAGTCCAGTTGGATTGGTTGGTTGCATATCTTACTATAAGTTAATATTTGGATGCCATTCCTAGTCATAAGTATAATGAATAGCCATTTTACAAATCTGAGTAAGCCTTCTAGGGTAAACTGAGAAATGGATAACAATGACCCCAAAGACAAAGAATTTTGCAAATTGGTTCGTTCCCATTTTTTAAAAATATTTCAACAAACTTGAAGGAGGACCTGAGTTGCCGACTGAATGAACATGAAAGTAATTTTTGATGAGCTAACACTGTGTGATGTTAGCGTGGAACCATGATGAAGTTTAAAGAGTTAGATGAGGGGCACCTGGGTGGCTTGGTCGGTTAAGCTTCCGACTTCGGCTCAGGTCATGATCTCACGGTCCGTGAGTTCAAGCCCCGCGTCGGGCTCTGTGCTGACTGCTCAGAGCCTGGAGCCTGTTTCAGATTCTGTGTCTCCCTCTCTCTCTGCCCCTCCCCTGTTCATGCTCTGTCTCTCTCTGTCTCAAAAATAAATAAACGTTAAAAAAAAATTTAAAAAAAAAAGAGTTAGATGAAATTGTTCTATTAAAACTTCCATTATCAGGTACACGTTTCTGAGAACATTGGTTCTCATGGCTTGCATTCTTAAAAATGAAAATAGAAGTTATATTGATGTTGAACTTCTGTTCTCATCTCACAAATATATGAACAAATTGGGGGGAAAACTCATCTTTATATCATTAGCAAATGCATTTAGAGTAAAAATTTACTTTATGTACTTAAAGACTATCACATATTATAATATGATTATGTTGTCTTGGTCAGTTGTGCATTTCTAATAATTGCAATGATAATTCAATCCAGAAGAAAAAAAATTTAGCACAATGGCCTCAGAACCATTGGGAAAAATAAATTTCAATATGCACATGTTGTTATTGCAGCATAAATCTATACAATGATCAATAAAAGATTTCTAAGCATACAATATACTTATTTGCAATAGAATTCTTTAAGGGAAGTCGAATGGAAATAGAGTCAAAGATATAAAATTTTTGGCCTTTTAAAGAAGTTTCTTTATGTATTTCAAAATAGATGATATATATCAAATTAATACAGAATTTATATTCTACTAGATACATGTAAAAGACTGGTGTAATAAATTTATTTTTATCCATACACCATTACATATCTGATGTTATCCTAAACAAGCATTGGATTTATCCAAAGTTATTTCTTGGATTTCTGAGGCACTGCTGTGGCACCCATTCAGCGTACAGCCATGAATCAGAGTCACCCAGCTTCAGGAATTCTTCTATATAGTTTGATTCCTCATTTTTCATACACAAAACTAAAGTTTAGGGAAGCTAATTTTTTATCCAATGTCACATAACTTGCATATGATAGACTGGAAGCCAGGTCTGTGACTCGATCTGGTACTGTTTTCTTAAACTATAGCCAACACACTGAATCCTAATTAAAGTATTATTATTTGAAAGAACAAACTACTAGTCAAACTGTATTGAAAATTTTAAAAGTCTAATACATATTGGAAACAAACATTTTCACTTTCCGTTAACTCTTTAATGAATCAGATAAGCATATTCTGTCATCAAACTGGTATGGATGGATGGATGGATGGATGGACTCATTCATGTATGCACTGAGTCTCTAAAAATAATAGCAAAGTCTTTGGAAAACTGGAGTGTTCCATTGAAAGAACAGAGGCTTTGCGACCTAGGCCTGAGCTCAATTTCTAGTTGCTATTTCCAGCTGTGGGCTTTTGGGCTATTTACTCAACTCTTCTGAATTTGTTTCCTTTACCTGGAAAATAGAGATCAAAATCCCTGCCTGATGAGGTTAATATTAAGAATAAGTGAGATCAGGCATGTAATGTGAGTAGCATGATTCTTAGCATACGTAAAAAGAACAAAAACACTAGGTTTCTTATGGATATTTCTCCCTATTTTCTATCTCTAATTCCTAATGCATTTATCTGTTCTGCTATAACCTCATGTCCTTGATAGCTCCTTGGACAATGTGAGAAGCCAATAGTTTAATGATTTAGGAAAGTGATTTTCAAGCTGTGAGCCACAGGAGCTCTATGGAGGGAAGGAGGTAGAGATGAGGGCCTGGAGGGAAAGAAAGCCTTGGGGCTCCAGTTCCTCCGTTAACAAGTGAAGCTTTATTTTTCTCAACCAGACGCCAATAATTTTGGAGGGAGGGGAATGTTGCCCTGGACTTCATGGGCCACTTGAGGATGCATTTTGAAATGGGCTTAAAGTTGAGGGTTTTCTGCTGAAGTCAACAGGAGGTAGTGACATCAGAGTCAACTCTGATGAGGGTTAAGATGCACAATACAGAATATGTATGTAAAGTGAGGCAAAATAGAATACATGTGAGCAGGAGAAAAGTGCTTTGAGGACTTTCATGGTGAGTTTAGTAACTGGTTTTAAATTCTAAGTATGGAAAGAGATGCTTTCTCTCATTCTCAATCACCTTGCCATTTTCTATGACGTCTGTTTGTTTGTTGGGTCTTGTATTCTTCTGTTAACTGGGAAAAATGATGCCCTGGAGTTTTAATGGAACAATTTAAAATCCTTGTTAACTTATTTTTCTCCATGGCTTTCAAAACATCCCCATTTTGTCCTTTTCATAATTGTGTTGTAGACATTCTCTGTACCCTTGGCCTTTTAAGAAAGATGAACTTTTGTACTGTTTGAAAATGTAATGAAAATGTTAAAAAGTAGTAGGCCCATCATTAAATCGGCCGTGAGATTGAGTCTATGTTAAGCCTAAAAGAAATACATCAGCAGGCTTTGAAGAAAACATATGCCCTTCTACCTTCACCATAATATAGTCTGAGGAAGGTCCTGCCCACTTAAATACCTATCACAGAACAGTTTTTGCCAATTTCTTTCTGAAGGCTCTTTGATATTGAAGGGTAATGACAATTCTATTCTTCTCTTTTGTTCTCATTACTTTTCCTCTGCCATTTCAAAGTTATATAACTTGTGTCTTCCCAGTGCTTTAGAAAGATGATGTTTTTATAGTGTTAGCCTTCTACTTTTGCAGAAAATCCATATCCCTAAAAACAAAACCACTCTGCCTAGTTGTTTCTGGAAATTTCCTGCAGATGTTTCATATATAGTCACAAACAAGCGGAACCCACCATTTTCCTCCTGTCTTATATCCCTTTCTCCTATATACCAAACTGCATTTGCATGCTAGTTGAGAGGGTTTTTCTCCTTTTTCCCGGAACACTTGGAAAGATTGGGTTTTCAGCAGCCTTATTATCTATTCCTTAAAAACCAAGGTTCCAGCTGACTGAGGCCACTGTTCTGGGCCTGCCACCTACTCTCAATCAGGTGTGTCTGTGACTGTATATGTGTGTGTGTGTGTGTGTGTGTGTGTGTGTGTGTGTGTGTGTGTGGTGTATGGGGGTATGAGGAATTAACAGGAGGGCTATAAGGGGGACACTTTGGATCATTTGCATTTGTGTGATGTTTCATATTTCGTGTCCTTCCTTTATAGCTTTTCCCTTGTACACTTCTGTGTAATAAGGAAGAAAAGTATAAGCTCCCTCATTACAGAATGAATACAAAATTGTCTCTTTTTGGAAACCCAAACCAGAGCACTAGCTGGAAAACAATATAAACTCTGGTTGTGGAAAGTAGAAGATTAGGAGGGAATAACAGGTGGCAAAATAAATGTGTTTGGTGATGAGACCTGCACCAGCCAGGGTTTGGGAAGGAATACAGGTGGCACACTTGAGTAGAATACAGGCCAACCTTGGAGATGTTGCAGTTTTGGTTCCAGGCCACGGCGGCAATGTGAATATCACTATAAAATGAGGCCAGTGAAGACCTTGGTTTCCCGGTGCACATCAAAGTTGTGTTTATACCATGCGGTTGTCTATTAAGGGCTCCATAGCATTCTGTCCACAGAAACAATGCACATGCCTTAACTTAGAAATACGTTATTGCTAAAAAATATTATCATCTGGGCTTTCAGCAAATTGCAATCATTGATCATAGATCACCGTAACAAATATAATAATAGTGAAAAATTTTGAGATATTGTGAGAATTACCGAAAGGTGACACAGAGACCCACAGTGAGTGAATACTGTTGGAAAATGGCACCAGTAGAATTGCTCAACACAGGGTTGCCACAAACCTTCAATTTGTAAAAAACACAGTATCTGTGACACGCAGTATCTGTGAAGCACAATAAAGCAAAGTATAATCAAATGAGGCATGCCTGCAATTTAAGGAGGTCTAGCAGAGGAACTATTTACAAAGGCCTGGACAAGCTTGAGGGAAACAAGGTAAGTGGAGGGGCTCAGGGCTGGCAAGAGTGAGGAGCAGCAAACACTGCTAGGCCCGAAGCCACAAGTGGAGGAAGCAGTGACGGGGACTTGGGAAGATGAGTCATGTGGAGAGGGCCCTCTACCAACAGGACTTGGCCTTTCATGGAAAGACACAGCCGGGCCACAGTGACCAGGCCAGAGCAAAGCAGGGAATGAATGCTGTCACCTCACTCACTCTCTTTTCATCCTTCCACCCTCTGGTCTTCTGCAACTACCCCAGAAAATCAGAGAAATTGAAGAGAAGGCAAGGGAACACATTGATATAATCCCTACAGTTCAGCCTCCCTGGGCGTGGAATGGGTGAAGAGGATAGAGCATGGATGAGGGGAAAGGGGGTTGCAAACAGAAGATATTTAGCCAGGACATTTCTAGTCCAACTGACAAGATGGCGGGCCTGAGAGAAAACCTCCTAGTAGACTATCAGAGAAGTAAAGGGAGCCCAACTGGGAAATACGAACAACGGAGTCTCCATTACAAACAGGGTCGACCTTTGAACGACCTGAGTTGACATTGTTCAGGTCGAATTATACATGAATTCGGTTTTCAATAAATATACGTATTGCAAAAAATTTTAGGGATTTGTGACAACTTGAATGAACTGGCAAACTGCATGGCCTTGCAATAATGAAAACATTAAGAAAAAGGTATTCATGAATGCAGAAAATATACATAAATACTAGTCTATTTCATCATTTACTGTCATCACACATGCACAAACCTATTAGAAAAAGTTGAAATTTATCAAAACTGATGGACGCACAGAGTCTACATCATTCCGTTCGCAGTCAAGAGAAGTGTCAAAATGCCGCACTAAATCGTGACTGCGTAAAATTAACTGTACTCTCGTAACAATCTCGTAGCCGCTTCCTGTTGCTCGTGTAGCGAGCTCAAGGCTTGTGAGTATTGGCTTAAAATGCTGTGTGACCCGAATCATCTCTGCAAAATTGCGTATGACGCTAATCGCCTCTACCTAGTCTCTCCAGGAAACTGTCTCACGGCAAAAGTAGGCTCTCCATGGCTCTCAGTATTAGCGGTTAAGTTTGGGGGGGCCAACCGAATAAACGTTTGTACTTATGAGATACTTGGTAGTCTCTGAAGCAATCAAAAATGTTTTCCTATTGAGGAGTCACAAAAAAGGTAGGGTACAGCAAGGCTCAAAGCTTATTTTCCCCATTTTTATGAATAACAAACCTGACACAAAGAGAGCTTAAGCGACGTGCCCAAAGATGGTAGTTTTCCAATTTCTAACTTCTTGTTCGGTGCTTTTTACTTTCGACTTCTATTTATACTTTACGGCGCCACTCCCAGGGGACAGAATTACACATTTACTGGAAATTCTCAACCATCCAAATTTCAAAACGTCTATATGAGCCGGAAACACTTGCTTTTGCCTTCGGATCAGTTTTCAGTACATCGGCACATCCATAGGAAAACCAACAAAATCCAAAAGTTTTGAGGAGTGATGCAGATCGTTAGTGAAGGTCTGGTTTCTATGGGAAGCAAAAGGAGAAGAGAATTAAAGCACCTAATGAAAAGCAAAACCTCACTGAAGTCATGTTTTCCAACCATCTCTTCAAAACTCTACCCAAATGTCTCCTTTATCCTTGGAGCCAAATAAGGCAACCAATAACCCTCCCCCAGAAGTAGCAGGAAGGGGCGAAAGCTGTAAAGATGTCTATAGTAGAAATGTAATAGTTTGTCTGTGTCACATGTGAAATGGTCATTAATGTCACTCCTGGCTTTAGTACACACCTCTGGACACAAGTAATTTACATGGTGATTGTCACTCCCTGAAGGTTTTGCTGAGTTAATTCTCGTTGTGTGTCTGTGTGTGTCTGTGTGTACATGCACGTGCATTTCTCCTAATTCTCGGGCTCAGAAATTATTTTTCTTTTTCCTTCTTCTCTCTTATACAAGCATCTGTAAGTAGCGTAAGCTTGATGTGAAATGGTACAAATAGCCCGAATTTTTAGTCCTAATCAGATCGCTGTATAAAACCCATTTAAATGTGTCAGCTTATCATCCAATGGCAGCTGTCTAAAGAAATTACAAGAAATGCTCATGATCTTTTTTTGCTTTTGCTTTTTTACAATAAAAGTTGGCCAGAACTTCGGCATAAGTTTTATCAGCAGAATAGACATTGAGTCACTCAGCAGAGTCTGCAAAATTCACTGCAAAATTCGGGAAGATTTTAATATGCTGCTTTATTAATTTCAATATGTATTCAGCTCATGTTTTAGGAATAATGCTTGTTTTATAATTTCATACTGCCAAGGAATAGTCTTCCAAAAAAGACTACAGAGGCATTTCTTTGATTGAGAAAAAGGATGTATTTGAAAACTACTAAATTCCCAGGAAGGAGTATCATGCAGCCACTGGAAGCATAAAACTATTTTCTATATGATTAAACTTTAAAATATTAAACCCCCCATACTACTAGAAGGAAATATAAAAATACTATAAATAGTATTTAATACTGGTGATGATCTTTTTCTCTTTATTATACTTTCTAAATTTCCTATGAGTATGTGTTTTATAATCATAAAAATGAACATCATTTATTCTTTAAGCAAAAAATATAAAGCACTATTCTGGGGTCTAATTCCAAATCCAGTAAATGATCCTTGGGCATAAAGGCAGCCAGAAAATTTCACACTGAGACAGTGCCTAAAATAGGCCTGGCAGAATTGAAAGGAGAAACAGTCCCTGCTTCTAGAAGGAACATTATAATTGAGACAGTTTGAAGAGGAAAGGTGAGTGAACACAGTATAAGAGCATCAAAATGCTATGTTTTATGGCTGTTTGATATAGAACAGATGGCATTACACAGTTCAAAATATATTTTGTTTCACCACCAAACATCAAACCTCTACCCTTGTGCACCGAAATGTTATTTTTAGCTATTATGTACTTAAGAATGCATGTTGTAGGTAGAGATACTCTCATAAAAACCATTTGAGCTTAAAGCCTCTGCTTGTGTGGATCATACCTTTCACCTACAGAAGCAATTATTCATCATTTAATTAGAAAAAAATGATCTGATTTTATGGAATTTTAACCAACAGTATAAATAACAATGCTTAAAATCTGGGATCAAGACAGAAAATGACTTAAGATATAAAATGCTTTCTCTAGACCACCCTACAGGAAATCAAGTATTTATGGTTAAGGCTATGTAGATTTGATGTAGAATGTTAGATGAGTAATGGGATTCATATCAATCTGTGTAGGATATTCATACTTTAGTTGAACTCAGTGAAATTCTTAAGGGACTTACCCATGATCATAGAACTAATTAGTAACAAAAAGATCATTATACGTTGTATGTTGTATTTTTAGTCCTTTCAAATCTAGATATTTCCTTCAATTGCCATTGTATCATGTATCTTCTAAAGTAGATCTTAGATGTGTGAGAATTTGGGGCCTTTGTGGGAAAAAAATCGAGGAGCATGAGGGGTCTGAAGGATCTGAGGGTTCTTCCATTCCAGACTTCTTGCTTTAAAGGAGATGAGGAAATTCAGACTCAGTATGCTTTGGGGGAGCCCTCCCTTTTGTCCTTCTGTGATAACCAGCAGATCCAGAGTGATGTCAACTGGGTGCCCTACCTACTCAAGCCTAGACCCAAGTGGGACTGAATAAGAGACACTCTATTCCAGGGTGACAGGGGGATGGGAGCCGGTTGTGCCCAAGCCCTTCCACATCAGAGTTTGAGACTTGTCCTGAGTTCCTGCTCCTATGACCCTGGCAGCTACCTTCAAGTCCCCTTCTTGAACACTGATGGCTCAACCTTTTCTTGGATTCTGGGACCTCATCAGTATCCTTCCACTCAATTTCTTTTTTCCTTGTAAACCTCCAGAGTTAGTTTCTGTGCCTCCCAACAGAGCAGCTGGCCAAGATACCCAGAATAGGTCAACTGAGTTGCCCAGTTAGTCAGTGGGTAGAACAAACCAGCTGCCTAATTCTCAAGCATCTCAACCAAACACATTCCTTCTACTTTTTTAAAAAGAGCTTTGTGGATGTACTATATAATTAACTCTTTATGGTCTTTGCCTTATCCTAATATCTTAAAATTGTGATTCATTCCTGGGATAACAGGTCAAATTGACACTTTAGTATGAAGAGTTTTATCCTTCACAGAAAATGTAACCCAATTAACTTCTGCGGACACCGTGTTCTCAACTCTTTCAACAGAATTGTCTCTTCACCTTGAAAATTGTTTATCAGGTTATTTCAATACTTTATGCCCTTTTCTTCAAGGAATAGTAATTCACCAATTCCTTTTAATTGGATGGAATCAATGTTCCTATAGAAATCTGGCATACATAGCAAATGGTCAATAAATATTTGTTGGTTGATTGATCTCTTACTAACAGCTAAATAAATTTTGGGCAAATTCAAAACAGAAGAATGTTTATAACCACAGCAGTAGGTGATTGAACTGGCATGTCACATATTCTATTAGCTTCTGCCCTGAATCTCACCCAATACACCCAATCTCACTCAATACACCTAACCCTGAGAATAAGGCAGAAATGAATGCCATCAATCTCACTGGGGTCACTCAAGAGCACATCACATATCCATTTTACTCACATGAGGATCTCAATCAAACTAGAGAGTGATTTGGTTGCTTTTATTATCTCTTGTTCATTGTCTAGATCTGTCTTTGCTAATCATGTACATGGCACCTGAGGTGATAATCACAGTGAGAATTATTAGTTAGATTCTAGAGGGTAAAAGAAAGATCTGGACATTGTAGAGTTCCTGAGTTTGGTAATATGTAACATCTATAATGTCAAATATTGTTATAGCTAGAACAGTGACACTTCTGTAATTCCTTGTGTTTTGTTGACTATACATCTCAGCCTGGGAAAGAAATAGGCAATTTTTTTCTTTTAATTTACTGAGATTATAACAACTTCGCCTGCTTACAGGTCTTCCTTGTCTTCTCCCAAATAGCATACTATTTTCAATTTGAGAAGCATTCATTAAGTGCCTTCTATCCCTGCTCTATTCGTATAATGGACACTGAATCACTAACACTGAGTTTAGCGCCTCTCAAATAGCAGACATTCAATAAAAAGTGATTAAGAGGCAGCAGCCCTTGACCAAGAGATAAGAAATGTTATAAGAAAACTATAAATGAATTTCTGAGTTTAAAAGAGAGAAAATTATACTTGGAAAAGGAGGATTTAGGAAGTTGTGTTATGAAGGACAGGTTAAACTATATTACGGTAACAATTTAACTTGCAAAAATTTGCCAAAACAAAGGCTTATTTCTCCTTCGTATATGCCCAGTGTGGATTGAAGAGAAGTTCTGCTGTACAGTCACTCAGGGATCCAAGGAGGAGACTCCAACATCTTGTGGCGTTGCCATTTAGGACATATAACTTCCAGGACCACTGAGGTCAGGAACTCAAGGAATGGCCCATGGAGCCCTAAAAATCTCAAGTCAAAAGTGACATGTGCCACTTCCATGTACATTTTATTGGCTAGAACTAGTTATATAGTTCTGCCTAACAGCAAAGGCCTGGAAAATACAGTGTTCCTTCTTGTACAGGAAAGAAAGGAGAACCGGATGTAGGCGAGCACTAGTCATCTCTTCCAATTTTTTTTTTCTGAAGTAGGTAAGCAGCAGGGGCGGGGCGGGGGGGTGGGTAGGTGAGGAGGACGTTATTATGATTCTTGAACACAGATGGGTATTTGAGTATTTCAGACAGAGGAAATAGGGTGTTCACAAACAAATAATGGAGAGGGCATTGAAGGTTATACTCAGAAAATTGTAAATGGCCGACTTTCCTTGTGACGTGAGATAAGCAGGTAGAGGTAACGCAAAAGATTAAAATGCAAAAATAGGCTCAGAAGTATTGCAGATGACTTTGTATCTAGAATGAAGCATGTGTAACAAGTTTAGCTGGCCCTGGGGTACTAACTGGACATGTGTTATCCAGCACAGCACGGCTATGTACTATCAAGCCTGGTCTGTTCTTTAATTTAGAAAGAACATCCAAATGGAAGAGTGTCTCATAAGAAGACAATTGAAAGTATTAAACGAGACCGGTTTCACTGATTGGCTGGAGAAATGTCCAAACCAGCAGGATAGGCGTACCCAGAGGAACATGTAAACTGTGTTAATAAAAATGGGAAAATAAATGTGAATGAGAACTGAAATATTTGAAAGACAACGTCTATGCATTTTAATTTAATTCTGTTGTTAGCAAATAATCTGTCCGTGACTTCAATATTTTTAAATATATGGAGACTTATTTTATGACCAAACATAGGGTCTGCATTGGTGAAAGGACAAAGAATTTTGTATTCTGCTTTTTGAATTTAGTGCTCTGTAAATATCAGTAAGGCCAAGATAGTTGGTAGTGTTGTTTAGGTTTTTGGTCTTATTTTTACAGGTTTTTGGCGTAGTAATTCTATAAATTGCTGAGCAATGGGTGTTATAGTCTCTTATTATAGGCACAAAATTGTCTATCTCTTCAATTTGTCAATTTTTGATTCATATATAAGAAAGCTGTTTTTAGGTGCAACACATTTAAGGTTTTTAGTTTTGTGAAGAATTAACTCTTTTATCATTATGAAATATTTCCCTTTATATCTTATATATTTGTCTTGGATACTTTTATCTGATATTAATATAGCCCCTTCAGTTTTCTTATGTTTCATGTTTGCATGCTATATAGCATATACAGTCTATATATATATATATATATATATATATATTTATAAGTATAAATATATACTTATAATATACTGGTAGGCTGAATAATTTCCTTCCATTTATTCAGCCTACCAGTGTCTTAAATTTTTTTTAATGTTTATTTATTTTTGAGAGAGACAGAGTGTGAGCAGGGTAGGGGCAGAGAGAGAAGGAGACACAGAATCTGAAGCAGGCTCCTGGCTCTGAGCTGTCCGCACGAAGCCTGACGTGGGGCTTGAAGTCACAAACTAAAATCACGACCTGAGCCAAAGTCAGAGGCATAACTGACTGAGCCACCTAGGTGCCCCCAGCCTACCCGTGTGTTTATATTTATTTTTCTATTTTTTTTAGATGCTAAGACATGATTTTATTTTTATTTTTTTATTAACACATGATTTTTATTTTTATTTTTATTATAAAAATAAAAACCATGTCTTTATATTTAAAGAGTACCTCTTACAGACAGCATATAGCTGAGTCTTCCTTTACTATTCATTTTGAGTATCTCTGCCTTTTAGTTAGAGCATTTAGTCCATTAACATTTATGTAATCACTCATATGATGGGATTTAGTTAGGCTTCCTTATTTTATCATTTTGTTAATGGGTTATTTATTTTCAGTCATCACTTCTGTTTTTTCTTCCCCTGTTTCCCTTTTTCTGACTTGCTTTATATCATTTGAATTTTTTTTAGAATTCCATTTTATCTATTGGCACTTAGCTACGTTTGGTCCAGACATTTAAAATATATTGTATGCATTTGAAATTATATATTTATGATCAGAATTATATAATCAAAGCAATATTTATGGTTACATGTACTCTTAAGGTATTATTGGAATATTAGGTCTCATTTCAATGCGTAGCTTCAGAAATGTGGAAAATTTAAAGGGTGCCAGAAAAGAGAAACAGAAATGATAGAAGGGTTGGAATTACAACTAAAGAAGAAAAAATGAGCAGACATAATCTGGCCTGAAGAAGAGAAAGCTCGGAGATAATGTTTGCCTTTAAATAGATGAAGCATTTTCATGTGGTGACCAGCTGTTTTCATCTCTACCCAAAGGAGAAAAAAATAGCATTAATTGTCACAAGGTAGAATGTATGGGTGCCAGGGGAAAAATAAGTCTGTACTAAATCTGCAAATGTGCCATGATGTGCACGTCCTGGGAAATATCAAATAACATTTTTATTTCAATATCTTTAAGAAAGAATTCTGTATACCTTTGCTATCTATCACTTGTCCTCCTTTCTACAGAAAGCCTGTCATCAATTTGCCCTTGACTATTTGTAATTAGGTATGGATTACCTATATGCAGAGGGAAGGATTAAGTTACAATAGGGATTTAGGAAAATTGTATAATTTTGGAACCAAATACAAAAGTTACTCTCAACTTGATATGCTTGAAGAAAAGAAGTCCATAATCAAATCATAATATTATTCAGGGATTGGGTTCCAGATTTAGCAAATAGAACTAGAGGATTCGCAGGTAAATTTGGATTTCAGTTAAATAGTGATTTTTAGCATAAGCATGTCCCATGCAATGCAATAATTGGAACATACTTATCCTAAAACATTATTTGTTGTTGATTTGAAATTCAAATTTAGGTGGGCAAAGCATGTTTTATCTGGCAATGTTATTAAGAGATAAATAAACTAAGAAATTGTAAGAGGATCTAATGTTTAAGATACATTTTCTTTAAATTTTTTTTTTTTAACGTTTATTTATTCTTTGAGACAGAGAGAGACAGAGCATGAACAGGGGAGGGGCAGAGAAAGAGGGAGACACAGAATCTGAAACAGGCTCCAGGCTCTGAGCTGTCAGCACAGAGCCCGATGCGGGGCTCGAACTCAGGGACCGTGAGATCATGACCTGAGCCGAAGTCGGACGCTTAACCAACCGAGCCACCCAGGCGCCCCAAGATATATTTTCTATACAGGGACAAGAAATGTGATGTCTTGGTTATATGTATGTGTCTTTCTCTAAATTAACCAGATATGCTTGTAACTTGGCCAGAGATGTGGGAGATATGTCTCTGATGTAGTGAGCAGCTTTATTCCTATTTTCACCTTTATTTAACTCTCACGGGACCACCCACAACCATTTACCAGAAGAAACATGATTCTTAGAATACTTTCTATCAAGTTGCATGAGTAGAAACAAACCGCCCGACCGCCCGAGATTTCTCTCCCTTCTCTTCATGGTATTTCAGACATTTTGGTAGAAGTCATGGAACACTGTACAACCTGAAGTACGGATATTGTGATGGTTTCCAAAGATGGGTGCCATCGGCTCTTTCTCTCTGCTCCTCATCTGAAGAGGTGGAGAGGATGTTCTCCTTCACTTCAAATCCCGGCTGGTCTTAGTGGCTTGCTGACCAAAGACGCACAATGGAAATGACACTCGCAGCTTCTGGGCACATCTCTTGGAGTGCTTGATTTGGGGACACTCCGAACACAGGTGCCATGCTGTGAGAAGTGCGAGGCACCTAGAGAGGTTATATTTGATAAAGTGACTTCTTTTGGTCTCCCGGTCCACGGCCGGTACCAACTGACAGACCGTCAAGTGACCCATCCTAGACATTGACAAAGACTCTCTCCTTAACCAACTTCAGTCAGGCTCTTCAGAGCCCCCTTCTAGACTAGAAGATGAGGTGTGGCCTCATCCTTGTCAGACCTGGACATCCCACTTTTAGCAAGAATGCTGCTAAGTCAGTTTGGAGAGAACCTTTCCTCTTGATTTTCAGTCACTTGTGAAATCTAATCAAATTCCTCATCTCCTCCTCTTAACGTGTGATCACTCTGGTCTGGCCTCAGAAAGAATACTATTTGGTCAGTTTAGCAGGAATCCCCCCCCTCCCCCCCCCCCCCCCCCCCCCCGCCGATCTTGAGGTTTACTCTTGTTAATTCCCTGTTCGTCACCCCCACCCCTGCCCCAACCTGCTATTTGAGTACAAATCCCTTGTTCTTCTTCTTGTGTTTGGAATTGAGCCCCATTCTCTTCTGAGCTCTCTTTTCCCCTATTGCAATAGTTCCCTAACTAAAATTGGTTTTGACTACTTTAACTGCTGTCAGGCTCTGGTTTTCTTGAACAACATTCAACTTAGTTAAACCTTCAGATGACTGTAACCTCAGCTGACTGCAGCACCATGAGAGACCCAGAGTGAGAACCTCCCAGGCGAGAGAGTCAACACATATAAAAATAATAATAAACTGTTGTTTCAAGTCACTAAGTTTTGGGGTGGGTTGTCTGGAGTAGATAATTATAATATTTATCTGAGGAATTTTTAACAGATGACAAAGTTTCATTACAATGTACATTAGTGAATAAACAGATATTGTGCATACCTTTCTGGTCAATATTAAGTATAATGTTTTAAAACTATAAAAACATTTTCCTAATTAGATAGCAAATAATATAGGATACTGGGTGGCACTTAAGCTGAGTTAAAATCAGTGAAAGTAACACCATTTTATCTGCTCAAAAAATAGAGTAAAAGTCATTATCAGTAACAAACTCAGTTTAATATTTTCTTCTCCCTTATTATTCCCATTAGCATTTTCAGTGTTACCCTATTTAATCATCTTAATAAATGTATAATGCTGCTGTTATTATCCCTGGCTTACTAGAGAGAAGACTGAAATCTAAGGTGGTTAAGTAATTTATTCAATATTTCCCAGTCAGGATTTAAATCAATGTCTTCTCATTTTCAATTCCAGGCTCTTTTCCAGGAAACTCAGGCCAGACTGAAATAATAAACCAAAATCCAAATCTGGAAGTATCATCTTCAGTTTCTGAGTTCCGAAGCCAATACCGTCCTGAGGAGTGAATATTATTTTACTTTTGGGAAATTCATACTGGGAGAGGCTTGTTTTTAGAGGTAATCACACCATGAAAAACTCACTTAGACCGAATTTCACTCTGGAGATGATAGCATTGGTTTTTGCAAGTTTCAGTTTTGAGTTTTATTTTAATGAGAACAAAATGTGCCTTTATAGAAGGAAATAGGAGACCCAGGGAGGGAACTGCCTTAATTCAGTTCTCAGGATAGAAAATGGCAGAGAAGCTACTAGAACCCTCACCTGACTCCCACCCACCCCAGAGGTTTTCCCACCTTGTCAGAAGCCTCAGATCAAGGGCTATCATTTGGTAATAAATGTGTGAGTCCTCAAGGAAAGCTCAGTTAAAAATGCTGCTAATATGTGTTAAATTAAGACAGTGCTTGGTGAGCACCAGAGATAAAGGAAAGCCCCCAAAAAAGGTGCCAGATTCAGCCCGATGCTGCTTAATGACAAGGCTTTTTCCCTGGGCAGCCTCAAAAATGCTGTGTATGACACCCCATTTGTCACTTCTGTCTTCATAGTCAGGTCTTAATTAGATAATCTAGAGCAGTGCTGTCCAATAGGATGTTCCACATTAATAGAAATGCTTTCTAATCAGCACTATCCAATATTAGGGTGGTATTAGCCACACATGACTATTGAGTGCTTGAAATGTGGCTGGTGAGACCGAGGAACTGAATTTGTAACTTTGTTGAAGTTAATTCATTTCAATTAAAGTAGCCACAGGTGGCTAGTGGTTACCATATTGGACAGCCCAGATCAGGCCCCAAGGGGACCTTGTCTATCTTTGGAAAAATGGGAAGAGGAGAGACAGCACTCTCTTCTCTCTGGGCGAGGGGGTTTCTGCTGTGTTGGGTCATGATGCTGATGGAAACACATGCCACTGGTTTTGAATCTCCAAACCATATTCAAGTTTTCTTGCATGTTTGTTTAAACTAATGTTTTAATTCAGTAGACTACTAGAAAGGAAAAACAGATTACAGAATTCCCAGTTAAGTGTAAGATAAGTATATATATTTGTAAGTAGAAGTATGTCCCCCATGAAACGTTTGGGACATGTTGTACTATAACATTATTTGCTGTTTACCTGAAATTTACATTTAATTGGGCATCTTCGATTTTTAGTTGCTAAATCTGAAATCAGGAGAAGAACCCTAGCTGTGGGAGGGGCTCAAGACCAGCTTCTGGTAGATGATTTGTATTCTCTAAACAATGGAGAAAGGAAAAGAGACTGTTGGTGTCAGGAAGTCTGAGAGACTCTAACCTCCTGGGTAAGGCAGATAGAAACTGTGCGCAAAGCTACTCAAAGTAGAAGTGGTTTGTGGGAAGCTTCATTGATTCAGCTGGGTAGACTCATGCTGGTGTCAGTGAGATCCAGAAGCTCAAGAATTATTGCAAAATTCTTGGTCTCATGTAATCACCCTCCAGGTCAAGAAATAGAAAATAATCAGCTCCCCAGAAGTGTCTCTTGTTTCCTCTCCCAATCACTATCCCTTGCTTCTCCTCAAAATAATCACTAGGCTGACTTCCTGCACAGTAGGTGAGTTTGTTTGTCTGTTTTTTTCTTTTCTGTTTCGGCCTTTATGTAAATGGAATCCTGTACTATGTCGTCTGTGGTTCAGGTTTGTTCCTCGAAGGAGCCAAGATCCATTGGCAATTTCCCATCACCTAATTCAATCAGAGGTGGACATCATTCCCAGCTGGTCTTTACTCAGTGGACTAGGGACTTCTTTTTATGGTTTTCTCTTACCCCTGGACCCTTTGTAGTCCCAGCCACAAACCTGGGTGTTTCTTTCACACCTCAGTTCCTCAGTAGTACTTGAAATTCACTTGTGGTCCACCAGGCTGTGATTCTGACTATAATTCTTCACTGCCTTGGTCGCTGTTTAATACCTTCAAGTAGATTTTTGTTGTTCAACTTTGCTGATTCCGCCAGTAGGAAAGCCAGCCTGGGTTACCCAGTCTGCCGTTTTTGAAAGTGGATTCCTCAACAAGTGAGATCTTCAGGCATTCCATCAATCATGGACAGGACTAGAGACCCAATCAGCCTCAGATATAGCTGGGCTTCTGCCAGAGAAGGGCAAGTTTCTGGCCCAGAGGCCAGTTCTTTAGGGCCTCAAGGATGGGTTTCACTGGGACGCATACCAAGGAAGCCACAGTGATTCTTGTGCAGCATTTATGGTGTCGCTTCTGTTCCAGCTAGGAAAACAAAAACGCAATAACATGTCGAAATATGCTGTGATGATTTTCCGAGAGCTGGTGCATAACTTGAGATCATGAGCCTTTATCTTTTCTCTGATAAAAGAAGTAGACCATTATTGTGGAATCATGCATTACAATCATGCTATCAAAAAACCATTTGTCACCTTAAAATCCCTTTAACGTGATTAAACCCTCGTAAGTCAAGACCTCCTTCCCTCAAAATATATTTATGGCTTTACCTGACGTTGTAATCAGCTGGCTAACACAAATAGGGTTGTTGGTTGGATTTAAAAGGGATATGCTACAGTTAAAATGACAGTTTCACTCACCCATCACAACAGCAGAAATGAAAAATGTAATATTGAAGCACATATGAGATGGAGTGAAATATTCTTTACTCGTTGCCATATCTTGTGTTATGATTGTGGTTTTAATAACTTTCTGGGTGAATCACGGAGAAGAGCAGTGACATGTTGGCAGTCCAAATTTCCGAAAGGGTATTTTATTTCCTCCCCTCTGGACCTTACTTTTCTTCCTGGCCTTTGCCATAAGGAAAGATTGTCAATAATTTTATTAGCTTTCATAGACAAAACGTGGAAAGAATATCTTACTGCCTGAAGAGTGTGTGGAAGCTTTGATATGACCCAGTAAAATAATTTGTCCAATTACTTTTAGAATGTGATTTATTTTGCCCCTTCAATTCAAAATTCTTGTGCTTTGAAGCAGTGCCATGGAATGCTACAGTGATTTAACTGAAGAATTGTACTAATTAAATCTTTACTTCATTGCTTTTTCTTATAATGAAAAGAACTTTAAAACCACTGGAATGTTCGCTCCATCTGAGTGGGGGGCTTGTCAGTTTCCTTCACAGGTATGCCTAGAAGTGGCTGGCACAGTAGGAGTCTTCAGTCAACACATGTTGAATGAGTAGAGCCATACAGCTGTGGCATGTTAGAGACTACATGAATTTCAAAGGTCGTAGAGGCCAAACCCCTATTCCATAGGTGAAAACTGTCAAGGCTTAGATCTTCAGGTGACACAGGCAAAGCCAGAGATGGAAGAATGACAGAGAAGCATCTAGAACCCATATCTGATCTCATGATCCCTGCTGAGCACTATTATCCTCCTGGTCTCCTAAGTTCGAAACCTAATATGGTCTTGATATGCCGCTCGGGTCCCACTGAAAGCAGGATTTGCTATAATAGGAAGCAAACTTCGATCATTAACTCTTTTAGGGTCTATAAAGTACTACCTCAAATGAGGGACCATCTTCCCGGGATGTTTCTATTTGGTGGGATGTGGAAAGGCCTGGTCACTTCTGCTTGAGGTGGAACAACGTGACAAACCATTCCTGTTGAGTTTGCCAACACACTGAACCCAGTTCAACTTCACCCTCTTCTCAATCCCGTTTCTTCTCCCTTCGGACACTGACACTGATCCTTAATACATAGCTTGCATCCCAAGGTCTATCTCAGTGACTGGTTCTAAAGAACCCAAACTTTGATGGGTCCCTTACTCTGTTAACTCCATCTCTTTAAAAAATATTTTAAAGTTGGTGTTTCTTGACACTGTCTTTCAGGACAACTTACTCTCCAAATCTCTGGGTCCCCAGCATCTTTATGTTGCTATCATGTGCCCTATCACCTTATGAACGTCAATGTTTATTATTTATTTTTGAAAGAGAGAGAGACAGACAGACAGACAGGGTGAGAGAGAGAGAGAGAAAGAACACAAGCAGGGCAGTGGCAGAGAGAGGGTGACACAGAATCTGAAGTAGGCTCCAGGCTCTGAGCTGTCAGCGCAGAGCCTGATGTGGGGCATGAACCCACAGACCACGAGATCATGACCTGAGCCAAAGTTGGAGGCTTAACCGACTGAGCCATCCAGGCGCCTCCTCTATGAACTTCATACCGAAGTTCAAACCCTAGTCCCCCCACCCACTAATTCCAAGGGTTATGATCTTTCTGTTACACCATGCTGTCCCAATAAAACTCATTTCTCCCAAATCCCATTCTTTTAGACATTATTAATGTCAAAAATACAGTTAAAAAGTTAGTCAAATAAATTAATCTCCATCCACAATGTTGGCTTTCCTGATTTGTTATTTAAACATAAGTCATATAATTTTAAACTCTGTAAATGTTAGTTCCATCTCTTTACCTCTCTTTCCCCCCTACAGTGACAATTACATAATTGAATTAATATTCATCGAGTACCTACTATTTTCCTGGTCTTCCACAGAAGTTATTTTCTTTAATTCTATCAGTGACCCTATATGATAGATACTACTACTGATATTTCTAGATATTATAAAACCCAATGACAATGGATGACCATTCCCTGCAGATGTCTGGCACATCAAAGTGAAAGATGGTTATAATTATTAGTAATAGTGGCATCAGTCGTCACTTAAATTAGATGTATATTGTAGGAGGTTTGTTGTTTGTGGGAACAAGAGGTCCAGGAGCCATGCTTTCTGGCACTCTGCCTTTTCTTTGTTTTTGTCCAGACTGAAACATGATAACTGTATTTTAGCGACGGGCTCCAAAGACTAAGTACACTTTTAGTTAAAACAGCTCTACTTAAAAACCTGTAGTTAAGTGTTGAAATGGCACAAGCCCATGGACTGCAGCTTTTAGCTAATCCTCTTGGCACTTTGTAACTAAATAATTACTCAGCTTTCATGGAAAGGTCAGGGAATGTCTCTATTTCCGTGCTTACATTTGAAGGGAATGGTGCTAGCTTAGCCCCAAAGAAATGCTGTGTCTAGAATAGCATCTCAGTTTAATAGAAATGATAAATGCTACTCAAAATAGACTAGCAAAATGCCTTTATTTTCCTTTAAATATGTAATTTAAAATATTTACACACTTAATTATAACTTCAGCAGCTGCTGTTTTCCTTCAAGAATATAACTAAATGTAAACAATAAAATAAAATCAATGAGCAGCGAAAAATAATTTGGTTATTTTCGTTTTCAGGCTGTAAATGTTAAGTGACAGCCACCCCATATGTTAACATTGCTATTCTGGTCATTCAAAAATTCATGTAAATTCCATTAACTTCACTGGAGTTGCCTGCAGATCTTTGTGATAAGATTATCACTACAATAGTAGATTAGTAATGTTTCATTCACATTGTATAGCCAGATTTCAAAAAGGCGGTTGACAAACAAGAGAGTTCATGGGAGGGGCGCCTGGGTGGCCCAGTCGGTTAAGCGTCTGACTTCGGCTCAGGTCATGATCTTGCAGTTTGTGAGTTTGAGCCCCGCGTCGGGCTCTGTGCTGACAGCTCAGAGCCTGGATCCTCCTGCTTTGGATTCTGTGTCTCCACTGCCTCTCTCTGAGCCTCCCTCACTTGCACTTTCTCTCTCTCTCTCTCTCTTACAAATAAATAAACATTAAAATTTTTTTTTTAAAAATGGGGCGCCTGGGTGGCTCAGTCGGTTAAGCATCGGACTTCAGCTCAGGTCACGATTTCACAGTCCGTGAGTTTGAGCCCCGCATCGGGCTCTGTGCTGACAGCTCAGAGCTTCAGATTCTGTGTCTCCCTCTCTCTCTGCCCCTCCCCTGCTCATCCTGTGTCTCTCTCTGTCTCAACAATAAATAAAAACATTCAAAAGAATTAAACAAGTTAAAAAAAACCTATTATCTTCAAGCATCTTTGCAGATGGAAGTGATTAAACAAATAGTTCTGTTCAATGAGTATAAGTGAAAGTTGTTGGGTGGGCACTGGGGAAGAAAATCTTTTAAAAGAGGACTAACTTGGCTGGATGCTTCTTTTGTCTTTTGTTCTTTTCCTTTCTCGTACCAAGATCAAGAACATGGTCCAGCCCCTTTATAACCACAAAACAATAAACACAGGCAAAGATGGCTGGGTTGTAAGAGAGAAAGAGCCTGGATCCCTGACACCATCATGGGACCATGTTAACAGTCCCGAGTAGCTTCTTTCAGATTCCTGGTTACATGAGAAAAAGACAACTTTTCACCATTTTAAAGTTTCTGGTTTCTGTAACCGGGAGCTGAATATAGCTCTTAAGTGGCAAAGGGGTATGCTTTGAAAAAAAAAAAAAAGGCTGGCCATATCTTTTTTTTCTTTTTCTTTGTCTTAACATAAACTTCCTGCCTGTCAGGAAAAAGTAAAATATAAAGGGAAATCTTGAGAATTTGGGGGAAAAAAACTAGATTCTAGGTGTGAGATCCTTTTAGAGCAACCACTGTGCTTTATTTTGAGTTGTTTCTCTATTGCCCAACACAAAGTGAGGTACACTGATATTTAGGGTGGCCAAGGATCCCTGGTTGCCCAGGACTGTCCCAATATTCGCACTGAAGGTCCCTAATCCCAGGTAACCTTTCCACCTCGGGCAAACTGCGATGGTTGGTCACCCAACTGCAGGTACTCAATCCATTTCACTGCATGAATGAATGAAGCCAGGGAATAGTCTATAGGTCTGTAGACAGAGGGGAGTCTGCAGAACCCTGTCCCCATGCTTGCCCTCTTCCGGGGCTTCATTAATTACCTGCAGGAGGATATTAATGGGACAAAAGTCAAATTTGTATTAAACAAAAAGTTGAGAGAGAGAGAGAGAGAAGATACTTTGGAATCCAACTCCCATATTTTTACATAGTAGATGATGGACAATATATTGCTAGAGAATTGGGGCAAATGTTTTGCAGCAGTGCCTGTGAATATTAGGGAACAGGTGGGTGAGGGGCATTAGTTGGCTGAGTGCTCTGTTCTTTCAGTAAATGGATGTGGCTCCTCAAAGCTAAGACATTCCTGGCCTAGATAGAAACAACATAAAGTTCAGGCAAGAGAGAGGACACTGCCTAGTGTCCAAGGTGATGGACCTTGGTGCTCCATGCTAGGGATCATGCCCTACGTGCCATGTCAACAAAGCGGACTTCTGTCCAGAGGACACTGACCAGGACAAATAGAGAAATGGACCCATGGCATTTGAGCAGTTGTTGGGGAACCTCGGGAGGCTTGAACTTAGAAGAAAACTCTCGGAGGTAATAGATGAATGCTGCTCAGATCCCTCAAGTGTTTCCCTCTGGACAAGAGGTTACGATTACTGTGTTCCTTACATAATTCTATAAATTATGTAAAAGTTAGAGCTACACGCAGTCATTAACTTACCGTGTTGGAGGTCAAAATCTGACATGAGTATCCCTGGGCTAAAGTGAAGGTGTCAGCGGGGCTGCGTTCCTTCTGGATGCTCTGGAGGAGAATCCATTTCCTTGAGGCTGCTACATCCCTTGGTTATGACCCCTCCTTCCTCCTCCTTCACATTCAGCACTGGAGCATGTCTCTGGCCCTATTTTCATCATCATATCTCTTTCTCTTCCCATCCTCTTCTGCCTCCTTCCTCTCGTTTAAGAACTTTTGTGATTATATTGGGCCCACCTAACTCACTCAGGATAATCTTCATTATCTGCTGATTAGGAACCTCAATTCCCCTTTGCCACATAGCGTATGAATACATTCCAGGAATTAGGAAGTGGCTATTTTTGAGGGAGTGATTATTCTGCCCACCACACGATGCTTGTTCCTTGTAGTTACAGAGGCAGGTTTACAACCAACGGGGTTAGCTACAAATGTTGTGAGGTCAGCAAGCTGCTTCATGTTTAGAGTTCCCTATCACGATGGGTGTTGAATCATAGACCTAATTACCAAGCACGTTCTAGAATTGTGTTAACCATATAGTAGCCACCTGCCCCATGTGGCTATTTAAATTTAAATTTCAATTAACTGGTTATTGCTTCAATTACACTGGCCGCTTTCAAGGTCTCAATAGCCCTGTGTGGCTAGTTACTACTGAACTGGACAGTGCAGATACGGAATATTTCTATCATTGTCGGAGGTCTGTTGGACATGACTGTTCTCACTTTTATACTCAACGTGTGGTTCAGGGACCAGCACATCGGCATTACCTGGATCTGTAACCACACTGAAGCTTTCAACACACAGCCTAGAGAATGTCCAAACACCAGATGAAATGCTGTAAAATTCTAAACAGTCTTTCCAAGGTTCTTCCTTTTGAAAATTCTTTTTCCTTTTGATTATAATCTCAAAGTAAAATGGCTATATTATTAGCCTTTTGACAGTTTTCATTTTCTTATTTGCTTTATTGTGAATGGAAAGTATGGTATGTAAAGAACTGAATTTTTTTTGATGAAAAAAGAAACACACCCCAAGAAAGGAGCAAATGAAAACACGTGAGGGATTATTCTCAATCAGTGATCATTCTTCTCATGTGTATAAGGACACAGTGACTTAGAAAGACTAACATAGCCTTTCAAGGAAACATGTCTGCTTCCCTGACTATTGTTGTGAGGTAAAATTATTCCAAGACATAGCCTAAATAACCATTTCATTTTGTTTATGACTTTGTGCATCAAGAATGCAGGAAAGTTGCAGTTTAGCATTTCTCACTTGTTGCATGTTGTTGAAGGTGGATATCAGCGAGGGCTGGAGTCACCTGAAGGCTCCAGGAAGCTAGACATCCAAGATGGTGCACTCATGGGACAGGCAACTGATGCCAGCTATGGGCCGAAAGCTCAGCTAGAGCTGTGGTTTGGAGCATCTGCACGTGATCTCCTCTGGATTTAGTCTGTTTAGAGGGACTTCTTACATAGTGGTGGATTCCTCTCAAAATAAGGGTCCCAAGGGAATCAAATGGAAGCTGCACAACATTTTCTCACCTAGCCTCAGAAGTTATACACAGTGACTATCACTAGAGTCTATGTTTTACAAAGGAGCCACTGAAGACAATAGAGATTAACAGGATGGGCACATAAAACTTGCCTCTTAATGGGACGCACATCAAACAATTTTTACATGAGTTAAAAGCTAGCACAACATCTATTACATGGAATCTGAGCCCTGGTGTCCCGATTCCAGTGCTAGCACTCTTAACCAGTGTGCAGATCATGTTTTACATTGTTCTAGGAAAAGCAAAGGTATCCCTCTGCATTTTCTTTAGCCGTTGTTAAGAAAAAAAGTAAAATCATTCAGTCTTTTAAACTAACATACAAAAATGTGAGGAAGTCCTTACCAAAGTCAATACCAGTCACCAGTAGTCCTAGGGAACTTGCAGAGGAGATACAGTCTCTGGCTTGTCTTCCTTGGTTGTGTCTCTTGCCCTCATTCTGACTTCTACAGACCGATGTAGTATCTCTTCAGTTTTGCAATTCTCTTTGCCACAAGTGGTCCGCGGCTCATTCCACAGATCCTACTTCCTTTCCTATAGGTTTTGCTTAAATTTGATTCTGCAAATTGTAGGTGTCCTATTTCCTGGGCATGCCTGCATTTTAATGAGGACTAAAGGAAAGACTCTAAAGGTGAAAGGCCAGTTACTTATGGGGGTAACAGTGGCGACTTTTTTGGAATTAATTGTGTGACCTTGTGCAACTTTCTTAATTTCTTATTTCTCTCATCTACAAAATGAAAAAAGCTGAAGTAGGGCATCTTTCTTGACTCAAATATCATGATTCCTTGCTAGAACCACTTGTGTGAATAGAGATAGCACAGTCTCTAAAGACATCCAAAGAGGCTCCAAAGTCCCGCAGGCCCTATAGCAGCATCGTGCCAACCTAGGCTGGAGGCAAAAATGGCTCAAATAAAGCAGCCATATGGGCGCTTTCTTTATAACTCAATTTTGAGATGCAAGCTCTTAGTGACAGTTTTACTCAGGGGCCTCTTCTCTTCCCAGTGAATGGTTACTCTGTGGTCCTAATAACTACTGCTATTCAGAAGAAGATCAGAGAAAAAATTGTCCCATCAAACTGGATATCCATTTTCCTAATGTTCTTCTTAGATGAAAGCACCTATCTTCCATTATTTTCATTTGTGAGGGGAGAGAGTTGGTGTCTGGGTTTTCATTTATTAAGGGAAAAAGCACACTAATAAATTTTCTTTCATTTTTGTAAAATGGGCTTTGAGTCACGTGATCATTTCTAAAGGACATCTATATCCCTGAACTTTGCTCTCTTCATCGTATGTGTTATGCAGGCAGGCCACATACATGTTGATATTAGAATAAAGATAACCGTGATTACCAGTTACTTAGCATTTGGAAAGAGCAGATACTGAGCTATGTGCTTTTCATTCATTTTTTATTTCTTTGTTTTTTTAATGGTTTCAGGAGTAGAATTCAGTGATTCACAACTTACATATAACACCTAGGGCTCATCCCAACAAATACCCGCCCCCCCCCCCCCAATGCCCATCACTCATTTAGCCCATCCCCCCACCCAACGCCCCTCCGGCAACCCTCAGTTTGTTCTCTGATTTGAGTCTCTTATGGTTTGCCTCCCTCTCTGTTTTTATCTTATTTTTTGTGCTTTTCATTTAAGCATCCAAGGGGCAAATAGCAAGTCACGAGGCCAGTATTTGCACTCAGGTCTGTCTGATCCCGCAGCCCAAAGGTGTATGGAGAAGTATCTTTTTCAAGTTGCCGTTGGAGATAATATTACAGATTAAGATTTTGTTGTGGATTGCTCTGTGAATTATTTATATGTCAGAGGAACTGGTGACCAGGCCATTTGTCAAAGAATTGATTGCTCTTGCATCAAGAGTAATGAAATGTCTTGTCTTGGTCTGTCTTTTAATCATTATTTTTTAATATGGGCCCAAGGCATCTCAGTACTATGGAATTCTGATGAAAGAATCCAGGTCCCTTGAGGATAGAAGATATGATAACAGCTGGTAACCTGAGTCTACCAATAGCTAATGAATTCATGCCAGTCGTAATGTCCTTTGCAAATAAGCTAGTATTCTAGCACTGTGCAGGGAAGAAACAGTATGTTAGTGGGAAAGCTGGAGGAGAAGGAAGAAAGATTGATACTGGAAGAAAATAGGGATCGCAAGGGAAAGAGACATCACCCCAAAGCCTTCTGGGTAAACAAGTATACTCTGTAGGATCTACATGGCAACGACAGGAACCCAACGTAGACACCTGCTCACAACAATTACTGATCCTGCAAGTAAAAGCACCATTATAGTGAAACCTATAAGATATGATTGAAGTAGCAATCTAGTAAAAGCCAATTTTCTGTATCTTTAGTATCAAAAGAGAAAATGCATGAATTAATCTTTCAAACTAAGAGATAAAAGGCATCTACAAGTTATCATGTAACTTCACAGTCTGAGCCCTGATCAAGAGCAAATAGTAAGTCAGACACAGGTATAATCCCCCAGAGAGTGAAAGAATCCTTAAGCAAGTCTGTTGTTCAGCATTTTCATATGATATTAAAAAGATACCTGGGCGTCATTTTGCCTCCTGCCAGGTTTGGGCTCATAATGTTTCTTAACGGTGGTAGACAAAACAGTAGAAAGGAACATGGAAATCCCGAAACAGCGGTCGTTCACCCCCTTCTCAGGCTACAGGAGACGTGGCTACGTCCCTTTATCTTTCTGAGGCTGAGGACACCTGCTTCAGGCCTTTCTGGAGGCGGGTGGCTCAAGAAATTCCATAGCCACTAGGGCTGTCTTCCTAAGAGAGCAGCACAGACTCCAAACTTTCCTGGATTCCATTGTTTCCCTTGCTTGCGGCTAAGGCCAGGCGGTGAAGTGGAAATGGGGGGCAGAGCCCATCTCAACTCTTGCAGCACTTCCTTTCCTTCTCAGGCCTAAGGGAGTATTTTGCTTTTCTTGGGTTGAGCGGGAGTGTGGAGGAGGTAGGAATAAAAATAAAAAATGGACTCAGCAAGTATTCATTCAGTATCTTTCTTCCACGTACTCTCTATAACTAGGCTGAGGCTGTTGAACTGACTCATCTCCAACACAGCACTTTTGTCCTTATATACGGCATGCCCTCGCTGGGAAAGGTCATAGAGTTAAAATGACCAACCGAATGTCTTATACCAGGCAGGCTGGTTACATGAACGATGTATGTTTCCTGTAGAATGCAATATTACATACCACTAAAATTCATGTTGTGGAAGAACATTGAATGGCATGTAGGGTGAATTTCAATCCTTAAAAAAAAAGACATGATATACAATAAAAAGACAGATTAACATCCATCCTCTCAGTAATTATCTCTAGGTGCTAAGATTATGCATGGTTTTAATTGTATTCCTATTTTCATTTTTAGTGTTTCCAAAATGTTCTCATGAATATGCATTATTTCTATAATAAAAAAAACCCCAGAAAATAGTGCTAAATGAGTTATGACATTTTCTGACTCCAAGGGGCTCATGACAACGAGACAATATTTTCTCAGGACCTGGTAGGAGGTGGGCTCCATCCTGGGGCTGATTCAGAAGTCCCTGGGCCTCCTCCAGGCTCAAAGATGAGTAAACCTGAGATTATTCCTAACTAGAGTTTTCTCTGAACAGAAGCTAAGGGTGGAGAGTAGCTCTGAACAGGAAGGGAACCCCCAATGCAATATTGTGAGTATTAAGAGTGGAATAACTATTGACTGCATTACATTAGGTTTTATAGTGCCATCTGTCAGGACTTTCCAACTATAGCAAAAATGAAGGTTTTGGAAGACAAATGCTGGAAGTTTTTGAAAAGGAAACACCAAGGATAAATGTCAGTGCAGAACTAAGAGGCTTCTAAATCGCATGGCCTCGGGAGGCTGTAGAACATACGACCAAGAAATGGTAGCAAAAATGCGGAGCCTAGAAGCCTACGATAGATATTAAGAAGGGCTCCCTCAGACCCATACCGCCCAAAAGGGCAAACACAAACTCACAGCTAGCAGAGGCTTCCTCCAATTGTATCCCCTTCCATCCAAGTTAGTTCTTCTTTACTTTGCCACCTCCTTGCCCTTTCTTTTGATAATCAGACTTATGCCTGGAATTTGTCTAAGGCAATGTTGAAGTCATTTCTGACTCTATCTAGAAAAAGTTCTAAAGGTCATTCTTACAGTCCTTTCTAAGAATATTAGAAATGTCACACTGTGTTGAACCAATGGTGTCATGCTACTCAATCTCTCTCAGTAGCACCAAGGACTGATTGATGAGAATTTGTGGCTTCCTCTGTGACATTATAAGGATATATATTAACACTATATTCTTAAATTGTCTTAGGAATCCGTCTTGGAATTATCTTTCAGAAAATCATCCAAAACCCCTTCGCGCATAATCACGCTGTTTGGGTGAAACATCTTTTGGGATAATGAGGTTTTGGTAGCAGTGCATGTTGCAAAACAAATTAGATTTAGGATTACTAAATCAAGGTACAAAATTGTTCTTCACCAACAGCTCAGACAAGTCTTTTAATCTCTATGTATTTCTGTTGTCTCATTTCTAAATGGGAAAAATAATCTCTCAACTTGTAGGGATGTTGGGTGATTAAGTGAGAAATTTTATGAAACATTTAACAAATATCAAACCCTCTTTTCTATTTATTATTCATTCTTCAAAGTAATATTTATCTGTATTTTTCCTAAAATCCCATTTTTTTTCAAACTTAATGGGAGTATATTATTAAGTTCTATTCCTCGAGGTCTGGTGAAAAAAATTACCCTATGCATTTAATCTTCTTAATTACATGGATTTTGACCAGATCGTCTATCAACCTTTATTTTTCTGGGTCATCATTATATTTTGATAGTTTATCTCTAGGGAGGGATTCTTCTATTCCCAATGATAAAGCCAGAGCCCTTTTGGGAGAAAATGGGGCAAATTTTCTACTATGGTCATTCCCTGAAATAGGTCCATATCAAATTTAAACATTTCTAAAATTTTAGCTGTAGTATATGAAAAAGTTAAAATGAGGACTTGGAGATCAGATTAAAATTCTGCTGGTGTTATTAAGAATTTATCATCCCATCCTTTATTATCTTTAGCTATCTCTTGGGTGTCTACCTTATTTCCTGCCTCTGCTAAAGATAAGACATATTAAAATAACAGAGATAATATCCATCTCCTTAAAGCTTATGATCACAATAGGAAGGTGTATCATACCCAATAAAAACAACAGGAACATTTGTAAGATGCTGAAAAATGCCATTAATCACAGGGCACCCATCGTTCCTACCTCTACTGTCACAAGATGGTAACCTTCTAGTCACAAGATGAAGGTAAAAAAGAATACAAAATCCCTGCAGATATATAAACCTTAGAATTCTTAACAGGATAAGATTTTCTCTCCATCATAACTTGCTTTATATTCCACTTCCAATTTAATATTTTCCCCTGCTATGAGGTAATGACCCAGATCCCATGAAAAGCAACAGAGACCTTTGCCAGGAGAGAAGGAAGCATTGGTGTTGGCTTTGTTGATAACATCTGGGGATCTCCAGACTCCCTGGTAGATAAAGATCTGTTATTTTGGCATTCAGATTAGAGATCCCACATCTGAGCCAAGATACCACCAACACATTGCTGCCAATGATGCCTCTTGGTAGACTTCTCTCCCTCTCCAATATCTGGCAGCAATATGCAAAACAAACACCTTAGATACATAGTTCTGATCGAGCAGAGAAAAAAACAAATTTCATCTCTGGCTCTACGCTTCTCATTCTTAAGACCACAACAACTTCTAATTTCAAACAGGAGGCAGAATTTCTCCAAGAATATAGGGTGCTGGAAGTATTTGAATCATCCTAAAAGAGACCTCTTTGGGAACAAGAGGGGAAAGAAATGCAGGCCAAACCAAGAGCCTGGAGTGGGGGGGGGGGATTTTCAGGGAGGTTTGGGATTTCTCTGAATCCTTTTACTCCCAGAAATTGAATGACCTCATTCCATTTCTTTACAGCCTTCTCCAACCCAAAGTATGGTGCAGTTAATGCTGTTTTGGGTGGGATGGACTGTGTCTACTCTTTGTGTTTAGAAAGAATAGGCCCCAGATGGGTTGGTGAATTGAGGAAAGTTTCATGGAAGAGGTAGGATTTCAGACAATGAAAGATAGTGAAATATTTCAAAAGGCACAAGAAGTGAGCAAGATATTCTTCAGCATAGAAGACGTAATGTTTACTCACACAAAAGTAACTTACTGTTTACAATTTCTCTTTCATTTGATCTTTCCATAATGTTTTTCCTCTCATTCCCCAATCTGGAAGGACTGAGGATGAGGGATGAATTTATTAAAGGAAGTTCTTAATTCTTAACCACAGCCTCTTATTTAGCTGAGAAAATAAACTTAAATTGATCTCAAGTGTCTAATTTACATGTCTCTTCCTTAAGCCGCATAGATTGTAAAGTCAGTACTTTGTGGGAAAAAAAATTCATATAATATATACGGTACCTGGTTACTTTTTAAATTAATCACTGTATTCACAGAATTGACACTAGAGTCTTATGCCAAGAGTATAGCTTAGAATAATGTGGGTTTTTCCCCCTTCCACTGAAATCAGCTGCCGCTGGTTTATCTATTTCACAGAATTTATGGCCTGAATGTTTCAGTGTTGCTATGGTTATCCCGGCTTCTTCCCTTAGGTCTGTTAACAATGAATATTTTAGAGATCTTGTACTTGATAGTCTTACTGATGTTTTTCCTACTTCATGATATGAAGCTAGAATCAGTATCTCTTTCCTCCCGCTTCAGTTATTTACGAGAAGGTAAGCTCTCACAGATTCAAAGCCTGAAAAAAGTCTTATTGTGGATAAGTCAAAATTTTAAGACAGATGGAAATAGGAACGTCAGAAACAAGTCCCTTTTATATAATAGGTGACACTGGGTTTTAATTTCCCCAAACCACCTCTTGATGATAATCTGCCCTTAACCCTTCTCACTGTGACGCGCTACTCTTCTCTTCTACCTTTAATTAATCTCGGGCCAGGAACTTAGGACTCTCATTCTCTCCAGAGACTTGCCTTAAATGGAAGAAAATAAAAAACACACACTAACACCTGACAGTGGGGATGTCAAGAGGAGAGAGCTCAGTTCATGGGAATGGATTACAAATGATGAATTATCGAGCATCATGGAAGGGTAAGGGAGAAAGTACATGAAATCCTTTCTCCTACTTGTCAAATCACACTGACTTTCTCAATCTAATCCTAGCAAGAGTGCTCTGAATTACTGTCCCAATAATCAGTGTTTATAGGTTGATGTTGGTGGTCTTAGGAATGAACATTGGAAGCTGGGGTAGATGTGAAGGATCTCTGAGATCTATGACCTCTGGTGTAACAATGCAGCTTCAGTTCGCAATGCTACACTCTATGCTATTTCCTCCTAGGTGCTCTGGGGCCTGGGACATGTGTGACCTTTGGGGTTTGAGAGAAAAGTTTTCCCAAGCGCACAGATAAGTGAGTCACAGAGGCGACAACCCTTGTTAACTTGCACTGGAGTTTTGCTTATAAAAATAGAACTACAAATGGATATTCTTTCCGACTGTTCATTTTCAAAATGTACAAACAAGTCCAGGTCTCTAAAGGAAAGGTTTAACAGCTTTTTTTTTTTTCTGGATAATAAAATGTTTTTGGACTTTCTTGAACAAAGTTTAGCATTTCTCAAGGACTTTGTACTGTTTACACTGATTGTCCTTTCTAACAACCAAGCCAAGGTTGCTTTGACCGGCATATATCTTCTTTCCCATCGCATGCGATTTCACGAAAGGCAGAAGCATCATCTTAGACTGACGTCACCGGCACTTAGCAGAGTACCTGTCAAAGTACGAGTGCTCGATAAATACTTATTGAATTGAAAATGACCATTTTGCCCTCTTGATGGCTTGAGAGACAAACACATGTGTAATCAGACTGTCGGCCCTGAGTGAGATTCCTGTGGTCCAGGAGTACAGTTAGTATGAGGCTGTTGTCCTACATGCTATTTCCTAGGACGAGGATTGCCCCTTGATTAACTTATGAATTGGAAACATTATTTTTTTCTAGTCAATATTCATAGCTGCTATCAGTGGTCCAGTTTTTCTTTTTTTTCTTTTGTCAAAATATCTGGGAAGCACTAGTAATACACCAAAGCACTTATGTTTATTATTTACAACCCATCTTGTTCCCCCAAAGAGACGGAATGACTTATGACAATATTTATACTATACCTGTCTATTTTATTTATTTATTTATTTATTTTTCTTAAAAAAATTTTTTTTAACATTCATTTATTTTTGAGACAGAGAGAGACAGCGTGTGAGCAGGGGAGGGGCAGAGAGAGAGGGAGACAGAATCCAAAGCAGGCTCCAGGATCTGAGCGGTCAGCGCAGAGCCCGATGCGAGTCTCAATCTCACGAACCGGGAGATCATGACCTGAGCTGAAGTCAGATGCTTAACCGACTAAGCCACCCAGGCGCCCCTATACCTGCCTATCATAAGTGGAGAAAGAATCATAAGTGGAGAAGTGGAAAACACATAGGAAGAAGCACCTTGCCAAGGAATAAAATGAACAAAAAGCAAGACGATCGCATGGCTTAGTACTTGTTAGTGGTTCCGTGTAATTAGCAGTTGAGTATAAGCGGGGTCATAGCTCAAGTATAGGTGCTGGAAGGAAGGGCAGTGCACAGAGTTCTTAGGAATGAAGCCTAAGAGATGGCATTGGCTAATGCTGAAGGAATTAGTCTCAACTAGTAGAGAGATAGCAAGGAGTCATTGAAGGACTTTAAGGGAGAGAATGGGCGAGATCATCAGATTTGTGCTTTTAGAAAGATGAATGTCAGCAATAAAAAAAAGTGTATTAGAGAGAGATAAAACTGGCTGCAGGAAGGTATGGAAACTAGAAATTTTTACATCAGTCCATATGAGGATAAACTAAGGAAAAACCACTGAAGATGAAAGGAAGAGAATGGATAGAGCAGTTTAAAGACCGGTGAATCAAAAGACTCAGCCACTAGTGTGGAATACACCATGCATGGGAAGATATAGATGACCATACAGCTTCCAGTTTCAAAGGTGGATGGTTCACTAAGATTAGGAATAAGTATAGCAGAAAGAGCAAGACGGTTTTGAATATGCTGAGTTTCCTGAGGTGAAGGAGAAGGGAGAGTGTATAACTAAAAATATTTCAAGTCATTAGAAGAAGGACCATATATGATTCAATGCTGTGATGAACCTTTGTTCTTGGGGTGTATTTAAGGAGAAATTTCTGATGTCTATCATCAGCCAAGTGCTTCTAATGCGCACATGCAGACTTGATCATACTCACCTACTCCACAGAGCCAAGAAAAGAACAATAAATGTTGTAAACCATGATTATTGTGGTTCCCAGATCCATGCTGAGGGGCTCTGGAGCATCACATCGAACACACAGGGACACTGCAAGATGTTGTACATTTTCAAGGGAAACACAGAAATACCTGTCAAATGCTGTTGCATAACTGCCACCAGGTGTCTGGGCCTGACTACTTCATAAACAGAAGTGTAGAATATGAAAGAATTACTGAGACACTGAAGACATGGTAGACTGAGAAAGTTCGAGAACCTCTGCATTATTATAATGCTTTTGGCCGATTTCTCCTTAAGTAATCCCAAACTCTACTCTTTAAAGTCATAAATCGGTACACACATTCTAGAATTTGTCTCATTACTAGTTCTGATAGTTGAGACAGATTCTTCTAAAATAATTTTTCTTACTTGAGTTTGGACATCCAGTAGTGACTTTACAACAGGATTTAAACTGGAGAGTTTCTGAGAAATTCTCTGAAATTTTGTTTTGCAAATACTCCTTTACCCAGCCTAGAGTTTATGTCAGATGTTCTATAGTTCTTATCAAAGGCGACCCCACATTTGCTCAAATGTGGAATGCATAAAAATTTTACAAAATTCCTGAATAATATGTAAGAGGAGAAAAATTTGTTCTTACCATACCAAGTTTGAAATTTCCTTAGACAGAAAATCTACTGGTCAAGTTAAAATACACATTTTGTGATCTCATTCCTCTCAATTCTTCACTGTCAACACTAACAGCAAGGATTAAGTTCTGCAAAAAATAATCACTTTCTATGAAGCCAAAATATCTACCCTAACCATGGATTATGACATTCGCCTGGAGCTTAGAGAGAAAAAAAAGCAATTTCTTTCAAGTTTTTCCCCAACATATGATTCCATTCACTACCACATCTTTCTTATCAGTATATGCAATAAGGTATTTTCCATTAAATGGACACCACTATCCCCACCCTCCCCAAAAATGATTTCTCAGATTTTTAGTGAGCAAAAGATTCACCCAAGGAGCTTGCTAAAACTGTAGGTTTTCAAGAGTTACTCCCAGAACTCTGATTCAAAAGATGTGGAGGAAGGTCCAAGGATTCATGCTCGAAACAAGACCCTTAGGTGATTCTGAGGTGGATGTTCCTTGGATCACACTTTGAGTAACTGTGCTCTAGAGGAATGTTCCCCCAGAGAATCAGATATCTATTGTGTTGTTGCTTCAAGTTAGTCCTCAAATTGTCTGCCAAGATACCAGGATTCAGGGTTGTAGAGATAGGTACTCCATGGTTCTTTTTCCAGGGCGACTCTGATCACAGGCATTAAGCCTCCTTGTCACTTGCCACATATTTAGTGATTTTTACAAGTTCCCTTGTAAGAAGAAATAAAGATAAATGGAAATAACAGACTGTTAGAGTTAGGTATTGTTCTCAATTTATTCACACTCAGAACTGTGAGTTTTAATTTCAATTTCAATTGAAATTAATTTCAATTTCAATGAATGGAACGCCAGTATTTAAAGTTCCTGCGTGTAATCTTTGTCCAAAAATTATGCTAGCTTGCTTTTCTAATGTTGTTACTAGGTAACCAGAGAGACATCTGCCTCAGGAATCCTTATCAAAAGAGCCAGTGGAGTTGGGATTGGGCCGCCTCACTGCAAATCATTTCTGCTGAAGTTGGGAAGGAAGCTATCACCTTGGAAGAAAATACCCAGCTGAAGGCAAACTCTATGTTCCTCCTTTAAAAGTAGGGAAGTTAAAAAAAAAAAAAAAAGCTTTCACATAAAAAAAAAATCTTTTCAGATAAAGAAAAAGCTTTCTCCTAAGCAAGGCAAGTACTAAAGTCTGTGTGGCAATAACTGTCCTGTAATGCTCTTTTTAGCAGAGAATGAGAGACAATGACCCTTTGGTCTCTAGGTCGCTGGGTGCCCTGAAATTCTGCCTCATTGATTATCTTAAAATAACTGAAATTAAGTCCAACATGGAGAATTAATGTCAGTGAAACGTTGCTGGATCCCTAAGAAGGCAGAATGTGTACATGGAGTATCAGGAAAAATAACATCCAGTTTAGGAAAGAAATCAGACTTGGAAAGAACAGCTCACAGATTAAGAACCTGGAGGCAATGTCCTGGGCTCTCAGAGATCAGAACTGCCACCCTGTTCAGCATAGGTTGTTGAAAAGAATGTTGGTTCTGAGTCAGACTGCTAAGGCTTTAATTTTTCTTCTGCTACCTATGACTTATGTGTAACCTTGGGCAATTTATTGAATCTCTCTAGGCCTCAGTATTCTTATCTGAAAACGGGAATAACAGTAACACATATTGAATTACCCCAGTGGTCAGCATGGCCCATCAAAACATTCCATATGACATGCCATTTTCAGGGTCCCTGGGTGCCTCAGTCAGTTAAGCGTCAGACTCTTGATTCCAGCTCAGGTCACGATCTCACAGTTCGTGGAATGGAGCTCCGCATCACTCTGGGAGCTGATAGCGTGGAGTTGGCTTGAGATTCTCACTCGCCCTCTCTCTCCGTCCCTCCCTCCCTCAAAAATGAAAAAAGAAACTTTAAAAAACAAAAACAAACCAACAAAGAAATGTCCTTATCCATGACTATGCCTTAAATGGGAAAAGCCATCCCACCACTAAGGTCCAGTCCCTCACATTATCTGGGAGAGGTCTTAGATGAGTCCTTAGTCTCATCCCTCATATTGTGTAGTTGAGGAGAAAATGTCATTGAAGGGGAAAAAAAGCAGACTTACATGTACTTACCAATATAGAATAAACAAACTCTGCAATTACAAAGACAGCTGTAAAAATAACTCATTTTTGAGTGTTTATAACCTACCTTCCCTGTGCCCCCTTCAGCTTTCCCAAAAAGAATCATAATTACTAGTCCAGGGCCACCACCTCCTTCAAATGGTGACTGTGCCTTTTTCCACATAATAAAAGCATAGAGATGAGGAGTAGGAGAGGGGAGAATATGAATGAAGAGAGGTAGCAAGGAGGTTTGGGGAAACCACGAGAGAGTTGGTTCAAGCAGCTGCAGGACGGGATACGTATGAAAAGGGGGAGAAAGTACGAGTGTCGCCATGTTGCTGTTAACCATGTGTTGTGTGTTTCTTAGTGGTTCATGTGAAATGTAAGTAAAAGATTTCAAGTATTTCGAAACTATTTTTCGTTGCTGGACTGTGTGTTCTTGACTGTAATCTTGAACTAAAGTGACGTATCATTAACTATTATGGTTCCACAAATCCCCAAGAATGACCAAATCTACTTTTAAAGACTTTAATGTTTCCCACCTACCACCCTTTTCTCGGGAGGAAGAACAACAGACAGGAGAAGCCCAAATCAGCCAATTCCCGAAGTCCCCTGTTTTCCAAGAGAAGGAAAGATCCAGGGCCAAAGGCCAGGATGGTCATTTCCTTCTCCCTGGACTCCAGCAGCCTGATAAGGCATAGAATCTCCACAAAGGAGAAAATGGAGTGGGGAGAAGTACAACTGGAACTACATCAGAAGTACAACTGGATCCATCAAAAACCATCCCCCGCTGGGGCGCCTGGGTGGCTCAGTCGGTTGAGCATCCGACTTCGGCTCAGGGCATGATCTCAGGTCATGATCTCATGGTCTGTGAGTTCCTGCCCCTCGCCCGGCTCTGTGCTGACAGCTCAGAGCCTGGAGCCTGCTTCGGATTCTGTGTCTCCCTCTCTCTCTGCCCCTCCCCCACTCATGCTCCTTGTCTCGCTCTCTCTCTGTCAAAATAAATAAACATTTCCTAAAAAATTTAAATAAATAAACAAACAAACAAACCCACCCCCTGCTGGTACCGACCTCAGCTCTGACCAGCATTCCCAGCACATCAATATTAGAGGCACATAATAAGAGGACTCACACACCAGAAAGCTTTTCCTAGAATTCCATAGAGAAAGGACAATAACTAAATAAGACGTGTAACAAAGGCAGGTGAATGCCTAGTCAGAGACTAGGAACCAGATGCTGATCTTCTGTTGGGGAAACGCACCAGCGAGGAATCTCCGCGAAGGCCAGGACAGAGACAGTGCCTCAGGATTCTTGCTGGCGTGGAATCACACAGCTGCCTCTTCCCCCTCCTGTTGGGTAGCATGCCTTATCCTAAGTCCGATAGTTTTGCATGCTGAAATCATAGGTTCCAAAATTTAGTGCCACATTAAAAGGCTGGTAAATATAGAACATCATGGAAAGCACTGTGCTGGTATTTTCCGGACTTATCAAAGAGATAGAATCACAATTGTCCGGAGAAACTGAGTTGTCATAAGTATCCTGGGAAACAAGGAATAAGATATTTTGTAGAGCCAGCATCGGACCTGGTGGAAAACCCATAAAGGAGAAATGAAAGGATAGTCTGCTCTCCTTCCGTATACAATGGCTGATTTTTCTGACTATCCTCACTGCCTACCAGCAGAAAGACAAATAATGAACTAAAAATTAAAACAGAAAATGTAGCTTAGAAAATAATTAAAAACAAAATGGTAAAATTTTAAAATGGATTTGCAAAAGGAACTATAAATCTGCGATAAAAGATTCAGGAAACTAAGACCTTAATTCATTCAAGTTAAAAAGAAAGAAAAAGTAAGGACTGACACTTAAAATGATTGAGAGTAAAGAAGGCAATGATGAAGCAGAAAAGCTTACACATGTGTGTTGTGTTTCATATAAACGCACCACCCCACTGAGAACACCACTGAGCAGGTATCCCACTTCTCCGTGACCCTCGCTGGTGAACAGATGCTCGTCTGAGAAGATTCTTCAAAATTGACACTGTATCGACAAAATTTTCAAGATAACTTATTGACATGATGGTTACACCTGTGAGGAAAGGTTATTAGAAGAAGCAGTAGAAAAATGAAAATAAAATTTAAATGAAAAAGGAGACATAAAGCTAAAACCAGAGATATTAAAAGTTAGGGAACCCAAGTCGCATAACGAAAGCATCAAGTTTTGAGTTACGAAAAGAAAATAGAAAACTAGAGGGTAAGAAATGAGGAGGCTGTGAGAGAATTTAAAATAAGGCATAATACACATTAAAAGTACCATAAAATGAATAAATAGTCAAACGAGGAGTTTTAATTCCAGAAACTTGAGAAATTAAATATATATAATGATAAAACAGAAGGAATGATAAAAACCAGACCAAAATAAATCTGAGCACCAAAATGGACTTTCAAAATGCAGAGTTACGCTAATGCTATTTGTTTTATGGTTTTATTTCTAAGTTAATGAGAAATTCTTGGTAGAACTAAGGAATAAAAACATGAACAGTAGAAGCACAGCAGATGCAAGCGAGTGGCCTAAGAACTTTTAAATAAGAACTTACCATGACCTATAGCACAAGTCTACCTGGGGGACCCGGGGCAAAGATGACATAACATGATGAGTGAAATGAAAGGTGAATCATGAATCTACTACTGAAATCACTATTACATTATATGTTAACTAACTTGGATTTAAATAAAATTAATTTAAACAAATAAAATAAGGGCGCCTAGGTGGCTCAGTCGGTTGGGCATCCGGCTTCGGCTCAGGTCATGATCTCACAGTTTGTGGGTTCGAGCCCCGCATCAGGCTCTGTGCTGACAGCTTTTAGAGCCTGGAGCCTGCTTTGGATTCCGTGTCTCCCTCTCTCTCTCTGCTCCTCCCCTGCTCATGTTCTGTCTCTCTCTCTCTCCTTCAAAAATAAATAAAAACATTACAAAATAAATAAAAATAAATAAAATAGACCAGTGATTCTCAACCCTGAGGGCATACTGGAATTACCTTCTAAGATAGACTTGTGCTATGCCTCACCCCACACCAAGCAGTTAGAATTTCTAGCAGCGGGATCCCAGATGATTTTAAAATGCAGCCAGCATTGAAAATCACTGCCTTAACCTATTGCTCTTCAGCATGTGCCCAGGTGATCAAGTTCCCAGCTTTGAATGCTCTCTTCAAGTTTTAGATACAATTAAAAGAGGTCAACAATATATTGAGCAGATAGACCAGTGCGTATATCAAGTTCAAAGACATGTTTGCTGGTGGTGCAAATTCCATGAGACTGCCCTCTCGTATTTCCTTGATCACATTCCATTGTGTGTGTGTATACCACATTTTCTCTATTTGTTCATCTGTTGATGGACACTTGGATTGTTTCCATCCTACTGTTTTCCATGTCTTGGCCATTGTGAGTCACGCTGCAATGAACATGGAAAGGCTGTTATTTCTGCAAGACCCTGGTTTCACTTCATTTGAATATATACCCAGAAGTAGGATTGCTGGATCATATGCTGCTCCTATTTTTAGTTATTTTTAAGAACCTCCATTCTGTTTTCCATAGGGGCAGCACCAGTTTACATTTCCACCAACGGTGTACAAAGATCCCTTTTTTCACATCCTAACCAATATTTGTTATATTTTGGTTTTTGATAAAAGCCATCTCAGCAGATGTGAGATATGTTTTTATTTCAGTTTTCATTTGGGATTCCTTGATGATTAGTGATGTTGAGCACCTTTTCATATACCTGTTGGCCATCGTATAACTGTTAGTCATTTGTATGTCTCTTTCGGAGAAACGTCAATTCGGTTCCTTTGCCTTTTTTCATTTATTTTTTATTTATTTTTATTTATTTTTAATATGACATTATTGTCAAATTGGTTTCCATACAACACCCAGGGCTCATCGCAACAGGTGCCCTCCTCAATGCCCATCACCCACTTTCCCCTCCCTCCCACCTCCCATCAACCCTCAGTTTATTTAAGAGTCTCTTATGGTTTGCTTCCTTCCCTCTCTGTAACTTTTTTTCCACCCTCCTCCTCCCCCCTGGTCTTCTGTTGAGTTCCTCAGGATCCACATATGAGTGAAAACATATGGTATCTGTTTTTCTCTGCCTGACTTATTTCACTTAGCATAACACTCTCCAGTTCCATCCATGGAGGTTCCTCAAAAAATTAAAAATAGATCTATGATCCAGCAATAGTACTGCTAGGAATTTACCCAAGGGATACAGGAGTCCTTTGCCTTTTTTTTTTTTTTTTTTTTTTTAATCAGCTTGGTTTTTTTGGCTATTGTATTGTAGGAGTTCTTTATGTATTTTGGATATTAATCCTTTATCAGGTATATGGTTTGCAAATATTTTCTCTCATGCCTTTCATTTTGTTCATTGTTCCTCTTGCTGTTTAGGAGTATTTTACTTTGGTTTATATTTTTGCTTTTGTTACCTGTGGTTTTTTTTGTCATGTCCAAGAAATTTTGCCAAGGCCAATGTCCAGGAGTTTTTTCTCTGTTTCCTTCTAAGAGTGTTAAAGTTTCAAGTCTTATGTTTAAGTCTTTAACTCATTTTGAGTTGATTTTTGTGTAGTGTGAGATAAGGGTCCAGTTTCATTGTTTTGCATGTGGATATCCAGTTTTCCCAGCGTCAGTGGTGGAAGATACTATCCTTTCCCATTGTGTATTCTTGGCATACTTGTCAAAGATCAGTTGACTATATATGCATAAGATTATTTCTGAGCTCTCTATCCTGTTCCATCGGTCTGTATGCCTGTTTTACACCAATACGATACCATTTTGAATATTGAGACTTTGTAATCTAATTTGAAGTCAGGAATTTTGATTGATGCCTTCAGCTGTTTTTTTCTTGCTGAATATTGTTTTGGCCATTTGGGGGTCTCTTGTGGCTCCATACATATTTTAGCATTGTTTTTCTATTTCTTTAAAAAATGCTTTGAAATTGTGATAGGATTGCACTGAATCTGTAGATTGCTTTGGGTACTATAGATATCTTAACATTATTAATTCTTCCTTTCATAGGATATCCTGCCATTTATTTATGCCTGCTTTAACTTCTTTCATCGATGTTTTATAATTTCTGGATATAAGTCTTTCATCTCCTTAAGTTTATTTCTAAGTATTTGACTCTTTTTGATGCTATTATAAATGGAATTGTTTTCTCAATTTCCTTATTGGATAACTCATTGTTAATGTTGTGGGGGGGGGGGTAGTTTAAATCTAGGATTTCTTCATCAGATTAAAAAAGTTTCCTTGTCAGTTTACATGTGTTTATTTTTTTATTTTTATTTTTATTTTTAGAGACAGAGTGAGCAAATGAGCAAAGGAGAGAGGCAGAGAAGAGAGAGGCAGAGAGAGAGAGAGAGAGAGAGAGAGAGAGAGATTGAGAGAGAATCCCAAGCAGACTCCACACTCAGCATAGAGTCCAACTCAGGACTCAATCCCATAACCCTGGGATCAGGACCTGAGCCGAAATCAAGAGTCGATTGCTCAGTTGACTAAGCCACCTGGGTGCCCCGTGTGTGTGTGTGTGTGTGTGTGTGTGTGTGTGTGTGTGTGTTTTAAATCATATGTTACTGTTGAATTTTCCAAGTGCTTTTTCTGAATTTATTATGATTTTTATGATATTTTTCTCCTTTCATTTTAATGTGATCAAATATAGTGACACACTTCTAAAAACTGAACATGTTTAGAACATAGTTCTAAACATGAACTATGAATATATGAAATTAAGCCAACTTGGTGATGATCTTATGTATCACTGGATTTTATTTGACAACTTTTGTTTAGAATTTTTGCATCTATATTCATTTAAGATTTTTGTTTTAATTTTTTTTTCTGGTAAAGTTTTTTTAAGTTTTGGCATCAAGGTTATGCTGACCTCATAAAATTAGTTTAGAAACTTTCTTTTTTTGTTCCTTGAATGTGTTTGAGTTATTTTTTCCCTAAATGTTTTGTAGAAATTATCAGGGAAACCATCTGGGCCTGGTGCTTTGTTGTGGGAAAGTTCTAATTACAGATTCAATTTCTTTAATAGCTATAGGACAAATCAGATTTTCTCTCTTCCTGTTTCTATTTTATATGCTTGTGCTGTTTTTAGGTATTTGTCTATTTCATCTACATTTTTAATGCTATGGGCATGAAGTTGTCCAGAGTAGTCTCTTTTTATATTTTTAATGTCGAGGATTTCTGTGATGTTTCCCTTTTCTGATTTTTGTTATTTGTCTCTTCTCTTTGATTAGATTTGTTAAGAGTTGATAAATTTTATTAGTCTTTCAAAAAAACACTTTGGGCTCTATTGGACTTCTAATATAAGTTAATTTTCTATTTCATAAATTCTGCCATTGTTACTTATTATTTTCTCCCTTTTACTTGGTATTTATTGTTCTTTTGTTATTTTCACTTGTTTTGATGGATAGTTACATCATGCATTTGTTTTCAGCCTTTCTTATTCTTTCAATACTACATTCATATAAGGCAAAGTTTTATTTATGTCTTTCAATGGTAGTTATGCAGTTATGTATATCATTTTATTTATTATTATTTTATATTATTTTAATTATTATTAACCTTATTTTATTTCTTAATATGCATATTTTATTTATATTTATTGTATTTATTTTTTGTTATTATATATTACAAATAAATAACATTTATTATTAATCGGTTCAAAATTTGTTCAAATTTCCACTGTGATTTCTTACCTTATCTTTGAGTTATTTAGCAGTATGTTCCTTCATTTGCAAAAGTATTTTTCTATTTGTTATTTTTATTAGCTCCTTGTTAAACTTTTTAAGTGAACTTTTTATTTTTAAATGGTTTTGGATTTACAGGAAAATTGCATAGATAGTACAAAGAGTTTCCACATACCCTATACCCACTTTCTTCTATTATTAACGTCTAGCATTAATGGGATACATTTGTCACAATTAACAAAACATTGTTACCTTAGTAACTAAAATCCATATTTTATTCAGATTTCCTTAGTTTTTACCTAATGTCCTTTTTCTGCTTCAGGATTCCACTCAGGATACCTCATTAATTTTAGTCATTATGTCTCCTTAAGCTCCCCTTGGTTGTGACGGTTTCTTCAATTTCCTTGTGTTTGTTGAATTTGAGAGTTCTGAGGAGTACTGGTCCTGTATTGGACAGAATGTACTTCAGTCAAACTTTGATTTTTTTTTTCAGGATTAGATGAGGATTATTTGCTTTGAGAGGAAGAGGACCAACTTAAAGTCTTGTTCTCATTGCAGCCTGTCAAGGGTGTGTACCATCAATATGTCTAATTGCTGGTATTGACCTTCACCACCTGGCTGAGGTAGTGCTTGTCAGGTTTCTCCATTGTAAAGTTATTCTTTCCCTTCATTTCCAAACTGTCTTCTGTAGAAGTGCAGTCCACACTTAAAAGAGTGGAGAGTTATGCTCCATCCCCTTGGGGGTTCCCTATCTCCACACATTATTTATAATTCTGCATGGGAGATCTAACTTTTCTCCCCCATTTGACATTTCGGTCTAGAGTTCATTTTGCATTGATTTTTTGTAATATAGAAGGTCTGTGTCTGGGTTTATATTTTTGGATATGGATGTTCAGTTCCAGCATCGTTTATCAAAAACACTATTTTTTTTCTCTACTGTCTAAAGTCTTTGCACTTTGCCTCAAATTGGTTGACTATAATGGTATAGAGCTACTTTCAGCCTCTCAGTTATGTTGCATTGATCTAGACACCTCTTCTTTTGCCAACATCACACTGTCTTTATTATTTAATCTTTATATTAAGTCTTGACATCAGCTACTGTGAGTCCTTCAACCCTGTTCTTCAGTATAGTGTTGGATATTTTTGGTGCTTGGCGTTTCCATTTAAACTTAAAATTTTTTTCAATGTTTATTTATTTTTGAGAGAGAGAGAGACAGACAGAGCATGAGCAGGGGAGGGGGAGAGAGAGAGAGAGAGAGGGAGACACAGAATCCAAAGCAGCCTCCAGGCTCTGAGCTGTCAGCACAGAGCCGGATGCGGGATTCAAACCCATGAACTGTGAGATCATGACCTGAGCCGCAGTCGGACACTTAACCGACTGAGCCACCCAGGCACCCCTCCATATAAACTTTAGAATCATTTTGATGAGATCTATGAAACTTTTTGCTGAGACTTTGGGATTGTTTGAATCTGTAGATTGAGTTGGGGAAAACTGATATCCTAACAAGATTTAGTTTTATCTTGATTAAATATTCCTGTCCCAATTTATATGAATATGGAAGGTCTGTGCATTTATTTAGATTTTTTGCTTTGTTTTGTTTTGTTTTGGTGCTATTGCAAATTTTTCTGTTTTCAATTCCAGTTGCTCATTGATGATATGTAAGAGAACAATTGTCTCTTGTTTACCAACCTTGTATCCTGTGATCTTGCCATGTATCCTATGATTCACATATTATCTCTAGGATTTGGTATTGTTGATTGTTTGTGGTGCTGTACATAAACAATCATGTCATTTGTGAATAAGGGTAGTTTTACTTCTTTCTTTCCAATATGTTTGCCTTTTATTTATATTTCTTGTCTTATTACACTAGCTAGAACTTCCAGTACAATAACAATAGGAATGTTAACAAAGGGTATACTTGCCTTGTTTCTGATCTTTGGGAAAAAGCATCCAACTTCTCACCATTAAGCATAATGTTGGCTGTAGTTTTTTGTTCTTTGTTTTTTTGTTTTGTTTTTGGTATATATTTTTCATTAAGCTCTCCTCTATTTCTGGTGTTCTGTGTACTTTTATCATGAAAGGATGTTGGATTTTGTCAAAAGCTTTTTCTGATCAATTGATATGATCACATAATTTTTTTCTTTAGTCTACTTTTCTGATGATAACATTGCTTTTCATATTAGAATAAAACTCACTTGGTCATGGAATATGATTATTTTCATAAAGTGTTTGATTTGTTAACATTTTGATGAGAATTTTGTGTATCTGTTCATGAGAGATACTAGTCTATATTCCTATCTTGTAATGTTTTTATTTGATTTTGGTATTAGGGTAATGGTAACTCATAAAATTAATTTTAAATTACTTCTTTTGCTTTTATTTTCTGGACAAAATTGTAGAGAATTGTAGAGAAATTTCTTTGTTAAATGTTCAGTAGAATTCACCAGTGAAGTCATCTGGTCTTTTTATTTTATTTTTTTTATTTTTTGGAAGATTATTAACTATTGATTCAAGTTTGTAATACATACAAAGCTTGTTCAGGTTATCTACCTCTCTTTATATACATTTTGGTAGCTGGTGTTTATCAAGGATTTGGACTATTTAATTTAGATTGTCAAATTTGTGCATATAAATTTAATCACATCATTCCCTTGTTAGACTTTTAATGTTTATAGGATCAGTAGGACAACACCTCTTTCACTATTGATAATTTATGCCTTCTCTTTTTTACTTGGTTAGTCTAGCTAAAAGTTTATCAATTTTGTTGATCTTTTCAAAGAAGGAGTATTGATTTAATTAATTTTCTCTATTGTTTACTTGTTCCTGATTTAATAATTTATGATCTAGCTTTGCTATATCTTTTCTTTTATATAAATTATGCTTAAAGTGTTCTTTCTCTGCTTTCCTAAGGTAGAAAATTGTTATTAATCTTAGATATTTTTTCTTTTCTAATATATTAATTGCACGCTCTAAGTTCTCCTCTAAGAAGCGCTTACATGGCACCCCACTAATTTTATAATTTGTGTATTTTTATTTTCACTTACTTCAAAATATTTTAAATTTTTCCTCAGACATCTTTGTTCCATAGGTTATTTAGAGTTTTGTTTTGTTTTGTTTTTCGTTTCCAAACAGTTGGGGATTTGTCAGCTATCTTTTTGTTCTTGACGTCTAATTTAATTCTGTTTTGGTCAGAGAATATACTTCATATATTTTGTAGAGTTTCAACTTTTTTTTAGGTGTATATTTTGGCCCAGAATGCTGTCTTTTGGTGAATGTTTCATGGAAGTTTGAGAAGATTGTGTATTCTGCTATAACAGGATGGAGTAGTCTTAAATGTCCATTAGATCAAGTTGGTTGTTAGTGATGTTTAAGTCATTTATATCCTTACTGATTTTCTGTCTGTTTGATCTGTTAATGACAAAGGGATGTTGAAGTATACAACTGCTATAGCTTCTGTTATAATAGTAGATTTGTCTATTTTTCCTTTCAGTTCAATAAGTTTTGCTTCATATAATGTAATAGGTGTATATAAATTTAGAACTATTTTATAGTCTTGGAGAACGGACTCCTTTATCGTTACATAATATCTTACTTCTGATGATTTTCCTTGTTCTGAAGTCTGCTTTGACTAAAATTAACATAGTTCATCCAGATTTCTTTTGATTAGTGTTGCCATGGTGTATCTTTCCCCATTGCTTTATTTTTAAACTATGTAAGTCTCTATATTTAAAAATGATTGCTTGTAGATTTTGTTTTATGATCCACTCCGACAATCTCTTTTTTTTTCACTGGTGGGTTTAGATCATTATTTTAGAATATTAGAAGCAGTCTGGTTCACCAAACTTTTGATCACACGAAATTTGAGGGATAAAAAATTTTATGCATGTGTTTTTGTCTATTTAGGTACTCAACTATCTATATAAATAGTTAAATATAAATATAATTTATATATATATAAATTTATATATATATAAATATATGTATATTTAATATATTTAATATAAATATAAATCTAAATAAATATTTTATGATTCATATTTATATGACTATATTAAAATTATAAACAATATACCACAAATAAATTTAGTAAGAACTGCACAAAGATTAAATAAACAATATTTATGATACATTAAGTTATATTTTACTTTATATTATAGAAGAATTTTTGTTCTCACTAAAATAATATTAAGTATATTTAAGTGAAATCAATAGGATTAAATATGTGTGAGCAGGGGAAGGGGCAGAGAGAGAGGTGAGAGAGAATCCCAAGCAGGCTCAATGCTGTCAGCACAGAGCCCCACATGGGGCTCATTCTCACCAACCACAAGATGGTGACTTTAGCCAAAATCCAGAGTCGGAGGTTAACCAACCTGAACCCCCCAGGCACCCCTCAATATGTCCTTTTTTAAATCTTAGAATAAATAGTACTTTTGATATAGCGACTTGAAGTTCTGTAAATTTATCTAATAATAGTTTTAATGACGATATACCTAAAAAATTATATCTCATGAAGAAATTTAGATACAAATAGGGAAGAAGCACATTATTGATCATGTTTGCTGAATAATGATGTTCCTTTTAATTTTCACATTAAATTAGACAAAGGTCTTTGCTTTTGTTTGTCTTAAATTCTGTAGTAAGTTTCCTTCATTTATGATGTCTATTAGTTGTTCTGATAATCAAAAGGAATTACATTTTTATATTTTTAAAACTGAACGAGAAAGCCACTAAAACTCTTTGGAAAACTGCAAAACAGAAAATTCTATTCCAGGTTTGTAGGTATTCAGATGGGAACCTTTTTATGAGTGACATTTCACATTACTTTCAGCATTATAATAAAAATATTTCAAATGTTCTTTTTCAAAATGGCCTTTCTGCTACATGAGGTTTTCTCTTTCTGTTAAAATGTCATCTTTACCTTGAAAAGACAGATTAAGTGTGTTTATATTTTTCAGAAATACCTACAAGGTAACATACTGCTAGAAGCTATTTGTTATCATAGGAAAGGTCAGAAAAATTGGACTACTAATAATTTTGAGCAAAGGAAATTCATGATTCATGTTTAAGCTCAATAACCTTTAAGTTAACATTTTGTTAGTGCTAAACACGTGTGAGGCAGTGCACTATGTTCTTTATACATTTTGTCTCATATTATTCCTCATAATTACCCTTTCAGCATCCTTATTTTCCAAGTGAGAAAACTGGATTTAACATACTGGTTAAATTGCTTGCCCAAGATCACCTGCAGAGTGTTTGGGGTCAGATTTTTCAAAAGAAGACCCCCAAGAAATTTGAGGATTTGTTTGTGTCAGTGGTTTATTAAGAAAGTGCTCCCAGGATTCACGGGTAAGAAAGCAGGAGAAGCAAGAAAGATAAGAGAAGAAGTCAAACAAGGAGGCAGGCTCAATAATATCAACCTCTTCCTGATTGTGAAGTTTAGCTCTTGAGCATAGATGGCAGAGTTTGTCCAGCTTCTTGGCAATAAATTTGATATTTTACAGTCTGGTCCACTCATAAATGCCCATGCCACCCAGGCGGATCAGCACTCAGGCAAGCTTTCTACCAGTTCTGGCAAGAGGCCTTTGTAGTACCCACAGGACCCCTCCTCTGATGGGAATTCTAGGTACACATCCTTAAAAGAAAAGCCCATAGAAGCAGGAGGATATGCACATGGAACCTTTCAAAAGGCTCTAAGAGAATCTGAGTTGAGCATTTTCAGTATTTGCTACAGCTAGTAAATGACATAACCAGTATTAAACCCAGGCAATATGGCTCCAGAATCCCTGTTCTTAGTCATTATACTAGACTATGTGAGATAATCAGCAAATATCTAGGTAAGCAATAGATTTTCTCAGTCATTCCCCACTTACAATCACTACTAATACCCTACTATGTTTTTTTTAAGGTATTGTTTTTGTTTTTGTTTTTGTCTTGTTTTGTTTTTAGAGAGAGAGTATGTGACCAGGCTGGGAAGGGGCAGAAGGAGAGAGCGTAGAGCTCAATGTGGGGCTGGATCTCACAACCCTGAGACCATGCTTACTCGCTCTCTCTCTCTCTCTCTCTCATAAATAAACATTAAAAAAATTAAAAATACACATATAAATTTTTTTCAATTTTTTTTTTTACACCTCCGCTTGGACCAACAAAAAAGCAAGAGGGTTCAAAATGAACCTTTACACCTTTTATGGGTGTAAAGAAGGCTGAGCAAACTACTCAGTTGAAAACACAGACCTTTCTTATCAAAAAGGGAAGAAGACTCAGAAAAGCAGAGCTGAGAGACCAGAGGGCAAAGCTAAGAGACACCAAGAACCACTCTGTGGGAGAACTGAGCACCGAGCAAAGACATGGTACCATGCACCTGGCTAGATCTTAGAGTTACTCTGGGTCAGTGACTACAACGTGCCTGTATCTTCCCCCTCTCTTTTGAATAGGAATGTCCATTGCTGTTCCAGCAGGCTTCAGCGTTACATCTTGAGGGTGTGGAGAGCAGATAACTCACCTCTTAACTTGTCAAGGCTGATATGGAGAGCTGCCCCAGAGGAGCTGTTCTCGAAGAAGCACATGGAGGAGTCTCATCAACACTTGGGCTAATTTAGATAACAAGATCCTAAACAACAAGCATGAGCCACGTATAGGATGAGATTTCAGTGATCTTGGGAAGGGAAAGAGGGTCTTTTCCATGTGGGAAAGATGGGAACCACTAGAGCCAGAGAGAGAACTGTGATTGACAGCTAAGAATCTTGACCATATCTACTGTCAGATTCCTGCTGTTTCTGTACACTGGCCAAAGAAAAATATAGCTAAGAGAAGCAATGTCAGATGACGTACCTGGAAACGTAGCACGTTAGCATTACATAAGGTTTTATCAGGGGGCCCCCGACAACTCTATGCATTCATTTGTGCGGGTATACAAGTTGTCAGTTTTTCGTGGAAGGTTTCCTCAATTCAGATTGAATCAGAAGTGGATATTTATTTAATGCCCTTCAGTATGGCAATTATACATCTATTTTCCAAAAATGCAAAAATAATCTTGGGCTGGGGAGAGAGAGAGCGCTCTGCCATATTTGTGCTCTTCTATAATAGGACAGGTTTTCTAGCCACTTTTCCAACCAGTTGGGACATTTTGACTTAGTTCGGGCCAGTGGATTTGGGGTTAAATGTGGTATGTGCCCTTCTAAGCCTAGCACATAAAACTTTCCAATTTTTCACCTTTCTCTTCTTTCATTGTGCAGGCTGTCCTTGCCCAGGGCCATCTTGAAAGCAGTGTGGTGAAGGTAGCAGGGGCTCCACCAGCTTAAATAGTTTTGCTACAATATCATATATAGCATTAACAAAACATCAAGATATGACACACATTTAAAGGCAATAAAATTTTAAGATAGGACTTTTTTTAAATTTTTAAATGCTTTTTATTTATTTTTGAGACAGAGAGAGACAGACCATGATCAAGGGAAGGACAGAGAGAGGGGGAGACACAATCTGAAACAGGCTCCAGGCTCTGAGCTGTCAGCACAGAGCCCGATGCGGGGCTCAAACTCAGACTGTGAGATCATGACCTGAGCCAAAGTCGGACGCCCAACCGAATGAGCCACCCAGGCACCCCTAGGATAGGATTTTTTTATGTTTGGTATGATTCAATAATTTTCTAAAGAACGTATTATCAGTTTTCCCTGGTTCAAGATATTAATATTCTATCTGATAAGTTTTTTCTTTTTTTATTTCAAGTTTGTATTTAAATTCTAGTTCGTTAACATATATGGTAAAATTGGTTTCAGGTTAAAATATTGTGATTCATCACTTACATATAACACCCAGTGCTCATCACAAGCACCCCCTTAATATCCATTCTTTCCCCCTATTTTGATAGGAAAATATAGCAACCAATAAGCAGCTGTTTGGGTAAGTACGGAGACTATCTATCAGATTTGTCCATTTCTTTCCATCTCCATGGCCATCAATCTAACCCAAACTATAATCATTTCTTGCCTGGACAATTACAATAGCTCCCTGCTGTGTTCTTGTACCCTCCAATCCCTCTCCAAGTTGAAGTTAGATTTTTTTCTAGTTTACTATAGTGTGCATCATACCCATTCATAGCTTCATACTGTTCCTAAGATAAAGCCTGTCATTTGTTAAGGTCCTGTGAGCTCCTGTCTTGTCTGACCCATGTTTACCTCTGCATCTTCATCACAGACCACTCTTGTTCTCCAGGTGGAGCCATACCTGGAAACTCATTATCTCAGCTTAGAAATAATTTCCTTAGGGAAGACATTGCTGATCCCACACTGAGTACGTTTCCTTCACTTTATGTTTTAGCAAGTGTTACTTTGCATCACAGCATTTGTCTCACTTTGAAAATGTTTCAAATGGTTGATTATTTTGTGTCATCTTTAACCACGTGGTTTAAAAATTGTTTTAGAAAGACAGCGAAATGAATGTAGATCATCAGAGTGAAACCTAAACGTGTTGCTGGAGATTCAAGGGTCCAGATTTACCATGCCCTGAATACTCGTCTGTACTTGGGTCTGCTTCTGAACTTTCTGTTCTGATCCATAGGTCAGCTGCCTATTCATGTATGAGTGCCATCCTGGTTTAGTCAGTAGTGCTATCTTTTCTTACTACTTGATTTTGCACTATTAAATACTCTTGTAGTTTAATTGTTTGATTTTTGGGGCCTAGATGGTATCCTTTTATACACAACTATAACAGATGAGGCATGAGAAAATGTAATTTTGTTTCAATATCTTTTCCTTTTCTCCAATTTTTTTTAGTTATAATTTCCACATTGCCAGGACCTATAATGCTTGTATTCTTCTTAGTCATTCTGAATCCACACTTAAAAAAATCTTAGTCTCATCATCGAGTAATTTTGCCTTTATCACCAGCTTCTTTTCCAGTACCCTCCATCATCTCTTATTTGGTTGTGATAGCCTGAGGAATAGGGAGAGATTGAGATCATAGATGACGAATCTGGAGGTGTGAAATAAATACATCCAGCATCATGACTGACGAAAAGATCTTTCCTTCTAAGCCACAGAGGGAAGAAAGTGAAAACAGAAATAGATTAAAATATATGAAGGAATAACAAATATTTGTGTATTAGCTGTTCTGATAAGAATCAAGATCTTTGGAGTAGTTGAAATGAGAAAGCTGAATGGAGATGTGACTATTGTCTGAAGAAAAATACTTGATTTTTGTTTTCTCCAATTTCAGAGTGAGGAAACTTACTGGTAATCACAGGATCCAGGTTATGACCGAGAGCAAATGGCTGAAATGGAATCGAGGAGAAGGTCATGAGATAAGATGAGGTCAAGGAATTGAGAGGCTAGTGTGTTGAAGACGTCATTGACACAGATTGAAGTGATCATAGCATCCAAGGAAATGACAGGAAGTGAGGTGCAGAGGAAGGCAGAGAAGGCAGGTTGGGAAGCAGAGTCTGGGAGGTGCCATGTTTCACTGAAATGCAGTAGGTGAGAAGACTGTGTCATGAAGAATTTAAGGTTGTACCATTTTGGTTTGTTTATGGTGAAATGGGTGTTCCAGAGAACATAGTTAAGGAGGAGAATGAAAGGAGCAAGTTGGGTAAAGGAGAAAAACAAATAACATCAGCGGGGAGAAATGTTTCGGAGAGTCTAGACTTCTGCGGGGACGTCTACCTCAGATGCTGAGGACAGCTAACCAAGATGTTCACTTAGGAAGGATCATCATTCTTACTTAAATTGTATATTATATGCATGTATGGGACATTTCTTTATTTCTCTCAACCTTGATTTTTTTTAATACTTTTCTGTCTTAAGTCAGTTGAAATCCGTGTCCCCCCCCCCCCCAAAAAAAAAACACTTACCAAATGTAGTGAATCCACAAGGGAGATGAAATTCTTACATACATTTAAAATTTAATTTTAATTTTAAAATTTTTGATTTATTTCTCTTCAGTAATACACTAAATGACAAACAATAAATGTATTCATTTCATTACAACATTCACCACTCAGGAGGAGAATGGTAAAAGCAACATGTTTTTCACACTATAGTTTGCTTTTTGGTCTGCCAATGGTGTGGGCAGTTAATACTCGCTATACTAAATGTCAGTGGTATATAGGGAAATGGATCGATAACGTAACAGGGCAACTCTCAGGCATATATAACATTTAGTAATCTTTATATGGAAGTCCCTAGCAAAGCATCCTGAATGAAAAGCGAGCCGGTGGGTTAAGGAAGATGGTGAAATGAGGTTCAAGCTCCTAATGAACTCAGCAATAGTAACCAGAAAAGAGACAGAAGGCACTGTCCTTGTCTCCAGGGATAGAATTCCTGCCCCTTTTAGGCTTATCTAGGTGAGGAAACTCAGTATACCCTTTAAGTGACAAAGCCAGGAAGTAAATGATTAAAAGAAGGAATAAATTATGCCTTTAATAAATCCTATGATAGTTCTGGAAAGGAAGCAGGGCATGTGATCTAGAAAAACTATATGAACATGAAGAACACTTTTATCACTTCTTTGCATAAGTGTTGTTTTGAAGCAAGCAAGGAGCTTGATGACCTTCAAGACCAAAAAAATCGAAGGATGTAATATTTGTGACAATATAAATTGCATGACCCCATATTAATGATGAGTGTTAGTTCCTTACTATTTATTATTATTATTATTATCATCATCATCAATGCTCATCATAGTTAAATGAATGTTGAGAAGCACTGTCAGAGCCATCAGAGAGAATTACAGAGGCTAAACGATATGGTGAAACCAATTCAAAAGCTGAAAAGGAATTTTTAGGTGGCCAAAGCATGTCATTCCCAGGATCCCTTGTTTTAATAATAAACTCCTTTTTTTTTTTTTTAATGAAATGAACAATCCATGGCTTCTAAATCATTTTTCCTGGTTGGGTTTTGTTTTTCTTTTTTACTATGATTATGTTTACTGTGACGGGTTTGGCTTATATTACCTAATGACGGGCAAACTGTTCAGCTCTGACATGATCACTTCTACATTCATGACTGAAAACTGGAAAAGGAACATTAGATTCCTAGCAGAAATAATATGTTGCGCTGGGGTGATATCTAGAAAAAGATCATTACAGAAATATGGGTACAGACATTTGAGTTTTCCTTTGTACTTACGGCTCTTAAGACATTTGACGGAAATATCATATGCTGATAATAAAGATGATGAATCTGTTTCTAATCATCACTCAGAAGATACAGCCGTGGCTTGAATATTTGTTTTGCATCACACAGCATACAAATACAAGTGTGAGTTGTACCACCCCTTATGCTTTACCTTTTTAAGATTCCTACACCAAAAGACTAGAAATGACTTAGCCAACAGACTACCAAATATGGATAAAGTTCTCTTAGAGCAGATACTACAGGATTTATTCAGCTGTCTTTTTTAAATGATAGAATTAAGCTTCTCCGTTACCGGAAATTACAGGAATGATTCATGTGTGATGTTTGGGTTAGGTGGTTTAGAGCATTGAGGTTTGCTGCAGTTGTGTTCAGCAGAAAGAGATACCAAGTGGCAGTGAGAAGTGAAAAAAAAAAAAAAAAAGGCATCAAAGCCTGAGAAGAGAAGAGAAAGGAAGAACTGAGCAGAGGGTGAAGCTGAACAGTGATGCAGACCTGATAAAGTCTTGGCAATCAGACGGGGGGCTCTGGAGTGAGTACCGACCATCAGAGTATCCTGCGCTGGGCCGGATACAGATGGCTCTGGGGAAATAGGTCTTTCCATGAAAAACTCCTAAACTGGTGCAGAGCCTGAAGGAGCTGACAGCTGGAGACTGTCCGCAGAGTACCCTCTTCACAGCTCCAGGAGGGTCTGAGACTGAGTGACATATGTTCCTGACAACCGCAAGCCTGAGTAGACTAAAGGGACATTGAAAAATATTTGGATTGCCTCCAACTTCCTATATCTAAGGCTGCGCTATGTGTATGTTATTATTAATTTGTTTCAAGTGGATAGAGATACACTGTTGACAAGTGGGTGAGAATAGGACATTATTTTCTATTTCTGAGATTTGGAGAACAATAGGGTCCAGAATGAATCAGGAATCTTGGCTAACAGGTGGAGAGACAACTGGAAAAGGGTTCACAAGAAGAGTACCTGAAAACAGGTAGATATTTCGGGAACTTGTCAAAGGGCAAGTTCAGTATGGAACTAGGTGAATTTTTCCTGAAATTATTTCCAAAATGATAATATATTTTAAGAATAGCTGTCTAGTATGGGGATCTAGCTATAATTTATGAAATTAAGTCTTCTGAAAAAGATGTTTGAATTTATTTTTTCACAGCTTTATCGAGGTATAATTGATAAACAAACTGTATCCATTTAATGTACACAACTTAATGAGTTTGGACCTATTGCATACAGCCATGAATCCATAACAACAACGAAGGCAATGGACATATCCACACTTCTGAATGTTTGCACGAGTCCCTTTATTTTGCTGCTGTTTGTTGTGCATGTTTGTTTGTGCTGGGGAGCAGGGACCATAAAAAGAGCTAATGTGAGATCTCTACCATCTTAACAATTCAATTGCACAATATAGTATTGTCGACTATAGACTTTATACTCGAAAATAACTCATCTTGTATAACTGAAAGTACACATCAGTCGAACAATTCTTCATTTTCCCCTTCCTCCAGTCTCTGGTAACCACCATTCTATTCTTTGCTTCTATGAATTTGACTATTTTAGGTAACTCATTGGTGAAATCATGCGATATTAGTTCTTCTGTGACTGGCCTACATTTTTTTTTTTTAAGTTTGCAAAACACTATCAAAAGAACAAAATTTTAGGGACCCCTGGGTGGCTCAGTCAGTTGAGCGTCTGACTTCAGCTCAGGTCATGATCTTGCGGTCTGTGAGTTCGACCCCGCGTCGGGCTCTGTGCTGACAGCTCAGAGCCTGGGGCCTGCTTCAGATTCTGTGTCTCCCTCTCTCTCTGCCCCTCCCCCACTCATGCTCTGTCTCTCTCTCTCTCTCTGTCAAAAATAAATAAACATTTAAAATTTTTTTAATTTTTTTAAAAAACAAAATTTTATGAAAATACAAAATAAAATATGTACTGTTGCTATAATGACTTTTCAGATGAGTGGGTGGATGCAGTGCACCCCCAAAATAAGAATTACTGGTGAGAACTTTGTTCCCAAGACCATCTCTGTCAGAAAGACACTTGGCACTCACAGTTGGTGGTAGCAAAGGCAAGTTTACAGCCTGCTCTGGCTATGATGTCATAATGGCTAACCGCTTTCCAAGAGTGAAGTATAATTCCATAGCTTTGTAGAAGGAGCTAGTTTACTGAGCCCTCAGTTATATGCCAGGTATTAGACTTAGCATTTAAAAAAATTTTTTTAAACGTTTATTCATCTTTGAGAGACAGAGAGAGACAGAGCATGAGTGGGGAAGGGGCAGAGAGAGAGGGAGACACAGAATCTGAAGCAGGCTCCAGGCTCCCAGCTGTCAGCACAGAGCCTGATGAGGGGCTCAAACTCATGAACTACGAGATCATGACCTGAGCCAAAGTCTGACGCTCAACCAACTGAGCCACCCAAGCGCCCCTAGACTTAGCATTTTATGTATTATCGCTCATCTCCGATTTTCATATTGTGTTTCCTCCTGCTGTGGAACATGGCCAAAACGATATCACAGTATGAAGACCGTTATGAGAACAAGTTGAATCAGAGAAGGCTATTGTTGAGACCTTGCTGTAGCCTGACTCTTTAGAATTCACTGGGGTCTGACTCTTCGCAGGACCTGGTCCTTGCATCAAAAGAGAGATGGAATTTCAGGGGTGAAAATACTGGCCATGTCCTTTCTACCGAGTTCACATCATCCCACTAGGGCCTGACTTCCCTGAAACTACAGTGTGTTTGGGGCTCTAGAGACTTCACAGTTAAATCATTTACTCATTCACAGTGGGTTCTACTCCTGAAACCAAGACTATACTGTATGTTAACTAACGAATTTAAATTTAAAAAAATCCTTTACTCATTCAAATATTTATTGACTGATTTTTTTAAAATCTAAGATATTCCATAGACATTGATTTTCCTTTTCCCTGAAGCAAACCCATATTCCAAAGGATCAGAAATGTATAGAGAACCTTTGAGGTGATCATTTGTTGTTTCTATCTGCCCATCATACCCTTCTCCTAGCAGCTGAGTTTCCCTTCCCTTTTTCTCTCTTTGTTTCATCCATTTTATGTGACTTAGGCAGGGATCAGCACTACCATAAGAAACTGATTTCTTGGCAGAAATAATTTGCCACTCCTGATGACAAGCAAAGGAATAGCTATTAACCAGCAACTTCTCCAAGACTTGGAAATGCAGATAGTGAAGAAATCCTAATTATAATCCTGCCTTTTCTACTAGAACAATCATCAAAGCTTCCTCATGTGAAATGACCCTATTTGAGAGATGGAGAGCACAGGAGCCAGGAATCCCTGGACTGAGCTATGCCTGAGGAAATTATTCCCTTTTGACTTTTCAGTTACATGAGCCAATGAAGTTCCTTGTTTGGCTTAATCTAGTTTGAACTGTCTGTTTTTTTCTGTCACTTGTAAACAGATAAGCCCTGACTATTGCATAGACTTTTCCTTTAAAAAGACATGGGAGAGGGGAGGAGAAAGTAAAGTTGTTCTAAGTAATTATATGTGCTGGGCATAAAGCTAGACACTATCATTTTATTAATACATGTCTTTTGCTCATGGTGAAAGAGAAGAAAAAGTTAGGTTATGTGATTTTCTCTGTTTCTCACTATAAGTTAGAGATTGTGACCCAAACACAAATGTGACTCCATATCCAGTACACTATGTTGCCACCCATGTTGCAATTATATTGCATATGCAAATACAATTTTTTATATGCAAATACTATTTGAAGAAGTTAAGCACTTAGTGAAAGCTGTTGCCCATATAAGATAACAAAACTGATGAAGTTTGGAGAGAAAGTGGAATCAGAAAGGAACTTCCAAAGCAGTCCAGAGCTGTCCAGAGTTCTGACTGCTGCCCAGATATCTTTGACCATCATCCTTAGGCCAGCTCCCATTTTTCCAATACTGTAGCCCTGTTCACTCTCACCCTCACAACATTTACTTTTCAACCTTTCCTAAGGAAAGTTGTGAACTTTGCTAGGCTGGCTTATACAAAATGGTTTGGAGCTATCTAGACCTTAGTTCACTTTTTAGTACTTCTCCTGATGAATCACATAACGTTGAATAAGTCACATAACCTAAGACTCACATTGTTTCTTATGAAAGGGGGATGAACTAGGAGCTACAGCAACTAGAACATAGCAGCAACCTTCCTCTCTTCGGAATAAAACTGGAAAAAAGGGAAAAAAATTCCATTGGCAGAATGACGTTTTGAAATTATATTTGTTGTGACAAAATTTAACTTGTTGGCATTTTCAGCCCCTTATTAAAAGCTTCTAATTTCACCTACCAAAACTTTGTCTTCGTAGGGTGACATTTTGCACAGCCTCCTGTGTAGACTAATCTACACTCCTGTGTAGTTCTAGATGTCCACAGATATATAGAAGAAAATATTCCATCCCAATGGAATCAAGCTGATTTTGGATAGCAACTGGCAAATCTCTTTTCCCATCCTGTCTCCTACTTGGTAATGCTCCCATTGAAAGAAAAAAATAGGCGAAAATAAAATTAGAGTATTCCTGATTGCATATATATATTTTTTTCTTCTGCCAGGAATGGCAGCATATGACAGCTGGGCTAAATGAGAAAACTATTCCCTCCGATTTAAACCACAAATACAGTTAGAGGATGTAGAGATCATTTTAGTTTTCAAAGTAAATATTCAAGTCAGACCTACGCTTGACAGTGTGATTTGCACTTTTCAGGTTTTACATGAAGAAGCTAAATGCAAGCCCCAGTTTCTATATACCTGCGGGGAAAAAAGCAGATCCTGAAAGGGCACAAAATACATGGAGTATATGTGTGCCTGCTCTCCCACTTAAAAGTTTGTTTTTTCTCTTAAATCTCCCATTTTTCCCATCATCATCATCATTGTTATTTTAGCAATTTATATTCTTCAAGGAGTTGTTCTTCGGTTCTAAACACAACTGCTGTTTTTAAGTTTTTAGTACGCTGGTTTATTGGCATTGTGTCTTTTCCCTAAGATTTTTCTGTGAAATAAAATGATAAAACAGAAGCCATCCAAGTTACCTTGTTAATCCCACTGCCAGCTTTTCAGGATCATTATGTATTGTACTTAATGTGTGTATGTGTGTATTTAGGCTATGGGGAAAAATCACGTACTCTTATGATTATACCTGCAAATGGTGTCCACACACTGTGGAAGAAAATAATTTGTTTCTGTTTTATAACTTACCTGGTCTAGTTTTTGTTTTTGTTTTTTTTTTAATATGCAAGAAAATGCAATGAAGAGTGATTGGAATCATGTGGGCCTTGGGGTCGAGGAATGCTAAGTTTGAGCCCAGGCTCTATGCCTTATTTTGTGGTTGATTTCAAGCAACTTACTTAAAATCTATAAGCCTCAGTTTCCAAATATGTACTGGGACAATACTAAAGATCAAAATAACTAAATAGCAAAAGAACTGTGGCAGAAACTATTGGTTGGCTAATCCAAAGCTATTCTGAATCTTCTTTTCTAATCACCTTTCACCTTTCAATGAATTGTACATGGAAGTCTCCAGGGGAAAGCTTTCTTTCTCAACTAAAACAACAAAGCTCTTGGTTGTACCTCTTTTTTCCCCATTTGGGATGATCATATGATGTCTGTAGGTAGAGAAGCCATTTTGGAAGCATGCATATAGAACCACACAATGGCACGGAAGGTAACTAGAAGGAAGCTGGTTCCTACATGATATTCTTGAACAGTGGGAGCCAACCTAGAGTCATTTTCTCAAGAATTTTTATTCTATAAAATCAATAGCCTCTTACCTAATAAGACCACTGTTTCTTGAATTTTCTATTATTCAAAGTTGCAGCATTCCTGTGTGATATAAAAGAGCAAACGTGGTCCCCAGGCCATGTAAGAACGTTCAAATCATGTTAATTATCATGCCCCCTCCACTGGTAGTAATGGCCATATCATAGATGAGGCATCGTCTCAACATACGGTTCTTAAAAATAAATGATAGGTTAAGAATCTCAGGCATCACTTTTCACTTTTCCGTGAGTGGTTTCACCATTCACCTGGTTTATATTTCAGAGTCTTAGAAAAAAAGTCCTAATTTTCTTCCCCCCTGTATGTAATACCCAATCCAGGTCTCAAGGATTTTACCTCGAAATATCTATCCCATCATTGACTTCTTTCTATCTCCCCTGTTACCACCTTTGTCCATTATAGCTCACCAGGGCTGTCCCATCCTTACATTCTTTCAGGTGAACTTCTGCACATGCTGTCCCCTCCACCTAGAATCTGTCCTCCAACTCCTTATCTTTCATATCTTGGCTAAATCAGCACATACTCAGAAGACATTTCCCTAGCTTTCTTGCTCTGATCATTTCCATTTTGTGTTTCGTGATCTCTCTCTCTTTTTTTTAACAAATATTAAATATTTTACATTTATATGAGAGCCTTAGTGTCTATCTCCCCACCTGTTTGTAAGTACCAGGAGAAGAGAGCCTGATGTTTTATGTTTCATCATTTTGTGCCCCAGTCAAGTCCAGCACTGAGCGTATAAGTGGTCAAGACTCACTCATAGTAACTAACATGTAATATGTGCAGACTGTGTATGAGGCATTTTTATGAGTGCTTTCTGTGCATTAATTCAATCCTATTTTACCGATAAAATAATCCAATTTAAGTGATACAGAAGCTAAGACACAGAGAAGTTAAGAGATTTGTCTGAGGTCACACAGATAGTAAACCAGGATTTGAGTTTGGCAGTATGTTTTTGGAGACTGTTATTAACCACTACCCAAAGCTGAATAAAAGGATGAAGCTTACCACCAATTGGGCAATGATAATCACTTTGGTTCCACAGCTTTTGATGTTCAACAAGAAGTAAATAGAAGCTTCTTTGTGCAAGTTATTGTGCTGGGGATCATTGGTTAAGATGGAGTCAAAAGGCATTCAATCTGTATTTCAAAGGCTCTGTGTAGGTAAACACATTGGTCTGTAAATATAAAACAAATTTCTCTGGTACGTTTTTCTTCAACACAAAATACCAGTGCATTATGTAACTATTGGCTTTCCTCCTATTACCTCGTTCGAAAAAGCATCAGATTTCTTCTTCGCTGTGCCATATTGGGTAATGCTATATTGTTTTTCTTTTTTTAATTCCAAACCAAAATTATTTTGAAAGAGTGAAGAAAACACCATCTGTAACAATGGAAATCGTAATAACATTTTTTTCCACTCTGAAAGCACATCAATGTTATATAAAGAAGGGGAAGATGATTAGTCCCAGAGGCTGAGCTTGACTATGCCAAACAAGTATGCTAATTTTGTTGGCTTGGTTAGAAAACCCTGAGATCATAAATTTATGCAGGGACTTGCAAATGACAGACTATTTATGTACATCCATATCTTTATCCTTCAACCACTAGTGCATTTAAAATGGGATTGGATTCTAGGAGGAAAAAAAAACAAGAATAAAGGAAGAAGGTCAGTAGAGTGATGGAGAGAGAGCCTTAGAGGCAAAAATTGGGTCTTTATTTCATTCAGAATTACCTGAATCTTTAGATGCGTCGACAATGAAAAAGAATTAACGTTATAATAGTAATGAAATGTGTCCAGCATGTTATGATTTTCAAAGATTCACGGAATCTTGACAACATTCCTGAAAGTTTCATGATATGGCTATTCTCATTTCGCACACTGGAAAGTTGAAGCTCAGAGGAGTTAAGGAAAAGAGGTGGTAGTGGCCTGCAATGAGCACTTTACAGAGAGGGCTTCCAGCAGAGCAACCTCACCCCAGGGAGAAGAGGGTGTGCATCTCTTTCAACTTAGGTCAAGTGAGAAAGAAAGCAGCAAGAGTACTGCTCAAAATTTCCCATTGAGTTTGGGGGACGCAGGTTGTACTGCTTCCACTCCAGATAGAAGAAGGCAGGAGGCTAGTCGGTGATGACTGAGCAAAGAGAAGGTTGCATCAGGAATGAATGAGCTGTACCTCTATGGAAAGTGGATGAAAGATGTGTGATTCACTGCCACCAGACGTGGACCTCGAGAACAGAGCTTGCCTGTAGTTATCCCAAATTGAACCGCTCCCAAGAAGATGACCCGGAAAGGTGGGACTTCAGCAAGAGTGGGTTGCTGGAAGTCCTGGATGATAACGGGAAAGTTGAAAGTAGACGGCTAGAAAAGGTGTTGCCTGCATTAATGGAACAGTAACCAGAAACCCCTTCGCTAAAGTGCCATATTGTTAGTGTGAGTAGGGAAGGAGCAGAAAGCAATGAGGAAAATAGCCAACAATGTCCCCTCTACTAAAATCCTCTTTCTACTGTTAGCCAAATTTTCTTCAGTTTTATCCTTGACCAGTGCAAAGTAACCTACAACTGACTCCTGGTTGGTGCCAATAGTTGACTACAGTCATTGTATTGTACAACCTATCTTGGAACTGTCCATGGAAATATCAATTTTGCAACTAGCAATAATGAACGTCTTTCAACGAGGAGAGTCTAATGAAAAGGGAATTCAGTTTCTGACCTTTCCACTAATTTTTCATGTAACAGAAGGCAATTAACTTGGCCTTATGGATTTAAATTGAGGAAAATGTCCTCTAAAATCTCTTCCCACTTTATAGATTTGGTGAGAAAACCTTAGGAATTCAGACTCCGCATTCAAAATTTGTATTAATTTTCCCAAACTACTGCCTGATATTTTGCTGCCGCTTTTAGTCTGAAAAAAAGTTGGGTGGGGGAGGATTTACTAAGTAAAGTTATCATGTAAATAAGGATTTTAGTTATTTTTAATTTTTAATGTTTATTTATTTTTGAAAGAGAGAGAGAGTGTGAGTGGGGGAGGGGCAAAGAGAGAGAGGGACACAGAATCTGAAGCAGGCTCTAGGCTCTGAGCTGTCAGCACAGAGCCCGACACAGGGCTCGAAATCACGAGCTGTGAGATGATGACCTGAGCCGAAGTTGGCTGCTTAACCCGCTTGGCCTGAGCCACCCAGGCATCCCACAAGGATTTTAAAATAATCAACTGATTTAAAATATTTTAGAAGTACCCAGATAGGTACGAAATTGTCATTGTTGTAGCAATTGAATATTCTCTTGGGCAAATTCTAGTGGCAGTGAAATATAGAAGGAAAAAAAGCCAATTTTTTTCCTCTGAGATTCTTTGTATCAATCCTGATTAGTCTCTCTCTTGAAGACCAAGTTGAGTTTCAAGGCCTTCCCCCCCCCCCCCACCATTTCTCCTTATATCATTGAAATGTATTTGATTTTCTTCAAATTGAATTGGAAATGACATATCAAGGTAAAGGAATTTTCAAGCCTCTGAAAAGTGAAGAAAGTATTTCTTCTTATTTGATGGGAAATGTCAGGAAGCAGAAAGTCATAGGTACTAAAACAATGTGTTTTTCTAAGGAGATTGATGGAAACTTGCAACATCCTTGAGGAAAGAAGTACCAATATTTTTCCATCTCTTTGTATGAAAACTAATGCACAGCAAGTTTGACTTTCTCAAGATCAAACAATAACTTTATGTCAAAGCATGGACTGGATCTCAGATCTTGGTTCCTCCATCATATTTCAGTTTCTTTGCTGTCTGCTCCTTTGATAGATACCAACATATCTTGTTTCCAGCTGAATTTCTTGCTTCTAGAAAGCCCAGCAAGAAGCACTCTGTCAATAGTACCAGGTTTCCTTGAAATCGATTGAGGCTCATGAAATAAGTACTTTTCTTAAGTAAATGTGAACTCTGCCTTTTGTAGCAGCAAAGACTATTCAAGATACCAAATGAAAACAGCAAATTCTCTCGGGAGGGAGAAAGGAAGTTGGCATGGTCTTCAAAAGCAAAATTGGGCTATTTCACTGAACACAACATCAGACAGAAGAAGCCAGTTTGGTCTGCGTTAAGTAACATCATTGCTTGGGTCACTGTCTTCTAACATAGCTTTATCTTTTTGGGTTTTGAGGTTATGTCTGCTGTAGGGGTAGAAATGAGGATGGAAGAAAGTAAATGGCTATCCCTTTAGGTGGCACCTTTCTGGCCATGCACTTGACTGCCCTTTCTCCCCTCCTCTTTGCCAACTTGGTGTCTGCTTTCCTTCCTTCCCTCTCTCCTTCCTTCCTTCCTCTCTTCTCTCATTCCCTCCCTCCTTCCTTCCTTAATCACTCCCTCCTTCCTTCCTCACTCCCTCCCCACTCCTTCCTCCCCTCCTCCCTTTGTTCCTCCCTCCCTCACGTCTTCCTTCCTTCCTTCCTTCCTTCCTTCCTTCCTTCCTTCCTTCCCTCCTTCCCAAAGGTAATCCTGCTCCTCTGATTAGGGGCAAAGTTCTTGGGAATGCCCTGACTACTTTTTCACTTTTTCCCCTTCTCTCCTCATTCTTTTCTCCTAATGCCAATTTTCTTTCTTCCCCAAAGATTTGACTGATTCTTACTTCTTCCCTGCTACGAGAGCCGGGAATGCAGTCAAAGAACAGTGGTGGTGATGTTTTGTGTGCCAAGTACTCTGAGCACAAAATGAGCAGATGTGGACAACAGGTGTGGCTCCTTAACAAGAATCACTCCTGGCTCCAAGGCTCTGGGCTCCCTGCAGGGAGAGGTGACTGTGAAATCTTTAAATGAAAAAACCTTAGACTTGGAGGAATCTCATAAATCAACTTGTCAAAAACTATCACATTTAAGGGATGACAACACTGAGACCCAAAGAAGTTAAATGCCAGTGAAGGTAGAGCCTTGAATGAATCGAGGTCCCTGACTCCCAGACCTACGCTCTTTGCACATCAAACTGCCATGTTTAGCTGTACTTGAAAGGTACAAAGAGGGAGGGCGCCTAGGTGGCTCAGTCAGTTAAGCATCCGACTTAGGCTCAGGTCATGATCTCACAGTTCATGAGTTCAAGCCCCATGTTGGGCTCTGTGTGGACAGCTTGGAGCCTGGAGTCAGCTTCTGATTCTGTGTATGTGTGTCTCTCTCTCTGCCCCTCTGCATTCATGCTCTCTCACCCTTTCTCTGTCGCTCTCTCTCAAAAATAAATAAGCATTTAAAAAAAGGTGCAAGGACAGGAATGCAGCACGGAGAGACTATAGAATTTGGTGCATTTGTCTGTAGACCTGTCATTCATTGCAATGTATTGCGAAGAATAACTTTCGTATATTCTTTTTTATTAAAATACCTCAAGTGCAGTCCCATTCATGGGACAATTTCACCTCCAAGAAATACCATGTGGCTTTCATTTCATTCTGATTTATAGCATTGCCCACCAGAAAGCAGCATTTGTTTCCTTTTCCTGAGAATCTGTGCCTCATAGCAGCCCCTCTTATGATCATCAGCAGCCCCTCTAATGATCTCAAGATTCCATCCCATATTATATACCTATTTCTATGGCTCCTTTTAATGCCTTTTGGTCTTCTTAGCCAACTGTATTTTTTGATAATATGAACAGGTGTTTCAACTTCTGGCTAAATTTTAACTTTCTAAGCTCTGTGTATATTTGATTCGAGGCTTCCCTGCCCTTTTGAGGGGCTCTGGGAGGCGGAATGAGCACTACAAAGAACGTTGCATTGTGCAACTCCACTGTGAGCCCTGGCAACGCATCCCACAGCCTGCCCCCAGAACAACCCCTCAGGAATGTGGACAAGCAGAACCACGACAGATGGAGAAGATGATGGAATTATTAGTTAAAATTAAAGGCATTTTTGTAACATAGAAAAATTGGAAAACGTTGAGACACAAAACATATACACAGATCATTTTTTCCAAACATGAGACCAGAACACATAATCTGATACACCCATAGTCTGACAAAAGGAAGAAGAATTTGAAATTAGGACTCTCCCAGAGAATCCTGATTGAGAGGTCATTGTACACATAGAGAAGACGGGAGCCAATCTGGCAGGCAGTGAATTGCATGTGCATGGTATAGTACTGCTCAAAAGTTAATGGGCACACAAACCACTGGGGATGGTGTTAAAATGGAGGTTTTGGTTTTGTAGGTCTGGAGTAGTGCCTAAGATTGTCCATTTCAAACAAGTCCCCCTAATGATGCTGCTGCTGCTGCTGCTGCTGCTGCTGCTGGTCTAATGACCACTGCATTGGAACCAAGTTCGTAGGGGCCTATCTTACTTGTCTTTGTATCCCCAACATACAGTAGGGCTATGACAAACATAAACATTTGGTAAATTAAGTTCCAAGCATTTTCCACGCAGACTAAATTATTTAATCTTCTCAATAATATTATAGCATAGACATCACTGTCCTGTTTTACCAGTGGGTAAACATGAACTCAAACGTTTAGTAATCTAGATCTGTATGAGTAATTCTGAAAATAAGTGGCATCATTGGCATTCAGGATTCAAAATTTCTCAATGCAAGGAGTATCTTTCTTTCCAACATGGATTTTTTAATCTGTCAGGATGACATGGGGCAGGTATGTACTTAAGAACATGGACTCTGGAGCTGCTCAGGCTGGTCTGAATCTCAACTTCAGTCCTTCTTCGCTGTGCACCTGGGGTCAGTTCATTACCCCCAGCAAGGCTCAGTATAGTCTATGAAATTGGAATCGTAGCAGATCTTATGTCATAGGAGTATTATGAAAATTAAATGACGGACTCTTTGTAAAGCACTTCAAACAGTGCCTGCTATACATTGTATGATGAAGCATGGTGGTCTCAATAAAGAGCCAACAACCTATTGTCCAGAAATTGACATACACAATGTTTTAAAGATACTTCTTTAAGTATTTTAACACAGAAGTTCCTGTGGCTTGTAGTTAACTGGAGTAATTTGTTTCATAAGAAAACTGCACCCCTCCATCCCAGTAACCCCAAGTCAAAGTGAATACATCTCCATTTGAAAAATAAACTAGCTTTCATCCATTGGATACTTATAAATGCACTCAGAACACGGTTAGAGAGGCATTGTCAAAAGTGAGGTGAAAAATTCTCATAGAAATTCTTTTTGAGAACATAGTACATACTTGCTTAAGAATCTCTCCAATACTTTCTTTTCCCTTTGTTTTTAGAACAAGTGGGACATACTAAGTTCTCTCAAGTCTTTTGTCTTTGGCAAAGGGCACATTGTATATTTCCACCCCCTAGCTTTTAATGACATGCAGAGAACAATGATTCAGCCCAGTCAACATTTTAATATGATCGAAATACCTCCCTTAGTCCCCAACACAATTTTCAAACCATGTTAGTCGATGAGAACAAAGGGCACTAAACGGTCTTTGCTGAATCGTTTTCTGTTTCTCTTCCTCTGCCCAAATTTCCTCTGATCTATAGCTTGCCAGCCAGCAAAAAGACAAATGGCATTCCTGGTTAATTAATCAGACTCAATCTATTGTCATTCGGTAATACCCACCACTGGTTAGACTGGCCACATTTGAGCCTAATTTGTTGGTCTTTCCTGGCTTCAACTGTACTTCAGCTGTGTGTGAAAGGTGACATTAAATATATCTTACCCCAGGATTTTCGCTTAACCTAATGCATCGCGGCCTTGTTTGGAAATCATCATGTCATTCTCAAGGCACTGTGAGTGTATATAATAAGGAGCTGGATGATCCAGAATGGCGCTGACCAATGGGCCCTGATTCTTTGATGTCCAGCCTTTGAAATTGGAAGTAAGTCAGAAAGAAGCTTTCAAAAGGAGCGCAGCAAACTCGCTTTCCTTATTTAGCCACTCAGCACCAGGGGAAATAGTCTTTCTGCCTCCTGCCCAGATTAGCTTGTGCCCCAGGCTTAAGGGCTTTTAAATATTTTAACACTCCTCTTTTGGCTTTCAGTCCTGCATTTTATTAATAGGCTCAAGTTGACAATTAATTAGCACAGGCACACAGGACTGAAGGGGATTTGGACTAGTCTGAAAAGAAAGCAGCTGGAAGCAAGTAAAACATGTGAAAACGAGACCCTGATGTGGCCACCTTGTTTCTATTCGCTGGGCTGTTGATTCTATCTTTGTGAGAGGGTCTTGGCAAGCCAAGGAAGGGTTTGCTCGCTTGCTTGCTTTTTTTCCTCTCCTCTCTTTCCTTCCTTCCTTGGTAAGAGATTTTTTCCCCCTTAATTGGTGAGTGTCTTAGGTCAGCCAAAGTACCAAAACTAGAAGTTTAACAGAATTGGATTTTCTATCAATATTCTGTGTAATCCCAAGCAAATCACTTTTTGAGGCCAAGGATTTTAATCTGAAATGAAGGAGTGGAAATTAGTCTCTGAGGTCTGTTCTAACTCTGAAAGGTATTATTCAAAGCAAGCTGGCACCAGGACAGATGTGATATATTAATACTCTATGGAGGTCATATTAAATAAGCCATGAAGGTCTACCAAAGGAAAAAGTAGGCCTTGTTTCCCTTGCTTATATGTTGTCATAGACAAGAATAGTCAGGAGTATAGCTAAATTGATTAAAGTCTTAGACACGTGGCCCAAAGGGGTGTTTGGGAATTTGGCCTAACTAGTGTGACTTTGTTTTACTAGATCAAGAGTTAGGAGTTAGTATTAGCTGTGTAGACTATCACTCATTCAAGCATTCATTCATTCACTAAAATTCATTAGCCTTATTATATGCTGGACTCTCTGACTTGTGCCAGGAATGCAGAGGTGAATCAAACATTACTGTTAATACATCTGGGTAAAATGTGGGTTAAGGTTGTTCTGGCAACTTTCCCGAATCCTCTCTTCCTTTGGGTCTATATAGCTCTCTACACTGTGAGAAAAGCACACCATAGAATGTGTGACAACATTTTGTGCCCAAAACTTTTAGAACTGGAGACACTTAGAAGGAAGACTTGTTTCTCCATCTTTTCTCTCCTAAGCCCCTAACAAAGGCCAAGGTAGACATTAAATTAATATTTATTAGTTATAGTAATATGACATTATATCATGTCATATATTACATCATATTATGTCAATTTCTGTGCTGTGTGTATTGTGTGATTTTTGTTTTTCGTTATGTTAAACTACATTGAGGTACAATTTACATATAATACATTGTACATATTTTAAGTACAAGGTGTGATGAAATCTGGGATACATATACATATATAGCCCCCAACCTGGTTAACATATAGGCCATTTATTCAACCCAGAAAGTTCCCCCATGTCTCTATAATTGGTTACTACATTTTCACCCCATCCTCTGCTCTAAGACCTGCTAATGTAATTTCTATTGCACTAGATGACTTTCCTGTCCTAATATCCCATAACAATAAAATCATACAGCATGTACTATTTAATGTTTGATTTCCTGAGCTCAGTATACTGTCTGTGAAATCAAGTTGTTTCACATATCAGCGATTTATTTTTATTGCTGAAAAGTATTCTATTATATGAATATACCAAGGTTTGTCTGTTGATTCATCTGTTGATAGGTTTTTGGATTGTTTCTAGTTTAGGGTAATAATAAAGCTATAATTAGCATGCATGTATAAGCCCTTCTTGTGCTTATACATTTTTATTTTCCTGGATAAAGCTGGATAAAGACAAACTTTTTAAGAAGTACATTAAAAGTTTATCAATAATAATTTTCGTTTACACTCCTGACAGCAATAAGATTTTCACATGTTCCACATCTTCCCCAACATTTGATGTTAATCTTTTAAATTTTAGTCATTCTAATGTGTGTGATGTGTTTATTATGGTTATAACATGCACTTTTCTAATGAACAGTGACGTTGAATATCTTTTCATGTCCTCAATAGCCGTTTACGTAATTTATTTTGTGAAAAATCTGTTCACAAAACAGACTTTTGTGTTGTAAGAGTTCTTAATGGATTTTGGACACAAGATTTTTGCAAGATCTATGTATTTCAAATGCTTTGCAAATATTTTCTAATTTGTGTCTTGCTCTTGTATTTTCTTAGTGGGGTTTTTTTTGATGAGTAGAAGATTTTAGTTGTGACGAAGTCTAATTTATAAATTTTTCTTTTATGTTTAGTGTATTTATTGTCTAGCTCTACCTGCCTTTATCAAGATTGCAGGCTTTTTTGTTTTCTCTTAAAATCTTTATACTTTTAGCTTTTATCTCCGGGTGTAATTAATTTTGTAGTGATGAAGGGTATTGTCTTCCTTTTGGACGTTTAGTTGCTGTGCTACCATTTGTTGAAGAGATTTTTTTCTTCACTGAATCGTTTTGACATTTTCATCAAATTTAATTCCTCATATGTATGTGGGTCTATTTCTGGACTCTTAATTTTGTTTCATTGATCAAAATTGTTCTGGCTATGGTAGGTCCTTTAATTTCCATATTTCAATAAAGTCCGCTGAAATATACTTATCGTGTACTCTTTGCTGTATAAGTAATGTGTCATGTTTTTCCTCAATTTTCACACACACACACACACACACACACACACACACACACATAACATATATGCATTGTTATGTAATATAACATATATACATATAAACAAAATAATCTTGGAATCAGCCAGAAAACACTAACACATTATTTGCAGAGAAAGAAGTATTTGAATTAAGGCCAACTTTTCATCAGAAATATAATAGGAGGAAAAACAGAATTACATCTTTACAACACCAAAAGAAAAAAATATCAACTCAGAATTTTCTAACCAGGAAAAATATCGTTCATTGATGAGTGAAATACTTTCCTTCTCAGGTAAACAAAAGCTGAGAGAATCTGTCACCAACACACTCACACTGCAAGAAATAGTTGAGAAAATTCCTCAAGCTGTGAGAAAGGATACCACATGGGAAATCAAATACACAAGAAATTATGAAGAACACAAGAAACAGTAAATAAGTGGACTAATATAAAAATCTGGTATTTTATTCTACTCTTAATTTCCTTAAGAGAAAAATTATGAATTCTTATGGTGCAAAGCTTAACAAATCTCCTTGGTCCTTTCTTGGGGTAAAGGAAGTGCTTCCATTGGAATATGAGACATTGTTCAGTACGTGGTCTACTCCCTTGCAGCCTTTTTAATATCAACATTAGTACCTAGACAGCAGGAAGCTCTAGAACATCTTGAGATCATATCTATACTGAACATGCATTTGTATTATGAACACTTTCCAAATGTGTTACATCTGGTATGATGGTGAAGTAAAAAGCAAAAAAAAAAAAAAAAAAAAAAAAGTGTCTTTCTAATCAAATGATTGCCTCACAAGACTCAACTTTTCTGGCCACAGAGTTTATATTCCTCATTTGATTCCTTAAGCTATGTCCTTACCAGACACCAAACACTCCCTGTAGATCCAACTTGGCCCATGAGCCTAGACAAATAGTCATTCAACTTTATCAGCTAAGGAGGCAACTCATTATTTTCAACCATAAAAGATAATGCAACCATATCTAATGGCCGTAACACCAACACCTATTCCAGATTATACGTAAAGGCTTAGTTATGAATGAGCACTACCGACAGGACCCCCAAATTGCACTGGTGATGATATAATTAAGGGTGAATTTTTTTTTAAGGATGATATCCCGAAATGATAGACACAGATGATGAAAATGTGGATAGAGAGGTAACGGTGGATTATTATGGCTCCTATGTTGACATTCAGGTTTCTTTGGCAATAAAAGAAGGGATGTGTTTACATTATTGAGGCAGAGGATTCCTCAGTGTAACCTGGTATTAAGGCTAATTTCCTAAGATGAAGAGGTATTGAGAATCAGAAAGAGTAGATCATGCCTAGTGTAACATAATGGTAAATATTTGGAAGCCAACAACTTCTTTACATTCTACAAAAGGAGTCAATTATTTAGATATTGGGAGAAAATATCTTTATGTTGGTGGCTCCAGGGTTATGAAGCACCATTTCCCAGAAGATGAGGATGTGCTTGAGTAAATATTATTTTGGATACACTGAGTGCCCTTAAAAAGGTCTGATTTTTTTTAAGAGTTTTGTCCAGCATCAATGAAAGGGCTGAAAAAGTTGGCACTAGAAGTTTTGATTTCGCATTTATCTTTTTTTTTTCTTACAGAAACCTGATATTTAAAAATGGTGTGAACTATTTTTGAAGGTCTTTCCCAATTCTGAAAGCTGTTACTACATCTGGGTCCTTAAATTCAAGGTCTATGTAACATGCTAGAGATTCGAGAACCAAGCATGCTTTCCTTTCGTTGTCATTTGACGGTTGGCTGTTTTGCATGGGTGAATAGAGCAGTAACCTCAAACCCCAGCTTCTGCCAAGGTTGGGCAGAGCCAAACTTTTTGAGACCTTTACTCCAGCAAAGTATTGACTGTGGACACTTAATATGAGTGTTGTTTTTAGTCGTTCCTGCAAAGTTTCTCTTTAAAATTAAGCTTCAACACCAGCATGATTTGCAAAACAACTTAGGTCTGTGTAAGAACACAAGGGCACCTTACATGATAAATGTGCTGAATTTTTTCTTCCATATTTTCTTCTGTAGGCAAAGTTATGGTTCTAGCTTTCAAATAAATTGATTTATTGGTTGGATCCAGGTGGAATTTTATTTCCTTCTCTTAGATCTGAAATGCTTTGACAGGTTCTTCGGGAAATGGATGGACAGCCTCCTATAATGGTGTGAATATGTCTTGAGACAGCCAGATCTTTGACAAGAGACTTTTTTTTATTACTTCTCAGGTTAACTAGTGGAAACTTTCCGAAAAGACGCTAAGCAGAGTACTGTCACAAAATAGCTTCTAACACCTGTAGCCCTGTACTGTGACCAGTGTAATCCAGAAGGATACTCGGAGATGTAAATAACTTTAGCAAAGTTTCCCCTTGAGAAAATATTGTAAAAGATATCTTTACTCTTTAAAAATATGCCTTCAATCTTTTAATTGTGGCCATTTCTCAAGAGTCATATAAATCATGAAGAATCCCTGGCTAATTTCACAGCCACATGAATAACCAAGAACTCCCAATGCTAGGTTGTATAAATAGCTACACTAGGGGTGCTGGGTGGCTCAGTCAGTTAAGTGAGCAACTGACTTTGGCTCAAGTCATGGTCTCACTGTCCATGAGTTTGAACCCCTAATCGGACTCTGTGCTGACAACTCAGAATCTGGAGACTGCTTCAGATTTGTGTCTCCCTCTCTCTGTGCCTCTCTCCCTCTCTTTCTCTCTCTTTCTCTCCCTCTCTCTCAAAAATAAATAAACATTAAACATTTAAAAATATGGGGTGCCTGTGTGGCTCAGTCAGTTAAGCATCTGACTTCAGTTCAGGTCATGATCTCACGGCTGTGAGTTCAAGCCCCGCATCGGGCTGTGCTGACAGCTCGGAGCCTGGAGCCTGCTTCAGATTCTGTGTCTCCCTCTCTCTCTGTCCCTCCCCTGCTCACACTCTGTCTCTCTCTCTCCTTCAAAAATAAATAAACATTAAAAAAAAAATAAAAAGAAAATAGCTACACTAATTCTCAGACTTCACCTGAATGGGTGGGAAGGGAACACTTTCTCAGGGCTTTCTTGCATTTTATAATCCATGCACTGCTTCACTGAATCTAACTCCATGCAGAAGTTGATAGACTTACATCGATCTGCAGATGTTCTGGAAAATGCAATTCCGACATGAGATATTTGCCATGTTGGCAAGAATTTTACGCACATGTGTCATGGATGACTTATTAAGAGGCAATCTTTTTATTTCTCTGGCACATATTCATGTGTAAGCTGAGCCTTTTCTTGGAACAATATAAAAGGCAAATACTTTGCTATCAACATTTACCATTAGGGGGAGGAGATCCTTCATTGAACCATCTCTTAAACTATTGTTGGAGCCATATTTGTATCCTTATTTTATTTTAATTTGTAGAATAGTTTTAGGTTCACAGAAAAATTGACCAGAAAGTGCAGGGAGTTCCCATATACCCCTGACCTTTGTGGACTCTTAAAAAGGTAGAGTCAATGTTTAAATTGAATTTTAAGATCCACCAAAGTACAAAGAGTTCCCATGTACTTCTCATCAAGCTTCTTCTAATGATAATGTCCTACAGAACCATAACCACGGTACATTATTAAAACCAGGAGTTGGATGTTGGTACAATCTTATTAACTCAGGTGTAGACCTCAAATCACCAGTGTTTGCCTGCACTCCTTTTTAAAATTTTGGCTTATGGTTCCATGAAATTGCATTGCATGTACAGATTCGGGTCATCTTCAACATGTCAAAACAGACAACAATTCCATCACCGCCGCCATCCCCGCATACACCTGCTCACACGAACAGCCACGTGCACACACATGCACATGCACACACACGCACCAGCATACCCGCACACATACACACGCATACACACTTCAATTATATTAACCCTTAATAGTCACAGTGTTTTCCAGTCTTGACGCCTGGAAACCACTGCTCTCTTCTCCATCACTATAGGTTTGTGACTTTGAGAATGCTGCATAAATGGAATTATACCATATACAATCCTTTGAGATGGGCTTTTTGCACTCAGCATTATGTCCTTGAGATCCATCCCAAACCACTGCCTCTATCAGTGGTTTTCCCTTCTTATTACTGAGTAGTATTTCATGACATAGACATACCATAATTTGTATATTTACTCTCCCATTGAAGAATATTTGCATAATTTCCAATTTTCAGCTATTAAAAACAATGCTGCTAGAAACACTCATGTACAGTTTGTGTGTGTGTGTGTGTGTGTGTGTGTGTGTATGTGTGTGTGTGTGTGTGTGTGTGTGTGTGCATGTAAACCTAAGTTTTTATTTGTTTAAAATAAGTACCCAGGAGTGTGATTGCCAGGGTTATACAGTAAGTGTATGTTGTGTTTTTGGGGGGGTTTTTTTGTTTTTTGTTTTTTTTTTTTAAGAAATTACTATTTCAAACTATTTTCCAGGGTGGCTGTACCGTTTTATAATCCCACCAGCCATATATGAGTGGCAGAATTTCTTGCCAGGTTTTGGTATCTTTTTGTTTTACTTTTTATTTGAAATTTTTTATTTTAGCCATTATAGCAGGATTGTATTGGTATCTTACTGATGTTTTAATCTTCATTTCCCTAAAGCTAATAATGTTGAAAACATTTTCATGTACTTACTTTCCCATCTGTGTATCTTCTTTGTGACGTGTGTCTTTTGCTCATTATCTAACTGAAATTTTTGTTTTCTTATTTTTGTATTTAGACAAGTTTTTTTAATAGGTTAGAAATACAAATACTCTGTCACATGATCTGTAAATATTTTCTTCTACTATGTATAAGTTGTGTTTTTTATCCTCTTAATAGGATCTTTCATAGAACAGAAGTATTTCATTTTGATGAAATCTATTTATCAAATTTTCCTTCAGCAATCGAGTGTTCGCACCATTCTAAGAAGACTTTGCCTAACCCTTTGCAATGAAAATTTTTCTTAGAAGTTTTATAGTTTGTGTTTACATGTACACCTATGAGCCACTTTGAATTACTTTTTGCATAAAGTATCAGGTATAACTCAAGTTTCATTATTTTGCCTCTTAATGTCCAATGGTTCCAATAGCATTTGTTGGAAAGGCTGTCTCTCTTCCATTGTATTGCTTTTACATCTTTGTCAGATACAGTTACCATGCTTGGATGGGTCTATTCTGGATTCTCTATTCTGTTCTGGTGATTTATATTTCTATTCCTCTACCAATATCACATTGCCTTGATTACTATAGCTATATATCTTAAAATCAGGTAACGTGCTGTCTCCAACTTTATTCTTCTTTTTCAAATTTGTTTTATTTATTCTTGTTTTCATTTATACACAAATTTTAGAATAATTGTGGCTGTATCTACAAAGAATCCTGCTGGAGTTTTGATAGAAATTGCATTAAACATATAGATCAGTTTGGGGAGAATTGACTTCTTTACCATGGCCAGCTTCCCAATTTATGAACATGGTATGTCTTTCCATTTAAGTCTTTGGTTTCTTTGATTAACATTTCATAGTTCATCAAACACATATTCTAACATAGACTCTAACATACATTCTTCTTATAATAAGAATGCTGGTTGCTGTCCTGCTTCTGGGCCAGTCTCAGGCATAACCATCTTTCTTCTGGGGTTTGTATTAGGCGTACAGGACACCAGCCCCTCCGGGCCATCGAATGGAGGTCTGGCCACCTCTTTAGGGGTTTTATAATGACCAGGGGACTAGAAGTATCCAAGAAGAAATTGCAGGGCCCTGCTGACTTCTCCGTCTTGAGGAAATTAACCTTTGTTAGATTCAGTCATTCTCCAATCCAAACACTGTGCTATATTCTCTGCCCCTTTGGCATGAACTGGTAGGACATCCCCTCTCTAAGCCATTAGACTTATTGACTTATTTAACTATGTCATGTATAGTATAAAGGAAGTGAAAATTTCCCTCACCATGCGACCAGGTGACAGGGCCCTACTCTTTACAGATGTCTTCACAGAATGGGGACTCTGCACAATGCCTGCTGGTTCCTTTGAAATTTGCTTCTTAAATAGTTCCACAAATGCACCAGTGCCTGGCTTTAAGTAAAGCAAGATGTTGACATAACTCCCTATTCCTGAAGGCTGGCAGCTGAACAGTAGGCTTTTGTGTGGGTCCTTTTAGATTTTTACCTTAAGGTTAAAAACTATAAATCAGAATATGAGTTCCAGGAAGAAGACTGACTGACCCTACACTCTTTACTATTTTGAAAGAAGCAATTTAAGGAAACCTAAAGTTCATAGTGAATGTGCCCTTAAGTGCTCACCAGTAGGGTTTTAGCACGAATATAATTCCTGCTTTTATACAGCTGTCTTTTAAAAGGATTTTCTTTTCTTAATCAGAAAATACTGATGGGATGGGGGAGGTGGCAATTAATAGCCAAAGAGTTAATAAACCCTTCATTTTGAAATATTTCTTTTTTTTTATTGGTGAGCTATTTAGTATTTATGACAGTATAGGATGTACACATACTTTGTGTATCAAGTTACCGATGTCTAGTGACAGATGCAATGCCACTGACAGGAACTTTTAGGAAAAAGTTACCTATTTTGTTTGCATCTGACATTTTACAAGGACCTCAAAACACCATTTTCCAGTCATTATCATTATAGGAAAGACCTCCATGAATGTGCACGCACTGACACAAACACGTAGACATACTTTTGACAAAACTGAAGCTTAGAGTGTCATAAGCACATCCTATCTTTCTGTTAAGCCTGTCTGACTTTGTAGATGGGCATCTGGAGATTCAAGTTTCTGTTGAGGGGACCTAGGTAAAGAGCTAATAACATTGAATTATTTCTTAATTGGGAAAAATGATTATGAATTGTAGGGGAGGAGACTAGGGCAAACAAACCCAGTTAAATCCTTGTTCTATTTACTAAATAGCGAGTGGCAAAGCATCAATATGCCACCCAAATTTCTGACCCCCAAATTTCTGTCTCTAGCTCAGACCTCAGTGCCCAATTCTGGACTCACATACACAATTTCCAACTTTCATTCCCACTTGTGTGTTCTGGAGACATTTCTACACAACATGCTCAAAACTGAACTCGTCTTTTCTCACAAACCCATGTTGGTGGAAAGCAGCACTGCCCTTCCAGTTGACCAGCCAAAGTCGTTTTGTTATTCTCAACTCCTCCCCCGCCTTCACACTCCATATACAATCTGCTAGAAATTCTTGTTCCCTGCAACTTCAACACAGAGCCACATGCTGACTCAACACTTCTATGGCCCATGCCACTATCATCCGTTAACTGGATGACTATGGCAGCCTCCTAACTAGTCCCCCTGATTTTACCCTCACTTCCCTACAGTCTATTCTCAACCAGCAGCCTTGAATAATCTAAATGTATAAGTCAAATCATGCCCTCTTGGGGGCGCCTGGGTGGCGCAGTCGGTTAAGCGTCCGACTTCAGCCAGGTCACGATCTCGCGGTCCGTGAGTTCGAGCCCCGCGTCAGGCTCTGGGCTGATGGCTTGGAGCCTGGAGCCTGTTTCCGATTCTGTGTCTCCCTCTCTCTCTGCCCCTCCCCCGTTCATGCTCTGTCTCTCTCTGTCCCAAAAATAAATAAATTAAAAAAAAAAAAAAAAAAAAAAAAAAGAAAAAAAAAAATCATGCCCTCTTTGGCTCCAAGCCCTCCATGGCTCCTGATTTCCCCGAGTAAAAGCCAGAGTCCTTACAATGGCCAACAAAGCTTCACCTGACTTGACTCTTCCCATTCCTCCACCCTGCCCACGATCTAAAGCAAGGTGCCCATGCTTTTCAGAATATTCCAGACACATTCCAGTCTTGTGGCCTTTGCCCAGCTGTTCCCTCAGCCTAGACTGCTCCTCTTCCATAACTTCATGCGACCAACTTCTTCATGAATTTCAAGTCTACACAAATGTCCCTTTTACCCCTGAGGCTCACCCTGAATATTCCACTTAAAATCAACTCACCTTAACACACATGATCTCTCCCACATCTTACTCTACTTTTCCTTTATATTGTATTATATATCATATTTATACTATATCATATTCATTTATGTTATATTATGTTATATTATGTTATATTATGTTATGTTATATTATATTATTATATTATATTATATATTATATTATATTATATTATATTATATTATATTATATTATATATAACTTCCTACCTCCTAGCATACCAAATATTTCATTTATTTATTATATTCCTATTTATCTTTTATTTTTGCTCAGTTGTGAGCTTTATGAAAACAAGGATTTTTGTCTACTTTGATATAACGTAAGCACTCAGAAGGGTATCTGGCATGGGGTAGATAGGTGCTCAATATATGTTTGATTGAATGACCTTGGGCAAATTAACAGCTCTGTAAACTACGTTTACCACCTTTGAACAGATCAGAAAAGGAAAGCATCACCACCATAATTACCATCATCACCATCATTTTGTTGTTAGTATTTACCTCACTCTAAATTACGTAATTACATTTAACCACTGAAATTCCTATGGTGCATAATTCGAAGACCATTAGAATTTCATTCAAGTTGAAACTAAACAGTCTCTGAGGCCCTTTCCTTATAGAAAAAAGAGTGGATTTTATTAAGAGAATCTTTGTGATTTATTGTAATTTCTTGTCCTAAGGATTTAGGATAGTTAATGCGTATGTCTGGCTAATTAACATTATTAAAGAAGTGATATATGGTTAGATGCTGCTGTATCTACTTTTAGATCCTCCCCAACCATGGCTGAGTCTAGTAGATGAAACAGACCTTGATAGATGAAGACATGCTTGCCTTCTCTGACCAGAGACAGAAAATAGTTTTAAGAAGATACTCTCGATTTTAATAAAACTTCAATTTATATTTTGGAAGTTTTCCTTCTCCTAAACATCTTTTTTAAAAAAATGTTTATATGTTTTGAGAAAGAGAGCATGAACAGTGGGAGAAAGAGGAGAGAGAGAATTCCAAGCAGGCTCCATGCTATCAGCACGGAGTTGGATGCAGGGCTCGATCTCACAAACCGTGAGATCATGACCTGACCCAAAATCGAGTCAGATGCTTAACCCACTGAGCCACCCAGGCACCCCTCTTTTCCTCAATATCTTGAAGAGGTTTAAAAGATTGTTTATTGCAATGCTCTATGGTGTTTCTGTATTCTTTAGCAACATACTCATTTATGCATAGATAAAAATGTTTCCAGTTTGTACAAATCCTTCTGACAGAAAGAAAACAAATGTTTCTAATTAAAAAAAAAAAGTGGGGCGCCTGGTGGCTCAGTCAGGTAAGCATCTGACTCTTGGTTTTGGCTCAGGTCATGATCTCACAGTTTCAGGAATTCGAGCCCCACATCAGGCCCCAAGCTGACAGTGTGGAGCCTGCTTGGGATTCTCTGTATCCCTCTCTCTTTGCCCCTCCTCAACTCGCACTCTCTCTGTCTCTCTCAAAATAAACATATAAACTTAAAAAAAATTTTTTTAAGTGATTCTCTTTAACAATCTTTTTTAGTGTTTAGTTATTATTGAGAGACAGAGAGACACAGAGCGTGAGCAGGGAAGGGGCAGAGAGAGAGGGCGACACAGAATCTGAAGCAGACTCCAGGCTCTGAGCTGTCAGCAGAGAGCCCGACACGGGCTCGAACTCCCAAACCGTGAGATCATGACCTGAGCCGAAGTTGGACGCTTAACCGACTGAGCCACCCAGGTGTCCCAAAAGTGATTCTCTTTAGAAAAATTAGTTAATTGAGCCATCCATAGTGTAGCTCCTTATAGGTGTTGTGTGTTTGAATTAGAAATCTGCTTGGCCATTGACTCCAGTCTTTAGAGATATTTATAAATATTACTTGGTTTATTTGATCAGTCCTAGTCCTCATTTTGTATTTACATGTAACTTCTACCATAGGTAAAAAAAAAATCAGTCAATAACATAATATACATAAAACAAATATACACTCTTCTTTTGACACTAGAGTTGATTTCTTTTCCAGAAGCCACTGTCAATACTTAATATATATTTTTGATGACTGAAAACCAAATTTATTTTAGATTTAATTAGCATGCTCACTCTTGTTGCCATGCCTACCAATGAAACAGATATTTTACTATTTAGATATAGTAAAACATCAATTAACAAAAACAAATTAATCAGAGGCTGCACTTTGTAAAATTTACTTTTAAACATCTTTTTTTAAAAAATTTAATGTTTATTTATTTTTGAGACAGAGAGAGAGATAGAATCTGAAGCAGGCTCCAGGCTCTGAGCTGTCTGCACAGAGCCCAAAGTGGAGTTCGAACTCATAGACCTTGAGATCACGACCTGAATAGAAGTCGGACGCTTGACTGACTGAGCCACCCAGGTGTCCCTGTAAAATTTATTTTTAATTCATCACAAATCTTAGACCAATGAAGACAACCACAGGAATTGGTTATTTTTTTAAAAAAATCCTATTGTTTTTAGGTTATTTTCTGACATTCGTGCACATTTATCCCTATCTTTTGTATTTCTCCCTTCACAGGTACTGCCATAAGGGTTGGAATGATGGCCTGGGCCCTGGAAAATCCTCAGTTATAAAAACTCAATTCTGTTTTTTTTTTTTTTAATGTTTATTTATTTTCGAGAGAGAGCATGAGTGGGGGACAGGCAAAGAGAGAGGGAGACAGAGAATCCAAAGCAGGATCCAGGCTCTGAGCTGTCTTCACAGACCCCGACACGGGGCTCGAACTCACCAACCACAAGATCATGACCTGAGCTGAAGTTGGGTGCTTAGCCGACTGAGCCACCCAGGCACTGCTCAATTCTGTTTCTAAACTCAATTAAGTTCACACTACTATTTTCCTAAGGTGTTATCATCAATCTTTTAGGAAGATCATGAACAAATGTCAACCATTAGGCAACCAAGAAAATATATATGCAGAACATTGAATTCTTAACTTTCTTTTGCAATGGAATTCAAAAATTTTATTCTGAAAAATGTATAGTGTAAATAAGGTCAAATGGTCTAAGTAAAAGGAATAATATTTGCTAAATAACTAAGAAGTGTTAGTCATTGTCTCAGGCACATTAAGTAGGCCTGGAACCTCAAACTCCTCACGGTATGGATGTGAGTTTCTGAAAGAAAGAATGTATAGCTGGTGAAAGAAACTTGTTTCAGAGGAAATTAGTCATGATGAAAGGTGATTTCTCTCAAGCTTTATTTCAAACTTCATAATTTCACTCTTTTGGTTCCTCAGCTTTTTTTTATTCTCCTAGGCAAGGGCAAACAAGAGGTATACAGTCTATTCTATCTTTGCCACAATGTGAGGAAAATTTGATATTTTGAATCATTTCTCGACTTTTCTGGGGAACAATCAGAAGAGATTGTGCTCTTCTGATAAAAATGAGGCTTTTTTTTTTTTCCAGTACTTTTGCTCAAAGGGCCTTCGGACGTCAACCTGATGTATTCAAAGTAAAGTGTAACCATGTTGAAGTGTTTTGCTAACACAATTGTGTTTGTGGACCTTGGTACAGATATGCCCTTGGTATTGCTATGGCAACATGAAGGCTTATGCTCTTAACTATATACGTATGTGATTGTGTTTATATATTTTCATGGCTAACTGGAGTGATAATGCCTAACTCTCTCTAAAGTTCAGCTGTGCAGGGCACAAAAGTTCCAAGATAGGAAATTAAAGTGTTAAATACCTCACTTTAAAGATGAAAGAATGGGCAATCATAGAAGAAAAGTAATTTCACGAAAGTTGTTTTGCAAGCCTAGGACATGCAAGAATCCCAAATCACAAGGAAATAGTGTAGACTGTAAAATAATTATGAATATGTATAGTGTCACATTTTAATTTTTTTTAAGCTTTTAATGTTTATTTATTTTTGAGAGAGAGAGAGACAGAGACAGAGCTTGAGCAGGGTGGGGTGGGGGGAGGCAGGGAGAGAGGGAGACAGATTCTGAAGCAGGCTCCAGGCTCTGATCTGTCAGTACAGAGCTCAACGCAGGGCTGGAACTCAGACCGCGAGATCATGACCTGAGTTGAAGTCAGACACTTAACCGACTGAGCCACTCAGGCGCCCCTATAGTGTCACATTTTTAAAATATGTATTTCATGGACAGGATTATTATGTAAATCTATATTATGAATATATTCATACGTGTCGTAAATATGCATTTGTTTCCAAGCGATGTCAGGAAATGTGATGATCTGGATATTCACAGCGAAAATGGAATGCGATTCCCAGGTTGCTAATGCACAATGTTCAATGCCTTCAGACCGGCAGTTTATCTGGAATGAAGCAAATACTTCTCTCCTGAATACATCCTATCGACTCGCAAGCCATTCACAGGAGCTGATTCTACTTTAGATTGGTTTTCCTGTATATCTCAACTGTTCTCCTATTGGAACTTGCAAGAGACAGAAAGATCTGGAAGTGCCAAGTGTTCTAAACCAGGGACACCACACACTAGAGGCAGAACTTTGCCGTCAATAGCTTGTCCCTTGCAGAGTCACCCAAACCTACTTCATTGGGTTCTGCAATGCCCATAGCAAAAGTTTGGAATTCTCAGAACCTGTCTTGTTTAATCCTCCTGGCTTACTCCCTTCCCGTTAGACTCAGAATGATGTGCTACACAGACATTCCCCAAAGCACTCTTATTCATTCCTGGGTCAATGTTTTCCCTTTTGCCCCGGATGTCAAGTCTTATAACAACCCTGGGTCTAAATGGGCAATCAGAAGTTCCTATAGTTGAAAGTGTCCCCTACTAATTTTTTCCTCTTCCTTCTTCAAAACTTATGTTTTATTCCAGCTTCTCTGACACCCTTCTCCAAGGAACGGGTAAACTAGGATGATAACATTTTTTCTTCTGTAGCTTAGTATGCTGTCCCAGATATTTCAAGTTCTAAAGCTACCATTTTCCAGGCACCTATCTTTTCCTAGATGCTTTCATTATGTTGTTTTACTTATTCCTCTTGACAGCCCGACAAGGTAGCTGTTATCACCATCATTGCCACCCATTATCACAAAGGGAAAATTGAAGTTCAAAGAGGTTAAGTAACTTGCCATGGACTATACAATTAGCAAGCACAGAGCCAGGATTAGAACTCAGAGCTGTCTGACTCCAACGGCCATGCTTTCCCCTTTTTCACCATGTATCCTATCTTTATTCGACTAAAAAAAATTCTTTAGATGCCTGATGCAGGGTCACTTTCCTCATTGAAGGTAAACTACCCATATCACCCATATGTAAAGCCAGTCCAGGGTCTTAATGGAAATCCTGATTTCCAAGTTTTTAGCTACAGTCATCACTCATAGGTCAACCTTAATTAATCTTGTCTTTCATTAGCTCTGCAAAATGACCTCCAGCATGCACATAGGCAGATATGCAGTAGGAAAGTGAGGCGTGGTTCTAAATATCCTTTGTAGCTATTTGCAGTAAACCTAACAGTCCTCATCACTGACCTGGTAAAGCATAAGCCGAGGCCTACTTGGTGTTCTTTGCAAACCTTTGTGCAAATCCAATAGGAGTTTGGAGAAGTTTATATGTATAACCTTTTGGACACCTGCCTTGAGATTATCAGCCTATTTTTCTGGCATAAAATGCTCATGCCCACTAAAGAGTAAAGTTCATTCCCTCCACAGTATCTGCTCAACGTTTTATCAGCAGGCACATGACATTTTGATGCTTCTGTGTTTTGATGTGGCTGCTTTAATGTCAAGGACATTGTCATGAGGCTGTTTGACCCAGCTATGAGAACATTTTGATCTGGCTTTAAGATCACCTTTTAAAAAATATTGGTAGTAAAAAAAAAATGGTAGTAATATACCCCCAGCACTAATTCATATTACATTCTACTTATTTCTTAAATTAGTTTTTTAAATTAAATGAAAAGTGAAATTTCCATCACCAATTCCCTGAGACATATTGCTTGGCTGTGGATCTGTGGGCGAGAAAATCTGTATGCCTTCCAGTCTCAGTTACTAAACCATGAGGGGGTCTCCCAGTTTTAGATCATGGCAGAAAGATGTGTTCTTGCCTCTCCCCACCAAAGGCAACCGAAAGCAACCCGGAGAACACAAGACAAACAACGAAATCTCTTCTTTATTAAAAATAGGAAGCGCCCTTAACCCTGAGCACACCAATGAAGATGGACAGCTTCGTGGTTCAGAGTGAGAAGGGACCCCACCTGCCACTGTGGATTTGGGGCTGAGACTCTGACCTCATCAGGAGCCATGGGCCAACTGCGAGAATTTCCTTCAACCCTGGTTGACATCTCAGAGGGGTAGGAGAGGTGGGGCTGCAAGAAGAGAGATGAGAACATGGTTTGTTGCAAGAAGAAGGTTGATAGTATGACAATCAGGGGGGAGAAACAGAAGGTGCCCTGCCTCTAGTCAAGGCTGGTCACACGCAACCTGAATCCAAGCCGGGAAGACTACCCGCCCTGAGCAGAACCAAACTCCCTGGTGGAGAATGTTGATAGGAAAATGTCTGGAGACAAAAGACCAATGGACCAAAGTCCAAGCTGCTGGCACCTTCTGATTCCTTTCAAATCTACTTTCCTGAAAATAGCTGGTCCAGGAAGCACATCCTCGTTCAAACGTGAGAAGCAATGATTTAGAACAAAACAAAACAATAAAACAGCTTAGGACTTAAGGGAAAATATGTCAAGAAAAAGGGAGAAAAACATTAAGTCAAGACGAGGATGCACATTAGCATTATCTGAAATGACCAAAATTTTTCAATAAATAGTTCTCTATGAAACCGGATAAATTAAGCAAATTACAAGAAAAAAAAAAATTAAGCAAATTACATCTTCTCTAAAACAAGAGTTCACTGAAAGACTCCAAGAAGAGATAATCACAGGAGACGAAGGGTGACCTTTGCAAATCTCAGAAACCACTTGTATAAAATAGGAATTATTAGTCCCAGAAGGTTTGTTAAAAGTTACCCATAAAAATTCTTAACTACTTGGTGCCTTTCTGTCATGAGGCAGAAGCTTTGTTTCCTTTGACCACCTGATCCCTCCTGATTGTCCAGGATTGCTTGCGCTGATTATAAGAACTACTTTGGCTCCCTCTCCTATCTGTTGATGTATGCTGGTTTTGACGTTATTCACTTAGCTATATATTTCATAATTTTTGTAGTCACTTCTTGTTCAGCTCGTGGATTTTTTTTTAGTGGGGTGCGGATTTTTAAAAAGACAAATGCATTGAGTTTGCTTTCCATTTCTTTTAATTTCTGATTTCTAAGTGTATTTTAGCGTGCTTAGATAATGGGGTCCAGGTAATACTGGATTCTTTGTTGTTAGGAATATTTTTATGGCCTAGTATATGGATAATCTTTTTTATGTTTCTTGTGTGTGTGTTTTCGGGGGGGGGGGGTATGGGGAGTGGTGCATGCATCTCTCTCTCTCTCTCTCTCCTTTTCTTTCTCTCCTTCCTTCTTTCTCTCTCCACCCTCCCCTCTCCCCTTCTCTCCCAGCCTTCAGGAAATCTAACCGAAAGTTACACCTGGCTTTAGCTGTGATGTGAAGAAGGAGAACAGTGATTTGGAAACAACAGAGAAGCCATCAGTATCATTATCCTCAGAGGTGATGGTCCTCTCCAGGCAAGGCTTGTACAAAGGTCATGTGGCACAGGGGTGCTTGTGGAGTGGGGCGCAGGACAGCAGGTAGGAGCAGAGAAAGATGAGTCAAAAGTCCCGGGGTCTGGGGCAGACCTTTGGCTGACTCCCAGAAGAAGCTGGGAGACACATTTGAGAGGGAGAGTGAAGTTGGGTCAGGAAGGGCTTAGGACACACCAGTTTAAGAATCAAACAGGAATGTGACCTGATTTTGCAGTTACAGGATGAAGCTGTCTTTCTTCAGGCAAAGAACAAGGCTTCTGTTTGCAGCGGTGCAGATTGTTGAACTGCTTGGCTCATCTGCCCCCACGGTGGGCTTTGGGCAAGGCTGTGCATTCCAGCACAAGTGGACCACCCCTTCTGTGTCTTTGCTCGCCTTTCTCCCCTCGTCCTTTTTGAGGGACAGGAGCAGCTTTTTGTTTGCTTTCCAGAAGCAGAAACAACTGTCCTGAGGTAGCTTTCAAGTTTTTAAAAGCATTATGGCTGAACTTTGCCCTAAACTTGGCCCTGGAATCAACAGATTTTTTTTAAAGGGACGATTAAGTAACATTGACCTAGCATTTCTTTCTTAATTAAAAAAAAAAAAAAAATTCCCACTTCGTTGACTATATTATGGAAAATTCTTGGCATATGAAGGGCTCCCAGCACCTTAACCCAAAGACTTGGAGTTTTCCTGTTCACACTCCTAGTCAGCTTTGTCTCAAAACCATTTCTGAGAAGGGCGTGAGGACATGTGTGTGCAAGGAGAGGGTCTCCAGACACACTCAGGTATCTAGTGTCAAGGCTGCTGTGTAGAAATTTTGCACGAGGACTACTTCAGTGCACACATCCAAAAATGCCATCCCGCGTGCATACTATCCACGCTGCAGTCTATACGATTTCCCGTAAAAATTCACAGGCAGGATGTGACAGCCTTCCCACAGATCAATCATTCAATACATCCTGCCCATCAATCTTTTGTCCAATCTCTAATGAGGACCATTTTCTGAACTTGTATCTTATCACATTTCCTTTGAAGTTGGAATGCCGATGGAATGATTTTGCTGGCCCCAAACTGTAACTGACGATTCGCCACGGAAGGTATCACAGTTGTCTTTGGTTTCGATTTATGGCTAGATCCAGAATCGATCTTTGGTTCGGGGCGTTACTGCATCTGAACTGAGCTCCACCTCAACCCGCCGCAGCGTCCTTGGGATGTCTTGTTTTAAAGGGTCTCATCTCAGGTAATCAGGGGGCACCGGGCATGGATCTAATAATGCTCCTGCTCCAGTGCATACTGTGAGAAAACCGTGTGAAGAGCATGCCAAGAACCTTGACCATGTCTTTCTATTTTTCCTGCGACGGCAGAAGTACTTACTCTCAGTTAGATGGGGAAGAACACTGAAATGCACATCCTGGGGAGTTCCTCAGAGGACTGGGGAGGCATCAGGGGTAATCCTGCTCAGAGGTAGGGAGGATTCAGGGATGTCAGGTCCGCACACTTTATTTGGTAAGAGCACAAGGCTTGTACACTTGGAAGCAGCCGCTTTATGCAATGAAGATCAAATGATCACATCAAAATGTCATTGTTGTCAACACGCTGTGTCAAAATGACCTACTGCATGTCAGATCGCTCTGGTTTGAAGACTTCACTATTTCACCCTCAAAATATCAGCACGTACCTGGCAAAGAAAACACTGTCTGATACATACTGCCGTGGTCTTTGGCTCGTCTGCTCATGGTTTTCCACTTCATTCACTCCTCCATCCCTAGAAATTTTCCAAGTAGCTGGTATAGGTTAACCTATTCTTGACGACAACAACAGTAACAAAATTAGCAGATGTAAAGCCCGTACCGAATACCCGACACTGTTTTAAGCACTGTGGTAGATGGAGGAACTCGCTTAATCCTGCACAATCCCTATGAGGGGGCCCTATTTTTACTTGATTTGAAAGGTGAGGAAACTGAGGCAGAAAGAGTTTTGCTTGGTATTTTGCCTAAGATTGGATAATAAATAGTGAAACTGAGACTCACACTCATAAATTCTGACTCCAGAGCCTGGGCTTTCTGCCACTTTTAAAAGTATAGTATACTGTATACTACATTATGATATACAGAACATACACATTCACTAAAAAACAAGTATAGGTGATTCCTATCCTATTGTATCCTGTCCTAGTCTATTCAAAGACTAGCACATTCTTGCTTATTGATATCAGAAATTATTTTGAGGTAGACTGTATTGTGTCCCCTCCCAGAATTATCATGTGGAAGCCTTAACCTATAGTTCCTTAGAATATGACTGTGTTTGGGAATAGGGACTTTATTATTTTTTTAAAAAAATTTTTAATGTTTATTTATTTTGGAGAGAAAGGGACAGAGACAGAGTATGTGTGAGGGAGGGGCAGAGAGAGAGGGAGACACAGAATCTGAAGTAGGCTTCAGGCTCTGAGCCGTCAGCACAGATCCTGGTGTGGGACTCGAACTCACAGACTATGAAATCATGATCTGAGCCAAAGTTGGACCCTCAGTGGACTGAGCCATCCAGGCACCCCTGGAGATAAGGACTTTAAAGAAGAAATTATGTTTAAATGAGGTCAGATGGGTGGGTCCTAATCTAATCTGACTGGTGTTCTTTTTTTTTTTTTAAGTTTTTTGTTTTTGTTGTTTTGAAAGAGAGAGCACATGCGTGCATACAAGCAGAAGTGGGGCAAAGGGGCAGAGAGAGGGGGGGACAGAGGATCTGAAGCGGTCACAAACTGAGATCATGACCTGAGCCGAAGGCAGATGCTTAACCAACTGAGCCACCCAGGCGGCCCTGAAGGTTGTTCTTATAAGAAGAGGAGATCAGAACATACAGAGAGAGAGTTGCTAGGGATGTGCTCCACAAAGGACACATGTCATTTGGGGACACAGTGAGGGGCAGTCATCTACAAGCCAAGGAGAAGCTTCAAGAGAAACCAAATCTGACGCCACCTTGATCTTGGACTTCAGCCTCCAGAACTGTGAGGAAATAAATATCTGTTTTTTAAGCCACCCAGCCAGCAGGGCTTTCTTATGGCAGCCTGAGCAGACAAATACAATGGGAAAACCAATTTTGGGGTTTACAGGTCCATGTATGGATATCTTATAAAATATATTTTCTGATATTTCAGTTTCAGAGATGCAGCCCATAAAAGCCAGTTTCTCAGGCCACTGGTAAATAAGGTGAGTTCATACTGCCTGATGGTTTTGATCGACTCGTACGTGTGATGAGCATAAGCAAGTGTGTGTTATCTGTACAAAATTCTAACAGTAACCATTGTTCTGCGTTCAGGGACCGACTTCCAATAGGTATAGCGGATAATGACACTAGGTGTTTAATATTGACCTCTCTAAACAAAAATTATATATAGCTGTTTGAAATAAAACTTGGCCCCATTGTGAATACGAGCCTTGATAGTTGATTTAGTTAATGCAGTGATTACATATTTACGTAAGTATTCCATTTTAACAAAAATAAAATAAATACCCCAGTAATACGTGTTTAATTTTTTTTTCAGAGAAGCATCAGATGTAATTGGACTTAAGTTGGTATTCCCTATAAAATTTCTTTTGGTGACAGCAAAGTACATTAGGTTTTTCCCCTAAAACAAGATTTTCCGAAGTACAGATGACATTAGGCAGTTAAAAGTTCCCAGTGAACAAAACATTTTTAGTTTGAATATGAATATGTTGATACCTAATGCAAAAATGCAAATGAGAAACATCATGTTTGGAAATTGTGTTTCTTATGACTTCTTAAACATATATTCAGTTAAATTAATATCAAATGTTTTTATTTACTGAAAAGTTAAAAATATCTTCTTTTCGTATAAGTCTGTACCTTTAAATAATAAAGACAATCATATACCTTACCACACCAAGAGGCCACCCTGTACCTAAATTCTAAATAAATGATCTAAAATGAGACTTCTCTCATTAAAAATTCAGGTGAAATTTGTTATAAACAAAAACAACCTTACTTATGATTCCAAATTAGGTATTTTTTTTTATTTCTCAATTACCATTAGTTCCATTTTTAACATACCAAAATTGGTAATAAAAAGCTAATACCTAGAAGAATAAATTAGTCGAGCTGCTTTGGAGGAGAATTTGATAATATACATAAATTTTTATATTTGAGAGAGAGAGAGAGAGAGAGAGAGAGAGTGCAAGTGGGAGAGAGGGGAAAGAGAGAGAGATTTTTAAGCAGGCTCCCTGTTTAGCACAGAGCCTGAAGCTGGGTTCGATCCCATGACCCTGAGATCATGACCTGAGCCAAAATCAAGAGTTTAATGCTCAACCAACTGAGCCACCCAGGAACCCCAATAATATTTTAATAACTATGAGTTCTTATACTCTTTGACCTGGAAATTTCTGTTCATCCTTGTATATACTCCAATTTGTTTTCAAGAGATATATGTACAATAATGACCTTTTCTAGTAGTAAAAAGACCATCAATATGGGACTACGAAAATAAATTTGAGTGTAACTTCTAGAGAAGACATCCAGATGGCCAATACAGACACATAAGCAGATGTTCAACATCACTCATCATCAGGAAAATGCAAATAACAACCACAATGAGATATTATCTCACACCTGTTGGAATGGCTAAAATCAACAACACAAGAAACACAAGCAAAGATGTGCAGAAAAAGGAACCCTCTTGCACTGTTGGTGGGAATGCAAGCTGGTGCAGCCACTGTGGAAAACAGTATGGAATTTCCTCAGAAAGTTAAAAATAGAACTACCCTACGACCCAGCAATTGCAGTATTGGGTATTTACCCAAAGAATACAAAAACACTAATTCAAAGGGATAGATGCATCTCTGTTTATAGCAACACTATTTACAAGAGCCAAATTATGGAAGCAACCTCAGTTTCCATCAATAGATGAATGGATCCAGAAGATGTGGTATACATATCCAATGCAATATTATTCAGGCACAAAAAAAGGATGAAATCTTGCCATTTGCAACAACATGGATGGATCTAAAGGGTATTTTGCTTAGTGAAATAAGCCAGAGAAAGACAAATACCATGTGATTTCTCTCGTATGCGGAATTTAAGAGACAAAACAAATGAACAAAGGGAAACAGAGAGAGCCAACCCAAAAGCCAGGTGTTGAACTATAGAGAACAAACAGTTGGGGGAGGGGGGGTAGATGGTTGAAATAGGTGAAGGGGATTAAGAGTACACGTGATGAACACTAACACACAGAAGTGTCGAATCACTATATTACTCACCCGAAATGAATACAACACTGTATGTTAACTACACTGGAATTACAGGGTTTTTTTCAAAAATTTAAAAATAAATTAGAGAGTAACCAAATGGAGGAAGACCATGGTAACTGTCAAAAATTAGAATAAAGAATTAGGAATATTACATAGCTGTCAAAACACGGGGTAGTGTTTTGGAAGTGTTTCTAAAAGCAAGTGGAAAGAGCAAAATGCAAATCACTTTGTAGAGCTTGGTTCTTTTTACATAAATTCTTAAAAGGCAACGTTCCTTGTAAATATATACATGCTGGCAAACACATACGATTTTGCCTGCTTTTCCTGAAGTTGGTTGGGAGACTCAGAGGAGTGAGACCGAAGGCAGAGAGAAAGGAAGCTTCCTGTCTTTATGTTGTGCCTCCCTGTCTGAGTTCTAACAATGCTCATCAATTGTATACAATCGGTGAGCTAGTGGGTCACTGCATATATTTTCTTTCAGATATACTTTTGTGGTGGAAAAAAATTTACAGTAGAAGTTAAATGTTCTCATTTTTTAAAAAAAGGTAATATGTGAGGTGATTAATGTGTTCACTTGATGGAGGAAATTCTTCACAATGTACGCGTATATCAAAACCTACACTTCAAATATCTTGCAATTTCATTTGTCAGTTATACCTCAATAAAGCTGAAAAGAAAAGAAAAAAAACACTTAGACATATTTTTAACACATAGTTTACAATGAAAAGGTTCCTCCTGTCTTTCTCAAAATCCCATTCAAAATGTTTCACTCGCTACTTTCAAACTGACAGCGTCAGGATTCACTACCAAAGTCAAAGGACTTTATTCTTTTTGGACACTAGAGGGAGTTTAGAAAAGAGATGAAATACATTGAAGAACCAAATTGGCTCATAAAATTCTATGACTGGATTTCCTTACTCCCATTAGGAAGCTCTGTAGAACGAAGGCATAATAACCCCAGTAGTTGACTTTATAGATATATTCCTAAGAGCGTGTGTGTAAATTGAATCATATTTTAAGTTCTCCTGGAGAGATTGCTATTGAGGAGAGTCCTACTGTGAATAATCCTGTAAGAAAAAATATGAAGCTTTCATAAAACAGATAATCACTGCCAGTTTATCATTAGTTGTCCAGATTCTCGTATTTTATTATCTTCTTTACTGGCAGATATTGTAAACCTGAGGTGTGATTATATTGGTACAATCAGTTTTGTAAGTCTTAGAAGGTACAGGTGCTCAATAAATATTTAATCATCTAATTCTCCCAGGCTAACGGAATAAACGGTTATTGTGTCTGGGGTTTTTTCCCTACTGATCTAATTTAAATGACCCCCTGTCTGAATCCTACTAGACGGCTCTCTGTCTTCCTTTGTTCATTCATTCAACAGTTTGAGTGTTTACTACATGCCAGGCAGAGTGACATCACCAATGATAAATAATATAAGGATTTTGACCTCAAAATTTTTTTCAATCTAGCGGGTACAGGCAAGAACCAAATAAGCAAACGGATAGAATGTCATCAGAATAGGTGATTGCGATAGGCAAAAATTAAGTATCGTATGATAAATACTACTAATGAATATCTGGCTCTCCTGTACTTTGGAGTATATTATAGATTGTACATCTCTACCCGCCTGAAGTCATGCATGGTCACTTGACGGCTTCTGGCTGATGGAGGAGAATGGTTATGTGACTCCCAGGCTGCAGTTTCGGATTGCTAGTGTTTGACTCTCCAGCTCTTTCTCTCTTTGATGTGGCAATCAGGAAAACACACGTTGATATGGAGAAATCTGTAATGAGATAGGTAGATGGAGGCTGGAAGGCTGAGCCACCCCATAGAAGGTGACTTATCTGAAAACTTGCCTGGATCTTACCTGGAAAGTTTTTGTGAATAAATAAACAAACAAACAAACAAACAAACAAACCAGCAAGCAAACAACTTTTGCCGTTTAAAGCTGATACAAATTTGGGGTTGTTTGTTACTGCAGCAGAACCAAGCCTGCCTGACTGATACACAGGAGAGGGGGTGAGGGAGTGCCCCTCAGTCAGGATAGTCAAGGAATGGCTTTCTGACAAAGTGGCAACATTGTTTTTTTGAAGTGAGGTTGTCAGGGATAGGTAGCCACGGAGAGGAATGATTTCTAAATATTGTCCAGTGAACCCACTGCTTCAGAATCATCGGAGGGCACTTGTCAAATGCATAAATACCGTGGCCTTGCCCCGACTTGTTGAATTAGAATCTCCAGGGGTGTGATCTCAGGCTTCTTTAATTTTAATAAGCTTCCCAGGCTAATCTGATGCACAGCCTGCTCTTAGAACCGTTGAATTCGGCTTCAAGCCTTGATGGTTTACCTTTCTGACACATATGTTGTGTATATAAAATTTTAAATTGTGTACCACTCAATCTTTTCCTTACTCTGTCAGAGACGGAAATAAAGAAAAGACCACATTTTGATTACCATTAAAATAGCTTTCTTTTCTTTCTATAGTTCTGAAAACAAATGATCCCATATGTGTCTCTCTTAGTTTTCTAACATTTCCTTGAAGTTTTCGCATCATAATAATATCAAAGACAGATTTTTTTTTGTTTGACTTATATGGGCAGGATCACATTGCAACATAAAGAATGTTATTTTGAGAAAGAGAAACATCGAGGTAGTCCAGAATGGTTTTGCTGTTTGAATTTTAAAACAAGACCACTATTGAGTGCTTACTGTGTACATACGATGCAAGGTGCTTCTCAATGATGTTTTGTTTTCAGAAAAATGTTGGTGCTTTAAATTTTGGGTTTTTTTTTTTCCTTCGATGATATATCCTGAAGAATTTGTCATTTTATTAACTACATTTTGGGGGTAAATTAAATAATTTAACCAAGGAGCTTGGCTATAAAATTATTGATTCTAATGAATTTAGAGACTTCATTCTAGTATTTTTTTTTAATTTTTAAAAAAGTTTATTTAGGGGCGCCTGGGTGGCTCAGTCGGTTAAGCATCCGACTTCGGCTCAGGTCATGATCTCACAGTCTGTGAGTTTGAGCCCCGCGTCAGGCTCTGTGCTGACAGCTCAGAGCTGGAGCCTGTTTCAGATTCTGTGTCTCCCTCTCTCTCTGACCCTCCCCCGTTCATGCTGTCTGTCCCTGTCTCAAAAATAAATAAACGTTAAAAAAAATTTTTTTTAACGTTTATTTATTTTGAGAGAGAGAAAAAGAGCATGAGTGGGCAGGGGAACAGAGAGATAGGGAGAGAGAGAATCCCAAGCAGGCTCCACGCTGTCAGCATGGAGCCCATCAAGGGGCTCAATCCCACAAACCAGGGGATCATGACCAGAGCTGAAATCAAGAGTCAGACGCCGACAGAGCCACCCAAGTGCCCCTCATTCTAGTTTTTTAATGCATATGGAAACTGAATGACTGAACATGCATTCAAGGCTCTAAATTTGGGACTAAAAAGGGAAAGCTGATGCAGAGTGTGGGAGGTATGGGGGGCACACTTACCCTTAGATAATTACTTTGTGAGACTGCCTATGTCAGATATTTCAATTTATGCTTTTCAAAGCCAGACATAAGCATAAACATAAACAAACATAGCAAACCTAGCCTCTTTGTGATATTGTATGAAGATATATTTTCAATTAAAATGGGCAGAGAAGGTGCACAAGGCAGACTGATCCCATATGTTCATCTCTGTTCCATCACACAAGCCACTTCAAGAACAGTGAAGGGCATAAGGAAGAAAATTGTATCCCCTATACAAAGACAAGAGAACAGGATAAAACCGTATTGGCTGCAAACAATGGATGGCAATAAATCCTGTTCCCCAACTACCACAAAGACAGGTCTGGGTCTAGGGGTAGTGGAGGAATTCTCAACACCACAGCCCTGTCACCCACAGATGCCAATATTTTCTATAAGAAACATTCAGTGAGTGAGTGAGTGAGTGAGTGAATGATTCTACAAATTTTCAGAGAGACTCTAGATGGCAAAACAGTGTCACTGGGTTTCTAAGTCAGCTTTGTAATTCAAGAGCCAGATAACTCAAGTAAAATAAGTGATACATATTCTATGTTGGTCTGTTTCTCTAGTCGAGAGCCTGGGAGAGAATCTACACGGTAATTTCGAGCAGACCTCTTGCTGACAATGGAAAAGATTCTTTAAATTTCACCTGGTCTTTGGGTTAAACAATAACACTTGTTCAGTTATTATTATTGCTAAATTCACCACCAGAGGGAGCCCATATATCCCCTTCATCTACACACCAGCAGGCTCCAAAGAAACCATGATTTTCCCTATGATTTTGGTATTAAAATATGTTATGTAATTTTGCCTGGGATAAATGTCGGACTGTTTATTTAGATTTATGCTATTGTAGCTGTCTCTGAAAGTAGCACAGAAACTTTAATCAAAAACACATTTGTTCTCTAATTTATTACTTCCTCACGACTTCTTGCAATGGGAAACAAGCAAAAACTAATGAGAGAATTACATTTTCCTCATGTACCCTCTGGAACCCTAAAATTAGTTCTCTTTTCACATGCTCTGATTTAAATGTTACTATATTTTCCTAATGAAGCACCACATCAGAATTTTTTAGGCTCTGTGAGTCAAAGTATAGAGAAAAGATCTTGGAAGAAAAATGATTGGCTGGTTGGTGACTGATAAGTCATACAAAGGAAGGTGGGATTAGCTAATCACAGGTATGGGGTTTCAGTAATACAAAATGAATAAGTTCTAGATATCTGCCATACAACATTGCCCCCGCAGTTAAGAATATTATACTGTATACTTAAAAATCTGTTAAGAGGGTTGGGTGCCTGGCTGGCTCAATTGGTAGAATATCCGAGTCTTGATCTCTGGATTGTGAACTCAAGTCCCATGTTGGGTGTAGAGATTACTTTAAAAAAAAAAAAGTAGAAGTCTGTTAAAAGGGTATATCTCAGATAATTTATCACAATAAAAATGAAAACTAAATTTTAAGTCTTACCTATCCCAAATTGAAGTCACCGTCTGTTGTGACATAAATCTGTTTGCTATTCCTTATCATTAATTTTAAGTATAAACAAGCAGAGAAAGTGTCTCAGGACCTGATTCACCAAATGATTTAATCCCTAACTAATAAAAGAAAGTCAATCTTTTTTGGTGGGAAAATACATGCTCCCTGAAAGTAAACTAAAATTAAGTCCTGCAAGATTATATTTTAGTTTTCTCTTAGTATTTGCTTCTCAAAAGCCAGAATTTCATTTATTTATGTCTTTATTGCCAGTGGCAAAGATCTGCCCTTTAGAAAACAGGCCCATTTTGATATTTTAAAAAACTAAGTAAGTCTGCTCTCTCTGTAAATATTTGAATACTATAAATGTCTGGTGCTGAGAAGAAGGATAGAGTATTTCATTATTTACTCCATTTTATAGAACCTGTGACCATGGCAACCAAGTGCTATAAACTGACCCCAATGGAGGCCACACTTACCACTTTATCTAAATTGCTACTGGAAACACACAAGCGTTACAGGTCTATTGAATTGCATTAAATTGTGGGCATTTTTGGAGGAGTTCAAATGGGAGAAATGGTTTGTTTTTATCCCAGGAAGTAGAATTGTTATTTTGCACTGTTTCCTGAAGGAAATATTCATACATGACTTACGGATTTGAAGAAACAAAGGAAGGAGATTGGCAGGTGCCTAAGGTAGACAGATCCCGTATGCGTCTCTCAGCTCCCCCCCCCCAGAACCCCCTTCAATAATAATAAAAGGGTATAAGATAGACAATTTTGAGCCTTTATACAAGACAAGAGACAGGAGGAAGATGACAGCAGGCCAGATTGTCAACAGGGTTTTGAAGCTTGGAAAATAGATAGATGAGTCATAACTGATTTAGCAGAGCAGAAATGCGAAAATCAAACTGTCCGTTGGGGGAGCAGGGAATGACAACAATAGGCAGGCTGATTCATGCTAGAATCCTCAGAGGCACAGTGATTGAAGGGACTAGAATCTTCCTAATGAAGTCCAGGATATGGAGTGGGGCTGAAAACACAGCGTGTGGCAAATGGACACTCATATCCCCCTATTCACACCCCAGATACCGAGTTAGGCAGCTCTCTTGGAAGGACGAGCTGAGGGAGCCCGGGGTCACCAGGCTAAAAACGGGGTAATAAATGAAAATCTGAATTCCTAAGAGTCAGACCCCCACCCCCTGCCCCGCCCAGCTGTCGGGTACATACCAACCAGGCTGGATATTAAAAGAACGTTTCTTGGAAATGGGCCAGGTACGTCTCTTTCAAACGATCAGCCTCATAATGGTAGTAGGCTTTAAAAACTACACGCACGTATCACTACAATGCGAAAGAAATTATTAATGTCATGGAGGAGCTGCTTTGAATCTGTGCTGCCACAATGTAGATTACATATGTGGTATAGAGAGAGAAATTTTACTGTGCATCTCACCACTCAGTGATGCAAATCTGACAGCATGTTGTAGTATTACCTACCCCGTTGCCTTGGAATTAGAAACAAGTGGGGACAAGGTGAGGCCTGACAGAAAGTAGTAATGATATCCTAAAAGGACCTGCAAATACTGAGCCCTCGACATTCTCCCCTTCCCAAAAGGTAGCAAAACAGACACGGATGCTCCCAGCCACTGTCCAACAGCTACCTTGTCCCTTTCTATTCCCTCTAGCAGATAAAAGGAGAGGAAATTTGAGGGCAGCATGGAGGAAGAGAAAAGCATTTTGGGGATCCTAAGCCTTGACCCTACCCGAGGAGAAGTCCATAATTTTGTGGAGGATATGATCTCCACCCTTCCTCCAAGCTGAGAGAGAGAGAGAGAGAGAGAGAGAGAGAGTGCATTAGTTTTCTAGCGCTCCTGTAGCAAACTACCACAAACCTACTGCTTTAAAACAATACAGATTTATTATCTGATCATTCTGGAAGTCACCAGTCTGAAACAGATCTCCCTGGACTGAAGTCAGGTTGTTGGCAGGCCAGTATTCCTTTCTGGAGTCTACAAGGGAAAATCTGCTTTCCTGCCTTTTCTGGCTTCTAGAGGCTTCCTGCATTCCTTGGTTTGTGGGCCCCTTCTAGCCTCAAAGCCAGCAATGGACAATCACGTTTTTCTAGCCTGGCATCATTCTAACAGTGACTACCTGCCTCCCTCTTCCCTATTTAAAGACCCTTGTGATTACACTGGGTCCACCTAGATAATCCAGAACAAGCTCTTTAAGGTCAGCCAATTCACAACCATAAATCCATCTACAATGTTCATCCTCCCTTGCCTTGTAACAGGAACATAATACTCACAGGGGCTACAAATTAGGACATAGATGAATTTGGGGGTCAGGGTATTATCCTGTCTACCTCAGAAGGATTCAAGAAAATCGTTCATCAAATTCTGTCTATGAGACAGAGTGGCACCATTTCCAAATTGGACATAAACCTAACCTACTCTGATCCAATCAAAGCTAAAAGGGAGTTAATAATTTAGGACAAATGGCAAGCTGGAGAGAGAGAGCAGCCTGAACTCTCCAATTTGGAATGGACAGGTTGCCTACTTCCTGTGGGGTGAACTAGAAGTGCAAAAGTTAACCAGGCTTGAAAAATCTTTCTACAAGTCAGGAACCCTCGGAGAAGAGGGAAGAGGCTCATCACAGCTAGATCTCCTGCGCCCGGGAACTTGGGCACTGGGAAAGCCCCCAGGCTCAGCACCTCCAAACTGATAGACACGTGTGTCGAGCCGGTATTTTGCCTGTGGCACCAAGGGTATCGGAGAAGATCATGTTGGCCAGAGAGCAATGGCTGCCAACAATAGTCTTTTTTTTTTTTTTAATATGAAATTTATTGTCAAACTGGTTTCCATACATCACCCAGTGCTCATCCCAACAGGTGCCCTCTCACGGTGCAGTCTTGATGGCAGAATCCATCTTTTTTCTACACTTTGGAAGAAACTGTGATCTAAGCTGTCAGGCCTAGCTCCTAACATGTTAATGATATCTAAAGGAATTTTAAAAATGCTTTCTCTTTCTATGAAGCCTGGGTTCTAAGACAACGTGATTGTTGCAGACTCAAAAATTCTACTTTGTATGCAAGAGCTGAATACCTCCTCTTTTTCTTGGCATCTCTGCTTTAACGATTCTAATCCTCCCTGGGCAAATGGATGCCTCTGAAAGAATGGGGATGGAACAGGAGAAGGTCACACTGACATCAATACCAAAAGAAAAGAACACTGAATTTTATTTTAAAAACATGATCTTCCTAACACGCATGCCATATGCTTCTTTGGGGGGCAGTAAGACACATCCTACCTAGATTCCTCACATATAGGAGGAGGGGATTGGAACTCATGATTTTCTGTGTCTAGATGGGACATTCTAGGACTTTTTGGTACTTCCTATGAGCCATTTGGAGCTGCAGTACAAGAGTAAGTCACAGATTTATTTCATATGCCATGATGTCCAATGTAATGTTGAGTAAAAGTGGTGACAATCAACATTCTTGAGTCCTTCACCATTAAGCCTGATGCTTTCCATAGTGCCATGTATCAGGTGGCGGAAGGTACTTTTTATTGCTAATTTGCTGAGAAATTTTATCATGAATGTTGAGCTTAGTCAAACGCTTTTAATGTGGTGAATTTTACATTTCAGATAATGTACTTTTCATCTTGAGAATTTCTAGTAAGTTTTCACACCCTCCACTTCTCTTCTCATTATCATCATGTTTTCCTGTGACGCTGAGCATATTTAAACAGACATTTAAAACTCTTTGCCTTATAATTCTATCAACAATCTTATTTCTGGGTTTGTAGCTATTGACTGGTTTTTCTCCTGCAATAGGCCTATTTCTTGGTATTTCTAGTTTTTTGTTTTGTTTTGTTTTGAACAGGACCTAGACCTTGTGATTTTACGTTCATCTGGATTATGGTTGCTATATTTTAAAGAGTATTAAACTTTATTCTGACCAGCAATTAAGTTTTTTGCCTATTAGCTTGATCATTTCAAGCTTTTGATTTTAGCTTTGTTAAGGTGGGTTCTAGATAAGACTTTATTTGGGGGTAAGTATGGTTCTGGTACTAAGGCATGATCCTCTGGGGGTGTCTCCACTGAGTACCCCCAAGTGATCAGTGGGATGCCCCACTCTTAATAGTCATCTCAGCGCTTTCTAGGTTAGAGAAAGCTCTAGAAATCATTCCGCGTGGAGGCCCCCACTTGTTTTTTGCTTGTCCTCAGGGTATTTCATCCTTTGCCTTTGTGGCTTACTATTGAGCAGCAGATTCAAGGGAAACCCTATGCAGATTTGTAGAGCTCTCTTTCTATGTGACTTTCTTCTCTTTGGGACTCTGTCCCACAAATTCCTACCCTCCATAAGCTCCCGAACTACCTGTTTCTTCTGTGGGACCATTATAATGCTCCAGTTAGCCCACCTCCAGAAAGGCCAATTCAGAAAGTGTCTCCAGGCACAAAGCAGCGGATTCTGCGTCTTACCACATTGCCCATCTTCTCTCAGGGATCTGAGACCTAAGTCAAGAAGACCATACTTTTTTCATTAGTTCTAGCTATCTCACATTATGTATACTGGACAGAGCCTTCATAGGAAAGTGTTTTACATATACAGTATGTTTTACATATCATATTATGTTTTACATATATATTACATTACATATATATTACATGATATTATTATTACATATGTATATGTTTTACATATATATTTTACATATGTATTACATATATTCCTACTATATATTCCTCCTTATATAATTCCTCCAGTTTTTATTTTTAATTGATTAAGTCATTTGTGATGATCGTATTTTTTTAATATTTAATAATTAGCCTTCACAGCACTTTTTGTTTATAGCTGGAATGCATTTTTCCAAATGCTTTACACTTTATGAAAAGTAGAGAAATACATCTTTCATTCACCCAAAATGATTTCACATACACTACAGTATTTCAGGGGTCATATAGCAAATTGGTTATGAATACAGGCTATGAAATCAAATTCTCTGATTTTATTTCCTGATACTTACTAGCAACTTAACTTTGGAAAACTTACCTAATTTCACCATATTCTGGTTTTCTCATCTGTAAAACAAGAATGATAATAAGCAGTACTACTGTTAGACATAGAGAAGTAAAGCCCCTGTTGGGTGCTCTGCACTGTGTAGAGTGGGAACTGAAAGGAGCACTTTCCAGTAAGTTCTTTAAATTTGTCTGAGTCTACGTCCAGTGCTTAGAACTAACCAGGGCTGGCAGTGCCATCAGACAGAGAACTTTAAATCTAGACCAGGATCTATGTACCCTGTGGGCTCCATTTGCCACCCCCCACTGCCCCAGGGAACTACCATGCGTATAGCATTGACCAGATACCCTGAGAAACTCTAGGAATTCACCAGTGGTCGGTGGGGCGGGGGAGGGGGGGGTCCTCTGGACCTCCAGTTCCAGAAGGTGGGCCTGGCATGTGGATTATTCTCACTGACTAAAGCAGTATTTTCTTTTGCTTAGACCACTGCAGCAATACCAACATGGTCATTTGGGGTGACTCTGACTCATATTAAACAAAATGCAAGGAAAGGACACTAGACTATGGATAGTTCACTGTCAAGCTTTGGTTTTAATCTCTGTGTGTGGGCTCATTCATCAGCTCTTGCCTGTTTGTGTTCCTATTTGTGTCTTTGATCTATAGCACCCAAGGGAGCCCTGGTGGTGGCAGACATTTTTTAACTCTCAGTGTCCCCACTGATGGCACCCAGGGCAATCACTTTATTCCCTCTGCAATCTTCACACCACATATCAAAATGAATTTTGGGGGTGGCCATAGCCATCTCATTTGATGGCTTTTAATGCAATTCTTCTGTACTGCCAATGGATCCTACCAATCAATGTCTTTTCTTGACTTCAACAAATGTGGTAGTGTCATGTTTTCCTTTTCAGTCTTAAATCATAGTATATAATATTCTCTCCATAGTGTATAGATAACGGAGATATAGTTAATGCTAAAGGAGTTCACATTCTAGGAATCCATGAATTACAAGCTAAAGGGCCCAAGAGGAAATGGTTAAAAGATGCATTTTCTGCTTTTACTCCACATCATTTGGAATGATAAATTGAACATATTCAGAAAGTTAATTGTCATTCACATTTTTTCCCACATATTATGAACAAGATTTGCATTTGTGGTTATCATCAACAAGGAACATTTGAGAGTACCATTGGAAATAACTCTTCTTGGGTAGCCCATGGATGATGCAGTGTAATAAGTAACGATACAAGTAAACGGCCTTATGGAAGTACAAAGGCAAGATGATCTATATTGTTTTAAAACAAAGAGTCCCCAAGAACCGTGATAAGATAGACCAAATTTTGACTGGGCCTCCCAATTTTTGCCCCTTGGTGCACACACTCTGCATAATCACTGGGACTGTGAAAATGTGACTGATTTTGCTCCTATGATAAGGTTATACTCTAAGGCAGAGTGGACTTTAAAAATGGGAGATTATCCTCTGTGGGCCAGACCTAAATCAGGTGAATTCTTAAAAGTGACTTGGATCTTCTTGCAAAAAGGAGCCAAGAGGCGAGGAGTGAGTGGCCACAAGGAGCCCAAAGCAGCCCCTGACTGGTAGCCAGAAGCATGGAAATGAGGACCTCGGTCCAGCAGCTTCAAGGCACGCTCTTTTTGGGTGACTCTCGCAACAGAGGCTTGGAAGCAGATTTGTCCCCATATCCTCCAGAAAGGAGAACGGTGCAGCTGCCACTCAAATTGTGGCATGTGAGACCTGAGTGTAGAACTCAGCTATCCCTCGTAATAAACTGGTGACCTCAAGAACCATAAGCTAATAAATGGGTGTCGTTTTAAGCTGCTAAGTTTGAGGTAGTTTTTTCTGGAGCATGGAAAATTAGTACAGGTGGCATTGTTATACTTTCTTGTGGTGGCAGATATTAAACTGCCAGGAGTGACATGTTTGACAATAAAGGACCTGAAGAGAGGGTCCCTGTGGCTGAGCAGGAAGTGAGTGTGCCTGAACAGCACAGAGAACACCCATGGGCTCTGACTGGGCGATCAACAATACCCAAGTTCCTATTCTCTGCTCTTTTTTTCTGAATCCTCGATCACAATCTTCACGAACTTTGTAAGACATTTAAACAGTCAAATGGTGAATACTTACGGGGGTCGCCACACACCCTCAGGGAGGCTCAATAACCGTAGTATTTACCGCACTGGTTGTTGGGTGTGAATTAACGTATGTCAAGGGCTCATCACAGTCACTGACAACTACTAAACAGACAATCAATGTCAGCCACTATCATTTGATCTGTTAGACTATCCCCAGATGCAGGAAGACAGAGATTGTAGAAATAGATCTTACAACTGAGGAAAACGAGTCTCAGCAAGGTTAAATGACCCATTCAGGGTCACACAATAGTGGAGAGCTTGGAAGCAATCCCATATCTTACAGATGCCAAGTCCCTTGTACTTTCTGCTATTGATTTTTTTTTTTTTTTTTTTTTTTGCAGAGATTCCTACTAGTACAGTGATGTCAAAGTTCTTTATCTTTAACAGACAAATCTGCACAAAGTCACACTCTCAGAGCGAGGCAGCAAGTGGAAGCCCATGGTGGACAGGCAGAAACCGGCTCTCGCGTTAGACCCTTGTTACTCAAAGTGTGGCCCTTCCACCAGGAGCATCGGCCAGTTGGGAGTGTTAGAAATCCACCACATTAGAAACACAGGTTCCTGAGCCCTACCCATGACCTCCTGAATCCCTGCCTCCATTTACCAAGAGGCCCGGGCAGCTCATATACACGATGAAGTTTCAGAGGCACGTTTTAAGGCTTTTGACCTCTTCCACCATCTACACTGGGTCTCCAAATAAGTTCAGCTGGGCTTGTGTTTTTCCCCAAGCTTGCTTAGTGCCTCTTTACACATCTTCGATCGTTTTAATAATAAAATTCCTTTCTTCTAGCCACTAATGGTACATTTCAATTTTTTGGAACATTTTCCAGAGAAGGAAGGAGTTGGCCTCACTCATTATTGATTTTTTTTTTCATATTTAAACAAATTTTAGACAATTACATTTTTACAAGCATTTTTTCCCCTCCAAATCCACATTTAGGGCATTCCAGACCACAATATCTAATAACAGAGTGCAGCCAAAATACAGGTCTGAGTTGAACTGGAGGAAATGACTGTAAGATGTTAGAGTTTATCCAATTAGTTTCATGCTATCTTTAAGTAAATATTGTTAGCCCTCTCCCTGTTCTAGTTCAATCTCAGCTTTTCCTTATGAGCAACCAGCTCCTAGGGCTGCTCTGACTCCCAATGGCAAGGAAAAAGTGGGGGCTTGGTGTTTCACACCTGCAACCAGGATATGAGGGGAGTTTAGATATACTTGGGTTTGCTCCATATAATGAGGTGATACCACCACAATGCACTCAAGCTGTAGCCAGCCTGTTTTCTGGTCCTTTTATACCGTCTGATCCTTGTCAAAAGAACTGAGTCCTGACACTCCAACCAGCTGGCTGGAATACACCTTAACACCCATTAGATGATGCATTTTATTAAAATGTGCACCTATGTGTCCCTTCTATTATGGACAGCTTTCCATACATCTCTCTGACTGGGAAAATTGGCTTTGGCTCAACAAAGATAAGTTTGTTGTCCGTGTGTGCCCTTTGGAGAAGAGAGAAGTTTTTTAATGAAATAGACATTAAGAAGAAGTCTCCCCAGATGCTGTGTGTGTGTGCGCGCGCGCGCACACACGCGCGCGCACACACACACACACACACACACACACACACACACAGAGGCACGCACACCAGGCTCACTCAAGACAGAGACGGATGTTCCTCTCAAATATTCCTTTTCATCTTGAGTCCACATCTCTAGGTCACAGAGGGATCTCGCAGAGTATTTCCAAAGCTTGAAGCCCACACGAATATATTAAATATTTTTTAAAAAGTAATAATGCGTAATGCTAACTCCTCCCTTTCCTGGAAAATGTTCAAAAAATTTTTTGAAACGTAGTATTAGATGCTTGAATAAAGAAATCTTGTTAAACAACGGGGCCATTTTTATATCCAGGGGATATGGTCGCACCTGTTAGCCTGTTTAGTTTTGCATGTCAATGTGCTTTGTTCCACTTCCAGGAGGGCTCTACCTTGTGTTGTTCTTACCTTCCCTGCAGGAATGGAGTATTTTATACAGCACCATGTACTTGGTACTCTTTGTTTCCAAGCTTATCCTTCCATCCCATATCCCCAGATTAAAGACTGATGCTGAATCTCCTTCTAATCTCTGATAAAGCATTAGCAACAAGAAGGTACTTTCCCAGACCTCCTATGGCCCTAATTAATTGTTCCTCCATTACACTGAAGTATCCTCTTTTTTAACGTATTTATTGTGGCATTTATCAGAAGGGATTAGAATTGCCTACTTGCACACCTGTTTTCTGCATTAGAACATGGGGGCATAAGGGTGCCTGGATGGCTCAGTCAGTTAAGTCTGACTATTGGTTTCGGCTCAGGTCTTGATCTCACACCTTGTGGGTTTGAGCCTCGTCTCGGGCTCTGCACTGATGGCACAGATTCTGCTTGAGAGTCTCTCTCTCCCTCACTCTCTGTGCCTCCTCTCTCTCTCTCACAAAATAAACTTTAAAAAACTAAAAAAAAAAAAAAAAAAAAAAGAACATGGACTTATTAAAAGCAAGGCTGATACCTTTATTTTCTATAGAGCCAATGAATGAATTGGACTGCCAATTCATTCCCCAGGACCTACATCTCTCCCTTAGTTGCCCTATTAACTAATTCTTAATCCTGGGTCTGCCCTTTTTATCCAGTTTGCTGGAAGACCAAAGTAATGGATATTATGTTTGAATCTCTGGGGGGAAAGTCCTGGCAAATTACTTTATACATCTGCCCTGAGACATACATAGCACAAAGTGTGTCAGACTCCAGGAATCATTGCTTCAGCACGTCACCTGCCTCGTTCCAAATATTTATTGCCTTCAAGCCGTTGCATTACTTGGAAAGTGAATCTGTCTCTTTATGGCTATGCTTTTACAAGACACCCCGTTCTTCTGGGTTCTTCGAGGTCTCTGAATTCTATTTGCCTTTGGGGTCTTAAGCTGTAGGTTTCTTTCTCGTTCCCTTTTACCATTTCTCTGCTGATGTTCTCTTCTAGATGACACTCTTGCCTAACACATCAGAACTGTGTCCTTGGCTGGTACGCACAGCTGGGGGCAAACAGCAGCAGGTTCTATTTGTTTAATTGTTTGTTCTGAGCAGCTAGAATAATTTGTTAAATGGTCCCTCTGTGTGTCTATGTCTCATGTAAATCCAAAGACGTGGGGTGATTTCTGCTGAGTCCGTGCAAGGTACACACTTTTAGGAATCTGAGCTATTCAAATGAAGGCAATGTAGAATTACTGAAATTTGATAACCCTTTCCTTCCAGAGTAAACCTGATGTTTTACTGTTACAGGAGGTTGTTATGTAACTATAGCAGAAGCTGTGACTGTTCCCGTTGTTCCCCCCTTGGGTCATTGGCCTGGTCTCCTTCTGGGTGTGAGATCTTGCTCAAAGTGGGCATGGAAAAGACCAGAAACAGGGGGACCAATGGCCCAGGGGTGACCATCAAGTAGTGACATAAATTGTCTAGCTCCCTTCCCCCACTTGGAAGTGGATTTTGAGGTATTTTTTTACAGGAATAACTGAATTATTTTATTCTCTTTATAGAAAATATTACATAATAGTTGCATCTATAATATATAGATCACATATATCTATATGTTACAGCTATTTGATATACTAGCTTTTATTTAACACTCTTGCAGAACGCCCCCACTACAACTGAACCCCAAATGCCCAAAGCAGTGACTCATTTATTAATTCACCCTTTCCCTTTATTACTTCTCCACTCCCCAAATAAACTACTTGTACCCAAATCCTTGTCTCAGGATCTGCTTTTAGTAGAACAAAATTATTCAAATTCATCCAAATGGATAGAAACAACAACAGCTATTCACCCTAATAAACCACTCAATATTCACGTATCAGTAGATTGTGGGCCAGGGGATTGTGAATCTTATTGGGATTTTTTTGTAAATATTTATTATTTTGAGAGAGAGAGAGAAAGAGAGAGAGAGAGAGAGAGAGGGAGAGATGGAGAGGATCCTAAGTAAGCTCCACACTCTCAGTGCAGGCTGATGCGGGACTTGATCTTATGACTGCAAGATCAGGACCTTAACTGACTAAGTCACCCAGGCGCCCCATGAATCTCACTGTTAAGGGAAAAGGATCAAATTTATTGTTCCCCTTCATATGTGCTATGAAATGTACCCCCTGTCTCCTATACTTGGTTATATATATTCCTAATGGTATTTCCTCATGGAGTCAATGTAAGAATTAATTGAGTTAGTGAATATAAAGTGTTTGGTGCTGTGCCTAGTTACTATTACTATTATGTACTTTTTATAGGTAAACAAAGTGAAGCTCAAAGGTACGAAACGTGTTTCTCAAGGCAGCGAATAAGGGATTCAAACCCATCTCCACCTAATTCCAAAGTCTACCACCTTCTGCCTGCTGCCTCCATTTCTGTGACGGCCCAACCCACCTATAGGCATTGAAAAGAATAATTACTTTACAAATGTAATCCCTTTTCCTCTGAAATATCAGGTACACTTCTACATTCCTTTCAACATTAGAATAATGCATTGTCCTCACTTAAATAGGCTGGCACCCTCCCATGAATCATCATGCAACATGTTTTTCTTTAAGATTTCCACTATAAAAGAGCAGCCTTCACCAAATTCTCCACTGGCAGGGATATCTTTTAAAATGTCAAATCTCTAAGGAAAGAAAATAGATCCATCTCTATTTCTGTCTCCTATCCTAACAAAATCCAATTATGGTGGCAATAACGGCTCATCTGCTTACTATCAAGATCAGCCAGTATTGGACTATTGAAGATGACAGATGACTTAAGTGTCCCCACATTACCCTTAGCTTATCTTTCTGGCTAACTTTTATGCAACTGGAATAATTATTCTCAAGATATTGTAATCTACGTTTATATTTTTCATCTAACAGAACACAACTAATTGGTCTGATACAATGATCTTAATGTGTTCTTTTTTCCATCCGTTGGTGGTACATTTTTAATCTTGTTTAGAGACTCTGCTAAGGATGAAGAATTAATCCTATATCATTGACTCAAGGGATCTGTTTTTTCTATGAAATTTCTGTCATTGATTAAAACCCAGACTTGAAAAAGGAAAGGAATAGATGGCTAGCTAGTCTTAGGGTCTTACTTTGGGATCATAGTATGTTGATATGAAAATAATTTCCAATCCAAAAAATAATACTGACCTATTAAAGAGTATTTGGAAAATACAGATGTCAAAAGAAATAATTGATGGGATGGAGATGGGAGGTTAATCACCTACAACTCCCTTCACCAAAACACTTAGAACAGTCTGATATGCCCCAATCAATATGTTAATGCATTTCTATTATAACACTTACTCTGTATTCAATTTTGTATTTTTATCATTTAAGTCAACTTTATGTCATAAAATATTCTATATTCTTTTAAACATAGCTTTCAAAGTATTTGCAAGATTTAATTGAGTAGATCGACATGTCTTACTCAATGATTAACCTGTGGTTAGACATTTTGGTGGTTCTTAAGTTTTTGGTAGTATAAATAGTGGTATAAATTTTCTGTTTTTAGGATTATTTTATCAGACTCACATCTCCCAAGTTACTAAATCAAAGGTATAAATAAGTTTAGGCCTCCTTGATAAATATTGCCCACTTGCCAACTCTACTTGTATGTAATCAAGCTCAACTCGTGGCAAAATTTTTAATTTGCCAGTTTGTCTAATGTTTCTTACAAAACTTTTACCCTTTGCCTGTCTCTTCCTCTGTTGGCATTCTGTCTTCATTTCCCATTTTGATACAGCCCCTGGCCCTCCCTCCAGTTGGCCACTGATCTCAGGCCAACCTCTGGTTCCTCCTCCATCCTTATTTCCCTATGTGATGTCTCTCCTGATTCTTTTACCAGTCTTCAATCTCCTTCCCTTGAAAACTTGCTCTCCATAGGTATTTGCTATTACATGACTCCAGGTATTATCCCATCAGATATATGCATTTTAACAAATCCCCTCTATATCTTAATCCAATAGGAAATGTGGAAATTGTACACTTGATGGTCAAAAACATGGAGAAGAATTTAGGACAAGAATCTCTGATGCTGTCATTTATATAACACTACATATAATATACTACAATCTACCTACTGGTTATGAAAATAACCTTGTTTTCAATAAGTCAGTTTTGATGTATATTGACATTTTCTCAGGGTTTCTCTTCTTATGGGTGCACATCAGTAACATTTAAGCTAATAGAAAGTTTGATTCTCAGTATGGGAAAGTGGGAGATACACCATAGAATATTATGAGTCTTTCCCCCTTGACAGTTTGTCAAGAAGAGTCAATGATTGATATGGCTGTGAAATTATCAGAACCAGCTTTGATTCATAACATACTCTTGATGGGCTTCTAAGCTCACTCAAATGTCAGGAAACCAGTTGGTGGCCGTTAGTATTTTCCAAGCAACAACTCATTTTTTGTTTCCCTCAACATGAAGAGGAAAATAAGAACAGGGAAATATTGAGTCAACCTCAGAAATTTGTTATTATGCAGCTAAAGTCACTTTCAGTACCAGGAAGGGGGGAAAAACACACTAAAACGTTAGGGTAAGTTTCAGACCATAATATTTGTCAGTTAGATCATGATTAGGAATCACTTCCCCGTCTATTCCCTAAGCCAAACTGTTTTTAGATCAGTTTATAGTCTAAAATGTTAACAAGTGATATGGAAGGCCATATTGAACTATAAATCATACCATTAAAGATGGAACATCCTGTGCTTATCTGATCTGGTTGCTAAGTACCCACTCTTTATGACTCAGGGGCCCACATAGATCTGAGGCACCAGCTGTACTTTGATATAGCAGATTGAGGAGACAGCAACATCAACCTGTTGAAAATGGACGAGGGGGAAATTGTCCCAGGATTTTAAGGTGGTTCAGGCAAATAAAGCAAGGAAAATGTAGTTAACATTGAAAGATTATGAGGTGATGGCCCAGTCAGGAACCATCCGGAATTTGACTTGAGCCACCAAAGGATATTTCAGGCACAAAACATTCATGCCCACCCCGTGCTGAGAAATTACATTCTTCCTCTCCTGAATCCCACCCACCATCTAAATACTACCAAAAAGGAGCAGATGGTTTAACTCAACATTTTTTTCCTACGCAAAAAGATATATAGATATAGATGATATAGATAATATAGATAGATGATATAGATATAGATATAGATGATAGATATAGATATAGATATAGATATAGATATAGATATAGATAGATACAGCTATTCCTAAGACAGGAAATCTTAGTGGTCTCAGTATGGGTCTGGAGCCTTGACTCACAGTTATAACCATCTGTATGACCAGACTGACTGGTAAGCTTTCCATGCCATAACTTCTTCCTCTCCTACAGTAGTCTCCCTCATGAGTGAAGATTAAAGATGATGAAGTACAGGAAGCCCTTGGCCTAGTATTTAGGTCATAATATGTATGGACAATCAATACTAACTACTACGATTCTTTTCTGGAGGCACATAGACGATTGATCTCAATTTAGAGCATTTTCTATTTAATTTCGTTTGTCTCCCTAAACTTAGGTAGGAATATTATGGAGAAGCAACTATACATATTTAGCATATTGAGAAACATGTGCTTTAGAAGTAACATGCTGCTTTCGAGGTCTATCAGGGAACTGTGAATTCGAGCAGTTAATATGCAGATACTTAAAAAGAAGGGTAATTGCAGGGCACCTGGGTGGCTCAGTCGGTTAAGCGTCCAACTTCAGCTCAGGTCATGATCTCGCACTCTGTGAGTTCGAGCCCCACGTCGGGCTCTGTGTTGACAGCTCAGAGCCTGGAGCCTGCTTTGGATTGTGTGTCTCCCTCTCTCTCTGCTCCTCCCCTGCTCACGCTCTGTCTCTCTCTCTTAAAAATAAATATTTAAAAGAAAAAAAAAAGAAGGATAATTTGGTAGCTAAGAGCTGTGTTTCCAGAGTCACATAGAGTTGAATTTAAATCCCAACTTTGCCTTTTACTGCATGGGTGAGTTACTTTACTCCCTTGGGCTTCAATTACTTCATCTGAAAAATAAGGATGATAATGGTCAGACCTTTTTATGTCTTGTGAAAATGTATGAAGTAATTTATCCAAGTTGTGTAAAGCACCAGACCTGGGATATAACGAATCCACACAAATGCTAGCTGTTTTTACAGCTGTTTTACAGCTGTTTTTACAGCTAGAAATCCAAGGAGTGGAGGGGAAGTTTAAACAAGTAGAACTATTTGGAAGAATCGCCCTCAACTCGATGGCCCTTTAAACAATCATTGTCTATCAACTGAAAAATTTAGCAATGTAAAGTCATTACATCTTTAATATGTATACAAATATTTTGTCACCTTAGATTCTGGCATATTGGGTTTATTATAGAAGAGTCCCATCCTGGATGGTCTGTTCTGACATAAAATTTTTTTTTTGTCCACAGAATTCTCACATAATTGCTATTATCTGAAACAGCACTAATATATAATTGGCCAAATATTTATAAAATCACTTACTTTTCCATTTTTTCCCTACCCGTGTCAAACTCATGTCTACTCTGATGTTTCTGGCTTGTTATGGTGAAAGCCACTGAATTCTCCATTCATTTGCTTGTACTTCATATTCTCTCTGTCTTTCTCGGTCCAAGGTGGCAATGTTCCTGCTGATAAAAAACTTCTTACGAAACTTGTGGGTTTTCTATGTATGTCACAGGGATTTACTCCGTCAGACAAGAAGCTTATTGACTGATCTTTCCTAGATAATCTTATCTCAGTTTTCAGCTTCTGCTGAAAGGGGATCTAATTTTAACCTCTTCAAATGGCCTTTTGTGTGACTGGACACTGACTTTATCAGGAGGGATAGTCTCAGAATTTCCTTTCTTCCTTTTTGTTTAAACAGTTCCTTCTCCACACATGTCTTCTTTCTCATGTTTTACTGCAAGGGGCAAGAAGACACAGGCCACACCTTCAACGCAATGCTTAGAACGCTCCCGAATTCCATCATTTACAAGTTCTGCTTCCCACACAACTGTGGGACATAGCTCTGTTAAGTTTTCTGCCGCTATATAACGAGGGTCCTCTTTCCTCTTATTTACAGGAATATATTTCTCATTTCCTTCTACACTTTCACTCGCAGAGCCATTAACCCCCATATGTCTGTTCATAGTCTAAGGCAACCTGGGCATTTCCTATCTGGCTTTTCAAAATTCTTTCAGTCTCAGTCTCTTCCCCTGCCCAATTCCAAAGCCACTCCATGTTTTTAGCTGTTGGTTACACCAGCACCCCACACTCAATACCAAAAATGATTCATTTTAGTTTCCTATGGCTGCTATAACAAATTACCGCAACTTAGTGACTTCGTGATACAAATTGAACATCTAACAGTTCTAATTGTCAGAAGACTGATGGTCTCACTGGTCTAAATTCTGTGCATCAACAAGGATGTGTTCCTTTCTAGAGACTTTAGTGGAGAATCTGTTTCTTATTTGTTCTGTCTTCTCGAGGCTGCTTTCCATTCCTTGGTTTATGACCACTTTCTTCCGTCATTGGCTCCAACAATGGGGGTTCAGTACTTCTCATGCTGCCTCACTGTGACCTTGCTTCTGTCATCCTCACTCCTTCTCTCACTCTTCTGTCTCCCTCTCCTGCATTTAAGAACCCTTGTGATTCCTTTGGGCCCATCTGGACAATCCAGAATAATCTCGCTATTTTAGGTCAGCTGAGTAGCAATCATGAAATCACTTGCAACCTTATTTTCCTTTTACCGTATAACCTAATGTATTCACAGGTTCCAGGAATGGAGATATGGATATATTTTGGGGTCATTATTTCTGCTTACCATAGCTCCTATTCTATTAAATTCCAAGTCACTAATGCCTTATAATGAATCTTTCCAAATAGCTTAATTCCTGATGGCTGGTATGCTCTATTCTGAGTGGAGAACTAAGTAATAAGGAGTTGACAAGGTAAATTTGCCAAGGCCCAACTTTCTAGGCCTGCCTGGAGATATAGTAGAGTGTTTCCAATTGACAGTTGAGGGCTCCAAGTTCCCCACATTTAAATCTCCTCTCCGATCTTCTTTCTGATTTCTAGAAATATATAACCTTTGTTTATGGTGATACTTCTCATGTCATCTTTGCATTATATCATCTCTCTCTCTCTCCCTCTCTCTGTCTCTCTCTATGTGTGTGTGTGTAATGCAGAGCTCAGGAAATTTTGGGAGAAGAATTAGAAAGCTGAATCTTGGCTAGCAATCAGAGTAAAAACTCTCATTCTTGGGTTTCTTGAAAGGTCAATCCCAGGAGAACGCTGCGTCTCACATAACATCTAAGAATCTAAATTATTTTTATAATCATCCAAATTCTTTCTCTCTAAAGAGAGTTTGGTATACTTAGATTTTTCTTCATAGGTATAACATTTTCCATTCCCGCTAGGGGAATAGTGGATATGTATTGTAATTTTTATAAGTCAAGAGAGAAGGAAGATTTTTTCCCCCTCAAATATTCCTATTTCTTTTTGGCTCCACCCTATAAGAAACTTTTAAAAAGAATGGACTTATATGGAATTTAAGAAGGGCAGTAACAATATTAAAGAATCACCTGTAATGTAAAAGCTTATCAATTCAGAATGTGTTAGGTTCAGAATGTGTGATCGTTGACTGGAACCAAATCTGTCATACAGGTTTTAGTGAGTTTGCCATGATTAGCCACTCATTTTTGCCAAGTACAATTTCGTTCATGTGTTCTGACCCAGTATGTTATGAATAAATTTGGTAGTGTTTTAGGATATTGATTAAATATAATAATCCTATTGGTTAAATATCATAATGTTTACCATGGATTTGAGTAATATTATAAATTCTTCATGTGAGCCAGCAGTTATTTCTTAATTGCCAAAGCTTTAAGCAGTAACTCAATTTTGTAACTCTTATTTCATATTTTGGTGTATCCCCCATAGGATACTCTATTGGTTAGTAATGGTGTCTACACAAGTTTGTGCCTCCTCGTTTGATTCTAAGTCAACTTACATTCTATAATCACATCACTTTCTCATTTTAAGCATCTTTCTAGAATCTTACCAATGGGAGGAAATTTATATGCGCTCATAATACCACCTTGGATTTACCTCATACCCTCCTTGCAAGAGTTTGAAGTGTTAAGGCTTATCTTACTAAATTGCAGTCATCTGCTATTGAAAGATTTTTACTGATGGGCCTAGATTAATAGAGTGCAATCACTTCTTGATTTTATGATTCTAACCATATACACTTCTGGGATGGATAGGCTGTCTATGTTTTTTACCCTTATCCTCATCAGCACTTTGATTTGTTTTGATTATTGAAGGCAACTCGTTTCTCTCTTGCCTCTGTTTCTATTTGCATGGAAATCAAGAAAGAGAGGCTTGAGGGGTTTACAGTAAAGACATTTAATGTTGGTGCTGGCAGACTCACAGAAGTCACTTTGAGAAAATGATTATGATTCCAGTCCTTGAGCTTCCTCACTTTCCCTTTGCTCTCAAACTCCTACCTTTCTTAAATTTATCACAAAATGACCCATGGGGGTTTTGTAGTCCTCATGGACTGAAGAGAGTGGAAATTCTTCTCTATAAATTCATTTTACTGCCATATAAACCACAGCAAAATTTGTAAATAAAAATACCCTCGATCCAACACTAGCTTTCAAAAATGAATTTCTCCTACCCAACACTTTTAGAGATTTGAGTATTGCATGAGAAAATTGGTCTGCTTACTCACGGAAACATTAGAGCCCCCGAGTTAATTATTTTGTACCAAAGGGTATTGTGAAGGAGTTTTAGAATTGCTTCATTGATTTTAGCCAATATGAAATTTCTACAAAAAGCTCAATAAGTGTCTAGAAACTGGAAGTCTGAATCAGGGTGGGAAATTGCTATTTGATGTTCTCGTAAACAGAGCAGATTTTTGGATTTTCCCTTCGAATGAGAAGCACATATGGGGAGAATCTGGTCTCAGCTACTTAAAATACATTTCCATGTGGCCTGAAGGACACAGCTTCCACAATTTAGGTAACTCATTAATCTTATTCAGGTATAAACTGGCAGACTTGAGTTGCTCAAAATAGACTTTACTTAGCTGCCAAATATCACTAGATATTTATTCAACTATGTTAACAATATGTTCGCTATTGCTAATAGGTAAGTCCAAGACCCTAGCTTTAGAATCACAAATTTATGGAAATAAACACGTTAAGATAAATAAGCAAATAAATGGGAAAATCATATTCTTTGGGGCTTCTGTTTTAAACTCTTCAAGCACCAATAGTCAACTGGCCTCAAGGCCAAAAATAGAAAGCGAAATACATTAGCATCAAAGGATCTGCCCATCAAAATGGTTGACTGCTGCTTCTGTTGCGTCTATAAGGAAGGAAGACCCGTAGTTACTTTGGTGTCTTACACTGGTTCTTTGAACCACAAAGGGGGCAAATTGTGTAGTTGACAAGATGGTGAATGGCGATGGACTATAAATTACTTTAAAAAGTATTTTTAATGTACACATGTTATATATAAGGACCCATACTAGGGGCGAGGAAAGATACAGAAATTACGAAGACCAAGAAATTTATAATCAAAGTCATTACAAATAACTCTCATCTGAGGTAAAGGGAACTGCTTAGCATGACATTGGCATGCAGACTTTATCACGTGGGCGCCTACAAGGTACTGAAACAGTGGGGAGAGCAATGTGTAGGAATCCAGAGGAGATCGTACAGTTGGATGAAAAGATCAGTTTTAGACCTCCACCCAGGAATAGCATGTTGGTGTTAAAGAACTCTGCCGGAAGTTGAATTAAAGTATAATAATAAGTATTCAATTCTGGCAAGAACCTGGTAAGACCAATATGATCCTAAGTGACAGTGGAAATGTAAATCCATTTAAAAATACAACATCAAATATATTTCTGGAAAGCAATTTAGCAATGTATGTGAAGTTTCTTAACAGAGCTCACATTCTTGGACTCAGTGATTCCTCTTCTAAGAATGTATTCTCATGAAATAAACTGAAATGGCCAAAGATTTATGCACAAACTCTTCTCTGTCATCATAGTATTATTTATAATATGGAGAAATTAGAAACAATACACATATTGGATAAGAGTGGTTCTATGGAAACCAACTTGACAATAAATTTCATATATTAAAAAAAAAAGAGTGGTTAAATAAATTACGGCACGTCATTCATTGAAATATGATGAAGTTTCTGAATAGCATATACTTAAAAAGAAATCGAGACAATGAAAGTGCTCAACAATAACATTAACTAAAAAATAAACAGAATACAAAATCATAGATTTAGTGTGATCCTAATTTTATAAAATATATGCTGGGAAAATATATCCAAATGTTACAGGCTGTTTTCTTCGGCTGAGTTCCTAGAGACAGACTTTGCCTGCACAACGTTTATGGCGGAGTGCTCTCTGGTATACCCACATGGAAGCGAGGGAGACAGGAAGGTTTTTGCATTTGGAGCTCTTATTTGAATTTGCTTAATTCTATAAAGCAGGGGGTGGTAAAAGAGAATCGGAGCTTGGCTCAACTATGCTTAGTAGACATCATTTGCTTAGTGACAGAAGTTGGTTTCTTCCATAATGTTAAGGGTGACACTTTATGAAATATAAAAATGAGATGGTGACAGTGTCTTGTGTTTTCAATGACTGAAGATTAGTTTTAGGTATTATTAGAAAGCTTTTCACTGTTTTTATCTGAGAGTCAGGCATTGCCTGTCCATTGAAGATTATGGCCTTAGCCATGAAGGACAAATGGATTTGAGATGAATTTGAAGAGTGAGTTTGAAGCGTCCTCCTCCTTCACTGTACCCCTCAAAGATCTCAGCCTCAAACCCTCCTTTCTGATGTTTTCCACAAATACTTGTGCCTCAGTTAGTACCACCCTTTGCCAAACTTTTATGGCATTGAAGGTCACATCGTCCTGTAGCCAGTGCTGAAAATAGGTCGTCTGTCTGACAAACCAGGCCAGGAACTGTGAAAGGTGAATACAGGATGATTAATACCTACTTTCATTCTCCCTGTTTTTGCCAAGGATGAGCTGGGGCCCAGAAGACACAGTATATTGTCCGCTCATACTAACTCTTAAAGAATTTTATTATTCGAGTGGGAAACAGTGAAAAATTCTGAATTAACAATGAGAGTAAGAGCTATGTATAGTGATCTTACCTCTTTTCTATTTTCCTGAGAGGCAGTCAGTAACAGTGACCTTGTTAAAGAGTGTGGAATGACAGTGATGAGGACAGGCAGAGAGCCCAATTCAGGAGAGCATGTCAGAATCTCTAGGATAGATGACAGTGTGATATATTCCTCTTTCCGGATCTCAACCAACCTCACTTTTGATTATTTTTAAAAAGTGGCAACAATTGAAGATAAAAAAAGAGAGCATATGTGAAAATTATCTTTGACTCTCACATTGATTTTTTTTTTTTTCTTCAGTGTTCCTAAGGGCAATGTTCTATGCATGGGCAGGTCTCTCTTGGTCTCATTTCCTACTCCAGGAAAGAAATCTGTCAGCCCCCACATAGCTGGTATGGTGTTTTCCTCTCGCACTCCAGAAGAGGGTGAACACCTCATAGCAGTGGGGACCAAACACTGAGGGTGAACCCCTGGTCTATGCTGAGGGGGAGACAGTCTCCCTGACCTCTCATGATTCCATCTCTTTCCTCAGTGGGGACTGAAAGCTGCCAGATCAGTATTTGTTTTTCTAAAATAAAATAAAAAAAATTAACCAGCCACAGCGGTTAGGATTAACCTTGAAGAACCATTTCTCTTAGTTTTCACTTTTATTCGTTATTTAGATGGAGCTCTGAGCCTGTTCTTCCTTGGGAGAATGTTATGCTATATTGTGACATATGGAGTAACCTTTTCCAAAATGTCACACACACCAAGAGGAGACATTTTCAATATTCTCAAGCTCTTCTTCTATGTGAAATGGTAACCAAGGGACCTTCTACCAAGAACAAAATATCAACCTGATGATCCTGATTCTTACTACAAGGTAACAGAGAAAAGCTAGAGGAATCAGATGACTGAAAATTCACCCACAAGACTCCAGATAATCTTGCAGAGCCTTGGTAAGTAAAACTCATTTGGGGAGACTTGGCACCAAATGCGGCTGGGTATTATGCTCTTATTTGATTTATGACATGGTTTGCCCATGGTATTTGAGCCATTTTTGCATGTTCAAACAAGCTAAGGCAGCCTGGGGCCAAAACAATTTCATAAAGAAGCGATTTCAGTTGAAGGACAATCTAATTCTGGGCAAACCTAAATGTCATAGGCTGCAAATACAAGTTTCTAAAATATATAATAACAAATTCAGTCACTATTGGTTGCTTGCTACTTTTCAAAGTCTTAAAAAATGAAAATTTGGATGAGGTCAACTTAGTTAATTTGATATTTGGTAGATATAAACTGAGAAATACAGAAATACCCAGTAGATGGCTGATCCAAAGGGTGAATTTTGGTGAATGGAAGATGTTGACCTCATACCAAGTAGTTTTAGGGGCCAAAAAAATAAAGTGTTTATGAATCAGATTATTAAAGTTGTTCTTTTAGATGCCAGCTATAGGAAAGTACAGTTGGCCCCTGAACAACATTAGTTTGAACAGCATGGGTCCACTTATATGTGGATTTTTTTTTAAGACAAATACATTATTACTATAAATGAATTTTCTCTTCCTTATGATTTTCTTATTAACATTTTCTTTTCTCCAACTTACTTTATCATAAGAATATGGTATGTGATACATTTACATACCAAATATGTGTTAACTGTTTATGTTATCAGTAGGGCTTCTGGTCAGCAGTAGGCTATGAGTAGTTAAACTTTAGAAGGAGTCAAAAATTATATGTGAATTTTTGACTGCATGGGAGAGGGGGAGTCAGGGTCCCTACCCCTCACGTTGTTCAAGGATCAACTGATTTAAAAAAAAAAATTTTTTTTAATGTTTCTTTAATTTTGAGAGAGACAGAGACAAAGTGCGAGAAGAGGTGGGGCAGAGAGAGAGGGAGACACAGGATCCAAAGCAAGCTCCAGGCGCTGAGCTGCCAGCACAGAGCCTGATGCGGGGCTTGAACTCACGAACCGTGAGATCGTGACCTGAGACGGAGTCGGTCATTTAACCGACTGAGCCATCCAGGCGCCCCTAAATTTTTAATTCAAATTATCTGCCAGTGGTGTCAGAGGTCAAAGGATTCAGCTCTATGGAAGCTGAGCTAAAAATAGGGAATAACTTGCATTTTTATGATGTTTTATAGCTTCCAAGTCGGTTTTTGGAAGATGAGGGGACATAAACACAGGAAGCGTTTTTCTTTCAATTTCTTGGAGTCAGAATTTTTGAGTGTGAGTTCCATCTCCGTCACCATAGCAGAAATGGTTTGCTTTTCACTAAACCCTGTGCTTTTTTGGCACAGAACTAAACTCTCTCTATCCTGGCCTCCTTTGCATTCAGGTGTGGCCGTAACTGAAGGCTAGTAATGAAATCTGCACATAAATACTATGCGCATTGGCCTTGCCCATAAACCTTGTGTAATTCTTCATGTTCTTTTCCCTTCTGCATCCCTGAAACTGAACTCATAGTGACCTTGAGGGCTGCATTGAAAGGCTCTAGAATTACAACACAGAAAGACCTGGATCTTGGGAGCACTGCATGGAGGAGTGCACTCCCCCCCCCCCCGCCCCGGCCACCCCGAATGTCCATTTGGATTTGATGTGAGAAACACTCTATGTTAAGCCACTAAGAGCTATGGGTTTATTCTTTATAGTAGCTCACATTATCTTAACAAATACGTCCAGTTTTTCCCTGACCGATCAAATTACTTAACTTTACTATGCCTCAATTATTTCCTCGGTAAAATAGAAATATTACTAATACCTACCTCAGGGAGTTCTTGGTGGAATGTGCGTAAATGACTTTCACAAGGCCAGCTGTGTGGTAAACTCACAACAAACGGCAGCTGTTATTAATCACTTCCGTTGGGTGCATAGTTCCTGTTCAGCATCAACGCTAAACGTTTTCATGTATTGTTTCATTTAATCCTCAAACCAACATTGCAATGGAGGTATTACCACTTATACTCTGCCTATAATACTAACTATGATCATTCAAAGAATACTGATCAGTTTCTACATGCTCACTACTCTCCCAAGAACTTCATACGAGCTGATACAGAAACAATGAGGTAGGGAGGTAGAACCTATGAGGTAGGTGCTATTATTATTATTCCCATTTCACAGATGAGGAAACAGACACTGAGCTTACTTTTCATCCCCCAGCCCATACAGCTAGTAAGTGGCAAAGCCAAGATGCAACTCGGGAAATCTCCAGAGCCTTCAGTGCTAACACCGTTGGTCACTGCGGCACTGAAGCTTATCAATGTCAAGGGAAACACTTAAGGATCAAATGAGAAGTGACCGCAAGAGCGTTGGTCCATCCTCCCCAAGGGGTCAGTAAAATAAATTTAAATATCTCAAGACAGAACAAGACCAGTGCTATCCATTGCCAGTCCTGGTCTGGTCTGGTTAGAAAACCGGTGGCATTCTGTTTGCAACAGCTATGTAATGTGGCCCATTCTAAATATCGATATCAGGTAGGGTCTTGTTTTAAACTTCAAGGTTTCCAAATACCCGCAGACTCTTGTCGACTGGGAAATGCAGATGGCATTTGCCAAGGCCATCAGTGTCTGTGAATCCTTGTGATGGGTATCACTTTTAACCCAGACAGATCACTCCAGCAGCAGGACCTAGAGCAGGTATAATGAGACCAAATTTTTGCTTCTGTGTTTCTGTCATTAGGTCTCAGATGAGTCATCACTGAGAGCCTGCAAAGCATCCAAGTTCCTGACTTTCTAGGGGGAGATTCTGGAACAGTAGTGATGCTTAATAATGTAAGTGCCGATGTTGCCTGGACTGTAAATGCAACCAATTAGCTGAATTCACCTTTTCTCATGAGGAATATTATGATGCCACAACACTGGTGAATCTCTTTGCTTTACAGCTCTTGCATAAAAGGTCCATTTTACTGGTAAATGTTTTTCCTTTCATAAAAGCACAGAAAGTTTCCTTCTACAGCAAACTGCATTTAAGTTACCCATCGAATATTACAGATTGACCGATTCATTGTCTAAAATACATGATGGAGTTTCATCATTTTAAGAGTGAGTTCATTATCTCTCTGCTGCTCAGTCTCAGTGATAAAAATAGTACAAAGGATAAGACGTGTTGAAATGGAACACTATATTTTTCTGTTCTTCAGAAGTACCGTGGGTCAAGTCATTCCATCAGTCCTCCAACATTTACGTAGCAGAGAGTTATTACTCCAGTATCAATTAAAGGCACAATCATGCTTTAAGGTGGATAAAGAATGGCTCCAGAAACTATCTAGGTCACACAAGGCTCTATTATGAAAAGATGCATAAAAAAAAAAATAAGGTCGTGTACCAAATACTGCAATATTTTTTATGTGTTTGTCTAAGACGGTGGGTGGGTATATGTTTGTTTGTTTTGAGAACCAGAGAGCTTATGGTTAGAACACACAGTTAAAACTCTAGGAGTGACTGCAAAACCACAAGAAGAGCCAGATGTCTTCCAGGGATGAGGACCCTTCCTTGTCTCCCCTACAGCAACCGTGACGGGCATCTGGACCACACTGGGAGTATGACAGTCACACCTCTTAGAGAAAGACTACACAAGATAAGAGGCCCCAGCGCTTAAGCTCACAAGCCTCCAGTAATTGTTCACCTGGGAGCAAACAGCAAAGATAGCATTCTTGGCTACGTGGGTCCCCAAAATCTTCAAGCAGACCTCATGATCCTGCTGGATCACAATGTCCTCATTCATTGCCTGTAACATGGTGGGCTGGGGTTAGGATCGAACTCCATCTGTTATGGAGATGGAATTAGAAAAATTCAAAGCATATAAAAGATGAATGAATATGCACTACTAACAACTATGGAATTTGCTTGGTAGGATGCTGGGTGTCCCCTTGGAGTACACAATAGAGCACTGGGGTTGAAGCTTGGGTTCTGGGGCCTGTGTAACCTTAGATAAGTCATCTAGCTTCTCCGTGACTCCATTTCCTCATCTGCAAGACATGGAAATAATATAATAATAATAATAATAATAAGGTAATAATAATAACTAATGTTGCAGTGAGAATAAACAGAATCAAATATATAAGTGTAGAATAATACCCGGCCTAAAATAAATGCTTGATGAATGCATGTAAAAGGAATGAATGTTAGTTTGTTTTCTTGGGTGAGCATGCCTTACTTCTTCAATAAAAAATTAAGACATTGAATTAAAAATAATGCACTAATTAGAGAGGATGCTTTCGTTTCAAAAGGTGTGAAAGAGGTAATAGGATGTTAAGAATAAATATACTCTACTTACCCCACTGGAGACCATATGTTAAGAGAATGAAAAACAAGATGGCAGACAGGCCAACACCCTCCATTTCCCACTTGTCACTTTCCAGGACTTGTTGTTGAGGAAGACAGAACAATCTAGGTATCAGCTCCAAATTCTAACAAGATCAATTTGAGTGAGTTCCATTTTAAAATGCAGCTTGCCCATCTTACAAGAACTTACTTTACCCACTCAGGTTGTTTTAACTAACTCATCCAGAGAGTTTGGTGTGTCAAAGAATGTGAAATATAAGTCTGCAAATGAGAAGCTTTAGGTGAAAATAAACTATGGGAGACCAACTCTGTGTGATATTTGAGTATGACAGTTATCACTTGCTGCTTTTAAAACATCCTCAAAACTTATAAGCATGAACGACAGGAGTTAGCTGAGCTCATATTTCTGTGGCTGACAAAATAGACGGAGGTCAAAATAGATTGGGTGATTCTTCTGGTCTAAGCTAGTTTGGGACATTTTAGGCTGCTTTAGGTCACATTTCTGGGACCTTGACTAGAACAACTGGGCTGAATTTTCCATATGTGCTCATCCTACAGCATGCTAGCCCACGTTCATTCAAACAGTGCACATGGAGTCCTAGAGCAAGTGGCAGTATGAAAGATATTTGGGGTTCTAGGCTGAGCACTGGAACAGTGTTCCTTCCACAACATTCCTTTGGTCAAGGCAAGTCACAAGACCAGATTCAAGGGCTGAAGCAATATAGTCCACTGCTAGATAGAAGGAGCTACAAAGTCACATCGCCAAGAGTGAGGGTGGAGGCAAGGGAAGAATTTGTGGCCATTTTTGCAAACCAAAGGTAGTCAATGTCATTCCTGTATTGTAAAAAAGAATGCTGGAGATTAAAAAGAGGGTCCCCCAATATAGAAGAGCATCAAAGGCTATCTTGCAAATTGGCTAAGACCTTCATAGCCTCAAAATATCCTGTTTTTCTGGTACCTGGTTGCATTCTATTACCTAAAGTGAAGCAATATTTTGTGTGAGTGGAATAACTGTCATACCAAAATAAATTTGTATATATGGTCCACTCCAATTCAACCCATATGACTGGGAAGTCAAAGAGATCCTTAATTTTTCTGCCATTAAGTAAATATTGACAATTCCTTAAAAATATAGATGATAAATATTTGCATATCATTGCTATTGCTTCAGTTTCATCAACTGTGAGAGACAACTTTTCATAAACTATTTCCCCACATCAGAAAGAGGTGACAGGAGAGAAGCTTCAGTAACTCAGTGTATTCAACCATTCATACAGTGTAATTATCAGGGGCAAAGGGACCCCTGCAGTGAGTACCTTTAGAACCCTCGCTTTTGGGGTTACATAATTGTATTGTAAATCTTACTAAGATTTATTTTTAGAATTTCAGCTTTTAGCAACCTCATCTATCAGTCTGCAGACTACAGGGTCAAGACCCTTTGAAAGAGGCTTCATGAACATACAAAGTTAAGGCGGTTATTAATGCTTCTAGCTAAATCGCAGGAACACCTAATGAAAACAATAATAATTCTTCAAGACACAGACAGAAAATGTGACCTTCAAAGGCTTAGAAAATGTCAGGTGCTTTAAAATGAAATTGTATTGGAAGTATAAAAAGTTAAAGGTAGTTCAGAAAAATTGGAAGGGAAATCAACAACATTTGTTAAAGTAATTAGAGATGATAATACTAATCTCACAGTTGCCTCTGGATCTGCTTTCTAGCCTAATAAATGCAGATTCAATTCTCTTTGTCTCTTCTGATCGGAGTGGATAGAGGAACAAATAGGAATTCTTTAGAAGTTGATCACAGATGATATGAAAATGAGAGATGAGAACAGCCCAGGTGAGTTAAAGTCATAAAATGTAAGAACTGAAAAGAGTTGCAGAGACCAGATTATCTACTCCTTCATTTTAAAGCTAAAACACTGACACTCAGAGAGGTCACCTGCCCAAGACTGCACGGCTGATGGGTGACTAATTTATTCCTTAACAACTGATTTCACTGTTCTTGGTCTTGGGGCATGATGGTAATTGCATAGAAAGTTTCCAGTCATGCTTATTGAGATTTTATGATATTATTTTTACGTATATGAAATATCTTAAATGGACTTCTGAATCTTTTCGTAGAGCAGAAGATTATGGGCTCATACCTGGGGCAAAAGAAGGCTTTGCTTGACCTTCTGGCTTAAATCTCAATTCACCTCATGACTGAGCTTTTGTGCGTATGGTTTGGCAAACCTGGGTTACTTGAAAATGTAGGAAAGGCTTCAGTTTCTCTAAACGTGTCAGCTGCATCCACTCAAGGTCCCACCCTACTTCAAACCAGATGAATGGGGTATGGATTCAAGGCAATCACCTGAGCGAAGGGGCCTTTGACTTTTCATTTGTTTACTGGTAAGGGGGCACCCAAAGTTAGAGTGGAAGCCCTTAAGTTGTTTGTTCTGTAAGGACAAAGCCTTGTCCATTCGAAGGGAAGAATAGACTAGGCATGGTATCGGACATCTCAAGCCTGGGCAGCTCCCATGACAAGGACTTCACCCCCAACACTGTAGACATACAGCATTTCTCTATGGTAGACATGTGATGCAAGATGGAGGAAATGGAAGAGAAGGGGCTACGGAGAGGGTTGGAAATTCTAGAGAACAAGGGAGAAAAATGAAGGGTGAGCACCATTTGACAAGCACTTAGGATATCGGGAGGGGAATTGAGAATTAATAGAGGGAGAAATAGGGTTTTGGATCCAGTTGAAACAAGTAAGAGGAGTCTAGAATGAGGAGTGATGTGAGAAAAAAGGACATTAGATAGTGTGGTTATGCATTATAAATTAGTTCCCTCATCATTATTTTATTAAAATTGGTAAATAAGTAATATAATTCTTTTTTTTACGACGGTTGCTTGCTTGATGGTGCTTCTTTGTATGTAACACCTTCCAGAGACTGGGCCTTGTGGGGCCCTGGCTTTTATTGGGTTAGATCACCTGTTGCTTTCCCAGTCTCCAACTCCTGTTTCTGGAACTGCGTGTCCCCTGCACAACCTCCTGTTCTTAGAAATGGCTACTTACTCTGCCACTGCTCCGTGGGGTGAAGCTATTTCATCTCTCTCCGTTGATGTAGAGAAATGAGGAGCAAGGGCATGATCGTACAGCTCAAAATAAGTACTACTACAGAGAAAAGTGAAAATATAAGGATTTGGGAGGAAATACATCTGTGGGAGACAAAGGAGATGGGAAGACTGTAAAGGCAGCTACCTTGAAAATGCTGATTCTAAATCTGTTTGAACTTAAAAGATCCCTCTTCTCATTTTCTCTGAGCAATCATGTGGCTCCTGTTCTGAAGGTGTTAGCTCAGAGTTCAAATGCTTCTGAATAACATCATCCCCGAATGAAATGTAAACTTGGCTGTACCACCAGTTTACCAGATAACCAAGCAGGTTCGAGACACAAGGTTGGGTTGCTGGAGGGCAGTTTGGAAAGAAAAGGAAACTACTGCTTCTCAAAAGATGGATGAAATCCATCTGAGGATGGAATTCTGCTTCAATGTTTTAGATGCTACGGTGCTTGAAGGCAGCTGTGCTAATGGGCGGTCGGACCAACGCTGTGTCTCTGGGAGGTGTAGGACATAGATTTTTGAGCAGAATGGCGGCCCCGTGTTGGGATAACGCTCTGGCGAAAATGCACTGGAGAAACCAAGCTATTTGTTATTACTGAAGGGGGATTGCCAGTGAGGACACTAGCATGACCCACTGAAGAGTGCGATTCGGGTGTGGGTACTCTCGGGTCCAATTCTGAGTCCACTTTTCACCAGCCATGCAGCTGGCACAAGCTGAGTGACTGAACTTTACTTTCATCTGCCATTTGACCTGCGGTAGATATCCAAGCATTGATAATGGTTAATATATATATTTTTTAAGATAGGTCTTCAGTGTTTAGAGTGATGGTTTAAAGTCATGGGGTTCTCCCACATGCTTTTGGATTGGACTGTAGTGCATGGAAGAGCTCACGTGATTGGAAAGGGCACAGTTTCTAACATAAAAGTAGAGATATCAGCGCCGACATCTTCTAACACAACCCGTCCTTATGCTATAAGAAATTGAACGGGGGTACTGGTGCCTGAAAGACACTATGTGAATATAGTAGAATCCTGGAAAGGACAGCTTGGCCTCAGAGTCTGGGACTGGAGACAGGCCAAGCTCCTACCCATTTGCTTCCCCCCCCCCCCAAGCAGATGCAAACAGCAGTGAGCTATCTCAGGAGCAGCCAATAATGGCAACTGTGCAGCCTGAAGTCAGGTTTCTTCAAAGAATCTGTGCTCTTATCAGCTTTTAAAGGTGATGGCATCGGCACTGAATACATAAGATCTGCATGTTTGTGTCTGAGAATGTTTCTTCTCGGCCTCTAACCCTTGAAATCTTTAAGGATCAGGCTTTGCTTTAACTCCCTTTTCAGTTTTGGCCATGCAGTTTATTCAGTGGAATGTGGTAAAATATAAACTGAGTTTCATGGGCCAAAATGATTCTTTATGCTGAAGTGGTTCCATTTCAAACCTGTTCCTTCCCAATGACATTTTTGTTTGACTCTTCTGTCTTTATATTTCTCGGGTGGATAGTTTATACTTGCCTCGTTGCTTAGCTTTGGCTTCATTTGATTATATTTTTAAAGAGCAGGGTACTCTTTCCATCATGTCTCGCTCCTCCTGAGATGATTTTTTAAATTCGTTTAATAAAACAAAGAAGACTCCACTCTTCACTCCATTCATAGGTTTAGTTACCCGGGGTATCCTTCATCCAGCTACCTATCTGCTTCTTGGCATCTCCCTGCCTAGTCCCCCTTTTCTCCTAATGTTACTTCGGGAAAAGATCTCCAACCTCTCCTCACTTTTGCAACCTGAGAGATTCCAGGCTGTTCTTCTCTACCCTCACTTTCATCTCCCATACTCATTATGCCACCAAAGTCTGTCCATTTTACTGGCTGAATAGTTCGCTTAAAAGACAAATAACAGCTTTATTGAGATATAATTCATATACTGTAAAATTATCCTTTTAAAGTGTACAATTCAGTAATTTTTCAAAATATATTCATAGAGTTGCACAATCATTTCCACGCTCTTTCCAGAACATTTTTATTACCCCAGAAGGAAACTCCATGCTCATTAGCAGTTACTCTCTCAGCATCCTCCCCATGATGTCTGATTACCTTTAATCTAGTTTCTGTCTCCCTAGATTTGCCAATTCTATCCGTTTTATATAAATGAATCATACAGAATGTGGTCGTTGGTAGCTGGCTTCTTCTACTTAGCCTAATGTATTCAAAGTTCAACCATATTGTAGCATGTATCTGGACTTCATTCTTTTTTATGCCAAATAATATTCCTTGTTTGGATATTCCACGGTTTGTTTATTTATTCATCAGTTGATGGACATTTGGGTTGTTTCCACTTTAGGGCTATTATGAATAACATTCGTGTACCAGTTTTTGTATGAACATGTGCTTTCAATTCTGTTGGGTAGATGCCTAGGAGCGGAATTTCTGGATCATATGCTAACTCTGTGATTAACATTTTGAGGAACTGTCAAACAGTTTATTCTAAAGTTGCTGTATTATTTCACAATCCCACCAGGAATGCACAAGTGTTTGACTCACGGAATATTCAGGCGTCTACACCCTGTTCTTTGTCTCAGTAGCAGTGTTTCAGTGCAGATCCCCATCACCTCCCACCTGCACCACCACGATTACCTCATGGGCCTGGCCAGCGTGGCCCAGTCTTCCCTACCCATCTTCCCCATTTCCACAAGGGAGAGTTCTTTGTAAAACACAAAACAAACTAAATCACTCCCTTCTACCAACCCTAAACACCTTCCCGTTCCATTTCCAAAATTCATTGCTTATAATGAAGTGTGTGAATCTTTGGGGGGCAATTTAGGATTACATTTTTACTTTGAAATATGTTCTCTGCCTTTCACAGTGTCCTCCAATAAATATTTATTAAATGCCCACTATTATATTGGAAAATAAGCAGGGGTACCTGGGTGGCTCAGTCGGTTAAGCATCCGACCTCAGCTCAGGTCATGATCTCACAGTTGATGAGTTCAAACCCCGCGTCCGGCTCACCTCTGTCAGTGCAGAGCCCACTTTGGATCCTCTGCCCCCAGCTCTCTCTGCCCCTCCCTTGCTTGCGCTCTCTGTCTCAAAAATAAGTAAACATTTAAAATAAATAAATAAAATAGAAAAGAAGCATGTTTCCTCTTGCAGCATCCAATATTTGGACCTAAGATTAAAAATATTAATATTTTGAATATATCTAAAGTATTTCTCATATGCACGGTTTTTATTTGTTGGGAAGTGCTTAAAAAGTTGTACTGTTCCCTGGATGTGAGTTTAAGATATATTGTTAATTAATATTATTTTATCATTCAAAAATATTTATCAAGTACATACACTAGAATCTGTTCTAGGCACTTGGGATACAAAACAGTATTTTCTGCTGTCATGAGTTTTCCTTCTAGAAAAGAAAGACAGTCAATAAACAAATAAGTAAAGTATTTTAAATGGCGGTACACGGCATGAAGACAGGTAAAGCAGGGTGGGGTGTAGGAAGTGTTTAGAGAGGGTTATAATGTTTAGTTTTAGTTTTTTAAATGTTTGTTTATTTAGATTGAAAGAGGGAGGGAGCATGCGCGTGAGGGACAAGGAGAGAGAGAGAATCCCAAGCAGGCTCCGTGCTATCAGTGTAGAGCCCGAGGCAAGACTCCATCTCACCAACCATGAGATCATCACCTGAGCTGAAATCAAGCATCAGACCTTTGGCCAACTGAGCCACCCAGGTGCTCTGAGGGTTGTAACTTTTAATAGCATGGTCAGGAAGGCCCTCATGGGCAAGGTGATGGCTGAGAAAAGATCTGAGGGAAGGGAAGCATTGCACCATATGGCTATCCATGAGAAGAGCAATCCAAGTAGAAAAGACCTTAAGATAGGAGAGTATTCATTGTGTTCATATGCTAGTCAGGAAACTAGCTCACTTGGAACCACATGAATAACGTAGTGTGTGTTGAATAATAAGAATTCATTTGTTTCATAACAAAACATAACAAAATAAAAAGAGATTGGTGCAGATCTGCTCAAGGGTTTCCAGGGCACACAGCTTAGGACCTTCTCAGAATTGAACCTAGAAAATGGTAGGAGAAGAAACCAGCCTTGTTCTGTTACTGTTTAATGAACACCAAGACAATTTGGGCTAGAAGTTCCTCTGTGAGATGCTTACAACCCAGTTATTTCCCTGACTTCCTATAGAAGGAAGATATAAAGAGCTCAAAATACCAAAAAGAGTTTGTTTGTTTAATAAGAGACAGCAGGGAGACAAGAAGCTGGAGAAGCTTTCCATGTGTCACAACAGCAATGGAGCAGTGGTGGGACCCATGTGGAGAAGTGGATGTGGCAGTGAAGGAACAGTTGGACTAAATTCACAAGTACATGGGTAGAAAAGAAGAAGAGAATATTGGACCTGACCAAAGGAGACATGTAAGCTCTAGTGTTTGACTGACAGCAGTTGGTCTCTGGCAGGTATTTTGACCGTTTTTTTTAATTTTTATTTATTTTTGAGAGAGAGAGAGAGAGAGAGCCACAGAGTGCAATCTGGAGAGGGGCAGAGAGAGAGGGAGACACAGACTCTGAAGCAGGATCTATACTCTAAGCTGTCAGCACAGAGCCTGATGCGGGGCTTGAACTCATGCCGTGAGATAATAACCTGGGCTGAAGTCAGAAGCTTAATCAACTGAGCCACCCAGATGCCCCTTGACTGCTTTTAAGGAAGATTCCTATTCACTGGTTGTCATACTTGTCCTTCTGAAATAGAAGTTGATCCCTGCACTGAAGCAATTAATAGTTAAAACATAAGTTGTCAGAGTGTTTCAATTACAAACTTGTGCTCTACCAGAATATTCCAGTAAAGGAATGCTGTGCCTATCAGAAGGCTGACAATTGCTTTTGTCTTTTTTTATGTATGTTTTTATTTTTTAATGTATGTTTTTAAAATAAAAGTAATACATGCACATAATTTCAGAAGTCATATACTACTTGGTTTATGACTTTAAAAAAAAGTATCCTTCACCTCATCTCTCTCTATTTCTCTCTGTTGGCATTCATTATCACCTCTTTTAGCTATTTCTTCTGGTCTGAATCTCAAGAGTTTCAAATCAATTACAAAACTACTTAGGGTGGTTTTTTCCAGTCTCAAATATTATCTATTAAATTCTCTCTTTAAAAAAAGGAATTTTGCCAGGACCAGATGGCTTCATAGGTAAATTCCACCAAACTTTTAAAGAAGAGTTAATATCCATTATTCTCAAACTATTCCAAGGAGAGGAAGAAGAGGAAGAAGAAGAGGAGGAGGAGGAAGAAGAAGAAGAAGAAGGAGGAGGAGGAGGAGGAGGAGGAGGAGGAGGAGGAGGAGGAGAAGGAGAACAAGGAGGAGGAGGAGGAGAAGAAGGAGAAGAAGGAGAAGAAGAAGAAGAAGAAGAAGAAGAAGAAGAAGAAGAAGTCTTCTAAATTTATTCTATGACACCAGCATCACCCTGATACCAAAACCAGATAAAAGCAGTACAAAAAAAAGAGAACTACAGGCCAATATCTCTGATGAAGCTATATGCAAAAATTCTCAACAAAATAGAAAACTAAATCCAACAATTAATTTAAAAAATCATTCACCACAATCAAGTGAGATTTATTCCTAGGATGCAAGGTGGTTCAATATCTGCAGATCAATCAGTGTGATACATCACATTTACAAGAGAAGGATAAAAACCATATGATCATTTCAATAGATGCAAAAAAAGCATTTGACAAAGTACAACCTTCATTCATGATAGAAAAAAACACTCGACAAAGTAAGTTTTAAGGAAACATATCTCAACATAATAAAGTCTTATATGAAAAACCCACAGCTAACATCATACTCAATGGTGAAAAACCAAAAGCTTTTCCCTTAAGATCAGGAACAAAACAAGGATAGCCACTCTCACCACTTTATCCAACATAGTACTAGAAGTCCTAGCCATGGCAATCAGGCAAGAAAAAGAAATGAAAGGCAGCCAGATTGGCAAGGAAGAAGTAAGACTTTCAGTATTCACAGATGACATACTATATATAGAAAACCCTAGAGACTCCACCAAAAAATCGCTAGAACTGACAAATGAATTCAGTAAGACACGGGAGACAAAATCAGTATATAGAAAGTTGTTGCATTTCTAAAACTAATAACAGTAGCAGAAAGAGAAATTAAGAAAACAATCCCATTTACAACTGCACCAAAAATAATAAAATTCCTAGAAATAAACTTAACCAAGGAGATGAAAAACCTGTACTCCAAAATCTATGAAACATTGATGAAAGAAATAGAAAATAACACAAATGAATGGAAAAATATTCTATGCTCATGGATTGGAAGAACAAATATTAAAATGTCCATACTACCCGAAGCAATCTACATATATAATGCAATCTCTATCAAAAGACCAACCAACAGCATTTTTCACAGAACTAGAACAACCAATCCTAAAATTTGTACAGAACCACAATAGACCCCAAATAGCCAAAGCAATCTTGAAAGAGAAGAACAAAACTGGAAGCATCACAATCCCAGATTTCAAGATGCACTACAAAGCTATAGTAATCAAAACAGTATGACACAAAATGGCACAAAAATGGACACAGAGATCAATGGAAAAGAATAGAAAATCCAGAAATAAACCCAAAATTATATGGTCACTTAATCTTCAACAGTTGAGGAAAAACTAATCCATGGGGAAAAGATAGTCTCTTCAACCAATGGTGTTGGGGAAACTGGACAGCAACATGCAAAAGAATGAAACGGGACCACTTTTTTATACTATACACAAAAATAAACTCAAAATGGATTAAGGGCCTAAATGTGAGACCTGAAACCATAAAAATCCTAGAAGAAAGCACAGGCAGTAAATTGTCTGACATCAGCCATAGCAACATTTTTCTAGATATGTACCCTGCAGCAAGGGGAACAAAAAAGCAAAAATAACCTAGTGGGGCTACCCCAAATTAAAAAGCACTTGTATGGCAAAGGAAACAATCAACAAAACTTAAAGACAACCTACTGAATGGGAGAATGCAAATGACATATCCAATAAAGGGTTAGTATTCACAATATATAAAGAATTTATTAAATGGGCAGAAGATATGAACAGACATTTCTCCAAAGAAGACATACAGATGGCGAACAGACACGTGAAAAGATGCTCGACATCACCAATCATCATGGAAATGCAAATCAAAACCACAGTAAGATACCACCTCACACCTGTCAGAATGGCTATAATCAAAAACACAAGAAACAACATGTCCTGGCGAGGATGTAGAGAAAAACATTGTGCACTGGTGATGGGAATGCAAACTGGTACAACCACTGTGGAAAACAGTACGGCGTTTCCTCACAAACTTAAAAATAGAACAACAAAGATGTCTACCTCCCTGCATCTGGCATTACTTTCCCTCTTAATATCTGCCTTTTGCTGTACTCCATTTTTATTGTTTGGAGGAAGATAATGTTCATTTTGTTTTTAAAACCTAGTTTTCCCTAGTTCAGGATCTTCAGGCATGCCTCTGTATCTCCTGGAAATTTCCTCTCTCCACCCTCTATGCTGCTTGCCGCTCATCTTGAACTCTCGTGCCCTCGGAATTCCGCAGACTAAGTTAACTTCTCAGGTGCACACCTCTCAATCACATTGCCCTTCTTCATAACGTGTATTCTATCTGTCCAGTTTCCTAAAGGCAGGAATCAGCCCTTCTTTGTCATTCCAGCACAGTTCGGAAAACTAAGTTGGCTTTCGGTAAACATTTGTGGAAGAAAAGAAAGGAGACAGAGAAGGGAGGAGGGGATGGTAAAAGGGAAAAGGGAGATGGGGAAGAAGAAAGAAAAGGAGGGTGGGTAGGCTTGTTACCTAATTTATTGATTCTACCTTTTAACACATTAAATAACATTTCCTAAATGTTTTGGTCAGCTGTGGCCACAATAAGACTAGATAGCGAACCACCTCAAAATGCAGGGCTTATCAGCTTTGAGCATTTATTTTCCTTGTTTGGGGATTTGTGGTTACTTGGTGCAGCTTTGCATTGGCCTTTAGGTCATTTGGGCTTGATCAAAAACTAGAGGTTGGGTTCACATCTACTACACATGATTCTCCATTCTTCTTGGATCAATGACAATTCTTGTGACAAATCACAGAGTGCAGGGCTCAGCCTGGAGCTGGCACTGTCACTTCTACTCACACTCTACTGATTAAAGTCAATCACAAAATCCAGTCCCAACATCACTGGATGGGAAAATAGACTCAAACTAGTGGGTTGTACTGGGAGTCCCATGGCAAAAGGCATGGATATATAATTCTAATGCAGAGAATGCATGAAGACTTTCAAACAATAATTCAGTCACCCACCCTTGGTTTCTTACATTATCACGTTCACATTTTAAAACCTGCTTTTCTTAATTCCCTTTGGTTGCCATCTGCAGAATATCACAGGAGCCAGTCTCCTTCCTGACGGCTCCTAAGTTGGTTGACGGGGGATAGGGCAACACGTGACACCTGTATCCTTCACCTGAACAGAGTCCCATGACTACATTTGCTCATGACTGGGTTACCATCTTCATTATTGTCCCTCTTTCAGCACCACCTGATAAGAGCTGGGTTTTTGGCAAATTTGACATTGCCAGTATAATTGATCGTTTTGCACTAAAGACACAAATGCCTAGTGTCTTCTATGATTAGAGAAATTCATGAATGGCACATGGCTACAGATTATTTAGGGAAGATGAGACATCTTGACATGCGCCCCAGCCTTTGAGGACAATAGATATGAGGAGATATAAGTTCTTCCAGGCTCAAGGCCCCAATGCTTATGTAAGATGGGGCATAGGTCTTGCTCAGTGTGATAGAGTCCCTAAATCCCATCCTCTTATTTTAAAGACAAGGAAGTCAATGTCCACAGATGTAGACTTACTTGTCCAGTGGGGCAGTGTTGGGATCAGAATTCAGTCCCCGAGTTTTATGGCCTTTTACATTTGATGCTTTGTGCCATGATGGATGTTTGTGTCATGAGAAGGTAGAGCCTGATGAAAAATTCATGCATAAGCCATGGAAACTGAAACAATCCCAGGAAAACCAAATTGACTTCTTACGTTTATGATTTAGTAATTAATTGGTATGTGTCAATAGAAGATAGAAGCTAATTATTAAATTGTTCTAAATCACGGCCATGCCTTTGAGTCTGATTCTTCTATTTCAGTGAATTAGTTAACCGAATGGCCAAGAGATTTCAGGTAATACTATATGTTTTTAAGTGTTAGATGAGGTAGTGGGCAAAAAAGAAAGAGAAACTGTAATTTTTACATTTATCAATTCTTCACTGAAATAGTAAAAATGTTTCTTTTTAACGAGCCCAACAGTAGAAGATTTCTTGGAGCTTTCAGTCTCAGTGTTTTTCATTATTATGTAAGAAAAAACTTTATAAGCTGCTTTTCTTTAATCCTAAAAGCACCCATAAAGATGATTAGAATTTACTCTCTTCATCAATTCAAAAAACAGCATTTTCTAATCTGAAAACACTCGGCTTATAAATGACCTGTTCTGCTACTACTGTTAGAACAGGCCACTTTATGGATTAAATAGACAGGCTAACCTGGGTTCAGAATCACCCTTTATGTTGGTGGTTCTCAATCTCTTCTCCCACATACTGATGATTCGCAATTTGGTTCCATCTTAATTATAATGGTGTGGACAGATGGGGTGGAGGGCAGGGAGGGAGGAGAGAAGGCAGAGTAGAATCCATATACTTGGAATATATTCCCAATTTAAAATTTTTCCACTAATATTTCTTAAATCTTTGCAAATCTTTCTTCTCTGCAATTAAGCCTAGCAAATGGCAAGGCATCAATGATGACTGGACAAAGAACACATGATATATAAATGGAAAAAGTATTTTCATGGACACATGCTCTTGATTGTAATTTGAAATTACATACATAAGGGGTGCCTGGGTGGCTCAGTCAGTTGGCATCTGATTTCAGCTCAGGTCACGACCTCACAGTCTGTGAGTTTGAGCCCTGCATCGGGCTCCATGCTGACAGCTCAAAGCCTGGAGCCTGCTTCAGATTCTGTGTCTCCCTCTCTCTCTGCCCCTCCCTTGCTCATGCTATGTCTCTGTCTCTGTCTCTGTCTCTCTCTCTCTCAAAAATGAATAAACATTAAAAAAAATTTAAAAATTAAATTACATATATATACTTAATTCATATTTCTCATTAGTTTGACGTTACTATGTCCCATGGTGGAATTAAACATATCAGTATTTCATGGTATTTTGCAAAAACACCATGCCTTCCAAGTGATCCCCAATCTGAGCAAATTTGAGAATCTCCCTGTGTAGTGAAATACTGTCTTCTGTGTTCCAAACAACTAACTGAAAAACGAAACTTTGAAAGGCAACCTGTTCATAATAATAAAGCCATATAATATTAGTATGTGTTTTCTAGTTTCCAGACTTGTATCTTTCATGACTGCATTTGAGTTCCAATAAAACCCTCTCTTTCAGGCAGGACCTATGGACTAGATGAAGAAACCAGAACACAGAGAATATAAGTGGATTTTTCAAGTGCACACAATTAGTAAGTGCCAGAGGTAGAATTCAAGTTCTGCCTTTCTGATGCAAATCCAGGGCTCATTTCTACAACTTATGTCATTGTTTTATTTGCTATGAAAGAAAATAGTGAACAATGTCCTAAGTACTATATAATAATCAACTCAGGAAAAGAAACAGCAACATACCAAAATCAAGCCCTAAAATGATCAGACACCTTTCAGTACTTGGGGATCACAGAGCAACTTAAAGAAATGTTATCCTTGATAACATTTTCTCTAGAAATAAAGAATTATCAATACCACGAAGCAGAAATAGACTATTGGAGGGCTAGTACAGTCAAATGCCATGCAAAGAAATAAGCATTCCATAAAACCAAGCAATTTCACAACTGCAGGAATGATGCAGAGAACAGTGAAATTTTTAACAACAAATGTTACCCAACACATAATTCTGTTCAGCGAGAGTTTTCATTGATTGCTGTCTTTACCATCAGCATTTGGCAAGGGCAGCAAGGGGAAACTTGGCTATTAATATGTTTGGAGAAGATCTAGGTTGAATTAAAGCTTTATTCTTTATACAGCTTAAGTTTATGATCAAGAAATCTTTCTAACTCTTATCTCTTTTGTCCCAAACACAAGTCGGGCTGTAACCGTCTAAACAACACACTAGAGAAGAGATGTGATTCTGAGCCCCACCTTTACTTCCCAAGAAACCCAAAGCACTTCTTTAATTTTTGAAATAATTATGAAGGAACAAGTACAAAGTCTGTGTCAGCTACATATCTTGAACATTTATTTATATAGAAATGAATAATTTAGCAAACCCTTATTGTTTTACGACAATGTGGAGGTTTCTATGGAGCTTCTTACAAACACGTCTATACCTGTCAAGCCACTGGCATAGGAAAACATCTACCGAGTCAATCGAATGGTAACATTTGGCCGGTGACACTTAAGAGTTGGGGTCAGTTAATCATTTCATGTACTTATTTATTCCAAATGACAATATTTTAATGTTTGTATCAATTGCAAAAGCAATAATATGCCTGAAGATTGAGTTATCGACAAGTTGCTAAAGCGGGAAGTAAAAATTTCTCCTCATTAAGAGATGTAAATATATTCCAATTTTTTCTCCAGTTTGATTAGCTTTCTCCTAACTAATATTAGCAGAGAAAAAAATCTATCTCTGCTTAGTATCCACTTGCTCTCCACGTCTCATTCCCATTTACTAATTATTATCAATATTCATATTAAATATAAAGAGAAAAATTTTAAGTACTGACTTGGCTAAAAGGCAATCATTGTTCAATTAGGAGATTAATTATTTGACATCATTCCATGGATGGTTAAATGACTCCAAAGTAGGGTCACACAAAGAAATTAGAAGTTCTGCCACTGGGAGACTGGAGCCATCATAATGGTGAGTCAACCATGGGTTATAGGAGGTAAAAGGGAACCACTGGGAGATATCTTTGTAGTGGAGGATGGTGAATAGGACACAGATCCTAAAAAATACTTTGAGAGAAGAGGATCCTGTACAGATGATCTATATCAAAGGTTGCCATACACAGAATCCATTAAAGTATAAAACAACAAAGAGGATGTTTCTGGGTGAGTGAAGCATGGAATTTCCCTCCAGAGTCTATAGTAACCCTGAGGAGTTCAAACGATAGGCAGTCACTACAAGTCCCTAACCCTGACATTAGATAGCCGCCTTCTTCTTCTTCTTCTTCTTCTTCTTCTTCTTCTTCTTCTTCTTCTTCTTCTTCTTCTTCTTCTTCTTCCTCCTCCTCCTCCTCCTCCTCCTCCTCCTCTTCTTCTTCTTCTTCTTCTTCTTCTTCTTCTTCTTCTTCTTAATGCACAGTGATAAGAATCTTTAGACTCTTTACTAGCAGGAGAGCCACAGGCTCTTGTATAAGTTTCTGGGTGGACTTCTATTCACTTGAATTTTGGCCAAATGAAGACACATGTGAAAGATCCTTATAAACAGAAGAATACTGCATATATTTAAGATAATACTGTCATTGTTAGGATGTCAGTGCTATGGGAATTATTGGCATAGGAATTATGTGTAAAACTTTTTTTTTTTTTCTCCATGCAGTCTTAGCCTATTGAACTCTTGATAAACTCGTTCCCATCATGTGAAACTCTTAGGTTGTTTCAGGCTCATTAAGAACATTATGCCAACTCAGCTCATTCCACTTTATTAATGTTGCAGTGCAATACTGTGGATAGCAAGTAACTAGATTTCTACATGGCTGTTGATGTGGTCTCTCAAAATATTTTCATGAGCAACACAGAAAAATTCATATTGGCAAATTGGATTCTTAACCATTTGGAAAACATTCCTGTATGACTTGTTTAATGGATTAGTTTCAGCTTAAAAGTAAGTTTCAGTTAGCTTACCAACCATAACAAATCTTTATTAGATATCTGTAAGTGCCAGTCACTATATTTAATGCTGAGAATACAATGGTAAACAGGACAGAAGTTAATCCCCATGCTCAAGGAATTCAGAGGCTAGTGAAAAAGACAAGCAATTAAATGAAAACGAGCACAGTAATTCCAAAATACGGTCAACGCTGCAAAGGAATCACACAGGGTGATGGAGATACTCCTTTTCTATATTTAGCCTATCCAAAGATCTGTTCTTGGTGTAGCCTCATTTGTTTTTTTTTTAATACATTTTTATTTTTATTTTAATGTTTATTTATTTGTTTTTGAGAGAGAGAGAGAGAGAGAGAGAGAGAGAGAGAGAGGGAGCACAAGCTGGGGAGGGGGAGAGAGCGAGAGGGAGACACAGAATCCGAAGCAGGCTCCATTTGGAGCTTGAACTCACAAATTGTGAGATCATGACCTGAGCCGAAGTCAGCCCTTTAACAGACTGAGCCACCCAAGCTCCCCTTTAATACATTTTTAAATAGCTTTATTGAGATATAATTCACATACCATAAAACTCACACATTTAAAGCCATGACTCAATTGGTTTTTGGTATATTGACAGAGTTCTTCACCTCCAATATCAAATCTTGGAACATTTTCATCATGACAAAAAGACTCCCCATTCCCCTCCCAACTCCTCCAGAAAAACATTAATCTACTTTCTGTCTCCATAGTGGTAGCTAGTCTGGACATTTCGTATCAATGGAATCATATACTATGTGGGCTAATTTCACTTAGCATGTTTTCAAAGTTCATCCATGTTGTAGTATATGTCAGAATTTTATTTCTTTTTAATGATGAATAATATCCCACTATGTATACTGTATATATATACGTGTATATATATATATACATATATATATACACGTATATATACATACGTATATACATATACATACGTATACATATATACATATATACATATACATACGTATATACATATACATACGTATATATATACATATATATATACACACATATATATATACATATATATTGCTTATCCATTCTTCTCTTGATGGACATTGGGTTGCTTCCACCCTTTGGGCTACAATGAATGTCGCCTGTGAATGTTCCTGTACAAATATCTTCATTCTTTCTCATGGCCAAATAATATTTCATCATATGAATACATCACATTTTATTTATTTATCCATTTGTCAGTTGTGGGCATTGGGTTGTTTCACCTTCTGGCTATGAAAATAACACCACTGTGAACATCCACGTACAAGTTTTTGTACCGACATGTGTTTTTACTTCTCTTGGATACCTATTTAGGAATGGAATTGTCGAGTTATATGGTAACTCCATGTTTAAGATCTGAAGGACCTGCTAAACTGTTCTCCAAAGCAGTGGTACCAATTTACACTCCCACAAGCTGTATATGAGGGTTCCGATTTCCCTTCTCTCTCTCTAATGCTTGTTATTAAACATTTTTTTCATGATAGCCATCCTAATGGGTGTGAAGTGATAACTCATTGTGTTTTGATTTACATTTCCCTGATGGCTTATAAGTACTTTTCATGTGCTCACTGGCCACTTGTATATCATCTTTGGAGAAATGGGCATTCAAATCCTTTTCTCATTTTTGAAATTGGATTATCTGTGCTTTTATGGTTGAGTTGTAAGAGTTCTTTAAATATTCTAGATGTAAGTTTATTATCAGATATATGATTTGCAAATATTTTCTTCCATTGAATAGCTGTCTTTTCATTTTCCTGACTCTATCATTTGCAGCACAAAACGTTTTAATTTTGATATGTCCAATATATCTATTTTTGCTTTTTTCACACAGGCTTTTGCTCCCACATTTAAGAAACCATTGCCTAATATACGGTGATGAAGATTGAATTCTATGTTTTCTTCTAAAACTCTTATTCTCTTAAATTTTATATGTAGGCCCATGATCCATTTTGACATCATTTTTGTGTGTAGTTTAAGGTGTCCAACTTCTTTCTTTTGCATGTGGATAGCCATTTACAATTGTCTTGGCACTCCTGTTGAAAATCAATGGACCATAAATATAAGAGATTATTTCTGGACTTCCAATTTTATTCCATTGATTTATACATCTATCTTTATGCCAATACCACACTATCTTGATAGTACAGCTTTATAGTACATTTTTGTATCAGGAAGTGTGAGTCTTTCAATTTTATTCTTCTTTTTTTCAATATTGTTTTGGCTATCTATCAACCCTTGCATTTTTAAATGAATTTTGGGATCAGCTTGTCAATTTCTATAAAAAGTCAGCTAGCAGTTTGATTGTGATTGTGTTGAATTTTTAGCTCATTTAGGGGAATATTGTCATCTTAACAGCATTAGGCCTTCTGATCCATAAAATGAGATGCCAAAAGACCACATAGACGTAATTAGATATTTTTTCATTTACTTCAACAATCTCTTATAATTTTCAGTGTACAAGATTTGCCCTTTTCTTACATGTATGCTTAGTATTTTAAAACTTTTTAATAATATTTTAAATGGAAATGTTTTCTTTATTTACTTTTTGGATTGTTTACTGCTACAATATAGAAACACAACTGGTTTTTGTATGTTGATCTTATATCCTACTACCTTATTGAATTTGTTTATTTCTTTCAATCATGTTTTAGTGGCATCCTGAGTTTTTTTTTTTATGTCATCTGTGTTGCCCCATTTTTAATCTTTATTTAGTGATATAAATATAGAAAGAAAAAAGGATATGAGGGTTCATGGGCAAATATTTGCAGTAAACTTTTCTACCTCTCTATAGATCAATTTTATAATCAACAAATACACACCATTAAAGGAAACTATATTTGGACTCAAAGTCAAAAGAAAGATTCTAATAAATGCAGCCATCCTTGTGGGGAAGTGAACATTCAGTATCTAAAGGTGTCCCGTCAACAGTGCAACTGATCAGGAAATGTTATAGAAGGAAAGAGGCTGAACTGCATGATTTCTAGACTTTTGCCAATTTTGGATATATACTATTGATTCATTCTGCCCATCTTTGACTACTTTTATGTCGTATTTAAATAAAGAGGTATGGAAAGGATCAGTAGGAGCTCCTAGCTAACAACAAAACCAAGACCACAAAGCTCTTCTGTAAACTTCTTGGGATACAAAGGTAGGTTTCTATTCTCACCCTGTCCAGACAAGGCTGTATCGTATATCAGGTGGTGTCAAATTTTTCAGGAACCATTCATCCCCTGATAAGAAGTGCTATCAGGGATCAAAGTTATATGAAAACTAATACTATGCATCTCCTTTCACAGTGCTTTCACTTTTTTTTTAACGTTTATTTATTTTCGAGAGAGAGCAGAGCAGGGGCAGAGAGAGAGGGAGACAGAGGATCTGAAGCCGGCTCCACGTTGACAGCAGAGAACCCGACAGGGGGCTCGAACTCACAAACCGTGAGATCATGACCTGAGCTGAAGTTGGACGCTTACCCGATTGAGCCCCCCAGGTGCCCCAGAAGCGCTTTCATTCTTAAAATATCTCCATAAGCTTCCAAAATACAGTAACCCCTACTCTGCAGGGAAACTCGAAGCTCATTGCATTTATGTTTAACCTTGCAACTTGGCTATATTTAACTTCCACGGTGGAACCATTGTGGTTTCACAGCGCAAGAAACAGAATTGGACTGTTAAGCAAAGGGAACTAATCGGGAAGAATTCAGAGTCTCACAAAATTGATGAAAATAGAAGGACCAAATTGTAAGGGGACACAACTGGGCTAGGACCCGGAAACATACAAATGTCTCAGAGAAAAATCTATGTGGCAATTTCGCCATGGTTGTCACCATAAATAATTCTACCCAATCATTTTTTTCTGCCCTTGGTTCACACTCTCAAGATTTGAAATCCTGGAGGAAAGCACCCATTCAGTCAAGGTTGTCATACACCCACTTCACTGAAACACAAGGAGGAGGGAAGGAATGTTACACACCTCTCAGCAAAATAGCTTAAGGCGTGCAGAAGGAATTATGCTCCCACAAAAAGACACAGAATGAGGGAGAGGTAGCTCTCCAAGGAGAAATTAAAATACTATCAGAATTAGATGTTGGGCAGTCAAAGAATGTCAAATACTCTCCATATATATGGAAGGCCTTTGTTGATTTCATTTAAAACCTACTTTAAGTTTAATCCTGGCAGCCTCAGAAATCAAATTTGTTCTCCTATTGTGGCACTGTGCCACCCATTTTTTGTTGTTGTTGTTTATAATACAAGAAAATAAAGCCAAGATTTTTGCCCTGAAAATGTTTGTCTTATGGAAGAGCCTTGTCTTTATAACCCTTGCCCCAGTGTGAATCAAGTGGCCTAGTTTCTGTTTTAGACCATTATTTAAAAATCTGACTGTTTCAATGTACTAATGAGGCACCATTATCTGAGCGCTGTTTTCAACTGTCCTGGTTTCTTCTTTGTGTTACTACTGTCATCTCTTGGCCTAAATATTTTTTATACTTAATGATGCCTTAGCACTTGTATCCATAGGCTTTTCAAGAACAGCAGTTATTCTAAAAAGTTGAGTAAGTAAGTCTTTCTGAACTTTTAATTTCTGGCTCAGGGCTAGAACTACTATAAAATTATCTCTTTTAGATTTAAAGTCAGTAGGATATAAAATCTAATCATTTATTTAATATCATTCAGAAGACAACATAAATATAAAAGCACTTTTTATTGTTCCTTAGAATCACAATTAAGAATCCGTTTCCTTCCCTTTAATTTTTGAATAAGAAGAAAAGAATTTGCAATTCCCAAAGCTAAAGTCTCATGAATCATGACTTAAGCCAGTTTGTTCAACACCACACAGGCCTGTGACTCATCTCTTGTCTTTAGTTCATGCTGTGATTTTTAAAGAAAGTGCAGGCTGGTCAATAGATTTCATTTGGGTAAAGGATTAGAGCACCAACCTAATCTAAGGCCACTATAATCACTGGTTTTGTCAGCTCTCCTTTCTTTCCTTCACATCTACTAATCAGAGGAAGATAGTTCATTATTTCAATTGGTTCAATTACTACCTCACTTTCTAAGGAGTTACTATCGGGGCCAAATTTGATTACGATTATCAACAGTCTCCACAATGCTACTTTTTAAATTTAGCTTGTTATCCTGAACTAATCAGAATTCAATAAATGCGTTCATAATGGAAGGCATTTGTAATTTCACTGAATATAATTTTGAAGGGAGTAATGGAAACTATATGTAGAGTGAGTGCAATGATCAAGAAAAGTAAATACTCCTTGATCTTTTGGTTTGTTTATAACTGTCATCATTCCAAAAAGCATTTATGTATGGTGCCTCTGTGGTTATAACAATCAGGATCCTTATACAGGAAGCGTGACTGGAACTATTGATATTGTCTTTGGAAACGGGGATTAAAATTATCCATCAGAGCCAATTAATTCCATATTGAAGCAAATATCCCAAAGACTGTTGCCTTAGACCTGGACAAGTTCCCAAATCTTTGCTATCGTCAGGCTCCTTCCCTTCAGCTTCTTTGCAAGAAACAAGCACAACAAACCATGTCCAGCTTTTTCAAAGCACATTTTGCCAATCAGTAGCTTAAATAGATATTATCTGAGTTTTGTTATCTTACAAATATAAAAAGAACATACCATTGTATATTTTGAATCTCATGTTATGTACATTAGCAATCAATTACCTTAATTCTATTTATATATGAAATTATTTTAAAATCAAGAATTTGGGGGGGCACCTGGGTGGCTCAGTCTGTTAAGTGTCAGATTTTGGCTCAGGTCATGATCTCACGGTTTGTGAGTTCGAGCCCCACGTCAGGCTCTGTGCTGACAGCTCGGAGCCTGGGCCCTGCTTCGGATTCTATGTATCTCTCTCTCTCTCTGTCTCTCTCTCTCTCTCTCTCTGCCCCTCCCCCACTTGCGCTGTGTCTCTGTCTCTCAAAAATGAATAAAAGTTAAAAAAAAATTGAAATGAACAGTTTTTGGACAATCACTTTACATTTTAACTTTATTTTTGCTTATCTTACTTTAGCATTCAGGCATCTGATTTTGTTTCTGAGAATAGTTTCCTGGCAATCTGTAGCAACTAAATTTTAAGTCATGGTGGCCCATGGAGAATGAGATATATCCAAGCACTTCAACAGGACTGCCCAGGGAAGGCTTTAGCTACAAAATGGCTTAACATCGGTATTGTTTTGTTTCAACCGTACTCTTTCCCCAACAACCTCTCTTTCCCCATTCAAGGAAGGTATATTTTAGGTTAATTATTTCTGCTAACTAATCTAATCCCTTGATTATATCCCAAATTTAATTCGTGTGAGTGATGTTCTCTTGAAGATATCTGAAGTTACCCTGAGACAAGAACTCAGAGATAATAACACCAACCAGTATTTGAAAATTTCAGCCTACAGTGGTTTTCATATCAGGCTACTTCATCCTCTCAAATCACATGAGATTATGCAAATTAGCCATCTCTCACAGGTGTGAGATTTGAGGCTCAGATAATCGTGATTAGGAAGGTACACGTTATGTACTTAGGTATAATCTCTTACCAAGAGAACCAGACAGTTGGATTGAAATATTTGACAAAATGTCCCACAGGCAAAAGTGCTGCAGATAAAACATACACATCATGACCCCCTCAGTGAGCTGGGCTATTGTCATCCCTGCGTCATAGCTGAGGAAATTGGGATATAGATTCCAATCTTGACTGTCACACTGATTCACCTTGAGCCTTAGACCTATCATCAGACTCTCTGGGACTCAGTGCGAGGAAGTTAACAAGATTATGACTAAGATTTCTCTCTGCATTAAAAATTTGGTCCTTTCCCTTCTCAGGATATGCTGAGCCTGCCTAGATTGTTCACTGGTGTCTGATTTCCTTCAGTCCATGCTGGCCAGCTATACTTAGTTCATTGCCTTAGAAAAAAGAAGATGCCCAGATGATGAAGACGAAGAGATATTCATTCCAGATTACACGGGCGGTGTTATCATCAGAAATGGAAGGTGGGCCTTCAAATCCATCTGCCAATATCTGGCTGGGTTGATCTCTCCTTTGGTCTAGTACAGGCAGATAGAATGACAGAATATAAATCTTTAGGACAAAAGGGGGTTATCTCACAAAAGATGTGAGAGCTTGTCTGCTAACAGACGGGCAGCTAGGAATGAAGGAATCCCACCTTCCTTTCAGCTGAAGACAACTATTTGCTCAGCTCAGTCCAGAAAAGCTACCCTAGGTACCTAAAATGTCATCAGGATTGTATAACACACGATGACTCAATATTCTGAAGTATCCCATCTGTAAGGGTGATTGGTAATGTGGATATCTGTACAGACTCTAGCTAACAGATACCAGCTAATTAATGGTAAGCAGCATTGTTGAAAACAAACCAAGTGAAAATTTACAAAATCTTAAATAGCTACAATGCTCAGTAACTTGTAGGTAATTAAAAATTTGCTCTCAGTCTCAGCCCAAGTCAATCCCAAGCATGTATTGTCAAGGTAGCTAGTTTTTAAAAATCTATATAATTTTTGGATTTCAGAATGGTTCACTGGCTATATTCACATAAAGGAACACTTCCAGAACCTAATGGGTGATTCTATCAGCAATGGCCAGTATTAAAGTTACAACAGCTAAAAATTGAATCCCTTGAATCCTAGCAAGTGCATACAGAGAAGCTATGATCTACTGCCTTTGGTTTATAAGACTGGCATTTCTTAATAGTAGTGTTCTACATGGGGATTTCTTCATGCATTCAAAAATTATTAAGAGGGTAAGATCTTGGCAAAGTAGGTTCACGAGCATGGGATCTGTTAATCCATCTCAATACTTGTGGGGAAGAATTGCTTTGCTTTAGGAAGTATATAGACATAGGGATTAGATTGTGGTGGATCCAGTTTATTTAAAACATACATAGCCTACCTTTGTGAGATTTAGTTAGTGAGTTTACATATGTTATGAATGGGGGATTTTTTTTTAAATGAAATGATAATCAATTTCAGGCCACCAGCAGATAAGCGATTCAACTTACTACATGGTTGCATATTGCCAGTCTAGACAATTAATGAAGTACGAATTGCTTATACCTTGTTTATCCTAAAAATCCTTTCATGTTCAGCTGTCATCTGATCTGAGATTGTTCAGAAAGTTAATTCAACAGCCAACGCTATCCAAGAGTGTTCATAGATAGTATGAACAAGCAGCAACCAGGTTGAAAATGCCAGCACACTCTCGGAGTGACAGAACTGTTAGTCCTCCCAGTGGTCCATACACCTGACCTCCTCAGACAGCTCATACTGGTCCTGTCTCTTAATGAAGTCTGCTGAACCCTGAAGTCTTAGGATATGAAGTTTCCTACCCGGTGACTTCTTGTGTCCGTCACAAGGTAGAGAGAGGTCTGGAGACGAACCACCCCACCCACGGTCGGGAGTCTCAATTTTACTAGCAAAGAAACTCACCTCACATCTCATGGCTAATTTGTGATAAGAAATGTTCCTCAGGAAGAAAACTTCAGTTATTACTATTCAATGATGGGAAATCACAAAGGTAGAGTTTCAAAAATCATGAATGGCAAAGCCAGCATAAACCAGGACTCCCGGCTTCCATATCTGAGATTGCTTTTCTCAAAAGATTGTACCAGCTTTCTTTTTGCCAAACATTTATCACTTATAGAACAGTAAATCAGGCAGACATCAGATGCCTTTGTTAACTGCCTTATGATCATTTAAAATACCACCTCTGACATGGGACAGAGGGGACCCAGCAGTGGGAGGCCAAGGGGAGAAAGTCTTGGTATAGACTGGTAGGTTGAAACACGTTTTGTCCCCATACACCAACCAACCAACAAAAACAAAAACAAAAACCAAAAATAACACTCTAAAAAAAAATCACAATACCGAGGCATTGATGATTGCCAAGTCTTAGAAATTCCTGTTTGCACTTGAAATTCCAAGCCCAGCTGCTTAATCACTTCTTTTTAGATTTAGCTTTTAACTGCTCAAAGTTTGGACATAGTGCATTTTGTTCATGCAGACCTAGAACATTGGATGCCATCTGTCATCAGAAAGAGATTGGGAGGGAAAGAGATTGAGAGAAAAGTAATTGCCATATCTGACCTTGTCATTTGTATTTGCTGCCATTAATTGATAATTCAGGAAGGCACCATGGAAGGTACCCAAAAGTGAAACATATGCTGGTGTTAATAGTATCATAGAATCTCTAAGCTTAAGTACCATCGTATTTTTGAATATCTTGTCTTTCTTTTTTGTTTGTTTGCAGCTTCTCTTCTTCCTATTTTATTTTATTTTTCCCAGTTTATTGAGACATAATTGACAGATAGTTTTGTATAAGCTTAAGGTATAATGCATACTGATTTCCCTTACGTGTATTGTGAGATGATTATCACAGTAAGTTTAGTTAGTACCCATCATCTCATATAGATACAAAAAAAAAAAAAAGAAAGGAAAAAAACTTTTTCCCTTGTATTGAAAACTTTTAAGATCTAGCACGTTAGCAACTTTCAAATATACCGTAGAACAATGTTAACTATAGCTACCACGTCATATATCACATCCCTAGTATCTTATAACTGAAAGTTTGTATCTTTCGATCCCTTTTCTCTAATTCCCCTTCCCCCTACTTCCTACTTTTGGTAACCACAAATCTGACCTCTTTTTCTAAGACTTCGGGTTTTGTTTTGTTTTGTTTTGTTTTGTTTTGTTTTGTTTTTTGGGGGGGGTGTTTTGTTTAAGATTCCACATATGAGATCATACAGTATTTGTCTTTCTCTGTCTGACTTATTTCACGCAGCATAATGCCCTCAAGATATGCCCATGTCATCATAAATGACAAGATTTCCTTCTTTTGCGTGGCTGAATAATATTCCATTGTGTGCATGTATGTATGTGTGTGTGTATTATCTCACAACCGTATTCTTTCATCTGTTGATGGCCTCTTCGGTTGTTTCCATGTCTTGGCTATTATAAATAATGCTGCAGTGAACATGGGGGTGCGGATAACTCTGCAACATAGTGCTTTAATTTCCTTTCGATATATACCCAGATGTGGAATTTCTGAATCATATGGTAGTTTTATTGTTAAATGTTTGAGTGACCTCTGTATTGTTTTGCATAGTGACTGTTACCAATTTACAGTCCTAGCAAACAGTACACAAGGGTTCCCTTTTCCCTACATCCTTGCCAGCATTTACATCTTCTATTTTTGATGATAGCCCTGAATATCTTGCATTTCAATAAACATATTAAAAATTATGCAAGTGATAATTAGAATATCTCAGTAAGACACCTATATCTTTCACACCATTTGATTGCATTTAAAAAATTTTTTGTTTATTTATTTTTGAGAGAGAGGTAGACAGAGTACAAGTCGGGGAGGGGCAGAGATAGAGGGAGACACAGAATCCGAAGGCTCCAGGCTCTGAGCTGTCAGCACAGAGTCTGACGCCGGGCTTGAATTCATGAGCCCTGAGATCATGACCTGAGCCGAAGTCAGACGCTCAACCGACTGAGCCCCTGACTGCATTTTTACACTATAAGTTGTTAAGAGCTTACTACATGCCTAGTGTTATGGTGAGACATTTACTTCTATGATCTCTATAAAATCTCATTAATTCCCACAACAGTCGTTTAAGATACACATTAAGATAAACACTTGGAAGAAGAAAAGGTGAAATAGTTTTCTGATCTCACAAAGTAATTAAGAATTTAAATTCAAACGGGGTAAAGCCAAAGATTATCCCTTAAACCACCCGAAAACAGATGTGATCATTGACGGTCTCAGAATTATTACATTCTGGCATCATTGATTACCTTTACAAACACGTTTATTAATCTCATTCATTTTCCCCAGGAAAATCTTGATGCCAGTTAAGAACATTGCACTCTAGTTTGTCATGGAATTAACTTCCTGAGTACGTAGAAGGCAGCATTATTTCCAAGACAAAGAGTAGCTTTATTGCCTCTGAAATCTTGGTGTTACACCGTGATGTTAAAGATGTGTCGTTTTAAAAGGATCTCACAGACACAATCAAGTTTCATCTAATCTGTAGAACGAAAAAATATACACCTGTGTGTATCTGAGTTCATTCTCTTGTACACGATCACCACCTGCTTTCTATTGCTTTAAACGAAGTTTTTCATTTGAAGCTTTAAAAATGCTTTAAATTCAATAATTATCTGACTTGTGAATCATTAGAAAAACAAGATAGAGGAACCGTAATTCTTTGTACTCTAGTCTCTTTCAGGCTAATGACATTTCAGTAATGAGCTCTAGATACTTGCAACATAAAAAAAAGTGTTCCTTTTAATTATTAGTCAGCTCCTAGAGCAGTTACTCTGGCAGGACTTAACATTTGGGGAACGATCTTATCTCTTCCAGTCCACCCCTGGCATATCCTCAGGACATCTCTACTGGCACTTATACAAATGGCTCAGAGTACTTGGCAGAGAGCTAACTTGGGCCATGACAACTTGCCACGACCAGCTGCTGCCGACAGAAAAAGCTTATGGCTAATAATTTAACATGGGTGTGCAGATGCGTCCACCCTAGGGCGGGGTCAGTCCAAGCAAAAGAACCTCATGTGAAGGGTTCCGGTCTCCACTTAGGTAAATTCAGGCTATTCAGAGCAGTCCAGGAATTTCCTGAGCCATAATCAACTGGTTTTCATTCCTGAGACAGCATTGCCTTCTGCCGGGTTTTCTATCTCTTTGGGTTCTTATTTATCATTAAGAAAACTAAGAAAAAAAAATACCTCCCTAAAACGCTTATGGATTTGTGAGGTTCAGATGAAATCAAGAACAGCAACCTCTTTCGAAAGGTGTCTTATATATCCCGGTGTCTGGTCTGGCGTATAAAAAGCTTGGAAGTAGCGACTCTGTTTTAACAACAAGTAAATGAACAAACTGAAAAATCGACGACTCTTCTTACATCTGTAAGAGACATGGTTCGTAGAGTAAAGCACTGCCTCCGAAATTGGAGCGACTCACAGTCAAATACAAAGAATCACAACTTACTGGAACAGAAACCCGTTAGCTGAAGCCTCCACAGGAACCAGTCCTGGGAGGAAAAAAATCAAACTATAATTGATGAATTGTTGGAGGCTGAGCCGAATACCAAAACCAGACAAAAATTTTTTTTTTTTTTTTGAAATGTACAAACCACTATTTCTCATTAACATAGATGCAAAAATCCTCCAAAAAAGTTGAGCAAATCAGATCCAACAATGTGTTAAAAAGAATGATAAACCATGATCAGGTGGGATTCATTTCAGGTATGCAAAGGTGGTTGAACATTCAAAAATAAATTAATGTAATTTATCATATCAACAGATTAAAAAAAGAAAAATCACATGATTATACCAATAGATGCAGAGAGAATACTTAATAAAATCTAATACCATTCATGAGAAAAAAACACTCAGTAAAATGAGAAAGAGAGGAATTTCTCATGTGATAAATAAAGAATACCTATAAAAACTATAGTAAACATCATACTTTGTGATGAGAAACTCAACCTTTCCCACTAAGATAAGAAAACAAGGATGTTCCCACCCACCGCTGCTTTTCAACGTTGTTATGAAAGTCCTAACTAATTAATAAGAAAAGGAAATAAAACGTAATAGATTGAGAAGAAAGAAATAAAATGGACTTTATCCACAGATAACATGATCATCTATATAGAAAACCTGAAAGAATCACCAAAAACAAAAAAAAAAAAAAAAAAAAAAAAAAACTTCTGGAATTAATAAGTATACCAAGTTTGGAGAATTCAAGGTTAATATACAAAAGTCAGTCACTTTCCTATATAACAGCAATGAATAAGTGGAATTTGAAATAAATAATGCAATACAATTTATATTGTCATCCCCCCCCAAAAAAAATGAAATACTTGTATGCATACCTAACAAAATATATTTAAAATATATATGAGGCAACCTGTAAACTCTAATGAGAGAAATCAAAAAACTAAATAGGGGTGCCTGGGTGGCTCAGTCGGTTGAGTGTCCGACTTCAGCTCAGGTCAGGATCTCTGTGCCTACAGCTTGGAGCCTGGAGCCTGCTTAGGATTCTATGTCTCCCTCTCTTTCTGTCCCTGCCTCCCCACTTGCTCTCACTCTGTCTCTCTCAAAAATAAACATTAATTTTAAAAAAACGCTAAATAAATAGATAATCGATGTTCATGGATAGGAAAACTCAATATTGTCATAATATCAGTAATTCCTAATTTGATCTATAAATTTAATTCAATCCTAATAAAAATCCCAGAAAGTTATTTTCTAGATATTGAAAAATGGATTCGAAAGTTTATATGGAGAGGGAGAAGACCCAGAATAATCTACACAATATTGAAGGAGAATAAAGTCTGAGGACTGACACTACCCGACTTCAAGATTTACTATGAAGACAATGTGGTATTAGCAAAAGAAGAGACAATCTGTCAAAAAGACAGATCAATAAAATAGAATACAGAGCCCAGAAACAAACCCACCTAAGTATAGTCGACTGATCTTTGACAAAAGGCTAACGACAATACAATGAAGCGAAGAGACTTTTCAACAAATGGTGCTGGAACATTTTTATGCAAAAAACTGGATTTTCAAAAAAATGAATCTAGGCACAGACCTTACCCCCCTCATAAAAATTAACTCAAAATGGATAAAAGACCTAAATGTAAAATGCAAAAGTATAAAACTCCAAGAAGATCATATAGGAGAAAATCTAGACGACCTTGGGTTTGGCAATAGCTTTTTCGACAGAACAACAAAAAGGCTCAGGCCACGCAAGTGACAATTGATAAACTGGACTTCATTAAATTTAAAATCTTCTCCTCTGTGAAAGATACTGTCCAGAAAATGAAAAACAAGCCATTGGCTGGGAGAAAATATTTGCAAAAGACACATCTGATAAGGACCGTTGTCCAAAATATACGAAGAACTCTTAAAACTCACCAATAAGAAAGCAAACGGTGAAATTCAAGAATGGGCCAAAGACTCTAAAAGACACCACACCACAGAAGATATACAGATGGCAAACAAGCCTACGAACAGATGCTCCACCTCACATGTCATCAGGGAAATGTAAGTTAAAGCCACAATGCGATTATCACCGCACACCTATCGGAATGGCCAAAATTCAGAACAGTGACAACACCAAACGCTGGGGAGAATGTGGAGCATCAGGAACTCTCATCCACTATTGGTGGGAACGCAAAGTGGTACAGTCACTTTGGATGAGAGTTGGGTGGTTTGTCACAAAACTAAACATACTTTTACCATACAATCCAAAAATTGTGCTCTTTGTTATTTACCCTAGGAAGTCGAAAACTTAGGTCCATGCAAAAATCTGCACACAGATGTTTATAGCATTTTTCTAAATAATTGCCAAAACTTGGAAGCAACTAAGTGAGTGGCGGGTGAATAAACTAATGTACAGCTAGCTAATGAAATATTATTCAGTACTAAAAAGAAATGAGCTGTCAAGTCATGAAAAGATATGGAGGGATCGTAAATGCTATTACTAAGTTAAAGAAACCAATCTGAAAAGGCCACGCACTGTATAATCCCAACTATACCACATTTTGGAAAAGGGCAAAACTATGGAGCCAGAAGTTAGTGGTTGCCAGGGGTTGGGGTTAGGGAGAGATAGATATATGGCTCACAGGGGATTTTTAGGACAGTGAAACTACTCTGTATGATATGATAATGGTAGGTTCGTGTCATTATGAATTTGTCCAAACCCACAGTATATACAACACAAAGAGTGAACCTTAGTTAAACAACGGGTAATTTGTGTTAATGTAGATTCATCAATTTTAACAAATGCGCTGCTCTGGTGAGGGACATTGATAATGGATTAGGCTATGGATGTGTGGGGGAATGGGATATACGAGAAACTTCTATACATTTCACACCTGTCTTTCCTATTCATAAATGTAGGTGAGTACAAGTAAATCCATTCTGTCTATATTTTAAAAAATAATTCAACAACTTTAACTGTCATTAATAGCAAATTACCTGTGACATTATTGTGTTAGCAACCTTCGCGTAAGATCACTGCTCTAGAAAAAAACTTGTACTTTCAATTGTTTCTTTCTAATTATGCAGAATAAAGCCTAATTTAAAGCTAATTTAACAGTATTTCCATTCGTTCAGATTTTTTTCTATTTTCACTTTTGCCTCCTCTTTATGTTTCTGTAGTTACTGAAAAGACTTACAATATATACTTTTTTTCATTAGAAATAACTAGGAGCTCTTTTGGAAAAAAGTTGGGAGTTAAATCTTATCTGACAGATACATATATTCTGTGACTTTCTGGTTTAATAGTCCAAACAGTTCACTCACTACCAACGACTTGTAATACAAATCATGTTATCAGACAGGAGAGAGGCCTAAATTTGAAATTTCCCACTCAGTATGTTTACTATGGAGGAATATGGAAGTGAGCATTTTCAATTACTTTGACAACAACGAAATGGAAATAATAATGGCATTCCCAGAAAGAGAAAAAATAAAGTATACAGTCTTCACTGTGTTTATATTGCAACCATGAAGTGTGTCCTATGTAGTTCCCAATGCAATTTAAATTTTTTTCCCGTGTCATCTCACACTTCACAATTTAAAAAATTTTTTTTTCATATTTATTCATTTTTTGAGAGAGGGAAACAGAGCGTGAGTGGGGGAGGGGCAGAGTGAGAGAGGGAGACAAAGGATCCAAAGCAGGCTCCAGGCTCTGAGCTGTCAGCACAGAGCCAGATGCGGGGCTCAAACTCACGAACCATGAGATCGTGACCTGAGCCAAAGTCAGACACTTAACCAACTGAACTACCCAGGCACCCCACACTTCACAAGTTTTTTAAATGCAGCACCATTTCAATTAGAAGTGACAAAAAGCACCAAATAGTAACTTTATAGAGTCAAAGTCTTTTCTGCTTGGTTTCCACATGTGAAAAGGGCAAGAAACTGGAATCAAATCATGGGAAATGTGTTTTCTCAATACATAGAGATCATAAGAAAAAGAGTGGTCACAAATCGTTAGGTAAAATGGGCCTTACTATTCAATTATTATCTGTAGTAGATTGTTCGCAAAAACAAAATGGCCCCAATCCTCACTTCTCCCTGTTCCCATGCTCATTGCCAGATGACTTTGAAGTTCCTCCAAACAAGAGTTCTCTCCTATTCCTCTACCACAGGAGGAGTGGCAGGGGTGTGGGAGGGAGAAAGTGGCTATGGAGATATGAAAGGGATAAGGAAGGGAAAGTGATGTAGCAGAAGGAGAGGAGCCATATTTGAGTTTGAATTTTGACAGATGGAAGCGACATAGAATACAACCAGACACAGAAGTGATCGTGCCCAGGAAGGGATAGAGTTAGAGTGAAGGTTAGGGTTCAGATCATCAATATAACATGGTTGGAGAAGCTGGGCTGCCTTTTAACTTTATATGGCCAACTGAATATGGAAGAAGTGATAAGGGCTCAGTTCTGAGCCAAGGCTTCCAAAGATTTTGCCTTCTCTCTTTCTTTCTTGATCTCTACCTTTGCCTGAGTAAGGAAGATGAAATAACACAGAGAACAGAGCTGAGTTGTCCAACTGAGGCTCTCCTACACCTGTAACAGCTGACCACGGACACGTGAGCAAGCCTGGATGATCAAGCTGACCAAGCAACTTATAAATTTATAAACAAAACAAATTCTGTCACTGTATTATTCATACCATCCAAGAGGTAGGAATGGCAGAAATCCTTATGGTAATTTCTGATTTCAGGAATTAAGACTCAAAAGTTGTTGAGCTAATTTGCTAAGTCCGAGCCCAACTGTGATGTAAGGTCTGATCTTTTAGCTCTAAGAGTAGAGCTTAAATTGAAACACAAGTACACTATGCTCATTTTGTGTACCCTAAATGTCATCAAATAATACCTTCCATTCAAAATATGGAAGCCCTTTTCTTAGCAGTTTCTTCTGGTTTAAAATTCCCTAAGAGTTCCCAAAATGGTTTGGAGAACTTCAGGTGGGAGAGCTATAATGGATTTATCAGGGAAACATAGTTTTTAAGGCAACATATTCTACCTTCTTTGTCATGGTTATCAGAAAGTAAAACAATGTTGAATGATCTGGCTTTCACCAGGTGCGAAAAAGATTATGAATTCTTATACATTTACCTTTAAGCATCAGGTGCATGATATGGTAATGTACTTCCAAATGAAAAAATAAAATGCTGTGTTTCAAAGCAGCAGAACCCCAGAAGAACCCGGGTGGCTCAGTCAGTTAAGCGACTGACTTCAGCTCAGGTCATAATCTCATGGGAGCCGAGCCCCACATGGGGTTCTGTTCTGACAGCTGAGTTTGGAGTCTGCTTCCGATTCTGTGTTTCCCTCTCTCTCTCTCTGCCCTTCCCCCCACCTCAAAAATAAATAAACATTAAACAAGTTTTTTTAAAAAGCATCAGAACTCCATTCTGGGCAAAATGGTGCCCTAAGACAGATCATGATTTCTCTCATCAAAACACACCATCTGTGGAGCACATGAGTGGCTCAGTCAGCTGGGCATCCAACCCTTGATTTTGGCTCAGGTCATAATCTCATGTTTTGTGAGACAGAACTTCACATCAGGCTCTACACTGACAGTGCTCTGCAGTGACAGCATGGAGCCTACCTGGGATTTTCTCTCTCCTTCTCTCTCTCTCTGCCTATCCTCCACTTATGCTTGCTCTCACTCTCTCTCTCTCTCTCAAAATAAATAAATAAACATTTAAGAAAACCATACCATCTACTTTTCCTCTAAGATCAGGAACAAAACGAGGATGTCCACTGTCACCACTTTTATTCAACATAGTACTGGAAGTCCTAGCCACAGCAATCGGACAAGAAAAAGAATAAAAGATATGCAAAATGGTAAGGAAGAAATAAAACTTTCACTACTTGCAAATCACATGATACTATATATAGGAAACCCTAAAGTCTCTACCAAACTCTGTTAAAACTGATAAATGAATTCAGTAAGTTCAAAGGATCTTATAGTAATCAAAATGGTACAGTACCGGCACAAAAATGGACACAGAGATCAATGGAAAAGAATAGAAAATCCAGAAACAAACCCAAAATAACATGGTCAATTAATCTTTGACAAAGCCAGAAAGACTATTCAATGGGAAAAAGAGAGTCTTTTAACAAATGGTCATGGGAAAACTAGACAACAACATGCAAAAGAATGAAACTGGACCACTTCTCTGCACCATACATAAAAAATAAACTCAAAATGGATTAAGGGCCTAAATGTGAGACCCGAAACCATAAAACCTAGAAAAGAGCAAAGGCAGTAATTTCTCTGACATCAGCCATGCAACATTTTTCTAGATATGTACCCTGAGGCAAGGGAAACAAAAAAGGAAAAATAAACTACTGAGACTATAAAAAAAAAAAAGCTTCACAGCAAAGGAAACAGTCAACAAAACTAAAATACAACCTACTGAATGAGGGAAGATATTTGTAAATGGCATATCTAATAAAGGGTTAGTTTCCAAAATGTATAAAGAACTTATTAAATGGGCAGATGGCATGAACAGACGTTTCTCCAAAGAAGACATACAAATGGACAATGGACATATGAAAAGATGTTTAACGTCACCAATCATCATGGAAATGCAAATCCACAATGAGATATCACCTCACACCTGTCAGAAGGGCTATAATCAAAAACACAAGAAATGAAAAGTGTTGGCAAGGATGTGGGGCAAAATGTCGTGCACTGTTGGTGGGAATGTAAACTGGTACAGCCACTTTGGAAAACTGTATGGAAGTTCCTCAAAAAACTTAAAAACAGAACAACCAGATGACCCAGGAATTCTACTACTGGGTATTTACTCAAAGAATATGAAAGCATGACTTCAAAAGGATATATGTATCCCTATATCTATTGTAGCATTATTTACAATAGCCAAATTGTGAAATCAGCCCAAGTTTCCATCATTAGATGAATGGATAAAGAAGTGAAATATATACACAATGGAATATTACCAACCCATGAAAAAGAATAAATCCTGCCATTTGCAGCAACATGATTGGATCTAGAGAGTATAATGCTAAGTGAAATGTCAGAGAAAGACAAATACCATATAATTTCACTCATATGTGGAATTTAAAAGAACAAAACAAATGAACAAAGAAAAAAGAGATAAACCAAAAACCAGACTCTTAACTATAGAGAACAAACTAGTTACCAGAGGGGAAGTGGGGGCGGGGAATGGGTGAAATAAGTGAAGGGGATTAAGAGTACACTTATCATGATGATCGCTAAGTAACGCACAGAACTGTTGAATCGTTATATTGTGCACCTGAAATATAATACTGTATGTTAACTATACTGGGATTAAAATAAAAATAAAAGAATAAAGTCCCAGGTTTAACATTAAAATCCTGAAGGTGAGTTCTTCCCTCCTTCAGGATTGTTGAGTTGTTGAGCTGCTTCCTTTTCAGCAGTAGTGGAGCAGACTCGCGCATCAAACGTAGCTTTTGACTACGGAGCTTAAAAACCTGGTTACGAAGCAAAATGCTTTTGTGTGTTTCCACTCTGTGCAGAATAGTACGTGGTCAAGAGCATGGGCACTGCCACTCACAAGCTATGTGACTTTAGGCCCACTTCTTAAAGAGGCGATAATGAAAAAAATGATGCTTTGTTCAAAGAATTCACCTTATTTTTGGTTCCTCTCCTACCTAAACATTTCTCCTTTTCAATATCCACTAGTGGATAACCCTCATTTCCTCAGCCTTTAAACTTTGAAATATTGTCAGCTTGGTTTCGGAAACTTCTACATCTCTCAAATCCGTAGGTGAGCTTTCCAGACTCATGTTTGAAATGTTACGAATACACTGGTAATTCCTAAGTGTGTACACACAGCCTTCACCTCTACCCTGGACTCCTGATCCAGACGCTCTACCTTCTACTCCATGTCCCCACTTGGGTGTCTAATAGTCTTCTTCTTGTACCCAATATGCTCAGGCTAAATTCTCGGTCCCCCCCAAACCTACCCTGGCATACCTTTCCTCAATTCATTTATGTCACCCATTTAGTTATTATTCAAGGCAAAGCTTTGGAGTAATTATTGATACTTCTCTTTCTGTCACTTTCTCCATCCAATCTATCGGTAAATCTTGTTGGATCCACCTTCACTGCTGTCTGATTACTGCTGACCACCTTCATCACTGCTACCCAGGTTGAACTCACATCACCTCTTTCCTGGATTATAACAATCGTCTCCTATTCTTTGTCTTTTTAATCCTATCTTTGTCTTTCTAAAATCTATTCTCAAGAGACAAGCCAGAGGAATATTTTAGAAACATAGCTCAGACATAATGGCTTTTGTACTCAAACTCTCCAATTTCCCATCTCTTAGAGTAAAGCCGAGGTCCACCAAATGACTGTAGGAGATCTGAGTCCTAACAGTCTTGGACCTCATTTATTCTTCCTTCTATTTATTCCCGTTCATTCTATTCTAGCCATACTGATTTCCTTGCTCTTCCTCAAGCATGAGCTCCTGCCTCAGGGCCTAGCATTTCCTGGCATCACTGAAATGCCATTGGCTTTCCTGGCATCACTGAAATGCCATTGGCTGGAATTAACCTCTCCAGGACCTATATGATACACTCACCTAGATTTCAGGTGTTTTATCAGGTGATGTCAACTCCAAAAGGCCTCCCCTGACCACGGTGCTATCTAAAATACCACACTTCCGAGGTGCTTGGGTGGCTCAATTGGTTAAGTGTCTGACTCTTTTTCAACTTTTTTTTTTTTTTTTTTTTTTTTTTATTTTTGGGACAGAGAGAGACAGAGCATGAACGGGGGAGGGGCAGAGAGAGAGGGAAACACAGAATCGGAAGCAGGCTCCAGGCTCCGAGCCATCAGCCCAGAGCCCGACGCGGGGCTCGAACTCACGGACCGCGAGATCGTGACCTGGCTGAAGTCGGTCGCTCAACCGACTGCGCCACCCAGGCGCCCCAAGTGTCTGACTCTTGATTCTGGCTCAGGTCATGATCTCACGGTCATGGTCAAGCCCCGTGTTGGTCTCCGTGTGCTAAATGTGAAGCCCACTTGAGATTTTTTTCTCTCTCCCTCTCTCTCTGCCCCTCTCATGCTCATTTTCTCTCTCTCCTCTCTCTCTCTCAAAATAAATTTTAAAAAGCTAAAAAAATAAAATAAAAGGGCACACTTCTTTCCTCTGCTGTATTGTGTGTATTTTCTATTTGCTTATCTGTCTCCTGTACTCTCTCCCCAAATCCGAGATAATAAGCACTTCATTTTTTTTACTGCTGCATCAACAGTACCTATAATTAATGCACATAGTAGGAACTCTATAAGTAATGGTCAAATAAATGAACTAATAAAAGAATCCTTATATCCCTGATGAGTAGTAACTTTCATTGACCTTTCATTGATGGCAAAATGGCATACAAACCATTCCTTCTAGCTTTCAAGGCTTTCCATGATTCACCATTCCAATTACATTTCCCCACTACATTCCAAACATTCAGCCTGATCAGTTTCTGAAACCTAAGCCTCTCCCCTGCACTCTCCCCAGGAGAGATTTCCTCAGCACCCCCCACAAGCACCCATTCTATCTCTTCATCAAAGTGATGTGATTTGAAGCGGAGTTCAGGAGCCAGTGGCCAAGAAAGAATTCTTGAGATGTTTTTGGTTCAAAAAGGTGTTTTTATCATAGCATGGGGACAGGACTTGTGGGGAGAAAGAGCTGCACTGGGATTGTAAGTAGTGACTGATTATATAAGATTTTCTATCCTATGGAGGTCGGCGGGGGAGGGGGGGTGATGTCAGGGTCCCAGGAAATTGAGTCTATAGGTTTCTGAAGATTGCTTTTTTCTTGTAAATCATTAAGACAATTGCAAACTGATGGAGTTGATGGAGATTCAAGTCCTGCAGGACTGTGATCCCTAACAGTTAACCATTTGTTTTTCCCCTTCCTTTGTTCTTGGGCCGCCAGGGAGACCTGAGGAATGTCGTACATATCCCTCTTGGGGGCAGGGGTGGGTTGCAGGATGTTAGCTTGTACTTTACCCTCAGCTTGCTTTTTGCTCCCTCATCAACAGTATGGCCCACATGCTAGAAACTTTCCCAAGCCTTCCCTGATTCCCACAGCCCCGGCACAGATGTTTATATCCATATGTTTTACCCTCTTCTGAACAGGAACTCCCTTTAGTGATTCATGTCAAGTTTATTTGAATGAATTATTGCCAAGAGTCACCTTAACAAAGAACCTGACAACCACATAAGCCACGTTGCTATTCTAGATACTATCGTTCCAGTTTTGCAATAAGGCTTTGAAATTTCATTTTCCAAAGATATATTTTTGCTCATCATACACACCAAGTGACTGGCCCCTGTAGAATAGGCTGAAAAATCCAGTTGAATTAAAATCAGATTATAGGGTTTGTTTCAAGTGACTGGGAAGCTGATTGTTGGTGCTGAATTTTCAGGGAAAGACTAAAACTCAAAATGGAATCATCCAGATGTTTCTAAATATCCATCTCTACCCATGTCTTATACAGAGTGTAAGAGAAATATATTTAGTCAAACAAGAGGCCCATGGAGCTTCAACCACTGCCTGTTCCCCTCTTTCTTTCAGCTCTTAAGGAAGCCAAGCCCAGGATACGTGTAGTTCCCTATTCACTCCATTTAATTACAAGCGACATCGCCAGCTTCAAAATTCCGGCTCTGCTGAAGGATGAGCCGAGTGCTTTGCTCAGGGAGATTGATAGTCTGTCCTGCCCCCATGGATGGGACTACAAACCAGGCCACGTCCCAGGTGGTATCCAATTTCCAAATGAGGCCAGGAATATTTAGAAGTGGTTACAGCTCTGACTTGGGACTTGTCTCCCGGAGATGCCACGATGCCTTTTTAATTTCCTGACATTTTCAGATACGGGGAAAGAATCCAGCGGATGAGTCACCAATATTAATGGGGGTTTGAATTCTATTTGCTGCAGCAGCTGCCTCCCCATTAGTCATTCACAAATATATATATATATATATATATATATATATAATCAGGCAAACTCAGGGGAAAAGGCAGTGTCGACAGCCATTCGGTTGCCTTTTTCATTATCAGACTTTGGCTGCTGCTGCATGGAGAGGAGACCTGTTTGTTTCCTTGCCTTGTACGTGTCTATCTGAGAGGCTGAAAATAATTGTTGTTTACATACCACCTTGATGGAAAGAGCTTCATTCATTTGATGGACAGAAAATACCATGAATCTGCTTCATTATAAGAGGGCCAGAATTACATAACATTTCAGTACTTTTGTTTTTCTGGTTCCAGGATTTTGCATATCTGCGTGCCCTGATAGGAAAAGGAGAAACAAAGTGAAGCATTTGTGTTGAGGGTAACAAATTTCATTTCAGAAACGTCCACACGTATCCAGGGTTTGAAGATGAAGTATTAGAACAGTCGTATCCTAGCTACCTGCATGGTTCTCCAACTGGCAAAAGCCAGGCGCATTTTTAAAAGCCACACCAGCTGGCCCCCAGCAATGACTGAGCTTTACTGAACAATCAAGTCCCTTCATCTTATTTGAAAAGTAAAAGTGTTGGGGCGCCTGGGTGGCTCAGTCGGTTGAGCAACCGACTTCGGCTCAGGTCATGATCTCATGGTTTGTGAGTTCAAGCCCCACGTTGGGCTCTGTGCTGACAGCTCAGAGCCTGGAGCCTGCTTCAGATTCTGTGTCTCCCTCTCTCTGACCCTCCCCCGTTCATGCTCTGTCTCTCTCTGTCTCAAAAATAAATAAACGTTAAAAAAAAATTTAAATATGAAAAGTAAAAGTGTTGCTGAATTTTCTACAGGTGTTTCTGAATTTCCTCTACTTCTTGTGCATTTCAGATTAAAGGGCATGTGGTGCCAGAGTCCCCTTTGTGAGTGAACGGAAGAGATTTTTATTCAGAAAACATCTCTTGAGCCCTGTATCCTGAATCGTGAGCCCATATCAGGCTCTCAGCTGGTTGCTCTCAATTATTAAGGTGCGTAAGATTCACCTGGAGAGTTTGTTTACAATCCGTAATTTCAAGATACATCTTAAAGAATCTGGTCACCAACTCTGATGTGTGTTTGCGGGGGAGGTCCTACTCCACTAGGCAATGTTCTGACACCACATGGGTGTCCTACAGGTCAACTCAATTCTGACGCTATCTACACAGAGACAGCCTCAGATTCCACGAGTAAAGGGCTCGGTCATATACGATCGTGCCCTTCCGACATCAGATACCAGATTATCACCCCTGCTTGTGACTGGCTGGCTCCAGATTGGAGGTTCCAGGATCCCCTCTTTGGGTTTGATGAATTTGCTAAAGCAGCTCACAGAATTCAGAGAAACATTGACTTACTAGATCACCAGTTTATTATAGAAGGATGTAACTCAGGACCAGCCAGATGGAAGAGATCCATAGGGCAAGGTACAGGGAAGGGGTGCAGAGCTCCCATGCCCTCTCCAGGGTGCCACTCTCCCAGCACCTCAACCTGTTCACCAGCCTGAGAGCTCTCCAAACCCAATACTTTGGGGTTTTTATAGAGACCTCATCACACAGGTATGGTTGATTAAATCGTTGGCCATTGGTGACTGCTTCAACCTCCAGCCCCTCTTCCCTTCCCAAGTCAGGGGTGTGGAACTGAAAGTCCCAACCCTCGCCTCAGAGCTGCTTTTCCTGCAATCAGACCTTGTGCTTAGGTACCTTCCAAAAGTCACCTCAGTAACATAAAGCCAGTTGTGGTGGAAAGGGGCTTGTCGCAAAGAGCAAGACACGCATTGCGTGTCTTTGCGGCACTGAAGTGATTTCGGGAACTGAGGAGAGACTAAAAATTATGACAAAAGGTGCTCTCATCACTCTTGTCTTTCAGAAAGTTCCAAGGGTTTGGGGAGCCGTGAGCCAGGAACAGTAGATGAAGACCAAATATACATAAGAAATCTGAATGACGAAATATATATTTCTTACAAATCACATTGAACACCCTGCAGTCGTTCTTGGAAAAAAGCCAAGGAATCTATAGTTTAATAAGGATATTGGTGATTCTGATGAAGGCAGCCCACAGTGCAAATGTTGGCCGATCCCAGTGCAATAACAGAAATCTGCTGTGACGGCATGTGATGATCCATTTCTTAGTCAACACTTCACTAATCTATAATAAAGCTGCCATCACCGGTTTAACTAAGAAAGGGGAATGTCATACGGCAGAACCCAGGTTGAGAGGCACGTATCTCCACACCAAATCCAAAGCACTCCCTGGAACCCCACTGAGGGCCAATCCAGAAAACAGAGAAGATATCTGTACCCTCGGATTATAAAAGGAGTGAATGTCCCCCCACTTGGCTGACCTGAAGAGCTACTTTATCACCACCTTGCTCTAGGGTTTCCTAGGTTCCATATGATGTCGTTGGAAATATGCCATGCCTTCTGCTTTGGGGTTGATTTCAAGGGCAAAAGACACGTCTTTGATTTCTGCCATGAGCTTTCCAAGACCAGTCACGAAGAAGAAAATTTCACTTCTTTCAACTTGTTTGTGGAGAAGACAGTCTCTGTCAGCTCTTTCTTAGATCCTGCTTGTGAAGGAGAGAGAACATATCTAAATATCACAGGGAGGACAGAATGCTGTTTCTGCCATGGACAGTGCGTCATCACCATGAAGAGCCATGCCTTAGGCAAGAGAGGATCATATATCCTTCCTGCTGCTTCCCAGGGCAATGAGGTTCTTCTCCTCCTCAATGACTCAGGTCTGCAAGGTACCTTATAGTGGAAGTGGAAGGCTTCAGAGGTGGTTAAACAGAACAAGAGGGATGGGGCATCCTGGAGTACCTTACATCCATCACCCCAGTTGAAGCCATTGCCATGCTACCTCTTGTCAACCTGCACATCACCCTTTCCTAAAAAGCCCACACCCATTTGGGCCTACAGGTTTACGTACCAGGCGCTCTTCCCATTATAAGCCCTTTATATTAGTTAAAACTCCCAGATTATGGGGAAACTCAACCCAAAGTAAACAAGGTTTTTTCAAAAAAGGTGGAGGGGAGTGGTGTTTAGTGCTTAAGGTGTGGCTGTGCCAGAGTTTGAACGATGTCACCAACTAATCCCCCTTTTGTTTATATTATTACATGCCTCTGTTCTGCTTCTGTCTGTCAGTAAACATCATTCCACAGAAGGGCTTTCTTAATGCAGAGAAGAATATGTGTGCTGCTATCCACAAAACTGCTCGATTATGACCTTCAGAGGCCAAAAAAGAGAACCAATTATATCACATTTCAGTAGGCACTGTGACCAGTGCTGGAGCCCTATACCTATGCTTGAATCAAACGCTGTGCGGGGAGCTTGGTTCTCCCTCATCGTCAACCTTGAATTATGACCAACCTTGACCGGGGGGGGGGGGGGGGGAGGGATAGCTGGGGCCAGGGAGTGAAAGCGGTAGAGAGTAACGTGCAAAGCAAACAGAACCATGTCTCTCTTCTACGTCTCTCTCTGCCTTTGCCACCTTTGCACCTTTCATTGACTCTCAGCTCAGACATCACCTCCTCCAAGAAGCCTTTCAGAATGCCTGCGTGCTAGCTGGTCTTCACAGAATGTTTACACACCTGACCCTCCCACCCGACAGGCCTCCTTAAGTACAAGAACCAAATCAAAGACATCCAATGCCTGTATCTTGAGCACCCAGCATCTTGGGATAACGTATACTGATTTTCTCCTAAAGCCAATATGAGAAATAAACACCATTCAGCAAGAGGCAGCAAGATCTGGGAGTGTGTCCCCCCAGCCAGAGCAAAGCTGGTCTCAATGGCCCATCCCAAGCACCTTCCCTGTGGAACTTTCCTCAAACAGGATGGGCTCCAGGTTTTCCTATTTTTGTATCACTTGAAATTTATTTCTAATTTCTTAAAACACATTTATTAGCGGTATAATTTATATACCCTAAAATTCATTCATCTTCAGCGTACAATTCGGTGATTTTAGTAAGCCTACAGACTTGTGCAGCCATCGTGATAATCCAATTCTAGAACAGTTCCATAACCCGCGGTGATCCCTTGTGCCCATTTGTGGACCCCCCCCCTTTCCCAGTGCAGCCCCAGGAGAGCACTAATCTACTTCTTGTCTCTAGAGACTGTTTTTTCTAGCCATTTTATGTAAATGGAATTATATGCCATGGGTCTGTTGTATCTGGCCTTTTTCACTTAACATAAAGTCAGTTCATCCATGTTGTAGCAGGTACCAGTCTTTTATTCCTTTTAACTGCTGAATAGTGTCCTACTGCATGGATGTGTCACACTGCTTATTCAACTCCTGTTTATTATCCTTGTGGGAGGGACAGAAACCATCCATGGAGAAAGGGCAGGAAAGCCAAAGCGTCCACAGCCTTCCTGGCCCCGGATCGATGCCTTTGCCGTGATGGTCAGTACTTTTCCCCAAAGGACCATGACCCAGTAAAACAGCCTCAGACTACACTATGGTCTATCCTGGCAGAAGGGCAGAAGTCGATCAGGAGATCAAGGCAACAATAATGGTGGAGCCCAGAGCCTTCTTCAAGGTGTTTTGAATGCAGAGTTCCTCAGCTGTGACTGCAAATAAATAAATAAATAAAATAAGATATCATTTATAGGAAAAAGATCTGGTATGAGCTCAAGATTTTTGCAAAATTAAGAAGAGTATGCCAAATTCAATTTAAATAGTAGTGACTATCAAGAAGGTGATTATAGGGGCATCTGGGTGGCTCAGTTGGATAAGCGTCTGACTTGGGTCAGGTCATGATTTCACGGTTCATGAGTTGGAGTCCCGAGTCGGACTCTGTGCTGACAGCTCAGAGCCTGGATCCTGCTTCTGATTCTGTGTCTCCCTCTCTCTCTGCCCCTCTCCTGCTCGTACGCTGTCTCTCTCTCTCTCTCTCTCTCTCTCTTTCTTTCTCAAAAATAAACATTTAAAAAAACATTTTTAAAGGTGATTATAACCTGTATGTTTACAGTTTTGAAAAAATAAGTATGGGTCTTTGGAGCATCTTTTGGGTAAGAATTATAGAAAAGAAGCAATTTTCTTTCGTTTTTAAGGTAAAGGATAATGAAGGCAATCTCTTACAAGATAATAATATACACTTTCCAGTACTAATTTTTCAAAAGTGTTCTTTTCTGACACAGCAACACACGCGCACACACACACACACACACACACACCCCTTTTTCTTTGCTTAAATCTGCTAACATCCTTTACTTTTCATTCTTCCCCAATTAGTGCCATTTAAACTGAGCTTTGCTAATTAAATAAACAATGAGCTCTGAGGTCACATTGTCAGGGATAATGGTGGGGGCGAGTATTAGAAATTAGCTCACACATTCTCTGAGATCTTATTTCACAGCACGCACACAAAGGATCTCTGCATCCAGGGCGCAAGAGATTACTCATGAAAGGAATTTACAGTGGAAGATAATGAGGGAGGTTTCAGCAAGCCATCAATCTGCCCGCTGTTCCTGGAGGCCCCTGGACAGTCAGAACGCAGGCCAGGCTGAATGGAAGCAAGGTGACATTTAGAGTACATGGTTCATTGAAAAGAGCAAATGTATGCAAACCCGGGACTATCGTCTTGGGGGAAAATAAACCTTGCTACTGTGAACACCATTGTTGTAGCTGGTGAGTCCTTTCCAGCTTTCAAAGTCCTCTGGCAACCTGGGGATACTGCAGAAAACTGGCGTAATTGCTGGCATTTACTAGAACAGTAGACCCAGCTGGGAGCAAGACAGGGCATGGCAGACACTCTTAACGAGAAACTTCGCAAAAAGAGCTTCAGAGGGATTTCCTTGTCTTATCCATTTCACACTCTGCTATTTTTTTTTCCTGCATAGGTTTCAGTATGAGAGAACTGTGGGTATTCTTTGAATTTTGAAAGTTGGTTTTAGAGAGAAAAGGTAATGACTGGCAAAGACTGAAAGGAACAGCTTTGAATCCAAATGACAGCCCCGCCTTAGTTTAAAGCTAGGTTCTCTTTTCTACTTATTATGGATCTTTGATAAGAAATACAATTGCTGAGAAGTTTGTTTTGCTTGCTGTTTACTATGAGCATTGTGAGACCTTTCCTGATTGTAACCCACTGTAAAATGGGCTGTAAAACTTCCTAAATGTAGTCTGATATGTAATGGAATGAGTGATTGTATACAAACTAACCGGCATTTCTCGCTTCTGTAAACCTGCTTGCTTAGCACATTCCTCACCTACCCCCTTCCCCCTTTCTTCCTCTCGCCACAAGTAAAAACCTCCCCTGTGCTATTTGTCTCTGTCTATAAAAACGCTATACCAACCCTATTCGTGGCCTCTTGCGTCACCGGCGACGAGTGCGCAGAGGACCAGGTTCGAACCTGCAATAAATGACCCTTGCCGCTTGGCTTTGACTTACGACTCTGGTGGTCTTTTGTGGGAGGTTTTAGAACTTTGGGCATTACAAGACTGGACATATTATTGTTTCATTAAAGAGAGCCAAGTTTTGAAATGCTAGTATCTTTATTTCCTCTAGGGATAAGGTCTTAAAGAGGACTCAGATATGTGTAGGAGAAGATTCACCGTGACATTGTCCCTCTCAAATCCCTATATGTTCCCATATCTTTAAGCTGATTTCCTGCTTATGCCTCCATTACACAAAAATCCAAGCTCATTACAGAAATTTCTTTGGAGAAAATGTCAACAAAAGTCTTAGTCTTCTGTGATGCTATCTATCAGTGATGACCATTATGAACATTTCATCTATAATATTCTAGACTTCTTTTTACTACATGTGTGTACATTTATGCATATGACTGTGCGTACATCTATTTATATATTCTTGTAACAAATGGAATCACCCTGAAATAGATTTTGTAACTTTACTTCTCTCGACAATAAAACATGGTACACATTACAAGTCACTAAATATACATTTGCATTTTCGTTCCAAATAGCTATATTTTCTTTTGTAGTGTGGATGTCCTAGAATTCATTTAAACCCAGCATCAGGAAGAAAACATCAGAAGCATGACAGAAAGAAACTATGATTCTAAACTTCCTCGGATACCCTGGTCAAAATCCAAGTTGACCCTTATTCAGGAATGCAAGGCATTCTGTGGCATAACCTGATGCTGGAGAAGGCTTCAGTGAACTCGGGGAACTGCAGAGATGTTAGAAGGATTAAACGGTATACCGAATGCTGGAAGTATTTTTCAAAACTTGTTGGAATGCGAGTACATCGTAAATCACCGTAGATGTCCTTCTGTAACATCTACCATGGTTGTTTTGCACATGGTGGGTGATCAGAAAATATTTGTTGATTGGAAATGAATAAGGGAGAAGTGGAAACATACGATCCTTGCCATGAGCTGGAGAACTCTTGAGTTTAAGTAGTTTCTCTTTATGTACTCATACAATTGAATTTAAAGTATAACTCTTTGGAATAAAGATAAATGAGAATGACTGGACATCCCAGAAATTACTAGAAGATTCCAAAAGAAAATCTAAGACACAAAGAAAGCAACTCTTATCTCAATACTGTGAAGAAGACAGCAAAACATTGGAGAGAAGGTGAGAGCTGGCTTAGAAGGTATGAGCCACAGTTAAGGGTATCATTAGTTGAGTGCTTGACTATCAAGTTGCAAGTTCTCGAATGTTAATTGAGACTAGCTTCTCTTTCTGTACAAGAAAAAGGTTGTCTGGCCAATGCCTGAATGGCTTCCAGCATCAGGAAAAAAATATGTGGAATTGGCAGGCAAACATTGAAATTTCTACTTTATAGAGAAAAATAGGCAGGTATGTCCATGGTTCTAGAGAATGTACGATAACCATCTGACTGAAAACTCTTTAAGGTCCCTGTGCCTGGTGGAAACAACTTACCCTTTGGTCCACGTGATACACCATCAAGCCAAGCCAAGCCTTTCCATATTTCTTCCTCACAACAGCCTTTTTTTCTTCACATCTAAAGTCTAACAGGAAGCCCACTTTTCACGCATCTCACAGGAGGACTCCAGCTGCTTTTACATCATCCTGTTATTGCAAAATGTCTGCCAAGCTTCCATTTTATAAAATAGCTCCTCTATTCCTTTCAGTAAGCTAGAATATTCTTAAGTGCACATACACTGTGGACAGACTTCAGATATTTTTCTCACCACGATTGCCGGTGGCCAAAACCTCAAAGCCAGTCATGCATCCATAGCAAAGGTTTAGAATGTGACTCTAGTTGCCAGTCTGATCCCAGTACGCTCCTGCCTTCTGTTTGGTGAAAAGCAGCTGCTCGGCTGTCAAGTTCATCTGTTTAAAATATTTACCGCATGTAATCCTCTCTTAGCTGGTGGGCCTTTGCCATGGAAACTGTCTTAGCAACCAAGACGAGCACCAGCAGGAAAAGGAACAAACGAGAAAGGACAGAAGCACCTCTGCAAAACACCCTCGGTCCTGGACACAACACAACTCCCGCGTGTGAAACGCTGGGGAAATGAGCACTGGTAAAATACACAAGGAGGCGACGGCAGCAAGTGCCACGCCAGCCTTTTGTCATCATGCTGGATTTTCAGCACAGGAAACCAAATTGAAGATGCCAGTCTAAAGATGCTCACCTCCATCTGTAATCACACACCAGCTGGAATTACAATTATTGGAGCTTGTCAGTCTTCCTGTTCAGCCCTGCGAGCTTCAGGCATAATTACCTGCGACGAGCTAACTCAGTCCCATCCGGTTTCTGAGACAATCCATCTATGCTTTCAACAATTATTCCTTGAGCCCCAACCAATGTCAGGCATTCAGCTGACAGGCTGAGGGCGCAGTAGTGAATGACACGGAGAGTGAATCCCACTTTTCATGAAGCTTGCCCTCCAGTAAATATAATAAATCCATCCATCCATCCACCTCTCCATCCGTCCGTTCCTACATACATACATCAGACACGAACAAATAAGCAAACAATATCGGGTATTAATAGGTGCTATGAAGAATCAAACTAAGTGATGTGAAAGGAGAGCAGTGGGGGCCAATTAGGTAACTCGATCAGTGAAGGTCTATTCATGTGTCTCCAAGCGGAAGGAAAAGCCAGCGCATGGGCCCCAAGGTAGAAACAAGCTCGACGTACAGCAAGAACAGAAGCAAGTCCAGATTGTCCAAAGGGTAGTAGTGAGTGTGTCCTACCTCAGTCTCATGATTCGGGCTGGATCTTGACATATGGTGAGGCTTCCTTCACATCAAGCCCTATTCTTCTGGTTCATGAGCCTGGCTGTGTCCTATTTTAAGCAAGAGGTGTAGGCATTCCTATTACCCACTGAGAAGGTTCCAGCTGGGTGTCATCACTGTCTTGAAGGTCTCATAGCTGGACCCACAGCCTCCTGATATGCATTCTTAGAAATCTGGTGACATCACCTTAGTCACTGCACTTTAGAAGGCTGGCCGGTCACCCCAGACCAGTTGTTTAAGTCTTGACCATCTCTAATCAAATCTTATTCTCCTTTTCCCACCAGCCTATGATAGAATGTTAACATACCTTACACACAGGAGGTTTATTGCAGCATATTTTAATACAATACAATTCACTTACTTTAGTGAAAATTTCTAAGAGTTTGACAAGTGTATACAGTCACACAACCATTCTCATAATAAAGCTATAGAACATTTCCACTAGCCCTCTCAATTTTCTCCTGCCATTTTGTAGTCTCTGGCAATCACCGATCTGTTCTGTGTCACTAGTTTGGGCTTTTCCGGAGTATCCAATAAATGTAATTATAGAGCACGTGACTTTTGGAGTCTGGCTTATTTCACTTAGCATAATTCATTTGAGATTTCTCCATGCGGTGGTGTGGGTCAATGGGTCTTTTTGTTGCCAAATAGTATTCCATTACGGGTACATGCCACAATTTGTTTTTCCTTTAAGTAGCTGAAGGTCACTTGGGTTAGGTCCAGTTTGGGGCAATTGTGAATAGAGTCTCTATAAACATTTATGCACAGGTTTTTATACGAATATATGGTTTAATATCTCTTGGGTAAATATCTAGAGATGGAATGTCCAGGTTATATGGCAAGCGTATGTTTAACATTATCAGACTAACACACTTTAAATCACTCCCTTGTACATATGAAAAGTTCACCTTTGTGTAACAGAGTAAAGATTAAACCTGGAATCAAAAGACCTTGATTCAGGCCATACATTTGAAACTAATAATTTTCATGACTTTGGGAAAGTTAGTTCATTATTTTTCCAAACTAATTTCCTTGCTACGGACTGTGGATTATTATAATTTATAGAGGCATGTTATTGCAGTATAAACAAACTGGAAGAGTTTTATAAAATATATTTTATTAAAAACTATTATTGCATTATATTATTATTCCATTTTATTACAAATCTGTTACAAATGAGACGTCATAAGGTCATACTAGTGTTTAATGCATGCTGCCAGTGGCTGACACAAGCCGAAGTCACAGGCCATGAATTTTACCCTTTGTCTTTTTAGAATATAAAGTTCTAGAGTTACACTCTGTCCAATACAGTAATCACTAGCCACAATGTCTATTTAAATTTAGATTAACTAAAATTAAATACAGTTAACGATCCAGTGTCCCCATTTGCACGAGCCACATAGTCAGTGTTCAATAACCACATGTGGCTAGTGGCTACCTAATGGGACAGCACACGTGATAAAACATTTCCTTCATTGCAGAAAATCACAGATGGTGCTGATCTAGGGGGCAGATGCTATGCTGTTGTTCTCAGAAAATAATATAGCAAAAATATCCTAGAACCTATTTATAACTTAATATTAAAAATTTTGCAGTGATGAACATTACCCATTTTGAGCTTGAGACTTTTAATCCACCCTATAAGCCCATACGCCCAGGCATCCACTGGCTTGTAAAGGTAAAACCCTAATACCTATGCATAAGTAATGAAATCATTCTGTACAATTCTGGTCTGCTCCTATTTTGATCCAACCTCGTTTAAGTACTTACTCCTGACTGTCTCTAATTTATTGTCTTGTTCTTGCTCCTTTGGACTTGGCATTTGCTGCCAATCTCTCCAGCTTAATTTTGGATTCCTTCTCTACTCTTCTGGAGTATCCACCCCTAAAGGATACAGTGAACAGTTGGTTTCCCCAAGACTAATCCAATTGACGGGGCTGACCCACCCCCATCATCCTGACCCACCTAACCCTGCAGTGGATAGAAGAAATGCACAATGGTGGTATAAGGGCAGCTCATGTTATGTCAAGGTTGTTGACTGTGGACAGGGGTCATGTATTTTAATGCTTTCAGGAGCCAGGCTAGCAACATAAATGAGTGAAGTCGATGAAGTTTAATAATAGGAATGGAGGAGATTGAAGCAGACTAGAAGCCTATGCCTCATCATGAGAAGCTCAAATAAAAAATAAAGTAAAGTGAAATAAACACGATATAAGCAATTGAAAGTACTGGAATTGCAAAAGAAGAGATAACATTGTTTCTTTGCTGCAGACGATGAAATAGTGTCCTGGAAAAAACCAAGAGAATCCATGCTAAAACTAATAAAAGCAGTAAAGAATTCAGTAACCTAGGAAGATATAAAAGTATAAAAAAATTAATAAACTTCATATATGGAAACAATAACCAGCTAGAACATACAGCGGGAGAGCAAACCTTATTTACAACAGAAAAATAAAAGAAAGAAAGAAAGAAAGAAAGAAAGAAAGAGAGAAAGGAAGGAAGGAAGAAAGGAAGGAAGAAAGAAGAAAAACTTGACAAAAAAATTTTTTTAAATCCAAATATTTAGAAAGGCTTTAAAACACTCTTCAAACAAAAGGAAGTTAATTGGAACAACAGAAAGACATTCTTATTCTTGAACAAACCCATTTAACATAAGTTTCCCCAAGATAATATATACATTTAACGAGATCTCAATACAAAACTAAGTATTTTTTTTTTTCTGGAACTAAATAAGTTAATTCTAAAGTCTACATTTTAACCATTCAAGAAAATTTAGGAAAACCTTAAAAATGAAGAGCAATGAGAGGGGACAATTTTTTTTCAGATTTAAACACAGTTTTACAATAGAATGGTCCTGGGACTCGAACCAAACAGAACAGAAAGCCCAAATATAGGAAGAAAGAAAGAAAGAAAGAAAGAAAGAAAGAAAGAAAGAAAAACAGATAAATGTAACTACAGAAATTTAAAGTAAAACTTTTTGCATAGAAAAATGCTATCAGAAAAATAGACTATTTACAAACTGGGAGAAAATATGTGCCACATAGACAAAAGGGGTAACCTTCTTAATTTATAAGTAACTCTTAAGAATTAGAAAAAAAAGGGGGGGGAGCTCCTGGGTGGCTCAGTCAATTAAGTGCCTGACTTCTGCTCAGGTCATGATCTCGCAGTTTATGAGTTTGAGCCCCATGTCGGGCTCTGTGCTGACAGCTCAGAGCCTGGACCCTTCTTCAGATTCTGTGACTCCCTCTCTCTCTGATCCTCCCCCACTCGCACTCTGTCTCTCCCTGTCTCTGAAAAATAAACGAACATTAAAAAAAAATTTTTAAAGAATTAGAAAAAAAGGAAACACCAAAAACCTGATACAAAAATGGACAGAAATTAAGCAAAAAGACACACAAAGTGACATGTAAGGAAGAAAATTTCCCCAAGTTCGCTTATAATAAAAGAAATGCATACTACAACTCTAAGACACCATGTCTAGTCTCAGACTGACAGAAATCACAAGCTTGAGAAACACCCTGTTACAAGGCTGTGGGGTGACAGACACTAGGGTCATACTTTGTTGGTGGTTGTATAAAACGACCTAAACCAGTCGGCAATATCTCACAAAATCACATGCTTTCACCCTATGATCTAGCCATCCCAGTTCCAGGAATCTACCTGAAGGCGTACCTCCATAAACAACACGTCCACAAGGTTATTCACTGAGGTATCATTTATAGCTGCAAAAGAATGAAAACAATCCAAATAGTCAAGAAAAAAAAAATGAGGAAGAACTTTATAAATAGGAATGGTGTGGATTCCAATGTATATTGTAAAGTTAACAGGGCAAGAGACAAAATCATGTATATGGCATAATATGCTACTTTGGGGGGTTTTTTTTAGATAACTTTATTGAAGTATAATTGATATACAAAGAACTGCACATATTTCATGTGTATAATTTAAAGAGTTTGGATATATGCAAACACCTTTGCTATACCATCACCACAATCAAAGTAACAGCCATATCCAACACCTCCCAAAGTTTCTTTGTGTCCATGCGTTTTTATTCTATTTGTGGCGAGAACACTTAACTTGAGATCTATCCTCTTAACAAATTTCAAAATGCACAATACCACATTGTTAACTATGGGTACTATGTTGTGCACATATCTCTAGAGTTCATGCATCTAGCATAACTTCACCTTTTTACCCATTGAGTAACAATTCCCCATGTCCCCAACCACCTAGCCCCTGGCAATCGCTATTGAAGTCTCTGCTTCTACGGGTTTATTTCAGATACTTCTTATAAGTGGAATCATGCAGTATTTGTCCTTCTGTAACTGGCTTATTTCACTTAGTGTAATGTCCTCCAGGTTCATCCATATTGTCACGCATGGGAGTATTTCCTTCTTTTTTAAGACCGAGCGACCTTCCATTGGAGGTATATGCCACATTTTCTTTACTCATTCATCTGTCGATGGACACCTGGGATGTTTCCATGCTAATTTTTTTAATTAAAAAAAATTTAGGGGCAGTGTGCCTGGGCATCTCAGTTGGTTAAGCATCTGACTTCAGCTCAGGTCATGATCTCGCGGTCCGTGGGTTCGAGCCCCGCGTGGGGCTCTGTGCTGACAGCTCAGAGCCTGGAGCCTGCTTCGGATTCTGTGTCTCCCTCTCTCTCTCCCCCACTCATGTTCTCTCTCTCTCTCTCTCTCTCTCTCCCTCTGTCTCTCTTGAAAATAAACATAATTTTTTTTTTTTTTTTAATTTTAGGGGCAACTGGGTGGCTCAGTCAGCTAAGCAACTGACTCTTGATTTCAGCTCAGGTCATGATCTCATGATTCATGAGTTCGAGTCCTGCATCAGGCTCTGCATTGACAGTGCAGACTCTCATTCTCAAAATAAATAAACTTAAAAAAATTAAAAAATTTTTGAAATTAATGTTTACTTATTTGTTTATTCATTTATTTATTTTCACGCTACTTTTGGGTATATATATATATATATATATATATATATATTTGTTTTTTTAACTGATCAAACAAATGAAAATGGCTACCTGTGGGGGTGAGTGGGAACAGGGTGGGAGGGGTAGGCATGGAAATAAAAATTCTATGGGTATACCTTTCTTGATACTTTTGAATAAAAATTCTATGGGTATACCTTTCTTGATACTTTTGATATCTTGATACCTTTCTTAATGAATTCTTTTGAATTTCATGAGTGCTTTACATATTCAAAAAATAAAATAAAATCAAAAAGAGTGAAAACGTTCACAAAATATCAGCAGGCTGAATGGACCCACCTGTTTTGCCACTGATGACTTATGATCACCTGCAGGCTTGAGGACCTCCTTAGCTTACCAAGGAGCATTTTGAGGCTGTGAGTAGCAAACATGTGCTTGGGGAAGGGAAAGTGAGATTTAAAATTAGGTTAAGCTAATTGCATTCACCTTCATAAAGACTAATAGCCAGTTACAGTATAATTAGCTACTCAATTCTGTTACCTTCATAATGTGTAGAGAGGTATTAGTCCTAAGTTTTCATTCTGGCTTATAGTTGTTGTTTTTTTTCCCCAAAGTGGTTCTGACCACAGACCAAGTTCAAAAACTTATTATTCCGTTTCTAAAATCTCAGGAAACAAGGCCAACACTCTTCTAATTTCAATACCGTCTGACTCACACACCAGGCCTCCGAGGCAGCAACCGCAAACATATCGGTGTCAGCAATCACGGGCTGACTCATCCGAGAACGTGCACAACCTATGGAGCATCTCCCCGGCAGGCGTTGCAGCCTCAGTAGGACCATCTGCATCGCCTTCACCCAGGTAGGAGCCCGGCCAACCTGTGCGGTGTATCCCACGCGATCCCGCTCTGACGCCTGGCCAGAAGCAGTTGGTCCGCAGTGGAGCTCAGACTCAAAACATTCCCTCTGAGCCCAACCGACTGAGGTGCTTGCTCCGTGCTAACCCCCAAAGCTCCCCAGGCCTTAAGAAAATGATTCCCTGCTGTCGCAGAAACTTCACCTAACAGCTCACAAAATGCTATAGGGATGAAGGGTCTACCAGTTTTTGCTTGAACGGGGATTTGGCTCTTTGGCTGGCCGAGTGGCCGTAGCAAAAACACTCAATCTCTCCAAACGTCAGTATCTTCATTTGTAAAACACCCAGCCCACGGGCTTTTTTTGCAAGAATTCAGTGAGATACTCATTATCAGGGATCAGTATCCGGGTCTCAAATAAGCGTATGTCCATATGCTGGGGGAAAGTTGGCTCTTATTTCTATAACTGATTGAAATCTTCTTCTTTAAGAATCGCCATCCCCCCACTCACCGTGAATAGGTGGGGGAAACTAGAAAACAATAAAATACTAACCTGTACTATGGAAAAGCTCTCAGTTCTTTCCAGCTTGCAATCTTTTGGGTAGCACAGCAGATTTCAGGGGAACATGATTTGTCCAATCCTCCCCACTACTCCTCCTCTGCAAGATGGATTTCTTTTTTTTTTTTTTTTAATGTTTATTCATTTGAGAGAGAGAGAGAGAGAGAGAGAGAGAGAGCTGGGGAGGGGGAAGAGAGCAAGAGGGAGACCCAGAATCCAAAGCAGGCTCCAGGCTCTGAGCTGTCAGCACAGAGCCCAATGTGGGTCTCGAACCCACGGACCTCGAGATCGCGACCTGAGCCAAAGTCAGCCCCTTAACCTACTGACTGAGCCACCCAGGCGCCAAGGCCAGGTACTAAGCTCCGGTATTCACTGATCTTTCCACACTGCAGAGTAGCTGGTCTGCTCTTGCCCAGGCCTGAGCTCTGTGGAGGCACAAGTGACAGGGCCCTTGGTTGGGCACAGTTCTCCTACTATAGCTCACTGTGCAAGTCTGCAGCTCATGTATTTGTGATCTATTTCTCTGGGTCAGTCGAGATTTGCCTGGTGTACTGGGCCGTGCTTCAGTGTTCAGTTTGCTGTGACACCTGCTTGTGACTCCCATTTTTCTCTGCCCCTGCAACTGTACCCCTAGGAAATCCTTCATCGTTCTTCTTACCGCCAGCAATCTGAGGATTTGTAGGAACTTCTGGGTCCCCTACAAACACTGCTGGAGTTGTGCATGTGACTCAAGACAGCTGGCTCGTCCGTCTGGCACTATACTTCCTCGTTAAGCCATCATTCCCTTGAACATATAGGGAACCAGCCACATAGCAGTCTCCTCCCAGGGGTTCAAAAAGAGAATGTGATCAAAGCCCTTTTGGAACAGCCTTCTCACTGTGGCCCTCCTGGGAACATGGGTCCAGGGAGATCTCGCAAAGCACACGTCATCTTCCAACAGTGTCGTCTGCGCTCAGGTTCTTTACTTCTTTGTCTGGGAGGGACATCGCAATGTCATATCCTTCTCCTGAAAGTGGCATTCAACTTGCCCACTTCTCTGGGACCTAAAGATGAAAGAGGAACAAGAAGGTAAGGTTACTGATAAGGGAAGCCCCCAAGTAAAGGTTCTTTGTTGTATGCTTATTCAGCCCTGTGACTGGCATACGACATATGCTCAGTAAGTGCGAGCTGTGGCTAACTGTGCTCTATATTTGATCAAAAGAAAATACCTCCAAGCCTTTTCAAAGTGGGTCAGATGATCAAAAACATATAGTATAGTCATAGGCCAGTTAATTTTTTTTTTCAAAGTTTTTTCATTTATTTTTGAGGGAGAGAGAGAGAGCCTGATCAGGGGAGAGGCAGAGAGAGAGAGAGAGAGAATCCCAAGCAGGCTCTGATAGTGCAGAGCCCAACACAGGGCTGGAACCCTCAAACCTGAGATCCTGATCTGAGCAGAAATCAAGAGTCGGACGCTTAACCAACTAAGCCACCCAGGTGCCCCTATTGTTAATAAAAGTAAGCAGGCAGTCCATTTTTGTCTTATGCGTATTGATAATGATTGCTGATTAGGACGTACGCAGTCTTGACCTCTATTTTCCTACCGCCAGTAGCCCTATGGCCCTGGTTTCATGATGCGAATGAAGGGAATTATACGTGGAAATCTCCCCGTGAAAAATATTTGCAGTACATATTAATCCATTCATTCATTTAACAAATATTTATGCAGCACCTTGTCCCTGCCTGGGGATACATGAATAAAATGTAGTCTCTGTTCCTTTTGGACACAGGACAAAGAGCTTATTCTTTAATATACAAAGAGCTTTCACAAATCAGTAAGGGAAGGTCAGAACACAAAATCTGACCGAGGATATGAAAGGGTAGATTTTAAGCACTCACCCGCAGAAACACACACACAACCTGTCAGTATTTTTAAATGTTTAATCCACTCTGAGCTGATGAAATGCAGAGAAACTTCAAAGATACGATAGACTATGTTATAATGAGACTTTCTGAGTCTGAGCTGATGTATGAAAACGTGCTTGCTGAGTTCCACTCCTCAGGAGAGCAGCAGGGGACTCCCCGTCTCTGACTCTGGCCTGGAGAGAGGAGCTTCAGTGGGGTCCTCAGAGCACAGTACTCATCAGCACAGATTTATCGAGCTGCGTACCCCCCTCCTGTACTGAGAGCTGACGATACGGCGGTGAAGCAGGCACTCGAGACCCCGCCGTTGCAGAACTTACAGTGTCCTCAGAGCAGAGGAACTGTTCGGCTACTCAATTCAATTTAATATATTGATCATTCCTTCACAAAGATTAGATTAGGGGAGGGGCGCCTGGGTGGCTCAGTTGGTCAAGCGTCTGACTCCTAATTTCTGCTCGGGTCATGATCTCACGGTTCAAATTCGAGTCCCGCAGCTGACTCCTCATTGACAGCACAGAATCTGCTTGAGATTCTCTCCATCTCTCCCTGCCCCGCTCCCTCTCTCTCTCTCTCTCAAAATAAATAAATAAACCTAAAAAAAAAAATGATATGGGGGAGGGGGAAATACTCCAAGTGAATCGTGTTTAGATTCACACAGATGAGGTATACGCTAGAGCAACCAGCTTCCAAAACTGTAGAAAGAAAAGCTGCTAAGTGCTTGCTTCTGTGTTTCATTTTGTTGCTTCTGCAAATGATACTCGCTCAGCTGATCTTTTTCTTCTTCATCTCGGGTCCTGTTTATCAGATTACTTTTCCCCTGAAAAAAAAAAAAAAAAGAAAAAGAAAAAAAAAGAAAGCTCTTCATTGCCAATGGACTGTCTTCTTCAAAGGTCAAAATGAAAAGCTCCCAGCAGAACCTCAGCATTTAGGCTGGCTTCAAAGAATAGTTAGGTTTTCTATAAAACTTTCTTCTGGAGCCCAATTTCCTCTGAGAAGGAATCTTCTAAACAATACTGAGCCTGCGCCCAACCTTCTGCAGTTTCCTTGGAATCTGATGAGAAGGCACAAGCTGGGACCTGAATGTGGCTTGGCTTCCGGGGTTGTTTTCAGCTCAGAATGTGACAGAGGGACTGGAGGGCCCGGGCTCAGCCTCAGAGAAGGGCAGCACTTTGCTCATTTGGGAACTGTAGCTACAGTCCCTGTGCCTCACTTCTTTTTCTTGTTGGACCCCTAAGGCTGGCACGGCTGTGTCTGCTGCCCCTTTCCAGTGGCTTCATACAAGCCAGCTGGCCAAATCAGGCCCCCAGTGGCCACTACACTCTCCCTTCTTTTCCTCTTTTGTCCTAAAGCCCTAGGGTAAGCTTACTCTTCATATCTAAGCATCCTCCCAGACCCTACGGTCGACTTATATAGCCCATTTTGAGTGTCCTGGCAGGTGGATGCCTCTGTCTTCTCCTTGAAGCACCTGAGTTTATAGTACGTCCCCTATAGCCCCTGTCATCACTTTTGTCACTGAAGAGCTCTTACGGGCTGTAACACCTCACATGGAGCCATTATCCCTGACTTCTCAGCTTTGCAATGAGGAAGACTAAGCGGGAACAGTTGGGAATTAATTCTGCCACCGAGGGAGCTTTAATACAAAAATAACAATTCGAGGAAAAAAGAGTGCATTCTCTCATTTCAGATGGTTCTCGTTGGTGATTAGCATTGTCACAGAACCTATCATCTTTTCAAGTTTATTAATTTATTTTGAGAGAGAGAGAGTGCACACATGCATGAGTGGGGGGAGGGGCAGAGAGAAGGGGGGAGAGAGAGAATCCCAAGCAGGCTCCATGCTGTCAGCTCAGAGCCCAACGTGGGGCTCGAATTGATGAACGCTGAGATCATGACCTGAGCTGAAATCAAGAGTCAGATGCTTAACCAAATGAGCCACCCAGGTGCCCCTGAATTTATCTTTTAATGGAGGGAAAGATTTCTGAGGTCAAAAAGGAGAGTGTCGGAGAATATTAACTTTGTTATCCCAAGGAAGTTTTCTGTGTTTGCCTAATATCTTCCCAAATGGTTATACCTAACTCCCTCCACTTCTGAAGCCTGGGACTCAGCAGCATTTTACCATGTACCAGCTGGTTATAAGTGCCAGGAAAAGAAGTTGAGGAAATGAAGAAGAAAAGTCCTTCCATATAACTGATACCCTCTGGAGTTTCCCTGTATGCACATGCTTGGACAATTTTTTCTGGCTCGTGTTTAGCAAGTTTTTATTGTGATGTCATTTCAAATGTACAGAAAGTTGTAAGAATTTCATAAAGAAAGCTCACACACAGTGTGCCTAAATTCCTTAACCAGTTATATTTTTGTGAATTGGGTTTTGGTATGTTTGCTCGCTTACTTCCTTGATTGTTTGTTTCCTTTTGAATAATGTAGCCTGCAGCTTCCTCTAAATTCAGGAAGTTTCGTTTTCTTCCTTAGTGCTCAGAACAGACTACAGAGGAGGCCTGTCCATCCAATAAGATGCACTTTTCAATTTGGGATCCAGATCTGATCATACGGTACAGGAAGCATGGCATTTGAAGAAATGAATGGGAGATAATGGGAATGGGGGGGAGGAAGGGAGGGGGACAAAAAAGCCAGAGTACTACTTACAAGGAGAGAAAGATCACAAAGAAATGCCGAGATGATCAGGGACTATACATAGGGGTTTAAGTAGAGAAGGAATGTTAAACAAATCTTTCAGTGGAGTTATCTTGTTTCCATGTGACTATGTGAGAATTGTGGAGAGGGGAGGAACACAATGAAAAAGAAAAGACAAATCTTGCCTGAGGGAACAGTGCATCTCCCTGCTGGGTATTAATAGCACCTGGAAGAGTTCGCTGTGGGCTACATCACAGCTGCTGCATGGTGGCCACAGATGGCCAGTTCAAGTTCAAACTCAAGTTCCTCTTTTCCAAATCCCATGACAAAAGAAATATAAAAATATAGTCACGGAGGCTCCAAAAAGGCAGAAAAGTTGTCAGAAGAAGATGGGACAGTTGATACTGATTTGCAATATTTACCTCAATATTTGCTCAAGCAATAAATATTAATGAGTGTATACTATGTGCCAGGCAGACCTATGTCCCTGCTCTTATGAATCTGCATTCTTGCGGGAGAGACCCCATTCTAATGGGGTGGTTCGCATTTGAAGGACCCCATGCAGCTTTAGAAGAGGTTTACCAGGAAAAGGGAGTTTTCCCAACAGAATCACAGAATAACCTAAGTTCTCAGAGACCCTATCTACAGTAGAGTTAGAGGTCAGATTTCTCAAATCATAAGACAAAACGGGATACAGAGTTATGCCAAAACTTTTGAAAATCTACATGAAAAGGAGGCTTTTCTCAGAAAGTATAAAAAAATATATATTTAACTTAACAAGAGGTAGAAAACATGGGTAGATGATTAGACACTAGAGAGATGAAAAGCCAGTCGGTCAAACTGATGAGGTTTTGGGGTGATGGTGGGGTAGTCCGAAGCCGATGACCAACAAAGAATTCTCGAAGATGTCTTTGGTACAAAAAGGTGATGTCATTAAAGCGCGGAACTGTGGGCAGAGAGAGCTGCACTGGGGTCGTGAAGAGTGGCTCCAAACATACTATGAAGTTAGGGAGGTAAAGTCAAAGGCAAGGCCTCCAGAGGGACTTTGATATGCTAAAGAGGCCTTGCAATTGTCCAGCTAAGGTTGTTTAGGGGGTTCCTGGAGAAATGTTCTACTCTGTAGTTGCCTCAAGTGTTTGTCAAGGGGCTGCAGGTTATAAAGAAATTTAATTTTATCTGCCATTTCCTTCTTGCCTTTGTTCCCCACATCACTCTGGAGGGGTGATACTGGGGCTCCAGGAAATGGAGTCTGTAGTTTTCTGGAGATTAGGCAATTGATAAATTTGCCTTTTTCTCGTAATTCACTAAGATATTTGTAAACTGATGGAGACCCACGTCCCATAGAACTGCGATCTCTATCAGTTAACCATTTGTTTTCTTTCATTTCCTTTGTCCTTGGGCAGCCAGGAGAGCCTGAGGAATGCCACACACATCCCACCTGGAGGGTGGGGGGAGTTGTCTTCAGCCCACCCCATGCTCACTCATCAAAAAGACGACTACAAAATTTTTAAAGGCATGAGTCTCATAATTTCATAAGCAGATTTTTGCAAGTCTTCACAGAAAACATAATATTTGTGTTATATAAATTTCCATATTCTGTTCTACAACATAAAAAAATTGATAGAATATTTTCCAAATCATTAAATAAAATTGCTATAGCCCTGACACTAAAATGAAATGGGGGGGGGGGGGTGGAATTAAGAAACTAATTGCATTCATTAATAAATGAAAGGAGACTTTAATCATTTTAATAGATCTTAATAGATTCTATTTAGCATTTGATATAATTCAACTTGTTTATGTTTTTAAAAATAATGTTAGCAAGTGAGGAATAAAAAGAAACTTATCTATTCTATAAATGTTGCCCAACAGAAATTGAGAGCAAACGTTTTGCCTAATGGTAAAATATTTGAAGCATGCTCATCAAAACGTCCACCATCACCATTGTTTTTTTGACATTTTACTGGCAATCCTGGCCAATGAAAAAGATGAGAAAAAAATAAAAGGTAAATATTCATTTTGGAAACAATGAAATCAAAATCTCATTATTTTAGTGAAATAAGTCAAGCAGAGAAATGCAGATACCATATGTTTTCACTCTTATGTGGATCCTGAGAAATAACAGAAGACCAGAGGGGAGATGGGGGGAAGTTACAGAGAGGGAGGGAGGCCAACCATAAGAGACTTTTAAAAACTGAGAACAAACTGAGGGTTGATGGGGGGTGGGGGAGAGGGGAAAGTGGATGATGGGCATTGAGGAGGGCATCTGTTAGGATGAGCCCTGGGTGTTGTATGGAAACCAATTTGACAATAAATTATATTTAATATAAAAATAAATAAATAAATAAAACCTCATTATTTTATTATTTTCTTTATTTTTAATATGAAATTTATTGTCAAATTGGTTTCCATACAACACCCAGGGCTCATCCCAACAGGTGCCCTCCTCAATGCCCATCACCCACCCTCCCCGCCCTCCCACCCCCCATCAACCCTCAGTTTATTCTCAGTTTTTAAGAGTCTCTTATGGTTTGGCTCCCTCCCTCTCTAACTTTTTTTTTCCTTCCCCTCCCCCATGGTCTTCTGTTAAGTTTCTCAGGATCCACATAGAAGTGAAAACATATGGAGTCTGTCCTTCTCTGTATGACTTATTTCACTTAGCATAACACTCTCCAGTTCCATCCACGTTGCTACAAATGGCCAGATTTCATTCTTTCTCATTGCCAAGTAGTATTCCATTGTGTATATAAACCACAATTTCTTTATCCATTTATCAGTTGATGGACATTTAGGCTCTTTCCATAATTTGGCTATTGTTGAAAGTGCTGCTATCAACATTGGGGTACAAGTGCCCCTATGCATCAGCACTCCTGTATCCCTTGGATAAATTCCTATCAGTGCTATTGCTGGGTCATCGGGTAGATCTATTTTTAATTTTTTGAGGAACCTCCACACTGTTTTCCAGAGCGGCTGCACCAGTTTGCTTTCCCACCACCAGTGCAAGAGGGTTCCCGTTTCTCCACATCCTTGCCAGGATCTATAATCTCCTGATTTGTTCATTTTAGCCACTCTGACTGACATGAGGTGGTATCTCAGTGTGGTTTTGATTTGTATTTCCCTGATGAGGAGTGATGTTGAGCATCTTTTCATATGCCTTGTTAGCCATCTGGATGTCTTCTTTAGAGAAGTGTCTATTCATGTCTTCTGCCCATTTCATCACTGGATTATTTGTTTTACGGGTGTGGAGTTTGATGAGTTCTTTATAGATTTTGGATACTAGCCCTTTGTCTGATATGTCATTTGCAAATATCTTTTCCCATTCCATTGGTTGCCTTTTAGTTTTGTTGATTGTTTCCTTTGCAGTGCAGACGCTTTTTACCTTGGTGAGGCCCCAGTAGTTCATTTTTGCTTTTAATTCCCTTGCCTTTGGAGACGTGTCATATAAGAAATTGCTGCGGCTGAGGTCAGAGAGGTTTTGTCCTGCTTTCTCCTCTAGGGTTTTGATGGTTTCCTGTCTCACATTCAGGTCTTTTATCCATTTTGAGTTTATTTTTGTAAATGGTGTAAGAAAGTGGTCTGGTTTCATTCTTCTGCATGTTGCTGTCCAGTTCTCCCAGTACCATTTGTTAAAGAGACTGTCTTTTTTCCATTGATATTATTTCCTGTTTTGTCAAAGATTAGTTGGCCATACTTTTGTGGGTCCAATTCTGGAGTCTCCACTCTATTCCATTGGTCTATGTGTCTGTTTTTGTGCCCATACCATGCTGTCTTGATGATTACCACTTTGCAGTAGAAGCTAAAGTCTGGGATTGTGATGCCTCCCGCTTTGGTTTTCTTCTTCAATATTACTTTGGCTATTCGGGATCTTTTGTGGTTCCATACAAATTTTAGGATTGCTTGTTCTAGCTTCAAGAAGAATGCTGGTGCAATTTTGATTGGGGATTGCATTGAATGTGTAGATTGCTTTGGTTAGTATTGATATTTTAACAATATTTATTCTTCCAATCCATGAGCACGGAACGTTTTTCTGTTTCTTTGTATCTTCTTCAATTTCCTTCATAAGCTTTCTATAGTTTTCAGCATACAGATCTTTCACATCTTTGGTTAGATTTATTCCTAGGTATTTTATGCTTCTTGGTGCGATTGTGAATGGGATCAGTTTCTTTATTTGTCTTTCTTTTGCTTCATTATTAGTGTATAAGAAGGGAACTGATTTCTGTACATTAATTTTGTATCCTGCGACTTTGCTGAATTCATGTATCAGTTCTAGCAGATGTTTCGTGGAGTCTGTCGAGTTTTCCATGCATAGTATCATGTCATCTGAAAAAAGTGAAAGCTTGACTTCATCTTTGCCAATTTTGATCCCTTTGATTTCCTTTTGTTGTCTGATTGCTGATGCTAGAACTTCCAACACTGTGTTAAACAACAGCAGTGAGAGTGGACATCCCTGTTGTGTTCCTGATCTCAGCGGGAAAGCTCTCAGTTTTTCCCCATTGAGGATGATATTAGCTGTGGGCTTTTCATAAATGGCTTTTATGATGTTTAAGTATGTTCCTTCTAGCTCGACTTTCTCGAGGGTTTTTATTAATAAAGGATGCTGAATTTTGTCAAATGCTTTTTCTGCATCTATTGACAGGATCATATGGTTCTTATCTTTTCTTTTATTAATGTGATGTATCACATTGATTGATTTATGAATGTTGAAACAGCCCTGCAGCCCAGGAATGAATCCCACTTGATCATGGTGAATAATTCTTTTTATATGTTGTTGAATTCAATTTGCTAGTATCTTGTTGAGAATTTTTGCATCGATATTCATCAGGGATATTGGCCTGTAGTTCTCTTTTTTTGCTGGGCCTCTGTCTGGTTTGGGAATCAAAGTAATGCTGGCTTCATAGAATGAGTCTGGAAGTTTTCCTTCCCTTTCTATTTTTTGGAACAGCTTGAGAAGGATAGGTATTATCTCTGCTTTAAATGTCTGGTAGAATTCCCCTGGGAAGCCATCTGGTCCTGGACTCTTATTTGTTGGGAGATTCTTGATAACTGATTCAATTTCTTCACTGGTTATGGGTCTGTTCAAGTTTTCTATTTCTTCCTGTTTGAGTTTTGGAAGTGTGTGGGTGCTTAGGAATTTGTCCATTTCTTCCAGGTTGTCCAGTTTGTAGGCATATAATTTTTCATAATATTCCCTGATAATTGCTTATATTTCTAAGGGATTAGTTGTATAAATAAATAAATAAATAAATAAATAAATTCTCATTGTTTTAGATGATATGATTGTCTACCTAGAAGACCTTAGAGAATCTAATAAAACAAAAAAGCCTATAAGAGCTAATAAGAAAGTTTTAAAAGTGGGCAGAATTAATTGCTTTTCATTAGAATTAGCAATAATCAGAATATGTAACAGAACAAAAAGATCACAATCATAATCGTAACAGAACCTAGGAAACACCTAGAAAAATATCCCAATAAATATGTACAATACTTTTATAAAGAGTAAGAAAGATGTTCTGAGGAGATACATCATGTTTATAAGCAAGTTTTGGAACTTAATAAGCATATTCTCAAATTCATCTAGAAGAGAAAAATGCACAGAAGTGGCCAAAAATTTTTTGTTAAGAAATGATAAAAGCATATAGTCACTAGCTTAATAGATACCAAAGAAAATTGTAAGACTGTGATTATTTTGTAAATATAATTTTTACTCAAAAATAAATAGGTCAAGTCCTCAAGACAGAGAATCTAGAAATAAACATATATACATATGATAATTTATAATTGGTGGTATTTCAAATCATGAAAAATAAAGGCTTCTATACTAAAAATGATGTAGCCATTAGCCATCTAATTGTAAGTGTGTGTGTGTGTGTGTGTGTGTGTGTGTGTACATGTATGCCCAAAGAGACCTTATGGATTTTTTAGTTCTACCTTAAAGTTTTACAGAGCATCCATTGGCCTAGAAAAATAAGTAACATCCCTCAAAGAAATGCAACTACCTAAGAGAGTATCCCGCAATGAGTTTTTTAATTAAAAAACTAACATGATCCAGGTGCTTTCTTATATATTTTATCATTTATTCTTCATTTCAATGTTACAAGAGATTCATGATATCTCTATTTTACAGATGAAGAAAGTAAAGTTTGGGTGGTTTATGTAATTAATTTCCCTGAGGACCGTACATCAGTTAAGCAAGGAGCCAGGATTCAAAACCTGATCTATCTGCTCCAGTTTTTTTCCACTTCATCATGTCACCTCCTACACAGGCCCTTGTGCAGAGCTTTTAAAGCCTCCTACACAGGCCCTTGTGCAGAGCTTTTAAAGAGCCATGAATCCTAGCAGCTCCCAAGGTAATTATTCCCCATTATTATTTATTTGCTGAGTGTTTATACAACAGCCACCAGAGACCCTCATCCCTAGGGGCCCTGTCACATTAGATTGCCCGTGTGGGCTGTTTGATTTACAGTTGATCTCAAGGTGCTAAAGGAAGATGTCAGTTGTTCCATTAATTGAAATGGCATGACATAAAATGTCAATGATGTACGGCCAAAAGACTCACAGGAAATAAGGAAACATGAATGAGACACAGGCCAGGGACTTCAGAGTTTCAGGAAGCAGTAGCCTGCACTGAGGTTCTCACAACCAGTCAGCCCTTGGTCATTAAAAGAAGTAACAGATACACTGTTGAATTTCAAGACCACAGATACACTGATGAATTTCTCAGTGGACACCAATCTGGTGACAATACAAAGACATAACAGGGCAGCGGAGAGTCCTGGTGGCAGAAAAGCAACACATGCCCTGAAAAGGGGATCTCCTAACACAATAAGAAATTAATGAAATTGTGAAATTCCTTGCATGCATTTTTTTTCCCCTAGGCCTTTATCCATTTATACCTGGGGTTTTTTTAATATCTTTAAACGCTTTCTTTTCCCAAATCTTCACCCAAAATTCATGCCCTGATATAGGTGTCAGATTTTTCCTTTGGTTGCCAATTTCCATAGCACACTTGGGAATCTCCTGCTCTAGTCTGAAAAGTTGGGTTCTCACTGAGTGTAAAATGTAAACTCCTGATCATAAGGTATTTTATGATACAACTCCTGTGGACACCTACAGTCTCGGTTTCCCTTTCCTTCCCCATATGCTTTCAGTGAGCTGTTTGATATTCCTGTAACATGCCATTCCTCTTATCCCTCTGTGCCTTTTCCATGCTATCATCCTGCCTGGAATGTCCTTGTCTAACAGTCTCCAGGCCTTGAGACGAGGCTTAGATAACACCTCTGCTCTTCCCAGCTTTCTCAGATGGAATATAATATTCCACATGTGCTTGTCTTGACCCAGTTTTGAAGTCATGTCTAAAGACTGTCAATTCCTCTTCCTGGACAGTTTACCAAGCTCTCGACCCAATTATTCCCCTTATTAGGTCCTAACACTCCTGGACCACAAAATTCACATACCCAACTGCCAAAGGCCCCCAGATACCTGAGGGATGGCTCCTTCTTTCACTCTGTAGCATTACTGAAATACAAAATCCCTAAAAAGCCCTTGTGAAACCTAGCTAACTCCTCCTCCCTTCCCCATACAAGGTGCTTCCTACAGTTCTAGTTCACTGTTACCCTGTCTCCAGGGACAACGCATTGTGTGGCAGCCTTGTCTTGTTTAGACCTGCAAAGAGCAAAAAATTCTGCTTCTGAGCATCTTTGTGTTGTGTTCTGTGACCCAAAGAACCTATAATTATACCTAATATTTGATTATGAAACACTAGATGAGCTGGGTGGTCCCTTACCTGTGCTTCCTGTGCTTGGAGGTCAGAGCTGTTGAATTCTTAGGCCACCAGGATCAGCTGAGACTCAGCAAAAAAGTTGCTACTTATGTTCAGCCCTTCCAGTCTTTCTTTCTGAATCCTGTTTCCCCTTTTTGGTGCTCCTCTGAGATGGTAGAACCAGCTCCTATTTTTGGCAGTGTGGTCCATTAGGTACCTTTTAATTGAGAGCTCCCAAATGAGAGTTCTTTGAAGCAGACAGCTGGAATAGGGACTTCTAACCATTACAGAAACCCTTCCCAAACTGAAGAAAAACCCACCTCCCTACCATTAAAAAATGTGTCTGCCCTGCTCTAGCTGTTAACTGGACAGGGAAGGCCCCTTTGTGGGTTGCCCTCAAATGGATTTGGTGTTAAGATTTATTCTCTTTGCGTGGCTTGAAAATCTCCAAGCCACTTTTTACTTTGGATGAAACAAATATATTCACTCTTTAAGGATACCTCCCCCCATAGTCAGACTTGCATGATATCCTTAGATGAATTCACACTGCCCATGAGCTCTCAATCCAAAATTAAAACAAAAAAGATGAAATATGATGTTGCCATGTGTGAGAGTAATCAAAGAAAAAAAAGCAGCAGAATATAATCCCCTGAGAATATGATATTGGTATGATTATACATAGAATCTAAGTGTGTTTCAAATGTCTAAAAAATAAAAATGACGTGTAAAACATGAGAAGGAACATGATTATCCTCCCAAAAGCAGGCATACTTGAAAAAGGGGAAAATGTTTAAATTAAAAATATAATAATTGTAATTAAAAACTCATTTAACAATTGAAACGGCAGAGGGGATATAGCTCAAGAGAAAATTAGTGAACTGGAAGATAAAATTGAAGAATTTACCTATATCAAAGTGCAGAGTCAATAATAGAAAATACTTACATGGCACTCCTTATGTTCAGGTATTACACAAAATGCTCTAACTGTATTAATGCCTTCTCTTCTTAGCAACCTTGTAAGTTAAATACTTTTTGTTCCCATTTTACAGATGGTGGAATTGAGACAAAAATGAATGAAATACCCTGTTCAACGCCACACTAGCAGAAAGTGGCAAAGCTGGAATTGGTACCTAGACCTTTAGACTCTGTTTACAACTTTGACTATTAATAGACAAGAAGGGAAAAAAGAAAAATGTTAACATATGTCTATCTACTTGGAGTTTGACACATGAAGAAATAAGGGAAAGATATATTTAAAGAGACAATGGTTTACAATTATTAGAATTGATGAAAACAATGAATTATCAGATTCAGAATATTCCAAGTCTCAAGCAGGATAAATGAAAATAATTCCATGCTGATATGACAAAAACAATTCATATGTATTGTTTTAGGATAATGATTCTATCAGAGTATCAGAATATTTCATCTTTATGCATGAAAGGAGAAGAATTAAATTTCTGAGTTCCTCTGGCTAACAAACAAAAATAGCTACTTAACGTATCTTCCAAAATTATAGGCATTAATATGTATATTGTTGTTCGTAATAATCAATTAACATAACATGATTGACAAGCTTGATCTAACAAACATGCACGGAATCCTGCATAAACAATTAGAGAATAAAAATCTCAATAAAATTCTCAACTACAACGTAAGTCCCAATGAAGCCCAAGAACTGCAGTTTCATTGCAAGGCAATAAAGTTTGAAATCTAATTTTTTTAATGATTACTTTTTAAAAACTTTGATATTTAGAACTTTTAAAACACACTTCTAGATAATTTATGGCTCCAAGAAGAAATCATAACAGATGTTAGGAAAGACCAGAAAGTGAACTACAAGATGTGGATCTTCTCTTTGGAAAGAAGTTGAGGTAAGTTGTTTACTTCTTGGTGTGGATCTCAGACCATGAGCTCTCTGCCCTGGGGAAATTTCCATTTAAAGTCCATCAAGGTGGTGAAGACTTAAGACAATGGACCAGTCTTATGGGTTCATATTTTGGTTCTGCCCCTTACCAGCTGTGTTTCTCAGTTGCCTCATACATAAAATGGGAATAACCACAACTTTACACAAGGTTATGATAATTGAATATATATATATATATATATATATATATATATATATATATAGCATTTTATGCTAGAATGTAACCTGACGTAACATAAGTACCATCTAAGTCTTCGTAGCTCTTTTTGTTGCTAATAGAACATCAGTGACTAGATGGAGGTAGCATTTAAGGAGCACAGAGGTCTTTTACAAAAGTCCTAAAATCATGTTTGTAGGCAGTCACATTCTCTGCCTGTGGTTGAATCCAAACCTATTATTTAGTGTGACCACAATTAGCTTTCAACTCCTTTCTCTCCATCTCATGCTACCATAGACTTTGTCTAGGCCACCTAGGTAATGTTTCCCTTGAATGATCGTTACTTCTTCCATTCTGGAATTCTCACCTGCTTGCCTTCCTCAAGTCAGAGCGAGAAGCGACAGAAAATTGGAGAATTCTAGGATCATCACATTCCACAATCTTCCCCAGCAATATATTGATGCTGTATAAGATTCGCCCCTTAGAAAATAAAAAAAAAATTATATTCTGTTCAAATGAAATTCAAAATCAGGTTTGACAAAACCAGGTTGATGATACATATGGTATTTGTTTATAATATCCATTCTTTGGGGCAAAAGTAATACATCTTTTGCTTAAGTGCGAGGGTATTTGGGATTGTTCCTTTGCTCTGCCATGCCTGCAAAAAGAAGGAAAATCCACAGGGTCCAGAGGAGTGAAATTGATTCTTTGATTCTTTTAACATGGGCCATAAATGGCTAGACCTCCATTTAAAGATTATGGAGCTTCCTCTCTCCTCTCTGCAGGTGGCATGTTGAAGGGGACATTTCCATCATCTGTGTTTGTCAATTACTCACTGCCTCCCATGTGTGGGAGGAAGAGTAACTCATCGGATTGTTTAGAGGGAATCCAAGACACAAGAGCAGATTCTGCTCCTTTCCATCTGCCTTCTAGAAAAAGCCTGCTATTCATTTCCAATCCCCTGCCTCTCCCTTTCTTTCTGTCTCTCTGTCTCTCTCTGTCTCCCCCTTTCTCCTCTTTTCCTCTCTGCCCATAAACTGGTGAGTAAATCATAAATCACCATAAACTGGTGAATAAATGGGGCTGTCTCTGCCCCATTTGTCTGGCTGTCTTCAATTTGAGATGGAAGTCAGGAAGGAGGACACTCCACCTTTTTTAATCCAACCAGAGACCCTGCACTTTGGTGAAGAAAAGAGACTTGCTTGGCCATTTATCAAGGTTCCTACTGGGCTTTCAGTTCTTTGTGAGCACAAATTATCACCCAGAACTGGAAAGGGAAAGGGCTGAGTCTTAGGTCTCTATACTTCTAATATGTACATTTCCATCCCTGATTTAGAATCAGGAATATTGAATAATTTATACAAAGTGAGTTTTCTTGCCAACATATAATTATTTGACTTGTAATGCTGAGAAGATAAATTAATAAGTAGTCTGGTCATAATAACCTTTCCTAGGAAGGTCTCTTTATGAACTCAAGCTTTCATTAGAGTTACATTCAATGATTTCAGTAATTTCAGACCATTTCCTCCTGCAAGTGAAAGAAAACTTTTCATGGATCAAACAGAATTTGATATTGACATTTCCTAGGGAAAGATGAAGAAATTGTACATGAAGAAAAGAACATAAATGAAACAATAGGTTAATACTCAGACTGATTGCAGGAAGCCAAAGTACCCAATGTAGATAAAACTCAAACGATGCTGAGTCTTTTAAATGCAACTTACTTATGCCTCAGGTCCTCCTCAAAAATAATAGATTACAAAGAAACTGTGCAGTTGAATCAGGGCTTATGGAAATGTCCTCTAATGGAACTTTTTTTTTTTTTTGAGTAATTGCAAAGAAGGCAATTTAGTGGTTTTTACTTGAATAGCACAGAATAATTTAAGGATGTAAGAGCATACACCCCCCATATGAGATAACCTTCTTACTGGAAGGACTGTCTCTACATTGAGACCATGGCTCGGGGCATTCCAGGCACCCACTACAGCTTTGATTAATTACTTTCCTTGTATTCTATTTTATTAAGTAGTCACACAGTGAGGAATGAGGGCTAATTTGATCAGAAAACAGCTTCTGTTGAATCAAAGACTTAAAAATAGTATTGAGATGTGGTGAATCAGGGTAAAAAAAATGGCCATATTGAGAATCGTAACAGCTGTTTCATACCATGGGGTCTCCTAAACCCGGTGTCCTCCACCTGGTCCCTTCCAGGTGAATGCAACCCAAATTCAATTACTTTTCAACTAAGTGATCTGCACACCCCTCTACAAAAAGAAAATGGGAACTTAAAACAAATGAAAAAAATAAAACACTAAATAGATGTTTTAACACTACATAGTCTAAGCTGGTTAGACTAGTTAGAGAAGGCAGTTTGGAATGAGCAACATTAAAGGAGAGACAGACAACTTTGTACGATGTTTTATACAGACCAAAATATTTGGAGGATACTAAGTTCTCAGGCTTGAAGAAAAGTAAACAGAATTAATCACATGGAAATCAATTAGCTGTAACTCTCTGAATATATATGTCCCACCAGTCCGACTTACCTGCCTTTTTTTGGCTCTCACCCACAATGCAATCAACCCTGGGTGGTCAGACCACTTCTTTGGCCTAAAACTCGGTGAATAATTTTGCTTGTTTCTCCTATCGTTCCAGCTAACTTACAGGTTTTATGGGGGCCACAGATCTTCCACTTTATTGGAGTTTCTAGCACTAGACAGCACTGGGCATGAAAGAGCTGATCAGCCTCAATATTCAGAGTGTTGCTCTCTGATGCCCTCAAGATAAAAGTCAAAGAGCTTAGCGTGCTCAAAAGGACCCTTCATTCTACCTTGAACCATTCAACAGTTCCGCTTCATTTCTCACCACTACCGTACATGCCTCACCAAACCACGTCCCATGCACCCTGAATTTCTTACAGTGTCTGAATGTGTCATACATACTCTCTCTTAGTGTGGGACTTTGTTACTCTCTCTTGCAGCTACACTTTTCCCTTTCTCCCCATCATCTGGAGTACACCACTATTGACTTGACTTAGATATTCCTTATTATTACTTAGATGTTCCTCAGGAAGTGACCCAAGACTAGGGTCTACATCCTTCTAGGCAGGGCACCTCTGCAATACCTTACACCCACCCCTGCTGTACCACTTACCAGATTGCATTCTAAAGGCTTTACAAATGCCTACCTACCTGACTGCCTGAAAACAGGGGCTCTGTTGGAGTCACCTTGTGTCTCCTACAACCAGAAATTCCAAGCCAAGTACCCAGCCTCCATTTTTATTTGCTGAGCTAATCAACAATTGAGTGATTGAAAGGATGGCCTGGCCTTGATGGGTGAGTCTGAATGACCTCTGCTAACAGGAATTCTGTTTGAATGATTCTAAATATTCTAGGTATTCTGCTTTGGGAGGTAGTTGTTCATTCTGACATATTGGGGGTACCACCGGAAGATTGTTCTGGAAGCTGAAAGTTAGCATACAATTCTTTATACCATTTCAGGATTTGATATTGATAAAGTGATATTGTGCCTTCTACCAAAGCTGTTTTTAAAAAGCCTCTGTACATTTTCACATGGAAATCATCATAAAACTTTTTGTCTGGTACCTCATCTACAACAGGTACTTAATAAACGCTGGCTGAATGTATGCTGAGCAAAATAAATCTTGCTCGGGAAAACACTTTGCTAACAACATTAGCATACGGCCCTGAAGTCTTCACTCATAAATCAAGAAAAGGGAACAAACTGAGACAAACTTGTAAGGTTAGCTTGAAAATCATTAGCAAAACAGATATTCAAGAGCTTGATTTTACATGACTTTTTTGGCTTAACAGCCGACTTAATGCAGCTTTCAAAAATTATTTTTTATATCTGCATGTGTGTTTTGTAGTCAATATCCAATGTTTTAATTACAGTTTCCAATTGACTGTTAATTTATTTTTCTACTAGCTGCTTTGACGGTCATGTGGGCAGGTAAAGCATTTAGGTCTGTGGTCTTGCTTAGACTGATGAATTGCATGCATCTTCTTTTCTCATGTCAAAAGTGGAGGAAACCATGAAGCCCTGAATACCATTTGTTCTTCTCTCTTCTTGAGGCTCTTCTGTAAACGGCACAGAGCATTTGCTTTGTGAATACTATTCCCAGCCAATCCTTGATTTTCTGAAATCTCCAGGAGGAATTAGTTTAATCAAAGATTATTGAACTCTGTTGACATTCTGGAAATTACCTGAGTCATGACTAAAGAATTCAAATGACGCCAAAGAAAAGGCAGAATCCAAACAAACTCATTCTTTAAGGGACTTGAATTAAATTTTCAAAATTTGAGAGACGGATAATAGAATGGAAAACACTTAACCCTGAACTACAAAGGTGAATACTGACATCAATAGCAATAGGGGTTTTGCAAATAGATTTCCTTTCTTATCTAAAAGGCATGAGTCTTCTGGGAGTCCTCACGTCCAAACTGTCTTTATTTTTCCATTACTTTGTGCACAAACTTGAACTTACAATAAAAAATCTGTTGAAGGCAGGAGAAGGTGGCTGGTAGGTGACTGTGTCTTACATCAGCAAAACTGAAGGAAGGAAGTTACAAAGACATGTAAAAGTCTGAATTACACTTTAGTTTGAGAACTAGAGAATCTGTTCAATGCATTCCACAACTCAAGAGAAATGTTCATACCTTGTCAGATGAAAGTTAAAAATAGTCTAAATCAATGTTGTATAGAATTGACATTCCTTTCACACATCAACACTTTATGAAAGATTTTGGAAATTTGGATTGTCATCATGTAAAGAAAAAAACTATATATGAATTTTTTTTATAAAGCACTTTCATATTTATGAACTCTGTTTGCCCCTTTAATAAACCTGTCGCATTGCCAGGATATTTTTTTTCTATTTAACCAATAAAGAAACTGAAAATTAGCAGGAGGGTGAAATGAGTAAGACAAGAGTTGTAGAAGTATTATCCCTCTTTCCTCTAAGTCCAAAGAAATCTAATTTTCCTCTGGGTGACAGCCTGAAGTAGAGCAAAATACATCACTTTTTTGCCAGTGTCATTTTAATTCAGTTTGGTGATAAGTTAAAATCATTTTGCACTAGGGAACTAAATTTCTACAAAAAGAAAAGAGATTGTGCTTCCTGCTCAGAGACGGGAGAGCAATGAGAAAGAAACCCTACTAGATTCCTCTACCTTGAGCTCCATGGGATGAGCTAGTTGGCCCCTTGGGGTTCACATGTGACCCCAAAAAGTACCTCATGCACATCCGAAGAAATCCTGGTTGTGCTTCAGTGCCTCTTGGATTGATGTCATCAGGTCTTTACATTGTTCATTCCTATGTGAGATTTCTATGCCCTTTGAGGTTAACTCATCCCAAATAACTTTCTTTGTCTCACTCGATCAGTGCTTCTGATGTTCTAGTGGGAAGGGAAAAGACATTTATTGTTATTTTTAAATTATTCTGTTTGGGAAAATCTGACCCTTAGAAACAAACTTAAAACAGACATAAGTATTAAAGAGCAACTTTTCTCTTCTGTCCTCTGATTTCCATGAGGAGGAATTTTTCTTATACCCTTTAAGCCTCTGTCCCAAAACTTACCCTCCGGAAGTGGATCAGGTTACTCGCCAGTGAGCAATGCCCATTGGTCTTGGATGGAGTTGATTTATCAAAAGCATGGGGATTTGGTTTCTTTCTCTTTCTTCCTCCACCGTACATCAGCTGAAGCAATGATTTCCTTATAGATTAAAACTTGCCTGTGGACAAGTAATCCCAACGTCTAAATGGGGTGAGCTCATTTGGTTCTGTCCCCAAACTACATTCTTATCATTAATTTTATCAGCAGTAAAGAGACATTTTGTTTCTGCTTATGTTGGCTCTTTTGTTTATTTCCTCAATTTTTTTTTTTTTTTTTTTTTTTTTTTAATGAAGCGAGAAGGAAGGGTTCTATCTATTGGGCTTTCCTCAAAAACCCTGCCAGGTAGAATAAACTTTACTCAAGTATTCAAATATTGGGGAACCGGATTTAGAATGCCAGCCTACTGTGGTATATGAAATTTCAAGATGGCCTCCAAGGGTCCCCCCACCTTGCAGTTCCCACCCTGTATAATCCCCTCCCCTTGAATGTAAGTGGTATAGTGAAATATTATAAGATATCACCCCTGTGATTAGTTTACTAATAAATGGACTTTAAGTTGGCCAAAAGCAGGTTATTCTGGCTGGGCTTAACTAATCAGGTATGCTCATTAAAAGAATGGGTGATGGGCATTGAGGAGAGCACTTGTTAGGATGAGCACTGGGTGTTGTATGTAAGCGATGAATCACGGGAATCTACCCCCAAAACCAAGAGCACACTGTAGATACTGTATGTTAGCCAACTTGACAATAAATTATATTTTAAAAAAAAAGGAAAGAAAATGAAGTTTCAAAAAATATGTTACCATTGACCAGGAAGAAGGCAAACAGCTGTGTTGTGAGTAGCCACACAGGTAGAGCCTAAGGGCAACATCTAGAAGCCCAGAACAATAGCCAGTCAATAACCAATAGCCAGTGAGAAAACAAGGAGTTTCCTTCTATAGCCACAAAGAATTCCATTCTGAAAACAATTCGAATGAGCTCAGAAGAGGCCTCCAAGCTCTAGATGATCCTTGAGCTCTGGCTGACACTTTGATTTCAGTCTGTGAGACCTGAACAGAAAACCCAGCTATGTTATGCCAGGACTTCTGATGCATAGTAAGTGTGATGTAATAAACATGTGTTGTTTATTATGCTAAATTTGTGGTAATTTGTTATGCAGCAATATAAAACTAACACAACCATTGAATATTGATCATTCCATTCAAATAGTATCAAAAAAAAAAAAAACTTGTAAACCAATTGCTTTGAGTTGAAAAGCAATTTCTGAGAAGCAAATTAATAACCTAAAAAAATAGTTTGCTATTTTATATATCTAATGAGATTATTTTTTAAAATGCTATTCACCAGAATTCTAAAGGAAGTATCTGAGAGGGAAGCAGGTAGAACTGTTCAACCTGTCCCAGAACTGTGTGTCACAAGTCAGGGGCTTTGAAGGGGAATAGAATATGAATGTATTATTGGAAGACAAGGGAATAAATAGACTCACCTGCAGGCAGGGTGCTGTGCCACTGATAGGATGATCTCTCTATTCAACATCTCAAGCCATTATTAAAAATACCAACAAGGTACAAGGGACAAGGCTTGGGGATAGAATTTTGCACCAAACTGACAAGAGAAGAAATTAAATGGGCCTGTGTGAATGAAAGAGAAGAAATCAAGAGGACGCAAAACATACTCAAGTTAAGACAGGATTTCAGCTATGTTTACCCAAATCTCTAAAAAACAAAGTCCTGAGTTACAGTCAGAATAGAGGCAGTTCTATCATATTTAAAACACAAATATAACGACTCAAGTTTGAACCACCTAGAACCTGGGATCACTGAGGGGAAAGAGGAACCCAAGAACATCTGATGTGTTATCGCAAGGCACAGGAGAATAGATGGACTTGTCAAGGAAGCATGTTGGCATAAGTAGATATCTAAATTGAAAGGATAATGTTAGATCCCTGTCTAACCCATCATTAAAAAAAAAAAAAATCCAGATGAACTGAAAACCTAAATGTAAGCAACAAAGATTTTATACTTTCAGGAGAAAATAGAAAAAATGTAGCAAATTTTTATGACTGGGGTTTTTAAACAGTTCATAAAGAAGAAGTAAAATGTACAAAACATAAAGAAGAAAAATGCTAAAATTAAACTATCTTAAAAATTAAAAGCCTTATGCACAATATAAGATATCATAAGGAAAGTTAGAAATAAAGCATAGCTTGAAAGGTTTTAAAAGTTTATAACCACCAAAGATGAATATCCTTCATTTATATTTAAAAATTTTTTAATGTTTACTTAATTTTGAAAGAGAGAGAGAGAATGAGTGGGGGAGAGACCGAGAGGGGAGACACAGAATCTGAAACAGGCTCCAGGCTCTGAGCTGTCAGCACAGAATCCAATGGGGAGCTCAAACTCGGGAACAGGGAGATCATGACCTAGGCCCAAGATGGATGCTTAACCCATTGAACCATCCAGGCACCCCAATTTATTTTTAAAATAAAATAAATCTTACAAATCAATATGAGAAAGAAAGTGATCCTGTAAGAGACTGAAAAATATCTATAATTTTCTCAGAAGAGAAAATTAAGGCATCGCTAAAGAAGGAAAGTATTTCCCAGTCACCCATGACATTGGGGTGAAAATCACTAGGGTATTGATGGTGATTAGGGAAATGGAGTAGTCATACATTGTAATAAGAATGCATGTTGTTCCAATTGTACATGACCTTTGACCCAGCAACTTCATGTTTATGTTGCTTTCCAGGAGAAATGTACTTATATGCACAGAGGCACATTCAAATATGCACATGTACTATTTGTGATATCAAAACAGTGCAAACAACCTTACTATCCACCAGGAAGGGAATGGATAAATTATATGTAGTCTAAATATATGGTGAAATACTATAAAATGAATGAACTAAGTAGATGAACAAGGAAAATCATAGAACATAATTATCAGAAGAAAGTTGGAAAGGACATTCTGATAGCATATCATTTACATCATATGTCATTTAATATAATTTATGCTAAGTCCATATATTAATAATAAATGATGCTATTTATTAATTTAATTAATTTAAAACAATTTAAAATATTAATTTAAAATCATTAAAATCATTTATTAATACACGTACATATGGTAACTATAGAGATACACACATTGATATGGCATACACTGCTTTGATGAGTGGAGCTTACAATCAGAAATTAGCCTGTATATTTCATGAGGACATTTACACACCTAGAAGAGTGCCTGATGATAAATGGTAGGAATTCAATAATTATCTTTAAACAAACAAATAAATAAATTATTTTATCTAGGGGAAAATGAAAGGAATAGAATGGGGGAGATGGTAAGGTATATTTGTAACATTTTCTGCATAAAGGAGTTAAGATGTACGTATAACAAAATGACATAATTAATTAAGTCTGGATGATGAATTCTTCTATTTTTTCAAGTATTACATGATTTAATATTAAAATTTTAAAAACACATCTGTAACACTTTTTGTTCTTATGAAAGAATTGCCACCCCCCTCACCCTACCACCAAAAATATCTTTAGAGAGCCCACTTTTTATTCCATAGCAGAAATCTTCCAGTGCACAAATTAAAGCACTGACCTGAATTTTAAATGTTGTAGACTTAAACTTGTACTAATAGTCAAGCATCTGCTCCATTTACAAGTACAAGCAATAATCTTCTTTGTTGAAAAATTGCATTATTACCTTGTTTGATACATCTTAAGTGAATTTCTAGAAGCAATGATTAATTACAGGAGAGAGAGTTGATATACTTCAAAGCAGAGATAATTTAAATTTTCTACCTTTTGTGTAATTACATATATTCTAATTTCATTTCTCTATGGAAAAAAATAACAAAAAATATTCTGCAGGCTAGACACTATAAAAAGAACTGAATAATCAGATGTCTGAGATGTGGTTCCTTCCCTCCATGATCTCATAGCATAGCAGGCACGTTAGAAATTGTATCTTAATTGTGGTACAGTGTGATAACTGCTACCATACAATTATTTAGAGGATTATTGAGCACATAGAAAAGGGTCCTCACAGTCTGGGGTATAAGGAAGGCTTCCTGGGGGAAATGACACATGGGCTAGACTTTGAAGGGTAAGTGTTTGCCAAACAGAAAAGTTAAGGGAGTGAGGAGTTGGGGATAATAAAGGATTTTTTTTTCTGCAAGGTATTTGTAGGGAGGTATTTGTAAAGTCTCAGTAGATTGAGAAATTATAGCATATTTGGAGAATTGCAGGTAGGAGAATCCACTGTAGACTAAAAAAGCATTTTGGAGAGTGGCAGAAAACAAGTCTGGAAACAGAGACAGGCACAAGACCGTGAGCCACGCTACAATACCAAGATATCTCACAGATTATGAACAACTTTATCTCCAAGATTATGAGGAGCCATTAAAAACTTTTAAACAATGGAGTGATATATTCAGATTAGGTATAATTCACATTAGAGAGGATGGAGTAGAAGTGGGTCCAATTGGAGGTAAAGAAGATAGCTACAAATCTATTAAAGAGAGAGATTGATCAGACTTCCCTTATCTGGGAATGGAAAGGGGATTATTAATTAAAGACATGGGACACAGAATCTGTAACATTTCTGGGTGTAACTTTCAAGAGGCAAAATTGTGGCCACAATTATTGTCTTCTTTTTATCTAGGTCCCTTTACAATGTGACTTTGCAGCCCTTTCCATCACCTATGGAGTCTCTTTCTTCACCCCTTGAATCTGGGTTGACTCCATGCCTTGCTTTGACCAACAAAATGACACAGATATGACGCTGTGCCACTTCCGGAGCTGCACTTCCTTGCTCTGGAAACTGATCTGTTTCTCTCTGTTCCTTCCTAAAAATCCCACTAAAACAACAATGAGTGAACTGTGTTTTTTGAAGGCTTAAATACTCATGGGCGTTAGGAGGGGAACAAAGCATCAGAAATGACAAAAAATACTGGAATTAAATTAATTAGTTAACTAATTTTCTATCAAAATACCTAATAACATGGGTATTAAACTGGCATAGTTTGTTTACAAGGTCCTTCAGTTCATGGAACTCACACATTAACAACTATGACTCGGAATGAAAACTCAGTTAAATTGATTTAGAAATGTAGTAGCTTGATCTAAATGAAAAGTCATGATATGTAACTAAGTCGTCTACAGACACATATGAAACCATTGTTTCTGGGCACAATTTCCACAAAACAATTACTGAATTTTGACATAGTAGCTGATGTTACTTCAGAAGATTTTTGTCTTCTGCTTTTCATGTGGTCAGTTTTATTACTAGAGTTCTCATGATGGATGACAAATGTGGGCAACATTTTGAGCAAAGTAAAAGTTCATCGTCAATTTTCTTGAGAAATGGAAGTTTAACGATTAATTTATCATTAAGCATTTTACTCTTACCATTCTTTAGCTTATTTCTGTTTTAAAGATTTATTGGGAAAGTTTAAAACACATCAATAGACAAAATGAGCAGCTGTTGACTTGCAACATAAATAAATTATAAGCAATAACTCATAGCAAGAATGTTCCGATAACTTTCTAAACACTCTATGACAGAATAACAGTGTCTATTCCCACACATAGTTCATATTCACCGAACCTCCAATTTCTGGTTTCCCACTGACCCCAAATCCCACCATGTGGCAGTTTGGGCAACTTTCTGAATCACAACCAAGGTCATGGCATCACGGGGTAGCACGACTAAAGCTAGCAAGGGCAACAGTTTCAAATGCTGCCTTCACAACCATCTGAAACTCGGAAGAAAGATTAGCTTCCCCTAAACTCTTGTGTGCGTGTCCTTGGCTTGTCCACAAGCATCCTCCGTGCTGTCTTTGAAAGGAAAGTAATTGTTACCTCGCATCCAGAAAGGGATGGGAAAGAGAAATGAATTACTGCTAATTGTCTTGCAACTATGTGTTGAAAAACTCTGTTCTCTGCGCAGGGATCTCAAAACTCTGCAAGCACGACAGAAATTGGAAGTATAGAGCAGACATCTACTGAACCCCATCCCCATTTATTTAAATGTAACTTCTAATTGCAACGTTTCATTAAAAAATGAAAAATTCAAGAAAATGTTAAACAGACAAGTCACCAGGACAATAGGCTCAAACCTGAACTGCTGTCAGTAAGAGGAGACATAGGGTCTTCCATTTTGAGCCCCTGTCATCCATCCACAGCTCTGGATCTGTTCACGTAGATCACAGACGGGGGGCACCAGTGGCAGGAAGTAGAACTAGGTAGTAAGTGCCATGGAAGCCACCGGAAGGCGAAGCACTGGTGGCTTTCACACTTAGGCTCTCTGTCCCAGCATCTATAGCTGCTTTCTCTTTGATGGCTAGCACTTAGGCTGCATAGGTTATAAGCCCTTGGCATCGAGGTACTCTATTAATCCTTCACTGCATATAAAATGCTTAAGGATCTAATATGTTCAAAGACACGTATAAGGCATGGTCATTGTCCTAGAGGCAGCTCTCAGTCATGTCTTGTGGAGGCTCTATATACGCACCATAGGGGAAAGAATGGAAAAAAAAATTCTTCCTTCTTTATTTCCTTTTTAAATCAATATTTCTTCAGATTACATAGCCCCATGTTCTCACCCTTCTCATCTCTGGTAGAATTCTTTGTTCCCATTGATCCCAGGAAGTTACTCATCAGAATGAGGTAAAGAAGACTGGGGACAGAGACCATGTTTAATTCACAGAGTGGGTGGTTGGATTAATTAATACGGTGAACTCTATCAGTTTATTTTTTATCTTATTTTAGAGAGAGAAAGTGCACATGTGCATGGGCGGGAGAAGGGCGGAGGAAGAGAGAGAGTCGCAAGCAGGCTCGTGCTCAGCGCAGAGCCCGATGCTGAGTTCAGTCTCGCAACCCTGGGATCCTGACATGAGCTGACATCAAGAGTGGGATGCTGGGGCGCCGGGGTGGCTCAGTCGGTTGAGCGTCCAACTTTGGCTTGGGTCACGATCTCACAGTCTGTGAGCTCGAGCCCCGCATCGGGCTCTGTGCTGACAGCTCGGAGCCTGGAGCCTGCTTCCGATTCTGCGTCTCCCTCTCTCTCTGCCCCTCCCCTGCTCATGCTCTGTCTCTCTCTGTCTCAAAAATAAATAAAACCATTAAAAAAAAAAAAAGGCTCGGATGCTTAACCAACTAAGCTGCCCAGGTGCCTCTAATTCCGTGAACTTTATAACCGAAAACACTATGCTCCCAATGCCCCATGACCTATCAAAGATTTCATGAGTCACCTATTCCTTTTACAATTAGTAGATAAAATTCCCATAAGGTCAGGATGTCATTCCAGAACGCTGGATATGTGCCATTGGACCTTGGCACTTTCACACACCATCCCCCTATCACTCTTAAAGAAGCCTGAATGATGTTATTCCTGAAAAAAAGAAAACAGTATAATTGTTTCCTCTTTTTTTACTCCCATCCAAAACCACCAGTTGTACCCTTTGGAGAAAGAGGCAGCTTTTACACCAAACATTCAGAGGCATTAAGAAGGGCATCTATTCCCACCCACTACATATTTGGCGGTAAAGCCATCCATCATCAGGGATTTAAATCTTTCATTCCACCATCAGAGATAAGTGTAAATCCAGTGCGACCCTCCCGGGGAGGAAAGGATACAGCAGCATAAAATGACAACAGTGTCTTCATAGACGAGACATTCATAGACATATAAATGCTTGTGCTGAAGTGGGTAAGTCTATAAACCACCTGGTCCCTGATTGCTCTTACAGATGAGGAAACTGAGATTGGGCGTAAAGTGCCCGACGTACACAATTGCAACCAGGATGTGGACTCGTTGTTCTTAGAGAAAGATAAAGGTGAGTGTAGAAGATACTGGGCACCAGTGGAAGACACAAAGGGAGCCCAGAAAGAGAAAGGGCAAAAAATAAAAAGAATCTAGTGATGCCAAAGAAAATCCATTTATGTCTCAATTGTCTCAGGCTGATACAGGGCCGGCGGGAGTAACAGGGTTGCAGGGGCCCCTCTGCGCTCTCCCCGACCCCACCCAGAAAATAGTAAGTTGCTGGGCCTTGCTATTCAAACTGTAGGTCTCAGACTAGACCAGCCATATCGGCCTCACCTGGGGGCTTGTTACCTCAGGCCCCACCCCAGATCTACTGACCCAGAATCTGCATTTCACCAAGTTCTCCAGGCTCCACGTGCACACCAAAGTATGAGCAGGGCTGGCTGGACAGGACACAGGGAGAGATGAGGCCCACAGGAAGCATCTCAGACTTACCACAGACCCTACTCCCAGCATCATCCTCCAGCAGAAACCAGGGCCAGCCTCTGGGCTAACAGGACAGCTCATTATTTCAAGAGCGCAACTCTCAGGATGTTTTTATATTGCCCCAGAATCCTCAAAGAGGGTAAAGGGAGAGGCTTGAGGCATGAAGGTGGGGGAGGCCACCAAACACTGGACAGTCTGAATAAAAGTTTGCTAGGCCTTTACAGATGTGTCTGTAAATTAGTTCTACTTTGCACCCGCTCTGTTTTCGTTTTACTTTGATTTGATTTGATGTGTGTGTCTTGTTGCCTTGTTCATTCATATCAAGTTTCTGGATTGACTTCGTGAAGCAGACAAATTAAAACTTTCACAGACTATCCCCTACATGCCTCATTTCTCTTATTTCACATTTTTTCCCCAAACAAGCACTTGTATAAGGCAGTTGCCCAAACTAGATCATGAGCCTCTTCAAGGAAAAAGTTTGTGTTTCCTTATCTTTGTCATCCTAACAGTGCCCTACATTTAACGAACAACTGGTAACGAATGGAATGATTTCAATAGCAAAATGCAAATGGATGAATGAATAGATGGGAGCAGAACAAGGTAGAATGAATGAATGAATAAAACAGTAAGCAGAGTTCCCATTCTCCTGGCTTTGGCTGTAATAACCTGCTATGATTTCTTCCTGCAGTTCGAGGTAGTCACATGACTCCTGAGCTTGGGGTGGCTGCAATCATGACAGAGAGTCGACACCCAGGCTGTCGAAGCGTCGCTGTGTCCTGACATCCAATAAGAATACGTGAGCCACGATCTGTGCCGTGCAATCAATCAATTGCATTGCTCTGAAATTCTCAGGCGAGAGTCACCATCCAATAGGCTGTTACTGCAAAGACCCCATTCTCTTTCTCACACTTGGTTCTTGATTTACAATACATATGCATGGGAAGAAACATATTATGAGAAGAAAGCAATAGGGAGTAACATTTTTTTTCCTCTTTCCCACAACACTTGCAACCAGCAAAAAAAAAAACGAAAAACAAAAACAAAAAAACAAACAAAAAAAACCGACAAGTAAAATCTTAAAAATAGCCATCTCCTGGAAGTACTTTACACAAACTCATGGCCAAAAAAATAAAAAAGGTGTTTAAAAAGTGCTCTTTTTTTGTAGCCATTTGCAGGAAGCACATTATAATTCCAACAGTGATCACAGTAATGGCAGGGTCACAAAATTTAACTTGCATTTACATATAAAATCTTTATTTTGCCTATAACTATCCCACTCATCCTCCTGAACCCTGATTGCCAGGTTACAAGAAAAACAAATTAGACTAATGTCCAATACAATCATTTAAGGCTCTTCAGTCTCTCCCTTGCCCCTGGCATCTGGATACACGTGCCTGAATACATGCATACATGGGCCTGGGTCGCTCAGTTGGTTAAGTGTCCAACTCTTGATTTCAGCTCAGGTCTCGACCGCACGGTTCATGAGATCAAGCCCCGTATTGGGCTCCGCACTGATGTTTGGGATTCTCTCTCTCTCTCTCTCCCTCTCTTCCTATCTCTCCCCCACCCGCATGTGCGTGTCATCTACATGCATACATACATACATAAACAAACAAACTAAAAAAAATAAAAGCTTTTCAGGAAATAGCCTTCAATGTGTTACAACTACGGGATCATTGAGATATTCTCCCATCTCCCCAGAGTTTCTCCTTAAAGTAGTGTCTGGTCTATAAGGCAAGAGGTAGGGATAGGCCCAAGTGCTCTAGGAAACCCAGGAAAGAATTGGGGTCCTCCGAAGAGATGTCATCATCTCCCTCCGGTCTCCATGTTGCAGAGGTGGAGGTGCATCTCTCAAATCCTGCTTCAAGACACAATTCTGCCCTGGTGTCAGAGATCAGCTGAGAGCCTCCAACAATTAGCTCCTTCAGAGTCTGCCTCAACTTTCAAGCTGGCGTCATGCTGTTCTTGGGTGGCTTCGACCAATGTCTGAGCAAGGGACTGTTATGATAACCTAGCCATGGTCTTCTTGTGGTGGCCTCCTGCCAGTGCAAGAGCAAGAAGGTATAGGGTGCTGGCCATTGCTGCCCATGCAGGACTAAGCTAACAGACAAGCCTTGCTCTGGAGTGTCTCACTGGACTAGCAGTGACTTCCATGTCTATATCTCAGTCTCACAGATTCCCCTGCCCATCCTGTTTCCGCCCTGTTGGAGGAGGTAGTTGAGAGGTCAAGTGTACTCAGTGATCAGAGGCTCCTCCCTCCCTCCCCTGCCCTTAGGATGTATGCTTTTCCCACAGTTGCCTCAGTGGGAGCTGTTCCCAGGACATGGCCTTGAGAGCGGAAGGTGTTATTGAGACCATCCAGAGTGAATGTGACTGAACAGAGTCAAGGCCTCTATAGAATCCTTTACGATTCTGGCAGGCAGATGTAGGGACCTACTCATCTTGCAACTGCCCAGGACAAGCCTCGGATGTAAGTTTCCTTGCTTATCAAACCTGCCATCTGCCAGTCTGGAGTGATCAGCCTCTTCCTTCAGTCTCTCCTTGCCCTCCATGTACCGAGATCAGTTTCAGATTTTACCCAGGAAGCTCTCAAGAGTGCAGACCAACGCTTCCTTTTACTTTAAGACATGGCACCCAAGAAACATTTTACACCCCTGCTTCCATCTCAGGGTCTGCTTTCTGGAGCACTCTACTGGCATTGTGGGATGATGTCACTTGTCCAACCGAAGGCCGTTTGCCCTGCTGGTTTTCCAGGCTGGTCTAACTCACAGTGTGATCTCTCTAAGTTTGTCAGAAATTAATAAATGGCCCTGGTACATTACGTCTCATCTCAGCTCCTTTGGGACACATTCCTCTGTCTGTCGTGTCCTTCATGGCCTTGGGCCTGGCAGTCCAATAAATTCTTAGGGGAAAAGCTCTAATTAGCCTGGCTGGGATCACATGCCTGTCCCTGAGCCATCACAAAAACAAGAGGATGGGGTACCATGATTGATCAAACTCCACATGGCTTTGTGGTTGCAAGTGGGGAGGTGCCACAGTTACTAGGCCCAACACATATACAGGATATGTGGAGAAACAGTCCCCAAAGCAACGTGTGGGGTGTGACCAGAGGAAAGAGGAAGCGGGATGCTGAGCATTCAAAAGCCGAAAAATACATAGTTTTTCACTACTGCTCCCTGTTCCCTGTGCTCAAGAGATTCAGTATTTTATCACAGAGTTACTCATAAGCAGATAATTATGACAGCAGGTGGCAGGTACTGTTGAAGGAATAGTCACCACAAAGGAGAAAAAGACTAACTCTGGGAGGATGGTGAAGGCAGAGTGTACAGGGAGGGACATAAAATAAAGCAGTATCTGAAAAGCTTTCACAAAGTTGCATCTCAGAGATTGAGCAAAAGCTTGACCGAAAGACAAGACGGAGGGCCATCCAGATGGAAGCAATGGTATCTGACAGGTCGCCGAGGTATGAAACATCATGGTGCAACATCCTTCTTCCCCTGAAATCCCTATTGGAGCATCTCCATGGCGGTATGTGGTTTCAGAATGGCCAAACCACCACACATCTCCCGCCCTAATGCACCCCTCGTTCCCAAATGCTCGCAGGTTACGGCAAATAAGAAGAAACTGTGAAATTATGAAATCAAGCTGATCTGCTGGCTTACCTCTCTCTTTGCAGCTATGTTTCTTTAACTTATAGTCACAACTTCATCCATAGGATGCAGGTTACTATTTCAGCCAGGTAAAGGGGAGAGAATCATTCCGTATGAAGAAAGAAGGGAGAGGGCATAGTAGGTGATAGCAGCAATCATTCAACTTATTAAGATTTTAAATATGGAGAATAAATTATCAGTATGCTTATGTATATTTACATATGGATACTTGTAAGACTAACATATGGGGAGTGCATCCCATGCGTCTATTCATTATGTGAACAATGCCTTTTTAATGAACATATATTATGTACATGTATATAATATGTATTCACATACATTATCACATATATATCATATATCACAAATATTTACACATATCCTATTAAAAAGGTATTTTTCACATAAGGAGGATAGACTCCAAAGAGAATATTTTCTATGGTACTGAATTCTGTGCTTCAAGGTTTCCAGTTATATAATACAGCCTGAGTATACCTGAACATTTATATTTTTTTAAATTAAACCTTTAGATTAACTCTCACTGGAAATGAATAGAAATGCAGAACGCAAAATTAGAAACTCTTCTTCATTTTTGTGTACCTGTAACTTTCCTTTAATAACGAGTCTTATCAGAATCAAATCTCAAGCTCAATAAATAAAAAACACAGATCGTGCTTGCTTCATCTAAAACTTTGGAAAGGCTGCAAAACCACCACAGAGGCTCAGATTGGCACCTCCACCTTCTTATTTTCATTTTCTTAAAGATGCAGAAAGCCTGGAGTTTAAAGCACAAAATTGCTTCCCCCAGTCTCATGAATTTTGGAGTACCTCGTGCACTGTGCTGATTTCACATTGCAGAAGCGTTCAGTGCCGTAACCCTGACTCTCCTGCTGCCATAGCAACCTGTTGGTTCAGACTGAATTGAGACTGTGGGATTATCACTAAGGGAGAGAGGAAATGGGTTTCTGCCTTATTTATTTTTTAGTCAGTTCACTGCACAGTGCCTACGAATGGAAAGACCGGGAAGGAATGATTCTGTTGCTTCTTTTAAAATCTATATTACATTTTAAAAACGTTGTGTTTGTTAGATATTCATGTAAAGCCTATAGCGGTTAATTTATCATCGCATCATCGGAATGTAGAGAACAAATAAAAGGAAAATTGAAGTCTTTATCATCTCTTTGAAAATTCATTCTAAAAGAAAAAAGATGGGATTTGGGGCAGTGTGTAGAAAGGACAATCATTTGAAATTGGAACTTGATATCATCAGTTTTCCCTGAACATTAGCATGGATCGGGATTTTAAGCTTAAAATAAACCTGAAGTGTTGGTTTATGCCACCTACAGACTTCTGAACATTTCAATTCCCGTGAAATGGCCCCAGTTAAATTGGAACCCATGACAGATGGAATCAGAATTTGTTGCTTCATCACAAAGCACTTTCCTAAAATAGCTGCAGCATGGGACATAATCCTGTTTGTAAATGGAGGGAAAGTGCTTTCACAACATGGTCTATTTTTGTAGAAATACATTACGCACATCCCGTATATCCCTCTTTCTACATAATGTCTGATACTAGGTTGCAACAATGCAAACAGTTAATAATAGTTGTTGATTAATTGATTGGGAAGTTCTGCCTTATATCTAGAAACTATTTTGTTCTGGGCACTGTAAACCGCTTTACCGATTTTCACACATTTTACCGATAAATCCTTGCAATAGCCCTAAAGGTAAGCATAATCCCTACCTCAGATCCAGGTAGATTAAGTGCCCGGCCAAATAAAAGAGCAAAGCCAGAATTTTCTTCAGTTTTGTTTTGTGTATGTATTATCCTGAAAGCCTCTTCCAAGAAAATGTTCCAATGCATTAGGTAGGTCAGAGGACTTTCTAGAATTGAAAGGTGAATGGTGTTTAAGCTTGGAATTGATACACCAGTCAACATTAGAAAAGCTAGAGTATTGTGTGGTGGTCCAAACTCACCCTGTAATACATGTGTGAAAATTTAGTTGTTTAACATAGCAAGCTCTTGAGTGTCTCTAGATGTCAGGGTTAGAAATATGTCAGCTAAAAAGAGATGCCCATGTGGGAATCTAGGATTGGGCTCAACCTCAATTTAGGCCAAATGTTAAATAAGATCCTCTTTAAAGCATCACCCGTGGCAGCATTCTGAGATTTCAGATGTGCTGAAAACATCAAGGTCAAAGAGTCCCCTCAGATGACCATGTGGGATGCACAGCAGACAACTCATGTCACTCCTTTCTATTAAGTGAGCTGGGGGGTACAGGAACACCTGGGGAGACTTCATAAAGCACAAGACAACAAAGAAGAAAGTGTGCTTAATAACATCTGCTCATGTATCCACCACGTGTCTACTGAGTAGTTCCCTGGAAAGAGCCAGAGGTTGGGCACTGTAGAGGATATTGAGAGGATATTCAGAGCAGTTTCCTAACTTCAGAGCTTACAATTCAACAGATGAGGCAGACAGGTCAACATGACTAACCGTGGCTATGTGGCCAACAAGAGAAATAAACATTGCAGTGAAGGTAAGAGAAAATCACCGTGAGAACCGAGGAAGAGGAATAATCAGTAAACTCTTCATGGAGGCGGCATCATGTCCATTAAACCTTGAAGAAGGACTACGATATTGGAAGAGTCCATCAGACTGAGGAAGTAAAAGCATCAAGATATAAATATGTATTGGAGTAACAGGAAGAAGCAAGGGGCTATTCCATCATTATGTCTTAAGCACAGATTCTGTAGCCCATTCTTCATCCAGTCCTTCCACCCCACCACCCACTCTTTCCCAGTGATGTCCAGAAGTCACGTCAGTGATGATGATTAAAGAGAGGACTTCAAGGGGGAAAAAAAAGAGTCTGACAAAAGGACAAACCTCAAAAGTATCAACAATGCATTTTTTACTTGCAAATGTGCTGAGAACAGTAGACAGAGTGGATATAGGCATATGTAAATGATATGAAAATTAACTATAAATACACATGTGGGTTTAGCCATCCAGAAAAACTTGCCGAAGATTGTTTCAATAAACCCTCTAGAAGGCAGATACTGTCTGAACACTTGCAGACAAATTGCCATCTTTGTTCCAAATCAAAAGGCTTCAGCTCTCCAGGAAAACTCCACTGGCTTTTCAATCCCTGGTTCTTCTCAACCTTCAGAAGTTCCCTGAGCAAAACCCATGGGGCGTCCTAGCCTTCCAACCATCAAGAAATAATAGTCACAGCATAAATACCATTAGCTGTGGTAGCTATGCATTCATGCTGGCATAGCTTAGGCCAGCATGTGACTAATCTCCATAGCATTTCTAATAACAGTAATCTTTCTCTTCTATGGGGTACAATAACTATAATTTTCACCTATATTGATAAAAATACCAAAATCGCTATAATTTTGTAGTGCTGGAAAACTATGCCATCTTAGAGGATTGCCTAATCATGGCATAGGCCCTTCCGATAATGCTTAAGTTAGAAAAAAAAAAAAACTGGACCCACTTGTCACAAGCTGACAACTTCTATCCATCCCTTCCTAAGTCACAAAGGTAACTGAGCTTCCAGACCCCTGCTACGTTCCCTTCAGGCAAAGATAAAAGGCTTGGTAGAAGAGGATATTGAAATCTGGATCAGGAATTTTATTTCATGAATTTCATTCTATAAACATTTTAAATGGGCCTTGAATCTGTATTGATGCAATAGAATTGAGGTTTCTCTATTCTTTCAACAAGGATTTACCTTGTTTTACTGTTCAAGACTTTTGGCCCACATTCCCAAATCATTAATTGCATCGATAACTAGTTTTTCTGCACTTCCTGTGTTCCAGTTACGAATCTAGGGAGCTAGAGGTGCAAGAATGGAGAAACAAACAATAGCTGCCCTCAAGGAGATCACCTTCTAGCGGTGGAAGAGTGGGCAGTATGTAAGATAACACTGTAATTAAGAATGCTAGCTGTAGTGAGTGGTAAAGAGAAAGGGTCAAGCAAGGAATGGAGGCAGGAAAAGCGTGTAGGAGTTGACATTTGAGGAAGAGTGGCATTGAGAAGTAAATATTGGCACAACAGACTTGAAAAAGGTAAGGGAGAAACTTAGGCAGTTATTTAGGGGAAATAGCACTTCTGAAAGAGTAAATGCAAAAGTCTTGAGGGGGAGCGTATGCTTGGCCTATTCAAGGAACTGTGAAGAGGCCGGTGCAGGTGGAAAGGAGGGCATAATAGGGAGAGTACTAGGAAATGGGTTCAGAGCCAGACCATATAGATGCCTGTAGATCATCGCAGTAACTTTGGCTCTCACTCTTGAGTATCGTCTGATCTGGATTATAATTGGCTCCTGTTGGTTGCTGTATTTAGATTGCAGTGAAAGGAGTGTGGAAGCAGGGAAAACCAACAGGAGGATATTCCAATAACCCAGGTGAGAGATGATCATGGTTCGTAGCATGTTGGTAAGAGTGAGGTGGTAAGAAGACAGAGTGGATATGTTTTGAAGTTGAGACAACAGGATTGGATGCCAGTTCATGAATGACTTATAAGAGAAAGAGAAGAGTCAAGGACTAAACCATGGGTTTTGGTATGAAGTCAGACAGAAAAGTCTGTGAAAGGAGCTGGAAATTTGTCAAGGAGTGGGAAACCAGGTCCCAATTACATATAAGATATCTATTGGACATCCAATGCGGATATCTTCTAGACAGTTGAACTAATGAGTGTGGAGTTCAGGGTAACGTAACGGGATGGACATACTGCACCTAAGGAATGAGTGCAGACAGGAAAGAGAAGGGTTCCAAGGTCTGATGGCTGGGCCTCCAATGTTCGGAGGGTGAAGAGATTAAAAAAGGGACAGTCAAGGATGAGAGAAAGAGTAACCAATGAAGTAGAAGGAGAGCCACGCATGCACAGTGGCCTGGACACCAAGAAAAGAAGGTGTTTAACAGTGCCGAATGCTGCTAGAACAAGTTAGATAAGGACTTGGAATTGATCAACACACTTGGCAACATGAAAGTCATTGCTGATCTCAACAGGAGCCATTTCTGTGGAGAAGTTGGGGCAAAAACCTAGCTGAAAGGGGTTTGAGATGTGAGAAGAGAATTTGGCTAAGGGCACACAACTCTTGAAAGCATTTTTCTGTAAAGCGAAGAACAGACATGAAGCAGCAGGTGTAAGGGAACGCGGGGTCAGGAGAGGTTTTTGTCTGCTTCTTTATTTGTTTTGTTGGCTTTGCAGATGAAAGAAATTGCGATCTATTTGTATGCTGATGAAGATCATTCAGTAGAGAGGACAAAGGGGATGCACAAAAAAGGGGAGAATTTCTGAAGCCAGTTTCTCAAGTAAGCAAGAGGGCAGAACTGAGTGCACAAATGGAAAGGTTAATAAAGACTTAGTTACCCACAAGAACAGGAAAGCAGGGAATGTATCGCCACAGAAGGAGGCAGGTGGTAAAAACGGAGTCTGTAGACCTCTTCAGATGGCTTCATTTTCCTCAGTGAAACAGGAAACTAGATAACCATGTGCATATGGAGTGTGGAGAAAGGGTTGAATATTTTTGGACAGAGGGAAAGTATGAAATTATTGTCTAAGAGGAAAGAGCCTAGGTATGTTCGAATTCCAGCACAGCGTTGTGGACCATTTAAGGGCAGTAGGCATGAATTTAACGTGAAATCAGTCAGCGTGGTTGTGTGTCTTTCTCCTGCTGTGTTCAGTTGTGGGCAAGAAGGTAAGAGCTGGTAAAGGATTGGACTTAACTAGAATTCCTGGACTAACAAAGAATTTACAATGAAACGTGAGAGACCAGAGGCAGGTAAGAATGATTTGAGAAGTATAATGATGAGCCACGAAAATTAAGATTGGCAAAGTGGGTGGTGTTGAAGAATAAAAGGGATGGGAGAGTGTGGAAAGATGGGAGGATCCACGGATAACATTTCTCGGGTGGTGTGGGCGGTTATGGGAACTAAGCTACTACAGGAAGTGCGCTGGAAATATAGAGTGAAATTTTTAGGATTTAGATTTAAGGTAGGTCACAGTTATTGGTAAGAAAAAGACAACCAAGTAAACAGCTGATGGGGGATGGTGCCTGGAAAGGGCTGGGAAGATCATCTTCAGGGATATTGAAATTGACAAGTATTATGAAGGAGCAGGGCTGAACAGAGGGAAGTGACCAGGAGTTACTGTCTTTGATGAGTGAGGGGAAATGACACAGAGCACCTGATGAACCCAAAAGCAGGGAGTAAGGGGTGGGTCCTTAGTGAGACTTAACATCCAAAATACTAACTCAGGGGTGTCTGGGTAGCTCAGTCGGTCAAGCGTCCGACTTCTGCTCAGGTCATGATCTCTCGTGGTTCACGAGTTTAAGCCCTGCGTCGGGCTCTGTGCTGACAGCTCAGAACCTGGAGCCTGCTTCGGATTCTGGGTCTCCCTCTCTCTCTGCCCCTCCCCTGCTCTCACTCTGTCTCTCTCTCTCTCTCTCTCTCTCTCTCAAAAATAAATAAACATTAAAAATTTTTTTTTCAAAGTACAAAATCAATATGTGGTACACCTTGACTTTAAACAGTGCTATGTGTCAAATATATTTCATTTTTTAAAAGGCCATTATTTTGGCTATTCTGGATGTCCCCACATTTTAGCATGACCTTTACTGGGATTTTGTGACCCTCTCTTTAATTCATGTTTTTACTACATCTCGTTTGAATTGGTTTTACGTTCACTTGCATCTAAGATTATTTTCACTAATAATATACACCCCCCCCCTCAAAAAAAGTTGAAAAATAATTGCTCCATAAGCAACAAAAAGGAACAAGGAAGAGTTTCAGGGACAGTGGCAACTTCAAAGGAGGGGTAAGCTTCCTTTAGAGCAAGGACGCAAAGAGAATACTCAGAGAAGAGGTTGAGGATGCAGGGGATTTTGCTGATGACTCACCTTGAGTATCAAACAACATAATAGGGGCTTAGTTGGTTAAGCCTCCAACTCTTGATTTTGGTCCAAGTCATGATCTCATCGGTTTGTGAGTTCAAGCCCCCATCGGGCTCTGTGCTGACAGTGTGGAGCCTGCTTGGGATCTTCTGTCTCCCTCTCTTTCTGCCCCTCCCCTGCTCAGACTTTTTCTCTCTCTCAAAAATAAATTTTAAAAAAAAAAGGACATAATAAAAAATGTTGTAGAATATGGAAAAGAGTAGGAACTGGGATCCAAAAAAGGTGATATACAAGGTATAGTGGGGTTTGAGCATGGGAAATAAGGAATGGCTTGGAAGTTTTGTCATAAAAGGCACAGTCACATTAGTCCTGATTGTCCCCAAGGTGGGGTAGGGTGGAGCAACCTTGAGTGCTAAGGTTGGTAGTGGAGATCTTGGCAAGAGCATAGAGATTGCTAAGCTCCTATCTGACTCCTGAGAGAGATATGGACTTCTATCAGGGGTGCAGTCTTAGTGCCCAGGCAGTTTTTTCCTCCTTGCAGTGGGAGCCTGCAGAGGGCATCTCTTTGGAGGGTTCAAGCTACTCCCTGACTTCTGCTGAAGGAAGCTTCTAGGCAGGGAAAGGGGTTGTGTTACTCTACTTCCAACTGATTTGTCATTTTCATCCTTAAATGGTACTTAGAGCTTTCTTTCTTATGCTAGTGAGCAATGTACTAAAGCACTTACAAAAAAAAAATATTTGGATCAGAAATTAGTCTGATGACTCAGTAGCTGGGGATATGATGGTGCTGCAAAAAGGCAGAGATGCTTGCTGGCTGGTGTTGGAGAGAAGTCAGGCAAAGACTAGACATCCAAAATTCAAGTAGCTCCCCAATGGCCACTCCTGATGCCTGCAACGTCATCCTTAGAGAATCACAGAATTTCAAGTCTGAGACTTTAAGAAAGAAGTACCATGTTGTAGCAAAATGAGTACAGGGTTTGACATCCCCCCTGATTTGTGTATAAATCCCAGCCAGGAGACTCATCAGCTGTTATCATCTCAGTTAACTTGGGCTCAATTCCTAACCTCTGGGTAGAATGTCCAAACATCACAGTGAGGGCATTTCTGTTGGGTGGAGACATGTGCCAAGTTCTCATTCCTGCTTAAGGCTGGCCTGGTCACAGGGTTGATTTAGGATGCCAAGAGTGGCTTGTTGCATGAAACAAGAAGTTGAAGAAAATATACAAAGGGCAGAAGATATATGTGGACATCCGCCAAGCATGGCGTATAGACTGTACCTAGACCTTAAACTACCCAAATATCCTGGATCTCCCCCATAATACTGTCTGCTAAGTTTGTAACTCTCTATTTTGAAAGATGTGGGGTAGAGAATTGAGTACTAACTAATTATTAATTAGAAACACTGTAGAGACAATTCACCACAAAGGTCTCTTCCACTTAACGGATTCCAGAATTACACAAATTTGTGTGATCATTAGAAAAGAGTCTGGGGGGCACCTGGATGGCCTCAGTCAGTTAAGCATCTGACTCCAGATTTTGGCTCAGGTCACAATCACACAGTCATGATATTGAGCCCCGCATGGAGCCTGCTTAAGAGTCTTTCTCCTTCTCCCTCTGCCTCTCTGTCTCTCAATTCTTTCTCTGAAGAAGAAGAAGAAGAAGAAGAAGAAAGAAGAAGAAGAAAAGGGAAAAAAAAGAAAACAGAAAAAAAGAAGGGAAAGGGAAAGGAAGGGAAGGGAAGGAAAGGGAAAGGAAGGGAAGGGAAGGGAAGGGAAGGGAAGGGAAGGGAAGGAAAGGAAAGGAAAGGAAAGGAAAGGAAAGGAAAGGAAAGGAAAGGAAAGGACATCTGGACAAAATTGTAAAGAAGAAAAACCTACATTCTGTGTTTTCCCTAAGGTATACAGGCCTTCTCATTGCCTTCTGACCATTCAAGGGTTGCCTCCCCTCCCTACACCTGGCACGCGCATGCACACACACGCACACACACACACACACACACACACCACCACACCACAAGTGCCCTCACTTGGAAATAACTGATCCTAGATCCTCATGAGCCTCTCACCATCCCGCCTCCAAAGTCCCAACTCAGCTGATAGGGCACTTCCCATAGAGGCAAAGTAGTGAAGTGGTGAAGAAACCAGGCTTTGGTAACTCATCAAACCAAGTGTCTTTGGGAAAGTTATTTAACCTTTCTGAGTTTTGCCTTCCCTGATGTAAAAAGAAGGATAATAAGAGACCCTTGACAACGTTACAGTACAGACTAAATGAGGTCAAGTGTTTGGGGCCTGGTGCATTATAAACATTCAGTAAATAGTAATTACTTATTTCCTTGTTTATTTTACAAGTATGACTATTTTGTGGCCGTATATATTTTCTTGTGGTTGCTGTTTTTGCTATTGGTGTTGATTCCCTGTTGATCTGTTAGCAGGCTGAATGCTGATACACTCTCCCAACGTGATACACATTGTAACAAGTAGACACTGCCTAGCCCACTCAGGATTTTCTCAAGAACCAGCGCAAAAGAGAGGGCAGCTGATGTTTTCCACTGTTACTGTGCCCATTCACTTACCTGACAGTCCGGGGGTCCTTTAGCCCTTCTCAAATCATACAAAAGACGCATCAGCCTTGTCTTCTGAGGACCAGAGTGATTTGGAAATAGGTAAGTTGCTTCCAAGTCTGTAGTTATTTCTGATTGGCCTGAACACGGTGTGTTTGTTTGTTTGTTTGTTTGTTTGTGTTTGTTTTTCAATGCTGGTTATGGGTCTGGAAGACTTAAGTGTATTTATTTATTTATAAATCAGGGGTACAAGGTATAACTATGACAGTAAAAGGCTTATTCCATAAGTCATATATATGAGAAAAGCCATAGGCAAGCAGTAAGCTCTGGGCTGTTGGAGGATTTGCATTCTATAAGCATGCAGCATAATAATACATTTGCTCTTATTTCTTACCTGGGTTGGCAGTGGAAGGTAAGGAATTTCTCTTTGTGCTCCATAGTCGCTGTCTCTGGCTTTCCAGAATGAATAGTCCACAGTTGTCGAGAAATAACATTTATTAATCAACAATAAAACACACAATAGAAAAGGCCTTATGAATAAAACTATATATTTATAATGCTTTATTTTTTTGATCCAATACTTCACAAAACACTACAGACAGTAACAAAATAATTCAATAATTATTAAAAACTTTCCAGAGAATTATAGGACACTCTTTATAATATGTGAGCATCAACAAGGCCACGGCCATTAAATACACTATTAAACACTATCACACATATCTTTCTTGATTAAGGGATATGATTAATTTTTATCCAGAAGTCATAACATTGACACATATCCATACACAAGAGAACAACTCAGAATAAGTGAAGCAGATACCCCAGTGAAATGGAATCATCGGCTTTATATCATTTAAAGATATTACAGTGTTAACAGGATAGAAGTCAACACACTAAAGAGAAATGTTGGGGTTTTCTTGGGGTTCGAGGAAGAAAGTAGGGCAATTGATGAAAACTCTTACATATTTTCCATTGCTCTCTTAGCAATATGCTCCCTTCCCTTTTCTACCTTTTCTTGGTTGAGGTATTCCAGCACTTTCATTAACAGATCTTCATCCAAGTACTGTCTGTTTGGGGTATCATCATTCTTTGGGGGCCCCACAGGGAGCCTTTTGCTTACCGATGACAGTCTTTCAGTCTCCTGAGAGCTACCTTGATTCAACTGCTCTTTGATGGCCTGCTCAATTTGGTCCTCTTCCTGTTGGTTATCTTCAGGGGAGACTTGACTTGGAACTCGCTTCACCTGGTTTGAATTCATGATCTCAGGGTATTTCACTAGCATCCTGGCCAAGTACTCTCCTAATTCTTGATCCTTGTCGCTCAGGTTTTCATATGCCATTTGTCTATTCTCAACATCTGGCATCCACGCACCTTTGGGAAGCTGGTTCGCTCCAGATCTTCCAGGACCGTAGGGGAGCCTGGGCAGAACTTTCTCTCGGTTATACTGACTGGAAACATATGGAGGCTTTTGGTTTGCTGCATTTTCCATCCCTAAAAGACTTAAAATGTCCTCAACAGTTAGCCCCTCTGGTAGGGCCTGTGCCACAGCACGACCGGGCGTTTTGGAATAACCATTCTTGGAGAGCATTTTGTTTGGGAAAGCATCTGGACGGTCTCCGTCAACCTCTGAGATGTCATCTAGGTCAACAGGAAGTTCAACCTCCTGCTCGGGTTCCACCGATCCATTTGGCTTCTCTCCAGTTTTGAGCATGTCAATTAAGTCTTCAGGGGGTATCTGTAAATTCCTTGAGATTTCAATCAGCTGATAAATAGACTGAGAATCAAGTGGTTTCTCAAAAAGCCTGGTTGCTCTTTCCCCGCCTTGCCCATTCTGTGCCCTCCCGCTGCCTGCAGCATTCACTAACCTTCTCAGATAGGCAATTACTTTGGAGACATCATCTGAGAGTTGGTCTTTACTCTCTTTCCGGAGATCTTCATCCTCGAGGCCCAGCTGCCCTGAACGCTTCATTTCTTCATTGATTGGATCATTTTTTTCTATATTCTCCTTGCTGTCTCTTACCTCTTCCTGGGTTTGGCTCTCTATTTTTTCTTCTACTGGGTTCCAATCTTCTCCCCCAACCACATCTTCATAGGCAATGTTATTGGCCTTGTAGATACTATCTTCATCATCTGTATAAAGTTTTTGCTCCTCGTCAACTCTCTCACGCTTCTGGCTGTTTGGTCCTGTCAGTTTCCCTAGCTCTTGGAACACAGATTCTAGTGTGGCAAGACTTTGAGGAGTATATTGTTCCTCCACTATTTCATTTGTGCGTTTAAAGGGGTTATCCCTGGAATTCTCTTCATACATAGGAGGGAATCGCATGTGCTTAAGCTTCCTCTCTGGCCATGGTTGAGTCTCGTAATCGTCAGGCATGTCCATTGGAAAGTTCTTTTCTGAATTCAAAGCATAGGGCTTTTCTTTTGGTGCAGACTGAGGCTCATTTTCGGCCTGTCTCAAAGCTTCAAGTATTATCCTCATCCACTCATCTTCACTCAGAGAATCCCTTGTACTTTCTGGCAAGCGACTTTCATCACCATTTTCTTTCTTCTGAAGAGGAACAGAGATACCTTGGTAGGGATTGTAGTCTGGGCTGTTTTCTTCTTTGTGAGCTTGTTGTCGGAGTTTTTCTATGTATTCCAAAGCTCTGATCATTTCAGGACTGGGAAACTTTTGGGCATTCTCCAGTCTGAGGTCTGGTTCCTTCTGAAGCAGCTGGTTTCGCTGAAATGAAGCTGCTTCATCTCCAGAGATGAGGAAAATTAAAGGGATCAGAGACAGAGCTGCTCCAAGCCGGTGAGTCTTAGTTTCTGCCATGTTTGACAGATGTCCCTAAAGCATAGAAAATATGAATTAACACAAATGGAAAACTAGAAGTCACTATAGCAAAAGCGGTAACTGACCATTGAGGGAGAACACATGGCAGAGATTGTTTCACATTAAACTTAGGATGACTCTTTTTAAAAGCCATACATATTTCCTATACAACCCCTCACAAGCTAACTGCAGGAATCCATTGAAACTGTGACCCAGCTACATCAATTTTGCACGGCATTCACTTGGTTAATATAATAACAAAAAGACTGATATGAGGTTTTGTTTTTTTAATTTGCAAAACATGTAGTTTGTTTTTCTTAAAGTATGCATTGTCTTTAAAGTATGCATTAATAATGCATTAAAGTATGTTTTTAAAGTATGCATTAATAAAAAATTTCCAAGGTGACTTTTAGTTCCCTTGTATAGCATTCCTACCAAAATCATTGGCCAAAAGAATTAGTTGCCTTAATTTAAAACATGATGTATGTATGTATGTACACATGTACACACACACACACACACACACACACACACACACATACACACTGAATGATTTCCTTAAGGTTGTATCAAGAAACCATGTGGGTTAGTTCTTGGACTGTCCATCTAATTTTGTTGTAGAAACACCACAGCAGTGACATTATATATGATGAAGTAATACGGCATCCTAACATCAATCATACTGAATTTCCTTATGGATGAATCCTATTTACATATATTTTTCAGAAATAACTTGTTCTTACACTGACACTAAACCCAACTGTCAATTTTTAAAGTTCTATACCTTAATAATCTCCAGAATATGGATCTTCTCTGGTCCCAGCTAGCAGGCTAACCTAGTGAAGTTTCTTCCTGTGTAAACACACTAAGAAAGTAAACTTTTAAAATGCCTGTGTTCCATATGTCTTCTAATAATTTTGTTCATGACTGTCTTGCAAAATGCAATCATGGTTATATTTTTCATCAGCCTTTAAGAATACATAGTAAATAATAACAGATGCTTCAGAGAGAACATAAGTTTTCTTAACCAGTCTATTTCTGAATTTGTGAGTGTTCAGATTCAGCTTGACTTATGTCTGTGTCTATTTTGGTGTGGACCTGTGAAATCTTAAATGACTCATACTGTTAGAAAATCTTAAAATAACCACTATGTAACTCCCCATTTAGATAAACACAGACAATATGTTGAATTCTTCCTACTTAAAAATCTTCATTCATTTTTTTCTCCAATGCTTCATAACCTCACATATGAATTAGCAAGGGGATTATTTTTTACATGTTTTACATTAACATTGCTAACATTGAAAAACTATTTTAATATTTGCAATTTTGTCTCAAATAAATGTAAGGAAAGATCACATGTTTGTTCATGATATCTTACTTGCATCATGATTTTGTGATATATAAGCTAAGTTTTATGGGCACAATTTTCTGTTAGCTTAGACATCAATTGTAGAAAATATCATTTTTCACTAGAGCATTTTGGTTTTTAAGTAATACTTTCAGTTTTTAGACCTACCAATGGTTGTAGTTAGAGAAATTTCTTTACCATAAATGCATATTTATTAAAACGTTTCCCATTAATCAGACTACTTAATTTACTGAAAGAAAAAAAACCTTTAAAGGCATGTCAGAGAAAACTCTTCAAATGTTCACTATGAATTAATGTTTCCTATAAGAAACTGTAAAATTTAAAGAAGTGTAAATTCTTAGATTCAAATAAAAGTACATTCTAATTTCTTCTTTGTATTATTTCAGGATTAATTTAGCTTTGATGATCTATTTCCAACATTGGCATTTGAAATAGCAGTCTTAAGAATCTTAATGAACTTATTTTCTTTGAAACCAGTATCCTGAAGTATTCTTAACATATGAGTTATGTGCTTGTCTTTGAAATCGTTATCTCGGAGATGGGCTTTGCTGTGGAATTGGGGAAGAATACATCGTGCAGTTATTCAAACCACAGCCTAACACATGCTATTCTTTGGTCATTTATAAGGTTCAGTTCGGATGACACAGTTATTGCCTTTGCGTAAGACTCGAGGGAGGGATTTCTTTCCCAGGTAGCAGCTCTTCTATTTACTAAAGATGGTGACAGCTCTAATATCCTATGTACAATTTGAACTAAAGCTTCGTAAGCTAAAACGTCTTTTCTATTGAAATTAGACTGGAGCATTGACAAATACAGATGGATATATCTAATTTGAGCAATCCTACTAATTAGGACAGAGAAAAAAGAAACACTCGTCCCATTAAAAATTTACAGTAAAATATTGTACCACCTCTTTCATTCAAACATAGTAAAAATATCTTACACAGTTATGAATGTTTTCCTCATGGAAATTCGAAATTATCATCTCTCTATAATTCGTGGTCACATCCAACCTATACCCCAAGATAATATTGCACCCTGAATAAAAGGAAAAGCCTGTACTCAGGATAATTCTAATTTTACTCTCCTGGGACTAAAACTGGGGAATAACAACGTAAGCCCTTTCAGAGGGTATCAATTCAGAAAATAATTTTAGACAATTTATTCATTTTGAGCTCTTGTAAGGTAAATGTCAAAGAAAATAAGAAAAACTAGTTCCAAAATTGGTTGCCTCTATGACTAATGTGTTTAACAGCCCTTGAATGATTGGAAACCTACTGCTAAGAATATTAAACATATAAATTATATCTCTGGCTTTGTATCTAGTTCTTAAGAGAACAAACAATACATTAAGGAAAGAAACAAAATATCAGGCTTAGTTAACTTTACATTAATATGGGTATTGACACTAAAATCCTTAACTTTTTCACACTTCTTACATATGGTTATCTAAATAGCATAATGGTTATAAATATCCAACAGCAAATGGTATACATCATAGATTCAATTCTATATGTAAATATAGATTTATCTATATATAAATATATGTCCTTGTATTGGTTGAAGAGCAGCAGGTTGCTATTCAGTTATTCTATAGATAAAAGGTTGCCAAAAGGTCTTTTTATTCTCAGCTAGGATTTAAGGAAAGAACACGCAGTTTAGAACTTTCCAGTAAATCGAAGGAAAAGCAGCCTTACCCCTTTTTTATATGGCAGAGAAGGTCCACAGCATGTCCTTCCCAGTCCGCCTGGTGAGCTGCTCGGGCCGTTTCAGCACCCGGACAGCTCCTCGGCTTATAGGGAGCCGCCGCGCCTGACTCCGCACTGCCACACTGACGTCACCCGGCTCAGCCACAAACCGGAGCACAGGCGAGTTTTTTCAAAGAACCCGAGAGAAAATAATCACTTTATATATTTAAGGGGGGAAAAAATGCTGCATGCTTACGCCACCTGTCTTTTTGTGGCAAAAATTGCAGTTTTCTTTCATCAAAATTTTTGAGACTGGCTCTGCACAATTTCCCTTAGAAAGAACGAAATCTGTCAGACGGCTAATTGAAACGTAATCTCATCTATGTTCTAATATCTTGTGATAAGTGTTTCCTGTTGCTGTTGTTTTGTCGTTATTTTAAAAAGTTTTACACACAAGGACGTTTTTTCTTCATTGCCTACAAGGAAATTACATTACCTAAGTTCCCTGGTATACTCTGAAAGGAATGGAAGGCACATTATTATAATGAAAAGTCGTATTTTGTATCACGACCACAAGCAGCATTATTTTTAAATTCACATTTATTTGAATAAAAAAGAAAGTTTTCTTTTTCTTTTTCTTTTCTTTTTTTTTTTTTTTTTTTTTTTTTGGTTTCTGTTTGAGAGTAAACTTTAAAGTTCTAATGAGTTGGAATTTTGTTTTAGAGCTTCAATATAGTTTTGAAGTGGGTAGTCATAAGATTTCAGGTCTAGTACCCAATAATTTTCTATGAATCTGTCATTATCTTTTACAATACCTGTCTCAAAAAGAGAAGCTCAGAAGTTGAGTGTTAATGAAAAAACTTCCATTAAGTGAAAAACGGATTCTTTTACTGTTAGAGAAAAATGTGATACGTATGTAATGGGAATTCATTTGCAATTGAAAGCAAGTTGAGCTATAAATATTTTTTCCTTTTCTATGGAATCAGAGGAATTGAATACCTTCCATACACATGACTAATCCAGGGAATAGTATACCGATTAACTCCCAACCTCTCGTATTTGTAATTCATGACCATTGCTCTGCTTTGCCAGATAATATGATTATATATTTTAATAATTTATATAAGTCTAAATTTTTAACTATTTTATTAAAGATGTGAGTTTTTAAAAACTGTATGTTTTGAAATATACTTTAAGTATGAAAAGAATCTTGCCATATAAGAGATGCCTTTATAGCTCTGTTCAATGAATAATCAGCCACGGATGTATCCATTCAATAATTTGTAATGCCTATTAAGTGCCAGATACATAGATGAATTATATACATGTGTTAGCTTCTATATGATACTATATATATATACACACACACACACACACACACACACACACATATATATATATATGATAGCTTTTTATCACATCATATATATGGCCATATATATATATATATATATATATATATGCTTTTGAGGATTCTTTAGTCTATTTAGCCTAGTGGGGATGACAGACAAACAGATTATTTTGATATAAATTGGAAAGCACTAAGAAAGAGGTTAGCCAGCAGTGTTTGGGAAGCACTGTGGACAGCCGTGTCATTCCTTCTAGAAATTCAAGGGAAAAACTCATGGGTAAGAAACCTCCTGGGAAAAGAAGACTTTACTAAGATATTTCATTATCAGGTTTTATTAAAGTGATTTCTAACTATGTTAGATAAACCACAGAACTCTTGAAATCCTCAAGGAGACAGGAATCGTTTAAAATATTAGGAAAAAAAACCCTTGGGAAAAATAACCCTTGATTTTCCTTCCTTGCTCTCCTATTGAAAATATTTGATTTTTCTAAATGACCAGAAGCACTATCATCTGTGGATTGACATGGAAGTCATACAGCTCAGATGGGAATCTTATGGCCAATTCATCCAATAGTTTTATGCTTCATAATGAGTTTTTAGAGCAAGGTCAAGCGCTAGGTTTAAGAGAAAGGGTTGAAAATCCCATTTCTCAACTACCGTCTCAATGATATCAGCTCTTTTGATGATGTTTTGTTAGCTTTACACATAAAAACATTTTCTTTAACCTTGACAAATATTTAAGCCACTCTGAGTTTGACCTAATTTGCTTTCTAGTAGCTCTGCGTGGCCAGCTGAACTAACCAGTATCAATATTGCCCCAGAAAGTTCTGCAAGCTTACTCTTAAAGGGTTGAATTAGTTCAACATATGTCTCAACAGTTCTCAAGGAAGTCACTCTTGACCAAGCTAGTACATAAATATGGAATTGAACTCTTTTGGTAAGGACCAGAAACTAAGATCCCAAAGTCAATCTCTTCCCTAAGATTAATCACCCAATATCCATATAAACCTTCATTCAAAAACTCCAAGTAGAATTGAGATGTCAGAAGGCAGCTGCTGGGAAGGACTGGCTTCATCAGCTACAGGTGTGGGTAGAGTAATGAGCCATATGTGGGTAACTGAGTCCCTGCCTCTATATGATACTATGATAAATACATATCATGTATAGAGTTCCAGGATGTTCCAAGCACTGTACTTGGAATTCTACAACCTGATTTGATGCTCATGACAACTGTGAAAGATAGTTGTTTTTATCTCCATTTTGCAGATGATAAAACTGAAATTCAGAAATAAATAAGTTGGCCACTGTTTCCTCATTCATAACTGGTAGAGGTGTGATTTGAACCTAGTTCTTTCCAAAGGCATTTCCATAATAAAGACTATGATTTCGGCACTCTGCCAGGTTATCAGGATAGAGAAATGAATATGGCAGGAATCCAACCCTTAAAGATCCCAGTCTAGAATGTAGTCACTTTGACAAAAGTCCTTAGGGGTTGTCCCAATTGCTTTTTGTGGTCACTGTCCAGATGGCCTAGGCCCAGACTCCCATCTGGGGCAGCAAAAATGGAAACCAAGAGTCAACATTAGATCACTTCATTGATGCTATGTGGCATATTATAATGTCTTTTAAACAAGAGAGTAGTTATTGAATCTGGAAAATCCTATGCACCAGCAGGCTGTGTTCTATAGATTTTTCAATTTTTCGATTTTTTAATATTTAGCATATCTCTAGAAAACATCAAATTTTTTGCCAGTAGTTGTTGTTCTAAAGGAAACTATTTGCTCAAATAGAGATCTATTTGAAGAAGTTAAAAGGTAATATGTAGAGAGAAAGCAGTGTTGCTGTTGATGTGAAGTCTTTTAGAGCATGTACAATATATTACAGATAACCGATAAATCTTTCTATTACTAAGCCTGAGATAAAATCATTCTAAAGGTTCCTTACAAAATTTTAATCTTCTGTTAAGTCCAAATTGCCAACTATCATTGCCTCCGAGAAACAAAGCTTTATATCTGGACCATTTTCAAAATAATTATGTACCATGTACGGTAATAGTTCTCACTAAATTAGCTCGCATCCTTGCGTGTGCTGTGAAGATAAAGCCAATCATTCACAATTCAAATCTAAGTAATCAGAATGGGCTAATTTGTTTTTATGATCAGATTTTCTTAAATCTTAGCCATTTCATTCTTTGTTACTCAATTTCATATTTCATTTAGACCAGACTTTGAGTTTGTCATTTGTACAAGCACTCTTAGTTATCCCTCAATTCGAAATGTATCTCTCCTCCACTCCATTACACTTCCCATTTTGTTTCAATTTGTATGAAAGCAACTAAGATAGAGAAGCCAATGTGTCTTCTGTCTCCTCTTTGTGTCATCTCCTTCTCCCCCATCTCTTAATCCCCTCATTGTTCTCTCCCTTGGAAGATAAGACTCCTGGCGGAGTCCCGTCTGAAGGTCTGGGCTGTTTCTCATTGCTCATTCCTCACATGTCTGCCTCCCTTCTCTTCTGTTTACTCCTCCTTCTTTATACTCCTGTTTACTCTTTGCCTCCCTGGTTCCAAAATTTATTTAAAATTTGAAATTGCACGTAAGAAAAATGAGCCATTTATAATTCTAGTATTTGTTTATTCTTTGTTTTGGGGGGTGGTAGTTCTTCTTCTTCTTCTTCTTCTTCTTCTTCTTCTTCTTCTTCCTCTCCTTCCTCTTCCTTTTCCCCCTCCTTCCCCCTCCTCTTCCTCCTCTTCTCCTCCTTCTCCTTCTCCTTCTGCCTCTCCTTCTTATCAGGTACCACATGATTGGTGGCCCTAGATAAACTACGTAACATTTAAGGCCTCTTCTAACCCTTGGACACTGTGCCTCTTCTCTTTGTGAAATGGGATTTGGCTGTGAAATTATTTTTGCATTTGCCTACCAGGTACTAAAATATGATCTTTCCCATAAATCCTCAATGACAGCCACTTAAATAAATTTAGGTTTTCTTTTCCATTGCCTTTGGATTCTAGAACCATCTGGTGATTGGAGGAAAAGAAAGTACCATTTCCTTAATCCAATGCCATGCATGTCTGAGCATCTGCTCCCTCAGTGGATTTTGGGAAAAGAAGTTTGTGCCCTAGAAGTTAATTACTTTGTTTAAAACAACACTGGATGTCTCAATCTTTCAGATTCTCCTGGCATAATTGTTTTGTGAATCAACATTTTGAGTGCATGCATGCAAACATTTTAACAAGGAAATTTTCTGTTTGGAAATCACCCAAGTACACATTTTTATGCCTCCTTTTAACCAGAAGCCCAAGGAGTTGCATGAGAGTCTTCAAGGTCAAAGTTTAGCATCATTATGGTCAAGTTTAGCATTTTGTCTTCAGGGCTCCCACTGATTCACCAGATGACTTTCACAGTTCACGTAGTCTTTTTTTGGGAGTTCAGAGTGCTATTTTGGTAAAATGAGTATATCACTTCTGGAGGCAGGGCACTCCCATGTGTAATATGAAGTCGGGAATTGAAAACAGGCTCCCCAACCTAAAATCTCCTCCCCCAAAGAAAGCCACTGAGCCTGTATCCCACAAATCAGGCAATTTTTTTTTCTTGAACTTTCAGTATGGAGTCTGGGAATCAGCACACAAATCAAATCATCTACGACTTTGACACTGAAGAAAGGAGGATATGCTACAGGTAGGGGAATTTACAGTGACAGTGCCGTGATTCTCTCTGTGGTTCCAGATCAACAACACCAGCCATCACCTGGAGAATAGCAACGCAAATTCTCAGACCCCACTCAGATCTATCAAATCAGAAACGTTGGGGATGGATCCTAGTGATTGAGGTCCTATTACCCCTCTATGTGATTCTGATGGATCCTAAGTTTTGATAAACAGAGAATTACAGCATAAGAAAGCAAGCCTGAGAAAAAGACTATACAGTGAACCCCGAGAATCCTCAAAAGCCAGAACAAAGACTGTAGACTAGAGGTAAGAACCCTGAAAGTGGGGGATGTAGGGGGAAAACTGAAGTAAAAAACAACAAAGAGAGACATGATTGATAAAGTTCCAGTTTGGTTTTGACCAGCCCCTTTTGGAGTACTCTAAACTACTTCCCATAAGCAACATAAGCAAACATAAGCAAACATTAGCAGAATGAAATGCATCTGTACCAGTTGTCCTTTGTGAGTATTTGGAAAAGTTGCTTCAGCAAATATCTCCATTATTGCTGCCCAAGGGGCTTGGGACTAGAAGCAGTGACTCCAGGGCCATTTCATAAATCACATCTGATATAAAGAAGAATACTAAAAATATGATTAGTTAAGAGAGGTCCTATCAATACTACAGTAAATTTGATTCTCTGTCTCCTTCAAAAGATATGGTTATTTCCATACCTTTCTTAGATGGCATAATGAAACACTAATTTTTCCATTTCTTACATCTTTAAACTTTCCTCATATCCCAACTTCTCATTAAACATAAAGCTAGATTTAAATGTAAATACATTTGACCTTTCCTACAGCTTTTCTAGAGACTTGCTCACCAGTCCATTATTTACTCTTATTATGAAAATGCTGCTGACATTTGTAAAGAACATCTTTTTCTCAGCTTAAAAAGATTTCATTTTAAATTGAATCTTGAATAAATACAGTTGAGTTTATCGGAGTACAAACTAGCTTATAGGTTATTATGATTGGAAAGGCACATCTACTCTGACCTAGTCTATTACTTTCATTTATTCCGTCACATTTATAACAACAACTTTCCAGCATATACTTAAATACCTCCAATGGCAAGCAACTCATTACCTTATGATTTCACTTGTTCCATCTTTGAACAACTTTATTATTAAATTTTGGGTTGTTTCCCTTGTACTGGCCTGACGTATGAGCTCTTGTAGGCTTGACCATGGATGCTAGAATTCCAGGGCTCCATAAAGCTGGTCTCAGTCCTCTTCCCTATGATGAGAATTGTGCCTCCCCACCCCCCTCCCCCCGCCCCCGTGTTTTTCCCAAGTGAAACCGCTTGACTGAATTTTCTTCATGAGTCCTCATTCTGGTCCCCCATCCCCAAAGCACATCTTTGTCCTAATTCAAGACTCCAAACAGCATCTAACTCAGACAAACATCCTTTATCCTATCTCTCTCCCTAGGAAATCTCCCCAACCCCACTGCTTCTCCCATCCAACCTCTTACTTCCAAGGAAGCTCAGTTACCCTTTCTTCTGGAGAAGCTTCTCTGACTTCTTTGACACGGCAAATTCTCTCCAGAATATTCTCTCATGGGCCATGTATCTTTCCTGGTTAGAACTTACTGCAGTTGTAATGTAGTATTTATTTGTAAGATTCTTAGACTGTTCTCTTCCCAGTTGATTATAATCTCTTTGAGGACATGAGGTCAGGGATCTTGTTTTGTTTCTTTCACTCTATACCCCAAAGCCATCCAAACCAATCTTAAAAGTACTCACATCTACAAAGAAACATATCAAGACCCAAGCTGACCCAATTCCTTCCCAATCTCTTATCTCCTCCTATATGTCCTCACATGATCAATAATAATCTCTGACCCACAGTTCCAACCACAGAATCATAATTCCTTAGCTCATTCCTGTACTCCCTCCACCCCCTTCTTCCCTATCCATTGCTAATTCTCCCGGTTACTTCTTTCTTATTTGTCTATTTCCACAGCCTCTTCACATCCCCTTATGTTTGGTCTTTCTCAGAATCTCTTTCCAACCTCTCCAGTGTTTATCACTAATCTCCTTTCTCATATACATTTTTCCTCCAGGAAGTTGGTAACTTAAGGGAAATAGTTTCTATTTCTATTCTGAGCCAGCACTCAGAAAATACTATTGATTGAATAACTGGAGTGTTTGACTTAAAAAAATAAAAGTCAATTTATATTAATTGCCTACTAAATGGAAACCACAGGGCTTGATGCTTAAAAATATAATAGCAAATTATCTTTCAACATTTTTCCATTATGAGTTTCCTCTGCTCAACTGGTACCAACTCGATTAACTTTCCACAGTTTGAGATCTTTCACTGATTTTTTTTTTCCTCAATGCTCTCCCATACCTCTCCAGTCCTAACTTCCTGGTTTTTCAGCTTCAGTTATGTAAACTTCTCTACCAGAAGGTATACTTACTATCATCAGACCCATCTTTAATCCTTTCTTTCTTTCTTTCTTTCTTTCTTTCTCTCTTTTTTTTTCTTTCTTGTGTGTGTCCTGCTCTCTCAAAGGCACACATCATTCTCGTTGCCCTGAAAATGGTCTACCACTCTTCTCCACCATTTTGACTCTTTGAAAAAAATTTAGTTGATTTGTCTCCTTAGTGAAGCCTTCCTTGATCAATCCCTACCCCCACTGCATGCAGTTACTCCTTTTATTAGAGCATAGAGTTTTAAGGTGAAGTCCATTGAATCCCATGAAATTGAACACAACTGTTTAAGTGTATATTATAGTATTCCTTTTATCAGACAGCTCCAGAGCCATAAACAGATGCTCAAATGCGTATGTAATCTTAAAATTTTGTTGTAACTCTTAGTACTGTTACTAAATATTTCTGATTTTCTCCTCTTCTGGCCATATGATATAACTACACCTCTTGGACTCCTGATTGGGTGGTACCATGTGACAAGTTCTAGACCATGAGCTTAGAGTGGACGTACCACAGAGTTCGCTCTCCCTCACCACAGTGACAGGCAAGGTTTGGGATAGTGACTGCCCACACAGCCTGGTCACTTAGTGACTGACTGCAATGTGGAGTGTTGCCTTCCAGATCTTTCAGTGGCTTGCAGAGTGAGCAAGAAATAAAGTTGTTTTAAGCAATTGATTTGGGGGGATTGTTTGTTACTGTACCTCACTTAGCCCAAACTGACTGATACAAATATTGAGATCAAGTGGTTTAAAATATTACTACAACTTGAGTAACAGTCATAGTCTTACCTGGGGAAGAATAGTGAGATAAGTTGGCAATGAGGATTTTGTCTTGCATTCCCCTGGGGGCTCCCATTATCAAAAGAGTCAACCAGATACATCTGTTTCTCAAAGTACAGAATGCGTAGCCACAGCACCATTGAAAGTGATTTTATGTCAGGCATAGACATGGCAAAAGTATAACTGAATTGTACAGTCTGAAATTTATTCTTTGTTCCATTCTCCTGGTTATATAAAGATGAAATTTTCAGTTTGGGGCTAGTATGTTTTGAACAGTTTTCTGACACTTGAAAATCTTTTTTTTTTTTTTTTTTTTTTTTTTGGCCTTAGGCTCAGAGCTTTTTATAGGCTGCAGGATCTAAACAGAAATTTATTAACATCTCTATGCTTTATTGAATTTATGGTTTGGGTTGCCTATTTATGGAGGTGATAAAATTTTTAAGTTGAGGCAGTGATACAAACTTCCTTTCATTTAAGCTTAACAAAAGACTCAGTATAGAAAAATATTAAGAAAATAGGAGTAGAAGTAATCCTTAAAGATAACAAGAAAATTCTTCAAAGGACTAATTTTTTTTGGAAATTTTGTGTTACATTGTAGTTCAACCTTGAGTGGGGCTTAATTTTCATTTTGGGGTCCAGGACTATTGGTTGTATAAGTCACATCCCCCTCCCTTCTTCCCATCTCCAAAAATGCAATATTCAATAACCGAAAAAAAAAAAACCCAAAAATCATTTAAATTTTAAAGATGTTTTAGTTCCGCAGTAAAGTTAGCCTCAGAACAAATTCAACAGGCAGGAGTTAAATATGGTGGAAGGTATAACACTAGGCTCCTGTCTGGCTGTGTGACCACAGGCAAATTACTCAACCTTTCTGAGCCCGTTTTGTTTTGTTTTGTTTTTTATGTTTATTTTGAGAGAGAGAGAGAGAGAAATAAATCATATTTCTTTTTAAATGTTTATTTATGTTTAATGTTTATATATTTGCACGCGCAAGAAAGGGAGCTAGCAGGGGAGGGGCAGAGAAAGAGGGAGACACAGAATCCCAAGCAGACTCCAGGCTCTGAGCTGTCAGCACTGAGACCTTCGCCGGGGCTGGAACTCAGGAACCCTGAGATCATGACCTGAGCGAAAGTCGGATGCCCAACCGACTGAGCCACCCACGCGCCCCTCCGAGCCCCTGTTTCTTAATTTGCCAAAAGACGTGATATTACCTGGGATAAGAGCCTTAGAGAGTTGCTGCAAGGGCCCAATTATGTAACAGTAGAAATGCTCTGGAAAGTTTGCGGCCCTCTGCAGAGATATCCTGCCTGATTATCATCCACCTCCCAATCCCTGGGAATTCACTGACACCGGGCTAGCAATAGCTGAACTTTGAAACTGTAACCCAGCTAGATCATTTCCTTTATTCCCACGTGATTAGACTTGCTTTCGAGAAGCCCCTGCCAGGCAAGGCATCGCCCCCCCGCCCCCCATCCCCGCCACTGGAATGAGAAAGAGCGGAGGCAAGAGTCTGCGTAGCTGCTGGCACCAAGTTCCGCTCTCCAGCCGGCGGAGGTGGCGTTTCTTCTGGGAAGCTGCTTCTGCCCCAAGCTGCCTTGACTTCAGCCCGGCGTGGCGTCAGACGGATGAATTGAAAGTCAAAACACACGCGGCTACAGGGAATAAGACGTGAGTCATGGTCCGCTGGGGCACAGAGGTTCGGGCGGATCCGCAGCAGACATGAATGGAAGCGAACACCTCATTTCAGGCGCGCGCCGCCGCCGCCCTAGCCCCGGGGCCAGGTTCACGGTTTAATCATCAGTCTCCCCGCACAGCCCTGCACGAGGGCGCGCGGGGGAAGCAATTTGCACATTAGGCATTCACGGAGGCGCAGCCATTCATTACATGCATCCCCCGGCTCTGTCCTAATGAGCCTCAGGAACAAGGCTGAAATGTCACGACGCTTGGGTGTCCAGATGCTGCTGAAGCAACCGGCAGCCGCGGGTCAGAGCAGCCAGGGGGCCTCGCAAGCAAACCCCGAAGGCTCCCGGCCCTCTCGGCTGCTGAGCCAATTAGTGTTCTGGGTGAATGAGACTCTTCAGAGTCCCTTTTGGGCATTTTTCCCCTCTGACCTCAACTCTGAAATCTTTCAATTGCCCGCGTGTCTCACCAGTACCCATCAGCTGAAGTAGGGTGTGGGGTCTTTGAACGATACCAGTCACAAGCCCAGGAGAGGAAATCCTGTTTTCCTCCTACAACAGTGAATTCCTTCCTTCTGAACCATGCTTCATTACTCTTCATTTTAGCCACAAGTCAAGAAGCCTCCATCTATTAAAAGGAGAGGGAGGCAGTTAATGGGCTCGTTCTGGCTCCAGACTGCCCGGGTTCGAATCTGCCTCTGCCCCTCACTACCTGTGAGTCCTGATCAGGCTATTCTCTCTGCTTTTGCTTCCTCGTCCATAAAATAGAAATCATCATAGTAGGTCTGGGTTTTGTGAGATTCAATCAGAACAGTAAGCACAGTGCTATTATTAACAAGCATTTATTGGCTATTTTCTTTGTGCCAAGCATTGCATTAGGCATCAGTGTTACAACATGATTAAGATTCGAGGGCTGCCTGCATAGTGTCTAGTGGGAGAAATGGCTTTTGGAAAACCATCTATACAAACCTAAATGCAATGGGCTGTCATAAATGTGTACTCAAGGGGCAGTGGAGGAGATCTTGATTAATTCTGCACAGGGGGGATGCAGATGATTCCAGGTAGCCGGGAAACTTTGAACGTGGCTGCCAACGATGGATGGAAGCAGCCAAGAGAAGAATAGAATTTGTGTCATCTTAACCTCCCAGGCAGCGGAGATTTTATACGCCGCTTTCTTCAGCTGTCCAAAACCCAAGTTGGTCCCACGCGTGGTGCGTGACTTAAGTCACATGAGATGCACGGATGTTCTGAAACCTCATCTCAAGGTCCAGAGCCTCTTTTGCCACACCTGTGTTCCTCCGGAAGACACTGCATGCTCCAGAGGTTAGCTGTGTCTCCCGAACCCAAAGACACTAAGCCTAGCAAAAGAATGGGTCTACGGGCACCTGGGTGGCTCAGTCAGTTAAGCATTTGACTTCGGCTCGGGTCATGATCTCATGGTTTGTGGGTCAGAGCCCCGGCTTGGGCTCTGTGCTGACAGCTCAGAGCCTGGAGCCTGCTTCAGCTTCTGTGTCTCCTTCTCTCTCTGCCCCTCACCGCCCCCCCTCCCCCGCTTGTGTTCTGTCTCTCTCTAGCTCTAAAAAATAAATAAACGTTAAAAAATAAAAAACAAAGACCTATTTTTAAAACAAGAAAGACACTTGTTGAAGGCCAAGATTTTCTCTATTGTCAGGATATCCTAGTCTTTGGGTGTTGAAATTAAGAGCTTGTAGCTTTTATCAAGTAGCCACAACAGGACAACAAGACAACCACTTTTCAGAAGTCTTCAATGAGAAAAGTTAAAGTAGGACCTATTAACCATACACCAATAAGGAGGGCTCAAATGGAAAGAGGAACCCTTTTGCACTGTTGATGGGAATGCAAACTGGTGCAGCCACTCTGGAAAACAGTATGGAGGTTCCTCTCAAAAGATTAAAAATAGATCTACTGTATGACCCAGCAATTGCACTACTAGGTATTTATCCAGAGGATACAAGAATGCTGATTCAAAGGGGCACATGCACCCCAATGTTTCTAGCAGCACTATCAACAATAGCCAAAGTATGGAAAGAGCCCAAATGTCCATCCACTGATGAATGGATAAAGAAGATCTGGTTTATATATGCGATGGAATATTACTTGGCAACCAAAAAGAATGAAATCTTGCCATTTGAAACAACGTGGATGGAGCTAGAGTGTATTATGCTAAGTGAAATCAGTCAGTCAGAGAAAGACAAATGTCATACAATTTCACTCATATGTGGAATTTAAGAAATAAAACAGATGAACATAGGGGAAGGGAAGGAAAAATAAAGTAAAATAAAAAGAGAGGGAGGAAGACATAAGAGACTCTTATATACAGAGAACAAACTGAGGGTTGCTGGAGGGGAGGTGTGCAGGGGGTTGGGCTAGATGGGTGATGGGCATTAAGGAGGCACTTGCTGTGCTGAGCACTGGGTGTTGTATGTAAGTGACGAATCACTAAATTCTACCCCCTGAAACCAATAAAAAAACCAAAAGGAGAGCACAGATGGGATGGATACAATTATTGGTTACAAATGACATCCACTCTGGAATTCATAGAATACAGCACACATTTTGTTTTGTTTTTCTTTACAAGTTCCGTTAAATCCCATTCAATTCAATAGGTATTTATTGAGGGTTTACTATCTGCCAAGTGTTAGACACACTACTATAGCTATAACACAGGGAGCAGAAAACCACACACACACACACACACACACACACACACACACACACAGTTAAAGTAAGAAATGAAGCAAACAGTACAATTAAAACAGCCAATGTTAATTAAGTTTGCTATGTGTCTGACATTTGACAAAGACTATCTTTACAACTAACTTATAAGACAGGGAATATTACATGTTGAACTATCTGAAACTGTCATTTTTATATTGAAAATATTGAAAATAGACAATGTTCTGTGATTCAAACTTATATTATCACCATTTTGTTGGTGAGGAAGCTGAATCTCAGGGAGTATCATAGATAAACACAAATGGCCTGTGGTCAGATTACCTGGGTATGATTTGTGACTGTACCTCTTAGTAGTATTTCCTACCCTTACAAGGATTAAATGGAAAGTTGTAATAAATGTAAAGTGCCTGGTACATTACGAGATCTTAACAATTTTCTATAGCAACTCGCTCCTCCTTAAGGGAGAAAAAGAAAACAAACAGACTGACCCCATTTCCAAGGCAACGGGGTGATTGGGGTTGAGGACTTGGCCTCCTGGTATCCTGGGCTGGATACCAGATCTGGCCCTGCTTGCCCCAGTTCCAGAATCTGGAGATATGGATGCATTTGGACGTAGTAGTTCAACATAGGGCTAGATAAAAGGAAGCCCCTCCCCACTCCCACAAATTATCCTAAATCAATCATGAATGCCAAGGAACTGGACACGAGAGAGACTCTAAGTAGCTAAAGACTTATGAGTAGAACCTAGAGCAATCATTAAGTTCAAGGTCAGAAAACTTGTGAGGGAGGCCCGCGGTTTCTGGAGACTTGGGATGGGCCTGCTAGTTTTGATTAAAGAGAACCCTGAGAAGATGACAGAAACTACTGGAATGGAGCATGAGAGAAACATAGAAAGTAAAAGGGATAAAATGTCAACAGCATCCCATTGCTGGTGGCACTGATGGTCATTTCCCAGAGGCCATGGCAATGGAAAGCTTTCCACAGACTCCCCAGAAAGTGTCCTCCACTTTTGTCTTTGCTGCCCCAGGGCTAGCGGAGCACCTGGTGATCGTGCTGGACAGTTATAGGAACTCTCAACCCCCTATTGGTCCTGAGATTACAGTTTCACCTGAATAATCCCACTTTTCCATCCCACTTGAAAATGTGATCAGTGAAGTGAAGTTAAACCTGAGACTTTGGTGATCATCTTTTAAATAAGTAGAATCCTCACTAAACAAATCTAAAGCTAATTTTGGGATTGCTGGAACCCAGTTTTGTATAATTGGGTCTTACAGGATATGTTCTGCCTCGGCCTCCCACATCACTCCATTAATCTTTGAGAGAAGCAATTCCCTCCTTCAAGAGCCACTATCAATTCAGGGGGTTTTACCTAGAGGTGCAAAATCCAGCAAGATGGATATGGGCTTTGCTACATTCAGATTTACAGCATTTCTTCTTGTCTATTCATCATCTCTCATGTAATTACGTGTCACCATCAACTCAGACCAAGGCCACAGAGCTTTTTAGTTTTCTTTTTAATTTAAAAAGAAAGTAGCACTTGTCTGGGGACCCGACACCTTCTTTGGCCCCACACAGTCCTGCCTCTCCATGGCTGCATCTCAAACCTCAAGCCTTACATCCCATGAGCACCAACCATATTGAAACTCAAGTTTCTTGAAGTCCTGCTCTCTGATAGAACCAATCTGTAATAATGACAGAAAGCGCCATTTGAGTAACCTTCCACTCATGCATTCATCCCGTCATTTGCTCATTCATCAAATGTTTATTGAACTAATTGAATTATTCAAGGAGGAATGAGCTGTCTTCTCTGCCCTCTTAGCGCTCACAGGCTGGTGGCTGGGAATGAAGGTGGTTGCATGGAGGTGGGGTGAAAGAGCTACATGCATAAATCATTGTCGGATAAAACAGAATAAAATACATTCTCAGGAGAGGCACAAGGAAAGAGCCAAGAGTTAGTGAGGGTAATTAATTCTCCCAAAAGTTCAAGAAAGGCTTCCTGGATACGGTGGCATTTGAACAGGACCTTGAAGAAAGATTTCAGGTAGAAAAAAAAAGTGATGTACGAACATGTTCTACTGAGTGGATGAAATGAACAACGTGCAGAGTGGGGAGGAAATAGATCTGTTGGAGAAAACGGATAGTGGTTTGCCACAAAAACAGTGAACATTTACTAAATGTTGACTTTGTTCCAGTCACGGGGTTAAGTGTTTTGAACAAATTATAATACTTATCCTTGTAATACTCTCACGAGATAGGTACCCTTGTTATTCTCTTGACAGAGAAGGAAACTGAAGGCGCAAAATACCTCATAATATTGCCAAGCTCACGTTTGGAATAAGCCAAGCTGAGAGGACCCCAGGCCAGTTTCCCCTCCTAGCCACGCCCCCACAGCACCTGCCTCCCAACCACGCCCCCACACTGTCAGCCTTCTCACTTCCCCACAGCCCATCCCTGCTGACCACGCCCCCACAGGGCCAGCCTATTCACCACGCCCCTGCAGCACCTGCCTCCCGACCACGCCCCCACATTGCCTGCTGGATAGTGCTAGAGTAAGGCTGGGGTCTTGATAGAGTGTGCTTTGAAATGCCAGGTTAAGGAATTTGGGTTTTATTACCGTCACACTTTCTAAGTAGAGAAAGGAAATAGATGACAACACAAGGAAAACTACCAGGGCAGCTGCGTGGAGAATAAATTTGCATTTTAATGAGAACGTTAACTGCCTCAAGCTAGAGCCTTTAATGAAGAGCTTTCCGTTGAAGCTGAGGGTGGGAGCATCAGTTTAAAGAGACCCTTTCTTCACACATCCTGCGAAGGTAGCTCTACGGATCGGAATCCACCCCCATCTCCTGCAAACGAAGTCATTTAGATCAATCTTCTCATTTTGCAGACAACGAAAGGGAAAATCTGAGTTGTTCTGCCCAAAGCCCCGCAGCTAGAATGTGGCTGAACAGAGATCCAAACAAGGGTTGTTGGTCTTCAAGTCCCACGTTCCTTCCACTGCCGAGACTCGGGTTTAAACTTCCAGATACTTAAACTAGCAGGGCGGACCGACAGCCTCCCTGCACCCCAACCTCTCCTGGATCCCTCCAGGCCGGGGAGCAGGGCAGTTCCTGAGGCTACTCTGTGATCTGCCCCCCCTTGTCCCCCCAAGCTACTTCAGAGTGCATTCCCCAATGCCTGACTGCCTCCCGCTCTTGCCCACTGGTTCATTTTGGTTTTCTCTTCCAAGTTTGGACTGAAGCAAGTCCTCTAAAGCTACCCAGGGAAGAGTCAAAGGAAACAAAACAAATCAGGTTGGGAAGGCAAGTGAACCAGAAGCAGAAGATCAAGTTCCTGCTGTATTTTTTTTTTTTTTTTGGTATTTTTTAAAAATATTTATTTATTTATTTTGAGAGACAGAGAGAGAGAGAACAGGGGAGGTGCAGGAAGAGAGGGAGAGAGGGAATCCCAAGCAGGCTCCGTGCCAACAGCACAGAGCCTGACTCAGGACTCGATCCCACAAACCCTGAGATCATAACCCAAGCTGCCATCAAGAGCCGGACACTTAACCAACTGATCCACCCAGGCACCCCTTGGCATTTCTTGTTTGAGTGAAGTTTAGATGACTCACTATGTTACATTAGTTTAGCTGTACAACGTAGTGATTGGACACACCCACATGGTATGCTATTCTCACCATAAATCTGTCACCGCACAGCGCTACGACAATACCACTGTTTTCCCTATGCTTTACCTTGCATCCCTGTGACTACTCATTCTGTAAGTTCCTTCTGTATTTTAAACACAGGACTCTAAGGAGGAGACACTAATCCCAAGACCACCGTGGGACTAATTCTCCGACAACTTCCCAATTGGTCACCTGGAACTTACACCTAACTGCTCCAAATTGGGTTTTGCATCTCCTTGCACTACAGCCTCGCTGACTTGTTTTTCCTGCATTTTTAATGGGAAGAAGCCAGCCTGACTTCATCTCTGTGCCCCTCCGCATACCAATCTCCCATTCATTAGGAGGAGAGAGTGCTTGCTGGCAGAAGGGCCACTTTTCATCAAATCTTTCAACTTTTTGCAAAATTTGGCTAAAGGAAACCCCACTAGAAGGCCCCTTCCTTCACTGGACCGGCAGCTGTATGGACAAGAGAGGAAGACGAGAGCTGGAGGATGGACACTGAGGAACCCGCCCAGGCTATGCGACCAAAGCAGCGAGCCAACGCAGGCACGGCTGTCCAGCTGTCTGTCGGAGGAAGTTCCACCTGCTGGGGAAGGTAGGGGAGCAGGGACCCTCCCAATCATGAAGGTGGTGGCACTGATGGTGATCCTAGCCGCTGGAGGATAGCAACAGGACCCACCCACCCAGAGGAGAGTTCTGCTCATATCCAGTTGACGTGTGAGAGACCAGCCAAGCAGGTGGATGTGGGTTCTTGACCACGCCCTACTTACAGTCCTCCAAGGGCCAGCTGCTCCTCTCAAATTAATATCCCAATCCCTAGCACTGCTCACAATCCTTGTAGAGCCTGCCTCTGCTCATCTCCCAAGTTCCACCTCCTCCCACTCCAGTCATACGTCTCTGTTCCTCAGTCACTTAGCGCTTTCTGCCACCCCAGGACCTTGGCACATGCCACTTCCGAAATGTGAAATGTGGCTCCTAACCCCTCCCAATTCATTTCCGTTCAGTCTGTAGCCTTCGCCGTACTCATCATGTCCTCGCGGAAGCCGTCCCTGACAAGGTTAAAGCAGGGTCCTTTGTTACAGACTCTCAGAGAACGTAATTGCTTACTGAATCGACAATATTTTCTTATTTTCTGTATTCTTGATGCTCTGGCATTTGAGGCCTTGGTCCCGGCCTTGGCTCTTGCAAGGCTGGCTTTTTCCCGAAGAAAGCAAATGACTCCCCTCGGAAGCCTGCCTTTGGTACAGAAACCAACCAGCCCAGAGCCCACACCCCACTACGTCTCTGACCAAATTTTCACACACCAAGTCTATATTCCCCCTACACTAAATCAGCCCAGGGCCAGGTACTGGACAATTAGGGACCTACCATCGAGAGTCCACTGAAGTTATTCAGACTATCTAAAGTTACCCAGAATGCCAGCCCTGCCTTGCCCACTCCTTCCCACCAAGACCCCAGTAAAGGGTCTGGGCCATGCCTGCTCCCTCTCGCTTTCTGCCTCCTCCCTGACCCTGATCCTTCTCCATGTGGCCCCGTGTGGTGTGTGGTATCTCCTGTTTCTGAGGCTCTGTAAACATAATCTTCTTAGATTTTTCAAAAAAAATCTTTTTTTTCTATTTTTTTTTTTTGGATCTATATAAGATGATGGGTGTTAACTAAACTTATTGTGGTAATAATTTCACAATATCTATAAGTCAGATCATCGTGCTGTCCACCTTAAACTTTTACAGCGTTGTATGTCAATGATCTCTCAATAAAACCGGGGGAAAAAAACTTCTTCCTTCGTAACAGTCTTTTCTGAATCTGTCATTCTGCCGTAACTGGTTAAAACAAATCCCCAGTATCCTTCAACACAGGATCACCAGACTTCCCTCAGTCATTTCTGTGACTGTTTTATGTGCCCCCCCACCCCCCCACACACACCCCCGCCACACTAGATTGTGAGCTCCCTGAAAGAAGGTTCCATATCTTTCTGGGCTTACCTGTTTAGCCCTATACCTAGCTCTTGAGAGATGCTCTAAAAAAGCACAAATTTTCCCAGTCCCGTTAGGACTAGCAGAACCACACAGGAAGAGTGAGGCAGAAACGTCGCCATAACAACCAGGTGGACAGAGACGAGCATGATCCGGGCAGGGACCCAGGGCCCCCCTAACACAGAGGATGCCAAGGGAGTGCCAGCAGGACCAGCTTCAGAGCCCCTCAGCTGGAGAGGTAAGTTCAATGCCAATTAAGTCTGGGTCACTAGCATGTATGCCATAGGCATCAATAATGTGTGCAGAGGGTCTGGGGGCTTGGAGAGACATGCTCAGGCGGACTGGTGAATCAGCATTTTGGTCCGCCCTGCCCTGAATAGGCCACTTGCTTCACCCGAGCGTCTCAACCACCTAGGCCACGTAAGAAGGGCAAAACTATACGTGAACATGAACGAAGGAGCCAGAAATGGGGGCTCCACCTTGGCAGGCAGACAGTTGTAAGTGGTCGGGAGCGAGCTTTGTGTGTGGGTGTATGGGCTTTTACTTATTTATTTATTTACTTACTTCCTAATTTATTTACTGTGATATTGACACAGAACATTAAGTTTAAAGTGTAAACTTATTTGCCACGCTGATGCATTGTCATGTGATCACCGTCACAGCCGGAACCCACACCCCTATCAAGTCCCACAATTATCATTTCTTTTTTGTGCTGAGAACATTTCAGACGCAGTCTCTTAGCAACTTTGAAGTTTATAATGCAGCCCGGTTGTCGGTAAGAGGAGCTTACTTTTAATCTTTGTCCCAAAGAAGGCGTCTGTGTTCTCAGCACGCCCTTAGGACATTGCAGTGTTTTTGGAAATAACATCCGTTGACGCCCAAGGGCATCTAGGAACGCAGTCGGGGTGACAGTTGACACAGCTGTAACTGTAAAAGAACAGCACTGATGGCCAGCCCCCAGGGCTTAATCACAGGATGCAAGGGTGTCACTGCCGCTTTCTCGCTTCTCGCTTTTTCTCTCAAATGCGTCACAGAGGCTCCACGGGCATCCTGTGCCTTGTGTTGGAAGCCTCCGCTCTGCTCTCTGACACAGTGTGTCCAATTAGAAGCCCAGCATCCAGCACCTCTGACCCCGTCTGCGGGAGGCAGCCTCTCCAGCTCTGGATTCTATTTCCAGCCTCAGAGACGACGAGCCCAGGGATCTGACGCATCCAAACACCTCGCCTGTTGTTTCCTAATTGACAGCCTGAGAGCATCGCATCAAATGATCCTCCCTCCAAACCCAATTAAGTAGCTTGTCTGTCCTGGAAGGCAAGTTTGAAAATATTCCCGTTTATCCCCATGCTCCCGTTCTCATTCCCCAACTCGTAACCACCGCCCCCTAGGCAAGCATGCTAACGTGCTTAATGTGTATCTTTTTGGCTTGTTTGTATTCTCGCAAAATGGGCTTTGTTGTTCTAGGTGCCTGTGTTTTTAATTTATGTAAATTGTGGCAGATGCCTCCTCTCATTTCTTACGCCTTTCGTCATTCATCACTATGCCTCTCTAGTTTGGTCGCTAAGGTACATCTAACGTGCACAGTATGAAAGCCCACACCTTTCCCGGTCACTGACCCAGGGACAGACCTCCCGATTGCTTCCAACTCCACCACTGTAAACAATGGTGCAGAAGACCTCCCTGTGCATGACCCCTTACATCTGTGCATATTCTTGTTTTTCTAAGTGCCAGATTGCTCTCCAGAGGCTCTTGAGAGATCTTCTATTCTCGAATTCCCATCCTGGCCAACTCTTTGGCATTTCCCAGCCTCCCACTTCTTACCAAACTAGTATGTATATAGGGATAGCTCATTCACTTAATTTGTGTTTATCCAATTGCTGACAAATTTGAGCAACCCTCCATAGGCTTGATGGCTTTTAGGATTTCCTCTTCTGGTTGCATTGTCTGTTTATATCTCTTGCCTATTTTTCTTTTGTGGTTACTCTTTTGCAGAATCTCCTTATTATCAGACTTAGATGCTCTAACTACCTTCTCCCATCGTGCCATCTATTAACTTTGTCTATGGCATCCTTTATTGAACAGAAATCCTTAATGTGGATGTCATGAAATTCATCATATTTTACCCGAAAGTGTTCATTCAAGGTTGTATTTCAAAAGGTTTTCCTGGGGCACCTGGGTGGCTCAGTCGGTTAAGCGTCTGACTTCAGCTCAGGTCATGATCTCACAGCTCGTGAGTTCAAGCCCCACGTCGGGCTCTGTGCTGACAACTCAGAGCATGGAGCCTGCTTCGGATTCTGTGTCCCTCTCTCGCTCTGCCCCTCCCCTGCTCATGCTCTGTCTCTCCCTTTCTCTCAAGAATAAATAAACATTAAAAAAAAAAAAAGTAATAAGATTTTCCTTACTTCTGTGTCACAAAGATATTTTACATTTTTTTTACTATTACCATTTTACTACTTATATTTAGGTCTTTAATTCCTTTGACATTGACCTTTAATTGTGACATTAGTAAAAACCCAGTTTTATTTTTCTCCATCGTGAGCCACTTTTTCCACTCTCACCTATTAAACCCACTGTCAATCCCTATGGATTTGTGGCATCTCATTTATTGTATATGAAGTTCTATACATTGACGGAACTGTCTCTGAGGTCTTCATTGACCTATATATTTATATACCTGTTCTTGAACATATGCCACACTCTATTTTGCAATGGTTTTGTATGCTATTTTGATTTCTGTAAGGGCTAGCATATACTTTTAACGTTTGTGGGGGAGGTTGTTGTTGTTACAGTAAACCCTTGGTTTGCGAGCATAACTCGTTCCGGTAACCTGCTTGCAATCCAAAGCACTTGTGTCTCAAAGCGAATTTCAAGAACCACTGGCTCAGTCGTGATCATGTGACATTCATATGTGATGTACTCGTACTGCAAGACATCACTCGTTCATCAAGCTGAAATTTATTAGAAACGTTTGCTCGTCTTGCGGAACACTTGTGAAACAAGTTCCTCACGATCCGAGGTTTTACGGTGCTTGTTTGTTGGTTGGTTTGTTTGGGCCAGACTTTTCACTTTATGGAAGTTGAACTGTTGGGGCCAGGGTCAGGAAGAGATGGAGAGCCCTAGAAGACGCTAGACAGATACCACACCATGGCTGAAGGCCTAAGTGAGGAGCACACCTCTGAAGAGAATGGGTCAGCCATGGTTGGGCAGCTCCCAGTGCCTAAAACCTACATCACAGCTGGCAGCATGATTCCAGAAAATCTGGTGTTCTGTTGAGAACCAAGGAAGCAGAACCAAGTGCTGGGGTAAAACCCTGTCTGTGGTCAGGGTGCAAGGGTGAGGCTTAAGTGGTTAAACTCTCTGCAGGTGGCTCCAATGCTTCATAGTAGAGGATTCACGAAGGAGCCTTAGATAGTCCGCCACCTCTGGCCAACCTCACGTTTTATCGTTTTTGACCTTCACCCACCCATCTCAGAATCGCAAGTCCCTCCCCCCTGGGCTAGTTTATTCCTCTGCTTCCCCATAGCCTGAGGACTCTGCACTGGAGACTGCTCTTCAGCCCCTAGGAAGAAACTTCTCCCTACCTGGATTAGAACTATCACAGCTCTGATTAGCTTTGCTCATCTACGAGGCTGGGCACACTCCTGGTCACACTCAGCCCACACTGCCTGCAGACACAACTGGTCCACCATTCTGTCTCTAGGATGTCTCCTACCTCCCTCCAGCAGTTGTCCAAGACAGAGAACGAACAATTTGTGGAGGACCTAGTATTAGAAATATAATGGGCTTTGGGATCAGAAGAGTAGAGTTAAAACTATTTTTTGTAATTTTTAATGTTTATTTATTTTTTGAGGGGAGAGGGAGGAGCAGAGAGAGAGAGAGAGACAGAGACAGAGAGGGAGAGAAGGAATCCCAAGCAGGTTCCACGATGTCAGTGCAGAGCCCCATTCAGGGGCTTGAACCCAAGAACAGTGAGATCATGACCTGAGCCAAAACCAACAGTCGGTTGCTTAACCAACCGAGCCACCCAGGCGCCCCAAGTTAAAGTTATCTTTATGCTATTTACTAGAAGTGTGCCCCTGGGAAAATTCTCAAAGTTCTCTGTCCTTTGGAGTGCTCATTTTTCAAATGAGGCTAATAACACCTCACAAGGCTGGCAAGCCTCATTGAGCAAATCACCAAGAACAGAAGCAACATGGCTATCACTCAGATGTTGCTTGTCTTCTTTCTCCAGACTCTGGATCACTCCTCTCACGCTCCATCTAACTCTGGAAATATCAGGTATAGTGTAGGTCACTCCAGGTTGCCTGAAGACTCAAATTGTGCCACATCCATCTCAGCTGGGAAAGACTTAACAGTAGCCTGACTCCCCTCTGTGGGGAAACACAGTTCCTGACACATAGCAGGCACTGGGAAATGTTGATGAAATGAATGAATGGGTCTGGCGCAAGAGGAAACATTGTGAGAAAGTCTTTTAGCGGGGGGTCTAGTTGTGCGCAAAGAAAATATCATCAGGGTGGCCAAAGCTGATGTCATAGGCAGGGATTGGAGTAAGAACCTCCAATTTGGGGACACCCCCAAACTCTGCAGATCAGGAACAGTGGACATAACCCAGGGACCCCAAAGCCAAGGGCTGATGGAAGGTCTTCCAGGGTTTCCTGGGGTCATAGAACCCTCTGATCCCACTTGCCTTTCCAGTCTGGCTCCATCCAGCCCCACTGGATGGCGAGGCTGTCCCTCCTCAAGTCCTGCGGGGGATTACAACAAAGCTGTAGGGTTTGGGTTGATCTAACCCTTAGGAGTATCACTGTGATTCTCTCTTCATAGGTTGACACCCCAAAGGTCTCATTGTTGTTATCTGGACCGACTCCCACTTGCAATGTTTTTAAAGTTAGATATTTTTGAATCTTCCTTTTCCCAAATAAAGTTTAGAGATTTATCAAGTTCTTTTTAAAGTCCAACTGGAATGTTGAATGATGTTGATCAAATTTAAAGACTAATTTTTTGAGAGTTTAACTCATTACATCCACATAAATGTCTCTTCACTTATTTATATAACGTTCAATGTACTGAGAGGTATAAAGTGTATGTCTTCTTGCACGAGTTAATCCCTAAAAACATCATGGGTTTTTGTTGCAATTATAAATGATATCTTAATTTTTCATTATATTTGGTACTAGTATAGAGAAATTCTATTGCTGGGATTTAATTTTATATCCTTACACTTACTGAATCCCTTTGTTAGTTCAAAGAGTTTGTATGTCGATATTGTTGGATTGGTTTAGATTAGAGGTAATATCACTTGCAAATAACAATAGTTCTACTTGTTTTCCTAAATCCTTACGTCACTTTTACCTGGGCCAGGACCTCCAGTTCTGAAAACAGAAGTGCTGGCATAAAGATCTCTGTCTTTTTTCTGGTCTTAGACATGATATCTTATAGTTTCTCTAATAGATATAATATTTGTCGTAGGTGTTTGGAATATAACTTTGATCAAGTTAAGGAAATTCTTATATGATTTCTAGTTTGTGAGGAATGTTTCTCACAAATAAATTTTAAATCTCATGAAATGTTTTTTTGTGTATATATTGCAATACTTATACGATTTTTCTGCTTTAGTTTATCAATGTAGACTATTTCATTGTTAGATATTTTTATGTTTTATCTTCTTTGCCTTTGGGGAGAAATCCCTAGTTAATTGTGTGGGGTCTTTAAAATACATTATTAGACATTCTGATGGGTGTGAGGTGGTATCTCATTGTGGTTTTGATGTGTATTTCCCTGATGATGAGTGATGTTGAGCATCTTTTCATGTGTCTGTTAGCCATCTGGATGGCTTCTTTGGAAAACTGTCTATTCATGTCTTCTGACCATTTGTTCCCTAGATAATTTATGTTTTGGGTGTTGAGTTTGGTGAGTTCTTTATAGATTTTGGATACTACTGGGCGATCAAAAAGAATGAAATCTTGCCATTTGCAACAACATGGATGGAACTGGAGGGTATTATGCTAAGAGAAATAAGTCAGTCAGAGAAAGACAAATATCATATGATTTCACTCATGTGGCATTTAAGAAACACAACAAATGAACATGGGGGAAGGGATGGAAAAAGTAAGATAAAAACAGAGAGGGAGGCACACCATAAGAGACTCAAATACAGAGGACAAACTGAGGGTTGCTGGAGGGGAGGTGGGCGGGAGGATAGGCTAAATGGGTAATGGACACTGAGGAGGGCACTTGATGGGAAGAGCACTGGGTGTTATATGGAAGTGATGAATCGGGTTCTACTCCTGAAAACAATACCATACTGTATGTTAACTAACTTGAATTTAAATAAATAAATTAAATAATCAAATACACTATTAGATTTGGCTAAGCTATATTTTATTGAGAAATGAGCCTATTTTGCACATTTTTCTAATCTGATTTTGAAATCAAAATTGGACAGGTCTCATAAAAATAGGCTGGATTGCCCTTGTCTTATTCTTTTCTGGACGAACTTCCATAAACTAGGAGTCTAGTGCTCTTTATAAGTGTGTGGCACTTCCATGAAGCATTCTGCGCCCGAATTGGAGACAGGGGGTGGGCGGGACCCTAGGAAGAGTTTCTTTAATGGTTATGAGTGCACTAATTTCTCTATTTCTTCCTATAGCAATTTTAGCATTTGATTTTTTTTTTCCTAGGAATTCATTGACTACATCCAGTTTACCAAATGAATTAAACGTAAATGTAAATAGCACATCAGTCTTTATTATCATTTTTTAAAGATTTATTTATTTTTGAGAGACAGCACGCAAGCAGGGGAGGGACGAAGAGAGGGGGACAAAGATCCAAAGTGGGCTCTGTGCTGACAGCAAAGAGCTCAGTGTGGGGCTAGAACTCATGAACCATGAGATCATGACCTGAGTCGAAGTCAGAGGCTCAACTGACTGAGCAATCCAGCTGCCCCCAGTCTTTTAATTTTTTTTTTTAACAATTTTATTCCTTTTTGAAAGACAGAGAGACAGAGTGCTAGCAGGGGAGGGGCAGAGAGAGAGGGAGACACAGAATCTGAAGCAGGCTCCAGTCTCTGAGCTGTCAGCACAGAGCCCAATGCAATGAACCCACATACTGTGAGATCATGACCTGAACTGAAGTCAGATGCTTAACCGACTGAGCCACCCAGGGGCCCCAACCCAGTCTTTTATTATTTTTAAATCTCTGTTGTGTCTGTAGTTGCTTCTCTTTCTTTTTCTTCTGCATTTTAACCTTTTTTTTTTTTAATGTTTTCCCTTTTTTCCTTCATCTTTCTTGCCAAAGGCATCCTTTGAATTAATGTTTCCAGAGAAGCAATTTTGCATTTATCTTCTTGATTATTCTTTATCCTCATTACGTTGACATCTAATGTATTTTCCCTGCTGCTTTTCCTTTTTTATTTATTTGCTCTGGTATTCTTTTTTTCAATGCCATAATGCTTAGCTCATTTATTTTTAAATATTTCATATTAAATATTAAATATTTCATATTTCCTGATAAATGTATTTCAAGTTAAATATTTCTCCCTCAGTACTTCTGTGGATGTGCCTGACAAATTTGACATTAATGCTTTCATCATCATTTAAATCCAGGTGTTTCTTCATTTCCTCATGACTTCCTTTTGACTCCATTATGACTTCCTTTTTTAGTACCCAGATATTCAGTCTCCTTATATATGTGATTTATTTTCATATCCTTTTCTTATTAATTTCTCATTTTATGGCATTATTGTTGTAATACATGATCTGTTAGACATCAATCCTATAGAGTTTTGTCAAAGATGCCCTGGTAGCTACACGGGCCATGCTTCCCCAACCATGAGTATCTGGTATGCACTCTACTTCTTGAGGATACCTGTTTCTCTCCCGAGAGGAGGGTGCTGGGGAAAAGGTTGGCCACCCAGCAGCCAAACATCCTTACCATTTGAGAGAATTCCTAAATAAGTGGCCAGTAGGTTTGGGAAGGAGCCATACTTCGCAAAGCAGGGGGGATGAGACCTTAAACCTCTTCCTCGCCTTTGCGGATTTGAGAATAGGGTTCCGAGAGCAAATGTAGGAACAGCATATGAAACATAACCAGGAGTCTTCAGGATTTCCCTGGGGTTCAGACGCCCCACCCCTGAGCTGGCTTGAGGCTCCAATCCTGCCCTTCCTTAGCCTAGTTTTCCTGCCACCAGGTGATGACTTCTGCTACTTGATTATTTCTGTGTCAACACCACTATTCCTGTCAGTCTTGTAGCAAGAAACGGACAGCTGAATGTGTCATATTCTACATTGTTTCTTTCCTTTTTTTAAAACTATCTAGACTCTCCTAAGGCAGTGGCAAAGAGCTGCTACTAGGTGGCCTGCTTGGTGCCTCCTCAAGCACTCTAAGATCATGAGGTTATTCTAACACCACCCCCCGACCCCCCGCCCAAAACACACTTTTGGGGGCCCCCTTGGACTTCCATTTCTCCAGTTCCTCTTTGGTTCCCAGAAATGCCGTCTCCAGCAGGCAATATTACTTAATTAAGGATGTTTGTCTACAAGCCTTAAGTAAGCTTTTCTAATTGCCACAGTTTCACATCACTTTTGTTCATGTTGATCGTTATTTAAACACCATGAATAATTCAAAATCAGGTTTTGAATTGTTAATCGGAATAACGATAGCCGCAGCTCCACACTCTGTAACAATCTGACTCGCAGTTGGTTTGAAAAAGCCATTTCTAAAGTCATTTCCTTCAACAGCTGAAAGCTCTGCCCCCCAAAGCAAAATGAGACATATCCCAAATAGAGGCTTTTCTGATCCTCTCCCCAGCGGTGGGTGTTGTGTTGATGACTTCCGATGTACAAAAGCAGCGGAGACCTGGGTATATGTCACAACTGCAAATAACTTTGCATTCTTCGTCACTTTGACTCGCAACCCTGAACTTAGTGGCATGCCACTAGGAGACCAGGAAAAAGCTTCTTTCTGGCTAAGGACGATCAAATAGGTAGAATTCAACAAGTGTCCCCGTTGAGAATAGTTAGGACTTGCTCTCAATACAAGATACCCCTTGCTTTGCATCTGCCTCTTGGCAGATGACTCACTTCTGAATCTGTGACTCCAAGTTCCCGTTCTCAGCACAAGCCCCAGCTTGCATGCCCAAGTGGCCACCTGATATGTGAATTTAGATGCCCATCCACTCAACCCACTCGCAGTTTAGATGATTCCTCGTAGCCAGATTGGTTGCCTTTCCAAATGCTGCACCTTGGTTGAGGTTGGGGAGACAGGAGGGTGTAGGGGTTAAAAGCACATCAGTGGAGCCCTACTACCCAGTTTTAACTTCTGGGTATAAATTCGGACTTGCCACTTGCAGACACATGACCTAACCAGGCTTTCCAGCCTCTCTGTGCTTTGGATCTCCTCGTCTATAAAATGGGCATAATACTTCATGGGGTTATTATAAGGACTAAATGAAGTTAGCATTTCTAAAGCACTTAGACCAACTCCTGGCACATAACAGGCATGCGAACAGTGTTCATGAAATAAAATGTTGTTAAAAAAAAAAAAAAAAAAGAAAAGAAAAGCAATAAAATGTTGTTGAACCCCCGGATGGCTCTAGGAGTTACCTTCTCTCCATGCTTCTTTGCTGGTTCATGCCCTCGCTCGTCCATGAATCTCTTCTGTATCACATAAGCACAGAGTGGTTCTTCCCTTTCTCAGCTGCAAATAACACATGGAATTGGTGGGCCTTTGCACCATGACTGATACGTGTCTGCTATAGTCATTGTGTCTCCCGGTCACTTGTCGTTTCTCCTAGTGTAGACATCCTTGTTATGGCCTTTTTTTTTTTTTTTTTTTTTAATTAGTCATCAAAGATCAGGACACGCATAATTCCCAGGCAGCCCAGTGCTAATCATGAAGTAGGCATTGGATAAATATTGATTAATAAGTGTGGGTAGTTGAGCAAAAGAAAAGAGACAAAGGAATAGACTATGACAGAAAAATATAAGAAGCACTGAGCCTGAGACACTAGGTCATATTCCTTAGCCTTCTGGACAACCTGTCCAGACCATCCCTAAAAATTTAAATCATTTGTTGAATGATCGTATCTTCTTCTAAAATGTCACCTCCGGGGCACCTGGGTGGCTCAGTTGGTTGAACGTCCCCCCTCTTGACTTTGGCTCCGGTCATGATTTCATGGTTCCTGGGTCCGAGCCCCAGGTCCACAGAGCCTGGTTGGTATTCTCTCTCTCTCCCTCCTCTCTCTCTGCCTTTCGCCCTGCTTGCACACACACTCTCTCTCTCATAAATAAATAAATAAATAAATAAATAAATAAATAAATAAAATGTAACCTCCATAAAGGTGAAGATCATGACTAAGATTACATGGGAAACAATATTTCAGGGAATGGGTTCCCACTGCTCTACGGTTCCTAACTGAAAGTATGTGCCTATCACTCTGGTAATGCCTCTGCTCACCGACAGTTATGATGTTCATGTGCTGGTTCAGAATAGCCTGGGCGTGAGAGGAGCTAATTTACTATTAATCACCAGAAGTGTATACAGTTATATTTGTGTAAAGAGGACTATTTATGCAGGATTAATAAATTACCCTCTGACAACACCTCAACTCCAGAGACTTTTTATAACCTAGACCCGAAATTCAGCACTAAGGAATTAACTTCTCTGCCTGAACTTCACAGATTTGTTTCTTTTCTGACACACAGCGGGAACCTGTAAATTCAGTTTGCTTATAAAGAATGGGGGGGGGGGGGTGGGAAACAACATCTAAAATCATCATAATTTATCACGTCACCAAGCACTACTTTTCTCTACAATTTATCCCGACAGGCATCTCATAGTTTGACTGGGATGGAATGAGGTGCCTGAAGGGTGGCTGACATTTGATTTGTTTCCATTAATTTGTGGGACTACATAAATAAAAAATTTAACAACCACAAATTACTCTGGCGACATTTTATCTGGTAAGCATTTTAGCAGATTGGCAGTGAACAGAATGCCCTATTTTAGTACACTCCATCTAATTCAAATCTAAATTCATCTCTCCAGAAAAAAAAACAAAAAAAAAAAAACAACCATTGATGCAAAGGTGATTTTTCAAGAGTCAAAAATCAACTGATCCACATTATTGCCTATTAGAGAACATGCCTTAATGACCTACCTTTTCATTCTGCGCGACTCAACATAAAATCTCTAGAATGGCTACGGAGGTACGTGAGAGACACTAAGCCATGAAATAGAAAGGTAGAACCCCTTCAGGAAGGGATCTTGGCTGTTACAAGTGCCCTTTCTTACAATGCATATCAATGTCCAGCTAGAGATTCACCGTTCTCGAAACAGCAACTCATTAATACTATTACGGCGTAATTTCCAAAAAGAAGTTTAAGACATGCTTCTCATACAGACACAAAACGAGCACATGCCAAATATTCCAGCCAACTCATTAATTAATTAATTGATTGATCAGGTAAAACGTTAAGACTGGCTCAAAAGGGAATTCAAGTCAGACCGTCCACGCGGAGCTGAAACGCATCTGCAAAACTGGTAAGTGTCCTACTAGTCAACAAACTGCAACCATTAGGGTGGCCTGATCTGTGGATAAGAATTATTGGCTGTGCCCCCAAACCAACGTAATTTTCACTGCTGTCAGTTTTCTGATTTAAGCTAGTTTCTACCTTTACAGAGTTGTGAAAGTGCCTAATAAATGTTAAACAGGAAGTCAAACAAGACATAACCCCCTGGAAAATCAGATAAGCCCCAGGATGGGTGGGCCTCGTAGAAACACGTAACTGTCCACAGAAAGACCGCTTGGTAACGCTGAGTGAAAGAAAAGAGACAAAGTCAGCTATAGACATTTGACTTAAACCACTGACATTTATTTCTTACAGTTCTCGAGGCCGCAGGTCCAAGATCAAGGTGACAACAAGGCAGGTTTCGTTTCAAGGCCTCCTCTGCTTTCTTGACTTGTAGGTAGCTACCACCTTGCTCACAGGGGCTCTCTTTGTGCATTCAGGGAGAGAGAAAGTTCTCTGGCATCTCTACTTTCAAGGGCACTCATCCCAACATGAGGCCTCCACCTTCTTGACTGCATCTACCCCCAATTTACCTCACCAAGGCCCCAGCTCTAGATACCATCACATTGGGGGTTAAGGCTTCATTCAACACATGAGTTTGGGAAGAGCGGATGAAAACGTTCATTCCATAACAAATGCGTTTTGTTGATTTCCAAGTTTCAAGTAATGTTTTTTAACTCTCCAAACATCTCAGCCTGATAAGTGGAAACTGCTGTCTGTTCCACTTCAAAGGTGAGGAAATTAAGACCCTGGAGACAGCTATGACATTTATTTCTTACAGTTCTTGAGGCCTCCACACTGGAGGAAGGAGGCTCCAAGCAAGCAAAGGTGAATTAAGTACAATGTGAGAGATTTGAGGTCAGACATGGTGAGTTTATGAATGAGGAAGAGACGGAACAGAGAAGAGTCCTCACTTCCCGGCCAGCGGAGTATCCTGGAGTTTCCTGGCCTTTTATTTGGATGACTCAGGAAATCGATCATGTGCCAATAGCAAACGGAGACTGTGTGTCGGTCCCTTTGTATGTATTGCCTTGAATGCACACCGTCATCCTACCGTTTTATTCTTCCCGTTAGGCAGGGAAAGGATGGGTGGTGAAGGTTCGGTGGCTTGCTCAAGACCACTGCCAACGAATGAGTCTAGCTCTGTCTAGTTCCACTGAACTTGATTCACTCTGCCATACAGAACTCCACACTTCACCTCTGAGTGCTGTCATTTATTGTGAGCCAGCACATATCCATTTATTCCCTTCCTGAGCCCCTTTTATGTGGAGGCATCATGACATCAGAGACATACGAGGTCCCTGGCACCATGGCTTGAGATGGAAAAGGAGAGGAGCAGGGTTTCTGCACGGGAGATCAAGAAGTCTGGTTTGGAGGGGCGCCTGGGTGGCTCAGTCAGTTAAGCGGCCGACTTCGGCTCAGGTCACGATCTCGCGGTCCGTGAGTTCGAGCCCCGCGTCGGGCTCTGGGCTGATGGCTCAGAGCCTGGAGCCTGCTTCCGATTCTGTGTCTCCCTCTCTCTCTGCCCCTCCCCCGTTCATGCTCTGTCTCTCTCTGTCTCAAAAATAAATAAAACGTTAAAAAAAAAAAATTTAAAAAAAAAAGAAGTCTGGTTTGGAAATGTGAAGTCTGATATGCCCATAAGACATCCAAGTGGAGACGTCAAGCAGGCAGTAGAGCAGAAGAGGGCTGGAGATGTAAATTTGTGAGTCAGCAGCATAAAGAAGTTATTTAATGTGATGAGCAAATTCATGCCTCCGGAAGAATACTCCTCTGCAAGTATAATCACCAGAATAACAACCAGGCCTGGTACTCGGGGGTATGGCCATGCAAGTTATTAAAGTATTTTTTTAATATAAAGTTTATTTATTTTTTCCAGAGAGACAGAGAGAGAGAGAGAGAGAGAGAGAGACAGAGCAAGAGTGGGGGAGGGGCAGAGAGAGAGGGAGACACAGAATCTGAAACGGGCTCCAGGTTCTGAGCTGTCAGCACAGAGCCCGATGTGGGGCTCGAACTCACGGACCGCGAGATCAGGGCCTGAGCCGAAGTCTGACGCTCAACCGACTGAGCCACCCAGGTGCCCCTAAAGTATTTTAACACTTCCATACCGGTTGGTTAACAGTGTCTCCCTCGAGTCTCTCAAAGGTTCTCTGCCTCACCCACACCCCCAGCACCCCTAGTCCTGCTCACCATCCAGGATGGAATGATATGCAGCACAGAAGGGACCACTAGGCAGTGACAATTCAGATTGGTCTCGATTCATGCCCTCCCACTGAGAACATTTCAAATATCACTCCTGATTGACAACTAATATTGTTTTAGCTCTTCGCACATGCCAGGCACTACGGTAAGCCCTTTATTCGATTGCCTTAGTCCTCCTAATCACTCTTTGTGGAAAATATTAATATCACCCCATTACACAGTTGAGAACATTGAGGCTTAGAGAAGTGAGTATCCAGTTCTAGGCCACAAAGGCAGTGAGTGATGAAGCCAGAGCCTGAGCCCAAACTGTCCAACTTGGGAGACTCTACATCATTCTGTTTCACCAGCTCTGGAGAGCCTACGCCCACGGCTGGGTGGCATGGTGAGGGCCTGGGAGTAAATTCAGCTTGAAGCTAACTTCCTGGCCAGCCAGGACAGTGATGGGACAAAGCTTTTTTCTGGCATTGAGCTCTCAGCTGCTGCTTGCCTTCGATCCTGAAGAGTTGTATATCTCCTTCCATCTGTCTCCTCTGGTAAGACAGGAATGGGAAATTGATGTATCCACTCTTTCATGCCAGACTGTCTAGATTGTTTGTGCTGCTCGTGTGTTCTCACTAGGTAATCAATCTGTTTCACATGTGACACTTGGTAGCACTTCCTGACATGATCGCACATCTTCGTACTTCAAGAATAACGTTCAAAGACACAGGCAGCATGGTCTTGTGAATGATCTTCCTTAATTTCAGTCTTAATAATTCATTGATGAAAACATAAAATCTGAAAGCAGGAAGTCTCCTTAGAAGATGCACCTGCTACAGACCGAAATTCTGTGCTCCCCACCCACACCCCCACCATGCCTGCCCTCCCATTCATATTTTGAAATCTAATCTCTAATGTGATGGTATTTGGAGGCGGGTGCTTCGGGAGGGAATTAGGTCAAGAGGATAGGTGGGCAGAACCTCCTCTCCTGCCCCCCTGAGATTTCCAGCTGGGAGAACTGTGGACGCAGGGCCACACCCCTAGTGGATCCAGAAACTGGAGGAGCATGGAGTCAAGAAAGATGATCTCAAGGGGCACTGGGTGGCTCAGTCGGTTGGGTGTCCAACTTCAGCTCAGGTCATGATCTCACAGCTTGTGAGTTTGAGCCCCGTGTCAGGCTCCTTGCTGACAGCTCAGAGCCTGGAGCCTGCTTCAGATTCTGTGTCTCCCTCTCTCTCTGCCCCTCCCCTGCTCGTGCTCTGTGTGTGTCTCTCTCTCTGTATCAAAAATAAACATAAGAAAAAGAGAGAGAGAGAGAGAGAGAGAGAGAACAAATGTAAAGAGACAAAGGAATAACTGAATGGGGAAAATCTGTCTCCATAACTATAAACAGAGCTCTATTCTATAACATTCTATTCTATAAACAGAGTCTATTCTATACATTTCATATCAGGAGATCAAAAATAAGCAATCTTGGGCGCCTGAGTGGCTCAGTCAGTTAAGCGGCTGACTTCGGCTCAGGTCATGATCTCGCGGTCCGTGAGTTTGAGCCCCGCGTCGGGCTCTGTGCTGACAGCTCAGAGCCTGGAGCCTGCTTCGGATTCTGTGTCTCCCTCACTCTGCCCCTCCCCCACTCGTGCTCTGTGTCTCTCTCTCAAAAATAAATAAATATTAAAAAAAACGTTTTTTTAAAGAATTTGGATTTAACAGACTTTTGAGTTGATGTTTGAATAAGTTTAGACTTTGGTGGTTATTGGAATAGAATGAATGTATTTTTCATGTGAAAAAGACAAGAATTCAGGGGACTGGGGATGGAATGCTCTAGACCAAGTATTTGTGTCCGTCTCCCTCCACACACACACACACACACACACACACACACACACACACACACAATTCATGTAGTAAAACTTCACTCCCAATGACGGTGTTTGGAAATGGGGCCTTTAGGAGGTGATGGGATCAAGAGAGTGGACCAGTCATGAATGGAATTAACGACTTTATCACAGAGAACTCCACCCCTGCTACCATGTGAGGATGCGGAAGAAGAGGGCATCCGTGAACGAGGACGCAAGCCCTTACCAGACTCCACATCTGCTGTGGCCTTGATCTGGGCTTCCAGACCTCAGAACTGTAAGAAATAAATGTCTGTGGTTAATAAGCCACCCAGTTTATGGTATTCTGGCATAGCAGCCTGAATGAACTAAGACGGTACCTCATACACACACACACACACACACACACACACACGTCCTCCCACATCAGAGTTCTGACACATGTTACATCCCGGATGAACCTTAAAGACATAAGCCAGACACAAATGGACAAACCATACTCGGTTCCACCTATATGAAATATCTAGAACAGACAAATTCAGGGAGACAGAAAGTAGAATGTAGCTTATCAGGGGCTGCTGGGAAGAGAGAATGGGGACTTGTTGCCTAATGGGTAGAGAGTTTCCGTTGGGGAAGATGAAAAAGTTCTAGAAACAGTGGTAATAGTTTAATAACAATGTGACTGTACCTCATACAACTTCATCATACACTTAAAAATGGTTAAAACTGGAAGTTTTGTTATGGATATTCTGCAACATTTTTTTTTATTTTTTATTTTTTGACATTTATTTATTTTTGGGACAGAGAGAGACAGAGCATGAACCGGGGAGGGGCAGAGAGAGAGGGAGACACAGAATCGGAAGCAGGCTCCAGGCTCTGAGCCATCCGCCCAGAGCCCGACGCGGGGCTCGAACTCACGGAGCACGAGATCGTGACCTGAGCCGAAATCGGACGCTTAACCGACTGAGCCACCCAGGCGCCCCATGCAATAGTTTTTTTTAAATCCGACAGACTACTCATACCAGAGCACCTGATGAAACTCAGCCACTTTAAGACAAGAAATAGCAAAGGCAAAATAAAAGTTTCTTTTTTCACAAAAGCTGAAATACTACAAAAGCTGAAATAACTTTCCATGGGCAGGTCCCCATTACAAGAAATGTTAAAGGAAGTCCTTCAGGCAGAAGGAAAGTGACACCAGATGGAAATGTAGAGGATGAATCTACACAAAAGAATAAAAAGCCCAGAAATAGTAACTACATGAATAAATGCACCACATATATCTTCTCATTATTTAAATCTCCTTAAAAGATCATTGATGTTTAAGGAAAAACATTAGCAACATAGTACGGAGTTTACAATACATGTAAAAGTAAACTATAGCAAGAGCACCTGGATCAGGAAGGGAGAAAAAGAATTACACTACTGCCAGGTTCTTCTACTATGTGAGATGTGACCATGGAAACCCTTTGCACGGATTTAAAAAATAAAATATAAGACGAGGCAACATAAAACATGTGCTATAGTATATAGAGAAGCGAACGCTGTGGAATTGGGTGTGAAATACACATACCTAGAGAGGGAGGGCAGGTAGAAAGCTCACACCAGGGAAGCAGGAGGGCTTGGTGAAACATGGGTGGGGGACGGCTACAAACTAAAAAGCAGATGTCCTTTTAAAAGAAGATTCTGCTACTCAGCATTAGCCAATTGCTGCTCCTTACCCTGACCTGCAGGGCTCCACATAGCCCCGCCTCCATGTAGCTATCCTCTCTCCACGCCCACCGCATGTTCACTTGTCCTCGGGATCACACTGTTATGGTTCTACTGGCTTGCTTGCTTTCTCCAATTACATGTCAAAGGTCTCATTGTGTCCCCCCCCCCCCCCCCCACCGTCTGAGAAGGCTGTTCTTCTTGACCTCTGATGACCGTATGGCTCACTTCTTCCTTCACTTCTCTGCCCAGGGAGGCGTTCTCCAATCACCCTGTAGAGCATAGAACCCCTCACTCTCACCCAATAACGTGCGGGTATATGTTTCACTACTGACTCTCTTAAAAAAAAAAAAAAAAAAAAAGCCCTGATTTCCAGCATTTGTTAATTTCATTGCCTTAAACACCGCGGCTCTGGCCAAGACCAAGTTGCCAACCTGACATCACTGAACACGGACTTGGGAAGAAATGCATACGCTTGGATCTTAAGAGCCCATACCTGTGGCTGCAGCACCTTCTGCATTCAGCACTCCCTTCCTCTTTCCCCTGCTTATTTTCCTCTGCAGTTACCTACACTCACCTGATATATTACATATTTGCTTGTTTGGGTATTTATGGTCTGTTTCCCCCTCTACACACACCACACAAGCTCCAGGAGGGCAGGAATTTTGTTTTGTTCACTGACATATCTTCAGAGCCCAGAATTACTCCTGGCATAGAGTAGGGTCTTAATAGATATTTGCTGAATGAATAAATGTTGAGATAACAGTGGTTCTTAGAGGTAAGAAATTAAGATTATTAAGAAGGGGGTATTCTGAATGGAAGAAAGTCAGCAGAGATTGCACTCTAAGCCATGGGTTTCCATTGATAGGTGGACACATCCAACACTGTATATGAAGGAATCAATTTGCACTTGGAGGAAAATAGCAGAACCTCTATATATTTTTGTTTAAAATCATACATTATGATGTATGGAACTATTGAATCAGTATATCATGCACCTGAAATTGATATCACACTGTATGTTAACTGACTGGAATTAAAATAAAAACTTAAAAAAAGAAAATAAAATAATGCATTACACTTTACTAACATTTAATAAGAGAATCAACTGTAAAATTCCATTTTGGTCAGACCAAATGTTGGTTTCTGTTTGCAAATATTATGCAAACATGTATTTTCAAAAACAAAACATTTTACTCTTCAAGTTAAAAGTAACATTTCGCCAGTGAGGAAGACAATGGCTGCTTAAAACTGTGGGGAGAGAATTTTGAAAGCAGAGGCTGGGATATGATCATCAAAGAAATCCTTTACCTCCAGCAATGGAGGTATGCTGGAGGATGCTATTTAGTGCCTTCTGGTTCTATGTCCACTCTTGCCTGAGATTAGCGATTATATGGAGCATATTAATTAAGTCCAAGTTCAGAGTTCTTTTAAGCCCACCTGCATCAGAATCTCCTCGGGGTAATTGTTGTAAACGTTAGCTATTACTGTTATCACAGTTGTAATTACTTGCTCATTGGGCCCTCCCACGAGACTATGAACCATACATGGTCAAAGGCGATAACCTTGTTCACCACTGCATTTCCAACCACTAAAACAATATTTGACGAAGAATAAGAATTTAGGAAGTATTTGTGGGGGGACTGAAATCAAAGATCATCGGTTCCAAACACACAGGCAAGCATTCTCAACGATTTACATAGGCCGTGGCTTTATATATTCTTCACGGCATTTTGAATGGCTTGGCAGGCGACATTCATGTAAAAATTCCAGGACAGGAAGGACAAATTAAGGATATTGCATTGAATTATGCCCAGGTTATGGACATGACCTGATGCTTGTTATCAAGTCAAGATTCAGTGCAAAAGACAGAAATTACATACTTAAAAAGATTAAGTGCTTAAAAAAAATAGTTTAAAGACTGGAGAAGTTTGGCTCCAAGGTTCTATCATTGTAAATGTGATGCAGAGGTTAGCAGTTGCCACAGCCATCACTTCCGCTGCTCATTTCAAAGCCAGTGACCAGGGTGGGATGTGGAATGCAGCCATTGCTAAGGTTCATTTCTGTTAGATGTCACTGTCCCTGTACACTGTGCTGAAGGAAGACGTGTCCCATCGTCCCCTCTTTCAGACCTCACAAGACTCCATCAAATGACTAAATCTATCCTCCATTCAGGACTCTAGCTGCAAGAGAGTCAGGGTAAAGTCATGTGTTCATCTTTCTAACTTCTCTAAATAGAAGGAGGGGGAAATGAAGACTGAGAGAGCCACTCTAAACAACTAGAAAAAAAAAAAGTCACTTTGACTAAAAGAATATCTTGACCCCATATCTGAAACCATTTATTAACAAGAAAAACATACTATCTACTTCCATTTTACTTGACAGTTTCTTGGTTTACAAACTGATAGCTCTTTTATATATAAATATGGATTTTAAAGGTCTGATACAAAAACTTAATTGCAAACACATTTGTTTCTTTTTTGCCCTTTATGAAAAGAGTTCAATTCAATATGTTGCACCAAGAAGCTAATCTTATGAGATGCTTTCGAATACTATTGTACCTGTTGCATTCTGTTTACCTTGACGATAACACAGTAATAAAACGACACTGTTTAAAATAGCTTCAGAAAAAAAAAATAAATAAAAATAAATAAATAAAATAAAATAAAATAGCTTCAGGCTGCTTTTCATGGTCACCAATGCTTTGCTCTCTTTCAATGGCTGAAACAAATGGGATTTGACACCCACAAAGGAAAATGACACACATAAATAGAAAGATAAGTGAGCCTAACTATTATTACCAGATGGGTTCTGGGATCCTAGAATGAACTGAAATGTCAAAACATGTTGCAAACATACATATGGTAACAAAAACATCTATTATTCCCCAAGTCACACTAAGCAGAAGAAAAAAATCTTTTAAAGAACTTGTTAAAATATTCTTTAAAAAAATTTTTTTTAATGTTTATTTATTTTTGAGAGAGAGAGAGCATGAGCGGGGGAGGAGCAGAGAGAGAGGGAGACACAGAATCGGAAGCAGGCTCTGGGTTCTGAGCACAGAGCCCGATGCGGGGCCCAAACTCACAGACCGTGAGATCATGATCTGAGCTGAAGTCGGATGCTCAACTGACTGAACCACCCGGGCAACCCCAAAATATTCTTGTCCAACATTTTTTGAGCATTGACTCTATTACTTTTGAGCCAAATAAGGTTACCAAGACTGTCAGGTAAAAATGACCATTGGTCTCAACTGAGGGTTCTTTCACTAGCAAACGAGCCTTGCAAATGATATGCCTAAAATAGCAGAAATGTGGTGGCGCGAGTTGACCGACCTCTTGAATCCATCTTTGTTCCTCACAGGAGCCCAAAGTTTGAGATCCTCAACAGCCCAAGCGGTCTGAAGGAAGGGTCAAAGTAGCATAGAACTTTGAGCTCACTGCTTCATGTTCTACTTCAGGCCAAATAGTTTCAGGTTGGAGAAAAGATATGTTAGCATTTACAGTCTAGTTCATTACCATATACATGTGTAATTTTTTAAATCATATGGCATCTGTTAGGCGTTTTGCAAATGTACATCAGGCGAGGTGTCTCCAGACTCCATTATGCCAGTCCATAATAGCCTTCGCATGCTGCTTCCGTCAAAGAGTATTGTATCGTGTCATATCATATACTTCCACGTTTAATTTCTTGCTGTGCCTTCAGCACTACTCAGATTTTGGGTGCAGTAGGCCTAATAATGGAAACAGTTTTATTTATTCTCCTTATCTCAAGTCGAAGCCAAGGATTCAAATTCTTCTCTGGATAAGGCAGTCTGTCCAGCTGTTTGCAAGTGAGTCTGTTTGCAAATGGGCAGGTTTCTATATCCAAGCCACTAGATGTTTACCATTAAAACATTGTTTAAACCTATTAAGTTCAGGGAGTCTGCCAAAGGTGGTTACAAAAAACATCAAACCCAATCCTAATACATTTATAGAGAGGGAATATGTTGACTCAGAACGGAACAGTCCCAAGGGTTCGAGCGCGCTTTCATTTACGGCTCAGCTCACATTTACTAGGGTCCATCTTTCAGCCCCACAGACCCAGGGCTTTTCTGAGAATACAAACCAACTCCCAGAACTGAATCCCGTCAGCCCTGATTGGCCTGCCTGGAGTCACATGACCTGCTAGTACCAAACCTTGTGGGGAGGTAGGGGAGCCTACTGTCTGCGAGGACCTCAGGCTGTAAGGCCTGGATAAGCTCTTCTCTGTTCCATGGCACATTTCCTAACTGAATATGACAACCCGGAATTAAGCCCATTTCAGCTTTTCACAAAAAAGGGATAGATCTTTTAAAAAAAAAAAAAAAAAAAGCCAGGCCCTCACTCTCCTTTGCATTTTAGCATGCAAAATAGGCCATGTCCTTAGAAATAGGAGCTTTCTCAAGTCAGTATGTGCCCTGAGTTTTTAGGTGATTTTCTCAAAATCAGACACACAATTTCAACCATCTCATCAGACACACAGAAAAATACTGTTCATTACTAAAACAGACGTTTGCCAATTTAACGCTTTTCTTTATAGTTGTTTTTAAAAGAAATGACGCCAGGGGTGCCGGGTGGCTCAGCTGGTTAAGCCTCTGACTTCAGCTCGGGGTCATGATCTTGCGATTTGGTTACGTGAGTCCGAGCCCCGCATTGGGCTCTGTGCTGACAGCTCGGAGCCTGGAACCTGCTTCGGATTCTGTCTCTCTGTCTCTCTCTGCCCCTTCCCTGTTCACACTCTGTCTCTCTCAAAAATAAATAAACATTAAAAAAAAATTTTTTTAAATGAAGCCAGATGTAAAAAGATCAGGCTCCCGTGCCAGTGCTGAGAGCCCACACTGCTGGACTGTTAGCTTCTCCAAGGATGGCCCTGCGTCGAGTTCCTCCGTTGAATATTCAGGAACTACCACAGCGCCTACAACATAGAAAACGTCCCTCTAGCTCGATAAGCTCCTGCATGACTGCCCCAACGAGTCAATAACAGTCAAGACTCAGCCGCTACTTACTGAGTGCCAGAAACTTTTAAACTGCTCACTCGGTCCTTGCCAAAAGCTTCTGGGGCTAATGGAGCTATTATTCCCATTTGTCGGATCAGGACATGTACACATAGCACGTGATGGGATTGCATTTTAACCCCGCAACGTAGCCCGAGAATCCATGCTCTAAACTGTCCTACCCGGTGAGCGGTGGCACTGACGCTGGAGTTCGCTAGACGAGGACTATGTATGTGTCCTGCGCATGGGGCCATGAGCTGATTTCTCTCCTGAAAACCAGATTTCTAAATAGTGCCGAGACTAATTTGCTTAACCCCTCTGGGCCTCATTTCTCGTTCTTCGGATTCCTCACGTGTCCCCACTAGTGAGTCACTCCAATGATATCCCTCCCACCGCTAATATTCCATATAGTCTATGTTTTTAAGACGTGTAAAAGTTGCATGTTTAACAACAACAACAACAACAAAATTTGGTTTCTTTGTTTTACAAAATGCCAAAGATTTAGAGTTGAAAGAATAAACTTTCCATAAACTTTGGAATCTATTAAATATTAATAGAGTCAGAGTTTCCTCTTGACAATGAAAACATCTGTCAATTTTTGAAATCTTAATCTTTCTTTGTAGGAGTTCCAGAGGCAACCCCCCAAGGAAACTTCTTGATGATCAAACAATCGGAGCTTACAGAACACTTTCTGCACTTCAACTCAACCAGCCCTGCAGGTGTCCAGAGGAAACCTACAGTGACCAGTAAAAAAAGAAAAGCCAGGGGGCGCCTGGGTGGCGCAGTCGGTTAAGCGTCCGACTTCAGCCAGGTCACGATCTCGCGGTCTGTGAGTTCGAGCCCCGCGTCAGGCTCTGGGCTGATGGCTCGGAGCCTGGAGCCTGTTTCCGATTCTGTGTCTCCCTCTCTCTCTGCCCCTCCCCTGTTCATGCTCTGTCTCTCTCTGTCCCAAAAATAAATAAAAAACGTTGAAAAAAAAAAAAAAAAAAAAAAAAAAAGAAAAGCCAGTGCAATAATTAACAAGAGAAATACACTAGACATATACTAAAAGTTGTAGCTCTGTGAAAACAGGCTTACCAAAATCTCCAAGTAAGAAGTTAAAATGTAACTGTACATTTAAGAAAGAAGGAAGGGAAGAGGTAGGGTGAAGAGGGGAAGGGATGGGAGGGGAGGGGTAGGAAAAAAAAAAAAAAAAGTAAAGGTTGCCCCACACCCAGACCTCTAGGGGACTCCATTTTCAATTTTTTTTTAACGTTTTATTTATTTTTGAGACAGAGAGAGACAGAGCATGAATGGGGGAGGGGCAGAGAGAGAGGGAGACACAGAATCGGAAGCAGGCTCCAGGCTCGGAGCCGGAGCCGTCAGCCCACAGCCCAACGCGGGGCTGGAACCCAAGGACCGCGAGACGGTGACCTGAGCCGAAGTCGGACGCGCAACCGACTGAGCCACCCAGGCGCCCCCGATTTTTTTTTTTAATCTCAAATCTTCTAAAAACATGTAATTTAGAAAACTTTTGTTTCTGAAATGTTATTTTTAAAGAAAAGTAACAGCTAAAGATGTTGTTACAGATTTCTTTAAAATAGGTTTCAGGGACTCTTCTAGCAGTATTTATTCATCTTGGTTTTCTACACCTACATTTATATGGCTGTTCAAGGGGGAAAAAAATGAGTACTTTAAGATAAAGCTCTGAATCATCGAGGAAAGATTTAATTTGAATGATTACCTATATTAAAACTAAAGCAGAGAAGTGGGTGCATGCTTTTATCCACATGTACTTGAGAAAGATTTTGGTGGTAAATTAAAGTTTAGTAAACAGAATATTCCATGCCCCGGGGTGTTCCAGTTAACAGAGGTTTTAAAATAAAAGACAATAAGCCAAACTGAAAGGAACAATTAAGACTTTGTTCACTCACTGTGAGGCTACAAGCAAGGGGCCAGACAGGAAAAGGTGCTGCTGGCTTCCACTTTTCCCCAGGGAGCAGCACCAGGCTGGGTGATGGGGGAGGCATAAGGCAAGCAGAGGACAAAGCAGGAGCTAACCACACCCCGGCCCCCGGCGGGCGGTTGGTGGGGGGGGGGGGGGGGGGGGTGCTATTTCTCAGGCATTCCAGGCTGCCCAAAACAAAGGAAAGGGGAAAAACAAATGGTTAACTGATACAGATCACAGTCCAGCAGGTCAAGAGTTGGCCATCAGTTTGCAAAAATCTTAGTAAATTACAAGAAAAAAGGCAATCTTATCACCAGCCTAATCTCCAGAAACCTATAGACTCAGTTTCCTGGAGCCCCAACATCACCCTCCCCTCCATGGTGATGTGGGGAACAAGGGCAAGAAGGAAATGGCAGGTAAAATTAAATTTCTTTGTAACCTGCAGCCCATTTGCAAATACTTGAGGCAAATACAGGCTAAAACATTTCTCCAGGAACTCCCTCCTGTCTTAGTGTTCATGCCTTACCAGAGGGGAACAAAGTTAGCTTGACAACAGCAAGGCCTCAGGTATTTTAGGAGTCCTCATTAGCATATCAAAGTCCCTCTGGAGGCCTCCCTGTGTCCTTACCTCCTCTAGCTCTTTAGTATTCGACCAGTGACTCTTCACAGCCCCAAGGCAGCTCTTTTTGCCCACGGGTCCTGTCCCCGTGCTGTACAATAAAATCACCTTTTTGCACCAAAGATGTCTCAAGAATTCTTTACTGGCCATCAATACCCGACCCCCACCATTCCAGGACCGCATCATAGAGACACGTAACAGACATCACAGGTTGGGGGTGGGGAGATGGGGGGAAGAAAATCCTTGAAGGAAAGACCACTGCGGTCTTTTGGACTCCGGCTGGGAAGAGGAAAGGGAAGGACTAGAAGGGGAGAAGTATGGAGTCAGAGTACAGAAAAGTGTCTTCAAGTTATGACCTCTTTGAGGAGGCCTTCAAAAGGAGATGCCTAGGCTGGGGACACAGATCTGCCTCAGAGCAGGCCAGCTGGGGGCCGGGGGAGGGAGGGCTTTATTCCTCAAATACAACTTCCTCCAGGGACAGCAGTGCCCTAGATGTGTGTGCCCCAAAGTTCACGTAAAAGGAACTTCTGCCACCACCATGAAGCCTGCCCAGGTAAATCCTTTGGGATGGCCAGTGGTTGGGCCGAACTGTCTTGTGTGGGATTTGAGTCTGAAGCTGGATCGCACAGACAGCGTAGACAACTGTACCTTTCCTGCCTCAGCCCAGAAGTGACACATCTCAGTTCCTGCGACAACCCATTGGCCAGAGTTAGTCATATCATCCTGCCCAACTTCAGAGAGGCTGAGGGCACATAGTCTTCTGGGTGCTAAGGAAGAGATGGAGAATGGGAAATACTGAGCACCAGGACGGTCGACCCACCGCAAAGTAAGCAGACTTAGTGGGCCCCACCCAGCAGTCGGCACGTTCTAGTCACATTTCTCTTTTGCCAACTGGGCAGAGAGATGAGAGTCCTGTGAGTCCGGAACCCTAATTTTAAGACAGAAGGGGTTCTGTGAAATCCTTCAGACCAACTTTATCATTAAAAAAGTAGATCCTGGGGCGCCTGGGTGGCTCAGTCGGTTAAGCTGCCGACTTTGGCTCAGGTCATGATCTCGCGGTTCATGAGTTCGAGCCCCACGTCAGGCTCTGTGCTGACCGCTCAGAGCCTGGAGCCTGTTTCCGATTCTGGGTCTCCCTCTCTCTGACCCTCCCCTGTTCATGCTCTGTCTCTCCCTGTCTCAAAAATAAATAAAACGTTAAAAAAAAAATTTTTTTTTAAAAGTAGATCCTGCGTTTTAATCCTTACTTGGCTCCTTGGGCCTGCCCCCAATGGGTTAGAGCCCATGGGAGAAAGAGAGAGAGAGAGAGGAAGAGAGAGATGGATGTCTGGCCTCCACCCACCCATCCACATCCAGAAACAAGGCAGAGGTAGCTCTTGTCCAGGGAGGAAAGTTGTCCGTCCTGCCTAAGGAAAGGCTGTGCCTAGTGACAGAGGATTAGCAGTTCACACTTCTGAAAAGAAACTCAACTTACTTAATAGCAAACTGTCTGCCCTTTCATCCTGCCTTCATTACGCCTTCTGCACAGGGAGAAGAGAAGTGTTGACGCACAACTTTTCCAAACAACCTCCAGATGTATAAGCTCTTTGACGAGTTCCCGCAAGATACCCTAGAGAAACAATCCATCTTCTCGTCCAATTAGACATGAAGCAGGGACTCAAGAAGCACAGACGTGGAGGGTGGTGAGTTGATGAGAAGGCCCTTTGCTGCAAGAAATACCTGTAGGAATCAATGGAATGGAAACAACTTTATACTGGTTAACACCATGTTGGGAACAATGGCATCGCTGGGGGGTTCATATGGAGCCGTATTTTCTCTCTCTGTTGTCCTCTAAATTCATCTCTTGCTTTGAATTCTTCTTCTCCCCTTTTGGTGGCGGGAGATAGCCAAATGTTTGAGGCATAGAGGAGAAACAAAACATTTCCTATGTCAGAAAGGAGGGCAGCAACTGGGGGGGAAACACTTACTGCAGTAACTCAGTTACCTTCAATGACTTATGTTCCTTTGCGGAAAATCTTGCTTTCTGTTTATACAAAATATTAGGATTGCAACTATGTAGAAAACGAGACGTGTATGTAGAAAAATCTAGTGGTTCTGTTGGCAACATATTAACCAGTATTGCCTTTGGATGATAAGATTTCACCGTGACTTCCTGAGGTAACTGGGCTACGTCCCTTAGAGTAATTTACACATCACTCTGTTGGGGACCCAGAGATCCTCTGAGTAAGACCAATTTTTAAGTCAATTTCTCTGCTTAAGATCCTGAACTAAGAGGGTAGTAATATCAGTCCATAGTGCAGAATTAAACTTTCCATTTGTTACGGCAAAGTGCTCACCTCGCCAGCCGTGTGGACAGCTAGTTTCCTTCTCACTTCTCCAGTCTGATAGGTAAAGATTTTCTGTCCTTTTTTCATAGATGGATTCAGTCAGGTCACAGTTCTACCTTTAAGCCTTGTCTTCTGTTCCCCGGTGAGCATTAAATTCCAAGCCCTAGACTTTAGGGCTTACCTCCAAGGCTGATATTACATCTGGGAAATCAGTTTCCCTTCAAGCTTCCCCTTTAGTCTTGAATTCATTCTCTCTCCCTCTCTCCCTCCCTCTCTCTCTCCCTCTTCCTCTCTCTCTCTCCCCTCATTCAACTCTTTGACATATAATTGGCAAATAAAATTATAATGTATTTAGAATACACAACATAATTATTTGACCCATAATGTATAAGGGTTCCCTTTCCTCCACAATCTTGCCAGCATTTGTTATTCTTATCTTTTTAACAACAAACATCCTCACCGGTGCGTGCTGTTACCTCATTGTGGTTTTGATTTGCATCTCTCTGATGATTAGTGATGTTGAACACCTTTTTGTGTACCTGTTAGCCATGGTACATAGTATGTCTTTGGGAAAATGTCTATTCAGATCTTCTGCCCAGTTTTAATTAGGTTAGTGTTTTTTGTTTTTGTTCGCTATTGAGTTGTTTGAGATTCTTGTATATTTTGGATAGTAACCCTTTATTACATAGGTGGTTGGCAAATATTTTCTTCCAAACCACAGTTTGCCTTTTCATTTTGTTGATGGTTTACTTTGCTCCTGCAGAAGGTTTTGAGTTTGTTAAGTTTTGCTATTTTTGACCTCTGCCTTTGCTTTTGGTGTCAATTCAAAAAAAAAAAAAAAAAAAAATCATTACTAAGACCAAAATCATGATTAATCCTCTATGTATTTTTCTAAAAGCTTTAACGTTTCAGGTCTTAAGCTCAAGTCTTTAATCCATTTTGAGTTGATTTTCATATACGGTGTAAGATTAAATAAAGTCATTAAGGTAGGAGCTCTATTCTGATAGGATTAGTGTCCATATAAGAAGAGATTCCAGACCCCTCAAGGTCTCCCCTCTCTCCCACCTCATGCACGCACTGACAGAAGGTCATGAGAAAACACAGCAAGAAGTGGCTGGCCATCTGCAAGCCAGAAAGACAGCTCTCATCAGGAACCAAATTGACCCACACCTTGAACTTGGACTTCCTAGACTCCAGAATTGTGAGAAAATGAATGTCTGTTATTTAAACCACCCACTCTATCCTATTTGGATTTGGCAATGGAAGACAATTTGTTCTTACCTATTTTTCTTTTTCCTGGATTTTCTTCATTGAGTTGCATTCCTTCTATAGAGGTTACTAGTTCTGCTCGTTAAATATTTCTGGTTCTCTGTCTTCTGAGCACGTGTAGAATTGCGTGATTTTATTTCCTTTGAAGTTAGACATGATCATGAGGATTTATCTGGCCATTGAAAAGAGCCAGGCCATGATATACCTCATTCTCTTCCCCAACCGGGGTGATCATGAAAGCACATGTTGTTGATAGAATTCCCATCATTGAGGGTCTTTGAGTGACTACGATCAGTAGAGACTTTCTTTTTTTTTTTTTTTTTTCAACGTTTTTTTTTTAATTTATTTTTGGGACAGAGAGAGACAGAGCATGAACGGGGGAGGGGCAGAGAGAGAGGGAGACACAGAATCGGAAACAGGCTCCAGGCTCCGAGCCATCAGCCCAGAGCCTGACGCGGGGCTCGAACTCACAGACCGCGAGATCGTGACCTGGCTGAAGTCGGACGCTTAACCGACTGCGCCACCCAGGCGCCCCGAGACTTTCTATTCAAGGGTCATTGATAGAGAAATAGATCTATTATTGTGGGGGTTATTTGTTACTGCAGCATAGCCTAGACTGTTCCATTTGATATAGCCTCTCTCTCTCTCTCTCTCTCTCTCTCTCTCTGTCTCTCTCCTGCTTCAGATTCTGTGTCTCCCTTTCTCTCTGTGCCCCTCCCCTGCTCATGCTTGGTCTCTGTCTCTCAAAAAATGAAGAAACATTAAAAAGAAATTTTAAAAAGAAGAAAGCCAAAATGTCTTCACAATGTTAGGAAAGATTCCAAGTCTCTCCAAGAGACTGCACTGAATGCTTTTGTCTATGGAAAATTACTAGTCCTCTTTACTCATCTTACAACTCAGAAAAGTCCAGACGAAGAAAGAGGGTGCGAGACGTGCCGATGATAAGGAGGCAGCCAAACAGCAGTGGGAAGACAGAAAAGGCGGCCGTGTCGCAAGGTACAGCGACAAGACCTGCGTCAGAAACACAACTTCCCTCTGAACTCAGTATTCCTCGTTTCACCTAAAGCATGAATAAAACATTGGACGCTTCTTCCAGAAGAATAACAGTGGCATCAGTGAAGGAACTGGGGAAGACAGGATCGTCAGGCAGCTCTACGACGAATGTCATAGCACAAACTTTTCCATTAAAAGTAAATGCCCTACATAAAAATGTTCCGCTTCACAGCGACTACTCTGTTTTGTAGCTTCTGTGAATCAAGCTTGGGTTATTAGATGCATAAGAATAGACAACAGTGGGCCTTGCTAATTACCATCTTCTCCAGTTGGCACGGAGCCTGGCTGGGAGAAAACACAATTTGCAGTTCCCTATGAAAAGCGAATCTCCCACAAATGTTCTCCGAAACATACCATTTCCTTCTTTATTTCTAAAATATATAAAAAGTGCCCAGATACTCTTGCCTCTCCCACTTCTGCTGACAGGAGTCTATGTTACTTCCTTTGGAGACATACTCACCGTTTCTGAAATAGAGAGCCAAATAGATCCTAAAAATGACAACGGTAGGAAAATCCCAAAGAATGACAGTAAGTGCCGTTCTTTTCCTGTCTCCAGTTTCTTCTTTTTGCTCACTCAGCTACACTCCAGACATTATTTCTTTGAATTCTTTGTGATTTACAGGCCAAGAGCCCTCCACTTTCTCTCCAAATCACCCTCTCCTCTCATTTCCTTCCTTCTCTGTCTTTAAAATTTTTTTTTTTAACATTTATTTATTTTTGAGACAGAGAGAGACATAGCATGAACGGGGGAGGGGCAGAGAGAGAGGGAGACACAGAATTGGAAGTAGGTTCCAGGCTCTGGGCTGATGGCCCAGAGCCTGATGCGGGGCTCGAACTCACAGACCGCAAGATCGTGACCTGAGCTGAAGTCGGCTGCTCAACCGACTGAGCCACCCAGGTGCCCCTCCTTCCTTCTCTGTCTTAAACTGGAGGGTCAATCACCTCAAGCTGGATCTAACCAATATCCTCAGTGCCTTTTGTGCCTCTGTCTTTCCCATGTGTTTACTTAGCGCATCAGGTAAAAGGTTTTCGGATGCAAATGGCACCACACCTACCCAAACTGACAGAAGCAATAAGGTAATTACATCACGGAACAAGAAGACCACTAGTTCAAGCGCCCAGTTCTGTCTTTCAACCCTGCATCCTTACATGTCACCTTGACTTTAGACTAGTTCACCAACCATCCCCGGCAGGCAGGTCCGCATCCCAAGGTAGAAAATAGACCATCTCTTCCTTCTATCTCTTTCTGGAAGCAAGAAAACGTTTCCTTGTCTGTGGAATCCCTCTCATCGCCTGGGCTTGTATGACATGCTCACAACCTTATGCGAATCAGTCATTGGTAAAAAGGGACCATTATGGTTGGCTTAACATGAATCAGGGCCAGTCTCCCTAGATGCTGGACAGGCCAGCATCCCTTGAAGAACATGTCTTATCTGAGGACTTTGGGGACCTAAACAAAAACAGGGGTCTATCAGGAAGGAAGAAGGGAGAAGGGTGGTGAACACGATGTAAGCAATCAATCATGTTTGAATTTTAGCACAACCCTACCATCCACCTTTCCTTCCGTCCCACCACTAGGCTCTAGTGTAAGGGATGCACGTGTGAGGGATGTTCACTAAGGTCGGTTTGACAATCGGGACCGTAATACCTCCTGACTGTTCATCCGGTTGTATCTTCCCAGAGGGGAAGGGATAGTTTAACCTTCCATGTTTCTCCATCCCTGACATTCCGATCTCCCCTCACTCTCTGAAAATCACAGGGAAAATGGATAATACCAGACAAGAGCTCCGTGAGTTTTCTTTTCTTTTTTCTTTTCTTTTCTTTTCTTTTCTTTTCTTTTCTTTTCTTTTCTCTTTTCTTTTCTTCTTTTTCTTTCCTTTCCTTTCCTTTTCTTTTCTTTTCTTTTCTTTTCTTTTCTTTTCTCTTTTCTTCTTTTTCTTTCCTTTCCTTTTCTTTTCTTTCTTCTTTCCTTTTCTTTCCTTTTCTTCTCTTTTTTAATAAAGCTTCCTTCTGTCTTTTTACTTTTTCTTTTTCCAAAAAAGTTTATTTATTTTGGGGGCACCTGAGTGGCTCAGTCAGTTGAGCGTCTGACTTCGGCTCAGGTCATGATCTCACAGTTCGTGGGTTCAAGCCCCATGTCCGGCTCTGTGCAGACAGCTCAGAGCCTGAAGCCTTCTTCGGATTCTGTGTCTCCCTCTCTCTCTGCCCCTCCTCCGCTCATGCTCTGTCTCTCTCTCAAAAATAAATAAACATTAAAAAAATGTTTATTTTTGAGAGAAAAAAGAGCATGAGCTGGGCGGGGGGAGTGGCTCAGACAGAGAAGGAGACAGAGGATCTGAAGCAGAGTCGCAAGTGGGGCTCCAACTCATGAGCCACGACATGATGACCTGAGTTGAAGTTGGATGCTTAACCGACAGAGCTACCCCGGCGTCCTGCTTTGTGAATTTTCTAAACCAGCTTTACAACATCTGGCCCCAACCGTTTATTCCTTCTTGTGAGGATGGAAAACAAATTGCTTCTTATCCTAAATATACTAAATCCTTTTGCCTCTCTTACAGATCCTGTCCTTTCTCTCTTTTCCAGGATCTTTCTGCTAGCAGCCCTCCCCTGCCCCCCCCCCCCAACTCTATTTTCAATCTCTCCTTTACTGCCAATTTAATCCTAAAACCATGCGATTCTATCAGCCGGCTCTACTCTAGTCGAAACAAAATTTTTAAGGGGTCCTGGGTGGCTCAGTCAGCTAAGCGTCCAACTTCAGCTCAGGTCATGATCTCGCGGTTCGTGGGTTTGAGCCCCGCATCGGGCTCTGTGCTGACAGCTCGGAGCCTGGAGCCTGCTTCAGATTCTGTGCACGAACAGTATAGAGCCTGCTTGGGATTCTCTCTCTCTCCATCTCTATCAGGCAACTCTAATTTGAAAGGTAAACACGAGGATTTCTTAGCAGATCATTGCAATGGCTCACCTACCAGACTGCCAAAGTCTGAATTAGGGCTGGGAAAACAGCTGAGGAAATGAGATACAGGATGGCAATTTTAAGAATTCTTAGGGGGGGCTCCTGGGTGGCTCAGTGGGTTGAGTGTTTGACTCCCGATTTCGGCTCAGGTGGTAATCCTGGGGTCATGGGATGGAGCCCCTCCTCAGGCTTCATGCTGAGTGTGGATCTTGCTTGAGATTCTCTCTCTCCCTGTCTCTGTCTCTGTCTCTGTCCCTTTGCCCCTCTCCCTTGCTCACGTGCTCTCTCTTTCTCTCAAAAAAGAAAGAAAAAAAAAAAAGAAAAGACAAGAAAAAGAAGAGTTCTTAGAGGGATTTTCAATCAGTCAAAACCAAACAGATCAATGTTTCTTTAAAGGGGATGTTTGAATTGATTACTATGGAACTTAACTATTGGCCTTCTGAGCCAGAGAATATTATTCCAGGTGGTAATAGATACAGTAACAAGGTTATAGAATGAGTCAGGTTCTTGAACCAAGCCAAAAATTAATAACACTTTGGCTTTCTCTTTGTAAGTTATGGGACCTTTTCATTTTTTAGGCGGTTCTAATGGATGCGTACTAAGTCACCTAGGAATAAAAGTGCTGAGTATAGCCTGCTTTTTACACGAGGTAGTTGATTTTGCAATTAACAATAATTAATTATTATTAAATTAATTATTGTTAAATTAAATTAACAATAATTTCCTTATTATATCCTCCAATCCTTAGAGTGAAAGACACCATACATACACACACAAATATGAAATAGGGGTCATTTTTTAAAGACCTAACTAGGGGCACCCAGGTGGCTCAGTCGGTTGAGCGTCCGACTTCGGCTCAGCTCATGATCTCACGGTTCGTGGGTTCGAGCCCCACATCAGGCTCTGTGCTGACCCCTCGCTCAGAGCCTGGAGCCTGTGTGTCTCCTTCTCTCTCTGTCCCTCCCCCGCTCACACTATGTCTCACTGTTTCTCAAAAATAAATAAATGTAAAATAAATTTAAAAAATTTCAAAGACCTAATTAAATGGAGTTGGTGAGCACAAGTCTGATAGCTACCATGCTACTAAAATCTTCCTTAATCTCAGTAGAAAATTAGTCAGGAAGCCGCACGACCTGACTTGAGCGTACTTTTAATCTGCACTTTTTAAACGTTTGAGCCAAAATGCGAATGCAGAAGTGTGCAAGATTTCCCAGACGTGAGTGAAAAAGATGAGAACGGTTTCAAAAACCCTGTGTGTGGCTGGCTGGTTTCATACCCAAATACAAATCCATCACGGAAGCAATCCGTACTGACTGGTTAGTAGGTCCACCGCCCTGGGCTAGACTCGCAGTCAGCAAGGTCTCCACAAAGAGCAGAGAAGCCAGTGACTTTCCAGGAAGTCTGTGAGCAAATCCCAGAGAACAATCTGGATTTTTCAGGTAGACACGGCTATTCTAGGCTGATTGATCCTCTGAGGGAGGTCCTATTTTCGTCCCCATGTTATTGACGAGGAAACTGAGAAGGAGGGTGAAACATCTAGCCCAAGGTCACGACTTGCTTACTTGGCACAAGATGTGACACCTCAAGCATGTCATGTGGCCCCTTCTCTTACATGTGTCATGTATAAAAAAATGTGATCGAGTCCCAACCCAATAAAGGACCAAGAAAGTCTTCGCAGGGAAGTCAACATCCTCTCCCTGTCGTTCAAGTCAGTGCAGAAGATTCAGAGATCCATGGGAGGGAAGAGCACAATCTGGAAAGTACATTCCACTGTGTACTCTGTGGTCTTTGAGAGACCTCAGCAGCCCTTATCTTTGTTACCGTACAACTGGCTGAGGTTGGCTCAGAATTCTTGGCTGTAAGTGCTGTGAGAATACAATCACAAGTCTTTAAAACAGAGAGCTGCTCGGCTTTGAAGGCGACGTGAAATCTAACCTCTAATTAACAAAGGAAGACTAGCTTGGCATCCGGGAGAACAAACAGAATGAATTTACATATTGATTGGATGAGCTCAGCTCCACCACGCGGGAAGGGGAAAAAAATTCCCAGAGGAGGAATTACTTAGGAAGAGGGCAAAACCGTTTTTGTCAATTATCAAAACACTCAATGCATGACTTTGGTGAAAGCTAACAGGTTGAGGGGACACAGGAATCACAGGCAACATCCTCAAAGGAGCAGGCACTGAGGGTGGCCAAACAACCAGAAGGAGAATATCACAGTATTATAAGACGAGGACAGTACCAGTCCTGGAGGCTCCTGTAGTGACGTCCTGCTGGCTTTTCACCTTTCCAATGCACAGAAGATGTCAGGAGCCATGTTACCTGCAGGGATGGTGCCACAAAAAAAAAAAAAAAAAAAAAAAAAAATGAGGGGAAATGAGCTGATGAAACAAAAACACAAGTGATGTTGAGGGACATGCCCTGGCTCACAAAATGCCTCTCAGTATTAAGGAAAACACCCTAAAATAAGTATCTGATTCGAAGCCCATGCAGTTCCTTTGGCTTTCCGTGCCCTTGGTTCATGTCCTGCTTGGCAAAGCCTTTCAATTTCTTCAAGACGCCACTGAGATCTTATTTCCTCTTAAGAGTTTGTGTAGAGGGGGCGCCTGGATGGCTCAGTCGGTTGAGCGTCTGACTTCAGCTCAAGTCATGATCTCACAGCTCGTGAGTTCAAGCCCCATGTTGGGCTCACAGCTGTCAGTGAAGAGCCCGCTTCGGATCCTCTGTCCCCCCTGCCCCCACCTCTGTCCCACCCCTGCATGCACTCTCTCAAAAATACAATGCTTAAAAAAAAAAGAAGAAGAAGAAGAGTTTATGTAGAGGACTTAGCTGGGCTCAGTCACATATACAGACCAGATTGCCCGGGTCCAGCTCTTGGGTCAACCAGCCTTCATCTCTGCTGGATGACCTCCTCCATCATGAACTTTCCCTGACACTCCCCTTCAAGTCCAAGGGTACACACCTAAGTCTTTGGTTTCTCTACTAACCTCCTTATAGCCTTGTATTGTCCGTGTTTGTTTCCATGGCTCTCTGCCCCAAGTCCTCCTGAGCTCCTTAAGAGCCAAGACATGCCTTGGCATTTCTTCTGAAATGTTTGATTTCTCACTGTGTGCATATCATATGTTTTCTCACACAGTATGAGCTCAACTGTTTGTGGATTATGGAGGCAATTTCTATTAAGACTACATCATTTATTACAAGAAATGAATGGAATTAGAGAGTCCACATTTTCCTTGTGACTGGCAGAAGGGTCTCAAAAGAGATGAGGAATTTGTGTGTTAAGAAATAAAGGAAATTTGGGGTTCCCGTTTCTAACATTTTAGTTTGGAAATGTGACAGTATCCAAAGGTAGGCCACAGCATAAATCCAAATGTAGTCCACGGATTAAGGTGCTAAAATAGTCACGTGAAATCAGAAGTCATTTCTTTCAAAATGGCTGGAATAACTGAAAAACTGCATAAGAAAAATCTGATGTGGTTAGGAAATGAGAGCCTGTGAACTGCCTTATTAACCACCACTGAATTTTAAATAGTTTAAACATTAACTCTTTGCTGCAGGGGGTCTCAAAAAGCAAGAGATCTTGTAATGCTAATTGCTAAAATACTCCCAATTTGTTTCTAAGGGTTTGAAACAGCTCTTAATTGCTGTTCTATCTTTGATCAAGGCAAAGAAAAAAAATCATTAATGTTAAATTCATGAGTATTCCCAGTGCCCAACAAAGGGCACAAATGTTAGTTTTTTTTAGTATAACAAAAATTGAAAACAGGACAGTTGGCAGAGAATTTAGTCTACAACATTTGTAAAGATTCAATGGTCTCTTCCAATTGTAACTCCTGGAGAATAGAGGTTCTCAGTCTGGTATCTCCTTATCACTCTCTTTAATTTAGCAGAAGGCATAGGATTGTATTTTTACTCCCTGAATGTTGAAAATATTTGAAGCCCGTACATATTTTCTTTTCAGTAGCTTGGATATGTTCATTCATATCATTTAAAAAGGTACAAATCACAAATAGACTACATCAGGATTACCTGCAAATTTTCCTCAAAATGGGTCCCGTCAAAAACTATTGATTCCTTTTACCACAATTCTTCATTGAAGGTTGGGAAAACGATTCTGAAATATATTCAAACTAGCAGGTAAATGCATCAGAAAAAAAATTAATTTAAATAAATAAAAAACGAAGAAAAAAAAACATGCTAGCAAAGACAGGATAATAGATTATAACACAAAACCACTGGAAGCCAGAACAGTTATGAGAAAAATAAGGACAAAAAGAGGAGAGCAGTTAGCCATGCATGAATACGAAAAGGAGCTTTAACTCTGTTTTTTAGTAAAAGGATTCCATGTTTCTCTGAAAACTCAATAATTTCATGCCAGCAATCTCAACAAGTACCAAATATAAGACGAAGGCATTTGTAAGGCATTCTGGTTGCCTCTCCAACATCCATCCTCCAATTCCTTCTTTCTGAGCATGTACCCTCTTCTGTGCATGTGCCAAGGAAGGAAGCCCAGTCCTCATTCCAAGGGTAAATCCAGATCAATCTTAGCCTGCCTGCCGTAACAGTCCCGTTCCCTTTGCCAGTGATTCTTTTAAGGGTGGGCATATGTTCATCAGATGATCAAGGAAAAGACAGTTCCTCTTTTTCTTTGGAAGCTGTCATGTCAGGGTCTCATGCGTGGAATTGGGGCAGCCATCTTGCAACTCTGGGTTGAAGGAACCTGAAGAAGATGTCAGAACAGACAAATGAAAAGGACCTGAATCCTCAATGACTCTCTGGAGCTCCTCAGTTAACAAACCCTAAGGTCATCCTACCTTGGATTCTTTGTTCTGTGAGATGTTAACTTCCCTTTAAGTGCTTAAGTTATGTGGACCTGAATTGTAACGTTTCTAGCAGTTGGAGGCACACTAACTGATACACTATGGGAAAGAGGTTTTGGATACCACGAAACCCTGTCAGGCTTATTCAGTTCATCAAAAATGAAAAAGTCCCTTAGACTTTCACTTGCCTAAAAAGCCGTGAAGTCTTCAGAGTTCTTTTAGGTGCCAATTACACATAAGATAAAAAATGAACTCTCGGAACTGAAGAGACTTTGGAGGATGCAAAGGGGGAGCTGGTCTTCCCCACGGGTCTGATTTCCAACTCTTTCCCGGCAATTCTTCCAACTTTTCCTCTCTTCTGTTTGACTTCTGAGCGTTTCCTGTCCCTGGAACGCACACTTACACACACTTAAGACTCTGCCACTTACCACCTTTGTAATTCTGGGCAAATCACATCATTTCTTTTGGCTTTGATTTTTTTTTTTCATTTATAAACTGGGAGAAATGGTAGTACCTAACTTGTGAGCTAGTGAGGGCATTAAATTTTGTAACATATGGAAAAGTGCCTCTCAGAACAATGCTTGGTACCTCATTATCATTATCATCATCATCATCATCATTATTAACTCAAATTTCCCCTTGACAAGGATGACATTGTTTACCTCCATGTTAGCAATAGCATTAAGGAATGTGACGACAATATACGGGTATTCCTTGCTCTTTGAAGTTTGTGCCATGCCACTTTCCTTTTACGGTAGTATCTGTTTTTGCTAACCAGAAGAAATCCAAAAAAAAAAAAAAAAAAAAGGATTTTTGCTTTTATGAAAAGAAGCAAAAACAGCATTCAGCATTTGTTTCAGGGAGCTATCATAAAGGCAGCATAGCCTTTATGAGCTGGGAGCAGCGAGAGGGGCCCCGCGAAGCTTTGTCCCCAGAAACCACGCTCAGCAGCTCAGCATCGGGCCACCAGCGCTTTGACTTGTGTCTTTGAGCATCTGTGTTTTATCTCAATTTATTTTGTGTAGCTGTCAGCAAGGTGTGCCCTCGGGTAACAGAAAAGCTTCAGAGAGGTTATTTTGGGGTCTGAGAACGCTCAGCATTTTTTCCGTATAAATTAATGGCAATTGCCTCTTCACCATACGCCATTCTGACTTATGAAAGGTTTCAGGGAAATGCTCTACTTCTGGATAACGGGGGAAATCTGTATTTGTGGTGACCGAAGCTGGTTATCCCCTTTATACAGATAATGTATTTTTATTTATTTTAATGCACTTAAAAAAAGTGTTCGGAATAGCTGTGCTCACACTGGACGCCGTGAAAATCCTTTACTCACAGGAGCATACATTTGGAAACAGCAGGCAGAAAAACATAATTTGGGAAAATACCTTAAGCATTTTCCCAACTGGGTTGAGAAGATTAATGCCACAGTCACACACACACACACACACACATACACACACATACACACACATACACACACACACTCACAAAATATCTCTGTTGCCAAATAAGGAGGAAAAACACTAGGTTACACAGCATTAAACAGCTTCATAATCAGGTTTGCAGATTCCACAAAAGAAACTTGTATTTGTGGCAGCACATTCCTCTGTTCTGTTTAGTCACTGTTAAATTCAAAATGAAGTAGGTAACAGAGTATTTGAATCTACAGTCAAGTAATAGATCTTAAACTATTTTTTTGGAAAAATTGTATTTTTTTTTATTTTTTTTTTTAACGTTTATTTATTTTTGAGACAGAGAGAGACAGAGCATGAACGGGGGAGGGGCAGAGAGAGAGGGAGACACAGAATCGGAAGCAGGCTCCAGGCTCTGAGCCATCAGCCCAGAGCCCGACGAGGGGCTCGAACTCATGGACCACGAGATCGTGACCTGAGCTGAAGTCGGACGCTTAACCGACTGAGCCACCCAGGTGCCCCTTTTTGGAAAAATTTTAAATCGATATCATTAACTCAACTCTTCAGTTGTCAGGTTAGTAAAAGTTCAGGGAATTTAGATGCATATGTATTTTAAAATATTAGTTTCCAAGGGGAAAAAAAATGAGGTCTTAGCTGGCTCAGCTGGTCAAGCGTCTGACTCTTGATTTAGGCTCAGGTCGTGATGCCACACTGGTGAGACCAAGCCCCACACGGGAGTCTGTTCAGAGCATGTAGCCTGCTCAAAATTCTCTCTCTCCCTCTCCCTGCCCCTCTCCTGCTCATGCTCATACATGCTTTCTCTCTCTCTCTCTTAAAATAAAATAAAATAAAATAAAATAAAATAAAATAAAATATTAGTTTGAACTATGGGGCCTTTCCAAATCCATATTACAAGGTAAAATGTATTAGATTTTATTTGGAGCCAGTGAGATTTAGACTTTTTAATTGCTTTCAGGAAGTAATTATCAAATAACCAAGGCCAGAAACCCAGATTTTGGAGCCCAGAATGTTACCCTATATATAAAATCACCATAAAATTAACTAAAGTTTTAGTTCACACTAATATAAATAAATTGTTGAATAATAAATAAATGAAGAAGGAAGAAATCTTCCTTACAGAAGAATTCCAGATAATATATGAGGGCTATGCCCTCCTCCCCTCCCAGGAAGTGGAGCTTCATTTCTCTTTCCTTGAGAGTAGATTGGACTTGACCCACTTCAAAAGAATAGAGTATATCAAAAGGAAAATATAGGGGTGCTGGATGGCCCAGTCGGTTAAATGTCCGACTCTATACTCTTGATTTCGGTCAGGTCAGGATCTCACGGTTCTGGAAATTGAGCCCCGATAGGACTCTGGGCTGACAGCTTTGAGCCTGCTTGGGGTTCTCTCTCCCCCTCACTCTGCCCCTCACTCTCAAAATAAATAACATCTTTTAAAAATAAAAAAAAATAAATTAATTAAGAAAAAAGAGAAAATATAGTAAATCCACAGTGGAAAACCTTGGCAGGAACCACTATGGCCAAGTGATTGAGGGTAACGTCCCTGGTACTAAATCCCATGATACCATGTAGCGTGATAGGATGTGATAAGAAGGGTATTTCACCCCTGTAGTATTCTTCTCAAAAACGAGGGCACCTGGGTGGCTCAGTCCGTTGAGCACCGGACTTCGGCTCAGGTCACGATCTCATGGTTTGTGAGTTCAAGCCCCACAGTGAGCTGCTGTCAGTGCAGAACCTGCTTCAAATCCTCTGTCCCGCCTCCCTGCCCCGCCCCCATTTGCACTCTCTCAAAAAAACACAAAAAACAAAAAACAACGAAACAAAAAACCATAACGCCAGGCTAATCACGAGAAACACACAAGACAAACACAAATTCATGCACATTCTACAAAATGCAGAACAGTTGTTCTTCTGAGCTGTCCAAGTTTAAATTGACAGTTGGCTGTCAACGGCTTTTAATTAAATTACAGACAAGATTGAAACAGATCAAGGAGCCATGATGACTCAATGCAATGTAGTAAACCTGGCCTGGACTCTGAAACAGAAGGAATAAGTGTAAGAGAATCCAGATTGGAATACAGGTAACTTGACTCAAGAGTCCTAACTTTTAATATGTTTCTTAAATGATTTAGTATTTCTTTTCTATACATCTTTTTCCTTCTTTTGATATTAAAGTTTAAATACTCAGGCCTATGGGGGCACCTGGGCGGCTCTGGCAGTTGAGCGTCTGACTTCAGCTCAGGTCATGATCTCACGGTTTGTGAGTTCGAGCCCCGCGTCAGGCTCTGTGCTGACAGCTCAGAGCCTGGAGCCTGTTTCAGATTCTGTGTCTCCCTCTCTCTCTGACCCTCCCCCACTTCTGCTCTGTCTCTCTCTGTCTCTCAAAAATAAATGCATGTTAAAAAGAACTTTTAAATACTCAGGCCTATGGACTGGGTAGTTCAAATACAGAGTTTTACCGAGACACAACTGTTACTGCTTGCAGCCTATAATTTTATTTTTGGATCATAATACATTCCAAATTTATATTTGTATATTTCTAGATTAAGCTAAAACTGCTACATCTGCTATTCTCACCTACCTGGATCCAGAACTGCTTTCCTCAAAGAGTATTTGTAAGGATTAAAAAAACCTAACTATAAAGCAGTTACAGTGATCGGTACAGAGTATATGGTCAGTCCGTGTTAGTCTTTTTATTGTTATTGTTATTATTTTTATTGGTAATTTTCTCAGCTCTTATTCTAGTCCATTAATAATCCTTTTAGCTGTGCCTACTCTGACGTGTATTCTGCCCACTGAGTTCTTAATTTTAATGACTGTTTTTTCTGTAATTTATCTTTGGTTCTTTCTAAAACCTGACTATAATGCATTCCTTTATATCCACATGCATTTTAGACTTTTTCTCTGTCTAAATCATTTTAAATATGTGTCAAAGTTTGTATTATTTCATATTATTTCATATTTCATAGACTTTCCAGTTCCTGGAGGAAATATTTCTCTCTCTCTCTCTCTCTCTCTCTTTTTCTTTCAGACGTTTTGCCATCTTACTAGAGTGTTTTTGCATGGTTTCTAATTTTTATTGTGCCCTCATTATAAGTGACACTTGTTTTTCTCTGTAGTGTCAGGGTTATCGAAATGTACCTCTGGGGAAGTTATCATCTTATTTCTACTTCTTGTCCCAGTAGAGTTTCTGAGTCTAATTTTTACATTAATCTTTTATCCTGAGATTTCTCCAACACAAAGGTAATTAAAATTCAGACTCCAAATCGATGAGATCATAGATTTTATTTTTCAAGGGAGACTGATTTTTTCCCCACTCTGATCTCTACCTCAGATAAGCTTTCTCCTGGCTTTCCATGGCTTTTCTTTTTCAAAGTTCCCCTTTCCTGAGAACTGCCCCCCATCCAGATTTATGCAAGAGCTTCAGTGTCAGTATTTAACCCACACCCACTGGAGATGCTGTGTCCTCCAGTGTTTATGCTGCCATATGAATTTTAGGATTTTTTTTCTATTTATGTAAAAAAAGCAGCATTAGGATTTTGATAGGGATTGCATCGAATCTGTAAAGTAATTAAAACAGTATGGTGCTAGAGCCAAGATAGACATATCGACAAATAGAACCGAATAGAGAGCCTACAATAAACCCACACATAGAAGTCAACTAATCTTCAACAAGGGTGCCAAGAATAACAATGGAAAAGAATAGTATTTTCAATACATGTTACTGGAAAGACTGGGTATCCAGATGCAAAAGAGTAAAACTTGAGCCATATCTTACACCATATACAAAAAATGAGCTCCAACTGAATGAAAAAGTGAAACATAAGACCTGGAATTATAAAATTTCTAGAAACCAACAACAACCATCACCATGAGGGAGACCTTCTTAGCACTGACTGGTCTTGGTAACGATTTCTTAGACATGACCCCAAAAGCACCGTCAACAAAAGCAAAGATAAACAAGTAGGACTACGTCAACCTCAAAGGCTCTGCATAGCAAAGGAAACAATCAACTGTGTTGTAAAAGGCAGTATACAGAACCGGAGGAAATATTTGCAAACCGCATATCTGATAAGTGGTTACTATCCAAAATATATAATGAACTCCTAAGTTCAATAGCAAAAAAAAATAAATAAAACTAATAACCCAATTAAACGATGGGCAAAGGACCTGAATGCATGTTTCTCCAGAGAGGGCATATAGATGGCCAACAGATACATAAGAAGGTGCTCACCTTCTTATCACTGACCATCAGGGAAATGCAGCTTAAAAACACGGTGAGATATCACCTCACACCTGTTAGGATGGCTTTTACAAGAAAAAGTAGGAGATAACAAAAGTTGGTGGAGAAGTTGGAACACTTTACACTGTTTTGAGAGAATAAATTGGTGCAGCTGCTCTGGAAAACGGTACGGAAGGTCCTCAAGAAACTAAACATAGAACTACTATATGATCCAGCAATTTCCATTTCTGGGTGTACATTAAAAAGGAAGTCAGGATCTGGAAGACATATCTGCATTTTCATGTTCATGGTAGCATTGTTCCCAGCAGCCAAAATATGGAAACAATCCAAATGTCCATCAATGGATAAATGGGTAAAGAAAATGTGGTATAGACATACAATGGAATATCATTCCGCCTTAAAAAAGAAGGAAATCCTGCCATTTGCAATGACATGGACGAACCTGAAGGACATTAGGTGAAATGAAATAAGCAATCGCAGAAGGACGACTATTGTATGATTCCATTTATATGGCGAATCTAAAATAGTGAAAGCAGAGAGTGCAATGGTGGCTGCCAGTGGTTGAAGGTAGGGGGAAATGGGGAGTTGTTTTCAATGGGTATAAGGATTCAGTTATGCGAGAGGAATAAGTTCTAGGGATCTGCTGCACAATATAGTGCCTATCGTTAACAATAGTATAGCGTGCACTTCAAAAATTGGTAAGGTAGAGCTCACGTTAAGTGTTCTTACCAAAAAGCAAACAAAAAAAATGGGTGGGCATGGGAAAGGTGATGGATATGTTTATTACTTTGTGGTGATGGTTTCATGCACGTATGGTAAGTCAAGACTCATCAAACTGTGTACATTAAGTGCAGTTTTTTGTATATCAACTATATCTCAATAAAGCTATTTAAAAATTAAATGGAGGGGCACCTGGGTGGCTCAGTCGGTTAAGTTTCAGGTCGGTCTTCAGCTCAGGTCATGGTCTTGTGTGGTCCGTGGGTTCGAGCTCCACACCGGAATCTGTGCTGACAGCTCAGAGCCTGGAGCCTGCTTTGGAATCTATGTCTCCCCCTCTCTCTGCCCCTCTCCCACTCGCACTCTCTCTTTCTCAAAACTAAATAAATATTTTAAAAATAAAAAATAAATAAAAATTAAAATAAAAATTAAATGGAAAAAAATGGAATCAAACGTGATAGTAGCAAAAACAAACAAACAAAAAGGGCACTGTCCTCTGCTCTTGCATAGCCCATGCCATGACCAGGACCAGATGGCTCCTATGCTGTGGTGATCAACATTCTGTGCAATTCTAGGGCATGGGCAGTTTCCTTTTCCTTCTGGTAAAATTAGTCATTGTGATAACTAATTTTACATGTCAACTTGGCTAAGCCATGGTACCCAGATATTTGCCCAAACACCACGTCAGATGTCACTGTGAAGGTATTCTTTAGATGAGATTAACATTTGAATCCGTGGACTCTGAGTAAAGCAGATTATCCTCCATAATGTGGGTGGGCCTCATCCAGTAAAGTGGAGGCCTTAGGAAAAGACTGACTTCGTCCAAGGAAAAGGGAATTCTGCCAACAGACTGCCTTCAGATTCAAGCTGCAATTTCAACTCCTCCCTGGGTCTCTAGCCTGACAGCCTGCCCTGCAGACTTTGTATTTGCCAGCCTCCACAACTGCCTGAGCATTCACACACACGCGCACACACACACACACACACACACACACACGCGCGCGCGCGCGTGCTCTATTGGTTTTGTTTCACTGGAGAACCCTGAGACAGCCATGCTTTTTTTTTAAGTTTCTTATTTTAATTTTATCCAAAAACTCTAGATGTTTACAGAAGTTTATTATCCTAGTGTTTTTCATAAAGAGTCACACACACAAGTCTTAATGTTTTATTATTTTTTTAAGGTTTATTTTTGAGAGAGAAACAGAACGCGAATGGGGGAGGTGCGGAGAAAGAGGGAGACACAGAATCCGAAGCAGGCTCCAGGCTTCGAGCTGTCAGCCCAGAGCGGGATGTGGGGCTCGAACCCACAAACCGTGAGATCCTGACCTGAGCCGAAGTCGGACACTCAACCGACTGAGCCACCCAAATGCCCCTAATTCTTGATATTTTTATAGAGAATTTATTTTACTCATAAACAAAGGTGTTGTGGTTTATTTCCTTCTCTTGTTAAACAGCTATAATATAAAGGTTAAAATTTATATGGAATCATAATTTGCATGGAAGAAAGCCTTCCTGAGGTATGATCTATAACAAAAACAAAAAATCAAACTCAATCAACTGGGATTACACATCACATTTTAATGATCAGAGGAGGATGTTTAGACAGAGCACTCCCAGCTTTACATGTGCAGTACTAGGCTGCTTTATTTCTAATTAATCCAAAGGCTGTCACTTCAAAAGACCAACCAGCCATTCTGCCCTGTCAGAGTTGGATTTTTCAGATCTGGCTGTTGGTAGGCAACCGTTCAGAGCTTCCTAATAAAACACGAAATAAAAAGAGTTCTTTGTGGAGATCTATTAGTATTTAAAAACTTATAATTGTTAGGGGATTGCTCGTAGATATGCACCCATAGATTCCTGCCTCTGAATACTAATGAATAAAAGACAAGGTTCATGGTTGATTTCAAAGCATCTCAGCTAAAATGACAAACTGATAGTCCAGATATCTAGTTAATTTGACCGACCCGACTCTTTTGGCCATGCCATGGCTTGGTTTATTTGCTTATCCCCATAGGCCACTAAATATCTTCTTGGTGTGTGTGGGCCTATATATACATAAACATATATGTCATAGTTAATGGAAGTAACAATGTTATGGATCATTACCACAAACACATAATGAGTGTTTCCTCTATGACAGCCATTATGCTAAGTATCGTGCATGTACTGTCTTATTTAAAGCTTAGTACAACCTCTTGGGATGGCTAATTTTGTTACTCTCATCTTCCAGGTGAAGGAATCTAAGGCTCCCGAAGGTAAAGAAATTGTATAGCTAAAATCTGACAGAGATGTGATCCAAATCTCAGTCTAGGGACTTCCTCACTAAACCTCAGGTTACTCAGTATAGAAAGGGAAGAAGAAGAAGAAGAAGAAGAAGAAGAAGAAGAAGAAGAAGGAGAAGAAGAAGAAGAAGAGGAATATACAAGTATTTAATTTATTATTATTATTATTATTGCATATAAGTGATTATGTTTTTCCAAGCATTGTTTTATATGTTTTGGATACTGGGGCACCTGGGTGGCTCAGTCAGTTGAGCGTCTGACTCTTGGTTTTGGCTCAGGTCATAATCTCACAGTTCATGTCACATCAGGCTCTGTGCTGACAGCCTGGAGGAACCTGCTTGCGATTCTTCCTTTCCTTCTCTCTGCCCCTCCCTGTCTCATGCTGCATTCTCTCTTTCTCTTTTTCTCTCTCTCCCTCAAAAATAAATAAATAAACTTAAAAAAACAAATATTACATGTTTTGGATATTTTACCTGATTTCATTCTTACCACTACAACTCACTCCAATTTTACAGACATGGGACTGTGGGAAAGAAGAAAGAAAGAAAGAAAGAAAGAAAGAAAGAAAGAAAGAAAGAAGAAAGAAAGAGAAAGAAAAGGGAAAGAAAGAAAAAAAGGAAAGAAAGAAAGAAAAAGGAAAGAAGGAAGGAAGGAAGAAAGGAAGGAAGGAAGGAAGGAAGAAAGAAAAGAAAAGAAAGGAAAAAAAGGCAGGATACCTTGCCCAGGATCACATGGGGCGTGAACAGTGAGGTTGGGATTAAAACCCAAGGACCTAGGGGCACCTGGGTGGCTCAGTCGGTTAAGCGTCCGACTTCAGCTCAGGTCACGATCTCGTGGTCCATGAGTTCGAGCCCCTCGTCGGGCTCTGGGCTGATGGCTCAGAGCCTGGAGCCTGCTTCCGATTCTGTGTCTCCCTCTCTCTCTGCCCCTCCCCCGTTCATGCTCCGTCTCTGTCTCAAAAATAAATAAAATGTTAAAAAAAAAATGTTTTTTTAAAACCCAAGGACCCAGCTAGCTCCACGGCAGCACCGACAAGAGCCTTTCAGAGGTCTACAACATCAAAACTATTTTAATAACAATACCAAGGCATTAATTGTCCTTCCTACTGTCATTCTGTCATGAGTATTACACTGGGAGTCTTCCGGAGGCCGTGTGGTATGCGATATTGCTGCAAATTAAATGTAGAAAAAAACATGAGAACCTGTAGTCCGTCTATGAAAGCAGCCATTAAAGGCACATGGCAAAAACGAAAAAGAAAGTTGTTCTTTGGGAAGATGTAGCTATTTTTACTTGAAAAACGATATTTAGGTTGACATTTATTATTGTCCTTCCTTAAAGGAAATAGTAAATAAATATTAATTGTTTTTCTGTTTCACTGTTTAACAAAATAAATATTCATAGATGTAACCCATAAACAAAAGCTCTTTGGGGTCTTCAATACTTTAAAAAAATTTTTTTTAATGTTTATTTATTTATTTATTTATTTATTCAGAGATAGAGACAGAGCATGAGCTGGGGAAGGGCAGAGAGAAAGGGAGAAACAGGATCCGAACCAGGCTCCAGGCTCTGAGGTCAGCACAGAGCCTGACGCGGGGCTCAAACTCACGAGCTGTGAGATCGTGACCTGAGCTGAAGTCGGACACTTAACTGACTGAGCCACCCAGGCACCCCTTCAATACTTAGGAGTATAAAGGGAGCGTCAGGAACCCAAACGTTGGAAAATGGCTGCTATGCTATAGAGTATGCATTTCAGTAATAGTATCCACTGGTGGGGAGCGGGTTTTGAGGATTAAATGAGATAACCTATTTTGAGAGTTTAACATGGAACCTGGCACATGGAAAAGGTCAACATATGTCAACAGCTATTGTCATTGTTATTAGAGGTGAAAGAACTTACCTAAACTCACACTTTTAGTGATAGACCAGGGACTTCAAAGAAGCGGGGATTCTCAACAAAAATGTCATAAACTGAATTCAGTAATGATTTAAGAAATGTGATGACAAAATTTACTTCCAATGAGTAATAAAAGTAGCACAGAAAAAGAACTGTCTCTAACTAATACCAAACAGGAAGCAAGTTAACAGGGTATGAAGAATTCGGGACAGACGCCTATGATCTAGATTCCAGGACTGATTCTGCCATTTGCTAAATTTGTTACCACAGGCACATCAGTTGAAATGTCTGAATTATTGTGTTCATATGTATAAAATACAAGAAATGAGATAGCTCCTGTCCTCTTCACAAGTATAAAATACCTTCATTGGTGTTAAAAGGTTCTGAAAAGTATTAAATGGGAAAGGAGTTTCCTACCTCACTTCTCATACCAAAATAAATCCCGAAGATATTAAAACGTTAATGTCAAAAACGCAATCAAAAATTACTAGAATATATAGGAGAAAATGTATGTAATCCTAGAGTGAGGAGAAACTTTCTCATAAATTCTGGTAAGTCTTTGTTGCCAGCAGATGCAATCTCTCCACCCCAGTGGTATCAGTCCTTCCACCCACAGGGAAAATGACCTCTCACCTCCCTCTGAAGGGATTAACCCTGCAGTGTCTGAGGAATCAGTAATGGCCTCCCCTGAGGTAGTTGCCGTGAAAGATAATGCTACGTCTGCTCAGGACCTGCTGCTTGCTTCCAGACCTGTAACTAGATTCAAGACCCAGTACGTCCCTAAAGATGAGGTACAAAATGTGACCCATGAGGAAGTATGACACACTCCAAAAGAACTACTTAAATTTTCTAATACGTAGAAGCAGAAATCTAGGAACTATGTATGGGAATGGACACTAAGGCTGTGGGATAATGAGAGAGGGAATGCCAAATTGGATGAAATCAAATGTACTCTTACTGACTCCCTAAGCAGAAATTCTGCACTTAATGTTACATCTCAGGGAATTGGAAAGGGTTCTAATAGTAGTTATCTTTGAATGGTAACATTGTGATTTTTTTTCCTATATGCTGATTTTATTTACCATTTTTGGCATAAAATGGATAACTTGCATAATTTTTTTTTTTTTAAATAGAAGTATATGTAGATATTAGAGCACATTGGAGAAGCAACATGTTTTTGACTGAGGCAGGCCACATCAAGTCCTGGTTTTTCTCAGTGACCTTTGCTCAATGACTTTTCCTCAATGACCTTTCCTCAATGATGTTTGCTCAGTAACCTTTGCTCAATGACCTTTGGATAATGAACAAGTCACTCAACATCCCCATGGCTCAGTTTCCTCTGTAACCATCTCATAAATGTGTGATTTGTGAGACGACATATTTTAAGGTCTTAACAAGGTGCCTGCATATCATAAGCACTTGGTGGACATTATTCTTGTTATGACTATTATTTTCATCAACATCATTACTATTAAGGCAGAGTCTCCATCGTCTTGTAAGTAAGGGCATTTAAATATCCACATATGGCAACGGCCGAACCATGCCACAGGCAGAGCTCCCTTTAGTCTGCCAGTTCCCCTCCAAAGGAAGAAAAGTCATCAGCCACCACACTCCCTTGTCACTGTGGGACATTTTTCATTATAACTTTGTAAAACCATCAGTTGTGCACAGCAAAGCATCTTTAGCTAGTGGTTTAACTGTGCTACTAGGTAGTAGAAATAAATAATAATGGGAAAATGTCATTGCCAAATATAAACAAAAACCCATGGAGTTCGTCACTTTTTGTTTCATTATTTTATTTTTTTTTAATGTTTATTATTTGAGAGAGTGTGTGTGTGAGAGAGAGAGAGACAGAGAGCAAGCAGGGGAGGGGCAGAGAAAGAGGGAGACACAGAATCAGAAGCAGGCTCCAGGCTCTGAGCTGCCAGCACAGAGCCCAACGTGGGGCTTGAACCCACAAACCGCGAGATCATGACCTGAGCTGAAGTCGGCCGCCCAGCTGACTGAGCCACCCAGGTGCCCCAGACACTTTTTGTAATGTCAGAAAACAATAACATAATGATATCCTATAACCAAATATAAATTCTTATGTAATTTAATATATAATATACAATTTTCTTATAATCTAAAATACACACATATTATAACAATAAATAATATCATATCAGAAATCAGGCATTTTTCCAAGTTCCAAGTAAGTGAATTCCAAATGAACCCGTGAACTGTAACCTATTTCTAATCTGGGGCAGGATAATGTCATATTATAAACATATATGTATATCTTGTGTTGTATACCTTATGTTATATATAACATGTTAATTTTTGTTCTTTGAGAGAGAGAGAGAGAGCGAGAGCGAGTGGGGGAGGGGCAGAGGAAGAGAAAAAGAAAGAATTTAAGCAGGCTTCTTTGCCCAGTGCCCCGTTGAGGGGCTCAGTCCCTAGACCTTGGGAAATCAAAAGTCCGACTGAATCGACTGAACCACCCAGGTGCCCCTATATCATGTTATTTTATGCATTATATTTTATGTTAACATTTTATATTTTGTTACCTATTATATTATTTTTATATGTATAATTTCTAGGTTGTCAATATAAAAAAATGGGTTCTAATTATTTTGGTGTTGTGGACATTTAAGAAAATTAAACCCTGTGCATCAAGCCACGTCTGAGAAAGTGACTTACTGTGCTTCTAAAATATTAAGCCAGTGATTGAAGAGTCTCCTCTGATATCCTTGAAAGAATTAGGGAAGTTACGGGTGTGAGCTGCTTTTGATTTCCCCCATGAGGAATCATGTATGCCTCATCTCCCTAATATGGCAAAGTATCAAAAAGGCAGAAAGCCGTGATATTCCTAACAAGTTGTACGTAAAAGGGCAAAGCTAAATTGTCGCGCAGATTATATCCACGCCACTCGTTATAGTCACCCAGCAAGGTATGTGTCTTTTGGGTGAAAGTCTCATTTCCCCAGATTTCCCTTCATTAATCTATTTGGTCTCCTGTACACAGAAATGCATGATCTCGTTTAAATTCAAAGGAGCAGAGGGCACCTGGGTGGCTCAGTCGATTAAGTGTCTGACTTCGGCTCAGGTCATGATCTCAAGGTTCGTGAGTTCGGGCCCCACGGCCCACTCTGTGTTGACAACTCAGAGCCTGGAACCTGCTTCTGATTTCGTGTCTCCCTCTCTCTCTGCCCTTCTCCCACTCGTGCTCTGTCTCTCTGTCTCTCAAAAATAAACAAACATTAAAAAAAAATTTAATTTCAAGGAGCAGCTGTGCATGTTAATTCACAATGGTGTCTTTGTGGTATTTGCCCCTTGAAAAGCAAAATTAGAATTTTGGGGATTTCAAAAAATAAATAAAAAGCTGTAACATTTGCTCTGATGGAGAAGTTCTATAGGCCAAGACAGAATCTAGCTAACCTAACTCTTACAGGTAAATATTCCAAGACTTCAAGGGGTGAGACTGTCAACTCTTTGGGAGCTCTTAACTTACCACTAGGTGGGGAGTCTGAGTATGAGGCCTAAATTGTTTACGTAACAATGACCTGGATAGCAGATTAAACTACGATTATCAAAGTGCATCAGGGAATCTGCACATTAAATTTTTTTTTCCGTGTTATTTATTTTTGAGAGAGAGAGAGCCTAAGCGGGGGAGGGGCAGAGAGAGAGGGAGACACAGAATCTGAAGCAGGCTCCAGGCTCTGAGCTGTCAGCACAGAGTCCGACTCGGGCGGGGCTCAAACCCAGGAACCGTGAGATCATAGCTTGAGCTGAATTCTGGCCCTTAACCGACTGAGCCACCCAGCTGCCCCTGAACATCTGACTCTTGATTTGAGCTTGAGTCATGATCCCGGGGTCCTGGGATCAAGCTTCTCCATGGGCTCAGCGCTGAATGTGGTGCCTGCTTGAGATTCTCTCTCTCTCTCTCTCTCTCTCTCTCTCTCTCTCTCTCTCCCTCCCTCTCTCACTCTGTTTCTTGTCTGTCTCTCTAAAATTAAAAAAAAAGTAGTGGCGTCTGGGTGGCTAAGTTGGTAAGCGTCGGACTTCAGCTCAGGTCATGATCTCATGGTTCCTGAGTTCAAGCCCCGCGTGGGGCTCAGCGCTGACAGCTCAGAGCCTGGAGCCCGCTTCAGATTCTACGTCTCCCTCTCTCTCTGCTCCTCCCCCACTCACACTCTGTCTCTCTCTCAAAAATAAATAAACATTAAAATAAAAAAGTAAAATAAATAAATAAAGTGCCTCAGCTCTTAAAAACTGATGGAAAGCCAATTTGAAAACATTAACCTAGGAAGTAAAAAACGACAATCAAATCAACTTTTGGTAAACGAATCTGCAACCATCCAGTGACATTTCAACAAGGAATCCAAGTACGTAATTATTCCTTTTAAGCAATTTTCCCCCCTGCTGACGTAGCCATATTTGAAATAGGAAAGATTAAGACATAGGGTATCAGAATGGATGAAATAGAAAAGATTTCAATAATCCATCAGGTAGATTTGCCTTGGGCTCACCCATTTGACATTTTTATCACTCAGCTCCCCTTCCTAACTGAGCAGTTGTTTTGAGTTTTGAGCCCAATACTTCCATCTCAATCTCTAATGACATATAAAATTGAGGGACAGAAGTAAACCAGTATCGTGGACTCTCTGATGATATTCCAGCGGTTACTGAGCTAATTAGGCTCATTGCCTTCTCAGACATCTCGATTTGAATAAGCTGTAGACAGTCACAATTTCCATATAGCTAACGTTACAGAGGGAGCTCAAGCAGCAAGCCCACAATGCTCTCGGATTCAAATTTCAAGTTCAGGCAACCTCTCTGGGCAAAGTGTTAACAAACCTGCAGAGTTTCAACCTCTACAGTTTTCCAACTTTCAGTGACAACATGGCCTCGTGGCGACGGTAGTGGGAAAGTCGAGGACCCGGAAATCCCCAAAGTGCCCTTCTTTCACCGCCAGAATGGGATTCACCCTAGGCCCGGTGGGGGAGCTTTTCACAAGCTACACACAGTGATTCTGATGTGGGCACGCTGGTCAAGGTTCTCTTTCAAACTTTACCACCAGGTTTATTGGCTAAGATAAATACATGCTCTCTTATGCCTGGATTTGCCACTCTATACAGCAGGATAATGACATTTGGATTTTCCTTTCCCCTAAGAATATTGCAAAGATAACGATAGTGAAGTTACATTTAAAAATTAAAACCTGCGGGGCACCTGGGTGGCTCAGTCGGTTAAGCGTCCGACTTCAGCTCAGGTCGTGATCTCTCGGTCTGTGAGTTCAAGCCCCGCGTCGGGCTCTGTGCTGACAGCCCGGAGCCTGGAGCCTGTTTCAGATTCTGTGTGTGTCTCTCTCTCTGCCCCTCCCCTGTTCATGCTCTGTCTCTCTCTGTCTCAAAAATAAATAAACGTTAAAAAAAAATTTTTTTTTTTTAAATTAAAACCTGAGGGTTATGTTTAGAAGAGTAACTTAAGGGTAGTTAAAAATCACAGGTTTCGCATTAGAAAAAAATTGGATCCCAAACCAGTCTACCACTTACTCACTGAACTTGTGTCTCAATTTCGTATCTGCAGAAAAGGAAATAATAACATTAACTTCTTAGAGTTACGTGAGATTAAAGAAAATATATATGCAAAGTCCTAGTCTCATGATTGCCAGATTGAAGATACTCAATTAAAAAAAGAGATGAGGGACACCTGTCAGTTGAACTTCCGACTTTGGCTCAGGGCATGATCTCATGGTTGGTGGGTTTGAGCCCCGCATCAGCCTCTGGGCTGACAGTTCATAGCCCGGAACCTGCTTTGGATTCTGTGTCTCCCTCTCTCTTTCTGCCCCTCCCCTGCTCATGCTCTGTCTCTCTCTCAAAAATAAATAAACATTAAAAAAAAAGAAAATTAAAAAAAAGTATTACTAAATGAGAGAAGAGCTACAAAATTACAAATTTGCTGGATTTTGGCCAAGTAACAGTGAGAAATAAAACTATAGTATCATAGCCACTCATATTTTAGGGATGTTTGTTACTGCTGCATAACCTAGCTCTCCTGCCTGATACATAAGTCAGTTGATGGTAGAATGTTTTGCTTTTAAATAAAGGAATTACTAGGTACAACTTTCTCTATGAACTTTGGCCACTATGCATATCAAATTCTTTAAGCAATAGAGCATCTGCAAGGACGCCAAGGGCAGAACTTCTTCTTATACACATCAGTTGCAGAGTCAAACATGGAGAGCCCCTGGCAGGAATATGCTTCCCGCCAGATGTTAAATTTCGCGTTTCACCAGGTGCCCGGTTGTTTTTATTTTCCATCCCAGCTCGTTACTAGCAGTCACAGGGATGAGATCTTCTCGCAACGCCCTAAGAGAAAGGCTCTCTCAATGACTCGAGAATATGCTGTCTACAGCAATGTGTAGTCTCCTGACTGAAGGCAAGGGTTCCCCCCTCCCTGGGATGATAGCCTTTCTAGAAGGCAGTCTGTTCAGCTCAGATCCATCAGCGTTGTGACTGCGTGAGTCGCACACTGGCAGCCCTCAACCCCTCCTCTCCGAGGCCCCAGAGGACCCCTTGAGGCTCGACACGGTCTGTCACAGGTGAGGAGTTTGCACGGAGAGACGTGGATGTAACATGTGTCAGGAGAGAGAAGTAATGATAAGAAGCCAGTAGGGGTGAAGCATAAAGGCTGTTATTGTTAGAGATCAGCACCATATAGAAAGCAGAGTAGAGGGGTAGAAAGAACATAGAATTTGGAGTCAAAAACAGGGATTTGAATCCCAGCTCCTCTAGTGCCAGAAAAGACACCTCACATTGTTGAGCACTGTCTACATGTACAACGTGCATCTTTCCATTTAGTCTCACAACCTACACATGAGATAGCTTCTGCCAAACTGGTACCCTGGATTTCTGGATTGCACAACTGAGGAAAAACAAGGTGTACAAGAAGAGTGTTTCTTTCAGCCCGTCGAATAATTTGTGTCCTTTTAAATTCGTACGATGGCCAATTCTTCTGTCATCTATACCGTCTACATCTACATCGGCCAACTCTATTCAGGAAGCTAGGAGTCTGAAATGCCTGTGTAGTTAATTTCTGGTATATGCAAGGGACGGTGGTCTGTTAGGAAAGCCCTCCTGCCAAGCAGCACAGTGACATTTGCTAAAGGCGAGATGTAAGGCAATAGCATGTGAATATTAGAATGGGGCAGAATTAATGGACAGAAACAAGGCTCCATCATTTACAGGCTAAAGGGAGTTTTTCAGTTTCTTTACACTGGGTTCCTCGAGCATTTCCTCACATGGTTTCCTCTAGAAGCGTTTCGTGTAGATAGAACTTAGAGAGCTCTAAACGTCTCACTCTCCCCTCACTAGAAACCATCAGCAGCTCCTCAATACCCAAAGAGAAAGGTCCATACCCCTTCACAACGTCCACATTCTTGCCTCAACATGCCTTTCTGGCCACTCTTCTCCTTTCCCCCAATCACATACACTGAGTCTCGGTCACGGCGACCTCACACCCCCGTTACCAGAAGATGCCTTTACCTCTTTGTCATTGTTCATACAGTTCCTTCTTCCAGGCATGCCCTTCCCTAATTGTTGTCTGTCAAAACAACACCCATGTGATTAGCTTTTTGCTGCTGCTGTAACAAAGTACCACAAATGGGGTGGCTTCAGCAGAAGAAATTGTCTCACAGCTGTGTAGGTCAGAAGTCCAAGAGCAAGGTGTCGGCAGGGTTGGGTCCTTCTGAAGAATGTAACGGAGAATCTGTCCCAGGCCTCTCCCCTCGTGTCTGCTGGTTTGCCTGTTCATAGACGTCCCTAGCCTTGTAGGATGCTTCCCACCCAACCCCTGCTCTCACGTTCCCCTGGCATTCTCCCTATGCGTGTCTGTCTCCAAATGTCTCCTTTCTATAAGGACACCAATGCTATTGGATTAGGGACCGACTATTCCATTATGACCTCAACTGATTACATCTGCAACCATCCTATTTCCAAATTAAGTTCACATTCTGAGATACTGAGGCTTAGGACTTCAACATATAAATTGGGGGGCGAACACAATTCAGTCTATAACGTCATGCCCCACTTCTTACACCAAAAACTACCGTTTCATTTAAAATCATCCCCAGGGGGGCGCCTGGGTGGTTCAGTTGGTTAGACATGTGACTTCTGCTCAGGTCATGATCTCGCGGTTAGTGAGTTCAAGCCCCGAGTCGGGCTCTGTGCTGACAGCTCAGAACCTGGAGCCTGCTTCAGATTCTGTGTCTCCTTCTCTCTCTGCCCCTCCCTTGCACACGCTCTCTCTCTCTCTCTCTCTCTCTCAAAAATAAATAAACATTAAAAAAAATTTTTTAAGCATCTTCAAATTCTAAGGTGGAATATAAATTGCTCTCCTCCCAACTTACAAAGGTGATTTACATTGAATGAGTTTTGAATGTCTCGTGGTGCATCAAACACTTGTTTCCTAGTTATTCCCCACGTACGTTTTCTCCTGCAGGTAGGGTTTATTTCTTTTTCGTCTTCACAGTTTCTTCATGAGCATTTCCTTGACCCAGCTGGCGCCTGACCCATGTTCGCAGAACAGAATTTAATTGAATTTCCTCCCTTAGTTTTTCTCATGTACTCACTTTTTCATTGTTTTCCTACCAGGAAGCTGCAACTGGAAACACCCAGAAAGGTATTCGCTCCCTGACCACAGAGCTGGTCTGGTAACATGCATAAACTAACCACATTCCTCAACACTATGGCGGAAGCTTCCGTGTACCAGCACAGACAGCATTTCTCACAAATAAAGCCCTTGTTCTAGAATACCAGGCTGGTGTCTTACATAGGTAGTTATGCGTGTATTTTGTTTATTCTCGCTCTACGAGCCAATGCTACTGGGTTTACTCTTGAGAATTTGAAACTGACCTATTTAATCTGCTAAACTTGCTGCAGAAGGCCAGAGCCTTCAGATCCCAAGGAACCAGTGTCTTGTAGCCTTATTTAGTCTACACTAGGCATCATCATGGACAAACAGGGAGTTTATCTACGGATAAAGATTGAAGAGGTTCCAGAGACTGCCATTTCTAACAGTATTTCTTTTCCCTGGACAAAATAAATGATTAATCACAATATCTACCTAAATATTAATAAATTTGTGTTCATGGGCACATTACAGCAACTGATACCATACCTTAAAAATGGTATTTAAACGCCTGCATTGGGGCATCGAGGTGGCTTCGTTGGTTAAGCATCCGACTTCAGCTCAGGTCATGATCTTGCAGTTTGTGAGCTTGAGCCCCACGACAGGCTCTGGGCTGACAGCTCAGAGCCTGGAGCCCACTTCGGATTCTCTGTGTCCCTCTCTCTCTCTCTCTGCCCCTCCCCTACTCGCACTCTGTCTCTCTCTCTTAAAAAATAAACATTAAAAATAATAATAAAAATTAAAAAAATAAACATTAAAGATAGATAGATAGATAAATGCCTGCATCTAAAACTAATATTTCCAGAGGCACCTGGGTGGCTCAGTCAGTTAAGTGGCTGACTTCAGCTCAGGTCATGATCTCACGGTTCAAGGGTTTGAGCCCCACTTTGGGCTCTGTGCTGACAGCTCAGAGCCTGGAGCCTGTCTTGCATTCTGTGTCTCCCTCTCTCTCTGTCCCTTCCCCACTCGCACTCTGTCTCTGTCTCTCTCTCTCAAAAACAAATAAACATTAAAATAAAGTAAATAAATAAATAAATAAATACTGATATTTCCGATCACTACTTAAAAGCAAAAATGACTGGGCTATTTGAAATGCCTCACTTGTACTATTATTTCTTGCATTTCGGTTGTTATTTACCTTACCTAAGGTTGCCAGCCTGTTTTACTCTCATGTCTATCCATTGTCCTCACAAATTTCCAAGAGCCAGCATGGAGAGGTTGGTACATCTTTCTGCCACTCCAACTGTCCCTGGCTTCCTTATTTGTGCAAGGACCTTGTTAGTCACCAGAACCTTTAAGTCAGAGATTCTCATCCCTGACTGCATATTAGAATCACCTTGGGAGATTCTGAATGATCCTGATTTCTCAAACCCAGACCTCCTGATTTAATTGGTTGGGAACAGGCCCATGCACAAGCATTGTTTGGATATTTTTAAAAAGCTTCCAGTGATTCTAACATTCAGCCAGTTTCAGAACCACTGCACCAACTTTGGCCTGTGTCTCAAAACCATTGTTTCCGAATGTGTGATCCGTAGACTTCTTGCATCATCTGAGAAGATTAATGAGGAGGTAAGTATCGAGGTCTTATCCCCAACCTACTGAACCAGAATATAGAGACCAGGGCCTAGACATCTGCTTTCAACAAGTCTTAAATGATCCTGAAAACTTGGAAATTACTACTCTAAGACAGTCGTTGCCTCAATTTCTTTTGCCAGGACTCATTTTTCAGTTCCTTTTTGTCACCAAGGGCAAGCCCTGTGAAGCTGTGACATGCCGTGACATACTCTGTTGGTTGCCTTACTCAGCAGCCAGCTCTAGCCCCTTTCTCCATTTTTGTGTTTCCCTGTAGATGCCAGAGAAGCTAAATACCCATGTTTGTAGGCTCCCACAGGGCTACTAGCAACATGGCACTGTGCCCCAATTTGGTGAATAAGTCACAGGGATGTTTACTAGTGGGGCTGGGAAACTCCAGGACTTGTGCAAGCTACATGCTCCTGGCATCAACCCTACCCTATTTTTTCTGCTTTGCAGCTGGATGTGAGGCCATCTTGGGACCATGGAGGGGCAAGTATAAAGACGAATGACGGGCACTCTATGGCTGACAAGGTAGAACAATGGAAAGAGCCTGGATCGTTGCTATCGCTGAAATGCTCACCAATGCTTTCAGCTTTCCTACCTGAGAAAGCACCCTCCTCCCTAATCCATTCCAGAGAAAAACACATTTAAGGAAACATGACCTAGCTCAAAGTCCCCATTTGTTTTCCTTTTCAAATATTTAATATCATCCAAGAATTAGTCTGTAAGACGTAATACAAAAATCTTGTACCCCGGTCCCCACCTCTATTTCCCCCCTGTCTAGTCCTGGAAGTCTATCATTCTACTTCCCGCTACCCAAAAGAAGAACCCAGTCTCGGCATCTTGCCATCTTGGCAAGAGGAAGCAATTGGTGAAAACCAGCATGAGGTCATAGGAATGTATCAAATGAAATGTATCTTTTTAAAGGCCTGGATAGGAGTCAATGGAACTCACAGCCATTATATCTTGGTCCTTCCCCAATATGTCACTGCTGGAAAAAATTTTCCAACATTTCTTTTCCTCAGGCTCTCGGTCTCTAAAATAAGGATGAACATCCATCAAGGCTTCCCATCTCACCAGCACTTTGCGACACTGAATACGTTGGGGAGTATGGCATGTTTCTAGAGATTAGTAAAAGACAAAGTATAATTTTCACAGCTAAAAGATATTTGTCGTTGGCAACAGTTATTCATCTATGCAAGTGAGATGATTCTTCACAGAAACTGATCTTTCTTTATTAAACATGCTGAACCCAAATGAAAATGAGGCCTTGTAATTACCAGGGGGAAAGATAAATTGAATCGATGCTATTCTATAAGGTTGTCCTTTTCATTTATTTCCTGTGAATCATATGAACTTCAAGGAGATCTCACACCCATGCTTTTCATCAAGGAACAGGTAATGCATTTAGCTTTTTTTATGACTCAGTCTAGGGAACGCTGTGATCTGGCCCCTGGGGTTTTGAAATAAAAAAATTTAAAAAACCTACTTTTCTCATCAATATTGAGATAACCCCGGAGAAGCGGACAGATTGGTTTTCCTCAGAAAAGAAAAACAAATAATTCATTTTGCAGAGTCAAAATACATACACACACACACACACACACACACCCCAAGATAATAGAAGCTGTCTGCTAAGGTGTATGGTATAACACTCTTCTGGGCCTGCAGAAGGCCAGGAGACGAATTTGCTTTAACACAGCAGCATCCAAGGTCAGTTCTGAGAGGGAAGCCAAGAACTATTTTGCCACCTGTGCTTGGGACTACAGACTCCCAATTCAGGCAATAGATCTACTGTGTATACTCCTGTATTACTCTTGATACAGGCAATAGATCACCTATCATCTTACGTAAGTACCTACATCAACATTAAGGCACGCTTAGATTCTCACTTCCAGGGGAGCAATACTTGGGATCAGGTGGGGGTGAGGGGCAGGGGATCTGTGTCCTTAATTGGTGGGACAACATATGTTATAACGCCCCATAATTACCTCCTAGGTACAGTCTTGCTTTGTCTAACATGCTCTCGGCATAGCTGTCCCTGTTAACATGTTACTCTTTTTTTTTCGAACAGCTTTTTTGAAGACTAATTAATATACAAGAAACCGCACATGTTTAATGTATACAATTTGATAAGTTTGGACATATGCATGTACCCATAAAACCATCACTGCAATCACAGTAATGAACATACCCATCACCTCCAAAAGTTTCCAAAAACCAAAGTTTCTTCTTTGTTGTTATTTGGGGTTGGGGGCGGGGGGAGCTAGGTAAGAGCCCTTAACATGAGCTCTACCCTCCTAACAAATTTTTTAATAACACATTTGTGATTGTATAATATAGTGCTGCTAAAAATGTTGCTGGAGGGGCACCCGGGTGATTCAGTCAGTTGAGCGTCCAACTCTCGGTTTCAGCTCAGGTCATGATCCCAGGGTCATGGGATCGAGGCTTATGTCCACCTCCACACTAAGCATGGAGCCTGCTTGGGATTCTCTCTCTCTCTCTCTCTCTCTCTCTCTTTCTGTCCTTCTCTCCCACTCTCTTCTTTCTTTGAAACATTTTTTTTTTAATATTGCTGGAACAAAAACACACATTTGTAGAATGTACTTAAGGAGAAAGATGGCTTACCCTGATCTTCCCTTGGAAAGGCTTCTGATTGTCATTTGCAGATTTAAAAAAATTTTTTTAACGTTTATTTATTTTTGAGACAGAGAGAGACAGAGCATGAACGGGGGAGGGGCAGAGAGAGAGGGAGACAGAATCAGAAGCAGGCTGCAGGCTCTGGGCCATCAGCCCAGAGCCCAACGCGAGGCTCGAACTCACGGACCGTGGGATCGTGACCTGAGCTGAAGGTGGATGCTTAACCGACTGAGCCACCCAGACGTCCCTCATTTGCAGATTTTGTATGATCACTAAGTAATGTCATGACTTTCCTAAAGAAGGAGATGTAGTCTTCCAAATGACTTTGTATAAACTTTTGGAATAAGCCAAGTTCTGAGGTATACGGACCCAAAGTCATTTCCTTTCCCAGAGGAAAATTTCTTACCTCCAGGTTATATTCATCCCAATTAAGAAGGCAGACTTTTTTGTTCATTACAAACAAGCACAAATACTGTTACAACATATGTTCAGATCTATTGTTCGCATCTTTTGAGGCCCCCCGGTTCCATAAACTCCAGCACACATTTTTTTGCTGCTTTTTCCTGGTTATTCAGAATTTCTCTACGTTTTCCTTCTGTCCGGTACATAGAGATGGACCAGAGTAATCGAGTCTATGCACACATGTCAAACGGATTTCTTTATTATCCTGATTACAGTACAAGAACAAATTCAAGTAGTCTCCCTCTCTGTCCTTCGTGTTTGGGTCCAGCCACTACATGCTCTCAGGAATGGCTCCATCATCCCATCTCAGCAACTAACCCTTCTGGCTGGTAGAAGTGCGTTAGGTGGCGACAGAGGGGGAAATTATTGTTTCGGTACAGAAAGTAAGCCTAAGGAGTGGGTGGGATGATTGTCAGGTAGCTAAAAAGAAAACAGCCATTGAAAGGGAGGGGATTTTTGACTCAGTTTTCCAACTTGATCTCAGGCATGAACAAATTTCAAATCATTTCCAGCCAACAAAGTTGGTGTACTTGGATGGTGTTAGAGGCCGAAGGGGTGATGTAAAAGGCTAGAGAAAGTTTAGAGGAGAAAAAGTTTACGAAAAAGGAAAATGAGAAAAGAGCATGAGCTATCTAGTCAATGTTTACTGATATCTCATGTGACTACCCATCAAAGTCACTTACTACATATTTGGGAAAAAAATTGGGAATGTACTTAGATACCTCCCCCACCTCGTTAAAAAGAACATAAGGTACTTTGGGTTCATCCTGAGACCTTTTGCGTAGATGTGATGAAAAAGATGAGTTATGACTCAGGGGCTAACTAGAGGAAGTGAGTCATAAGATGGTGTATTTAGCTGTGTGAGTTTCAGCATCACACTCAGCCAATCTGACACACAGTTTGTTTGAAAGTTGAGAAGTAAACTTACTGAATACTATTTTTATTGCCAGTATATTCATTTTCCAACATAAAATATATTTCTTGATCTCATAAGTTTGGATCTTAACCTTACTATGAAGTCCACTGCCAAAAGCCAAGAGGCTTTGATTTTCTTCTACCTTTTTCCAAGTAAACATCTGCATTGATCGTGGAATTATTCAGATAACAGGGAACTCATCAATGCAAGGATATAATCTATGCTCTCTCCCTGTGGGGCATATAGATTCATAGGTATTAGCAAGGAGTTAAATTCACTATCTGAAAAACCCAATCAGGGCAGCTCTGCGGCAGCCACATAATAAAATGTACAACCTCAGGGTCTAGAAAATGTTTGATAATGTATCCAATGAAGTACAAAGCACCAAGTTGTTCTTGTTATAGGGAAAAATCATCTTAAATTTCTATTGCGTTTGGTCCTTTTACGTCCATCCAAACACTTGGATTCATATTCATAATAAATAAATATCTCTTTTTAAAACAAAATAAGACCAGGAAGGCAATGAGAGTATGTTTTCTTTTATTCTAGCTTCATTGAGACATAACTGACAAAATTGTGCATATTTAAAGGGTACAACTTGAGGAGTTGATACATGTGTACATTGTGTATTGATAACCATATCCAGGATAATTAACACATCCATCACCGCAGTTACCAGTTACCGTGTGTGTGTGATGCAAATGCTTAATATCTACTCCCTTAGCAAATTTCTAACACACAATACAATATTATTAACTATAGTCATCATGTTGTGCATTATAGCTCCAGAATTAACTCATTTTATAACTGAAAGTCAGGACCCTTTGACCAATATCTCCCCATTTCCCTTCCCTCATCCCCGAAAACCATCATTCTAGTGCTTTATGAGCTTAATCTTATTTTTTAAAGATTCCACATATGAGTGAAATCATATTGGAAATCATATTGTTTTTCTCCGTCTGGATCATTTCACTTATCATAATGTCCTCCAGGTTCACATTCATATTATCACAAACGGCAGGATTTGCTTCCTTTTTCTGGCTGAATAACATTCCATTATCTATATCTATATCTATATCTATATCTATATCTATATCATCTATATCTATACCTATATCTCATATTTTTCTTTATTCATTGATCTGTCAAGAGACACTTTGGTTCTTTCCATATGTTGGCTATGTGAATAATGCTGAAATGAACAGAAAGGTCCCATCAATTATGGTAGAATTATGGTACCCAGAGGTGGATTCCTGGATCATATGGTTGTTCTATTTTTAATCTTTTAAGGACTGTCCATTCTGGTTTCCAATATGGCTGCACCAGTCTACACTCTCACCAACAGTGATCAAGAATTCACTTTTCTCCACATCCTCACCAACACTTGTGATCTCCCGTCTTTTTAATAATGGCAGCCTAACAGGTGTGAAGTGATAGCTCGTTGTGGTTTTCGTTGGCATTTCCCTGACGATTAGTGATGTTGGGCACTTTATTGTGTACCTGTTGGCCATTTGTATGTCTTCTTCAGATAAATGTCTATTCAGTTTGATCATTTTTAATGGGATTAGTTGGGGGTTTGCTATTGAGTTCTTTGAGTTCCTTATATATTTTGGATATTAACCTCTGAACAGATGGATGGTTTGCAAATATTTTCTCCCGTTCTGTCCGTTGCCTTTAAATTTTGTTGATTGTTTCCTTTTCTGTGCAGAAGGTTTTAGTTAGGTGGATTCAGACTAGCTTATTTTTTATTTTGTTGGCTGTGCCTTTAGGATCATATGAAAACAAATCATTGCAAAGACCTCTGTCAAGGCGCTTTTTCCCTAAGTTTCCTTCTAGGAGTTTATAGTACACCATTTTTCTCTGTCTGGATCATTTCACTTATCATAATATCCTCCAGGTTCATTCATATTATCACAAATGGCATATTATCACCATTACAGTATTAGAAAACTGAATTCGACTGTGTACTTACTTTTACTAGTGAGTTTGATACTTTCATGTTTTCTCATTATTAATTAACATCCTTTAATTTTAGCTTGAAGAACTCCCTTTGGCATTTCTTATAAGTTAGGTCTAGTGACGGACTCCCTTACTCTTGTTTGTCTGGGAAAGTCTTTATCTTTCCATCACGTTTTGTTTTCCCCAGGCAGTGCCCTAAAGGAAGGTGCTGGTCACAAATGAGGAAAGACACTAATTGCTGAAACTATACAGAAACTGAGAGTTTCTGCTAGAAATGAAAGCGGCAATATTGAAGAGTGACATCAGCAAAATGGCAAGCCAGGAGTTGTTTACTGCAGAGCATTAACGTCAGCATTCACTCACAGCTGAGAGTAACTTTGTAGGAGTCTGGGAATTCAGCAGAGAATATTCAGCACGCCAGTGCAGCAAAATATCCAAGAATAGGTCCACTGAAAAGGAATATTGAGGTGATCTGTGTGGCTGAGGAATTGGGAGAGGCTAGGAGAGATCATACTAGCAGGGAAAAACTGTATAAGATTCTAAAAATATATCTTCTTGCCAAGAACCTTTTCATATGACCTATGACTGGTTTTTAGTCTCATCTAACTGATGAAAAAATGGAGTGTCAGCAAGTTCAATGTGATCATGATCATTAGCTATAAAGGATATGTTTGAATTTGGTGGGTAGAACTTTTGATCCACGTGCCACACACTTTCTACCATCAATTATTTTTATGTAAGGTTTTGAGTATAATTGGAAAAGGAGAGAAGAGTTGGCTTCAATATGCAACATCAAACACTGAGTATGTTCATGGTTTTTAAAATCCTTCATCAACCATCATCACCTAAAGGTATTGGCAGGATATACAAGTTACCTTTCACAGGTAGAAAGTCAAATAGCCCAGATTTTCATTTTCCATTTATTATCTTCATGTTTTGACATCTCCTGAGAGATTAGCCTTGTCTGGTACAGAAAAGAAAATTATAATGACCTAAAGATTCACTAATTTTTGTTGTTGTTGTTGTTGTTGTTGTTTTTACTAAATATTCATTATCTTCAAAGTATCATGGCATTTATTTAAATCAGGCATGGGCAAATTGGCCTTTTCCGAGAGAAATCAGATAGTAAATATTTTCGGTTTAGTGGGTCATACAGCCTCTGTCACAACTAGTCACCTCTGCTGTTGTAACATGAAAACAACCATGGACAGTATTTGCAGGAATGGGCTCATCTGTGTTCCAATAAAACTTTATTTTCAAAAACATATGGCAGGTTGAAAATGGTGCATAATCATAGTTTTCTGACCCCTGATCTAAATAACCACAGGGGATTTTATGCTTCCTACTCTTCACTAATCCAGGTAATGCAGAAGTGAAAAAATATGAAACAGTAAATCTTAGGCATGAGAATCATTCATAGGGCTTTAGTTCTTCAGGAAATAATATGAGAAACATTTTTCTCTCCATATTTATAACTGATAGTAATGTCGTAGGCTAGCAGATGAGTTAAAAATATATTTTGGAGGAAAATCAACACCAAACAGAACACACTCACTAATGAGTTGGATGTAAGAAAGGAATCAATGATGAGTCTAGACTTCCCAACATAAGTAAATGGTGATGCCATTTGTTGACATGGGAAAGACTGGGTAGGAGCATATTTGGAGATGAGGGGTAGAATTAAAATTTCTGGATTGAAGTGTTATGAAAATTCAAAAAAGAACTGCCAGTCGGGCTCTTTGAATGTACTCAGAGAAGATAAATTTGGGAGTAATCAGCTCATAGATGGCATTTAAAGCCATGGAAATGGATGAAATTACCTAGGCAGAGAATAGAGAATGGAAAAACAAGACAAGGAAAGATCGGTTCTTTCTGAATCATCCAAGAATAAACCAATCATGTTCAGCTTAGTTAACCAGTGCTAAGAGTACTTTTATTGTGCTTTCCATCTTGGTAAATCTATAATTTGTGGGTGGTAATAAACCCACATTTCTATTCCCCCAAATAGGTTTTTCAAATGTATTCAACGACATAGCCCTTTCTAAAAAAAAAATATCTTGGGGTATGTGTTCATCGAAACGAAATTTGCGAAATGCTATACAAGATAATAGTGACTAGTATATTGTATTTAATTTTTTATAAACCCATTTTCTTATACTCATCACCTGTGGTTTTCTAGTCAAAGACGTAATATTAGACTTCCGAGCATAAAGAAAAGCAACAGATTTCAAATCTCTGCAATTCAGACTTGCACTACGTTTTACTTCTATTTACCTAATATTCTCAATGTATTCCCTTCTGGAGTGTCACTTACCCAGAGGCATAGGCCAAATCCCTGTGGCTTAATGATATGGAGACAACAGAGACTAAAAGAATAGATATTTTCTTGCCATCTGCTCAAACGTTTTATCCTCTTATGCAAGACCACGCTCTATTTTCAGGAAGGCAATGGAAAAAAATCAAGAGTGCTCAAGACAAAGAATTAGTGGAAATAGCCGTTCCATTTTCAAGAGAGTAGGGAAAGAAATGGTGTACTTCAACTTCTGCTAAGGTTGAGTGGTTCCTATCAGACCAACCCTCCAGTAAATCACAACTAAAAACTCTGGACAAGATAGAAAAACAACCAGCTAAAGGTACTAGAGAGTGAACAAAAGCAGGCAGAAAATGGAGTGGAGACAATATTTATTAAAACAGAGAGGCACTGGGTAAAATTCCAGTTTTTATAACTTTCTGATGGAAGGCAGTCACAAGGGCAAAAGAAGTGAATTGATGTCTCAGCTACTGCCTACTACAGACGAAACAAAAGTTTCCCATTTCAGCTCAGTCAAGTTATCAATCAGCCTGATGGTTTTTCAAATCTATATTTTTCAAAGGGACATAATAGAACCAAGAATTTCTATAACATTTTCTGCAATGTTGAGGATACAATACAAAATTGTTCAACATACAAATAAGAAAACACGGACCATCCTCCAGAGAAAAGACAATCCGTGCAGACCAATTCTGAGATGACAGAGGTGTTGGGCAATTCGCAGACTAAGGTTTTCAACCAGCTGTTACAATTATGCCCAAGGATGTAAAGGACAACATTCTCATAGTGTGTGAAAATTACGGCTTCTCAACAGAAAAATAGAAGCTATAAAAAGGAATCAAATGTAATTTCTACACCTAGCCAATGCTATATCTGAAATAAAAATGTTACTGGATGGGCTTAGCATCAGAGCGGAGACAACGGAGGAAAAACCAGCTAACTTGAAAATATATCAACAGAAGTAATCCAATCTAAAAAAAGAGTAGAAAAGAAGATTGAAATTTAAGAAAGGAACACCAGTGGGATAATATCAAAAAGTCTATATGTGTCATCTGAGTTCCAGTATAAGAGGAGAGAAAGTATGGGATAGAAAAAAATTTCTTAGGAAGTGATTGCTGAAATGTTTACAACTTTAAGGAAGGACATAAATTTACAGTGAGCAACAAGCAGGTGTTAATATGAAGAGACCTATACGATGACACATCGCAGTCAATTTGGTGAAATCAAAGGTAAAGAAAAATGTCTTAACAACAGACAAAGGAAAATAACACACTGCACACAACGGAACAAGACTCAAATGATCGTTGACTTCTCATCAGAAATGATGATCTTTGGGTGCCTGGGTGGCGCAGTCGGTTAAGCATCCAAATCTTGGGCTCGGCTTGGGTCATGATCTCAGGGTTTGTAGGTTTGAGCTCCACATCAGGCTCTGTGCTGATGGTATGGAGCCTGCCTGGGATTCCGTCTCTCCTCTCTGCCCCTCCCCCCCCCTTGTTCCATCCCTCTCCCTCTCTCTCTCTCAAAATAAACTTAAAACTTTTACAAATAAATTGAACAAAATAAAAAAGAAAGGATGATCTTTAAAGTACTGAAATATTTTTTTTTTAATAATCAATGTAAAATTTTATCTCCAGCAAAAATATCCTTCAAAAATCAAGGTCAAATAAAGACATTTTCAGATAAGAAAATATTAAGATTTCACAACCGACAGAACTGCACTGTCAAAAATGGTAAGAGAAGTTCTTCAGGCTGAAGGGGAATGAGGTCCTATGGAAAACCAAATCTTCAGGAAATAATAAAAAGCATCAGCATTGGTAAAATAATAAAAAAATATATAAAAGACATTTTTTCCTCTTACTTAAAAAAAAAAAATACATATGACTATTTAAGGAATCACACCGATCCAACTCTTTAAAGATAGACTGATTTTTTTGTTTTTCACCTAAAGTGAAAAATGCGTCATTTTAACATTTTCATGTTCTCAAGCTTAGATCTTAAAAGGTCATCCATTTTTTCCTGGTGTGAAACCAACATTTGGATATAACGTGATTATTATTTTCTGAGGTTAAATATCTATTTTCTATCAACATTTACTTGTCACATTAAATTCTATTTGGATTTTTCCTCCCCTTTGTAGAGAAATGTGTCTGGAGTTGATAAGCTTAGCAAGCTTCTAGCTTAATAGGATTATTCTCAGAACGTCTCTTAAAAGGGAGATATTTTCCTAATGGGCTTCTGTTTGGAGAGATTTCTGTATTGCTAATCCATGAACTCTCTCTAGTGTGGTTAGAATTCCTGGATTCCAGGAAATGTACTTTGTGCATTGACTGTGATAACGTTTAGTTAAAATAAAGACCAAAACATATTCACTAAAGGGCAAAATTCTTAAGGAGAAACAATTAAACCCTGTCCCCCAAATTATAATGTAAAACTCCTCCAAAAAGAAAAGTATAATTTAAAAATGACGTTAAAAATGACTTCAAATGATGAACAGGAAAAGGATATTACATACTACTAAAAATCGAGAGTGAGGGGTGCCTGGGTAGCTCAGTCAGTTAAGCATCCGACGTCGGCTCAGGTCATGATCTCATGGTTCTCGAGTTCAAGCCCCGCATATGGAGCCCACTTGGAATCCTCTGTCCCCCTCTCTCTCTGCCCCTCCCTGACTAGCTCTCTCTCTCTCTTAAAAATGAATAAACATTTTTAATTTTTTTATTTTTATTTATTTATTTTTTTTTAACGTTTATTTATTTTTGAGACAGAGAGAGACAGAGCATGAACGGGGGAGGGTCAGAGAGAGGGAGACACAGACTCTGAAACAGGCTCCAGGCTCTGAGCTGTCAGCACAGAGCCCGACACGGGGCTCGAACTCATGGACCGCGAGATCGTGACCTGAGCCGAAGTTGGCCGCTCAACTGACTGAGCCACCCAGGCGCCCCGAATAAACATTTTTTTAAATCTCGAGCTAAATCTTCAAAATAAAGCCCTCAAAGTCATACTCAGACATTTAAGATAATTTCTAGAAGTAACAAAAAATTTGTTTTCCCAATGTTTGCATTTGCCTGCTGGGCAGCTTTTCTGGACGCTCCACCACGGTCTCAATGTCTCTGTATCAGCAGTTAAACTCCATATCTTCGGTCTTAAAACATTTTCCTCTCCTAAGTTCCCATTCCCTGATATTGCTATCTTCTTTGGCTCTGAAGTTTTAAACCCATTCATTATCTTTGGGTTCACTCTCATCTCCCAGAAAAGTATTTCCTGTGTCCTGACAAGTTTTTCATCGCAAAGTCTCTGAAAGCTAGCCTTGTCTTTCCCTTCCCCCTGCCTTCAATCTGATTCAGGCTTTAAGACCTTTAACTTGGAGCCAAGAAGCCTGGGTTCAAGGATAAAGAATATAAATGTAAGAAGAGGAGCACCTGGATGGCTTAGTCGGTTAAGCATCCAACTTTGGCTCAGGTCACGATCTCGCGATTCATGGGTTCAAGCCCCGTGTCGGGCTCTGTGCAGACAGCTCAGAGCCTGGAACCTGCTTCAGATTCTGTGTCTCCCTCTCTCTCTGCCCCTCCCCCACTCATTCTCTCTCTCTCTCTCTCTCTCTCTCTCTGAAAAACAAAATAAACATTAAAAAAAATAAAACAAAAGTAAAGAAGATATTGCAAATAACTCAGTACCTGGTGAGGTTTGAGCACTTAAATTATTTTCAATTAATTTGTCTCATCCTTACTACGACTCTAGGAAGGAGACATTTTATTATCCTAGTTGTAGAGAGGGGAAGACTACTATAGAGAGAAATTAACTTGCCCATGGAACCGATATACATACGGTACCAAGTGGGGCCTGGACTGAGTCAAGTCTGAGTCTAAAGTATAAGCCTTTACTGCGGCAAATAACAGCTTCCAGGGGCTGGGCAGTGAGCCCACTGGCAGCTCGATGGCATCATTGTGCCTCTGCTCCAGGGCAAGTCCTCTCAAATCAATTAAACCCAATGTGTGAAAACAACGGTGGTGGCAGAAATGTGTTCCGGGGATCAATACCTGGTCTATTCTCATACGCCCTTCTTCACCCAGAGCTTTAGAGGAAAGATAAAAATGGAATCTATCTAGCTAATTGGTGATACTTTCTTGGGCAAGGGGAAGATCTATTTGGAATCCCGGTGGGTTCAGCTGCTGCTGGGTTGGCCCTAATTATTTATAGCTGCCCCGGCCCTCAGTCGCTAAGACCATCCCTCTTGTGCAAAATGCATGAAAAGGAGCTGGAGTTTAACACGAAATGGCCCTGTTAGCACCAGAGGAAGGTAAAGGAGCCGTTGCTGTTGAAAATACCCGTGTCACTAACAGAAAGTTCTATCTGCGTGAGCCTGAAGGCACATAGACGGGAAGGCCGGAAGGGGAGAGGGAAATTATATGGCTGCCAAGGCTGCTTCCCGCATAGAAAGGGTTTGCTTTGCCTTTTGGAATGAACCTCCCTAGTATGAAATTCATCTTCAGTTGCGTATGGGGCCTGGGGTAGTGGAATACTGTTCCCTCTGAATCTGATCGTCCTCTTAGCACAGATCGGGAAGAAGGTCCCGGAGACTGGGCTGGAGAGCCTGGGGGGCCAGGAGGATTCGATCTTTTTTGAGAGCCCCGGAATACTTCATCCAACTGTCTATTTTGTCAAGCAACCAATGCCTGCCAGTGGCTTTCAGCCAGAGGCATGGCTTAAAGGGCCATACTCCTGGGTGAAATTGGCAGGATCGGAGATTTTGCCTGTCGAAACCCATGCTGGCTGGCACAAGAACAGAAATTTCTTTTCAAATGGAACATGTCGGCCAAATTAATCCCATTAAACTCTAAATGGCATCCCATTGAAGAAAGCTCACTAAAGGAAGGTTGTTGCTATATTACTGTCCCTTCTCTACCATAGAAATCTTCTTAGGAAAACAATTTTGTTGAATATCACAGAATGTCAACGATAGAGGTAATCTTAAAGATTATAGTCTGCCTTAGAGATCCTCCCATCTAACTACATTATTTTATAAATGCTAGATATAAAGAGAAAGAAAATTCATCAGGATATGTGAATTACCTACGGTTTTTTTTTTTTAAGTTGAAAAATAAAATATATGCAATATGTAATATCTCTAATCTGGTTTATGACATAAAATAAAATACAAATTTTAATGGTTTCTTTTAGTCCTTTAAAATAAAAGTCAGTATAATCTAAGCCTCTTCTAAGGATACCTTGCAATAGCTCATGATGTAAAGTTCTAATTTATACTATTTATACTATTTATACTATTCCTGTGTTGATTCAAATGTCACCTCTGGCCAGACTAAAATTTTCTCCACCACACAAATCACTTTCTTTCTAAGCCCTAATTCATTCTTGGTACGTTTTCTCAGGTTTGATTTCCACTGCCTTCCCTAGATCACCAAACACATCTTGACTTCCTTCTGTGTACTTTTCTCTTGATTAAACTTTTCTTTTCTTTTTTTAATTTTTTTAATGTTTTATTTATTTTTGAGAGAGAGAGAGAGAGAGAGAGAGTGTGTGTGTGTGTGTGTGTGTGTGTGTGTGTGTTTGTGTGTGAGCAGGGGAGGAGTAGAGAGAGAGGGAGACACAGAATCCGAAGCCGGCTCCAGGCTCTGAGCTGTCAGCACCGAGCCCAATGCGGGACTCAAACTCCCAGACCGTGAGATCATGACCTGAGCCACAGTTGGACGCCTAACTGGCTGAGCCACCCCGGCGCCCCTGGATTGAACTTTTAACATGGTGAAAGTTCTTGTTCCTCAGATTCTTTCAATGTCAATCAGAGTTTAGAAAAACTAAACAAAGTTCAGCATGGGACACACTATTACAGTTGCTAACGACAATATTTAATAAATGAAAAGTGCTTAGTAAGTGGGACAATTTACGAAGTGGATTGCCTTGTTTTATCGTGACACCTGATTTTATCAGGAGGTGGGCGATATATTAAAATCTCCGTATTACACACAAAAAATTGGCTTAGAGTTAGGAAATTTGGCCAAGGTCACACAAATAACAATAGTAGAAGTGGGATTTCAGTCCCAGCATGCTGATATCAGAGCCCTCTCTCTTGACTATTATGCAGTTCTGCCTATGAACTTGTGATGGGCCATGGTGAGAGACAAAGCCCGAAACTAATTTGGGACGAGGTTTTCTGGGAGGCTTCGAGCGCTGGGCTGAGGGGCTGAGTATGAGAGGGCCACCTAATCCAGCCTGAGGGGCCTGAGAACAATTTCACACGAATCGCCCTCAGAGCTCAGTTTTGAATGAAAAGTAAGAATTTGTACGGCACGGGTATTCTTTGATCTGTGGGAAGAGCACAGAGAAAAGAACAGAGGTATGAAAGAGCATGGTGTATTTGGGTATCGCATGAAATGGAATAATCATTATATAGATCGGCTGATAAATGGATGGATTTGTGGATAGATGGATGAATTTTGATGGAAATTAATATCAGAGAAGAAGTTGAACTAGTTCACGGAGACAAATGTTCCAAATGTTTGACATGTACTTGGAGACCCCCTCTCACAGCATCTCCATGAGGCAGAAGCTGTAGTCATCCTCATTTGACAGATGAGGAAAAATAGTCAGGATCTGAACCCAGGCAGCCTGGCATCATAGTCCGTGACCCCAACCACTACACTCGATAACCCTTCACAGCACAACGCGTGTAGGTTTGGGTACCATCTGACCTAGAGCTTAGGTCCCAGGTTGGTCACTTTTCAGCTGTGTGAGTGTGTGACATATAATATTCTGAGCTCCATCAGAAAGTGCAAATAATTATACACACCTAGAGGGTTGTGTGATCAAGTTATCTGAAGATAGTTTCGGACATCTAAAGTTCTCCAAAGATAACTTAAGATAAAGATAACATAAGAGAACTAATATTTAACAAGTACCTAGGCCAGCGTAACTGAAGTTACATATTCACCTGGGACTTTCTTGCCAGCCTGGAGAATATGCATAGATGACACAAATGGTTTTGGTTACCCCCTTACCTCCGGCAAACTCTCTAGTGAAAGAGCAGACCTAGGCCGGCTGAATAGCGACTATGTCCCCGACATGGTTGCAGAAAGAAGTTCCCGCTCAAACCTCAGACCACGCCTCCTCCCTTTAAGTAACTTACCGATTGATGCATTCTTCCGAAGTCTGAGGTGGGAGGAAGGGGAGTGTGAGAGGCGTGGAAAGTGTGAGTAGAAGAGGGAAGCCTTCTCTCAGGTAGGGGCCAGAGGCAGGAGCCCTCAACCCTGTCCGGGCTTAGAATGACCTGGGAGCATTTTACCCCTCCCCAAACCAATTCATCAGAGTCTCTGGGGATGGTGTTTGGTGCTAGGTATTTATATAGCACAGCAAGGCTGACAGCCAATGGTTCATAGGTGACCAGTGAGAAACGTTCTGTATACACTGAGGCCAAACGTGTTAGAGATCCTCAGACACAGTGGTTCTTAAACTTCAGGTGCATCAGAATCTCTTGGAAGACTTGTTCATACACAGAGTGCTGAGCCCCACCCCCGGAGTTTCTGATTCAGTAGGTCTGTGACCACCAGGCCCAACATTTGCATTTTTAACAAGTTCCAGGTGACGCTGAAAATTGCTGATCTGGGACCACACCTTGGCAGCCATTGTTCTATCCTTCCCCAGCCAATCGGCTGAGGCCACGACCCTTCCCCAGCCAATCGGCTAACGCCATGATCCCTCTAAAACCTTTGTGCTTTTGAAACTCGCTCTCTCTCTCCGGTATCTCACCGCTGCGTCGGTGCAGGTAGGAGACTGAGCTCGAGCTAGCTCGAATAAAGGCTCTTTGCTTTTGCATCGGACTCGGCTCCCTGGCGGTCTTTGGGGATCACGAATTCTGGGCATAACACTAGTTGACAGCCACTCAGGTGCCCCTCCACATGTACTGCTTTCATGGAAAGAAGGTGGGAAGTGAGGGATTTACACTCAGTCAAGAGGTCCTTTGTATGTCAAGGATCTAGAAAACAGTTTTGAATGTGTCAGAACTCGGGGTGCAATATACAGGTGCCTTTCCTGAGGATCTCCTGGAAGAGGAGCTTCCCTCAACCAAGAGGATTAAGGAAGCAGTGGAAATAGAATAGATGGTGAGCGTTTAGTATATAGTTGTAGATTTGGGACTAAAAGATGGAAGAATGATATTTCAGTGTTGTCCATTCTGACAAGGTATAAATCATGCAATGAAAACGAGAGGACTAGAAAGAGGAAAGCAGAGTAAGTTCACTGATTGGTGAATAGACAATTGGTGGGCGTCATAGGAAAGCATTAAAAACTCACAAACCAGGGGTGCCTGGGTGGTTCAGTTGGTTAAGCAACTGACTTCAGCTCAAGTCATGATCTCACAGTTTGTGAGTTCAAGCCCCGTGTCAGGCTCTGTGCTGACAGCTCAGAGCCTGGAGCCTGCTTCGGATTCTATGTCTCCCTCTCTCTCTGCCCCTCCCCCACTCATGCTCTGTCTCTCAAAAATAAACATTAAAAAAGAAATTTAAAAAATAAAATAAAATGATAATGTAAAATAATCCTTATGCCAAGAGACACATTAAAAAAAAAAAAAAAAACCACTCACAAACCAGATAATAAAGATTAAACAAGGAAACATGGGCTAGAGACATTTTTAAAAGGAACTAAAAAAGATAACATCCCCCCAAAAGTACAAAAATAACTACTAGAAAAAGCAGAAAAAGTAACTACTAGAGAAAAATAAAAACTTCCTAAATATAAAAGTAAATTTTTTAAAAAGGAAAGACAGAACATCATATAGAGAAAAAAAAAAACACATAAAAAATATATAGTATACATAATACTTATAAAATAATTTGAAAAAGACCAAACACAAAAATCATGCCAATTAATGTGAATGGGCTTCATCACATATTAAAAACAAAACAAAACAAAAACAAAAACAAAAAAGTCAGTTATGTTCACAAAGCAAGATGTAACTTTATGCTATATTCAAGAGACACAACTAAAATAAAGTGATTCATAAAGGTTTAAATGAAGTGATGGGCAAAGATAAATCAGGAAAATGGAAATAATAAGAAAGCAAGCTTTCAGACTCTGATATATCAAATAAAAAGAGTCCAAGTCAAAAGACATTAAAGGTAACAAAGGTAACATGTTAAGTACTAAGTGTTAAAATTCACAATAAAGTTCAAACAGTTATGAATATTAGTGCACCAAAGGAATTAAAAACTACCTTTATAAAGCAAAACCCCCCAAAAAGAAAAATGAGTGGACACCTATTAAAAACAAGAGACTTTAACAGACCACTCCCAGCACGAGACAGATCTTATGGATCTACGCTGAACTTTGACCCTGATAATACAGAATACACTTTTTCCTCGAGCACACATAGAATTCTTACAAACATGATCAAATATTAAGTCAAAAGGAAAGGAAAGTAAGGCATATAAAATTAAAAAGTAAAAAATTGATGACAATGCAACAAAGTCAGTAATTATTAATAAAATATTTTTTTAAAAAGCTAAAAGTCCCTCCCCACCCTGGAAATTTAAAAAGTTCTGTGGAAGCTATGACAGGTCAAAGCAGACTAAGAAGACATAATATAATGCAATGTGATCCTCTGGATGGATTCTTGGAAGAGAAAGAGAACATTAATGGAAAAACTGAAGAAATCCAAATAAAGTCTAGAGTACAGTTCAAAGTAATGTACCAATGTTGGCTCTTAGATGTTATCATGATAATATAAGCTATTAACCATAGGAGAAACTTACTAAAGAGTATACGGGAACCCCATGGTATCTTTTCAACTGTTGTGTGAACATAAAATTATTTCAAAATCAAAAGTTTGTTTTGAAAACCTTTAAATTGAAAAACACTTCTATCAAATAGCTATCAAGTAGAAGGAAATAAACATACAACCAATATAACAGAATTTCTAAAAATTATTTTTAACTCAGATATTTATTAATTACTCTGAAAGGCATGACCAAATGGGCCTACTTATCATTCATAAATATCTAAAATGTATTATGCTTTCTAGAGTCTGTATACCAAAACCAACACTAAAAGCCATACTATTAAAGGATTATGATGGCAAAATTGAGGGCTCAAATGCTTTTGATATATAGCCAGAGCTATAAGCAAAGGAAGCCCAAAAAAGACTCACTGTTCCTTTTTAATCTTTATGATGATTGAAACACTACAATTCACAATCTATGGGATATATCTAAAGCTGATTATAAGGGAAAATTCATAGCCTTAAATGCTTTATCAATACATTGAATGGAATAAAAGATAATCTAAATTTCCAATTTTGGTTTCATAAAAGCCAAACAAAACATTCATCAGTACAATAACAAAGTAAACCAAAATATAACAAAAGGAAAGAAATAAGCAATATAAAAACAAATTCATGAGAAAGACAACAGGAAAATAGCGGATCTAATTAGTAAAACAAGATATGAATATTTTTAAACAACAAAATAAAGCACTAGCTAACTAATTTGAGCAAAGAAAGCACAAATATACAAAATTAATGACATTGAAAGAGAAGAATTTTTCTTTTTTAGATAAGTCTACTTTTCAGGCCTCTATACAAATACACTTGAAACCCTGGATAAATGGATAGTGTTCTAGAAAAATAGGAAAGCACGGTTTTTCAAAATTGACCCCATTAGATATAGATTTCAAAAAGATAAAACTTCTGTAGAAGAAACAGAAAGTTCCTAAACTTGCTGGTACAAATTAAAATTTAAGAAACAAAAATTTTTAAAAAACCAACAAATTTTAAAATAAACTTAAAAGATGGGCGACCACATATTCCACAGTAGTTCACATTTCGATTTATTTTGTTCCTGTCTGTTACTCTCTTCCGCGGTTTCCCTCCATTCATAGAAGTCCATAGGTTGTAGGTTGAACTCTGTTTCAAAAAGAACATTCTTATGTAAACATCACCTTGGGGCTCCAGTTCATGTTGAGAGATCTCTGGTAACTTCATCAATGATGTAACTTCAGTTCATGGTGCCTCCACCTCATCCCAAATGGAAAATATACCCTTCATACACCCCCCTGAAAAATCTTACCCCTGCTTGACTATTAATTTATTAAAGGCAAGAAAAAACATCAAATTCCAGACAAGAGATTTGTCTTTAAATTTGAAATAGGTGTCTTCACAGTCCGACTTGATAAATGTCTTATGAATTGTCTTTGAGTTCAAACCTGTCACGTTTCCTTCTGAACTCCTGGAAGAGCCCTCTCAGTGCTCTGATCTCTCCCCTCAGGAGCATTTCACTGTTTTATAAACCATCAAACAATAGCTTCTTTTGGTCATTACCCTGCTCTTTCCATATCTGAATATACTATCATCGCTATACTGTTTTGTGTTCTTTTTTCTGGATTCCATCAGGCTTCCGTCTAGTTTCATAATAAACCCCAGTGGAAATTATCGACCTGAATAATCGAAAGTTGTAAACAATTTGTATGGGTCATGCTGAATTAGTCATTCTTATTTTAATGAGAATAATAAAGTGCCGAATGCCCTGTGCTACCAAGAGATAATTAAACAGACTTCGACTTGATGATTCTTTTTTTCTTGAATTTCCTTGGGTTTTTGTTGAGCCAGACTCTTAAGAAATAACGTTAATCAGATCGGTGCTGTTTTTTTTCATTTATAAATTTGATGATATCAGCAGAAGTTCTTTCTACTGCTACTTAAAAATTAAAAGAAAAATCAAGCTTTCCTTCTAGAGGGGTTGTAATGAATGTACAGATAACTGTACAGAAGTCAGATGAGACTGTCTGTTTAGCTTCAAAGAGGAAAACACAATTACGTATAATTTTTTTTCTGAAATATTCTCAATAGAATAAGAAGTTGAAAGATGCTATAAAGTATCCTCGGGCGCCTGGGTGGCTCAGTCGGTTAAGCGTCCAACTTCGGCTCAGGTCGTGATCTCACGGTTCCTGAGTTCAAGCCCCTTGTCAGGCTCTGTGCTGACAACTCAGAGCCTGGAGCCTGCTTCACATTCTGCGTCTCTCCCCCCCACCCCTTCCCCTGCCCTGCTCGTGCTCTGTCTCTCTGTCTCTCAAAAATAAAAAATAAACATTTAAAAAAAATTCAAAGTATTCTGTTTTATTTTTAATGTTTATTTATTTTGAGAGAGAGAGAACAAAAGAGTGTGAGGGGGGGAGGGGCAGAGAAATTGGGAGAGAGAGAATCCCAAGCAGGCTCCACACCGACAGTGCAGAACCTGATGTGAAGCTAAATCTCACATGAGATCAGGACCTGAGCCGAAATCAAGAGTCTGACGCCTCACCCACTGAGCCACCCAAGTGCCCTGAAAGTATCCTGGTTTTATCCTTCATGTACCACAGCCGTCTTCCGTTTCCTTCTTTTAGTGACTTCTCTTTTTTCCAGAGTTCAAGACAAATTTTGTTTTTCATTTTTCGTCATTATCTCAGGTTACATTCAGGTGGGAAGAAAGTGAGAAGCATGGAAAGTGATAAGCACAAAACTTCAACTGAAACTGGTTTTTGCATGTTGCCATCTTGAGAGGAGAGTGACAGGTTTGAGGGGCCCCTCATTCGGCTGCCGTACTGATGTTCACTTACTTATCCAGCAAATATTTCTGACATACCAACCATTGGAAAGGAATGTTGCTGGGCTCTGGGGATTCCATGGTGAGAAAAACAAGACAGAGACCTGACCCCCACAACTATAGAATCTAGTCGGGAAGGCAGATTAACTAAATAATGAGGTACATTAAAAAAAAATTATTTATTTATTATTTATTTATTTATTTATTGAGAGAGAGAGAAGGGGAGAAGCAGAGAGAGAGAGGGAAACAGAATACAAAGCAGGCTTCACGCTGTCAGCACAGAGCCGGAAGCGGGGCTCGAACTCACGAACTGTGAGATCATGACCTGAGCTGAAATCAAGACTCGGACACTCGGATTAACTGAGCCACCCAGGCACCCCAAAATAAGCATGGAATTTAATGTAAGCAACGGTACCCGCAAGAAAGGAAACGTAGGTGGTATGATGAGATGCTGCAGGGAGATCTGGAATATTCTATCAGGCTCGGAGAAGGCTTCTCTACGCAAGTGGCATTATAGTTGAGAGCTGAAGAAGAGAACGTTGTAACTAGGCATGAGGGGAGGGGATGGGAAGGGTAATTGTACAGGGGAGTGGACGGTACCCAGTCTCTGTAAGAGGAGGAAGAACCTTCTGGTATAACGAAGAACCACACGAAGTGCCTCATAAGATAACTTCGTAGTAATGCGTCAAAAATTTTGGAGAGGAAAAAAAGGAAAAATGGGTCACTGTGCTTAGCACAGAGTAAGTGCTAAATAAACTCTGGCTTCTATGACTACCGCTTCCCATTTCAACGTGCTGTCGCCCTCCTCTCAGCACAGCGGCTGCTCACCCAGCCAGTTTCTGAACTTATCCCTCAGTCTCCTGCCGGAGTCCAGCTCCGGGAGGTCCAGGGGTTCCCCAAGGAAGAACGGCGTCGGTGAAAAGAAAACAAAACTAAAATAAAAAAACTAGAAAATAAAAAACTAAAACTAAAATAAAAATGGACACAGACAACCGCAGTGTGTTGAACTGGCCGATTTATTGCAGTAAATGTGGCATTAGGTGTGCTAGTGATTTCCTTGTAGCACACGTCATCTATGTTTTTCTAACGTTACCTAATTTTGAAAATGTTCCTGTGTGTAAACAACCTTTAAGAAATAACACGGCGATCTTCCCCTAACTTTCCCGCATACCCTTTGATTATAGATTAATTTCTTACATTATTCCATTATGCATCTGCGTTTGTCTATAATCTACGAAGCATTTGCCTTGCTGTTCTCGTGAAAGGCCCTCCATTTCTCAACACCTCAAGTGGAACAGTTACAGGGACATGACCTCCTGACCACCTGAGGCCAGAAGAACAATGTGTTTGCCTCGGTCCGAGGTGCCAGGAAGGGGCCGAGAGGGCCTTAGAAACCCATGCCTCATACGTTCTCAGAGACACAATGCACCTAGGGACCAAGGAACCATTCTGTACCTTAACCGACTAGGTTCAGTCATCATCTGGAATGCCTCCGGGGGGCCAGGGGGGTTAGGGGTTGAAGTCACCTGTGCCCAGAGATACAGTCCTTAGTTGCCGGAGTGAGGCTTTCAAATCCATACGTCTCTCCTTTGTCAGCCTCCTTTGCTGGCAAATGCATGAGGCTATCCTTCCTGTAAGTAGAGGGGTCTCCATAGGGGATGGCAAGGGCTAAACGTAAGGCCGCACAATTTCTCACCGAGCTTTATTTTCTTCCCTAATGGTTCTTTTCCCAGGGGGCCTGACGAGGGCAATTCCCCAACAGACAATACCCCAGGTACTCTTATTAAGGCCAAATTACCTAAAAGTGGGATTTACCAGAAGCTTCGAGGTCGGCAGGCCACCCTGCAGTCACCAATCCGTCCACAGCCCGGGCCCTGCCACTCAGGCTGGGATAGCTCGGCTTCCAGCAGGCCCCCTTCAATGAATGTTCTAAAATCTGATCTGTGACACAGCAGAAGGGGTCCTTGAATACGTAACATTAATGTATTGGCCATTCAACCAATACAGGTTAGGCAGGCTTGGAGTTAACGGTAGTGACAGCTAACAGTTGCTGAGTACCCACCATTGTGTCCACAGTGCTGTGTGGATAGTGGCCTCTTCCCAACAATTTCGTGAGGTAGGTCCTTTTATTGCTATTATTTTACCTAGGAGGAAAGAGAGGTTAGACAATTTCCCAGTGGGCTTTTAATTCAGTATACACAGATCCATGTCAATTATTTTTCAATAAAACTGGGGAAAATAAACTAAAAAAAAGAAATCTGGGGCACCTGGGTGGCTCAGTCAGTTAAGCATCTGACTCTTGATTGTGGCTCAGGTCTTGAGTTCACGGTCATCCCTGCTTGGGATTCTCTCTCTCTCTCTCTCTCTCTCTCCCCATCATGCTTTCTCTCTCTCTCGCAAAAAAGGAAGAAAGAAAGAAAGAAAGAAAGAAAGAAAGAAAGAAGAGAGAGAGAAAGAAAGAAAGAAAGAAAGAAGAAAAGAAAAGAAAAGAAAAGAAAAGAAAAGAAAAGAAAAAAATCTATCTCTAGACTGCGAGTTTAACCACTGCCCCATCCTGTATCTCGTAAGGACAAAAGTCCTTGCTCCCATAGAGCTTACAACCTACTTACAAAGAGGCAGGATGATGGTGGAAATTCAATGAACCAGTAAATAAATATGCTGGATAATTAGGGTGTGTGATTAACATTACAAAGGAATTAAACAGTGATGTGATGCATAGGGAACGGGAGTGATCAAGGGATACCACTTACAAAAGCATTTTCAAAAATGGCTTCTCGGGCGAGGAGCCTTAGCACTAAGATCTCAAATGTGGACAAGAGAGCTCTGTGAAGAGGCAAGTGCACAGCTCTTGAGGGAGGGCAAGATGCATGTGGGAGGAACCAAGAGAGGCCAGAGCAAGGAGATAAGAGTGGAATGAGATAAAGCAGATAAAGAGTGGAATGAGATAAAGACCCTGTGCCCGGCGGGAGGTCTGAGTGTCATTTGAAGGGAAACAGGAAGCCAGTGGACTTTTTAAAGCAAGGACCAGAATAAAAAGGATCTGATTAATATTTTTAATTTTTCCCATTAACTTCTGTTTGGAGAATAGATAATAGGAGTCAAGAGTGAAAGAAGAGAGACTAGGTCAGAGTGACTTCTATTAATACAGAAATAACCGTGGTTTGTGGTAGGGTGTTGACATTGGGCGGAGAGAGAAGGGATAGAAATGAAAAGTCTTGCTAATGCATTGGGCGTAGAGAATGAGAGAAACAGAGGAACCAATTATGACTCCTAGACGTTTTGGCTCAGAGGACCGCAAATGGTGGTCCCTCCCCAGGGAGGGAAGGGAGGTGCAAATTTGGAGGGGAAAGTCACAAGCTCCAGCGTGAATGTGACGTCTGAACTACCTTTCAGACTTTCCTATGAAGGTGTAAAGCACAAAGCTGTACCTGTGAGGTTGGAACTCAGGGCTAGAGGAGGGGAACGCAAGGGTCATCGACATGCAGACGATGCAGAAAGCCATGGAGATCACCTAAGAGAGGGAAGAAACAAAAAGGCACGGGCCATAGTTCTTAGACACTGTTGGCTATTAGACCTTGTTGGCTAATTCAGATTCGCTCTCTGAATGGCTGTCAGATTCTCTATCAGTGAAGCAATAATGGTATTTCCTGCCTCAGGCTGAAGGAATCGAGGACTAACCCTCTTTCTTTTCCTTCGTTCTTGATTGTTCCTCTACATTCCTGGCAAGGAAGGAGAGATTTTTATTCTTTTCCCTCGCAGGTTCTGAAGTTGGTTGAAAGATTTGGAGGGGAGGAGGGGCGGTGCCTCCTAGAGCAAAACAAAGCATAATACTTAGAACACAATTCAACCTTCCTTCTGCCTGTATGGGAATCCCACCTGTATAAATCCCCTTGTAGATGAATCTCCAGAAAGGGCCCTTTCCATTTTCCTTTCAGGAAGTTCATGATAGTGGGGCCAGCGGGGTTACTAACCTCTTTATGTAAATCTGAGCAATCTGAGCTGACGTTCCACGGAGAAGTGAATAAGCACAGACTTCTGTGTACCAACCACATAATCATATCTGACAATTCAGTTCAGCACCCCCATTTACCAGGACCCAGAAGATCCTTTTGTCAGTCAATCAACAAGTATTTACTGAGTGCCCTCAGGGCGCCTGGTACTGGATGAAGCTGCTTTTGTGAGCCAGCAAGCGAATTCACTGCCATGAAAATAGAAATTTAATCACTTGTTCACCCAAGCATTTCCCTTCAGCTTTTCCAATATGCTTTTTTTTTTTTTTTTTTTTTTTTTTTTTTTTGGTGAATGACTAACAGTGGCTGCGGCAAAGGCAGCCTGCAAATCCCAGTCAGAGCCCCTGTGAGGAGAGATGACTCACCAGCACCTGACGCCAAGCTTCTGCTTCTTTCAGAAGAGTAGGAAAAGAACAGTAACGTCCCGGGTAGAATGACCCAGATGCCCTCCAGAGTCCCCTGTGGGTCATAACAGCTTCCTCCTCCCCGTGCCTGGTGATGATGATTTCAACGCAAAGAAAGTTTAAACTGTGAACATTCCACAATTTCAATGTCACGTTGACTGAAAAACTGGCAAAAGGCATGTCTCTCCTTGTCAAGCAAGACCCCGTCTGTGTTGTGAGTTCTTTTCCTTCGGAAAATGCTGAAGGCATACAGTGTTTTGTACTGATTTGTGTCTTAGTTCTGGCTGCTCCAACAAATACCGTATTCGAAACAACAAACGTTTTATGTCTCACAGTTCTAGAGGCTGGGAAGTCCAAGATCAAGGTGCCGGCAGATTTCTCGTCTAGTGAAGACCTTCTTCCGGGTTTGCATATGGCTGCTTCCTTGCTGTGTCTTCACAAGGTAGAGAGCAAGCTCTGGTCTCTTTTTCTTCTTCTTCTTCTTCTCTTTTTTTTAAATGCTTATTTACTTTTGAGAGAGAGAGAGAGAGACAGAGCACAAGCAGGGGAGGGCCACAGACAGAGGGAGACACAGAATCCGAAGCAGGCTCCAGGCTCTGAGCTGTCAGCCCAGAGCCCGATGTGGGGCTCAAACTCCCAAGCCATGAGATCATGACCTGAGCCGATGTCCGACACTCAACTGACTGAGCCACCCAGGCGCCCCTTGGTCTCTTTCTCTCCTTAAAGGACACTAATCCCATCACGAGGGCTCCGCCATCATGACCTTATCTGAGCCTAATTGACCTCCAATGGCTCCATGTCTAAATACCATCACGTATCAACATATGATTTGGGGGAGACCAAACATGCAGTCGACGACGATTTCTTTACAACACAGTAACAGTGACCACTTCCAGTTTGCCTTTTCACGGCAAGATTTCCAAGGACTTTACCAGCTCACGCGTGGGGCCATGCCACCACTCGCCCTGACACTTACTCAAAGCTTCAAGTGTGTCAGGTGACCTTTGGGTCACAATCCAACAAAGCTCTGACATCCCTGTGCAAATAGTCAAACAGATACTCTCTTAGAAACGTTCTGGCTATGTAGTAGTTCCGCTTCCAAGGCGTTTGTCCTAGTGCTTCCGATCCGGGCTTGTCCCATGGCTTTATCCCCTGGGCAGGACCTCCTCTCCACGGAGACTGGATCTCTCCCTAACCCAAAATGTTCACGCCCACCAATGGGTTTCTTGGTTTTCCTGTGATGTTTCCATTCAAGTCCTATGTCTGGCCACTGCCGTATCCACCGATCTCTTAGTTCCTCGAATTTTTATTGCCTAAGCATTATCGCTCTTTGAACATTTTGTGATATAGTAACTTTCCATCCCCTCTTATGATTTGTTTTGTGGCTCTTGAGGAAGATCAACTTACTTTATCACTGTCTTGCTTTTTTTTTACTGCCTCGGCGTGACATCATCACCCACATGCACACAGGTGTGTAATAGGAAACAAATGATAAATTCACTAAATTATAGTGAGAAGGCCCTGGCCTATGAACTTGACACTAGCAGAGGGCGCTTCCTTCCTATGGCACAAGTCTGCCAAGGAAAGCAAATTGCTTGAGAAGTAGATGCCCGATGAATACTGGAGAAGAGTGAAGGAAGTAAATATGTAAGATGGGATAACGTTCAATAAACGGACTTTGGACAGCTGTTGCATGGCCCTTCCCTTCTCTAGAAGGATCACATTGTGGTCTCGATTGGAACCCCAATCCTTTGGGAAATACCTAGAGGCACCATGACAAATTCTTATTCTCTGACTTTCTTTTCTAAAGTTTATGTGAATCTGCATCCTCTGAATACTAGATCTTCATCCTATTTCCAAACTCTCTGCCTTTCTCCCTTGTCCCCAGGGCAGCCTTTCTGTGCTAGTTGTTACCATCACTCTCAGTGGGACTCTGTCTATTTCACACTTGGAGGACACCTGCCTGGTAGCCCTCTCTTTCTATGTTCAGTCTTGAATCTCCCAATTTTGGGGGTACATCAAGAAAGTGAAGCAGTTCCTGGTAGATCCAAACTCCAGGCTTCTATTGGAGAAGAAAAGGAGCATCATAAATAATCGTTGGAGATCAGAATACACAAATGGTTTATGGTTATTAAGTACAGAGCCTTAACCGGGGGTGGCGGGGGGTGGGGGGGGAGGGGAGCGGGGAGGGGAAGGCCTAAAAGGAAGTATGTAATAATGTAGGAGGCATAATGACACTTTGATTTTAACTCTATAGAAGTCAAGGTACAATGGTATAATTATAATCCCAGTTATAAAAAGAAACCCAAGGTGAAATAACCTGAGGGATTTTACAATTTGCAATAAAGCTGAGATTTGAACTACATTCTCTCTGACTCATGCTTCCCTGAACTTCCCGTTGTAGGCTGAGCCCAAATGTTTTGGTTTCTCAGCTCCGGGATTCAGCCACTATAGTTCTGTTGACTTTCTACTGGTTTTCTATATGCTTTCCATCTCTGCTAATACTGATTTTAAAGTGAATAGTAAAAGTCAGAGGTACCTGCATGAAGTATATCCCAAATTTTATTGAACGTTATCCCATCTTACACGTTTACTTCCTTAGCCCATTCCTAAAATAGATCAAGTCAAATAAGTTAACCAACATGTTAAGAAGAAACTGATGTTCCTATATCCTTGAACGAATTTTCATTTTCTGGCCACACAATTCATCCAACATAGTTCCTACTGTTCTCTCTCTCGTTCTTCTCTCATCAGAGGTCTGAATGTCAGTGACTCTGCAGGGCCTTCTTCCAAGGAGTTTCTTCTGAAACTCCTCAGAGGACCAGGCCCAGCTCTGGAAGGTTCCTTCTCCAATACCCTAGATTCTGATAACTCCAATGTCTCTCCTTTGTTCCCGGAGAGGGACAACTGCTTCCTGCAGCTACTCCCTCTGCAATTCATCGGAATTCCCTTTTAGCCTTTTCAACCCTCCGTCTTGTCTAAAGACACACTAATTGATATCAGACATAGGAATCTTTCCCATCCCCTGGCTCACTTGTGTCTGAGTAAGGCACCTAAAGAGGTTGGTGGCTTCCCTAAGTCCAATCGACACGATGCCATCAACGTCATAGACTAGTGTGTTATTCTGTGGAGTGTCAAGATGATCAACATCTCTGCGGATTACACTCCAGCAGACAGTAGGTGAGCTGACAAAGCCTAAAAAGGAAAAAGAAAGAAAGAAGGAAGGAAGGAAAGAAGGAAGGAAGGAAGGGAGGAAGGAAGGGAGGAAAAAGTGAAAGCGTAAAAAGAAAAGAAAGAGCGACAAGAAACAAAGATCAAACCCTGCTTTGAATATGTCACAGGTAGGGGTGCTTTTTAACCTTAAATAGGGTATCTTGAATAAAATGTTCCTTGCTCCTGGTTTATCCAGATAAAACCAGGTAAAAAGCCAATACAAGAGGGACGAGCTCAAGTGGGAGCTTGATGGAAAACATGAGATAAACTTTTGGCCAAGGCTCCTATAAACTGCCTGGGGCTCTCGCTGCTATATTTAGCCTTCCGAATAAGTCCACATCATAAATACAGTCACTAAGAGGAGGCTGATGCCTGATGCAACTGATATGCAGGCTGCTGTTGCCTTCCAGGGGTGTAATTCACACGTCAACCCCAGTTATTCTTGTTTTTCTGCGTCATTCCCTCTCCAGGGGCAGCTTTAAATTATCTGTGGGTAGACGGTTCAGCCAACTAAAAGTAAAATTTTTAAATTTTCATAAAGTACAGATCCTGTACAAATAAAACAAGTGGCCATGAAAACATCCTGTTCTTCTTTGGGGGTATTTTTATTCTATTTGCTTCCTCTCTTAACACGATACCCAAAGTCATTCACCCCAGAAGGGGCTGAGTATGTGCTGAATATGTGCCTACACCTTCAGAAAATATTTAGTGACCGGGGCGCCTGGGTGGCTCAGTCGGTTAAGCATCGGCTTCCGCTCAGGTCATGATCTCACGGTTCGTGAGTTCGAGCCCCGCGACGGGCTCTGTACTGTCAGCTCGGAGCCGGGAGCCTGCTTCCGATTCCGTGTCTCCCTCTCCCTCTGCCCCTCCCCCGCTGGCACTCTGTCTCTCTCAAAAATAAATGAAACATTAAAAAAAATAAAAATAAATAAAAATTAAAAAAACGAAAGTATTTAGTGACCCTCGCCATGGAGTGTGCCTTTACACTAAGCTCTAAGGATAAGATGACTAAGACAGAGACCCTGGTGTTCAGGAACGTAGAGTCTAGAGAGAAATACAGATGGATAAGCGAGCAAAATGAGAGTGCTAAGACAAGAAAGTAGTGGGGAGGAGGAAAGTCCCAAACCTGAGTAGTCAGCACTGAATGGGAGCAGGCGGGGATAAGAGGAGGCCTCTAAGGGTGACATATACGCTGAGATAAAGACTTTAATATCAGCTTTTATTCCACAAATCTTTAACGAGCGCCCCATCTGCACAAGCATTGTTCTAGATCCTGGGGAGACAGTGATGAATAAGACAAAACTCCTGCCCTCCCATAGCGTATTGAGAGAGACCTACAATAAATAGGGAGACAGATACGAAGTCTTGATTGAGGTAGTGATAACTGCTAACAGAAACTAAAGCAAAGAAAATGAAGAAATAGGAATACAGTGATCATATGCCTAAAATAAAATTTATTTTAATTTTTGTTGTTGTTAAAAAAATTTTCTTAATTATTTACTTTTAAGTGAGAGAAAGAGAGACAGAACGTGAGCAGGGGAGGGGCAGAGAGAGAAAGAGACAGAGGGAGATACAGAATCCAGAGCAGATTCTAGGCTCCGAGCTGTCAGCACAGAGCTGAACGCGGGGCTCGAACTCACAGACCAAGAGATCGTGACCTGGGTGAAGTAGGACAGTTAACTGACTGAGCCACCCAGGCACCCCTATTTTAATTTTTTAAATGTTTATTTATTTATTTTTGAGAGAGAGAGAGAGAGAGAGAGAGAGAGCACAAGTGGGGGAGGAGCAGAGAGAGAGGGAAACACAGAATCTGAGACAGGGTCCAGGCTCTGAGCTGTCAGTGCCGAGCTAGAAGCGGGACTCGAACCCACAATGAGATCATGACCTGAGCCGAAGTTGGATGCCCAACCCGCTGAACCACCACAAAATAAAATTTATTATTTTTTAAAAATTTTTTAAATGTTTATTTGTTTTTGAGACAGAGAGAAACAGAGCATGAACGGGGGAAGGTCAGAGAGAGAGGGAGACACAGAATCCGAAGCAGGCTCCAGGCTCCGAGCTGTCAGCACGGTGCCCGATGTGGGGCTCAAACTCACGAACCGCGAGATCATGACCTGAGCCGAAGTTGGATGCCCAACCCAGTGAACCACCACAAAATAAAATTTGTTTTAATAAAAAATAAAATCATAAAAAAATAAAGAAATAGAAAGTGATCCCATAGACAAGAACAGCCACTCGAAGCAGCAGGCATCCAAATATAAATGAGCAAAGTGAGGAAGCCAGACAACTGGCTTTCTTGCCAAACGGTGCCTGTAACAAATCATGAACAGTCACCCGGAACACAGCACTGGGCTAGTGCTGCCCACACGTCTGGGGGTTTGCCTAGGTGGCTCCACTGACCTTGGCTGGGCTCACAAACCGGGAGTGAAGTCCCACGTGGCCACGGCGAAAAGACAGAGAGCAACCTGAAGACAGAGATGCTGGCCGGGGCCAGATTCACACAGATTTGACAGAAGACGTAATGGGCGGCTTATGGAGGCTTTTGAGAGAAGTGCCACGATGTGATTATTATTTGAAAAAGATCACTCGCGACTGCAGGGTAGACTGTAGTGAAGCAAGAGTGGAAGGGATTGGCTAAGGAGCCTTTACGAGCTCCCGACCATAAATGCTGGTGGCTTGATCTGGGGTAGCGAGGGAAGATTTTTAAAAATCTTTTCGAAGATAACGCAACATGTCTTACAGATGGACTGGATGGAGGTGGGTCAATGAAAGAGAGGGAGATAAGCTCTAGAGGCAGGTTCTGCAAGCTGGACTAACCACTCTGCCTGCTGCCCCAGACACGTGTCCTGGGAGGTGACACTACCCCTCTTCTGCCACTCTCGTCGCACCGGCAGATGCGACATAAGATGGTGTGCTCCTCACCCCCGATTGCCAGTGGGAACATTAAACATGAGCTCCGTAAAACTTCACGTCTCCAATTCTCAACCAGACATCCAAAGGAACTTCAATTAGGGTCTCAAAGACACAGCTGCCCTCCCGTGTCCACTGCAACATTATTTACGACGGCAGAGACATGGAAATCACCTAAATGTTCCCCACTGGATGAATGGGTAAAGAAAATGTGGTGCATACGTACCGTGGAATATTGTTCAGCCTCAGAGAAAGAAAGGCATCCTCCCATTTGCAACCACATGGATGAATGCGGAGGACACCGTGCTTTGTGAAATAAGCCAGACATAGAAGGACAGATCTTACATGGTACCACTTGTATGAGGAATCTAAAAGAGCCAAACTCATAGGAGCAGAGAGTAAAATGGTGGCGGTTAGAGCCTGGGGGGAGAGGAAAATGGGGAGGTATTTGGTACAAAGTTCCAATTGCCCACGATGAGTAAGTCTTAGAGCTCTACCGCACAGCATAGTGATTATGGTTAAGAATACTTGGGAATGCAAGCTGGTGCAGCCACTCTGGAAAACAGCATGGAGGTTCCTCAAAAAACTAAAAATAGAGCTACCCTACGCCCCAGCAATTGCACTGCTAGGCATTTATCCAAGGGATACAGGTGTGCTGTTTCGAAGGGACACACGCACCCCCATGTTTATAGCAGCACTATCAACAGTAGCCAAAGTATGGAAAGAGCCCAAATGTCCATGGATGGATGAACGGATAAAGAACATGTGGTACACACACACACACACACACACACACACGCACAATGGAATATTACTTGGCAATCAAAAAGAATGAAATCTTGCCATTTGCAACTACGTGGATGGAAGTGGAGGGTATTATGCTAAGTGGAATTAGTCAGTCAAAGACAAAAATCATATGATTTCACTCATATGAGGACTTTAAGAGACAAAACAGATGAACATAAGGGAAGGGAAAGAAAAATAATATAAAAACAGGGAGGGGAACAAAACAGAAGAGACTCCTAAATATGGAGAACAAACTGAGGGTTAATGGAAGGGTTGTGGGAGGGGGGATGGGCTAAATGGGGAAGGGGCACTAAGGAATCTACTCCTGAAATCACTGTTGAACTAGATGCTAACTAATTTGGATGTAAATTTTTTAAAAATGAAAAGTAAAATAAAATAAAAACACAATACTGTGTTGTCTACTTAAAAATTTGCCAAGAGGGTAGATTGTATGCTGTGTTATCTCATACTATAAATAAATAGTAATAATAAATAGAATTGGAAGAAACTTTGGGAGGTGATGGAGATGTTTCTGGCATAGATTGTGGTGATGGCTTCATGGGTGTATACTTACCTACAAACTCATTCAGTTGTATGCATGAAATGTACACAGCTTTTCATAGGTCCATCCTACCTCAGGAAAGTGATTTTAAAAAATAAATAAATAAAATGGAAGTAATCACTAACAGCACCAAATGCTGGTGAGAATGTGAACCAACAACTCTCGTTCATCACTGATGGGGGATCCAAAATTGTACAACCACTTTGGAAGACAGTCTGGCAGTTTCTTTAAAAAGTAAGCATACTGGGGCACCTGGGTGGCTCAGTCGGTTTAGCGTCCAGCTTCGGCTCAGGTCACGATCTCGTGGTTTGTGGGTTCAAGCCCCGCGTCGGGCTCTGTGCAGACAGCTCAGAGCCTGGAGCCCGCGTCAGATTCCGTGTCTCCCTCTTTCTGTCCTGCCCCTTCCCTGCTCGTGCTCTGTCTCTCTCCCTCTCTCAAAAATAAGTAGACGTTAAAAAAATTATTTTAAAAAAAGTTAAGTATACTGTCCTTCAGTAATCGAAGGGGTACACAAACTGTCTATACAGACAACAGACGATTATTCAGTACTAAAAATAAATGAGCTGTCGAGTCACAAAGTCATGGAGGATTCTCGAATGCACGTTACTAAGTGAAAGAAGCCAACATGAACTACGTACTGCGTGATTCCAACCATACAACATTCTGGAAGAGGCGAAACTATGGGGACGGTAAAAGATCAGTGGTTGCCAGGGTTGAGGTGGGGGAGAAATGAATAGGCAGAGCACGGGGCAGAATTTTCAGGGCAATGAGGATATTCTATGTGTTATCATGATGGATACGTCTCATTATAAATTTGTCCAAACTCACAGAATGTACAACACCAAGGGCGAAGCCTAAGGTGAACCATGGACTTGGGGTGGTTATGATGTATTAATATAGGTTTCTCCTTCATTTAAAAAAAAAAAAAAAGAACGTACCATTCTGGTGAGTGATGTTCCTAATTTAGGCGGGAGGCTATACCTGCATCAGGGTAGGGAGTATATGGAAAACACCAGAGATTTTGTTGTAATCCTGAAAATGCTCTAATAAAATAAGTTCTTACAAAATAGTAAAATAAAACGAGGACAATAACATCCACCCTACAGGGTGGCTGTGAGACTAAAGGAGAAAACTATAAGGGCGAGCTCCTTCCATGGGGCAACATCCTCCCCTCGGAGGGCCACCGTTACAGGAAGTGCAGGCAGCATTCTCCAGGAAATTAGTTCTCTGGGTTGTTGGTAAGTATTTTCTGGGAAAATGTTCCTATATTCAAATGCTGCTATAAAACACCAAGTTAAAAGGTCTCTTCACTGGGCGCCCCGGTGTTTCCGTCGGATAAGGGTCCAACTCTTGATTTCGGCTCAGGTCACGATCTCACAATTTGTGAGATGGGGGCCCCACGTCAGGCTCTGTGCTGACACCTCGGAGCCTGCTTGGGATTCTCTCTCTCCCTCTCTCCCAAAATAAATAAATAAACTTAAAAAAAAAAAGCCTCTTCACAATTGGGGTTTCCAGAGCCTACAATAGAATAAGATGCACTGTAACTTTAAAAAAAAAATTCTTTTTTAATCTTTATTTTTGAGAGAGAGACAGACAGACAAAGCACAAGTGGGGGGAAGGGCAGAGAGCGAGGGAGTCACAGAATCCGAAGCCGGCTCCAGGCTCTGAGCTGTCAGCACAAAGCCTGACACCGGGCTCGAACTCACAAACCATGAGACCATGACCTGAGCTGAAGTCGGATGCTTAACCGACTGAGCCACCAGGAGCCTTTTAAAAGCTCCACACAGGACCTTATTTTCTTGAATATCTTTTGCAATGACTTGGATGTGTCACACCCTGGGAAGCACTGGGATAAAAGCAGTCCTCTCCCAAGGACCCCTGGTAAACACTCGGCAGAAATAACCATCAACCCACTCACTCTCTGGGGGGAAGTGGGTGTGACGAGGGAGGGGGCAGGTGCTTCCGAGGAGCGGATTCTGAGGCTAATTCCAAGAGGCCAAATACCAGAGCAGGCACTGGGGCCACATGGAACTGGGAGGGGAATGCAACCAGGAAGTCTGAGGTCAGAGCTCAGAGGTGGAACCCCCCCACCTCTAAGAGCCCCAAAGTTAAGACAAGAGGGAGAATGGAGGAGTGTTGAATACAGGGTATCAGAGATGGGGGGCAGCTCGGTCTTGCCTCACAGCAAGCTTCGTGACCATGAAACTGTGGCCCACGCCCTATCTTTGACTTGGCATTTTCTTTTTTTTTTAATGTTTATTTATTTATTTTCAGAGAGAGAGAGAGAGAGAGAGAGAGAGAATCCCAAGCAGGCTCCACGCTGTCCTGCCAGCAAGTGGGGCTTGAACCCACAAACTGAGATCATGACCTGAGCTGAAATCAAGAGTTGGATGCTTAACCAACTGAGCCACCCAGGTGGCCCTGACTTGGCATTTTCTATTTGGACCAACGGCAAGGTCTTTCAGAGGCAAGGACAGATCAGATGATTAGGAGGTTCGCATGGATTTGTCGAAGGGCAGAAATGGGTCAAGGCAGGTGCAAAGCAGCTACGTCTTTTGGAGCAGCGAACGTGTAGAGACCCATAAAGAGGGCTGGGGGGCGGGGCTCCAAGCAGGATGGTGCAGAGAGGAACCAGAGATGGGCTCCAAGGGTGAAGAGCTCATTTCCCCGTGTGGTACAGGCTCAGCTGGAGCCCGTCGTGATTGCTCCCATTTCTAGCTCACAAGTTCACAGAGGAGCCCTGTGTAGCACCTAGATATCTCCAAGAACATCCAGAACTCTGAAGCACCTGAAAAAAACACAGCCCCATTCCTCTCTTGTCCTCCTCCTACGTTCGAAGTTCCATTCTTCTGTTTGGAACATATTCTTGGCCATTTTTTAAACCGTCATGAGCCAGGAATTTGGTCTTTCACTCAGCTGTTTCTTTGGCAAGTTCCTTAACACATTTATCATCCACCCACTCACCAGTATCACGAATCAATTTATTTTTTGACTACGGAATGGATATCTCAGGACGATGTCACTGCAACAGATCAATCCCGCTCATTCAAGTCCCCATAACTGGGTTCAACTAACATTAATTGAGCACTTTCTAATTTTTGTTAACGTTTATTTAGTTTTGAGATAGTGAGAGAGAGAGACAGAGCACGAGCAGAGGAGGTGCAGAGAGAGAGGGAGACACAAAATCCGAAGCAGGCTCCAGGCTTTGAGGTGTCAGCACAGAGCCCGACACGGGGCTCGAACTCACGAACCGCGAGATCACCGAGATCACTCACTAACCAACTGAGCCACCCAGGCACCCGTAATTGAGCGCTTTCTAATTGTCCGGCATTGAACCAAGCTTTTACAAGATTTATTTAATGTAACTCCTGCAAGAATCTTAACAAAGGGGAGGGGATTTGCCCCCACCGCCCCCTAGTTTTACTGATGAAAAGAATTGAGAAGTTGGGCAAAATCCAAGGTCCCATTGAGAGTAAGTGGCAGAGCTGGGATTCAAACCAGCTCTAACTCAACAGTCTTGAATATGACATTGAACAAGAAACTCTAGCCTAACCCCAGCACTAAAGTAGGAATCTGGAGATGCGGAGTCCAATTCTAACTCTGCAATTCGTTACCTAAATGGGAAAGTCACTTGCTGAAAATAAATTTATTTTAAATTGATTTATAATACAGACAAGGGGTTACGAGATGATCGTATTCAAAATCCCATCAACTGTAAGTCTGTAGTCCTTGTGCTTGGTGTTTCCAAATTGAATCCATAGATAAAAGGGTAACTCATGGCATTTTTCTTCCTGAAAATATTTGCAGTTAAACGCTCTGGATGTTTTTTCCCCTTTCATCCCTTCGAGGCAGTCTTGGACATTTCCCTGGAGCCCTTCCGTCCCTTGCCCTTGCATGCCCAGGATTCGTTCCCCTTCTCCAAAGTTCTCTCCATTTCTTTGTGGGCAATTCCTACTCTGCCACACATGGCCCCGGGCACAGTCTGGGTAGTGGGGGTGCTTCTGAGCGGCCGCTTCTTGCTGTTGGGTTCTGTCTTTCCCCAGGTTGGTTTCCTGTGTTGCCCATCAGTACGGTGTGCTCTTGGATGACCAGCCAATCATGTCCCCTCCTCTCCTTTTCCTTCCTTTTCCTTTCGGTTCTATCACTTTTCTTTCTGTTCCTTCCTCTCTCACTCTTTTTCTTTCTGAATGAACGACCCTTTTGAAGTTGCCTTCGAACTCACTTTATAACTCCCACAAGAAAACCAGTCTCATCAAATCGACACGCCTTATTTTCACCTAGATGGTTTACACCCAAGCCAACCCTCCTCCACAGTCACCAGACCTGACATCCCAAAACTTCCAGGTATCAAATTGCTGGCCAGTGATTCAAAGTCAGAAGATTTGGCCGGAAGTCCCAGTTCTTCCTCCTGATACCGAGGTGCCAGGCTCAAGTCGATCACTTTCTGTGCCTCAGTTTTCTTAGCGGCAAAATTGGAACAATACCTACTCAGCAAGTAAGAACACAAACAGCTTTCACGTGGTGGGAGCTCCGTATTCATCCAGTTATCAAGTGGCTGAAAATGTGGCATTCCGGAGGGGCGTTCCGGAAGAGAATTCCCATGTGGGTGCGAGCAGTGGCAGCAGATTGGTCTAAGCGCACATCTCTTCCTCATGAGGCCAGTGTCCATTTGGATCTCAGGCTCTGGCATTTCAGCTTTAAAAGCGGCCAGAAACTTAGAGGCACCCAGAGTGGCTGCTGAGCCCGGTTCTGCTGAACCTCTCACCCTGAGCTGGCTTTGTTCTTCCGGTTGTGCCCTACCAGCCGTCCGGCAAGTGAGGGAAAAATGAATGCTCTGTGGTTGTTTCCTTGGCACCAGTTCTGATCTGAACTGGGTCCCCCATGGATCTCTCCTAGCCCAAGCTAGTTGCTCTGTTTCAAGCTCCTTGATTCCTGTCCACGGACATAATTCGCTCCACGTTCGTTACGTATTCAGGTGAGGTACTACTAAGTAAGAGGCGAATGGACGAACAAAGAAATGAATCGGCGGACAGGCTTCCCATATTTCCTGGATCTGAAACACTTGGACAATGTGTGCCCCTTATGCCACCACTATGCAGCCCTGATTGTGATTGATTCCTCTTCCTTTGTGTGGGAGGCATCCGGCCCGAATACAGTCTCATCACATGGAATCGTGAAATGAACTCTATGAAGCTGCTTCACGGACTCTATTTTCTATGTGACTGTAAATGGGAGAAAGAGGGGAACATAGCGAAATAATCACCGGAAGTATTGTGCCTCCACATAACTTCTAGAGTTTTTGGTTGTCTGTCAAATGAGGAGAGGCAGAGGTAGACAAAGGCTAAGCCAAATATAAACCAAGCTAGCATTGTCCATGAAGGCACGTATTTTTAAACGTGAGTGAAAATAATGGTAGCTTAATAAATACAGCACGATATGAGGATAACAGATATAGCAAGGTGTGTTTTTTTATTTTTTTTTATTTCTTTTCAAGAAAAGGGAACCAAGAAATTGTAGACTCAAGTCAACTCAGCATCGGGAAACTACTATGGATTTATTCACGGCCCAGTCATGAAATAAAAACCTGGCCCTGTTTGATGCCAGACTGTGAGCTATGGGCACAAAGAGCCAATCTTTGCCTTCCCGGGCTCCTCAGACTGTAGCGGGGGATCTGATGCCTATCTTGACCGTGCCAACTGTGTTGGCAGAATGCAGAGGACGAGGCACCCTCCTCGACCTTGGAAGGTCCACGAGGGTGACCCGACAGATGAGAAGACGTCCTCTGGCACACGATGGAAGATGGAAATTTAGGGAACCCACTGCGTGCCAAGCTCTCTTCGAAGATGTGCTCTAGGGGCTGGGAACACGAGTCCCTGCCCTCAAAAAGCATACGTTCTCGTGAGGGAGAAGAGGGGGAAAGTAAATGCATGAATACCTACAAACACAGGTAGATAAATAGGCAAACAACCGAACAAAGCATTGGGATAATTGCGAAGCAGGCAAGTGTTGTCAAGAAAACAAAACGGGACCATGAGGGCAACGTGACAAGGGTTGGGGGGAGACAAGTTGCCACCTAACTGGGGTGATCTGTGAAGGACTCTGCGGAGGGGACACAGAAGTTGTAGTTTCTGAACATGCAAGATTGCAGAAGAAAGCGCGAGGGCATCACACGGTGGGGGCACAGGCGAATGAGGGATAGAGCACTCGGTGAGGCTGGAGGGACTGTGGTAACACCCAGCCCCACACCAGGGAGCTTGAACGTTATCTTAGGGGCACCAGGGACCCACAGCGGGATTAAGGACAACGCAGGACATGGATCTGACCTGTAGCTCAGCTGTGCTTTGTTCAATCACAAAGAAATGGCCCGGGCAGAGCCTGGGTTCGGGAATTCCTCCCAAATCTTCATTAGAAAGGCAGACACAATCAACACTGTCTCTCTCTCTGAAAAGAGCAAACAATGTGAATGATAGCTGATGTCTTTCAACAAAAATGTGACCCTGATTATATTCCTGGCCAAGGCTCTGAAGCCAGATTCTTAGAGAAATAGCCACAAAAGTTCCATGTAATTATATATATTATAATATATACATGTAATTATGTATATAATTATACATATTATATTTATTACGTATATAATTATATATTTATCTATGTATATATTATAATTCTATATTTATATATGTATATATTATAATTCTATATTTATATATGTATATATTATAATTATATATTTATATATGTATATATTATACTTAATATATTTATATATGTATATATTATAATTATATATATATTATATATGTCCTTCAGAAGGACATATAAATCAATTAAAGAGTATGAGAATCCTACCACCCACCCCATAGTCTGCGGAATGTAGAGGAAGGGGCCCTGGGAGCTGCCAGGAAAAAGAGAAGCTTCCTTAAGTGAGGAGAAAAGAGGGGCCTGAGCTAGAACATGTTCCCAAGTGACCTTGTGCATAATCTCCCTACTACAAAGGGTCCTAACAGCCTGGGTATCAAGAGCCATCAGGGTCTACTTCTTTCTTTTATTTTTTTTAATGTTTATTTATCTTTTTGAGAGAGAGAGAGAGAGACAGAGCGTGAGTGGGGGACAGGACAGAGAGAGAGGGAGACAGAGAACCTGAAGTAGGTTCCAGGCTCCGAGCTGTCAGCACAGCACAGCCCCAATGCGGGGCAGAACCTACGAACCCTGAGATCATGACCTGAGCTGAAGTCAGATGCTTAACTGAGCCACCCAGGAGCCCCAGTCAGGGTCGACTTCTTAAGCCACGACCTCCCTACTCAAGGCAGAACATCACGAAGTTTTAAAATGTGCGGCTTATAAAATATCTGCCCTGAGCGTTTAAGAGTGAGAAAGGTGTCTGTGAGCCCGGAAGTCCATAAAGCCTTCCTCAAAAGGGGCCAAATACATAATCACAGACCCGTGGCCCTGGAGAGGCATCACTTTAGTAGTGGAAAAATATCCTCTTACGCGAATTACCTACTAGTTGTGGAACTATTCTTCTATCCCCGGGCACGGAGATTGTTCCCGGTCTTTTGAACTACTGTAAGACCACCGCAGAGATCACCCTCGTTCATGTAGGTTTTGCACGTTTGGGGTTATTTCTAAGGTAAGGTGGCTGTGCGAAGGGCCAGGTGGTAAAAATGTCGGGCTTTGTGAGCCACGCGGTCTGTCTCCTCTTCCTCCCGCTCCTTCTCCTTCCCTTTCCTCTCTTTCCCCTTGAAATCTCTTTAAAACCCTACAGACCATCATTACGTTGCTGGCCATGCCAAAACGGGTCGCAGGCTGGATTTGGCCCACGGACCACGTGCCAAACTCTGCATTCGATTCTCAGAGTCCCCGGGTCAAGGGATACGATCATTACGGTGTTATTTATACACACTAACAACCTCTTTTGTAGCAGTCTATGCTGGTCACCTGTGTCATCCGATATTGGGTATTATGTTTGGCTTTTCTTTTTCCGCTAAATATAATTTGAATTTGTGTGCGGGATTTGCTAGGAATTCTTATTCACTTCTTTAAACATGCCAATCTTACTGAAACTTTGAAGAGGTTTGGAAACGGAGCCCATAACCCTAGAGAATTAAAATGCCTCATTATGCCTTTTGTTTCATTTTGTTTTCCTGTCCTGTGGAGGGACAGCCTCGCCAGGTCACCTAAGGTATCGTGTCACATCAGACCCTCAGCACGCTGAGGGTCTTATGCTCCGGAAAACGTTGGCCTGTGGCCTTTCAAATGTGTGCAGAAAATAAGCTTTATCATTTGGGGATTATCCTGAATATGTCAAAGAAAGACTATTTTAAACCTGTTTGTGATTAAAGTTCTTCTTCTTTTTTTTTAATGTTTATTTTTGAGAGAGACAGAGACAGAATGCGAGTGGGTTAGGGGCAGAGGGAGGGAGACACGGAATCGGAAGCAGGCTCCAGGCTCTGAGCTGTCAGCACAGAGCCCGACGCAGGGCTCGAACTCACGAGCCGCGAGATCATGACCTGAGCCGAAGTCAGACGCTCAACCGACTGAGCCACCCCGGCACCCCGTGATTAAAGTTCTTATTTTGTCAGTTTGCCCTCTTGGCCTCCGGGGTGATATTAGCCTCCTACTTGCTTTGTCTGGTGAAGCAAGAAATTGGTCCTGGCCAGCTGCATGCCCGAGGCCCCATCACTGCTGCTGGGGGGGGCATCAGGAAAGGAGCCTTAGGGGAGAGGGGAGGAGGAAGTTCACCAGGGGAACACATCCCAACCTATTTGTCATAAAGAAATCCTCTTCCGGGGCTCCTGGGTGGCTCAGTCGGTTAAGCATCTGACTTTGGCTCAGGTCATGACCTCACAGCTTGTGAGTTCGAGCCCCCAGTTGGGAGAGCTTGAGCCCCACTCTCTCTCCCTCTCTCTCCCCCTCTCTCTCTCCATCTCTCTCTGCGCCTAACTTACTTGTGCCCTCTTTCTCCAAAAAAGGAAGGAAGGAAGGAAGAAATGGTATTCAAGTGCAATCTCTGTAATCAACTCACAAAATGCTGACTTGGTTCCAGTCCCGCCCCAGAAAGCTCTCTGAAACAACCACAAACCCTCTTCCCAACAATACCATTAGGAGAGCTCTTCTGCTGCTTCTCAGAGAGATCCAGAAGAGAAGCCAGAGACCGCGGTTACCATGTAATGAACATTTCCTAGGTTCCTGACCCTGTCCTGAGCACGGATGAAGAAACTGAGGCAGGCAGAAGTTACCTGCCAAAGTCACACAACAGGCGAGCAACAGCATCGGGGGAGGAGCTCTGAGACTCCGGGTGCAAAACCCACCTTGTTAATCAACTCAGGGATTCTGGGTGCTAATTTCAAGGGTTGATAAAACAGACTGTGAAACGACATTTCCCTGGTCTTAGAGCACTGGCCACCTGTGCCCTCAACTCCCATGCACGTCTGTCTGCGCTTCCCGCGCCCTGGACGGACCAGTGCTAGATGGACAAGCTGCCCTGGGCGGACTTAGACCCCCCCAAATCGGGAGAGTTGCCAGTTAATGGATACGTACCGTTTGTTCGCTTCATTTCCTTCCCGTGGGAACATGGAGATACCTTTTGTGTCAAAAGACACACAGCGGAGAGTCTTTACCACGGCCATGTCCACACTGGCTCTGGGCACGTAATCCCAGTAAAGTGGAAAGACCCACTTGTCACAGAACCCATTGCATTTGGCCTCCCAAACATCTTCTGGACTCTCCTCCTTCCTGGTCTCCTTATTTATTTATTTGCTTGTTTACTTATTCTCTTTATTTATTTTTGTTTTCTTGAGAGAGAGAGAGAGAGCATGAGTGGGGTTGGGCCAGAGACAGAGGGAGACACAGAATCCCACGCAGGCTCCAGGCTCTGAGCTGTCAGCACAGAGCCCAACGCAGGGCTCAAACTCTCGAACCGTGAGATTATGACCTGAGCCGAAGTCGGACTCTTCACCAGCTGAGCCACCCAGGCGCCCCCGTAATTATTTATTTTCACCTACCATCCTCCCGGATGATGGCATCTGAATGGGTGGCATGCTGGGAGTCCCCACGATGATTTCCTAGGACTCACGGGGCTCGAACGCTGTTACAGCTTATTGCGGTCAAAGGATGTAGAATAGAATCAGCCAAGGGACGAGGCACGCGGGGTAAAGTCCAGGAGGAACCAGGTGCAAGCTTCTCAGTGTCCCTCTCGGTGGTGTCACACGGGGACACACTCAGTCCTCCAGCAGCGATGTGCCAAGGGTACCAATCAGGGAAGCTCCCAAAGTCGTGGTGGCCAGAAGTTTTATTGAGAACCAGTCCTGCTGGTATGCAAGGCCCATGCGACTGATCCCACGTACTCATGCTCCAGCCCTTAACCCAGAGCAAAAACAAGCGTTCGCCATAAATCACTCTGTCAGGATAAACTTACCTGGCCACACTGGTAAAGCATGGTTCAAGTTCTCAGGCGTGCAAAAAAACCGCTCTTATCAGGCAGAACATTCCAAAGAGTCCGAGGTTATTCCCCAAGAGCCAGCCCATTCTGGAGGCAGGTTTTTATTTAGAATGTGAAGGGTTGAGCACCCCAGGCCTGTTGAGTTAAACCTTTCCTGTTCACATTATGATCAGAGAAAAAGTTATACCTCCTAAAATGATCTCTTCCATAATATCAAGGAATAAAAAGGAACAGTGGGACCTTGAGTCTCCAGGCAGCTGTGTCAGGGGGATGTGGTGGGTGGGCCAAGGTTTCCACCTTCTTCCTTCCACCTGAGTAGGAAAAGTGTGACGTGTTTATTTATGTAACAAACGTCAAGCAGCTATCGAGATAGCAGCGTGAATCTCAGAGCCTCTGCCCCGACAAGCTCACAGTCTCGCAGAAGGGGCCCCGTGCTGTCAGTGTGTGGTCACATACGGACAAGCCACAACGTTCTCAGCTCTGTAGCATCCCACATAATCCATCGATCCTGGGGAAAGGGGGTAATGGACACAGTCTCACAGGGTCTGCCACCTGAACTGGGGACTGGCTGGTGACCAAGAATTGCCAGGTCAACAGGGCGCAGGGCACTCTCAGAGCAGGAAAGAGAAAGGTAGGATATTTCGGGTCAAGGGTTCAACACATGCACTGGAGACAGGATTTGCAAGGTGCCTTGGGGTTTCTGGACCATCGTCCTGCGAAGGTTCCTTTCCTAAGTCCTCTCCAGAAGGGAAAGTTTGTAAGGCTGATTGTTACCAAGTAGTTTATGACGGAGTTTCCCCAACCTTTTTATGTCATGGCTCTAATGAAAAATTATCCAATTTGGCTCTCAGACCTCCTGTACAATGGCTGTGCATTCTAAATTCTTGTTTTACTACTTTTCCATCTATAAACAGGAGCGTGAAATGAGATTCAATAAATAAGGAATCTTTAGATTGGCCAGCAGAAAATAATCATTTTCTCTTCTACCGCTCTCTCTTCCCCCATGCTTCCTCATCTGTTCTAAACTTAAAAGATCTTGTTAAAATAGAAACTGCTTTTCTTGTCCCTTGTGAGTACTATCTTCGCTAGGTTTCGTGTGAAACGTAATTGGTAGTCAATCATTCCTATGGCAAATACCGCTTTCTGCTACAGTAAGCGTCTGTAAAAGGTGTTCTTTCACTTCTGTTTATAAATGTGCCTTCATAGCTTTCTTTTCATATAGCTTGAATTCGTGCAGATCTTACAGAGGATCCAAAAAGCAGGCCAACTCATTTTCATAGCAGAGGGCAGAGGAAGGACATGAAGAGACAGAGAGGGACTAGCACATCACTGCCTTCTACTTCACGAGGCAGGAAACATTATCGAAAAGGGAACTTCCATTCTAACAAAAAGCCACACCCTGGCATAATCATGTAGCAGGGTCATCATCCACGTGACCCAGTTAAAAATATAAAAAAGTACTGGGGTGCCTGGGTGGCTCCGTCGGTTAAATGTCAGACACTTGATTTCGGCTCAGGTCACGATCTCACGGTTCATGCGATCAAGCCCCATGTTGGGCCCTGCACTGATAGCATGAGGCCTGCTTGGGATTCTCTGTCTCCCTCTCTCTCTGCTCCCCCGTTCGCACTCTCAAAATAGTTAACTTAAAATAAAATAAAATAAAATAAAATAAAATAAAATAAAATAAAGTGAAGTGAAATGAAATAAAATAAAATAAAATAAAGTGAAGTGAAGTGAAATGAAATGAAATAAAAAAAATAAATAAAATAAAATAAAATAATAAAATAAAGTGAAGTGAAGTGAAGTGAAATGAAATGAAATAAAATAAAGTGAAGTGAAGTGAAGTGAAGTGAAGTGATATGAAATGAAATGTAATGAAATAAAATAAAATAAATAAATAAAATAAAATAAACATATTGAAAGTACTCATCTTTGGGTAGAAGTAAATTCGTCTATGTTTCAAGAAGTTATTCCTCTGTCCACGACCACATCAGCAAACCTTGTGGCTCTCTTTCCTCACCCCGGTTAAGAGTTGACGACAGGTCTGCCACCAGATGAGTGGCCCCAACATAAAAGCTTTGTGCGCCCCTCACGGAAGTGGTATATTGAGTGAAGGCTGGCCCGGTCCCAGCCCACTAGGTCTCTTGTTTCTTCTTTCACAAGAAACCAAACAGATCCATATGGCACCAACGCTAAGTGCTCAGTTTTAATTTTAATCACTTTGCTGCTATCACAGAAACAGCCGCGGCCAATTCGTTGCCATGTTGCATGGAGTCTTTTATCACTAAGCTTCCAGTCAGCAAACATGTATTGATATTTTAGTCTCTGTCGGGCACCACTAAGGGCACTGGGGACCCAGCAGTAGGTGAGATTGAAAGAGTCACCTGGAGCAGTGCCGCCTGAAGTTTTGGGATCCAGTCATACAGCAGACGTAGAAGATTTTAGGGGCGCCTGGGTGGATCAGTCAGTTAAGCATCGGACTTCGACCCAGGGCATGATCTCACGGCTCATGGGTTCGAGCCTCGCGTCGGGCTCTGTGCTGACAGCCTGCTTCGGATTCTGTGTCTCCCTCTCTCTCTACCCCTGCCCCATTCATGCTGTTTCTCTCTCAAAAATAAAAACATTTAAAAAAATTTTTTTAAAAAGAAGTAGCAGATTTTAATGTTATTTCAGAACTTAAGACGATCCAAGAGATAGTACATACCCTCTTGGCCAAAAATACACTATTGAAGGGACGTACTCTAGAAATGGGCAGACTGCTCGTTGGCCTCGTAAACTTCTTATGGTTCTTCAAAAACATTCCAGTCAGGGAGTGTTGAGGAAAATGTACCCTTTTATTTATTTTGAAAGAGGCAGAGAGAGTGTGAGTGGGGGAGGCACAGAGAGAGGGAGACAGAGAATCCCAAGCAGGCTCCTTCAGGCCAGCGTGCAGGGCACGACCTGGGGCTTGAACTCGCGAACTGTGAGATCATGACCTGAGCCACAATCAAGAATCAGCTGCTTAACCCACTGAGCCACTCAGGCGCCCCAGGAAATGTGCCTTTTTAAAGGGGAGGTTTTCATAGCCTGATGCAGTAGATGTTAGCAATTGTGTTCATGTATGCAATACCCTGACAGGCCCTTTAGGAGAGCCCAAAAAATGATCTTTCTCTCTCTCTTTTCCTCATACACACACACACACACACACACCCATATCCTGCTCTCTCGCATTTTTCAGCAAGAGATAAGACATGTATTTAAATATTTACAATAGAATATTAAAGCGGCAAGTGCCCCGTGGGAACCTATGTAATGCAAAGGGCTTGCAGAGAAGGGGAGGAAGGGTGGAAGGAGGCGAGAGCCATAAAGAAAGGGACACCTTGGGTTGTGTGTTAAAGAATCGGGATACAATTGGTGCAAATAACGCTTCAGGTGAAGAAATAAATGGAACAAGCCTCAGCAAAGAAGAGAGAGAGAAACACACTGACCTGTGTTATCAGAGTGTGGAATATGAGACTTAAAAAATCCAGAAGTGGTCAGATCATGAAAGGTCTCAAAAGTCAGACTAAGAAGCTGCATCAGCCTCCGCAGAAGCGCAGGGAAAATTTAGTACTGGGGTCAAAAAGAACATGTCCCCTGGGTAGGCGAATCTGTAACTCAGTGACGGGGGCAGGTGTAATGGTGGCACCCTCTTCCAGATAATTAGTTGCTTGTATTAGCTCTAAAGGGGCTACGTTTTTCCACTACCTGAAAAGAAACGTGTTTACACATATCTTGATCCTCCTGATGGGAGCCCAGGATTGTTTCCTGCTTCGGGGTGGGCTCGTTGCTGAAACAAACAACCTCAGGGGTTCGGCGGCTTAACGCAATTGTTTGTTTCTGTCGCAGGTAAGGTCCAGTGTGGCCCTTCTTCCCCGGTTGGCTTTCCTGACCACCTTTTTCAGGTTCCTGCCGTCTCATGGCTCTGCCTTGTCTGGATGCTGTCGTGTTTTCCTTCAGGTGTAAACAGGGAAAGACGGAAAATGGAGGGTCCTGTGGGGGAATGTTTGATGAGCCAGACCTGCGGTGGGGCCTGTGTTATTTCAACCCGCATTCCACCGGCCGCGATTTCGCCACGGGTAAACCACACTTCAAGAGAGGCTGGGGAATGAAGCCTAGCCTTGTGCCCAGGAGGAAACAGGAAATGATTTGGTAAATGAACAGCTGGGATCTGCCTCATTTTCAAGCGGCGTTTGGTTTCATCCAGCACTGGGGCCTCACAGCTCACAACCAAACGCGAAGAAAGGTCTTTTTTCACAGTTAGGTACAAACAGTGTTGAAACGACAAACCTTCGTTACATGCAGGAAACAGTCACTGAATTCAGGGATTTTTCCAGATGATCACTCCCTTTGATTCAAGACCAACAGAAAACAAACAAACAAAAAACCCCAAAAAACAAAAACAAAACTATTCCTCCTCTGTTCTCCCTTCCCTCTGAAACATGTAAGATCTCCCACCTCTAAAATTCGACAACACTAATTCGGCAATTCACCCTTTACCTGTTACAGCACCACCTTTTTTTTTTCTACTCTTATAATGGCATCCCTTATTTAAAGTGCATGCAATGTACTTCATTTGTATTATTTAAAAGGGTGAAAAACATGTTTAAATGTCATTAGGCTTGTAGTTCATACCAGGAAAACAAGCTCATCAGATACTTTCATCAGGTAACACCTTTGATCAAGACAAGGTTTAATTAAACAAATCATTAGCTCTGAGACTTGATCAAAGCGTAAATGTTAATGCACTGACTACTCTCGTCTTCTTCGTATAATGAGCAGCGCAGACTAGCTCACTTCCAAAATCCCATCTGACTCTTAACTTTCCATCCATTCCAAAGGGCAAGGTTGTGGGCCTTTTCAGCGGTACATCCGGGACCAGCATAAAGGTTCCCGGTTTCTAGTCCATTCTGATGCTCTGACCACAAATGAGGATAGTCTTGTGGCTCAAACAATCCCATCAGAGAGTTGTGGCCCCAGTCAGTGAGTAGTGATCGACTTGTTTGCTGAACAAGAGACTGATGGCTGAAAATCTATATATAGAGAGATTTTTAAAAATCAAGCCATTATTTCCCACCGATTCAAAAGCTCCCAAGAGTCGAAATTATATTTGAGTAGTATTTGGATGGCTGCCTCAGAAAAACAACTTCAGGGAAATTTAGCAATTATATATTTTGGCTCCTACAATTTTGAATATAGAACACACTGACAGAAGGCAGAAGGCTGGAAGAAGTGTCCACACATGTAGCACGTTCTAAACTAATGACTTAGTCTCCTTTTTACTTTACGATTTATCATTCTGGAGGGTGTGTAGGCTAAAGATTTAAATTTTCTTCCAACTTAATAGGTTCTATGCCCTTGTTATATTTGAAGTAAAGTTTTCAGTGACTACAGAAAGAACGTGAAAATTGCTTTCTTTACAACTGTTACTATTTTCATATGAGATTAGGTATTCCAAGTAGAACATAATTGATTTTATTCATTCTTCTTATAATATGCTTTGGTTTATTCATTCATCCATCCATTGTGTCAGTTTTGGCTTTTTTTCCCCCAGTTTTTATTTAAATTCCAATCCGTTAACATGCAGTGTAATATTAGTTTCAGGTGTAGACTTTAGCGATTCAACATTTAGATTCAATATTTACATACAACATCACAAGGGGCTCATCACAAGTGCCCTCCTTAATCCCCATCACCCATTTAACCCTTCGCCCCCCACCTCCCCTCTGGTAACTATTAATTTGTTCTCTACAGTTAAGAGTCTATTTCTTGAGTTGTCTCTCTCTTTTTTCCTTTGCTCATTTGTTTTGTTTCTTAAGTTCCATGTATGAGCGAGATCATGTGTTAATTGTCTTTCTCTGACTCATTTCACTCAGCATAATGGCAAGATTTCATTATTTTATGGCTGAATAATATTCCATGAGATATTTTTTCAACTTTGTATATTATATGTATAATATAAAACCTTCTTTATCCATTCATCTGTTGATGGACATTTGGGCTCTTTCCATACTTAGGCTATTGTAGATAGTGCTGCTACAAACATTGGGGTGCATGTAGCCCATCAAATTAGTAATTTTGTATCCTTTGGATGAATACATAGTAATGAAATTGCTACATTAGCCACAGTGCGATTCCTGATAAAGTATCCTTAAAAACTTGTTTCCAGAAATAAAAAGATGCCTATTTCTAAATCCAGAAAACCATAATTTAATCAATTCATTGTACAGTTTCTCCAAAATATATTTACTCATACATAAGTAAAAGTAATTATATTTTAAGATGCTTTTAGAAGTTTGATTATTTTATTGAATGAAAACTAATGTTCCAATACTTCCAATTCTAACTGCATTAACTTGCAAAGTTATATCATCATACTTTCATTTTTCAATTTAGTTTTATACCATTCTAAAAACTGCTAATGACCTAAATTTGTTTTCAAACTTCCTTTTCGGATCACAAACCCCTGCAAGTATCCTAGTTCTTTATTCTTCACATTTATATCGTCTTAAATTTTATAGATATTTTCCCACCATAATGAAAATTCTGCAGTATGTGAGTTTGTGAGCTTTTTTTATTATTAGCCTTGACTTCCAGCTGACTTTCTGAGCTACACCTGGTACTGTTCTAACTTGGAATGCTGCTTCTTACTTGATAATTTGTACGTTTAAAATGTTAATCTTGGGGCACCTGGGTGGCTCAGTCGGTTAAGCGGCCGACTTCGGCTCAGGTCATGATCTCGCGGTCCGTGAGTTCGAGCCCCGCGTCGGGCTCTGTGCTGACAGCTCAGAGCCTGGAGCCTGTTTCGGATTCTGTGTCTCCCTCTCTCTGACCCTCCCCCGTTCATGCTCTGTCTCTGTCTGTCTCAAAAATAAATAAATGTTAAAATAAATAAATAAATAAAATGTTAATCTTGTGTGTAAAAGGAATATTTAGTAGAAAGAGGCCAGCATGATTTACTTGATAATATTTGGAAGTAAATAAGACATTTATGCTGAAGAAAAGGAATTATGAGTTTGCTTGATTTTAAATGTGAGATAATCCTTATCTTACTTCAATAGTAATTTAAGCACTCCCCCCCCCCCCCACATTTTTTGGAAGGAGAGAAAGATTTTTAATGGCCCACACTTTGCTAATTACTGAAAAACAGTCATTGGCTTATGTTACTTACTTCCCAGAGCATCTGACTGGACTTCATCCAAAATTCCAGAGACCATGTGAAAGAATACGGTAACATTTACCAATGAAGTTCATTGATTCAATCTCAGAAAAGTAAACACAGTTCCTCAGTGATGTTTCCTAGGTGTTACAATATGAATCTTAAGGAGGTATGATTAGGCCTAGTAGAACAACATCTGTGTGTTTGATGAAAAGGATTTGCATTACTTTAGGAGACTTGATTTGGCAAAAAAAAAAAAAAAAAAAAAAAAGTTTGAATGAATTAAAAATTCCCTTACTTTGTCCCAACTTAACGTTTGCTCATGAAAGAAATTACTAGACTTAAAGAATGCATCATTGACTACACGCCAAGAGATCAGATTACCAAAATGTGGGTGAATGATGAGGAGAAGTCAGTCGAAGCAAAGCAGTTCAGACTCTTCTCTCCATTTGCTCTCACCTGCTTGCAAAGCTGCTTCCTGACGGTAAGTGCCAAGAAACCACAGAGATCACATTGAAGGGACTATCACCAGGAATTAGGGGTAGAAACTTCTAGCATAAAATTTGATCAAAAACCAATTCTATTCGTAAAAAACACACTCAAATTCCTCGTTAAAAAATGTAAAAACATTTTATTTGGAAGTTTTATACAAATTTAGTATTTATTATCGTTCACTTGGTAGTTCTATTATAATTGTATAATATAAAGAAAATATAATGATTGCTTTCACCGAGACCCACATAAAATGTCCCCCAAATACCTCATATTCACCCGGCGTGCTCCATCATTACGCTCGTTTTCTATGTGAGACACCGACACGGAGTCTGAAAGCCCAGTATACAGCTTGATAATGTCTAACGTGGGATTAGCCCATTTGAAAGAATACATGAATAAATACCTTCACCCAAAAATGGCCGAAAACTTCAAAAGAACCAGGAAAACACAATGACTTACATAAAGTCTACCTTTGCAGAACTTTTTGTTTTTTTTTTAATGTTTATTTTTGAGAGAGAGAGAGAGAGAGAGAGAGCACAAGCTGGGGAGGGGCAGAAAAGGAGAGGGAGACACAGAATCAGAAGGAGGCTCCAGGCTCCGAGCACAAGAGCCCAATGAAGGGCTTGAACTCACAAACCGTGAGATCATGACCTGAGCCGAAGACGGACGCGTCACCGACTGAGCCACCCAGGGGCCCCACAAACCTTTTTAAAAATAAAAGAGTTCCACCATATTGACAACACAAATCGGAAGACATCAAATAAACAGAGTGATCAAAAATGGCAGTTAAACTTCAATCCAATGCCATCATTGTAATCACAGGATTAGCCTGAGTAAATAGATATTAAAAGCCCAGTAATTCCTTCGTATACTAATCTGAGTTCCTTCTTTTTAGTAACGGCTCTATTGAGGAATTGGCCAAGTTTTTCTTCTGTTTGTGTCTTATTTTTCCTTAAATATATCTGGCAAGACGAATCAGAGAGGGCATTCATGTTCTCTAAAGGTCCACCATATAGGATCTTCTAGAGAAAGAATACAACAACAAGCACACTGCTCTCTTAGGAAAAGCATGAGGGATCCCTAACCACTCCAACCCGAATGATACCAGACCTCAAAATGAACATGGAAAATGCACACGTAGGACATCAGAGGTGGGGCATCAAGACAGAGTGTTACGAGCTATTTCCCTGTAATGTCTGATCACGTTTACTACCTGGTTACAGAGAACTTTCATTCCGGCAAATCAGGAATGCAACATATTGAGAATAATAATGATCAGCAGCAAATATTTAATTCGGGGCATGAGGAAGTAAGAAAGGAGGAAGGGCATCTACTATATAGGCTGTTATAATAAGTAAGTCTAATAAACAATCAGTCGTCAAACATAGTAGATACACATTAAAACATGTTTGAAGCAAAATCTCTCAAGCAGCTAAGTGCTTGGAACCTTAAAACTTATTAAAATAGTAGTAGTTATAATAATTACTGCTACTTTTATTCATCTTTATTATACTATTGTTATAATAAGGGAAGTCATAGACACTGTATCTCCAGAAGTCTCAAATCCTTAATAAATACAGAGAGTTTATAGGAAAATATAACCTCATAATGGAATGCCCTTTATATTCAATTAAAAGGTAAAATGAAAATCTCGACTAGATAGCAGCTTCCATGATATCAAAACCACTTAAGTCCCTTACTATCTTTGGTTATTTTCCTTAATTCCAACCCTGAAAAAATAAAGAATGCAGGACATTAAAATCAGATACATTGTATCTGGACTGAAATTTACATTTTACTAAGTGTATCCAAAAAAAAAAAAAAATGTCTAGCATTATGTATGAACTCTGAACTATTAACATAATTTTGAATTATCATACAATTTAAAAAGTTGAACATTTAGAAAAGAATTATTCATAATACAACATGTATTTCATGTTCAAAACCATGGGTTATTATTCAGCTGTCAGTAGAGAATGGAATGCAACAATAAACATATTGCAACACCTTTACTTAAATTAGCTTAAAAATATCACATGGAATTAAAGCACTGTAGACACATACCCAGTCTACTGAGTCATAAAGCAGTTGCTTGAACATCCAGAGCCACAATAAGTAGTTACGTACAGCATAATACAGATATGTAATAACGATAAATATGTTATGTGAAACAAGTTAATTGCTAGTTAATGAAGGATCCCTTTTAGGTTATTTTTGGCATGCTGCCAGAAGCTCGTCAAGGAACTGGACGGCAGGTTCTGCTAATTTACAGGCTCACAGCGTGGGGGACTCGGGAGTCTTCAAGTAGACGTGCGGTTAAAATGTAGGCTTGCTCATATATTCTTCCATCGTCTGAAAGAGAACGAGAAATTAGAACAAGAGCCCCTTCGACAGCCTTTAGCAGAATGTGAAACCTTTGTCATTCTTTTACTTCCTTATTGTTTGTGGTTATTGAACAGAAGTTATCTAAACGGGGATGGACATCAATCTTTGCATTCTGATCAAGAACAGCGGTTCAAAGTTTGAGCGTAACGTGCATACACATCCATGTGGCTGGAACTTAATAACTTTCCACGGAAAAAGCTACGCTTGATCCCAAAAAGAATGTCCGATAAGAGAAATTCTAAAGCAACAGCTGCCAATATGCCACTGCTGACTTCGGATAAACGTGCCTAAATGATCATGAGCACCCACCTCCAGGCACACGTAGTAGAGAAATCTCGACTGTATTTCTGTAACATCAGAATTGCTACGGATACCGTGCAAAGCATCTTTCTACGCTTGTTGGCAAGATATAAAAAGCACACACAAACTAGGATTCTTAAGGATTTCTTCCATGTATTTTGAAAAGGCTTTCCTCCAAAGTATGCGAACTTCCTTCATCCTCCTCACCAGTTAGCAAGTTTGTTAACATGCCAGAAGGCCATAATTTTTTGCCAGTACTTTTTAAGAAACGTTCGGCCAGATTCACAGGTAGAGTTGAAATATACCGTGATGGGCAAGCCCTTTACCATGCAAGATAAATGGGTCGTCTCTTGCATTCTCTTCTATTGTAGACTTATATATTTGTGTAACACAGTGGCTCCTGTGTCGAATCAATACAAAGTTCAAGGGGGCAGCCTTGGGGAAACGCCCCTGCCTCTTTCGTGTAAGCCCCAGTCAGCTCCATCAGCAGTGATCAAACTGTACTTAACCTTGAACCTCAGGGTGCATAATTCACTTGCACCTGGCCGGGAAGACAATCGATCCGCATGGGCCAAACGGCAAGGCCATGGCTAAGCAATATCACTCAGAGGGAACCAAGGTTGGAAATCAGGCGTTCCAACGGGTTTTCACCAGCTCTGTTTAGAATTCCAGGGCTCCTATGCTGAAAGACTTGCGCTCGGTCACCCACACTTTCTTATAAAGCTCTTACGCCTCCAGATGAGCACTGGCCAAGAGAAGCCCACACCCCCAGCCCTCTGCCCTGTCTGCATCTCCTCTTACAATTGCTGCCGGTGTCTTCAAACTTAGCAGGGCTATCACACTGGCCAGGGGCCCACGCCTGTTTTCTAGCACCTAGAGTTTATACCATTTGAAAAGGAATACAAAGTTGCAAATACAAAATTGGGTATGAAGTTGATTTAGAATGAGGAAGGCAGTAACAGATTATGTGTTTTTAAAGGACAAGTATCCCAAAATCCAGAACCATAGCCTAAGGTTTTCATTCATTAAGTGTCTGACATGCTTCTATAATGTATTCACTGTATGGCTACATGCGCTTTGCGGCTACGATATCTTACCTTTATAAATTCCACCACATGAGCCTGCAGCCTCGGAAGGGGCTTGGGCCAGCAAAAGCCTCTGGAACTGTCACTTTGCTGGCTTCTAGTTATCGGCACCACCTCCCACCACTGGCTACCTCAGTCGGCTACAGACGACACTGACTGTCCTTTCTGGGCCATGCTGTTACTCAAGTTACATGAATCAATAGCGTACAAGGTTGGTATTTTCTTGAGCTTCCTGCTTTCAAGGTTGGAAAAGACACTCAAGGCTGGCACAACCTTAAAGAGCTCTGTGTTTCACAAGAGGACCAGGATCTGTCCCTCAGGACCCCTTCTTGCACCACCGAGTTTCTTGTGGATTTCGCACTGTACATACTGTAACTTTTTACTGCTTTATGGCTTTGCTTAGCAGTTAACATGGGTTGTGGGTTTTGTTTTCGTCATTGTTGTTGTTGTTGTTTTAGAGAGAGAGAGAGAGAGAGCGCGCAGAGGAGGGGCAGAGAGGGAGAGAGGATCCCAAGCAGGCTTCATGCTCAGTGTGGAGCCCAAGGATCCTGGGATCATGACCTGAGCCAAGATCGGAAGTAGGACACCTAACTGACTGAGCCACCGAGGTACCCCAACGTGGGTTGTGCTTTTCAGGGTGACGACAATGTGGGGATGCACCTATGCCATTCTCATGCCTCCACGCATACACAGGCAAGGTATCCTCTCGCTTGAGCCAATGAGACACCATTTTGACTCGGGCTCCTCATTTTGTGGGGAAACCTCTTCTGTCCGTCGCCCCCACTGGTGATGCCAGGAATTGCAACCCCTGCAGGTAATAAGCTAACTACCTTCCTCTTTCAGTTTGTTTTCTTATCACTTCAAGCCACTGTCCACGGGTTGTCACCCACAAAATAAGATACCTCCAAAAGTCACCCCCAACCAATTAAACTGTTCTTTGCATTTTTTTATTAAAAAAATTTTTTTTAATGTTTATTTATTTTTGAGAGAGGGAGAAACAGAGAATGAGCAGGGGAGGGGCAGAGTGAGGGAGACACAGAATCCGAAGCAGGCTCCAGGCTCTGAGCTGTCAGCACAGAGCCCGACGCGGGGCTCGAACTCACAGACCGTGAGATCGTGACCCAAGCCGAAGTTGGACATTAACCGACTGAGCCACCCAGCTCCCCTAATCTGTTCTTTTTTAATCCATATCACTAACACCAAGCCCCAGGACACTCAGAATAATCTTTGAGCATTTGCAAATTTAAGACTCTGTGTCTTCTTACTAATAAATATGCGAGGATGGCCTTTTTATTCTAAGAAACCTTTATTAATTAGGGGTCAGGGAAAGTTCTAGGGGCTAAAAGCGAAAGCAATGTTACAAAGGCCTCCCTTAACCTTTAGTAGCTAAAATATGTGCTTAGGTCCAAAGGACAGGGAAAAAAAGGAAGCAGTATTTTTTTTTTCTTTCTGTAATTACATGGCTTGTGCCTAGTCATTCTACACTTTTCTGACCGGATATACACAGCCCATTTTTCAGCCAGCTCCCCAAACGTTCACTGACTTAGCTGAAGTACCTGGAGCCCAAGAGAATGCTGATAACGTTGTGTCTATTTGGCAGGTGCTGTTAGTTTACCCAGAGAGATTTAGAGGGCAGTCATGACATTGCCTGGTCACCATGGGGACACAGAGGCTAAACGGAGGGGCCCGTGAGCCCTGCCCATCAAGACCTTCCGCTCGATCAGCAAGAACGCGAACTACCAGTTAGCGTTTAATTGTGGAAGGGCTCTTACTTGAAATACCTGCTTCCCAGATTTCTGTGGAACTAGCAGCATCAGATGCACTCCCAGCTCTTTAAAACCCTGTATTTCTTCCAGAGCAGGAATTCAAAATAACCCAGATTGTGTCCTGGCCCCAGTTCAGAAAGCTGCAATTAGTGCCCAAGACCCCGCTAAAAAGTCTCTTTCTCCCGTAAGTAGACTCCCCAGTAAGGGCCCTGAGGATAGGGTTATAAATAACCCTTGGCATATTTTAAGAAAGGTTGTCCTGTGGAATTTCCAAACCCCTGATTTCTCAAGCACCTTGAGAAATTCCCTTCCTTTGGCATTTGGAGAGAGCCAAGCAAACATCAGAAGGTTTAAATGCATTTCTTGCGGTGAGGACACCTCCAGAGGGAGATGAACCAGTCTCCTCAAAGGCACACGCGGATGCTTCCGGGCACCTACTCCAACAGGTGTCTTCCTCAGAGTCCATTCACCTGAGCTCTGCTTCCCCCCGGATGGGCTGGAATAAGTCATCAGCTCAGCGAGGTGCCAGAAAAGTTGCTGGGAGACCATGCCTGATGCTGTTTTATTAAGCCAGTCTCTTATTTCTTGAACAGCAGGAAGAATGGCTTTAACGCCATTTTTTAAAAGAGAGCATGTAATCCTCTGGAATCTCATGACCTGCCATTGTGAGACAGGCAGGTGGAAAGACCCAGTGACGCTGTGGGAAGAAGTACCTAGAGGTGGCCTGTGCTGGGGTTGGTGGGATCACATTAGGAGGCCAAAGGTCAGTGGGGTGCCGTGCTCCCCGTCAGTGTCCTTGGGAGGAGTCAAGGGGCTGATGTAGGTAAGTTCCCTTATTAGGTGTGACGTATGGTGCAGATCTGCACCGCTTCTAGAAGCCCCATATGGGACGTCTGGGTGGCTCAGTCGGTCGAGCGTCTGATTCTTGATTTCGCCTCAGGTCACGATCCCGGAGTCGTGGGATCGAGCCCCGCATCGGGCTCCGTGCTGAGCAAAGAGCCTGCTTGAGAGTCTCTCTTCCCCCCTCTGCCCCTCTCCCTCACTCATGGGCACTCTCTCTCTCTCTCTAAAATAAAAAATAAATAAAATAAAAGACCCACTGTATTTTATGTAAATATCACAGAGTCAGGAGCACGACCACATGGATGCTTCAGGGCCCATTTATACCTTGGCAAGCAAACCACAGGATTCCCAATTTACTTATGCAAATAGGAGCACACGTGCAGCCTCGCCAGGAGGTGTAAGGAATTTTAATTACAATGATAAATGCCATCTTCAATAATAAACTTCTAATATCCCTGGCAAATGGAGTGACAATGCACTGCTATCCTCCTTTCCCAGGGGAGCACAGATATTTTAATGAAAGTCTTTTTATACCTCTCATTAAATGTCTGAAAAAAAAATAGCACCCAGCTTTTGGTTCCTTGTTGACAACTGAGGTACCCTCACTAAAGAGCTCAGCCAAACACGAAAAGCCAAGACTCTGGAGCCCAGCTTCCTGGGTTCAACTCTCTATTCCACACTTTCCAGCTGTGTGACATCAGGCAGGTTGTTTAACCTCTCTGTGTCTCCGTTCACTCGCCTCTTAAGAGCGAACACAGGTAAGTTGCTTAAAAACCGCACCCCGCACAGCGTCAAGGGCTCAAGAAGTGTCGGCCAACACACAATCATCATCGTCCCCATCGTTATCTGTCCCCGTTGTACTGACCTCCTGTAACATATCAGAATCTTCAATGGCCTTGACAGCAGATTTCTTGGACGTTTCCTGAATTTCTCCACCCATTATAAACTCGTCGAGGATGAAATAAGCCTTTTCGAAATTAAAGATAATATCCAGCTCGCAGACCTGGTCAGACAAAAACAAACGTGTTGGTGAACTTGCAGGAGCAGCAGGGGAAACACGAATCAGCCTCAAGCGTTTCCAACAGCCACACCCAGGTGGCGCACCAAAGGGAAAACTATCAAATGGTATTCTAAGGACAGAAAAATAGAAGTGGGGAATCCCAGGCGCTTTAGCAAAAGTAAAACCACATTCTATTAAGCAGACCATGTCCTTAAATAATATTCTTTGACGTCACAACAAGAAATTTGAGACTCGGGAGAGGGATCGGGCAGCATGGCTCCTATTTCCACCTGCCCGAACGGAAGCCGAGTCCCCAGTGATGTCAGGCACGAGGGCCTCGCCTCCTTCCTCCCGCTCTCTGGTCCGTAAGTCTGGGCTCCTAGCTACAGGACTATCAGCAGCTCACTCTTCAGAGGCAAGTCAGCTCACCTGTGCTAATTTCTCTCAAAATTATGCCACAAGCCAGTGGTTCTCAAACTTCAGAGCGCACTGAATCCGCACGGAAGGCACCTGCTGGGCCCCCACCCTGAACGTTAGGATTTGGCGGGTCTGGGTAAGGCCCGAGAGTCTGCACGTGTGAGGGGTTCCCAGGCGATGCTAATGATGGAGGTCTGGGGACCACAGGGGGAGAACCACTGTCACAGACCAAAGCAGAGCCTAATAGATTTCGTGGTTCAAGTGAAGCCAGAGGCAAGAGAGCCGCCCCTCATGATCCCAACAGGGCTTGTTTCCAATTCCCTGATTGGCCACGCTGGCACTCTCCTGGGGTTTTCCTTCTCACGTTTTCCTCAACTCCCCGACGTCCCCGTTCCTATTCCACACCCTCTGGAAGGTTGCTGCTAACTGCAAGTTTCTCGCCCTCTGCCCTCCGCCTCCTTTACCTCTCAGTAGCACTGGAAACACTCCACCATGTCTCTCTTGAAAAATCTCTCCCTTGCTCCCTGACCTTGGCCATACCATTCAAGGCCTGTTCTTGCCCAACATCTCTGGTGATTCCTTCGCAGACTCGCTGGATGATTTATCTCCCCCGCTACTTTGCATTCGGTGAAGAAGTATTTCTGGAGGGGGGCTTGGGACATCAGCAAAATCAACATCGCTGCTTCATGCCGTTTACATTCTAGTGACCCACCTTCTTCTTCAGCACTGGCGTGTTTCATGAGAGCTTCTTCTCTTTGCGATACATATACTCTAGACAACCTCACAGACTCTCTATGGCTGCATCTCGCATCCAGGGTCCCATAACCTGGATGTGTAGCCCTGATCTCCTTCTGGAGCGAGTCCAATATCTTCACCTGCTCAGGAGACACGTCTGCCTGGACATTCCTCAGTCCAAGTCACCATCTGCCAAACTGAAGTTAAGCATATTCTCTTCCCCGCAGACCATTTTGCTTAGTAGCTGAAAATTCGATCTGTGGCTTGACCGAATTCACTCCACAGTGCCGCTGATTTCTCCCTCCCCGTCATTCTTCTCCCCCTGCCTCGGGTCTCACGCCGCTCAGTCTGGTCATCAGTTCCTGTTGATTCCATCGTGTAAATAAACGACACCCCTTCGTCTCTTCTGTCTGCTACCCTTTCGCCGCCTTCTCTCAGGCCTGCAACCTCTCTCACCGAGGCCACTGCAATGACCTGTTAGGTGGCGTCGGTCCCCACTCAAGGCCAACAATGACTAACGCTCTGCTAAAGTGCTGATCTCGTTCCTCTCCTGTGTAAGGTCTTATGTCCAGAACAAAGTTTTAATTCCTCTACATGCCTTTTGGGACTCTTTACCACCTAGCCTGGGCCCCCCTCTTTCTAGCTTCCTGTGTCAGCATCACCCCCGTGCTACAGCCACGGTCCACTGTGTTCTTTTATGCCTTTACCTTTGCACATACGAGCGATTCCTGGGATACACCCCAGATGTCCTTTTCTTTACGCTGCTGGCAAAATGAAGCTCACTTGGGGCGCCTGGGTGGCTCAGTCGGTTAAGCGTCCGACTTCGGCTACACTCAGGTCATGATCTCGCAGTCCGCAAGTTCGAGCCCCACGTCGGGCTCTGTGCTGACAGCTCAGAGCCTGGAGCCTGCTTCAGATTCTGTGTCTCCCTCTCTCTCTGACCCTCCCCTGTTCATGCTCTGTCTCTCTCTGTCTCAAAAATAAATAAATGTTAAAAAAAAAATTAAAAAAAAAATGAAGCTCACTTTTCCAAGGCCAAACTCAAAAGTCAGGGGTACAGAGATTCCACCAAAGCCTCTTTTCCCCCACTCAGATTTCACACCACTTGCTCTGTGTTCTCTCTTACATCTGTGGGCACTAGGATATGCTTACTTATCGATCTCTCCCCCAGCACTGTGAGCTCAGGCACAGACCTCAGTCATCTTAATATCCCCGGTATCCAGCACATCATAGGATGCAGGACATGTCTGTAGGATAAATGAGTCAGTCACTATTTAGGCCTTGTTTCTATGAGGCTGGGAATTAATGGGTTCCCAGATCACTGATTCTCTGATCCTACTGAGGGCTACAACGTTACATGAAGCAGACGTCAACGTTTTAACAAACTGCTTCACGTATTTAGGACTTAGGTCAATGAAGTTGCAGACTCTACGAGGTAAATCATTAGGTAAATATCACAACCATAAATGGCCAGCTCAGAAAAACTCTTCCAACTACCTGCAAAGGTCCTGGTCTCCTTATTCACTAGAAAACAGCAGTAAGCGGGTAAATCCACAACAAGCGGGTGTATACATCTATCTCTACCTCCTCCCTCCCGCAACAGTCTGTCTGCCTCTCTGTTGTGACGGTGTGGAAATTCCATGTAGAAGTTGGAAAGAATGCGAGAGATTTCCATGGACAAATGGGGAAAGAACTCCAAGGTACATTTGGAGAGGGGAGAGAAAAGAAAGCAAGCTGCAGACTACCATGCGTAATGCAATCCCATTTAGAAATAAAACTGCGTATGTCTGGTTAAAGAAGACACAAGGAGCAAGCAGTTACCAGAGGTCAGTAGAGGCAGGAAGTCAGGAGTAACAGTAGCAAAAGCTGAGGAACCTCAGAGTTCAAGGCAGGCGTAGACAGGAATCGGAGACAGACGGGAGCCTCATTAGGAGAAACCAGCAGCTGGGATCCTGCAAGGTGAACCTGGCAGATACTAATGCAAGTTTTTCAGGAACGTCTCAAACCCCACTCGCAGACAGCTATGGGGCGGTTAACTGACTGCATCTAGTTTCAAGGGAAGGGAATAAAGTCTCAGGCACGCAAAATCCGATAGAGAACACACACGCGCAGGCACACATGCACACACACACACACACACACACACACACACAGCAGCAACTTGGATGTACAGTGACTATCTCTAGGTTATAAGGAAACAGGTGTACAAGTTCTATCGGAACTGTAGGGAGTGTCACATATGAGCAACGATTTTGTATACAGCAACTCCAAAATGCTACTTCTATGGTTATTCTTTGAGCCTAACCCCAAGGGGTTACTGTATCTGAGAGCAGAAACAGGAAACACCTCCCGGAGCACCCTAGACCAAATGCAGGTTTCTTCGGCTAACTGCCCAATTACTCAAATACTGGTGATTCCACTTAAAGGTACTGTCCCAGTACATCAGGAACGTGCCCTCAATGCTTAAATTACCGCATTTCATCTATTATGTAAAAATAAATGGTTTCTGTGTTTATAAACACGTGAGCATCTGAATTTTTTTTTCACATTTTCTTGTGTATATATAGACTCTGGAAGAAAGCTTATAAGAAGGCAGAAACAGTGATAATTTAATTTCACCCTTGATCTCTTAGCCTGTGCTTTAATTTGGCTTGAGGGTCTTCTCTTAGAGCAGAATACATGACTTTGTAAGATTATTTCTGACATTTCATTAACTAAATACTTTTGGATAGAGTCTAAGAAGAGCCTTCTCTTACTGAATTCTGTTCTAAAGTAAGTACAAAAAGTTTAAATTACATACAGCAAACTTATAAAACCATATATAAAATAATAATTACAGTTTAAGGTACAACGACATAGCAATTGACAGTTTATAAAGTATTGTCGATCACACTGTCTCTTTGATCCCCACAACAGCCCCATGAGATTAGCAAAGTAAATATTTCTGTTAACCTTTTGGAGTGTTATTTTCTTATCTGTGAAATTAGAGATCTATCATAAGCCAAATCACGGGTCTGGTTAGTGGGGTGACTGGGCACCACTCACTCAGGACCTAGCAGGACTCAGAGCCTTCCTCCTCCTAGAAGAAAACTTCCTAAATCAAGATCAAGCTTCTTTGGGATAGCAACACCCATACCCTCTGAGCACATCAGCAAAAACTCACACCACAGTCTGTAATGGGAAAATACGGCAGGTGGCTAAATCCTCAAACAGACCTTTATCTACTCTAAGACTCTGGGGCATCTCTTCGTAGCCTCTGTAAATTGGGGTTAATGCTGTTTACGGAAGATTGAAAGATTAACTAGTTAATCCGTGTAAATCTCCCTGGAATGGAAAAATGCTCAAAAAATACATAAGTTAGTAGCCAGAGAGTTTGATTGATCTGGCATAGGAAGGGAATATTTTCCACTGTTATAAGAGAAACACAGTACAAAGTTTTCTCTTGGATAATATCAAGGGCAGAATTCAAGGAAACCTTCAGTATTAACAAAGAAAAAAAGAGTGCCAAAGAGAAATAGATTATTCCTGAGATGATGTCAATGAGAATCAGTACTGGTAGGCTTTGCTCATCACAGTTAATTAATAAGAACTGAACACCTACTGGGCACATAGCCTTGAATTGCTCTTAGCTGCTCTTAGCTTAATAAAAGATTCATTGAATTTTTTAGTGAATTAAATTTTGGTCCATGGCAAAGACAGAGCTTCTAAAGGTACGCCACAATAGGATGAAAAATTAATGTTAGAGAAATAGGAATTCATTCTGATTCTCCTTATATCTTAACTGAGCTTAGCATTGGTGAAGGTGATTTAGATTGTCTTAAGAAAGCAATGTGTCGTGATAAGACTAAGATCGAAATTTAACCCCGATTCACGTTATCACAGTTGGGTAAATCTAGGAAAACATATAGTTCAAACCAGAGTGCAGAAATTAGGGGCAGAAGGTCCTAGGGAAGCCTGGGCCTCACAAAAACTCCTGCAGGCCTTTACAAAAGGCCAGGTCTGCAGTGGATTTCAAAATGTCAGGCTTCATTTGAATAATGGAAAGCATAAATTTAACTAATCTCAAGTTTGAAAACATGCTATTATATGTTTGCAAATCTCTCTTTAAAAAAATGAAAACCCATGGAGGGAGGGGAAGAAAAAAAAAAGAGGTCAGAGAGGGAGAGAGCCAAAGCATAAGAGACTCTTAAAAACAGAACAAACTGAGGGTTGATGGGGGGTGGGAGGGAGGGGAGGGTGGGTGATGGGTATTGAGGAGGGCACCTTTTGGGATGAGCCCTGGGTGTTGTATGGAAACAAATTTGACAATAAATTTCATATATTGAAAAATAAATAAATAAGTAAATAAAAACAAACTTAGAGAAAACCTAAGAGGAAGAGAAAGAAAAATGGTCTGCCTGTCTTACTCTGTATACTTACCAACAACCTGAATCTCTGAAGCAACATTAAAGGTCATCTAACATCATTTATAAAGGGAATAAAGGAGAATCAAAAGGATACAGGGAGGGAGGGAGAGAAAATTCTTTCAAAAACCTTTCAAGTGCTCACGCTGGTGAAAATCGTTGCAAGAAATCTGATAAAACCCCAACCAATA